>NC_138171.1:26422786-31629255 GCF_964165515.1 Mesoplodon bidens
CAATGGATGATGGATGGGTGGGTGGGTGGATGGATGGGTGGATGGATGGATGGGTGGATGGATGGATGGGTGGATGGGTGGATGGATGGGTGGGTGGATGGATGGGTGGATGGATGGATGGATGGATGGATGGATGGGTGGATGGGTGGATGGATGGATGGATGGATGGATGGATGGACAATGGATGATGGATGATGGATGATGGATGGATGGATGGATGGGTGGATGGATGGATGGATGGATGGATGGACAATGGATGATGGATGGATGGATGGATGGATGGATGGGTGGATGGGTGGATGGGTGGATGGATGGATGGATGGGTGGATGGATGGATGGATGGATGGATGGACAATGGACGATGGATGGATGGATGGGTGGATGGATGGATGGGTGGATGGATGGATGGATGGGTGGATGGATGGATGGATGGATGGGTGGATGGATGGATGGATGGATGGGTGGATGGATGGGTGGATGGATGGGTGGATGGATGGGTGGATGGATGGATGGATGGGTGGATGGATGGATGGATGGATGGATGGATGGATGGATGGATGGGTGGATGGGTGGATGGATGGGTGGGTGGATGGATGGATGGGTGGATGGATGGATGGATGGATGGATGGATGGATGGATGGGTGGATGGATGGATGGATGGGTGGATATCTTTGAGCCTCCATTTCTTAGTCTCTAAAATGGAGATAATACTAGCGCCTCACTCACAGAGCCACGCTGAGGATGAAGTGACAAAAGCCGGGCAGAGACCTGGTGTAGAGGGATAAGAACAATAATAACAATCATGGTGAGTGTGTCTTGCAGCCTCATCACGTGCCAGGCGCTCCTTCAAGGGCCTTGGCTTCATTTTCTCACACACGGCACCGGACGTGCACCATCACTGTCACTTGCACTATTGAGATTCCTGCAAATGGCTGGGGCTGGCTAGGGCTTGCCCCTCCTCATTCTTCCTGATCCAAGTCACTTTAACCCAGTGACCTGCGAGTCCCCAGGGCTGACATTAGCTGCAGGGCTGGCCCAGAACCCTCTCTCCTGACGTTGCATCTGGAGTTCTTTCTCCCACATTCCAGGTGAAAACCCCACATGCTACGTGGACAGCTGGACCCAATAGGACTCTGGGGATAATGGGACTTACCCACCCAGTCTGGGCTACTCCAAAATCTGGAAAACAGCAGGTTCTTTGGATCTGGGCCTGGCCAGAACCTCAGTTTCCCCATCTGTAAGGTAGAAATGGTCCCAGTCAGATTGGGTGATTCCTAAGGGCATTTCTGTTTGTCTTGGCCCCCCGGCCTTCTGGTTTCTAGTCTCAGAGAACATGCTGTTAGAGGGAGTGGAGCCTGGCCTGGCCTGGCCTCTGCTTCCTGCCAGCCTCTGTCTCAGGAGGCGGGCGAGGGGACCCCTGGACCAGGGGATCAGCTGTGAGTTCAAGTTCTGCTCCTGAACACTTTCTAGCTGCAGCCCCGAATGATGTGTGCACGGTTCCCGCCACTCAGCGTGTACTTGACATCATGACCCCTCTCCCCCCAAGTCCTTGCCGGGCAAGTCAGCTCACTTCTCTGAGCCTCAGTTTCCTCACGTCTGCGATGCTGTTTCTCCCTGGAGCCAAGCACCAGGACTGTTTGAAGATAGTGTAAGATGCTGGATGGGAAAGAGCTTTGCAGTTAGAAAACCTTGGCCCATTGGGAAGATTTTTTGCTGTGACTGTGAGTGTGAGGTCCGAAGGCCATCAGGACCAGATGGTCCCTACCCAGAAGGCTATGCTGAAGCCCAGGCCACTCGCCCTCCATCACCGATGCAAGAGAAGACAGCCTTCTCCCCGAGGCCCTGACGTCTAGGGGCATGCTGGGGCTGGGCTCTCTTTCAGCATTTTCCCTTTTATTTTTGCACGTTTGTCCCATGCAGGGCCCTAGTTAGCGCCTAGATGACTGAGGTCTGGGGAGGGGACACAGGTAGTGGGAGAAGCATGCCCTCCCTCCCTCTTAGCCCCATGTCCTGTCTGTTCTTCCCTTTCCCCTCTAACCTGCTGTCCCAGGAGGCCTTGCCTCACCCACGGCCCTTGCCCCTGCCAGCTTCCCTACCTCCCTCATGCCCCCTCCATTTCCACCTTGGCCCCCAGGGATCTTTAGAAATCAAGGATCCTAGCAGGTATCTCCTGCTGAGTGCCCTTCAGATGCCCTCCACCAAGGCGCGGGCTGTGCAGAGCCCCAAGGGGCGGCAGGGGCCAGAGGAGAGAAAAGGGTGGCCCTGTGCCCTGCGGCCTGCTGACCCCTGGCCTGCAGGAGCTGCCTCCCACTGCTCCTGGCCCCACGTCCTGCCTGGGGTGCACCCCACACTCCTACCCCCCAAGAGGCTGTCCCAGGCTGGCCCGCCCGCTCCCTCTCCCCTCGGCTGGACCCACCCCTTCCCTCAGTCCTGCCATCTCCTCACTCACTCCAGTCCACGTGAGGGGCCCCTTTCTTATGTCCCCCTGCAGAGTGAGCTCCTTGTGTCACAGCTGTGCGTCTCTCTAAGGGGGTCATGAGCCCTGGAAGGCAGAGGCAGGCCTGCTTCGTGGCTGGGGCTCTGGGGCCCCATATGGTGCCCAACACGGACAAAGGCTCCTGAGATGCTTGTCAGACGCCCAGACAAATGGACATCGCCCGCCGCCCCCCGCGTGGCCATCCCAGGGCAGTTGGGAGCGTGTGTGACCTCAAACTTAGCCAGGCTGAGCTATATTTAGACACCAGGGCCAGGGCGAGCTTCTGGGTCTGAGGAGGTGGTGGGGCCCACGGTGGGGCCCCAGGGGGACCTCCTCGTCCAGGGCGACAGTCCCTGTGTGACAGGGCCGAGCCCAGACCAGGCATTGTGGCCTCCCACTGCCCCAAAAAGGCCGAGGAAAGACTCCGTTTGAACAAAAGAGCCTCTCTGGCGGGTTTTGTGTGCGGCGTGTACGTTGATACCTAGAAAAAATAAGTTCGGGGCTGGCTGGCCAGCTCCAGCACGGGGCTGGGGTGCGGGGCCGGGGCGGAAGTGGAGTTGGCCGGCCCCGCGGGAGCCCGACTGCCCGCTGCCCGCGCTCCCTGCGTGGCTCTCCTCCGCTCCGCACCTCGGGCGGGCGCCGTGCCAGGCCTGGGTGCGGCCACCCGGCAGTCAGTGAGGAGGGGCTGCCCTGGCCTCGGCTGCTCGCTACCCTGCTCTCCGGGGCGGGCAGGAGGCAGGATGGATGTTCCCAATAATTACCCAGCTGCAGCTTCCCCAGAGCTGCCGCCATAGCAACGGTGCCGGGCGCCCCAGCCAAGCGGCCGAGTGGCAGGAGGGGGTGCTGGCGCTCTGGGCAGGTCGGGGAGGGGGTGGCACGAGCCCCGGGTGCAGCCCCACTGGCTCCCTTTGTCAGCTCCCTCGCCCACTCGCCCCCCTCCCCGGAGGCCAGGGGGAGGGGGCTTTGTCTGGGCACCGGGAGGCTGGCACGGCCCAGGGGAGGCTCCCCCAGACGCCCATTCTGCTGCCGGGGCCCTTGGGGCGAGGGGAGCAGGTGTCAGGAGGGCTGGGGGTGCTCGGGGTCCCCGTGGCTCAGGGCTCAACTCGGGACTGGTGCTGCCACCTGGGTGCCCACGGCACACCCCAGGACCCCTGGGTCTCACCACCCACAGTGGGATCCCTGGGCACTCCTAGGGAAGGGTGTTTATGACCCATTCACTTGCCCTGCTGGGGTCCTGGTGGAGCCAGGCCCGGAGCAGCCTTGGGCAGGACTGGCTTTGTGGGGAGTTTGCTGCGGGAAAGGCCTTGAACCTGGGGCCGTGTTTGGGGACTCCCAGAATCCTGCCCTCGTGGCACCCATTCCCCTCCACTCTGTAGTAGAGGCTCTGTCGTTCTCCCTCCTGTGAACATTCAATCTGATGAAGGGGACTGTGTTTATTCCCATTTTATAGATGGGGAAACTGAGGCCAGAGAGGTTATGTGACCTGTCTAAGGTCACACAACTAAAAATGTGGAGCCTCGGGCCTCCCTGGTGGCGCAGTGGTTGAGAGTCCGCCTGCCGATGCAGGGGATACGGGTTCGTGCCCCGGTCCGGGAGGATCCCATATGCCGCGGAGCGGCTGGGCCCGTGAGCCATGGCCGCTGAGCCTGCGCGTCCGGAGCCTGTGCTCCGCAACGGGAGAGGCCACAACAGTGAGAGGCCCGCATACCGCAAAAAAAAAAAAAAAAAAATGTGGAGCCTCAACCTACTTCAGTCTTGCAACTGCCCTGCCATTGCTGTGGTGTTCATTGTAGCTATTCTCTGTCTCCCTGTCACCTGGCAGTGTTGCCCAGAGGTTAGCTAAGAGTACAGGCTCTGTGGCCTGGGTTGAGGATGTGAGTCCACCTCTCCTAGCCTCCGTTTTCTCCTCTGTAAAATGGGGGTATAATTGAACATCCCCTTATGGGGCTGTTGTTCAGATTAAAGAAAACAGTGAGTGGAAAGTGCACGGCCTGGCACGTGGGCAGCATTAGCTGTTGTTATAGTTGGAAATATGATTATTTTTATTATTGTCGTTACAACCTAAGGAGGCGGACCTAGATGCTCCCCGAGGCCCCTGTTGGCTCCAGCCTCCCTGGGCTCTCCAGGAGGCTTTCTGAAGGCGTAGCCTCTCTGGAAGGCGCCAGTCGGGACAGCGAGCTGGGACATGGGGAGCTCACAGCCCAGCGAGGAGGCGGTGTTAATCGCCTAATCCCACAAGTGTGTCTGGGGTGTGGGTTGTGATGGTGAGGAAGGAGACAAACCCGGGCTAAGATGGAGCCGGTGCCGGGTGGGCTGAGACCCCAGTTACACAGAGTGATCAGGGAGGGCCTCTCCAGGGGGCCAGCCTGGAAAGGTCAGGAGAAGGACGTTCTAGAATGTGGCCTTGCTTGAGGAGCCAAAGGGAGCCAGTTCCCTCTGGAGCACAGAGGGACAGGGAGACTGAGGTGACCTGGGGTTGGATCTCAGGGCTTCGTGGGCCATGGAGGAGAGTTTCTGGGTGTGATTCTAAAAGCTGTGGAAAGTTAGCAAGTGGCTTTAGGTAGAAAAGGAGGTCAAAGGACATTTGTTGGATGAATGAGTGAATGAATGAATGATTGAATGAATGGAAGTTTTATTCTGCAGTGCCCAACCACAGAGCCCTTCTCCCCCGACCTTTCCCTCCTTCCTCTCTCCACCCCCTCCCCCATCACACCATCCCTCCCTGACTGGTTCAATTCAGTCATTTGTCAGTTGCTGCCCTGGGAGCCCACAATCATATGGTGGAGGATCAACAAGTAAATAGAAAAATTCCAGATCAGCTGTTTGGCCAGTACAGAAGAGTGTTCTGAGGAAGGAGAGCTGACACAGGTCAGGGCACTGCCTGAGAGGGGCATTGAAGCATCAATAGGAGTTCACCAGGCTGTCAAGGCAGAGGACATAGCACTTGCACAGGCTCAGAGATAGGAAACAGTATAGTATGGTGGGGGATGGTTTTTTCGTTGTTTCTTAGGGCCAGTGATAAATAAGCATAGCTAGCTTTATTGAGCACTGACTGTATGCCCAGCCCAGTGCTACAGGCAGGAGCTCATTGGAATCACACAATTTAAACACTGCTCCCTTTGCAGCAAAGGCCTATTTCACTTTCATGAATGAGGAATTGAGATTCAGATAAGTTAAATCACTTGCCCAAGGTCACACAGCAACCACAGAGCCTGTGCTCTCAAACACCCAGGGGTGGAGTTGGATAGACAGTTCGAGTTGGGCCACGAAAGTCCTGAAGTCCAAGCTAAGGTGACAGGACCCACTCGTGGGGCTTCTGGAGAGCCCTAGTAGGGTTTTGAGTGGGAGAGGGGGAGGGTCAGGGCTGTGTTAGAGAGAGAAGATTCCGTGGCTTCTGTGGAGTGTAGATGGAGTGGCCGCAACCAACTGCAAGGATACTGCAACAGTCCACGTGAAGGATAAGGAGGGCTTGACTCCACGGGAGTGCCTGGGGAAGGAGAGGAAGAAATGCCTTTGAGGGGGACCGAAAGACAGATGTGAGCCTGGGGGAGCAGAGAGAGGCCACTGGCGTGGAGGCTTGGATCACGATTTGAGTTCAAGTCTGATGAGTCTAACAGGAAGCTGATGCTCTTTCCTCCCCCCGCAGCCAGTTATTTTTATTTATTTATTTATTACTTTAAGTTTATTTTTTCTTGGCTGTGCCACGCGGCTTATGGGATCTTAGTTCCCCGAACAGGGATCAAACCCAGGCCCTGGGCAGTGGAAGTTCAGAGTTCTAACCACTGGACCACCAGGGAATTCCCTATTTCACTGATATGTTAAAGACTTGTCATTTTCTCCCTCATGAGATTATAGGCATATTTTTAAAAAAGGTAGCTGGGACAAGGCAATTCTTAACCCAAAATGATGCTGGCTGATGGTGGATTTCAGGCATGGTGGCACCTCTGTGAGTTTTCCCCAGAATCTTCAAAGCCCCTGACAAGCCAAGGGCAGAAGGCATCACTCTTGCTGGCAGTGTGTGTGTGCATGTAGGAGGTGGCACTTGTGAGGACGTCTGGGCTGGGCTGGGGGTCAGGCTGCCCTGGAGCCATTCCAGAAGTTGCTAGGGCTGCAGAAATTGGAGAAGCTTCTGGAAGCCTGGCAGTGGTGTTCCTGACCTCCCTTCTTGGGCTTCCCAAGGCCGGGCCAGTGGACTGAGGCCCCCAGCCTGCCTACCCGTTGCTCTGGGGATATTGTAGCTGGCAGGCCAGGCAGGCGGTGGCTCGAGCTGCAGGTGCTGTGTCACCTGAGCCCAGGTCATGGCTGCCCCAGGGGGAGGAGGGAGCTGTGTTCACACAACTGGCTGGCCAGCTCACCTCCTCATTACCATGGAGGAACTGTGGGCTTCCCTGAACCTGGGATGAAGGTGTGGCTTTGTCAACCCCTGACCGCACCCCCGCCCCTCCCACCCCCCCCACCCTACCCCCCACCCCCACCCCACCAAGCCCCTTCCAGGCATCGGCTGCCAGCAGAATTGGGATTTGGTGGAAAGTGGTGGTTTGGAATCTGACATTCCCAGGTTTAATCCTGGCTTTGCTTCTTAACACAGCTGGCCACCATTTTCTCTGAGCCTCAGTTTACACACCTGCAAATTGCGGGGGAGGTTATAGGACAGAATGAGGTAATGGGTGTCGAGGCCAGCCAGGCTCCTGCACAGAGTAGACAGGCAGTGTGAGCTCCTGTCTCCCCTCCCTTTCCCTGTCAGTGCAACTGGGAGAGGAGATGGGCCAGAAAACCAAAATAAAATCACTAGAAGCCTGATGAATCTGTGAATGATTGCTTGTAAGATGCTCTGCTTGAGCCGGATGTGCTGTCAGCTTGACGTCCAGATGGGCACCCCAGAGCCGGGCACGCCTGGCCAGACGTGGATCACAGATGGTGAAAGCACAGGAGGCCAAACCCAAGTCTCCAGAGCCAGAGCCCAGAGTGTGGTAGGACAGGCGATGGCGGCGGCAGGGGCTCCATCGGCCTCCAGACCCTCCCTTCCTCACGGTGGGCCTCAGCTGCCTGGGTCAGCTTCTACCGGTGGCGGGTGCACCGCTGATCTTGGTGTTAAGTGTTGCCAGCCTTCGGGAACTCTTCTCCATCCGTGACCTTGTCCCTCTATGACAAAGCAGACAGCTGAGGCCTGGGAATGGACACCAGCTTATATCTACACGGCCAAGTCCTCTCCAGCACACCCCAGGAGCCTCAAAAGATGGGACAGTCCCTTCTGGCCTCACCACTCTGGAATTTTCCACCTGGCCGACTCCCCCCTTGGGTGCTCCGCTCTGTCCTACACACTTACTGTTCTCTCTGCCGATGATGCTCTTCCCCCAGGTCCCCAGGGGGCAAACTCCTGCACTTCCCTGAAGCCTCTGCTCTAATGCTCCCTTCCTCAGATGAGCCATCGCTGATGCCTAAAGGCACCTCCCTTCTCACTTGTTAGCCCCCGACTTTGCTTTAGTTTTCTTCCTGGCCCTTATATTATACATATTTCAGGTCATGTCTGATCGTCTGCCTCCCCACACTCTCCCCCAACCCTACCTCGAGAATGTGAGCTCCACGAAGGAAGGGGCTTCGTCTTGGTCCTGGCTGAATCCTGGGGCCGGGGGCCTGGCCCAGAGAAGGCACCCAATACCGTCGTTCAATGAATGAACGAGTGAATGAATTCATCATTCAGCAAACATTTATGAGCACTTACTGTAGGCAAGATCTGCTGTGGGTACAGGGCCTGGGAACCAAACCCCTCACACCCAGATCTTGAGGAGGACATCACCAGGCAGGTGATCCAAGGACACATAGCGGAGAGTAGAAGGGAGACAGCAAGGAACCCAGCAGACCTCGATTCCCCCCTGAGCCCATCCTTCATTTCCTAGCTGTGTGGTTTGGGGCTCAGCACTAGCCCTCTCTGAGCCCCACAGTCCTCATCTGTAAAGTGGTGCTAAATACACCGACCAAGGGGCCTCAGCATCCTCCACCTCTCCCTCCCCACTTCCACCCTGGTGCACTATAATCCATTATCCACACGGTAGCCAGAGGGGCCTTTTTCTTTCTTTTTCTTTTGCTTCCAAAAATGTATTTACCTATTTTTTGAATAGGTAACAAATTTACATGACTCAAAATTCAAAAGGTGCAAGAGAAAATAAATAAAGAAAAAAGTATCCCTCCCACCCAGTCCCAGCCTGGCAGAACTCCTCCCCAGAGGCAAGCACTGTTTCCTCCTATTTTCATCATGCCAGAGATAATTTTATGCATATACAAGCCAATGCATACCTTTATCTCCTTTTTTTAAAGCAGACAGTAGCATACCATGCACGTGGTTCTGCCGTGCTTTTTTCACTTGACAGTCTAGTCTGAAGAATTTTCAGGGGGTCTTTTTAAAACATGCACTATAGCTGGTCCTTCCCTTGCAAATCAGCCCTCTGGTGGGTCCCCAGAATAAAACCCAAACTTCTACAGGGTCCTGCATGATCTGGCCCCTGCTGGCATCTCTGACCTCACCTCCCACCTCTCTCTACCCAGCTCCCTCCACTCCAGCTGCGATGGCCTCCTCTATGCTCCTCTAGTACAGCAGCAAAGGGCCCCACCCCAGGGCCTTTGCACTTGCTGTTCCCTCTGCCTTGTTCTTCCAGAAATCCTCTCAGCTCCCTCTTTTTCAGGTCTCCACTCAACTATCACCTGCCCGGAGAGGATCTCCCTGATTCTCCTAACTCAAGTATCCACCCTCCCACCCAGCCTGTCCCTTTATTCTCTTTTTTTTTTTTTTTAAGATTTTTTTTTTTATGTGGACCATTTCTAAAGTCTTTATTGAATTTGTTACAATATTGTTTCTGGGTTCTTTTTTTTAAATGTTTTTTGGGGGGTTTGTTTTGGCCCCGAGGCATGTGGGGTCTTAGCTCCCCGACCAGGGATCGAACCCACACCCCCTGCACTGGAAGGTGAAGTCTTAACCACTGGACCGCCAGAGAAGTCCCTTCTTTATTTTTCTTGATAGTATTTATCATTGGTGACTCTTCCACCAGACGGAGCTCCATGGAAGCGAGCACTGGGTCTGCCTTGGTCACACTCCATCCCAGCACCCAGATTTTAACAAGTGCTCCATAAATACTTGTTGTTGAAGCAAATAAACAGATCCCCAGTTTACAGATGAGGAAACTGAAACACAGAGGAGGGGAATTCCTTGCCCAAAGTCAGGGTGGGGTCGTTGCAATTCAACCACTGCAACCTGGGTTCTCATCCGACCCCGGTCCTCCACTTCCTAGCTGTGTGGTCTGGGGCTGTGCTCTTGCCCTCTCTGAGCCCCAAGGTCCTCACCTCCCATCCTGGGGACTGTAAGGAGGATGGATGGGCGTCGTGGTGCTTTCCTGGGGAACAGAGCTTCACTCACACACCACAGTGGGTCACTGTGTCACTGCCCTTTGCCTTCCACCAGAGGCCCCACCCAGCTGGCCCACTATGGCCATCTAATGCGACGAGAGGGTGCCCGCCATTAACAGTATTTTAAAACTACAGTCCCAAGGAAATATTTTTTAAATCCCACATCGTGCTGGGGAACAGCTCTGAATTATTAACTATCTGGCAGCCCTGCAATATTTCTTGACAGAGTTTATTGCGACACATACAATTTTCCTCCCGGTAATTTATGAAAAGCGTATTCTCTTCTTCAGGAAATCACACCCCTTTCTCCTGAGCACTGCCTCCCCCGACCCCAGATGGAATGTCTACTGGGTAAATTCACCAAACTTTTATCTTAAAGAGCGTCTGCTTGCTTGCCTGATATTGGAGGACATTTCCCAGGGAGACACTGCAACTGTGTTTTCCAAAATGCCCAGCCCAGGGCTTGTTAAGAATTCAGTAAAACACTGGCAACTAAGATGAATTAATCATTGGAAGATTTTTGCTCACATCCCCCAGCAATGCCCCTCTCCCTCAGCCCCACACTGTGACACCTGGTGACCTACCTGCTTCACATCCAGGTGGTCATGGATTCGAGCCCCACTGGAATCCTGTTTCCTGAGATCCAGCTACTCTGGTCTCCCTCTGCACTGCCCACCCTGTACCAGGCCTTGGCTGTCGAGGGCACAGATGGAGTTAAATGAACCCAGATTTAGAGTCAGAGGCCCTAGTTCTAGTCTTGCTGGTGCCACAGACTTGGCTGAGTGACCTTGGGTAAGTCACCAAACCTCTCTGATCCAGTTTTTTCCCTTCCTGATCCAGTTTTCTCATCCATAAAACAGGGAGTGATGATCCAAACGCAGGCATCTGCTCATCAAATGCATAGAGTGCCCTGTGCTGGGCACTGGGGATCCAAGCTGGTGCCCACCTTCGTAGAATTCATTGCAAGTGGGGAGACAGACCAGCTAAACACACAAAGGAACTAAAGAAATGTCAAATGTTGGTAAGATCTATGAGGAAGACTAAGCTGGGGCTGGGCTGGGAAATGGAGGTGGGCTATTTTCAGCAGAATGTCCAGGACAGAGGTGGGATGGGGGGACAGTACAGATCTGGTAGGGCAGTGGTTTTTGTTCCCCTGCCCCCGCCAGGGAAGATTTTGCCCCCCGGAGACAGTGTCTGGAGAGCTTTGTTTGTCATAACTGGGGGTGGGGTGCTGGTGGCATCCATCAGGCAGGTCCCAGAGCTGCTGCTGCCGCCATCCTACAGGGCACGGGACAGCCCCGCAGCAGAGGATCACAGCCCTGAATGTCACTAGTGCGGTGGCGGGGAAGACCTGCTCTAGGGGCTGAGGGCTGTCACGAAGCCTCTGGCTTTTACTCCAAGTGATCCGGAAGCCACAGGAGGGTTGTAAGCAGAGGGAGGGCAGTGGCCTGACTGGATGGAAAATGGACCACCCCAGGGAGAGGGATGGCAGACGCCCCGCAGATGCCTGTGCAAGGACCACTCGGCCGCCTCCCAAACCCGTACTTACGACTGTGAGCCATCCGGGCAGAGCAGGGCCTGTCCTCACTGAGCGAATATTCCACTCCAGGGGGAGAAAGGAACGAAGCCATGCCTCTGCTCAGAGCCCTCGAAAGGCTCCTCCCGCCTCCCTTGGGACAAGCTTCACAGGCCTGCTGGACCCCTCTGCCTTCTCTGGCTCCGCTCTCTCCCGTGTCCTTTGGACATGCGTGCTGGCCTCCCGTCGGGTCTTTGCAATGCTCTTTCCCCCGCCTGGATGCCCACAACCTTCCCCCTACCACCTTCATGACTCTTCCCAAATGTCACCTCCTAACTGAGGCTTCCGGCCCCCAACCACCCTGTGTAAACAGCCATCACCTCATCCTTTACCTTCGACTCGGCTTCCATCTGTCTATCCATCACCTTCCCATTCATCCGTCCTTCCATCTGTTCATTCACTCACTGAACAAACACTCAGTGAGCCCCAACTATGTGCCAGACCCTGTCCTGGGTGCAGGTGAGCCAGTAGGGAATGAGACAGGTGGGACTCTGGCCTGTACAGGTCCACGTCGCTGGGAGAACAGATGCTATTAGTCAGACGGGCACGAGCTTGCGGCGGCAGGAAGAGCTATAAAATAGAGGTCTGGGAGTGCCTGGTACAGGCTGGGGATCAGGGCGGGCTTCCTTGAGGAGGCGGCCACTGAACTGAGATCTGAGGGAGAGCGGAGGTAAGTGGGTACAGGGCGGGTGCACTGGTTACGGGGGTGGGTAGGGGGGTGGAGGAGGAGTATCCCCAGCCTGTGAGGTGGGCGGGAGAAGGGTGCACGCGAGGAGAGCAGTCAGTGTGAGGGAGCACGGAGAGATCAGGGTGGGGTGGGGCCGTGAGGGACAGGAGATGAGGCCCAGTGGTAACTGGGGGCGCAACTGTGTGAGGCCTGTGGACAAGGGTAAGGAGGGTGGCAGCGGGGTGGCGGGAGATTTGAGGCAGAAGGCAGTGGGGGCTAATTTACATGCTCACTCCTTCCGCTCTTGGAGAAAGATCTGAAGGGGGGTGGGGAGGCAGCGCGGAGCCCAGTGAGAAGAGTGCTATGGTGCCCAGGCTTAAGAGGGTAGTGACCTCAGCCAGAAGGTAGCAGGGGGGATGGAGAGGAAGTCAGAGGTAAGAGAGGTGGCCCTGAGGGTGGAGTGGGTGTGAAGCTAAGAGCAAGGGAGGAGTCAAGGACTCACTCCCCTCCCCCCAGTCATCCCTTACCCAAGTGGAGCCAGGCAGTGCCCTCACTGAGCACTAGGGGTCCACTGGCCCAGAGGTCCCCCTCTCAATCCATCCATCCATCCACAGATCCAGCTTCCCGACCAATCTCCCATCATCCAGCCATCCAGCCAGCCATCTTTCTATTCTGCCGTTCTCAGCACCTACCGTGTATCGGACTGAGCGTTGAGACCCAGGGACCGGAAGGCCCAGGATTCAGCCAGTGTCACTGGGTATCCAGAAGTCCGGTTTTGGTTAGAGGATCTTAGGAAGGCTGGAAGGGGCCAGAGAGGTCACAGAGGCCAGATGCTATTGTTCTAGGGACACTGAGGCCCAGAGAAGCTCAGGTCCCCATGCAAGTTTACATGGCCAGGAAGCAGGAGGGTCACGCTTGGTACCAGAGTCCCTCCCACCCCCCCATGCCTCTCACTGCAGCCCTGTTTGCAGGTCTCCTGGAAGCCCCGCCTGGGACCTGTCAAGCCCCAAGGAGGCCCTGCAGCTGGGAGGGGAGCAGCCTTCTGGGGCCCAGAGGCCCCTCCTTGGCCCACCGTGCATCCACCCCCATGGCTGCAGGACGGCCCTGGCTGGGAAAACGCGTCTGGTGCTGCCCAGAGGGCCCCTGGGATGCTGATTCATGGCTCACAGGAGCTGCCTGTTAAATAAGAGCGTGGCTGTGGCCTGCGCCTGTCTCTTTAAGGCAGGCTTGGGCCTCCCTACCCAGCCAGCGTTCCCAGAGGAACAGGAACTGGGCAGGTCTGGTGCAGAACTAGTGACTCCAACCTGTTAAGGCAGCCTGGGGCGGGGCTGCAGGTTCCTGGGCAGGGCAGGGAGGAACCAGCACAGAGGGGCTCTCCCCTTTCCAGGACCACACCCCCAGGAAGGGAAGGAGCCTGGATCCCAGACCAGGCAGCCGGACTCAAAGCCTGGATCTGTGGCACCTGAGCCTGGGTCTGTGGAGGTCCTGAGGGAGGGTCACCAATCGTCCAGGTTGCCTGGGTCTGAGGAAGGCAAACCAGGACCAGTTGGTAGCTCTACTGTATGCACTCCAAGATCAAAGCCATCCCCATCCTGACAGCAAACCAGAAAACCAGCTCCCTAGGGTGTGATGTTCCTGGGTCCCAGGGGCTGCTCCTCTTAAGACATAGCTGTGTCTCCTCGGGCAGGGCCCCTAATCTCCGTGAACTTCTGTAACCTGAGGGCAGGGCCACTGCCCTGCCCACCTCAGGCCAATGGGAGCGTCCAGATTGCCAGAGTGACTCTGAGCCTTCATTTGAATCAACCTCTGTGCACTGGGCTCAGATATCCTCAGGGACCTCTAGACAGGCCAACGTGGGGAAGGGGATCATTGCTTCACCCAGCCCAGGACCTGGCACGTTAAATGTGCGCCACACGGGACTTTCCTGGTGGCGCAGTGGTTGGGGGTCTGCCTGCGGGTGTGGGGGACATGGGTTCCGGCCCTGGTCTGGGAGGATCCCATATGCCATGGAGCAACTAGGCCTGTGAGCCACAACTACTGAGCCTGTGCTCTGGAGCCCACGAGCCACAACTGATGAGCACGCGAGCCACAACTGATGAGCACGCATGCCACAACTGCTGAAGCCTGCGCTCCTGGAGCCTGTGCTCCGCAACAAGAGAAGCCACCACAATGAGAAGCCCGTGCACTGCAACGAAGAGTGGCCCCAGCTCACCGCAACTGGAGAGGGGCCACGTGCAGCAGTGAGAACCCAACGCAGCCGAAAATAAATAAATAATAAGTTAATTAAAAAAAAAAAAGATGTGCTCCGCACTTGTTGAATGAATGAATGTAAGCATGAATGAATGAGCAGGAAGTTAACCGTGTGTCTGTGCCTCCTGTGTGCACAGAGCTGGTGAAACAGAAGAACTAGACCCATCTCTGACACCAAGGAGGTCATCCTCAGAGGGAAGGGAGACAGAAGAGGAGTCGGTGCCCAGAGTGGCCCCGTTCTGAGCTTTGGGTTTATACTACCTACCAGGGGAACTTGGGAAGATCTCTTTACTGCTCCATGACTCAATATTCCTCATCCAAAAACAGCATTAGAGGGCTTCCCTGGTGACGCAGTGGTTGAGAGTCTGCCTGCCGATGCAGGGGACGTGGATTCGTGCCCGGGTCCGGGAAGATCCCACATGCTGCGGAGCGGCTGGTCCCGTGAGCCATGGCCGCTGAGCCTGCACGTCCGGAGGCTGTGCTCCGCAGCGGGAGAGGCCACAACAGTGAGAGGCCCGTGTACCACAAAAAAAACCCCAAAAAACCCAGCATTAGAAACACCTTCTGCATAGGTTGTTGAAAGAAGTAAATGAGCTGATGCTCGTAGAGCTTGGCACCTGCACAACGTCAGTTATTATTATTGCAATTGTTATGTGAGGGAAGCAGATGGGGAGAGAGGGGAGAAGTTGGCGGGAGGAGGGGGCAGTGGTATGAGGAGAGCCAGGAACCTGTAAGGGTGGCCTTGGGTAAGGTGCCAGGCTCCATCTCCCGCCCACTTCCCGCTGTTGCAGAGGGAACTCTCAGGCCTCTGGGGTCTGCTGGTGGGTCTGCACAGAGCTTTCTGGAAGCTGAGAGGGGCGGTGGGGTGGCAAATGACCCTCCCTGGTGCAAGCCCCTCCGCCCTGCCCATAGCTCAGCCGGGCAGGGGTTGGATCCAAAGACAAATCGTGATTGGCCACAGCGCTGAGCCGCAGCCAGCCCTTCCATGGGACCACACTTTGCAGGTTAGAATCCATATCCATGGCCGCTTGGGTGAGGTTCACGAGCAGCCTGGTGAGCCAGAGCCGGGCAACCATTTCCTGCCCCAGAGCCACCTCTGCCCTGCCCAGACCCACGTAGCGCTCCTTCAGCTCTGCCGCCACGGGCAGATGAGGACACTGAGGCTCAGGGGGCCAGTGAGCCACCTGCATTGCCCAGAGAGTGGGCAGAGCAGAGAGGCCGGGCCTGAGGCCACCAGTCTCCACCTGCCACCCCCTGGGCTCCATGGGACCCACGGAGACAGGGACAGATGACAGGGCTTCTCCCCCGGGGGGAGGACACAGAGGCACTGGGACACCCTCAGAGCCTAGCCCCTGTCCCAGCCAGCCCACTGCCCTCAGGCTCCAGAGCCCAAGGTTGCAGTGTCTGCCCTGCTCCAGGCTTCCCAGGAGCCCTGTGGCCAGGCCCATTCATTGTGCAAAGGTCAAGTTGGCTCTGGCTGACTCCCCTCCACCTGGCCCAGGACCTGAAGCCTGGGGACAGGGCCCACAGTGAACTGGCCAGGCAAAGGGCCTGCGGCCTCCACTGCACTGGGCGGGCAGGGGTCCTGAGCCACTTCGGGGCACCCGCTCACTTGCTCAGCAGCATTTGCCGTAATTATCCAGCCACATCCCCTTCAAGTGTACGGCAACCATGGCAACAGACACATGTTCTGTCCCAGCCACGGTCCACAGCGAGCCCGGAGCCAAGCACGAAATTTAACCCCTTGCAGCTCAGGCAGGCAAGGGCAAGACAGGACTGGGGGCCCAGAAGCCCCAGGCCAGGCACCCAACCTCTCTGGGCCTGGTCAGATGGGAGCAGGTGACTCCTGAGGACCCATTTACCTCTGACACTCACTCTCCCCTGTTTGTTCCCTTCCCTGCTTTCTACCCACTTCTTCCTTCTCCCCAGAGCTAAAAGATAGTAGCGAGGGGTAAAGGTCCTACCTGAAAGGCTGGAGTGGGACTGGCTGAGTCCTCAGTGCTAGTTATGACTAAGGCAGAAGAGTGCTGGACACAGAGGCAGGTGGGCTGAGTTGGGCCATTGCCTTGGGTCCGCTTCTGGTTTGCTGTGTGACCTCGGGCAAGTGACTCACCTTCTCTGAACCTCAATTGCTGCCTCTGTACAATGAGGGGGGTAGACTCTCATGCCCTCATTCCACAAATATTTATTGATCATCTAATGTGAACCAGGCCCTGGGGAAGGCCCTAAGGAGACCCCAGGGAACAAGATACATGGGAAGATCACATCCCAATGTGGGGATGGAGACACTGACAATAAACAGCCTATAGGATGACTGTCATTTTTGTTGTCATGAAAGACCTCAAAATGTTCTCTGATGGAGAGTAGGAGGTGGTGGGGCTGACCTGCTTTGGACAGGTGATCAGGGAAGGCCTCTGAGGAGGGGACGTTGAGGCCTGAGGCTGAGCTGGAACCAGTCAGGCAGCACTGGGGGAGGAGAGTCCCGGGCAGAGAGACAGGCAAGGGCAAAAGCGTGGCCCGCCACAGCCTGGGAGCAGCAAGGAAGCCCAGTGGCCCATAGGGCATGAGCACAGGGGCCAGGAGAGGGAGGGAAGTTGGAGTCCCAGCTGCAGGCAGGCCACAGCGCATCGCGGGCCCACCTGCCCTAGGAAGGGTCGGGGCGGGGTGGGCAGGGGCCACCTGCCTGAGTTTCGCACAGTCTCCAAGCGCCTGGCTGTGATGTCTCCTGCCCCAGCCAGTCAGCTTCAACTCCAGCAAATTGAGCCTTCCCTGAGTGGCGATGGCTCGGCTGGGGGTGGGGGCAGGGGACAACAGCTGCTCCCCAGTGGGCCCCTTGCTCACTCACTCACTCACTGGGCTTTGCCCCAGAGGCTGCTGGGCTGAGCCAATACCTGGAGGCTCCTGAGCCAGCAGGGCCCCACCTGGCTTAGCTATTAATGAGCAGAGCGTAGGTGAGCCCCAGAGCGCCACAGGGAGGGGCCCCACCTGGTGAGGGGAGGCCCGGTCTCTGGCCTCACATCCCACCAGCAGGCCCACCTCTGCCCGTTGCTTGTTTTGTGACCTTGGACAAGTCGTTTAGCTTCCCTGAGCCTCGCTGACCCTCCTGGAAAAGAGCTTAGGAAGACTCCTCCCAGCCCCCACCCCAGATCTCCTCTGGTTCACTCAACTCCAGCCTCCCTTGCTGTTCTGCAACACCCTGCCTCAGGGCCTTGCAATGTACTGCTTCCTCAGCCTCAGTCTTTACGGCCTTGAGTCTCTGCTCAATGCCACCTCCTCGGTGAGGCCTCCGAGACCACCCAGTCAGAAGAGAGCCCCTCCAGTCCTCTGTACCTGTCCTGTGCTTTATGTGTTCATGGTCGTTCTAGACTGTGTTCCTTTCTTCAGCACACAGCTCCTCTGTGCCTGGCACTGTCCTAGGTGCTGGGGTTGAGCAGAGAACAGAACAGACACCCCCTGCCAGCTTTTCCGCAAGAGATACATACGCTAAGTCAAAGAAAGCAGGAGGGGGTGTGGGACTTGCGGGGGACGGTGGTGGTCGTGGTGGTCGTGGGGGAGAGCTCACAAAGCGTCGCATTGGAGCAGGAGGCTCCGAAGAAGCAGAGGAAGAGTTCGGGGCTCTGTGGGGAAAGTGTCCGGGGCGGAGGTTCTGAGGAGGCATTTTTGCCTCCCTCTCTAGAATGTGCCTCCAGAGGGAGAGGACAAGGAGTGTCTTGGTTATTGCTCCATTCTGGGCAGCCAGCACATAGTAGGTGCTTAAGAAAAGCTGGCACTGCTGTCACGGTGGGTGGCGGGAGGATTATGGACCGCATGGGGCCTCTTGTCCAGGGCTGCATACCGAGGCCTTCAGGACACCCGCCGTCCCGGGGTCCCGGGTGTGAGGGAGCTGGGGACCACTCCACAGGAGGAGCCTCCTGAGGGCGCAGCAGGGGAGGAGGGCACAGCAGCGGTGGCTGGGCCGGCCTTCAGGGGACTCTGGCGCCAGGTAGGGAATCGGCAAGGGATGTCGTTGGAGGGCTTGGGTGCGCGGATGACACGATTAGCTCCAGGCTTTTAACAACTCTTCTGGCGTCCATTGTGGAGAACGGAGTGGATCTCAGCGGGGCCAGGGGATGGTCGGGAGGCAGTGGGAAGACAGAAAGGGCCCTGGGAAAGCAGGATGCCTTGAGTAGTCCCGCACGGCTGGGGGCGGGAGGGGGCCGCGTTCATCCCAGGCTCAGCGAGCTCTCACCCAGCGTCCCTACAGCGCCGTCCCCACGAAGCCCCCCACTGCCGGCCAGACCCTGCTCTAGGCGGGGAGGCGCAGGACAGAAATCCCCGCCCTCCTGGGAGAGACCAACAGTCAACATGCTAAGCAAGTAAACTGTATGGTATGTGAGATCAGTGTTAAGTGCTAAGGGGAAAGAAGGAAGTGGTGAGGGGACGAGGGGTGGCAGTGGCAGGTTGAACTTGTGGATAGGGCACCGGGGAAGGCCTCCCCAGGAGGAGCCTTCTGCACACGTGCTGCTGGGGGAACATTCCAGAAAGCCAGCTCCCTGAGGCAGGAGCTGGAGCGGGGTGAACCTGGGGAGGGGAGGCAGGAGGGAGGGGGCCGTAGGGTGGGGAGCATGCAGGGTTTTGGAGGTCTTTATCAGGACTAGGGCTTCTCTGAGTGAGGGGCCACTGCAGGGTGGAGCACAGGAGGCTGCGTCCGACTCCGCTGGGAATAGGGTCCCTCCAGCTGCCGTGTGGAGAATAGACTACAGGGGCCTATAGTCCAGAGGGGCTGCAGCCAGGAGAGCAGGAGGCAACTGTGGTGAAGATCCAGGAGAGAGATGATGGAGGCTGGTCCAGGGGAGGCTGACGAGTGCTGGAAACTGAGATGGATTTAGAAGTTAGAGCAGCAGGACTTGCTGATGCATCTCATGTGGGATGTGAGAGAGAGTCAGAGAGAGGAAATGCAGGATGGCAGCTAGTGTTTTGGCCTGGGCCGTGGGAAGAATGGAGTTGCCCTTCGTTGGGATGAGGAAGGTTGAGGGTGGAACAGGTTGCTGTGCAAGTATCGGGAGATCAGATTGGAATAAGGTAAAGCGGGGAGATGGGAGGCACGGAGGAGGAGGAAGGTGGATGCTGGGCTTGGAGCTCCGGGGAGAGTCCAGGTTGGCAACAGCAGTGCGGGGGACCCGCAGAGAAGCCTTCTCTAAAGTCCGCCAAGGAGGAAGGCAGATGGAGAGAGACAGAGGACTGGGGACCGAGCCTGGGGCCCCTAACCTTGAGAGGTGAGGACGAGATGGAGGAAGAAGCAGACAAGGGGCTGAGAAGGGGCAGCCAGGAAGTCGGAGGAAACCAGAACATTCTGACAGCCAGTAAAGGAGGCATTGAAGAGGCAGGGAGAGTTACTGCGTCAGTGCTGCTGTGGGACCAGAAGGACAAGGGTTAGAGATGGCATTGGTTTAGCCCTGTGGCGGTCCTTGGTGTCCTGGGAGGGGGTGTGAAAACCCGAGGGGAGCGGGTTCAAGGGAGGAGTGGGGACAGCGAGGATAGACCCGCTTTCAGGGAACTCCCGTGCAGGGCGGGAGAGAAGCCGGGCAGCAGGGGAGGGGATGTGGGCTCAGAGAAACAAATCAGCCGTTTGTACATTGTTCAGGTTGATGCGGTAGAGAGGGAAAGGCTGAGGAGTTCTAACAGGAGGGGACAGTAGTTGGAGCAATGTCTCAGGGAGGACGGAGGGAAGGGGCCGCTGAATCATCCCCACGAGCCTAGGAGGTGAGCCACGTTAGCATTTCCACTTCATAGATTTGGAAACCGCAGCCCAGAGAGGTTGGTGCTCCGGCCCCAGGTCACACAGCTGGGCAGCGATGGCGAATCTCCGCAACTCTGCCATCCCCTTCACGGGCCTAGGCTGTTTTGCTAGTTGACAGATGAGGCCCAGAGAGGTTCAGTTCCTTGGCTCAGTTCCAGGGCCCAGGTTAGGAGTTTGACCTGACGGGATGCTGGGGGAGAGGCGGAGTTGGGGGTCAGGAGTGACTCCTGTTCTCAGTGGTTCCCTGGGGGCTTCAGGAACCACTTCCTGGGCTGGGAACTAGGAGAGGAGCAGCTTTTCAGAAGACGTTGAGCTCAGTCTGGGATGTGCATGAGTCTTCCTCTATGTAAAATGGGGCCAGTCATGGGGTTGACCTCACTGAGGTCTTCTGAATCTCAAATGAGTTGATGTAGTAAAGCCCTTAGAACAGGGCGCAGCATCCAGGAAATGCCATGTGGGTCTCGTTATTCTGAGTCTGCCTGGTCAGATGCACAGTGGGGCTTCCAAATGTGCAGCCGTAGCTGGCTCATGGGTGAGGCTGGCAGGAGGGATGGGCTGACGGGAAACTTAGGACCACACAGACCCTTCAGGGTCCTTCCTGGAGGAGGCACAGCTCCGAGTTTAGTCCCTGGGTTTGAAGGCCCAGACTGCAAGGGACCCCAAGAGCCCTTTAGAAGCTCCAAGAGTGGGGCCTCTGGGGGATGGTCCTGGGAAAGACCCTTCCCTTCTAGAAGCCTGAGGTCTTCATCTTTAGAATGGGTGTCCTGAGTCTCACTTTGTGGAGACATGGTGATTGTAAGATGTGCTAAGTGAATCCCAGGACCGAGAGTTAGAGGAGGACTGGACACCCTACCTGCTCTGCCCTAATTTGCTGTGTCACCTTGAACAAGTAGCCTGACTTCTCTGGGCTTTATCTGTAAAATCTCGATGATGTGAGGGCCTCTGCAGACTCTTGACTCTATTGTTATTTAGAGATTCCTGATTTCAGTAGGTGGCAAGTCCTCAGCTATACCTGGGACGTTTTTCAGCTTCAAAGGCTTGCTTATCACTGGAGCAGGATGGGGACAGGAGCAAGCAGAATGCAGGGCCACCTCGGTCTGAAGGGTCCCACCCTGGGGCAGCCCTGTCCCCAGGCACATTCTGAGGTGCTTGGGGTGGCATCTTGGGTGGCCTGTGTTTCTTTGATTTGGGACAAAGAAACCGTGGCTCCTGTTTTCCAATTGTCCCCATTTTACAAGATGAGCCAGTTGGCTCAGAGGAAACATAGCTCACCTACTTACCTCTTGCTGCAACTCCAGGCCAGCCCTGAGGAGCTGGCTATCAGGATGCAGACGTCAGACCCTCAAGGGCATACAGCAGCATCTGCCCTTTGTTCCCCCATTCGGCCCCACTATGTGGCATCTCCCGTGTGTTGGACCCTGTCCTGGGCACTAGAGACACTGAGGGGACACAGATGAGGTCCCAGGCTCCTCTAGTGGAAAAGACACACGTGAAGAGAAACAAAGAGAAGTTAAGAGGGACTGGGACACCAGGGACGAGAGAGGCATTCTGACCTAAGGTCCTGGGGAGGCTTCCTGGAGGAGGAGTCACCAGAGATGGATCTGGAACACCAGTACGGTAGTAACTGTTACCATCTCTTGAGCAACAGCCTCAGGCTTCGGGGCGTGGTCTCATCACACCTTCCCAGTCCCCAGTGAGGTAGGTCCTTCCCTTAGTCCCATTTTACAGATGAGAACACTGAGGGTCAGAGAACTAGAATGACATGTCCAGGGTCCCATGGCTTGTGAGAGGGGCCTGAGCCCATTCCCAAGACCCACTCTCCCCAGGCTGAGAAGGCAGGGGAAGACCCCCCCAGCCTGACAGCCTCAACCCAGGAGGCCCAGGTCTTCCTCTGGCCGAATGTCCCCAGCACCCGGTTTCACTTCCCAAAACTCAGACCTATTTTGGATCCTGCTGACTTCCTTTCTCAGCCATGGCTGTTCAGGCTCTGAGGACTGGGCAACCGTAGAATGGACCTGGTGCCCCGGGCCTTTCCCAATGCCCCTCTTACACCACCGCCCTGGAGCCTTCTCCCTGCCTCGCTGCCGTGGGCCCTCGGGGAGGGCGCTGACCGCAGGGGGCTGGCAGGAGCTGCGGCCCTTCAGCCTCCTCCCCAAGAGCTAGCTCAGCGGTCCTGTTCCCAGCCCACACGCAGCCTGAGCTGGTCAGGGTGGGAGGTTTGGGCAGGGTCCAAGTCCCAGCTCCACTGTGTCCTGGCCTTGTGACCCCCAGCAAACTGTTTCCCTCCCTGGACCTCGGTTTCCTTGTCTGTGACAGGATACTAAGGCAGCCTCCCACCCAGAGGTAGAACTACATGAGAGTGAATCAGGTTTAACAGCTCTGCACAGACGCTGTTCTTGGCACTGGTGAGCCAAAGAGTCTTGCCCTCAGGAAGCTGAAATCCTACTGTGGGTGAGAGGGGTGCCAAGGGAGCTGAGAAAAAGCAATGCAAATAGGGCGATTAAATAGTATATTAGAAAATGATGCATATTGTGGAGAAAATGAAGCTGACAAACGTGTGTGTGTGTGTGTGTGTGTGTGTGTGTGTGTGCTGGGAGAAGGGCTTTGTCATTTTAAGTTGGGTGGTCACGGGAGGCCTCCTGGGAACGTGACATCTGATGACTTGAAGGAGGTGAGGCAGCCGGCCCTGCAGACATCTGGGAAGGGCCTTGCAGGCAAAGGGCACAGCACGTGCAAATGCCTTGAGGTAAGAATACAAACACGGCAAGGATGGAGTTGCTGTCACAGACACGGGGGGCGAGAGACTGGGGACAGAGGGCCAGACAGGGACAGGGAGGCCGGAGCTTGAGGGCTTCAAGGGCCAAGTTAGGACTTTACTCTGAGAGAGGTGAGGAGCCACAAGATGCTTTGGAGCAGCGGAGGGACGTGATCTGATTTGTGCTGGAGCCGCCTGATGGAAGGGACACCACGGGGCTGGGAGAGGCTGGCGCAACTATCCCCCAGGGGACCAGAGAGCAGCAGCACAGGGGTGAGAAGTGGTCAGATTCCGGTTATATTTTGAAGGTGGAGCCAAAGGGATTTGCTGACAGATCAGGTGTAGCGGGTGAGAGAAAGGAGGCGCAGGGATGATTCCAAGGTTTTGGGGGAAGAATGGAGTTTGTGTTTACTGCGATGGGAAGACAGTGGAGGGACAGATCTGGGGGTGGAAATCAGGAGCTCGTGCTTGGACACGTGCTGCTAGGATGCCCTCAGTCCTCTGAGCGGTGAGGCTGAGTCGGCAGGCCAGCAAGCAGGTCTGGAGGGCAGGGGAGAGGAGCAGGCTGGGCTCAGTGTCAGCCCCGCTCCCGGGTCTCCTGTTTCCATCCCGCCCTCCTGCAGGCCAGTCAGTGCCTGGCCACCAGATGGGTCTCTAAAGCGCCAAAGCCAGGAGGTGGACAGACCTTTCCAATTCAATGACTTCCCACTGCTCTGGCCTAGAGACCATACTCCTTGCTCGGCCTGGCCCCAGCCCACCTCTCCAGCCTCATCTCTCTTCAGCCTGCTGGCCTTAGTTCATACTTTGTGCCAACCTCAGGGCCTTTGTACTTGCTCTGGTAGCTTCTGGTCTGTTCCTTACCTGCCTGATGGCCCCGGATGTGGCTTATCCTTTTTCTGGGCCTCAGTTTCTCCATCTGTAAAAAGGGAAGCTTGAACTCCTTGAGCCCTAAAGACAGTCCTTACATCTCCACGTTTTGGGGGCTTTGGGAGCCATGGAGGAGGTGCCCTTCTTTGATCTGTTCATGCCTGGTGAGACCTTGGGAAGATGCTTCATGCTCCCTACCCCTTCAGGCTTACCTGCCTTCCGGGGTCTGTCATGGGCACTGACTGCTGGAGGTGGGGAGACGTGGTCCCTGGGCTCACGTCCCTGGAGGAGAGTAAAGATTTGGACAGAAGTGTGTGGCTTAGGACACGTCCCTTCCCCTCTCTGAGCCTTGGTTTCCTCACCTGGAGAATGGGGCTCATGATTGTCGAGATGTCTGGCCACAGTGGGTAGGGTGTCTGGCACACTACTTATCCAACAAGCACTCATAGCACCTGCCTGGGGCTGGGCTGGGTGCCCAATGGTGGGTATGAGAGACTTAGCCCTGCCCTCACAGAGCTTGCCCAGCAGGCACTTGGCAAATGGTGTGATTACCAAGCAGGGCCCACCGAGGATCCCACCCCAGGGGAGATGGGGGCTCTAGCTGCAGCTTCCGCCAGCCCCCAACTGCCCAGGTCTCCTCAGCGTGCGAGGCCTTACCAGGACCTCCTCTAGGACTCCACTCCCTTGGCCAACACATCTCTCTTCATCCTTTGACCCCTGGGCCCTTCATCCTTTGAACTCTGGACATGAGCCCCGCTTCTGCCGGTCACAAACTGTGGGATTGGACAGGTGACTTGCCTGGGCCTTGGTTTTCACATCTATAAAATGGGATAATGACAGAGCCTGCTTCTTGGGATGGTACTGAGGATCCAGTGGGTTGTAAAGTACAGGAGGGCTCAAAAAATGTCGCTATGATGATTGAAACCCTTCTGGTACATTTTATCCTGTGGACCTGGGGGTGAGAAGCAGGCTGATACCAGTCCCTTGGTACACAGAGAGAATGAATCACTTCCTCCTGCTTCTGGCCAGGTCAGCTCTGCAGTTCACGTGTGTTAGACGTTGTCCCAGACCACTTCCTGCTCTCAGTGCTTTGTTCTATTTACGTATTAACCCAGACTTCCTCCATTTTACACATGAGGAAACTGAGGCACAGAGAAGTAAAGTGACCCAAGCAAGGTCACTCACAGTTGGTGAGTGGCAGAGCTGGCATTCAAACCCAGGCAGCCTGGTTCTATACAGACACCCAAACCCTTAGGGGGCTTTTTGCCAGCACTGTCCACTCCCAGAGGCTGCCGTGTGGTGTTATCAGTTATCTGAAGCCGCTTGGTCATCCCGGGGTCAAGCCCACGGATCTTCTTCCTCAGACCGGCAGGAGAAAGTTCTCTGAGTTCAAGAACCACAGATTCCCATCCCCACCTTGCTGCTGCCTGGCCAGGAAAACCTTGGGCAATCCCTTCCCCTTTCATGCCTCAGTTTCCACCTCTGTCAAAAAGAGACCAGAAAACCCTTCCAGCTTTGTTAATCCTGGGATCCTACCCCAACCCTGTCATGTATTTGCTAGGTGACCTCTCTCCAGCCAACTTGCCTTTGGGGCTGCTTTCCTCGTCTGAAAAATGGAGCTGATGCTTCATATCTGCCTTTCCCGAGGTCTCAGGTCAGCTGGGAGAGCCTCACAGGAAAGGCTGGGTGTGGATGTGAGGGGCTCCCAATATACTCCCAGCCCATCTTCTGCAGGTAGGGCCTGTCAGCAGCTTAGCTCCTGACCAAAAATGGGGAGGCCGTCCATCCATTCATTCAATAGCTCTGCATTGAGCATCTATTATGTGCTGGGCACCCGGACATGGTGGGGACCAAGATCCAACCAGTCCCTGTCCTCGTAGAATTCACAATCTGGGGAAGGACAGATATCAATAAAGAAACCACATAAACGTGAGATGCACAGGTGGTTAAGTGTTACAAAGAAGGGGTGCAGGGGAGCCCCCCATGAGAGTGAATCGTGGAGGAGGATCTCAGGGAGGGAGGGGTTTTCAGGAAGTGATGATTGAGCTGAGAGCTGTAAAGATGAGTTGGAGTTAATTATGTGAATTTGTGGCAAGAGAGGAAGGGTTTGGGCAGAGGCACTTGGCTTGGGAGGTGTGAAACGTCCAGGGTCATATGGCTTGTGAGAGGGGCCTGAGGCCATTCCCGAGGCCATTCCCAAGGCCCTGGCAAATTCAAGGAAGCATAGGAAGGTCAGTGTATCTGAAACCTCCTGTAATGGCTGGTGGGAGACAAGGGAGCAGGGGTCAGACCTCACTGGGTCAGTCATGGGTTTCACAGTTTCAGGAGAGAAGTGGTCTTGGAAACCATCCAAACTCCTCCTGGTACTTTTTTTTTTTTTTTTTTTTTTTTTTTGCGGTACGCGGGCCTCTCACTGTTGTGGCCTCTCCCGTTGCGCAGCACAGGCTCCGGACGCGCAGGCTCAGCGGCCATGGCTCACGGGCCCAGACGCTCCACGGCATGTGGGATCCTCCCAGACCGGGGCACGAACACATGTCCCCCGCATCGGCAGGCGGACTCTCAACCACTGCGCCACCAGGGAAGCCCTGGTACAGATGGGGAAATTGAGACTCATTTGGGTAAGGGACATGGCAAGGTAAAATCAATTTGGGGCAGACCCAGGGTTAGAATCCAGGCTTCTTGACATCTCCCCAGGGCTCTTTCTGCATCTGGAGAGCGACCCAAGAGAAGTGAGAGAAAACCAGACGTTAACTTAGCACCTACTATGTGACCCAGAGTCCTGTGCATGCGCACACGTGCACACACACACTTCACCACTGGGTCCCTGGGCCTATTGCCAGGGTCATGGCCCTGGGAATTCCTTCCAAAAAAGAGAGGAAAAGGAACCTACGGAGGTCATTTGATCCAGCCCCACCAGGCACTGCTCTCAATGCATCATTCCACTGTCTTATTTGAAGACACGGAGGCATGGTGAATAGAAATTCTAATCCCCATTTTGTAGATGAGCAAACCAAGGGAAGGAGAAAATGAGACACTGACCTAAAGTCCCACAGCAATCATCAGCCAAAGGTGCCTTGGCTCCTAGTTTAGTGCACTTTCCAAGGTCACGCATAGCTCAAGTTTGAGCCATCTGGAAGGGAGGAAGTTCTTCCTGCTGTCTAACTGAAATCTCTCCTGCTTTACTATGTCAGTTTCCCCTTGTTTGGGTGGCTGAAGATGTGGAGAAGCACTGTGATCCTTCTCATGATCCTTGACTATCATCTCGGGAGGACTGAACTGGGGTAGGAGACTCAGGGACAGCCCCTGGCCACCATGAATCTGAATCCAGTGTGCGGGTTTGCTGGAGGAGGGTAGGTAGGCAGATCCATATGCCATAGGGGCCTTTCCTCTAAGGGAAGTTTCTGGGAAACCTGTGGAAAGAATTCCTGGGGAAGAAGTCCTTCTGGATCACCCCAAGGACACACACTCTCCTTAGGATGCGGCTGCCCAGGGGCTGAGCTCATAGCCAGTGACCAGCAGAACTCAAGGCCTCAGATCCACCCCCATGGCCAGAGGCAGCCTTGCGTTTCCTCCATACACACTCCTGTTCGACTTGCTTGTCAGAAACCACTCAACAAAATCCAATTTATAGAGTCAGTATGAAATGGGGGAAAATTCCTCTAAACAAAAAATGCCTCTTTTCAAATCAGGAAGGAGGCAGGCCTGACAGCTGGGCATCCAGAAGAGCAGGCCCCTGCTGAGACCCAGATTTGAACCTTGTGGAAGTAAGCCCAGCCCGGACCTAGCATTTAGTTGGCATCTTTCCCCAGAAAGACCCACATCCCGCCGAAGATGTCAGGGCTCAGTGTGCCCACTGAGAAATCTGAGGCCATAGAGATGCTGGCAGTGAGTTGTTGAGGGCCTACTGTGTGCTGGGTGCTGTACTATGTGCTCCTACATGGACTTGAACCCTCATAGCAACATCATGAGGTAAGGTGCTTTCTCACCTTACAGGTGAGAAAATTGAAACTCAGAGAGGTTTAGACATCTGGCCAAGGCCACAAAGCTGGCAAAAGGGGGTGCAAGGCTCAGAGCCCTTGCTCTTAACATTTTGCTACAGAGGTGACTTGTGCCTAGAAGGGGCCTGAGGTGTAGGAGGGAGAACACTGGGCGAGGCAGGTCAGGGGCCTGGACCCCAGGCCTGGTTCTGCTGTCAACTGCCTGAATGAATCCTTGTCCCTCTCTGGGTCTCAATTTCCCCACTCCTGAAATGCAGCAAGCTGGTGCACAGGTTCACAGTGCCCATTAGCAAGTTAAAGGCACTGAGAAGTCCTGAAGTTAAAAAAAAAAAAAATAGTGAGTGGTTGACTTGAAGAGTTGACCAGCAAAAATAGTTACTTAATGGTTCACAAGGCCTCAAGGAGTATGACTTTGCTTCAGCCCCCTGTTAGTAAGTTAGTTAGTTGACACCTATTAACGGGCCCTTTGGGAGATAAGAAGTGAATAAGACATGTCCCTATCTTTGAGGAGCTCCTCATCTGGGGAGAAGGTAGCCAAATAGATGACAATAAGCAAATTATGTGGTCAGTGACCTGAACGAGACCAGCTGGGGAGCTTGAGGTGCCCAGGGTAGCAGGGAGAGACATCTCACCCTGCCTGGGGCGTTCAAGGAAAATATGGCAGACAGGGTGCCAGTCAAATGGGGTTTTGAAAGGTGAGTAGGAGTTCGCCAGAAAGAATATTGAGGGCAGGGGGTTTAGGGAAGTCCCAGTGAGGGGAAGAGCATATATATAAATTATAGTCACATAAAGGGTGTGTTGTTCAGAGGAATGGAGTGTGGCTGGAGTGTGGCTGGCACAGAGAGGGATAGACCAGAACAGGATGGTGAAAGGCCTTGAATGCTGAGTTGAGGACTTTGACTTTATTCTGGGGAATGACAGAGGTCATAAGTAAGAGAAGAGACCCTTTGGGTTGGGGTGGAGGGCAAGACATACAGACCAGCAGTCCAGTGAGGAGGTTGGTATAGCTGTCTGGCCAGACCAGAGGAGGCCCAAACTGCATTGCACAGATGGTACATCTGACAAGGATCTTTGGGTTACAAGAAATCCAGCACAAAGAGACCTAAGTGAAAATAAAAAGGGCCTCCAGGCACGACTAAACCAAGGGGCTCAAATAATGTTGTCAGAAATCTGGCCACCATCACGGTGGTCAAGGGGATGGGATGTTTTTGATGGCCAGGGTTCAGGTCTGTCCTGCTCCAGCTACACGCTCTAAAGACGGGGAAGGGGCAGCTTCTCAAAGGCATTTCAGATTACCAGGAGAAGAACGTTGCTAGGCAGGTGAAAGCAACAGCCGACCACCGTGGATGGCGAGTGCTTGTGGCTTTTAGTGGAGGATGGGCCCTTGCCCAGCCCAGGTCTCTGAGGCTGAGGCATAGAAGCGAGGCTTGGTGTGGTCAGGGCAGGCTTCGTGGAGGAAACAGGTCTAGGAGTGAGGCCTGAGCAGTGGGTAGGATGCAGGAGTTGGGATCTGGGAGAACAGAGGTACGGAGGTGAGAGCAGTGAGCATGCCAGGCCCAGAGGGCTGGTGGAGGGAGTGGAGGCAGGTGAGGCTGGAATTAGACGTTAGAGGCCCTTGAGTGCCAGTCCTCCTCTGGCCTAACTGGCCAGCCTCTTAGAATATACAGGTCAGGGGGAAATGGTGGCTTCATTGCTCAGCAACACCCTCCCCCCCCCACCCCCCCCCCGCTCCCCATGGCCCACCCAGGGAGGACCAGAGCTGGCCAGGCATTCAAAGCCCCCACATGCTCACTGCCCCCTACTGGGCCCCTCTGCTCTCCCAGGTGGGCCTGCGCGCCACACACACAAAACCCACCAGTCCCTTTTCCACCTTCAAACCTTTTCTCTGGCTCTTTCCCTGCCCTAAAATATACCTCCCTTTGGTATTTCCACACATCCTCTGAAAGGCAGTTAAAGGCCTTGGTCTCCAGGAAGATTCAGTGGAATGGGTCTCTGCTCTCTTTGACCTTGCAGTGCTCCTTATTTAGGGTATTTACATGCCCCTTAGGCCAGCCAGCCTGATGGGGGCAGGGTGGCGGTAACATATGCGTGGGCTTTGGAGCCAGTCAGATCTGGGTTCAGGCTGCCACTCACTAGCTATGTGACCTTGAGCACATCATCTGATGTCTCCTTGGTGACATTTTCTGACCTATAGAATATGAACAAGGCCTATTCATATTAGGCTTAAATGTGGTTATATGTACAAAGTTCCTGGCACACAGTAGGCCCGTATGCAGCTGTCACTATTCCTGTGGGTGTTCAAACGATGAATGATGTCTCTCTCACCCTCTATCAGCTCTGGTCAGGCAAGGAACTCACCTGTTTTTTTCCCAGTCCCCCAGTGCCTAGCACATAGTAGGGGATTTGTAAGGGCTGACCTATCAGTTTTCCTGGGCTATGCAGACCCACTCTCCCCAACTGCTCCTCCTGGGTGAGGCTGGGGGTAGGCCCCCGTGGCCCCACACCTGCTCCCTGAGGCTGACCCGGCAAGCTGCTAGGTGCCAGCATCCAGCATCAATAAATTACTGGCGAGTTCAGGTGACGGGACAGATCCAGTGTCAGCTGCCTCTGTGTCCTACAGGAAGGCTCAGGCCCTGGGTATCCCCCTCTGTGAGCCTCCCCAACTAAGGGCTCCATCAGAATAACAGAGTTGCCCACAGGGCACCTACTGTGTGCCGGGCCCCATCTGGGCATTTTGCACCACACTGATGTCCCACAATGATGCTGCAAAGTAGATACTAGCTCCATTTTACAGATGAGGAAACTGAGGCTCAATGAAGGGAAGTGACTTGCAGTAGACAAAATTAATAACAGAAAGAAAAGCCTTCTTCCTTTTCAATTCAACATAAATCTTTGTGGATATCATTGCAAATTTTAGTTATAATGCGTGTGCATGCAAACACACACACACACACACACACACACATGGGTTTCTTCATTCACTCATCTGTTCAACAAATATGTATTGAACACCTACTATGTGCCAGGCTGTTCTCAGTGTTGGAGATACTACAGTCAACAAGACAAAATCCCCACCTTTTTGACACATTGCAGTGCATGAGATGAACAGAAACAAATAAATACACATTATAACAGAAGGTGGTGCTGAGCCTATGAAGATGAATAAAGTAGGGCAGGGGATAGAGAGAGACACTGGGGATTATTTTTGAAAGGGTGGTCAAGGAGGGCTCGGCTGGGGCAGTGACATTTGAAGGAAACCCTTATCTCTTTACGCTTTAGTTTTTGGAAAGGGAGATGCTGGACTCAAGGGCTTCCTAAACTCTGCGGGAAGGTGGGTTGGTGTTTCCCACTCAGGTGTGGTTCCACGGCCAGGGCCACTGTAGGTGTGGAATTTTTCTCCTTCCCCTTGTCTTTGCCCTGAGTGCCTCCGTCCAGGGAACTCTTAGGGCAGGGTTTCTCAGAAGATGCTCATCTGAGCCCCCTTCATGTGTTCTCATGGCAGCTTTTTGTCTTCTAATTCTCAACACATTTGTCATGATTTTTTCAAAGTCAGCTGGTCCCTGAGTGTCATGAGGGCTGGGGCCAGGCCCATCTTGTTTGTGGCTGTGATCCCGACACCAGGCACAGCATCTGACGCACAGAGGCTACTCAAACAACCACCGGAATGAATGGCAGATGGACATGGTGATCACTGGAGCTAGCATTTATTGAGTGCTTATTCTCACAACAGCACTGTGAGTTAGGTATAATTATTATCCCCATTTTATCGGTTTTGAAAACTGAGGCTTAGAGAAATCAAGTCACCCATGGCAGGTCACTCAATGGCAGAGCCTTCTAAGGAGGAGCACATAAATGCTCACAAACTGATTGATTATGGGGGAGGCAGAGTAGTGTGGTGGGAAATGCTGCAGTGGTCGGTCTGAGATGTGCATTTGGAGAACCAACACATTCATTCATGCCTTCATTCACTCATTTATTTAATAATTATTAAACCTCAGCCCGTGTGCTGGGCACTGGTGGGTACAGGTAACCAGGCAATCATGATATTGTGTGGTCAAAGCCGGGATGGGGAAAGCCCAGGGGTCTGTGAGCAGCCATGGAAGCCCCTGAACCACACTGTGTGAGGTGGACCTGAAGCAGCAGGTCGCTGTGACCCAGCAGACCACAGGGGGAGATGCTTGTGGGGGTGGGGGGAATGGCTGCATAGTCCTCGATGGAAGTGGCACAAGTGCCTGACAGTGGAAACCACCCTCCCCCCAGCTGCCCCAAGGCTCCGGGACCTCACTGCTTCTCCCAGCCTTTGGTGGACAGGCCTCCGTGGGGGCCTGAGTCACTCTGCCGCACCCCAGGCCTGGAACTCTGCTGCACCCCAGGCTGGGTTGGGGCCACCTCACCTCCAAATTGCAGGCATTCCCATTCATCTGGGCCCAGGGTCAGAGCTCAGTGATCTGGGCCAAACCAGGCAAAGGCCAGGTGCCCTGCTCTGCTGGTAGCCCTGAGCCTCTTCTCTTCTGTGGGACTCAGTTTACCCATCTGTAAAGGGCAGAGTTTAGACTGTATGATTTCTACAGACCCTTTCTCACTTAAGCTCCTGTGACCCAGTACATTACTGTCAGTATTGGAAGTGGACACGAGCCCTGGTGGTCTGGACTCCTGTGGACATCTGGACTCCCAGCCTCCCCTGGACATCTGGATTAAGGGTAAAAAAAAAATCCAGGGATCCAATAACCCACGATTAATGGGGCAGCCTACTTTGTCCTTTTGGCAGCTGTCTGGAATGAGAAGAAAGGAGGAGCAGTTTCCCCCTAGGACCATGATTGTCCATCCACTTCCCTGCTCTTATCCACTAGTTGGGCACTGTGAGAAACTTACCTTCCACCTAGCGTGCTCTGGGGCAGGACCCTTGCTAAAGGATGCCATTGACACAAACAAGCCAGAGGTCCAGGGAACTGCTTCCGCAGAAGTGGAGAGGGGTTGCAGTAGGCCATGCTCATCCTTGACTCAGCCCCCTCCACTCTTTTCCTAGCACCCCTTGGGGCAAGAGGCTGAGATGTGCCTGGTGTAGAGTGAGCTGACACATGGGAGGAGAAACCAAGGCCCCTGACCTCCAAGCCCCTAGATCACAGACCCCTGGGCCACTCTAGCTGCCCTCCAGTCCTCTCTACTCCTCAATCTCTCCCCTGTTTAAAACTCACCAAAGGCCTCCCAGCACATCTAGACTGAAATCCAAGGTTTCTCCCATGGTCTCCTGCCCTCTAAGCCCTCCTCATTTACTTCACTCTAGCCACACTGGCCTCCTTCCAACTTCTGGAAAATACCAATCTCTTTCCCACCTCAGGGCCTTTACACATGCTGTTCCCTCTGCCTGGAATGCTCTTCCCTCAGAACATAGCATGGCTGGCTCCTTGTCACTTACATCACTGCTCAGATCTACCTTCTCAGAGGAGAATTTCCTGATCCCCCTAAGAACAGCAGTCCCTCTTGTCCATTATTTGCTATCACATCTCCCTATTTCCATCATGGCCCTTTCCCTAAGCTGTAATTATTGATAGTTGGTTTGTTCAATGGCCCTCTTCCCCACCCAGCGGTAAGCTCTAAGAGGGCAAGGACCTTGGGGATCCCGTGGCTATATTCCAAGCACCTAGTGTATAATGGCTTCTCAAGAAGTGTTTGTTGATGGAATGAAACACAAAAAGTATTAACAAAGTTCATCTTCCTCCTTGAATATTTTGCAACTTCTATGGAGGTGAAAGTGGCATTTATTGGGCACCTGTTAAATATGCCAGCCTCTCTCACATACATTATTCTGCTGAACCTTTACAGTCTGTCCATTATACAGATGATGAAGTTGGGGTTCAGTGACCTGCCAGAGGTCATCCAGCAAAGGGTGGGTTGATGGGTTCATTTAGTTGGGAAGCAGTCAACTGGGATCTCTGGGCATGAAGAATGCCATGGCAAATGGTAGTCAGGATTCAACCTCAAGTCTGTTTGACTCCAAGCGAAGCCTACATTCTTTTTTTTTTTAAACTTTTTATTTTCTATTGGAGTATAGCCGATTAACAGTGTTGTAATAGTTTCAGGTGCACAGCAAAGGGACTCAGCCATACATATACATGTACCCATTCTCCCCCAAACTCCCCTTCCATCCAGGCTGCCACATAACACTGAGCAGAGTTCCCTGTGCTATACAGTAGGTCCTTGTCGAAGCGTACATTCTTTTCATCGTACTACGCCTTCTGTCACACTAGAACTCAGCTCAAGATTAACAACAGATTTTTAGGTTCTGGAAGGCAGGCAAAGACCCAGATTGCATGGAGAGGTGGTCTGGCTTAGTGGTTATTGGTGTGTCTTGGAACTGGACACAGACCCGGGCTCAAACGGGGGGTGCCCACCACCTAGGCACCAGGGCACCCTTGCTGAAAGTAATCATTAGCATTGCTAGGCTAGAGCACCTTGGTTCTCAGGAAGAGAGTCAACTGTGGGGTTATGTGTCAAGGGCTGTATTGGAAAAGTCAGGGAGTGGGCTTCTAAATCATGCAGAAGCCCCTCCTCCCCCACCCCCAGGGGTGGGGCTGTATGGCCTTTGGGTAGTGCCTTGCCCTCTCTGAGCCCCAGGGGTCATCTCTGAAAAATGGGCATGGCAGCATGGAACCAAATAGAGCTCTTAGGAAGATAAAGAGGAAAAATGAGTGTGGAGTTGTTGGTATATATAAAGTAACATAGAAATGTAAATTATCTAAAAATAAATCTATGTGAAATGCAGAGAGAGGTTGGGACTTGGAAGACCTCTGGGGTTCTTTTGGCAGTTTTTGGCACCTACTGTGTGCCAGGTGCTGTGCTAGGGCCTGGGGTATAGGGGTGAGTCAGACATGAACCCTGAGCATCTGGAGCTCCCAGTCTACTGGGGGACGTGAGCCAGCCACATACTGTGTGGGTATCCCTCCCAGCGGGATGTCAGGGGGAGTCTTCACGTGTGATGTGGTAGCAGGAGCCAGACCGACCTGAGCCAGAACCCTCCTCTCCTTCCCGCGTGACCTTGACCAGGTCAGGCCACCTCTCCAAGTCCCAGGCCTTCATCTGTAAAATGGGCCCGTCTCCTTTGCCGCTCAGAGTTGCCAGGACCTGGCACTCTGTAGGTACCAGGGTGGGGGACCTTGGGATGAGGGTAGCCAGGAGTTCCTGGGCAAAAAATGGTCCTGCACTGGGCAAAATCTGGGACTCAGGCGTGGGTGGTGACTTGCTTGCAGGAGTGGCCTGGGGACATTGAGGGTGGAAGAGAAGCAGCAGGAGGAGAAGCTCAGCAATTTCTCAAACCTGTTAAGCAAAGGAGGGCAGATATCCCGGGGAACTGGCCTGTGTCTTTATTTATGTTAGTAATCTCATTAAGGGGAAGGGGACTGGCTCTACCCAAGGTCAGCCCTGCCCAGGGACGAGCGGGATGGCATATCCACTTGAGTTTACTCAGCCAGTGATTCTAGGCCAAGGTGCACCCAGGAAGGCAGGGTGTCTCGGGATGAATTTGTGGGTGTGTTGAGCGTTGCTCCAAGCCTTGGTGGGGCTGGCCTGAGTGAGGCCACCGGTCAATGTTGACGACTTCTCTGGGGCCTGGCGCTGTCCCAGACCAGTGGCGTTAGCAGAACCAAGACAGGCCAAACTTCGGGGAATTCAGGTGAGGTGAGAGGGGAGGAAGTTTGGGGGCCTCCGAAGGGCGGCGGTTTGGGGTTCCCCGGGGGAACACTGCTCTTCTGGCGCCGGGCTCGCACCGGAGAGGTCAGGCCAGTCTCCGAGAGGAAGGGAAGGGGCCCTGCCCTGTGCCACCAGCGCCAGGCTAAAATCGGGCGGGGCCGCCCGGGGAGGCCGGGACGCCTGCGGCCGGGCGGGGTCTGCGCCCTACTCCCTGCGAGGCCGCCGGGTCCGGGCTGAGAGCGGCCTGCGAGGCTCGGGGCCAGGCCCGGCCAGAGGGAACTCGGTCCCTGGGCTGGGAACTGCGCGCCTGCGGCTCTTGCCCTACCGGCGGCTGCGGGCGCGGCGGCCCCCGCGCCCCCAGGGGCCTGGCCAGGGCGGGGGCTGGGCCCCGCGGGCGGGCGCGGGAAGGGGGGCGGCGGCGAAGGCTGCGACGCTCTAACAGGTGGGATCCCGCGGCGTGGTGGAGGCGGGCGCGGGAGGAGGAGGAGGAGGAGGAGGAAGAGCAGCGGCAGCGGGAGCCTGAGCAGGAGCAGGATGAGCCGCGCGAGCTGACAGCCGCCGCCGCCGCCGCCGCCGCCGCCCGCGCCCAGGCTCGGTCTCGCTCTCCGCGCCCGGGGCCGCTCCCCGCCTCCCGCCTCCCCCGGCCGCCCGCGGGGCGTCCCGCCCCCTCTGCACCTCCGGGCCCGGAGCTGCCTCCATCGCTCCTGCATCCCGGCCGGGGGGGAGGAGGAGGCGGAGCAGGAGGCGAGCCGGAGCCGCCGCCGCCAACGCCGCCGCCGCCGCCGCCGCCCGAGCAGGACAGAGCGCGCCGCAGCCCCGCGCGTCCGGCCGCCGCCCGTGCCCATCAAGCAGCCGCGCCGGAGCTACACCGCGGGACAGCCCGGGCCGCGGCGCACCCCGGCTCGGCCCAGCCCAGCCCAGTCCCGGCACCGGGCGGCCCGGCGGCCGGCCCGCCCCCGAGGGCGCCGGGCGCGCCGGGAGGATGCCGAAACCGACGCTGCTGCTGCGCGGGGGCTGGGAGCGCGAGCGCAGCCCCGGGGACTCGGAGCTGGGCCGCCAGTTCCGGGACTGGTGCCTGCGCACCTACGGCGACTCGGCCAAAACCAAGACGGTGACACGCAGCAAATACCAGCGGATCGCCGAGGTCCTGCAGGGCGGCGGCGGGACCGGCGCGGGCAGCGGCCCGGCAGCCGGCGAGAAAGGCAAGTTCCAGTTCTGGGTGCGCTCCAAGGGCTTCCGCCTGGGCAGCGGCCGGGAACCCAAGATGGGCCAAGTGGTGTATGTGCCGGTCAAGACGGGCTCGGTGAGTGCGCGCGCGGCGGCCGCGGGCCGGTCCCGCCGCGGGGCTCGGGGCGGGCGGGGGCGGGGTGGGGGTGTGGATGTGTGTCCGAACGTGTGTCCCTGAGGTTGTCCCTGGGTCTGGCCCGACCGAGGCGCACGCGTCCCTGCTCACCCGCCAGACCCAGCCAGCCCGGGCAGCGCTCCGGGTTCGGGGCGTCCCTGCCCCCCTCTGCGCTGCTGCCCGGGCCGTGCCGGGCGGGCTGTCCCGGGCTGCTCACCCCAGCATGTTCCGTTCTCCCGTCCCCTCCCCCCGCCAGCAGGCGGCTGCTCAGAAGCCCGAGCCTCCCCCCGCCCGCCCCGGGGCTGCCTGTCCCGGGCGCCTCGCGCTCCCGCCCCCGGGCCGGCTGGGCGGTGTGGTGTGTGTGTGTGTGTGTGTGTCTGTGTGTGTGTGTGTGCGTGCGTGCGTGTGTATGTGTGTGTGGAGCGTGGTGCCGCGAGGGCGGGGGGGCAGGGGCAGCCACGGGACGGGGAGTCAGCTCGGCTTCCCAGCGCCAGGGGAGGGGGCCCGCCCGGGCACTGTCTACCCGACCCCACCCGGGGCTGGCCCGGGGAGGGGCAGCCCGAGCCGCAGCCTGGCGCAGGAGCAGCCTCCCGCGGGTGGGTGGGGCGCCCCCTCCGCCCCCCGGGCCTCTCGCTCCCCCCTCCCTGGGACGGGGGCGGCCTGACCTATCCATCCCCTCCCCTCCCCCGTCCCCGGGGCCGGCCCGGTCCGGGCGGGGTGGCGTGGGGGAGGGGACGGGGAACCGCAGCCGCCGACAGGGAGGAGGCGGACGGCCGGGCGGGGGCGTCCCCTCCGGCCCGGGGCGCCCTGGAGAGGGCGTGCGGCGTGGGCCCCGCGGCTCCCCCGCCGGGACCTCATTGTTCTGCAGCGGGTGGGGGCTGGGGGGGCAGCTGCTCCCGGGGTGCTGCTGAGCTTTGAACTTTCCGTCGCGGAGACCCTCCATTAGTGCGTTCAGCCCCTGGCCCGGCCGGGCCAGGCCAGCCTCCCTCCCTGCCCCCTTCGCTCCCTCCCCGGCCTCGCCCGGCCCGAGCGAGCGAGCGGGGCCGCCCCGCGCCGGCCTCCCTCCCTCCCTCGCTCCCTCGCTCCCCCGCTCCCCGCTCCGTGCTCCTCCCCCGTCCGGCCCGCCCGCCCCGCGCTCAGCCCAGTCCCCGGCCGGAGCGGGCTCTTCACACACAATTGATTCGGTCGTTACGAAAAGTGCACTTGTCCCCTCCCCCTCCCCCTCCGGCAGCCGCCCGGGCCCGGCCCGCGGGGTGAGGGGGCCGCGAGAGAGGGAGGCGGGAGACGGGGAGCGGATCCGGAGGCGCCTCCCCCCTCGCCCAGGGGACGGGGCTGCAGGCCGCGGGGAGTGGGGAGCCGTGAGCGCAGAGGGCGGGCGGCCCATCTGCGAGGAGCGCTGATAACCGCGCCGCTGCCGCTGCGGCCGCCAGCGGCCCATCTGCGCCGCTGCCGCCTCCGGCCGGACACAGAGCAGGGGGCCGGGCCGAGGGGCGCGCTGGGACCGCATTCCCCGGGGGAAGCCTGGGGTAGTGTCCCACCCTGAGCGAGTCGGGGACCTTCCAGCCTAAATCAGTGCTCTCCGCCACACGCGGGGAGTCTGGGTCATTGTCCCCCCTCCCCCGATCGAGTCAGGGACCCCTCCCCGAGCCCAAATTGGTGCCCACTCTCCCACACGGGGAGTAGGGGTCGTTGCCTCTCCCCAGCCTAGGTCAGCCCTCCCCACTCTGCCAGTTGCTAACCCCCTTCGGTTCTCCTCCATCTTGGGCTAGTGCCCCGAGCCTAAGTGTGGTTTTTCGAGGTCAGTGACCCACCAGATGGTTGGCTGGGTCCACACCCCCTACCCTGGGTCATTGCCCTCAGCCATCCAGGCTTCCCAGGTCAGTTAGTGCCCCTCACCCCCATCCCATCCTGGTTATCCCTCCCCAGGGAGCTGGGAGTCTTGGCCCAACCTCCTTCTTGCCTGAGGCCGGAGCCCCCACTCCACTGGCTCCTGGAGTTGGGAGGGCAGGTGACCCTCAGACAGGGCAGCTAGCTCACCGGTTCTCTGAGCTGGTCGACCTCTCCCCTAGGGAGTGGGCATGATGGGGCCGTCAGTCCCCCTACCCCCTTAGCCAGAGAGCTGTCAAGGCGGAGCAAGTGAACACACACCCACCCAGGCCACATGCAGAAATTGGGTGCTAGGCCTGGGCCCCAGGTCCTGCCAGCCTTCGGATCCTCTGTGAGGCCCACGCCGACCCGCTTTGCCTGGCAACAGGGGCCTTGAAAGACTCCACCCTAGCTCCCAGACCAATAATAAGCCCTCCCAAGGGACCACCTGCCTGGGAGGCAGAGAAAGGGAACCCAGGCCTCCCTACCCAGGCTGCCAGGGGGACGACAAACACAACAGACGTGCCCTCCTGCGACAGCCCGCCCCTCAAGCTACCCACGCCCACCTGCCTGGCCTGCTGGTCCCCAGGGAGCCCGTTAGTTACCTGTACTCGCCCAGTCAACCGGAGCCAGCCGCAGGAGATGCCCTGAGTCCTGCCACCCCCAGCTCCAAGCACCTTCCTGGGGCTCAGTTATTATTTTTACATTTCCATTTTCCTTTTCACTGATCTAAGAGGAACAAATCCTGCTGGGAATTCTGGGGCAGCCATGGACTCTTCCTGGGAGGAGCTGAATGGGACCTTCTTTGAAAGGTGCGAAGGATATATCCCCTACCTTCACTGGCTTTTACACACACACACACACACACACACACACACACACACACACACACACACACACACACACACACACACACACACACACACACACACACACACACACACACACACACACACACACACACACACACACAGTAAAGTTATCATTGCCTCTGGTGGCAGTTGGGAGATATCCTGTAGTTTTGTCCTGGGTGGGTTTTTGTGAAGGTCATTGGGCCACAAACCTTTGTCTGAGACATTTGTTTGGCATCCACAGGCCTTGTGGGGGCACTGGGGCATTGGAGTGGGTTGGACTCAGAGCCTGCTCCCTGGGCACCCAGCTGCTGGGGGTGGGGGTGGGCATAGCTCAGGATCCGATCAAGAAGCCCATGGAGGCTCCAAGGGAGGGCAGGCAGGCAGGCAGGCAGAGCAATTTCGGCCAAGAGGGGGTATGGGAGTTGTGTCATGCAGCCGTCGAACAAGGGCCCCCTGCGCCCCTGCGTGGGCTTAGGTCCCCAGGGTGGCCATGGTATGTCATCTCCCTTCCATGTTGCTCTCTGGCTGCCCCCTGCGTGGGCCCCCTTTCCTCTTCCCACAGCCATATGTGGTGCTGCGGTTGGGGCCCTTCCGAGTCCCGGCCGTGGAGGGCCGATGATCTGACACCACTTGTCCCGTCCCATCTGGCCCTGAGCTTTTCTGGGTGTGTGTGACAAAGGCTTAATCTGTCCGGACGACGGGCCCAGGGCGGAGAGGAGGGCGCGGGGAATTACACTCTGCGGGGCCTCCTGCAGCTGGGGCCCGCTTGGGGGGCGGGGCGGGGCGGGGCGGGGGTCGAGCAGAAGCCAGGGCATGGTGTGTGGGGGGGAGGCAAGTTGGTCTTCGGTTTGCAGGTTGTCACAGGAAATAGATGTGGAGGCGGAGGGCTGAGGGGAGGAGGGCGGAGTCCTCCACTGGGCAGCACGGGGCGCTCCTGGGGACAAGATCTTTCTGTGACAAGAGCCAGCCGGGCCTCCTGACTGGGCAAAGCCTGGTTAGGATTTATTATTTCTTGCGTTTGGCCTGTTCCGGCCTCTGTGGCTGCCAAGCCCGGGGTGAGGGAGCGGGTGGGAAGCAAACCCTTTGCCAGCGAGACCCTCCGATTCCATTCCAGCCTCAGCCCCAAAGTGGACCAACCCCTTTCCTTTTCCTCTGGTCTCTCGGAACGAGGCTGTCCTGGCGCCTGCAAGGGCCACAGGTTATGTCTGGGGTGGGGCCCCGGACCATCTGTCAACTCCCAGGACCAGAGAGCCCTCAGGCTCCTTGAAGATAGATGTTCTCAGCCCAACTCTACCATCTTCCGGATGGGAAAACTGAGGCCCTGAGAGGGGAAGTTTCCGTTGGTGGGGAGCTGGGCCTGGAACCAAGATCTCTGCGCTCCACTGAGGCTTCTCCGTGAGCCCATCACATGCCAGGAATCCCCCCATTAGAGCCCCGTCCCCCGAGGGGGAAACGCCAGATTGCCAAACTCCGCTCTCAGCACTGGGCTTTTGCGAGCCAGACCCCAGGTGTTCCGCTGGCCAAATTGACTAATGGTGGTCTTTTCCCAGTTTGCAGACAATGTTCATTTAGTGGAGAGCATTTTCACAGTCTTCAGCCTTCCTCCCCAGAGCTTTTGTGTAAACCTTTGGCACCTGCGGCCGCTGGTCTGGGCAGGAAATGGCCTCTGACTTAGCACAACATAATATATGCTGTGACCTTCAGTTGAATACCTCAGTATTTCCTACTTTTCTCTAAATTGTCACCATAGTGACCCTTTCTGAGTCACCTGCCGTGTGCCTGTCCCTGTGCGTCAGGTTCTCACAGCGGCCCAGAGGTCACTGCCATCCTTCAGATGAGTAAACTGAGGCTTAGGGAGGTTTGGAACTTCCCTAAGGCCTCACTGCTGATGGGGCACGCTGAGCTGGGGTGCTGTCTGTACACCCCTCTCTTCTGACCCTCTCTGGTTGTCTTACAGCCTGATCTGCTTCATAGGGCTTTTCATGACAAGCTTTCAGTCCATTACACCCTAATCTGAATTAGTGCGGAAGAATCCTCTAGTCAAGATGTCTGTAATCACAGACTGGTGCTTGAGGCAGGATTGGCTCAGTGTATGGTGTCTGGGACTTGCCTGGGGCGCGCAAGGATGGGTATGGGGTGAGGAGAAGGGAGGAGGCCTCTGTTGTCCTGGGTCCTGGGGGCTTTCAGGGAGAAGGTTGGCAATGACACGGGCCCTGTTTGGATTTCTCATGAATGGCAGAAGGGGGCTATTTTGTTCATTAAGCCTCAGTGATATGGGTGAATGTGGTCTTGGGGTCTCTGGGGGCGGGGGGGCTGCAGTTTGGAGCCTGGGTGATTGCTGGTGGATCAGGCTCTGCCTTCCCGGGGCCTCTCCTCCGGATCCCGGGTCACTTTCTGCTGGTGGTGGGGGCAGCATGCCCCACTCGTCCTTGGGCGAGGCTTGGCATGAACATTCTCTCCTTCACTACAGGCTACCTTCCCATCCCTGAGTGTCTGGGAGTCAGGAGGTCCAATTGGGACCCTAAAAACCCTGCTGGGAGGATGGGAGGTGGGGGGGCCTGTGGCTGGGGCTGCCCAGGGACAAAGGTCAAGGGTCCAACCCAGCCTCAGGTAAACCTGGGCTTCTCCAAGCCAGCTCTTAACTTAGAGGCTGTAGGACCGACTGAGTACCAGGCACATGCACGTGCACTCCTGGGCTAGAGCATGTGTGCGCATGTGGGTGTGCATGCAGGAGTGTGGCTGTGTGGGCCTGAGTGTGCCTGTGCCTGTCCGTGTGCAGGCTGGGGATGCTTGTGGGCCTGGGGCAGTGTGTGTGTGTGTGTGTGTGTGTGTACAGGTGGAGGGGGACTGCATGTTTGTGATTGTGAGTGGCTGTGTTGGCAGATGTGCAAGCACCTGGGGTGTGGGCATTGGCAGACCACGAGTGTGACTGCGTGTGCATGCCACATGTTCAGGATCCTATTGAAAAACATCCTGTCCTTTGGCAGTGAGGAGCTGACGGGGTGTCCTTCATGATAACCAAGTCAACCGGAGCTGCTGGCCTGGCCCCTTGCTGCTCCTGGGGTCTCAGCAGCTGCTGAAGCATAGTGTGAGGGAGGGAGTGGACACAAGAGGTGTTGCCATGTCCCTGTCCCCATGATAGTGGCCAAAGCACCTCCTTGTTTCCAGCAGCCTTGCTCCTCTTCCCCCCCCGCCCACGCCAACTCTCTGCTCCACAAGGGCAACAGGTAAAACTTGTGACCTTTGCCATGGTGGCACTTACCGAGCCCAAAGCTAAGCCCCATGGGGGGCAGGGTGGGAGAGAGGCTTCTGAACTTGAAGTGAGGAGGCCAGGACCGATCCTAACGCACCCACTTTTTTGCCATGTGACCTCGGGCAAATAGCTTGCTTGACCTCTCCAAGTCTCAGTTTACTCATCTGGAAAATGGGCTCCAAAGCCCCACTTCCAAGAGGCTTGGCAAACTGGAAAAGGCTCTGTTGTCACTTCAGGAGGTCACTCTGCCAACCTCTGTCAAAGCCAGGCCTGGGCCCTAGGCCCCAAAACAGGAGAAGGAGCCAAAGGCAGCTTGGAGAGGGCCCACCAAGGCGGGTGGCTTGTTAGAACAAAGACTTCTGAGTCCACTTTCTGCTCCTGGCCCACCCTGACATAGAGAAGAGGTGAAGGACTTGGGGTGTGAAGCCACAGGGTCCTGGGTACAAATCCCAGCTCTGCTCTTCCACCCGTTTGGCCTTAGGATTATCAGCTCCATTTTACAGATGAGAAAACTACCTTCCTCCTAAGACTGGTAGAAAGATGAATGCATTAATGCATATAGAGCCTTAAGAAGGTAGCAAGTCTTACAAAATGTTAGTTGCTATGTGATCTCACTGAGCCTCAGTTTCCTCATCTGGATTATGGGCTGGAGATGAAATGTCCTGGATATTAAGTGGGATCATGGAAATAAAGCCCCCAGCCAAATCCCTGGCATGTAGTTGGTGGGAAGCAACTATTGGTTCCCTAGAGATTGTGTCTGGGTTATTTCTGTGTCTCCAGTGCCACTGGGGGCCTGGTTAATGTTGTACTGAATTACACAGAACACCAGCGAAGTCTTGGTGAGGGCCATAGGTGTGGCATGAGCCCCCAGGGCTGGGAACTTGAAGGCTCAGGGTCCCTCTCTGCCCCAGCTGGCTCCTGCCCTGCTCTGAGCCTCCGTTTCCCTAGTCATTGCACAGTGAAGCCTCCTGTGGCCCCTCCTGCCTTTGAATCCCTTCCTGGTGCTGGGATTGCCCAATCCCAGAGCTCAAGGAGGGGTGCTGGAGAGGTGAGAGTGGGGGCTTTACCCAGGCCTGGAGGCACTCGCCAGGTGGGAAGGTAGAAGGGTGAGCTGCCCAGAGGCTTTTCACCACCCGACGCCCCACACACACCCCTGCCCCAGTCGCTGGCCAGGAGCCTGAGCTCCGGGCTCTGGGCTCTTCCAGAGAACACAGTGAGGCTGGTGTAATGACTGCCCCCCTGGGACAGGGGTCTGAGCATATCTCTCATGTTCTCAAGCCCCTGCCATGTGCCAGACACTCTATTTCATTTAATCTTCCCTGGATTCTGTGAGGTAGATGAGAACTTGGCATCAGAGAGGCCAGGGAACCTCCCCGAGCACCACAATGAGCAAGTGGCAGGGCCTGGGTTCCGTGGCTCTTTGACCCTCTCAGTTCTGGGGCACGGAGGTAGGGGCCCACAGGTGCCTTGGCTCTCCCCACCTCCCCACCCCAGGCTCACGGTGGCCCCTCATCTGAGGACACCCTACAAAAGCTTCCCAGAGCTCGAGGTAGCCCTCTTACCTGTCCGGACCCAGCCTGGTGGGAGACACATGCCACCCTTCCCCGTCGCCCACACCTTCACCCTCTCACCTCAACTGCAGCTACAGGCCCAGCCTGGCCTGGGCAGGCTGCAGGGGGCGGGGAGAGAGAGCAGTTGTCCTCTCCCCACAAGGTCAACGACTCCTGCAGCATCCAGTCTTCCCGGCCACCCTGGTACTCCAGGTTTCTCAGCCTCAGATGGAGGGGCTAAGGCCAAATGCGAAGGAGGGAGCTCCAGGTCCCACTGAGCACGAGGGCTGAGGGTGAGCCCATCCGGTTCCAAAGCCAGGGGTCATTCATTCATTCATTCATTCGCTTACTCACTCACTTATTTGCTCCTTTCACCACCCTCCGCATCACAGTGGCTCCATCCTTCTCTGGCTCAGGCTACACCTGGGCATCATTTTGGACTCTTTTCACTCACCACCCCTCCCTCCCCATCCAACCATTTGCAAATTCTGTTGGTTCTACCTTCAAAATACAGCTCACATTTTACCTTCTGACCACCTCCACTGCCTCCAGCCTTGTCCAAGCCTGGAGATGCATCAGCCTCCCCACTGGGCTCCCTGTGTCCACGCTGCCCCCGTGTAATCCCCTGTGGCTCACACAACCAGCAAATCAGCAAAAGCAAAAAGCAAATCAGATTCTCTCCCTCCCCTGCTCAGAACCCTCTAAGATTCCCGTCTCACTCAAAGCAAGAGCCGGAGTCTTTCCTGAAACCTACAGGCCCTGCATGATCTGGCCCAGCTGCCTGCTGCCCTCACCACCCTCCACCCTCCCCTTGTTCATTCAGTGTCAGCCACACTGGCCTCCTTGCTATTCTAAAAACTACCAAACACGATCCTGCCCCAGGGCCCTTGCACTGACTGTTTCCCCATCCTGGAACACTCTTCCCCCCAGATCTCTACATGGCTGTTCCCCTCCTCTTTCAGATCTTTGCTCAAGTGTCACCTCCTCAGAGAAGCCCTCCCTGATCACCCAGCCAGGACCACCTTAGGTTCCTTGGACCCTCTCTCTTTCTATTTAATTTTCTCTATAGCCCTTACCACCCTCTGACATTGTGTATGTATTTTACTAGTTTATATATTAAGTATCTTTCTCCCCACAAGGCTATGATCTCTGCCAGGGTAGACCAGCCTGCTTGGTTCACTGCTCTATCCTCAGGGCCCAGAATAGCCCCTGCTCCTAAGGGACTCCCCATTGTGGGGGCAGCAAATGCCTTAGAGCAGGAGTCTGAGAGTCCTCCATGCCTTCTGCACTCAGAGGGCCTCAGGAGCCCCAAGGCCCAGACCCATCCTCCTGCCTGAGGGCGTCCAAGGAGTCCTCAGGGAGGCGACATTTGAGCTGGACCTTGAGGGCCAAAACAAATTGTTCAGCAAGAACAGAACACGGGGAAATCTCACTCCAGGGAGTGGGAATGTGAGCAAGGGCTAGGGGTGGGACAGGTTTTGGGGGGTCAGTGCAGGCTGTGTATGATGGTGACCGGGGCCACCTTCCTGGAGAAGCGGGTTCTACAGAGCATTTCAGATGCGGTGTGGGGGTGGGTGAATGGTCAGATCAGCTTGAGAACCACTTGGGGATCCTGAGTGGGATGAGCTGGTGAAATCACTTGGGGCCAAATGGAAGAGAAGGATCTGGAAAGCCACTCAGAGGAGCTGGTGCGTCAGAATTAAGGAGAGCTGGGAGTTCGCAGGAGGGTTTTTAAGTAGAGGGGAGAGAAGGTTAGATTCATGTTTTAGAAGGAGTCTCGGAATGCGAGATGTGGCAAGAGGAAGACGTGTTACAGAGAAGGAAAAACAGGAGGCTGGGAAATAGGCGCGGAGAGAGAAGCCCGGCCTGGGGCGAAGAGGAGGGGCTGGTTCCTTGGTAGGACAAGAGGTTGAGTGTCCGGGGCTGGATGACATGGGGAGGGGAGAGGGGGGCAAGGGAAGCTTGATGGTTGATAGTCACAGTTGACCCAGTATTCTTGGGTGGAAAGGGAGGCGTTTAGGAAACCAGGAACGCAGGCAAACACACACATCTGGGGTGATGGCCCAGGGGCAGGGTCCAGTGGGCGGAACCCAAGAGCTGTCCCCAAGGCTGGTAGAATGCGGCAGTGAGAGGCCATGGAGGAGACCTGGTGACTCAGGTCTCAGTGAGGCCAGCTCGGGAGTCATCATGTTCACGGGGCCCCCTTCCCAGCTTGGAACCCTCCCCGCCCCGGCTGGGACCTGATGCAGGCTCCTGGGAGGCCTGTGCTTGGTGGATGACTCATCGTTTTCTCGGCATCCCCAGGCTGAGGAAATGTTCAAGGAGACATGGGGCCCTTCCTTTGGCAGGCCAGGCCCTGACTGGATGCTGGCGGGTCGAGAAAAACACACTCGGCCTCAGGCCTTGTCTGAGAGCATCCTGAGTGCGTGTCTCCAAGAGCCCCTGGTTTCCACAATCGCACACATCCTCAACTGCCCTGGGAGGCCGTTATGACCCCATTCTACAGGTCAGTGAACCAAGCAAGGCACAGCCTCTGCTGGGCACCCAGTTAAGTCACCACTTGGTACTTCAGTTTCTTCATCTGAAAAATGGGTCTGATGATTGTCCCTCCCCTATAGGGTTGTTGGGAAAAACTGAAAGAGGGGAATCATGTGATGCTCAGGTAGTGGGATTGTCATTTTCATGAGGATGTGGAGAGGGGTCCGCGCAGGCTACAGCAGCTCTCTACTGGGCAGAGCAGCCATAGCGAAGGCCAGAGGGTAACATAGCCAACAACAGACCTGCATTTGGATCCCAGCTCTGCCACCAGCTCTTGATTCTGGACAAATGGCTTGCCTGCTCTGATCCCCTGACCGCTTGTATATAAGCGGGTGATGACCCACACCCTGGGAGGTAGTTGGGAAGATGACATAACACCAAGCCTGACAAACAGGCCACCAAGTAGGGGCTGTGGCTCCATCTTAGGGTCCCCCAGAGGGTTCCCCCCACCCCCGTGTGAAGATCCCCAAACCAGACAGCTGTTAACCTCCCAAGGGTGCTTCAAGCCCGAACCAAGAGGGAGAGGGGAGGGGAGGCAGCTCAGAGAGTTCAGGCTAGGAAACTCCCTGGGGGATGGGGTCTCTCTGGGAGATCTGGGGGCTGGGACAGGAGCAGAGCGAGGGGCAAAGGATTTTGCGTTGAATGTAAGGCCCCTATAGGTCAGCAGAGGAGTACGGAGTGTGGAGGTAGGGGCTGGGTCCAGGCTCTGCCATTTACTGCTGTGCAGTCTTGGGCAGGTCACTTCCCCTCTCTGAGCCTCAGTTTCCTCATCAGTAAAATGGGGTGATAATAGCTGTGGCTTCACTTATATCCTCCTTCTATACTATGTTCTATAGTATGTATATACACTATACTGTATACTATATAATCTAGAAGCATCTGTACAGGGCGTGGCCATAATAAAGCTCTCAATAAAAGGGAGCTATAATTAGGATTATGATTGTGAGCCAATCAATAACCTGCGAATCTGTGACAAGGCCATTCAAGCCGTGCTGCTGAGTTGGGCTTTGGAGCTCAGACCGGCCCCACGTTTGCGTTGAGCTGTGACTCACTAGCTGGATGACCTTGAAACAAGTTGCTCTCTGAACCTCAGTTTCCTCCTCTGTAAAATTGGCCCAGAAGTATTCCCCATCTCACAGGATTGCTGTGGGGAAGTGAAGAGAGACTCCATGTCAAGTGCTCAGCACAGGAAGCGGGAGCTTTTCGGTACTTGCCCCTGTGACGTGGCCAGTGGCAATTAGAGCTAGGGATTGGGGTCTGGGGCAGGGCCAGTGGATGCTGGAGCAGAGAGGTACAGAAGAGGGAGAGGACAGAGGCAGAAAGGAATGTGCAGGGAACTGGAGGGGAGGACTTCTAGGAGGAGGGCTGGTCAGCTGGGTCAGCCCCGAAGATTAACAACCACCCCCCCGCCCCCAGATCTGGATGAGAGAAGGCTTTGATGGAAGCCAGAGGGCAGAGGGAAGGTGCCGAGCCAAAGCAGGTGGGAAGGAGAGACCAGAAGTCTTGCCGGTCCAGCCAGCAGTTGGCTGTCAGAGAATGAGGGCGAGAAGGGCCGTGGGCTTCCCCGAGTCCAGGCTGCCTATGATGGGACTAAGAGTGGGTGTGCTCCCCAGGGTAGAGAACCCTGGGTTCAAATCCTGTCTTACCAACCAGCTGTGCAACTTGGACTCATCTCAACCTCTCTGAGCCTCCATTTCCACATCTGTAAAATGGGGATAGTGATATCAGCTACCTTTTAAGGTTGTTGTGGTGATCATTTGAGATACATTCTCAGTCAGTGCCTGCTGCTGAGCAGAAACAATGACAGTCATGACACAGCTAGTATTTGTTGAGTGCTTGCGAAATGCCAGGCGCTCTGCTAAACACATGCACATGCCTCCGTGTGCTTGTCCAAACATGGCTACCATTATGATCCTCATCTTTTTTTAAAAAAATTAATTAATTAATTAATTTTTGGCTGGGTTGGGTCTTCGTTGCTGTGCACGGGCTTTCTCTAGTTACGGTGAGAGGAGGGCTACTCTTTGTTGTGGTGCGCAGGCTTCTCACTGAGGTGGCTTCTCTTATTGCGGAGCACGGGCTGTAGGCGCACGGGCTTCAGTAGTTGTGGCTTGCGGGCTCTAGTAGTTGTGGCTTGCGGGCTCTAGAGCGCAGACTCAGTAGTAGTGGTGCACGGGCTTAGTTGCTCCGCGGCATGTGGGATCTTCCCGGACCAGGAATCGAACCCCTGTCCCCTGCATTGGCAGGTGGATTCTTTTTTTTTTAATATAAATTTATTTTATTTTAATTTATTTATTATTTTTGCCTGCATTGGGTCTTTGTTGCCGTGCGTGGGCTTTCTCTAGTTGCGGTGAGCCGGGGCTACTCTTCATTGTGGTGTGCAGGCTTCTCATTGCGGTGGCTTCTCTTGTTGCACAGCATGGGCTCTAGAGCGCGTGGGCTTCAGTAGATGCGGCACATGAGCTCAGTAGTTGTGGCTCCTGGGCTCTAGAACGCAGGCTCGGTAGTTGTGGCACACGGACTTAGTTGCTCCGTGGCATGTGGGATCTTCCCGGATCAGGGCTCGAACCCGTGTCCCCTGCATTGGCAGGCGAATTCTTAACCACTGCGCCACCAGGGAAGCCCCTGGCAGGCGGGTTTTTAACCACTGCGCCACCAGGGAAGTCCCACGATCCTCATCTTGCTGATGAGGATGTTGAGGCTCAGAGAGGTTAAGTAACATGCCTGAGGCCACACAGCTGGTAAGAAGCAGAGCAGGGACTTGAGCCCATGCGGTGGAGAAGTGTTGTGTCCTTTACTCCCTAAATCACCCATCCTCTTTGACCGTAAGATGAGGATCATGGGGTCCCCTGTGGTATTACACGGGCTTGGACAGTGGCTCTTCCCAGGATGGGGAGGCAGGTGTGAGTCTTTCTGGCAGAGTGTGCTGACTCTGGAACACACTGCTTAGGCACAAATGGGATCTACTGGTAGAGCTGACCCTCGGGGGTCACCGAGGGACTCTGTGGTTTGGGGAGGGCCAGGGTGCGGCATGGAACCCCACGGCCAGCCAGCCAGCCAGCCGTAGCCGGCCAGCGTGCTGCACCCAGCTCAGGCTGGGGCGCTTTGTGCCCACCAGCATGACACAAGGCGTGGCTCAACGACCAGGTCACAGGCAGCTGCCAGCAGCCCCGAGAGGGTATGGGTGGCCAGTGCCTGGCCTGGGCGGCACCCACGGAAGCTGGGGAGGAACTCGGGAGGGCTCTTGCGAGGAGGTAAGCCATGAAACAGCAGAGGAGGGGATAGGGCCTCCCAGGATGAGGAAGGGGCGCTGTGGACAAAGGAGCACAAGAGAAGTTTGTTTTTAAGGTAATGCACACACCTGACTTAACGCAACAACCACCAAACAGCAGCCTCCAAACAGCGAGAAGTGCCCAACCCACCCCTCCACCTAGTTCCCCTGCCCAGAGGGGTCCAGTCCCTTATGTGTCTTCCCTGATATACTTGGCTCTGGAGCTGGCCTATCTGGATTTGAATCCTGAACCCGCCATATACTTGCTGTGTGACTTGGGCAAGTTACTCCACCTCTCTGTGCCTCGGTTTCTACATCTAAAAAGTGGAGGTGATAGGAACTGCTTCTCTGGACTGTTGTGAGGACCAGGGTTCCTAAAGCCTAGCAGAGGGCAGGGCCCATGGCTGAGTGCTCCGGGAGCACGGGCTGTCTCTGCTGCTGTTGCTGTTACTATTACCGCTGTGATTACTGTTGTGCAAGTGTAGTTATGCACACTGGGTGTGCAGTTTTTTTTTTGTTTGTTTTGTTTTTTTGCGGTACACGGGCCTCTCACTGTTGTGGCCTCTCCCATTGCGGAGCACAGGCTCCGGACGCGCAGGCTCAGTGGCCATGGCTCACGGGCCCAGCCACTCCGCGGCATGTGGGATCCTCCCGGACCGGGGCACGAACCCGTGTCCCCTGCATCAGCAGGCGGACTCTCAACCACTGTGCTACCAGGGAAGCCCTGGGTGTGCAGTTTAAATGCCCAGCTCCCCTGGCAGGTCCTGAAGGTCAGTTTTCATCACTTCTGCCCATTTAGGAAGAGGCAGAGGTGAGAGGTCAGCCCAGAGGTCACCCCAATGGTCCCGCGTATTGAGACAGGCCTCTGATGTGGAGGGACTTTATGTCATCGGCTGGACCCCCCGAACCATCCACCGACCCATGCAGGGCTTGTGGTTTGGGGACTCCATCTCCTGCCCCTGTGCTGGGGACATGAGGTGGCGGCGGGGACAGGAAGGATGAAGGGGCTGTGGAGAGAGCCCTGGGCCAGGCTCCAGAAGATGGGGATTCTGCCACTTCTCACCCCTAAGGTTCTTGAAAAAGTTCCCAGCTCCAAGCCTTGGTTTCCTTATCAGGAAGATGGTACCAGGCTTCGGTGAGGAGCCAGGGCAATGCCTCAGATGTGATGGACCATTGGGTTGTTGATAAGAACCCCACCTTCAGGTTTCTGCCCGCAGGGGATTTACAAGTGAGTTGATGGTGTCATTGATAAGATCCCAATTTGGGAGGTATTAAAGTGCTGCTTAGTAGCTGAGTGACCTTGGGGAAGTTAATTAACTCTCTGGGCCTCAGTTTCCTCCTCTGTAAAATGGGCCTAGCAATAGAACCTGCTCTGTGGGGTTGTTGGTAAGAAACGGAGGCAGGGGTCTGGCTCACAGTAAGACTCTGTGATTGGCAGAGCCTTGCAGTTATTTTAAGGAACTCAGACAAAGGTGAGAAACCACCAGCAAACAATACAGGGCTGCAGGCAATCCATTCATTCACCTATTCATTCAGCAAACTTTGATTGGCACCTGCTGTGTACCAGGTCCTGTTCATTCATTCCACAAAGATTTACTGAGCACCTACTATGTACCGCGAGTGGCGAATAGGACAGACTTGCTCTCTGCAGGTCCCAGGGACCCCCTGCTAGCACCTGGTGCATGGTATGCACTCAGAAAATATTTGTTAAATGAATGCCTCTAACCTTTTCATTCTCCTCTCTGTGCCTCAGTTTCCTCCTCTGCAAAATGGAGGACCAGGGCTGTTATGGGGCCTACATGACGGCTGGCTTGCTGGCCAGGATCCCATCAAGGGCTGTCTGACTCACCCAACAAGTAGGCTTCTCCAGTCCTAGGGCTGAGAGAGACGGAGGAAGGCTGGCAGGGTCAGCACGTGGTCAGGGAAGGCTCCAAGCCCCACGTGGAGGCGTCTGGACTTGTCCTGGCCATGCTGGGAAGCCTAGGTGGGGCAGGGACACAGCTGTGGGAAGAGGGGAAGAGAAGCTGGCCTGAAGGGAGGTCTGGGGCTGAGGAGATGTGGCTGGGTGGTCTCTTAATGGGGCCCCAGAATGCCAGCTCTCAGGCGGTGGGAGTGACTGAGTATTACAGAGCAGGGGAACACGGGGAGGGAGGCTTTTAGGGAACCGAGTCTGGTCCAATGTGAGCAGAGACTGGAGTCTGAGGCCCAGGGAAGCTCTGGGTTCTAGAGCACAACAGCCCAAATGGGAGCAGAAGCTACAGAAATGAGGTGGAGAGGGCTGGTGGGGGCTGGAGGAATGGATCCAACAGTCTCCTTGTATTAGCTGCTTTGTTCTCCATAAAAGCCTCTTCATCATTCATTTATCCATTCACTCATTTACTCATTGACAACTTGGAGAGACCCTCCTGGGGTGCAGTGGTGAGCCTCACAGATGTGGCTCTTGCCCTGGCAGAGCTCAGGATGTATCGTGGGAGACAGATGCTACAGGACATGGTGATAGTGGTGGTTGTGATGATGAAGAGGATGATGGTGATGGTGGTGGTGGTGGTGGTTGGTAGTGATGGTGGTGGTAGCGGTGGTGAGGATGGTTGTGGTGATGGTGATGCTGGTGGTAATGGTGATGCTGGTGACGATGCTGGTGGTGATAACGGTGATAGTGATGGTGAGGTTGGTGGTGTGTCAGCTACCATTTATTGAGTGCTCACTGGATGCTGGGCTGCTCTAAATGCTTCCTGTGTGTTTGCGCTCTGGGCTCCTGCAACCACCCCGTGAGGCACTGAGATCTTACTCAACTTGCCTGAGGCCCCCCGTGAACCAAGGGCAGCACCGGATGTGAACCCAGGCAGGCAGGCTGGCTGACCAGCAGCTGCTCCTAGCCATGGCCACTTGCCACTTCCAGCAGGCAGCTCCCCCGTCACTGTGATCACTGTCAGGTCCCTTTCTTGCCTCCTGAACCCAGCACCTAGCGTGGGGCCCAGTGCTGGGGAGAGTGCATGAGTCGGACTTGCCTGAACAAGGTTGGAGGTCAGGCTTTGCCCCAACAAGCTTGGGCAAATGATGCCCTGGCTCCTCTGCCCTCAGCACCTCATTTGTGAAAGGGAAGAACCCAGGGAGGCCGCCAGAAGGTCAAGGAACCCCGACCCTCACTGGAGCAGTTGATGTTTCCAGGGGGAGACCCCATTCCCTAATCAGGAGGCAAGAGAGAAAGGCTCAGTTCGGAGTCTGCCTTCAGCTGTGGGATGGGGAGGGGCACGCGGGGAGCCAGGGGCCCCCCTGGATGGATGAACACTCTGTACACACCCACCCACTTGTTGCTTCCCCTATGCAGGCCCCAGGGGAGGGGCTGTTCTTCTCTCACCCACTGCTGACTCCCCTGCCTCTGGGACCCAGGCTCCTACATCCCCAGCTCTAGCAAACCCAAGTAGTCCCATGACAGTGAAGAGAGGGGACAGAAGTGGGTGCTGGGAGCAGAAGGCCTGGACACAGATGCTGCCTCTGCGCTCGCTGTGTAGCCTAGGGCCCACCACTGCCCCTCTCTGGGCCTCAGTTTTATCCATTTGTTCAAATATATACAGAGCAGGTGCTCTGTGCCAGGCACTGTGCCAGGCTCTGGAGACACAAATGAAAAACTCTGCCCTCGGAGAGCTGACATTCTAGTGGAGACTGACACTACGTAATAAACAAGGAAAGCTCCCAGCTTGTCACATGCTGGCAAATGCTTTGGAGAAAAATCAAGCAGAGTGGGGCGAATCGGAGGTGCTGGAGTGGGAGATAATGGAATTTTAATCAGAGAGGGCCTCGCTGGGAAGGTGACATTTTGAGCAAAGCCCTGAAGGAGGTGCAGGAGCAAGTTAGGCAGGTATCTGATGGAAAAGCATTCCAGGTAGAGGGAACAGTAAGTGCAAAGGCCCTGAGGCAGGGGTATGTCTGGAGGATTTGAGGAAGAGTGAGGAGGCCAGTGTCCATAGCTCCCCGCACCCCCTGTATTTGGCAATCAAAAGACCACATTTTGCCTCTCAGGACCTTAGGCCCCAGAACACAATTATTTCTGAGCCCCCACAGCCCATCCTGGGGAGCACTGGTGATGCCAGCCTCCTGGATGGGGCTGGGGCAGGGGCCTTGCTGCCTGTTTCTTCAACCCAAAGGGTGAATTTTAAGGCCTGTGAGGGCTTAGAAAAGAGAACACTATGCTCCTCGTCACTCCACATGACTGACAATCAGACAGCCCTGGGTTCAAATCCTGGGTCCACTGCTTTGCGGCTATGTGACCTTAGGCAAATCCTTCTCTGCGCCTAAGTGTCTTCATCTGCAGAATGAGACTACAGTGTCTGTCTGTCAGGGTTGATGGGATGGGACTTGCAGGAAACACGCCTGGAAGCACGTGTATAAGTGCCCAGCCTTGGGCCTTCCTGGAGGAGGTGCTCAGTATACGTTTAAAGCCAGAACCTAACATTTATATGACTTCAAACTGTTCTCACAGCTGTTGGGAACTTGTCGTATTACTTTAGTCTTCTAAGAACTCCATGAGGAAAAGGGGGCAGGAAATAATAGCCCCGACTTAGAGAGGGGTAGACTGGAGCCTGAAGAGGGTGACTTGCCCAAGGTCACAGTGAGGCAGGGCTGATGGAGGGCTCAGCCATGGGTCTCCTGGCTCAGGGAAGCCTGGGAGCCAAGGGAGTGGAGATTGTGCAGAGCCCGCCCATCCCGCCCCCCACCACACCACGAGCGTGTGTGTGTGTGTGTGTGTGTGTGTGTGTGTGTTTGCGCGCGCACGCGCACACATCACCCACACCAAGCAACAATAGCGACTTTCAGATTTGTGGTCCCCGAGCAGGTTTTGTAAGGCATGGCTTGGTGGGTCGGGAGGTCTGTTGTAAGGATGTTGAAAGGCCCAGAGCGTGGGGAAGCTCAGGCCACAGGCGGGCAGAGTCGGGCAGGTCCTTGAGAAGAGGAAGAGGTCTGGGCTCATGGGATTGTCCACTCGGCCTGTCTGTCCATCCGGTGTCTGGCCTTCCTGGGCAGGGCCGGCTGGGTCTCCAGGTTGGCCTCTGAGCAGCCTGGCCCCCAGTGCTTTGTTGTCCAGATGCCCGACCTGATCAGCCTCTGAGCCTCAGGACAGCCTGGGGAGGGAGGAACGGGGTGTGGGGGTGCATTACGAATGAGGAAGCCAGGCTTCAGGGAGGGGTGTGCCCAGCTGGTGGGCGGAGCCGGGGTCTGGACCCAGGTGTGCCCGACCTAGCCCCAGTGCTGGCGATTCCTGGTCACAGCTCAGGCAGGGACTGGCAGGCAGGCTTTGTGCAGGAGGACCCCTTCCTCCCTTGGCCCACCTTCCTGGCCACAGTCTGGCCTCCGAACCCTTGATGGAGGGCCCTGCAGGCCGGTCGTTCTCGGCTCTTTAGTTGCCGCAGCCTCAACCTTCATCTCGTGGGGCTCAAGGCCGCGGGTTCTAGCCCGCCCTGCATCAGCTCACTGTGGGGACTGGACCCTTTGCAGGGGACGTCAGGGAGCCCATCCTTATTTAGTGCCTTTAAGGCCCCAGACAGCCTTTGCCCAGTGCCCACACAGCTCAGGGGTTCCTAGGCCCTTTTTTTTTTTTTTTAAATTTATTTTTTGTTTATTTTTGGCTGCGTTGGGTCTCCATTGCTGTGCGTGGGCTTTCTCTAGTTGCAGGGAGCGGGGGCTACTCTTGCGGTGCGTGGCTTCTCATGGCAGTGGCTTCCCTTGTTGCAGAGCACGGGCTCTAGGCACGCAGGCTCAGTAGTTGTGGCACACGGGCTCAGTAGTTGTGGCTCGCGGGCTCTAGAGCGCAGGCTCAGTAGTTGTGGTGCACAGGCTTAGTTGCTCCGCGGCATGTGAGATCTTCCCAGTCCAGGGCTCGAACCCGTGTCCCCTGTATTGGCAGGCGGGTTCTTAACCACTGCGCCACCAGGGAAGCCCCCTTAGGCCCATTTTCTAGATGAAGAAACTGAGGCACAAAGAGGAAAGGTTATGTCCTAAAACACACGGGCCATGAGAGCAGAGCTGGGACTCCAAAGTCCATGCTTTTTCTATAATGTCGCCTCCTGCCCTCCGTTTCTTCAGTGGCAAAATGGGAGACTGGAACTGGACGACCTCAATTTAGAGCAGGGCGTAAACAGCACAAGCTCTAGTGTGAATCCTGGCCCCTTCACTTCTTAGTGGGGTGCCCTTGGATAGTCACTTCCTCTCCCCATGCCTCAGTTTTCTCACCTATAAATGGGGCTGAGAGCAGTATCACCCCTTGAGCTGCTGTGAGGTCCAGGGAGCAGCCGTGCCGATTGCCCAGAGAGTGAGGGACGCACACAGGGGTGGCAGGTTTTGAAATTGCTGAGCTTCCTGTCCACCTCTCCCTGCAGTGCTTCAAAGGATGGCTGGGGCCATGTTAATGCTCACTTTTGCTCTTCCTGGGGGTTGGCCGGATGACCCAGACTGGATGGGGACTCTGTGTGGATGTGTCCTGCTGACAGCAGACATCCAGGAAGGCTGCTGTGGTGGTGGCAAGTGGCGGGTAGTCCTGGGACATGGATGTGAGGCCAGCTTAGGCTGCGCCGGGCAGCCAAGGACGCCTTTGTGCCCTTTGTCGCCTCTCGTGCAGATTACGAGTACCTTTCCTGCTCCTGCAAGCTCGGCCTTTCCTGGGAGAATTGTTCCAAAGCAGCCACAGAGCAAGCAGAAGCCGCCTAGCTAATTAGCAGGTGGCCGCCGGGGACAGGCTCAGGACCTGGTGGCTGGAATTGGGGCTACAGCTGCCTGAGGCTAGTGTCAGCTCGGCTGGGAGGCCAGGCAATGTCCTGGGCTCCGGGACATCATGGCGTTCAGATCATGGGGTTCAGATCCTGGCTCTGTGGCTTTTTGGCTGGGTGACCTGCGTAAGGTGCTTTGCCTCTCTCGGTGGCAGTTTCCTCCTCTGGAACTTTAGACTGTGTGAGTTTGGGGCCCGGAACCTCAGTGTAGCCAGCGAGTCACGTTACTACTGCCGCTGCCTCGGGCCTGTGCTGGCCCAGGTGGCGAATACAAGGAGTGCAAGCCCAGCCATAACCCTTGGGGACAATGTAGTGCCACCTCAGTGTCACAGGCAGCTGGAGAAGCCCAGCTAGGCCTTAGGCCTTTAGCGAGAGAGAAGCTTAATCTCTCAGAGCCTGAGCCTCTTTTTGTTCCCTTAAGCGATGGAATAATTGAGATACTGTGTGGTCATGTGCCTAGAACAGGGCCTAACAAAGGTGGAGCTCCTTCCCCCCGCTTCCTCCTCCCTCCCCCTCCCCTTTCTCCCCCTCCCCCATCTCTCCCTCCCCCCACCCCTTCCCTTTCTCCCTCCCCCATCTCTCCCTCCCTCCCCAGGCCTCAGGAACACACAGGAGGGGGGCACCTGCAACTCCTGCGGGAGAATTGGGTTGAAGGTCTGCCTGTCTTGGGGTGGTCAGGAAAAGGCCGCAGAGGAGGGAGGGTCTGAACGGAGGGTCTGAATGGGACTCAGCGGGCCAGGGGCTGCTGAGCAGCCTGGGGACAGCGCAGTGGGGATTCTGTGTGAGCAGAGGAGTGGAATGCAAATGGATAGACAGTCTGCTCTGGGGCCATGAGGCTGTAAGGCTGGTGGCCCAGGACATAGGCTGCAGCCGGGCACTGTGGCAGGTCGAGACGAGGCAGAGATTCGGGAGACAGATAGGGCCTGACTGTGTGGCCTTGGGTGCCAGGCCAGGTGCATTCTCCCCTCGGGGCGCAGATTCCACGGAGGAGATCTTCCGGGCCTATGGGACAGAGGGGTGTTGGTGAACAGAACATTGGAGCACAGGAGAAGGGGTCCCTGGCTTGGCCTGGGGAGTGCTGGGCTGGGAAGCCTTTCTGGAAGAGCGTACCTTAGGGGCCAAGACTCAGCAAAGAGCCGAGTGGAGGGTGGGCATCCCAGGCAGAGGAGACAGCTTTGCAGAGGCACAAAGCACACTTCAAAGCTGGGGTGAGTAGGGCCACATCACAGAGATCTCAAATGCCCAGCGAACGAGCCTGGGTTTTATCCAGGCACAGGGGAGACAAGGAAGGTTTGAGGGAGGCAGCCTTGAGATCTGATTTTCAAAGTCAAAGTGCAGCCCCATTAGTCAGGGAGGTTTAGATAGTGGTTGTTCAAACTGGAAACCTGACGGGTGGAAGTCAGCCTGGCCTCTTACCTTCCGGGGTGTCCGATCTGGGCAAACCCATCCCTTCGGGAACCTCAGCTTCTGCGTGTGTCCGAGGGGTCTGTAGACCTCCTGCCTCCCTGAGTGCTTGGGATGGGCGTGAAATCGTCCTTATGATACGCCTGGGGCCGGGCACCCTGAGGCATCTCAGCAAAAAGTTCCCTGTGCTCTTTCATCGAGCACTCACTATGTGCTAGGTATTTTATAGAGGTTATATATCATTGCATTGTCACAACTGCCCTTTTAGGCAGCCCCTCCCCATTCATCGAGGAGGAAACTGAGGCACAGAGAAGAGAAATGATCTGCCCAACGGGCAGAGCTGGAATTGAGCCCAGGCTGGTCTGGCCCCAGAGTCCTTGCTCTTAGCTACTCCACACCCCTGTCCCCAAGTGGGGCCCTGGCTGGGGCATGGCCCAGTCCCCAGCCGGTTCCCCCAGCGCCCGGTTAATCCCCTGTCAGGGCCCACCAGCACGAGAGCCAATTAGTGCCTGCTGTGCGGGGGCACCACACCTGTCCCCCTGCCCTGGGCCCCCCAGAGGCCCAGCCCTGCCCGGATCTCTTTGGGCACCACCCTCAGCTCTAGAAGCTGATGCTTCCAGTATTGCACCATTTAGAAGAAAGACTGAGAATCATTTTTTTGTCAGAGAAGCTGGGAGAAATAAAGCCAGTGAGAGAAGCATCCCGGCATCAGGATTTTTCCATGCCTTGGCTGGGCCGCCCACAGAGCTCAGTCTCCCCCGCCACAGGCTCTCCTGTCTCTCCCGCATCTGCCTCCCTCTCCCCAACCTGGGGCCCTGGCCCCCCGCGTGGGTACCCCACGATGGGGGCTGCTGGTGGCATTGGCTGCAGCTTCTCACCTGCGTGCTGGGTCTGGCTCCAGCGAGAAAGGAGGAGGAAAGAAAGGTCCTTGAGATGGTGACAAAGGTCTGAGTGTGGGCCGCCAGAGCAGCCTGTTTCCAGGCAACTGCTCTACCCCGGGCTCCCCGCGGTGGCAGGCACATCCGTCATGCCGCTGCTCGGCTCAGCGAGGGAGCTTGGGCGGCCCCAGCAGCCCGGGCACGCAGCCCACGGCCCCCAAGCTCCAGCCCTGCTGGGGACATGAGGCCCCTCTGGCAGGGGCTGCAGGAGAAAGTACAGCGTTGTCATGGCTACTGCTGGCCAAGCACCTACTGGGTGCCCAGCCGTAGTCCTGGTGCACACAGGGCAGAGCTCCCACTCATTAGTCTGTCCATCCCACCGTCCATCCATCCATCCCTCTATCCATCCATTCGGGATAGAATGGTGGTGTATTGTGCAGGCTTCGGATGGCTGGGTTGAAACCCTACTTGCTGTTTGATCTTGGTCACATTACTCTACTTTGCCAGGCCTCGGTTTTTTCGTCTGTGAAATGGTCACAATAATAGTTCTTACTTCATAGTGTTGTTGTGAGGATTAAATGACTTAATACAAACAATGACCTAGACACAGTGCCTGGCACATGTTAAATGCTCAATAAAGACGAGTTGTTGTGTCCCCTTTTATTATTAATTAATTATTTGTAAAGAGACAATCAGGGGCTTCCCTGGTGGCGCAATGGTTGAGAGTCTGCCTGCCGATGCAGGGGACACGGGTTCGTGCCCCGGTCTGGGAAGATCCCACATGCCGCGGAGCGGCTGGGCCCATGAGCCATGACCGCTGAGCCTGCACGTCCGGAGTCTGTGCTCCACAACGGGAGAGGCCACAACAGTGAGAGGCCCGCGTACCGCAAAAAAAAAAAAAAAAGAGAGAGAGACAATCAGGGCAGTGGGAAGCATGTGGGCTCTTGCAATCAGATAGGTCTGAGTAGGGTTTGTTTGCCGCACTTCCAACTGTACGACCTTAAACAAGTCATTTTGCCTCTCAGAACCTCAGTTGCCTCTTGGCTAAATTGGGGAGATAATTAATAGCTATCTCCATACCTGTTCTCTTCCGGGCAGGTTCGAAGCCCTATCTCTTATTGGGAGGATCAGTGATGCGTGTGCCCAGGGCCCCACCCTGACGGCACTCAGTACGGAGAGTGGTCATTATTCAACAGACCTGGATTGGCGCCCGCTGGGTGCCTGCGTGGGGGCAGGGAGAGGTGCCAGACCTGCCAGGCTGTGCCCTCGCCAGCCCCCCACCCACCTGATTTCTGGGCTGCTCGGCCCTGCAGGACTGCCCTGCTTCCCGCCCCTCATTCTAATGGCTCCAGCTTCTGCCCTTGGGGCTCCTCAGCCTTCCTTCCACCTCCTTTTTGAAAACAACCTCTGCCAGTGCCCCCAGCCTGGGCCCTGGAGGGAGAGCCGGAGAAGAAGGAGGAGGAGGCGGCAGCAGCCCAGGTGCCAGGGGATCGGGCACGCTGCCGGCCTTTGTCTGGGCTGCCCGGCGGCCGAGGCTCAGTCCCCCGGGGCAGGCCACGTTGCCCGCCGGCTGGTGGCTCAGGGAAGGCTGTGAGGGCGGTGGGCCTGGGCAGGCCTGGGCTGGCAGCGGCCCCCTGGGACAGACTGGCCCACTCAGGCGGGAGGGAGCCCCAAACCTGGGAGGAGAGTGGGATCAGGCTGGTGCTCCCCGTGGCAGCCAGCTTGGGGGTGACTTTGTCCTTCTAGGGCCCACTGCAGAAAGGTCTCCGCACCTCCTATGTGCCAGGAACAGTGGTGGTAGCAGCTGGGCCCTCAGAATAAGACCACACAGTCCAGTGCTGGATCCTGACAGCCTGAGTTCAAATCCCTGTTCTGCTGTTTGACAGCCGGCTGGCCCCGGCAAATACCCACACCTTTCTAGGCCTCCAGAATAAACATGACTAGTCCTACCTCGAGTTCTTAGAGCGGTCGTCGAAAAAAGCACCCAGCAAGTGTTACTGCACTGTTGTTGACTACGCTCTTGAGAGGAAGGGCTGAACATTTGCTGAACTCCTACTGTGTGTTAGATCCACTGGAGAGATGATCCATTTCAAGAACCATTTACTGAGTACCTCCTCTATGCCAGTATCTGGGCTGGGCATTGGGGCTACACAGATGAAAGACCTGGGAGAAGGGGTGTTGGGGAGAGAAGGATAAGGAAGGAAGGGGAAGTGATGTATGAGGTCCTACTGCGAGCCAGGCTCTTTGCTGAGTGCCGGGAATCCAGAGAGGAGCGGAGTGGGCCCTGCCCTCGTGGCAGGGAAGGGCATGGAAATCTGGAAACCGAAGATTATGACCTGGGATCAGTGCTGTGATGTGGGATGCCCTGGGGGCTGCCAACCCAGCCTTGGGAGCCCGGGAAGGCTTCCTGGAGGAGGTGACCCAGAACCTTGGCCTTGTGGTCCACCTTATCAAGTCCCCTCTGTAACAGCCCTGTCATGTTGTGGTCTGGGCTCAGTTTAAACATGTCCAGGGACAGGGGACTCACTACCCAAGGAGGAATATACTTTTTCCATTTACAATCAGCTGACCTTCCCTTGGACCCATTTACAGCTCTCCTGCCGCTCCCCCTCTGGTCTAGGCTGCAGCGGCTTCTGCGTCAGTCTCCTGCTCCCCCTCTCGCCCCTCCGGTCCATTCTCCACCCAGCAGCCAGAACAATCTTCTGAAACATAAATCAGACAACATCACTCCTAGCCTAAACCCTTCAGTGGCTCCCCAGGGGCTCTTAGGACAAAGACCAGACTCCATACCGCAGCCTGAAAGGCCCAGGCAGGCCAGCACAGCTGACCTTCCAGCCTCCCCAGGCTGCGGACAGGGCCATGTCCAGGCCAGATCCTCCACCTGCCCACGCAGCCTCTTGAGGGTGCATGGGTGAAGTTAATGCAGACGGAGCCCCCCGATTGTGGCTGTCAGGTACAGGCCAGTGGGGTGGTGATATGCCCAGCCTGGCAGTGCCATCTCAGCACACAGTCCTTTTCCAGCTCCGTGCCTCGGTTTCCCCATCAGCAAAACAAGGGGACTGCCTGGGTGGTGCCCTGGAGAGTCTCATTCAAAGCGCTGGGCCACTGGGACTCTCATGAGCTCACCCCCCACCCCTCACCCCATGGCTCCCATGATGGACTATTTCCTGCCCTCCCCTGATCTGATCCAAAGAAGAGACTAGCAAATTGGGGTTAGGTTAGGACATGGATTTCAATAGCTCACTTGAGGCCCATAAGGTAAAAGGACTCTTACTCAGCTCACCCTGTAGTAACCAAGCCGCTCTGGCCAGTGTCAGTTATCTGCAGTCATGGCAGAAGGGTCAGGCTAACTCGGGAAGCCGGGGTGTTTTTTTGTTTTGTTTTGTTTTGTTTTATCATTTATTTTTGGCTGCATTGAGTCTTTGTTGCTGTGTGCGGGCTTTCTCTAGTTGCGACGAGTGGGGGCTACTCTTCGTTGGGGTGCGCGGGCTTCTCATTGTGGTGACTTCTCTTTGTTGTGGAACACGGGCTCTGGGTGTGTGGGCTTCATTAGTTGTGGCACGCGGGCTCAGTAGTTGTGGCTCGCGGGCTCTAGAGCACAGTAACTCAGTACTTAGTTGCTTGAACTAACCTGGTCAGTTCAAGCAGCTAACCAGGGCTCAAACCCGTGTCCCCTGCAATGGCAGGCAGATTCTTAACCACTGCGCCACCAGGGAAGTCCCAAGCCAGGGGTTTTAATCCTTCCACCCAGAATCCTAGGTTCTGTTACTATTGTTAATTTTAATTTTGCTTAAATACACAATGCATTCACATTATTCGAAATTTGAAAGTTTAAAAAGATATGGTAAAAATCCTCCATTCTTTGCCCCAGCTGCTTAGTCCCACTCTCAGAAGGCACCGCTGCAAACAGCTTCTTGTCTGTCCTTCCAGGGATATTTGATGTGCACGAAGGCAAGTGCTAGTGTACAGAAACCTGCTTTTAGAACTAGAAAGAACTGGTCAGTGTCAGAGTTTGCTGCTGTTCACCTTAAGGGATTGCCAGAGGTCGCAGAGCTTGGTGGGGGTAGAGTACCCACCGGCCTTCCCCTGCCCAAGCACTGGGCATGCCCACATGGGGAGATTTGGGAAGCTGGCTGGGTTGTTCCTGACTCCCCTGCAGAGAGGATCCTGCTTTCAGAGTGTGTCTCTGTACAAGTAGTAGCGACCGAGGAGATGTTAAGAACATTCTAACTAACTATTCTGAGCGCCTTTGGGCACCATCCGCGACGCAAATGGTGGGGAGAGGCAGTGCTGTGACTCAGCAGACAGGACCCCAGCACAAGCATAGCAGCAAGGGGCCCCTTCATGGGGGCGGGATGGGAGGGTGGACCCCGCTTTATGGAATGGGCTTAGCAGGTGGACCTGCTCTATGTAGTGGACAGGCTCTTTGTTGATGGTTTCACCCCTTTAACATAGTTAAGGAATCGATCGTTAACATTGTTTCGTTGAACCTGCACCCTGTCCCCACCACGTGAACTCCATTAACCCCATGTTACAATTGGGGAAACATCCCAGAGAGATAGAGTCCCTTGTCTGAGGTCACGTGGTGATTTGACTTGAACTCAGGTCTGTCTGATTCCTAAGATTCCCCGCCCACCCTGCAACAGGAGCTTGATCAGCATCACATAACCCAGCTCCGGCAGCCCACGTGGAAGGTCAGGGTGGCTGAATGGTCGGCAGCTTGAGCTCCGGGACTTGCAGCTCTGGCTCCACTGGTTCCCAGCTTTGTGACCTTGGGCAGGTCACATCCTCTTTGAGCCCCAGGACCTCTGCTGCACCTGAGGTCAGAGAAGTAGGGCAGTTTCCCCGGGGCTGATGACATTTATGTGGGGAGATGCCATAGCTGATGCCCCAAGGGATGGACTGGTCCCAGAGCTGAGGTTCACAGATGCACCAGCCTCTGCTTGGCTGTGTGACTTTGGGCCACTCTCTTTCCCTTTCTTTTTTTTTTTTTTTTGCGGTACGCGGGCCTCTCACTGTTGTGGCCTCTCCCCTTGCGGAGCACAGGCTCCGGACGTGCAGGCTCAGCGGCCATGGCTCACGGTCCCAGCTGCTCTGCGGCACATGGGATCTTCCCGGGCCGGGGCACGAACCCGTGTCCCCTGCATCGGCAGGCGGACTCTGAACCACTGCGCCACCAGGGAAGCCCTCTCTTTCCCTTTCTGAGCCTTCACTTCATGTCTCTAGGCTCCCCAGGGTGAGCTCTGTGGGAGGGAAGCTTTTGGATGTAGCCCCAGGGAGACGGCAGGATTTGGGCAGGGCTGGAACTGGAGAGCAGGAAGAACAGGGTTCAGGGAGGCCTGGGCACAGGTAGCCAAGGACGAGGTACCTTTTCCTTTGTTACCTCCAGGAATGAATTTTACATTTTTTTAGCAAGGATTGGATTTAAAGTTGCCGGGCAAACCTGAGCCTGACAGACCTGAAGCCCCCCCGAAAAGAAATACTTACTTCAGAAGAGGAATGAAGTTTAAGAGTTGCAGAAGCCTTCCATTGGCTGTTTTGTGGTCAGGGACAGAGGCGCGAAGGGAGACAAGGCCATGGAGATTTGCTTGTCCTTTACTCCTTCATGGCTTCGTGCAGTGCTCGTTTATGGAGCACCTACTGTGTGCGGGCACTGGGCTAGGCCCTGGCAGAGACCATGGCAGTTCCCGTCTGTGCCTTCATGATGCTCACCGTCTGCTGGGGGCGATAGCTGTGAACCAGACAGTCACACAAATAAACAGAGTATCACCGTCGTGAGAGGTGATACTCTCAGGTGAAAATCCTCCATTCTTTGCCCCAGCTGCTCAGTCCCACAGAGTGGGACTGAGCCCTGTGAAGGAATGGGGCTCGCAAGGTCCTGACCTGGGCATGGGGCTCAGGGAGGGTTCTCTGAGGCAGTCTGTTCACTTGCTGGGGCTGCCCAAGCGAAGTACCACAGACTGGGAGCCTTAAACAGCAGAAATTACTTTTCTCACAATTCTGGAGGCTACAAGCCTCCAGAGGTGGCGGCAGCGTTGGTTTCTCGAGGCCTCTTCCTTGGCTCACAGAGGGCCGTCTTCTCCCCGTGTCTTCACACAGTCTCTCCTCTGTGTGTCTCTGTGTCCTAATTTCCTCTTCTTATAAGGACACCGGTCATGTTGGATTAGGGCCCACCCTAATAACCTCATTTAACTTGATTACTTCTTTTAAGACCCTATCTCCAAATACAGGCACATTCTGAGGTACAGGAGTTAAGACCTCAACATAGGAATTTGCAGTGGGAAGGAGTTGCGGGGGACACAGTTCAGCCCATAACAGGCAGTAATACTTGAGCTGAGACCTGAAGGTCGAGTAGAAGTTAGCTTAGTAATAGGGAAGAAAGGGTGTTTCAGGCAGAGGGTACAGCATGGGCGAAGGCCAGGTGACAAATGTGGTTCTGAGAGCAGCCAGCGTCGCTAGAGGGCAGGAAGGGTGTGGAGAGAAGTTCAAGATGAGGCCCAAGAGATCAAACCCCAGTGTGTCTGCTTCATCACCCTGTAACTGCATCCTTTTCCAATCATCGGTTTCCTCATCAGGGAAACAGGAATAACCAAACCAGCCTGTTGGGCTGGGAGCCTGGAATGAGGTCACACAGGCCTAAAATGCCTTGGCCAGTGCCACCTCCTCGTAGGTGCTCAAGAAGAGTTGTCCCTTTTCTCTTCCTTTCCTAGACCACCCTTTGTCTCCCCAGGCCCTCTCCTTGTCCCCTAACCTGATTTGTATGACTCGGCTTGAGATCTTGAGCCACGGGGCCAAGAACCCTTGGCAGACAATATCATGACTTGGAGAGGCCAGGCCCTTTGGGCCTCCTGGGAGCCAAGGAGAAAAGGACAATTTCCTGGGGAGTTGCTGGGAGAGCATGCCTGTCTTCTGAGCTCTACAGGACCAGACGTGGATTCTCAGTAAATGTCTGAGTCTCCTGTGATGTTTGGAAAGAAAACCTCCACCTTCCCCCAATACAACATTGCCTTTCATTGCAAAATAAATGGATCTGCAGTGACAGGGGCCTCCTTCTCTTGGGGGATGCTCACCTGTCTCTGCCTGTGAGCCGTGGCTTTTCATTGGCTATGTAGCCTGTGGCAAATGCCTTCACCTTTGAGCCTCAGTTTGCACACGTGTGCTTTTATGCAACACATTTTTAAAATTTAAATAAATGGTTTATTTTAGGACAATTTTAGATTTACAGAAAAGTGGCAAATATAGTCCAGAGAGTTCCCATATACCCCTCACCCAGTTTCCCCCCTTGCTAACATTTGACACTATTATGGTATGTTTGTTAAAACTAAGGAACCAACATGGGTACATCACTATTAACTAAGCTCACACTTTTTTTTTTTTCAGATTTCACTAGTTTTTCCCTAACTTTCGTTTCCTGTTTTAGGATCCCAATCAAGAGACCACATTACATTTAGTCCTCATATCTCCCTGTGCTCCTCTGGTCTGTGACAGTTTCTTAGGACCCAGGTTTTTTTTTTGTTGTTCTTTTTCTTTGCGGTACGCGGGCCTCTCACTGTTGTGGCCTCTCCCGTTGTGGAGCACAGGCTCTGGACGTGCAGGCTCAGCAGCCATGGCTCACGGGCCCAGCCACTCCGCGGCATGTGGGATCTTCCCGAACCGGGTCACGAACCCGTGTCCCCTGCATCGGCAGGCGGACTCTCAACCACTGCGCCACCAGGGAAGCCCCCAGTTTTATTTCAACAAATATTTTTGAGCTCCTACAATGTGCATGGTTCTAGGTGCTGGGGAAAGAAACAGAAGCCTACCTTTCATGGAGCCAAAATTGAGGGTGGGGAGACAGATCACAGGCAAGTAAATGTAAATATTAAATATGTCAGTCCTGTACAGAAAAATAAAGCAGGGAAAGAAGATAGGGAGGTCTGGGAAGGCCTCTTTATGAGGAAACATTGGAGCAGAGAACTGTCCAGAGGTGAGGGAGCCTTCAGGTGCATATCTGGTGGGAAAGTATTCTAGGTAGAGAGCAGAGCAAGTGCAAAGGCCCTGAGGAAGGAAGTACCTGGTAAGTCTGAGGAACCGTGAGGAGGCCAGTGGGCTACAGCCCAGGCTGTGGGGGTGAGTGGTGGGAGCCAAGGGCAGATCCATGTGGAGTACAGACTGGAGAGAGTGGAAGCTGGGAGAAGGCCGGTGCCTTGATCCAGGGCAGCCAGGTGGAAGGGGATGGTGGCCTGAGCCAGAAGGGTGCCTGCAGAGGGTGAGAAATGGACAAATTCTATACTTTTTTTGAAGGAAGACCCACAGGATTTGCTGTTGGAAACAGGGTTTGTGCTGAAACCCTCTGACAGGGCTTGCGTGAGGAATAAAAAAGACGATGGATGTTAGCAAGGCTTGGAAAACTGTAAAGTTGGGTTTCTCTCACCACCTCCTGTGTTTCAGAGCTGCCTCGCCCAACCCACCCTCTGGCTGAGGGCCAGTTATAAACCACTGGTTTGGTTTTTTTTTTTAAGTATAACATTTTGAAATGGTAATAAAATCTCATTATTAAAAAAAAAATTCATCAGGTACCAGTGTACAGTGAAAAAACAATTCTCCCTCCTAGCCACCCAGTTCCCCTCCGCAGGGGCAGCCACTATTATTTCTCTGGTTTCCTTCCAGAGATGTTTTATACATATGTATAAGCACATATGCACATGTATTTCTGGGGTTTGTTTCTATTTTTACACAAAATAAGTTGTACGCTGTTCTGTAGGTTGCTTTTTGTTCTTACAATAGCTTTATTGAGATATACTTCGCATACCATACAATTCACCTATTTAAAATACAACTCAGTGGTTGTTTGGTATATTCAGAATTGTGCAAGCGTCACCACAATCAATTTTAGAACATTTTCATCACCCCCAAAAGAAACCCCCCACCCAAGAGCAGTCACTCTCCACTCCCCTAGACCTCCTTCCCCAGCCCTAGGAAACTACTTCTTTCACTGTAGATTTGCCTTCTCTGGACATTTCCTATAAATGGAATCATACGATATGTGCCTGACTTTTGTGCCTGACTTCTTTCACTTAGTATAATTTTTTCAAGGTTTGTCCATGCTGTAGCATATACTTCTTTCCTTTTTATTACTGAATAATATTCCATTGTATGGATATACCACATTTTGTTTATCTGTTCAACAGTTGATGGACATTTGGGTTGTTTCCAGATTTTAGCTATTATGAATAATGCTGCTATGAACAGTCACGTGCAAGTTTCTGTGTGGACATATGTTTTCAATTCTCTTCTACCTAGGAACGAAATTGCTGGATCATAGGGTAATTCTATGTTTAACCTTTTGAGAAACTGCCAGACTGTTTTCCAAAATCATTGCACCATTTTACAATCCTACCAGCAGGGTAGGAGGCTTCCAATATTCCCACATCCTCATCAACACTTATTATTATCTGTCGTTTTGATTCGAGTCATCCCAGTGGGTGTGAAATAGTATCTGATTGTGGGTTGTTTTTCTTTTCTTTTTTTTTTTTTTTGGCTGCGTCAGGTCCTAGTTGCAGCACGTGGGATCTTTCATTGTGGCACGCAGGCTCTTTGTTGCGGCACACGGGCTTCTTTGTAGTTGTGGCCTGCGGGCTTTCTCTCTCTAGTTGTGGTGCATGGGCTCTGTAGTTTGTGGCACACAGGCTCTCTAGTTGAGGCACGCAAGCTCAGTAGTTGTGGCGCTCGGGCTTAGTTGCTCCGTGGCATGTGGGATCTTCCTGGACCAGGGATCGAACCTGCCTCCCCTGCATTGGAAAGTGGATTCTTTCCCACTGGACCACCAGGGGAGTCTCCTGATTGTGTTTTTTTTTTTTTGCGGTACGTGGGCCTGTGACTGTTGTGGGCTCTCCCGTTGCAGAGCACAGGCTCCAGACGTGCAGGCCCAGCGGCCATGGCTCACGGGCCCAGCCGCTCTGCGGCATGTGGGACCTTCCCGGACCGGGGCATGAACCCATGTCCCCTGCATCGGCAGGTGGACTCTCAACCACTGCGCCACCAGGGAAGCCCTGATTGTGGTTTTGATTTGCATTTTCCTGATGGCTAATGATGTTTAGCATCTTTTCATGTGCTTATTGGCTGTTTGTATAGCTTCTTTGGAGAAATGTCTATTCAGATTCTTCGACTGATTTTTAATTGCATTATTTGTTTTATTATTGAGTTATGAGTTCTTTCTATATTCTAGATACAAGTCCCTTATCAGATATATGATTTGCAAATATTTACGTCCAGCCTGTGGGTTGTCTTTTCACTTTCTTGCTGGTGTCCACTGAAGGACAAAAGTTTTTAACTTTGATGAGATCCAGTTTGTCTAATTTTTTTTTTGCTTGTGTTATAGTGTCATCTTCATTGCCTCCTCCAAGGTCACAGAGATTTATCCTTATGCTTTCTTCTCAGAGTTTTATAGTTTTAGCTCTTACATTCTTCAGGTTGTTTTCCCATAAAACAGTAGATCTGTGTGCTGTCAGCGTATGAGTATGTCAGAACATAAAGAACTTTCTCATTCTTTTTTATAGCTGCGTAGTATTCGAGTTTATGGATGTACCACAATTTATTTGCCTAGTCCTCTGTCGATGGACATTGAAGTTGTTTCCAGCATTATGTTCTCACAACAAGACCTCAGTGAACCTCCCTGAACGCAGATGGCCATTTCAGACACATGTGAGTTTTTACCAAGGAGTAGAATGGCTGGGTCCACAGGCATGTGCTTTTGGTCCTTGGTAGATGATGCCAGATTGCCTTCCACTCCTGGCAGCAATGTCTAGAATATGTATTGTTAATTAATAATCATGATTACTATGTATTGAACGCTCACTATATACTGGCGCTGTGTATACCCTCACAATGACCCTGAAGGTCTGAATTAAAATCCCCACTCTACAGTGATCTAAGGTCACATGGTCTGTCTGACTTCTGACCCTGACTCACTTTCCACCATCCTATCCAGCTCCTATGCCTTCACAGTGCCTCAAACGCCTTCCGAAATAACTGCCAGAAGAACACAAATTCAGCATGTGGTGCCTGGAAAATCTGTTTCTAAGACCACATTTACTCATGCAGAAGGCAAACACTGTTCAGTCACTAGGGAATCTTGAATGAGCACCTACTGTATGCCTGGCACTGTCCTAGGAGCCAGGGGTGCCAAGATGGGTGAGAAGTAGCCTCTGCCCTCAGGCTGCATCCCTCCTGGTAAGGCAGCTAAGACTCAAAGACAGACTTCAGGAAACGTGGTCTGACTCAGGGCTTGGCAATCTAGCTTTGGGTCAGGCCGGTGTTGGTTCAATCTTGACTCCATCCCATGTTACTTTGGGCAACTTACTTCTCCTCTCGGTGCCTCGATTTTCTCATCTGTAAAGTGGCATTCTTAATAGTACGTACTGGCATATGGAGACGCATTAACTATGTTATCCTTGCTGGCGAAGTGCTTCAGGAAATCGAAGATAAGAAATACGGCTGGGGGTCAGGGAAGTCTTCAAAGGGAGGAAGGAGAGAGAAGGACATTTGAATGAAACTTGGAGGAAAGACGGCCCAGGAGCCAGGGGGTGGCATTCTACATAGAGGGGACAGGGTGTGTCCAGGCACAGAGGCAGGACAGCCCCAGGCTGATGGGGAAGAGAAGCAGCCAGCATGGCTGGAGTATCACATTTGCGCTGGGGCCGGCCTATGGAAGGAGAAGATGCAGCTGGAGCTCCTTCCAGGGGCCTTGAGTCCAGATGTGGGTATTTGGGTTTTATTTCACTGGTATTAAATGGGAGCCATGGAAGGACTGTCGAGTTGGCAGCCCTGCTCAGCATATCCCCATCTATAAAGTTGTGGGCTGCCTCCTTGGGGCAGGCTTCCCCAGACCTCATTTCTTCTTGAAGGGTAGCCTGGAACAGTGTTTAAGAATGAGAGTTCTAGGTAATTCCCTGGTGGTCCAGGGGTTAGAACTCTGTGCTTTCACTGCCAAGGGCGCAGGTTCAATCCCTGGCTGGGGAACTAAGATCCTGCAAGCTGCTCGCAGTGCGGCCAAACAAAAAAAAAGAATGAGAGTTCTAGGTCCAGGCTGCCTGGAATGGTCTCTGGCTCAGCCACTTATGCACTGTGTGACTTTGGTCATGTCACTTAACCTCTCTGGGCCTCAGTTTCCTCAATCATAAAAGGGAGTTCTTCCTACTTCTTGGAATTACAGTGAAGCATAAATGAGATAATATGTGCCTGGCACACAGCAGGCACTCAGTACCTGTTAGTTGTTGCATAGAAGGAAGGCAGTGGCATTAGGTTACTCTACCTATTTCTCAGATGGGAAAATCAAGGCCCTCTGAAATTGAGTGAATGCCCAGGGTACCTTTGGAGGGCCAGGAAGGTTCATTCATTCATTTATTCATTCAACAAATGTTTCCTGAGCACCTACTCGGTGCTAGGCTCCAGCAGATATTGGGGACTGGTCAGTGGTGAGCACGATGTCCTCCACTCCAGGGGCTCCTAACCCACCCCAGGGTGTTGAAAGTCAAGATTGTCATTGTCTCAGACACTCACACTCTATTCCTTTGTCCCACCTGTGTCCTGCCCAGGCCAGAAAGGAATTAGGAGTTTAACATGAAATGTCTTGTGAACCAGGCTCTTCCCGGCTCCAAAATCTGGACAAGAGGATAACGGGAGTCAATATGACCTGCTGTATCCCACCCTTCCTACAGATGAAGAGACTGAGACCCAGAGGGGAGGGCCCCAGGGCTCTCCAGTGCCAGCACGTGCTTCTCCCTGAAGCCCCGCGGGTCCCGGGACAGGAAGTCAGGAGCAGGGAAAGTGGTGGAATGCAGTTGGATTCTGGTTAAAGTTTAAGGTGGAGCCAACAGGATTTGCTGTTGGGTGAGATGGGCATGGGGGGATGTGAGAGAGAGAGGGAGGACTCAAGGATGACTCCTGGGTATTTGGCCTGAGTAAGTGGAGATGGAGGAGGCTTCTGGTGGAGGAGATTTGGTGGCGATGGCCGGGCATTGGAGGGGGTGGCGGTGGTCCAAATGCTTGAATGAATGAATGGATGCACGAATAGATAGATGCCTTTCCCTGGCCCTCTACAGGGGCCCTAGACACGCACTTGCTTTCAGACATGTCCATTCGGCTGAATGGATGCAGAGCAGAGGCCCAGGCTGGAGGTGTAAACCTGGGAGCCGCTAGATGGATGAGGTTTAAGGACTGGGTCCTGGGGCTATCAACATCAGGAGGTTCTGTACAAAGTTCGGGTTTTCTTTTTCCATGAAATTTCCCAACTTTTAAGTATTAGCAATAAATTCAAAATTGTAATAAACCTCTGCCCCCCACATACAGGTTAGGACCTCTGGTGCATGGGTCTGAAATCAGACTGCCTGGGTCTGAGCCTGGATCTCAGTTCCTAGCTCTGTCTCCTTAGATGAGTGACTCAGGCTCTCGGAGCCTTGGTTTCCTCATCAGCAGAATGGGAATGATAATAAAAGAGAACAGCCCTGGGGTCGGATCCCAACTCTGCATTGACAACTCTGTCACCCAGGACTAGATTTTAGACCTTGCTGAAGAGGAAGTTTGTTGCTCTTGGAGTAGAGGGATGGCTAGGATGCCTGTTGAGGCCTCTGAGCCCTCACCAACCCCTCTCCCTCCCTGCCTCCTTCCCTCCAGCCTCGCCCACCCACCACCTCCCACCCTTCCACCCTGCAGCAGAATGATCTTTCCAAAGCACAAATCACAGCATGGTCTTTCTCTGCCTGGAGAAAAACCCATACTGGCTCTCCTGCTGCCTTCAGGAAAAAGCCCCAGAGCCTTAGCCTTGCAAGGGGAGGTGGGAGGCGGCCCTCACCTCTCTTCTCTCATCTCCTTTCCCCAATCCTGCTTATGTGCCAGCTGCACCCAGCACCTCACCATGCTCTGCTTGCCCATCATCCAGCCAGCAGTTACCGAGCACCTGCTATTTTGTGGATCCATCCACTTCCCTCCCTCCAGTGACTCGCCCGCTTCTCCAAGGTCTCCCTCTTACCCCTTCCTCTCTTCAGCCCATTTTCCACAAGCAGCTGGAGGGATCCTTTAAAAATGTAATGTGGATGGTGTTACCCGCCTGCTTAAAACCCCTCTGTGGCCACCTACTTCACTGTGAGTAAACCCACGGCCCCTGTCCAGTCCCTCCAGCCATGTTTTGCAGTTTCCCCACTGTCCACTCACCAAAGCCTAAGACGCCATCCGCCTTCCCACCTGTGGGCCTTTGAACAGGCTGTTTCCCTTCCTACATGCTCTCAGCATCTCTCCTTCAAGAGGGTCTCCCTGACCGCCTGCCTTTATCTCCCCCCCACAGCCACCCCCACAGGTACGAAACACGTGCTCAGGAGGCAGGGCTACAGGGTCTGCCTGTGACTCTAGCCACGGTGCCTGGCACTGGGATCCGTCCTATGTTGGCAAAACCCCGCCACTCATCCTTCAAGGCCCAGCCCAAATGTCACCTCCTCTGTGAAGCCTTCCTTCCTTAACACAGCCTGCAGCCCCACCCTGTTCCTGAGGCCCCTCCAGATCATTCCCTCCCAGTGCAGCCCCTGCCAGCACAGACAGCTCTGTCCTGGCTTCCTGTGAGCTTTCTCTCCTTCCCTTTCTGTCTCCCACACCCAACAGTATAATTATCACGGAATGGGAAGCTCCTCAAGGCCAAAAAGCATCACTGCAAGTGAGAGCTAACGTTCACTGAGCCAAGCACTTCCTGCATCCTCTCCCCACCACCCTGTGGGGTTGGCTCTCCTAAAAGCCCCACCTTAAAGGGAAGCCGGTGGAGGTTGAAAGAGGTTAAGTCACAAGCTCACGGTTGCCCCCCGGCAAGTCTGACACCAGAGCTGGAGTTTTAACAAACAAGGCGGTAACTTACCGACAGCCCCTTCCGCCCGCCAGGCGCTGTGCTGAGCCCTCGACAGGTGTTTCGTCCTCACAGGGACTTTGCAACTGTATTTTATGGCTGGTGGAACGGAGGCACAGAGAGGTTAAGTAACTTGCCAAAGCCCAGGATGCTAGTAAGGAGCGCGGTAGGATTTGAACCCATGCCATCTGGCTCTGGGTCATGCTCTCCATCCAGCCTCATGTTGTGCTAGCTAGCCACTGTTCCCTCCTGCCTCTGACCTGCCCGGGAGGGTTCTCTGGCTCTCGGCACCCCCAGCACCTGGAATAGCAGCCAGCCCTCGGCCGGCACTAGTCAGTGGGTGTGTGATGAGTGTGCAGCAGGGAAGCCAGTGGACCTGCGACCCCGCCCCGGCTGCCCCGGAGCCTTTATGTCTGGAATAGCCCCTCTCCCGGGCTCCGTGCCCCCACCCCGACCCGGTTGTCCAGACAGCCCCAGGGAAGGACCAGATCCATAAACATGAGGCTCCACTTGGGCCCAGGAGGGGCTCTGGGCACTGTACAAGTCCTCAATATTATTGCTTTATTGTCATTTAAATGGAGCCTGCCTCAAACAGGCCACCCAGTTCTAGCCACCAGCACTGGACAAAACCCCCATTGAAAAGCCAATTACAATCACTCCATCTAAATTGTCATGGATTTGTATAGAAAATTACATCTCCATTTAGTCCTGAAGCGACATCCTGGGCCCGGACAGAGGGGAGGCTGGCCCATTTACCCCGCCAGCTCAGTGCGGGTGCCGCAGGCAGAGAGAAAACCCAGGCTGCTGGGTCTTGGCCGGCCTGGGAAACAAAGGCCAGTTTGTGGGGGCCTGGAGAGAAGCTGGGCCTCTCAGGGCGGCTCAGATTCCAGGCCTGGGCCGATGGACCCTGCACCGCCAGCTGGTCTTCCCTGCTGGCGGCTGTGGCCAGACGAGCTCCTGACAGCAGGCTTCGGGCGGCCCGTCATCCCCGCCACCATCCGAAGCGGCTGGAGCTTGGCTCCTGTCCGCGCTGCCAGGAAGTGAAGGAGGTTTTGCCCAGAGAGCACTGGACCGGGATCCCGAAAACTTGGTTTCATTCATTCATTCATTCATTGACATGCTATGAAGTGCTGGTGGTGTGAGAAGCAAGATAGCACAGGAGTGAGCTCCAGCTTCAGGTGTCCTGGCGTGGCTCCAGGCTCTGTCCTCAGTAGGTGTGAGGGGCAGGCCCCTTCGTTTCTTCATTTAGTCCCGAAATTGTTGAGCACCTACTAGGTGCCAGAGGATGGACCAAGTGGTTCTGACTCTTGGCCCTTAAGGGCCAGTGGGGGGTCCAGTGCTCCATAGGTGATGAGTGTTCTGAGGGAAGTGAACAGGGGCTGCCTGGGCTTTGGGGAGGAGCTGGGGAAGTAGGCAGGTCAGAAGGAGCCGGTCACACCAAGAGCAAGTGGCAAGGCCATTCCAGGCAGAGGCAACAGTGGCTGTGTGGCGAGGCAGGTAGTGAGGCAGGCTGCGGCAGCAGAGTGATGCGGCAGGAGAGGAGGTCATGGGGGCACCCTGAGGACCTGTGGGCCTCTTCCCTGAGCTTCAGCTTCCTCATCTGTGGAAATGGGAATGAGGACCTGAGCCGCGGGGGGCTTGGGCCAGGACTCGGGGCGATAAGGTATGTAAGATCTCAGAGGAGCTGGGCACAGGAAGCTCCTGGTTAACTAAGATAGCCTAACTTAGACGGTGCTGTCTACGGGCCAGATGGGGACCAGGGCCTTGCATGAATTAGCTCATTAATCCTCCCAACAGACCTATGGGGCAGGGCTGTTCTCCCCATTTCACAGGTAAGGAAACTGAGGGAACAGCACAGGTCAGCTACTTATGTGTTACTATTCCAATAGCTTTTACTCTGGGTTAGCCCAGGGCTTGGCACAGAGCAGGCCTTCAGAGAGTGTTTGTTGAATTAGTGAATACATCTGGAAGGGGCACGCTGGGCAAGTGTGGGGAGCTCCGTGTGCATGTGTGTGAGTGACTGTGACTGGGTGTACTGTCTCCGTGTGCGCTTGTCTGTGACTCTTGAGTGTGTGTGACTGCTGTCTGACAGGGTCACACACTTGTCTCCCAGAGTCTTCACCCAAACGCCCGGTGGCTGTGAGGACTGTCAGACCGGCTGTGTGTGTGGCTGTGTCAGACTGTGTATGGCTGCCTACACGTGTCTGTCTGGGCCCAAAGGGCCACTTGGCACCCTTCCTGGGCTGTGGCAGGCCCGGAGGCTATGGCAGGGCAGGACAGGCAGGTTCAGAGGTGAGGAGGGCAGAGTCCCCATCCTCCCCCGCCCAGCCCCACCAGGCAGACCTGCAGATGGAAAAAATGTTCACACCCGGGGCAGGCGGGTGGCCGCCCCAGCGGGACTGCTCTGTGCACAGAAAACAAGTTCTTCTGGTATCAGCTTGAGTTTGGCAGGAAGTGGCTTTTGGGTGGCAGGAAGTTGGATTCAGCTCATATCAGCCCTGGCCGAGGGGCAGGAGAGCAGTTATCTGGGGTTAAACAGAGTTACCGAGAAGTGGGGCCCCAACACCCCATACCTGATAGAGCTGGGGGCACAGCCCACCCCTCCTGGTCATTTGGGATATAAATGGGCCTTACGAAGTGCTGCCACCCATCAAGTTCCTCCTGGGCCCTAGACCCCAGACAGAGCTCATCATCCACCTCCCATTACCCCATGCAGCAAATGTGCAGACTGAGACTGGGAGAGGCAGTGGCTTCCCTGAGGTCACCGAGACAAGTGGAGAGAACGGGAGGGGAGAGACGGCAAGAAATCTACAAGACGAGAGAAAAACCAAGACAGAGAGCAAAGAGGAGAGGGGAGATGGGACCAGGACAGAGAAGGTAGTTGAATGAATGCAGAGAGCAGTGAGACCATGTTGGTGAGAAGACTTCTGGAGTGTGCAGGCCCTCACGTGGACATCACAGCTGAGCGTGAGATCCTGAACCCATTTCCCAGAGGAGGGCGTGAGACCCACAGAGCCTCACTGGCTAAGCCAGACCTGGAATCCAGGTCTGATTCCAAAGCCCATGTTCTTTTGGGCCATGCCCCTGTGCCCACCTTCTAGGGAAGGGAAGTCCTAAAAGGGATGCCAATTACATGAGCTGTTTGCCTGGGTATGCTGCTGATGAATTCACTGAGTTGGCCAGTAGAGACCCAAGGTTCAAACCTAGACAGGGTGGCTACAAACTCATGTGCTTAACCATGTAACAGGGTGTGCCAAGCACTGTGCCAGAGCAGGCAGAGAAAGCCATGGCCCTGCCCTTAGGCTGGGACCCAGAGCATCCAGCCACTGATCTAAAGCCCTGAAGCTCCACCCAGCAAGAAACGGAGTCTCCCAGCTCCCAGCCCTGGACACCCTGTACCCACCCTCAGCGCCCACTGGAGCCCTGGGGAGTGGGCCACTGGTCCTTCTGTTCTCATCCCAAAAGCAGCACCCAAGCTGTTCCCTGGCTGAGATGATGATTTGAAGCTTGGTTTGCATGTCGTTTGCACATTACTCAGTTCACGTCAGAAGGTACGAACATCGCCCTTTCCCCGAGAGGGCTGCTGGGCCCCCCTGCCCTCCTCCAGACAGCAAAAATGCCAGCCGGCTAGACAGGGAGCTGCGCCCTGGCCTCTGACAGCACCCGCCTGCTGCCACCTCCCCCATTCCCTCCTGGAGCCAAATTTAGGCAGCTCTGCTACTGAGAGATGCGGAGAGCGGAGGCAGGAAATGGTGAGGTTGGAGACAGCCCGGCCTTGGCCCAGGCAGGGTGGGGCAGCCCTAGGGGTGCCCCGTCCCTAAAGCCCTTGGCCCAATGCCCCCCCTACTCCTCCTCCCACAGGAATGTGGGCCGGGTTGGGGAACGCTGGGTTCTCAGCTGCAGCCCAGGGTGCTGGCTCCCCTGGCCATGAGAGAGGAGGGAGAGATGGAGGGAGGGAGGAGGTCATGGCCGGGGCAGTGGGGAAGGGATCAGATAGCCTCCTCCTGCCCCAGACACCCGCCGCCACTGGGGACAGGAGCCCGCTCTGCTTCTCAGTACTTCCTGCCCCTCCTTGGCGTGCCCCCCCAGACCTGACTGTGGGGTGGGGGGGCAGGAGGCATAGCTGGGTCTGCGGGGACTGAACTCCCCGCAGAAGGCTCCACGAGGCCATCTCCTCCTTGGGCTAGCCTTTCACCTTGGTGGTCTTGGTTCCCCTACCTGGGAAATGGGGAGGCTGGCCTACAATGATTTCTGAGTGGCTAGCCTCACTGAGAGCCAGGGTTTCTGGGAGGTCTGGCAGAAATTAGGGACGTGGCAGTGGCTTTAGGCCTAGGAACTTCTTCTATTTCTCAGGTATGGCTAAGAGAGGCAGCTCCTCACTGATGCTGGGACAGGATGTGGGTGGGCTGAAGGGTGAAAGGAGAGGGCCTGGGCTGGATTGCTGACACCAGGAACCTCGGGGTGGAGTTAATAGTGCCGGTAGCTGACAGCATGGATCCTGGGGTCTGAGCGCCTGGGTTTGAATCCAGCTCTTCCACTCTGTTCTCCATGCCTGTGGACAATCACTTCCATTTTCTGTGCCTCAGTTTCCTCATCTATAAGATGGGGGTAATAATCCTCCCAGGGCTGCTGGGAAAGTGAAATGAGGCAGTGAATGCTTGGCACACATTAAGTGCACCACGATGCCAGCCACCAGCGTGATTGTTTTGTCTCCCTGGGCGGTTGGGAGGCCCCTGGAGCTATAACGGATGTGGACGCGATGGGGAGGCGCTGCAGCTTGGTGGTTAAATGGGCATCGGGATGGGAGTTCAAGTCTGCGTGACCCTGGGCAAATGGCCACACCCCGCTGCGCCCTGGGCGGGGAACAGCAGAGGCGCCTACCGCAGAGGGTCTGTGAGGATTACACAGATCAGGCTTGGCACGGAGCCTGGCACATAGCGGGCGCTCCCTGAAGGAGAGCTGGGCAGATCGAATGGTACCGCCCCGCACAAAGGACAGGTGGGCAGCGTCCCAGGAGGGCGGGGAGCGGAGCAGGTGCGCGGAGAGTGGGGAGGCGGGGTCGAATAAGGGGGAACGCAGGGGCCGGCGGGCGGGCGCGCGCGCGCAGCAGGTGCGTGTCGAGTGGGCGGGGCCCCGCGCGGGCGGGGTCTCCAGGTGAGCGGGAGCGCGCCTCGAGGCCGGAGACTGGGGGAGGCGCGCCACCCCGGCCTACCCGCCGGAAAGCGCCCCTGTGTCTTTAACGCCCTCCTCCCCGCGTTCCTCCCCGCCCCCCCCGCCCTCTTTGTGAGCCCCCCCAGCCGGGCTGCAGCCGCGGAGCCGTCCCCCCTGCACTGACAGCTGGTATCTAATTACTGTGTGAGAATGGAAAGTCAGGCTGTCCCAGCTCCGGGGAGAGGGGATTAACGTCTCCTGCAGAATACACTTCCTCTGGTGGGTTGCCATGGTTACTCTCATTACCTGCCTGCCCGCGAGGAGCCCGCGCGAGCCGCTCCAGCAGGCCCTCCGAACCCGGGCCCGGCGCGCGCGCTCATCTCGGCCCCTCCTCGCCGAGGCGCACGCGCGTGCGCCGTGGGGGGAGCGCGAGTAGCCTCACCCCCGTCCCCCCGCTCCCCGCCGGAGCAGCTGTCAGTGGCGCGCGCGGCTCGGCCAGTCCCAGCGCGCGCTGTCAACAGTCATTAGCGCGGGCCTTTCCCCTCCCCCTCCCCCTCCAGCCCCTCCTCCTCCCCCCAAGTCTGGGGTGGGGCCCGCACCTGGGGCCCCGCTCGTTAGCGCGCCCCGGCCGCCCGCCGCGGCCCCGAAGGGACCCGCCCGCTGGGTCTGCTTAACTCAGGGCCGCCCCCTTCCGCCTCACCCCCACCTCAGCGACCCCACTCCCCTGCCCTTGGCCGCGGCGCTCGAGGGAGGCGGGTGCCCAGAATCCTGGAGCGCGCCCCTCCATAGTAGCGGTGACCGCGGTTATTTATGGATATCTCGCCCAGGGTGGGGGCTATTTGTGCATCCTTTGGGTTCCCACAACCTTCCTGTGAGGTGGCGAAAGGCACTGCGCGTAGCGTATCGTGTCATCTCTGCACAGGAGGAAACTAAGGCCCAGGGTCAGGGCTCATTGTCCTCTGGCCTGTGACTTCACCTAGAGCACCTGCGCCCTCCTGGCACGCCCAGGCCAGAATTCCTATCCCCCAGGCCCTACCCTATCCTGCTTGAGAGTGCCTTAGCTACTCCCTCCCTCCATCCCTTAAACCAGGGTCATTGCCCCTCTCCTGCCAAGAGGGGGACACTTTGGCCCACTACACCCCTTTCTCTTCCCGATCCTTCCCGGTTCACCCTTTCCAGACATCCCACAGTTAACAAAACCAAAAAGAAAAAAAAAAAAGGAAAAAGGAAAACATTCAGAGCTGCTTGAAGGATATGGCATCCCTCAAAGGTAGTGCTGTTGTTTGGGGGCTGATCCCCAGCACCTTGCCTTGTGGCCCCGGGGTGTGCATTTCGGTACCCGGCGTGATTTGAAAGAAGATGGAGGTTCAGCGAAGCAGAAAGGAAGCCTTGGAATATATGAGGCCTGTTCCAGATGGCAGGTGCGATGCGGTGGCGGCTCTGCACTAACAGTTGGAGATTGTGCACAGGGGTAGAGAAGAGGCAACATTAAGCCCTCCACGCCTTGTTTGTGTACTTATTTATTTATGGGGGGGTGGTCTCATCCCTCCGCCCCATCCAGGCCTACAGAGCTCAGTGCAATCATGGGTCCGAAAATTCTGCTGTGAATCTTTATCTTGGAGTTTTCTGCTTTTGGTTTTGGTTTCCAGTCTGCAGTAAGTAGTGTTCATAATGGGGAGAAATTCAAATACTGTCCTTGTCCCGTTAAAGTAACGGCCCCTCTCAGTCATCTGAGTGCCCTTTACAAACTGTGACCGGCTTCTCTTGGGGATTCTGAGCAAAGAATTTCTGGATATTTGGGTGAAGGTCTTCATTCTGGTTTTCTGTTCTTTTCGTTCTCTCCATTTAGTTTGCTTTTTAAATTTCATCTCCACCATTTTCCTTTCCCTCTGAGCACCCTGTGCTGGAAGATGACTTCTCCCCTTGGGTCTTCTTTCAGCCCTACCAGTAGTTGGAATGAGACTTTGTGGGAACCCCCCAAAACTGCTACCCCCATTTCCAAAACCTTGGTCCTGCCTGAATTTATTAAAGTGTGGTTTGGGGCACGGGAGGAATAGTCACAGTTCCAGAAGTTGGGAGGAACATGCAGCTAATAGCGTTTGCAGTAGCTTTTGCCTATAATCTGGCTGGCCCTGATGGGATGGAGCAGCATCTTCACAGTTGCCTGTGCAATCAACCCCCTGAAGTCCTAGGGTCCCAAACAAGTGGTAGCCAAAGGTGTGTTTCCCCAGGAGTGGGTTCTGCTCACTGACTTTCTCCTCTGACAGCAATCTCGTTGATTTTTTAAAAAAATAATTTTATTTATTTATTTATTTTTGGCTGCGTTGGGTCTTTGTTGCCATGCGCGGGCTTTCTCTAGTTGCGGCGAGTGGGGTCTACTCTTCGTTACGGTGCGTGTGCTTCTCATTGCAGTGGCCTCTCCCGTTGCGGAGCACAGGCTCCAGGCGCACGGGCTTCAGTAGTTGTAGCACGTGGGCTCACTAGTTGTGGCACACGGGCTCCAGAGGACAGGCTCAGTAGTTGTGGCACACGGGCTTTGCTGCTCCGAGGCATGTGGGATCCTCCCAGACCAGGGCTCGAACCCGTGTCTCCTGCATTGGCAGGCGGATTCTTAACCACTGTGCCACCAGGGAAGCCCAATCTCGTTGATTTTTACTTTGTCGAGAGCTGCACCAAAAGGGCTCATCCTAAGGACTGTTTGCATGGTTTCTTCCTCTACCTTAGGAACCCAATTGAGAAATGTCCCCACTGTTTAGCCTCATTCTCTTAATCATGGACACTTCGTTGCTGGAAGGCATATGCCACTACTATAGTGATGGCGGTGCACTAAACGGCACCCCGGTGGCCTGAAACGGTGAGCCCACTTTGATAAGTGTATAACTTATTACCAGCAAGTGACTTGGAAGTTCCAGTGGAGATGACAGAACTGCAATCCATTAGCAATTGGACCTCACCTGCCATCAAGGGCAGGAGTTCGTTTAATTGGCTTAGTGGGAAGACAGGCAAGACTCAGTCAGATTCAGGAGCTCACCTGAGGGATGATTCCCAACAACAGCCCGCGAGGCCACCCAGGCAGGGCCTGGGAAGATATGCTCGTCTCTCTCCTAGGTTTGCAGTCCTGGGCACAGCAGTCTTTGTGCCGAGCATTCAGATCATTTGAGGAAACTGAGGAAGCCAGAAAAAGACCCATCAAGGGATGACCTGCTTAAGTATTAATTAATTTTACCAGGGAGGACTTAAAAATCAGATGTCAGGATGCTGGGCACTCCCGCTCTTTCTATCTGTAATCCACATTAAGTCTCTGGGTAGGTGTTTTGAATTCATACTAATGTTGTCCAATAAGATTCTTTTCTTCCCACCATTAGGAAAATGGGCCTTCACTGGAGAAGAAAATATTAATATATTAGGCCTGGCAGCACTGAACATGTTTATTCTTTTTTAAAAAATATTTATTTATTTATTTGGCTGTGCCACCTGCGGGATCTTCATTGTGGCATGTGGAATTTTTAGTTGCGGCATGCGGGATCTAGTTCCCTGACCAGGGATTGAACTCGGACCCCCTGCATTGGGAACATGGAGTCTTAACCACTGGACCACCAGGGAAGTCCCAGAACGTGTTTATATTCATTATCCAATGCCAGTTTCCTTACTAGTTACCTCCCTGTCTCAATCACAGAGACATTCTAATCAGCAGTTCCCCAAATCTCTCATGCATTAGAATCATCTGGGGGGGGGTCTATTAAAATCCTCAGAGTGTCAGATTTGGTAGGTCTGAGGTGGAACCTGAGAATTGCATTTCTAACAAGTTCCCAGGTGATGCCTAGGGACCACACTTTGTGAACCATTGTTATAAATATTCTGAAATACCAGCCTTGCTTAAGTAGACATTTGGTGGTTTCCTCAATGACTTGCAACCTGGCCTTTAGTTTGGAACCCAGATGGGCTGGTTTTAAGGAAGATGGTAATATCCAAGAAAGTTTGTAGCTCCATGAAATTTTTTTTTTTTGATTTATTTTTGGCCGTGTTGGGTCTGTTGCTGCGCGCTGACTTTCTTTAGTTGTGGTGAGCAGGGGCTACTCTTTGTTGCGGTGTGCAGACTTCTCATTGCTGTGGCTTCTCATCGCGGAGCACGGGCCGTAGGCGAGCGGGCTCTGGAGCGCAGGCTCAGTAGTTGTGGTGCACAGGCTTAGTTGCTCCGTGGCACGTGGGATCTTCCCGGACCAGGGCTCGAACCTGTATCCCCTGCGTTGACGGGCAGATTCTTAACCTCTGCGCCACCAGGGAAGTCCCACTCCATGAGTTTTTGACAACCATTGCCGTGTCTGGTTTTGTTGGCCCAAGTCTGGCTGGCTGTTTTGGAGTTAGCTGTTTCAAAAGGATGTAGTAAGTTACCATGGCAATATTCTTCCCCACACAGGAAGGCCCCAGAGGTCGGTCCTGCACAACTGACCATGTGTTTTTCATGGCTTTTCCCATGGGGTGCTGCAGGGTTCCATTCCATCACTCCTGGTTGGCATTCCCAGGAAGTGGGGAATAGCCAAGAGGCTCCAGCCCCACTCTTTATCCAGCCTGTAAATGAAGTGAGCTTCCTTTGTCAACCCAGGGCCCAGCTTGCTTAGGGCTGTGGATCAGACTAAGCTAACTTGGGTACAAAGCAGAGGTGGTTGGCAGAGGCATCCCCAGGCTATGCGGAAGGTGCTGCCCGCTCCCCAGTTAGCAGCTCAAGCATTGTAGTACTGCGTCTGGATTCTCGGCTAGGAAAGGCACGCCTGTCCTGCAGCATTTAGCATGAAAGTTTTTACCTCTGTGGATGCAGGGCATGGCAGAGATGTCTGCGGCACGTGACTGCCGTGCGATCCCTTTGTTCTCTTCCCAGGGTTCTCCTTGAAGGCCACACAGATATCCTGGTGTTCCACCCTCAGGGTGTAGTACACATGGTGTCCAGGTGGCCACAGCTCACCAGAGGACAGTTCAAGGTGTGGCTCTGCAGACCTTGTGTGGTTTGAACTCTGGTTGCTACGGGCCCTCTCCTTTCCTGTGTACATCTCTGCAGTTGAGATAGACTGATTACAGGACCCAGGTTTGAACAGCACAGGAGAGCACAATCCATTTTTAAAGAGGGAGCATCCCTGAAGAGTTTCTCTGGGTTAATTTTATGGTCACATTGGGCCAGGTACAAAGCTGTTGGTTACCCGCGTCTGCCTGTGAATGGAGGTGGGAGGCTGGGACCAAGGCAGGCCAGGCACTGGGCAGTTTTGCTGTTTAATCTGAGTTCGTTAGTTATACCTTGACTTTAGGAAAGCTTATTCCGAGTGTGAGTGACAGCCTTAGCATGTTATTTTGCATAAGATTCTGCATCTCTTCTGATGGTGGTTATTACCTCGGGGGACCCCTTCTGTAACCTGAATGGATCAGAGGGACAGGAGATAAAGAACAGATTCCTAAACACAAAATGTCCAAACGCAGTGGGTCTGAAGGGAAGAAATGACCATTTACAAGCCTCTATGTGGCAGATGCCTGACTTACGTTCTTACCTGAGCCTTAGAACATCCAACTAGGACTTTTTAGGCTCATTTTACAGGTGAGAGGAAACTGAGTTTTTTTTAAATTAATTAATTTATTTTTGGCTGCATTGGGTCTTCGTTGCTGTGCACGGGCTTTCTCTAGTTGCAGTGAGTGGGGGCTACTCTTAGTTGCGGCACGCGGGCTTCTCACTGCGGTGGCTTCTCTCGTTGTGGAGCACGGGCTCTAGGCGTGCAGGCTTCAGTAGTTGTGGCATGCAGCCTTCAGTAGTTGTGGCTTGCGGGCTCTAGAGTGCTCAGTAGTTGTGGTGCATGGGCTTAGTTGCTCCGCGGCATGTGGGATCTTCCCGGACCAGGGCTCGAACCCGTGTCCCCTGCATTGGCAGGTGGATTCTTAACCACTGCGCCACCAGGGAAGCCCAGGAAACTGAGTTTTAAGAGGTGAAGAAGTGACCTGCCCAAGGTCACCAAGCTGGTTAGGGGGCACTTTCCATCTCACTTATCTAAAATATTATCTTTCATCAGATTGTCTTCTTTCTCTCTTCCTTCTCATCAAATTTTATCAACTTTTTCCAGAAGTATCTGTGTTCTGGCCTGAAATAATTTTATGAGCAGAGAGGTCTATTCACTTGTAAGCAGCGAAACCCATCATTATGCCTCTGGGACTCAGATTATTGAAATCTGGAACTACCCACCCCATTATATTTCTAAAAAATATACTTTTTAAAATTAAGTATAACAGACACAGAGAAAAGTACACAAATTGTAAGTGTTCAGATCAATGGCTTTTTATAAACTGAACCCACCCCCGCTCAAGAAATAGAAACCCAGTTGTATTTTTTTTTTCTTTTCTTTTCTTTTTGCGGTACGCGGGCCTCTCACTGCTGTGGCCTCTCCCGTTGCGGAGCACAGGCTCCGGACACGCAGGCTCAGCGGCCATGGCTCACGGGCCCAGCCGCTCCGCGGCATGTGGGATCTTCCCAGACCGGGGCACAAACCCGTGTCCCCTGCATCGGCAGGCGGACTCTCAACCACTGCACCACCAGGGAAGCCCCCCAGTTGTATTTTCATTCTTAAGTTTCTTTTGTTTGTTTTTGCCAATGTGAACCTCTGGTTAGAAGTGTACTGTAACTGACCTGTCATAATATTTGTCCCGTGCAGCTCTGTCACGGCAGTATTTGAAGATCTCCAAAATGCTGGTAGTTACAAGTCAGCTAATGAATTAGTCACTGATGAGCCCAGGACTTCAGAGGGGGACTTCAGATACCCTCAAGACAGAGATAACAGTAACTTCTAAGAGGGTTTAAGAATAGCAGTCATGGAATTTTACAGCTCATCTCATAAGTGAAGCTCAGGGAGGTTGAAGAGTTTGCCTACAATCTCACAGCAAGCAGGACCAGCAAGCTGCTCTTCCTACACAGGCGCGCGTGCACGCGCGCACACACACACACACACACCCCACCCAGGTACCTGCTGAGAAGTCCCCATTGCAATGGATGCAGGGCCAGTGAGGTCACCACCCAGGGTCATCACTCATGGACGCTGCCCACTAGCCCTAGGGTTTGGTCCCTACGTCCCAGATGCCCTTCCTTTCCCACCTGCTCTCGAGTGGGCCACTGGCAAAGAGATAGCCCTGCTATCCTGTCATGGCACGTTGAGAAAGTTGCTGGATAAAAGCAAACCCTGCCTGTGCCCAGAATGTATTGTGAGTGAGTGTCCCATCCAGTGTGCCCTCGATTCTCCTCAGACGACAAAGACCAAAGTCCTGAGCCAGCTCTGACCCTTACCAGCCACCATCCCACAGGCAGGTCCTGACCCTAATGGTCTCCCAGGCTTGTCGCGATGTTCAGCCCTGTCCTGGCTGGGGGAAGCTTGGCAATCGGCAAAGCACTTCTTAATGACAATATTTATCCAGCAGTTTCTGTGGCCAGGCTTGGTGCTAAGTGCCGCACACACATTTCATTTACTCCTCTCAGCAGCTCATGGGAAAGATGCTTCTGTTATGCCGATCTTCTAGGTAAAGGACCTGAGGCTCAGAAAAGCAAAATACCTGCTCAGGGTCACACAGCCGCTTAAATGATGGGGCCCCATTGAAACTGGAGAAGTGTGTGTCTAAGCTACCCTGCCCGGCTGCCGCTTATAACCACCCAGTCATTCAGCAGCTGTTTATTGAGCCTACTATGTGCCAGGCATTGTGCTCAGTGCTGGGGAGACAGCTGTGAGCCCCCAGAAGAACACCCCCTTTCCCCCTCCAAAGAGCCAGCATTCTTGAGTGGGATCTTTTGGGGAAGAATTGTCTTGGAGATTTGTGTTTTGAGCACTTGTAGAGAAGAGTCTGCCTCCTTTTCCCAAATCCCCCCTCCCAAACACTGCTTGCTTTTCCTCTTTGAAACCCCCAGAGCCCTCCAAGTCTCCACTTCGGGACATGATGGCTGAAAGCCCAGTGTCCCTGAGATCCTGGCACACCTTTTTGGGGCCAGCTGACAGCACTCGTGCCAGCCCAATAAGAGGCTCGGGGGGTCCACGGTCACCCCACTCATGTGGCCCTGCCACCTCCACGTGGCCTTGTGTCTGTTATTTTCTACATCTCCACACACACAAAGAGCCCGAGTGCTGTTGCTGGCGCTCAGCTGCTGGAGTGGGGAGGTGGGCAGCGGTGAAAAGCTTTTCTGAAAGGCCAGGGCGAGGCAGGAGTCACCCAGGTGATCCGAGCTGTTTCCCTGGGACCCTAGCCCAAGACCACAGCGAAAGGTTACTGCTAATTGGGGAGCTCTTGATGGGGCCGCATCTATTTAGCACCGCCCCCCTCCCCAGAGACTTCCAGGATGGTCTTGGCACAGTGTGTGATTCGAAAGCTCCCTTCTGAGTCTGGCACAATCTGTCTGAAATTGTGAACATGGTGGCTCTTGGTTTTTTAATTTGTTGTTTTTCTCTGCCCATTGTTTCTGGCAGATTTAGTAGCAGCAGCCACCCTTGACTCTGGAAGCCCCCTCCCTAGGGCCCTCTCAGCAGGCTCCTGTCCCCCAGCCCCCCAGACCTACCATCGGAGGCCTTATGGGGTCACCGAGCAGCGGTGTCCCTGCCCCTGACCCACTGCCCAGCCACAGGGCCCACCTCTCACCCTGCCATCATCCCTGACACTAACACAGCTTGTCCACCCTGTCGCAGGGGGCAGATGGCCTGTCGGAGCCGGAGGGCATCTCTCTGAAGCGGGTCGCTGTGGTGGAAGATTTCTTTGACATCATCTACTCGATGCATGTGGAGAGCTCAGCGGAGCCAGGCAAAGCCCCCAAGCACGCTGGGCAGAAGAAAACCTACCGAGCGGTGAGATTTCTGTCTCTTTGCCTCTGCTGGCAGCCCCAGGCCTTGGCAGGAGGCCATGGGCTCCGCACATGTTGGGCAGGGGGGTGGGGCAGGGAGCTGAGGCGTGATGAAACAGCCTTTGGGGACCCAGGGGGGCACAGGGCAAGGGCATGGCAGCCAGAGATGGCTCATGGGGTGAGGGGGCGGGCTCTGTGGTCTGAGTACAAAGGAGAAGCAGGTTGAAGGGAGTGAGAGGGAGGGAAGGAGAGGGATGAGGGAAGGAGGAAAGCCCTCCTCTTCCTGGTTTCTGCTTCACTCCATCCCCCCAGCCCCAGCCTGGGGCCGCAGTTGGGGGTGGAGTGGCTAGATAATAATAATCATCAGAGCAAATGCTTCCATGGCATTTACTGTGTGCCAGGCCTGTCCTGAATACTCCCAATGTGTGAATTCATTCAGCCCCCTACGACCCTGTGAAGTCAGTGCTGGAAGTTCCCCAGGGGAAGTCTGAGGACCTGGGCCCCACCCTCTAGGAAAGCACAGTTCGATTTGGGGTGGGGAGGCTGAGAGCAAAACCAAGATACGAGAAACAGAAATGTGTCCAAGACTAGCTTCGAGGGAACAAGAACCCAGGTACGCCTGGTCGTTCAGCAAAGGCCCCTCCAGAGACCAACTTTCAATGCTAAGCCAGGGGGACTTCATGGAGAAGGTGGCAGGTGAGCTAGCAATCTAAGCTTTGGGTAGGCAGGAGAGAGCAGAGGCGGCAACCTAGGGCGGGAGACCTCACACACGGGGGCAGTGGAGGGGATGGTGGCCAGAGCGGGAGGGGCCTGCTGGGTTCTGGTCCTGCCCCCCCATGGACCCCCATTGCCGTGGCTCATGCACAGCTCTGAACCACTTGTCTGGCACCCACCACTAAACCAGTAAAGCCAAGCACTTTATGTTCATTCAAGCCTCACAGCAGTCCTGTGACAGAGGTGCTGTGGCCCATTTCACGTTGAGGAAACTGAGACCCAGAGAGTTAGGCTACCGCCCTAAGGTCACACAGCACTCTAGTGGCAGTCAGCTCTGTGTTGACTTTCTCTCTGGCTTCCTAGAGACCTGCCCCTCTGTGATGGGGCTACCTCACCCAAAGCGGATGCAAACCCTCCAAGTTCTTTTATAAATAGCCTCGGAGTGCAGCGGAGGTGGCCTGTATAAGTCTATAATTTCCCTATATGGCCTGATTTATTTATTTATTTTTTTTGTGCGGTACGCGGGCCTCTCACTGCTGTGGCCTCTCCCATTGCGGAGCACAGGCTCCGGATGCGCAGGCTCAGCGGCCATGGCTCACGGGCCCCGCCGCTCCGCTGCATATGGGATCTTCCCAGACCCGGGCATGAACCCGTGTCCCCTGCATCAGCTGGCGGACTCTCAACCACTGCACCACCAGGGAAGCCCCTGACTTTTTAAAAAAAAAAATCCAATAATCTGGTTTGTCCTTGTCCTCAGAAGATGGCCTTTGCTCTAAATGAGTCTTAAGGATGGACCCACATGACAAGGACCTCAAGAGAGATGAGCGGTCAGGCTGAGGGAAGCAGGAGATGATTGTACTATCTGCCCCGACCTGTCCTGCTTCTCAGCACTTGTGCGTTGGGCAACGGCTTGTGGGAAGGGAGTTCTGAGGGTATTTCCACCAGAGGGTCATAAATGAAGGGAGGGATACCCGAGCTGGGGCCTGTGTGGGCCCCTTGGTACTGATGCAACCCCGCACACTTTCTCAGCATTGAATTTGCCTCGCTGGGAGCCGGCACGTACCAGGCTCTGCGCTCAGCACGTCCCCCCCACCAGCTCTCTGAGCCATCACAGGATGAAGCAGGTGCTACTGTTACCCCCATTTTACAGATGAGGAAAACGAGGCTCAGAGAGATGATTAAACCTGGCTTGAGGTCATCCAGCTGATGTTCAGAGCCAGGCAGCTGTCCCAGAGCCCACACCCTGACCACCACACATGCCACCTCTCTACAAACCTCCTATGGCCAGCTAGTGGGGTCCACTGACTTGCTTGTCAAAGTAGACAGTCTTGGACCAACCAGACCTCATGATTTCCCTGGTCCCCAGGGTGCCCAGCCCCAAGTCTCACCCTCAGGCACTTCCTGGGTGTTTACGAAGGCTGGGGTCTTCTAGCTCTGTGCTGCGGAGAGGGCGGGGCTGGCTGCACCCGCCAGGCTCTGCGTCTCTGGGCCAAGCGGACGTCCAGCCCTTGGCTCTGCGCTTCCTGGCTTCTCGTCCATATGCCCGCCGCGTGCCCCACTTCCCGCTGCCCAGCCTGGAGCTGGCACATGACTGGCAGCGAGCCAGCTGGGCTGCGTGCAGAGCTGGAATTTCAGCAGCAGGGCCAAGGCTGAGGGAGCAGGCCAGGCCCTCCTGCAGTGGGTGTGAGGCCAGGGGGGCCGCTGTACCCCCTTCCTCCCCCGTGTGCCTCCTCTCCCTTCCCCCCTCTTCTCCATCTGTCACCCTTCTCATTGCCACCCTTTTCCTTTTGGGGGGATGGGGTGGTGCCCGCATGCTTTTGTCCTCTTTTCACCTGCTCCCATTCTCCTCAACCTAAGCCTGGCTCTTCAGCCCCATCCATGCCTGTGGAAAGAGACCCGCCCCCCCCACCCCCAAGGAAGCTCCGTGCTGATGGGTCCAGAGGGGCACAGCCTGGCGCTGCGGGCTTTGCATCAGGCCCTTAGGAGGGGCGTTTGGACCTGCCTGTGTGTGCTTTACCAAACGTGAATCCTGGGACTGCCTTGCTGTCTCTGGGGACACCTGGGACCTTCCGGATTCTTACAGGCCTGGGGTGCCTGAGGGAGCTGGAGACTGGAAGGGAGATGGGCAGGCTTGTTCAGGGCATTAAAGGAGGCACCTTCTTCAGTGGGAAAAGGACTTTCTAGGGATCAGAGAGGGCAGGTAATGAGCTTTCTGAAACTGGAGGTCTCTGAGCCAGGGGTAGATGGCCGTTTACGATGGACAATACAGGGGAGTCCCGTCCCATCTTGGGCAAGAAGCCCTTGCCTTACTTTGCTTCTGATGCAGCATGACCTGAGGTCCAGAGGATCCCAGGGAGTCTTGCCAAGGCAGGGGTGTGGGTTCTACAAAGTTCCCTGAAGCCACATAGAGGACTGGTCCTTTTTCAAGGGGTGTTTCTGGTGTCTGCACCCATCTGAATTAGGGTGATCCCCTTTGCTTCCTTCCTCTTTCCCAGGGTGCTAGATCGGGTTCTGGAGTCCTGATCTGGCTGCCCAGACCACTTTGGAGTTGGGGCCAGATGTGGTCAGCAGCTGCTCCAGGCCCACCACGTGCTAATCCACCCGCAGGGCAGAAGGAGGATCTTGTAAAGTGGCGCAAATCCCCCCAATTGGCCTCATCTGTCTTTGTTGACCTCTGAGTTGGGGACCGAAAATGGGGCCTTGCAAGTCAGCAACTCTGCAAATAGCTTCTGCTCTCCCTGCCAGCGAAATCTCACTCAGTTTTTACTACTAAGAGAAACGTAAGAGGCAGATTCATGTATGGGTTTCAATGTCCAGGCAGGAGGCCTGAGAGCAAGGCAACAGACAGTCCAGGGCCGCCAAGGGCAGCTGGGTGGGGACAGGGGTCCTGGAGCTTCCCCTCTTAAATGCAACAGCTCCATCTTTATCTGTGTCATGTTTTGGGCTTCAGGATAAGAGTCTATTTCCAGAACACTGTCTGTAGCTCTAAAACTATCTGAAAACCACCATCCTACTGACTAGGGCATCAGCTGGGATGATCCTCCTTGTTTCAACTCATCCTGTGGGTCCTGTGGCCTTGGGCATCTGTGCAGTCAAACAGAAATGGAGGTCCCATTTCTCATGTGGACAAGGCAGGAGCATGAACCAAAAGATGCCCACAGGAGGTTGAAGGCCCCAGTGGGGGAAGGCATCGTCCTCCATTCGGGTCCCTGCAGCAGCGTGGAGCTGGACTCTGCACTTTACTGGCTCCCCGGGGAGCTCTTAGTGAGGCTGCAGACATTCCAGCCACGCAGGGCAGGGCTTCCCTTCCGGGCCCCCTCGGAGAGCTCCAAGGACTTCTTACCCACCTGCCTTTGGTCCAGCCCACCTGCCCATCCATGGGACCCAGGGCCAGAAGGCGTGTGCCCAGTGCGCCACCTCCCTGTGGCACTCCGGCCAGCCTTTGCATACTGCTGGGTCCCTGCCAAGGCTGGGAGAGCTGGGGCTGCCACTCCGGCCCCTGGGCAGGACTCTCTCTCGTAACTGTCCCTGTGCCCACAGTGGGCCAGGCGGCAAGCAGGGCCTCTGCCTATGCCACAGGCAGCCCTCAGCAGAGCAGCCCACCCAGGAAGGCTCTCCCTGAGCCCTGCAGAAACTGTCTCTGCCCAGCGGCCGGTGAGCTCCGGGTAGTAAAGTAGGGCTTCTTTCCCCATGGTGTCACCCTTCCTTTCCCAGCAGACTTCAACCCTCTTCCTCCACGCCCTCACCTCAGCTCTTCTGGGGCCTGACCAGAGAGGCCACACCTCAGGCACCTAGGAGGTCACCTGCTGGCCCAACTGAGCCTTGGCGCTCTGCTTGGCACAGTGGGCATCCTCCCCTCTTGCCCATTGACTCCTGCAGCCATCAGCCCCTCAGCAGGACCCATCCCTCCCAACCCCGCAGGTCCAAGAGGGACCTGCCACCCCTAAGACTGCCAAGGCAGCCCCTGGCTGGGGATGAAGATGTCCGTGTGCGTGGCAGGAGAGCCTCGGCCTTCACGCCCTCCCATCCACCGGCTCCAATCAGAGAGCAGGGCTTTGCCCTTGTCCCTGACCTCCAGAGGAAGGCAATCAGGGAATTTGGAAGGGAGATAACTCATCAAGGAGACTGCCTGCTCCGCAGAGCATCAAATCAGCTGAGAAATAACCATTGTGTCACCAAAATCAACTCTGCATTTGTAGCCGGCCACCAGGCAGGAGCGGCCCCTGGAGCTCCGCAGGCAGCACAGCCTAAGCCGGTCTTCTGAGAGCCTGGCCGCAGCCGGGGTTGGGGGGGGGCCCTGGCACCCCCCCAACCCCATCCACTCTGCCTCACCCTGCCCTGCTTCCTAGCCACCACAGAGATGGGGCTGGGCACGTGTCCACCCCGCAGGAGCAGACCAGGTGCGTCCTGGAGAGCGGCCCCTCCTACTGTGGGCTGACCAGCACCCTTGGCCAACTTTCCCGGCTGGGCTGCGGCGAGAACGGCGGAATGCTAGGGTGGTGCTGCCCCTTAGTGGAGAGGAGCGGGAGGGCCCGGGCTCTGGGAACCGTGAAAACCAACAACTGGGCGGCCACCGGCCTCAACCAGGAAACCCGGGTCCAAGAGGTCCCTCTGGCCCCCTCAGGCAGCCAAACCAGGACCAGTGGGTTTCCCCAAACTCAGAGCAAGAGGAGAGGACTGAGCTTCTGGGCCCACACCCCGCTCTTCCCCACTCCCCCACCCAGTCTCTTTCTTGTGTCGCCTCCCATCTCTTTCACCTTCCCTCCCACACTGCTTACTCTTTCTCCCGAGCTAGGGGAGGCCCTCTGGAGACAGCTATGGGGCGTGACCTGGAGCTTGGGTTCTAGTCTGGCATTGCTCTAAGGAGCTGTGTGATCTTGAGCGAATTGGTTCACCTCTCTGGGCCTCATAAACTCACCTGGAACATGGGGGTCCCTAAGAGTCTGTCCAATTTGAAAAATCGGACCGCTTGGCATCAGCCTTTCACAGCTCTCTTGATCTGTGAGTAGATCAAGGAATAGCCTGTAGAGCTTTGGGTTCCGTTTATAGGCCCGGAGCCGGTAGCTTTATAAGTGAGGCTCAGTTTCTTCATCTCGAATTGTGGAAGTTGTCTCCTACCCTAGACCAACGTTTATCAAGTCATTTTTCAGTAGTTGCAATGATATGTTGAGAGGAATATTCCCAACTTATGAGAACATAGGTTAAAGACTAGACGATGTTTCAATGTTTTGCTTTTTCAATTTTTAAGCTTCTTTAATTTAAAATTTTAAAACTGCTGGTATTCTGCAAAAGTACTGACTCATTTCCATGGCTGAGGCTCTAAGACATCTGCTCCTTGCTCCCCAAATCCCTAACCTTCCTGGCAAAGGCAAAGTGCCTGCCACCAAAGCACAGCCCTTGGTGAACCGGTGACCAAGCCGCCTCCCCATGGATCCACGTAACAGCAAACCTCCTCTCTCCCCCAGATCGCCGAGACCTACGCCTTCCTTCCGCGAGAGGCTGTGACCCGGTTCCTGATGAGCTGCACAGAGTGTCAGAAGAGGATGCACTTTAATTCCAACGGCCTGGAGCCCAAAGGTAGGGGAGGAGGTGGGCGTGCTGGAGGCTCAGGGGAGGCTCTGCGGGGAGGGGCTCTCCCCCAGAAGGGCCTGTCCTTTGCTGGCACGGACAGAAAAGTGCATGGCCAGCAGTTGTCACAATTCCCAGAGGCCAGTGTGGGTCCATGGAGCTACTCAGAGAGCCTCATTTTAGGTTTGTTTTTTTAAAAACTTTTTTTAAATGTCAAGTTTCACTTAAAAACCAACAGCGCATTCCTACTGCCCTTCAAGACTCTCCTCTCCCACCAAGGTTCCAGATGGAAATGGCCACCTCGCCCCATTCCCTAAGCTCTGCAATACTCACCTCCCAGATCTCACCCCAGGCGGTGTGCACGTGGATCTGGTCTCACTGACCCGACTGTACAGTCTCTGAGGACAGGAGCACACCCCCCACTGCGTGCACCCTCCTACCCTATAGCCACCCACCTGCCATTAGCAGGCCTCCCTAAGTATTTGTCCCCTGCCCCCCACCTCCAGTGCACACCCAGGAGACCTGTGCAGATTCGTTAGAATTGAAAATGCCCAGGGCTTCCCTGGTGGCGCAGTGGTTGGGAGTCCACCTGCCGATGCGGGGGACGCGGGTTCGTGCCCCGGTCCGGGTGGATCCCACATGCTGCGGAGTGGCTGGGTCCGTGAGCCATGGCCGCTGAGCCTGCGCGTCCGGGGCCTGTGCCCCGTGGCGGGAGGGGCCACGGCAGTGAGAGGCCCGCGTACCGCAAAAAAAAAAAAAAAAAAGAAAATGCCCAGAGTACTTGTGATCAGCCGAAGGTGGTCCCTTAGACCCACATCCAAGCTCTCCAGCTCTACCCTGCCCAGTGAGACGCAGCAAGGACCCCCGCTTCAGTCTCCCACAGCCTGTACCTGAACATCCCAGAGGCCTCCAGTAAGTCTAGACCATCTGTTCGCAGGTGGCTTTGGCATAGCGAGACAGGCCGCTATGTTTGGCTGGTATGACTGTAACTCAGCACTGAGAAATGATGCCCCGGTGGGTGACTTATCAGGGCTTCTAGGCATCAGGCCCGCAAAAGTTGCTGAGGTCGGTGGGCATTTGCCTGAGAATGGGAACAGACTCGGAATGAAGGGTGAGCCATTTACTCAGGTGGTGCCCAAGTGGTGTCCACCAAATACGTGGAAAAACCAACAACGAGGCCCAATGACAGCAAAGGAATTGGAGCATGGGTGTCGAGTGAGGTTTTCCTCCTAGTTGGTAGTACCTGATACGACTTCTGACAGCAGCCACCTCACCAAACCCAGAGGCTTTCCTGTCCTTGGGGGCCATTAGGCCCTGGCCACTTCACTGAGCTCACTGGATGGCCACTAAAGTATGAGGGACAGGAATTAATCTAGTTAATCCCTCATAAGTGCTGGGTTCCTGGTTTAAGAGCAGGGGCTCCAGGGCCGCACTGGGTGGGTTCAGATCCCAGCTCTGCTGCTCAACAGCCGTGTGTTCTGAGCAAGTGACTTCACCTCTCTGAGCCTCAGTTTCCTCATCTGTGAAATGGAGTTAATAATGCACCTACCTGGTGGCGGGGGGGCAGGGTTCTGATGAAATCTGAGAGTTAATCCCTGTACCTGGCACAGGGCTACCATGCAGGAGGAGTGAGCCATGGCTGTGGCAGTTATTGTGATAACATGTGGGGCCTGAGTGAGGCCCCTGCCCCACGTGGCCTGGCCCCCACTGAGCAGCTGCAACCCCTGCACCAAGACAGCACTTGGTACCTGCCAATGGGCCAGGAGGCTTTCCCTGCTGCATTCCCCACCCTGCCGGGTCTGGGTCCCAGGGACGCGGGCCCTGGTGGTGGCCGCTTGGTCCCTGCCCGCCCGTCCGCCTGTCCCCTCCAGCGCTGGCCTAATCGTTTCCATAGCAACTGGCAGAGTCAGACACAGAACCTGGGGGAAACAGAGGCAGGCCAAGAGGGGCTGTGTTTGTGGGCTGCTCTGGGGCGTCTGCAGGCTCTATTCTGTTCCCTTCTCCATGCTGGTGGGGAGGACGAGCCTCACCTCCCGGACTCGCCAGTCGAGGCAGCGAGGTCTCCAGGGCTACAGCTCCGCTCCTCCTCATCTGAGGAGGATGCCGAGCACAGCAGCAGCTTGCTGCTTCTCCTGCTGCCACCGTGCCCCCACCCCCGGGGGAGGGAGGGGGGACCAAGGGAGGTGGAGAGGCAGAGAGCACACGCGCCAGCTTCGTGGGTTCTGGGCTGGAGCCTCTCTGTCCAGGGGCTCGCTCCAGCAAGACAGAGGGCAGTCAGAGTAAGGCTGCGCCGTGCCCATCCTTGCCTGTCCTCGGGCAGAACGCCACTTCCCTGTCCCCAGGGGTGGAGCTTCCCGCGCAGGGAGAGGAGGAGGTGCTGAGGGCGCAGGAGACTGTGTGGCTTCAGTGTCTCAGGACGTGGGCTTGGGACCTGGCAGGCCTGGGTGTGCCGCCCTGCTCCCTGCTGTGTGTCCCTCAGCAGGTTCAGGGACCTCTCTGAACATCAACTGCTCATAACAGCTCCTATGATCCTGGGAGGGCTCTGTCCGTGTTTACAGCTAAGGAAAGGAGGCACAGAGAGGTGGAAGGGTGAAATCACTTGTCCAAGGTCCCCAGAAGGCAGAAGAACTTACCTTCCCATCAACAAATGGGAGTAATGCTTCCCTCCCTTTTTTTTTTTTTGTCCACGCAACGCAGCTTGCAGGATCTTAGTTCCCCGACCAGGGATTGAACCCAGACCCATGGCAGTGAAAGCCCAAGTCCTAAACACTGGACCACCAGGGAATTCCCCCATCTCAGGGTTTTCATGAGGATGCAATTGAATTAAACGAGCCCATTCTGCCAGGCGCCTGATGTAGTGGGTGCCTAGGGAGCATCGGCCTCTCCCCCACCCTACCCCCATGTTGTTGTACCACCCAGGCACAAGACTGCCAATGTCCAGGTGTCCCACGGGGAGATGCACGGTCAGTCACCCACCCAGGTGAGCACCCTGGGTCCACAACCTGGCCGCTGGGCAAAAGGGAAGGGTTTGGTTTCTGGAGGCTGCCAGTGGAGAGCCTTAGAGGCTGAAAGGCTCCCGTGTTTGCTTGATGGCCAGAGGCAGTAGCGCCTGGACCACCCTCACCAGCTGGCAGGTTCTCCCTTCTCCTGCCCCAGCTGAGAGCCTGGAGATCCTGTCTCCGCCTGCCATGCTGGCCTCTCTGGATGTGGTCAGCTGCTCCGACCGCTCTTTCATAGGCACCCCTGCTCTGCCAGCCTTCCCTCCTCCCTCGCCCGCCCTCCGGGAAATCAGAGCCTGCCCCAAGGCCCAGAGGCAGGCCCCAGGTTCCTGTCCCAGGAAGGTGGGGCCAGAGGGGGCCAGGGAACAGGATGGAGACTTCTCGAGGGGCTGCTGGGAGGACACCTCGCTTCCTGGCCTCATGTTATAAAGAAAGAAAGGAAGCAAAGCAGCCTCCCCTGCTCAGTGGTTTGTCCCGGCACGGGGGCGGGGTGGGGGGGTGGGGGGCTGGACAGTCCTGTGCCCTCCCCCAGCGCCAGAAGCACGAACAAAGGAGGCTGCCGAGGATCAGGAAGCCCGAGGATGGGAGATTCCAGGGCCTGCCGGCTCCACTCTCCTCTTCCACCAGCCCCTGAGTCTGGACTGGAGGAGGCAGAGATGAGAACTGGGTGTGCCCTGGGCCCAGCTCTGGCTGCAGGGGTGAGGGGCCTCGGGAGCACGTTTCACGTTTCTTTGATGTGATGGAATACTGTTTGCATGGCTGCAGACTAGGAGTTAGCAGCGGGCAACGCCGCCAGTCGCCTACTGAAGGGTCCCTTCCTCAGCGAGAGCCATCCACTCAGGTGGCAGCGCCTTTGCAGCCGGGCCCAGATTCCTCTGTGGTTTCCAACCCCCTCCCTGCCTGGCCCCTCCAGACCCCCCGCTTCCTGTCCTGCCCCATGTGACCCCATCCTGGCTCATTCCTCTGCCCCTGAAGTCTCTCCTGTGCTGGCCTGTCCTCTCCCGGCTCTCATACTCACTCGCTATACGACCTGGGGAGGTCGCGTAGCCTCCCCACGTGTGGTTGCCTCATCTGTAAAGTGGGGTCATTAACACGAGCACCCACCGCACGGAGTCCTTGGGAGCTCCACGCAGGAGGGTCTGCGTGGCGCTCTGGGAGGACTCAGTGGCTGTCGTCTGCGTGATTGAATGGAAGTCCTGTTGAGATCCCCTCTCCACAAGGCTGCCTGGAGCTACTTCACAGCCCTGTGAGCTCTTCCTCCTTGGAGCGCTAATGGACTCACCATCAGTCCCGCCCTGCTGAGCACAGACGCCGTCCCTACGCCCTTCCCCCCACCGTCCCCACCCTGAATGCACACACATCAGTGCTCCTTGAAGACTTGCTGACCTATTGATTCGCTTCCCTGGGAGAGAGGCTTTTTCATCTGAGCCAGCCCCAGGCCTGGCTTCTCTAGTTCCAAATCTGAGCCCCATGGCAGGCTGGCCGCCCTCGAGGCTCCTCTGTGCCAGGCCTTCGTCATGCACACGTCCTTCAACCCCCAGCTCTGACCCCGAGAGGTCTCACCCCGGCATCCAGAAGCTACAGATGTCTCCGGACGGAGGAGTTCTTCCATCCTGTAGGGGGAAACTCATGAGAATTGCCACCTTGTGTTCCACCTGGAGGATCCGGGCCACCACCTCAGCTGGAATTTGCATCGATTGGCAAATGTCCCTGGAGCCCAGCTGTGATCAGCTCTCGGCTTGGCCCTGGGAGAACCTCTACATCGCTGGTTATTTTCAAGGCCTGTAAAACTAGGACTAGTGCTTGGGCTGGTGTCAGTTTTTCTTGGCAAAAAGGTGTCGAAACATTTCTTTGTGTGGTTCCTCTGCTTCTCTCACCAGCAACCTACTGGGTTATTTCAGCTCCGTGACCCTTCCTAGCTCCTAACTCACCCGTGGTCTCAGGTTACTTGTAGTGGCTCAGGCGTGGCCACTGTATTTGTTGACCACAGCGGGGACCTGGCCTGCCCGTCAGAGCCCAGGGAAGCCACTTCTTCCTTGTTCGTGTGTCCACTTTAGCTCATCCCCTATCCCCCCACGAGCACTGGACTCCATGGAGCCCCCACTGGCCCTGCTCCTTAGCTCTTTCCTTGTAAGCTGTTCATCTTCATGTGTGTCACTTACCACCCCCGGAACCATTTGGCTTCCCGCTGCCAAAAACCCTGCCTGCCTGTCTTCTTGCTGTGGTGTGGCCGAGCTCTGGCCTCCCACAGCCAACTCCCTGGCATGTTCCCTCACCTGGAATGTGTCCCGCCCACCAAGGTCCCGCCTCCCCGACAGAACCCTCACTTCTGGAACTGCAGATGCAAGCATTTCACTGCACACCGATCTCGGATGGATTCGTGTGTGTGCCCGGGATGTCCCTGCGTCCCCAGACGAAGGCATCCGGCCTCCTCTTCCCGAGCTCTCCTGGCTCACCTCTGGGCACTGGAAGCAGTTTCTGATCTGTGGACCTGCTGTGGAGAGAACAGGCCAAGGAAGACCCCTTCTCCCGCCCCCCAAGAGTGCCTTCCCAGCCATTGTGGTTTTTCTCCTAAACCTAGCTATACCTGGCTTTTTTAAAGTTACCTTTTCGTAAGTAGTCATGGCTTTCAGGCAGGACACGGGTGACCATCAGTGAAGGAGCACAGTGTCCGGCCTCCATGGACAACAAAACACAGAGCGTCGCCATGGCAGCTGGTGAAGTCTTCATTTGAGTCTCTGACTGGCGACCCTTAGGGTGGGGGTCCCTTCTCACCTACCATGTTGTCTAACAGCTTTTCAGCAGACAACCACGTCTTGGAGGAAATGAAATGGAAATGGCAGAATCCTCCATCTGAAGACCCACATTCCAAAACAGGAACCACGGCTCTTTTGAGTGACATCATCTCAATGTGGCTGCAATGTCTGCCTCACATATTGTATCCAACCTCATGGAGCTGCGGAGGCCAGGTCCCAACACGCCCCTGGGTTGAAAGAGGTCACGTCTGGGTTGGTGGTGGGGAGGCAAGAAGAAGAGGACCCAAGGTCACAAAAATGCATTTTAGTTTCCCCACAGCACCGGGCATCTGTGCCAGAGGGGCCAGTGTGCACTGGTGTTAGAGAACCCCTCTGCCACAGACCAAGAGGAAATCCCTTAATAAAAAGAGAGGTTTGGTCCATTCCAAGCCAGTTTCTGAGACATTTTATTAGTGACATTTACCTCCTCCTGGACAAACAGAAATTCTGCGTAAGACAACATAGCTTTAAAAAGCAAAACAAGGAATTCCCTGGTGGTCCAGTGGTTAGGACTCACCGCTTTCACTGAGGGGGACTGGGTTTGATCCCTGGTCAGGGAGCTAAAACCCCACAAGTCGCATGGCGCGGCCCAAAGGAAAAAAAAAAGAAAGCAAAACAAAGCTCTGCATTTTTATGAAACTTGATAAGAAATGTTATTCAAGCTGTACAGTCACCAGAAGGACACCACCCTAAGACGCATGGACCCTGTATTCTACAGGGTTGTTTCTATCTGCACCAAGTAGGAACTGCCCGGTGCCCTTTGGGTAGTTTCTCCCCCTTGTTTGCAGGGGCCTTTTTTCTTACTTTGTGTGTGTGTGTGTGTGTGTACATCCTTATTGTTTTTTTTTTTCAATACACCTTTATTGGTTTTTTTTAATACATCTTTACTGGGGTGTTTTTTGCCTTTTTTCTTTTTTGTGACAAAATATTTACAATACAAAACGTGCCATTTTAATAATTTTTAAGTGTACAACTCAGTGTTAGTTACAGTCACACCACTGGGCAATCATCACCGCTGTCTGTTTCCAAAACTTTTTCATCACGCCGAACAGAAACTGTGGACCCGTGAAGCAGTAACTTCCCATTCCCAGACATTCGTCCCTGGTAACCTCTCTTCTACTTTCTTTCTTTTTTTAAAATTAATTAATTAATTTCTTTTGGCTGCATTGTGTCTCCATTGCTGCGAACTGGCTTTCTCTAGTTGTGGCAAGCGGGGACTACTCTTTGTTGCGGTGCACGGGCTTCTCATTGCGGTGGCTTCTCTTGTTGTGGAGCACGGGCTCTAGGCACATGGGCTTCAGTAGTTGTGGCACGTGGGCTCAGTAGTTGTGGCTCGCGGGCTCTAGAGTACAAGCTCAGTAATTGTGGCCCAGGCTTAGTTGCTCTGCGGCATGTGGGATCTTCCTGGACCAGGGATCGAACCCGTGTCCCCTGCATTGGCAGGCGGATTCTCAACCACTGCGCCACCAGGGAAGCCCTCTTCTACTTTCTGTCTCTGTGAATGTGCCTGTTCTAGATGTTCCATCCACGTGGAATCACACAGTATTTGTCCTGTGGTGTCTGGCTTCTCTCCCTCAGCAGAGCGTTTTCAAGGTTGCAGGGGCCTGTCTGGCCTGGGCTCTGGCTCTGGAGCGGCAGATTCTGCAAATCCCTGCCTCTCTCCACCTCAGCCCTGTCACCCGCTCCCGTCCAGCGCATCTCCTGGGCGCGGTGCTTGTGGTGACGTGCAGGCTTTGGTCCGTCCGGAAGTCGTTCCCGCTTCTCGCACCACTCAAACCCCAGCCCGTGAACAGAACTAGGCACCAGGGGGGACATGGGTCAAAGGCCTGGCACCCTTGGAGACAGGGGGAAGAGGCAACCAGAGAACAGGTAACCAAGACTATTCCCTGGACGGAGGGTGAAGCCAGGTCAAGCGACTAAGTGACGAAATGAGGCCCCACTTCGTGTGACGGGTCCCAGCAGGTGACTCCAGGGTTTCGAGCTTGGTCACAGCAGGAGACATCTGAAGGGGAAGCTGGACTGGAGAGAGACGTGACGGGCTCCATCGAATCATGCTTCTCGTCTTCTTGACTTATTCCTGTGCCATTGCAGTCTCTCCTAAACGGCACCCACAGTGGCACCCAAGATGCAGAACACAATGGCTGGGCAGTGTCCACTGCAGGACCCTTTGCAGAAGGCAGCATGGCCAGACATTTCAAGAGTTTCCGAGTATTCCTACCCTTTGACCCACAAATTCCATGTCTTGGAGTCTGGTCTAAAAAGGAAACGATCATAAATACAGACCAATATTCCTGCACAAAGATGTTCCCTGCAGTGTTTATAGTAACCCCCAATAGCAAACAGCCTAAGTAATCAATCATAAAGGAATGACTTAAGGAAAATATGATAAAATAGTACAGGGCTATAAAAATTATATTTGCAAAGCAAAACGAGATTTTTGATGGTGGGGGAAATGCCTATGAGAAAATGTTAAGCAAAAAAAAAAAAATTTTAAGCAGACTGTAATTCTCTGTATGCATTGTGATATCAAGTATGTAAAAAAGAGAAATCACAGGGAAAAAATAAACAAGCATATGCCAAGCTTCTTGGTGCAATTATGGTTTTTAAAATTTTACTTTCCACACTTTGCAAATGCTCTACAAAAGGGATATGCGTTACTTTGATGTTCAGGACAAGAAAGCAATAAATGGGAGGAACAATGCTCCTCTCTGTGTGATGAAAGAGGAACTAGAATTTGGGCATACTGGAGGCCTGGCCCAGACCTGCGAGTGATGTGGTCCCTGATGGTGCTTTGGGGGGATACCGTGGGGGATGGGGGATGGGGTGGGACAGTGTGGCACGTGAGCTGGCTTAGGCCGGCGTTGGAAACTTAAATGACTTCAGGGGCCTGGCAGGCATCATCGTTGAGTGAAAGTGTGCAGTGCAATAGGGAGCGGTGGGGACTGTGGCAAAATGGAGCCCTCACACCCTGTCTAAAATGAGCGGCTGCTGCTCAGCTGCAGTGGGTGTCTGCCACGTGGGAGTGAGGGCCCTGTGCAGCCAGACCTTCCATTTCTCAAAGGAGTCAGAAATCCCTGGTTTTCAAAGGTGAACTCTCTCACTAAACACTGGCACTTAAGCGTCATGCAGTCCACGTCCACGGGCCAGGCACGGCGGGCGAGCCCCCAGTCAGCGACCTCCGGCCTCCCCTCCCTCCTCCTCAGTCCCTGTGTTGGGTCCCCCACGTGGGTGCCAGGCTGCTGGTGGCCCACGGCACAGGCTGAAAGGGGCTTCCTTTTCTTCTTTCTGCCAGAAAACGAGCCTCCCTCTCCTCTGGTCTCCGGGATTATCGATTACAACATGCCCCTCACCTCTACGTACCTGAAGCAGATGAAGTTGCGCGTGATGAATTCCCAGGAGCAGGTAAGGCGTCTGCCCCCCTCACGCCCCCACTGGAGGCGCCCTGACTTGCCTGGATGTGGTTGATGCTTTCCTAGACGTAGGGCCACAGCCTGTGTAAACACACTGGAAATCAAAGAGGCCCTTATCTGGTTATCTGGGCCATGCAGTCCAGGCTGAGAGGGGAGGGAAGGAATGTGTTCCTAGTTAGAGGGTCTGCCGGGTCTTCAGTGAAACTTTCCTTCAGGGCAGGGGCAAGGAAGGGGGTGGGTAAGAGCTGCCCACCTTGGCTCTTGGGTTGTTCTCTCTCTGCTCTGCCCTTTGTCTGCTACATCACTCGGCTCCTTTCCCCCGAGAGAGGGGGGGCCCTTGCTGCCTGCCTGTGGCTTCTGTCACCCTTGGGGCCCAGACAGGCCAGGAAGATGGGCCTTGGAGGGTGGCCTGGGTGACATAAGGCCCTGGGTTCCCCCTCCCCGGCTGTCCAAGACTCCCCAGCTGTGGATTGCCCAGGGCTGTCAGGCACCATGGAAACAGGTTATGAAAAGAAAACCCCTCCTGCCTGCCTCTCTGCACAGCCCACCTAGCCCTTTGCAAGGCAAGTAGCCTGACTGTCTTTCAGAGAAGGACTAGGTGAGTGCCACCCCCTCCCTCCGCCACTGCCCCCAAAACTGGAGTAATAATGTCTTAACCTCTCACTTCAAGTTTTTTCATCTGTTGTGACATATGAACCTACTGTATCTTTGAGGCCTGCCAAGGGGAATGGGTTCTTTCTCCTCCGTTGAAAGTCTGACTTCCAGCCCTGGGTGCATTCCGTCCTGAGTACGGCTGGTCTCCTTGACAACCTGAGCGTGTGTCCGCCCAGGGGGTGATGGCTCTGCAGTCAGCTCAGGACGTGCTCAGGTGGCATCTGGGGCTGTGGCACCCAGTTTGAGGATCTGAGCTGGTTGGCTTGAGTTCTGCACTCCCCTGAGGAGGAGGCATGGTGTGCCCTCCCATCCTTACAGCCTCCAAAGGTCAAATGAAGTAAGCTTCGCTCTGGGTAGTAGAGCTGTCTGCATTTCTTGTGTCGTTTCATCTGAGATGGTCTATCCTATGATGGTTGCATCCCTAAATAAGAAACTTCATGTACTCATAAACGATGTCAGTGGGGAAAATGGTGTTGGGTTTTCAACTCACAATGGCAAAGTTGTTTTTGTGCAGGAATGCCAGTTATAAGGGTGTTGCTTTTGTTAATAGTTATAAAATCTAAACACCACCACGCAGGGTGAAGAGCAGAGGCACTCGAACAGCCAAAGAGCCAGAGTACAGCCCCATGGCTCTTTCTTTTCTACAAAATGGCGCTCCATCCAGCTCACCCCCAGAACCAGTAGTGGTCAGTGTAGCCCACTCTGTGATCCCTCATTAATGGATTCTGTTATGTTTCATTTGGTATACAAATTCCTACTGTCTGTGGGGCATTAAGACTGCAGGTTAGGTACATTAGCAAGGATTCAGTCATTCGACAAATATTTATGAAGCCCCACTCCATGAGCCAGGCTCTGGGGATGAGCAAAGACAGTACGAATCCTAGCTCTCCTTATGATCTAGGGGGAGATAGACACTCATGAAAAAATTACGCACAAATGGTAATAAGCCATCACGGTGCAGCTGTGACAAGTGCCAGGCAGGAGACTCATGGTGCCATGAGTACTTAGATGGACACGGTGCGGGGACTGAGGCAGGGGTCAGGAAGGTTTGCCTCAGAAGGGGGTGCTTGAGCTGAGATCAAGATCTGAAGGGAAGAGAGCTCCAGGCTGAGGAAACAGCTTGTGCAAAGACCCTGTGGCTCGAGGGAGGACAGCGCCAGTGAGAATTTGTGAGGCTGGTGTGGCTGGTGTGGAGAGTGTGAGGAGTTCTGTAGCTAAAGAAAAGTGGGAGAAGCACAGTGTTGGGCATATAAGCACTTGATGCGCATCTGTGAATGAACGGAAATTCATGTAACAAGATGGATAAGTTGCCCTGGTGAGGTTCAGGCTACTCCCAAAGGGAGGGAGAATTGTGGGAGGTGTTTGTCCCCAGGATGCTGCGGCTGGGGCTGAGGCTGAGATTGGGGTGACCTCAGTGGACAGTGGAGTTGACTGTGTCTTCCTAGCCTCCATTTCTGGTTTCCCAGATGGGGATCATCTGAACATTCCAGTGGTAGGGAATAAAGGCTCAGACCCTCCTTGCACACACCTGGCAGGAGAAGCGGCACCCCACCTCGTGCCTGGGGCCCTTCAGCTGTCAGTCTCCCACACTCCACGCACTGCAGTGAGCACTCAAGGCCTTAGCCTCTCAGCCAGCCCCGTTAGCCCGGTTCTATAGCCAGGCACGTGGCAAACAAGAAGTCGCATTGCTCACTAGTTTATTTATCTGCAGCAGCACGGAAGGGCCGAGGACCCAGGTGTCTTTGATTCTTCAGCTTGAGTTGGAACTGAAAATACATATACTTGAGTTGGTAGCTTCTTTCCTGTAGTGAAGTCAGAGCAGAACTGGGTGAATGGCTCCCTATCCCAACGCAGCCACAGGACTACCTCTGCTGCTGTCCCAAGACAAGGCTCTGAAAGTAGTTTCATTCCCTGCAGCATCCCTGCGACCCCAAAAGGCCTGCCGACAGAAGACACCTGTAGTGTCTACAAATCACTCATGCAGGCTACACGGAAAACAAACCCAAATCTAAAGTAACGGGAGCTGGGATAAATGGTATTTTATTAATACTGAGCAAAGCTCTACATCTAAAAACTCTGGGTGAGAAAAATCTAAGAATTCATTTTTTTCCAGCATTAGATATCCAGGAGACACTATAATAGTGAGGCAAGTAGAACATGTTCCCCTCACTTGGCTTTGAGCAGCCAACGAACAGGTGGTGGAGTGTGCTTGTGAACTGGACAGAATCATGTTACCTTTTGTCCAGTTGTGTTGGATTAATGTGCTGAGAAATGGGTCTTTCTCCACAGAGGACATTAGGTAATATGAAAATCTAATAATAATGTTCACACCAACAAAAAAGATTCTTGACATCTGATCCATTGCAGCAAATATTTACGGTGTCCTCAACATGCAAGACATTTAGGGGTCAGACTCCACCCTCCAGGAGCTCCATCCTAAGACACAAGACCCCCCAGGAGCTGTCATTGCGGTGGCCACATTGAGCTGAAAATAGGCGAAGGTAGCCTGATAAAATATTTTTTCCCGCTTACTTGGGAAAACAGTCATAAAGATATAAAACTGAAATCACATTTAGTTGTACTGATGATTAATACATTTTCTTGTAGGGGGGAGGGTGTGAAGATTTCATGAGATGTGGACTGTCTCGGAGAACGTTCCAAAGCATTCTCTGATAAGATGGGGTCCTAGGGAGGGGTGCAGGCCGAGCTCATAGGGCCAGAGGCAGCCAGCAAGTGCACCCCCAGCCGCTGATGTTTCAAATCCCCTCTCAGGGCTGCGTGCAAGATACACCAAAGGAATGTTAGGGTCTCATCTTCACGCAGCCACTGATATGTTGTCTGTCTCATTTTATTTTCTTTCATACATTTTTTTTAGTTACACAAATACACACAGCCTCAGTTGCCAAAAAGCAAAAGCATGGTGACAAAAATCACCATCATCTCACCACACAGACCACTGTGAATATTTTGGTGTCCACCCTTCCAGACTATTGAATAGAAACGGGAATTATCCTGTAGGCACCATTTTACAACCTGCTTTGCTTTTCTGATGCTGATTTTCCATCCTATTCAGTCTCCTTACCCTCTGGGCCCTGATGTTTCCACCTACCAGATAAGCTGGTTGTATCATTTCCTGTTATTCACTCCTTTCTCACCCGTACCTACCCATCTACCCATCCACCCATCCACACGTCCATCCATCCATCCATCCATCCATCCTGCGCTTGAACTGGCATGGTTCCAGGCGCTGAGAAGACTGGTGAACAGAGTCTCTGCCCTGCCGGCTCTCAGAGTTCAGTGAGAGAGACAAGGAAAACTGAAATCAACACTGTGGGGTCTGTAGGAAGAGCTTAGAGGAGGAACAGAGGAGGGACGGGGAGTGAGCAGGGTGGATGCTGTTTCAGCACTTTACACACTTCACCCCTCGCCCTCACAGCTCAGCAGGGTCACGTTGTCATCCTCGCCCTCGCTTTATAGGTTCGTAGCTGAGGCTCAGAAAGGTTCCGTACTTGCTCAAGGTCACACAGCCACTAACATGAGCTGAAACGCAGACCTCTTCCATTCAAACCTGTGCACTTGCCATGGCCGCAAGCCCTGCTTCTCCCTGTACTTCCTGGAGGAGGGTGTGCTCTTTAGAATCCGAGGCGGTGTGCCACCTGGGTACTGAATGTCAGATCGCCGGCACGGCTAGTGGAGAGAAAATGTCCTTGGCAGAGACGCTGGCAGAGCAGGCAGAGAGCTTTGTTTGGCTTGGGAACTGGGAGCCGCCTTAAATATATAATGCTTAAGGAAATACGGGAGGAGGGATTTGGTAGGGGGCTGGGGCGGGGTGGAGGTCGCCCCCTACCTCGTGAACGCTCAGTTACCTGCAGGGGTGCGTGTATAAGTTGATATCCCCGTTAACGGGTGACGTGATCCTGATCTTTCCTGAGATCGCAGTGTTTGAACCAAGACCCTGTTGTTGTAGAAATCAGATCCAGATCCGAAGGAGGAAGACAAATCATCTGTGTTCCTTCCCTGACACATACTTGCATTTTATAGTAGCGGAGGCTGAGACCCAGGGCGGCTCAGCAACTTTCCCAGGGCAACCCCTGGCTCAGGCTCTTTCGGTGCCCACCGCTCCTCCACCAACCCCTTGCTCTTTCCAGAGCGGGAGGGCTGGGAGGGCTGTCAGCACCTTCCTTCGCCTCCGCCTCCAGTGTCTCCAGTTCTTGGAGCAGCACTAATGTCCCGCTAATGGTTTTAATGGTTCTCCCAGCAGCGTGTGAAGTGGTGCGCTGCTCCATTGTTTAAACCCACGTGATGGAGGCTCTTACTTGTTTCCTTAACGTCCGCCTCCCTCTCCTCTGCAGCCCTCGCCTGGCCCTGAGTTTTCCTTGGATCCTGGAGGTTGGGGGAGGAGGGCAGGCTTCCCCGCTCCCCCCCACACAAGTGGGGCCTGCAGGGTAGCCCCTGCCTAGAGCCCCGGAGTGGGGGGGTGGTCTCCAAAGTATTGGCCCTCCAGGCCAGTGTGGAGCAGCACTGTTCTCAGCCAAGACTCCAGCCCACCCACCAAAGACCCTGGAGTCCTGCTGACGGTACCAGTTCTGGCGCCTACCAGCTGTGTGACTCTGGGCAAACCATTTCACCCCTCCATGCTCCTTTTTCCTCACGTTACTTGAGAGTAATAACAATACAGCTACCTCACTGAGTTATTCCAAGAGTTAAATGACACAAAGCAGGCATAACGCTTAGCACCGTGCTGGACACCTCAGAAGCACAGAGGAAATCTCAGTGACCTCTGCTACTGTCGGTGGTAATGTTATTATGCAGCCTCGGTTTAATAGACACAGTGAATGACCTTGTCCGAGAGACCAGCGCCACAGAGATGAGTAAGACAGCGTAGCTGGTCTCAAGGAGCTCTTCTTAGTAGAGGGGACAAGACAGCAGCCAGGGAACTGTAATCCAGGACAAGAAAACAGAAACAAGAAGGGACCAAGGGGCTTCCCTGGTGGCGCAGTGGTTGAGAATCTGCCTGCTAATGCAGGGGACATGGGTTCGAGCCCTGTTCCAGGAAGATCCCACATGCCACGGAGCGGCTAGGCCCGTGAGCCACAACTACTGAGCCTGCGCATCTGGAGCCTGTGCTCTGCAACAAGAGAGGCCGCGATAGTGAGAGGCCCGTGCACCGCGATGAAGAGTGGCCCCCGCTTGCCACAACTAGAGAAAGCCCTCGCACAGAAACGAAAACCCAACACAGCAAAAATAAATAAATTAATTAATAATAAAAAAAAAGAGTAGCTATTATCATCATTGAGGGGAAGTAAAAACTTTAAAAAAAAAAAAAAAAAAGAAGGGACCAGGAACCTGCCAGGCGGTTCAGGGGACACTGGCTTATTTATTTATTTATTTTTTTGTGGTACGCGGGCCTCTCACCGCTGTGGCCTCTCCCGCTGCAGAGCACAGGCTCTGGACGCGCAGGCTCAGCGGCCATGGCTCATGGGACCAGCCGCTCCGCGGCATGCGGGATCCTCCCAGACAAGAGCACGAACCTGCGTCCCCTGCATCAGCAGGCGAACTATCAACCACTGCGCCACCAGGGAACCCCGACACTCGCTTATTTTAAAATGAGATTTGGACCAGCAAAGAGGGCCCAGGTGAGGGAAGCTGAGGGGTAACAGCTCTAGGAGGACCTGGGCTGGGGAAGAGCAGAGCCAGTTTGGGAAAAGGAGGAGAAGGAAGAAGAGGAGGCGGAGGGGACTCAGAGCATGCACCTCTTGCAAGCAAGGCCACGAGACAGCCCTTTCCTCAGTCAGCACTCGGGAGCCAGGCAAGGATTTGGGGCAGGAAATGAGCACATTCCAAGTGTGAAACTTTCTCAGGCTTGCATCTTCCTTAGGGGAGAAGGAAACAAGTCCACTCTGAAAAGCTCTCCACATTCACTTTTTTCTTAATTGTGGTAAAATATATGTAAAATTTGCTATTTTAATCATTTTTGAGTGTACAGTTCAGTGACATTAAGTACATTCACAGTGTTGTGCAATCATTACCACTATTTCCAAAAATTTTTCATCACCCCAAACAGAAACTTTATAACCATTAAGTAATAATTCCCTGTTCCCCCCACCTCCAGCCCCTGGTAACCACTGTTTTACTTTCTGTCTCTATAAATTTGACCATCCAGCTACTTCATATGAGTGGAATCACATATTTGTCTTTCTGTGTCTGACTTATTTCATTTAGCCTGTTTTCAGGGTTCATCCATGTTGTAGCATGTGTCAAAACTGCATTCCTTTTTATGGCTGGATAATATTCCATTGTATGGATAGACCACATTGTTTTTATCCATTCATCCATTGATGGACATTTGGGTTGTTTGCACTTTTTGGCTAGCCACATTCACTTTTTAATATTTTAGACCAGATTATGGGATAAGGAGGGATTAAAACAGGGATCTGCTCCTTCTCTCTCTGAGTCCTTACCCTTCTTTGTGGCTTGCTTTTCTCATGGACATTCTCAACCTCCTTCCTGCTCAAAAGGGCCCCCCAAAATGGGCAGACCTAAAGAGGAAGCACAGTTGATGGGTTACAGTGAGAGCCTGTCACTTACTTAAACAGTGCCTGACTCACAGGACTTTTACCTGTGGAGAACCTGTGAGTTCTGACTCTGGCACCCAGATGTAAGAGCTTGATAGCAATGGTAATCTCCTCCTTCCCCTTCCTCAGGCTGCCCTGACGCCCAGGCAAGGTGTGAGCTCAGGGGAGAAGTAGCAGAATGGAAACTTTGCCATGTCCAAGGATTTAATGGTCTCTTAAGGAAGCAGCAGTTCTGATGTGTGTGTGTGTGTGTGTGTGTGTGTGTGTGTGTGTGTGTTTTAATAGTGAAAACTTTTATATTTAGAATTAGCCAGCTGGACTCAATTTAGATGATCCCAATTTTGTTGGCAACATCCAAAGCATCATAGTCGGGGCCAGTTGAACACAGGGCTTCTTCTCTCCATCAGGCCTGATCAAAGTGTTGACCTTGGCCACACCAGTGTCACAGAGCTTCTTCACAGCCTGTTTAATCTGGTGCTTATTGACCTGACATCCACAATGAACACAAGTGTGTTGTTGTCCTCTATCTTCTTCATGGCTGACTTGGTGGTGAGGAGAAACTTGATGATGGCATAGTGGTCAAGCTTGTTTCTCCTAGGGGTGCTCTTCTGAGGCTATTTGGGCTGCCTCCTGAGCTGCAGTATTTTGGGCTATCAGAAGGTGGGTGACATCCAGATCTTCTTTTTTTTGTGGCTATGGACGACTTTCAACACTGCTTTCTTGGCCTTCAAAGCCTTTCCCTTGGCTTCGGCTTTGGGAGGGGCAGGGGCTTCCTTCTTTGCCTTCAGTGCCATCATCATGAAAAAGCCAATGTGTTCTTGAAAATTAAACAGTAATCTTCATGGAATAGAAATAGAATGTAGAACTTCTAAATGACTAGAGAACAATAAAAGAACCAAAGAAAACTTGATCAGTCCAGCAAGAATAATTAAATGAGGGAATAAAAGAAGAAGCAACCAAAAAGAGATATAATAAATGGAAAAGATAGGTAAACTAACAGGAACAAGATGAAACACTAGTAAATCACAATAAACGTAAATGGGTTAAATTCCACTACAAAGAGTCAAAAAAGGCTCAGATGAGGTTTTTTAATGACAAAATCTATTTGGTATTTATAAAAGACTTTTCAAATGATACAAAAAGGAAGATTAAAACATATGAGGGGTTTTCCTGGTGGCGCAGTGGTTGAGAGTCCGCCTGCCAATGCAGGGGACACGGGTTCGTGCCCCGGTCTGGGATGATCCCACATGCCGCGGAGCGGCTAGGCTCGTGAGTCATGGCCACTGAGTCTGCACGTCTGGAGCCTGTGCTCCGCAACAGGAGAGGCCACAACAGTGAGAGGCCCACGTACCGCAAAAAAAAAAAAAAAAAAAAAAAAAAAACATAAGAAAGAGAGGGCAGTGCTATTAGTGTCAAACAAGTTCAAGGCAAACATGTTCAAGGCAAAAAAAGCATTAAATGGGGCAAAGTGAGATATTTTATGTTGATCAAAAGCACAGTTTCCCAGTAAGATTTCAGAGCCTCTTGACTTTGGAGGTCTGCCCTTGGGGAGGTTGAGGGCTCTTGACCTCAGCAGTCTGCCCTGAGGGGAGGTCAAGGAGGGCAGTAGGTCTTATGAACATAAAGAGTAACTTGGGCTTCACTGTGAGAGGCAGCATCTTTCTTTCTTCCCTCCTTCCTTCCTTCCTTTCTTCCTTCCTTCCCATCTTTCTTTCTTTCCCAAACGCTCACGTTTTATCCCTTTTTCTTGTGAGGATCTTTTATAATCCCAGCATGTAAGCAAAACATAAATATACTCTGGACCTTTACTGGTCCCTGGACGTATCAGGGGAATAGAATGGGCAAAGGGTGGAGGCAGCACCTTTCTTTCACATCCCTCAGCATCTACCCATCATCAGTCTCTTCACCTTTGCAATTTTTGCTACTGTCTTGCTGTAGCTACTTCTCTAAACCAGTATTTGTACTTTGAGCATCAGCGTTTGCTCTCTGGAAATGTGCATGGAGCAATATGAGGGGCGGGCCCCGTGGAACTTGTGAGAATGTGCAGTCTGCTGCCTTAGCTGCCTGAATTTTAGTCCCTCTCCTCCTCTCCCCACTGGGCTCACCCACTGAGGTATGCTGGGGCCGCTTTCTCAGTTCCCAGCCTCCTTCCCTTCTTCCCAACTCCAGGCCTTCCTGGTCCACTGCTGGCTTCCTTCTCATGTTCCATTTCTTGCCTCCCTCCACTCAGACACCCCCCACAGGCCTCTGGAATCAGCCCGCCTTATGTAGCTGAGTGAAGGGGGCCCAGCTTGCCTCCATGAGAGCCCAAGAAAGGCCTGAAATGCCACTGGCCCCATTATCAAGATCTGAGAAGCTGTAGCACAAACCTTTTCCCATCTCAGTAAATCCCTGGCACTGTAGAAGGTTTGTACTGTGGCAAGAAAAACAAAAAGCCACTGAAATATTGACCTTGACCAAGGCTGCTGTTTGGATTTCTCCAGGCAAAGAATGATCCTTGGCACATTTCTGCTGTGAGAAGATGTGTAGGTGGGGTAGCTGATCTCAGGTCCTGCCCTGTGCCCCTCAGGCCCTCCTGCATCACCCCAGGGCAGCTAACCCTCAGAAACAGCTTCTCAAGTGTTCATCTTTTTTGTTTATTTGTATTCATTTTTATTTTTATCAATAAAAAATACATATCTTAAAAGTCATATAGAAAAACAGCAGATCCTGTCCCAGCCTCCCCACTTCACTTTCTACCCTTCAGAGACAGCCTCCTTTCTTTCTTATCTTTTAGCTGTCTCTTCTGGTATTTATCTCCTATTTCTAAATAACATGTGCTCACACTGCTGGTTCTTGATTTTTCAGTTGGGGCTATTTAGGTTATTATTGTTTAATTTCCTGCTGGAGGAGATAAGTATGTACACTATTACACCCTCTCATAAACACATGTATTATTTCTCCTTCTTCCATTCCTCAGTATTATTTATACCTCCCTATTTAGGTAAATTATTATATTTCTATTATAATGGCTGTATAGGTTATTCATAGCTGAGCCAATTAGCACACTGTGATTACATTTTCTTTCTTTTGATTCCCCAGAGTTAGCCATTGCCTCTTTTTTCCAGCCTTAGCCCTCTATCTTCTGAGCTTGCTTATGGTGTGTGTGTGTGTCATTTTTATTTTTGTGTACTCAAATTTATCAGTTTTTTTCTTTAATAGCGTCAGCATTTGAGTCTTAAAAAAAAAAAACCTAACTCCACTCTGCCTCCGTGTTCTCTTTTAGTATTTTCATGTTTTTAGAACAGTTTTAGATTTAGAGAAAAATTGAGAAGCTAGTGCAGAATTCCCACATTATCCATCCACACACACAGTTTCCCCTATTTTCTTTTTTTTTCTTTTTTTTTTTTTTTGCGGTATGCGGGCCTCTCACTGTTGTGGCCTTTCCCATTGCGGAGCACAGGCTGTGGACGCGCAGGCTCAGCGGCCATGGCTCACGGGCCTAGCCGCTCCACGGCATGTGGGATCTTCCTGGACCAGGGCACGAACCTGTGTCCCTGGCATCGGCAGGTGAACTCTCAACCATTGCGCCACCAGGGAAGCCCGTCCCCTATTATTAATATCTTACATTAGAATGATACATTTGTTACAATTAATGAACCAGTACTGATACATTATTAACTAAAGTTTATATGTTATTTAGATTTCCTTAGTTTTTACCTAATGTCCTTTTTCTATTCCACAGTCCTATCTGGGATACACTATTAACATTTACTTGTCGCATCTCCTTAGGCTCCTCTTGGCTGTGATAGTTTCTCAGCCTTTTCTTGGTTTCGATGACCTTGATAGTCTTAAAGCATACTGGTCAAGTATTTTGTAGAATTTTGGAATTTGTCTGATGTTTTTCTCAATATAAAACTGGGGTTATGGGTTATTAGGAGGAAGACCACAGACACAGAGTGCCATTAAAAAAATTTTATTGAAGTATAGTTGGTTTACAGTGTTGTATTTAATTTCAGCAGACTCAGTTATACACACACACACACACACACACACACACACACACACATATATATTCTTTTCATATTCTTTTCCATTATGGTTTGTCACAGGATATTGAATATAGTTCCCTGTGCTATACAGTCGGACCTTGTTGTTTTTCCATCTTGTATATAATAGTTTGCTTCTGCCAATGCCAAACTCAGAGTGCCATTTTTACCACATCATATCAAGTGTACCTACTGTCACCATGACTCATGACTGTTGATGTTGCCTTGGCCACACCGGCTGACATAATGTTTGTCAGGTGTCATCACTGTAAAGTTATTCTTTTACCCCCCTCCGTACTGTACACTTTGGAAGGAAGTCACCATGTGCAGCCCACACCTAAGGAGTGGGGCTTATAATTTCCCTCCTTGAGGGTAAAGTGTCTACATACATTATTTAGAATTCTTTTGCATGGGAGGTTTGTCTCTCCTTCCTCATTTATAAACCTATTCAATCATTTACTTATATGGCTATTTATTCTATACTTGGGGTTATAACTCAGTACTGCTGTATCTATTTTGATGCTCAAACTGCTCCAGCTTTGGCCACTGGGAGCTCTTTCAGTTGGCTCCTGTGCTCTTTTGACATACCCCCATTGAAGTTTTTTGTTGGTTTGTTTTTTGAGGGATTTTACTTTGTTTTAGTGTTTCTTTACTTTTGGTACTACAGGATGCTCCAGGCTCATCTTGTATATATTCTACTCCAATCCTAGAATCAGCCATATCTTCCTTTTATTATAGAATCATATTAAAAATCAAAATCTGGGCAATAAGTGTGCTTTTTGCTACTGGGGTGTCCTTTCTTTTAGACCCTCTCAGATGACAGAGCAAAAAAATATATGTGTTTTCATTTTTCATATTTGATCTTTGGTCCATTTGGAGCTCATCCTAGTATATTCTGAGATACAGGTCCTGCTTTACCCTTTTGTGTCATCACCATTTATTAAGGAATCTATTTTCTTCCCACTGATTTGAGATGCCACCTTTATAATTTACTAAGTTTCCATCTGAAACAGAATGTGCTTCTGTTCAGTCCACCGGTTTCTTTGTCTGTTCATGTACCAGCTACACACTCTTTTAAGTATTGAGACTAATATGTCTTAATATCTAATACATCTAATTAATATATCTTACTACGTAGCAGGAATGGTTCCCCTCCTTGTTGTCCTTATTTTTTAAAGTTTCCTTGGCTTGAAAAAAGAAGTATTTGAAAAAAATATGTTTAGTGCTTTAAAATATTTCATACTCCATTCTTGGTGAGGGAAAGATACTGAGGCACCGTTGATCCATCCACATAAACATGAAGCTGAAACACTTTGACTGCAGACCTTTCTGTTCACCCAGCAGACCAGGTGGGCTGTGAGCCAGGAGCATCACCGTTCCGTGCTGGAATCTGGGGGCTATAAATATTGACAGCCCAGCGTTCCCATCCTCCTAAAGATGGTGACAGGCAAAATAGGGCATCGCTAAAACTTGAGAGGGAAAGTTTTCTGGGAAACCTCTTTTTTGACAAGACAAAAAAGGAAGTGAAAAACCCATTGTCAAACATCTTTGTTACAGGGCATTGTTTTAGCGATCAATATATTTCACTGACAGTCCTCGGGTGCTTTGAAGAAACTTGCTGCGGTTTCCAAATACTTGAAGAAAATGAGCATTACGGCTGTTTCGCCAGGGCAGCCTGGGTTCAGAGACGTCCGTGTCTCTCTTCTTTCCTCCTGCTTCCCTGAAGCTGGGTGGGAAAGAAGCAGAAAACGACCAGCATCCCGTCTCCAAAGTCAGTTGTCTGATGCAGTTAGTAGACATCCCAAACCTAAACATTGTCCCTCATTATCCCTGTCCGCTCCAAAAGTCTCAGTCCCCTTCCAGGCTACCAGAGCCACCCCCATGCTTGCAAGGATGCTGACGCAGCCTTTCAACTTCATTATCTGGGGGAAAAAAATGCATGCAGTGCCCATGATTTACTGGTGCAGGCAGCAGAGCTGCCTGGTGCCCGGAGCAGAATCCTGCATGTGGGGCTGGCCTGGAGATGCTTTATCTGTGTCAAGGGAAAAGGCGGGAGCAAGATCAGGAGCCGCTACCTGGGCCTCCGTCCATGGGAGCAGCTCTGTCTTCTCAGACCTCTGACTGTGAACCGCCCCTCAAGGCACCCAGGTAGCTGACTCCCTGCTCTGTCTCTAAGGACCCAACAGGAAAGGAGGTGTCTCTCCCCAGCTGGGCCAGGAAGGAGCAGCTCAAAACATCCAGATGGTCACTGAACCAATGGCCGACCTTGTGACCCACCCCCCTCCAACTCTGGGTCCAGCCTGACTGAGACCCAGAGGGGCCTTGTTGTCTCATGGCCACGTCCTGTGGTTGTTGTTTTTAACAATGGAACTCCTGACCCCAGTTCTTGGATATCCCCCAGTTCAAGGGGGATATCTTGGGCAGGGCGCTTTCTCCCGCCCTCCCTGTTTTTTGTCACATTTTTTTTGAGGGCGAAACCCCTGGTGGCTTTGTGGAGGCTTCTGCTTAAGGCACCGCAATGCAGGCTGCTTGGCTCCGGGGGGACCGAGCATTTATGGGTTGTGGCTTTTCCACAGCTTCTTGACCCCCCGACCTTGGCAGCCTGATGGCTCCTTCTTTTCAGGCGGGGCCCAGACAGGTCCCGGCCCCCAGCCAAGAGCTGCTCCAGGAGACCTGACCCCACTTGGTGGCTGGGTGGGCCAGGGCTTTGTAACCAGACCTGGAAAATGCAGGAGGGGTTCAGACGCTTCAGCAGCTGATGTCTGGAGATCAATTAGAGATAATGGCTCTGGGTGGACTCGAAGAAGCATGGCCAGGATTTTTCCTGGTTGTGATTGTGTTTACCTCATTAACGGGCCTTTTTCTTTTTTTTCTTCTTTTTTTTTTTTTGAGGGTGGCACAGCAGTGTCACACTGTTTGTGCTGGCTGCCTTGTTTTACTCAGAGGGTGACCAGGCATCGACCCACGGCGGGCTGGGAGCTTCCCAACCTCCACTCAGATGGAGGAGGCAAAGGCCCACGATTCTGCTCACAGCCCTCCAGACCCTTGCCCTCCCTGCGACCCTCTGTGTGTATAGTTTTTAAAAAATCTCCTCCTTCATTCATTCAACAATCATTTAAGTTCCTTCAACGTCCCAGACACTGTTCTGAGACAGACAAGGAGCCCACTCTCTGAGAGTTCACAGGCCATAGAGATGATAAACAAGACAAGAAAGAAAAAAAGATATGCAAAAGTGAGATGTTTAGGGCAGAGAATTAAAATAGAGACCACTGATAGACTGCGCCTCTGGGTGAGAAGGCCTCTCTGAAAAGATGGCATCCAAGCCGAGACCCAATTGATAGGAGGTGGCCCGCCCTATAGAGGAAAGGCTTTCCCGGTGGAGCAGACAGTGAGTGCAAAGGCCCTAGGTTGGGAACAGCAAGGGGACTAGGACAGGGGAGTGAGGGGCAGATGTGCTTGGGAGAAGCCCGAGCAGCCTGCAGAGGACAGGGCTCTCTGGCCCACCTGTCGTGTGCCTGTGGAACCTCAAGGCACACTTTCCTCTTCCAGAGGAGGGCAGGGGCTTAACTGGAGGTGACAGCAAGTGGAGATGAGCGGCCAAGAGAGCCCGTCGACTCCGACCCTAGATGTGGCCCTATCCGGCACCAGCTGCCTAACTTTCACTTCTCCATGCTGCAGCTTCCCTGTTCCTGGAACAGCAGGTTTGGGCCAGACTTCAGTGGTTTTCAAAATTTGCTTTTGGACAGAGGAACCCCTTTCTTCAAGGAAACTCTTCTGGGGAGGAAGTTAGTATGTCAAGGGTCAGCAGGAGGCAGGCATGTTGCTGGGAAAGGGGCCCAGAGGTCTGCCCACCTGCCCTTGCTGCCCCCAGCCAGCCCACCTCCAGCCTTCAGCAGTAAATAACAGGGCCTGGATAGCCCTGAGCTTTGGGCTGGGGTGCTGCAGACAGGCGGGAGAGGGGCTCAGCCCAGCATGACCACAGGCAGCCCGGCCCCAGGCTGGCCGCTCCCCTCTCTCCTGCAGCTTCCTCCTCAGTGGATGTGAGTGACAGAGCCTATGCCTTGCCAGCCCCGTGGTTGCTGGGAGGCTTGGATGTTTGGAACAGCTCCAAGTGCCTCAAGAAAAAATAGGATAGAAACAGAAGATCCTCTTTACCTGGAACACTGCTGTGGCTCGGGAAGTGCCCGGGCACACCTGTGCAGAGCCTGGCACCTTTCCCTCTGCAGAGTCCCCCCCAACCCTGCACCGCACTAGCCACAGCAGGTGCCCTGACACAGCCCCCCTCCTCAGTCTCTTTAAGGAATTGACACTCTAGGGAAAAGGCCACATGGGTCTGGGGTCCTTACTGTCCAGTCCATCCATAAACAGGAGCCCTGTGAATCAGACAGGGATGCTTTTGACTACAGGTCCAAAAACCCAGCTGGCTCTATAACAAAACATGAAGATTTTTAAACCTGAAATAGGAAGAGTGGTGGCGCAACTGTTGGTGTTGATGTCAGCCACGTTGGGTTGGTGTCTCTGTGATGTTATTGACCTTTTCCTCACACTTGCAAGTTGGCTGCTATTGCTCCAGCCATCTTGTCCACATTCAGGGTGAGAGGAAGATGGGAAGGGGTGGCGTAAGCTTAGTCCAGCAAAGCAAAAGCTTTCCCAGAGAGTTGCCAATACACTTTTGTTAACATCTCATTGGCCAGGGTCACATGGCCACTTCCAGCTGTGGGGGTGCAGGTGGGGGGCGGGAGCTGGGAAAGAAAAAATTTCACTTTCCACCTTCTGTAGTTCAGACAAGGGAGAGAGAAATGTTGAGTCTAGCTATCAGGTAAGTTAGTCCACAGTATCTGCCATGGCCTGGGCACCATCAGCTGAGCTTGACAATGCCTTTGGGTGTTAAGTTGCCAAAGGCTTGGGCAGGGGGAAGAATAGTAAGGGAGGGACTTCCCTGGTGGTCCAGTGGCTAAAAGTTCGCCTTCCAATGCAGGGGCTGCAGGTCCGACCCCTGGTCGGGGAGCTAAGATCTCATATGCCTCACAACCAAAAAACCAAAATGTAAAACAGAAGCAATATTGTAACAAGTTCAATAAAGACTTTAAAAAATGGTCCACATCAAAAGAAAAAAAAGAATAGTAAGGGAAGGAAACAGAGCGGAAGCAGGGAGGAAGGGAAGAGAGGAGGGGGTGGCAGGGAGGGGAGCGGGAACCATCTTTTGAGGCCTTCTGTGTGCTGGGTCCCTTACAGACAACATGGGGCAACTGAGGCTCGGTGTCAGAGAGCTCAGGTAACTCACCCAAAGTGAGTGAGAGGTAGAGCCTGTTCCCTCCCACATTAATGCTGCTATTTCCCAAGGGATGGGTGGGGAGGTGGGTGGGGGGAGAAGGGAAAGGAGAAAGAAAGGGATGGTGAGGGTAGGGCCAGGCCAAGGCCCCCTGCACCAGCAGCTTCATGGGCATAGGCCTGGGTCTGCTTATCTCACCACCACAGTCCCTCACCTGGGTCAGGCCTTGGCACACAGTAGGGGCTCAATAAACGTTTGTTGACTGATGTCTGTATCATTAATTACTTATCTTTCACATCATCATCATTAACAATAGCTAGGGTTTGGGCAGGTGTTCTGCGTCAGGCATCAGTCCAGCGCCCTGCAGACATCCCTGCATTTAAGCGCGCAGCAGCCTTCAGAAACAAGCTCCTATTATTGTGCCCCCATTTCAGAGATGAGAAAACTGAGGCTTGGAGAAGTTAAGTCTCCTGCCTGAGATCACATCAAGGAAGGGCCTGAATGCAAGCAAAACATGTCCCCTGCTCTACCCCCACCTTAGATGCTGACCGCCAAACGCAGGACACCAGCCACCAGCAAGGCCTCTGTGCAGCATCTCTGGCCCCAAAGCCTTGGCTGCTACCCGTCCCCCCACACAACCCCCACCTGCAGCCTCCGTCACGAAGGGACCACCTGCCCCAGTTTCCCAGCATCTCGCTCAGCTCGCAGAGGGGCCCTGCCTCTCCTCTAATCACCTGCTGAGGAGCAGCCAGAGTTGCCTCCCAGGAGACTCCCAGGCCCAGCCGCCCTCCAGGGCTGCACGGAGAAGCTGGGGGTCCAGGCAGGGGCTGACCACCTTGGAGCAGCCTCAACCCTGGGGGAAACCTCTGCCCACCTAGCCCCAGACTCGCTCTAGAGGGTTCCTCTCTCTGCTCTGCTGGAGGTCGGTGAAGCACAGTGCCCCGTGGTACGGCTCAGCAGTCCCACCTGGGCAGGGCCCACCATGCACCCTGGAGACCAGCTCACCCTGCTTCAAACCCCAGCACGGCCACTAGCTTTTAGCTCTGTGACTGTGGGCATGTCCCCTGGTCTCTGAGCTATTGGGGGACTCGATGTGTCCTTTAATCTCCCTCCCACAGCCACTATCTTCATGTGCAAAATGGCAGTTAATATCACCCTTGTTATTTGGCTGGTCAAATAAGGTAACATATCCTACCACCCAGCACGGGTGCCTGGTATTGTATGGGTCGCCATAATGGATTACACCAAGCTCTAAGCTGCTCAGCTATGGTAACTGGCCTCAGCTTTTTTTCCCTTTTTCTTACTTTTATGGAAGTATAACACGCGTACAGAAAAGAACACGTATCATTAAGTGGACAGCTCAGTAAATTTTTACAAACTGAATCCACCTCTTGTGACCAATTTTCACATCAAAAAACAGAACTTTGTCAGCACCCCAAAGACCCTTTGAGCCCCCGCTCTGGTCACTAACCTTTGGCAAGGGTGACCACTCTCCTGACCTCTGATACCACAGATTGCTTCTGCCTGTTCTACTATGTCATGTGTGTGCTCTTTTGCCCACAAGCATGAGTTCGTGAGAGTCCTTGCGTTGGGGCCTGCACCACTAGTTTGTTCCTTTCCATTGCTGAGCAGTATTCCACAGTGTAGGTGTACCACCATCATCCATTCTCTGCTGATGGACACTTGGTAGTTTCCAGGCTGGGGCTGCTGTGAATAGTGCTGCTATGACCATCCTGGCGTGTTCTTTGGGGACCATCTGTACTTGCTTTTGTTGTGTGCACACCCAGGAGCGGTAGTGCCAGGTTGCAGCTGGCCTTGGCTTTTTGGCCAAGCCTCTCCAAAGGTGCCAGGAAAGAAGGGAGAGAGGAGGTAGGTGCCCTCTCTGGGGAGCTCCAAAGTGTGGTCTGCATTAAGAGGGGTGCGCTTAATTCAGAGCTCTGTTGCAGACATCAGGGCTGTGCTGGGCAGTGGGCAGGATGGGGTCCTGAGTGATGCAGTGGTAGGTCCCTACTGTGCGCAGGATGCTGCCGGGGACTCTGCCACCTAAGAGCCTGTCCCAGCCCCTGAGAGCTCATGGTCCAGCTGGGGAGATGAGGTATAGCTGAGGAAATGGGAAGTACCACAAGTGCATTAAGTGATATAAGACTGACGGAGACCTGCCACCAGAGCCAGCTGGGTGGTCTGTGAGATTGACGCTCTGAGTTCAGAGGGGCCTAGATCTGGCAGGGGTGGAGGATGTCTTTGTTAATGGCCCAGAGTATCTTTCTACCTAGTGAATGCCCATTCATTCTTCAATGCCCAACTTAAATGTCACCTCCTCAGTGGAGCCCTCCAGGATCCACTATGTCCTTCTCACATAACTAGGCACTTTCTTCCTAGCAGGTCCCACAAATGTCAAGTACAAACCGAATGTATATCCTGTGACTAAAAACTCTGTGGTCATTTGATTAATCTCTCTCTCTCCTGCTGGCCTGCAGGCTACAAGTGGGAAGACCTGTATCTGTGTTGTTCATTGTTGTGTCACCCATACTAATCATGGTGCCTGGCATGTGGTGGGGGTCTATACATATTTGTGGAAAAAACGTGTGTCTGGAAGCATGCATGATCAAAGGCTTGAAGGGGGTCACACATGGGCAACTGAGGGATAGCAGATGTGAGTCTGAAGCAGAGTTCACAGTTTGGAACAGAAGGCTGTAAGGCCAGCAGGGCTGTGGAAGCCCTTAAACACCAGGCCAGAGAGCTCTAACTTGATTCTGCCAGCGACTGGGAGCCATTGAAGGTTTTGGAGTAGGAGAGATCAATTGATGACATTTTAAAGCAACACATTTCTGAAAAGGCAATTGATGAAATTGTAATTTTTACCTTTTGTCATGGTTGTTAGGAAAGTGTATTTCAACAAGTCAGACTCTTAGTGATACGCATCATGGGAAATTATCTGAATAGAGAAGGAGTGAGGAAACGGCATGGGACAGTTTCTCCTAGATTTCAACAAAGGTGTCAAACCAACTATGAGGTTGCAGCCAGCTGGGCAAGAATCAGCGAATGTGAAGCATAAATGGATAAACTGAGTTACTACCCAACCTGCAGATCAGCTATTTTGAATCCAGGCATGTGTGAAGCCCTGGAGCTTCTATCCCCGCTCTTCTTCCTACCGAGATGCCCTCTCCACTTGCCACCTGTCACATTCCTCCCGCCTTCTTTGGTTCAGAATAGATGTCATCTCTTCCAGGAACCACCCCCCAACAGCCCCTCAGTCAGAAACGTGCCCCACCCCCCCTCGCCGTTTGCCATAATGGTGCTGCACCTAGAGCCTTCCCTGCTGTGGCAAGGGTTTGTCTTTATTATGCTGCGGGCAGGGACAGTTCATGGCAGGTAGAGGTGAGTGCTGGCCCTACCAGATATTAAAATATATTCCAGAGCTATGCTATCGGGACAGGAATTGACAGATCAATAGAACAGGCAATTCCAAAAATAAGGGGAAATTAGTATACTATAAAGATGGCACTTCCAATCAGTGGATAAAGATGAGTTATTTAAAAGATGGTATTGGGGGCTTCCCTGGTGGCGCAGTGGTTAAGAATCCGCCTGCCAATGCAGGGGACACGGGTTTGAGCCTTGGTCCGGGAAGATCCCACGTGCCGCGGAGCACCTAAGCCCGTGTGCCACAACTACTGAGCCTGTGACCTAGAGCCCGCAAGCCACAACTGCTGAGCCTGCGTGCCACAACTGCTGAAGCCCGTACACGTAGAGCCCGTGCTCCACAACAAGAGAAGCCACCGCAATGAGAAGCCCGCACACCATAATGAAGAGCAGCCCCCGTGAGTAGCAACAAAGACCCAACACAGCCAAAAAAAAAAAAAAAAAAAGGTGGTATTGGGAAAACTAGGATAGCCATTAAAAAACAAAATAAGCTAGATCTTCACCTCACTTCTTATATGGAGAGAAATTAGATAGAATAAAGATTTAACTCTAATGAAGCTATAAATGCTCTAGAAGAAAATATGGGTGAATTACATTTATAATTTTAGAGTGGAAAAAGAAAAACCTTTGTTTTGACGTGAAATCCTAAAGCCCTAAAGGAAAAAAAACCCTAATGAGACAATAAAAAAAAAGTAAAATTTTCATACGGCAAAAAATCCCATCATAAATAAAAAGACAACAAAGGGAAAACATGTTTGCAAAATATATGACAAAAGATTAATTCCCTTCCTTTCTAAACAGTTCTTACAAAAAAAAAAAAAAAACCAAACCAACTCAAGTAGAGGGCAAAGAATATGAATAGATTGTTTAAAAAAAAGAAAAGAATTACAAGTGACCAATAAACACATGATACTCATAAATATAGGCTCACATTACCAAATGAAGAGGGCAGAGAGAGACACCATTTTTCACTTCTCAGATTGACAAAGATAAAAGAGGTTGCTAATACTAAGCGCTGACAAGTGTGTAGTGAAATGAGAACTGCCAGATGCTGCTGGCTGCTGAGGAAACTGGTACAGCATTTGTGGAGAGGGTTCTGACCAGCACTGTGAAAATGTAGACTCCTGATGATGACGATAAAAGCTACCATTTACCGAGTACTCCCTCTGGGGAAAAGAGCAAGCTGTATTTTATGACCTAACCTCAGAAGTCATAGACCCTCATTTCCACAGCCCTATCCATTGTGCCAGGGGACCAAGGGTGTGATACCAGGAGGGAGGGGGGATCATCAGGAGAGCTGGGAGGCCGGATACCACAGTTTCTAATGTCAAAGGGGAAATTTTGGTGTCAAATACATTAAACATACTATCTTATTATCTGCTTTGTAGATGAGGAAACTGGTGCCCAAGGACACTTGTTTGGTGTCAGAGCCAGAATTGGAACCAGTCCCATTTGACTAGATTCTTTCTATTCCACCTCCTCAATGGTCTCCCGGATGCCACTCCTGCTTCCTTATAATCTCATCTCCTCTGATCTAAAAACATAATTTAGGTGGCATGATTTCCTTGCTCTTAGAATAAAATCCACACACCTCACGGTGCTGTCCAAGGCTCTGAGTGCTTGGCCCTGCATGCCGTCTCACCCTTACCTCCTCCCACCCTCCCCCACACTCTAAATACACTGGTAGCTTTCAAGTCCTCAAACATGCCAAGTCCCTTCTCACCTCAGGGCCTTTGCACCAGCTGTTTCCTCTGCCTGCAAGCCTGTGCCCCCAAGTCTTCACCCAGCTGTCCGCTTCCAGCATCCTGGGGTCAGAGCACATGTGGGCTTACTCCTGAGAGGGGCCTTCCCTGACCACTCAGCCCAGAGCCCACCTTATCTCCACCCTCAACCCCTGTCTCCCCTCCACCCCTCACTGCCCCCATCCTCTGCGTCTCCTTCACCCCATCACCACCTCACTCCTTGTCTCTGGGATCCAACCAAGATTCAAACTTTGCATTTCATTGTTTTTTCTCATTAGTCTCGTGATTAAGAACAGTCAAACTAACGACAGTGAATCTTTTGAAGTGTCCAGGTTACTTGTGTTATGGAGTCTCTCTTTCAGTATTTCTTGTCTGGTTGTTTCTTCATGATCAGATTCAGGTTAAGCATTTTGGAGGGGAGGACTTGACGTGGGGAGAACATAACATAGGTAATGCTATGTTCTCTCATTGCATCCCTTCAGGAAGTAAGCACATCGTGTCAGGTGGTTCCACTTCGGGGTCTGCTGAATTTGATCACTTGATTGGGGGGTGTCTACCAGTCTCTCCATTGTGCAGGTACATGTGCCTTTTATCATTAATAAGTAATTTGTAGGGATAATTTTTTTTTTCTATGCTTTGAGATGCTTGAATAGCATCTGTTCTGGTCACTCTAAGATCCTGTTATTCCTAATCACAACCTCTGGTTCCCAAGGCCAGGTCCCTGCTCACGGAGCGTGCTCATTTCATATGGGAATCTGCCTGGAGGGGTTTGCTGCTTAAGAAGCTCCACAGAGCAAATGCCCTGCCAATTTTGCCATTTACAAAGGCACCCACTGTTTGCAGAGTCTGGAGGGGACATGAAGGCAGTACCGCCCCCTTAAGCAGACTAGAGCAGCCCTTTTCTGTCATGGTCTCCCACCAGACTGGGGCTGGAAGAAGAGACACATCACTGGGAGAATTAGTGGTCAAGAAACTAGGTTATGCCATTCTTTGTTGGGACCCATGCTGTGGCCACTTTAAGGAGATGCACAAAGACACAGAGAGCAACCTACACAAGGTTACTCAAGGAGTGGCAGCTCCTGCAGGAATTAAGGAGCCGGGAGATTTCTGCAGGCTTCAGCACACATGAAAACTCACCTAATTTGCCGTGCTACTAAATAGCCAGGCTTCTCCAGGGCTCCCAACCGCTTCCTGTGTATCGAGTGAGGCTGGGGCTGTTTTATCTCAGGGATGGTAAATGAGTTCACATTTCATGCCTAGAGAAAATCACTGCTCTGCCCTCCTGGCGTACTAGCTCTTTCTCTTATTAGTCAGAGAAGAGGTGGTTTATCTGGGTTCAATTCCACCTTTGAACGTCAGCTGGATCTGGCTTTATATTTCAAGCCCAGATGTCCACCACCGCTGTGAAATAGTGACTCAGGCCAGGAGAAGTCAGAGGTCTCTAGAAATGTGGTGGGAAGAGATGGGAAATCCTGGGCCTGAATTATCTCATTTTCAGAGTGAGGAAGGACAGTTCCCATGTTGGAAACACCCACATTTCCCTGTATGAACTGAAGATTCGTGGCCACTAATTAATTCTAAAAATCATTATTGGTGTGTGGACGTTCAGACAATGAAGTTTCCAAACTGTCCCCCACCACAGAGGATGAGAAGTAAAGATCTCATAGAGAAAAGTGGGAAGAGTGAATTGGTTTGAAAACATATTTGATTTTAGGGATAAAAGGTGCTAATGAGTAACATGCTTAGAGCCTCTTTTAAAAACAAAGTGTGAGTTTTATATTGACAGTAAAATCTTTAGCGTGTGCAGAAGGAAGTCGGTGTGCTGTTAATCTGATGTGTTGTCATCTTTTTATTTTTCTAATGGGTGAATACTGAGCCCTGAACCTGCGGTGTTGTATTTCCAACTCGTACCTGTAGAGGGAGCCTTGTTTACCTCGGATTGTTCACAATGCAAAGCTTTCAGTGGAAGAAAGAAAAAGGCTTTTTACAGAAAAAAAGTTGGAGGGTTAAAGGCAGTCTGTTTCAAAATTGCAAACAATCGCGGTGGCTGTCTCGTTTTCTCTTCTTTGCTGGTTTCACTGTGAATGAATTGTAGCGTAAAGTCAGTAGAAATTGCCCCTCCTCTTTGGATGCGACCAGAGGAACCAGGTGGTGGGATCGTTACTGGTTTTGTTTTGTTTTGTGGCCATTTCCTCACAGAATTCCACGAGGGCAGCTCTCCATCCCCGTTAAAGCACAAGATTTTTCTGAAGGCTAATCTGTTGGAGGGTGTGGATTTGGGGAGGGGAGAATCCGCCCTGACCCATCTTCTCTGTCGGGGTCTAACTCTGCTGTCGGGGTACGAGCGTGTTATGTTTCAGGCTGAGTCTGAGACTGCTCAGAGGTCCAGGGTCCCCCACCCCCGCGACGCCCGGTGCGGTCTTCTCCTGCACCCCAGGTGGATGAGGTCTGTCTGCGCGGAGCACTGCGTCTCTGATCCGCGTGGGTCGTTCCCCTACTGCGATTCTGTGTCTGTGGACAGTGCGCGCCCGGGTCTGGGATGGAGCAGCATTTCTTGATGTTATCCTATTACTTTACAACTGTATCTTGTGCGTCTTAAGGAGCCCGAACTGTGTGGTCTAGAGGAGCACCATGTCCGGCGGGAGGTGGGGCGGGGAGAGAGCCGGGAGCAGGCCAGCGGCGGGCGCTGGAGATGGTTGAAATGTTTGGGTCTGACAGGTGAGCGCAGCCGGACTCTTCGGCGCCCGCCAGTGGGAAGAAGGGGAGCAGGGGAGGGTGTAAACTAAGTGGTGGGAAAGAGACAAAGGAAGAGTGAAGAGGCGAGATGGTGCGGAATAGAGGAGGGGGAGGGGAGGGGGCAGCGAATGGGCAGCAAGCCGAGGAGCCCGAGCTTGAACTTGATCGAGACAAGGGGGGGGGGCCCAGAGTGGGGGGGGGCGGCCCAGAGCCGACCACGTGCCTGTCTTTCCCAGAGCTGGGTCTCGCTCTGACCGCCGGGGGGCCCAGCCCTCTGGCCCAGCAGCCCCGCCCAGCGAGGACCCAAGTCCCCGGGGAACCAGAAGACGCGCAGGGGTCGAGGGCTTTCCGAAGGCCCCAGGGTGCCGGGAGTTCCTAATGGTGCCCGAGTCACTTTCTTTGGGCCAAGTGTCTCCTCTTCTGGTCTGAACGCGAAGAGCCTACCGGGCGCCCCCCAACCCCCACCCCGGACTCGAAGACTGAGTCCTCTGCGAGCAAGGGGCGGGCACAGACCCCACCGCCTTCTTTCCCGGGCTCAGACCCCGGCAAGAATCTTCCTCCAAGCGCTTCCCCCTTAAGAGAGCTCTCCCCACCGAGCGCAAGGCGGCGCGTCCAGCGCGCCCTCATCCCTCCCCCCGTACCTGGCCCAGCACCCGCTCCTTCCTCCTCCTCTCCCCACCCCCCGCCTCTCCCTCCTTTCTCCTCTCTCTGGGTGCCTCCTTTTCCTCTCTCCCCCTCCCCCAGTGCCCACTCCTCCCGCCCGCCCCTCCACCTCCTCCTCCTGCTGCCCCTCCTACTCTCCCAGCGTGCGCCCTCTCAGTGCTCCCCTCCCCCCGGCCCCCGCCCCGTGCCGGGTCCCGCCCCCCTCCCCCCTCCCCCGCCTCCCCGTGCCCGGTGCCCCCCTCCCCCTTCCTCCCTCCCGGCCGCGGCGCCGCCGCCGCTGCCGCCGCCGCCGCCGCTCGCCTGGGCCCTCCCCCTGGCCACCCCCGCCCCCGGGCCGGGCAGTGACGCGCCGCGGCGGTGCCAGTCCCTCTCCCCGGGCGGCCGCGGCGGCAGCAGCAGCAGCAGCTGGAGCTGTAGGGCTGTCACCGCCGCCCGCCCCGCTCACTCGCCGAGCCCGACCGTCTGTCTCCGCCTCGCCTCCCGCCCAGGTACGGAGTCCGGCCCGGATCCCCGCGATCGGGCCGTTTCCGGGCCCCCGGCCGCCGCCCCCCTTCTCTCGCCGCTGCCGCCGGCCGTTGAGCTGCGGTTAGGGGGGCGGGAAGCTGGGGGGGGTTCCTTGGAGGGGGACGCGGGGGAGCTTCCTGCGCCGGGGCTGAGGAGGGGGGCGCGCGGAAGCGGCTGCGCCCTAGGCGGAGTGGGCTGGGGAGGGGGGCGGGTGAGTGTGACCGAATGGGGTGGGGGCCGTGAAGCCTGCACTCTGGGGGCTGCGGGGTGCTCGAGAGGTGTGCCCGGCCCCGAGTGCCTGGGGCCGCCGGGCGCACCCCACTCCCGGGCCGTGCGCGCCGCCGGTCCTGGGGGGCGGTGATTGTGTGCGCCGCGCCGCGGTATTGTGCTGCGGCCACACGGTTTGCAGCGGGCTCGGCACCGCGTCCCGGTGAGGAAGGCGTTCGCAGGCGGCGGGGTGGGGGTCAGGCTTGGGTTGCCGCCACTGCGGCCGCAGCGAGAAGGGAAGTGGACTGTTTGGAGATGTGAGGACGGGAAGCGTAGAGTGGCAGGGAGGGGCTCCCTGCCTCGGCGCGGGGAGTTGAGACGAGGTTTGCAGAGTTGAGCCCACTTCGGCAGGCCCCCGCCCCTCCCCGGAGCGGACCTGAGGCCCCTGGCAAGTGTTCGGTCGGAGCGGAAGCTGGAGGCGTCGGCGGCCCCTGTCGGAGGGGGCATTCCTTACTGACGGGGGCACATGGGGCGGGGGCAGCTGGCCAGAGTGAGGGCGCGCGCCCGGGTTAAGTTGGATTTACACCTCCGTCCGCCGCTCTCCGCTTCTCCAAGGCTGGACACTTTTTCCGGCGGCGGGGTGAGGGAGTGCCATTCGCGCTCTTATTCCAGCAGCTCAGGTTCAGAAGTGACCCTCCTCCCCACCCCCCAGTCCCACCTGGAGCTGCGTTTGCCCGAGTCCGGTCGTCCCTAGCGGGCCGCGCTTCCTGGGGGAAGTTCTCGCTAAGCCTCGCTAATTAGCATTATTCCTGGAGAAAGGTTAAGGTTAGAGCGTCCTTTTCCTTATCGGGAGGCCCACCCCCCTCCTCCCCATTCCCTTCTTCCTCCCTCCTCCCCAAGAGCACAAAAGCACAAAAAGAAAGTGTGAAGAGGCGCTGATCAATGGAGAAGCCACAAACCCATTAATTCAAATGGAACCTTTTTTCCCCCCTCTAAAACATTGATTTTTCTTTCTGTCTGCTCTGAGGGGAGATTAATAACCTCCTGATTTCACCTGAAATGGTGTTTGGACTCTGTGATTTCCTCCTCTTTCTGAGAAGGATTGTGGCTTGAAATAGATCCTCCCTTGAGATAAAGCCCTACTTATCCCAGAATCAGCTGGAAACCCCAGCCTGGGCCCCTGTCCTACGAGGTGGGGGGCATGGGGAGAGGGCTGTGGGGCTCTCACAGCTCCTCAGGAGAGAGTCCTGACCAGGGGCCCTTTCTTGCCTTGCCCCCTGCTTCTGGATTTCAGGTCATTCTGGGAGAAAGACCCATTTAGGGCCCAGGCCCCAGTGGTAGTTTAGCCCCCAGGTAGTAAATTACCCCTATATTGGAAAACCATTAGGGCCTCAATGTGTCCATGAATGAATAATATCAAGCTTCATTTAATCCCATCTCAAGGTGGGCTTGTTCTGGAGAGTCAGGGTTTGAGACGGCACCTCCTCCCACACCCTTGCACCATGGCTGGGTGCCGAGACCCCATTCAGCACCTTGCTGAGGAGCAGCGGGAGCAGAACATCCAGGGCCTTCCTCCCAGCTGGAAAGGCTGATTTGGGGAAACTGACGTGGCCTCAGTCACCCTGGGGCCATGTGGAGCTGAACTGCCCCTGAGTTGCTCAAGAACTTTTTTGTCTTGTCTGGGCCCTTTTCTTGGAAGGAAACTCCTGCAGGGGATTAGTGCAGAGTGATTTCTCTCCAGCCCTCTTTTTGGCTGGAAGAACCCTGTCTACTGAAGCTCATCTCTCTAGCCTCCCTTTTAAAGAGACCCCTGTTCAAGGCAGGGCCTGGGGTATCAGTGAGGCCCTCATGGTGAGGAGTGCTGGGAAAACAGCCAGTTGCCTTTGCTTGGGAAACAAAAGCCCATTTTACACTCAATACACTAGTAGGAAGGTGTTGAAAATGCTCACCCCAGCATCCAGGCACCCATGACAGCAAAGACAACAGAGCGTCCCTGTGTAGATGCGAACATGTTTCTGACAGACTCTGAGTGCGTGTGTGTGTGTGTGTGTGTGTGTGAGAGAGAGAGAGAGAGAGAGAGAGAGAGAGAGAGAGAGAGGGAGTACCTAGAATGTGCTAGGTGATTAGCTGTATCAGCCCTCCCCACTTCCCATTTCCCAGATGAGCCTGTATGCTTGTATGACTAGGAAGCAAAGGAGGTATGCTGGCAGGAAGGAGTGGAATTGTGCGGGAGTGTCCCCGGGAGGCTGGCCTTCTCCCCTGGTGGCCAGGTGGGCTTGGGATGGAGCATGAGCAACAGCCTTGGGACCCCGCAGCTCCCAGGAGCTGTGGCTCCGACCACCCTCCGATTTCATTTGTGCTGTTCCTTCCCAGCAGGGATTTGAACCCTTGTTGCCTTGGATCCTGGAGGGTTTTCGTCTTCCATTAATAAGCCATCTGATGAACTGAAGTGGTTAAGTTGGGGTCAAATGCGGTTCAGTACCTCCTTGGCATGCTCAGAAGGCTGTGTGTGTAATGCTCGCTGACATGGAGACAAGGCGGGGAATTGCCTCGCACTGAAGAATTTCCAGGGCCTGGAAGGGGCCTGCAGGTGTTCCAGAAGGAGGTGCTCACTTTCTCCATCTTGGTGCCTGCCTGCTTGGGTTAGAGCTGGTGCCAGGGCAACTGCCTTGAGCCTGGTGGTCTTTCTGGCAGGAGCTTCAGCCTCTCATCAAACAGACCCCAAGGGCTGGACAGAGAGGGTCTCTGTTTCCTGCCTGGCCCATGCCTGCCTTCCACCCCTCCTCAGAAACACACACTCAAGAAGGCTCCTGGTCAGGGCTTACGGCTCACAACTGCACTAAATTCACAGCAAATCCTCCTCCTTTTCTCTCTCAAAGCAAGTGGTAGAGATAGAGTTACAGCTCTGAGGAAAGGCCTGGAAAATGTTGTGGAGGCAAAGCCCAGGATCCCTGTCCTGGAGGATGCAAATGGCTCAACTTCAGAGGCACCAGGAACCCAGTTCCCGAGAAAGTGACCCCAGTTGTAAAATAATCAGGTTACTGATAGCACCTGCCCCTGGTTACACGCCATGGATACAGGCGCGTTTCCACCATTTCCCCTCTGGTCTCCCATTTTCTCCTCCTCCTGGGCTGAGCAGCGCTTGGTGCTATTGCTTGCAGAGGAGGAAGGGCCTCAGAACCTGGGTGGAGAGAAACTGAACCTGCCCGTGAATTTTGGACCACAGATAAGAGCAGGGAGGGTTTGGTCGGCTCCCCTCCTGCCCAGAGTCAGGGCTGCCAGATTGGGGTGTGTCCCAGGGGCTGTCTGGGTGCTGTCTGCCTGCCCCCTCTCCCCACCCCAACTCTTATGTTCCCTTTTCAGAAGGGCATTTGACCTGATCGCCCCGTGACCCGCAAGTGGCTCAGGTCCTTTGGTGCCTAATAAGTGATGGACTTTTCTCAACAGGTGGGCAAGGCTGCAGGCTTCAGGGTGTCCGAAGGTAGAGGTGAGAGGAGCCGGGGGTCCTGGCTGGCCAGTCACGTGGGGTCTAGGGAGAGGGGACCTGGAAGTAATGGATTGTACACACTCTTATTTTCTAATGAAAGTTTCACTGAAGTTTGTTTAAAGAAAGAGAAATTAGTAGGCTGAGTTCCCTTGAGATTCCAGAGGGAAAAGCAAGAAGTGCCGGACTTGTGACCTCTGGGCCCGGCCCCTCATAGCCTGCGCTGGCATCTCCCGCAGGTCCCTCAGGCCCGGCTGTGCCCCCTCTGCTCATCGTCGATGGGCTCTGAACTGTGTACTGGTAATTGCCTGGGTAATTGGGCTGCTCCTGGAGCCTGGGCTCAGTGTGAGCCGGTGAGGTTACAGTCTGCCCTCTGCAGCTGGGAGCTCTGCTGTAGCAGGTGGGTGGCAAAGGGGGCTTGGGAAGCCTTCTCTCCCAGGTCAGCCCTGGAAGTGAGGGTGTGGGAGCTAATTTTGATTGGAATTTAAGAGTTTGGCAGGTTTTTAAAGTTAGGCTTAATAAGTTTGATTTCTCACTTAAAAGATTGCTGTATCAGTGGTGTCAGAAGCTTAGCTAGAGCCATCTCCCACAAAACAGGGGTTCATGTGGCAGAACCCTGGGGGCTGTAGGAACACTTGCTGGGGAGAGCTTGATGGTCAGTAGATAACTGGAGAGAGGGTTCCCCAGCCCCCTTCTCTCTCTGCGCTTACAAGTGGGTCAGAATTTTTCTCTGTCCTTCCCTAAATAACAGGACCCTGGAGGAAAGGAGCCCTGCCACAGTCTTGATGCCCCTAACATAACACCAGCACATAGTAGATGCTCCATAAGTGCGCGTCAACTCATTGACGAGAGTGAGCTGGGTGTGGGTATGGGTGTAAATATAGCTTCGTCTCCCATGGAGTTTCCTTTGGGTCTCGTCCTGAGGCACTTTGTTGTTAAGGAATCTGATTCTTTGGATTGAAGGGAGGAAGTGTGGTGAGGGGGCCCCTCGGTGTGGTGGACTGTGATGTGGGCTGTGGGCACAGACTGCCTGGGTTCAGATCCCAGCTCTGCCACTAGCTACGGTGCCCTTGGGCAGCTGAGGCAGGTCTCCAAGGGGCGGGCACCAGATCTGGAGATAGGCCTGACACGGGTGCCTGCTTTCTCTATGGGGCTGTTGCGAGGAAATCTCATAACACCCCTGCCGCAGAACCCCTCATGTGTGGGCACTGGGTGCTCTTCGTTATCGGGTGATTGTAACTCAATGTAAAATTCAGCCCACCTCTGCCCAGTTTGACCTGTCAGGGCAGGGAGAAGTGGAGGGGGGGCCATTTTGGTGGATAGTTAAGTGATCTGAGCCAGAGAAACCTGAGGCTCTGCATGGGGGCGCCTGGCAGCTGCAGGAGGGGGATGCTGCATGGCAGCAGCCAGGGTCCAGGTTTCATATGGTCTCCATTCAGGAACTGTGTTCAGTGGGTCCAAGTCCCTGATTGTCAAACCGTTGCCGCGTCCTCATTAAACACCAGTATCATGCCAGGCAGTTCAGCCAATTTGACTGGTCTCGCTGGCCTTGTCCAGAGAGCATAGAGCCTGGTCCCCGCTCTTGGGAGGACTTAAGGTTTTCTTGGGGAAAGAGAGGGCAGAGAGCCACTGTGCTGCCTGCTGCAGCTGAGTTCTGTGCCTGCCTAAGTGCCAGGGCTGATGGTACAGGAAGGCAGAGGGTGTAAGGAAAGGAACGATGGAGACTGAGCTGGAGTTGATGGAGCCAGTGGGACGGACGTGCGTTTGGAGTTCGGGTTGTGGGGCACCGAGGCAGTGCAGCGTTCCAGGTGAGGGGCAGGAAGGAGGGTGCATCTGGGCCTTCAGGACTGCCCACCTGTGGCTCTGCCACTTGTTAGCTCGTGACCTTGGGCAGGTGCCTTCACCCCCTTGGGGCCTCAGCTTCCTCATCTGTAGAATGGGGCTGAACTACACCTACGCAGTGGGCCTGTGGTACACTCGGCACCTGATAAACATTGGCTTCTGTTGCTGCTGTTTTAAACGCTTGCCAAGTGGGGCTAGAATGTGGGAGCCTTCAGCGCTGCACCCAGCAGTTCTGACTTTTTCTTGTTTCTCAGTGAGAACCTGTGTGTTTAGTGGAACACTCCTTTCTCTGAGCTGAAGATGGTTGCCCAAGATTAAGTGCCCCTTATGGCTCCCCCGTATGGCTCCACTGCCCACCGCTCACCCATCCCCTGGCCACCGTGGCCTCCGGGCTGCTTGCTGGAACCCACCAGCACGTGCCGGTGCGTGGTGCACTCCCCACGTGGACCCCCCCGCCCCCCCAGCAGCCTCCCTCACTTCTGCAGGCCTCTGCTCTGATTGGCCCCTGACCAGTGAGGCTCTTCTTGGCCACCCTGGCAAACACAATCCTGCAGGTCCCTCTCCCCTCTTATTCTACTTTATTTTGTAGCCCTCATCGCCCCTGATATCATGAGTTTTTCTGCTGATTGTCCATCTCCCCCACTGGACAGTGAGCACCAGGAAGGCCAGGAGTTGTCCACAGCTGAATTTTCCAGCATCTAGAAAGGTGTTGGGTACACAGTAGGTGTTCAGTAAAAACTTGTTGAGTAAATGGACGGAGCATTTTGAATAGGTGTTACTCCCAGCTGTGAACAGAATACTTGGTCCTTTAAACCGTGAGTGTTTCGACAATACCCAGGAGCCAGGAGAGGGCCTTCCTGCTTCAGCAGGGACTTCAGGTCATACCCTGAGCACAGTGACCCCTGGGCAGCCAGGAAGGAGCCAGGGCCCCAGGCGAGGATGGCCCAGTTCCTGGCTCCCAGAACGTGTATGGCCCTACCCCTCCAAGGGTCCTTCTCCCCACCTGCCCGCCACCCCTCACTCTGGGTCCTGTCCTGTTAGCGTAGGGAGAGTCGTGTTGCCCTTTGTGCAGAGAGAACCTTTTGAACGTGTGTCTCTCCCTCCGGGTGTGAGAACACAATGTGAGTGTGTGTGTGAGTGAGCGTGCTTGTGTATGAGGAGCAGGGCGGCCTGTGGGAGAGAAGCAGAGTGCGTGCGTGCGTGTGTGGGGAGAGGGCACCAGAGCACATGTGGTCTCCGTTCCCTGAGGCTCTGGGCGTGCTGCGTGGGGACCCCTGAGCTGGGCGGAGCTGGCGTTCTGGCCCGGCTTGAGTCCTCCTGATTCAGCCGCAGAGGGTGCACACTCGTGCTGCACAGAAGCTGTAAATTCCAGGAAACTCCCTGCCAGCCCGGCTGGTGGGGGGAGGGAGTGAGGATAATCCACGCTGGTTCCCTAGCACTTGGAGAGCAGATGTGTCTGCCTCGGACAGCAGCAGAAGAAAGTTCAAACCAGTGTGTTTGCTCGCTGTAAAAGAGACCTCTGTGAGGGGCCCCTGGAGGGAGGCCTTTGGGGGGTAGTGCTGTGCCAGAGGTCCTTACTGGGGGCCCACAGAGGCCATTGTATCTTGCTGGGGGAGGGGAAGGGGCAAAGCCGGAGCTCCAGGGTGTGGGAGCTGCTGGGTCATCTTTCTTGCGTTTTACAGCCAGCTCCCAAACACAGTTGCTTGCTGCCCCTGAAAGAGGCTGGACCAGGAGGAGGTGGGGTCCCTTCCCACTGGAGGGCTGGGTTGAAGGGGCCCCGCCCTGGGGGTTCCCGGATGACTGGCCAAGGGCTCACTGAAGCCAGCGAGGGGAGAGGAGGCAGGCGTGGTCCTCTCCAGCAGGCCCTCCGGCTGTTTGGAAGGCCCTGGCGGCCCCCCAGGCCCTTGAGCCGAACCCCCTTTGCGGTCTGCTCCAAACCCTCGCCTGCCCCACCCCCTTCCTTCTCTATACTTCTGGGGCTGGGCTTTTCAGCTCTGGAAGCCGCCCAAGAGCATATCTTTGAAGCACAGCAAAGGTTAGGAAGGAGGAAGACAGAAATGTCCTCTGGGCTGGGGGAGTGGGAGAAAGGAATTCCATGCATGCTCCACGGGAGTCGGGAAGCAGGCGTGGTGGGCGCGATCAGCCTGGCCTCGGTGGTGCCCGGCGTGTCCTGCTGCCCACTTCTGCTCGCCTGGCCCTGCGTGGAGTGAGCCCTCGTCCCCGGGCTGTGGGCAGGGAGTGGGGAGCAGTGGCCCTTGTTTACAGCATTTGCTTCAGCCTTGGCTCACAGGGGTAAGAGCCAGGCCCTGCGATCCGCCCCTACAGGATGCGAAACCTCGTAATTGTCTTCAATTACAGACAGCGCCGGCCCTCAGCCCCGGCTTCCGACAGGAACCAGAGCCCGAGCCACTTCCATGGGAGGGTAGCGGGAGCAACCCAGCCCCCACTGCAAGGTTTGGGGGCGCCCTACGGCCTTTGGGGGCACCTCCAAACGCCCACGGGCCCTGGGGTTCACCCAGAATGCTGCCGAGGGGCTGCAGAGAGCCCGTCCCTGTTGAACGCCCACCTTCTTTGTCCCTGATCAGGATGAAACTTCTGTGAGCAGTGAAGATTTTGATATGAACGACTCCACATGGATGTCAGCTGACCCACACCTGGCCTCCAGCCTGAGTCCCAGCCAGGAGGAGAGGATGCGGAGCCCGCAGAACCTCCACAGCCAAGAGGACGGTGAGTGTCCCTTTGTGGCTGGTGGGGGAGGGGCTGTGTCCCCGCCTGCAGGGTCCTAGGAATCCCTGGGGGTGGGGGTAGGGGGGGCAGGGGTAGAATCTGGGCTGGAGCCTCTGGGGGCGGCTGGGCCCAGGCTGACAGCTGCCCCTGGTGTTCTCAGCGTCTCCACAGGCCCCACTGCCCCAGCCCCTAGTTCCGGGGAGAACAGTTGTTCCTCCCAAAGGTGAAGGGCTCAGAGCTCTTCGGGGATTGGCAGCCTGATGGTGTCCTGCCTGTTCGCTCTGATGCTCACGGGCTGGTGGGATATGGATTTCGAAGTTATCACAGTTCAGGTCTGGGAAGGTTAACAGCGTGCCTGACCCGGAGCAGTCCAGCTGCCCAGTAACGAAAACAAGAGCTGGGCTTCTGTGGCCTGGATGGGAGGCTACAGGACCAGGGTCCCTGCCTTTCTCCTGGTGACAAGCAGGCAGTGCGCTTGTCCACGTGTGTGCCCAGCCCCTTGGGTTGAGAGGTGGTCTGGTGGGGAGCTGTCCAGACTCTGCCCTGACCCTGGCCCCCGTCACCCGCCAGGGCCTGCCAGCCAGCCTTCTCTTGCCTCCTTTGGAACACAGCCTCCTTTCTTGGGGTGGGAGCGCTGGGGTCAGAGTCAAACCCCAGAGGTCCACTCTGGCGCTCCCACGCTGAGCCCCGGGGCTGGTCTCTGGGACTCCGGTGCCTGCCTCAGTTAGATGCAGTTGTGGGCATGGGGTGGCACCTGTAGTCACAGCGTCCTCTGCTCTCCCAGAGGAGGTGCTTGGGGGTGGGGGATGAGCTGGAGAGAACTGGGGTGTAGAGCTGCAATTAGGAGGGGTCGAAGGTTGGGGCCTGGAATGTGGGTGGGAGGTGCAGGGTTAAAAAGGGGTGTAATGTTAACTCTGTGAAACGGGTTAGCCTTAAAGAGTAAATAAGGGGTAGGAGCCTTGCAGTTTGGGTCAAAGTTCGTCTCCATGGCGGAACCCGCGTGCCTGCCTCCCCACAGCCCTCCCAGGCCTGAATCCGGCTTTGTCTGGGAGGAGACCCAGCCCAGAGGAGGCCGCTGGGGTGGCTGCGCCTGGGGCTGGGGAGCCCAGGGTGTGGTTCTGTGAGGAGTGGGGTTCGAGGCTGCTGGGAAAGAAAAGGCTTTTGTCCCTTGACGCCGCATGAGGTCAGCACGACCCCCTCGTGCTGCGAGCCTCCCAGACCGATACCGCCTTCCAGCTCCAGCGTTCCCGCGGGTGGGGAGCGGGGCGGGGGCAGCACATGCTGTCGGGGGGCTCTGGGGCCCGGACGTGTCCAGCAGCTGACCTCCCGCCTCATCTGAGCTGATTGAGGGCCACAGCCAAAGGTCACACCAAGGGCCACACCAGCAAAGCTCAGCCCAAGGCTGTCGGTTACACCTTCCCAGGAAGGATCCAGAGCATTTATTTTTAAAAACCCCAGAGTAGTAGGACTGAATGGGGGCCATAGTCCCCCAACTCATTCTCAAAAAACTCATGTTATTGTTGCTTACAACCACCCTTTGGTGGGGGGCGGGGTGGGGGGGTGTCTCAGCTCTGTCAGAGACACTTTCCAGGGAGATGTGGTGATTTGGGGGGCCTCCAGGATCAGGTAGCAGAAGGGAGTGTTTCTGTGGGGTTTTACAGGGCTTCCTCAGCCACGGAGGCTAATGGGGTCAGTGTGTCCCGCAGCCGGTCCCGCAGGAGCCAGGTGGGGGCGCCAACCCGGGTGTGTGTCGTCACACGTGTCCCCCACCCCTCCAGCCGCCCAGGTCCCTCCTGACTGGGTGCTGGGGCCAGGGCAGGCTGGCCCGCTGACAGGACGAGGGTGTTTATGAGGGCAGGCAGCCAGAGCTGGAGACAGGGAGGATGGTGTTGACCACGATACCATCAATTTAATTATTTCATCAGAGGCTGTGTCTGGAGGCTGTGGGTTGATGTGCTGGCCAGAGGCCGACCCAGACCCAGTGCAGGGGGTCGCAGGCTTTGAGAGACCGGCTGGCTTGGTCTCTGCTGCCCTTCTGGTCCTAGATCTGGTGGTGACTCCCGTGTCTGTCCAGACCAGTGGGCTCCCAAAGCTGGGCGCAGACCCGGCCTGGAGTCCTTGGCCAGCCCTCCAGCCCTCCCTCTGAAGGTGCCTGCAGTGTAGACATGAGCTGAGATCCCGCTCCCATCAGTGAATCGGTGGCAGACCGTTGGGGGCTTCAGGGTGTTCTCATGTCCCCTGTCGTTAAAGAAGGGCTGGGCAGGGACAGGCCAAGCAGGGGCTCTGTGTGCACCCAGGCACAGCCCTCCGTGGTCTCCACTCCCTGCTCATGTGCCTTCATCCAGAAGCTTCCCCAACGCCTCCGACCCCCAGCATGGCTTGGTGCTCGGTCTCTGGCCCTCGGTCCTCCACCTGGGGTCCTTGGTCTGAGGCCCCCACTGTGAGCTCTGCAAGGGGCAGACCACGTGGATCTTGCTCTCTGCTCTGTCCCCGGTGACTCTGGCTGCATGCCTGGCACGTCATAGGGGCCTGCTGAATGTTTGTTGCCTGAATGAATAAAGGAACAAACATTTATTGAGACCTACCCCCGAGCACACCATCCAGAGGGGATAGAGGTCTGCCCCCGCCAAGTCGGGTTCTTTGTTCCTGAGGATACCCCCCAGTCTGAGCACCTGGGTCTTTTCCTTTAGCCAGAAAGTGTGGGGACTCCCAAGGCCGTGCCAGGGAGCATCATCCCACCCCTGCTGGTCAGGGATACAGCCAGAGCATTTCAAGAAACCAGGCAGTTTGCACAGATTCACACCTGTTGGTGGATGTGTTGGGGCCCTCCTCTTCCTCCAACACCTCCTCCTCCCCCTTTTTCAAATTTTAGCAAAGGCAGATAAGGGCTGGGCCTTGGCAGGGCAGGTCCCATGGCTGAGACCAGGAATGAATCAGGCCAGTTCTCACTCCTGGGAGCTTGTCTGAGATTCAGCAGCTGTGGGAGTGTGCTCGCCACCACACAAACACGGCTGTGCTTTTGTCGCTGAGCTTCTGCCACTGCCTGCGAGGCCTCACTTCACAGGTCTCTTTCACGGGTCCCGTTCCTGGCTTCTTTTTTTTTTTTTTGGCGATAGACGGGCCTCTCACTGCTGTGGCCTCTCACGTTGCGGAGCACAGGCTCCGGACGCGCAGGCTCAGCGGCCATGGCTCACGGGCCCAGCCGCTCCGCGGCATGTGGGATCTTCCTGGACTGGGGCACGAACCCGTGTCCCCTGCATCGGCAGACGGACTCTCAACCACTGCGCCACCAGGGAAGCCCCCGTTCCTGGCTTCTTGAAATCACAGCATCGGGTGCTTTGGCCAGGGAACCCCATGGTGCTTCCTCATTGGCGGCTGGAGCTGCTGTGGGTGAGCACAGGGCTCTTGTCCCGTCTCAGGGGAGGGAACTGTTGATCAGTGAGAGAACTTGGGTGATCTGGCCAGAGTCGGGAGGGGTGGTTGCCAAGGCTGCTCCCCTCCTCTGTCCTCTTTGGCAGGCGTCGAGGTCGTGTGTGAGGTTCCCCAGAAAGTGGGCACGGGAGCCTGGGAACCAGAGGAGACTGCCCTCTCCCCCAAACTCAGAGCACTACCTTCTCTGAGTCGTGATCCAGGGCTGAGTGATCCAGGCTGTTCCCACCACCGCCTGCAGTTCACGTACAGCCAGGTCCCCTCCAGACCCGCCACTAAGCCCCAGCGGAGGCTTTGGGCCTTCTTTTGAGTCCACACAGAGCCCTCGTCTCATCATAGGTGCCTGGAAAAACACCCAGGAGCTGCATTTTGGGGGTGGAGAGGAGGACAGTTGGAAGAAGCCAACTGTTGAGACTCTGTCCAGAGACACGGTGGTCTGGCATTGACTTAGGACCAAACGGCACATCCATCTGTAGTTATGCCCCGTCAGTGGGATTATCTGTTTGATGACCGTCTCTTCCCCAGATACCGACTAAGCACCCTGAGAGCCAGTTCCCTGGTGCCTAGCATAGCACCTGGCACAGAGCAAGTGAGGGGGAGTGTCTGTTAAATGAATAAGTGAAAGAGGGCCCAGGCCGGGCAGGTGAGCCAGCAGGCTGCTGGATGTCAGATGCGTGGCCAGGCCAGGGCCCTCTCCTTCCATTTCCCCTCTATGGGCTTCACCAGGCCTCTTACTCTGCCTCTTCCTGAGCGGAAAATGTGAGGCCTGGCCTCCAGAAGGGGTGCGGGGGGTGGGGAGTGGACATTACTCACCTTCCGGGCAGACAGGAAGTCACCGCCAGGGCAGAACCGAGGGTCCTGCTTCTGTCTTCCTGCAGGGTCATTGGCATTTGCTGGGCAGGAGCTGTGGCGCATCTGGGGGGCCTCTTGTTTGTGCCTCTCAGTGAGAGGCTCCTCCAGCCTTGGGCTTCTGGGACCCACTGGACCTCGGAGCTTCCCTCCCTCCAGGGACATGGTGCCGGCGCTTTCTGCCTGCAGACTGGACGTCTGGAGTCTCTCCTCCAGTGGCCATCACCAAGTCTTGAGGCTGGACCAAGGCTCTGAGGGTCCTGGCTTAAGCCTTTGGTTCTTTCAGGGCTCTTCACCAGTTTTGTCACATGAATATCAAGCCCTGTGGCCTGGGAGGCTGATAACCCCTCGCCCCTTCAAGGAACCTGCAGGAGAGGGACAGGCACGCAGAACGTGGGATCCCCGCCAGGTTGTAAGCTCTCTGAGGGCAGGAGATGTGTCTTTGAAGAAACGTATCTTATTTTTTACCTTATTTCACAAGTATTACATTCATTGTAGAAAACAGAAAAAAAACAGGAGCAAAACAAAAAATGACAAAGTTACCAATGTTACCAGTGCTATTTTTCTTAGTCTTTTCTGTGTATATAATCGAAGTCATTTCCTTTAAAAAAAATAAAAAGGTGGGGGGAGGGATCATGTAGTGTTGGACCCACGTTTTTTTCCACATGGTGTCTCGTCTCTCCCCATCGCTGATATGGCATCTTTCAAGGTTGTCTGGTCATCCCAGTGACTGGAGGTCCCATTCCTGAGCCCACTGTTTGCTCAGCTCTGCGCTGGTGGCATGTTGGCTGTGACCCTGTGAGCTCAGAGCTGTGACTAGGCCTGACCTGCAGAGGGAGAGGTAACTTGCCCAGACTCCAAGTGGCCACAAGGGTGTCTCAGACTCCAGAGCCTACGTTTGGGCCACTCATGGGGAAGGACATCCCAGCCCCCCTTTTCTGTTGTCACAAACAGTGCGGCACGGAGCAGCCTCAGGGCCGAGTGTCCTCTTCTGGGCTTTATCCCCAGCCCTCAGCTCAGAGCAGGTGCCCAGCAAACGGCTCTTGAGAAGCTAGTGGCAGAGACGGGAGACCAGTGGAAGCCTCTCGGAGGAGGCTGCGTTGTGATGTCGAAGGCAGGTGTTCAACAGCCTGGGAAGCTTGGGCAGCACATCAGGAGGAGGCTGGGAAGGGAGGAAGATGCTGCATGCCAGGGTTGGGGATTTCCTGGGTCACATGTCTCCAGAAGCTCCTTGTGGCCCCAAGCTTCAGCCAGGAGAGAGGGCCCAGGCCAGGCGAGGGGCTGGCATGCAAGGGATCCAGGAGGAAGGAGAGAGGTGAAGCCACCTCTGTGGGCCCAGGGTCTCTCCCGGACACGGCCCCCTGCCGGCAGCCCCTGGCACCTTGCCGTGGCTCTCCCAAGCAGGTCCTGGCCTGCCCTGGTCCTGCAGTGCGGTCTTAAGCAAGTTGTTCACCTCTGATCCCTGGCTGCTGTCTGTAGCGTGGCCTGCGTGACTGCAGCCATTAATCCTGGTGTGTCTCAGGAGCCCTTTGTGAGAAGACCAAGGCTTCCTGCCTCCTGGCTCTTGCTGCCCTTGGGTGTGGCGCTCCACTACCCAGACACGCAAACTGGGCAGCAGCAGGGGCGGTCACCTGGGGAGCAGGTGTGTGACTTGCTTGCCCAGGGCTAGGTATTTACAGCAGTGCCGCCTCCCCTGTCCTCACCCACCTGGGCCTCTCTCCCTGGTCTCCACGGAGGGTGGGTCTGCAGGGGGAGTATGCCCTAACCCCAGCCACGGTGAGCCAGCCCAGGCTAGATTCTGCCTCTGCTGCCTGTCTGCTGTGTGGCCTGGGGCCAGTCCCTCCCCGTCACTGGATGGCGGGGTGAGGACTGGACGGTGTGTGGACAGGGAAGGCTGGGTGAACGGAGATGGGATCGTTTCCTCTCAGGTGGCCAGGCAGCTGCAGGAGGCTCTGCTGAAGAGCCGGAGGCTGGGGTCCGTGGCCAACTGGCACTCACAGGCTGAGGGGGCTGTAGGTGGGTCAGGAGTCCGCCTCACTTTACCCCATCCACCCGACCCTTCACTGCCCCACGTGGTCCAGTCCTGTCTCCTCATCCATCCAGGTCTTCCTTGATCCCTTCTGCCCACTGCGCCCTGTGGGGTTCTGACCACGGCTTTCTTTACAAGCTCGCGGCTTGGGCACCCACAGCTTGCTCTAGCATCTCCTGAGTTCCTGTCCCACTCACCGCCCACACGTGCCAGGGCCTGTTGGGGGACCTTACGTCTCCCAGGATCCTTCTCTCCGATCTGCAAACCCCAGACCCGTCCCAGGCTCCCTCACTGATGGGCAGCCCCACGGGCAGCTGCAAGTTAGCTCTTCTGTCCAAGGAGAAGGCGCCAGGGCAGCAGCTTAGCTCCTGTGTCCTGGCCACTGTGCCGGGCACTGAGGATGCCACGGGAGTGTTCCTGGCCGGGGGTGGAAGCTTCCTGTGCAGGGGAAGAGGCAAGAGGCTGTACTGCGCGTGGGGTTGGGGCCGGGCCAGGCAGGCTCGGAGACGCCGCCCGCGTTACCCCTGAGCCTCGGCCACTCTCGTGTTCTGTGCGCATGGTACCCACCCTCCCACGGGCCCACCCCTGTGGTTGGAGCAGCTGTCTCCCCAGCCAGGGCCCCAAGGCTTCACAGCCTGCTGCAGCCTGCTCACTGTGGACCCAGCCCTCGTTGTTGGGCATCCTCCCTGGTCACTGTCACATGGTGGGGGGAACTGTGGCCCCTTCACAGTGGCCTCCCTGGGATGGCTTCCTGCAGTGGGCTTTTTTTTTTTTTTTTTTTTTTTTGGGCTGTGTTGGGTCTTCGTTTCTGTGCGAGGGCTTTCTCTAGTTGCGGCAAGCGGGGGCCACTCTTCATCGCGGTGCACGGGCCTCTCACTATCGCGGCCTCTCTTGTTGCGGAGCACAGGCTTCAGACGCGCAGGCTCAGGGAATTGTGGCTCACGGGCCTAGTTGCTCTGCGGCAGGTGGGATCTTCCCAAACCAGGGCTCGAACCCGTGTCCCCTGCATTGGCAGGCAGATTCTCAACCACTGCGCCACCAGGGAAGCCCCCTGCAGTGGGCTTTTAAACTGAGCCTCCTCTCCCCGACGCCTGATCTTGGTCCTGACTCCACCTTTCTCAGGTGAGACTGGAAGCTGTGTCTGGGCCTCACTTTCTGGCTACAGGTCACATACTCCCTCCTTCTAGAGCAGTAGCTATTTGCTCCTATTCAAGGCTCCAAACATCCACACCGGATGGAGAGAGGCAGTGGCGACGGCGGCCTCCTGCCCCCACCCCCCAACCCCAGAACTAGGGCCCAAGCCCTTCCGGGGATTGGCCGTGAGCCACCCTACCAGGCCCGGGTCACAGGAAAGTGTCCATCATCAGCTGGGCTGCAGGCGGCACAGACAATGCTGGGCTGTCCTGGCCTCCTGCCGCTGCGGGGTAAGGGAGGCTGGGAGACAGCACCGACAGATCCCTTCATCCCCAGAGCAGGCCAGGCCTGCACAGCCCTGGCCTTGTGCAGGCTGCCAGGGTCTTAGGTCCTCACAGGTCCCCAGACGCCTGGTGGGGGCATAGGGCAGGACACGCTCCAGGGCCCTAGAGGTAAAGTTCACCTGCTGAGAAAGGGAGAGGGAGATCCCCCCGACACCTGGAAGATTCGCCTAGGCCTGCTGAGCCATCGGGATGTCAGAGCCCTGCTCCCCCCCGGCCCCCTCCCCAGCCTAGGACACGTGGAAACCCAAATGCCTCTTGCCCCTCTGTGGAGGCAGGCCTGCTCTGCTGGAGAGGAGGCCGGGGGAGGGGTGTGTCGGAGAGGCATCGCCACCCGATCCTGTCCACAGGCGACGTTCCCAGGAACCAGGAAGTGACCGGGGCCACTCTGGCGTGATCACTCTGACCTAAGGGCTGGGATGCACCGAACCCAGACAGGCTTCCTGGCTGGCTGGCAGAAGGCCTGCCAGGCCCTCAGAAGCCACACACAAGCACACAGGCTCTGGGGCTAGGGCCCTGCCCCATGAATCATTCACACATGGTTGCCCGAAGTGGCTCTCTTTGCTCTCAGAACACATCATTTGTTTTGGGGTTGGGGTGAGGGGGTGCAGGGGACATCTCAGCTAGAGATTTGCACACTGAATTAGCATTGAGGGCTCACTGCCTGTGTTTGGCCTTGAGGGTGGGGCCGGGGAGACTGTTGGGCCTGGGAAGACGTAGACCCAGGCTGTCCATATTGGGAGTGTTTTCCCCCGGGGCACATTGGGCCAGGATATGTTGGGGAGGGCCGGCAGAAAGTGGGACAGTGGCAGGGGTGGGGGCTGTCCCATAGTACAGATGGGCAAGTCGAGGCCAAGAGAAGAAAGAGCATGAGGGGTGGGTGCTTCGGGGAATCAGGCAGCACTGGGGCTCATCTGTGCTCTTCCATTCACACTGTGTGACAGCCGATGACTTCTCTCTGGGATCCTCTGGTTCCTTCCTGATGTCTGTTCCGGGGGGTGGTTGTGCAAATCAGGCACGATGAGTCTGCCCGGCGCCTGCCACATACTTGGTGTCCACCCCCACCGAAGGTGGCGCCTGCCCCCAGTGCCCCGCCGCCAGCCCTGCTCAGGCCACCTGCCCCAAGACCCCAACTCTCATCTGCAACTTGGACACCTCTCTAGGGGCTGAGACCCCAGGGTCCCTGCACTGAGTGAAATGATTTCAGTTTTAGGGGGAAATCACAAAAATATGGGTCTGCGCTAACATGGGAGCCACAGACCGCTATCGAAAAGGGCGTGTGCAAATTGAGGTGTACCGTGTAAAATACACACTGAGTTTCAAAGACTTTGTATGAAAAAAGGATGTAAGGTATCTCAGATTTAACGCGGAATTAATTATTAGTTGAAATGATAATATTTTGGATACATTGGGTTAAATAAAGTAGTTTATTAAAATTCATTCCACTTGTTTTTTGTTTTTTACATTTTTTAATGTGGCTACTAGAAAGCTGACAATTCCGTAGGTGGCTTGCATTACGTTTCTGTTGGACAGCGCCGCTCTGAGGGCCTCAGGTGTTGATACCAGCTTCAGGAATGAGTCATAAAAGGGCAGGAAGGTGGATGCTTCAGAATAGAGGTGCTGGGGGTGTTGGGGGCAGGAGTGGAGCCGGGATGGGGAGCAGGGGCTGGGCCAGGCCTTTGCAGCCACAGGGATGGAGCAGGGTAGCGCTCAGGAGGGGCAGTTAGGCAGGCAGCGGGGTCCGAAGGCAGACTGTGGGGCAGATGCTCGGCGTGGCCCCACCGCCCAGGATGGTGGGGTCCCAGTGACACCGCCTCACCCAACTCCTCGGTGTCCCCCGTTTGACCTCAGGGCCCTCTTGCGGGAGGAAGAGCAGGGTAAGCCTGCCAGGAGCCGGATGCTCCTGGGAACTATGCATCATGTCAACACATCCTGGCCACTGGCCATTGTCAGAGCGGAGGCTAGCCCTGGCGAGGCGCGCACCCCAAATTCAGAGCAGAGTCAGGGCCCCCGGACTGCAGCCCGAAGCCACGTGGCAGTGGGGAGGCGGGGCTGGCTCTTCCACATCCTGGGGGCCGCCGGTCCACGGCAGGGCTGCGGCTCCAGCGCTCTCCCCTCTCCGCCTCCTCCGGGCCCATGTCCTGTGTGTGTGAATTGTTGACGCCCCCTCCTCTCCCCTGCCTGGAAGCCCGCCGAGGAGGGGGCGCTTCCTGCGGCAGCCCAACCGCACCTCTGGCCACAGCGGGCAGCCTGCAGCGGGCACTCCGGGCTGGTGGGGCCGTATGCCTGGCCCGTGGTCCCAGGGCCGGCGGACCTTCGCGCTCTTGCCCAGCCCTCGGGAGCCTGCGAGGGTCGCCCCTGGGAGAGGGCGCCACCGGCTGTGGCCCCAGAGCCTGGTGTGGCGATTGGCGGCTCGCACAGAGCCGGGCTTGTGCGGACTGTGGGGCGCTGGCGCCCACATAAGGGCATTGTTTGCCGAGGTAAAAGGGGTTTTTGTCTCCTTCTGGAGACTGGACAGAAGGAGGAACAATTTCCCCCATTCATCACTAATTCCCCCATTTGAATAGCAGCGCATTGCCCCACGTTGCATAGATGGGCACGCAGTCCTCCCCTGCCCATAGGCATTCGGGCACAGGTGGTGGGCTCTGTGTCCTGCCCAGACCGGGGAGCTGCCTTTCGCCGGAGCCAGGGAGGCCTGGCTTTGTGGAAATGCTCGGGAGGGGTGCATTCCTGCCGCTTCCACGTGGCCCCGCACTGCACTTGTCCCTGTCACTGCAGTCACAGGCTGGGGGCAGTCCTGTCCTGCTGGCATTGTTCGGGGCTCCGGCTGGCCGGCCGTGGGTGGGGTTCCCACCCTGGAGGGGCCTCCTGGCATGGCTGCACAGATAAGGACCAGGTGGAGACAAGAGGGTCACTTCCAGCTCCATGTCCCGTGCCTGGAGGCCTGCACCCCCGGAAGGCCCGACTCCTGCACTCCGTGTACTGGGCCCTTGGTGCCCATGGGGCCAGCTGGGTTCTTTCACAGGGTCATAAAGTGTCAGAGCCCAAGAGGGCGTCAGCGGCAACTCCCTAGACTGCAGATAAGAGGAGCCAGGGAGGCCGGCTATGCCCAAGGTCGGGAGACAGCGAGGCCCCGCACCTGCTCCCCCGGCCCCGCTCCTCGGACATGGGTTTGCGTGCGTGACTCCCTTAAATCACATTTTTTTGGAGAGGGTTGGGAGGAGGAGAGAACTAGGAATGGATCGGAGCCCGGCTTGCCCCAGCCTGGGATGCGGATGTTTCTCCCGCTTCCTTCTTTCCCCACACAGTGACAGGCAGGTCTCTGGGCCAGGGCTGTGCCGGGCGCTGGGGGAGGGCAGGCCCTGCAGCCAGCCTCTCCTGGGGTTGGGGTGGCCCACAGTGAGGAGAGGGCCAGTGGAGGCTCCGTTCCCTCGGGCCCTCCCGGGGGCAGGACCGTGGATTACTCAGAGGCCAAACTAGGCACACGTGATGCAACCTGCCTTCAGCCAGCTTTAACAGTTAAGGAAATCATTGGCTCCTATAACCAGAAAGTCTAGGGCCTTCTTTGGCTTTGGGCACGGATGGATTTAGGGGGGATTTGTCTGTGCCAGTTTGTCAGCCCCGCCTTCGGGGTGAGGGCCTCCCTGCTGAGTGGGCTCAGCAGCCCCTGTGGTGAGGGAAGGGTACTTCTCCCCAGTCATTTCTGCAAAGGCCCCTGGACTGACTTTCATGGGTTGAGCTTGGTCACATGCCCATCACGATCGCTGTGGTGGGCTGTGCTGACTGGCCGGGCCTGGGGCACCCGCTCACCCTGGAAGACTCGGGGTGCCCTCACCAGAGGAAGGGGTGTGGTTTCTGGAGAGGCAGGAACGATCTGGGGCAGCTTACGGGGGTGCTGGGCACAGACCATAGACATAATATGTAAGAAGATGATAAACACTCTGAAACAAATGGGTAAAGGGGTCAGCGTGTCAGAGTGGGGGCAGGGAGGTCTCACTGAGAAGGTGACCTTTCAGCAAAGCCCTGGAGGGAAGGGAACTCGGAGTGTCCCGAGAAGAGGGAACAAAGGCAGAGGCCAGGGCACACAGCTGGATGGGGTGACAGCGGGGTGGGGGGCTGCCAGCAGGGCCCAGCAGGCCTGGGGAGAGTTTGGCTTCAGCTCGGAGGTTTGAACTCAGTCTGTGGACTGCGGCCAGGTCATCACCACTGCCTCGGGGGGCCTCTGGACAGATACAGCCGCTGCCTCGGGGCCTCCGGACAGATGCAGCTGCTTTTCTTGGCCTCAGCAGCCCTCTGCCCTGCTTTGGTCAGGGGGCTTCAACCCAGGCTTCTCCCAGAAAGCCTGCCCTGCCTCCCGCCCTCCCGCCTGCCCAGCACCCACCCTAGCGCCACCCTCCCTGGGGTGAGATCCTCAGCGGGTGGTCCAGAACTGGGGCCTCGATGGGCGCTGCAGTCAGAGGGCTTCCCAGAGGAGAAGGGGTTGCAGGGGGAGGAGGGGGGACAGGAGGGGCGAGAAACTCCAAGGCTCTCTCCAGAGCCCAGTGTCCTCTAGAACCTTATGTTTGCTTTCTTGCTCCCTAGAGCATGAGCCCCAGGACAGTGACCACCCCCATCTTTTCACCTCAGTGCCCCACACAGGCCTGACACCCAGTAAGTGTTTGAGAAAGGAAGAGACGAGGGCAGGAACAGCATCTTCCCGGCCCTGTCCCTCTCCCACCTCCCCTTACCGTGCCCACCTCAGATTTGGCACCAAGCTGGGCTCCGAGGGGCCCCTGGAAGCCCACAGTCCAGTCTGGAAAAGCCGTGCTCGGGAAGCAAGTGCATTATGAAGTGAGAAGGCCTGGGCGGGGGCAGGGAATCGGGTATTTTTTTAAGCACCTATGCTTTGTGCCAGGTATTGTCTACACCTTATAAATCCTATTTTACTGACATGGCACCCATTTTGAAAGGAGGTGAAGGGGTGTCTTCCAGGATACACAGCCCCTCTGCATTCTGCCTAAAGCCCACGATCTCCCTCGTCGGCAGGAAGTGGACCCCGGGTTGCAGGCAGCCCATGAGCAGGTTAAGGGCGGCATGTTGGGGAGTGGGGGGAGGCACTTGTGACTCACCTATGCCCCAGAGGAGGGCTCTGTGTGTGTCGCTGGGTTTCCCTGACCCCAGATGCAGAGTGGAGGTGGGAGAGGCTTGGCCCCTGGATACATGTGGTGGCAGCAAATGGCGCTTGTAAACTGGAGCCCCCTGGCCTACTCAAGGAGTTTTGTTTTGTTTTGGGGGAATTTTTTGTGGTGAAAAATTTTGTAAAACATAAAATTTGCCATTTAACCATTTTTAAGTGTACAATGTGGCAGCGTTAAGTACATTGGCACTGTTGTGCAACCAGCACACATTATTTCCAAAACAGAGTTTTCATTACTCTAAGCAGAAACTCTGTAACCATTAAGCAATAACTCCCCATTGCACCCTCCCCCAGTCCCTGGTGTCCCCTCATATGCTTTCAGTGTCTATGAATATGACTATTCTAGATATTGCATGTAAGTGTCCTCATTCAATATCCGTCCTGTTGCTTCTGACTTATTTCACTTAGTGTAATGTTTCCACAGTTCATCCGTGTTATAGCATGTATCAGAGTTTCATTACTTTTTATGGCTGAATAGTATTTCATTGCATAGATAGACCACGTTTTGTTTGTCCGTTTGTCCAGTAAGGTTTTTCAAAATGTGAACAAGGTAAATCAGTCACCAGTATTTAAAAATCTGGATATTTACATAATGGTGCATATTTCCAGTTTCTTCTAAAAACTTGGAATGCATAGCTACACGAGGTCCGGGCTCCTGGCCTCATGGGTGTCATCTGCCCAGCCACTTCCCCTATCAGACTGAGGTGGCATCTGCCTACTCGGAGGGGCCGTGCCACCATTGGAGCCAGCGCCTGAGGTGCACAGCCCTGGGGTGAGGATGTTGGCAGCTCAAGAGTCTGGGCCAGCACCCTGGGCTCCTGAGCTGGAGGGCCCTGGGAACACACACACCCACACCCACACCCACACACACATGCGTGTGTCCTCACAGCACCCAAGCCTCCTTCATGCTCATGCCTGGAGATGCACAGGGCAAGAGGGTCCATCCTCCCTGGAGGGAATCTGGCCGGGAGGCAGGCGGTCGGGGCGCCACCTCTGGGCCCGTTCCTGGTGTGATGCTGCAGGAGGCCGTCGGCCTGACGCCCATGCCGAGCGTAGTGACAGTTGGCTCCCTCTGTGCTTGGTGTGGTGCCCATTGACTCTCCTAGCAACCCCTCCTTCCAGAGGAGGAAGACAAGGCCCTCTGAGGTCAAGCAAGTGGCCTTTTGGGGGTGGTGCCAGGATGTGAAGTCACACCTGCAAGGTGAGCTAAGAATGGGCACCGGCCAGAGCTCAGGGGAGCTCAGACAGTTGGCCAGGATGGGTGTCAATCCTTGCCCTCCAGCTCCTTGACCCTGGCAGAGACTTCTGAATCCCGGGTGCTGGGGCTTCTCTGGCAGCGGGCCCAGCCCTGGTGGGGAGGTAGGCAGCTCTCAGGACGGACCCTGAGCCGCTGAAGGAGGCATGAAGTATCCCTCGGAAGGATGGGCACCAGGCTGGGCTTGGGCTCTGAGTACCTCCTTCCTAGGGACAGCGGAGGAAGGAGGCCTGCTCTGAGGAGGTAGCGTTGAGCCAGGTCTTGAAGGTGGACTGACATTTACTGAGCTGGAAGCAACACGGCAGGCAGGCAGCAGAGCCCAAGCAGAGGCCTGGAGGTGTGAGGCTTCAGAAGTGGCCCAGGATAGTGGGACCTGGGCTGGGGGAGGCTGCAGAGATCATGGGACCAAGAAAACACCCGGCACTCTTGTGGACTCTTCTTGGGCAGGCTGTGGGGAGCAGGAAGGTTAGGGAACAGGGGAGTGATCATTAGACTGGTGCTGGGAAAGGGTGGGGTGACTGAGGGGAGCTGGGGTGCTGAAGGGGGAGGTCGGCCAAGGAGGCTGGGTGGGGTGGGGGTGGGGTGGATGTGGTTTGGCAAGTTGGTGGCCCGTTCACTCTCTGTGTGTTTCAGTAATGTGCATCTGTCCCCCCAGGAGGGCTGGCATCTTGGTTGTAGTCACTACTTTGTTTCTCAGCCTGGGACAGAGTCAGCACGCAGTAGGTGCTCAGTAAATACTACTCATTCCACAGATATCTAGGTTGGTCGCTGGAGACACTGCCAGAAGAAAACCAGACCCGTCTGTGATTGAGGAGGAGGGGATGGGCGGTGAGGTTCCAGAGGTAGCAGGGCGGCTAGCCTGGGGACCGTGGGATGTAGCTGAGCAAGGCGGAGGGATCTTTGGGGTGGCCTTGAGTAGAGCCTGGAGCTCTCCTGCAGGAGGATGGAGAGAGCAGAGACTGCCCAGAGGAAGAGGGGGAGAAGGAGGGGCATCCTGGCCCAGGGGACCTGCGGCAGCCGAGGGGGAGGGGTGCCATGGCGCGGAGGCCTTTCCCATCCCCCTCTGCCCTGGGCCCTGGCTGCTTGATGGGCAGCCCGGCCCCGCCCCTGGGCAGCCGGCAGGCCAGTGATTGGTTGGCGAGCTAGAGCCGCTTGGTCACCATGGGGACGCTCCGGAGGTGAGGTGCGCGTGCCCAGTGCCCAGCACCAGGAACTAAATCTTCATAATCTGCCGGCTGGGAGGGTGGGGGTGGGGTCGTGCGCGACCCTGGCCTGGGGGAGGGGGTGGCCTGGGAGGCGGTCAGGGCTCACAGTGGCCGCCCCTCCCCCACTCACTCTGGTTCCAGGTGCAGAGCCGTTTGGGCACCTGGGCGCCACCAGGAACCACGCGGTATTCACCTGACAGTGACCCCGGGAGCTTGAGCGTAGCTTGGGCCTCTGCCTTCTCAGCTGATCAAGCAGGGGGCTGGGGCAGGGTGTGGAAAAAAGGGGCCTGGAATTTATCTGAAGTGTCCAGCCCCCTAGTTAAAAGTTTGTCCTCCTAGATTCCCCAGCAGTGCCGCGCTGTCTGCAGCAGGGGGCGCCCTCCACAGAGCTTTGTTGGGCTGTCACTTCAGGAAAGCAGGGATGGCCCATGAGGTGCCAGGGGTGCACCCGCAGCCCTGGCTCTGGATGTTCAGTGCCATGTGGCCGTGTACCAAGGGCAGATCTCTGTCTGCACAGGCTGCCAGGATTGGCCTGGGCCTCCTTGCTGGAGGGAGTGACTAACGGGCAGGGGTGTCACAGTGGAGCCATCCTTCCTCAGGCAGAGGTTGGAGAAGTTCGAGGGTCTGCTGTGGGGAAGGGGTCCTGTGGGGAGAGGGTGTAAAGGGGCAAGGCAGTGGTGAGCTGGAGGAAGAGGGGGGCACTGGCTAGGCCCCATGCAGCCCCTGGCGTGTCCGAGGACCTCTGGACCTGCGGCAGGCAGGTCAGACTTGAGGCTGCAGCCACTCACTCCCAGGCCCTCCAAGCTGGATATGGCTTTTGTGGGGTGGAGGGCAGGAGGCACGCTCCATGGCCGCTCCGCCCCTGATGGCCCCAGTTTCTGGCAGAGGGACCCTGCCCCCAACTCAGGCTGGGGCAAGGCTAGCCTCTTGGCGCCCCCAGCGGGGACGGCAGCGCTCACCTCCTGCCCAGGGATGCTCGTGAGAATAGCACAGGGCCACGTACCTGGGGGGAGGGGGGTCTTAGGGGCCAGCGGGTGCTGAGGTGGAGCCTCACACCCAGGCCTCTCGTTTCAGACGACTCCTCCTCCGAGAGCGGCAGCGGCAATGGCTCCTCCACCCTGAACCCGTCCACGTCAAGCAGCACACAGGGAGACCCCACCTTCCCCGAGATGAATGGCAACGGCACCGTGGCCCCTGTGGACTTCACTGCCACCGCCGAGGATCAGCCCATCAACCTGTGCGAGAAGCTCCCGCAGGGCTCAGCGCTCGGCACGCCCTCCTACCCCTCCGACGCCGATGGACTGCGGAGCCGCGTCAAGTACGGGGTGAAGACCACCCCCGAGGTGTGTGGGGCTGCGGGACTGCTGGCCCGCCAGAGCCGTGAGCCTCTGCCGAGCCCGTACACGGCAGGGTTGTGCGGGGCTGACGTGAAATCACACATACCAGGGTTGTGACACCAAGTCAGGGTGGTAGCCGTGGCTGCTCTGCCATCATTGTCCTGGGGAGGCTCTGGAATGGGAGACCGCTCAGTTGACCTCGAGCAAGGCCCTCACTTCTCTCAGCCTGCATCCCCATCTGTGAAGTGGGGTTGTTGGCCTCTGCCGTGGTGGACGTGGTGGGTGATGTGTGGCCTGGCCCTCTCTGCCTCCAAAACAGAGTCTGCTGTGAGGAACAGCAGCAAGTGGGCTACATTCAGCACAGAGGCCCAAGGCCTCATGTTTTCTGGCTACTCTGCATGCCTGTCCCCATTCTACAGATGGTGCAGAAAAAAGGTGAGGCCTTTGTTTGTGGCCCCAGGGATGTGGATGTGTGAAACTCAATAGACCAGGCTAATGCCGGGCGGACAGGTGCCCCACCATTTGGCGCTCCCCTCCCACTCCCCTGTTGCTTCCGAAAACCATCTCCGGGCCACTGAGGTCTCCTGCAGCAGTGCAGTGTGGTACCGGGGGCGGGAGCTCTCCCGGGGGGGGGTCTTCTTCTGCCCGGGCTAGGGGGGCCAGAGGTGCCTTCTCAGAGCCCTACACTCCTGGGCTGCAGCCACGGGCCCCTGCACAGGTTCCTTCCCCTCCCAGGGCCTGTTTTCTCTTCTGCAGAGGGTGTGGGGTGGGTGCCAGTGCTGGCTTCCAATGACGTGTCTCGTGGGAAGGTTCTGTACAAATGAACGGGTGTCCAGTCATCACTGTGTGTCTGAGCCCAGGCTGCGGGGCAGGTACTGGCCAGAGCACTGTCTTCCCTTCTTTGACTGGGTCCCAGGGGCAGGCACAGCTGCTGCCTCGGCAGGCAGAGAGCCAGAGGGGTTGAGTTTGCTACCGCGGCCTCAGACCACATGTGTGGACCATGGAAGTGAGATGGGAGCATGAGCGCCGCCGAGAGCTCTTCTGTCTCCTCTGACGCTGGCAGAGGATTGGCCAAAGAGCACCTGGGAATGTGACTTGCCCAAGGCACCTTTGACCCTCCGTTGCGAGTCTGACACAGCCCAGTGGGAGGCCAGAGGACCTGGGTGTCCTTTCCCCTTCAGAGTCTATGTGTGGGTCAAGAGATGGGCATGAGGCCAGGGACCCTGGGAGGGCCGACCTCAGTGGGTGTGGTCACGTGGAGGCTGGTGGTGGCAGCTACCATGGGACAGGGCACCAATCAGTGTCTGTCTTTATGCATTTGTCAGCAAGAGCTGTATGCCGTCTGGGCCACTATGTGGCCACGTTGCAAGGTGTGATCTGCGGCTGTTTGTTTGTTTCCTGGGCCTGACTGCCTACTAGATGCCCACCTCCTTGAGGGCAGGGACCGTGTCTCCAGGACACTGCTAGTCAGGGTACCACTGAGTGAAGTCAGGACTCGCCAAAGCCGCAAACTTTCTAAAAGGCAAATGTCAGTGGTCCTCGGGGAGCCTTCCCAGAGCACGTGTGGCAGTGGGCAGGAGACCGGATGGGAACTGAGCAGTAAAGGATGAAGAAGATGGAAAAAGCGGAGAGGAGAGTGGGGAAGTGCATTCCCAGGAGAGCTGGGGAAGGGTCTTGTTCCAGGAGGGGCTCAGGAGGTGGGTCCCTTCTCTACTGCAGGACAAGGGGCTGTGCCTGGTTCCCAGTGGGCTGTGCCTGGTTCCCTCTCCCCTTTCTACACACGCTCTGCATCGGGGCTCACGGTGACTTCCAGGGGTGGCGGCAGACAGGAGAAGCCCAGCCCGGGAGCTGCGAGGATGCCCTTTTGCCTGATGGGCCTGTCTCTTTGGCTGGTTCTCTCCCAGCCCATCTGTTCCTCATCCCCGACAGACAGCACACTCACTGCTTTTGTGACAGCTCGGTTGTCAGCTCAGGGTTGCAGCCCCTTGGGGAGCAGGGAGGAAAACCCCGAAGCCAGAACAGATCTTGGCACAAGCAGGAGAGGCTGGCTGGTGGCGGGAAGGAGCCCTTTCTGTGTTTGCCTTTCCCTCATGCGATGAGGCACGTCCTGACGTGGCCACTGCTGCCGAGTAAACCACTATCCCCTCCGCTGAACTCCTCCAGGGCGCCAGGCCTCTGCATGTGTGGTTGTGGGCAGTCCTTCCTACAGCCGCCCAGGGAGGGGTGGCACCATCGCTGTCCCCGTGTCACGGGAAAGGAGCAGAAGGAAAGTGACTTGCTCAGGGCCTTGCAGCGTGGCTCACGTGGCAGCTGGGAGTGCTCGCCGCGCCTGCCCGCACGCTCACCGCGGCCTGACCCTCTGCCACCCCCACCCTCTCAGTCCCCCCCCTACAGCTCGGGGAGCTACGACTCCATCAAAACCGAGGTCAGTGGCTGCCCTGAGGACCTGACGGTGGGTCGGGCCCCCACAGCAGATGACGATGACGATGACCACGACGACCATGAGGACAATGACAAGATGAATGACTCTGAGGGCATGGACCCTGAGCGCCTCAAGGCCTTCAACGTGAGTGCCCGCCCGGGATGGCTGGCTGGGGCGGGGGCTCAGCCGGGCCAGCCCTTCCCACAGCCTGTGTCTCCTGCAGATGTTCGTGCGTCTCTTTGTGGACGAGAACCTGGACCGCATGGTGCCCATCTCCAAGCAGCCCAAGGAGAAGATCCAGGCCATCATCGAGTCCTGCAGCCGGCAGTTCCCTGAGTTCCAGGAGCGGGCCCGCAAGCGCATCCGCACGTACCTCAAGTCCTGCCGGCGCATGAAGAAGAACGGCATGGAGATGGTGAGCCCCAGGCCCACCAGTCCCAGGCTCCCCGCACCCTCCTGGCCGCCCGGGCACTTTTCCCACAGCCCTTCCAATACCCCTGGAAGCAGGCATTGTGGCCCCTGGTTCACAGAGGAGCCCAAAGCCCAGTGCTGCCCTGCCCACCTCTAGGGCAGGGTCTCTGCGCCCTAACACTGGCTCCATCCCCATTCTGCTTGCAGACCAGACCCACACCTCCCCACCTGACCTCGGCCATGGCAGAAAACATCCTGGCAGCTGCCTGTGAGAGCGAGACGAGAAAAGCAGCCAAAAGGATGCGCCTGGAGATCTACCAGTCCTCTCAGGTGCCTGCTCGCTGCCAGCCACTGGGAGGGTGTCCTCAGCCATCTCGCAGATACTACCATGGCCCCTGGGTGCAGAGGGAGCAGGGAGGGCATCCTCAGATGGGAGATGGAGATGCTGGGGGGAGGGGGGCGGGTGGGGGTAAGTCAGAGGAGCCCAGACACAAAGGCCTTGCGGACCTAGGAAGGGAGTCTGGACTTCATCCCGAGCCCTGAGAGTGTCTTCAGCCGGGCAGGAACAGATGAAATCTGCCCTGAAGATAGATGAGCAGATAGGGGGCTGGGGGAGGCCCTGGGCAAGGCAGCCAGGGGGAGAGGCAGAGTCCTGCAGGTCCCGCGCCGGGTCCCGGCAAATCTGGGGCCACCACCCACCCCTGTCCAGGGACCGTGGTCAGGGCTTGCTGCCCCTGTGGTTCCCCAGCGCCTCCCTCCCGCTCCGCAGGACGAGCCCATAGCCCTGGACAAGCAGCAGTCCCGGGACTCCGCAGCCATCCCCCACTCCACCTACTCACTGCCAGCCTCCTCCTACTCCCAGGACCCTGTGTACGTCAACGGTGGCCTGAACTACAGTTACCGTGGTTACGGGGCCTTGGGCAGCAACCTGCAGCCCCCTGCCTCCCTCCAAACAGGAAATCACAGTAATGGTGAGTGCGGGACACCAGGCTCTGCGGCTCCCTGACCAGCCGCCTTGGGAAGGGGGCGGGGCAGGTGGGGAAGCAGCAGAGGCGCCGGAAAAGTGACTCCTTCTTGGCACAGGGACCCTCCCCATCTCATAATATTAGTCAGTCCTTAGCTTGGAAGGCAAGGTTAACAGGAACAGCGTTCCACTCCTTTCTTGCCTCCTCGGAGGCTTGCTGGGCCTCTCCCTGGTCCCCTGCCGCTGCCCCACCCCCCCTCCACGGGCCACTGTGCGCAGAGTCCCAGCCAAGGCGCCGCTCTTCACCTGAGTTGAGCCCCTCCACACCCTCGTCTCACCCAAAATGACCAAGTCTCAGTGAGACGGTCGCTGGCCCAGGTCTTGCAGAGTTGATGGCAGAGCCAGGATTTGGTCCCAGGCAGGTCACCTCCCTCTCCAGGCCACCGCTTAGGACCTCACCTGTGAGATGAAGGTTCTTCTTTTTAAAAGCATTTCTTAGTTTTTAAAAAAAAATTATTTATTTTATTTATTTTTGGCTGCATTGCGTCTTCGTTGCTGTGCTCAGGCTTTCTCTAGTTGCGGCGAGTGGGGGCTACTCTTCATTACTGTGCGGTGTGCGGGCTTCTCATTGCGGTGGCTTCTCTTGTTGCAGAGCACGGGCTCTAGGCGCGCGGGCTTCAGTAGTTGTGGCACACGGGCTCAGTAGTTGTGGCTCACGGCTCTAGAGCGCAGGCTCAGTAGTTGTGGCGCACGGACTTAGTTGCTCTGTGGCATGTGGGATCTTCCCGGACCAGGGCTCGAACCCGTGTCCCCTGCATTGGCAGGCGGATTCTTAACCACTGCGCCACCAGGGAAGCCCCGAGATGAAGGTTCTTTCACCTGGGAGCAGGGCCCCAGCCCTTTCTGCTGCACCGTGGGGCCCCACCTAGGTCACCTGGGGCAGTAGTTAGCCGTCTGTCCCCCCACTCTAACCCCAGGAGCTGGTGATTCCCTAGGTGCCCCCGTAACTCTGCCCAGGTGACTCTGATGCAGACGGAACACAGGCCAATATTGGAGAAACAGTCCCCAAAAGATAGAAACCTCCCCATGGAGCTAGGTGCTGCCCTGAGTGCGGACCTCAGGCCCTTTCACGCTGAGGCCTGGGTGGCAGGTGCGGCAGGGGAAGAGCGGGTTCCCCCGGTGGAGGGCAGCCTGGCGGCTTCCGGGAGCTGGCGGGGTCAGGTAGGGGTGATCCCAGGGCCTCTTGAGCCAGGCATCTAGATTTAGTTCTGTGTGCAGCGGGAGCCACAGATAGGCTTTAACCAAAGGAGGCTGTGAATTGTGCTGTCTGCCCTTGTGGTGAGATTTTAATGGGGAGGACAGGAGGCAGAAGCAGTGTGCTTTGGGGGTCGTTCAGAGGCGAGAGGAAAGGCTGGGGGTGACAGCAAGTGGCTGCTTGACGAGTAGGTTAGAGGAAGGTGCCGCCCGCAGGCCAGGGAATTCTGGTTCTAGGTCTTGGCTGAACGTGCCCGAGAATTCCTCTCAGGCCCTTGTCCTTGGCCGCGGGAGACCCCTTACTGTTCCTGGGCAGCGATGGAGGCGGCTGGTCCCTACCCATGGCAGAAAGCCCAGACACCCTCGCTCACCTTGCCCCCCGCCCCACCGGGAAGTACGTGCGGGTCCCTGGAAGATTCCTGCCTGGGCTTAACTTCTCATCCTTTCCTAATGCCTCTTAACCTAAAATAAGAGGCTGCCTGGCCCTAATCCCTGAGGCTGAGGCCAGAGTGGCCAGCTGCAGCAGGGGTGAAATGGCTGTCCCAGGCGGGCTGCTTTCCTTCCAGGAAGGAGCACTATCTGACAGCCCTGCTGAGTGGGGACCCTGGTAGAGTGTGTCTGGAGACAGGTGCGGGGCGGGAAGTTAGAGCCCCCCCTGGTGCGCATGGGAAGAGTCCTTCCCAGGGGGCAGGCGATGGTGATAGGCCCCCACCTGGCACCACACGGCAGGGCCTGTCTCGGGCCGCAGCTGCCAGGGCTGCTCCGGCCTCTCTTGAGGGCCAGGCCTGCCGCCCTCCTGCCCTGTTCACACTTGCCAGAGAGGCTTCAAGAAAGGCCACTAGCTCTGCCCCTGTACCTTAGTCTCCCTGGTTCCTTAGAAGTGGGTGGTGAGGTCACGGAGGCCGAGATCTGCTCGCTGACCTCCTGCCTGGGGCAGTGGCATCCTGTGAGCACTGGGTTTGGGTCCAGCGGTTGGAAGAACACCACAGGCAGTCCCAGTCCCACTGCCCTCCCAGCAGCAGCCCTTAAACGAGGGTTCAGTCCATTTGGCACCTTGGTTGGGCAGTCGTGTTGGTGGCTCAGAGCTCCTCACTTAGATCATGGGTGGATCTGGAAATCCAGGTCAGCCCAGATAGACTCAGGCTCTGCCTGTCTTACCTGGGCTGCTGGGCAACTCGCACCCGCTCCGGCCCCTCTAGCAACCACCTGGCCACCTGAGTGTCTGCCTGTAACCAGAGCCCAGAAGGCCTGCTCTGAGCATAGGAGTGAAGAGGACAAGGCTTGGGGGTGGAGGGAGGAAAGAGAGGAAGCCCAGGGACAGCTCACACCCATGTGGCAGGCGGCTCCGGCCTTCCTCTGCCATCTCCAGCCAGTGTCTGGAGGGGACCAAACCCTGCAGCAGCCGGGAGCCAGCGCAGGCACCCCTGCCTGCTCCCAGACTATCCCAGCAGCCACCCATGTGGGAGTCAGCCACCTGCTTGGCTGCTGTTCCCAGCAGTTCACAGCCCCAGCCCAGTCCTTCCTCCTGTGTTTCATTTTAATGGACTTCCCTCGACCCTCAACTCCAAGGATGTTCCTTAGCAGGCCAGTTCCCAGGACGTCCTGCGTCACGTCCCTGTTCTCTGATTAGAGAAGAAATAACCCCATGTGACAGACTGTCCCGTCTTAGATTCCAACTTCCTCCCCCATCTGGGGGCTGCACCAGCTTCCTTTTAGCAGTAGTCGTGTTTCCATAATTTCTCCCAAGATGTTACTTCTGGTCTATATGTCTCCAGTGACAAGGGCTTGTCCATCTCTGTAGCAGCATAAAAGCTATAGGGAGTTCCCTGGTGGCCTAGTGGTTAGGATTCCGGGCTCTCACTGCCGTGGCCCGGGTTCAGCGCCTGGTCAGGGAACTGAGATCCTGCAAGACTCATGGTGCGGCCAAAAAAAAAAAAAAAGAAAGCAAGGTGCTGCCACTGTAGGTGCAATAATGATTCACACTGGCTGTCAGAACCAGTGGGGTAGTGGGGAGCTGGCTGGTAATTGAGAACTGCCTCACACACCCATGTACAATGATCTCTGCTTATGGGGGTTGGGGGCTGGGCAGGGCACAGGGAGACGGACCTCGCTGGGTCACAGAAGGCCTCCCAAGCAAGCTTCTGCTCCCACACTGCCAGATCCTCTCCTTTGGCGGTTTTCTTGCTGAACACCTCGAAAGAATGCTCAAATTCCAGGAGCTTCTGTGTCTCCTGGAAGCCCTTTCCCAGTGGGCCTCCCGTAGGCTGAGCATCCCGAGCCGCACCGAGGGGTTCACCGGCGTGGCTCAGCCCCAGAACAGTCTCCTCGTGCTGTAGCTGAGGGCCAGGGGCCCAGGGAAGTTAGGAATCGCCCATGGCGGGGCCGAGCAGGCCGCCAGTCCGGGCTTGCTGACTCCAGAGCCACGGCGCACCCCACAGAGCCATTTGGGAAAGGTGGAGAGGAGACCAGGCCTGGTGGCCCCAGCACACACCCCCAGTGTGTTTCGGTAAGACTGCAGGCACCCTCTTTGTTGCCACCGTTCAAGGGCAAAGGGGAGGTGATTTCTCTAGAGGGCCCCTCTGGGTCCTGTCTGACCTTCCGACCTTCACCCACCCACCCCATGCTGTCCCGTCTCAGCAACATTAATCTTCCATCTCGCTTGGGCACAAGAGAACTTCTCAGAGGCAAGGGGCTTCGAGGTGCTGCAGCCCATCAGGAGGAGGCTCAGCCCCCAGCGCCTCCCTCCACCTGCCCCTCCAGCCGCTCCCGGCAGGGCGCGCTCCGTCTGGCCGCTCCAGCCCCGGCCTCTTTCCCAGGCCCAAGCAGGGCAGCCCAGGGCAGCCAGCCTCTTTCTTGCTCTTCCCCGGCGGCGACGGCGGTTGAGAAACCCCTTCCTTGTCTCATGAGGCGCCCACATGGGTGCTTCTTCTCCTGGCCTTCTGGGGCTCCACTTTGGACTCTGTCCGGGGCTTTCCACACCCTGTCCCCCTCGGGGGCGTCGGACCCCCACCTACCGGCAGTGTCTTAGCCACCCCCTCCCCTGCCAGCTCGAGGCGGCCTCCTCACCCGGAGACCAGAGCCCAGAGTGCGGAGGCCTGCCTGACAGTCCTCAGAGAGCAGCCGAGGTGCGATGAGTGCCAGGGAGCTGGGGTCAGAGTGCTGCCCAGCCTGAGGCCAAAGCCTCCCCCCGACCCCATCGCAGGATCACCCTCGGGCTTAACAGAAAAGCCCACGTCTTGTCTGCAGGCCCCCTTCTAAGCATTAGGGGTACAACCGTGGAGACAGACGAGGGCCTCGGGCCCCCACGATAGGGGAAAGGGTGCCCCTCCTCACCCTGGCTCCCCTCCTCGCAGGGCCCACGGACCTCAGCATGAAAGGCGGGGCCTCCACCACCTCCACCACGCCCACGCCCACGCCCTCCAGCAACAGCACCAGCCGGACCATGCCCACCGCCCAGCTCAGCCCCACCGAGATCAGTGCCGTGCGGCAGCTCATCGCCGGCTACCGGGAGTCCGCCGCCTTCCTGCTGCGCTCAGCAGATGAACTGGAAAACCTCATTTTACAGCAGAACTGACCCAGCAGCACGTCGAGTGCACTACCCTAGGGAAGGAGGCTCTCCCAGCCCCGGACCGGCTTCCCGCCTCACCAGTTGGTACCTTTTGTTTTTTTGAAAGAGGTGGATGCAAAAGAGCTGTTTCTAGCCACACTCCAAGCGCCTGAGACTCTGGGCACAAGGACACTTTTTTTTGGAATCTCACCACACGGGTGCTCTGACCTGCTTGGAAGAGGCCAACGGGGCAGCTTTGGAAGGGCTGGGGCTCCCCCTGACAAGGCGCTGGGGCCGCAGCTCTATTTAGAATCATCTTCGTGGACCCTGATGTTAGAATCCCACCCCCAGATAATTACCTTTCAAGTCTTAGGTGAGCAGAATTGCATATTTATTGAGAAAAACAAAGTGGACCCTTTCTTCCTCTCCCCTTAGTAATTTATTTTTCTGAAAATGGATTCTTTTGTGTTTGTACAGATTGCCAGTCTGTGTCTGTCTGATCAGAAGGATGTATCCCTGTGACCTAACATTCCATATCACTACACTGGCGCGGGCTGGGGGCCGGCAGGGCTGGGGGCAGCGGGGGCACCGGGCTGGCTGTCCCTCTGAGCGCCCAGCCCCGCCAAGCAGGAGGACCTCACCCACACCCACTGCAGAGCAAAGACAAACAAAAGCGGCTCCCCCTCCCCCATCCCACAGACGCCCCAGTCACACGGTCACCCGTATTCTACCTCACACTCCAGCGTGGGCTTTTCCAGGATGTGCCCTGAGCCTGTTCTGAACGGCTGTCTCCCACCTCCCCCACCCAGTGTGTCTGCCTGGGAGGTAAGTCCAGAGGGGAGGCCAGGAGCTGGATGGAGCCCAGGGAGGAGCCCCTGGCCCCAGCGCTTGACAGGACAGAGTGCTGGGGCACAGGCAGCCGGTCAGCTGGGCCCTTGCCCTCACCCTGCCCCCAGGGAGCCAGGTCTGAACACTTCTCCACACAGGCCCTGGCCCCTCGGACACCGGCCGGGAAGGGCCCCCGACCCCACCCCCCTCATTGCTGCAGGGTGCGCCCCTGGCTGTCAGGAAAGGCAGCTGCGAGCTCCTGGGTGGAGCTCCTGGGTGGAACCGGGTGGACCGCAGCTCCTGTCCCCTGCCCCCGTGGCTGGAGTAAAGGGACCATCAGCAGAAGTGGAGAAGCCACCTGGGTTCTCCCAGGACCGGCCCTTCTGCAGGGGCCAGTCCTGGAAGAAACCCATAATCCCTGGAGTGTGAAAAAGGGCAAAAAGAAAAGGCTGGCCTGGTTTCCTTCCTCCCCGATAGGCACTTCCTCTTGCTCAGTGCAATACCTACCAGTGCTGCTAAAACCAGGGATTTGCCCAGACCTCACAAGGCCCACAGGGCCTCTCCATGCAACACTCCGTAGCCATGACAGCAGCCCTCTGCTGCCTGCCCCTGCCCGGAGCTGGCAGAAGCCCTCTGTTGCCTTTCCGCCCTCAGAGCAAAGAGGTCCCGGGGAGCCAGGGCCGAGGGGACCCTAGGGTCGAGAGCCGCTCGACCCCAAAGCAGGCACCCCCCTTCCCAAACCAGCTTTTCTGCAGCCAACTGCCTCCCGGCACTGTGGCAGACCACCCTCAGGAGGGGTGGTGAGGGGGCTCCAGCGTGGATGCCTCCCCCTCCTCGGATCCGCGACTGAGCTACGGGCCCCGGATCCAGAAAGTCGGAAGGGCAGGGGGTCCTGCTTGCTTCCAGCCCCGAGAGGTTGAGGGTGGTCTTTGCTCTCCCAAGTGGCCTCCAGCACCCCCCACGCAGCCACACCACCTCTGCCTTCCATCTGACCAGTCCCCAGGCTCCAGCCAGGGCCGGGACACCGAGACCCGCCGTCAGCACAGCACAAGCTCCAGTGCCCGAGGCCGCTCCCACCCCCCAGCGTCCACACGTCCCGCCCCCATCTGCTCAGTACTGCTCGCGGACGTTTGAATTTGTGTAAATATTTATTTTTGTGTGTGAACAATACTACAAAAAGTAATCAGTAGATCTTTTGCAAAATGTTACCCCAGGCAATTTGTGAAAATCTTAATGTTGAAAACTGGCACAGACAATCGCCGCCTTAGAATTCTTGACATCAACTGCTTCACATGTCATTTCTCCTCCCAGAGGCAGTACCCAAGCCAGGCACAAACGGTTAGCTTTTCTGAACACACAGGAGTGAGAAAGACTGGGGAAGGGGCTTCCGCCACTACCCGCACAAGGGATTAGATCTGAAGCTCAGTATAAGCTACAGTGTGAAGTCGTGTTTTTCTGAGTCAAGCTTGTCCTAACTGACCACCTTCAGCGGCCTTAGCACCGCGATAAGAGTGTAGGTTCAGTGTGCTTCAAAGAGAAAGGAAGCAAATGATGATAGCGGTCAAGGTCCACTGGGGCTCCCAGAGCCCCTCCAGGACAGTGGATCCCGTCACGTTGACCCCACCTCTTGGGTGGGCTCCTTCCTAGTGAAGCTGCACGTGAAGCCCTCGTGACGGCAGAATCAGGAGCAAGTTACTGTGTGGAAACAGGATTCCATTAGCTAGTCCAGTCAGGGAACTTGTTCAGTTTTGCTTTTGTTTTAAAAGATGCAGCGTCAACCCCATCCCTCTCCTCCTGACTTGGAGAAGCACCAAAGAGCTGGCTCTGCTGAACCCAGCTCGCTGCTGTCCCCCCCTCACCCCAGGGACTGCCTTCTCCTAAAGGGAGCGTCTGAAGCCCTGCCCCACAGCCAGTTCTTACGGAGGGCCTCAGGGCACAAATAGATCATTCGGGATCCTACGTTTAAGAGGTAATGCAAGAATAGAATATACCAGTTCCAGAGTCTTTGCAGGGGGCTAACTAATCCCACAAGGTTGGAATCAGAGGAGAAATGGGGATTTGGTCTTAGTGGTGGGTTATCTGGTAGACCAGTGAGAGTACAACCCATCTAAAACTCATTTTACCGTCACCACTCAGTTTATACCCAAGGACAGTGTTGAGGGGGAGGGGGACCGGCAGGGGGTTGGAAAGTTCTAGAAGATATCAAACAAACAGGTGGAACCCAGCCATCCCTATTCCCAAGGGCCACTTATGACTCCAGGGGTGGTTATAGGATTAATTACCAGTTCATTTTCAAAATGCTGCTTTGAACTCAGAGGGTTGATACTTTTAATTTGTAATTTTTTGTAAAACTTTTTACAAGATAGTAAAGTATTTCACCAGAATACCAGTTTCAATCCGTCCATGGTCTGATTTTTATATAATTTAGTGGTGCTTTAGAAACTTTGTTTTTGTTGTTTATGAGCTAAACAGCTCAGTCCTTTTTCGCCTGTATCTACCTAAGACCAATGTGAACCTTTGTATTTTTGCTCCTAATTTTGGACTCAGTGAAAGTGTACTGTTTACATGTACAGATGCCCCGGTCCCTGTGTGTCCTGCAAGACTCGCTCCTGAGGAGGAAGGTGCACCTCAAAGCTCATCTGCTTAGCAAAGCCACAAAACAAAAACCTCTCACTTTTTACCTATGTTTCCACCTAAAGACAAAAACAAAAAACCTACACCACACAGAACTCAGATTTGCTGAAAAATACTTTTCTAAGCTCAGAAAAATCTCCATGCGGCAGATGGCCCATATGCCTGTGTCATATGGTCCATTTAGGAGCAGGGCTCAGAAGACTTCCTACCGGCTGCAGGTGGGACACTGCGTGGACTCATGAAAAGTGAAAGTAGGACTTGGCTGCAGAGCCGGGGGTGGATATAGCTCTTCTCCTGACAGCCTGGGAATGGGAAAGTCACGTTGACTCATGGGAGCTTCAGGGTCAAGCCACCCAAGATTTAGGGACAACCCAAGAGGTTTCCAATCCCCTGGCATAATTTAGACACGTTGGGGAAGAGCGCAAGTTCCCTACCTGAGATGAGTTTTAAGACTTTCCAATGCAGATGGTATAAGCATTTCTTCAGGGTCCCCTGGAGGCAGCTCATTCATGAGGCATCACCTCTGGGGAGGGGCAGGGGGCTCCAGACAGTAAGCATATGGCACTTAAGACAAACAGCAGATGGCACCAACTTTTAAAGATGACTCTTTATTACTTAATCAATGGCTTCACCTCTAAATTATATTTTTACAGATATGCACCTATGCAACTTAACGTGGCTCTTCTAAGCAGGTGAGGACTTCCTCCTCAATGCTCTATAAAAATTATTTGTGTTCTATATAGTGAGTTTTTCCAGTAAATGTGGCTTAATCTTTTAATTCTTAGAATGTGTCTTCTCTATGTGATGCAACTAAATTCTGTTTTGTTTGTGGAATGACTAGCACAGGCCAACTCCCTCTCCCCTCACTTAACAAAAGACCAATGAGCTGTTAATCGAGCTGTTATCTCCATGGTATTACTTGCTAAATGCACTGATTTCATAAGTATGTGGAATCCTTTTTCTTTTGAATCTGTATATCATATATAAGACTGAATCTACTTAATAAACACTGAATAACAAACTGAATGCTTTATTTCCACTGTGTCCTCTCAACAGCAGCACTGCCAGCCAGTTCTGTTCCCTCCAACTCTAATTTGGCACTGAAACACCATTCTACCAGTAGATTCCACCTTTTTTTAAAAAAAATTTATTTATATACTTACTTATTATTTTTGGCTGCGTTGGGTCTTTGTTGCTGCCCACGGGCTTTCTCTGGTTGCGGCGAGCGGAGGCTACTCTTCGTTGTGTTGCGTGGGCTTCTCACTGTGGTGGCTTCTCGTTGCGGAGCACAGGCTCTAGGCACGCAGGCTTCAGTAGTTGTGGCTCACGGGCTCTAGAGCGCAGGCTCAGTAGTCGTGGCGCATGGGCTTAGTTGCTCTGTGGCATGTGGGATCTTCCCGGACCAGGGATCGAACCCCGTGTCCCCTGCATTGGCAGGCAGATTCTTAACCACTGCGCCACCAGGGAAGTCCCAGATTCCACCTTTTCCTAGCCAATAAGCTAGCACACAGAAGGTCCTTCGTAGATTTTCTTGAACAAATGAACTTGTCACTTTTTTTGGCACCTCACCCTTCAGAAAGGGAAGGAAATGGACCTTTCCTGGTCCTCGTCAGGTGCCCAGCACAGGCGCATATCATTTTGAAATCTCACCGTTGCCTTCCCAGGGAGGTGCTCTGGCCCCACTTACAGATGAGAAAGAGGGCACACCGGGTGCACACCTCGCCTGGATTCAGCCAGCGCCCAAGCAAGGTCTTAAATGCAGCTGTTTCCCTGCAAATCGCCCTCTTTCCACTCCCATCCGCCCAGGGCGCAGCTCTTCTGAGACTGAAACCAAACTCAGGCGGCTGGGAAAACCGAGGAGACACCATCCCTGGTCCTGAACCGTCAGGACTTGACACTCCATTCGACCCAACACCTGGGATCCCCTTGAAGGAAACAAAAGGGCTGCTTTTTTTTTTTTTCAAAGACGTTTACTTGTATGCAGACTTTTTTTCATCCTGCATTCAATTTAGGTTAAACTTTGAGGAAAACTTTCAGGAATGTGACTGGGGCCAAACCTGATTATCAGGAGTTTAAAAACAATTATGTGTGAGTTAAAAGCATAAATGTAATTGTTAACAATTGCTTGTATATACACCCCCCACACACACACTATGTGGCAGTCGTTAAACGTTTATTTTTTTTGTAAAGGCAGAAGAATCTCTTTTTTTTTAAATGAAATTCTGTGCAGTAGCCAAATATATAAAACAGGTAAAGGGAGATGGGCCAACAGTTTGAAAGTGCTGCCCCGAGGGAGTCTATATACCCTGGGGCTGAGATTCGTAAGAAGAGGAGCAAAAGGTGGCACTTCATCTTCTCAGATGCAGGTAGGGACCCAGAGCAGCAAATCCTCAGTGATGCCATGATAGTGCCTGTCCCACCAAAACTACCACTGCTGAGAACCACCAAAGGACCATGAACTCCCCCACCTGGGACAACACAGCCAGAACCCGGGCCCACGGCACACGGTCCGCGCTGGCCCAATGGAAAGCACTCACCTCCAGGCGAAGCCGCAGCCAGCCGCGGGGACACTGGGATCCAAGGAGGAAGCGCTTGTGGACAGAGAAGGGCTGCTTGGTCTCGGCCCGGCTTCTTTAAATGGAGCTCCAGACCACCGGTGTTAAGCATCGAGGACGACATCAAAGGGGACGCCCCCATGGAACAGCGAGATCAAGGCTACTCAGTGACCCGAGCAGGCGAAGCTCAGCTTACTTGGTGAGGAGGAGGGGAGACCATGCCTGTAACGCACTTTTAAATCTAAATGCACTAGTGAAGGTCAGTAGCTACAGACTATAGGATAATCCTTTGCAAAGTCCTCTCTCCCCTCTTTTGTATAAACCCAGATTTTATTAGGTTTATTATCAGTCAGGGGGTTCTTCAGTGAGGGGCTCCAGCTGCCGGCGGGGTGGAGGGGAGGCTCTTAAACCGTCTGAAATAATACAACTTTGTGTGTGCGTGTGCACGTTCCTGTGGGGAGAGGGTCCAGAGCTCCCACTGGACTCTCAAAGGAGCCCGTGTTCCCAGAAAAGTTAAGAATCACTGCGCTGACAGCTGTATTTTTGTTACTGTCATCCTTACAGAGCTTCCGTCTACACCTTTTGGTTGTTAGAGATGTTCATTCCAGGCTTTCAAAATAATGCACAAAGAGGAAGCACAGGGCACTGTCACCATTTGGTTTCAAGTATTAACCTCCAGGGTCACAGAGCCTACCCTCTCCATCACTTTGAACGGCACACACACACACACACACACACACAAGGGCAACACGGCCCGTGCTGCCTCCTCTCAGGGCACAGGGCAGGCAGACGCTTTGGGCTTTTGTCCCCGAGGCCGGAGGGACGTGGCTACTCTGTTGAGTGTAAACACACACACACACACACACACACGCATCCCTCTCAAGCAGGGTCTGACTTCCTCATGAGCAGGTCGGACATGAAACAAACGGGTGACACTGTGCCTGGCCAGTAAGACGGCGCTCTTTCCAGATTCTGAAACACATTTCCTTGTCCTTTGGACCATGAGTAAAATAAGCCTCTCCTGCCAAGTACTCAGTCTCTAAACCCAGGACTGTGCACTCAACTGTAATGAGAGGCTGAAAGTCAGACATCCACTCAGCTCGCACCAGCCCTCAGCGCGCCACACGGGCCCCCCTCTCCACGGCTCCTCCCTGGGGTGAGGGTCAAGCAGACGACAGGAGCCATGATCTCTCCTGTCTCGGTACCACGCGAGCCAGCAGGATGGGGTACTTCCTATGCACCGCACACTATGACTTTATGCAGTAGCAACTCTCAGCCCAAATCAGTGATGAGAAAGTTGCCAGGGGCTTAGTGGCTTACCCCAACCACTGAGCTGGCAAGTAGCCAGGCCCCCACTCTAACCCAGCGCACGTGCCACCTCCCTGCTAAGATGCAGTTGGCAACGTCAGGTCCCAGCCCTGGCTTCCAATGCATTCTAAGCTCCTGCAGAAGTAATTGGGCAAACAGATTCCATGACATGAAGGCACACGTACACATCACCACCACCAGGCAGTTACCCAGGCACCACAAAGCCACCTTACCACGACTTCTCTATCCGCACCTTGATCAAATCGCAGCACCGCAAAACGACAGCTTGCACTGCCCCAAAACATGTTCCAACGTGCGTAAAATCTACTTTCTCCAGTTCACGGGGAACAAATTAATGGATACGTATTTTAATTAATCTTTAAAGTCAACCCCTGCAGCCTGTCATCTATGCAGGTTCGTCAACCAGCGTCAGACCCCATTTCGGGCCGGCCCCCCCCTCACTGCTGCTGGCCCAAGATCCTCCGCCAGGAGGAATCTCTCAGGCAACCTCGATCTCAGTAAGGCGGTTGGGATGAGCAGCTGTGGAGGGGCGTCACAGTTCACGGCTTCGATTCACAGGCGAAAAGGACCCCCATCGGTTTCATGAGATTTTGCTTCCAGTCCACACGGTGGATAAATGGGTAAGTTCACCACGTCATGCTCAGTCTGATGAAGACCAGCAACGCTGACAAGTCGCACCTTTGGGACCAACGTCTCAAAAGAACTCCACACACGAGGGACTTCCCTGGCGGTGCAGTGGTTAAGACCCCAGGGGGTGTGGGTTCGAGCCCTAGTCAGGGAGTTAGGGTCCCATGTGCCTTGCGGCCAAAAAACCAAAACATGAAACAGAAGCAATACTGTAACAAAATTCAATAGACTTAAAAAAATGGTCTATATCAAAAACAAAACAAAAAAAACTCCACACACTAGAAAATCTGCTCCAGCGCCGAGGTGAAGTGAGCCGGGGTCTGCCTCCCAACCCAACCTTCCTCCCAGCCCAGCAGGGCGGCCGCAGAAGATGACCGAGACCACACGTGCAGGTTGTACAGGTTTATTTTTCCAAGACCACAGAGACATACAAGAGCAGTGCTTTCCCTGGCGGACCAGTTTCCAACTGTCCCCTAGGGTGGCCCCAAAGGTCACAGCAGAAGGAGGAAGAGGGTCAACCACGCTTGTGCCTCTGCTCCGTCTTTGGTAAACAGACTCTTGAAGTTGACAACCTGGACTTGGCCAATAACTGCATTTAAATCACCACCACATCTTTGCCAACTTCCCACTCATGCTTCAGATGACAGAAATGCCACAATGGATGCAAAGTGGGGGAAAGAAAAGACCTTTCAGATGAAATGAGACTTGAAGTCACACCAGTTTTACAGCTCACACAGACGCACTCACACAGGGAGACCTACGTTCAACAAGGAAGACGCTCCACTCACAAGTCGAGGTACAAGAAATAAGGCAGGAAGCAGGGTGAGGTGACACAGCTATGGAGACATCTACTTGCTGGAAACGTGTTGGGAGAGAGGCTGGCAGCTGGCATAGCTGTTTCTTCCTTAACCTGCTGTCAAAAGTATGTCCAGTGGAGCCCTGTGGCCCCAGGAAAGCATGCTCCCAGGTACAGCTGACAGGTGGGGAGCCCGGAGCCAGGTCCAGAAGGCCCACCTGGGGGCTGCCCAGGGCACTCACCCTTGAATCCAGAAGCACTTGACACTGGTGGTGGTGATTTGTCACACATGGCAGCGAGCTGCCAGTGAAGGTCGGAGGAGAAGCGATGAGCAAGACGCGTTCGCCCAGCGGCAAGCAGCTGGGCTGCCCGTGGCTCTGCAACTGCAGCAGGTCCACCGGCTGACCGGTGACAGGGCACCAGGTCAACTGGTAGGTCCCAAGTCAATCACTCCACCCCTCACGTCGGGCAGCACAGCACGCAGTGGCTCTGACACAGGTGGAGAGAAGTCAATTACACCACTTTAATGCAATGATGCCGAAGACGTAAAATAAGGGAGAGTCGTTCGTGTTCTCTGTACAATACATCCATTTACAGAATCGGCCAGTACTGTGTACAACATATAAATACATGATAAAACATTAGAGGTGCAGAGAGCATACTTACAGAAGCCAGAAGTTCACTTTATACATCCAAGGATAAAGAGTTAAAAATATAAAAATAAGAAAAACACACTGCTTTGAAATGTAAAATGACTTTCACATACACAGGTGCGTGGAGATGCCCACTCCCACAGAGTCCAAAGTGACGGAGAGGGTGTCGAGCAGACAAATTCACCTGTCTGGACACCTGACTTACAAGGAGGAAAGACAATCCTATGCCCGACCCATTGTCCAAGCAGGTCTATTCAAGGTTCCGAAAGCTCCTGTGGGCCAGTGGATCATTCGGAGACAGCCAAGTCCCAAACTGGCTTCAGCAACAGAACCAAAGGTCAAACTGGCTCCATCAACTGGCAAATGACTGTGACCCTGAGGTCAGCAGGTTCTTAAGCCCCCTGGTGGGCACTGCTGGGAGTTGCTTTAACCCTGTGCTGGCTTCTTCCCCATCAACTCCCGGAGGAGCAGTGGGAGGAAAGACGGCAGGGAGGGGGCAGTGGAAGACTGACATTTCTACTCAGTTCGGGTAGGTTAGTCCCCTTGGTGGAGAACACAACCTTCTTGCTTCAGCTTCAAGTCCCTCTGAGTCTCAAGGAGGCTCCCCACGCCACACCAGGCTCTGTCTGTGTGACAAGAGCTCGGGCTGGCCGGCCAGCCTTGGGCAGCCCAGCAACCTGCCCTGCAGGAAACCCTTCCAGCAAAACCAGAAGGCCGACAAGTGGCCGAGGGGCTTTAGCACTACAGATTTTAGGGAGAGGCAAGAGGACTCTTGCCTAGAGAGACAGAGTCTATTTTATCAATGATATCCTGTATACAGATTGAAGATCCATCATTATCAAAATACACACACACTAAATATACAACTTTTCCCATGGCCATAATTTATTATCTCACCACAAGGCACAATACACAGAGCTTTGAGGGTCCAATACAGTCATCGTGACAGAACGCACCACAGCCCTGGCACATGATCATGGCTTTCAGGCTGCACGCACACTGGAGTGAGATGCTTTCCACCGTGCTGCTGTCGGTGAACATCTGCAAGGAAAGTGATGCGCTGTGGCTTGCACCAAAGTTTGCTTTGTGGCTCAGCTGCACCACACTTCCGGCAAGGCCTTTGGCAAAGGTGGGGGAGCCAGAGGAATAATTAAAGCTGGTGGTGGAACTTAGCTGGAGTTTGGAAAGCTTCCCATAAAATGCCTGTTTGATGTTGAGCTGGGAGGGGATGGAAGAAGGCTCTAGAGGCTGACTGAGCCCTTTCCCAGGCTCTCGGGGTAATTTCCAGAAGGGCAAATCAAGGACAAAGGGCATCCCTTTCAAGTGACCCACCAGCTCCCGAGGACCAGGCCCCGCTACATTTCTGTTCTCTGCCTTCGCCTTGGGAGGCCCCCCACCAAAAGGCTTCTCGCTCTTGATGCTGCCAACAGAGGCAGGCGGTGGCCTTGGAGCCCAGTCTTCCCTGGCAGTCTGTACCCCACCAGACACAGAGTGTTTGCTTGCCCCCGACTTCCTGCTGGGAAAATCGGGAGGGGCGTCAGCAGGCAGAGGCGCTGGCTCCACAGGCCGGGGGCACTGAAGGGCTGCAGCCTCGCTTCTGGAGCCAAAGAGCTTCTTCCCTTGGCCTCCAGCACTGTTCTGATCACCCAGGGCCGGACCTGCCCGATCGGGACCCGAGGAGACCACATTTGGAGATGAGAAACAAGGGGCTCTCGAGGTAGTGAGATTTCCCGGACTCGTGCCTGGGGCAGCACTTGAATTACTGCACTGGGACAGGTCACCAGCTTCCTTCTGATCTTCAAAACTAAAGGGAGAGAACTGCTCTTTGGAATCCACTTCTACTTTCCCAGAGGCAGCCATTGGATTTGTCACTGGATATAGGGAGTTTAAACTCAGGGCGTGCTTGGAAATCTTTGGGGGTGCTCCAGGAGCCGGGGCGGCCTCCAGTCTGGCGAGGTCGGTGCTTGCTTCACGGCCCTCAGGTAGAAGAGACTCCTTCGAAGCTCTTAAAGAACTGGGACTGCTACTGCCAACCTCACAACTGCTTTCCCCAGGGTCTTGCAAAGATCCCATACGCAAGGAGCCGCCATGGCTCTGCTCTGTCGTAAGTGGGAGTCGTGGGGATTCGGGTTTGCTGCCACCGTGGGCTGGACGAAGAACCTTCTCTAGGGGCAAGCTGCCCTGCAGCAACTGCATCACGAGGGGGTTAGTAGCCTCCACCGAGGACGCAAGCCTTCCCAGGGACACAGGCCTCGGCTGGTACTCAGTACTGGCCAGTAACAGGGAGTCCGGGATCTTTTGGGGAACCGCACATACTCGAGACACCCAGCTCTGTGGAGCAACCATCCCGTCTGTCCTTGTGACCAGACTCAGGTCACCGTTCACCTTGGAGAGTGAGGTGGAGCGGTTCCAAATGTGTTTCTCACCCTGCTCTACCGCTGAGGACCTCTTCGGCACTGCAGCTTCACTAGGCTCGGCCTCAGTGCTGTCCTCAGAGAAGTGGCCTTCCAAGTCAGGGGCTGTGTCTGTGGACTCGCTGTGAGGACTCAGCACTTCAGAGTCTCCACTGATTTTCAGCTTTTCACCTTCCAGCTGTCTGCAGTCATGGCCGGTGCTGGCAACGCACCCTGGAGATGGCACTGTCCAGAGTGAAGCCAAGTTGTCGGGGGGATCCAGACCCTCCTCAGCTGTCAACCCCCCAGGTGACACTGGAATGAGGGGAGCAGCTTTCTCCCACTCCTCTCCAACCTGCGGCTTAACAGATGGGACGTCCTCCCTGGAGTCGGGTTCAGGCTGTCCCACTGCCTTGTCATTTGACAGGCCAGGCATCCAAGGAGCAGCACCAGCGGAGACGGGAGCCTCGGTTTTCAAGTCTTCTTGTCTAGTAGCACTTTCCCTCGTGGGTGGGCCTGAGTCACCAAGTCCTGATTCGTCATCAAATGGTCTGTCCTGCAGGGAACCGGCCAATGATGGTTCAGGGATGGGACTGGGGGTCACATTCACAGGATCCTTCACGGTGGGATTACTGTCACTGTCTGGAGCCTGGCCGGTTCCTTCTTCTAATCCAACATCCCCCGCTAGAGCCTGAACAGGACTGCTCTCCAGGGGGATGGTGGGTCCTTGCTCCTCATTACCCCTTTCCCAGGAAGTGGTATCAGACCCACATTCAGTTCTACCTCCCAGATGCAACGCAGGCTGCTCAACTAATCGCTCAGGCGCCGGGGTTTTGGAGGGCAGTGGGGGTAAGGCCTGGCGTGGCTGGTCCCCAGTGGGAGCAATAGGGAGTCGGGAAGCATCTTCCAGCCCGCTTCTGAGGCCATCTGGAACCCTCTGTTGTGGGTAGCTCTTCTCCTTTCTGGGAGAAGCCAGGTCCTCTCTCCTGGCTCTGGACACGGCAGTTCCAGGATGGACATGCTCCCCATTTAGAGGACAAGGCGGCAGTAGTTGTGTTCGCTGTAGATCTGACGCACACTCTCCAGGGGTACCTGGGGCTCCCCTGGGCTCAGGGTGGCCACAGGCCTCACCACCATCACCACTGCCGATGCCTCTGCCACCTCCCTCATCGGTGGCCCCGCCGCCACCTCCACCCGGGCCACCCCCCCCTCCGATGGCAGTGGTGGCCGCCTCTCGATGGCAGTGGTGGCCTCTCGCCCCTCGGACCTGCAGAGCACGGGCTTTAATGTCTGCAAGGGTCCTGGTGCCAGTCCAGCCCCGGCAGGAGGACTCCGTGATGGGGACGATGCGGGGGCATATCTGGTAAGTGGGCTGACCTTTAACCACCCAGGGTGGTTTGATACGTGAAAGTTGAATCTGCAAGAGAAAAATAAGAAAACAGTTTTAATTGACTGAGCACTCTGACCTAGGAACTATAAAGCTAAATCGCAACCCTAGTAGCTTAGAGGTCATGGCCTAGAGAATCAAATCATTTTCCTTAAAAATGAAATAATCGGGCTTCCCTGGTGGTGCAGTGGTTGAGAGTCTGCCTGCCGATGCAGGGGACACGGGTTCGTGCCCCAGTCTGGGAAGATCCCACATGCCGCGGAGCGGCTGGGCCCGTGAGCCATGGCCGCTGAGCCTGCGCGTCCGGAGCCTGTGCTCCGCAACGGGAGAGGCCACAACAGTGAGAGGCCCGCGTACCGCCAAAAAAAAAAAAAAAAAAAAAAAAGAAAGAAATTATCATGGTAAAATGGCTGTCCAAGACACCACACCATTCTGAGAAGATTCTGCTCAAGGGCTGTTATATGCCACACTTCTAAATTTAATTTCTGGTGGGACTGTGTGAGTCACTATACAAAAAATCTACCACCACCTAATAAAAGATTTTAAAACCCCAAAGGATTCTGACCTCTAGAGGTAACTTCAACAGAGTGAACAACCAAGTGAGGAAGAGAAGAACCGTATCCCCCTGATACTCCAGTCAGTCTCAAGAACGCCTCTTGTACAGAGAGAGCTCTACACTCCCGCGTAATTCACACAAGGGCCCGGGGGCCTTCTGTCCCCGTAAAGGAGCCCCACTGATCTCCCGTCCCTCAAAGGGGCCTGGGCTCAGGGCAGCCAGGATCAAACAGCCTCCTACCCGGATGGGCGGGACTTTGGGCTCCTCTTTGGTGGGCTGTGGCTTTTCGGTGTGAACACTTTCAATTGTGTTACGAAAGGACTGACGATCTTCAAGCCGGGGCTTCTTTTCGGGAAAGGATGCAGAGGCCGCCTGCTCAAAGGATTTCCTCTTCTGATCCTTGGGTTCCTGATCCACGGTCTCCTGAGGCAAGCTGGGAATTCTGTCTGGAGATGTGGAGACACGTGCCAGGTCGTCTGGATCGGGCTGGATCCGGGAAGCCACAGTTTCCACCGGGAATTCAGAACTCTCTGGGTTGGGTGCTGTGGAGGATGTGCCAGGCAGGTGGGGACCACCCACCCCTGCTGCATCGGTCTTAGCCTCCCCATCCTTGTACAGGGGGATGTCTGGTGCCACAGACTGTGTGTCTTTAGCAACCTCTGCTTGTTCTGGCTCCTGTTTTTTGTACAGATTCCTTCGGGCTCTGGTTCGGAGATCTGGCCGAGAGCGTTTCTTGAAATGCCCATCTCGCTGCCGGGTGGCCGGGCCACGCTGCGGTCGTGTTGATTCTCCCGAGACACGCAAGTCACTCTTGATTTCAACCTCCTCCTGGCCCACATTCTGCTGCAATGACTCTTCTTTGCTTAAACCCAATCTGCAAACCAAACTCACATTATCAGTTACAGGGCAGAGAGGGCACATCCACTATGACTAATATACACCCAAATATTAGATCTCTCAGAACAAAATACATCTGCATGGTATGTAACACTAACCATAGAAAAACCTATGTTAGCTTCCCCATGAAGGGCATTAAGCTAAATAAGAGTCACTGCAGTCGCCACATTCCTGGGTGACACAGCAGTATGCATGGCTTTGAGAACACACCTGCCTCTGTCCCCCCAGAAACCACACTAGGACTCACAGCACCAAGGGCCTTACTTCTGTCCATAGTAGTCTTCGAAGAACTTTTCTTTCCATTGTTCCACCTTCTTTTCCTTCTCCATTTCCTGTCGTATCCTGACTTGCATCTCATGAGTGAATTCGCCTAGAGAGAAACAAAACTCTTCAAGTGGTGCATTAAGGATATTAAGGTCTGTCTTAGGAAAAGCCAAATCTTGCAGTTCTACCATGTCAGGAGTTTTCAAAATAACACGTGACTTTGGTGAGCTTGGAAATCATTTTTTCAACCCTCACTATCTTCCTCACACTGGCTCCCGTCTCCCCCAGAGGATCTCTCACATGGCGCTCTTCTCCAGGACAGGACTAACACACCTATTCTAAGGGAGATCTGCCCTTCCCTCGGGTAATCAGTCCTTCAACAGCAAACAACACATTGATCAAAAAAGCAGAACAAAAACCAACAAGAGAATCGTTCTTATTCCATGCGCAGAAAAAAGTTGACACAGCAGGCTCAGACAGGCCTGCTGACAAGGTGGGCCCCTGGCTGACATCTGGGACCTTGGATTTCAGGAGGGTCCCCACCCCATAACGGACAGGGAATGGCTCACTGTGCCTGAACAGTTGAAGCAAACCAGATGGTTTATGGTGAGCACCTGCTTTCCTTTGGGGAATCTGGAATTTGGGCCTGGGTCAGACAGAGGCTTCCTACATGATCAGCTCCCAATAAAAACCATAGGCACCAAGTCCTTGACGAGCTTCCCAGCAGACTACACTTGTGACTACGTGCGGTCACAACTCCTTGCTGAGGGCACTGAGCACATCCTGTGGGACGCCACCGGGAGAGGATCTCGGAAGTGTGCACCTGGTTTCCCTGGACTACACCCCAGACGTCTTTTCCCTTTTTGCTAATTTTGTTCTGTATTCTTTCACCAAAATAAACTACAGCCATGAGTACAACTACATGCTGAGTCCTGTGAGTCCTCCTAGCAAATCATTGAACCTGGAGGGGAGTCTCAGGGACCTCCCAGTGCACTTCCCACGTAGCTTCCCCACAAAACTGAATTACGAGAAGCTAACAATCACTCCAAGTGGCAACATCTACAAAGACAGAGCACCTGGTGGAACTTACCGAGTAGGTCAATGCCATGCTTACTGGAAAGAATAGGAGTTTATAGTTTTAATGATGAAGAGGCAATGCAGATGAATATATACACACGAAACAGTGAAAGCCCAAATACTCTTGTACCTTCTTTAGAGCTACGGGGCACATTAATGTCTACCACGTCTGTTAGAGGAAAGCCTGCCTTATATTAAATAATACCCCTTGGAAAAAAAAAAGAAAAAGACTGTTGAAAAAAGAGTATTTGGGTTTTGGGTTTTAAATACCAGGAGACAAGTGACACCACACATGGCAGGCACCTTTCAAGCCGCTGGGACGAGAACGTTTACTCACCATCAGCCAGGCGTTCCCGCCAGCTCTGAGCCGCGTGGGTGAAAAACTCGTTGTTCAGTGCACTGCTGCTGAGACGCAACAGGCCATCGGTCCCCACCTGGAAGGATCAAGGCAAAAAAAACAATAAAGAAACTTAGAAAGAGGACAGAAGCTAGCCCCGAGAGAGCAAAGAGGAAGCTGCCCACAGGTACCTGTCTGTCCACTTCGGGCAGGAGGAAGAGGAGCTGCTGCTGGAAGTGGGATGGCAGGGCATGGAAGGTCCGAGAGTTGATCAGGGCCCGGAGGTTGGTGTTGACGAGAATGGACCCAGGCGTCTCAAAATCTATCTCTTCCCCTCTGTTGCGCTTCATTTGACCTGTGATTTTTCAAGCAGTAGGAAGCAAAATGTAGATTTTCAGCTTCTTAAACCAAAAAAGCAAATGCCAACTGAGGGAAAACTTTGGTGGCAGCACCCAAGCTACCCAGAACTTATCTGCACACAATGAGCTCAATCATCCAGTCTACCCTAACCTATCGGCCACCATCAAACCTAAGAGAACACTTGGGCTTGCATCATCTCAGACAAGACTCAGTAGCACGCTGTGTCACAGCCCGAAGGGACACTCTTCCCGCAGAAAACCAGGCAAGGGGCAGGCTCTGAGCTTCCCTCCAAAGCTGGAGAACAGGCTCCACAAAGCCAATGGGAAAAACGATGGAAGTCTAAAAGTGAATCCGGTTAGCATCCTACAGAAAAATCTGCAGAAGTCTTCTGTGAATGGGCTGGAGAGGTCTGACCTCCAGGCAGAAAGGTGCTAAGGGTTGTTTAAAGCCCACTGCAATGTCAATACCTCTCACAAAAGCCTCAGCAAATGGAATAGAGACCTGTGAGGCTTTAAGATTCAGCAAGGCTGATGAGCTGGAGAGGCTACAAGACAGCACACCTAGCTGCCACTTGGGTGATGGTTTATTCTAATTTTCAGAAGCCAAGGCTAGTCTTCTTAATGATTTCATGTGGCCCATCTACAAAAACCCAGCATGGGGGCTTTGAGAAATAAATCCGGAAATAGCAAATGGCATACTAGCCTTGCAAATAGCCCTACTGCAGGTGGGAGGTGCACACTACTGAACTTGTCTGCATAGCCCAAATTCAACATAGGCATCTACCCCATATACTAACTAGGTTATAAAAAAGGGCGTCTGACAGAGACTGCAGACGTTGAGAACAAACTTGGCAGGATGCTACCGAAGAAAGAAAACAAATGTTGGAATTCTTCACTGAGACACTCAGAAGCAATTTTCACTCACTTGAGCACTCACTAAGCAGTATCAAGGCAGGCACAGGCTAGGCCCTTACAGGGACATACAAGGAGCAATGTGGCACCATCTCTGCCCACAGGGAGTTCTCTCAGTCTAGCAGAGAAAAATCTCTATGTGACATAACCAAAATACAAGGTAAAAACCAACAAAAAATAGAGGGCCACCTGAGAAGTAAAAATAAACTGTGAGGGAGTGCAGTAGAAGACATCATCTTCTCTCTAGGCCTGCAGGGGCCCCCTTACAGGCAGAGAAATGAGTGCCAAGCCACCTACCTGTGGCCGGCTTCCGGAAGCCTCTCAGGAGCGGGGCAGGGTCCCGGGCGACCTCGGCCTGGCCACGAATAGCAGCGCTGCCCAGGGCCAGAGAGCCACTGCTGCTGCTGGACGGGCTGCCGCTCTCGCCATCGGCGTGGCGGCCTGAGAACCCTGAAGGCACAGCATTCCACTGGTCAAAAGCATCACACGCCGCGCCCACGGCTCTCAGACAAGCTTACTTCTCCCAGCTCTCCCTGAGATGCTGCCAGCAATACCGGAGCTTCCATGGCCCTGCCCTGGGCCGTCACAGATCACCACCTCCTGGTCTGGCTTTAAATTATCACGTAAGAATGCCAAACCGCCATCTTAGTTTGCACTGTATCTTTTACAAAGCACCTGCACACGCCTTCACGGGACCCTCACAACTGCCCTGTGAGGCCAGGGGAAGGGCGCCCAGCAGAGCCCATGCCGGAAGCTAGGTCGGGTCTCACTGCCACGGCGTGCTGACTGCCAGAGGAGAGCTCCTGACTCTACTGGCACGGCACTACCTAGGCCAAGAGCTGCTGCCAGAGGGAGGCAGGTCCCCAGGACCTGAGAAAGAAGCATCACAATCACGAGTTTACACATACCTGATGCAGATTCCACGTGGGCCCCGTTTACCTTCAGAGGAGTCAGGACAACTCGAGGCAACATCACCCCGGTCTTCTTCTTCTGCTTGTTCGCCTGTTTTCCCAGAGGGGATACAAAAGGAGCCTGAGTCCCCTGCAGGCCACAACGGCTGTACCTCTCGACCACGTCTCCCTCGCTGTCTCATAAAACAGAGTTAGTGTTCAACCAGCACGGGCAGGTAATGCCAGTAACAGCAATGACTCATTCTACTGAGCCAGGTGCCGGCCACTGTGCCAAGCATCACCTCACACTGAAAAGAATGTGTTGCTCTCCCCACTTTACAGGTAAGGAATTTGCCCAAAGCTAGTGAGTGGCGGGGCTGCAATTCAAACTGATAACTCCCAAGCTCATGTTCTCCCCACTCTGTTATACTTCTCCCTGAATGTTCCCAGGTTTTTCATAAATACAAACAAAATTATCCATCCGTGGTAAAGAGAAAAAACAAATTGCCCTGCTCTCAGGTCTACTACCCACGTTTCCTATGGCTCGCTTTTAAATAGTACTAACAGGTGGAGACCAAAGTGATTTTCTCCACTCTTCAACATGCTCAGTTAACTACAGGAGGAAGAGTCCTGTCTTGTGCCTGCCTCACTTATCCAATTCAGCCTAGTCACCGACTCCCCCCCCCACCTGTGAGGAAGCTCTGTAGCTGTCCCTGGGATTGGAATGAGGCCGACTCTGAGATTCGGTAGAACAGGAAGCATTAGAAGATGTTTCATCGAGAGAAACTGGAAGAGAGGGAAATAAAGGTTAGACCCTAGCGACTGCTTGTGGCTCTTCACCCATCTTGTCAAGGGTACTTACCATCATTTTCACCACTCACAGTGCTGGCTTCATTAGACCCACAGCTCTCCACATCAGCTGTGTCCTCTGGCTCCTCTCCCTCCACTGCAGCCGGACTGCGAGACCACTGCAGGGCATCCTTCTGTGACAGCAAGGCACAACTCAGGTGAGCAAAACCCTACAAATCCTACAAGCACAGTAGTCATTCCTAAATGTGTATTGCTTTTGGAGAAGAGGGATTTAGAATATTGATTAAATTCCTATCCCTTTCTAATTGACCTCTTTTTCTCAGTAAGTTCTTCTCATACGTACATTAAGAAAGTCAGAGGGACTTCCCTGGTGGCGCAGTGGTTCAGAATCCACCTGCCAACGTGGGGGACTCGGGTTTGATCCCTGGTCCAGGAGGACCCCACATGCCACGGAGCAACTGAGCCCGTGTGCCACAACTACTGAGCCCACGTGCCTAGAGCCTGTGCTCCACAACAAGAAAAGGCACCGCAAAATGAGAAGCCCGCGCACCGCAACGAAGAGTAGCCCCCGCTCGCCGCAACTAGAGAAAGCCCATGTGCAGCAATGAAGACCCAACGCAGCCAAAAATAAACTAAAAAAAAAAAGTTAGGTATAATTTTGCATCTAATCATTCATTAAACATTTATGGGGCTTCCCTGGTGGCGCAGTGGTTGAGAGCCTGCCTGCTAGAGCAGGGGACATGGGTTCGAGCCCTGGTCTGGGAAGATCCCACATGCCGCAGAGCAACTGGGCCCGTGAGCCACAACTGCTGAGCCTGCGTGTCTGGAGCCTGTGCTCCACAGTAAGAGAGGCCGCGACAGTGAGAGGCCCGCATTGCACACCGCGATGAAAAGTGGCCCCCGCTTGCCACAACTAGAGAAAGTCCTCGCACAGAAGCGAAGACCCAACACAGCAAAAATAAATAAATTAATTAATAAACTCCTACCCCTAACATCTTAAAAAAAAACCAAAAAAAACCCATTTATGGCGTGCCTCCTATAAACTACACCATGCTAGTTCCAGGCGGTGGGTGGGGTGGGAATAAGGAGGGGAATCAGGGCCCTGCCTTCAAGGAGCTCAAATGAGTAGAGGACAAAGTCCAATCTATAACAATACAAAGCACAGTGAGAGAAGGATACAGAGAGAACTGAAGCAGCCCAGAACAGGGAACATCTACCTCACTGAGCTGGAGAAGAGGGCATGGAGGTACAGAAGGGGAATAAGGATCAGGGAGGTAAGGTTTCCAAGGAGATGTGCTGCTTGAGCTCAGTTTTAAAAGAAGTCAGTTAATAGGCAGATGGGTTGCCAGTGGGGAGGGAGAGGGAGTCCTAGGTGATGTGATGAGCCAATGTGGGAGAACATTTTAAATTCAAAGAAACCATAGACTTCAGGAGGTGTGTGGGAAAGTGGATACGTGAGGAGGATAGAGAGACAGCAAGAGGGCTGGTGATAATCGTGACACTGTGCTGAGGGATTAAGACTGTGATTTCTTTAGAGTCTGAAGGATATGAATCAGGAGAATGATCTGAGTTTTAGGAATTTCATTCTGTTAACCATGGGAAGTCTGGAGGCAGAAGAAGAGTTAGATTATGACAGAAATCTATTGAAAAGGATAAAGATCTAAACTAAAGTGAGATAGTGGGAACAAGGCTAGAGTGTAGAGGAGAGTTCCACTCCAAATTTCATCTCCTAACAAATACTTCTTCCAACAGTCTCTGTCGTGGAGTCTCAAAATGAAACTCTACCCATCCCCAAGGAAAACTTAGGAGCCACCTCGAAACCAGGAAGGAGTAGGAATGAATATTGGGGGATGGAGAGAGGAGGAGCAGATAATAGATTGGGGTGGGGATGCCTTCTTTGAGTAAAAGTGTGAAAAAGAGTAGGTAAAATCATGATTCTATCACTTAAAAATATGCCAGAAATTTACAAGGAAAATCCACAAAATTCTAACTCATCAAATCCATGGATTCCTTGATCCACTATATAGTAGCCTCCCCTTATCTGAGGGTTTTTTTCCCTTGCCACAATCAACCATGGTTGAAAAATATTAAATGGCAAGTAGCAGAAATAAACAACCCATTGGTTTCAAATTGCACGCTGTTCTGAGTAGTGTGCTAAAATCTCACACTGTCCAGCTCCGACCTACCTGGGACGTGGATCATTTGTTTGTCCAGCGTAGCCCACCCGTTAGTCACTGAGTGCCCATCTCAGTTATCAGATCAACTGTCATGGTATCACAGCACTTGTGTTCAAGAAACTCTTCACTTTACTTAATAATGGCCCCAGGGCTTCCCTGGTGGCGCAGTGGTTGAGAGTCCGCCTGCCGATGCAGGGGACATGGGTTCGTGCCCCGGTCCGGGAAGATCCCACATGCTGCGGAGCGGCTAGGCCCGTGAGCCATGGCCGCTGAGCCTGCGCGTCCGGAGCCTGTGCTCCGCAACGGGAGAGGCCACGGCAGTGAGAGGCCCGCATACCGCAAAAAAAAAAAATAATAATAATAACGGCCCCAAAGGCAAGCGTAGTGGCGCTGGCACTACTTGCTCTGCCCGATTCATACTTTCTTAGTTGCACCTAATACATACATTAAACTTTATCACAGGTGTGTATGTATAGGTAAAAACATAGGATATAGAGAGTCAGGTACTATCCACAGTTTTGGGCATCCAATTGGGGTTCCGGAACATATTCCCCACCAGACAGCGGAGGACTACTGTATTAAGTCTTCATCAGTTTCTTTGCATTAATTTAAGTCAACATCAGGTTGATTTAAGTTAATAAAAAAGAAAATGGCTTTTTGTATCTTCCTCTCTTTTCCCTACCAACCATAAATGCTCCTCACAGGATCAAAAGCTAAAGAATAGTTTTAGTATGAATCTTGCAATTAGGCTTACTGACCGCCATGTTCTTGGAATGATGCAACAAATTTATTCCCTGAATCGTACAGGCAAACTAAGACAAAATATTCATTTAATGAAGAAAAGAGGTCTATTACATTGTCAAAACTGACCCCAAAACTCCAGTTCTGGCAAGAGTGTGGGAAAATCACATATACACTGCTGGTGAGAGTGAAGATGGTATAAAAAGGTTTATAAACAGCCAGTGGGAAAGTGAACTGTAAGCAAAAGTCTAAAAACTGTATATATCTTTTAACCCAACACTTGTAAGACTTACCCAGGACATTATCTTAAAAAGGAGAAAATCAATCGATTGAACTACATTAAAATTAATATCCTCTGTTCAGCAAATGATACCATTAATAGAGTAAAAAGGGCAAGCTACCTACAGAGTTGAAGATGAGATCTGCAATTCATATAACCAATAAAGAACTTGTATCTACACTGCATAAGTCAATAAGAAAAAGGCAACCCAGGGACTTCCCTGGCAGTCCAGTGGTTAGGACTCTGCTTCCACTGAAGGGGGCACGTGTTTGATCCCTAGCCCAGGAACTAAGATCCTGCATGCCACGCAGCATGGCCCCCAAAAAAAAAAAAAGAGAGAGAAAAAGGCAACCATAAGAAAAACAGGCAGACCTGTATTAGGCACTGTACCAAAGGGTTATCCAAATGGCCAACATTCAAACGGAAAGGTATTTAACCTCAATAAAGTAAGGAAGACACAAAACAATGCAAATTAAAACCACAATGAGATGACATCACATCCACAAGAATGGCTAAAATTAAAGTTTAACAATACCAAGTAGTGCTAATGAGGATGTGGAACAGGGAACAGGTACACTGAAAGTGGATCCAGGCATTTAAGAATGTGGTTTGGCATTACCTGCTACACCTGAAGATACAAACATCCTAAAACCCAGCAATGTCAGTCCTAGGTTTGGATTCCCTAGGGAAACACATGCATGTACACAGCATCATTTGTAACTTCGTCTATAAACAAAGTGCCCATCAGTAGAATCACTACATGGATTGATTGATGTATTGATCAATACTCAATAAATGGATATTATACAATAATAAAAAAAAGAACGAACTACAGCTACTCACAACGACATGGATGAACTGTATTGTGCTTATGCAGGAGAATGTCCTTGGATCAATGTATACCCCTTGTGTCCTTTCCCTGCTTTTTTAAAATTGAGGTACAATTTACAAAGAGTGAAATGTATACTATCTGATTAGTTTTGACAAATGTGTATCAAGGGACTTCCCTGGTGGTGCAGTGGTTAAGAATCCACCTGCCAACTCAGGAGACACAGGTTCGAGCCCTGGTCCGGGAAAATTCCACATGCCACGGAGCAACTAAGCCTGTGTGCCACAACTACTGAGCCTGCGCTCTAGAGCCCGCAAGCCACAACTACTGAGCCCACATGCTACAACTACTGAAGCCCACGCGCCTTGAGCCCGTGCTCCGCAACGAGAAGCCACCGCAATTAGAAGCCCGCGTACCACAACAAAGAGTAGCCCCCACTCGCTGCAACTAGAGAAAGCCCACACACAACAACAAAGACCCAATGCAGTCAAAAATAAATAAATTAATAAATTTATTTGATTTCATTTCATTTTTTTTAATTTATTTTTTTATTTTTATTTTTTTGCGGTATGTGGGCCTCTCTCTGTTGTGGTCTTTCCCGCTGCGGAGCACAGGCTCCGGATGCGCAGGCTCAGCGGCCATGGCTCATGGGCCCAGCCGTTCCGCGGCATGTGGGATCCTCCCGGACCGGGGCACGAACCCGTGTCCCCCTGCATCGGCAGGCAGACTCTCAACCACTGCGCCACCACAGAAGCCCTATTTTATTTTATTTTTAAATCTAATTTTATTTATTTTTGGCTGCATTGGGTCTTTCTTGCTATGCACAGGCTTTCTCTAGTTGCGGCAAGCGGGGGCTACTCTTTGTTGCAGTGTGCGTGGGCTTCTCATTGCAGTGGCTTCTCTTGTTGCAGAGCATGGGCTCTACGTGTGTGGGCTTCAGTAGTTGTGGCATGTGGGCTCAGTAATTGTGGCTCACAGGCTCTAGAGTGCAGGCTCAGTACTTGTGGTACACAGGCTTAGTTGCTCCGCAGCATGTGGGATCTTCCCGGACGAGGGCTGGAACCCATGTCCCCTGCATTGGCAGGCGGATTCTTAACCACTGTGCTACCAAGGAAGCCCAATAAATTTATTTCTAAAAATGCATACCAAGATATAGAACACACCCAACACTCCTAAAAGTTCCCTTGTGCCCCCTTCCTAGTCAATCCCCACTCTACACTGCCCCTCCCACCCCACAGAGACAATGGTTGTTCCAATTTCTACCACCAAAAATTAGTTTTGCCTATTTTTGTTCTACATGTAAATGCAATCATACAGTAGGTACTCTCTTTTGTCTGGCTTCTTTCGCTCAGTCTCATGTCTATGAGAGTCATCCATGCTGCTGCATACATCAGTAGTTCATTACTTGTTAATACAGAGCAGCATTCATATGCAACCATTTGTTTATCTATTCTCCTGTTGAAGGCATTTGGGTTATTTCCAAATTTGGGCTATATGAACAAAGCTACTCTGAACATTCTTGTACACAGCTTTTATTGACATCTTTTCATTTTTCCTGAGTAAATATCTAAGAATAGAACAGTAGGGGTATAGGATGGATGAATGTTCAACTTTATTTAAAAAAAAAAAAAAAAAAGCCAAAGATGTACACTCCCAACAACACTGTATGAGGGTTCCAGGTGCTCCACATCCTCACCAGCATTTGGTGGTATCAGTCTTATTTTAGCCATTCTAATGCAGTGAGTACCTCACTGTGGCTTTAATTTTCATTTTCCTGATGACTAAAGATATTGAGTACATTTTTATGTGCTTACTGGCCATTCTCATATCTTCCTTTTTTGAAGTTGTTTGTTCAAGTGTTTTTATTTGTTAAAAAAAAAAAAAGGGAATTCCCTGGCGGTCCAGTGGTTAGGACTCGGCACTCCACTGCAGGGGTCACAGATTCAATCCCTGGTTGGGGAACTAAGATCCTGAAAGCTGCATGGCCAAAAAAGCCCCCCAAAAAAAAGAAAAAGAAAAAAAAGAAAAGGAGTTACTTGTCTTTTTTTATTATAGCTATTCTGAATCATTTTTTATTTTGATAAAGGGCATGTATTACCTTTACAAACAAATACATTTTGAACATCTTTATTTGGAAATAATTTCAAATTTAAAGAAAAGCTGTAAGAATAAAAATAGTACAAAGAACACCTGCCATTTAATTTTTACCCGTGTTCACCTATTAACACAAATAAATGTTTTTAAAATACATAAAATATATTAGTTTGGCAAGGCAACTGGCAAACAGGCTAGTGATGGGGGAAAAAGCAACCAGCATTAATAAATAAACCCAGATACAATATTTTCCCATAAGTCAAATATTTTAAAAAATAAAATGCACTGTAAATACAAGAAGCCCCAAACATGAATAAAATGGAACGCTAAAATTTAAACCGATTAAGTTTTAAACCACCCAGGATTCACAACAAAAAAACGATAAGTAAATTTCAGGTATGCCTTTGCTTTCTTTATGGGTCTGACAAACCTGTCCTCAACAAGAAATCTGTACTCTCTTAGAGAAGGCTGATCTGAGGGTTGTTTAATGTATATTATTAAAAACTAAGAGGGGCTTCCCTGGTGGCGCAGTCGTTGAGAGTCCGCCTGCCGATGCAGGGGACGCAGGTTTGTGCCCCGGTCTGGGAAGATCCCACATGCCGCGGAGCGGCTGGGCCCGTGAGCCATGGCCGCTGAGCCTGCGCGTCCGGAGCCTGTGCTCCGCAACGGGAGAGGCCACAGCAGTGAGAGGCCCGCGTACCGCAAAAAAAAAAAAACCAACCAAAAAAACACACAAAAAACTAAGAACGTACTGACCATTCAACAGTATATTAGAGTTCCTAACCAATGCATAAGAAAAAGAAACAAGGAGGAATTAGAAGAAACCAGAGTGTCGTTATTCCAGATAACTATAATTATCCACATTGAAGATGCAAGGGATTCCGACCTAGTAAGAAATTCAGCAAGGCTGTAAGATTCAAAATCACATTAAAAACACAAGTGATCCTAACATCAGCAATAATACCAGGAATTAGAAAATGTGATTTATAACAAAGAACACGTTACTCTGAGATGAAGCTCACAAAAGAATCATTTTATGAAGAAAACAAAACTTTATCAAGAAAGGTTTAAAACTTAGTAAATGGAGAGCTACACCATGTTCTTGATTAAGAAGACTCAACACTGTAAAGATGTCAACTCTTCTCAAATTGACTTGTAGGTTCAATGAAATTGCAATAAAACTCTCAACGAGATTTTTCTTTTTTTTTTTTGGTAGAACTTGACTGTACAGGGACAAGCAATGGGCCACAAATAAGCCAAGACACTCCTGAAGAAGAACAAGATCAGACGCTCTGCTTTCTTTTTTTTTCTTTTTTTTTTAAATAAAGCTCTAGTAATGAAGTGAGTAAGATTAGCAGTTGCTAGGGGCTGGGGGAGGGGAGAATAGGAAATGACTGCTAAAGGGTATGGGGTTTCTTTTAAGGGTAATGAAAATGTTCTGGAATTATATAATGGTGACAGTTGCATAAGTTTATGAATATACTAAAAGCCACTGAATTGTACACTTTAAATGGTTAAACTATATGGTCTGTGAGTTACATCCCAAAAAACCTGGATAAAAATTTGCTTACTAAATTTGACAGCTCTAAAAACATGAAAGAATCTAATCAAAATTTATAAAAACCACATACAAAACATTAAAGTGTATAGAAAGTTTATAGATCGAAAGTTAAAATTCATTTTTAGACAATGGTCCGTTATTATGTTTTAACTTTGTTATGTGAATCCTAAAGAAAGATTAGAACTTGTAAAGCAACCTCTGTGTATGCTTGAGAACAGGCTTTATCCTTTTTTAAAATACTTAATGTAAAAAAAGTTCTTTCAATTTGAAATCCATTTGCATCATCAGAAGCAATTTCAATATTACAGCTGTCAAAGAAAAGACCTGTTATTTAAAAAATGAACACATTCTTGGAGTACAGTTTAAAGACAATAAATTGTCTGAGATCTCATTAATGACAAAAAAGTAGATTCCATCAACCAGAAAAATTCTCATTTGTGATGTGCCACCCACATCTGCAAACAAAGTTTCTAGCTGATGGTGACCATAGGCCCATGATTCCTCCTCTGAAACCCCTGGGTCTAGATGTGTTTAAGAACTTAGGATTTCTTGAATTTTACAATGGCAATATATCATATTAACACCACCAGCAACCCATAATTCAAACACAGTAATATTTTTTGAATTAACATATATGTACATACCAGGTGAAATAAATAGGTTTAAAGTGTCCTTGTCAGTCTAGATCAGAGATTTGCCACCAAATGAGTTGAAGCAAGTCAAGTTTTACTGCCAAGTGAGTTAGGAATAAATTTTGTCAGTTCTCAAAATATTTCAGATTTCCGTATTGTTAATAAGGGGTTACTTGACCATTAAAAAAGCACACGCTTCTTGATAAAATTTTTGAAAAGATTTGGAAGTTTTATAATTCAACTTTTCTCATCACAGGTAAAGAAAATGTAATGAAATATTTTTGAGCCCCACACAGCACCTCCAAATCACCTCCATTTCACCCATTAAAAGATAGGGAAGTATCTCCTAGAAAAATTTCACACATTTGCATATGAAGACTACAAAAGTAAAAGGATGATTATTGAAGCAATTTTACTATTATAGTTGGTAATAATGAAAAACTGGAAAAACTGTGAAAAACCTAAACGTCCACAATAGGGGACTGGATAAATAAAAAGATATATTGATATGATGCACTATTAAACGGTAGGTAAAAGGAACAAAAAAATACATCTGTATAAACAAACCACACATTTTCCATGGACACATATGAGTAAGAAGGATGCACATTAAATTGATGACAGTAGTTGGTTGCTACTGGGAAGGAACAAGGGCCACGGGCCTGGATGGCATATACAAGGGTAGGGTTTGGTATGGAAGTCAAAGGCATTTCTCATTTTCTCTGCACAAAGGCTGCAGCTTCCATTTAAACTTGGCGAAATGAACACACACAGCTCTCTGCAAACTCCTGAAGCCTCATTTAGAATGGCTGCATTTTAAAAAGTACATATGCACAAAGAGAAAGAGGGAAGAAAAGGCAGTAGATGAGAACTATCAATAAAATTCTAGAAGATGAATAACAGGAAGACAAGAAGTGATGACTCAGCAGGGGAAAGAAAACCGAAGTCTAAGACTGCAGAGGGAAAAGCCACAAAGAGCAAGCCAGCTCTACTGTAAAACCCCCAAGGGGGCAGGGATTAAGAGGTACCAGGAACCACTGCAGACAGGGGTGAGGCATGGGAATGAAAATAGAAGTGGTTGGGAGTCCAAACAAGAAGTCAGACCCCTCAGACCTCCTCTCTGTCCCCAAACAGTCAAGCAATACCCTTCTCCAGCTCCAGAAGAAAACAGGAGATTTATATTGTGACTGGACTAAACCAGAGAGGTTCTGGAATAGAAGACACCAGTTCAAGGAGTGGGGAGAGACTGAGGTGCCACACTCCATAAACAGAAGCATTAAGTCAAAGACCATATACAAAACGGTGACACCATTAGCTCTCTCCCCCAACTACGGCTCCCAAAGCTCCCCAAATAGTGGCAGCCCTACAGCCCCAGCCTACTCTCGGCTACCTGGCAAGAGATGGGAGGATCTCTCCTCCTGCAAAAAGTGCCCAGCCTAAAAAAATACACCTTCAAAGTACAGATAATTGGGGGATTCCAAAAAAAACATCCAGGTCCTCACTCTACCACAGTCAACAAGCAGTGCCCACAAGCACAGAATCTGTCAGTTCTCCCCGTAAATGACCTATCAATGACCACCAGATAAGTAAGCACTACTGTTATATGAAGGATAGCAACCAAAATAAACAAAGGAGGAACTGAAAGGAAACAGATAATGAAGATCTCATAGCAAATGTCCTCTAAGAGACAGTCCAAAAACAAGTACAAAATGCTATTTTTAAAAAATAAAGGAACATCAGAGAATATGAGCAACGTGCTAGTAATTATAAATAATACCCCCCCCAAAATCAGCAATAACAACCAATAGGCTATTTCTCAGAGAAGTGACTAGAAAGAGAGAACAAGGCTGCTGCATCAAGAAAAGTCCCACATACAACAAACAAAAGTTCCAGAAAGAGAAAACTGAAAAAGACACAAGTTTTCCCAAAATTAAAAGACCTGAGTTTTCAGGTTTAATAAGGCAAAATGCCCAGCACAATGAATGAAAAAAGACCCATTCCACAACACCTCACCATGAAATGTGAGAATACAGGATTGAAAAAGAGATCCTAAAATCTTCTAATCAGAGAGAACACATTACGTGACAATGAAGTCAGAATGGCATCACGCATCTCAAGAGCAGTTTTAGAGAATCTAATAGAATAACAAACATCTTTTGGAATTCTGAGTCAAACCCATAATCCAGTATGGAACACAGAACAAAAACATGTAAGGTCTCAAATAATTTACCTCCTATGCACCTGTTCTCAGGAAGCAACTGGAGAATGTGTTACATAAATAAACAACAAAAACAACACCTGCATGAGGTATAGGAAAGAGAGGCTATAACACAGGAGAAAGGTGATGAGAATTCCTAAGGTGAGAATGAAAGGAACTCCCAGGAAAACAGCTATATGCATGTCAGACAGGGTAACCAACTTGCCCCAGGTGTGTCTGGGACTTTCCTCAGTTTAGCACCGAGAGTCCTGCACCCCAGGAAATTCCTCAATCCTGGGCAAACCAGGATGGTTGCCCACCCGATAAACAGTCCATATTGAGAACTGGAATAAGGACAGCAGTAGGACCAACCTTTAGAAAGAAGAACAAAACCATTGTGTCTGACCATATCAAGAGGACTTTTATAGTTAGTAATAGCATTAGGCTTCATCTTTTGTTTGTAATCCATGTTGTTTTTTATTCCTCATCTTTATCATTTTACTTTTGAAGTAAATGTGAACTCTAACATGGTTATAAAGGTCACAGTTATCTAAAGGGTTACACTCAGAGAACTGACACTGCCCCACTTTATCCCTTTCTTCCTCCCCCAACTCCCCAGCTTTCCAATCCATTCCTACCCATCCCCTGGTTAGGTAACCAATCTCATTCGTTTCCAGCTTATTTCTCTTGTGTTTCTTTTTACACAAATGATAATATATACACCTAATTTCCCCTTCATCCTCAGACAAAAAAATGGCATGCTATATATAGCAAAGTGAAAAATACATTTTTCACTTAACAATGTATCCTGGGACTTCCCTGGCAGTCCAGCGGTTAAGACTCCACGCTTCCAATGCAGGGGGCGCGGTTTCGATCTCAGGTAGGAGAACTAAGATCCCACATGCTGTGAGGCGCAGCCCCCCCAAAAAAAGTATCCTGGAAATGACTCTTTCATTTCATAGATATTCTCCCTCATTCTCTTCTCAGCTGCATAATACTCCACAACGCAGACGTACCGAACTTTCTTTATGCAATTACTTCCCCACATGCCGGCATTTAGATGTCTTTTTAATATTTTACAAATAGAAATGCCACTGCCTTGAAGAACCTTGTGAATCTGTGCTTTTATATTACTGAAGGTAATATTGAGCTCTAGTTAGATTTTTCATAGGAGAATAGGTTGGCAATTCTGAAAGTACTAAATGTTTATTCTAGACCTGAGCAAATAACTAGATACAAAGTAGACAAAGTAGGGAGCCAAACCTAAATGTAAGAGCCAAATATATACAGCTTCTATAGAAGAAAATGTCATAAAATATTCATTGGAAAGGAAAGATTTCTAAAAACACTAACTATATACTTTCATTAAATTTTTAAAATGGACTTTCTCAAAATTGAAAATTTCTAATCAAAGACAGCTTAATAAAAATGAAAAGGCAGGGACTTCCCTGGCAGTCCAGTGTTTAGGACTTGGTGCTTTCACTGCTGTGGCCCTGGGTTTGATCCCTGGTAGGGGAACTAAGATCCTGAAAGCCACGTGGCACGGTCAAAAAAAAAAAAGAAAGATGTTAAAAAAAAAAATTGAAAAGGCAGCCTACAGATTGGTAAAAATATCTGCAATACCTATCTGACAAAGGACTTGTATCCAGGGTATATATTTTTTTAAATCTACAAATGGAAACCAAAATGACTATACTTCAATTTAAAAATAAAAGGGGAAGGGCTGTTATTTTCTTCCTCCCATTAGGTGTGTGTACGAGAAATGTGGGGAAAGGAGCCCCAGTGGCCAAGAGTAGGATGTCAGAGCCTGAGTGGGGAACAGAAGGTATTCACATGTGAGGGCAGCATGGTGTGGTAGTGAGAGCTAAAAAAGGGTGAAATTCCCAAACAAGGAATGACAAGGGGCAGAGTATCAAAGCCCAAGTTGGGTGAGGAGGGCGCTTATATGAGACGGCAGCCTGCTGTAGGGGATCAGAGGCTGAGCAGGCGAGGCCATCATCCATGGGGGCCAACCTAGCAGAGGGTGTTGGAATTCAAGAGGGCATCTTCATGAGGGAAAGGCAGCAACAGTGATGGGAGAGATCAGTTATATAAGAGAGTGGGAAAATTAAACAAGTAAATATATTAAGAGATATACTAGACATATAGAGATAACAGGAAAAATAGGAGTTGGATTTCTTACTGCTGGAGAAGTGAGTTACAAATATGGAAAGGGAGGGATTACCCTGGTGGTCCAGTGAGTAAAGACTCTGTGCTCCCAATGCAGGGAGCCCGGGTTCGATACCCAATCAGGAAACTAGATCCTGCATGCATGACGCAACTAACAGTTCGCATGCTGCAACTAAGAAGTCCTCAGGCCACAACTAAAAATCCCGCATGCCTCAACGAAGATCTCTCGTGCCACAACTAAGACCCAGCGCAGCCAAAATAAATAAATAAAAATAAATGAATGCTAAAAAAAATACAGAGGACTTCCCTGGTGGCACAGTGGTTAAGAATCCGCCTGCCAATGCAGGGGACATGGGTTTGAGCTCTGGTCCGGGAAGATTCCCACATGCTGCGGAGCAACTAAGCCCGTGTGCCACAACTACTGAGCCTGCGCTCTAGAGCCCGTGAGCCACAACTACTGAAGCCCGCTCGCCTAGAGCCCGTGCTCCGCAACAAGAGAAGCCACCGCAATGAGAAGCCTGCGCACCACAACAAAGAGTAGCCCCCGCTCGCTGCAACTAGAGAAAGCCTGTGTGCAGCAATGAAAACCCAATGCAGCCAAAAATAAATAGATTTTTTTAATGTTTAATTAAAAAAGTTTTTTTTAAATATGGAAAGGCAGAAAAGTAGAATGAACCCTCTGGGTTTGCATGAGAATTTGTGTTATTAGTGTAAACTTATGGTTTTCAATATATTTAGATAAAACTACACATAAATATAGATATAAGGGCATATATGTATATAAGTGCATATATGTATATGTATGTAAATACACTCAAATATTCCTTAGCTGCTTCTCACTGAGAGGAACTGGGATCAGCAACACCCCAATAACATCAAGCATATCTAAAACCTAGATCCTGGCTTCTAAATGCCACTACACATTAAAAGAACCAGGGCTCTGTGCAGAAATGCTAATAATAAGGGCTAAGGCAGGGAAAGTACACAGTGAGCCTAGATCATCTTTTGCCAGAAAGAAGACAGCACTCCAGGAATGATGGGAATATGTCAAAGGGACACAGAAGCCACACTGACAAAATTCCCACCAGCCAAATCAGGGACAATTTGAACATCTAAATAAGTAACAATAACAGATTATAACACACTGAATAAAATAGAAAACCATGATTTCATACCGATATAAACAAACCGAAATTTATAAGAATGGGATATCACAGAGCTTAAAAGCCCCTCCCACAAAATAGTTATTAAAAGGGGGAAAAAGAGGAGTTTTACAGTGATGAAGTCTGGCAGATGTTCCTTAACCAAGTGACAAAAAAGTAGACAGCATTAGTAATAGGACAAGTAGAAATAATGAGCCAACTGACAAGATGCACTAAGAAGCATCACTTCTCTGATAATACCTGACACAGATGCATAACTTGAATCGAATCATGAGAAAACCTAAGAAAACCCAAAATGAACAACATTTTATGAAATAACTATGAAATAATCTTCAAAAGAGTCAAGGTCATGAAAGTCAAGGAAAGATGAAGGAACTGTTCTTGACTGAAGGAGACCAACTCCTTATACCAACTACATACAACATGTAATTCTGCTTTTTTTTTTTCTTTCTTGGCTGCATTGCACAGCATGTGGGCTCTTAGTTCCCCCACCAGGGATCGAACCCACGCCTCCTGCATTGGAAGCACAGAGTCTTAACCACTGGACCACCAGGGAAGTCCCACAACATGTAATTCTGAACCAGATCCTTTAGGCATAAAGGATATTACAGGGACAATTAACAAAACTTACATGGAATCGGAAGATTAGATGGCAAAAATAACTCAATGTAATTTTCTGAATTTGATACATGTATTATGGAAATATAGCAGATGTCCTTAACTGTAACACATATACACTGAAGTATTAAGGTATTGTAACAAGGCCCTAAAATGGTTCAGGAAAAGAGATCTTTTTTGCATTGTATTTAAGACTTTTCTGAAAGTTTAATCACTGTTAAAAAATAAATTATTTTTTAAATGGGCAAAACACTTTAATAGACAATTCACATACGAAGATGATACAAATGGCCAATAAGTACATGAGAAGGTACTCATCATCATTTATCACAAGAAATATCAATTAAAACAATGAGATATGTATAAAAAAAAGCAACCATGTATTTATTAAAGCTGGATAATTTTTGACAAAATTCAATACACATTCATGATAAAAACTTTCAGGGCTTCCCTGGCGGCGCAGTGGTTGAGAGTCCGCCTGCCGATGCAGGGGACACGGGTTCGTGCCCCGGTCTGGGAAGATCCCACATGCCGTGGAGCAGCTGGGCCCGTGAGCCATGGCTGTTGAGCCTGTGCGTCCGGAGCCTGTGCTCCGCAACGGGAGAGGCCACAACAGTGAGAGGCCCATGTAACGCAAAAAAACAAACAAACAAACAACAAAAAAAAACTTTCAGCAAACTAGGAATAGAACTTCCTCAACTCAATGAAGAGCATCTACAAAATATCTATAGCTAACATCATACTAATGGTAAAAGACTGAATGCTTTCCCACTAAGATTGAGAAGAAGGCAAGGATGTCCACACTCACCTCTCCTATTCAACACAACCCCTGAAATCCTAGCCTGTGAAATCAGTCAAGAAAAGGAAATAAAAGGCACATACAACAGAAAGAATATATGAAATTGGTCCTATTCATGGATAACATGATAATCTACATAGAAAATCCCAAGTAATCTAAAGGAAAAACTCCTAGAACAAGTGAGTTTATCACATTCATAGGACAGAGGTCAACATAAAAAAAAAAAATCAGTACTATCTATATGCTAGCAATCAACAATTAGAAACCAAAAGTAAAAACACAATACCATTTACAATAGCTTCTCCAAAAATTAAATATTAAGGTATAGATCTAACAAAACATGCATAGACTCTGTATGCTAAAAACCAAAAACTGCTGATGAAAATACCAAAAACAATCTAAGTAAATGAAAAGTCATACCATCCATAAACTGGAAGACTCAGCATAGTTAAGGTGTCAATTCTCCCCAAACTGATCTACTGGTTTAATGTATTTACTACTAAAATCTCAACAAAGTATTTTGCACATATAGTTAAGACAGTTCTATACGGAAAGGCAAAGATATTATAATAGGTAAAACAATTCTGAAAAAGAATAAAGTTGGAGGAAGCACATCACCTAATTTTACAACTTATCATATGGGTATACAACAGTAATCAAGATAACATGGTACTGACAGAGGAAAAGCCGTATAGATTAATGGAAGAGAGACCAAAAGCAGAATCTTTTAAAAATATGGCCAACTGATTTTTTACTGAGGTGTAAAAGCAATTTAAATGGTGTTGGAACAAGGCCATCCAGAGGCAAAAAAAAAAACAAAAAAACAAAAAAAAACCTTAACGTAATCTTACACCTAATTTAAAAATTAACTCAAAAGAAATTGTAGACCTAAATGTAAAATGTAAAACTTTTGGAAGAAAATATAAGGAAAAAATTTTCTATCATCCAGAGTTAGGCAAAGAGTTCTTAAGACATGATGCACACAAACACAAAAACAAATCTATAAATTTTAAAAACTGATAAATTAGACTTCATCAAGATTCAAAACCTTTCCTCTGTAAAAGACACTCCTAAAAACATGAAAAGATAAGCCACAAACTAGGAGAAAATATTTGCAAGTCACATATCCAACAAATAACTTCTATCCAGTACACTTTACAGTCAACAATAAGAAAACAATCCTATTAGAAATTGGACACAAGACATGAACATAAACTGCACCAAAAAAAAAGATATTCAGATGGAACATAAGGGAAGATATTCAACATAATTAGCCATAAGGGAAATGCAAATTAAAGGTCATATGAGATTCTATTATGAATGGATAAAAGGAAAAATACCAACAATATCAAGTGCTAATGAGAAAGCAGAACAACTCACACATACATTGCTAGTGAGAACAAAAAATGGTACTACCAATCTAGAAAAGTGTGGCAGTTTCCTATAGTTAAACACATATATAGCAGCGCAGGGAGCTCAGCTCAGTGCTCTGTGATGACCTAGATGGGTGGGATGGGGTGGGGGAGGTCCAAGAGTGAGGAGAGGTACGTATACAAATAGCTGATTCACTCCATTGTACAGCAGAAACTAACACAACATTGTAAAAAGCAATTATACTCCAATTTAAAAAAAATAATAAAATAAAATAAACTGATGAGAACAGTGAAAACACACACACACACACACACACACACACACACACACACACACAGCATATGACCCAGCAATTCCACTCATAGATTTATCCCAAAGAAATAAAAATGTTTTCACACCGCAACCTGCATGCAAATTTTCACAGTAGTTTTTTTGTTTGTTTTTTTTTTGTTTTTTTTGTGTGGTACGCGGGCCTCTCACTGTTGTGGCCTCTCCCGTTGCGGAGCACAGGCTCCGGACGCGCAGGCTCAGCAGCCATGGTTCACGGGCCCAGCTGCTCCGCGGCATGTGGGATCTTCCCGGACCGGGGCACGAACCCGCATCCCCTGCATTGGCAGGCAGACTCTCAACCACTGCGCCACTAGGGAAGCCCTCACAGTAGTTTTATTTGTAACAGCCCCAAATTGGTAACAATTCAAATGTTCTTCAGTATAAGAATGACTAAACAACCTATGATATGTCCCATAAAGTGGAATACTATCAAACAATAAAATGGAAGGGTTGATATACATAACAACTTTGATAAACCTCAGGTGTTATGCTGAGTGAAAAAAGCCAATCTCAGAAGGCTTTCTGTATGATTCTATTCCATTCTGGAAAAGATAAAATTATACTAAGGCCATCCTAGACATCAAGTATATTAGTTTTCTACTGTTGTATAACAAACTGTCACAAACTTAGTAGTTTAAAACAACACACATTTATTATCTCAATTTTCAGGGGTGAGGAATCTGGGCATGGTTTAGCTGGGTTCTCTGCTCAGGGGCTCATAAGTTTCAAATCGAGGTGTCAACCAAGGTGCTTTCTTTTCTGGAACTCAGTGTCCTTTTCCAAGATCATGTGGTTATTGGCAGAAAATTTCTTGTGGTGCAGAGTTAAGGTCACCTTCTTGCTGGCTGTCATCTGGATCTTTCACTCAGCTCCTAGGGACCTCGGCAGTTCTTGCCGTGTGGCCCTCTCACAATATAGCAGCTTACTTCTCCCATCTCTGACCTCCAGGTCCTCTTTTAAAGGGCTTCCCTGATTGGGTCAGGCCAACTCAAGATAATAGCTCTTTGAGGTAACTGACTAGAGATCTTAAATACATCTGTAAACTCTCTTCACCTTTGCCATATCCTATTGGTGAGAAGCCAATTGCAAATCTCACTCCCATGCCCAAGAAAGAGATTACAGAAAGGCATGAATTATTAGGATCTTTTTTTTTTTTTTGCCGTACCATGCAGCATGCAGGATCTTAGTTCCCCCACCAGGGCTCGAACCCACTCCCCCTGCAGTGGAAGCACAGAGACTTAACCACTGGACCACCAGGGAAGTCCTAGGATCATTTTAGAATTCTGCCTAACATATCAAGCAAGCCTCCAGCCATCCCTCCAGCTGACCACAGATACATGAAAGACTAAGCCCAGATAACTGGATAATCTGAACCAGACCAAACCAGAAACAAAGCCCGTTCAACAAATTCTCCCAAGGAACTGAGTTGAAGCATCACATTTGGGGATGATTTATTACACAGCAAAGCTAACTGATACAAAATGCTAAAATATTTAAACATACAGAATAATCAGGAGGTGTATCTATTTTTTTTTTTTTTTTTTTTTTTGGCCACACCACGTGGCTTGTGGGATCCTAGTTCCCCAAACAGGGACTGAACCCATGCCCTCAACAGTGAAAGCACAGAGTCCTAACCACTGGACCACCAGGGAATCCCCCACATATATTTTTAATCCAAAGACAGAACACGAAATTAAGCTTTACCCATTTTGTATATGGAATGACACAGCTGCCCTTTCTCAATTCCTATATCACTCCTACATCATATTCAGTATTCTGAAATTCTTTTCAGCATGTTTCATATGCATAGCTAGGTAGATTAACAGACTTTATATCTAATTTTAACCAGGCTTACTAACATTACCATAAAAAAGAGGCAGTTTTGAGGTAATACTGTTAATGCAAGTATAAGGGACACTAAGAAAACAGAAGAGCTGACAATTTTATAGCAAGTATATAAACTCTTCATCAGGTATGTTACACGATAAAGTCAACAACGAGCAAAGCATGCCCAAAAAGATGTTAGCCCAAACATTCAAAATGAGATAAGACTAGTTGAAACATACCTTCTGCCATTTAATAATTTCACTCTAATGTTTACTATTTATTTTCAAAATATAGTATAATTTTAAAATACTTGAAAATTTGTTTTAGGGTGTATTTCACAATGGACATGTTATAAAAGAACATATGCTTACATCTAATAGTACATATATATGATGTATAAATAAACAAATATATACATACACACACTGAGGATGTGAACTCAGTATTTTTTTTTATTATCATTGGGGAAATAATAAAAAAAAAAATGTGAATCCCACTGCTGTAGGCACTGAAAAGCAGTGCAGTGGCATTATCAGAGTTGTACTTTAGAATCATTCCAACAGCAACTGGAACACCACATTAGAGATGGAAAGAGTCTGAAAACTAGAGCACTAATTAAGAGACGAATGCAATAGCTAGGCCAGGGGTAATTATTGCCTGAGTAAGAATATTAGAACTGTAAGGAAAAAGACAGTTATGAGCATGAAGGAAGAACGAATGAAAAGAACACATATAGGCCATTTTTGTAAAAGAAAGAAAAGGAAACCAGAAAACATATATCTGTGTATCTTTATAAAAATAAACACAGGAAGGATAAACTCCACCTAACACAGCTTAAAAGCAAGACCCCAAAGGATACATTTCCAAGTAACTTTACCTGCATTTCAGAACAAAGCTCAAAAATATTAACATGGGGACTACCCTGGTGGAGCAGTGGTTAAGAATCCGCCTGCCAATGCAGGGGTCACGGGTTCGAGCCCTGGCCCGGGAAGATTCCACATGCCGTAGAGCAACTAAGCCCGTGTGCCACAACTACTGAGCCTGTGCTCTAGAGCCCATGAGCCACAACTACTGAAGCCCGCGTGCCTAGAGCCCATGTTCCACAACAGGAGAAGCCACCAGGGCTTCCCTGGTGGCGCAATGGTTGAGAGTCCGCCTGCCGATGCAGGGGACACGGGTTCGTGCCCCGGTCTGGGAAGATCCCACATGCCTCGGAGTGGCTAGGCCTGTGAGCCATGGCCGCTGAACCTGTGCGTCTGCCTGTGCTCCGCAACAGGAAAGGCCACAACAGTGAGAGGCCCGCGTACCGCAAAAAAAAAAAAAAAAAAAAAAGAGAGAGAGAAGCCACCGCGATGAGAAACCCCGTGCACTGAAAGGAAGAGTAGCCCCTGCTCACCACAACTGGAGAAAGCCTGTGTGCATCAATGAAGACCCAACACAGCCAAAAATAAATAAAACTTAAAAATATATATTAACATGAATACAAAAATATCCAGGACCCAAAGTTAAATTCATGTCTGGTATCCAATAAAAAAATTATTAAGAATACAAACCAGAGAAATTTAACCCATAATGACAAGAAAAATAAATAGAAACAGACCCAAAAATGACACATGGTAGGACTACTGTAGACTCTACAAAAAGTTATTACAAGCAAATCTTGGAGATACTGCGAGTTTGGGTTTAGTTCCAGACCACTGCAATAAAGTGATTATTGCAATAAAGCAAACCACACCAAGTTTTTGGTTTCCCAATGCATGTAAGTTATGTTTACACTACACTGCAGTCTATTAAGTGCATGATAGCATTATGTCTAAAAAAACAATGTGCATACCTTAATTTAAAAAAGCTTTATTGGACTTCCCTCGTGGCACAGTGGTTAAGAATCCGCCTACCAATGCAGGCTGACATGGGTTCGATCCCTGGTCCGGGAGGATCCCGCATGCCTCGGAGCAACTGAGCCCATGTGCCACAGCTGCTGAGCCTGTGGTCTGGAGCCCGCGAGCCACAACTGCTGAGCCCGCATGCGACAACTGCTGAGGCCCGCACGCCTGGGGCCACTGTGGTGAGAGGCTCACGCACCGCGGCGGGGAGTGGCCCCCGCTTGCCGCAACTGGAGAGGGCCCGCACACAGCAGCGAAGACCCGGCACAGCCAAAAATAAAGTAATTAATTTAAGAAAATTGTTAAAAAAAAAAAATCAATAAAAATTAAAAAGCTTTATTGCTAAAAAATGCTAACCATCACCTAAGCCTTCATCGAGTCATGATCTTTTTGCTGGTGGAGGGTCTCACCTCAATGCTGATAGCTACTGACTGGTCAGGATGGTGGCTGTTGAAGACTTGGGTGGCCGTTGCAATTTCTCTAAATAAGACAATAAAATAAAATATGCCACATCGAATGACTCTTTCATGAATAATTTCTCCATAGCAGGTAATGCTATTTGACAGCATTTTACCCACAGTAGAACTTCTTCCAAAATTGGAGTCTATCCTCTCAAACCCTGCCACTGCTTTATCAACGAAGTTTATGTAATATTCTGAATCCTTTGTTGTCATTTCAACAATCTTCACAGCATCTTTTCCGGGAGGAGACTCCACCTCAAGAAACCACTTTCTCTGTTCATCCACAAGAAGCAACTCTTCATCTGTTCCACTTTTATCACGAGATTGAAGCAATTCAGTCCCATCTTCAGGCTCCACTTGTAATTCTAGCTGTCTTGCTACTTCCACCACATCTGCAGTTTCTTCCTCCTCTAGAATCTTGAACCCTTCAAACTCATTCATGAGGGTTGGGATCAACTTCTTCCAAACTCCTGTTAATGTCGATATTTTGACCTCTTCCCATGAATCACAAATGTTCTTGATGGCATCTAGAATGGTGGGTCCTTTCCAGAAGGTTTGCAATTTACTTTGCCAGCATCCATTAGAGGAATAACTATGTATGGAAGCTATAGCCTTATAAAATGTATTCCTTAAATAATAAGATTTGAAAGTTGAAATGACTCCTTCATCCATGGCTACAGAATGGATGTTGGGTTAGCAGGCATGAAAACACTAATCATGTTCTACATCTCCATCAGACCTCTTGGGTGACCAGGTGCATTGTCAATAAGCAGTAATATTTTGAAAGGAATCTTTTTTTCTGAGCAGTAGGTCTCAACAGCGGATTTAAAGTATTCAGTAAACCATGTTATACACAGATGTGCTGTCATTCAGGCTTTGTTGTTCCATTTCTAGAGCATATGCGGAGTAGATTTAGCATAATTTTTTAGGGCCCCAGGATTTTTGGAATGGTAAACGAGCACTGGTTTCAACTTAAAATCACTAGCTGCATTAGCCTCTAACAAGAGAGCTTGTCCTTTGAAGCTGGGTTTTGACTTTTCCTTTCTAGCTATGAAAGTCCTAGTTGGTGTCTTCTTCCAATCGAAGGTTGTTCTGTCTACACTGAAAATCTGTTGCTTAGTGTAGCCACCTTCATTACTTATCTTAGCTAGATGTTCTGGATAACTTGCTACAGGTTCTACATCAGCACTTGCTGCTTTACCTTGCACTTTTATGTTACAGAGATGGGCTTCTCTTCTTTTTTTTTTTTTTTTTTTTTTTCTTTTTGCGGTATGCGGGCCTCTCACTGTTGTGGCCTCTCCCGTTGCGGAGTACAGGATCCGGATGCGCAGGCCCAGCGGCCATGGCTCACGGGCCCAGCCGCTCCGCGGCATATGGGATCCTCCCAGACCGGGGCACGAACCCGTATCCCCTGCATCGGCAGGCGGACTCTCAACCACTGCGCCACCAGGGAGGCCCTGGGCTTCTCTTCTTAAACATCATCAACCAACTTCTGCTAGCTTCAGACTTCTCTTCTGCAGCTTCCTCACCTCTCTCAGCCTTCAAAGAATTAAAGAGAGTTGGGCTTTGCTCTGGATAAGGCTTTGGCTTAAAGGAAAGTTGCGGCTAGTTTGGTCTTCTATCCAGACCACTCAGACTTTCTTCACATCAGCAATAAGGCTGTTTTGCTTTCTTATCATTCCTGTGTTCACTGAGGTAGCACTTTTAATTTCCTTCAAGAACTTTTCTTTTACATTCACAACTTGGCTAATTATTTGGCACAAGAGGTCTAGTTTACTGGCTATCTTGGGCTTTGATGTGCCTTCCTCAGTAAGCTTAATCATTTTTAGCTTTTGACTTAAAATGAGAAACATGAGACTCTTTCACTTGAACACTTAGAGGCCATTGTAGGATTACTAACTGGCCTAATTTCAATATTATAATGTCTCAGGGAATAGGGAGACACAAGGAGAAGGAAAGAGATGGGGAAACAGTCAGTGGAACAGTCAGAATACACACAACACTTATCAATTAAGTTTGCTGTCTTATATGGGCACAGTTCATGGCACCCCAAAACAATTAAAATAGTGATATCAAAGATCACTGATTACTACAACAAATATAATAACAGCAATGAGAAAGTTTAAAATATTGTGAGAATTACCAAAATGTGACACAGAGACATGATGTGAGCAAATGTTGTTGGAAAAATGATGCCAACAGACTTGCTTGACACAGGGTTGTCATAAACCTTCAATTTGTTTAAAAAAAAGAAAAGCAACTTCTGCAAAGGACAATAAAGCAAAGCGCAAGGTATGCCTGTATAACTGTATTTCATGTGTTGAATACTGAGCACATTAAGCAGAGACATGTAAGACATAAACAACACCCAAAGAGACCTAACACTACAGAAAAAAAGATCAGTGACCATGAAGATGTACCAACAGAAACTACCCAGAACAAAGAAAAGTAAAAAGACTGCAAAAAATATGAATAACACATCAATAAGTTTGGGAACGTGGGAGTGGTATCCAGCCCTCCCCAGTAGGACTCCGAGAGAGAAGGGCACCTCCAGGGACACGCATGCATGCCTGTGAGACACCGCATGGCCTCTTGTCTACTCCTTCCGTACCACGCCCACACACACACCATTCCATGTCCATGCCTTTCACCAGGACATAAGGTGCACCTCCTGGGCTCAGGCCCTAAGCCTGCACTCTGGCCATTGCCACACTTGGAACAGAGGGAGACCTCTGAGGGACCAGCAGGGCACGTTCATGACCTTCTTAGTCTCCAGGGGCAAAAAATAAATAAATAAATAAGTTTGGGAACAACCTCAAGTGGCCAAACATTGTCCGGAAAGGGGGAAGGGAGATGTAAGAGAAAAATATTTGAAGAAATGATGGCAGAATATTTATCAAATTTGATCCGAAAAACGTAACAAAACCCAGGCAACAAGAAACATGAAAGAAACCACATTAAGGCACGTCATAATGAAACTGCTGAAAAGCAGTGATGAAAAGAAAATCTTGGGAATTCCCTGGTGGTCCAGTGGTTAGGACTCCATGCTTTCACTGCTGTGGGCCTGGGTTCAATCCCTGGTCAGGGAACTAAGATCCCTGCTAGCTGCACCACACAGTCAGAAAAAAAAAAGAAAAAAGAGAAATCTTAAAATTAACAAAAAGAGGAGAAAAGATACATGACTTACTTAGGAACAAAGATTACAGTAACAGCAGACATCTGATCAAGAATAATACAAGCCAGAAACAGTGGAGCAAGATCTTTAAAGTACAGAAAGAAAAAAATTATCAACCTAGAATTCCGTACCAAGTGAAAATATCCTTTAGGAAAGAAGGGGAAATAATTTTTCAGACACACAAATGCTTTAAAATACCATCACCAGCAGACCAGCACTACAAGAAATATTAAAGAAAGTCATTCTGGCAGAATGAAAATAATACCAGATAGACAATGAAGAGTACCAGACATGGAAAACATGTAGGTAAAAATAAGACTTCTTCTTATTTTTTAAATCTCTCAAAAAGAGTCTCAAAAAGACTGTTTAAATGAAAAATAATAACAATGTACTGTGGAGTTTATAACATCTGTGGAACTGAAGTATATGACAACAGCAGCACAAAGACTGGGGTGTGGTGGTGAGTGAAAGTATACTGCTATAAGGTCCTTAAATACAGGTAAAGTGGTATAATATTACTTGAAGGCAAACTGTTATGTTAAGTATCTATATGATAAGTACTAATGTAACCACTAAAACAAAATTTAAAAGTTCAGGGACTTCCCTGGTGGCACAGTGGTTAAGAATCTACCTGCCAATTCAGGGGACACAGGTTCGATCCTTGGTCCAGGAAGATCCCACATGCCTCGGAGCAACTAAGCCCGTGTGCCACAGCTACTGAGCCTGCACTCTAGAGCCCACAAGCCACAACTACTGAATCCCGCGAGCCTAGAGCCCATGCTCTGCAACAAGAAGCCCGCACACCACAACGAAGAGCAGCCACCATTCACCGCAGCTAGAGAGAGCCTCCGTGCAGCAACGAAGACCCAGTGCAGCCAAAAATAAATAAATAAATATTTTTAAAAAAGTTCAACTAAGAGACAAAGGAGATTTTTTAATATATATTTTTAAAATCCGTAATGAAAAGAAGGCAGAAAAAGAAGAAAAAAAGGAACAAAGAAGAGATGGGACAAACAGAAAACAACTAACAAGATGGTAGATTTAAACTTTATAACGTCAGTAATCACACTAAATGTAAATGGTCTACACACCCCAACAAAAAGGCAGAGAATAACAAACTGGATAAAAGCAAGACACAATTATATGATGCCTGCAAAAACAAACAAACCAAAATACCCACCTGAAATACAAAGACACAGGCTATACTACCCAAAGTAATCTACAGATTCAATGCAATCCCTATCAAATCACCAAAGGCATTTTTCACAGAACTAGAACAAAAAATCTTAAAATCTGTATGGAGACACAAAAGACCCCGAACAGCCAAAGCAATCTTGAGGAACAAAACTGGAGGTAGCGGAATCAGGCTCCCTGACTTCGGACTATACCACAAAGCTACAGTAATCAAGATAGTATGATACTGGCACAAAAACAGACATACAGATCAATGGAAGAGGACAGAAAGCCAGAGATAAACCCACGCACCTCCTTTGTCACCTAATCTATGACAAAGGAGATCGGAATATACAATGGAGCAAAGATAGCCTCTTCAATAAGTGGTGCTGGGAAACCATGTGAAAGAATGAAATCAAAACATTCCCTAACACCATACTCAAAAATAAACTCAAAGTGGATTAAAGACCTAAATGTAAGGCCAGACACTATAAAGTATGGGAGAAAATATTTGCAAACGAAGCAACTGACAAAGGATTAATCTCCAAAATATACAAACAGCTCATGCAGCTGAATATCAAAAAAGCAAACAACCCAATCAAAAAAATGGGCAGAAGACCTAAATAGACATTTCTCCAAAGACATAAAGATGGCCAACAAACACATGGAAAGATGCTCAACATCACTAATTATGAGAGAAATGCAAATGAAAACTACAATGAGGTATCACCTCACACCGGTCAAAATGGCCATCATCAAAAAATCTACAAACAATAAATGTTGGAGAGGGTGTGGAGAAAAGGGAACCCTCATGCATTGTTGGTGGGAATGTAAATTGATACAGCCACTGTGGAGAACAGTATGGAGACTCCTTAAAAATCTAAAAATAGAACTACCATCTGACCCAGCAACCCACTACTGGGCATATACCCAGAGAAAACCATAATTCAAAAAGACATATGCACCCCAATGTTCACTGCAGCACTATTTAAAACAGCCAGGACACGGAAGCAACCTATATGTCCATCAACAGAGGAATGGATAAAGAAGATGTGGTACATATATACAATGGAATATTACTCAGCCATAAAAAAGAACGAAATTGGGTCATATGTAGAGACATGGATGGACCTAGAGACTGTCATAGAGTGAAGTCAGTCAGAAAGAGAAAAACAAATATCATACATTAACTCATATACGTGGAATCTGAAAAAATTGGTGTAGATCATCTTCTTTACAAAGCAGAAATAGAGACACAGATGTAGAGAACAAACGTATGTATACCAAGGGGGAAGGGGGAGATGGGATGAATTGAGAGATTGGGATTGACATATATACACTATTGATACTATGTATAAAACAGATAACTAATGAGAACCTACTGTATAACACAGGGAACTCTACTCAGTGCTCTGTGGTGACCTAAATGAGAAGGAAATTCAAAAAAGAGGGGACATATGTATATGTATAGCTGATACACTTTGCTGTACAGTATAAACTAACACAATATTGTAAAGCAACTACTCTCCAATTAAAAAAAGAGAAACAAACAAAAATATATGTATTTAATTATTCCTATTACCTCTCCAAAAAAACTTTTTTTTTTTTTTTTTTTTTTTGCGGTACGCGGGCCTCTCACTGTTGTGGCCTCTCCCATTGCAGAGCACAGGCTCCGGACACGCAGGTTCAGTGGCCATGGCTCACGGGCCCAGCCGCTCCGCGGCATGTGGGATCTTCCCAGACTGGGGCACGAACCCGCATCCCCTGCATCGGCAGGCGGACTCTCAACCACTGTGCCACCAGGGAAGCCCCAAAAAAACTTTTAAGTGGTATAACTTTTTATATCAAAATAGTTTCTGGTTTTCTAACTGTTATTATTCGTTCTACAATAAATTATTGTCTAACTATAAAAAAAAGGAAAAAATATATACTGTGCAAACACTAATCAAAGGAAAGCAGGAGTGGCTATGTTATTATGAGATTAAGTAGATTTGGGGGCAAAGAATAATAGCAGGGATAAAGATGATCATTTCAAAATGACAGAGCAGTCAGTTATCAAGAGGAACCTAAATGTTTCTGTACGTTTTAAAGTGAATTTTTAAATACATGAAGTAAAAACTGATAAAACTAAAAGAAACACACAAATCCACAATTCGAGATTTCAACATCCCCTCCGTATATATAGTTATAACTGCTAGAATAAACTGATAGAAAATCAGTAAGAATATATGTAGATTTGAAAAATGCTATCCACCAACAAGCTAATCAACATTTACAGAACACACCACCTCACAACAGCAGAATACACATTGTTTTCAAGTACACATGGAATATTTACGCAGACAGACTGTATTCTGGGCCAAAAAACAAGCCTCAATAAATTTAAAAGGGTTCAACTCATATAAGGTATGTTCTCTTATCACAACAGAATTACATTAAAAATCAAAAACAGAAAGATCTCTGGATATTCCCCAAATACACAGAAACTAAATATCAACTTCCAAATAACCAAAAATTTAAAGAAGCAACAGAAAAATTAGAAAGATATTTTGAACTGAATAAAAACAAAAACACATCCAATTTTGTTGTATAGATTAAATGCTTAACTTGGCAAAGAGGAAAGGTCTCAAATAAATACCTCAGCTTCCCAGAAAAATGGGATGGAAAAGGGAGCAAATTAAACCCAAATCAAGCGTTAAGAAAGAAAATAATAAAAACAAGAGCAGAGATCAACGAAACAGAAAACAGAAAAACAACAGAGTCAAAGAAACCAAAACCTGATTCTTGAAATAATTACTAAAACTGATGAAACACCAGCCAGACTAATAAGGTAAAGACAGAAAACACAAATTACCAATATCAGGAAGAGATCAGTGACATTATTACAGATTTTACAAATATTAAAAGGATAATAAAGAAACATTATGAATATCCTTATGAAAATAACTTTGACAATTTGGATGAAATGGACACAAACTACTAAAACTCACCCAGGAAGAAACAGATAACCTTAATATCTTTGTATCTATAGAAGAAATTGAATTTATAATTAAAAATCTCCAAGTTCAGATGGCTCCATAGGTGAATTCTATTTAAGGAAGAAATAATACCAATTCTATAACAACTCTTTCAGAAAAATCTAAAAGGAAAAGTAGTTCCCAATTGCTATAGTCAGAATATGTCCCCGGCACCTCCTTCCAAATTCAGACGTTGGAATCCTTACGCCCAATGTGATAGTGTTAGAAGGTGGGACTTTGAATGGTGATTAGGTCATGAGGTGGATTATTAGTGGACTCATGAATGTGGTTAGCACTCTTATAAAAGAGATCCCACAGAGCTCCCTGGCCCCTTCAACCATGTGAGGGTACAATAAGTCTGCAACTCGGGGGATTTCCCAGTGGTTAAGACTCTGTGCTTCCAGTGCAGCAGGGCACAGGTTCAATCCCAGGTTGGAGAACTAAGATCCCGCAAGCTGCGTGGCATGGCCAAAAAGAAAAAAAGAAGTCTGCAATTCAGAAGACGGCCCTCACCCTACCATGCTGGCACCCTGATCTTCTAGCTTCTGAAATGGTGAGAAATAAATTTCTGTTGTTTATAAAGTACCCAGTCTGTGGTATTTTGTTATAACAACCCAAACAAACTAAGACACTAATTCATTCTGTAAGAACAGCACTACTCTCACGTGAAAAGAAAACTACAGTCCAATACACTTCATGAACATAGATGCAAATATTTCCATTGCTAACAAATATTAAATGTTAACAATAGATGAATCTGGGTATATGGAATAAGGATGTTTTTGTTCTATTTATTTTATCCTTGCAACTTTTCTGTGAGCTGAGAATTATTTCCAAATAAAAAGTTTTTTTAAAAGTAACAACACATGAAAATACTGTTAGCCCAGTTCCTGGAACAAATTAAGAGCTCAGTAAGTGCTGACTATAATATAATCACCTAATTCAACCCCTCATATTATATTTTTTATTTTTTATAAATTTATTTATTTTATTTTTGGCTACATTGGCTCTTCGTTGCTGTGCGCAGGCTTTCTCTAGTTGTGGTGAACAGGGGCTACTCTTCGTTGCGGTGCACGGGTTTCTCATTGCGGTGGCTCCTTTTGTTGCGGAGCACAGGCTCTAGGCACGTGGGCTCAGTCGTTGTGGCTCGCGGGCTGAGCATGGGCTCAGTAGTTGTGGTGCATGGGCTTAGTTGCTCTGCGGCATGTGGGATCTTCCCAGACCAGGGACTGAACCTGTGTCCCCTGCATTGGCAGGCAGGTTCTTAACCACTGTGCCACCAGGGAAGTCCCCAACCCTCATATTATAGATAAATGAAACTGAGGCTCAAAGAATATAAGTAATTTATCCAAAGTCATCCTATTAGTTAATGACTAAAAGTCCAGTCTCTAGAATCAGCCTTTCCCCTACTCCCTGACCACCACAGACACAATTTCCTAATGACTCACTAACTTGTTTAAAACAGAACAAAAACGGGAAATACATTTCTGGTTCTTTTCCTAGTTATGTCCTAATATGCTTAAAGGAAAAATATCCCCACCACACACAGCCACAAACAGGACATTTTGTGGAACTTCACCAAAAGTTCAGCATGAGAAAGGAGGATAAGAACGTGAGATCTTGGTCTGAGCTAAAGATAAGATAAACAGACTGATCAGAGAGGAATATTAGGAGAGATAATGAGAGACTGTGATCTAGAATATATACCTTGATTCTGTCATGGTAAGAGAAAAGACAGGATTACTATGAGAAAGTGGTAACGTGATCTAGCAGCTGACTGCATGTAGAAGAAAAAAAAGAAGTCAGGAGTTAACTCAGGTTTTGAGTCTGGGTTACTGAGAAGACAGTGAGGGCGCAGACAGAAACAGGAAACATAACAGGAGGGATGACTTGGGATGTCAGTAAGAGGACACGAGATGAAGAGAAAGGTGAATCTGTGATACCGGTGGAATCTTTGCATGGAAATGTCCTTTTGGGTGTGCAGATCTGTAGTTCTTGAATTACAGACAGAAACCTGGGCATCTGCCCATTCAGCTGTGATAGCTGGAGATTAGGTCACTAGGGACTTCCCTGGCAGACCAGTGTTAAGACTCTGTGCTTCCATTGCAGGGAGCGTGGGTTCGATCCCTGACTGGGGAACTAAGATCCCACATGCCGCGTGGCATGGAGTAAATCACTAAAAGAAAAGTTGAGGTCTATCCCAAGATATATCTAAATTCAGAAAACAACACTGGGCCACTGCAGCAATTCCTTCCCGTAAGAACGGCTGATGAGAAAGAACTGCGCTACAACACAAGGCAATCAAAAGCACTCTGATCAATCAAACTATAAAGGGCCCATTAATGATGTCAACGGATACATCCTTGCAGTCTGACAAGAGTGCTTTGTGAGAGAGGTGAAACAATCTCAGTGACACCACAGCTGGCTGCATCACTAGTAGCACCATTCTGACAGAACTCAGAAACTTCTATGTTTTAGTGAGTTACACCTGTCTTACAGGACGTAACTGCAAGTGAGCAAATGTGTCACGGATCTTCCAGTGAACATGGCAGACAGGCCTGACACAGCAACACTCGTTTCCCAATCCAAATACACAGAAAAACTGTGCAAAATATAACACATACACGTAGGCAAGCCCAAAAGCAAGAAAGGGAAATTCCCTGATGCTAGAAACAAGCTACAAGGCCAAATAACTCATAGGGCTACTAAAACCAGACACAGGGCTTAGGGCTTGGGACAGGTGTTTTAATGCCTGAAAGAAACTAAGAGACAAGAAATTGAAAATGAGTCAAATGCATAAAATACCAAAAGCCACAAAAGAACTACACAGGAATAACATGAACTCCCATTTCCAGTCCATGAAAAAGAAGTATGCCATATGCTAGAAGTCAAGAGGTGAAAAAGTCACCTCTGAGAAAATGAAACCCCATTATCACAAGTATGAGTTCCAAAAATCACTGTACCCAAGCAGTCCAGGAACGCCAAGCCAAGAAATTAGCCTAACCACAGGAATCACACTACAGACACCTGCCAGGATCAGCAGAAGCTCCAAACTTTCTTACAGGGACACCTCCACAACTTGACTCACATAAAAAAACAAATCCCACAGATGATAAACCTATAAGTCAAAATTAAAAACTATATAAAGAAATGAGCCCTCAAAGACAGGAAGGATTTTCAGCAGACACAACAAATATGCAAACTCAGGCCTCCAGATCTAAGTAAAATAGAATAAAGAGGCTTTTAAATAATTATTTTTTAAATGTACAGAAAGAAAGTTAGAAAGAAAAACCACAAAACAACAACAGGATAAAATGAGAATACACAAATTTCAAAAAGAATCAGGTAAAAAATCTAGAAATAAAAATGTGACTATAAAGCTGAATGCTCAGTCAAAACTAAAGAATTAGTAAACTGTATTCTTGATCTGAAATAATCTCATAGAATGTAGCACAAAAATAAAGAGATAGAAAATATGAAAGTATGGAAGACAGAATGAGAAGTTTTAACATGGTGAAATATCAATAAATATCAACAACAGAAGAGGAAGCAAGAAAGATTATATTCAAAGACATACTGACCAAAATTGAACACATGAGTTTTCAGATTGCCAGGGTAATTTACTCAAATATACACTATAGCAAAACTGCAGAATAAAGACAAGCAAAAAGTAGTAAAAGCAACCAAAAGAAAAGAATGATTATAACTAGCAACGGACACCAGACTTCTCAAATGCAACAATGGATGCCAGAAAACAAGGGAATGACATCTTCCTACGAGGGAAAGTAACAGTTAACTACAAATCATTACACAAGTAAAATGCCATCTAAGAGTAAAAACAAAGAGGCCTTAAGATACAGAAAGGTAGTTTATACTTACAGATCCAAATTGGAAGCGCTAGATAAATGATGTACATTAATACAAAAGAAAGGAAACATACAATGAAAGAATGGGATGCAAGAAGCAATGGTAAACCAATAAATCTGCAATATCTCAACATAAATACTAACTTTTAAACATTTTTTAATGCCTATCTTTTTTTTTTTTTTTTTTTTTTTTTTTTTTGCGGTAGGCGGGCCTCTCACTGTTGTGGCCTCTCCCCTTGCAGAGCACAGGCTCCGGATGCGCAGGCTCAGCAGCCATGGCTCACGGGCCTAGCCGCTCTGCGGCATGTGGGATCTTCCCAGATCGGGGCACGAACCCGTGTCCCCTGCATCGGCAGGCGGACTCTCAACCACTGCGCCACCAGGGAAGCCCTAATGCCTATCTTTGAGAGAGCTAAAAGTAAGGTGGAACTAGAGAAGAGCATGGGAGAGATGAAACATTGAGAATTAAAACACTTGAAAATGCAATTATCGTTTATGAGGGAAGATAGATATTCAGTTTAGGCTGTAAGTATTCATGGTGAAAAACGTAAAGGTAACCTATATGATAGAAAGAGAATAAATAACTTCCAAGTCAGCAGAGGGTAAAAAAGAGGAATTTTAAAAGTGAGTTCACAGTGCAACATGGATGAACCCTGAAGACATTACGCTAAGTGAAATAAGCCAGTCACAAAAGGATAAATACTGTATGATTCCATTTATATAAGGTACTAGAGTAGTCAAAGTCATAGAGACAGAAAGTAGATAGAATACTAATACAGAAAATAGACAAGTAAAAAAATATATACTGTTAAAGCACAGCTAAAACACTTAAAAAACTGACCATAATATTAAGCCAGAAGTCTCAACAGAATCCAAAACACACATACCACTTCTTTGACACTGATTTAATAAAATGGATAAAATAGGAGGAGGGAAACACAATATATTTCGTAACTTATAAAAAACCACTTTAATTCATGAATTAAGTAAGATTTCATAATAGAAATCTCAAAATATTTAGAACTGAAGAAATATTTTAAAAGTACACATGTTGGGGCTTCCCTGGTGGCGCAGTGGTTGAGAGTCCACCTGCCGATGCAGGGGACGAGGGTTCGTGCCCTGGTCCGGGAGGATCCCACATGCCGCGGAACGGCTGGGCCCGTGAGCCATGGCCGCTGAGCCTGCGCTCCGCAACGGGAGAGGCCACAACAGTGAGAGGCCCAAGTAGCAAAAAAAAAAAAAAAAAGTACACATGTTGAAACCTGTGGCGCCAGGTACACCAAAAGGGTACACAGAGTAGATACACTCCTTTCTCAATCTATCTGGGTTAAAGGACCAGTTTTGGTTTTTTCCCCCAACCCATCAAAGACCAATATGTGGTCCTACTGCACAGGACTAGTCCATGTGACTCACTGTGCGAGCCTGAAAACACCCAAGCTGATCTATACACTGTTCTAGAGTGGGGGTGAGTCCACCAATCATATTCAGGTGTTGTGGCAATGTCAAATTGCAATAAAAGTTTCTAAACATTCCAAATTTCTGTACTTAGCTCATCACAGATAGGAACAATAGTTCACAAACTGAGAGCAGTCTGTGGATCACACTTTGATTATTTTTGACAATGGTAAATCCACAAAATACAGTGCTAAACATCTGTCAAGAGGAACAATGAATAGCTCTATAATATGGCCATGTGATCTCCTGGACATACTGTCAAGTAAAAAAAATAAAGTGGGGGGCCTCCCTGGTGGCGCAGTGGTTGAGAGTCCGCCTGCCGATGCAGGGGATACGGGTTCGTGCCCCAGTCTGGGAGGATCCCATATGCCGCGGAGCGGCTGGGCCCGTGAGCCATGGCCGCTGGGCCTGCGCATCCGGAGCCTGTGCTCCGCAACGGGAGAGGCCACAAGAGTGAGAGGCCCGCATACCGCAAAAAGAAAAAAAATAAAAATAAAAATAAAAAAAATAAAAAAATAAAGTGGGGAAAAGTGTGTAATGATGCCATTCTAAAAAAGGAGGATACAAATATGTTGTTTATATTTCTGAAAAGGAAGGAAAATAACAAAAAATAAATAAAATAAAATGCTTACCCACAGGGAAAAGAAGCAGGTAAAGGAGACAGAATTCATTAAATGAACATTGTGCTGTGTATTTAACCATACATAAATATTTTACATCATTATAAAGCAAAACTAAAATTTATAAATGCAATCTCTAAAAGTAGGTAAAACTAATAAACCAAACTGTGTATCAAGCTGATGGCATAACCACACAGAAATGAATTATTTCAAGTGATTTTTAAATTGCAGTGATGTGTTAAATCCCTAGTAAGATATACCTAAGGCCAACAACAAAAACAAAAACCCTTTAGAGTATTCATATTGGTGGTGGTAGTGCTGGTATTGTTATTCTGAGATTATTGGAAAAAGCAAATGAGTAATTATGTGGTTTCACTGGGAACCAGAATTTCCACATAAGAAAGGAGGTATACATGTAAAACTGAAAAAGGTCAAGCAAAAAACCTATAGTCTTGAATTTGAATTGGAATTATCAACAAGAACTCATGAAACAGTTTATCTTAAAAAAAAAAAACACACACACACATATATGGGGCATCTCAAGTAGAGCACAGCTGTTTCCTGAGCTGAGAGAGGAATCAAAGTTCTGGTTGGCTAAAATGGCTTGAGGTTGCACAACAGAATTCCAGAGAGAAGAAAGCTTTGCAGAAAAATCTGCATAGGGTCTCTGCATATGTATACGGTGAAATTCCATTAGGCTGGGCAATGAATGGCTGAGTAATTCCCAGAGGAAATTCCGCCAAACAGAAGGCCTAGAGACTTAGGAGTTAACAACTAGTCAGAGTGGAGGGACATTGTGAACCATCGGAGGCATTTGGTATAGACCCCAGAAGGGAAGTATCTTAGTAGGAGAGTTAAATCATCCTTAGAGAAAAGGCTACTCTGACCTGCCCTAACAAAGCTTAAAAAACAAGCCTCAAAGGGAGTAAACTAATCCAAAGGGAGTAACCTAATGACTTGCCAAAACAAAATAAAGCCCAACACTCTTGAAAGGAAGATAGACTGTAGCACTGAACATTGTAAAATTCACATTGTCAGGATCCAAACAAAAACTATTAGATATGCCAAGAAGCAGGAAAATATGACTCACAAGCAGAAGAGTCAACAGCAAAAGACCCAGAAATGACAGAGATGGAATTAGTAGACAAAGACTTAAAACAGCTACTATAAATGCATGCACTATGATCAAGAATTAAAAGAATGAACACAATGAGAAAAAAGGAAGACATAGAATAAGAAAAAAATGGAATTTATAATGATGAAAAATACATTATCTGTAATGAAAAATCCACTGGATCAGATTAAAAGCAAATTAGATACTGCAGGAGAAAAGATCATAGCAACAGAAAGTATTCAAAATGAAGCACAGAAACAAAAGATCGGAAAAAATTAACAGAGCATCAGTGACCTGTGGTATAATATAAAGTGGTCAAACACACATGTCATTCCAGAAGAAACAGAACGACAGGAAAAAAAATTAAAGAAAAAATGGCTGAAAATATTTCAAATTTGACCCACAGATCTTAGAAGTTTACCATGGTACCTCATAATCAAATTGTCAAAACCTATAATACAGAGAAAAATCTTCAAACCTGCAACAGAAAAAAGAGGGACACATATAAGAATTACCACAAACTTTTCATCAGAAACTATGCAAACCAGAAAACAAAGGATTGGCATCTTTAAAATGCTGGTGGGGGTGGGGGGCGACCTTTCAATGTATCTAGATAAAATAGCCTTCAAGGCAAAATAAAGACATTGTCACACAAGGAAAAGCTGAGAGAATCTGTCACAGCATATCTGCACCACAGTACTATTAAAGAAAGCTCTTCAGAAGGAAGGAAAACACTGAAAATGGAAACGTGGACCTCCACAAAGAAATGAAGAATACTAGAAATGGTAAATATGTGGGTAAAATAAGACTTTCCTATCTTTAAATTTCTTTACAAGAATTTTTTACAGCAAAAGTAGTAATGCTTTGTGAAGTGTATAACCTATATAGAAGCAGAATGTATGAAAAGAATAGCACAAAGACTAGGAGGGGGTAAATGGAAGAACAGCATCACAAGGATGCTACATTTTATGTGAAATGTATAATACTATCTAAAGGTAGTCTGTGAGAAGTTAAAGATGCATTTTGTAAATAATAAAGCAACCTCTGGGGAAAAAACAGATACAGTTAATAAGCTAACAGTGATGATAAAAGGGAATATTATAAATACTCAATCCAGGGGTAAGGTGGCGGGGAGGGATAAATTAGGAATTTGGGATTAACAGATACACACTACTACATATAAAATAGATAAACAAGGGTCTACTGCATAGCACAGGGAACTATATTCAGTATCTTGTAATAACCTATAATGGAAATGAATCTGTAAAAGAATAGATATATATGTATATATATAGCTGAATCACTTTGCTGTACACCTGAAACATTGTAAATCAACTATACTTCAATTAAAAAATTTTAATAAATAAATGTCTCAAAGAAATATGAATAAAAAATAAAAATACTCAATCCAAAAGAAGGCAGGAAAAGAAAAAAGGAAAATAGGTCAAAGAGAAAACAAAGAGCTAGATGGAAGACTTAATCCAAACTTATCAGCAATTACACTAAATGTACATGGTCCAAGCATCCTAATTAAAAGGGAGAAATTATTAGACTGGATAAAAATAAATAAGATCCAACTGAAAATATAAAGAAACCTTAAACATGAAAGACATAGACAGGTTAACAGCAAAAGGATGGAAAAAGTATACCATGAAAAAACTAATTATAAGACAGTTGGATGGGCTATATCAATAACAAAATAGACTTCAGGAAAACAATAATACTGCCGGGCAAAAAAAAAAATTTTACTAAAGAACAAAAAACTTAAATGTAAGATTATATAGCCACTTTGGAAAACAGGTTGGCTGTTTCTTAGAAAAGTAAACAGTAATTACAACACAACTCAGCAATTCCACTCCTAGGCATCTACCCAAGAGGAATTAAAACGTTTATCACAAGACTTGTCTACAAATATTCATAGCACTACTCTTAGTAGTCCAAAGAAGAAAACAATCCAAACGTCCACCAGCTGAGGAATGGATAAGCAAAACATGGTAGATCCATACAATGGGATATTATTCAGCACTAAAAAGGAACAAATTATTGATATACAGTAGTCCCCCCTTATCCATGGGGAATATGTTCCAAGACGCCCAGTGGAAGCCTGAAACCCAGATAGTACCGAACTCTATATATATACTATGTTTTTTCCTATACATACACACCAATGATAAAGTTTATAAGTTAGGCACAGTAAGAGATTAACAACAACAATAATAAAATAGAACTATAGTAAGAGCTATGTAGATGTGGTCTCTGTCTCAAAATTATCTTACTGTACTGTACTCACCCTTCTTCCTGTGATGATATGAGATGATAAAAAGCCTACATGATGAGATGAAGTGAGGTGAATGATGTAGGCATTGTGGTGTAGTGTTAGGCTACTATTGACCTTCTTCAAGAGGAAGATCATCTGCTTCAGGTAATCCTAGATCACTGAGCCATGACAACATCAGTGGTTGGATGCCAGGAGGAGATGATGTCGATGGTTGGTGATCAGGGGTGGGACAGCACAGGATGGCTCAAGATTTCACCACACTACTCAGTACAGTGTGCAATTTAATACTTATGAATTGTTGACTTCTGGAATTTTCCATTTAGTATTTTCAGACTGCAGTTGCCACCAGTTACTGAAACTGCAGAAAGTGAAACCTCGGGTAAGGGGGAACTATACTGTACAAGATAGCTAAATCTCAGATACCTCACACTAAGCGAAGGAAGCCAGACTCAAAAGGCTACATAATGTATAAATCCATTTATATGACATTCTGGAAAAGGCGTAACTGCAAGGATAGAAAACAAATCAATGGCTGGCCAGGAGCTGGGGTCGGGAGAGGAACTGACTACAGAAAAGCAAGGGGGTAGTTTCTGGGGTGATGGAACTGTTCTATATCTTAATTATGGTGGCAGTTACACATCTGTATGTGTCTGTCAAAACTCAAAGGACTATAACCGGAAAAGGGTGAATTTTACTGTACATAAATGTAAAACTGAATTTTTAGGGGAGGGAGAAGCATGTTTTAGCAAAAGCATTTACTGGAGCAACTGCATTCAAGACACGTATGGCATACCTTTAAATAGCACTGTTAAAATGCCAAATAAAATGTCAAAACAAATGTGAACTAAAAAAAAAATGAATTAAAAAAAAAACTCATAGAACTGTACACTAGTACACTATATACTAGTGCATCAAAATGGGTGAATTTTGCTGTAGGTAAATGATATCGTAATTTAAAAACAGAACAAAAATACTAATTTACACCCACAATACTCAGGCTGTGGAACAATAGGGATTCTCACGTACTATGAAAGCAATGTAAATTCATACGGTTACTTTACAAATTCATATGATTACATACGAAAAACAGCTGTACTACCTAGTCATGATGATTAGGTGCAAAACCTCCTGGTCAGTCCCATTCCTAGCAATGTATACACCCTAGAGAAGCTACCGCACACATGCGCCAAGAGATGTACAAGAGTATTCAATGCAGCAGTGTTTGTTACAGCGAGAACTAGAAACAACCCAAATGCACACCAAGAGCAGAATGGACAAAGAAATCACAGAATATTCAAACCGTAAGACAGCAAATAGCAGAAAGTATGATGTATTTCAATTAAATGCACCAACGCACATCGAGCTCAGAAATGATAAGCACAAAGCAGCAAGTGAGAGAAAAATACATACAATGTGATTCCATTCACATAAAGATATATTTAAAGCATGTTCAGCAATACATACACATGTGGGTAAACCTGGAAATAAAAGCAAGGTAATGATTAATATGAAAATTAGAATAGTGGTTATCTTCCACAGGGAGAGAAAGGGATATGCGCAGAGGTTTCAAAGAGTGCAGAGGATGTTCTGTTCTTGAGATGGCTGGTGGATACAGTGTGCAGTTTATTTCTTAGTTATTATTACCTAAAATAACAAAATTTGCATATATTCTCTTTTGTATAGTTTATATATTTCACAATTTTAAAAAGTTAAAAACAACATATTCTCAAAGTAAGACACATCACACCCAGTAGGCTTCATAGGCATGTTCTACCAAAAAAAACAAATAATCTCTGTCTTAAAGAGACTACTGCAAAAATCAACGGAGGGAAAACAGCACAGCTTGTTTTAATATCAAAGCACGGTAAGGTTTGAAATCAAAATATCAGATCGGTCACTTATGAATACAGATGTAAGAATCCTAAATAAATTATTCATACTCTAAATCCAATGACGTGTTATTTAAAAGAAAACCATGTCAAAGTGACATTTATCCTAGGAATACAAGGATGCTTGAGCACTGGAAAAAATTCTACTGAACTAATTCACTGTATTACCAAATTAAAAGAAATAAACTATGATTCATTTACTCACACAAATACTTACTCAGTGCCTACTTTTTTCCTAGGGGCTGAAGAGATGGCATTAACTAAAATTAAAAACTGCCCCCCCCGGGCTTCCCTGGTGGCACAGTGGTTGAGAGTCCGCCTGCTGATGCAGGGGACACGGGTTCGTGCCGCGGTCCGGGAGGATCCCACATGCCGCGGAGCGGCTGGGCCCGTGAGCCATGGCTGCTAAGCCTGCGCGTCCGGAGCCTGTGCTCCACAACGGGAGAGGCCGCAACAGTGAGAGGCCCGCGTACCGCAAAAAAAAAAAAGCTCCTCCCCTAGAGGACTAGTTCTAGTCAAAGGAGACATACAATAACAATAAACAAAACATATATAATATGGTATATCACACAGTGATAAATACCAAGAAAATAAAAAGTAAGGCAGGGAACAGGGGGACTGGGAGAGCTACGCGGTGTGGAGGCATCAGGGTGCAATTCGAGCACAGACTTGAAGGAGGTGAGGGAGCGAGGCATGAAGGTGTTTGGGGGAAAGCACTGCAGACAGCTGAAGCAGCGCAGGCAAAATCCCGGAGACGGAGACGAATAGCGACAGCATGTTAAAGGATCACCAAAGAAGCCACTGTGTTTGTCAAGCAGAGTGAACAAGGGGAGAGAGTAAGAGGAAGAGAGATGGGAGTGAGGGTGGAGGAAGATGGCGAAAGGGCACTGCAAGCAACTCTAAGGATTTTGGCCTTTACCCTGAGTGAAGCGGGGTGGGAGGAATGACACAGTCTGACTGAACTTTTTTTTTTTTTTTTTTGCGGTACGCGGGCCTCTCACTGCTGTGGCCTCTCCCGTTGCAGAGCACAGGCTCCGGACACGCAGGCTCAGCGGCCATGGCTCACGGACCCAGCCGCTCCACGGCATGTGGGATCTTCCCGGACCAGGGCACGAACCCGTGTCCCCTGCATTGGCAGGCAGACTCTCAACCACTGCGCCACCAGGGAAGCCCCTGACTGAACTTTTAAAAAAATTTCCTGGCTCCAGTGTTGAGGAGGGTGGCAAGAGCAAAGTAAGGAGACCAGTTAGGAAGCTACTACAGTAATCTAGGAGATACTGAAAAGACCCAAGCAGATTCATCCCCTAAATTCCAGACAGGCTCAGAACTTAAACCAGGTACATGGCAGACAAGGATGAGGTATGGAATTGAGAACGTGGGAATTGTTAAGTCTACATTAGGAGGAGATGGACACCCCTACTCCAGTACCATACATCTAAGTGACAACCACTACCTACTGCTGCAGGAGACAAGTGAAGCCACAAAACCACAATACACTGAACTTCCCGCTAATATTTAAGAGTCAAGAATAGCCCTCGGGCTTCCCTGGTGGCGCTGTGGTTGAGAGTCCGCCTGCCGATGCTAGGGGACGCGGGTTCGTGTCCCGGTCCGGGAAGATCCCACATGCCGCGGAGCGGCTGGGCCCGTGAGCCGTGGCCGCTGAGCCTGCGTGTCTGGAGCCTGTGCTCCATAACGAGAGAGGCGACGGCAGTGAGAGGCCCGCGTACCGCAAAAAAAAAAAAAAAAAAAAAAAAAAAAGAATAGCCCTCAACCAAAAATCATCAGACATTTGAGTAAGACATGCAGAGTGAAAAAAGACCCACACCACACTAAAGCATATAATCATGGAAATAAGATTCTAAAAGTTTTCAGGGAGAGGCAATAGAAAAAAGAAGGCAGGCAAACACAGAATATCAGGAATCAATATGGCACTAGATTTCAAAGGCAACACTGGACATTACTTTTTCTTTCTTTTGAGAAAACAAAGCTTACACTTTGGAGGTTTTCAAACACTCCATTCCCTGAAAAAGAGATCCTGATACACATTCTGTACTACATGTTTCAATTTTAATACTAACAATTACTATTCTGAACCAATTCTACTGTTTGGCATAGAGAACTGCTACCAATCAAATCATAACAACCTCCTTCTATGCTTTTTCCACTGCATTTATCTAACAAACATTTTTAAGCACCTACTATGATAGATGCTGAGGATATAGCCCAGAACAAAATAATACAGATTCTCTGCCCTAAGACCTGGTCAGGAGAGACATCAAACAATCACCCAAATAATTATATAATTATAAAGTTGTAAGTGAAAAGAAGTAAAGTTCAGGGCACAACAGGAAAACCCAATTTAGAGAGAAGGCTCCTCTAAGGGACTGAGATTTAAGTTGATACCCATTAAGCTGAGCCAGGCAGAAGTGGAGAGAAGAGAGCTCCAAATAGGAGACCCTAAAACTGGAAAGAGCTTCAGGAATTCAAAGAACTGAAAGAAGGGCAGTGTGGCTGAGCAAGGTTTGGATTTTTTGGTAAACACCATAGGAAACCACAGACTTGAATCAGATAGAAATGTGTCATGATCAAATTGTTTTTTAAAAAACCCCTCTGGCTGCTTTGTGGATTACAAAAGAGCAAACTGGATTCTAAGGAGGCAAAAGTGAAAGCAAGTAGACCAGGCAGGAGCTATTTCAGTAGCTAGCATACAAGGATAACTTAGACTAAGGTGGCAGTGGAAATGCAGACCAAAAAAAATAGTAAGGAGTTTTAAAAGAACTGTCAGGAGTTAATTTACCAAAGAAAAGCTGGCATAAAGAGCCAAAGAGAAAACTGAAACAAAAGGATTACCTGACTGAAAAAGCACACATTTCAAAGCCCATCTAGCACAACTGAATCGAAGAAGACAGCACCTTCCAGAAGAAAACAGACATCTTTTTTGGCTCCCTATTCTTCTCCTGCTTCATGATGCACGAAGAATTTGAAGTTATTCTTTCAGAACCTTGAGTATGCATCTCACATATTTGAGAGCCAACTCATTTGGTAGAAACTTAGAATATCCTGACCTGTCCTCCGTGTGTTAAATACCAACCTCTCAAATAACCAAAAACGTGACTTCATACCATTTACTTAAACTCTCTCAGGCTGTTTCCCCCACTAGTACAGGAGTAGGAAACATATTTATGTTTCAAAAGACCAATGTGAGCAGTATGATGCCTGTCTGGAATATAGTTAGCACTCAATGAAGCATTAGTTTCCATCTTTTCTACCAGATTATGTAAACTAGAATAAGAAGCAACTTTCTTACACTAAACAAGTTCCTCAAACAACCCTCCCAAAAAGTCTGATATGAAGGATTGAGAAGAGGTCAAACGCAGTTTTCATACTGGCTGACCCTAGGAAAGTTTAAGCATTTTTCACACAGTCCCAAGGAAGCCTGAAGCACATACAAGATCCTCATTTTCCTAGAACCCTGATGCTTTAAAATCACACTTAAAAAATGTTTATAACCTTTTTGTTAAAAATATATATACTGCTTTAGAAACCTTGAAATTATCATCCTGCCCACCCCTCTGAGCTACAGAAAATAATTCCAGTGGTAGTGCTTTCCAAACCTCTGTTCCCTGACCTTTATCATTTACCACTTCATACGTACAGGGCTTTGAGCTTCAGGAGGTAGCAGGACAAAAGGCTGCTCACCTCTTAGGCAAACCAGAGTCTGACCAGGGCTCCATGAACGATCAAGTTCTCTTTTCTCCCTGAGCTTGCTGAATATCCTGTCAGACAACAGAATACCCCATTTTTCAAAGGTGGATCCAGGCGGCCCTTGAGAATTACTCCCAATAAGGAAACTTTTACCAAATGACGGGTCAAAGCCTCCATCAAGACCAAACTACTGCTACCATTAACCAGAGTAAATGGTACTGCTCCACTAAGTAGGCCTTCTATGCAGTACAGAGTGGGAAAGGGTTTGTAATAAAACAGTCAGCTTCCAGTAAATACCAAATGCATCACAAAAGAACAGGAAAGAAAAATATCCAGGGCCGACTTACTTTTCACACAAAATAGTCTAGATGCTAAAATGTGAGCACAGGAAGGATCTTCACTGAATTTTCACTCTAGGAGGTTTTCAACAGAGCTCCTGGGTCTGGGAAAGATGCCTTGGGTGCTTGGGGAATGGGATAGGGATGGCAGAATCCACGAGAGATGGAGAAGCGGGGTCTTCATGCTTGTTTCAACCAGAGCAGTTTCACAGTCATCTACATCATGCAGCTCCATTTCATGATATAAAAGGTTTTACGCCCGAAGTATTTAAACGACCAATCTATTTCAACTTCTCAGTGTTAGAGACAAAGAAGTATAAATGGAGATATCCCATAGGACCTGAGGCACTGTGCTGGACCCCAGACCTCAAGCTGACTCCAGTGCTCTTACTACCACCATATACCACTCACTCTGGTACAGAAAAGAACGACCACGATCAGAAATGCCAATATGATTAATGCAGAGGGCAGAAATTCAAACCAACCGCCCATAACTGAAGAGTACACATCTAAGGATATGAAAAGCTACTTTTGCTTAACAATTATAAGAATTTTCATTACGAGAATAAAACAAACATTCTGAGAAATATCAAGGAACTCATAAGACGCTTCAAAAAGATGAAGTAACCAAAGATCCTAAAACCTGAAGAAAAACTCTTTATTCTGAATTGGCATAATGAAAAGAAATCAAACTCAAAAGGTAGGGCCGTGGGTTCTAGTCCCAACTTGGCCAAATGCATTTGTTGCAAGGACACATGGTCATGGGTAAACCTAATCTGTGAGAAGTTCAGTTTTCTACCTGCAAAATGCAAATGAATCGGATGATTTGAGAGCCCCTTCCACACTAAAATTCTAGGATTCTACGCACTAAAAAGATCATATATTTGATAAAGCTAACACGGACTATAAAAGACATCATCTAAAAACGTCACTACCACTTTATATGAAAGAAGAAATTCTTTTTTCTAACAAAGATGATGACCAAAGTTCAAAACTAAAAAGAATAACGTGATACCTAAAAGATACCTAAAGCATTCAAACTGTTTCGAATGGCTCAGTTTCTGCCTTCGGCAATTAGAAGAACCACATTATGGCCACAGCCTGGGAAAGATTTCTTTTTTTTCTTTTTTGCCACACCACGCATGGCATGTGGGATCTTAGTTCCCCAACTAGGGATCAAACCCACGCCCCCTGCACTGGAAGCGTGGAGTTTCACCACTGGACCACTGGGGAAGTCCCAAGATTTATTTCTAGTGTCAGCAGATTCTTTCACAGATTAACACAGAATTGCTCTAAAGAGAGCAAGAAAAAAAAAAGGGTTCTTAGAAGTTGCCTTGCTGAGAAGAAAAAATAACCCAGAATACACATATTCTATAATAAAACATATAAAAGACAGGTAGACTACAAGGAGAACTAGCTGGCTTAAGATATTGATGATGCTATCTTCTACTTTCCATTCAGCCAATATTTATTACATTATGTACTATTTGCCAGACACAGGAGATACAGTGAAAACCAAGTCCCTGCACTGACATTCAAGTGGAGGGAGGCTAATGATAACCAAGTAACCAAACAAACGAGGTAGGACTGTGAAACAACCAAAACCTTCATAGTGTTGTGGAATTGGAACTACCGTTAGAGAAAGCCTCACTGAGAAGATACTTTTGGACTAACAACCAAATGACAAGAAGTTACCCCCGAGCTTTCCAGACAGAGGGGCCAGCAAGTGCAAGGGCTCTGAGGTGGACACAAGTTTGGGGCCTTTGAGAAACAGAATGAATGAAGGCCAGGGTGGCTGAAGTATAATGACCAAGGAGAAGGTGCCAGGAGAGATCAGAGAGGTAGGCAAGGGCCAAGCAGGATAGTGGTATGATATGACTTGCATTTTTAGAAGCCCACTTTGCTTGATGCATACCTATCAAAAATCAAAATGGATTCTGGTACTGCCTTGCAAATGACAGACTCTATGATTTGACTGTATGGAAGTCTCCTCAGTATTTAATGGTAATATAAATAGTTCTGGAATCACTGCAAGTGTGGAGTTGTATGTGAAAAATTTAATTGTGGATCTATAAATAACATTGTGAAACTGCAAAAATTACCTCCCTCTCTTCCTCCATTTGCTTTTCTTTTATTTGCAAACAGTGAATTTTAATGGATGGATACTTTAAGTGTAGTCATTTATTTTTTTTACCAAGAAGATTTTTTAGTACTTTAAAAATATATATTCTACATATTAAAAAGATTCAACTGGACTTGTTAATTGAATTAAAGGACCCCCCTAAGGCTGAGCCCTATCACTACATGAGGTATAATAAAGTGCAAATGGCTGTGACACCTTGACTTGAGCATCATTCCACAATAAAACTGAACAATGTTCAGATGACTGCAGTCATGACTGACAGTGAGTGCTGCAATGACAACTCACAACCCAGGTTAAACTCACCAATGACACAAACCTAGTCACAAAAGCAAACTAGTTCAGCATGAAAGTCATAAAAATGTAGAACACTACAAAGGAGCTCTCACTGGTTTTACAAGGATGGGAAATTCCAAGTGTAAAAAACAATATAAATCCCACCTCTAACCAGGCAATGATGGACACTGACAGCTAACTTCAGGAAAAGCTTAAGAAAAGCAATTCAAAACAAGAATTCAAAGCATGGATAGATTTCATCTATCCCACACATCCCTGAGTACTAATTCTAAGGCCTGATGCAAGCATCTACATATAAAGTGTCAAATGTACCATCGCATTACCCAGAACAACTTTTATCAGAGAAGGAACCCTGTGGCATGCCCCCAAAGACTCCAGCTTATCAGTAAAGCTTTGGTAACCATAGATAAGGCCACACAAATGTATTCAGAACTGAAAAAACTCCTATTTTCAACTAAGTAGTGAAACCACATGGTTTCTGACCTTGATGGCCCGCTAGAAGAGATTTCCAAGCAGTGGGGAGAAAAATACCAAGCCATCCTGCACATGCTTCTCCTTAACACATGAGAAAAACAGACCAAAAAATGCCACAGGACTTCCCTGGTGGCGCAGTGGTTAAGAACCCACCTGCCAATGCAGGGGACGAGGGTTCGAGCCCTGGTCCCGGAAGATCCCACACGCCACAGAACAACTAAGCCCATGTGCCACAACTACTGAAGCCTGTGCGCCTAGAGCCCACAAGCCACAACTACTGAGCCTGCACTCTACAGCCCATGAGCCACAACAAGAGAAGCCACCACAATAGAAGCCCGCGCACCGCGACGAAGAGTAGCCCCCGCTCGCCACAACTAGAGAAAGCCTGCGCGCAGCAACGAAGACCCAACGTAGCCAAAAGTAAGTAAATAAATAAAGCCATAAAGAATACTTTTAGAACTAGAAAAAAACTGAATATGGACTATATATTATATACTACTGTATCATTAAGTTTCTTGACTATAACAATGGTATTGTGGTTATGTAGGATAATGTCCTTGCTCCTAAGACATATATTCTAAGATATGTAAGGGTGAAGTACCAGTACTAGTTGAACACTTTTAAATGGTTCTGGGAAAAAAAGCATACATACGTAGAGAGGGATAAAGCAAATGTGGCAAACCTGTAACAATTAGGAAGAAAGCAAGATAGGTGGGGTGTTCAGTGTAGTACTCCAATTTTTCTGTAGGTTTGAAATTTCTTCAAATGAGGATAAAAAAGGAAAAAATGCACCACCTTGCACTTTATTCAGCAGACCTGGGTCCTCGGGTGATGAGGATGGTAATCAGCTGGTTCAGATTTTCGGTATCCTTTATTATCCATTCCCAAATAACAATAAAGTAAATGCCTGCACAACTTCTGGAAGATAGTGTGGTGATAATGAGGCAATTAATAAGACTAATCGACACTTCAGACTCTCAAGGAGCCCCGGGAGGGGTGGGGGCGGTGGTGGAGAATAAGGTGTGCCTGTATGTATCAATACCATCATGGCAAATATATTAACTGAATACAACAAGCAGCAAAGCTATAAGGAAATTATAATCCAATTTTTTCAAATATTATTAATATAAATTATCATTTAGGTTACAAATCGCAGAATTTATGGGCTACCTTCACTTTCCCTGTTGCATTTTACTTTCTGTTGCATTTGCATATATTGCTTTCCAACAGGTCAAAATGTTAAAAGAGACACGCATGGATAGTACGCACAGATACTCAACCAAGGTAAAAGTCTACCAGGGACTTCCCTGGTAGCGCAGTGGTTAAGAATCTGCCTGCCAATGCAGGAGACACGGGTTTGAGCCCTGGTCCAGGAAGATCCCACATGCTGCGGAGCAACTAAGCCTGTGTGCCACAACTACTGAGCCTGCGCTCTAGAACCCACAAGCCACAACTACTGAGCCCACGTGCCACAACTACTGAAGCCCATGTGCCTAGAGCCCATGCTTCGCAACAAGAGAAGCCACCACAATGAGAAGCCTGCGCACCGTAACAAAGAGTAGCCCCCACTCACCGCAACTAGAGAAAGCCTGCATGCAGCAACGAAAATAATGCAGCCAAAATAATAAATAAATAAAATTTTAAAAAATTATTAAGCATGGACTATGCCAAGAATTCTGCCCAGAGCCAAATTACAAGGACAAATGAAAACTCAATTCCTATCTTTAAGGTATCCATAGAAATAGGTATTTCTTCTCCCTCTTAAAAGAGAAATGTTCCATTAACAGGCATATTTGTAACACATATAATACACACAACTATAACTATACATAATTACCTATAATTACAATATATATAATAATATATAATAGAAAAATGCCATTAACAGGCAATTAAGGACAAGGAACCTAAAGGAATACCATAAAGGGTACCATTTATTAAGGACTGACTGTCAGGGATGCATACACCACCATAAAGAGGGGTTAAATCTGTCCCAGGTGACAAAGCTAAATTTTGAACTAAGGGCTCTGACTCTTCCAAGGCTGTTTCTGACATTACATTATGCTGCCTTTTAAAGTCTGAAATACCACGAATAAAAATATAGAGAACAGCACAGATATCTGAACGTAAGATACACTGACGTGTACTTAAAGATCAAGTTTTATGACCACAGGATATATAGTTGGTATTTGTTCAAGTGTTTAATTTTTAATTAATTAAAGAAAACAAGTCTATCAAAAAACTAAAAGAGAAAAGTCTGTTTATGGACTACTGCAATTTATAACTACATTATGGAAGATTATAAGGATCAGCATCAAATTTTCAGTTTCTCACCATCAACAGGTCAACTATGTCTAAATTAGGAGTCAGCAAACTACACCCCCAAGCCAAATCTAGCCCACTGCTTGTTTTTATAAATAAAGTTTTACTGGAACACACCCATGCCCATTCGTTTGTGCATTCTCTGTGGCTGCTTTCCTGCTTCAATGGCAGAGTTGAATAGTTACGATAGAGACAGTGTGGCCCACAAAACCTACAATATTTATTTTCTGGTCCTTTACAGAAAAAAATCTGCCAATCCCTGGTTTAAATGATGTATATCACAAATGGTAGAAAAATAATTAGCTTGTTCATTTCAGCTCTATTTAAGCTTATGAACTGAACCTGATTTAAGTTCTCTTCCTTTGTAATTAGTGTCACTTGGTAAATGCTGAGTTTTGGAATTTCCACAAGTATTTTCAGATTTCAGTTATTTTCCATAGAGTAGGTCTTACTTGGCTGTCCAGTAATTTATCCTTCACATGTTATTACAAACAAAACTATAATTAAGGCACATTTGCAATTACCCCCACACATACTTATCCCTCTATTGCATACAATCTGCAAAGATATAAACAAGGAAAAACTGAATACAGACACAATAGCTGATATGACTAAGTAATTCCTAATACTCTGTTCACACTAGAACATCTCAATGCACCATTTCAGAAAAACAGCATCAGCATCACCTGCCTGCCTATTAGAAATGCAAATTCATGGGCCACATTCCAGACCTACCAGTGATTCTTATGAACACTAAAAGCTGAAGAACCACTGCACTAAAGTAGAGTTTATATTACTTACCTTGAGTGTAAAAAGGCTGATCCGGCCAGGTAGTTTATAAAATAACCCCTCTCCTCCTCTTGAATTGGAATGTAGCATGGCATTAAGACATGCGAGAGGGGATGTCCCACTGTAAAAACATACAAGGATGGAAGGTGGTCATACAAATCAATATGTCTACTTACTCAAAGCTCTAATACCCTTTAACTCACTCTTAAATCAAGAAAAAGAGGAAGAAATATAAAAGAAAACATCCCATGACAAGAATTTTACTTTGAAAGTGGCACAAGAGCAACAAATGAAATTCACATAAATCACACCCAGAGAGCTCTGGGATAAGACATGCTATCTGATATCTCCACTCCATACCTGACAATTCTTTAGTGCCTTTTGACAATATGAACCAAACTCTCAAGAAATTTAGAAACACTACACAATGATTTTTCAGGTACACTCAGGAGTTTTGAAAAAAAAAAATTACCCAATACTTTTATTTACCCAAAACATTTAAATTAAATTTTAATGTTAATTAAAAACAAAACCGAGAGTTTCCTAGTATCTATATTCCAACCTGCGTATCATGCTCAGAAACTGCCACATAACATTTTCAACACAAAAACCACAGAATCACTGGTGCTGTCCCAAGAAAATAAGCACACTTTTTTTTTCCAGTTAACATTTTCTAATAAACACACAAAAGGAACAGTATTTCATTTGCTTTTTCTCAGTTGGGAAGGGGGAAAGATGGGTTTTATTTTATATCTACCCAGGAGCAATAATTTAAATTTGAATATAAAAAGTCAAATGGATTTAGTACCCAATAATGCTCAAACATTAAACCAAAAAAAGAGATAGCATATTAAGTTATATCATGGTCCCTGCTACAATACTAGGTCGCAAAACAATGACAACTCATGTGAGTTAGCAACTACTTACTAAATCTTAAAATAGAAAAGCTGTCAAAAATACAGACAAATGTCCATTATTAATATTAACTGAGTTTGGCGCTAGCATGTTAGTGCTAGGGTTCACCTGTGCATCTTCTCTTCCCTCTCCCCAGCATGTTAAATAAATATAAATATCTCAAGTAAAGCCTCTCAGCATTTTTCAGAATTAGAGGCCCTAATTTATACAGAGTGTTAAAAATAAATTCTGAGTCTAAAAAAGCCATTAAAAAAAACCCTATTACTTATTCGGCTTTGGAACACACTGGATGCTAAAAAAAAAAAAAAAAATTTCACCAAGAACCAATCTGTAAAAGAAACCTTGTGCAGAATCTGGAGTATCAAGTGGGTGTGCTAATGTCTCTGCTACAGTGGGGAAAGGCATGCTGGCAGAGTCTTTCTTGAAACAGTGTGACTCCTACACACTATACCTCTGTCTACAAATCACAGAGCTGCTCACTCATCACGAGCCACCATGACTGCTTCATAATTCCTGTAAGAGCTAGAAGCAGAAACAAGTTAGGTTCTCAACTCCATCTGTCCCAAAGGGACTAATTTACCTTCTATAGGCACAGTGGTCCAACAGCAGTGCAGACAGCAGCATGATGGGAAATAGCCCATAAAAACAAAACAAACAAAAAAAACAATTATATCACTACACAGTGCATAGGTAGTATTTAAATGAATGTATCTAGACAATCCTGATCCTCCCCCCTCCCCACAAAATGTCAGCTACAGAATGTTTGAACTGACAACTGGAAAGTGAGGATCTTTTGATCCTAAAAGATCAATTTCAAGCAGCTAAAGCGTAACCAGCAAAATATATGCTGTATGTTCTGAATCCCAAGAAGGAACTGTGTTGTGCTCTCCTCTTTCATTTTAATTTTAAAAAAGGTTGGGGTGAGGAGAGAAAGGATTCAGGACAGGCACTGATTTTTGTTTGTGCCTGCAATTCTTTCTGTGTTTCCAATTTGTTGCTTCTTTAGGAAAAATATATCATAGGATAAGAAAATCAAGGTCACCTCCAAATTTAGTATGCTCATATCATGAATGCCTAGAATCAGTAGGGGGAAAAAAAGCCAGTGGGTTTTATGGTGATTAGACCACCCTTCTTTGATCCTAAAACAAAGGACTTCAAAGACACGGTATAGAGAGGAGGGAAGTTTTAGACACGATGGAACCCGAGTCTGTCCCTTCTCTATCACTGAAACTTGCAAAACAGAGTACACGAGAAAATGTGCTGACTCCTTACACAAAAAACAAGCTCCATGTCGAAATTTATGGGAGGGCTTCCCTGGTGGCGCAGTGGTTGAGAGTCAGCCTGCCAATGCAGGGGACACGGGTTCGTGCCCCGGTCTGGGAAGATCCCACATGCCGTGGAGCGGCTGGGCCCGTGAGCCATGGCCGCTGAGCCTGCGCATCCGGAGCCTGTGCTCTGCAGCGGGAGAGGCCACAGCAGTGAGAGGCCCGCATACCGCAAAAAAAAAAAAAAAAAAAAAAAAAAGAAATTTATGGGAGAGCAAGGATAGGGAAAGCCACTGCACCTCTGATGAAAACAAATGAATGTTGAGCCACTCCCACCCTCCACCCAGAGGACACACAACATGGGAGATAGTTCCACACCACCACCAGACGTGTGTGTGTGTGTGTGCGTGTACACATATATGCACACGCGGACTTTCTCATATCACTGCCTGAGTGCAGGAAGACACGTGTCCTATGAAACCCTCACATTAAGCGACAAGAGCCATACAAACCTCATTTCCTTTAGTCCTTCTGCCTCTATGACCTGCAGAATCTGTTTTGGTGTCATTGGAGCGTCTGAGTAGTTTTCTAGTACCTGAAGAAATATAAGTGTTCTGATTTCAGTGTGCAACTTCCATTTACATCCATCACTATATAACATGGGCTACAATTCTGCTATGAGGTACTGCTGCTGACAATTTAGTCTTTCCACAGACAAAATTACTTCCGAAACCAAATTACACTATATCTAACTAGTTGCTGAAAGTGACTGCAATTAGATGAAATATTCTAATTCTCAATTCTGAAAACACACAACCTCTCAGCATACATGTTATGATATGTGGGGCCTTAGCAACCTTGATTACCGCTTAACTTGATGCTGCTAATACGGCTAAACCACAGAATACATAGTTTCCTACGCAATAAATTGTAAGACAGAAATGCATTTAGATTTTCTTTCCCAAGGAACTTTGATTAGTACCCATATTTTTTTATCTTTTTTTTTTTTTTTTTGGGCCACACTTGCAGGATCTTAGTTCCCCAAACAGGGACTGAACCTGTGCCCTTGGCAGTGAAAGCACAGAGTCCTAACCACTGGACCACCAGGGAATTCCCAGTACCCATATTTTTTAAATGATGGCTTTTGTGCCACTGGGTTGTGAAATTCTGTTGTTAACTGCCACAGTACATTTTGCCATTTGGCAACATGATGCTGTGATCCTGTATGATTGGTGCAAGCAAACAATGAGAAATGGAACATCCCACTTATGTTAGCGACATCTATAACTAAGTCCTGGCAGTAAGGTCACAGTGAGCAACCGGAGCTCTCTCACTTGAAGAAACCGAGTTGTTTTAGAAATGTTATTCTTCTCAGGGAGGAAAAAAGAGAGGCTGTCAGTATCTCTGTACCATCTCTACCAGTGCACATCCTGCAGTCATTTAACAACCGTGACAACGAAGTACTGTACTGCTCTGTCACAAGTAAAATGTATAGCCAGAAGCCTGACAGGACTGCTGCGAAGGTTCTCTCTGTGGAAGAACATGAACCCTGAGCACTAAAGGAAGTCAAGTTTTGGAGGAGTAGCTGCTGAAATAAAACCTCTACCATGGTCCCATTCTTAGCCTCTCTCTGTTCAGTTTTTACATTCTCCTTGGGTGTCATTATTCTCTCTCACAGTTTCAACTACTACCAAAATTCTGATAACTCCCAAATCTCTACCTCTAGCCTGGACTGCGGACTGCTCCCCAAGCTTCAGACTTCAAATACTCAGTTCTGTACTGGACGTCCCACATGCTCACCTACTCTAATTCACCGCCCCCGCCCACTTCTAACATTCCTCTCGTTGGTCGGCAGCCTGTCTCATCACCTAATTCAGAAACCCAGGCATCACCCTTCACTCTCCCCTGTCCCCCAGTTCCCACCACCAGTTTCTGACCCGACCTGACACAACAGCCTTTTCGCTAATATCCCTGCAACCAGCCCTGCTTTCCTCAAATTCATTCGTACTCAGCTGCCATCCTTCATTCAACAAACACGTGAAATACTCACTTTGCGCTAGGGACAATTCTAAAAATTCACCAGTAAAAAAAAAAAAAACCAAATCCCCGTTTTTGCAGAACTTACCCTGCTATTTAGCCCCAGTCAGTCCAACAAAATAAAGCTGCCCTAATCACTTTCCCACTTTAAAGTCCTTCATCAGCAACCTAATTATATACAGAGAAAGCTGAAGCTTCCAGAGAGACCACTAGTCCACTGGAAAAGCACAGGCTTTAGAACCAGACAAACCTGGTCCTAAGGAATTCAAATTCTGGTCTTCTAAACTTGGGCAAGTTACCTACCCACCCTAAGCCTAGGTTCCTTCGTTTGTGAAGGAAGGATACTGAGATCTTCCTCTCAAGAGTTGTAGAGATTGGAGTGCCTACAGTGCCTGGCACCAAGTAGGTGTGTGCTGGCCTGGCGTACAAGGCCCTCACAATCTGATCTCTGCCTGTCTCTCCACAAACTTTATGTTCCAATAACTATGTGTAGTTCTACCCAGTTCCCACACTCTCCACCCTGCAAATAAAAATACACACTCCTATTTTTTGTTACCAGCTCCTGCTTACGTCCTCTGTGACAGGCCTAACTCCTTCCTACTCACCCTTCAAGATTCAGTTTGGAAAGCACCTTCCTCCAGGAAGCCTTCTCTGGTCTCTGCCAGACAGTTCAATGTCTCTTTTCAGTGCCCCATAGTTGCACAACACTGATAATTTATCTTCCAAAGCAGGACACTTGAGAGTAAAAGGAGGAGCTATTCATAATTATGCTTATTAGACAATAAGCAGGAACCAGAATGTCTATTACCATTTATACATCTATGATGGCACTTACCATGCCTGTAATGAAATTCTATTCACCTGTCTGGACCTTCTCCATCCCCAGAAAAACCATAAGCTCCTCAAGGGCAAAGCTCATCCATCTTTGTATTCCAAGAACCTAAGTGCCAAGTTAAGCAGTATTGACTTGAACAAACCCACAATACAAGCTACTAATGTTCACTGCCACAGATATAACTTCTTTGATACTAATTGTGAGCTAAGCTAGTGAATTTTTGTATGGTAATTTTTTTTTTTTTAAAGAAGCATGACTGAAAAATTAGCTACCAATTATTTAAACAGCAGTCAGGAAGAGCCTGAGAATCTAAGAGAGAGGAAACAAAATCTCTAAAGGGAAGTTACATCAAAAGATACAAAGTTTTCACTTTTATTAAAACTGTACATGCCTCTGGCTTTCAGTATAAGAACAATTCAGCAGTGTTCTAACCCTAGTCTGTCTTTCTAAAGCATACTTAAAAAAAAAAAAAAGTATCTCTTCTCCAACTTCAAAGGGAAAAAAATGTTTGATGTAAGAATGGTCAGTCATGAATCAAAGTGAAAGATAAAGCATGCAATGAAGAGTTTCTCAAAGCCAGGGAGAATCCATTTAAGGGCATTCAATCTAAAGGGAAATCCACTCAGCTATTTCTCCCAAACAAATTGTTCCTAACAAGTAGGAGGATTTATACCCACCCAACCCCCTAAAGTCTACCTCCTACATCCAGGAAAAACAAGACGACAAAATGTTTGAAAGAAGAATACCTACTTCTCAACAACATAATTAACAGCTGCAAAAATCAACCTCCTGGGGCTTACTACACTACTGAAATTGTCCAGAAGTCTCTTCTTTCCTACCAAAATAGTTTTAAAAGGGTTCCTGGTATCACTTTAGCCACCAATGTGAGCAAGGTCGGGAGCAATATGAAACTGCCCCCAAGCAAGTGCATCTGATCGCCACTGCAAGCACTCCAAATTCACCTGTCCAAAGAGTAATTAGATCTAATCTACTGCCCTACCACTATAGCTCACTGGAGTCAAGGTTTTCTCTAGCCAGTGTTAAGCGCTCACAAACTCTCCAGCACTTGGTTTGTTACAACAATTTTTTTTTCCCCAAATGAGGAGAGAACTCTATAAGTTCCCCCTCGCTCACCAACTAGTCCCATCCAAAGGGACAGAAAATTCTAAACAAAAAACAATAAAAGACAGGCAAAACTACACACCATATTCCCACAAGTCATCTTTCATGTGTTTAAGAGCACCACACGTAATTCCAAGTAGGACTTACTATTTTTTAATGAAGAACCATAGAAGTAAAAGAAGAGAAAGAACTTACTGGGATAATCTAGCATGAGTTGAGCCAATGACAAAACAGAAATAGCAACCTAGATACTGGAGTGCAGGTCACAGTAAATTCAAGAACCTAAAGAGCTTAAGAGTGGACCCCAAATTCCTAGAGACTTTCAACTAGGAAGAGCCAACAAAGCTTTGAGACGAGCAGACTTTAGAATTCTGTCAAGACATAAATAACACAGGATTTAAGGGTACTTTCACCTACCTCTAACAAGTAAAACTCTGGCAAGCAAATTTCCTGTTGGTGCCCAGAGTCATAAACACCTGCAGAACAGAAACTCAGAGGAGAATTTCAATGAACAGACTCAACCTCCAGGAGAAAGAGAGCACGTACGTCCTTCTGGCTCTCCTCTAGTCTCCTTCAGGCCTAAATTTGTTTCCAGGTAAAGCAACAATGGAGAAATCCTGAAACTACCAAGAGATCCTGAAAGCTAACCAAAGCTTCCAAATCTGACTGAACCTGAAAAAAGTATTTAGGTACTTCAAAATCTTCAAATTTCATATGCCAAACCAAAACAAATTAACTGAAGCACAAAACTTCAGCATACAAACTAGTTGCTACTTCTGTTTCTTGGGCAACAAATGCCTGGGGAAGATGACCAGGTACACCAGTTTAATTTCCCCTATAAACCAAACAATGTTAGTTCTTTTAAGTCAATAACTGAGTTTTACAGGCTCCAAGAACGAAAAAGGTGTACCAAAGATTTGTAAAAACCTCCAACACATATTTGTCTTTTTTTGCACAACACCTTTGAGGCAGGAACCCTACTTCCCAATAAAATGAAAGATTAGACGGTTGAGCTTCATTCATCATTAAAAGTGAATTACAGCAATTACATATAAACTACAGGGTGTCAAGAGACAAGTATACTATCTGCACTATAACCCTGCTTCGTGACAGTTATGAGGAAGTGACATCTCTGAGACAAGCATAACCTGTTACTATTGTCATCAGCAAGATTTTATAAGAACATGTCTCAAAGTGTCTTAGCTTTGTGGGTGCAAATCCAAAAGGAAGATATTTCACTTGCAAGTCCTCTGACACTTGGAGAACAGAAAATTCACAACCCCCATAACGAGGCAGCTTCAAAAACTCAAATTACTCCTTTGCTAAGTCCTCAGTGAGCATTATCTTCAGAGACACTTGGTCTCTGCCCAACACTTCATGTATACATGCACCAGGACACTAAGGAATAGGGAACACACGCATACATTCTTTGCAAAGTGTAGTTAGTTCTCTGCAGAGTGCCTGTTTCCAGTCTAGCTTGTGAAGTCCGGTCAGCAGAATCTCAGAAGTGTGGTACGTGGGCCACCTGCTTTACAAACCAACCGGAGCAGCTGGTTAAAATGAAGATATTCAAGCTCTACTCCAGAATCTCACACTCAGTAGGTCTTACGTAGGGCCCTAGGATGAGCATTCCTAACAACCTCCCCAGGTGTCCCCCACAGGACACTAAAGTTTGAGAACCAAGGCTCAGGGTTCAAGCTGGGAGTAAGCATTTGCTTCCCTCCATACACCTGGTTTAGATTGCGAAAGCTCAAAATGCCACTCGCGTCCTTGAAACTGGGGGCTCTTTCCAACCCCTGGAGTCAAACGCACCACCCCATTGCCCACCAGGAAGCGAGGGAGGAGCTTCCGACCCTTCCCGGAAACCTAACTCCCCCGAGTGCATGAACGAAGCTTCCCCAGACCCCCTAGAAGCTGCCAAATAGTGGGGGGGGAGGGGAGGCGGGGACCCCCGCCGCCCGGAGGGGGAGGAGCCGGCCTGCCAGCTCGACCCCTCCGCAGGAATTTAGAGGGGGGACGTGCAGAAAAAGGCGCCACCTCCGACCCGGCGGGGGACCTCTCCCCACCCAACGCCTTGGGGGATTGTCCCTTTCCAGCAGGAAGGGTGGCCCGCCCCCTCCTACAGTGGGCAGGGCTTCGCCCCTCCCCCCTCCCAGTGGGGGGTGCTCGGCGAGCCAACCCCCCACGCCCCCCATCGAGCCCCCCTCGGCGGCCCGCCTCACCAGGCGCGCGGCCTCTGCCCACGTGCGCTCCTTCTTCCTCTTCTGTTTGTCCTTCATCCTCCTCCTCCCCGGCGGCGGCGGCGGCGGCGGCGGCGGCTCCACGCGGGACCTCCGGGCGGGGCGGGCTGGGGCGGCGGCGGCGGTGGCGCGGGGCTGGGGCGGCGGCGGCGGCGGCGGCGGGGGGCGCGTGGCGGCGGCGGCGCGCGAGAACTCGGGTGCGGCCGGGGAGAGGGGGCGGGCGCGCGGGGACCGGCTGGCGCTAGACCCGGCGCGAGGGCGGCGGTGGGGGAGGGGTGGCGGCTCCACGCGCCCGCGCTGCGTCAGTCGCCCGCGGCGGCGGCAGCAGCGGCGAAGGAGAAGGAGGTAGCCCCGCGATCGCTAAGGAATGCGGCGGCTCCGCATAACCACGGGGTCAGAGGTCACGGCTCCGGCCTCCGCTTTCCCGCTCTACTGCGAGGCCAAGACCGGACTGGCGGCGGGGCGGGAAGGCGAGACGCGGCTTTCCCTTCGGCGCCCGGGTGTGTGCGTGTCTGCCGTGGGTGTGTGTGAGTGTGTGTGAAGAGTGAGGAGGGGGAGTGTGGGGTTTTTTTTTTTTTGAACAAAAACAAACCGAAAGGGCGGCTGGGAGTCGTAGTCCCGGCTGCCTCTCTGGCCTCCCCCGCTCCGGAAGAATATGGCTGAATGAAACTCTTGGACCACACTTCCCAGCGTGCCCCGCGGCCCGTCTTTCCGCCCTCCCCTCCCTTCCTCTGCCCCGCGCAAAGCTCGGTAAGGAAGGGGGCCGGGCAGTCGTTCGGGAAAGGGGCTGGGCGGAGTCTCGCGAGGTGCGGGAACTGGCTGGGGGCCTGAGGCATTCTGGGAGGCGATGCTGGGAAGGGGCGGTGGCCCTGTGCCCCACTACCCTGAGCTGTGTTTAACCCCTTCGGCGCTTCTCGCCTTGGGGCCGCCACGCGGGTAAAGGGGGGGGATCGAGAACTGGTAGCTCGACTTCCAGCGCCCACTTTGTGCCTCTCTCCTCCTGAGCGGTTTTCACTGACACTTCTTGTAGGTAACAAGAGACAGGACTTTCCCTTTTGGCCCTCCCCTAAATGACTCGCTGCCGCATAATAATGAAACAAAAAGATACTCATACCAGCAAAACGGTTATTTCACGATTGATGAACCTAGACAGTTCCCCATTTCCTCCTGTGCTTTCATGCCGCTATGTGTTTGCAGAAGCTGTATTTGCAGAAGCTGCACACGCAGCCTACAGCGTTCATGCCACCTGGTGAACTTGGTGATACGATTACGGGTTGTGTGAAGAACTTGGACTTTGGGGACATACTTACCAGAATGCACCTGAGGCCTTTTTAGAGGCAATATCCTGAAAGGAACACAGAACCTGGAGTCAAACGGACCTAGACCGGAATCCTGGCTAAGCGACTCCATGGCTATCAGCCTAATACCTCACAGCATTATTGACTTTAAAATCAACATAAAACACCTGGCAGGTTGGAAGAGGGTGTGAAGGGGGACCATGACATTAGGTCCATATAATCTGGCTCCTGACATAAAGCAAGTGTTTAATAATTGGTACCAGCTGAGGGGCAATGGGCACTGTACTTACCCTCTCTGAGCCTTGGTTGCAGAGCATGAAATGAAATGATATCCAGAGTACCCAACACATAGGTTTTCTGTACCTACTTGTTGAATTAGTCAACGTCCAGAAACATTCCTAGAATCAGTCCTAAACTGGATAGTGGCCAGTTCTTTAAAATTAGGGAGGAAGGGTCAATGGCCACATTTGAAAGTTATCCCAGGGTGAGGAAGCACACCCTCCACTCCCTGGTGTTAGCGCAGTGCTTAAGGAAGATCAACACGTGCTGCCAAAGCCTAACATCATGGAGTTCAGTGCTCCTGCTTCTAATGCTCGTCACACAGAAGACTTTCACACCCAATAAACAAAACCCTGCAAAGTGAATAGACTGTAGAAGGTGAAATAGGCATGTTTTTAAATCTTCTATCCCCTTCTAACTTTACCCCAATAGGGGGAAAGGAAGAACCCCACCTCCACGACCAAAAAATTGTTTGACCTGACTTTTCACAAAGGGGTGGTGGTGGTGGTGGTGGTTTAATCTACAGCAGACACAGTGACCTTTGACAAGTCATTTGGCTTGTTTCAAATGTTTTCTTCTTGAGTAGCTTCACCCCCCCCCCGACCTCCAAGGAGTCAACTAGAGAAGATTCATTCTAAAATTTACATGTTTAGTACAGGCACTGTGGTTGGCAGAATAACGTCCTCCTTGCCCCCTCCCCCCCAAAAAATGAAAACTATCTATGCCCTAGTCCCTGGAACCTGTGAATATGTTACATTCCATGGCAAAAGGGACATTGCAGATGGAATTAAGGACCATAAAATAGGGAGATTATCTTGGATTATCAGGGTGGACCCAGTGTAATCACATGGACCCTTAAAAAGCAGAAGAGGAATGCAAAAGAGATGCTTTGGAGAGAAGAGGCAGGAGAAGAATCCAATTCGAAGCTTGAGAGGAACTCAACCCACTGTTGATGAAGGGGCCATGAGCCAGGGAATGTAGGCAGCCTTTAGAAGCTGAGAACAAGCCCTGTCAGCAAGTAATGGGACCTCAGTCCTGTGGCCTCATGGGACTGAGCTTTCACAACCTGACTGAGCTTGGAAGCAGGTTCTCCCCACCCCAACCCCAGAAGCTGCAGAGAGGAGTCCAGTCCTGCTAACACCTTGATTTTAGCTGTATCTGAGAACCAGCTAAGCCACACAGTCCAGACTTCTGACCCATAGAAAGTGTGAGACAGAAGGTTTTAAGCCTCTAAATCTGGTAACTTGTTACAGTAGCAAAAGAAAGCTAACGTAGGCAGGCACCGTGGAAATGCCTTTTAAGTTTTTCGGCCAATTCTGCCTGGCTGTCAGTTGGGTCAAGCCATGGGGGAATCCAGATGTGAATATTTCAAGGTCTCTGCCCTTGCAGAATCAAACAGAAACTAATGACAACATTATAGATAAGTGTGAAAATAGTATGTTCAGAGGACTATACAAGATGTGTGTTAGAAAATTGGCTTTAGTCACTAAACCTTAAATAGCTGTCATTTTTTAAGTTAATGACACTCATGAGTGTTCTCTTGTCACAAGCACCAAAAACAAACCTATACATTTTTTTGGTGTGTGTTTTTCTGGTTTTTGTTTTTTGTTTTTTTGTTTTTCTGTTTTTAATCACAGTGCTTTTATTACAAAATTTCTTTGAAGTCAACACAGGTACCACAGGGCAGTATAAGATAAACAGGACTGATATCCAACCCTGCCCTGTTTGGGGGTGAGTCAGTGTTTTCAAACTGCACAGTTATGAGCAAAGCACACATTCAGGAATCTGAATAACAAACACAACACCAGCAGACCCAAGCATTCCCAAAAGGACACATATACCCCTGGAACCTCACTATGAGATAATGTATTGCCACTGGCTTTGGACTTCAGCAGGCCTGGGTTTAAATCTTCTTGCAGTCATTCTCCAGCTGTGTGGTCTTGGTCAAGTTATGAAAACTCCCATTGACTCAGAGCCATCAATTTAGACAATGGGGTACATAAACTCCAAGGGTGGAATTGGGATTAAATGGGACCTTTGTAAAACACCTTGAACACAGTAGACTCACTAAAGGCCAGCTCTCTTCGCCACCGAGAAGGTTTAGAGTCTGAAGTGTGAAAAGTGTCTCATTTTTATACTTCAGTGAACCTTCAGTGGACCCTGAAACAGAGTTTGCCACACTAACAAATGTTCTCTCCCAGTGACTCTGTCCTCATTTTCAAATGAAGTTGAGGTTCAGAGAGGTCAAATTACCTCCCTCAGGTCCCAGTGAGATCACATCTGCTAAACTTCCAGCATAGCAGACGATCCACAAATGTGCACCTCTCCTGGCACCTCCCACATTTCATCTCCTTGTATGATTTCTGGTCTAATGTCTGTGCTTTTGTTAGCATCTTCTTGAGGTCATTATCACACCCCCAACATCTGGCACAGTCTTGGCACATGGTAGGCACTCAATCTGGATGACCTTATTCAATAATTACTTTATTGGACAAAGTCCCTAACTACTAATTTCCCATGGAATGAGCCCTATCCAGTATTTGGAACCTGCCCAGGCAGAATTGGTAAACAGTGAGGCAGGATTCACCCAAACAGACCTATGCAAGTTGTAAAGATGCTTAGGGATGGAGACCTCCTCACCTCACTGTGGTCGTTAGGCACAGAATCTGCCCACGTGATGGGCAGCCCTAACTCAGCTTACCTGCCATTCACCATCGCTTAAATCCATTCCTGTTTTTTCAGTCTCCCATGAGGCTGAAAAAGTGTTTAAATCCCATTTTACGCCACCAAAATGTTAATAATGGTTACTTCTGGTTTGTGAGACTACAGCCAATTTGGGGGGAGGGTGTTTCCTACAAAGTATTACTTTTTTTTTTTTTTTTTTTTGCGGTACGCGGGCCTCTCACTGTTTGTGGCCTTTCCCGTTGCGGAGCACAGGCTCCAGACGCGCAGGCTCAGCGGCCATGGCTCACGGGCCCAGCCGCTCCGTGGCATGTGGGATCTTCCCAGACCGGGGCACAAACCCATGTCCCCTGCATCGGCAGGCGGACTCTCAACCACTGCGCCACCAGGGAAGCCCACATTTTTTTAATTGAAAAAAATTATTTTTCATCTAAACCACAAAACAAAGTGCTTAGATTAAGGTGGCAGATATAATGTTTTTCACTTCTTTACACTTGTCTGTAGTTTCCAAATCTTCTAGAATGAGTATGTGCTACTCATACTCATTTGAGTATGATGAAAAAAATAAAGATTTTAATGCTTAACAGTGTGAGAACACCTTTAATAATACTTCTTTTCATTTTCCTTAAAAAGATTTGTGGGGGGCTTTCCTGGTGGTGCAGTAGTTGAGAGTCCGCCTGCCGATGCAGGGGACACGGGTTCGTGCCCCGGTCCGGGAAGATCCCACATGCCGTGAAGCGGCTGGGCCCATGAGCCATGGCCGCTGAGCCTGCGTTTCCGGAGCCTGTGTTCCGCAAAGGGAGAGGCCACAACAGTGAGAGGCCCGCATACCACAAAAAAAAAAAAAAAGATTTGTAGGATCCCCTCCCAAATGGCCTCAAAGGATGACCTGAGCTAGTTTTTACTAAAAGTATAGATAATAACAGCCCTCTGCCTGATTCTTAAAGGTTTTCAGGTGGAGATTTCTGGATCCCATTAAGGAGCCCATCCCAATTTTCAATCTCTCTTAATACCAGAGAGGTGTACTCATCTACCATAAATCTTTCTCATCTCAGTTTAAGACATTTCCTCTATTCCTTCTCTGTGAAGAAGGAAAAGAAACTTTAAAGTGCATTTAAACACCAAAATTTTAAGAGTGGTGCTAATTTGATGAAATTGGGTGTTTCTTCATTTTCAATTTTTTATACTGAAAACATTAACTTACACACTGCCTCAAATGGCTTTTGTTCCCCCTCCTCTTTAATGATTGCTAATAACTGAATGTGAAGTTGAGGGTTTGGATAAATGGCTTTCACAGGCCTTAACTCTTGAATATCACAACCCACCATGTGAGCTGAGTAAGAAAATTGGCAGGGCCAGTAAAGCAAAGGAGCTTTCCCCAAGATCGCACAATTAGTTGTTGTTGGAGTCGAGATTTAAACTTAAAACTCCTCATTCCAAATTCCTTCTAAGGCACTGTGGTAGCCAGCCTCCAAAATGCCCACCCCCCGCCCCCGCCATGATTCCCAGCCCTGACATTCATATCCTTTTTAGTCCCCTCCCACTTTGAATAGGGCTGAACTATGGAACCAATAGGATATTTTGCAAATGACCATGTGTGGCTTCTGGGGCTAGGTCATAAAAGACACTGCAGCTTCTGCCTTGTTCTCTTAGATCACAGGCTCTGGGAGGCCAGGCACCCTGTCATGAGGACACTCAAGCAGCCATATGGAGAGGTGACGTCTACACGGCCAGTAGCCCCAGACAAGCTTTCAAATGACTTCAGCCCTGGCTAACATCTTGAGAGATCAACCTCATAAGAGAACCAGAGCCAGAATCACCCAAATATGCTGCTCCTGGGAACTGTGTGAGATAATGTTTATTGTTTTAAGTCACTAAGTTCTCAGGTAATCTGCTACACAGCACTAGACAACTGAGAAACACAGTGCCTCCCTTCTGCTTAGTTTGTACATTCTGTGAAAGCTGCTGAAAATCAAGGGACCCTCTTTCTGGAAAAACTTTACTTACACCTATTTATACAAAATTCTTTATAGCATTTCAGGGTGTGCCCAGACCCTCTGAAGCCAATATAGTAATGCTAGTTAACAGTAGTACTCCCCCTTTTCTCAAAGGCTCAGAGAAATAAAACCACTTGTCCCAACTTGTGGAGCTACTATATGCCAGAGCCAGGATTGAAACCCAAGTAACCTAACTTTGCACATACCTCACACTCTTTGCCACCTTGCTCCTATGATCCCGGAGCCCTAGGTTCAGAACCACTGCTCTAAGCTAAGTAATCCCATCCCTTCTCTTCTCTTACTTCTGTACCCTTCCCCTTCAATTATAGAAGTTGCATTTCTCTTACCCTATTTTAATTGCAGTTCCTAAGTTATCCACTGCGTCCTAATTCCCACCAAAGAGACAAAGTCAAGGTCACTGACTCTGAGGGCGCCCTGGTCTAATGGGATCACAGACATGGAAACAAATAACTATACACATTCTTAAGACCCACCATCAATTTTGGACAAGGATGAAGTAACAAACGCTGGGAGGGCAGACTTCACAGAGCTGGTGATTCCCTGGTTCTTGAAGGCCCAGAGGAAAAAGGAGTGGCTCAGGGGAGTTCTAGGTAGAAGTGACAGTGAGTATGATGGGGGAAGGGGGTGGCAGCCTCTACGTGTGTGTGAAAGTACAAGTGTGTTCAGTTGGGGAGGGGTCAGCAGTCCAGTGGGGCAGGAGGACCCAAGGGCAGAAAGGTGGGCTGGGGCCTAGTAGGGGCATAAGGGAGGCACAGGAGGTAGATCCCCAGGCTGAGGAGTTTTGATTGCCTCCTGTAACTACCAGGAATCAACAGAACTCTGATTTGAGCTCAGATACTGGCTCTTACCCAACTCTGTGGTCCCAAACACAACAGCACAGGGCCTGACACAGAGCAGATGCTCTTTGTTTGCTGAATGGATACGTTCAAGCAGGACTGGGTGCTAACACTGGTCTGCAGTGGAGGGGGAGCAAGACGGGTGCAGAGTCGCCCCAGACTCCTCCTTGAATATTTCTTCGGCAAGGCCTTCTCTGCTGCCCTATACTCACTAAGTCCTTTACACTCCCATAACATCCAAAGCTTCCTTCAAAATGTAATGAGGAAAAATACAACTCACTCTTGACATTAATAATGACTTCCTCAATGTCTGCTCCCCAATTAGACTGTCAGCCAGATAAGGTCAGGGACTGTGGGCCTATTTACCTCCTGCCCTCTGTCCTAGAAGAGAGGCTCTTCTATCCCAGAAAACAGTAGTATAGCATGGGGCACCTTCTTTAATTGGCACTGATAAGTTAGTACTGATACAAGCCCTGTGCTGAGCCCTGGGGACGAACAGTCCAATTAGACACAGTTCCCGCATCATATAGATGGATTTCAAGTGATGGCAAGTCAATGTGGGAGGTGCCCTAGTGATAGAAACCTGGGATGCTCCTGGAGCTGAGGGAAGGGGATATCTCAAAGCTGACACTATGTAGAGGAGAAATTATTTCCCAAATCAACAATTATAGCTACTCTGGGTGCAAAATAAACATTTAAAAATTAATGACTAGATACAGAGAACAGACTGGTGGTTGCCAGAGTCAGGGGTGTGGACAAGATGGGTAAAGGTGGTCAAAGGTACAAACTTCCAGTTATAAAATAAGTCCTGGGGATGTAATGTACAGCGTGGTGACTATAGTTAATAATATTGTATTGTATATTTGAAAGCTGCTCAGAGAGTAGATCTTAAAAGTTCTCATCACAAGAAAAAAAATGTACAACTCCATATGGTGATAGACATTAACTAGACTTACTGCGGTGATCATTTTACAATATACACAAATACAGAATCAATATGTTGTACACCCTAAACTAATATGTCAATTATATCTCAATTTTAAAAAATGAATAACTTTCTTATGTACTAAGAAAGTCACATTCACAAAAACAACAACAACAGGGGCTTCCCTGGTGGCGCAGTTGTTGAGAGTCCACCTGCCGATGCGGGGGACATGGGTTCGTGCCCTGGTCCGGGAAGATCCCACATGCTGCAGAGAGGCTGGGCCCGTGAGCCGTGGCCACTGAGCCTGCGCGTCCGGAGCCTGTGCTCCGCAACGGGAGAGGCCACAACAGTGAGAAGCCCGCGTATCGAAAAAAAAAAAACCAAAAAAAAAACCAACAACAACAAAACTTACACCATCTGGAAATAAAGTTAATATAAAATCACACATCTTATATAAAGAAAACTATAAACTCCACCAAGGAGCATCAAGTCTTGGACCAATAAAGAGTACAGCTTGCCTCAGGCTGGAAGACCCTATAACGTGGATATTCATTATCTCAAAATTAGCCTATCCAGTAAGTGTCATCCCAATCAAGATCCCAGTGAGATTTTATTGTCAAAGTGATCTTAAAATTCAACTGGAAAAATAGATGCATCGTTTTCATAACAAAAAGACTGAACATTTACTGACAACTTGCCATGTGCCAGACCCTGGCCCAAGGACTTGCTACGCATCGTTTCATCTCATCTTCACAAAAACACTGCAAGGTAGATACGGTTACTATTAACTTTAGACAGATGAGGAAGCATAATAACTTGTCCAAGATTACACAGCTAGCAGATGGCTGACCTGGGATTAAAGCTCAGGCTGGCTGAACGAACCCAAACTCTGCGAATTTAACCACTCCGCCATACTGCCAAAAGAAGTTTGAAGATTAATGAGTTGGGACTTGTTCTACCAGATATTAAAATGCATTAGGTAGTTACACCAACTAAAACAGTACAGTTTTGACAACGGAACTGACAGACCTATTAAACTGAACAGAGTACAGAAACAGAGCCAAGCGTATAAGGAATTACAGTGTACAATAAAGGTAACATTTCATATTGGTGGAGAAAAGATGGAAGTCAATAAACAGAACGGGACCACTGGGTAGCCATTTGGAGAAAAATTAAGTTGGAGCTCCATCTCCATCCCTAAATCTAAATTCCACCTCTTAGATCAAAGATGTACATGTGATAAAAGAAACAATAAAAGCATTGGAAGAAAAAAACAAGGGAATGTTTTAATAATCCTGGAACTGGAAGACTTTCTAAGCATGTTATAAAAGTTTTTAAAAAATCCATCCAGTAAAATCAAGTCAAGATTTGACTTTATAAAATTAAAACTTCATATGTGGCAATAAAATACCACACACAAGGTTAAAGACAACCAATGAAGTGGAGGAAGATATCTGTCACATACATGACAAAGAGTTAAGATTCCTAATAAACAGGGACTTCCCTGGTGGCGCAGTGGTTAAGACTCAGCACTCCCAGTGCACGGGGCCTGGGTTGGATCCCTGACCAGGGAACTAGATCCCGCATGCGTGCCACAACTAAGGAGCCAGTGAGCTGCAACTAAGGAGCCTGCCTCCCGCAACTAAGATATGGTGCAACCAAATAAATAAATAAATATATTTTTAAAAAAGCTTCCTAATAAACAAAGTTTTTAAAAGTCAACAGGAAACACCTGAATAAGAAAAATAATCAAATAACAATGGCCTAAAAAGGCAATTAACAAAAGAAGAATCACAAACGGAAATAAATACTTGAAAATGTTTTCCACCTCATGAGTAATCCTGGAACTACAGATAGAAACAAAATTGAGATACCATTTTTCAAGAGAATTGAAATTTTTCAGAGAATTGAAATTTTTCAGACTGGCAAAGGTTAAAAAGATTGGCAGAACCTAGTGTTAACAAGGATATAGGGAAATGGGCATAATTTATGCACTGCTGGTGGGAGTGCAAATTCATATAGGCATTTTGGGAGGCAGTTTACCAATATGGGACAAAATTATAATGGGAAAACCCTTTGATCTAGTAATTCATTTATAGTGATTTATCCCAGGAAGTAAATTAAACAAGTGAACAATGATCTATATATAAGGTTGCTTTATACAATATTGTATAAAACAAAATAATCTGAAAATGACTTCAATGACTATCTATAGCGTTAAATAAATTCTGGTATTCCATACAATAGATTACTAGGAAGCCATTGAGAATAATAATATAAATCCATATTTATTAACTGGACATATGCCCATAACATATTATTGAGTGAAAACAGGACAGGTGTGTACTATGGACCTATATATATTATGAAGGTTGAACTAAAAGAGTTTGCATAAAGAGATATCTAAAAAACTGGCTATCAGCTATAAGAAATAGAATTTCCAGTGGTTTGTAATTACTTCTTTAAGTGTTTTGGTATTGTTTGAATGTTTTACCATCAGAATATATAATTTTTATAATCAGAATATTCAATAAAGCTTGCTATATTTTGATTTTTTTTATATTTTGATTTTGAAATAGCACTTAACGCTTATTATACAACCTAGGAAATTTATATTATCACATTTATCATATATCAACATATATCAACCCTACAAGGAAGGTATTATTCATTCATTTTACAGGAAGGGACACAATCCAAGGCTCAGAAAGGTTAAGCAACTTGCAATGGAAGTATCAGGATTTGAACACAGGTCTGGCTGACACAAGAGCTCTTTCCATAATGCCGCACTGTTACTAATAATTAATACTGCTATTAATATTTAATAATATATGCCTCTTATTGTATGCCTATTAAGTGCCAGATCCTTGATGGATGTTTTCTTTAATCCTTCCAGCAACTCTTGAGAGCAGCAGGGTGGGTATTAACCCTCCTACCAAGGTGCAATAGCTTGCTTCGGGTAATAAGTGCTAACCCAGGTTTATCTAGCTCCAAAACCTCCCTGCTCCGTTTTGCCACATTTCCTGCTGATCTGGTAGAATACTGTCTTCACCTTAAGACATTGTAGCTCTTTGGATAGATTATAGTGCTTAACTAGAGATTATGTATTTGACCATAATGCAAATGTTTTCTTTTGCCATGCAGTATTTAAACAAGAATGTCGTGAAGTCTTAGTTTATCTGCTAATTTTATCACTCGGCTCAGAAGCCTTAGGGTCTTCCTGGGCGGACTAAAACCAAGGCAGCCAGGCTCCTACACAGTCTAGCCCAGAGTGCCCTGGGCTCCCTTCATTCACACTCCTGACCACACCCCTCCTGGGTTTTTCAACATAAAAGCCCCAGCATCCAGCAGCAGGACGGGCCCAAAGTGGCATTCAGTAAACGCCAGCTGAAGGGAGGAAAAAAGAAAACTCTACCATGAGAGACAAAGATTTAAACCAGGCAACTCGAAAGGAGCCTTGGAGGCTGAGTGAAATTTAATTGAGCGGAGATGAAGGTAGGCTTAGATGAAGGCAACATGCTCGCAAAGTCACCTGGAGACCCACCTCCATGCAGTACTGTCCAGCTTTACAAAGTGCTTTCATATAATAATCATAACAGCTACTGTTGACAGAATGCTCGCCACATGCCAGGCGCCAGGTGCTTTATACATCTGCTTTCTTATTCATGTATTTTATTTATTATGATTATTATTGTCTTTATGATTAATATTTACTTTCTGTCTCTCTCCACTAGCTCCACACAAGCTCTAGGGGAGCAGGGATTTTTTTCCTGTTGTGTTCAAAACAGTACTTACTACTGAATACGTTACTGAATCCTCCACAGAGCTCCACAAGGTAAGGACTTTTCATCCCCACTTTAAAGATGAACAACCTGAGGCTTAGAGGGGACAAGTGACTTTTCCAAAGGTAGAGATCCAACAAGAGGACAAGACTAAAAGTACATCCGTCCTCTCTCTCTCTCTCTCTCTCTCTCTCTCTCTCTCTCTCTCTCTCTCTCTCCCCATTACCCCTGCAGCAGCCTGGATTCAGAAATGTCCATTTCTGGCCTTGACGTTGGGAGCTGCCACCTGCCTGCTCCTTACTTGACTAATAATGATAACCACTCATTGAGCAACACTGACCACTGAGTACTTGCTACAGGCCAGGCACTGTTCCCAGTGCTTCACACATTTTGACTCAGAGCAACTTAGGAAGTACTTGCTATGATGCCTTTCTGGTAGTTGAGGAATCGGAAGCCCAAAGGAGGTTAAAAAAAACTTTGCAATAATCATACAACTAGTCAATGGTGAGTTCAGAATTCACAATCCAGCAGTCTGGGTCCAGTGCCCATGCGTTTCACCACTGCCCACGCTGCCTTCGTAAGATGGCAAAGCAGGAGTCAGAGCAGTGGGGGAGGGCTGGGATTTCCGGAGCACTTACTAAGGCCAAGGCCACTCGGCCTGGCCTGTTAGGCATGCTCTCCTGTATTCTTTTCACGTTCTCTTTTCAACCTCACAATCACCCTGTGAAGTTACAGATGAGGAAACGGGGAGTTCTGAGACCCTAAAAGCACCAGACAGATGAGATAGAGAGTAGATTAGTGGGTTGCCTAGGGCTGTGTGGTTGGGAGGAAATGGGGAGTGGCAGTTAATGGGTACTTTTGGGGGTGATGAAAATGTTTTAAAATTGGTAGTGGCGATGATTGCACAGCTAGGTGAACATACTAAAAAGCAATAAATTATACACTTTAATGGGCAAATTGCGTGGTAGGTGAATTATATCTTAATAAAGCCTTTTATCTTAAAAGCGGGCCGGGGGGCACATGGAAGCAAGTGGCAGAGGTGGAATTTTCACCAGCTTCAGATCAAAAACTTTGGAGCTACTGTTGCCTCTTCTTTTTCTCTCACCTCTCACATACAGTTATCAGCAATCAGCATGCATCTTAAGACATCTTACCACTTCTCTCAGCGGCTCCCACTGCCTGATCCAAGCCACGACCTCTCCTCCCAACCACCGCGCCCCTTCCAGGCGGCCTCCTTCCTCTCCCCTCGTTCCCTCTGCTCTGTTCTCACAGAGCAGCCAGAGGGATCCTTTTAAGCATTCTTGTCGGATTTCCCTCTCTTGCTCTCCACCTCTTTTGCTTAAAAGACTCCAATGGTCTAAAAATAAAATTCACTTACAATTCAGCCTTGGTCCCCCACCACCTGTCGAACCCCACTGCCTACTAGCCACGCTTTGCTGTCCCCAAACACCACCCCACCGCCAGGCCTCTGCACTGTGGTTCCATTTCCCTGGAATACTCTTCCTCCCAGTACCAGACACCTACACGCTTGCTCCCCAGTTTCACTCAGGCCTCTGCTCGAATAGAACCTGTCACCACCGCAGGGAAGCCCCGGCCGACCTCCCAACCTCCCAACCTAACCCAGCCACCACCCCCAGCTCTTCACTCTCTAACCCCTGCCCTGCCTTGCTGTCCTTCAGGGCACCTCTGACCACCTGACAGTCCATTCTTCTTTGTTAACCATATGTCTCCCCCACTAGAATGTGCCAGCCCTGGGAGCAGGAGCTTCATCCTGGACCCCAAGGACTAGAGCGATGCCCACAACATAGTAGGTACTCAAAAAAATGAAGAAAGGAATCTGGTGCTAAAGCCCTGGCTCTTCTCACTGCCCCAGGACAACCAAGCAAAGAAGACGGATCCCTGCGTTGAACACACCCCTCACGGAAATCTGCGCACCCCCCCCCCCCGCCCCCAAGCACGCTCTGAGCACCAGATCTGAGCCACTGATCACTTAGAATTGTACATATTTGTGAATGACGATACCTCCCTACCAGAATGGGAGCTCCGGAAGCCGTGAGCCATATGTAGCCCATGACATGTGGCACAGAGTTTGAACAGCATTATGTAAATCTTTTGTTCACTGGCCAAAGAAGATACATTTCAAAACCAGTGGCAGAAGTTTAATTTCTCTGTTCCTAAACGTAGCAAAGGAACCACTTTCCATTCTGCTACTCTGAAAAATGCCTCAGCCCCATTCCTAGGGAACCAAGCCACAGTCAACCCTTGGAATGCCTTGGGTTCTGAGCTGTGCCAGGGAAAGCTCCTTGCAGGATGGAATTTGCCAACCGAGCCCAGAAAACCTGTGTGAACAGCAGGCAAACTTAAAGCAGCACTTAGTGAAATTACTTCCTGTTATCTCAGAGAGAAATAGTAGCATGAGAGGCTGGCTTAAGGAGAAAATGCTGGAGTGCAATAAATAGGGCTGGGTGTCGCCCCCGCCCCCGCCCCCGCCCCCGCCAAACACCCTCAAAAGCCTCCGAGGGCTGCCCCTCTATCTACAGGCTGTGCCTTGGAGTTGAATCCCTTCTCACTCTCCACTCCCAGCACTCCAGGCCTCGGGTTCCCCAGCAGGAGCCCCGTGTCTCGTTCATGCTGTTGCCTTCGCCTGGCATGTCCTTCCCTCCTCTCAGGCGGGTGAAACCCTACCCAATATTCAGGAGCACCGCTCAATGCGGCCTCCTCTGTGAAGGCTTCCTCCACCTCTCCTGTCCTATCACTCCTTCCTCTGACAGAAAACACTCTGTCCTGAGCTGTGGGTGTCAGCACCGACCCAACTAGCTGATCCACCTAAGTGTCAAACCTAAGAAGACAACAGGACATGCCCTCAGGGAACTTATTGTCTAGTGGGGGAGACCAATGCAAAGAGATACATTCATCGCAAGTTGGGGAAAGGGCTAAGAAGGAAGCACGGTTTATTTAGTGAGAGACACCACACAGCCAGGTGGAGATGGGGGGAAACCAGAATGGATGGTTGGGGAAGGCTTCTTGGAAGAAATGACATTAAACTGGTACCTGATCAATGAGTATGAGTGAGCCAAGCAAAGAGTGGAGAGAAATTTCCAGAGAGAGGGCACAGCACATGTGAAGGGGTCACGGCATGAAAGCGCTTGGTATAACCCAGAACCAAAAGGAGGCCTGGGAGAGCAGCGGGAGGAGAGGAGGCTGGCCTTCTCAGAGGTGCTAACCACTCTGAATCACCGTCCTTCGGTGCTTTTGTCTCTCCCCGCCTCAGAAGGGCTGGAGAGCATTTCACTCCTCTCGGTCTCCAGTGCAGAGCAAGACACCTGGCACTCAGCAAGCATTCAACAAGTTCCTGTGGGCTGCACTGTCCCCAGCCACGCGGGTGAGCCACCCCTCTCTCTGCCCGTTGCCCCGCCCCAAAAGCCAGTCCCCAGTCAGCCCGCCTAACCGAAGCACCCGGGGACGGTTTACCACAGGCTGCTGATAGAAACAGAGGATGAAACAGGAGCAGCTGTGAGAGCTACAGTTACGTCCTTGATAAATGCCACCGACAACCCAGTTGGCAGATGTGACCACCGCACAGTCCTTGGAGACCAGATTCTCAGGGTAAAATTCAATCAGATAGCAACTCTAGTACAAAAGGACCTGCCAAAATCACGCGCCCCGAGACAAAATACCAGTGTAAAGTTCAAAACAGTTTCCAAGGTCAACTGTTTTTATTCACAGTACTTATGATGATGAAATGTATGGGTTTTTTCCCTCCACCCGATAATTTTCTGATTCTCCAGACACCAAGTGGGTGTCCTACAATTCAATTCAGTACTGACACTAACTCCCAGTATTTCAGGACTCGGTCCCACAAGACTGCCCCGAATTCAGATGCTAGTCCAAAGTCCCAGGTTGCCACTTGTACCTCTGACCAACCAGCTATAACTGTCGAGGGTTTCCACAGTCCTGTCCTCAGGTTAAATAATTACTAGAATGAATGGCTCACGGAACTCAGGAAAGCACTGTAGCTACTATTACCGGTTTACTATAAAGGATGCAACTCAGGAACATCCAAATGGAAGAAATGCATAGTGCAAGGTTGGGGGAAGAGCGCAGAGCCTCCTTGCCCTTTTCGGGCATGCCATCCTCCCAGCACCTTCGTGTGTTCGCCAACCTGGAAGCGCTCCAAACCCCCATCATTTAGGGGCTTTTATGGAGGTTCCATTAGGTAGGCACGATTGATTGAATCATTGACTATTGGTGATTAACTCAATCTACAGTTCCTCTCCCCTCCCTGGAGGTCAGGAGGGGTGCTAAAAGTTCCCACGCTAATCACATGATCGGTTCCTCTGGCAACCAGCCTCCATCCTGAAGTTATCCGTGGGTCACTTTATTAGCATAAGCTCAGGTATGGTTGAAAGGAGCTTGTTAGGAATACCAAAAGATACTCTTATCACTCAGGAAATTTCGAGAGTTGTAGAAGTTTGGGGGGGATAAAGACCCCATATATTTCTTACTACATCACACAAGGTTTGAGTAGTTTCTTGATTTTTTTTTTTTTAAACAACCCGGAAGATGAGAAGACAACTTGGTGAGTCAGCAGGAATTTCCAAGTTGCCCAGCAACCCTGCCCTGTACCTCCCCTGATATTTAGCCCCTGACCCACCCAGATTTCTGCCACTTTCAAGAACACACTCAGAATTCTTCAAATCACACTCTGAACCCTTGCTTTCTGGCTAATGAGTTTTGATCTGTTCTCAACCAATAATTATATACAAGCTAAGCTAATCTAAATCATTTTGGAAAGAAAGGGGGCTATAGGGACATTACACATAGTTTGAGGCCATCTTATGAAGAGTTAAGAATCATTTGCCTAATCACATAGGCCACCGTCTTCTCTGTGCTCTTTACATTTCTTGTTGGTATATATATTTTAAAAGTCCTCTACTAAATTCTATAGTAGTTCTCCATGCTTCCCCCTAGTGAGGGTAAAAAAGGACTGCAGATCACTTCCTGTGAAATTCTACTTGTCTGCTACAAAAGGCCTTCACAAACGCTGTTCCCTCTTTAAACAAATTCCCTTCCTTACTTTCTTGTCCAGATAACTCCTTGTCCTCTAAATCTCACTTTATGCCATTTCTCCAGAAAGCCCTTCCCCTCTTTACTCGCCCAACCCCAATTAGGCCCGTTACTCTCATAATGTCTTATAATATCACTTCATGGCACTTGTCATGATTTGTAATTCTACTTTTGTGTGCATTAGGTTACCATTTACCCTGCCTCCCTCCCCATTAAAGCACAAGCTCCATGCAGGCAGCGACCATGTTGCTCTCACATTTCTATATCCAGTGCCCAGAACAGCATGGCACATAGTAGGTACTCAACATGTATTTGTTAAGTGATGAGCAGCTTTTCTATAGAGGCCTAGGGTTTTCTAAACATAATATGCCCAGTAATAGCTTCTAGTTTCTTAGGATACAAATTGTTCACGATGTCTTCTGAACACAGGGTCCTGTCACAGCAATAACCATATTTTATTATTTTTTGGCCATACCGCGTGGCTTGCGGGCTCTTAGTTCCCCGACCAGGGATTGAACCCGGACCACGGCAGTGAAAGCATGGAGTCCTAATCACTGGACCACCAGGGAATTCCTATTAACCACATTTTAAAATGTCTGCTCTCATCCACATACCTGAGTACTTGTTGCTTTAAATGTAATGCTAATCCTCCACAATGGCCCTGCTAGGTGGGGATTATTGGCCCTATTTTACAGACAAGGACCCCAAGGTTCAGAGAGATAAACTAAATTCCTCATAGTCACACAACTAGTAAGCAGAGGCACAACCAGGATTCAAGCCCAGCCTGGAGTCCACGGTCTGAGCTCCTTCTACTGAGTCCCCACTCCTCAGACAGGGTACATGACCCCCAGGGAGACACGCCAGCAGGCCTGAGCATACGAGAAACCATAAGACCAACAAGTGGCCCATTTCTGGTATTTTTTTTCTTGATGGTAAATAACATGAAATATTTCTGTGTTAAAAAAAGATATATATTTTAAAGTATAATATGTAATAAATTTAAAGAAACATAAAAAACAAAACACAGAAATTAAAAGAAATTTCATGCCTGTCTCAGGAACCTTCATGGAAAAACACGAGAAGCACTCATCACTCTTTCTTCATTTCATGTCCCTTTACCTCACTGCTATATTTTTAAAATGCCAACATTCCAACTCAATCTTCATTTTCCATTCCCACCCTCCTTTCACTAGAAAAATTCAAATGTTTAGAGAAATGGGCAGTGTGTCAGCCACAGGCAAGTCATTTTCAAAAACGTTAGTCATTTATGAGGACACCTTTTTGTAAGTACAATAAATCTGATTGATTTTTATTACACATCTTAGTTTAGAATCACTTTTACATTCCTAGACAAAGAGATGATACAAATAAATATGAGTTGTAAAATTAGAGCCCCAAGTATTGGCATATTCTTTGTCTAAAGGTAGCCAAAGAGAAGGTCAAGATCAATAGTAACTCCAAGGAGCCATAAAGCCCACTGCCTCCTGCCTGCCCCAGGATCACTCCTTTCATAAATAACCTCAAAAGCATTTCATTCAAGAAACAAGGGTGGGGAGAAGGGGGGCAGATTTCTGAACAGTACAAGACAAAACCTTGCATGACAGACAATAGCCAGGCCCACTCTTCTTATCCAGGTCCCTTTGAGCATTCCGATTATGGCTTTCAGAGAATATTAACAGCCCCCTTTTCGTCCACTGATGGCGCTGAGATGGCCCAAGGCGTTGTTTGCAGTGAGCCTCGACCTCAAGTGGGAAATGTGAGGCAGAACTGATATCCCACGTTAACAGGGAATCGACGCTTCTCAGAAACCTGGCAACGATTCTACATTCAGTGAAGGAGGACTTACAAGAGTCAGACAGAAGTGGGGCATGGCCCACGCCTGAGCTGCAGAACTCTCTGACGCCCTTGGTCGTGGAGGTGCGGGTGGTGAGATTCAAGCAGCATGCAGGCATTCGACGGAGGACAATCCAATATTAGGGCGGAGTCTTAAGAAAGTGCTTCATGCCTATGATTTGCGGCCTTGGGTTCTGAATCCAGGGGCCTGGGAGACATGGGATTTGAAATCGGAAGCCAGATACATTCCTACCAATCAGAGCAAAAGGGGGCCTCACTGAGGGGGGTTGCACACTCCGTCTCAAACTCCTTCTCTCAGATGAGCTTCTTAGATCCTGTTAGACTTGCTGCCAGACTTCATTAGCTGCTGCTGACTTGAAGGCCCTCAGATGGCTTGGAACATTCTAGCATGACTACAGACATGAAAACCAGGTCCCTCAGTCGACTTGGTAGGTCTACACATTTGGCTCAATTCAGAGCCCAAAGCAGCAGCTTTCCGGTGTCAGCAAGACATTCTACTGTCTACTCTATTCGAACATTTCTCGGATCCATTTTGAGAGAAGAAAAGCACCGGAGACTGCTCTGGGATGGGACGGCTTCACCTCCACCCAGGTGTCCTTCTACTTCGTTTCACAGACCACCAGATGAACACAGCCAAGTACAAGGCAAGCCTGTTTTCATAATCCTGCCTGTCAACTTGGCTTTCTTCTTTTGCCTTCTTAGAAAAGTTCTACGGTCACTCAACCACCTGTATTCAGAATAGCCACCTCGAGACATCAGTATTCAGCTACAGTGTTATCTGCAATTTTCAATTCTCAGATTTGCCAAATGGACATGTTCAGCCTAGAGAATTCAGACTAGCTTCGAGGAAATGTGGTGCAAGAGACAGGTGTAACCGGCAGGTCACCATCTTAGGCTACCCACCTCATTATCTGGTTCCTGTTCAAACAGGTAAACTCTTAGTTAATAATCAAGAAGCAGAGTTCGATCCCGAGAACGATGAGGGATGCCTCCATTATGCTCTGGGAATTGCTGAAAAGGGCCCTGGGTTCAGAAAGAATGGTTATAAAAAGGAGACAAGCTGTCAGACGACAGAGCTCCATTTGTAGAGCACTAAGACATTGCACTTGGCACCTCCTCTTTCCCACGGGTTCTGATCCAGAAATGTGCCCTGGGAACTGAGCAGCTGAGTTAAAGTATAACTCAAGGCCCACCTGAGTCGCCACCTTCCCGAGGCACCGTGCCAGCAAGGTGCGCCGGTGTGGCCGACTGGGGACGCATATTGTCCCCTCAGACTTGGCTCGTGGACTCAGACACCCACGTGGGAGCTTCCAGCCTGGATTAATCATTCAACGGGCCTTTAATACAGACAAAGGCAACAACTGCACGGTAGCATATTTCTAAAGTCGGGCAAGTTCTTCATCTCTCTCTCTCTCTCTTACAAACACACACAGACACACTGGAAGCTTGTGCTTGCACACCCGCACACGTTTATGAGCTTCGCTTAGGGGGAAATGAGTAACATTCACCTAATGACCAACGTAAAATGAAGCTTTGAATTTCAATAATACGAGTAACTAAAACTTACAAACCAAACTAGTATATGTAAACGGAAATTCCTAACTCTCTCCTCTGAGCCTATTCGATCGCACAGCCACGCCTCGCCACCACCTTTGGCTCTGCCTGAGAAGAGCCACAGTTCTAGGATTAGGTGAGTTTTCTGCTGAAGGCAGGCAGGATTCCTCTGCTTCCATCTGTTATGTCTTCCCTTGCCAATGCACCAAGCCTCGTGACTCTTGACCTGCCTAGTCACCCCAATGCTGTCTATGCAAGTACGGAACAAAACGGGGGATGCAAAAGTGCCACTATGCGTCTCGTCCCCCCAGCTCTCGTCCCATCAGAGAAGGCAGAGCCAGCCTCCCTTCTCCCACAAATCAGGCCCACTGCAGAGCATGCTCTGGAGGCAGAGGATGGGCCCAGGCAGGGATGCTCAGAGTATGCGTGCATGGGGAAAGTGGTGACAAATGAAGAGTAAAGTGACACGGTGTATGGACATGGCATCAACTTACAGATTTATGTCTTTGACAAGATGGTCATGGTTTTGAGGTTTTAAAGAAGCTGTTTCCCTAAACTCTCCAAGGAGGCAAAGGGAATGTTATTTCTATTGCCTCTGACATTGAATCCTTCTGGAGCAGAAGTCGGTAGCTTCCTCGAAAAACACTTACTCCTTCAGCAGATCCCAGAGGGAGACCCACTTCTTACTGAGGGGCATGGACTGTGCCCCTCGGAGGCTTGGCTCCAAATGAGATTTCTCATTTCTACCTACAAAAACAAGCACCTGTTCAAGTTCTAGGGCTTTCGTTTTCCAACCTCAGTATCATTTTATCCTGAGCCTCCAAAGACTTGGTCCTGCTAAGGTGACTCCTGATTCTGCCCTATTGTTCAACAAGAAGGGAGCCCAGTGTAAAGAACAGGCTAGAAAGGAGACGGGAGAGGGTGGGAGGGCAAGGGAAGGGAGAGGAGAAGGAGGCAAGGGAGAAGGGAAGCAAGGTCACTGGTCATTCTCTTGCTTTCCAATTCGGCTATAGCGCTTTACCTTACCCATGCATTTCTGAGATGCTAATTAAAGGACGGTTCCCAGAGGAGCTGAGTTCCAGATTATGTTCCAACCAGATTAAGTTGGTTAATCTGCAAAGAGGCTATCGCTTCTCCCCAGGGGAATGGTTCTGGGTTTGGGCTCGAGTCCTCTCTGCGGGTTTTGGCTTGTCTCTTCTCTCAGAAGGCAAACGCTGTTTATACCCTGGGAGAGGAGGAAGTGGGTTTACTTTGGAACCAGCCCCCGAGACTGTGGATAAAGCTGAGATGCGGGGGTTCCTGAGGAAGAGGAGGAGGATCCCGACTTCCTTCCACTTTTAGGTCTGCAAAAGTCAAGCACATATGTACATTACACATCCCGTCTCTGACACAGATCAGATTCCTTTCCCATCAAATGCCATTACATCTCAGGGTGGCCTTGCCTCAGTGGACTTTCAATTGTAAAACCACCAGAGACTGGCACAGCCTGCCTCTCTTCAATGGCCAACACAAGCTGCCAACGGAGGAGTGAGATCTCAGGGGAGGGCCTCTGATTCTCAGCAACTGTTATTCCATTAAAATCATATTTTGACTGTCTTCTCCAAATTGGTAAAAAAATACTAAGTTTGCAGGTAGAATTCACTCCTTTTTTGGTTTTTCACTCAATTATTTTCCTTAAACTTCAAATCCAGAATTTAATAAGGTAGGATTTCTAATTTAGCACCAAATTAAATCCTTGGTCATTTAAACTGAGGCTCAGAGCCTGGGTTGTGGATTCAGATAGACCTAGGTTAACTCTGGCTCTGCCACTTACTTCCATGATAAACAAGCACTTTTGCCACCCTCTCCCCTCATTTGTCCTCGTTCAAACATGTTCTGTTCAAACATAGGTCACCAAAAGCCACTCACCTAGCCTTGGGTTTCTTATTTGCAGTGCTTTCAAAGGATGATGCGTCCACCTGTATCTCATCTTCATCCTGCAGAGCCGCATCCAACGCGGCTTGGACTTTGGGGGCAATGGCGGGCCCCTCGTAGTCTCTGGTGGTCCGGCTGGGCATGTCCAGCTCCAGCAGCACGATGTTTTCTGCCTGCAGAAGCAGAGCCAAGACCAGCTAGGATGCAGAGAGTTCAAGCAATCTAAACCCAAGAACAGAACTGCAAATTGCATGCTACTCAAAGCCTACCAAGGGCCTGCCTGGAAGAAGTGATGTAGTTTTATAACTTTTTTCCTGGTGCAATTACAGATGATTTTTATTTTCTTCTCTATGCTTTTCTCTATTTTCCCTTTTTTTTTTTTTTTTGTGGTACGTGGGCCTCTCACTGTTGTGGCCTCTCCCATTGTGGAGCACAGGCTCCGGACGCGCAGGCTCAGCGGCCATGGCTCATGGGCCTAGCCGCTCTGTGGCATGTGGGATCCTCCTGGACCAGGGCACGAACCCACGTCCCCTGCATCGGCAGGCAGACTCTCAACCACTGCGCCACCAGGGAAGCTCTATTTTCCTTTTTTTTAAAAAAACAAAACAAAACAACGAACATGTATTCTATCCTAAGGGGAATAATCAGGGGAAAAGAATAAATTAAGTAAACCCCATTTATTGTAGACAATGTGAAAATACAAAAAGATACGCAGGAGAAAATAGTAGTCACCAATAATCTCCCCACCTACGGCAGCTTTGATGAACTTTTTGGTTGCAGAGGGAAGGAGGCAGGTATGGTGTATATATGTGGAGGGTGTGTGTGTGGCAGTATATGTGCTTATTGCCACATTTTAAATATCAGACTGGGCCCTGCCTCATAACTGGCCTTGGAGATAGAGTCCCTCACTTGATATCCCGTGGTGGGCCTTTACCTAGCTCCTAAATACCAAGTTGAGTGTGAAGAGGGAAGAACACCCATGGTTCCACATCTTCCCCTCTAGCTCCTCCCACGCAGTGGAGTTCAAGCCCCAGGGCCCCAGAGGGGGCACAAGGGGCCCCAGCTGGGAGAAGGTGGGGGAAAGAATGGCGTGGCTCCACTGATCAATTTTATATGTTGAGATACTGCATAACATTTCTCTTAATGGAGCCGGTCCATTGCTAAAAAATCACCTGAGAGCCACTGCTTTAAATTCTACCTTTAGATCAAGGTAAGCCACCTGGAAACCCACATATTTGATTTGTAGGCTTTAAAATCATGTTTTTGGCTTAAGACATGAAATAACCGGCACTCTCTGAAACTGCTAGAAAAAAGTTTCTGAGGATTCTGTGTGACACGTCACTCATCTTCCACTACATAAAGCCACACCTAATACATCTTTTTTGCTTTTGTTTTCTTTATGTAAAATAACTCAATGCCAGGAAGAACAGTGCCTGAGGAGCTAACTAATCCTAATCTGTTTTGCTCTGGCTGCTAAGGGAGATTCAAAAACATTTAAAAATTTTTAAGTGAAAATCTTTCATTATAAAAGTAATACAGGGAATTCCCTGGTGGTCCAGTGGTTAGGACTTGGTGCTTTCATTGCTGTGGCCAGGTTCGATCCCCGGTCGGGGAACTAAGATCCCATAAGCCATATAGTGCGGCCTAAATAGATAAATCAATAAAAGTCATACCAGTTCCCCACTGATAGTTAGAAAATACAGATAAGCAAAAAGAAGAAAATTTAGATGAGTTCACTTCCATTAACCAGTGACAACCAGTTCATATTCTGATCTACTTCGCACCAGATTTTTTAATTCATATATACACTTCCAGTACCAATTGCTCTATAACTTAAAAACACACGTGTCTCCTGATTCATCCACTTACCAGCTACCTGACCTTTAAGCCACAGGACTGACCGAACAGAGTAGGTGAGAGGGCTCAATTAGAGAAAGCAGCAAAGTGCTGAGTACAGTGCCTGGCACACAGCAAGTGCTTATCAATAGAAGGCTGTACAGTATTTTTATTGTAAAATACGTTTGGATCATTAAATAGTCATCCATTATGTCACTTCAAATAACTACTTGACTCACACACATTATGTTAAATGGAAGGACCGTCAGCTCTTTAACGCATTTCCATCTCCTGTTACTAGACGTCTACTTTCCTTCCCATCTCCCCGCAAGGCCATTCTGAAGCTTATTATTGGCTACACGGACAGTATGTTTGGACTCTCCTCCTTCCCTCCTGATTTGCTAAATCTCATTCTCTTTTACCTTTTTATTTATTATCATTTGTTATTTATTAATTATATTTATCTATTATTTGTTATAATTGCTATTATTAATATAACTGTCCTCAGGTCCCTCTGGGAAGAGGATACAAACTGTGACTTTGCAAACCGGTGCCTAAGGGTTTACATAAATCTAATCTCTTCTAAGAGAGAGGAGAGAGAAACGCGAGTACAATCTTCTCACCCTATATCGAGCCTCTGGACGAATCATCATGGACATTCTTGCGTGCTGGCTCAATGGTCTCTTGTATCCCACAGCTGATACTGGCCGCTTCATCATCTGTTGATTCCTGGAAATGGACTGTGGTGGTCAAAGCCCTGGCTGGAGTGTGTTCCACAGTCCCAGGATCGGTACTGTGGAACCAGCACTCAGAAACTCAGCCTTCTTTAGCTAGAACCTGAAGCAAGAAACTCCCTGGACTGAAGGCTGACATGTAAACGGGGCAGGAGCTGCTTATATTTTCTGCTGGAGTGGCTTTCTGATTCAAGTGTGAGCATCACGCATCTCTTAAGCTGGAAGGGCCCCGAGTCATCCTCCAGTTCTTAGACAGCAGGCACGAAGCCTAGCTGTAGACACTCTCCACCCCTGCAGCCTTGGCAGACATCTCCCATCTTTGCAGCGGAATCCAGATGCAGACTGAGAATCCTTCTCCACGTTGCCAGACTGACACGTAAGAGAACACCTATGTACCGCCCCTCCCTTGGCCCATCAGTTTCACTTGACAGCTGGGGGAGCTGAAAAGCAGAAACTTGGGAAAGGTCATTAGTTCACTGTGATAAAGTCTCCCAATTCCTAATACCATACTCATCACCAAACTTTTACCTCATGGACTTATGGCAGCCACAAAGACCTGCAATTGGTTCCAAGTTTAAAGGGATCAAACTGTATTCTTACCATAGCTCTCTGGCCAAGCCCAGCTTATCAACATTCTTTCCCTCCTCCCCACCTTAAAGTCTACTTGAAGTCATTTGTGACTTACTCCAGTCTGGTTATAGGATGTAATTTCCAATGATCTTCCTCTTCATCAAAGAAGGATCTATTCATAATTTTACTTTTTTCTTCCAGAGGGATGAAGTTTTCTATGATAAGATGCCTGTAACAGCACACATACACGGGTGAATAGATGGAGAAAGAATATGAATGGGGTGTTGGCTATCTGGTCCCACATGAAGTAAGTAATAGGCAAGGGTCAAGTCACTCAGCAAACATTTACTGAGCAGGTACTATGGGCCTAGCATCATACAAAGAGCTGGGGTACAGACATGAATGACACTTGGTTCTGCCTGAGATAGACAAACACTCCTAGCTATGCTGACAGGTCTGTCCTAGGAATATGGAAAGGTCACTTATGCCCAAGGAGTAGCAGCTTGAGGAGGTGAAAGGACTAAAGAGGACGGCAATGCCTGGGCTACGCTGGAGTGAACACGTGCTAAGTGAAGTATTTTGGGAGGGCCACTGGTACTGCTAAGCCAGCTTGTTAACTTCCAAAATGCTGAAAACAGATTAGAAATTAAACTGCCTTCCTCCAATCCTATGCATTGTTGCCCGAGGTGGAGAACTCCACATTCTAATCACCAGAACAAAGAGCAGAACGAGATGGATTTCCGTCCCTTAGACCCCTGAGAATGAAGACCATTCCTGAGAAGAGTCTCTGCCTAAGAAGCACCCAGGGAACATGGCAAACAATGAAACTGGAACCCACTGGGTTGTGTCTCTCCATGGTGATGACGATCTCCTGACCCCTCTCTGTGTTCACTCTTTCAAAACCTCAGGACAGAACAATGCCAAAGGGGTGTTAACGTGGGAGAGACACAAAACAAACACCACAGAGGTGGAGGGTGCTATGAGAAACAGGCTGACTCGCTGTTTATTCAAAAGATATTAATTAGAGGGACTTCCCTGGTGGCGCAGTGGTTAAGAATCCGACTGCCAATGCAGGGGACACGGGTTCGAGTCCTGGTCTGGGAAGCTCCCACATGCTGCAGAGCAACTAAGCCCATGCACCACAGCTACTGAGCCTACGCTCTAGAGCCTGCAAGCCACAACTACTGAGCCCGTGCGCCACAACTACTGAAGCCCACGCACCTAGAGCCTGTGCTCCGCAACAAGAGAAGCCACCGCAATGAGAAGCTCACGCACCGCACCGAAGACTAGGCCCCGCTCCCCACAACTAGAGAAAGCCTGAGTGCAGCAACAAACACCCAACACAGCCAAAAATATATATAATAATAATAATAATAATTTTTTAAAAAGATATTAATAAGAGACATAGCAATGAAAATGGCTTCCTTAAAGAAAAAAATATTTTGGAGAGAAGAAATTTTCTCTTTATTTAAGAAACTATTTTTTATAACATATATATATATTTTTTTCTTTCTGATTTTAAAGGTCCTATTTATACATTAGAAAATGTAAGAAATACAATTATGCACAATTTCACCACCCAGAGATACTCTTATTATTTTGGCATATTTTGTTCTGACCTTTTTTCTAGGTGTACATGCCTAGAAAGAGGACTGACACATACATTTAATTTTAAGGGCTCCTTTCCAAATTTAAAACTTAATCATTAAAAGAATCTCTTTGAGGGCTTCCCTGGTGGCGCAGTGGTTGAGAGTCCGCCTGCCGATGTAGGGGACATGGGTTCGTGCCCCGGTCCGGGAAGATCCCACATGCCGCGGAGCGGCTGGGCCCGTGAGCCATGGCCATTGAGCCTGCGTGTCAAGAGCCTGTGCTCCACAACGGGAGAGGCCACAGCAGTGAGAGGCCCGCATACCGCAAATAAATAAATAAATAAATAAATAATAAAAAATAGGAACCTTTTAAAAAAAAAAAAAAAGAATCTCTTTGAAAAGTTCCTCTTTTTTGGCCACGCCTCATGGCATGTAGGATCTCAGTTCCCCAACCAGGGATTGAATCTGTGTCCTCTGGAGTGGAAACCTGTAGTCTTAACCACTGGACCACCAGGGAAGTCCCCTGGAAAGTTCCTCTTTAAAGAAAACTTCGAGCAAATGTGGTGGAAGGACCGATATAAAAAAAACATCATTTTGCAAAACGCCTAATGAAATAATGGAGCCAGACAAAGATCATTGCTGGCTGAAACCATTAGCTCAGTGGTTCTCAAGCCAGGCTGCACATCAATAGCAGTTACAATATTTTAGCCAAACCTCATGAGAGACCAACGGTTCTCAAAGTGTGTTCACCAAACCAGCAGGAGCAACAGCTGGTACTTGTGAATGCAAATGCTCAGGCCCCACCCCAGACATACTGAATCAGATTCTCTGGGTGTGGGGCCCAGCAATCTGCATTTAACAAGCCCTTCAGATGATCTGGTGCCTGCTGAAAGTTTAAGGACCACTGCCCTAGACCAGTGAAATTAGAATCTCTTAGCAGGGACCTAAGCATCACTATTTTTAAAAACTCCTCAGGTGATTTTGGTATGCAGCCAAGGTTGAGCACTCACTTTCAGTTATAGAGAAGTAAGGGAGATAGAGCCACAAGTTAAACGGCACTGTGAAGAAGCAGACCGACAAATCCCGAACATGGAATGTTTCTATAAGCTATCTGCCCTAGCCTTTTCAACAAGTCAACTATGAAAAAAGGTTTTTAACAGGAAAAAGGATTGCTCCAGATTAAAATAAGCTTAAGAGACATAATAACCAAATGCAATATGTGGTTCTTATGTAGATCTTAATATTAATAAACCAAGAAAATCTGAATATGGACAGGGTACGAGAGAAACAATGTTAACTTTGTTAGGTGGAAAGATATCATTACGTACGCAGAAATCTATTTTATTTCTTCTACACTACACTAGCAATAAACATTCTGAAAATAAAATTAAGAAAACAATTCCATATACAATAGCATCAAAAAAATACTTAGGTATAAATCTAACAAAAGAGGTGCAAAGACTGCACTGAAAACTATAAACATCCTTGACAGAAATTAAAGAAGATTTACATAAATGTAAAGACATCCCATGTTCATGGATCAGAATATTTAATACTGTTAAGATGACAATATTCTCCAAATTGATCTATACAGTCAACACAGTCCCTATCAAAATCCCAGCTGGCTTTTTTTTGTTGCAGACTTTGAAAAGCCAATCTTAAAGTTTATATGGAAATGTAAGGGACCCTGAATAGCCACAAAGAATCTTGAAAAAGAACAACAAAGTTGGAAGACTCACATTTCCTCATTTCAAAACTTACTACAAAGCTACAGTAATCAAGACGGTGTGGTACTGGCATAAGGACAGACATACAGCTCAATCGAACAATACTGAGAATTCAGAAATAAACCCTTACATTTATGGTCAACTGATTTTCAACAAGGGTGCAAAGACAATGAGAGAAAAGCCTTTGCAACAAATGGTGCTGGAACAACTGGATATCCACATACAAAAGAATGCATTTGGAACCATACCTCAGACTATACAAGAAATTAACTCAAAATGGATCACAGACCTAAAGGTAAGACCTAAAACTGTAAGACTCTTGGATAACCTAAGAGAATTGAAAACCTAAGTCCACAATAAAACTTGTACACAAATGTTCACAGCAGCATTATTCATTATAACTAAAAGGTAGAAACAACCCAAATGTCCATCAACTAATGAATGGAAAAAATGTGGAATATCCATACAATACAATATTGTTCAGCCATTAAAAAGAATGAAGTGCTAACATGCTACAACATGGATGACCCCTGAGAGCATGTTAATTGAAAGAAACCAGTCACAAAAGACCACATATTGTATAATTCCATTTATATGAAAGGTCGAGAATAGGCAAATTTATGGAGACAGAAAGTAGACCAGTAGTTATTAGGCTGGGGTAGGCGGTAATGAGGAGTGACTGATAATTGGTACAGGGTTTCTTTGGGTGGGGGCGGGGGGCACACACAGATGTTCTAAAATTAGATTGTGGTGATGACTTTACGACCCTGTAAATGTATTTTTTTTTAATGACTTGTAGGGGAGTTCCCTGGTGGCTTAGTGGGTAGGATTTCGGGCTTTCAGTGCCATGGCCCAGGTTCAATCCCTAGTCAGGAAACTGAGATACCGGGTGCCACGCGGCACTGCCAGAAAAACAAATGACTTGTATACTTTAAATAGGTGACTTGTATGGTATGTGAATTATACCTCAGTAAAGCTTTTTTTAAGAAAAGAACTGTGGTCATGTATGTAGGTATATAGGAATGAGATAACATGACGTAAGATTTGCTTTAAAATATTTTTATGAAAGATAGAGGACAAAATATTGTTTATCATGGAATCTGGGTGATGGGTATTTGGCTGTTCATTATACCATTCAGAAAATTCTAGTTAATAAAATATTCCCTTTTACCAATAGATAGAAGCCTTCTTTAAAGGCAGGAAGGTAGAGTGGAAAGGAACTTGGAGATCATCTCAGTTAACAGATGGGACCCAGAGACAGAAAATAACTTTCTTTGGAATAAACAGAAGACAGACAAGGTGGCAGGAGATGGGGTGGAGAGAAGTAGGGCCCTGTCCTCAGGGGTGTGTTTCTGCCTGAACACACAGCAAGTGCTGGGGGAGCCCTGGAAGGCCCAGAACTCACTTGAGTTTCAGCTCCCTGGTGAGCTCATTCTGTGTCTGTTCCAGCTCCTGCCGTTCCTTGATGTGCTCTTCTTGGAGGTCATGGATCTCTGCCTTCACTGCCTGAAGCTTGGAGAAGAGCTGGAACCGACAGGAGAGGCAGGTGAGAGGGCCAGCCCTCTAGACAACAGAGTTCTCCCTCTGCCCCAAGCCTCAAGGCACCTCTGCCTGGCCTCGTTCCTTTCATACCTTTTTGAGCTTCTTGGTCTTGATGTCCACCTCTTGCTGCAATGAGCTGTACGTCTCTTTCAGTTCCAAGGTCTCCTCGTCGCGGCTTTCCATCTGTTGCTGGATTTCTCTTTCTCGACGTTTCTGAGCAACATCACAAAATTGATCAGGGTGCCTAGAGACAAGGTCTATACAAGAATATGGGGCTGGGTGCTCCAGATCAGGGTCTCCCGCCAGGAAGGGGCTGACACACTTCAGTTCCGTTCCCTTTGAAGAGTCTAATACAAGAGATGTTTGCTCTGTTGCATTAACACACCTCACCCCACCCCATTCTCTCCAAAAAGGCATGAAAAGTTACCTGCTCTGCAATTTCCTGCCGTTTCTGCTCCAGGATTTTCTGCTGTTCGTTTGTATGATCTACTATATTCTTTCCTCCAACGAGCAGCTTACTCTCCATGGCCTTTGTGAGGAAAAAGCAGAATCCATCTGATGAGTGGTCTCCCTCAGAACACAGCTCCTCACAGTGAAGCCCATGAAAGATAAAGAGCTCAGGGCTGAGCCCAAGGGGATGAACTCTGGGGGAAAATATAGTGTGCTCAGCTGTACCCTTCCCATCACGGGTGGGGCTGAGGCCGCTTCACTGGGGGCTTTATCTTGGAAACACTGAAGATACAGCTTCCCCAGACGTACATGAATTGCAGCTTTCTTTTTAAAAAACACTCTTTTTGGTTTGTTTGTACAAAGTATTTGACCCCACTAAGAACCTATTAAGCACCTCCTATGTGCTAGGTACTCAGGATGCAGCTGTAAATACAAATCACAAAGCTGAGAGTCCACGGAGAGCCACAGACAAGCAAGCGGCCTCTTACCCTATGGAGCCAGACCCCATCAGGAGGAAAAGACCGAGTAATAGGGGAGAGGCACACTGGAGGGAGAGCATTCTGGCCTTTGGAGGGAGTCAGGGAAAACTTCCTGTCTCAAGGAATTAGCTACGAAAAAAATTTTTTTTCAGAGGGTAGGGTAGGGAGTGGTGATACATGAAGTTGGCAAAGCAATCAGGGGTCAATTCAAAAACCTTCAAGCCCTGTTAAGGGAGACTAAGCTTGACCCTGAGAACCGCAGGAACCACGGATGTGTCCTTTGAGCATCAGGGTACAAAATCACATTTGTGTTTTAGAAACAAAACTCCCCTGCGACAGGAAGAATAACTGGAAAAGGGCAGGCTGGGTGGAAGGAGAGCAGACAGGAGGCAGTTTTAAGGGTCCAGGCCTGGGCTAGGGCAGTAGTGGTTGCGGAGAGCAAAGTGGATGGGTCCGAGAGAGGCAGGATTCAGAGGCTTCAGGGAGATGGACAACAGCTAGCAATGATAACTCTTCGGAGTCTGGCTAGACTGAGAAAAGGCAGGCAGGAGCAGGCTCTGGGTGGCCGCGGGCATCTCCGTGGAGATGTCCAGTAGGCAGAGGCTATCGGGCTGGGATATTAGGAGAGAGCTCTGGGCTGACTATACAGACTGCAAGCCTTCAGCATTTAGATGGTGGCTGAAGCCAGGGGAAGGATTTGCACCTGAAAAGCATGGAATCCAAAAACCCCACAACCTTGCTTTTAAGAAACTTATACCCCTGCCGCCATGTTTCCGGGAGCGCTTGAAATTTTCCTCTTCTCTCAAAACGAAGGGGCTGGACTGATTACTAACCCTCCCCTCACCACACACACCCTTCTGCCTCTAAAATTCTTTTGTCCTGTGATCTTACAGCATCCAGGGATGGAGAAAGACAGATGTAATGTCATTCTCCCATAAATAAAACTTGTAAGAGGTACAGTGACCTTGAGGTGATGCTGAGTCTTGCCACACTAGGCTTCTGAGAGCTGCCCAAATATCCCAGGTTGTTTAAAGGGTCTAGGTGGTTCCTGGGCTTGAATAACAGATGTGATCTTAAAAAACAGCATGGAAATCAAACATGGGTACACCCAGTTACACAAGTGCAGGAGTGAGGAGGGGTGAAGTGACATAATGGAATCCCATTGTAAGCCCCTCCCTGGAACACAGTTACCTCCTAAGTGTGTTGTATGTGACTCCATTTTCACACCAGGTCTTGAAAGTCTTGGAAAGGACCCCTGCCTCTGAAGTAAAATAGGACCCAGCTCTGTGAAAGGGCTACTGTGATGCCACAGATAAAGTACAGCTTCATATGGTAGGGGAAGGGGAAGCAAGAAAGAGATCACTTGTCATTTTTAAATTAATAAACATAGATACATTTTAGAGTAGAAATTAAAGTTTGCACAAATTCCATAAGATAGAACTTCAAAGGAATTTTGGGTTGTGGTCAAGCAGCAGTCATCCTCAGATTTCCAGAGCTAGCTCTGCACTCTCTTCTGTCATTAAAGCCCTGTGGCAGCCCAGAGTCCAGGCACCTGATGGAATTGTACACTGTGGACAGAAAGAACGCTCAAGAACACTCAAAGAACACTCACAAGGGGCACCTCCAGGCTCTAGAATACAATTCAGCCATTGCCACACAGTGGTTGACTGCAAGGGAGCCTCTGGGCGGGGGTGGTGACGGAACTGTTCTGTATCTTGCTTAATCAGAGACACAGCATATTAAAACCACAAGGAGATACCAGTGTATATCTACCAGATATACAGAAAGTCAAGTCTGCTAATCACAAGTGTTGGTAAGGATGAGGAACAACCAGGACTCATACCCTTCTGGTAGAAGCTTCAATTCACAGGGCCACGTTAGAAAGTGACATGTCATTGTCTAGTGAAGTTGAAGCTACACACACCCTAGGACCTGACGGTGTCAGGAAAGAAACTCTCACGCACACGTGTTCTCCTGGAGCCAAGTACAAGGAATTCAGGGCAAAAAAAAAGAAACAGAAAACAACCCACACGATCAGGAGAATGGAATACCATGGAATTCTCAGAACAATTATAATGAATGAATCACAGCTTCAGGCATCAATATGGATAACTCTCATTAACATAACATTTAGCAAATAAAAGTAGATCACAGTAGTGGGATTCCATTTATATAAAAGATAAAAATTATGTGAAACTAAAACTATCTTTTATGTAGAGATATATATACACATTTGGAAAAACTATAAAGAAAAGCAAGGAAAGAATAAACACCAAAACCAAGATAACAGTTACCTCTGAGCAGGTGGGGACACAAAGAGCTTGTAAAGCTATCGATGCTGTTCTGTTTCTTACACTGGGCCGGGGTTGGGGAGGGGGTACATGGGTGTTAGTCTTATTGCTGTCAAAGAAAAATTGTTTTTCGTCATCCAATTTAACAAATGTTCCTTGGACACTGGGTATCACAAACCCTAAAGAGACACCATCCTTCATATCATTTTTTTGATAAAACAAAAAGATTTTAAAGAAAAAAGACCACGCCTAAGGCAGGGTACAGTACCTTGATTTTGGCGCCCAGCATCTCGGCAGCATCCTTTTCCCGCCGCAGATCCTCCATCTTTTTCTCCTTCTCCTTTAGCAGCCTCATCTTCTCCTCTGCAACCAAGCTGTGGTCCTCTACAATGGCCCGCTTCTCGATCTCCAGTTTTTCTTGCTGTTCCCGCCAGTAATCATCCTTATCATCCCCTTCGTCCTCACCCTCTTCTCCCTCCTCCTCCTCCTCTTCCCCACCCCCACCCCCGCCACCGCCTTCCCTCCGCTTCTCTCGCCTCTTCCTTCTGCCAATGGACCGTTTTTCTAGCTGGGCCTTGAGCCGAGCAATCTCTTCCTGGAATTCTCGAAGGAGGGCATCCTTAGGGTCCTCATTGACCCTCGGCTTGTTCTTAATGTTCTTGGCACGGTTGGCGTATCTCAGAGTGGTTAGAGTCTCTTCTACGTTGTACGAGGCAGGCCCCACGTTGGCCACCATCACAGTTTTAGCATTGCCACCGAGAGAATCTTGGAGGAGCCTGGTAAGCTTTGAGTCCCGATACGGAATGTGGGTGCTTTTGCCGTCCACCAGGGCGGAGATGACGTTACCCAAGGCTGAAAGGGACAGGTTGATCTTGGTCGCTTCCTTCAATCTTTCCCCTTGCGCACCGGTCTTGGCCTGCCGTTCGCTGCCAGCAAGATCTACAAGGTTCAGTTTCCCTACCCGGATGTGGTTTTCGCCATCGAGGCCCACCTCACTGCACTCAATGGTGATGACAAAAATCGCATGCGAACGGGAACTGTGCTCGTTCATGTTGGTAGCACCGACAGAGCGGTTCTGGTTCCCCACATTCATCACGTGCTCTATTTCCTTCACGCTCTTGGTGACAAAGGAAGACAGGTCTTTCACGTACACTCCAGTGTCCGGCCTCTCCTTGAGCTCGAGCCTTTTGGTCTGATCCTTTGAGAGGAGATCTCGGATCTCCTCCTGGTAGATCTCTAAGTAAGAAGCCCTGACCAGGTACTGTTGATTCTGGGATCGAGAGATATGGGTGAAGATGTGATCAAACGAGTTAGGGATGACCCCTCTTTTTTCAGGGTCGCCCCGGACTCCTTCCATCGTGTACGTTTTCCCAGTCCCGGTCTGTCCATAAGCAAAAATCGTCCCATTGAAACCCTGCAGGACGGAGTCCACCAGTGGTCGGAACGTCTCGTCGTAGAGTTCAAACTGCTTGGCGTTCCAGTCGTAGACGGCATCAAAGGTGAAGGTCTTGGGCATTTCATGGGCCACTCCCTTGGGGTTCTTCACCGACACCTGCCCCAGCTTCACGTCCACATCTACCACCTTGTCGTACGAAGCAGCCTTTTCCTTGCCATTCATGGGCCGACAGCGAACCACCACCCGGACTGACTCTGAGCTTTTCAACTTTGACATGATGAGCTCTGACCGGGTCGATCTTAAGGGCTATGAATCCAAAATAAGTCTCACGATGCTAGGGTCCTAAGAAAAACAAAACAAAAGTAAGCAAGGACAGTACAGTTGTCACTGGGGGCTGCTGAAAAGCAGACGACACACCCAGGTCACCAACATCTTGCCAACCTTCTGACAGCTGCACTTAATAACTTCATTACATTGGATATTTCCTCATGGGATCTTAACCAGCTGCAGTGGGAAAAATAAAAGCACTAGTCCACCTACAGTGTTAACTAGCTTGTCCTCCCTTCAACTGATATTTTATCTTATACTACAGGCTGAGGCAGCTGGAAACTTTATAAAAGCCTGGGTAATCTTACATGCTATGGAACTACTACAACCTCTGCACAGAGCCATTTGGAACTATCTATCTAAATTTAAAATGCACGTCCCTTTTGATCTAGCAGCTGTATTTCTAAGAATTTATCCTACAGATAGAAGGATATCTGTGTTGTGGCATCATTTGTGGTAGCAATAGATTGCAGGCAACCCCAATTCCCATCAAGAGGGGACTGATTAAATAAATTTAATATATTTAATATATACAAATCCTGGGCAGTTACTAAAAAGAATGCGCTAACCTAAACGCAACCCTAAAACAAGATATGTTGTTAAGTGAAAAACGCAGATGAGGAACAACATGTATAGTACAGTTTACATATGCATGCTACAATGTAAGTATATATGTAAAAGTGGTAACAGTGGCAGACTCAGCAGGGGAACTATGGGCCCCGATGACACTCAGAGGTCTAGAGAGAAAAAACGACTTCAACACTCAGAGGTCTAGAGAGAGAAAAATGACTTTTCACAGTACAATTGTTTGTACTGTTTGAATTTCCTATCTTGTGCTGATAATACTTTTCCATTCTAAAATCATCAACTATGGCTTGTGCAAAAAGTATTCAAATAAACAAGTATGTGGGGTAATACATTACAAAGAAAGCACTTATCCAATCAATAAATTTAATACAATTTGAATGCAAATAAGAAAATAGATGTTAAGAAATTTTTAAATAAAACCAAAAACAGAACTTCATTTGGTGCTGAAAAACTCAGGGAGCAGAAGGAAGTATGATTAAATGGGTCCTTTGGGCAGGCGTAGGGAGCAAGCAGATCAGAGCAAAGCGGTATGTGCGAGGACCGTAAACTCCCGAAAACCTCAGTGCAAGGGTTTTTAAAAAACAGGTAAGTGGGCTTCCCTGGTGGCACAGTGGTTGAGAGTCCGCCTGCCGATGCAGGGGACGCGGGTTCGTGCCCCGGTCCGGCAGGATCCCTCATGTCGTGGAGCGGCTGGGCCCGTGAGCCATGGCCACTGAGCCTGCGCATCCGGAGCCTGTGCTCTGCAGCGGGAGAGGCCACAACAGTGAGAGGCCCACGTACCGCAAAAATAAATAAATAAAACAGGTAATTCACATGGTTCTTGATCAAAAGGCCCTTTGGTGACAGGTCTCTCTCCTTTACCTGTTCTCCAGCCACCCAGTTCCCTGCTTACAAGGTGAGTGTTATTAGATTTTTATCCTCCTCAACTTGTTTATGCATAACAAGCAAATATGTATTAATACATACTTACCCTCTCCCTTTTTACACAAGTGTAGTATGTTATACACAGTAATATGCAGTGTCCTGCATCTTGCTTTTTTTTCATTAAACAACCTATCTTGGAGTTTGTTCCCCTCAGTAAATGCAGAGCTGCCTTGTTCTTTATGACAGCAGAAAACTATCCCTCTGTATGGAAGCATCATTATTTATTTAACCACTACCCTAGCACTTAAGCTGTTTCTGTTATTTTACTGTGAAAAACCTAGGACCACATCCTTTCATGTGTGGGAAAATCTATCTGTAAGGATAAATTTCTAGAAGCGCAATTGCTGGATCACAGGATATACGCATTTGTAATTTTAGTAGATACTTGAACAGTAATAACAGGATCCTTTTTAGCTGTGAGAATGACCTATTCTTTGCCAACAAAAGGTGGGAAAATGTGAAGCAGGGCTGGGTCACTCTAGGTATATATGCTGCAAGTTAATAAATACAGAGTCAATATGTTCCTCCATTGGTCCTTCATAAAAACATTGTTCTGCCGCTAAGCGCATGGAAACATGAAAAGTTACTTTTCATACTTCTTCTAGTTGTTATATTAATAAAATAATGTTGTCTAGAATGCAGAACCAGGAGACCTCTTACCCTCTCTTCACCCATTTTCTGTAAAATCTGTAAAATAGGGGTAATTCTTCATTTTGGATGCTTGTGAGACTAAAAGCCACTTACAAAGGTGGAAGTACTTTGTGTACTAATATAAAGCTGGATTAAAATTAACTAATACAGTTTCATCCAAAACCCTTGTCAAAGGGTCATTCCAGAGGTTACTAGTGAGCCCTAACTTTATGCATTAAGAAACAGAAAGGGGTGGGTGGGGAACGGGTCACTGGAGAGGATCAGTTCTTTTACATTACATACCTGGCAAGAGGCCGAGCTGTCCAGCTTTTACCTGTCAAAACAATGTGGCCCCAAGCCTGTTTAATAAAAAAAGCCTGCGGCAGGCTTTCTTGCAGATCTTGATGTTCAGATGCTTCTGTTACAGCTGCATATATTTTTAAGCTCTCCAAAACAATAAAAACAAAGGAATGATAATGACCTACAATAATCTTAAAAATCTTTTTAAAAAGAAGTAATTCCCAAAGCCTGAGTCCCCTTAGTTAAATCTCCTTGATTTGGAACACAGAACACCATTTCTTTTCTGAACTCACAGAGCTCGGCTGAGCTAGTCATGTACTACTGACATATTATTTCAGGAAGATGGACTAATTTAATTTCCTGCCACCAGGGCTTAAAATCTTGCTGTGGGTCCTCCTCAAAGGAGAGGGTTTTCTTGGAAGGATGCCCTGATTCTCTCTCTTTATTACCTTCCTTCTCCTTCTTCTGGTCAGTCTAATTACAGTGATAAATCTTTAAAGGAACTCACAGCATTGCCAGGAAAGAAGGAACCACAGGTCAGCAGTTCAGCATTCTTGTCCTGAATACTTTTTCTGCTAGAACTTGTCATCCCGATGTTAACAACCACTATTTGAAAGGCTACTACACGAGAAAAATTGAGTCTTTCCCTAACTTCAACTCTTTTGTCCGCTGAGGAAATCAGCTGCACATTTCTCATGGCAGCCACTCTCTTCCAGAATCTTTGAGGACTTCCCTGGTGGTGCAGTGGTTAAGAATCTGCCTGCCAATGCAGCGGACACAGGTTTGAGCCCTGGTCCGGGAAGCAACATGCCACGGAGCAACTAAGCCCGTGCGCCACAACTACTGAGCCCACGCACCTAGAGCCCCTACTCCGCAACGGGAGAGGCCACCGCAACAAGAGGCCCAAGCACTGCAGTGAAGAGAAGCCCCCACTCGATGCAACTGGAGAAGGCCTGCATGCAGCAACAAAGACCCAACAAAGCCAAAAATAAATAAATAATTTTATTAAAAAAAAAACTTACATGTTTGGATTCACACTCTCTCACCCTTGCTAGCTGTCATGGAGTCCACCTCAAATTCTAGAACCAGGTGCAGATTGGATGCTTAGTAACGACTGGCTTCCTATAGAGATTCTAGGACAGAGGTCACAGACTGGTCACATTCTACCTGCCCCCGCTCGCCCCAACTAGAGAAAGCCCGCATACAGCAACGAAGATGCAATGCAGCCAAAAATAAATAAATAAATTTTAAAAAGAGAGAGAGAGTGGTGTCGTTAAAAACAAAAAACAAAAAAAACCCCCAGCAATTCCACATCTATATTTGTGTATGTCCTGGTGAAAAACCTTTGCACCTGTGCACAAGGAAACACAGACAAGGATGCTTCTTGCAGCACTGTTAAAATAATAGAAAACTGGAAACAACCATCCATTTATAGAGGAACTGAAAAATAAAATATGGTATACTCATATTACAGATAGTATACTATTCAGTAGTTCAAAGGAATAAATTAGAGCAGGGGTCAGCAAATGACAGCCCACAGGCCAAATCCAGTCCATAGCCTGTTTTTGTAAATAATGTTTTACTGGAACACAACCATACCCCTTTGTTTACATATCATCTATGGCTGCTTTAGCTATAAAATAGCACAGCTGAGTAGCTGCAGCAGGCAGTATGGCCCACAGAACATAAAATATTTACCACCTGATCTTTCACAAAAAAAGTGTGCCAACCCTGAATTAGAGTTATATATATTTACATGGATAAATAAATAGGTTGAGTGGAAAAGCAAGCTGCAGAGTGACGATTATGACTAAAAACTTGGAAAACAATATGGTGCTCATGGATTTGCATTTATGTATACATAAGTATTCCCCCAAATGGGCAGAAGGATATACAACAATTTATGATAGTGGCTGCCCAAGTTGGGCAGGGTGAAATGTAGAGAATGGGACAAGAAATGTGAAGAATTTTTCAATTTTATCTGTAATATTTTATCATTTCTCCTAAAAAAAGAAACAGGGACTGAGACTTGAAACAAGTAAGAGAAAATGTTAATGATTATCAATTCTGTTTCCTATATTTTTCTCTGAATGTTTAAGATTTACCAAAAAAGAAAAGAAAAAAGAAAACCAGCAATTTCACATTGAAACAGAAAAACCAGATTTTCTGCTTCTCTGGAATAATGGGAATATCTGACAGCCCAGGCCCCAGGTGGCAGCAATGGGAATTGAGTGCCGGCTGCCCCTCTAATGGGCCCGGCCACCCAATCCTCCACAGCCCACACTCCCTGCTGTCTCACACCCAGCATGCTCTGCTCATTTATACTGCCTGTCCGGCTCCTGTAGGCATCCCTGTCCATGACCAAATTCATGTATACATGATCTAATTGAGAAAGGCCTGCCATGCTAGTCCATCTTTTTTTTCCTCTTTTTAATATTTATTTATTTGTTTGTTTGTTTGTTTGGCTGTGCTGGGTCTTAGTTGTGGCACGAGGGATCTTTGTTGCGGCATGCATGTGGGATCTAGTTCCCTGACCAGGGATCAAACCCGGGCCCCCTGCATTGGGAGCGTGGAGTCTTAACCACTGGACCACCAGGGAAGTCCTAGTCCATCTTTTAAAATGACATTTACCGGGCTTCCCTGGTGGCGCAGTGGTTGAGAGTCCGCCTGCCGATGCAGGGGACGCGGGTTCGTGCCCCAGTCCGGGAAGATCCCACATGCCGCGGAGCGGCTGGGCCCGTGAGCCTGCGCATCCAGAGCCTGTGCTCTGCAACGGGAAAGGCCACAACAGTGAGAGGCCCGCATACCGCAAAAATAAATAAATAAATAAATAAAATGACATTTACCAAGGCTCTGTAATGACATGGAATATGCTTAGAATAAATGAAAAAGCAGTTTACAAAATTGAATGCATGCAATCACAACTGTATAAAAATAAGATACACATCAAAACATTAATAGTGGTCCACTTTGTGTGATGGGACTACATATAGGTGATTTCCCCTGCTCCTTCGACATTTCTATATTTTTCAAATTTTCTGTAACAAGCATGTGGTATCCTCAAATGGGGAAAAAATAAAGGTCTGGCAATTCACCAGAAACATCCCTGCAAGGAGGAGCAATCTGCGGGCACACAAAGTGCATACTAATGCATCTTTAATCAATGCACTCCAATGCAATGTCCTCTAAGATCTGACCGAGCAACCACCTGCCAATTGTCTGGCCTAGAGTTCAAGGACTCAGAGTGTCTGAAAGGCAGCCCAAACTATGGATCACAGGGGCCATCAGGAAAGCACTGCAACACTCAGGCAAGAAGATAAAAGTGACTCCCTATTAACCAGCCCAAACCAAGTCCCTGGGCAGGTTTTTCTCAGGGGAAGCAGCTGTTTCTACTCTGTATCCAACTCATCACCATCAACACTACGTTCTTTCTCAACTGTTGCTAATTGTTTTGAAGTATCTGGACCCCTTGTCTGCAAACACTGAACCAACACCAAGAGAGCAAGTCCACCTCTGGGTCTCTGGTTCCCATGACAGCCAGTTATCAAAATGTGAATTACACAATTTTCAGAACAAGATTATTCATCTCCAGTTTAAAAAATAACATCACTGTCTGGAGAACTTTTAAAAGGACATGGAATGTGTGTTGAGGGACTAGTCCTATATTTGCTTCTATGTACATAAAATATATCTGAAGGGATATGCTAGAGCCAGATATCAACACTGGTTGCCTGTAGGGAAAAGAGCTGGGTGGCTGAAGGCCAAGAGTATAAGGGAGGCTTTGCAGTGTATATCCTTTTATACCTCTTGAATCATGTAAATATATTACCTAGTCAGAAAAATTAAATTAGGGGAGAAAAAAGATGGAAAAAATCTGTAAAATTAACTATATCCAGGTGTTAAAACTCATTTTTCTCTTTTCATCTATCCACCATGAATATAATGTAATAAAATGTTTTAACTGATGAACAAATGGTCCGAGTAGTAAAACTATTTGTCTCAACTTCATGGTAAAGCTTCATAAAAGAGCTTCTATGAGGTCTACAGTAATGGAAATCCTTAACTTTCTAATGTCAATGTAGCATGTCACACAGCCTCAGCCATAAAAGGCATTCAGAGCAAAGATGTCAAAATAACAGACTAATAGAGTATATTCTGGGGACTTCCCTGGTGGTCCAGTGGTTTAGACTTCGCCTTCCAATGTAGGGGGCGCGGGTTCGATCCCTGGTTGGGGAGTTAAGATCCTACATGCCTCGCGGCCAAAAAGCCAAAATATAAAACAGAGGCAATACTGTAACAAATTCAATAAACACTTTAAAAATGGTCCACATCAAAAAATAAATAAAATAAAATATATTTATTTTAGTGTAATATAGTGTAATAACAGGCACTGTTTATAAACACAAGGTCATCTTTTTTTTGTAAGCCAAACAGTTGTGTGAACTGTCTAAACACTTTCAATCTGTCTCTTACAGTACATATGAGAGCCACAGAACCTCAAACTGGCACATATTATTTGAGGGCATCTGAGCAGTCAATATCAAAACACTGAAATGCAATACTCGAAATGTAATACTCCCTTGAGACAGCAACTCCATTTCTTGGAACTATTTTAAGGCCTTCAGTGAATAACTGAATACATGTGCAAGATGTATGTACACCTTTATGTTTATCTCAGCAGCATCTCTAACCACTTAAATACTCATTGATAAGGGACTGGTTAGATTATAACACATCTCTACAGTGGGAAATTATGCAGTCATTAAGAATGGCAATATAGGGCTTCCCTGGTAGTGCAGTGGTTAAGAATCCGCCTGCCAATGCAGGGGACACGGGTTCGAGCCCTGGCTTGGGAAGATCCCACATGCTGCAGAGCAGCTAGATCCCACATGCCGCAGAGCAGCTAAGCCCGTGCGCCTAGAGCCCATGCTCTGCAACAAGAGAAGCCACCGCGATGAGAAGCCCACGCACCGCAACGAAGAGGAGCCCCCGCTCACTGCAAGTAGAGAAAGACCGCATGCAACAACGAAGACCCAACGCAGCCAAAAATAAATGAAATAAATAAACTTACATTAAAAAAAAAGAATGGCAATATACTTCTAAGTATTTACACGTGGGAAGATGCTCATGACATTTTGTTGAGTGAAAAAAATCAGGCTACCAGGGACTTCCCTGGTGGTACAGTGGTTAAGAATCCGCCTGCCAATGCAGGGTTCAATCCCTGGTCGGGGAAGATCCCACATGCCGCGAAGCAACTAAGCCCATGTGCCACAACTACTGAGCCTGCGCTCTAGAGCCTTCGAGCCACAACTACTGGGCCCACGTGACCCAACTACTGAAGCCTGCCTGCCCAGAGCCTGTGCTCTGCAACAAGAGAAGCCACTGCAATGAGAAGCCCACACACCACAACAAAGAGTAGCCCCTGCTCGCTGCAACTAGAGAAAGCCCTCGCGCGGCAACGAAGACCCAACGCAGCCAAAAATAAATAAAATAAAATAAAATAAATAAATTTATATTAAAAAAGCAGGCTACCAAACAGAAGACTTACTATGATGCGATTTATGTTTACATGTGTACATGCACAAGTGCAGAGAAAGTTGTGAATGAGACAGTGTAAAGTCATGATTCAAAGCATGAACTTGAGTATTCAACAGGTCAGCATTTGAATTTCTGCTCTGCCACTTAGCTATAAAATCTTGAGAAGGGCTTCCCTGGTGGCGCAGTGGTTGAAGGTCCGCCTGCCGATGCAGGGGACACGGGTTCGTGCCCCGGTCCGGGAAGCTCCCACATGCCGCGGTGTGGCTAGGCCCGTGAGCCATGGCCGCTGAGCCTGCGCGTCCGGAGCCTGTGCTCCGCAACGGGGGAGGCCACAACAGTGAGAGGCCTGCGTACCGCGAAAAAAAAAACACACACACACACACAAAAAAAAAATCTTGAGAAAGTTACGTTGTCATAGTTTCTTCTACAAAATGGGATTAATAACAACACCTACCATAAAGAACTGTTCTAAGGATTATTAAGTAAGCTAATAAATGTTAAATGGTTAGCCTAGTGCAAGTTGTGTAATAAACACTCAAGAAAGGCAAGCAATATTGATCTCTGGGGGGTGACTTGCAAGTGGTTGTTTTTGCTTTCTTTGGCCTTCTTCACAGGTGCATGTATTTTGTTTCTTACAATCAAGCAGGGGGATGGCAATAAAGCTATTTTTTCTTTGGGGGAAAAAAGTCTAGTAACTTGGTTTCAGCTTACACATCTTAGGAAGACAGGCTACTTATCTGGAAAGAAACCTAGAAAGGTCACGGATAAGAAACATGAACAACTAAATGCCTGCTCTGAATTCAAATTGGCGCCAAGCACTCCCTGTCACTTGATGACCCCAACAGGCTAACAAAGAAAGCATTTAACTGATAAGGGGGAAAAAGAGGCAAAGAAATCCTATTTTGTGAAACATTCATAACATACATTCATAAAAAATATATTCAGGGCTCCCTGGTGGCTCAGTGGTTAAGAATCTGCCTGCCAATGCAGGGGACACAGGTTCGAGCCCCGATCCAGGAAGATCCCACATGCTGCGGAGCAACTAAGCCCGTGCGCCACAGCTACTGAGCCTGTGCTCCAGAGCCCGAGCCACAACTACTGAGCCCAAGAGCCACAACTACTGATCCCAGGTGCCACAACTACTAAAGCCCACACGCCTAGAGCCGGAGCTCCGCAACAAGAGAAGCCACCACAATGAGAAGCCGGCGCACCGCAACGGAGAGTAGCCCCTGCTCGCCGCAACTAGGGAAAGCCCGCGTGCCGCAACGAACACCCAACCCAGCCAAAAATAAATTTAAAAAATAAATAAATTTATTTTAAAATATATATATATATATATATATATTCAAGTCTAGAGGACGCTAATTCAGAATCAATGTGGGTCTGGGGCTTTGTTGTATTCAATAGTCACAGCTCACAGTACATTAGGAACTTAATGTATATTCCTCTTCTAATCCTCAAAATCGCCTTATGAGGAATAGTATTAGCCCTATTTTAAAAATAAGGATGGGAGGCTCAGAGAAATTAACTGGCTCAAGGTCACACAGCAATTAAATGGAACAGTCAGGATTCAAAACCAGGTCTGTCTTATTGAAAGACCCTAATTTAAACTTATTTTAAACACACAAACACACACACATGTGTATACACGTGTATTAATATATGAATAGATTAAAACAATTCAAGTTGTACATACAGTGAACAGGTAAATCTTCCCCCTACCCCTGGGGAGATACTCGAAGCATATGCAAGCATTAATGTATCTATATTGCTTCCTTACCTTTTTTTGTTTTGTTTTTAAACTCAAGTTTAAGTATAGTATCACCATTCTCTATCTTACTTTATAGATCTTGGGGCCCCCCACCCCCATCCCCACCTTTTAAGTAGCTGCCTAAATGCCATGGTACAGTTCTCTTATAATGTATTTGATTAGTCCCCTGCTGAGGGAACCTCCGATAGTTTCTGGTCTTTGCTACTGCAAACAATGCTGCAGTGAATATCCTGAACATATACCTTTAGCTACACATGAGGGTTCTTCGTAGGAGCTATTCCTGGATGTGTAAAACACTACACATGTTCCTTTTTGACAGAGGGCACCATCCTACCCACTTCCTAGGCTGTACCATTTATCCTCCCATCAATAGAGCACCGACTGCCCATACAACCCCAATATCCAGGGCTCGTGCTCTGAACCACCATGAAGCTATGAAGCTGGAAGAGCCTGCCTGTCAGGAACTTCTCATTCCATGTACTGATCCAGGAAAGAAATGAAACTGTTTCTCTGCTAAACATTTACACTCTGATGTCAGAGACTTAATCAACCAAATACAATATTTGGTACTTGAGTAGGGCCCTTTTTTGGATCTTGATTCAAACAAACCGACTGTTAAAAATGTATGAGACCATCAAGGAAATTTGAACATTAAGGAATATTAAGGAACGATGATGTTAAGGAATGTTAAGGAATTATTGTTACATTTTTAGGTGTGAAAATGGTATTTTTTAAAGAAGGTTCTTACTCTTAAGAGACACACAAAAGCATTTTCATATAAAGTTTTTTTTAACATCTTTATTGGAGTATAATTGCTTTACATTGTTGTATTAGTTTCTGCTATATAACAAAGTGAATCAGCTATATGTATACATATATCCCCATATCCCCTCCCTCTTGCATCTCCCTCCCACCCTCTCTGTCCCACCCCTCTAGGTGGTCATGAAACACTGAGCTGCTCTCCCTGTGCTATACGGCTGCTTCCCACTATCATATAAAGTTATATGCTGTCTGGGACCAAAATAATCAGAGGTGAGGTGAGGTGGGGTGGGATGAATAACAGGTTATAAGTGAAACAGAACTGCCATGTGCTGATAACTGCTGGAGCTGGGTAATGGGTCCACGGTTCATTACACTATTCCATTTTTATGTATGCTTGAGAGTTTCCAAGATGGGGGGGAGAAAAAAAAAGATTGCCCTCTGACCAATGCCTTTTAACTTTTAAGAAAATTTTAATTGTGGTTAAAAAAACCCCACATAATATAAAATGTACCCTCTTAACCGTTTTTAAGTGTACAGTTCAGTAATGATAACGATATTCACATTGTTGTGTGACAGATCTCTAGAACTTTTTCATCTTGCTAAACTAAAACTCCATACCTATCAAATAGCAACTTCCCATTTCCCTGTCTCCCCAACCCCTGGAAACCACCATTCTACCTCAGGGTTCATCCAGGTTGTAGCATGTGACAAGATCTCCTTTTTTTTTTTTTTTTTGTGGTACGCGGGCCTCTCACTGCTGTGGCCTCTCCCGTTGTGGAGCACAGGCTCCGGACGCGCAGGCCCAGCAGCCACGGCTCATGGGCCCAGCCGCTCCACGGCATGTGGGATCTTCCCGGACTGGGGCACGAACCCGTGTCCCCTGCATCGGCAGGCGGACTCTCAAGCACTGCGCCACCGGGGAAGCCCAAGGTCTCTTTTTTTTTAATAAGGCTAAATAACAACCTACTGTGTGTATTTACCACATTATCTTTATCCATTGATCTGCCCACAGACATCTGGGCTACTTGCACCTCTCATCTATTGTGAATAACGCTGTGGCTGATCACAGGTGTACTCAATGACTTGTCCTTTTAATCAGACTGCCATGCAGCTGGGTAGAGAGCCACAGCAAATTCTATATTTAAAAGAGGGAGGTGGCCTGGAATAACAAAAAAAAAGAGATTCAGACACACCTAGGAATGAAACCCAGCCCAACCATTCCCAGCTCTGGGACTCCAGGCAAGTTCCTTCAACCAGCTAAGCCTATATCCTCCTCTGCAAACTGGGACTACCACGAATGCCCTGCTCCTTGGGGCTGTGTGAGGATTAGAGGAGGACAAGCATGACAAGGTCTGGCCCACAGGAGGTGCTTTTGCCCTGACCCAACTTACAGGAGAAAAAAACCTGAGACTTGGAGAGAGAAGCAACATGGCAGACTGAGTTAATCAGCAGCAAAGTAAGCAGAAACCAGGGCTACCAGGCTCCAAAGTTCATGGCGTTTCTCTACACCAGCGTGTCCTAAATGTCAGTCATCTGATTGTCTCTTCACAATTTCTGCCATATCCATACACCACCTGTACCATTATTTAGTTAAGATTTTCCTTTAAATCTGCTTTAACACTTTTTATTTTTTTTAATTTATTTTTTTGGCCATGCTGCACGGCTTGCAGGATCTCAGCTCCCTGACCAGGGACTGAAGCCAGGCCACAGCAGTGAAAGCCCAGAATCCTAACCACTAGGCCAGGGAACTCCCAAATATCTTTTTAACAGAAACTTCATATGACTACCATGAATGGAAAACCAGTATCACTTGTTGTAAATAGAAGGTAACTGTGAAAATAAAGACAAACAACAATGTTACTAAATTCGAACTAGATACTGTAGCTTACCTAAGGCCAGGGGCCTGATCTCTCTCGGTTAGAAAGCCAGTAGAAGGGTGAGATAGGGAGGGTGGGAGGGAGGCTCAAGAGGGAGGGGATATGGGGACATATGTATGCATATGGCTGATTCACTTTGTTGTATAACAGAAACTAACACAGTACTGAGAAGCAATTATACTCCAATAAAGATGTATTAAAAAACAAAAAGAAAGTAAGAAAGCCAGTTTAGCACGTGTTAAGAAAGACTGGAACCAAACAAATACTCTCCTTGACATAGTCAAAAGAACCAAAAGAGTTTCGAAGGGAATAACTCTCACCGTGTCGTTCAACATAATTTAGGATGTTGTGTCTGAGTGTCAACTAAAATCTTCTGTTCCACCTGGTTTAGCTCCGGAATCTAAGGCCATCCATGTCCCCAAATCAGAGTCCCGTTATCAAGATCCCTGGTGATTGGTGTGTACATTAATGTTGGAGAAGCTGCCCACATATGCTACCTTTATCATAAACAGTTCCCAAAGTTGATCAAGCAGAATGTCCCATGAATCACAGAATTTGTTTCAGTAATATAACGAGTTAAATACATTAAAAAAAATCCCCTGCCTAAAGTCCACCAGAACTGTCATGGTTCACTGTCCAATTCCATAATGACATACTCTCACAGCTCATTCAGTGCACAAAACTGATCATGTACATACAATATTCCTGGTTAATGTCACCAGCCAACAGTCTGTTCAGAGAATGAAGGGTTTAAATGTTAAAGGCGCAGGTTCTGGGTCCTACTCATAGGGAATTCTGTATCAAAAAGAAAAACAGATTAAGAAGAAGCAGCAAAGAAGGTGACAAAAACTATGAAAAGATATCTTATGGCTTGTGAATTATACCTCAATAAAGCTTTTTTTTTTAAAGATATTTTTAGGGTCCTAATCAGATTTTAAGAAGGAAAATGTACAGTTCTCCTTTTCAACTTTTTAAAGTTCTAACTTTCCCCAAACTAATTTATTTAGAATTGTTCTCTTATGAGGCTGAGAGGGAAGCAAAGATATTCACTACAGCACTATATGTGATTATAAAAAGCCAGAAACAACGTCAATGCCCAATGCTAGGGAAAGTTTACTAGCTCATAATTACTAAACATGGAAAACTGGTTATGAAATGTTACGTGAACATTTCCAAATGCAAAATGGGAGATACACTTTGAGAGCAACTACCTAAAAAGATAGCTGTGCAAGTGGACAAGTAAGCTGAAACTGAGTCAGGATACCCTTTGCACAGGTAATCCCTCTCCACCAAACTGCACTAATGTCTGCCTTTTCAACTTTATTTAGACACTACTTTGTTAAAAACATTATTTAAGGAGGCTGCCTTTATAATTAAAAATTTTTAACAATGAAAGGATCTAGTTTAAAGAAATCATCAGAAATGTAGACAAAAGTTTATGCAAAGATAATCTTCAAGATGTTCTCTATAGCATTATTTATAGCATTTAAGTATTGAAACCAGCCTAAATGACAATGACTGGGGAAACAGGTAAGAACTGCACATTCATGAGATAAAATACATTTAGGAATATATTTTCCTTTGGACAGTAAGATGTTTTAACAGTAGTTATTTCTGAGTGAATCTTATTTAATCTTTTCAGGGTTTTCCTCAATGGAAATTATTTTTATAATTAAAAAAAATTCTATTAAAAAATGCTGGCGGGCTTCCCTGGTGGCGCAGTGGTTGAGAGTCCGACTGCCGATGCAGGGGACATGGGTTCATGCCCCGGTCTGGGAGGATCCCACATGCCGCGGAGCGGCTGGGCCTGTGAGCCATGGCTGCTGAGCCTGCGCGTCCAGAGCCTATGCTCCGCAACGGGAGAGGCCACAACAGTGAGAGGCCTGCGTACCGCAAAAAAAAAAAAAAAAAAAAAAAAAAAAAATGCTGGCAATTGAAGAAGTAAGGAGGGAAAAATACTATATATTTCTTAGGCTAGAATCTGACCTGCTGTTGCAGACGGTGCAAAACCAGTAACTATTTCCACCAAGAACTATCTTCTTGCTGTTATCTTAAGTAACTTGAGATGACATTTTGTCTTACCTGGATGGAATCTTTTATGATTTACTAGCTAGATTTCTTTGCTTGGGTTACTGAAATGTGTTATAAAGTAATGATTACTGCAGTCCCCTAAGCTGCTGGAGACAGTACTATGAGCTATAGTTTCTGTGTAATTTATGTCACACATAAAAGCCCCAAAGCAAGCCCTTCCTGAAACCACTGCTGAAAGGGATGTTAAGGACCCCAGAGTGGGTAACAGCCACGTCCAGTCTCAGCTCCCAGTAGTCTATTACAATCTCTATTTCACTTGGACTCACTTCCATTTATACACTATGTTCAAATATGACAAAATGCAACTGCTGCAAATATCTTGCCAAAAACTTAAAAATAAAACCACACCCACCACAATTATCACTGGTGCTCTCTAATGCAAACTATGATTTAAATAAATCAGCATACTAAAGATAGATCTGCCTGTGTGTGAAGAGCTCAGTGTCTGCTATCAGTGTGACAAAGCGAGGAGACACAAAGTGTCACCAAGATTAACTGAAGCCTTAAACAAGAACATCCCAAACTGCAATGCAGATGTGTGATGCTGATAAGATAAGCTGATTGCAATGATCTCTGACTGCCAAGAAACAGCTCTAAAAGCCCCACCCTGGAAGGTCTGGGAGAAAGTCCTGCATGAAGTCACCAAGGAAGAGGAAAATATTACCCAACTCAAAGCTGTCTTTCAGGCAGTGCTGGAAGAGCCTTGGAAGATTATCGCACATCCTTATTTTGCCTATACAGACACTGAGGGCCAGAGAGACTGAGTTACTTGCCTCGGGTCACACAGCAAGTGGCAGAATTGCTATTAAAATTCATGTCTCCACCCAGATCCCCGCTGCCTTTTCACACCAGAATTTCCTGTGGTGGCACAGGCCTTGACCAAGAAATCTTTCTAAGACTGCAGAGATAAGGGATGTTGAAGGGAAAATAACGAGCCCACGTGGCAGACAGAGAAAACTGAGGCTCGACAAAATTGAATCTTTTACAGATAAAAAAATGGGTAAAAATATTCTTTGGTGACAGAAGATAGGGTAGTGGTCACCCTTCTGGAGGGAGGTGAGGAAGGCTTCTGGAGTGCTGGTAATGTTCTATATCTTGATCTGGGTGGTGGTATCATGGGTGAGTTCATTTTATAAAAATTCAACAAACTATACAGTTACAATCGTCTAATTTTTCTGCCTGTATCTTATCCTTCAATAAAAACATTACATTAAGAAAAGAAAAGAAAAAAAAACAGAATCTTTTGCAATTAGTCAGCAGGTGGCATAGGGCTTTAGCCACCCTGTCCTCACCAGCGCAGATGTTATCACCAGAATCAAGAAAAGTTCAGGGCCAAATGTCTCAGAATACAAGCTCTCAGTTCCTACCTGCTTCATGTTTCAGCCCTGAGTTAGAGCTAAGAAGGAAGAGAAGTAGCCTATCTCACAAATTAGATTATCTATTTGTTGCCTATCAGTGAAGTAATTGACCCCCATAGTTATGTTAAAATACCTCAAGGGTTTTTCCCCTGATTTCTTCAAACATTCTATGAGGTCAGTTTCTTCATCAGCCTTTAAAGTTAGTTACCCAGATACAGAAGAGAAAGAAAGGCTTTTGACAAGACGTCAGGGATGTACTGCCCACCTGAAAAACAGATGAACAAGTGAGCGGTAGGAAGAGCAATGGACTTGGAATCAGCAGACCTGGGTAAGTTATTTGACTTTTCTGTGCCTCTACTTTCCTCTTCTGGAAAATGGGATTCATAACAGTCCTCATGTTACAGGGTTGCTGTGAGGACTAAATGAGACAACATGTGTAAAGTGCTGAAAACAGCGTTTGGCTCAATAAATGTTAGCTATTCCTATTACAGGTAGACCTCGGAGATACTGCAGGTTTGGTGCCAGACCACCATAATAAAGCAAATCTTGCAATAAAGCAGGTCACACAAATTTTTTGGTTTCCCAGTGCATATATAAGTAATGTTTACACTATACTGTAGTCTACTGAGTGTGCAAGAGTATTATGTCTAAAGAAACAATGTATATTAATTAATGTACACTAATTTAAAAATACTTTATTGCTAAAAAATGCATCGTCTGACAACGCAGGGTTGCCATAAACCTTCAAATTGTAAAAAAAAAAATGCAGTACTTGTGAAGCACAGTAAAAAAAAAAGGTAAGCCTGTACTTTTATTATCATTATCTTTAGCAAGTCCTAGTTTTGCTACTTATTACCAAAGGAGTACATCTCAAGCTTTAATGTACTCAGGAAACACCCAGAGCTCTTGGTAAAATGCAGACTGGCTTATTATATCTAGACTTAGACTCTGCATTTCTAACAAGCTCTCAGGGCACATGGGTGCCTCAGTCATGCAGAACACACTTTGAGTGGCAAGGATCTACCGAACCCAGCACCTATCGGGTGCTTCATATTACTGACCAAAATGAATGACTCCTCAGTAGCTCAATGCTTCATCTGTAAACTGGGGATAATACACATGCCATGTGATCTCAACTGACTGAACATTAGTACACGAGAATGCACAGGAAAGAGCATTCTAAACTGCAAACAAAGCTACACAAGCAGAGGTGGTAGGATTATCAGTCTTGCTATTCGCAATGTTGAATTTACAACATTGTGAAACCTAAATTTACAGGGGCAATTATTAGCATACGTTAAAAGAAGGCTCGAATTCCCTTGCTAGAATTCTAGCAAGAACACAACAGCCTCTCCAGGGATTCCCAAATCAAAAGCTCTGAAACTTTAGAAATGTCATTCGATGGCCAAGAAAGAACCACTTTGGCAGGGAGAGTGTGGCCATTTGAGGCACTAAGCTTCAAGAGTGATTCCATTCTCTCTCGCAGAGATGGCCAGCCTCCTCCCAAGCTTTCATCAGCCAAGATCTCAAGTCAGGGTAGCAATGCCAACAGCATGAGACAGATGGGCACTGCCCTGGCAAAGCCCACACCTGCCACTCCACAAGCTGGCAAAGAGCCAGACTTCGAGAAAAGCAGGGCTTCTGGATGTCCAAGGTGGAGGCTTCAAAAAGATGTACCTGGCTATCTTCCTGCAGTATAAGCAGGGATCTCCTCCCCAGAGGCTATAAGTATGATGTTTACACCTTGTGCCTCTCCTCCAAGGGTTCACAGGGAACCAGAGCTAATTCTTCCACACAGGGCGCCTTACCAAAAAGTTCTCTCATCATTTTAGAGGCAGATGGCACCACCAACATCTACCTAATTGCTCAGGCCCCAAACCCAAGAGACGTCTCTGATTCCTCTAGCTCTTCCCCTCAACCACCATCCTGCTGCTGGTTTCACCTCCATGACACATTCCCAAACCATCCTCTTGTACCATCTCCACTGTCACCACCCTAGAAAGCCACCATCACCTCTCACCTGGCCTCCTAACTACTCTCCTGGCTGCCATTCTTACACCCCTCAAAATTCACTGGCCACAGTGATTCTTTTAAAAAACAAAAAACAGATCACATCACTCCCCTTCTTAAAGCCTTCAATGCCTTCCCATTGCTTTTGGAATAAAGTCCCATCTCCTCACTCTAGCCCACAGGCCCTAGATGACCTGAGGCCTCACCCCCAGCCCAGCCCCCACTTGGCCATCTCACCATTCTCCCCTCCCCCCACCCCAGCCCACCTGCTCCAGCTGCTCTGAGCCTTCTTTCAGTTCCCAGAACTTACCAAGCTTATTCCCACCTGAGAGCCTTTACTTTTGCTGTTCCTTCTGCCATATTCTCAAATGTTTGGCCCCTTTCTGGCAGCAAGTCTCAGCAACAATGTCACCCCCTCAGAGTGGCCTTCTCAGACCACCCAGTTAATTGGCAGCATCCCCATGGAGAAGTCACTCTCCATCACATCACTGTTTTATTGTTTGCACAGTACTTATTTCCATCCAAGTGACCCTGTTCATTTATTGGTCTGTTTTTCTGCTGCTGCCACTAGAATGGAAGCTGCACGAGAGCAAGGACCTCACCTACCTCTCTATCATCACATCCCTAAGCTAGAACTGGGCCTGACACACACCAGGTGTTCAGCAAATGCTGAATGAATGAAACTGAGGCAGTGGAGGTAAGAGCACTGAACTTGGAGTCAGAACGCCTGGAGGCCAGTGTGAAATGGGCCACCTACTAGCAGCCTGGCCTCTCTTACCTCAGGTCCCTTGACTGTAAAATGGGAATCTCAAGCTGCACCTTCCCTTCCTTGCAGGGTTACCGATAGACTAAGTGAGTGAAGACACGTTTAAGCATTTTTGTAAACCATCAGGCACCATAAAGAGAGCACTGTATTATTAGCCAGCACAAGAGAATGCTCTTTCTCAGGGACCCATAAATCAGTGGATGAAAGGGCTTAGAGAGCAAGCCAAGGCTTCTAGCCCAGGCACCCAACAGAAGCATAAGGACACAAGAGATGTGAATCCGAAGCTCTACTCCGAGGAGGGGCAAACACAAGCTATGGATTCATTTAAAGACATCAAATTCATTTCCAATGCTAGTAATATGCAAATTAAGCTCTGAGGTCCTTGAGGAATGTGGAGTTGGGGCTGATCTCCACATGCTCCACTGTGCTTGGCATAAAGGGATTTAGTAAACATTTACTGAACTGGAGGTCGGACTACCAAACCTGGCATCCTATCATCAGCTTTCATTTTTCTTTGCAACCCATTCTGGCATGGGATTACAGGTTCCTGGGGCAACCCTGTAATACTGACATTTATGACATTTATATAATACTATGACAGCTACTGCTTCATGCATGCAATGACCCTGTGAGGTTGAGAGACCTGGTATCGTCAGCACATGCTTTAATTTATTCATTCACCAACCATAAATAGAATATAAAGTATAATACAGGTGTTATGTTAAGCCCAAATAACAATAGTTAATGTTTACCAAACATGCCAGGCACTTTACATGTATTAGGTGCAAATAAATCCTCATAACAGCCATATATAGTGGATACTATTATTATCTCCCTTTTACAAATGATGAAACTATAGCACAAAGAGGTAAAGTAAATTACTCAGTGGCATGCAGCTTGGAAGTGGCAGAGTTGAGACTTGAACCCAGGCAGACTGATTCAATGCTTTTAAACCACTAGCATGCAATCAGAATTGTACAATAGCACCAAAAGCGCCTACCAGCCTACTCCTCTCACTTTAAAGAGGAGGGGGCATGGGGACAGAAAAGCCCCTTGTAAACATTCCATCTTCGTTTTGAGGTCCACACTTTGGATGGTATCTATTTAAATGAAGCTTTATGTAAGATCTTGTTTCCTTGCCAGTGGAAGAAAAGCCTCTAGCCAAAGCAGTCAAAAGGAACAAAAGAAGGCCCTTGTGGCTTTGTAACAGCTACTGCTGAGAAATCAGAGATATCAGGGTACAGGGAAGAAAATACAGGATTTACCTGGAAATGTGTCCAGCTCCATCACTTAATAGGTATAAAATTCTTAGGCAAGTCATTCACTTTTCTTAGCCTCAGTTTCCTCATCTTCGAAATGGGGATGACATCACCACCTACCTGGCAAAGTCTATGTGAAGATTAAATGAGATAATATACCTGAAAAGTGCTTCTTAATCATATACAGTTGACCCTCAGTATTTGTAGGGGATTCCAGGAGCCCCCTTGGATACCAAAATCCACGGATGCTCAAGTCCCTTATATATAAAGTTGAAGTACACACCTTCCTTGAAAAAAAATCCACATCCACACATTTCAAACCTGTGTTGTTCAAGGGCCAACCAGACTTGTAAATAGCTATTACTGTTTCAAGCACTTCTCAAAAGACATAAAGATAACTCTTTGTCTTCTGGAAGGGTCAACAAGGCCTAAGTAGAAAATAAAACCATAACCTCAAACAACTACAAGGACTTGACCCCAGGGTTTCCCCCACCAGGACTACTTTGCGTAAGTCCACACCACCTCCCTTTCTCGGAGGAGAATAGAGAAGTAAAACTGAGGGTGGGGGGGGATGTCAACAGGGGGAGGAATATCCAATGAGCTGGTGAACTACACACCTAAATCCTACCTGTCTCAAAGTCAACCCCTCCAGGAAGCCTTACCCAAACCACCCCTCATGCTTCATAATAGCTTGCTGAGCACTTACTATGTGCCAAGCTACTTGACATACCCATCTTACTGGATTCCCACAGTGGTTCATTAACGCATTTTACAGATAAAGAAAAGAAGGCTCAAGGAGATTAACTTGACCAAGGCCACACAGTTACTAAGTGGAGATGCGAAGTCTCAAATTCAGACACTCGGACTTAAAGTTGACTCTCGGTCCTTCTCCTCCCCGTTTAGGGCACTTTCAACATACACGTCTCATAATCTTAACCACTCTGAGCAGCAAGTGATAGGACCCCATTGGGCAAAAAGGTCAATTGAGGCCAAGAGGAGAAGGGACTTGTCCAAGGTCACACAGCAAGCCAGGGGCAGCGCCGAGGTTTGGACCCCAAGCTTTCGCTTCCCCGCCTCCCTCCCGAGCTGGGTCCCAGACTCCGACCCCTCGCGGCCGGGTCTGGGGGTCGGGCCGCACCCCCGCCCGGGGGAGGAGGGGAGAGGTCGCCCGGACTGCCTGAAGATGCCCAGGAGGCAGGGCAGAAGATGCTCCCGCTCCCGGAGCAGCAAAGCCAGTCGGTGGTGCTGCACCGGGCCTTCGGGAAGATCCCAAGCGGCGGAAGGATCGGCCCTACCCGGCGGTCGTTCGCATCGTCGCCGACTCACCTGCAGCCCCAGCCGAAAGCGGGCGGCGGCGGCGGCGGCGGCGGCGGGGGCGGCTGCGAACCGTAGGCTCAGCCATTCCCCGCTGCCCCGGATGGGGCGAGACCTAGGCCGCTCACTTCCTTAGCAACCCGGCTCGGCGACCTACTTCCTTAGCAACCAGTGTCAATTTCAATAACTTTATTGGGACACGAGCGGCGGACATGGAGAGCCGGGCGAGCCAGGCGGGGAGGGGCCGGGCCAGGTATTGGCGCTTAGTAGGTATCCAACAGCCTTCGGTCCTTTCACCCATCTAAGGAGGTATGAGACGAGCGCGACCTGGCCTGACAACCACCTGCTAGTATCTCGTGCCTCAGTTTCCCCATCTGTAAAATGGAATGCACTGGCTTTGTTGCGCCATTTGACCTTTCCTAAAGCGCTTTCACATCTCAAATTGCTGAGATAGCTCCCATTTAGGGCCCACTCGGTCACTCAACCAAAAATTTAGGAACCATTCCTGTCCCTTCCCTCTCTTTCACTCCCCGCCCCGGCCCCCACATCCAATCAGTCACCATGTCCCTTAGAGTACTCCTCAAACATTTCTCCTATCCACCTTTCTTCATCTCCAGGGACACCACATCAGGCCAGGCAGAGTTCCCCTCATCTCTAGCCTGCCTGCCATCTCTGGGCTCTGCTTCTACTCTTTTGTCCAGCCCTGACCTGTCAATCTATTTTCCACAAGGTGGCCAAAATGATCACTTTAAAACATAAAACAGATCGTGTCACATTCTGCTTAACACCATTTAATGGACTCCCACTGCTTTTAAAGTCAAACCCAAAGCCCTTACTACTTTCTACAAAATCAATAAAACTCTGTTCCACCCCCACTGGCCTGGAAGGCCAGGTTCCATACCCGCTCCCCCCAAGAACTTGACCTGCTGTTACCCACTATGCAGAAGCTCCTGAGAGCAGGATCCCTTTATTCATGGTTACATCTGCCACTCTTGGTCCATAGTAGGTGCTCAATAAATATGTGTTGAATGAATGAATGAATACCTGGGATGCTCTTCCCCACCCCCCAGGCCCTGCTTTTGCCTAGTGTGGTAGATATTGCTACTTACTACCCCACATTTTTTTTCTGGCTCCTGAACACACAACTAGACTACATTTCCCAGCTTTAACCTGTGGTTCAGACCAAGTTCTGGCCAATTCAACATGAATATGTGCCATTCTCAGGCCTAGCCCATAAAAACTTCTCATATAATTGTTCATACTGTCTCTGCTTTAATGTGAAGGACTTTAAAGGACTTTGCCTTAAAGTGAAGGACTCCAAGGCCCTAGGAGATGGCTGAGTTGCAAGATGGAAGGAATCTGGATCAATGAGACACCCCTTAGAGGACAGCTGTCCAAACTGGACAAGAAAATAAACTTTTATTGGACTCTGCTATTGAGACGAGGAGGCTTTTTGTTACAGCAGTTAGCTGGCCCCAACTAAGATACCTGACTTTGAATCATCCCTTGGGTCCTCATTTACTTCCCTTCACCTGTTAACCCACCCTACTTCCCTACCCAGCATTATTCAATATAGTTAAGTCAATGAATCATGTTTACCCTATAATAACTACAAATTTTGTTTCTACTGAACCAAATAATGTGTGTTTATGTTTTATTTCTTCCACACCTTTTGATATTTTTTGAGATTGATAATTACCTCGATTTTTTTTCCACTTTCCTTAGTTTTCTTTGTAGCTATTATTTTTTTTTCTAAATGATCAACAAATCTTTCTGTCTTGAACTTCTCTTAGAAGTTGTATTTAATGGACTGAGCTTCTAATTTTCTCATTGTTTTTCTCTTATTTTCCCTCTTTTCGGCTTTTTTGTTCTACTCTCCGGGAGATTTCCTCAACCTTAGCATCCATTTCTTCTATGGAAGGATTCTGGGCTTACCTTTCAGTCATCAGTATTCCTCTCTGCAGACACTGGTCAAAACTTTCTCCTCCTGTTAAGTCAGTTAGTACTTCCCCTTCTGTCTCTGTCTGCCAAAAATTTGCTGAAATCTCTGCACTGCTATTGTCTCCCTCCTGTTCTATCCACATTATGGGCTGATACATTTTTTATTTCTTACTGTCATATAAGCAGGATTCAAGGAGAAAAAAATAAATACATGTCATGTATTCCAGGCCAATCAATACACCATGTTTAACTAGATGTCTTTATTACTTTAAATTTTAAAAAACAGGTACATAAAGGGGTATAAACAGCTAGTTCAGATAAAGGGTATAGAAAACATGGCTTTTAAACATATGAAAATATGCTCTACTCATATTAAAGGAAACGAAAATTGAAATAACATTGAAATTTTTTTCACTTATCAGGAAGAAAAAAAACTTTTATAAGGAACTGCTGATGAGCGTCTGGTCTTGATCCCGTCCTTAGTAAGCTGTATAAAACTGTGTAGATTAGTAGTAGTAGTGTAGATTTAGTAGAAGTGTAGGGCGATCAATTCATCCTTATTTGCACAAACTTCCCGTGTTTTCGAATCAGTCAGAAGTCCCATCTCCCAAGAAAACCTTAGCTGGGCAAACCAGGATGGTTGGTCATCCTAGTATGGGAGGGTAACACTTTGATATATTACCAGTATGTTTCCATTTTCCACCCAACTTAGACACTGAAGCATTTATTTCTCAAGGAAGAGTTGTTTCAGGAGAAAGATAGGGAAAGGACTTTCTGAGTTCCAAAATCCTGGAGAGGGGACTCAGGACATGGAGGAAGTCTCAACAAGTCAGAGCAGGGCTTCCAACCTCCAATTCTGGAGATTTGCTAATTTGTGTGAGAAGAGATATGGTGAGAATGCAACAGCGGGGAAAGAGGCCAGTGGGGCTGGGACAAGGGGTCCTGATATGGAGAGATCATGTGAACCACAGCAGAGACCCCTTCCCCCAGAGCAAACTCCAGCCTAGAAACAATCTGATCTAATTCCAGTGAGCGCCATTGTGTCGGTTCATTATAAGCAACAGTAACCAACTCTGGCTGATGATAGCAGAAACAATTTATTAAATGAGAAGTTCAAAAATCATCAGGAAATTTCTAGAAGTGTCCAGGAATGACAAGACCAGGTCATGTGAGACCACGTACTACTGAGCTAGTCTGGTGAGGACATCGGATGCCCAGTTTTCACCACAGACATCTGGTCATGAGCACTGTCTCAGCATCATTCTCACCCACCCTCCCCATGAGGATTCCCTGCAGTCCCAGCTTCTTTGTAACCCAAGCTCTGATTGGTCAAGTCTGACTCACATGTCCATCTCATACCTGCAGTGGAAGCTGTAAAGGCAAACATCTGGCTTTTTGGCTTCTATGGTGGGAGAAGACCCTGCCTTCATTTACAAAGTGAGAATTCCTTGAACGTAAGAAAAAGAGGTTCTGTTGTTAGGCAAGAAAAAAAGTCCCATTATAACCAGACATCCCTTTGCCAAGGAGCTCCATCCATCCTCCTCCTCCTCATTGTCACTCAATGAGGACACCTCTCCTCAGCAGCAACCATGTCACCCAGTGGCCACCCAGCTGGAATGAAGCCCACTGTGTCATGAAATTTTGCTCAGTCCCCATCTGACGTATCCTGTGAAGGCATCCATTTGAATGGCCAGGAGCATCGTGAATCCCCCGTGACAGAGGAGAGCACTGGGTACCTGGGGGTTTGGGGCAGAAGGGGAGTGAGGAAAGGAATCTGCTGGTACCTCTCATGGGTGGGACAGAGTGGAGCCAGCTTGCAGTCTCCTCCCAAACCAGGAGAAAGACAAAACGCAGCCCAGAAACCCATGGATAATTTTATTTTGATCTCACCCAGGGAAGATAACATCCGATGGACTCCCTACAGGGTTGACAAACGGCAGATGGCTGGCTCCCCATGAAAGAGTAAAATCACCAAATTTCCTTTCTTCTCTGACATTCTAGAGCAGCGCTATCCAACAGATCTTTCCACAGTGATGGAAATATTCTATATTTGATGGTGTCCAATACAGTAGCCATCAGCCATGTATGGCTATTGAGCACTTGAGATGTGGCTGGTACTACCGAGGAACTGAATTTTATTTATTCAATTTGAATTCATTTAAGTTTACATGGCCACGAGTGGCTAGTGGCTACCATATTGGACAGCACAGCTCTGGGATATGAAAAATGACAAGTATGACTGTGGGGTCCAGATGATTTGGGGTTTTCATCCCAGCTCCGCCCCTCACCAGATAGCTGAGTGACCCAGTGCAAGTCACATTATCTCTCTGGGACTCAGTTTCCTCATCTGCGAAATGGGGCTATTAATGCTACTGCTCAGGTTTATTGTGAGGATTAATGGAGATATAGAGTGGGACAGTGCTTGGCACTTAGTAGGTGCTCCAAAAATGGTAAATCTCTTTCCCTCTTTTATTGGGTGAGGACCATGGTGTCCTCCAGGAAAACAATAGTTGCAGGGTAAAGAGTCCTACTGTTCAGGAGAGTTTGGTCTTGGAAATTTAATACCTGTTGGGGAAGAGGCTTGGAAAGGAGTCATGTAAAAAGACAGCAAAGGTAAGTGAAATGAGTCAGACAAAAAAGACAAATACCATATAACCTCACTTATATGTGGATTCTAAAACAAACAGCAAAAGAAAACAAGAACCAAGCTCTGGATATAGAGAAAGGATTGGTGGCTGCATGAGGCAGGGTGCGGGGAGGTGGATGAAATGGGTAAGGGAGTTAAAAGGTACAAATTTCTAATTATAAAATGAATAAGTCATGGTGTGTAATGTAGAGCATGGCGACTATAGTTACTAATTCTGTGTTGCATATTAGAAAGTGGCTAGGAGAGTGGATCTTGAAAGTACTCATCACAAGTAAAAAAATTTTGTAACTATACATGGTGACAGATGTTAACTGGACTTATTGTGGTGATCATTTTGTAATATATATAAATATAGAATCATTACATTGCACATCTGCAATTCATATAATGTTATGTTAAGTATACCTCAGTGGAAAAAACAAAAAGAGACACTGCAAGGGGAACAATTTATTACAATGCAAGGAGGTGGCATCCCAGAGCCCGTTTCAGGAAGAAACGAGATGCTGGGTTTGGACTGAGGCCAAGCACCTGAGACACACTTGATGGTCCTCGCTTGGCTGAGTGCCCAGGTTCAGTGTGGACGAGATGCTGGGATCTGAGAGAGGCTCTAAGGGCCGAGAACCAAGCCAGTGCCTTCTAAATTCACATCTTGATGTTTCCTGAAGAAAGCCAGTCAGACGCTGGCTGCTAATTGCTTCCTCCTCAGGTACTTAACTGGCTGGACAACCTCAGTGAACCTAGTTCACTTTTCCAGACCTCATTTCCCTACTTGCCTCCTGCAGGGTTGCTGTGAGAATTCCCCCAGAGAATGGGTGGGAAACTGCTTTCCCAACTGTAAAGCACCGTAAATGGTGGGGGATGAAGAAACAACAATGATGATTAAAATCTCAGAGCCAGAAGGAGGTCGTAGAAGCCTGAAGACAGAACCAGTACTAGAATCGACGTCCCAGGATGGGGTTTTGTCTTGTATCTGTCCTCTGTGTTTAGCACAGTGGCTGGCACATGGCAGCACACAACACATGTATTTAAAAACATATATTATCACCATTCACCTTTCAAACTGTCAGATTTTTAAAGCATAATTCTCAGTGTTGGCAAGAAAGAAGAGCACTTTCATCCCACTGCTGATGGGATGAAATTGGCACAAATTGTAAGGAAAATTAACACGATGACTAAGAGCCATTTGAGTCAGCCCATACCACTTCTAGGAATCAATTCCGAGAAAATAATGAGAGATGCTCCTAAAGATGTTCATCCCAGCTTCACTTACAACAGGGGACTATTATATCCAACATTAGGGGAATGGATAGATAAACTAAGATATGTCAATAAGAGGGAGTATTATGTTGCCATTGAAAATGTTTTTGTTTTTTTTTTTTGCGGTACGCGGGCCTCTCACTGTTGTGGCCTCTCCCGTTGCGGAGCACAGGCTCCGGACGCGCAGCTCAGCAGCCATGGCTCACGGGCCCAGCCACTCCGTGAAAATGTTTTTTGAAGAGCATCAAATGATATGTGGGAATGCTCCAGAAGATATAATGAGGGGAAAAGTAGAATATCTATATATATTAGGAAAGGAGGTTTTAATGCTCCATGGTGGTCATCAAGAAACAGTCTCTCGGGCTTCCCTGGTGGCGCAGTGGTTGGGAGTCCGCCTGCCGATGCAGGGGACATGGGTTCGTGCCCCAGTCCGAGGGGATCGCGCACGTCACAGGACAGCTGGGCACATGGGCCATGGCTGCTGGGCCTGCGCGTCCGGAGCCTGTGCTCTGCAACGGGAGAGGCCACAACAGTGAGAGGCCCGCATGCTGCAAAAAAAAAAAAAAAGAAAGAAATACGTGTGTGTGTGTGTGTGTGTGTGTGTGTGTGTAGGCAAAGAAAAAGCTGGAGGGATACCCATCAAATATTTACAATGGTCATTACCTTTGGGTATTGGCATTATAGTTGATTCTTATTTTCTTCTTAACACCTTTTCATATTTTCTAAATTTTATGTAGTAAGCAGGAATTATATTTATTGTGAAAACTAAGTAGCTGCCATTACACACTTATTACAATGGCCAAAATCCACAACACTGACAACACCAAATGCTGGTGAAGACAGGAAGCAGTGGGAGCTCTCGTTCATTGCTGGTGGGAATGCAAAATGAATGGTGCAGCCACTTTGGAAGACAGTTTGGCAGTTTTTTACAAAACTAAACATACTCTTACCATATGATCCAGCAATCATGCTCCTTGGTATTTATCCAAAGGAGCCGAAAACTTATGTCCACACAAAAACCTGCACACGGATGTTTAAAGCAGCTTTATTAATAATTGCCCAAACTTGGAAGCCACCAAAGTGTCCTTCAGTAGGTGTATGAATAAATAAACTAAATAAAATAAATAAATATCCAGACAATGGAATAATATTCAGTGCTAAAAAGAAATGCTCAGGACTTCCCTGGTGGTCCAATGGTTAAGAATCCACCTACCAATGCAGGGGATGCAAGTTCGATCCCTGGTCAGAGAACTAAGATCCCACATGCCATGGAGCAACTAAGCCCGTGCACTCTGGAGCCTGCATGCCACTACTAGAGAGCCCGCACGCCGCAGCTACTGAGCCTGTGCACTGCAACAAACGATCCTGCCTGCTTCAAATAAGACCCCATGCAGCCAAATAAATAAATAAATATATTTTTTAAAAGAAATAAATTTATTTATTTATTTTTGGCTGCATTGGGTCTCCATTGCTGTGTGCGGGCTTTCTCTAGTTGCGGCGAGCAGGGGCTACTCTTTGTTGCGATGCGCGGGCTTCTCATTGCGGTGGCTTCTCTTCTTGCGGAGCATGGGCTCTAGGTGCGTGGGTTTCAGTAGTTGTGGTGCACGGGCTCAGTAGTTGTGGCTCATGGGCTCTAGAGCGCAGGCTCAGTAGTTGTGGTGCACGGGCTTAGTTGCTCTGTGGCATGTGGGATCTTCCCGGACCAGGGCTCAAACTCATGTCCCCTGCATTGGCAGGCAGATCCTTAACCACTGCGCCACCAGGGAAGTCCCTAAATAAATATTTTTTTAAAAAAGAAAAAGAAGTGCACTATCAAGCCATGAAAAGACATGGAGGAAACTTAAATGTGTATTCCTAGGTGAAAGAAGCCAATCTGAAAAGGCTACATAATGTATGATTCTAACTATGTGACATTCTGGAAAAGGCAAAAGTATGGAGACAGTAAAAAGATCAGTGGCTGCCAGAGGTTAGTGGGGAGGGATGAATACGTGGAGCGCAGAGTATTTGTAAAGAAGTGAACATACTCTATTATGACACTATAATGGCAGATATATGTCATTATACATTGTCCAAAACCATAGAATGTACAACAAGAGAGAACCCTACTGTAAACTATGGGCTTTGGGCAATAATGATGTGTCCATGTAGTTCATCAGTTGTAACAAATGTACCACTCTGGTGAGGGATGTTGATGGGGACAGGAGACAACTTTGCTGTGAACCTAAAAGTCTGCTCTAAAAAAAAGTCTTAAAAACTAAACAAACTAAGTAGCTGTTGCGGTCTTAAGGGATATCACTGGCAACCCGCCATCCTGGTCCTGGTGATTATAGTTCCTGGGGTAGTCACCACTTGTATGGTCATGAAGGTCTATCGCTTCCCTTTCCCTCCCCTGAGCAGCAATGCTATCTCTGGTGCCCTGGGAACAACCAGATTCAGGCTCTGCACCAAGATGGCATCTGACACAGGGGCGGCCAACCCGTTAGAAAAACATTTACTGAAATGATTGTGGGCAGGGCATCACTGTAGGAGCAACAAGACACCTGAGGATGGCTAAGATGTAGCATTTGCACTGAGCTAGGATTCTGGAAGCAGGGGGAATCTTGGCCATACCAGTTCTGTGTGACCTTGGATAACTTGCTTTCCCTCTCTGAGCCTCAGTTTCTTCATCTACAAATTGGGCATGACTCCTGCTGTATGACCTTATAGAATTCCTGTGGGAGAGTGGATAATGAAGTGCTATAGTGAAATGCTTCATTACTTAATGGTCCTATGGGAGAAGCAGGGTGATTATTCTAAAGGGCAACTGAAGACTCCATATGAGGATTGGGGAGTGGGGGTAAGGGGGAATCACCAGGTTTGGAGCCAGGCAGATCTGGGTTTGGATCTCAGCTCTGCCACTGATGGTCATGAGGCCTTGAACAAGACACTTGATTGCTCACAGCCAGTGAGTATCGAGCCCAAGGAGCATGGTGTGATATCAAAGTTCAGGAACCTGAGAGTCAGTCAGACCTGAATGCAAGACCCAACTCTGCCATTTATCAGCTACATGTGATCTTCTGGCTTTTCCCGAGGAGAATCAGAAGTAAAGAAATTCAAAGGCACACTCTTGACCAGTAAGGAAAGTGGGATCAGGGGATGAAAAGAGAGGGAGCACATAGGTTAAGGAGGTGGTGGCCTAAGGTAAGGAGACCAAGGGGAAGGGCACGGGAGAGCTGAAAGGACATTTATGGAGCATTTACAATGAGTCAAGTACATCAATCCTTACAGTCCCCTATTATGAAGGTACTATTATCATCCCCACCTTACAGGTAGGAAAACTGGCCAAGGTTACATTTTTGTCACATGAACGCAGAGCCCACACTCCTTCCTCTGCCTACAGCCAGGTGGCCCCAGCTCATCCCTGCACTTCTCTCAAGTTCTCTGCAAATATTGGGGGTGTCTCTACGGCAGCAAGACTAAAAAATAGCCTATTTTCCTCCTCCCCCACAACTCCCAGATTTGTGGAGAGGAGACACAAACTCATACTGATTTGAGATGAGGCCTGGGAAAGCACATTCAGCACATCACTGACTAGCAAACAGTGACGATGTTTGGTTATCCCTGTCCCTACATCTGCAGATCTGCCCTGCCCGTAGCTCTCCAGTGGCTCCCCTTCCCCCAGGCACATAGCTCCGAGGCTCCGCCCACCAACACGGACAACCTCATTGTTGGCCGTATTTCCCATGTTTCTCTGGCTAGGTTCCATAAACCCACCGGCCTCTCTGTGCCTTTCTTCCAGAGGTCCTTCTCCCCTGGACCCCTCTTTCCATGCACACATGACAGATCTCTCTTCATATCTGTTCATCACCCCCGCCCCCGCCCCAAAATAAGATCCTGCAAACTTCCTCTTTCAGCTGGGTTTTGTCTCAACCTTGCATGAAGGAAAATGCTGTATGCGCTGGCACCTAAGAGGAAAATGTGAACTGCGCATCTAACAATTAAAACCAAAGTTCCCCTTGAAAACCTTGGAAGTTACCTCAACCACCCTTATCAAAAATTACCTTCATAGGGACTTCCCTGGTGGCGAAGTGGTTAAGAATCCGCCTGCCAATTCAGGGGACACGGGTTCGAGCCCTGGTCCGGGAGGATCCCACATGCCGCGGAGCAACTAAGCCCGTGCTCCACAGCTACTGAGCCTGCGCTCTAGAGACTGTGAGCCACAACTACTGAGCCCGCGTGCTATAACTACTGAAGCCCGTGAGCCTAGAGCCTGTGCTCTGCAACAAGAGAAGCCATTGCAGTGAGAAGCCCATGCACTGCAACGAAGAGTAGCCCCTGCTCGCCGCAACCAGAGAAAGCCTGCATGCAGCAATGAAGACTCAACACAGTCAAATAAATAAAATAAATAAATTTAACAAACAAACAAACAAACAAAAATTACCTTCATAGGCAGAGCTGTGAACAGTGCATGGAAGCCTGAGAGAGGCCCTCATAATAGTTTAGTTATTTATTACATTTATTTAGCACTGCATATTTATTTATAAATATTTGTTTATTATTTATTATTTATAAATTACTTATTTATAGCTCTGCATTTATTGGGTGTTTCCTTATGCCAGGCACTGTGGTAAATACTTTACAGTCTATCTTTCTCTTCACATATCTATGTCTTTAAGATGTGGGAACTATTATTATCTCCATTTTACAGATGAGAACTGAGGCTTCAAACCATTACCCAGTAAGTGGCAGAGCCAGAGTCAGTCTGTTGTAATCCAGTTTCAAAGCCCATGACTTTTGGTGTCTCTGGGCCCACAAACTGGTGAACTGTGGGAGCATCTGCCTGTAGTTGCATTTTATCTGGCCTGCTCCATGTTTTAAAAAATAGAAAATTAACTGCCGACATTTAAAGACTAGATTTCTCATATCAGTTGGGATCTTCAGCTTCTCTTGAAATATCCAGGGAATTCCCTGGCAGTCCAGTGGTTAGGACTCCGTGCTCTCACTGCCATGGCTCAGCTCAGGTTCAATGCCCGGTCGGGGAACTAAGATCCCACAAGACATGCAGGGCGGCCAAAAAAAAAAGAAAGAAATATACAAAGACTTGGCCACACTTGGCCTGGGTTCCCACATGGCAATAATTGGCTGGGAGGAGCAGCAATTGTCCCCCTTAATCAGGATGTGTGGGTTCCACTTTGCCATATACTTCCCAGTCACCTGCAGACCTACCTCATTTATTTTCATTGCCTGCCTGGCCCTTGGAAGCATGTGAGTTTGTACTCCTGGGTCCACACTCTCTGACAGCTGTAATTTCTTTGCAGTGTAGTGAGCTTCCCATCACTGGAGATGTGCAAACTGAGGTTAGCTGGCTGTTGGGTATGGGTGTTGGAAAGGGATTTCAAGAGGTAGTTGGAGAACTAGATCAGATAATGTATATAATCCCCTCCAGCCCTGCAATGCCAAATATTTACTTAAGACTTTGCAGCATATATTGTTAAGAACCCACTTCCCCCTTGGTCTCAACTTACTGTTTCAAACTTTCCTTCCCTTCACCTTGGTTTCTTGATCTATTTATATATTTTAATCATACGATTATGCTATATCAATTCTAGTAAGCTTCCTCAAATCCTTTTTGGAACAAAGCATGGGGAACAAACAAATCCAGACATAAATATTTACATAAAGGGCTTGGTTCCAGATACTGAAAAGAAAAAAAAGAATAAAGAAAGAATTAAAAGTTGTAACAGCAAGTTATCTCAGTTTCACTGAGATGTTTGGACTCAAGGAGATAAGGACCTAGGAGTCTGGGATGCAGCAGCTGTGAGCATGTGCCTAGGTGGTCCCAACCCACTATCTCAGGAAAGGCGTACTCAATGTTTTATTCTCCATTCTCTATTTAAAAATAGATTAAAAAATTTTTTTTTAATTTATTTTATTTTTGGCTGCGTTGGGTCTTCGTTGCTGTGTGTGGGCTTTCTCTAGTTGTGGCGAGCGGGGGCTACACTTTACTGCGGCGTGTGGGCTTCACATTGCGGTGGCTTCTCTGGTTGCGAAGCACGGGCTTTAGACACGCAGGCTTCAGTAGTTGTGGCGCACGGGCTTAGTTGCTCCGCAGCATGTGGGATCTTCCCGGACCAGGGCTCAAACCCGTGTCCCCTGCATTGGCAGGCAGATTCTTAACCACTGCACCACCAGGGAAGCTCTAAAATAGATTTTAAAATCATATAACTAACTGTGGCAGTTTAAAAAAATTGCTTCAGTTTCCTTAACATTCCTCCCATCAGGAGGGAGAATTTATGTCCTCTTTCCTTGAATCTGAGTAGGCTTGTGGATGATTTAAACAATAGAGTGTGGCAAAGTGTTGCTTTGTGACTTCTGAGACTGGGTCATAAAAAGACATGCAGCTTTGCCTGGTTCTCTCGGAATATCCTCTCTCCAAGAGATATTCCTCTGGGGACACAGCTTCCATGTTATGAGAAAGACCAAGCCACAGCGAGGGCCCATTTGTAGGTGTTCCAGTCAGTGGCCCTACCTGAAGCCAACATCCCAGCCATCCAAGCCCAGGCACCACAAACGTAGTCACTCCCAGCTGTTTTCGTCCCCCAGCATAGGCCCTTAGACTCCTTGGAGCAGAGACAAACCATTTCTGCTATGCCCTGTCCACATTCCCAACCCATAGAATCTGTGAGCAGAATGAAAGGATTATTATTTTACAACACTAAATTTGGGGTGCTTTGCTACACAGCAACAGAAAATTTGAACAGCAAACCCAACAAATGATTCAAACTATAAAGAAAACTATAGTGTAAAAATGGTAAGTTCCCTTTCACAACATTTCATTCCATCTCCCTTCCCAGAGGTAACACTTTTAACAGTGTCAGATGTATCCTTCCAGACCTTTTTCTATACATTTACATATATATATATATATATATATATATATATATATATATATATATATATATATAATAGGAATATGTACATTTTGTGTTTCTTTATTAAGTGCAATTATATGAAAAGGCAACTTGCTTTTTTTCTATTAATATCTCAGTGATCTCTTTAAATGTACAAAAGAATTTGAATTGGTGATCTGTTCACATACTGTGGTAGGCAGCGTGTAAGATGGCTCTCAATGACACCCACTGTATTAAAATCCTTGTAGAGCCCCTTCCCGCCCTGATCTAACAATGGCTTGTATGGTTAGAATAGGGTTAGAATAGGATATGGCAGAAATGTTGGTGTGCCACTTCTGTGGTTAGGTTTTAAAAGGCACTGAAGCTTCCATCTTGATCTCTTGGATCTGGGGAAAACAGCTGCCACATCAAGAGCAGCCCTATAGAAATGCCTACGTGGGGAATAATTGAGGCTTCCTGCCAATAGTCAGTGAGGAACTGAGGCCTCCTGCAATAGCCATGTGAGTGCACCATCTTGGAAGGAGACCCTTCAGCCCTAGTCAAGACTTCAGCTGACTACAGCCCAGGTTGACATCTTGACTATAACTTCATGAGAGACCCTGAGCCAGAACCACTCAGCTAAGCTGATTCCAGATTCCTGATGCTCAGAAACTGGGTGAAGTAATAAATGTTTGTTGTTTTCAGCTGCTGAGTTTTAGGGTCATTTTTTCACACCAACAGATAACTAGTACAAGAGGTTTGAAATTTTTAAAAATAAGAAAAAGAATATAGCAAAAGCTCTTTGTTACTCCTACCTGTAAACACCTGGTCCCCTATCCTCTCCTATCTCCCCCAGCTAGCTTATAGAAAGCCCTTGGGAAGCATTAAATTTATTAGTTGGGATACAGAAGCAGATATCTTCCTGGCTCCTCTTATAGATCATCTGACCCAAGAAAGGCTGCAGCTATATGGCATTCCCTTTCAGCAGCTGTAAAATCATGCCCTTCTTTCTCCACAGGAGCTGGGCCTTTTCAGCCTTGATGCCACCTTTCCCTGCCAAGGCCTCAGTCTCCCACGAGCGTCCCCACATCCTATCTCAGGTCTGGGGGTGGGGGATTCCCCTCCTTGCACACCAGTGGAAAACATTACCTGGCCTTTTGTGTGTGTGTGTGTGGTACGCAGGCCTCTCACCGTTGTGGCCTCTGCCGTTGCGAAGCACAGGCTCCGGACGCGCAGGCTCAGTGGCCATGGCTCATGGGCCCAGCGGCTCCGCAGCATGTGGGATCTTCCCGGACCGGGGCATGAACCCGCGTCCCCTGCATTGGCAGGTGGACTCTCAACCACTGTGCCACCAGGGAAGCCGTACCTGGCCTTTTTCTTCAACCCATAGAAATCAGAAATCAACCACTCACCTCCCAACATGTACTCTCAGCCTAGTCTCTAGCCTTCTTGTTGAGGGGACCCACCCTTCACCTTGCCCCAGCCTGGCATCCTCACCCCAGACTGCCCAGTCTGCTCCCAAGATATCACTCATGCTGACCCCTCTGCCCTGAATGCTCTGCCCCCAACCTTCTGAAAACAGCCACGTATCTTTGAGACTCAACCCAGGGGCCATCTCTGTGAAGCTTCCCCAAACATCCTCACATGCCTCCTTGCTTCCAACCTGGCCCCACCCCCGCCCCCGTCAGTCCACGGTCCACTTGACAGCCAGTAGGATGGGTGCAAAACCTGAGGTAGTGCTTACTTCCAGTGAGTTGGAGAAACAGTCTCCACCCTGCCTCTGCTGCTGAATGCAGCTCCAAACCCTGGACAGACGATATTGAGCAGCTCTTGAGGGCTCAGAAAAGTCAGCAGTAGCAGGCAGATTGGGGAAGACCAGCAATCAAAGTACCACCAAACTGGCAGTGAGTTTACACTTTTTTTTCCCCTCTGTATTCCTTGGGCTCTCTCAATGCAGTTCCAAACCTAGAAGTGGACATCAGCATGACAGAGAGAGTGTCAGGAGAAACCCTCTAGTTCTAGCTCCAGAAACAGGAAAGAGGTCTCCTAACACTCAGAAAGACTGGGGTGGGGGGGGATTCCTATTTCCTTTCTTTCTCCGTTTTCTTGTGTCCTAGTCCCCAGGCCATCCATGGCGGCGGAGATGGTGGCAGGTGCCTCCAGGAGTCTGAAACTATGAGGAAAGCGAAACTCCCTGTCTAACTGGAGGAGCTGTGTCCTGAGATGTTGGGATGAACCCCTACTGATTTTCAGTTGTGGGAAATGCACATCAGGGTCAGATAAATAAAGCCCCAGGGAGCCATAAAGTCCCAGGGAGACAGCACTGAGGGAGGAGTTTGGGAAAGTGGCCCTGTAAAGTTATCTATGGGCTTCTGGGCTCACCTGCTAGCTGCGTATCAGTGGATCTAACCTAAACAGCATACCACAGACTTTGAGAACTGAATCATGAGAGGCCACTGCCTGAGCTCCAGACTGGCCCATGAGTGGCACGCAAACAGAGCAGATGCACATAGCACCGCTGAAGGTTTGAAAACAGGATTGACACTGGAACCAAACCCACAGAAGGCAGGTGGAGCTGAACCCACTGTGCCAATTGCCCGCTAAGACAAAAATATCGATATCTCCATGGGATTTAAGTGAGACCCATTGCTCGTAACATAATATTCAAAATGTCCAGGACAATTTACCTGCAATACAAAGAAGCAGGAAAGTCTCAACTCACGTGGGAAAAGTCAATGAAAAGATGCCAACACCAAGATGTTGGAATGATCTGAAAAAGACCTTAAAGCAGCTGTTACACAAATACTCCAAGGAGAGAATGGGGAGTATTTAATGGGTATGGTTTTAGTTTGGAAGGAAGAAAAAGTTCTGGAGATGGGTAAGTGGTGATGGTTGCACAACAACGTGAGTATACTTAATGCCCCTGAACTATACTTAAACGTGGTTAAAGTGGCAAATCTTATGTATGCTTTACTGCAATTAAAAAAAAATACTCCATGTAGTAAGGTTGAAGATTCTGGGCTTTCTCTAGCTTTTTCATAATAGAAAACCTCAAATGGATATTTTAGAACTGAAACGTACAACAACTGAAATTAAAAACTCAATGGATGGGCTAAACAGCAGAATGGAGATGGCACAGGAAAAAAAAAATCTGTGGACTTGAAGGCACAGCAATTGAAATTACCCAATCTGAACAACAGAAAAAAAATAAACAGGGTCCATGAGACCTGTGGTACAATATCAAAAGGTCATCAGAGCAGCAGAAGGATGGGAGAAAGAGTACAGTACATGAATGTTTATAGCAGCTCTATTCATAATCCACACTTCCCAATTGGAAATAACCTCTTCAATGGATAAATCAATAAACAAACTGTGGTATATCCATACAAAGCAATGCAGCTCAGCAATACAAAGAATTGAGCTATTAATACTTGCAGCAACCTAGATGAGTCTCAGTGGCATTATTCTGTGTGAAAAAGCCAGTTTCAGAGGTTGATGTACTACTGTACGGTTCCTTTTATGACATTCTCAAAGACAAAACTATAGTGATAGATCAGTGGTTACCACAGGTTAAGGGTGGGAAAAGCGTGTCACTACAAAGGGAAACAGGAGGGTTTTTTGAAAGGTGATGGAACTGCTCTGCATCCTGTTTGTGGTGGTGGTTATGCAAATCTACACGTGTTAAAATTCGTAGAACTATACACCAAAAAGAAGTACATTTTACCATATGCTAATTAAAATAAAACTTGTGGTAGTCAGTCTCAAGCTGGCTCACAGAGATCCTCACTACCTTGTATTTATGCCCTTGTGTAGTCCCCTCTCACATTGAATAGGGCTGGCCGGTGGGACAAATAAAAATGGCAGAAGCAACAGTGTATGACTTCTGAAGCTGGGTCATAAAAGACACTGCAGCTTCTGTCTTGGTCTCTTGAGTCACTCACTCTGAGGGAAGCTAGCAACAATGCTGTGAGGACACCCAAACAAGCCTGTGGAGAGGAGCTGAGGCCTCCCATCAACAGCCAACCCCAACTCGCCAGCCACACAAGTGGGCCACCTTGGAGATGGAGCCTCCAGCCACAGTCAAGCCTTCAGATGAGTGCAGCCCTGGCCAACACTCACTGCAACCTCATCAGAGACCAGAACGGCTCAGCCAAGTTGCTCCCAAATTGCTGACCCACACAGAAGCTGTGAGAGAGAATATATGATTATTGTTGCTTTAAGAGACTACATTTGGGGGGCTTCCCTGTTGGTGCAGCAGTTAAGAATCCGCCTGCCAATGCATAGGACACGGGTTCGAGCCCTGGTCCAGGAAGATCCCACATGTCGCAGAGCAACTAAGCCCGTGCACCACAACTACTGAGCCTGCACTGTAGAGTCCGCGAGCCACAACTACTGAAGCCCGTGCACCTAGAGCCCATGCTCCGCAACAAGAGAAGCCACCACAATGAGAAGCCGGCGCACCACAACAAAGAGTAGCCCCCGCTCTCAGCAACTAGAGAAAACGTGCATGCAGCAGCGAAGACCCAATGCAGCCAAAAATTAAATAAATAAATAAATTTATTTAAAAAAAAGAGAGACTACATTTTGGATTACTTGTTATATAGCAATAGGTAACTACAGTCCCGAGATATAGGTCAGATCATGTTGCTCCCCTGCTCAAGATCTCCCAGTGGCTTCTCACCTCACTCACATAAAAACCAGAAGTGAGGTCCACTCTGATCTGGCCCGTGCCCCCCTCATACCTCACCCCCTTCCCCTCCTCCCTGTCCCTCAAACATGCCAGGCTAACCCCCACTCCAGGCCTTCTGCATTTGCTGTTCCTTCTGCCTGGAATGCTCTTCCCAGGTATCCACACACTCACTCACCTCCTGAAGGTTTCCGCTCAAATGCCACCTGGACACAGAGGCCTTCTCTGACCACCTCAGCCACTCTCCTTCCCTTTACCCTATTTCATTCTCCTTCATGGTCTTCATCATCTCCTCACACTTTATATATTTTTTCCTTAGCTGTTTCTCCCCACTAGAAAGCAAGCTCCATGACAGGAGGGACTCAATTCCTAACGGTTCAATGGTTTAATTTGTATTCCCATTTTACAGATGAGGACACTGAGTCCCAGTGATTACACACTAGATTAATATTAGGGTAGGCTGTGCACCCAAGTCTTGGGACTCCAAACCTAGTGTCTTTTCTATAGAATTACCCAATCCAAATCCCTCAGTTTCTAGTTGAAGTGGAAACAAGAGTTCAGAGAGGGCTGGGGACTTTCCTGCCACAAAGAGACAGTTCTCTGTGCCCTCCCCTTGTATACAACTGGCCTGCTCCTCAGAAGCTTAATCCCCCAGAGGCAGGAGTGGTTCTTTCCCGCCAGCCATCTCCCAAGTGGGCTGAGTGCTCAGCTCCTGTTCGCTCACTGGCAAGGGCTGGGAGAAGATGGTCTCACTGTGAGCTAACACAGCACTGAAATGCCAAGGAGAGAAGTAAAGGAAGTTTACAGCAGGTGGCGCCTGGCAGGGCTGCTGTAGCCCCAGTAAAGCTTAACCCCTGCATCTGGGGCCCTCGTAATAGTTGCAAAACATTTTCATGCACTTTGAATCTCTCTGGCAGCTCCATGCCAGCTGTTCATGGATGAAGAAACTGAGCCTCAGAAAGATGCTTTTGCAATTTCATGAAATAATAACACTGTTATCATCAAGCATCTATGATGTGCCAGGTACTATGGCAATAGTAGTTCCTTAAATTCTCACAAGGACCCTACAAAGTAGGATGAGGTTATACCACATATGGGTTTAACAAATTAGGGCAGAAAGAGAGTAAATTTTGTCTTTATACTTTGGGACCTGACTTTAAAGTAAGATAGACTCAACTGAAGACATTATTTCCATTTGACAGATGCAAAAACTGAGGCTCAGATAGGCTAATAACTTGATTGAGTCACACATCAGTTAGTGGCTGAGTTGGGATTCAAACCCAAATCTCCTTGACTGTGTAGAGCCAGCACAGTGCAGCACCAGGACAGGAATCAAAGTGTCTAGACCCAAGATAAGTGGCTTCTCCCTAAGCCACATGAAAAACCAATGAAGCCAGACAGTGTAGGGAACAGGCATTATGCCAGGGAGGGTGAATTGGCAAAAGTTCTTTGGAGGGCAGTGTGGCCATGCCAATCAAAGTGACAAATGTACACACCCTTTTGACTCACCAATGCCACTGGCAGAAACCTATCCTACTGATATACTTGCACATATGGGAAATGGCACCTGTTCCATGTTTTTCATTGTGGCTTTGTTCCTGATGGCCAAAAACATCAAACTTAAATGTCTCACAGAGGTTAAATACCCCTCCCCCGACAGCCCCATGGGTCTTATTCTGAGGGTCTGCGGGGCCTGGCATAAAGATAAGGCTGAGTGAGGGTCTCCTAAACTTCATCTTCATAATTCACACCATATCATTTTTTTTTTTTTTTTTTTTTTTGCGGTACGCGGGCCTCTCACTGTTGTGGCCTCTCCCGTTGCGGAGCACAGGCTCCGGACGCGCAGGCTCAGCGGCCATGGCTCACGGGCCCAGCCGCTCCGCAGCATGTGGGATCTTCCCGGACCGGGGCACGAACCCGTGTTCCCTGCATCGGCAGGCGGACTCTCAACCACTGCGCCACCAGGGAAGCCCCACACCATATCATTTACTTAATATTTTCTCTAAATCAAATCACTTTTTGTAACCTAAATAAATTACTTAAAAGGAAACTTTAAATCACGTCTGTAATAGAAAACATACAAAATATCCAAAAAATAAATATAGTGAAAGCCAAACAGTGTTACTAAATCCTAGATAGCTAACTCTGACTCCAGGTCTGCTCTCTCTCTTACCAGGATGGATTAGCAGGTGGTAGAGGACTTAATGACCTGCTGGGACCAAACTGAGACTTTCTCTTCAGCATTGCTAGCAGGACTGAGAAAACGCTGAAAAGACAATTCTCTCCTGCTGCTAGTGCCCTGGGCCTCCTAAACCATCTTGTACACTGTTAAGAGAGGGGAAATAGCCCCCATGCTGCAGAGAATGGATGTGTCACCAGTTTTGTTTTAATCAATTTATTTACTTTTGGCTGCATTGGGTCTTCGTGTGTGCAGGCTTTCTCTAGTTGCGGCGAGCGGGGGCTACTCTTTGTTGCGGTGCGTGGGCTTATTGCAGTGGCTTCTCTTGTTGAGCAGCACGGGTTCTAGGCGTGCCGGTTTCAGTAGTTGTGGCATGTGGGCTCAGTAGTTGTGGCTCGCAGGCTCTAGAGCACAGGCTCAGTAGTTGTGGCGCACGGGCTCAGTTGCTCCGTGGCATGTGGGATCTTCCTGCACCAGGGCTCGAACCCATGTTCCCTGCATTGGCAGGCGGATTCTTAACCACTGCACCACCAGGGAAGTCCCAACCAGTTTTATTCAGAGGTGGATCTTCAAAGAGGGATGGGGTGTCCTCCCAGGCTTCCCTCTGCCCTTTGGGTGGGCATCAGTCCCCACTTCTGCTGAGTCACTGCTTGTGGGGAAGGAGGTAGTTTCTGGGAAATGCCTTTTGTTCCTTCCCTTCCCGCTCTGTACCTGGTTGGGCTTGACATTCTGGGCTGATGATTCATAAAGGATAAGCTGTAAAAACAAATCAAACCTGCTCGTCCTTAAAGATGTTATTTCAGGGGCTTCCCTAGTGGCGCAGTGGTTGAGAGTCCACCTGCTGATGCAGGGGACACGGGTTCATGCCCCGGTCCAGGAGGATCCCACATGCTGCGGAGCGGCTGGGCCCGTGAGCCATGGCCGCTGAGCCTGTGTGTCTGGAGCCTGTGCTCCGCAATGGGAGAGGACACAACAGTGAGAGCCCCACGTACCACACACACACACACAAAAAGATGTTATTTCAAGGGAAAGTTCCCAATCCTGAAGTAAACCAGGTTTCAAGTAAGAATTTGAATTAATCCTGACAACATAATCCAGAGAGCAGGATTTGCCTTCAGGCTATGGGGTTTTTTCTGTCAACCTCACTAAGGATAAAGAGAAAATTGAAGCAAGGGATCTTTATTTTCAGGCCAGGGAAAGATTATTATTATTGCTATTATTACCATTAAGCTTCCCTGAAGTGAACAGAATGTGGACATGAGAGCTCAGCTTTCTTCCGTCCTCTATCCTGACTCACCTTCCTTGCCCCCTTCCTGTCCACTCCCTTCCATACTTTTGGAGGATCTATAAGGACAGCATTTCCCCAGCTTTGGTTCCTTTGAACACCAGTTTCTCCATTTCTGCCTCATCTACAACCCACCTCTACTGGTAGTTACTTAATTTTTAAAAAATGTAAGTCCCGGGCTTCCCTGGTGGCGCAGTTGAGAGTCCGCATGCCGATGCAAGGGACACGGGTTCGTGCCCCGGTCTGCGAAGATCCCACCTGTCACGGAGTGGCTGGGCTCGTGAGCCATGGCCGCTGAGTCTGCACGTCCGGAGCCTGTGCTCCACAACCAGAGAGGCCCCAACAGTGAGAGGCCCGTGTACTGCAAAAAAAAAAAAAAAAAAAGTAATTCCCATCATTTTGCTTATGTAAGTTTGGCCCCATCCTAAAACAATGAGATCCATTAACTGAAGGGCTTGACTATCTAGCTGTATATTTCCCCCAGTGCACAAAATGAGAAAAAAGTCAATGTTACAACACAAACTGAGCACTGCTCAGCACCTCACACAGCCACGCCGCTGACCACGCTTGGTGGAAGCTTCGAGGAGTGCCAGGGAGGCACTTCAGTGAAGGGCCTCCATAAGTGCTTGCTGGCTGACCACAGTGTGCCAACCCCACAACCTTGTTATCAGTGGTGCTCAAACTTTAGCTGCTGGAGAGCTTGTTAAAAGATTCCTGGGCTGTATCCGCAGAGATTCTGATTCAGCAGGTCTGGGGTGGGGCCTAGGAGCCTGCATTTCTAGCAAGTTGCCTCAGATAATGTCGATGTTGCTGGTCTAAGGACCACAATTTAAGTAGGTCTTGGGCTACTGGGCATCACAGTCACTTGTAGGTGCTTAAGATGCAGATTCTTGGGCACTGCACAGACATTGATTCCTCAGGCCTGGGTGGGTGCCCAGAATCTGATATATCAACCAGCACTCCAAGGAGCCTCCAGAGACCACCATTATTAACACCTGGAACTCACAGGTGAGGTGGAGAGGTGAGTGACCCGCATCAAGGTCACTCTGCAAATCAGGGGCAGCTCCTTCTCCCCGTTGCTTGGGCCCTAAACCTCAGAGCATTCTGGACTTCCCTCTTCTCTCCTAACCCCACTTCAGTGTGTCAGCAAACCCTCTAGGCCCTTCCTTTGAAACATTCAGATTTTCTTGAAAAGTCTCCAGCACATGGACTTGGGAATGAGAGAGTAAATGAAACAAGGCTGGTGAAACGTTGAGGATTGTTGAAACTGAGAGTTCATTTTATTACTCACAATTTTTATGTAGATTTGAATTTTTTCCAAAAAAAAGTTTTTAAGTCTTGATCTAACAAATCCACTTCTGGGAATTTATCTTAATGAAAATTTTAGATATAGAAAAAGACTTACAAATAAAAATATTTTTCAAATAATAGCAGTGAAAAATTGGGAACATACTAAGTTCTCATAAGAGGACAACAGTAAGCTTTGGGACACCCCTCAATGGAATTTTATATCATTAAAAACATTTATTCAGGCCATGTACCAACATGGAAAACATGATATACTATTCAGTGAAAAACAGGACATTAAATTGTAAATACTGCATGATTAAAACTATGCAAAGACTTATATCTTTAAAAAAGACTGATATTTTTAAATGATTTTATACATGCAGAACCTGACCACTTCCCACCACCTTCAAGACAATAACCTTTGCCTAAGCCCCATCATCTCTCTCGCCTGCATCCCTGTGACAGCCCCACATTGGTCTCCCTGCTGCTACCCTTCCTCCTTCCCATCTCTTCTCCACGTGGCAGCCAGAGAGGCCCTTCGAAAATGTAAATCAGGGCTTCCCTGGTGGCGCAGTGGTTAACAATCCGCCTGACAATGCAGGGAACACAGGTTCGAGCCCTGCTTGGGGAAGATCCCACATGCCACGTAGCAACTAAGCCCATGTGCCACGACTACTGAGCCTGCGCTCTAGAGCCTGAAAGCCACAACTACTGAGCCCTAGAGCCACAACTACTGAAGCCCGCGTGCCTACAGCCCGTGCTCTGCAACGAGAAGCCCGCGCACTGCAATGAAGAGCAGCTCCCGCTCGCCGCAACTAGAGAAAGCCCGCGTGCAGCAACAAAGACCCAATGCAGCCAGAAGAAAAAAATATTAACCAAAACTTCAAAAAAAAAAAAAAGTAAATCAGACCATGACCCTCCTCTGTTCAGACCCAACAAGGCTTCCCATACCTCTCCAAATAAAAGCCAAGTCTTGACCTTACACTGCCCTCCAGGCTGTAGGATGGGTCACGTCACCTGCTCTCATCTACTCTGTTCCCTGCCTCGCTTCTGCAACTCCAGCCACACTGACCTCCTTGCTATTTTTCAAACACTCACTCCAGCTTCAGGACCTCTGCACATGACGTTTCCTCTGCCAGGAAAGCGCTGCCTCCAGATGTCTGGATGAGTGCGCCCCTCCGCCCTCCACAGTAGCTCTTCAGAGAGGCCTTCCTGAGCTCATCTAAACCAGGACTACTCCCCATCTGCACCCACCACGCCCTTTATTTTTCTTTAAAGCACTTAACACCTCCCACAGTACATTTGCTTATTATGTCTTCTACTTTATTAGAATGCAAACTCCTTGAGTACAAAGACTTTATGTCTGATCCTCCGCTGAATCCCTAGGACCTAGCACAGAGCCTGGCACACAGTGGGTCAATAAACACCTGCTGAATGAAAGCATGTTGAATTAAGCAACCACCCAAGAGAACTGTAAGCTTCATGTGGGCTTTCTGTTTCTTGGGTGATTCCCCCTCCCTGAAAGGTCCTGGCAGTGGCAGACCCACGGCTGTGGCCCAGTGGGGATAAAGGTGGCTGATCACTTCTCCATCTGAAGCCTCCACAGCACACAGCATAAAGTGTATCCTGTGAACTGGAGGGGCAGAGCGTGCTGGCCGACAGCACTGACGTTTGGAGGTCACATCCGGGCTGACCACTACTGGCTGTGTGGTCCTGGGGAAACTGAGAATTTTCTGAGCGTTGATTCTGCCCTGTGGGACTTCCCTGGTGGCTCAGTGGTTAAGAATCCGCCTGCCAATGCAGGGGACACGGATTCGATCCCTGGTCCGGGGAGATCCCACATGCCGCAAAGCAACTAAGCCCATGCGTCACAACTATTGAAGCCCGCGCACCCTAGAGCCCACTAGCTGCAACTACTGAGCCCGTGCTGCATCTACTGAAGCCCGCACTCCTAGAGCCTGTACTCCTCAACAAGAGAAGCCACCGCAATTAGAAGCCTGCACACCGCAACGAAGCGTAGCCCCCGCTCGCCGCAACTAGAGAAAGCCCACACGCAGCAACGAAGACCCAACGCAGCCAAAAATAATTAAAAAAAAAAAAAATTCTGCCCTGCGCAGAAGTTCCTACTTCCCAGGGCTGAGGTGGGGGCTAAACCAGAGAATGTCCACAAAGCACTTAGCAAGCACAGTGCCTGGCACAAAGGAGGCATGCAAGGAGAGGCAGTCAAATTATCAACAGCCATGTATTTGCCTTTGTCTCTTTTACATTTACAATGGGCTCTTATCTGATTGGGGCTGTTCAACAACCCCGTCAGTTTTATCACCATTTTATAGGTAAGGAAACTGGGTCAAAGGAAGAAAGTACTTGCCTACAAAACACACTGAATCTGACTACAACTCCAGCACCCTCACCTTCAGAGACACGAGGATTTGGCTGGCCCATTAGAGCCGCAGACTCTAAGGCATGTGCCTAGTGTAGGGCAGCAAATGACATCAGGCGGAAAGCCAAACGCCCCCAACCGCCGGATGGAGGCAGGGGTTCCCACTTCCCACAGTGAGGCTCGTGAACAAGTCTGAACAGATAAACCACCTCTCAGAGTCCACCCAGGATTTAAAACAGTTCCCCCAGAAGGAAAATTCAAATGCCCTTTCTGTATAGTTTCTCCTGCTAAGAGTTGGGCGGCAGCTCTAAGCAGCGAATGCCACCTTTGGTGTTTGAGATCCTTGTTGCCCTGAAGCCTCTGATTCAGTCTGCCATGAAAACAAAGAATCTCTTCCCAAAGGTTACCCAAGGGACACCACTGCATGGAGCTCTGGGCTTGGCTCTCATCAATCTCCTCTACCTTACCAGGACTGACTGTGGCCTTCTGAGGGAGGCCAGATGGCGGGGAAGTAATCGGCAGGTGTTAAGACATGAATTTTAGAACCACAAGGCCAAAAAATCAGACTCTCAGGAGTCATGGATTTTTACAACTACAGCATCTGAGAGACAAAGAAACTTATGACTGTTAACACCTTAAGCCTCGTGGGCTTGGCTGAGATTATACTGGATGAGATGGGCAAAAAAACCTGGGAATCCAATGGCTCCTGGGGACTGAGCATCTTTGATCTGGTCAGAGGCTTAGTGAACACTCCCTTGTGAGAATATAGTCTGAGGGCTCCAACTGCAGGAGGAAGGCTGGGAGGACAGGCCTTGGATAGCAGCTTAATGGCAAAATTCTACAACCAGGCCCCTTGGGACATGAGATCAGAAGAGGAGACTTCAGAAGGATCCTGCCAAACCAGCAAGTCCTGGCCCTGGTGAGGTGTTATGAAACCCTGACAGTGCCAGGTTTGTGGCAGGCCACCAACTACCAAGAGACTTTGAGAGCAATATGATGGTCTGGCTTGATGGCAGGTGCTCCTTGCCGGGAATGTGCTGTGGGAGCAGCACTTAGCCAGCCGTCTTCGGGGTACTGACAGCAGTGTGATTGATAACTTCTATTTGCATAGTGTGTACAATGGAGAAAAGTGTTTGTGCCCCAAACCCTGGCAATGGCCTAGGAAAGGGGGGCTGACAATGGCTCTGGCCAGGCAGTGGGGATGAGTCTGAGGGCCACTTTGGGGGTCATCTGGAAAAGCGGTCAATACACCCACCCACCCCTGGCCTTATCCACATTCTGTTAAGGTCACTTCAGGTACCTATGTTAATGAACTTCACTGATTTTTTTAAATGAGGGAGAGTTCTAGGGGAGTAATGACCCTGTATCAAAACTATAAAAATCTCTCTCTATATATAAAAAAATCTCTCCGAATAGAGTTCAGCATCCCAGGCTGCTCAGAGCAGGGCAGACAAAAAGACAGATGTTGGACTACTTTGCTGGTGTGAGAAATTCCCAGGAGAAGCAGCAGGGAGCACATGAGAAAGGGAGATGGTCTGGCTACTAGAAGCTTGGAAGTCCCGTGCCCTGGGAGATGGACTGTCTTCCTCCTCCTCCAGGAAGTCCCTGGTACTTTTTTCTGTTCTCTGATCCTTGGGGATCAATCCTGGGAGCACCTCTGGCTGCCAGGCCTGGCTGGAGGGAACAACTCAGACAGGCGGTAGCCTCCAGTTAGGATCAGAACTCATCCCGCAGCTGAGGGGGACTGTCCATCCCGAAGAAGGAGGACTGCCTCCCCTGGAGGTCCCGTTCCCGCTTCACGAAGGCAGTGAAGGAGGAGACACAGTTGCCAATAAAGTGGTCAGCTTGGCCGAGGATGTACAGGTCGATCTGGGCCACCTCAGGTTTCAGACTCACCACCTTCACCTGCAGGAGGAAGGGCAGGGTGTTTTAGCCAGGGTGCAGGCCTCAGTGGCCAGCTCAGCCAAGGCCTGCAGCCACCAGCCACCTTCTTTCCCTGTGCTGAAGCCACAGACAGACAAGGAAGCGTACAGAGGGTTAAAATGTAGGGTCGGGGCACCTGAGAGAAGTGCTGCCCAGCAGCTGCCTTAGCCCCTCAGCTCCAGACACACCACTTACTCACACTCTGCCTTTGCTTGTTGGTTCCCTCTGTCGGGAACGCCTTTTCCCATCTACCACGGTCCTGACCATACTCTCAAGGTTCAGCTCAAGGTCACATGAGGGGCTTGGCTTCTCCCACCAAACCATGATCTGACCAAAGCGCACCCCACCCCCTTGGTTCTGCTGCCTGGATGCCTCCAAGACTTAAGTCCTGTCCAATCTATCCCCGAGATATTCCCCAAAGGTGAACCCTTCTCTTGATGGATTACTACTCCCTGGCCAGTCACCATAATCTTTTCTCCTCCAGGTCTATTCACCAAAGGAAAGTAGCCAAAGGAAACTTTTTCAGATTCCCCTACCCCCCTACTCCTCCCTCTACCCCAAGCTGAGCACCCTTAACTGGTGTCCTCCTGCTCTTCAGATAAAGATGACAAATCTTGAATGTGGCCTATAACGCCTGTTCAGCTGCCTCTCCACCTTGAGCTCCAGCCACTACACCAGTCTCCCTTCCACCTCAGGACCTTTGCACATGCTCTTCTGTCTGGAGTGCTTGTCTCTTTGCTCGGTTAACCCCTACTTAACTCTCACCCTGCAGCTCAAGTCACACCTCCTTGGGGAGGCCCTCCCTGGCTCCCCCATCTAGTCCAGGCTCCTGTGCTCTACACTCTCACAGAACCACGTGCTTTTACTTCATAGTACACATTTCAGTGTGTAGCTTTCACTCCTTAGTGATTCTCTGGTTAACGTCTGTTTCCTGCACCTGACTGGGGCTGGGGCTGTGTCAGTTTGCTTGTCGCTGCTGGCTGGGGTCTGCCTCAGTATGCATCTGTTGACTGGACAAGTGAGTGAATGAGCCTCCACACCCAAGCCTGGCCCTCTCTTGTGGCGTATCTTATAATTCTTTGCAAATCTCTTTTCCTGAGTTTAGACTGTGAGCCCTGGAAGGCAGCACCACACCTTATTTATCAGTATCACCGGATCAGCACTGGCCCAGCTTTAACAGATGAGCAAGGCTTAGTTCAAGATGAAGGGTGGGTTGAGCCCATGGAGCAGGGGGCTGAGTGGTGGAGAAGGGCAAGAACAGTGGCACAGGAACAGGAAATAGAAAATGGCAAGAAGCTCAAGGTATAACAAACATACCAACTCTAGAAACGCACAAAAAAACTCCCTGGGACTCTCCAAATGGGGGTGTGGGCAGAGTTGGGGCTGAAAGTGCTTTGCTGTCACACAGAGATTTCTGATGTAACAAAAATCATCATCTTGCTATTTGGATGGCAGCATAAAAATCATAGCAGTTTAACCATGGCCAAAATCCCCTGAACAATTCCACCCACACCCGGAAACTTACCCGCTCTGTGTCATGCCCACTAAAATGAGCCCCGAGACCTCCTGGGTAAATTCTATTCCTTCATGGGACTTTGGTTTTCTCAGTTATAAAATGCAGGGGTTGGGTTAGAGACACTCCAAGGTCTCCCGGCTCTGATATTCTTCTATAAAGCGGGTGGGTGGGGACCAGAATGCTCTGAATCGGCACTTCCTCTACAAGCCGGTAAAAGAGAGAAAGGGAGCCCCTCGACATAAAGCCAAGGGCACCCACTGCTAGAAAGCGGGTATCTGTCTTTTAAGGTCTGCACAAGCATTTAGGGCCTTCATTCACTCAAAAGTCTTATTGAATGTTCACTATTAACTCCGTCATTTTATCGATACCTACTTACTTATTACCTATTCTTCACTCATACAGTAACAAGCCTGTTCTATTATTTACTCATATACTGAACACCTACTATTCACCACCTCTTTAGTCATTTACTAAGCACAGGAGAGCCTTCCTTGTATTCATCAACCACCTACTTCTACTATCAATGACAGCTAACTTTATTCAGCACTTATTTTTTACTGGACCTGTTTTAATTTCTTTACATTTGATCTTCACAATTACACTATGAGATGTAGGCACGACTCTCAGTCCCATTTTATTGACGAGGAAACAGAAGCACAGAGAGGTAAAGTAACTTGTGTAAGGCTGCACAGTGAGTAGAGCCCAAGTCCTCTGGCTCCAGAGTCCATGTTCTTAATCCCTCTGCTGCACTGGACCCCTACCAAGGGCCCACTCTTTATGGCCTTAGTCACCAAACATTTACCAAGTGTCTACCACGTGTCAGGCACTGTCCTAGACAGTGTACTGGCAAGGCGGGGTCTCAGCCCTTGAGGAGGTCAAAGCAACAGGCTACACCCTGAGGAGTAGAACAGTGAGTCCACCTTGGATCCTGCCTTCAAGGAGTCACAACTGGGAAGAAAGAAGACCTGTTTGTACACTAGTCTCACAGTCTGGAAGGTGGCTCAGGAGGGGATGTGATAGAGAGCTGTGACAGCTCCCAGTAGGGATCCATTAGCGACAGGAGTGCAGGGCAATCTGCACAGCACCTGCGGAGGTGTCTGAGCTGGGGTTTAAACAAGGGTAGGAACTGGAAGGGAACCTGATGTTCAAGTAAAAAGCCTGCTGGTGGCAGGACGTGACGCATGAGGTGGGAGCGGGCAGACTACCCTGGCGCTTCCTCTGATTCCCTTCCTGCTGCCCTCCCACCAGGCCCACGCCCCATGTGTACCTTCCCTTTGAAGAGCTGCTGGATCTCGGGTACATAGCTCTCAGAGTCAGTGGCAATGTAGACCGACTGGGCGTTCAGCGCCGTCACCCAGAGCTTCAGGGTGCGCCTGATCTCCTTCAGGTCGGGGAGGCACATGGTCATGGTGAGCGGGGCGGCGGTGTGGCGGCTGTAGCCCACGCACTGCGGGGAGGCCATGAAGTGGGCACCGGCGGTCCCGTCCTTCAGCATGGCGCACGCGTTCTTCTGTGGGATGGGTGGGGACAGAGCTAAAGACGGCCACCGCCCGCAACCCCAGAAGCCAGAGCCGGGAAGGGGGAAAAGGCAGGCAATACAGGAGGAGCGCAACTATTTTTTTTTTTTTTTTAAAGCACTGAGGGAAGAGGGAAATGCATCAGAACAGTTAACGGTGGTTATTTCTGGGTAGTGGGATATTGGCTTTTCACAATTTTTTTTCTTGGTATAACTGCACTATCTGGGACTTCCAGCAGAATTCTGAACTGTGGTGGTGACGATGGGCAGCCTTGTCTGATTTCTGACTTCAGTGAGAACACTTCTGATAGCTCCCAAGAAGTACGTGTTTGCTGTGGGTTTCGGAGAGATAGCCTTTATCAAGGTAAGGTGGGTCCCTTGTATTCCTGGTTGGTTAAGAGTTGTTTTTCTTCTTTTTTAAATCATAAATGACTGTTAACTTTTTATCAAGTGCTTTCTTGGCCTCCACTGAGATGATTATATGATTTTTATTCTTTGGGTGTTAATATAGTGAATTTCACTGCATTCCTGGGATAAACTTCACTTGTTTGTGTTATATGTTCTTTAATATGCTACTGGATTTTACTTGGTAATATTTTACTTAGGATCTGGGCATCTATGTTCTTTATGAGAATGGACTGTACTTTCCAGAGTTGACCTTATCTGAGTTTGGTATTAGCATTATGCTAGCTTTATAAAAAAAAAAAAGCATCTTATATCTTATGTTCTAGGGAAGCATAAATGGGAATTATCTGAAACCACTCACAAAATGCACTGGGCCTGGCTCCTTTACTTTGTGGAAGGGGGCAGGAAGGGAATCTAGTGGGTAAATGTGTGATTGCTTCCTCAATTGACACTGAATGAATTTTGATCTACTTTCTATACTTTTCAGTATTTTTCAAGTTTTCAACGATGAGTATCTCTCACATACATACATATATATCTTCTTCTGTAAACTAAGGAGATTGTCTACATTACTCCAGTGATTTTCACGGGGAGGATAACCTGATGAGTTTTCTGCACATTTAAGCAGCTGCCAAAGTTGGAGGATGACATCTTCATTTCTTGGGAGCCCCACCCAACCTCCAGAGCTTGTTTTTCAACAAGGAGTCTACTGGCTAAACACTGAGCTGGGACAGAGGACTGTGGGCTATGGGGCTCTTTCTGGCTTGCTGTCTGACCCAGAGCCTAGCTTGATACCTCAGTTTATCCGTCTGTGAATGAGGATAAAAATGGCAACTGTTAAAATGAAAACTGCCAAGCAAGCGTTCTGGAGCTACATTTCTGACGTGTCTGTGGTGGGATCGTGGGGCACAGTCCTGTGAACTTGGCCAAGTGAGACCTCTCTACCCTGGCTAGGATGTGGTGCAGTAGGTTCAGTGTCCAACCCCCACAGGCATGGGCCCTGCTCAGAGATGTGTCCATCCCAGCCATGAGAAGAAGGAGGAAGTTACCCAGTCGGAGCCAATGCGCAGGTGGATGCCCACATAGGGTCGGATGAGGTGGGCACGGATCTGGGCCTCCCCTGTCCTCACCATCTCATCTGACCACACCATGTACTTCTGGAGTGGCCTATGCTCCTCCAAGACAGGGAACTGGGCCGGGGCCCCTGGCAGGGCAAGCACTGGATGTTCCTCTGGAGAAAATCTAGGCATGAGACAGAAGAAGTCAGACAGAGAGTGCACAGCGAGTCCGGCTGCCACCCCCATGGGAGAAAACACGGCGTTGCACTATGCCCCAGAGACCCTGCGGAGGGGCCCCTGCAACATGCAAGAAGCACGAGAGGTTGTGAAACCCCAACGGGCTGATAAGAGACCTTGGCGGCGGCAAGAGGCACAGTATGCAATACTGTCCTGCCACACGGAATTTACAACCCTCTTTGATTGTTTAACAATTAAAAATTTACAGTAGAGCATTCCAACCTTTTGTATGTCATGCTGGCTTCCAATATGTGGTGCGGTAATTCACTCCAGGTTGGGGTGCCTAGACTGAGTCTTTGCCATTTTACCAACACAGTGGGATCGGGAAGTGCAGCTGCTGACAGGTCACACTCCCAGGGAATGTGTACGCTGGATGAGACCATTCACTCAACATTTAACACATTATCTACGGATTGCCTACTATGTGCTGGGGGCCAGGGGAGAATGAGACAGGCATGGTCCCTGCTCTCACGGAAAACACGAGAGGTCTGTAGATGCCCCCCACATACCCTGCCGAAGGCTCTCCCTCCCCCTTGTTCACAATGCACCTTGTAATTATTTTACCCCTGAGTCCAGAAAAGTCTGCTGGACTCAGGCTTCTGAAGTCAGTATCTCCGCGTGCCTAGAACAGTACATGTAAGAGCTCAGTAAAGATCTGCTGACTGAATAGAGTGAGGAGCAAACCTGTGTTCCCTCATTAGCTAAGCCCAGACTATATTCCAGCAACATGAAATGCCCCGCTCTTCCATAAGCTTGCAATGCACTTTTAAACTAGAGATCTCTGCAGACTTCTCCCCTCTACCTGGTATGCCTTCCCTCTGCCAGCCAAAATCCTTTTCCTAAAATTATGAAATAGGTACAGGCACTCTGGAAAACAGTTTGGCAGTTTCTTATAAAACCAGACATGCAATTACGATATGACCCAGCAACTGTACTCTTGGGCATTTATCCCAGAGAAATGGAAACCTATATTCACACGTGAACCAGTATGCGAATGTTCACAGCAGCTTTTTTCATAATAGTCAAAAACTGGAAACAACTCAGACGTCGTTTAACAAGTGACTGGTTAAACAAACTGCAGTACATCCACACCATAGAGCACTATTGCAATAAGAAGGAACCAGCTACTGATACAGGGAACAACTTGGATGGATCTCAAGGGAATTATGCTGAGTGAAAAAAGTCAGCCTCAAAAGGTCACATACTGTATGATTTCATTTATATAACATTTGTGAAATGACAAAGTAGAGCAAAAAGAAATGGAGATGGGATTAGTGGTTGCCGTGTGTGTGTGTGTGTGTGTGTGTGTGTGTGTGCGTGCGTGCGTGTGTGTGTGTGTGTGTGTGTGTGTTTAGGGAGGTGGGTGTGGTTATAAATTGGCCACACAAGGACCTTTGTGATGTTAGAACTGTTTGATATCTTAACTGTGGTGATGGATACACGAACATACACACGTGATAAAATTGAATAGAACTAAGTATACACACACACAGAAGTGAGTACAAGTAACACTGGGGAAATTTGAATAAGATGGATGGACTGTACCAATGTCAATATCCTGGTTGTGATACTGTGCTATAGTTTCGCAAAATGTTAACATTGGGGGAAACTGGGTAAAGGGTACAGGGGATCTCTCTGTATTAATTCTTACAAGTGCATGTGAACCTACAGTTATCTCAATAAAAATATCAATGAAAATTTATTAAAAATTTCAGAGCATACAGGATAATACAGAAAATAATTTAACAGTCCACAGAGCTGTGACCCAAATTAGCAAATATTAATATTTTACTTTGTTTCAGATTTTAAAAAATATACACCTGAATAAAAGCTCTATCCTACGATCTCTTTCCCACTTCCTCCTCTTTCCAGAAGATACTGTGGTTTTATGCATGATTACACTTTACTATTTATATTAAAAGGCATTATTCTGTGTGCTCTTTACACAGTGCAATGGTAAAAGCATGGACGGTCGAGCCAGATGACCCTGCTCTAATGTTGACTATGCCACTTACTAACTCGGGCAGGTGACTTAACCATTCTGTGCCTCAGTTTCCTTATCTATATAATAGAGCTGATAATAGTTCCCACTTCATAGGGCTGTTGAGATCAAATGGATTAATATAAGCATAGCATTTAGAACAGTGCTTGGCACGTAGAAAGCTCCCAGAAAATTCTCTCACCATCACCACCATCATCATCATATTGCATGTAACCTATTTCAACTTTAAAAAAATTCAACTCTGGGACTTCCCTGGTAGCTCAGTGGTTAAGAATCCGCCAACACAGGTTCGATCCCTGGTCTGGGAAGACCCCACATGCCACAGAGCAACTAAGCCCGTGCGCCACAACTACTGAGCCTGCACTCTAGAGCCCGCGTGCCACAACTACTGAAGACTGCATGCCTAGACCCCATGCTCCGCAACAAAGAGAAGCCACTGCAGTGAGAAGCCTGTGCACCACGACGAAGAGTAGCCCCCACTTGCCACAACTAGAGAAAGCCTGCGTGCAGCGACGAAGATCCAACGCAGCCGAAAATAAAAAAATAAATAAATTTATTAAAGAAAAGTCAACTCTGTTTTAAAGATTTGGCCATGTTGATGGTGTGGATCATGTGATCGTGTTAGTGTCTCTTGAAGTTTTCCATTTGCATGAATAAGCTGCAGTTTACCTATCTAGTCCCCTCCTGCTGGTCAGTGAGGCTGTTTCCGATCTTTCCCCTTACGACAGTGCTGCAATGGACATGCTACTCTTTCTTCACACCCAACCAAACACCTCGCTCCACAAACACCTTCCAAAGTTCCAAGGCCAGTTCCCGCTCCCACGCCTCAGCTCCTAGGAGAGGGCTCTGTACCACTTCTCCTTTGCTGCCTTCTGCACACTGATGTGCTCAATAACCACCTTCCCTGTCCACTGCCATGAGGGTAGGCCCCAGGCACTCTTGTTCACCATGATTCCCACACACACTGGTGCAAGGCCTGTGCCAACTAAGCCACAGCAAGTGTTCATGGACAGCTTGGCTCTATCTAATCCTCGTCTTGTCAGACTTTACATGTACATACATGGGACAGGCAATGTTCCAATTACTTTGTGTACATTAACTCATTTGATCCTCTTAAGAGCCCCGTGAGGTAGTACTACTGTTAGTCTCACTTCACAAATGAGGAAATTGAGACACAGAAAGGTTAAGTAGCATGCTCATGGTCACACAGCTAGGAACTGATGGAGCAGGGATTTGAATCCAGGCAATTTCCTCCAGAACCTTTGCTCTTAACTACTATACCTCACTCCCAGCTCCCCCACCCAGTCAATAGCACCTCAAAAGCCGAGTCTGTGGCTTATTCTTCTGATTCCCAGCCTAGGCACAGGCCTCAAAACATAGGAGGTACAATAAATATGTTTACAGTGAATGAATGAGAATTCAGGGATCTCACCAGAAAGACCAGATCAGGTTGTCAGGGGTTAGAGGAAGAAGTGAATAGTAACTGAGTATCTACTGTGGGCCAGGACCTCAGCTAAGTGACTTTCATAAGCCACCTTAAAGGGTTTCAAATGGAAAGCAAAGCTGTGATCTCCCAGGGGGCTGGAACATTAGGATAAAATCAGGATCTGTTCCCTCCTTGACCTCTTAGAAAGTACCTGCTGTTGACCTTTGGTGAATTCCAAATCTGGAATATCCATCCCCTCTACATGGATCTGGATCAGCACATAGAGCTGTCCCAGTGCAACGTCAGCTCTGACATGACAAGCAGCAAGAGGCCAAGACTGACATGCTCATTTGCTCCCAATGAGGGAGGAGAGTGTTGTTTGGAAAGAAAGTGGGGAGTAAGGGTCTTGTTTGGGAAGAAAGCTTGACCAGGTCCATCTGTTCACATCCCTGATGGCTGACCCTAAGTCAGGCCTTTAGCCTGGTCACTGTTTAGCTAAAGAAGGCACACTTTCCTGCTGCTGGGTGCAGTGAACCTCTGGGGTTCACCACCACACTGACGCTACTGAGATCCCCCTACCACGCTGGGGTTTCTCCATGCACAGCACCCCCATGTGAGCCCAGGATACACCAGTGGATGGATACTATGCTGAGTGCAGAGGATGCAGGGACATGAAAGAGGCAGAGTCTAGTTCTCAATGTCCCTGACATGAAGAACTACCTTTCCCTGCAGCTCTTTGCATGCCTGGCTTCTTCTCATCCTTCAGGTCTCAGCCCTGCCAATTACATGTCACCTGTTTATGTCCTCCCAAGGAGGCTGCAGCCTGGGAGAACAATAAGCCACGTGCTCAAATACCTGTTGCCTTCATACCAAGAGAATGGTTCATAGCCTCCCAACAGTAAATGTGCAATAAATAATAAATGTCTGTTCAATTAAATCTCCATCAGGGTATTCACAGACTCAGGACCAGCAGAGCTGGAAAGATCCTCAGCGGGAAATCACTTAGTGGGGAGAAACAACTCTTATCCTCTTTTCCTAGAAGCCAGTTTTCAGCTGGACACACAGAAGTCCCAAAAGAGACATTTCTCAGTACTTGTAGCTAGGTATGGCCACATGTCTAAGTACTGGCCAATGAGCTGGTGTAAGCAAGCTATAAGGAAGGCTCCTTAGAAAGGTGAGGACGTGCCCTTCTTCTGCCCCTTTGGTCCTTGCAGCTACCTGGGGCTTCCTGAGTCATCTTGGCCCATGAGGTGACACTAAGGATAAAAGCCAGTACTGGGGGAATTCCTTGGTGGTCCAGTGGTTAGGATTCCGCGCTTCCACTGCAGGGGGCAGGGGTTCGATCCCTGGCTGGGGAACTAAGATCCCGCATGCCGTGCAGTGTGGCCAAAAAAAAAAAAAAAAAAAAAAAAAAGCCAGTACTGGGATGGCTGAGCAGAGATGGGAGCCTAATTCCTAGACACAAGGGAGCTGCCATGCAGCCCTGGGTTGCACAGCCCAGTCCTTTTACTTAAGAAAACAATGAACTTTTATCTTGCTAGTCTGCTGTTATTTGGGGTTTTCTGTTACACGTAGCTAAGTTAAACCTGGTACACCCGGACCTGTGGCCACCAGCACTTCTAGCTGATATACAAGAGGGTTACTGGTTAAAGGCAGTGGGGGAGGGGAACCGAGCAGTTCCAACTTGGCCCCCATTGCTGCCCCCACAGCACTACAGTGCTTCTCCAGAACTCTAAAACTCAAAGAACAGTTTGAAAGTGACCGATCTTGCTCAATCCCTTCATTTTATAGATAGAGCACTGTGGCCAGAGAAGGGAAGCAATCTGCAGTTACACAGTGAGCCAGGGAAGCGGCTGACCCTTTCTAATGCCATTCTCCCTACACCCATGCCCCTGCCCCCAAAGGACTATTTTCTCCAGCAAGAAAGTGTCTACTACTTAAGGAAATGTTTAAAATACTTAAACTCTCAAAACTCACCCCTGCAAACACTCACAGGATTCTTATCAGACTGCTTCACCAGGGCCTACAAAGCCCTGCACAGTCTGACCCCTGCCCACTTCTCCAGTCTCCTGTTCTATATGGCAGGTTAATTCAAGTCTCCTCCCATTGGGTGGGCTCTATGTCCCCTCCCAATAGCATTTGGCAGAGGGAACAGTGTCCCGGTTGCCAGGCCCAGGCTTTAGGGGGCCAGCAGCTTCCACCTTCTGTCTCTTGGAGCACGCACTCCCTGGATGCACCCTCTCAGAACCCAGCTGCCACGCTGTCGGAAGTCCAAGCCACATGGAGAGGTCAAGAGTATACATGCCAGCCGACTGCCCCAGGTGAGCTCCCAGATGACAGCCAGCACCACCTGCCAGCCATGAGTGAGCCCTCTTGGACATGCAGCCCAGTTGAGCCTTCAGATGACTCCAGTCCCAGCCGACAGCTGACTGTAGCCATGTGAGACCACAGCAAAAAGTGCCCAGCTAACCCAAGTGTCCATCAACAGATGAATGGATATCCCACACACATACCCTACCCAACACACTCCATTGGCATGGAGTGGAATACACATATACACAGCAGTTAACCATTTTTTGAAATCTCATGTTTTCACATGTTTAGAACTGATCCTGCCAATGATATTTATTTACTAACCTGATAAATATCAATTACTCCTTAGAGAAGATAGTTAATTACTCAATTACAAACTATATGTAATAATTTCATTTTAAGTTAATATGTATAAGTATACATCGTATATGTACATAAAAATATATCCATTTTGGAGGGTGGAAGTATACATATCAAAATTCTAATAGTATTTTGGAGGGGTGATGGGAGTATGAGTAAGTTTAATTTTCTTCTTTATTAAAAAAAAAAACCACCACCAAATGTGGTGGGTATTCCAAACAGTATTCATCTTAAGAAATTAGATGTTTAACATGGATTGGAACTTTGTACAGTTGGGATTCCATAAAGAAAATGGAAAAACAAAAACCAAACCAAAGACCTGCCCTGCTGAGCCCAGTCGACCCACAGAACTCTGAGCAATCATTCTAAATTGTTGTTGAGCTACTGAGTGTTAGAGTGGTTTATGACACTGTGACGGACGACGGGAACACCCTACCCTTCTCCTCCTGAAATGCTCCACACCAGCCACTCCGGCCTTTCTGCCCCTTGACCACACCAAGTTTGTCCTGTCTCAGAGCTTGCAATGTCCCCACCATGAAGAACTACCTTTTCCTCCAGCTCTTGGCATGGCTGGCTCCTCATCCTTCAGATCTGTTATGGACTAAATGTTTGTGCCCCCGCCCCCCACCCCACCACCAATTCATATGTTGAAGCCCCAACTCCCAATGTGATAGTATTAGGAAGTGGGCCTTTTGGGGGCAGTTACATTTAGACGGTCATGAGGGTAGAGCCCTTGTGATGAGATTAGTGCCCTTATAAGAGACCAGAGAGCGTTCTCTCTCTCCAACATGTGAGGATACAGTAAGAGGCAGCAACTGCAAGCCAAGGAGTCTTTACTAGAACCTGACCACGTTGGCACCGTGATCTCGGACATCCCAGCCTCCAAAAGCATGAGAAATAAATGTCTGTTGTTTAAGCTCCCTAGTCTGTGGTATTTTGTTATAGCAGTCCAAGCTGACAAAGACAAAGTCTTTGCCTGCCAATCACACATCACCTGCTTATGTCCCTCACAGCACTATGTCTTCTGGATATTCTTGCCTGTCTCCCCAGCATCCACACCAGTGCTTGACACTCAGGTGGTGCTTCTTACATGTGTGTGGAAGGAAGGCAGCTGCCCAGGTGGTCCTAGGTCTCTCCAACTGCCTCCAGGGACCTCATCTTCCCCACTAGTCTTCCTTTCCCAAAAATTTGGTTGTAAGGCACAAGCTTCCCCAAGCCCTTACACAATTCCTACAACTCAATGAACTGAAGCAAGACCATGGGGCCATGAACAAGCGTTTCAGCAACATTGTCCAACTGATGAATCCATGCAGCCCTGTCCCTTCTCTTCCAACCAGGACTGTGTGCTTTTTGGAATTTGCTCTTAGAGCTGCTTTTAGAGCTGGTGTCATGTTTTTTTCCGTCCTGGCATTTTAGAGGCAAATCTCCATCCTTTGAGTACAGGTCTGCCATCTGGCAATAGCTCTGGGTCATTCAGAGTTGAATGGGGAGAACCAAGCAGGTGATCAAATGGGAATCAACAATTCCCTATCAACAATGAGGGGGATTAGACTCTGCCAGGACTGAGTATCCTCAGTAGCTCATGAACTAGCTCCGAAGGCAAGTCCCAAATAGGAATTGGCAGCTATTAAAGGCAAAGCTCTTTTCTCCACATTGATGAAGAATGGGTGCTCTGGAGTCAGGCTGCCTGGATTCAAATCCCAGCTCTGCCACTTCAAGCTGCATGACCTTAGGGAAGCGACTTCACTTCTGTCTCAATTTTCTTACCTGTAAAGCAGAGATGACAATAACACTTGTCCCCCAGACTCATGGAAGCATTAAATGAGCTGTTACCTTAGAAGACTTAGGTAGTGAAGATTCAGAACAGCAACTGGCACAAGTAAGCACTAAATAAATATTAGTTCTTATTACCTATGAAAACCTTACACACAGACCCCTGCTGCCCAGTCAATAGCTGCATTACCTTGGGCAAGTTATTTAGCCTTACTGAGCTCAGTTTCTTCACCTGTCAAATGGAAATTGATCATAATACCCATTTCATGAAATTTCTCAAAGATTTAAATAAAATAAAGCATGTGAATAATAGTAACAGGTAACAGTGACTGGCCCTCTACTATGTGCCATGTGATTTATACACTTGGAGGCAGATACCATAGTGCTCCTTCCATTAAACCAAGGAGGAAACTCAGGCCAGAAAGCTGGAATGGCTCACTCAGGGTCATCTGAGAAAGAGGTAGGGCTGGGTCAGAGCTCAGGGCTGTCTTATCCTGAGCCTGTGCTCGTTCCTCTGCATCAGTCTGTCTTTGGCTAACTAAATGCCAAGTGCTGGGACCTCAAAAGAATTCAAAAGCCCCTCATTGTTTCTAACCCAGGTCTGACACCTAAGCCCACGCTCTTTCTTGCCACCCTATAGCATCAGGGACAAATGTACTATGTTAGTGTCATCATTATATCTAGACTGTAGCCAGCTGAAGGCTGAGACTGGGTCTTCCTCATTTTTATGCATCACCTCTGGCCTTTGAGCACTATGTCTCATACGTGACAGATGCTCTATAAATATTTCACAGCCTGTGCCTATGCCCTGCTAACCTATTTTTTGCTTTTTAATAGGGCTTACTGGAGCACAATTAATAAAGCACATCCAATTATTATCAGGATGACATCATTTCTCTGTCTGCAACTGAAGCTGTTTTTCTCTAGAAGCAGCTTCCAATTTTCACCTTGTGAAGAGGAAGGTAACAGGGGAGTGATTCTCACGCCTAGAGGAGGAAATCGAGACTCATGTGACTGCACAATATTCTTTTTATGACATCCTTTATTGGCTGATAAACTCTTGCTCAACCTTGTGGCAGGTCAACGTCCCACCGTGTCAGGCGTTGAGACGGGAACAGATCACATAGGATCCCAAGTTCAACAGACAGAACAGCCGCACCTTTGGTCTCATACATCAGGGTGTGGTAGAGGGGAAGAGGGCTAGGAAGGTGATGAATGCCCATGGGCCCCCCACCTCTCCCCTAATCCCAGCAGTGCTGCCCCCTCCACATACCTCTGGATCCACTGGTCTTTGTAGGAGGCGCTGAAGGAAATGCCTGCAAAAAGCTCAGACCTGTTGAAACTCACATGAAACTGATCCCAAAATGGGCCAAAGGGGTTTCCTTCCTAGAGAAAGAAGAGTGGGAAAAGGCTTACTGAGCAGGAGGGAAGGCCAGTTGGGGATGGGGCCAAGGAACTATGGATGGGGGAACCCTGGGTGATTTGACTCAGGCTGAAATACCCTCATAGGATGGGCCAGTAGGAATATCACTTCGTGATTTCTGGGCTGGGTGCTGAGGAGGGCAGCTCGGCCTCCAGTCTGGTTTTCAGCAGGCAACGTTCACCACAGTATCTGAAGGAGTCTTTCCCGCTCGTGTGCCATATGCCGCTGACCCTGCGGCACTGGTGGGCGTCTGGGGAGGAAGTCAACCTTTGGATTTGGGACCATGGACTACGAGCTCCAAGAGACCTTCAAGACCCAGCTAATCCAATGCCCTTATTTTCAAGATGGAAACAAGGACCCAGACAAGGTAAGACACTTGCTCAAGCTCACAGAGCAAGTGAGGGCAATGTTGGGGCTGTAAGCAAGGTCTCCCTTCTCAAATTTCACAGCTCCTCCAACCACCCTCCTCAGACTTTAGCATAAACACTGAAACACATGTTGAGGGTTGTCTTATTCCCAAAGTGCCAGAAATTTACAAACTTCTACTGATAAATATAACAGCTTTTCATTTACGTGCTGAGAGGCAAGAAAGTATACAAGTTAGGAGGGTGGACAATGGAGCCATATTACCACAACTTATTTGCTGTTATGATTTTGGGCAAAATATTAAACCTCTCTTTGTTGTATTCAGTGTCCTCTCTATAAAATGGGGTATTAATAGTACTTTCCTCATGGAACAGTTTAAGGATTAAGTGGGATAATATGTGGAAAGCTCTTAACATGGTACCTGGCGTGTAGTAAGTGCTATGTGAGAGTATTAGTGATTATTACTGATGTGGCACTTTACAGTTTACAAGCACTCTTACACCTGGCCCTCATTGATACTTTATGAGCAAGACACAGCAGGAACTGGTGTCTTTACTTTGTAGGTAGAAATAAAGGCTCAGAGGAAGCAAAGTCCTCTGCCCAAAGTGAAACTGCTGACAAATGCCAGAAATGGGACTTAAATCTCCATCTTTCTATTCTAGGCCCTTCTAGTGCCTTCTCCCACACACTGCTATCGCACAGTGTCTCAGGGGCCTAGAGGACCTGGAACAGGCAGAAAGGGTCCCCCAGACCCAGAGGACCCACCTTCATGGGGCATGTCTTCTTATCAGGGCTTCGCTGGGCTGCCACCTCAAAGCAGTATGCCACCCGCTTCTCAGGGGGCCAGTGAGTAGGTGCCAGCTTCTCCATGAAGTCCTCCAGGCTGATGACCCGATGGTAGGCCTGGAGGGGCTCCAGCTTGAAGTACTTCTGGTAGGACACATGGAGCTACAGGAAAAGTGGGGAAAAGGAGGGGGCGAGGGCCCCTCCTCAGTATCCTAGTGGCTGTTTCAAAGACATTCATTAAAACCATATACTCTAAGACCCAGACAGCTTGGACTACATGCCAGTGAACAACTTTTGATAAAAGATACCACAGTTAGAACGGAGGCTGGGAGAAGACATCTGCAAACTAAAGAACAAACAGTAATATACCTCATATTCAAAAATGCCTGCTGATTTATAAGAAAAAAGACAAATGATGCAAGAGAAAACATGGGCAAAGGATAGGAGAGAGCAACTCACAGCAAAGGGAACCCAAATAGCCAACACACTCCAAAGATGTGCAAGCTCACAAGAATTAGGAAAAAGCAAATTACAGTGACAACAAGACACCACTTCTTACCCATGAGACCAGCAAAAATTTAAAAGCTTAACTAATTACTGGAAAAGATACGGCTGATAGTAGAAGTATACATTTTGGAACAACTACTTTGGAGTGTAACCCCTTACAAGCATCTAACAGAATTTTAAAGGTGCCCTCTACCTCTAGGTATTTGCCTTAGAGAATCCTGCCCTTTGTACCAAGAGATGGATAAAAGGATGCTCAGTGCCACAATGGAAGTAGTACAGGAAAAAACTTGGAAGGAGTCATACCAAAAGACACTAAATCCATGATAGTGGTTGCCTCTGGGGGTGGGGGAGGGACTAGAAGTAGCCTCGAGCCAAGACACAATCTTTTAACAACTTTATCTATAAACTTTTATTTCTTTTATTAACAAAAAGAAAACATGAAGCAAAGATGACAAAATGTTAATGATTATCATTTTTAGTGGTAGATACATGGACGGTGATTATAGTAATCTCTGTATTTTTCTAGACTTAAGAAAATTTCTTAGAACACCATGAAATAAAATTTAGACTTTATCCTATAGGTCAGAGTTCCCAAGCATGTTCCACAAGTTCAGGTGGGTAAAGGGTTCCGCAATAAAAAGGCTCCAGAAATAAACAGGCCTGGGAAATGCTATGTTAAGCAGGTTTCTTTATGACAGAACTTCTCAGGGCCTTTAATATGCTAACATGCATTTTGAATCTCCACATTTGGGGGGAATGAGGAATTGAGAACACAATTTCCCAAACGGACTTAACCACTGCACCATTCCTGCACGAGCCATTGATGTTCCAATGAACAGACTTCGAGAACCTTAATTATTAGCAACAAGGTCTTGCTGAAGGATTTTAAGCAGAAGTAATATGAGATCTGCTTTCTTGAAAGATCACTCTGGCGGCAGAAGAGAGAAGGTACTGATGGTAAGATAAGAGGAAGGAGATGAATTAGGCTACTGCAATGGTCCTTTTACTTGTTCAAGTATTCATTCAACATGTGTTTTTGTTTTGTTTTGTATGCTTTGCTTTGTTTCAACATATATTTTTGAGCATCTCCAAAAGTCCGAGAGATGGGGAAGCATGGACTGGCTAAAAAATGTAAAGGGAGGTGAAGTACAGAGTAAAGGGAAGCATTTAGGATGACTTCTAGGTTCCTGGCCCAGGTGAATGGAGGTGACATAAACTAAGGCTGGAAATATAGGTGGTTACACAGGTTTGAGGGGAAAGTTCTGGCTTTGTGAACTTCAGATTATCTGTGGGTCATCCAAGTAGACCCCAAGGCGTAGGAGTTAGAAACACGAGGCCTGTGGTCAGAGGAGAGTCTGGGCCACAGGTAAATTTGGGAGGTACGTGGAGAAAAGTGAAAGCCCGAGGGTCAACAGAAACTTATAGCAAAGCAAATAATGGTAATAAAAGCAACTAATATTTACTGAGTGCTGGGTTAGTGCCAGGTGCTGTACTCATGTTTCATGGACTTGATCATCTAATTGTAAGAGGTAGGAATACAACCATCTCCAGTTTACTTATGAAGAAGCCCAGGTGGACAGAATCTAGGTAACTCATCTGAAGTCACACAGCTAATAAGCAAACAGAAAGAGGAGATGCACCAACATTTAAACAGTGGGTGGGGAGAGAGGAGCCCCTGATGCAGCACAAAGAGGAAAATGTGGATAGGTTGGGCTGAAGCAGCAACAGTCTGTGTCTTGGAAGCCAGGGGAGTAGGAAGTTCAAGAAGGAGAGAGGCACATGGGGCCAGGTGCCACCGGGAGGTCAGTTGAGATAAAGACTGAGAAATGACTCCTGGATTTGGCAATTCTGAGGTCCTTCGTGGCCTCTGTGAGAACAGTCTCAGTGGGGAAGGGGAGCCCAACTGGGGTAGGTTGAGTAACCTGTAGAAAGCAAGAAGTGGAGACTCTGAAAGACTCCTAGTTGAGAAGGCAAGGTGAGAGAAGGCAAGCAAACCAGAGGGAGACCAACGGGCCAGGTCTAAACTATAACAGTGAGTACAAAAAGTCAGAGCATCAACAGCTCCCGGTTACTAAGGACTCCCTGCATCCTAAGCACTTTCAATTGATGGCTTCAGCTGATTCTAAGAGGGAGGCATTCCACAATCGCTAACTCACTGAGGGAGGTAGCAACAATTATTACCAGCCTATTTTAAAGATGAGGAAACTGAGGCACAAAGAGGTCAAGTACCCTGCCCAGGCTACACGGCTAGTAAGTGGCGAAGCCAGGCTATGATCTCAGGTACTCTGGCTTTTAACCTTTCTAAATACAGGCATGTGCAGGAAAAAATAAAAACCTACGTTTTAGGCTGTAAGAATAAAACACAGTGTTTTGTACATACTAAACATAATTTTTTGAAGTTTATTAAAAACTTTCAAAGTCAATTCACTGAATATTAATTCAGTTCCTACTGCCAGGCCCCTGGAGTTACATTGTGAACAATGACAGACACAGGACTGGTGGAAGACATAAAGAACATGCAAGAAATTAGATGATGCTGGGCTTCCCATGCTAAGGGACCCCTTGAGAGGTGAGAGGCAGTGCTGGAGCCAGACTGCTCCAGTTTGTGGCCCTGGACATGTTATTAACCAACCTGTGCCTCTGTTTCTTCTTCAGAACTGATAATAGCAACCATCACCTCTGACCAATGGGTGGGTCCAAACAAGGCTGGAAATGGAGTCTGGAGGTTCAGGTCACAGGCTCTGGTGTCAGAGGGACACGGGCTTGAATTCCAGTCTACTACTCACAAGCTGTGTGAGCGTGGGTAAGTTACCTAACCTCTCTAAACCCATTTCCTCATAGGGACGTGATGAGAAGGAAAAGAGCTAATCCTGATGCAGTGCTCAGAAACAGTGCCTGGCAGACAACAGGTGCTGGATAAATGTTAGTCAGTTAGCCAGGGAAGACAGTTCTGGGGGGCGGGGGTGTAGGGCAAACTCAGAGGGGTGGGAGGTAAAGCCTACAGAAAGACTTGGGGTCAGGCAGAGGTGAGCAGGATTAGGGAAAGGCGGACAAGGGTCAACAGCAGGAGGTACTCACATTGGTGAAAGGAGGCTTGTGATGCTGGTACTCAATCCAAGGAGGTACAGCCAGGGTGCGGTTCAACAGCTTTGCAAATGCCAGGGAGCCCAAGAAATGATCAGCCTGGTTCCCAAAGCGCCCTGGATGGTATATTGAAGGTGAAGTGAGGACTAGGGCGACGAGGGCCTGGGGCATGCAAGGCTCAGAAAGGATGCAGAGCCAGGAGTGTGGAGGGCCAGGACACCAAGGAGAGCCAGGGGAGCTGGCAGCATGGGGTCAAGTCTGGACTCCTGGGTCTGACGGTCGAGGCCCTTCAGGCCCTGCCTCCTCTGCCTCAGCCACTCCAGGTTCTTTGCTGTTTCCCAAACATGCTCTACACTTCCCATCCCCACCCCGTGCCTTTGCTCTTGCTGTTCCATTAGCCAGGAGTGACCTTCTACTTCTATTTCCTCCCATCTGCATGTGAAGGGGTAACTCCAATGCCTCCCTCACTGGGATCCTTTCACTACCTCTCTGCCATATTCAGTTCCCCTCCTCTGCCTCCCACCTTGGATATGAGTTACTTGTGGTTCTTCACTCTTCCTAGAATGTCCTTTCCCATTTCCCGGCCTTTGGCTGTTTCCTCAGCCTGTGAATGCCTCAGGTGCAAGGTCCCTGTCTGACTCTTTCTGTTATCCCCAGCATGGCATCCATTCATTCATTCCACAAAGATTGTTGAGAGGCCACAATGTGTCAGGTTCTCTGCTAGGTGCCGGGACACAGGAGTGAGCAAGAAGGACAAGGTCTCTGCCTTCAAGGCATTCACAGTCCAGGTAGGGGGACAGTAAACATATAAACAAATATACAGTGATAAATTTTGATAAGTTCAAAAAAGAAGTGAAAAAAGTTTGGTGATGGAGAACAATGAGGAGGAGATTATTTGGGTTGAGGTCAGTGAAGTCTTTTCCGGTGACATTTAAGCTGTGGCCTGAGGATGGGAAGGAGCTGGTCTGGCACAAGGCAAGGGGAGGGTGTTCCCCGGCAGAGGGAATAGCACAGGCTGCAGGACCTGAGTATGTGTAAGGAACAGAAAAGGATAACTGTGCCTGCAGCTGGAGGGTCTGGGGAGAAGGGTGTGGTGGAGATGATGCGCAGAGGGCAACATCATCATGGTTACGAGTGTGGAGGATTTTAAGAAGAAATAACTTTAACAGTGACGATCCACCACTCCCATTTAAATTGCACCCCTCAGCGAGCTTTTAGATTCTCCCTTACCCTGCTCTATTTTATTTTCCCATAGCACTCATCCATAAATACTATGCAGTTACTTATTTTTTATATTTATCTTTTATGGTCTGTCTTTCCCAACTAAAATGAAGGCTCTACAAGGGCATGGAGCTTTCTGTCTTATCACCACCGTATCCCTGGAGCAGAGAACAGGGCTGGGCACACAGTAGGTGCCCTATAAATATGTGTTGAATGAATGAAAGAATCGCCCAGAGCCAGCGTTGGGTCAGTGACATCAAGTCCTGCCCCACTAACTCCATTTACTGGACTCGGGGCTGGCTTAGGCCTTGCGCAAGACACATCGTAACCTCTCCCGGCCTCAGTTTTCTCATCTGCCAAACGGAAGGTTGGACACAGAGGTCCCCTCAGTGCCCTTGCAACTGGGGCAGAAAGGCGAGGAGCAGGCCCTGCCCCGCGCTGGGGTCCTTTCCTGGACCTGTCAAGGCGTCTCTGGGCGCCTCACAGAAATGGCTTCTCCTCTCTGGGCCTCAGTTTCCCCATTTGGACAGAAGGCTCGGGAGGCCTTACCCATGCATGGGCAGTAGAGCAGGTAACCCGCCGGGTCCCAGGAGCCCACGGGCAGCCCCGGGAACGGCAGAAGCAGCAGCAGGAGAGACACACGCGGCGGCAGGGGCGACGACGCCCACGAAGCGGCTCCCATATCGGCCCAAGAGCCAGAGCGCTCCGCGACTCGGAGGCGGGGAGGGAAGGAAGGGCGCGAGCGTCCGCCCCGCTCCCGTCAGCCCCCGCGCGCCGCCCGCGCGCCGCCCGCGCGCCGCTCCGGCCGCTCTAGCCGGCGGGCAGGCGGGACCATAGAGAGCCCGCGGCACCGCCCCCTCCACGGGCCGAGCGCCCGCTCGTGCAGCTCCCAGAATGCACCGCACAATGGCCCGACCGCCGCCACTACCGGGGCCTGAGCGGGCCTGGCGGAGCCCGAACGCGGCCCGGCCCGCAGCGCGGGGCCCGGAACGCGGTGAGTGTGGGCGAGGGCCCTGGGGGACGGCGGGGAGCGGGGCGGGAGGCAGTCTCGCTGCGCCCGCGCGCCCGGCACCCGGAGCTGCAGCGCCCCTCATCTCTGGCCCCTGAGCGCGGTCGCCCACACCCCCGACCCGAGGCCCCCTCTGCGCCAGCCCGGCCCAGATAGGCCCCAGGGTGACGAAAACTTTCCCCGGACCCGATACCTGGGTCTGGGGGACCTGAAGAAAGCCCGCTGGCCCCCTCCCTTCCGAGACCTGGAGCCTCAGCCCTGGGGGGGTCCCCCACTCCCGACCCCCCCAGGCTCCCTGGAGACCCAGATAACGCGCTGCTGACCTTACCAGGGACCCGGGTCTGGGGGACGCAGATAAGCTGCACCTGCTCTCTCCTCTCAGACACGCCTACCCGGACCCACATAACCCCCTTTCCTGCTCCAAATAGTTCGCTCTTTCTCCTCTGTTTCATTTCCCAGAACCACATAACCCCTTTTGAGGCTTCCCTCAATTATTTGGTTCTGGGGAACCCAAATAATTTCTACCCATAGTTCCTTCCTCGGCGATCGTACTCCCAAACTCTAGACAGCTTCCACCCGGTACCATTTTGAGACTCTTGAAATTCAGGGAATTCGCTTTTATCTTCAGCCCCTTTAACCCTCCAGCCCGTGTAATCCATCCCCCAACCCCCACCGTCTCTCTTTCTTTGCGGAGGGTGGGGTGGGGGTCTCTTAGGGATCGAGATAACTTGCTCCTCCCTGTCTTCCATTCCTGAGACCTCCAGACTTCTTCCTGAATTTCTGTCCCTGGTCCGGCAGCCGTCTACCCCCAGCCCTCCCAGCCCAGGGGCGTTTAACCTTTCCCCCCATGCAGTATGGTGGTCTAGAAACGAACCAGGAGACAGGCTATCCCCTGCAAATCCTGTCCTGGCCCCATCTCGGTGGGGGAAAGGGACTTGTAAGGTGCAAGATAAGGGGACATCGGGTGTGGGGAGTTGGTACTTTCACCTGCAAGTGTTCCTGTGTCCTGGCGTGTGTGTGTTTTCCCACCTGTCTGCCTGGGACTCTGAAAGAGTGTGGCCTGGGGTTGCTAACCCTACCGCACGAGGTGAGGCCACGGGATTGGGGGGGGGTGTCTAATCAGGTTTCCTCTTGGTGAAAATGGGGCTGTTGTGAGTTGCAGCCATTTGCTCAAGGCCTCCTTAGGAGTGGGAGGCAGCGGGAATCAGGAAATCATGAATCAAAGGGACTCTAAAAAGGGTCCATCTACACCGATAGAAGAACTAGCAGCCCCTGTTAATCCTGTTTGATGTCTCCTGGAATGATGCAAGTCATTGAGACGCTCCAGCCTCCCTGTAATTTAATTCTCCCCCCACTCTGGAGTGTATGTGTGTTTGTGTGTGTGTTTTGGGGGGCAGCTGTACCCATTTCCCCCTTTCCTTCTCACCGTTCTCCAGTCAGTCAGTGTGTCTTTTGGATTTGTTTCTGATGCCCAGGTCAGGACCTGTTTTTTATCTCTAAGTCTATTTATAATTTCCCAGTTGCTATTTTGGGTTCTGCTTAAGGGAAGATTGTGTCCACCGCAAGGAAAGTTCCTGGGTGTGTTTCCTCCTCGGCAGGTGTTGAATTGAGTTCTTCAGATCCCCAAGTAGCTCTTGGGCAGCAGGGATAAAAGCTATTTTAGGGTAGTCACTGAAGTGGAGCTGTTAATCCTCTGTGGGTCTCTCTAGTTAAGAACACTTACAGATTAACCCTTTCCTTGGTGCAGGGGCGCTATTTCTCAACAGTTTTGGGGGGAGGTTTGAGAGAATTCAACTGTGGCAGCAGAAGGTGGGAACATGCAACTCAATACAAAGACAAAGATAATAGCTGCCTTTTGTTGGGTACTTAGAGCAAGCCAAGCCCTGTGCTGAGCCCTTTGCATACCTGACTAAAATAATCCTTACAACAAGCCTGTGAGGTAAGTATTTTTAGTTTTACAGATGAGGAAACAGGCTAATAATGGAGAAAGAACGCAGTCTCTATAGAGATGATGTAACACCATAAAAACTATAGTTTCATCAGAGGGCAGCAGGCATCATGGCACACACCAGAGGACAGACAGACGAGGAAGCGATTTGTCTCCTTTAAAGGCTCCCAAAGAGGGCCATACAGAGTTTTTAGCAAGCATTTGTATTTGGGGCGTGGGGCCTTAATCATAGAGGAGATTCCTACAGTGAGGGAACTCTGGCCCAGGATATGGTGCTGGAGGAAGATAAAGTAAGGGGGACTGGCTCCGGGGGGTGTGCTGAGGGTTAATTGTGAGGGAAAAGGGGAAGGCTGCATTCTGGGGAGATGTTGGGAAGGGAAGGAAACTCACTCTGAGGCCTGAGAAGACTCATCTAGGGAGAAAAAAAAAAAATAGTACTATTCAGGCCCCGTGCGGAAAAGAGGGAGACACAATTTAGACCTCAGAGACAGCACTGTTTGTATTTACACGTTTTATGTCAGACATTTCAAGAGTGTTTCACTGAATCTTCCATGAGAATTTTATAGGTAAGGAGAACAAATATCTATTTTAGAAATTGAGGAAACTGAGGTTCAGAGAAACTACGTAACCTGCCCATGGTTTCACAGCCAGTAAGTGGCAGTCTTCTGATAGCAAGTCCAAGGTTCTTTCCACAATACCTCCCTCTTCAGATCAGACGCCAGAAGGAATCTTAGGATGAAAATATACCGAGTTATACCAGTAACTGGGAGGGCTTGATTGTGTTTGTTTTATGGGAACAGGTTCTGTCAGCTTCTGTAGTTGTTAAGGTTAGAGTATGAGACCAGAAGAGCAGCTTTGAAAGAGAAGCAGAATTTTTTCACAGTTTTGCAGAGGAAGATGTCTGAAGGAATAGGCCTTCGGATAATGTGGGAGAGGCCCAGGAATCTTCCTGGATGAAGGGAGTTTGCAGACAAGGGACAGAGGGAGAAAAACTAGATTTCCAGAAGGGTTCCTAAGGTAACACTAAAGCCATAGCCCCATTACGTGCAAATCAAGGCAAGCACATGGCTGCTGCCTTCCTTCTTTGGTTCTATCAGTACAACCCTGAGAGCTCTTCTTAGCCACCATCAGCCTCTTTCCTAGAAGCCCATTACTCACTCTTCCAGCAGCAGCATACTAAACTGCTGTGTCTTGTTTGTGCTTGTTCAGAAGAACAGATGAGGTGGACGTGTGGGTGGTGGGGGACATACTGTTCTCTTTCTGAGTTTGCGTGGAATTTCCAAGGCTAGGCTCCTCTCTCACATCAGCCAGAGTGATGTGACTTGCTTCCCTCTGGCTGCCATTCCCAACTTTCCAGAGGCTGAGGTGCATGATTTCACATATTGAGGGGGGGTGGGGCAGAATTTGACTTTGAAGGTGGGGGAAATTCCCTCCAAACTAGATGTTCAAATTCGTGCTCGCTCTCTACGCAATTCCAAGCTGCCTAGTAATCGCTGGTATAATAAACAGGTAATTCCACCCTTTGGAAGAAGGAGGGGACTTAAACAATGAAAGCCAGACATCAGAGGCCTTTGAGCTTTATCGTGAAGCAGGCAAATATGCCATGATGACTCGAAGGCTCAAGTGGGACTAGTTTTTAGTGCTAACACGTGACTCATGCGAAATGCAGCCACCTTTGTGCAGATCTTTCTAGGCAAATCTCCACTCGTGATAGGGAGATGTTTATCATATTACACTGCAGTGTTTCTTCAACAAGAGGAATGGTTCCTGAACAGGACGTAGCTTATGTTAATGATGAGCAAAGCTCTCTCGGGCATAAACCCGCTGATCCCATCATCTCGTTCACGGCCAGCCTGTTGGTTGAATGGTCACTGTAAGCAGCAGGTGCTAATGAGCTGAGCAAGCATTCTTTGGCCCACAGCTAGTTTGTGCAATTGGAGCCCTCCCCAGATTCTCATGGACAATCCCCAGATACCCCTTTTGCTCCCTTCACATGGAAAAGCCTCATGACCAAATTTTGGCATGACCTCTTCAAAGCAAAGTCCCCTGTTATAGCAAGTTGCATTGGGGTTGGTAATCTTGTGTGATGAGCTTGTGAGTGTGAATGTGGCTCTGTTGTCCCCCTTTTGAGAATCAGTACGGTAATGCCCTTTCTCTCTTCCTCTGAGTTGAGTCAGGAAAGAAGTTGTGTCACCTTTGCTCCCCCGCCCCACTCCACAACCCAGTAGAAGGCATCAGACTTCAAGATATTGGCTCCCCACTTTGGAACTCAGTTTAAACTAGAACTTCCTGAGCATGTTAGCCAATAAGAATCCACTTGCATTCAATGACTGATTTACTCATCTAAAAGAAAGTTGAAAGTCCTTTTCTAGATGCTAGGTGTATGGAGATGAAAGAGATGTGATCTGAACTCGCAAAGAATCAGAGTTTGGTGATGGAGTCTAAGTTCTAATGCACGTGTGTTACTTGCTCATAATGGAGACATGCACGTGCTCTATGAGGGTCTTTGGGACCCTCAACACCACTCAACACCTTGCATGTTCGACGGGCTTTGCTAAAGAAGTGTGGTTTGGGCCCTGAGACCAAGAGACCCAGAGTGGTGGTTGAGGGCGGGACAGGACCAGTACTGGTTTAGTGGAAATGCTGAGTCTGCTGTTGCCTTCCTCAGACAGAACCTCTTGATGTTGATATGCTATTAAGAAACACATCTGCTAAGAAACACATCTGGCGCAGGGGCTGACTCTCCAGGGTGTAAATTTCCTAAGTAATGGCTTCTTTCTCCTCTGATGCCTTTTGGGCATTTTATTGCTCCTTAGCACCTCTATGAGGAGAATTGTAGAAAGTGAGGAGGAGGTAGGGTGAAGAGGAGGAGGAGGTGCTGCTATTTCTAAATTTAGTGGAAAGGATGTAAAAGTGAAGTTAGAAGGGAAAGTCTGGAGTTTAGGGCTTTTATTTCCTCTGATTATCCTGTTTTCCTATTAGCCTAGGTGGTACTTGTAATAATAGTTACCACTAAGGACTTACTAGGTGCCCAGCCTTCTGCTGAATGCTTTATATTTATTATCTCATTTAATTCTCAAAAGATCCTTATGATGTAGAGATTATTAAGCCCATTTTGTAAATGAGGGAACAGCTCAGGGAAGTAATTGGCTGAAAGTCACATGGCTTCTGAGTGGAAGGGCTGGGATGGAACGGGGATCTCTCTGCCTCCAGAGCCCATGTTTTCATGGTATTGGGCTCCCTAACACCAGGTGTTCTGATGTTTCAGGTGAAGAGATTGTTTTCTGAAGGCTGCGTTGGAGGCTGTGACAGAGCACAGAGCCCTGTGGAGCTGATGGGGAGGCTTTCTCAATAACATGGCCCTTCGCCATTAGCCTTGCCATGACCACATTTTTCACCAGCGTCCCCCCCTGGATTCAAGATGCAAAGCAGGAGGAGGAAGTGGGCTGGAAACTAGTTCCCAGGCCTCGGGGCCGGGAGGCGGAGAGTCAAGTGAAGTGCCAATGTGAAATCTCGGGGACACCCTTCTCAAATGGGGAGAAGCTGAGGCCTCAGAGCCTCCCCCATCCAGAGCAGAGGCCGTATAGCTGCCCTCAGCTGCACTGTGGCAAGGCGTTTGCCTCCAAGTACAAGCTGTATAGGTAGGTGACACTCCCATACCTCTTCCTGCCCTGAGGTTTCCAGAGGATAAAGCCAGAGAGACTCCACTGAGTGTGGGACTTTATCTGTGGCAGAAGAGTAGAGGTTAATTTGTCCCATAAGTGTACCCTGAACGTCAGCCGTTTGAGGTCACTCACTGAAAAATAATGGTGGTATTTTTTATTCAAACACTAGAATCTGATGGGTACAATATCAGATAGCCACGAACAAACTAGATAGAATTTTTTTTTTCAATACAGGTATACCTCATTGTATTGCACTTCACTTTATTGTACTTCTCAGATACTGCGTTTTTTACAAATTGAAGGTTTGTGGCAACTCTCAGTCAAGAAAGTTGGCCCAGTTTTCCAACAGCATTTGCTCACTTCATGTCTCTGTGTCATGTTTTGGTAATTCTCACAAAAAAAGATTATAGCTTGCTGAAGGCTCAGATGATAGCTAGCATTTTTTAGCAATAAAATATTTTTAAATTAAGTATATACATTGGTTTTTTAGACATAATGCTATTGCACACTTAATAGACCACAGTATAGTGTAAACATAACTTTTATATGCACTAGGAAACCAAAAAATTCATGTGACTCCTATTATTGTGACGTTCACTTTATCGCAGTGGTCTGGAACCAAACCTGCAATATCTCCGAGGTATGCCTGTGCTACTTTCCCCACCTATGTCAGGTAATGGTCAGAATATTAGCCCCAAATTAGGAATCCGTTTTAGAAGTTTAGAAGGAAAAGGAGACCCTCAAGTCCAATCTGTAAATTTTAAAGTGCAGGCTCAGAGTGGAGAAGTAACTTACCCAAGGTCTATAGCTTCTTAGGTCCTGCAGTGCCTCTTCTACTGAACTAGCATGCCACTCAGATGATTACTTATGTCTCTGTAGAGTACCTGGTGTCCTCTGGGTTGGAAGATTTCCTGAAACTTCTAAGCCCAAGAACCCCTACTTAAAGTGAAATGGAATGTGAAAGCCCTGGTGTAAAGCAGATAATGACAGAGCAGCTTTGAAGGGAGGGGGGCCCACTCGGACGTAATTTTGATTTTATCTTTGCCTTTCCATCAGAGGACTATGAACATGCCCTTTACCAATAATGTAGACTTCCTGATGCACAGTCATTCATCTCTTGACTATTATTTATTGATCTCCTGCCACATACCAGGCACAGTGTTCAGTGATACGGACAGAATAGTGAGCCAGACAGATGGGGGTGCTGGCCCTCCTTGAGTTTACTGTCTAATAGCAGGGACAGACAGTAAATGGGTAAACGCAAGAACAAGATGACCACAGAAAGCCTCAGTTCCTTGTCTGGAAAACAGTTGATAGGAAGGAACTAAAACAGGTAACAGGGTAGCGTGTGGCCAGGGTTGCCCTCATGACAGTTCTGTTGTCCTCAGGAATGCTTTGATTCTGTGTGCTCCTCTGTCTTAGGTGGATTTCAGTTGGGGCTGTCCTCTTAGACTTTCTTAGTGACAGTCTGAGTGTCAGTGGGAGGCTACAGGAAAGGTCCTGGGCCAGGAGACAGGAGCCTTGACTCCACCCTTAGTCACTGTATTTTAGGTGAATTACTAAACCTCTCTGGGCCTTTGTTTCCTCACCTTGAAAATGAGGGAAATAGACTGTGGATCACTCAGCATCTCCCTCTCATACGTTTTCATGCCAGTTGTGTCACAGGAGGTTAATAGTAACCCTCATAGGTGTGAGCACTCACACATAGCATGAGGGTAATGGGTACAATTGATAAGAATCACTGGGTGCCGTGCTAGAGACAGCAGTGGCATACCTAAGTGAACCTGGGTCTCAGGAAGGTCAGTGTTTAAATTCAGCCTCTGCCACTTACTGACTGGTGGGTGGGGCTGCCCTGTGCTTCAGCCTCTTAGGGAGGACAAGGTTAATCACACATCTCACACAGGGCTTGCAAACGGTGGGACTCCAGAGTCTTGCTGAGTTGATTCTGAGTGTACTATGGAGCTCTGGATTGCAGTTCCTGGATTCTGAGCTGCTTTCCAGACAGAAAGGAGCAGGAGCAAACCAAGGGACACTGAGGTGCCAGATCACTAAAAAAAAGTTTTTAAATGTTGCTGCTGTGCTCGCTTCGGCAGCACATATGCTAAAATTAAATGTTGCTGCTTTGTGTGGCAAACAATTTAAGTGGTACCAATGGACATGCAGTGAAAAACGAATTGTCACACTCGAAGCCACTATTCTCCTCCCCAAAGGCAGTTTCTTGTGTATTCTTGTTGAGACGTTCAAACGTGTATTCCCTTCCTTCTTTATTTTCACAGGGGATTGTATTACACGCACTATACTGAACTTCCTTTTTTGACTTGGCTCCCTATATCTTCGGATATTGTTCCAGATCAGGAAGTTTAGATATATTTCATTTTCCCTTTATTGTGTCATTTAAATTTTTGTAAATACGCTTTTTTTTTGCAAAGGAAATGCATTCAAAATTCAAAAGGTATATAATGAAAATTCTCTATCACACCCATAAAAGCTGCCCATTTCTTCTCCCCATAGGTAGCCAATGTTGTCAGTTTCTTGTGTAGCCTTCCAGAAATATTTTAAGCTCATACAAGCAAACATACATATATCTTCCCTCTTTTCATTTGTATAGTACTATTCCATAGGCACTATTCTGTCTCATGGGTTTTTTTGACTTCAGTGTATCTAGGAGCTTGCTACCTGTGGTACATATAAAGCTGCTATTATTTTAAAAAGTTGAGTTGGGAATTCTCTGGTGGTCCAGTGGTTAGGACTCTGTGCTTTCACTGCTGAGGACCCAGGTTCGATCCCTGATCAGGGAACTAAGATCCCACAAGCCTCATGGCCAGAAAAAAAAAAAAGTTGAGTCATTTTATGGACTTAGAATAACTTAATCAGTTCCCTATTGATGAACATTTAGATTGTTCCTGATTTTTTGCTACTAAAATCAGTGCTGCAAAGAATAGCAGTACCTGTGATTTTGCAGGTGGTCGAGGATATCTATAGAATACAGTTGGCATGGTATTCCATTCCACTGCATGGTTGTACCATAATTTTTGTGTCTAGTTGCCTGTTAGTGGACAACTCAGTTGTCTATAGCCAGCCCTTGTGATCTCATTTCTTTCTCCTCTGTCCTCCATCCCTATCTCCAGGCACATGGCCACTCACTCAGCCCAGAAACCCCACCAGTGCATGTACTGTGATAAGATGTTTCACCGCAAGGATCATCTGCGGAACCACCTGCAGACCCATGACCCCAACAAAGAGGCCCTCCACTGTTCTGAGTGCGGTAAGAATTACAATACGAAGCTGGGCTACCGGCGCCACCTGGCCATGCATGCCGCCAGCAGTGGTGACCTCAGCTGCAAGGTGTGCCTGCAGACCTTCGAGAGTACCCAGGCCCTGCTAGAGCACCTGAAGGCCCACTCACGCCGGGTAGCAGGTGGCGCCAAGGAGAAGAAGCACCCCTGTGACCATTGTGACCGGCGGTTCTATACTCGGAAGGATGTGCGGCGGCACCTGGTGGTCCACACAGGCCGGAAAGACTTCCTGTGCCAGTACTGTGCCCAGCGATTTGGCCGCAAAGACCACCTGACACGTCATGTCAAGAAGAGTCACTCGCAAGAGCTGCTCAAGATCAAGACAGAGCCAGTGGACATGTTAGGCCTGCTCAGCTGCAGCTCCACAGTCAACGTGAAGGAAGAGCTGAGCCCTGTGCTGTGCATGGCCTCTCGGGACGTGATGGGGGCCAAGGCCTTCCCTGGCATGTTGCCCATGGGCATGTATGGTGCCCACATCCCTACCATGCCCAGTGCGGGTGTGCCACACTCCCTGGTGCACAACACGCTGCCCATGGGTATGAGCTACCCTCTGGAGTCCTCACCTATCTCTTCCCCAGCTCAGCTTCCTCCAAAATACCAGCTTGGATCTACCTCATACTTGCCCGACAAATTGCCCAAAGTGGAGGTGGATAGTTTGCTGGCGGAGCTTCCTGGAAGCCTGTCTCTCTCATCCGCTGAACCCCAGCCCGCCTCACCTCAGCCGGCGGCAGCTGCGGCCCTCCTAGATGAAGCACTGCTCACCAAGAGCCCCGCCAACCTCTCTGAGGCCCTCTGCGCTGCTAATGTGGACTTCTCCCACTTACTGGGCTTTCTTCCTCTCAACCTGCCCCCATGTAACCCGCCCGGGGCCACAGGAGGCCTGGTCATGGGCTACTCCCAGGCTGAGGCGCAGCCCCTGCTCACCACTTTGCAAGCTCAGCCTCAAGATTCCCCGGGAGCTGGGGGACCGCTGAACTTTGGGCCTCTGCACTCCTTGCCTCCTGTCTTCACCTCTGGCCTGAGCACCACCACCCTGCCTCGTTTCCACCAGGCATTCCAGTAGCCCCAAGGAGGACCTCAGCTCAGTCTTGGCTCTGTCAGGGAGTCTCAGTATCTACCCCATATGCATCCCCCATGAAGGCAGCTGAGCTTTCAGAGCTGAGTTCAAAATGAAAAATTCCAGTATCTGTATGGAGCACTTGGTTTGGGGGCTTGGGCTCCAGGATCAGTTCCAGGAGGAGCCTTGAGCCCCAACCCCATGAAAAGATGTCATACAATAGGACTTCAGGTATTTTTACTTTTTTTTTTTTTAATCTGAATCGGGAGCCACACCTAGCCCTCTCCCTCTCCAAAGCATCAGAACCTCCTTCTCTTTGGAGAAGGGAGAGGTCTCTTGGAGACACAGAGGGTTTTACTTTGGATGACCTCGAGAGAAATAGCCCAAGAAGCCCGTCTTCTGGTCCCAGCCTGCAGACCCCACAGCAGTTGGTGAGGCCCTGCTGCAGAGGGTCCATCGCCTGCTTCCAACCAACAGGCAGGAGAGAGGGCCTCTGTTCTTCCCCATCACCTCCATCCCTCCTGTCCTAGCACCTCCATTTTCAGTGTTTTCCAGCAACGGTACCGTTTACACAGTCGCCTCAGACACACCATTTCACCTCCCTTGCTGAGCTGTATAGCCTTAGAATGATTGCAGTGAACATTGTTTACACACCGTGAATCCATTCCCACCAGTCCATTCCAGTTGGCACCAGCCGGAACCATTTGGTACCTGGTGTTAACTGGAGCCCTGTTTACAAGGCGGAGTCGGGTCTCACTGACTTCTCTTCACTTGAGGTCATATTTTTCCCCTGTGGGGAAATAAACTGACTTTGGACTGCTTCAGTCTCTGCCATCTTCCATGACTGTGTCTGTTCCTGCCTTCCTCGGTAGAGTCCACAGGAGACAGGCAAGAAGATTGGAGCAGTTTTCTCACAGGTCTGCAATTCTGTTTTTCTCCAAGTACAGCACGACCCCCTCATCCTCCTTTTGAACTGGAGAGGGGAAGAAATGAAAGGCATGCCCACTTCCATCACCCCCCGCCCCAGTTCTCTAATCCCCACCCTGAATGTCATGAGCTTTTATCATTAGTCTTGGGACGAGGGACTCCGGCTCTAGGCTGGTGTGGATAGCAAAGGAGAGGGTGAGACCTCATTTGTCTCTCTCCTGTCTCTTTTCCAGGAAGTTGTGGAATTGTTGGAAGAAGAGTTTTCAGAAAGTTAGGACTGGGCAGATGGTTGAGTCCTAATCTCTGGGTGTACATCATTGCCTCCCATACCAAACTGTTTTCTTCTCTACAGTGTTCCTCCTCTCTCCCACTTTGCAGTCCCGTGGACTCAGGCCCACTGTGCCTAGGCTTCTCTGCTCTCCATCAAAGAACTTCCATCTTCCTTTTGTGGCCCCTCTCACTTTTGCCCCCAGTACTCAGCAAGTTTCTTGCAACAAATGATTAGTTCTTCTCTTCTGACTTGTGGGGCTCCCTGCCACAGCACAGCTCTTGCCCAGCTGAACCCCATCCCTGCTTCATCTCAGTTCTGCATGGGCTTTGCTCTTCCCACTCGTGGAAGGGAGGCAGCTCAGGGACCACCAGTGTGGGGCCCTCTTGAGACACTTCCACTCTGATTCAGAAACACACTCCTACCTCTTTACTGTTAACTCCTACAGATGCAGCCAGCAGTTTCTGGGCGCTTCTCTCAGCAGGTGCCTCATACTGGCTTCTCCACTAGGGTTTCAGGACAAACTACCGAGGAACTGCCTCAGCCTCTTCCCAGTCCTCCCCCCCTCCCCCTTCTGTCTAGAAACCACTTTGGTTTATCATCAGGAACTGAGCAGGTCCAAGACCCAGGCTTCTGCTTCAGCCCAGGCCAGTACTCTTCCTTTGAGGTGAAAGCCTTAAAATGTAGCTCCCTGGCCCTTAATTGGAAGTAATGTGGAGTGAATAAGCATGTTTTAGTTTAGGCAGGCTAGTTTGGGATACCTTTAAAAAAAAAAAAAAGACAAAACCAGATATCAAGGTGTCTGGCAAGATTAGAATCGGAGTAGGTGATTTGCTTCTAAAAATTCGCTTCAGTGAGTCCCAGGGACTAACTAAGGTTTACTTTTGAACGCGTCCCCTTGGTACGCAGCCACCTCCTGCATGCTGTGCATGTTACTGGGACTCGTATATAGGAAATGGTATGTGAGGATCCAAACAGGACTCTGCTGCTATTCTCCTTGTCGTCTCTGATCTTCATCACTAGACCCAGCAACCCTCACCCCTCCCTGCCGCCTTCCCTGCATCTTTCGTTTACAGAGGCAAATGGGCCTCTGGCCACAGAATACAAAGTCTTGGGCGGTTAGAAGAGTCCCCTCCTCTTTGCCTGCTCTTTCCTGTCCCTTCCTTGAATACTCTCCCCCGTTAGTGATGCTGGGAAACTCATAGGACAGGCAAAGCAACTATTTAAAACCTTGTAACTGGGGCCTTGCTCCTCCTCCCCTCACTTCTTCCTTCCGTCCTGTTCCTCTTTTCTTCTTCCTTCAATGCCCTTCCCACCCACGAGGAATTTTCCTATCACTGTGAACGTTGCTGGTGCAGAGGAACATTTGCCTTCACCTTTTTTGTTTTTTTTTTTGGACCATAGACACCCAGCCATTTCTTAAACCTCCCCAAAATTAAAAAAAAGTCCACATTGGCCTGGTTGTTCAAAGGATAAGAATAGCTTTATCCTACTCAGTACCAGACCCACTTCAGTACCCTTACTGAGGCCATGAGAGCCTAGGGGTTTCTGCCCAGGACAGGAGCCATGGCATGTTGGCAGAGACCAAACGGGGACCAGGAAAAGGGGTGATGTTCCCTTCCCCCACCACCTCCAACCTCTGTCAGCATGAGCTGCCGTGAACAGTGGCAGGCAACTCCCCCTCTGCACAGTAGCTGGTCAGGGTTGAGTGCAGTCCTGGGGGCCAGGGGATAGCATGCCCAGTTGTGTCAGCTCAGAGGATCTGCACATCTTAGAGATGTGAGAGGTAGGGAAAGGAATAACAGTGATGTTTTTTCCCTCACCCTTTTACAATGGCATTTGGTTAATGGAAATCTGGGAAGCAGGTGTGATTACTTCTTTTGCTCATAGATACTGTTCTAAGTTGAAATTCTCTCACTGCCCTGAACTATCCCCTAGTAGCCCTTTAAGTCCCCACCCCCCTTCTTTTTGGTAGCTGTTTTCTCCACCCTCTCTCCACCTCCTCTCTTATCTAGGAGCTGTTTTTAAGCACGATTTTTTTTAACAGTTTATATTGTACAGGATCAATATTTTGCTTTTTAACAAGGATATTTATGTAATAAGAAACTGCCTTAGGCAGGTGTTGGCCAGAAAAGTCCAGATTCCTCTGGGACCCCACCCTGGCCTCTCCTGGAACTCTGAACCTGCTGTGGAAGGAATTGGCTGTAACCTCACCACTGGAGAGTAGGGTCTGTGGCGAGGGAAAGGGGTGTACTGGTTGTGACAGGAGAAGGATCCACCATCATAATCTAGTGCCTCTATGGAGGGGTTTGGAAGAAGCATTCCAGTTCAGTTTCTTCGGGTGTGAGCTTCCTTCCTTAGCGGCTTCTCCCCATAGTGCACCTCTCCACCTCCTACTGTTCGGCACTAGAACTCCTGAAACACCACTTCTCATACACCTCCCTCCCTCCTTCCCAGTGGTCAAGGCTTTGGAGCCACTCTTTTCGGAACGCCAGATTATTTAAAGAGAGAAAAATACAAGACAAAACCTTCTAGCACTTTGTAAACACAGTGAATAACCTCTTGGAGTATTTTTGGCTTTATATAAAACAAGGTTTTTAATTGTAAAATATAAGTGCCATTAGAAAATGCACAGGGCCTATCTTTGTTAAAGTAGATTTTTCAATGTTTTGCAGAATTACATTTTCAAAAAAAAGTTTTTATAATGAAGTTGTTTATTAAAAACTTCTGAATGATGTGTTTGGAAGTTGTGAACCTGTTTGATTGGGAAGGGGTAGGAGAGAGCCTGAAGAAGAACTGGAATCCAGACATCTTTAGCATCCAAGGGGATGATGAGTATAGGGCAGACAGTAACAACCCTTCACATTAGCACCTACAAACTTTGCACTTTGAAATTAAAGATCTTTGAGGTAAGTGGCATCATGCCACCACAATAATCTTGGGTGCAAGAGTCAGAAAAACCAAATTGGCTTAAAGGTGACATTTCATGTCACTGAAAATGCCAGATGGAGTGCAGTCTTGAGGTTAATACGGATCCAGCAACTCAAACATGGTTGGCCTTAGCATTCCTGTGTTTGCCGTATCTTGTGCAGTTGTGACTTCATCCTCCAGCCCTTCAAAATGGTTTGTCCCTTTGTGTAGGAGAAGAATGCTGCCATAATTCCAGTCATTTTCACACAGTGCTGACCACAAATGGAGAGGGACCCTTTCTGGGCTCTCTAAGGAGAGAGGAGTCCTTTATTCACGGAAGCCTCAGTAAGCGTCTCCTGTCTCATTGGCCGTGATGGCATTCTGTGCCATCCCAAAACCAGTCACTATAGGCCAGTGATGACAAGGCTGAGACGGGTTGGAGTAGTTTCTCAAAGGAAATTTGGGGTACTGTTAGGATGAGGAATGGATGCTGGTTGTCCAAGAAAAAAATGTCATCCATTGCCCAAGGCGCACAGCTGGTAAGTGACAGAGCTAGGACCTAACCTTGACCACACTTGCGCCTACCCATTTGGTTCAGACAGACTCTTGAAAGGCTATTATGGCTTCACCTGATGTTGCTTGGCCAGTCTCCAGTGAAGGTAGTCATCACTATTCCGGGCCCCATCCCTTGTACTGAGATCCTCCTGTCCAGGGCTCAGACCAAGCTTGCTTTTCTGTGGTCTGGAGCCAGTGTTCATAGCCAAGCAGTGCAAATCACTCCAGAGACCAGCCCAAGAATTTATGGGACGTTAAGTGTTAATGTGTGTAACAGGTGCTTTATGTACAAAGGCAGTGAGTGGGCTGGCTCTTCATCTCTGGCCTTCTGTTTACTTGACTAACTGTCCACCCCAGTGGGTTGGATCCCTGCTAGGGCCCCAAGAGAATCCACCTTGCCCTCTAGGGGATGCATACCCAGGAGTGGGTCTGGGGGCTCAAAGCTATCTTTTCCATTGGATGGGAGGAAGCTGAAGGCCTTCTGGAGGAGGTGGCAAGGACTTCCAGGTGAGCGGGTGGGGTATTGGGTGTATTGACCTCCATGGGCCACAAGTTTGGGAGCTGAGATCACAGGAGTGCAGGTGCACTTGCAGGATCAGGGCTGCAGAGGCTGGTCCATCCAGGCTCTTACTATCTGTGCACAGACCCTGCACTTCAGACTAGAGTTCACATTTGTGAAATGTCTGAAGCAGAGAAAAGGGTAGCCCCTAGGCCTAAGACGAGGTGAAGCCATGTCCACCCTTCAGCCTGTCAGCCCAGGAAGATCCAGCTCGTTCAGGGAAACCAGGCAGGGGTCCACTTGCTTCCTGGTTGGCAGCATTTGGGACCTTCCCTTGCCCTTAGATCCTTCTACTCAGACCTTGTTTCTTCCTTTTCCCACAAATATTTTGAGCACCTCCACGTGCCTGACAATTACTATGCAAGTTTCTGTCTAGTCAGCCTCTGCAACGGATACCTCTTGAGTCCTCTGCATATGCCTGAGTAATTTATCCTGTGAAAGCTGCCCCAAAGCCACAGTCGAGTGTGGGCACCAGCCGACTCCCATCTGTCCACCACAGATGCGGGGAACAGTAATTGCCTGGCGTGGTGGCTGTGGGGTTGGGCCTGATCCTGGGCGCCTGCTCAGAGCTGTTCGCTGCTTGGTACACCCCTGCACTTCAACCATTTCCACCGCCGACTCCCAGTTCTGTCTGGGCGCCCGCAGTCGCATCCCCACCGGGCAGCCCCCTGCCACTCCGCCAGGCGCCTAGTCCCAAGACAGCCGGGGAAACCTTGCGAATCACATCCGGAAAAGCGTGGGGGCGCAACGGGCGGGGCGAGCCCCGTAGGAGAAAATCGGGCCTCCCTGCCTACTACCCGCGGTCCCGCTGGGGTCGCTGCCAGCCACCCAGCCGCCCCTCTCGCTGCACCCGCAGTATCGCCCGCGCGCCCCGAGCCCCTCCAGGCCAGAGGCTCCCGCAGGTGATGGCGGACGAGGGTGCGGGGGGCCTGGAAACCGCCGCGCGCCGGGTCACCGCGTCTGGGGCCCAAGAGGCTGGGGGACGCGGGTATCCCGACCCCGCAGCCCGCCCAGGGACCGACCTGCCTGCCCCGGAGGGCCGGGAAGAGGCCTCCGCGGCCACTGACCTGAGCCCAGAAAACGGTCTTTTCGGGGACGGGGCCCCAGAAACCTGTGGCACAGAAGGGTGGGAGGCTCGGGCTGGAGCCGGCGGGAAGGCAGAGGAAGTGACGACTGGGGAGGGCGCCATCTTCATGGAGGAGGCGGAGCGGGAGGTGGGGAAGCAGCAAGTGGGAGAGGAGATGGAGGTGGCCGAGAAGCTGGTGCGGGGGGAGAAGCTGGAGGTGGGAGCGGAGGCGCAGCAAGGCCCGGGACCCCTGAACTTTGGTGGCCCAGCTGTGGACCCGCTGGAAGCCATCCAGTGGGAGCTGGAGGCCGTGAGTGCCCAGGCGGACAGGGCCTACCTGCGCCTGGAGCGCAGGTTTGGGCGCATGCACTGGTTGCACCTAGCCCGAAGGAGCTTCATCATCCAGAATATTCCTGGCTTCTGGGTCACTGCCTTCCTGAACCACCCGCAGCCGTCAGCCATGATCAGCCCCCGAGGCGAAGACATGCTCTGCTACGTGATGAATTTGGAGGTGAGGGAGCACAGGCACGCCAGGACGGGCTGCAAGTTCAAGTTCAGTTTTTGGAGCAACCCCTACTTTCGGAACAAGGTGACAGTGAAGAAGTATGAGTGCAGATCCTCAGGCCGGGTGGTGTCAATCGCAAGTCGCATTTGCTGGCACTGGGGCCAGGAACCTCCGACTCTGGTACACAGGAAGCGGGACACCGTCCGCAGCTTCTTCAGCTGGTTCTCAAAGCACAGCCTCCCGGAGGCCGACAGGGTTGCCCAGATTATTCAAGAGGACCTGTGGCCCAACCCCCTGCAGTACTACCTACTCTGGGATAGGCCCCACAGAGCCAGGCAAGGCCTAGCAAGGTGGCCCACAGAGGCCCCTCCTAGGCCCTATGGGTTCCAGTCTGGCTAAGTCCTGCCCTGGGACCTGGCCCCTACACAAGACTCCTTTCTGCCTCCTGGAGACCTGTGCTTAGGCCAGCCATGGCACTCTGCTGTCTGCTTTCTGTTCCGTGTACTCTGACCCCTTTGGACTTAAGTGGACTCAGCTCCGAGATTGTGGCCTTCATGGCCACGCTCTTCTGTTTCCATGTAGGCTCCATGCATCACATGACTGTCACATGCCACAGTGTCTACCCAAGCACTCAGTGCTGTGGACAGGTACTACCATCATCATGGCCTGGACCTGTCTTTGATCATGGCCTTCCACCCATTTTTTGTGTGTGTGTGGTACGCGGGCCTCTCACTGTTGTGGCCTCTCCCGTTGTGGAGCACAGGCTCCGGACATGCAGGCTCAGCGGCCATGGCTCACGGGCCCAGCTGCTCCGTGGCATGTGGGATCTTCCCGGACCGGGGCACGAACCCGTGTCCCCTGCATCGGCAGGCGGACTCTCAACCACTGTGCCACCAGGGAAGCCCCACCACCCATTTTTAACATGGGCACCCACAGGTCATCACTAGGAGGACCAGTGCCTCTTTGAGGCCTACTCCTTCAAGGCCACAGCATGTCGGGCTTCATACTTATGCTGACCCCACACCTGTCCGTGGCAAGCTGAGTCTTGTCACCCAAGAGGAAGTGGGTGCATTTGGTCAGCCAGACTTGGACATTCCAGGACCTCAGGACCACAGGCCAGGCTAATGGACTGTTGGGCATCTAGCAGAATGGGCATGGGGTGAGGTCAAGGACATGAAGCAGTGGGCAATGCATTCTTTGTGATCACACTGCTCTTCTTACCCCTGTGTTGGTCCTACTTCCCGACCTGCTACTGACTTGTGAAGGTCTGTGTCCTACCTGTGTCTGGTCATCGCCCTTCTCATGAGTTTCACCCATGTTGCCAGCAACCTTGTTGCCTGCTCCCAGGTCTATAAGGACCTCAAGAACTGCCTGTGAACGCAGGTGGGCCACCTGCCAACGCACAAGAGCTCCCAAACCCCCAGGAACTCTGCCACGCTGTTATATCTGGGCATGCACTTAAGGCAGGGGCAGTAATGGAGTCCCTTCCAGAAGCCTACCTTCCTGAGCTCCAGTCACTGGACTCACACAGAACCCAACTCCCCTGTCTCCACTTGTTTTTAGGCTGCCAGCTTGGGGGTGCTGGAGAGGGGGTGTTTCTGCTCATGAGGCCTTTCTCCACCTGCTGAGATCTCACATGTTTCTTTTTATTTTCTTTAAAGTGATAGCTCAGAAACAAAATAACTGAAGAAGCAAGGTTTTTTACAAACAGCTGAGGAGACAGGCTTTCTTGTTGAATTTGCCGCTCTGATTGTCTCCAGAGAGGGAGGGTTGTCCTGTAGCTTGGCGGAGCTCTCGTTGCCCCCTCTGCTCCAGGGCCCTGACCCCCTCAGCAACGGGGGGCAGCACAGGGCCCCTGAGCAGAGACACCAGGAGCTCCGGGCCCGCAGGGATAGCACATTGTTCTGTTTCGTGCTTTGTTCTTGGAGACTAACTTTAGCTCCAACTCTACTTTCTTCTCCTTTCGCCGGATCCAAACCCTCATGGGATCCTGTTAGTACAGGAGCTTAGCTGTGCCCCCCTCCTAAGACCCCCTAAGACAGTTTTTTGGGGCTGTCTCCATCTCATTTTGAGGGAGTGACCATACCTAGGCCCCTTCCCATGGAAGGCCTTCTTTTCTGCTCCCGAGGACCTGGGGAGGCCTTAACACAAAATAAAGGAGGGGGGCTGCTCTTGGCAGGGGCGTGTAAGAGAAGTTGGAGCCAGCTGGGAAGACAGGGATGGAGGAGGGCCTGCAAGGTGCAGGGAGGGGAGCCCCCGAATCTTCCTAACTTTTTTGATTCACCAACTGATATTTTAATTTAAAAAAATTTTTTTCCTTTTATTTTTTAAAATTTATTTGTATTTGATTATTCCAGTTTCTAAAAATTTTGATGGTCAACCCTATTGAGGAAATTTGTTGATTTTTTTTTAACATCTTTATTGCAGTATAATTGCTTTACAATGGTGCGTTAGTTTCCGCTTTATAACAAAGTGAATCAGTTATACATATTCATATGTCCCCATATCTCTTCCCTCTTGCGTCTCCCTCCCTCCCACCCTCCCTATCCCACCCCTCTAGGTGGTCACAAAGCACCGAGCTGATCTCCCTGTGCTATGCAGCTGCTTCCCACTAGCTATCTAGTGGGATATATATGTCCATGCCACTCTCTCACTTCGTCCCAGCTTACCGTTCCCGCTCCCCGTGTCCTCAAGTCCATTCTCTACGTCTGCGTGTAGATTTTTTTTAAATTAATTTTTATTGGAGTATGGTTGCTTTACGATGTTGTGTTAGCCTCCACTGCACAACAAAATGAATCAGCCATACACATACAGATACCCCCTCCCTTTTGGACTTCCCTCCCATTTAGGTTACCACAGTGCATTAGGTAAGAGTTCCCTGTGCTATACTGTATGTTCCCATCAGTTGTCTATTTTATACATAGTATCAATAATGTATATGTGTCAATCCCAGTCTCCCAGTTCCTCCCACCCCACCCCTTTCCCCCTTGGTATCCATACGTTTGTTCTCTACGTCTGTGTCTCTATTTTTGCTTTGCAGATAAGATCATCTATACCATTTTTCTAGATTCCACATATATGTGTTATTATACAATATTTGCTTTTCCCTTTCTGACTTACTTTACTCTGTATGGCACTTTCTAGGTCCATCCATGACTCTACAAATGATCCGTTTTTATTCCTTTTTATGGCTGAGTAATATTCCATTGTATATATGTACCACATCTTTATCCATTCCTCTGTTGATGGACATTTAGGTTGTTTCCATGTCCTGGCTATTGTAAATAGTGCTTCAGTGAACATTGGGATGCATGTGTTTTTTTGAATTATGGTTTTCTCTGGGTCATATGGTAGTTCTGTTTTTAGTTCTTTAAGGAACCTCCATACTGTTTTCCATAGTGGCTGTATCAATTTACATTCCTGCCAACAGTGTATGAGGGTTCCCTTTTCTCCACACCCTCTCCAGCATTTATTGTTTGTAGATTTTTAAAAATAAATTTTAATTAATTAATTAATTTTTGGCTGCGTTGGGTCTTCGTTGCTATGCGCAGGCTTTCTCTAGTTGCAGTGAGTGGGGGCTACTCTTTGTTGTGGTGTGTGGGCTTCTCATTGCGGTGGCTTCTCTTGTTGCGGAGCATGGGCTTAGTTGCTCTGTGGCATGTGGGATCTTCCCGGACCAGGACTGGAACCTCTGTCCCCTGCATTGGCAGGTGGATTCTTAACCACTGCACCACCTGGGAAGCCTTGTTTGTAGGTTTTTGGATGATGGCTGTTCTGACCGGTGTGAGGTGATACCTCATTGTAGTTTTGATTTGCATTTCTCTAATAATTAGTGATGTTGAGCATCTTTTCATGTGTTTGTTAGGTCTTCTGCACATTTTTTGATTGGGTTGTTTGCTTTTTTGATGTTGAGCTGCATGAACTGCTTGTATATTTTGGAGTTTAATCCTTTGTCAGTTGCTTCATTTGCAAATATTTTCTCCCATTCTGAGGGTTGTCTTTTCGTCTTGTTTATGGTTTCCTTTGCTGTGCAAAGCTTTTAAGTTTCATTAGGTCCCATTTGTTTAATTTTGTTTTAATTTTTAATTTTGTTTAATTACTCTAGGAGGTGAGTCAATAAAGATGTTGCTGTGATTTATGTCGAAGAGTGTTCTGCCTGTGTTTTCCTCTAAGAGTTTTATAGTGTCTGGCCTTACATTTAGGTCTTTAACCCATTTTGAGGTGTTTTTTTTTTTTGCGGTACGCAGGCCTCTCACTGCCGTGGCCTCTCCCGTTGCGGAGCACAGGCTCCGGCCGCGCAGGCTCAGCGGCCATGGCTCACGGGCCCAGCCGCTCCGCGGCATGTGGGATCTTCCCGGACCGGAGCACGAACCCATGTCCCCTGCATCGGTAGGCGGACTCTCAACCACTGCACCACCAGGGAAGCCCTGAGTTTATTTTTGAGTATGGTGTTAGGGAGTGTTCTAATTTCATTTTTTTACATGTAGCTCTCTAGTGTGGATTTATCTCTGGGCTTTTTTAAAAAATTAATTAATTTATTTATTATTAATTTGGGCTGCATTGAGTCCTCGTTGCTGCGTGCGGGCTTTCTTTTAGTTGCGGTGAGTGGGGGCTACTCTTCGTTGCGGTGCGTGGGCTTCTCATTTTGGTGGCTTCTCTTGTTGCGGAACACAGGCTCTAGGCGCGTGGGCTTCAGTAGTTGTGGCACGTGGGCTCAGTAGTTGTGGCATGTGGGCTCTAGAGCGCAGGCTCAGTAGTTGTGGCACACGGGCTTAGTTGCTCCGTGGCATGTGGGATCTTCCCAGACCAGGGCTCGAACCTGTGTCCCCTGCATTGGCAGGCAGATTCTTAACTGCTGCACCACCAGGGAAGCCCCTGTCTCTGGGCTTTGTTCTAATTCTGTGAAAGATGACATTGGTAATTTGATAGGGATTGTATTGAATCTGTAGATTTCTTTGGGTAGTATAGTCGTTTTCACAGTATTGATTTTTCCAATCCAAGAACATGGTATATCTTTCCATCTGTTTGTGTCTTCTTTGATTTCTTTCAAGAGTGTCTTATAGTTTTCTGCATACAGGTCTTTTGCCTCCTTAGGTAGGTTTATTCCTAGGTATTTTATTCTTTTTGTTGCAGTGGTAAATGGGATTGTTTCCTTAATTTCTCTTTCTGCCCTTTCATTGTTAGTGTACAGGAATGCAAGAGATTTCTGTGTATTAATTTTGTATGCTGCAACTTTACCAAATTCATTGATTAGCTCTAGTAGTTTTCTGGTGACATCTCTTTAAATTAGAAGAACTCATAACAGAACACTACCATTTTAGAGGTTCCCTCAATCCAGGTATGACTTTGGGTATGTAGAAAGTTAATGCTCTGTTTTTCATTTCGCTGCTTTGTTTGTTTTTGTTTTGTTTTGTTTTGGTCGTGCGGTATGCAGGATCTTAGTTCCCCAACCAGGGGTCGAACCCATGCCCCCTGCAGTGGAAGCATGGAGTCCTAACCACTGGGCCACCAGGGAAGTCCCTCATTTCGCTGCTTTTATGTCAGCCCCGATGCATCCCCTTCTCCATTTCCATCCACTGGGGAAATTGAGCTCTCCAGGCCTGCTTGTTGCTTTTAGCTGAGAACATTTACCAAGAATATCAGTGTAGTTTTTCTACACCATTTGGAAACTTATGTGGCTATTCATGATTGTTATTAAGTTGTTGTGGCTGTTAATATAACTCTGAACTTAGAAGTAGTTAGAATAAGGTTGTTTTGTCGGACTTAAGCCTAGAAATTGTTACCATATTCTGTGAGGATAACCTCCGAAAAGAAATCTGTAACCCTGATGGTCTTGATGACCTGTGTCCCAGTGGCGGTGTTGTAATGACATCGCTGTAACTGACATCACTGCTTCTAGACAGAGAAACAGTCATGAGGTGGCTTTGTCCAATGAGAAGAGGATTCATGGCACTTTGTCTTCTATTGCTTGTTGAAAACATAAAAACTTTTCAGTCTGGGGCAAAAAAAACCTCCTCAGATCATGTTACTCCCCCATCCAAAACCCTCCATTGGCAGAAAAAAAATCCTAATTCCTTATTGTGGCTGACAGATTCCAGCATTTTCTGGTCCCTGCCAACATCTCCCCTTGATCTCCCTTCACTTCCCCCATGCTCGCCTCTAAGCTGCTCCTTAAACACACTAAGCACATTGCAACCTCGGGGGTTTCACACTTGCTTTTCTGGCCCCAAACGCTTCTTCCGAGGCCCTTCCTGCCCAGCCTGTCTAAAGTCATTCTCTGCCCCTCGGCATTGCTTCTCCCCTTCTCTTCCTGATTGCCTCCATGGCACTTGTAACTCTGAAGTGATCTTCGTTTTCTTCTTTTCCTCTCCCATCTAACATGTGTCAGGAGGACAGGGACCTCTCAGTCTGCTGCTTTGCCCCACGTGCACCTCAAAAGTTAGTTGTGTGAAATGAATGACTTTAGCCAACTGTGTCAGAGTATCGTGCTCTGCCCTGCCAACATGGTTGCTGCCCAAAGGATTTCAGTTGGGCAGAGAAGTGGGACAGTGAAGGGTGACCATGTAATTTGTCTTTAGCTAGAACACGTCTGGGAGTGAAAGGGACGCTACTAATAATTACACCAGGACAAGAGGCCTAACTGGTACATAACAGTCACCCCAAAGAGACAGAACCCAGCTAAGTCCAGCTTGGCATACAGCTCTTCCCAGCTGTGTATGATGTGGGATCAGAGGGTGGAGACTTCTCTGAAGCCAGGACGCTGGAGCTGGGCTTTGAAAAATGGGCGGTAGTTTAGAAAGTGGGCCTGAAAAAGGAAATTCCTGACAGAGCAGTGTTGACCACAGGCGCTGGGATAGAAAATGCATGATGTGTTTAGGGCACAACATGTGCCCTGCGCGTGGCTGCTTGGAAGAGGCAAGGCTAGATGGGTAGGTTCAGGCCATTTTCTGGAAATAGGACCTCTGAATGCAAAGCCAAAGCCTTGTCCTGTAGATAGAGGGGAGGAGTATCAGATGTGGTTCAGAGGTGGGAGAGCTCATGGGGCAGCTGGAGGCAAGGCAGGGGTCAGTGTCTGCAACTCCCGTTCTCCATTACCTTCAGTGTGAATCTTTTCCTTCTGTCCAGGCTGCAGCTCTTCCAGGAAGCCCTCCATGATTGCCCTAGCCCACAAGAATCTCTGCCACCTCCCAAGTAGACTGAGAACCCAAAATTGGCACGCCAGTGCCTGGCTGGGCTGCACCCTCTGGGGTTCTCTTTTGTGCTGTCCCAGATGCTCCCAGGGGAATCAGGGTGAGCGTGAAGTGGAGGCAGCCTGGCGATCCTGAAAGCCAGTGCCCATGTGGTTTGCCTGCCCTGCGCCTGGTGTTTGGCAGGTGCACTTTGGCTCCTGCAGCCCAAATTGGGGCCCAGCTGCATCCTACACGTCCTTAGGCCTTCGACAGTGGTGCTTACCCAGACAGGTGCTCACTTGATCTTTCTGCTGCATGGCCAACAGCACACTTCCTTCATGCCGTGACTGGCCTCGGCGGGGGGCCTTGGCGCTCTTCTGGGGCCTGAGTCTCGTCCTCAGAACCCACTCCTGCTTGTTCATTTATTCGGGTCCCGAGTCATTTGTTTATCCACGCATCTTAGCGTCCTCTGTACCGGGTGTTGGGGGCACAAGATGACTCTATTCAGGTTTCTGCTCTCGATGAGCTCAAGAGCCTGAAAACAGTGATGATAACCCCTGACATTTAGTGAACACCTACTGTGTACAGGGAGCTCACATGGATACAGCAGCCAGAGTGGTTCTTTAAACCTACGTCGGGTCATGTCTTTCCTCTGCTCCAAACCCTCCAACGGCTCCAATTGCACACAAAAGGGAAAGCCAACGTGCTCCTTGTGGCCTGCAAGACCCTCAGGATCTGACCTTATCACCTCTCCAACTTCATCTCCTCCGCCTCTCCCTCCAGATCGCCTTCCAGTGACACCAAACTCCTGTTAGTCTTCAAACCTGGCTCAAAACTTTGCTTGCACTATACCCTCACCTGGAACCTTCTTCTCTTGATATCTGCACGGCCGACTCCTCGATTCATTAAGGTTTCTCAGCTCATCTGTTACAGTTTCACCTCCTGAGGGAGGCCGTCTGTGACCACCCTTTCCGAAAAACACCCTGACAGGCTTCCTCCAGGTTCTCTGATTTGAATTTTGTTATAGCACTGACAACCCCTTACGTTAGACTGCATATTGATTTATTGATCTGCCGTTTCCTCTGCACTCATGGGGACTTTGTCTTATTCACTGCTGAATACCCCTCACCTAGAATAGCACCTGGCACAGTTGGGGGCTCAGGAACTCTTTGAGGAATGAATGCTTCACACCCTCGAGGTTCAGGAGGCTCTCACAGGTGGGCAAGGGGAAGACGATCTCTAAGGACAGAAACTCTGTATGGCCCGAGGTAGCCATTTTCCAGGCACTCTCTGGAGTTGAGGTGATGTCTCTGGGCCCATTCCTGGTCCCTCCTACAGAGATATGGCCGCCTGGCTTACACATGCTCCAAGGGTGGAGGAAGGAGTTCAGGGCGAGGAGGGTCTTCCTGCTCTGGTGTGACAGACACGAGCCTATGCTCTCAGAGGTCTGCCCTGTTCTGTTGTCTTGGGAAGGAACTTTGGACAAGTTCTTTTCAATCAGAATGAACCTGTCTAGAAACTATAGCAATTAGTTGTTACCTATAACCGCCCTGATTACAGCTTGGGGGACTTTGATATTTTCTTCCAAGGACATGATTTCAGCACAAAGATTCAAGTATCTCTGATATCTGCTTGCCTTTGCTTAGAGGGAGAACTAAATGCTAACTTGGGCCAGTGAACTTCGAGGCTCCCACCTCACAGGCCCCACCATCAGAGCTGACTCAGGACCTCAAGGGCAGGGGCTGGGGTGGAGCAGGCACTAGCCGGAAGGCTGATAGGCCGGCATGCTCTTGATTCCCCACTGTGTGGCCTTGGACACATCTTTTCATGGCTCTCAGCCCGAGTTTCTCACCTAAAGGAAACCTTGGATATTCTTTAGCAGGAGGAAAAAGTCCCTTCAGGTGTCTCCCCCTCCCCATAAGCCTCCAGCCCTCCAGGTGGCAGGCTCAGTGACAATGCTTTTGGTTGCATCTAACAGAAACTCGTAATTGACTTAAACAAGAGATTTTTTCCCCTTACGTGAACATCCAGAGGTCAGATGGGCTTTGGGGCTGTTTGATTCAGCAGCTCAATGATGTCTTCAAAGACTTGGGCCTTCTTCCCTGATCTGCCATCCTTCCTGTTGGTTCCATTCTCGGGTTGGTACCAAGATGGTAGCAGTAGTTCCAAGGGTAACTTTGGGATATGGCAACTCCAGAGAAGGCAGACTCTGTCTTCCCATGACTTGCTTAGAATGGAAGAAAACTTTCCCAGAAGCCACTTTAGACTTTCTGGGTTCTGCATCTAATCGGCTAGAACTGGGTAACATGTCTGCTCTTGAATCAGTTATTGGTGAGGTGGAGCATGGTACCATGACTTGCTTGGACCAAACATCAGGGGTAAACTGGATGTCTGTCCACAATGCCCAGTGGGATGGTTAAGACTGTCATCTCTAGGAGCTACAGTTATAGTTCAGCTCTCCTGTGGGACCCCCTAGATGGCACTTTCACCCTGCAGTGGCCCTCAGGGTTAGGGGGGGCTGACTTCTGGGCTAGCACAGGTTCAACTGCACAGTTTCTGGGCCTAGAGCGTTCTTAGGTGCAGCCAAGTCACTGCCAAACTTAGATTGCTAGGAATTAGGCCCCTTAGACTCACCATTCATGGGTGAGGAGGGAGTAACTGCTTGAGCAGCTACCATGAGTGATCCTTTCATGTAACAGGACTCACACAGCCCTTCAGGGACCCCGTGATCTTACAGGTTAAAAAAGGGAGCAGCAGAGACTTCTGTTTTTAGCCAAGATGAAATAACAGGTAAGATTTATCCTCCCACCTGAAACTACCAGTAAAACTAAACAAAATATATGAAACAGTGGTTTTCAAGGCTTTGGACATTGATCAATAAAGGACAGTAATCCCAGGCAGATGGGAAACAAGTGAGGTAAGTCCTATGACTGCCTAGCTCACTGCCTTGAGAGAGTTTTCAGGCTGCAGCATAAGGAGGGGGACTGAAGTAGAGCCGAGTACACTCCCTGAGATGGTGCCGAGAGTCTGGAGACCAATGTAACAAGAGTTCAGAAATGGGCAAAAGATCCGAACGGACATTTTTCCAAAGAAGACAAACAGACGGCCAACAGGTACATGAAAAGATGCTCAATATCCTTAATCATCAGGAATATGCAAGTCAAAAACGACAATGAGATCTCACTTCACACCTGTTAGAATGGCTATTATCAAAAAGCCAAGAAATATTGGTGAGGATGTGGAGAAAAGGGAAACGTTGTGCACTGCTGGTAGGAATGTAAATTGGTGCAGCCACTATGGAAAACAATACGGAGGTTCCTCAAAAAATGAAAAATAGAACTACCATATGATCCAGCAGTTCTACTTCTGGGTATTTATCTAAAGAAAATGAAAACACCAACTCAAAAAGATGCACCCCTATGTTCCCTGCAGCATTATTTACAATAGCCAAGATATGGAAACAACCTAAGTGTCCATCGATGGATGAAAAGATGAAGAAATTGTGGTATATATACACAATGGAATATTATCCAGCCATAAAAAATGAAATCTCACCATTTGCAACCATATGGTTGGACACTGAGGACATTATGCTAAGTGAAATAAGTCAGAGAAAGACAAATACCATTTGATCTCTCTTGTAGGTGGAATCTAAAAAAAGAAAAACAAACTCATAAATACAGAGAACAGATTGGTTGTTGCCAGAGGTGCAGGGGGTGGGAGAAGTGGGTAAAGGGGATTAAAAGGTAAAAAGAAAAAGGGGGAGAGAAGGGGAGGGGGGACGAGAGAGAGAGAGAGAGAGAGTTCTCAGAATACCAGAGAGCCAGAGAGAGCTGCACAAGGAGAAACCCCTGGAGATCTGCATAGGGTCCCCTGAAGTATTCATCAGCATACTGATCAGCACAAGTGTGCGAGGAAACTACCTGAGGCCAAGTAAAGAACCAACAGGAAGAATGAAAGGGAATAGTCCTTAGTGCTCACATGAGTGGGGAATAGTGTCTATTCCCACCAGCCATGGCACTGGGGAGAATGTCATGGTATATACGGGAGAATACTCAGAAAGGTCTTGCCTCGATAGTGGCCAATAATTAGCCCTAGAGAAAGCACTGCTCTGAAATTGCCTAAAAAATCTATGAGTAAGACCCAAAAGGATTAAACTGTTTCCAAGTAACTTAACTGTCCCAGAATGAAGCTCAAGAGGATTTACAGGATTACAAAAATATCCAGCCCTTAACAAGGTGAAACTCACAACATCTGGCATTCAATCAAAGACCATCAAGCCTATAAAGTGGCAGGCGATATGATCCACAATGAGGAAAATAAGCAATGAAAACCAACCCACAACTGAAATAGATGTTAAAATGAGCAGATAGAGGCTTCTCTCCTGGCGCAGTGGTTAAGAATCCACCTGCTAATCCAGGGGACACGGGTTCAGGTAACCCTAACCTAACACAAGCCACAACTAGACCTGGTGCAGCCAAAATAAATAAATATTTTAAAATAATAAAAAAATTAAAAAAAAAATTTTTAAATGGGTAAAGGACCTAAATAGACATTTCTCCAAAGAAGATATACAAATAGCCAATAAGCACTGAAAAGATGCTCAACATCACTAATTATTAGGTAAATGCAAATCAAAAACATGAGATACCACTTCACATTCACTAGGATTGATGGGTATTTTCTTTTTAAAAAAATTTATTTATTTATTTATTTATTTATGGTTGCATTGGGTCTTCATTGCTGTGCGCGGGCTTTCTCTAGTTGCAGCAAGTGGGGGCCACTCTTTGTTGCAGTGCGTGGGCTTCTCATCACGGTGGCTTGTTGCAGAGCATGGGCTCTAGGTGCGTGGGCTTCAGTAGTTGTGGCACACGGGCTCAGTAGTTGTGGCTCGTGGGCTCTAGAGTGCAGGCTCAGTAGTTGTGGCATGCGGACTTAGTTACTCCACAGCATGTGGGATCTTCCCGGACCAGGGCTCGAACCCATGTCCCCTGCATTGGCAGGCAGATTCTTAACCACTGCACCACCAGGGAAGTCCCAGGATGGGTATTTTCAAAAAACAGAAAACAACAAGTATTGGTGAGGATGTAAAGAAACTGAAATTTTCATGCATAGCTGGTGGGAATGTAAATGATACAGCCACTGTGGATAACAGGATGGTGGCTTCTCAAAAAAACTAAACATAAAATTACCATAAGATCCAGCAGTTCCACTCCTAGGTATATACCCCAAATAACTGAAAGCAGGGACTTGAACAGATATTTGTACACCAATGTTTACAGCAGCATTATCCACAATAGCCAAAAGGTAAAAACAACCCAAATGTCCACTGGTGGGTTAATGGATAAGCAAAATGTAGTATATACATACAATGGGATATTAAACCTTAAAGGAGTGAAATTCTGACAGATGCTACAATGTGAATGAACCTTGAAGACATAGTAAGTAAAATAAGCCAGACACAAAAGGACAAATATGTCCTGATCCCACTAGAGTAGTCAAGTTCATAGAGGCAGAAAGTAGAATAGTGGTTACCAGGGGCTGGGGGGGAGAAAAGAACGGGGAGTTAGTGTTTAAGGCATAAACAGAGTTTCAGTTTGGGATGATGAAAAAGTTCTGGAGATGGCTGGTGACCACACATTTGTTGCACAAATTATGTTGCACAATTTGTGAGTCTACTTAATGCTTCTGAATTGTACACTTTAAAACAGTTAAAGTGGTAAATTTTATGTATATTTTACACAATAAAAAGTCAGGTAGAAATATGGAATATATAAAAAAAAAAGACCTAAGTCAAATTGCTAGAGGTGAAAAAGACAATGTCTGAGATGAAAACCACTGGATTAGTGGCAGAGTAGACATGGTACAAGATTAGTGAATTTAAAGGAACAGTAATAGAAACTATCCAAAGTGAAACACAGAAAAAAGAATCAATGAAATGAGCATCAGTGGATGGGACATCAGTGGTGAAACAACTTCAAGTAGTCTAACCTATGGGTAATCAGAATCACAGAGGAAAGTGGGGGGGGGAGAAAAAATATTTGAAGAAATAGTGACCTAAAAACTTTCCAATCTTACTGAAAACAATAAATGCACAGTTCTAAGAAGCTCAATGTACCCTAAACATAAGAAATATGAAGAAAACTATACCAAGGCATCCATAATCAAATAGCTCAGAAACCACTGACATAGTAAAGGCAGTCATAGAGAAAAGACCTGTTACATACAGAGGGAACAAAGAGAAGGATATCAGCTCTGTTGTTGGAAGCAACACAAGCAGTAAGACAGTAGACTAACATCTTTAAAGTACTAGCAAACAAAAAAACTTGTCAACATAGAATTCTATACCCAGCAAAAATATCTTTCAATCACAAAGCTAAAATTGAAACATTTTGGACATACAAAAACTGAAAGGGGACTTCCCTGGTGGTCTAGTGGTTAAGACTCCATGCTTCCACTGCAGGGGGCAAGGCTTGATCCTTGGTTGGGAAACTAAGGTCCTGCATGCCATGTGGTGAAAAAAAAAAAAAAAAGCTGAAAGAATTCATCAGCAGCAGATCCTCACTACAAGAAATATTAAAGGATATTAAAGGATGTCTTTTAGGCAGATGGAAAGTCGTACCAGATGGAAATTTGGGTCTACACAAAGGAATGAAGACCACTGGAAATAATAACTACCTGGGTACATACGTAAGATTTTTTTCTTATTACTTAAGCTCTTAAAAGACAACTGTTAAAAAAAAGACAACTGTTTAAATAAAAATAGCAACAGTATATTGTGGGGTTTATAACATATGTAAAAGTAAAAAAGGAGTGACAATTGAAATATAAAGGCTGGTAATGGAGAAATGGAAGTATACTATTGTATGGTTCTTATACTGTATGTGAAGTGGTATAATATCACTTGAAGGTAGACTGTGACAAGTTAAAGATATACACTAGAAACCCTAAAGTAATTACTGAAATATCAAAAAAAAAGTTACAGTCAATAAGCCCATGAAGGAAATTAAAATGCAAAGCATACTTAATTTGTCCAAAAGAAGGCAGAAAAAGAGGAAAAAAGGAAACAACAAATGGGGAAAATAGCAAACAAATGGCAAGATGAAGGACTTAAACTTAGCCAAATCAAGAATCGTATTAGGGACTTCCCTCGTGGTGCAGTGGTTAAGAATCCGCCTGCCAGTGGAGGGGACACAGGTTCGAGCCCTAGTCTGGGAAGAACCCACATGCCGCAGAGCAACGAAGCCCGTGTGCCACAACTCCTGAAGCTCGCACACCTACAGCCTGTGTTCCACAACAAGAGAAGCCACCGCAATGAGAAGCCCATGCACCTCAACAAAGAGTAGCCCCTGTTTGCCACAAAGAGAGAAAGCCTGTGCGCAGCAACAAAGACCCAACATAGCAAGCAAGCAAGCAAGCAACAAAGAAAGAAAAAGAAAAGATGAAAGAAAGAATCATATTAAATGTAAATGATTTAAACACTCCAATTAAAAAGCAGAGATTGTAAGACTGGATAAAAAGCAAAACCAAACTATATGCTGCCTATAAGAAACACACTTTAAATATAAAAATACAAATAGGCTAAAAGTAAAAGAATGGAAAAAGACATACTGTGCTGGGCTTCCCTGGTGGCGCAGTGGTTGAGAGTCCGCCTGCCGATGCAGGGGACACGGGTTCGTGCCCTGGTCCGGGAGGATCCCACATGCTGCGGAGCGGCTGGGCCTGTGAGCCATGGCCGCTGAGCCTGCGCGTCCGGAGCCTGTGCTCCGCAACGGGAGAGGCCACAACAGTGAGAGGCCCGCGTACCGCAAAAAAAAAAAAAAAAAAAAGACATACTTTGCTAACATTAGTTAAAAGAAAGTGGGATTGGCTGTATTAATACCAAAGTAGATTTCTGGGGATAAATTCATCCAAAGAACAATATGAACCTAACAGAGTTTCAAAATACATATAGCAAAAATAGAACTGCAAGGAGAAATATACAAATCTACAATTACAGTTAGAGATTTCAATACTCCTCTCTCAATCACTGGTAAAACAAGCAGGCAGAAAATAAGCAAGCACATCATAGACTTGAACAACACTATCAACCAACTTGACCTAATTGACATTTATATAACACTCCACTCAAAAACAGCTGAATACTCATTCCTTTCAAGTGTACGTGGAATATTTACCAAGACAGACCATATTTTGGGCCATAAAACAAGTCTCAATAAATTCAAAAGAATTCAAGTCATATAAAGTCTCTGCCCATTATTGTCTCTGTCCACAATAGAATTAAATTAGAAATCAATAACAGAAATATCCTTGGAAAAAAATCCCCCAATATTTGGACACTAAATAACATACTTCTAAATAACCATGAATCAAACAAGTAATCAAATGGAAATTAGAAAGTATCTTGGACTGAATGACAATGAACACACAACATATCAGTATTTCTGGGATCTTGCTAAAGCAGTATTTAGGAAGAAATTTATGAACACCTATTTTAGAAAAAAAAAAAAAGACCTCAAATAAATGACCTCAGCTTCCACCTTAAGAAACCAGAAGAGAGCAAATTAAAGAGAGATGTCCACTCGCACCATTCAGCACTGTATTTGAGGCTGTAGCCAGTGCAAGACAACATGATCATCTATGTAGAATTCTGAAGGAATATACAAAAGACAAAACAAAGAAAACAAACAACCCCCCCCCAAAAAAAACAGCTACTAGAACTAATACGTGAATTTAGCAAGGTTTTAGGATATAAGATCAATATATAAAACTCAGTTGTGGGGCTTCCCTGGTGGCACAGTGGTTAAGAATCCGCCTGACAATGCAGCGGACACGGGTTCGAGCCCTGGTCCGGGAAGATCCCACATGCCGCGGAGCAACTAAGCCCGTGCAACACAACTACTGAGCCTGCGCTCTAGAGCCGTGAGCCACAACTACTGAGCCCATGTGCCACAACTACTGAAGCCCGCGCGCCTAGAGCCCATGCTCCACAAGAGAAGCCACCATAATGAGAAGCCTGCGCACCACAACAAAGAGTAGTCCCTGCTTGCCACAAATAGAGAAAGCCCGTGCGCAGCAACAAAGACCCAGTGCAGCCAAAACCAAAACTCAATTATATTTCTATTGCTAGCAATGAAAAAATTAGAAATTAAAAACACCATTTTTAATGGCATCAAAAGTATGAAATACTTAGGAATAAATCTGGCAAAAAGCTGTGAAAGACCTATACACTGAAGACTGCAAAATATGGTTGAGAGAAATTAAACAGAGAGATATAAGTTGTTCACAGGTCAGAAGACTCAACATTAAGATGTCAGTTCTTCCCAAATTGATCTATAGATTTAACAGAATCTCAATTGAAATTACAGCAAATGTGGACTTCCCTGGTGGTCCAGTGGGTAAGACTCCTAGCTCCCAATACAGGGGGCCCGGGTTCGATCCCTGGTCAGGGAACTAGATCCCGCATGCATGCTGCAGCTAGGAGTCCACATGCCACAACTAAACAAAGATCCTGTGAGCTGCAGCTAAGACCCAGCGCAGTCTAAATAAATAATTAAAAAAAAAAAAGAAATTACAGCAGGTGTTTTTGTGGAAAGTGACAAGATGATTTTAAAATTCATATGGAAATCAAAGGGCCTCGAAATGCTGAAAAAGAACAAAATTGGAGGGCTAACAACACCTGATTCTAAGGATTATTATAAAGCTACAGTAATAAATAAAGTGTGGCACTGGCATAAAAATGGACAGAACAATGGAACAGAATGGAAATTCCAGAAATAAATCCACACACAGGTGGGCAACTGATTTTTGTCAAAGACACAAAGAGAAAAGATAAGCTTTTCAAGAAATGGTAAAAAAAAAAAAAAAAAGAAAGAAAGAACTGAGATCCATATGTTGCACCTATACTAAAATTGCCTCAAAATGGATCACAGATCTAAACACAAAACCTAAAACTATGAAAGTTCTTAAAGAAAACATAGGAGAAAAATCACTGTAACCCTGAGTTAGGCAAAGATGTCTTAGATATGACACCCTAACCCCAATCCATGAAAGAACGAATTGATAATTGGACTCTTTCAAAATTAAAAATTTCTGCTCTTTAAAAGACACTATTAAGAGAAGGAAACCACAAGCCACAAACTGGGAGAAAATCTTTGCAAAGCATATATCTGATAAAGGACTTGTATGCAGAATCCATAAAGAACTCTCAAAACTTAATTTCAAAAAACAAGCAACTCGGGCTTCCCTGGTGGCGCAGTGGTTGAGAGTCCGCCTGCCGATGCAGGGGACACGGGTTCGTGCCCCGGTCCGGGAAGATCCCACATGCCGCGGAGCGGCTGGGCCCGTGAGCCATGGCCGCTGAGCCTGCGCGGCCGGAGCCTGTGCTCCGCAACGGGAGAGGCCACAACAGTGAGAGGCCCGCGTACCGCAAAAACAAAACAAAACAAAACAAGCAACTCATTAAAAAATGGGCAAAGGATTTGAACAGACACTTCATCAAAGAAGATATATGGATGACAGATAAGCACATGAAAAGATGCTCAATAAAAGTTGTCACTACGGATATGTAAATTGAAATCACAGTGAGACATTATTTTGCACCTGTTAGAATGGCTGAAATTAAAAAGATTAAGCACAGGAAGTGTCAGAACGTGGAGCAACTGGAACTCTTATATACTGCTGATGGGAATGTGAAATTATAGATACAACCACCTTGGAAAAGAGCTTGGCAGTTTAGCTTAAACATTACCACGATCACATGATCCAGCCATTTCAATGCTTCACTTATTCACAGCAATTTTTTTTTTTTTTTTTTTTTGCGGTACGCGGGCCTCTCACTGTTGTGGCCTCTCCCATTGCGGAGCACAGGCTCCGGACGCGCAGGCTCAACGGCCATGGCTCACGAGCCCAGCCGCTCCGCGGCATGTGGGATCTTCCCGGACCGGGGCACGAACCCACGTCCCCTGCATCAGCAGGCGGACTCTCAACCACTGCGCCACCAGGGAAGCCCACAGCAATTTTATCTGTAATAGCCAAAAACTTGAGACACAAATGTCTGTCAATAGATAAGTAGATAAACAAATTATGGTAGGTGTAGGTGTCTTACATGACAGAGAGGCGAAGTGAGTTAGCAGCAGAACATTGGAGCTGGGAATCATTTAAAAACCAGGTCTCACTGCTACCAAAGCTCACACATGATTACCATCTCCTACTTGTGCGACCAGAGGGGCATGCTTAGCGATTCAGTATCGAGGGGCTAAGCAGATGGCAGAGGCTACGAAGAAGCACCAGGCAGGGGAAGAGCAGTGGCCTGGGCCCTAGAAAGCCTGACATGAGACTGAGCTTTGAGGGAAACCACTCAGCTCAACACATTTGGGGAATTTGTCTCACCTCAGACCCGTAACCCTTGAAGAGATTCAAGAGACATGACAACAGGACAATGACATATTTATTTACAACTGGACCAAAAAAAGGCATACAGGCATATTTTAATTAAAAATAATGGTGATGATGATTTAAAAAGTCAGAAAAATCGATGCTGTTTGAACCCTTTACGAGGAGTCCGTTTCCCCACTCCCCCCAAAAGAGAATCTTTTAGGGAAAAACTCCAACGTTCGAATGAACAAGACTCCATTATCATACTCTACTGCTTGGGTTCCCTTTCCTCCAACCTGATTCTTGGTGGACGCCGCTTGGCACCGCGGAGTCGCTGTGAGGCAAGGTTGAGAGGATCACCGGTTTGACTGGTGGAGCTGGTGAGGGCTGCTGGGAGAGTGTGGGGGGAGGGGCGGCGGGGAGGGTGGTGTGTTCCTAGCTCAGCCAGCATCCTGAGCTTTGTCTTGTGGTGGGCTTCCTCAAGGGGCTGTAGCACGGGTGAGTGGCTGCTACTTGAACCCTAACCCCAGGGTGGGTTTGGTCTCTTGCAGCTTAAGAGCAGACGTGTGTGACACGCACGGGGGCGGGGCATGGGTTAGGAGGAGTGGGCGCTGACAGGGGACCCAGGCCTGAACGTCAGCTCCTCTTTCTAACTTAGGCTCCTTGCCTATTCCTGGGACTCGGGGAAGGAATGACAGAACTTAATTTCCATCTTCCTTCTCGCAACCAGTGTTCTGGGTGTTCCTCAAAGGAGGCAGGAACTCAGACAGGAGGCGGAGGGGAGGGGTCTGGCTAAAAGAGCTGTGTATGGGCACGAAGGCTGGGAGAGGTCAGGGAGAGCGCCTCTTCCCAGCCACCTAAAGGAGGGGATCTGCGGTCTCCAGGCCTTGTTCTGCCCTGGAAATGGAGGAGAAGGCCCACCCTAGCACACTCTGCAAAGAGCAGCAACCCCCACAAGGTAGGGGCTGAGGAGCATCCTGTGGGGTGAGGACCCTCAGCCCAGACACACACACATGGATGCTTGGTTTGGCTCTGGAAACACTTGGCCCTGGATCCAGGGTTTCTTGGCACGAAGACGGTTCATTGCAAGTCTCTCCTCCGGTCCAGCAAACTCTCACTGCTCTGAGCAGGGGCAACTCCTGCTGTCCTGGGGCATTTGGTGCCCAGTACTTCCAGGGGATTTCCTTGTAGCAACCAAGACCTGGGCTTGCTCCCAGTGACAAGATGACCGGAGGCCTGGCGGGAAGCCCCGCCTCGAGCAGCCCTGGGAGGAGGCTGGGGAGGAGAGAAGAGGGAGGAAAAGGGGCTGGAAGAGGCTGGTTGGCACCGAGGATGCGTGTCCAGGCTGAGCTGTGCTTTGTCGCGGCATCAATGGCGAGGACGGGCAGCGAGAGGCTCAGAAATCTCGCTGAAGCCCTGGAAGGCCCGGCGTTTCCTCTTCCAGTTAGTCGTGGGGTGGCCAACAGCCCTGAGGAACTGAGGTGGAGACAGTGACCAGAACCCAGTGTCTTGATGGGTTTATCCATCCTGGATCCATTTGTTAAAAAAAACTAAGGAAAAAACTCCAAACCAAAAATAAACCTGAACAAACAGGTCTGAGAGTTCCTGCTGGAGGGATCTTTCTTAGCACTGAAGAAAAACAACCCACAAAAAACTCATCCCCCACAGAACTGGAATAAGATGATGAAGAAAAATGCAAGATTTATCTATAGGCCCTCCCGCCCCCTATGCAGCCCCAGGATCCAGGAACACTGTGCCAGGAGTTACATTCCAAACGAGCAGGAGTTATTTTATTTTACGTGCCTGCAGTTCCCCACGCGGGGTGGCTTCCTGTCCGTGGATGGAGTGGGCCAGGCCACGGTCCACCCCCGTCAGTCTATCTTCACAGCAGCGTAGATCTTGCGGACAAACATGTAGGCTGCATAGAAGCCGATGGTGCCCGTGAGAAGCCAGAAGGACAGGACCATGAGGGCCGTGTAGCCAAAGTAGAGGAGAGAGGGAATGAACTCGACGATGTCCAGCTGGGGCACGAGCGGGGAGAGAAGAGAGGGGACACGCTTAGTGCCAGCCTGCCGTGGCCAACTGGGTGTCCCCCTACCTTCTCACTGATCTTGTGGTGAAGCTGAAGACTGGCAAGGGGAAGGGGCCTGCCCCAGGTGGGCAGCGAGGGGCAGGTGGGTCTCACAGTCATGGTGGACCTTCATCAGTACCAGGGCCCGTGCACCGCCTTGGATGCTCACAACCACTATGGTAGGTTATTAACCCACTTTACAGATGGTGCACAGTTACACAGCCGGGAAACAGAAGGAGCTGGGATTTGAACCTGGGGCTAGAGGGCTAAGAGCCCAAGGCCCAAATCCATTGACTCAGGCCATTTCCTGTGGGGGTAGGAGGGAGAGGGAGTCTTCCTGGGGAAGGGCCTGGGAGCTCACTGGGAGATGGGGCTGACCTCAGGGGCCAGTACCAGAATGACAAAGGCAGCAATGGCCATAGCCGTCACTTCTTCACTCTCCATAGTCCCCAGAACAGTACAGTGAGACTCCTGGGTGCTGGAGCACAGGAAGTGGGGGCAGGAGAGAGGCGTCCAGGGCTCCTGGCTTTAGGAACAGAAAGCCACCCCGAGCCTGTCTCAGCCTACAGTCCTCTCCACCTGAGCACGCTCTGTCACTTTTGCTACCCTCTCACAGGGCTTTTTATCTTGGAGCATTTGAACTCCTTTGCAGAGTTCTGAGGCCTGGGCAGGGATGCTAGGGAATCTGGAGTGTGGTGGGGTTTGCTGGGCCAAGTAGAACTAATCTAGGACCTTGGTATCAAGACCTGCCCAGCCCACCAGGGCCTGAGTGGGGCCTGTTCTAGGGCTCATGGGCAGACACATGGCCACAAAATGCCAGGAGCCCAGAAGAAAACAATAAGGGTCACTGTTTGAGACCGTCTCCCTGAAGTCAAATGTCCTCAAACTAGGGGTGAAGGCCATGTTTTCCAGCTCAACTGCCTATGTCTCCTTTTATGAGCTTCCTTACGGCTGAAGATGGGGTGAAGGTGAGGGGGGGAAACAGGGCAGTGGTAAATCCAGTGGTAAAACCAGGAAAGGGATGAGGCAAAAAGGCAGCGCTGGAAAGTTCCTTAGAGTTCAGACAGGCTAAGGCCACCATTTTACATACAGGGCTCTGGGACTGGAGGAGGTTTTTAGAGCAGAGAAGAAAGCCTGGGCCAGAGGCAGGAAGGGCAGGAGGCTGAGACGTGACCCTCGTGTAGGCGGCTACGGTAGCAGGTTTTGTTTGCCCAACGCTGGCTCCTGTCTTCCTGCTTCCTGGTGTCTCGGGTACCCACTCCCTACTTTGTGGTCCTACTGGGGTTGTCGGTCCTAATACAAAACCTAAGCTAGTCAATCAGAGTATGCCATCCTACTGGACGTGAGGAACAGTGAGGGATGGCATGTAGCCTGGGCCAATAAGTGTCTTCCCTGGGATTTATAACATAATGATAGAGGAAAGATGTTCTTTTAGTTCTAGAGCTGCAAAGCTGAGAAAAGGAGACTCTAGGGCTGCTATTGGTCATCCTTCTACTTTGTGGAAAGATCCTGCCTGCAGATTGAAGCCAAGAAAACACACACAGAGCTGAGGAATAAACACAGAGCCCTGATACCATCTGACCTGCTGGATCTAACCAAGCCTGAAGCTAGAACTCCAACTTCTTATTCAACTTATATCAGCCAAAACATTCTCTTTTTTGCTTAAGCCAGTTGGGACTGGTTTTGGTCACTTTCCATTCAAAATAGTTCTGATTAATATGGGCTGTAGAGAAGGGATATTAGATTTGTTCTGCAGGATTCCAGGAACAAGACTATGGTCTGAAGATGGAATTTACAGGGAGGCAGATTTCAGTGTGACTTAAGGAAGGCCTTGATAATGACAGGAGCTATCCAAAGAGAATGGGAGCATCAGGAGGGAGTGTCTTCTGTTGCTGGATGTGCCAGAGCAGGGGTCAACAAGCTTTTTCTTAAAGGACCAGATTATAAATAGTTTAGGCCACGTGGCCTCTGTCAAAACTACTCCACTCTACCATTGTAGTGTAAAAACAGCCTTGACAATATGTAAATGAACAAGCATGGCTGTGTGCCAAATAAAACTTTGTTTACAGAAGCAGGCCTACTGGCCCATGGGCTACAGTTGGCTGACCCCTGAGCTAGATGATCACTTATTGAGATCGCTGGAGAAGAGGGCAGTCAGCAAACTGGAAGCAGGGGTGGAGCACCGCACTCAAGTATCTGGACAGTCCTTTCCAACCTGACATTTTTGGGAAAGGGAATTCCAAGCTTCACCCAGCTGACCTATGCCTCTAGTTTGGGAATATACCCTGGTTATAAGCAGAGGACTTCTCGGTTTGGGGTTCTGGATACCCAAAGTATAGCGGGTAAAACTGTCTTCAGCGTAAGCTCCAGAGGTAACATGGGGCCCACCAGAGCGACCCCAGACTCCTCTCAATGGCCCATCTGGTTTATGTGTTACACACAAATCTAATAAACCTGCTGTGGGGATCTGTTTGTACTCTTACGCCACTCTTTGGGGACACTGAGCTCTGTGACTATAGCCGAGTTCCTAAATCTGAGTGCTAAAGGCTAATTCAGCAGTTTCTGCTTTTACCTTTATTAACTCTTCTCATTTACTTTCATTCTTTCAAGTTACTGTTCTTTTTTTTTTTTTTTCCTGTCTTCTTGAGGTGAACACTGTATCAGTCTCTCTTACTTCCTCTTAAAAGCACTGTAAGGTGATATACTCCCTTTAAGTTCTGCTTTGGTTGTACCTCACAGGTTTTGCATACAACATTCTCATTGTCATTTATCCTGAAGGCTTTTGTCACCCAAACACACTCTCTTTCCTAAAAAGATTATGTTCTAAGAGCAGGAACAGTTCTAGGATGACTTTGGTCCTCCTCATTCTTGGCAGAAAAGTAAGACTTAAGACACTTGGGGTTTTTCCCCAGCACCCTCCCCCCCACAATCCTGCCCCGAAAGGGCTAGGGGGCTCCCTCATGCAGGGTGGTACCTTGTTAACAAAATAAAAGATGGCATAGACCAGGACATAGAATGCAGATCCCCCGGAGACTAGGAAATTCCTCCACCACCAGCGGTAATCCTGAGGAGGAAACAGAGAAGGGTCATTGCTGTCTCCAGGCAGAACCTCTTCCCCAAGTTTCAGAGCTGCCTGAGGATCTAAAGACCCTGGGTAAGAACTGTAATATTTGGGGTGAGGCGAAGCTTTTATACCTTGACTGTGATGGTGGTTACACAACTGTATGCATTTTTAAAAACTTACAGAACTGTAGATTAAAAAGGGTGAACTTTACTGTTTATAAATTATATCTCAATTTAAAAAAATCAGCAACAACAAAAGAACACTATTAACAACATTAGCATTTCTTGAGCAAACGCTCACCATGTGCCACATACTGTTCTAAGTGCTCTACGTGAATCAGCTCACTGAGTCTTTGCAGCAGCCCTGTGAGTTACGCCCAGAAGGCACACGGAGGTTAAACAACTGCCCAAGATCCAGAGCTACTAACAGAGGAGCCAGGGTTTCAGCTCAGGCTGTCTGTCCCAGAGCCCTTGTTTGGCCCGCCAAGAGCTAGTCCCCAGATAGAGGGCAGGTCACCCAAACTGCATCAGCTGTTGAAGAAACCACTACTGGAGTGGACTCAGTACTGACGAGTCTACTGTCATTAGGTCGTGGTGACTTCCCCGCAAGACTATGCAGTGAGGTAGGGATCATTAACTCTAGTCTACAGATGAACAAATGGAGGCTCGGCAAGGGGAAGTGATGTACTTGCCCAAGACCTCACGGCCAGAAGAGGCAGGACCACATGAGAAACCCAGACAGCCTCACTGACCCAATTCAATACTGGACCCAGCTGCCCCCACCCAAAACTGCTGGCCCCATTCCCCTCACCTCTGCACACAGCTGGAAGTATACCATGACGATGCTGATTTGTGAACAGGACACCACCAGGATGATGAAGACGAGGAACAGGAAGCCGAAAAGGTAATAGAACTGATTCTCCCAGATTGCCTGCGGATATACCAGAGCCGGCCTTCAGCTAGCCTGCCCCCACTCCCCTGGCATTCCCTGCTTGTGCTCGGGAACTCCATCCCTTAGTCAGGACTGGCAGGAATGGAGACACCATCATGACACCACTGGGGCCTGTGGGCCTGGCTCGTGGCTGACTGGTCTCTCCTCTCTGGAGCAAAGGGTTCTTAGGGAGGGGCTGGGGCATGGCTGATCCTGAGATGGGTGGCCCCCGCCTGAACTCAGCAGCTTGCGGAAAATAATGAATCCCACCCCAATCAAAATTACACAGCTGCCACCACTGCCTGGGGCAGCTCACCATGTGCCAGGCATAGTGCCACGTGCTTTACGTACAACACCACGTGTCAGCCTATGAAAGCATGGCATTTTACAGTCAAAGAAGTCAAGGTTCAGAGAGGCTGGTGATCGGCCCAGTGTCACACAAACAGAATAGATGCAGCCTCCCTGGCCAGGCAGCCAACCCGTCCTAGGCAGGGCTGGGTGGGCGAGGGGGTCTCAGCAGGGACGGGCTAGGCCACTCCAGAGGAGTGGATGCTTCTCCAGCACTGACTTAGTGCAAGACCCTCTCTCCATGCTAGGCACTGAGCTGGGTCAGCTGGACTTAGATGGCTCTGAAGAACCGTTCTGCCAACTTTCATCTCGGTATGCCTGGGAGAGGAGTAATCATCATTACGACAGCAGCTACAAGTTAACAAGCATTTCCTGAATGCCAGGCACTGTGCCTTTTATAGACATTATCACGTTCCAGCCTCATGAAGATCCTGAGAATTAGGCATCATCCCCCCACTTTCCTAGGAGTTTTCAGTAACTTAGGTAAAGACACGTAGGGACCCAGAAATCAAAGCAGACGCAACAATGATATTAATAATGGTGGTGACTGACCGCAATATTGCTAAAGCAGCCAAAGCAGCTTCTATTTACTGAGCCCTTCCCACACCAGACCCCATACATATGGCACATCTCACATAACCTTCCAAGCTGTCCCGAGAGGCAGGACTGTTACCCTATTTTAGGGCAAAGAATGGGGGCTCTGAGAGGCTAAAGGTCTGTCTGGAACGTCACAGGCGGTGAGAGGCAGAGCATCTAAGTGGAGGGGCAGGGACTAGGCTAGCGTGGGCGAAGGGGAGGGTGGGGAGCAGGAGCCGTACTCACACTGAAGATGAAGAAAAGCTCGATGAACATGGCGCCAAAGGGCAGGATCCCAGCCATGAGAATGCTGCAGAGAATGGGAGGGTTAACACTGCTGGGAGACCGGACCACTGGAAGCTTCGGGCTCCCTCCTGAGCCAGCAAGAATGAGAATGCTTACACTGTTTGGTGGGTCTAAATCTTTCGGCATGCTTTTGTACCATTATAGCCTCTCAAGAGGTGGGCATCATTCTCCCCATTTTATAGATGGGAAAACTGAAGTACAGAGAGGTGGTGTGACTTGCCCAAGGTCCAAGGTAGTCTTTACCTGTCACCCTGCACCTTTCCACTCCACCCCTTCCCTGGCCAACACCGAGTCTGGCTACAACTTGGTCCTCTCTATCTTGGAGTGAAGCTAAGCTTTCAGGAAGTCTACTAGAGCCAGCCGGGGCTGCAGGAGCACCTGTCATAGCCCCCACAGGGGGAGGGTACCCCTGTCCATGTCTTTCCAAGGAGATGGCTCAGGGGAACGTTGGCCTTGCCTACTCCAGAAGCCCCCGCCTGGCCCTTGCCGGAGACTCACCCCACAAATCGGTTCATGTACCACCGCTGCTCAGGGATCTGCCGGGGAATCTGGTTGGTGCGCACAGGGTTGTCATATGGCTGCTTGCGGAAGCCGAAGTAGTAACCCAGGTAGACAAGGGGCAGGGAGATCCCGAACCACATGCATAGCAGGGCCACCATGGTGGGGAAGGGCACCTGTGGGCACAGCACCATGAGGCTCCACAAGCCCTGAAGCCCAGGCTGGGGCCGTGCAGGGGGAGGGGGACCTTCTGGGTCCCAGGGCAGGTAGGGCACAGCAGGACCACCATGCTGGGGAAGCTCCTGCAGACACGGCCCCCCACAGGGCTCCTGGCCAGACTGTCCTGGGGCTGACCCCAGCCCTGGGAAAAGCAGAGGGCAGATGGAGGGCCAGTTGAGCCATGAAGTGAAGGAACCACGGCATCCTACAGGAGCTTGTCACCAGGGAGGACGTGGGGAAAGAACAAGGAAGGAGGGACTGAGAGCACAAAGGGGAGGGGAAGGGCTGGAATGAAGGGAGATTACGTGTGGTCTGTTAAGTGAAAACGAAGGGAAGAAACAGGAGTGCACAAGTAGTGTGTTCCCAGTCTCGCTCAGTGAAAACACCACAATATACCATGAAGTGAGAAAAGCAGGATATAAAACTGTATGTCAAGAACTCCATTTTAATAAAAACACCCCAATACGTATATGCATACGTGCCCGGAGAGGCCTACACCAAAAAGTTAACAGCACTTCCTCAGATGGGGTATGGGGCTTTGGAATTGTTTTCATTTTTAAAAAAAAATTCCCCTCTGCAGAGTCTGAGGTTTTTACAACTCACACAAAATGGAAGAAATGAATTAATATTTGTAAAGTGTTCAGAACAATACTTATTCCAAAGTAAGCACTATGAAAATGTTTGCTATTATTTTATAATTTTAAGGTTACATTATTCCATTTTAAATATATCTAAAAAGAGGTTAAAAGACTGCAAAAACAGGGAATTCCCTGGCAGTCCAGTGGTTAGGACTCTGCGCTTCCATTGCAGGGGGCACGGGTTTGATCCCTGGTCGGGGAACTAAGATCCTGCAAGCTGCGTGGTGCAGCCCAGCCAAAAAAAAAAAAAAAAAAAAAGACTGCAAAAACATACTACAGATCTACATTAACTTTTCTGTACTTTCCTTTCTAAAATTTCTGCAACGAGTGTTTATAGTGAGCAGCTGGTAACTGGGAGAAAAATGTTGAGAGAGAGAAGGGAGACAGGTATAAAAAAGAGGAAGTGAGAGGAAGAGCATGACCCTGTCTTTCCTGAGGGCAGCTCCCTGGACCGCTGGGAAGGACCCAGTCCTCCGGCAGCCCAGACTGCAAGCCTCACCCAAGGACCTTCTGTGGGCACCTGCCAGTGGAGGGGAGGCGGCTCTCTCCGCTGAGGCTGGGATGGCAAACACCTGCCCCACCTCTCCCGCAGCTAATCCATCAAGACCATCTCCCCACCCCCAACTGAGTCCACAATCCTTGTAGCGGGGCTGGTGCTGAGCTCAGGGCGGGGACACTAGGAGGAGAGCCTTGTTTTGGGAGACTGACCTCATCAAGTCATACCAAGCAGCCTTCCCTTGGTTGAGACGAGGGAAATTCCCCAGTTGGCCCCTGGACTGTGGAAATCTCTCTTTAGAGAAGTGAGCTTTGGTCAGCTGTCTGAAAGAGCCCACAGGAAGGGCAGGACAGATGGATGCATAGGGCTGGAGAAACCCTGGCCAGCCCCCAGCCCCCAGGGCTGGGAAGAGCCCCCTGGGGACTTAGAAAAGGGAAGGAAGCAGCAGGGAGTGACCTGCAGGAATGGGCCTGAGCACAACTGGCCCTCCCTTGCCGGGGAGGGCACTTACCGCCCCTGATGAGTGCTTTCCCCAGATGAAGCAATTCAATACGAAGCAGATGCCAAAAACCACGCCAGGGTACAATGTCGCCGTCTGGAAGCAAGAGAGACCAGGCTGGGGAGCTGCATCTAGGGAGAGCTCCCACCTGCCCATCAGGGCTCCCCGACTAGAGGTTCTCAAGCCCTCCCCCCTGTTCTGTAGGACTCAGCTCAAGGATAAACCCTTCCAGACAGCATTCTCTGACCCATAGACTAGGCAAGCCTCCTGCTCTCTGTCCTTTTAGATCCCTGAAACGCACCGTCCTCACCCTCACCCAAGTTCATAATCACGTGCTGTTGTTACCCCCCCAGACAGAAGCTCTTGGGAGCATCATGTCCTGCTCACTAATGTGCTCCCAGCACTCAGAGCACAGTGTGTTCAATAAGCATTTGTTGAATAGGAATGACCAAATAAAAGTTTTACTAAACACGTAGGTCTGGGCCTCAACCCAAACTGTCCAGACTGGTGGGTAAGCTTTAACTGAGTCTTAGGGGCAGTGGGTGCTTGCCACCACATGAATCAATCATCTCACCCAATCCTCACTACAGGCCTAGATGGGAAGGACTGTCACTATCCCTTTTCCAGAAGAGGACACTGAGGCCCAGTAACGTTAAATACCCCACCCCCCAACTTCACACAGTCAGCTAAGGGTGGAGCAGAGGTTCAAACCCAGGCAGTCTGACTGCAGAGGCCCTGCTCCTGGCGCCCTGTGGTGTATTCCATCCAGTCAGGACCTCTGGGGCTGGGGATCAGGTACTGGGAGCCAAAGCCCTAGACCTACAGTGGAGCCTCCTTTACGACTGCGGCTGTCTGAGCATCCAAGAGGGTCTGCCCGCGATGCCTGAGGCTCCCTGCAATCTGGGGCTCAGCTTCACGGCCAGTTTTATTTACCTTTAGCCTGTAGCCTCCCACACCCACTAACTGGCCACTGCTCTCTCCACGTCCCTGCCCCCGGGCCTTCATAAGGTAGAGTCACCAGCATCTCAGGTATCTGCCGTCTGAGTGCCAGTGCTGAAACAGTGGCCTTCTGTAGTCTCCTCACAACCACACGACGACCTGAGACTTAGGTGCAACCAGCCCCCACTGGAGAGATGGGGAAACCAAGGCTCAGAGGGCTGGTCAAGGTTACCAACCAAGGAAATAACGGAGCCAGGACTGGGATCCAGGAGATTCCAGAACCTGAGGCCTCCTTGCTGGCTGCTTCCATCCAGTTGAAACCCTCCTCTCCGAGGCCCAGCTCGTATGTCATCTCCCCCCTTCCTGTGTGTTCCTGCTTTACTCTGCTGTGTAGCACAGGATTCCTCGCCTGTCCTCCTGGCTGAAATTTATGGACTGAGCACTGTGCTAGATACCAGGAAGAACAGGAAAAATGTTCAGACCCATAAATGGAGAACAACATAAGTGGCACTCATAGGCACAAGGCTCTGCCCAGGCCCCTCTGGGGTGCCAAGGAGGACCCTGAAGTTAGAATCGGTCGGGGAGGAAGAGTGACCCCGGAGCTAAGACTTAGCTGCCCATGCAGAGGCCAGAGGAGAAAAGAGCAGTTGTACACCTGCACGGCTGCGGCTGCAGCAGAGGCCCGCCTGTGGAGCAAGGCAGAGCTCCACACCAAGGAAGGGTCAGAATCTTGCACGGAAACTGAGGCGGCCTAGGACGGCCAAGGGCCCAGGCAGGAGGGAAAGATGCCTGAACCTGGGCCGGAGTCCTGGGGATGGAGATGGGAAGGAATTCGTGGACTATCTGGCAGGAGAACAGTCCACACACTTGATGTATGAGAGGAGGCGGGGGCGCTAATGAGGAGGAAGAAAGGGAGCCACCCAGGTGACTGTCTTGGGGGCCCGGGTGGATGGTGCCACCGGATGCAGGGAGCAGGTTTGGGGCAGAAAGACGGGGTTTGCCATGGGACCAGTACAGGGAGACTTGGAGGGTATCTGGTGGGAGACCTCATCAGGGAAGTCTCACCAGGTGAGGAGAGGGCTGGGTTTTACAGCTCTGAAGATCCCTGGGTCTCAGCACACAGTAGCCTGAGAAAAACACCTGATGCGTCAAGAATTTAGGAAACTCTTTTTGATCTTTCCAGAACCACCACTGTCACAGGTCTTCTATACTGAGGGCTTATTAATTGCCAGGGGTATTTGCCAGAGCTGGGATAGCCTGAGTTCCCCTGCTCTTTTGATAGCTGTGAGAATGGTTTCAGAAGGCCTGGGTCTAGAGGCTTCTCTGAATTTGGCACCAGGGGTTTCCCTGGTCCTCTAAAGGCTCACTTGCTCTGGGAGAAGGGGCTCAGGGCTCCCTAGGAGGCAGGGCCAACTTCCAGGCGTCCTCCGGTTTCTGTGGTCTTTTCTGCTGCCAAGGACTCTCCTCACCACCAGGAGGACAGTGAACATCAGAAGCTGACCTTATTGAAGAGGAACAGAGGCCCCAAAGTCTGGAAAACAGGCTGACAGTGACGTGGGGCCTGGCTTCTCCCGCCCCTGGCAGGTAATTCTCTCTTTACTCTGCTGGGTAGGGTGTTCTCACAGATGCCCCACTGATCAGGTTTTGACCTTAAACTTTGACACCTGGGATGGTGTCTAAATCCTGTTATTCTGAATCCCCTATTTCTTCTTGTGCTTGAGCCATGGGACAATGTAGGCTAAAAATCATCTAAGTTCAATTCCCTCTTTTCATGGATGCAGCTACTAAGGCCTCAGAGGTAAGCACCCAGGGGTGAGAGCCCAGCACTCCTGGCCCTCGGGTGTGCTCCTCCCACCCATCAGGCTGCTGCCCAGCACCTGGCCCTAAACCCCCACCACAGCCTGCCTATGCTGCTCTTGAGGAGCCCAGGAGGAAGCTTCTTGGCCTCCCAAGAACATGGGGAGGAGGGTTAGGACACTTACACAGAAGGCTCCTTTCTTCCACCGATGGCCTTTTAGAGTGCGGTACAGACGGCCGGCAGAAAATCCACCAAACACCCTGTGGGGAAACGGAAGGGATCCACACCAAGGGGACCTGTTAGCTGCAGTGCAGGCGGTCTGCGCCAGCCCTGGGACCCCACTCATGCACACGTACCCCATGAACATGAAGAGGAAGCAGGCCGTGGTCATGAGCGCTCCCCGGCTGGAGGGCGACAGCATCCCAAGCATGGCCACAACTGAGGAGGGAGGGGCAAGAGAGGGAAAGTCAGGGTCTCCAGGCCCCAAGGCCCAGCCGCGGGCTGGCTCCCAGGGCCCCAGGGCAGGTGAGGCTCGATGAGGCTCCCTACTCCCTCTCCCTACTCTACTGCAGAAGACTGGGTCTTACTTGGGGTTCAGAGGGGTGCAGCAGTTGCTGGGCCACGGCTGGCTGCATCTTTTTTTTTTTTTTTAATTTATTTTATTTTTATTTATTTTTGGCCGTGTTGGGTCTTTGTTGCTGCGTGCAGGCTTTCTCTAGTTGCGGCGAGCAGGGGCTAATCTTCATCGCAGTGCTCGGGCTTCTCATTGCGGTGGCTTCTCTTGCTGCGCAGCATGGGCTCTAGGCGCGCGAGCTTCAGCAGTTGTGGCTCGAGGGCTCTAGAGCGCAGGCTCAGTAGTTGTGGCGTATGGACTTAGCTGCTCCGCGGCATGTGGGAATTTCCCGGACCAGGGCTTGAACCCGTGTCCCCTGCGTTGGCAGGCGGATTCTTAACCCCTGTACCACCAGGGAAGCCCCATGCATCTTAATGGTAATGGCCAGCCCACAGAGCACTTGCAACCAGCCGGGCACTGAGGTGAGAGCATTACGAATGCCAGCTCACTGAATGTACCTCATCAGCCCTCTGAGGTGGAGGTTAGTTCCCACATTCCTCAGATGAGGAAACTGTGGCTCATGAGGTTAAATGAGAGGCTCACAGAAGTTAAATGACTTGTCCAAGGTCACAAAGCTTGGAGGCATGAGGCTGAGACAGAAATTTAGGCAGATTAGTTGCTAAGAGATTAGATTTTGAAAGTTCTCATCACAAGAAAAAAAAATGTGTAACTATGCGAGGTGATGGATATTAACTAAACTCACTATGGTAAGCATTTTGCAATGTATACATATAATATCAAATCATTATTTTGTATACCTTAAACTAACACAGTGTAGTATGTCAGCAAAAAAAAAAAAAAAAATTGAGGCAGATTGATTTCAGAACTGCCTGTAACTACTATATATTCATTTTGGGGGGTGTTTTCTGAGAAAAAAAGACCTGATTCCAGTCCTAATCCTGGTGCTGAAATGGGTAAGTCACTTAATGCCCGACTGCAAAAGGAGGCCGACCTCAGAGTGCTGATGTATGGCTTCACTGGTGGTGTGGATGTCGGGGGCTATCGATGGTGCTGGAAAGATCTGAGGAGGAGCAAATCACCAGGGCCTGTGGCTGAGAGGACCAGCCCTCTTGCTGGGATGGACGGCTCTGTCTGGCCCAGAGATGTTGACATGCTCCCCCGGCCCCAGGAAGGGAAGCCCACCCTTTTCTCAGACTCAGGCCTGTGCTGCTCTGGTGAGCACAGCTCCCCCTCCCCAAACCCCCACCCCACCTCCACCCCTGCCGGGCTTACTCACAGATGACGATGAGGATCATACAGAAGAGCTGAATGCCTGAGCCCAGCAGGGAGCTGAGGATCATGGGGTACTGGGGGGGCCTGAAGACGTCGCCGTGCACCAGCTTCCACCCGGACTCTTCCATCGTGTCTTCCTGCAGCAAAGGGCCAGAAAGCGAGGCTCTTCTTGGGCTCCAGAGAAGGCAGCTCCTGCAGGGACCACCCCCAAGGACCCACATCCCTGACCAGGGCTGAGGGTCCCTCAGGTGTCAACCAGCTCCACTCTGACACAGGAGTATAAGTGACATGAGAACGTATTTCCCAGAGAACTGTCACACGGAAAAAGGAGGGCACAAACATGGGCTTACAGCTATATAAAAGGAAAATCTCCTCCCCACATTCCACAAACCAAATGCATGGAAAAATAATGTAAACCAGCACACTAAAATGTTAACTGTGATAGTTTTTGAGTGGTGTCTTTAGAAGCAATTTATTATTTTTTTAACTGATTAGAAAAGTAATATAGGCACACCTTATTTTATTGTGCTTCATTTTACAGCACTTCGCAGATATTGTATTTTTTACAAATTGAAGGTCTGTGGCAACCTGCATCAAGCAAGTCTATTGGCACCATTTTTCCAATAGCAGTTCCTCATTTTGTGTCTCTGAGTCACATTTTAGTAATTCTCACATTTCAAAATTTTTCATTATTATTGTATCTGTTATAGTGATCTGTTATCAGTGATCTTTGACGTTACTATTGCAATTGTTTTGGGTTCCGTGACCTGTGCCCATATAAGATGGCAAACTTCATCAGTAAACGTGTTCTGATTGCTCCACCAACCAGTTGTTGCCCCATCTCTCTCCCTCTCCTCCAGCCTCCCTATTCCCTGAGACATAACAATATTGAAATCAGGCCAATTAATAACCCTACAATGGCCTCTAAGTGTGTAAGTGAAAGGAAGAGTTGCATGTCTCTCACGTTAAATCAAAAGCTAGAAATGATTAAGCTTAGCAAGGAACATGTGTCAAAGGCTGAGATTGCTGAAAACTAGAACTCTTGCACCAAATAATTAGCCAAGTTGTGAATGCAAAAGAAAAGTTCTTGAAAGAAATTAAAAGTGCTACTCCAGTGAATACAGGAATGATAAGAAAGCAAAACAGCCTTATTGCTGATGTGAAGAAAGTCTGAGTGGTCTGGATAGAAGATCAAACCAGCCACAACATTCCCTTAAGCCAAAGCCTCATCCAGAGCAAGGCCTAACGCTCTTCAATTCTATGAAGGTTGAGAGAGGTGAGGAAGCGGCAGAAGAGAAGTCTGAAGCTAGGAGAGGTTGGTTCATGAGGTTTAAGGAGAGAATCCCATCTCCATAACATAAAAGCGCAAGGTAAAGCAGCAAGTGCTGATGTAGAAGGTGGCTACACTAAACATCAGATATTCCATGTAGACGAAACAGCCTTCGATTGGAAGAAGATGCCATCTAGGACTTCCATAGCTAGAAAGGAGAAGTCAATGCCTGGCTTAAAAGCTTCAAAGGACAGGCTGACTCTCATTAGAGGCTAAGGCAGCTGGTGACTTTAAGTTGAAGCTGATACTCATTTACCATTCCGAAAATCCTGGGGCCCTAAAGAATTATGCTAAATCTACTCTGCCTGTGCTCTAGAAATGGGACAACAAGCCTGGATGATAGCACATCTGTTTACAACATGATTTACTGAATACTTTAAATCCACTGTTGAGACCTACTGCTCAGAAAGATTCCTTTCAAAATATCACTGCTTATTGACAATGCACCTGGTCATCCAAGAGTTCTGCTGGAGATGTACAATGAGATGACTGTTATTTTCATGTTTGCTAACACAGCATCCATCCTGCAGCCCATGGATCAAGGAGTCATTTTGACTTTGCAGTCTTATTATTTAAGAAATACATTTCATAAAGCTATAGCTGCCATAGAGTGTGATTCCTCCGATGGATCTGGGCAAAGTAAACTGAAAACCTTCTGGAAAGGATTCACCATTCTAGATGCCATTAAGAACATTCGTGATTCATAGGAAGAGGTCAAAATATCAACATTAATAGGAGTTTTGAAGAAGCTGATTCCAACCCTCATGGATGGAATTGTGGGGTTCAAGGCCTCAGAAGAAGAAGTAATTGCAGATGCAGTGGAAACAGCAAGAGAACTAGAATTAGAAGTGAAGCCTAAAGATGGGACTGAATTGCCGCCATCTCATGATAAAACTTCAACAGATACGGAGTTATTTCTTACGCATAAGCAAAGAAAGTGGTTTCTTGAGATGGAATCTACTCCTGGTGAAGATACTGTGAAGATAGTTGAAATGACAACACAGGATTTAGAATATTACATAAACTTGGTTGATAAAGCAGAGGCAGGGTTTGAGAGGACTGAATCCAATTTTGAAAGAAATTCTGCTGTGGGTAAAATGCTATCAAACAGCATTGCAGGTTTACAGAGAAACTGTCCATGAAAGGAAGAGTTAATTGATTTGGCAAATTTCACTGCTGTCTTATTTTAAGAAATCACCACAGCCACCCCAGCCTACAGCAACCGACACCCTGATCAGTCAGCAGCATCAACAGTGAGGTGAGACGCTCCACCAGCAAAAAGATTAGGACTTGCTGAAGGCTCAGATGATGGTTAGCATTTTTAGCACTAAAGTATTTTTAAATTAAGGTATTTTTTTAGACATACTGCTAACTGCACACTTAATAGACTGCAGTATAGTATAAGCGTAACTTGTATATGCACTGGGAAACCAAAAAATTTGTTTGACTCCCTTTACTGTGATAATCACTTTATTGTGATGGTCTGGAACTGAGCCCGCAATATCTCTGAGGTATGTCTGTATGTGCTCTTACTTGTGTAATAAGTAAAAAAAAATTTTTGATATATGGCATGATATTTAAATGAACAAAAAGTAGTAAATGAGTACTGTAGACAATTTTTTAAAAATCCAGAAAGACTGAACAAAAAATATAAAACCCATAAACATTCATAGATTAAAAAATAAACCAGAAAGATAGAGAAAATGATTTATATACTTAATAATACCGTTTTGACATATTTCCTTTAGTCCTTTATATATGTATATGTGCATATGTATATATAATTTTTAACAATAAAATACTGTATTTACTGTGTAACAATACTTTGTTATTTTAAGCCGATGTATGATCATGAGCATTTCTTTATGTCAATAAACACTCTCTACAATTACTATCTTAATGTCTGTACAATTTTTCATTATATGGCTGTACCATAATATAACCAATCCATTATTATGGAATATCAGGCAATTTCCAGTTTATTTAAATGATAAAAAAGGCTGCAATAAATATTTCTAGACCAAATTTTTGTGGTTTTAATGCTTTCCTTAGGAAAATTCTAGAAGATAGTGTATCAAAACAAGTTAACTAGGACTTTCCCGGTGGTCCAGTGGTTAAGACTCTGTGCTTCCACTGCAGGGGGTGCGGGTTCGATACCTGGTTGAGGAACTAAGATCCCACAGGCCGCACCAAAAGTTAAAAGTGCAGCCAAATGTTAAAAACAAAACAAACAAACAAGTTAACTATTTGGCAGTTCATGATATGTACTGCCAATTAATAACTTTTCAGAAATCTACCAGTTTACACTTGCATGGGTGGCATGAAAAGGTGCTTATCTCACATTAACCTTGCCGGCAATTAGTACTATATATATGAATCTGTGCTAATTTCAAGGTCCAAAACTGTCTTCTCATGACTGTTTGACACTGCACGTTGGGGGCTTATCCCTGAGGTAAAAACAGTTCTTCACATGTTTACTGGCCATGTATGGTTCCTTGTCTGTAAATTTTTTGTTCATTATCACATTAGGGATTTTAGTGGTTTTTGTTTTTAGAGATTTTATACCAGTTCTTTTAACTATCATCTTTTTAAAATGTGTTGCATATATTGTTCTGCCATTTCACTTTTCTGTTGTTTATATATCTTAACATGCAGGATTAAGGTAAAATTAATCCAGTTTTCTTTCTGTGATTTCTTCCATTGTTTTTACACTTAGAAATTAGAAAGCCTTATCCCCATCACTTTGGGTCATTAAACATTTTGTTTTCCTTTTCAATACTTGGTTCACGCTACGAATGATAACACACACGCACACGCACACGCACACACACACACAGAGGCACGCGCGTGCATGTGCGCGTCCTGGTCTGGTGGGCCCAGAGCCCCACTGCTAGACTGCCCTCCCTCTGCAAGTCCATCCCCCCCCAGCCAAGACCTCGTACAATGTCATCCTCCTTATTATAGTTGGCGATGTCCTTCCGGAGGGTCCGAATGATAATCATACTCAGGATGCCTGAAACAAGCAGGGGCGGGGAAGAAGAGGAGTCGTCAGCACGGCCATCTGAGTCCTCTGTGCCGCTTGCCCTCCGGGCACGCGTGGCTTCCTCTAGTGGGAACTGGCTATGCAGCCGCCTCAGGTTCTCTCCTGGGCATAGCTCCACCCCAGCTACAGGGCAGGGGAAACAGAGGGTCACCCTCCAAGGAGGGGAAGAATGAGCTGCTGGGATGGGCGGAGGCAGTCACAGGACACCGCTTGTATTCCAGGGAGAACAGCATCCCAGCTCCTCCAGGGCTTGGTCCTTCCATCCCCTCCAGGCTCACCTCCTCCCAGGCTCACCTCTCACTTGCCTCTGGTTATTTGTTGCTTTTAGTTATCAGGCCACAGCCCCATCTCTCTCTCACCTGCGTGCCTGTAACCCAGGCTGTTCCCTTTACCCGAATGCCCCACTCTGTCCTGACTCCTACTCACACTTCAAGACATCTTCTCTTCTCAACACCCCAAACAGTTCAGAGGCACCCCCGTTGGTACTTGCACAGCACCCTGTTTACCTATCTAGGCAGCACAGTGTAGTGGTTAAGACAATGGGTTGTAGGATCTTGAGCTAACTTAACGCTTTTTGGCTTAGCTCACGGGGCTGCGAGGATGGGGATGCATGTAAAGTGTTTATTAGCACAGCAGCTGGCCACTGGGTAAATGTTTAATAAAGACAGCATTATCTTTACTTCTCCTGATACTGAAACGATCAGTTTCATTCTACCTCTGACAACCACCCTCACCCTGCTCACTGCCCTCTTGCCATCTGGCTTCTCACCAAGCCTGTCTCACTGCAGGGCCGTGACCCTTGCTGGAACCGTCTTTCCCTAGGTCTCGGAATGGTGGCTCCTCATTCAGAGAGGTCTTCTCTAAAGCAGCCTTCACCCTTTCCTCAACAGCCATGCATATGCTTCACAGCACTTAGCACTGTCTGGAACCCCACTACTTCTGTGCTTTTCTGTCTCTCTCCTGCCACCAGAATACAGACCGTGAGGGCAGAGACTGGGTTGGGCTTGCTCAACACCATATCCAGCACGCGCATGGGGCCCGAACAGGATGAGCAACGACGACACACTGTTGAGTCAGTGAAGGTGTGTGTGAAGAGGCGGCGCAGTCTTCCCCTAGGGAGCTCTCCAGAGTAGGGGGTGAATCTTGTTTACCTCTGTGTACTGAGGCCTTGCACAGAGCCCTAATGTCTGTTTTTGACCTATGCTTGGCTCCAAGAACACCCTAGAAGTCTCCTGGGAGTGAGGGGACACCTCAGCCCCTCATCCCTCACCCCCTTGTCCTCTCCACCCTCCAACCCACAGCTCTCTCACCTGACAGGAAGAAGACCACCACGACGGAGTTTATGATAGAAAACCAGTGGATCTGTACATCACTCATGGTCAGGTAAGTGTCCCAGCGAGAGGCCCATTTGATGTCACTCTCCTGGTGGTGGGGAGGAAGCACTTGAGAGTCAGGCCTCCACCTTGACAACTCCTGCTTGGACCAGAGCCCTCCTCCCCTGCCGTGGGCTCCGGCCCCTTCTCACCTCCCAGTGCACAGAGTAGGTGAAGTACAGCTGATTCTCCTTGGTGGGGTCAATTTCTTGGGGCGAGGAGTTGGTACCCTCAGGCAGGGTGCATGAGCTCTTCTCGTCTGTTTTGAGGTCTGTGAGAGACAGAGACTCAGTCTGTTCCTGCAAGGGCTGGTGCCACTACCCAGGGACTGTTCTGCGGGTGCCCTCAGAGGCAGCGTGCTGCGGAGCAGTGGCTGGGAGAACAGCTGGCAACTAGAGCTTTAAAACTGTGCTCCCTTGGGTGGGGTGGGGAGGGTGGGAGGGAGCCCCAAGAGGGAGGGGATATAGGTATACATAGAGCTGATTCACTTCGTTGTACAGCAGAAACTAACACAGCATTGTAAGGCAATTATAATCTAATAAAGATGAAAAAACAAAAACAAAAAAGAAACAAAAAACTGTGCTTCCCAGAGCCCTGACTTTCCAAAGGGCCTTAGGGGCTGCAGAGAGGTGTGTGTGGGGAGGGGACTGAGTCCCTGTTTAGTCAAACGAATTCTTCCTTCACTCAATTCAAACATTCATTTGCTCATTCAATCAGTCCCATTCAACAGGCAAAAACGACACTGACTCACTCTCTCATACGTTCGCTCACTCATTTAGTCCCCAGAGTCCTGGCACTTTAGTAATTCAATCACTCAGATGCTTCCTTCCCTCATTTACACATTTGTTCATGCTGCTATCTGTCCATTCATTCAACCAACAAACATACAATAAATGAGCACTTACTATGTGCCAGGTACTGTGCTGGAGAGAAAGTGGTGAGAAAAGGAGACAGGGTCTCTAACTTCGAAGAGCCAGTGGGGGAGCAGCTGCTGTCAAACACTCACACAGTAAATGTCAAGCTGTAACCATGACACAGACGGGAGGAGAGGCAGTATGATGCCCCGAAAGTGCAGGGTCTACGTTTTACATAAGACTTCTGCGTATGACTTTGTTTGACTACGAGGTTCCACAGCTTAAAAAAACTCCAGAAACTCACCACCACTGTGGACAAAAGGCCAGGCACGCTGAATGGAAGTGCGCCCTGTGGTGAGCTAGGGCTGCCAGGCAAGGTGAGGCAGACCAGATCCTGTCAGGCCCACAGGGCTGGGCCTGGGCTCTCAAATTCCTGCACAACTGTTGACCCGGGGCCAAGTTTAGTCTAGGCCAGTCACTCACACAGAGGAGCAGAAACACTGAAACCTGCTGCCCAACAGCTCTGTCAGTACCCCTGCCCCTTGTTCTTCAACCCTTTGCTCTTGAGCTGGCTGGTTCTCGTGATAGGCCCAGCAAAGCCCCAAACTGCTGTTTGGTCTTGGCCAAGTCACTGACCTCTCTGAGCCTCTGGTTCCTGTCATAACCAGCACATTACCTCCCGGGGTGGCTGGGAGGTGGTAAGCTGGTAAGGTGCTGTGCCAGGCCAGGAGACAACATGTCAGCTCTCCCATTGCCCCCCACCTTCTCTAATGGGAATGGAGTGACCCTACCTTGGCTGGGCCCATATGCCACACTGGGGCCTATCAGCCATTCCAGAAATCAAGGGTGCAAAGACCCTGGGTGTGAAGCCCAGGCCCGTCCAGCCCTGCCCCTCTGGTCACACCTCCCCACTCACCCTCCAGCCTGATGCTCTGGGGAATCACCTCGAAGCGGACGACGCGGTATGTGTGCTCCTGGTCCTCTTCCAGGTCCTCCCGGTGGTAGTAAAGGATGAACGAGAGGTGATTGTGCAGGTAGATCTAAAACAGAGCAACAAAGAGAACAACATAGCTAGGAGCCAAGAAACCACCAGAAAAATCACACAGGGTGACCAGCCAGGTATTAGGTCCCTTCCCTCATCTAGCAGACCCAACTGTACCAGTGTTCCAGAAACACTGCTCTTATAGCAACCCGCTACTCATGAACCCTCCAGGGCTCTGTGGGGCTTACTAGGTACAAGTTCAGACCCCTTAGGCTGGTACTCAAGGCCTTCTGTCACCCTAACATACCCAGCGGCCGTCACCCTCTCAGGCATGTTAGTTCGCCTGGTCTCCCTGGGTCCCTCCCTGCCCCGTGAACACTCTCCACCCTGAACTCCGTTCACGGCATTCACTTCCCTGGAATGCCGTCCCAACTTCATTCAGCACAAGCCTACCTATTTTTCAAGGCCCACCTCCTCCGTGACAACCTGAACGCACATTAGCTCCCTCTGAACTCCTCTGGCACTGGCCGTCAGAGCCCTGGCACGGTCAGGACTGGGACGTGAGATCCAGGGTCTGACACTGTCAGTTTTCTCCCCAGTTATGAAGGAAGCCCTTGGAGGACAGGGACTGTGCCTCAAAGGAGATGCTTCTGTTCTTTATTCCCTAAGTAATATGTGTTCAGTTTAAAAAATGACGAATATAAGAGAATCACTGTTACAGTCAGTGCCATTAGCATATTTCTCAGTGGCTGCACTATGAAGGGCTTACACAGATTATCTGATTTACTCTGCATGACAACCCCAAAAGGCAGGTATGGCTATAACATACATTTTATAGATAAGGAACCCAAGGCTTAGAGAGGTGAAAGAGGTAGGCTTAAGGTCACTCACCAACTAGTAAGTGGTGAAGGCCAGATTCAAAACCCAGGGCACCTGCATGCTCTTGACCACTCCTGAGCTCTCTCTCTTACATACTGATGAAATTCCAGACTTCCTTTTCTTTTTTTGGGGGGTGGTGGTGGTGGTTAATCTTATAATCCATATAATCATATATTTATGTGGAATCTGAGTTTTTAGGCACTGTGCCTTCCACCTCCTGTGTAGCATCCGCCAGAGCCCGGCCCACAGCACTCAGACTTCTGACAGGCCACGGCCGGGGGCACCAGGAGGGACTTGTCTTGGCCATCTCCATCTTTGCTAAGCCTAGAGATACATGTTTCCCCTTCCTCTGTGGCCCCAGGGGCTCGTGACTTTGGGGAGTGGCTCCCCCAGCCCTCTGAGCACATCAAGACACTCTACCTTGTTGACATCCGTGAAGCCGAGCCGGTAGCCGTGTTCAAACTGCACGTCTTTCTCCTTCTTCTTGTCATCGCCGTCGCGGCTGGAGTACAGTTCCAGCCGGGTGGCCACAGGCAGGTTGTCTGCAATGCTGGAAAGCCAAGGCCCCGCTCAGTCCCTCAGACCGCCCCTCCCTCAGTGCCCTCCCCTATGGGAACCCGAGGCTGGCAGGAAGCAGAGGACAACTCACAGGTGGACGTAGTAGTCCTCTGAGATCCGCTCGGCCACGAGCCGGCTCTGTTCCACGGTCAGGGTCACCGGCTTGTTGGACTGGCTGCACAGAACCTCACACTTCTTTTCGCTGTTCATGAGAACCTGGAAAGGGGTGTTGACAATCCGGTCCCCTCTCAGCACCTCTCCTGCCATAAGAGAGACAGATGGAGCTCAGAGCTTCAGCCCTGAGGTTGCTGAGGTCAGCAGAGCCACAGAGACACAGGGCCCACCCGCAGGGCCTTCAGCAGTCCTGCAGCCTGGCACTCAATGTGTTACCCTGCCTGTTCAGGCCAGGCTTGCCCACCTGATGCCCCCCTGTTGTCCCTCCTCTCCCTTTGTGCTCTAGCACCACCAGACTCTTCAGAGCACATCAAACGTGCCACGTCATTCCGTGCCTCTGGGCCTCATGTCGTTTCCTTTGCCTGGAGTGCCATTCCCTGCCCCACGTTCCTGGGAAACTCTTCCTCACCCTTCAAGCTCAGCTTCTATGCCACTCTCCGGGAAGTCTTTCCTGACCTCCTTAGGACTGAGTTCGTGACTCCCTCCTCGGATTGCCCTCTGCACAGAGGCAGCATCGTACAGTGGTGAAGAGAGGGCTACTGAACCCTGGCTCTGCCACCGACTAGCTTAGCGGTCTTGGTAAGTGCCTTAACCTCAATGAGGCTCAATTTCCTCATCTGTAAAATGGGGATAATAGCACCCATCTCACAGGGTTACACTGAGAAAGAAAGTACCAGGCACAGAGTGGGAAGACAACAAATACTATTTTTATCACCAGCATCACTTCTGCACCTCTTCATATGTCAGTGATGTGACTTTGCACAATGTGTTGATAGGTTAAGTTTCTGCCCTCATACCTCATTATGAGCTCTTTAAGGGCAGATAATGTTTCCTATTTATTTCTCTGTCTTCAGATCCTGGTTCAGGGAGGAAGGGAGGGAGGGTAAAATCCAGCACCTGAGATTTTCAGCCAAAACATCTTTTTAACTTAACAAACGGGCACACCCCTTGCACGCCTACTGCCTCAGAGAAACCTGCTGCCAGACGTCCCAAGAGCAGGCACCGAGCAGTTAGGGCCTGTCACCTAAACCCAATGGTGCTTTCATTCTGAGCCATTCTAACACTTCTACTGGGATGAGGCGGAACTGGGGCAAGCTGAAGGAAACCTACCAAAGCCCACAGGCAGCACTAATGCCCACACACGCCTGGTCTAACAGCTGCCTACCAGTGTGGACCCGCTTGATGTGGGACTCTTGGCCTAGTCATTCATTCGTTCATTCATTCATTCCTTCCCAAACATCCACTGGATATTGGTTATGTGCTGGGCTCTGAAGAAATAGCGTTGAACAGACATACGGAGCTTATGGTCTAGTGGAAAGACAGATTGATTAATCAGGATAATGAGAAGATATAGTACAATATGAGGAACTTGCTCTAGATGTGTGGGAGTAGGTCTAGGACAGCTTCTCTGAGGAAGTAATGCTTGAAGTGAGCTCTAAAGGAAGAGAGCCTTAACTAGGCAAAGAGACAGGGGAAGACTATTCTAGACAGAAGGGAACAGTACGCACAAAGGCTCCCTGCCTGGTTGGGGCGGGGGGAAGGCAGGGGGATGACGCGGTAAATGTAAGAGGCCTGTGCGGCTGCAGTGCACACAGCAAGGGTGACTTGAGGCGCGCTGGAGAGACGGGCTGGAGCTGGACCTCAGGGGGCCTGCAGGCCAACGGGAAGTTTGATCTCTATCGAGAGAGCCACAAAAACCAATAAAGGGTTTCTAACAGGGGCGGCAGAAGACATTATCCAATGCTGGTTACAGATCACTCTGGCTGTTTTGTGAAGAAAATATCGAAGATGCACGGGACTGGCTGGGGGCGATGGCAGTCAGCTATGCAAGTGGGCGGTGATGGTGGCTGGATTAGAGGGTATAGTGAGGGCGGAAACAAGTACACAGATTCAGGAGCTACTGAGGAGGTGAAATCTAGTGGGGCTGGTGCTGGCTGACACAAAGGATGAGCGAGGAGCGGTGCGTATCAGGAAGACTATGAGGCTTCTACAACCAAGGTCCAGTGGGGGGAAAATGGGAAAAACAGCAAAGTTAGACTGAAGGCATTTTTTCAGTTTGGATATGTCAAGTGGCTATGTCAAGCAGGCAGTCAGATATCGAAATCTGAGGGTCAGAGGAAAGGTCAGGGCTATAGATAGAAGCTGTGAGTTGTTGGGATACAGATGGTAAGTGGCAGGGCCACAAGCTTTACCACAGTGGGGAGAACCACTCAGCTGTGCAAAGTAGCACTCTGACAAGAGTGGATGAGGCCACTCAGGAGAGGGGGGAGGGTAAAAAGGGCCTGGATGAAGGTCTCTACACCTCTCCCCCGCTTTCCCCCTTCTCTAGAAGGCTAGTTATGCAGGTGAGTCTGCAAAACCCAGGGATGGACTGGCCAGTGGGAGGGCAAGAACACCGATAAGATATCTGCATGGTCCACTGCTGAAATGATCTGGGTCATCCTCTGCCATTTTACAGATGACAATGCTGAGAACCAGAGCCAGATAGTGACTAGCCTATGACAGTGACTGTGGTAGTGCTAAGCCCCTGGGCTCTTTCCTCTACACCATGCCTTACCACTCACTTCTTTTCAGTAAGGTCAATAAGGAACTCACTTGAGGAAAGGAAGAACATACAGAGAGAGGAACAGGGCTGAAGACCAAGTAAGGTGGGTATCACTTCCTGATATTTAGAAATTATTGATACATTTATTCCAAGAAAGAGGACATACTGGCCTGGAACAGCTCATTTCTAATACAGAAGTATTCATTTTAATTTTTAAAGCTGGGAGCAGACAGCCAGCCACACTAAACAAGCAACAAGCTGAGTGGACCCTCTAAGCGAGTCTGATGTTATACTCCAGTAGCTCTGCCGCAAACATGCCCCCACACCCCCGCCACGATGAACCTTTCTGGAAAAGGCAGTCTGGACAACAGAAAGAATTCTGTTTTTAGAGTTAAAAAACCTGGGTTAAGATCTCAATTTCTCTACCCATTGGCCATGTGACCACAAGCAAGTTTTTCAAACCTCTGAAGCTGCTGTGCCCTCTACTATGGCATGGGGGCCATCATACCTGGCTTTGCTGAGTTACAGTTGGAACCAAGTAAGACAGTGTGCAGAGTGTACTGCTTAAGGCTATGGACCCTGAAGCCAGAGTTCCTGGGCTCTGCCACCAACTCGGCGAGTGACCTGTAGCAAGTGACTTCACCTTCTGTGCCTCACTTCTGTTATCTGTGATAAGGGGATAGTGAGAGTAGCTACCTCAGAGGGCGGTTGTGAGAATTAACTAAGGTAAGCACAGACGTGCTTAGAACAATGCCTGGCTCACTGTTAGTGCCCCTGAAGTATTAACAGTGATGAGGGTGAGGACGTAGAGTACAAGGCTTGCGACCCAACAGGCACTCAATCAAGGCTGTTTCTGCTCCACTCAGGGAGGACAGTAACTTTCACTGAATGACAACTATGTGTCAGACACTGGGTCAGAAGTGGCAGAGAGAGAGACATGTAAGACATGATCCCGCTGCTCAAAGAGCCCCTAGGCCACAGAGGGAGGCACTACACAAAGCTGGAATGAGATACAGTGGGGCAGGATAACTTTTGTACACGGAAGTTTCCATTTCTATGAGGCAGGAACATTCCCCAGCTTCACGGAGGTTAAGGTCACGCAGTATCACACTGAGGTATGCCCAAATGCTCAGCCTTGGGCTGTAGATGAATCCACACCAGCTCACAGGGGGAGGGAGGAGCTGCTGTGAGGAGTCTGGAGGACACAGCAGGTCAGGCTTCCCAGCAGCGGCAAGGTGGCCGGAGCACGGCATGGTGTGGAGAGAAAAGAAGGGTAAGCGGCAGGCAGCAGGAGCAGCCCAGGCCCCGAGGCCGACCTCTGTCCAACTGTACAAGGCGAGACTTTGGGACTGGCGGTGCTGCCTGCTTTTGGTCGAGGCCTGCCCCAGCTGGTCTGGGACATCCAATACCTGGCAGTAGGTACACCTGTTGGCTAGGGGTTCTGGAAACATCTGAGCCATGGGTAGCCCTGATGGAGAAGGCAGCCCTTTCAGGGGACTGCTCAAGAGCCAGTTCTCTCCTTTCCTCTCCCTAAGCTATAAGAGAATAGGAAAGTCTCTTAAGTTCCTTGAAGTCAGGGAGGGCATCCTTCCAAGTTTTTATCTCCAGGACTTAACACTGAGATGGCAGAGTAAGTACTAATAACCATGTCCTCAATAGAGGCCACCTAATGTTTTTTCCTTTAAGCCTGAAATTCCACCAAATGAAGAATTATTTGAATTAAAATAAAATGGCTGCTATTTATAAACACATATGCCAGACACTGCACTGGGTGCTTCACACATTATTTGAGGCAAGGCCTGCACAGCTTAGCAAGAACTATGGTGATGTCCCTGATTCCATTAGGGCCAGAGATAATCACTCATTCTTTTAACTAAAAGCAGAGCAGGTTACAGAAGCCACAAGAAACAGAAGGGAGTATCTAGAAATCAAGGAGAGCCAGTCGGAGCAGTAGCCAAGGGCTCCAACTCTGAGGCCTGACTACATGGATTCCAAGCCCAGTTTAGCCATTAATTAACAGAATAAGCAGAGGCAAGTCACTTACCCATTAATTAACAATATAAACAGAGGCAAGTCACTTACCCTGTAAAATGGGAATAAACACCACAACTACCTCCTGTGGGATGTTATGAGGATTAAATAAGCTAATCTGTATATAAACTATGTAGAATGGTGTCCAGCACACGGTAGGTGCTATACAAGGGTTAACTGCTATTAACGTTATGAAAAGGTCTGGGTTCCTCTTTGGGATAGCGTGGCAGCAGTGTGGGAGAAGGACTTACCCAGATTCTCTGCCTTGTAGGTTATTCTGCTGGGCTGGCAGAAGGGCAGTGAGTAGTATTCATAAGGCAGCTGGGTGCGAGAGCTGGTGAGCTTCACAGCCTAGTGGGAGAAGGGAGGCCATTATTCCTCAATCCAGAAATCAAGATGACTTTCAGTAATCCTCCCTGGTACCCACTCATCTTTAGTATACTCGGCATTATTACCTAATAAGCAAACTAACCGCAGCAGACACAACTCTGGTATACTATACAATTATTTCACTGTCCACTAGTTTTAGATTACATTATAGATTTTGTTTAAAATCCCAACCAAATCCAATATATACTCAGAGTCCTTAACATGCTGATATCCTTTGACCCTATAATTTCACTTCTGGGTATCTCTCCTAAGGAAATAACGCCAAATAAGGGAAAAAACTTCAGGAACAAAGAGCTCACTCCTCATTCCTAACCATGGTGGTCTTTTGCCTCTAATTCCTTGAGCCTGATCAGCTCTCTCCTGTTTCAGGCTTTGAACCTGCTCCTCTCTGCCCGACTCTCTGACTCCTTTTCACATTTGGTCTCAGCTTAAATCCCCTCACCTTCGAGTCCTTTCCTAATCATCTTATCAAAGGAATTCCCTCATCTTCTGTATTTCAACACTTCTAATTATCTTTGTAGCACGTCTGATAAAATGTAATTATTTTATGTTTTGTTTTTTTTTTGCAGTATGTGGGCCTCTCACTGTTGTGGCCTCTCCCGTTACGGAGCACAGGCTCCGGACGCGCAGGCTCAACGGCCATGGCTCACGGGCCCAGCCGCTCCGCGGCATGTGGGATCTTCCCAGACCGGGGCACGAACCCGTGTCCCCTGCATCGGCAGGCGGACTCTCAACCACTGCGCCACCAGGGAAGCCCTATTTTATGTGTCTGGTTTTTTTTTCCAGAGAAATCAGCCTCCCCTACTAGAATTTAAGATTAAGCTCCATGAGGGCAAGGACCATATGTGTCTTGCTTACCTATGTAACCACCGTGCGTAGAGATCTAGGTACATAGTAGGTGCTCAATAAATGTTTGCACAATGAAAAAAGAGAAAAGAAGGAAAAAATGGAAAAAAGAGAGAGAAAAAATGGAAAAAGAGAAAAAAAATGTTTGCACAATGAAAAAAGAGAGAAAAAGAGAGAAAAAAACCAGCTAAAAGCCCCATAATGGGAAATTGGTCAATAAACCACAATATATTCGTTCAATTAAATATTATGCAACCATTAAAGATGAAGTTTAAGAAGACCATGAAGAAGAACATTTAGGAAGTGATGCAAGCGCACAGAATGCAGCTCTGGAAACAGTGACAGCCACAGACAACTCCCCAAAACATGGATAAAATAGAACCAGTCAAAATGTTACAAAAACATAAAATTTCATTAATTAATCAATTAATTATTTTAAAGTTTTTTTTGATGTGGACAATATTTAAAGTCCTTATTGCATTTGTTACAATATTGCTTCTGTTTTGTTTTGGTTTTTTGGCTGCGAGGCATATGGGATCTTAGCTCCCCGACCAGGGATTGAACCCACAACCCCCTGCATTGGAAGGTGAAGTCTTAACCACTGGATGGCCAGGGAAGTCCCAAATTTTAATTTAAATGCAACTAAAATTATCCTTGCTATTTAAAAACTATTAACCATTCCTCATACACCATCTGAAAGTATAAATAGTTTTTAGAGTCCAGGTCCACAATCTTGACTTAAAATTCTTGCTTTGGAATTAGGAATTTTTCTAATTTTAAAAGAGCAATGGTGGTATATTATAAAACCATGGGTTTTATAACACCCCCCAGCTGGGTCTGGAGCAGTACCCCACATTCAGTGACAAGGAAACACAAAAATATTCATACTAAGTGGGAAAAATAAAGTTAATAAACAATTCAGGTCAGGTCTCGCCTACAATGAGTTTAGAAAAACTGTAAGTTTCAGAGCTTTTTAGATGTTGGATTGAAGGACGGGGGACCTCTATTAAGCATTTCATGAACTGCTTGAGGCAAAATGACCAAAAAGTTATTATCTGTTATAACAGCCTGTTATTTTGTGTTTCTTAGCATTCTCTCCTTCTGGACAATCAAAAAAGAATCCACATTACAAAGAAACTGAGTCTCACCTTTATGTCCCCTCCCGCCCTCTCCCTTCCCACCCAAGGTGTAGCTCTCACATGCCCAGCTTGGCAGGACTGAAGCCAGATCCACCTGTCCTCCCCATGACACAAGCTTTGCTCTGGAGGGGGCTCCTGGCAGAGGCACTGGGAGGAAGGGTACTGCGGCGGTTAAGAGCCGGGCTCTGAACTAACCCCATGTCTCCCTCACAATGTGACCTTGGGCAAGTTGGTTCACTTCCTCGGGCCTCAGTTTCCATAACTGTAAAATGTTCAGTAAATCTCTAAAACATACAGTATCTGCCTCAGAGGGCTCTTGGGGGGGCATCTTGAGCTAAGCCATGCATAATGCCTGGCATGTAAATAATCCTCAATAAAGGTGACTTTAATTATTGCTCCCAAAAATTACAAGTCTGACTTCCAAGGAAGAGGGATGCTCACAGTAATGCAACACATGGAATGGTGCATTTGCTTGTTACTACTACATAGTTCTAAATGCAGACACTTTCTAATAGTCATTGATCATATGTATTTATCCACCCTACCAGGCTATGTACTAGGAGCTGGTGACACAGCAGTAACCGAGAAAGATAATATCCCAGCCCTTGTAGAACTTGATTCGTGGTAGTTTTCGTTTTTCCACAAATGTATTATATTTTTAACCTCTAAACTGGTTAACTCCCCCTGGATAATGAAAAGTTGCTTGCATCTAATGCCCCAAATAAGCATGACATGTAGCAATTTATAATTTTGCAAATGCCCAAAATGTGGTGGCAAACAAAGGCACATGTACATGACAGCATGTCAGGTGGATGGCCCTTTGTGATTTTCTGGGCTTCTGTTCCCCCTTTTGAACACTGTGATGCTTAGGACAGGATAAAAACTTTATTTTCACACAATCTCACTGCTTTGCTTTTGCACAGACCAGTAAAGATGTGGTTCCCATCAGCAAGAAATGTACATATTAGGAGCAGAATTTATTTTCATTACTTTATAAGTTTTGCTAGACCTTTGTACAGAATCACTAAGGATTTGAAGGACTACTTAAAAACTTCAACTATACATTATTTTGCCTATGGGGGACCAATGTGGTAGTCAAGAAGCTGGGGGTGGTTTATGGAAGTGTGAGAATGCCGAGTACCCTACACTGTAAACACTGCACAGAAAAAAAGACTAAGAAAAATAACCCAAGGTATTAAGAGTGGTTATATTCCGGTGATGGTAGAGAGGAGTCCCTATAGCTGGGAGCTCTGGAACAAGGTCACACCCCTTGTCTGGTGGCCAGTCCTCTCGCCTCAATTTGGGAGAACTCTGCAGCTGGCCACTCCAGTTCCAGAGCCTTCCATAGGACTCTGTTGTATCACAGCTTAATATCTCCCTCTGCCCAGTCCTGCTTCCCTTACTCCCTCCCGAGTGCCGACCCTGAGCGCCTAGTCAATAAATCTCTTGTACCAAATCTCCACCTTAGAGTTTGTTTCCTGGGAAATGAGATCCAAGAAGATCCACCACCAACCCTCAGCCGCGTTTAGGGCTCTGAGAATGCCACCAAGGGTCCAAGACATTAACCAAGGTGCCAGCCTGCCCACTGCCCCGATCAACCATATTTTAAAGGACTCTCCCATAACCCTGTCACAGGTGGCTGACCCACAGGTAGGTTGACAAGGTGAGGTGGCCCAGTTGGCTGTTCTTCTGGACTCTGATTTAGGGCAATGCTTTCAAATCCTAATTACTCATGTACCAACTTGCCCTATCTACTTACCATTTATTCTTCTATTTTCTTGGATATGATTCATTTTTAGGTAAATACCTTTATTTAAGAAGCAAACATTTTAACACTATTAAAAATGGAAAAACCAGGCTTCGCTGGTGGTGCAGTGGTTGAGAGTCCGCCTGCCGATGCAGGGGACGCGGGTTCGTGCCCCGGTCTGGGAAGATCCCACATGCCGCGGAGCGGCTGGGCCCGTGAGCCATGGCCGCTGAGCCTGTGCATCCGGAGCCTGTGCTCCACAACGGGAGAGGCCACAACAGTGAGAGGCCTGCGTACCGCAAAAAAAAAAAAAAAAAAAAAAAAAAAAAAGGAAAACCAACAACGACAGCCATGAAATCATGAGTTGAAGTAACGGCTGTATTTTCTAGTATAATTGAAAGAAAACAGCTATTAAGATAAAACATACGTGTCAGCCACTTAAAATCATCTCATATACCACCACTCAGATATGCAGTGCACCGTTTGGAAATACTGAACTGGAGAATCCTGGCAGAAGCTAAAATAGAAAAAAAAGGCCATAATAGGCTGCGTATACATAGATGATATGAGTTACGCAGAGAAAGCTGGTAACAGAGAGGAGGATGGAGAGAGGCAGAGATGTCACAGAGAAGGAGGTAGGTTGAGAGATATGGAAAGAGGTGGACACAGGAGCGAGTGAAAGTGAGAGAGAAACAAAGACACAGGAAGAACCAGAAACAGAGACAGAGCCAAAGAGAAAGAGAGAGAGGGACAGAGAGAGAGAATGCACTCATACAGGCAGAGATGCAGAGACAGCCAGAGGCAGAGAGAGAGGAGAGGCGGCAGGGCCCGGGGGACACACCACTTCCGCCCCAGCCGTGTGCAGTGAATCCTCTTCCTCCCAGGCTGAGCGGCGCTGGTCTGGGTTCTCTGCAACCACAGCAGGGACGTGACCAGGTCGCCACAGTCTTCTGGCCAGGTTGCCCAGCAACTGGGCAACAGTTGGCTCCCACAGACCAGGAACACGCTTACCTTGATTTCTACAGGGTCGTTCTGGTGGAAGTTGATTGGTGCGACCCCAGGAACATAGAAGGCCCCGGTATCACACGTGAGAGAGAGAAGCAGCAGGGACCACGGCAACCAATCCTGCTTGGAAGAAGAGAGATGGCAGTCAGAATGGGGGAAAGAGGGGAACGACCCTCCGGGGCACCGTCACATCTGCCTTAACTGACACAGTCTCATCCCCACTCTGAGAAGCCTGAGGCCCCCCAAGGGCTACCCTCTAAATGCCCCCAAGGGTGTTGTGAGGCACTGATCCTGCACTTCCAGAAATGAGCCACAAACTGAGTGCAGTAATTAACAGCAGGGCAAAAGGGCAGACTAATACAGGAGCCACGGCTCCCCACTCCTCGAGCAATGTTCCTTTCATCATGTCACATGTATCACTGGCCTGTAGGGCCAGCAGGAAACAAAGCTCCATAGTGTCCCATTAATTCCCATTTCTCCACATAGCAACGGGCTTGCTTTGTCAGGAAGCTCCTATGGTACCAATACGTTTTCTAACAAACCGCCTCCAAAATTGTCCTGACCCCGCCCCTCCCATCCTCTGCCTCCTCAGCTCCGTCCACGCCGGCCTTCGTGTCTCCTGACAGCAAGTCCTTCTCCACCCCCTCAGGGCCATTGCCTCCACTGCTCCCTCCATCAGAATGCCCTTCCCACAGGTGCCTGCCTGGCTCACGTCTCATCCCTTATTTCATTCAGGTCTCTCTCAAATGTCACTTCCTCAGAGAAGCCTCCACCGACTAGCCCGTCTAAAATGGCCTCCTCAGGGCTCCTACCACCCATTCTCCAACCCCTTCCTCCACTTCTCTTCGTGGACTTAGCTAATTGGCATGGACATATGTATCTGTTTACTTGTGTATTATCTGTCCCCCTTCACTCGAATGTAATCTCTGTGGGAGCAGGGACTGTGTCCCCAGTGCCTGGCACCTGGAAATCAAAGACAAGAAAGATCAATTACCCACCTCAAGAAGTACCCCATCAAAGCATCTCTTTCCCTTCATTAATATGCTTTGCCCCCTCAAGGTACTAGAATAGCTTCTTTCCCTCTGCCTGGCTTGAATAAGGAACTTTGTCATCCACACAACCTGGATCACTAACTCAATTGCGCGGCTGCATCTGCCTTCTCTCTCCACCCCTTTTACCACTGTGGCATTTCAGACCCTCATTTCCTCCCATCGGACACTGGCCACAGCCTCCTGATCACCTTGTCCCGGCATCCTTCAAGTCACCATCACCACCACACACACACACACACACACACACAAACACACACACACACACACACACACTCTCTCAGACGATTCTTTCTGGAACTCAGTGTTATAGGGAATCAGAATCACTCAGGGGGCTTGCCAAAAATGTAGACTCATCTGTATTTTTACCAGGAGCACAAGTTGAGGAAAACTGGCTTTCAAAGTTGAAGGTTCTGAGCTTGTCAATAACAAAAAACCAAACAACCCAATCCAAAAATGGGCAGAAGACCTAAATAGACATTTCTCCACAGAAGATATACAGACTGCCAACAAACACATGAAAGAATGCTCAACATCATTAATCATTAGAGAAATGCAAATCAAAACTACAATGAGATATCCTCTCACACCAGTCAGAATGGCCATCATCAAAAAATCTAGAAACAATAAATGCTGGAGAGGGTGTGGAGAAAAGGGAACACTCTTGCACTGCTGGTGGGAATGTGAATTGGTACAGCCACTATGGAGAACAGTATGGAGGTTCCTTAAAAAACTACAAATAGAACTACCATATGACACAGCAATCCCACTACTGGGCATATACCCTGAGAAAACCATAATTCAAAAAGAGTCATGTACCAAAATGTTCATTGCAGCTCTATTTACAATAGCCAGGAGATGGAAACAACCTAAGTGTCCATCATTGGATGAATGGATAAAGAAGATGTGGCATATATATACAATGGAATATTACTCAGCCATAAAAAGAAATGAAATTGAGCTATTTGTAATGAGGTGGATGGACCTAGAGTCTGTCATACAGAGTGAAGTAAGTCAGAAAGAGAAAGACAAATACCGTATGCTAACACATATATATGGAATTTAAGAAAAAAAAATGTCATGAAGAATCTAGGGGTAAGACAGGAATAAAGACAGACCTACTAGAGAATGGACTTGAGGATATGGGGAGGGGGAAGGGTAAGCTGTGACAAAGCGAGAGAGTGGCATGGACATATATACACTATCAAATGTAAAATAGATAGCTAGTGGGAAGCAGCCGCATAGCACAGGGAGATCAGCTCGGTGCTTTGTGACCACCTAGAGGGGTGGGATAGGGAGGGTGGGAGAGAGGGAGACGCCAAGAGGGAAGAGATATGGGGATATATGTATATGTATAGCTGATTCACTTTGTTATAAAGCAGAAACTAGCACACCATTGTAACGCAATTATACTCCAATAAAAATGCAAAAAGAAAAAAAAAGGTTCTGAGCTTGTGCACTAGTTTAGATACAAAGCCTGGTCAAACTCTTAAAAGCAATATATTCATAGAGTGCTTTTCTCTGATCTGCTGTGATGTTTATAAGTATCTGTCAGCTGATGTGCATTATGAAATATGAAATAATAGTCTGACCCCAACAAAAACAGTGAAAAATGGCTAAGACAGTTGTATTGAATCTGGTAATCACAAGGTCAGCAGAATTAGGGGTGAAAGCAAGATCTTTAAAAGAAATGACAAGACAAAAAGGTGGAAAAATGTCTCATGGGGTAGGATTCTGTATAGGAAGTCAGTATGTTCCCCCCCTCTGTCATTTTTTTTAACTTTTTATTTTTAAATAAATTTAGATTTACAGAATATACTATGAGAGTTCCCATATACTCTTCACCCACTTTCCTCTAATGTTAACATATTACATAACCATGCGTAAGAGAGGCTTTTTAAAAAATAACTAGGTTAAAAAAGTTTTGAAAAAGAAAAACATATACAGTAAATATTTGCGAAGATTATGGAAAAACCCGAACAAACTTTTTGGTCAATCCAGTAATTCAAACAGTACAAACGGGTATAACCATGAAAAATAAATCTTCCTCCCTCTTCAGCTCCCCATAGACAACTGTTAGCACCAGTTCCTTGAAAATCCCTCTGGAGATACTCCATGCACATACAAAGAGAAGCCTTTAGTAGCATGGGTTTGCCTTGATACAGCAACAACAAACAGATTTTTATTCTTTCTTTCTGTGAGAGAAAGCCTACTCACTGTGGGCTGGTTACAGCTTCTGATTTCCTCTCCATCAAGTGGAGGATTTCCTCCACTTGACCAGTCATCAGAAGATTCTAGCCCTCCCTCTTTGCTAGGCCTCACTGGGCAGTCCTTAGATTGAGTGCTTTGTGTGAGAGAAATAAATCCTGTCCTTTGTTTTCCTCAAATTCCTCTTTGAACCTGAATTCCAGTTAACTAAATGCAAGGAAGACAAACCCTGTACTACTGACATCAAATGTCAGCCAAAAGTCATTTAAAAATAAAAACCCAACTCTAAATTTTTGAAAAATGATACAGAAAACAGACAATCCTCACACATAGATACTATCAACAAATCACAAATCAATTTATCTTAGAGGAAGGATCAACAGATGAAAAATGGCAAAGAATTATTTCCACAATATGCTAGAATCTTTGAATATAAGTTGGCAACCAAAAGCAATTCAGAAGTTCAGTTTAGAATTAATGACTATACCAAGATGATACTGTTAGTTTTATTTATTTATTTATTTATTTATTTATTTATTTTTAAAAGCGAATTCTCAGATCCTACCCCAGCTCCACTGACTTAGGAATTCTGGGGCGGGACATGGCACTATGTGTTTTAAATTTATTTATTTATTTATTTATTTAGGGCTGTGTTAGGTCTTCGTTTCTGTGTGAGGGCTTTCTCTAGTTGTGGCAAGCGGGGGCCACTCTTCATCGCGGTGCGCGGGCCTCTCACCATCGCGGCCTCTCTTGTTGCGGAGCACAGGCTCCAGACGCGCAGGCTCAGTAGTTGTGGCTCACGGGCCTACTTGCTCCGCGGCATGTGGGATCTTCCCAGACCAGGGCTCAAACCCGTGTCCCCTGCATCGGCAGGCAGACTCTCAACCACTGCGCCACCAGGGAAGCCCGATACTGTTAGTTTTAGATATTAAAATGTCACTGTTTTGATATTTTCATATGGCTGGAGGGATTATAAACTGAAACATTTCTGGGGGGCAATTTGACGCTATCAAAATCCTCCCCCTAGAAAAGTCCCCCAGAAGTGCCTACTCTTTGACCCTGCAATTCTATTCTAGACATGTTAAGAAAAATATGACAAATATGCCAAAATGTACATAAAAGGATGTTCACCACAGGGTTATTTAAAATAGTGAGATAGTTCACAACTTACAATAGTAAAATGTCCAATATTAGTGGAATGGGTTAAATTATGGTGTAACCATTTATCCTTTTATGTAGTCATTAAACATGATGATATACTTCTTGAGGAGGAATATTCAAGCTTTAGATTTATGTAGAAAAAGCAGGGGATAGAACCCTGCTCAGCAAGATATGCCCCTCTTTTTTAAAGTTATGTTTGAGAAAATGAGGTGATGTTTTCCTTTTTTGCATATCTGTATTGTCCAGTTCTTCTTTGGGGATTATACATATTTATACCACTTAAGAAAAATAATAAAATAAATTAGGCAAAAGAAAACATCACTGTTCTGAACGCCTAGGTTAGAGCAATTCTAGCTTGGTATGGAATGAACTCTACCTGCTGGCCCCAAGATGCCTTTCCATCAGCACCTCCCACCTTTTCTTTCTAAGCCTTCAGGAAGACGCCAAGTTTGTCTCTGCCCTTGGCAAGCAGACTTGCCCAGGTGAGGCTGCCTTCAAGGCCTTTGCTCAGGCTGTTTCTGACACTTGCCCTTACCTAATTCAAGTCCTACCTACACTTGAGAGGTCCAGTTGAAATGTTGCTTCCTTCAAGAACCCCTCAGACCCCAACAGGAGGAATTATCCTCTTTCTTCTTTATTTTTCAAGGCACTTGGCAAATATCTCTATGATGACACTAGAGGCAAGAAATTGGAAACTACCCAATACCCCAGTGAACTTTCACATCTATACATGTTCAAAGACTGCTGCTTAAATTATTTGACAAGTATTTAAATCTGTACTTGTTTAAGGCCCTACTATAGCACTTTTCATGTTGTATTGTGGTTTAAGTATCTGCCATCTCTCCACCTGCACTAATCACTTGTCTGGCTTTGTTGATGTGAGTACTCAACAAATCCTTATCAAACAGGCTAACAATAAGCATCAACTAACCTCTGATCTATAAAAATATAAAATCATCCATTCACATACAGGTTGAATACTATGGTCCTTAATCTTTGCTATATCCACTTGATAACTGATTTTTTTCAAATCCTCAAATTTAAGGAGTTCTTGACACCTCCCACCTTTCCAGCTGTCCAAGGATCTACTGTGAGAATCCCTGAGACATCTATTACCTCTATACCCTATCTGTACATCTAGGATACTGGTTCTCAACCCTGATGTACATTAGAATAACCTGGGGAGTAAAGGGATTAAATTCCCAATCAAAAGACATATAGAGTGGCTGAATTGATTTAAAAAAACAAGATCCAGTGATGTGCCGCCTGCGAGAGACACATCTAAAGACACACACAATGAAAGTGAAAGGACAGAAAAATATGTTCCATGTAAACAATAACCAGAAGAAAGCAGGAGTAGCTATACTAATATCAGACAAAATAGACTTTCAGTCAAGAGCTGTGCCTAGAGGGCTTCCCTGGTGGCGCAGTGGTTGAGAGTCTGCCTGCCGATGCAGGGGACATGGGTTCGTGCCCTGGTCCGGGAAGATCCCACATGCCGCAGAGCAGCTGGGCCTGTGAGCCATGGCCGCTGAGCCTGTGCGTCCGGAGCCTGTGCTCCGCAACGGGAGAGGCTACAACAGTGAGAGGCCCGCGTACCGCAAAAAAAAAAAAAAAAAAAAAAAAGCTGTGACTAGAGACAAAGAAGGTCATTATATGATGACAAAAGGGTCAATTCAATAGGAAGATAAAATAATTATAAATATATATGCACCCAACATCAGAGCACCTAAATATATAAAGCAAATATTGACAGATCTGAAGGGAGAAATTGACAGCAATGCAATAATAGTAGGGGACTTTAATATCCCAATTACAACACTAGATAGAACATCCAGATAGAAAACTGTTAAACAGCTGACTTGAACAACACTACAGACCAAATGGACTTATATATATAGACATATATAGAACCTTCCACCCAACAGCAGAAGAATACACATCTACTCAGGTGCACATGAAACATTCCCCAGGACAGACCACATGTTAGGTCACAAAACAAGTCTTAACAAATTTGAAAAGAGTGAAATCATTCCATGTATATTTTCTGACCACAAAGGAATGAAACTAGAACTCAATGACAGCAGAAAATGGGAAAATCTGCAAATAGGTGAAAACTAAACAACAAGAATTTTAAAGGTACCTTAAACAAAAGAAAAAAAATGCCAAAATTTACGAAATGCAACAAAAGCAGTACTAAGAAGGAAGTTTACAGTGATAAATGCCTACATTAAAAAAAAAAAAAGCCTCAAACAAACAACCCAACTTTACATCTAAAGGGACCAGAAAAAGAACAAACTAAGCCCAAGTTAGCAGAAGTAAGGAAATAATAAGATTAGAGCAGAAATAACTTGAAAAGAGAATGTTAAAAAATAGGAAAAAAAATCAGAACTGTGTTGGTTTTTTGAAAATACTGACAAGCCCTTAGCAACACTAAGGAGAAAAAGACTCAAATAAAATCAGAAATAAAAGAGGAGACATTACAGCAGATGCCTAAGAAACAAAAAGGATCATAAGGGTCTATTGTGAACAATTATAGGTCAACAAATTGAATAAAAAGGAGACTGAATCAGTAATCAAAAACCTCCCAACAAAGAAAAGTCCAGGACTAGATGGCTTTAAAGGTAAATTCTAACAAACATTCAAAGAAGAGTTAATGCCAATCCTTAAACTCTTCCAGAAATACAAGAGGGAACACTTCCAAACTCATTTTATGAGGCCAGCATCACCCTGATACCAAAATCAGACAAAGATACCACAAGAAAAGAAAACTATAGGCTAACATCCTTGATGAACACAGATGCAAAAATCCCCAATAAAATACCAGCAAATTGAATTTAACATCTTGCTAAAAGAAGCATACACCAAGATCAAGTGGGATTTATCCCTGGGATACAAGGGTGGTCCAACAAATGCAAATCAATCAATGTGATAAACTACATTAACAAAACGAAAGAAAAAATCACATAATCTTTTCAATAGATACAGAAAAAACATTTAACAAAGTTCAACATCCATTCATGGACTTCCCTGGTGGAGCAGTGACTAAGAATCCACCTGCCAATGCAGGGAACACGGGTTTGAGCACTGGTCCAGGAAGATCCCCATGCCACGGAGCAACTAAGCCCATGTGCCACAACTCCTGAGCCTGCGTTCTACAGCCTGCGAGCCACAACTACTGAGCCCGCGCTCCACAACTACTGAAGCCCGCACTCCTAGAGCCCGTGCTCCACAACAAGAGAAGCAGCTGCTATGAGAAGCCCGCACACTGCAACGAAGAGTATCCCCCGCTCTCCGCAACTAGAGAAAGCCTGTGCACAAGGAAGACCCAACGCAGGCAAAAAAAAAAAAAAAAAAAAAAATCCATTCATGATTTAAATTCGCAAAAAAAAGTATAAAAGGAACTTATCTCAATGCAATAAAGGCCACGAATGAAAAGCCCACAGTTAACATCATTATTTCTTGCTAATCAAAAATATATGTGTTCTACCTCCTACACTGCTGGTGGGAATGAAAACTGGTGCAGCCACTATGGAGAACAGTATGGAGGTTCCTCAAGAAACTAAAAATAGAGTGGCCATATGATCCATCAATCCCACTCCTGGGCATATATCCAGACAAAACTATAATTTGAAAAGATCCATGCACCCCTACGTTCATAGCAGCACTATTTACAATAGCCAAGACATGGAAACAACCTAAATGTCCATCGACTGATGAATGGATAAAGAAGATGTGGTAAATACATATGTGTGTGTGTGTCTGTGTATACACACACAGACACACACACACATATATACACAATGGAACATTACCCAGCTATAAAAAAGAATGAAATAATGCCATTTGCAGCAACATGGATGGATCTAGAGATTATCATACTAAGCGAAGTAAGTCAAAAAGAGAAAGACATATACTGTATGATATCACTTATATGTGGAATCTAAAATACAACACAAATGAACATATCTACAAAACAGAAACAGACTCCTCACAGATACAGAGAACAGACTTGTGGTTGCCAAGGGGGGAGGCAGGGTGGGGGAGGGAAGGATTGGGAGGTTGGGATTAGTAGGTGCAAAGTATTATACATACGATGAATAAACAACAAGGTCCTATTGTATAGCACAGGAAACTATATTCAATATCCTGTGTTAAACCATAATGGAAAAGAATATGAAAAAGAATATATATATGTATAACTGAATCACCTTGCTGTACAGCAGAAATTAACACAACATTGTAAATCAACTATACTTCAATAAAATTTTTAAAAATATATATGTGTTCTAAATTTCCCTTCCTAGGAAGCCAGAGTCCAGACTTTTTTGCCTTATCTGATATGTGATGTGAGGCCAGGGCAGAGGATTACAATCTCTTATGGTTATCAAGCCAATTAAATCTAAGAAGTTACTCCAGTTCTTTTGAAACAGAATCCTCCAATCTTAGCAGAGAGACACTGCCCTGGGGAACTCAAGGGCTCCATGAGAGCTCAGGTTGCAGAGGAATGAAAAGCAAATCCTGAAAGACTTTAATACCCTTTTGTTCCAAAGTCTCAAACCAATGGAGCAAGTAGACACAAAAAACAAACAAACAAAAAGACATAACAACAAAGAAAATACTCACCTTAGCGGAAAACAACATTAAAAAGTAACAAGAAGCCACAGAGTCACTGAGCACCTAAAAGTAAGTACAAGGCACTGTGGCACAAACAGTCCCTTGCTTCCATTTACCAAGTCCCTGCTTTGTGCTAAGCACTTTACAAACACTGACTTGAACGATTCTGGCAACTACAACTACCTGGGGATTTCTATCACCATTTCCCAGATGACTGCCAATTAACCTGAGACCCTGAGATTATATAACTTGCCCAAGATCAGAATGTACAGGAACAGGTATGCTCTTTTCAGGCAGGTGAGTTGCATTAAAACATGATAAACATGTAATGGTGATATCAATAACAACGGCAGCTAACATTTACTGGATACTGATTATGTGCCAGGCACACTTCTAGGTTCTTTTCATGCAATAACCCAATTAATCAATTAATCTTGACAACAATCCTATGAGATAGAGACTCTTACTATTCTCATTTCAGAGATGAGGAAACTGAGGCTCAGAGAGGCGGTATAACACTAATTGGGTCAGGATTTATACCCAAGCAGTCTGACTCCAAGGCCCATGCTCTAACCAGTACAGAAACCAGCTCACTACATTGAACACCTACTATATGTCAGGCACTGTGCCAGCCTCACAGAATGCACACCCACGAGGAGCTTTCAGCCAGATGGTGGACAGAGACAAGTCATCAGCCAATGGCAATACTAGGTCCCAGATGCTATGGAGGGCCTAGTCTCTTATCCTATCAGTTAAGAGGCTAAGGAGTACACAGGAGCAGCAACAAGCCCAGCCTTAGAGGGATGGGGTGCAGATCTAAGAACTCAAGCCTACTCCAGGGCCTGAAGGGAAAGGAGAGGGAAGAGAGAAGTGTTCCAGAAAGAGCAAAACACAGGCACAAAGGCCTGGGGGCAACCATAAGGAGTTTATTGCAGGTGAGGTGTAGGCTGGTGCTTCTCAAACTTCAATGTGCATATAGATCACCTGGAGAGCTTATTAAAATGCAGAGTCTGATTCTGCAGGTCTGGGGTGGGGCCTGAGATTCTGTATTTCTAACAAGCTCCCAGGTGATGACAACATTTCTAGTTCCTGTGAGTAGCAAGCATGAATAGGTCTGTGTAGACAGGAGACTGGAAAACGGGTAAGGGATACATCACACAAAAGCCACACTGAGGAGTGTGGGCTTTCTCCTTAGTGCATTGGGGAGACACTGAAGAACTTTAAGTAGTAAAGGGATACATCATATCTGCAGTTTTAAAAATGACTCTGGTTACCGAGTACGCGTGGGTATGTGTTCGGGGGAAAGGTGTGTGTGTGCAGCACATTTCTGCTCCAGAGACACAGTAATATCCAGCCCTAGAGAAGTTACCTATAAATTCTTGGTCAGATGTGAACAGAAGCAGCAGCCAGGTGGGGAAGCAGAATGGTAGGCAGTGGTTCTGAAACTTGAACAGGCAAGGAAATCACCAGGAGGGATTATTAAAACAGATTCCTGGGTCTAACCCCCCAGAATGTCTCTTTCAGTAGCTCTGGAGCAGGGACTGAGAATCTGCACTTCTAACAAGTCTGCAGGAGATGCTGGTACTGCTGGTCTTGTCTTGGGATCACACTTTGAGAACCAGTGGTGTAGTGGAAAAAGCACAGGCTTTGGGGGCCATACAGATATGAATTCAAAGCCCTGACCCACCAATTCCTAGCTGTGTGACTTTGGGCAAGTTTTTTAAACTCTTTGAGTCTCGGGTTTCTTATTTGTAATAAGAAAATAGTAATACTAAACTTATGGCAGGGCAGTTGAGTGATGATGGTGGTAAGGATTAAGTAAAGTACACAGAGTGTGTGCTTGATAAGGCAGAGTGGCTTTGCTCTGGGTTGCACTGGAAGGCAGGACCAATGAGTACGCTGCAAAGAGGGAGATGTATGCTCAATTCAAGGAAACTTCCAACAAGAGAGTTATCTAGCTAAGGAAAAGGCCATAACCATGAGCAAATCAGAGAGAAGGAGGTGACCAAGGAAGGAGGTGAAAGGGGATATCCCTACCTTAGTGAGGAGAGTGAACCAGAAGCCTTATTACCTCCCATGAAATTCAAGAAATTCATGAGTCCCTTGAAAATATGGGACATTCCATCAACCCAAGCAACCTAAAGGTTGAACAAAACAAGGCAAAGTTCCACCCAGAGTTGGGTTCCATAAAGACATCTTTTGGGACTTCCCTGGTGGCGCAGTGGTTAAGAATCTGCCTGCCAATGGAGGGGATATGGGCTCAAGCCCTAGTCCGGGAGGGCCCCACATGCTGCAGAGCAACTAAGCCCGTGCGCCACAACTACTGAGCCTGTGCTCTAGAGCCCGTGAGCCACAACGACTGAGCCCACGTGCCACAATTACTGAAGCCTGCGCGCCTAGAGTGTGTGCTCCGCAACAAGAGAAACCACCACAGTGAGAAGTCCATGCACCGCCACGAAGAGTAGCCCCCGCTCACCACAACTAGAGAAAGCCCATGCAGCAACGAAGACCCAACGCAGCTATAAATAAATAAATAAATAAATAAATAAATAAATAAATAAATAAATTTATTTATTTTTTAAAAAAGACACCTTTTGAAGAACCTCAGAGTCAAGTAATCCAGGAGGCCAGAGAGGGGAAGTGACGTGTTTACACAGCAAATTATCTGCAGAGTAAATGAAGTCCAGCTATACCAAACCTGACAGAGCTGAGTGATCAGAAGTTTGTCCCCACGGTGGGAGCCATGCTCAGAGATAATTTTAGGTCATGATTAGAGGTATCCAAAGAAGAACTTGATGGCACAGATTAATTGCTTTTTGCCTCCCTTTACCCTCCCTAATTCTTCTCCTCTCCAATACTTTGTCTTCCTTGTCCCTCCCCCAATTCAGTGCTTTTCTACCAATAAACAAATCACTCTAGTCAGTTTCACACTTATCCTTTACTTCAGGATTATTTTGAAAGGAAAAATAATGAAGGCATACTAGTTTTACTAAATAATAAAATACAGAGCTATCCAAACTGGTATTGGAGAAGACAGAAAAGACTTCAACGTAGAAACTGAAATAAGAGCAGTATTAGAAGAAAATATAGCTATACCTTTAAACAATCTTGACATGGAAAGTTTTCTAAGAAGAAAACAAAATCCAGAAGCTATTAAGAAAAAGAATATAAAGGAAGAAGGAAGAAAATGAAAAAAAAATCACCATAGAAAAAGAAAAAGACAATTTGAATAAAAGTATTTCCCACACACCTGACAAAGGACTAATTTCTTCAATATACCAAGAGCTCTTCCAAACCAGTAAAGGACAAATAACCCCTAAGGATAAGAATGGGCAGTTAAGGGCTTCCCTGGTGGTGCAGTGGTTAGGAATCCGCCTGCCAGTGCAGGGGACACGGGTTCGAGCCCTGGTCTGGGAAGATCCCACGTGCCGTGGAGCAACTAGGCCCGTGCGCCACAACTACTGAGCCTGTGCTCTAGAGCTCGTGAGCTACAACTACTGAAGCCCGCGCACCTAGAGCCCATGCTCCGAAACAAGAGAGGCCACCACAGTGAGAGGCCCACACACCGCAGAGAAGAGTAGCTCCCGCTCGCCACAACTAGAGAAAGCCCACGTGCAGCAATGAAGACCCAACACAGCCATAAATAAATAAATAAATAAATAAATAAATAAGAAGTATTTAAAAAAAAAAAGAATGGGCAGTTTAAAAGAAAAATGTTCAAATGGTCAGACACAAAAAGATGCTCAACATCATTCATAATCTAAAAACTGTAAATGAAAATAATGACATCTTTTTTTACCTTTCAGAGCCACAAAGTTTAAAAAAATCTGAATACACTAGATATAGGTAAATTCGGGGAGGGCAATTTAGCACAATATATACTTAAATGGAAGGTAGAATTATTATTGAAAGACTGCCAACATAAGATATTAAGTAGGAAAAAAAAGTAAGATGCACAGCAGTGTATGTATAGCATAATCTCATTTGTCTAAATAAATTTTTTAAAAGAATGTACCAAAGCCAAAGACATCACAAGAAAAGGAAACTACAAATACTCCTCAGGAACACAGACAGAAAAATCCTTCACAGAATATTAGCAAACTGAATCCAGCAACATATAAAAAGGTTTACACATCATGGCCAAGTGGGGTTTAGCCCAGGAATGCAAGGTTGGCTTAATATCTGAAAATCAAATAATGTAATACACCATATAAATAGAATAAAGGACAAAAACTATACAATCATCACAACTGATGCAGAAAATGCACTTGACAAAATCCAACACACATTCATGATAAAAACTCTCAACAAACTAGGAATAAAAAAGAACTTCCTCAATCAGATAAATGGTAGCTTTGAAAAACCCACGGCCAACATCACACTTGATGATGAAAGACTGAATGCTTCCCCCTAAGAAGAGGAACAAGGCAAGGATGTCCACTTTTGCCATTTCTATTCAACATTGTTCTATAAATGCAAATAATGTGCACTAAAGCTAATAATTAAAGTCATCCAGATTAAAAGGAAAAAGTAAAAGTGCTTTTATCTGCAGATCACGTATCTTGTATCTAGAAAATCCTAAGAAATCCACAAAACAACAACTAGAACTAATAAACAAGTTGAGCCAGGTCACAGACTACAAGATCAATATATAAAAATTAATTGTATTTTTACACACTAACAACAAACAATCCAAAAATAAAATTAAGAAATATTCCAGGGACTTCCCTGGCAGTCTTAACTACTGGATCAGGTTTGATCCCTGGTCAGGGATCTAAGATCCTGCATGCTGCACGGTGTGACCAAAAAAAGAAAAAAGAAAGAAAAGAAAATAGCTCCATCCACAGTACTTCAAAAAGAATAAAATATTCAGAAATAAGTTTTCAAAAAGGACTTGTACACTGAAAATTACAAAGCATTGCTAAGAAAAACAAAAGAAGATCTAAACAATTGGAGAGACATTCCATACTGGATTGGAAGACAATATTGTTAGGATGGCAATTCTCCCCAGACTAATCTATAGATTCAGCGCAATCCCTATCAAAATCCCACTAAGCTTTTTTGTTGAAACTGACAAGTTGACCCTAAACTTTGCCTGGAAGCACAAAGGGCCCAGAATATCCAAAACAACTTCAAAGAAGAACAAAACTAGAGGATTTATACTACCAATTTCTAAGCAATTATAAAGCTACAGTAATCAAGACAGTGTGGTAAGGATAAGCATAAAACCCAATGGAACATGGACTTCCCTGGTGGTGCAGTGGTTAAGAATCCGCCTGCCAATGCAGGGGACACAGGTTTGAGCCCTGGTCCGGGAAGATCCCACATGGCGCGGAATAACTAAGCCCGTGCGCCACAACGACTGAGTCTGTGCTCTAGAGCCCGTGAGCCACAACTACTGAGCCTGAGTGCCACAACTACTGAAGCCCATGTGCCTAGAGCCTGTGCTCCACAACAAGAGAAGCTACTGCAATGAAAAGCCCATGCACCGCAACAAAGAGTAGCCCCTGCTCCCCACAACTAGAGAAAGCCTGTGTGCAGCGACGAATACCCAACACAGCCAAAAATAAAATAAATTAATTAAATAAATAATTTTAAAAAACAAAACAAAAAAAACCCCCAATGGAACAAAATTAAAAGTCTAGAGATAAATCTTTGCATTTACAGTAAATTGACTCTCAACAAAGCTGCCAAAGCAATTCAACAGGGAAAGGATAGTCTTTTCAACAAATGGTACTTGGACCATTGGGTAACCACGTGCAAAAGGAACCTCACATCATATACAAAAATTAACTAAAAATAGATCATAGACCTAAATAGAAAAGGTAAAATGATAAAACTTCTAGGAGAAAATCTCTGTGCCCCTGGGTTAGGCAAAGGTGTCTTAGATACAACACCAAAAGCACAATCTATATTTTAAAAAATTGATAAATGGAATTTCATCAAAATTTAGAACTCTTATACTTCAAAAGATATCATTAAGAAAATGAGGGGGCTTCCCTGGTGGCGCAGTGGTTGAGAGTCCGCCTGCCGATGCAGGGGACATGGGTTCGTGCCCCGGTCTGGGAGGATCCCACATGCCGCGGAGCCGCTGGGCCCGTGAGCCATGGCCACTGAGCCTGCGTGTCCGGAGCCTGTGCTCCGCAACGGGAGAGGCCACAACAGTGAGAGGCCCGCGTACCTCAAAAAAAAAAAAAATTTAAAAAAAGAAAATGAAAAACAGGCCACAGACTAGGAGAAAAACCTTTGTAAATCACATATCTGATAGGGGACTTGCATCCAGAATATATAAAGTTTGGCAGTATCTTTAAATAGTTAAACATAAACTTACCATACCATCCAGTAATTCCAATCCAAAAGAAAAGGAAATATATATGTCCATACACAGACTTGCACATGAACGTTCCTAACAGCTTTGATCACAACAGTCCAAAATTGGAAACAACCCAAACACCCATCAATTGGTGAATGGATAAACAAAATGTTGTATAGCTGTACAATGGAATACTATTCAGCAATAAAAACTACCAATTCATGTTAGGATGAACCTCAAAAACATTATGCTAGGTAGAAGCCAGATGTGAAAGTCTATGTACTACATGATTTCACTTACATGAAATGCCCAGAAAAGGCAAATCTATAGAGAGAGAAAAGGCAAATCTATAGAGACAGAAAAGGCAAATCTATAGAGACAGAAAGCAGATCAGTGGTTGGCTGGCTGTGGGAACAGTGATTACTGGCTGCAAGTGTCAATCCCTTGACTGTAAGGGAACTTGTTGGGGTGACAGAAATGTCTAAAACTTTGTGTCATTATGAAGATGGTTGTATAAGTCTATATGAAAAATTATTGAACTGTACACTTAAAATGGGTAATTTTATGGTGTTAAATGATACCTTCATAAACCTGAAGAAAAAAAATCAGCTGGGGGAGGTATATGGCAATATAATAGTAATTGTTGGGTAACGGGTTATAGAGGTTCTTTATACTATTTCTTCTACTTTTGTGTATGTTGGAAAATTTTTATAACAAAAGGTTTTTAAAAACAGACGTTTTATGTGCATGAAGATGTTCTGGAGAAACATTTTTTTAAAAATCAAAGACCACACCTGATGAATGGACGGTGGGGTAGCTGAGTGACTTTCTTTTCATTTATAGCTTTCATACTTTTTCCCACGTATATGGACTACCTATATTCAAAATAAATACATTGACACTTTAAGAAGGGGAAGGCTGCCTCTGAAAATACTTGGGCAAGTTCCCCTGAAGATGTGCAGAAAATGGGAGCTACAAGGTAAGAATGATGCAGAGGAGGTTCTGAAGCCAGGTGTGTGGGTAACCAGACCAGATCAGTAATTCTTAATCTTGGGGAAGTGTTGCAAATCCCACTAAGAATCTTAAAAAAGCTATAGACGCTGCTCCCAGAAAAAAACACTCCGAAATGCAGAATCTGACGTATGATTCCAAGAGGATCAAAGGATCTAGAAGTTCACGGGCCCTTGATAAAGACCCCTGTACTGGATCCCATTCCAACTTTTGTGATTATCTGCCTCAATTACCTCTGTAGCCCTGACAGCCTCATAGAGGATGTTTGACCCATATTTCATTTCTGTAAGGAAATTAGGGAGAAGCAAAGTACCTGCTTCTTGGGAAATTCCTTTATATCTTCCTTTAATTTTTAATTGATCACCACAGGAACTCTCACATGAGGTTCAGTTTGAAAAGCCAATTAAGTATTTAGGAAACATCTGCTGCACGTTCAGAGCCATGAAAGGAGCAGAGTCCTAGGAGAGGTGAACCAGTCCATTCAACGTTATTTTGCTTTACTTGGTTTCCAAGTCACAAGACTGCAAAGGCAGCATGTCAAGGAACAAGGTGATGGCAATCTAGAAGCCCCTGTGCTGTAATCCAACACCCTATCACTGGCAAAGATATGGGTGACCTGAAAAGTTATAAAGCTCGAGAGGCCTAAGAATCAAGGTCTTGCCCTCCCTATCTACTTTATTCTTGGGGGCTGGGCACGCAGAAAATTTTCTGCTAAACAACAGCCCAATGAAGGACTACTAAGACCGAAAATGACCCCTCACCCCCCGCCCAAATTTGCACCACCCAGTTTGAAAGGTATGAACAATTAACTTCTTCCAAAGAAAATGGGAAGTTTCCCCTGAGAACTGAAAATTATTTCATTCACTCGTATTTCTCTGTGGGCAGAAGTTAACCTTTTGTTTTCTGGAGCCCTCTGCCTTACAGTCGTCTTTCCCATAAACAGCATCACCTAGCGATAGAGTCTGGCCAATCTGAACAGCCTTCCTGGTTTCTATTCCATGCCTTTCCTGCTGCAAAAGCAGCACCTTCCCTTAAGAGTCAGCTAGATTCTTCTTTTTCCTTTTCAAAGATACAGTCACCATTTTAAGATCATTCAGTAACTGTTCCCCGGGGCTGCGAAGAACAAAGAAAAAGAAAAAGAAAAAGGCTGTGGGGCACAGTTTGCCAACAGTTAACTGAAATCAGTTACCTAATCAGTTAAAGCTCCCTAAGAATTCAACCACACATGAAGGACAGCTAATGACAGCCAAAGACCACTTACCAAGCAGCCGCCATGGAGCTAAAGACTTCAGGAAGAAAAACAAACAAACAAATGAACCAAAACAATCACACAGGCAAAAAAACCAAACCAGAACCAAATTAGCCACAGGAGACTGAAAATGTAGCCTTTATTTCAGAGCCCAAAGACACAGAATAGTTGTTGAGCAGAGACACACAAAAAGACTGAAAACTTTTCTTTGGGGGTAGGGAACAACCCACAGCAGGCTGTGGAAGTCCAGGTGAAACTAGTAACTACCCTCACCAAGCAAAAGACAACCAGACCCAAACCTTGAGGCTAGCAAGTGCAGAAATAAAACGTAAAAAATGCACTGACCTCCCCTCTCCCCCTGGGTATTTGTAAAAGGACTCTCAGTTAGCCCAAGCAATAGGCTTAGATGGTTCGTCTCCTAAAGACTTCAAACCTTGGAGGAGGAAAGTTACAGAGCGCTCTCTTTGCACTAGGCATGTTCATCTCATATTTCATTTAATCATCACAACAATCCTTTGAGGAGAGTATCATCCTCATTTTAAAAATAAGGAAACCGATTCGGATGAAAAAGTTTTAGAGATGGATGGTGGTGACAGTTGCACAATAATGTGAATGTACTTAATGCCACTGTACACTTAAAATAGCTAAGATGATACATTTTATGTTATGTCTGTTTTACCACAATAAAAAACATGTTTTTAAAGTAACAGGTTTAAAGAAGCAAATACTTTGCCCAAAGTCATAAAACCCATCAGAGTGTCAGATTCTAGCCCAGGTCCTTAGACCAAGCCTTAGTTTCTTCATTTGTAAAATGGGCTTCTGTAAGGATTAGACGGAATAATAGATAAGCCTACCAACTGAAGGTTTACCAACTGAAATGTATCTTGTGAGCAGAAATTTCCCCTTCAGAGTTAGGTAACATAGGGGATTACCACACCTTTTCATATCGCTTTTGAATCAGAATGTCAAAATGGGAAAAATGTTATAGAGACCACCTCATTCAGGGGTTGCAAGTTCAACCACTTAGAGGGGCCAGGCAAGTTACCTAAATGGTGAAGCTGCGGAGGGACAGGACCTGAGGGAGTGGAAGAGAAAATGACGAACTGGGTCCTGCATGGGCAATGCTCCTGACGGGGGACTTGGGCCCAAATTTTCAAGAAAACATGAAAATTTAGAGCTTTGGTAATGTGCAATCTCCCGATTATTAAATATTGGCAACTCATTAGAAAACAGTTAAAGTCCTGTGCCTGCCAATCTCCGGCCTCCATCCCCACCACCCCAATCAAATCCGTATGAAGATGTGCTCCATAAACTGTCTATTTATAGCATCTGATCTACTTCATCAGAAACTGAGGCCCAAAGACGTTCAGTGACTTGCCAGGGCACCCAAACTCCCTTCCAAACTGGCTTACAAGTTCAGCTCCGGTGTGTGGCTTGAGTCTGTTGTTTAAGAACTGCTAGTAAAACCCTCAGACTTCAAAGCCTGGCAGGTCTGTCAGTTTAATGCTCGGGCACAGGTGAGAAATCATGGCAGGGGGCAGAGAAGGGAGCAATGAAGAGGAATGAGACGGAACCAAGAAGTCGCGGGGGTCCCCAGCCGTGCCCCACTTGGGAAATACCAGTGTCAGCAAATGGTTCAGGGATCAAAGCAGGTTTGGGGTGGTAGGTGGCTCCTACCATTCGTCTACGGCCAGATGGCCCTGTTCATCCTGGGTCCTTCCCACCTTCCTGCCAGTGCCCAGAGATCAAAACTCAACCTTCTCCAACATTCTGTGACCTGCTTCTTTAATGCTGAGATCAAAGGGGAACTTTTGTCCAAGTTGTAAAAGAGAAACCAAGAGGCAACTTAATGCCATCTCTGCCTTCTCTGGACTTCCTGAGGGGATTAAGGGCACTCCTTTAAAGGGATTCCTCAGAGAAACACATCTGTACCAAGGCCTGGTGTCCGCGCCTCAGCTCCAAAGACTCCTGCAGAACATGGGCCAGGTGGAGCAACTCGAGAGATCAGACAACACAACCAACAGACAGCGGCTTGGGAAGACCACAGGGATTATGGTCATGAAAAAAAAAATCAATCTGATTTTATAGGCATATTAGCAAAAATCACCTTAAATACAAGTACTGTAAACCACAGAATTTTCAACCAACACTTTAGAAATCCTCGAGTCTAAATCTTAATGTCACATATGACATGTGCTGAAACAAACCAATAAAGCCAAAATAATCTGCCCCAGGCTACACGGTGGATCAGTGGCAGTGCTGGGACTAAGCTCCGGCTGCTGGCTCCTGCTCCAGTGCTCCTTCCTCAATGGGCCGATGCCCATCCACATGTGAGGCCCAGGGGAGATAGCAACTTGCCACACACAGGACTGGTAGAAGAGTCCAGGCCTCCTGCCTCCTGTTCCAGGCCTCTATCATCCAGATTCCATCACTAAAAACGGCTCCTGTGCTTCTGACTGGGGGTGGGGGGTGGGGGGTGCGGGACGGGACGGGGGGTGGGGGGGAACTGGCTAGCACTGCTTCCATCTGCTCAAAGGAACCCTGAGGTCATTCAGGCCATTCCCCTGCCTCTGGACTGGATCAAACCCAAGTAACCTCAAAACAGTGAGAACTGACCCAGCAGTTCCACTCCTAGGTATATACCCAAGAAAGCTGAGAACCTATGTTCACGCAAAAACTTGTACACAAAATGTTCATACCAGCGTTATTCGTAACAGCCAAAAAGTGGAAACGATCCCAAAGTCCATCAACGGATGAAAGGATAAACAAAACGAGGTCTATCCATACAATGGAATATTATTTGACCATAAAAAGGAATGAAATATTGATACATGCTACAACGTGGATGACGTTTGAAAACATTATGCCATGTAAAAAAAAAAAAAACAACTCAGATACAAAACACCACATATTGTTTGATTCCATTTATATGAAATGTCCAGAAAAGAAAAATCTATACAGACAGAAAGTATATTAGTGGTTGCCAGGGACTGGGGGGAAGGGGGAAGTGGGAAGTGGCTGCTAATGGGTTTCTTTATGGGGTGATGAAGATGTTCTGGAAGTAGATAGCAGTGAAGGTTGCACAACTTTGTGACTATACTAAAAACCACTGAACTGTAAACTTTAAAAGGGTGAATTTTATGGTATATGAATTATAATCCAATAAAAAGGGAAAAAGATAAAACCCAAAACAGTATAAACAATGATTATGTGGGAGAAATACACAGAGTTTTATTCTCCAAATGGAGGTTTCTAGACTCCTGAGATGCCTACAATTGCACTCAATGGACGTTTCCCAAGTTCCACGAAAATAATATTCCCCAAAGCATATTCCATATGATCAAGAGTTCCATAAGGAGTGAGATATGAGCCTGCTTCTCACCTCAGACCCAGCTAGATCAACTCAGTATCCTGTAACTTTACAGAGTCATCTAAATCCAGGGCAGGAAAACTAGAGAGAACTTCAGTCTACACCAGCCATCTACTCCTATGCTGCAGGAAGTTCAGGAAACCCCATTGTGCTAACACAGACCTGGGAGGTGGCAGCCAACCCCTGGGGAAAAAGAACCAATCACTAAGGAGGGGAAGGGGGAAAAACACATAACTACCACTTGAAACTTGCGTCCACAACCCTAACTTTCAAAACAAAAGAATAAACCAAAACCCAGCATGTTCCCACGGTCACTGAATCTATTAGCTCACTTCCTCTTTCGTTGTATGACTTGCCTCAAAACCCAGATACCCCAAAGCAGATCCACACACTTCCATTCCCGACAGCGGTGCAACAACCTATGTGTACGAGGGTGCGGGGACTGTTCTGACTTCCGTGTAATAAAGTGCTTAACACAGACCAAGCTCAAGTCCACCTGCCCACTCTGCCTGTCACACATATCCCCCTGTAATAAACTTGCTTCCATGCCTTTTCACCATTGCATCAAACGTGAAGTTTCTCATGTGCACTCTTTAAAATGGCCTCTGTGGGTCACTGTATACATTACATCCTCAGTTTCTTGAAATCAGTTACAGTATTCACCATGAAAGCACAGGACGACACTCCCAGGTGATGCAACAAACACGAAATCACTGTGCTTTCCACTGTGCTTAGAATAAAATCCAAAGTCCTTTCCATTGTTTCTCTGCAGGCTGAGAACAAGCCGGCTCCCTTAATGTAACGTTCTGGAGAGGATGGGAAGGCGAAGCACCTAACAGAAGTCTTTCAAAATGCAGTCCACAGACTACAAACTGTAGACTACAGCCCACCACAATTATAGGCATGCTTCTAGAAACACAGCTCTTCCTGCCTCTCTCCCATTTCATCTTGTATCATTCTCTGCACCACACCCTGACTCACCATGTTTCAGTCCCTCCAGCCTTCTGTGTTCCTCCAACATACTCTTTCCCACCTTGGCCCTTTACACTTGCCATCTCCTCTACCTGGAACACTGTTTGCACTGCTAGTTCCTTCTTGTCAGTCAGGTCTCAACTCATGTCACTTTCCCTGAGAAGACTTCTCTTGACCACTTAATGCAAAGCAGGTGCATCACCCTGTCACTCCCAATCACTACCGTTTCACCTTGCCGTCTTCACAGCACTTACTACTATCTGACATTACCTTGTTCATGTATTTGTTTACTTACTCACTGCCTGTCTCCTCAGACTAGAAAGGCTCCACGAAGGTAGGGACCTTGACCCTCTAATACACCAGAACATCCCTAGGTCTTGGCACAGAGCAGGCCCTCAAATATTTGTTGATTAAATAAATGTGTACCAGAAATATGTTAACTTATTACCTCTTAAAAACCTCAGAACAGGGCAGGAATTTCCCAGTGCAATGCAATAAATGCCACTTTATTGAACTTTTCCCTATGGTAAAAGAGGGTGTGACTTTTCCTGTTAAGTTCTTACACCATTCTTGTTCTGAATGTGGTCCAGGAAAAAAATGGGTTTCAACATACCACCTTTGGGATTTTTTTCTGTGGACTCAGACCACAGAAATCAGGCAGGACTGTGAAGACTTTTACCTGACCTCTGAGGTTCTAAACAAGGAATCCCTTTATTAAACAAAAAGGATAATTTATCAGTTGGTTAACAGAAGGAGGGAAATTTGTTATCAGCCAATAACCTACCCTTGTTTGGAGAAAATCAACACCAAAGAATTTAAGCAACAATCTTCCTTTACTAAAGTTAGACATCCTTTGTGTGCACTCCCAGGATGCAATTATCTGCTGAGGAAGCAACATACAGGAACACCTAGACAAATCACTCTGGACTAAGTGACTTCAATTTTGGTTCTGGTCTCCTGACAAGTAGAATGTGAGCCGAGCTTCTGGAAGAAGAAAGGGCCAGTCCTTCACAGATCTACTTCCAGCTTCTGTACCAGAAGCCAGCAAGTTCTGACCCACTTTCCAGGCACAGCTTATCCACATACCCTTATTCACACACAGGCTTCATCCTAAAGAGCTGTGTGGCCCTGTAGGGGCATGGGAAGGGGAAGGGGCCAGGCGGGGCTGGTACAGTGTTTTTCAAAACGTAGTTACAGACCACCTCGATCATAATCACTACAGTGCTAAAAAAAAGCGCAGATTCCTGGGCATCATCTAGCCCTAAGGAATTAGAATCTTTGGAAACTGCATTTTTAACAAGCCTCCAAGCCCACACCCCGAGTCTTATGCACAGTTAAGTTTGAAAACCAGTGGGATAAAAGCTCCCTATGAGGGAGGCAGGGAGTTGAGAGAAGACAGGAGAAATGATTAGGGAAGAATCTGGGGATGGAGGATGGGGGGGCCAAAGGCATGCTTCCGGGTATCGGCAGTCAAGACAAGTGCGCGGTGGGAACAGCTGAGGGTACATACAGGTGAAGACAGGGCTCTGGAAAAGATCTGACACAGGATTTGGGCTGGGAGGTTGGTGAGAGGTGAGGACGCATCCGCGGACTGGTCAAGACAGTGGGGAGGCGGAGAGAGCAGGGTCTGGACGTGAGAGGGAGGAGCGAAGGTGGGAATAACTGGGGGCTCTTCAGAGAGATCAGGGCTGGAAAGTGAAAACTGGAGAGTGGGAGTCACAGGACGCGGAGACCAAAGCCAGAATAGGAACCGACGGAGGCGGTGGCTGAGACCTGTCCTCCGACCCAGTGCCTCCCCCAAAACTTCGGGCCCTGACAAGACTGAGTGCGGGGCAAAGGCCGGAGAGGGGGAGTTTGGGGGAGTCGAGCCCTGTCAGGGATGTCCCTCAGGCCTGCACTAGGGGTCCCTGAGGTGGCTCTGGCCAGGCATGGGACGCCGGAAAGTCCTGGGATCCGCCGGAGGGCCCCGCTCCATCTCCGGCTCCCGGAGCCTCCTTCACTCACCATCACAGCCGCCATCTTGGATCCACGTGTCGCCGTAATGACGTCAGCGGAAGTAGTGTTTCCCTGGTTATGGAGTTTAACTCCGCGAGGTGCTGCCTGCCTTCAGTCGCTCCTTTCGTGGCGGTGAGTGGAGGGGTAAAGAAGACTTAGCTGCTGATCGGTAGCTTGGTCTGGGGAGTCAGGTCGCTGATTAGGTGAAAAGAGAGAATGGTGTAACTACGGGGGCCATGTTAACTCCTGGCAGAGCCTGCTCCTCCCACTCTTGACATTGCATTGTGGGTAACAGAGGTGTGAGTAAACGCACTTGTTCTGTGGACTCCATTTTTACTATTGGCAGGAAGACCCGTTGCCAGGGTTACCTGAGGCCCCTGATATGGGTGAGTGGGATGGGTACCAGGGCTCTATTAGCAGAATAATTTGTAATTATATATTTAATTACTTGCTTGACTATCCTATATCCTCTCCAATAAAATATAATTCCTGTGTGGGTAGGATCCTGTCTTTTATTTAACCTGGCTCTGCCTCATTCTCATCTGTGAAATGAGGAGGGGATGATTATAATACCTTCATCATAGGTGTATGATGGGGATCCAATGACATAATGTTACATACTATTATTCAATAAATGATTGTCATTATACTCTTATGTATACTCCTTCTGGCATATGTTAGGTGCCCAACACTGTACACTACTTATTAAATGAATGAAGGAAAAGCAGCATCTTTAGTGGAGGGAAACATCTTTTTTTTTTTTTTTTTTTTTTTTTTTTTTTTTTTGTGGGCCTCTCACTTTTTGGCCTCTCCTGTTGTGGAGCACAGGCTCCAGATGCACAGGCTCAGCGGCCATGGCTCACGGGCCCAGCCGCTCCGCGGCATGTGGGATCCTCCTGGACCGGGGCACGAACCCGTGTCCCCTGCATCGGCAGGCAGACTCTCAACAACTGCACCACCAGGGAAGCCCCAAGGGAAACATCTTTGAATGTGGACTTAACCATGTGCTAGTTACCTAAGTGTGTGACTCGAGGCAAGTCACTCAACCTTCCTAAGCCTCAGTTTCCAGTAGCTGGAAAAGGAGACTCAAAGAGTTGTGGTGTTAACATTGGGAGAGACCTGAAAGTTCTTTTGGTCCATGTATCACTATAAGGTGGATACAGTACCAGTGCTGTCTGCAACTGTTAGGAAAAGTTGTAAAAGAATAATAATGGTGGGACTTCCCTGGTGGCTCAGTGGTTAAGAATCCACCTGCCAATGCAGGGAACACGGGTTCGAGCCCTGGTCCGGGAAGATCCCACATGCCACGGAGCAGCTTAACCCGTGTGTCACAACTACTGAGCCCGCATGTGGCAACTACTGAAGCCCGCGCACCTAGAGCCTGTGCTCTGCAACGTGAGAAGCCTGCGCACCACAACGAAGAGCAGCCCCCACTCGCCGCAACCAGAGAAAGCCCATGCTCAGCAGCAAAGACCCAACACAGCCAAAAGTAAATTAATTAATTTTAAAAAGACAAAAGAATAATAATGGTTAATAATAATCATCACTTACTGAACATTTGTTGTGTGCTGCAGCATTTAGCGTTATGCTAAAACTATTCATAAGACTCTTACCTAATCCTACCTCTTGGCAGGGGGCAGTTGAACTCTGTTGCCCACCTACAAGCATCACTATGGTGGATTGCCAGACAAAGAAGGCTGCCAACAAGTCTTCCCATCTTTTCATGAGCATACTGTTTCTCCCTCCGAGAGGTAGACTCTTGTTCTCCTTCTTTTGAATCTGGCTGGCCACATCATTTGCTTTAGCCAATAGAATGTGGTACAGATGACGCTGCCAGTTCTGGGTCTAAGCCTTAAGAGACTTGGCAGCTTCTGCTTCCATCATCTTGGGTCTAAAGATGTCTGGCTACCCAGCTGGAGAGCCACATGGAGAGGGAGAGAGGCCCAGCCATCTCCTCAAGTTACTCTGGAAATTCTAGTTGAGCACTAGGCACACAAATGGAGTCATCATGGACATTCTAACCCTAGCTGAACTGCCAGCTGAATGCAGCCACATGCATTACCTTATCTGACACTATATGGAACAAACAAACTGCCCAGCTGAGCCCAGTTGTTTTAGATTTTGGAGTGGTTTCTCATGCAGCAATAGATAATTGAAACGTACACTTATTAACTCTTGTGACCCACACAGCTATCCTGAAGAAGAACACAAAGGATAAATCCCCAAGGGGGAAACAGTTTGAGAGACTGGGGGGGGGAAGTTTGCCTGGAGTTTCATAACTAGTAAGCCATAGGTTCCAAACTTGCAATCAGTTCTCCTGGAGCTTGAATCCTGGGTGTTTCCCACCATTTCTGGATGCCTGAAGAAGGATGACTGATAAGGAACAAAGTTCCATGAATGGCATATTCCTCAGTATTTCCATTTTTCCCCTCATACTTTCTGTTTCTCCCATAGGGCTTTCATGACCCAGTCTCCTTTAGTAACATACATACATCAGAATCTTGGAGTAAAACTGCTTGGGTTTAGATCCCATCTCTGTCACCCCCCAGCTCTGTGGTATGGGAACATTTCGTTTTTCCCTTAATTTTTTTTATTGTAAAAAATACATCACATAAAATTTACCATTTTAATCACTTTTAAGTGTACAATTCAGTGGTATCAAGTACATTCACAATCTTGTGCAGTCATTACTACCCTCCATCTCTGGAAACTTTTCATCATCCCAAACTGAAACTCTGCACCCATTAAACTCTAACTCTGCATTATACCTTCCCCTCAGCCCCTGGTAACCACTATTCTACTTTCTGTGTCTATGAATTTGCCTATTCTAGATACCTCATATAAATGGAATTATGCAATATTTGTCCTTTTGTGTCTGGCTTATTTCATTTAGCATAATGTTTTCAAGTTTCATTCATGTTGTAGCATGTATCAGAATTTTATTCCTTAAGATATTTGGGTGGTTTCTACCTTTTGGCTATTGTAAATAATGCTGCTATGAAATATCTGTTCAAATCCCTGCTTTCACTTCTTTTAGGTGTACACACAGAAGTGGAATTGCTGAATCATATGGTAATTCTATGTTTAACTTTTTGAGGAACTGGTATACTGTTTTCCACAGTGGCTGTATCATTTTACATTTCCATCAGTTATGCACAAGGGTTCTAATTTCTCCACATCCTCATCAACACTTGTTATTTTCTGTTGTTATTGTTATATTTAATAATAACCATGCTAATGGGTGTGAAGATGGGCAAGTTTTTTAACCTCTCTAAACCTCAACTTCCTCATCTGTAGAGCATGGATCATAAAAGACCTTACCTCATAGGATGGTTATGTGGGCTGAATACGTTAATATATGTCAAAAGATTAGAATAGTGCCTGTCACATGGTAAGTACTATATACGTGTTTGCTATTATTACTTTGAGGTCAGTAGGGCTGGCCTTTTTATCTCTGGAATGGTGGAAACATTAAGATAAAGATATGTTGAGAAACTTGGACAACATAACCCAACAAATCAGAAGGGGGATAAGGCTTGACTCAAATCCATTGAGTCGAGTCCATGCCTCCGTTGTACATCCAGACAGACAGACAAAACCAAACCCAAACTAGAGGGGTCTTATAGGAGCATGGAGGCATGTAGTTCCAGACACCTGCAAAAGTGCTTCTCCAAGGAAAATCGGAGGGTGGGGCTGGGCTTAGAGGAAGCAAATCCGATCCTTAGATATCTCCAAGGAGAAGGGTAGGATGTATTAATCTATGTCCTTCTCACACTGGTGTCAGTTATCTATTGCTACATAACGCACTACCCTAAAACTTAGTGGCTCAAAACAACAATGATTTATTATTTCTCTTGATTGTGTAAGTTGGCCATCTGGGAAATTCTGATGGTTTCAACTGGGATCTTTCATATGCTCTCATGTGACAGCTCAACTGGGGCTGGAGGGTCCAAGGTGGCCTCATATGTTTGGGAGGTTGGTGCTCTCAGAAGGGCCTCTCTCTCCACATGGTCTTTCATCCTCAACAAGGGCAGCCTAGGCTTCTTCACAGTGTGGTCTCAGGGGTCCCTGAGGGTGAGAGCAAAAGCTGCTAGCCTCTTCCTAAGGCCTAAGCTTCCGAAATCCCATAGCATCAGCTCTGTCACAATCTGTTGGTCAAAACAAGTTACAAGATCAGTGCAGAGTCAAAGTGGGAGGGGATCACACACAGGCACGAGTTCAAGGAGGCATGATTCATTGGGGGTCATTTTGTCACAATCCATGGTGCAGTCCTTGCCTAGGCCACCCTCCCCTCTCTCCTCTGGGCATCTAGGGTGGCCTTCTACCTGGTTTTTCTACACCCACTCTTGTCACCTCTAATATCTATTTAACCGTCAAAGTCATCTTTTAAAAAACAAGAATCAAATGGTTCTTCCCTGTTTAAAACTCTCAAATGGGGCTTCCCTGGTGGTGCAGTGGTTGAGAGTCTGCCTGCCGATGCAGGGGACACGGGTTCGTGCCCTGGTCTGGGAAGATCCCACATGCCGCGGAGCGGCTGGGCCCGTGAGCCATGGCCGCTGAGCCTGCGCGTCCGGAGCCTGTGCTCTGCAAGGGGAGAGGCCACAACAGTGAGAGGCCCGTGTACCGCAAAAAAATTAAAAAAAAAAACAACCACCTCTCGTATGATTCCTACTGCGGTAACATAAAATCCCAAGTCCTCACCATGGCCTGCAAGGGCCTTCATGATCTGGCCTTGACTCCTACACTGTCCCCTTTACTCACCAGGCTCCAGCCACACAGACCTACTTGGAACTTGCCAAGCTCATCTCTACCTCAGGGCCTTTGTACTTGCAATTCGTTCTCTCTGGAATATTCTTCTCTCAACATTTTGTGTGATTAGCTCCTCGTGATTAGGTCTCAGCTCAACTGTCACCTCAGAGAGATGTTCCCTGCCCCCAACACAGTTGGGGACACACACACACACACACAGAGAGAGAGAGATACTTTGGTTATTTCTTATTGTCCTTCTTCCATGAAAGCCTACACTGGGTCTATGGTGTTCCCAACTGTGCCCCTATTAAGTACGTGCTCAAATATTTGTTGAATGCTTGCATCATGAATTAATCTTAGGCCTCACTCTGTCAGCTGGGAATAGATCCGGCTGCAAGGAAGACCCCCCCGCCCTGCAAAATAACAGTGGCTTAACAAGATGAACACTTACTTTTCTCTGTCTTAGTTTGGTTTTCTCTAGAAGCTGACTCTGAGACAAGGATTCAAGCAAAAGTACTTTATCTGGGAGGTAAAGGGATGCCAGAAGGCAATGGTTTGCAGAAGCCAGCTTCTACTGTTTGCAAGAGCTGATACTTAAATTCTCAGAAATTTTGTGAGCCAGTCGTTGAATATGGGCATTATTGAAAATTAAATTATATAAATTTAAAATTAAATAAATGGTATTAAAAACAAAAGTGTGAAATATTCAAAACTCATTTCCTAATAATTTTACTAGATTTTATTATTTGCTAAGCTCTTGATTTTATTTACATCTATGTTATGTGTAGGACAGAGATACTGTTATTTCATGTGCTGCTACACATCTCTTCCCAGCTCTGTATTCAGTGACTTTGGGTTGGTAGCACAGCCAGTTTATCCATTAACACAGTAGGTACAGTGCCCAAGGCCCAACATACTTTTAGGGTCCACGAAATGTTTAAAACAAATTAATGCCTTTTAAAATCAGAAGGCAAAAATGAACTTTGGTGTTGAAGTAAAAGTTTTCATATGTAATATTAGCATATTCATTTTTTTAAAAAAAAGAGCTTACTTACTTATTTATGTATGTATTTATTTATTTATTGGCCACTCTGCGCAGTTTATGGGATCTTAGTTCCCTGACCAGGGATTGAACCCAGGCCCCAGCAGTGAGAGCGCCGAGTCCTAATCACTGGACTGCCAGGGAATTCCCAGTGTATTCATTTTTATATCAATGCAGCTGTTGGCTGCAATTTATGTTTAATACAATTTATATTTATAAATAAAAATATTTATATTGATATTTATAAAATGTATATTTTATGAAGGAAGGGTCCTACAAAGGCAAAACTGCCTAAGCCCCATGAAAGCCACAGTGCATTTCTGGATGGTAGCTTAAAATTGGCCATGGTGGGGATATTTACACCACAAAAATCAGCAAATGCTACAAATCAGGACTTGAATTTTTGCTTTGTTAGCAAAAATTTTCTGTAAAGAGACAGATGGTAGATATTTTAGGCTTTGCAGACCATATGATTGTGTCACAACTACTCAACTCCGCCTTGTAGTACAAAAGCTGCTACAAACAGTAAATAATGAGCATGGCTGGGTTCCAATAAAATGTAGTTTGCCAAACCCTAGCCTAGACTTAAAGTGATGGAGAAAGTGTCAGTTATGCAGACTAAACTTTAAGAATATCATGTCTGGGCCTCCCTGGTGGCGCAGTGGTTGAGAGTCCGCCTGCCGATGCAGGGGATACGGGTTCGTGCCCCGGTCTGGGAGGATCCCATATGCCGCGGAGCGGCTGGGCCCGTGAGCCATGGCCGCTGGGCCTGCGCGTCCGGAGCCTGTGCTCCGCAACGGGAGAGGCCACAACGGTGAGAGGCCCGCATACCGCAAAAAGAAAAAAAAAAAAAAAAAAAAAAAAAGAATATCATGTCTGTAGCTGTTTCATTGTGATTAGCACAAAAATGTGATAGTATTTGAAACTCTTACTTTATTCAGCAAAGAAGTTGCTCATATCATTGAATAACAAGTGAAGTTCTGATGTACGCCTTCTTTATTTCATTTTCATCTGATTCGTGAATATACATGAAACTATCAACCCACATTCATGTTGGAACTATACTTGGGAAGCATATGTTGTCAAGCAAGTTACCATCGTGGTTAACTGAAGCTTAATTCTGTGGGGAAACTCTGGGAAACAATGCAAAACACACACCTCAGAGTTATCCTACCCAAGGGGCAAGGGAGCTGGGGTATTTATACACCACCTCCCAAAAGTCATTAGTTGAGGACTGATCCCACAGGGTGTTAATTCCTTAGAACTTTTGGCCTTCTGGGAACACTGGTAGCTGAAGCTTTTTGCAGTTTTAGAAAAAGAGCTCTCAGGCACAGTGATGCAGATGACAGCTAAAAATCCAGTCCACTTTAAGGGATACCAACAGTGCATGTCACACCCTGTAAAGTAAAAAGTCTGGGGAGGACTGTCCTAGCTGATATGGCAGCTGTGCCTCAAATATCTTCAGGGAATCAAGCTTCATCCAGCTTTGTCATCCCTAGAATTAATTTATTTTCCTCAGGGTCCAAGCTGCCAGCTAAAGCTCTAGCCTTCACATGCACATTCTAGGCAGAAAGATAGAGGAAGAGATGAAAAATAAGAGGCGAAGAGACCACATCAGTTGTCTTTTACGAAAGGAATTTGGAAGATGCTACACCACACTTCCACTTACAACCCATTGATCAGAACTTAATCACACGGCCACACTTTGCTGCAAGAGTGGGAAATGTAGTCTTCATTCCAGGGAGTTATGTGTCCCTAATAAAAATTCCATTTCTCAGAATTCTACTTCTAGAAGAAGGGGGAACATAGATATGGGGACAACCAGCAGTCACTGCCAACCCCCCAAAGGGAAGGATGCAAACAGAATGCAAACTGTTATAGCCTTATGTCAGAACATATTGTGACAAGGACAGACACGTGACAAAATTGAGGGCCCAGGGGGTTAAAAAGGAGGCAGTTTTACAAGTCACAGGGAAGAGAATGAAACAAGTGCTTTCCCTATATTTAAACTCAAAGCTATAACTAGAGAAAAGATTGGAGCAAGTCATTAACATCTTAGAATGGGCACTTTACCCATACCTTCTTTGCCATCTTCCAGGGAGGAGTGCATGCCATTTTCCCATAAAATGGATGGCACAAATCTATCCCCATATTTATTTTATAGACTTTATTTTTTAAAGCAGTTTCATGTTTACAGAAAAATGAGTGTGAAGTACAGAGTTCCCGTATACTCCCTCATCCAGCCCCCAGTTTCCCCTATTATTAGTATCTTGCCTCAGTGTGGTACATATGTTACCATTGATGAGCCAATAGTGATACACTATTATTAACCAAAGTCCATATTTTACATTAGGGTTCACTCTTTGTGTTGTACATTCTATGAGTTTTGACATATTTATAGTGATATGTATCCACCATTAAGAGAATCATATGGAATAGGTTCACTGCCCTAAAAATCCCCTATGCTCCACCTCTTCATCCCTCCCTCCCTCCCCAACAAACCCCTGGCAACCACTGAGCTTTTCACTGTCTCTATAGTTTTACCTTTTCTACAGTGTCATATAGTTGGAATCATACAGTATGTAGCCTTTTTAGATTGGCTTCTTTCATTTAGTGCATTTAAGGTTCTTTCATGTCTTGATAGCTCATTTCTTTTTATCACTGAACAATATTCCATTATATGGGTGTATCACAGTTTGTTCATCGTTCACCTATTGAAGGATAATTTGGTTTCTTCCAAGTTTTGACAATTATAAATAAAGCTGCTACAAACATCTGTGCAGATTTTTGTACGGACATAAGTTTTCAGCTCATTCAGGTAAATACCAAGGAGTGCAATTGCTGGACTGTATGATAAGAGTATGCTTGTTTCGTAAGAAACAGCCAAATGTCATCTAAAGTGCCTGCACTATTTTGCATTCCCACCAGCAATGAGTGAGAGTCCCTGTTGCTCCACATCCTTGTCAGCTTTTGGTTGTATCAGTGTTCTGAATTTTAACCATTCTGATAGGAGTGTGGTGGTATTGCATTGTTATTTTAATTTGCATTTTTCTAATGACATATGATGTTGAGCATCTTTCCATATACTTATTTTCCATCTGCATATTTTCTTCTTGAGGTGTCCATGTGTTTTGCCCATTTTTTAAAGTGAATTGTTTTCTTATTGTTGAGTTTTAAGACTTCTTTGTGTATTTGGGATATCAGTCCTTTGTCAGATACATGTTTTGCAAATATTTTCTCCCAGATTGGAGCTTGTTTTTTCATTTTCTTAAATGTCTTAGAGCAGAGTTTTAATTTTAATAAGCTCCAATTTATCAATTTTTTCTTTCACAGATCATGCTTTTGATGTTGTACCTGTCCCCAGTATTCATCAGTCTTTCCTGTGACCAAAGGGATAAATCAGGGTGTAGGCTAATGGGGTTTAGAGGGCAGTGTAAACTGAAAGAGCAGGAGGGCAGGAATTGACGCTTTGCTCTTGTCCATATAGGCTCCACCTTTTGAGATCATTTCTCAGTCATCTATTTCTATAATAATGCTACATAACAAAACAACCCCAGAACTCAAGGGCTTATAATAATAAGCATTTACTTCTCTCTCACATGTCCATGGGTTGGCTGGATTTCAGTTGATCAAGGCTGTGCTCAGCTGGGTTTAAATCCAAGCTGCGTGTTGGGTCCAGATCCGTTCCACATGTCACTTATCTTCCTTGGACCTTGTTCTTTTCAGGTCAAAAGACTGGAGGGCAAGCCCAGCCACACAAGCACATTTCTAGTCTTTGCTTACATCATATCTGCTAACATCCCACTGGTGAAAGCAAGTCCATGGCCAAGCTCAACATCAATGGGGCAGGGAAGTATACTCCTCCTATGGATTACTGAACAGCAATCTAATATGCCACAAATTATATATGCAAATTCCTATCACAGGACCCTGGGCTCTGCTTTCAGATATCCAAAGACACATTCCCAAACAAGAAAGCAAGAGAGAAATTCAGTTATAAACTAAGTAAGTTGAAACACTGCTAGCTTTATTTTCCACTGTTCTTATACCCAGTGCCTAAGGTTAGACTCTGTGCTACTCAGGGCTACAGAATCAAGTCAGTATAGCGTTCCATGGGACTCTGGTGGGTGCTTCACAGAAGGATATAGATCCTTCAGGAGATACAATAATACAGAAAGGTGTTATTTGCTCCCCACCCCACTGTCCACCTCTTTTCATCTCTCCTTCGACAACAAAGCTAACCACCAGTGACTTTCAACTGAGACAACATGCAGGAAGGCCCCACTGCCTCATCTTCTCTGCCTCCTTCCCACATCTGCCCCCAGCCCCCACCCTCCACTGAGCGCTTCCAACGCAGGGTACCAGATACCTCTCAGCAGCCATAGCTCCAGATGCTAGGGCTCCTGCAATGGTGGATACCATCTTAACAACCATGATGGCTGCTTGGCCATGGGAAAGGCAGGGGCTACAGGCAACCCCCAACCCTGTGGGAGATCCAGACCAACCAACGTGCATAGCAAAGTGGCTTGACAGGAGAGTCAGTGTCCCAGATCGTGAAAAATCATTCCTGTCATCCTGGCCGACCCAGCTTCTGGGAGACAAAAACCCATCCACTGTGATAGGCGAATAATGCTCCCCCTCAAAAACAAAAAACAAAAAACAAAAAAAGATGTCCACGTCCTAATTCCTGGAGCTTGTGAAGATGTTACCTTATGTGACAAATGTGATTAAGGAACTGAAGATGGAAAAATTAGTCTGGATTATCCAGGTGGGTCCAATGTAATTACAGGGGTTCTTACAAGTAACAGAGGGAGGCGGGAACCTCAGAGTCAGAGAAGGAGATGTGATGACGGAAGCAGAATTTGGAGTGATGAACAGAAGGGAACCAGGAATGTGGACAGCTTCTAGAAGCTGGAAAAGGCAAGTACACAATTGTCCCCCAGAGCCCTGCCAACCCATCTCAGACTCTGACCTATGGAACTGTAAGACAATGAATTTGTTTTGTTTTAAGCCATCAGGTTTGTGCTAATTTTTTACCGAAGCCATAGGAAACTAATACAGCCAGCAAGTCTTTGGGGGCAGTTAGAAAACTGTGAGCACTGAACCCCACTTCTCTTTGCCAGTCCTTCCCCCTTTGACTTGACATCCAGCAAAAGGCAAATATTCAGAAATTGGCAGGACGAGACAAGTCAACCTGTTAGTAAAACCTTTAGCATTCAGATCTTTTATTTAAATATTTATTTCATTATTTTTAAAGTTCTCCATCCAAACCACAGCTGTAACTGGAATCCAGCTGTCCCAGGCAATAGAAATATCAACCAGGGGTGTCCTGAGATTGGCAGATTGTGGGTTGCTAGAGTCAAAAAGAGATTGTCCGGTCCAACCCACCCACTTGACAGATGAGGAATTGTGACTAGAGAGAGGGTGGGTGTCTGGGAGTGGGAAAGGTGAGCGGGTGCTGGGCAGATGGCACTGGAGCCACTGCGCAGGCATGGCCTCAGTGCCTGGCCCTGCCTGGCCACCCCTCGTCATGGCTGCTGTTGGTACTGGCTCTCGGTGGCCGTGTAGAAGTCATCCAGCACACTCTGGATGTATTCGAAGGTGGGCCGTTCCTCGGGGTGGTTCTTCCAGCAACGAGTCATGACGTTGTAGAGCTCCTCGGGGCAGTGCTCTGGTCGAGGCATCCGGTACCCCCGCTCCAGTGCCCGGATCACCTCGGGGTTTGACATCCCTGAGAAGGAGCCATGGAATTGAAAAGGGAGGGATTGGGGTTGGGGTGGCAGACACCATTGCCTCCCTAACAACCATCACTCCCCACCTCCCCATGGGAGCTGAGCTCCTCCCACTGTGAAAGCCAGGTATCCCTCCCCCAGCCACCCCTGCAGCGAGGGCAGGGGCCTGGTGCCCGGTTTTGGCCAATGGAGCTGATGGGGAGACTCCCAGGAAACTTTCAGGCAAGGTTTTTCTCCCTTATGAGAAAAGAGGCTTTGGAGGACACACCCTTCCTCCTTCCTTTGGACACTGACACAATATGATCTTTGGAGCTGCAGCAGCCATCTGACCACATGGGGAAGACAGTCACAGAGGAACCAACCCAGAGTCCTGAGAGCCTTTGAGCAGCTGAACTGACCAGTCACCAGTGCCAGACTCCTTGCTCTGGGGAATAATAACTTACCTATTGTTTCTGCCACTCTTAGTCTGATAATTTGTTACTTGCAGCCTAATGCATCCTAATGGATACAGCATTCCATCACCCATTGCCTGGTTTTTATTGGTGTACCCTCAAGATAAAACAGTCAGGTAGCTAGACTCTGTCACCCTATGTGTGGGAACGTTTCTTTTTTTCTTTTTTTTTTTTAGAAGATGTTGGGGGTAGGAGTTTATTACTTTATTTATTTATTTTTGCCATGTTGGGTCTTCGTTTCTGTGAGAGGGCTTTCTCTAGTCGTGGCAAGCGGGGGCCACTCTTCATTGCAGTGCGCAGGCCTCTCACTATCGCGGCCTCTCTTGTTGTGGAGCATGGGCTCCAGACGCGCAGGCTCAGTAGTTGTGGCTCACGGGCCTAGTTGCTCCGCGACACGTGGGATCCTCCCAGACCAGGGCTCAAACCCGTGTCCCCTGCGTTAGCAGGCAGATTCTCAACCACTGCGCCACCAGGGAAGCCCCGGGAACATTTCTTTGTGCAATTAAAGTTTATGTTAGTTATCCTCAAGAACAACCCTTTAAACATCTATGATCCCCAATTTTATATTACCAGTCTTGAACACCAAACATATTCATAGATCCAAGTGCTTCCTTGAACATCTTTACTTGGATGTCTACAAGTCACCTCAAATTTAACAGGGCTGAAATAGAATTCTTGAATTTCTATTCCCAGACCATCATGCACCCAGTTGCTCAATCAAAACAAGGAGACTCATCCTTGATTCTTCTCTCTCCCTCACCTTCCACATCAGTAAGTCACATCCTTTCTTCTTATAAAACACAGCACCAACTCATCAACTTATATCTGTTACGACTGTCACCACTGCCTGGGCCATTGTTGCAGCTCCCACCATCTCCCCAGCCCCGATGCACTCTCCACACTAAACCAAAGCATCACTTAAATGTGGAAAACAGATGATGCCACTTCCCTGCCTAGAATCCTCCAATAGCTTCTGTACACTTAGACTAACACCTATAGGCTTCACCATGACAATGGATCCTGCCTGACTGGGCCCCTGCCAACCCACTCATGTACCATCTGCTCTCATTCCTGTCTCCAGCTACCTGGCTTCCTTGCTATTCTTCAGGCACACAGCAGGCCCTAAGAGCTGGCAGTACCTTCTACCTGGAATCCTTTCCCCAGGTCTTCACTCAGCTGGCTTTCCGCTCAAATATGACCTGCTCTGTCAGTGCTCCCTGTCCACAGGAGGCCCATGTCACTCCCTCTCCCAAGCCCCTGCTTCATTTTCTTCTCTGCAGTGATCTCCACTGAGAGTGCGTGTCTGTTTAGTGTGTGTTCCTCGAGGCTAGAACGTGAGCTCCTGCTGAGCAGGGACCTTGTCTCTTACTGTACCCTTCATGCCTAACACACAGTAGGAATCTGATAAATACTGATGAGTGAACCAAGTGTCTACACCTTTTATTTCTAATCTTCAAAACCACTTCTGCAAGGTAGTTGACATCACTACCTATAAGTTTTACAGATGAAGAACGAAGGTGGAAGTCGAGTGGATTTCCCAAAGTGTAATAGTTGATGGGGACAGGATTAAAACTCAGGACTATTTACTTAAAAAGTCAGGGACTCTTTATATCCACCTTGCCTCCTCTCCCCAGTGTTCTGGCTACAGATACCCTAGGATACATCCCAACTGAAAAGGAACAGAGAACAACTTTATTTACTGAGTCTCAGGCAATCTACAGGTCGGGTATATCTTTGTATACCCTATGGTCTACTCAGTGTAGGGTGCTGCCCATAGGCATGGGGATAAATTCATCCATTTGACGAATAGTTACTAGACACCCACTATGATCCAAGCACAAATGTAGGCAGTGCAGATGTACCAGTGAGGAATATGGAAACGATTTCTGGCCTCACAGAGCTCAGAGTCTGATGGAGAAGATATCAAATGAGTATATAGTTATCAGTGGTGATGAATGCTGTGAATGAAACAGTATAGGGTATTGTGAATGAGAATCACAGGGACTGGCATGGACCAGTACAGGAACTGGGCCACACAGCAGGAGGTGAGCGGCGGGGGAGCGAGCGAAGCTTCATCTGGGGCCCCCCATCGCTCCCCATTCCTCGCATTACCACCTGAAACACCCTCCCACCTCCATCCGTGGGAGAACTGTCTTCCGGGAAACCAGTCCCTGGTGCCAGAAAGGTTGCTGCTTTAGACGACTGGGCTGTGGGGTACAGCATGAAATGAAGCAGGAGAAGTAGGCAGGGGCTGGATCACGAAGGACCTGCAGGCCACAATTAGGAGTTGGGATTTTGTCCTAATTATGCTGGGAGGCCATTAAAAAGTTAGAGGTGGAGAAGGGAAAAGATCTGGTTCACAGTTTTAGAAAAAAAAATCCCTCTGGTCTCAGGTGGAGAAAGCCCTGTTAGAGAGGCGGGAGACTGATTCGGAGGCCACTGCACCAGCGAGGTGAGGGAGGATGTTGGCCTGGTGTTGGTGGAGGCTGTGGAGTTAGAAGTGGGCCGACTTGGGATGTTTTGGAGTCAGATGGCCGGAACCCTGTGACTTCTTGGATGTGGTAATGGATGAGAGAAGAGGAAGGGCCAAGCAGGCTCCCAGATATCAGGCTTAAGAAACTGGATGGATAATGGAGGCTTTAACTGAGATGGGGCAGGCGAGGGGAAGTTGGGGGTGAGGGCCAAGAACTCAGTCTGACATAGAGAACAGACTGGTGGTTGCCAAGGGGGAAGGGGTTGGGGGAGGGATGGAGTGGGAGGTTGGGATTAGCAGATGGACGCTTTTATATATAGAATGGATAAACAACAAGGTCCTACTGTACAGCACAGAGAACTATATTCAGTATCCTATGATAAAACATAATGGAAAAGAATATTAAAAAAAAGAATGTGTGTAACTGAATCACTTTGCTGTACAGCAGAAATTAACACACTGTAAATCAACTATACTTCAATAAAAATATTGATAAAAATCAGGACTTCCCTGGTGGTCCAGTGGTAAAGAATCCACCTTACAATGCAGGGGACGTGGGTTTGATACCTGGTCAGGGAACTAAGATCTCACATGCAGTGGGGCAACTAAGCCTGTGTGCCACAACTACTGAGCTCGTGTGCCTCAACTAGAGAGCCCCCGTGCCACAAACTACAGAGCCCACGTGCTCTGGAGGCCGCATGCCACAACTAGAGAGGGAAAACCCACAAGCTACAATTAGAGAGAAGCCCGCGCACCACAACGAAGGGCTTGCACTCTGCAACGAATGATCCCGTGTGCCTCAAAGAAGACCCGACACAGCCAAAAAAAAAAAAAAATTGATAACAATAAATAAACAAAATAACAAACAAAAACTCGGTCCGAATGGCCGCATTGATAAGAGAAGAGAGCCAGGCTGGGCCCCGGAAGCAGCCCTAAGCTGATGTTCCCTCTCCTACCTGGGTAAGGGATCCGGCCGTAGGTGACGATCTCCATCAGCAGGATACCAAAGGACCAGACGTCTGACTTGATGGTGAAGGAGCCAAAGTTGATGGCTTCAGGAGCTGTCCACTTGATGGGGAACTTGGCCCCTGTGGTTTGGACACAGCAGTCAGGCTGAGTCTGGGGAGCAGTCAGGGCTGGGTCTCTGCTAGTGCAAGGGAACAGGACAGCGGTACAGCTGCCAATGTCTGCCCCCTGCAGAACTGTGACTTCCCTCAATCTGGCCTCCATGGAAGCAAGGAACATCCATCCTGAGGACAGATGGCTAAAGTGGGGAGGAGTGGGCCGAGGCGCCTGGGGTGTGTCTGGGAACTCACTCTCTGGGGCCACCTCATTGATTCAGTTGATGTCCTGGTGAACTACAACTCCTGAAGAGTGGAGTCCTAGAGGTCACAGGATCTTTGGGGACAGAAGAACTTCAAGGGACTTTGAGACCAGGTCACATCTGATGCCTCCGCCCCCTAACCCCCTGCAATGGGGAAAGGGAAGATTTCGGCTCTTGGCCTTGGAGGTTTCCCCCGTCACTGGGTGTCTCCCCTTCTAGTCCTCCCCTCCTTGCCTCTGGTCTCGGATGGGTTTAGTTAACCTTTGGTGAGTGATTTCTATCATAATTCCACTGTGGTTGGGGAATGTGGTGTAAAGGATACATGTTCTTCGGAGTTTGTTGAGAACTGCTTTATGATTTAGTACATAGTCAAGTTTGAAAATGCTCTATGTTTTTTCTTTTCTTCCCCCATCCCTTCCTTCCTTGGGATTGAGAGAGTTTTTTTTTTATTCCTGCTTATCCTCTCTTGGTTTAGAAATTATACACTCTATTCCTTTTTTTTTTTTTTTTTTGCGGTACGCAGACCTGTCACTGTTGTGGCCTCTCCCGTTGCGGAGCACAGGCTCCAGACGCGCAGGCTCAGCGGCCATGGCTCATGGGCCCAGCCGCTCTGCGGCATGTGGGATCTTCCCAGACTGGGGCACGAACCCGTGTCCCCTGCATAGGCAGGCGGACTCTCAACCACTGCGCCACCAGGGAAGCCCTACACTCTATTCTTATAGTGGTTGCCCTAAGTTTAGATTTTTTTTATTGTGTCATAATAAACATGAAATAAAATGTACAAATCTTTCATACACAACTCGATGCATTTTATATATGTATATCCCTTTGTAATCACCACTCAGATCAAGATATAGAACACTTTCTCAGAAGTGTTCCCTCCGGCCCCCTCTCTGTCAATACCACCCCCAATCCAGGTAGCTATTATTCTGATCTCTAGCATCATAAATGAGTTTTGCCTGTTTTTTTTGTTTGAGATACATTCACAGACCATATAATTCACCCACCTAAAGTATACAGTACAATGGTTCTTAGTATATTCACAAAGTTGTGTTTTAAAATATTTTCATCATACTCCCCAAAACCATAGCAGTCACTACCCATTTCTTGCCAGGTCCCCACTCCAGCCCTAGGCTGGAGTTAATCTACTTTCTGTCTGTAGATTTGCTTGTTCTGGGCATTTCATATAAATGGAATCATATAATATATGGTCTTTGTGTCTGGCTTCTTTCACTTAACACGATGTTTTCAAAGTTTATCCATGTTTAGGGTATATTAGTACTTCATTCCTTTTTTTATGGCCAAATGATATTCCATTGTATGTCTGTATCCCATTTTGTGTATCAGTTGACGGACAGTTGGGTTGCTTCCACTTTGGGCTTTTAAGAATAATGCCGCTGTCAACCTTCCCATATGTGTTTGCCTGTTTCTGAATTTTATATAAATGGAACTATCCAGCATCTACTTTTTTGTCTGATTTCTTTTATTTCGATATTATGCCATGAGAGTCATCTATTTTTTTGCATATGTCACTGGTTCATAAGTTCTCATCGTTACATAATATTATATTCTGTGGATATACCCCAATTTAAATATCATTCTACTATTTGTGGACATTTAGATTCTTCCCAGTTTTTGTCGACTACACATAACATTGCTCTTAGCCTTAATTTCAACATGATTTGACTAACCCAATCTACAACTGATCACAGTCACTGGGGGAGACTCTGCAGACCAAGACACTATGTCCAGACAGAGTCTGTCCAGCTTAATAACTCACAGCTGATACTGGGACAGACCTTTGCATTTTTACCAATCACTTTCACGGGACTTAACCCTCAGCAGTCACGACCCACCCAAGTGGGCTCCACGGGGCCCTCGGCAGCATCCCCTACCTTCCCGAGCTGTGTACTCGTTGTCCTCTATGATCCGCGCCAGGCCGAAGTCAGCAATCTTGCACGCCAGGGATGCAGACACCAAGATGTTGGCGGCTCGGAGGTCTCGGTGGATGTAGTTCCTGTGCTCGATGAAGGCCATGCCTTCTGCAATCTCCACCCAAAACAGAGACACCCTTACCCTGAGATCTGGCCCAGCCCAAGGTGGGTCTCATCCAAAAGCAGAAGAGAAATGTCCAAGTGTGAGAACGCTGGAAAATATGTGCGCCAGCTCCCTCTTTTTTTGTGGGAGGGTGCTGGGCTCAGGTTGGCATTTCTCTGTCTCCCCAGCCAGACTGGGGGGATCCTCAGGGCCTGGGCCAGTTTGGGGCTTCTCTAGGGCTCCAAGACCTCCCAAGAACACTTTGAGGAAAAAGTGTTATTTCTCCAAGGACATACACACACACAAACCAGTATACTTCGACGGGCTTTCATCCGCAACCCCACTTCTGGGAACAACCTAGGCTCACATAACATTCTGCTGTATCTCTTATGCCTCCTTCACCCCTAAGCCTGGGTAGGGAAAATTCCTTTATTCATTCAACAAATATCTACTGAGTGTCTCATGGGTGCCAGACATATTGCTTGAACAGGTGGGGAGCCAGGCAAAGTCCCTGCAGGTGGTAATAAGTACCATAAAGAAATGATAAAGCAGGTAATAGGACACGAAGTGTAGAGGGCTGTTTTGGGTTGGATGGTCAGGGAAGGCTGCTTTGATGAGGTGAACTTTTAGGAAAGATCTGAGTGATGATAAAAGCGTGTCAAATAAGAGCATCATCATGCACAAAGGTCCGGAAGTAGGAGTGAGCTTGGGTATTCATAGAACAGGTGGCTGAGCAGAAGTTGCCAGAGGGAAAGTTGGGGGAGTTGAGGTTCTTAGGGAGGCTGCTGATTGGGAAGAACCTTGTAGGTTAGGAGAGGCAGTTGGGTTGTATTCTAAGCATAAAGGGAAGAGAGAAGTCTTAGAGCAGGAGAGTGACATGGTCTCATATATATTTTAATGTCATCATGGCTGCTGAGTGCATAATGGACTGTGTGGAGGATTCTTTTTTTGTCTCTTATTGAATTATTGAATTTTATTTATTTTTTTATACAGCAGGTTCTTATTAGTTATCCATTTTATACATATTAAGGTATATATGTCAATCCCAACCTCGTGTGGAGGATTCTTATTCACAGTGGGACCTTGGAAGCCTGACAGAAAGATGTGGGATTTTTCCTTAGAGACGTTTTCCACTTACAAGGGTTTGTGCATTAACCCTCAGAAACAGGCTTATGACTAACCCTCAGAAACTCAGAACATAGCATTTATAGTCCATAAACTGGCCTTCAATGTCCTTGAGGCAGGCGTTATCACCATTTCTGTTGTACAGGGGAGGGACACATTTTCTAGATCACACCACCAGGGAGATTCTGACTCAAACCTTTCTGTGGATTTCCACTCCCCATACCCCAAGCTGCCTCTAGTTACCCAGAACTCCAGTGCTCTGGAGAACTGCAGCTGGGTGCAATCTGGTGAGATTATTTGGGGAGGTGGGACTTCTGACCAGACCCAACCGAGACACAAGCCTGTTCAAAGTCTGAGGCAAGTGGATGGTGCACTTGTGGAAAGTGGCCAGCAGGGAGCACCTGTGGCCATTGGAACTGAGGTCTGAGGCTCCAGGCTTTCCAACAAAGACGTGAGACTTTCTGATTTTGTTTGTGGTAAGGCAGAGTCCTGACCTGGGGGTGTGGAAAATTTATAAGGAGTTCCTCAACCAAACAGTTAATAAGAGCTGTAACATTAACGGCGGACGTTGTAGCTTATTCATTAATCATAAGATAATATTTAACAAACTCAAATAGCATTTACTCTCTGCTTTGGGGGAGGTACTATTGATATCAGCACTATTTCACAGGTGAGGAAACTGAATCCCAGAGAAATAATTAACTGGCCCAAGTGGAGACCAGGACTGGAAATCTGACAGCCCTGCTCAGGGTCTGTGTCCATTACTCTACCTGAATGTTTGGCACAGAGCAGGCACTAATGCTGGTTGTTACCATTTTTCAGTACCCAGGGACAGACTGTCATGTTATGGATTTGCACATGAGCACATGAGCTCAGTGGGGCAGGTGGGACTAACCCCACTCAGGAGACAGCAGATGAGAATGCTTAGGTGACTCCGGGGTTGGACCAGCTCAATTTGAGCCCCACATCTCTGTGATCTCCAAGCAAACTACTTTAACCCTCTGTGCCTCACTTTTCTTCTCTGTAAAATGGGGACAATAGAACCTTCTTCCAAGGGGTCATGTGAGGATTAATACTCTAAGTCTACATCAGGGCTTAGAACAGAGTCTGGCATATAATTATTCACTTCAACAGTGGCTATAATGGTCCCTGTTGAGGAAAGTGGCCCTCAGAAAGGTTAAGCAATTTGCTCAAAGCTACACAGGCAGAGCTGGGGTCAATAGCAAAACTCTACGTGATTCCTAAGCCCATGTGTATATAGTGGTTCTTCTCAAGGGTTTGTCAACTGAACAAATAGTGGATAGGTTGACTGGGTTCAGGGTTGGTCTATGAATTGGGGGTTAATGAGGTGGTGAGATTTCATGCCCACCAAGTGGGCTGCCATGATGTCAGGCATTATTACTGGGTTTGCTTCTCAGAGTATCAGGAAATCACAGAACCAGCTGGAAGGGCCTGTAGGGATATCCCAGCTCAGGGCTCTTCAAACTGAATTCAGTTGATACCTCAAGGTCATCTTGGGGTTGGAGGGACAAAATAAAGGCCACCTGCTTCAATCAGAGCAGCTCTGTTTTGATCTATTTTAAAGTATTCAGCTGCTCTATAAGATTCATTAGACCAACCGAGTTATGGCTTAAAAAAAAAAAAAAAGAAAAAGCTTTCAAACTTGAAAACCACAGAGATGGTCCAATTCCCTCATTTGACAAATAGAGAGACCAAGACCCAGAGTGGATCCGAGGCTCCACAGCCAGTTGGTGACAGGGCTGGCAGCCTCCACTGACTGCGCCCACCTGCCTCTCTAGACTGGAAGTGAAGATCAGGCCACCAGGTTGACTCCTTCCTGTCCCTGGGCTCTGAGCGTACCTCTGCTCCTTGATGCACAAGGGCCTGGAACCTCTTTCCCTCCTGTGGTTTCTGTTTTCCTGTCTGTGCCATGAGGAGAGTGGTTCTTGCCCCAGTCCGTGAACCTCCACCCAGCAAGGTTTCTGCCAGTTTGATGGTTATAATTTAGCAACAGGCCAGACTACTGTTTCCCCAGGGCAGCGCCCACTGAAGGGAAAATGCCAGGTCTTGATTTCCATAGGCCTCTGGCATTCCAGGTTCTGAAAGGTAAAGTCTTTTATTATACCTCTGCCCACGCCCCCAGGATTTGCATACTCAAATGAACTCTGCCTCAGGCATCTCCAGAAGGCCCAGCCCTAGGCCCAGGTGCCCGTTTCCCTTAACACCTTCCAGGCTGCAAGCCACACCCCCTTCATTTTTGCCAGGCCCAGGCTCCAACTGACCAGGCTGAGCTCTTGTTTTGCCCTTTGGGCTTTGGCACAGGCTGCTTCTTCTGCCTAGAATACCCTTCCCTCTCCTCTTCATCTGCCTAACTTCTACTCATCCTTCAGGGCTCAGCCTAGAGACTGCTTCCTCTGAGAAGCCTTCTCAGATTGCTCCTGGACTGGGCTAAGTGCTCCAGCCGTGTACTCCCATAGCAGACTTTTCCTTCCCTGTTTTCCCACAGATAGGAGAGAATGAGAGGCTAGAAGTAAAAAGCGCTCAGGCTGGGGGTGAGAAGAGCTGTAGAAAGTGAAGGGAAGATGAGAAAGAAAATGGGGTTTTAAGAAGTGTTTCTGTGATTTATGGACATTATTAATTTTGCTGGATACTGCGTTCTTTTGGCACTGAGCCAGGACCACTTGGGTCCTGGCTCTCTAAGAGATTCAGTTGTTTAGTAAGTGTAAACCCTGGGAGGGCAGCAATACTTTCCATTTTGTTCACTGCTGTATCCCCTAAAAGTAACATAGTAGTTTAGTCAAGCTACTCCACCTCACTGGGCCTTAGTTTCCTCATCTGTACTTCACTTCATCTCTGTGCCTCAATTTCCTGTTCTGTAAAATGGAGTGACAATTACCTATCTGTGGCTGGACTATTACATCAGTGGCTTCCAGTGAACCATGCCTCCTGGGACTCATGGTGCAGTCCCTCCCACACTGACCGAGGGCTGGGCATGTGACTTGCTTTGGCCAAGGGGACATTAGTAAGCATGATGCAAGCAGAGCTTGCTCACTTATGGCTTGGTCCCTTAGAAGATTCCCTCTTGGAACCTCACTGCCAGGATGTAAAGGAGCTCTGGTTGGCCTATTGAGTGACGTGGGGCCGCTGGAGAGAGACTTGGAGGATGAGCCACCATCTCGGACATTCTAGCCCCAGGCAAGCTCTCAGCAGAATGCATCCACAAGAGGAACCTCAGTTTCACCACGTGGAGCAGAAAAACCACCCAGCCAACCCCCGTCAACCACACAGAATCATGCGAAATAATACGTTGTTGTTTCAAGCTACTAAGCTTTGGAGTGGTTGATTACAAAGGAATAGATAACAAAAATCTCACCCTAGAAGGTTGATGTGAGGACTACATGAGTTAGTACATAGAAGGCACATATAAAAAGCATACTTTAATCCCAAGCACTCAATAAATGTTAGCTATTATTATTGTTATTACTATAGTATGTGATCAATAAACATTTGTTGAAGAGATAATTGACTTCCTGTCCCCCTCCCCCGACTTCCCCATTAGACTCTCACCTGGGCTGAGAAGTCGATGAGTTTTGGCAATGGCTGCTTGCTGCCTTCTTCACTTTTCAGGAAGTCCAGCAGGCTGCCTGTGTCGGGGAGGGTGAAGCAACATTTACTACTCTCAGGACCTTAGTGTGTGGTTAAGATCGTTCATAGTAATGAATTTAAATAAAAGTATTTACCGCTCCTAGTGTTTGAGAAACAGAATTTGGGCGTTTGGAAAACGCCTTTGTGACTGCCAGACTGGTTCCTTGACTGAGACAGCTTTCTGAGCCTGGATGATTGGGGGCATGGTTTTATAAGGCTGGCATAATTGTGTGTTTAGAAAAATGATAAAAGCTTTGAGATTTTGAATCACTCTACATGGAGGTCATGTGAGATGTTTCTGTATATAGAGAAATGGGCAGGGATTGAAAATGATTGGGAAATGGTGGTCTAAAAAAAAAATCCCTGAGACGTCCTGGATTGTGTGTGGGCAGGGTGGGGGCAGCCTGGAACGGAGCCTTTGTTAACTCTTAAGGTCGACAAAGGTCTTAATGCTTTGACTCTCTTTTCTGGAGCATTGGTCCAGCTAGGGAAGGTGGCTGATGGTGGGGGGTGGGGGGTGGTTTAGGGAGTCACCCCAGGCTCTAGGGCTCACAGTGAACCCCTAGAAGCCTCTTCTCCTATCACCCAGAGGGATTCTGGCCCCACCCGCTCTCCCAGGGGCCCATGTACTCTCCTTCTCCTGGCATCCCCCTAACATGATTTCACCCCCTCAAACAGGAGGGTGGGGTGGGTGGATATGAAGATGATCAGTGAGCTCGTGTCAGAAGAGCTCCTGGCCAGACTGGGGAAATCTTGAAGGCAAGAACCTTGACAGAGTCACCTTTGACTCTGCAATTGACCAGGAAGAGCCACAGCCTGCACCCCCAGCTCCCAGCATGTGGCACCTTTGGCCATGTACTCTGTGATGATGTAGATGGGCTCCTCCGTGACCACGGCATACAGCTTCACCAGCTTGTCGTGTTGCAGAGTTTTCATCAGGTTGGCTTCTGCCAGGAATGCCTCCACAGACGTGCTCCCGGGCTTCATCGTCTTCACGGCCACCTTGGTGTGCTTGTTGTAGGTGGCTGGAGTGGAACAGGGAGCAGGAAAGGTGGTCAGGACCCACTGCTCTTTCCCCACAGTTCTGGAACACCTGGGTGCAGACCTGCCTCCTCCAGGACGCCTTCCCTGCCCATCTCAGCCCCTTAGAGAGAGAAGGGGAGACCTGGGCTTTGGCCTCAGACAGATGTGGGTTGGAGGGCCGGTTTACCACTTCCTAGCTGTGTGCCCTTGGGCAAGTCACTTAACCTCTCTGAACTGTGGTTTCCTCACCTGCAAAGGCTCTTTCAGGGATTAAAGAATAACCTTAAAACCTCACTCAGATTATGTCACTCACTCACACACCTACCTTTGTTTTGTCAGACGTTCATACACATACTATCTTTGCTTAAAATGGTTTATTTAGTCTTAACACTGCTCTCCAAATAAATGCCCGTTTCATCATGGTCCATAAGGCCCTGCATGATCTGGCCTTGCCCACCTTGCCTCGTCATCCACCAACACCCTCCTTACCTTTTGTGCACCAGTCAGCCTGCGTATCATTCAGTCCCCCCAAGCAGCCAACTCGCCTTCCCACCACAGGGACTTTGCACATGCCGTTCCCTCACCTCACCCTACTCCTTCCCTGCTTCATCTTGTTGATCTTGTAAATCTCGTTGTTGCTTGTGTTTCCATATTTGCCTTGGCTGCCAGGAAGCTCTAATCCAGAGTTGAGGTCTTCCTGTAGTAAGAGTCTAAGGCCTCATATAATATATTTTGTTTTCCAACCTCATCAGCCCAATCTGCCTTACCATCCTCTCCATACTTTCTCTGCCACATTCTCTTATTCAGTGCCTGGCACATAGTAGGCTCTCAATAAATATAGTTAAAATACGTGGATTTTAAACTTATTTTTTTCTGGCTGAATTGTTTGCATATCTGTAAGTTGTCTTCACTCCCATTTGGAACGTGGTGGAGTATAAACACAATGGGGGGGCGCCAGGCACTGGGCCAGGCATCGTGTCTAACCCACAGTTCTGCAAAGCAGGCTTTGCTATTCTTAGGTTATTAGAGGCAGGACAGCAGGGGTGGAATATGACTTTTTGGTGCCCCACAATGCCCTAGCATGGCGCTGGGCACACGGCAGGTGCTCAGAACAGCTTGTTCATCAGCTGCCAACACTGAACTCACCTGGAAATCTCCAGTTATACCTTCCCATTCTTTCTTTTTTTTTTTTTTTTTTTTTTTTGCCACGCTTCATGGCATGTGGGATCTTAGTTCCCCAACCGGGGATCAAAACCCATACCCCCTGCATTGGAAGCACAGAGTCTTAACCACTGGACCACCAGGGAAGTCCTATATTCTTTCCCATTCTTTTTTTTTTTTTTTTTTTTTTTTTTGCGGTACGCGGGCCCCTCACTGTTGTGACCTCTCCCATTGTGGAGCACAGGCTCCGGACGTGCAGGCTCAGCGGCCATGGCTCACGGGCCCAGCCGCTCCGCGACATGTGGGATCTTCCCGGACCAGGGCACGAACTCGTGTCCCCTGCATCGGCAGGCGGACTCTCAACCACTGCGCCACCAGGGAAGCCCTTCTTTCCCATTCTTAATTTTCATCATCCTAAGAGATGCTCTGGTTATCTCAACACCCAACTGGTAGACTGTCCCAGCTACATATGAGGGAGCAGATTCCTCATCTAGGACTCCTGCTTCCCAGGAGAAATTGTTTGACCCCAACAGGCCTGGCCTCAAAGGCAAATCAGTGTTTGCATGGCAGGACAATTTGGTTTGCTATCAGAGAGGAACTGAAGAATTGCTCCTTTATGGTTATTATCCAAATCTCCCCTCTGCCCTGGGTGGCATTCCCACTTTGCCTCAGGCTGTTCCTGAAAGCAAGGACCTCCCTCTCCCCTCCTTCCCCTCCCCACTCTGGCCCTGGGTCCTTACCCATCCAGACTTCCCCAAACTGCCCAGCTCCAAGTTTCTTCTCCAGCCTGAGGGACTCCCGGGGGATCTCCCAGGCATCTTTCTCCCAAGGCTTCTGGGGTTTGGAGGACATGCAGGGCACTGTCAGCTTCTGGCAGAGTCCGTCGCTCCCCTCTGGAACAGAGCCCCTGATCAGCTGAGGGCAGCCAGCTCCAGGCCAGCCACAGGCTTCCCCTCGGGGGCTGCCCCACCTGGTCCACTGTATCTGGCCCATGTTCCAAAGGGTCTCCCCTATCAGGGACATCCGCAAGAGAACAGAGCATGATGAGATGTCACCTCTGCCCTCCTGCTCAAAAGGCCTTCAGGAGAATCCAAAGCAATTATTTGTCTGGGGAGGAAACATCAGCAGGCCTCAGAGGCTGCAGTGCACACTTGACTAGGATTCCTGGGAGACAGGCCCACCCACTTGGGACCCCAGTTGAAAGGCAGCCCCAGTAGGACTTACTCTTTTTTGTTTGTTTGTTTGACGGTGTCCCACTGCATGTGGGATCTTAGTTTCCTGATCAGGGATCGAACCTGCACCCCCTGCATTAAAAGCGCAGAGTCTTAACCACTGGATCGCCAGGGAACTCCCAGTACTCACTCTTGTAGTGGGCCACCAGCTCCTGCAGGCTGCTGAAGGTGCTCCGGGGGGAGATGTAGAAGCCCCCGTTGTCCAGGGTCCGGATCTTATAATGTTTCACTGTGTCCCCATGCTGGGGGTCGTAGTCTCGCACGGACAAAGAGTAGCTCCCTGCACGGGCCAGAGAGAAATCCCTCAGGAGTGGACTCTCAGAGGCCTGCCACCTTGTGTCAGGAACCTGACACTCGGTAAGGCCACTACTGGCACCGTCCTGGCACCTGCTCAGTGGAGTACAGGGTAGGAGTGGGCTGTGGAGTCAGGCTTCCTGGGTGCTTGTCAGGCTGCTCCATGTCCAGCTGTGAGACCTTGGACAAGTGACCACGTCACTTCTCTGTGCCTCAGTTTCCTCATCTGTAAAATGGGATTGGTCATACCTCCTCACCCCATCACATTGCCTGATGGTTAAAAGAAGTAATGCTTGTACTCAGGATGTAAACACTCATTAAATGTTGGCTGTCATCATCTTCATTATTATCTCTTTTTCTTCCTATCATCTATCTGTCTATCAATCAAAAAAGCCAAGATATCACACCAGTTTGGTAGAAACGCTATTTAGAAACAAACAAGCAAAAAGATCAAACAAACACAAAAATATCCATTGTACACAGTTCAATTATTACAGTATAAACATTGAAATGTAAGTGGAAACATTAAATGCTGTGGCAGCCTGAGTAACAGCCCCCAAGATGTCCGTGTTCTAATCCCTGACACCTGTGCATATATTACCTTACATGGTAAAAGGGGTTTTGCAGATGTGATTCAGTTAAGGGTCTGGAGATAGGGAAATCATCCTGGATTATCCAGGTAGGCCCAGTGTAATCACAAGGGTCCTTATAAGAGGAAGTAAGAAGGTCAAAGTAGGATATATGAAGATGGAAAGTTGAGGTTGGAAAGATGTGAGCAAGGGGCTATGACCCGAGGAATGCTGGTGACCTCTAGAAGCTGAAAAAGGCAAAGAAACAGATTCTTTTGGGAAGCCTCCAGAGGGGACCAGTCGTGCGGACACTTTAACTTAAGCCCAGTGAGACTGATTTCAGACTTTTGACCCCCAGAACTGTAACATCATAGATTTATCTTGCTTTAAGCCACTAAGCTTGTGGTAATTTGTTACAACAGCAATAGGAACCTAATACACATGGCATCACATAGACCAGAAACACATATGTCTTTCAGTCCACAGCCACGGTTCTGCCATTTGTGAGCTGAGTGTCCTTGGGCAAGTTATTAGCCTCTCTGTCTCTCAGTTTTCTTTACCACAGTAGCACCATGTCATAGGATTTGGGGGAGGTTTAAAGTGTGGCATGAATAACAGTTGATCATACATGCTAGCCACTAAGAACCTTGTCCGAATAAAAAGTGAATGAAAGAAAAAAGTGAATGAATAGGAATAATATTCATTATAATGAATTATAGTTATATGTATTATGATAAATTATATTATTTATTATAGTGAATGAATAACCCCACAAGGTAGAGGTTTTATATCACCACAATTTTATAGATGAGGAGACTGAGGTCCAGGGAGGTGAAGTAACTCACCCACAGTCACACAGCTTGTAAGTAGCAGAGCTGGGAGTCAAACCCAGGCAGCAGGCTCTGGGACCCCACTCTTAGCCACTCTGCCCAGTCAAGGTGAGGCTGGTTTGGCTGATGCTGGGTGGGGAGAAGCAGAATCCAAGAAGCAGCAGGATAGGATTTGGGGCACTTGTGCTGCAAGTTTTATTAACTCGGCGACTCCGCCTATGCCCCCACCTCTGGGTGCTGTGACAACGGCCCAAGCTCACCTTCCTGCCCCGTAGGTCTGCCCCTGTGTGCAGGATGGCCCAGCGGGAGAAGAGAAGCTGAGGGCTGTGTACGGCTTTACCTTTTTGTCCATTTCTTTCCCTCTGGGGGCTGAAAAGGGGCTTGTTGGATGGGAGGAAATAAAGCCTAAATATTCACTGACCCAAAACACTGATTTTGAGTGGTGTTCTAGCCACATTCAGGCTTCCCCAGTTCAGATACCTAGGGAGTGAGCAGAAGGTCACACAGATGCCTTCGATTGATGGCCCCAAAACTGTTTGCCCAGGGTACTGTGAGGTCACACTTTACGCAATTTACTGATTTCTTGGAACCAAGCAGTCTTGAGTCTAAACACCGTAGTAAAGGTCCACTCTGTGTGTGAAATCCGAAATCACTCCTACTTACATTCCTACTTACATTCATTCCTTTGGGAAAACTGGCCTCAGTTGATGTCAGTTTGAGTTACGCACTGTTTTGGGGCACTGCTCTTGCCTCCTGTGCAATAACCCGGCACAAAGCCACCCACCCTCACAGCACAGAAATTTCAAGAAGCAGGCCACCAACATCAAAACTTCCAAATACCTCAAAGGAGCTATTTTAAGCAGGGTCCCAGCGAAGGCCCTCCTTTGGGAGGAGGCCACCCCTTTTCGTATGGAGAGAGGGAAGAGTCAGGTCTAGGGACAAGATATATTTTGATGGATATTTAAAAGAATACAAGCAGGATGTTGTTTTTAGGGGTGGTCACTGCCTCCTACTGCTATTGGCCTAAGCCGGCAGCTCTGGGGGCTGAGAAAGCCCAAACTAGGCTTGGGCAAAGGGCAGGGGGAAGCTTGGAAGCCACAGTGGGCTGGTGAGTTGTTCAGGCCCCCGTCCCCCAGGGCATTCCCCGTGGGGTAGGGGAGGGTGGGCAGGGTCACAGGGCTGGGAGGGTCTGCATCACCTTTGGTGGTCTCGCTGTCCCGCATCATGAAGGAGCCCAGCACATTGCCAGGGGCCAGGAGTTGGCGCTCTGCATCCTTCCGGCTGATGCCCTTGAAGAACCACCTGGAGGGGAGGGGGGTGCAGTGTGTGAACCCATGGTGGACAATCCTGGCCGGCTCTCAGCGCTCTTGCCCGGCACCAGGATTCTGAGGGCCTGGCTTCCTGCGGGATCAATTTTACTCAGATTCTCTCGGGGAAAACAACCATTCTTTTAATATTTTAACATTAAAACAGACATTTTACCAAACTGGTGAATCCAGTTTGCTGAGGCTGAAACTTATGCAATTCGGGGAGCTTTCTTCAAGAAAAGTAACACAGCGTTACAAATACAAAATGCTCGTGGTCATTCCAGCACCACCCAATGTGAGGGATAAGGTGATGAACAGAAAGATTGGGTGGAAAAATACAGCAGTCTTAACCAGCTATGGTCAAAAATCTTACTTTTGCAAATTTCACAAGAACATTTGACCATCTTGTCAGGGTCTTGGAGGCCCATGTGAGTGAGGGCTGAGCCTTGTTACTGCCACAGTTCATCCCCCTCTGTGGATACAGAGTGAATATAAAGTCGGCCTGCATTTCTAAGCTAAAATGTGAGATTTCAAATGATTTTATACTTGGGACCGTATCCTCGGACCTTTTCTTCATACTCCCTGGATGTTTGGGATCTTGGGTGGAACAATTCAAGCAGCAGCAACCAAATCCATTCCCTGAGGAGTAGCTCATGTGCTGTGATGGAAAAACCCCAGACCAGAGGTCAGCTGGCCTCGAACCTGCCACAAATCTGATGCGTGACTTTGAGCACGTCGCTTTCCCTCTCTGGACTTCTGTTTCCTCTGCTATCAACTGGGGAGACAGACAGCTGACATTCATCAAGTTCTTGTTACCCACCCAACAACTCTGTGGAATCATTGCCTTTATTATCCCCACTTTATAGATGAGGAAACTGAGGAACAGAGAAAGCAAGTAACTTGCCTGGCGTCATATAGCTAGGAAGGGGTGGGGGCAGGATTCAAAGCCAGGCAGTCTAACTCCAGAGCCCAAGATCTTAGTCACCATTCTACACCTCCCACTTGCTTTCTTTGCTCTCCTTTGGTAAAGTAATTCATGCCATGGTAAAATGTTCAAGCAATGTTAAAGGGTACAGAGTAAGAGCTATCTCCCTGGCAATTCCATCCCTAGGAAGTTATCCCACCGACCTTGCACAGGAAGAAGTGACATATACGCAAGGAGATTCTCTGCAGCACAAGACTGGAAGCAGCTTAAGTGACCACTGGCAGGGGATAGTGGGGCATCTACGTGACAGACACTGCAGCTGTGAAAAGGAGTATACTGTAGGTGCTGCACAGAAGAGCTGAACAAAAGGAGCAGAACAGTGTGTGTTCAATCTACCACTTGTGTAAAATGGAGGGAGATATATCTATTTTCTTAATCAAGTATAAAGCATTTGGGAGGACGTACAAGAAACTGGTTGCTTCTGGAAGGGAAGTAGCTGGGTGGGGATAGGGTGGGAGGAACACTTTTCACTCTTTATCCTAGGTCCTTCTGCACCATTTGCATTTTGAAACATTTGAAAATGTTGCCTATTTCAAGGCGGATGAGGAAATAAATAAGATCTCATCCCACGCTGATCCCAGTGCCCCAGCTGCCCCCCCCTCCCCGAGAGGCAGCCTCTGTGAGCAGTTTCTTGATGCAGACACAAGAACCCAGGAGTGTAAGACTCACATAGGTATTTAGGTCAGTGGTTCTCAAGGTGGGACCCTGGACCAACAGTATCCGTCTCACCTGAGAACTTGTTAGAAATGCAAGTTATGAATCAGATAACTGGGGAGTGGGGCCCAGAAACCAGGGTTTTCACCAGCCCTCTAGGTGCTGCTGATGCATTCAAGTTCGAGAACCAGCCATTTAGGTTATCACCTAAACGATAACCCCATAGATGTCCTCTGCACCCAGCCTTTTCCGCTTAGCAATTATGTTGCCTTCAAGGAGTAATACCAGCCATGCCTCTTCCAAGGCTGCTGCGAGGTGAGGGGTGGTGCAGGGGCTCTGTAAGTTTTCAGAGCCCCGAGTGGGGAGGGCGCACGGACGTCCCAGCAGAAAGCCGAGAAGGAGAGAGAAGCAGCCAAGACCCCCTGCAGCACGTGGTGGGTGTGCTGGGGGAGTTCCAGGACAGAAGGTCAGCAGTGGGAGTGGGGGCTCCCTTACGGCCACAGGGGAGATTTCAAAGGGCAAAGAGGTTTCATGGGCACTAAGAAAGGGGTGACTTTAAGATGGGGAAAGCCCAAACATTTTAATGTTTAACAGACAAGTATCCCAAACCCTCAATACCATCTAGCCAGAGGGAGGAGGCAAAGGAGATAAAACCATGGGGACTGTCAGGTTTCAACTTTTTGACTGGCTGACTCTGAATTGGATCTATCGCCAGCCTGTAGTGTAGCCATCTTTTTACTTGTCGATCTCACCGCCCACACTGTGAACATCTCCAGGGAGGAAGCCTGCCTGAGTCACCCAGTATCCCTGGAATAGGGCTGGGGGTACAGTAGGTGCTCAACAAGTGTCTGTGGGATGATTGGGTGGACGGATGGACGGATGAAGTCTAACTGTCTATGTTTTCAGAGTCAAGTAGGACACAAAGAGCCTGCAGTCAAGAATGATGGGTGTCGGGGATCTCCCTGAGAGTGGGGGATGTCGCATGGACTCTGCAGCCCCCTCCTGGCACAGGGCTTGGTGAGGCACAGGCACATGTGTGCTGATGAGTCACGTGAGGGGTGACCGGCCGGGTGTGGGCTGGCTTGCCTCTCAGAGGATGCTCCTCGGCACAGCGGTATACTTCATCCAACAAATATTCATTGAGCACCTACTGCATGCCAGCCTGTGCCGAGGATGCAGCAGCAGACAGAAAAGGTCCCTGCCCTCACGTACTCTCATTCTAGTGCGGGAGGCAGATAGTGAACCCGTGAACAACCAAGGAAACAAGATCATTTTTGCTAGTGAGAAGTGTCTAGAAAGGAGTAAAACGGGTTTCCATGAGAGAGAGAGAGTCTCAGAGGGGACCTGCTTGAGACCGGGAAGGCCTCTCTGAGACTGGAAAGATGAGAAGGAGCCAGCCAGGCAAAGAGCCCTAGGAAGAGTGTGCCAGGCAGGGGAGACAGTGAGTGCAAAGGCCCTGAGGCAGGAGCAAGGCTGGCTCTGTTCATGCTTCCTTCTGGAGGGCAGGGAAATAGAATACTCACTCCTCTGTCTCCAGAGAGTTGACTCGGGCAACGTAGTTGCTTGGGATGTAGCCCTCTTTCCGGGTAGCCAGGGATCGTGCTCTCCACCACTCCCCAGATCTGAGGGACAGGAGGAAGCAAAGGGGTTGGAGGGCAGGAGGACCACTCCTGGTCCTCTTGGGCCCCCCAGCCTTGGCCTGGAATACCCCCAACACCAGGAAGCTTGTAGGGTGAAGGGCAGGGCCACTACTGTCTCAGCTCCCAGTCTTCACCCCGTTAAGGTAAATACCTTTACAACAATCCCCACTGTGCCTCTGAGGGTCCGCCCAGGGCTGGAATCAAGCCCTGTCCCTGCATTCAGAGTCCTAGGTCTTTGGCCTCACTCTTATTCCCTGGACTTGTGGCCTTGGCCTTATTAGCCATATGTAAGGTGGGGGCCTATGCCCATGGCAGACTCACAGTGGCTCGTCGGGGCTGAGAGACAGAAGGAGTGGGCTCAGGAATCTGACCAAGCATAACCACTCCCCTCCTTGGGCCCCAGGACATACTAGACACTACATCCACGGATGGTGAAGATGGTAGGAAATTGGAGGTAGCAAGCTCAGAGATCCATGGATTTCTGAATGCAAAGTCACCTCAGCAGGGTCTGGTCCATAGGTAAGCCTGCAGCTTAATCATAGGAGCCCAAGGAAGGCTTCCCTGAGAAAGCACTTTCTACTGTCCATCCTTGCCTGGATGTGCCATTAGCAAGTATGCAAGCCCCTTTACTGTGGCTGTAAGCCAGGTTAACAGCAAACTCTTCTTCCTTTATTACGAGCAGGTTCTCATCAGTCATTTACACCCTAGTGTAATATAGTTTATCAGGTCCTTTACTGAAGCACAAGAGAGCATAACTGAGTATTGAAGATAGGTGTGTCTTAGAGGGGCGTGGAATGGGGACTCACTCTTCCAGGACCACCATCTGGTCCCCCTTCTGGAAACTGAGGTCTTCATGGTGAATGGCCTCATAATCATACAAGGCAACCACAGTGATCTCCTCAGAACCTGCTGGGAAGAGAGACGTGGGATGGTGAGGCTTTATCTGAGCATACCCACAGTCCTGGGTGTTTCCCACCCCAGCACCTGGCACCCAGCCCTGGACCCCTTGATGTGTCTGTCTCGTGATATAAGTAAGCATCTTGCCATGCCGGCTGCGATTCTTGAGTTTAAAGCTAACGGAGTTTTGTTCATGTTATGAAACAACATTATAGAAAAACAATAGCTTGTACTAAGTACTTTGGGGGCAATTTATGGGATGTTCAAGAGTGGTTTTGACTGTTTGGGATTTTTGCCTCAAGCTCTGACTGAGAACCTAACCTAATCCGCTACATAACACGACTCCACTACATGTGCTTGCCAGCTACTTACCCTCTGTGGACCCTGGTGGGTTGCCGTTGCTACTGTCAGGCCACTGTGGGGAAGAAATGGGAGAAGGGGATGAATCCAATAGGGTGTGTGTAGCCATGGAAGGTCTGTGTCAGAAAGGATATCCCAGCCCTGTGAGTCATGGGAGGAGGCCCAGAGAGGTCTGGCAAGTGCCCAAGGTAACACAGCACATTAGGGGCACAGCCAGCACAAGGATGCAAATCTCTTGGGTTGTAGGCTCTGCCTTCAGCCTTGGACGTACTGGGGGACGTACTTGTGCCTTCCCCTCGACATACAGTGAGGGGCTTGGTCCAGATCAGTGTTTTCCAAGCTATGTTTGAAGAAACCCTAGGTCTACCAACGTGGCCCATGAATAAAGGCTCCACTATGTATGTGAAACAACCTAAGTGTCTGTCCAAAGGGGAATTGGTGCCTACACTGTGGTGCTCTAAGCAGCCCTTATAAGAGGGAGGCCGCTTCATTCCTGAAACAACGAGACCTCAAAGATATATTGTTGAGTAAACAAAGCTAGTTCTTCAGAATGGTAAATATGATACATTGGTATAAAACACATACTCAAACATCCTAAACACTTTCTGTGGACACATACTGTACACATGTGAGTGTAAATTCATGGAAAAAGGTTTGCAAGGTTCCACACCAAACTGACAACAGCTGATACCTCTGAGGTAGGGTGTGGTATTTCTAGGGAGGGGGGCATTGGTCAGCAGAGACTGTAGCTTTCACTGAAATCTGTGATTTTTATTTTCAAGGAGAATGAATTTGTGTGTTACACACATAAGTAAACATTAATTTAAAGAAATAGGTTTGGGAAACACTAAGAAGTATATCCTTTTGGGGGAGATTCACAAAGCCCATTACAAAGATTTATAAAGGCTCTGAGTCCTACAGGGAAGGAGTGTTTGGCCCAGTGTTTTGCAAACTGATTTGACCTGGGAACCTTTTCTCAGTTACTAACTTACTGCTGAACCAGTACTCTGCCTGAGGGGAACAACGAATGGCTGATAATAGTGTCCTTTAAATCTGAGGCTCAGAGAGGACAGCCAAAAACTGGTGGGAGAAAATCCTCCGCTTCCCACTGCTGACAAGCCAGAAGGCCTCAGAGAACCTGAGGACCTGGAGCCCTGGCCACAGAAAGGGCCCCGGGCCATGCAGGCCAGGTGAGAAGCAGACCTTGACTTAGGGTTTAAGATGTCAGCTCAGGATCTGGTGTAACCTCAGGCTTTATTAATAGATGTCAAGTGTCAGAAGGAGGGAGGTGAATATTCCACTCTTCTCCCAGTTCCAAGTGTTTGGGGCAGGACTAAGGGGCAGGTATGTGATCCGGGAGTAAGGGTTATGGGGTAATATGCCTCCCTTCAATACAAGGAAGAACCTTCTAAGGGGAACCAGGAAGGAGTGCACCCCTGCCTCTGCAGGCAGCGAGCAGAGGCTGTCCTTCCTGGACAGCCTCAGGTAAGGGGATGGACGAAAGGATCCTATAGGAGAGAGAACCCAGCCTTGAGTTTAGGAAGACCCAGCTCTGCTGCTTCCCAGTGGTATGAGCTCAGGGAGCTATTTAACCTCTCTGAGCCTCAGTCAGCCTGGCTGTAAAGTAGCGTAACTCCAGCCTCAGTTTTTGGTGAGGATTAATGAACAGAAAAAAGCTCACTCCAGTGCCCGGAACAGAGTAGGTTTTCAAAGAACGTAATGATTATTACAACTGTTATTGCTGCTCTTAGTACTGTTGTCCCTTTACTAGTACGATTATTGTAATCACTACTATTACTACTGCTATGGCTCTTCTGACTATCACAACTACCATTACTAGTGGGGCTACTTCTATGGCAACTACTGTTCCCAGGACCCCCACTATTGCCACCATGACTACTGTTCCTGTCACTAGCATTTGGCTCTGTTACTCTTGCTCCTACCCCTGGGACATTGGAACCTGCACTGCCCAACCAGGTGGTCTTCAGCAAGTTATTTAATCTCTCTGTGTCTCATCTGTAAAATGGGTATAATACAAATTGTGACCTACAAGAGCACTATTGTGAGGATTAAAGGTGTTTTTTGTTTTTGTTTTAAATTAATTAATTTATTTATTTTGGCTGCGTTGGGTCTTTTTTGCTGCGCACGGGCTTTCTCTGGTTGTGGTGAGCGGGGGCTACTCTTCATTGTGGCACACGAGCTTCTCGTTGTGGTGGCTTCTCTTGTTGCAGAGCATGGGTTCTAGGCGCACGGGCTTCAGTAGTTGCAGCACGTGGGCTCAGTAGTTGTGGCTCACGGGCTCTAGAGCGCAGGCTCAGTAGTTGTGGCGCACGGGCTTAGTTGCTCCGCGGCATGTGGGATCTTCCTGGACGAGGGTTCGAACCCGTGTCCCCTGCATTGGCAGGCGGATTCTTAACCACTGCGCCACCAGGGAAGCCCAAGGGTGTTAGTAACAGTAATGCACTTAATGTAGGGCTTGGTTCATCGTAAGCTCTGTAGAAGTGTAAGAGAAGTAAGCAAATAACCTCTGCTAGTATTACCACTTCTCTCATCTACGCTTCCTGCTTTTGTTCCTACTGCTATTGCTGTTATATTCCCGCTAGTATTGTTGTTACTGTTATTGCTACCATTGTTATTACAGTTACTGCCGTGACGCTGATACTGTCATCATTCCTGTCATTACTTCAGCTGCTGTTGTCACTAACCTGCTCACTCATTACTCTCAGTACCGCTTATGGTACTTCCTAGGTGTGAGGCTGGCCATGCCCCCTGGGACCTGGTCACCCAGGCTGATGGGCCAAGGCCTGGGCAGTGGGACAAGGAGCAGTGACATCCCTGCCCTGGGTGCTTGGTGCAGGTGTATCCTGGGGAGTCAGGGAGCTGCTGGCGACCGGTAAGCTCCATTTCACCCCAGACTCACCCTGCTCGCCCTTGGGAAAACAGGAAGAGGTAAGGGCACTTTGGGGCAGCCCCCGGGCTGCCGCCGGTCTCCCCTTTCTTCCCCCACTCACCCGCTTGCCCGAGGACGTGGGATCCGGCACATACAAAGGGTTGTGTGGGCTGGTGTTGGGCTCCGTTTTTGAGACCTTGCCTCCATCCCGGAGGAACCTGGACTTCACGCACCCCATCCTGTGGTAGAGAGAAGGGAGATGAGCCCCGCTTGCTCTGAGCCCCACACCGGGGAGTCTTTGATGCTGGGCTCTAGACCCCGTGTTCCCAGGCTGGCACCCCGTCATCTTCCCTGTCTCCCCTCCCCCTCTCTGCCCCCCTCACCCCACCCTGGCCACGTGGAGCTCACTCTGCCCTTGTCATCTCTGGGCTTCCCCATACCACGTCTGGCCCGCACCCACACAGAGCAGACAAGCTGTCGTAGTCATGCTACCAAGGACCCCTGCGATGGGGAGTTTATTCAGAGAATAAATCGTGATGATCATTGAAATTCAACAGGTGGAGGCTCGGAGCAGAGAGGGGGGGCGTGGGAGCTGCCAGCTCTGGGGTCAGAAAGCCTGAGCTGATGCTTGACCCCTCCCTCCCCGACTAGCAGCTCACTTACCACGCCCCCTGCTCCCCAGTCTCAGTTCCTCATCAGCGAAGTGGGGATAATAATACGACCTACTCGCTGGGCGTTGGGAGGTCGAGAAAGCACGTGGGTGGGGAAATACTCAACAGAGAGTCAGGCTCAGAGCAAATGGTGAAGTAAAACTATACTCTCATTATATAACGTGAAGATTTTATATAAAATGATAAAGATCAGGTCACATAATGTGGCTCAAACAATCAAGGTCACCATATTCCTCATATCTTTTTTTTTTTTTCGGTACGCGGGCCTCTCACTGTTGTGGCCTCTCCCGTTGCGGAGCACAGGCTCCGAACGCGCAGGCTCAGCGGCCATGGCTCACGGGCCCGGCCGCTCCGCGGCATGTGGGATCCTCCCGGACCGGGGCACGAACCCGTGTCCCCTGCATCGGCAGGCGGACTCTCAACCACTGCGCCACCAGGGAAGGGAAGCCCTCCTCATATCATTTTATAATTGACTTCTAACAACTTCCTTCCTTCTTCCCTCCTTCCCCCCCCACCCCTTTTTCTTTTTTTCTTCCTTCCCTTCTTTCTTTCATGGATTTATTTGGTCATTCAACCATTCATTTACTCAGCAAACATTTACTGAGCACTCTTCTAAACCATGATTAAGACAAGCAAGTTCGGGCTTCCCTGGTGGCGCAGTGGTTGAGAGTCCGCCTGCCGATGCAGGGGACACGGGTTTGTGCCCCGGTCCGGGAAGATCCCACATGCCGCGGAGCGGCTGGGCCCGTGAGCCATGGCCGCTGAGCCTGCGCGTCCGGAGCCTGTGCTCCACAACGGGAGAGGCCACAGCAGTGAGAGGCCCGTGTACCGCAAAAAAAAAAAAAAAAAAAAAAAAAAAAGACAAGCAAGTTCACTCTGGAGATAGATGGGGGACACAGACGATAAACAGGTAACGAATACATAACAAGATAAATTCAATTAGTGAAAAGTGTGAGGATGATAAAAGAGGATGTGATCAGGAACAACTATGCGGGGCCTCTTTACACAGGGCGGTTGGGGAAGGCTTCTCTCAGAAGGTGATATTGGACCTGGGGCCTGACTGACACAAAGGAAACAGTTATGTAACACTCTGAGGGAACAGTGTTCTAGGCAGAGGGAACAGCAAGTGCAAAGGAATGTGCTTGAAGACACTGAAAGGAGGCCAGTGTGACAGGAGATCACAGGCAGGAGAGAGAGGATAGCATGTGACAAGGATGCCCCATCTTGTGAGGAGTTTGGATTTGATTCTAAGGATAATGGGAAACCATGGAAAGTTTCAAGCAGAAGGACGGGGTTCAGTGTGTACTTTAAATAATCCCACTGGCTGCTCGGTGGAGTGTGGACTTTAGTGAGCAGGGCAGGGAGCCCTGTCCACTGCAGGAGTCCAGGCTTGAGATGATGGTCGCCTGGCCTGGGGTGGTGGATAGTGAGGGGGTAAGAAGTGGACAGATTCGGGGGACATTTTGGAGGTAGAGCTGACAGACTTTGCTGGTGGGTTAATCAAATGTAAAGACACTTAAAGAAAACACTTTTACCTGATCAGGGTCAAAACTTAATTGTTAAAGTGGCAGAAACTTTTTCTTTCTTTTCTCAAAATGTGCACATGTATTTGCTGAGAAGATAGGCTGTGAGCAGCCGCATAAGGAAGTAATTGTCTTCCTCATCTCTACACAATCACAATTTTCTTCTAAAGCAGTTAGAACTCAGTTACACTTAATCTTGTTAAAATAAACATGTGTTTATGGCTTAAGAAATAACCCCAAATTCCTAGGTTTACGAGAGGTTTTTTTTTTTTTTTTAAGGATTCTTTTTATTTACAAGGATGTTTTCTGTCTGTCCTGGTGGGAACTGGGAACAGTTTACCACATCAAGACTTAAGTGGTTTTTGCTTCATTCGCCTTTTGCGAATAAAGTAAGGAACTAATCCAGACTCCTGGAGTGCTAGATCATTACTTTGAAAAATTATTGCAATTAATCAGTGCTTTATAATGTACTTGTATGCATTGAAAACAAAAACCAATACCTCTCTGACTTGTGATAAATATGGTTTACGGTTGTGGGAAATAAAACAGCATATTGTGTGGCTTTGTATGACATAAAATTATATTACATTTCATATATTTTGATTAACTTAAGGATGTTCTGGGAAGAGCATGGCTGTGTGAGGTACAGCAGCTCCCTCCACCTCTCTGAGCACCTATTTGGTATGCCTTACATCATCAATTTACATATTCAGCATGGCCACAGGGTCTTGAGGGACGGGTCTCCCAAGGCATGAATATGCATGAGCCATGGATGGTGGGGTTCTCCCTCCTGGGGTGGCTGCAATCACAGATGAGTTGAGAAGTGTAAAGGTGTCTGCCACACAATAAGTGCGACAGAAATGTTAACCATAACCATTTCCGTTCCCTAGCAGATGTGGCACTGCCCTGAAGCATAAAGCAAGCACTGTTTGCAAGTCCTTTGGCCTACAAGTGTAGAGATACCACAGTACTCTAGAAGTTAACTTTTTAAAATAGGGAATTCCCATTAGTTCAATTTTTGCACAATAAAGTCTTTTTTTTTTTTTTAAAGTGATGTACTGGCAGGAGTCAAATTTGCATAAAATGTGATTTCTCCCTAAGCCAAGAGAACCATTCTACTGCCTGGTCTGGAGTGGCCTCAGAAATGCTTATTTTCATGACCACTAGACCTAGCAATGTAACCTGAGCCACGTATATAATTAAAAATTTTCTACAGCCATATTTTTTGAAGGTAAAAAGAAACAAGGGAATTAACTTTAAGATGTATTTATTTTTCCCAATATGTCAAAATTATTAACATGTAATCAATATAAAATTATCATTGAGATACTTTATATATATATATATATATATTTTTTCATGCTGAGTCTTCACATCCCAGGGTGTGTTTTACACGTAGAGTACATCTCAGATAGGACTTGCCGTGTTTCACGTGCTCAAGAGCTGTCTGTGGCTCAAGCTACTGTACTCAGCAGTGCAGATACAGAACGTTTCCATCTCTGCAGCACAGCAGAGGCTGGTCTTGTTCATGTCTGTGTCCCTCAGCGCTTAGCTCAGTGCCTCCCTGGCACACAGTAGGAGCATAATGCACCGTTAGTGAGTAAATACATGCCCAGAGCCCACGCTTTATGTGGTCAGGCCAAAGTAAAAACATCAGGACCTGGTTCCTGCTCCAGTTGGGATGGGAAGACTGGACTACAGAACTACATTCCCAAGAAGCTGTTAGGGATTGGCAAGGACAGTCAGAGCCATGCAAAGACTGCTAAACTCCTTACTGAGTGAGAAAAGCAAACTGCAAAACATATATAATATCAAGCCAAAACATATATAATATCAAGCCACTCCCCATCTCTTCCCCCATATATATCCGGGTTCTGCCACTAACATGTGTATGTTAGTTTGTTCATAGGAAAAACAACCTGTTTATAATAATTGAGCAGCAGGATAATGAGTTGGGTTTTGAAGAATGGGAAGGATTTCAATAAAGATTTGGGGAAACTCAAGAATGTTCCAAAGAAGCACTGACTTTCAAAAAGGATTTGAGGGAGCTTATAATATTAAACCATATACAGAGCACTTCAAGACTCAAAAAGGGTTATGCTACACCATTTAGAAAGGAAAGATTATGGAACCAGAAGCCTAGGGTGCTACTGCTACTGCCATTGAGGACTAGATTTATCTCTGAGTTTCCTAGCAGCCAAGATAAAAATGGGAATTTGTACACTGTTAACATAAAATCCCAGGAAGCATGGCAATTTACTGAGAGAAACAAATATTTTTTGAGCACTAAATTCAAAAGAGAATTTTCAAAAGAGAATTCTCATTCTCAAAAGAGAATTTATTATGTGGATCATCATCCATGCAGGTGCTGCATGGAAGGGAAAAGAGAAAGTTCAGCTTGCTTGGCCTGGCTGCTTCCCATGGTCACCGTGCTGGCTATGGAGGCCTCAGAGACGCCTCCTGAACTCTCAGAGCCAAGCCCAGGTCCTGCCTGTGCATCCTGTGGAGCGGGCAGGAGATGGTTTTCTAGAAGCTTTTAGGCTCAAGCAGAGGCTTGTGAGGGCTGGGGGTGAGGAGCCATGGAGTTTGGTCCCACCTCTGCCACAGACTCACTGTGTGACCTCAGGCGAGTCCCAGCCTCTCTCTGGGCCTCAGTTTCCCCAAATATGAATTGAGATGTTGGATGATAAGTTCTCTGAAGGGAACAGCTATAGTTCTTTCCTGTGTAGTATCTACTCCTCCTTCTTTTGACAACAGCTCCCCAGTTTTCTTTGGGAACCACCCCTCCCCCATTCTCAAACCATGGATTGCGGTAAAGCTGACTTCAACCTCTGGCTGTAGGGGTGGGTCTGTGACCAAGTCTGGCCAATCAGACTTGCAGTAATAGAAGCAGAGATGGGCATGTGACTCAATCCTGGCCCGTGAGAATCATCCGTCTGGCTGGAAAAGAGGCTTGCAGTTGCAAAGCAGAGCCAAGAAATGAAGAAATACAGATTCTTCAGCCCTGCCTGAAGTTGATGCGCTCGTGGACTTTCCAATAACCCCCTTCTTCTCTTTGAGCCAGTTTGAGTTGAATTTCTGCTCCCTTAAACCTCAAACCTCAAGGGATTGCAATTCATACTCAAGTGTTAATGGCTTACGGGAAAGACTGCTTTGATAGGAAGTTTTGATAGAAGAAAGTAAAGAGAGTACTAGACCCATTAGAGTAGGTGAGGGTGTGTGAAGCATGGACCCCATGAAGATGATGGCACTGAAGCCATGCCTAGAAAGGGCCTGGCGTGTATTAGGCCCTCCATATATATTTGTGGAATGAATATATTGTGTTCAACCCTCTCTAGGCCTGACGATACTTGGCTGAAGTCAGCAGGACCAGAATTATGAACCCATCTGTCAGATGGGGAAATGGAGGCCCATGGCAGAGAGCATCCCCAGGTGATCAGTGGCAAGTAGAACAAGAACTCAGCTCTCCTGCCTCTCATCCTCCACTGGGTCAGCCTCAGAAGCTGCAGTGGGGAAAGGGGAGGGGGGATGAGTAACACAAACAGGAAGCTTAGGAAGGCAGACTGCCAGAGGCCCAGGGCTCAAGACTGTCCAGTTAGAGGAAACTTCCCTTCTCGGAATAGCTCAGCCATGGGGGTGGGGGAGAAAGCCTTCCACTATGAGGGACCAAGTCCCTGAAGAGTTTTCAGGAGTGCAGAGCCCTACAGCTCCCTCTTCTCGAGTACCCTGACTGTCTTCTGAATGAACCAGCCAAACCTCCAAGTGACTGTTATCCATAATGGACATTTAGGGGTCACCCCTGTCTCCCCATCTCTTCCCTTTTCTGACCCTCAGCTTCTTTCTGATCAAGAGCTCAAAACTTTGACTTTGCAAACAATAAGGGACTGGAGAGACCTTTGTTTTACAGATGGGAGCAGCAGCCCCAGAGAGGGCGGGTGTCATGCCCTGGTTTACACAAAAGCAAGTGACAGAGCAACACACTGAAGAGGAACTCGGGCCTTTGGTCATTTGCCTCACTTGGCCAGAGGGTTGGCTCTGAGATGTATGTGTTCCAACCACTTGTTCCAAACATGTAGTAAGTTTTTAGCATGTTCAATGTTACCTCTGGGTCACCTGGTCAACTCCAGAACTCAAGGGCACTTGCGAGCCTCCTTAGAATAATACTATGTTTAATATTATGTTTAATAATACTATGTTTATGTTTAATACTATGTTTAATACTTAGAATAATACTATGTTTAATAACACTATGTAGTAAGTTTTTAGCATGTTCAATGTTACCTCTGGGTCACCTGGTCAACTCCAGAACTCAAGGGCACTTGTGAGCCTCCTTAGAATAATACTATGTTTAAGGTAGGCAAGAGGCAGGGAAGTTTGGAGAACATAGGATGGTATTTGAAGCCAGAAAGAGCTGGGTTTGAATCCCCATTCTGCCTCTTACAGACGTGAGCCTTTTAAAAATATAAGTCAAGGGGCTTCCCTGGTGGTGCAGTGGTTGGGAGTCTGCCTGCTGATGCAGGGGACACGGGTTCGTGCCCCAGTCTGGGAAGATCCCACATGCCGCGGAGCGGCTGGGCCCGTGAGCCATGGCCGCCGAGCCTGCGCGTCCAGAACCTGTGCTCCGCAACGGGAGAGGCCACGGCAGTGAGAGGCCTTCGTACCGCAATAATAATAATAATAATAATAATAAATAAATAAAAATAAATAAAAATATAAGTCAAGTCATGTCACTCCTCTGCTCAGAACCTCCTGGGGCTGCCATCTCCCTTGGAGTAAAAGCCCAACTCCCCTCTATGGCTGGCAACGCTCCATGACCTGGAGTCCCCTCAGCCTCACAGTCCTGTCTCCTCCAGCCCTCCCTTGAATTTTCCATTTCAGCCACACTAGCCTCTTGCTACTCTTCAACTCACCAACCATGTGTCCGCCTCAGGACCATTGCACATGCTGCTTTCTGGAATGTTCGTCACCCAGAAAGCCTCTTTCTCTTCATGCAGATCTCTTTGCAGATCTCACTTTCTCAGAGGGGTCTTCCCTCATCACCCTGACTAAGATAGGAACTCCACCCCCAACTCCCATCACTTTCTGGCCCCTTCCCAGCTCTATTCTTCATGGCTTTAACCACCACCTAATGTGGCAGCCAAGAGGAGGGGCCTCTCAGATCTCCAACTACTGAGAGCAGAATTGACAAATGGCCCCAGCTGCTGTGCTTTGAAGACCATCACTGTTGTCATGGGCTGCTCCCAGCCAGGGACTGAGTGTGGCGGGGAGACTGAGGCAGGCCCGTGCCAGGGGGGACCTCTGACGGGAGACTTTGGCTAAGGGCTCTTTGACAGCCTTGCCAACCTTCCTTAGAACTGCCCTGCAGTCTAAGACACTTCCACCTCCCCTTCCTTGCTTCTTCTCTTCCTTCCTCCCTCCTTCCTTCATTTGGAGTCAGACGTGCCTGCTATCCGATGGCTCTCCTAGCCTCTCCTAGCTTCTCCCACAGGCATTCCCTCTAATCAATTTCTTGCACATTTAATCTCTCTGAGAGTCTGCTTCTCAAAGGACCTGAACTAACACACCTATTGTTACCTGTGGATGTATCATCTGTCTTCCCATAGAAAGTAAGATACATGAGGGTAATGACTGTTTGGTACATGGCTATATACTAGTGTGCAAAACTAGGACACAGTATGTGCTCAATAAATTCTTGACTAATTGAATGAAGCGTCCTTTAGCTGCCAGGGTGCCCTAGATTTCCCCATTTAAACAATAGTTACAAATGTGTGTTTAAACTGAGAAGGACTCTCCATGTTTGTTTATCTCTGCTTGGAGAGGAACAAAGTCTTTCCTCGACTGAAGCTGAGTGGAGGTGGCCCCCTTCAGAAAGGACATGGTGGCTAGTTCACCCCAGGGACAACTTTTCACTTCAACCTCCCAACATGCTCCAAGGTCAGCTGCCCCCAAATCTGTCCTCAGCAAATGGAAACTTCAAAGCCAAAAAACACATCCTCTGACCCTTTTACACTTATTTTTTTATAGTTGACAGAGCCTATTCTTTTCTGTTTTGGTGGGTATGTGTTTTTGTTTTTAAAATTACCTTTCATCACCTAGTAAAACAATACACCGTCCTTGTTAAAAATGAAAACAAGGACTTCCCTGGTGGTCCAATGGTTAAGACTTCACACTTCCACTGCAGGGGACCCAGGTTTGATCCCTAGTAGGGAACTGAGATCCTGCATGCCTTCGCGGGGTGGCCAAAAATTTTTTAAGAAGAAAAATTGAAAACAATACAGCTAAATCTAAGGCACCCTAGGAGTAAGGCTTGTAAGGTACCCTTTACAGGCTCTCCACGGCCACCTCTCCCCGCTCCAGGTAGCCTCTGCACGTGCGTTTGCATACATGTACTATATCAAAGAAGATGCTGTCGGCGTTCTGCCTCATAGCTCAGCACTTCACCATTTCCGAACACTCGCTGGACGTCCAACTGCTAGCACCTGCATCTCTTTGCCTAAGAGATTTCTCTGTGGCCCTTGGTGCCTGCTCTGCCCTTGAGCTTGGCAAGTGGAAGTGCTAGAGAATCACCATCCCTCAGGAGCAGCCCTCGACCAGTGGCTGACAGGAGCAGGTGGATAAATACCCCAGTTCCTTTGCCTCTCAAGCGCAGTCATCAGCTCCCAGTGGAAATGAGCTCCAGGTGCCCACAGTGGGACTGGCTTGATAACACACCTTGATTGGCTGCCTTCTCTCCTCTGTTTTGCTTCCCCACTCTCCTACCAGGGTTTTCTAGGATCTGCTCCCAAATAAACTAAATAGTAAATGCATTTGAAATCTTTTCTATGGTCTGCTTCTGGGGCAACTCAATCTGAGACATATATACCCATAGAAAATATGGAGTATCATTTTTTTTGGCGTGTTAACATCAAAGGAATACTGTTCTGCGTGCATCATGAGGCAGTATTCTTATTCCCATTTTTTTAGATGAGGAAATTGAGACTCAGAGAGTGAAGGAATTTGCCTGATGCGTCACAACTTGTATGAGGCAATGTCAGCACTCAAACTCAGGTCTCCTGTGCTCTGTCTACTGTGCTTCATTTCTCTGACAGAGTTGAGGGAGGGTCTCCTATTCTCTTGGTTGCACCTAAGTCTCCTGGACCAAAGGATTTCATGGTGATGGTGGGAGCTGGGGCAGGTGTCATAGGGCAGGATTAGGATTAGTGCAGTGCCATCCAGAGGGTGCAGCATGTGTGGCCACAGCCACTGCCAAGAACAGGGCACATTTTACATTCAAGCAAGCGTTTCTTCTGTATCATTACCCATGCCTCTGAAAGTACACTAAAACTCCCAGTCCTGGGGTGGAGGAAACTGGAGAGATGGGATGGGGATCAAAGTGCTGTGAGGGGGGACTTCCCTGACGGTCCAGTGGTTAAGACTTCGCCTTCCAATGCAGGGGGTGCGGGTTCTATCCCTGCGGGGAGCTAAGCCCCCACATGCCTCGCGGCCAAAAATCGGAAACATAAAACAGAAGCAAAGATTGTAACAAATTCAATAAAGACTTAAAAAAAAAAGTGCTGGGCTTCCCTGGTGGCGCAGTGGTTGAGAGTCCACCTGCCGATGCAGGGGACACGGGTTCATGCCCCGGTCTGGGAAGATCCCACATGCCGCGGAGCGGCTGGGCGTGTGAGCCATGGCCGCTGAGCCTGCGCGTCCGGAGCCTGTGCTCCGCAACGGGAGAGGCCACAACAGTGAGAAGCCCGCGTACCGCAAAAAAAAAAAAAAAAAAAAAAAAAGTGCTGTGAGGGTTTGCTTAGAAAGACAGAGGCTAAGAGAGATTGTACTACTAACTTTCTGTGTAACGTTGGGAAAGTTACTTACCCTCTCTGTGCCTGACATTTCTTTTCTATTTAAAGGGAGGCCTTGTCATGATTGGAGGGCTGGGCTTGAAAACTCAAGTGGCTATAGGGGCCCACAGGGCCATCCACATGAGGAAGGTGGTCCAGGCAAGGGTGCTGCAAACCGGACAGCTCAGGGGCTGTCTACAGGGCAGCCCCATTCAGCATCTCCAACGCTGCCATGAGTCAATAGCAGGGGAGTAGAGGAGACCAAGGTTCTAGTCCCAGGACTGTCAGCTCTTCCAGTGTTTCAAGACAAGACAGAAATCCAGATTTATGTGAGCTCTCTTGACTTTAAACGTTAGCAACTAATTTAAAAAGAATCACTTTGTGGGGTCAATTGAAATACACCTACTTGCTGAAATACCTCCTAGGCAAGGGAGGGAGGGACTGTTCAACATCCCTCAATTCCGTATTTTTGAGAGGCCCTACTATGTGCCAGGTGCCAGGTGTCAGAGACACAGTAGTTTAGGAGACAAACATGTCTGTGCCCTCATGGGACTTAACTTCTAAAATAGTTTAAAGTCCAAGCCCTGACCAGTCCTCTCAATGCAGACAACTTTCTCCTCACCCTCCGGGGTAAGGGGCCCCACAGAACATCCTGGTTGGGATGAGATTAAGATTCATGCTTCCCACACCCATTAGGATGGCTCTAATAATAATTTTTTTTTTTTTTTTGCGGTACGCGGGCCTCTCACTGTTGTGGCCTCTCCCGTTGCGGAGCACAGGCTCCGGACACGCAGGCTCAGTGGCCATGGCTCACGGGCCCAGCCGCTCTGCGGCATGTGGGATCTTCCCGGACCGGGGCATGAACCCGTGTTCCCTGCATCGGCAGGCGGACTCTCAACCACTGCGCCACCAGGGAAGCCCTAATATTTTTTTTAAAAGGAAAATAGCAAGTGTTGGCCACAATGTGGAGAAATTGGAACTCTTGTACATTGCTGATGGGAATGTAAAGTAGTGGAATACAGTCTGGCGATTCCTCAAAAGTTAAACATGGAATTACCATATGACCTAGATATTCAACTCCTAAGTATATACCCAAGGGAATTGAAAACAGGTGCTCAAATATATGTACATGCATGCTCATAGCAGCACCATTCACAATAGTCAAAATGTGGAAACAACCTGAATTTCCATCTACAGATGAATGGATAAACAAATTGTAACGTATACATACAATGAAACACTATTCAGCCATAAAAGGAATTAAATGTGTTAGTATTTAACTGGATGAACCTTGAAAACATCACGTTAAGTGAAAGAAGCCAGTCACAAAAGGTGTGGCTTTGTGTGATTCCATTTACATGAAATATCCAGAATAAATTAATCCAGCGATACAGAAAAGCAGGTTGGTGGTTGCCAAGGGCTGAGAGGAGGGAGGAACAGAGTAACTGCTTAATGTGTACGGCGTTTCCTTCTGGGATGATGAAATGTTTTGGAACTACACAGAGCTGCTGATTGCACAACACTGTGAATGTGCTAAATGCCACTGCATCGTTCACTTTAAAATGGTTAATTTTATAAAGTGATGTGAAGTTCATCTAAAACTAGTTTAAAAAATTACAAACTACAGGGCTTCCCTGGTGGCGCAGTGGTTTGAGAGTCCGCCTGCCAATGCAGGGGACGCGGGTTCGTGCCCCGGTCCGGGAGGATCCCACGTGCCGCGGAGCGGCTGGGTCCGTGAGCCATGGCCGCTGAGCCTGCGCGTCCAGAGCCTGTGCTCCGTGGCGGGAGAGGCCACACCAGTGAGAGGCCCGCGTGCCGCAAAAAAAAAAAAAAAAAAAAAAAGTGCACAAAAAAGAAGACTATAAAAATAAGCTAAAATGTTTGTTATCCAAAATTTTTTTAAAAGATTCATGCTTCCAGGAATTCCCTGACTGTCCAGTGGACAGCCCCTGACTCCCCGAATTCCCTGACTCAGCGCTTTCACTGCTGTGGCCAGGGTTCAATCCCTGGTCGGAGAACTGAGATCCCACAAGCTGCAAAGTGTGGTCAAAAAAACAAAAAACAAACAACAACAAAAGATTCATGCTTCCACTGCTTCAGCAACTACTAAGTATCAGTCATAGTGAACGAGACAAATGAAGATCTTTGCCCTCCTGCAGCAGAGAACAGGCGACAGTGGCCCTGGGTCTAGAAAGAGCTGGCAGGTCAGCAGAGCCAGATTCTTTCTTCTCTCTTCTCTGCCCCAGACTCCCTGGGTGACCCTTTCACGCATCAGTCCTCCTCATACGCAAAAGCTGCCCCTCGGGAGAGCCATCCAGCCTCTTGGTGTTTTCCCCTAGAAACACCTGTACGTGCACCTAAGACCACACATCCAGGCTGGCCCCAGCAGTATTGTTTGTTGTCGTGAACCCATGGAATAACCTGTATGTTCATCACGAGGGGAATGAGAAGTAAGGCAGGATGGTCCCCTGCTGGGGTCTTCTACTTAGAAGGAATAAACTAGAGCTCTGTTTCTTATCCTGGCTAGACCCTGACAACTTAATGATAAGAAGGCAGGGGAAAATGAAATTGCAGAAGAATCGCACAGTTAGATAGCATTTATGTAGATCCTTAAAACACGAAAAACAATTTTATGTATTGTTTATATACCCATATATATGTAATAAATTTTTTAAAGGCACAGACAAGAAGCACTGTAATTCATGACAGAGATTGCCGCTGGGGAGGAAGAGAAACAGAACTGAGAGGGATACAAGGCGGGGAGGCTTCAATTTTAACTGTTACTTTTAGTAATTTTATTTTTAAAAAAACTGAAGCAAACATGACAAAATGTGAACATTTGTTAGTTCTGGGTGGTGGGTTCCTGGGATATTTAGTATATTATTCTCTTCATTTTTCTGTATTTTAACCTCACCCCCCGCAAAAAAAAAAAAGGATAATGAAAATAAAGCAGTGAAGAGAAACAATATCTATTGAGGGCTTTCTCTGTGACGGCCAAAGTGGTCCTCAAAGTGTGTCCTCTGGACAAGCAGCATCAGCATCACCTGGGGATGCAAATTCTTGGGGTCCTGTGCCAGACTTACTGAGTCATGAACTCTGGGGTCAAGACCCAGAAGTCTGTGTTTTAACAAGCCTTCCACGTGATTCTGGTGTTCCGCTAAAATATGAGAACCACCGGGCTAGACTGTAATAGCTATGACAATACTTAACCCGTATTAAGCAATTAGACCTGTCAGTGCTCTAAGAGCGTTTCTTCAGTAACTCAGTCTAATCTTCAAAACAACCCCATGAAGGAGCCATATTTTAATTATCCGCATCTTACAGTTGTGGAAATGGAGGCACAGAAAGGCTAAATCCGCTGCCCAAGGTCCAACAGGCAGGTTGCTCCCTGAAACCCTTTACCTAACCACAACACTAAACTGTCACTTACATGACCTCTAACATACTCTAGCTCACCGCAGCCTTGGAAGAAAGACTTAGTAGCCCTCTTTGACAGATGAGGAAATCGGAATTTAGGGAGGGAGAGTGACTTGTCCAAGGTCTCACAAGGAGGAAAGTGAGGGGCCACACATCCTGTTGTCTGTCCAGGAGGTTTTGGGGTTTGACCTAGACCCCCTGGGGATCAGGGCCTAGCTGGGAGGAGGAGGGAGCTCAGCGAGCGGACCCAGCTGCAGCCCTGCCTGGGCTCGCACCGTCACGCCTACGGCCAGCTGTCCCCTTCCCCACTATGGCTGCCAACCCGCCGTGACCGTGACGGTCACCCCCCCCCCACCAGGAACCGTAAGGGCCTTCCCCTCCCGGGCTCCGTGAAGCCTTTTTTTTTTTTCCCCCTTTTGCAAAAGGGGAACCTGGACTGCCCAGAGAAGTGGCGGCTCAGGCCCAAAGTCACCCTACAGCTTTCCCAGGCTCGCCGCCAGGCAATTCCGCTGTTCATCTGGGCACCCTCCCCCGCGGGTCGGCCCCCGCATCCCACCTCCTGTCCGCCGCTCCCACGACGGTCCCTTTCCCGGGCAGCCCAACCTACGAAGCTCACCACCCCGGGTTCCCTCCGCAGCCCGAAGACCCTCAGGCCGAGGGTCACGGGCCGCTGTCCCCGATCCCGTGTGCGCTGCGCTCACCTGGGCGCCCGCTCCTCGTCCCGTGGGCAGCCCGGATCCTCGCAACTCGAGCGCCCCCCCAGCTCGGCAGCCCCGGCGTCCCGGGCGCTCGTGCCCTAGGGAAAATGGACTGACTTTCGAGAAGAGGCTGGGGCTGCGCTCCGAGGGGCTTCGGGGCCGCGCGTCTTACGGGGCCCCTCTCTTGCTGGACTGTCCGCGTCCCCTCCCACTTGCTTCTAGTCCCCGGCGGTGCGCCCGGGCTGGAACCAGGGACGTGGTGTCGCCCACAGGCCATCTGGGCTCCTTAGCCGCGCCCGGAGTGATGCTAACCCCGCCCCCAAGTGTCTTAAACCCGCCCCCGAAGATTCTAACCCCACCCCAGGGACTCTAATCTCTGTCCCCACCTCCTAAAATCCTAATCCCGACTCCTAAGGAGTTTTTTAAACACCGCCCATCCAAGGTTTCTAACCCTGCCCCCAAGAATCCTAACCTTGTCCCTGAGGGATAATAACCCCGCCCCCAAGAATTTTAACCGGTCCTTCAAAGGTCCTAACCCCCAAATAACCTAACACCTCCCCCAATGTATTCTAACGCTGCCTCCCATCGCCCTAAAGGATTCTAAACCCCACCCTTCCGAGAAGCCCAACACCTCATCTCCTCCTCCTGAGATCTTAATTCTGCCCCAAGGGATTTTGAATCTCACATCTGAAGGAGTTTTAACCTCGCCTACCCGAGATTTCTAATTCTGCCCCCAGGATTTTAATCTCGCCAACCGAAGGATCCTAACCCTTTTCTTGAAAAGATTCTAACCCAGCCCTCAGGATTTATTACCCTAATCCTAGGGATTCTAATCTCTCTCCTGAGCGATCCCAACCTGTTCCCATAGGATTTTAATCCACCCCCCAGGATTCTAACCCGGCCCATCCAAATATTCCATCCCTGCCTTCCAGGGTTTCTGATGACACCTATCAAAGGATTCTAAACCTTTTCGGGAGGATCCTAACCCTACCCTCGTCATTCTCACAGGATTCTAAATCCACTCCTCCTCCCCCAAGCATTCCCCACCCTTCCAATCGCCACCTCCTAGCCCGGGCCCCTCCCCACACCGCGTCCCAAGCCTTCCCGGACCTTCTGTGGTCTGTGGTTTCCACTCCGCAGGCCTCTGGAGATTCAAACGCCAAGCAAAGTTCCTTGCCTGCAGGAACCAGACTGGCTTACTCCTTGCAGGTTTCTTGGCAGCTCAGAGGAGTTCGAAAATTGAGGGGGCGGCAAGTGGGGCTGGAGGCCGCAGATGAGTGAGATGTGCCCAGGGCACATCTCCTCCTGGAAAGAGAGAGACTGTCACCTTAAATTCTGCTGAACACACCTCCAAAATGTACGGGAATCCTACTGTGTCTCTGTAGTCCCACTGCTACCAGCCAGTTCAGGCCACCATCATCTCTCCATTCATTTATTCAGCAAGATTGTGCTGGGCGCTGGACTACACAGGGCTGGCTTCTTGGCCTCAGCACTACTGACATTTAGGTCCTGAAATTCTTTGTTGTGGGGTCTGTTTTGTGCATAGTAGAATGTTGAACAGCATTCCTGGATTTCATCCAGGAATGCCAGTAGCAACCCCCTTCCCCAGTTGTGACAGCCAAAATGTTTCCAGACATGACCAAACGTCCATGGGGGAGGGGGGCAGAAGAGGGGGACAGACCATGGATGAGAAAGATAATGACTCTGCTCTTATGTGTTTTGTTTATGTACTTAAATACATGTATGCACTTTTAAAAAGTAGAAAACGGGGGACTTCCCTGGTGGTGCAGTGATTAAGAATCCACCTGCCAATGCAGGGGACACAGGTTCAATCCCTGGTCCAGGAAGGTCCAACATGCCGTGGATAAGCCCCGGCACCACAACTACTGAAGCCCGTGCGCCACAGTGAGAAGCCTGCGCACCGCAAACAAGAGTAGCCCCTGCTCACCACAACTAGAGAAAGCCGGTGCGCAGCAACGAAGACCCAATGCAGCCAAAAAAAAGAAAAAAAGTGGATAATGGTTTTTTTAAAATATATATTATTTATTTATTTATTTATTTATTTAGCGGTACGCGGGCCTATCACTGTTGTGGCCTCTCCCGTTGCAGAGCACAGGCTCCGGACACGCAGGCTCAGCGGCCATGGCTCACGGGCCTAGCCGCTCTGCGGCATGTGGGGTCTTCCTGGACCGGGGCACGAACCCATGTCCCCTGCACTGGCAGGCAGACTCTCAACCACTGCGCCACCAGGGAAGCCCTAAATTTATTTATTTTATTTTTGGCTGCGTTGGGTCTTCTTTGCTGCATATGGGCTTTCTCTAGTTGCAGCGAGTGGGGGCTACTTTTCACTGGGTGCGCGGGCTTCTCATTTCAGTGGCTTCTCTTGTTGCGGTGCTCGGGCTCTAGGCGTGCAGGCTTCAGTAGTTGTGGCTCACCGGCTGGAGAGCGCAGGCTCAGTAGTTGTGGCGCCCGGGCTTAGTTGCTCCATGGCATGTGGGGTCTTCCCAGACCAGGGATCGAACCATTGTCCCCTGCATTGACAGGCGGATTCTTAACCACTGTGCCACCAGAGAAGCCCCTAGGTAATGTTTTAATTGTGTGTTTAAGTTACTTGGATGGTGCTTATTCAGTTTTGTCCTTTGTTTTTCACTCCATCACTAGGTACTATTAATATCTAGCCATGTTGCTGAAGGTCATTGTCTACATCCTCCATAGTCTATTGATCCATTCCCCTAGTCATGGACACCCAGATTGCACACAACTTCACACTACCATAAATAATGCCACTGTGGACATCCTGGTATGTGTCCCCTTATGAACCCATGTGAGAATTTTATAAAGACTTGCTTTGCCAAGAATGACAGATTCTTGCAGAATGGCTGCTGCCTGGATTCCTCTCCTGCCATTTCCCCGTATCTTGTCCTTTGGTATCATCTGCTGGTCTTAGTTTGAGTTCCCCAGAAGCAGATCCTAGACATGGATTCAAGTGAAAGTCAGTTATTTGGAAGATGCAGAAAACACTGGTAAGGGAGTGGGTGAATGAGACAGGCAAGGGAAGAAAGCCAATTAAGAGAGCATTATCGGGCTTCCCTGGTGGCGCAGTGGTTGAGAGTCCGCCTGCCGATGCAGGGGACACGGGTTCGTGCCCCGGTCCGGGAGGATCCCACATGCCCCAGAGCTGCTGGGCCCGTGAGCCATGGCCGCTGAGCCTGTGCGTCCGGAGCCTGTGCTCCGCAACGGGAGAGGCCACAACAGTGAGAGGCCCGCGTACCACACACAAAAAAAAAAAAAAAAAAAAGAGAGAGAGCATTATCAAGCAAGCTCCAATTGTGGGCTCCTGGGGCTCAATCCTGCTGGGAAGCGAACCCACTTCAGAGTTATCCCACCTGAGGCTTGAGGGAGCTGGGGTATTTATACACAAACGCCTGCCAGACATTGGATGAGGGCTGCTCCCAGGGGGATATTAATCCTCCAGCATTTCTGGTCTACCCCATGCATGCTCCAGTCACCAGAGAGAGCCTCTAGGAAGAGAGATGCAGGTTCCAGGGACATTAGAGGGTCATTGTCAGCATCTGCTACATCTTCTTCCACAAGTTTGCCATTCTGATGGCAAAGGACCACTGATAGCTGAAACATTCTCCTGCTAACAGAGAATTTCCCCATTTTTTTTGCTATTAAAGTAATGCTGCAATAAAAATTCTTGTATGTGTTCCCAAAGCCCTTATCAACTTTATTGCAGCATAATCTTATAAATAAAATGCACCATTTAAAATACTCAGCCTGATGAGTTTGGGCAACTGTATACATCTGTGTAACCACCACACTAATCAAGATATAGAACATTTCTATCCCTCCAAAAAGTTCCCTTATACCCTGTTGCACTCAACTTCTCCCACTCATTTCCTAAGGTAACAACTGATTGGATTTTTGTCATTATAGATTAGCTTTGTCTTTTCTGGGATTTTACATAAATGCAATCATACAGTATGTTTCTTTTTCATCTGTCTTTTTACTCACATATTGCTTTTAAGAGTTTCCATGTTGTTTCATATTCTAGTATTTTGTTCCTTTTCACTGCTGAGAAGTATTCCATAGTACCGATGGATGTATCACTATTTGTTTATCCATTTACTTGTTGGTGGATATTTGGGTTCCTTTTGTTACAAGAATAAAGCTGTTATGAACATTCATGTACAAGTCTTTGTGTGGACATGTTTTCATTTCTATTGGTTAAATACTTTGGACTGGAATTGCTGGGTCATATAGTAAGTGTATGTTTAACTTTATAATACAATGCTAGATTGGTTTTCAAAGTAATTATACCATTTGGCATTCCTACCAGTGATGTATGGTTTCCAGTTTTGTCACATCCTTGTCAATTTTGTACTGTCATTCTTTGTAATTAAAAAAATATTTTCCATCTAACTCATATTAGCATCAAAGAACATTGATACAATTACAAATTTTATCCTAAAGCACTGGCTTACTAGTATTTGGGGTGGCGAACATTTTGTCTACTCATGCATTCATTCATTCATTGTCATGGGGGGTATAGCTGGCCACAGCAGTGGTGCTAAATACTGCATCTTTGGAGTCAGACTAGAGTTCAAACCCTGGCACTGCCATTTAGCAACTGAGTGATCTTGCACATATCAAGTCACCTCTCTGAGCCTCAGTTTCCTTATCTGTCAAGTGGGAATAATAATAGTGCTTACCTCGGTGAGTCATTGTGAGAGTCAACTAACATCTTATGTCTGAGGGTGAATAACGATTAAAAGGAAAATAAAGCAAAGCAAGGGGAGATGTAGTAGTGGTGGGGGAGGGGTGGTGGTGTGACTTGAGACAGAGAGGCAGGGAAGGCCTCTCTGAAGAGGGAGCATGTGAGCAGAGACCTGCTGAATTGGGGGAGTGAGTCATGGGACGGTCTGGGGGAAGTGTGTTCCAAGCAGAAGGAATAGTAATGGCTAAGGTCCTGAGGTGCAACTGCACTTGATGTGTTTAAGGAACACAAGGAGTCCAGTGTACCTGGAACAGAGTGGGCACAGAAGAGAATGATGGAGATGATGTTGGAGAAGTTGTGGGGTCAGACTGTGAGGCCATGAACCTCCTGGTACTGATTTTAAACTTTAATTGACACAAGATGGGAGCCATTGGAGGGTTCTGAGCAGAGGAGTAAGCCACATCTGGCTTGTGTTTTAATGGGATCTCTCTGGCTGCTGGGTGGAGAATGGATTAGATGGGCCAGGGGAAGCAGGGAACCCAGTGAGCAGGCTGAGGCAGTCCTCCAAAGGCAAGATAATGGTGGCATGCGCCGGGGTGGTGGCAAATGACAATTGTAGGAGCTCAGAGAAAGGATCAGAATGCTTGAAACTTTACGGGTATGCACAAGGAGAGTCATTGCAGCACCACTTTTACTAGGGAAGAACTGGAAATAACCTAGATGCCCATCATGTGGGGACTGGGAAAAAATGATAATACAGTAATGGAGTACCAAGCAGTTGTCAAAAGAATAATAATGCTTAAAAACTAATCATAATTCTATGCACTAGCAAAGAACAATCTGAAAATAAAGCTAAGAAAACAATTTCACTTACAATGTCAATGAAAAGAATAAAGTATGGGAATCAATTTAACAAAAGAAATGCAAGATACTTGGAAAACTAAGAAACATTTTTAAAAATATTTTTTTATTTATTTGGCTATGCCCGGTCTTAGCTACAGCACGTGGGATCTTCATTGCGCATGCAGGATCTTTTTTCAGTTGTGGCACGTGGGATTTAGTTCCCTGACCAGGGATTGAACCTAGGTCCCCTGCATTGGGAGCATGGAGTCTTATTCACTGGACCACCAGGGAAGCCCCCTAAGAAACATTCTTGAAAGAAGCTTAAGAAGACCTAAGTAAAGTCATCTCAGGGGATGGAAAAGACATCTCATGGAAAAGACATCCCTCTGTGGACTGGAAGACTTAATATTGTTAATATGATGATACTCCCCAAAGTGACCAACCAAATCCCTATCAAAACCCCAGATGTCTTTTTTTTTTTAATAAAAAATAAAAATAGGGCTTCCCTGGTGGCACAGTGGTTGAGAGTCCGCCTGCCGATGCAGGGGACACGGGTTCGTGCCCCGGTCTGGGAAGATCCCACATGCCGTGGAGCGGCTGGGCCCGTGAGCCGTGGCCGCTGAGCCTGCGAGTCTGGAGCCTGTGCCCCACAACGGGAGAGGCCACAACAGTGAGAGGCCCGCGTACCGCAAAAACAAAACAAAACAAAAAAATAGACAAGTTCATCCTGAAATTCGTATGGTAATGCAAGGAACTCAGAACAGCCAAAACAAACTTGAAAAAGTAAACATTGGAGGACTCACTCTTTCCAGTTTGAAAACTTACTCCAGTAATCAAGATAGTAATCAGTGGAACAGAATTGAGAGTCCAGAAGTAAACCCTCACATTCACGGCCAATTGATTTTCAACAAGGGTGCCAAGACAATTCAATGGGGGGAAAGAATAGTCTTTTCAACAGATGGTGTTGGAACTGGATGTCCCCATGCAAAATAATGAAGTTGAACCCTACCTCACACCATCCACAAAAATTAGCTCAAAATGGATCATAGACCTAAATATATGAGCCCAAAACATAAAACTCTTAGAAGTAAATTTATATGACCTTGGGTTAGGCAAAGCCATCTTAGATGTGACATAAGTGACAAAAGAAAAAACAGAGAAACTGGACATCAAAACTAAAAACCTGTGCTACAAATGATACAATCAAGAAAATGAGGGACTTCCTGGCGGTCCAGTGGTTAAGACTCCGCACTCCCAATGCAGGGGGCCTGCGTTAGGTCCCTGGTCAGGGAATCCGCAGGCCGCATGGCGTGGCCTAAAAAAAAAAAAAAAAGAAAAGAAAAAGAAAAAGAAAAGACAACCCACAGAGTGGAAGAACATATTTGCAAATCATACATCTGATAAGGTACTGGTATCCTAAATATTTAAATAACACTTACAACTCAATAATAAAAAGATAACATAATTGAAAAGTGGGCAAAAGATCTGGATAGATATTTCTCCAAAGAAGCTATACAAATAGCTAATAAGCACATAAAAAGATGCTTACTATCATTAGTCATTAGGGAAACACAAATTAAGCCCAATGAGATGCCACTTCACATCCATTAGAATGGCTAATAACAAAAAAGACAGATAATAGCAACTGTTGATGAGACTATGAAGAAATTAGAACCCTCATATATTGTGGTGGGAATGTAAAATGGTGCAGCCCCTTTGGAAAACGGTGTGGCAGTTCCTCAAAACGTTAAACATGGAGTTACCGTATGACCCAGCAATCCCACTCCTAGGTGTCTACCCAAGAGAATTGAAAATATGTCTACACAAACATTTGTATGTGAAAATTTCATAGCAACATTATTCATAATAGCCAACAAGTGGAACAACCCTGATGTCCATCAATGGATAAATAAAATGTGCTATATCCATTCAATGGAATATTATTTGGCAATAAAACAGTATGAAGTACTGATACATGCTACAACATGGGTGAACTTTGAAAATTTGTTAAATGAAAGAAGCAGGTCACAAAAGTTCACATATTGTATAATTCCATTTACATGAAATGTTCAGAATAAGCAAATCTACAGAAACAGAAAGTAGATTAGTGGTTGTCTAGGGCTGGGGGTTGGGGAGAAATAAGGGGTGACTGCTAGTGGGTTCGGGGTTTTTGTGAGGGGTGGGTAATGAAAATGTCCTAAAATTGATTGTAGTAATGGCTGCACAACTCTGTGAACATACTAAAAATTACTAGCGTGTACATTTAAATGGATGAGTAAGTGAATTATAATTCAATAAAATTTTTTTTAAATGAAGAAAGTCGTTATGTACTAATAAGGAACATGTGGGTAAGGGGAGGGGGGAGCAAGGTGCACAACAGTTTCTATCGTATTTTACTATTTGTGTAGAACAGGAGAACAAGGATATGGGAATTTACCAGCACATGCCTGGGCGGAGTCAGGAAGGGCACACAGAGGAAACAGCCCCAGTGGTTTCTTCCAGGGAAGGGAATTGTGTAGCTGGGTGACAGAGGAGGGAGGGAGACTTATTGGTCCTAGTATACCCTTTGTACTCTTGAATTTTGAATGACCTGAATATATTAACTATTCAAAAATAAACTCATTTAAAAAATCAGAGACTTCATGGACAAGATAGAATTGGGGCTGGGTAGGATTTTTAGAGGATGAAGAGTCCAGAAAGGTTCTGGGTGTGCACTTGACACTGGGGCCAGGGGTGTAGGAATGATGGAAGCAAAGGCATTGAGACTGGACTGACTACCTCTCACTAGCTGTGAGTTTGGGCAAGTTACTCAACTCCTCTCTGCCCCTGCTTCCTCATCTGCAAAGTGGAATGATAAGAGTGCTTACCTCACCATGTCATTGAATCACTGCATATCAAGCTCATTACTGTGCCCTCACTTATATCATCTCATTTAATCTCTTTGAAATGGGGATGATTATAAGTGGATGGCTCAGAGAGGTAAAGATACTTGCCCAAGGTCACACAGCCAGCAACAAATTCAAACCCAGGTCTGTAAGCCTCCAGTGTGCCTCCAAAGGCTGTGCTTGTAACGACTACACAAACCTAGTAAGTGTGCCCGGGAGATTAAGGAGTAGAGAGAGAGAGATGCTGATGGGAGGACATGACGCAGGGCTCAGTCCTGGAGGGAGGGCAGGAGCTAGGGAACAATGCAGGCTTCACTTTACAGGGGGTCAGAGGTTAGCTCCTTCAAAAGTATATTTTCCTATTTCCAGGAACATTTGCATTTTATTTCAAATTCTTTGGGAACTGCTGATTGTTCTACATTCAAAACAGGATGGGGGATGGGGGAGAGAGCCACAAATGATTATTTCAAAGCCCAGATATTTCCCCTTTTATTTGCAAAGTAGCCAGTGTACACCCTCTCAGGCAGGAGGTCATTGCTGCCCTCATTTTCCAAGAGAGGCAAATGAAAACCTGAGAAGACGAGCCTTTGAGAACCTCACAACAGCCCCTAGCAGGTCCCTGGCCACTCTTCTTAAAAAACTCCTCCATCCTCCATCATCTCTAGCCCCCCATGCCCACCTCCACCCCTGCCCTGGCTTATTTTTCTCAGGAGAACTTGTCACCACCAGGCACTTTAATACATATTTATATATTAACCTGTTTGTTGTCTATCTCTTCTACTTTTTTTTTTTGCAGGTTCCATGCAGATACTATTCATGTGCATGTTTTTACAGATGGAGAAACTGAATGAATAAAGGAAACTGAATGAATGAAAGAAACTGAAGGAAGGAAGGAACCAAATGAATGAAGTTTTAGTGAATTACAGTGCTGGGATCCAAACCCTTCATTTGATTAATTCTATTAATATTTATTAAGGGTTTACTATGTGTAGTTTCCAGACTTTTCTCTACACGTTTACATACATATATAGGTAAATACAAAACCATGTTATTTTAAAAAAATGAATCTACTCTCTGTACTATTGTACAAGCATGTCTTGGGGCTCTCTCCATGTTAATTCACCACTGAATGTGAGTGAGGCTGGGGCCCAGGGACCTTAATCTCTCAGAATGCTGCCAGGAGCTGGGAGGACAAAAATGGACAAGATAGTCTTGGCCCTCAAGCAACGTCCAATTCAATTAGGTAGACAAAAACTCAGACCTATAACTTAAATACAGAAGTGGAAAATTCTGTGGTAGAGAGGCACATGGTTTTGTAGAACCAAGTAGGAGGGACATTGGCCCAGCTGGGGGTGCATCAAGGAGGACTTCTTGGGCTTCCCTGGTGGCGCAGTGGTTGAGAGTCCGCCTGCCAATGCAGGGGACACGGGTTCGTGCCCCGGTCTGGGAAGATCCCACATGCCGTGGAGCGGCCAGGCCCATGAGCCATGGCCGCTGAGCCTGCACGTCCGGAGCCTGTGCTCCGCAACGGGAGAGGCCACAACAGTGAGAGGCCCGCGTACCGCAAAAAAAAAAAAAAAAAAAAAAAAAAAAAGGAGGACTTCTTGAAGGAGGTGATCCATTGAGGCTTAAAGGATGATAGTGGAAGGTCATGGCAAAGGATTTTCCAGACAGAAGGTACAGCCTGACAAAGACTTGAGGGAGGAAAGCCTGGCCTGTTTGAGGAACCACAAACCTTCTGTTTTGTTGGTGCCTGAAGCCCAAGGCAAGAGAAGGCAGCATGAGGCTGGATGACAGCAGCAGCAGCAGATAAGGAGCCGGGGCTTTCTCATGAGGGTGACCAGGGAGACTGGGCTACGCGTGTCTTGGAAGCTTACCTACCCCAGGTACCATCCTAGAGGCAGCCGACCTCTTGCTCAGGGGTGTGGCAGGACTGAACCGGGATGGGGATGGTGGGGGGGTGTCAATGAAGTTGTTTTTCTGCCCCCAGCTGCGTGGCCACCTCCAGCTGATGGGTCCCCCTGGGGCGGGGGGGTACGGGACTGTTCGGTTTCACAACCCCCCTCCCTTCCCCCAGTGTCTCCGGAGGCCAAGAAAAGAGGAAGCGCTAAGCGGACTTCCTCCTGGGTCCGGGTGCTTGCGAGCCCAGGCGGGTCTTTCGGAAGGGCGGGGGGAGGGGCGGGGCACAGGAGGACCTCTCCGCCCACACGCTTTCAGCAAAATAAAAAGGCCTGGCCTAGCCCCGCCCCCTTTCCTCGGTGGCCGAGGTCCTGGAGGGTGGGCCCAGGCCTGGAGCTGGGAGAGCGAGTTCGCATCCCAGCAGTCCTAACACACTGTCTCTTCCTGTACAGGACCTCCTCTCTGAGACTCACATCTTGAATGAGAGGGCACGTCCTATACAGCAATTTAAAACTGAGGCGATGTGTATGAATGAATATGGAGAGAGCCCCAAGACACACTTTCAGAATAGTATAGAGTACATTCATTAAAAAACAAACAAACAAACAAAAACCCAACAAACCAACCATGGTTTTGTATTTACCTATATACGTATGTAAATGTGTAGAGAAAGGTCTGGAAACTACACAGCCGACAAGAACAGAGATTGTCACTGAACGAAGAAAGGAACATTGGGATCAGGGAGAAAGAGATGAACTTTCTTCTATTTTTTTTTAAACTAGAGTGTATTTGTTTTTATTTGTGTAATTAAAATGATAATAACAAATGAGAAGATTGGAATATATGGTTATGGAGGGTCTTTTTCCCCAAACGTTTTATTATGAAACTTCCCAAACATACAGCAAAACTGAAAGACTTTTACAACAAAACCCCTATACTCACCACCTTCATTCTACCATTAACATTCCACTTGCTTCATCACATGTCTGTCCATCTAGCTGTACGTCAATCCATCTTTGAAGTGTATTTCAAAGTAAATAACTTTGGCATACATATTAGTTCAATGTTTACTTACAAAATTTAATGTAAAATTTACATACAACAAAGTGAATAAGGTTAAGTGTTGATTTGCTGAATTTTTGCAAATGGATATACATCCATGTAACTTCAACTCTGTTAAAATAGATTACCATCAATCCTGAAAGTTTCCCTTTGTCCTACAGTATCTTTTAATTGCCAACATTCTTTGAGTCAGCATTCCACACAGGGCCAGGTATATAGTAAGTGCTCAATAAATGTTTGTTGAAGGATGAATGTGTACATGCCCTGCTCCCCTGAGGGCAGGACGATGTCTTTTTCTCTTGCATTTCCCACAGAATTGATACACAGTAAATGCTTAATAAAGACTTATTGATTGTACTAGTTATTCATTGCTGTGTAACAAATTATCCCTAAATTTAGCAGTTTAAAGTATTATAAGCAGTTATTATCTCACCCAGTTTCTGTGGGTCAGGAATCTGGGAGCAGCTTAGCTTAGTGGTTCTGGCTTGGGGTCTCTCATGAAGCGGGCAAGGTCAGCCTGATCTGCAGTCTTCTGAAGGATAGACTGGAGCTGAGGATCCATTTCCAGGATGACTCACTCATATGACTGTTGGCAGGAGGCCCAGGTCCTCATTACATGAACCTCTCCATAAGCCTGCCTGAGTGTGCTTATGTGGCTGGCTTCCCCCAGAGCAAGTGATCTGGGAGAGCAAGGTGACACATCACACTGGGTACACAGGTCATCTCTAGTCAGTGTGGGAGTGGTCCACACAAGAGCAAGAATGCCAGGAGGTGAGGGCTTCCCTGGTGGCGCAGTGGTTGGGAGTCCGCTTGCCAATGCAGGGGACACGGGTTTGTGCCCTGGTTCGGGAGGATCCCACGTGCCGCGGAGTGGCTGGGCCCGTGGGCCATGGCCACTGGGCCTGCGCGTCCGGAGCCTGTGCTCCGCAACGGGAGAGGCCACAACAGTGAGAGGCCCGCATACCGCAAAAGAAAAAAAAAAGAAAAAAAGAATGCCAGGAGGTGAGACTACTTGAGGACTTCTTGGGGAAGAAAGCCATTATGAATATGGATTCAGATTTTCTGAGCATTTGCTTTGTGCTGGATGCTGTGTTGGGCTCCTGGAGGGAATGTAAGGATGAGTCACAACCAGTTCTCCCCCTTCCCCTCACAAGATCAAGATCTCTTTGTGTGTGTGTGTGTGTTGGGGGTGGAGATGGGGAGGTCAGACAGACATGGAAACACATGACAGTGTTGTAGAGTATGATAAATCTCACAATAGTGGTTTTTTAAATTGCTTTTCTGTAATTCATGTTCATGACACAACATTTGAGATAACATCATGAAAAGAGAGTTTCCTTTCCTCCATATTTCACATCTGTACATTCCTCTAGCTCAGAGGCAACAACTATAACCTGTTTTGTATATGCTTCCAGAACTATGTGTTCCATGCATAGACACAAAGACATTTCCTGCCCTCTTTAAACAAAAAGACAGCACCATCCATAGTTCATTATTCTGCACCTTTTCTTTTTTCCACTTACTCTATCTTGGAAACAATTCCGTATCAGTACACAGAGAGCTACTTCATTCTTACTTATGGCTGCATGGTATTCTATTGTCTGCCTGAGTCCTGGTTTATTTAACCAGTCCTCTTTATCACCAAACGTCTGGTTTCTTCCTTTCTTTCTTTCTTTCTTTTTCTTTTTGGTCATGACACGCAGCATGCATGCAGGGATGCAGGGATCTCAGTTCCCCGACAAGGGATGGAAACTGTGTCCCCTGCATTGGGAGCACAGAGTCTTAACCATTGAACCACTGGGGAAATCCCAACATTTGGTTTATTTCTAACCTCTTGTTCTTAGAAGCAAAGCTGCAACGATTTTCCTTGCATAGCCATCGTTTCCATTTTGCGCCTATGAATGCAGGAGAAATTCCTGGCAGTGAAATTGTTGCATCAAAGGGTGTGTGCATCTAAAATATTGGTAGATATTGCTAAACAGGTTTTTATTTTTTTAAATTAATTTATTAATTAATTTATTTATTTTTTCTTGCGGTACGTGCGCCTCTCACTGTTGTGTCCTCTCCCGTTGTGGAACACAGGCTCTGGACGCGCAGGCTCAGCGGCCATGGCTCACAGGCCCAGCCGCTCCACGGCATGTGGGATCTTCCTGGACCGGGGCACGAACCCGTGTCCCCTGCATCGGCAGGCGGACTCTCAACCACTGCACCACCAGGGAAGCCCCACTAAACAGGTTTTTTAAAAAAATTTGGTTGCCCCAGGTCTTAGTTGCGGCTCACCAGCTCCTTAGTTGCGGCATGTGAACTCTTAGTTGCAGCATGCATGTAGGACCTAGTTCCCTGACCAGGGGTCGAAGCCGGACCCCCTGCATTGGGAGCGTGGAGTCTTAACCACTGCGCCACCAGGGAAGTCCCCCTCTAGGTAGGCCTTATGCCAACTTGCCCTCCCGCTTAAAACACGTGAGTGCCTGTTTCTTCACATAACACACACGGTAAGTAATCAAAGTTTCCGAACTTTGCCAATCTATTAATTGAAAAATGGTTTCTCAATGTAGTTTTAATTTGCATTTTTCTTATTAGAGTGAGGTTGAGCATCTTGTCACATGTTTCAGAACCCATTGTATTTTCTTTTCTGTGAACTGAATAAATAATTTGCCTATTTTTCTGTTGGGCTATGGGTCCTTATTATTTATTTGAACGTTCTCTTTACACATCAAAGGCACTGTCTGCGTGATAAGCTTCAAAAATAATTTTTTGAAAAGAGTTGCTTTTAGACAGAGATGAGAAGTTTCTACAGGTCACATCATTTTCTGTGCATCACGGCAGAGCTGCCTAAGGGCTAAGGGGGCAGCCATGCCATGTAGAGTTCTAGAAGGTGATGCTAGGATCTGGTGCTGGGGTTGGGGGAGGAGGGGTGGGCAAGGAGGCAGCTGTTAGCTCTCACACTAGATGGAAAGGGCTGCCTCAGAAGACAGCAAGCTCCCCAGTGCAGGAGGTGGGCAAGACAGGCTGGCCTGGCTCTAAGACCTTTTGCCCTTCATCTGGAATGTCTGCGGATAGACAAGTCAGAAAGGGGAAGACACACAAATAGGGCTGTCAATTTCTGATCATTTGGGCCTTGAGTGGGTGGTTACTGCATCTGGAACATTATTTGTTTATTTATTTTTTAAATTAAAAAAATTTGGGGGGCCTTGCAGCTTGTGGGATCTTAGTTCCCTGATCAGGGATTGAACCCAGGCTCTTGGCAGTGAAAGTACAGAGTCCTAACCAATGGACCACCAGGGAATTCCCATGTAACATTATTTAATAGTAATATAAACTCCTTAGAATGTAAGCTCCATGAGGCCACGTTCAAGTGCTAAATAAATAGTTGTGAGATGAAGAATGAATGAATGAATCTAATCAAAGGATGCGAGAGGTTGCTGTTTCTGAGCCTGGAGGGAGCCCTCTTCCCCGCCTCTCCCTCTTTGAAACTGCACTGTCCTCTTCCTTTCTCTTACCACATCTGAGTCAGGTCTTAGCATCTCTCCTCTGGTCCTTGTCCCCGCACCCCCCCAAGTCCCCCAGTGCCCAGGCTTCTCTTGACTCCCCTCCAAGCAGCTAAATTCACTTCAGGAAAATGCAAGCCCATTAGCTCGCTCCCCACTGCCTATACTTCCCAGCCTGCCCGTTCAGGGCCTTCTCAGTCTGCCCACTTCTCTGGTTTCCTCTCCTACGAGTCCTGCCCCTCACCTCACACACCCCATGTTCCTCCAGAAAAAATCATGGTCACATTGACTGAGCACTTCCTAGATGTACTTTTACATGGATTATCTTGTTTAAGCCTCACAACAATCTATGAGACCTACGAGGGCAATGTTATTATTACCTCATGTGATAGATGAGGAAATGAAGACCCAGAGAGATATTTAGGGGCTTACCCCAAGGTCACGCAACTAGCAGATGACAGAGTTGGGACTGAAAATCACTCAGTCTGACCCTGGAGCCAGAGTGCTTAAGCGTCTCGGACAGTGCCATGCTCCTTCCGGCTCCCCTGCCTGTGCTCATGCTGGGCCCCCCAAAGGGCTCTCCCTGCTATTGTCAACCTGCCAAAAATCTTGCTTGTCCTTCAAGGTCTCGCTCATACGTCACCTCCTCCGAGAAGTTTTTCCAGCTTCCCCACGAAGAGCCGGTTTCACACTCTTTGATTTTATAGTTGAGAATTTTGTGCTGTGATAATTTGGGGACCATCAGGCTAGGAATCCCCCCAGTGGGCAGGGATTATTCTGTATCTCCTTCTAGTGTCTAGTACAACCCCTGGCACACAGTGGGTGATCTCTAAATGACAGTGACTGAATGGCAGTGGCCCCAGGACTCCTCCCCAACACGCGGCTGTGAAGGATTGCTAGGAGTCTCCAGGGCCCCCAAATGGGAGGGGCTTCAGTGTAAGGGGCAGCTGGAGACAGTTTCACTACCCACCACTTGTCCATGGGTCGAGACTGTCCCCAGGCAATCCAGCTGGTGGGGGAGTTCCATCATTATGCCACCCCTACAGGTCTTTGGGAGTCAACTATCCACCCCCAGGGGCATTTCCCATCTTGCAGTGCCAGGAACTGAACCATGATGGGAAGTGATCCTGGCAGGGTTTCTGAGTGCTATAGGAGGAAGTGTGGCCAGAGTCCCCATGCTCAGAGCCCAGGTCACCCCAGCCAGGGCCCTTTGGACCTCAGAAACCAAGGGGTTGCATGGCTTTGGTAAGAAGGTAGTTCCGGGGTGTGTGGGGACTTCCTCGGGGTGTGTGGGAAATTGCTCCATCCTTGGGGCTGTGGGGTAAGAGCTGTCCCAGTGCCTCTCAGCAGCCCTGTCACTGTGCCCAGGCTAGGACTGTGGGCAATTTCCAAGCTTGACCCTCTTGCAAAGCCCTCAGCCCTTTGAGAGGGACCCCATCTCTTTGGCCTCTGCCCCTCATCAACAGACTTCTCCCTCATGGCTGCTTCACTCAGGAACTTACTAGGGCACCCCACAGCCTCGGGTCCAAATGCCTCAGTCTGCAGTCATTATATCCCAAAGACTGGTAGAGAGGATAGCAGAGCAGGTAGGAGCCTGGGTGCTGGTGTTAGCCAGATATGGGTCCAATTCCCAGCTCACTGTGTGGCCTTGGGTCATTCACTTCACCTCCTTGAGGTCCAGTTCCTTCATCCATAAAATGAGGATAAATAAATTTGAAAACATCAAAATTAAGGATTTGTCCAATGGAAAATTTGTTCAAAGGAAGGCACCACAGACCAATGGTTCTCCAAGTGTGGTCCCTTAACTATCAGCATCACCAGAGTACTTGTTAAAAACACAAGTGCTGGGACTTCCCTGGTGGTGCAGTGGTTAAGAATCCACCTGCCAATGCAGGGGACACAGGTTCGAGCCGTCTGGGAAGATCCCACATGCCATGGAGCAACTAAGCGTGTGCACCACAACTACTGAGCCTGCGCTCTAGAGCCTGCGAGCCACAACTACTGAAGCCCGCGCGCCTAGAGCCCGTGCTCTGCAACAAAGACAAGCCACCCCAATGAGAAGCCCGCGCACCACAATGAAGAGTAGCCCCTCCTCAACCCAACTAGAGAAAGCCTGTGTTCAGCAACGAGGACCCATTGCAGCCAAAAATAAATAAATAAATACACAAATTTATTTAAAAAAAAACAACACAAGTGATAAAAACAAACAAAACCAAAAACGCAAGCTCTTAGGGCCCATCTCTGTTCTGTTGAGTCAGAAACTCTGGGGTGGGGATCAGGAGATTCTGATAAATGCTGAAGTTGGAGAACCACTGCCATAAATAACAGATGGGAAATGCACTAGGAGAAGATACTTGTAACAATATCCAAAAAGAGATTGATATCTAAAATTTATAAGCTACTCCTACAAATCAACAAGAAAAAACAGGAAATCCAGGAGATAATGGAGAAAAGATATGGACAGACAATTCACTGAAGGGGAAGCCTAAATCCCTGACAAGTATAGGAGGTTCTGAATCTCAGGATTGACAGAGAAACGCAAGTTAAAACAACGAGATGCCATCTTACACCCAAACTAGGCAAAAGTTACAAAGTCAGATAATGTAAAAGTTGCTGAAAATGTGGGGAGACAACATCCCTCACATGCTACTAGTGGAGCCATCCTAGCAGATTTTAGTGAAAATTAAAACAGAGATGCTCTATGATCTAGTAATTCTATTCTTGGGTATAGAGCTCAAAGAAATTTTCACACAGCCCCATAAGGGTCATGCACAAAGATGTTCATCACGGTGTGGTTTATGGTAAGAGGGAACTGGAAGCAACCTGAGTGTCCATCACTGGGGGAATGGATAAATAAAAGAGTGGGTGCTCAGCTTGGAATATTTTGCAGTGGTTGGATGTAATAATTTAGGTTTTTACACAGCAACTTGAGTAGATCTTTTTTTTAAAAATAAATTTATTTATTTTTGGCTGCATTGGGTCTTCGCTGCTGCGCGAGGGCTTTCTCTAGTTGTGGCGAGCTGGGTCTACTCTTCGTTGTGGTGCTCGGACCTCTCATTGTGGTGGCTTCTCTTGTTGCAGAGCACGGGCTTTAGGTGTGTGGGCTTCAGTAGTTGTGGCGCGCAGGCTCTAGAGCACAGGCTCAGTAGTTGTGGCGCCCGGGCTTAGTTGCTCCATGGCGTGTGGGATCTTCCCGGACCAAGGCTCAAACCCATGTCCCCTGCATTGGCAGGCAGATTCTTAACGGCTGCACCACCAGGGAAGTCCCAACATGAGTAGATCTTAAAAACATATTATGGAGTGAAAAAGGAAACAACAGAATGAGATCCTTATGCAATACCATTTATGTAATATAAACACACACACAGAAGACATTGTACATTTTATGTCCAGGGATATATATCAACACATAGGAGTGGGTGCCTATTGTAGGGAGGGGAAGGATTGTGGGGATCTGTGGATGGAGTTCGGGGAATAAAAAACAAAGTAAGACATCAGAAGGGCCTTTCATGGATCAGTTATGATGGGATGGTCATTTGCCACGAACTGAGTATAACTCAAGGAACTCTCTGTATCTGAAGCCCTAATAATAATAATGATATTATTTTAACAATCGTGATAATAGTACCTACCTCACGGTAAGTGCCCTGTGTCTGGCCATGGAAGGCCATGTAAAGTTCTACAAATAAATTTTAGCTCTTCTATGCAATTCTCTTGCCTCTTCTCAGGGCTTCTTTCTTTCAGCCTCTGAGCCTTTACTGAGGCTGTGCTGAGTCCTGTCCTTATGCTGACTTCTCTTCCCCTCCAGCCCTGTCTTCAGACTTCTTTGACTACCCCAGATGCGACGGCTTGTCTGCGGAATCTTGGGTACTTTTCATTTGGGCCTCGAGCACAGAGCCAGGCTGTAATAGAGCTGTGAGGGGCAATTCCTATTTCCTCCTCCCAAACTGTGAACTCCCTGAGGGTCTTCTCACCTCCACCTCAGCTCCTGTCCCATTGCACACAGGTAAAGACAGGTAAACTGAGTCAGAAAGTGTTCGATGTGGAAGGGAACAGCATTTATTGAGTGCTTATCATGTGCTAGACCCAGCACTAAGGTCTTGACCTTCAGTCATCCCTATGACCCCCCTGTGAGGTGGGTGGGGCCGACTTCATGGTCAGAAGAGGAAATGGAGACGCAGAGAGGCTAGAACTGCTACCAGACAGGAGGCCTAGCCTGTCTGGCTCCAAATGCAAGATCTGGACAAGCAACCTGTTCAGAGCCTTAGCGCCAGGACTGAGACCCAAATCGTCCACCTCTGGGTTGACTCTCAGTAGAAAGAAACCTCTATTCCACACTAACGATCTAATTCCACCTGCGAAGGGGAGACCCTGCCTTTTAGAGCTTTAAAAAGACCCTCTACACCATTTAGTATGGTCAGTTTGAGGTAATATCCAAGGGGAATCAGGAGACTCCCTCAAGTCCCTTCTCTTGAACCTGTTTCTCAAACCGTAAAATAAGAGGAACAGAGGTCTTTGGGCTCTGAGAATTATTTTCTCAACCGGCCAGCAGGTGGAGCCCACTCTTCATCCCTCCCTTGGTCTCCAGAAAGCTGCGGAGTCTCGAGGAGGAGGGAGAGTCCAGAGGCCGAACCCTCGGGGCTAGTGGGACAAAGAAGTTCGCAGTTCACCCCAGCCGGCCTAGGGGCTGCCAAGTCCCGGTTAGGATCTCGCCCCCTGCAGGACATTCTCGGTACTGCAGCGACCGGAGCCCCGGGAGTAGGGACAGAGACCCTGGGAGGGTGGAGACCCGGTTGGGGTTTGAGGAGGAGGTCTGGGGATGGGGTCCCACAGGCAACGGTGAGTGAGACTCAGGGGCGGGGTCTTGGGGCCACACCCTTCCCCGCCCTCCGCATGGGCGGTGGCACAGGCTACAGGTAGTTGTCCTCGGCCGCGTCGCCCCCGCTCGGGGAGCCCCGGGCCTCCTCGTCAGTGCTTTCGTCGTCGTCGTCTGGGGCCAGCGCCTCGATGTCGTGCGTGATGTCAGCCAGCAGCCGGTGGAAGGCCTGCGCCTCGGGCCGCTGGGCCGCGCCGTCGTAGCTGCGCACGGCTGACGCTGACGTGGAGCTCATGCTGCGTTTGATGCGGCCGAAGCTGTCGGTGAGGATGCCGCCCTCGCGGATGCCCACGCCCTCCAGGAAGCCCTCGAAGTAGCCGATGTCCTGGTCCGGAATGAAGGGCCGCATCCCTGCAGGCCGAGGGTCAGGGTGATTCCTCGGGGTCAAGCCTTCCCCTCCCACGGAAGAATCAGTGGGAAGAGTTCCTTAGCCTCTCTGAGCCTCAGATTCCTCATGGAGTAGAATGGGAAGAATCATATCCTCTCCCAGCTTTGCTGTGAAGGTGAAATGGTTACACCTGTGCTCTCTCTCCCGGCTCTGACTGCAGGCAAGTCTCTTCCCCTCTCTGCACTTTGATTTCCCTGTCTGCCTCATGGATCTCATGATGTCGGCTTTATGGGAGGCCGAGGGATAAAGAGTAAACACTCCCAGCCTGGGCAGGGGGCTCACCAAGCAGGAGGAACTTGCGCCGGTCTCCGTAGAGCTTCAGCAGGCCTGCACAATAGTCCTGGATGGGCAGCCCCAGCCGGTAGTCCCGCAGCAGCAGCGCAAACTGCTGGATCTCAGGGGGCCCCAGCTTACTCCGCAACTGTCAGGGACACCATTCGAGATTAATCCCAAGAGCAACCCCCACCCAACCCCTGCCTAAAAGACCCAGAGCCCTCGCTAAGGGTGTATCCAGCCCAGCCCTCCTGTGAAAACCCGGCCTACTGGGGGACATCCAGACCCCTTGGGCTGCATCTAAGAATGGGATGTGGACTCAAGCTGCCCGATTTCAAATCCTGGCCCCTTCACTGACCAGCTCTGTGATCGTGGGTAGGTGACAACCTCCTTAACCCTCGCTTTCTTCAGCTGCAACGTGAGGAGTGAGGATAATGAAGGCATTTCCTTCTTGGGTTGTTGAAAGGATGAAAAGAAATGATGCATTAAAGGTGCTCAGAACAGTGCTTGGTATAAAGTCAACACTCAATGCTAGTTGACATTACTTAAGGCCTTTCACAGCTGACTCTGTTTGCTCTCCTAACCTCATGCCCTGCCCTGACCTCTGAGGTCGTATGCTTCAGTTATGTCCAGAATTATTCATGATGCCTGAAATACCCCATGTGTTCTCCAGGCCCTTGCTTATGCTGTTCGCACTGCCTGCCCCAGCTCACCGTGACCATGTAATCCTGCAACTGCTCGAGGCCCAGGCTGCTGTGGTCGCTGCCGCTGCAGTGGGAGCCATGGAAAGAGGGTGTGGACGTGCCGCTGTAACAGGCTTCAAATGTGTCCTGGGAGCCATTGCTGCAGAGACAGGGGGGGAAGGGGCCCTCACTCGCCTCCCTCCAGCTCCTCTCCACGTGGTAGGCTGAAGGTGGGAGGGCGCAGCCACCAGTGCTCTGGGCCTGGGGCCTCATCCTATATCCCATTTTGGCCTTCGAGGCCCCATATGATCTGGCCATGCACCACCTCTCAAGCCTCGTCTCCCCCTTGCTGTTTGTGCTCAGGTCACCCTGCCTTCTGTCTTTTCTTCTAATACTCCAAGTACCTCCTCACCTCTGGGCCTTTGCACATGCTGTTCCCTCTGCCTGGAATGCCTCTCTTTCCCTGTCTTTTGCTCAGCTAACTCTTCCTCACCACTGGATCTTAAATGTCACCTCCTCAGGAAAGTTTTCCCTGATCCCTCTAGAATGGGTTAGACCCTCTGTCAAATGTGGTCACAAAGTCTGTAAGTCTACCCATGACATGAAGGCCTTTCCGATGCCCCCACCAGATCTCCTCTCTAACCACTCTGTCCTTCACACCCTCTGCTGCAGCCACAGTGGCCTCCTGGCTGCTCCTCAAACATGCCAAGTGGATCCCGCTTCAGCATCCTTGCACTTGCTGTTCCCTGTACCTGGAGCGCTCTTCCCCCTTTTATCTGTCAGGTCTCAGTTCAAGTGTCATCTCCTCGGAGAGGCCCTCCTGACTCCCCAGATGAGGTAGGGTTTCCACAGCCTCTCTCACAGCACTCTGAACTTCTCTTGAGTGTTTATTACTGTTGATGCTTATTATTACTAAATAATGATTTCATTGTCTCCTGTGCTACCTTGTAAACCATGCAAGAGCAGGGACCTGGTTTTCTCTGTTTGTTGAGTACCTACTGTGTGCCAAGCACAGGCCTCGTCCTTGTCTTGCTCCCCACTGTATCCCTAGCACAGAGCACAGTGCCTGGCACATGGTAGGTACTCAATAAATATTGCTTAAATAAAAGTCAACCTTGGGCTCCTGCCTCCTGGTCTCTACATTGTTCCAGAACCATCTTCAATTATTACCTCCAGAGAAGCAGTATACGCTTAGTGTGGATTCTGGAGCCAGCCTGTCTGGGTTCAAATCGCAGGCCTACAACTTACTAGCTGCTTGACCTTGGGTCAAGTTACTTCTCTATTCTTCAGTTTCTCTATCTGTAAAATGGGATGATAAAAATTGGTGTCATTGGGCTTCCCTGGTGGCGCAGTGGTTGAGAGTCCGCCTGCCGATGCAGGGGACACGGGTTCGTGCCCCGGTCCGGGAAGATCCCACATGCCGCGGAGCGGCTAGGCCCGTGAGCCATGGCCGCTGAGCCTGCGCGTCTGGAGCCTGTGCTCCGCGACGGGAGAGGCCACAACAGTGAGAGGCCCTCGTAACGCAAAACAAAACAAAACAAAAAAAAATGAGGTGCATTATAGAATAGCACTTGGCAGGCAGCAAGTTCTAAAGTTAGTCATTGTCATGACTGTCATCTCTCTAGCAGATAGCAGGTTGTTTAAGAACTGGCCTAAGAGTGCACAGTATTAAGCAAGTATATTGCCTCTGAAAAGGGGGGCGGGGGAAAGTAAGCCTATATCATTGGCAGAGACTGTCCCTTGTCAAGCCAAAGGCCTTAGTAACAGAACTAAGGTGACCAACTTGTCCCAGTTTTCCTGGGACTTTCCTGGTTACAGCACTGAAACTTCCATGTTTTGGGGAATCCCTAAATCCTGGGCAAACTGGGGTGGTCGGTCACCCTAAATAGAACCCTGGACAATGTTCCCAAATGAGATTTTTTTTTTTAAACCTACATTTTCCAGACTTGCTTATAGCTAGTTATGGCCATGAGACCAAGTTCTGGCCAATGAGATGTAAGCAGAAGCCGTCAGGTAGGAATTCTAGCAAAGCTCTTTCTTTAAAGAGATTCCTGGTATGCTACTGTGATGGCTGGAGCTATAGCCACTATCTGGGCCCATGAGGTGACCTTGAGGATGGAAGCAAGTGTTAGAGAGGGAGGAAAAGATAAGCCCGAGCCCTTAATGACCATAAGGCCATAAACTCCTTGTGTATTTTATGTAAGAGACAGGGGAAAAAAGCTTTATCCTTTTTAAAGCTACTCTTTTTTAGGATTCTCTATTCCATAGAGCCAAAATGACTTTTTGGCATTAGCTGTGATTTTGGCCTCTGCAGGCCACTGTGTCTGGATGACTGGGAAAGAGCCGCAGGCCCATGTGAACCTAGTTGTGAGTTGTGGCTGCCCTGTCTGTCTCTCAGGGGTTCAGATCCTATAAGCTCACCAGAGCCTGGGAAGTTCAGGTTCCCCGCACCCTCAGGGCCTAGCATCTCAGCACAAATCAAGATGGAGTCACTTTCTCCCACCCTTTCTTGCCTGTAGGGGCTCAAGAATGCCTAGAAGAGCAACCCTGTTTGTGCAGGGACAGAGGGGACCAGAGTGGGGTCCCTGAGAAGGACGGTACCCACAAGGAGCTGCAGCAGCTGAAGTCGGCGTCATAGGCGTAAGTCCCATCCGTGCGGCAGCTCTCACCTGGGGGCAGCAGACAGAGGGCGGTCAGAGGCGGCAAAGCGGGGGCCAACATCTCTGGCTCCCTGAGGCCCCAAGCTCGGCCCCACCCTGGAGTAAGGATGGCGGCTGGAGCGTGAATGGCCTTGTTAGTGACCACACGGGTGTTAGCTTTCACTCTGGGTGAAATGGGCAGCCACTGGAAGTTTCTGACCATGATTCCTGCCCCCACCGGCAACACACAGCCAACCTTGGGCAACGCACCTCTCCTCTCCTGGCACTCAACTTCCCCAAGGTTGGGACAATACCACCTTCCTGCCTACCTCAGGGGGGCCTTGGGGAGAGCAAGCCAGGGAACAGGCGAGGTAGCGCTTTGTAAACTGTGTATGTTTGAGAGAGAGAAAAAAGAACTTTGAGGGCAAGGAGCTCAAAATCAAGAGGAGGAAGGAGCACCGGGTACAGAGAGCTTTCTCTGTCCCTGTCCCTGTCATCTCAGTGAATCCAGCTACTGGCCTCCCCCTGCCCATCGTGGCTCACTTAGTGTCACTTCCTCAGGACACTCCCCTGACTTTCCAGGCCCCGCTGGTTCCTCATTATACATTCTCATGACACGGTGTGTGGTTACATTTTATTTGTGTAACTATTTAATTACTGTCGGCCTACTTCAGCACTGCACGCCTCAGAGGGAGGGCCACATCTGGCTTTACTCGCCAGTACATCCTCGGGATTAGCAGGATCCGACAGACAGGTGTTCAAGAAATACTTGTTGAATGAATGAATTTGTGGAAATATCTGTTGAGTTATCTCCTTTATTTGTCCATCATCCCTGGGAGAGTCAATGAACTTTCCCAAATTCTCAATAACCACAGTTCCCACAGATGTGAGTGCCTCCAGAAGGAAGGAGCCGGCTCCCCGTTGCCTGAGCTATGCAAACAGGACCGCGCTCAGGGGGCTGTGGCTGAGGACGTTCACTTAATGGCCCTGAAGGCAGCATGGGGAGTGAGGCTGTTGCAGATGGAAGCTTTAGAATCAGATGCACCTGCGTTTGAATGCTGACTCTGCCATTTACCAGCTGTGTGACCCTGAGATATTTATTGACTACTCTGAGCCTTAATGTCCTCATCTGTAAAAATTGTATTCATAAGGCCTCAGAGCGTTCTCTCATCCATTCAGAAAATATGCCTTGAGCATCCGTCCCTGGTCCTGTGTTAGGCACAGGGGATACAGTGGCAAACAGGACAGACAAGGTTGTTACGTGGATTAAATAAGATTTGGTGCATCGGCCCTGTGCTTGGCACATAGTTGGTGATCAACGAATACCTCTATTGGTCTCATTCTCATTCCAGCCCTTGAAGGCATTCAAGGACCAGTCTGGAAATCTTGGTTTTGACCTAGAGTCCTAGTGGGACTAGATGGCTCAGTAAACTGACAATGCATGTGCTTAGGTTTTGGCAAAGCGGGGACACCAAAAAACAAAAGGGAGAGAGAGTTCAGCTCTGAGGGTCTCATTCTGAAACTACGTTTGGGGTCATTATGAAATTTGACATTTTATTTTAGCGACATATGGGGGGTATGCTGTAATTGCTGTAGAGGTCAGGACCCCTAAGGGCTTTCATTGGCCCCAGTCCTGGGACACCCCGCCCCTCCTCTGGCCTTTCAGGATGTTTCACAGGAGGGGCCGCCAGGAGTTGGAGTACTCACTGCGGCTGCAGAGCCACGGCCGTTCGGGTGTGGACGTGTAGTGGTAGCCGGCCCGGTCCACGCATTCGATGCTTTGGTCCCCGTAGATGATCTGGAAGACCTGACAGATGAGGGCGCAGGACTCCTCTGCAGCATCCTGGCCCAGAGAGGAGGACAGAGCTCAGGCCTTCTCCAGGGACCACAATGCCCCTGCTTCCTAAAGACGCAGTGTGAGGAGGCACACAAGGGCATGCACACAATTATGGGAGCCTTTAAACTGACTTTGAGGACACTTTTCATCAAAATTATATGGCCACGCTCTGGGTGGCCTTTATAGAAATAGCCACTCACTAGCCTTTACAGAATCCAGTGACAAAGGTAACTCTTCTGCCCTGAAAAATGCACACATGCACCCCAAATTTCTGGGAGAATTATGGGGCCTCCTGAAGCTTATCTAAAATAAGCCCTAATTTAGTTTAATTTACACGTAGGAAGCTGAAGCCCAGAGAGGTAAAGTGCTTAGCCAGAACTAGAACCCAGGTCTCCTAATGCCTAGTTAAGAGGGAAGGAAGAATTAACTGTATGAAAATGTTAGGCTCAACAGAGTTACTATGCCATATTTAGATATAAGCTTCCTGGCACCCAAGGCAAAAATGGAAGCAGGATGAACACATAAAGTTCAGTCCCTGATAGAAGGCAGGCATTTAAGTTCTTGGGTGCAACTTTTTTGAGATCGCAAATTTGAAGAGGAATTTGCCTCTTTGATTTACCTCTTTAAGTCTTTAAGCAAGAGACATGGAAAGACAACAACTAATGAAGAGACCAACTTCATGAAGCCACTTCTTATATTGTGCTTCTAAAAAAGCCAGTCCAGGGAGTAAATTAAAATGTAACCCAGGGCTTCCCTGGTGGTGCAGTGGCTGGGAGTCTGCCTGCCAATGCAGGGGACACGGGTTCGAGCCCTGGTCTGGGAAGATCCCACATGCCGCGGAGCAGCTGGGCCCGTGAGCCACAACAACTGAGCCTGCGCGTCTGGAGCCTGTGCTCCGCAACAAGAGAGGCCGAGACAGTGAGAGGCCCGCGCACCGCAATGAAGAGTGGCCCCCACTTGCCACAACTGGAGAAGGCCCTCGCGCAGAAACGAAGACCCAACACAGCCAAAAATAAATAAATAAATTTATAAAAAAAAAAAAAAAAAAAAAAAAAAAAATGTAACCCAGGACAGGCATTTTAGGATGAGGGAGTGAAATTATCATTAAACCAGGATTGACCCTTATAATAGCTCTACCAAATGGACAGGGAAGAGGGCATCCTTATTTTATAATGAAAGACATGGAGGCTTAGAGTGGTTAAGTGATTTGCCCAGGCTCACCCAGCAGGCTCATGGCTTTGGTTAATATTGGCACCCAGGTTTTTTGACTCTAACTCCTGTACCCTCCTTGGGACCATGATGCCTCAGATTGGAGGCCAGAGGCTCAGTTACTCCTAGAAAACAACCCTTATTTATTTACTCATTCCACAAATTATTATTTAGTCCCACTGTGTGGCAAGCACTGGGCCAGGCTGTGGAGTCTCAGAGGTGAATTAGATGAGGCCTAAAGCCCTCACAGCCCAGTGGGTAAACAGGGTACACTGTTCCCTCTGCCTGGAATTTGCTTTCTTGACTCTTTGCCCTGCTGCTTCCTTCTCTCTTACACATTTCAGTTTAAAAGGCACAAACTCACTTTCCCTCTGGAAAATGGATCTCGTCCCTCATTATCATTGCAACCTGCTTTTCTACTTGGTCCCCATCACAAGGTATAGTAACACAGTACCCACTAATCCATCTATTCAGTATATTTATTGAGCACCTATCATGTGCCAGGCACTGTCCTGGGGGCCGGGGATACCACAGTGAACCATCCAGAATGCACAGGTGTCTTGAGATGAGGCTAGAGAGGAAATGAGGATGGTGGCTAGGCCACCATTATAAGGTAGGTGGCCTTATAAACAGTTGTAAGGACATTAGATTTTACTCTGAGTGAACTGGGGAGCCACTGAAAGGTTTTGAGCAGTGACACGATGTGACTTTTGTGTTAACAGGACTTCTCTGACCGTGTGGGGGAACAGATTCTGAGCAATGGCCAAACCAGTGAGGGGTGAGTGAATGACCCAGATGGGGGAAGATGGAGCATGGACCTGGGAGTGGGGGGACAATGGAGCGTGGGGAGAAGTAGATGCACTTTGGTTATATTTTAGAAATAGGGCCAACAGGATTTGCTGACAGAGTGGATATGGGTTGTGTGAGAGACAGGAGCCAAGGAGTGCTGCAGGGTTTTGGTCTGAGCAATGGAAGGACAGAGCTGCCATTCATCAAGACAGGGAGAACAAGGGAGGAGCAGGTCTGGGGAGAAGACTGGGCGCTCAGCTCTGGTCGTTAGACCTTTGAACGGAGAGGCTGAGTGGAGACACAGATGTGGAGATTTGGTGGGAGGTAACATTTGGGGGAGTTCTCACTAGAGAAGGCCACCTAGAAATGAGTGTAGATAAAGGAGAAAGAGGATCAAGGACTAAGCCTGGGACAGTCCAACCTCAAGAGACTGGTGAGAAGAGGAGGCACCAGCTCTTGAGAAGGAGCAGCCAGGGAGGTAGGAAAACCAGGAGAATGTGCAGATCTGGACACCAAGTGAGAAAATGTTTCAAGTCAGCACCAGAGCCTGAGTTTACTGGTTACTATCCACCTCTCTCTCTAGACAGGCACGGTGTCTGTTTTGTTCACCATGTGGGGTTTATATATAGAGGGAGTTCAGGGCCCTGGGCCAGAGAAACAGCTTACAAGGCTCAGGGTTTGGAGGTGTCTGCTAGATGGTGAGCTCCCTAAGGGAGGGCACTAAATATGTCTTTGTTCATCTCTGTATCCATGGCACCTAGCCCAATGCCTAGCACAAGCTGGCGCTCAATGAACATGGTCAAATGAATAAAAGCAAGGGTGAATGTGGAGGATGGGGGGTGGGGCAAGAATGGCCGGAAGTCTTCTGCCTTGGGTGATGGCCATTGTTATCAAGAATACAGGCTCTGAACTTCTGGATCCCAATGCTGAAATCACCACCTGCTTCCTGTGTGACCTTGCACAAGTTGCTTAGCCTCTGGGTCTGTTTCCTTCTCTATAGAATGGGAATGATGGTAATATTTGCCTCTAGGGGTTACTGTGAGAATGAAATGACTTAATGCTGGATTCCTGTCTGGCACAGGTCGGCACTGAATTCGTGCTGGTGATTACTGTCCTCATGATTGTTACTGTGGTAGTGTGGACATTGACGACTTTGGAAAAGGAGCAGGGCTGGATGAGGGGTTAGATCATGTCTGGGCCATTTTGAGCTTTCATCCCATTGGGACAGCAAGGGGGAGGTGTCCTGGGGCTGGAGTAAAAGCCTTCTGGCGTCATGGGCACACAGGTATTATCTGAAGTTCTGGGCAGTAGGGCCGAAGGAGGGAAAAGAAAAGGGGCTGGGGTAGACTCCAGAAACTTGGTGGGGCGGGGGTGGCGGGGCGGTGAAGACGCGCCGGGGAGGCAGGGCGCAGGGGCGCGGGATGCCCTCGGGCTCACCCTGTTGGCCACAGCCAGGATGACCAGGTTGCAGTAGGCGTCGGGGCTGGGGTCCTGCGGGTCGAGCGGGTTGGGGCCCGGGTGGCGCCGCTCCCAGCTGCCGCCGCCTCCCGCCTGCCTCCGCTCCCAGCTGCCGCCCGGCTTGCCCGCGGCGCCGCCGCCGCCGCCGCCGCCGTTCCGCCGCTCCCAGCTGCCGCTGAACGTCTGCCGCCGCTCCCAGCTGCCCGACGCCCGCGCCCCGGCGCGCTGGCGCTCCAGGCTGCCGCCGCCGCCGCCCCCCGCCCGGGCCTCGGCGCCCGCGCTCCCGCCCCACGCCATCCGCCAGTCAAGGCTGCAGATGGTGTGGCGCCGCTCCGTGGCGCCCACCCGCCGCTTCTCGGGCGCCGCCCCGGGCGGGCCCGGGTCGCGCCCCGCGCCGCCGGGGCTGGCGTCTACTCCGGCTGGCACCGGGTCCACGCCCAGACCTAGGAAAGGCCGGGTGGCCGTCAGAAGCAGGAGATCCGGGCTGAGAGCCCTCTCCCGAGGCCAGCTGAGCGTCCTGACCCCACCGCTGCGGGGGTGGTTGGGCGGAGAAGGGGTCCAGCCTTGTGTGGCCCCGCCCCCACCCTCAGGCTCCACCCCTGGCTTCAAAGTCAGGAGGCCGGACCCCGCCCCACTACGGGTCCTTACTTTTGGGTCCCGCCCCCACCCTCAGGCTCCACCCCTGGGTTTGGCAGTTCCCACCCGCCCCACCCCATTCCGACGCCCCTTGCCTCCCAGACGCTGCCGTCTGGTCTGAGAGTAGTGGTCAGGCTGTCCCCTCCTTCTTTACCCTTAACTCAGACCCTGTCCCGGGTTTCAGGAACACCTCCTTGGCTTCCGGCTTTCCCTTCAACCCCTCCCCTGGCCTCAGGCCCCGCCCCTAGTATGGCAGGGTCTGACATCTCCCACCAAGATACCCCTGCCGCGAGCTCCGCCTCCCCAGTGTATGGCCCCACCCCTAGATGAGACTCCGCCTCTGCCGCAGGTTCCCTCCTAGCCTCAGAGCCTTGCTACCACCCTTCATCACGCCCTTTAACTTCCGGCCTCAGGATTCTGGCTTCTCCACCGTTTCGAAGGTGGTGGGTCAGCCCGCCCCCCCTTCAAGCCTCAACCTTGGGCTTCCTCTTCTTGCAAACAGCCATGTCCTATCCCTAGTCTCAGGGTAGTTTGGTCAGGTCTTTCCATCACCCAATTATCCAGCCTCAGGCCCCGCCCCTGCCCCAGGTCACGCCCATGCCCAAGACTAGGTGTTGGGCCCTTTCTCTACTCCTTCACCTCCCCCGCCCCGTCCCTGCCAGGCCCCGCCTGCCGTACCGGTCTTAAGCACCAGCAGGTGCAGCGCGTCGTCCTGCAGGTAGGAGGCAGCGGCGATCTCGTGCGTGGGGATACGCAAGATGAGCTCCTCGTTGTCGCGCCAGGTGAGCAGCAGGCAGCGGGCCGACAGGCTCAGGATGCTGTCCTGCTCCGCCGTGGTCTTCAGCGGCAGCTCCTTCAGCTGCTGCGGGGTGGGTCGGATCTCCTGAGTCCCGGGGGCCTCGGGTGGGAGAGGTAGGGGACCAGACCCTGCCCTCCCCTCTCCCGGAGCCTCACCCTGGCCGTGTCCAGCAGCTGCAGGAGCTCGTCCCGGCTGGAGGGGTTCAGTGAGGAGGTGACCCAGGTGAGGTGGCCCAGGAACTGGATGGAAATGGGGCGGGGGCGGGGGTGGTGGGAAAAGGGCAGAGAGAGGTCTCGCTGAAGCCTTGGAGGACCCTGACCTCCTCACTGACACAGTGCGGGTAGACTGAGATAAAAATATCTGAATTAATAATAATAGCCTGATAATAACTGTTATTAAAGCCATCGTAGGAGTCCTGAGAGTTTTATGCACTCATTCATCATCGCTTTAAGGATGAGAAAACTAAGGCACAGCAAAGCCAAATAACCTGCCCAATATTATAGAGCTAAAAAGGGCAAAACTGGACTCCACACACCAGAGTCCTCTCACTGCTAGCTTATTTTTGCTAAAATAAGCTTATTTTATGAGCACATAGTTATTTAGCTATGGCAGAAACAAAAGTCATTAGAATAGCTTGAATTTCCTGCTTGACCTGAGTGGCTCTGTGCACCCCAAGCACCAGTGTCAACTGACTGTGCAGGTCACTGGCCCTCTTTATGATGTTGTTGCAGAAGTCAAATGGGAAGGGAAGAATGTTGTATCCAATTAGTATATAATTTTGTCAGAAAAGTGATGCCCCAAATTAAATTAATAGTAATAGTTAATTAATTCTTCATTCATTCTTAGTTATAGCTTAATGTTATCACACTTAAATGTTATTTAATATAAGAATTAACTTTTTAAGATATTTTTAGTTTTATTCTTCTAGGTGATTCTACCAATCATACCATTTCTTTTCTTTTTATTCTCTATGAAATTTCAGTTCCCAATTTTTTAAGTTAGCTTTTCTCTTCATGTAGGGCTGCCAGATAAAATACAAGATGCCAGTTAAACTTGGTTTTCACATAAACAACTAATATCAATACTAAAAAAGTACTCGTCGCCGATCTGAAATTCAAATTAAAAAAATTTTTTTTGTTGAAATATAATTGATTTACAGTGTTAGTTTCAGGTATTTAGCAAAGTGATTCAAATACATATTCTTTTCCATTATAGGTTATTATAAGATATTGAATATAGTTCCCTGTGTTATACAATAGGTCCTTGTTGTTTATCTATTTTATATATAGTAGTGTGTATCTGTTAATCACAAACTCTAATTTATCCCTCCCCCACCAAAATTCAAACTTAACTGGGTGCCTGTTTTTGCTAAATCTGACACTCCTACCCCCATATCAGTCTTTATTGGGCAGTGAGGATTCTCCACTGCTCCTTCATGGTGTTCATGAAATAGAAGTAAAGCCCTTGAGTTGGCCTAAGTCCATGTGGCCTGCAGAACTGGCTTCCTTTAAGCTGGACACTGTCCAAGTAGCAGCAACGTCACTGCAGTAAAATCTCACAGGACGGTCCGTGCCCCCCGGGGGGGGCGACACCCTCACGTGGGCGAGGCCAGCTCGGTCCCAGAGGACGGGGGGGGGGGGGGGAAGGGGGGCACGGAGGGGTGGGGGCGGGTTAGGTCCGGCGGCGACGGGGAGGGGGGCGGCGGCACGCACGCACGCACGCACACAGCGAGGGCCGCGGGGCAGGGGCGCGGGGGGCGCTGCCCAGGGAGAGGAAGGGCCGAGGACACGACCGGGCCACCAGGAAAACAAGCGCGGGGTCCCACCGCCACACACACGAGGGCGGTCCCACGACGCCTGAGACGCCGGCCGGCCCCAGCCACCCCGGGGCCTCCCACGACCCGGCCCCGCCGCCGGGGGGCCCGCGTGTGCGACGTTCCCCCCGCGTGGCACGGTCTGGCTTTTTGGTGCACAGGGCACCTTCCCAGCTGCTCTCCCCTCGGGGTAGGCTTTGAGCCCCATGTTGAGATGGCAACACTGAGGCTGAACAGGTGGAGGTCACTTATTGAGGGTTCCCAGCATAATTCAGGGGCAAGGCTGCCTTGAACCCAGGCCTCTTTCCCCTGAGCCTCCCCTGTGTGAGACAGGCTGGTCAGGGGTTGGTGTGGGGGAGAGGTAAGGTCTTTCCTGATGGAATCCAGAACATGCCTCCCTAAAATATGGCACCTTGGCACACTGAATATCTTAAACTGAAGGAGTATGAGAAAACAGCAGAAGCAGGAAGGTCACTCTAACTTCCCCCACTTCAAGCATCTTCCCTCAAAGCAGGCGATAAATCTCCCTGGTGAAGGGTACCCTCCTTTCAGGGTACCAGTAGGAAGGGAGACATCCTTATCACCAGGGACAGGGAATTGAGGGCCGAGAAGTCTGTATAAACAAACCTTGTTCCTCTTTCATCATTTACCAGCCCCCTCCAAACCCCTCTGCCTTGTCCATTCTTCACAGATTTATTGTTTCTTTATCAAAAAGTATAAAAGCTTCCTGCTCTGGTCACTTCTCAGGGTCTTCCATTCTCTTCTGAAGGCTCTCATGTACATGTAAAAATTTAATAAAATGTGTGTGCTTTTCTCCTGTTAATCTTTGTTCAGTTTAATTTTCAGATCCAGCCAGGTAACCTAAGAGGGCTGAGGAAAACTTTCCCCCCAACCCCTTATCTCAAGATTCTTCCCACCCCTCCCGCTCATCCCAAAAGTACCTTGACCTCTTTCTCCAGATAGTCACACAGCAGAATCTGGGGGTCGATGAGGTAGTCGGGGGGATAAAGGGGCATCGAATGCAGGGGCCGGCGGCTCACACTGCTTCGAAAGGCTGCCCGGCGCCCAGCCTTCGGGAACACCAGCCTCCGGATGGGGGACACGAAGCCCTGGGGGAGGCGGGGGCGTGGGGGGAAGAACAGTAATAACAGCAACTGACTTGATCTTATTCAGCACTTACGTGTGCAGCCTTTTACTGACATTACCTAATTTAATTCTTACAAAAACTCTGCAGAGGGGGTAGCTCTATGATTCCCATTTTATAGGTGGAGAAACAGCCTCAGAGAGGGTCACCAGCTAGTAGCGGTAGAACCAATAGTTCACCTTGGGCAGTCTGGCTCCAAACCTTCCATTCTAAACACGCAGGTGAGGGTAGAAGCCCTGTGCAGGCCCAGGCTGAGGTTTAAGGAAGCCCCACCCAGGCTGGGACAAGTACAGAAAAATATTAACATTCAGTGTGGCTGAGTGGTGGGTGCACAGGTATTTAAGCTATTTTCTGTGCTTTCCTAAATATTAGAAATGGTTAACAGGTACCTTGAAGGTTAATCCAGTGGGCACCTGCATAAAAATGGCCTGGATCAAGGTTAAAGGAGCAAATTTCAGGGCCCCAGCCCATCCCAACAGAATTTAAACTCCCAGGAAAGTGTGAGCCCTGCTCTAGAGCAGCAGTTCTCAGTGTGTGGTTCCTGGGTCTCCAGCAGCAGCAGCAGCAGCATCGCCTGTGAACTTAAGAGAAATCTACATTCTTGTGCTCCATCCCAAACCTATTGGGTCAGAACCTGGGATGAGACCCAATGATCCGTGTATTAACAAGCACTCCAGGTGATTCTGCTGCAGGCCCAGCTCAAGTTTTAAAATCAGTATCATGGAGCCTGGATGAAGTACGTGGAAGCTCTGAGAAATGAGAACAAGCGATGTGGGAACGGGCATCCCAAGCAGAGGGCACAGCATGTGCAAAACTCTGGGGGCTGCAAGGGCGAGCACGAGCCTGGAGAAGGTGTGTTGTAGCTGTGGCTGAATGACGAGATGAACAAGTCATAGAGGGCTCGAATGCCAGCTATGGAGCCAGGCCTTTATCCTGTATGTGGGAGTATGTGTGTATGTGTGAGTGGAGTGGGGAGGTGAATGCTTTGTCTGTGGCCCGCAGTGGTCCACCCCTGCCCACTTCTCCAGCCTCATCTCACCCCACACTGCCCCTAACCCCTGCCCTCCAGCTATAGGGCCATCTTTCAGTTCTTCCTACTTGCTACATTCCTTCCTACCATGGGGCTTTGCACATGCTGTTCCTCTGCCGGAAACACTTTGCCCTGTCCTCTTTCCTTCCACCCATCAGATCTCAGCTCAAACTGACCAGCCTAGGGCTGGGTCCCTTAACATTCTGTCCCCCAGCACTGTGTACGGAGACTTTTGTGCAGTTTTACATTAATTGGTTTTTAAAAAAAATTAATAGTTGTCTCCCTCACTAGAATGTGAGCTTCAGGGAGGGAGCAGGGACCTTGTCTGACTTTGCTCACCAAGTGCATTATCACCAGCACCAGGCACAGTGCCTGGCACATAATAGGTGCTGAATAAATAAATATCTATAGAAGGAATGAACCAAGAGAGAGTAAGCACCTATGTCTTGTCTCCCTTCGGAGCCCTCACAGTTCATGTGGGAGTCTTTTCAAACAGCTGGATCTAGGTTTCCTGGGGGAAGAGGGCTCAGTGGGGGTGGGGGTAGGAGTCAGAATCCCAGAGGCTCCCTGGACCACAAAGACAAACAGGTGTGATGCCCAGAGAACCAGACTAGAAAATATCTGAGAGTCAGGAAGGGGTAAAGGTCTAGCGGTGGGGGGAATGACCCCCAGGCTGAGGTCTTTGGAGCAGAACTGGGCCCTGTATAAAGATAGGGAGGGGGCAGGCTCAGTTGGAACCAGCGGCGGGGAGCAGGCAGGTGTCTCGAGCCTGGATAGGCAGCCTCATAGCACAGAATTGCCCTGGCTGATGTCCTTCTGTCTGGGGAGGCAGGGAGCAGGGGACTGGGTTTGTTGGGTGGCTGTCTATCTGTTCCTCGGTCTGAGAAGCTGCAGGAGGGAACCCCCAGGAACACCAGGGAAGCAGGTTGAGAATATCTCCCAAACTAATTTGACTGGCTGGATTTTCCTGGAAGGTGCCTCTCCATCTGTCCATTCCTGGGATGGCACAGGCCACCCAGGGGGACGGGTTAGGGAATTTTCAGCCCAAATGTCTGGCTGCCCAAGGGTGGAGAGGAAAGTCTTTCCTAATAAGAAGAAAGGCCCTCCTGATGCCACTCACTGCCCATCACTCCCCTCCTCCCCCCAGGCTTCCCACTTCTCCAACTCCGGGTACATTTCTCTACCCCGCACCCCTTCCAACCTCCCACCTACCTTTTTCCCTTTCTTGACTTCATATTCCATGGTGAAGTGTCCCCTCCACTCCTGCCACCCTCCTGGCCACCCCCCTCCACCTTCTCCCCTCATGCAGTTCCTTTGTTCTTTTTCCTGCCTCGTCGGAAACTCCACCAGTCCCGGAGTTCCTGCCCCTCCCATCTGATAGTGAGCGGTGGGGTGTGGGGTGGGTGGAGGACGCAGCCTTGGGACCCTCCAGCTGAACAGTGGAAGCCCAGCCAGAGCAACTGGCCTGGGGAGAAAGCCCCCAAGGCCTCCAGCCAGCAGCCTTGCTATTTAGGGGGCTTGGGAGTTGAGTAAGGCTGGGAATGGTCCCCTGAATTTGGAGTCGGGAAGTCCCAGGTTCCACCCCCTCTTCTGCCACCGACCTTGCTGTGTGACCTTGGCAAGACAGGTTAGTTCCCCCTTTCACAGCCTCAGTTTCCCCCTCCCCTTTATAAATTAGGAGTAAACATTGTCTTCCTCTCTGGGCTGGTGCGGTGAGAAATAAATGGAAGTGGGTGGGAAAATGCTTCATAAACTATGGAATATTGTGTCTGAGCAAGTAATGATTTTAAAAATTAATCATTACTATTAAGGGAGGTGGTATGCATGGGCTTCAGAGACAGGCTGTTTGAGTTTGAATCCTGGCTTTGTCACTTACTAGGGTTATGACCTTGGGTCTGTAACCTCTTGTGCCTCCATTTCCCCATCTGTAGAATGGGCATAATACCTTGTGACCTTGTAAGAATTAAATGCACTTAGAAAGGCTCTTGGCACATGTGAGGTACTCAATAAATAATAACTATTTACCTGTGTGTCCTGGGCTGTTTTACTGTCTCTTGAGAGAATAATATTAGAGAGGCAAGGTTCCCTTTGTGGTTCTGGACTGAGCACTTTACATATTTCATCTCACTTATTCTTCACAATATTGGGGTACCACTGTTATACAGATTTTTTTTTTTTTTTTTTTTTTTTTTCTTTTTGCGGTATGCGGGCCTCTCACTCTTGTGGCCTCTCCCGTTGCGGAGCACAGGCTCCGGATGCGCAGGCCCAGCGGCCATGGCTCACGGGCCCAGCCGCTCCGCGGCATATGGGATCCTCCCAGACCGAGGCACGAACCCGTATCCCCTGCATCGGCAGGCGGACTCTCAACCACTGCGCCACCAGGGAGGCCCTGTTATACAGATTTTTAAAACACGCTCAATTGGAGAGGCTGACGCAAGGAGGGGACACAGTGAATGAGAGGAGGACCTGGGATATCTGCTGGGTCTGGCTCTGATCTGAAGCCTGGTTCCTTTCCTCTAGGGCCTATGCCCTCTGTGTGGCCCACCCAGGACAGTTGAAAAGGTTCTGACTGACCTCTCCTTACTTTGCCACGACCCCTGGGTTCTGGAGACCTAAGTCCTGGAACTGATTTGCTGTATGATCCAGGGAGGTTGCTTATTGTAAGCTCCCTGGGCCTCAGTTTCCTCATCTTTCCAACGGGAACAATAATCCCCCAAACCCTGTCCTGCAGTCAGAGACATGGCAGGAAAGACATCAGGCCGTGGATAAGAAGGCAGTTGGAAATGATGAAGTGCAGGGGCCAATGCATAGGATTGTTTTGATTTTTTTCTAAAAGCCTGGGTGTGCCAGGTTAGTGCTGGTGGGAGCGAGGGTCAGAGCTCCCCTCTGCTCTGGGTGTGAGAGCGGACAGAGACTCCCAGACACCAGCCTTCCCTCTTCCCCTCCCTCCCTCTTTCTGGGGTGGGGAAATGGCCCAGGCTGCTTAGTGCTGGCTCATACAGCCACCCCCACCCGCTCCCCTACATCCTGCCAGTCACCTCCCAACAGCAGGAAGTGAGATCTCCCTCAGCCCCACGGGCCAACAGGAAGAGGCCAGGATGTGCTACCCAATCCCTGACTGCCCCAGACATCAAACTCCCAGTTAACCCCTGAGCAGGTCCTGAATTCCCACCCTCAGAGTGGCAGCAGGGAATGAAAGGTGGTCTCTCGCTTTGGCACCTGCAAGACTGACTTTTTTAAAAAAAAGATTTTCCTGATGTGGACCATTTTTAAAGTCTTTTTGAATTTGTTACAATATCACTTCTGTTTTATGTTTTTTTGATTTTTTGGCCACGAGGCATGTGGGATTTAAGCTCCGTGACCAAGGATTGAACCTGCACCCACTGCATTGGAAGGTGAAGTCTTAACTGCTGGACCTCCAAGGGAAGTCCCCCATGACTGACTTTTGTAAGCCTTTTCTTCTCTCTGAGCCTCAGTTTCCCTATCTGTAAGATGGGGATGTCTATTATTCCTGGAATAACTCCAAACATCACTGAACTGCTGGGAATCTCAAACAGGACAAAAAGTGTTCTGAATGCCACTAGAAAGAGCAAACTATCTCTGTGTTCCCTGCAGTGCACACCCCAGAGCCATGAACAGATCAAGTGGTTAGTACATGTCAGTGGAAGTGGGCGGAGACAGGTGGACCTAGGTTCAAATGTGTATGACCTTGAACCAGTAGTTTCTCTTGGAGTCCCAGAATCTCGTGTGTCAAAAGCAGGATAATGATGGTGCTTGCCTCAGAAGGCTGCTGCAGGGATTAAATGGGATCAGAAGCGTACAGTGGTAACACTTATTAATAAAGTTGCTTGTGAATCAAAAAAGAGGTGAGTAAAACAAAGTCCATGCCCTCAAGACTTAACAGTTGTGGCAAATAGGATTCACCTCTTTTGAGCCACCTCTAATTGATTGGCAGGGGCTGCCCTGGAGTGCTGATTAGAAAAACCAGATCTACTCCCAATGAAAAAGGGATTGCCATGGGATGGTGGTTGGGTGGGGAATGTGGCAGCTGGTGTACGGTGCATATGCTGACCCCTAAACTGGTGAGAGAGAAAGACACACAGGCAAAGAACTCTGATACAAGGCAAGCGACTTGTTTGGGGAAGGTAGAATCAGGAGCCATTCACCAAGCCTGTGGCATTCAAGCCAGGCTTTGAAGGGCGTATGGACAGGAAGGTCACTCCAGGCAGAGGGAACAGTGTGAACACTCAGTGCATGAGATGCGACACTTCTGGCTACCAAGAATAGACTATCCGATCAAAAGTGGCTTAGACATAAGGGAAATTTATTCTCTCTCAAGAGAAAGCCAATGGTAAGTGATTTTAAGGCTGGTTAATTGAGCAGCTCAAAAGTGGCATCAAGTTCCTCACATCTTCTGCTTTGCTGGTGTTATAGGCTGAATTGTGTCACCCCCGACCCCCAAAATTTATATGTTGAAACCCACACACTCGGTACCTCAGAATGTGGCTGTTGGGGAGAGAAGACCTTTAAAGAGGTGATTAAGTTAAAATGAGGCCATAGTGTGGGTTCTAATCTAACTTGGTCGGTGTCCTTATAAGAAGAGGAATTTGAACACACAGACACCAGGGGCACACACACACAGAGGAAAGACCATATAAGGACACAGTGAGAATGCTGCCATCGGCAAGCCAAGGAGAGAGCCTCAGAAGAAACCAGCCCTGCTGACACCTTGATCTTGGACTTCTAGCCTCTGGAACTGTGAAAAAATAAATTTCTGTTAAGTCACCCAGTCTGTGGTATTTTGTTATGGGAGCCCTAGCAAACTAACACAGCTGGCAAGAGGGCTGTACCAGTTGTAGGACCAATACAGACATGATACTACTCATCATTATTCTGGTTTTGATGCTATCAACACTTGATGAGGCCAAGGGTTTCCCCTTTTTGTGTGTCTTTTTATCGAGAAGGAAAACCTTTCCCAGAGATTCTTCAAAAGACTTCCCTTAGGGATCTAGGGGTCAGATGTATTAGCCAGGATATATTTCAGCTCTAACAAAGATCCAAATAACAGTGACTTAATCTAGGGATCTAGGGGTCAGATGTATTAGCCAGGATATATTTCAGCTCTAACAAAGATCCAAATAACAGTGACTTAAACGTGATAGAAGTTGATCTCTTCCATCACATAAGCAGTCCAGGGCAGGTATAGCAGCTCCATGTGTCCAGGACCTAGGGGCTTCCTGTCTCGCTGCTCCACCAGGCTAGGGTTTTGCTTTCAACTTCAAGTTGGCTCTCGACACAGCTGCAGTCAAGCCAGTAGGAAGGGTAAACTGAGCCAGAGGAGAGCACAGCTCCTCCCTCTAAAGGGATGACCTGGAAGCAGCACAAAGTTCTACTGCTCATATCCCATTGGCTGGAACTTGTTTCCATGGGAACGCCTAATTGCAAAGGAGGCTGGGAAATAGTCTTCTATTCTGAGTGGCCATGTGCCCAGCTAATAATTCCTTTATAGAAAAAGGGGGGGGGGCATGGATACTGGGGGACATATAGCAGTCTCTGCCTCACAGAATTGGGTCACATGGCCCTGCCCCCACCAATCCTCAGTCAGGGGAATTATCTTGGACCAATGGTTGTCAAACTTGGGTGTGCCTCAGAATCCGCGGGAAGGCTTATAACAACATGGTGCTCCCCACCCACACAATGGCTGATTCAGTAGGTCTGGGGTGGGCTCTGAGAATCAGCATTTCTAACAAATTTCCTGGTGATGCTGCTCTGGGGACCACATTTTGAGAACTACTGTCTTGCCTCCTAAGGCCAGGTAGGGGCTACATTCCCTGAGCACTTGGGCTGGGGGCTCCTAGGAAATGGGGCTCTACCTGCATGAGGGAATGGAGAGAAAGGGTATTGGGTGGCAACCAGGAGAACCTCACAGAAACAGGAAGATGGTGGTTTGGAGAAGCTATGAGGTCTAGGTGGGGTGATGTTGGAGGTGAGGATTAAGAGGTATTTTGGGTCCAGGTTGTGAAAAGTCAGCATCTTGCCTACTAAAGAATGTCACCAGCCATCTGGCTCTACAAGAATTGAGTCATTAGCCACTGCAGTCACTGACCTTTAACACACCCTGAAAGGAGATCAGAAATGAGGCACTCTGTGCTCTGGGAAAACTGGCAGAACAGACCTTCAGATAGTTATATATTTTCAGGAGAAATTTTTTATGCACCTGGATTCTTGCATCTTCCCATACTTCGAAAAGCACTAAAACCATTAACTAAGATGTCTGTTCCTTGAGACTAGCAGCAACCTTCTACCGAGATGTGTGCTTGGTTGCACGTACCTCCCTTCACCCAAATCACATATATACTGATCTTCCCCCCACTTACCTCTTCGGGACAGTTTCTCAGAGCTAGCTAAGAGGCAGTCTCCCAGGCTATAGTCCTCAATAAGACTCTTTTTCTTTCTTTTTTTTTTTAAGTTTATTTATTTATTTTAGGCTGCGTTGGGTCTTCGTTGCTGTGCGCGGGCTCCCTCCAGCTGCGGCGAGCAGGGGCTACTCTTCTCTGCCGTGCGCAGGCCTCTCACTGCGGTGGCCTCTCTTGTTGCGGAGCACAGGCTCCAGGCACGCGGGCCCCAGCAGTCGCAGCTCACGGGCTCCAGAGTGCAGGCTCAGCAGTTGTGGTGCACGGGCCTAATTGCTCCGCGGCATGTGGGTTCCTCCCGGACCAGGGCTTGAACCCGTGTCCCCTGCAAGGGCAGGTGGATTCCCAACCACTGGGCCACCAGGGAAGCCCCTCAGTAAGACTCTTGACTCACAGCTTTTACCTTGTGCGTTTTTTCAAAGTTGACAGTCTTTATTCTGAAGGCCCTGGGGAGCCATGGGAGATTGTAAAGCCAGGAAATGTCATGGTCACATTTGGGGGAGGAGGCATTAAAGCAATGGTCCTTAAAGTGAGGTTCTTAGACCCCCTTGTACTAGATCCTATGGAGAGCCTTTAAAATTCATATTCCCAGGCATGCTCTATTTCCCCCCCACTCCAGTTATGGAGACGGAAATCTGCATTTTAAATAACCCCCCTCTACCCCAGGTAATTCTGATGCATTTTGAAGTTTGAGAACCACTGGCTTAGAAGGTGGAAACCCTGGAGGTAGGGAGCTCTCTTAGGGGCAATGCCCTCTAGAATGTAAGCTCCAGGAGGGCAGCGATCATGACTGTTTTATATCTTTCTTATTCACTGTGTCTTAGAAGAGTGCCTGGCACATAGTATGTATTCAATAAACATTTGTTTTAGCGGCATTAGGAACTTCAGTCTAGGTCCTGAAACTTCGGTCTAGGTCCTGACTTTGCCACGGACTCATTCTGTGACCTCTAGCAAGTCTGTCCCCAGTCCCTTTTTTCCCTTACCTGTAAAACGAGGAGTTTGGAGAAAATCCCTAAATTTTTGGCCCCACCCACCATTCTGGTTGAGTGATTGAGGTTCTGTCCAATCAACAGGGAGCTTTGTGTGCCGCTGTCCTCTTCCAGCCAAATGCCTTTGTCTCTTAAGGGAGCCACAGGAGCCGCAGGGGTTGTGGCAGAGGGTATCCTTTCTCCCCGCACCCTCCTTCCTCATCTTCTTTCTCTGGCGCAGAATAGCCAAAACAATAAGACGCAAACAGCACGTACTGAAATGACTTTTAATATCTCATGTTGCAGCAAAATTAAAAATATACAAAAAGTTTGTGGTGTACAAAAGAGTCTCAGTACAGAAGTCCCAGCTTGGGGTCCCCTCCCCCTCCTGGGGGAAGGGCAGAGGGGTGAGTGGGGTCTCGGGACTGAGGATGGCACAGATGCAGTAAATACCAGGAGGTGGGATCGGGATTGGAAACACAATTGGGCAGGGGTGGGGGCCGACTAGGGAGGGAAGGAAGGATCTGGATGGGAGAATCACCGGGAATTGTGCTGAGGGAGGGAAATTAGCCCCTCGGGCATGGCTAGTGGTTCCTGGAGTTGGAGAAAAAGTGGAAGAGGGGGCATCAGGGCTGGGGGTGTTCTGGTGGGACCCCGAAGAACCTGGGCTCTGATCCCACCCTCCCAACTCACTGTGTGACCTTCTGCTGGCCACCCCTTCTGGGCCTTCCCCTTCAGAAGCGGAAGGATGATTCAACAGACGCTGGATGATTAAACCACTGATTCCTAACTTGGGGTCCCAGAGGCAAGAATGGGGCCCACAAGTGCTCTTGAGAATTATGTATTAAATGCCAACAGAATACAGATATTCCACACCCCCCCCCCCAACCTTTAAGCCCTAGAAGCTAACTCAAGGCCTTGGAAGCATTTATCTGCAATCAGAAGCTCAGTTTGAGTTAATTTAATGTGGGAAAATTAATTATCCTTCAAGAAGTGAGGCTAGTTTGGGAGAAAAATCTCCCAAACTATAGGATCCTCAGGGGTGAAAATAATAAGGGGGAATCTGGGAATTTTTCAGGTCCCTTCCAGCTAGTTTATGACTGGTTCACAAAGACAGTGGGTTTGGGGGGCTGTTCAGATGGGGCCCCTCCAAGTGTGGCTGTTTAGCCAACCAAATGGAGACAGGCCTGGTTTGGAGTCTGGGATTTGGGTGAGAGGGAGATGGAAGAACATCCTTTTCCTACCTAGTGCCTTTCTCACCCCCTTTGCCTCAAGCTACCCTCCACTCTGGGATTACTGCAGGTGCCCCAGGGCCCACCCCCACTTCAGCCTGGCCTGGGGGTGCCCTTAACGATGATTGTGCATAGAATAAAGGCCAGGATTGCTAGGGAGAAGGCAGCCTCCTCCTTGCTGGGAGAAGGGAATGGTAGAGGAGGCCTGGCACAGCAGGTCCACACCCCACACAGACACATACCGGGGAGTTTTCTGCTTCCAGGAACCAGGCCATCCCTACATCAGGCCTTCCTCTCCCACTTCCACAATTTCCTGCTGTTCCTCCCCTCGCCTCTACCTGCAGCAACCAGGAACCCGGGAATGTCCTAGCCCCTCCCCAACCAGAAGGGCACTTTAGAGTCTTTTTCCCCAGCCCCAGGGTCTCAGAAGCCCCTCTGGTTGGGAAGGGGGACCGCAGACCCCATCCCCACTGCTGCCCACGTGGCTTGGCACTCACTCCATCTCTTTCACTGAGACATTACAAAGAACTGAAGTACAGAAATTGATAGCTTCTCCCCCTGTGGGCCATATCTGGGAGGGAGCCATCCTCAGGGTGCCAAAGGGTGGCATGGCCCAGCACAGGATGGGGCAGTTGGGTCCTGGCTTTCAGTCCTCTGCCTGTACCTGAACTCTCCTCCCACCCAGTGCAGGTTCCTCCTACCTGGGGGCCCCCAAACTGGAGAAGACCCCAGTCCTTACGCTGTCCCCTGTCAGTCACTGGAGGGGCCTGCAGCCCTTATCGGATGATGGTTCCCAAGCCAGGGACCTCGTGGATGCCCAGACCTCCCTGGCCTTTTCAGTCGAGAGGGCGTGGGGCCAGTTCTCAGGTGGCCAGGCCATGGGGGTTTAGGGTTGGACTAGAAAAGTCTCAAAGGAGTTTCCAGACTCTTCAAGGCTTCCCAGAACCTTATTAACATTTTGAACCAGAGGTTCCAACCTGGTGGCCCACGGTCAAGTATGAGTGTTTAGTTTGGCCCGCACTGGATTTTTCAAAAATTTGAACTTTAGTGGCTATAGGCAGGGCACGTACTCTCCGGTTTGTCAGAGTCCCCACCACTCTTTATTGTCTAGCACCTCTACCGCTCTTATTTTCATTAACTGGAGGCATTTGAATTTGCAACCCATGCACTCAGAAACCTTCTCCCCACTGCCTGAGGTTTCAATGAATTCCCAGCCCAGGTGATCTCCAAGGGACGTGTGGGACTTTAGCCCTTAGGAGGGCACTGGGGCTGCCAGGCAAGACCTTCCCTCCCTGGATACTCCTAGCCCTGTTGGCCCTGACCCTGAGACCTGGACCAGGCCTTGCCCTCCCTGCCCTCTGCTTTCTTCAACTCTCATGGGTGACACACCTCTGCAGGACACAGGTGTAGCAGGGAACTGGCTTGGGGTAAGGCAGATTTGGAGATACGAGGATAAGGCAGATGGAAGGAGAGGACCAAGAAAGGCTTCCTTGTTGGGGAGCCCCCTGCTGGGGAGGGGTGGAGGTCTGTGCTGTCCAACCAGGTGATAGTTACAAGGCACGTGGAACATCAGTGTGTGGGGGTGTGATGAGGGGTGTGTGCTGCCTGGAGAGGTTTGGGGAGCACAGTCAGCAGCCTGGGGCATCAGTTCCAAAAAACTGGGAGACAGAAGTCTGCCCTGGGAATGGGGACATGGTCTCCTAGGGGTTGAGATACTGACAGCATGGCAGGGCCTGACATATTTGGTACCTAAAGCATCCTGTTCTCTTCTCTCCCTGGCAAAATGAAGATGGACCCAACTACCTCTCATCCCCAGGAAAAGCCTAACTCTGCCACGACTTCCTGTGTGATCTTGGGCAAGTCCCTGGCCCTCTCTGTGCCTCCATTTCTTCTTTATAGTGGATGTGGAGGGTAGGTGGCTTAAGAGACAATAAGGGCCCCTCTGGGCTGTGAACCTTCTCTCACTGCAAGGATGCTGTAGGGATTCTGGGAAGGGCTGAGCAGCCAGGCTAGGGGAGAAGACAGGGAATGGGCAGCAAGAGGCAGGGGCCCAGGGTGTCCAGTTCTGGCAAGGAAGAGAGACTGGCTGAGGTAGATTGTGTCACAGAAAGGAAAACAAAACCGCTTGAATGGGATGGTGCCCCTTCCCTACTCTGACTCCTCCATTCCAGTGAAACAAGGGGACCAGCAGGGACAAGATGAAGTAAGGGACAGGCCAGCAGAGAGCGGGACCTCAGGCCTGGGAGGGATGGGGTCCTGAGCTCCTAGGTGTGGAGGGAGGGGGATAGTCCTTAACGGGCTGAGCTCCTTCCAGAGGGTGAGACACAGAAGGTGCCTGTAGCCCTCTCCTCGGGCCCTTTGACTATGACCGTTTCTGGTGTTCAGGTGTCCTTGCAGGCAGAGGCCTTTAGGGAAGGTTTTGCGGGATTGAGAAGATGTGGGGTGGAGGTGGAGTAAAGTCCAAAAATGAGCCTCAAGCCACGCCTCAGCACTGCCTGCTCGTCCCTACTCTCTGGTCCTCTGGGAAGCTCCTGGAGCTGTCAGGACTCCCAACTCCCAGGGAGGATATTTTTAACTTTTCTTTCAAGGATGCTGGGGAGTGGGGCAGCCAGATGGACCATTCTAGGGCACTGGGGAGTAAAATAACTTGCCAAGGCTGACCCTCATGTCCCCTCTCTGAGCCTGTTTCCTCCTCTGTAAGACGGATTGATAACACCTCTGTTGTAGGCAGGGGAGAGTTTAAGTGAAACAGTCCAGAGTGAAAACTGCTGGCAGTCAACCCAGGAGAAACGGTCGGTTGGATCTGGGTCCACATCCTCAATGCTCCCATCTCACAAAGGGCCATGGAATTTGGTCTCTGAAAACAGATGGACAGAGAATAAAGAGGATGGGGGAACGCACCAGAGGGAGTCTGGTTCAGCCTTGGGCTTCTCCTACCCCCCACCACCTTGAGGCCTGGTTCCTGAGGCATCTTAGGGATCAGGGATGTAGAAGAAAGAAAGAAGGAAAAACACTCTCTATGTGTTGACAGGAGGGATGCACACACCATCTCGGACTGGGTGGGTGTCTGTGCAGTCACCTGTGGTGCTGGGGGGGTGAGGTGACTTGTGTCATGGGGGTGATGTGTGCTTTTGTGTGTGTATGTGCAGTCCTGCCTTCTCTGCCTTTGGAGCCACCCTGCACCCTGAGTATGGCACTCTCCCAGCATCCTTAGCAAAGCCACTATCACCTTTCACATTCTGATGGAACAGCCAGGTATCTAGGACCTTGTGAGACTTGCTGCCACTCTGGGCCTCAGTTCCTATCTGTAACCCAAGGGAGGCTGAACCAGAAAGGGCTAAGTGCCCCTCTAATTTGCATAGTTTGCCCCTCTAATTCTCATGTCCACTTCACCCCAGCCCAGGTCTGCAACTGTCCTTAATATCACCTGCTGAGCCCTTGCAGTGAACGCACCTTAGTAGGCATGTGGGAGGGAGGAATTTGTGGGGAGGGGTTCCAAGCTTCGCCTAGAGGCTCTGTTGTTCCCTCACCCCAAAGAACTGCCTACTTCTCAGCTTCCATATCCCCCCATGCTATCCAGGACTCATTGTCCCAGGTGGAGAGAAAGGGCACTGGGTGAGTGGTCCCAAGGATGCCCTGGGATGTTTGGACCATGGGAATGAACCACGGGTCCTGGAGGTTGTCAGATCTGAGGCAAAGCAAGTCAGTTTTACAGCTGCAGCCCCAGGGAGCTGCATCTGCAAGGTGGCTAAGAGCCAAGATTCATCTCATGTCCCCACAGCTAATTTTCTCCAGCTGGAAACCAGTTGGCAGTTGAAATGTCTCAGGGGTTCTGAGGACAGTTTCTCCTCGGGAAGGTGGCTGTGGACTAAGGTGGACAGGGGCACAGAACTCTTATAAACCCTAGAAGTCTAGAACTGGAGTACTCTTTCCTAGAATATTCCACTCACACAGGGTTCTGGTGCCCTCTTCCCCACCTCCATGGCAGGAGCTAGAATCCCCCACAGCAGAGCAGCAGGGTGCCAGTGTCTGCACCTCGTTTTAACAGAATCCAGGTCAGAGTGACTCCCGAGGACGTTTTATCAGCTATGTGTCCTGGAACTCAATCCAGAACAAAGAATGTCTCTCTAGAACAGTCTCCCTGCTAAAGGTGCCAGAACCTCATCCACAATCAAACCCAGACAGAGTATCTTCCTAGGCAGTTCATCTATTGTGGTCAAGACCTTCATCTAGAAGAAATGTTCTAGATGCTCACCTAGAACAAAGAATAGCTCCTTGAAACATTTCACCTGAGGTGTCTGGAGCCTCATCCATAAAAGAGCCCACAAAAAAGGGTGTCTCCTGAGAAACATTCTCTATGCTCCGGATCGAGGTTGCCCTCCCCCAAATCTGCCACCCCTTCATGCTTCTGCCAGCCTGTACCCCTCCGATGTCTCAGGGTCCTCCCTCCTGTCCACCTCCAGCACTGTCAGCCCCCCAACCCAACTTCCCACCCCACCCCAACTCCCTCCTTTAAGTCCCCTCTTGCCCAGGCTCCAGACCTCGACCCACAGGAGCTGTACCAACCTCGTTCACCAGATGCTCCCACCTCACCCCACATCTTCCGTGGCCTCCTCCATCCTTCCCAGAGGCAGCCCACCCCCACACCCCCTGAGGAGCACAGGGCCTAGGTCATGGACCCCCTTCTCTGGCGGGCCCACCGGAGTTGACAGGTGGGCAACTCCAGGCAGGGGAGAGGGTGTGGGGTCCTCAGCACCAGCCGTGACATGGAGGCCTCCATGAAAGCGGGGCAGCTCACAAGGAGCGTAGCACCAGTTGGTTCCCTGGGCCCCGGTTCAGGGGAGTTTAGGAAATGGGCCCCAGGGCTGAAAACAGGGCCAAGGCCTGGGGCCTCCACAAGGCTGTCCCCTCCTGTGAAATAACCCAATGGTGGGCGCCACTCTACCCTTGGACCAACAGATCCACTCCCCCTCAGCCTGGTGGCCCTGAAATTCTGGGCTCAACACTGTGCTCGATGTGGGATCAGCCAAAGTTCATCCCTTTTTGCAGGGAGACTGTCACCTACAGCGAGGTCTCATACTCCAGCAGCTCCTGGGAGATCCCGATGCTCCGGTACTGCAAGCGGGGTGTCGTAGGCGAGGAGTATTCCAGCGCCAGAATGGTCTTCCGGAGCCGGCGGTCGATAAAATGAGCGTCCCAGGCAGGGTACTTCTTACGAGGCAGGTCAATCCGAATGACAGGCCCCTCTGTCCGCAAGGTGCGGGCCACGGGCGTGGGAGGCAAGCCAGGTCGCACCTGGAAGACAGGTGGTGTGGGGGTCCCTGCACGCTCGCCTCCCACGGAGGCCCCATCCCGCTCAGCGCCTGTAGTCCTGGGCAGGGACCTCGGGGGACTTGTGACAGCATCGGCTGGTGGGCCACAGGGCCCTGGGGCCTCAGGGCAGATGCAGCCAGGCATGTGGGGACCCAGCAGGGGCCCGTTAGGGTGCAGGAGGCAGTAGTAGACACACATGAAGAATACGCCCAGCGCGGAGCTGGAGGCCACGACGCAGACCAGAATAAGTGAGTGGAAGTCAGTGGAGAAGTTGCGGCTGGAGTACCAGAAGCCGGTGAGCACGGCGTTCTCGAGCAGGACGATGCAGTAGTAGAGGGTCATGCGGCGGCGGCTGCGGCCCTCCTTGACGTTGAACCAGCAGAAGATGTAGATGATGCCCACCACCATGTTGTAGATGATTTCTTCCCACTTGGACATGCAGAAGTCCGTCTCGCCCTGGATGACCCAGAAGGTCATGACGCACCAGTGGGCCACGATGAAAATGCCAAAGTAGAGCTTGTAAACGCTGGCGAAGAGCGCGAAGGCCAGACTGCGGGCTGCGATGGCAAACAGGTGCCACAGCACCTGGGCCACGGCGCCCTTGTAGGACAGCGGCCGCTTGTCGTCCCGTGAGTCCCGCAGCACCTTCTGGTAGGAGGCCAGGGTCCAGGCCAGGGACACGAGTGAGGCGGAGGTGGAGAGGGCTGCAGAGACAGGGTGGGGGCAGGGTGGGCTGGGTTAGGGGTGGGTCTGGGTTGGGGTCTGAGGAAAGGGGGAGGGGTCTGGGTCAGGAGCTGGGTTCTGAGGAGGTGTGAGGGAAGGGTCTATAAATCAAGAGGGGTGTGGAGAGGGTCTGGGTGGGTGGGCTTGAAGAACACTGAGGCAGGGGTGAGAGTGGACAGGGCTGGGTACTTCTACAGGGATGGGAGCATAAAGGGAGAGGGGAAGTGGGTGATTTTGGTCTCCATAAGGGTCAGGTTGAGGTCTCTAGTATGGGGCTGTTAGGGTTCAGGGGTCTTGGTGGGAGGATGGGAAAATAGGGTCCAGGACTCTGGGACTGAAAAAGGAGGTGAAGAGGGGGGTCATGATTAGGGAATGGAGGAGCCAGAAGGGACTGTTAGAAGCTACAGGCCACCAGGATGAGGCTGGGGCATGGAAAGGAATATCCAAGCTGAGCACAGCTGAGGGCATGGGAGGAAAATCCCGGTGGGAAGTTTCGACTGGGGCCCAGGACCCTGGGCGAGGGATGCCCAGGGAACCTGAGAGATGGTGATAGAGTCGTCTGAAACACTGAGGGTGTGTCGGGCAGTGTCCGGCGGGAGGGGCACGGGGAGCCCCAGCGAGACTGGGCATGTGGCTTTTCTCTGACACTGAAGGGGTTGGCCTGGTCTGTTAGGGTTAGAGAAGCGGCAAGGTGGGTGGGCAGGGTGAGCTCATGGGGACCAGGACAAAGCCTGGGAGGAGTCCCCAAGGGGCTGAAGAGCAGTGAGGGGTGGATGGAAGGGCTCTCTGGAAACTGGTGGTGACTCAGAGAGTCTGTGAGGCAGAGGGGTCCCCAGGAGATGCAGGCTGGGATTGGGACAGTCTGGGGAAAGCAGGGGCAGGGGACTTCCCTGAGGGTCTGAGGTGTGGTGATGGGGTCAAGGGCCTCTTTGGACCTGGCAGAAGTGAGGTCTGGTCTGCCCTGGCAATGGCGAAGGGAGGAGGGCGGGAGAGGGTAGTGCGCAGGGAGCCTGAAAAGAGCAAGGGGGTGGGGTGTCTCCTAACACTGAGGGTAAGGGGGCCATTGGAGGGGACCTGGGGGTCTGCAGAGGCCTGGAGAATGGTGAGAGTAGAAGGGGCGGGGCCTCCAAAACCCTGACAGTGAGTGCGCCGAGGTGGGGGGAGTGGACAGGGCCTCCCCAGGGGGCCTTAAGCATGGGGCTGGGGGGTGGGGGTGGGGGACAGGTGGGGCCGTCAGAATACTGCAGACGAGTGAGCCCTGGGGGCGGGGGCGCCCGGGGCGGGCAGGCGGAGGGGCGGGGCTCACCGGGCAGCAGGTCGGGCGCGCCGCCGCGGTGCACCAGGAGGCTGAGCTGCAGCACAAGCTGCGGCGCACTGCGCAGGAAGGTCTCCAGCAGGCGCAGCATGCTCACGTCGGCGCTCTCGAACAGCATCCTCCAGTAGAAGTGGCGCCGCAGCCGCTCCCCGCGCCAGCGGCTCTGCAGCCCTAGGTACATGGCGCGCAGGTACCTGCGGGAGGACGTGGTGCTCAGGCTGTTGCGCGCTCTCATCCCCCTCGCCCCCTCCCAACCAGACCCTCGCCACCCAGCAAGTGCAGAGAGCCAGGGCGCGGTGTTGCCCTGGGCAAGTCACTTACTGCGCTTGTTTCCACAGCTGTGAAACGGCCTCATTGAAAGGATCACCTCACGGGGCTGTTGTTGGGCTGCTCCCACTGGGCTCACTAGCTTAAAGCACTGGCACAAAGTAAGCCTTTAATACAGCATTATAAGGATCATTATTGCTACGGCAAGTTAGGGCCTGGTTTCTTTGCAGGATTCTGGACACCTTACCTGGAGCTTGCAATAACCCTGTTATTATCCCCATTTTATAGATGAGAAAACTGAGGCTCAGAGAGGTATGTCATTTGTCCAAGGTCACACAGCTAGGAAGCAGTGGAACCAGGATTCAAACCCAGGTGGGCTGGTCTCAGACCCACACTCTAACCAATAGGCAGCACTGCCTCTCACTGTAAGCCATAAAGACTTGCCCATACACAGGTTCCTTCAGGGACAGTCCTGGTGCCAGCCCCCAGTTCTGTTGCCAGCTTCCTGGCCTTTTCCCCAGCCCCACGTCTGAGTGCCCAGTTCTCCCCTTAGGGAAGCTGCTCAGAGATCCCCTGGCATTTGAGACTTGGCTGCTTCCCCTGGTGCCACTTCTCCCAACAAACCTCACAGCTCCAGCTGCTTTGCACACGTCACAGATGTGCTCGCCCTCACTGCTAAGCTTTTGCACTTTCTGTTCCCTCTGCCTGGAACACCTTGCCCTGTCCGCCAACCCCACCCCAACCCCAAACCTGGATAACTCTTGCTTTTCATCCAAGGCTCAGCTTTCAGATATGACTTCTTCCAGGTAGCCTCTACTGATCACCCTCCACCTGAGGTAGGGGCCTCTCCCCGGCTTCCCTCCAACCCAGCACTCGTCAAAGTGGGTTGTAACTGTCTGGTTATGCATCCATCTCCCCCAGGCTGTGAACTCCATGAGTATGACTAGGTCATAACTGACTGCTATACCCTTAGTTCTTAGCACACGGTAGGTGCCAATCCTATTGGCTGCATGACTGAGTGCATGATTCCAAGTTTGTTTAACTGAATGGAACTCTGGTAGCCCCATAGGAGGTATGGAAGGGATCTGGAAGTCCTGAGTTCAATTCCTGACTTTGCTTCTAATTTGCTGTGTGATTTTGAACAAGACCCTCTCTGAGCCCTAGTGGATCCCATCTAAAGTGGCTGTAAGGATTAAATGGATGAGGTACTTTGCAACTATAAAGTGCAGTGCCCATTAGGGTGACAAAGGACCTGTCCACACAGATCTCTGCCCTGGTTCCTTGCCCAGCAGCTCCACTCCTGGCTGTTGCAGGTACAGACCCTGCTCCCCAACCCCCAAATTCTCTGATACACAGGACAGGCAAGCCCTTTTCATAAAACCAGAGAGGGCTCCTCTAGGAGTCATATCCCCCAAAACTGGGGGAGAAAATCCCACCAGATTCAATGACCCTATTGCCTGAATCCAAAATCAGGGAACCAGAGATCTGGGGGTCTATTCCCAGATGTGAAGTGCTGGCGTTTCCAGGATGTTCTGTATTCAGCTGTGTGTGACCAGCCCACGGGAGGAACCACAGTGCTCCCTGGAATTTGCGCTAATTCCCAGAGTTTTCCCAAATGAGTATCCTCGTCTTAGCAATGGTGTGGCCGTCTCCGGGCCTCAGCTTCTCTATCTGCCAACAAGAGGGATGGGCTTGGAGACTTTGGAGATTCTTTCAGAGCTCATGTTCTGGGACCCAAACTTTTCCCCCAAAACATGGCCAGAAACATCCCATTTAGGCCTCTCCTTCCCATCTCTGGGTCTTCTGAGGACCAATCGGTGGTGTAGACACACCCTCAGTGTGAAACAGTATGGGATTGGCACCCGGGACAGCGAAGAGGGCTGTTCCCTCAGAAGCTGACTCAAGATGCAAAGGCCCTTCAGTCTAGCTCTCCTGTCCAGTGCTGGAATCCCTTCAGCAGTTCCCAGCCCCGTGCATTTACCCCTCTGTTCACACACTTCTCAGAACAGGGAGACGCTACCTCTTCAGGCAGAGCCTTTGGCTTCCGAGCAGCTCCAGGGCCGAACTGTGTTTCTCTTGATGAGCAGAAATTTGTCTCCCTGTGACTTCTATTCTTAGGCCGCTGCCTACCCCCCAAATAAGGATGTCTGCAGCTAGAATCATTCATTCACGTAGCAAGCATATCTTGACCACTTGCTATGTTCCTGGCCCTGTGACCTTAAGTACCTCACAGTCCCATGGGAGAACAGACAAGCTAAGGGCTGAAATAGATGCTCTAAGATGCTGTGGAACCCAGAGAAGAGATGGGTAACTTTAGCTGGGGAAGACTTCCTGGAGGAAGAAACATTTGATCTCCATTTTAAAGCATGGGTAGGCATTTGAAGGCACACAGGAAGCAGAAAGCATTTTAGGTGGAAGCCCAGCTAAGGCAAAGGTGTAGAGGCATGAGAGAACATGGCTTTTTCGGGGAACGGCCAGTGTTTTGCCAGGCCTGGTGGGGAGGGTTGTCCTAGGGAGGAGAATTAGAAGACTAGAATTGTGAGGGGCATCAAATTTTGGACTGAACAGTTCATATTTTATTCTAAATCTGAATTCTATCCCAGAATCAGGGGTGATATGATCAGCTCGGTGGCTTAGAAAGCTCACTCTGTTGGCTTGCTTGGAGGAAGGCCAGGTGAGTCCCCAGTTTAGTTCAGGCCTGAAATGACAGGGCTGAGTTAAGGCAGGGCACAGAGGAGGAGCCGAGCGCAGAGCTGGAGATGCCAGAAGTGGGGGCGACTCGGGGAGAGACCAGAACGGCCCTCAGAGCTTCTCAGGGCCCAAAACGCAGACCACCTGTCCCAGCCTCCATCTCCCCCTTCCCATTCCCTTTCCCAGTCCTGTGGCTCTGGCTTTGAACAGGAAGGAGAGACCAGCTGGTCCAGTGTGAAGGGGCCTGGGGAGCTGGGGGAGGGCAACACCCTGGAAGTTTCCCTCAGGCTGGAAGACCATCTGTTTCCCGGCCTGGGTCAGCATGAGAAAGGCCCCAGCCCGGCCAGCATCCATCACCACCTGACAGGCCGCTTGCCCAACTCCCCACCTACTTCTGTCTCCTCCTGTGCCAGCTCCCAACACCCCACACCCCAGCTAACAGCAGACAAAGGGCTTACCCAGCCGAGGGCGCTGTTGGGCCAGAGCAAGGAAGGGGAGGGGACAAAGAAGGCTTCTGAGACCCAAGAACATGGGGTCAGCAGGGAGCGTGGAAAGACCATGCTGCAGTCTGAGGGTGAAAGGGCCTCAGTTCAGCCTCATTTTGCCCCTTGCCCCTTTTGGCAACAGGACCAAAAATCGTGGCTGTCCTTTCCAGCAGGTGGTAAATGCTCGTTGCCAAGGGCCTGCGAGGTTTTCTTGGGCCTAGCAAAACGTTTGAAGTCTGGAAAAAAAATTGGCTCTAAAACACAGGGAAAAACTGCAGAATCAAAATTAATAAATGTTTAATTAAACGTCTGCAAAACAGAGCATGATATCAGCCAGGCGACTGCAATTTGGCTTTTACCTGGGTATATATAATTTACATTCGATGTTTGATATGGCTGCATTTTAATATACTTGATAGATGTGGGGCCCACAAAAGTCTTAAAACAGCTCTGCCCGGGACATACAACCTAATTTCCCTGGGCCTCAGTTTTACCTTCTCTAGAAAGGGGCCCAGCACTTGCCCTCCTGCCTACATCACAGCCACGGGGATGAGGATCAGGAGACAAGATGGCAACATGCTGGGCTTGTGGGTCTGCCCGTGCCCTGGATGCTGTGTGGCCTTGGGTAATCTCTCTGCCTCTCTGAGCCTCATTTTCCCCCTTGTTGTGGGCATTTGTAAACTGTAGAGGGATGTGCACATAGTGAGGGTGAGCATATGCTAGGTGGAGGCCTCTGGCTCCTTCTGATCATCAAGCAGCCTCTCTCTTTTAACTGAAAGTTGACGTACTAGCAGGTGCCCTTAAAACCTCCTCCAGGAAGCCCACCTGATTCCACTCTACTTGAAAGGAAGTTGGAAGAAGTTGATTTTCACCACAAATGGGACCGATGCCACCTACAGAGAACACCTCATCTCAGGGAATGGAATCCAACTTCAGGGGCAGTGTCTCTACTCTCCTCCAAAACACATCCCCAGTCTGTCCATTCACTGACACCACCCTGGTCCAGGCCATCATCATCTTCTGCTTTCTCAGTCCTGCATCCACTCCTGTGCCCCACCACCATAGTCCACTCTCCACATGGCAACCAGTGGGATATTTTAAAAACTAATCATGTCAGATCATGTTATTCCCCGTCTCAAAATCTTCCAAGGGCCTCCCATCCCACTTGGAATAAAATCCAAGCGTCTCCCCTTGGCTTGCAGGCCCTAAACCATCTGGCCCTTTCTGTTTCTCTCAACTCGTCTCAAACCACTGCTTCATTCGTGCCCTGGAGGTTCCTGGAAGACAGCCAAACTTGTTCCTGACTCTGGACCTTTGCACTTGCTACTTGCTCTGCCTGAAACACCCCCTTCCCCAGATCCTCCCGTGGCTGATTCCTCAGCTCCCATGTCACCTTCTCAGAGAGGCCCCCCAGGCCACTCATCCCACGTCAGCCCCTCTCCACTCTCGCTAAATCACTCTCATCTCTCATATCACTGTCTTATTTTCTTCTTAACATACACTATGAAACAATCTTATTTATTAATTTACACATCTATTTTCTGTTTTATCACTGTGGTTTGCTGAGGGCCGGGACCTCATCTATCTTGGTCACCACTGTGTCCCCAGCATCAGTACGTGTAGTAGGCACTCAATAAATATTTGTTGAATGAATCCAAGTGCATGAGTGTTTGCAGGTGTCTCCCTCCTGACCTTGGAGGCCCTGGGGCTTCTCTGCCTGAGTTTGCATAGAGCCAGAACATCTGTCCTTCCTCCTCCAGGAAGCCTTCCGTGATGCTCCACAGCCTGGTTGGGCCTCCCCAGCTCTGACACCCCCCAGCCTTAAATTGTCTGAGGCCAGCGTGAGCCAGAACCTAACAGACAGCTCTACCACCCCCATTTTACCGGTGAGGAAACAGAGGTGCTCAGAAGTCTGTTTTGGATCTAACCTGCTGACTCCCAATCTTTGGCTCGGAGAAGAAGCCTGTCTGGGAGGAAATTGGAAATTGAAGTGGTAAGTGTGTATCGTTGAGGATGGGGTGGGGAGCAAAATGACGAAGCCTAGAGAAGAGAGAAGCCAGCAGTAAGGGTGTGAAATCCCTCCACTCAAGGATCCGAAAGGCTGTTCCCTGCGAGCAGGCAGCTGGGCAGGAGATGAACAGAGCTCATTCCCTTCTCCCCAGGCCCAGGGACTTCCCAGCGTTGAGGGCTCCTTTCTAACAGGCAGAAGAGAGAAGGATGAGGGGATCCCACATCCCTAAGAAGCCAGAAAGTTTCTGGTCACCCTGTCTCTCTCCTGTTCTCTGTTCCTGGGTTGCCCTGAGTCTCTGGTACCAGTCAGGGTTGCTGACCTTGGCCTCAGTCTCCGTGCAGAAGGTCAGCCCAGACCCGTCTTCTGTGTGTCCTCAGATCCTCGGTCATTGTCTGTCTCTGGCTCTGGCTCAGATCAGCTTGTTGTTGCGTCTGTCCCTTGAATGCAGGGTCAGCCCATTTATTTATCTGTTCCTCCGTTAGTCAGTCAATCTATTTGTCAGTCAGGGTCACTCTGGGGCCCTGGGTCAGTCCTCCTCTCTGTCCTTGGACTATAGGTCACATCGTCTCTAAGATACTATGTCCATCTGTTAGCTTGACCCTGGGGTCCCAAGTCAGCCTGTCTATCTGCTCTTAGAGGCCAGGAACGTCAGTCTGTCTGTCCCTTGGATGTCAGGATAGCCTGTCTGTCCCCTCAGATACCAGGCCTGCTTTTCTGTCTGTCTTTCTGGCTGTCTCTTGGATACTGCCTGTTGGTCTGTCCATCCTTCAGTCTCTTGGCGGCTTGGTCCATCTGCTGGTCTGATGCTCAGCTCGTGGCTCGCGTGACTGCCAGTTTTCCGGCCGCCCTCCCCTGCCTGCTCCCCGGCTCCCGACTCTGGGGCTCTCTCTGTCTGTCTGCGTCTCTCACATCCTCGGCTCCTCCATCTGTCGATCTCAGCGTTTCCGAGTGTGTGTTCTCGTCCCTCTCCACTCCCCCTCACAGCTCTGGGCCAAAAACACAGCAGCTTCCAGCGGCTCCCCCGCTCCCACCCTATCCAGAAACGGCACCATGGCCAGCTCTCTTGTCTCCATTGTGGGCCAGGCTTGCAGGCTCTGGAGGGTGACCAGGCTGGGCTGATGGAAAGCAGCAGGAACACTGTACCAACTGGGCCACAACTGCTCCATAAGTCTGTAGGGGGATAGTGTGCAGGTAAAAATAATGAGAATAGCTCACGCTTATTGAGCACCAACTGTATGATAGGCCATGCTAAGCCTTTTAATACATATTGTCCATTCCTCACAGCAAATCTTTGAGGTGGGTACTATTATTATCCTTATTTTACAGATGAAGAAACGGAGACCCAGAAGGGGACTGGGACTTGTATAGAGTCACACAGCAAGTTAGTGCCAGACCTAGGACTCAGACTTGGCTCTCCATGGGCCCCTGCATCAGAGAAGGAGCTTCAGTTGCCTGGAAGGTATTCAGAGGGCTGCCCGGGAGGACCCATGTCGGAGAGGGCTGGACCTAAAAGCTTTGCTTGGAATTATGTGGGTTTAGAGAAAACTGGGGAAGGGGTGACAATAGTAGTTGCAGTGTCAGGAAACCCAAGCTCAAGGCCTTCACTGGACTTTCTGGGAAAGTCCAATCCCTCTGTGGGCTTTAGTTCTCCTACAAAATAGGTCCAAGGAACTTGATGCTTGACTACCCCAAGGAGTTTTCATCAGGCGCATCTCCCACGCATCCAATTCTGATAACATTAAGGCCCAACAGCTGTCTCCTAAACCCAAGTACTTCTCCCCACCCCGGTGTCATCACTCTGGTCCAAGCCACCCAACCCCAAGCAGCGGCAGCCTCCATCTACCTTGATCTCCTTCCCTCCATCCTTGCCCTCATAGACCGTATTCTTCACACAGCAGCCTGAAGGGTCCTGTAAAATCCTAGGTCAGGTCATGTCACTCTCTACTGTCCTTAGAATAAAATCCTCACCATGACCCGTGGGGCCCAGTGCAATCCAGCCTCTGTCTACCTCTAGGACTTCATCTCCCTCCGCCTTCCCCCTCTCCCACATCTCCGGCTATACCGGTCTTGTTTCTTCCTGAACACCCCAAGCTCTTTCCAGCCTCAGGGCCTCTGCCTGGAAAGGGCTTTACCAGCACGTGGCAAATGCTTATTCTCTCCATCTCAGCTCAGTGTCACCTCCTCAGAGAGGCCCTCTCAGATCCGGCCCCTGCCTTCCAAAGCAATTCTACCCACCCCTCTTGCCACTTTCTGTCAAGTTACCCTATTTTCTGAATAACACATATCACAACCAGAGATGATCTAATTTACTTGCTTACATGTTTCTTGTCTGTCTCTCCATGAGTGTGGGGACCATGTTTGTCCTCTTCTCTGCTATGCCCCTAGTGCCTGGCACATAGTTAATGTTCAATATATATTTGTTTCTTGAATGAGTGAATGAATGGAGTGTGAATGTATTCTATAAGCCCCCAAGAGAAGGCTGTCAAGTGCAGAGGGAAAGAATCAGCCTTGAGGGTCAGGGAGACCCGGGTTCTGATCCTGACACCATCATTTACTGTCTGTATAGTTTTAGGCAAGTTGCTTCCCTCTCTGAGCCCTTCAGCTCAAAGCCCACCTTATGGGGTAGCTATAAAATCAGAAAGTGGTGATTTGTATAAAATGCCCAGCCCAGTGCAGGGTATTCAACCAATACGAGGTTTTAAGAAGCTGACAGACTCAGAGGCTCCAGCAGGGAGAGGAGGTCTTGTAGTTTCCAGTTTAGTTTCTGGCGGGGCTGAGACCTACTCCTCGCCTGACTTTCCCTGGTGCTCACTGAATCCATCCTCAGGAGACAGAGGGTCAGAGAAGTCCCTTCAGGACAAGTTCACAGGGCAGGGCCTTATTTGGGGTCTTCGTCCTCCTCCAGAAAATAACTGCCACTCATCAAAGACCTTCTGTGGGTACTTTGCTAAAATCCTCACTGCAGCCCTGTGAGGTTTCGTGGGCATGACCCCCATTTTCCAGATGAGGAAACTGAGTCTCAGAAAAGAGGAGGTTCACTTGACGTTTATTCACCCAGCACTTTTGAGTACCCACTGTGTGCCAGGAGCTGTGCTAAAATGCTGGTGGACACGATGGTAAGCAAGACAGACCCAGTCCATCTGGCACTGTCTAGCGGGGAACCTGGACATTAATGAAATCGTCCTGTAGACTTGAAACGACCGACATTCTGTGGGTTGCGGACATGTTCCAACTGGCTTCTGTGCTCTATCACTGAGGAAGGCAATGCTATGGGAGAAGCGCCCAGCTTGGGAAGGGCGTGGCAGTCAGGGAAGGCTTTCTGAAGGAGGTGGCTACTGAGGCATGATCTGAAGCAGGCACAGGAGTTAACCAGGTGAAGGGAGTTTCTGGCAGAGGAACAACATGGCACAGGTCCTGAGTTAGGCGGGAACAGTAAGTGGTCAGAATGGCTATAGCTCCAGAAAAGGAGGTGAGAAAAGCAAGGGATGAGGGGGACCATGGTGAAGCACTTGGTCTTTATCTGAAGAGTGAAGATTGTGTTGGATAGCAAGCACTTCTGCATTTTAGAGGGAGTACCCTGGCTGTAAGGAACAGATTGGACGGAGGCAAGGGTAGAGGTTGGGAGACCAGTTACCAGGTGAGAGATGAGGATGGCCCAGACAGAAGGGATGGACCCCAGAGACATTTAGCAGGCATTTGGAGAAGTGACTTGCCCAAGGTCGGTAGCCAGAAGCATTGGAATTGCATCTCAGATTAGGAATGGTGGACTCCTTCATTTCACCACAGGCATGGATCAAGCTGAGGACCTAGATGCAGTCTGTGAGCTCCCTGCAAAACATTGGGCCTCCAATTATACAGCTTCCTCACCTGAAATGTGGCCAAGGAAGCTCCTGGGGGGAATGGCCTTGAGGCCCCCTCCCCATCTGTCCACTCCTCAGTGCTGAGCACTCCTGCAAGGATGCAAAATGGGACCTTCCTGGAACTGGCAGCCTAATGAGTCATAAATGTCAGTAAAGGATGCGATTTTACACGTTTGGCTCCCATTTCATATGGTGCTGGGAGCTGGGCTGTCTCCTTCCTCCTCAGCAGCCCCCTACAGAGTCACAGCACTTTTTTTTTTTGCTGGGCTAAGGCCAAACATCTCCCTGCCACTAATTTTAGGCTCTGGCTGTAAAGCTGAGACCCTCTCCCAACCCGCCCACTGCAGTCAGCTCCCAGACCGTGCTCCTCTCTTTGCCCAACAGGGAAGCAGGCTGCTCCTCTCCAGCAAAGCATTTGGGACCAGGTTCCTGCCTCTTATGTTCTTCACTGTATGAGTGCAGCCAGATCTCCTTCCCTCTCTGGGCTTCACTTTCTGCATCTGTGAAATGGGTGCAGAGCAGAGACTCAAAGCCAGGACTCCATACTCTAGCCCAAAGCTCTTTGATCCCCCCTTTCCTCTTTTCCTGATATCCCTGTGTGACACTGGGATGGCATGAGCCTGTGAGGGAGAAGGAGTTAGATCCTGGTCTCCTGGTGGCATCTGAAGGTACTTGAAGATCAAGGCAGGGAGAAAGCACCACTTCTATTTGTCTCTGATCTATGAGATCCTAGATGGTAGAGGAGCCAAGCTGATATTATGAGGGACTCTGGGGAATGAAAGAGGGGTGTCTAGAAAGGTAGCTGTCCCTCAGCTCCAGCTGATTGATGCCATGGGAGAATGTGAGCCCAGTATGGCTGGAATTTCAATTTTTCAAGAAGAGCTGGAACTTAGGATATTTATGCAAAAAACAATAAAACCCACAAACTTCAATTTGGAAATGTTGGCAACTAATTTTAAAAATACCATATGTGGGCTTCCCTGGTGGCGCAGTGGTTGAGAGTCTGCCTGCCGATGCAGGGGACGCGGGTTCGTGCCCCGGTCCGGGAAGATCCCACATGCCGCGGAGCGGCTGGGCCCATGAGCCATGGCCGCTGAGCCTGCGCGGCCGGAGCCTGTGCTCCGCAACGGGAGAGGCCCCAACAGTGAGAGGCGAATTTAAAAGAAATTATTATTCCTTTTTTAGGTTTGATAACAGTATCACATACTTCAGTTATATTTTTTTAAAGTCTATCTTTTTAGAGATGTACTGAAATATTTATGGATGCAATGATATGACATCGCAGACTTGCTTCAAAATAACATGGAAGGGGAAGAAATGGGGTGGGGTCCAGACCTATACTCTCCAACACCTACGTGTCCTACACTAGCCACATATGGTTCTTTAAATTTAAATTAGTTAAAATTAAGTAAAATTTAAAATTCAGTTCCTCAGTTATACATTTCAAATGCTCAACAGTCATGTGTGGCTAGTAACTACTGTATTGGACAGTGCACTTCCTATATACATATATAGCATTTCCATCACTGCAGAAAGTTCTTTCGGATGGTGCTGCTCTAAATAAGACAAGGTTGGCCAGGAGATGATCATTCTTGGAGCAGGATGGTGGTACACGGAGGAATCATTATCCTGTTCCCTCTGCTTTTATATATTTAAATTTTTTCCATAATAAAAAGTTTCATTCAATAGTAGGGGAAAAAAATACTGTGTGGGACAAAGGAACACATCCTCAGGCTGGATTTGCCCTTGGGCCACTGATTTGCAACCTGTGGTCCAGCAGATAAGCATCACAAAGCACCCAAGTTAGATCCACAGACTCTTAAAACTGTGAGGGGCTTTAGAGATGAATGGTTTATCCTCCAAACTGAAGGCAGGAGGCCCTGCTACAGCTTCCCTGCCAAAGGCAGTCACTTTTGTCTGCATGCATGTCTGGTGATGTGGAGTTCACACCCTCGGGGCAACCCAGGGAGATCTTTCTTCTTATCAAACAGCTTCTGCCTCCCTTTCACCTTGGGTTGTCACCTATCCTCACACTGTCTCTGGAGTCACAGAATAAGTCTCCTTCCTTGAAGGGGGGATCTGTGGGTGAGGGGTAGTGAGCGTTAGGACCCTTGATGCCCTTCTCCCACCCCCTATCTTATTATGAAGCAAGTAGGATGGGCCAATAATAATTGGTAGTAAATATTTTCTGAGCATATAATATGAGAAGACTCTATTCATTTACATTATCTCAAGACATCTTTACAAGAACCTTAAGGGGTGAATACTATCACCCCATTTCACAATGCGACTAGAGCTCCAGCTGGTGGAGCAACTTGCCCAAGGTCACACAGTGAGGAAGCCATGGCACCATGGGCTGTACCAGTGCCCCAAGCTCTCAGCTACTCTGCTGTCTTGTCCAAGTCCTGGGAAAACTCATCCAGGATTCCCAAGCCCCCAACTGGACTTTACAGATGGGATAACTGAATTCCAGGCAGAGAAATGTCTTGCTCAAGATTCTGATTTCAGAAACAGACTCACAGACTTAGAGAACAGACTTACGGTTACCAGGGGGGAAGGGTGGGAGCAGGGATAGATTGGGAGTTTGGGTTTGACAGGTACACACTGCTATATTTAAAATAGATAACCAACAAGGACCTACTGTATAGCACCAGGAACTCTGCTCAATATTCTGTAATAACCTAAATGGGAAAAGAATTTGAAAAAGAATAGGTACATGTATATGTATAACTGAATCACTTTGTTGTACACCTGAAACTAACGCAACATTGTTAATCAACTATACTCCAATATAAAATAAAAAATTTACATAAAGTTACGTTACTAACAGTGGGGGAAAAAAGATTCTGATTTTAAAGATTCTATTCAGTTCATGTGAACCTTTATTGAGCACTTACTGCACAAGAGAACTTCATCCCCTGTCAGACACACGTGCATCCTCCTGGGAACTCAGCCCCGGGGTTGCTTCTACTACATCTTGTACAAATACATATGTATTGCCCTTAGCCTGCATTTGTTCATTGACAGTTTGGAAGGTTGTGGATGAAGGCCTAAGCAGACCTCAGCGCTGTGTCCACACAGCAAGGGGCTCCCACACTGCCTTAGCGCCCCCCACATCAGCCACAGATGCAAACCCTGCTTCAACAGAATTTGTGTTCCTAAGACCCTACTATGGACCTCACCAAAGCTCGCTGGGTACAAGGCCACCAATAGCAACAGAGTGCCAGCTCGGAGCCAGTCATGGTGGGGGACAGAAAGAAGAACGAACAAGGCCTCAACTCCCCAGGCGCTTTTAATCTGGTAGGAAAACCAGCCAGGTGGGCAAGGATCACAACAGAATCTGATCAGGACTGTGGGGCTGAGGAGGAATGAGTAATTGTGCATGGGGGGCAAGTCGGAGAGGAAGAACCCAGAATGTCAACAGTGGGTACTTTATATAAAAATAAAATTTAAAAAATACTTTTCTGACTTTTTCCCTCTTCCCAAAGCAATACATGATTGTTTGTTTTGTAAGAATACACTTAACTGGCAAAAGGTAGTATCTCTTGGTAGTTACACATGTGGGCTGGGGAGCCTGATTGCATGGCTTCAGACACTGGCTTTGCTACTTATGTCTTAGGAGGCTGTTACCTCTCTGTGTGTCAATTTCCATGTCTGAAACATGGGCCAATAATGCTATCTAACACTACTTGAGGACTTATGATGTGTTGAATACTGTGCAAAGCATGTTCCATATATTAATTCAATAAGCCTTCATAATGGCCATTTGTATAGGGGTGTTATCCCATTTCACAGATGAGAAAACTGAGGCCCAGAGAGGTTAAGTGACTTGCCCAAGGTCACATAGCTCCTAAGCGGCAGAGTCAGAGTTTGGGCTCCACAGTCCTTATTATTCATTATTACACTCCCTACCTGACAGGATTGAAGAGGAATGACCTAATCTATGTCTCTATAAACAGTGACTATAATTTTTAGTAGTATCTGACTCTTTGAAAGCAGGTGTACATGTTTTTAAAATGTATGCAGGTAAAATGTATTTCTTGGTTAATTAAAAATCGGAGTAAAATCATCAAGTGATACAAGAAATACCTAATTAGTAAGGGAAAATCTCCCCTAACCCCACCTCTGCGCCCCCAGAGATAATAAGTGGAGGGGAGTCTTCTTTGCACCTTTCCTGCGCTGCCTGAGGTTTCAACAAGAGCATACAGCTCCTTTTTAAACAGACAAAACAACCAAGCAGTTTTCATTTTAGATGAAAAATGACAACAATTAGCCTGATTGAGGAAATGGGAGGTGGGGTCTGAGGCGCAGCGGGTGGCACATGTTGAGTTTGTTCAGGGCAAGCGTCTCAGAAGGGGTGGCATTTGAGCTTGGTCTTGAGGGATGTACAGAGTTTCGCGGGGAGGAGGATGGGGCGGGGTGTTGCTGAAGGAAGGACTGCAGGCAGCTGCTTAGAGGCATGAAGAAAGAGCATGTGACTTATCTGGGGGGGAGGGTAGAGCAGTGAGGGGATGAAAGGGTGGGAGGTGCGGGGCTTGACACCAGGCTGTAGCATTAAGACTCGCCCAAGGGGCAGAGGGGAGCCAGGGCTGGCCCTCTGGCTACAGAGTGGCAGGGTCAGCTCTGAGCTTCAGAACTACCATTCTGGCCGCAGGTGGAGACAGGATGGGGAGGAGTGGGCTGGGGGGAGACCGGAGGCTGATAGGATTTCCCAGAGGAGGAATTCCGAGGCCCTAACAAAGGCAGAGTGGTGAATGGAGAGGCCAGAGAAGATCCCAACCCATCTTCCTTCCTCTCCCTGGGGACCTTTGCCCCAGCTGCCAGGGGTTCAAAGCCATTTCCTGGCAGCCATCCCTCCTCCCCCAGGACTTCTCCTGTGTGGTCTTTATAGATCAAACAGGGGACGCTGGGCCCAACTGCCGCCGCTGTGTCTGTTAGGAGCTGCTCTAATGGCCTGTTGCTGCCAGCTGGGCAGGGAGAGGAGGGTGGCCGGGTGGAGAGCGTCCTAGAGAAGGGTCTCCCAGGAGGTGGGTGGTGAGGCTAGACTGGAACAACCCTGCAAGGTCAGAGCAGGGAGGGACCTTGTGGATAGTCACTGAGTTCAGGGGGTTGTAAACATGTTTCAGCTGTAGGACTGTCAAAACAAAATCTTAGACACGTGACCATCATATCAAGAAAGAGAAACTTGAGATACTCAGGTTGAAATGATGGTAAGAGGTGAAACACAGTTTGAAAACCACTATGGAATCCAACTCCTGACCTGTTTTATGTATTACTTATACACTTGTATTATTACTGTACAACTAGTAATGGCTACTGAGAATTGAGCACTTCCTGTGTTCCAGGCACTGTGCTAAACACTACACATACATTCTTTAATTTACTCCTCCTCCAAGCCACATGTGATACATACTATCAGTAAGAATGTCCAATTTGCAGATGAGAAAATTAAGGCACAGACAAGTTATGCCATTTGCCCCAAATCACAGAAAGTGGCAGACACAGGATAAGGCTGATTCCAGAGTATGAGTTCTTAACCATTAACTGTCTGGCCCCAATGGGGAAATTGACCAAAGAAGGAAAGATATCCTGTCTGCTATGCCTAAAACAGACCCCCGCCCCCTCTGCTACTGCCCTGGTCCAGCCCCCATCTTCTCTCACCTGGATCATCGAGGGTGGATCTCTTCGTGGGTCACCAGGCTTACCCTGGCTTCCCTCCAGTCCATTTTCCATCCAGCAGCCAGAGTGCGCATTGTAAAGCATAAGTCTAGACCCTGTTCCTACTCTGCTCAAATCCTCTTGGGCTCCCCAGTTCATGCAGAGTGAAAGCCCCAATCCTCCCCCTGGCCTGTGGGGCCCTGCGTCATCCACCCCCAGCCACCCTGTCCACCGTCGTCTCCTACAATCCCCCCACCAGCTCTCTGCTCTGCCACAGGGCCTTCTCCCTGCTGTGCTCCCTCCCTGTGCCTGGAACGCCCTTCCCAAGACATCCACACAGCTTGCCCTCACCCTGTTCAGCCCTCTGCCCACGTGCCCACCCCTCACAGAGGCTGCCCTGACCACCTTATCTTGAAGGGCCACACCCTCCTCCTTTTCACTTTTTCCATAGTTCTTACCACTATCTGACCCATTATATTTTATATTATGTATTATATTTATATTATATATTACATTTATATTTTATATTAGGTAATATATATTTTATTTTGTTTGTTTATTGGTTCCCCCACTAGTCTCTTTTGGTTTTTTGTTTTTTTTTTTTTTTGCGGTACATGGGCCTCTCACTGTTGTGGCCTCTCCCGTTGCGGAGCACAGGCTCCGGACGCACAGGCTCAGCGGCCACGGCTCACGGGCCCAGCCGCTCCGCGGCATGTGGGATCTTCCTGGACCGGGGCACGAACCCGTGTCCCCTGCATCGGCAGGCGGACTCTCAACCACTGCGCCACCAGGGAAGCCCCCCACTAGACACTTGAGCTCCAAGAGGGCCGGGACTTTGTCTTGTTCACCACTGTATTTCCAGCACTTAGTGCAGTGCCTGGTAGACAGCAGGTGCTCCATATATTTGTGGACTGAATGACTACAGATTAAATGCACAGCTGCCGGGTCCCTACGGCTTCAGGGTCCTTCAAGGCCCTCTTGCCCTCCTGCCCACTCACAGGCCACCCGCTCAGTGAACAAACCTCTTTCTACAGGGAACAAAGCCCAGGCTGATGGTCCTAACCATTGCCAGGGGGTTCTGAGTACTTAACGATGGCCAGCCCTTTGCTAAACCCTTGGTATATTATCTCTTGAAACCTCGAAACAACCCAAGAGGTGATACCATATGGTCTCTAGTTTATAAAGGATGAGACTCAGGCACAGAGAGATTATGTGACCTGTCAGGATCACACATATAACGTGGTATGGTCAGGATTTGAACTGAGGACATTTGAATCCAGAGTTCATGTTCTTAACCATCACGCAAAGAAAAGAGCTTCCCAGAGAGGAGCCCCAGAGACTGACTTTCATACCAGGTAGGTCACTAATTCATTTCTGAACTTCTCTGGAGTGCAGGGCTTGTGAGGAGAAAGAGGGAGCAGTGCTGGGGCCTAGACAGAGACAGTGTGGTAGAGGGAGGGCCTTCAAAGTCCAGTTTGCCTCTTTCCTTCCCCTCCCTCCCATTTTGGGGTCCCCAGATCCTGACAGCCTGGGAGGAATCCCATGCCAGATTAATTCCACTAATTGGCTTAACAAACCACGCTTATCTGGGCAAAGCTGGGGCCCGGTGAGTTTAAGATTAGGGAAAGCAGGATGCATGGCTTACTGCTCTCCTGCCCACAGGGTCAGAGGGGACAGGGTTAGGACTTTAATTGGCTTAACAGTGCTGAGTGGCTTAACAGCTCAGAGGGTTGGGGGTGGGAGCTGGGCAGAAGGGCATGAAAACACAGGTTGGTGTCCAGCCCCCAGCCAGCTTCATGTCTGACCAGAGGATCTGTGTGTTCTCTCAGGGATCAGTCTGTCTCTGTACCGGGCCATTGCTCTGGGATCCTCTAATGCAGTCAGTGTGGTGGTGTCAGGGATAGAGCCTGGGCTTGGGAATTAGACAAAGGTGGGTTGACACCTCACCTCTCCCCCACTTGCTCAGTGGGTGACCTTCGGCAAGTTACTTGACTTTTCCAAGCCTCACTTTCTTGTCTGATAAATGGGTATATCAACTGTCACCAGAGGGAAGGTTTTGGGGCAAAACAAGATCACATGCCTAGAGCACCTCACATGGGGTCTGCTGGGACATGGAGGGTGCATAGTGTCTGTGAATTCCTTCTCTTGCTCTCCCTCCTCAGAGCCCCATTCTGTGATTAAAATAATAACATGCATCTTGCAGGGTTGTTTGGGAACAGAAGAAGAAAGGACCTGAATCAATTGTAAGGAGCTGGTCAGAGGTTACAAAGAGGATGGGCCCACATATGTTTCCTGTGGTTGACACTATTTTTAAAAACCTTAATTAGTGGGGCTTCCCTGGTGGCGCAGTGGTTGAGAGTCCGCCTGCCGATGCAGGGGACACGGGTTCGTGCCCCGGTCCGCGAAGATCCCACATGCCGCGGAGCGGCTGGGCCCGTGAGCCATGGCCGCTGAGCCTGCGCGTCCGGAGCCTGTGCTCCGCAACGGGAGAGGCCACAACAGTGAGAGGCCCGCGTACCGAAAAAAAAAAAAAAAAAAAAAAAAAAACAAACCTTAATTAGTAATTGAATACTGGCAGAATTCACAAAAAAAAATCCCAATTTCCCATTTCTCTTGAGAAATCAAGACTTGACAACACCTGGTCCATGATTTCTTGTGGCACCATCAGCTGGAGCTGGGTGGTAGCTTCAGCTTCTCTAGGACACTGCTTGCCCCATACTGTCCCCTTGTCTGACACCCATGTACCGACAGTCTGTGTTACTAGCTCCTCAAAGTATTCAAGCTTTTGACTCAGCATTGTGCAAGCATAAGGAGTTGAAAGATATCTTTATGATTCAAATTAATTTATTCAGATTTGGGGGCACGGGATCAGCAGGTGAATGAATGGCCAGTCCCTCAGCGTTGATCATGCAGGTCTCACACAAACATCTCCTTCCTCATTACCCTGGGTTCCACCCCTCAGAACATCTGCACCAAGTCCCGCTGGACAGCGAACCTGTTCTTTGTGGGAACCTCATGTTTGCTTACCACATTGCTTAGTTTCTAGGAATACCAACTCTGGTGGCTTCTTGTCTGGATTTCTCTCCATTTAGCCAGACTCTCAGCCATTTTTGAATCCAAAGCTTTTGGGACAGGGGCCCAGAGATTTAGCTCTGATGTAGACCCAGAGTCAGACTTCCAGAAAAGGGAAGGCTCTTAAGGTCATCAAATCTATTATTCTCATTTTACATACAGGGAAACTGAGGCCCAGAGGTGGGAAGAGCCTTGCCCAAAGCCACCTAGCCAGCTAGTTACAAACCTGGATGAAGTCTCCTGATCCCACCCTACCCCCAACCCAGCACTTTCCTGACAATATACACAGTCTCCCCATCCTTATCCACATAGTTCAACTCCCTCCCCCTCCTTTCCCATTCTTATCTCAGTCCAGCAGAAGCCCTGACTTTCTATCATCCTGGAATCTTGGTATCTCAGACTCATAATTCTTTGAGCTTGGAGGACACTTTAGTGGCAGAATTGCAGGGGAGATAAATTGAACTTGGGCTTTGAAGGCAGAGAGTCTTGAGTCCCAGTGCTTTTACTCCCTAGCCATTTGACCTTGGGCAAAGATGTCCCTTTTCTGAGCCTCCATTCCCTCATCTGTTAAGCAGGAATGATAATACATCCACATTGCAGGATTATTAGGAGCGATACAGGAGATGAAGCAGGTAAAAAGGCAATCAGTAGTCTGGCACAAAGTGAATGCTTAATGAAACAATTGTTACAGAACTGTAAATTAGGGCTCTCATGCCCCTAATGCCTAAGTGAAAGAGTCCAGATGTGATCAAAGAGAATGGAAAAACTGAAGCATATATACCCTGTCTAAATTGTTCCAGGCCTGATATTGCTAGATGCATTTTTTTTTCAAGAGAAGCTAGGATTTTGGATTTTTGAAATACTATGCAAGCCAGACAAAACAATTCTGTAGGCCAGGTTCAACCTAAGAGCCATTAATTTGTCATCCCTGCAAAATCATCTCATCCCAAGCCCCTCATTTTACGAATAGGGTAGAGTAGAAATCGCTAGTCCTTTTATCTAAGAAACCATGGAGTTCAATGGACCCTCAGCCATCTGCAGCCACTCCCCTGAGACCCCCACCTCCACCCCATGGTCATTTTTTGCTCTGTTTGAGGGAAATTCAGTTTATGTTCAAGAAAGAAGTATGCATTTCTTCTAAGTAGATTCTGAAAATGGGAGAAGGGGGTTTTGAGGTAGCCAGTGAGTCAAGGGGCAGCTGGCCCATTTTAGGCTGAAGGGAAAGGGGAATGAAGCTTTGGTTACCAAGAATAGGAAGTTACCATTTCAGAATCTAAAAATATCTTTCACCATCTGTCCACTCGGGCACAGAATGATAAATGCAGATTAGTTCCTGGATGTAGACATGAATATTTTTTGTGTCAAGCTAATAATAATAACACCACCTTGTGTGGATAGAGCTCCTCCCACCTTTTCCCCCAGGGCAAGCTAAATGGAATATATACATCATTAGGCAAGGCACAGATGGGGAAACCAAGTCAGAGAGAGATTTGGCAACACAACAAGGGTGACACAGCAAGTGAGCAGCTGGGACAAACCCTGGGAGTCCTCTTTCCAACCCTCAGCTCAGAACTGCATCTTCTGAGTTAAGCAGAATGTGTTAACACGTAGCAGAATAAATATAACAACAGCAGTAATCACCCTTTACTCCACAGTGACTTTGACTTTTTCCATGTTTTCCCCACAGGTGTGATCATCATGATAATCTATTTCATTCCTAAAATATGTTACAGTCTGCAGGGCCTTTACAAAGACCTTCTCTCACCTGACCATCCCAAGAGGTAAGAAAATGCAACGTAGATCAATGAGATGAGAAGAGTAGGGAATCGCCCCTTCTTCACAGGTGAGGAAACTGAGGCTTGGAGGGAGGAGGGGTTTGTGTAAGATCAAATAGCAAAGTTCATTCTGTCAGTGCACAGTAGAGCCTAAGCTACTAGAGCAATACAGACTCAAGGGGAACCCTAAGTTCAGAATTCCCCGTCTCCAGTTAACTCAGCTCAGCAGCCACCCTCAGTCCTGGCAGAGGAAGAAGCCTGGAATTGGGCGGCTTGTACAAAGCTTCGGTTTTGTCTTACTGTCCTGAGATGAAAGGACAGATAGTGGCTATCTAATCTCAGATTCAAGATCCCATATCCCCATGGCTCTGTTTCAGGGGTGGGGGGGTGGGGGCGCTGCAGAGACACTGGGGAAGTCCTAGGAGGCAGAAGGAGCTAGACACCTTCTCAGCTGGGTCCACCACAACCTTTCCTAAAAGTCCAAAAAGTTGGGCGGGATATTCATTTAGCTGCCTCGAATTCTGTTTCTCCTGGGAGGTTGGGAATGGGCTGCAATTCCGAACTGAGAATCTTTGAGAGCAGAGAGGGACTTCTGAGATCTTTCCTAAGCCCAGGCTCAGGCTCAGCACTCACTCAGGCAGAGAGGAGTGGGACAGGGCTGGATGGAGCCCTGGGGCCCTGTTCCAACCTTCACATTCATCTCCATCGGCCCTGGGCCCTCCTCATTCACACACCCCTGAGGATCTCTTTCTCTTTCTTCTTGCCCCATTCCCTCTTCCCTCAATAGCCAGATCATAGAGGATGGTACTGAGGTTGATCAGAGTTAGAGGGCAGAGGTCAGGGAGGAGCTGGCAGAGGAGGAGTAAGAGCTGCAATAGGGTGGGGCGGGGCGGAGGTCAGGACAGGAGCGGGCGTGGAGGGTCAGAGAAAAGCTGAGGCGGCAGGCAGCCCCTTACCACCTCCCACTCCTCCAACTCAGTTCTCTCCACCTGAGCTTCTCCTACCTCCAGACCTGGCCGAGCTGCAGGAGGTGGACGAGGGTCTGCAGTAGCCAGACGCAGAGGCGGCGGCAGCGGCGGCGGTAGGCGCTGGCCGAGGAGGGCTCAGGTCGGGGGCCCAGATCGGGGCTGCCTTCTTTGGTACGGAAGGTGACGGCGCTGTCCTTGGTGCTGATGACCGGCCCGCCGGTGCCGCTGTCCTTGGTGCTGACTGCGGGTCCCGGGGCCCCAGCGGTCTCCGTGTAGTCGTAGACGAACCAGCGGAAGCTGAGCAGTTGTACGACAAGCGAGGGCAGGATCACAAACAGCAACGTGAGGCCGAAGTAGGTGCGCTGACCCTGCAGGTAGTAGGAGGCCGCCAGCCACAGGTCCGTGGCGCCGTCGGAGAAGAACACGAGCAGCGCGCACAGCACCCAGCAGCAGTCCCGCAGCTCGTAGCGCGGCCCCGGGCCTCCCGCCCCGGTTACTCCGGGGTCCCCGGCTGCCGCCGCCGCCTCCCCGCGCCCACCCGCACTGCCCCGAGCTCCTCCGGCCGCCCCCTCCGGCCCCGGGCCGGCCGCGGCCACCGCTCCATCCGACTTCGCGGCCATGTTGGCGGAGCAGGAGGCGGGGAGCGACTTCCGGGCGGCGGAGGGGGGTGGGGTGCGGAGTGGGAAGGACCCTGTGCGGGCGGCTCCCGCCTCCTCCTCTTCCTCCTCTTCTTCTATCTCCTCCCCTACACTTCAATTATTCATTCCCCTCGGCGCCGCCCCCGCCCCCGCCCTTCCCCCACCCCGCCTGGGCTGTGGCCGGATGCGGGCAGCCCTCCAGGGAATGGAGAGGGGGAGGGGAGGGGAGGGGAGAGCATCCCAGGTCACCCTCCCCTTCCTTCCTCAGAGGCGTGGGGCTCCAGCCACATGCTTTCTGCCTCCAAGCCCCCCACCTCACTCCACTTCCTTCTTTCCTCTTTTCTTCACCATCCCTCTCTCCATCCTCTCCTCTTACATTTATCTCCTCTGTTTACCTTCAGTGGTCTGGGTCTGAGGAGAGTAGGGGACCAGGGACTTGAAAGTAAGGGGCTTCTTAGGCAGGCACCGCAGTAGACCATCACTCCAAGCTAACACCCCACTTCCTAGTTTCCAGAGTGTTCACATATTGCTCCATCCCTTTCTTTGATCTTGAGAGGTCTCTTTTCTTATTGTCTTTTTCCTATTTAAGCTGAGTAAACTGCAGCTCTGAGAGTTGCTGTCTCTTCCCACTCTCCCCTTCCCCTCCCTCAGGGACTGCCTTCATCTGGCCACAGCCCTAGTCGAAGGGAGGCTGGGAAGGGGGCAACATCAGAGGGAAAGGGATGAGAGGAAACACCAAGCGGAGGAAAGAGCAAGTGCAAAGGCCCGGAGGCCTGAGACTGAGGGCATGTTTTCAAGGAAGTCTGGATCACAGATCCAAGGAGGTGGAAAGCTAGGAAAGTTGGGGCTGGAGAGTTCCAAGGGATGCAATCCTAAAGGGCCAGAAGCAATGGGGAAACACTGCAGAATTTGAGTAGGGAAGTAATGTGATCAAATCAGGATTTGGATAAAAGACCCTGCAGCCAGAGGAGAGAAGTGCTTACAGGGAAGCAGTGTGGGGATGGAGAGACCAGAGAGAGAGAGAGAGTGATAACAGTAATCCATGAGAGGGGTAGGGTCCCTCATCTGTCCTGGATATCCCTAGTTCACCACCCCACTTCACCCTGCTTTGCTCAGATTGGATGTACCAGGGCATGTATGATACAAGCACTCATGTAGCAGTTTCTCTTTGCTCAGAATCATTCTAAGCACTGTACATTTACTAACTCTTTATCCTTACAATTTGTGAGGTAGTTTGTTTCCCCCCCATTTTACAGATGAAGAAACTGAGTCACAGAGAAGTTTATTTATTTGTTTGGAATCACACAGTAAGTGCTAGAGTCAAATTCAAACCCATCATCTGGTTCCAGAATAAGCTTTTCTACCTTCCAAAGGGAGGATGGGAATTAGGTGAGAAACGGAGGAGAGAAGAGGGGAGGAAGGGAGGTTTGAGGACCACCCTGCTTCAGAGTGGCAAGGAAGGGAAGATGAAGGGAGACAGCTGCCCTGGGTCAGGAAGGAGCAGCCATTTGCAGTCCTTCAGCCCAACATCCCTTTCGTGTCCAGGGACTGTTTTGGTCCCAGCAATGCTCAGGAGTTGGAGTGCCAGCTGTTGTCCAAGGCTGAAAATGGAGGAAGAAGAGTTAGGGATTAAGGGAGTTTTCCAAGCTGGATACAAACTGACAGTCTTTATCCGCAGACATGTGTAGACTGGTGGGAGTTTTTGTGGGTTGAGCTGGAGGGGAGTCGGGGAGTCGGGGAGTCCGAATCCCAATGTGATTAAGCAGGAGAAAGTATCTCTTCCTTTCTTTCTCCTCTACAACCCTAGGCAGGGAGACTCATGTAGTGCATGGAGCCCTGAGCAGAGGGAAGATCTGACCCCAGATCCCCTTATGGCCCTGGGCCAGTTCTGCATGTGTATGGATAGGGTCTGACAGGGTTATGTTCTCACCTCCGGGCCCCGCCCAATGGAGGCAGCCCCTCTACCTCCCATGCCTCTCCACATCCCAGGATCAGCCTGTTCAAACAGGCAATAGAAGCCACACTTTTATGTATGAGACTCTAGAGCCAGGAAACCTGGGTTCAAAATCTATTCACTCCTTCCTGGCTCTATGACCTTGGGCAAGTCACTCAATTTCTCTTAACTTCAGGAAAGAAAGTAAAATGGCGGGCTTGGGGGATAACCAGTGTCTTCCTCCTAGGGCTGTGCTGAAAATTAATGCTAATCATTAGCTGGGGTGATGCCTCCCTCAGGAAGACCTCTTGGATCTCCTACCCAGCTGTGCCCTGGTCCCTATCCCTCAGAGAAATCTCCCTGACCCTCCCCTATTATGAGCTTCCATGACACTGTAGTCTTTTCCTTCTTAACATCAATACACTGGCAGTTTATCTTTTTATGTTTGCCTGTTTGGAATTGTCTGGGAACTCCATGAGAGTTGGGACAATTCATCCATTTTCTTCACTGACAAATCGCCGAGTGCCCAGTGCTGTGCCTGGCACTCAATAGATATTCTATAAAAATCACTGAATGAATGAATGAATAAGTGATCAGCCCTATGAAATAGGTTCTGCTATTCTCCTCATTTTATAAACAAAGTAACTTATTTGGAAAAGGGCAGTGACTTGTGTAACTATGAAGCCCTTCTGTGTGTCAGGAGCTGTGCTAAGAAATTTACTGATATTACCACATGTTATCCTCAAACTAGCCTTTTTTGGGGGGGTGAGGAAACTGGGACTCAGGGAGGTGCTGTCATTTACCTGAGACCATTAGTTAGGAAGTAGCAGAGTTGGCATTCGAGAACTCTAGTTCAGTCAACTGGAGGAGAGACACTGAGGAAGGAACTGACGGGGTGCCTGAGTGGGTCAGGTGGGAGGGACCCACTTGTCACTGGTGCTGTAGAGGGGACTCTGCTCTGAGCAACTTTGGACAAGTGTGTTCTGAGTGGCCTGAGATCCGAGATCAGGGATTCAGACTAAGACCAATGAGGAAGTACAGGGGTGGTGTTCCCCTGGGGCCGGGGTCAGAATAACCTGGGCAAAGGCCCTGCAGTGGGACTGAGCCAGGCTCATTCAAGGGCTAGGATGAGGCTGGGTCTGGCTGATGTGGAGGCAGAAGGTGGACCACAGCTGGTCAGAAGTGGGTAGGTCCTTTGAGATCTCATCTAGTTCCCTGAGCTCTTCTTTCATTTTACAAACAGGGACACTGAGGTCCAGAGAGAAGTATATCTAGCAAGTGGCAGGAGCAAATCTGGGAGCTTTTCCTTAGTGCCCAAGGACATGGCCTCTGGGCTTTGTTGGCAATCACTCTTGGGAACAGCCTTCATCACATTTCCTCAATTAGCCAAGAGCTTAATCCGTGCCTACCACACCCTCTGCTTGGACCAGTCTCTAATACTATTTCTTTAGTCCTGTGCAAACTGTGCACAAGATAATTATTGACACAGCATTGTTTATAACAAGAAAAATTGGGAACGACCCACATGCCCATCAGTAGGGGACGGGCTAAATAAATCATGGACTTCCTGACAACGGAATGGCATGTGGCAGTAAAGGAGGTGATGGAGCACCCTGTCTCCTAATACAGAGGCAGCCGTATGGAAAAGCAAGGGACAGAACAGGTGAAAAGTGGGACTACTAATCTATATTTGTATTTGTTTGCATATGCATAAAGAAACTTTGGAAGTCTACATAAGGAAATGGGATTACTGGGGAGCACTGGGCAGAAGGGAAACAGGTTGGGAGGGAGACTATTATATGCCTATTTATAATTTTTTGAATCATGTGAATGTATTTACCTGTTAATAAATTGAAATAATAATGGGGACAGCTGCTACTCAGCTACTGCTGAGTGTTGTCATATAGGGAATAGGCAGTCAGTATGGTCAGATTTTCCAGTTACTCAAGAGAAGCCAGAAATCCAGATTTTATTGTAAAATCTCTTGATTTTTAAACCTTGGCTCCATTTTCTCTCAAATACTTTTCAGGCCAAATAAATAGGTCAGTGGGTCAGATGTGGCCTGAGGGCCACCAGTTTTCAGCCTCGGCTCTAACGGCCTTCTGCTTCCAGGCTGGAGTTCTCAGCACCCCAGGTCTCTGCCCCACTGTGGGCAGCCGCAGACAGAAGCAGAAAAGTGTCTTGTCCTGCCCCTTTCCTGGCACCCTCCAACCCTTGCCCCTTGGGGCTGTGATATTTGGGGCTTTTAACTCAAGACCTGCAAGGCAGAGAGAGGTTATGAACGCTCAGATAAACCCTTCCCCCGGGGCCCTGCAGGCGTCAAGGCACAGCTGTCTCCTGCTGCCCACCCATCTGTCCCTGGGAAGTGGGGACAGAAGTGGGGGTGGGCAGGAGTCTCCACTCTGAACCTCAGATCACTGGGCTCTGTCCAGACTCAGCATCCAAGAGATTGTGAGAAAAGAAAAACAGGGGCTTGGCTGCACCTAGTTGGTGTGTGCTGAGGTAATTCAAGCAAATTACAAAATGCCAGAGCTGGAAAGGCCCTAAGGGACCATCTCATCAAACCCCTCGTTGTGCACCTGGGAAGACTGACCTCTGCTCCCCAACACCCCGCCCCAGACCATAGCTTTGTCACTACTCTTCTGGACAACTGGACTGCACCAGCCTCTTCACTGGGCGCCCTGCAGCCTTTCTTCCCCTCCTATTGTTCAGTCTCCACCATTAGCCAGAGGGACTTTTTAAAAAGAGAAATCTTGGGCTTCCCTGGTGGCGCAGTGGTTGAGAGTCCGCCTGCTGATGCAGGGGACACGGGTTCGTGCCCCGGTCTGGGAAGATCCCACATGCCGCGGAGCGGCTGGGCCCATGAGCCATGGCCGCTGAGCCTGTGCGTCCGGAGCCTGTGCTCCGCAGCGGGAGAGGCCACAGCTCCGCAGCGGGAGAGGCCACAACAGTGAGAGGCCCGCGCACCTCAAAAAAAAAAAAAAAGAGAAATCTGATCAGATCCCATTCTTCTCAGAACCTTCTGATTACTTCCTACTCACTTTGAGCCTGACTCCTCAGCCCTGCCTACAATCTCTCTCCTGCTCTCCTCTCCAACCTCTCATCCTCCCGTCTTTCCCTCGCGCATTCTGTTCCAGCCACACTCTGCTATTCCTTTAACACGCCAGCCTTCTCCCTCTCACCCAGCTTTTGTTCCTTCTGCTCCCCCAGGTGTTCACAAGGCTCCATCTCTCTCTTCTCTAACATGTTGCCTCTTCAGAGGGGTTTTTCTCATCATTTCCCCCCTACACTTTGTCACCTCACCTGCCTTATTTTTCATCCACAGCATTTATCACTACATGATGTTATTATAATACGTATGTATTTGTTTCTTGTCTAGAGTACAAGATCTGTGGAGGCAGCAGGCTGGCCTACATTGTTCACCACTGTGTCCTCAGCACTTAGCAGATTTTGGCACACAGATGCTTAGTGACCCTGAACCAGCTGTGACGTGAAAGGGCACAGTCTACAATTCAGGTGACAGCCAGTCCTGATTCTGCCATTACCTGCTTAGGTGACCTTAAGCAAGTCACGTCGCCTCTCTGGGCCTCAGTTTCCTCATTTGTAAAACAAGTGAATCACAGAGACACCTTCAATTCAACAATCCTGGGATGTCTTCTCTATTCCAACGTCACTTTCTCCTCCATGGAATCTGAAAGTCCTTTAAGCAAACGTAATTGTGTTTATTTATTGAAGAGTTAATACATTCACAGTATTCAAAATTCAAAGGTACAAAGGCAACACATATGTCTTTCCTATCTTGTTCTCCAAGGTTCTCCTTCCCTTAGGTACACAAGTTTCCCCTTTCTTCCTCCCTTCCTCCCTCCCTCCCTTCCTCCCTTCCTTCCTTTCCTTCTTTATTTCTCCCCTGCCCCCCACTGCTTATCTTTATACTGTCCTCCACCATTCTGAAACAAATCATAGCTTAATTATACACAGTTCTGTGTTTTGCTTTTTTTCGCATAACAGCATTTTTGGAGGTTGATTTATATCAGTGCATAGAGAGCACTCCTGTTCTTTTTTGTGGCATCCCAGTGTTCCATTGCATCGATGTACCATAATCTACTTCACCAATCCCCTAGGTGGTGGGCAATTAGGTTGTCACCAGCCTGTAGCAATACTTCAGTGAATGACTTTGTGGACACACCATTTTGGATACCTGTATAATAAATGGACTTGGTGATTCAATGGTAGGTGTGTTTATAATTTTGATAGATACCCCCTATAGGGACTATACCAATTTATCCCACACATATCAGCATTGAGTAAAAGTGTTCATAATAGGCCTTTTTATTTTTATTTATTTTATTTATTTTTTTTTTGCGGTACGCGGACCTCTCACTGCAGAAACCTCTCCCGTCGTGGAGCACAGGCTCCAGCCGCGCAAGCCCAGTGGCCATGGCTCACGGGCCCAGCCGCTCCGCGGCACGTGGGACCCTCCCAGCCCGGGGCACAAACCCGCGCCACCCCGCATCGGCAGGCGGACCCCCAACCACTGCGCCACCAGGGAAGCCCATAATAGGCCTTTTTAAATGGACCGCAATAAGTCCTCAAGACTCCTTGTATAATAGATGAATAAATTGTTCAACCTTGCTAAGCCTGCTTCCTCGTCAATATAATGAGTATCCTACTTCATAGAGTGGTGGTAAGGATCAAATGAGATAGTGCATGGGAAGTCCTCAGCCTAGTTCTTGGCGCATAGTAGGGCCTCTGCGAAGGTTCGCATTCCTCCTCTGCTTGATGTTATCATCTGCCCCCAGACTGCGAGCTCTGTGGCAACAAGGACCTTGTCTGTCTTGTTCAGTGCTATATCACAGCCCTGGCTAATGGAAGGTGTCCAATAATTATTCAGTAAGTGAATGAGTCCACTTTCCAACTTCACTTTGCCCACTAGGCCCTGCATTATGACCTAGCTCCTGCCTGTCCATTCAGCTCATCCCCTACCTCTTTCTCCCCTTCTCTTTGGGATCCAGCTACACTGCCTCCTCCAGGTTCCCTCCTGCCACAGTGCCTTTGCACTTGCTGTTTCCCCTGCCTGAAACAATTTCTTTACCCCATACCCACCCATAACCTCTCCATTTGCTTAGTTTATTTCTACTCATCCGTAGGTCTCAGATCAAATGTCACTTTCTTAAGAAAGCTTCCTCTACCTCTAGTCCCTGATTTATGTTGGGACACCCCTCTATACAATCTCATTGGACTCTGGGCTTTTCATTTGAGCCTTATCACAATAGGAATTGTGCCTGCATGAATGTCAATCTTATCCCTGTGACCAAAAGCCCGTGAGGCTCAGGACTAGGCCTGTCCTGTTTACCATTGAATCTGCAGAGCCTGGCACAGTGTAGGCACTCAATAACCACGGCCTTGAGCGAATAAGTGAGTGCCAACACCCATTTTACAGAGAGGTTGAGCCATGCATCCCCACCTAAGACTGTGGAAGTCTGGACTCCAGGTTCTACTCTCTTTCCACTGGAAAGAGCAACTTCTGTAATGTTTTGGTTGGTAAAGAAGAAGAGAGAGAGAGATCGGACTCTTAATTCCCTCCAAGGCATGATTATGTCACGGCCTCACTCATTCATTCAGCAGACCTCTCCGGGGACATCATCTGAGGGTCCTGGGTACTCAAGAGGAAGCCCACAGAGCCCCTAGCCTCAGTGGGCTCCCATGTCAGTGAGAAAGCCAAAACCATGGCAAACATGGGTTTAGTCCAAAACAAGAAAGTGATCGATGCCAGAAGAAAAGGAGGACGACAGTCCTTCTGGAAGACCTGAGGGAGAGCCACCCTCCTGGGGGATCAGGTCGGGGACGGGATGGGGTCTTCTAGGAGGAGGGGCCTTAAGAGAAGAGTAAGCCTCAACAAGTGGAGAAGGAAAGCAAAGGGTACTCCAGGCAGAGGGCACAGCCCAAGCAAAGGCAGAGAGGTGGGCAAGTCAGGGAGTGTTTGGGAACTAGGGTTCAAGGCGAGTAGAGGAAGATGAGGTGGAGAAGAACTCACAGACAAGTATCAGGAGATGTGTCCCTGAAGGATCACTGCAGCATTTCTTATAATCCCCAAAGATGGAAAACAACTTAAGTGTCCATCCACAAAAGAATGGGTCAGTAAACATGATACTCACAACCACCACACTGGCAAGCTGCAGAAAGGTGGATAATACCTAATGTTTGGGAGGATGTGCATTGCTGGTAGGGCATAAATGAGTACAGCCATTCTGGAGGGCAATATGGCATTGTTCAGGGAAAAAAAGTGTGTGCATGCCCTTCATCAAGGCAACAGCACACTAGGGTGTTCGTTGTGGCACTGTGTGTGTCAATGCAGAGAAAAAGGGAACTCAAGCACCCACAAGCAAGGAGGAGGATGTATGAAATGTGGTGGAAGCAGTTACGGGTTCTCTGGAGCTTCCAGGAGCAAGGAACTAGAGGTACACAGAGGATGTGGATAGATCCGAGGAACATCGAGATGAGAAAAAACAAAAAAAGTGGGACATTAACACAACTTACAGCACAATAATATTATGTGGATTATCCGTATCTACTATCTACTAAAACTAATCATACCCAGCAATCCCACTCCTCGGTATTCACGCCACAGAAATGATACATATGTGTGTGTACCCAAAGACATACACACGAGTGTTCATATCCGCGCTCTTTGTAACAGCCCCAGGCTGGAAACCACCACAGCTCCACCAGCAGCAGAATGGCTTAACTGCTGTGTAGTCCTCTGATGGAGTATGCTTCAGCATGGGGAGTAAGTGATCTACAGCCACACCCAACGATAGAGATAGATCCATGAACAAAATGTGGAGCGAAAGAAGTCAGACATAAAAGAGCACACTCTGTGTGATTCCATTTGTATAAAGTTCAAAACCAAGCAAAACCGATGTATGGTGTTGGAAGTCAGAGCGGTGGTTACATTGAGGTGGTGGACGGGAGGGCTTGGAGGGGTCTTCTGGGGAGGGGGCTGCTGATGTTCTGTGCTTGATCTGTGTGCTGGGTACTTGGGTGTGTTCAGTTTTTGAACGTTCATAAACTATAGTATACTTAAGACTTGTACACTCCTGTGTGTGTTATACCTTAATTTTTTTTTTTTTTTTTTTTGCGGTACGCGGGCCTCTCACTGTTGTGGCCTCTCCCGATGCGGAGCACAGGCTCCGGACATGCAGGCTCAGCGGCCGTGGTTCACGGGCCCAGCCACTCCGCAGCATGTGGGATCTTCCTGGCCCGGGGCACAAACCCGTGTCCCCTGCATCAGCAGCAGACTCTCAACCACTGTGCCACCAGGGAAGCCCAATAAGAATTTTTAAAATACATAAACACATAACACAACTACTGTGCATTTTTCAAGAAATCACAAATATTTAAGGACATATATCAAACACAGTAGAGAGGGTTTTGGTGAGCTCAGAATTGTGTGGGGGTGGGGGGAAAAGGAGAAAATAATATAAACAAGAGAGGGTCTTTGAAGACTAACTCATGATCATGTGCTAAGAGCTGAAAGGTGATTAATTCAACCACCTGTACTTTACTGCATGAAAAATAAATGTAAAACTTAATTTAGGAAACTAGATAAACAAATGAACTCTGGTGCTTATAGACTATAGAATATTCTGCAGCAGTCAGGGAATAGAAGAGAGATCTAAATATACCCATCAAAGATGTCTAAGAGCAAACAGGCTGCAGAGTGATCATTTGTGTGCAATGCCTTCCATCCCACCTTCCTACCCTGCCACGCACATAATAGTCTTACATATGTTCTCTGGGTTCCTAACTACATCTTTAAATGAACATCATCACACACCCAAACTGGGACTGTGGAGAGAACTGAGGTGGGGGAGGGGTGTCAAAACGGAGCCTTAGTCTTCTCTGTAATGTTTTCATTTTCAATAAGAAGAATCTATTCATGGAATTTTACATGAATGGATTTAGTATTAAAGGTAGTAGTAAAGACCAGCTCAGGGAGGCCGGGAATGTTCTGGGCTTGTATTATCTTTGAGGTCACTTTTAAGATTTTTCAAGTCAAGCCTTGGGACCATCTGTTGCCTGATGAAATCGAGGTGCAGGGTGTTAGGACACAGGTCCCCACCTGGCATCCCCATCTGGCTTCATGACCTTGGGAGGATCCCATGCCCTTTTTGGGCCTCAGTGTCCTCATCTGCCCAATGGGAATCAGATTTCTTCGTTCCCTGGGGATGTGGGAGGATGAAGTGCGGGCATGAGGAGAATCACATGAATATAAAGGATTATTCTCTGGGTCAGGGGAGGAGAGGGAGTGGAAGCCTCCCCTCCACCTGCCAAGCCCACAAGGCACAAAGGAAGCAGAGGGAGGAGCTGGGGACCACCCAGGAGAGCAAACAGCCCATCTGTGGGACAAGGGCACGTTGTCAGCAGCTGGGAGGCCTGGCCTGGACCACTCGCAGGCCAGAGCCCGTGGGGCAGCCACCCAGGCTGCCTGGAAAATTGGGATATGGAGCCAGCTTCCTGCTACTCCCAACTCCAGTGCAGTCACAGGCCTGTCACCTCTCCAAGCCCCCATCATCACCCTTCCACCCCCAACACACACACACACACACACACACACAGAGGACAGCACTGTACTTGCCCTTTTTAGCCCATCCTATCCCAACAGCCAGAGATGTTTCACAAGGTAAAATCCACTCACGTCCCATACTTGCTCAAGACCCTCCAGTAGCTTCGTATTGATCTGGGAACAAAATCCAATCTCCTTACCTTAACAACAAGGCCTGGCATGACCTGCCACTCCCACCTCTACCTCCAGCATAGGAGTTAAGAGCCTGGCCTCAGAGAGGTCTGCCTTGGTTAGAATTCTGGCTCCTTTCCTCATTCATTCATTCAAAAATGTTTATTGAGCACCTACTGTGGGCCAGGTAGTGTTCTAGGTATTGATGATACATCAGAAACAAATGAGACAAAGATTCCTGCCCTCATGACTTCCTTTCTAACAGAGGGAGATTAACAATAAATATAAGTAGATTAAATAGCATGCTGGAAAGTAACAAAAGCTGTAAAAAAAAATGTAGAGCAGAGGAAGTTGATCAGGAGTACTGGGGGCGGTGGGTGTTTTATTTTTAAATAGAATGGTCAGGGTAGGCCTCACTGAGAAGGTGAAATTTAAGCAAAGACTTTTAGGAGCTGAGGGAGGGAGACAAGAGGACACTAAGGGAAAGTACAGGCGGAGGGAGTAGCCAGTGCAAAGGCCCTGAGGTGGAACTGCGCCTGGCTGGTTTGAGGAGCAGCAAGGTGCTGGGGAGAGAGGTGGGAGATGCTCAGAGAGGTAGCGCAGGTCATGTAGGGCCTTGCAGGCCTCGGTGAGGAGTTTGGCTTTTACTGAGTGAGATGGGAGCGTTGGAGGATTCTGACCATAAGGGAGTGGGGGAGGCAGGACAGGGAAGGAGAGGAAGCCAAGTAGCACTTGCGGATGTCGTGTGGGTGGCTGCTTCAGCCTGACTCCATGGGGGAACTCTGGAGCATAAGTTACACCTCAGAGTTATCCACCCACACCCCTGCCAGCATCCTACGCAAAGAAGGTGGGCTTTCCTAACCCTGAAATGATGAGCTACAGCTTGGAGGAAGGGTGGGTCCCCCCAGAAGGCTCCAGCAGCCTGAGAGCAGTCCTCCCAAAGGAGAGAAGTGGGTGCTGGTCACTGAACACTTACCCAAGGGTGGGGCGCACAGAAACAGTCAAAGGAGGTCCAAGGGGAAGGAGTGCAGCATCAGTCTTATCACCTCCAGTCCCCAAACACCAAAGCCCCAGTAGTTACAGCCCTTTTGGCCTGGGGCGGTGGGTGGCTAAAGATGGGGCATACCCTAGTGTGACTAGGTAGAATTTTCTGGTTAGGAGAGACCGGGGGTCCACTTCCACCTGAGTTGCAGAGGGTTCCATGCTCTGCAATGTCCCGATAACGTGGCAGTCCAGCCTTATACACCTCATGGGATGGGGAGCTAGCTACCCTTGGGTTAGATCTGTTCACTTTTGGATACTTTGGGCTTTAGAAAGTTCTGCTTCATGTTGAGCCCATGGCTGAGCACCGACTGTATGCCAGGCACCATCCTAGGTCCTGGAGACACAGCAGCAAACATGACAGACAAGGTCCCTGCCCTGAGGAACTCTCAACTGGAGAGGGAGATGATTAGAGAAAAAGATGGTGTGGTAAGTGCAGAGGTGTGAGTAGCCCAGGAAGCTGTGGGGGCCCCGAGAGGACTCTTGACCTTTGGGAGGAGGTGACACCAAGCTGATAAGTGGGGGACATGTAGTAGTTATACAGGTACAAAGTTTGGGAGAAAACAAATCCAGGCTGATGGAAGAGTGTGTGCAAAGGCCCGGAGAATCCCATCAGTGTTCACTATCTCCATTGCTACCCTCTGTCCAGCAACTATCCTCTCCTGCCTGGATGATTGTAACAGCCTCCTCGTGGGTCTCCCACAGAGAGGCAAAGAAGCTGGGGTAGGCAGCCACTAGCTCCTTCCTCTTCTTTGTTGAGGGCCGCTCCTGTGGATGTTAACTCACCTGCATTCTCCACTCAACCTGCATCTGTGAGCAGGGAGAAACAGGAAGCCACAGGCCTGTGCTGCAGTACTTGCAGGCCACCCCCAAGGAGGGCCTGGCCATGTGGGCGGGGCACTTATAGCCCCATCTATAGGCCCACAGGCTCCATGCCTCCTTCCCCTTTCTGACATCACTTCCTACTCTGCCCCCCACTTCCCCCCACATTCTGTTCCACCTACACTGGCTTTGCTGTCCTTCCAACTTGCCAAATGAAGGCTCATCTCAGGGCCTTTGTATTTGCTGTTCCCTCTGCCTGGAATGCTCATCCCCCAGATGCCCACGTGGCTCACCCGCTCACCTCCTCCACATCTCTGCACGAATGCCACCTCTTCAGAGAAGCCCTCCCTGACCACCTTATCTCAAGTCGCCCCTGGTTCATTCCCTCTCCACCTTGCCCTGCAGTGTGCTCCATAGCACTTATCACCCACCACCTGACATATGATATAGTTGCTTGTTCACGTGTTTATTGTCTGTCTCTCCGAGCAGACTGAAAGCTTTCTGAGGGCAAGGACCATGTCTGGTTTTGCTCACGGTGGAATCCCTATAACAGGGCCAGGGCAGTCAATAAATATTTGTGAAATAGATGGTTCTGAAACATAAGTGATTCTGAAACAGGAGCCCTTCCAGGTCTGACTGTCCCAAAGTCTTAGATAGGACCTCCCTCCCCAACATTGCCAGTGGCCAGGGGTGCCCTCTGAGGGCCAGTCACAGCCAAGAAGCTGCCAATTTGGGAGACTTCCTCAACCCTTCCCCACCCGGGCCCATCTGTCAGGGGTCAGGGGTCAGCCTGGTCCAGCCCCCTTTGAGCCCCAAGATGGAGGAGACCCAGTCCTGGGGTCCAGGCCCCACAGATGCCTGGTGAGGCCTGTTTCTCCTTTGGCAAATGTTCCCCCTTCCTTCACAGGGCCTGCGTCTGCGTTTCTGAACCAGAAGGTGTTTACACAAAACATCCTGGGTTTGGCGACAAATTCACCCTCGATGAGGAATCCTTAATGAATCTCCTTCTCTCCCCATGCCAGGTGGCTGCAGGGAAAACTAGCTCTGCCTCTGGCAGTTGAAGGAAGCCAACGGCCAGGCAAAGACGGGGTGCTACGGCGACTTCTGGGGCCACGATTTAGGGGAGGGCCTTTTTTCAGGGTCCAGAGACAGCTGCAGTCTGGCTTGCTGTGTGACAGGGCATTGCCCTTTTCCCTGCCTCAGTCTGCAACTGTGAAGTGTGTAATAACCCATCCACACAAAGGTTGCTGTGAAATTCAAGTAAGGCAAGGGGTGTGAAAGGTTGCAGTGGCCAAAAGGAGAGAAATAAAAAGCTGGACTCAGGGAAACAAGAGGTCAGAGCTCTACTGGGTCTGCTCTTGACTTTTTAAAGTCCTCGCCCCTCTCTCAACCTTGGTTTTTGCAGCTGTACAATGAGGTATTGGGCTTGAAGATCTCTAGGGAACCCTCTGGTTCTGAAGGGCCGCCACTTTCCACCTGCCTGCCTCGTCTTGGAGGTCTTCCCAGATCCTACAGCCCACACCAATTCACTTTCCAGCACTTACACAACTTTCTTCTGAGCTGGCACTTCATCACTCACTGCCCATGGTTTTCCAGCCCCTTCCTTGGGTCTAGGTCAGCTAGAATTCTGGAATTGGGCCTAATTGGGCCTAACACAGGGGCTCAATGAACGGGGGGGTCAAACTGAATTTTAAAAGATTCCTGCCTCCTTCCAACCCTGAGGAAAGACAATGAGGGGGAGTTTTATTCACTCTCATTTTATAAACTGGATCCTGAAGGTGTCAGAGGTTAATATAAGTCACACTGCTACATGGGCCTCCTTGGTGTTCCTCAGGCAGGGAGGGGAAGAATGATTTGATTTCTGCAAAGCACTACCACTGCCTGCCATAGTACATAATTATTTGTTTTGTCATTAATTGTCGATGTTTCCCGCTAGATAAAGTTGCACTAGGGCAGGGACTTTGTTTTGTTCACTGCTGCACCCTCAGCCCCTAAAACTGCCTGGCACCGAGGAGGGGCTCAAGAACTGTATGAAAGGGAGGGGTTGAAAGGTTTGTGCCTGCAGGGGGCGCTTCAGCCCCGCCCCCAAAGCTAGGTCCCGCCTCTCGCGTCCGCCCGCCGCGCGTGCATTGGAGCCTGCGCGCCACCGTTCTTCTTTCAATTGCGCATGCGCGCCGGAAGCCCTGTCAGGTCGGCGCGTGCGCGGACCGAGCTGCAGCGGAGGTAGAGCGGAGGTGGATGCGGATCGAGGCCGAGCCGAGTTGGCGCAGGTGAACACCATGCTGTCGCCCGAGGCGGAGCGGGTGCTTCGGTACCTCGTGGAGGTGGAGGAGCTCGCCGAGGAGGTGCTGGCGGACAAACGGCAGGTAGGAGGCCCGTCCGCAGGGCTGGGGCCCGGGTTTGGCCTGACGGCGAGCGCCTAGAGAAACGCGCGTGGTCCGGAACTGGCTCCAGCTCGGTCTCTCCGTGAGTTGACCTAGGCTTGTGGGCCAAGGGCTGTGACGACAGACTGGGCGGTTTGAGATCACGTGGGTCAAATGCGTGGCATGGCACCTTGCTTCACTCCTTTATTTAGCACATATTAAGTGAGCGCCTGTCTGTGCCAGGCCTTTCCTCTCTCGCCAACTTTTCTCTGCCTCTTGCCCTGCCTTCTGGATCCGACCCATTACCCCTTTGGGCGTTTGGATGACCTGAACCCCTTTTTCAAAATGCAGTTCTTGGGCCACCTCACCGACCTGGGCTGCACCGCCGCAGTCCAGGCCCTGAGTGGAGAGGAGGAACAGAAAAGAGCCCCGAGTGGTCTCGTGATTGCGCAGGAGTGGGGGCGTGGTAGGAGCGTGGGGCCCTGGCCATGTAGACCTGCACAGGGAGTTTGGGTCTGGTTCTAATGGAAATGCCAAGGGTTTTAAGGGAGTTCGTGGTGGGAAAAGCTGCTCAACATCACTAATCATTAGGGAAATGCTAATCAAAACTACAATGAGGTATCACCCCACACCAGTTGGAATGGCAATCGTTAAAAAAATCCACAAAAAATAAATGCTGTAGAGGGTGTGGAGAAAAGGGAACCCTCTTGCACTGTTGGTGGGAATGTAAACTGATACAGCCACTATGGAGAACAGTATGGAGATTCCTTAAAAAAACTAAAAATAGAACTACCATATGACCCAGCAGTTCCGCTACTGGGCATATACCCTGAGAAAACCATAATTCAGAAAGTCACATGTACCCCAGTGTTCATTGCAGCACTATTTACAATAGCCAGGACATGGAAACAACCAAAATGTGTCTATCGACAGATGACAGAAGATGTGAGATATATCCATATATATATCTACATGTATAATGGAATATTACTCAGCCATAAAAAGGAATGAAATAGGGTCATTTGTAGAGATGTGGATGGACCTAGAGTCTGTCATACTGGGTGAAGTAAGTCAGAAAGAGAAAAACAAATATCGTATATTAACACATATATGTGGAATCTAGAAAAATGGTACAGATGAACCTATTTGCAGGGCAGGAATAGACACAGATGTAGTGAATGGATGTGTGGACACGGGGGTGAAGGGGAGGGTGGGATGAATTGGGAGATTAGGTTTGACATAAATACACTACCATGTGTAAAAGAAATAGCTAGTGGGAGCCTGCTGTATAGCACAGGGAGCTCAGCTCGGTGCTCTGTGATGACCTAGATGGGTGGGATCGGGGATTGGGGAGGGAGGTCCAAGAGGGAGAGGGTATATGTATACATAATAGCTGATTAACTTCATCGTACAGCAGAAACTAACACAGCATTATAAAGCAGTTATACTCCAAATAAATAAATAACAAAAAATTTAAAAAAACAGTAACCTATGTGGTGGATCCTGTTCCCGTCTACGTTTTTCAGAGAGGTGAAATCACATAGCTCCTAATGGACAGCAGGATTCAAACGTGGGTATTTGGCTTCAGAGCCACTGCTGTCAGGCAGTATGCTGTACTGCCTGCTCACTCCCTTTGTAGCTGTTGGGCTGTTACCACCATCTCAGTGCCACCACCTCTGCTGTTCTGATCTAATATTGTTGGGGTTTTCATGATACTAGGTCAGAATCAACTGAAGGAGCTTGTCCAGGGGGTGGTTTGCACTCTCCTAGTGATTCTGAAATGCCCTAAAGCTTGAGAACTAGTGCTTCAGTGGATAATTAAAAAAAAATTACCTATTTAGTCATTAAACATTTCCCCAGCACCTCCTCTTGGGGGAAGACACCTGGACAAAGCATTGTTTTTAAGGAGCTGGAAGCTGAGTGGGGGAAGAAATACCTTCACACATCAGTCCATTTTAGGCAGGACATTGGACTTAACCTAGGAATGATGCCTTGTCTCTGTTAGGTTTTAATAGCCCTGGTCTGTTGGGAGTACAGGCTGGGGTTAGAAGTAGCTGAGTTCCTTCCTGCCCCTGTGCTTTTCAGATTGTGGACCTGGATACCAAAAGGAATCGGAACCGGGAGGGCCTGAGGGCCCTGCAGAAGGATCTCAGCCTCTCTGGTAAGCCTAGACCTCCTCACTGCAGCCCAGGAGGCCTGTTCCATTTTCTTTCTAAGGCCTTTGACTTGTCCCTGATAGAGACTGGGCAGGAGGCCACAGGCATGTAGCACAGCCCGTGGAGATGGGGGAGACGGTATTGCAGGTCTGACATAGACTGTGGCTCAGGGTTTCAGCAGCTACTCTGCTTTAGTTTTCTCTATGATACTTCCTCAGTAACAGGTCGTTAGCTGCCAGCTTACCAGTGTTGGCACTGGGAAAGTGCTGGGGGGTATAAAAACCCCCGGCACTTGAAAATTGTGAATTGAAAATTCACAATTTGAGAATTGTGAGAAAGCTGAAGAAGGAATTGGACGTGGAGTGGGTTTGGGAGAAGGGGATAGTGGCTCTTTAGATGAGGCTAAGTGGTTGTGACAGAGTAAGGAGCAGGGGAGGGGTGTGTGATGAGGCTGAAGAGGTGGGCAGAGGCCAGGCCATAATGAGGGGCCTTGGGGGCCAACGGTTTAAAGTGCACTGGGAAGCCTAAAACCTTCCAGTTTCTTCTCGTCTCACCAGAGTAAAATCCGGAGTCCTGCAAGACCCCATGGAATCCAGACTTCCTTGAACTCTCCCACGTCATCTCCTCTCTCTCCCCCTCACTCATCAGCTCCACCCTTGCTGGCCTCCTTGCTGTTCCTGACGCCCGGCACATTACTGATCTTTGCTGTTCCTGGTTCCTCTGCCTGGCTTGCTCTTTGCCCAGGTGTCTGCAGGGCTTACACCCTCACTTTCTTTGGGTCTCTGCCCAAATGGCACATAATCAGTGAGGCCTTACCAGACTGCCTGGTATAAATGACAAACTCCTCCCCTACTTTGGCATTCTCCATCTCTCTTACCCTGCTTTAGTTTTCTCTACGATACTCTTCAGGGTCTGACAAATCATATCTTTGTTTATTACCTTTACTTTTTTGTTTATTCCCTCTCCTCCACTATAACATAAGCTATGGGGGCAGGAACTTTGTCCTGTTCTGCTGTGTTCTCAGCATCTAAAACAATGCCTGGCATAAAACTATTTGTTGAAGGAATGACTGTTTGCCATTTCAGAAGACGTGATGGTTTGCTTTGGGAACGTGTTTATCAGGATGCCTCACCGTGAGACGAAGGAAATGATTGAGAAAGGTAAGGCCTCCTGGGCAGGGGTCAGGAACAGGTTCCCGCGCACCCCCCAGCCTTGGTCTTAACCGAGAACCGAGAGTCAAGCTTTCTTTGGGCAGCAGCTTGATGAGAGGCGGCTGTGTGCATGTTAATCCCTGCTCTGCCACTGAGTGATTTCCTCATCTCTAAAAGGGGGACACTTCTACGTAGCACAGTTGTTGTGCAGTTGAGATAAAACAGGACGCGTGCCTGGCGCAGTGCTTGTTTATCAGTGAGGGATGAGTTGGACTGCAAATAACAGGAATCCAACAAATTGAGGGTTAAGGAAATAGAGTTCTGTTTTTCTTATGTAAGAAGTTGTCCAGAGATGGGCAGTACAGGACTGGCACAGCTGTTCAGCAGTGTCACCTTAACACGTTCTCATGGTTATTGTGTCATCATCGAAGGCCTCATGTTTGAGTGCCAGGCTGGAGAAAAGGCAGAGGGTTTTCTCCATATATGGCCTTGCCTTCTATTTTGAAAATAAGACCGTCCGCCTCAGGGACTTCTGCTGATACCTCATTTGCCAGATTTAAGGCACATGCCCACACATAGTTGCCGGGGAGCCTGGCAGAGGAGCTCTTATTTTTCACATCCCCTGCAATAGCAAGTGGGTTGAAATGGACGTTTGGGAAGAGTGAACCTCTAGGGTCTGCCACAGCCTGGATACACACCATATGTTACTCAAATCTCACAGCTACGTTCCTGGAGGCTCTTTGGAGGAGCGTCATAAAGGCAAAAGGTCAGGCTACAAATGGGTCCTTGGCTGGGAAAAGGGCAAGTTATGCATGTTTTCTCTTCCGTACCCCTGAAAACATGTGGGCCAGGAGGACCAACAAGGTTGCCTCTGTCCCTGAAAACAGGGTATCTCTATCCCTATTGAAACTGAAATTCTAGCAAAGGAAACTAGGTCAGCTTGGAAGAGAAGCTTCCGGCTGTCTTGTTGAAAAACATACACTAATACCATGGTTATAAAATTAAGAGTCGTCATTGCACTTGGGTGGAGGCCGGAGGCCGCTCAGACTAAGCTTCCAGGGCGCATTGCCTGTCTGGGTTCAGGATCCTCAGCTCTCTTAGCCCACAAGTGTGGTCTTGTCACCGACATAGAGAAGTTCTGTGACATCATCACCTCTGGTTCTCAGGGATGGACACAGGCTAAACAAGCTTCTGTGAGACTGTGGTTCCTCATTTACAGTGAGAACCAGAACCACTGCCCAGGCCAGAAGACTCGGCTGGTTAGGGCTTTCATCCATCAGAAAGAATGAAAGTCTGTGAGGAGGACAGGAATGTCACTCACGAGTGGATGAAAACAGAGCTGGGGGAGTTGGTTGGGTGGCACCAGTCAGTTGCACTACTCAGGGCGCACCTGCCTTTGGGTGCAGTCCGTCCTGTAAGACAGCCTTCTCTTCACAGCCGTGAATTAGGTTAAGCATGAGCATCAGGCTGCACGTTGACTGTTTACATATCAGTTACCACAGTCCTGCCTTTGTGAAAACCCCTCACCTTGATGAATGTGGGTTTGTGAAATTCTTCACCCAACTATTTTCCATCCATCTTAGGGTAGGCTGGGTCTAGGTTCTTCTTTTTGTCCTTGCATTTGAATTTTCCATAATTATTTTTCCATAATAATTTCACTGTGGGAGGGTGACCTAAAATCCTGGTGTTGCCTTCCCCAGCCACTGGCCAGGGTACTTTGCATAATGAAAACAGTTCGGTGAACTGTGAGTCAGGGGACTGGTGTGCTCAGCCCTGTTTTGGGCTCACTCGGGTCGGGGCAGGTCATGTCCCTTCTCTAGCCTTTAGTTTCTTCCTCAGCTGGTCTCCGAAGTCTCCTTTTCTTTCCCACATGCTGAGACCCTTTGCTCTCAAGGGGGCTGGGGAGAGACTGGCATCCTTAGATCTGTCTATAGTATAACCTCATCTTGTTTGCCCATCTCATCTTTCAGATCAGGAACATCTGGATAAAGAAATAGAGAAGCTCCGGAAACAACTTAAAGTGAAGGTCAATCGCCTCTTTGAGGCCCAAGGTATTGGCCTGGGGGCTGGGGGTGGGGCTGGAAACCAGGAGTGGAGACAACCATCAACACGGACTTTGAAGGCAGGGGTGGGAAGCCCCTCCAGGTGGGCAGTGACCCGGGCAGCTGGTGAGTGGCACTGAAGCTGTGGGCAGTGGGCAGGGTTGTCTCGAGCTGCCCAGAGATGGAATGGACGGGAAGTTTGTGGGATCTTATTCCTGTCATAAGTTATTTTCCGGCACCAGGAATGGCCTGGGATATCTCACATTTATGCCAGGGCATGGTGTCGGGACTGGGATAGCTCTGACTAAGGGTCAGAAGGCCTCAGTCAGGTGGTCCAGGTTAGAGCTGAATTTCTAGGTAAACCAAACCACTCCAGATTGGTCACAGTCTGTTGCAAATCTGGAGGTTTCTAGCCAGCAGTCATGACTCTGCAGGTTCTTGGTGACTCAGGAGCAGGTGTCGATGCGCGTTTTTCAGTGCATTGCAGAATTTGAGGTCCATTTCTGTCAGTCCTCAAGGCCAAGTGTTTGGCAGCATGAATGCAGTGTAAGCCCCTTTCCCAGGCCTGACTCCAGGGCCAGTAGGTTGGACAGCAGGAGCCCCGACTCGCTGATGAATTGTCTTCTCACCCTAGGCAAGCCGGAGCTGAAGGGTTTTAACCTGAACCCCCTCAACGAGGATGAGCTTAAAGCTCTCAAGGTCATCTTGAAAGGATGAAATTTAAGAACCAAAGTGGGGGACCTAAGACCAGCATCCCCCCTGGGATCATGGAGGACCTAGAACTCTCCAGCCTTGACACCTGCAAGGACAGGATCTACTCTGCAAGGGGACAGTTGTGAGGAATCTGGCCATAGCCCTTGTACAAAGCTTCTTTGTCTATAGTACTTGGCTATTTTGTGATGGCAGGAGAGAACTCTCAGCCTGCCAGTATCTGCCGGACTTGACCGCTGGGGCTGGGTGGACACAAGGCCCATTGACAGGCTCTGGCAGCCACCAGGAGGTGGGAGGGGGCAGTGCTTGTGGGGGTGTGAGAATGACTGCAACAGGCACTTCTCAACAATGGCCTGCTATTGAAATGGGCCCCGGGCAGGGGGAAGAGTGGGAGCTTCATTCCAGCATTCCTCTCAGAAAGAGAGAGACAAATTTTCAAGCAGTGTGTGTAACGGAATTGGAATAAAGCAGGAGGCTCAGAGGAGGCTCCTGTCCTGAATGAAGGACAGAATCTTGATGCTTCATGGTCCGCCATAGGCAGACACACTGTCCCCCTGCACTGCCTCCATTTGGGCCCGTCTTCCTGCTTGCCCCCAGGACGGAGCCCAGAGTAGGTGCTGCTTATCAACCTGCTGTGGCTGCTCTATAGTCAGGAAGGCCTTGCAGAGTCCTGCACCAGAGGTGGGTGAGGGGCTGCGTCTTACCTGCTGCACTTGTGCAGGATCCGCCTCCACCGGCTCTGAAAGCAGGACCCAGGCCAGTGCTGCTCGGAGTTCCCATGTGCCTTCAGGGTCTGCGATCCTGGTGGGAATGTGCCGTGAGGGATGTCTTTCGTGTGCCTCGAGGGCTCAATAAATGTTACCTACATGAATGAATAGCAGCTTCTAGTCTTCACCTCATTCAGTCCTTAATTGAGGACATGCCACTCCTTTAGGATACCATCTATGAAGGGGCAGTGGTTCCTCCTTGAAATGATGTCAGGATTAGATAGGCAGTAACAACAGAAGATGGCAGGATGGAGAGGACACTCCCTTTGGTTCCAACCAAGTTATATGGGGAATCAAGCTGGTATGGCCACATCCTGTGTTTTCTTCAAGATAATCTAGAAATTTAGATTTTTAGGTTGAATCCTCTGTTTTTTAAATACTGCTAATTCAGAAAATTTTTTACAACTTGGGTGTCGGCCAACAAAACACTTTACATAAGTCAAATTTGGCCCAGACCTATGATTTTGCATCCTCTTGAGTTTTCTTAGTAGAAATTGCTGGGTTTTCCACATAATGGCCCTAAGAAGTAGGGAGGTTTAATTGGAAACTAAATGTCTGTCCACAGTAGATTAAAGAAATTGATAACTCCAAATAGTGCAATACTATACAGCTGTAATCAAGAATGAAGAAGCTCTGAGCACTGATTTGAAACAAGCTCCAAGATACATTAAAGTGAGAAGTAAGGACAGGTGTCTAATAAGCTCATAATTTGTGTGCAAACAATTATGTGGTTCCTTTGGAATAGAAACTGCATGGTGGGGCACAGGGTGCAAGGGAAGGACATGTTGCTGTTGTATATTTGAAAATGGGGAGTTGTGGCGTTCACTTTGGTTGATGCTGTCTAGCATGACTGCCTGGCTCACAGTTGGTCTGTCTGAACATTGCCACTGCCTGTCTGGCTGAGGGTGGATGCTAGGCCAAAGAAGAGCCAATCAGATTCTTTCTCCTGGAAAGATGTGGAATCCATGCCTGGGGTTGTCTGGGCTTGCCCCAGTCCCAGGGATGAGGGAAGTCCCCACACTCTGGAGGCAGGAGGCTCAGAAGGCCTGGCTTCAGGCCTTCCCAAGGCTGGCTGATTCACTTAGATTTCCCAGTATTTTCCTTTCAAAAGCCCTCCGCACCCCTCCCCTTCCTTTCCTTCCACAGTCAGATTCTTGCAGCCAAAAGAACTGTCCTGAAGGGGGGAGAGTGATAGGGGGAGCTGACTAGGGTCCCTTGGTAGGTCGCCCTGGAGCAATTAGCCACCAGCCCACTCTTGCTGCAACTTCTCTTCAACCTAGAGGAGGCGTAGGAATGTGGAAAATGCAGACATTCTTACTTGTGCCCAACTCCCCAAGCCATCTCTGCCTCCCAGCCCAAGGCTTTCTGGTCTAAAAAGCTCAGCTCCCAACCTCAAACAGGAAGGCTCAGAGAGGGACCTAGGTCGCCCATCTGACTTCGATAAGTGCACCTTTGCAGAGACTGTCTCTAAGTAGCTCTGCCTTCCTGATCCTTACCTTGGCCGTGGGTTCCCTGACATGCAGTCAGGGTATTGTAAGGAGGGCAAGATGTATATAAGGCTCAGTCCTTCCCCAGACCCCCAGTAAACACACAATCTAGTAACTGCTTGCTTTGCAAACACAGCTTAAGTTCCTTGCTCCTGGAGGATCTTTTCAACACTGATCACCGTGAGAGACATCAAAGGGTCAAAGCCAGGAAGATTTGGTTGCAGCTGACAGCATCCCCTGAGCCAAGCCTGGAGCCCGAATCAAGACTGTGATCCTTTATTAGATGTGATCTCTGGGGTAGCAGAACTTGCTGCATTTGTCCTCTTCGGGCCTGACCGCCAAGCCAGCAGATTCGTCAAGGTTAAAGTCTATCCAGTCCTGGGGATTGGCTCTCTCCTGGTGCAGAGATGCCCAGGGTGGGGTGGGGGTGCCAGGCTAGCAAAGCAGCTGCCAGGCCGGAGGGAGGGGGAGGGAGGGGGTGAGTGCTCTGAGGTGCTGCTGTGCTGGAAACTGGGAGCAGGGAGAGGACTGGTGTGGCACCTTCCCGGGTCGCTCTCCTCTATGCTGGGGATTAGTTGGGAGTTTTCTTCTGGCCTTGAAGGGAGCGGAACAGCTGCCTCAGCTGTTTTTTCCGATCATTGATGCAGCCTGGAAGGGAAATGGAGTGTTGCCTGGGATGGGCTGTCCCAAGTAGAGGGGGATTTAGGGGGAGTGGAGAGGCCTGTGCTCCCACTACCTGTGGGAAGAGAGGACAGCAGGAGCCATGCAACCACGGATGGCCTGTGGTTTGCATCCTGGCTCCCCTCCTGCCTGTCATGGCCCTTAGGCAGGTCATTTACCTCTTTGAGCATCCGCTTTCTCATCTGTAAACCAGGATACCTGCTTTATGGGGTGAATGTAAGGATCATCAAAAGAAGGTAATATTCACTGGGGGCTTACCTCAAACCAGGGGCTGCTTCAGGTCCAGAATGTGGACTGACTGGTTGAGCTTTCAGGGGAATAATGTGTACAAGAGAAAACTGAGGCTCGGGGAGGTTAAGTAGTTTGCTCCAAATCACACAATAAGTAGCAGGACTGAGGGCTGAACCCAGTCTATCAAGCTCCAGAGGCCCAGCTCTTAATCACCACCCCACATTGCCTTACCTTCTGGCTTTGCTCTGAAAATGCACTTAAAGCTAGCACAGTGCCTGGTACCTAACTGGTTAAATGTTAGCTTTCTTCCTTTATCCAACCCCATGTGTCAGGCACTTTCATCTAAGAGATGGCTCTTCCCCACAGGTGGCCCCTACTCATGAAAATGTGTCCCAGGCAGTCCGTGCTGAGAGGCTGACATGACCTCCCCTCTCTGAGTGTGTCCACAGCGTTCCCTTCGTTTTGCACTCAGAGCTGATCCTTGAGGGAACTCCGTGGTCATTTGATCTTGGGCCAGGCACACTGATGGCACTCACGAATGGTGGCTGACTGACTGAATCACCCTGGGGACAACTACTGACCTGGAGGTGTCTGCCATCTTCTCAGCAGCCCAGAGCCCTATCCTTGCCTCCTAGGCACTCACCAGCCATCAAGGCTTCACTGAGCCGAGAGTCCACTAAATGCATCCCCAGGGTTTTCCAAAGTGAGTTCCATGGAACCTTAGCTTTAACTACAATTGGCTCATTCATAATTCTCAAACCTTTGTGTCCAGTGCAAATCTCTTCTTGGAGTTCTAGACTCATCTCTGAGTTATCTGTTTATCTTTTCACCAGTTCTCAACACATCCCTAACTCATTTCATCAGTACTCTTCCACCCCGAGCCAGCTCCTCCTGTATTCAAAACCACCCACCCAGACACTCAACTGGAGACTTCTGAAGCACTGGCTCTCAACCTAAGCTGTGCTTTAGACTTATCTGGGAGCTTTGAAAAATACTGACATCCGAAGATATTTATCTCCAACAGGCATCAGTATTTTTTAATTCTCTCGCATGATTCTGATGTTCAGCCAAGGTGGAGAACCACTATTCTGAATCTTTGCTACTCAAACAGGGTCCAGGAACCAGCAGCATTGATATCTGAGGTGGATTGTTAGCAAAGGCGGCTGCAATGATCCTCCCAGGCCTATATGCACCTCTCTGTAAGGTGACTGTGCCGCTCCTCCCATCAAGAAGTGGAGTCGGGGATGGGGAGGGTGGGAGGGAGGGAGATGCATGAGGGAAGGGATGTGGGAACAGATGTATATGTATGACTGATTCACTTTGTTATAAAGCAGAAACTAATAAAAAAAAAAAAAAAAAAAAAGGAGTCGGGCTTCCCTGGTGGCACAGTGGTTGAGAGTCCGCCTGCCGATGCAGGGGACACGGGTTCGTGCCCCAGTCCGGGAAGATCCCACATGCCGCAGAGCGGCTGGGCCCGTGGGCCATGGCTGCTGAGCCTGCGCGTCCGGAGCCTGCGCATCTGGAGCCTGTGCTCCGCAACCGGAGAGGCCACAACAGTGAGAGGCCCGCGTACCGGTAAAAAAAAAAAAAAAGAGTCTATCTCCTTGTTCCCTGAATCTGGGCTGGACTGGCTTTGGCTAATGGATTGTGGTGGAATGACATTGTGGGATTTCTGAGCCTAGGCCTCAAAAGGCTCCACTACGTCTTCTCTCGCCCTCTTGGAACCCTGAGACTACCATGTGAAGAACCTGGGGCAGGGCTGCTGGAGGATGAGTGGCCACCTGGAAAGAGAGGCTGCTGACAGTCAGTCTCAAGCACCACACGTGTGAATGAGGCTATCCTAGACCATCACGTCTCAGCAAATCTGCTAGGTGCCTGCAGCCCTGTGAGAGACCCGGGTGACACCTGAAGAATCGTAAGCAAATAAAATAGTTGTTTTAAGCTGCGAGGTTTTAAGAGGGTTTGTTAAAGAACAGTAGCTTGTTGCAGACTCGTAGCCTCCTGCTCCAGACCTACTGAATCGTAACTGCATTTTAACAAGATTCCCAGGTGATCGCACAACTTGAAAGCATTGTATAGTCATCCTCCAACAACACCATGGGCAGGTACTAGGGTGTCTGCTGTGGGAAAACCATTCACAAACCTTCTCTCCTTTGCTTTCCTGAAGGCAAACGACTTGACTTCCCAGGCTTCCTTGCGGCTGAGGTGCCATGTGACCCAGTTCTAGTGGGTGAGAAGTCAGCAGAGGTTGCTGGGAGGGCTTCCCTTTTGGAATAAAGAGTCAAAGCTTGAAAGAAAGGCTTTGGCCCTTGGGCCTTCCTGTCTCTTCCTGCCTGAGACAAGGACACAGTGTCTGGAGTTGGAGCAGCCGTTTTGTAGCCATGAGGCAACAAGCATGAGCATCAAGGCAACATGCTGAGAGTGGCAAAGCAGAAAGAGGAAAGAGCTGGGTCCTTGTGCAGCTGTTGTGTACGGCCTACCCCATGACTTCCTGTGGCTTAAGATAAATCAGTTCGTATCTGTATAACTGTTAGTTGGCTTGTTAGTGTTTGCAGCCAAACCCAATCCTAAATCATACCAAACTCTAAAAGATACTTAAAACTTCATCAAAAAAGAGGGGAAAAAATGCCACAAATAAAATTTAAAAAGCAAAATGACAAACCCAGGAAAATGTTTACAATAAATTTGACAGAGGGATAATATCCTCAATATATTAATATCCAAGGCCTTTACAAATTTAGAAAAATGTAAGCCCATTGAAAAATCGAGTATGGACAGCTTACAAAAGAAGAAATGCAAATTTTAAATCTGAAACCCCACCCATAATCAATGGAATGCACAGAAAACAAGTCAATATTTTTACCTATGAAGTTGGCAAAGGTTTTTTGTTGTTTTAAATTCAGAACTGGCAAATTTGTGTAATATTTCTAAGAAAGCAATTTGACTGTAATAAGTCCATCCTTTTGACGCAGTAATTCTATTCCTAGGAATCTGTCCTAATGAAACAGCCAGAGTTTCAGCTGAGCTTTATGTGAGAGGATGTTCTCACAGGATTATTTATAAAAGTGAAAAACTGGAATCATGCCAAATGCTCAATTATATGAAATTGATTTCATAAATTTGGGGATGTTTTACAGCCATATGGTAATTTTGGTTTTAATTGTGCTCAGGGACAAGCACTAGCAGCCAAGCATTCAGGTTTTGGAATCAGACAGATTGGGGTTCAAGTCCCCGCTCACCACTTATAACCAAGACCATCAGCAAATGATGTAACATCTGAAGGCCATTTCCTCATCTACAAAATAATAAAAGCTGCCTAAAACTTAAATGAGATAACGTATATAAAATAGTTAGCCTGGACCTGGCCATAGAATGTTTCCAAAAGAGAGGCTCTTATTATTGAATGAGATGAAAAACGCTACATGGGAAAGTTAGACTCAAAGCTCCAGCCCAATGCCAATTTTGTAAAAGAAAAAGTATGAATATATGCATTTTTGAAAAACTAGATGGAAATACACCAGATTGTTAAAGATGGTTACGTCTGGATTTTTTTTTTTCATTTTCTTCTGTAATTTTCAAATATTCTACAATGAGTATGAATAATTTTTATGGTCAGGGAAATTTTTCACTCTTGAAAAACCAAATTTAAAGTCAAGCCCCGAAGTCCTTAATTTCTCTTAACAACATATCATGCTTTTTGTTTGGGTGCCACTTAAGCCTTTTGAAATCCACCTCGTGACAGATTAATAATATCTCTCACTATGTGCCCCGCAGTATTCTAGGCATATATTAAGACAGAAACTATTTAATCTCTGTTTTACAGATGAGGAACAGAGAGGTAAGTCCCTTGCCCAAGGTCACACAGCTGGTAAATTGTAGATCAAATTAAAAACAGTCTAACCACTGTGGCAAGCTGCCTCTTAGACTACTTGGCACCTCCCATGACTCATCCCTGGTGCCCACTCCCCACCTGGCCCCACATACCAAGGTGCGTGTTGGTCACAATGTTCCCCAGCCCCGACAGGTCATGAGGCCCGTCTTCTCTGCTGACAGGGCCATCGTTCCACATGAGGTCGAAGCCTCCCACTCGCTTCTCTCTTCCCGTGAGTCTGGACAGGCAGGAGACAAAAAGGGTTAACGAAGGTGCACCTGGTAGGGCCCTAAGACTCAAGCCAGGTCCCTGACCGTTTCCTGCTGCCCACCCTGTCAGAGTACCTTCTTTTGTCCATCCATTCACTGGCCGTTTCCCAGGTGCCCACACAGGCCTCAGAGGGGTCATCCCCCATTTGTCCCCAGGCTTCCATACTTGCCCCCAGTAACATGCACCTATTCGTGCTTTCTGGTTTAAAGTCCGCTGTTCTTCCCAGACCACAGACTCCATGAAGGCAGGGACTAGGCCTGTCGTGTCCTTTATTGTGTCCCCAGTGTGTGGCACAAGGCCTAGCACATAGTAGGGGCTCAAATGTTTGTTGAATGAATAAGTGATGGTGGCTATAGTAGACACCTGAGGTTCTGCCTGCTCAGCATACATTTCACCTTTTTTTAGCCTGTGGGTACCTGGGTTTTTCTTTAGAAAACGATGCCTCCTTCTCTCACTCTCATGGCTCAGGTGGGGTTAACCTCACCCCCTGGGAGGTGGGCACACTACCTAGGTCAATCAGAGTCACAGTGATTGGTTCCGGGATGGGCATGCGACTCAATCCCCACCAATGAGCAGTGAGAGTCAGCCCTCAAACTTTTGTCAGAATAATTGGGGAAAAGTTAATACGGAGGAAAGAGATGAGAGAGAGGGAAGTGAGAACAGACAAACCAGCCAACACTGCCTGAGCCATTCCTGAAGTCAAACCCTGGATCTTTCTATTATATACACATCGTTATATAAGTAAATAGCCTCTTACTGAGCACTTTCTGTGAGTTACACACTTTATAATAAATTACCTTGGTAAATTAATCTAACAAACCTGAGAGGTAGATAGATATGAAATCTCCCATTTTACAGGTGAGAAAACTGAGGCTCGGAGAGGTGAAGTGAGTGGTTCAGGGTCCCACAGTCAGGAAATATTGAGGAAATCCTGCTGGACCAAATCTCAGAAAGCTGTAGTTGGCCTGCTCTGCTGGGACAGGGCTAAGTCCCTGGGCCAGGATCTGACCCTGTGTGGACATTGCAGTTTCTCCACCTGTAGAATGGTGGGGTGGTGGGGACAGAGCCATCTCTGAGGGCCTCTCAAGTCCCAAGGTTCTGAGTTCTCTATCCTCGGTGGGAACCCTGATTGTCAGGTACAGGGATGCGTGAGCAAGGTTGCTCTCCCTCACCTGCCCTCCATGTCCACGATGTGCAGGGTGTCTTCCAGGAGGCAGGTCTTGAGCTCATAGTCCTCCTGGCTGCTGGCTGTCAGTGATGGGGATGCATTGACCTCCAGGAGCCACCTGCGGAGGGAAGGGAGTAGAGAAGCTTAAGTTTACCTGGTCCCTGAGGCCCCTGGAATTTCACTGAGAGGCTAGATAGGGTGCCTGGGTCTCACCCTCAATTCAACCAGGGCTGCTCTCTCCACATTTCAATTTGAAGAAAGGTTTCAGGGGCTAAAACTTTTTTTTTTAATTTAAGTAATTTATTTATTTTTGGCTGCGTTGGGTCTTCGTTGCTGCGCGCAGGCTTTCTCTAGCTGCAGCGAGCGGGAGCTACTCTTAGTTGCGGTGTGCAGGCTTCTCATTGTGGTGGCTTCTCTTGTTGTGGAGCACAGGCTCTAGGCGCGCGGGCTTCAGTAGTTGTGGCACGCGGGCTCAGTAGTTGTGGCTCATGGGCTCTAGAGCGCAGGCCCAGTAGTTGTGGCGCACGGGCTTAGCTGCTCCGCAGCATGTGGGATCTTCCCGGACCAGGGCTCAAACCCGTGTCCCCTGCATTGGCAGGCGGATTCTTAACCACTGCGCCACCAGGGAAGCACAGAACTTTTGAAAACAACTGTCACAAACTTGGGCAATCCCCACAGGGTCCAGGTGGTGACTTATATGAAGTAAGTTGGTGGGGGTAAGAATGATTTTGCTGCCCTCATGCTTATTATCGCTTTTCCTTCTTTCAAAAGAGCTGTGAGTACAAGAAAAACTCCTGTCCTAGTGAAACTTTGCCCATAAATGATAACCAGCCTGACACGTCAGGGGGTGGGGAGTAGCAGGGAGGGGTAGAGACTGTGGTGAGCCAGAAAGAGCATCCCATGTCTAAAGGGGTGGCTATGGAGGCTCTAGGAGAGCGTTGCCCTGTGAGAATGTGAACCCAGAATTGCAAGATCCTCTGACTCTTCCAGAAAAGCCAAAAATCCAGATTTTTGTGTAAACATCTTCCAGTTATTGGAGACTGTCAATGAAAATCAACCAAATGAAAAAACGTTCGGAAGGCCAAACTCAAAGTGTCTGCAGGCCGAAAGCAGCCCAAGGGCCGCCAGCCTGCAGCCGCTTGTTTTGTGCAACCCTGTCATTTTACAGACAGGAATCTGGGGCACAGAGAGGGGAGGCCTCACCCAGCAGGTCAGTGGGAGACTAGGGCCCCCTTCCCACTATCTTCTGCCTCCTGCCAAGCTTGTTTCCCCTTTCAGTGTCCACTTTAATGCCCATAGCACATCTTGCATCCCCGGGGGCAAGGGAGAGAGACCCGCTGGTGTCCGGCCCCTGTTTCTCTTGAACTTGGGCCCAACTTAGGTCTTGCTCTAGGGCTCCTACTCCTGGCTCAGAAAGCCCCTCAACAGCTATACAGTGACCCTGGGGAGGGGGTTGGGTCCAGGAACCTCAGTGCTGTGGGAGCAGCTCAGCCCAGGAACATGGACCCTGGGCCTGGCTTGGCCCTTGACTTATTGCATGACCTCAAGCTGCCTCAACAACCCCAATGGGCTTCTGTGCCCTGTTGTATCACGTAAGGGCCATCACTGTGTTCCCTGATAGTTCAGGTTTGTTCTACTCATCAGCTCAACCTCCTCGTGGGCACTGGGAGGGCACAAAATCCTTGGCAGGGATCGACATGGTAACAGTATTCCCTTACATGGCACTTTGCATCCTCCAAGCACCAGGACTAACAGAGGGGAAGATTCTTGCCTGATAGGAGGGGAGGATTGCTGACTCAGCAGATGCTCAGGAAAGGCCTCAGTGCCAGGCATAGGGCTCAGTACCCCACTTCTTCCTCATAACAATCTAATAGGCACAGTGACCATTTTATTTAATTTTTAAATTTTTTTTTGGCCGCACCGCGCGGCATGCAGGATCTTAGCTCCCCGACCAGAGATCGAACCCGTGCCCCCTGCAGTGGAAGCGCAGAGTCTTAACCGCTGGACCGCCAGGGAAGTCCCACAGTGACCATTTTATAGACAGGCAAGCTGAGGCACAGAAAAAGAAAGTGTGCCCCACTGGGAAGTGGCAGAGCTGAGCTCAAACCCGGGCAGTCTGGGTGCAGAGTGTGTAAAACATCCCTCCATGCTCTCCGGGCCGCGAGCCCATCCACTTACGGCTTGAGGTCCTGGTCTATGAGGATGTCATAGCCATACAGCTCGAAGCAGTGCTTGTCGCTGATGATCACCTTCTGCACGCTCTGCAGGCTTCTGATGAAGATGTTGTCCATGTCACTGAAGAGCGTCTCCACTGCCTCGGGCCCGTGCTTGGACGCCAGATACTGCCGGAAGCGCTGCAGCATCCACTTGCAGCCCTGGGACCCCGCCGCCGGGTTGGGAGAGGGAGCCTCAGTCAACCCGGACCTGGCCCGTCCAGACCATCACTTACCATCAGCACAGCCCTTAGGCTTGGACGAGAGGGGTCCAGCCCTGAGTCCTCTGATTAGGAGAACCCCAAGTGTGTCCCTCCTTGAGGGGCGAAGATTCTACACGCCCAAGAGCCTGTGCCTCTCTTTCTAGAGCACAGCCTGCTATCCACCACCCCAGAAGTCCCTGACCAAATGCCCTGTGCCAGCTTCCTCCCTGGGCCTGCCCTTATGCAGACAGACTGCCCTGACCATGTGTGCACCCCAAGGCCCAGGGAGTCACCAAAAGCTTGCTGTTTTGGGTGTGTGTGTGTGTGTGTCTGTGTGTGTGTTTGCAGGAAGCCCCCTCGGGGTGATGGGGAGCTGGGGACCATCTCTTCCTGTGCTCTTCTGTTCTGGCTTTTAACTCTGAGAAGTCTGAGTGTTCTAAATATGAACCTGGCCTTGCAGGTTATTAGATAGATAGATGATAGATAGATAGATAGATAGGTAGGTGATAGGAGTATATCTGTCAAGGTAGGAGGATACAACACATTTTTTAAAGGGTGTGTTCTTTTGATTTGTAACTCTTAAATATTTAGACACATGATGTGTGGGCCTCCATTTGTACTCTTGCCCTGGGCCCTGCAAACGGGAAGGGTGAGCTGACCTCGCTGGAGAACTCTCTTGGGCTCCTTGGCATCCCTCCTCCTCCCCCCAGCCCAGTCCCAGAGGCCATACCTGGAGGGCAGAAGCCCAGGTTCCTCACCTTCTTTGGGTGGTAGTCGGGAGACGTCTTTTGCACGGCGACATTGGTGAGGTGAACATCTGGCAGAGATTAGTGGTCAAGGGGCAGTGCGGACAAGAAAGAGCTGAGCCCTGCGCCATGTAGCCCCCAGGGACCAAACTGAGACCCTTGCTTGGCAATTGATGGGGGAAGGCTACCAAACAGCCCAGAGGCCACGTGCGGGGGCTTTGGAGTCAGATGGACTCGGGTTCAAATTATGCCTGCATCTATCTTTACTGGCTGTGGGCCCCTGAGCAAGTCACTTAACCTCTCTGAACCTGTTTCCCCACCTATTAAATGGGGGTGTGTAGTAGTATATTGACCTCATAGGGTTATCTGAAAAATCAGATAAGATGCTGTGTAGAAGCCCCTCTTACAGTGCCTGGCGTGGCTGATATTAGATTAGGATTGCTCCACTCAAGAGGAGAGAACACTTTCTAACATGTAGAAAGACCAAGCACAGAACAGCCATCTCAGGACATTCTGAGCTCTCTCTCACTAGAGGGGTTCAGGCTGGGTGGCCACTTTGCAGGAATATCAGAGAAGTGACCCAGCATTGGGATGGGGTCAAGTTGGCCGCCTTTGAAGTCCCAGCCCTGAGAGTCTGCCTTTCGGTATCATTACCATCGTCACCACCAGTAACATTGGCAACACTTTGAAGCTTACAGAGCATGTTCAAACACTTCAGCTCTTGTATTCCCCAAATCATTCCCATCTCACAGAAGAGAGCTTCGAGGCTCAGAGAGGTTGACAGCCACTCAGAATACCCCCTTCTCAACATCCTCCTCCACATAGCTAAGTAGGATGGATCCCCAAAACCTTGTGTAGTGACAAGACATAACTTTCACTTGGACTTGTTGGTGAGACAGGCTGAGACCTTTTGCTGCAGTGCTTGCACCTGGATACAAAGAAACTATAAGGGACTAAAAATAACTGCATGCAAGCGCAGTTGGGGCAAGTTATGGACAACAAGATACAAAGAGACCAAAAAGCCCAACTGCCACTTCTGAAGAGCCAGGAGCAAAAGCAGAGGGTCGGGAGCAAAAGCAGGGTATTGCACATGCCCCCTACACACCACCACCACCAAAGGGTTGGGCAAAACACCTAAGCCACCCTTCTGGCCCGACCCCTGGACACACCCCTACCCTCATCCCATATAAGGAACCAGCTCCCCCCACCTTGGTGAGCAAGCCAGTAAGGGAACTTGTTACTTGTTCTTGCTCCCCACTGCTGCAGAAGGGGCCCCAATAAAGCCTTGGCTGAATTTCTTCTCTGGCTTCTGATCAATTTCTATTGATTGAGGAGGCCAAGAACCCTGGGTGGTAACATTGGGACATTTCAGAGATGCGGAGGTAAAGACTCTAGGTCACTGACCCAAGTCTAATTCCCCTAACACGTATGTTTCTCCATATCTGTGGCATATTGGACAGGGCTTCAGCCTCTCCAGAGAAGGTGGGTATTCTCTGTAGCACCATTTTCCTAGAATGTCTTCTTTAGGGCTTTTCATAGACTTTTTTTTTCACATTTGTCTGAAAGATTTTCCGCCTTAATTTCAAAAGAATAAGCACATAACAAACCACTAAAAGGAAGAGAGCCCTTACATTTTTGGTCAACTGATTTTCGAAAAGGGTGCCAAGACAGTTAAGTGGTGGGAAGCAAAGTATTTCCAACAAATGGAGTGGGGATGCCTGAATATCCATGTGTGAAAGAATAAAGTTAGACCCCTTTCTTATACCATAGACAAAAATTAACTCCAAAAGGACGACAGACCTAAATATAAGAGCAAAAACTATAAAGCTCTTAGAATAACATTTAGGAATAAGTCATTGCAACCTTGGGTTAGGCAGAGCTTCTTAGCTTTTGTGACAACAAAAGCACAGGTGAAATACATGCAGAAAAAGCTTTTCACAAAATTCAACACTGATTTATGATTAAAAAATTCTCCAGAAAGTGGGCATAGTGGGAACCTACTTCAACATAATAAAAGCCATATATGACAAACCCACAGCCAACATCATTCTCAATGGTGAAAAACTGAAAGCATTTCCTCTAAGATCAGGAACAAGACTCTCACCACTATTATTCAACATGATTTTGGAAGTTTTAGCCACAGCAATCAGAGAAGAAAAAGAAATAAAAGGAATCCAAATTGGAAAAGAAGAAGTAAAACTGTCACTGTTTGCAGATGACATGATACTATATATAGAAAATCCTAAAGATGCCACCAGAAAACTATTACAGATAATCAATGAATTTGGTAAAGTAGCAGGATACAAAATTAATGCACAGAAATCTCTTGCATTCCTATACACTAAAAATGAAAAATCAGAAAGAGAAATTAAGGAAATACTCCCATTTACCATTGCAACAAAAAGAATAAAGTACCTAGGAATAAACCTACCCAAGGAGGCAAAAGACCTGAATGCAGAAAACTATAAGACACTGATGAAAGAAATGAAAGATGATACAAACAGATACAGAGATATACCATGTTCTTGGATTGGAAGAATCAACATTGTGAAAATGACTACACTACCCAAATTAATCTACAGATTCAATGCAATCCCTATCAAATTACCAATGGCATTTTTCACAGAACTAGAACAAGAAATTTTACCATTTGTATGGAAACACAAAAGACCATGAATAGCCAAAACAATCTTGAGAAAGAAAAACGGAGCTGGAGGAATCAGGCTCCCTGACTTCAGACTATACTATAAAGCTACAGTAATCAAGACAGTATGGTACTGGCACCAAAACAGAAATATAGACCAATGGAACAGGATAGAAAGCCCAGAGATAAACCCATGCACCTATGGTCACCTTATCTTTGACAAAGGAGGCAAGAATATACAATGGAGAAAAGACAGCCTCTTCAGTAAGTGGTGCTGGGAAAACTGGACAGCTACATGTAAAAGAATGAAATTAGAACACTTCCTAACACCATACAAAAAAATAAACTCAAAATGGATTAAACTTACCTAAATGTAAGGCCAGACACTATAAAACTCTTAGAGGAGAACATAGGCAAAACACTCTATGACATAAATCACAGCAAGATCCTTTTTGACCCACCTCCTAGAGTATGGAAATAAAAACAAAAATAGGGCTTCCCTGGTGGCGCAGTGGTTGAGAGTCCGCCTGCCGATGCAGGGGACACGGGTTCATGCCCTGGTCCAGGAAGATCCCACATGCCGTGGAGTGGCTAGGCCTGTGAGCCATGGCCGCTGAGCCTGCGTGTCCGGAGCCTGTGCTCTGCAAAGGGAGAGACCACAACAGTGAGAGGCCTGTGTACCGCAAAAAAAAAAAAAAAACAAATACAAAAACAAAAATAAACAAATGGGACCTAATGACACTTAAAAGCTTTTGTACAGCAAAGGAAACCATAAACAAGACAAAAAGACAACCCTCAGAATGGGAGAAAATATTTGCAAACGAAGCAACTGACAAAGGATTAATCTCCAAAATATACAAGCAGCTCATGCAGCTCAATATCAAAAAACCAAACAACCCAATCCAAAAATGGGCAGAAGACCTAAATAGACATTTTGCCAAAGAAGACATACAGATGGCCAACAAACACATGAAAAGATGCTCAACATCACTAATCATTAGAAAAATGCAAATCAAAACCACGAAGAGGTATCACCTCACACCTGTCAGAATGGCCATCATCAAAAAAATCTACAAACAATAAATGCTGGAGAGGGTGTAGGGAACCCTCCTGCACTGTTGATGGGAATGTAAACTGATACAGCCACTATGGAGAACAGTATGAAGGTTCCTTAAAAAACTAAAAACAGAGCTACCATATAACCCAGCAATCCTACTACTGGGCATATACCCTGAGAAAAACAATAAGTCAAAAAGATACATGTTCCACAATATTCATTGCAGCACTATTTATACAATAGCTGGGACATGGAAGCAATCTAAGTGTCCATCGACAGATGAATGGTTAAAGAAGATGTGGCACATATATACAAGGGAATATTACTCAGCCATAAAAAGGAATGAAATTGAGTTATTTGTAATGAGGTGGATGGACCTAGAGTCTGTCACAGAGTGAAGTAAGTCAGAAAGAGAAAAACAAATACTGTATGCTAATGCACATATTTAAAGAAACAGTACTGATGAACCTAGTGGCAGTGCAGGAATAAAGATGCAGATGTAGAGAATGGACTTAAGGACACAGGGGGAGAAGGGGAAGCTGGGATGAAGTGAGACAGTAACATTGACAAATATACACTACAAAATGCAAAATGGATGGCTAGTGGGGAGCTGCTCCACAGCACAGGGAGATCAGCTTGGTGCTTTGTGACCACCTAGAGGGGTGGGGTAGGAAGGGTGGGAGGGAGGCTCAAGAGGGAGGGGATATGGGGATATATGTATACATATAGCTGATTCACTTTGTTGTACAGCAGAGACTAACAGCACTGCAAAGCAATTATACCCCAATAAAGATGTAAAAAAAATTACATTGAGATTAAAATAAAAAAGCACAGGTGGCAATAAAAAAGTAGATAAATTGGACTTCATCAAAATTAGAAACTTTTGTGTTTCAAAGGACATTATAAAGAAAATGAAAAGGCAGTGCACAGAGGATTTTTAGGGCAGTGAAATTACTCTGTATGATACAATATGATGGATACATATCATTATATGTTTGTCCAAACCCATAGAATGTACAACCTTAATGTAAACTATGGACTTTGGGTGATTATGATGTGTCAACATAGGTTCATCAATTGTAGCAAATGTACCACTCTGGTGAGTGGTGTTGATAGTGGGGGAGACTATGCACGCGTTGGGGCAGGGGGTATATGGGAAATCTCTGTACCCTCCTCTCAATTTTGCTATGAACCTAAAACTGCTCTAAAAAATAGTCCTTAAAAAAAAAAGGACAACCAGGGACTTCCCTGGCGGTCCAGTGGTTAAGAATCTGCCTTCCAGTGCAGGGGATGCAGGTTCGATCCCTGGTTGGGCAACTAAGCCTGCACACCACAACTAGAGAGAAGCCTGAGCACTGCAACAAAGAGCCCACGCTGCAACAAAAAGATTCCGTGTGCCTGCAACTAAGACCCGACCCCAAAATAAATAAATAAATAAACATTTAAAAAAGAGAAAACAAACAATGGAACAATATATATTAAAAAATAAAAAGGACAACCCACAGGATGGAAGAAAATATTTGTAAATCATGTATCTGATAAGGGAGCAGTATTAAAAATACATTTAGAAACACAGTTCAACAATAAAAAAGACAACTCAATGAGAAAATGGGCAAAGACTTTGAGTAGAAATTTCTCTGAAGATTTACAAATGGCCAGGAAGCACACAAAAAGATGCTTAACATCATTAGTCATCAAGGAAATGCAAATCAAAACCACTTCACATCCACTAGTGTGGCTATAATAAAAAATGACAGATAATAACAAATGTTGGCAAGGATGTGGAGCAACTGGAACTCTCCTACCATGCTGGTGGGAATGTAAAATGATTCATTGCTTTGGAAAATAGTTTAGTGGTTCTTCAAAAGGTTAAACATAAAATTACCATGTGACCAGCAACTCCACTCCTAGTATATACCCAAGAGAAATAAAAACATATGTCTACACAAAAACTTGTACATAAATGTCCATAGCAGCATTATTAATAATAGCTCAAAAGTAGAAACAACCCAAATGTCCATTAACTAATGAATGGATAAATAAAATGTGCTATATCCATACAATGGAACATTGCTTAGCAATAGAAAGGAATGAAGTACTGATACAGGTTATGACATGGATGAACTTTGAAAACATTATGCTTAATAAAAGAAGATACAAAAGACCACATATTATATGAATCCATTTATATGAAATGTCCGGAATAAGCAAACATACAGAGTAAAAAGTGGTTGCATAGGGCTGGGAAGTGGGGTTGGAAGGAAATGGGAAACGACAGCTAATGAATATGGAGTTTCTTTTGGGGGATGGTGAAAATGTTGTAAAACCGAATGTGGTGATGGTTGTGTGAAGATGATAAGAACCATTGAGTTGGGACTTCCCTGGTGGCGCAGTGGTTAAGAATCCGCCTGCTAATGCAGGGGACACAGGTTTGAGCCCTGGTCCAAAGGATCCCACATGCCGCAGGGCAAATATGCCCATGTGCCACAACTACTAAGCCTATGCTCTAGAGCCCAGGAACCACAACTACTGAGCCCATGTGCCACAACTACTGAAGCCCACACACCTAGAGCCCATGTTCTGAAACAAGAGAAGCCACCAAAATGAGAAGTCTGCACACTGCAACAACCCCACTCGCCACAACTAGAGAAAGCCCGTGTGCAGCAATGAAGACCCAACACAACCATAAATAAATACATTTATTTTTTTTAAAAAGGAACCATTGAGTTGTATGATTTAACTGGGTGAACTGTGTAGTATGTGAATATATCACAATACAATTGTTATTTAAAAAATGCAAAAAGAGGATGTTCAGGCAAAGTGAGTTACTGGCTTTAAGAGGGGAAATCGCTCCCTTGTGATGGAGGAAACACTCAGATTTCTCCGCACACTGCTCCTGCCTGCAGGGAGGAGAAGTCAGGGACTTCCCTAGTTTCCAGGGAGAAACAGAGGCTAAAAGAGGAGAGTGGGTGACTGGTCAGCTGACCTCAGAGCCTCCCCTCTCCACAGATGGACCTGAAACCAGGTTCCAATGGACCAACAAGCTAAGTGGCAAAGAGTAAGCAAACAAATGGTCCAATTCATAGAGAAGTGGAACTGATTAGCTGTGAGATCTTCAGGGGGAAAAGGATTTTCTTATCTTAGAAATGACAATAGAAATCACAGAGGAAATCAGTGGATATAGTCAACTCTGTGAAAAGGAAATTAATCAGATGTCAAGGCAAAAATGAAAGGCAAACATGACTAGAGAAAAGATTTGTAACAAATATGACAGGCTAATGTTTTGTCACATGAAAATCACGCATAAATTGTTAACAATAAAATTGTATGACCCTAATAGATAAATAGATAAAGGATATGAAAACATAAAAGAGAAAATATAACTGGTAAAAGACCATCTGGGAAAGTGCCCAAAGTTTCTAGTAATAAAAGATACACAATTTTAAAGGAATGTAAATGGGGGAAAAAATGCAAATTGGAAGAGATGCAAATTCTAAGGCAAAAAATCTGCTTCCCCATCAAGTCAGTTATATTTTTTTAACCTTTTTATTGGAAAAAAATTTAAAACCCACAGAATACTTGCAAGAATAGTACAATGAATTCCAATATATGCTTCACCTAGATATGCCAATTGTTTTGGAAATGTGTTTTTTTTAAATAAATTTATCTATTTTATTTATTTTTGGCTGTGTGACGTCTTTGTTGCTTCGCATGGGCTTTCTCTAGTTGCTGTGAGTGGGGGCTACTCTTCATTGCGGTGCGCGGGCTTATTGTGGTGGCTTCTCTTGTTGTGGAGTACAGGCTCTAGGCACGTGGGCTTCAGTAGTTGCAGCACACGGGCTTAGTTGCTCTGCAGCATGTGGGATCTTCCAGGACCAGGGCTTGAACCTGTGTCACCTGCACTGGCAGGCAGATTCTTAACCACTGCGCCCCAGGGAAGCCCTGGAAATGTGTTTTTTAATTGATCGTCCCCAGTACTGGGGAGCTGGGATGAAATGGGCCCTGTCAGTGGGAGGGTAAAAATATGAGGAAATCTTCTGGAAAACAATCTGGCCGATGCCCTTGACCCAGTATTTATACCCCTGTGGCATCATACAAAGGAAAAAATTTTAATATAGTAAGAGATTTATGAAAAAAATGTTTCTTTGCAGCATTGTTTGTCATAACAGGAAGAAATTGACTACTTCCCAAATGCCTGCAGCAAGTAGGATTAGTAAGCCAATTCAGTGGAATACTTTGTAACTAATAAAAAATGTCTATAAGGAAAATACTTAAATACTGTTTAGTGAAAAAAAAGTTATACAGTCGGATCACTCATATATAAAAGGCCAAACAACAACAAAAAACCTGGGAGGAAAGACATCCAAAAGGTAAGTAATTATTTCCAGAAAGTGTGACTAGAAAAGGTTTCTTTTCCTCCCTCCCCCCTTTCTGTACATTTCTGTATTTTCTGATTTGTCTTTAAAGAGCTATACTTTTATTATGATAAATAATATATACTTTATATTATTATATAAAGTATATTATTATATAAAGTATTATATAAATATACTTTAAATGTTTTATTCTCTTTACTATTAAAGTAATTCATAGTGGTTATAAAGCACAGTTTGTAATATAGAGAAATGTGTAAAGTTGAAAGTAAATGTTTCCTGACCTGATTCTAATCCTCTGAATTTTTCAAAGTTAACAGATTCATGAATATCCTTTCATACTTTCTTCTAAACAGAAACATACTTCCCTAAAAGCAAAAATGGGATTGTAAACACATCCCAGTTCTACACGGCACATGTTTCCACCTCATGGTCTATTGTAGATACCTTCGGGTTTTTTTGTTTGTTTGTTTTTCTTGGCAGCTTTGCAGCTTGTGGGATCTTAGTGTTCCCAAGCAGGGATGGAACCCGGGCCCTCAGCAGTGAAAGCGCGGAATCCTAACCACTGGACCGCTAGGGAATTCCTGTAGGTGCTTTTCCATGACATTTCAATCATCTCATTGTATTCAGCAGCTACACAGGATCCTGGAAATGCTTTATCATTCGTTTCACCATCCCTCTAGGGTGGGTTAAGCTGTTTCTGCTTGTTTACTACTACAGTGTTAAGGTGAATATTTTTATATTTTGGGTGTGTGTATATGCATATATGTATTTGAATAATTGTGTGTAAACTATATATATTATATATATTTATTTAAAGTCAGGTTAATAATATTATATATTATTATTTTGTGATCCCAAGTTGCTTTATTATTTTAAAAGTTGCTGTGTATCTAAAGCAAATATGGCAAAATATTAATATCTGCTAAATCTGGATGGTAGATGCATAGATTTGTTACAGCCTTTCCTGCAGTTTTCATAGAATTTAACTATTTCAGTATTTAAAAATTAAGAACAATTAAAAGAAGGGATGGAAAATTACGTGTATTCACTCACTGTGAAAACGGCAAAGCCTCATTAAACAGAAGCTAGCCCTGGGAGAGGCCTCAGTTTAATAAGGTGCTGGGAGAGGCCTCAGTTTAATGAGGCCCCATGATGCCTGGAGATAAGCAAACACTTTTAAATGGGGGCCGGGAGACCACTAACCTGTACTGAGTAGTCACTCTAGGTTAGGCATTGTCTAAGTGCTTTACATGTACCATTTAACTTTAATAAGAAATGAGGTGGGGGCTTCCCTGGTGGTGCAGTGGTTGAGAATCCGCCTGCCGATGCAGGGGACATGGGTTCGAGCCCTGGTCTGGGAAGATCCCATATGCCGCGGAGCAGCTGGGCCCGTGAGCCACAACTACTGAGCCCGCGCGTCTGGAGCCTGTGCTCCGCAACAAGAGAGGCCGTGACAATGAGAGGCCCGCGCACCGCGATGAAGAGTGGCCCCCGCTCGCGGCAACTAGAGAAAGCCCTCGCACAGAAACGAAGACCCAACACAACCAAAAATAAATTAATTAATTTAAAAAAAAGAAGAAATGAGGTGGCAAAAAATGAAACTAAAATGAATTTGATGAGTTGCATATGGTAAAGGCTTGTTAGAATCACAAAATAAAACAAACATATCAGAAAGGCTGAAGTTGGCTAAATAGAAAGAAACAAATTGTAGAAAATTCTCAGGAGGGCCTAAGCCCTTCTATCATGTAGGGAATGTATTACCTTGGACAGACACTTAACTGAATAATGAAATTAAGGCACAGTGATGTGAATTGACTAAAAGCATCAGCTGGATTGCCCAAGCCCGAAGCTTGGCAACATCACTTGCCATTTCCACCTCTCCCATATGCAGGGAATCTAGTCCTGCTGATTTACCTCCTAAATATTGCTGATCATCTACCCCTTTTCCTCTGATGCTCATGTCCGAAAATCTTAAAAACAATCTTTGATGTTTATATTTGAACCAGATAATACATTCACATAGTTCAAAAGTCAAAAGGTATAAAAATGTATATAAGGAGTATCTCCTTCCCACCCCAGTCCCCACCTACCCATTTTTCCTCCCAAAGGCAAATTCTGTTTCCTGTTTCTTCTACATCCTTCCAGAGATATCTATGCACAGATAAAAACATATACAGAGATATACTTTTTTTTTTTTTTTTTTTTTTTTTGCGGTGCACGGGCCTCTCAGTATTGTGGCCTCTCCCGTTGCAGAGCACAGGCTCCAGATGTGCAGGCTCAGTGGCCATGGCTCACGGGCTTAGCCACTCCGTGGCATGTGGGATCTTCCCGGACTGGGGTACAAACCCGCGTCCCCTGCATCAGCAGGCGGACTCTCAACCACTGTGCCACCAGGGAAGCCCCCCGTTCCTTTTTAACAGCTGTATAGTACTCCACTGTAAAAATGAGTGATTCATTTAGTTATTTTCTTTGTTTTTAAATCTCACAACAAGGCTGTGCAGTGAATAACATTTAACCCCCTCTTTTACTATATTGTTAGTGTACCTGCAGGATAAACTCCAGAAGGGAATTGCTCGGTCAGACGGTCCGTGCATTTGTCTTTTGATAATTTGCCAGATTGCCTCCTAAGCGGTTGTACCAGTTCACGTTCCACCAGCAATGTATGTACTCCCCTAGCCTCGCCAGTATAGCGTGTTATCAAATTTTTCATATCTGTCAATTTGATGGGTGAAAAGGACATTGTATTCAAGTGAATGAGTGAGCCGATGACTAGGCATGTAAAAGGACGCAAACATTCTCCAAAGGGACTCAAACACTCCTATCCTATGAACATGAATCAATGTGAAATGATCATCAAGCAGAGAAGCCTGGGGTGAGTTGCTCTGAGCAGAGCAGGGCTGCTCTCCTCAGATCACTGGAGGATCCCCCATCTCCACAAGATTGTAAGCTCCGGAAGGGAAGTGACCAGGGCTGTCTTGTTCACTGCTGTATCTCCTGTGCCCAGACCAGAGCCTGGCACTCCGCAAACATCTGTGGAATGAATGAGTTATCTCAGGACCAGCCAGAGGACAGGCAGAGCAGGGTATGTGGAGAACGTTTAGGGGTAGGGGGTGGGATGCCAGGATACACTGGTCATCAATGCTGTTCAGTGTGAAGCGGGTGTTGGAGAATCGGGCGAAGCCGTCCCGGTACAGCCAGGCTCGCAGCGGCATGTACTGTGGGGGAGGTGGAAATGGAGAGAGAGAAAAGGGAAGGGGAATCAATACCAGCACTTTCACACCTCCTAGCTTTTGCACCTGCTGTTTCCTCCGCCTGGCATGCCCTGCCTTCTTTCCCACATCATCCTTCATGAATTTGTTCAGCCTCCTTTGATTCGATCCCCCTCCTTCCCTGGAGGTAGAAGTAGGGGTAGGGAGATGCAGAAGGGAACAAAATTAATGGGTGTCTTCTCTGCTCCACCACCACATGTGACACCCACCAGCTCACGGTGTGTCCATACTCCCCACCAGACTGTAAGCTCCAGGAGGACAGGGGCCGAGCCTGTCTTGGACACCCTTATATCCTGTTCCCAGCATAGAATATTGCACCATGAAGGTTTAAGTGTTCGTCGAATGCATGGGTGGAGGGAGTCTAGCACCTCCTTTGTTAAGAGAGTAAGATGCCTGGATCCAAATCCCAGCTCTGCCACTCACCATCTGTGTGACCTCAAGCAAGTCACTCGGTCCCTCTGATCTGTTTCCTCATCTGTAAAATGAGGCTAATAAAAGATCCTACCTCCCTGGTTACTAGGAGGACTGAATGAGATAAAACCTGCTAGATACTGGGCCTGGTGCTCAATAAATGCTAGCTGTGGTTACCATGGATGACTGAATGAATAAAGAAGGCAGAGGGACAATCCAGTTGCTGGGGTCTCTGAGGCGGCAAAGCTTGAATCTGTTTACCCACCCCCGGGCTCTCCCAGGCAGGTTAAACCAGACAGCTCACACGGGTGCCCCCAGAATGGCTTCTGCCCCTGTCCCCCAGTCCAACTGTCCCTTCCCCGCCACTGGAGGAAGGCACATGTATTGGTCACTCACCGACATCACCAGCACATAGACACGCAGGTCAAACTTGCGGCCTGTCAGGCAAGGAAAGAATTAATCAGTGTAACAAATACTGATTGTGTACCATGCTACGTTTGGGGGATACAACAGTGGACAGGCAGATGTGAATCCCAGTGAGCCACAGGAGGTACCGGGCGCCTGCCTAGCCCAGATGGGGCGGGGCCTTCGCGCAGGAGGAGCTGCCTGAGCAGAGGCCCAGAGGCGACAAAGAGCTTGGTCCAAGGGCAGAGTGGAAGGAGATGTCAGTGAGGTCAGCAGAGGCCAGGTCATGTGCAGTTTTTGGATTTTGTTCCACCAACCATGGGAAGCTACTGAAGGGTGTCTGATCCCTCTGGCAACTGTGTTTGGAGCGGAGCGAAAGGGGCCAGAGCAGTGGGCATCAGTGCGGAGGCTGGCGTGTTGCCCTGGAGGGAGAGGACAGTGGCCGGAACTGGGATGGAGGTGGCCAGCAGGTTCAAAAGCTGCATGGGAGCTTGATGAAGAACCGGATGTGGGAGGGAAGAGAGGGATGCTCCCAGAACGGTCTCCATCTTCTGGCTTGGGGGTGCGAGGGCTGTGTCCCCTGGGGGAGGCTGGTGGGTGAGCCAGATGGTGGGGGGTAGGACAAGGGCTGGATTTTAGTCCTGTTGGATTCGAGTTGCTGAGAGATGCCTGCGAGGGGATGATACAGGCTGCAGGAAATCAGGGTCTGGGTTGCGGGGCAAAGTCTCGGCTGCAGACAGAAAGCTGGGAGTCACTGGATCTGGGGGGTGGTTAAAGCCACGAGAAGGGATGGGGTCACTGGGAAAGGAAGGGGTGGAGGAGACACCACGGACTGCCCCTGGGGAAGGACATTGCCTGAGGAAGTGAGAGGAGGTAAGTGATGTTGACCCCTTTGGAGCTCTGGCTCCTCTCAGACCAGACCCTCCCAAGACGCCCCTCCTCACATACTGCCTGATGTGTCTGTACTTTACGGCCCCCCCGTGCGGGAAAAGCAGAGGTGGAGACGGCCTGGGGAAATCCGAGAAGGTTTCATGCGCCGTAGCCTGGTTCCGCCTCAGGCCCTTGGCCCTTACAGCTCCCCCTGCCTCCAAATCTACCCACGGGTGACTCCTAGCTGTCATTCAGGGTTCAGCTCCTGTCACCTCTGCAGAGAGGCCCTCCCTCACTCTGCACTTGATTTACTTCATAACACTCACCGCTGTCTGGAACTCTCTTACTTCTTTGTTTCTGGTTTATTGCTGTGTAAGCTCCAAGAGAGCAGGGTGGGCAGCCAGCACCCTGGACAATGGTTGGCACTGACTAGGCACTTTGTAAATATTTGTTGGATAAACGCATGAAGGAGCTGGTTCTTGAAGAATGAGGAGGATTTTAGTGAACCAGGAAGGGAGAGGGAAGGGCATGCCAGGCAGGGGAAACCTTAGGGGCGACGGCTGGGAGGTGGAAGCATGCAGGATGGGATTCTGTCTTTGCACCGCATCATGCCTGGTGTCAGGCTGAGCCCATGTTGGGCTGCTAATCAAGACTTGTTGACTGACTGACCGACCATTCCATGGAAGGGCAGGAGCAGAGACAGCCACCTTACCTCCTATCAGGTAGGGATTTTCGATGTAACGCTGAGCTACATAGTTCTCCACGGGAATATCATCTTTCTGGTCATCATAACTTCTTGTGTCCTAGTAGTAATAATAATTGTTATTAACATTTTTTTAGCATTTCCTGTATACGAGGCATTGTGATAGGCACTCTACTTGGGGGTATATGATCTGATCCTTAAATCAACCCTGTCGGGAAAGTACTAATGTTATACCCGTATTACAGATGAGAAACTGAAGCACAGAGACGGGGGGGTGACTTGCCCATGGTAACACAGCCAATTGGTGGTACAGCTGGGAAGTGGACCCACACAGGCTGGGCCCAGAGCTTGGGTATTTAACCTCTAGATCTGTGCTTCCCAATAGGGCAGCTACTGGCCACATGTGGCTATGTACATTTATATTTAAACTGATTAAAAGGAAATGATGTTACATGCTACAATATGGATGAACCTTAAAGGCTTCATGCTGGGCTTCCCTGGTGGCGCAGTGGTTGAGAGTCTGCCTGCCGATGCAGGGGACACGGGTTCGTGCCCTTGTCTGGGAAGATTCCACATGTTGTGGAGCGGCTGGGCCCGTAAGCCATGGCCGCTGAGCCTGCGCGTCTGGAGCCTGTGCTCCGCAACGGGAGAGGCCACAACAGTGAGAGGCCCGCGTAACGCAAAAAAAAAAAAAAAAAAAAAAGGCTTCATGCTAAGTGAAATAAGCCAGACATAAAAGCACAAATATTATTGTAAAGCAATTATACTCCAATAAAGATGTAAAATAAAATAAAATAAAATAAAGCTATCCTGATCAGAATGAACTATAAAAAAATAAAGGACAAATATTGTATGATTCCACTTAAACGAGGTACCTAGAGTAGTGGAATTCATAGAGACAGAAAGTAGAAGGGTGGTTGCCAGGGGCTGGGGGCAGGGGGGCAGGAGGGGATTAGTGTTTAACGGCTACAAATTTCAGCTGGAGAAGATGAAAAAGTTCTAGAAATGGATGGTGGTGATTGTTGCACAAAACTATGAATGTACTTAATGCCATTGAACTGTACACAAATAGAGTTAAACTGGTAAATTTTATGTATATTTTACCGCAATAAAAGAGGAAATAAATTAAAAATCCAGTCCTTCAATCGCACTAGCCTCATTTCCAGTGTTCAGTATATCAACATGTCACTAGTGGTCAGGACATCGGAGAGCACAGGTGTGCACCATTCCCACCGCTGTAGAAAGTTCCATTGGTCAGTGCTGCCTGGAGCACCACCCAGGCCTCCAAGGACATTCCTCTCCCTTCTCTACCTGCTAATTCTTTGCAGGCCAGTCCAGCTCAGGAGGATAGCACGCTCCTTTTCACCTCACCATCTGCAAAGCCCTTTCCCACCCACTGTCCCCTTCACAGTAACCTTGTGAGAAAACCGAGGCCCAAAGGCAAAGGTCACACACCTGGTAAGGTCACACAACAGCCAGTGGCAGTGAGCGCTGGAACTCAGGGCTTCTGGGCCCAAGGGCCAGAATTTTCTACACCTACCATCACCCCCACCCCCAAGCTGCCTCAATATCGAGGCAGCCAGGTCTTCTCTTTCTGGGACCCAGGGCAACCCACACCTATACTCATGTGGCTGCCAGAGGGGTTGACAGCGCTCGGAGTGGGCTGAGCCTCCAAGCTGGTGAGCTTCTTCGCAGCGGTGCCCCGACAGTTTCATGGGAGGAATCAGGACACACAGTGGGGAGGAAAAATTCATTTACTGAGCACCTGCTGTGAGCCTGCTGACACGGTAGGTGCTGGTTGTGGAGTTCTGTCATCCTGCCCCTCACACCCACCCTGCACATTATTGTCCCTAAGGGGTTCAGCAATTTCCCCAGGACCACACAGCTGCTGAGGCAGGATTGGGACCAGAATTTCTGCTGTGACAAGGACGGGGTTGGGGGAGGGAGGGACCTGCCTCAGGCTCAGTCCAGGACCTGGAGGAAGAGTTAGCCAAACTCTCCGCAGCCAGGTGAGCAGGAGGCCCAGGAAAAGAATGCACCATTCTCTTAGACATATTAATTCACTGGTTCACAGGGGCACAGAGAGGTGAAATGACTTGCCCAAGGTCACACAGCTATTAAGTGGCAAGGTCAGGATTTGAACCCAGGCAATTTGGCTCCAGAGACCCTGCACCCATAGGCAGGCCTGTGGGCAGAACTTCTTTGCCAGTCCTCCAAGCTTTCAGGGCAAGGAGGAGGGGCCCCTCATCCATGCAAGGGCAAAGGAGGGTTTGGGGAGGAAGGGGGAGGGGCAAGCTCACCTTCTTCCAGTCCATGATGTCCTTCAGCCTCCGGAAGAGGAAGATGCCCTTCCCCTGCGACCGGGCTACCTGGGGTGGGGGTGAGGGCAGAAAGGTTGGCTCTCAGCTCTGTGTGGTTCCCTGTTGGCCCCTGGGCCTGGGGGCCTGGGGCCCCTCCCCAGGGGCCCCTCCCTAGCATTTTTCTGTTTCCATCTTCCCCGAGGGCCCCCCAGCTGTCCCTGAGGAATGGCCCAGCCCAGCCTAGAAGGGGTTGGGACAGAGAAGGTGCTAAGCATGGTGGGAGGGAGAGAGGGAAGTGGGAAGGAAAGTGAGAGACTGACTGAGCTCACAAAGGCACACAATTGCATGAATAATACAAAGGAGCAGACAATTAAAAAGCCATTTCTAACAGTCCTGGGAACACATCATCCACTTCTTTTTTTGGAAATCAATTTGCCTTCCTAATTAGATTTTGCTTCAGCTAATATTGCAATCAGCCTGCCTTTACTGAATCCCAGCATGGATAATTCAAAGCTTCACAGAGTCTAGGGGTTGGGAGAATCTTTCATACCATGCAGGGCAGCAGGCACCAAAGGCATTGTTCCCTCTGTGACATCCCTCCACAACGGTCACCTGCCTGACCTTGCACATTCACAGTGCCAGGGAGCTCACTACCTTCCCCCACCCCCTGACAGCCCATTCCACAGCAGGATAGCTCTATTAAGCAGTCACTTCATCCAAAAGGTACATATTAGGTGCCTACTGTGTGCTTGGCTTTATGCTACAGCAGTAACCCAGACCTCATGGAACTTTCACAGCCTAAACGGTGTTGAGTGAAAATTCTCCTGCCTGGTTCTGGCCTCTAGGCCTCCTACAACAAATCTGGTTCCTGGGCCCCAGAGCAGCCCTTTGGTTATTTGCAGCCACTGAACAAGTGCCCCGGAGTCATTTTTTCTCCAGCATAAATGCACCCAGCCTGAGCAAACTCTCATGTCATTCTCATCTCCTCTGAGCATGGCCCAGCTGATCAAAGCGAGGCTCTTGGTACAATGTGAGGTGGGCAGGGCCATCAGGCATGGCCACGGGTTGTTGCAAGAAGGGCTCCCAGCGCTGGGGGCAGTGGGAGCTAAAAACCCAGCCCTGCTCTGCCTGCCATGCTGTGCACTCTGGTTCAGGGTTGTGTGTGCCCAGAAGATGGCGTGCCCAAAATACTGGAGCACTGGCAGTGGCGCAGGGGCAGCCACATGTGCACAGCTCTTTTGGAAAACAATTACTCAGTGTGCATCCAGGGCTTCCAACAGTCCACAGCTGTGCAAAGACTTGACCAGGCACTTTGCGAGAGATGACCCAGAGTAAGCAATGAAAAGGCACTGACCCATAGTCTTCAGGGAAACGCAAATGAAAACCCCAATATGATAGCACTACACACTCCCCAGGAATGGCTAAAAGTAAAGGCAGACACTACCAAGTGTTGCTGAGGATGTGGAGAAACTGGAACGCTCACACACTGCATTGTTGGGAAACCGCTGGGCAGCATCCACTAAAACTGAAGGCAGGCACCCCTGTGACCCAGCGATTCCTCTCCTAGGTAACTCCGTGACAGAAACGTGTGCACGTGGGCATCCATGGACATGCATGGGAATGTCCAAGCAGCACAATTCATAATAACTCCAACCTTGAAACTCTCAAATGAATAAATATTCTCTCAATGGAATAGTATACAACAATGCTTAACAATTTACAGTTACCCACATCAGTATGGATGAATCACACGGACATAATGTTGAAGGAGAGAAACCAGACACAATGTAGCTGTACTGCATGATTCCAATTATATAAAGTCCCAAATCAGACAAAAGGAACCTATGCTGTCGGTGACTGGGGGTGGTGAGTGGAAAGGGGTCTGGGGGAGCTGCTGAGGGGCTGGCAATGCCCTGTGTATAATCTGGATACTAGTGTTCACCTTGTGAAAATTCATCAAGCTATATCCTTAATAATTTGGGCACTTTCTGTTTTATTAAACTTCAATTAAAAAAATTTTTTTAACAGTTCATACCTTTTGATCTAGGAACCGCCACCCCCACCCCTGTTGGTTGACTTCCCTAAAGCCACTCCAATTCCTCTTCTTCCTGGCTGACAAAGCCCACCTCTCAGGATGGAGGCTAGAAAGACCAGGTACTTATTTTCCCAGCCTCCCTTGCAGCTAATGGAAACCATGTGACCCATTCTGGCCAAAGAGACCTAAGGAGATATCTGCTTGGGGCTTTGAGGAAAGAATTTCATCCTTGTTAAAAATGTTAGGGTTGGGGAGAGATTGGGGGTTGGGGAGAGAGAGAGAGAGAGAGAGAGAGAGAGAGAGAGAGAGAGAGAAAGTGCCTGTCCCTTGTTTGAATGCTACATCTGAGGAGGTGATACCTGCAACTACAACAGCCATCTCACATCCATAAGGTGACAAGTTTGATGACAGAAACCCAACACACTGAGGAGGCAGAGTGGACAAAGAGAAGAAGCCTGGGCTTTTAATGGCACCATTGAGCACATCCCTAAACCTGGAGCTGCCTACCTCCAGCTTTCTTGTTATATAAGATAATGAAAAGCCTTTATTGTTTAAAGCCTTGTTAGTCACTGACATGCCTATTCCAGGAGATGTCCTCCTAAGGGAATAATCCTAAAAAGTGGAAAATAAACTTCCTGCGTGGTGATATATCAGGGTTGTTGAGACTGGAAATCACCTAATATCTAGCCCTGCCAGACTGTCATTTCCAAAAGCAATCACAACCATATTCCCAGTCCCATATGTCTTCCACAACCTTGCTACCCACCACCTTCCAACAAGAGGAAAGTCAATGTCCGTTCCCCTTGAATCTGCGTGAGCCTTCAGGACTGTCTCAACTAATTGTGTACAGCAGAAGTGATGCTGTGGGAATTCCAGTGCTGGGTCATAAAAGGCAACACAGCTTCCACACAGCTTTCTCTTTGGAGATGGTCACCCTTGGAACCCAGCCACCATGCTGGGTGAGGAAGCTCAGGTCACGTGGAGAAGCCCACACTGGGGGCAACTGAGTCTTCCAGCCCCCAACCCTGGCTGAACTCCCAGCCAGCAGCCAGCACCAACTTGCTAGCGGAGCGAGTGAGCCAGCTTGGCAGTGAATCATCCAGCCCTCAGTAAATCCGCCCAGGTAGATGCTGGAGCAGCCATGAGCCTTCCCTGTCAAGTGCTGCCCAAGCCGGAGGCTCATGAGCTCAATAAGAGATGATTGTTGTTTCAAGCCATGGAGTTTTGGGATGCAGCAACAGAAACAGAACTTTAGGGAAATAGTTCCTAAACAATGGTAATATTAGAAGCTAATACTTCTCAACTATGAACCAGGCACAAGGATTTTACACACATTTCCTCATTAAAACTTTATTTTTTTCACCTTGCATTTTCTATTTACTATTTTACATTAAAAATTTCTGACATATCAAAAGCAGAGAATAGTACATACTCCCAACACACAAATTCAAAATTATCAAACTTTCATTTTAAAACAAATCCCAGATGTCATGTTATTTCAGCCTTACAGACTTCAGTGTGCATCTTGTTTTCAAAAAATTGACACTCTGCTATATAACCATAATACCATTATCATACAAGACATAATTAATAATGATGTCTTAGCACCTGATTCTTCAGTCCATAATCAAATTCCCCTGATTATCTCAAAAATGTCCTTTTATAATAGGTTTAAGTCCAGACCTAAACAGCTCCCTACATTGCATTTGGTTGTTATGACACCTAAGTCTCTTTTAATTGAGGACAGTCCTCCCTCCTTTCCCCCTGCCATTGACTAGGTGTACAAACCAATTGTCCTGTGCACTGTTCCATATTCTGTGTTTGTCTGTTTCCTTGTAGCATCATTTAAAGTATTCCTCTTTTCTTTGTATTTCCTATAAATGAAACTTAGCTCTAGAGATTTGGTTAGATCCAGGTTCCACTTTTTGGCAAGAATACACAGCTGGTGCTATTCCATCACATTTGTCTGGTTGCTCCACACCTAGAGATGCTAAGATTGATCAACTTGCACCTTTTTCAACTTCACATTCTATTCTGAGCATCTCTCCATTTCAGCTCGTATAGAATGTCCTCGTTCTTTACTATGGCTACATAGATCCCACTGGGTGAAAATAACAAAGTGATCATTCCCTTGAAAAGAATACTTCATCTCAATTTATTTGTAAAGATGATCATAAAAGACCCATCAAGGTCTATGATTCTTTAATTATGTGCAACAAAAGTTTGCTTTTTTTTTTGCAGTACACGGGCCTCTGACCATTGTGGCCTCTCCCGTTGCGGAGCACAGGCTCCAGATGCGCAGGCTCAACGGTCATGGCTCACAGGCCCAGCCGCTCCGCAGCATGTGGGATCTTCCCGGGCCGGGGCACGAACCCGTGTCTCCTGCCTCGGCAGGTGGACTCTCAACCACTGTGCCACCAGGGAAGCCCAAAAGTTTGCTTTTTAAAAGGAGCCCTTGAATGTATGTTTGGTAAAGAAGTCTGTTCTATTGTAATTAATTAGTTTCTAAATTCTGTTTAGAAAGTCATATCATGAATTTTCTTAAGGGACAGTTGAGTGTTGGCTAAAATTATGTGGAGGGATAACTACAAGAAAACTACTGCATGTGATACGACTATAGAAATTGTTTTGCTTTTCTCCCTTTGTCAACAGGAAAAGGGACAGAAAATCTCAGACTCCTTAAAGATAGCCTCCAAACACCAAATGGAAACACTGGAATTATGTGTAATTAGAATTACGCATTTACAGATAACTAAGGGGCCACTTGACAAAATTCATAAAATGGAAGTGAGAGAATTTTACTCAGGAGACAGGAAAACATGGGTAATACAGATGGGATCACCTGGAAAAACTCAGTCCAAATAGAATCTACCCTATAGAATGGGGGAGTCGCAGTGGAATGGATACTGGGGAGACAGTAATGCCCACTAAAGCTGGAATATATACTTAATTTGAATAAAAAATCCTCTCTTATTTAAATCACAGTGTCTCAGTTAGGTTCCATGTACCATTAGTCCCCAAATTTTGCAAAGGTAGACACTGAGGTTGGATATAAAGTATAACAAGTTACGCAACTTTGGGGTTTTTTTTTGAATTTTTGAATTTTATTTTATTTATTTTTTTATACAGCAGGTTCTTATTAGTCATCCATTTTATACATATTAGTGTGTACATGTCAATCCCAATCTCCCAATTCATCACACCACCACTCCCGCCCCACACCGCTTTCCCCCCTTGGTGTCTGTACGTTTGTTCTCTACATCTGTGTCTCAATTTCTGCCCTGCAAACCGGTTCATCTGTACTATTTTTCAAGGTTCCACATATATGCGTTAATATACGATATTTGTTTTTCTCTTTCTGACTTACTTCACTCTGTATGACAGTCTCTAGATTCATCCACGTCTCTACAAATGACCCAATTTCATTCCTTCTTATGGCTGAGCAATATTCCATTGTGTATATGTACCACATCTTCTTTATCCATTTGTCTGTCAATGGGATTTATGTTGCTTCCATGACTTGGCTATTGTAAATAGTGCTGCAATGAACATTGGGGGTGCCTGTGTCTTTTTGAATTATGGTTTTCTCTGGGTATATGCCCAGGAGTGGGATTGCTGGGTCGTATGGTAGTTCTATTTTTAGTTTTTTAAGGAACCTCCATACTGTTCTCCATAGTGGTTGTATCAATTTACATTCCCACCAACAGTGCAAGAGGGTTCCCTTTTTTCCACACCCTCTCTGGCATTTATTGTTTGTAGATTTTCTGATGATGCCCATTCTAACTGGTGTGAGGTGATACCTCACTGTAGTTTTGATTTGTATTTCTCTACTAATTAGTGATGTTGAGCAGCTTTTCATGTGCTTCTTGGCCATCTGTATGTCTTCTTTGGAGAAATGTCTATTTGGCCTTCTGGCCATTTTTGGATTGGGATGGGTTGTTTGTTTTTTTTAATATTGAGGTGCATGAGGTGTTTATATATTTTGGAGATTAATCCTTTGTCCGTTGATTCGTTTGCAAATATTTTCTCCTATTCTGAGGGTTGTCTTTTCGTCTTTTTTGTAGTTTCCTTTGCTTTGCAAAAGCTTTTAGGTTTCAGTAGGTCCCATTTGTTTATTTTTGTTTTTATTTCCATTATTCTAGGAGGTGGATCAAAAAAGATCTTGCTGTGATTTATGTCAAAGAGTGTTCTTCCTATGTTTTCCTCTAAGAGTTTTATAGTGTCCGGTCTTACATTTAGATCTTTAATCCATTTTGAGTTTAGTTTTGTGTATGGTGTTAGCGAGTGTTCTAATTTCATTCTTTTACATGTAGTGGTCCAGTTTTCCTGGCACCACTTATTGAAGAGACTGTCTTTTCTCCATTGTATATCTTTGCCTCCTTTGTCATAGGTTAGTTAACCACAGCTGCATGGGTTTATCTCTGGGCTTTCTATCCTGTTCCATTGATCTATGTTTCTGTTTTTGTGCCAGTACCATATTGTCTTGATTATGTAGCTTTGTAGTGTAGTCTGAAGTCAGGGAGCCTGATTCCTCCAGCTCTGTTTTTTTCCCTCAAGACTGCTTTGGCTAGTGGGAGTCTTTTGTGTCTCCATACAAATTTTAAGATTTTTTTTTTTTTTTGATACGAGGGCCACTCACTGTTGTGGCCTCTCCCGTTGCGGAGCACAGGCTCTGGACGCGCAGGCTCAGCAGCCATGGCTCACGGGCCCAGCCACTCTGCGGCATGTGGGATCTTCCCAGACCGGGGCACGAACCCGTGTCCCCTGCATCAGCAGGCAGACTCTCAACCACTGCGCCACCAGGGAAGCCCAAGAACCCCATTTGGATCTCCTCTTTCCCGTAGCCCCGCCCTCTGGGGACGTCTGAGCCCTCACAGTGGTCTCATGTCCCTGCCATGTGATCGGTTCAGGCATGAGCCAGCAGGATGCCAGGGGAAGTCTGTTGCAGGGACTTCTGGGAATTTGTGTCTTCCTCAAAAGGGCCACAAGACCAGGGTATTCCCTTATTCCTGCGGCAGGTGGAGATGTGAGGAGGTTAATTAGAGCTGCAGCAGCCTTGCTGTGACTGAGAGGAACAGTCAGCCCACTGAGCTGGGAATTGGTGACAGTGTTGAACTGCCCACTGAACCATCCCTGGAGTTGACCTTTCATCATTCAAGGAAATTCCCTGGGGTCTGTAAGCTTGAATGAGAAAAAATTTTTCATCTTTATTTTCATTAACCCCTGAGCAGATTTTCACATTTCCTTCCATTATGAAAGCAGGCAAGAAATCCTAGTAGTACTAGCCAGGCCTGTGACTTTGCTCTCAAAAAAAAAACTCCAGTTATTTTCATATCACGTTACAACTGTTGCTGATATCTATCTCCAAATACTGGTTCTACCCATTATGACCTTGAAACTATGATAACGGTTGGGCCTGCTGTTAGACTCTCTTTAATGGTTAATGAAAAGAACATATATTCCTACAGCATAAAGAAGGTGTTAGTATTTGTGGTGGCCCCGTGAGAAGTACCCGCAGGCCTCTGACTGCAGGAGAGTAGCTGACAGAACACCAGCTGCGGCGGCAGAAGTCCAGCCCTGCTTGCCAGGCCACTGATGGGGATGCAGGGACCCGAAGGCTGGCCCACTCCTGGGAGACAGGGGGCTCCTGACAGTGACTAGGGCTTGAGGCCTCCGTAGGCCTTGTTGAAATTCCGTCAGGCCACAGGGCAGTTAGGAGACTTCGCCCACCCTTCCTTCCCTCTCTCCCTCACTGGGGTTGGCCTTGGTGGAGTGACAGCTCCCTCAGCCTCCCCAGGCTCCCTCCCCGTCGTCTCACAGGCCGAACTCTGGCCTGTTAAATCTTGTCTTGGCATCTGTTTCTCGGAGGAGCCAGACAAACACAGCTTGTAACTGTTTTTCAGTACAGTTGCTTTCTTTTATAATCAAACATACTTTATGTTATGCTTTTAAAAACGCTATTCTGTGATGGGGTCCACACATGACACCAGATGCCAAAGAGAACAGTTCAGAACCCCTGCCTTCTTGTTTGAGCTACTGTGAATTGGGTTTTCTGTTATCTGCATCCAAAACATCCCAACTCTTAGGAGATTTCAGTGAAAAAGTGTGAGAAGCTCTGGTTGGGGTAAACCCATGTAAGAGAATGTTAAAACTCGGCTCTAACCATCCTGCAGTTTGGACAGAGGCCCCCCAAAGCCCAGAACAGCACAGTGGTTGCCCAGGATGCTCACAGCCCTGAGTGAAGTGTTAGACCAGTTCTGTGGACATACAGAGAGACTGACAGACAGGGTCCTGAGAGCCCAGCACCTGCTTCCTAGCCACACAAGGGAGGCTAGAGGAGCAAGCGTGGTCCCTATGATCTGGGTCCTGTCTGTTTCCCTGACAAACCAGAGGGCCTGGGCTGGTGGGAGGGGAGGACACTTAGATGGAAAACAAACCTTTGGATTGAGACGGGTTTTACACTAGACTCATGGGGGGCGTGAAGGGGCTGATGCTGCCTGCTCCCTTCTGAGTCCAACTCAAACCCCTCTTTCTAGGACTGCTCTGCCGTCACTGAAGAGGAAGAGGAAGGCTCGCAGGCCCTGGGGAACAGGGCAGAGGACACATCTGAGGGAAAAGGCAGGCTGGTGGCTGCCCCAACTGGCCCGGCCACTGCAACTATGTGAACTATGTGAACATTTTTTCTTTTTTAACATTTCCCCACACCAAAGGAATCCAAACAACAGGATCCCAGAGCTAATGATCTAGCCCAGTGGTTCTCAGAGTGTGGTACCCAGACCAGTAGCATCCTCATAACCTGGTATGATGGTTAATTGCATGTGTCAACCTGGCTGGGCAATGGTGCCCACTTGTTTGGTCAAATGCTCGTCTAGATGTTGCTGTTAAGGTATTTTATAGAGGTGATTAACATCTACAATCAGTAGACTTTAAGTAAAAGATATCAGTCTGGATGATGTGGGCTTCATCCAATCAGGTGAGGGCTTAAGAGCAAAACTTGAGGCTTCTGGAAAAAGAAAGCAATTCTTTTTTTTTTTTTCTTTTTGCGGTACGCGGGCCTCTCACTGTTGTGGCCTCTCCCATTGCGGAGCACAGGCTCCGGACGCGCAGGCTCAGCAGTCATGGCTCATGGGCCCAGCCGCTCCGCGTCATGTGGGATCTTCCCGGACCGGGGCACGAACCCGTGTCCCCTGCATCGGCAGGCGGACTCCCAACCACTGCGCCACCAGGGAAGCCCAAGAAAGCAATTCTGCCTCAAGACTGTGACAGAGAAATCCTGCCTGAGTTTTCTGCCCTCACAGATTTCAGACAATATCACACAGCCAATTCCTTATACACACACTAACGGCTCCATTTCCATGGAGAGCCCTGACTGCTGCACCTGGGAATTTGTTAGAAATGCATATTCTCAGGCCCCACACCAGGCCTACTGAATCCAACACTCTGGGGGTGCGTGCTTTAATAAGCTTTCCAGAAAATTCTCAAGTTTGAGAACCGCCCCTCTATATTCTCACTACTCAAAGTGTTGTCTGTGGACCAGCCCCAGTGGCACCACTGCAGACTCTCAGGCCCCACCCAGACTTGCTGAAAGGGGCTCTGCATTTTAACCAGATCCCTGATGATTTGTGAGCACGTTAAAATTTGGGAAGCACTGACCCAGTGCTCCCCAGGGGCAGGGGGAAGAGGCAGTGTTGTCTGGACTCTCAGAGATAACAATAAAAACGGTTAATTATTGGGCACCTAAGTGCCAAGCCCTTTATACAGCTTGTGTAATTCACGTATACAACCCGTGTAACTTCACTGAACCCTCTCACAACCCTGTAAGGCAGGTATACCCATTAAGGTTGTTTTACAGATGAGGAAATGGACTGAGAGGGGTTTAGTAACCTGCTCAGGCTCACACAGCTCATAAGTGGCAGATCAGAATCAGAACCAGGCTTCTAACTAGAAGCACCCACTCTCCACGCCAGACAGGGCGCCTCAGCGATTCAGAAGAGAGGGGACACACACACACACACACACACACACACACACACACACACACACACACGGAGCCAAGATTCCTCCTCTTAATTACAGCTGTCTCTGCTGCTAACAAAGGCGGGGGCTGAGAAAGGAATCAACTTAATATGCAATTGCTTGTTCCCAATTAGCACAAATTGCCATTTGTCTAAGGAGATAATGGTGGGAACTGGGATCCTCCCGGCGGGTTGCAGCGTTCATCTGCCTAACACCCTTCTGAGCCCTCCTCACTGGCCTTCCCGCCTTCCTGGGCAGGGGGCCGAGCCTTCCAGCGAGACTTCAGGAGGCCTGGGTAAACCCTGGCTCTGTCCCCTTTGGGAGCATTTGGTGTTTTTTGCCAGTTTCCCCCTCCACTCACCTGTGCTATTGGCTAAATCTGCATCAGCCAACATTAGCCCATCTCCAGCTCCACAAGGAGGGCTGCCCCCTCCTACCTTACCCCCCAACTCCCTTCCTGGGGCCAAGCACATTTCCAATCCCAGAAAATTCGAGGGGGGCTTTGACGATGCCATTCAAGGTTATGGTGGCATTGTGGTGAGAGCCAGTCCTGGCACGAGGAAGGGCTGAGGGGCCGGCAGGTGCTCTGGTACCCTTGCCCACCACTCAGTTTCTTGGTCTAGGGCTTCCTCCAGATGCAAGGCCTTTGGGCATGCAGTTCCCTCTTCCTGGAATGCTCTTCCCTACCTCTGGCCTTCTCCAGGCTGACTCCTCTGCATCCTTCAGGGTGAAGCTCAATACTAATTCTTTTTAAAAATTTTATTTGTTTTCTTTTGTTTGTTTGTTTTTCAATACTAATTCTTATAACAACAACAACTATCATTCATTGAGGACCTAATATGTGCTGTATCTGTGTTAACTCATTTAGTCACACAACATTATGTGATAGGTGCTATAGTTATTCTCACTTTGCAGATGGGGAAACCGGGACACAGAGGAGTTAAGTAATCTGCCTGAGGTCACACAGTAGGTGGTACAGCTAATATTTGAACCAAGGGGTTTGGTCTCAGAGCCCAATCTCTCACTTCTTCAGAGAAACCTGCTGAAGGGCTGGGGGAGAGATGGGGAGTGATGGGGAGGGATGGGGAGTGATGGGGAGAGATGGGGAGATATGGGGAGCGATGGGGAGAGATGGGGAGCGATGGGGAGGGATGGGGAGGGATGGGGAGGGATGGGGAGGGATGGGGAGCGATGGGGAGAGATGGGGAGAGATGGGGAGCGATGGGGAGCGGCAGATGAAGCTTCACTCCCTTGCCCGCCGCTCACCTCCTACTGTGCGTCTGCTTTGTAACAGGTCCCAGACCGAGAGTTGGGGACCCCTGCTTTAGGGAAAGGCAGATGGTGCATCTAAGACTGAATTCCCAGGCACAGTCCTGTCCTTCTCCACTGGCAGACTCCTGTGTCAATGGAGGATCCCTGCTCTGGTGCCCGGGACACCCCCTCTCCCCAGTCCCCAGCACTGGGCACTCACAGGCTTCATGATCCAGGTGATTCCTGGGGTTTTGCGAAACTCCTCCACAAACAGATGGTACTCGCAGGGCATCTCGAAGGTTTTGGGGAAGAAGTCGCACTTGGCTGCCTCCAGCTTTCCCGCCTCGCGTTCCAGCTGTTTCCGGAAGCGCTTCAGGTTCTTCACCATGTAGTTCTTGCGGGTCAGCTGAGCAGCACGATGGACAGGCAGGCCATTGGCGCTCATGCCCACTGCCCTGCACCAACTGTCCCACCAACTGCCCCCCACAGCCCTCATTCTCTGTATGGTCAGAGTAACAATAAGAGGGACTTCCCTGTGGTCCAGTGGGCAGGACTCTGCGCTCCCAGTGCAGGGGGCCTGGGTTCAGTCCCTGGTCAGGGAACTAGATGCTGCATGCTGCAACTAAGAAGCCCGCATGTTGCAACTAAAAGATCCCACACACCACAACGAGGATCCCACGTGCTTCAACTAAGACCCGGCCCAGCTGAAATAAATAAATAAAAATAAATCTTAAAAAAAAAAAGAGGGGCTTCCCTGGTGGCGCAGTGGTTGAGAGTCCGCCTGCTGATGCAAGGGACACGGGTTCGTGCCCTGGTCCGGGAAGATCCCACATGCCGCGGAGCGGCTGGGCCCGTGAGCCATGGCCGCTGAGCCTGCACGTCCGGAGCCTGTGCTCCGCAACGGGAGAGGCCACAGCAGTGAGAGGCCCGCGTACCGCAAAAAAAAAAAAAAAAAAAAAAAAAAAAAAAAAAAGAGTAACAATAAGAGTAACTTTGACTGAGAGCCTGCTATTCTATAATTATCCCCACTTTATAGGTGAGGAAACTGAGGCTCAGAAAGGTTGTCAGTTGCCCAGAGCTATCCAGCTAACAGGCAGCACAGCCAGGGTTTGACCCGGGTCTGTCTGATGCCAAAGTTCTTTTTCTAACTGCTAAGCTGCACTAAGCTTTTTAAATCTCCCACCACCAGCCCCTCTAGTCCCATCTTTGTGGTATCGTTCCTCCCAGTCCTCCCTCCCATCTCCAGACTCCAAACAGCTCAACTTGCCTCACTTTGAAATCACATAATCCCTCAAGCATCCTGCTTCTTCAGCCTTTGCACCTGAAGCCAGACGGCCCATGACCTCAGTCCCCTCCCCAAGGTGGCCTGTTCCTCAGGTCTGAGATCCCTATTCCCTCACACTGTTTAGCTCATCATGAATCTAGGGCACATATCTCTCACCTGGCAGGTACCCCAAATTCCCTTGTACTTTTCCATTCTGGTCCTTGTACCCCCAAGCCAACTCCTGCTCATTGCCACACCCAGTCCCCTGGGCCCACCCAGCTCACCTCGTAGTGGTTTCGGAAGTGACTGATCCGCATGTGTTCATCCATGTAGGTGTGGTCGAAATTCTCCCGGAGCCAGCTGACATCGCACCAGTAGAAATCCCACTCTCCTTCACTGGGGGTGGGGGTGGGACAAAAGTCAGGACCTGAGGACCTCAGCACTGCCGGGGATCTGGGGCCCAGGGAGGTGCAGCTGAGGGGTAAGCAGCGGTATGTCCATCAGGTAAGTCTCAAGGAGGTGGCCTCGGGCTGTCGCTGCCCACTATGTACTTTATGAGGCCTGAGTGAAAACTACAGAAATGTCCCTGCAAAAATCCAGGCTACTGGCTTCCTTCGAACAGTCAGCAGATCTGGCCACGTTGAGCCCAGATGCCCCCCCCGGCACCCACCACCTTAGACAGGGCACACCTTCTCCAGATCACAGTCCCTACCATGCCCTACGGCCCATGACAACAGGCCAACCTTACCTGGTCATGTTACCTGCCTGGGCTCTGGAAGCATCCAAGTAGCCACCCCTGAGCCCACATTACCAAGCAGTGGAAACAGGCAACATTTATAAGCTCTTCCCAGTTCAGAAAGCCCTCCTCTCACTGAATCCTCAGAGCAGCCCCAAAAGTGACTACGATCATGCCTGGATCCCTAAGACAGGGACAGCCTTGCTCAGTGAGGACATGGCAGCCTCAGGATTCACACCCAAGCCTGCCCGACTCCAAATTCTGACCCTATTCTTCACCGTCATGCCAGAGAGGGGGACAGGAAACCAGACTGATCTATCAAATCCAGATACCAGAGCTGGAGTACACAGAGGAGGTGCTTGAAAAAGACTTGACAGGAAATGAAATACACCACCATGATTACTTCCAATTTTTTAGTAAAAAATTACAGATATAACTGAAGCCCTGTGTATATTCCTGATTCTATCTCGTACTCTCCTGTCCAAAAGGAAGCCATTAGACTGAATTTGGAATCATTTCTATGAGTGTCTTTATAGTTTTACTGTGTATATATGTACGTATCCATATGTGGCACATGGCATTGTTTGGCATGTTCTTAAAACTTTCTAATGACTAATACTTCCGCTTCCCATGTGCCAGACACTGTTCTAAGTACTTTACAAATATTAACTCATTAATCCTCATAGTAACTGTTAGATTCTTTTATTATGTCCATTTTAAAGATGAGTGAATTGAGGCACAGAGAGGTTAAGGAACTCACCTAAGTTCATAAGCTAGTAAGTGGCAGAGCAGGACTGGAACTCAGGCCATCGGGCTGCAAGTTCCAAGCTCCGTGGTTAGAGCTACTCTTGTCTATTTCCTTTCACAATTGGCTTTTTTTTATTTAACCCACCTTTTGTTTTAGTTGAATGAATGGATGAATGAATGAATAATGAATTATTCATTCATTCATACAGCACATAGGTGTTGAGGCTGTCTTGGTGTCAGAGACAATGTTGGATGCAAGGATATAGGGGGAACAAAAACACCTGGCCAGGTGGTACATACAGTCCTGTGGGGAAGATAAAAAATAAACAAGGAGGGCTTCCCTGGTGGCGCAGTGGTTGAGAGTCCGCCTGCCGATGCAGGGGACACGGGTTCGTGCCCCGGTCCGAGAAGATCCCACATGCCGCAGAGCGGCTGGGTCCGTGAACCATGGCCACTGAGCCTATGCGTCTGGAGCCTGTGCTCCGCAACGGGAGAGGCCACAACAGTGAGAGGCCCGCGTACCACAAAAACAACAACAACAACAACAAAAATAAAATAAAATAAATAAACAAGGAAACAAATACACAACTCTCTAATGAGGAATTGTGAAATGTTATAACCCAGTTGGAATAACCCTGTTGGAGGCCATGAGGCAGGGCAGCTGAGGGACCTATTTAGGTGGAGGCTACCCTGTGGAGCTGACCTTTCAGCTCAGATCTGAATGGTAAGGAGGGACAGCCAGACCAAGGGCAGTGGGGAGAGGGTTCCAGGAGAGAGAAGGGCAGGAACTGAGGCCCTGAGGTTGGAAAGGGCTCATTCAAGGATATGGAAAAAAAGCCAGAGTGGAGGGAGAAACGTAAGGGATGACACTGAAACTGGAGTAGGGCCCAACAAACAGGGCCTTGTAGACCATGATGTGGATTTTGGATTCTTTTCTAATTCCACAAGTTTGTTCATTTTGTACACCATCTTCATGATTATCACAGTCAAGTTGCTCTTAAATCAACCAGGAAGACATTAAACTGCTCAACAAGGCCAACAGGAAATCCAGGTTCTTTCTACCTTCTCATTCTGCCATCCTTAACATGTTGTCTTCATGCTCATCACCTCAAGGTCACAAGATGGTTGCTGCAGTTCCAGGCATCAAGGACAGCTTTCTTTGTGGGAAGCAAGGGAGGGGACAGCTCTGGCCACATCTGTTCCAAACTCTGACCTAACAGGCTGATGGTCTGAATTGGGACCTCGTTCTGTCTGGAAATACCAGACCCCAGCTTAGGTCCTAAGGACAAGGCCTCACATTCACAGAGCCATGTCCGGTGTAAAGGCCCTGGCCTCTAGCCTTTCCTGACTTGAGGACTCTCAAGGCAATTTGGGATCAGCCAGGAAACAACCTGCTTCATGGACTCCCACACCATCAGCACCAGACAAACCCTCAGACCTTCTTCCACTTGACCATGGAACAAGGCTGAGGAGAAACAGGGGGCAGCCTCAGATCACATGGCAGGTCAGGACAGTGCCTTTTCCCATACACCTGCCGGTCACCTCCCCCGCCTCATCCTCCACTATATCCAGTTCTTCTGGATCCAGGGAAGGAAAACTCATTCTGATATTAGTGTGATACATGAGAGAACCAAGAAGGAAAATCCACAGTATCTGCCATCATCACCACCATCACCATCATCACCATCACTGTAATACTCCCCAAAGTGCCAGAGAGAGGACTCTGCCATCTTGGATTACCCATACCACGCTTGCCACCATCAGCCAATTCCTAATTTTTTTGTGGGATGATTTAGTAAGGGTCTCTCTCCTCTGCTAGACTCCAGCACAAGGCAGCAGGAAGCATGGATTCACCTATTCACTCATTTGTTCCTTCAATTACTGAGAGGCTGCTAGAACAGGGAGGATGAACCTGGGACTCTGCAGACAGCCAGACTAGGTGCAAACCCTAGCTCAAGCCCTGACAAGATGAGTATATTTTTCATTTTCCAACATGGTATATTTTTCCTCTTTTTGTCCAGTTTTTTCATCAGGAAAATGGGGATGACAATAGCACCTACCGGAAGGTTTGCTGGGATGGTTCAAAGAGGTCATGCGTGTAAAGTGCGGAAGAGTGTCTAGGAGGCTTAGTTGTTGTTATGCAACAAATATTTATTGAGGACCCTGGCAGGGTAGCTGGTTGCCCTCACCCCTCATATCTATTCTCTCCTTTTTCTACAGTCATAGAATTTCCAACATTTACCTGGAAAATGTAGTCTACATTTTTCAGATTCCCTTGCAGCTAGGTGTGCCCACATGGCTAAGTTCTGGCCAGTGAAATGCAGGGACTTCTGGGTTGTGTCCTTCAAGGGTAGGACATGCCTTTTCTTGTCTCCTTCCTACCCCCTGCTGCTTGGAATGTACAGGAACTCCACCGGAGACCATGAGGATGAAGGCCTCACTCAAAGGGTAGCAGAGAGGAAAGATGGAAGCAGATGGGTCCCACATTTCCATACCATCTTTGAACCTCCTACATCTGGACTTCAGTGGGAGGGGTAAATAAACTTCTAGTCTGTCAAAGTCTCTTTTATTTTGTGTCTCTGTTACATGCATCCAAACCTTAACCTTCACTAATATTAACACCTACTACGTCCCAGGGATTGTTTGCTTTTTCATCTCAGCATCCCCAGGGCCCAGCATAGAAGAAGAAACGTAGGCTTAGGGGTCAAAAAACTTGTTCAAGGTCACAAAACTAGTAAGTGGTCAGGACCTGCCATCACCGGAGGATTCACCCCACAGGTCTGTGATGGTTGCATAGAGAGCTATAGGACACTGGCTGTGGAATAGTCAAACTGAACTGGGTTTGAATCCCACTCTGACACTTACGTGCTGTGTGACCTTAAACAATTGGCTTAATATTTCTGAACATAATCACATCTTTCTGGATGGTTATAAGGCTTAAATAAGACAGAGATGGCATCAGTAATGCACCTAACACATTGTGAATGCTAAATAAATGTTGGTCCCTGTCACAGCCAAATTGGGACAAGTCCCAGTGGCCACCCAAGGGAACTGGGACAAAAACGAAGGGAGACAAGGACCTGTGAGACAAAGGGAAGAAGAGACAAGGCTGGGGGTGAGGGTTTCTTACTCCTTTACTTCCACCCATCCTGGCCTGTGCTGAAGGACATCCATGAGAGTATTCATAAGAGTGGTCTTGAACCGGATTGACGGTCTATGCTCTCTGCAAGACATGGCAATGGAACACTTGCTCAGAATCAACTATGTCCCTAGGACAGTCCAGGGATAGGAAAAAAGGGAAAGGAAGAAAGGTCAAGTTCCATACATGGAAATGCCAAAACATAGAATTACTGAATTTTAGAATTGAGCATCATAGCATGAAACAAAATAATCAAATTGAGAATGATAGAATCTTTGAATCATTGAAAAATAACAGCAATCACTGTCTTCAGTGCCTTTCTTGGTCTGGTTGCTTTACATGTGCCATGGCTAATCCTTATACTAAATGATATGTTCTTGCAAATCCCCCTTTCTGTCACTCATCTGAGAAGATGGAATGGATATACTTTTCCCTCTTCCTCCTACCAGGACAACGAAAACCCCAGGACATTAGATATAAAACAAGTATAAGAAGACCCTGAAAGGTGGACAGAAGAAGGCAGATTAGCTAAGGACCTCAGGACCCATGGAACAGCATGCGGGGAATTCCCTGGGTTATCTTTTTGCCTCATAGATCCCAGATGTGGAGATGAAGAAGCTAGCAAGTCTGAAACACCAATGGGCACAGACAAAAAAAAAGCCTCCAACAAAAGCCTGCTCTCTCCAGCTGACAAAACCAGGAAAGGAACACTTAAGAAAATAACTTCTCTACTCTGGCCAACCCCGGCAGAAACAAATATGTGGCCCACCCTCACTTATGCTAGCAAAGGCTGAGTGGAGAATCTACACTTCCCACCAGGTTGTAACAAGGTACCCAATATCCCCCAAGACCCCTGGCTAGGCTGGTGTCAGAGAAGGTCAAAGATGTAGCCAGGACTTTCATCCCTAGCAGGTGGTAGTGAGGTGCCCACCACTGCTGTGTCAGTGGAGATCATGTGCCTGGGCTTCCACCCCAACCTGGCAGTAAGGAGGCACCCCTCTTCCTTGGGCTGATGTCAACGGAGGCCTAGTGGAGAATCAGGACTTTCAATACCACCCGGTGGTAATGAGGCTGCACTTCCTGTGGTGTTCATGTGGGTCAGGTAGGGAGCAGTAGCAAGGAACTCCTAACCCTCCCGGCCAGGGTGGTATCAGCAGAGGCCTAGTGGAACCAGAACTCCCATTCCACCCAGCAGTAAGAAGGAACCCCCTTTACCCTCAAGTGTCAATGGAGGTCAAGTGGCGAACCTGGACTTCTACACTCTATGGTAGTAATGAGGTGGTACCATGCCCCCTTCCCTGGCCGGAGTGGTGTCAGAAAAAGTCACCTAAAAGAGGTTTAAACAAGATCCAGAGTTCTATGGCATAATACCCCAAATGTTCAGGTTTCAACTGAAAATCACTTGTCATGCTAAGAATCAGGAAAATCTCAATGTGACTAAGAAAAATCAATAGATACCCAAGAGGGAAGAGATATGGGAACATATGTATATGTATAACTGATTCACTTTGTTATAAAGCAGAAACTAACACACCATTGTAAAGCAATTATACTCCAATAAAAATGTAAAAAAAAAAAATCAATAGTACCAATGCCAAAATGGCAGATGTGTTAGAATGATCTGACAAATATTTTAAAGCAGCCAACATAACAATGTTTCAATGAGTAATTAAAAACACATTTGAAGGATATGTGAAGAACACTGGAAGAAAGCAAGGATGTCCACTCTTACAACTCTTATTCAACATAGCACTAGAAGTTCTAACCAGTGCAATAAGTCAATAAAAGGGACATAGATCAGAAAGGAAGAAAGAAAACTGTCCCTTTTTGCAGACGATTGTGTAAAAATTCCCACGGAATCTAAAAAACAATTCATGAACTAATAGGTGAGTACAGTGAGATCACAGGATATAAGATGAACATACAAATCAGTTATATTTCTATATACTATCAATGAACACATGAACTCTGAAATTAAAAATACAATTTACAACTATTACTTTTAAAAAGAGGAATATTTAGGTGCAAATCTAACAAAACTTGTGCAGGACTTATGTACTAAAAACTACAAAATGCTGATGCAAAAATTCAGAGAAGATCTAGATAAATTGAGAACACTACCGTGTTCATGGATTGGAAGACTCAGCAGAGTAGAGACGTCAATTCTTCCCAGATTGGTGTGCAGATTTAATGCGATTCCTGGGATCAAAATCCCAGTAAGATTGTTTTGTAGATATAGATAATTCTAAAATGTATGTGGAAAGGCAAAGATATTAGAACTAGAATATCTAAAACAATTTTGAAAAGAGGAATAAAGTGGGGTAAATCAGTCTAACCAATTTTAAAGCATTATGTAGCTACAATAATCAAGACTGTGTGGTATTCACAGAGAAAGAGATACAAAGACCAAGAGAACAAACAAACAACCAACAACAAACAAACAACCAAGAGATGGACCCGCACAAATATGCCCAACTGAATTTTTAAAAATTATTTATTTGGCTGTGTGTGGGCCCTCGGTTGCAGCATGCGGGATCTAGTTCCCTGACCAGGGATCAAACCTGGGCCCCCTGCACTGGGAGCGTGGAGTCTTAACTGCTGGACCACCAGGGAAGTCCCTGCCCAACTGAATTTTGACAAATGAACAAAAGCAATTCAATGGAGGAAGAATAGCCTTTTCAATAAATGGTGCTGGAGAATTGGATATGCACATGCAAAAAATGAACCTAGGCTTAAACCTCATACTTTATATAAAGTATAAAGTACTTTATACTTTAACTCAAAATGGATCACAAACTTAAGTGTAAAATGTAAAATTATAAAACATAGAGGAAAATTTTGGGGATCTAAGAGCTAGGCAAGGAATTTTTAGATTTGACACTACGAGCATGGTCCATAAAAGGGAAAACTGATAAATAGGACACCTTCAAAATTAACAATTTCTGCTCTTTAAAAGACTCTGTTAAGTCAATGAAAAGGCAAGGTACAGCCTAGGAGAAAATATTTGCAACCACATATTTGACAAAGGACTACTATCTAGAATACATAAAGAATTCTCAAAACTCAACATTAAAAAGAAAATCCAATTAGAAAATGGGCAAAAGACATGAACAGATATTTCACCAAAGAGGATATACAGATGACAAATGAGCACGTGGAAAGATGTTCAACATCGCTTATCATTAGGGAAGTACAAATTTAAACCACAATGATATAGCAATACACAAGTATCAGAATGGCTAAAATAAAAAACCCTGACAACATCAACTGCTGGAAAGGACACAGAGAAACTGAATCACTCATACATTGCTGATGGGAATATAAAATGGTACAGCCACCTTGGAAAATAATTTGGCAGTTTCTTAAAAAACTAAGCATGCAACTACCATATAACCCAGCAATTGTACTCCTGGGCATTTACCCCAGTGAAATGAAAACTAACACACAAACCTGTACTTGAATGTTCATAACAGCTTTATTCATAATAGCCCCAGACTGGAAGAAAACCCAGATGTCTTTCAATAGGTAAGTGGTTAAATGCATGGTGGTATATCCGTTCCCTGGAATACTAGTCAGCAATAAAAAGGAATGAACTGTTTATACACTCAACAACCTGAATATATCTCTAGCGAAGCTGCTGAGTGAAAAAGGCCAGTCCCAAAAGGTTAGTATATAATGTGTGATTCCATTATAAAAACTCTTTGGGGCTTCCCTGGTGGCGCAGTGGTTGAGAGTCTGCCTGCCGATGCAGGGGACACAGATTCGTGCCCCGGTCTGGGAAGATCCCACATGCCGCGGAGCGGCTGGGCCCATGAGCCATGGCCGCTGAGCCTGCGCATCCGGAGCCTGTGCTCTGCAACGGGAAAGGCCACAACAGTGACAGGCCTGCGTACCTCCAAAAAAAAAAACAAAAAAAACTCTTTGAAAGGACAAAATTATTGAAAAGAGAACAGAACAACAGTTGCTGGGGGTTAAAGATAGGGTACGTTGGGATGGGGAGGAAGAGGGGGAGGGAGGGGAAGTGGGTGTGGTTATAAAAGGCTCTATGAGGGATCCTTGTGGTGATGGAAATATTCCATATCTTGACTGTATCAATGTCAATATCCTAGTTGGATGCTGTGCTATAGTTTTACTCTGTTACCACTGGGGGGAACTGGGTAAAGGGCACATAAGATCTCTCTGTATTATTTCTTACAACTGCATATGAATCCACAATTAAAATATTCAATTTTAAAAATTAACAGGTTTTTTTTTTTTTTTTTGGCTGCACATCTTGCAGGATCTTATTTCCCTGGGATTGAACCAGGCCCTTGGCAGTGAAAGTGCGGAGTCCTAACTGGACAGCCAGGGAATTCCCAACACATCTTTAGGTGTCTGGATAATGGCTACCTTTATCGAGGAATAATTAGAAGAGGGCATGTTGGTGATGTTCTGTTTCCTGATGTGGGTGTATTAAGTTTATGAAAATTCATTGAGCTGTAAAATTATGATATAATCAACTTTCTGTATATATAACAGAACTCTATAACAAAATATACCACAAATAAAGTTAAAGGGCTACCTATAGATTAAGGAAAAATATTTGTGGTGCTTATAATCCATAAGAGATTTGGACCAAGTACATAAAGAACTACTACAAATCATTAAGAAAAAGACAAACTCAATAGAAAAATGTCTAGAAGCTATGAACAGGCAATTAATAGCATAGAAATTTAAATGACCAACAAGCATGTTAAAAGATACTCAACCTTACCAATAATTAAGAAATGCAAATTAAAATACCAAGGAGAGGACTTCCCCTTTTGGTTATGATGTAAAAGACTTTCAATCCTATAGTAACAATGAGAAAAAAATGTACAAAACAAATATACTTGTCCATGGGGCTAGTGGAGAGCAATAGACAAAAGAAAACTTGATGAACTGATTCCAGAGAGAAACAAGGCCTTCATGGGGGGGAGCAGAGAGATGCAGCCGTTTCCAGATCTGGGCTGGCTGCCTGGCCTGGGGTGGGCAAGTGGAGGAACAAGCCAGCTGTGGAAGAGAGAGTTTGTGGCACCAGGAGAAATCAGCTGAGCTTACACATTATGTAGGATGGCAAAACAAATCAAAATCTGGAAGGGCCCATTCCAAAACCAAACCAAACCAAACCAGATTCTGGTAAATTTGCTTAAGAAAGGAACAGTAGAGAAAACAGTACAGCTGAGAGAAAACCCAGACTCCTGCATGTTTACGTGGTGTTTGCATTCCGGCAGCCCTGCCAGAGTTGAATTCAAAAATGAACAACAACAACAACAAAAATCAAACAAACAAACCAAAAAACGGAACTGCAGTCCAATCTCCTCCCAGGTCAAATACTAACAAGCTCAAAATGGCAGTACAGGAGGCTAGGCTTGGGGTGAACTCAGTGTAATTAAAGCTTTGGTCCAACCCATGTTCCCAGTGCATATAAAAGTTATGTTTACACTATACTGTAGACTATGAAGTGTGCAATAGCATTGTGTCTTTTAAAAATGTACATCTTATTTAAAAAATACTTCATTGCTAAAAAAAGTTAACCATCATCTGAGCCTTCAGTGAGTTGTAGTAGTAACATCAAAGATTGCTGATCACAGATCATCATAACAAATATAATAATCATGAAACAGTTTGAAATATTGTGAGAATTACCAAAGCGTGACACAGACACGAAGGGAGCAAATTTTGTTGGAAAAATGGCACCAATAGAATTTGTTGATGCAGGGTTGCCACAAACCTTCAATTTGTAAAAAACGTAATATCTGTAAACTGCAATAAAGCAAAACACAATAAAATGATGTATGCCTGTATATACACACACACACCCACATACACATATGTGTGTGTGGGTGTGTGTAATTTTTTTTTTTTTTTTGCGGTACGCGGGCCTCTAACTGTTGTGGCCTCTCCCGTTGCGGAGCACAGGCTCCGGACGCGCAGGCCCAGCGGCCATGGCTCACGGGCCCAGCCGCTCCGTGGCATGTGGGATCTTCCCGGACCGGGGCGTGAACCCGTGTTCCCTGCATCGGCAGGCGGACTCTCAACCACTGTGCCACCAGGGAAGCCCTGTGTGTAATTTTTTGGTCTTCACTGTTTTTTATACACGATGACCAGAATGGAATATAAAAAATATAAGACATGCAATAATAAAACAGAAAAATGTAATGCATGATCAAGAGGAAAAACAGCCAACTGAGATAAACTCATAAATGACCCAATTATTGGAATTATTAAAGGCTTTAAACAGATATTATAAATGTGTTAAAGAATTTACATGCGAAGTGAGAGAGTGGCATGGACATATATACACTACCGAACGTAAAATAGATAGCTAGTGGGAAGCAGCCGCATAGCACAGGGAGATCAGCTCGGTGCTTTGTGACCACCTGGAGGGGTGGGATAGGGAGGGTGGGAGGGAGGGAGATGCAAGAAGGAAGAGATATGGGAACATATGTATATGTATAACTGATTCACTTTGTTATAAAGCAGAAACCAACACACCATTGTAAAGCAATTATAAGATGAAAAAAAAAGAATTTACATGAAAAGGTGGATATAATGAGTAAATATATTTAATTACATTAAATATATATTAAATATATTTAATTACATTTAATCAGTATAATGAGTTATTGCAGAAAAGACACTGAAAGTCTAAAAAAGAACCAAAATGGAAAAATGTAGAACTGAAAATCATAGTATCTGAAATTAAAAATTCATAGGATGAGCTCAACAGGGGATTGGACATTGTAGAAAAAAGGATAGTAAAGTTAGTCAAAGGGTACAAATTTTCTTATAAGAGGAATGAGTTTTGAGGATCTAATGTACAGCAGGGTGACTATACTGTATGATAGACTTGAAAGTTGCTCAGAGTAGATCTTAAGTGTTCTTAGTAGATCTTAAGTGTTCTCACCATAACAACAACAACAAAATGGTAGTTATGTGAGGTGAAGGATGTGTTAACTAACCTTATTGTGGTAAACATTTTACAATATATATATGTGTATCATATCGTCACATTGTCCACCTTAAATCATACAATGTTTTATGCCAATTACATCTCAATAAAGCTGGAAAAAATTTAAGATAATAAATTTGAAGACAGGTCAATAGAAATTATTCAATCTGAATTAGAGAAAGAAAAAATTTAGAAGAACAGAATCTCAGTGCCTTATGGGATAATATCAAGCAAACTAACATACATGTAATTAGAATCCCAGAAGGAGATGGGAGCAAATAGGACGGAAAATATTTTTCGAAAAAATGATGGCTGAAAATTTCCAAATTTGACTAAATTATCAAGTCACAGATCCAAGAAGCTCAATTAACTCCAAGCAGAATAAATACAAAACACCACACACACAAAGGCAAACAAACTATAGTCAAATTGCTGAAAACCAGACAAGTCTTAAAAACAGACAAGGGAAAAAGACACATACAGGTGTGTGTGTGTATGTGTATGTGTAACTGCCGGGGCGGTGGTGGGGAGACACTGTAAAGGACAGCCGATTTCTCATCAGAGACAATGCAAACCTAAAGACAAAGGGACATCATCTTTTAAGAATTTTAAAGGAAAGTTCTTCAGGTAGAAGGAAACTTATACCAGATGGAGACTCAGAGCTATAAGAAGGGATAAAGAGTGGAGTAAATTTGAAATACTTTCTTCCATATCTTAATTTAAAAAAACAAACAGTTAACTATGTAAAGTGAATATAATGAGAATGTATTGTAGGGCTGGGACTTCCCTGGCGGTCCAGTGGTTAAGACTCCACGCTTCCACTGCAGGGGGTGAGGGTTCGATCACTGGTCAGGGAGCTAAGATCCCATGTGCCAGGTGGTGTGGCCAAAAAGTAAAAAAACCAAAAACAACAACAACAAAAAACTACATTGTAAAAAAAAAAAAAAAGAATGTATTGTAGGATTTATAATATATTTACAAGTAAAATATATGACAAAAATAGCAGCATGAAAGATGGGAGGGGAGTAAACAGAGAATGCTGTTCTAGGTCTCTTATGTTGTACACCAAGTGGTATAATATTGAGTCAAGGTAGATAGTGATAAGTTAAGGATGCATATTGTAATTCCCTAGAGCAGTGTTTTGTTTTTTTTTTAAATAAATTTATTTATTTATTTTTTGGCTGCGTTGGGTTTTCGTTGCTTTCTCTAGTTGTGGCGAGCCGGGGCTACTCTTCGATGGCATGCGCGGGCTTCTCTTGTTGTGGAGCACCAGCTCTAGGCATGGGCTTCAGTAGTTGTGGCACGCAGGCTCAGTAGTTGTGGCTCACGGGGTCTAGAGCGCAGGCTCAGTAGTTGTGGCACTCGGGCTTAGTTGTTCCTCAGCATGTGGGATCTTCCCGGACCAGAGATGGAAACCGTGTCCCCTGCATTGGCAGGCAGATTTTTAACCACTGCACCACCAGGGAAGTCCCAAAGCAGTGGTTCTTGATGTGTGGTCCAAGTACTCCTCAAGGTCCCCAACTCTCAGGGGTACGCAAAGTCCTCTCCTTTCAACAACATATCTTTGTGAGGCTAGATTTTCTTCCTACTCTTCAGGCAAAACAACGTATCACAACAGATTGAATACAGAAAAATTTGAGAAGCTGAATGTTTTCTATTAAGTCAGACACTGAAGAGCCTCACAAAAAATGTAAAACCACCACCACTCATCTCAGTAAATTTGGGGGAGGGAGAAAATAGTTATAGTTCATAAAAAATATGTTATTTATGCTTCCGTGTACTGAGTATGTGATTGCTTTTTAAATGAATTAATAAACAAGTATTTTTAAAATTTATCATTTAAAATTTCTAATGTGGTAAATATTAATAAGTATAAGCCGCACAAACAAAATTTATTACAGTTCACAATGATTTTTAAGTTGTAAAGGGATCCTGAGGTCAAATTTTGAAAACTACTGCTCTAAAGTAGTGAAATATTTAAAGCTAATCCCAAACAATAAAGAAATACAAGTTCAGGGCTTCCCTGGTGGCGCAGTCGTTGAGAGTCCGCCTGCCGATGCAGGGGACACGGGTTCGTGCCCCGATCTGGGAAGATCCCACATGCCGCGGAGCGGCTGGGCCCGTGAGCCATGGCCGCTGAGCCTGCGTGTCCAGATTGGAGAAAATATTTAAAATCAGGCAAATACCAAGTGTTTGCGAGAATGTGGAGAAATGATAGTGATGCTGATGGGAGTGTAAATTGGATAAACTTTTGGAGAGAAATTTGGCATATTAAACTCATCAATTGCTATTTCATACACATTAGACTGGCAACAATCTAAAAGTCCAAGTTTTAGCAACAATGTGCTAAAATGGAAACTCCTCCTCTGCCAGTAGAAGGCACTTTGAAGAACCACATGGCAGTATTTAGTAAGTTGAATGTGCATATACTCTACACCCAGCAATTCTATCCTAGATCTACACCTTAGGTAGATACCCTACATATGTACTCGGCAATATACATACAAGGACGTTCATCTGTAACTGTTAATATTTTTATGGAAGTAATCTGCAGCACACACTGTTGGTGGTCCATCCTTATCCCTTGGGCATTTGCCATTCCTGTGCATGCAAATCACAGGGCTTTCCTCTGCCAGCACCTGCAGTTCTTTACCTGAAGTCTTCTTCTAGCCCTTGGTCTGCTCAGCCAGTGCTTGGAGTAGATCTGAAGTACCAGGGAGTTAACTGCCCTCCCCCCAACAGCATAAAACCAGTGATGACTGAAGTTTATGGATAAATCCTGCAGCTCTTTCATCACTCAGTTGGGGTAAGTCTACAGTGTGTTCTACAGTATCTCATAGGAATCCCCCGTGGGATGGAGCCCCACTTGCCCACAGCAATAACCTGTCAATAATGCACTTTTTATTGGTTTCTTTCCCTTAGCTGTCTCACTTCCCCACTTCCCTGCCGATGCTTTTACTGGAATCACCTTCCAGATAAACGATCTGCTCTAACATCCTTATCTCAGGGTCTGCTTCTGGAGGAAACCAACATAAGACACAACCTAAGTGCCTCTCAGAAGGCAGATAGATAAATAACTTGTGGTATATAATGGAACTCATACAGTAGTTAAAATGTATCCAGAGCTACATGCACCAACATGGATAAATACTGAAAGTATAATTTTGTGAGACAAAAGCAGGGTGCAGAATATAACAGTATAATGCCACTTATGTAACTTTTATTCCTAGCCACTCGGGCAGCTAGGGGTGTCCGTGTGACAAAATGTGGGTCAATAAGATAAAAGCATAAAACTGCTAAGGAGGGTAGGTTCCTGGGAAGTGTTTATTCTTTTAATTTGAGAAAGAGAGAGATGGCTTGAGCCTGCCCTCCCCCGTTCTTCCCATCTTGATCATGACATGAAGGCTGAAGCTGCAGCAGCCACCTGGTGTCCATCAGGAAAATGTGAAGGCAATCACAGAGACACAAGCTCTGACATTGTTGAACCACTGCACCAGCCCTCCAGACTCTTTGTTACATGAGGAAAAGAAATACAATTTTTTAAAGGTACTGTTAGTTGGGTTTCCTGTTACTTGTAGCTAAATGCATTTCTAATCAATATCTGCCTTGATAAAACAGATGGATGGGTCCTGTTAACTGAAGTGCTCTTTGTTTTGTTGAGGTGGGAGTGGGTGTGTAAGTTTAGGGCCAGGATCTGGAACACAGTGGAACACTGTGCATGCAAGAGTGAAAGGTTTGAAATTGGTGGAAAGCAGTCAGTACAGAGACAAAGAAGGCAAAGAAGATGGGTGCTGCATGAGAGAAAGGTCAGAGGCCATGCATGCCCGCCCCAGAGGTGGTGTAGCCAGGAAGGGCATTAGAAAGAACAGAAATATATAATGAAATAGGGAATAGAAAATTCTAAAATATTTGCCATGGTGTGTGCAATGTAAACTACCTCCTCAAATTCCCACAAAAATCTTCAGTAAAGTCTGCATTGCTCACTCCTGCTTTGTGCAAGTGGATTATTTTTAAGAAATCCGAAGAGGTGCTGAGTTCTATAACCAGGTTATTGATGCAGAGCGATGCAGAAGTTCAGAGTGCAGTTGACATTTGCATTATCAAGTCAACTTCCCATGGTTGTTGAAGGAGGCAAGGAAACACAGTTAGACACAACATGGGCCATGGAGTCCAACAAGCTCTGCCACTAACACATGCTATGGTCTTGAGCAAGTAACTTAGCCTCCCTGAGCTTCAGTTTCCCCATCTGTAAAGTGGACATAAGAGTAGTATCTATTTCAAAGAATTGTGGTAAGGATTCGATGAGATATACAAGTAAAGTAACAAGCGCAGGGCCTGGCACGTGGTAAGTGCTCCCTAATTGTTTATTATCATTATCATTATTGAAGTAAAGAAGTGGGGAGGGAGGGATGGACAAAGGGAAGGAAGGCAGGCAGCAAGCAAGCAGGCAGTTAGTTCTGGGTTTATTGGATTGGGTGGGACCACTCACCGCTCTTTTCCCTTTGGCAATCCATGCCCCTTGTAATTTTGATTCTGCAATGAGAAAAGGAAAGTGATATAATTTTATGCATATCTACCCTGCTTCCCAAATCAACTTACTGTAGATATTAAAATGCTCAAACTATCAGACTCAACACTGCCCAGATGCTATGACATGTAACTCCGGCGTTGCGCGGCATGCCGGGACTTGTAGTTTTTTCTCTGAACTCATCATTTTCTTCCCATTCTAACCGGAATCCCTCCACAACTTCTGAATCCCTCCGCGATTTCCCTCCCTCTCTGGGACGATGGAACATCTGGATCGAGGGGCACCCCTACCTTCTGTCGTGACATGATACGATTCCCCAGGGCCCGACCCAAACCGTCACCGCGTCCCGCTCGAGCTTTTGTGTCCCGTTGCCAAGGCGACGGAGGGAAGGATCTGCCGCTCTGATTGGATGAGACAAGGACACGCCGTTCGCCGCAGCTCGCAGACTCGAGCTGATTGAAACCCTTGCGTGTCATTGCGGCCCGGACCCCTCTACTCCCCTCTACTTTGTCTCCCAGCCCCACGCCTCCGCGACCCTGGGGCACACCGGGCCAGAGACCGCCTGCCAGCCGCGGGCACTCACTGCCTAGCGTCTCCTCCGGCTGCACTTCGGTTGAACTAATAGCGCTGCGTCCGAAAAATTGTCAGTTTTCGGTCAATGCGATGGTTCTAAGTTTCCTTACTCGGTCCCTCACTGAGTTACCTGGTCAGTTGGTCACCTGGCCAATAGGTCACTTCTGATCTCTCCCAGTCACTCTAATTCTTAGGCACCAACTATGCTAGGACTCGCCTCAATGCCTGTAGTAGCCTCCTGTCTAGTTGTGCCCACTTTGCCCTATCCATTCCAATTCATTCTCTGCACTGCCGGCAAAGAGTCCTTTAAAACACAAATCTGATCTTGTCTCTCCCCTGCGTATAACCTGAAGTGGCAATTTATTCGTCATTGCATCCTGTATTGGCTCCCTGTCCTTCCCTGCCTCACTTCCCCACTGCCCTGGAATCTATATACCTATATCTATATAGCTGACTAGAAACTATTAAAAAATTTTGTTGTTGTTGTTGTTGTTTTATACCAACAAAACATAAGTTATGTAGGAATGTATCTAACAAAATATACGCAAGACATTCATCAAACAACAAATTATTATTAAGCATCTACTCTATGTCTTGCCCCATTCTTGACTCTGAGGATACAGCAGTGAACAAAACCAACAAGGACTGTGGAGTTAATATTCTCACAGAGAAAATTACAAAACATTATTGAAGGACATTAAAGAAGGCCTGAATAAGTGGAGGAATATACCATGTACATGGATGGGAAGACTCAGTATCATAAAGACATGTATTTTCCCAAATCCAATCAGGATTTTTGAGAGCCCTTATCAAACCAAAACAACAAAGTGTATTTGTTGGGGAAAGGAGATATTTCTCTGCTTATTAAGTCACATTAATAGGTGCAGGGAGAGGCAAATATTAATGGAATACAATGGAGATCCTAGAAACAGACACGGTGTGTGTGTGTGTGTGTGTGTGTGCACTTGATGTACCATAGAGGTGGCATCATAAGTCAGAAGGGAAAGGATGGAGAACTCAGTAAATGGCACTGAGAAACTGGCATTCCATAGGAATAAAAAATAGATACCTAATTCAAGTGGATTAAAGAATAAATATGGCAAACAAATATTTCGGACTACAGCTGACCCTTGAACAATGCGGAAGTTAGGGGTGCCAACCCCAAGCAGTTGAAAAACCACCTATAGCTTTACAGCTGGCATTCCCTATAGACGGTTCCACATCCTTGGTTCAACCAACCTCTGATCGTATAGTACTGTAGTACATATTTATTGAAAAAAATCTGCATATACGTGGATCTGCTTAGTTCAAAATCATGTTGTTCAAGGGTCAACTGTATATACATACATACATATATATATATATATAATTTTATGACTTCATGGTGAAGAAGGATTTCTTAATCAAGCACAACTCATAAGGGAAAAATTGATCTGTGACTCTCTCAAAATTTAAACTGCATGTAACAGAAGACATTGCAAATTGGATTAAAGGACAAGCTATAGACTAGGAGTAAAAATCTGCAACCTATATAACAAAGGGCAAGCATTCAAAGAACTCCTGAAAACCATTAAGAAAGACTCTCCCCCACAACCTGCAAAAGAAAAGTGAACAAAATATATAAATAGGGAACTTTCAGCAGAAAAAACTTAAATTGCCAATAGGCAACCGAGATGCATAAATCAAAATAATTATAAGAGATTATTTTAAATACATCAACTAGACAAAAATTAAAACACATATGCATGCCAAGTGTCTGTGAGCATGTTGGGAAACAGGAATCTTTATATGATTATATTCACACTTTGGAAGGCAATTTGGCAATATCTCATAAAGTTGAAAAGGCACACACCTTACAACTCGTCGATTCAATTACTGGATATACAGCTCATAGGCTCTCTGAATACAGCTGCACAGCCCATGGACTACCTTTTGTTTTGCAGCTAATGTGCAAGGTGACAACCTTCCCTAAAGAAATTCGAACACTTGTGCATAGGTCGTATGTATAAGGATGTTCTTTGCATATAATATAAAGCATTCTTTATATTAGTGGAAAATATTAGAAATGATTTAAATGTCCATTAGTAGGGTAATGGATGAATAAAAGGGGATATACCCGAATAACAAAATACTATACAGTGATTAACATGAATGATCCAGCTCTATATCAACATGGAAATATCCCCCAAACCTATTGTTGGATCAATAAAAGAAAGTTGTAGAATGATAAATATTTTTAAAGGTTACATTTGTGTTAATTATAAACACACATACAAAAGTATATTCTATATACTTATGGGTATATAGGTATTACAAGTTTAAAAACACAGACTGGAAAGATGCACACCCAAGTCCTGATAGCATTGCCTGTGGGGAGAGAATTAAGGAGGAGGAGAGAGGAGAGGAAACTTCAACTATGTCAAGTTTATTTGAAATGGTTTTTTGTAAACAACCCAGTTGAAGCAAATAGGTCAAAATATTCTTATCTGGATCTGTTTTTCTTTTTTTTCTAAACAAAAAACAAGCCATAGTAATAAAAGAAAATCAGTACTATGATAGAGGAAGTTTAGGATGTTTTGGGAATGCATTAACAGTGAGGTCTAACCAACTCTAACTGGGGTCAGCAGAGACTTCCAGGAGGAGATGGGAGTTCATCTGGTAAAGGGGATGGGAAGGGCATTCCAAGCAGAGGGAACAGCATGTATAAAATTGGAAGACAGAGTGAAGCATGTTTGAGGAAGTGAATGCAGATCAGTGACCAGGAAAGAGTGAAGAGAGGAAAGATGAGATGGCTAAACCTGTATGTTTTTGTTTGTTTCCTTTTTTACAGATGCAGAAACAGAGTCCTAGTGAGGGGAGTAGAACCCAGGCCTTCTAACTCCCTGTCAATTTCTCTGTGATAATAATAATGACAACAACAGTAATGAGGATGATGATAATGATGATGTGCTGTGTGCAGTCTGTCTAGTAGGTACTGTAAATATGTCCTTGCATTTAATCTCACTACAGACCTAGAGGGGTTTTTTCCCTCTCCATTTTACAGATGGTAAAACTGAGGCCCATAGAAGTTAAGAAATTTGCTCAGAGTCACAGTGGCAGAAGCCCAATCCCACAAGGCTTTGGGTGCTGTACTTAGCAGGTTGGACTTTTCCCCCAAGGGCACTGGTGAGTGTATTAGGTTCCTATTGCTGCTGAAATTACCGTAAACTGAATGACTTAAAACAGTACAAATGTATTAGCGTACAGTTCCTGAGGTCAGGAGTCTGAATCAGGTCTCACTAAGCTAAACTGAAAGTGTTGGCAGGGCTGAGTTCCTTCTGGAAGCTCCATGAGAGAGTCTGTTTCTTTGTTTTGCCTTCCTCATGGCCCCCTTCCATCTTCGAAGCCGGAAATCACAGCACTGTGACCTCTGCCGCTGTCATCACATCCCCTCTGACTCTTATACTCCTGCCTTCCTCTTTCACTTATAAGGACTCTGGTGATTACACTGGACCTTCCCAAGCAATCCAGGATAATCCCCCCAACTCACAGTCAGCTGATTAGCAGCTTCAATTCCATCTGCGGCCATAATTTCCTCTTGCCATGTAAAATAACACGTTCCCGATTTCCAAGAATTAGAGAATGGACATCTTCGGGGAGACCATTAATTTGCCTACCGTGGTGAACCACTGAATGGTTTTAAGCAAGGAAACACGAGGTGAGAACTGCATTTCCGCATCTTCACATTAACTGGTTTTAAAAAAGTGTCACTTCCTGTGACTCATCTAAGGCAAATTGGGCTTTGTAACAACTAACACTTTCAAAGGCTGAACAGTATATAGATATTAAATGTGTTAAATCTAATAACTACATTTTTTTCCAGGGTTTTTAACCTGATAGAGTTCTTTCCTACCTGTGCTTTGATTATTCCCCCAACAATCAAGTAGAAGTACAAAGGGCTATGCGGTAATTGCCCCCAGATGGATGAGGAAACAGACCCGGGGCATTCCGTCACCTGCCCAGGTTCACGGAGCTGCTAAGGCCAGGGTCATGATGAGGAACTGGTCTTCAGGCCACCTTTTCGGCATTTCTTTATGCCATCCATAGGGTGGGGCCTTCTGGAAAACTCAAGTCAGACAGTACATCTTTGGTGCAAAATTTCATGTATAACCTGGGGCCCAATAATTATTTGTTGAATGGATTAATAACCCTGCTTTTACTTCTGAGGCACAGATAGCGATTTTCAAGGCAGGAAAACTGGGAGTCATCCTAGAATTCCTTCCTTTTCCCCACATATAATCTATCTACAAGCCGGTTATGCTGCCAAAATATTAATATACGCTGCATCTCTCCCCTTCTTTCCAGCCTCTCCACTCCCTCTTTGTCCCAGGGCACCTCATCTCTTGCCATCTCTCACCATCTCTCCTCAAAGCCTCCCTTCTTTGCCTCTCTAATCTATACTCCAGTTAGGGGCCAATGTGATCCATGTAAATCAGACGACATGGCCACTCTGTTTAAATTTTCCTACTGGCTTTCCATCATACTGAGAAGGAAACTCTAAACCCCCAATCATGGCCATACGTGGTCCTTCATGCTTGGCCTCTCCTCCTCTTTAGCCTCAATCTTACCACCACCCCTTGGCCTCCTCCCCTGCAGTCCTACTGGCTCTTCCCAAAGACCAAGCTTTCCCACCGCAGGGCCTTTGCTTGTGCTGTTCCTTCTGCTGGAAATCTCTCCACTCTTTAAACAGCTGTGTCCTTCTTACATGTCAGGTCTTATCCAAATGTCACCTATTTACAGAAGTTCTTCCTGTCCCCCAGTTTGTTTCCTCCATAGAAAATTGTGACTGCTTGTAAATGCTTTGTCTATTTGTTTATTTTGTTTGCCTTCCCTCCCAGCCCTGATGTCCAGTATGGAGCTACCAGCCACATATGGCAATTAAGCATTTGACATGTGGCTAAACTGAATCGAGATGTGCTCTAAGTATAAAATACACACTGGAGGGCTTCCCTGGTGGCGCAGTGCTTGGGAGTCCGCCTGCCAATGCAGGGGACGCGGGTTCGTGCCCCGGTCCGCGGGGATCCCACATGCCGTGGAGCGGCTGGGCCCGTGAGCTGTGGCCGCTGGGCCTGCGCGTCCAGAGCCTGTGCTCCGCAACGGGAGAGGCCACAGCAGTGAGAGGCCCGCGTACAGCAAAAAAAAAAAAAAAAAAAAAAAAACCACACTGGATTTTAAGGACTTAATACAATGAAAAGAATGCAAAATATGTCATTAATAATGTTTAAATATTGACTACACATTGAAATGATAATAGTTTGGCTATACTGGGTCAAATAAAACCATTAGTAACAACCTGCTTCTTTCTACTTTTTTAATGTGGCTACTAGAGAATTTATGATTACCCATGTGGCTCACATTGTATTCCCATTGGGCAATGCTGGTCTAGACCGTTAGCCAACAAAGGTAGGAACCACTGCCACCTTATCTATTAGGGACACCCCTAATGCCTACCATATAGTGGGTACTCAGTAAGTATTTGTTGAATAATTTGGTTTATATGAGAACCTTGGACACAGAGCTGAGACAGGCAGCCCCATGTACACCGTGAATTTGAGGAAGAAAGAAATACCAAAGAAACAGTGTTATTTTCCTGCAGTCACTGCATTTCAAACAGGTTCCTCCGACCCTGTCCTTCTCTGTACCCACTTTCCTCCCACAGTCACTTACCACGACAGATGGAGGGGGGCAGGTGACGGCTAGAGGAGTAAAGCTGGTTCAGCTGCTTCTATTTCAGTCCCACAGGAGGTGTGTGCTCTCAGTTATTTCACATTCTCCAGCTTTGGTCCTAGTAGCCGCACACTGGGACATGCAGTTTGGGTAGCTGGGAGCCCAAGGGGATTTGCCCAGGGTCACTGAGCAGGTCAGAGGCGAATGAATAGGGCCTGGAACCTTGGTCTCCAGACTCACCTTCTGAGACTCTTGCCTCTAACTACATCCTGTCGTAGTCTCCTTTACTCCAAGGGACCCAGGTGACTGTAACCCTCACTCATCTCCCTCTCCTCACATGCACCTATGATTTATTGGGGCCCCTAAGCAGAGTTATGCCTGGTCCCAGCAGAGCTGACCCAGATGGCACTATCCTCAGAGGCCAAAGTATATGGGGGGAAGAGGTGGGAGGATGGCTGGATGAATGAACAGACAGACGGAACAGTGAATGGATGGAGTGGAGGATGGGAGGACAGACTGGCTGCAAGAGTGGGGGAGGAGGACGGTTGGCTGGTAAGATGCCTGCATGGGGGGCGGGGCAGGGAGGTGTACAAAGGGAAGGAATTACCCACTTTTCGCATCTCAAACAGAATCTGAAGATCAAAGTCCAGCCCCCATCACGTTTCTGCTAGAAAACCGAGGCCGAAGGAGCTTGGTGTTTTCGCCCCAGGGCCCGCAGGGAGGGCCGGGCAGAGCTGGAACTGGGATCCGAGTCTCTGAGCCCGCGGCTGGGGGCTCTCTCCGCCCCCGCCCCGCCCGCGCCTGACGGTGCCAGGGTGGGGGGAGCGCCCCGCCCCCACCTCCGGAGGTGGAGGCCCCTCGCGGCCCCAACAAGCTGCCGTTGTCCCGCGGGCCCCAGGCCCGTCACACTGGGGCTTTGTCCAGCCCCCCGCCGCGACCCACGGGTGGGGGGGCGGCCCACATGACCAAGGGGGTAGGAGGAGCCTGCAGCGGCGGTGGCGGCGGCGGCGGCAGCGGCGGCTCCAGCATTTCCCTCCCTGGCCGGGGGTCGGCGGGTGGCGGCGGCGGCAGCGGCGGCGGCGGCAGCTGGGCAGGGCTGGGCCGAGCTGCGGACGCCAGGCCCCCCGATCCCCGCCAGGCTGCGGACGCCAGGCCCCCCCGATCCCCGCCAGGCTGCAGGCGCCGGGCCCGGGCCGTCAGGGCAGCTGTGACCCTTGCGCTCAGCGGGTGGCGAGCTGGGGGTGCGCCCGGATCCCCGCCCCCGGGATCATGGGGAATGGCATGACCAAGGTAGGGGGCCGGGATGGCGCAGCCCGCACCTGGCCGCCCCCAGCGCCAGCCGGGCGCCCGCCTCTGACCTTCTGGCTCTGGCAGTCTGTGTGTCTGTTTCTCTGTCTCCCTGGGACTCTGAGATCGTACGTCTCCGTCTGTCTCTCTGGGGCGGTATCTCTCTCTGATTCTGCCTCTCTGTGTCTCTGTCTCTGACAGTTTCTGTGACTCTGTATTTCTTGCTGTGTCTTTCTGTGGCTCTCTGTCACCCCCAGACTCTCTCTTCCTGAGTCCCTTTCTCTGTCTCCATGTGTCTCTGTCTCCCTGGACTCTTTCTAACGCTGCTTCTCTGTCCTTCCCCATCCCCCACCCCAAGGCACGACCCCCATCTGTCCCCACCTTCCCACCTCCTTCTCAGAATTCCCCACCACCCACCTTAGCAAGTCCACCTCTCCCTTTGCCCCCCTCCCCTGTGCTCCTCCCACCCTCTTTCCCTAGGTCTTTGTGCCCCTCCCTCCTCTTTCCGCTCCCCCTACCCAGGCTGGCCTCCCTTGATGCCCCCCTGCTGCCCTCCCCAGACCTCACTCATAGAGCATCCAGGCCCACAAGACGGGGGTGATTGCTCCCTGAGTCCTGAGGGCCAGACGCCCTTCATGGGACTGAGAGGGGCTGCATGCACCCCTACCCGGCTGACCCCGGCCTGTCTCTCCTGTAGGTACTTCCTGGACTCTACCTCGGAAACTTCATTGGTGAGCACTGCCCACTCTGTCCCAAGGCCATGGCACACTCCCTGTCCCAGGCCTGTGTCCACCATTCATGCTCTGGCCCACGCACCCTGGACACGCTCAGGAATGGGGCCGGGTGCAGGGAAGCGATGCCAGGCTGGGAGGGGGAAAGGACTCATGAAGACTAAGGGGAACGTGGGTGGAGGAGTGTCCCCAGTACAGAGGGCTCAGAACACTGGGCAAGGCTGCACCTGCTCTGAGCCTCAGCCTCTCCCGCAGCACAAGGCCCACCCCCACCTCTAAGGATTTTGCCAGCCCTGAGGTTCTGGGTTGAGGTCTGATAAGAGGTGTTGCTTCTAGCTGGGAAGCTGGGAAGGCTTCCTGGCACAACCTCCTCCTCAGAGGAGAGGTCTCTAGAGACTGGACTCTACATCAGAAACTTCACTGGTGAGCACTGCCCGCTCTGTCCCAAGGCCATAGCACTCCACCTGTCCTAGGCCTGGGCTAAGAGACAGGCTGGTCCCGAGCTTGGGAGACCCAAGGCAGGAAAAGTCACTTCCATCTGTGGAGTCAGAGAAAGCTTTAGGGAGGAGGGGGCATCTGCACTGGGGCAGAGCTTTCCCCATCCATTCCTGTCCCACTCTGGGCTTAGGGGCCCCACTTTCCTAAACCCTGGTCCCTTCCTCCCCGGGAGCTCCCTCAGCAGCTCACACCACACCGACTTCTGAATATTTGGTAAGTAAGGTCTGAATCCCCTTTAAGTATGTAGGCCCATGAGGGCAGGAGCCATGAACTTGACCCCACAATGCCATGCCCAGCCAAGGCTGCACATGGTAAACACTCAGTAAATGTGGTGAAATGAGGAAGTGGGCATGTGGAGATCAAGTGTTATTTACTTCGATTATAAAAGGTCTGCATGCACTGGAAATCCAGCCCCTAGAGATGGCTACTGATAGCTGTGGGAGGTATATCCCTGGGTTGTTTCCATGTATCTTTGTACATATAGATATAATATTTAAAACAAAAATGGAGGCCTATTCTGCATGCTGTTCTGTAACCTGTGTTTCCCATTTAATAATATATTGTGGGCTTCCTTGCACATCAGCACATAGAGATCTTGTTAGTGGCTGCACAGTATTCAGGTATGAATATACCATTATTTATCCAGTCCCCTTGTGGGTTGTTCCCTTTTTTTTTTTTTTTTTTTTGGCTGCATCGGGTCTTCGCTGCTGCGTGCAGGCTTTTCTCTAGTTGCGGCGAGCGGGAGCCACTCTTCATTGTGGTTCACAGGCTTCTCATGGCCGTGGCTTCTCTTGTTGTGGAGCACGAGCTCTAGGCGCGCGGGCTTCAGTAGTTGTAGCACGCGAGCTCAGTAGTTGTGGCTCGCAGGCTCTAGAGTGCAGCCTCAGTAGTTGTGGCACACGGGCTTAGTTGCTCCATGGCATGCGGGATCTTCCCGGACCAGGGCTCGAACCCGTGTGCCCTGCATTGGCAGGCGGATCCTTAACCACTGCACCACCAGGGAAGCCCAGTTCCCATTTTTAACTGTTTCTGATGTGTTGACAGTCATAAGCGGCAGTGCAGAGAACATCATCTTCTACACACAGCTTTCTGTGTGAGTTAACCCTTCTGTAGTCAAGATTCCTAGAAGAATTGCCTGGTGAAGGATATGCCACAGAAGGGTGTTTGTAATAAGAACAGCAGGGGCAAGGCTGGGGAGGTGCTGGGCTGTTACCTGTGGGTGCTCCAGTGGAAAGACTGAAGCTTAGGGTTGTGACAGGACCTGTCATGCTGGGAGCAAGAGGTGGTGAAGGAGCAGGGAGCCGGCAGAGGGTGGGCCAAGGTGGAGAGGGCGGGCTGAGGAGGAGAGTGGGGCAGTGAGCTCCCGCCTCACTTGGCCATAGGAATATATAGGTCACACCTGCCAGATTGGCTCAAGCATCCTTGTTTCTTTCAGATGCCAAAGACACGGATCAGCTAGGCCGGAATAAGATCACACACATCATCTCCATCCACGAGTCACCCCAGCCTCTGCTGCAGGTAAGCCTTACCCCCATCCCAGAGCTGGACATGGGTGGGAAAGGGGGTTTCAGACCCCCACAGCACCCATTTATCAAGTACCTACAATGTGCCAGATCCTATACTGGCACATAGGCTTTCCTGACCCATGCTAACTCATTTGGTTAAAAACTGGTCTGTTTTACATTAGCATCCCTATTTGCTCCCTCTTTGGCAACTGAGGACCAGAGAGGTAAAGTAACCTGCCTAAGGTCACACATCCAGGAAGCTAAGGAGCTGGAATTTGAACACAGGCCATCTGGCTCCAGAGGCCTCACACTAAACCTTAAAAAGTCTCCCACAGGGGCTTCCCGTTGTCCAACTGAATAGATGACTCCACATAGATGTTTCTGGGCTCTGTATCTCGCTTGTGACCTGGGGCTATGATTTCACCTGTCTGGGCCTCTGATCCCTCAGCCCTATCTGCCCCCAGGGGACTGTGATATGGTAAAGATGCTTTGCACACTGTACAGCACGGCCCCCACTGGGAGGGTTGGAGCTGGTATTATCGAATCCTGGAAAAGACGGAGTGAGTGCGTTATGACCTAGAGTAGGGAAGTAGGAAGTCCAGACCACATGTGCTGGAGTCAGGAGCTCTGAGTTCACATCTTCACCACATTCTGTCTGTAACCTTGGGCACAGGACTTCACTTCTCTAGACCTCAGTTGCCTGATCCGTAAAAGGGAAACTTTATAACAGTACCTACCTCACTGGCTTGTTGAGAGCCACAAAATAGGCGCTCAACAAATTATAGCTGACATAATAACAAAGTTAATCATATTCTCAATCGATAAACAGAGCCCCTTCCTCTTTATCTGTTAGAGTCTGGCTCACCCATCGACGGGAGAGAACTGTGGGTGGGAAGGGACTCTGGAGATCTGAGATCCAGACCAGGTTCTGTCACAGCTTTGCTGTGTGGCCGTGGGCAGGGTCCTCGCCCTCTCTGGGCCTTAGTTTCCCCTTGTGTCAGATTTGATGGTCTCTAAGAGCTACCTCCAATAATCTGTGGTTCTCAGTGTCACAGAGACACTAGAAGAAATTTCCAGGTCAATGGAGTCTGATTTTGCTTTATAGGGCAGGCTTGTTTTGGAGTATTTGGAGTATGCAGTCACTAGAGTGCCTGGGGAAGGTTGTCTAGGCATGACTATGTTTACTAATGAAATGACTACTGGCAAAATGAGTCCCTGCTCTGGCAGCCCTGCCCTCTTCTCCCTCCCCATCCATCAGTGAAGTTACCAGTCAGGGTTTGATAATGCCCTGCAAATCCAAGGCCAAATGTGTTGCAAAGCGAATTTGCGAACCTTGCAAAAGATGCAGGCTCATGTGACCTTGGGGAGAGTGAGTTAGAGAAGGGCTGGAATCTCACACAAAGCCACTAACAGATGAGGACCTGGCCAGGTGGTCACTTAGTCACTGGCTGGAGGTGGGCCAGGCCCTTGAAAAGAGCCATTTGAATATCAAAGGACTAAGAGAGGTCCCTGAGAAAAGTGATTCTTGGAATGTGGGCAGGACTCATCTTTAAGATCCTGTGTGAAGGTTAGGCGTGGAGTGAAGGATATGGTAGCAAGTTTGTTGGAGAAATTCCTGACAATTCATTCCTTGATTATTTTAATAATTAGCACAGAGCTTTATAACCACAATTCATGAACTAAAACTAATCTTCATACTTCTTGTTTCTTTTCAAGAGAATAAAATCTGCTTTGCCCTTCTTACTGTGTAATTTTGTAATCCTTTTATGGAGGGGAGTCAAGTTAAGTGGCCCTTTCCCAGCTATTAACTAAAAGGTCCCTGAATACTTTTTGGCAAGTCTTTGTGCCCAAGTCAGCTATGGGGTTAGGATACCGTCTTCTCAGAAGGTTCTGGAACCACAGATGGTCAGACCTGGGAGGCTCTCAGAGAAGGTGTCTACCCTCTTTGGACAGAGACGGTAACAGTGGCCCAGAGAGGGGCAGGAACTGGCCTAGGGTTGCAAGGTGCTTGGGAGGCCCAGGCTGGGGTTGGGGTGCAGGCTGCCCATGTGTGTTTTGTACTTGCAGGACATAACCTACCTTCGCATCTCAGTGGCCGACGCCCCTGAGGTACCCATGTAAGTTCCTCTGGATGGGCTGACAGATGGACAGACAGCTGCTTCATGTGGTGGGAAGAGGGAGGGTGGGAGGTGGTCTGAGGGAGGACAGAGAGGACTCAGGCCACAAAGCTGATCTGGAGACCCCAGCACAGGTGTTCTCGCAGACCACCTGGACTCTGTCTCAGCCACACCCTTGCCTATGCTGCTGGCCAAGCCTTAACCTCCCAGAGCTCAGTCTCTTTGGCTATGGAATGGAGAAAACACCCTGTCCCTCAGGCTCAGACGCCCCAGTGGATTTGAAAGGGTCAGGCTCAGCCTGTTCCTGGCCTTGGAGTTAAGGCATCTGGGTTCAGGCCAGGCTCTGCCATTTACTTGCTGTTTGACCTTGGACAAATCACTTCCCCTCTCTGAGGTGTGTGAGGGGTTGGGGCCATCAGCACCAAGGAGGCTGTCAAAGATTGGATAGCACAGGTTGAGGATCTAGGGCAGGGCCTGGCGTGTCATGAGGGCTCAGAAAGCAGGATTTCTGTTTATGTTGTTAGCAGTAGTACACCCCAGCCTGGGAGGGACCCAGACAGACACTCCTGCCCCTTGGGACTCTTGCTCCCAACCCTGTTGTTGACCATTATTGTCCCCAGGTGCTCTGTTTGCAGACCCCAGGGGGGTGGGACTCCTCACACCCATTTCCTTGAAAGGTCAAGATAAACCCTCCATGAATATAGGATCCACAGGACCCATTGGAGAGGTGCTCCTGCCTCTGTGGTGGGATTTGCCATCATTGGCCTCTCTCACCTCCTGAAACACCATCATTATTGCTTCACACACACCTCCACCAGTACTACAGTATCGGCCCCTAGTCACTGCACATGCTGGCTGACCTGAGGATCCAGGGCTCTTTGTCTCTTGCCATCCCAGAAATGGGGAGGGGGACAACTCCTAGGGGGCCTGTCCCCCCGCCCAGTGCGCTGTACCTTATTGCTTTCTTCTCTAGCAAAAAGCACTTCAAAGAATGTATCAACTTCATCCACTGTTGCCGCCTCAATGGGGGAAACTGCCTTGTGCACTGGTGAGTTAAGAGGGGAGTGGGGGAGGGGAAGTGAGTGGCCATCCTCCATCCTGAACATGCCCTCATCCTGTGGGGAATGCAGAGCCTGCGATGGATCTTCTCCAGCCTGTCACAATGCCTGACAGTCCACACCATTCGTCTGACAGGCTGATGGAGGACTCTGTCTCTTACCAGCTGTATGGCCATGGCCAGATAGCTATTTCTCCCTGAGACTCAATTTTCTCATCCATAAAATGGGAAAAAAGAATGCTGACCTGGCGAGCTACTGGGAGGAATAGGTGAGGTCAGGCAGGTAGCGCAGCATCTTCCAGTAGTTCCGGCTCCTCCTCCTCCCCTCCAGCCGTTGAGGCAGTGGTACAGGGCAGTGAGGAGCCCCAGGCTGGGAGATGGGACCCCTGAGTTTTCCCAGGGGCCCCTGGCCCTGTTGATTTCATTCATTCCATAACTTCTCACTACGCCTGGCTCAGGGTAGCTCTGCCTGAGCCCCAGCCATAGGGATGGCTCCTCCAGCCTGTCTCTCCCCCTCTCTTCCTCCTTTCCTTGCTCCAGCTGCGCTGGCCATCTCCCCATTCTTCAAGTCCACCAGGATCCCACCCACATGGTCTTTGTACACTGCCCAGAACATTCTTGACAATCCTTACCTGTCTTTCAGGATTCAGCTTGATGTCACTTCCTTGCGAACCCCTTCCCTAATCCTCCGCATCCCTTCCACTAGATTAATACCTCTTCTTATACAATCTCCTAGCCACTGGACTCATCTTCAAAGCAGTTATCACCACCTGAAATTGTTTCCCTCGTTAGTGTCTGTCTCCCCCAACCATATTGTAAGCCCCAGGATGGCAGAGACCATGTCTGTTTTATTCGCCACTATATCCCCAGTACCTGAAAAATCACAGATGATCAGGAAACGTGTACTGAATGATTGAGTGAAGTGATGTTTCACTCAGGCCTTTGATGTGGGTGAATGCCAGGCAGAGGGAACAGCATAGACAAAGGCCTGGATGTGGGAAGACAGGTCCCGGCAGGTTCCTTGTGTCTGGAGCTCAGGAGGCAAGGGTGGGAGAGCTGAAGTGGGGATAGGGTGCCTGGAGGACACGGAGGAGACTGGGCCTTACCTGAAGCCTTGGGGTGGGATGTCCCAGCTTTGCAGGCATCTCCCGAAGCACCACCATCGTGACGGCATATGTGATGACTGTGACAGGACTGAGCTGGCGGGACGTGCTTGAAGCCATCAAGGCCACGCGACCCATCGCCAACCCCAACCCAGGCTTTAGGCAGCAGCTTGAAGAGTTTGGCTGGGGCAGTTCCCGGAAGGTAGGGGCAGGGGCAGGAGTGGGAAACTCTTCTTACTTGAGCTGAGCACTGATTGGAAAGAATTTAGCCTGTGCTTCAGACCTGGCAGAAGATTTTTCTGGGGTCTTGAACTCGTGGCTCTTGAGCTAACCTAGACCCTAGGTTGGACGGCCAGGTGTTTTCTTTTCCTTTTTAACTTAGGATTTGAATACCCGTGGGCCTGATTATGGACCCTCAATTTGGCTAGGTTCCAGCATTGCCTGCTCTGCCTACCTGGAGCCTGAAGGCATTTGAACATTTGGCTCCTCTGGGGAGACATGTCCAGTCCTTATTCCACCCCTGGGTCCTTGATGAGGCCAAAGCAGTTCCTTCTCTTATGCCCACTGGGCAGATGGCACATGGAGATGTCGGGGACTGAGCCGCTCCCTCCCCCACCCACAAACAAGAGATGAGAGAGAGAAGCAGTCAGTGCAGGAAGGCAGGCTGCTGCCCAGAGACTTGTCTGCAAGGCTGCATTAGGAAAGAGGCAGGCAAGGAAGAGGGCCTGCATGAGTAGAGTGGTTGGGCAGTGTGGGGAGGGGTTAATGTGGTCCCCACTGTGCAGGTGGGGGGTCACTTTAGTATGTCTGGAAGATGGAGTGTCAAAGGGGAAGGGGATTCAGGGAGAGGGGAGGGATTCAGAGGGAGAGGGGCTCAGTTAGGGGGATGGAGACCCAGATGGGAAGCTAAGAGGATGGTCAGGACGGGGAGGGGCTTAGCGAGGTGTGGGAAGCTCGAAGAAGAGCGGAAGCTCTGAGTATTGGGGAGGGGACCGAGCCGGCGGCCCGGCACCGACTCCGACTCCACCCCACCCCAGCTTCGCCGGCAGCTGGAGGAGCGCTTCGGGGAGAGCCCTTTCCGCGACGAGGAGGAGGTGCGCGCGCTGCTGCCGCTGTGCGCGCGCTGCCGGCAGGGCTCTGCGAGCGCGGCCTCTTCCCCCGCGCCCAGCTCCTCGGCCTCGGAGGGGACCTTGCAGCGCCTGGTGCCGCGGTCGCCCCGGGAAGCCCACCGGCCGCTGCCGCTGCTGGCGCGCGTCAAGCAGACTTTCTCTTGCCTCCCGCGGTGTCTGTCCCGCAAAGGCAGCAAGTGAGGATCCTGCCCCGCCGTGGCGCCTCTCGGCCTCTCGACCGGTCCCCTTCGGGGATTGTCTGCGCCTCCCACGGCCTTCAGGACGGGCCCAGAGCCTGTGGGAGCCCCGCGGCGGCCTAATCCCCGCCCCTGCCCCTCTTCGCGCCTTGCTTGTCTGCGTCCGCGGTCACTGTGTCCTCCATCTGTGTGTGTGGCTCTGTGTCTGGGCCGGCCTGCTGCAGCTACCTGGTGCCTTAGTCCTTGGGCTGGGGGAGGGCGCCCCCGGCCCCCCCCCATTAAAGGCGGTGGGAGTGGGAGTGGGAGTGGGTGGGTGGGGTAGTTGGATGTGCCTGGAGGATATTAAAGAGACACAGAAGCTGCCTGTCTGATCGCCTCCCAGTCATTCCACTGAGCAAAGGCAGGGCTGCAGGACTCTGCCAGGGGCTGGAGCCTGCCGGATAAAAGAATGGGAGGGGGGTTGCATCCCCTAGGGCCTGAGGAGCCTGCCACCCTCCGTGAACTGCAGTCTGCAGGGCTGAGTTCCACTTCCCTGACCCTCACCCCTATCTCTCCCTGGAGCCCTGGTCTCCTGAAAAGGCCGCCAGCTCCTCCTCTCTGAACCCGGTTCCCCGCACCCCCCCCCCCGCTGAGCTCCTGTCCTCCCTGAGCACTGCCCCCCCCCCGCCCCCGCCCCCTGCCTCCTCCCCAGCTCCTTTCCTTTCCCTATCCACAAATCTTAGCTAGTAAAGGTATAGTAGTAGTACCTGCCTCATGCCTGACTTCTTACTTGAATGAGTTCACTTACTCCTCGGGGAGGAAACTGAAGCTCAGAGTGGTCAGGCAGCTTGCCCAAGGACACACAGCTAGTGTAGGGGAGGCTGGGTTTGAAGCTAGACAGTCTGTGTCCCATGATGGTTGTTAAGAAGCCTCTCCTTCTGGTCTTGAAGGTTATTGGCAAGGAGGATCCACCCCCAGCTAGTGGGAATGGCCCTCCCCACCTAGAGTTTAAAGGCCAGGGGAGCCACTGTGGAGGGAGGGCCTCAGGGCAGCCCAGTAAAGCAGCAAACTGACTCTGAGGATGAACAGGGGTCACCCGAGCTGATTTTTCCTAAACTAAAATTAACTTGGAGTTAAGAGAGATCTGAAATCTCTATAATCTAATAAACACCTGTATGGGGGTTCTTATTATGCACCAAGCACTGTGTCCATGGCTGTGGGGGAGGCCCAGATTCCAACCTCCTCCTCTGCATTCATGAAACGTGAGCTCATTGACTACCTACTGTATGCCAGGCATTGTACTGGGCACCAGCAGTGAGCAAACCTCTGCCCTGGTGTTGCTGACATTCTGGTGGGAAAGACACTAGATAAACAGATAAACAAAAGAAAAAATATGTCCGGGGGACTTCCCTGGTGGCGCAGTAGTTAAGACTCTGCGCTCCCAATGCAAGGGGCCCGGGTTCCATCCTTGGTCGGGGAACTAGATCCCACATGCATGCTGCAACTAAGAGTTCTAATGCCTCAACTAAGGAGCCCGCCTGCCGCAACTAAGACCCAGTGAAACCAAATAAATAAATAAATAAATTTTTTTTTTAATGGGGGGCTTCCCTGGTGGCGCAGTGGTTAAGAATCCGCCTGCTTATGCAGGGGGACATGGGTTTGATCCCTGGTCCGGGAAGATCCCACGTGCCACAGCTACTGAGCCTGCGCTCTAGAGACCGCAAGCCACAACCACTGAGCTCACGAGCCACAACTACTGAAGCCCACGCGCATAGAGCCCGTGCTCTGCAACAAGAGAATCCACCTCAGTGAGAAGCCCGCACACCGTAACGAAGAGTAGCCCCCGCTCGCAGCAACTAGAGAAAGCCCATGTGCAGCAACGAAGACCCAGCTCAGCCAAAAAAAAAAAAAAAAAACAACTCCATTCCTATCATCTCTAGGACAAACAAAACCCCTTGATCCGATGTTCCATGATGCTCCCCGCCCCCTTCCATTGCTGCTTTTACCACACTCTGGCTCAATAACAACAATAATACCACTCATTTATTGAGCATTCACTATGGGCCAGGCAATGTGCCAAACACTCTACCTGCATCTCATTGAATCCCCAAGCAGCCCTGTGAAGTGGCTGGTCAGCTAGCAAGTGGTGGGGCTGGGATTTGAATCCAGGCAGTCTGGCTGTGGACCCCATCCTTGTCATTACTATGACTCTGCCCACCCCCCCCAAAAAAAAATGAAGAGATTGCCTGACACAATCAATACTCCTACTTAGATGTAATTATTACTCTTGTATTTATTTATTTTATTTTATTTATTTATTTATTTTGCTGTACGCGGGCCTCTCACTGCTGTGGCCTCTCCCGTTGTGGAGCACAGGCTCCGGACGCGCAGGCCCAGCGGCCATGGCTCACGGGCCCAGCCACTCCGCGGCATGTGGGATCATCCCGGACCGGGGCACGAACCCATGTCCCCTGCATCGGCAGGCGGACTCTCAACCACTGCACCATCAGGGAAGCCCTATTTTATTTTTTAATTTTTAATTTTATTTTTGGTTGCATTTGATCTTCGCTGCTGCACGCAGGGTTTCTCTAGTTGTGGTGAGTGGAGGCTACCCTTTGTTGTGGTGCACAGGTTTCTCATTGCGGTGGCTTCTCTTGTTGCGGAGCACAGGCTCTAAGCGCACTGGCTTCAGTAGTTGTGGCACGTGGGCTCAGTAGTTGTGGCACATGGGCTTAGTTGCTCCGTGACATGTGGGATCTTCCTGGACCAGGGATCGAACCCGTGTCCCCTGCATTGGCAGGCGGATTCTTAACCATTGCACCACCAGGGACGTCTCATACTCTTGAATTTAATCATATGAAATTTTTTGTGCCCCATCAGAGCCCTACAGCTCTGAGTTTGAATCCTGGCTGTGACTGTAGAAGTGTCAGAACTGGGTGGCTGCTGCCATATGAGGACAGAAGGTGGGGAGCATGAAGCAAGGCCCCTGACAGGTACACATGAGGGACAGTGCTCCCAGCCTCTGGTCAACACTGGCTGGCCATCCAGCTCGGTGCTCCCTGCAGTGAGGGGTGGTTTCTCCCTCTCAGAGCCTCAGTTTCCCCAGGTACACGGCCAGGGTGGAGCAGTCTGAGCTACTTTACCTCTTTCATATCACAACCCCCTTTGACAATTTAATGAAAGATACAAACCCTAGAAAAATGCATAGAGATGAAAAAATTGCATACACTTTGGGCGGGTCACGGACCCCACCCGGAATCCATAAACTCCAGATGCAGCTGTTGGGAGGCAGTGTGGGGCACTGTTCAGGCTCCTGGGCTCTGGGGGCAGAGAGTCCTGGGTTCAGATTCTGGCTCCCCCAGGCACTAGCTCTGTGACCTCAGTCCTCTTAACAAAGTAGGTAATTGCATTTATCTCACATGCTGTTGTGAGAACCAACTGAGACACTGCAGGAAAGGCTTCAGCCAGGCCCAGCACCATGGTGAGCAGTCAGAAAGGGACTCCCAGTATTTAAGGAAATATTTCTCCAAGGGTGACCCATGGACCACCTGGATCAGAATCCCGTGGGGGGACTTGTTTAAAATGCAGGTTCCTGGACTTCTTGCCCAGAAAATCTGATTCTTCAGGTCTGGGATGGCGGCTTGGAGTATTCATTTTAAACCAGTCTCTGCCTCCCAATTCTACTGGGAGTTAGTCTGAGAAGCACTATGCTTTTCCCACCTCTACAGTCCAGGTCCTGGAATGAGACTAAGTTTCCGGTAGGCTGGGAAGAGCAGAAAACAGGTGCAGGGATGGTGCAAGGGACGCCTCTGAGCGCCCTTCGGGGGCCCCCCTCCAGGGATGAGCAGAACCCAGGCTACCCCACCCCGTACCCTTCAGTGGGTCTTGGTGGTGCCCCTAGCTGCCCCCTACGTGAGGACCGACGCCCTCCAGGCCCGGCGACACGGGGAGGGGCGACAGGGCCTCTGGGGAGCAGAAAGGAAAGTGAAACCTCCCGCCCAGCATTTCGCTTTCGCCGCCTCCGCTCGCCGTTCAGGTGGCCCCCGCGATCCCCTGTCGCGCTGGGGTCCGGCCGCCGCGCTCCCCAGACCTGGTCCTCGGAGCACTGCGTCCCCGATGGCCGGCGACCAATGGCGGAGGGACGAAGGGAGGGTCCCCGACAGCAGGCGACTCATGGCGGGGGCCGGGGGTCCCCTGCGCCTCCTCGACTGGCTTGTGGCGCAGATCGAGAGCGGGCGCTACGCCGGGCTGCGCTGGGAGGACGCGAGCAAGACCCTCTTCCGCATCCCCTGGAAGCACGCAGCCAAGCAGGGCTACCAGGCGCAGCAGGACGCGGCGCTCTTCAGGGTAAGGGGGCGGGGGCCGGGGGTCGCCGGCCCGGCCCGGGAGGGCTCTGCGCGCACACGGTGGTCGCAGAGTCCGGAACCGACCCGACCCGACACGCTGTCACCTCGGGCCACAGGTTCACCCCTTAACCTCAGTTGTCTCTAGGTTGAGGGTAGTGTGCTCTATACATGGGAGACCCTCCCACACCCTCTTAAAAGAATCAGACAAGGGCTGCATAACCTGCACCATCCTCACGCCTCAGGGGACCTCTCCTCCCTCTCCTTGAGGAAATTAGATGCCACCGCCACCGATGGAAGTTCCCTCCACTTCCCACCCCTAAACTGTTAACCCCAGCAGCTTCGGGACATTTTCTGTGCTTTCCAACACCAGCCCTTCTCAGGGACCTCCTCCAGGGATGCCCTCCCTTTCCTTGGACACCATTAACTTCCTCCAAGCTGGCTCTTTCCCACCAAGATTGAAACTCTGGAATCTCTCCCATGAGCAATAAGCAACCAACCGCGTCCCAGGCAACCGCCACCATCCCAAACACCACGTCTCCAGCTCCTGCTTCTCTGGCCTACCCTCTCCTTTCACAGGGTGAAGCACCTAGAAAGGGTCTTCTGGACATCAACGCCCCGCTGAGCCCAGGTTACCTTTGAGTTAGAGCATCCTTCACATAATGAATAAGTACTGCCATAAATAAGCGCCGTGTGCCAGGTGCTGTGCTAAGCACATTACATAGACCGCTCATCTTACACTTGCCACAGCCAGGTGAGGTTAGGTATTATTGGCACAGTTTACAGACAACAAAATCAAGCCTTAGGGCTTCCCTGGTGGCGCGGTGGTTGAGAGTCCGCCTGCCGACGCAGGGGACGCGGGTTCGTGCCCCGATCCGGGAGGATCCCACATGCCGTGGAGCGCCTGGGCCTGTGAGCCATGGCCGCTGAGCCTGCGCGTCCGGAGCCTGTGCTCCGCCACGAGAGAGGCCACAACAGTGAGAGGCCCACGTACCACAAAAAAAAAAAAAAAAAAAAAATCAAGCCTTAAAGGTCTCACCACTGGCAAGAGACACCAACAAAGGAACTGTGGCTTTTCAGTCTGGTGTCCCACTAAGCCTGGGATCTCCGAGAGCAATGACTGAGTGTGATTTATCAGTTAAATCCCCCGCCCCCCATCCCTGAAAGTGAGCAATGCGCACAAGACATCTCCTACTGTCCTCCCCTTTGACTACTGTGCTCCAGCCTCACTGGCCTTCCTTGAATCTCTCCCACCCAGGGACCTCTGCGCTTGCTGTTCCTTCTACCTAGTACAGCCTTCCCCCAGCTCTTTGTCCGACTCCATCCTTCTTTTCAATCAGGCTTCAGTCCAAATGCCACTTCCTCTGAGAGGGCTTTTCTGATCACCCTCTCTAAAGCAGCCCCTCATATTATTTATTTATTTATTTAGTCCCTCTACCACAGCAGTCATTCCAATGTGTTTAATGAGTATCTTTGGTTTGTATGTTTTCTTGCAAAGTGGGCATTGCTGTTTCGTGTGTATTCTTACCTTATATACATCGTAAGTGTGTCATAGATCTCATTCTGTGTCTTTTATTTCACTCAAGGTCATGCTCTGAAGATCTATTCTTGTTCTCTGTCCATCTAATTTGTTTCTAGATGTTGCATAGACTCTATAGTGGGCATCTATTACACGCACTCCCCACCTACTTTCCCAGGGATGGACACAAGTTTGCTTTCCAGACCACAAATAACGCTGCAGTGGATCTGCTTGTCCTGGTCCCCTCGTGAGCCTAGGTGAGAATTCCTTTGGAATTGGAATTTCTGCTCACAGGGTATGCTTATACTTAATTGGACTAGGCATGCCTGATTGCCCTCCAGAAACTGCTCCCGTTCCATGCCCACCAACAGTGTCCACGTCCCAACCAACTACTGGCTTATCCAACTGGCTAAATTTTGTAAGCTTACAGGTGATATCTCATACTTTTATTTGCATTTCTCTGGCACTAATGAGTTTTAGTACCTTCTCCTATGCTCATGGGCTCCTATGCTCTGGTTTCCTCTTCTGTAAACCACCCATTCTTGTCCTTTGATAAGAATTTTTCTTTAAGGGGTGCTTTCTGTTTCTTATTGATTTGCAGAAGTTCCTGTATGTTCTAGATCTTAGCCCCTTGCTGATTTCAGACATTGCAAATTTTTTGCCTTATGGTTCATGCCTTTAAAATTTTGGTTAAGAAGCATTCTCTGCCCCTAGAAGATTTTCTTCTACATTATTTCCTATTAATTTTATAGTCTTACCTCTTACTTTTGGTTTTTTAATCATCTGGAGTCCACTTTGTTTTGGCAATAGGTAAGGATTTAGTTTTATGGCTCTCCAGATAGCAAGTCACTACCAGCATTTTATATCCCATCGTATTATTTTTTTTATTTATCACAATCCATAATTTGGAATATAGTTATTTCCTTTCAGCTGTTTGCGGCTGCCTTCTCCCATTAGACTTGAGTTCCTTGACATGTATGTCTTGTTGTTCCCCATTTAGTCCTTAACTTGGGCCTGGCACATAGCAGGAGCTCAAGGAATATGTGTTGGATGGAGGGAGGGAGGAAGAGAAGGAAGGAGGGAGGGGCCGAGGGACAGAGGGAGAGAGAGAGAAGGGTGGGAGGCAAGGCAGCCCTCATCCCTTTTCATGGCACCATCCCCATCTCCCACGCTATTCCTCCCCCAATGCCCCTGCTCACCCCCAGGCCTGGGCTATATACAAGGGCAAGCACCTAGAGGGCGTTGACAAGGAGGACCCCTCCACCTGGAAGACGCGGCTCCGCTGTGCCCTCAACAAGAGCGCTGACTTCTGTGAGGTGCGCTCACGCAGCCAGCTGGACATCTCCAACCCCTACAAGGTCTACCGGCTCCTGTCTGATGGTGCCCACAGCCCAGGTACCATCCTGTCCCTGGAGGTAGCAGCTGAGGATGGCTCTCTGGGCAATAAGGACCTCACATTGCCCATCTGTAGAATGGGAACTGGTGGGCTTATTGAGCTTAAACTCATGGGTTGGTAAACCTAGAAGGACCTTACAGTTTATCTCCCCTTTCAAAAAGGAGGAAACTGAGCCCAGAGAGAGGTGGGCCTTGCCTGAGGTCATGCAGTGAGCTGGGTTACTCTGGTCTGGGCTCACCACAGACAAGGTTGGGGGGTTCCCCTTGGGGCCCAGGAAACCACAGACTATTTCTTTCTTTATCCAGTTACCAGGGCTTGTGCCCCCTGTAAAGAGGAGGGCGTTCTTCATAGCCAGCAGGTGCCCCCTGGAGAAGTGACAGAGCTGGCCTGCAAGACAGAAGAGCAGGTCAGTGAGTCCTTCCAGCCCCTATGGCCTTGCTAGCCCAGTCACCTCGCACCCATACCGCCCCCTCTATAATCTCCAGCACATTCATCTCATCCTCCCCATCAGCTCCTGCCCATCTCTGTTCCCATCCATCAGCTCTACTTCCTGCCTCTGCTCCATCTCTGCCATCATTTTCATCTCCTTCATTCTATTCTCCTCGACTCCATCATTTCTGTCCCATCGTCTCCACCATCTTCACCTCCATCACTCTGTCTGCGCCAGCCCTACTTTCTCCCATTTCAGCCCCTCTTCCCTGTCATCATGGGATCAATCACTCTGTCCCCACTCATTCCGTCAGATCCAGTTCCATCACTGTATTCCCTTCACCTGCATCACCTCTAGCTCTCATTGTTGCCATCACCCCTATCATCTCTATCTCCATCACTATCTGTATCACTCTTACTCCACCCCATCAGCTCTCCCCCTTCATCTGCGGTTCATTCCTCTGTTCCCATCTCCCCATTAGCCTGGTTCATTCCACTGTCCCAAGTGCCCCCATTCCATTGCTCTATCACCCCATTTCTATCACCCCATCTCCTCATTCACTGCTAGCACTTTTCTCTCCCTATCACAATGAGCTTCACCTCCAAAAACCCCATCAACTCTCTCTTTAACTCTACGGGGGTAAACTTCAAAGTCCCTATCAAGCCCGGCTGGCTTTCAGTCTGCCCAGACCTCCCCCTGCCCCAGTTTAGACTGTCTGGGAGCTCCTGTGGCCCACAGGTCTCCTCTTCCACCCTCACGACCCTTTCTCCCGATGCTCAGGTTGGCTCCAGATTAGTCACAGAGGATAAGAACAAGGAGCAGCCCCCCAGGCTGGCCTCCCTGCCCCCAGCTGCCCTGCCCCCAGGCCCTTTGGCTGGCCACAGTAAGGACTGGGTCTCCTCACCCACCCCTGCCTCCTCCCCGGCCTCTTCCAGGACCTTGATCTAGGTGTCGAGGGACCCAGGGTGAGGTGATGCCTTACTGCTTCCCCTCCTTCTCCAGGGTACCAGGCTCAGGATCCTGCTCACCCCTGGGGCCCCTCGCCTTCTGAGGACTTCAGCAACCCCAGTAAGGAATCTGAAGGCCCTCTCCCCTGACCACTGTGCAGAACTGGGGAGGACCTAGGCTTGGTGCCGAATAGCCTCTGTCTCCCACCCAAAGCACCCAGCCCAGACTCCAGATAACAACAGCTAGCATTTGTTGAGGGCTTAACTTATACCAGGCATCCTTCTAAGTCTCCCCACAGCCCTGTGAGATAGATACTGCCATTCTCCCCATTTTACAGATGCAGAAACCAGACACAGAGGTTAAGAACCCTGATCACACAGTTAGTAACCCTGGGAAAGTTACTATCAGATCACAGCTCCTAAGGGGCAGTGAGAGATTAGAACCCACGGGCCTGGCTGTAGAGCCCACAGCCCTAACCACTGAGCATACTGCTAGCTCTTCATATGGGAGGCTGCTGTTTTGTTGTTGTTGCTATTATTCTTATGATTATCACTTCTACCGGCATTAAAAATATGTGCCGAGAAGAAACTCCTAGAATCCCAGAAATTCGGGCTGGGAGGGCGTCAGTGTCATGCCCCCATTGTACTGATGGCCCCAGACCCTATGCTTTTGAAACTCAACTACCAGTTTGTTTATACTGGAAGCTGCTATTATTTACTACCACCACTACTACTAGAATTACTATTATTTATCCGGAGGGAGTGTCAAAAATTCCCGAGGTGGCGGCCGGGTGACCTCTGGGTTCCCTGCCCTGTTGTGAGGGGAGGGGGAGCCGCCAACGCCGGGCGCGCGTCCCCTCCCTTTCCCGCAGATTTTTGGCTGCACGTGCGACTCTTCTATGGCGCGGAGCTGGTGCGCGAAGCCACAGCGCGCGCGGCCGAGGGCTGCAGCCTGAGTCCGCGCGCAGCCGCCGCTGCCGCCGAGCTCCTGCTGGGGCCGCCGCCGCGCGTCGCGCAGGTTCGTTTCCCGGAGCCGCCGCCCGGCGCCCGCGTCCTGCGGCGCCTGCTGCCCCACCTGGAGCGCGGAGTGCTGCTCTGGGTGGCGCCCGAGGGCGTCTTCGCCAAGCGCCTGTGCCAGGGCCGTGTGTACTGGCGCGGCCCGCTCGCCCCGCACCGCGCGCGGCCCAACAAACTGGAGCGAGAGCGCACCTACCAGCTCCTCGACACGCGCCGCTTCCTCGCGGGTAAGAGCGCGACAGCGGGGCCGCTGGCGGCGCGGGGCGGAGTGGGCGGGCACAGGGGTCGGCAAAGGAACGCGGACAGGGGAGAGTGGGCACACGAGAGGTAGGCGCGGGGCGATGGGCTTGACGATGCTGGGCTGGAGTGGGCATGGAAACAAAGGACATGACGCAGAAGCACCGGGAGTGGGAACGAATGTGGGCATCGGGAGGGCTGGGCACAGATTAGACATAGGCGTAGGGGAGGTGTAGGCATGCGGCAGGCTGGGGCACTATAAGCATAGGACTTGGGCACGTGTTGTCATAGGGCGTTAAGCATAGGGTGGGCATCGGGGCACTGGGCACAAGATAGGCATAGGTGAGTGGCAGTGGGCATGGGGTGGGCATAAAGGCATGATAGCACAGGGCACGAGGCACGGGGCATGAAACCTAGAAGTGGGAGCGGGTGTGGGGACATGGAAGTGGGCATAGGGCATGGGCACACAATGGGGATGTGGGCTTACGGGACGTGGGCATAGGATGTGAGCACAAGGTGGGCACCAGGTGGGACGCCCCATCTTGGCCCAGACCCCACAGTCTCGGTGCCCGTAGAACTGAGAGCCCACCTGCAGGATGGTCGCCAGGAGCCCGAGTACCAGATCCGGCTGTGCTTTGGCGAGGAGTACCCGGGGCCCCCGGACCAGCCTGAGGAGCGTCTCGTTATGGCCCATGTGAGTCACCTCCCACTCCAGCGGAGAACCACACCCTCCAGCCTCCCCGAACGGCCTCTCACTGCTCCCTCCAGTCCCAGCTCCGCCCCGGACCTGCCTTACGACCCTCTGATCTGGAAGACCTTGCGTGTAAAATGCATGTGGAGAGGAGATGTCACTCCCGCCCCCCCACCCCAACAAAGGGTGTGGGTAAAGGGGGAGGTTGGCTCATTGCCCCACCCCCACCCCGCAGGTGGAGCCAGTCTTCGCGCGGGAGCTCCTCCTACACTCGAAGCTCCACGGCCAGGTGCCTCGGTGGCGCGTTCCCAGCTCCACATCGCCGACAGCGTCACTCACCTGCTGACACAGCTGAGTCAGCCCTGAGCGGTTGTTTCCCCCTCCCGTACCCTCTAAAGCAGTCCCCACAGCGTGCAGATCCCACCCCAGCCCTGCCCCAGCTGAGCCAGGGGACTTTAAGTCTCGCCTCACTCATTGCCCAGGTAGGTTGAGACAGCGGAAGCCAGTCAAGGCCTTCAACCTCTCAGCCAATGAGATGGAGCCCCGGGAAACCAGGAAGGAGGCGCGTAAGCGGACGGCCCGGCAGCTGGGCCTGGGGCGTCAGGCTTGGGAACCAAGCTCGACCTTGGGGTTCCAGAAATAACAATTAGGTCAGAAACAAGACTTCATCTTTTTGTGAAGAACCGGACATGCCCATAGCGGCTTACCTAAAGCAGACCTTACCTGCAATTGATCCATTGTAAGGTTTGCTTAAAGCTGAGTTTACTGGGAGTTCCCTGGTGGTCCAGTGCTTAGGACTGTGTGCTTCCACTGCTGGGGGCCCAGGTTCGAGGGATCCCTCGTGGCGGAACTAAGATCCCGCAAGCCCCCAGGTGCAGCCAAAAAAAAAAAAGGGGCTGAGTTTACCAATAATAAGATCCTCCGCATAGTTTAGACTGAAGCCCAACCAGTAACAGAATTGCCCCACCTCTGAGGGGCTGTGAGTTTCCAGACCCTCCTGTCACCTGCCACAAGTCTCTCCTTTTGGGGTGGGTGGGGATTGTGAGGGGAGGGGGTCCCAAAACAGAGGACTTAGCCTGAACCTGGGGCTTTAAATGCTAACCACTGAACCACCGCCAGTAGATACTGTCTTTGGAGAAACTGAGGCAGGCCTAGGACAGAAGCCAAAGTGGGAGCCAGGAGTCCAGCCCCTGCCTGAGCCCCCCCCCGGTCTTTGCAAACTGTAAGTTGTAGGGAGTCCTTGAGAATTGGGAGGGAACCCTCTCCACCATGAAGGCAGTGACCCTGCCTTGTCAGTAAAGTCACTGTTTTCTACCCCAGATATCAGACCTTTTACCTTTTCTGATTTCTGACTTTATTTATAGGAATTCTCTTACAGATGGTGGCATCATAAATCTTTTAGTGACACATTAATAAGCCACTTTTATGGGGGGAAACCTGTATGATTCAATAAAGGACAGAATCAGTCAGATCACTGGTTTTAAAATTAATTCAACGAATGTTTATTGAGCACCTACTCTGTTCCAGGCAGATACTGGACACTTGGGATAGAGCAAAGCATGGTTCCCTATTCCCTTGGGGGTCACAGCCAGTTTTCCAGTGGGGGCCCAGTGACAGTCCTCTACCCCTGCCCCTCACGGAAGGAGTAGTGTTAAGGAGTTACAGAATTCTGGGTTGAAATCACAGCTTTGTCACTGACTAGCTGTGCCACCTCAGGCAAGTCACTTAACTTCTCTGAACCTCACATTCCTCCTCTACTCAAAAGAAGCTATCAAGGCCTCTGGAGCAGAGTTGGTCTGAGAAGTAAATGTCAAGAGGCGAGGGGAGCTGGCCTGGCATGGAGAGTGGCACACAGTAGGGGCCCGATGACTTGGTTACTTGTGGGTGGGAGAGTGTGGAGGAGGCTCACCCATCCTTCAGAAGGCTTGACTGTTCTGGGCTTCGCTGTACCCTCGGCCCAAGGCTGCAGCTATCGGGGAGCCTCAGCTCAGGGTGACAGTCCTCGTCATGCCCAAACCCCTACTCTGTGCCAGGCTCTCAAAGGGCACTGGATTCAGTGTAAGGGAGCCCATTGCCTCTCCACCACAGCCCGGACAGCTGCAGAGTCTTCAGCTCCATTTTAGAGATGGGAAATGGAGGCTCAGTCAGGGTCTTGGTTGAGAGCCTCTTGGGAGGGTGGATGGCTCTGTCCAGATGTCTGTCCTCCCCACACTCGTCACTAGAGGGCGCCAGGGCTCAGCAAACGGGGTTGGGCCAGCCCTCGTCCCCACCCTAGGTGCCCCACCCCTCGTAGACCCCAGTGCTAGGAGCGCAGGGAATAGTGTGCCCCCGAGTGCTCGGCACTGTGGGGAGGAGAAAGTAGACCCCAGGCCTGGGAGGAGGAAGAGAAAAGAAAGGGGGAACCAGAGGTGGGGACTCGAGAGGCCCCGAGGGTTTTCTCACAGGAACTCCCTGTTCTCCAGCTCAGACACAGATGCTACCTCTCTCCTCTCTCATTAATGTGTGTGTGTGGGTGTGTGTGTGTGTATCTCCCTCTTCCTCTCTATCTTTGTGGATTCCTTTCTTTCTCTCATTCAGTGATTCTTTTCCTGTACTCTGTGTGCATGTGTGCACGTGCGTGGGGCTGGCTCTCTGTGTGTCTCCCTTTTTTCTGTCTCTTTCTGCTCTTTGTCTCTCTTTAAGTCTCTGCCTCTATCTTCTCTGTATGTTCCTGTCTCCCTCTTATTATGTCCTTACCTCTCTTTGTCTCTGTCTTTCTGTCTCTCTTCACTCTCTCTTTCCATCTCAGCCTCTATCTCTCTTTGTTTCGTCTCTCTCTCTCGATCAGTTTCACATCCTGTCCCTCCTCAGCCACCACCAGCCAGCACATGTGGGCTAAGGGTCTCAGTCCCTTCCCTCCAGTCTCCTCACCCCTGGCAGCTGCTCACGGCTTCCCAATCCTGGCCTCTCCTGCCCGCCCCTCTTGGGCCTTGTGGGAGGGGGGCGAGGGAAGAAGGGAGGGCAGCCTGGCGGGCCCACCCCTTTTTGCCTTTCCAGGCTGGGAGGCTGGGCCAGTGGGCCTTTTAACCAGCCTGGGCAGGCTCTGCCGGACACCAGCCCTGGACACCGTGCCTGGCCCCCGCGGTTCCGGCAGCCGCCAGCCCGGCCAGCCTGGTCAGCATGCAGCAGCAGCCCCCACCTGGGCCCCTGGCCCCTGCGGCCGAGCCGACCAAGCCTCCCTACAGCTACATCGCCCTGATTGCCATGGCCATCCAGAGCTCACCGGGGCAGCGGGCCACGCTCAGTGGCATCTACCGCTACATCATGGGCCGCTTCGCCTTCTACCGCCACAACCGGCCCGGCTGGCAGAACAGCATCCGCCACAACCTGTCCCTCAACGAGTGCTTTGTCAAGGTGCCCCGTGATGATCGCAAACCGGGCAAGGGCAGCTACTGGACGCTCGACCCCGACTGCCATGACATGTTCGAGCACGGCAGCTTCCTGCGCCGACGCCGGCGCTTCACCCGACGGGCAGGCGCCGAGGGAGCCAAGGGCCCCGCCAAGGTGCGCCGCAGACCCCTCCGAGCCACCAGCCAGGGCCTAGGAGGCCCCGACGCTGCGACTGGCATGCAATGCCCGTTCCCACTGGAACCGCCAGAGCCCAAGGGCCTAAGCTTTGGGGGTCTGGTGGGTGCCTTGCCAGCCAGCGTGTGCCCGGCCACCACCAATGCCAGGCCTCGGCCACCCTCGGAGCCCAAGGAGATGCCCACGCCCAAGCCTGCAGGTCCAGGGGAGCTCCCCGTGGCCACCTCATCTTCCCCGAGCCCCGCATTTGGCTTTCCTGCCAGCTTCTCTGAGGCTGAGGGGTTTAGCAAGGCCCCTGCCCCTATCTTGACCTCCGAGGCCACCATCGGGGGCAGCTACCAGTGCCGGCTGCAGGCGCTGAATTTCTGCATGGGGACTGATCCTGGCCTTGAGCACCTCTTGGCCTCAGCAGCCCCCTCCCCTGCACCACCCACCCCTCCAGCCTCTCTCCGGGCCCCGCTGCCCCTGCCAGCTGACCCCAAGGAACCCTGGGTTACAGGCAGCTTCCCTGTCCAGGGAAGCTCCGGCTACCCATTGGGGCTGACCTCCTGCCTATACCGGACGCCAGGAATGTTCTTCTTTGAGTGAAGCCAGCCGGCCTCAGGCAGTCCCTGCAGAGACCCTGCCAGCTACGCCCTACAGGTTGAGCCTGACTCTAGGATCTGGGGAGCTCTCAAAGGACGCAGGCCTGGCAAGCCCACAACAGCCAGGACAGGAAGCCAAGATTGGAGTGGTGAACGCTCAGCCAGCGCCCAGGGTCTCTGGACAGACTTGGGGGTGAGGGGAAGCAGGGATCCCTTGGGATTTACTCTATGGCTCTCAGGGCCAATAAAGCCAGTGTGATGATGAGGGTCAGTTTGCTGGATGGTTGGGGACTGAGGGCCAGGACACCTGGCTCCGTGGGGGACGTATGGTTGTGGGGTGATATGGCAGGGACGGGGGACCCCACATGAGGCTTTCTCCTGCTGGGGACTTTCTCAGGGAGTTTCCCAGGAAGGCCGAGGAAGGGGGAGCAGGGAGTGGGAGAGAGAGAGGAGGGATGCAACCAGGAGAGACACCAGGCAGGAGTGAGGCTGGGCTGGACCAAGGGGCTGATCCTCCAGCCCCAAACTCTGTGACTCAGCACCTCACATTATGAGCAGCCACAATAACCGTGACCGTTTGTGGCAGTTATCCTGTCCTGGGCTCGTATATATCCTTTCACCGAATCCTGGGTGGTACGGAATGTCATCTCCATTTAACAGTGGTGGAAACTGAGGCTCAAAGAAGTTGGAGCTCACTAGCTCTGGCTCCAAATGACCAATGAGTGGCAGAGAGGAAATCAAAACCAGGTCTGTGTGGCTCTACCCCCGGCCCCTACTTGCAGTTTGCGTGAGGATGCAGCGTGGCCCACAGGGTGACCCCCACAGAGGGAGGCGGGCTTTTTTTGAATCCTGGCATGCCAGGGCTAAAAAGCCACCCCTCAACCCTTGGACAGACAGGGAACCCAAGGTTCAAAAGGCAGGCACACTTCCCCTGTCTGGATTTCCCGCGTGACTGGGAGACATCCCTGAGCCCCCAGCTCTCTGAGGTCTCCTGGGGACTCTTTAAGAAAGCATTTCCCTCATGGTGGGGGGGGAGGCGGTGGCTCCCCTGGGTACAGATTAGAAGAGACTGAGCCTTGACCTTTGGCCTTCTGTAGCTGCCCCCTTGGGTGGAAGCAGGAGAAGTGGGTATAGTTGTGGCCCCCATCAGAGGAACAACTTAGGGACCTGAAACCTCACTGTCCCCATACCCTCCAACACCAGACTTACAGAGGCACATGGCTTTCTTCCGGAACTTCAGTCCCCCCACCTGGATCATGGGTATAGGAGAGAAAAGGGGCCAAGGATACTTTCTGGTCTTTGCGGGAGGGTCTTATGTCCCATGAGGTGACGCTCAGCGGGCTGGAGACCCCTTCGCTGGGCAGGCAGCCCAGTCCCCTCCAAAACACCCCTCTCGGGCAGGCGGCCACGCTGGCTTCAGTCTCTGTGGCTCCCTCCTCCCTCAGCAGGTCCCCTGGGGCCTGGGAGGAAGTGAGCCCGGCTGGACAGCCCCAACTGTCTGGTTCCCACAGACTCCAGAGCCAGGGTGGAGGGGGCACCTGCAGGGTGCGGGCTCAGTGCGGCCAGAAGGGGGTGGAAGAATGCCCAGCCAGCTGTGCGGACCCTCCCTACCGTGTGTGCCGGACCCCAGCCTGGAACCCATGGAGCAATGGGGGGAGGGAAAGAGGGTCTGTCCTGTCGCATTCAGGCAGCCTCGTGGCTGAAAGGGGAGGGGACGGAGGCCCGCGAGTGCAGGGCACGGGTGAGGAGAGGTTCGCACCACCGTGTGTGCCTGTGTGGGTCAGTACTTCTCCGTGTGTACGTGAGTGTGTGTGTGTGTGATGCGCAGAGACAGTTACGGAGACAAGGACAGATTCGGGGGGGCGGGGGTTCTTTCTCAGCTGGGTCAGGGAAAGAGGCCTCTGCCGGGCACTGTTCCCTGTGGTGCATTCCTGTGGAGACCTGGTGACCCCAGTCCCTTCCCAGCCTGTGTCCTGAGCTCGTAGGAGGATGGGGAGGCTGGCCCGATTCGGGGATCCCAGGCTTCTGCATCCTGCCCCGCCCACCCCCCATGAGGTTGAGCATCTAACTGGGGTGGGGGCCTGGGGGGAAGAAAGCTGCAACCCCCTGCCCATGCTTTGAGGTGGGGAAACATGCAGGGGGTCAAGTGCACCCAGAGGCACAGACTCAGCTCTGGGCATGAGCCCCTTCCATGTCCCTCTCTGGTCCCCCCAGAGAGTCAAGAAGTGAAGACAGTCCCCTCAGCCCCAGTCCCTAAGCAGGGCCCTGGGCTCAGAGCCTGCCTTGGACTTGCTATGTGAGCCTGGACCAGTGCCCATCTCTCTGGGCCCTGATTTCACTCCCTTTGTCCAGTGAGGGGGTTGCAGGGTGAGGGGAAAGGGCAGCCTGACTCTCTGAATCCGGATGCCAGGGAGGGTCTAACCTGGGGGACAGCCTGGAAGGGATCCCATCCCCAGAAGTACTGGACCAGGAGGCCCAGACACCATGATCTCATGTTGCCCTCTGCTTGCTGCCCAGCCTGGGGACCCCACCCACTGGGCCTCCTGCCCTCACATTCTTTCCATGACCAACAGACACCCCCTGCCTTTGGCCTGGCCACCCAGGGGTGGACAGTGCTTAGCAGAGATTCAGAATGCCTAAGCTGGGCCGACCCAGAGAAAGCTCCTCGGCACAGATGGAGAGACCGAGGCCAGAGAAGGTAAGTGACATGCCCAAGGTCACACAGAGGGCAGGAGTACCCCCTCTGCTGCCTTAACTGTAGAGCTCTTAGGGGACAGGGGCCACTCCATCTGACTCTCCTCACTGGAGTCTGGTCTGTCTCCAGGAGGGGATCCCAGCCCCCACTCCTCCTCAGCAGGTCAGAGCAAAAGAGGGTGCCGAGGGGCCTTGTAGAGTTAGGCTAAATCGAAATCTAAAATGGTAGGATCAGTGGCGTTTCAGAATATTGCAGAGTTTTTAATCACAGCAGCTCAGATTCTTGGAATATCAGAGTTGAAAGGGCGTCTCCTGCCTGATTTCTGAATCCCCTCTACACCAAGCAGTTCATATCAGGTTGGGGGGGGGTTCCAGGAAAGGGGAGCCTGCCGCTTTCAGAGCCGGCCCCTTCCCGCCCAAGTTTGGCAGCTCTGAAGGGCTGTCAGGAAGTTCTTCACCTGCTGGTCCTTTGGTCTCTGCTCTCTCTGCCTCCAGGGAGGCTACCCCCACCCTCAGGGCTGGGCCTTCCTCAGCCTCTCCTCCACCCTCCACATCTTATCTCCCTGCGCCTCTCCGCCCACCCGCTTCCTTCCCTGGTTTATGGCATTCCACTGCCCGGAGTTCCAAGCTCCTTCCCACACCCCAGACAGCGCCTGGGCCAGGGTGGGGAGACGCTCCCCCTTGGCGGGCGGGCACTCTGAGGCCACCACAGAAATGAGGAAGACGGTGGGGGGAGGTTGTGTCGGCCAGCCTGGCATGTCTGCCTACTGGCAGTGTACAAACCCAGGAATCCAGGCCTCAGCCAAAACATCGCCTCCCGTCACCCCTGAAAGGTCAGGCTCCCAGAGGCAGTAGGTAGAGCAGCTACGAGCAGGGGCTCTGGACTCCAACTGACTGGCTTCAGATCCCAGCTGTCACTTCCTAGCTGTGTGACCTTGAGCAAGTTGCTTCCCCTCTCTGGGTTTCCCTCATCTAAAAAATGTGGACACTAACAGTACCTATATCCATGGGATTGTTGTCAGGATTACATGAATTAATACTTGCAAAGTGCTTCGAGCAGGGTCTGACACATGGAAACAGCAATGTAATTGTTTAAGTAAAATAAATATTTGGGCCCTGGGGGCTTGTCTTCTTAACCTGATTTACCCACCAGGAAGGTCTAGCTGCTGTAGAGGTGGGAAGTTGCAGGGGGAGGGAAGGTTGTTATATACACAAAGCTTTGGATTCAATTCCTGGCATCTTTACTTCCTTGCTGTGTGACCTAGAGCAAGTAGATTCACTTCTCTGAGTACTAGTTTCTTCATCTGTAAAATGGGGCAATGACTTCAGCCCACAGGACGGGCATGCGGGAAACCTCACCTTGCACAATATGTGTACAATTCAGTCAACACGAATGAAATGGGACATCTGAAATTAATATAATAGTGTACATCAACTACTGGAACGTGAAACAGCCCCACTGGAGGTCCTTGTACCCTCAGCCCAGTCCTCTCTGCCCATTTGTTGCACACGGCAAAACCTCCTTCCCCACAGGTCCAGACCCCAAGGTGTCTAATCCCCTGTTCCTGCCCTGCTGGTAATTGGGTGGTGACTCAGGGAGGCAGCTGGTGGGGCTGAAGGAAGTGGTTCCAGGCTAAAAACAGACCAGAGTCCTATTTAGTCCCACAGTCCGCCAGAGCCCTGCCTGTGGCCCCTGGAAAGGCCAGGGCTGCCTCCGCCAGACCACAGTCCTCCGGTGCCCTGATCTCTCCGGGAGACAAACAGGAGGCTCACCCTCCCGAGCTGAGTTAAGGCAGCTGACATCTCCATGAGTGTTTCCACCTCTAGGCCTTTGCACTCGCTGTTCCCTCGGCCTGGAATGCTCACTCCCCACTAGCTGACTTCTCAGCATCCAGAGCCCAGGTTAAACGTCACCTCCTTGGGAGAAGCCTCCCCTCACCTCCTTATCTGATTGGATGCCTCTAGATTTTTCTCCACCTCTGCATCCTATTTGTTTCCTCCACCCGGCACCTGTTGCAATGTGGAATTCTGCATCTCTGTGTGCATTCCCTTTTGCTTGTCTCTGCCTTTGTGTCATAAGCCTCTGGGGGCAGGGGCTGGGTCTGCCTTACTCACTTTATCCACTTCCCTAACCCACTGGCTGGCATATAGCAGGCCCTCAATAAAGATTTGCTGAATGGATAAATGGATAAATCCATTTGCCATGGATTAAATCTCAGAGAACCCCCCAGGGGCTTCCTGGCTCACTCAGAGCCAAAGGCCAAGTCCTTACAGGCCTGTGTGATCTGGTTTCAGCTGCTCTTGCCCTCCCCGCCCCCACTCCAAACAGCCTTTGCATTTGCTAGTCCTTCTGCCTGGACCGATCTTCACTCCCTCATGCCCCTCAGTCTCTGTTCAGAAAAGCCTCCCTGACCACCGCATCCCCCATCCACCCCACCAACACGCTCTAAGTTCATTTTATTGCTGTCCAGGGTCTGTCTCCCAACAGAAGGAAACTCCACCAGGCCAGGGGTTTTTGTCTATTGGCTGCTTGTCCCCAGCACTTAGAACAGTGTCTGGAACAAAGTAGGGGCTGGAGAAATAGTTGTGGAACGAGCATAAGCTCAGCAGCCTGGCCAGGTGCTCGATCTGCACATCTCATGTCACTTTTGCATCGACCCTGGGAGACAAGTACTATTATCCCATTTTACAGACAGGAAACTGAGGCTCAGAGAGGGCAAATAAGTAGATGTGAACCCCATTCTGCCTGACCTGCACCCAGTCTCTCTGTCATCGGCCTGTCTCCCTGGCAGTGTATGAGGTCTGCAGCTCCCACCTCCAGTCCCCACAATCCTCACAGCCCCTCAGGCAGACATGGCCCAACGTCCCTCTGGCCTCCCTGACTCCAGTCTCTCCCTCACTGACATCCCTGGCTGCAGGGATCCTTCTAAACCACAGATCTGATCATGTCTCCTTCGTTCAAAACCCTTCCATGGCTCCCTATGGCCCCAGTTCAGCCTGGCATTTGAGACTCCCACCAAATTCTCCGGACTTACTTCTTGCTTCCTCATATGCAAAAGCCCCCTGGGATGCTCCAAGACAAGGTTGTTCTCAGCTCCAAGTCTTTGGAGCTGCCTGGAACACCCCGTACCCCCAGCACACGCTCTATTTGGAAGAGGCCTGCTCCTTATTTGCTCTCAGCTTGACTGTCAGTCCCACCGGAGAGGAGAGAATAGGAGCTAGTGTCTCCTTCCACGCCCTTCCAGCTTCACCATGATCGCCACCCTCCCACCCCTGGGGTTCCAGATGCTGTGAACTCCCTGAAGACCGAGACCATGACTAATTCAGCTCCAGGCTCTGGGTTAAGGCCAGGCCCAGAAAAGGGGCTCAAGAAATAGCTGTGAAGTAATTGGATGAGTCTGAAGTCAGGCCACCTGCTTTGCATGCTGACCCCACTATTTACTAGCTGGGAACCCATGGACTTGTACATCACCTCCCTGTGCCTCAGTTTCCTCATCTGTGAACTGCTGATAAGGAAATACCCACTCATGGAGGGAAATGAAATGAGTCCATACATGGGAATCACTTGGCACTGTGCCTGGTGCTCAGTAAATAACACCCATTAGAGTGAAGGAAGGAACAGGTGTGTGGGCAGCTGCACGAGCGGGCGCTTGGTCCAGGTGGGCACATCCTTCAGGACAGCCCTGGCTGCTTCACACCCTTGGGGCAGCCCTGTCACTGGCTGAATCTTTTCCCACAGCTGCCCTGCTGGGTCCAAGGTGGCCAGTGGAATTCGAGGCCACTGGACGCCGACAGGAAAAGGCAACGTCACCAGCCCTGGTGTAATCCAAACCAGATGCGGCCTCAGACCCATGGGGGTGGTCACTGTGGGCCTGGCCAAGGCCCAGAGGCAGGAAATAATCTTGGAGGAACGCTCTCTGGGCTGGGACCCATCGGGAGGAGCTGTCCTGTTGAGGGTGTTAACCCTTCTGAGCCCACAAGGGGGGCCCAGGACAGTGTGAAGGAGCAGCTCGTGGTCCTGGCCCCATGGGGCACAGAGCACCTTGCAGGGAAGGTTACAGCATTGGCATTGTGATGGGCGCCGGTCAGGGGGAGCCCACAACACAGGCATGGGGTGGGCAGGGCACACCAAGGAAGGGGCAGGGGATTCTTGCCGTCGGCTGCCCGGGACTGGCAGAACCCCAGACCCAGACCTGGAGCTTTGGTCCTGGCTCTGGCTCCAGCTGGCAGGCCCAAACGAGCGCAGATCCACTCCCTCTCTCGGGTGGCTCCGAGGCTGCTGGGAATGGAAGTGCTCTACAGAAAGACTGAGACTCAGTCCCACCCCAGGGCCTGCCACACCAGCTTTCTCCTGGGTGTGCTCCGTGGCCCCGGGGGAGCAAATTCTCTCTGAACTCCCATCATTTCCCATCCATATTGTTGAGTCCATTTCCTTTACTTCCAGGGACTAGGGGAGGCCCAAAGGAGGCACCTGATGAATCAAAAAGAGCTTTCGAAGATGTGCTCCCAGGAGCAGATAGGGACAGAGGCAGTGGTCAGCCCTGCTCCATGGTTCTGGGTGGGCTTCCTTCCCAGGACATGTTAATTTGCTGTGTGGCAGCTCACTTTCCCTCTCTGAACCTGTTTCCTCACCTGTGAAATAGGGTGAATGAGCACCCTATCCCATCTCTGGATTGTTACAATGGCCCTCAGAGTGGCAGAGGACAGTGGAGCTGAGGCTGTCATTTGCATTTTATAGAGGAGGAAATAGAGGCCTGCGCTGGGAGTCGGGAGTCCTGGGTTCTAGTCCCAGCTGTTGCTGTCTCTGCTGAGGAGCCTTCTCATTTTGGCCTCGGTTTCCCTAGCTGGATCCAGGCCCTGCATCTCTGTGCTGGCTGCACCTCATTTCCTTACCCCTCCACTATGGCGGTGACTCATCCCTCATCATCACGCTGTGTGGCCGAGGCTCAGCCTGGGCGGGGGCCAGCAAGGCTGAGAGAACTCAGAGGAAACCACAGGCCTGGCCCAGCTAGCAGGTGGCGGGCGGACAGGCAGGCAGGGATCAACAGCCCTAGAGGCCTTGCCCATAAGCACATATCCCACCAAGAGCCTAGGCCATGCTCCCCAGGCCCCCCAAGCCCCAGGTGCAAGCCCCAGCAGGCTCAGATTCCAAAGTCCCCCATACCCTGCCCCATGTGGCACCTGCTGTAGGGGGACTCCGCACCCATCTGCTGGAACAGGGCAGGGGTGGGGTTGAGGACCTGGCCTTGCCCTCCAGGCCAATATTCATGGAAGCAGGGGGTGGAAGGATGAACGGTCATGGTCTCTGTCCAAGATTTCTCAGAGGCAGATAGTGTGGTGGTTAAGGGCAGGGGCTCTGGGCCCAGACTGTCCGGGTACAAATCCTGGCTCTGCCGTTGACTAGCTGTGTGACCCTGAGCAAATGGCTTAGCCTCCCTGAGGCTTGGCTGCCCCATCGGAGAAATGGACATAACACAATTGCCCACCGTGCAGGGTCACTGGAAGCAGAGTCACGTGAACACACAGAGCTGGGCCAGGGCTGCACCCTGCAAGCACTCAGTGCACGTGAGCTGCTGTTACTGCCATTCTTGCTGGAACCAATAAGCCCCCAGCAGGCAGACCAGCTGCCCCACTTAAGCCAGTGCCACTTCTTTTTTTTTTTGCGGTACGCGGGCCTCTCACTGTTGTGGCCTCTCCCGTGGCGGAGCACAGGCTCTGGACGCGCAGGCTCAGCGGCCATGGCTCACGGGCCCAGCCACTCACTCCGCAGCATGTGGGATCTTCCCAGACCGGGGCACAAAGCTGTGTCCCCTGCATTGGCAGGCGGACTCTCAACCACTGCACCACCAGGGAAGCCCAGCCAGTCCCACTTCTGAGTCAGCTGTCCTCACAGCCAGAAAGGCTGCACCTTATTGGGGTTAAGCTCTCTTGCCCTCTGGGCTGCCCCCTCCAGCAGATGGAGGCCCTCCCCTGCCTTGCAGGCCTGGGGTGAGGCGGGCTGGGGCCCATGGAAGGGACCGGAGAACAGCTGTCTCCCCCAGGCCTCTTGGAGGACCCCCGCCACTGCAGGCCCAAACCTCTGGCTCCACCTGGAGACTCTGCTTCCTGCTTACGCCTTGTTCGGTGAGAAGCAGAGTGGGCTTGCGGGCAGAGCCTTGCTATGGGAGGTAGAAGAGTCCAGTTCAAGCCCCGGCTTCTGACTTGTTGAAAAGCCTTCAAGTTCCTTCCCCTCTCTAAGCCTCAGTTTCCCCCTCTGTAAAAGAGGAATAATAATAATATCTACCTCATGACCTCATAAATGAGTTAATAGACATACAAGCACTTAAATAGAGCCTGACACAGTAATGTCACCCCTAAATGTTGGCTGGTGCTGTGCCCTCCCTCTCACAGATGAGCAAACTGAGGCACAAAGTGGGCAGCCACTTGCCTAGATCACACACTGGGTAGTGTGGCTCCTGAGGCTGCTAAAGTGCCTGGCCCGCAGCAGTGTTCCATGAACGGTGGCCAGCTGAGACCCACCCCGGGCGCACACACACTGTGAAAGGAGGCCACTTCCAACCTGTACATTTATTTACAAGGCACAAGCTGAGAGCAGGTTGGGGGCTGCCGACGGCCTTCCCACGCCTCCTGGGCCTGCTGACGCCATCATCCGAGGCCGTGGGTGACCCTTGGAATGGGGGCCGGAGTGGCTGGGTTGGGCCGGCTTGGCCTTCAGGCAAGCTCGGGGGTGGTCTCCCCTGTCCTCCAGGCCTCTCCCCTCCCCCTCCACCAGGCCCAGGCTGGGTGTCCTCTCTCTCACACAGAGTTCCTGTGTGTTGGTGGTCGCAAGGAAGGTGGGCGGGGGCCGGGCCAGACCAGATGGTGTGTCAGGCCTTATCTGCTGGGAGTGGGGAGGCGGGGGGGGGCATGGGGGTCCTCCTTCACAAAGCCTGTTCTGTCTCCCCTGGCAGCTGGGCCTTAGGAATCGCCGTCTGCCTTCCTGCCCCACCAAGGACCTCCCACCCCCAACTGCAGAAACCCCATATGCCAGGACCCCTAGCCCTCCTGCTCTAGCTAGGAGCAAGCCCAGGCCAGGGATGCCCCAGGTGAGGCCAAGCAGGGGTCACCAGAGCAGCAGTTCCAAGAAGGTGAGCCGGGTGGCGTCTCAGCAGGGCCCGTGGCATCTGGGCTGTGGCTGATGGGCTGGAGCCCTGTCTGGGGAGGCATTAGCAGGATGGAGTCAGGCCATATCCGAGGCAGCTCACGTCGGGGAAGCAGTCACTGCGCGGGGGCATGGGAGCCCCGAGCCTCCCAGCCTGGTGCAGCCTTGTCCTGGCCAGTCAGCCCCGGCGATCCGGCCCGTCTGCTCCGGCCTTCTGGGCTGTGTGGCCTCATCCCTGGCCACTGTGTGGCTGCGTCCAGGCCTCAGCTGCTCCTGGGGCTCAGACCCCCAGAGTCATCAGTGCCCCTGAGCTGCTGATCTTCTTGAAGCGGTTGGCAGCACTGATAGCAATGAAGTTTTTCTGAGGGATGAGGGAGAGGGGTCCCAGTCAGCAGCAGGGCAGGGGGAAATCTGTAGGACAGCTGAGTGTCTCCCAAGGTCGCCTTCATTCCAGGAGGGCTCCATGCCAGGGAGGACGCAGTGCCCAAACTGGCCGCAGGGGGCGCCATGACACTGCAGCCTCCAGGAGTGCCTCCCTCATTCAACCTGAGTACCTCTCTGCTCAAGGCAGTACAGTGGTTCCTATTTCACTCGAAGTAAAAACCCCTTATCATGGCCGAGTCCCTCCACGCCCTGCCTCCCGATCCTCTTGGACATCTCCCTTACCCCTTGCTTCTTCCACTCCAGCCGTGCTGGCTTCCTACCTGTTCCTCACACTTGACCACCGTGCTTCTGCCTCAGGGCCTTTGCACCAGCTGTTCCCTCTGCCTGGCACACTCCTCCCCCCATACCAGCCTGGCTCAGCCCTCACCTCCTTCAAGTTTTTGTTCACATGTTCCTTCTCAGTGTGCCCCCCGCTGGCCACCCTACTAAGAAGTGCAGCCTCTCCCCAGAACTCCTGACCATCCTTATTTTTTCCTAGAGCCCTTCCTTAACTCCTTTTAGCAACTCTCCATCCTCTACCAAAAGCAAGTCCACAAAGACTGAAATCCTTGTCTCTTTGTCCACTGCTGTATCCCCAGTGCCTTAGAGGTAGTGTATGCTCAAGAAATATTCGTGAAATGAGGGGAGGAAGCCTGTGATGGGGTCAGAGACCTTTTCCTGAGCCCGAGCCACAAATGGACACCCCTCCCTACAGTGGAGATGGGTGGGTGGAGGGCCACCACTCAGGGCAGTAGCCAGCCCAGGACAAGAAGAGAAAAGCCAATTCTGTTTTCCAGACCGAACCGGCTGACACAGGGCTAGTGGGGCCAGGACTCTTCCTGCCTTGTATCCCCCACTCCGCCCCACCCTCAGTTCTGTGGTACCTTCCAGCGCCTCTTCATGAGGTATTTCTTAAGCAAGATCTGGGACTTGAGGCGTCGGTTACAGCGCTTGGCTTTCTCTGCCAGATTGTTGAGCCAGGGGTGGGCGAGGCACTGGGCAGCGTTCATCCGGGCTCTGTGGGGAGGGGGCAGTACGGTGAGGGTGGGTGGCAGGCCAGGGAGGCACCACCCCACTGGCCTCCCGGCCCAGTTCCCGCCCAGCTGGCGCGCACACACACACACACACACACACACACACACTGGGCTTGCACACACGGGGTTCGTGTCCTGGGGTGAGCCTCACCTCTGGTTCTTGACAATGAGGTTGGAGACAAAGTCTTTGGCCTCGTCTGACACGGCCTCAAAGGTCTCCTCATCAAAGTACCAGTTGCCCGATAGAACATTGTTCAGGGTCTCGGTGTCATCGTCTCCCAGGAAGGGGGAGAGGCCACTCAGCCTAGAGGGAGGGGTTGGCAGGGAGCAGGGAGGTGAGATTGGGTCAGGGATGGGGACAGAGCCTAGGAAGCAGCACCATGCGCTGAAAAGACCCCCAGCCTCTCATATGGGACAGACCTGGGTTTGAATCTGGCTGGGTGACCTTGGGCAAGTCACTTCCCCTCTCTGAGCCTCACTCTTCTCATCTGTAAAATGGGCATAATCATCCCAGCTTCCCAGGGTCAGAGTGAAGAAGAGGAATGATGAGTGCACTGGGTCATCAAAGCTCTGCTGCCCAGAGCCCTGGGCTGGGACACTATGCCTTTGGGGGCCTTGGTTTCTCCATCTATAAAATGGGTACAAAGTTCCCTTTCCTGGTTCATCCTAGCACGCCCAACACCCCACAAACCCCTGACTGAGGGAGTGGGGAGGTGGAAGCAATCTAGGCCTCAGCTGCCCACCCATGTGCCCCAACCCCATAAACAACAGGCACCCTCAGGACTCACAGCATGTAGGTGATGACCCCCAGGCTCCACATGTCTGTCTTATCAGAGATTTGGTCATAATTCACCACCTCAGGTGACAGGAATTCTGGGGTCCCAAAATTCACTTTCAGCTTCTCATTGGGGTTATACCTGGAGGTGAGGCCAAAAGCTCAGAGCACAACTCCCAGGCCATTCCCAGACACCCTCCAACCTTCCCCCGGCCCTGCCCACCTCGAGGCTGGCCCTGCCATGCCACCCACCCAGGTGGTACCTCCGTGCCAGGCCGAAGTCAATGATCTTCACCATATGGCCCGTGGTGTTGACGCACAGGATGTTCTCTGGCTGAGGAGAAGGGGGTGGCCTGGATTGACCTCTGACCTGGCTCACCCTCCCTCCCCGCCCAGGTCCATCCAAGTCCCAGGCTCCCGGGACTAGAGGCCCAGGCTGCTAGAGTGGACAGCCCATCAGAGACCCTCAGACCTGCCTGCTCCAGGCACAGAGGAGGATCCTGAGGCCCGAGAGGGGCTCTTGCAGGGCAGGAGCCACCTTCTCCAGGCCTTGCTCCCCACCCTCAGCGTCTAACAAAGCGCCCAGCAGATACTCAGCCAAGGCTCCCAGAAATCCTGTGCCCCAAGCACAGGTGACTATGTGAGTCACATGCAAGGCTAGTCCCGCCCGCTCTGGGCCTCCATTTCCTCTTCATGTAACACAAGGACAGAGGACTAATCTGGGGTTGCAGGGCAGAAACGTTGTAAGTAGTTAACAAGGGTTAAAAGGCAGATTCTGCACAAAACCCCTGAGTTTCAGCACCTCCTGAAACACTGGAAGCCCCAGCCACATGGCTACACACGGCTGGGAGGGAGTTGCCCCTGACCCCTGTGACCCCGGGGCCTCCACCTCGTTTAATGGGGTTCTGTTCTTCGTCTGGGCTTTGTGTGCGTCTGATTTGAGGCCCCAAATGATAGGCTTTCTGAAGGTCCTTTCACACTGCTGCACTCATTCAGAGCAGGATGCTAGTGACTTCAACAGCCCAACCCAGGGCTCCACCGAAACAGGGAAAGGAAAGAAAGGCCCCAGGATACAATCGGTAGGGGAAATGAGACAGATTCAGACCTCCTTTTGGAGGACAGGGGACTTCCTGAAAAGCCCTGTAGCCAGAGCCCTGGGAAGTGCCTTCAGGCTGTGGTTCACCCAAGTTACTTGACGTGAAACCCTTTATTGATGAACAACTTACTGCTTTCCTGAAGAAAAACACACTTTAGGATACAGAGACTTAAGGTTGACCTTCTTCCCAGGACACCGCATTTTAATTGGAGACCCTGCCCTACCCCAAAGAAAATGGCTTTCACAGGAGAAAGGCAGGCTCCGATGCCACCACGCAGGCACCCACTCTGTCCAGAAACTCAGGAGTCCCCCACACTCCTTCCTTTCCCTCTGCCCTCCCCCATCCAAACCATCAGAAACCCGGCTGGCTCTATTTTCAGAATGCATCCATCATCTGACCACTTCCCATCCCTCCCCCACTGCCACTGGTTCCAGCCCCACCATCTCTCTCCTGGCTTATTATGACCGCCTCCTAAATGCCCTGCTGCTACGGTGGCCCCACTGAAACTCACCTCTTGACCCTCCTCGCTTCCTCACTTGTCAGTGGGGATGATAACAGCACACCTGACCCAATGGGCTGTCACACACTCTGAACACACCCTGAGCAGCTCTGACCCCTGGTAAGCACGGTGGAGGTGTTAGCCCACAGCAGCGGGAGCATCTCCTGCTTTGGACCTCAAATGCTCCAGCCCTTGCCTGCTTCTCCAGTTACACCTTGTATGTTTCCCCATTACTCTCACGTACTTTTTCATAACACTTTTAATGGTTTAAAATGATCTATTCATTGGGTTATTACTGTATGAATGTCTGTTTCCCCCACTGACCTGTAGGCTCCGTGGGACAGGGGCATGTCCTCATCATCTTGACGGCAACGTCCATGACCAGCACTGTGCACAGTAGCACAGGAGCAGGTACTTGGTACGTATCTACCAAGTGAATGAATGAAAGGACCATCCACTTTGCTAACCCACATCAGTGTTCAGATTTCATCTTCTCCACTAGCCTTGCCACTGATCCCACAAACATTAACACCTGCCCTAAGGATGGGGCTACCCGCTACTCATAGGGCTCCTGCCCACTCCATGCCACGGCCATGTCTCTCAGCTCCAGACAACCAATGCCAGCTGATCAGAGTTGGCGGGACGCGTAAAATCTATTTGCTCTCCCTGACCTGCTACATGCAGGGTACTAATGAGCAAGGTCAGAAGAGAGACATAATCTTTCACTACACATTTTGTCAGCGCCTGCCACGTGCATATTGCTGCACTGACACTATACTTACTGATGCGTTTTTCTGACTCCCCTTCTAGAACGTAAGCTCCGTGAGGGCAGGCGTTTTTATCTAATTTGTTCACCGCTGGATCTCCACCACCTAGAACACTGCCTGGCATCTAGTAGGCCCTCAACAGATATTTGTGGAATAAATGAACAAACATTCGCAGTGCCTGTCAGAGGTCTGCACTGAGGCAGGTGCTTTTGCAACACTTATCAGCAAGTTTCAAGTGTGAGACACTGAGTGTGGGGCAAGAGACCCTTTCAGCAAGTACTTAGTACCAGACTAGGAGCTCCTGAGAGCTGGGACCAAGTCTTTTTTGCTCTCTGATGTGTCCCCTGTTCCTGGTACTTACTAAGTGCTCAATAAACCCTTTTTTTGTTTGTTTTTTTGTTTTTTTGTTTTTTTGTGGTACGCGGGCCTCTCACTGATGTGGTCTCTCCCGTTGCGGAGCACAGGCTCCGGACGCGCAGGCTCAGCGGCCATGGCTCACGGGCCCAGCCGCTCCGCGGCATGTGGGATCTTCCCCGACCGGGGCACGAACCCGTGTCCCCTGCATCGGCAGGCAGACTCTCAACCACTGCGCCACCAGGGAAGCCCTCAATAAACCCTTTTTGAATCTACAGATGGAAGGCTGGATGGAGGAGGAGGAGGGGTTGGAGGATGGAGGGATGGCTGGCTGCGACGCTGGTCGCAGGTGGATGGATGCCGCGCCCGACCCCTCCCGGGAGCCCCCACCCCAGTACCTTGAGGTCCAGGTGCAGAACCCTCATCCTGTGCATGAAGAGGATCCCGTCGCAGATCTGCCGGACAAACACCATGGTGTCCACCTCAGTCAGGTGGTAGTCCTCGTCCACAATCCTCTCGAAGAGCTCGCCGCCCTCGATGCTGTGTGCACAGACCCCTCTGCAGGCTTGCTTCCGGGCCCGCTGCCCCCTCCCCAGGCCCCACCCCACTGATGGCACTCACTACTCCATGAAGAGCACGAACTCGTGCGAGGTCTCAATGGCTGCATAGAGCTGGATCAGGTTGCGGTGGTTCAGCTGGTTCATAACCTCGATCTCAAGCATCACCATTTCCTGGGGACCAGGGAAGTCATGGGGACCATCCGAGCATCATTACTCCCTGCCCTCCACCCTCTACACCTCTGCCCTTGACCAGACCTGTTGGGCCTTGCCTGGACCACTGCCCGCCTCCTCCTCGCTGGTCTCCTCGCCTCCCACCTCTCCCCACCCTCAAGTCTGTGTCCTCACCACACAGTCACTCCTGTTGGGACACCTTTCCTTTGCTGGTTCTTCTCCTCCCCCTGGCTGAATAGTGGGCTCCATCCTCCCTGCTCAGGACTCCCTGCTCTATACTCTCCCCCCGGGCGTTCTCCTCAAGTCACAGGCCTTGAAATTCCATCCAAATGTGATTGATTTCCAAATCCGTATCTCCACCTCCGAGTGCTCCTTTAAACTCCAGACACCAATCTCTCCAACTGCCTACCCTCCCTCCCCCTGAATGTCTGACTAACAGGCATCTCAAATCTCTCATGTCCAAAATTAAACTCTTGATACCACTCCTTCCCCACAATTGAGTTGCCCCCAGCTTGCCCATCAGCAAAAGGCCGTCACTCTTCACCTGGGTGTGCAGGACAAAAAGTTAGGAGCTTTCCCAGATTCCTGTCTTATTCTCACTTCCTCACACCCTTCATCCAGTCCATCAGTAAATCCTTTGACTCTACCCTTAAGCTGGATTACAAATCCAATAATTTCTCACCTCCCCCATCACTGCCTTCCTACTCTCAGCTGCCATTATTTGTCACTTTCAGAATGTTTGCAAACCAGTGGTCACATCTGTGAAATCAACAACGGTAGGAATATTCACACCAGGGAAACTGGCAAATGCTACAGATCAGGTCTCTCCCCGGAACTATGCCCCCAGAGCATTGGATCACTACCTGGACTGCTCCATTTTTCCCGTTATTCCATTCCTTGGTTGATATCTCACCTTCCATGCCACTTCCTCAGAGAGGCCTAACCTCACTTGATCCTATCTGAACGGCCCCCATCGACCCTGTTCCTACCTGGCTTTACCTTTTTTCCTAACACTTCTCAGTTCCTGACAGCATGTTTTTTGTTTTAGTTTGGTTTTAGCCATCTGTCCCTCCTCTCTAGCGCATCAGGACTTGTTTACTACCATTTTCCTAGCACCTGACACATTGAACCGCACAGAAAAAGTGCCCAATAATTAATTAATCAACAGCTGACTCCAATTAATTTACACAGTACATATGTCTTGAGCATCTACGCTGAGCCAGGTCCATGATAGAGGCCTTGGACCCAGCAGTCAATAACATGGATCCAGGCCCCATCAAGTGGAAGCGACAGAGAAAGACAGAGTCACATAGAAAATCCATGCTGTTCATATGTGCTCAGAGCCACGGTGAGGAATTCAGGGCTGCAGTACTTCCTCTGGAGCTGCTTCTCCTGCTTCTCCAGGCCTCTGCAGGTGCCGCTGTCTCTGCTCCCCTGGCCTAGACCTTGACTCAAGCGTTCCCAGCAGGTATCTGCCGTTTCTGGCCCTCAGGCCTTTCTTTCCACAGTCTTCTCTGTTTGAAACTCTCTCCCCTGCCTTCCTCACTGGAAAACAGCTCCTCCTTCTTCAAAGTCTTCATTCAGGAGAAGCTTCCCTGAACCCACAGGTGAGTCAGGAGCCTCCTTTGTGACCCCCACCCCTACCCCCCACCCTAGCTTTCCTGACTTACAGCTCTCACCATGCCAGCCTGCTAGGTCACCATCACCTCCTCACACACCTAATTCCCTCACTCCACATGAGCCTCTGCCTCATTCATTCAGCCATTCATTCACTCCTTGAACAAACACTGCTCTGAAGCAGGCCTGGGCTGGGTGTTAGAGGCAGAGCCCTCGAGGCCTGTTTACCCTGGTGCTCCCTGAGGGCAGGGACCAACTGACTTCCCTCTGGGACCTCCAGCACCAGCACAGGGCCTGGCCCAGAGCCTGCACTCATCGGCACTTATTGACTTGAACCGAACAGAGGGCATGAAGGGGGTGAGTCCCCAGGATAAATTCACTAACCGCGGGGTCAAGTTTATGGTCAGGGGCATCAGGCCCCTGTGGCAGGGCTATCTGTCTGTCTGTCTGTCTATCTGTGTGATAGCTTCAGTGCATTAAGCTTCGTACACCAGGCCCCTGGTGCAGATGTGTGGGTGGAGGGAGGTGAGAGGCACCCACTCCAAGGATCCCCTCCCCCTGCCACACAGCCAGACCCCCACTACCTTGTCTTTGTGTGTCTGTTTCTTGATGACCTTGGCTGCTAACTTGAGGCCTGTGGCTTTCTCTGTGCAGGTACAGACTGCTCCAAACTTGCCACTGGAGAGAGAAGGGGCTGGGAATGAAGGAGTTCTAAGGGCCATGGGGTGAGGGGCTGTGCTCTCTTCCCTGTGACATGGGGGCACACATCCCAGCCAGCTCCGATTCCCTCCAGAAGCTGTGAGCTCTACTGCAGGGACAACGGCTGAACCACGTAGACCACAGGCCCAGGAAGGGTGGGCTCATCAAAGGATGGCCGCTGATGTGCAGCTCGCAGACTGTGGCAGGAAGGGGCCCTGGGCCCTGGGGGAGGGCACCTTCAGGACTTTTAACAAAGCAGGAGTCGCCTTGAGGGGGGTCAGTGTGGTGCCTGCAACTGAGACAGACAGGAAAATACTCTATGCTTCCTATGGGAGACACTGAATGACCAATGGTGTGTTTGTGTGAGTGACAGTGACACACCAGCCATGCGACAGGCTGCACACAAGTGTGACCATGTGGCACCAATTTGCTCATGTCCAGTCGGAGTGTCTGGGCCTCTCATGGGGAAGATGTAAGGCCTGGGGGCTCGATGCTTTCCTGCTGGTGGGCTAGGGGCTTGAGGTCCCAGCTCTCACCCGCCCAGTTCCTCCTTGGAGTTCAGGCTGAACTGACTGCTGATGTTCCCAGTCCTCAGCTTCACGATGCGGTGGGGGAACGGGGCAGGGGGTGGCGGGCAATCATCTGTGGAACAGAGCAAAGCCATCACAGTCAGTGCGGGGGCTGCCGAGGACCCAGCCTGGCACCACGCCCTCCTGCCTGGCCGGAGCCGCATCCAGGGAAGTTCAGCGAGTGATACCTGGGGGACAGCTGGCTCCAGGAGAGGGCCTAGGGGCCTACTTTCCAATTTCAGCTCTGCTACCAACACACACCCTCCTTGGGAGGCCTCTGCCTCTGTCAGAGGGGGGGCTCAGCTTCTCCCGTCACAACAGTGGGGACGGCTGATTGGACTTCTCGGACCCTCCCACATTGTAAGGTATGAAGACTCCATCCCAAGCTATCTGCATTTCCATTAAAGAAAAAAAAAAAGGCATCTATGATGGTGGAGCGCCCGATAGGGGTTACTATGTCTGTTGCGGTAGGGGATGGGACCTGCCTCCCATCCCCTCTAATAACGCCGCCAGCTCTCACCACGTGTGGAATGGATGTCCTCCCTCGACCTGGCCCAGAGGCAGAGTTGGGGGTGGGGTGGGGTGGGCCAGGGATGGAGATGTTGGTAGGGAGAGGCTGCCACCTAGTGACAGCATGGGGAACAGCATGGGGCCAGACAGGCTGAGTCATGGGGAATGGAAACCTCTTTATAAATAGCAAGAGGCCGCAGGGAAGCCGGTGATAAATCAGGCGGCCCTTGGAGGTTGTTCAGGTCCGTCACTCGAGGATGTGACTGCAGGGTGGAGTGGGCCCGGAGGTCTGGGCCACTGCTCAGGGGAGGAGGCAGGGCTCCTGGCTGCCGCCCAGCCGCCTAGGCCCTCCCACCCTGTCTGGGTGGCACGGTGCCGCTCACCAGGCAGGTTGGCGGGTCTCCCAGGGCACCTCAGCCTGGAGGAAGGGGGTTGTCAGGACACTCTGGGCTCTCCTGACCCCATCTCAACCCACCCCCAGCCCTGCCGCACTCCTGCCCAGGCCCTTTTCCTATTCACCTGCTTGCCAAGCTCACTCATGCTCAATGGCTCCCTGCTGCCCGCTGAATAAACCGTCGTCACTTAAGGCCATTCCACAGTCCTGCCCCATCTCACGTGCCCAGCTACCTTGGTCACCAACCCTCCCTCCCCCCCCCACACACACCTGTGCTCTTCAGCTCAAGAGCCCTCTATGGCTCCCAGGAGCCTCCCCACCCGCCCAGGATGCAGTTTACCTACCAAAGCCTGGCACTTGAGCCCTTCTACAGATTGACTTCAAATCCCACTGTCCAGAGAACTGGTGTTGCTGCAATAATTTGCCTGATTTTTTTTTTTAAAGCCCCATTTTAGTCAAGGTAGAAGAAAGTAAAAAGTGAGCTCTGGAGTCAGGCTGTCCTGACAAGTTCATATCCTGTTCTAGCTATGGGTTTGGGGTGCCCCACTTCCCTTTTTTTATCCCCCGTTTCCCCATCTCTCAAAGGGGACCAGGAACTCATACTTCCTGGGGTTGGGTGACACTTAGATGGATCAGGCTGATGAGGCAGCTCAGTGGGCTTGAGTCCTCCAAGTGGGGAGACATGGGGAGCCCTCTCCCTCTTACCTCAGCCCCAGGGCAGCCCCAGCCTACCCAAAATCTGGAAGCAGTCCTCCTCCCTGGCTGTGGGACTGAGGGCCTGTCCCACCTCCGATGTCTCGGAGGGAACAGCCTGGAACTCCATCTCCCTCGAGGTGTCCCCTTGCACCTCAGCCTGGCCAGCCTGGCCTGGAGCCTTCTCTTCTGTTTCCTTCTGGCTGCCTTGCGGGAGGTTCTTCTCTCCTTCTGCTACCTTGGCTGGCTCAGGATCCGTGGGGCCTGGGGTCACGGGCACCCCTTCAAAGATGAGTTCTGTTGCCTCATCTGGGGGCTTCTCAGCCAGCGGCTTCTCAGGGCTAGAAGTGAGAACACAGAGGTGACGCCCTCAGCAGCCACGACCCCGCCAGCAGGCAGGTCTCCCAGAGCCCCATCTGCAATCTGGAGCTAATACGACCCGCCCCCACCCCAAACGCGTGGGGTGATGCATCTGAATTCACTTCATACAAAATCAAGCGATGTTAATAATACCATAAATGTCTATGGGGTTTTTTTTCCTGGCCATGCCACATGGCATGCGAGATCTTAGTTCCCCGACCAGGGATTACTCTGTGCCCCCTGCAGTGGACGCGAGGAGCCCTAACCACTGGACCAACAGGGAATTCCCATGTCTGTGGTTGTTATCTTGAGTATCAATGCACTAATAGATCATTAATAACTGTTAACAGGATTGTTGATTTGGTTAATCATTATGTGGCAACAATTAGGAAGGTTATGTAGTTCTTGATTCATAAAACTGTGGTGATGCAATTGATAATGTATTAATGATATTAATTTATATTACCACATAATTCAAACTGATATGGTGTTATTATTGTGGTTTACGATAAATACATCATTAATAACCTCATTAATATGACTGGCATTCAGGTAAGGATAACGGGTTGTACCATGAGACTGGTGCTATCAGTCTGGTTATTAGTCATCTTTCCATATTATACCAATAATTCTATTAAGCAGACGGATTATCTTTTCCTCCTGACATCTCAGTCCTGCCCTTGGCGAGACCCAAGTTCATGGGGTAAGGGGAACTCTGGACTCCAGATGCCTGGAGAAGAGGTCTTTGAGGACCTCTCCTGCCTGACATTCCAGGCTTCTGTGAACTATCACAAAATCCTGGTTTCTTCAGGGAGACAAAGTGGTCAGGCCGATGCCCAGGACAGAGGGAGGTGAACATCAGAACTACCCCGTCTAGCACTGAGTGTGATGACGGTGCCCAAGACAGAGGAACTGCGGGGCCCCTCCCCGCTCCCGGCCAGGGGCCATTCACCTCGAGATGGCGGCAGGGCAGCTGGGGTTGTGCAGAAAGGCGGGTGAGCCCCTCCTGGCTGCTTCTTGGCCCTCTGCTACCTCCTTGTGCAGCTTGGGTTCTCCGAGGTCCTGGCTGCCTGGGGTCCCCTGCTTGGCCTCGGGCTTCTTGACACTGACCTCGGCTGTCGCAGTCTCCTGGGGCAGGGCGGCCGGCTGCCCAGCACTGCCCTCCGCAGGCCCCCCACCCAGGTGTCCTTCTCCCTTGGGGTCTTGGCTGCTGGTTGAGGGTTGGGCCAAGGCACTACCCCCTTTCTCCGGGGCTGGGGCTTCAGCATCTTTCTTCATGGTGAGTGGATGAGGTTCTTCCTTTGGGTCTGGGGGACCAATTTCTTTCTCTGGATCTAGGGGACCAAGTTCTTTCTCTGGGTTTGGGGGATCAGGATCCTTCTCTGGGTCTGGGGGACCAGGGTCTTTCTCTGCAGCTGGGGGTCCTTCACCTGCTGCACCTTTAGGTGCCTTGTCTGCAAAGGAGGTGAAACACCAGTCAGGATCCACCCTCCTACACCTCCTTCCCCAGCTAGGCTGGCCAGAGACCAGCTCCAGGCCCAGGTCCCCACCCAGGACACAATTTGCAAGGGCTTGTCCCACTGAGCCTCTGGGGCCACTCCATGGGCTCTAGAGATGGGCTGCCAAGACCTCAGCGGCCCTGTGTAGGAGGCTCTGGTCTCCTGGTGGGCCTTGATGCCCCTGCCATCCGTCGCCCTGAGTGTTCAGGCGCCAACAATGGGGACTTCATGTTTTCCCAGTCTCTCTGGGGACGGCTTCATGTTGGCCCTTGATCCAGCCCCACTGTACCAGAGATAACCCTGATTTCTTGGTCCTCCATGCGCCATAAAGGAGGCCTCAGGCACAGAACTCCCACTGAGAAACAGGCCCAACTCTGGATTCAAACACCCCTTCCCAAGCTCCTCCCTCCATCTCCTTCCCCAGCTTGGCACCTGTTGATGGGCTCTTGATTCCCAGCTCCACTGCTCCGTTTTCTGTCGCCATGAGGTAGGGAGGCGTGTGCTTCTGCTTGTCTAACTCAAGTCTTTCTAGCTGCAGAAAGAAGAGAAAGGTGTGTCGGGCTGCAGGATTCCTCCTCCTGTCTGGCTGAGAGGAGGCCAGGGCCAGCTGACTGAGGAGAGAGAGGCACCTGGAGCAGAGAGAGGCAATCTGGTGTCTGTCTGTCTCGCAGCGGCTGCCCAGGAGCAGTCCTCAGGCAGTTGTAAGGGATTGGGCCGGGTGGGCAGAGGCGGAGGCAGGGGTGCAGGCAGGGAGGCGGGGGCGGAGGAGAGGATCTCTTACACCAGGGGCCATGCAGCTCAGACTGCCACCACCTGTCACTCTTGGCCCCCATTCAGAGGACACGGCATTCTTCCCATGAACTGACTGGGGGGAGAGTGGTGTTGGAACAAGCAGGAAGAGAAAGAGGGAGGGGTCACCTGGGGCCCTGGGGGAGCAGCCTTCTCCCAGGCTTTGCCTGGTATCTTTGGCTTAGACAAGATGCAGGGGGGCTTGAAGAAGAGGGGCTTTCAGGCAGGGCTGAAGGGCAAGACTATGCCCAGGCCAGGCTCTGGCTCTGCCTGCATCTCCTGGGGTTCCCCAGAGCCTGGTTAGAACCACACAGGCCCACGGGTAATCACCGTGACCCCAGCGCCCAGCTCGGTGTCCACAAGCCCTGCCCCTGGCCTCTGGATCTGTTTGGAGCATCTTTGGGTAAAAAATGGCCTCAGGGGCACTTGCTCAACACGTCCATGGGCCTGAAAGCATTTTCTTTTGAAAATGTCTTCTTTCTGGGCCCCTGGGGAGATGGAGGCTGCCCCAAGCAGCTGTGAGAGATGGTCAGTGCTCTCATGCCCCTCCCTTGAGCTGATCCAGGTCTTTTCAATGGCCCGCCTGGAAGGATCCTAGGATCCTCCACCACAATGGTGACCCAGGGGCCACTCCAGCCCGAGGTGTTCAAGTGGAGATGGGATGCAGAGAGATATGATCCAAAGGCCCTTCCATTACCTAGAGCCTTTCTCTGTGGGGCACTTGAGAACTAGCCTCAAGCTGAGTGCATTGGAAATAGATCTGGAGTGGATGTCTGGGTTCAGGTCCTGACTGTGGTGACCCATCCAGTCACTCCAACCCCACTCCACGGTCCAGCTCCTCTAATTATCAAATGGAGAAATCAACTCCTGCCCCCTGTTGAGAGAAGGAATGGGGAAATGGCTTGAGAATGCAGCACATCTGCACAATGGGAAATTGTGTAACTGTAAAAAATATGGAGGAAGCTGTGAATAAACTGACATGAAGCAACCTACAAAGTGGGAGGAGAAAAAGCAAGGTGCAGAATAGCATGTAGAGGATGCTATCATTTGTGCAAAAGGGGTTAAGATTTATAATAGAGGACATAATATATCTAATATATAAAATTTCCCTTTACACACATAAGGATTTCTTTGGCAGAATAAGAAACTGGGGACCAGAGGTGGGAGAAAGATATTGCTGCATACCCTTTTACTTTTTTATTTGAACCCAAAACTATGTGAACAGATTACTGTTCAAAATGAGTGATGTTTTCTTAAGTGAGCAAATGCTGGGGTTGTCTGTCCAAGGCTAGCAAAAGCCAGAGTGGGCGCCCCTTCCGCAGTCTTGCTGCCTTGTGTCTGCCTGTCCTCCTCTTCTGACCTGGTCCTCCTCTCTTCCATTTCTCTCCTTCAGAGTCTAGTTGACAGCCTGCCTCTTATAGGAAGCAAAAATACTAACACCTATACAGTACTCGTCACATGTGCAGGGCCTCTAAGTGCTCCTGTGTAGGTTCACTCACGTGATCTTCAGAACAACCGGATGAGATAGATACGATTACAGATGGGGAAACTGAAGCTCAGAGAGGTTAAGTAACTGACCCAGGGCCATCGGGCTTGTAAGGGACTGAGCTGGGATCTGAACCCAGACTCTCTGAAAGGACGGGAGCTCCCATTTTTTGAGTGCCTGCTATTATTAGCTTTATCCATATTGTCTTAAAACATCATCTTGATAATAACTCTGTGAGGAGATTTCATCCCATTTTCTAGATGAAGACGGGAGGATCAAAAGAGTAACTTGCCAAAAGTCACTCCACAAGGAAGGGAGTTGGACCACAAATGTGCTTCTTTACAGTGCCAAAGTCTTCTTTCTTGCCTAAAATTTCCCAGCCTGTGTCTCACCCCATCTCCCTGCTGGGTACTAGCTTTATGGGTCTCATAGCATTCTGAAGGTTGAAATGCTTCCAGCCTGTGCCTATGACCCGGACCCCCAGTCTTCTATTTGGTTGTCCCCACAGGACATTCTGGTTTAGCTTGAAATGCTGGACCCCCTCTTCTGAGCTCCTTCAGCTCCAGGCTGATCTCACCGTTGCCACTGTCCGGGAGCCCTTCAAGGGCAGGGGCTGTATGATGCTCACATGTGTCCCCGGCACAAAGTGTTCCTGCCAATCAGTGTCTGATGAGTATCCAAGTGACTAGCAAGGCTCTGGACCGGTTCTACCATGATGGCCGTTGCTGATGTCCTCTCGTTATGACTGTGGTTATCAGTACTGATCGTTTATTGAGTGAGTGCCCATGAAGGGCCACTAAGGGCTCTGCCAAGGGTTTTGCCCAGCTCATTGGATCTTCACAAAGGACTCTAGGGGCCAAGCTCTAGACCATCTTAAAGATTCGGAAAAGCTCGATGCCGAGAGAGGGTAAGAGGCTTGTCCCTAGAGTCACACAGCTATTGAATAACTTCAAACTACCCAGATTCATATCCAGAGCCACCTCCCAATGGGACTAAAATCCAGGCTGGGACAATATAAGGGTTTTTAATTGCTGCACTTGTTACTGTTATGATTCCCAAATAATCACTAGCATTTCTTTCTTTTCTTTTTTTTTAAAATTAATTAATTTATTTATTTGGCTGTGTTGGGTCTTTGTTTCTGTGCGAGGGCTTTCTCTAGTTGCGGCGAGCGGGGGCCACTCTTCATCGCGGTGCGCGGGCCTCTCACTATCGCGGCCTCTCTTGTTGCGGAGCACAGGCTCCAGACGCACAGGCTCAGTAGCTGTGGCTCACGGGCCCAGTTGCTCCGTGGCATGTGGGATCGGGATCTTCCCAGACCAGGGCTCGAACCCGTGTCCCCTGCATTGGCAGGCAGATTCTCAACCACTGTGCCACCAGGGAAGCCCATAACTAGCATTTCTTGAACTCTCATTAAATGGATCAGGCCCCGTCCCCACACTCCATACTTACCACAGTCCTGCTGAGCAGTGGTTGAGGAACTCTGACAGTGAAACTCTCAGACTAATGACCGTGAGGCTTGGGCAAATGCTTTCTGTAGTCTCCTCATCTGTAGGATGAGCACCTTCTTCACAGGGGGAGATATGTAAAGCATTTAGAACGGTGCATGGGTACTCAGTGCTGTATAAATGTCAGCTATATCATCCCCATTTCACAGATATGAAAGGAAAACTGAGTCACAGGGCAAAGTCACAGAGTTGGGTTTGAACCATCTGACACAATGCTCAGCTCATAACTACTCTGCCCCACTGCTCTCTCCTGGAATGGCTGGGAGCGTTTAGTGAGAACATGTATGTAGAGTGCTTGGCACGGTACCTGCAGCACTGTGTGTGAGGTCTCCATAATGTGGACACCCAGAGGGCTCAGCTGTCCCTGCAGGCTACTCCACAGTCCCTCACGCTGAGATGAGAGCCTGGCCTGGTTCCGGATCCACAGGATTACCTGCAGCTTACTCGCCCTCCCACTGGGGCTGAGCTCAGCTCAGTCAGCTGCTCCCTGGGAGTCCCCAAGCTTCTTCTCAGAGCTCCCTTGGAGGTGCAGGGTGGGGGAGGGGGGCACAGGGAAACCTCCCCCACGCAGCTGGGGGCTGCCAGAGCCCCTGCCCACCCTTAAGAAGGGGCTTTCCCGCCCTGCACCAGCTGTGCAGCCACCCTCCTTGCCTCTACAGGGGCAGGGCAGGAAGTGGGACAGTGCCAGGACCAATTAAACCTGCCAGGGGAATTAAGGTCAGCAGGATGCAATTATGCCTGTTGGATTTAACAAGGCGAGAGGGAAGGTTTCTCCAGCCAGAGTTCACGGCTCCTTAGGCCTCTGGCCCTGGAAGGCTCTGCATTCCAGAAGCCTGGGCTCCCAGGCTCACCCATCCCTGGGAGAATTCCTGGGGTGTGGAGGGGTTAACTCCACTTGGGCACTGCTTCCCTGGCTCCTGGAGGAAACAGACCCAGCCAAGAAGCTTTAAAAGGACCGGCTCAGAGGAGACATTTCCTGGCCTGAACCTCTCCCTGCTCGGCTGTGATGGAAAATCCAAGGAGTTGAGCAATGACCTTTCTGACTCCAAAGAAAGCAGCCAACTCCCCTCACGACTTTCCCTCCAGTCCTGATATGGGAGCCACTCAGGGCTGTTTTCTCCTGCTCTCTCCCACCTTGGGCCCCTGAGCCTGGGGCTTTGGCAGTACCAGCCCCCGGGGAAGCCCTGGTAAGGCTGCTGTCCTTACCGCGTACCCTGTCCTTCCCTCCGAGGCTGGTAAGCAGAGATGTATGGACATTCTGTGTGGACAACTGGATGTAGATTTCTCTGGAAGTTCGAATGACACTGTTCCAGCCCAGAATTTGTAGAGTTTTATCGCTAAGATTATTACTACTCTGTGGCAAGGAATAAACTGGTCACTTTGGGGACACAGAGATGAAACTGGGGAAAAGCTATAGAATCACCATGCAGTGCATTTTAGGTGAAAAAAGACTGTAAAATCATTCATGAAGTGGGTCCTCTTTTGTTGCTAAAAATATTTGTAGAGAAAATATCTGGAGGCACACACACACACACACACACACACACACACATACATGTGTGGGAGTAGAGATGATTTTTATGCTTTGTCTGGATTTTGCAAATTTTTTTGAAATGACTATTTGTAACTGTTAGGAGATAAATATTAATTCAAGACATAGTAATATGGATACAGATTTCTACAATTCAAGACAGAAAATAAGAGCTACATATGAGATATGAAACACTGTAGGGTCTCAGAGGCGGAGTCTTTGGGACTGATGATCAGGGGGTGACTTCCCAGCTGAAGGCATGGCTGCGGCAGGCTTTCTCCTGGGCCTAGGCCCCAGAGTTTGTTTAAAATGAAGCCTCCTTCAAGTAGGGCCCCAGGACTCTGTCCTTATAACCAGCATTTCAGGTGGTTTTCATGCACACCCCAAATTTGAGAACCCACGAGTCAGAAGGCCAGTTTTGAGGCAGTCCTGAGGCAGCTGGCAGGGTACTTCCAGGACACATATCCTTCTAGCCTGGGCTGTGTTCTCAACCCTGATGCACGTGGGAAATGTCCAGAGAGTTTTCACAACTTCTGAAGTCTGAGCCGCTCCTGGGCTCAGATCATTAAATCAGCACATTTGGAGTGGGGTCCAGAAAGTTATTTTTCAAACCTGCCCAGAAGATTCTGATGTCCAGTCAGCATTGAAAGCCACTGCTCTGAGGTTCTCCCAGGGCAGGAACTTCACCTGTTTCCCTGGAATGCACCTGCAAGTTAAGGTAAAGCGGTGCACATGGCAGGTGTTCCCTTCTGACTTGTATTGACTGTGTGTATTGACCCAGTACCTGGGGCCCTGGGGATCAGGTGCCGGCTCAGAACAGACAGGGACCAAGTCAGTCGACCTCATATCCCAAGGACCTAGTACAAAAAGTGGTGCTCCTGATGTTAATAATAACAGCTGCTAATATTTATTGTGCATTTACCATGTGCCAGGCAAAGATATTAACTCCTTTAATCTTCATAGCCACATTATGAGGTAGACATTATTATCAGTCCCATTTCCAAAAGGAAAGTGAGGCACAGAGGAGTAACTTGCCCAAGGTTTCAAAGGTAGGATTCCAGTGGGACCAGAATTTACACCCAACCCGTCAAGCTCAGAGCCCTCACTCTTGATTACTATTCCATACCACAAAGTAAATGCCTGCTGAAAAATGAATTCATGGGTGAGTGAGGAATACTTAGATTATGTCACAACTTGGTGGCCCCAGGACCTGACACTCAGTAGGTGCTCTGTAAATGCTGAAGAAGAAATGTTCCTACTTTGGTAAGGTCCTGGGACAACGAGAAACCAAGGCTGGCCCCTCCTTCACTCTTTCTCCCTCTCCCCCATCGCAGCCCAACTTCTTTGCAGCATAAACAGCGAAGCCAAAAATAGCCATCTAATGACGTCAGAGGAACAAGGTCATCTGAAAATTGTCCATGGCCACTGGACACTCCCTATAGGATCAAGTAGCAGGAGGGTACCCCAGGCTGGTGCAGCTGTTCCAAGAACAGGAAACGTCCCAGGAGCAGACTTGGAAGCACCACCTCATGAAGGCAGGGCCCGTGGGGGCGGGGGACAAACGCAAACACAGAAAGAAGCAAAACCCAAGTGCAGAGCGCAGACCCTGGAGAGGAGAGTAACTGGAGTTTATCTGCACTAGAAGTCACTCCCAGCACACGATCCCAGGAAATGGCTCAAAAAGGGGGGAGTGCATGTTCTATCCTGGTAGGCTTCCTGGCCTCCATTGTGCTATTTATAGCACTTCAGGCTCCTCTGCAGAACTGGGTTACCATATGAGCCAGGGGGTGCATGGCAAGCTCTGAGAGGCTCCTGGGAGAAGAGGGCCCCATCTGGGATGGTGAGGGGAGTCCAAATAAAGGATGAGGAGTGGGCCGGGGCAAAGCATTTCTGGCTGCAGTCACTTGGCACTGTGACCACCTCGGCTATCGTTCAGGCCTGCTGAGGCTTGTGACTTAATAATTGACTGACAGCTGCCACATCCCTGATAGGAACGCAAGCATCCAGCAAGGACCCAGACGGCTGCTGGGTGAAACTGAGGAGAGAGAACCTGCTCCCAGCCTCTGGGAAGCGTAGCTGGAGGTTCCCACAGAAACGTCAAGAGTTCAATGAGGGCTACAGCCCAAACTTGCCCCAAAGTCCTGAGTTGCTGGCCCTGGTGAGTGACAGAAACAATCTTTTCTTCACCCATGGGGCTCTTTGATCAAGTGTCACTCAATTCCCAAAAGAGCTAGGCCCTATCCTTCAGGAGCTCCTAAGAACGTCCATCCATCCCCTCAAGGGATGCTACTGGCGTGGTGGAAAGGGCACTTGAGGGCACAGACTTGGGTCCAAATTCTGACTCTGCCACTTACCAGCAGTGTGACTTTGGGAAAGTAACTTAAACTCTGAGCCTCAGTTTCCTCATCTGTCATATGACTTGTTGGAAGGACATATGGAAAAGCATTCTTCCTTCCATCTTTATTTTGGTAATAGAGTGTTGGCTGAGGAGATAAACACTTACTCAACAAATTCAGCAGCTCTCCTGGGTAACACGAACAGGCTGCATAAATGTGACTCCCCAGGGAGCTCAGAGGTGAGGCGTGCTCTTGCCCTCTACAGGGCTCTAGTTTGGCCTGCGTGCTGAGGCTCACAGGAGAGAACAGCTGCAGGCTCCCTGGTCCATAGATAGGGACCTTTGAGTTGGGAGACCTGTTCTCCACCAGGACAACATCTCCTGAAACAATGGTCCTCACACTTGGGGGTGCATCACAGACCCCTGCAGGGCTTGTTAAAACACACTGCTGGGCCCCAGGTCCATGGTGTCTGATTCAAGAGGTCTGGAGTGGGGCTGCAGAATTTGCATTTCTACTCCCAGTGATGCTGATCTGCTGGTCTGCAGGACACTCTGAGGACCACCGCCCTAGAGAAAAGTCCCCCAGCCCAAGTTGCTGAGCTTCCTAGCCTGCCAAGTCCTACACATTTTCCTGGGTCCTCTGGGTAGGAGGAGTGTTTTGGTATGTATGTGAGGAAAACACACTCAGACCCAGTAGTGGTCAGTACAGCTAATGTTTCAAGGAGAGGGAGAGGCACAAAAAGTTGTTTAGTGAAGGTGGGCAGATACTGACCAGCCCCTCCCAACTCCTACCTGCCTGCCCTGTTGCTTCACATATTAGCTTTCTATTATGCGAAGTGGTAACAAATTACCACAAGAGAGAGAAAACGGCTAATGGGCAAATAAGAATCAGGGAGGCTACAGTGTAGACATCAACCTCCAGCCCAGTAAGAATGAGATTTCTAAAAGCTCAACTCAAATCCCTCGCCTCTCTTGCTTGCACCAACTCCCACGAGCCTCCTTCCTGACAAGCGTCCCTGCTCCTCTTGCTGGTGGCTGACTAGCAGCTGCTGGCCCTGTCTTGTCAGTTTGTTAGCTTTGGATAAACAGCAGGGGCTTCTGGCAACCCCTGATGACACATACCCACTGACAATTAATATAGTGAATATACGACTCAAGCAGGATCACACTGAGTCACGCTGGCCAACAAGGATGAATAAGTGCCCAATGTGACAGTCACCATGGCTGCCCAGACTTGCTTTTGGGTCATTTTAAAGCTAGGAGCAAATTCTCATCCATGGAGCCAGAGGAAAGATCCTTTCTAGAAATATCATTTTAAACTTCTAAGATAAAGAAATTGAGACCCACAAAATGCAAATGACATGCTCAAGCTACTCTCCCAATCCCCAATCTAGGGTTCATTCCACTAAATAATTTTGTGCCCCTCAGAACCCTGTGACAATTATCTCAAATCAACCCAAGTCCTTTTGACCACAAACATTATAAAAACTGGCCTGCAGCAGAGAGAAACAGAAGAGCTGCAAGGCAAGGTGACATCCTTAAAATGCCAACAATTAAAGAACGGATACTAGCAACCTTACATCTTGGAAAAGCCAAGGACGGGAGGGACTTCCTTGCTTTAGTCTGTTAGAATTCATTGAGCATTCTGTGCCGCTTTTAACCAGTTCCAAGGTCAAGAGAAACATCAGAAAATATGTGCGTGTGTCAGAGGACATTATTCAGAGATTAGTCCCCTGGAGTGATCTGGGCTAGATTTCCGCTTCAGAACAACCCTTGGAAAGTCCTCCTCAACGAGCTAGCACACTGGTCTCCAACATACTTCACTGACGTTCAAATGGAAATCTAGGAGCAGGGAGCTTGCTAGAGGTGCCCTCTTGCAGTGGCTGAGCAGCTGACTATAGAAAAATATAACTGTTAAAGTAGGGCTAATGTGGTTAGAACAAATTGCCTAGAAAAAAAATCTGAAAATATTCAAGCTGGAAAGAGCCTTATTTATCTTTCTAATTCAATCTCCTCTTTGACGATGTGGAAACTGAGGTCCAGAAAAGGGGAGTGACTTGCTAAAGGTCACCCAGTGTGCCAGTGCCAGGAAGGAGATTATATTTCCTGCCTCTACTCTTCCCAAAAGACACATCACAGCTCAGCCAGAGTTAAGAAAGACAAAGGGCATTCCCTTTCAAATCTGGTCTGAAGGCTTTGAGACATCAATCTACTGTGTAAGTCTGTATTAAGATGTAGAATTCCAAGACTTTAACATAACTAGAATTCTCTCCAGAAAGGCTTTGCTAAATGCCAATAAACTTTTCGCTGGGCACCAATCCCAGTAACACTGACACTATGTCAGCCAAAAGGAGGTTTCCAATTTGCAAATGCGTATGCCAGGATGATGTCATTAACTACGCTTTTGGGAGGGAATTATATTTTCTTTTAATACTTTAATTACAAATATTGACTAAGTGGTTTGAAACAACCATTCAAAGTTTAGAGACAGACATAATACATTAGGGGGACAAAGAAATCTGTCTTATAAATAGCCTAGGAAAATCCTTTGCAAAACAAACGTTTTCAATGGGGAGAAACAAACTCTGGACGATGGAACAGTATGCTGCTATTAAAATTGGTATTTACAGAGTATGCAGTAATATAGGAAAATAGTTGAGCTACTACTCTGCTAAGTTAAAAAAAAGCAGAATACAAAAAATATATATACATAAACAGAAAACCCCTACAATGTAGAAAAACAGACTAAAGTTTTATATAAGAAAAGATTATACAGAGAAACACCAGTGTTCAAGGTGGGTGATGGGACAACAGATTTTTTTCTCCTTCCTCCTATTACCAGGTATTTTCTGAATTGTATATAATTAACAATAAATCCCAATTTTATAAACAAAAACATTGCAAAACCCTGTTGAGATTTTCGTATAGAGCAAATTCAAAGTCACTTTCTAGTCCCGTAGTCTGTGTAAGAGAGTGCACCTGTACGCCGTGAGTAGGGGATGTCAGTGCCAGGCCAGAGATTCTTCATCGTTCCTTACCACCAAGCTTGACAATGCTGCCCTAAACTGCTTTTCAAATTACAATTTACAACCACTGACTATTTAGTATTTGACCCACTGAAAAATACCTCTCCCACCCTTGCTCCTGAAAGAAGCCCTGAGAATACCATCAGTGCCGAAATACGCTAGGCAACAATTCTTAACCCATTCACACACCTGCCTGTGAGGTTCTGGGATACCAGTCCCATGGGTTTTGGCAGATCACGCAGGCCAGATTCTTATTTCCCTTCTGTTTAATAAAATTTTAAGAAAAAGAGAGAAGGTAGTTGACGTCTTCAGGTTAGGCTTAGTCTGGTGAAATAATTCCTGATAAAACCTAGTATTTTCCTAAGCCCCTTCAACTATGGTTTCTCCAAGTACAATGTTAGCATTTGTCAAGCCCTTTCAGGAAGCTGATACCTTCAGCACATAAGAGCCATCCATCCATGCTTTGACCAGAGCCCAGCCTCATATTCTCTTGCAAGAAGGAGAAAAGCAAACACCATCAGACATTTCTGTTTTTGCGGTCAGTAACCTTCACTACAGCACTAGAAAATAGAGTGGGTACGCAGGAAGACAAAAACAAGGAAAAAGCATGTTTTTGTCCCCAGGCTTTTCTGTAGCAACTACACTGGCTTCAGCTGGATAACAAATTGTCCTCGAATTCTTGGCATTGGAGCAAACATGTCAGTTCCCTGGTTATGCCTTCGTCACTGCTCAAAGTACCACACACTTTAACCTTCCTGCTCTTTCCATAGGCCTGGGTTTGTTCCGTATCCAGGAAACTTTATATGTTGTCTAAACTGAGAACCCCAGCAGGCTGCAAGGCAGATGGCAGCTCAGGATTCAGAATGTTGACCAATTCCTACCTGGATCCACACCACCAAGCTGTACTCAGCCTGCCTGTGCAGAAATAGGAGCTAAGCCTCGTGGCTGACAGCTTTTTTAACTGCTACTCTCAGCAGTGAGGAACTTCCCCAGCAGACAAGATTCAGAAGGAAACTGAAAAGGAAGCATATCAAGAGTGACCTAAGGGGATACACAGGTTTAACCAGATACTCAAGCCAATGAACCCCCAAGGCTCAGCTAAGCCAGGAGGAATTAAAAGAGCAGGTGTTGCTGACCTGACCTCGAGCCTTTGGGACCTGAGGTCACTAGGCCAGGACATCTAGACCCCACACCAGGTCTGCCTCCACGTCACTAGATTCTCATAAGAGGCTTCATACTTCAGCCAGGGAGAAAGCTAGTACATGCCTAAGGTAGTGCCTGAACCACATCATTCAATGCAGAACACATATGAAAAGAGCAAGCTACAGAGTGTAAATTATGACACTATTTGTGGAAAAATAAGAGGGAGCAGGTAGGAATACATACAGGCTGACGCCATCTCTGCAAGGGAACACACCTGGCAGCACCGACTATCTCTGAACCCCTTTGTAGCTTTTGAATTTTGAAAGATGTGATATATAACCTTCAAAGAACAAATTAAAATTAAAGGCAAATGCGTAATGCTATAATCTTACTGTTATAAAAAATGCTCTATAAATCTGTGTGTGTACATAAAAAACATTCTGGAAGAATATACAACTGTTAATACTGGGTCACTCCTGGGGAATGGGAGTAGGGGAAGTAAGCGACTTTCGTGTTTTGTTTTATACAGTCTGTATTGTTTTGTTTCCAAAAGGCAGTACAGTCAGCCCTCTGTATCTACAGGTTCCATATCTATAGATACAACCAACCAGATCAAAAATATTTGAAAAAAAAAAAAGTCCAGAAAGTTCCAAAAAACAAAACTTGTATTTGCTGTACATGTGCAACTATTTATGTATAATTTACATTGTCTTTACAATGATTTACATTGTATTAGGTATTACAAGTAATCTAGAGATGATTTAAAGTATATGGGAGGATGTGCATAGGTTATATGAAAATACACCATTTTAAATGTGACTTGAGCATCCGTGGAGTTTGGTATCCACAGGGGGTCCTGGAACCAATCCCCTGTGGATACTGAGGGATGACTATACTACTTTCATAATTTTTACGTAAAAAAGAAACATCTTTAAGAACTGCAATCTCACCTCCAACAAGAACCTCTAAACTCCTCCTGTAGCATTTTTTCTGTCTGTCTCATGTTACTCAATCACATCTTATCCTGTGTTACAATTGTTTGTGTATAAGACTTATCTATTAAATGCTGGAGCAACTGCCACTGCAGCGTGTCCACCACTCAAGCTCCACTTTCCAAGGACAAAATTCTGTGGAAAAGAACTGTTAAAGCATAAAACAGCAGTCAAAACGGGAACAAAGCAATTACACAAGAACAAAATGATCAACCAAATTAAGAGTGAAAGGTAATCTTGTATTAATTAGCACAAACTGTTAGCAGTGGGGAATCATGACCAAGTTCAAAACAACACTGAAAACAGTCCTTCCCAGCAAGTGCGGGAATTCTAACAATCTGAATGTGCGCATGTGCTAGGAGTTTTGCAAAACTGCCAAGCAAACTGTGGCAGCCAGATTTCTCAGTAGAATTCAGTAAATCCTATTAGAGGACATGTTCTTTGTTTAGGAAAATTCCAGGGTGACCTCTGAGTGTTGAAAGAGAAGCTCCCTCTTGGACAAGGCCTGAGGGATAAAGAACCTGAATTTCTCTGTAAAATAAAAGCAGAGTTTGAGTTTCAGGGGAAATGGGAGGCTGTCCTAGAAAAATGAAGGTCATGTGAGGTGGTCCAGAAAGAAAGGGCTCAATACTAGACAGGTTGTGATGAGGAGACCACCAGGAAGTTGGGAAATTCTGGGAAGCAAGGGCATCTTAATTTTAAAAGCTATTTGCTCTGAAATAATATAATCCCTCTGTTGCCTGTAACAGACTGTCAAACAATATCACCCTGATGTGGGTGTATCCAGAGGGGGTAATCCAGAATGGAGCAAATGGGGTGGAAGGATCCCACAGGTTCATAATTCTCAATATGTAACACTCTTTCTTTTTTTTTTTTTTTTAAATTTATTTATTTATTTATGGCTGTGTTGTGTCTTCGTTTCTGTGCGAGGGCTTTCTCTAGTTGCGGCAAGTGGGGGCCACTCCTTATCGCGGTGCGCGGGCCTCTCACTATCGCGGCCTCTCTTGTTGCGGAGCACAGGCTCCAGACATGCAGGCTCAGTAATTGTGGCTCACGGGGCTAGCTGCTCCGCGGCATGTGGGATCCTCCCAGACCAGGGCTCGAACCCGTGTCCCCTGCATTGGCAGGCAGACTCTCAACCACTGCACCACCCGGGAAGCCCTGTAACACTCTTTCTAAAACCCTCAACTTGAGGGCCAGATTTATTCTTCTACCTGAAACAACCAAAACAAAAAATGGACAAAATACATGAAAAAAATGATACTAGATGGCAATATGTGAATGATAGTGAACTATTAGAGAACTGCTGATACATGGGAGGGAGAAAAGCTACAGAGGAAAGACACAGAGAGGGGATCAAGAGATGAACAGGGAAAAACCAAAGCAAAAGGTGCTCAGAAAAGGAAGTTGTGCCACCCCCACCCAGAGAATCCACAAGAGATATGAGGACTGGGGTAGAACTGGATTTTTCACAGCACAAGGGATGGAGAACTCTATTTCTGTTTGAGGCTGATATCTAAATACCATCCTTATCTACCCTCGCTCCTTCTCCCTCTCTCTCCCCGCGTCCAATCTGTTAGCAAGTCTTGTCAGTTACAGCTTCAAAATCCATTCAGAATCCAACCACTTCGCATCACCTCCACTGCTACCACCCTAGCCCAGGCCACTATCAGCTCTTACCTGGACAACATCAAGAACCTCCTCACCTTCCTGTTTCCAATCTTACATGCCCCCAAGTCCCCATCCCAGTCTATTTTCCACACAGCAGTCAGTCAGAGAAACACTTATCACCTGACAGAAGAAGACAGTTACTTGTTTATTGTCTGTCTCCCCTTCTAAAAGGTAACCTCCATGAAGTCAAGGTCTTCTATTTCTGTTCATTGCTATATGCCCAGAGACTAGAATAGTGCCAATGTATATATAGTTAGTACCGAATCAATATTTGTTAAATGAACTACACAAGTTGTTATGGAACTGTACACCACATATCTCTAGGAAATGAATAAAGGAACTGCATTTTGTATCACTCTGTGGGCCTTCAGGAGGCCCAGGGATCTGCAAATCACATCTTGCTTTGTTGCCCGTCACTAAATCTACAATGGCTTGTACATAATGGTCACTGAATGAATAAACAAAAGGAATATAACATAGGTCTAATATCATATATAGTGCCTAGGCCTAGCCTGGGCAGAAGATGGATGCTTTTATATCTCGTGGCACAGGAATAAGATGACTGGTACAGAGTAGAGTTCATAAACAATATCAAGTCGAAAAGAAAATACACTATTGATAACATGGACCTAGCAAATTCTGTGCCAACTATGAGAAATACAGATATGATTAACGTAATTTTTATCTTCAAGGACTAACATAATTTTAGTTATCTTCATCTCTACTAGTTTGTAAACAAGTACAAGTAACTCAGTGGTTCTACTAGAGATATACATAAGAAACATTTGGGAGGCACAAAGAAGGAAATCGTACCTTACCTGAGGAGGTCGAATGGTCAAGGAAAGGTTTATGAAAAAGATTTTACTAGAGCTGAGTCTTATAAGGAAGAGTTTACCAGATGGGAAAAAACACATTTAGAGAAGAAGGCACAGTCTGTTTTGAAGGCATAACAGGCTTCCAGAGTGGTTCCTAGGAGGGAGTTAACAAAATATGGAAGGATATTCTGACATAAGACAGAAAAAAGTCACAAAGCTCTTCCCTTTAAGGACAGAGCCTATGCTTTTAAAAGTTCCTAGAGGGCTTCCCTGGTGGCGCAGTGGTTGAGAGTCCGCCTGCCGATGCAGGGGACACGGGTTCGTGCCGCGGTCCAGGAAGATCCCACATGCCGCGGAGCGGCTGGGCCCGTGAGCCATGGCCACTGAGCCTGCACGTCCGGAGCCTGTGCTCCGCAATGGGAGAGGCCACAACAGTGAGAGGCCCACGTACCGCAAAAAAAAAAAAAAAAAAAAAAAAAAAGTTCCTAGACCCTCCTCTCAAAGTACCCACTTCCCCAATTAGACGTGACCTCCAAAGGGGGCTGACAGATTGAAAAACATCAAATAACAAAATCAGGGAGGGAAGACAAACATATTTATTCCATCTAGGTCACTGGAGGACTTAAAACGTGTACTACTCAGCGCCCCCTATTATCAGCACCAACAAGGGAAGAACGTGCCTGAACAGCAAGCTCTACCCAAAGCCAGCCGATGGCTGCTGTGAGGTTCCCGCCAGTCAAGTCTCTTCCTCGTCATGCAGTTAATGAGGCTTCCTCCCTCGTAGCGAAGGGCTCCTTAACTCTAAATTCATTTTGCACAGAGAAGAGGAAAGAATCTGACATACTACTGATGGTTCCTCATTTAATTCATGACTTAAATCCTATCTCAGTATTTAACTATCTTTATTTTCTGATTAAAATAGAAAAAAAGGGGGGGCGGGGGGTAAGGGCAACAGAAATTACACTGTACTGATACAGAGACTTTAAATTCTAGTCAGAGTTAAGACCCATATTAAAGGTCAACTGATGGTTCCAAGGAAATAACTACATGGAGTCTGGTTGAGACATACATGAGTTGAGTCTTATTATTAGCCACAATAATGTAGGAAAACAGCTCTCAATGAAATTGGAGTCCACACTTGTCAGGCATGGGCAGGAGAAAGCCTGGAGAAATGGGTTCTCTCCATGCCCCCGTGACAAAGAAGGCTCCTGGTTTAATGGGAAGAGTAGCTCTGATTCCCAGATGGTGTCCACAGCTCAAAGCCGAGTTTAGCAGTGGAATCGAGTGGAGAACTTAGGCGATACAGGCACGGTCAAGGGCTGGTCACTTGACTTGACTTCCACACCCTGGTACCTGCGTACTGGATTTGCCTTGTGTACCTGCAGAGTGAGAAAAATAAAGTTACCATTGATCAGGATGTTAGAGAACTACACTAATGGGTGTTTTTATTCCTCTTCTTGAGAACATTTTTGTATAGTTTTGCAAATCCCAGTCACTAATTTGGGGGTTGTGGGGAGGCAACACAGTCTAGCAGCAAAGCACAAGAGCTCTGGAGCTCAAGTAGGTTTCTATTCAGGTCTTGCTGGATCCCTCAGCTTGCACCTATCTCCAGTTTGACTGTTCAGTACTAGGGTATAACAGGGCTGTACTCAATTGCAGCAGAAAGGAGATACATGTTAAGAATTTGCCAGAGTACAATCTTAAGATTACTGAGTCTTAATATTCACCAAAAGCATGGACAAAAATAAATAAATAAAATAAAATAACCAAGAAGGGTTGCCAGGAGAAGGCATGGTCCCATCCATCCTTCTTACAGTCTAAAATCAACCCTGAATCAAGCCAGATTAGTAGAGAGTTCTATGATACAGACAAACACAAGAGGCAGGATTCAAGCGCTGAAGAAAAGTCAAAACACTTGAGGCTGGTTTTGTGAGTACATCCAACCAGCATAGGGTAGCTTGGATTTTGTCAGGAAGCTAGTCCCTTTAATAGTTTGTCCCTAGAGCCCTCCTGTGGCCAGTCACCTCTACCAACAGCTGTATCAGCTGCTGGCTTAGCACTTTTAGACAAAACCTCAACAACTTACATATTGCTATATTCATCCTTTTACTAAGCATATGAAATTCCATCTAAAACTGTGTTCTTCCTTATTAATGCAGTTAATGTGGCTTGCTGCCCTCCTAGTGAAAGGGTCCTTAATGTGAATTAAGCTTTCTTTTTGGATAACTAATATTTAAATCATTATCTAGTGTTAACATGGAAGGTCACCTGGAATGATATGCACTATAACTCCAAGGAATTTGAGTCAAGTATTAAGAGGAAAATGAAAATATAGTTGTCACACAATTCCCATGTCCTTCCCTACCTATGTATTCTAATTGTAAAACACATTGGTTTCCTTAAGCCTTAAGGCAATAATGAAAAGTTAAATAAACAGTCCTACAAATATATCACTGTGCACTGGTATACCACCTGATGTCCTCCTTATTTAGACCCCTGGAAGAAATTCTGACTGAATTCAGGATCAAAGATAAATGTATTTTTTAAATAACTAGCTTGTTTATATCACTTAGCAGATCCATGGATCACAATGTACACATCTTTAGCCTAGTTCACTCCTCAACTTTGTCACCACCCCTGGTTTGTCTGGCTTCTCATTTTCACTCAACTTTGATGTATCCTTGGAGGCCACCTTAGATCCTTTCTGGAACAAGGCAAGGTACAGATAAAACAAAACAGACGCAACCATGGGTTAGTCAGCGCTCATGCTGCCCGGTTACCAGTTCTTTCCGTAGTCTGGCCAGCTCCTCCTTCTGTTGCTCTTCCTCCTGTTGCCTGGCCTCCTCCAACTGCTGGGCTTTCTGGGCTTCCACCTCAGCCATCCTCTTCTCCAGCTCCTGCCGCTCCTTGGCTCTCTTCTCAGTGGCCAGCTGAAAAGTTTCTTGAACTAGAGAACCAGAAAGGCCCTCTGAGTACAGAAACAGAGAGAATATTGGTGCACAAGCAAGACTTGCATAAACCTAGCCCCACAGATCCAGCAAGTGATAGATATGCATGGCAACAGAAAGGTGGAGCTCTAAGGAAGCCCAGTTGGGAGAAAGGTGGAGTAAACCACATACAAAAAGTCCTAAAATTTTAAGGGCCCCTATAAAACATCTAATTAGGAGAAAAGCAAGACCTACACAGGTAAAGTAGCTTGCTCAAAACTACATAGTGATTGTGAGAGAGATTTAGGAAAAGAATCCCACTTTTCTGAAACGCTGCCCAGTGCTTAAGGAGTCAAATGTTTTCTATCTAAGGCTTGCTTTAGGGTGAACTCCAGAAAGAAGTCCTGGCTCTCCCTCACTTACTTGCTACTCTCTGGGTGGGGAAAGTAAAATTGTTGTTGAAATGCCAGGTGCTTGTTCTATGAATCTGACCCCAACACACTCTACAAATCAACATAGCTGCTGGATTCAATAAGGAGCTAGGGGAGAAAAAACTAGATCCTCTACAGGCAGATGCTTCTGGTTGACACAGCATCGTACTGACACAACTGAGTCCCAGGAAGTCTAACCATTCTGCCCCAATCCCCCAAGAATACATAAAATACTACCAGTAAGGGATTTTTTCTCTCTCTTAGGAACAAAGGGCTCCTGGGAGATGACGGTGTTTGGACGAGCCTTGAAGCAAGCTGCTTCTTTCTGCTGTTTTAGTTCTTCCTCCAGCTGTTAGAAAGAAAATCTGTCAGATAAGCAGCCACACTACTTTCCATAACTACCATCTCAATGACTCAAGTTCGAATGTTTCTGAACAGTTTCATCTACAAAGACAGCAGGTGATTTAATCTAAACTCAATTAAAATCCCTTTTACATTAAGTAGATCAGACTAACAACATCTGAACCCACTGAGAACTAGAAAATACCTTTAAGATACTTTTAAGGCCTACTTAACACCACAAAAAATAAACAAGTAGACATTAATATACCCCTGGATGTGATCACCTGTAAAGTATTCTCCCTCCCAACCCCAAAAAGAATCTAACCAGAATTTAGTCAAGCCTCTAGATCTGACTACTCATTTATAGGAAATACAGGAGATAGAGGAACATATTAATCAACACGTTGGGAATACAATGAGCAAAATCCAGATTGTAAAACCTATAGGAAAACTCTCGCCACTATTATTCAACATAGTTTTGGAAGTCCTAGCCATGGCAATGAGAGAAGAAAAAAAAATAAAAGGAATACAGATTGGAAAAGAAGAAGTAAAACTGTCACTGTTTGCAGATAACATGATACTATACATAGAGAATCCTAAAGATGCCACCAGAAAACTACTAGAGCTAATCAATGAATTTGGTAAAGCTGCAGGATACAAAATTGATGCACAGAAATCTCTTGCATTCCTATAAACTAATGATGAAAAATCTGAAAGAGAAATTAAGGAAACACTCCCATTTACCACTGCAATAAAAAGAATAAAATACCTAGGAATAAATCTACCTAGGGAGACAAAAGACCTGTATGCAGAAAACTATAAGACACTGATGTAAAGATGATACAAACAGATGGAGAGATATACCATGTTCTTGGATTTGAAGAAAACATTGTGAAAATGACTATAGTACACAAAGCAATCTACAGATTCAATGCAATCTCTATCAAATTACCAATGGCATTTTTTACAGAACTAGAACAAAAAATCTTAAAATTTGTATGGAGGCACAAAAGACCCCGAATAGCCAAAGCAGTCTTGAGGGAAAAAAACGGAGCTGGAGGAATCAGACTCCCTCACTTCAGACTATACTACAAAGCTACATAATCAAGACAATATGGTACTGGCACCAAAACAGAAATATAGATCAATGGAACAGGATAGAAAGCCCAGAGATAAACCCATGCACCTATGGTCAACTAATCTATGACAAAGGAGGCAAGGATATACAATGGAGAAAAGACAGTCTCTTCAATAAGTGGTGCTAGGAAAACAGGACAGCTACATGTAAAAGAATGAAATTAGAACACTCCCTAATACCATACACAAAAATAAACTCATAATGGATTAGAGACCTAAATGTAAGACAGGACACTATAAAACTCTTAGAGGAAAACATAGGAAGAACACTCTTTGACATAAATCACAGCAAGATCTTTTTTGATCCACCTCCTAGAATAATGGAAATAAAAACAAAAATAAACAAATGGGATCTGATGAAACTTAAAAGCTTTTGCAAAGCAAAGGAAACTACAAACAAGACGAAAAGACAACCCTCAGAATGGTAGAAAATATTTGCAAATGGACAAAGGATTAATCTCCAAAATATATAAACACCTCATGCACCTCAATGTTAAAAAAACAAACAACCCAATCCAAAAATGGCCAGAAGGCCAAATAGACATTTCTCCAAAGAAGACATACAGATGGCCAAGAAGCACATGAAAAGCTGCTCAACATTACTAATTATTAGAGAAATGCAAATCAAAACTACAGTGAGGTATCACCTCACACCAGATAGAATGGACATCAAAAGAAAGTCCACAAACAACAAATGCTGGAGAGGGTGTGGAGAAAAGGGAACCCTCTTGCACTGCTGGTGGGAATGTAAACTGATACAGCCACTATACAGCCACTACAGAACAGTATGGTGGTTCCTTAAAAAACTAAAAATAGAATTACCATATGACACAGCAATCCCACTACTGGGCATATACCCAGAGAAAAGCATAATTCAAAAAGACACATGCACCCCAGTGTTCACTGCAGCACTATTTACAATAGCCAGGTCATGGAAGCAACCTAAATGCCCATCAACAGACGAATGGATAAAGAAGATGTGGTACATGTATACAATGGAATATTACTCAGCCATAAAAAGGAACAAAACTGGGTCATTTGTAGAGACATGGATGGATCTAGAGACTGCCATACAGAGTGAACTAAGTCAGAAAGAGAAAAACAAATATCATATATTAACGCATATATGTGGAACCTAGAAAAATGGTACAGATGAACCGGTTTGCAGGGCAGAAAGAGAGACACAGATATAAAGAACAAATGTATGGACACCAAGGGGGAAAGTCAGTGGGGGGTGGTGGTGGTGGTGGGATAAATTGGGAAATTGAGATTGACGTGTATACACTAATATGTATAAAATGGATAACTAGTAAGAACCAGCTGTATAAAAAAATAAAAAATTTTAAAAAATGGATGAAAATTAAAAATGAAATTCTATAAGGTCACCTATAATCCCACCATAAATAACTATTATTAACATTTTAGTGTATAACCCCTTTCATATCATATACGTGTAAACACATATACTTTTAAAGTTACACATTGAAGTATTTTTGGATAAAATGAGATGACACCTAGGATTTGCTTCAAAGTAATCTTGTATAGGCAGAAGTATACAGTATAGAGATGAGCAGGTAGAACTGAAGTGAAATAAGATTTTCCAAGTTTTGATCCCTAGAAAACCAGGTGACCGTTCATGGAAGTTCATTATACTATTCTACTTTTATGTATGACTGAAACATTTAAAAAGATCTTTTTGTTATGGAAAATATCCCACATACAGACATTCTATGTCATGATCCTTGAACAAGAGATTCACTACTGCTTCCAAAGCAACTGTCTTTTAAGTTCTCCTAGAGAACAGTACCAACAGGGAGCCTATATTTAGTAACTTAAGCAATCATATCTCTTGGGCTTCAAGAGGGATGACTTTCTACAAACAAAGATTAGGCCAGAGCCCCTTTTGGACAGAGTCCAGAATAAGAGACAATATCAATACTGACAAATTTAGGGATTCAGGAGATTTTTTTCCAGACAGGGCAGAATTAGATCCAATTAAACCAGCCAACAACCAACTGACTGTTTTAAATCACCTGTCATCTATAAAGAGCAAATAGCACACTATGTTGCGAAAACAACATACCATATTGAGAATCTATTCTCAGTTTCTTATCAAAGCACCAACAGAAAGGAGTGAACATTTAATGAACAAGTCTAATAAATGGAATAGATGAGATCTTTAAGAATCTCCTGACACAAAAAAAGCCTAACAGTTCTCACATTCCCCAGGTGATCACTTACAGCAGAGATCAGCAAACTTAAGCTGCAAGCCAAATCCAGTTTGCAACCTCGTTTTATATAGCCCTTGAGCTTAAAATGGCTTTTATATTTTTAAAGGGTTGAAACACACATACACAGAGAACATGTGACAGAGACTACCTGCACAACCTAAAATAATATATAGCAAACTTTTTAATAGAAAATGTTTGCTGACCCCTGATTACAGTGACAGCCCCTAAAATAATCCGGTATGTTAGTTCCCAGAAGTTCGGTGTAGTGGGTCTACCTATTGTAACAAATCAACAATCAAACAATTCACATTTTAGCTGCTCTCCCCACCCCACCTGGTGCTTCCAAGTCTGTGCCTTCAGAGCACCTCTTCTGTCGGTCTCAAAGCAGAAAGGCTCAACCTGGGTTGTATTCTTCACCTTCTTCTCTGGCAGGTTAATGGTGTCAAAATGAGGCAAAGGAAGCGCCTTGAATTTGGGCACCTAACAGAAAAGAAAATGTAAGATTTAAGATAAGGCCTTTCTAGCCAGAAAGCAACAGCTGCTCCAGAATATTTGGATGAATCTAAAAAATAGGAAAGGCCAGTTTTCAAAGCAGCATGGTGTAGCAGAAAGAGTAATGGGTTCAAAAGGAAATCAAGGTTTTCCTCCCAATATTGCCAATAACTAGCAGCATGGTCATGGGCAAGTCACTTAAGCTCCTTGTGCCAGAATGGCACTTAAATAGCCTTATGAAGTATAAATAGGGCAAGTAATTTAATGGCACTTTAAATTACTTGCCCTATTTATACTTCATAAGGCTCTTAGAGGGATCAAAGGAAGTCAGTGATTTATAGTTAAAAGTGCAACATAAAAGATTACCTTTGAGGGATCAAAGAATAGTACTATGCTACTTGCAGAAATGGCAACACCTACCTCCCCTTTCTGCAGTTCTTTTATTTTCTTCTCCTTCTGTAACTGACGTTCTTTGTCTCGAGAATCAAAAGAGAAAGGGCATATTTCCACAGTTCTCCCCATTGGGACTTGGGGCTTAAAAGGCATTCCAAAATATGGCACAGGTTGAGCTCTTATCACTACTGGCTCCTCCTCTTCCTAAAGAAAAAAATGCAGTTTAGAAACAAGATTCCTCGCTCTCTCTCACCTCCTCTGAATGTGGAGTCAGAAGACATTATATGAGAGAAGTCATTAATTAAGGCAAGTCACTCAACCTCTCAGGTCTTAGCTTCCTTTTCTATCAAAGAGGGGTATCTACCAACTCTCCTGGGTGAAACCAGTGTGAAAGCATTTGATAAACTAACACAATTACTCTTAAAGGATCTAAAATTTTTCACAGGAAGGTTGTAAAAACTAAATGATATCAAACACTTTGAATAAAATGAGGAACAGAAGAAAAGTACTAACCAAGCATATACCTTGGCCTCTTCTTTGACCCAGACTTCAGACTCCACTAAAACATGTGACTGGGAGTAGTCCCAGTTGCCAAACCCAGAATAGAACCAAGTAAGTTGATTGGATTCAAGCTGGTAACATAAGATTACTGTGTATTTTAGTTTCAAATGAACCTATAAAAAGGCTTATGTCTGAGATCTGCTGTAAAATTACCCTAACTCTGGATATTTATAGATAAAATGGGGGATGTAACAAGAAACTAGCCTGATCAATGACAGTTTATATATTCCAACTTCATGAACCATCACCACACAGTCACCTTTGCAACCTTTGGATTAATGGAGATAGTTAAGGGCAGGGTGGATGTAACTGCTTAGTATGAATTTTAGAAGTCCCTCACTGAAAGGTGACAATAGCTGGGGCAAAATAGAGTATAGGTCTTGGGAATTTTTGATCCACGTTACAACAGGGTGATTTCCAATGCAACAGAAACAAACATAACTCCAATAAGTTACAACCAGTTACCACTGAAAGCCAAAAGATTCCTACCCTTACTAACTACTTTGTTCTTAGAAGAGCAAAAACAGGTGATCAATAATTCATACCCACTGTTAAGACAACTCCAGACAAGAGTGATGGCCTTTGTATTCCACTAAGTTTAAGAAAGAATAATGCTTAGATTGATTATGTAGAAGGAGTAGAAACCCCCATCCCAGGGAATCACCTCATCTTCTTTGGTGGGCATTCTGATTCTGTTCTTCAGAGCAAAGGCCGGTGACCTGGGGACAGTGATTGGAAGTACTTTCTTTTCAGGAACACCCTGGAAGGAGTAAGCAACTCAATTAGATATCCTAGAACAATCTCTACTAGGCTGTGTGATGAGATCAATCCCTTTCTTAGAAGTTCACATATCAGGAATCAAAAAAAGCTAGTTATTTCAGTATGTTGTTAACTTATCCAACTAAGACTGGTATGTATTAACGCTCCAAAGGTGGATTAACATGACAGAAGAACAGCAAATAACAAAAACATAGTTTGATTTGTATATTCAACAAAAATAGGATTCATCAAAATCTTTTTTGGTATTTATGAAAAACACTACAAAATAAACTGTCAATATTTTGTTTCTCTCCAATTTTATACCCCAATCCCTTAAAAACAAAATCAAAAAGGACTTCCAAATGTTATCTAGGAATAGAATAGATACTGTCTATTCTCTTAAACCTATTCCACATACATCTCTAAAATAAGAACTTATATTTTAAAATATTAACCTCAAAAGGCAAATGTAAAAAAGTACGGGGCAAGGGCTAGCTTAATTTCCTTTTGCCAAATAACTGGATAAAGAACAAGCAGTTTACAAAGATATACAAGAGGCTCAATCTCAATAATTTTTAAAAATATAAAGTAAAATAAGGTATTATTTTTCACCTATAAGACTGAGTAATAATTAAAAGACTGGTTAATACCAGTGTTGACAGGTGAAGAGAAACGTGCACTCCTATACAGTTGGGTAAGGTACAGGGCACAAATTGGTACAACCTTTAGGAATTAGCTACTAAATCTTTAAATGGTCATACTCTTTCACCCAATATTACATCTCTAGTATTTGATCTCTAGTTTAGTTTTTAGGTATATTTCAATACAGCATTTTTAAATTTAAATGAATAAAAAAATTGCAAATAACCTTACTATCTATCAAAAAAGAACTGGCTAAATCCTTTCTTAAATTGTGGTACATAACTAATTGTGGTACATGACTAATAAGAACCTACTGTATAGCACAGGGAACTCTACTCAATACTCTGCAATGACCTATATGGGAAAAGAATCTAAAATAAGAGTGGCTATATGTATATGTATAACTGATTCTCTTTGCTGTACAGCAGAAACTAACACAACACTGTAAATCAAATATACTCCAATAAAAAATAATTTTAAAAAATTGTGGTACATCCACACAATAGAATATTATACAGTCATCAAAAAGAAGAAAATAAATCTTTATTACTGACAGAACAGTATTCATAATGTTGAGGGGGGAGGGACAAGTTGCTGAAACAAAAAAATTATTATTAAATATTATTTCTGTGTTTTTAAGATGTCTTTTAAGAAAAACAAATATATGATATCACTTATATGTGGGATCTAATTTTTTTTAAATGATATAAACGAGGGCTTCCCTGGTGGCACAGTGGTTGGGAGCCCACCTGCCGATGCGGGGGACGCAGGTTCATGCCCCGGTCTAGGAGGGTCCCGCATGCCGCGGAGCAGCTGGGCCCGTGGGCCGTGGCCGCTGGGCCTGCGCATCCGGAGCCTGTGCTCCGCAACGGGAGAGGCCACAGCGGTGAGGGGCCCGCGTACCACAAAAAAAAAAAAAATTAAAACAACCTTGAGACATCCTCAGTAACTCCTTATTTCTTATACCCACATCCATTTGCTGGCCCCATCAGCTCTCTATTCTACTTCCTAACTCTTCACTGTCATGACACAGGCCACATCATCTATTGCCTGTACCATTCCACTAGCCTTCTAACAGTCCTTCAGCTTCTCTCATTCCACCAGTCCATCTTCTTATACAGTCAGAAGATTTGATGTTACTTCCTGACCTAAAATTCTTTAATGGCTCCTACTGCCTACCTACAACAGTATAACATATTCCTTGGCATGAAGTACAAGGTGTTTCATAATTTGGAACCCTGCCTGACTTTCCAGGCATATCTCTTGCCCCTCTTTAGGCATTACCCTCCATTCACAATGAACTACTGACAGCTACCAAAATTTAACACTGGTTCTCATTGCAATGCAATACCTTTGCTTATGCTCTCTCAGAAATGCTCTGGCTGCTTGGAAGCATCTAACCCTTCTTTTCAAGCCTCCACTAAAGCATCTCCTCTCTGATAAAACCCTTCAATAGATTGCTCCACTCCTCCAGACCTACTGATCCCACTCTCCCCTGTATATAGTCTATCATGGTACATATGAAACTTCATTGCACTTGTTTATTTAGGTATTCATCTCCTCCTGCTAACCTATGAGTGCTTTGAGAGTGGGGACTGTTATTCCATCAACCCTTAAAACCTAACACAGACCTTGGCAAGCATAAGGCATTCAGGAAATGTTTGTTGAATGAATACAGTAAGCATGAATAACAGAATTTATACCTTGGACATGAAGACTCTTGGACTCTAATTTATACCCTGGGAGACTTCTTAATCCCAACAGTGCTGCAACTGCTCCAAACATGTTTGGAATACCTTTCTTGGAGTGGCCTTCAAAGCCAGTTTTAGGGCCATGCAAGGCAATTGCTCAATCTTTACTTTTAATTAAGCAAAATTGTTTCCAGCTCTATTATTTTAGACTACTCAGAAGTTTTAGTTCCCAATGACTTTAGACCAGCCCCTAAGAGCAAATTAATCTTTAAAATATGAAGACTTGCCATCGTTGAAGAGATCCAAAAGACTGTGCCACAGGATCCAAGACCAGTGGTTTTTCCAAAATGCTTTCTACAATATCAATCTTTGGAAAGAATTAATAAATGCTCAAGGTGACCACTGTAAAGGGAATGCTCATTCTGCTGTGAAAGTTCTCATACATTTTCTAAAGAAAACCAGAATCACTGGTATAGTAAAATTTAATACAGCAGAACTTGTAATCAGAGTGACAAAAGTCTATGAAATGGGTTTTCAAATAATGCTTGCCAGAAAACGACAACAAAAATCTGTTGTTCTACAACATCCTGGACACCTGTGGACACCAGCCTGTAGCTCGAACACAGCCAAGGATACGCGGTAATGGGAAGTACACTGAGCAAGGAGTCAAGAGGTCTGTTTTAGCCCGGCTCTGACTCCAGTCTGCACAACCTGTTTAACATGAGATAGCCTTTAGTCCTTGGTTTTTTTCTTTTCATAAAATATAGTAATTGAAATAAGTATCTGAGGACTCAGTTTTAAAATAATGTTGCTTTTCCTATTTTTCCCCTCTCTCTGCATCCTCCCAACAGAGAGATGTGCATTTTAAAAGAAATCTCTAATAAGTAAGCCATGAAAGAGATATTTATGGGTAGGATCAATCCTCATAATTACTTGGGGGTGAGGGAAAGGTGATTTATGAAAATCAACCTTGCAGCAACTATCTATCCACACCCCATCTCCACTGCAATCAAAGCCAATAGGGGGCTCAATCAGAAATAAAGAAAAAGACATTGGGTTTCTAGAGACAGAGAAGGCTTCTTGTTTTATTATTTTACGGTTTTTTAGTTATAAGCTCCTTGAGGGCAGCGATATTGCCATTTGCATTCCTTTGCATTCTCCACAGCACCTACAAGAAGTAGTAATTGTTCAATGAACATATGTTGATTAGCATTACTGTCCTTATTTGTTTACATGTCAATCTGTTCTCCCAGACTGTGAAAGCTTTGAGGACAAAGGCTGTGCCTAATTCCATTCGAATTCCCAGTGTCTAATATAGGCTGGTGCACTTCAGCTTGTACTGCTGCTCATGCAGTTATCCAATATAGCAATGCCCATGCTGTGATGCTTAGGTGCTGGGGAAACAGGAGTGAACAGTACAGATATACATGGTCCCTGCTATCAGGGAGTTCACATTCTAGTGGAGGAAAGAGACAATGAAAAAGTAACAAATCAAGTATTTCCTGATTTTCACAAGTGCTCTGAAGAAACCCAACAGAATGTGGAGCTGAAGGATAATGGGGGAAACTCTGAAAGGAAGCCGAGGGAAAGTATCTCTAAAGAGGTGATACATGGTTAGAAGTGAGCAATGTGGGTGGACAGATGACACATTTTGGAAAAGCAGCCCAGGATGGGGGATGGGATGTTAGGGGTGAGCACTTCTCCCTAAGGCAGGATATGCCCCCACGTGCCCTGGGACAAGTTCTCAGGCCTGTCCCAGAGCAATTAGGAGATTACCATGAAGCAATATTATATCTCAGGGAGTATGAAAAAAAAATTTTTTTTTTAAAGGCTGCTGGTCTCCCCAAGTCCCTAAAATGTTGCTGCTAAAATTACTCACTGGAGAGCACAAGAAACACCGTAAGGACGCATGGAAAGAGAGCTTCAGCACCAGGGGACACGGATGGGGACAACAGTGTCAGACAGATAGCTGCATTCGGACTCTGGGAGGCAGGCTCTTCTGCTGTCTGAGGGTCCAACACTAGAAGTTAAGACACCTAACCTCAGTTCTGCCACCAACTTTTAAAAACGTTTCTATGGGCAAGCCACATTCTCCTTTCAAAGCCTCCTTTTCTAAAAAATGAAGAAGAGTGGAAGGGAATAAATACATCTTTGCCTCCTTTTTTTTTTTTTTTTTTTTTCTTTTTTTCTTTTTGCGGTATGCGGGCCTCTCACTGTTGTGGCCTCTCCCGTTGCGGAGCACAGGCTCCGGATGCGCAGGCCCAGCGGCCATGGCTCACGGGCCCAGCCGCTCCGCGGCATATGGGATCCTCCCAGACCGGGGCACGAACCCGTATCCCCTGCATCGGCAGGCGGACTCTCAACCACTGCGCCACCAGGGAGGCCCTCTTTGCCTCCTTTTATGCTTTGCTTCTCTAGAATCCAAAAGTTGAAGTGATGTCACTGGAAATTTCAGTAGGGAGAGAGCTGCTAAGAGCCAGCATCAAATTCAGAAACTGCATTTGCCAAAATAAACAATGATAACAGCATTGTGGGGTAGAATAACAGTGTTTAAGGAGATGACAGGTTCAAATCCTGGTTCTGCATACTAGACACCTCTCAGCATCTCCTTCCTCATCTGAAAAGTAGGGTTAATAATAGAACATTGTATAACTGATTTACTTTGTTATAAAGCAGAAACTAACACACCATTTTAAAGCAATTATACTCCAATAAAGATGTTAAAAAAAGAACAATATCTCTTTTAAGAGTTATGAGAAATAAATAAGAGAATCTGCACAAAACACTCAGTACAACGTAAGCATGCAATAGTTATTACTATTAACAACACGACTGCTTACTGTGTGTCAGACACTAAGGTCTTCATCAGGGCTCTCTCTAATCTATGCTGCACCTAACAAAGCAAAACTCCAGGGATGGAGCCTGGGAATCTGTTTATATAATAAAATCCCAGAGGATTCTGAGAACCAGCTGGATTTGGCAATCACTTCCCTACAGCATACCATATCCATTCAGTAGCATCTAACATACTTACCTAGTGTTTTGCTCATCTGTTTATGCAGAATTCTCAACAAGGCCTTACCTGGTACAATGCTACTCTAAGATCTCACTTAACTCCCAATGAACTCCAGTCACCCTTCCCCACTTAACACTTCACCCCAACATTTCCAAAGTACAACAAACTGCCAAACCAATTTCCTAAATCAGTGTTTCTAAAAATGGAGTTCAGGTAATATAGGTGATATGGAAAAGGATGTTAGGTAGGATGTAGACCATGTTTTTTAAAAAAATAATCACATATTTTCCTAAGAACATTTTGGTTTAAAAGGCACCTTCTATTTTAACACAAGAGCATGGACCCTGGAACCATATTCAGATCCCAGCTCTGCCACTGGCTAGTTTGTGATCTTGGGCTTGTGATCTCTACAAAACAGACTGATAATAGTATCTACAGTGTTTACTTCATAGGGTTGTTATGAGAATTAAGTAAGTTATCATATAAAGAGCTTAGAATAAAACTTGGCACATAAGCTTTATAGAAGTAATAGCTATTATTGTTGTTATTCATGGCAAAAAGTACTGATTTTCCATTTACATAATGATTTAAATGTTCCCCTTAAAATTACTTTTAAAATGAGTTGATGATTTTAAGAATATATAAAGTCAATTAAAGTCAGTACTGGTATATGAGATACAAAGAATACAGTAAAAATCGAGAGGGTGATAGGTAAATTAAATAAAAAACAAAAAACTTGTAACACGGGGAAAAGCCAGGAGCTTGGAGAAAAAAATGTTATTAAAAGTAAGGTGCCAAATGCACGTTACAGAAGCCTCATGGAAGTCATCTCTCTTTTCTGGGCCTTGGGTTTCTGATGTGTAAAATGAAAACATTGAGCCCTTCTGGGTCTAGGATTCTGAGGTCTGCATACAAACTACAGTTCCCTTGTTGTATTCAGAACAATTTCCTCACCAGGTAATGACAAAGAAGGCACAGCTCTTGGAGACTAATCACTTGAGTGGGCAGAGGTTTCTTAAAAGTTTGTGTAACAGAGTCTGGCCTATCATATGTATGCATCACAGAAAAAACGAAAAAAGAAAGAAAAAGAGAAAAAGAAAAAAGAAAAGCATTGTGAATAGAAAAGAGGTCTCATGTGCAGAAAGCTCTCAAATTGAAAGAAGATATCGGCAAGGGAAGAGAGGAAGAACCATTTGTAAGCATCATCATGATTTTTTAAAGCCTGGAAAATATAACTTCAGATTGCTTCTGACTTAGTGCTAAGAAAATAAACAAAACTAAATAGCCAGTCAAAGGTAATACAGTTGTCCCTCAGTATCCTGAGGGAATTGGTTCCAGGACCCCCAAAGATATCAAAATTAGAAGATGCTCAAATCCTTTACATTGGTGTAGTATTTACATATAACCTATGCACATCCTCCTGTAGAATTTAAGTCATCTCTAGATTACTTATAATACCTAATACAATGTAAATGCTTTGTAAATAGCTGCCTGAGAGCAGCAAATTCAAGTTTTGCTTTTTGGAACTTTCTAGTTTTTTTCTTGAATATTTTCAATCCATGGTTAGTTAAATCTGCAGATACATAACCTATGGATAAGGAGGGCCAACCGTATATCGGTGCACAGTTTCACTTAAAACTATGGGGACCCTAAAGGATAAGCAAAAAGAAAGAGGACGGGAAAACAGTTCTTAGTACCTGGACAAAAGGCGATCCAAACTGGGAGGAGGATGTTTCCCCATCTGCCCGGAAATATACCTGAAAACCGTCTTTGCACTTAGGCAGGTGCTGAACTCCATTACTTCTTCTCTGACTGTGGCACCTCTTCTTGATTGTATATTTTCTCTAAAATCATGACTGTGAGCCCATCATCAAACTACAAGCCACTTCTCTAATCTAGGTTCCAGGTGCTCCTCTTGATATACTTCTTTTCTCCAGCTTAAATGACCCATTTACAGTTCCCAGTAGCCGCCCCATGCTTTCCACCTTTGGGACTTTATGTTACTCCCACTGCCTGGAATGCTTGGCCAGTCCATTTCATTTGCATTTCTACAAGTCCAAATTCCACCATAGAGTGGAGAGGCAATATAATGAAGGGTTAAGGTCACAAACTCTGGAGCCAGAGTGCCTGAATTCTTATACTTGTTCCACTACTTACCAGCTGAGTACCCTAGGAATGCTACTTAACCTCTCTGTGCCTCAAGTGCCTCATCTGAAACTGGTGAGAATTAGAGTAGACAGCCTGAAGGGGTTCTGATCAAAATGAATGGGTTAATATACACAAAGGGCTAGGAGCAGTGCCTGGCACATAGTGAAAGTGTCAGCTATTATGACAGTAACGACAGGAAGATGACGATGATGAGGATGACCACTATACATTGCCAAGGCTCAGATCAAATGCTTCCTCCTCCACAAAGCACCCCCTGAACCTTCTATCTGGAAGAAATCATTATCTCCTTTGAATACTTACAGCACTTTTAACTGTCACCTCTCTTAGAGCACTTCTGTCACTCTTTATATTATTTATACCTATACTGTACCCCTTACTGGACTTTAAGTTTCCCGAGAGCAAAATCCACCTCTGACATGTCTCTTTATCACCCACAGCTCCTAATATGATGCCCTGATCATGTATCTACTCAAACATTTGTGAATGGGTGGATCTGTGGTCATGAGCAGGGCACTTCTGCCAGCTCGCAGAGCCTCCCCACTCTTACCACAACATCTTCCAAGATCTTAGTAGGGCAGGGCCTAGAATGAAATTCAAAGTGTTCATCCTCCAGTTTCTTCTTTGACTCTCGCTCCTGGATCCTCTTCTCAATTTCCAAATCAAAGCCAATAGGCTGAGTGGATGGCTTCACAGGCGGTTTCTTAGGCAAGATGGGCCCACCTTCAAGAATTCTGGGATCAAGTTCCTGTGCTTTGAATTTGTATCTGTAAGGTGAGAGTTTAAGTGACAACCACAAAAAATATTTTTTTAATAAAAATGAAAACTACATAAACAACAAAGTAGGCCAAAACCAGAAAAATAATACTCATTAAGATTACCCATCATGCACAACAAAATTTCAACTCTCTTCATAGCCATTGTCTCTACCTCTAGAGCAAAGAATAAATGAGACAGTGTAATATTCCCACCACTTTAAAGATTGGGGTTTCTCTGCAAGAGGAAACTCCCCCTTCTAAAAAGAAGTAAAAGAAGGGGACTTCCCTGGTGGTCCAGTGGTTAAGACTCTGAGCTCCCAGTGCGAGGGGTCCAGGTTCGATTCCTGATCAGGGAACTAGATCCTGCATGCCACAACGAAAAGAGCCCTCATGCTGCAACTAAGACGTGGCACAGCCAAATAAATAAATAAATAAATATTTTTTTTTAGAAAAAGAAAGTACAAGAAGGAAGAAAGAATACAGGAGACAAACTCTAGCACTAATCACAGTTCCAGTTCCCTTGGGTAGCCATAAAAGGGTGAGATCTACCTAAACTAACCTCAGAGGACACTCCTTATTGGAATCATAAGTAAGTTCCCCCACTGCGACCTCCACAATAGTGTTTTACCAGTTTACACTCCAGGACAGCTCCATATTCCCACTTTCAATCCTTTCATCACAGTGGCAAGGCAGAGCCTGTAGCTCAAATGCCATAATTACCAAGGCAAGAAAAATAGTTAACTGTCCCCCTTACAGAACTGAAAGGAAAGTAGGCACGTTCTTGGAACTCCTCCTCAAACACTAGCAGTGAAACTTACTGCTGCAGTTTCTCGAGCTCCTCAGCCTCCTGTTCTGCTGCACTTTTGCAGGTCACAGGTCTTGCACGATGTTTGGTTTGCAGCACAGGTGTCTGTGGGTCTCTGCATATCTTGGCCACAGACTTGGAGGGTAACAGAGCTGTAAACCGAGATCACAGACATCCACTTAGCTCTCCAAGACCCCGTTTACCTGTAGGTGCTGACTCAGCTAGCAGCCCAGAGATGCCAAACCACAGAGTGGCTGGCCCTCTACACTCAGCTCAGCTCATGTCAGTCAATCTGATAAACATTCAGTCCCTTCTCCCCTATCACTCTTTACTGAAGGGTATGATGAAGGCAGCCCTTGGGTAAACTCTGCTATCATCTTCTGAATCTGAAATCCATTTATGTCTGATGGATTCCTTTTCACTGCACAGGCCTGTACTGACTTTCTATTGACAGTGCCAACTATTTTGCTTGTTATTGACAAATAAGATTTTCACTTATTCCAGCTTTAAAATAAGGCCTTTCTAAAGACCAAGTAATAACTCCCAATATTATGAATTCCCTAAAAGTGTCTACATCAAAACATCAAGACCACCTCTCACAGAAAGTCAAACGGAAAAAGTAAGAAAAAACTATGTCAAAGCATCAATATTAAGATCATCACCAGCACTCATAGAAAATATTGATTTATCTGGCCAGGAGCAACCTTGTCAATTTTCAAAATTACATAGAATGAATCCTCTAATTTAGACCTTATTACCTAACAGTGGGAGATGGAAACCAAATCTACTTATTTTAGAAATAAGCCAGCCTTCAAGTATACATATAACTATTTTTGAGCTACAACAGTACAAAGTTTTAAATAAAAATTGCAGAAAATAATTTTTCTATTTGCCAGGACCAAGATTCTAAGAGCAATGTATATAAGACTCTAACAGTCATGTATTATTTGGAAAGTCATGGTTAATATTTACATTTCCATTAGAATAAAGAAAGACATTTCATTATTTTCATAATATAAAATCTGATAGATGGTTACTAGAACATAATAACAATATTAGGAAATGCTGTCCTTAAAGGAATTCATCTGGCTACCTAACATAGCACTAAACAGTGCCTATGCAAAGGCAGAAAAAACTTAGAAACCTTCAAAGTCAAAACAAATAGATTCTGCTTTATCCAGAATACTACCCTACACTCTTGACAACTATTGTATACCACACCTCCACTCCTCAAACTTCTTTATCTTCTTTTCGTAGGAATTATTTTCATAAAGACAGATGCTATTAGATTAGATTACTCTTATCTGTTCACCACCAAATCTACAAACTCACCAGCACAAAAATATACAATGGAGAAAAGACAGCCTCTTCATGGTACTGGCACAAAAAGAGAAATATAGATCAAACTCAGCAGCACCTACACCCATTGCTCTCTTCCACCCTCCTTTCAAAGAACCATCACTCCACTTGTGCTAAGTATCCCTCTCCTACCTGCCTGCACAGGGACTTAGTCATCGGTTATCTCTTTTCTCTCCTCTATCTTCATCTTCTTTCCCTGCTAAGGACCTCTCAGCATACAGACCTGCTCTCCCTATCTCGCACCTCCCTGGATTCTTACATCTATCTACCTCCACATGCACAGCACTTACCATAATTTGTAATGATCTATTTGTTTATCTGTCTCACTGAATTAGAAATCTGATATTGAGTAGCACCAAGTCCGTTTTGCTCACTTCTATACTCCCTTACACCACACAGAGTGTCTGCTTTGTAGTGGTAAAACATTTATTGAATCGCTGAACAAAAAGCACACAACCTTAAGTGAATGGAATGTTTTCATTTTCTGTAGGTCAGTAAATGCACACTGACACATGGTAAAGATAGCCTTGATGTGTAATGACATCTCAGGTTAACTTAATTCCCCTTGGCCAATTATTGATCAGGAGGATCAAGGTGGTTGATGGGTATAAATGGACAGATAGCTGGGTGGTTTGAGAAATGCTCAACTATGTATACATTTGTTGTCTGCATACAGGCACATACCATGCTTTAGTTCAAAAGTGAGGATTTCAACTAAAGGCAAATTTGCGCCTAAGATGTAAGGAAAGGGAATTCTAGGGGAGGCTCCAGCCAGGTATGATACTGGAAAGAAACTTACTAATATCATCCTTCTTGCTCCTCAAGTGATATCTGTTAGGGGTTCGTTTATGGAAGGCTTCGACCTGCTGTGCAAGGGGCACATACGTAGAAGCCGTCTCATCAAATGTTCTTTTCTTTCCCTGGGACAGGTTGAAAGGCATAACAATGGTGCATCCCTTAGTCACTCGGGCCTGAAAAGAAAGAAGTTGTTCCCCAAATGAAGTGTTATGGAAGAGCTCAGATCTACCACAAGCCACAAACTCAGTACAGAGGATCAAAAGAAAAAGGGTCAGGGCTTCCCTGGTGGCACAGTGGTTGAGAGTCTGCCTGCCGATGCAGGGGACACGGGTTCGTGCCCCGGTCCAGGAGGATCCCATGTGCCGTGGAGCGGCTGGGCCTGTGAGCCATGGCCGCTGAGCCTGCGCGTCCGGAGCCTGTGCTCCGCAACGGGAGAGGCCACAACAGTGAGAGGCCCGCGTTCCGCAAAAAAAAAAAAAAAAAAAAAAAAGGGCCTGTGTAAATCCAAGATTATTCTTCTTCTTAAGTTGTCAGTCCTTGAGCAAGGGTTATAAACAGTCTATTCCCATCTTTTAAAAAGGGGGAGAGGGGAATTCCCTGATGGTCCAGTGGTTAGGACTCTGTGCTTCCACTGCAGGAGGTGTGGGTTCAATACCTGGTTGGGGAACTAAGATCCCACAAGCCACAGAGCGTGGCCAAAAAAATTTAAAAGTAAAAATAAAAATAAAATGAAAAGGGGGAGAAAGCAACTAGCACTTAACAAATTATCTGTTCTGTAAGAGTACATAAGGTGATTTTTCCCAAGCATGTTAATGTTTTTTTTGTTTGTTTTTTGTTTTTTTGTTTTTTGCTCTACGCGGGCCTCTCACTGTTGTGGCCTCTCCAGTTGCGGAGCACAGGCTCCGGACACGCAGGCTCAGTGGCCATGGCTCACGAGCCCAGCCGCTCCACGGCACGTGGGATCTTCCCGGACCGGGGCACGAACCCGTGTCCCCTGCATTGGCAGGTGGACTCTCAACCACTGCGCCACCAGGGAAGCCCATGTTAATGTTTTGAAGCAATCAAGAGCAAGTTTTCTTAGAAGCGAGAAAAGCTACAAAGGTATCCCATTCCCCAGTCCCATTTAAAAATTTTTAATTGGGCTTCTGGACCTGAATCAGGTCAGGCAGCTGCCTGAATCAAATTCTCTCCACACATCCTACCAAAAACTGACTGATGAAGAAGCCTACTCTTTGGGTCATTAATTTTGATAAAATTGGTCTCTGATTGGAAACAGAACTCTTCAAGGACTTACGTCCCAAAGGAAGAAGCACAACCCCAGGATTTAAGACTGCAAAGGACTGACTTCACCAAGTGATGATGGTGACTGCAAATGCAAGGAGAAATGCTTAGTGCTAGAATTTTTATTTAGGATTGTTACTGTTTTTGTTAGTGCTCTGGTAACAAAACTGGGTTTGAGTGGTCTGCCCCAATCCCATTTTCCCCATAAACCCTGTTATATTTTGCACACAACTTTGCAGACACAAGATTTTTTCAAAAATTTTGTAATAGCACAAGCTGTAACAAGCCTGTACCTACAACTTGCCACACATAATTCTATGTGTTTTGTGTACAATTCAGTTTTCTCAATTCAGTTTTCACAGCAACTTGATAAGATGCTTCCCAGAGACATAGAGTGATTTATCCAAGATTATACAGCTAACAGGGGCAAAGTGAGGATTCAGACATATCTTAACTCAAAAACATATGCTCTTCTCAATTATATTATTGTAACTAGTGACCACAAATACTACACCAGAATCCTCACTGAATTACTAACAAGAATATTAATTTAGTCTATCAACTTACAGGAGACGGAGGATGCTTTCGCAGTTCAGATGTAAAGTTCACTTCCTTATACTCCTCCTGGTTCTTAGGATGTTGTTTGATTCGCTCATCTGTGAGGAAGTGGAAGTCAACTGATTTGGTTACCTGGCTCACTGATTTCTTCACAGGGAGCCCTGAGGGAGGAGCAGAGTAAAACACACAGATAACACTAAGAATAGAGAACATAAAGTAAGTCCCCTTTTATCCAGTCCTTTTGGTATTTCTATTACCATGGATCTAACTTTGTTTACTCTCTACATATAAGCCAACACTTGAAACAGTCCTCAGGGACACCAATATATGTGCCTTATTCATTTAGTACTATTGGGTTTGAGGCCTTTCAGTCAGAGGCAAACTGTTGTAAGGTAGCACAGGGGAGAAGAATCCCACCTCCCAGTTGTGGTCATAGCTCTGGAGACAGAGAAACTGGAATACTTTTGATAGGAAAAGCTATGAATTGACTTTAAAAGCACACTTAACTAAGCATCTCCAAGAGGGATACCCTATAAACTCCAGAGATGCTTTTCAACCCAGTAAGCAGAGCTTCACAGCTTTGACTCCACCAATGATAATTATGCCAAAGCAAAGCAGAACTCTGATCCCTTCAGCTCTCTCAGTCATACTTTCCTCCATAACTACAACTGGATTCACTCAGCTGTCTTTTCCTCTGACTAGGATAAAATGGGAAGACAATAACAAAAAGCTGGTCTGCCCAATTGCTCTATCTTCTGTCTCAATCCTAGTTCCTTCTTATTCTAATACAAAGAAAAAGAATTAGGAGAAAAAAGGAAGGAGGAATTAACTCCACTTAGAGAAATGAGGTAAGGACTCATGGAAAAAGGCCTCAAAAGATGGGTGTGACTTCTTCAGTTAGAGATGGAGAGGAACAGCATGCTCTAAGAAAGGACCAACATATGTAAAATGTTCTAGGGAATGATCACTGGGATATGAATGGTACCCATGTCCAGGTTTCTAAATAAACACATCTTTTTATGCTGACTACTGACCAAGAAAGACTTTTGTGCTTTAGAGACTTCAAAAACCCTACCAAGATTATGAGAAGCACCCCCTCATAAATCAGACTCAATCAGAACCAAGCTGACCTGCTCCTGCAAGAGCAAATCTCTTGAATTCTTCATTCCTTTTCCGCATCTCTACCACCTCTTGCTGCATTTTCATTCTCTTCTCCAACTCTTGCTCCTCAGTACTTTTTAGAATCTTCTGCCTAAAAGGCAAATCAGTAAAGGAGATGGGAGAGGAGAGGAGAGGAGAAAGTGACTCAGTGGTTAAAAAAACCTAAAGGCATTATATAGATTAGATTTTTAACCTGTGATAAAATAACCATCAAAACCAAAAATTATTACCTAATAAATTGATATTAACTTAGATAACACTATGAAAAAAGATACAAAATTTATTCCAAAATATTGAAAAAGTTTCCGAAAAAACAGCTAAAATAGACTATAGAAGCTATTACAAAATATCCATAAATTTGACTATATAATGATTAACTTTTATGCTACAAGAAAAACTAAAACTAAAATACCAGTAGTAATATTTTCAACAAACATGGCAAGAGGTTAATATACATAAAATATATACTGTGATAGAGAGAACAGACTTAGGAGTAAAGCCAACGAGAATTCAAATCCCATCCCTGTTGTTTCATTTTCTGCCTATGTGATCTTGAGAAAACTATTTAACCTCTGTGAGCCTCAGTTTTCTCCAATGTAAAATGGGTAATATGAATACTTGTTCTCACAGAATACTTGTGACTATTAAATCAGATAATGTTTCTGAAATACTGGACACATAGCAAAAATTCAATTTAAAGTAGCCATTCTTAAAAAAAAATAACAATAAAATAAAGTAGCCATTCTTAGTAATGAGAACATCACTAAGACCACTTATAGATAAATAGAAAAGGAAAACAGATGAGTCACCCAAGAGGAACTTTGGAAAAGATGCTTACAGTAACAGTTATACAATCTTGTCAGCAAACACATAAAAATTAAAATAATTTGATGCCATCAACATATCAGTTAAATTTGAAACAATTTTTAAAGTAAAAAATTCAATGCAGATGAGACTACAAGGAAATAAAAATATTCATTCAAAGTTGATGGCACTGTAAATTCACACATTCATTTCAGAAATAAAATTAGCAATAAATATCAATAGCCAGAAAACTGACCATAATCTTAGATCAAGGAATTTCTCTTTCCTTATCCTGAGGAGACTACTCAAAGAAAAGGATCTGCCTGTAAAGATGTTCATTGATTCCTTATAATAGTGAAAAATCGGAAACAGCATTTTCAACAGGAAATAGTTAAATGTAATTTGATAGAATGCTAACAATCTATCAAAAAAAGGGTAAATGTGAAGATTTTGTAGCAGTACAGAAAATAAAATAGTCTCATAGCGAATGAATAAAGCAGAACCCAAAGATTGCTTATACACTGATTGTAAAAATATGTATTTTACTTGAGTAAAGTCCAGAAGGGAGCTTGGCAAAATAAAAACTGTTCAATTTAGGTAGTAAGAACCTTCACTAACTTTTTCCTTCTATATTTCTTTTACGTTTGTTTTAATAGTTAATTTTTTTCAATCTGTAACACTCAAACACCCACAAGGACGTAAAACAATTTACCTTACCATGGTTACGGCTTTCGGAGTTTCCCAAGCTCCATGTGCATCAAACAGACTGTAGATGTACCCATTTGTAATTTTACTCTACTGACTCTAAAGCTGAAATTCAGGATAGAATCATACCTTACAGGTGGGATACAAGGCACAGTATGTCTGCCCTTGGCTTTCTCTGGGGAAGACTCATTCTTTTCAGAAGTATCTTGATGAGCACTGCATTCTTCCTCTTCCTCTGGCTTCTTTTTATTGTGAGAACTTGAGTTGAAAAGGACAAAAAATATACTCTCAATTCCCTACAGCATATCCTGCTCTACCCTCCTCCCCAGATCTACCACACATGGCTTAAATTTTCTCATTCTTTAGGACAACAACCATGTTTCAACAGCAAGATTCTTCCAATAGTATCATCAGATCATATATACCAATGGCTACAATGGGTGAACTTTGAGAATGCCAATAGAAGTCAGGGTAAGAGTTGTCTGATGATGGTTCAGGAGGGTAGGAAGAGATTCCAACTGCTCATCATCAACTGAACAAATGCCAGACAGCTAGTTGTCTTCTCAATATTTATTCCACTTTCTTTCTTATTAACAGAACCCTAATTTTGCTTGGGGCAGCAATGTATGAAGGCAAAAGTATTGTACTTGCTTCAATGGTCTCTACTGCAACTAGAGGGGATCTAATTTACAGTTCAGTCAACTGAGGTATAACATAAGTGTTTCTGGAAAATATTTCACTTTCCTGATATGGGTGCTGCCCCTCTCTTTGCCAGACCCTTCTTCTTCTCTCAAACATGGATATGATACCTAGAGATATAGTAGCTATCTTCAGGTAATGAGGCAACAAGCACTAAGAAGAAGCTAAGAAACAGAGAGCAGCCATCTTGAGCAACAAGTATGAAAAAAACCCCTAAGACTCAAAGAGATGTCATTGAACCAAAGCTAGCAGCAAACTACTTTCAGACTTCTGTGAAGCAAATAAATCACTATTCCTTAAACCTCTCTAGTTAAATAGGCTATTACCTTCAGCAAAATACATTCCTAACTGATAAAAATAAGAACAAGCACCATGTATTCTGCTTCTTATTACTATAGGAGCAAACGGGGTAAAATCTATGTCAAAAGACAGAAGCTGTGGCTACTTACACTCTCATTTTTTTGGAGGGTGGAATTTCATTGATGATTACAGGAGTAGCACATCTCTTGGCTTTCATTTGTACATGATGTTTTTCTTTCCGTTCCAAATTCTTCTGAGCAGAGAGTCTAAGAGATCTTCTATGGTAGAAGAATTGACAAAACTTATTTGTAATGAATACATCTCCTATATATGCAAATACTCCTCAGAAATGTGAAAATATGTCGAACTACAAAGGGCTATAAAAAGTGGTATTATTTCTGCTCTAAAAAAAAAGTGGCATTATTTCTGCTCTAAAAATCTAATACCTTCTTGTCTTACTGATAGTTTTTGAAAATTCACCATAAAATGTTGGTACTTAAGTGCATTGGTGTTTGTAAATTAGACCTCAATAGAGCTGATTTAATTTTGTAAAAAGGCACTGGCAATCACCTAGTACAACTCCCTCCTTTTGGAAGTATGAGTAAAAGTAAAAAAAGATGAGGTGATTTGACCCTGTTACACAGCTAATTGCTGTCAGACTTAAAATTAGAAATCAGACCTCCTGGAAATTTACTACCAAGTGTTTATTTTCTCTACTTTCTTTTAGCCATGGCCCCCTATTTTTGTTAAAATATATAACACATAACAAAAAGTACACAAAACAAAAATTAAGTTAAATGATTACAGAGTGAAGACTCATGAAATCACCACATAGACTAAGAAACAAAACACTGGCAGCAGATGCTATCTTGACTTTTACAGTAATGATTACTTTTTCTTTATCATTTTACCATACAGACATGCATTCCATAAATATGGTCTGTTAGTTTGGAAAGGAAACAAAAAACGTTATGTAATAATCAGACTACTGCAAGCATTTTTTCTGTCTTGGTTTATTTTACTCAACATTATGTTTGTGAGATTCAACCACACTGACTCACATAGTTCTAATTCACTGATTTTCAATGCTGTGTAACATTCATCGTAGGAACATACAATTATTTATGCAGCCTACTGTTGATTCTCACATAATGTCTCTTGATGTACACATTGTTGTTGGGTATGTTAAGTTGTAAGGTTGCTAGGTCATTGATAGACATTGGTTTATCAACTAAAGTTATTTTCCAAGGCGCTTGTACCAATTTATGCTTACACTGACTAATTTACGAAGTCTACACTACTCTACATTCTCCAAAACAGTTAGTATTGTTGGACGACTTAATTTTAATCATATAAATTGGTATAGAGTAGAAACTCATTGTGGTTTTAATTTGCTTTTCCCAGTGAGACTGAGCACCTTTTCACATGTTTTCTGGTCATTTGGCCATCCTCTTTCATAAAGTGCTAGTTAAGTCTCTTGGTTGTTTTCTACCACATTGTCAATCCTTTTCTAATTGATTAGTAGGAATTCTTTATATTCTGTGAATATGAGGCCCTTTGTAGGTTTTTAGTGTTACAAATATCTCCTCTCAATCTAGGGGTTGGCTTTTCACTCTCCTTATGGTATCATCTGATTAGACAAATATGCTCAAATACAACAACCTCCTTCCCTAAAAGCATGTCAGTGTTTTTCTGTGTGGATTCTATTTAAGAAATCTTCCACTATTCCAAGGTCATGAAGATATTCTCCTATATTTCCTTACATGAGCTTTAGCTTTCACATTTAGAACTACAATCCACCTTGTACTGACTGTTTTCTATGGAGTGAGGTAGGGGCTAATTCTCATTTTGTTTTATGTGGCTATCCATTGTCCAATCATTGTTTATTGAAGGGGGAAAAATAAAAACACCCTCTCCCCAAAGGTCTGCAGTACCACATTTGTCATATATTGTGTCCATATATGAGAGAGTAAGCTTTTATTTGATTCCATTGGTCTCATTTATCCTTGGGTAATACCACAAAGTCTTAATTACTGTAGCTTTATAATATTGTTATCTACTAGAATTTATCAATGTCCAAAATGAAAACCTTTGGGATTTTTGTAGAGATTGCACTGAATCTATACATCAGATAAAGAGATTTGACATATTTACATTACTGAGTCTCTCAAACCATGAACATGGTTATGTCCTGCCATTTATTTAGATCTTGCTTAATTTCTCTCAAGTCTTAAGATGTATTAGTACATATTCAAATTTTTATTAGATTGCATAGAGTACCTAATTTTAAAATCTTTATCATAAAGAATTTAAAACTTAGTAAAAAGTGAAGAGAATAATATAATGAACCACCAGGTACTACTCATTTCAGCTTTAAAAATTTCAACTTATAGCCAATCACACTGTCAATTTTCCCTCCATCCACCCCACCCCCAGCTTTTGAAGCAAATCCCAAATTTCAGATCTTTCATCTACAAATATTTTCATACCAATCTCTAAAAGTACTCATAAAAACAATTACATGGAGTAATGCAGAGTGCATTTATCATGCAAATCTTCTTGTATATTATTACAAAATGTACACAATATATAAAAATATGACTACTTGAAGGCACTGAAAAGTGACCAAAAGCAGGCAGAAAAAAGAGAAACATTTATCCATGAAAAGCAACTACAAAGGTTAAGAGTTATGAGTTAGTAGCTTTTTTGCCTGAGGGCACACCCCAAATGCGGCAGCTCCAGCAGCAGAAAACTCTAATCTCACTGGCTGTAGATAATGGAAGATAGAATTCAGGCCAGTACAGCAGCTGGAAACTTAGGAGGAAAGTCCCGGAAGTGAAAGAGCTACAGAAAAGGTATCACCCAAAGTCTGAGCCAAAACTCTGCACAAATTCCTATGTATTACTATATATGCTAACTATGCATGTTTAGAGGAGACTGGGGGGCCCAGTGAAAAAGCAGAAACTGGTGAGGTGCCCATCCTTAAAAGACATAAATGCACTAGGTAAGACTGGTGAGTTCGCTGGTTTTTATTTGATTCAGTGCATTCCCCAATGTGTATATAGTAGAATGGCACACAGCTAAAGTCTTACTAGCTTTAGGTATCAGAAGACAAACATTAGGGCTGGCAAAACAACTGGAAATTTAGAGGCAAAATGAGAAGCAAGAGAACCAGAGAGGATGAACCCTTAAGCCTGAGTATAAACTCTACTTGGTCTTGGCTGACCACTAACATTTTCAGGCACAGGGGAGACTCCAGGGAGCCAGACTAAAAAAACAACTGTATATGTAGATATATGAATGGCCAGTAATCACATGAAAATGTGATCAACATCATCAGTCATCAGAAAAATACAAATTAAAAACACAATGAGGGGGCTTCCCTGGTGGCGCAGTGGTTGAGAGTCCGCCTGCCGATGCAGGGGACACGGGTTCGTGCCCCGGTCTGGGAAGATCCCCACATGCCGCAGAGCGGCTAGGCCCGTGAGCCATGGCTGCTGAGCCTGCGCATCCGGAGCCTGTGCTCTGCAAGGGGAGAGGCCACAACAGTGAGAGGCCCGCCTACCGCAAAAAAAAAAAAAAAAAAAAAAAAAAACACAATGAGGGACTTCCCTGGTGGCTCAGTGGTTAAGAATCTGCCTGCCAATGCAGGGGACACGGGTTCCAGCCTTGGTCCGGGAAGATCCCACATGCCGCGAAGCAACTAAGCCCATGTGCCACAACTACTGAGCCTGTGCTCTAGAGCCCACGAGCCACAACTACTGAGCCCACGCGCCTAGAGTTCATGCTCCACAACAAGAGAAGCCACCGCAATGAGAAGCCCGCACACCGCAACGAAGAGTAGCCCCTGCTCACTGCAACTACAGAAAGCCTGAGCATAGCAACGAAGACCCAACGCAGCCAAAAATAGATAAATAAATAAATTTATTTTTTTAAAAATACAATGAAATATCATTAAAGAGACTGACAATACCAAGTGTTGGCCAGGATATGGAGCAACTGATACTCTCATATACTGCTAATGGGAATGTAAAATGGTACAGTCACTTTGGAAAAATTCTGTTTGTTATAAACATACACTTAGCAGTACAGTCCAGCAATTTCACTCCTAGGTATTCACCCAAGAGAAACAAGTCCTCACAAAAATCTATAGGCAAACTACTCGTAGCAGCTTTATTTATCATAATCCCAAACTGGAAACAACTCAAATGTCCTCAACTGGTTAATGGATATACTGTGGTATATCCATCCAACAGAATTTATTATCAGCAATAAAAAGGAACAAAATATTAATATATGCAATGACATGAATGAATCTCAAAAGCACATGCTAAGTGAAAGAACTCAGATATAAAAGAGTACATACTATACAATTCCATTTATAAAAATATCTAGAACAGGCAAAGTTAATCTATGGCGACAGAAATCAGAACAGTGGCTGCCTCTGGGTGGGAGGCGGGAAAGTGAGAAGGCAGAAAGAACAGTAAAAGTTGAATTTAAAGGGAGAGGAATGAGGGAATGTACTGAGGTGATGGAATTTGTTCTATATTGGTATCGTGGTTGCATTATAGACTTGTCAAAACTAATCAGACTGTGCCCTCAAGAGCGGTACATTTTTCTATATGCATATTATACCCCAATAAAATTAGTTAATTTTTTTTAAATGGACAGGGTTTCATTAAAAATTAGAAGGAAAGAAGGCAAAGTACATGAAGACATGGCCATTTTGGACCACTACTTAAATTCAATTTACAATGATATTATCAAGTCAGGAGAAGAATTGCTGAATGTCTTTAGGGAGAAGTTGCTAAGGGATGAGACTAAAAAAATTAAAACATATATGTGGGGCTTCCCTGGTGGCACAGTGGTTAAGAATCTGCCTGCTAATGCAGGAGACACGGGTTTGAGCCCTGGTCCGGGAAGATCCCACATGCTGCAGAGCAACTAAGCCCGTGCACCACAACTACTGAGCCTGCACTCTAGAGCCTTCGAGCCACAGCTACTGAAGCCCGTGCGCCTAGAGCCCGTGCTCCGCAACAAGAGAAGCCACCGCAATGAGAAGCCCGTGCACTGCAACAAAGAGTAGGCCCGCTAGCCACAACTAGAGAAAGCCCACACACAGCAACAAAGACCCAATGCAGCCAAAAATAAATAAAGAAATAAATAAATTTATTTTAAAAATATATGTGGTAAAGCAACACCTGCATGGAAAAATTATTATTATAGACTAAGGCCTTATTGACTTTTAACTATTCTGAGTCAAAGGAGTTTTGGCCATCTTTTAGCTTATCCATCAAAATCATGTGAGAAGAAAATTGTAGGAAATTTGTATGATTATCTATACCTTCCTATTCCATCTGCTATTCTTTTCTAGATTAGGCATCCCTAGACTAAGACAAATCTGAGATCTAAGATAAATGGCACTAATGTTTTACCTCTTTATGCATTTTCATAATGGAGTCTCATTTACACACTACTACCACATGTTATCCTATTTGGCCATTTCTTGCAATAAGCCTGAGAGAGACGGTTATTCTCAGTAAACTAAGGTTTTGAGTAGTAGAGATACCTGCCTTTAAAACAAACGAAACAAAAACAATTCAGGTCTTCTGACTCTGTGAACAGCTGGCTTTCTGTCATACCATCATTTCCAAAAAGCATTCAAAAATTCATTCAGAATGTGGGGCAATTTTAGTAATCATATACATATTCAAAATGCAGAAGCCAAGACACTAGCACTATCTTGGACTCTGAAGGAATCTATAGGATACTGGGTCCCTTTTCCATAGGGACTTAACAATCTAAACATGGAACAGAAACCATAGAATCAACCTGGAGCAATCTCTTAAATTTCCTGTGATAGCTGGTTGAATCTCACAGAATTTTTCAATTAAAAGGGGCTTCTTCACCAGAAAAGATTAAAATAAGCATGTATGATACCATCTTCAAAAGGTGATCCCCTTATACCAGCATGAGGCTGGTAAAGGGTAATTTCATTATTTCTGAGCAATAGTATTATAAATACTCTGCCATTCCTCAATATTGTTGACAACAAAGTATAAAGCATTAAATAGTTCTGGAATTTATTTATTTATTTTCAAATATTTATTTGTTTATTTGGCTGCACTGGGTCTTAGCTGCGGCACTTGGGATCTTCATTGCAGCATACGGGATCTTTTAGTTGTGGTATATGGAATGTTTAGTTGTGGCATACGAACTCATGCCATTGCAGCATGTGGGATCTAGTTCCCTGGCCACGGAACCAACCCGGGCCCCCTGCATAGGGAGCGTGGAATCTTAGCCACTGGACCACCAAGGAAGTCCTCAGTCCTGGAATTTAAACTCTATGGGTGAGTGGTAATTATTAGATGGTGAAAGATTTTTTTTTTTTTTTCTTTTTGGCCATGTTGTGTGGCTTGTGGAATCTCAGTTCTCCGACCAGGGATTGAACCCAGGCCATGGCAGTGAAAGTGCTGAGTCCTAACCACTGGACCACCAGGAACTCCCAAGTGAAAGTTTAAAAAAACCTAATTCAAATAATCTTTTGATTAGTGCCATCTGAAGGCAACTAATATTAAGACTAACAGCTTTGTTTTGGTTAAAAAGAGGATACCGATACAAAGTGCAACATTCAAAGACATTAGATTTTCAGAGGTTCCTAGTGCCAAGAGTACAGCTTACCCCACCCATCCATCCACCCCTTCACTCAAGACTTTATTCAGCTTTGCTCCTGCAAGACACTGTTAGGTACTAAGGATACATGACACTTGCCCTTATGAAGTTTATTTACAACCTATACACAGGAAAAAAAACAAACTTGCCACATATCCATACAAATAAATGTAAATGGCAACCCATGTTGACAGCGCAAATAGCAAGGACTTTGGAACCAAAGTGATCAGTCTGAATCCTGTCTCTGAAATAAATCTGCCTTGGGCAAGCAACTTAGTACCTCTGAGCCCTTATCTATAAATTAAGCATGTTACCTACAACTCATAAGTGTTATGAAGATTAAATAAGGTAACATGAAGAGTCTAATGTAGTATGGGACATATAGTAGGTGCTCCAGTAACTCTTCTTTGAACATTATTAATATAACCACCACTTTTGAACACCAAAACAGTCTTACCTCTGAGGCTGAGCTTGAATATTTCTTGATGTGGTTCCTTTGACTTTCAGAGAAGAACAAGCATTTGTTGGAATGGACTCTTCCACCAGGTTTTCTTTTTCTGCCTCTTTGTTATAAGTGTTGTCAACTGCAAGAAAGCAAAAACTAGTCAGTACTCAAATCCCAAGGAAATGAATTGGAGATGAGAGATACATGTGTATATATATGACTTAATATAGAATTCTAGATTGCAAATTGTGTGTGTGTGTGTGTGTGTGTGTGTGTGTATGTGTATCCCTCCTAAGCAGTGAAATCTTATGCAGAAGAGCAATTTATAAAAGCTACTTTGGTTGAAGCAGAAATGAAGTATCCAGGGCCCTGCCTATTTGCCAGCCTAAGGCATCACCTCAGAAAAAAGTATCCCAAACACATTCTCATGACATTTTTTATTTTAACATCTTCTTATGACATTTTAAAAAGATAAAATTCTGAAAGCTTCCATAGAGAAAAAGAAATCACCTAAGGAAGGAAAATAGGATAAGCTGAATTCCTCATCAGTAACACAGGACGATAAACGATAACAGAATAATGCCTTCAGAGAAGTCAAGAAAAAAATCTTTTAATCTGCAATTCTATATTAAAAGTAGCAAGGAAAAAGCAACAAGTTACATACAAGGAAACTCCCATAAGGCTATCAGCTGACTTTTCAGCAGAAACTGCAGGCCAGAAGGAAGTGGCACAATATATTTAAAGTGATGAAAGGGAAAAACCTACAACCAAGAATACTTTACCCAGCAAGGCTCTCATTCAGATTTGATGGACACATCAAAAGTTTTACAGACAAGCAAAAGCTAAAAGAATTCAGCACTACCAAAGGCAGCTTTATAAGAAATGTTAAAGGGACTTCACTAAGTGAAAAAGAAAAGACCACAACTAGAAACATGAACATTACAAAAGGAAATATCTCATTGGTAAAGGCAAATATACAGTAAAAGTAGTAAATCAACCACATACAAAGCTAATAGGAAGGTTAAAAGACAAAAAAAAATCATCTGTATCTACAATAAGCAGTTAAGGGATACACGAAACAATTAGATGTAAAATATGATGTCAAAACAGTAATCATACAGGGAGGAGAGTACAAATGCAGAGTTGTTAAAATGCATTTGAAGTTATGAGATCAGCAACTTAAAATAATCAGAGATATACAGATTGATAAATATAAACCTCACGGTAATCACAAACCAAAAATCTATAATAGATACACACACACACACACAAAGAGAAGGAATCCAAATATAACACTAAAGACAGTCATCAAACCACAAGGGAAGAGAATAAAAAAAGAACAAAGGAACAAAACCTGACATACAAAAACAACCCAAAAATTAACAAAATGGCGATAAGTAGATACATATCAATAATTACTTTACATGCAGATGGACTAAATGTTCCAATCAAAAGACACAAAGTGGCTGAATGGATACAAAAACAAGACCCATATATATGCTGCCTACAAGAGACTCACTTCAAATCTAAAGACACACTCAGACTGAAGGTGAGGGGATGGAAAAGAGTATTCCATGCAAATGGAAATCAAAAGAAAATGGGGTGGTAATAATTATATCAGACAAAATAGACTTTAAAACAAAGAATGTTACAAGAGACAAAGAAGTACACTACATAATGATCAAGGAATCAATCCAAAAAGAAGATATAGCAATTATAAATATATATGCACCCAACAGAGAACCACCTAGATACATAAAGCAAATATTTACAGACAGAAAGGGAGAAATTGACAGTAACACAATAACAGTAGGGGACTTTTAACACCCCACTTATATCAATGAACAGATCATCTAGACAGAAAACCAGTAAGGAAACACTGGCCTTAAATGACACATTAGACCATATATATATATAGAGAGAAAACATTCTATCCAAAAGCAGCAAAATACATATTCTTTCCAAGTGCACATGGAACATTCTCCAGGATAGATCACATGCTAGGCCACAAAACAAGCCTCAGTAACTTTAAAAAAGCTGAAATCATATTAAGCATCTTTTCTGACCATAACACTATGAGACTAAAAGTCAACTATCAGAAAAAAACTGCAAGAAACAAAAACACATAGAGTCTAAACAATATGCTACTAAACAACCAATGGATCACTGAAGAAATCAAAATATACCTGGAAACAAATGAAAACAAAAACACAACAATCCAAAAATCTATGGGATGCAGGAAAAGCTGTTCTAAGAGGGAAGTTTATAGCAATAGAAGCTTACCTCAGGAAACAAGAAAAATCTCAAACAACCTAAGCTTACACCTAAAGGAACTAGAAAAAGAAGAACAAACAAAACACAAAGTTAGTAGAAGGAAAGAAATCATAAAGACCAGAGCAGAAAGAAATGAATAAATGGAAATAAGTGAAATAGAGACTAAAAAAATAGAAAAGATCAATGAAACTAAGAGCTGGTTCTTTGAGAAGATAAATAAAATTGATAGACTTTTAACCAGACTCTTCAAGAAAAAAAGAGAGAGGGCCCAAATCAATAAAATCAGAAATGAAAAAGGAGAAGTTAAAACTCACACCACAGAAATACAAAGGATCATAGGAGATTACTACAACCATCTATATGCCAATAAAATGGACAACCTAGAAGAAATGGACAAATCCTAGAAATGTAAAATCTCCTAAGACTGAACAAGGAAGAAATAGAAAATTCGAAGAAACCAATTACTAGCAATGAAATTGAATCAGTAATTTAAAAAAAACTCCCAACAAACAAAAGTCCAGAACCAGATGGCTTCACTGGTGAATTCTACCAAACATTTAAGAAAGATGTAATATCTATTTTACACAAATTCTTCCAGAGAAATGAAGAGAAGGGAATATTTATAGAGTAAGGCCGACATTACTCTATCAAAATCAAACAAAGGCATCATAAGAAAGGAAAACTACAGATCATTACTCCTCATGAACATAGATGAAAAAATTTTTAACAAAAAAATGTAGCAAGCTGAACCTAATACATATATAAAAAGAAAAATACCATCCTGACCAATTGGGGGTTCATCCCAGAAATGAAAGGTTGGCTTAAAATTGGAAAATCAGCATAACTGAGCATAGTTAAAGAATAAAAGAAAAAAGAAAAAAAATCATATAAACGTTTTAATAAATGCAGAAAAAGCATTTGAGAAAATCTAGCATCCATTACTATAAAAATTATCAGCAAAATAGGAATATAAAAACAAAGGAATCGGGCTTCCCTGGTGGCGCAGTGGTTGAGAGTCCGCCTGCAGATGCAGGGGACACGGGTTCGTGCCCCGGTCTGGGAGGATCCCACATGCCGCGGAGCGGCTAGGCCCGTGAGCCATGGCCGCTGAGCCTGTGCGTCCGGAGCCTTCGCTCCGCAACGGGAGAGGCCACAACAGTGAGAGGCCCGCATAACAAAAAAAAAAAAAAAAAAAAAAAAAACAAAGGAATCAAGATAAAAAAAAAATAGGAATAGAAGGGAAATTCCTCAGCCTGATAAAGGGCATCTATGAAAAAACTACAGTTAACATCATACTTAATGGTGAAAGCCTGAATGTTTTTGCCGTAAGATCAGGAATAAAACAAGCATGTCTACTTCTCTACTCCTATTCAGCATCCTACTAAAGGTGCAGTATGCAAGAAAGAAAAAGAAACAAAAGGTAGATAACATAATCACGTTTGTAGGAATCTGATGGAATCTACAAAAAAGATACAAACACTACTGAGTTTAGAAGATTGTAGGATATAAGATGGACATAGAAAAATTAATTGTATTTCTTTGTACTAGCAACACAATAGAAACTTGAAATCAAAATAGAGGTCTGAAAAGTGCTTTGAGAACACAAATAAGGGGAATCAATTAGAGAAAAGATATTTGAGCTGGAACTTGAATGATAAGTAAGGACTTCTCAGTTAGATTAAAGGTATTCAAGGCCGAGGGAATAGCACTAATGAGACAGGTAAGAATGTGTGCTAACAAAGAACAAAAAGACTGCAGAGCCCAAGGGGTATACATGCATGGAAGCAGGGTACATGGTCTTTGCCAAATGATGGGCCATGCAGAGGTCTCTTGCTCTGGGGCTTACTGCTGATATAACAGTCTTAAACTGAAAGTGGTCCAGACAAACTAGGTACATCACATCCTCTTTCAATTCAAGAAGAGCACAAAGACCATCAAAGCAACAGAAAATCTGCCACACTTCTAAGCACCTCAAGTGAAACATGCACATAGTTCTAACCTCTTATGCAAGAAAGATGGATGTAAAAGTTCAGGATCCTTGTCCAGATCCCAAATTCAATAGATATCACCTGTACTCATGAATAAACTATTTAAAAGTCAGCCTAGCAACTCAGACTCTGCAAACTACGCAAGTTCACTGAAAATACAGCCATTTTCTGATACGGCCCTCTAGTTATTGGTGTGACTGAGGCTAGTTTCAGATTTACCCATAAGATTAATTTTCAAATGTTCTAAATTGATTGTGGTGATGACTGCACAACTATGCTGTGAATATATGAAAAAACATTGAAATGTACATTTTAAGCAGGTGAATTGTATGATATGTGAATTAATCTAAATATAGCTACTATTTCAAAACAAGAATCATTTTTGAGGATTTAAAGAAACTTTTTTTGTTTTAATCAAATAGACAGTATCTTGCAGATTTAGTAACTACTAGTTTAAGTGTCAATCATCTTTAAAAATCAGATACGTGACTCAAAGAATTCTTGTACAGTTAGCAAGCAGTACATTCTTTCCTCCTGCTGTTTTGTTACCCAGCCAGACCGAGGTTAGGTTACATTAAATCTAGTCATAAAAAGAAAATAGTTATATATCTGGCAATAAAATTCTATGTTAGCTGAATTTCCAAAAGACTAGGAACAAAAAAAAAAAAAAATGCAGCACATCATTAGTTTCATGTTCACCATGAAATGAATAAATGAATTAGCACATTTCACCAATTAAAATCCAAGGGATACATCATTTAGGTAATATCCCCAGATCCCTCAGGTTCCTAATATACTGTTCAACCATTCTGCCAAGCAGCTTTTTTCTAAGATGTTCTTTCTTACCTGGTCTCAAAGGTGTGACATCTTGCTGAAGATTAGCTGTTCTCAGAGGAGTTTTGCCCGGAAAAAGCCCTCCTGTACCATTCTTCCCAGGAAACTTATTCTCCAAATTGGCCTTCTCTTCTGTGAAAAGGTAAAATCATCATCGTGTAAACAATCAGCAAGAAAGCAAAATAAATTAGTGTCATACACTTAATATGGGGCCTAAATAAAGCCTCCTACCAGTATACTTCTAACTCATTTGCAAGTACCAGCAAAGTTCTAGTGATCAAAACGGAATAAGTACACACTATATGTCAGAGCGACTGCAAAAACTATCACTAAAACACTGGCAACACTGAACAATGTATCACAGAAAAGAAGTGCAGACTCTGCATTGTGAATAGCTCCTTATCTTTGCTTGATACACATTCAGGACCATACAAGCATAAACTGGCCTTATCTACCACCTAAATACATCATGTTTCTCTTAAAGAAAACTGTATCCAGCAAGACCTGCAAGGCTTACAAGGGACATCTGATAGTCTAATCGTGTTGAGGCTCTTCCTCAACTAGGAGAGTGTGGGGTGTATGAGTATGGAACAGAGTTAGGCTCTCTTAAGGAATTTTATCTTAGGTTCTGCTATGCCCAAAAGCCAGTGCAAAGCAGTGAAAAGCGTGTTCTACCAACAGCCTACTGATAGAAATTTTAGGAATGTGGCGAGCCCCAGCAATAACTCTGTGAATGTGCACTCTGATTTCAACTGTGTAAAAAGATGTGATTATTTGGAAGAAAGTTAGAAAGTAATATATTAGAACTAAGGTGATTTTGAAAAAAAATAGTGGGATTCATTTTTTCTTCCAAACTGTATCTAATAGTATTGTTATATTAATACTTCCTTTCTTGTTTTCAAGAAAAACTTGGAAAAAGAGATAGACAACTCAGCTATTTCCTCAGGGTTTCTGTGGGCCAAGGGCATGGAGAAGACCTTTTATGGCAGCTGGCCGTCTTATCCACCCTTCCTCCTACACCACACCCAAAAGACCCCTCCTCTCAGGATATCCACTGGATTTTATTAGAATCCTTTTCCAAGAGAATGGCATATGCCATCACATTTGGACACTGCATTATAAGTGTTAAGTACAGCTGCAATGGCTAAGTTCTATCCCCCATCACATACTGATTTCTCTTAATGAGGAGGATAAGGACATGAGATAGAAGAAAATGAAGGAGTCCCAGCAAATACTAGCCTCACATATCACTGGGCTCAGATATTATTCCAACGTAATATAAAAATAAAACCACATCGTTATTTGTTGACCTGGTGTCAAATTTTGTGTCATATCACCTGCTCCAACATCAGGCAATCCTATCTCTATTTGGAGTTTGGGTTCTGAGTAGTATAATTCCTCCATTTAAAAATGAACTGGGGTGCTTCCCTGGTGGCGCTGTGGTTGAGAGTCCGCCTGCCGATGCAGGGGACGTGGGTTTGTGCTCCAGTCCAGGAAGATCCCACATGCCGCAGAGCGGCTGGGCCCATGAGCCATGGCCGCTGAAACTGCGCGTCCGGAGCCTGTGCCCCGCAACGAAAAAAAAAAGAACTGGGGGGAATTTCCTAGAGGTCCCGTGGTTAGGACTCCCTGCTTCCACTGCAGGGGCCATAGGTTCGATCCCTGGTCGGGGAACTAAGATCCCTCAAGCTCTGTGGTGGGACCAAAATCAAACAGAAAAAGAACTGGGGAGAAGCAGCAAGAGGGAGATGAGTATAGTTATAAAAGGGCAACACAGGGTCCTTGTGATGTTAGAACTGTTTGATATCTTGACTGTGGCAGCAGATCAACAAACCTACACAGGTGATAAAATTGCACAGAATTTAATACACATAAATAAAAATAAATACAAGTCAAGCTGGAGAAATCTGAGTAAGACTGTCAACATCCTAGTTGTAATAGTATACTCTATGCCCAGTGACAGTAGAGCAAGTTTTTATGTGACTGCCATCACTACAGACATGTCCTAGAACTTCACTCAACTTTGTTTCATCTAGATCTTACCATATGTCCCTAAAGCTTAAATATTTGTCATTCTTAACTGGAAAACATTGATTTCTACTGATAGTCCATTCCCAAAATACTGGGCATCTCGATTATTTCTATCATATCGGGGATGACAAAGTATCTTGGTGCAGAAAAGAATTTATATTTTTTAATTTATTTATTTTTATAAATTTATTTATTTTATTTATTTATTTTTGGCTGCGTTGGGTCTTCGTTGTTCCACGCAGGCTTTCCCTAGTTGCGGCGAGCAGGGGCTACTCTTCGTTGCGGTGTGCGGGCTTCTCAATGCAGTGGCTTCTCTTGTTCCGGAGCACGGGCTCTAGGCACACGGGCTTTAGTAACCGTGGCATGCAGGCTCAGTAGTTGTGGCTCGCGGGCTCTAGAGCGCAGGCTCAGTAGTTGTGGCGCATGGGCTTAGTTGCTCCGCAGCATGTGGGATCTTCCCGGACCAGGGCTAAAACCCATGTCCCCTGCATTGGCAGGCAGATTCTTAACCACTGCACCACCAGGGAAGCGCAGGAATTTATATTTTGGTTATCTACAATCCCTTCTATTTTTGAAAGGTCCCCAGCACAAAGCAAGTCACTAACCCTTAAAACAACTAGAGAAAGCAGATACTTACCAAACCAGGAATCTATGTTTTGGGTATCTTCCTCATCCTTCAAAGATGTAAAATTGATGAAGTCTGTTGGAGCATCATAGGAATAGGAGGTTGTAACTTGTGACATTTTTTCCACCCTTGGTGCAGAACAGCAGGTTTGCCCAGGGTTTGTTTCTCAATAGGTCACCTCCTAAGGAAAGAAGTAGTTCAGAAACTTGGTGGCACATTTATCTTAAGGTACTGATTGCCTAACAATTACTTTGCTTTTACGATCACATTTGCAGTTCTGAAAATCACCTAGGCAGTATGCCCTACTTTTCAAATCACACTAACAGTTAACTTCGCTTTTTCAGTAACTTGAAGACACTCCTTGAGGTAAATATGTTGGAATTAGAAAGAGGTCAAATTTGATGAATACCTACAACATGCCATGTACTGTGCTAGGTGTTTTACATTCATTATCTTATTTTCCTCAATCTACCGTTTTCTCATTTCCAGTCTCCTCCACATCCAGTGTGCTTTCTCTCCGCCCTGAATAACCCAATTTCTGAAACACACCATTAAATTTTATACCTACGGACCAAAATCTTACTCATCATTCAAATCCAGTCCAATTCTCTGTAAAATCTTTCCCAGTTTCCACCTATCACACCTAATTGTTGCCTCTCCAAAGCCATAGTGCTTTTATACCATCTAATTTTATATTAGTTAACTATGCAAATGTCTCTCCTAGTAGACGCTGAGTTCCTGTAGATAAGGATGAATTTTACTCACTTGTGTATACCTCATCCATCAAGGTGCTTAGAACAGTGTCTCATACATAGTAAAAGCTCAATATAGTTTTGCCAAGTACAGGTTTTTTCTTTAGAAATACTTTCATAAAAATACTATACCTGGGCATGAAGAGAAAGACTTCAAAAAATACATAAAAGAAAAAAAAAGTACATAAAAGGCACAACATGCAGATTAGGTAAAAGAAACATGTCAAACATATGGGTCCATCCTTACTTCTGCATACTTTGTACAGAAGTACTGTCCTGTGTCCTCTGTGCTGTGGAAACCTGTGTAGGTTTAAAGTCAGCCCCCACTCCAGCCTTGTATGGTTAAGAAAATAGCTGCAAGTATTCTGAAAAATAGCCGAAAGGCCACACTCACTGGTAAATAATTTCCCTATGAAACCCAATGAGCCATTTGTCTTCATCCATGAAATGACATGTACTTAAAGTATTCTGTATCTTGGAAGAGAAGTAGATATAAGTAACAACTTGCATACACATTATTAAACTAAGTACCTTTCTGTAAGCCCTTATTTTAGAAATACACATGCTCATTTTTAAAAATTAGATCACAAAAATAGTTTTCATAAAAATCTACAATGCCACACTGCTCCAGACACACACACGATACCTCTCTCAGTCTCTCTCTCTCTCCACACATACACACGCACACACTTGTTTCTTCAAATGGGATCACTGACATTCTGAATCTGCTTCACATATCGTGAGCATATTCCTTGTCAATAAATATGGATATATCAGCAACCACAATTTACTTATCCCCTATTTTAGGATTTTCCCAATATTTTCACTTTAAAGATACTACTAGAAGAATAACCATGTAGCTAAATTTCTGTACATATTCTTAATTCTTCCCTTAAGACAAATTCTCTTTTTATTATTTATTTATTTATGTTTTGTGTTTTTGTGGGGTTTTTTTTGTCTTTTTTTTTTTGTTTTTTTGCGTTACGCGGGCCTCTCACCGTTGTGGCCTCTCCTGCTGCAGAGCACAGGCTCTGGACGCGCAGGCCCAGCGGCCATGGCCCATGGGCCCAGCCGCTCCGCGGCATGTGGGATCCTCCCGGACCGGGGCACGAACCGGTGTCCCCTGTATTGGCAGGCGGACTCTCAACCACTGCGCCACCAGGGAAGCCCATGTGGGGGTTTTTTGCCTGCATTTGGTCTTTGTTGCTGTGCGTGGGCTTTCTCTAGTTGCGGCGAGTGGGGGCTACTCTTCGTTGTGGTGCGCGAGCTTCTCCTTGCAGTGGCTTCTCTTGTGGCAGAGCACGGGCTCTAGGCGCACGGGCTTCAGTAGTTGCAGCACGCAGGCCCCAGAGCGCGTGGGCTTCAGTGGTTGCAGCGCATGGGCTCAGTAGCTGTGGCACGCAGGCTCCAGGGCACACGGGCTTCAGTAGTTGTGGCACGCAGGCTCAGTAGTTGTGGCACATGGGCTTAGTTGCTCCTTGGCACGTGGGATCTTCCCAGACCAGGGATCAAACCCATGTCCCTTGCATTCATAGGTGGATTCTTTTTTTTTTTTTTTTTTTTTTTTGCTGTACGCGGGCCTCTCACTGCTGTGGCCTCTCCCGTTGCGGAGCACAGGCTCCGCGGCCATGGCTCGCGGGCCCAGCCGCTCCGCGGCATGTGGGATCTTCCGGGATAGGGGCACGAACCCGTGTCCCCTGCATCGGCAGGCGGACTCTCAACCACTGCGCCACCAGGGAAGCCCCATAGGTGGATTCTTAACCACTGCGCCACCAAGGGAAGTCCCAAGACAAATTCTTAAAGATGGAATTGCTGGCTCTTGACACATACTGTGAAAACATTCCTCAGAAGAGTAATACCCACTAGCATTACCAGAGAGGTGTGCCCGTTCTCTTCTGGGCACTAACAGCCCTCAGTGCTCATTTTCCCTATTTTATACCACTATACCTATGCTGTGAGATAAATCACGAGATTAGTTCCACCCAACCTCATTGCTGCTCAGTGGTTTGGCCATCATTTCATTAGCTTCTCTCAGTGGACTTGGGTAATTCAGAAGGAATTTGTTCTGACAGATATTTAGTTTATATAGTGACATCAACCTATACACCAGAGAACCTCATTCTCCCATGGTCTCTCTTATGAACTCACCGAAGCCAGAACTCCACAGATACCTTTATAACAATGTGCCGACTGAGGAACTTAATGTAGAAATATGACATTTTGGAATTGGGAGGAATTTTAAATAACACCTAACTTTTTAAGTTTATAAAGATTAATTAAAGCAAAATGGGGTCCTCCAAGATCACACAACACTACTAATGATTATGGTAAAAACAGTTCCCCAAGGTGATTATACATGCCAGACACCATGAGGTACTAAATTGTACTATTTTAATAACCCTCAACAATCCTCTAAAGCAACAATTATTATTTCCATCCTAGAAGAGGAAGTTGAAGGTAAGGGAGATTAAAAGACTTCCCAATATCATACAGTTATATAAAAGCAGAATTAGATCTAGAACTGAGGCCCCTGACTTCAGCACAGTGTTTTTCCTATATCGTTCTGCCCTCTCACCCTATGAATTAGAGGAGCATGTTAATGTAGTTATAGTCTTTATTTGCATAGAAAATAGTACGGTATTTCTTTCCAAGTAGATCCATTCTTCATAGTCTTTTGCCCTGAATAGAGGATTCTTTATTATCCTCCTTCTAAGTTTTCATTCTCCCCTATTTCTACTTTCATTATTCAGTTTAACTCAATAAGCTATTTATTAGCAGTCCACTCATATTACACACTTGCTAGAGGTCATAAATGTGGGCTTAATAATATCGGAGCTCCTTTCTCACTAATATTCAAGGATGAGACAATATGTCTCATACAAAAGGTAGAAGATCTAGTCTCAGACACAAAGGAATTAAAACCTAGACAGGAGTCCTATCAGACTCAATAAATAAGACAGTATAAATATTTAAATTATATAGTATAAACCATAAGTATAAAGAAAATTAGAGGGACTTCTCTGGTGGTGCAGTGGTTAAGAATCCGCCTGCCAATGCAGGGGACACGGGTTCTAGCCCTGGTCCTGGAAGATCCCACATGCCGTGGAGCAACTAAGCCCACGCGCCACAACTACTGAGCCTGGGTGCCGCAACTACTGAAGCCTGTGCACCTAGAGCCTGTGCTCCACAACAAGAGAAGCTACCGCAATGAGAAGCCCGTGCACCACAACGAAGAGTAGCCCCCTCTCACTGCAACTAGAGAAAACTCATGTGCAGCAATGAAGACCCAACGCAGCCAAAAATAACTAGTTAAAAAAAAAAAAGGATGAAAATTAGAGATGAACGTGGCTTAAGTCAAGTTATGATTAAATACTTTTCATTGAACAGCATCGAAACAGTAAGGAGTGCACTGTAACAGAAGTCACCTCCTTGATTGCCAAGCTTCCAAGCTTGGAGTAGCCATGGGACAGTTCTGGCCAATGAGAATGATGAGAATCTGCTGAGGGATTCATAGGAAAACTCATACTTACCTGATACAGCTACAGCTCTTGCTCCTGCCCTCTTCCTTCAGCCTTCTTCTTGCCTTGAAGGCAGATGTAATGGCTAGAGCTATAGCAGCCATCATATACACAGGAGTAAATGATCAAGAGAATAACATACAATGGCCCTGATATCACTGAGCTATTGATCACTGATGATCAAATATCAGCAACCACCTACCTCTAGACAATAAAACTCTTTCCATATAGGCTGTTAAAGTCACATTTTCTTTCACTTAAAGCCAAAAACAATCCCAACATAGAAATCCAGAATTCTAGCCCTCTCCCTGGCATTACTTGATGTATATGATAATGGGCAAGTCACTCTTTCTGCCTACCTACTTCCCATAAACAAGTGAGAAGGTATTTTGAGTGCTATGAAGTACACTACCACATGATATTATCACTGCCTTTTGACCTACTGATATCTCTCCTCTCCTTGACCACATTTCTATTCAAAGGACATTGTTGAAAGATTCTCCAGCAATTGACAGTGGTTAAAATTCCCCTGCTGCAAGGAGGAAGTTTTCCAGTTCTTGTGAACAAACATGCTGGAAGACATGGGAAAATCTTGGATTCCCATGATCTTAATGCCTAACCCAGGTCACTGGGAAGACTTCCCAGGCAAGAATGTAATGAAGACAACTAAAGCAGGGGGAGGGAAGAGGCAGGAATGTAATATGCAGCAACCCCACTTAGCCTCCTAAACACTAAGATTCCACCAAAGCATGCTGCTGAAAACCACCTGGAAAGTATTCAAATTTAAACCCTCACATCCTTCTTTCCTTTTTTTAATTATGGAGCTACACTGCTAGCCCCTGTGGAGGGCAATTTACATTTTCCTTTTTGATACATCTTGCCAAATGTAGAAATTTATCTTACAGATATGTATTTATACATATGTAAGTATAAGAAAATTCACATAGCAGTGTTCATAAAAGCCAAAAAACTGAAAACTCCAATTCCACCAATAGATTAGGTGAATAAATTATGGCACAACCGTATATTGAAATATTAAGTAACTTTAATATTAGGTAACTTTACATATGTGATTTGTACAAAATGAGCTCCAAGAGCTACTAAGTGAGAAAAGCAAAATGCACAAGTGTGTGCTCCCATTCAGGTTATAAAAGAGGGAAAGGGGCAGGGTTTCCCTGGTGGTACAGTGGTTAAGAATCCACCTGCCAATGCAGGGGACAGGGGTTCGATCCCTGGTCTGAGAAGATCCCACATGCCATGGAGCAACTAAGCCCATGTGTCACAACTACTGAGCCTGTGCTCTAGAGCCCGCAAGCCAAAACTACTGAAGCCCACATGCCTAGAGCCCGTGCTCCGCAACAAAGAGCAGCCACCGCAATGAGAAGCCCGCGCACCGCAACAAAGAGTAGCCCCCGCAAAGAGAAGCCGCGCACAAAGAGTAGCCCCCACTCGCTGCCAAATAGAGAAAGCCCACACGCAGCAACAAAGACCCAATGCAGCCACAAATAAATAAATAAACTTATTTATTTTTTAAAAAAAGAGGGAAAGGGGTAATGTATACTCATATATACCTTTATATATACATAGACTATTGTGGAAAGAGACACAAAAGTGTCTGGGAAGAAAGCTGGGAGGTCTGGGTCAAGGGAAGACTTTTCACTATATGAACTTTTGTATTCTACTATATAAACACATACCTTTTCAGTTTAAAGAACTAATTAAGCAGTATTATTTCCCCCTAAATCTATGTTTACAGTCCAGAAGACATTAGGTTTTCTGGAATTTTTATTAAATATTCTTACAATCCAGCAATAATTGTTAAACCTTTTGATTCTTGGAAATAATGCTTCCCATTTACATGGTCTGTAAACTGACTACTAATTTCACGTAACCAAATGCTAAATATTTTCTTTTCTCGTGCTTTTGTATAAAAATAAAATGTTCCTGTGTATTGACCTAAAAAAATAATAGCTATTAATTACTGAGTCCTTATGACAAGCCAAACAGTGTTTTTATATATTAACTCACTAAATCCTCACAATAATCCTATAAAGTAGGTACTGTTACTATCTTAATTTTACAGATGAGGAAAATGAGGCACAGAAAGATTTACTATTTGTTCATGGTCATGAAGCTAAGAAGTAGCAGAGCCAGGATTCGAACCCAGACAGGCCCCAAAGGGAGTGTCCTTATCCACTGCCTCTCATATTTACTTAAAAATAGATATTTATGTAGATCAATATCAACTGTCAAGGAGCGAGAGACAAAACCATTTACAGATAATAATAACTTCCAAATACTGATTGTCTACCTCAGGCCAAGCACTTTACAAGGCACTTCACATAAATCATCTCATTTAAACTGCATTAACAATGTATAAGGCAGATATAGTCATCACCATCTTACAAATAAGGAACTGGCTCAACTACTCCAGGATCCTGGTGATCCAGGATCACCAACTAGTATGTAGCAATATTGAGTTTTAATACCAGGTTTATAGGATTCCAAAATCTAGGGTCACTATAATATACAGGGTTTTCCTATAAATATTCCTTCAAAAATGAGGCAAGTAGGGACTTCCCTGGCAGTCCAGTGGTTAAGACTCTGCGCTTCCACTGCAGGTGGCACGGGTTTAATCCCTAGTCGGGGAACTAAGATCCCATATGCTGCACAGTGCAGCCAAAAAAAAAAAAAAAAAAAAATGAGGTACATAACCAAATCTTACTAACCTGTTAGACAATTACAGAAATAAACTCTGCTCTATAGAAAAATTAAGCATTCCTGACAAGTTGTGCAAAAAGAACACTTTGGTAAACTAAAAACCCTATTCTAAGTATACCAGGAAAGCGCTGAGCTGAATCTTCTCATAAACTAAAATATCACCCCTTAATTTCTCTTTTTCTAAGTATGTACTGTTGCATATAAATTTTTGCTGTAAATAAGATGGAGGTTAGTCTGAACCTCTCAGTGGATATTCCAGAGTAGACTATTCACACATCTGAAGGAGGGATGTCCTCTGAGGTCTAGGACTGCATTTGATTGGTGGGGGTTAAAAGGCAAAGGGGGCTGAAACCTAAATATACCTTATCTTTATTTAGATGAAATTTTAAAACCAAAATACTATTTTTTAAAACAACCTCTTGCTGGAGAGGGTGTGGAGGAAAGGGAACCCTCCTGCACTGTTGGTGGGAATGTAAATTAATACAGCCACTATGGAGAACACTATGGAGGTTCCTTAAAAAGTGAAAAATAGAACTACCATATGACCCAGCAATCCCACTGCTGGGCATATACCCTGAGAAGACCATAATTCAAAGAGTCATGGGCTTCCCTGGTGGCGCAGTGGTTGAGAGTCCGCCTGCCGATGCAGGGGACACGGGCTCGTGCCCTGGTCCGGGAAGATCCCACATGCCGTGGAGCGGCTAGGCCCATGAGCCATGGCCGCTGAGCCTGCGCGTCCGGAGCCTGTGCTCCGCAACGGGAGAGGCCACAACAGTGAGAGGCCCGCGTACTGCAAAAACCAAACAAACAAACAAACAACAACAACAAAAAGAGTCATGTACCACAATGTTCATTGCAGCACTATTTACAATAGCCAGGGCATGGAAGTGTCCATCGACAGATGAATGGATAAAGAAGATGTGGCACATATATACAATGGAATATTACTCAGCCATAAAAAGAAACGAAATTGAGTTATTTGTAATGAGGTGGATGGATCTAGAGTCTATCATACAGAGTGAAGTAAGTCAGAAAGAGAAAAACAAATACCGTACGCTAGCGCCCTTATATGGAATGTAAAAAAAACAGTACGGATGAACCTAGTGGCAGGGCAGGAATAAAGACGCAGATGTAGAGAACGGACTTGAGGACACAGGCTGGGAAGGGGAAGCTGGGAGGAAGTGAGAGAGCAGCACTGACATGTATACACGACCAAATGTAAAATGGATGGCTAGTGGGAAGGTGCTCCAAAGCACAGGGAGATCAGCTGGGTGTTTTGTGACGACCTAGAGGGGTGGGATAGGGGTGGTGGGAGGGAGGGTCAAGAGGGAGGGGATAAGGGGATATATGTATACTTAGAGCTGATTCACTTTGTTGTACAAGAAAGTAACATAACATTGTAAAGCAATTATACTCCAATAAAGATATTAAAAAATAAACGACCTCTTTTTCAAAAAGCTTCTTTTGAGCTATCTTTTGGTCTAATACAGACCCTCGCCCCCACCCCCTGAACAAAAGAGGGGAACAAACAGATAAATACATATCCATTGAGAAGTCTGATTCTCCTCAATAAAGAGTGATGGCACAAGTACATGAACAAAACCAAAAGTAACTACTGGGTTATGCTAGCGTCACTACGCTGCCTCTCCCACAAATAATAAATATTAGGATGTGAAACCCTGAAAAATTAAAGGACTAGTGGGAAATAGAACAGGCCAAGGCCAACACTAACTGTTTAAATGAGAGCCCCAAGCAAGGTGGAACTGGATGCCTTCCTGCACCCCTTAATCAAGATTGAATTTCTGTCAACAGGTTTCACTGAAAAAAAAAAAGAAAAAAGAAAAAGGCACATGCGTCAACCACATTCCGCCACACAAATCAAGCTGCCAAGCAAGAGAATCGGCTTCACATTTCAAAATTATCTGAATCCACCACAACTTCAGACTCTTGCAAAACTAGAAACATTCTGAGGGAAGAAATAGCTCTTCCTGACCAATAATCCTATGATAGACAGGGAAAGGTTTCTCCCATATGTTATGAACCAGTTAGGTTCCTTTTAAAACTGCTTATCAAGTGCCATCCATCACATCACATGGCTAATTTTTGTTTCCAAAAAACAAAGATTGAAAAGATATATATAATCCTTTCCCTTAAGGAACTGACAGTAATTTTGACACAGGGTGGTCTTTGCTGTGAAAGTGCAGAGAAGGGGAATAGATGAAGGAGGGTCAGAGAAGGCTTCCTGGTGGAAGTGATACATAAAAGATACAGAGAGACCTGCAGAGTTCTACAGGCTAAAGATGAATATTGACTTTTTCTAGGGGAAGAAATAAATGGAAAGGGAAAACAAATAGGGGGAAGCACACAATTGAGGAAGATTGCAAAAGAAGCAAAGTAACCTATTTCCACATTCATCTGAAATTAACCTCCAAGGGCCCCTGTCCCTCTTCACTATCAAACCAAAAATAACCAGCCATGACAAGCTCTATAAATCAAAAGGTGCAGGTTCAGAGCGGGTGGAGGAAAGCTGTAAAAGGCTGCATTCTAAGCAAGGTTGAAATAGACCAGCAGCTCCTGAGAAGACGAAGACTTTGGTGTGATAAATGATCTCAAGTACCTCACTATACAAGCTTGTGAACTGTGTATTGCCTAATTCTACTGGAGGAAAAAGCATGAGTTAAATAAATGGTAATGTAATAGAATAAACAGAGTAAGGCAAGACCTCATTAGAAGTGTAGTTAGTTAAAAAGGTCCCATCCCAGGTAGTGCCATTTCCCCAGGGACACCCTCTCCTATTTTCACAAGGGGTAAGAGATCCTGTTACACTACCACAAGTTAGAGTTGAGTTATTGTCATCTTAACCAGGGAGAAAACACCTACATTTTTTTTTCTTGTACATAAGGATTAGCAGGAGACAGTAAATGGCAACATAATACAGACAGCAATTTTAATTGTTCATCAAAGTCACAAACTAAGTCTGAAGGAAGTTAATGGACTTCGTGTTTCCACATTTGTTTGCTAACTTCTATGATGAAATCGGATCTATTTACAGACACAGATCTATGAAGCTTCCAAAATTGGGTCATTTTAAAGTCCAGTGACAATCTCTCACTCTCCAAGCACTTAGAAGTCAGCACAGGACACACGGACACTTGTTCTAATTCATCACTGTCCAGAAGTCTCAGGCAAATACATTTTTCTACCATTTTCCTCCCAAACTTGTGAGTTTCATATCACTGTTTTTGAAGGATTATAAATTCAGTTCTGCTTTTTTTAATTCATCCACAGAACTCTATAAACCATAATCCACTCTTACATGACTAACAAGACCTGGATAGAAATCAAAGATGCCATTTACCTCTAGGCCAAATAACGACACAGATCTCTGTAATACCAAAGTGTTCTGATGTTCCAAAAGTAAGAAGCTGAAAGAGTTTGTAAGGGTTGACAGTGGGGCTACAGGAGGTTACAATCCTAGTCAAATCTCAATCATTCAATCTTGTAGAGATTTATATCCCTCAAAAGGTATCTGGTTTGGAAAGCAGACAGACAGAGACACACCCACATACACACACACCCTAAAAAAGTGATAGTCAATGAGGTGGCAGGGAGTGAGGTAGACAATGAGAGGGTTGGAAGGTTTTTAACTATAAACCTTTTTATATTATTTTGATTTTTGCACCATTTGAATCTATAATATATTTTAAAAATAAAAAATTGTGCCTGTGTGAACATACACTGCTGGTGGATGTGTAAATCAGCACAATTTTCCTATAAAGCAATTTGGTGTTACGTACCAAAGTCTTAAAAATACACATTCTTTGGGACTTCCCTGGCAGTCCAGCAGTTAAGACTCCGCACCTTCAATGCAGGGGGCATGGGTTCAATTCCTGGTTGGGGAACTAAGATCCCACATGTCACATGGCCATAAATAAATAAATTTTAAAAATTAAAAAAATAAAAATATGCATTCTTTTTGACCAATGGTGCCACTGGGTAAAATACTATGGTAGAACGATATAATGGAATAACATATAGCCATTAAAATTATGTTATAGAAAATTTTAATGAAATGAAAAAATTTTCATAACCTAATTATTAAATGAAAAAAAAAATGAAGGTTATTAGAGCATGGTTCTTAAAACCAAATATAGATACCCTCCAAAATTTGGAAAGAAATCTATCAAAATGCTAGCCATAGTTTATCTAAGAGGTAGGATATTGGGTGACATTATTTTCTTTTGCTTTTATATATTAAATAAATTTTCTTCCAAATTAAGTGTTACTTTCTAAAGATAAGCTAAAGTTATTTAAAGAATTTTGAAGCTAATATATTAATGTCCCCCTTATTCCTTTTTAATGTAATACTGTGGATACAGCCTTACCTGTGGTTTAATCCGTCTGTCAGTCCACCTGTCTACAGGCTTGACTCAAAGTTGTAATATACTCTTTAACCTCTCTTCTGAAATCTTGAAGTCTAGAAAGTACTTCTTATCAAGAACCTGGAAGAAGCAGAAAGGTGATGAAACAGGTTCAAGTTCTTTGTAGTAAAAAAGGTTAACAGAGAACAGAAGGAGCTATAAAACAGGGGTCCCCAACCCCCAGGCCACATACCAGTACCAGTCTGCACAGCAGGAGGTGAGCGATCGAAACTTCATTTGCCGCTCCCCATCGCTTGCATTACCAACTGAACCATGCCCCACCCACCCCACCCCCGCCCAAACCCGTCCGTGGAAAAACTGTCTTCCACAAAACCAGCCCCTCGTGCCAAAAAGGTTGGGGACCTCTGCTATAAAATACCAAGGATACCCACTCTTAAAACCAAAGAGTGCTTCTGAGAGCTAAGGTCTAAATAGCATGGATCCCCCCAGATGCCAGACTTCTTAAAAGATTGTTGTTTCATTAGTGTAAAAATGTTCTTCAAGTTTTTTAGTGTACATGTGCTGTTTCCCAGTATCTCTGTGGTTACATACTCCCACTTTAAAGCAACCTTTCTGAAACCTGAAACTTAGGAACACTGACATCAAGGGGTGTAGTGTGCACTTCTATCCTATTCAAACATCAGGACAAAGAGTAGGCACACTCAAAATATGAAAAAACTTCTACTACCTTTTTAAATTTAAAAAATTAGAAATAGGGACTTCCCTGGTGGTCCAGTGTGTAAGACTCCACGCTCCCAATGCAGGGGGCTGGGGTTTGGAACTAAATCCCGTATGTATGCCACACCTAAGAAGTCCACATGCCACAACTAAGACCCAGCACAGCCAAAATAAATAAATAATAAATATTTTAAAAAAATAACTTAGCTTTAAAAAATTAATTAAAAAGTAGAAATAGCATTTTATAAAAATTTTCTAAAGTATGCTCCTACATACAATTTTATACCTTTCTCACTAATCTTTAATTTCCCCCTATAATCAAGTTTCTCTATGCAAACAAACAAAAACAGAACCCCTCCCAGTTATCTGTACTTTTTTCACAAAGTACCCTAGCTGCTGATCTGTCTCAGACACAGATCTATTCACAGAATTGATTGGCCTGTTCCCTGGTGGCGCAGTGGTTAAGAATCTGCCTGCCAATGCAGGGGATATGGGTTCGAGCCCTGTTCCGGGAAGATCCCACATGCCGCGGAGCAACTAAGCCCAAGCGCCACAACTACTGAGCCTGCACTCTAGAGCCCAGGAGCCACAACTACGGAAGCCCGCGCGCCTAAAGCCCGTGCTCTGCAACAAGAGAAGCCACCGCTATGAGAAGCCCGCGCACCGCAACGAAGAGTCGTCCCCCTAGAGAAAAGCCTGTGCACAGCAACAAAGATCCAACGCAGACAAAAATAAAAATAAATAAATAAATTTATTAAAAAAGAATTGATTGGCCTGTTCAATCTCCCTGTAGTAAATTCTGCTTCCTACCTTTACCCATGGCAAAGAAAATTCAGTTTGCCAAAGGACATTTAAATCTCTCCTCCTCCTTTCTTCCCAAGCAATTCAGAAAGAATTAGGGAAGAGACCCAGGAAAGGCTGAAGAAAAAGTACATATAGGAAATATAGGTGAATTCTGAACCTCTCCTGATACCTAAACAAGAAATGAAGGACCTTCCCACGTAATCCTGTCTCCTGTTGAAGCTTAATTGCAGCTGCAGGATAAACTAACTTTATTAAGGTTGGAATACACAGACTTAAGCATAAGGTGGGCCAAAATAACTATTTTCTTTAAATGATTTGAAAGTTTAAACAAATTTACCAATCTAATTCAATATATCCAGTTTTTCATACCTGAAATTTTGTAGTCAATTTAGAGAATGCCTTCTTGTCTTTCCAATTCAACAGATATTGAATGGGTGACTTCCATGCACCAAGACTGTTCTGGTTCCTGTCTAACTAGACTCTCCTTATCAAGAACGGTTTCTGTCCCACCTGCTTCACAAAGCCACCCTTGCCTGTTTTAAGCCTCACCTCTAAACTGCCAGGGCGCTTACAATACAAAACAATAGAGCACTCAGATGCTTTCTTGTCTTGTTCTAATTGTCACTTGTCAATTTGAATCAGACTTTTGGCCTCAAGCATACCAGAAACCATTCATCTGTATACACACAGTATCTAATACTGGGCACACAGTACAACCTCAAAGGTCAATTAATTATCTAAGTGAGTTGGGAGCCAAAATAATTTTGATCCCAAGAGTGCCAACTTAATACTGAATGGACACACCCACAGTACAACTCCAAAACAACTTAAGTTTGATTTAGAGGTGGCTTGACAGGGGGTGATACACTGAGGCCACAACACAAAAATATCATTAGTATTGCAGCAAACAGTTTGAATTTTGACATCTGATGAGTGAGACAAATTGAAAGGCCATAGAATGTCAAGACAAGGTAAGGCTGAACCAGGGAGAACTCCAAGTGATGGTCTTAAAGCAAAATCAGCAGAGCACGCAGATGCTGTCTTGTTCTAAGCAGGACTGTTAGGGAGCAAGTCCTTGGTACCTAAGTACTAGGAAATTGTAGGTGAGAAAAAGAAACCATGTATCAAGAAACCAGGGAGAAAAACAATCCTACAATATTACAGTCTGGTTCACTTTTCCTTCCCTCTCCGATCTATAAGTGTTTTAGAACAGGAAATTAGAAAAGCAGTAATACCTAGTGATACCACACAAAGGGGGAGGGCTGGGCAGAAGGGATAAAACAGAATGAATTTTAAATCCCCAAATAGAAAGACAACTCCAAGTGGAATTAAACTCGCCCTCAATTATGTTCTCACCTCATTTACCTTTCTATCTTACACAACAGTTTTGAAATGTAGTTTGTGGCCACATCTTTTTCCTCCACCAAATGCCACACGTCTTGAGGGCGGGTAGGGCTACTGTATCAACCATTTCGAGAAATGTATCTAGATTACGGGCTTCAGTTTCCCTCCTATAAAGGAGGGCTAAGACTAGCACCGACTTCACTGGATTGGGGCGAAAATTAAACGAGAAAACGCAGAGTGCTTGGTCCGGTAAACGCTTATTTCATGTGTGCTGGGTAATAATATAGTTGTCGTTACCGTTATCCTTAGCGCACAACCTCCCCCCACTCCTCCTTCCACCTATTTCCCACGCCGGCCTCCGCCTCTACCTGGAGACACAGCCCGCTAGTCCCGGTCCGGCCGTGGAAATCCTGTCATGAAGGGAAGGGTAGCCGGAAGCCCGGCTCCTGCTCTGCGGGTCAGGTCGGCGCCCCAGCAGCACACCGTCCCAGAAGCTGAGCCCTCGAGGAGGAGGAGACCTCCAGCCACTTGGAAATCAGGGAGAAGGCTGCCCGGCGCCCCAGCTGCTCCCCTTTTCTCCCCTCGGCTCACCTCGCCTCACCGCTGACAACCGACCGCCAGGAAGACCCGCCGCGGGACTCATTCAGTACCGTTGAAAATTTGAACCCAGGCTATCCAGTCAAACGCACCAATCAGAGTGCCGGGAACCAGCTATCCCAGCCTTCCGATTGGCCCTAGAGATCGTAGGGAAGCCGGAAGTCAGGACGAGGGTCAAGCAAACAACCGGCCCCGGAGACTCCTGGGAAATGTAGTGCGACTGCGTGAGCCGGCTGCAGCAACTCGAAAGAGGAAATTACCACAAAGCCCAGAATGCTCGGCTACAGACCATTTGGGAAAGGTGGTACTACCCACTGAAGAGAGAGGGAGTCTATTTAGGTAACAGGACGGCGCGCGTCCTGAACCTCTCCAAAACTTACACGGAAGGAAATTCTTCATTAGTTTATAATTCTCCCTGTAGTTGTGCATCGTGCCTTTGATTATTCTTAGGAATTCACTTCGTTTTAACATCGAGTCCCCTGCAAGCAACATAGTCTCGCCCCCAGATTCTCTGCCAATCGTGAAGGAGTCTCTCAAACTCTATCCAGTCCACGCCCCAATATTACTGGCTAAAGCCGGCGGCGTTTTGAAGGCTTGGGCTTTCACTTTTAATGCCGTCTGCATCTTTGGCTCTATTACCCTGTATTGTAAAAGAGAAAACAAATGCTCACAGAAGTTGAGTAAACTTATCTAAGATCACATTTTTTAAGTAGAGGAGATGGGATTTGAGTTAAGAACGTCTGATCCTATATATCATCAATAGTCAATTAGAAGATAATAGCAACAACAAGAACAAAAAGATCAACGTTCATAATAACAAAAAAGGCAACAAAGTTTAAAAAAATAAGCCTAAGACCTTTACGGGAAATTTTAAAACTGTAAAACTTCGTTGAATAACTATAAAAATAATTAAGCTATAGACCTTATTAATGGATGGGGAGATCTAATATTGTAAAATCTCCATATTAAAAGTTCAAGGCAATTCCGATGAAAATCGCAATAGGTTTTGTCATGGAATTTGCCAAGTTGATTTTAAAATTCACATGGAAGAAAAAAAGCACAAGAAGCGGCATCTGAATTTTGAAAAATAATAGGGGGCAATCGCCATAACAGATCTCACAAATATTAACATACTACGAAATTATAGTAATTTAAGAAGTATCGTCAGTTGAGTCTATGGGGATACAATCAACAAAATCCAGACGAGAAAACTCTACAGGACAAAAGATCTAGTTTCTTCAAAAATAAATAGAAAAAACAAAAACAAACAAACAAAAAAACAGCAAGAGTTGGGTCTTTTTGTTTGTCTTTGTTTTTCAATATTCCTTATTTTTAGAGATACACATGGAAATGATGAGGATGAAATGAGTCTAGAATTTGCTTCAAAATAATCTGGAATATGCCAGGAAGGGAAGTAGATGGGAGTATAGATGAAACATGATTCGCCACAAATTGATAATTGCTAAAACTGAGTGACAGGTTCAAGATACATATATACATACACATACATATATGCATTTGAAATTTTCCAAAAAAATTTTAAGCAGGGTATTAGCATAGAAAATTTTTAACAAAAGATCAGTGGAAGAATTTAAGAGTTCAGACACAGGCGCATGTATATCAGAATTTAGTAAATGCTGAGTAGAATTTCAAATCAGATGGAAACAAATAATGGAGTTAGGACATTTGCTTTTCATTTGGGGAAGATATTATGTTAGATTTTTATCCAACACCGTTTACAAAAACAAATTTCAGATGAATTAAAACCCTGAAGATATTTAAAAATTAAAAATTTTAGGGACTTCCCTGGTGGTCCAGTGGGTAGGACTCCACGCTCCCAATGCAGGGGGCCAGGGTTTCATCCCTGGTCAGGGAACTAGATCCCAAATGCATGCTGCAACTAAGGAACCTGCATGCCACAACTATGAGCCCACATGCCGCAACCAGGAAAGCCCACATGCCACAATTGAGGATTCTGCATGCCACAGTGAGGTTCCCATGTGCCGCAACTAAGACCCAGTGCAGCCAAAGTAAATAAACTTTTTTAAATTAAAATTTTTAAGTTAAAATATATGTTTATGACATCGTGTAGGAAATTTTTAAGTAAGACATAAGGGGAAAACTAAGACATAAAGGAAAAGACTGACCAAACCAAAATTTTAAAATTCTGTTTGACAAAAGAAAAACAAACAAAACTGAAGGATAAAATATTTCCAACACATGTGACAAAGTATTAGAACCTAAAATGTAAACAACAACAACAAAAACTCCTAAGAATCAGTGAGAAAAGGACAAAAGCTCAATAGGGGGAAAAATGGGGAAAATAGGCAATTCTTAGAAGAATAAACAAAACTGGCCATTAAAGAAATGAAAAGGTGCTTGGCCTCAGTAGTAATACTGAAATTAAATTTTAAGCTTAATTTAAACAAAGAAGTACCATTTTTCACCTATCAAACTGACCAAAATTAAAAGTTTGATGGTATCAAGGATTTACAAGGTAACTCAGAAGGTTGGGAAAAAGGATGGGTTCAGCTGCTTTAAAGGGCAACTTGGCAACACGTATTTAAAATGTCAAACATGTGTGCCCTGTAACCTAGCACTTCTATTTCTAAGTTTAGTTCCAAGAGACACACTTATCAACTTTCACACAGAGAAACAGAGGCACAGTCACTGCAGCATTTACTGAGCACGTACAAGGTGCCAGTCGCTGTGATAAATGTGGGGATATAGCAGTGAAAAGACAGACAAAATCTCTGTCCTCAGGGAGCTGACATTCTAGTGGAGAAGACAGACACTAAACAAGGTGAATAAATAAATAAGTAAATAATATCTTGTAATAAGAGATGATAAATGCAAAGCCATGACAAGAAGCAGAGGAAGGGAGGGCTGGACAGGGACAAAGGGAGGGCAGGGTCTGCCTAGGCTGTGGCTGCCCACCGACCTCAAGGTACGGGCAGGGCCACTGGTAGGGGTGGAGGTAAAGGTACTTGCTTTATATTAGGAGGGAAGGGGTATCAAAGCTGTGCTGTGTCCAGGGCCTGCTAGGCAGAAAGTGCTCAGTGAGAGAATGAGTGTATGAGGCAATGCCAGGAGGCCAGGATGTGTGCAAGAACTTCCCAAGTCCTTCCAGATTAACAAGAGGTAAGCCTGGCCCAAAAGATTCCTCTCTTGTCATTCCTTCTGCATCCATTGTATTGTAGGCTGGGTCTCAAGTTCCCATTATTTACGAATGGGAGACTTCAAGGTCTGAAATCACCAAAGCAGAATTTTAGACCTGGAAGGAAGTGCAGACATATCTGGTAGACTCTATCCACAATTTTAGTCATTACTCTTTTGTTGGTTTATTTTATATATTTATTTATTTATTTTCTTTATTGTTTCTTTGGCTGTGTCGGGTCTCAGTTGCAGCATGCGGGATCTTTCGTTGCTGCGTGTGGACTTCTCTCTAGTTGTGGCGTGCGGGTCTTTCTCTCTCTAGCTGTAGCGAGCGAGCTCCAGAGCACGTGGGCTCTGTAGTTTGTGGCATGCAGGCCCTCTTGTTGAGGAGCGGGAGCTCAGTAGTTGTGGCGGGCGGGCTTAGTTGCCCCATGGCACGTGGGATCCTAGTTTCCGGATCAGGGATCGAACCCACGTCCCCTGCATTGGAAGGTGGATTCTTTATCACTGGACCACGAAGGAAGTCCCTCAGTCATTACTCCTTTGGCCTTATCCATGTGAAAGGGGTTTGCAATTATAAATAGGGTAGTTCAGGGACGTTTGAACAAAGACCTGAAGGAGGTGAAGGAGTAAGCCATGCAGATATCTGAAGGAAGAATGTTCCAGGCAGAGGGAACAGCAAGTGCAAAGGCAGGAGCAGAGAGGCATGTTTTAGAAGGAAGTCAGGGTGACTGGATCAAATGGACAAGGAGGAGAGTATCAGGAGATGAGGCCAGAGATATCCTGGGGCAGGATGCAGACCAACTGGGCCTTAGGAAGGAAGCTGATTTTTACTCTGAATGAGGTGGGAGTCCTGGGAGGGTTTTGAGCATTGATTTACTCTCTACTTTTAATGGGATAACTCTGGCTGCTGTGCTGAAAACAGGGGGAAGGGGAACAAGAGTGGAAATAGGGAAATCAATTAGTAGGCTGCTGCGTTGTAGTTGTGAAAAATTGGAAACCACCTAATGGTCCATTAGTAGAGGGGGATTGTTCAATAAACTGTCTATAGGATGGAATACTAAGCATCAGTTCAAAAAGAGTTGGGGACTTCCCTGGTGGCGCGGTGGTTAAGAATCCGCCTGCCAATACAGGGGACATGTGTTCGAGCCCTGGTCCGGGAAGATCCCACATGCCACGAGCAACTAAGCCCGTGCACCACAACTACCGAAGCCCGCGCACCTAGAGCCCATGATCCACAATAAGAGAAGCCACCACAATGAGAAGCCCGCGCACCACAACGAAGAGTAGCCCCCATTCGCCGCAACTAGAGAAAAGCCCGCACGCAGCAACGAAGACCCAATGCAGCCAAAGATAAATAAATAAATTTAAAAAAAAAGGGTTTGATAGATCTGGACTGATATGGAGATATCTTTGAGACACATTTTGAGTTAAAACACAAAGTGCTGATTGATTATGGGTTTTTTTTCATTATGAAACCATTATGGGTTTTTTTTCTGAACTTTAAGAACTATATTTTCTTACTGAAGTATAGTTGATCATTATGTTTTTAGAAAATATGCAAAACAGTGTACCACTTTTCCCATGGGTGTGATTAAGTATTCACAGCTAGCACTTACCTGGCACTTACCATATGCCAAGCACTGTTTGGAGTACTGTGCACATAGTTAACTCATTTCATCCTGACAATAACCCTGTGAGGTAGGTGATGTTATATTTCCATTTTATAGATTGAGGAAGTTGAGACTCAGAGTGGTTAGACAACTTCTCCAAGGTCACATAATTTGTATGTGACAGAGCCAATATTTGAACCCAAGGAGGCCAGCTCTAGAGGCCAAACCCTTAACCACTGCCCTATATTACCTCTCCTAAACATGGATGTGTATATAGAGAGAAAGGTATGGAAGAATTCACAACAACCTGACAAGAGTGGGAACTTCAGAGGGGAGGAGATAAACAGGACTCGTGGACAGAAAGGATAGATAATTGGATCTTTATCTTTAATTTTTTTTAAAGAATATATCCATGTGTTACTTGTTTGCTTTGAATTTATTATTTCTTATTATAGAAGGGGAGAGAAGTCTGCAAAGGAGAGAGGAGGGGGAGACAAGCTCTAGATTTAAAAAGTGAGAGGGAAAGACCCAACGTCTACTCCTGCCCCTTCCAAATCTTCTTCATTCCATGTCTGTCACTCCCTCCACCATCCAACCTGTGGTCACCAGGCCAGAAATCTGGACCTGCCTTCCAGCTCACTGGAGACCTCCTGCTTCATGGAGAACAGACAACAGCTGGTCACTGGCTCTCAGTAGCGACGTAACCCTCAGACACCTCCAGGCAAGGTGGCTGTGATCACCCAAGGACACCCCCTGGAGAAAGTTGCAAGTGTGAACCATTGGTGACAGTCATCAAAAGGATCTGTCTTCTGCAGTTCCCCTCCAACCAAACACAGGGATCTCTGTGGGTGTCCTGGTAATGGAAGGATTACAGACGCCTTAGCACACAGTGATTAAAAGCGATGAATTATAGGAAACAACCCAAGTATCCACCAACTGATGAATAGGTAAATAAAATGTGGTAAATCCATACAATGGAATAGTATTCTTTAATAAAAGGAATAAAATATCGATACATACAACATAGATGAACCTGAAACATTACACTAAGTGAAAGAAGCCAGACTCAAAAGGACAAATATTGTATGATTCCATTCATATGAAATTTCCAGAATAGGCAAATCCATAGAGACAGAAATTAGATTATTGGTTGCCAGGAGATGGGGGATGGGGGGATAGAGAGGAACTACTGATGCAGGGGTTTTTTTCAATAAGCTCATGTAAGGTAAGTGGTAGCCTGACTCAAGAGGTGCCTTTGTCTTCTTCTGGGAGTTGGAAGAGGGGAATCACTTGAAATTCCATCCTCTCCATTTGCAGTGGGCCCTGGCCTATGTCAAAGTACTTTAATATTGGAGACTTTTTCTATGTTAAAAAAGTTTTTAAATTACAAATATTATGCACGCTTATGACAGAGTGAGAATATATGTTAGGTGCTGTATATTTATTACTTTATTTAATCACTGCAACACCCTTACCAGGTAGGTGCTATTATTTTCAATTTCCAGATGAAAAAAGCCGAGGCTCAGAAGAGGTGACATAGGGCTTCCCTGGTGGCGCAGTGGTTGAGAGTCCGCTTGCCGATGCAGGGGACACGGGTTCGTGCCCCGGTCTGGGAAGATCCCACATGCCGCGGAGCAGCTGGGCCCGTGGGCCGTGGCCGCTGGGGCTGCACGTCCAGAGCCTGTGCTCCGCAACGGGAGAGGCCACAATAGTGAGAGGCCTGTGTACCGCAAAAAAAAAAAAAAAAAAAAATGTGGTGACATAACTTACTCAAGGTCACACAACAGTGTTAAGATCTGCAGCCAGATCCATATGAGTTTATAAATATTTATGAAGTAAAAAGTGAAAATGCCCTAAGCCTTCCACCCTACCCCATTGTCAATCCCACTCCTCAGTTTAAAAATTAGTGTTAAAAGATGAGTGTGAATCTTTCAAAGGCTTTTAATGCAAATACAAACCCTCATATATCTGTATCTATACACGCATGCATTTTTGTATTTTACATATGTGTGTGTGTTTATATATTTAAAATTTTTTCATTTCAAAAGTGTTGCCTACTTGTTTGTAATATTTGGCAAATATAGAAAATAATAAAGAACCAAAAAATAACTATAACCTAGTCTTTAGAAGCAACCTCTCCACTCTTCGCATTTAAGTGTATTTCCTTCTAGTCTTTCAAATCTAATAAACTGATTTTATTAGATACTGAGCAGATACAAATATAAATGTATGTATATGTAAAATGACTGAAAGGTATAAAGAATAGTAAGGCAACACATTCTGTACACATACATAAGATTTAATTTAATAAGAAGAACATTTCTATTCTCTTTCAAGCTCCCAACTTTATCCTGTTCCCTGGTTCATCCTGGACCCTCCCCTGTGAAGGTGCAATGGCTATCTTGAATATTGTGTTGATTATTCCCTTATACTTCTTTATAATTTTACCACATAGGTATATTTCCTTGTATGAATTATCTACTTATTGCTGCAGAACAGATTACCTCCAAACTTAGCAGCTTACGATGACAAGCATTATTATCTCATACAGTTTCTGAGGGTCAGGAATTCAGTTTAAGAGAGTGGTTCTGGCTCAGGGTCTCAAATAAGGTTTGTAGTCAACTGTTGGCTGAGTCATCTGAAGGCTCGGTGGGGCAGGAGGATCTAGTTTCTCATTACACATGGGCCTCTCCATACTGTTACTCTCCATGGCTGTTCACAACATGGCAGCTGGCTACTTCCAGAGTGAATGATGAGACAGAGAGATAGAAGAGAGAGAGAGAAAGAGAGGCATGCCATCATCTCTGCCATTTGTTATCAATCACACAGAACATTGTGGGAGGGGACTACACAAAGGTGTGAATACCAGGAGGCAGGGATCTTTGGGGGCCTTCTTGGAGGTGGCTGGTTACCACAAACCCTACACAGTGTGTCAATTAATTTTGCCTGTTTTCAAACTATATATAAATGGAATCATACTGCATTATTCTTTTGCAATGTTTTTCATGCAACGTGTTTCTAAGATTCTTTCGTGCTGTGTATAGCTAAATCTGCTTATTTTTTCACTGTGTCGTATTACTATGTAAAAACATACTACTATTTGGTTCATCATTTGCTATAATTAACAGTTGGGTAGTTTCCACATTTTTGCTAAAACAAGTAGTACTGCTATAAACATTCTTATACCTGCATCTCACACGTGTTAAGAGTTATTTTAGAGCATATATCAAAAAATAGAATGGCTGGGTCATAGGTTGTAGGCATCTTCAATTCTACTTGGTAACAATACCATTTTTCCAAAGTTATTCCATATTCTTGAATCACACTTGATTTCATCAGATTTTCTTGGCCGAGGTGAGGGAGTTGCTGGTGAAGCAGTAGTGTGCCATCATCAAGAGCAGAAGACCTTGAGCTCACCTCCTCTCACGAAAACACCGAAATCACAACCAACTGCTGAATAACCATCTACCAAAAAAAGGCAGATTTTCTCATTTTTGCCCATCTGGTGGGTGTGAAATGATATCTCACTGAGGTTTTAATCTGCATTTTCCCTGATAACTAGTGAGGTTGAGCATCTACCTCAATCTCTGGTTTATGGACCGCTCTATTTCCATTCCTCTTTAGCATCTGCACAAGGGCTTTCTCCATTTTTCTTTTGTCTTTATCATATTGATTTCCCAGCCTTTTTTCCTATACATGGTATTTAGAGTTGAGATCATGTCACACATCTAATTTTGTATACTTTTATTTTCACTTAATATTACACCATAAGCATCTCCTCATCATCTAAATCTCAGCAAATGTGTTTTTTAAGCAATGCTTTCCAATTAAAAGAAAATAGTCATGTTTAGATAATATAGAAATTATAAAAAGGAAAATAAAATCATTCATAATTTGATTATGTAGCAATAATCACCTTTTTGCATCCTGGCATAATTCTTTCTAATATATGTTGCATGTAATGTACATTTTAAAATAAATTAGAATAAGTCTCAGTATAGCTTTGTAACCCTTTTTTTTTACAAAGTGTTATGTTTTGAGCATTTTTCCCCATCTTTAAATATGTGTGAATTTAACCCATTTAAAGTATCACCCTATTTACTGAATCCTCAGTTTTAATTTTTCTTTCCTGTGTTATAAATAACCTAGTATAAACATCTCTGTGGATAAAATTTGGTTTCATTTCACTTCTTTTCTTAAATTCAATTCCAATCAAAGATTATTTTTCAATGATCTTTCCAGAGCTATTTTTAAGGCTCTTGATAAATATTGCAAAGTTCCCTTCCCCAAAGGCTCTATCTTCCCCAAATATAAATCTCTTCACGTCCTTTCTGTTCAAAAAGCCTGGTTGGCTCCTCCAGTGCCTATTTAGTGTCCTGCACACGCAGATACATGTTTACATTCAGTCTCCTTTGCTACCATTCCCTCTTAGCCATCCCATCTGGACTCTCCTGTTAACTCTCCATGCCTTTGCTGAGGCAGTGCCTTACACCTAAAATACCTCTCACACCTCTTCTCTCTCCTGGGCTCCCAAAGCACATCAGAGACTTCCATGATAAAAGTTTCCAGTGCTTCCCTGGTGGCATAGTGGTTAAGAATCTGCCTGCCAGTGCAAAGGACACAGGTTCGAGCCCTGGCCTGGGAAAATCCCACATGCTGTGGAGCAACTAAGCCTGTGCGCCACAACTACTGAGACTGAGCTCTAGAGCCCGCAAGCCACAACTATTGAGCCCATGTGCCACAACAACTGAAGGCTGAGCGCCTAGAGCCCGTGCTCCGCAACAAGAGAAGCCACAACAATGAGAAGCCTGCACACCACAATGAAGAGTAGCCCTGGCTCACTGCAACTAGAGAAAGCCCACGCACAGCAGCGACGACCCAACACAGTCAAAAGTAAATAAATAAATTTATTCTTTTTTAATTTCCACATTGAAGTGATTGTGACACCACAGGTTTTAAAAATGGAAATCAGGGCTTCCCTGGTGGCGCAGTGGTTGAGAGTCCGCCTGCCAATGCAGGGCACACGGGTTCGTGCCCCAGTCCGGGAGGATCCCGCGTGCCGCGGAGCGGCTGTGCCCGTGAGCCATGGCCGCTGAGCCTGCGCTTCCGGAGCCTGTGCTCCGCAGCGGGAGAGGCCACAACAGTGAGAGGCCCGCGTACCGAAAAAAAAAAAAAAAAAAAAATGGAAATCAGATCATGTCCTGTACCAGTTTAAAACCTTCCCATGGGGACTTCCCTGGTGGCACAGTGGTTAGGAATCCGCCTGCCAGTACAGGGGACACGGGTCCGAGCCCTGGCCCGGGAAGATCCCACATGCCACGGAGCAACTAAGCCCATGAGCCACAACTACTGAGCCTGCACTCTAGAGCCCGTGAGCCACAACTGCTGAGCCCACGTGCCACAACTACTGAAGCCCACACACCTAGAGCCCATGCTCCGCAACAAGAGAAGCCACCGCTATGAGAAGCCCGCGCACCACAATGAAGAGTAGCTCCTGCTCACCGCAACTAGAGAAAGCCTGCCTGCAGCAATGAAGACCTAACGCAGCCAAAAAAAAAAAAAAAAAAAAAGTTTCCATGGAACATAAAAAATTCAGAAATTGACACAAATATACTTGGGAATATAGATTATGGTAATGGAGACATTTCAAGTGAGTTGGAAAAGATGATGATATTGGGATAATTGGGTAGTTATTTAGAAAAAATTTATGGATTCTTGCCTCACATCTTACACTGAAGGGAATTTATGATGGAACAAAGATTGAAATGTAAAATATGAAACCAAGTAGAAGAAAACAGAGAATTATTTTTATGATATCAAACGGAGAAGGTCTTCATAAGAATGACATAGAACCTGGAAACCACAAAGGAAAAAGACTTATACATTAAAATACATAGAAAATAAAAGTTTTTCCATAATAATAAATAATAAGCTGGAAAACTATTTATGACTTATATGTAGAAAAAAAAGGATAAACATTCTACAAATCAATGAGAAAAAAGTTCAACAGAAAGACCAACTGAAAAAAGGGCAAATGAAATGAATAGAGAATTCATCAGAACAAGACTTTCCCCCCAGAAAAGACTCATAAATATGAAAAATTGCTCAACTTCACTCTTAATAAAAAGAAATCAAAATAAGAGTGTCTCTCAGTTTTTATCTGATTGGTGAGGATAAAAAGGTTTGATAACACACTGTGTAGCTCAGGATGTGAGGAAATAGGCAGTCTCATACTTTACTGATGGGAGGACAAACTGGTACAGCTGCTATGTAGAGCACATTGCCAGTATGCATTCAAATGAAACAAAAAACGGGGCTTCCCTGGTGGCGCAGTGGTTGAGAGTCTGCCTGCTGATGCAAGGGACACGGGTTCGTGCCCCGGTCCGGGAGGATCCCACATGCCGTGGAGCGGCTATGCCCGTGAGCCATGGCCGCTGGGCCTGCGTGTCCAGAGCCTGTGCTCTGCGATGGGAGAGGCCGCAGCAGTGAGAGGCCCGCGTACCGCAAAAAAAAAAAAAAAAGAAACAAAAAACAAATTCATATACTCAGTTACTGGTAATTCCACTTTCAGGAATTTACTTAACAGATAAACTCCCACATATGCAAAATAACAAATGGATAAGTTATAGTTTTATTTATAATAAGATAGGACTGGAAACTACCTAAGTGTTCTCAAATAGGGGATTGGGCAAGTAAATTATGGCATATCTTTATAAAGTTGTGTGTTAATTTAAAAAATGAAGGCCGACTAAAAACATAGAGCTCAGCAAAAAAAAGCAAGATGTAGAAGTGTCTATAGCAAGCGACTGGTTGTGTAAAAACATTTATACATATAAATTTGCTTGTGAATACAGTGACCATCTCTGAAAGACTACGGAGGAAAGGGCTTAAGAGTGATGACCTCTGTGAGGGGAACTAGGGGTTGGAAAGCAGGTGTGGGAAGAGGACTTAATTCTATGCTCTTTGGTGTATTTTTAATATCCTATTTTTTTTTTTTTTTTTTTTGCGGTATGCGGGCCTCTCACTGCTGTGGCCTCTCCCCATTGCGGAGCACAGGCTCCGGACGCGCAGGCTCAACGGCCATGGCCCACGGGCCCAGCCGCTCCGCGGCACGCGGGATCTTCCCAGACCGGGGCACGAACCCGCGTCCCCCGCAGCGGCAGGCGGACCCCCAACCACTGCGCCACCAGGGAAGCCCTAATATCCTATTTTTAATCAATTAAATTACCACAAAATAAAACACCTTTGAATGTTTAGAATCAAGTCTAACTCACTTCCATGGTCAACTTTTCAACCTCCTCTCAACCCACATTTGCCCTCCCTCAGTCACACTGCCTCTCCTTCAGTTTCTGGGACATGCCAAGATCTTACTGCCTCAGGACACTTGGCATAAGCCAGTCCCTCTGCCAAGGTTGATGTTCTCTAAACTCTTCCGATGAGTTGGCATCTTCCTACACTTCAGGTCTTGGGTCCTATGTCATCTCTTCAAAGAGGCCGTCTCTGGCACCCTACACAAACAATCGAAACAGTTGAAAAAATGCCTCTCTTCCTCACTGGGCAGGGAGGACTAGGCTTACATCTCTGACCACCCACTCTAAAGGAGCACCTCTTCCTTCACCCTCTTTATGACAATACCCTTATTTGCTTTCTTAAGAGCACTAGTCATTATTTGAAATTACCATGTTCGTTTTCTTAGTTGCTTACTGTCTCTCTTCATCTCAAGGGTTTAAGTCTCTATGAAAGCACGGACCATGTCTTGTCTTGTTCCTAACTCTAACTTCAGCAATCCAAACAATAAAAATTTGCTGAGAGAAATTATGCAGCGTATACTAGGGACTTCACAAATAACAACTTTTTTAATCATCACAATAACTCAATGAGGGAGGTTGGTTTTTACTCATTTTACAGTTAAGGATAATTGAGGCACGCAGCAGTTGAGTAACTTGCCCAACCGGCAAAGCTGGAATCCCAGACACAAGGTTCTTAGCCACAACGCGATGCTTTTTCGATATATAAATTGACGGGTGGATGTAACTGGCTAAATGAATGAATAATGGAAATGTGAACGTAAACATTGATTTTTTTTTCCTTGCGTCTCCGGGTTCCCCAGCTCTACCGCAAGGGGGCGCTCTCGCCCAGTTCTTGACGCCGGTCGTCAAGGCGCGCACTCCCCTTGCGTCTCGGGCTCGCGCGCGCTGCCGCGGCACCGGAAGTGACTGAGCTTGCAAGTTCTCCCGGTCTCTTCAGGGGAAACTGAGGCCGACTCGTTCGGAAGAGACAGCGCGAGCCTTCAGCCAGGTAGGCCGGCCCAGGTCCACGGCGCGGAACTTGGCCGCGAAGAGCGCTCGCGTCCGAAAACGACCTGGCCCATGAAGGGGGTATGTGGCCCCCCACGGTTCGCGGGGCTCGCAGGTGAGAGCGCCGCCTCCCCTGTGCGTGGCAGGCCCTGCGCCCAATGGGAGCCCTCGCCGTCCTGCTTGCGTGCTAGCTGGACTCGCTGATTGGTTACGCCGGGGCGGGCCGCCGGGGGGAGACCCCTCCTCCCAGAAAGGTCTAGGGGGCGCCCCTGAGGGAGAGCAGTTGCCTAGCAACGGGGCGGTGGCCGGGCGGGTACCCGGCCCAACGCGCGGAGGAAGCTGCGAGGCCGCAGCCCACCCACCCCGGGCTCCGGAGAGGTGCAGCCCCCGGCCCCCAAGCCCTCCCGGGGGCGCCAGGAAGCCGCCTGTCCCCAGGAAAACGTGGTCTCAGCTGTGGGGGGTCTCGAGCTGGCCTCGACCCCTCTCTCTGACACGAGAAGAGGCCCGGCGCCTCACCCTCGCCCGGTCTTTGTGCAGGGCGCCGGCGGCCATTGTGTCCGTGCGGGGAATGGAGGACCCGGCAATCCCGCACCGCCACCGCCACGTCCAGGGCCTTTGGGGAATTCAGAGAAAACCAGCGGCGTTTCTGGGGGGTCCCCGGCTTTCAGCCTCCCAGAAAGGCCCGGGGATGGCCTTTCCACAGTCAGAGCGCAGATCCGAGGCAGTTTTTCCCTCTCTCCGCCCCTCATCGAAACCTTGAGCCCCATTGAGAAGTCCCCTCAGGGTTTCTTCGGAAGCCTCACCTTGGGCTGGTACTTAAATAGAAAAAACCAAAAACTAAACCTCACACCAGCCATCTCCGAGAGAGTTCTCCTGGCTCCCAGTAGGAGGCGGAGAGCCAAGGGGCGTACAAGAGCGAGGGGGCTGGGCTCCCGGGTGGCTGGAGGCCGCGGCTGCTGAGCGGCCGCCCTCGATCTGGGCGATGGAGGAGGAAGCAAGCGAGGGGGCCGGTTCTTGAGCTTCGTAATTCCTGTGTCGCCTTCTGAGCTCTCAGTCCGCCGGGTCGCATGATCCCTCCAGCCGGAGCTGCTTTTATTGCCAGCCGCCGCGAGGCCGGTTGAGTTACCGGCATCCCGGCTGCCACCTCCTAGCCCGACCTATGATACAAAAGATTTTCCGGGGGCTGCACCTGCCTGCCGTTGCCCGAGACATTTGAATGTAGGTGGTGCGGGGGTGGGGTTGGGGGGCAGACTGCCCATTGGGGTGACTTTCTGAGGAAGACATTTTGGGGAAAATGGGATGGTTGAGGTAAAAAAAAAAAAAAAAAAAAGCCGGTGTGATGATTCAGAGCCCACTGGTGCTTTCAATTTGACTTCATTGAAGTCCCTTGGAAGCTAGACCCAGACCTTCATAAGAGCCGCAAAGAACCCAGTGCTGGTACCTGGAGGGGGAATGGGATGTTGTAGGGTAAATGGCATGCATATTAATTTTTTTTTCCTGAAGCTCTTTCTCTCCCTTCAGAACCTTATCTTGGCTTTGGATCTCAGAAGAGAACCACTAAGCAGAGACCAGACTCAGTGAGTGAGCAGGTGTTCTGGACAATGGACTGGTGGAGCCCATCCCTACTATAAAAATGTCTCAGAGCAATCGGGAGCTGGTGGTTGACTTTCTCTCGTACAAGCTTTCCCAGAAAGGATACAGCTGGAGTCAGTTTAGTGATGTGGACGAGAACAGAACTGAGGCCCCAGAAGGGACTGAATCAGACATGGAAACCCCCAGTGCCATCAATGGCAACCCATCCTGGCACCTGGCGGACAGCCCTGCGGTGAATGGAGCCACTGGCCACAGCAGCAGCTTGGATGCCCGGGAGGTGATCCCCATGGCAGCGGTGAAGCAAGCGCTGAGGGAGGCAGGCGATGAGTTTGAACTGAGGTACCGGCGGGCATTCAGCGACCTGACATCCCAGCTCCACATCACCCCAGGGACGGCATATCAGAGCTTTGAGCAGGTAGTGAACGAACTCTTCCGGGATGGGGTGAACTGGGGTCGCATTGTGGCCTTTTTCTCCTTCGGTGGGGCACTGTGCGTGGAAAGCGTAGACAAGGAGATGCAGGTATTGGTGAGTCGGATTGCAGCTTGGATGGCCACTTACCTGAATGACCACCTAGAGCCTTGGATCCAGGAGAACGGCGGCTGGGTAAGGACCACGCCCCTTGTGTGTCCCTTTTCCTTGGCCTCTGATCAGATTCCCAACAGCCTTTCCCCTATGTCTCTTTCTCTTGTGCTGGGTGATTATTGGAGACGTTTGCTAAGGAGATGTGACTGGCCTCATTGCACCACAAGAGGTTAACTGTTCTGAAATACAGATGACCTAGTTCTGCAAGGACCAGACATCTTCATTCTGGTCATCCTCATGACCATACTCTTTCATACTTGTGTTCCAGTTTCTCTGCAGAGGAAAACATAGCCTGTGTGTTCATTTGGCCCCAAACCCTTGAGAGTGGGAAGTTAGTCCAGTGTTCCCCTCACCCTGACATAATGGCTCACCATGCTAAGGGGTGATGAGTGTAATGCTTGGAGACGATAGTGAGTATCAGTGACCCACAAGCCCCTTCAATCTTACTCCCCTGGGATGTCAATCCTGCCCCGGGCCTCCCTCCCCCAAATCAAGTTCCCTTTATTTTAGAGTTTGCATGACCAGACTTTGCATCCCACTGGCTTGGATGGCTGAGGATTGTCTGATTTTAGGGTGTAAGCTGTGCCTGTGGGCCAATTGTGTTTGTGCTGCGCCCCTATGTTCGTTGGCTCTAAAGTGTGCAACTTTCTGTGTGGTTGGCCAGTTTGCGGAGCTCTTGCTGTGTCACTCATTAAGCCCAGGGACTTTGCACCTCACTGCCTGGGGTCGGTTGGGGAGCTCCAGCTGTTACGCCTGTTGCTTTCCGGCCGGGGCCCTGGGGCCTCTTCACTGAGCACTGTTTGCTGGCAAAGCAAGAACCTGGTCTGTGGGGCTCCTTGGAACACTGAGATTCAGTGACAGACTTCAGAATCAAACTGACACAGGTGTGAGTTCCAGCCCTGTCACGTAACTAGCCGTGTGACCTTGGACAGGCCAGTTTACCTTGAGCCTCAGCTTCTTCCACTAAAAGAATGTGGCAAGCCCTCCTTGCCTTGCAGTCCTTGGAGCTAATGTGAGCACAGTGATGGACACCAGCAAGTTTGCTGTAGTAGTTGTCGTTGGTCCCAGGTACACTTTCTGGGCCCAGCAGTTGTGCCTCGTTCCTTTGCCAGGAAAGAGAATTCCCTTGCCCGTCACCAAGTCAGGATGAGCTAGTGGTGAGAGATTCTTTACTGGTGGTCATTGTAGGCAGTTTTTGCTTTTCTGCAGTGAGCTCAGTTCTATCTCCTTGCTTATCTCCCTGCCTCGGGGAGGGGCAGGGCTTCTGAGAGGTATTTTGTCCCCTCAGGAAACCCAGAAAATCAAGCAACCTGTGGAAAATAAGTCATTGATTGAAGGAGCTGAGGTGGAAAGGGCCATGCATCATGGACACAGGAATGTTAAGAATGCAATTATCCAGAGGCTGGGCCTAGGGTGTGGTAGGCACTTCAGTTTACCACAGAGCAAGGGACCTCCTGGAACCCCACCCCCTGTCTTATTTCCCATTTCTTTGCAACTTCATCAACTCTTCCTAGTGCCAGTTCTTGTAAAAGGCAAAGGGGTCAAGTCAGTAGAGGTCCGAAGACTGGGGTGGGGTTGCGGAAGGTAAAGGTGGAGGGCTTTCTTTAGCTAAGGCTGACCAGACTTGAAAGCTTTTCTGTAAATGAACTCCCTGGGGGGATAAATGATTAAATAGTTCCTGTTGATTTGTGGGATGACCTCTCTTATTCCCTCCTGCTTTGATTCTCTTTGGGGGCAAGTATTTGTTTAACTTATTACAGGAGGGGCAGGATTCCAGCATTTCTGACACACCCTCTGAGGCATCTCCAAGTAGAGACTTGGGCCATTTGCCCACTTTGCCTGACTGTTGTCTTTGGCCGGTGGTCCTAATACAGGTGGGTTGTTGCCAGCTATTAACAAAAGGCAATGTGGTAGAGGTTCCTGGCCTGCCAGACAGCCTCTGAGAGGACCAGAGAATTGCTAGTCACCCAGTATTGCACGTAGAAAGAGGTTTTAGACACAGCAGCACTGGGCAAGTTCGTTAGATCACCACTGGATTGAAATTCCATCTTCTGTCTCTTTGCTCAAGAATTATCAGAGCCCGTTGGACAGCATACCATATGTTACTTCCTCTTGGTGAACAGAGGGGATGTGTGCAGAAGAGCCAGTTATGTCAGAACCATTTCTGGGCACGCATTCTCCCTGAGGCCAGGAGGTAAAGAACATGTGACATGGGATCCTTTGGGTAGAAGGTACCCGCCCACGCCCCTCTCAGGGACCATCCTGTTTGACTTACCGACTGGCTACTGCAGTGGCATCTCATAACCTTTCTGGAGGCTGTGGCTGGGGGATCCATGAGTGTAGGAGTTACGGGCCATTCCACCCTAGGATATGCTCTAAATTTAGCATCCCTACAGGAAAGGAAAAGGAAATGAGCCTTTACAGAGTACATTTTATGCATGAGGCATTATGTTAGGTGTTTTACTTATGCAACCAAAATTCACTGAGCATCTACTATGAGGCAGGCATGTGCTAGGTGCTGGCCATAAGCAAAACATGGTACTTTCTTTCATGGAAATGACATGCTATTTCATGTACTCCACACAGTAACCTTCTAAGGTAGGTGGGTTTATTCCCAGTTTACATAGGAAGCTCCTGGTAGCTAAGTGACTGGCCCCAGGTATTCCTCAGCCAGTTAAGTGACTGAGTGAGAACTTACACCTAGGTGGGCCTGACTCCAAAGCCTAAACTCTTTCCCTCCATTTCAGGTTGTCCTAGGAGTAATAATGTGAGCCAGAGGTGCTGTAGGGCCAAGCACAACATGCCTGTGGAGGTGCTCACTCAAGTCTGTGGTGCTGGCCTTGTTCAGGCGTTGCAGGAAGAACAGCACCTTTGTTGGCAGTAGCGGGCTGCCAAAGGCATGTGTGTAGCCTCCACACATTCTGGCACTGGTAAAACTCAAGTGGGTATCAGGGTTTTGCCCAGTGAGAGTGGGCTTCTTGTTAATTTTTCATTGTTAAAACTTTCTCAAGCCCTACCAGTAGGTAAGAATTGTGTGCATAAAGGGAGAAGATGGCCTGCTCCAGGTATGTCTACTTAATTGTGGGTGATGCTCCAAGGACTGGAATTCCACACATATAACCACACCACCGCCTACCTGGAGTCACCTGCCAAGATGCTGAACCTGTTTATCTCTCTTGTCCATCCATCTCTCCCACCTGTAAAATGAAATAATGATAGCCACCATAGCTTGACTCTAGTAAAGGATCTAGAACAAAGGCTGTCTTTGGGCCTTAATTGTAGGATGGAGGCACCTCTTTTAATGAATGGGCTATCTGCCTATGAAAACTGAACTTTGCCCCCAGAGTTTCTTGAGAAACAAAGCCAGCCGCTGAGATGTTCACTAGAATGATAGGGACAGAGTGTTTCTGGGGCTTTCCAATGGGAATGTGGACAGTTATGTGGTGGGGACCCAGGTGGGCCAGGCCATTTTGTTATCACTGTCCCTGGGAAACCCCTTAGCTTGATGGAAACACCATTGTTGAAAGCAATGAACAGTTGTTCGGGGCGGGGCGGGGGGAGCGGAGAAACCATAATTTGGCCTTTCCCAGGCTGCATAGCTCTGTGGTCTTCTAGTTTCTGTAGGTTTCTTCTTGCCTGTTCTGTCTTCTTTGGCACTGATGTATGCTTCGCTGAAGCACCTCAGCGACTTTTGCAGATCTCAGCAGCTGTTCACAATTCTGTGGTTTTCTTGGGGAAACCCCATTAGAAACCCCAAACGTGGAAATTTTTAGTAATCTCGTTCAGGTCCCAAAGTGAGGTAGAAATGTCTCAGGGGCTCCCCCTCAAAACACCCGGTTCTTCTGGATGTACATTTGAAGTTGCCCTTAAAACACCATCACCATCACAGGGTTTTCCAGGCTTCCTGAGACTGATTTCCCCAGTAGCCCCACAGAGCCCTTCAGCTTCTGGTAGAAAATACCCAAGTATTTTTTCAGGGGGCCCCAACGGAACCTAGAGGGTTTTCTTGGCTTTTGTGTGGGTAGTCACCAGATTTCTCTGGGCTACAGGAAGCAGCATTTGTTACTTGTCCCTTCCCCAGCAGGTATCTGTCCTGAGGTCAGTGGCTTGAGCGTCCTCCCTGGTTTTTCCAGTGCCCTCAGCCTTCCATTACAGGGCTTTATTTTAGCAGCCATGGTTTTGTCTGGGTTTAGCATGGATAGATTTAGGGGTAATTCCCAGTGAACTGCTCTTCTACAGAAACATAATCTCCTACTACCTAATGAGCAGGGCTCTGTCCCCACCCCCAACCTTCAACCTAATTCCATGGAGTTCCTCCCCAAGGACTCCCTCTCTTTTCTTTGAAGGAGCCACTCTGCTCCTGGATCCGCTTCTCTTCTGTCTCTCCAGCCGACAGTCTGTCTTCCCCGTTCCCAGTTGGCAGATCTGAGTCAGACAATCCCACTGGGTCTTTTTGTTTAGCCTGGGGAAGAGAAGACCCAGGAGACCACTGTCACTGGTTTCAAATATCTGCAGGAAGAGGGGCTAAGCCTTTTTATTGGTATAGTAGCCAGAAGAACTTGGATAGGTAAATCACAGTGGTAGAGTTTAAATTAGTATAAAGAAGACATCTAACACTACCATACCTCTACCAGGTTTAGGAACTTCCTGAGGGTGGAGTCTACATCTTGTCCATACTTGTTTAGTCAGCACTGAGCAGAGGTCTTAGGCGTAGCAGGTACCTAATGAAAGAGAAGCCTTCTAAATTTCTGAAGAAACAGACACTTATCAAACCAGAATAATAGTAATAGGAATTGCCCTTTATCTAATCATTCATTCATTTTTTTAAAAATTTATTTTTGGCTGCGTTGAGTCTTCATTGCTGCGCGTGGGCTTCTCTAGTTGTGGAGAGCAGGGGCTACTTTTCATTGGGTGTGCGGGCTTCTCACTATGGTGGCTCCTCTTGTTGCGGGGCACAGGCTCTAGGCGTGCGGGCTTCAGTAGTTGTGGCTCACGGGCTCTAGAGCACAGGCTCAATAGTTGTGGCACACGGGCTTACATGCTCCGTGGCACGTGGGATCTTCCTGGACCAAGGCTCGAACCCGTGTCCCCTGTATTGGCAGGCAGATTCTCAACCACTGTGCCACCAGGGAAGTCCCTAAACATTCATTCATTGATTCAGATAATATTAATTGAGCTCCTACTGTGTGTCAGGCTGTCCTAGGCACTAGCAGTACAGCATTAAATAAAATTAACTTTCTGCATTGTGGAGCTTACATTCTAGTGGGGAGAAACAGACAGCGTGTAATTACATATATACATAACGTGTATCAGGTGATACTAAGTGCTATGAAGAAAATGAAGCACATTGAGGCATAGGGCATGCCTAGCAAAGGAGGTAAGGCTGCAATTTTAAAAGAGTGCATAGAGAAGGCATCACCAGAAGGTAATATTTGAGCCAAGGCCTGAAGAAGGTAAGGTGGTGGTCGATGTGGGTACCTGTAGAAAGAGTGTTATAAGCAGAGGGATGGACTCAGGAGGGAGTGTGCTTGGCATGCTCAAGGATGAGCAAGAAGGTCAGTGTAGCTGGAGAAGAAACAGTAAGAGAGCGGTAGGAGGTGAGAGGGGAGAGTGGTTGGGATTGAGGGGGGAGAGGTAGCCAGGGGCCCAATCACATGGCCCTTTACAGGTGATGGTGAGGACTTGGCTTTGGTAGAATGAGAGAGAGGCCAGGAGAAGATTAGAAGCAGGGGTGAAATGATCTGAATTCTGCAAGGGTGGCAGCCAGGAGCCCAGTGAAGAGGCTGGTGAAAGCTGTCAAGTGAGAAAGAAGAGTGGCTTGGATCAGGAGGTAGAGGTGGAAATGGTGAAAAGGGACCAAGACCAGGCTTGCACATGGCATATTGATGGGTCTGGCCACCTTGAAAGCCACATTTTTTAACCACTTGGAGATCATAGAATCAGGGCTAAATAAGCTAGATATTCTTCTGGGATAGTCTCTTCAAATGTGGTGTCCTGAATGGTCCTCCTCCACTCTAGCGCTATTTCTGTGTGAATAACTGCACCATGTCTGGGTTGAGGTCCCACATCACCCATGTCTAGCTCTGTGACCTTGGGGGCAAGCTCCTTGAACTCTCTGAACCTTGGGGCAAATATTACCTGCCTCACAAGTCCATGGCGAAGACCTAACGAGATCTGCCGGAGATGCATAGAGCCCGGCATGGGTTGGTATCATAATTCTGATCATCTTTGCCACAGAACTCGTGTTGGAGACCCATTCACAGAATCTACAGCGTCTGTTCTCCCTTGTTTGGACTTCGTAGTAACCTTTGGGCACATCCTTAGGGCAGGCAGGCCCTAGCAGTGTTCCTGTCCTGCCAGGAGCTCCGTAGCGTTCCTCTGCATGGTCGTCAAGCACTGGTCTTAGTCAGGATCCCAGTTCTAGTCTCAAATCTGCCTTGACTCACTGTCTCACTTCGGCCAAGTCATTTTACCCCTAGGCCCCAGTTTCCCCATCTGTAAGATGGAGGATTGAAGTTGAGTCTAGGAATCCTGCTTCTCATGACCCTAGGCCTTGTGGATTCCATCATTATGGCATATTTCACGATAGTTATGCTTTAGGATGGCTCTTTCCTATCAACAGCTGCAGCACTTTAATTGCTAAAAATTAACTAATCCCAGTGTTAATGTAGGGTAGTTTATCACTGACCCCACAATATTTCTACTTCACGTTTATGTAGCACTTTACAGTTTAGAAAGCACTTTCATATCCACCTTGCCTTTAAAATTTTTTTTAAATTTTTTATTATTTTTTTTAATGGAGTGAGTTCTGCTCATTATTTCCCTGAGGGACTGTGGTTCCAGTGTTCCCAGATACTTTGTATTTTTTTGGCCGTGCAGCATGCAGGATCTTAGTTCCCTGATGAGGGATCGAACCTGTGCCCCTGCAGTGGGAGTCCTAACCACCGACTGCCAGGGAATTCCCCCTACCTTGCCTTTCTGATGCTTATAACCAACCACCCAGGGAGGTGAGCAGAGAGAAATCAGGCTGAGAAAGATGAAGTGACTTGCCCAAGGTTACATCAGGAGGAAGATGCAGGTTTTGGGCTTTCAAATCTGGACTAGACCACTTATGTCATGTGTGACCTTGGGCAAGTCTTTTAACTTGTAAATGGCTATAATAATAGCGCTTTGCTCTGAAGATTCAGTGAGTTAATTCATGTCGAAAGGCTCTCAGAATAGTGACTGTCAGTATCAGCAGCAACCAGCAGCCACAACCAAGGGCTCCTTCAGTCACATCATCTGGCTTCCCGTTTATTACATATTGATTTTTGTAAATAGTGTTTTTGCAGAAAGAAACTGCCTTTGGGACCTTCTGCTACTTGGTTTCATCCCTGATGAGACTCTCAGGCCAAGCCGGAGCCTTAAGGCTAGCTCCAAGCTACAGGGCTTTTTGGGCAGACTCCAGAGCTCCCCTCGGAACTAGAGGTTTTTCTCTCACTCTTCAGGAAATGCCATTGCAATGACTTCCATGGACTGCTTCCTGTCCCAGCCCTGCAGTCAGATTCTTGCTGGCTAGAGTGTGGAAATTGTAAAGTAATATCCCTAAAGGCTCCCCGCTCACACAAACTCCTTTTTTTGGCCATGTCTCTCCCTTTCCTCTTGTCAGTTACTTTCTTTGCTTCCTCCCCCTTCACCCTTCACCTAGCTTCTCTCTCCAGCCTGTGATCATCCCTTTAAGGTTTAGAAAATGCATTTCCACTGAGTTCTGTTCAGAGTTTTCCACCTACCCCACACTGGGGGTTGGTCAGAACTCCTGGGTTCTCTCCTGGCTCCACACTAAGTAGCAGTTTTAGTCTTGGACTCCCCCTAGAGGGACATTAAACCTGTCGCTTGCAGTGCCTTGTGTCATCCATTAACCCTGGGTTCCCCCGGGGTCCCCACCCCACACCCCGCACAGGCCTGGGACTCCTAAGAGAGGTCTTAGAGGTTGGCACGTAGAAATCCTGCCTCGTGGAGACCGATGACAGAGAGAAGAGTGAAGTGGAGCCTGCCACTCCCTCCCCGAGGTCACCTTTCAGGAGGAAGCTAGAAGGTTGAAAACCTTGTTGGACAATCATCTGAGGAATGGGAGCTAGCCTGGGAGGGGATTGGAACGCACTCAACTATGCCTCAGATCCTTTGTTCCGCTCTTGAAAGGGAAACATTCCCCTCCCTCCTCCCTGGCCACACACGTGCCTTTGTTCCCCTGAGTCAGGCGGGGCCAGGAACACTGTGTCCTTCCAAGGAGCCTGACTTGCCTCCCCAGAGACTGGCCTCCTGGTCATCGGGACTGAGATTTTTGCTCAGGAGCCCCCAGCTTCATGTCCTCTCCATAGAAGAGTCTTTCTCCCAGAGGCTGAGAACTTGGCTACAAACAGCTGCCCAGGGACTTCCCTAGAATTCTTCCATGGGATACCCATGTCCCAGGGTTACACAGTCCCTCCCTCTTATTCCACTTGGTGATTAATATCATTGTTAACGTTACTATTAATAGCACCTAACATTTATCAAGTGCTTATTCTATGCCAGGCGTTGTTCAAAATGCTTTACATGTATTAATTTATTCCATTCGCAGAGCAACACTCTGAAGTTGCTACTATTATTATCCCTATTTTACAAATGAGGAAACTGAGGTACAGAGATGTTAAGCAACTTATGAAGGGTAGCATGCTTAGTAAGTGGCAAAGCCTGTGAGGGTAGCTTCCAAGCTCCCACTTTTAAACACTACACCTTGCCCCCTCTCCTGACTGTACCAGTGTCTAAATGATTGTTGACATTTATTCAGTGCTCACTGTGTGACAGGGCTTTCACCAATTTAATCTCTGTGTTACTGTCCAGCAACCTCAGCATTACAGGACAGTGAGATGTGGGGGGACCCAGTTAGTGGGAAGCAGAGTCAGGATTTGAAACCAAGTTTGTCTAACTCCAAGCCTGTGTTCTTTATCTCTAAGCCATCTTTAAAAACCCTACAAGGTAGGTGGTGTCATCTTCATTTTATAGTTGAGAAGACTGAGACTCAGAGAAAAGTGACATGCTCAGGGCCACACAGGCTAGTGCCAGGACGACCCGGGCTTCAAACCTGAGGTGCTTGTCTTCACAAAACTTCATTGCCTTAGTGGTCTGTAGCCTGATGATAATTGCTTTTATATGCATGATAACACTTTATAACTTACCAGACTTCTTTGTATACATGATTTCACAGTGAGGTGGGTATGTTCAGTCCCATTTCAGGGAGGAAACTAAGGCAAGGGGCCTTAGTCCCACAGTAAATGGCTTAGAATTCTAGCTTTTAACTCAGTGTTATCGATGTTGCCTGCCTTCCCTAAAGTGGGATTCATTGCTTGGAGCTGTCTTCAGAGTTTTGTTGCATTTGTTAAATCAGCAAATACTGGTGAATACTTTATTTGCGCTAAGGGCTGGGGATACTGTGGGTACTGCAGTGAGGGGGACCGGGTCCCATCCCTCAATGGTCTGTTTCCATGCCCCACACCTTGGGCCTTGCTGGTGTCTTTCTGCCATCTGAGTCAGGCTGTGTGCATCACCCATCCGTTCCCTCAGCTCCCAGACACACGAGGCAAGGGTCATGGTAGTACGTATTGATCACTTTCTACATACCCATAGATAAAACTCTGCACTCAGATTTGAAACTTAGCTTAATTTCTTGCTGGTAGACAAATCAGCTTTAAATTCTCATCCATAAATCTGAGAGAATAGTACCAGCCTACCAGAGTAAGCGAGGCTCAACTGAGAAAGTGAAATGCAAAAGTGTTTTTTTAGTAATAATGACAGGTGCTATGTGTTGAGTGCTTGCTCTGTGCCAGGTGCTATGTTTATGCCCCTGACATAATCATCTTGTTTGGTCTTCACAACTGCTTTGGTGTGAAGATGGAGAATCCAGAGCTTCAAGAGGCTTTATAGCATTTCCACGGCACCACACCTTGTAAGAGGCAGAGCTGGGTCTTGCACCCAGCTGTATCTCATGCCAAAGCCTACCCTCAAGTCACAGCATCATTGCTTCTTTGCAGGCCTGGACTGGCTTACTTTACCCTGAGTACCTGGCACAGGACCTGGGGTTGGGCAAGGGCTCAGCCAGGATCTGCTCAATGAACATGAAGGGTTGTTATTATTAGATGCAGGTTAAGCTACAAAAATATCTCTGTCCTTAAGGAAGCAAACTCATTTAAAGCAGTAGGAATAGATTCACAGCCCTTGGTGAATGGCTCCAGGCAAACTGTGCCAAATCTGTATTGTAGACTCCAGAAATGGAAGAGGACAGACCCCCTGGCTGCATCCCACAGGTGCCCTGGACCCCTGCCAAACCAGCCCACTTCCACCATCAGCTAGCTACTCAATTGGTGGCTTGGTCCAGGGACCTCCACCCTCAGCCTGCATCACCCCATGTACCTTCTCCCTCACCAACTGCATTACCAGCCCAAACCCTAGTGTCAGGAAGGAGAAAGGTCACTAGAGCCTTGAATAATAGCTTCCTCAGCAGTGTGCCTTTGTGCAGTTCACACCGAGTCCTTAGTTTTCTCATCTGTAAGATGAAGGTAGTAATCATCCCTTAATGAAGATAGTGGTAGTAATCTCTTTGTCATAGGCTTGCCTGGATCACTCTTCCCCTAGATCTGATCAGGGCTGTCTTAGCATTTAGGTCACAACTCAAATATCACCTCTCCTAAAGAGTAAAGAGGCCACCTTTGTTTACCTCTTTACTGCCTGACTCCTCTTGTAAAAACTAAGCTCCTGGAGTGTAGGGGGTTTGTTTCAAGTTTCTTTCATCCCCAGCATCTAGCAGAGTGCTTGGCACATGGGATCCACTCGGTGAATACTTGCTGAATGAGTGAGTGACTCTGTAGCCTACCTAGCACAGTGCCTGAATACAGTATGCTCAGTCGGTGTCAGGCATCATTACTACCTACTAGGAAAATGTGGACCATGAAGGCTTTCAGTAGGTGAAACGAATGTGGCAAGGGCAGCCTTGATAGGTAAGAAAGATCCAGACAGAGCTGGAGGGTGGAGTGTGTATGAAGCATTTGGGAGACGGTGAAGAGGCAGTCTGGCAGCAGAGGGTCTGGGCTGTCAGTAAAGCTGGTCAGGGAGAAGGGAATGGTGACTGATGGTGGAGGCCCCTGGGCAGAGGGATGGGGATAGTTGCTGGTAGAGGTGGGCCCAATGGGGAGAGGCCCAACACCAGAGCCATGCAGCCAGGTCTCTAGTTATCGCTGGCAGAGAGAATCCCTTGCCAGCCAGGGCTCAGCAGGGAGAAAAAAGCCAGATGCACCTGCGACCTGTGGATCAGGTAGGCTGCCGTGGTTGTTATTTTGGGGCTCCAGGCCAGGTGCAGATTCAAAGGCTTGATTGAAGCCTTTTGGCAACTCTGGTCTCAGCAGGGGAAACATCATCTGTCTCCTGCCACCTGTGGCAACAATGCCAGGAAGGTACCCTGGGCAGGCCCAAAGGGACCCAGCTTTCTTGCTGCCCTCATGGAGTAAGAAATACCCCCCAGGAGAGGCCACTCCTTCCCTGCCCCACAGCTCCCTTTCCGAAGGGCTAAGGTGGCAATAAGGTACCTCCTGTCCAAGAGGCCCCCATAGTTCCGCCCCATGGAAGGCAGCGGTGGGGCATTGGGAGCCGTTGACAGCTGGGCCCAGCTAGGGGGAGGGGTCAGTTTGGGAGCAGGTGCAGATTTCGGGGAGGGCGGGGCCTGAAGGGAAGTAGGGATCTTGGTAAACTGCAAAATTTCCCTCCCCATCCCCCATCCCCAGACACAGCTGGCTTCTCCAGGAACCTGATGACCTAGTTACAATGCTTAGAAATTGTTAGCTCAGCTTGCAGTTCAGGGCTGTGCCAGTCTCTCCTCTCTGAGTCTTCTTGGGTCCAAAAGGTACCCTGGCATTCCCCTGTGGGGCTTCCATGTGCAGGACACACACCACGTCACATGTACGGGCTTCTTGTCCAAGAGAGGAAAGAAGCAGTCATGCTTTTTCCCTTCTTCCCTGGTGTGCCCCACCCCTCCCCAGCTCAGGGAAAAGACTCCCCTGCCCCTATCCCCTCCTTCCTTCTGTCTCTCTTATGGGGGGGGGTGGCAAATGAAGGTCACAGACTTCTCCCCTGGAGGTTCAGCAGAGAGGGAGAGAGTCCCGTTGCCCTAGGGATAGCTTGAGCTTACTTAACCTTTCCCTCTCTGTCTGATGTTCAGACCTGATAAAAGTGGGGGAGGAAGAATCTTTTGGGGGCTCTGGAGGTCCCAGTCCTCCCAGGAAGCAGCTGCTCTTGGTATTCTTGATGTTTGCATCTCCAGTGCCTCCCTGGGAGAAATGCCATTACTGTTCAGAGCCAGATACAAAATTTGACAAACCAGTGCTGAATCCTACTTGCTCTGTAGATAACCTTGGACAAATTGCTTAATCTCTCTCAGCCTTAGTTTCCTCATCTGTTAAAAGACGAAAATAATGCAGTACTTTTCTTGAAAGACTCTTTTGATCATAAAAATAAGTGGTAAGATACATGGAACATTTATCTTGGAGCCTGGCGTATGTAATTACTCAGTATGACAGCTACTATTACAGCTGTTATTAGCAGATTGCCTTCACAGGTGATCAAGAAGCTGTGATCACTATCGAGGCTACACTCCAAGAGCAGACTTTTAGGCTGACAGAGTATATGGATATCCTTTGAACCAAGAGCTTGGAGATTTTAAGACTCCTGAAGCTGGGGGCTGTAGCTCATAACCTTGTCCCCCACCTCCTCCACAAGGGCCCCAAATCATGCTGTACAGTGGGGGTTTGGCCATGGTTGCTGGCTGGGCATTTGGTGATGGGGCATATTTTCTTCGGCACTTTGCCAAGTGCCTCCAGGAAGGCAGGGATCTCCTCCTCTGCTTTATTCGCTGCTCTATCCCTAGATCCTGCCACAGAACCTGGAACATAGAAGACATTGAATCATTATTTGTTGACTGAGTGGAAGACTTAATGAGTTGAATATTTAAAGAGCGTAGGAGCATGCCTAGCATATAGTAGCTGCTTGACATGCATCTTAATGATTAAACAAGGTGCCGTGGGGACTCTGGAGTTTTCCAGGATGGCCCCACTCCTTGTTTGCTGTGTGGCTGTAAGCCTGTTGCCTCATCTGCTGAAGAAAGATAACACCCGCCTTGCCTCCCTCATGGGCTATCTGGGAGGCCCAAGGAGATGATAGATGAAAAAGCACTTTGAGAACTATAAATGTTTGGTCTTGTTGCTGCTCCTTGACTGAGGTCAGAACCCTATGTCTTTCATTCTTTCATTCATTCTTTTACTCATTAATTCATTCAACCAACAAGCACTTTTTGAGTGGAAGCAATATCCTAGCTCTCTCACTTAATCTAGCTTCATGAATTTGGACAGGTTACTTTACTTCTCTAAACCTGAACATCTATAAAATGGAAATAATAATCATTTCATAGGATTGTTGGGAGAAAGACTAAGCAAGGTGCTCTGAGCTTATTGAAGGTAGAAACTGCATCTCATTCACTGCCATCAGCTACTCTTGTGCCTAGCACTTGGTGGCTGAGTGTTTAGTGTCCAAGTTAATGAACATTATAATGATGAACGGTGTATGTAAAGTGCCCCAGCACAGAGCCTGGTATGGAGTAAAAGCTGGGTCCTTTACCAAATGCTGGGTCTTTCCCTTTCCTCTCACTGTGAGGTTTGGTCATTCATTAATTCAGCCATTGGATGCCTTTTGCAGTCTAATTACTCGGCAAGGCCAGATCTATGAGTAAGACTCAAATGGGAAGTAGAGATGACTATTAACTCCTCACCCCCGGATGTCCTCACCCACCTCTAGGCCCCACAGACTGCTGAGTGGGAGCTCTGACCGGCCAGAATCAGTGCTGCTTAAATATAAAACTGGGAGGCACAGTGGGCCTCACCCCACACTCACCTCTGATTCAAAACAAGAACAACCACCCCTTGTTCTACCCACTCTCCATCTACTACTCAGAAAAATTTCCCTTTGCTCACAGCACCCACATTCATATGGAACCCTAGGGGTTACCATATCAAGGAAGTCTCCAGGGAGTCGCTCAGAAATGGCCCTTTGGGCAGGGTCCCCTGGGACTGGGTCCAGCAGCAGGTGCAGGCAAGAGGCCCCAGGCTGGTGGCTAAGTGATGAAACTGAGAGATGTGTAGAGCCAGACAAGAAGTCAGCCCAGAGGAAACTGCCTGCCTGTCCATGCAGGTGTCCAGGCACCTGGGAGCAGTTTCTGGGTCTGATTTAGTGGTGGAAGGTAGGGTTCCAAATTAGTAGACCACGCTTCAGTGAGGAGAACCCATAGCAAAGCCTGCAGTTGGCACCCAGGTCAGTTTCCTTTGAGCCCTTCTCAGACCCCTTCAGGGTAAAAGAGGTGCTTCCTCTAGGCTCCACAGCACCTACTACTGGAAGATCTCCAGGAACAGTGGAATAATACCATAGCTCCCTTTACGGGGCCTCTGCTGTGTTTGGGGCACTGTGCTGTGAGCTTCTGAAGAGAATGGGATCATTTCATTATTGCAAGTACGGCCTCTGGAGTGGGACAGAGCTGAGTTTGAGTCTGTCTCCATCACATACCAGCTGTTTGATCTTGGGCTCATTCCTCCCCCTTTCTGAGCCTCAGCTCCCCTGTCTCAAAAATGGAGATGGTAATACCTGCCTTGTAGGGTTTTTGTAAGGATGAAATGAGATCATACATGTCGAGCTTGGCACAGATGTTATAGTAATTTTAATAATAGCTAACATTTATACAGCACTTACCCTTAAGTATTTCATATGTGTTAATTCATTGAATTCTCAAAACAGTACCATTGAGGTAGGCATTCTTACTATAATTCTCACTTTACAGGGGAGAAAAGTGAAGCATAGGGAAGTTAAGGAATTTGTACAAAGATGCTAGGTTGGTAAGTGGTGTAAAGTCGTGATTTGAACCTTAGTCTGGCTCTAAAGCCCACCGTGTTCTACCTGTGGATAAAGAGGGCCTGGTAAATGTTGCTGCTGTTTACTCTTATACCCAGCATTGTAGCTGTCTGTGGTTTTTGGTCTATCTGCTGACTTCTGAGCTCAGTGAAGGCAAGAAACCCATCTTAATCACCTTGTATCCCCAGAGACCAACATAGTACTCATAGTACTCATTAATATTTGCCTAATGGCTGAGAATATTCCCTCTCTTCATTAATCAGTCAGTAGCTCTTTATCGACCATTTCCTGTAGGCTAGATTTGAGCTAAATCCTGGGAGGAATGCAAAGTACAACTCTGCCTCTGTAAACGGAAGATTGGGTGTGTGGGGGGGGTGGGGAGAGCATTCCAGAGCACTGTGTCATGGCAGAAACTTCCACACAGGAGGCAGAAACAATACAGGTGGCTTGGGGATGTTTTCCAAGCTGGGATTCCCACCCCTCCCTGATGGGGCCACTCCCTCCATCTCCTGCAGAACAAGGTGACACAGATTCCTTGCCTCTTCCCCGGGGTAGAAACTTCTCCTTCTCTTTGCTCTCCTTATTGAGGAGGATGCATCTTTCTTGCTCTGGCAGCCAGTTTGTGGGAGCCTAGAATAATGACAGGAGGAAAAGTCAGCTATTTGGAGCTAAGAAGGGACCTTAAAAAATCACTTCTGCCCCAACACTGCAGACAGGGTGGTCTTTTGAAAACCAGTTCAGATCTTGGCACATTCTTGCTTACAACCCTCCACCCAATTGGAATAAAACCCAGTCCTTACCGAGGCCTCTAAGGCCTGCATGATCTGGTACTGGCTGCCTCTCCATCCTTCAGCACTCCCCCTTCCCCCTCTGCGCTCATGGCTCGGGGCTCCTGCTGTTCCTGGTTCCTGGCTCACTTGCCCCTGCCTGAGGGTCTGTGTAGTTGCCTGTTCCCTCTGCCTGGAGTGCTTTGCCCTCGGTGTTTGCCTTGCTGGTCCTTTCAGTTGACTCAGCTCCCAGGTCACCTTCTCTGAGAGGTTCTCTTTGACCTTTGGTCTAAAGTAGCCAAGGTACTTCTAAATCACTCTCTAGTCTTTTACTTTCTTGTATTTTTGTCACAGCACCAACCTCTATCTGAAATTTTCTTTTTGTTTGTTTATTTGGTTTTTGTCACTCTTCTACTAGAATATAAGCCCCATGATTAGAAGGACTTTAGATGGCTCATCATTTTATCTCTAATACCTAAAACTGTTCCTTATCATTCACATTCAGTGAATGATTTTGGAATGAATGATTGAACAAATGAATAAACCTAAGACGTTGTTTTTATTTTACACATGAGAAAACTGAGTCAGCCCAGAGAAGCTAGTAAGAATTGTGAGTGTTCTTTCAACTTACCTTTTGAATGCTAAGTGCCACCATGTACTATACTTAGTGATCCACATGCATTATTTCTGGCACTTATCTTTGTTATAATGAATTGTTTGGGACATCATTTTTGTACACCATTTGTAGCATTTAAAAGAGAACTGGACCAACCCATATTTTATTGGAGCCTCACTCTGTTTTACAAAGAGTTGGAGGCAACTTAGGAAAATTCATATGATCAAAAGGATAAAATAGCAGGGGGAGTCAAGGGAAAGGAAAGTACGGATAAGAAGATGATAAGATGGATAAGCTTAATTCACAGAAGCAAATAGCATGGAGGTCCCGTTGAACTGAGCAAAGCTTTTCTATCATTCTTTATGATTGATAAGTAAATTATGCCCAGATTCGTGAAAATGATGGAGTTTTAAAAAGCCAGTCACACACATGACCTTGGGATTGTCCTAGACTGCATGTGATAGTCCAGGATTTGTTGGCTCCCTCACTGCCTCATACCTGGGCTCCTGGGCTGAGACAGCATGATGATCTTCCTCCTCCTTCACCAGAGGGGCCAGTGCAGCAGGGAGGAGCCTGGCCCACCCCCGCAACCCTTTTGGGACACAGCCAACTTTGTTTCAAAGAGAGTCTTTTGGGAGCTTCCCTGGTGGCACGGTGGTTAAGAATCCACCTGCCAACGCAGGGGACACAGGTTCGAACCCTGGTTCAGGAAGATCCCACATGCTGCAGAGCAACTAAGCCGGTGCACCACTACTGAGCCTGCGCTCTAGAGCCCGCGAGCCACAACTATTGAGCCCGCACGCCTACAGCCTATGCCCCACAACAAGAGAAGCCACCGCAGTGAGAAGCCTGTGCACCGCAACAAAGAGTAGCCCCTGCTCGCCGCAACTAGAGAAAGCCCACGTGCAGCAACAAAGACCCAATGCAGCCATAAATAAATAAATAAATAAACTAATTAAAAAAGAGAGAGAGCCTTTTTTCCAGATTTATTAATTGAGATATCGCCATTTGAAGACCCAGTTCTATCCTTGAAATACTTCCAGTTGAATTAGAAAAGACGTAATGCACGTGAAAAGAGATCTTGTGAAAGCCAACAATAAATGCTAAATGCCAAATAAGAGCAGCACTTCACAGGAGAGGTGACTTTTGTGCTGGGACTTACCGCAGAGACAGGGAAAAGAGGAGCTGGTGCTCCATGTGAGCTAAGTTGTGCAGACTGGCATGGACTCTCAAGAAGAGACCCATAGGAGTGGCAGTCCATTTTGGAGTGTGTGTGAAAGGGTCACTTATTAGGTGATAAAGCCAGAAAGGTCAACTGGAGCCATATTTGTGGGAGCCTCAAGTGCCAGGGAGAGAGTCCGAGGCCCTCCTCAGCAGTCCTGGTATCCCAATATATATATCTCATTGCCAGGTACAGATGCCCATCCTGGCCACCTTCTGGTCCACTGATTCCCAGGTAGCAATGCCAGCATCTGGAATGAGAGTCAGGACCTAGAACTGACAGTGAGCAGAGGAGTAAGTGTAGGGTCCTTGTCAGTTCCGCCTGTGGCTGTCCCAGGTGCATTCATTCATTTGTTGATTCAGCAGATGTTTATTGAGCACCACCACATGCCAGGCCCTGTGCTAAGTGCTGGGGGTGCTGTGGTGAACTAGACAGTCAAGGACACTGCTTTCACGTACGTGAGCTGGGGAGGCAGCTAGCCTGAGAAACAAACAAATAAGATGATTTCGGACAGAGGGTTAAATAATTTAAAGAAAATGAAACTGAGTAATGCAGTATCTAGGGAACCAACTTTATACGAGGAGGTCAAGAGGGCCTCTCTGAGGAGGTGACTTTTGACCTGAGAGTAGATTAAGGAGCAAGCCGGCCTGGGAAGATTTGAAGCAAAGATTTTGCAAACAGAAAAGCAAGGCAGATTGAACTTGGCTCGTCCAGACTTTGGGCCCACGCAGATACTCGGCTCTGACACTGGTGGGCCCACTGCGGGCCTTGCTTTCCCTTTGTGTTATGGGTCTTTCACTCCTCCCTCCCAGGGATCCAAAGGGAGTAATGGCGACTACCACTTACTGAGCACCTTTCCCAAATCAGGCACTCTACATCCATTTTCTTGTTTATTCTCCCACCCAGCCTGTGTGATGAGTGGGCTATCGGCTCCAGTTTCTTTTCCATGAGGAAATTGAGATTGAGAGAGATGAAGTTCCATGCCCAGGGTCCTGCAGCTTGGACACAGTGGGACCTGGATTCAGACCCACATTGGTCTGGCTCCAAAAGCCAGGCTTCTTTCCAGTGCTCCACCCTCAAGTAAGCGAAGCATTGTTAGTTCAGGATGTGCAGAAAGCTGCTGAGCAAAAGGAGAGTTAGGGCAGCATCTTGGAATGAGGGTCTTCAAGGACACCTACTGTCCTCTCATCTGATAGGACTCTTTTTGCTAAACTTCAGGAGGATGCTCCCAGAGCCCGGGGTCACTATTGGCCTTTGCCAGAGGCATGTTCGGGCTTAGCCAGCTGAGTATCCCCCAGTTTCCTGCTTTTACCATCTCAGCTGCTGGTCAGGAGGTTTAAGAAGGTGACATCATCTAGCTGAATCAGCTGCTGCTTCTAGACACATTAACGGGAACTGAAAGTCATTGCCCCTTCCTTCCCGCTCTGCAAGTCTCTTCAGAACGAGGCTGGGGTACAGACATTCCACCTGTCTGCAGGGTCTTAGCTGGAACAGTGCTCCCCACTTTTAAGGAACTAGAAGGTGCATTTTCCTGGACAAAGGTGTCCTCAAGGCTTCTCAAGCTAAAAGGAACAGTGCCCTTGAGGGGTAGGATTCACAGGAGGGCCTCCGTCCCTCTCCTCCACCTTCATTTATCCCTGTGACTTTGACGAGAATTCCTGACCCTTCTGATCTCCTTTGCCCAAGTCCAAGGCTCAGGTCCAGCACTGTAGGATGGGCAAACAAATGTTATTTGTGGACTTTGACCTTAAGGCCTGTAGAGTCGGGTCAAGGGGAAAAAAAGACAGCTTATGTTTCAGAGCAGAGCATCCACCACACTATGACCTATTGGATATCCTCCCTTGACCCAGTGACTGAAAAGGAAAAAAATAAAGAAACAGAAAAGTAATAAGATGGCCCAGGGCCAGGTGACTAGGACAATAGACAGCTTACTTGCTCTGTGACTTTGCCTCTCTCAGCTTCACTGTTTTCATGTGTAAAATGGAAGTCACCAAGGTACGTGGCTCCTTTGATCATTGGAATATTACACAGCACATGTACAGCATTCAGCAGTGCACGCAGCACCCAGGGAGTACTCAGTGAATGGTAGCCCTGTAGATAGGTTCTCAAAAGAAGGCCATTGAGTAAGGGGAACTGGGCTTTGGAGTCTGGATAGGCTGTGGATGGATGCTGGCTGGAAGCAGCCTATTCAGATGAGAAGAGGACAGACTTTGGATGCTGACAGTCTGCTGTGAAGTCTTGACAGGTGACTCTACCTCTTAGAGCCTCCGTTTTCTTCTCTGTAAAACTTGGGTACTGCTAGAATCTGCTTCACAGGACTGTTGAGGGGGTTAGTGAGGTGCTATCTTGATAATAGAAGCTGCTGAGGGAGTCCCCAGCATGTGCTGTTGTTGTTTCTCATTTGGCAGGAGAACTAGCCTGCTTAACGGCTGGAAGCAGGGGCGGGGGGGGGTGGGGGGGGGACTTCCCTGGTGATCCAGTGGTTAAGAATCTGCCTTCCAATGAAGGGCACGCGGGTTTGATCCCTGGTCGGGGAACTAAGATCCCACATGCTGCGGGACAGCTAAGCCTGCACATCACAACTACTGAGCCCGCACGCCGCAACGAAAGATCCCACATGTCATGCCACAACTAAGACCCAGCGCAGCCAAAATTTTAAAAGTTAAAAAAAAAAAAGCTAGAAGTGGGATGTGAGAGGGCAGAGCTATTTTTTTTTAAACATCTTTATTGGAGTGTAATTGCTTTACAATGTTGTGTTAGTTTCTGCTGTATAACAAAGTGAATCAGTTATACATATACATATGTTCCCATATCCCCTCCCTCTTGCATCTCCCTCACACCCTCCCTATCCCACCCCTCTAGGTCGTCACAAAACACCGAGCTGATGGCCCCGTGCTATGCGGCTGCTTCCCACTAGCTATCTGTTTTAATTTGGTAGTGTATATATGTCATGGCCACTCTCTCGCTTCGTCCCAACTTACCCTTTCCCCTCCCCGTGTCCTCAAGTGCATTCTCTACATCTGCGTTTTTTTTCCTGTCCTGCCCCTAGGTTCTTCAGAACCATTTTTCTTTTTTAGATTCCATATATATGTTAGCATACGGTATTTGTTTTTCTCTTTTTGACTTACTTCACTTTGTATGACAGACTCTAGGTCCATCCACCTCACTACAAATAACTCAATTTCGTTTCTTTTTATGGCTGAGTAATATTCCATTGTATATATGTGCCACATCTTCTTTATCCATTCATCTGTCGATGGACACTTAGGTTGCTTCCATGTCCTGGCTGTTGTAAATAGTGCTGCAATGAACATTGTGGTACATGACTCTTTTTGAATTATGGTTTTCTCAGGGTATATGCCCAGTAGTGGGATTGCTGGGTCGTATGGTAGTTCTATTTTTAGTTTTTTAAGGAACCTCCATACTGTTCTCCATAGTGGCTGTATCAATTTACATTCCCACCAACAGTGCAAGAGGGTTCCCTTTTCTCCACACCCTCTCCAGCATTTATTGTTTGTAGATTTTTTGATGATGGCCATTCTGACCAGTGTGAGGTGATACATACCTCATGTAGTTTTGATTTGCATTTCTCTGATGATTAGTGATGTTGAGCATCCTTTCATGTGTTTGTTGGTAATCTGTATATCTTCTTTGGAGAAGTGTCTATTTAGGTCTTCTGCCCAATTTTGGATTAGGTTGTTTGTTTTTTTGATATTGACCTGCATGAGCTGCTTATATATTTTGCAGATTAATCCTTTGTCAGTTGCTTTGTTTGCAAATATTTTCTCCCATTCCGAGGGTTGTCTTTTAGTCTTGTTTATGGTTTCCTTCGCTGTGCAAAAGCTTTTAAGTTTCATTAGGTCCCATTTGTTTATTTTTGTTTTTATTTCCATTTCTCTAGGAGGTGGGTCAAAAAGGATCTTGCTGTGATTTATGTCATAGAGTGTTCTGCCTATGTTTTCCTCTAAGAGTTTGATAGTGTCTGGCCTTACATTTAGGTCTTTAATCCATTTTGAGTTTATTTTTGTGTACGGTGTTAGGGAACGTTCTAATTTTATTCTTTTACATGTAGCTGTCCAGTTTTCCCAGCCCCACTTATTGAAGAGGCTTTTTCTCCACTGTATATTCTTACCTCCTTTATCAAAGATATGGTGACCATATGTGCATGGGTTTATCTCTGGGCTTTCTATCCTGTGCCATTGATCTATCTTTCTGTTTTTGTGCCAGTACCATACTGTCTTGATTACTGTAGCTTTGTAGTATAGTCTGAAGTCAGGGCACCTGATTCCTCCAGCTCCATTTTTCTTTCTCAAGGTTGCTTTGGCTGAGGGCAGAACTATTGCTCATTCCCTCTCTCACCTGGACAACTCTACAGCCACCTCCGTGCTTCTGCCCTTGCACACCACTCCCCTCCCCAATCTGTTAGCCATATAGCAACCACTGATTCTTCTAAAGTAGAGGTCAGATCCTGTCATTCTTCAGTTCAGAACCCTCCAGTGACTCTTCATTCATGAGAATAAAAACCAACGTGTATACAGTGCAGGGACGGTCTGCTAGAAATAAGTGCCCTAGGCTCATTCCTAATCAGAAGCAGCCCTGTTCCAGCACCTTTGTCCCTGTGTGTGTGTGCATGTGTACAGGCACAAGTAGGTGACACAGTGGTAATGCTATACACCCAGGACATTTCATAATAGGGAAGGACACTGACCACTGCTTTGGGGTACCTAAGGTCATCTGGGCTGAGAAAGCTAAGGGCACTCAGGCAGGTCTTCCTCCCTTCTGAATCTGAGTCATTTCCTGAGAGATGTTGGTCATTCATTCATTTGTTCATTAACAAATAGTTATTGAGTACCTGCTGTGTGTTAGACACTGAGCCATAGGTTGGGCATACAGTGTAAACAAACCAGAGTCCCTGTATTCACTATATGAGCAAAGGTGGGAGCAAGAGACCAGTAAAAAGCTGGGCAGGTGATGACGGTGGTTTGTACGAGGGTGGAGATGTGGCCAAAGTGGTGAGCAGTGGTCAGAGCGTAGATATAATTTGAAGGTCAGGGCCACTGGATCTGCTAATGATTGGATAAGGGGTATGTGAGAGAAAAAGGAGTCCAGGTTTTTGGCCTGCGCAACAGGAAGGAGCTTGCTGCCGTTTAATGAGAAGGGGAAGACATCACGGCCAGTAGTTTCCTGCGAGGGCTCCTGCATGCAAGTCCTAGTTTGTTCACTCTTTGACTTTTGGGAAAGTGTTTAAGTATACCAAGCCTAGGTCTCCTCGAATGTAAACCTGCTGTCTAGGCCATAGGCAGTCTGGTGCTGTGAAAACTAAATGGGGGTAATTTGTGTGAAGGGCTTTTAGGACAGTGCCTGGCATATAGTAGGTCTCTGATTTACTATTGTGGAAGACAGGGAAGCCCAAGACCAAGCAGTCATCAGCTCCCACCCCACCTCCACCACCCTCTCAAGGAGGCAGCTCAGACACCATCTGTCCAGCAGAGAAAAGCTGTAGGGAGACAGCTTTTGGGGGGCATTAGATAGATGAGCCCTTCCCAAGAAACCTAATCTCATTCTCAGCAGGTGCTAATCCCAGCAGCCTCCCTTGGTATCTGAGCCCAGCCAACCCAGTTCCTTCCCCGACTCCACGCTGAGTTCCAGACCCTCTTCCCCCTTCTCACCATCTCTAAGCTGCCACCAGCACACTTTCTTACCAGATGGAGGGGCTCCTAAAGGAGGAGGCTGCCATCCATCTGACTGGGCCCAGTCCCTTACATGTGCAGGTCATCAGAGGCTTCAGGTGCCACCTGTCCAGAGGGCCCTGCCCCCACAGGTGCCAGTTCCTGGGCGTGGTGCTTGATCCAGACAGATCTAGGCTGGAGCCAGCTGGAGCCAGAGACTCCCACTGTGCCCCAGCTGCTGCCTGCCCTCCCACCCACAGGCTGAGAAACAGGCTTAACTCTTTGGACACCACACATGTACCCAGAGTTAGTGGTTGCAGTTCTGGCTCCAAGTATGCACTGTTCCAGTGTACCCTTTTTTCTTTTTTTAAGAAATTTATCATAAATACAACAGAGAATATCTTATGCGTATGTTAAGTTTCAAGACTAGGAAAATGATCACCTGTAAACTCATAACCCAGTTTATGAATACCTTAGAGCCCCCTGTGTGTCCCCTCCAGTTACAGCCACACCCTACCCATTCTCCGGAGATTTGTGTCTGTCGTTCCCTTGCCTTTAAAAAAAAGTTTTTGTGTGTGTGTGTGTGTGTATGCTTCTGCATGCTTTTAAATTTCATTTAAATATCATACTGTGTGTATTCATCTGCAGTCTTCTTTTTTCACTGAACATTGTGAGATCCCTTGATGTTACGTGTATAGTTGTAGTTCATTCATTTTCATATCCCTTTGTATGATTATGTCTCAGATTATGTATCCATTCTACTGTCAGTGATTATTGGGTTGTTCCCTTGTTTTTGCTATTTCAAACAATGTGGTTTTGAACATTCTGTGTGTCTCCCTCGCATGCACATGTTCAAGAGTCTCTCCTGGGCAGTGGTTCCGAGACTTCAGCTGCTTATCAGAATCACCTGGAGGGCTTGTTAAACCACAGATTACTGGGCTCCACCACCACAGTGTTTGATTCTGTATGTCTGGGGTTGGGGCCCTGAGAATTTGCATTTCTAACAAGTTCCCAGGTGATACCGCTACTTCGGGTCCAGGAACCACACTGTGGGAAACATTGCTGTAGGATATATACTCAGGAGTGGAATTGCTTGATGGAAGGTAATGCCCAAATGTTTGCCTATGTGTTTGTAAGAAGTTATGCTGGAAACAGCAGCATATGAATTTCCATTGCTTTACATCTTAATACTTGATATGGTCAGACTTTAAAATTTTTATATAGCTGGTGGGTGTGAGATGGTATCTTGGGGTTTTAATTTGCATTTCTCAGTGGAGTTGAGAATCTTCCCTTACATCTATTGACCATGTTTCTTCTTTTGTAAAATACCTGTAAAAGTCTTTGCTCTGTTTTCTTTTCATATGCCTTTTTCTTATGGATTTGTAGAAATTCTTTATATATTCTGAATACTAATCTTTTTTATATATAAATTTATTTATTTTTGGCTGTATTGGGTCTTCGTTGCTGCACGTGGGCTTTCTCTAGTTGTGGCGAACAGGGGCTACACTTTGTTGTGGTGTGCGGGCATCTCATTGTGGTGGCTTCTCTTGTTGCGGAGCACGGGCTCTAGGTGCACAGGCTTCAGTAGTTGTGGCACATGGGCTCAGTAGTTGTGGCTCATGGGCTCTAGAGTACAGGCTCAGTAGTTGTGGCGCACGGGCTTAGTTGCTCAGCGGCATGTGGGATCTTCCCGGACCAGGGATCAAACCCGTATCCCCTGCATTGGCAGGCGGATTCTTAACCACTGCGCCACCAGGGAAGTCCGTATTCTGAATACTAGTCTTGTCTGCATGTGTTATAAATATAGGCTCGCAGTTTGCCTTTTCACTTTATATATGATGTCTTCTGATAATTAGAATTTCTTAATTTTAATGTAGTTGAATCTTTTCTTCCACGATTTACACCCTTTATGTTATGTTGAAGAAATACTTCCTTAATCTCTAGTCCTAAAGACATTTGTATTTTCTTCTAAAAGTTTTAAAGTTTTTCCTCTCACGTTTAAGTTCTTAATAGATCTGGAATTGACTCTCGTGTCATCTTAGTAATTTTGTTGATGGAATACCTTTATTTCGATAGGTTTTAAACATCTACAGATCTGAATTATTTATAACTTGAGTTGTACCTAGAGCTTATTATATACACTGCATTAATATTTCATATTGAACAAAGGTGTCCTCTTTGGGAAAGAGTTTTGATCACATTTAAAAGCAGACTTTTGTTGTATTTTTCAAATTTAGATATGATAATGGTATTGTGATTATGGATTTTTTTTTCTCTTTTAGAAATACACGCTAAACTATGTCTAGAATTTTCTTCAGAATAATGCAGAGAGGTGAGGGAGAGTTGAAACACATGAAATCAGATTGATACTGAGTTGATAATTGTTGAAGCTGAGTGACGGTGGTTCATTTTATCATTCTGTCTACCTTTGTACATGTTTAAATATTCTCATAATAAAAAGTTAAAAATATCCAAGGACTATTTCCAGGGTTACTTATGAGGTAAAGCATCTTTTATTATATTTTATTAGAGCCAGCTGGGTCTCCATCGACTTCCAGGAGTCCCTGATAGAGTGTTCTTAGCATGCAGGCAGATTGTTAAGGAAAACAGGAGGAGAAGGAGTAGTAGGGGCCTTAGGGGAAGAAAGTGGGGCTTCCCTGGTGGCACAGTGGTTTAGAATCTGCCTGCCAATGCAGGGGACACGGGTTTGAGCCCTGGTCTGGGAAGATCCCACATGCCGCGGAGCAACTAAGCCACCTGCGTGCCACAACTACTGAGCCCATGTGCCACAACTACTGAGGCCCGTGCACCTAGAGCCCATGCTGCACAACAAGAGAAGCCACCGCAATGAGAAGCCGGTGCGCTGCAACGAATAGTAGCCCCCACTCACTCACTGCAACGAGAGAAAGCCTGTGCACAGCAACGAAGACCCAACGCAGCCAAAAATAAATAAATAAAATATAAAAAAAAAGATCCAATGCCTTCTTTAAAAAAAAAAAAAGAAAGAATGAATGAAAGAATGAAAGGTGGGAAGAGGGCTCCCCCCAGGACTAGGTTCCCTCCTTTCCCTTTTTTCTTCTGAGACTATCAGGGATAATTTTTACTTTAACCAGAACCTTCTTTCCCTGTTACTCTACCTGGACAGACTTAACCCAGAGGATAGAGGACCTCATCATGGATCCTGGTCCTCTCCTAGGGCCAAAGGATCAGAGATGTTGGTAACCCTAGTGCAGTTGGTCACACAGCAGTGGTGGTATTTTGCTGTCACAGGATGCAAATACCAGAGTCGTCTTTTTTTTTCTGATAGTGTGATAACTGGCCAAAGGGTCTGTCTTTGGGGAGTCCCAGCTGCTTCTCGTGGGAGAATTAATTTCTCTCTCTCTTCTCTGTCAAACCACCCCCCCTTTAACTTTTTATTAGTTTTCTTGGAATAGATAATATATTCATGGGGTTCAAATTTTGAAAGGAATAAATGTCTCCCTCCCATTTTTTTCTCCTAGCCACCCAGTTCCCTTCCTGGGAGAATGGACTGTGTAGACATAAGCAAACACATATGTTTCCCCTGGTTTTTATACAAATGGTTGTGTGCTGTAAATACTATTTGGTACCTTGATTTTCTCACTTAAGAGTGTCTCTTAGAGATCACTCTGTATCAGTCCTTCAAGAGCTTTCTCATTCTTAATAGCTACAGAGTATTCCATACATGGTACTGTCCTTTACTTTATTTAACCAGTTTCCAGTGGTAAACACTTTTTTGCAGTCTTTTGCCATTAGGATACTCAGTGAAGAGCCCGATATATTTGTCATTTGGCCCATGTATGACTACGGGGTATCTGTGGAGAATAAATCCCTAGATGTGGAATTGCAGGGTCAAAGGGCATGTGCACTTGTGATTTTGATAGATATCACCAACCTGGGCTGGTAGCAGCAAGTGCCAGTCTACAGGAGCATCTTTCCTCCCCACACCTCTTCCACTGGGCAGGGTTTGATTCAGCACATTTATTGAGTGCTTTCCAGTGCCAGGCTCTGGATACAAAGATAACACTTTCATGTATCAAGTGAAATTGTTACTGTGTGCCAGACACAAGCACATTATCTGGTAATACAGCCACCCAAGGAGGAAGGTTTTTAGATGAGAAAATTGAGGCTCAAGAAGGTTAAATAGTGTGCTGTGGTCACTCACCCAAGCTAGTAAGTTGTGGAGCTGGGATTTAAACCCAGGTCTGAATCCTCTAACACCTGTGCTCTGTGCTCTTAAAGAACACCCTGGCTCCCTCTTGGAAGGAGTAACACATGGTCTTAGAGTCTAACACAGATGAGGAATCAGACTCACAGTAACTGGCCAAAAGAACACATAGCCAGGAATCTATGGAGTCCCCGGGGGGACCCACATATGTCTGATCTGAGGCCTCTGGTCTGTACTGAGCTGCCTCCCTTCCTTCTATAGAAAGAGTTTCCAAATCTAATCAGGATTCTGTCAAGAGAACTTTCTCCATCCAGAGCTCCAGTTGCTATAGAGAGCCATAAGTCATACTGGTTCTTGGTGTGCAATCTATTGGCCGTCAGAGGGGCCCATAGACATAACCCCATTTATTGAGTACCTGTTATGTGCAAGGTGCTGTAAGGTGCACTATGTCGTATTTTTAACCCTTACAATAATCCTGCTTGGGAAACATATTATTGTCCCCGTTGTCCAGATTAGTGAACTGAGAGTAAGACAGGTCAAATGCTAATAAGGACAGAATCCAAATACAATCCGTTAGACTCAGACACACTCACTCGCTCCCTCTGGTGTCCATTGATTTCCCTTGGCTCTCTCTGCCTCTTCCACTTTTCTATATTGCTTGGCGCCCTCTCCAGATGGTGAATCTGGCTTCTCCACCTCACACTGACTGCTTCAGAGGAGAGGGCCTGTAGCTTCCATTTACCTCATACTCCCCACCCCTGTCCCCACTATTCAGCACAGGGTAGCAAACAAAGAGTATGCTGCAGTGTGATGCCCGAGGATTGGTTGGTGATCATTGGCGATGGCCCCCACTGATATTGCCTCAGAAAGAACCCATCTCCCAATGGTATAACAGGTGCTCTTTGCACACCTGTCATGTGCTCACTGCTCCCATGGGAGAGAAGAGACGTATAAAGTATGGGCCTAGCTCTCAACAACTTAGGTCATGAGACTGCAAGTACCAAAGTCAATGGAAACGACTACAGGATTAGAAGAGCTCAGAGGAGGGAGGAAGCGTAACATAATTAGAATCGTAGCAAACATTTATTGAGCCCTATGGGGTAGGTCTTATGCCCATCTTATAAACAAGGACCCTGAGACTCAGAGTTTAAGTGATCAGCCCAGAGTACACCGCAAATAAGTGTCAGATTTAGGACTCTGAGCCCCTCCACGGCCTCTCAGGGAGAGTACTGTGGGCTCTATGCTGGGTGACCTGGAGGCATTGACTAAGGTTTGTCCAGTGCTGCTTTGTGTCCATATATTATCTCATTGAGCCTCTGTTTATGCCAGGAGGTGTAGAGGAGGTCTTCCTCTTACCATGGAAGCTACTGAGGTCTTCTGACTCCAAATCCCAAGTCCTGTCCACCATCCGTACCACCTCCACATTTCTGTAGTGGGAGAACAGAGGCTCTGCGATCAGACAGAAGGGGGTTAGAAGGGGGATCTAACCCCCTTCCTCCATTTTGTGTCTCTAGGATCTTAAGATTTGCAGGTTGAGGCAATTGCAGGTGAAGAACATGCCCTTTGGGAGGCAGGCATACTCTAAGGGGTGAATGACATAAGGGAGGCATAATAATGCCAAAGTTCCTATAGTGCTTTTTTCAACGAACTTTCAAGTCTTTGGTTTACATATGCAGAAAGTGATGTGCCCCCAGAGGTAAAGTGACTTGCCCAAGACCACACAGTGAGTTAATAAACAGCAACACTGGGATTAGAACTCGGGTCTCTTGTCACCTAAGAGAGTTTACTTTTTCCCTATTCAATACTGCTCCCCCGCAGGGGTACGGGGGTGCTGGAGGAAGGCCTAGGGATGGGATCATAGCACTCTGGAGCTGGAGAGAGAGCCTTAGAGATCCTCTGGTCCATCCTCCACACTTGACAGATGAGAAGAGTGAGGCCAGGGTGATTAACTGACATGTCCAGGGCCAGACATGTCTCTGTCACCACAGAGCAGTAGTAAACCCAGCGTCCTGACACTAAGGTCCCAGGTCCTTTTCATACTACCTTGCAAAACTGGATTCCAAATTGCTTTTTTTCTATGCAAATCTAAACCTCACTCCAAATGCCAGCAGTTTACAATTAGAACAGCTGTTGAGTTTGGGGAGTTTTTTCCCAAATAGAATCTCATTCTCATTTTCTCTCTTTCTCTCAATTCTTATTAAGGATGATATACTAGAAGGGGGAGCAGGGGGAAGTTCAGTGGAAGACCTTGGTAGAAAAAAGGTAAAAATTTGATAGATTCTCTGAAATCTAGGGAGGTCCTCAAAGCCAGGAAATAATTTAGAGGCCAGCCCCCAGCCTATCCCAGCCAGCTCACCACTGGTCCCGCCCAACTCACAATAGGCCTTCAGAAGACCCAGCCTTCTCTTGGCAGCTGCATCTGGTGAACACCAACGGAAATCCCTGGTATTTTTCTTTGCATGCGACCAACCGTGGAGATGTAGGTCAGGCATTGCTGACCTGGCAGTTACAACAGCTCTGTCTCTACCCCTGCACCTGCAGCCATGTTTGCTAAGCCCTGTGGGGATGGGAAAAGGATGTTCCCCTCCAAACAGGGATCAAATCCTCAAGGGCCTATGTAGGCGGAGCTGGCTGGGACTTAGGAGGGTGCTGGAAGAGACCATGTGGAATGTGGGGACTAGGAGGGTGTCTGTCTCTTTCCCCCTTAATGTCTAATGCTTGCTGTGGTTAGTAGTAGCAGGGTTGGTGGTCCTCTGCTCAGCACAGCTTAGCATCATCATCACTGATGGAGGAGACTGGGAAGGTCTCAGCTTCGTGCTGGGCTCAGCTGGGCCCCTAGGCCTGCACCTGAACCCCCATGCCTGTCTGGTGTTTACGGGATTGAAGCTGCCACCCTTTGGGACCTAGCCTGTTTTCATTTCTGCTCTCAGCTGCCTGGTGTCCGCAGGCCTCACCTACAGGTTTATGCATGCCCGTCCCCCACGATGCAGCCCCACAAGGCTCCTTCTGCCTGGCATACTCCTCTTTGGCCTTTGTTCTCTTCAGCAGAGCTGCCAGTTCTGTGCCTGGCCAAGGGGAGAGCTTTCTTGTCCCCTCAGGTAGGCTCTGTTGGTCCATCCTAGCTATACCCGTCCCAAGATTCAATCTCTCTGCCTGCACTCTGGGGGCCGGGGCTGTGGTTCCGAGGCAGGGAAGGGGCACCTGTGTGGCTGCTCTGGACTGGCCTCTAATGGGCTGGCTGATTTTGTCCTGAGCTTTCTCCTGCCCTAGACTTCATGTATCTCCTTTGTAAAGATGTGGGACCAAGATCAGTACCTGTACCATTGATCTTTAAGGTAACTTATAGTTGATATGCAGATAAGCATTTAAGATTTTTAATAGTGTTTTTATTTTATGTTGATTTCCATCTGTGGCAAATGATACTGGTTTTCTATTTATAGTAGTATTCATAATAATATAAGTTGCCTTTTCATTCCATTTATTCATTTAATAAATACTTACTGAGTGTCTGCTCTGTGCCAAGCACCGTTCTAGCTACTGGGGATATCTGCCTTCATGGAGTTTACATTCTAAAAAGACAGGGAGGGCTTCCCTGGTGACACAGTGGTTGGGAGTCTGCCTGCTGATGCAGGGGACACAGGTTCGTGCCCCGGTCCGGGGGGATCCCACATGCCGCGGAGCGGCTGGGCCCGTGGGCCGTGGCCGCTGAGCCTGCGCGTCCGGAGCCTGTGCTCCGCAACGGGAGGGGCCACAGCGGTGAGAGGCCCACGTACTGCAAAAAAAAAAAAAAAAAAGACAGGGAATGATGGTGGGGGTGGAGGGTGGCTAGGTATCTTTTGGTATTTGTTTGTTTTAATAAAGAGTGATTGGGAAAGACTTCTCTGAGGAGGAGCCATGTGAGGAGAGATCTGCATGACCTGAAGGAGTAAACCATATAACAGTCTGTGGTAAGGACATTGTAGACAGAGGGTACAGGTACAGAGACCCCAAGGTGAGAAGGGTGTTTTTGGCATGTTTGAGGAAGAGCAGAGGAGACCACGGTGGCTAGAACAGAGTGGCAGAATGGTAGAAGACAGAGGTTTGTGTGAGCCGTGGTGAGACACTGTGGCTCTTCCTCTGGGTGAGATGGGAAGGTGGGGGAGTGGTTTGACCAGACAGGCTCGGGTCCAACTGCTTTTATTTATTTTTAAATTATTTATTTATTTATTTATGGCTGTGTTGGGTCTTTGTTGCTGCGTGCGGACTTTCTCTAGTTGCAGTGAGCGGGGGCTACTCTTCCTTGCGGTGCACGGGCTTCTCATTGTGGTGGCTTCTCTTGTTGTGGAGCACGGGCTCTAGGCACGTGGGCTTCAGTAGCTGTGGTACCTGGGCTCAGTAGTTGTGGCTTGCAGGCTCTAGATCACAGGCTCAGTAGTTGTGGTGCACGGGCTTAGTTGCTCTGCGGCCTGTGGGATCTTCCCGGACCAGGGCTTAAACCCGTGTCCCCTGTACTGGCTTATGGATTCTTAACCACTGTGCCACCAGGGAAGCCCTAATTTTTTTTTAATTTTTATTTTTTGGTCACGCTGTGTGGCACGTGGGATCCTAGTTCCCCAACCAGGGATTGAACCTGTGCCCCCTGCACTGGGAGCATGGAGTCTTAACCACCGGACCACCAGGGGAAGTCCCCCAACTGCTTTTAGAAGGACCCTTCTGGCTGCTGTGTGAGGGACCAGATAGGGAAGTAAGAAGCTGGGAGACCAGTAAGGAGGTTGTTATAACAATACAGGCAGAAGATGATGTTGGCTTGGACAGTGGGGGTGGTGAGAAGTGGTGGGATTTTGGATAAATTCTGAGTATGTATGCAGAGGAATTTGCTGACAGATCAGAGCTAGAGCGGACTTAAGGATCTTGACTCCAAGGTGTTCCAGGCTTCAGTACCTGGATGGATGAAGCTGCTACCATTCAGTAAAAGGGGGAAAGATGCAGAAAGAACAAATTGGGGGATGGGTTAAGGATTTTCAATACATTTAAGCGTTTAAAAAGTGAGTCAATTGATAGAAAAATGTTAATAATAATCATGACACATGGATAAGGCCAAAACAGTGACGGCTAAAATTGTGGATAGAGTGGGCCAGATGTGTCTGTGCTTCCTTCCGGTTCTAAAATTGTGCTTTGGTGATTTCAGACCTCTAAGTCTCCCATTCATGAAGAATGGGAACTTGACACTCAGCCTAGAATGTAATGGATGCAGAAGGAATGCCAGGAGAGGAATCCCTTAGGCTAGGCTTACCTGTTGTTAATTTGGAAGGACTTGGAAAGTTCTTGCACGCATCCTGGCCTCCTAACATTGCCTCATTCACTCACTCACTCACTGAGCATTTTCTGCCTAGCAGGCCCTGGACACACACAGCACAGCTCTAATGCCCCTTTCCTCCCCATAGAAATCAAGCTATCCCCACCCCTACCCTGGGCCTGGCTACGCCATGATCCTGCACATGCCAGGAGGTCAGGTGAGCAAATGGCTTTGATAGCAGGAATGGTTTTGTCTCTTTCTTCATGCCATAGGGTTCCCATAGTTATCAAGCTGGAAAGAAATCCCCTGCCTTTTGTAGATGAGAAACAAGGCCAGAGAAGAAAGCAACTCCCATAGTCCACATCCAATCCATTAGCAAATCCTTTCAGCTCTACTTTTTTTTAAAAAAATTATTTATTTATTTAATTTTGGCTGTGTTGGGTCTTCGTTGCTGCACGCAGGCTTTCTCTAGTTGTGGTGAGCAGGGGCTACTCTTCGTTGTGTTGCGCAGGCTTCTCATTGAGGTGGCTTCTCTTGTTGCGGAGCACGGGCTCTAGGCGTGCGGGCTTCAGTAGTTGTGGCGCACGGGCTTAGTTGCTCCGCGGCATGTGGGATCTTCCCGGACCAGGGCTCGAACCTGTGTCCCCTGCATTGGCAGACGGATTCTTAACCACTGAGCCACCAGGGAAGTCCTCAGCTCTACTTTTTTTTTTTTTTTTTTTTTTTTTTGGCTGTATGTGGGCCTCTCACTGTTGTGGCCTCTCCCGTTGCGGAGCACAGGCTCCGGACGCGCAGGCTCAGCGGCCATGGTTCATGGGCCCAGCCGCTCCACGGCGTGTGGGATCCTCCCGGACCGGGGCATGAACCCGTGTCCCCTGCATCGGCAGGCGGACTCTCAACCACTGCGCCACCAGGGAAGCCCCTCAGCTCTACTTTTAAAAATAAATTCTGAATCTGACTGCTTCTCTCCAGCTTCCCTGGCACCATCCTGGTTAGGCCATCCTCATATTTTTCCCAGATGACTGCATCAGCTCCTCACCAGACCTCTTGCTTCCACCCTTACCCCTGGAGATCTCCACCCAGCAACCAGAGGGGGTCTGGTAAAATCAAAGTCAGATCATGTCCCTCCCCTGCTCAGAACCCTGCATTGTTCCCATGTCACTCAAAGGACAGGCTCAAGTCTTTAAATGGTCTTACAGGCCCTGCACAATCTGGCCCTTGGCTACTGCCAGACCCCACGCTATCATTCTCCCCTCATTCACTCAGCTTCAGCCACGCTGACGTCTTTCCTGTTCCTGGAGCACCCCAGGTGTGTTCCTGCCTCAGGGCCTGGCACTTGCTCTTCCCTCTGCCTTTCCTCAGATCCTTGCAGTGCGGTTCCTCATTTCATTCAGGGCTCTGATCAGATGTCACCTCCTAAAGAAGCTTTCCCTGACCAGGGTTTTAATTCTGCCATCTTCCATGTTTCTCGCTAACCCCTTTCTCTCATTTAGTTTTCTCTTTAGCACTTATCGCCATCTGACATTTGTTTGTTGCCTGTCTCTTCCCATTAAATGATAAACTTATGCAGGTAGGAATTTTCTTCTAATTTAGTCACTGCTTTATCCCCAGCACTTAACGTGGTGCCTGGCATTTAGTGAGCTCTTAATATAGATTTATGTAATGAATGAGTGTCCAGAGTTAAGCAGGGAATCCTCCTACAACCCCACAGGTCAGCCCAGAAAGGGGTCATGGTCTGTCTTTAAAAACTCAGCTAACAACTCCACCAAAGCTTTTTGGCATGGCTTTTGTTTCCAAGATAATGACTAGGTGGAGGGAGGGACTCTGCAATGACTGGCCTTGCAGGGGCTGAGTTGGGGGGCAGTGGGGAAGCACAGAGCAGCCATCTGCATACCTCTGTCCTTCCCACCCGCAAGGCACCCGGGGGGAACCAAGAGATATGCCTCTGCCCTGTCCTCAAAGTCATCTCTGATGCAAGGCCCAAGATCCTCAGTAAGTAGTGGGCAGTGGGTGGGTGAAAGGGGAAGGAAGGAAGAGCTTAGTCACATCCTTCTGCATCTGTCCTATTGCGCTGGCAGATTTAACGAGCTGTGGAGTCAGACACCCTCACTTGGTAACCAGAGATCTCAGGCAAAGTCTCCTCACCTCTCTGAGCCTTAGTTTCCTCGTTGGTAAAATGGGGACAACACCTGCCTGGAAGATTTTGAGAATTCAAGCAGAGGCTGAGTCAGTATGAGCTGTTTTGGGGTTGTTTTTTTTGTTGTTTTTTTGGGTTTGTTTGTAGCTATAAATAATGAGATTACCACATGAGAAGCACAAATGGGGCCATTCATTTTTAGCTATAAAAAAAAACAGCTAACATTTATTGAGCACCTTCCATGGACCATTTAATTCTTGCTGCTAAGCCTGTGATGTAAGGACAGTGTTCTCACTTTGTAGACAGGCCCCTGGGCTTGGAAAGGTAAAGTCTTGCCCCAGGTCCCACAAGTAGGCAGTCACAGAGCTGGGGTTGGAACCCGCACTTTTGTGCTCCAGGGCTCAAGAGGCCTTGCGGGGGAGTCCCTTCACCTGGTTAGGTCTCAGTTTTCCATCTGTTTAGGGTGGGAATTGAACTAGACATCTCTGTGAACCACAGGTCATGCCACATCAGGTGGGACAGTGAGTTGCTTCTGGGCTTGTCTGGTGATGGTGGTGGTGACCTTCTGCAGTTTGTTGGTGCTGTGGGCACTGACCGTGAACAGCACACCTCCAGGTGGCCCCTCCTCAGCGTCACGGCTACAAGAGTACTTCAGCTCTCCTGGCACCATCTCAGGCATCTTGCTGTTCTGTACCTTGAGGGGGCTGGTGGACTGGGGTGAAGATGAAACGGGGAGACTAGAAGGAACCAGAATGAAGGAGATGCACCCTGAGGGAGCCTTCAGCTCTGAGGTTTTGGTTACAAGGGTGTGTGTGTGACCATTCGTATGTGGTGGGGGCTGCAGGGATTTGCTCCCGTCCCCAAATCCTCCAGAGCCGTTGCCTTCTGCTGTGGAATTCCAAACATTTCCCATCAGATAAAGGTGGCTGAAAATACCCGGGACTTGTCTGGACTAGTTGGAGGCGGTGCTGGGGTGAGGAGGTTGAGGCCACTGGGGCACAGCCTGGCAAGTTCTGGCCCTCTGAGGAGCTGGCCCTGGTCAAAGGCGTGCCCATTGCCCTTTTCCCCTGGAATCTGCAGGGTTGAGGGCAAGGCCCAGCAGGCTTTAAAGTGGAGGCAACAAGTTCTTCTACTCCAGAATGTTGCCTCTCACCTTCCGCACTAAATTATTGGGTCTTTTGGATACCCCTGAGAGAGAACACAGGTAGTCACTTATTTGCCTGTGTGTGAATTATTTTCATCCTCCTCATGCTGCAGCACTGGTAAGAGCCCTTTGAGATGATCCCCTTCATTTTACAGATGAGGAAAGTCCCAGGCTTTCCCAGCATCCCAGACAGCGGAATGGACTCACCCCAAGCAAGCCAGTGACAGAGTTGGGACACAAAACCCACACCTGCTGATACTCAGCCCGTTGCTCTTTTTCTCACAGCATGCAGCATTGATCAGCACCAGATGAGGGAATGGGGGCGGCTCTGGGCAGAAAGGAGGAGGGAGTGGCTGCTTTGGACCATGGAGTATTTAGAGGCACAGACCCCAGAAAGAAGCAGAGTTTTAGGGAGGGGGTTGACCCCAGAGACCAAGCCCCTGTTCCTTTTGTAGATTGCTGCCCTAGTCCCTCCTACCTGTTGCCTCAACACAATGCAGAAGTTGCCTTTTCCAGAACTTTCTCATGAGCCTGGGAGAACTTGGTGTCTGGGGAGCCCCAGGTACCCTGCCCAATCACCTGATGTCTTGGGGCCTCCTCCTAGTTTTGCCAGGCAATGTGGGTGGGGATGAAGAGAGAGGGAACTGGCCTTCTTCCCTTCCCACCAGTCAGCCGTACTCATCAGCACCTTCTCTGGGCCCAGCACTGGGCTAGGCCTGGGGGACAGAGCTCATGGTCAGAAATGAGCAGCTCAGCAAACTGGTGAGAGAGCCAAAGGAGACTTGGAAGGGGAGAGCAGGAGGCCTCCTTGAGGAAGTGGCCTGTAGGTTAAGACCTAAGAGATAAGCAGGAGAGAGTTCGGCATAGGGACCAACATGAGCAAAGGTCCTGAGGCCGAATAGAACATGGCATGTGAGGAATAAGCAGCCTGGCCCTCGACAAAGCTAAGGAAACCCTGCAGACCATGGAGAAAGCTCTAAGACTCAGGCTGAGCCTTGGTCTAATAATAAGAGCAGTATAATAGCTAACATTTACTTAAAGTCTACTATGTGTCACGTATAGTTCTAAGCCCTTTATATGTATTACTGTTGAAGTTTCACAATGTTCTTGTAAAATAAGTACATTTTTAATCCCCATGTTATAGATGAGGTCCAAAGCTAAATATCTTAGTCTATCTAATATCTAATTCCAAGACTTTTTGAGTACCTGCCTATTCTTTGCTCTGGCAGCCCAGTTTGGTGGAGAAAAAGAAGTTAATTTGTCACCAGCCTTGGCCTCATCCGGATAGCACTGCCATTTTACAAATGAGGAAGCTGATACTCAGAGAGCAGCAGGACCTGGTCCAGGGCCTTCGGCAAGGCTGGCATAGCTTCCTCTGCCAGCTCATGTTGCCTTCTTGGGTAGCCCTTGGGACAGAGTTGGAGGAGAGCAGCAGAGGAGAGAGAACCAGAACTAAGGCCCAGCCATGGCGGGAGGTAGAGGGAAAGAGGCAAAAGTTTTCCAGGAGAGCCGATCAAAGGGAAAAGTTTTCCAAAAGAGCTGTCCAAAGATGAAATGCTCCACACAGGAGGGAGGGAGCCCCTGCTCACAAGTGTGTAAGCAGAGAATGCCCTGGAGATACTCCATGAGTATGGACCATCTGGAGTGAAACAGACCTACTATGTGATCTGGATGTTCCACCTTTCTTTTTGTTTTTTTCCTTTCAGTTTTTTTTTTTTTTTTTTTTTTTTTTTTTTGCGGTACGTGGGCCTCTCACTGTCGTGGCTTCTCCCGTTGTGGAGCCCGTACGCACAGGCTCAGCAGCCATGGCTCACGGGCCCAGCCGCTCCGCGGCATGTGGGACCTTCCCAGACCGGGACACGAACCCGTGTCTCCTGCATCAGCAGGCAGACTCTCAACCACTGCGCCACCAGGGAAGCCCTTCCTTTCAGTTTTATTGAAATATATTTGACATACAGTACTGTATAAGTTTAAAAGGTTTATAGCATAAAGATTTGATTTACATACATCATAAAGTGCTTACCACAGTAAGTTTAGTGAACATGTCATCTCGTATAGGTACAAAATCAAATAGAAAAAAAATTGTTTTTCTTATGATGAGAACTCTTAGGATTTATTCCCTTAAAAACTTTAATATATAACATACAGCAGTGTTAATTACATTTATCATGTTGTACATTACATCCCTAGTACTAATTTATCTTATAATTGGAAGTTTGTACCTTTTGACCACCTTCTTCCTTTCCCCTCCCCTCACGACCCCCGCCCCCTGCCTCTGGTAACCACAAATCTGATCTCTTTTTCTATGAGTTTGTTTGTTTTTTAAGTACAATTGACCTACAACACTATATTAGTTCCTGCTATACAATGAAGTGATTAGGTATTTCTATACAATTCAAACTGATCACCACAGTAAGTCTAGTTAAGATAAGTCACCATACAAAGATACTACATAGTTATTGACTATATTCCCCACACTGTACATTTCATACCCGAGACTCATTTATTTTGCAACTGGAAATTTATATCTCTTAATCTCCCTCACCTATTTCTTTCCTCCCCCTAGCCCCCTCCCCTCTGTCAGACACCTGTTTGTTCTCTGTATCTATAACTCTATTTATGTTTTGATATGTTTGTTCATTTGTTTTGTTTTGATTGAGATTCCACATATAAGTGAAATCATATAGAATTTGCCTTTCTGTCTGACTTATTTCACTAAGCATAATACCCTCTAGGTCCCTCCATGTTGTCACAAATGGCAAGATTTCATTCTTTTTTATGGCTAATATTCCGTTGTGTGTGTGTGTGTGTGTGTGTGTGTGTGTGTGTATCATTTTCTTTATCCATTCATCTGTTGATGGGCACTTTGGTTGCTTCCATATCTTGGCTATTGCAAATAATGCTTCGGTGAACATAGGGGTGCATATATCTTTTCTAATTAGTGTTTTTGTTTTCTTCAGATAAATATGCAGGGAGTGGTATTGCTGGATCATATGGTAGTTCTAGTTTTAATTTTCTAAGGAATCTCCATACTGTTTTCCATAGTGGCTGCACCAGTTTACATTCCCACCAGCAGTGCATGAGGGTTCCCTTTTCTCCACGTCCCCACCAACACTTGTTATTTGTTGCCTTTTCAATAATAGCCATTCTGACAGGTGTGAAGTGATGTCTCATTGTGGTTTTGGTTTGCATTTCCCAATGTTTTGTGGTGTTGAGCATCTCTTCATGTGTCTGTTGGCCATCTGTATGTCTTCCTTGGAAAAATGTCTATTCAGATCCTCTGCCCATTTTGTAATCTGGTTATTTGTTTTTCTGAGTTGTATGAATTCTTTGTATATTTTGGATATTAACTGATTATCGGCTATATCATTTGCAGATATCATCTCCCATTCAATAGGTGGCCTTTTAGTTTTGTTGATAGTTTCTTTCACCATGCGAAAGCTTTTTAGTTTAATGTACTCCCATTTGTTTATTTCTGCTTTTGTTTCCCTTGCCTCAGGGGACATATCCATAAAACATTACAAATCAAAGAACATACCACCTATGTTTTTTTCTAAGAGTTTTATGGTTTCAGGTCTTACATTTAAGTCTTTAATCCATTTTGAATTTATTTTTGTGCATGGTGTGAGAAAATCATCCAGTTTGATTCTTTTGTATGTAGTTGTCCAGTTTTCCCAGCGGCATTTGTTGCAGAGGCTGTCTTTCCCTGTTGTATCTTCTTGCCTCCTTTGTCGTAGATTAACTGCCCATATAAGTGTGGGTTCATTTCTGGTCTCTCTGTTCTGTTCCATTGGTCTATGTGTCTGTTTCTGTGTTGGTACCATACTGTTTTGATTACTGTAGCTTTGTAGTATAGTTTGAAATCAGGGAGCATGATACCTCCAGCTTTGTTCTTCTTTCTCAAGATTGTTTTGGCTATTGGGGGTCTTTTTTGTTTCCATACCAATTTTATAATTATTTGTTTTGTTCTGTGAAAAAAATGCCATTAGTATTTTGATAGAGACTGCACTGAATCTGTAGATTTGTACTCCACCTTTCTGAACCTCATCTGGGAAGTGAGGATGAGTTAGGGGTGAGCTTGAGCATCACATGGAAGGTTGGATGGGTATCTTGTAAGGTCACTTTTGAGTCTCTGACTCTGTTTCAAGGGTGAGCCTTGGTCCTTCTCACCCTGGACACTGGGAGAGGAATGAAAGGCTGTGGCCATACTCATGAAAGAATAGGGAGTTGCTTACCAAGGATGAGATGAGAGAGGATTGAGATGAGGGGAGTTCTCAGACTGCTAGGGAATGAATGCTTATGAGCAGGTAGCAGCTGCCCAGGAGCCATTAAGCATTTGGGCTCTGGAGCCAGACTGCCTGAATATCAAATCCCTACTCTGCGATTTATTACTGTATGGCCTTGGGAGGTCACTTGACCTCTCCATGCCTGTTTCCTCATCTGTAACTTGGAGAGTAATGATAGCACTTACTTCATGGGGTTATTATGAGGATTAAGTGAATTTGCATACATGACGAAGCTCTTAGCACCATGCCTGGTGCATGGTAGGTGCTCAGTAAAGAGCAGCCATCACTCCCTGGGAAGGTGGTCAAGAGCCCCAAAATGAGCATCTGTGCCCCCAGTAAATGCTTTTCTGAATTATCTCTCTCTGCCTCCAAGACTAGCACTCCACTTCTGAGCTGAGGAGGTGGAGAGCCCACGCTCGCGCTGCTGGGCGCGATAGCTTTCTCAATTCCCCAGCGGAGGTGTTATCTCCTCCTGGCACAACCACTTCCTTTTCTGAGAAGTAAGCACATCTGTCAGGCTTAGCTTCTTAGAACTAATGGTGGGGGAGGAGGCGGGGGAGGAGAGGCTGGCAGCTGACGGGGCAGACTTAGAGAAAGATTAACATGAAGTTTGCTGTGAGGATGCTCCAAACATTACCTACAGCCCAGATGGCTTGGGCCCCGCATGCCACCCTCCTCAGCGAGTAACACCAAGGTCACCTTGCTTTACCAAGTGCTTTCATCCCCTGGTCTCACCATCACTGCCTTGTGAGGTCAAAGCAGGAGAAACTAAGGCTCAGAAGTAGAGCGGCCTGCTGTGCCGCCCACAGCTGGGCTGGCTAGACTGAGGTGTCGGCCCAGCAATCTGGCCCATCTCTTTGCCCTGCCCCACTGAGCCGCCTCTCTGAGTTGCCCACATCCAGGCCCGTGTTCCCCAGGGTAGAGGAGAGAGGCGGTGTTCCTCTCACATTGCTGAGGCCAACAGCTCCCCCAAGAAAGCCAAGGGAAGTGGATTCCAACCACAAACCTCACTTCTTCCGAGTCTCCGCCTGCTGCTCCCTGCCAAGAGAGTGATAAGACCTCTTCGTTTGCCCCACCACCCACCTTCCTGCCATCTCCTTGGGATCTCCTAGCAAGGCCTCATTTGTCTATTTAGCCGGCATTTATCAACCTCTGCCCCAGGGAAACTGAGGCCAGGAGCAGAAAGCGACTCCCGGCCTGCCCATGCAGGGCTGTGGTAAGGCCGGGTAAGGTACAGTCTTGCTGTTCCTGGCACTTTCCCTGGGCTGCTAGGAGCCCCTTCCTCTTCTCCACCTACCTCTTTCCTGAAATAACCAAGCAGGAAGGAAGCAGTGGGCCTGGGCCCTCCAGAGTCACCCTAAAGGAAGGAAGGGCCCGTCTGGCAGAGGTGCTTGTTCTCCACTGAAGGCAGGACGGAAGGGTTTCACTTTCTCTCCTGGCCTTCGTCACATCCTTTTCCTGTGGCACCCAGTTCCCCTCAGCTGGCTAGGGGCCAGAACTCATTCATTCAGCTGGTGGCCTCAGGCCACCTTCTTCCTCCTAGAGGGACTCAGGGCTATAGGCCTGGCCCAGAATATGAACTGGCCTCTCTACTTATCCACTTGGGACAGATCTCTCAGTATCTCTGAGCCTCGGCTTACCTGGGCTTAGAGTGAGGACCTCCTTCAGTAACAGAAGTGCATGCACCTGGCCCATGATGGGGCCTTGAGGCGAATTATCCTTTTGAAAGTGAGCAGAGTGCTGTGTAGAGGATAGGAGCAAAGGCACTGGAGCCAGATTGTTGGTGCAGGCAACCCAGCCATGTCACCAGGTCACTGTGTGACCTTGGGCAAGTCACAAATCATCTGTGGGCCTCGGGTCCATCAGCTGTATGCTGGGTTAATAGTAGTACCCACTGGCCGACAGAGCGTAGAGACAGTTAAATAAACTAATCCACAGAAAGGGCCAAGAAGAGTGTTTTGCAAGATAAGTGCTCGGGAAAAGTCAGCCACTGCTGCCGCCACTGAAGAGGCTAGTTCTCTGTGGGTGGAGACAGCAGGGACCCAAGATGGCAGGATTGGACATCAGAATGAGCAGGAGGCCAGAACTCAGACAAATCCCAGTCCTACCACTTCCTAGATAGAGCTTGTGGGGAAACGCTGAAGCCTCCATCTTCACGTCTGTAGAATGAGGCCCTGATAAATGTTCTGAGGATTAACTGAAAGTAGTCATTCATTTGTTCATCTCAAATAGGTTCATTTAGAGCGGCACCTGCTATGTTCCAGGTACAGCACCAGGTTCTTGAGGTAGAAGTGACAAAAACTACACGCAGTCTAGTGGGGGAGACAGGACAAAAAACAATCACTCAAGTGAATGTGATTGTGCAGTCACTCAAGTGAATGTGATTTTGATTGTGCAGGGAGTATGGCCTCCTTGGAGTAAAGCGCTTTAGCTCAATCCCTGGCACAGGTAAAACATTCAGCTGTGTGATAAAGGTCAGCTGCCATAATAACAGATATTTTATTGTTATTTAAAAAGTGAGGACACTACGGGCTGGAGAATCGAAGTAACCTGCTCAAAGTCACACTGCTAGGAAGAAGCATGGAGACGTGGGAGGTGAGAGAGGAGAAGGGTGGGGAGTGGAGGACTGACCGGATTCAAGCAGGAACTGCACTCCAGCCCCTGGCAGGGTGGGTGGTCCACTGGCACTTGGGCCACTGCCCCAGGGGCACTGCTGTGCCAGCCTTTCTCCTGACTTCTCCAGGGTTGCGGGGGGCTGCAGGATAACCTGCATTGTGCAGTTGGCTGTCTCTGGGCAGAGATCTAGCTGAAGCCAGTCTGTGCCTGTCTGGATGGACCCCTGGCTTCAGACACGGGTCCTTGGTCCCTGCCTGCACTGAGCCCCCAGACTGATGGGCGAGACCGACATACAGAGGGCCTCAACCTAGGGACGCCCCTGCCTCTCCTTCCCGCCTCAGGGCCTTTGCACTTGTTGCTTCTGGTGGAACATGCTCCTTTTCACCCGAGATTTTTAGTCCTCCCTTGGCCACTGCCACCTAGTCATTCAGGTCTCAGTTTAAACCTCGCTTCCCCAGAGAGGCCTTTTCTGGCCACTCCACCTACATCAGTCCCCTGGTATTCTTTATCACCTGCCCAGGACTTACTGTCTTCAAAACCTCATCATGTCTGAAATTGTCTTGCTTCTTATTCTCTCTGCTTCCCACTAGGACAGTGTTTCTCAACCTTTTTCTCTCTTCACCACTTCCCACGAAGGAGTCCTTTTAGACATGTTTGTCCTAATTGCCCTGCCATGACTTTGAATACCACAGCTGTACTGTGATCTCTTTCTGTGCTATGCCCCCCGCCCCCCACCAATGGAGAATGCATGGACTAGAATGTAAGCTCCGTGAAAGTGGGGACCTTATTTGTCTTGTTCACTGCTGTGTCTCCAGTACTGGGCCTGGAGCATGGTAGGCACTCAGTAGTTAACGGTGTGAACTAAGGTCCAAAAACTCTGGGAGCACAAAGGAGACATTCCTCGTGGAGTTGAAGAGGGATAAATAGGGAAGTCTTCTCGGAAGACAGGACTCCAAAGTGGAGTCGTGTAAGCTGAGTAGGGTTGGCTGACTGAGGAAGGGAGGTGTGGAGAGGGTGACCAGTTAAAGGACAATGCTGGCAAAGGCACAGGGGCATGAAACGCTCCAGAGTGTGGGGCTGGGCCATTCCACGCATGTGGCCAGGTCTGTTGGAGGGAGGACCTTGAAAGTGGCCCCCGCCTTAGCTTCTCCTGGGGACCCTGGTTCTTGTCTCGCCACTCTGAAGGGCCCCGATGCTAGAGGGTTGAGTCCAAGCTCTACCACAAACAGGCTATTTGAAACCGTAGAGTGCGCAAATGGGTTGGCCTTGTTGAGTTGGGGGTCTGCCAGCCTAGGAGTCCACGGTTCTCCCATGGAGGTCATTAGCCACTGCCTGTCCCCAGTGGTCCTGAAAACCCCACATGGATCCCATGGTAGTGGTCATAGTTACAAAGAGAAACTTGCCCCACTTTTGCCCTAACCCACGCTGAGGATGGGTCTCCTGAAAGCCTCTGTGACATCAGAGACCTCCCTACAGCCCACTCTTACGTCTGACCCCCTGTCCACCACGCCAGCTCTGGCTCGCAGCAGTGGGGGCTTATCTCTGCTTTTCCAGACCAGGGCAGCTCCGCAATCCTGTTTATTTATCCAGAGCAGGCGCCCGCTGAGAAAATGGCTGTGTTTGTTTCCAAGTGTGTCGTGTGAACCGTGGGCTAAATATACCCACACCACTGCCTCCCCGGCACCCGCCCTGGAACAGCACGCCCCGTTTTGCTCTTGCTCTCTCTGCAAAAGCAATTCCCAGAATCCTCTCTCCCCCCTCCCTAGGAGAAGGAGCTTCTGAAATGGAGATGAAGGTTGTCCAGCCGCGAATGCATGGGGTGGGGGTGGGGCTGGGCAGATCAGAGCCTTGTCTCTGTGGCACTGACAGGAGAATGTTTCCGCCACCCTAGAATAACTGTTCCTGGACAGTGAGTGCTTTGTGCCTTGCAGCAGGGCCTGTTTACTCCAGCTCAGCCTCAGAGCCGAAATTTTCCTGTGGCTGCCAGCCCTCTACTTCAGGAAAGTTCCCATCGAGGGAGCCAGGCCTCTCCCACTTTGGCTGCAACCCAACGTCCCTGGTTTCTTGTGGGGCATTTGGCCCCTTGGGATAACCCAGAGCCTTCTGGCCATGGCCTCCCTCTCCCATGCTCCCCACAGCCCGGGAGTCTCCCTCATCACAGATCAATCTTTTTTGTGACTTCACCTGGCCCTACTTCACTTGAGACCAGAAAAATTTTAATTCCTGTAAGAATTTTCTGGTCTGCCAACACCCATGGAGGCTAACCAGGATGAAGGCCAAAGAGTAGGGACGCTGGCTGCTGCCACTGCCCCTGCCCTTCTCTCCCCAGACCCAGGGCTCCACCTCCACTGCAGCCCCCCACATAGGGAAGTGTCCTGCTGTAGCAGCACTTGGGTTGGGGCCAGGCAGTCCTGGGTTTTGATCCTAGCTCCGCCACCTGTTAGCTGGGTGACCCCAGGCAAGGTCTTTCCGACTCTAAACCTCAGTTGTTTCACCTGTGAAATGGGGCTCAGATCGCTACATCTGGGGATTCTGATGAAGGTGAAGTGGGATGACAATGTCTGGCACTTAGAAGACATGTAAGACCTTTGTTCTACTCATGTATTTATTGAGCACCAACTATGTGCCATACACGGTTCTGGGTATATAGAAACAAGACAGGCTCTCTGCCTCATCGGGCCATGACTACTGCAGGAGACAAATCAAAACAAAGACCAAGGGTAGGCTCTGCTTCTGAAAAGTGCTGAGAAGGAAAATAAAGCCAGGTAAGGGGATAGGTAGAGAGAGATCAGGGTGGTGGGTACCATTTTAGACAGGGTGGCCAGGGAAGGCATCTCTGAGGAGATCACATCTGAGCAGAGTTAGGAGTGAAATGAGGGAGCCTGGGGTCAAGTGCTCCAGGCAGCAAGGGCAGCAGGTCCCGAGCTCAGCGGATGTTCAAGGAACAGCAGGGAGGCCAGTGCCACTAGAATGCAGTGTGCAGTGGGGAGGGGCCAAGTCCTATCTGACCTCGCTGGCCGTGGTGAGGACTTGATTCCGTGTGTGATGTGGAGCCTTGGAGAGCTCGAGATGGTGGAGTGACATGGTCTGAATGGTAGGGTTTTCCCCACCTGCCTGCCTTCCCCTCCCAACGCCTTTTCCCCAGTAGATGGTGAGCTTTCTGGAAGGGCTCTGGCTCATGCATCACTGCTACCTCCCTAATGGTTTAATAAATGTTACGGATTCTTTGAGCCAAGGTGGCAGCTCAGTGCGCGTGGCCCTCTGCTAGGTACCAGGGACATGAACAGACATGACTCTGACTTTCTAAGTGCAAGGGAAAGCTGTTGGTGTGCCACGATCTGACCTATGTTTTAAAAAATCTTCTTGGCGTGGAGTTAAGGGGATGTCATCAAGACTAGAAGTAGGGCCCAGCAGATATCACAGTGAGCAAACTGGCCGGGTGGGACCTGGGGCCAACCAGAAATGGCAGGCGCTGTCTGAGGGAGCCGCCTGGTGACTCAGCCACCAGTCGGCCCAGGTAGAGGTGTGGGCCCACGATGTGAGTTCTTGGTGGAGAGGCAAGAACACAGTCTCTGGAACCAGCCAGTGGTCTGTTCCCTCCCTAGGCACACAAAGCACACTGACTTCTAGGCACCAGGCACCAGGTTTGGATTCTGGTTCCACCACAGAGTTGGGTGACCTGATCAAGTCCCTCAGTGCTCAGAGGCCAGGCTTCCTGGTCTGTCAGTGGGGAGAGACAGCATTGCTGAGAGGATTAAAGGACAGATAGGGTGCGAAGCACACTCATTAAAGGGTGCTCCAAGCTCCCCTCTCCCTGTGCCACAGGCTGACTCAACCCCAGGCCTGGTCATTTAACCCACTGCCCCTCCTTCCCTGTATCACATGCTTCCCTCCTGACTGGCTTCAGGGAGAGGGCTATTGCTCACCTCCTCCTGGGCCCAGGGTCACACCCCCTGGGGTGGGGGACAGGACCTCATAGACCCCATCCCAGGCCTGCATTGTTGTTACCCGCTCTACTCTGCCCTGCCCTGCCCACCCATCAGCCTGCCCTGGTCAGAGGCTCCCTCCAGATCTGCCCTGCTCCTGAATCACTCTGGGAATTTAGCCCTGGCTCTTTTCTCTCCCTCCCTCCCTCTGTTGCAGCAGTGGAAAGGCTGCGGCCTGGTGGTCCTGCACCACCCTTGGGCTCAACTCCAGGCTCCTCCGAGGCTTCCAGACCACACGTGGTCCAGCTCTCACTCACCCCTGCACGCTCATCTCCCTTCTCCTCTCCACCCTGCTCCAGCCCCCTGACCTCCTGTCAGTTCCCTGCCCCTGCCCATCTCTTTCCCAGCTCAGGTTCTGAAGTACTACTTCCTAGCTGTCTGACCTTGGACAAAACTCTTTCCCCACTCTGCACCTATTTTCTCAGCAATAAAATGGGTTGGCTGTCCCCAGCTGAGGGTCAGGAAGAAGGGCAGCCCTTAACCCTTTATCTGGCCCAGAGTGGGCATGGACGGCTACAGTTTTTCATTTCACCAAGGCCATCGCATGCAGATGGTCCCCCTTTGTCCCAGCCACATTACTGTTGAGGACTCGAACAGCATGTTCCCTTCTCTTCTGTCTCCCTGCAGGACACTTTCGTGGAACTCTACGGGAACAATGCAGCAGCCGAGAGCCGGAAGGGCCAGGAGCGCTTCAACCGCTGGCTCCTGACGGGCATGACTGTGGCTGGCGTGGTTCTGCTGGGCTCACTCTTCAGTCGGAAATGACCAGACACTGACCACCCACTCACCCGCCCACCGCCATCCTGCCCTCACCACAGCCCTCCGTCCAGCCACCGTCGCCACCAGGAGAACCACTACATGCAGCCCACGGCCACCCACACATCACAGGGTTGGGCCTAGACCTGGTCCCCTCATTTAGTTTTCTATAATTTACCATGCTTCTGTGAAAGCCGCCTTCCCCGACACCACCTCAGTTCTCCCGGCCTCAAAACCCACAAAATTTCCCCAGAATCTGCCCCGTGGAAGCTGACAGGTTTGGGGGGATTGTGACTGGGGGCTGCAGTGCCCTGCCTGATTGGTGGAACCCCCTGCCCCCTTAGCCTCACTGAGGATGCTTTCCTGCCAGGGAGCTGGAAAATTTTCTGACCCTTTTCCCCAGAAAGAGAGACTAGATTGCCTTCATTTTGATGTTTGTGGCCTCAGAATTGATCATTTCCTGTCTCTCCCTCCTCCTGGACCTGGGCTCCCCTTCCATTGATCCCCACCCTCCAAGAGCCGCTTAGGGGCCACTTCTGACTAATTAGGGATTCAGGCTGCTTGGGATAAAGAAACAAAGACCAGGACCCCCTCCCCACCTCTGGCCTGGCCAAAGTCCCTACCCTCAATCCCAGTGTCCTCTAGAGGCCTCTGGCTAGAGGCCAGCCCCACCTGGGATGGGGGAGCTGTAGCTGCAGGAAGCACCCCATGCCAAAGCTCGGGTGGCCCTTGCAGTTGAGCACCACCCCAGTTCCCTTCCCCTTCCCCGGCTCCCATGAGCACGACTGAGGGACCGACTGGGCCCAAGATAGATGCCCCAGAGCTGTTTATGGCCTCAGCTGCCTCGCTTCCTGCAAGGAGATTGTCCTGTGGCACCTTTGCCTTGGGCTGCTGCCCATGGGGTTCAGGGGCCTCCGCCCAGAGGTGAGGGGGAGCCACAGGGAACAGCTGTGGGAGCCCTGGGGTCTTCCCTACCTCAGGCAGGAAGGGCAGGAGAGAGAGCCTTGTGCGTGGGGTGGAGGTAGGGCTGGCTGGAGGGGCCAGTCCTGCCTGGCCTGAACGATTTGTGCCCCACCCCCGTTCAGCCTGGGCAGCCGGGCTGCCAAGGTCAGGGTGGCCTGGCCAGGAGCTCTTCAGGCCTCCCTCTCTCCTCTGCTCCACCCATGGCCTGTCTCATCCCTGGGGGTCCTGGCCTGGCTCTGGCCACCCCGGGCTCTCTGCTGTACATATTTGAGACTAATTTTTATTCCTTGTGAAGATGATATACTATTTTTGTTAAGCGTGTCTGTATTTATGTGTGAGGAGCTGCTAGCTTGCTGTGCGTATGCACGTGGCGAGCTGGGGCCCGGAGACTGAACGGCTTGATGCTCCCTCCCCTGCCCTGGTCCGGGGAAGCCAGCCAGGGGTCCTGGCTCCTGGGGGGCACCTGTCCCTCCCCCAACCCCCACCCGACACTTGTTCCAGCTCTTTGAAATAGTCTGTGTGAAAGTGAAAGTGCAGTTCAGTAATAAACTGTGTTCACTCAGTGAACAATGGGCCTGGGCTCTTGTGTGCTCTGGGACAGGGAAAGGAGGGGATGCTTGGCTGGCAGAGGGGCTGCAGGAGAGCTGGGTACCGGTGCTGGCTCTGCTGCTCTCCGGGGAGGACCTTGGACAAGTCCCTTCCTCCCTCTGGGCCTGAATTTCTCCACCTGTACACTGGGTTTTTATTGAGCACCTGCTGTGTGCTGGGCATTGGGGCTGTGTATTAACAGGACAGACACAGTCCCAGCCCTCAGGAGCTGACATTCTAGTGGGAGAAACAGTCAAATGGCCACTTGGCAAGTGTTTACTGAGCCCTGCTCTGTGCAGGCACAGTCCTAGGCACTGGGGATCCTGCAGGGAACAAAGCCCTTGCCTTTACGGAGCTTCCATTCTGGTCAGGGAGACAGCCAGACGAATACAAGGGTGGCTGGCTGTTGCAGGGCAAAAGTGGAAACAGGATGACCCTGAGGAAGCATGGCAAGACATGAAGGACGTAGTGGGGAAGGAGGTAAGAAGGAGTCAAACTTGAGATAACATTTTAAAGATAATCCCACAAGATCAGCTGATGTATTGGAGAGAGCTCTAGGGAGAAAGAGGAACCAAGGGTGCTTTTGAGGTTTTGAAATAATGATATTATTATTATAATCACAAAATGAAGCACACATCTGAGGCCAGTGCAACACAAGAGGCTCATAGTGAGTGCTCTAACAGCATTTAATACGGAACCTGAGCCTGTCTGGGAGTCAGGGAGGGCTCCCTGGAGGAAGTGATATCAGAGCCAGGGCCTGAAGAATCTATAAGAGCTATCCAAAAGAAGCAGGGAGACAATAAGAGTGGTCCTGGTGAAGAAGAAGCAAATGCACAGGATGAGCAAGAGTTTTCTCCGGGTTGAAGAAAAGTTGGTGTGTCTGGGGGCTCCTGGGTCAATATGATGCCAGACAGGTGGGATGAGGGGACATACTTGGTCCTGAGGGCAGTGAGAGCCAGAGAGAGGTTGTCAGGGAGTGCTACACCACTAGAGCCCCCAAAGCACCCTCTGGCTGCTATGTGAAGAAGGTTCTGGAGGGGGAGCGGAGTGGAGAAGCCATGGCTTGGTTAACGCTCCAGTTCTGAGAGTGGACAGGCCAGGGGTGTATCCTGGGTCGCCATTCCTGGTCTTTGGGCAAGTTACCTAGCCTCTCTATGCCCTAGCTTTCCCATCTATGAAATGGGTAGGATAGCACTACCTATCTCAAGCGATTGTGATTAAAATTGAATAAGATAACCTAACGAAGACTGGAAGTTGAGGGGGTAGGCGTCGATGACCCCGCCATCAAGCGGACCCCCAAAAGGAAGAAGGAGGTGCTCCACACGGAGCTCCACGTGGCTGTAGCTGGAGGTCGGGGAAGGGCCTGGGAAAGGGAGCAGGACCAGAGGCGGGCGCTCCGGCCAGGGGGCGGGCCTGGAGGCGGGGGACCTGCCTCGGGTGCCCCTCCCTGCCCGCTTCCAGGAGCGAGCTTGACTGCCCCCTGGTGGCCGGGGGCTGCCAGCTGAAAGCCGCTCTCACCCCAGATGCCCTTGCGCGTGCCCACGACCTCTGTCTCCCGCCTGACCAGCTTTCCGTGGCGTCCTCCATCCTCTGTCCTGCTCACCAGAAGGAGGTCTACACTACCACCCCTTGGGTACCGGATTCACAGCTTGACACGGCTCTCTCGGGGCTCAAGGTCACCATTCTCCAAAGCCTCCAGGCTCCCGCCACCTCTAGGCCCACGACGCTGGCCCCCATCCCTTACCCTAGCCACTCAAGTCCCCTCCCCAGCTTCTTGAGATCCTTCCAGAAACGTCTTTTCACATAATACATAAATATAAATATATTCTGATCCTTTTCTTTTTTCAAAAATGGTAACAGATACACTGTGCCTTGCTTTTCCCACCTAAATATTGTATCTTACAGAAGTTTCCATGTTCATACACGAATCTCCCACTGTTGTGCAGCTTCAACAGTTAACTCATGGCAGATTCATTCTTTTTTCTAGCCATGTAATATTCCACTTTTTTTTTTTAACCAGACTTTGAACTCAGTGATTCCAACCTTAAACATGCCATGGCACACACATAAAATATTGGAAATGCACACTGAGGAAAAGCTGGAAGTGGTTTTGGACTGTCTGTATGGGTTCTGGGGAAAAATTCATTCCATTTCTATATATTTTTATGATGAGAGATGAAATACAACGTATTTCATGGGATATGAAGAATTAAGTTTGATTAATATATCTAAATACACTATTTAAATTTTTTTCCTTGAGACACTTGATCTTGTTCCTATGAACACAACTTTTTTATATGAGATTTTATGATCAAAATGGTTTACACAGTTCCTGATCAAAGTTTATTAACAATGATCTCTTCAAATTCTTGGTAGTCAACATTGACAAGACTTTGTAACCTCAAGTAGGTGACAAAAGAAAATGTTAAGCCATTCCAGAACTTACAGTTGAAATTATATTTTAATGTTTTAATAGTTTTTCCCTTTCTTTAATTGACAAATACAGTGTTGTAATCAAGTGGATTTTGAATCCAAATGAACTTTTTCATTTTGGGTATTTTAAAATAACTGTGAGTTCCAGAACACAGGAAATGACCTAGAGCTTTCAAACTCTTTTTTTTTTTTTTGAGAAAATTATATAACTGTTATTAAAACGGAGCAAGGCTGTATAGCGCAAAGGAAGAGAGGGAAGGCAGGAAGGCAAGGAAAGGAAAGCGCATTCTAGGCCAATTTACTTATGAACATGCAAGCCAAAGTTCTAAGTATAATATTAACAAATGGAATCTAACAACATATAAAAAGAATAATAGTTCATGACCTAGTAGGGTTTATTCCAGGTAAACAAGATTGACTCAATATAGGAAATCTTTCGATGTAATTCATTGTACCGAAACATTCACAAAGAAAATCCTTACGGTATTTCAGTAGATGTTAAAATAGTATTTTGTAAAATTCACACCTATTTATGATTTTTTAAAATTCTTTAAGCAAGCCAAGGGTTTAAAGTTAGCTTTCACCCTTCTGAATTCCATAAAAGTTTAAGATAATGATTGTGTGCATTGCTTGTGCAATTTTTATTTTTTTATTTTTTTATTTTTTTATTTTATTTTTTTTTAAAATACATATTTATTTATTTTGGCTGCGCTGGGTCTTAGTTGCGGCATGCATGTGGGATCTAGTTCCCTGACCAGGGATTGAACCTGGGCCCCTTGCATTGGGAGCATGGAGTCTTACCCACTGGACCACCAGGGAAGTCCCACTTGTGCAATTTTTAAAAATTAACAAGTTTTTCAGGAAAATCAGCAACTTATATCATGATCAAATTCATTACATAATATCCAGCTCTCCATTTTTCTATCTCCACCATCACAGCCTTTGTCGTGAGGTAAAAAAAAAAAAACAGAAAAACAAGAACTTTTTCTTAATATACAGACAATAATAGAAACGAACATATATGGTCCCTACAAATTTGTCCTCTTTGATGTTTAATAAATATCCATGCACTAATGTTAGAATTCAGGGCATATGGAGTATTAATTCCTTCCTAAATTATTATCCCATTTCAGTAGGTTCACACATGGATAATTAGCTTGAATAATTTCATGATAAAGAACCTTGCGAATTCTTATGACTTTAAATGGTCTTACTACAGAATTTTAACAAGTCAGTCTTAAAGTTTGAGGAAGTCAATCTTAAAACACTAAGGTACCGAGAATAGGGACATAAAGAAAACGGTCTTCTAAGAATAAAATTTTAAAATATATAACATAATGTAGTGGCCTGGCCTGCTACATTTGTCTTACATGTTTTATATGGTTTGTAAATTTGTTACTGAGTGGGAAATGACCAGTGCCCGCATCAGCTTGGCTTAAGTTGCACTGGTGTGAAAAATACTCCCCCCAAACCCCAACCCCCTACACCCCACCAAGCAAAACAAAACAATTGTGTCCTGTCCAATTGCACTGTAAAAACAATAACAATAAACAAAAACAATGATAAGGCCCTTATTTGCAAACTATTTATGTGTTGGGACATCCCGCAGCAGCTAGTTGGCCATCCCTTTTAGGAACATCAATCTCTCCTAGGCTTCGTGCCAAGCTCCCTGGGCACCTGGAAAGCAAACTCCTCCAGTGGCTCCATGGACTTTGTGGAGGGTCCTTGTGGAGGGTGGGTGGCCCTCCTAGATGGGTGGCCACATGCTGTGCAGGTGATCACTGCAGTTAGGTGTCCAGGAAGGAAGAGCCCGAACTTGGCCATACTCAACTCATCCTGGTGGGACAGTGGGGGCCGCAGGAAAGACAGGCTGTGTAGTGGTTAGTAGCTGGACTCTGAAACCAGACTTCCAGGGCTAGCTGGGTGCCTTGGGACAAGTGACTTAACCTCTCTGTGCCTGAGTTTCTTCACCTGTAGAATGGGAATGATAATTATACCTACCTGATGGGTGGTTATGCAGATTTAATGCTAATTTTATGCTTGTAAAGGGCTTAAGAAGGGTTTCTGGCACCATAAATATTATACAAACTTCATCAATCTATGCTGTCAGACCTCCCACCCCTCACCACCAGTGCTCTGGGGACCCCTGAGGTGGCTAGTCTGGGGGCTAATTCTAACCTTATTATGGATACCCCCCAAACGCAAAGCCTAAAATAAGGATTCAGGTATAAGTAGTTTAAAAGGTGATCCCAGGGTAGTGGGGACAGTGAGTCAGGGAAGGACAGGAAGTCAACAGAGGATGCAATGATGAGTAACCTGCCAACTCAGACAATGGGGCTCCTTCCCAGGGGATCCTTGAAAGACCCGTGGAACATTCTAGGGGAAAGAACACGAGGTATTTATACACTAACTCCCATCCCTCATCAGCTGAAGGCTGCTTCTAGGTCATTTCTCCTCAGTATTTGGCACTTCCTCCCTGCCAAGCATAAACCTATGGTGAAGGAGGCACAGGCACCTGTTTCTTGAGTGAGAACTGTCCACCCAAGCTGCACCTGACCTTCGAGGGTGTTCTGAAGGCACATGGCGGGGGTACCATCACATCTACCACAACTTATGAAACTTAGTAGCATATCAGTTGGGAAATTCTGCTTGAGGGAGGAACAGTTGGTAGTTAGCCACTTTCGTTAATCCAAACAATACGCAATAAACAACCTCACTGATCCATCATTTTGCACACGCATGTGTGTATCCACAGGATATTCATAGAAGTAGAATTGCTGGGTCATTTGTCATTTGGAAGGGGACACCCCAAACCAGAATCCTGTGAAACTGCCTGTCTCCTGCACACTTGCCAACATCCATGTTAACACTCTTTGACCTCTGACAATCTGGCTGATGAAAAAATAGTATCCCATGCTTTAAAATTTCATTTTCAAACCTCTAATTGAGGTTGGCATCTTTCAATAAATTGAAAGCTGTCTGTACCCCTAATAAGTTAATGAATCTACACAATGACCAACGAAGGCTGCCAATGGCACACAAGGACAGTGAGGCAGCACGTGCCTCCTGGCAAAAGAACACCCATGAAATACTCTTGCCAAAAAGTCAAATGTGCATCTCACCAAAGCCTCTAAATGTGACCATCACTGATGGAAAATGCAGGGGACAGAGGGACACAATAAATGATACATGGGAATGCAATCAGCAAAATGCAGACCGGGGGAAACTCCTCAGGACAGAGGACCCCCCTCTGTACTTCCATGTCTGGGAAGGTGGTGCAGGGGAGCTTTCCCCTATTTCTCCTGCTAAAGTAAAATGAAAATCCCTGGACATTGTATATGCAACAAGCATGAGAAAACTCTGAAAGGTAAAGAGAAGGCAGGCTGCGCGGGGACCTCAGGACCTGAGGAACAACACGATGGTGAGTTCCCTAGTTTTTCTCTCTGCCTCAGAGACCCCAGCCTACCCAAAAAAGCCAATGGGCACGGAAAAGAAAAAACAGCCCCGACCAAAGCCGGCTCTCTCTATTCAAAGGATTAGGAAAGGATCATCCTAGCAGGACAGAAAAGTTTTAGACAGTAACAGCTCTACTCCAGCCAAATACCACTAAAAAAACTATGAAGACTATGGCCAGCCACATCAGCGAAGGCTAAGTGGGGGGCCTAGGCTTCCACCCTGATTCAAGGTGCCCTGACCCCACTCCCACCAATGTGGGGTGTTGTGAGATAAGGCCAAGGGAGCCAGGACTTTCATCTCTGCTGGCCAGTGAATGAGCCCTCTCCTGCTACGCCTTTTCCCCACAATGTCAGTGGAGACCACATTGGGAGCCTGGAATTCCACCCCTAGCTGGCAATAATGAAAGTGGGTAAAGAGACATAAAGAAAGGTAAGCTTTCTACACTTCACTCAAATGGGGAAAATGATAACATCAGTAGACTGTGACAAATTATGTATATGTAATGTAATACCCACAGCAACCACTAAAAAAGCTGTACAGACATAGTTGAAAACACTATAGATAAATTAAAATGAAATTCTAAAAAGCAATCTTCAAATAACCCACAGGAAGGCAGAAAAAAGAAAACAGGGAAATAAATAACAAAGAGAACACACAGAAAGAAAATTAGGAGATATGTCTTAACGTATCAATAATTATGTTAAGTGTAATGGTCTAAATATACCAACTAAAAGACAGATATTGTCAGAGTAAATTTACAAAACAACTATACGTTGTCTATAAGAAATCCTTTTAAAATATATAGGCAGGGACTTCCCTGGTGGCGCAGTGGTTAAAAATCTCCCTGCCAATGCAGGGGACATGGGTTCGAGCCCTAGTCTGGGAAGATCCCACATGCTGTGGAGCAACTAAACCCGTGTGCCACAACTACTGAGCCTGTGCTCTAGAGTACGCATGCCACAACTACTGAAGCCTGCCCAGAGCCCATGCTCCACAGCAAAAGAAGCCACTACAATGAGAAGCCCGTGCACCGCAATGAAGAGTAACCGCTCGCCACAACTAGAGAAAACCCGCGTGCAGCAGTGAAGACCACAGCCAAAAATAAAGAAAATTAATCCTAAATATATATATAGATAGATAGATAGATAGATATCTAGATAGATAGATATAGGCAGGCTGAAAGAAAAAGGATAAAAAAATATATCATTCAATCAACAATCAAAGGACAGCAGCAAAACTGATGGAACTAAAAAGAGAAAGAGACAAATCACAATTAATACCCTTCTTGCAACAAGTGATAGTATAACTAGACAGAAAATGACCAAAAATATAAAGAGTTCAACAACACCATCAACCATCAGGATTCGATTGACATTTATAGAACACTTAACACATTCTTTCCAAGTGCCCATTAAATATATACCAAGATAGACCATAGTGTGGGCCATACAAAAACCTCAATAAGTTTAAAAGAATTGAAATCATACAAAGTGTGTTCTCTGACCACAGTGGAATCAAACTAGAAGTCAGTAACAGAAAGATAACATGAAAATGTCCACACACTTGGAAACTAAACAATATAATTCTAAATAACTCATTGGTCAAAGAGGAAGTCTCAAGGGAAATAAAAAAATACATTGAACTAAATGAAATGAAAATACAAGATATTAAAATTTGTGGGACAGAGTTAAAACGGTGCCAAGCGGGAAATTTAGGCAATAAGTGTGTACATCACAAAAGAGAAAAATTCTCAACTCATTAATCTAAGTTCTCACCTCAAGATGTAGAAAAAGAAGAGCAAAGTAAATTCAAAACAAACAGAAAGAAGGAAATAATAAAGATAAAAGCAGAAATCAGTGAAATTTGAAGAAATAAAGAACTCTGATAAAGACAACTACATAGGTAATATAAAAGGAGTATTAATGTATTTTTAGTTTGTAACTCTATTTCCTACATGATTTAAAACACAAATGAATAAAAAATTAGAAACCTATGTTATCAGGGCACACAATGTATAAAGATACAATTTTTGACAAATATAAAGGGAGAGGTACAGAGCTGTATAGGAGAAATTTTTATGTTATTGAAGCTAAGCTGGTAACAATTCAAACTAGATAGTTATAAATTTAAGATGTTAATTGTAATTAACAGTAACCATTAAGAAAATATCTTAAAAATATACACAAAAGGAAATGAGAAGAAATAGAGGACTTTGGGACCTCCCTGGTGGTCCAGTGGTTAAGACTCTGCGCTCCCAATGCAGGGGGCCCGGGTTCAATCCCTGGTCAGGGAACCATGCCACAACTAAGAGCCTGCATGCCACAACTGAAAAGATCCCACATGCCGCAACTAAGACCCAGCACAGCCAAATAGATAAATATTAAAAAAAAAAAAGAAAAGAAACAGAGGACTTAAGCAAACTACAAACCAATTAGACTTAACAAACATCTATAGGACGCTTTACCAGCAACAGCAGAATACACATTCTTCAGTGCATATGAAATTTTCTCCAGGATAGACTATACGTTAGATCGCAAAACAAGTCTCTATAAATTTAAAAGATTGAAATAATATAATGCATCTTCTCTGACCACATGAAATAAAACTAGAAATCATAACAGAAGGAAAATTGGAAAATATACAAATACATGGAAATTAAACAACACACTGTTAAATAACCAATTAGTCAAAGAAGAAATCACAAAGGAAATTAGAAAATACTCAGAGAGAGATGAAACATAACACACCAAAACTTATGGGATGCAGTAAAATCAGTGCTCACAGGGAAATTTATAGCAATAAATGCAACTTTGATGAATGGACCAATTTCTTGAAAAGTACAACCTACTGCAACTTACCCAAAATGAAATAGATAATTTGATGGCCTTTTAAAAACTAAGATAATTGAATTTGCAATATAAAAATTACCCCACCCCACCCCCAAATCTCCAGGCCCAGGTGATTTCACTGGAGAATTCTACCAAATGGTTAAAGAAAAAGTAACACTATTTCTAGATAATATTTTCCAGAAAATAGAGGGAAGGGAATTACCCTGATACCAAAACCAGACAAAGATTCAGATGACCACCTGAAATCTAGATTTAAGGTTGATCCTCATTCCAAGAAAATTCAAATAAATAAAAATGTTTGAGACAATCAGGGAAATCTGCATACTGAATGGATATTTGATATTAAGGAAATATTAAGATTTTTTCTGTCTAGACATAGTATTTTGGTTATGTATATTAAAACAGTCCTTATTGACATACTGAAATATTTATGAATGAAATGATATAATGCCTGGGATTTATTAAAATAATTCAGGGGCAGGGGTGGGAAAATGAGGACTACGAGCAGATAATTGTGTACTCCCGGGAGACACATGGAGGTTTATTAAACTAGTCTTTTTTATATGTTTGAACTTTTCCTTAAGAACTGTTTAGGGCATTTCTATTCTTTTTCTGTAATCTCCCTGGTCATGACTTTTGTTTACTTTCTACTGCATTCTTGGTTTTTTCTTACTGATTTGTTAGGTGGGTTTAAAAAAACCTTTTTTTAAAGGAAATTAGCCCTTTATCTGTCATACAGATAAACACTTTTTAGTTCCTCATTTGTCTCTTGAGTTTCTTTCTCATTTTTTCAGAAAATTTCAATATTACAGGATAATTTGACCCAAATGTTTTGACCTCGTATATGTGTTTACCCCAAGACTATTTTGACTATGAGTTTTGAATTCACTTATTTTTATCAGAATTACACTAATCCAATACATCAAGAAAGAGTTTTCTTGGTCAAGCTGAATGAAACAAATGTAATCCCTCCATCAGTATTTTATGACCAAAGTTAAATTCTTTCTAATGTTTCCCACTTTAAATTTAATTTTACGAAATTATTTTTTCATGAAAATCACTTAGTTTCAGGGGGTAAATGCCACCATGAAGATTTAATTCTTCTCTCAGTCATTTTTAGTCTATATCTGATTTCACCAGTTTCCTGCCATTGTGCGTTGTCTACTATGTCCATTATTTTTAATTGGTCCAATTTTTTCAGGTCACATTTGATTATCTAAATGTCAAAATTTTATTGCCTGTTTGAATTTTAGTCAATATCTAATTTAACATGTCAGTTTTCATTTCTGTCAACTTGATTTTGTTTTGGTTATTTCTATACATCTGTGGTAGTTTTTTTGGTATTTTTTGCGGTACGCAGGGCTCTCACTGTTGTGGCCTCTCCTGTTGTGGAGCACAGGCTCTGGACGCACAGGCTCACGGGCCCAGCCGCTCTGCGGCATGTGGGATCTTCCCAGACCGGGGCACGAACCCGTGTCCCCTGCATCGGCAAGCAGACTCTCAGCCACTGCGCCACCAGGGAAGCCCAGTTTGTATTATTTGCTCACAGTTCTGCCTTCCCTCCTTACGCTCTCCACATACCCTCTCCTGGAGGACATTTCTCTACTCATTGATGTTGAACTTGACTGTGGATGGCAGTCTATATTTTCCAAAGATGACCACACTGTATTTCCCATCTCACATTCATCTCTCAACATTTAAAAAAAATTTTATTGAAGTATAATTGACTTACAATGTGGTGTTAATTTCTGCTGTACAGCAGTGACTCAGTTATATATATATATATATATATATATATATATATATGTTCTTTTTCATATTCTTTTCCATTCTGGTTTATCACAGGATATTGAATATAGTTCCCTGTGCTGTACAGTAGGACCTTGTTGTTTCTTTCATCTCACATCTTACATTGACCTTGATGTCTTCCCATCAAGTAAGGGAGGTCTCTGTCCTCTCCTTCTTGAACCTGAGTGAATCTCTGTGAGAGCCTTGAGCAACAGGGTTCAGAAGTGATGTGTCTTCTGCGGCTGGATCATAAAAATACAATACACTTCCCCCTTGCTCTCTTGGAACCCACCCACCATGCTTTGAGGGAGCCCAAACTAGCCCGCACAGAGAGAACACCTGGGGAATACCACACAGAGGTGTTCTGGTTGACGGCTCCAACTGAGGTCCCAGCTGACAGCCAATGTTAACCACCAGATGTGTAAGTGAAAACACCTCCAGAAGATTCTGGCCACAGCCTTGAGTGTTTCCAGCTGGCGGCCCAGACAGTCTAGAGCAGAGGCAAGCAGTTCCCAGTGTGCCCTGCCTAAATTCCTCAACTACAGAATCAGTGAACATAAGGAAATGGCTGTTTCACGCCTTTAAGTTTAAGTTTTAAGGGGGGTTGTAATGTAGCAGTTGTAACCAGAGCACCACAGGACTTGCTTTGACTGGTGGAACGAGGTGCTGGTTCTGTGTGTGGTTCTGAGCCTGGGCTTTCAGAGCATCATGGGTCCCCACTGTCTCTCTGTCCCCTCAGGAGTCTCTGACTTCTGTCATGACAAAAACATGTGCCTGCTGGTCCCAGAAAAAGGAGATACATGAATAACCCTGAACCCAACTGTTATGGGCTGAATTGTGTCTCCTGCAAATTCCTGTGTTGAAGTCCTAACCCCTAATACCTCAGAATGCGACAGCACTTGGAAATAGGGCCTTTAAAAAGGTGACAAACTTAAATGAGGTCATCAGGGAAGGCCCTAACCTGATCTGCCTGGTGTCCTTATAAGAAGAGGAAATCTGGACACACATGGAGACACCAGGTATACAAACACAGAGGAGTGACCACATGAGGACACAGTGAGAAGGAGGCCATCTGCAAGCCAAGGAGTGAGGCATCAGAAGAAACCAATCCTACCAACACTTCAATCTTGGACTTCTAACCTCCAGAACTGTGAGAAAATACATTTCTGTTGTTTAAGCCACCCAGTCTGTGGTATTTTGTTATGGCTGCCCTAGGAAGCCAAAATACCAACCCAGAGCCTGGAACTAAACCTGGCGGATCCCAGCAGAGCCTCAGCCAACCCACAAGCCCATGAAAGATAGAAATAAATGCTCAAAGTTACAAGCCACCAAGTTTTGGGGTTGTTTGTTACACAGCATTATTGTAGGCGAAAAAATGACTAGTACAACATCAAATTTTCCCCAGGCCAATTTTGACAATTTTCTTTATTACCCACAACATAATTCCTTAGCAATTTATTAATCTAAACAAAGTTTATCACCTGCATAGTTCAACGTTTTCAGTTATGTCGAAACTGCTCCTGCTGCTAGCAAAGCATCAGGGCCTGGGTCAAAATAATGGGGTCAAAACATACTATCAAACATTTCTATAGCTCTCATCCCCCTTAGCCTCTGAGTGGCCATGTTCATGCCAGTCCTGCCCACAGGCCAGGAGACCCGAATGCCAGGGCTCCTTTCTGCTCCATCTCTGCATCCCCAGCATCTTTCATGCTAAGGCAGTGAAATGGATCCCTCAGGCCAGAGAGAAACTTGCACCAAGGCAGCTGTCTTTCTCAAATAAAAACTAAATGGATGTTCAAGGCTTCCCATCCTCTGGCCCCCACATACTCCCTCAGCTCCATCTTTCCCTGCTTTTCCCCAGACTTGTGTCTTCAGTAGAGGCAGTGGAGACTCCAAGGCCCTGTATGAGTCTCCCACTTCCCTGTCTCCCCTTGTTCATCTCTTCCTTCTCCTCTGACAACCCACTGGCTTCCTTTATTTCCTCTTTCATGCCATGGTCCTCACTACCACAGGGCCTTTGCACATGCTTTTCTTTCCCTAAAATGCTGTTCCACCACCCCTTTCATCTAGTTTACACCCAGTCATCCTTCATATTGTAACCAAGCAGGACCCTATGAGGCCTTCCCTGAATAGATCCCCACCCATGTCCTCCACCTGCTTTTTGTCTGTAGAAAAACTTTAGTCAAAGTTTTAAAGAATAAAGTTAATCAGAGAAGTGAGAAAATGCAGAAAGAAAGGGAAACAGTCAAGCAAGACAAAATAATAATACTTTCGCCGTTAAACAAAGTCAAGGACATTTAGTTCTTCCTCGAGGACAATAGATAACATTCTGAGCCATGTCCTTTGAGCTGTTTTGCAGATACTGAAACCCCCACCAGGTGGGAGAAGTTAACTGTAGGCTTCCCGCAAGCATGTAGACCCCAGGCCACTTGGAACCAGGAGGCTGATGATGCTGACTCCTGATTACCTCCCCACCAACCAGTCAGAACAATGTCCACGAGCTGATCACACCCTGCTCCTTGAATACTATAAGACTCCTCACTACCCCCTCCAGGGCAGGACACACATTCTTCAGGGCATTAGCCCACTGGGGCCCCCTTTGCCTGGCAAAGCAATAGAGCTATTTCTTTCTACTTCACTCAAAATTCTGTCTCTGAGGTTTAATCTGGCACCAGTGTACAGAGGATGAATTTCGGCAACAATATCTCAAATATGAAGACACTTCTTCAGGGAAGCCCACCCTGACTTCTCTAGATTAGGTCAGTCCAAGTACCATGTATCTCCCCTTCTTAGCACTCATCTGTTCTATAATGTATTAGGGTGACCATTACAGACTTTCAGATTCATGAGGACTGGAAATCATGACACTGGAATGAGGTCTCATTCACTCTGTCCCCAGAGTCTGGTACATAGTCGATGCACAATAAATATTTGTTGATTGAATGAACATTGTCCCAATTGCTCTGCTGAATCCCTCCACAGGCATCCAGGGTGTCCTTGGAGGTGTGCCGCTCAGATGTCTCTTCAAGAGGACCTTCTATGAAGAGGAGAGGTGTATGACCACCTCCAGCTGCTGCACTTTCAGAGCTGCTGCAGTGTTCATGCCAAGGCCACAGCCCCCCTAGGAAACCAAGGACTACAGAGGACTGAGCACAGTGGGTCTCTAGGGATGGGTCAATTTTGCCCAACACAGGACTCATCTAATGAGCTTTTTTTGCTCTAAGGCTCCCCATTGGCCTGGCCAAGACTTTCTCAAAGATGCTGTGCCAGTTATCAATGTATTGCCCTTCCAGCCCAAACTGACCCCTCAGTGCCTGCTCTAAGATAATGAGCAGGACTCTGGGCACCGCCCCCTTTACAGTGAGATGCTAAACTTCTCCAGTAGAGGGAGCTGGAGGAGACATGCCAAGAGGAAAGGAGGCTTCTCTTCTTGGTTCTGGGGTATGTGTGTGTGTATTCCTATATAATCTGCTTTCTGCCCCAAGACCAACCCTCTCCCACAACACACACCTTCCTACTATTCTCCAAGTCATTCTACTCCAGTCACTGTGGCCTCCTTGATGTTCCACATCCCACAAACTGACAAACTAAAATCCTGTCTCAGGATCTTTGCACTTGCTGTTTTGTCTTCTCATATGCCACCTCTTCTAAGAGGCTTCACCTACCACCCCCAAACCCCTTTTAGCTCTGTCCCTTTATCCTGTTCTGTTTTGTTCCTTCATAGCCTGATTACTGTGTAACATACTGTATATTATACTTACTTATTCCTTTTTCTGTCTCCCCCCCTACACACACACACACACACACACACACACACACACACACGTAAAAAAACACCTCCTCCTTGAGGCCAGACACTTTGTGTGTCTTGTTCACTGCTGCATCCTCAACCCCTAGATTAGTACGTGGCACACAGCAGATACTCAGTAAGTATTTGTTAGTTGACTGAATATAGGAGTGTCCTTACCTTTGCTCAAGCCATTCCCTCCACCTGGAATGCCTTCCCTCTCCTTCCTGCCTTTCCTAATCCCACCGATCATTTAAGGCTCAACCCCAACCTCTACTCCTCCAGGAAGCCCTCCCTGATAAGTGGGGCCCTGGAAAGTGGCTTACTGCCTCTCACTTACTGTCCTGCCCAATTTTAGGTATAATGTAGGCTTTATGGCAGGTAGAGGCTACGGCGGAGACTAAAGGCAGATGAGAGCAGGCCAGCTTTATTGGGGTTAAGTAGCGGGGAGGGGCCTCCATAGGCTCCGGGCCGGGGCAGGGCTGCAGCGCGAGCAGCTGGGATGCCACGTCACTTCTTCCACTCCTTCCTCTCATAGTCCCACCGGGAGGCCAGGCCTTGCACAGGGTTGCCCTTCATGTCCAGGATGCGCTGGAGCTGCTGGGCCTTCCACTCATCCATCAGGGTGATGGGTTTCTTAGGGAACACTGCAGGGAAGGAACCGGGTAGGGACAGGGTCGTGCAGGACCCTGCCAGGCCCACCCCCTCCCGCTGAGTCAGGGTCTCCAGGCACAAGGTCAGGGCGCCCTGCATGAGGACCCCTTGCCACCCTGTCCATCCCCCACCAGGCTCCCCACTAAAGCTGCACTCTGGGTACCTCTGAGTTATGATCCCCGCTCTGTCTTAGACTTGGTGTGGGAACTGGGCCAAGGTCCTTCCCCTTTCTGAGCCTCAGTTTCCTCACCTACTATGTGACTCAAGGGTAAGAGGAGCACTGGTTTGAAGTCTTTCTGGGCCCAAATCCCAGCTCCACCACTCCCTTGCTGTGTGACCTTGAACAAGTCACTTCATCTCTGAGCCCCAGTTTCCTTACCTGTCAAAAACAGGTCCTGTCCACTAGGGTTGTGGGGATTGAATGTGTTGGTATTTATAATGCAATTGGCAGAATGAGGGAAGATATGAAAACCCCTAATACATGATAGCTACTATAACTATAATTGCTGAGTTTGCTCCCACTTACTGGGAAGGGTCCAGGATGAGGTAGTTTCTTCTGCTTCCTGAAGGGGTTGGGAGTGGGAGGTAGGATAGGGGTGTTCACTTTAAAGCGATGGGGACCCAAAGGGTAAACTCACGGAGGCATTTTAGGTGCCTTGATGTGTGGACCAAGAAAGGCCTGGGGGCCAGAGCTCCCAGCCATCTGCCCCTGAGGCCATGTTAACCTGCCTGACCTTTGTCCCTGGCACTTTCTTTTTCTTTTTTTTTTTGCAGTTCGCAGGCCTCTCACTGATGTGGCCTCTCCCGTTGCGGGGCACAGGCTCCGGACGCACAGGCTCAGCGGCCATGGCTCACGGGCCCAGCCACTTCGCGGCATGTGGGATCTTCCTGGACCGGGGCACGAACCCATGTCCCCTGCATCAGCAGGCGGACTCAACCACTGCGCCACCAGGGAAGCCACCCTGGTACTTTCTATTCCAGTGGGTGTGAAAGAAGGGAAGGATCTTTATGGGTACCGATTAGTACCAAACATTGGGCTAGAATAGAATTTTTCCCAAAGGTTCTCTCATTTCATCCTCATGCAAGGTAGAAATTCCCATCACACTTTTACAGAAGAAGAAACAAAGTGAGGCCCCTGGAGGTGAAGTCAATTGAGGCAGAGACTGCCACCTCATCCCCAACATCCTCCCCTCTACTTCCAGAGCAGTGCTTCTCAAACCTGAGTGCGCATCAGAATCACCCAGAGGGATATTAAAACATAGATTGCTTGGCTCCAGCCTCAGAGTTTCTGACTCAGTAGATCCAGAGTGGGGCTGAGAATTTGCATTTCTAACAAGTTCCCAAGTGAAGCTGTTGGTCCAGAGATCTCACTTTGAGAATCACTCTTCTGTAGTAATAAATGGTCAGTTGGGTACATGACCACTCAGCTAAAGACTATACTTCCCAGCTTCCCTTGTGGCTATGCATGGTCATATGATCACTTCTAACCAATAGGATGTGAGCAGAAGTGGTGGTGCAACTTCTGGACCTTAGAGAGAGTGTGTCCTCCCTTTCCCTCTTGTTGGCTAGAATGTAGGCTTTATGGCTGGAGCTGGAGCAGCCATTTTGTATGTCAAGAAGGAAGCTGCATGTTAAGGATGGCAGAGCAACAAGACAAAAGGAGTCTGATATTGTGGAATCCCCATACTCCCCCTGGCCTTTTTTGTGAGAGAGGAAAAAGACTTCTATCTTGTTTAAGCTTGTACATTGGAGACTCTTTGTTACAGTAGCCAAAACAGTATACTGAAAAGTTCATGGTTAATAACAGTAATCAGTAACAACATCATTCATAACTATGTGCCAGGCACTAGGCAACAGTTTTCTAATTAAATCCTCACAAGAACCCTGAGATGTGGGCACTATTATTCCCATTTTACAGATGAGAGAATTGAGGCCCAGAGAGGTAGGGTCCCTACATTCCAACCCAGGCAGCCGTGCTCAGCCCTTCCCCATACACCTCTTTGGGGGACTTTTCAAAACTCTTCTGATGAGTGCCAGCATAGTTCCCTTATCAAAGCTTGGCTGGTGGCTGTGGCCACAAGGGAATGGCCGAGGGCTGCGGCCAGGTGAGACGCTGCCACTCACCATAGACCCGCTGCCACCAAATCAGCAGACCTGTGAATCCAAAGAAGAAGAAGACACAGCCCATCACTGTCTTCCACTCGTTGGAGCGACGGTTCATCTCTGAAAAGGTCTCATGGAACTGGAGCCGGTACACTGGAGGCAGGTGAGGGGTGGGGGAAGAGGGGCCTCAGGTGCATCCATTCTGAGGGCCCTGGGCCAACTCTTGGCCTCAGGGACCTCCAGCCTCCCCCTCCCTGCAGCAGATGCTGTCCATTCAGCAAATTCTTACTGAGCATCTAGGATGTGCAAAGCATGGCCAGGAGCTGATGGCAAAGCTGGCTCCCAGGGGCACTTCTGGTGGGCAGCACTTGGGGTCACACATCCCTCCTGCTTCCCAGGGCCAGGCCCCTGCTCTCCCACCCACCTCACCTGCCTCTTTCTGCTCCATCTCCCCACACCACTCAGTGATGCCCAGGACCCTCCACGCTCTCCAGCTCCTATATCCTTCCCCATGCTGTTCCTACTACCTGGCAGCCCCTCCTCCTCACCAGCCAAAGCCAACTGGAACAACCCTCCTCTGGAAGGCCCACCAGAATTCCACCTTTCTCTCTCCTTTGGGTTCTCACAGCCCCCTGAACACACCTCACCCAGCCGCATATCCTGTATTACAGCTATCTGGGTTTGTGTTGGTTCCCCCACAGGACTGGGAGCACCCTGAGGGCAGGAACCCTCAGGGGGATTCACTTCTGTGTCCCCAGCATCGCATAGCATCAGGCTGTGCACAAACAGTTCAATGAATGAACAAAGGAATGAACAAAGGAATGAATTTCACCCCTCAGGTATGCATTCGAGTCTTTGGGTGGTTCTGGCTGTCTTGGCTGGGGGCTCTCCCTGCCCACTGCTCCGTGACAGGCCAGGCCTTTCTTTGCAAAGTCTCCCCCAGCCCCACCCTGAGACCTACGGGCCACCTTCTCAGCGTGGCTCAGCTGCGTCCAGCTGCCCTTCTCCTTCTCCTTCAGGGCCTGCTGCTCTGCGTTGAGCTCTGTGCAGAAGGGCTCTTCGGGCATGGGGTAGGAGCGCTGGGCATGGTAGTTGGTGTAGGGGGGCATCTTCTCCTTACTGTGGGCTGCGGGCACAGGGGGGAACTGAGTTCAGGCTGCCCCTGGGACGTCCTGGCACTAACCGTAATATTAACAAAGAGGGTGGCACGTATTGAGCACTTACTGTGTGCCAGGAGCCATGCTAAGGCCTTCGGGAGAGTTGACTCATTGGCTCGGCATCACTCTGAGACCTGTGATATTGTTCTCTTTATCTTACAGAGGAAGAAACTGAGTAGCTAAGGGACTTGCCGAAATTCACAGAGCAAAAGGGAGCCGGGCCAGGGCTGCAATTCAGCCCCTCTGGTTTCAAATCCTGTGTCCTCTGGAAGATCTGGGGTGAGGAGGGCACATCAGGCAAAGGCAATGGGTAGGGAAAGGTTCAGTGTGATGAACCTGAGATGGCAGATGGGAAACTGCCCTACAAACTGTAAAGCACGATCCCTATGCTTTTTTTGCTTTTTTTTTTTTGGTGGTACGCGGGCCTCTCACTGTTGCGGCCTCTCCCGTTGCAGAGCACAGGCTCCGGACGCGCAGGCTCAGCGGCCATGGCTCATGGGCCCAACCGCTCCACGGCATGTATTATCCTCCCAAACCAGGGCACGAAGCCGTGTCCCCTGCATCGACAGGCGGACTCTCAACCACTGTGCCACCGGGGAAGCCCCACCTATGCTTTTTTTTTTTTTTTTTTAGAAGATGTTGGGGGTAGTTTATTAATTAATTTATTTATTTTTGCTGTGTTGGGTCTTGGTTTCAGTGCGAGGGCTTTCTCTAGTTGTGGCAAGCGGGGGCTGCTCTTCATCGCGGTGCGCGGGCCACTCACTATATCCTTATGCTTTTAATGAGTGGTCAAGGGCACAGCTTTGGAGTTGTGGAACCCCAGTTCCACTCCGGCCCAGCTCTGACAAGCCCCTTTTACCTCACTGTGTTCAATGTCCTCATCTGGAAAGTGGGGAGAGTAAAAGATCCTACCTCACACTGTTGTGGAAGCTTCAAGATAATGCACTCAAAAGGCTTAGCACAGTGCCTGGCACACAGTAGATGCTCCATAAATTACACTGATAGACAGAGGTTGGTTTTACCTCTGGCTTCCATTCTTGGAAGCTTTCCCTGATGGCTAAGCCCTCAAGGGCTCCATGTGAGTGTCCAGAACAAGACTGGGTTCTAGAAGGGTCTCAGTAAAGCTTCTTCTGTTTATTGTCACCAGAGATGCCCTCAAGGAGGGCATTGGTACCACCTTGCCCAAATAGCATGGGAACTGCTTTGGGCAAAGAGTCCTGCCTCTGGACCTGTTTGTTTATCTGAGAAATGGAGATAACAGCATAGCATCCACTTCATGTGGCTGCTGTGAAGTCTAAATATGTTAATCTCTGCAAAAAGTTTATCACAGCTCAGGGTACATAGTAAGGGCTCAATAAATGTTATCTGCTTTTATTCTCCAGAGGGTCAGGAAGGCCCTTCTATCTGGCTGAAGTCTCTCCTACTTCAGGCCTCTTTCTTCTGACCAGCATGGACACAAGGGTCTGGAAAGGTGGTCCAAAGTTCTATCAGTACCCTCAGCCTCAGGACAGAAAGGCCTTAGGGGCCTGAGATATGGGGGTCAGACCCTGAGAACGCTTGGGAGGAGGGGACGGCTGTCTCTATTTCCTGGAAGAATGTGGCCCTGGACCAAGGGGTAGGATCATGGGAAATGGTTTGGGGCAGGCCCAGGGCAGCATGAAAGGGATCAGGGGCAGCCTGCAGACAGGACCCTTGCCCCTGGCCTTGCAGTTAGGCAAGGGTCAGGGCGGGGTGGGTGTCCAGGTCTTACCAGTGCCTCCTGGGCTGTGGATTCCTCGCATTCCAAGTCCTCCTTTCCTCAGCACCAAGCTCCAGGCAGCTCTAAAGGACATCTGGGGCGGGGGGGCGGGGGGGGGGCGGGTGTGGATGAGTCCTGCCCTCTGCCCTCTGCTCTTCCCCTCAGAATCCAGACAGAGGAACAGCTTTTTCACAGGTGTAGTGGCTGGGGGACTGGTCCCCAGGATTTCAAGGTCACCTCCTGCTCCTTCTAATTTTGTATGATATGCCTATGGGGGTTGATGGGCATCCTAGACATTTGGAGCCCCCTCCTGGGACCTCAGTTTACCATCTGAGAAGTGGGAGGAGGCCTAACTCTTAAGGCAGGACCTGAACAGTTCGGGTCTGGGAGCCTGGGTTCTGGTTCCAGCCCCAGCTCACGGTGGCTAGGTTGGGAAACCTCTCTCAGCTGTTTGTCCTCTAGAGGAAACAGGGTGGGAGTCCAGGTAGGGAGGGAGCAGGTCCTGGGATAACTCTCCTCGCTACAGGGCCATCTGCCAAGGTCTCCTGCAGATGGTTTGGCCCCCACCCCTTCCCCCATAATTGGCTGCCTACGTGCCTGGAAAGCCTGCTCTGCTGGACCTGGTGGGAGAGGGAGACAGGCGAGCCCAACCCCCCATCCCCAGGGAAATCTCAGGGTCTGGCATCCCAGGGGGGCGAGGAGGGGACTTAGAGGAGGACAAGGACCAAACTGGGGCAGAGGGAGGAAGAGAGGCACACATGTGGGGAGAAGAAGGGGGTATCCCACTTCTGGAGATTGAAAGAGGCCCCACATCTAGGGAAAGAGAGGCACCCAATCATTAGAGACAGGGAGGGGTGTACCATATATGGAAAGTGGGAAGGGGCCGCACATCTGGAAAGGAAGGGCTCCCCATCAGTGATAAGTGGTTGAGAGCCCCACCTATGGGGAGGGAAGGAGTAATCTACATTTGAGGAAAGAGATGCCTCCCCATATGGGGACGGAGGAAAGTTCCCCTCAACTCTGAACTGCCAGTAGCCGCCCCCCCCGCTCCCCCATCTTCCTCTATAGCAGCGCCCCCACGGGTGGTAAAAGCCGAAGTCCCAGCCGCGTCTCCCACCGGCCTGGGTTTGGGCAGCCGGGGCTCTCCCCACCCACTCACTTACCGTGCGGCTCAGCAGAAGCCAGAGCGCGACCGGGGTCTGCGGAGCAAGTAACAGAGAACAGGCTGAAGCGGGACCGGAGCGCTGACGCCCGCCTCCGGGCCCGCCCCACAGCCTTTCCCAGGACCGCCCCCGCGTGGGAACGTCCTGCCTGTGAGAGCCCAGCCCGCATCCCTGGGGGCTCCCAGCCACAGACTGGGGAGAGGGGCTGCGCAATGACTCCCCGCCTCAATTTCCCTGCCCACCGGGATCCTGCCTCTGGAGACCCCCAGCTGACGTAGCCCTGGGACCAGCTGGCTGTGTGTCCTGGGCTGGCCCAGGCCTGCGAGTCCGGTTGTCCCAGGAGCTGGATCTTCCTGCCTTCACACCTTTGCTCACCGCTGTTTCTTCCACCTGCAATGCTCTCTTAGGGCTTTTGAGGACCCAAGTCTTGGCAACTTTCCAGCCCAGACCCCATGCCTTCCTGCTCCAGGAAGCTACAAGCATCTAGAATCTGGGAGCTGGCCTGTGGTGTACCACCTGGCACGAATGCCCTCATATTCAATGACAGGTGAAAAAATCCTCCCCCTGGGTTCAAATCTTAGCTGTGTGACCTTCAACAAATGGCCAAACCTCCCTGAGTTTCTGTTTTCTGAAAAAGAGAGCTAATGATATCTCTTACCTTACATGATTGTTGTAAAGATTAAATATGTCAATAGAAAAATGTGCATCAGGCACATTTATTCAAGAACTATTTATTAAGACCTATTACAGCTGGCATTATTGTCTATTGTTTAACAGGTTAAATGCTTGGGGATTTAGAGACAAACAAAACCAAACACGGTCCCTGCCATTTTAGGGCTTACAATCCAATTCCAAGCAGAGAGAGGCCTGTGCAAAGGCCCAGAGGCAGAAAAACACAGGTGTGTTCACAGAGAGAGAGGCCATCTTGGCCAGAGTGTAATGGGCAAAGGAGAAAGCTGGAGAGAGGCTGGAGTACCAAGCAGGGCCTCATAAGCCACGGTGTGGATCTTGGATTTTATTTTAAAGCTGGGAAGCCAAAAAAGGTAAGTAGGGGAGTGATGTGGTTAAATGGAGCAGAACATGCATTCAGTAAATATGGCTTGGAATTGTTAGAATACTGATTCTGGACTGATGGGTGAAGGCTGTGAATTCTTTCGTGGTCTGGGGCCAGAACTTTCTAGGTCTGCAAGCTCTGGTCCCCGGAGGTGTGCCGAGCACCCACCCACCCATCAGGGTTCCTGTAGCCCAGTGAAGCCATAGAGACCCACTCTAGCCAGTGCCTGGAGGAAGGGGCTTAGTGCCCTGGAAGCAGATGAGTCTTGAAGAGCAGGGACTCAGGGGGAGGTGCTAGAGAGACCGTAGAGTGGGCAGGATGCATGTCACCTCCATTCTGGGAGGTGAGAAGGCAGTGTGGGAGTCTCCTGGATGTCCAAGAGACCCCAACTCCCAGGACTGGCCATGCTTACTCCTGGGGGCTGCTCCTCCCCCTCCCCCGTGATCAAGGGAATTCCAGATTTGAGAGAACCCAAAGAGGACCACCCTACCTCTTGGATGCTGTCCAGGGTGTCCTGAAGATTAGCCCTAAGGACAGAAGATGAGGTAAGGCCCTCCTTCAGGCAACCTGGGGAGGACACACCTTGAGCCTTGTCAGACCTTTCCAGGGGCAGGTGGGTGCTGGCTGCACTGGGGTGAGTGGCAAACGTGTAGGCTTCACTGCTGCCACACTCGTGACTAAGTGGCTCCATTTCTGGGCCTCAGTTTCCCCATCCATTACAAGGGCCTCCCAAGGGAGAACTTGACCCTGGAGAACTTGACCCTCTGTTCTTCTCTACCGTCTCCCACCCCCATCTCTGTGGGAACGCCAGGCTCCAGATGTGGAGCAGTGCTGTGACAAGGAACATCTGTTTGGGAAGCCGGCCCCAGGGCTGAGGGTGATGGGGTGATGGCAGGCTCCCCGGCGGCTCAAGGTTGATACAGGGCAGCACCACTGCCTAGAGGGCGATGCCCAGCAGCGTCTGGAGGTCTGGAACCTGGAAATAGTCAGACTCTCCCATAAAGCAGGTCACTCAGGTGTCCCGGGGCCGAGAAGTAGGGGTCTTCCCTGGGAACCTTGGTGGGCACAGGGTGGGCTCCAGATAAGGCATTACACACCACTCATGGCAAGGGGCCCTACATGTGAATGAAGGCTGAGATTTCAGAAACAGCAGGAATAGGAGGTGAGAGGGATCTGTCCCTTTCAGGCAGCCCTGCGGCTCCAACCCCCCAGTAGGAACCCATACAGAAAGGAGCAGCTCTCTCTCACTTGATCAGATTCAGGCAGGCCCTGAGTTTCTGCTGAGACACAAAGACCTGAGCCACAATCTCAACATCCTGCTGGTACGACCCCCTCCCCTCCCATTCAGGCTTCATGCAGGACCCACCTCTGGCCTCCCAGCCCAGAGGAGATACTGAGGAAGAGCTAGGCCTCATGGAGGACACAAAGCCGAAAGTAGGAAGAGGTGTTGGACAAAGCGTTGCGGACCCGTATCCCCAGCCCCTGGGGAACCCCTGGAGCCATTTGAACGTGGGGAGGACGCCTGGGATAGGAGGGGGCGAGGCCAAGAAGTGCAGGGACTGGGGAGGAGATATAGGGTAGTCGGAGACCGGAAGGTAGGAGTAGGCGGGGCTTATCCTTAGGGGCGGGGACTGCGTGTAAGAGTGGGCCAGGGAAGAGCAGGGCAACCGAGGCACTAAGGGGATGGGGCCAGTTGGGCGGAGGGAGGGGCCGGTAAACAGAGGGGGCGTGGTCAGGACAGAGCAGAGCCCGATCCCCCCCACCAGCTGGAAAGCTGACTCCCAGCAGGGACACTGTGATTCCGGGACACTGCGTCCTTCGGGGCGACGGGCAGCGCCAGCATGAAGGTGCCCGGGCGGCAGCGCAGGCTCGGAGGACGTCGTGCGAAGACCCGCAGATCCAGCAGGGACCAGTCCAGAAAGGGCTTCCGCAACTTGGACAGGAGGGCCGGCTCAGAACCGACGCCGAACCAGGGCTACCACGGGGGCGGTCGCTAGTGGCGGGTTTTCCGGCCCTAGGAACGATCCCGTGGCGCGATCAAGAGCAGGTGGACGCCCTCGGATGGATTTCATTGGGACGCGACGGGACCGGTGGTGGCCTGGAAGATGGAAACCTCCTTCCGGCAGGTCTGTTATCTCTGCACCACCACACCTGGGGCACGAAGTGAGCGAAGCCAGCGTTGTTCAGCCGGAAGAGGGATTCCTCCCAGAGTTGCAGGAGAGACGTTTGAGGCCGACCCCTCTGGCTGTCACTCATGGCCTCTTGGCCCCCCTCCACAGGCGTCCGTTATTCTAGGCCCCGCCACCTGCCTCACTCTACTCACCTACGTCCCTCGTCTCCTCCCTCCTTCCCCGTCCTCGAGCTGCCAGTCATCCTTCCCTGGCCCCTTGCACACTCATTGTGCCCGCACCTCTGGACTCTACCTAGTTAGTAGTCTAGCGTTCCACCATCTCCAGCCCTACCCCGGTCCCCGTCAGTTATCCCTGGCCTCGCCCAGCTCGCCTAGCTGAGCCCGCCCGCCGGCTCCGCCCGTACCCTGAGGATCCTCCTCAATCGCTCAGCCCCCGGCCGGCCCCTTGCCCAGTTAGTCCTTCCCGCACTGCCTTCGCAAGACTCGCTAGACCCTCGCCCTGGCTCCAGCCTTGCTCTTTCAGTCATTCTGTGGTGCCGCCCACTCCCGAGCCCTGCCCTTACTGTCAGCCTGCTCGCCACAGCACGCCCCAGCCGAGCCCCAACCCTGTCAGCAAGCCCCGCCCCCGCAGGGCACACCTCCCTTTCCCTAGAGCCTCCCCGAGGCCCTGCCCATTCTGTCACTCCCCTCAGGCCAGCGCCTGCTCCTGTCCGACGCAGGCCCTCCCTGTCCGTCCCCAGGGCCCCGCCCCCTCCAACCCGCTCAGGCCCCGCCCCTACCACGTGGTCAGTGAGGGTGCAAGCCGGAGCCCCCACGTTGCAGGCGACCGCAGAGGCAGAGGAGGCGAAGACGTTCCCCGAGCGGAGCAGGACCGTGAAGCCGTCACGCTCTGACCGCAGGAAGGGCACGAAGCGGCGGCCGGTATCCGAACTCGCCTCGAGCCAGAAGGGGCGCGGGGGTGGGGCTTCGACAGAACTTGCTGCATTGGCATCCCGGGCCTGGGGTCCGGGTCCTCATCAGCACCACCTCCGACCTGGGCAGATGTATACAAACGACATCAAAGGACCCCCTGGTTATCAGGGGCCGTGAAACTGAACGCTTGGGAGGCCCACATCTAGGATTCTAGTCCCAGCTCTATCCTCTGCTGGTTTCAGCCCCTCTTCGTGGCTGCCTGCATGGCCTCCTTTCCACGTTTCTATAATGCCAGTCACACCCAAACTCTGCTTGGGGACCAGGAGGGTGAATGCGATGGTCTAAGCGGAGCTTCTCCTAGAGGTGCCCACAGCAGTGACGTATCAGCCAGGCTATGGGTGGAGCTCTGGGCAGTGTGGGCATTGCCTTGAGGTCTAGCCCAATGCTCTGCTCTGACCACCAAGAGAATAGTCCAATTTGGCGAAGGGCTGTGGCCGTGGGATCCTGGGGGCGCAGGGGGTCAAACTAACTCTGGGGCAGGCACTGGTCCCTTCAGATACCGCACTGGGGCTCCACACGGAATGGTCTGCAGCTTCTGTTCCTGATCTCCCAGGGCCTTCTGCACCACAGGACAAACCGAGGGTGCACAGGGCAGGGCGTGAGGGACCCTGGCCAAGTCCCAAAGCCTTGTCTTCTCAAACTCAACTGCCTCATGGGCATGGGGATAGTGCCCCCTGATGTGACTCTGGCCCTTGTGGGGACAGCTTCATGGCATCCTTCAGACTTCCTTAGCACCCACTGGCCTCCCAGCAAACTCCTTAGCCGATATTTAAGGTCCCTCCTGCCAAACTCAGCAAATGCAGCTCCCCCATCAACCTCTCCTCCTCTCCCACCATGCCCCAGCCATGCTGCCTTTCAGATCTTGGAATATACTCCACTCTTGCCCATGGCAGGGCCTTTGTAACTACTCCCTCTGCTGAAATGTTCTTCTCTCAAGAACAAGACTCATTTATTCCCACTGGCATGTTCCCATGAGAAAGGCTTTACTGGAGCAACACACCTCACTTTTCACCCGCAGACTTAAACTCTGGTCTACAAACAAGTTTATCAGTTATTGTGGCCTTAACAATATCTCCTATTCCACACGTTCTCTTTACAATGTGACCTTGACACTCCTGTCATCAAATGGTGGCATCTATGTCCCCATTCCTTGAAACTGAGTGCACCTTTGTGACAGCTTTAATCATAGGACATGGTAAAAGTGATGACTTCCAAAGTTGGATCATAAAATGCCATGGACTCTCTTGGGATGCTCTCTCTTATAACCCAGCCACCATGCCGTGAGGAAGCCAAACTAGCCCATGTCATATGTAAGTGCTCTGGCCACAGCCCAGCTGAGGTGCCAGCCTACACCCAGCCTCAACTTCTAGCCGTGTACATCTCCAGACGATCCCAGCCCCTAGCCATCAAGTCCACCTCAGCCATCGAGTCTTCCCAGCTAAGATCCTAGACATTATGGAACATCTCTGCTGTGCCCTTTCTGAATTCCCAACCAACAGTATCCATTAACATCAGACAGCTGTTTTACACACTAAGTTTTCAGGTGGCTTGTTATGCAGCAGTAGTAACTGGAATGGTAACAAAATGTTATTTGGATTCAATATATCTGACTCCTCATTTGACTCAGTTGTTTCAGAACTTGGGCAAGAAAGAGGGTATTAAGTATTGACACCCCAAACCCCACCATTGTCCTCCCAATTTCAACTCAATATCATCTCCTCAGAGAGGCTTTCCTTAACCCCTGTGGAAAGTACCCTCTCTAATCAGTCCAAAATTGCACACATAAAAACCCACAGGCTCACTTTTCCTGCATGCTCTACCCATCAAGCCTGTTCACTCATGTCCCTCTGCTTCCAGACTGGGATGAAGTGAGATATAGCTGTGCAATGGATTATTTGGTTATTCTTTTTTTTTTTTTTTTTTTTTTTTTTTTTTTTTTTGCGGTACGCGGGCCTCTCACTGCTGTGGCCTCTCCCGTTGCGGAGCACAGGCTCCGGACGCGCAGGCTCAGCGGCCGTGGCTCACGGGCCCAGCCGCTCCGTGGCATGTGGGATCTTCCCGGACCGGGGCACGAACCCGTGTCCCCTGCATCGACAGGCGGACTCTCAACCACTGCGCCACGAGGGAAGCCCTTATTTGGTTATTCTTACGCTTCCATTTTAATTTACTTATTGGCTTTTTGGCTGTATATCTTTGTATTAATTTTTTGTAGGTTCTGTGTTTCTCTAGGGATTACAATATACATACTTAACGTTTGACAGTCTATTTAGTGTTCATACTTTACACCTCAAGTAAAAGATAGATGCATTAAAACCATAAAGGTGCGGGCTTCCCTGATGGCACAGTGGCTGGGAGTCCGCCTGCCGATTCAGGGGACACGGGTTCGTGCCCCGGTCCAGGAAGATCCTACATGCCGCGGAGCGGCTGGGCCCCGTGAGCCATGGCTGCTGAGCCTGCGCGTCCGGAGCCTGTGCTCCGCAACGGGAGAGGCCACAACAGTGAGAGGCCCGCGTACCGCAAAAAGAAAAAAAATAAAAATAAAAATAAACCATAAAGGTGACTTTACCTTTTCCCCTTTATAATAGTTATCATATATGTATTACATCTACTTTCATTGAAATACCCCAAAAAATGTTAGGATTTTTGCTCTCAAGTCATATATATTTTAAAGAACTTGACAGGAGAAATATAATCTATTATAATTATTCATATTTTTACCCTCTTGTTGCTCTTTATTTATTCCTAAACTCCCAAGTTTATCTCTGGGGTCATACCCCTTCAGCCTGAAGAACTTCCTTTAACTTTCTTTTAGAGCAGGCCCACAGATGATAACTTCTCTTAAGTTTCCTTCATTGAGAATGTCTTTATTTTACTTTCATTCCTGAAGGATATTTTTGCTAGATGTAGAGTTGTTGACAGTTCTTTTTTTTTGCCTTTATTTATATTTTATTTTATTTTTTTTACAACTTTATTGGAGTATAATTGCTTCACAATGGTGTGTTAGTTTCTGCGTTATAACAAAGTGAATCAGTTATACATATACATCTGTTCCCGTATCTCTTCCCTCTTGCGTCTCCCTCCCGACAGTTCTTTTCTTGCAGGACTTTATTTTTTTATTATTATTGTTATTATTTATTTATTTTGGCTGTGTTGCGTGGCATGTGGGATCTTAGCTCCCCAACCAGGGATCGAACCCATGCCCCCTGCAGTGGAAGTACGAAGTCTTAACCATTGGACTGCCAGGGAAGTCCCTTGCAGCACTGTTTATTTATTTATTTATTTATTTATTTATTTATTTATTTATTTATTTTTGGCTGCGTTGGGTCTTCGTTGCTGCACGCGGGCTTTCTCTAGTTGTGGTGAGCAGGGGCTACTCTTCGTTGCGGTGCATGGGCTTCTTATTGCAGTGGCTTCTCTTGTTGCGAAGCACGGGCTCTAGGCGCATGGGCTCAGTAGTTGTGGCTCACAGGCTCTAGAGCACAGGCTCAGTAGTTGTGGCACACGGGCTTAGTTGCTCCGGGGCGGGATCTTGCCGGACCAGGGCCCGAACCTGTGTCCCCCGCATTGGCAGGCAGATTCTTAACCACTGTGCCACGAGGGAAGTCCCAACCTGCAGCACTTTAAAGATGCTGTTCCACTATCTTCTGGCCTCCATGGCCCCCTAAATGTAAAGTGTTTTTGGCTTTTGGTTCTTTTTTTTTTTCCTGGCTGCTTTCAAGATTGTTTTTTCCTTATTGGTGGTTTTTAGTTTGATTATGAGATGTGTGAACGTGGGTTGCCTTTGAGTTTATCCTGTTTGGAGTTTGCTGGGTTTCTTGAATCTGTAAACTTAAGTTTTTCACCAAACTTGGGAAAATTTCAGTCATCATTTTAAAAAATTCTTTTTCTGCACCTTTAAGGGACTCCAATGACGTGCATATTAAATCTTTTGATATTTTCCCACATGTCCCTAAGTCTCTGTTCAGTTTTTAAAATATTTTCTCTCTCTCTTCTTTAGATTGGATCACTCCTATTGATCTAGCTTCAGGTTTACTGAGTCTTTTCTTTGTCATCTCCCTTTGCTATTGTGACCATCCTGTGAATTTTTAAGATCTGAGATATTGTGTTTCTTAAGTTCTAAAACTGTCATTTGGTCATTTGTTTTTTCTTAGTATAATTCAGTGATTCTTTTTTAAATCATTTTATTAAGGTATAATTGATATAGAGAAAGCTACAAATATTTAATGTATACAACTTGATGAGTTTGAAGGTAAGTATACACTACTGAAAATTTCACCACAATAATCAAGGCCATAAATTTATCCATGACCTCCAAAAGTTTCCTCCTGCCCCCGCCTTTAAAAATATTGATTTCCTTTTTGTGGTGAGAGTAATTAACAAAAGATCTGCCCTCCCAGCAAGGTTTTTTCTTTTTATTCTGTATAACATTTTTTAAAAATTTAAATTTAATTTAATTTATTTTTTATACAGCAGGTTCTTATTAGTTATCCATTTTATACATATTAGTGTATATATGTCAATCCCAATCTCCCAATTCATCACACCCAGCAAGTTTTTAAGTATACATACAATACAATACTAACTGCAGGCCCTGTGCTGTGCAGATGTCCAGAACTTGTTTGTTTTGTATTACTGAGGCTTTGTACCTTTTGACCAACACTGCCTGTTTTTTGGCTCTTTTTTTATGGCTTCTATTTCTCTGCTGAGAATGTCTGTTTTCGCATTCATTGTAAAGCATCCATCTTTCCCTCACAGCGTACTGTTATAATAGCTGCATTGAAGTCTTTGTCTGACAATTCCAACATCTGGGTCTTTTCATGGTTTGCATCTATTGTCTTTTGCTTTGAGAATTGGTTGGATGTTCCTTATTGAGTCACTTTTTATTGTATCCTGGACATTTTCAATATTATCTTCTGAGACTCTGGGTACTGTTAAAAAGCCTCTGGAAATTTGTTCTTTTTTAGTAGCAGGCAAACCTGGTTAGGTGCAGACTGCATGTTCTATGTCACCGGCTGCAGGCAGTGATTCTAATCAGTTTTACTTTCAAAGCTTTGCTATGTGGTTTGGGTCTGCCTGGTGCAGGGGTTAGTCTGGGATATGGGCAGTGGTTTACATGGTGTCAGTACTCAAAACTTTGCTCACCTTCTTGGGGTGTCTTCCATACAGGCTCAGCTTACAGTTGAGCCCAGGACTTGTGTTGGTTCATACACAGAATTAGAGGGTTTCCTTCATCCATTCTCTCTGCTCCAGGATTTTATCTACATTATCTGGCTCTACAGGCCCGTTTTTTCTGGTCCTCTAGTCTGAAATATGTTCTCTCAGAGTTCTAACCACCAGCACTGTCACCACTGGGCCTGCCCATGGGGCAAAGCAGCAAGAGAAAAGACAGAAAACTGAGGATTCTCCCCACAGTATTTACACTCAGGGGTCCCTTTTCCAAGTTCTTTTCTCCAGCAGGTGGGTTTTCTCAAGACTTTTCTCTCAACGACTTTGGGAACTGCAGAGCAGACTGGGGCTGAGAGCAAAGATTAAATAAAGATAATAACAAGGAGGGCTTCCCTGGTGGCACAGTGGTTAAGAATCCTCCTGCCAATGCAGAGGACACGGATTCAAGCCCTGGTCTGGGAAGATCCCATATGCCACAGAGCAACTAAGACCGTGCGCTACAACTACTGAGCCTGAGCTCTAGAGCCTGCGAGCCACAACTATTGAGCCTGCGTTCTGCAACTACTGAGCCCGTGTTCTGCAACTACTGAAGCCCGCACCCCTAGAGCCCATGCTTTGCAGCAAGAGAAGCCACCGCAATGAGAAGCCTGCACACCGCAACAAAGACCCAACACAGCCAAAAATAAATAAATGAAACAAATAAATATATATATTTTAAATTAAATAAAAATAATAATACCAAGGAATTCCTCACACTCTCCAGCTTCCGGAGGTCTATTTTCCCCGTTCTCTGGCCAGAATGTTGGGCTTCTCTATGGGAGTTTTTGCTGCTCATGTCGGGTGTGCAGTTTCCTGAACTCAGAGTACCCTGGGTCTAAGTAAGAAGATACAGGAAGAACATCTACCAGGAAACTCACTACTGCTGTGTGGGTTGTTCTTCATATTTTGACTTTTCACTCCAATCTGCTGTCTATTATTTACTTTACAGTGTTCTTTCTTATTTATTTATTTATTTATTTTTGGCTGTGTTGGGTCTTTGTTGCTGCACGCTGGCTTTCTCTAGTTGCGGTGAGCGGGGTCTACTCTTCGTTACGGTGCACAGGCTTCTCATTGCAGTGGCTTCTCTTGTTGTGGAGCACAGGCTGTAGGCACGTGGCCTCAGTAGTTGTGGCGCACGGGCTTTGTTGCTCCGCAGCATGTGGCATCCTCCTGGACCAGGACTCGAACCTGTGTCTCCCTGCATTGGCAGGCAGATTCTTAACCACTGCGCCACCAGAGCATGGCTTTCTTAAGTAGTTGCTTTTTGTATTTGTCCAGGGTTTTTAGCTGTAACCAGTGAGAGAGTTGGGCTGTAGGAGGCTTACTCTAGCTTAGCCTTCATTCTCTCTCTTTTTTATTTTAATGTTTTTTTCTTTCTTTTGAGGTAATTTTAGACTTACAGAAGTTGCAAACTAGTACAGAGTTCCTGTATGTCCTATGCCCAGCTTTCCCTTTTGCCAACATCTTACATAATGATAGAACCCTTATCAGAACTAAGAAATTAACCTTGGATATTACTATTAACTAAAGTTCTAACAACAGAAGTTAGTTGGGTTTCATCAGTTTGCCTATTAATGTCCTTTTTCTGTTCTGGGATCCAGTCCAGGAAGGATCCCACATCACATTCGGTTGTCATGTCTCCTTAGTCCCCTCCAATTTGGACAGTTCCTCTGTCCTTCCATCTTTTTCATGATCTTGACACATTTGAAGAATACTAGCCAGCTCTTTTGTGGACTGTCCGTCAATTTGGGTTTGTCGTAGGTTTTCTTATGATCAAATTGAGGTTACGCAGTTTTGGGGGAAAACACCACAGAAGTGACGTATGCCCAAGACTTCATGAGGTTGATATGTATAACTGGTGATGTCACCTTGATCCCTTGTTAAGGGTGGTGTCTGCTGGATTGATATTAAAATTAATATTTTACTCTTTGTAATTTTAAAATACATTAAGTGGGATACTTTGAAACTGTGAAAATATCCTGTTTCTGCTTAAAGTCTGACCCAATGAATTTAGCGTCCTTTAGTGGATTGTTACCTTTACAGTCAGTACTTTAAGAAATTACAATCATAATGATGACGATGATGAATTGGATCCCAGAAGATTACTTGACAGCCATGTACCTGGAACTTATTTTTCCTCTTGGAACCTCAGCTTTCTTACTTATAAAGTGAGATAATTATGAATCTGACCTCACTGGGTTGTGGAGGTGTTGAAATGAGATACTGGCAGCAAAACACCTAGCAGAGGGCTTGACACATATGTATCTTGGGATGGGGCAGTCCTTGTCAGGGGACTGAACTGCAGGAGAGAGGGCTGTGTGTCCTTGTTGGGAGATAACAGTATAGGGCAAAGAGGTGTTCTGCAGGCACTGAGCAGGAATGATCTTAGAGAAATCCCTGGAATTGTCTGTGATCAAGAAGCAGTTGAGGGACTTCCATCGTGGCGCAGTGGATAAGACTCTACGCTCCCAATGCAGGGGGTCTGGTTTCGATCCTTGGTCAGGGAACTAGATCCCACATGCATGCCGCAACTAAGAGATCGTATGCCACAACTAAGGAGCCCATGTGCCACAACTAAGACCTGGCACAACCAAAAAACTAAATAATTATTAAAAAAAAAAAAAAGAAGCAGTTGAGGGGACTTGTTTCTGGAGGTCAGGTAAAGAGCCTGGGAAAGTTCCCAAACTGGACCAGCTTTCTGGAGGAAGTGACTTCAGATAAAGGAGACTTGAAAAACATAATTGGAAGGAACTTATGCAAAGCCCAGAGGCTGGACCATAGAAGAGAGGTCATGGCAGGTGGGCACTTACTGGAGGGGCCCTGATGCCCCAGTGGGCTTTGGTGATCAAAGCAACTCTCAGTACCCACTTCCAGAGCTAGGGACTGGGCTGCCAGGGGATGGCATGAACTTGGGTGCCCCTCTTCCCAATGCCAAGGTATCTGCAGGATTGTCCCCAAAACCCCATCCAGCAGGGTGAATGGAGCTGGAGCGGAGTATAGTGTGAGTACCTCTATTCATCCACGCTGTCTTTCATTCAACAAGTATATACTGAGCACCAATTGTATGCCAGGCTTTGTGCTGGACAGAGGTCATACAGCAGAGAACAAAGCAGCCCATGGAGCCCCCATCCTAGAGAAAGGAGTCACAATAAACAAGGGAACAAACACACAAGACTGTTTTGGTTTTATATTGTTTGGTAACAATTACTCCAAAACTTTGTGTCTTAAAAGACAACAGCCATTTTATTATACCTCACAGATTCTATGGATCAGGAATTCAGGAAGGACTTGGTTGGGCAATTCTTCTGCTCCCTGTGGCATCAACTGTGGTCACTCAGTAGGATTCAGCTGACAGATGGGTTAGTCCAGAGGATCCAAGATAGCTTCATGTAGACTTGAATGACTGGATGGCTGAGCTCAGCTGGCAGTGTCATCGGGAGTGCCTGCCCATGGCCTTGCCAGCAGGATGGTCTCATGGCAGGCTTACCTGGCTGCTGCTTCCTCCAGAGTGAGTGCCCCAGGAAAACCAGACGGAGGCTGAATGCCCTTTCCTAATCTAGCCTTGGAAGTCATGTAGCATCGATTGCTGTAAACTATTGGTCAAAGCAGTCACAGAAACCCATCCAGGTTCACAGGGAGGGGACATAGACCCACCTTTCAATGGAAGGAATAATTGTGGCCATTTAAAAAAACTGCCACAAGGATAATGAGTTGTTCTAAGTGCAATGAGTCCAGAGAGGTTAAGCAGATTTCCGCAAGGACAATTACAGATGTGAATGGTGCTAGGAAAGAAACAGAAAACAGGGTGAAAGGCAGGGAATGAAAGGAGATGGTGGGAATTCCCTGGTGGTCCAGTGGTTAGGACTCTGCGCTTTCACAGCCAAGAGCCCGGGTTCAGTTCCTGGTCGGGGAACAAAGATCCCACAAGAGGAGCGGCCAAAAAAAAAGAAAGAAAGAAGGGAGATGGTGGGACTTCCCTGGTGGTCCAGTGGTTAAGACTCTGTGCTCCCAATGCAGGGGGCCTGCGTTCGATCCCTGGTCAGGGAACTAGATCCCGCATGCATGCTGCAACTTAAGACCTGGTACAGCCAAATAAACAAATAAATAATTTTTTTTTTTTAAAGAAAGGAGATGTTATGGTCAGGAAGACCCTTCTGATGGAACATTTGGGCTGAGACCTGAGTGACAAGAATATTTGTGGGGCATAGAATTTCAGGCAACAGGCACAGCACATACAAAGGCCTCTCAGTCAGGGAAGAGTAATTGGAAAGTGACCAAAGTGACAGGAGAGCAGTGAGGTGGGTGCAGGCGAGTGGGAGGACATAGGCAGGAGCCAGGCCTTACTGTGCCTTGTGAGCTGTGGTACAGAATTAGGATTGTATTCTAAGAGCAACTGGAAGGTACAGGAGACTTAAGCAGGCAAGTGATATGTTCTGCCTACATTTTAGAAAGATCCCTCTGGCTGCCATGTGGAGAATGTGGTGGGGGGGACAATGCTAGAAGCAGGGAGACTAATGAGGAGGCTACTGCAATGTCCAGGTGCGAGGTAATGGAAGCCAGGGGGATGGGCAGAAATGCGTGCATTTTGGGATACATTTAGGGGGTTAGAATTGGCAGGACTTGGAGATGGAGTGAATGTGTGTGTGTGTGTGTGTGTGTGTGTGTGTCTGTGGCATGCTTTCCAAGGAGTGTCCTTGTTTTTACTTTGTCCAGAATTCTAAAACCAGCCCAGAAGACAAGTTTAACGATGAAATAGTCTTGCTAATCCTCAAAATGGGGAGGTCAAGGCTGGGGACTCTGGGCAAGCCACTTAACTTCTCTGCGTTTTCCTTTTCTTATCTCTACAGTGAGTGTGTTGGGTTAAGTGGTATGTAAGGGACTTCCCAGTTCTGACTCCTCTGTTTAATCAGAATAGACTCCAGTCCAACCTAGTAACATTTAAACTGTGTATGCCCTGTGATACAGCCATCTCACTCCTTCACACACATCTTCACTGGAGATATGCACAAGGACATTCAGAGCAGCCCTGCTGATAACAGCAAAAACAGTGCAACAACCCAAAGGTCCAGCAACAGAGGATTGGGTAAATAAATCACATTATAGGGACTTCCTTGGCAGTCCAGTGATTAAGACTCCCAGCTTCCACTGCAGGGGTTGTGGGTTCGATCCCTGGTTGGGGAACTAAGATCCTGCATGAGGAGCAGCACGGCCAAAAAAAAAAAAAAAAAATCACATTATAGAATACTACACGCAGTGAAAAGTGAGTGAACTAAGGCTACACACATCATTGTGGATGGCTCTAGTGTAATTCATATTGCATGAGAGAAACAAGTGTCAGAAAACTACACACAGTATGATTCTATTTATTTATTTTTTAGTATGATTCTATAAGAGACAAAACCAGGTAAAATTAAGCAATAGTTTTTGTTGTTGCTGTTGTTGTTTTGCGTTATGCGGGCCTCTCACTGTTGTGGCCTCTCCCTTTGCGGAGCACAGGCTCCGGACGCGCAGGCTCAGCGGCCATGGCTCACGGGCCCAGCAGCTCTGCGGCATGTGGGATCCTCCCAGACCGGGGCACAAACCCGTGTCCCCTGCATCGGCAGGCAGACTCTCAACCACTGTGCCACCAGGGAATCCCCAAGCAATAGATTATTTAAGGATGTATGCTGGTACGTATGTGGAAAAAAATAAAAGAAAGAAATGATTAAATAACACAAAGTTCTGAATAGTGGTAATGTCTTTACAGGGAGAGTGGGGATTTTATCCAGAGGGGCACCGAAAGATTTAATATTCTATTTCTTAAGCAGGGTGGCTGATACTTAAGTGTTTATTTTATTATTGTCTTTAAACTGTATGCATTCGTGATATGTACCCTTTTGTATGTATAATACATTTCACAATTTTAAAAATTTCAAGAATTTGCCTAAGATCTCCTCCTCTTGTGGATGAGGTAATGGGGCTCAGAGGGGCTGTCATACAGCAAGGAAGAAGGAAGAGTATGAAAGAATGGGGGAAAGAGTAACTAAGGCCCTGATCAGAGCAGGAGCTGGGTGGAGATTTCTGGATTCGTGGCCTGCTGTGTACATGTACACAGACACACAGTCACATACCAGACACAGAAATCACAGCTCTGGCTGCAGTTCCCAGAGAGGCCGCCAGAGGCCGCCAAGGCACCAACCTTCGCCGCCCTCGGGAACCAGGCCTGGTTTCTCGCCGGCGCTGGCGCAGTTCCGGGTCTTCCCGGCAAGGGGGGGCCAGTGGTCCGAGAAAGGGCGGAGCGGGCAGGGCGCCCAGGTTTGCTGTGAGCTGAGTGAGTTCAGCTGTTCTGGAGCGCGCTGATCCGCCGCTCAGAGATCGGGGTCTCAAGCTGAAAACATGAACAACCGAGTAGACATGATTCTGCTCCGCCTCCAGCAGCTTTGCCTTCAAGCTTGGATCCTGTTGCACGCCCTCTGCATATACAGGAGAGAATCTAGGTTTTGTGGGCCTAGATTTTTGCAATCTAGGCACAACATCTTGCAAATTTTACAAAAATACACCCATACAAAGCAAACAAACAAACAAAACCCCACATAACTCATTGCTAGGACTCCTTCCAGATGTGAAGACTTGAAATGTAAGCTTCAGTCATTTCAGGGTGAATCCACCTCTGATTATGCTTATGCATATTTATTTACTGTCTGTCTTCTTCCACTAGGAACGTAAATTCCAATAGGGCAAGGATTTTTATCTAAATTCTTAGCTCCTGCAACCCGCTCCTAGCACAGGTAGAAACTTTGTAACTACCGTTGACCCTTGAACAACGCGTGGATTAGGGACCCGACGCAGTGAAAATCCTCGTGTAGTTTATACTCAGCTCTCCTTATCGGGGATTCCGCATCCGTGGTTCTGCATCAGCGGTTTCAGCCACCCCCGGATCTTGTAGTCCTGTAGTTCAGCGGTCCCCAACATTTTCGGCACCAGGGACCGGTTTCGTGGAAGACAATTCTTCCACGGACCGGGGAGGGGCGGGGGGATGGTTCAGGCGGTAATGCGAGCGTGGGGAGCTGCAGATGAAGCTTCGCTGGCTCGCCCGCCGCTCACCTCCTGCTGAGCGGCCCGGTTCCTAACAGGCCCAGGACAGGTACCGGTCTGCGGCCCGGGTGTTGGGGACCCCTGCTGTAGTGTTTACTATTGAAAAAAATCCGTTTATAAGTGGACTCCGTGCAGGTCAAAACCACATTGTTCAAGGGCCAACATGTTTGTTGAATGAACCAGTTGGGGCTGGTACAGTTTTCCAGGTAGAGATGACAATGGCCTGGCTTGGGTGAGGCTTGAGGAGTGGATGGGACGGGGATGATGTCACTGAAACCTCAGAACAGTGGCTGTAACACCTATTTTAAAGCTGAGGATGCTGAAGGCCAGGGAGGTGGCAAGTGCCAATCAGAAGTAGCACTGGACCTAGAAGCCGAGTCCCCCTTCCCTTGCCCCCTCTTGGCCTGCAGCATCGCCCTCCCCGCCAGCTATGCCTTGCACAAGGCCCTGATGCAACCCTGTACGGCCCGCGGTGCCCCTCTTGGGGGCAGCGCTGGGAAATCCATTTTGCAAGAGTTGGGGCAGGAAGCGCCAGCCAGGGCGGGTCCCGGGAAGATAAGAACGCCCCACCGCCTTGTGCGCCTCCAGGCCTTTTGATTTCCTCTCTTCCGTTCCCTTCCCTTTCCGGGAAAGCGCCGGGACCCTGGCTGGGCCATGACTCACCTTTCCCTCTGGCAGTCAGGCTGGACTCCCAGGCCCAACTGTCAATGGAAAGCCTTGCAGTGTGTGACCTGGACAGCCGGGAGCCCTCCCTGTGTGCAGTCCCTGGGACTCAATAAGAGTAGATGGTGTGAGGAAAGGTTTTACCCCTGAGTCTTAGGCTCAGGAGGCAATGTTGGGGGGCGGGGAGGCAGCTCCAGGGGCACTTTGAGGTCTGGGTGACTCAAATTGGCAGGTGTAAGGTTGGTGTTTGCGCATGAAACCCCCTTGACCTTTGTGGAGGGGGCATGTGCATCCAGAGGTCAGGGCCTAATGATCCCTAGCCACCAGGACCCAAGCAGACGTGTCCACAGTTTGGTTGGTCACTACCTGGTTCAAGACCTGTGCCCCACTGTGGGACCTGTCTTCTCAGAACCAGGTCACATTGGACCTGGCCCACGACCTCTTAGAGGAAGAGAGAGCCTGGGCCATTTCCATCTTTCAAGGCTCTCGTTAGATTTTTTAAAATTAAGAAATGCCAAAACATGAGTTGCAAAAATTGTGATATGCATTATGTCTTGCGTTTTTCCAGTTTATGTGTTTAAAACAAAAATATATAATGACCCGGTGTGATTTCAATTGGAAATAAGATGAAAAAGCTAAATTGGGTGCCACGGAGCAACTAAGCCCGGGCGCCACAACTACTGAGCATGCGTTCTAGAGCCCGAGAGCCACAACTACTGAGCCCACGTGCCACAACTACGGAAGTCCACATGCCTAGAGCCCATGCTCCGCAACAAGAGAAGCCACTGTAATGAGAAGCCCACGCACTGCAATGAAGAGTAGCCCCCCCCTCGCCACAACTAGAGAAAGCCCGCGTGCAGCAACGAAGACCCAACGCAGTCAAAAATAAAAAAATAGGGCTTCCCTGGTGGCGCAGTGGTTGAGAGTCCACCTGCCGATGCAGGGGACACAGGTTCGTGCCCCGGTCCAGGAAGATCCCACTTGCTGCGGAGCGGCTGGGCCAGTGAAGCCATGGCCGCTGAGCCTGCGTGTCCGGAGCCTGTGCTCCGCAACGGGAGAGGCCACGGCAGTGAGAGGCCCGCGTACCGAAAAAAAATAAATAAATAAAAAAAAATAAAAAATACATTAAAAAACAAAAACTGATTTTAAAAAATTCATTCCTATTTAAAAAGAAAAAAAAAAGCTCAATTGGATGTTCTGTGGGAACGTGAAGCCCCTCAGAAGCCTAGTTTCCAGAAAGTTCTAAGTCAGTCCCTGTGTGGCCTTGGGTGGGTCACTTCTCTGATGTCTTCCTTTTCTCATCTGAAAAGTAGGAATATCAATGGGTTTACACACCGGATAGGGCTCATGAGACAATCCCCTTAGTGAGGGCACAAAACATTTTATACCAACATATACCGAGTGTCTACACTGAGCCAGTCCTGGTGCCAAGCTTTCCATTCACAACCCTTCAATTGATCCTTGAGGCTGAGGTTCTGGAGCCCATTTCCCAGATGAGAAAATGGAGGCTCAGACAGGCGAAGTGAGGAGCATCAAGGCTGATTCAGAGGCTGTGTTCTACCAGCCTCCCTACTAAAATGTTATCTTACCTTTACTGTTGTGCTGCTGTTGTTGCTATTATTAAAATGAGCATATGATAGCATTGCCCCCTTACAGCTGTGAGGAGGATTAACCAAATTAATTTTGAGTTTAGTATACTACCCGGCACAGAATAAGCGCTCTAGAAGTGTTTGTTAAAGAAAAAAATCCTTCAGCTCTTGGGCCCCAAAGCCCTGGAGAGGCAGGGTCCAATGCCCAAGGAACTTTGTCCTGGTTTTTCTCTGCCGTCTCCCCACACCCCCCCCCCGCCCAGCTCCTGCCCCCTGTCTGGCAGGGTTAAGGAGTTAATGATTTCCCCAGCGGCGGCCCAAAGAAGCAGGGTTTTGTGTGCTACACACACACACACACACACACAAACACACGCAGAGAGCAGGGTTTTGAGTGCTGTACACACACTCGCAGCAGGGCTTTGCGCGCTGCGCACACGCACGCACACACGTGCACACACACACTCTTGCCCTCACACCCCCCGGCGGCCCCCGTCCCCCGCTCGCCCCTCCCTCCGCGGAGCGCGAGCCTCTTATGCAAGCCGCCGGCTCCCGCCCGTTCCCAGGCCCGGCTGCAGCTGCGGGCGGAGGGGCAGGGCGGGGGCGGCGCGCTGTTTGTCTAGCGCGGCCGTGCCAAAGGCGGCGGGCCCCAGACAGCCAGGCGCCTCCGTACACCTGGGGATGCTCAGGTTAAATAGCTCCGCATTCCTCGGGCCCAGCTGATGGAAACGCTCCCAGGCCGCCGCCGAGCCGGCCTCCAGATGGGCTGGGCCCCGGGCCAAAGGGGAAAAGAGGGAAACGTGGAAGCCAGAGTGTGCCTGCACTGCGGGGGAGGTGACCCGGGCCCCCACCCCTCTGGCACAGCCCCTTCCTCTCCTGGAAAAGGGTCGTGCCGTGGGGGAGTACTCGCGGGGACACGCCCACGGCCCGGTGGGTGGGCTGGTAGGCGGGGGGGGGGCACGCGGGAGGGAGTGGGGCACACGTGTGCCTCTGAGGACACTGCAAGGACATTCAGGGGACAGTTAATAATAACTTATAGCTAGCAAACACTACGTGCTAAGTGCTCTATTTCATTTATTCTCTACAACAATTCTGTGAAGTTAATGCTACAAAACAGTAGCCGGTGGAGAGTTGAGTGGGCAGTAGTGAAGGACACGATTTACCTCCAAATACTGGGCTCTTTGATAAAGTCTAGAATGTGCTGGGGAGGGGGTTGATATCTGGCTTATTGTTAGTGCTCAATAGTTGATAGTCTTCATTATTATTATTATTATTCAGAATTCTGCCCTTAGCCCCACAGAGATCCATGAAATCCTTTATGTAAAGGGTTTAGAGTACAGTGAGGCGCGTGGTGCTTGGTGCTATTTATTTTACTCTATTTTATTTATTGACAAAATATATTAACAGTCCTTACACTCTCTGGGACAAGTTCTTTGCCTTTTCTGGGGCTCAGTTTCTACCTGTGTAATACCTGGCAACTGCCTGGTAGGGATACTTAAGGGTTGGTGTCCCCAAGGGCCTAACAACTGCCTGGAAAGGTGGTACTTGAACTTTTTAGGAAGGGTTACCTACCACCCCACCCCCACTCCCAGACCAGCAGAGACCCAGGAATGCCAGCCAATCTACAGACATCTACTTAGAAACCCAGTGCAGTTCTGCAGCCCCCAGACACACAAACCCATCCATCAAGCCAGAGCCAGGCCAAGAGCTGCACAGTGCATTTCAGCAGAGCATACCAGCCCAAACAGCTGGAGTTTGCTCACTTATCTTGCAGAAAACATGTGCTCACATTTGCCCTTCTTCACACATCCCCATGTGTATCCTCACCCAAACCCCCAGGCCTGCACACCAACAGATGACCCAGCCCCACAGGGTAATTACCAGTTCACTCATGTCACACACACAGGTCCAGACACTCATATGCACTCCCCCATGAGTACAAACTTTCACACATGTCCAGGCAGATAGGTCCTTGTCAATGACACCTTTTTCCTGCTCAGGAGCTGCAGACTGACTAGCCCACTCCTCCTCAGAGCCCACACAGGAGCCCTGGGGGAGAGAGAAGTTCTGTGAGCTGCTGGCATAGCCAGGCCAGGGTGAGGGGGCCGAGTCCAGACTCAGAGCAGGTGGCCCAGCAGCTGTGCCCAGGCTGGCCCTGCCAACTTGCTCACCCACTTGGACAAGGCTGGAGTCCGTGGGGAGGCACCTCCTACAGGGGAATGGGGCAAGATGGAAGTCCTGCCCCTGACAAGCTGAGGTTCTGGGAAAGTAAGTCCCTTTCCTGTGGGTCTCGCTTCACCCATTTCGGCCAAGATGCAGGTGGTCCGGTGACCTGGTTCTCCAATGTAACTGACTTGTTGAATACTCTTCAACCCAGAGGGGGCCTTGGCAGGTTGATCTGCATTTAACAACCCCCCCAGGTGACCCATATGACCCAATGACCACTTTGAGAAACCCTAAAAGTCTAAAGGATTTAATTTTATGACACTAGAGAGCGGGGAAATGGCCAGGGATGGGGGGAAAGAATAGACTTTAAAGACACCGGAAACACTCATTTCAGGTCAGTAAAAGCAACAGTCCAGATGTGGCCTTCCAGTCCCCTCCCCCTAGCAGCAGCTGCGAAACGGGTCAGGGGTCACCCCAGCCCAGACCCCTCCCCTCAATCCAAGAAGTCACTGCAACTTCACCATCGAAAGTATTTGTTTAATAACAACAACCAAAAAAAAAAAAATAGAACCCACAGAACTATTGTAAAACAATATTCTCAGTCGGTGATCATTGTAATATACAATACAAAGCAATTAATTTCCTCAGAAATCTGAGAAGCACCAAACGTGACCATTTTTTAAAATGTCTGCTTTTCAAAAAATAGAAACACACGGGGGGACTCCCCCAAGTCTCTGGTGGTTGGTGGGCGAGGAGGGAGGGTCAGCCTGCCCTGTCAGTCCCCCAGCCCCTGGCTGGATCCAACAAGCGCCCAATGGCCGCCGATCTGTCTTGTTCCTCCCCAGCTCCGGCGAGGCGCTTTGGAAGGACCAGAGAACAGTTATTCCTCTCGCCCCTTGAAGGGCTGGGGTCCGCCGGTCCCTGAGGGCGGCGCTTCAGCGACACAAGATGCGATCGTCCGCTGGAACGCACGCCGCCTGTGATGAAACGGAGAGAGAAGTGAGACGGGCAGGTTGGAGGGAACAGGGCTGCAAGCCCCTCTTCCCCAGGAAACACGAGGAGGCAGCACCTTTTCCAATCTCCTTGGGCATCCTTGAGCAGCTAGGTGCCCGAAAGGATGGGGCGGACATAGGGTCAAGTAACCCCTCCCTCTCTGGGCCTCAGTTTCCCCATCCGTAAAAGGAAAATGATCTCGTACTCCAACTCGGACCTCACCTCTGCCGCCAGGGCGCTGATTTCGTCGTTAAGGGTGCTGAGCGGAGCCCGGGCGGGGAGTCCCCGGCCCCCGGGGGTCCCGACTTGGGATTCCGAGTTCAGCTCCAACTCCAGGTCCCAGATGTAGTCGATGACGTGCTGGAGGATCTCCACCCTGCTCACCTTGCGGTTCTGGGGCAGGGTGGGCACCAGCTCCTTGAGGCGCGAGTAGCAGCCGTTCATGTCGTAGAGTAGCACGTTCACCTGCTGCTCGTCTAGCAGGGCGGGCAGGCGCGCCCCGGGGCCGCCGGCGCAGCGCGAGATGGCCACGCTCTGCTCGGACAGGCAGCGCACGACCTCGCCCGCGCCGCCCGCAGCCTTGCCCGCCTTCAGCGCGCAGCTGGGGCCCGCGGCGGCCGCGGCGCTGCCACTGGCGACCTTCATGATACTGGCGTCTGGGTGAGAGAAGGTGAAGAGGACGGAGGAGGCGGACGACGGGAGTACGGGATGAAGTTGAAACGGTAAAAAGACTGCTGTAGAAAGGTAGATGCAAGCCCCACCGCCCGACTTTTATAGAGACGCCGCGGCGCATCCCACCCCCATCTTGGGGGGCGGTCTCAGACGTTCAAAAACAGCCAATGGGAGGTCTGGAGGCGCGGCCTAGAGAGCTTCTGGGTCCCGCCTCCTGCTCTACTACTGCACCCTCACCGGCGTGGAAAGGGACCCGAGACTCAAGAACAGAGAGAGTGGGAGGACACGGTGCAAGGTCGCTAGTGGAGGCAAGGGCTGCCTTGGGCTCCTCGGGAAGGAGGCTAAACCGGTATTACCAATAACGAAAAGATTCCAAGAATCAGTTTTCCCAGGTTCATTTTCTCACTTTTCCAGCCCCATTTTACAGATGAGGGAAACTGAGGTCCCGATGGAGAAGCAGCGGGATCTGGGTCGCCCAGTACTTGAGCCTGGGCTTCTGGACCCTATTGGAAGATTATCTCTGGGACCCTGATCTCCCAAATATTTGAGCTGAAACTTAAAGCGGGCCCTCCTTTACACTCTGCCCACCGCGGCGGTGTCCTTTCCCAATTCCCAGAGAATGTTGCTGGTTAATGTTCCTGGGACCAGGCGGGCTTACCCAGGCCCCTTGGGATGGGAGCAATTAATTCTGGAAAGTCTTCCTCCAGGATTGGGGACTGGGTCTCTGGGACCTGAACAAGATAGAAGGCGCCCAGAGTGGACTGCCTTCCCTGATTCTCCCCTGGATTTACAGCCCCCTGCAAAAATTCCCCACATCTGCATCATTAAGTAATTAAAATTTTTTTCTCCCTTTTTGCCTTCCCCCCCAAAGACCTCGGATCAGGGTCTCCCTCCCACGGCGCGGCAGCTGCGGAGCTCGAGGCTCCCCCCTCCCACCCACCCCACTCCCGGGGCTGCTCTGTGTCAGCGTCTGAACAAGCGGCTCAGACCGTTAGACGCCAGGCCCGTGACGTCACCCATTCATAAAACCCGGACGGGCTGTCAGGCTGGCGCCGCGCGGGCGGTCGCCATGGAGACGGCAAACCCAGCCCCGGAGCTCCCCAGCCACCCCCAGCTCCGCCAGTCACCTGCAGGCCTCGGTTGGGAGGCCTGGGAATGCCCTCCTCGCGGGCGCGGGCGCTGGGCAAGGGTCACCTTACCTCCCCGCCCCACACCTGGGAATCTCTCCACCAGGCCCACAGCTCCGGCCACTTGGGAGGTTTCTTCACCGCCTCCTCCCCACCTCAAGCTCCCAGCTCACGCCTGGGGAAAGAGCTCCGATTCCAACTCTGCTGCTGGATGAATTTAGTTGAGTCTCGGGCCCTCTCTGAGCCCGAACTTCTGCCTGGTATTTCGATAATGACAAAGGTGACGATTTATTGCATTCTTACTTGGTGCCAGGCACTGTGTGAAGAGTTTGCTTTGTCAATCTTATGCGGTCCGCGCCACAACTCTAAGAGGGGAGTTGTTTGGTTTCTTTATACAAAGGAGGAAACCGAGGCTCAAAAAGCTTCCCAGGAGCCAGAGCTGTTGTAATGGCTGCATTATTATAACAAGGGCACTTTATTGTAATGCAGTTCCTTCCTGCCAGGGTAGGCAGTCTGCCTCCAGAGCCCTGGATAGGCTAGAGGCGGGGAAACTGCGGGGCTAAAATTCTGTGCTAACATAGGAGAGGATGATATTATGGCTCCTTTTCCCCCTGCAATTCACTGGGTATCAGTGAGTTTCCTTTGCCCACAGGTTGGGGGAGGGGCCGATAAACCGACCCCCTGCCTCCACATCTGGAAACCAGGAAAGCTGATCATTGAGACCAGCTTCAAAGGAGAGAGATCACTAATTAACTGGACTCCTCATCCCCTTAGCACTCCCCTACCCCAAACTCTCCAAACTCCCTAGGCCTTGTTTAGCAATCCTCTAATGATTGGAGAGAACTTTTTGCTGTGCAGAAGAATTGGAAGGACAATGACCAACCAGAGAAAATTAGAATATTAATTCATTACCTAGTGTTTATTAATTGATCCAGCAATTCTACTTGCTGGAATCAATTCCAGAGAAACCTACACACAGGAGCACAAAGGACGTCTGTTCAGCATGTTTCACTGAGGTGCTACCTGCAAGAGAGGTGAAGTTGAAATAACCTAAATGTCCATCAACATGATATAAATTATTAATGGAAGTCAGTGCAGTGGCCTGGCTATGCAGCAGGTGGGAAGCATGGCTCTGAGAGATATCTAGATCCTACTGTTGATGGAGAAAGCAAGTTTTAGACTGGGGGTCAAGGTAGGACCTTTTATTGCTCCTGAGTACGTGTGTATCTGGAAATGACTTTAAAACAAGAGAGGAAATTATGCTACAGAAAAAAATTTCAAACACAGTACTGTGTGATTTCTCTTATTTGAAGTTCTAGAACAGGCACAGCTAATCTAGGGGAAAGAAATCAGAATGGTGGTTGCCTCTGGGAGTGGAGGGTGAGAATTACCAGGGTAGGGTGTGGGGATCCTTTCTGGAGGGATAGAAATGGTCCATATCATGATGAGGTGCGGGTTACACAGTGTATGATTTAGTCAAAACACTTCGAATTATATGTTTTTGTGCATTTCATTGTATTTAAATTCCACCTCAATAAAAAATATTAGAAAGCAAAAAAAAAAAAAAGTAGGATAAACAACAAATTATTAACGTTACCTGAGAAGGGAAGGGGAGCAATATGAAATCAGAATTTCACTTTGATCTTCACAGGGGTATTTAATTCTTCTCTTTTTTAAAAAAACAGTGCTTTTGTTTTTTGTTTTTTTTCTGGCCCTGCTGCTTGATTTGTGGGATCTTAGTTCCCCCACCAGGAATTGAACCCGGGCCCTCGGTAGTGACAGCACCAAGTCCTAACCACTGGACTGCCAGGGAATTCCCTAAAAGAATGTTACTGAAGTATAATTGACATACACAAAGTGCATATATTTAAAGTGTCCAATCTGATAAGTTCTGACATACATATATACTCATGCACCTTCACCACATTTAAGAAAATTGTATACTTCATCACCCCTAAAATTTTTTTTTTTTTTTTTTTTTGCGATACGCGGGCCTCTCACTGTTGTGGCCTGTCCCGTTGCGGAGCACAGGCTCCGGACGCGCAGGCTTAACGACCATGGCTCACGGGCAGAGCCTCACAGGTCCAGCCGCTCCGCGGCATGTGGGATCCTCCCGGACCAGGGCACGAACCCACGTCCCCTGCATCGGCAGGTGGACTCTCAACCACTGCGCCACCAGGGAAGCCCACCCTTAAAAGTTTTAATCTGCCCCTTGTAACCCCTCCCTCCCCTCTCTCTTACCCAGTGCTCAAGCACTCTATAGATCAGTTTGCATTTTCTAGAATGTTATATACTCGAGTACAGTATATACAGTATATAATGTATAGAGTATATACTCTTTTTTGGTAGTTTTTTCAGCCTAGTTTCTTTAAATCAGCATAATTATTTTGAGGATGTTTGTTCCTTTTTCTTGCTGAGTAGTAGGAGGATGTGGATATACTTCAATTTGTTTATCACTCACTTGTTGATGGGCATTTCGGGTGTTTACAATTTTGGGTTAGTACAAATAAAGCTGTTACGAACACTTGTATACAAGAATTTCTATGAATCTATGCTTTCATTTCTTTTAGACAGATACTTAGAAGTGAAATGACTGGGTCACATAGTAGATATTTATTTAACTTTATAAGAAACTGCTAAACTCTTTTCCACAGTGAGTGCACCATTTTACATTCCCATCAGGAGTGTTAAGACTCCAGTTCCGGGACTTCCCTGGTGGCACAGTGGTTAAGACTCCACGCTCCCAATGAAGGGGGCGCAGGTTCGATCCCTGGTCAGGGAACTAGATCCCATATGCTGCAACTAAGAGTTCATATGCAACTAAGACCGGGTGCAACCCAATAAATAAATAAATATTCAAAAAAAAAAAAAAAGACTCCAGTTCCTCCACATCTTCTCTAACAGTTGTATGTTCATTTATGAGAATGGATAATAAAAGCTAAAAGTCACTCTAACAGATGTGTTGTAGTGTCTCACTGTGGTATTAATTTGTATTTTCCTAATGACTAGAGATGTCGAGCATCTTTTCATGTGCCTATATACCATCCATATATCTCCTTTGGTGAAGATATTCATTTCTTTTGCTCATAAAAAAATGATTTTTAGATAATTGTAGATTCACATTCAGTCGTAAGAAATAATAGAGACCCCTTGTATCCTTCACCCAGTTTTCCTAATGGTAGCATCTTGCATGACTACAGTACAATGTCACAACAAGATTCCTCTGATTTCTGCTGAGATTCAGATTTCACCTGATTACATGCACTTGTGAGTGTGTATTTAGTTCTGTGCAATTTTATCACATGTGTAGATTTGTGTGACTATCACCAGAGTGAAGACACAGAGCAGTTCCATCACAAGGATCCCTCGTGCACCCTTTAATCTTTTGTCCATTTCTTTTAATTTGGTTTTTTGTTTTATTATTGAGTTTTGAGAGTTCTTTATATATTTTGAACAAATATCACTTGTGAGATATATGATTTATGAATGTTTCTCTAGTGTGTGTCTATGCTTTTTATCCTCTTAATAATGTCTTTTGAAGAACAGAAGTTTTAGGACTTCTCTGGTGGCACAGTGGTTAAGAATCCGCCTGCCAATGCAGGGGACATGGGTTCGATCCCTGGTCCAGGAAGATCCCACAGGCCATGGAGCAGCTAAGCCCTTGCGCCACAACTACTGAGACTGCACTCTGGGGCCTGCGTGCTGCAACAACTGAAGCCTGCGTGCCTAAAGCCCGTGCTCCGCAACAAGAGAAGCCACCTCATTGAGAAACCTGCGCACTGCAATGAAGAGTAGCCCCTGCTTGCCCCGCAACTAGAGAAAGCCATGCACAGCAACGAAGGTGCAACACAGCCAAAAAAAAAAAAAAACAAGTTTTAAATTTGATGAAGTCCAATTTATCAATTTTTAATTTTATGGGCTTCCCTGGTGGCGCAGTGGTTGAGAATCTGCCTGCCAATGCAGGGGACACGGGTTCGAGCCCTGGTCTGGGAAGATCCCACATGCCGCGGAGCAACTGGACCCGTGAGCCGCAGCTACTGAGCCTGCACGTCTGGAGCCTGTGCTCCGCAACAAGAGAGGCCGCGAAGTGAGAGGCCCGCGCACCGCGATGAAGAGTGGCCCCCACTCGCCACAACTAGAGAAAACCCTCGCACAGAAACGAAGACCCAACACAGCCAAAAATAATAAATAAATAAATAAATAAAAATTAAAAAAAATTTTTTTTAAAATTTTGAGTCATGCTTTTCTTGTCATATATAAAAAATCTCTGCTTAACCCAAGATCACAACGTTTTTCTCTTATATTTTCCAGAAGTTTTAGGTTTTAGGTCTATGATCAATTACACATAGGTATTTCTTGAATATAGTTTTAAACAGAAGTGTATTCATGTACTACTTTGTGTAATAAAAAGCTACCTCCAAATGTTTAATATACCTCCCTCTGGCCTGACTGCTGACTAGGATGAGGTGGAATGTCAAAGACACTTTGCAGACAAATAGGGAGAGAAAGAAAGTCAAGGAACAATTAGGACTCCCAATAGCTAAGTGCACTTCACATTCATGAGCGTCCACCTCCTGTGCTAGCCATATCAAGATTGTATTATGAAAATTGCCTGCTAGGTGCCTTAGCCACACAAAGAAAGGATGAGTTCTACTTTGGAGGAAATCAGGGAGGCTTCCTAGAGGAGGTGACTTATCCTCTGGGCACTTTATGTGGGAAAAGCACAAGGAGAAAAGGCCTGAATGAAGACATGTGAAAGGCACGTAAAGCTTTGACAGTTTGAGGAGAGACAGTTGGCTGTGGAATAGTGTAAAGGGCTGGGGCTTGGGGTCCAAAAGCTCGGGATTTAAATCCTTGTTATACTATGTGATCTGGAGCAAGACCGTTCACCTCTCTGAGCCTCTGCTTCCTCACTGGTAAAATGATAGAAGGTCCTACCTCCTTAGGCTATTTCGAGGAGTCATGGAGATTAGGCTTGCAAAGCTCCTACTGTGGTCTTAGCACAGAGTAGATGCTCACTAAACAGTAAAAACATCTGTTCAAGTCTAGGCCCATCCCTCCGGGACCCATTTGGCTGTAATTTTGCTCCCAGGGGTTTTTAGTGAGCCCTGGAAGGTGGGCTTTCAGACCCCCCTGAAATGTTCCCTTCACTCTGCTCCCCTCAAACTTCCCAACTGAAATAATGACACCCCCCTATACACACACCCATCCTAAGCCTCTGAGGAAAAGCTGGCTTCATTTCACTCCAGAAAATTTTCAGTACTTCCAGACATTGGTTTTTATCTCTAGCATTTTTAAGGCCTGACAAGGAATTTAAATAAAGACTGCCTGTTTATATTTTTGCCAAATGGCCATTTTTTCTGGCCCTCTCCTTGGTAGTGGGAACTGAGAGAATGTTTGCCTCTGAACCCTACTACCAGGTCAGCTCAGGAAAACAGAGCCTTCTTTTGGTAGCCAGGAAGTTTGGAGGACTCATTAAATGAACCCCCATGGTCCCACCCCAGGGTTCCGCTACTAGTCTCTCAGAAAGCCCTTCACACACACCTGGCACCATTTGAGTTTCACAGCTGCTCCCTGGGGCTGGCAGCAGCTGTGTGATTATAATGCACCATTTCACAGATGGGAATACTGGGGGCCAGAGAGGAGAAGGGACCAGCCCTTCACACCTTCAGATCCTGGCTCTGCCATTGACAAGCTGTGCCTCAGTTTTCCCATGTGTAAACTGGACCTAACCCTTATTCGTCTCTGTGGAGCGGTTGTGAGAATGAAATAAGCTATGCCAGGAGGTGATGAATGGGAAGGCCTTTCGTTATTATGTCTCTGTCACCACGGCTCCCTTTCTGCCTTTACAGTCCTTCCTCTGGCTTCCAGGACTCAAGGCAAATGGCTCCCATTTTCTAAGGGCTCAGTGTGGATCAGGCCTGGTTCCAAGCTTAACCTAAGACAGTGAGGTCAGGAGGGCAGGGACCACTGCTGTTCTCGTCATTGCTATAACCCAGGGCCGAGTACAGTGCCTGGCACACAGGAGGCACTCAATGAGTATTTGTTGATGAGAGAAAAACCACCCATGACGTAGGTGGTAGTATTATGTCTCCCTTACAGCTGAGGTCACCGAGGCCCAGAGAAGTTGAGCGACTTGCTTCAGATCACACAGCTAGGATGTGGTGTCGAACCTAGGTGGTCTGGCTCCTGAGGCAGTGGCTGTGAGGGGCTGTGGGGCTTGTGTGCACGTGTGTCTACACTGCGGGGATTCGGGTACATGTCCGGCACTTTCCCCACTGCCCCTCCGGGGAGTCTTGGCCTTGTAGGCTCTGGGGCGGTCCTGCCTGTGCCACGTGACCAGTTCTGGCCCTGGCCAAGCAGCTGTTCCCCAGATGTGCCCACAGCGTAGTCTTCCAGCCGCCAGGCCGGCGCCTCTGGGCTGGGGCTGCTGGAGCTGCAGGGGAGAGACCTTTGGCTCTGGCTGTCCCCGCCCCCCGTAATGGGAGACTAGAAGCGCCCCCTCCACACTCTACCCCCAGAACTGTGTGCTCAGCCAACACTCCTCTCTGCCCATCATGCTGAGAAGAAAATCCAAACTCCTCCCGGGCCTGCAGCCCCCGCAGGCACCACCAACCACACCAACCACGTCTCCTGCTCCTCCCTTTCTCTCACCAGCCACACAGCCTCATTTACTAAACTAGCGCAGTCCCACCTCAGGCCCTTTGCCCTTGCTGTTCCCTCTGCCTTGAAGGCTCTTCCAGATCTTTGTAAGACTCTTCAGTCTTCAAGTCTCAGATCAAATGTCACCTCCTCAGAGGCCTTCTTAGAATCTCCCTTGGCTATTCACTTTCTTTCACATTCTCCTGGTCTTCATTATTCATAGAATTTATTACCATCTGAAATGAGCTTTGTTTTCTTGGGAATTGTCCATCTTCTCCACACCCTCCCCAGGCTGTGAGCTCTAGTGGGGCAGGAACCACAGCTCCTTCGGTCACTGCTATGTCCCTAGAGCTGAGCACAGGGCCTGACCCAGAGAGGGTAAGTGACTTGCTCAAGGTCACACAGCATAGTACTTAAAATAGTGTAATATTTAGAGTAATAACTGTTGAATTAATGAATTGTTAACTTACGGTCCTCGGTTACCTCATGTGCAAAATGGAGCCAAAATTTGAACTTAATCCACAAGATTATGATACTTCAGTACTAAGCACATGGAAAGCATTCAGAAATGGAACCCAGAACACAGTTTTGTGTCCTTCCAGAGGTCTCATTTTTTCATCCCCCCAAACCAGCAGGAGTCTACAGATGAGTGCATGAGCGTGTGGGGACTTCAAGCTATCTGTCCTTAACAGCTGTAAAACCTCTTCCAAGTCCCTCTCCCATTCTGGACCTCAGTTTCCCCATCTGTAAAATGAGGCCTGTCACCACCCCTCCATCCTAGGGGTTCTGTGCTGGACTCCTGGGTCATGTCAGGGAATACAGGGGTTCAGCCTTGGGTGCACCTTTAGCTTCCCATCCTGTTTTCCAAAGAGACCCTAGGACAATGAACAGGGAGGCTGGAACCTGCCAATCTGGGCCGCTCCCTGGGTCCCCTGCAGATGCGGGGAGGGCTCTCCTGTGGCCTGACAAAGGACCACTGCTGCCCTGGGGTCTCAGGGCCAAAGGGAGGCACAGAGTCGGGGCCCAGGGACCTCCCATTTTAGGTCACTCAGCCAAACCTTCAGGGCTGCACAAACACACTGCTACACACACACACTGAGTGGCACACCTATACGACCAACACAGCACATATGTGCAAACTGACATGACTGACACATCAACTGACAGCAACACCTCAGTACACACAACCAACAGAGCAGCCTGCCAAACCCACAACACAGCACTACATGATAGGGACAACCAACACACAACCAAAACCCAAATCTGCACAACCAACCCATCAACAAACATACAGAGACCAAGGAGGCAACACATCGAAATACCCAACTGTCACACCTAACAGAACACTAAAGCAACACACCACAGCAACACCCTCAAGAAACACAACCCAGACGCACACCCTACACTGCAACACACATTCACCAAACACAACAAATACTTACACCCAGATCAGTATTGTTCACACCAAGATGCCGACACACAGTGCCCGCATCTTAGAGAAAACAACCAAACGCAAATCAACAAGCCAGCTTCCCCTGTGCACCGGCTCCCTTCAAGGCACATACCCAGCCAACACCACCTTCACTGGTTCAGAGATCCCGTATTGCCTCCCACCACCCCCAAAGTCTTTTTATTTATTTATTTACTGGCCACGCTGTGTGGCTTGAGGGATCTTAGTTTCCCGACCAGGGATTGAACCTTCACCCTCCTCAGCGAAAGCACAGAGTCCTAACCACTGGACCGCCAAGGAAGTCCCCCAAAGTCTTTTTAGATGTAGACACCTCCCCCAACACACACACACACACACTTACTTCAGAATCCTGCATAAGCCCTAAGGACACGCAACCACTCAACCACACCCACACAGACCCCAGGAACTCATGCTCAGGAATGTGGACCTGGGCTCTGCCCAGGGCAGAGGCATGGGAGCCGGTCTGACCCTGGCAACCACAGAAGCCGATGCCACCAGCCAGGTATGACTCAAGCCAGGGTGCCCTCTGCAGAGACTGCAGAGACCACCACCCCTGCTGCAAGGCCCATGTAGGCCCACGGAGGTGGAAGGAGGGAGACTGAGCAAGAGGCCTCTGGTGTGGGGCTTCAGTGGGTTCCCCGTATGTCCACAGGGGATGCACAGGAGGCCCCACAGCTCCCCTTTCCAGAAGCAGAAATCCCCACCCCTGCCTGGTGCCCAGCCCAGCCCTCCCTTGACTCACCTGCCCCAGTACACCTGGGGCCCCCTCCTGCCCTGGGGCCCGGAACCGAACTGGCTGAGGGTGTGTCTCTCAGGGCCTGCCCAGGTCCCTATCCACCCGAAAAAGCCTGAAGCAGTCCCACCCTCTCCAGTCACCCCAACTCTAAGTGCCGTTCAAATGCACCCTTGCCTCAGGTCACGGGTGAGGCTATACTCCTCAGATACTGTGACTCAGGTCAACCTCTCAGGTCTTTTAAAAAGTCTTATTATTTTTTGCTGATACGAAAGCAGAACTGCTCTGGTTAAAAAGGAAGTCGACACCTCAGAGACACGTAAGGAAGAGAGGGGCCCTTTTCCTAGAAGACTGCAGGGTGAGGTCTCTCAGGAAAAGAGCTCTGGGTTCACATCCCAGTCCACTGCTTATAAGCTGTGGGTCTGTAAGTCACTTCATTTTCTTGTGTCTCAGTTTCCCCATCTATGAAACTGGGGTCGGTAAGAGTTCCCATCTCTATAAGGATTAAATAAGTTGTCACATAAAGAGCTTAGAAGAGCGCCTAGCAAAGTCAGCATTCAATACACACTAGTTATTATTATTACTGTGACTCTTCCACCTCTCCCAGAGGTAACCCCATTGAAATAGTCCGGTACATGCTTCACCACTGAATTATGGAACTTTAGAATCCTAGAGTGTCAGCCATTCATTCTGTAAACAATTAGTTCACACCAACTCTGTGCTAGACACAGCATTGAAAGAACAAGGTTCTAGTTGGTGCCTTCAGAGAGCCAGGTGGTTGGTTCCTGGCTGCTGTGTCCACATGCTGGGGGCCCAGATGCCAGCGATATGTGAGCTGCTGCCCTCCCAAGGGGGCACTTTGCAGGAGCTAGAAAGAGAAGCCCCTTATTTCGAGGGGATGAAGGCTTCCAGGAGAACTCTCTGTAGCACTTTCAGGCTCCTCACAGCCTGCAAACCTGGTCCCTGCCTGGGGAGCTCATGGTCTGGTGGGGCGGGCAGTCAACCCCCAGTTGCCAGAGCTGAGATGGGGAAGCACAAGGGGCTGTGGGAGGCATGGCCTGGGAGATATCCCAGTCAACTAAGGGAGATCAGGGAGGCCTTCTTGTAAGAAGAGGCGATTTGCCAACTGAGATGAAACAAGGTGAGGAAGGACAAGGCAGATGCTCCTGAGCCTGAACATTTGCACATCTGGGAGGTACAAAGGAGGCAACTGCCACATCAAACTGCAAAATCTTCAAAATCCGATAATATAAATTGCTGAGGATGTGGGAAAACAAAAATTCTCATCCAACGTTGACGAGTATGTAAACTGGTGTGATCACTTTCGAGCTCAGTTCGGCGATATTGAGTAAAAGTGAACATGGGAGGGCTTCCCTGGTGGCACAGTGGTTGAGAGTCCGCCTGCCGATGCAGGCGACATGGGTTCGTGCCCCGGTCCGGGAAGATCCCACATGCCACGGAGCGGCTGAGCCCGTGAGCCATGGCCGCTGAGCCTGCGCGTCCGGAGCCTGTGCTCTGCAGCGGGAGAGGCCACAACAGTGAGAGGCCCGTGTACCGCAAAAAGAAAAAAATAAAAATAAAAGTGAACATGGGAACGCCCTGTGACCCAGCAGTTCACTCCCACGGACATACCCTGACAGTCCTGCCCTCAAGATGCCAAAGACACAGGCAGCAACACCGCGGCTGTGCCGATAGCAGAGCAGATCGAAAAGTACCGACCCGTCCAACAACAGGAGGACAGGGAAATGCAGTGACAGTGGAGTGGTAGACAGCAGTTAACAGGAATGAACTAGACGTGTATGTATTCTGCTGGATACATGCAAAAATATGATGCTGCTTAGGGAAAAACGCAAAATGATTTTTTTAAGTGTAAATCTAAAAAAACCCACAAACAATGTTAATAAATTTCTGTGTAGTAAACGTATAAGAAAACATGGCCTGGAAGAAACATGCTCACGTCGTGTTGTTAACTGGGAGGTGGAGGGGTGGCAAGTAGTCTTGGAGAAAAGAGCAGCGACACTGGTTACCAGAATGCTAGCACTACCTGTAAAGTGTTATTCTTTATAGAAGATGGGAGGGGGGAATTCCCTAGCGGTCCAGTGCTTAGGGCTCCATGCATCCAATGCAGGGGACTTGGGTTCGATCCCCGGTTGGGGAAGTAAGATGGGGGGCGGCTGGTTTTTTCTTTTAAAGAAGATGGGAGGGGAGCAAACACATCAAACTGCTGGGTTGTTAGCTCTGGGCGGTGGGAATAGGGTACTGGAAACAGAAGTCGCTATATTTGTGCGTCATTTTTACACCTCACGAAATGAAACGTTAGGCAAGCAAGGAGGGAAAGGGGCGTTTCCAGGCAGAAGGGCCAGCGCAGTTAAAGGTTGGGGGCTAGAGGTGGAGGGGTGCGCGGGGAACCCGGGGCGTCCGGGGTTGGCGGGAGAGGTGGGGGTGGGGCGGCGGGCAGGTCATCAGGGAGGCGCTTCGCGAAGAGGCTGGGAGCCCGGGTGCCCCCGGCAGCCCCGGCAGTGACTTTGGGCCGAGCGCACAGGGAGCTGCCCCGCACCCCGGGCTTTGCTGGGGCGCGCACCCGCCTGAAAGGGGGCATTCCGCCCCTTTGAGCCTCCGGGCTGCCGGACCCGCCGCGCCAGGCAGATAGGCCGCCCCGCTTCCCGCGCTCACCGCGTGGGAACCGACCGGGCGGGCGGGGGTATCGGGAGCCGCCCTGCGGGAGCGGCTCACAGGTGGGCGGGGGCCGCGGGCGGCGGCAGGCGGGTGCGAGGCCGGCCTGGGGCCCGGAGACAAAGGCTAAAGGCAGATGTTCGCAGCCAGATGTTCAGGGGATGGGGGAGCGTGGGAAAACCCGGCTTGCCTTCCCGCCGCCCTCCCACCAAAGCTTCTCCGGGCGGGCCGCGAGCGAGGTGCGGCTGGTGTGGCCACTGGCAGGGGCAACTGGGAAGCGGGGAGCCGAAGTCAGGGTCTAAGGGCTTCTCTGGTGGAAGCATTTTACCTCTAGCTGCCCCCCACCCCAACAGTCCCATCCTCTTGCTGTAAAGTACTAGTGAGACATCTCAGGACTCTGGTCCGAATGTCCCTCCCCCATGTGACCTCCTTCCCCAGGAGGAGAAGGGGCATCTGCGTGTGGAGGTCCCAGCACACACCCCTGTCTGTCGGCGGCATCACCACCACCACCACCACCACCACCACCATCACCATCATCACCATCATAGCAGCAGCAATGCTGGCTGACTTTTATTAAGCACTTATCAGGGCTTTAAATCATTATCTCGTTTCATTCTCACAGCCACCCTGAATAGAAATGCTAGAGATGCTCTAAGCGTCACCTCCAATTAAGGGATGATGAACACGGAGGTCCTGAATGACAAGTGACTTGGCGAAGGAGAGAGTGGCATGGACATATATACACTACCAAACATAAAATAGATAGCTAGTGAGAAGGAGCCGCATAGCACAGGGAGATCAGCTCGGTGGTTTGTGATCACCTAGAGGGGTGGGATAGGGAGGGTGGGAGGGAGGGAGATGCAAGAGGGAAGAGATATGGGAACATATGTATATGTATAACTGATTCACTTTGTTATAAAGCAGAAACTAACACACCATTGTAGAGCAATTATACTCCAATAAAGTTGTTAAAAAAAAGAGCAACAGCTAAAATTCAAAACCAAATCTCCAGACTCCAAATATAATATTCATTTATCATACCATTTTGCTTCTCTGCCCCACTCACCAAAAAATCAAGGCAACTGATTTGTAATAAAGCTCTATATAAATCCTGAAAAAAAAAAAGAAGGGTTGGGTAGGGCTAGGGTTGATGTCTGGGGTTCTCAAATCCTGTGGGTTCCCGTATATCACGCCTCATTTAGCTTCCTGTGTGCTAAGTGCTTTGCAAACCTCATTTCTTCATTCAATCAACAAATATTTGTGGAGCACCTACTGCGCCCCTGGCTCCGGGCCCACGCTGGGATATCATAGTGAACAGAACAGAGAGAACTCACTACCCTGTGGAGTTTATATTTAGGGGAAGAGGGCACACAATGAGCAGGGTAAGTGCAATATTATCTCCTCTGGTGATAAATATTATGGGGGAAAATAAGTCAGGAAACGGGGAGATAGGGAGGACTGGGATTGGGGTGGGTTGCAATCTTGCATGGGGGTGATCAGAAAAGGCTTCTCTGAGAAGGTGATATCTCAGTAAAGAACTTCTTCGCTCACTTCCTTCAGCTACTGGGGGCAAAACATTTCAGGCAGAAGTCACAATCAATGTAAAGTTCCTGAGGCAGAAAGGTGCCTGGTATGTTCAAGAGGCAAATGTGACTTTAGCTGAGTGAGCAAGGAGAAGGCTGCTAGGAAGTGAAGGTCAGGGAGATAGGGGGGGAAGGGGCATAGCTGGATCTCAGAGGCCACAGTGAGGACTTTGGTGAGATAGGAGCCCTGGGATGGTTTTGAGCAGAGGAGGATGGTGGCCCGACTCACTGAGCAGAATCTCAACAACGCTGAGCCCACTGGTGCAAGGTTACTATCCCCACTGTACTGGAGGGTTGTCCCTGCTCATCTCCGGCCTTGTGTTTCTCTGTTTGTGTGACAGCAGCTGGTTTAGATCAGAGTTTCTTAACTTTGAGGCTCCTGGATGGGTTTTGATGTTGGGTGAATTTGATGCGTTTTTTGGGGGGGAAAGCTCCACAGCTTCTAACACATTGCCAAAGGGGTCTGTGCGGAATCTATAAAGTGTTCATAGCAGTCTTGTTCATGAAAGCAACCAATTGGAAACAATCTAAATATCCATCAAAAGGAGAATAGCTAAATACACTATGAAATACCATGTGGCTCTGGGAAATCATGAGACAGCACTTTCACTTTCAGGAATTTATACTAAGGATATACTCAAATGTGTGAAGTGATGTATGTCCAGGAAGAGCAGCCAATTGGAAAAAACCCATATGTCCATCACTAGGGGATTGGTTGAATAAAGGCTGTTCTCTCCATGTAGCGGAATATATATATGCAGCTGTGAAAAAATGAGGAAGCTGCCTTTATCCTGAAATACTAAGGTCTCCAAGTACTTTGTTAAGTAGAAAAACAAAACGAAACCATTTGCAGAAGTGCAGGGTAATATGCATAGACTGCCACCACTTGTGTTTAAAAAGAATAAAAAAGAAAATATATGCATTTGCTTGTAACTCACTAGGAAACTGATCACCATGTGGCTGCCTCTGGGGGTGAAAAGGGAAATGTTTGTACTTTTAAAATTATATACCATGAGAGTGTATTACTGATTCAAAAATGAAATAAAATTACAATGTAAAGGGAAGAGGTCTGGACCCAGAAAAGATTAAGGGAGACTGCTTTGTTTCTGGGGTTTCCCCCAGTCTGAGATTGTGTGGTAAGGAGACCTCTGAGAACCAGTCTGAGGAACTCACCTGGACCCGTGACTGGACCTGAGAATCACTCAGTCACAGCCACCTGGAGGTGGGACCCGGGGCTTGGAGGTGGGAAACACCCTGTCAGTGGGCTGAGGGCTCCGAGGTAGGAGCATTTCTAGAATTTACTTTTTTTTCTTTAACATCTTTAATGAGATATAATTCACATATCATATTATACAATTCACCCATTTAAAGTGTACAACTCAATGGTTTTTAGTATATCATAGAGTTGTGCAACCATCAGCACAATTAATTTTATAACATTTTCATTAACCCCAAAAGAAATCTATTAGCAATCACTTTCCATTTACCCCTACCTCTCAGACCCTGGTAGCCACTAATCCACTTTCTGTTTCTATAGGTTTGCCTATCCTGGCTCTTTCCTATAAATGGAATCATACAATATTTGGTCTTTTGGGACTGGTCTCCTTCATGTAGCATAATGTCTTCAGGGTTTCTCTAGAATGTACTTAAAATTTTTTAAAAATTTTTTTACTTTTTATATTTTTAAAAAAATTTTATTTGTTTAATTTATTTATTTTTGGCTGCGTTGGGTCTTTGTTGCCGCATGCGGGCTTTCTCTAGTTGCGGTAAGTGGGGTCTACTCTTCGTTGCAGTGCGTGGGCTTCTCATTGCCGTGGCTTCTCTTGTTGCGGAGCACAGGCTCTAGGCATGCGGGCTTCAGTAGTTATAGCCCCTGGGCTCAGTAGTTGTGGCGCACGGGCTTAGTTGCTCCGCGGCATGTGGGATCTTCCGGGACCAGGGCTAGAACCCGTGTCCCCTGCATTGGCAGGCAGATTCTTAACCACTATGCCACCAGGGAAGCCCTAGAATACACTTTTAAAATGCCCAGAGAGGGACTTCCCTGGCGGTCCAATGGTTAAGACTCTGCACTTCCACTGCAGAGGGCACAGGCTTGATCCCTGGTCAGGGTCCCGCATGCCATGCAACGTGGCCAAAAAATAAAATAAAATGCCCAGTTACTCCAGCAGGTTGCATAGGGGTTGTCTCTGGGGTTGGGATGTGGGATCAGGTCGAGGACTCAGATTGAAGGTGGACCTTCCCCTTTCTGTGAGATGTACTTCTACATGACTTGTTGTTTCATAATAATGTATTCCTTATATTAAGGCTAATTAAAATGATAACACATATTCATTATAGAGAGTTTGGACATATAGATCAGCTCTAAACAAGATAAAAATCATCCTGTCCCCACACCTATAAATGCATAGAGATAACTTCTGAATATTTAAGGATTTGGGCAGGGTGTAGGAGAGGCAATTTCTGCACTGGGGAGCAGCAGTGTGTGTGTGGAGGTGTTGTGGTCCAGGGATTTCCAAGATTCCACTTAAAGAGGCTGTGACTTTGATTTTTGGTTACTTGCTGTGAACGTCCTCCCCCTCCCCACCTTCGTCTCTGTTTACTTATTGCAAGGTGGAACTATGCATTTATTTGGGGAATCATTTATTCATAAGCATTTTGCAGTAGATGCTCAATAGAAGGTAAAAGATAATGAAACAGACTCTATGACCCAGAAATAAATGTGTGTTTCATTTTTCAGTTATGTCACTCATGCAATCTTCAGTTATTAATCACCTACTGTGTGCCAGGCTCTGGCTAAGTCCTGGGGAGACAGAGATGAGTAAAGCCACCCTTCTTGGCTTCCCTAGGGACTTTCATGTGGTCTTTTCCAGGATCACTATCTAATTCAATAATTGTGATGATAATGATGACGGTAATGATCTAAAGTAGTGGTTAGGATTTCAGGCTCTGGGGTGAGGCAAACGGGATTCATGGCTTTGTGGCTTTGAGAACTGTGGTGCTCCGGGCACGAAGTCCATTCTTCCCTGGGCCTCAGTGTCCTGTTCTACAAATGGATCCTAGCTGTGCCAACCGCTGGATTGTGATGGAGATGCACTGTGACAATGATGCAACGTGCTGCATCTGGCCTGGTCCCATGTAAAGTGGTGGTGATTGCTGAGAGCTTAGCATTGACTCCACTCCCCATTTGTCTGCAGTTCACTTAGCACCACTCCCAATGGAATCCTTCCAGCCACCAATGACTCAGGTACCACCACCTGCATTTTGCGGATGAGGAAACTGAAGGTGCAGTCAGCTAAGGAGGGAGTGAGGACGTGGGCTCCCTCACTGTCTCACTCCCGGGTAGAAGGGGCCAGTGGGCTGCGGGTTGAGAGGAAGGGGCTCTTCTCCTCGACCCTCTCTCTCCATTCCCTGGGAAAATCCAACAGGTGGTGGGGCCTCCGCTCTGGGGGGCCATTGTGTGGGGGGCCTGGGAGGGTCGGAGGGCCCAGTGTGTGTCTGGGAGAAGATGGATGCCTTCATTACCATGTGAATCCTGGGAAACTGCCTCCCAGGCTGGGTGGTGGGTGGGCGTGGGCCGCGGGGCTGGGGGGCTGGGTGTTCTCAGGCCTGGACCACACAGCGGCTGGGAAGGGGGTCTGCGTGGAATCCTGAGGGACCCATTAAAAAGAGATAATGGGGTTTCCCCTCTTGTTTAATTTCTTATTTTAGGACATCTCCATCCTGTGGGGCTTAAAAGAGACACAGATTGAAAACAAAAAGTTTTTTTTTTTTTCCTCTCAGTTGCAACTTTCCCACTGATGTGCTGCACATCTGGGCCTGAACAGTTCGAGTAGGAGACTTTCACAGCATAAAGCACAAATCAGCGTCTCCGTGGGGCATTTCCCAGCGCTGTTCCCTGAATGGCTTTTTTGTTCATGGAAAGTATGTCCTAGGTAAATCCAGGGTGATTAGCAAATAGTTGCTGAGCAAATTGGGAGAAGCAGGTTTTAGGCTTAAAAAACAAGGTGTCATCAAGTTGACTGGAGCAGTAAGGACTGGCCGGCATTTGGACAGAAGGCCGGCGGTAGAGAGAGAATAAGGTATCAGAATCCGAACAGCACCCGGTGACTGGGTGTCCTCATCTGTAAAATGGGGCTGAGGCTTTGGAAGGACCCAGGCAGTGGGGAGCACAGACCATAGCACGAGACCTGGAACACAGACCTACTCACACATGAGGGCAGAAAGTAGGTGGATCAGCACACGTGCACCAGCTCGAACCAGCAGAGCCTTTCCGCAAACCCTTTCCCACAGTCACACGGGATGGTCCTCTCTTGCTCTCTCTCACACACACACCAATGCAAGCCTGGCTCACAAGCGTTCTCACAAACACACACTCTTAAAGACGCCAAGATAGATCCAGATGCATAAGCATGAGTTCACAACCACCACCAGGTAGAAACACATCTGCGTGAGTTCACAACCACCACCAGGTAGAAACACATCTGCAGCTCTGCCCCACGTAAGTTTTCCGCATCCTCACACTTACCCACACACTTGTACCAACCCCAAACTCACACAGATTCCACAAGAACACACACTCTTTCACCCTCACACACAGGTATAGTTGCACAGAGAACCTCTCAAGCAGAAAGGGGCCTGGCCCCTCCCCCCAACTCCACACCATGGCAGCTGGATTTCCGGCCTTGGCCCCTGGGTTTTCTCTACTCCCCACCCCCCCAACCCCCGCCCCATCACACCTTTGACGTGTGTGTCTTGTGTGCCTCCACCTCCCCTCCCCACTCCAGGGCCCCAGCTGGACCCTAGGGTAGCCTGAGAGGGGGTGGGCACGCAGCTCTTAGCAGCAAGGGGGGTGCCTACTTGCGGGGCACGGGCACATGGAGAGGCCCTGAATGCAGTGCCGAGGGGCTGGGCCTTCTCTTGGTCCCCTCTGCTGCCGCCCACCCTCCCCAATAGCTTGTCTCAGGAGGGCAAGGGTCTGGGCCCCTCCACAGCTTTGAGGAGGGTAGGGTGCAGTGGGGAGGAAGGGCCCATCACTGACCCCAGCGGGCCTCATCCGCCTCTCAGGCGTCCGCCTTCACATGCAGATGGCTTATTTGTCTCACCTGGTCTGCCTTAAAATGACAAAGAGGTTGGATGCTGTCTGGGTATTACAGAAGATGATACCTGACCAAAATGAGAAGGGAAAGATTGTCAACTACGGAAACAAAATAGATGTCAAAATAGTTTGCACTATAGGTATTATTTGTGCTAAAAAATACATAATAGAAAAAAACCCCTGAAATTTATGTTTAGCTGTTAACAGCAGTAATCTCTGGGTGGCAGGAATGTGCTGTTTTATTTTCCCATTTTTTTTAACACATATTCTAATTTTCTACAAGGCATGGATGCAACTTCTAGATAATAAAAGGTTTTTATAAATGAATTTTGAATGACATGAAAAATGACAAGGGGGTGGTGGCCTCATGTGAACTCAGAGCTGGGGAAGCTCTTGATTACTGTGTGGGCAGCTCCCTTCTCTTTGCCTTTATTTCCTCATCCGCATGATGGAGACTCACCACATGGAGAATGGAAGCACTAGGGATGGCGCTCGGCACACACTAAATGCTCAGTAATGGTGCTGCTGTTCTTCTTCTTCTTCCATGAAGGTTTCTTTTTTCTTTTTTTTTTTTTTTTGGCGGTACGCGGGCCTCTCACTGTTGTGGCCTCTCCCGTTGTGGAGCACAGGCTCCGGACGCATAGGCTCAGCGGCCATGGCTCACGAGCCCAGCTGCTCTGCGGCATGTGGGATCTTCCTGGACTGGGGCATGAACCCGCATCCCCTGCATAGGCAGGCGGACTCTCAACCACTGCGCCACCAGGGAAGCCCCATCCATGAAGGTTTCTGTTCACACTGCCCAGTACAGATTGGACACCTCCTGGGTGCCTGCAAGGATGGGTGTGCACGAGGCCCCTAGGCTGGTGCACATGCAGGTTCACACACATATAGGTCTGCCTGTGCGCTTATGTGTGCCTTGGGCACACCCAAAGTATGCACATTGCACTAGGAGCACTGCACTCCCATAGGGGCATCAGGCATATGCACAAGTGCCTGCAAACAAGATCACAGGCCCTTCCCTCCGAGTACACGCTGGGGTGGAAGAAATGCTGTCTCAGTCAGTTATCTACCCCAGCACGCGCTCATCCCTTGGTTCCCTTCAGCTCAAAGCTGCTGGGAATTTAGGCTTCTTTCCTGGCACCAGACTAGACTCAGGGCCCCTTCAGGGGTCTTAGGACATTTTTAAGGGTGGGAGTGGTATGGGTTGAACAACCTCCAAGGAAGAGGAAATTGGTAAGTAGAGTTGGGACACGTGGGTTTATGGCCCTGCCATGCTGCTGAGGGATATCTGGATGACCAGTGGGTCCACTCTCTGGCCTGCTTTGATTTCTCAATCTCTCTTGTTCATCTGCCCCTGGGGCCCTTGCCCTTTTATCACTCAGCGCATCACTATCACTGACCTGGGGCCCCATCCTTGGCTTCCAGGCCTTCCCAATTTTAATGCTTAGGAAGGACTATGTCACTCCCCGGCTCAGAATCCTTCCTTTGCTTCCAATGCCTCCAGGATAAAGCCAAAGCTCCACGGCCTGGCCTTGTGAGATCTGCTCACCTTTCCTTATCTCTCACTCTTTTCCACTCTGCTGCCCTCTTCCCTCTACTCAGACAGGGATCCTCTCCTGGAAACAGTAATGAAGGCTAAATGAGCCTCCTTTCCTCACTCCTCTTTGTTTTTAATTTGGAGTCTGACAGATTTGTGTTCAAATCTCATCTTTGCCATTTCCCAGCTCCTTGTGACTCAGAAAGGTTTTGGACCCTTTCTGAGTTTTAGGGGCTTCCTTTGACAGTTGGAGATAACAGCTGACATTTCTTTTTGCTAGGGATGGATTTATTTTTATTTTCAATTGTATTTGTTTTTGAAAAATTCAAAAACTAAAGAATACAAAGTATACAAAAGATTACATGTACAGTAAAAATTTCCTTCCAAGCCACCTTCATATTTTTCTTGTCGTCAAATGTACCCAAATTAGTATCTCTTTTTACACATCTTGTAGACTCTTCCATAAATATCATTTATTGGGGACCTGCTGTATGTGCTTTCCATGGATTATTTCAATTAAATCCTCACAGCCACCCGTGGGGCAGACGAGGAAACTGAGGCTCAGATACCGGAAGCTGCTTCCCTGAAGCCACACTGTGGGTAAGCAGCAGACCCAAGGCAATGTGAGCGTGTCCATTTATGAAGTGCTTTCTATGTGCCAGTCCCCTAGGATTGTCCTAGACCTGGGGCATTCAACAAGTCATTCAGCAAATACTGAGTGCCACTCTTTAGGTCACTGGGCCAGATGCTAGGTGACAACGGTGGGGAGGAAAGCAAAGGCTCAGCCCTCCCAGAGTTTTATCTCAGTGGAGATGGCCCATCGCTGTCGCCCCATTTTCTGGGTAAGAAAACCAAGGAACAGAAGGGAAAGAAACTGACCTGAGGTCACACAGTGATAAGAAAAGAGCTGGGATAAGCAGATGCATTTTACTGGTGGGGAAACTGGGGGACAGAAAAGAGAAGTGACTTGCCCAAGGAAACCCTGATAAGCAGGCGGCCGAGGCAGCGTCCCACGGCTCACAGGGTCTCGGCCGCGCCTGCGCCTGAGCCCTCCCCTCAGGGGCCGGGGCCACTTCGGCCCCGCCTCGCCACTCGCGTCCGCCTTCCTGGCAGCCCTGGCGGCTGTTTCCTGCCTGCGTAGCTGGGCGGGCGGCCGGCCCATCTGGCGGCCCCCGCCGGGCGGCGCGGGGAGGCGGCCCAGACTCGCTGGAGCCAGGCGCCGGCCCGGGCCCCCCTGACCGCCTGGAGAGCCCAGGTGTGGCCGCGGCGGGGGTGGGGGTGGTGCCTTCCTTCCCGCTCGGCCCTTCCTGACGCACCCGGGCAGGATGCTGCCTCCTCCCCAACCTCCGCCTCTCACGACCCGGCCTGGAACGTGGAGGGAATCCTAGCGGTGGGAGAGCCGGGTGGGCAGGGAGCAGCAGGCCCCGCCTCTGGTCTCCACTCCTTAGGAGACCCCCGGCAAGTCTTGCCCTTTTTTTGGCCTGGGGCCTGTGGCACCTCTTCTGCCTGAGGTCTTGACATTATCATTGACTTGACATTATCCATTTGTTCAGCCGTTTCAAGGCTGTCTCCCTGATCACAAGGTCAGCTGGGGAACCCGCGCTTGACCTGTGTTCCCTGCTGTGTCCAGCGGCTTGACCGATGCCCAGCTCATAGATGGTGCTGAAGCCCCAAAAGGGCATCTCAGGGCTTTACTCCCAGATTTGGAGCCACCCAGGAGGGTCTTACCCATTTCACAGCTGAGGAAACAGGACAGAGTGGGCAGGCCTGCCCGTCACGTTGCGGTAGGCAGCCCTGCTGTCGGACGCTGACCCTCTCCTCCACCACCACCACAAGACCGGGAACCGGAATTTAGCATCCTGACTTGCATCACCACCACCTGTGGTGAACATCGTGATTCTGGAAGCCAGGCACCCTGGGTTCAAATCCTCCCCTTGGGCACTTAATGTCTCTCTGCTTCAATTTCCTTTACCTGTAAAAATGATAGTACCTACCTCACAGGGCTGTTACATCGATTACATAAATATTTCCAAAATACATAGCATAATGCTAGACACATGTGAAATACAAATGAAATAATGTACTGGAGCTCTCAGCAGGGCTGGCCTTCTCCCTTCCCCTACATTAGACCCCTCCCACCTACCATAGTCAAGGGAGACTGAGGCCACACAGAGGGACACCTAACAAATCAGGGGCAGAATATGGGGGCTTTGGAGCAGTTTCCCAAGAATCCACTCCCACTCCAGGGTGAGGCTGGCACTAGGCCCACCCAGGGCCCTGCCCACCCCCACCTCTCCGGCGTGCAGACCCAATCCGTGCCCGGCCTGGTGCCATTTTTCCATGGGACTCTGGCTGTGGCGGTTCACATCTGGAGTCTAGACTCGGAGGCTCTGCGGGCCGGGCCTACCGCCCGGGCTGGGCCACCACTGCCCGCTGTTTGCTCAGCTGAAGCTGGTTAATTGGAATTAGAGTGGCCTCTGCGGTGCCGGCTGGCCGGCGGGCCCTGGCCGGCCGCTGCCGAGGTCTGTGGAACATCTGGCCGGGCCAGGACGGTCATTAGGTGGCAGGCGCCCGGCGCCACTGCCACCTCAGCCTCCGCCGGGGGCCGGCGGTGACTCAATGAGGCCTTTGTGGGCTCCGGGCTGCAGAACCAACCGTGCTGTGTGCCTGGGCTGCCTGCCCCATCTTCCGCCCTCAGAGTGGCCTTGTTCCAGGACCACACGGCCTCCCCTCTGGAGGCGGCTGGAGGCGGCAGAGATACGAGAAGTCCCTGAAAGGGACCCCCTGGACTGGGAGAAGCTTTTGAGATTTCCTACCCCTCCTTTCCAGAAGGCCCAGAGAAGTTGGTAGGGACTCAGGCCCAGGGGTCTGCAGAGGAGTTGCAAAGTCCTTAGGAACTCTGGAATTTGATTCAGATTGCTCAAGGTCAAATCCATGTCTATGATTAGGTAATCTGCCTCAACTCTCTCACTTGTGCAATGGGGCTTATACTAGCACCCACAGCCTGAGAGTATGAGAATTAAGTGAAATCCTGTATTGAGGTGCTCGGTACACGTAACAGCTCCCCTTCTCTGCTCCTACCTGTGCTTTAGCTCCAAACTGTCTGGAAGCCCCTGTCATTTTCAGCCTTTAAACCTGAAGCTCAGGCAAGAGAGATCTCTGGGTGGGGTGTTGAAGGTCTGAGTCTCGGGCCAGTGGCCACCCTCCCCCACATCAGTTTCTCCACCCAGTGACCCCACCCCAGGCAGGCAGATGAGGGCTGTGCCCACCCCTGGCTTGGTCCACTGGGGGTTCTCCTACAGGACAGAGCTGCTGTCTTCAGCAAACCTTGGAGAAACCCTAGCTATGGGATCTCCAGCTCTCGGGCCTGGATGGCCTCTCGGAAGCACTGGGCCCAGTCCTTCCACCCCCGCCCCCCAGCCTCTCCAGGGGCCCTGGGGGCAGCTCCTAGAATCAGGATCTTTCTGGCCTTATAGTAGTCATTTTGGGAAGAATCTCAGGAAGGGGCAGAATGGGAGCAGTGGGGCCTTCATCTCTAGGGCAACCTAGAGTCCAAGTGCTCTCCAGCTGAAGCCATGGGGACATCAGGATCACAGATGACTTCTGCCAGCCTGGGAATAAAATCCAAACTCTTTCCTGGGGCTCACGTGGCCCTGCCCATTTCCTTGGCTTTGCGGATAATGATCCCCTTGCTGAGTCAGGCCAGCCTTCTGGTACCATGACCTCCTCCCTGCAAACCTTTCTGCCAGTAGGTAATGCATCCAGCACCTGTCCAACACCCTCACTGCCCCCAAGTATTGGGAGCAGCATGGCAGGAAAACTGGATGGCAGGGGAGAGGGCTCAAGGGCCCCCTCTTCTGGCCAGAGGGTATCCTGGGGGTGCTGAGCTGGCATACTGGCCAGGCACTGGGTGGGCATACAGGAAGGAGGGGCCCAGAGGTCAGGGCCTCAACACAGGTTGCGACGGTCCACAGTCCCCTTCCTTACAGGAAAGTCCCTGGGTGGGAAGGTGAGACCTAGTATACCCACTGTAAGATACTGGGTAAGAACCTTCCAGAAGCACAGTGGACTGCCCGGGCAATGGGATGAGTTTTTAATGCGAGGCAAAGTCAGTCCACAATACAAAAGTCTAAAAATCAGACCCACTTTTCCCACCTGGCACCTGGGGGGGTGGGGGCAGTTGGGGGCTTCCTTTGCGGGCAGGGATGGGGAGGGGCACAGCGAGGCCAGAGACGGGGGAGAGGGAACCAGGCCCCGGAGGCCCCGCTGGAGGGAGCCTGCTGCCCCTGCCCCTCTCCCGGAGCCGCCGGTCCCCTTCAGCAGGACTGCGGTCGTGCGGGCCCGTGTGCGGGGGACCACCCCACCCGTGTGTCTGGCCCTCAGAGAGGGTCAGGCACCAGCCGCATCATTTCTCCTTCTTCTCCAGCCCCTTCGATGTCGAGGCCTCTGTTCCCTCTTTGGATTCTGTCACTGCTGCTGGATCCTTAGGATTTGACTCCTCATAACTGACCAAAAGAACAAAACAACAACGGCGACACACTTAGAGGAGGGAAGAGCAGAATCTTTGTGCCCCACCTCCCACCATCGCGGGGAAACCCCTGGGCGCACACATCCTCGGCCCAGCACCTTCCAGGACTTGGCCCGGCCCCGCTGTGTGCCCTCCTCAGACAGGCTGCCTGCTCCGCTTTCTCTGTGCCTGGTGGTGCCAAGAGGTGGCAAGGGCAGCGGCAAACGGGAGAGGTTGGACTTGGGCTTGTGAAGACCAATTTTAAGCTTCTTGAACCTTCCACTGGAGAGAATGGGGGGAGAAAAGGGGCAGCCAGGATGAGGCTACGGGAGATGCGCTGCCTCCCAGGGCACACGGCAGGAGTCAAAAAGCTCAGCCCCAGGGGTGCGGGCAGGCAGGGGGCTGCTCTACTGGCAAGTGGCAGGGTGCCACTCTCCCAGGCGGACACCCTGCTTAACTCTTACTATGGGCTCCACTTATTGAGCAAGTGAGCTCATGCCAAGGACAATACTCACATTTCCTTACCAGATCAACCACACAAGGCAGGCATGTGCCCACTTACAGATGAACAGAGAGGTTTCCGAGAGAGGAAAGTGACTTGCCCAAGGCTATACGTATAGGGTATACGGTATACGGAGAGTGGTAACAGTGTCTACTGCTGTATGACAAGGGCTGCTGACACCCACTCTCACATGAGTCCCACCGTACTGGTGAGGACACCAGGGTTCTGAGGCCCTGCTCCCCCACCCTGCGGCTGGGCACCGTGACTGCCTGGTGGTGGTGGAGGAGCTGCCTCTTGCCACCTGTCCCTGGCAAACCTCCCTGCCCTGTACACTGGAGCTGGGGTGTCTGCCCTACCTTGGGCCCCAGGGCAGTGGGGGGAAGTGGGCAGGTGGGCACCCGCTGGGCATTACATGGCGCTGGGATTCTGCGGGCGCCGGCGGCGAGGGCCAGCTAGCTTCTGCTGCATGGAGTCCGCCAGGCTGGCTGGGGAGCCCGAGACTGTGGGGAAGTGGGTGAGCCTCGGGGTATGAGGCAGGATTTCCGCTGAGGACTCGTAGCTGTGTGAGAGACAGACAGAGAGACAGAAAAAAGAGATGGAGAGGAAGAGACTAAGGGAGGACAGGGAGCAGGAGCAGGACTGGGTCTTACGTTTACCTATCTCTGCACTTTCAGGCTCTGTGGAAAGAAGCCAGTGTTACTTGGAGAACAAAGAAAAAAAGATGCACCTACATAGGGGGACACTCTGCGAAAGAACCAGGATGCCCTAGATGTATACGTGCTGCTGCGAAAACATCTCTCAGATACACCCTTGTGTGAAAAATCAAGACGCAGAATGCTCCAAGAATGCCATCATCTGCACAAGAATGTGTACACACATACGTGCTTTTAGGTGCAGAGATGTCTCTGAATGTCCAGGGACAGAGCTGGCCTCTGGGGGTGGCTGAGGTCTGAGGGGTTGTCCCTCTCATGCTATGGAGTTTTTTTTTTTTCATGCTGTGGAATTTTGACCGATGTGCATGTGTTACCTATTTAAAAAGTAAATGAATTTTAAAAAAAAGGAGAGTGCCAATAAAAAGAAAAGTAAAACCAAAGATAAGGTGGAGAATTAGGGAGAGAGATGGGCAGAAAGAGAAGAGAGAGACCATTTGCTTTATCACCTCAATCTAAGAACCTCCTGGGGAGTGGGGGACAGAAAGGTGGGGCGCCCATGTGGGTGAACATTTAGAGAAACAAAGCACCGAGTGGTTAAAGGCAGGCACTCTCTGTCCTGGCTGGGGAGGTGACCCCAAGTGGGGGCTGGGAGCCGAGGGTGAGGGTAGGGACTGAGCTCAGGGCTCAGGTCCCACCCCTGCCCCCAGAGCTCCCCCAGATCTGCCCCCAAGTTTACCACCAGCCTTGCCTCAGAGTCCACAGGGCTTTGCCAGGCCAGGAGCCACGAGCAGGCAGGTTGGGAGCCTGGGGCTCCTAGGAAGGGCAGAGGCAGGTACGGGGGAGGGGTGAGTCACAGGTTCCCCTGCAGGCAGCCAGGTGCACAGAAGGCTCTGGCAGCTGCTCGAGGGACAACCGGGAGGCCAGGCAGGTGGAGCTGGGTGGAAGGCCCCTGAGTGGGCAGCTTCAGTTGCAGCTGGCAGCTATTTCTGGGTCCCTGGCGGGCGGGGTCAGTGCTGCTGGGGAGCAGACACCTGTCGGAGTCATGCAGGCCTTGGGGTCAGGGTGGGGCTGATCATCGGTGTGGCACGTGTGCGGACGGCCATGGGGAAGGGGTATATGTGCGACTGAGACAGAGAGAAAGCAGCTAGCTGTGGGTTACGGCCACAGAGGTGACTGGATGGGGATTGACACTTGACTTCTAACAGCGCATTTCCATCACACTAGGGTCTCCTCTACTACTCATGTGTAGAAACTGAGGCCGGAGGAGGGGAAGGACATGCCTGAAGTCACATGGCAGCAGAGTCAGGAATGGGAACGCAGGGCTCCCAACAGTGGGGCAGTCTGGGGGGGAATCTACACCAGCCAGTTCCTTCTCAAGACTCAGCTGGCATCTGGGTGTGGGGGCTGCCTCGAGAGCCCCAAGGCCTTGCCCTCCCCTGGCTCCTGGCCCCCAGGAGGGTTCCGCTGGTGCCCACGGGCCTGGTACCCATGTGCTGGTGGAAAGGGCAAGGGGTAAGGCCGGTGGTGGGAACAGTGCTCCCCTGGAGACATGTACCAACCGCCCTGGCAGGCTCCACTAGCTGCCTGCAGCTGCACCTGTGCCATGCAGACTTCTGCCCCCTGCCGCCTCTTACCTGAACATCTCTGTCACTTCTCCCTTGGCCAGTGCCACCAGGACAGGAAAGCCGATACAGGCGGGGACCAGGTACAGGAGTGCAGGCTGAGAGAGAACACAGGCTGGTGAGGCAATGATGGGCAGGGCACATGCTCAGGGCTGTGCCCATCACCCAACCCTCTCCCGGGTGTGACTGAGGGACACTGACTGCCCAGGTTCACAGAGCAAGTCAGTGGCTGGGCCCAAACCCAGGGCTCCTGACTCCAGACCAGGGCTGTTCTTCTCTGGGAGGGAACACAAGAAACCCAAAGAAACTCAAGTATGCAGGGCTTTAAGGGCGCCCATTAGTCTGGATGGCAGCATCCCAACTGCCCAGGACATCAGGTTCAAACTTGCAACCTCCTGAGTTGGTCCTATTCCCAGAGACCCTGCTTGTCTAGGTCTGGGGCTGGAAGTCTGCACTTTTAGCAATGCTCCAGGAGATGCTGTTAGAATGACAATGATTACGACATAGCTGCTATGGATGGAGTACTTTCTGTGGCCTGGATTGAGGTCACCCAACTGGTCATTGGCTCCACCGGGATTCATGCCCAGGTGGTCTGGGCCCACAGCCTGTGAGGAAACTCCTGGTGGAGCTGGGTCTGGAGGACGGGACAATGACACTAACAGGTCCTGCTCCCAGAGTACCTACTGGGTGCACCGAGCTCAGCCTCTGGGGAGCGCTTCAGTCCATCTCCACACCCGCTGTGACCATCCTCCTTGTGTACGGAAGGGAGGCTGATGCTTCCGGAGGAGGGGGTAGCCCAGGCCTTGGAGGCCTAAATGGCAAACTGGAGGTTGAACTTGGGCACCCCCCAGACTCCAAAGCCATCCTCCTCCTTGCAGCATCTGAAAGCTGGACCTCATGCTACTGATCAACCCTCCGTGGCCCCCAATGCTCCCAGCAGCCTGAAGTCCCCATGAGACGTGAGCCCTGCTTCCTTCTCCAACCTCCCCTGCCCTGCCCTACTCTGGCCACACTGGTCTCACTGCGGTCCTCCTTGTCACCTGAAGCTACAGGACCTCTGCATGTACCGTTTCTGGGATGTTCTTCCCACCTGTGCCTAGGTTCCTCCTCCATCAGACCTCGGCTCAGCTGTCACTTGCGTGGGGTCAGGCCCTCTTGCTGCACGCTCTCAGCTCCCCCACTCCCCCGCAATTCTTCACAACATTCTCTGGCAACTTGGACTGAAACATTCCTGTTAGGCTGGCGTTTCTCTCCTGTTACGCTGTCAACCTCATGAGGGCAGGCCCCACAGCTGTCTTGTCCACTGCTGTATTCCTAGTACTCAGAAGAGGGCCTGGTAAATACGAAGCCAATGGCTTCCTCACAGATGCTCACAAAATTAAGGGGGTGTCCTGGAGATAACTAGGCTGAGGGTGAAGGAGACATCACTCCAAAGGCAAAGCCAGCACCTGACTAGAGAACAGGGCTCCACAGTCTCCTGAGGCTGACCATCAGACCATTTCCTGGCTCCTGCCATGTGTGAGCTGTGAACTACCCCACTTCTATATATTATCCTTGAAACTAATAACACCCTATTCATTTGGATCTGAGTTTTACAGATGATGCTATTGAGGTTCAGAAGGAAATGACTTGCCTGAGGTCACACAGGGTGTTAAGTGGCTGAGTTGGGATTTGAACTTGGGCGGCTGAGCTTCTTCTCCTGCATCAGGTATTTGCTATGAGATAGGCTTTGGGCCAAGAATGATAGAAATCACAAGACGACTTGTGAGAGGCAGCCAAAGCAGTACTCCGGGGAAAATTTGTAACCCTAAGTATATTTACTAGAAAGACTGGAAATAAACAATCTCAGTTTTCAAATCAGGAAGCCAGAAAAAGAATAAAATAAACACCCCAAAGTAGGAAGAAAATAATAAAGGCAAAGCAAAAATTAATGAAATAAAAATAAAACAAATATAAACTGATTAAAATTTAATTTCTGAAAAGTAGATCACTTTTATAGATGAAGAGACTGAAGATCAGAGGAGAAAAAAAGATCTGCTCTAAATCACACAGTTGGTCAGGATACAGACCCCACTTCCTCTGTCTCTAAGTCCAGTATATTTTCTTCACCAAGGCCAGGCTGGGCAAAACAGAAGGCTTCCCAGGAGGAGGGTGCGTAGAAGTCTGGCCCCACCATAGCCTGCTGCACTTAAGAGCTGGCAGCAACTGAGGGGCTCCTTTGGGAAGAACTGAGTTTGCTTAGTATCACAGGGACACAAACCTATTCTTTTTTTTCCTCTCAAGGCACCAGGGAACCTCTCCAAAGAAAGTCAGTGCTAAGGAGAGGATGGGATGTACAGCTTGGGGCAGTGTGGGGGTCAGGACTCCTGCCTCTCCATCTTGCCTTGGCTTTGCTGTGTGACCACAGATAAACCACGTTCCTTTCTGGGCTTCCCTCTCCGTCCATATGATGAGGACACCTGATCATCATTAAAGGCCTTTCTAGGAGGCTGCTAGTCCTGGCTTGGAGTGCATTTTTTTTTTTTTTTTTTTTTTTTTTTTTGCGATACATGGGCCTCTCACCGTTGTGGCCTCTCCCGTTACGGAGCACAGGCTCCGGACACGCAGGCTCAGTGGCCATGACTCACGGGCCCAGCCGCTCCGCAGCATGTGGGATCTTCCCGGACCGGGGCACGAACCTGTGTCCCTTGCATCGGCAAGCGGACTCTCAACCACTGCGCCACCAGGGAAGCCCTGGAGTGCATTTTTGATAGAAGCCAAATGGGAACACAGAGGCAGAGGTGACCCCTACCTAGGGAACTGCTCGCACTGGGACTGCCTATGTCTTGGAGAGGGAGAAGGAGCTCAAAGAACAGGTTTCCCTTGTGTCCCAATCCCCATCCCAAAAAAGATTTTCAGAGAGATGCCCGTGTGGATGACTGGGGAGAACAGTTGGGCTGCTGCTGGGGAGTAGCAGAGGCCTGAGACCAGGAGTCTAGGGCTCTAGCCAGGTCTCAGCTTGACTTGCTGTGTCACCCAGGGAAGGCTCCTTTTCTCTCTCCCACAGAGAGGACCACCTCTCCCACCTCTGCCCTGAGCCTGTGTGAGAGCTCCCAATGGAGCCTTCTCTGAGTCTAGCCCAGGCAGAAGGCAAGCCTGCCACCTGGTGGCCCTCTGTGGAATAGCTCTGGGCTTGGACTCTGACGGGACTGACAGCTGGAGAACAGACCTCCAAGGAGGCCCAAGCACTCTCTGCGCCCTCCTTGCCAAGTGCATGTCCCTCTAAGCTTGCAGGAGCTTCCAAGGCCATTTGGGGCAGAAGTGAATGAGAGGTGCTTCCCCACTGGTTCTTGGTTTCTCTATGGGCCAGGGGACCTTGGACCTTCTGTAAAGCATCAGTATCAATTTCACAAACACTGTAGATATGAAAATATTGTAAGGACTAAATGAGTTAATGAGCGAGAGGGCTTAGCACAGTGCCTGGCACAGAGTAACTGGCCAGCAGCTCTTGTGATTAACTTAAATGTGGCTTCCCTGTGGCCGGTGCCCTGGGGAAGCGGGAAGGGAGGAGGAGGAGGGGAGGGTGGAGGGGGTACAGTAATACTAACTGGGCCAGGCATGGTTCTGAGCACTTTACTTATATTAACTCATTTCACCCTCAGACGACCCCAAGGTGGCTACTATTATTTATCCTCATTTTCTGTTTTCACGAATCAATGAGGAATCCTGACTATAACTTCAGCAACTTGCCCAGAGTCCTGCAGAAGCAGACGGTGGAGCCTGGATTCACACCAGCGCTCCCTTAGCCTCCACTCCACACTGCCTCTCCCATGGCCGGGGGTTCAGAGCCTGGGCTTGGTCTTCACGTGACACAGGTTTGAATCCTGGCTCCACCACACACCTGCCACGTAGCACCTGAACTCCAGTTCCCTCATCTGTTCACAGGATCCTCCTGAAGTACTGAGCAGAGCCTGACCCATGGGGAGTGCTCTTATTTCCAGAAGAAGGCAACCTTGCTTGCCGGCTTTCCCCTCGCCAGCTCTTCTCCAGGCCACACTGACAGCTTTCAGCCCCAGCCCAGCCTGGTTCACTCTGTGGCAGCTCAGTACCCATCTAGGTGGGAGAAGGGGGCAGAGCCTGGCCTGCTTGGGGAGTGATGGAAGGGGGGCCCTGACATCCTATCACTTACCTGGTGGGTGGACAACGGGCTGAGACGCCCAACACCCACCTGATCCCGTTCTGTCTGCTCCCACTACCGAGGCTGAGAAGCCATGGCCACATTACAGCTGGGGCCCAGGGACACTGATCTGTCCCAGGAGATGTGGGCAAAGATCTGCTGAGAGGACTCGGAGAAAGGTGTCGCCTTCCTGATGAAGGTGACAGGCAGGCTGGCGTCCTTCCTCCTTCTCCTCGCCACCAGTGTGCGTGTGCTGCCTGAAGTAGGGCAGTCACCTTGCAACGACCACAGGTGGAAAGGCCAAGAGAATCACAGACACGCTTGCTCTACACCACTGGACTGCTTGCATGTGGGACAAGTAAGTGCCCATCACTTGCAGTGAAAGCACTCCCGATACACTGAGGAGTCATGCTCACCTGGGCGTGTTTGAAGATGTGCATGATGAAGATGGTCAGGCCCAGGCCGAAGATGTAGGCTGCAAAGCTGGTGTAGAAGTAGGTGTGGGTGTTCTTCTTCAAGCTTCAGTGATGGTGTGGGGAGAGAGGAGGGTGAGATTGAGGCACTGCAGAGCAACAGTGAGGAGGAGGGGAGCTGGGGAAGACCCTGGAGGCTGTGTGGGGTGGCTGAGAGCTCTGGGCTTGGAGGTGGGCATGCACTCTGATTCTGCCCCAGCTAAGTGTCTCTGGACCAGTCACTTTCCTTCTTTCAGCCTCAGTTTACTCATCTTCAAAATGGGAAAACCATGAGCCATCTCCCTAGTGGTTGTTGAGTATCAAATGCTATAACCTAGAACAGTGGCTAGGAAGCTCAGGCCAGAATAAAAATCACCTGGACAGCATGTTAAAAAAATAGAGCTGTATGGGGGTTCTCTGGTGGTCTAGCAGGTAGGATTCTGGGCTTTCAATGCCGTGGCCGGGTTCAATCCCTGGTCGGGGAACTGAGATTCCGCAAGCCACGCAGCACGGCCAAAAAAACAAAACAAAAAACAAAACAAAAACAAAACAAAAGAAACACCCAGAGTTCTAAGTCCAATTCCCAGGGAGTCAGATCTAATAGGTCTGGGGATCTGCATTTTTTTAAAAAATTTTGTAATAACTTTATTTATTTTTGGCTTTTTTTTTTTTTGGTATGTGGGCCTCTCACTGTTGTGGCCTCTCCCGTTGTGGAGCACAGGCTCTGGACGTGCAGGCTCAGCGACCATGGCTCATGGGCCCAGCCGCTCCACGGCATGTGGGATCCTCCCGGACCGGGGCACGAACCCGTGTCCCCTGCATCGGCAGGTGGAGTCTCAACCACTGCGCCACCAGGGAAGCCCGGCTTTTTTTTTTTAATTGAAGTATAGTTGATTTATAATATCATGTTACTTTCAGGTGGAAAGCACAGTGATTCAGATATATATATACAGATATATATATATATTCTTCAGATTCTCTTCCCTTACAGGTTATTACAAAATATTAAGTATAGTTCCCTGTGCTATACAGTAGGTCCTTGTTGGTTTGGGGATCTGCATTTTGAATCTGATACAGGTGGATCATGCTTTGAGGAACACTGATACAGAAACTGTACAGCTAAGTTCTTTTAAGCGCAGTGGAGCTAATAGTTCAGTAACCCGCTGTGAATACTGAATGGATGTTGATTACATGGATAGAACGCCACTGGCTTTCTGGGCGATTCACCCAAGATCAGCTTCAGAAGAGTTGACCCGTGCAACCTGGCACTGCCATCACCTGATGCCCTTTCACAGTGCCAGCTCAGGACCTGTGCCTGTGTCCAGCAACATCTGTGGAATGAATGAGTGCTTCTGATGCCCTTCCCTCCTTACCCTGGCGGCTTCTGAGCCTGGAGCTGCAAGTACACTGAGACCTGTCCTGTTGTGCAGCCTGGAGGGTAACGGATTCCCTGTGGGAATGTCACGCAGATTCTGGAACCATCTTGGAAGGACCTGCTTATCCTGCAAGTCCAGGCCCGGAAGGAGATCCTTCCTCCGAGGGTGCTGCCAGCTGAATCTGTATCTCTAGCAAATGGCTGGGAGGCTCTCGTGGGTTGCTCTTTGTATTACCTCTGAACATCTAGGGGCACAGCAGCTGGCACAGATGTGCTTCTACTTACAGACTGGCCAGGTCCCTTCCAAAGGCTCCACAGTGGCACTACCCAAATAACCCAGATCTATGTCAGTGAGGAAAAGTTAAAGTTTCACATGCAACTTGGATTTCCATGACACTGGCACTGAGTTTCTCACTACCACTTTCAACACTATTACTGTTTTGGCAACTACTGGGCACAAGGAGATTAAGAAAAGTTCATAAACCACCTCAAAATTAAGCGCATACACAGCAAGCCCTCCACTGGGAAGACTGAGCACCACTTACTGGTGGCAGGCCCAGCTGACCAGGTGCATTAACTCGGGTGTGACCTTTTCTGAGTTTTAAGGGGTGGCTCAACTTGGCCCCCTTCCCTCGCCCTTGTGCTCACTTTCTACAATGGACTGAAAACGTCTGAGCAAGGAGAGGGTGCGGAACAGCTAGTGCAGCTGGGACACGGTGACCTGACCCCGGGCTGATAAAAAGCGATAATGATGACGACGGTGCCTGCAGCTGGACTTCCCTGGGAGCCGCTGGGGTCAGCCTGTGCTCAGCACTCCCTCCGCATCTTCTCGGTCAGCCCCAGGCAGGAGCTCCTGTTTACTACTAACTTAAGGATGAGAAACCTTCCCTCAGAAAGGTCAGTTCACTTGCCAAGATCACACGGTGAGAAAGCTCTATGGGTACCACCAGGACCCTCTGGGTTTAAACCTCACTCTGTGATTCATACCTCCCCCAACCTCTCCAGGCTCTTTGAACACTTAGAACCTCAAGATGCAAAATGCAGATAAAATCGGAATTGCCCTGGCTGCTGCGGGGGTGGAAGGTGTGGTCCCGAGTTACCTCCTTTGGGCTCCTGGAAGCTGAAGAACCCCAGAGAACCTCCCTGCCCAGGGGAGGCCCCTCACTTGTGGAACCTGAGCATTAGGGTGCCTAAGCGGCTTACCTGATGTCAAAACGCAGCAGCAAGGCGATGAAGATTCCTGCAGGGAGAAAGCCAGGTTAGACAGTGGTAGAGGAGGAGCAGGGTAGTCAGCTAATATGCAACTGGGTCCCCACTTGTTCTCAGCCACGGAGCAATCATCAGGGGCCAAGGGTGTGGCTGACACTGCTAACTGCCAGCAGAACTCCCGTTTCTCCACCTTCAGGCCACCTGGAACAATGAGACGGTCCCAGGATTTTGCTTTGGTCTGGGACCACGTTGACCTGGCACCTCATAGCACCACAGTGTGGCACACTGGGCCCACCCTCCCAAACATTTACAGGATGCCTAAGCACTAGGCACTGTACGCAATACAGGGGGAAGCAAAACCACTGCTCTCAGAGCCCAGCCGAGGGGGCAGGGCATGCTGATCGAATATTAACAAAAATCAATGTAAGTAATCGGAAAAGAAGTAGTAAAGCTGTCATTGTTTGCAGATGACATGATACTATACATAGAGAATTCTAAAGATGCTACCAGAAAACTACTAACCAATGAATTTGGTAAAGTAGCAGGATACAAAATTGATGCACAGAAATCTCTTGCATTCCTATACACTAATGATGAAAAATCTGAAAGAGAAATTAAGGAAACACTCCCATTTACCACTGCAACAAAAAGAATAAAATACCTAGTAATAAACCTACCTAAGGAGACAAAAGACCTATATGCAGAAAACTATAGGACACTGAGGAAAGAAATTAAAGATGATACAAAAAGATGGAGAGATACACAATATTCTTGGATTGGAAGAAGCAACATTGTGAAAATGGCTATACTACCCAAAGCAATCTACAGAGTCAATGCAATCCCTATCAAACTACCAATGGCATTTTTTGCAGAACTAGAACAAAAAATTTCACAATTTGTATGGAAACACAAAAGACCCCGAATAGCCAAAGCAATCTTGAGAAAGAAAAATGGAGCTGGAGGAATCAGGCTCCTGGACTTCAGACTATACTACAAAGCTACAGTAATCAAGACAGTATGGTACTGGCACAAAAACAGAAATATAGATCAATGGAACAGGATAGAAAGCCCAGAGATAAACCCATGCCCATATGGTCACCTTACCTTTGATAAAGGAGGCAAGAATATACAATGGAGAAAAGACAGCCTCTTCCATAAGTGGTGCTGGGAAAACTGGACAGCTACATGTAAAAGAATGAAATCAGAACACTCCCTAACACCACACACAAAAATAAACTCAAAATGGATTAAAGACCTACACGTAAGACCAGACACTACAAAACCCTTAGAGGAAAACATAGGCAAAACACTCTATGACATAAATCACAGCAAGATCCTTTTTGACCCACCTCCTAGAGAAATGGAAATAAAAACAAAAATAAACAAATGGGACCTAATGAAACTTCAAAGCTTTTTGCACAGCAAAGGAAAACATAAACAAGGTGAAAAGACAACTCTCAGAATGGCGGAAAATATTTGCAAACCAAGCAACTGACAAAGGATTAATCTCTAAAATTTACAAGCAGCTCATGCAGCTCAATATCAAAAAAAACAACCCAGTCCAAAAATGGCCAGAAGACCTAAATAGACATCTCTCCAAAGAAGATATACAGATTGCCAACAAACACATGAGCAGCAGCTCTATTTACAATAGCCAGGACATGGAAGCAACCTAAATGTCCATCAACAGATGAATGGATAAAGAAGATGTGGCACATATATATGATGGAATATTACTCAGTCATAAAAAGAAACGAAATTGAGTTATTTATAGTGAGGTGGATGGACCTAGAGTCTGTCATATAGAGTGAAGTCAGTCAGAAAGAGAAAAACAAATACCGTATGCTAACACATATATATGGAATCTAGGGAAAAAAAAGGCTCTGAAGAACGCAGGGGCAGGACAAGAATAAAGATGCAGATGTAGAGAATGGACGTGAGGACACGGGGAGGCGGAAGGGTAAGCTGGGACAAAGTGAGAGAGTGGCATGGACATATATACACTACCAAATGTAAAACAGATAGCTAGTGGGAAGCAGCCATATAGCACAGGGAGATCAGCTCGGTGCTTTGTGATCACCTAGAGGTGTGGGATAGGGAGGGTGGGAGGGAGATGCAAGAGGGAGGAGATATGGGGATATATGTATATGTACAGCTGATTCACTTCGTTATACAACTGAAACTAACACACCATTGTAAAGCAATTATACTCCAATAAAGATGTTAAAAAAAAATCAATGTAAGACTGTGCCTGTGAAAGGGTGCTTCCTGTGTCATGGGAAGGTCTATCAGGGGATGAGACTCAGGCTGGGGGGAGGTGGGGAGGAAGGAGGGCTTCTTTGAGGAAGTGACACTTGCCAGGGAAAGGGAACAGCATGTGCAAAGAGGAAAGAGGGCTCAGGAGGTGTGGCAGGGCTCTAGGAGCCAGTAAGGCTGAAGCCCAGAGCAGGAGATGCTGGGGATGGACCAGCCATGCAGGGCCCCATGGGTACAAGGAGTGGGAGTAATGGGACACACTGGAAGAATTCTAAGTGAGAGAATAACCTAAAAAGATTTTGAGAAAGACCCTCATGGCAGTTGCTTGGCTGGAGGGAGAAAGAGTAGGAGCAAGCAGACCACCGGGAGGTCCTGCAGGAGCTGAGACAAGGACGGTGAACTCTGTCCACCCACTGCACTATTTGCACTTCAAAACCAAGCCCAGTCACGCTGCAAACTTGAGTCCCTGAGACACAGCCAGCCAATCCAGCCTCTGCATGTTGCACACGTCCATCTGTGTGTCTGTCTCCCTGACTTATCTTTGGGCTCAGACAGAGCAGGGCTGAACCTCATTCAGTTGAGAGCAGGTTCTCAGGAGCCAAAACATTCCGTGCTCATCAGAAGCGCTGACTGGCAACGTGTGATTAATTTCAAAGAGGAAAATGAATTAGTCCTCACTGAAGACTGTGAGTAGGGAGCTGGTGGGTGGTGAGAACAGACAAATGCTGCCGTTCTGGAAACAAAACTGGGAACCCAGTGGCCCCTGGCAGCTGAATTCTACAACTGTTCTTCAACTAATCCACGGGCCAGAGCTCCCAAGAGCTTTTACTCATAATAATGCATCTGATCCTCAAAGCCACACCTCACAACCCATTCTTCCTTCAAGGTCATCCCCGAGGCTCTGTGAGGGTACAACTCACACTGATTGTGACTGCTGAAAAGACTCAGATACACAGGAATATGAGGATATGCAGTGATGTCCCATGTAGGCCTCAAGCCTAGAACCACCCAACAAGGACAGTGGGGAAGTCTGCGGGTGCATGTGACAGACCCCCCCCCACCCCCGCAGGGCGAGACGAATGCTTTATGGGACTCGGTTTCTTCAGTCGGATGGAGCTGCTTCCCTCCTCCCAGAACCACCAGCTATGGGAACACCTGGCTTCAAGACCATGGCCCCACGGCCTTAGGCAAGTCTCTTTGAACCTCAGTTTCCTCATCAGTAACATGGAAATACCCTCTACCTCATCGGGCTGCTAGAAGTAGCAAAGATAACGTATTAAAAAACACCCAGCATAGTGCTTGGCCAACAACAGGTGCTTGACAAATGATAGTTCTGGGACTATCTTATTATTGTTATTACTGTCATAAAAGCAGTTCTGGTAACATTTTTTGCAGTCAGATAGACCTGGTCTGAGTCTTGGCCCTTTTGCTTCTTAGTGTGTGAATTTACCTTAAGTCCCTTCATTTCTGAGCCTCAGTTTCCTCATTGGTACAAGAGAAAAAGCCTTTGCGTCATCATCATACGTATCACAAAAGGAAGGTATCACAACACAAGTGCCTGTACCATCCCTGCTTACTAGCAGAATTGTTATTATGTCCTACACTGGAAAATAAATTGGCTTTTAATTTGTTCCAAACTTTCTTCTTTCAAGCAAGCACCAGGGGTGCTAGAACTAACCCTCTGACTCTGAGCCTCTGGGACTAGGGGAGTAAGAATGTTCTTTGGATGTTCTGTGCCCCTGTCACCAGGCCTGGATCTCGCAGACACACAGAATCCAAGCCTCAGCCATTTCAGCTGCCCTCAGAGAGGCAGCTCAGCTTTGCCCCCAGGTAGTTCGGGCTGCAGGCCGCCAGGGATGTATGTCCAGGCTCAGACCTTCACACGGGGCACCTGTCTCTGTATCCACAGGTACGCTGACTAGCACCCACACATAGATGATGGGTTCAAAGGCCAGCTCGTGCAGTCGAGCAGGTGCGTGCCACCTGTCTCTCTGCTAAGACTGCAGACAAAGGAGCCCACAGCCATGGTGCCCTGTGTCCACACATAGTGCATGTTCTCCCTGGAGCCCTCCCAGTACTGGGGAGAGGAGGACCAAGGGGACTGTGGCAGTTCTAGCACATTTGTGTTACCTGAAAACACTGGGAAGGGGTGTGTACACGTGCACGTGTGTGAGGGGATCAGATTCCTTTAACACTGCCACAGAATGTGCTTTTGTAGAGTGTATTTCGGTCATATACATTTACTTCTGTAGTTCTTGAGTAATGTCTGCTCACCCAGTCAGAAGCTCCGTGAGAGGCAGTCTTGCTCAGCACTGTCCCTCCAGCGCGCAGCCCATGGCCTGGCCCAGGACCGGCACTCCACAGTGTATGCCGAGGTGGACCCCTTCACCAGACCCCCGGGCAGGGGGCGGGGGGATCTCCCAGCCTAATCCTTTCTCCTTCCCTCTCCTGGTGGGTAAGGCTGTGTTTCACAGGACTCCTCCTTCTCCAGGGAAGCCCCCTCCACCCTTTGCACTGTGGCCCCCACCTCAGCCTGGTCACCTGGAATGACGATGTCTCCAAGTCCCAGCATGGCAAAATTGTCCGCTTCCAGGCCCTTCTCCAGCAGATCCTGGGGAAACACCACTGCAGGGGGAGGCAGGGATGCGAGGAGGTGGTGAGAGCCCAGCGCACTCTGACTCCTACCCCTCCACCTCTGGTGTATGGAACTTACACACTTGCATTTCTGGGTGGGGGGATGGGAGTGGGGAGCTGAGAGGATGTCGAAGGGCTGAAGGGCAATGTCTCCATCTGGAATCACAGCTGGTTAGAGCAGGGAAGAATCTAGGATCATCTAGGCTAAAGGTTTAATGCCTTTATTCAGCTGTAACTCACATGTCATACAATTTCAGTGCCCTTTTATAGCTAGAACTCTGGTTAAATGGGATTGACCCTAAAGCCTAGTATATAAAAGATGAAACAGCCCACACGGTGCTGGCATCTAATAGGCTTTGCATCTCACTGCAGCTGGGGTGTGGACAGACCCTTGTTCTGAAGCAGGGAGAGCTTGGGCTACAGGCTGTTTCTGTATCTGCTGAGGGTGAAGAGGTCACATACCTATAAATTCCTTGCTTAGAGCCCCTTACTCAGAAATCCTGCTGGCCAGCTTGTTTGGATAAATACAGATTGAGAGAAATGCCTCCCTGTCTGTCCAGTTATGGCAAGAGGCAGCTGTAGCTGGATTTCATCCATAGGGGCCTGGAGCAGAGAGCAGTTACGTGTGTGCTTCAGGGTCAGACTGTGTGGGTCTGAATCCTGGCTCTGCTCTGTGACTGCACAGTTTACTTAACTGCTCTGGGTCTTGGTTGTCTCACCTATAAAATGGGTATAACAGCTGAACTGACCCCATAGGGCTGTGGTGAGGATTAGGTGATTTGCACACATTGTTAACTGCTACGTCATGCCTTCTTTACTAACCCAGTCCTGCTTTTGTGTGGGGCCGCCCTCCCAGGGGATGAATCAAGTGTGGCATAAGGCTAAGACAATCAGGACAATCTGGTCCCCAAATTCCTGACTTCCCTTGCAGCTAGGAGTGGTCATGTGACCCAGCTCTGGCCAATGGTACGTAAGCAGAGGTAAGCTGGGGGTTCTGGGCAAGCTTGTGCCTCCCTCATGAATTGTACAGAGGCCCTTCCTTGCCTGCTTCTTCCTGCCTTGAATGCACAATCACAGTGACTTACAGCTCTCCTCGTTTGATCCTCCCAAACCTGGTACCATTCAATTCTGAGTGGCAGATGTGGAAAGCAGGGCTCAGGGAGGTGAAGTCTCTTCCCTCAGGCCACGCAGCCAGCGAATGTCACATCTGGGATGCAAGCCCAGGCCTCCTGACTTCTGCATCTGTCCACTTAACCACTCTGCTAGGCTGCCTCTGACCTCTACTCCTAGCGGGGGGGGGGGGGGCAACGGACTTTCTCCTCACACCAGAAAACCAAATTTCAAGCACCAGAAACCAGAGATGAATGTCATTTCCCTGTTCAGAGTCTTCCAATGGCTCATCCACTGCCTACTGGGCAGTGTCCAGGCTCCTTGACACGCCATCCTTGGCTTCCCCATATCTGGCCTCTTTTCTGCTGCTCCCCTAAACTCAGCCACATTCCCTCCCCGATTCTCTGCTCCCTCCATGCATTTTCCTAATTGTAGCCCTTGGCTGAAGCTGTACTCTCTCTTTCAAATGCCCCTACTGCCCCTGCATGCTTGGTAAACACATATTTATCCTTCGTGACCCAGGAAAGCTTTCCTGACACCTTGGCTGAGTTCATCCATCACAGCACGTAGGGCATAGCTGCTCTTCTTTCTGGCTTGCCCAGCATCTGTTCTGTTGCTCTGAAGAACTGCCCTCACCTTACACCCTTGGTTCTGGGAGGCTGCTGATTCAAATACTCTGCCCTCAGGCACTGGAGAGGGCAGTGACCCTGGCCTTTCCACCACTCCCAGCTGGAATGCCTAGCTTACGGGCCAGGCCAGGCTCCATGGGTTCATCCAAGCCAAAGCTGGGAGAAACTTGTTTTCCTCTAGGGTCGCTGAGCTGCGACTGCAGCAGCTAGGAACGAGTGGCCACCAACCTCTCCCCAGCTCACAGAGAGGACCTGTGTGCATCAGGGGAGAGTCAGACCGTGAGGAGGACAGCCATTTCCTGACACCTGGGGCTGACTCCACCCCATCTGCCCGCTGCCCAAGCAGCACTCCTCGTGGAGCTGTGAGGTCTTCCTCACAGGATCCCCCTGCTTCCTTCCATCATGTCTTACTGATTCCGTTCCTCCTCTTTGGGTCTTGTGATGCCAGGAGGTGATTCTTGATCAGTCTAAGGCTTAAACTCCAAGCTCATCATGATTTTCCCATCCCCCTTGATGATGAATGACAGAATTGGGCCTGTGACCCAATTCTGGCCAGTGAAACATGAGAGAGGCTACAGGGGGGATTTGGGGAAAAACATCCCTCTCTGATGAAAGAGAGACATAAAGTTCCCCCTTTCTGCCCGTGAACATGTTGAGAATGGTGGGGTGGAGGGCTGAGGTGACCTTGGCTCTTGGCAACGCCACTGAGGGTCAGAAATCCAACTCTAGATGCTCTGCCACTGGGCTTGCTGCAGTGTGAAATAACAACATTTCCACTTTTTTTTTTTTTTTTTTTGCCACGCAGCATGGCATGCAGGATCTTAGTTCCCTGACCAGGGACTGAACCCGCTCCCCCTGCAGTGGAAGCACAGAGTCTTAACCATTGGACCGCCAAGGAAGTCTCCACATTCTTTACAGATGCTTGTAGGTGGGCTTTCTAATATTTATAACAATGGATACACTGAAGAACAAAATCAGGGCAGTGTGAGAGGCATGGGGCAGACAGCACCTGATATTTATGTACCAAAGGGATCCAGGGAGAGGGCTCCAGGTCTTGGCGTGGGGGATATCCTCCTTTGGAGGCCCCTGCCTGTCCTGCACAGGCTGCATCAGACACCCATCTCTGCGCTCACGCCCATTCCAGCTCGTCCCACAGAGCCATGCACTGTGACCAGACGGCCGGAGGCCAGGGTCTGGGATGGCTGTGCAGGAACACAGTGGACGAATCAAAGGGGAGAAGGAAACCAGGCTGGAGACACAGGGGAGCTTGGAGGAGGAAGAGCTAAGGGAGGGTACGGACCAAAACAGGGACCACGAGGGGATGGGCCACCAGGGTGGGGGCAGACGGGCTCCCCATGGTGGGGTGGTCACTTACATTTTATTGGTGCCTCAAAGGACTTGGCCACTGTCACCATCACATTGGTGCCAAATACCTAGGAGGAGAAGAGAGGAGTCTGGAGGGAGGTGAGGGCTGGGTGGGAAGGAATGGCTGTGCTTGGGCTTCTCAATGTGCTGCTGCCTGGGACGGGCGGGAAAGGGGCAGGGAGCCAGGAAGGGCTCCAGAGCAGATGTGAAGTTGAGATGAGGTGGCCACCGACACTGGCCATGTGGACATTTCACAGGGCTCCTTGTTCTAGGTAGCAACGAGGGGCAATTCCAAGGAGTTGGTAAAGGGCCTCTGATGGCCCTGGCCAGGCATCCTATGTTAGTTCAGGAGTCTGCCCCTCCCAAGAGAGAAAGTCCTCCAGCACCACGTACTTAAGGGGAGAAGAGGCTGCCTGAGGCCACGGAAAGGGTGCCTGAGTCAGGCTGCCCTCGATCCCTCAGCGGGGCCCCTCAGAGTGAGTGTGGCAGGTCTCTTAGCCCAGGGCTGGCACGCGGCCTACGTCCTCAGTCGGTGCCTTGCTCACCAGCGTCCACTCATCTGCTTTAACCAACCTGCCTCAACGTCTCTGAGCCTCAGCTCGCTTGCTGGAGAGACACAGGATAAGCAATACCCCTGCTGGGGCCACCACGAGGAAGAGAGGGCGGCTGGAAGGCACTGGGCATAGGGTGCGCTCTCAGCAAGTGAGGACTCTGTTCTCTCATCCACTCCACAGCTGAGGGCACTGGGCCCAGAAAGGACCTGCTCTGGGGTCTTACTTCCAGGTCAGGGCAGCTTCCCTCCATCAGACGACCGCAGCTTGGGCCGGAGACGGGGGAGGAGGAGGCGAGGGGGCCCAGTAGCCAGACATCCTTTGCGTCCCTGCCCAACTCACCCAGAAGACATCGTAGACGAAGAGCCCGCCCAGCAGGATGCAGCCGGTGCTGACGTTGTTCAGGTGCAGGAGCTCCACCCCGTTAAGGGAGAAGGCCAGGCCGAAGAGGTTGTTGGCGACCCAGTGCTGGGGAAAGATGAGAGTGAGACCAGCTCTCCTGCCCCCAACCTGCCCCTCAGGCGCTTCCCCCAACACTGCCCCAGGCCCTGGCTACTTACCTTCCTCAGCAGGTACCAGACACCAACGATGCTGCTCAGGGCCAGGCACACCAGGTCCTTGGTGTCAAACTCATAGTTGATGATCTCTGGGCAGAGAGGCCGGGTAAGTCCACTCCCCGGGGCGGGGCTGCCCCTCCCACCTGTCAGCCCCTGGACGGAGGAGGGCATGGCTGTGGGCTCTGTCAGAGATCCACAGGTTGGGGGTGCTCACTGGAGCCCCCCCACCCAGCCCCTCCAATTTCCTAGAGGAGGGAATGGAGGCCCAGAGAGCACCCAGGCCCGACACAGGGTCAGTGGGAGGTGGCTTGTGGTTCTGGATGCACGGGCTCTGCGCTTGTAGCTGGGCGGCCTCGGGGGAGGCAGTTCCCTCTCTGAGCTTCCATTTCCTCATCTGTAAAAAGGGGATCACAGCACCTCCCTGGTAGGACTGCTGTGGGGAGCAAGTGAGACGGCCCTTACACAGCGCTCAGCATGGAGCCTGCACACAGTGGGTGCTCAATCAATGCTGACTGCACTGAGCCCAAGGCTTTCGCAAGGTCCCAGTTCATTCAGGAATCTTTCTACTGTGCCACCAAAGGAATCAAGAAGCTTGCTGGCAGCGCTGTGTCAACAGCACAGGAGGAGGAAGGTTAAGAGAGGGAGGCCTGGAGATGCAGCAGGCGGGAGGCCCCCAGGCTGCTCTGGTGGGGAGCCTGTGGCAGACGTCCTGATGTTAGACCCCTTCTCCACCACCTCCAAGTGTCCTATTAAGGAAGCCCAGAGAGACGGTGGAGCTTGCCCAGGGTCACAGAGCACAGCATTTCTCTTGATTCCAGGCTGCAGCAGTGCTGGTTGGCCCCAGTTGTTGTTCACTCCTTTGTGCTAACAATACCCTGATGATTTTCACCTGGACACAAGGCCAACTAGCTTTCGGCCACATTTTCTAGCTTCCCTTTAGCTAAATGGGCCCGTGATACAGTTGTCTCTCCTTCCTTCGGGAGGGCCCGTGGAGCAATGGTGCGCTATTCTGGACCCGCGGGCCCCTGAGTGCGGCAGAGCACAAGACAGGTGAAAAAACTCAACAGTCACTGGCTGGGCACAGATGCCTAGAAATGCACAAAGGAATCCTGCTCTCCAGGGACAAGGCAGAACATGCTAGGCACATTCACAAGTGCGACATTCTCAAGCTCAGACTTTGACACGAGAGAGAAATACCTTCCATCTGGCCAAGCCGCTGATAATCCTGTCACAGCAGCAGAACCCACAACCTAACTAACCCACGTGACCCAGGCTTTCCCCAGTTCCCTGCGGTTTTCATTTTTTCGAAAGCCACGGAATTCCCCTTTCAGATCTTACGTGGGGAATAATCACACTGAAAACTGACATGATAAAAACAGCCACGAGAGCCAACTGTTTACTGTTTACTGTGTGCCAGGCGGCGTGCTGAATGCCGTCTACTCATCACTTACTTACAGTCCTAACAACATGCCTGTAAGGGAGGTACCAGATTATGATGTTCATTTTACAGATGAAAAAAAACAAAAACAAAAAAACCCCAACCAAACCACTCAAGGCTCAGAGAGGTAACGGTGTGCACCCAGCGGCAGAGGTGGGATGTGATCCCAGAGCCCACCTTTTCCATCACTCGCTGTACCGGGGAGTCCCAGTATTGGAGAGACAAAGGCGGGGGTGGGGGGAGACACCCAAAGCAGGGGCAAGTGGGCAGCACTCACCTTCCTTGTTCTCCCCAGAGCCCTGGGTGAAGAGCAGCTGGTACTGTCGATTTGGGAAGTTGGCTGGAAAAAACTTATTCATGAAGGGGCTGGAAGGAAAGACAAAGCAGGTTGGCAAACAGAGCCCCCATGGGCAACAGTCACTGAGGCCCTCCCCAGGTATCTGTTTACAAGCTGTTATCTCCCAACAGCCTCACAGCTGCCCTGAGAGGTAGGTGTTATTGTGCCCATTGTACAGATGTGGAAACAGAGGCCCTCAGAGGGCAAGTGACTGCCCAGGTCACATAGGAAGTCAGTATCTGAGCTGAGACCTGAACGTAGGCCTCTGGACTCCTAGTGCTTCCGTACTGCCTCCTAGTTATCACCCAAGAAACACAAAGCAGTGGCAGACTTTCACATAAAACACAGTTTTTAGGACAGCAATGGATTCCAAAGTCTAGTTTATGTACCATCTGTATCAGAGTCCCTTGTCAAGAATGCATATTCTGGCTCAAGCCTGAGTAGGGCAAGTCCTCATTCTTGAAGGAGACCCACTGAGTCTAGGCAGATGGCAGAGCTGAAATGAGGTGCCAACCAGTAGCCTGGGGTGAGATCTGACTCCTTAGAGGGTGAGCATGCCTGGGCCCCATACTGCTTAGGAGGCTGGAAGGCTAGCAGCAGAGAGGGGCTCATTAACCTCAGATGGTCCTAGATAAACCACTTTCTCCTTGCCGGCTCCCCCCCCAGCCAGAGGCAGCTGACCTGGCCTGGTCCAGAGTAAAGCAGAGGATGCGTCAACCATGGCCAGGCCCACAGAGGGAAAGAAGATCTGCAGCCCTCTCTCCTGGGCTGGAGGTAGAGAGGTAGATGGGTGAGGAGGCATGAATTGTTTTTGTTTTTTTAAAAAATAAATTTATTTATTTATTTATTTTTGGCTGTGTTGGGTCTTCGTTGCTGCGTGTGGGCTTTTTCTTTAGTTGCGACAAGTGGGGGCTACTCTTTGTTGCGGTGCATGGGCTTCTCGTTGCGGTGCCTTCTCTTGTTGCGGAGCACAGGCTCTAGGCGTGCAGGCTTCAGTAGTTGTGGCAAACAGGCTCAGTAGTTGTGGCTCGCGGGCTCTGGAGCACAGGCTCAGTAGTTGTGGCACACGTGCTTAGTTGCTCCGCGGCATGTGGGATCTTCCAGGACCAGGGCTCAAACCCGTGTCCCCTGCATTGGCAGGTGGACTCTTAACCACTGCGCCACCAGGGAAGTCCCATGAATTCTGCTTTTGACTCTAGGAACGGAAAGATAAACCCCTTGTCCCAATTCCTCAGAAGTCTCTGTTTATTCCCAAAGCCATTCAGATGTGTTCAATGTGGCAAATCAAAGCTGCAGCATTCCTTTGCATTTTGAGGCTATTAGAGACTTTCCATTAAAATGTCCATCCAGGGCTTCACTGGTGGCGCAGTGGTTGAGAGTCCGCCTGCCGATGCAGGGGACACGGGTTCGTGCCCCTGTCCGGGAAGATCCCACATGCCACGGAGCGGCTGGGCCTGTGAGCCATGGCCACTGAGCCTGTGCGTCTGGAGCCTGTGCTCCGCAACGGGAGAGGCCACAACAGTGAGAGGCCTGCGTACCGCAAAAAAAAAAAAAAAAAAAAAAAAAAAAGTCCATCCAATCACTCTTTCAAAGGTAGCCTGTTAAACTATTTTAAAGTTTTTTAAACCCCATAAAAATCTAGCACACTCCTCTCTCTCTAGCAGTTAGCAGACCCAGAGCCAGCCGGCGTTGACTATAAAGTACACTATTCTGGGGATTTGTTTTAACTATTTCCTTTAATTTTCAGTTTCCCAGAACACTTAGCTATGCTGACATGAGGCATTTCCTTCTAGGTGATCCCGTAAATATTATATAAACTATGCCAACACAGATAAAGCATAAACAGTATAATGTGAATTATTGTTACCTGCACCTCTTACTTCAATAATAAGCATGGTGTCAGCTTTGTAATCCAAATAAAAGGAATTAAATATGGGGAAAAAAAAGAATGCATACTCCTGGACTCCCTTCCAGACCTATTAAGTCAGATGACCTGATGGACACCCCACTCCACGACCTGTTAGGCCTGGGATTTTTACAAACTCATCCGGACTTGATCAGCTAGATGAATCACAGCCCCTTGGGTGGGAGCAACCTCACATTCACTCCTTCTGTGAGGCCTCTGTTGCTCACGATGGGCTTGGCCTCATCTCTGGAAGCATTCTCTCTGATTACTCAGCATGGCCCACTTCCTGGCCAGGCAGGGAGCAGAGACTTTCTTTTCTGGATCACCTTCAGAGCAGGAACAGAAAACCAGGGGCTTCTGCTCAGCCTGGTGCAGCAGCATCGTGGAGTGGACACAAGCTTGGGGGGCCCAGCCCCGAAACGTGTTCTGCCACGTGAGGCCCTGGGCGAGCCACTTTAGTGGCTCAGTCTCCTTGGTTATATGTGGGGATAATACCACCTGACTCAAAGGGTTGCTGTGAAGGTAGGAGAGAAGGTGGGGAGAAGTTTAGCCCAGCACTGGATCCTCAACAGGGGTCATAAGAACTGTGAGTGTCCATCATCGCTGGCACTTGTCCAGAGCCTGAGCTCGAAAGCATTTGGCAGCACCAGATCAGACCGACAACAACTGATGGGGTAGGCAAATCCAGAATGGTGCTCCCAGCTGTAGGGAAATGGACCCAGGCTGAGTGGTACCGAGGGCACAGCGGCAAAGGCAGGGAAAAGGGAGCTGTCCAAGACCCTGGGGCTTGGAGGAAGAAAATATGGATTAAGAACCATCTGTGGGCCTCAGTTTCCCCACTTGTCCAACAGCCAATCCCTCCCAGTCTGCAGGGCTGTGGTGTGAATGATGAGGGGGCTTCGTGATTATGTCGAGACATGGTCAACACAAGGATGCAATTGGGAGTGGGTTTCTACAAATGGGCTCTGAGCAGGTGGGAGGCAGCTGCTGGGATGGATGGGGCTGGAAGGTACTTTCAGCTCAGTTTGCTGAATCACTTTTAGGGAGTTTGAAGCCAGAGGGTGTGTGCAGAGGCAGAGAGAAGGCCTGAGGCGCTAAGCCCTTCACTCCAGCCTGGCATCTGCCTTAGGAGCTCAACCAGCAGAATGCAGTGGTTAAGAGTATGGACTCTGGAGCCAGGCTTCCTGGGTTCAACGCCTGGCCCTGCCACTGAGCTGTGTGACCTTGGCGAAGTTACTTAACTGTTCTGTGCAACTGTTTCCTCATTTGGAACACTATAACAATATCTTTCTCATAGGGATATTAAGAGGATTATATGAATGCTTGGCACCCTGTAAGCTTCACTGCAGCTTCAACTCCAAGTAGGAAGTCTCTAGACTGATGTCTTTGTTATCTCGAGAAAAGAGGGGCTGCTGGGTAACAAATGGTAAGAGTCAAGCAACCTGGCCGGTGTGAGCCTGCCTTGAGGGCAGGAGTCCTGACTTACTGCCTTCACTACACTCATGCCAGGCTTGGGGCCTGGGAGGCAGCTAGTAAATGCTTGCGGAACACCTCTGAATGCGGGCTTTTGTAGCAGGCAGAGACTCCTTCCGGCCCTCGATGGCTCATGCCAAGCCTAAAGGTCACTGCTTCCTGCTGGGAAATCACATCCTGGTGCCCTTCTCCCCTGGGGGTGAAGGCAAGGGTCAGTGAAACAGGTGATGTGGCCTCGCCTCCCTGGGGTGGCAGATTTTGGTCTTATGAACCTTTTCGTCTAAAGGTCATCTGGATGGGATATGAACTCAAGAGGTGATAAAAATAAGCTGTGGTTCCCTTGGAAGGAAGGATATTGGCATGGGCTTGAGTCTTGGTGACCGTACAAGGTGAAGGCAGGCTGTGAGCCCTTGCCTTTCTCCAAAACCTCAAGCTGTGCTATCTCTCCAGGGAGGCTTGAGGCGGCCGGGGGAAGTGGAAGGAATCCCATGAGCATCTCTGCCTGGGCTACCCAGCTCCGGGCTCAGCTTCTACAGCCTCTCAGCAGGCCTCTCCTCTGCCAGTCCTCGGGAGACCACAGGCCCACCAGAGAGGGTGCGCAGGCCCCTGTCTTTAAGTTGTCTCTCCCCTTCACTTTTGCCAGACCGGAAAGAATACCTGGCCGTGGAGTTAGACAGACGTGGGCTCAAAACTTCACTCTGCTCCTAGCAGCTACGAAGCTCTCTGAGCCTCAGTTTTCCTGTCTTAAATCTTTAGACCTTGTTTGGATCCTGAGGCAGGTCTGACTGAGTTTGTGGATACATATAAACAATTCATCAAAATTCTAACAACACTGTAGACTTCTTTGAGAAAATATTTAAGAAAATTCAATTTGATTGAAGAAAAGTAAATTTAATTCTTAGATCAACTACCTAAATAGCATGATTAAACTATGCCCTTCCCCTTTTCTACTAAAATTATTTTCATCTGATTCAGTTCTTTTCCATGTACATTTTCCAGTAATGATTTCTTTCATCCCAGCTTTTAGCCCGTATCAATTTTTTTCAGAGGATAGCTCAGACCCTAAATGGTGAGTACCCTTTATGCCCATGGCCACCCATTATTTTCATAAGGTCTAATCTTCCCAGGTCAAACTGTGTGCTCTAAATCTTATCAAGAAAATGATTCTTCTGTTAATTTTTAGTCACTAACAAATTTTACCATGTGCAGTTTTAGTTGCTTTGGTTCTATTTTCTTTGATAATTTCTAACAGTAAAAATTATGAATTGGTTAAAAGACAGACAACTGTTTCTTGGTTAATCCATGGGAAATTTGGGATAATGTTCCATAGTTACTATTCTAAAAGGGAAAAAAAGGTCTCTGGTGTCAAAATGACACAGGCTCAAAATACCCTGCTCATATTGATTGTAGGATTGTTGAGATAAAGTGAAATAATCAACTCCTCAGCACATGGCCGAACAAAATATACTGGGTTCTTGCACTCTGAGGTGGTGGCTGGGCTGTGGGGAGGACTGGGGTCTCAAGGCTCTTGTAGATGCTGGGGGGTGGGGGGAGATGGGCTAGAATTGGGGGGGGATCCAAACCAGCATGGGAAGTGACTGCTCCCACACCAGTCCCCCAGGAAAGGAGAGGTCTGTCCTTTGAGGAAGGGTGACTGGGTCTGCCACTATCTTGCTGGGTCCCGGTCAGTCAGGCTCTCTGGGTTTCCACCCTAAAAGGCTGGTGGGGCTGGCGGGAGGGGGGGCGCTAGAACAAGGCCTTGTGGGTGAAGGTAGGCATAGCTGGAGACAACACTGAACTCAGTCCCAGCTGTGTGAATTCGGGCCAGCCGCTCACTCTCAGTGCACTTGGCACTTGCCCTGGGCAGGTCACAGACGTGCTCACTTGATCCTTCCCATGCCCCTACGAGGAGGTACTCGCAGCATCTCCATTTTATAGGTGAAGAAACTGATGCTAGGAGAGCCTGAGTAACTTGCACAAATAACAGAGCCTTGGTTTTAGGGCCATGTGCCTTTTGAGCCTATGCTCCTGACTTCCAGGGTCCTGCTTAGAGGAACGAGGCCAAACTCCCCCTGGCTCTCCACGCTTCCGTGAGGATCCTGTTCTTTCTCTCTGACTATTCTGGGAAGATCCCGCCTGCACTGTCAATGTGCACAGACCTTCCAGCTCCTGGCCTGGCATCTCCCTCCTACACCCTCTTCCGGGTTTCCTACCCTTCGGAGTTGAGTCCAAGTTGTGTTCCTGCCTTCTGGAAACGTTTCCTGGTCTGCGGACCACCTCTGTGGTTCTCAGCCTGAGGCTGTACCTCCTCAAGAGACCAGATGGAAATAGACTGGGATGCTTTTGTAGTCACAGTGAGGGGGTGTGCTGGGGGCACAACTCCCATTTGGTAAGCAGCCCCACCTGAGGACCAGTGGCTTAGACCCTTCCTCCCCACTGAACTGACACAACATGTGGCAACCTGAGCAGGGTGGCAGTGAAAAGAGGATGGGCTCTGGGGCCATAGAAACTTAGGTTTGAATCTTGGCTCTGCTGCTTATCAGCTGTGTTGTCCTAGCAAATTTCTTAACCTCTCTGAGCTTCAGTTTCTGAATGTAACAGATAATAATAATAATAATAATAATAATAATAATAATAATAACAGCGGCTAACACTTATTGAACACACTGAGTGCCAGATACTGTGCTAAAAGCTTTCCACATGACCCATAAGGAAGGTACTATCAGTTTTCTTCATGTTCAGGTGAGGAAATTGAGCCCAGAGAGATTAAGTAAACTGCCCGAAGTCACAGGGCTATTAAGTGGCAGAGTCTGGATTCAAAGTCAGATCGTGAAATTCCAGAGCCTGTGCTCCTAGCTTCTCTCGATACTGCCCCGCTCTCTGATGAGCTGAGACCACATGTGAGAGGCCAGCTTAGTGCGTGTGCAGCAATTATGACACCTCGCAGGTGGCAATGGCATCACTCTTCTCAGTACTGTGACAACTACCGTGACATTACTGTTCACAAATAACTTTCCCAACAACCGTGGTGGGAAATACCCACTGGATATCCTTACCATTCCTTGTAAAGAAACTGTGGCCCAGAGAGGTTATGGTTCTTGTTCTAGGTCACCCACGGTATAACACAGGGGAAAGATTCCCTTGGATTTTACAGCCAGGATTCAAACCTGGCTCTGAATGACGCCAGAGGTCATGTTCTCATCCGAGACCCTGTACTTGCTCTTGAGAAAGCTGCTTCAAATGTCGCAGAGATGCCTTCTGACCTGATGGTGTGGGACAGGGCCAGGATTCCCAGCACGAAGAAATACATGGACAGCAAGAGGTTGATGTACTCCTGGGAGAATATCTGAGGCAGAAATACAAAGAGAAACAGGAAGTCAGGGTTGCCAGTGGCTATGAGGAAACCAGAATCCACGCTTCTCTTCTGGAGTTGGGGAATGGTGTCAGAAAGACTCTCAAATGGTACTGGGGGGCCTTCTAGTTTCTATGGCAACGGGTAAAAGGGAAAGAACTTCAAGCCCTCAGATGCACCTCCCAAAGGAGTCTGTAGGTTTGCGCTTGGTGGCTCCATTATTTGCAGACAGGCAATATTGTGTGCGTGTCGAGGGTCCTGCATGGGGGAGGGAAGTCTGAAGTTCAGAGTCCCAAGAGAGCCGTCTGAACCTCAGAATGCACTCTTCCAAGCTTCTCTCTGCTCAAAAATCTAGGGAGCCCCCTAACAGCGGCCACCCAGTTATGAGTCACCTGCACCCTGTTCCATTCTCCAGGCTCTTCTGGACGACCCCTCCCACACTGATTCTGAAGCTCTGATGGCAGGCCCTCACAGCTGCTTCTTGGTCCTGTTATTGTTAGGTGAACACAAGGAATGTTGTCTCTCACAGGGCTAAAGCCAGTGGTCACATGTTGTTAATTCTGGACTTCAGGCAGGCTGTGCCATATGGCTCCATGGTTGCTGCACTGTCATTTTTTTCATAAAGTTATTTTTATTTATTTTTGGCTGTGTTGGGTCTTTGTTGCTGAGTGTGGGCTTTCTCTAGTTGTGGCGAGTGGGGGCTACTCTTCATTGTGTTGTGGCGCATGGGCTTCTCACTGTGGTGGCTTCTCTTGTTGCGGAGCACGGGCTCTAGGCATGCGGGCTTCAGTAGTTGTGGCACACAGGCTCAGCAGTTGTGGCGCACGGGCTTAGCTGCTCCGTGGCATGTGGGATCTTCCTGGACCAGGGCTCAAACCTGTGTCCCCTGCATTGGCAGGCGGATTCTTAACCACTGCTCCACCAGCGAAGCCCTGCATCATCTTCTAATTTGTTATTGTGAGGCTTTCTAACTGGGAGGGAATAATGTGCTGTGGTGTGGGGTCTGGGGCCACTGGTCACTCTCAAGTAGGGACCTGTTTAAACCTCTGTCTGAGCCCCTCGATCCGCTGCTTAATGCCTCTCAGCAGCTTCCCTCTGCTCCCACGAGCTCAAGGCCCACATCCTCCCCTTGGCCTCCCATGCTCTCACGGTGACCACCACAGGCCTCCTCAGCCGCTCCTTCTCGTTCTCCGTGCTGTGGCCACACTGGCCTTGTTGTGCCACATTCCCACCCACGGGTAGCCCATGTACATGCCTCTCTGCTGCCCAGGACGCTCTCCTCTCCTCACCCAGGCTTCCAAGCAGTTTTCCTTGACGTGACCTCCGTTAATTCAGCTCATGTTTACTGACTGTCTGCTACGTGCAGTGTGTCGTGCTCAACACTGGAATAGGCAGAGAAGTCCTTGCTCTCATGGAGTTCATGTGCCAGTGAGGGAGAATCTCAAGAGGTGAACATGCAATACACTGTCCGGTGGAGATGGGCGCTAAGAAGCAAAGCAAAGCAGGGCAAGGAGGCCGGGGGTGGGGGTGGGGCATCAGCCAGGTGGCCTGGGAAAGCCTCCGACACTGACTTCATTCAGGAGGAGAGCCCTTAACGAAGTAAGGAGCGGCTGTGAGGGTACCTGGGGGAGGAGCCTTTGAGGTGGAGGGAAGGGTGAGTGCAAAGGTCCAGAGGTGGGCAGGCGTTCATGTGTGCAGGGGATGGTGAGGGCCTGTGGCCAGGAGCCAAGGTAGGAACTGAGTGTCAGGAGACGAGGCGGGGAAGGTAGGAGGGAGATGGACCGTGAAAAAGGCTTTAGCTTCGTCTGGGTAAGACAGGCCGATACTACAGGGCTGAGGGCAAGGCTGTGATCTGATCTGACGGCCTGAGAGGATCCTTCTGCTGCTGTGTGGAAGGCAGACTCCACAGGGCAAAAGTCAAGGCCGACAGCCCAGCGAGCGAGCTGCATCCAGTAGGATGGTGCCCTGGGCTGGGGGGCAGGAGGGATGTGATGAGCCGGGGTCGGATCCCCGATCAGCTCTGGACTAGCGAAGTGGGTTGTGCCGAGGGCTGTGCGCTGAGAGGAGGGAGGAACCCTCTTAGGGTTTTCGGCCGAGCAGTGAGGTGGGTGAGGTGTTGCTGTCTGAGACGGGGGCGTAGGCAGGAGCAGATTCTTCCGTGCTCTTCTGGTGCTACAGACCCCGCGTTCACACCACTTTCTAGGACTGTCACTTTGCATTTATCTGTGTGACTGCTTGACTGGTGTCTGTTTCCACCATTTAACAAGAAGCTCCTTGAGGGCAGGGGTGGGCCAGCTGTTTTTCTCACTGCAGTGTCCCCAGTACCCAGCATAGGATCTGGTGTGTGTTTGTAGAATGACCGAATGGACGAGCACATCAGTGGCTACAGTGTGAATGCTCCTACCCACAGAGGCGTGTGGACCGTGTTTACCCGTGAAGCCATGGTGCCCTCTCACACAGTGTTCTTTCAACATGGGCCCTGGGGAGAAATTTCTCTCTGGCCACACCTTTGAGCTTCTGGTTGGCTTGACTGTGTGGACTATGAATTGTGCACCAAGTCTCACTTTCTTTGTGCTTTGGCTGCTAGAAAATCAGAGTCATGCCTGTGTCAGAGGCACTTCTGGCAAGAGTACAAGTCTTTAGACTTTAGAGCATGGGGTCTGGGTATGGTCCTCACCCAAAGCTTCACTGTCTTTTCCTATTTTATTTTTTCTCCTTTACCCCAGTTTCTTCCTTTATTATTTTTCTTATGCTGTTGGATTTAATTTTTATAAGCTGCCTCAAAGCAATCAGGTTTAAATGAGGTGGGATAAGGTAAATTTTATGATTTTGAGAAATGCAACAAACTCCAGTGCCCCAACCAGGAAAGGAGGAGGAAAGGGGCACAGTGAGAGCCACTGTTAAGCAAACCACAACCAGCAGTCCGTCTGGAGTCTGGAAGGGATGTGGTGGCCGTGCTATCCAGGCAGCTGCCTTTCAGACATCTCAACAAGGACACTCTGGTGACTTGGGAGAAGGTATGCTGTGTCCTCTGGCACAAGGCAGGCTGGGGCTTACCTGCCTGGAGAGGAGGACAGGCTGAGCAACAGGCGTCCGGGGCCTTAAATAAAAATGTTCACACCCTCTGCTGCCAGAAAGTCCTTTCTGGGGAATCTAGCCTAAGGAGAGAATCCTAAATACTAAAAATGTTAGATGGTCCTGAGGCAAAGGCCTGGGTGTATATACCTAGCACTTAGCACAGCAGAGACTTGAGAAATATCTGCCAAAAGCCAAGTCAGAGGCAATGAGCTAGATGTGTACAGAGCCACAGAGAGATCTCAAGAGCATAGGGCAGAGGAAAAGGAACACAGTTCTACTTACAGAAACTAGACTCTCACTAAATACACACAGATACATTAACACCATATATTTTATAAAAAGACACACATCCAAGGACACAAATCAAACGCATTAGGGCAGGTGCCTCTGGTGAAGGGAAATGAAGGTGGCAAATGTGATGGGCATCAGGGTGAAGGTGGTGAAGGAAACAAGGAGGGGGGCCTGGCATGGGCCGATGCCAGTGTGCTGTGAACCAAAGCATGTGATAAATTCACCTCTCCTCCCGAGGTCCGGGAAAAAAAAAAAATCAGTGAATACCTAACGTTATTTGATGCACTCTTACTTATAAGACTAAAAATCAGAACGATATTTTCTGTTTAAAGTGAGGGGGATGCTATAAGTCAGTCGTGGTGTATCTGCTTGTGGGGATATTCTGAAATCATTAAGAAGAGCAGTTCTGATCCAATAATGAGGGAGTGATGGAACAGGAAGCAGGCATTAAAAATTATGTTTCTGACTCACTCACAGACTGGTAAAAATAAAGAATTCTGATGCGAGTCAGTCTAGGTGGGAGTACAGTGAAGCCAGCACACTTATAACTGTTGGAGGGAATGTAAATTGGTACAATCAGAGGGATTTGGCACCAACTATTCCAGATGCTGTTTGATCTGGTAATGCTACTGCAGATATACTTGCCAAGATACTTACATGAGGATGCTCATGGCAGCAGTGCTGGGACATCCCACCACTGAATGCCCCTCAGGGGCACATCCACGAAACACAACCACAAGCAGCTGTTACAAAAAATGAGGTAGCTCTGACTGTGTTGATATAAAAATATCTCCCTGGTAAGAACCATATGTTCGATACATATATTTGTTTTAAAATTTTTACATAAATGTAGATCTATGCATAATAGAACGAGTCACAAGAAACTATGTTGGGGAGAGGATTATGGCTCATTTGCACCTTCCCTTAGATTGAAAAAAATTTTCTTAAACTATGTACATGTATTTTTAAAATGTGAATTAAAAGTTATCCTTGAGGAGGGATTTCCCTGGTGGTCCAGTGGTTAGGACTCTGAGCTTCCACTGCAAGGGGCACAGGTTCGATCCCTGGTCGGGGAACTCAGATCCCATGTGCCGAGCAGCATGGCGGGGGAAAAAAAAAAAGTTATCCTTGAGGAATTTTCAGTGACCAGGAAAAAAGCGCTTGTAATGTATTATTTAAAAAAATTAGTTATAAAATGATTATAATTAGGTTAAAAATATGATTATGAAAAGCCTGAAAGGAGATAGGCCAAAACGTTAATAGTGATTACCTCTGTGTATTTTTCCCTCTCTTTAAGTTTTCTGCATATATTACTTTTATAATCAGAAAACAGTACGTTATATTAAAAAAAAAAGTTTGAGAGTTTGCAGTAACATGAGAAAATGCTCATGATGTAATTAATGTGAAGTGAGAAAAGCAGTTACAGGACTGAATACACCACATGTTCACAGCTATGGAGGAACCATGCACAGGGAAAAGCAGAGGAAGGACACACCTCCAAAGGGACTCTGTGACTGTCTCTGGCAGGGGGGTTTTGGATGGCTGCTGTTTTCCCCTTTTTACTTTTCTGTGTTTTCCAGGTTTTCAACACTGAGCCTGTGTAACTTTTATTGGGAAAATAAACCTCGATAAATTAAAAAAAAAAAAAAGCAATTAGTATGGTAGAGGTATGTCCGAGACATAGCTATACCCCACCCCAATATGAAGAGTACAATGAAACCAAACCGGTATCAGGAAAACAGAAGAGAAAGCTCCTTGAAGAAGGGAAATAAAGACTGGTGGTGGGAAGGGGCCCCCTACATCACAGTGGGGTCTCTGGGTAGTGGGTCTAAGGGTAAATTGTTATTTTTCCTGCTCTTTATTTTCTATAAATGAACATGCATGTCTCCTGTGATGGGAAAAATAAAACAAAATCAAATAAAGTTATTCAAACCAAATGCTACAACAGGTGACAAAGGACTTACTTTGAAAAAGAGGTAGAGCCCCAAGAGCGTGCAGCTGGCGATGATGGGGAACCGGGCAGCGTCCCGGCTGGTGATGGTCTCGGGCATGTCCGAGGCATTCTAGACGAGAGAAGAAAGGCCCTGCTGAGTGCGGGGAGTGCTTCTGGCCTCTGAGGGCTGGATGCTGGCGGGAATTTGGTGCCCCAACAGCTCGTTCATCTCCTTCCCCTCCTGCCATCACTGAGGTGCCTCAGGGGTCCCCACGTTCTCCTGACTCAGGGCTTTGCGAGTGCTGTTCCCTCTGCCCGGGCTGCGGACCACCCAACTTGGGGCAGGACGCTCTGATCCCATCGTCTTGCTATTGAGGAGACCTGGACTCCAACAGGGACAGTCCTGGGAGGGCCCAGGGCACATGCGGCAGAGGCAGTGGGTACGTAATAACTGAAAGAGAAAACCCTGGATACTGGTGACAAGAGAGCAGTTCTGGGCCTCGTGAGGACTACTTCCAGTTTTCTTATGGATTAGCTGAGATGTAAATATGATCAGTCCTTTATCCAGTAGGCAGTGAATATTATGAGTGGAAATAAACCAACAACACACAAAACTTAACAATGGCTAAAACCGAGTATGGGAAGACGCCAACTGCAAGGAGAAGCAAATCTGGACAAAACTCAAACTCAAGAAGTGTGACTGTGAAAACTGAATCTGGTCAGAGTAAAAGCCACCTTTAAATTCACAATGGCAGATGCAATAGCTGGCAAGAATGGAATCTAGGTAAAGAGCTGACGGAGGATAAATATTTACATGAAGAACAACTGAAGGCAATCAAAATCACTTCAGTATTATCAAAATGGAAAAAAAGTGGAAATAGAGTAACAGTGCAACATAGAAAATTAAGTCAGCTCCATAGAATTCATGACAGAAGACTTTCGAATGAAAATCCACCATAGTAGTATAATTCTGGTTTAAATTTATATTTAAAATGTTTTTTAGTCAAGTGGGAAGGCCCTTAACCAAACCCCAACATATGCATGGCTGAGGTGGCACAGGGCTGAAGGGAGACCTGCCCTTGTGGAGGGACCAGGTAGCCCTGTGTGAGTCACTCTCTGGCAGCTTTGCTGGGAGTGGGGTGGCGGTGGGTGAGCAACAGTGACATGGAGAGGCAGGGTCATCTTCCTTCCCTCTTCTCTCCCAGCCCTTGGTTTCTGCTTTTGGCAGCACTGTGCTGTGGGGTCTGGGCAAATTCATCGCCCTCTCTGTGTATCTCCATAAAATCATTATATTTCCTGTGTAGCAGCAGGGTGGGCACAAAAATAAATGAGCTCCTGACCATAAAGAGTTCACAGGCAGGTAGGCCAAGACCTTGACATGTAAACAGAATATCACCACATAGTGTGACATGTGACAGAACAGAGACACGCATACTGTGGTGGTACATGGCATGAGTGTCCAGTGGTGAAGGGAGGGCTCTGATGTCAGCAGGCCCAGCTGCACTCCCAGCTCTGCTTCTTTCCAGGTTTGGGACCTTGGGGAAGTTATCTTCCTTCTCAGAGCCTCAATTTCCTCAGCTGTAAAATGGGGTGCCAGGATTTGATGATTTTTTTTTCCCCACAGCACTGGAAGTACTTGTGTTGTGCCTTGAGCTTCCCACAAGTTGTATAAACTATTTGTATTATTCTTATGTATAAGGGAATCATGAGAAAGCAGACAGGACACTACTTTCGCAAGGAAGCAGGGGAGTGTCAGAGGTGGTTAGAGCAGATATCACTTAAGCAAGGCCTTGAAGGCCAAGCACAGGGTCTGGTATGTAGTAGAAGCCAGATAAACGCTGACTAAGTTGGGGAGTTTGCTTTGTGTACGAGGAAGGGAAGCGCTTACCAGGCAGAGGGACCTGTAGATGCAAGCAGGGCACATGGTATGAAAATATTCACGGACTCTGGCTTCACCTACAAACCAGTGTTACCACTCATTTCCACATAGTCATTTCAATTCAGCCCAGGATCCTGGGCGGGAAGAGGCTTAATATTATTTGATGACAAACCAGGCTGGACAGATGCTCCATCACACAGAGGAATCTGGTCTCCTCTGTGGGTGACTATTGGAAATATCCCACGTGCAATGTTGAGTCAGAACGGGAGACTTGAAATCTGACCAATGATGACAGTAACACGGATAACACTTCCGGAGAGCTTTCTAGGTGCCAAGCATTGTTCTAGGTGCTTTACATGATTTCATCCTCACAGTAACCCCAGGAGGCAGGTACTTTTAATAGCTCCACTTTACAGATGAAGAAACTGAGGCTCAGAGAGGTGACGTAACTTGCTTTAAGGTCACACAGCTAACAAGTGGCAGAGCCAGGATTCACACTGAGGCAGTCTGGTTCCAGAGCCCAAACTCTTGGCTATTACCCCCTAGACGTCCTCTACCTTTTCTATGTGGAAATTTCTGCTGGCAAGTTGTGACAAGATGCTCAGGGAGCCTGCGACCTTTCTGAGGAACAGAATCCTGAAGGCAACAGAATCTCTGTAGTTGGAAAAATACAAAAAGTTGTCAGGATTCTCCACTGATTCAATTTGGATTTTTAAACTAGACGTTCTTGTGCAAATGCAATGGCTCCTGAGATGCAAAACATACTTGGGGGCGGTGGGGGGGGGGTTGGGAACTGACACAAAGAGCAGAAATAAATTCAGCTTCCAGTGACATTCTGCATGCTCAGTTATCACGGCGGAAGCAAAAGCAGCGAGGGAAGATGGCTCGCTCAAGTCGTTGGCTCAGCTGGAGCTCTGGGAGTTCTGCTTCCAGGCCATGCCCTAGAAAGGACCTGGAATGCGTGGGCCATTCTGTTACCCCAGGGTCTCCTCTCCTCACTGCCACGTGCACTCACTCACCTGAGCATCTCCTGAACTAGCCCCCACCCCAGCCCTTTGCCCCTACTGTAGTCTCCACTAGCACCACCTCACCTGCCCCCTTCCCGCCTGTCACCTCCCCTATCAGGAGCTCTTTCTGAAGGACCTGATCGCATTCCACAACAGCTCAGAAACCTCTGGAAAATGGGCTACCAAGCAGCCATCAAACAAGAACTGAGGTCACTGCAGGTGGGAGTATAAACTGGTACAACCTCTATGGTGGATAATTTGATAAAATCCATCTAAATCAAACATGCACAGAGCCTTTGACCCAGCAAATCGATTTCAAGGAATTTATCCTACAAATACACAGAAAAGTGTAAAGTAACACATGTATAAGATTAATTTCAGCATGGTTTGCGATAGCAGAAGATTGACACACCTAACTGACCAGTGGAGGACTTCAAATGAGGGGCCCTCACACTTGGGCTCGCATCAGAATCGCCAGGAGGGCTTGTGAACAGATCTGCGTTTCTAACAAGTTCCCAGGTGATACTGATGCTGCTGGTCCTGGGATTACATTTTGAGAATCATGGCTGGGGGGTACAGGTGGACACCACACAGCTGTTAAAGAACACAACTGTGCCATGTGTACTGACATATTAGATCTCCAACATATAAGTGGTGAAAACAGCAAGGTGTAAAAAAAGAGGGTATCTATAACAAAATGTAACAGCTATGTATCAAAAAATGGGGGGAAAGCATATGCTTATTTATTTGTAAAGGCACAGAGGTTCTCGATGGATAGCCAAGAAACAGGTAACAGGGGCTCCCTCTGGGGAGGGAAACTGGGCAGCTGGGGTGGGAGGGAGATTTCACTTTGTCCCCCTGTACCTTTGGAATTCTACACCTTGGGCGTGCGTGACCTACCCTCCCCGCCATAAAACAACAAGGTACATCTGCATGTACTGACACAGGAAAATGACCAAGACATACTGTTAAGGAAAAAAAAAAAATCAAGTTTCAGAGCAATTATGTACCACAAAATCCCACTTTTATAAAAATAAATTTACATATGTATATACACATAGGCATATACATGTTTGTATATATACAGAAAAAGGTCTGGAAGATGGCACACCAAACAGCTAACAGGGTTACTTCCACAGAAGTGGTACTGGGGGGCTTTTCCTTTATACTTCTGCGTTGCTTGAATTTTTACAAATGCAAACATGTAGTAACTACGAAGATTAACGGGTGCGTTGCCCTCGGGATTCTGTACCTCAGAAGGGCCGCAGGATCCCAGAGCATCTTCCTGTTACATCACCTGAGTACCTGTACTGGGCTCACATCAAACTGCTCACTGCCTCCTGGAAAACACCTGTGGGCCCACGCCTCCCTCTCCTCCTGTCCTGCCTGCTGAGCTCTCATCCACCTTTGCCAAAGATCACTGCTACCACCTCTAGCAGTCGGCTGGTCACACAGCTGTTTCTCCTTGGTGACTGCGCTCTGTGAGGGGAGGGCTTGACCTTCTTTGTCTTGGCACCCCTGGTACCCAGCCCAGAGCAGGAACCCAGTCCAGCTGGCTGAGGGGCTCCTCTGAGTTACAGGCCAAAGGCCTTTGAAGCAACGAGTAGTAGCTGTTGCTGGGATTTGCTCCCTTCTGGGAACAGAGGTCTCTGACAGGAACGGGCACTGCTCTCAGATGGCTCTGCCCATGGCTACTTCTTCCCAACACACTCCTGGACTTCTCCTCCCATAATTTCACAACTCACCCTGCCTGTCATGGACAATTTGCCCCCCGGGAGAATTCTGTCCTCACATGCCCTCTCAGCTGGCTGTGGGGGGTCTAACACTAGTGGGGAATCAAAACTCCTGGGCCCCCAAGCTAACTTTTCTCTCCTTGTCAAATGATTAGAGAAACAACTCAGGGTAGGAAAAGGGAGTCGTTTGGCCTGTCCTCTCCCTAGGCCAAAATGCCACTTGTATGGGTCTTCAGAGGCACCTGCATCAAGGAGAGAGCCCTGGACTAGGACCAGGGACACCTGGTTCTGCCCCTAATTGGCAGAGAAGTCATTTCTTTGACTCTCAGTTTCTCTGTACAATGGTGTTAATAAAACTGGCTCTGCCTGTCTCACTCAGTTGCTGGGAGAATCAGAGGGCGAAGGCTTGTAAACTTTAGAATACCCTGGTTACTGGTGGTGGGAGGCTACTAAGGGTCAGGCTGTTTGCAATTCCATGCACAGTCTTCCAGCCCCCCTGTCTTGCTGGAGATGCTGGGAAGAGGTATTTAGATGCTTCAGTAGATCTAAAGCTCTCTTCTATCCCTACCCTCTGCTCCAGCCACTCCAGACCTTCCACCATCCCCTAAACTGCCTCGTACAGCTGCTTTCCTGGTTTCCTCTGCCTGGAATATCTTCTGGGGGAAATTCGACCTCTACATCAAGGCTCCAGCCCACCTCCAGCACAAAGCCGTCCTGCCCTGCCCCAGGTGTGCTCAGTCTTTCTCCCTAAAGCCTGCAGCACTACCCGTACTACAATCACAGATCTAGTTATTCCTCTCTCATCCAGACACCTAAAGTCCTTGGTGACAGGGCTCTGACCCACTCATCTTTGCAGCATCCGTCTGCCCTGGACAACAGGGGAGGTTCAGGAAATTCTGTTGTCTGGAAGGTGTTTTCTGAAGAGGTTACTAATCCATGTGTAGACGGTGCCCAGGAGAACTACTCAGTACAGGGAGCCCCTCACATCCAGTGCCCAGCTCACTCCTTGCGGCCCTTCCCCTTCTTTGTCCTGATCTATTTCAGAACATCCCCCTGTACCAAGGGTTTGCCCGAAAGGCAAAGGTGGGGAGGATGAAAGCCACCAGAACTCTGCTTAGAAGAGGCAATAGTAAGGAAAATGGGGCCACCTAAGCCCTGCGTGACCAATCCCCTTTGCATCTGACCACAGAGGGAACCAGCCTCAAGTTCTCTGATCTTGAGAAAGGGAGGTGGCAGACCTCGGCCACTGCTCAAGTTGGGTAATGTTTTGAGAACCTGGGCTTGAGCAGTTTCAAAAGTGGCAGCTCCTCTATGGGTCTGCCCTCTTTGGGCACGACGGCTTCCGCTAAGGTTCAACTTCAGGTCTGGGTGGGGGAGGAGCAGCAGGGAGCTGCAGATCAGGAGGTGGTGGAGGATGATGGGAGAGGCTGCCAGGAAGTGAGAAGTCACTGGTGCAACGGGCTAAAGAGGGCTTAATATAGGGAAGAAGGGTGACAGAGAGGAAGTCAAAAGGTGGAAGGCCCTGGGGTCCTCTTAGGTATCCAATGGGACAGATGTTGAAGGACAGGGATGAACTCTGGCCCAGATTCACAAGAGAGGCCTACAGCAGCTCAGTTACTCAGCAGGTCAGCCCAGTTTGGTGGAAAGACTGTCTTAAGGGGCATGAGAAGAGCTACTTTGAGGTAGGGTCTGGGGTGGGAACAGGGTTAGGGTTAGGGGTTAGGAATAGGGTCTGGCCTCAGGCTTGGACAGGTCCAAGCTTGGGTGTAGTCAGGGAGAGGAAACCAGCAAACCAAGGGTCTATGGCTGGTTAAAAAGAGAGGCACCAAAGTGCCAGGTCCTGAGGAGTTGGCTGACTGGAATTGGTTCCAGAAAGTAATGCAAAAAACTAGGAGCTGAGCTGGGGTTTCCAGGAGCTAATATTCCTGTGTTAGTTTTTTTTTTTTTTTTTTTAGGTGGGGCAAAGGCTTGATCTGGGGGTTCTAGGAAAGCACTCTACGGGTCACAGATTCCAGCTGGACAGGTGTCAGAGTCTAGGGATGAGCCTGGGTGCCAGAATTTGCCTTGGGTTAGGGTGAGGAATGACAAGAGGCTGTACCATTCAGGAGGTGTCAGAACCAGTGCCCCATCAGATGATGGATGTTGACCCAGAGCCTGGGATGGGGTGACTGTCCCAGATGGGATGAACAGCCAGAGCAGAGGGTGAGGCTGGTCTGGCTGGGTCCAGCAGGCTCAAAACAATTAGTACCCGAATCACAGTGTCAGGGTCGGCCAAGTGCTTCCAGCATGGTGCACAGAGGGAGGGATGTGTCAGGGTCCGAACGGGGGTGGAAACCGCTCCCTATTTGAGAAAGGTGTCAGTACCTGGTTCGCGGATCGGTGCCCAGATCCTGGGGCACCTAAGGTCAGCCCCGGGATGTGGGCCCGGGTTGGGGATGCGGTGGTGAGCAATGCTGGGAAGGGTCAGTGTCCGGGCAGAGGAGGTGTCCGTCCCGTCCAGGGCGGGCGGGGGAAGGGTCCGTGCCAGCCGTGTCAGGGTGGGAGGTGGACAGCGCCCGGCTTTGCCGCTGACCCTACCTTGCCGCGGGCGCAGCGCACGGAGCGCAGGGCGCCGAAGAAGATGGGCAGCAGCGCCATGAGCAGGAGGCTGCCATAGGCCAGCGCGATGCCCTCGGGCGTGGAAGGCGGCCGCGTCGTGCCGTTGGTTGGGCCGCCTGCCTCGACACTGCCGTTATGCGGGTCGCTGAGGGCGGAGTCCATGGCAAGCCTGCACTCGGGGTCCGACTCCAGCTCCGGCAGCTGCAGCAGAGACGCAGAAAGGAAGACGTGCACTGTGGGGAAAGCCACGTTCCCCTAAAGCAACAGGAAGTGACGTGCTTCCCTCGCCGGCCTGCGCCGCGCACGCGTGCGCGTTCACGTCTCCCCGCCCGCGCGCCCTCTAGCGGTGGCGGAGGGACAGGCGGCCGGTTGCTAAGCAACTTGCTGGTAGCAGGGAGAGGAACACTGGACCACTGCGGCGGGTATCCATCCCTAGGGAGACCTGAGGACCCCCATTCCCCAGTCCCAGTCAACCTCCTTAACTCTAGGATGTCCCACTCCCCGCAGATACTAATAACTAAGAATTTGTTTACTCATGCAGGCATTCATCCAATATTTAATCATTCCCTCACTCCTTAAGTATTTGAGTATCCCATCATATCCAGGCACTGTCCTAGGCTCTGGGGACACAGAAGGGAACAATATAGGCAAAAGTCCGTCCCTGCCCTCATGAAGCTTGCACTTTTAGTGTGGTGGTGGGGTTGTTGGGAGGATAATAAAGAAAATGAATAAAATAAATAAATCAAAGTCTATAAGATGTTAGTGTGTAGTTATATGTTACTAGCATGTTTTTTTAAAAAGAATTTATTTTAGGCTGCATTGGGTCTTCGTTGCTGTGTGCGGGCTTTCTCTAGTTGTGGCGAGCGGGGGCTATTCTTTGTTGAGGTGTGTGGGCTCTCTCATTGCGGTGGCTTCTCTTGTTGCATAGCATGGGCTTGGGCTTCAGTAGTCGTGGCACGCCAGCTCAGTAGTTGTGGCTCATGGGCTCTAGAGTGCAGGCTCAGTAGTTGTGGTGCATGGGCTTAGTTGCTCCGCGGCATGTGTGATCTTCCCAGACCAAGGCTCGAAACCGTGTCCCTTGAATGGGCAGGCAGATTCTTAACCACTGCACCACCACGGAAGCCCTACATAGGAGATTAAGTAATTTAGAGGGAGATTAGTAATTTAAGTAAATTAAATTAAATTAAGTAATTTAAGGGAGATTAGTCATTTAGAGAGACCTCCCTCTCTAGGAACCTAGTGAACTTTTGTATATGGCTTGGGCCAGGATGGTTCCAGCCAGTTCCAGAGGACAAAAGTCAGGTGGCTTGCTCTGCAGATGGTCATCTCTGTGGGGTTCCCAGTGTATGTGTGTCCAGGAGTGAGGAGAGGGTGTGGGTAGGAGTGACCTGAACTTGGGTGCAGGCCCAAGCTGTCTGGGGCTCCTGGCTCTGCTACTGATGCTCTAGTTAAGAGCTGGAGAAAGTATGTAGCAGACAAATTGATGAAAGCTGTACCCGGCAGGCACCTAGCACTGGAGAAACCCTGTGCCAAGCAGTGGGAAAAAAGCATGCTCTCCGGGAACCCAGGAAGTGAGCCAACCTCGAACCAGGAAGGGAAGGTCCATTCTCCTCCAGTGTTCCTCTAGTATACTCTACTGAAAAGGCTTAAGGTATGTCAGCTGGCAAGGAAGAAATATTTACGAAGTCTGGCTCCATTATCACAGAGCTGGCAAAAAGAGTGGTCTTAGCGCAGAGAGGCAATAAGTTGATAAGTGACACTGATAGTGTAAAATCACATGGCCTGGTCCAAGCTGGACAGGTGGTGAGGTGGGGTTGGAGTATAGGGTTCACAGTGAGAGGAGACAAAGGCAAGGAGTCAGACTATAAAAGTTTGCATAATGGAGTTTGCCTAGTTCATGCCAGGCACTGCACTGGTAACTTTATAGGTGTTTTCTTTGATCTCAATAACACTGGTAAGATATGATGAGTCCCATTTTGCAGATGAGGAAACAGGCTCACAGAGGTAAACTAGCCAGCCAGGTCACACAGTCCAGCAGAGGAAGAGGAGAGATTTGAACTCGGGTCTGTAGGGCTCTGAAGCCCCTGCTCTTTATAATCTTCTAGCTACAAAGAGGGCTAAGGAGTTTGGACCAGAGTGACTTAGTTCTGGGCAGATGGTGTACAGTTTCAGGCTCTGTTTTTCAATAAGCTGGACATGACCTGAGTGGATGGGTGAAGGCAGTGTGCCTGATGAATTCATCCATCAATAATTCAGGCCACAGGATTTGCCCAGCAGCTGGGCCTCATGGCTCCGAGCCTCTTCATCTGAGAGCATACAACTGGAAATCAGAGACACTCCTGCTTCATGCAAGGCTGAGCACTTGATTTAGTTTGGTCTGGGGCAGATCTGGCCATCTCCCTTTACACTCATGGGAGACTGTGAATATGACCCAGGGAACTGAGGGGTCGACTCAAGTTCAGAAAGCTCCTGTCAAGACTTCTGGAGGGTTGGATTTCTGGCTTGGAGCCAGCCTGTCTTAGTATTCTCTGGAGACAGGGATAAGACAATCTTGTGCGTGGGGGGGTGGTGCCCCGAGGCTTTATCTGCCAAGCCTCCTGTATGGTGTTACTTTCCCAGAGGAGATCTGAGCTGAGGTCAATAATGGAGCCTGTCTAGAGCCTGGGATAGTTAAATTACCAAACACTTGTTCCAGAGAAAGATGCAGACTTACTCCCATCCCATTTCTCTTATTACTGTGTTCAGTCACTGTGAATGGATTTCAGTTTTTCCAATTTTTTTCTCATATATGTGCACACACGTATACACACACACACTTACACACACATTACATGCTTAAATAATTCTGAAAATAGTAAGCAAGGATCATTAGTGGATGCTAACCCTTGGGAGAAAGGTTTTTGAGGGACAGGGTAGTCACACAACTTACCCCACAGATTACTAGTTATTTATAAAAGGAAACACTTCCCTTTAAAGTGGAGTGAACTGGTGGACACTCCCTTAACCAAGCGATCAAATTTAGCATCACCGAATGGGATGGGACAAAATGACTAGACGTGATGCAATGCGGGGGACACATCACCTGCGTAGTCTTCTTGCCAAACATGTTTAACCTGCATCTACTCATGAGGAAGCATCAGGAAAAATAAGAAAAAGCCAGACCGTGGCATATTCAGAACAACTAGCCTGAACCCTTCAAAAATGTTGGTGCCATGAAAGAGAGAAAAAAAAAATCCATGTTGTAGATGAAAGGAGAATGAAGGGGGTGGAAAGCAAATGTAATCTATCATCCTTGATTGGATCCTGGATCACAACATTTTAAAAAAGTCTCTAAAGAGGGCTTCCCTGGTGGCGCAGTGGTTGAGAGTCCGCCTGCCGATGCAGGGGATGTGGGTTTGGGCCCCAGTCTGGGAAAATCCCCCATACCCCAGAGCGGCTGGACCCGGGAGCCATGGCCGCTGAGCCTGCGCGTCCGGAGCCTGTGCTCCGCAACGGGAGAGGCCACAACAGTGAGAGGCCCGCGTACCACAAAAGGAAAAAAAAAAAAGGCTCTAAAGAAAATTTTCAGACACGTGGGGAGATTTGAATGTGGATTGCTTGGGAGTGATAATGGTATTGTGGTTCTGCAGGACCTTGCTAATCAGGGCTTGATCCCCAGACTAGCAGTAGCAGCTGGGAGCCTATCCGAAATGCAGAATCTCAGGCCCCACCCAGACCTACTGGATGGCCCGGTGATCTAAGTGCACATTTAGTTTGACATATGCTGGTGTAGGAGACCCACTGTATTTGTAGGAGGCATAGTCCTGCCTCAGGAGCCCAGGTGATCCTGTATTCTTGGTTCTTGGGAGAGAATGGGCAGGGAAGCCGTAAAACTCTGTGTAAATGTTTCCTGTTAAATTACCTACTGAGGCTCCAGGACCTTTAAATATATGTGCTCAATAAATATTTATATGTGAATGAATGAGTTTATTGTTCCCTCCACCTAACCATGTTTATCTTTCCTCACAACACTGGTTAACCCCTACTCATTCCTCAGAGCTTGAGTCAAATGTGATTTCCTCAGGGGACTTCAGGGAACTCCTGTATTTCTAGCAGCGTTGAGCCAGCGGTAAGCGCCACAGGGGTTTTACTAAGATAGAAGAAACAGGGAGCAACACTCTCTGTGCCCCTACACCTCCTTACAGTAAGACTGGAATTCTCATTCGGGAAGATTGTTTTGGAGGCTAAAACTGCTCATGTGGCTTGTGTTTTCAGTTCCATCATCCTAGAGAAATTCTCACACAGGTCTGTTAGGGAACATGTCTGAGGATTTTCCTGCAGTGTTTGTTTTTTTTGTTTTTTCCTGGTGTTAGCAAGAAGTTAGAGTGAACCCAGGTGTGTGTCCCTGAGGAACAAACAGACAAAATGTGCTGGGTGTATACCATGGGATACTAGGCAGCAATGAGAAGCAACGAGCCAAGTGCCTGCTCAGTCAGTGCAGTCAGGACAGTCATGGCTTCTGCCCTTTGCCCTGGACGACTTTTTTTTCAGTATTTTTTATTTTTATTTTTTTCAATATTTTCAATATTTTCAATATTTTTTTCAATATTTAAAATTTTTATTTTCAATATTTTCAACATTTTAGTTGATTTACAATGTCGTGTTAGTTTCTGCTGTACAGCAAAGTGATTCAGTTATACATATATATACATTCTTTTTTTTTAATATTCTTTTCCATTATGATTTACCATAAGATTGCCCTGGCTGATTATTAATAGAACCCCTTGCATTCTCAAACATGTACCAGTTTGGGTGATAATGCATGGTCACTCTCATAGGTCAGAGAGCCAGAGATGAGGATTCTTGTTTAACTGCCTTTGGTGGGGAGTGTCCTTAGGAGGAAGGGAAGAAGGAAGGAAGGCAGGAGATAAAATGCCAAGTGAGGATAAGGTCTCTGCCGGGGACTCGCTCCAGCATGACCTCATGGAGACCTCTGTGGCACAAACTGTGCCACAGACTTGTTCCCACCTTGAGGCCTCTTGTAACCCTGTATCTGTCTGTCAGTCACTGGCCAAGTCTAGGGGTCAGGGAGGGAGGCGGGGAGTCTCCTTGGCCAGTTGTCTGCTGTTTGACCAAGGGCAATTCTCCAAGAAGGTGGCAGCTGTGAGTGTTTTTTAGCCAATACTTACAATAGCTGGTGGTCAGGCCACTATGTCTGGTAAAGGGGATCTGGGTGGGGCAGCAACTGCATCCCTTATAATCCCCCTACCCTCATCAACATGTGTAGATCTTTAAAACATAGAGCTGACCATTAAGAAAAATGTGTGATATGATTTATGTAGATTAAAAGCACATATCAGGGACTTCCCTGGTGGCAGAGTTTACCTGCCAGCTCAGGGGACACAGGTTCGAGCCCTGGTCCGGGAAGATCCCACATGCCGCGGAGCAAGTAAGCCTGTGTGCCACAAATACTGAGCCTGTGCTCTAGAGCCCATGAGCCACAACTAATGAGCCCACGTGCCACAACTATTGAAGCCCATGTGCCTGGAGCCCGTGCTCCGCAACAAGAGAGGCCACCGCAATGAGAAGCCCGCGCACCACAACGAAGAGTAGCCCCTGTTTGTCGCAACTAGAGAAAGCCCGTGCACAGCAACAAAGACCCAATGTGACCAAAAATAAATAAATTAAAATAAATAAATAAAAAACAAAATGTTAAAAAAAGCACATGTCACACTGATAAACCCTAATGGAAAAGAATATGAAAAAGAATGTATACATGTATAACTGAATCATGTTGCTGTAAGTAGAAATAAACACAACATTATAATCAACTATACTACAATAAAATAAATTTTAATAGTACATATTACATAGCAACATTGCAAATCTAACAAGGATATTTACATATTAAAGAATACGTATTGAGCACATTAGAATGGTTACCTATAAAGGGATGGGAATGAGGATGGGAACTGGTAATTAAAACAAACAAAAAATATGTACATAAGTAAAGTAAAATAGGGGCCTTGAGGAAAAGAGTGATGATGGTCTACTATGAAGGAATGAGTGTGATGAACCCATCCCTCTGCTCCTGACATTCAAAAAGGAAATAAAAGATCTTTGAAGACTAAAGAAAAAGTTGTCACTTACAGTTCCCTTTCTTCCTCGCTGGGTTGGGGATAGAGGCTGGGTTTGCCAAGGGAAAGGCAGTGCCTCTCTGACGGCGAGTCAGGGCGCCGTGGTTGGTGGAACCAGGAAGGCCAGCCGGACGCACTTTAGGCAAAAGCGGGAATGTATAGGCTCCAAGGAAGGGGTGAAAAACCAACCCCTGGAAAGGACAGGCAGGGACAGAGCTGGACTTCAGTTACCCCCCGAAAACCAGGATGTCTATATTGCCAGGATCCTTTCTCTGCATTGTGTCTTTATTTTCTTCCACAGCAAACCTGTGCACTACAATGGCAGCCCCCATGAGCTGAGTTAACATGATGTGATTTGCCTCAGGAACCCGGAGACTCCCTTGTGGTCAGGGTGTCCAGTTCTACTGACACAAGTCCTCTGTGGGGGGTGAAGCATCCATTACATGGTCTGAGTCTGGGCTCAGCGGGGATTTCAGTAATCTCAGGCCACGCCATAGGATGTTGGAATGATGGAATGTTAGTCGTAGAATGTTAGCACCACGCTGTACCCAGGTGAAAATGTTATTGTCTTGGTATTTTTCCTGGGGAGGGAACTGTGTATATGTATAGTATGGGAAGGTAACCTTGACAATCTGCTTGAGGGGAATGTGAGACCCCGAGAGCCCTCGCTGGCAGGTGCCAAATACACAGAGATGGCAAATGTGCTTTGCATTAGAAATGATAAGGAATTTGTGGGAGGGAGAGAATGAGACAGACAGAAATGAAGGGGAGGATGGAGGCAGGAGAGGGGCCAGTGAGATGGTGAGGCTGGGACACCACGTGGAGAGAGGGGGAAATTCCCAGTGGTGGGCGAGCAAGTGCGTTTGTGAGGCTCGGATATGAGCATCTCTGTTCTCCTGAATCTTCATATGATTTTCCACGCCTGCAGAGTGCCCAGGGTGGATGGGGCCGTGTGTGTATCAGGGATTTCCCTATTTGGTTCAACATTGAATGGTATGAGGAGCTATACACTGAGGAGAAAGGATTTTGGAGTCAGAGTATACCATGAGCACTCTGCCTGCTGAGTGGGAAATGGATTGGCCAGGACAAGAGTGACAGTGAACAAATCGGCCAAAGAAGAGATAGTGGTGGCTTTGGCTAGGGTGTGTCTGGTGGAGATGGAGAAAAGTGGACGTGATTAGATATATTTAGGGCATTTCTGATTTAGGATTTTAAAGGGACTCCCTGATGGGGAGTGAGGGAGAAGGAGGAACTGAGTCCTGGGTTTCTGAATTGAGCTACCGGATGATAGAGATTCTATTAACTGAGACGGGGAAGATGGGTGCTGGCGAGGTATCCTTTTTTTTTTTTTTTTTTTTTTGCGGTACGCGGGCCTCTCACTGCCGTGGCCCCTCCCATTGCGGAGCACAGGCTCCGGACGCGCAGGCCCAGCGGCCATGGCTCACGGGCCCAGTCGCTCCGCGGCATGTGGGATCCTCCCAGACCGGGGCACGAACCCGTGTTCCCTGCATCTGCAGGCGGACTCTCAACCACTGCGCCACCAGGGAAGCCCGAAGTATCCTCTTTTAATTGAGAATTGTGCAGCTTTGGGAAGCAGCTGCTCCCTTTGCTCTAGTGCCCTCTTCTGCCAGCAGAGGGCAGCTGAGGCCAGTTAACAGATTCAGCCCAGGTGAAATGGGGGTGTCCAAGATGGGCCTGGGGGACACTGGCTATGGGAAGGCCACTACCTGGCTGATGTAAAAGCAGCGGGTTTGCTTTGAGGCTTAAATCCAGCCTCTGATTTTGAGGCCAAGCCAGACAGAAATTTGGGGCTGTCCACGTCCAAGGCTGCTGGCCAATCCAGGCCACATTGTCTCTCCCAGGCTATTTTAACAGTTTCCTAATTTGTCTCCTGAAGTCAACTCTATATCATACCTCTTTGCTTGAAACCCTTCGATATCTCCCAATGGCCCTTAAAATAATCTCATACTCCTCACCATGGCCTTTGAGGCCCTGCATGTACTGCCCCTGCCTACATATCCATCTCATCCATTACCACTCTCCTCTTTTGCATTAAGCTCTTTTCTGCCTCAGGCCCTTTGCATAGGCTGTCCCCCCCCCATCTTCTCTCTTCCTGATTGTTTGTTAAGCTAGCTCCTTATCATGGGTGACACCTTATACATTACCTTCCCCACAACATTTCCTATTCTTTCTCAGCTACTTAAAAACAAAAAAAAATCCTCATAACACATAGCACTTCAATGTGCAATGTGCTATCTACCAGGATAATTTGATATGTTAATTTTTTTCCCCTCCCCTTTCTGTATCTCTTGGCTAGAAGAGGTTTGGTCACGGGGTTCACAGCAGAAACTGCCTCTGACTCTTTCCTTTCAGGCTTCATTTTCTATGTGTTTAAACATCATAGAGCAGACATTGCAAGCTGCGTTTCCTAGGCCCTATCCTGTTCATAGACGTGTTCTGTATGCCCTTCACCAAGGTTTAACAACTGCCTTCACTCAGTTGCCAAAGTTAAAAAACAGCAATTTCAAAATAAAAATTTGGATATTTGGCTTTTCTTGAATATTTAGAAGATCTGGCAGTCTCAGCCCTGAATTTTCATGAGATGAGCACTGATATTTACTGAGTACCTACTAACGTCGGGCACTGTTCAATGTGCTTTCTCACAGGAAGTTGTTGTACAGGAGGTATGAGTATTATTCCTTATCGTGGTTAAGGAAATGGGCACAGAGTGGTTAAGTGACTGGCCTAAGAACTCACAGACAGTAAACAGCAGCATCAGAATTTGAACCCAGGCAGCATAGCTCTAGAATGTGAGCTCCTAACCACTGGGCAACACTGCCTTATGGCTGTTTGGTGAGCTGAGCTGTGCTGCCTCCTTTAAGTGGGACCTGTGCTCTCCGGTCACCAAGTCTCACACTTTTTTTTCGGTTACCAGTTTGTCTCCTGGAGACTCAGAGTTTGCAAACCTTTGGTGTAGAGAGAGTGCTCATTTCTTCTGAGGTCAAGGACAGGGGAGAGGAAGGAGCTCTTGGAGGCTGTGAACTGAAGGAAGGTCAGTGGAGTTTGGGATCAGGGGATCCTCCCCCTTCTTGGCCAGACTGTGGGCATGAATGGACAGGGTATAGGGAGGCTGGACCCAGTCCATTGATCCCAGCCTCCAGCAAGACCCCCAGGTCCCTCCTTGGCTTAGAAGCCGGGGCTGCTGGACTCAGGTGTCCTTGAGGGCTTGGGCACTGTGGTTAGAAGCCTCACATGGTCCAGCGCTACTGAGAGCCCCCTGGCTTCCCTCTTTGTCCCCTGGCAGGAGTAGCCTCCAGTAAGGATGAAGACTGAATTTCCCTCCAGTCCAGAAGGATAGAGGAGTAGTAGAACTTAACTTGGTTTTTGAGAAGTGAATATTCCTTGCCCACCTGAGTTTGGGGGTTAAGATTTACATCTGACTGCAACAATTTGTAATTATTTTTATTTTTTCTGTTTTTATGAAGTTTTCTTTTTCGGTTTGTCTCCTCCATTAGACTATGAGCCCCTTGAGGGCAGAATAATGTACAGTGTTTACCAGTGTTCACACTGTACATCTACTGTCTAGAGGGTTCCAAGCACATAGTAGATACTCAATAATCATCATAATTATAGCACACATTTATGGAGTACTTATTCCTATGCACTGTGCTTAACATTTACATGTATGTATTAACTGACTCATTTGAGCCTCACACCAGCCCTTCTGTGGGCAGGCATCTTCACACAAGAGGAATCTGAAGTGCAGAGAGGCCAAATAATTTGCACAAGGTCACACAGCTCAGGTTGTGTCTAACAGATACTCAGTGAATGAATGGATGAATGGTTCCCTGGTATACACCTTGCTCTCTTTGCCTCCAGGCTGTCCCTCATCCTACATAGTTGTATCCCACAGTATTGGAATTATGTGGGTCAGACCCAGGCAGGGGACTGTCTCAGAGCATTCAGTGAGTCCCTGAGGTCCATGGGGCAATGTCCTCACACCTGGGACTGGTGTGACTGATCCTTTTCAATCACCTCTGGCCTCTCCTTGTAGCCTCTTCCCTTCATTCCCAGCCTTACACCCTACACTTCAACACACAAACTACTCATAGGTTCCTAGATTCTTTTCGGCCTCCCTGCTTTTGCTCAAGCTCTTCCCTATGTGGGGACCATCCTTCCAAACCTGAGATTCCATTATTCTAGAAGAAGATAACAGGAAGGTAAGCAAGTTCTTTAAACCACACTACCCCTTTTGTGGTGATACTACGATGCCAAATTTCATCTGGTCCCCAGCAGCCTTAGGATGGTGGTGGTAATGGAGGCGATTATAGAACACTATGCTCATCCCCATCTCTCTGGAAGGATACAAGTCCCAGAGAAAAGAAGGGACTTGAATAAAGCAAAACAGGGGTCAGACTCAGAGCGGGGAGGGCTAGAATCCAGGCCATTGGCCTCCCAGCCCAGAGATCTCTCCACAATGAGGCAGCTCTGTCTGGCATCACACAGGGCCTGACTGCCCCAAAAGAGCTCCTCAATTCTGAGCTAACAGCGCCTGAAATTCCAACATAGGAGATCATTTCCTTTGAGGGGGGGGGCAGAGGGTGTTGAAGGCTTTTCAGTCTTCAGGGAGCCCCAGCTAATGATGAAAACCCCTGTGATGGGTCCTACACTAAGCTCATGTCAGCCTGTTCCCAGGAAGATGAGTGGCTGACAGGCAGCCAAGGGTGAGATGCCGTGGGAAGGAGATCCTGACCGAGGGTGGAAGGAATATGGGAAGCACTAAGGCAGGAAAAAAAACAGGGGCAGGGGTGGGGGTGTCAGCCACAGAAAGGGCGGGGCAGCTGTGAGCCTTGGGCTGGGGACTCAGGAAACCTGGCTTCATCACCAACTTGCTGTGTGATGTTGGTCAAGTTTCTTTCCTACTCGGAGCTCTGATCTGGGTCAGTGCTATGGAACAAACTTGCTTCTGGGTTTATCTTAAGGCTCTTGGTGTCAGAAAGTTGGGGCCCTGGATGGTGGTTGCCCTGACAACTATCTCTGTGGCGATAGTGACCAAGGAGACTGTTGCCAAGACTATAATTACCAGGTACAAGAGTCAAGTGATTGGTTATCAGTTCTGTCTTAGGACAGGTTCCTCCCTGTCACCTTCTTCCATCACCTGCTAAAGTTTAGTGTTTGTGGGGCCAGACGACTTGACACCCAGGGAGTTGTCAGGAGTCTGGGACCTGTGTTCTATTGTCCTCGCTTATGCTGACAGGCTGTGTGACCTTGGGCAAGTCTCTGCTTCTCTCTGGGCCTTAGTTTCCTCATCTGGAAAATGAAGAGTTTGCACAAGGCCCTTTCATCTCTAAATTTTTATCAATTTGCCTTTAAACAAGGGACAAAGTTATAAGCGAAAGGGTTGTTTCTAGGAATGATATGAAAAGTGTTAGCAACAGTTATGACTGTCACTCACCAATATATCCACGCAGTCCTGGACAGCCCTGCTATGGCAGTTATTACCCCTTCAGTGGTTGTAAGTGGGGAGGTCTGCGTGGTCCCAGAGGAAGCTCTGGAGTGGCCATTACTTGGGGGATACTTGGGGGACATTTGGGACAGGGGTTCTTAACAACTAGTAGGAATGTATCTAAATATTTTGACAACTGGTACAGCCATACTTTGCATCCTGGCTGAACACCAGCCTCGGTCGAATCTAGAATGGTGGAATTGCAGGCACTGTGAGTAGCAAAGGGAGATTTTCCAGGCAGAGGGGCTGCATGGTTGAAGCCAATGGCTGTCAAGCCCAGCCCTGGTCAAGATCTCCAAGAGTAAGACCAGTCCTTCTTCCTGGCCACTGCACCTCCCTGAGTCAGCTGTGCACAGTCCCCAGAGAGTCGGGTTTGCCAGTGTCTCAGTTCTCGGATGGCTGATGCCCAGACAAGCGGGCAGGGCACAGCAGGAGCTGGCAGAGGGAGAGAGCCCAAGGAGGAAGTGGGGAGCTCGGGGACGCCTGCTCCTCCTCTCGCAGGAGACAAGGCCCTGGGCAGATGCCAGATCTTTGGCCTCCCGGGTCTACTCCCCCTCCCCCTGCATTCCCCTCCTTGCATCTCCCAGCAGGACGTTGCAAACAGCCTCTCCAGATGGGGATGGACGCGGCTGCCGCCTCCTCCCTGCACACTTTCCATTCCCAGCCCTGAGCCTCAGCCAGGGTTCCTCAGGAAAATTGGCTGAAAGAGACATTTTCCATGCTCTTGACTCCTCTGCTGGGTGGCTGTCCCTGCCTCCACTCTCTTGTCTCTTCTGCAGCTGGTCACCCAGGCCTGGAAGGAGGGGAAATATTTGGTCAACTGGTGGCTGCTCGCTCACCATTTAATTTTATATGTTATTTTGTCTCCCTGGGCTTCACTTTCCTAATCTGTGAAATGAGCTAGCTACGCTGGGAAGCAGGCTTGGGAGACAGACATTGTTGCTTTAATCCTTAGCTCTGCAGGTTACTAACTGAGTGACTTTGGACAAAATACTTAGCCTCTTGGAGCCTCAGTTTTCCTCATCTGTAAGATGGTGTTGTCTCTTACTGTTGTGAAGATTAATGAAACAGCTCTGGTATCTGGAAGAAAGAACACCCTTCTACGCCAGGCAGATAATGAAGAGTGGAGTAACCTAAGCTAAAAATTTAATCTGGTCCTTGGAAGCTGTAATTTCAAAGTTTCACTGGGATTTTGGGCAGCGAATAGGCACACTCATTGAGAGAAATATTGCTCAACTTCAGAAGAATCAGAGAAATGCAAAGTAAACAATGAGACATCTTTTTTCCCCCCAACCTTCCCTCATCCTGTCCCTGAGAGAATGTCAAATGAGAAAAGACTGGTCTTTTGGGTTCCTAGACCCAATTCCAACGTGTGTGTGCATGTGTGTGTGTGTGTGTGTGCTTCCCCATACCAACAAGCAATTCTTGGATACCCTGCTGGTGTCAATCCTGATGCCATCTACCTGGAGATAGCATCAGATCTCCTAGGTACAGGGCTCAGTCCCACAAGACAGCCCTCCACTACAGATGCCGGGTTGTTAGCTGTACTTCTGGCTGACTGGCTATAAATCAGAGGTTCCCATGACCCCTTTCTTGGGTTTGATTAATTTGGTAGAATGGCTCACAGAACCCAGGAAAACCTTTTACTCACTAGATGACTGATTTATTACAAAGGATATTAAAAGGACACGAATCAACAGCCAGATGAAGAGGTGCATAGGGTGAGGTCCTGAACAAAGGACTTCTGTCCTCGTGGATCTTGGGGCCCAGCACGGGGATACATGGACGTGGTCTGGTTCCCCAACTTGGAAACTCTCTGAACTCCCTTCTTTGGGGCTTTCACCTGGGCATGTTTGATGAACTCATTGGCCATTGGTGATTGATTCAAACTCCAGCCCCTCTCCCCTCCTAGGATATCACATGGTGGGACTGAAAGTTCCACCCCTCTATTCAGGGTTGGTTCCCCTGGCAACCAGCCCCAATCCTTAGGTGCTTTCCAAAAGCCACCTTTATGAACATCAACACAGTTGTGGCAGAAAGGGGTTTGTTATGAATAACAAGCCACCCATTTCACCTTTATAGCTCTGAAGCTAGTTTTCTGGAACTGAGGTCAAGAGACCCAATATTATAACAAAACACGCTCCCATTGCTCTTATCATTTATATCAAGGGTGTTGGGACCTATGAGGCAAGAGCTGTGGATGAAGATCAAATACACATGAGGAATATATTTTGGTTGTCTGAACGACCAAATATATATGTTTCCTATAAATTACAATATAGGGGCTTCCCTGGTGGCACAGTGGTTGAGAAGCTACCTGCCAATGCAGGGGACACGGGTTCGAGCCCTGGTCTGGGAAGATCCCACATGCCATGGAGCAGCTGGGCCCGTGAGCCACAACTACTGAGCCTGTGCGTCTGGAGCCTGTGCTCCGCAACAAGAGAGGCCACGACAGTGAGAGGCCCGCGCACCGCGATGAAGAGTGGCCCCTGCTCGCCGCAACTAGAGGAAGCCCTCGCACAGAAAGGAAGACCCAACACAGCCATAACTAAATAAATAAAGCAAAACTGTCAACAAGTAAAAATAAATAAACACTATAAAAAATAAATAAATTACAATATAGCAACTAGTAACATCTAATGTGGGGAACTGGGCACTGTTGATATGAATATAAACAAAAAGAGTCCTTTTGGAGGGCAAGTTGGCAGTCTGTCAAAATGTAAAATGTACATGCCCTTTGACTGAGTGAATGTGAATTCAGTAATTTCTCCTCTAAGTGCAAGAATATTCACTGCCTCAAACAAACAAACAAACAAAAAACAAAAAAACAAAACCAAATAAACCCCAAAGGGACTTCCTGGTGGTCCAGTGGTTAAGACTCCACACTCCCAATTCACGGGGCCAGGTTTGATCCCTGGTCAGGGAACTAGATCCCACATGCCGCAACTAAGAGTTCGCATGCTGCAACTAAAAGATCCCGCATGCCGCAATGAAGACCAGGCACAGCCAAATAAATAAATAAATAAATATTAAAAAAAAAAAGAATATTCACTGCCACACTGTTTGTAAAACAGTTACACTAACCTAAATTCACTCACCTTTGATTGGTAAAATATGTAATCCATATTGTGGAATATTTTGCAGCAGTGAAAAGAACAAGTTAAAGAAAAAATGTACAGACTGAAAGGAGAAAAAGACATATCACAATTATAATTGAAGATTTCAACACTCCTTTCTCACAAATTGATAAAACAAGTAGACATAAAATCACTAAGTATATGGAAGACTTGAACAACATTTTCTTTTTTTGCAATAAAATGAATTTTTATAAGAACTTTTAGGCTACAGCATTATTTCAATATCTCATTGATTTTTAAAAAAATTTATTGGAGTATAATTGCTTTAAAATGGTGTGTTAGTTTCTGCTTTATAACAAAGTGAATCAGCTATACGTATACATATATCACCATATCTCCTCCCTCTTGCGTCTCCCTCCCATCCTCCCTATCCCACCCCTCTAGGTGGTCACAAAGCACTGAGCTGGTCTCCCTGTGCTATGCGGCTGCTTCCCACTAGCTACCTATTTTACATTTGGTAGTATATACATATATGTCCATACCACTTTCTCACTTCGTCCCAGCTTAACCTTCCCCCTCCCTGTGTCCTCAAGTCTATTCTCTATGTCTGCATCTTTATTCCTGTCCTGCCCCTAAGTTCTTCAGAACCTTTTTTTTTTTTTTAGATTCCATATATATGTGTTAGTATACTGTATATGTTTTTCTCTTTCTGACTTACTTCACTCTGTATGACAGACTCTAGGTCCATCCACCTCACTACAAATAGCTCAATTTCATTTCTTTTTGTGGCTGAGTAATATTGCATTGTATATATGTGCCACATCTCCTTTATCCATTCATCTGTTGATGGGCACTTAGGTTGCTTCCATGTCCTGGCTGTTGTAAATAGAGCTGCAATAAACATTGTGGTACATGACTCTTTTTTTTTTTTTTTTTTAATCCTTTTTTTTTAAGTTTATTTATTTATTTTTTTAATTAGTTTCTGCTTTATAACAAAGTGAATCAGTCATACATATACATCTGTTCCCACATCCCTTCCCTCATGCATCTCCCTCCCTCCCACCCTCCCCATCCCACCCCTCCAGGCGGTCACAAAGCACCGAGCTGATCTCCCTGTGCTCTGCGGCTGCTTCCCACTATCTATCTACCTTACGTTTGGTAGTGTATACACGTCCATGCCTCTCTTTCGCCTTGTCACAGCCCACCCTTCCCCCTCCCCATATCCTCAAGTCCATTCTCAAGTAGGTCTGCGTCTTCATTCCCGTTTTGCCCCTAGGTTCTTCATGACATTTTTTTTTAAAATTCCGTATATATGTGTTAGCATACGGTATTTGTCTTTCTCTTTCTGACTAACTTCACTCTGTATGACAGACTCTAGGTCTATCCACCTCATTACAAATAGCTCAGTTTCGTTTCTTTTTATGGCTGAGTAATATTCCATTGTATATATGTGCCACATCTTCTTTATCCATTCATCCGATGATGGACACTTAGGTTGTTTCCAGCTCCGGGCTATTGTGAATAGAGCTGCAATGAACATTTTGGTACATGTCTCTTTTGGAATTATGGTTTTCTCAGGGTATATGCCCAGTAGTGGGATTGCTGGGTCATATGGTAGTTCTATTTGTAGTTTTTTAAGGAACCTCCATACCGTTCTCCATAGTGGCTGTACCAATTCACATTCCCACCAGCAGTGCAAGAGTGTTCCCTTTTCTCCACACCCTCTCCAGCATTTATTGTTTCTAGATTCCTTGATGATGGCCATTCTGACTGGTGTGAGATGATATCTCATTGTAGTTTTGATTTGCATTTCTCTAATGATTAATGATGTTGAGCATTCTTTCATGTGTTTGTTGGCAGTCTGTATATCTTCTTTGGAGAAATGCCTATTTAAGTCTTCTGCCCATTTTTGGATTGGGTTGTCTGTTTTTTTGCTATTGAGCTGCATGAGCTGTTTATAAATTTTGGAGATTAATCCTTTGTCAGTTGCTTCATTTGCAAATATTTTCTCCCATTCTGAGGGTTGTCTTTTGGTCTTCTTTATGGTTTCCTTTGCTGTGCAAAAGCTTTGAAGTTTCATTAGGTCCCATTTGTTTATCTTTGTTTTTATTTCCATTTCTCTAGGAGGTGGGTCCAAAAGGATCTTGCTGTGATTTATGTCATAGAGTGTTCTACCTATGTTTTCCTCTAAGAGTTTGATAGTTTCTGGCCTTACATTTAAGTCTTTAATCCATTTTGAGCTTATTTTTGTGTATGGTGCTAGGGAATGATCTAATCTCAAACTTTTACATGTCCCTGTCCAGTTTTCCCAGCACCACTTATTGAAGAGGCTGTCCTTTCTCCACTGTACATTCCTGCCTCCTTTATCAAAGATAAGTTGGCCATATGTGCGTGGGTTTATCTCTGGGCTTTCTATCCTGATCCACTGATCTATCTTTCTGTTTTTATGCCAGTACCAGACTGTCTTAATTACTGTAGCTTTGTAGTATAGTCTGAAGTCAGGGAGCCTGATTCCTCCAGCTCCGTTTTTCGTTCTCAAGATTGCTTTAGCTATTCGGGGCCTTTTGTTTTTCCAAACAAATTTTGAAATTTTTTGTTCTAGTTCTGTGAAAAATGCCATTGGTAGTTTGATAGGGATTGCATTGAATCTGTAGATTGCTTTCGGTAGTAGAGACATGACTCTTTTTGAATTATGGTTTTCTCAGGGTATATGCCCAGTAATGGGATTGCTGGGTCGTATGGTAGTTCTATTTTTAGTTTTTTAAGGAACCTCCATACTGTTCTCCATAGTGGCTGTACCAATTTACATTCCCACCAACAGTGCAAGAGGATTCCCTTTTCTCCATACCCTCTCCAGTATTTATTGTTTGTAGATATTTTGATGATGGCCATTCTGACTACAAACCTCACTGTAGTTTTGATTTGCATTTCTCTAATGATTAGTGATGTTGGGCATCCTTTCATGTGTTTGTTGGCAATCTGTATATCTTCTTTGGAGAAATGTCTATTTAGGTCTTCTGGCCATTTTTGGATTGGGTTGTTTGTTTTTTTGATATTGAGCTGTATGAGCTGCTTGTAAATTTTGGAGATTAATCCTTTGTCAGTTGCTTCATTTGCAAATATTTTCTACCATTCTGAGGGTTGTCTTTTCATCTTGTTTATGTTTTCCTTTGCTGTGCAAAAGCTTCGACATTTCATTAGGTTCCATTTGTTTATTTTTGTTTTTATTTCCATTTCTCTAGGAGGTGGGTCTAAAAGGATCTTGCTGTGATTTATGTCATAGAGTGTTCTGCCTATGTTTTCCTCTAACAGCATTTTCAATCACCTAGGCCTAATTGACATTTTTAGAAGACTACACCAAACAATGGCAGAATGCAGATTATTTTCAAGTATACATGGAACATGGATTATGATAGACCCTATATACAAAACGACTCTCAAATTTGCAATTGGATTAAATTAGAAATCAATAACAAAAAGTACCTACAGGAACCCCTCAAATATTTGGAAATTAAACAATATATTTCTGAATAAACTATGGGAAGAAGAAATCACAGGGGAAATTGGAAAATATTTTAAACTGAATGATAATGAAAATACAACATACCAAAATTTGTGGGTTGCATCTCAAGCAGTGCTTGGAGGAAAATTTATAGCTTGATATAAATTATATAGCTTTTTTTTTCTAATACAGCTTTATATGCTTGTATTATAAAAGAAGAAAGGTCTCAAATAATTGATCTAAGTTTCTAACTTAAGAAGCTAGAAAAAGAAGAACAAATAATAAGGTAGGTTTCTGTGTACTGGCATGGATAGAAAGCCAGGAGAAATTAAGTGAAAAAAGCAAATTATACATAATATGTACAGTATCGAGGCAACAATTTCTTGCTGCCCCTTGCTGTTCTTCTACCTTTCCTTCAAACATAGAATCCCTGATTTTGAGCTAGCACATGGCTATTCAGAATAAAGTATTCTGGACTCCTTTGCAATTAAGGGTGGTGATGTGACTAAGCTCTACCAATGAGATGTAAGCAGAGGTGATATGTACATCTTCTGAGAGGCTTTGCTTTTTTTTGAGCTCCTAACTACTTCCTGCTGGCTGAAATATGGATGTGACGACTGCAACTTGGGCAGCACAGTGGATTGAAGATGGTGGAACCACAAGATAGTAAGAGCCAGGGTCCCTGCACTGTGGAATGCCATGCCTGCCTTGGACTGCCCACTTCTGGACTTCTTCTGCATGAGGGAGACAAATACTTCTATTTTGTTTCCATCACTGCTAGTTTGGATTTCGTCCCTTGCAACTTTTCAGTCTTTTGTAGCTTTCATCCCTGTGCAACTGAACACATATAACTCTGACACCATTTATGTGAAAAAAAGCAAAGAAACCTATATATGTGTACCAGATGGATGATTTTGACTTTGGCACAGAAACCCCAAGGTAATTTGCTTCAACACTGAAGACATATTATCTTACATAACAAGTCCAGAGGTGGGGCAGCTTCAGGGTTGGCTAATTCGGTGGCTCGACTTCATCACCAAGGACTCAGGGACTTCCCATCTTTCAGCTTTGCCATCTTCTGACTAGATCCCGTCGTAATTGCCAGATGGTGGCTACAGTTCCAGGCAACTCGTTCATATATTTCAATTACCAGAAGATAAGGGACTCCCTTTCTGCTGCAGCTCTTTTTGTTTGTTTGTTTGCTTGTTTATCATCTCTTTTTCAAAAGCAAAGAAACTTTTTTCTAGAGCCCTCCAGCCAACCTTCCCTCACATTTCATTGGTCATAGCTGGTTTGTAAGTCCGTCTTTATTTTATTTATTTATTTATTTGACTGCACTGTGGGGCTTGTGGGATATTAGTTCCCATATCAGGGATTGAACCTGGGCCCTTGGCAGTGAGACCATAGACTCTTAACCACTGGACCACCAGGGAATTCCCAGGATTTATTCTTGATCCCATGAAAATGAGAACAACAGAGCAAAATTGTGACTCTGACAGTAGGGAAGGAAACAAAGGTGGCCAAATGTCTGCTACAATATATATCTAAGTGTGCTGAAAAATCGGGAAGGATACACTCCAAACTGCTAATGGTGAGTACTTCTGGGGAGAGGAGTGGGATGGGGGGGAAATGAAAGGAGTTCTGTGGAAAATACTAAAATTGCTATCCAACAACCCTTACCCACTTCTCTGTTGCTCACAAAAGCTCACAAAAGAGCGGCAAAGGGACGAATCATTATTGGCCCAAGCCAAGTGTGGCGATCTCATTCCTTTTTGCCTGATAGTTGCTTTCTCAGCCTCCCTTGCAGCTAGAGGTGGCCATGAGACTCAGTCTGGCCAGTGAGATATGAAAGGAAACTGCTGGGAGAATAATTTCCTCCTCGATAAAAAGAAAACCTCTTTCTGACCTTTCCCCTCCCATTCTTGCTTGTAATACTGGTGTGAGGATGTGATGCTTGGAGTTGTTGTAGCCATGTTGCAACCATGAAGGAAATGCCTAGAGAATTATGGAGATGCAGACCCAGTGTCCTGACATTTTAAGGCTGATGAATCAACCTTAGCATTGCCTACTTCTGGACATTCTGTTAGAAAATATCCTTATAAGGGTTTCTATCATGTGTAGTTGAGGGCAGCTTAACAGATAAATGCATTTTTACTTTTACCATATGTTTTCTGTTTTTCTGATTTATCCTTATAATTAAAATATATTATTTACGTAATTCAAAGTTCAATTTTAAAAATGTACCACTTGGCATTGGGCACCTTTGGAATCCCAATAGGCCTGAAGAGGCACTCTTGGAAAGGAGATTGGGAGGAGCTGAACAAAAAGAACAAACCGTTCTTTATAATTAAGTCCTAACTACATGATATGAGGGGTGACCCTGCAGACTGGGAAATGGCTGAGAATACATTTCTCTCTCACTATTTGGGTTTAGACCAGAGGTTACAAACTGTCAGCCTCTGGTCAGAACCTGGCTGGGGGACATGTTTTGCTTCTCCTGTCCAGGGCTTAAAAAAATTGGAATTAGCAATAGTTATTTAGGAATTGGGATACTTCACATAAATATCTGGCTTGCTGCTTTTCCTAGAAAAAAACGAAATATGTGAAAAATATTTTTCATTTCAAAAAATGAAAAAATGAAATATCTTAGAAAAAATGAAATATCCTAACAGGAGTAATAGGCAGCTTAGTTCTGTCATTCCTTTTAGGTAGGAAAGGACTTTCAGTTTGCCACAGACCTTGATGCTCCCTAATTTTTTTTTTTTTTTTTGCAGTACGCGGGCCTCTCACTGCTCTGGCCTCTCCTGTTGTGGAGCACAGGCTCCGGACACGCAGGCTCAGTGGCCATGGCTCACGGGCCCAGCCGCTCCGTGGCACGTGGGATCTTCCCGGACCGGGGTGCGAACCCGTGTCCCCTGCATCGGCAGGCGGACTCTCAACCACTGCGCCACCAGGGAAGCCCAGCTCCCTAATGTTTGTCACCCAGTCTACGTCATTGATTTGTATTACCTGATTCTGTGAGCATTTGCATTTGTGATCCCTGGCTTAGGTTTTGGATTCAAAGTGCACGTGTGCATACCTGCACGCATGTATGTAAGATTCACAGACAACTGACTGTGTGGAAAGGCATGCAAACTTACTCACACAGGTGGGCAGACCTTGAAGAGGACTGAGTGTGGAGTGGTCACACTTACTCTGGACTCTTCTGTAAGACTAGAAGAGCTAAGAACACCCTTGACTGCCCTGCTGGGGCACCTGGAGTCTTAATCCAGCCCCGATAACTCAGACTTCTGAAGATTGCTGCTAGGGGCGGGGGATAATTCTGAGGCAAGACCTATATCTGTCGGTAAGGAGTAGGGTTTTCTGAAAGGTGGATGGAGATTTGCCCAGTGCAGGCTTGAAGAAACTGGTGCTCCTGGAGAGAGGCATGGGTTTGAGGAAGGGAGGCAAGGTCAGACTCTGGGGACAGTGTCCCAGTGCCCCTGACATCCCACTAGGAAGGAACCCCTTTACCTTAGGGCCTTCTCTCTGTACTCATTAGAACAAGACTGAGTTTGTGTGTTGGGGGAGAGTTAAGACCCAGCCACAGCCTTCCTTCAGCCTCCACCTTATCCTGTCATGGGTTGGCTCCCCCAGATGTCCACATCTTAGTCTCTGGAACCTGTGAATATGTTTTTTTTTTTTAATATTTATTTTCTTATTTATTTTGTCTGTGCCAGGTCTTAGGTGCAGCACATGGACTACTTAGTCGTGGCATTCAAACTCTTAGTTGCGGCATGCATGCGGGATCTAGTTCCCCGACCAGGGATCGAACCTGGGTCCCCTGCATTGGGAGCACGGAGTCTTACCCACTGGGCCACCAGGGAAGTCCTGGAACCTGTGAGTATGTTATGTTACACGGCAAAGGAGAATTAAGGTCACAGATGGAATTTCAGGCTGCTAATCTGCTGACTGTGAAACAGGAAGGTTATGCTGGATTGTCTGGATGGGCTCAATGTAATCACAAAGGTGGAAGAGTGAGGCAGCAGAGAGAGAACCAGAGAGATGGCAGCATGAGATGGGCTTGGCTCGACATTGTTGGCTTTGAAGATGGAGCGAGCGGTCAGGAGCCAAGGAAAGCGGCTGGCTTCTAGCAGCTGAGAAAGGCAAGGAAACAAAAGCTTCTCTAGAGCCTCTAGAAGGGAATGCAGCACTGCAGACACCTTGGTTTTAGCCCAGTGGGATCTAAGTTGGACTTCTATTTGACAGAACTATAAGATAATAACTTTGCTGTTTTAAGCCGTTAAGTTTGTGGTAATTTGTTATGGCAGCAATAGGAAACAAAAGCACCAGGACACCTAGAGAGTCCACGTTGTAGGTGAGACTCCACTTTACTGCTGGAATCAACCTCCAGACATGTGAATAATTTCGGCTCCAGACATGTGAGATGATTCCAGTCACTCCAGTCTTTGTGAGTTTCCCAGCCGAGGTCCCAGAGAAGAGCAGTACCCACTTCGCCTTGCCCAAATTCCTGACTCACAAAATCTATGAGTATAATAAAATGATTGTTTTTATGCCACTAAGCTTTGGGTGGTTTGTTATGCGGCGCAGAAACTGGAACAGCGATCCATCTTAGCCTTGAACTTGAATCAGATGGAACTGGGAAAACAACACACACTGTTGAACCCAGAGCTCCCATCCCATCGTTAGTATTATTTTTAACTAAACCCTGAACTGAACAGAAGGAAACAGTGCCGAAATTGAAACTGAACTTGTATATTTTTTCAAGCTGTTGAACTAGAATATTCAAATATTCTTGAGACGGTCGCATAAAGAATTCTACCCTAACCCCTTCACTCCGTATATTTTGATTTGCCTAAGGTCACATGGTCATAGCAGAGCTTAGAGATTCTTAATCTTTAAAAACATTTTGTTTTACAAAGCAGCCAGCTGTGACTCTCTCTACCCTCCTTACCTTCCTTCAGAGCACATACCCTTATCAAAGTTTGCTGAATAAAGGAAGGACTGAGCTGTGCCTGGGAGATGTGAATTTCTCACCATCCAAGGACAAGGGAGTTCCAGCCTGAACCTGATTCCTTGGGGGTCCCCAAGCGGAAGCTTCGTGCCCTTGGCTGAGAAATTGGAACCTTCCGTCAGGGCCAGTGATCCTCAGTATTTGAGTAGACAGGCTGGGGTGTGTTGGGATCCAGGTGGCCTTCATCTCGTCTGGATCAGGACAGCACAGTTTGTGGCCTTCCCCCAAAGTAAAAGGAGGGGGGAGACTCTGAGGAGACTTGGGGCCCCTGGGGAGACATTCCTCTTTCCAGAGCTTTATCACTTTTTCCATAACAGTGCCCTCCCTTCAAGGTGGAAAGTCGCAGCTGGCGGCTGAGGATACTCTCAATGTGCTTTTGTTCTCCACCCTGCCCCCAGCCCAGGCAGCAGGGTGCTAAGCAGACACCAGCCTGCGCCGGACTTGCTGTACCGTCGGACAGTGCGATATAGTTGAGCCTTTCACACCACGGGACTAGACTTCCCTGGTTCGTACCCTGGCTATTTGCTAACTGTGCAACCTTGGCAGGGTATCTGCTATAGTTTCTCCATCTGAAAACTGGCATGGTGATATGAGCAGTTCTGAGGATTTAATATGCGAAAAGCACTTAACACAGCACCTGATACATGGTAAGAGTGATGGAACTGTTTGCTGTTGTTGTTTCATGACCTTGGGAGATTCTCCTTCTCTGGGCCTCAGTTTCCCCAACTGTACAATGAAGATGGCAGTTCCTACCTGCCTCTTGACAGCTGATCTGGGTGTGAATCCTGACTACGCTTTCTTGCTGTGTGGCCTTGGACAAATTTCTTGTGTTCTCTTAGCCTCAATGTGCTCATCTGTTATCTGTTAAATGGTACCTATTAAGTAGATGGTGATGAAGAAATGAGAAAATGTGTACCAAGCATGGAGCATGGGGCTTACCACATAGAAAGAGCTAAAACAAAGTTAGCTTTTTGCTTTTTTTTTGGTTTGTTTTTATGTCTGAGAAAGAACTTTCTAAACTATAATAGGCCATGTCCCTGGGAGGAATATTGTGGTTTTCTTACATGCTTTCCCAGCCATGCCTTATTTACAGACTCCTAGAATCAGAGAGATCAGGTTTGGAAGGGGCCTTTTACAGATTGGTTAATTAATCCATTCCACAAATATTTAGTGATCCCCTACTATGAGCCAGGTACTGATGCAGGTGTTGAGGAGAGAGCAGCACCAGGGTTTTGCCCTTGCGGACCTCTCATTCCTGTGGGGGAGGCAGACAGCAAACGTGTGAGTACATGAGTATATGCTACAAGTTCAGATTCAATCCCTTTATATTACAGATGGGAAAGCTGAGGCCCAAGAAGGGAAGAGAGTTTCCTAAAGTCCTCCAGTGTCTTAATAGGGCAAAAACTCCCAAGCGAGTCTTCACGGTCTCAAAATATCTTACCCTAAACAAACTCTGGTTTCCCTAATGCTTTAAGATATGATATAGCAGGAACCAGCATTTCCTGAATCTTCCTAGACACAGGAACTGTTATAAGTACTTGACACATCTTAAGTCATTTAATCCTCACATCAATCCTGAGGGAGGGAATTGTCATGAATCCCATTTTATAGATGGGGAAACTAAGGCACAGAGAGATGGAGGGGAGCAGGGGTTGAATACTGACCCCCTGGTTTAGGGCCCATGCCCTCCACCACTGTGCTGTCTTGCTGTGTTGGCTGCATACTCACCCCTGCATCTAGTCTGCACTATTTCTTTCTTTCTTCCCTCCCCTGCCTTCCCCCAATCCTGGTCTCAATGATTTCTTCCACAATCTGAGTAGCTTTGGGTACTCCCTTTCTGGCCCTCAATTTCCCCATCTGTGAATTAAGAGGATTATTTTCATGACCACCCTGATTTTTAGCACCTTATCAGTTTGTAATTATTTTAATCATATACGTGTTTTCTAGTCTGTTTTCCCCACCAGACTGTGAGCTCCAGGGAGCAACACACTACTCCTTTTTCACCACTATCTCCCTAGAACCTGGCACTGTGCCCTGCACTTAGTAGGCCCTCAGTTAATATTTGCAGATGAAGAAAGGAAGGAATCACGCTGATTGTCCCCAGGTTTTTCCAAACCAGCTCCTGCGCTCTCTCCCTGGCCCTCTTCCGTTCTCAGCCTGTGGGGCCTCCTCCCTCCCTCCCTCTCACCTCCCAGGGCCGGCTTGGGCCCTCCATCCGGCCTGCATTTTTCTGGGTTTGATATCATTTTTTCCACTCTCCCGGGCTGCTGCCGGCTGCCTCTGCCAACTTTCCACAACTATAGCCCCTCCCCCATGACCACAGGCCTCCAGAGACAGCTTAGGGTGGGGGAAGACCCTCCTCTTTTTCCCTTCCCTGGGCTGGAGTTGGGATAGGAAAGTAAGTGCCATCAGTGCCCTGCTGGCAAGATTGGGGGGTCACAGCTGGAGGATGGCTCGCCTGCTTGTGCTTTGGTGTTCCTGGCAGCAGGGACACGGCCGACGTGGGGGGCTGAGGCATCTGGGCAGGCAGCTGGCTGGGGGCAGGGGTGTCAGGCATCAGGGACACAATGGTCCAAACTGTTTGCATCATGTTCTCCTCTCAAAGTAGTGACACCACTTCCCCTTATGCTGGAAACTCCTGACCTGACCCCCAAGGCCCATCCCCAGCCATGATGCCTCACTACCACCTACTTCCCACACAGACATAGGAGGAGGCTGGGCCCTGAGGTCTGGTCCTTACCCTTACTGGCTGGGCGACTCTGGGGTGCTCACTTCCCCTCTCTGGGCTTCAATTTCCACAGCTAGAAAACGGAATGAGTTGGACTAAATCGGGGGTCCATCCTGGGGATTAATGGATTGAGTTTCATGGAGTCCACCCGCCCCCTTTAAATTGTGTGCAAAATTGTGTTTGAAAGTCCATTTCCCTGGGAGTCTATAGTTTTTTGTCACATTCTCCAAGAGAACTGTGGATAAGCTGGCCACAGACTCTAGTCTCACAAGCCTGGGCTGGAATCCTGGCAACTTCACTTATAGCTGCTGTGTGATCTGGAGCATAAGCCTTCACTGTTCTATGCCTCTGTTTTCTAACTAGTTAAATATGGGTCGTGAAGATTAATAGTTGTGACAGCTTAGTACCCAGTCAGCTCCCAACAAACACCAGCTATTACATTGCTAGGATGAGGGTGAAGATTTTTTTTTTCAGAGAATATTTTGTGAATTTACAATCTAAAAAAACGAGTTAATGAGAGAATAGGAGGTCATCACCCTGAACTGTGGTTGCTTGTGCTCCACTGTGTCTCCCTCAAAGTCGTGGGGCAGGGGCTGTGCCCAGTGGTTCAGAGAAGGGCCTGAATGCATAATTGGTCCAGTGATTTTATTGACTAACCCTGACACCCAGGTCAGCAGGCCAACCCAGTCTGCAGCCCGTGTAGATGGACAAGTGGGAGGTGGAGATGCCTGGAAGAGCCCAAAAGAAGAGATCTGGGCACTCAGACAGGACATCCTTCTGGTCTGGTTTATTGTGGGGGAATTTCTGAGGGTTGGCCAGAGCCCAAGGACAAGGAAGACTTTTTACAAAAAGACACGCACCGCATGAAAACCCCAATTTAGGCTTTGGCCCCATGGTCTGTCCATCACTTGCCCAGGGCAGAGAGGTCCGTGAAGTTGCGGCTGGGGAGATGCTCTGTACGTTGCGGGAGTGGGCGGCCAAGGCCCACGATGCAGACTGCAAGCCACAGAGACTCTGCCTCTCCGTGGCCCTGGTGGAGGCTAGAATGCATCCCAGTGCCCCCCACCCAGAGAGTGGGCGGGTGGCCTCAGAGCACGGCCAGGTTGTGGCAGGACTTGGAGCGGGCCTTGAGTGCCCGGCGGCGGGCGCTGCGGGCAGTTAAGCGTGCCAGGAAGTGTCGAGCCCGCTGGCCGAGGCTTGCCCGTCGTCTGGGGGCCGGCGGCTCTCGGCCTGCGCAGTTCCTGCGGCGCAAGCGCAGTTGGCGCACTACACCTTCGAAGAGCTCCGCCACGTTGTGCTGCAGCGTGGCTGACGTCTCGATGAATTTGCAGTCGAACACCACAGCGCAGGCGCGGCCCTCTGAGCGGGTGGGGTCAGTGAGCCAGGGCGGAGCCACAACCGGAAAAAGGAGATAAAGGTAGCAGGAGGTGTGTTCAGTCTCAACCGGAAGCATGATTTTTCCTTTCCCCATACCTCGTGCTGCGTGCCAGGGGACTCAGAGATAAATCTGGCTTTGAGGAGTTAGTTCACAGGTTAGTGATTGATACTGATAGCAGGATGAGGCTGGGAAGACCGGGAGGTCCCACGGAAGGGTCTTGACTGCCAGGGAAGGGGTCTAATCTGTGCATCAGAATTGTCTGGGGGAGCTTGTTAAAATGCAGGTTGCTGAGCCCATCCGCAGATATTCTAATTTGGTAGGCGAGGCCTGGGAACCAGCGATTCAACAAAATCTCCTGGGGATCATGTTGCAGAATTTTGGGACGTCTGCTCATAAAGCATATGGTCTTCCATCTCCAGGATGCCACTGGGCTGGATGCAGGGGCCTGGGTTCTAGTCCTCAGTGGCTGGTGACCCTGTAGAACTGGCCTCCCCACTCTGGGTCTCAGTTTCCATATTTTTTAGATTTCGCCCTGTGAGTAGGGCCATTTTTAGATCTTTATGGGTCCCACCTGATACATCAATTGTATCAAAATATTCCCCCTCCCACTTTAAATACAATTTAAGTATGACTTTAAACATTTTGGTTTGCAGTTGCTGGCTGACACAATATTATGTTTTGTACACAAAGCTCTGTGAAATTTGAATTTATAATTTTCTCACTGTATTTTGGAGTCAATAATTGTCTTTTTCAGGTCTCAGATGTAAGCCCTTGAAAGGCTTACAGGCACTGGGCCTATCATCATGCCTGGTGAATAAAGTGTCTCAGACTAAGGGCATTGGGGCACATAGGGGAATTTTTAGGCAAAGAAGTGACAGGGTCAGCTCTGGTTCGGGAAAACTCTGGCAGCTGGTGAGGAGAACCGATTGAGTGGTGGTAGAGAAGTACCAGGGTTGGCCTAGGCTAAAGTGGAGATGCCAGGATGGGGCAGAGGCTCTGGGCATGGGGACAGGAAGGGACTGTGGGGTTAAGGGAGGTGGACCCGACAAGGTTTGGGGACTGGTCTGAGGGAATGAGAGAGGAGGCAAGCCAAGAATGGTTTCAGGCTTTCAGGCTTAGGCAAGTAGATGCAGGATGGAGGTGGCCGGGGTGGGGGTGGTGGGGCACGAGTCACTGAGATGAGGAGCACTGGAGGAGACGCAGTGACAACAGGGCTAAGAGAAAGATGGAGGAGGAGGGTGGAGTGGAGGGCTCACCTTCCACGGAGACTTCCCGGCAGCGTGCCAGGTCCGCCTTGTTGCCCACCAGGATGATGGGCACGTGGTCCGCCTGATATGCGCGCCGCAGCTGAATGCGGAGCTCAGAGGCACTCTCGAAGCTGCCCCGGTCTGCGATGGAGTACACGATAACGTAGGCGCTGCCCACCTGCAGGCATGACTCCTGGCTCCAGCTTTCATCCTGTAGGGGAGGGAACCCAGGCCCATCCTCAGACGGTACCTAGGCCCTGGCTGAGAAAGGAGGGGCTGGGATGGTCTAACGGGTGGGATGGGGCTGAGGTTAATACTTTGGACAGGTTGGGGGACAAATTCTGTCATAATTTCCTGTGTCACCTTGGGAAACCACCGATCTTCTCTGAGCCGCAGTTTCTCTGCTTGAAAAATTGGGCTAATGACACTACCTCACTCCATTCTCTCATTCATTGGTTCCTTCTGTAGGCCGGGCACTGGCAACAAAAGATTTATTGGGTTCTGCTAAGGAGAGTTCTGGCTTTGCCTTTTCAGCTCTTTTGTCTGGTTTGAGGAGGGTTTGCCCTTGCTAGACAGTCCTTTTGGCTTTTTGCAGTCCAGAGTTAAGAAAAAAAAAGGAAGGGAGAGAAGTGGGGACAGGAGCCTGTCTTCCAGGGGAGGTTTGTTTCTGGATAGTCTTGAAGAGAGAGTTGAAGGAGCAACTGTGGCGTGTAAGTGAAGGGAGTGGGAGAGGCAAGGGGCATTTTAAGAAGTGGAGTCCTTTCAAGATGTTTGACAAGGAAAGGAAAGAACTGGAGTAATTTTGATATTATTTTGGATGATGCTCTTTTGTCAGGGACAGCACTCCGAGACTGAACCACCTAGGTAACAGCTTTCTAAGTGTTTCTAAGTGTTTCAGGAGACACAGTTCCTGCCCTCCAGAAGCTCATGATTAGGAAGGGATGCTATGAAAATGGAGAGATATAATGCAGTGTGATAAGTACCATTAAGAGAGGCATATGCAGGGACGTCCCTGGCAGTCCAGTGGTTAAGACTCGTGCTTCCATTGCAGGGGGTGCGGGTTCGATCCCTGGTCAGGGAACTAAGACCCCTGCCATGCTGTGCAGCTCGGCCAAAAAAAAGAGAGCCATGTGCAAGTGGCTGGAGGACCCATGGGGCTTGGGGCGGGGGTAGACCAGAAGAACTCAACTGGGCAGAGTGTGGGAGGGCTTCACAGTGGACTGGTGAGTGGGGTTAGAAAGGATGAGCAGGCTGAGTAGGAGGGAAGAGAGTGGGCAGGAGTGGGAAATGCCGAGCGTGGTGGAAGTATTGTTTGTGAGGGGAAAAGAAGCCAGAAAAGTTTTCTGATAACCAAATAAGGTAGATAAGTAGGAAAGCATCGGATCCATGGTCAACATCATTGTCAAAAGGGGTAAGTTTTGAACAGCTGTACTGATCCTTCCCCGGGGCCAAATAACCCTGAACTGAGTCAAACAGATGTGGGTTCTTATTCTGGGTTCTTAGCTTTGACTATGGACAGGTTCCTTCCTCCCTCGGAGTCTGTTTTCTCATTTGTAGAATGAGAGGGTGGGTCTTGACCATTCATTCATTCATTGTACAAATATTTACGGAAGATTTGCTATGTGTTAGCATCACAAAAGCTGGTTGGTACATGGATTGGTGGGTAAGAACCCCTTGGGGGTGTGATTAAAAATGTAGATTCCAGGACCCCACTTTTATAGGTTCTATTTCATTAGGTCTGGGGTGAGACTTGAGAATCTGATTTCTAATACTCTTCAGGTGACCCCGATGGTCAGCGAGGCTGGGGTACTACTGGATGAACCAAAGGCCCTCCCAGTTCTGTCAGATTTTGCCTCTCTGACATCAACATGGACCCTCTCTGCATGGACCCTCTTTGGGAACTGCCTTCACAAACATGGCCACGGAAACTGTAGGGAAATCAAGGGCCAGAGAAGAGAACACTTTCTCAAGGCCACACAGCCAGCTGGGCACAGAATTCCAATTCCTGCCTTCTAGTCTGTCTCCCAAATGGGACTCCCAGTCTAATCACTCTTCTTAATTCACTGGACTCTGTCCCATAGGATTCTCAACTGCATCCAAAAAGTAGACCCTCCTTCACCAGTCTGTGAGCTCCAAGAGGCCAGGAGGCATGTCTGCCTTAGTCACTGATGGGTCTTCAGTGTCCTGGCGCATTATAAATATCCAGCCAGTGTTTCTTTTTTCTTCCTTCCTTTCTTTTTTTAAAAATAAAGCTTGGGTGTGAGCTGGCCACTGGATCCCCAAGGCTTTCCACTGGCCCTCGGATGTGGGACCCTCAAGGCTGCCGCCCTGAGGCTGGCCCTGAGGCTGGCTGTGTGTGATGGGCCTGCAGGGACCTGACGTCGGACCCCCGGGCAGGCCTTGCATATCTGGGTTTGGTCATGGTGCCCTCCCTTCACCCTGGCTGAGGTGGGGACCAGCCAGCCAGTGTTTCTTTTCTTTTTTTTTTTTTTTTTTTTGCGGTACACGGGCCTCTCACTGTTGTGGCCTCTCCCATTGCGGAGCACAGGCTCCAGATGCGCAGGCCTAGCGGCCATGGCTCAGGGGCCCAGCCGCTCCGCGGCATGTGGGATCTTCCCGGACCAGGGCACGAACCCACGTCACCTGCATCGGCAGGCAGACTCTCAACCACTGCGCCACCAGGGAAGCCCCAGCCAGTGTTTCTTAATAAACGAGTGAAGCAGTGGAACCTCAGATGGAGGTTCAGAAGGTGATGCTCCCAGTGGGGATGGTCCTAGTGCATAAGAGTATAAGCTTTGGGCTATTATAAATCTGGGTTTGAATCCCACTTGCTATCTGAGAACTTGGGACACATAACCTCTCTGAGCTTTGATTTCCTCATTGGTAGAACGGGAATCAGAAATACACTCATTGTATAGTTTTTGTCTTGACTGAATGTCAAAATATATGTCTAGTGTTTAGCACAGGGGCTGACACTTAGGAAGAAGGTGCTCCATAAATGTCAGCTGCTCTTAGGAGAACCATCATCATTATTATGATGCTCATTTGGACCTGGGTTTCCTTTTATGCTAGTTAAAAGGAATTGGTCTCGTAGCTCCTTCATCCCTAAATTTGGGCCTATCTCTGGAGCTGTCAGCCATTCTTGTCAATCACCCAATATTGCCCTCCTAAGCCCCACCCTGTGGGCAGGGCCTCCCTGAGTGTTAGGGGAGGGGCCTACCCCTTAGAGAGATGGGATCCCAGGTGATTTTTAGATCCTTCTCTTTGCTTAGTTGTATTTCTTCAAAGTTCTACAATGAGCATGTGTTACCTGTATAGCAAGAAAAAAGACTCACCAAGATAAACAAAGGTAAGAAAACTCAAGCAAGATAAGAAAAGCATAATGGGGACATGTCCCTGCCCAGTGCTCTCTTCCTCCTTTGGAATGGGCTAGGGAAGGACATCTTTGGTTTCCTCTTTTTACTAGCTACGAAGTCATGATCGATAAGAATTATCATTATTTACAATTCTTCACTCACGTTCAGCATTTTTTCATGCTCCAAACTGTGCTTATCTCCGTGAAACTGCATAAGAAGTTTGAAAAAACCAGCTGGTAAGGAAGGCAGGAATGATTCACCCATTTATTAGGTGAGAAAACTGAAGCTCAGAGTGGGTAAGTCAATTGCACAAAGCCAACTGGTAAGATAAAGGAAGACAGGGTTCAACCTCAGGCTAAATCTGGTGTTCCTTTTTCTGTACAATGTGGGTGGGTGGAATGGGATAAGGGTGCTCATGAGGGGAAGATTTGCAGGGGGAGAAGCACATCCTGGGATGGCTGTGAGGAGAGGATGAATGGAGTGAGAAAAGGGGGTCAGGGTCATGAGGTTCTCCTGGCTTTGGTTGGAAAGGCTGCTTAGGAGCTGTGGGTTTGGGGAGGTGCTGAGGATGGGCCCTGCCCTGTCCCTGCTCTGTAGTGTCCTAGGAGGGGACAGGAATCTGGTACTAACCTCAGCACCCCTCCCCCCAAATCCTGCTTGTTGTGCCATACCAGTTTCTCAGCCTCCCAGGTGTCCATGACCAGCAGTGTGGTATCCTCTCCATCCACCGTGAGGGTCCTCTCGTACACATCTTCTGCAGCTGAGGAAAGACACGGATTTCAGGGAGGAGGTGCAGGCCTGGGGAGGATGCAGGCCTCCCTAACCCCTCTTTCCGCCCCCTCCACTTCTCCTTGAAGTGCTCACCATATTTGTTAGATGTCTGTCTCTCCTGATAGGCCAAGAAACGGCATGAGGAGCCCATGTCTCACCAGCTGCCAGCACAGTACCTGGCACACAGTAGGTGCTGAGAAAGGTTTTGTTGGTTTGGTTGAATGAATGAGTGTGGGGCGGTGGGGTTAAAGTTGGGCTGGGAGTTCTCCCAGTCGTGCTGTGTCCCTGGCTTAGTGTATGCTTCAGGCAGGTCCCATTACCCTCTCTGGAACTCTGTCTCCCTATCTGTCATACATACTGGTGTACATGGGTACATATGGGCTCACACTCTGAGCAGTCAGGGCTGGAGAAAGGGCGTGGTCAGAGTGTCCCCACCTCCTCTCTGCCTTTAACCTCCCCTCTCCCCCCACTCACCCTGGGTCCTCTCTGCCAGTCCTGCAGGGACTCATCTTCATTTCCTCTGTCCGGTCCCTGATCCTCATCATTCTGGGACCCCAGGCCCTCTCAGCTCACTGCCACCTCTTGGGAATAAAGGAACCCAGGGCCCAACTTAGGAGTCTGGGAGTCTCCATTTTGGGTAGGATCTTAGTTTGGCTGCAGGTCATGGTGGGCATGGATGGTTGTCTGTGGGACAGGATCTGAGAGTTGGGAAGGAAGTTCACCATTTCTTTATACTTGGGACTTGTGGAACTCAGAATTGCTTCCCTTATGACATGAAAATGAATCACACACCTCTCATCCATGAGAAATTAGCACAATTCTCATTCACTATTCAAGGAATTTCCCTCCTGTAGATCTTTGTGCAGGCTGTGCCCTGCACAACTCCAGGGGGTGATCATTCACTTCATAGTCTTTGTGAAAGATGCCCCTCAGAGTTGAGCAGCGCATGAGTTGTACAACTGTTCTTGGCAGCGTTATGTCCCAGATAACAGGGATTTCACTCCATCGACCGGATCCCTTCCCAGCCCACAGGGTCCCTACCTCCCAGCTGTTCATGGAGATCCCGCTCTTGCTTTCCTGCAAAGAGGCTGGCCAGGCTGGTCTTCCCTACACCAGGATCTCCAAGCAGTACCACACGGTAGAGGGCCTCCCAGGAGCCTTCAGAGTCGCTGGATTCAGAGGACCAACCACTGGGGGCAGATGAAGGTTGCCGGGTGGGGGTGTTGAGCGAGGCTGATTGGCCCAGTCGGGGATGCTGGGACTGTGTAGAAGGTGCTGTGCCCAGGAGGCCAGGCTGGCGGCCCCGGGTGGACAGGGGCAGTGGAGTACTGGCTCGGCGACGCAGGGGGGTCTTTGCCTCTTGCTGAGTATTTAGTGTCATCCTTGGGAAGGGGGGTTTCCTTCTTTCCTTCGGCAAGAAGGGGCAGTGGGTGGTGAGCCAGGTGCTTTGAGCCCCTTCTCCTGTAGAGTCCTGATGAGCTGCTGCGACGGCTTCCTCCAGAGGCGTCCTTCCAGTCCTTCTAGCAGTCCTTCCTTCCCTTGAGTTCAAATGGGAGGAGGAGGCGCCTCAGATCCTCCCTGTGGGGGCTTTCTGGCTTCAGGCCCAGAGAGAACCTGGGTCAGGCTGGGAGGGGTGAGTGCGTGTGAACACACACATGCATGCACACCCAGAGGCCATTTCCTATGCCTTGAGGATAACCCACTCCCCCGTGACACACAGATAGGCAGAGGGGCAGCAGCCAGGTAGGATGTCCACACAAGCGTGCACACCGAGCTGCCCCACCCATTCAGAACAGGAGATCCACGTTCACGAAAGACACCTGAATTGCCCCCTCCTCTTCTTCCCCACAGGTCTCTTCCCCACGGTTCGGTTCGGGGTTGGGAAGTACGGAGGAGGGTTGAGAGCCCCGGGGGGATTCACTTCCGCTGCCCGATCCCACGAGAACTGAGGAAGAGGCAGGACGGGCAGCTTGGTCCTGCTAAAGGCTAGGGGGTCTGGGGGTTCCCTCCCGCTGAAACCTGAGAGCCCCGGTGCCATGGGAACAGCGTGTCCGGCCCGCCCCCTCCGTGAAAAATTCAGAAGCGGCTGGCACTACGGCCTCCAGCTGCTGTGGGGGCGCGGGGGCTTCGAGGCAGCCGGACCCCAGGTTTGGTGACAGGAAGGGGTCCCGGTGGAGAGAGGGGTGGAGAGGAGACCTACAGGGCCCAGGAGGGCATGCCATTCCCGAAGTCCGAGCTTCCCCGGCCCGGGGGTCCTGGGTGTGAGTCCCCAGATCCCGGGAGGGTTCCCTGTCTCAGGGAACAGCCCTCCGGGCCCGAGATCCGGGGGCCCTCACTCCGGGACGCGGGTTCGAGGCCCCCCTCTTCCCTGCCTGTGCCGCAGAACCCCCACCCCCCATCCCCCCGCCCCATACGGGCGCCTGGCGAACTCCGTACCAACTTGACTAAGTTGGTGGCGGGCTGCGCGGGCCTTTACCTCGGTGTGGGGAGGGGTCCAGGGTCCCCGGCCGCCGCAGCTGCCGGGTGTTCCAGGCTGTACCACTGCCTCGCAGCATAGCCCCTCAGGCCGGTCCCGCCCCGCCGCCCGGGCCGGGGGAGGAGCCGCGACCCCGCCCCGTCCAGCCCCGCCCCATTAGGGCAGCCCCGGGGTCTCCGCCCCAGGGCCTTGGCCGCTGAATGACTTTTCGCAGAGCTCAGCTGACCCGCCGCTTGAAGTCCTTAGCCAGGGGTGGGGGGCGAGAGAGGGGAAGGATACGGGTTCTGAATTCCTGAGCCTGGATCCCCTCTGCATCTGCATCTATCCACTCCAGCAATGGGGCACACCAACTTTAGCCTTCACAAAAACCGCTTGGGGAACTTGTTAACTTCAGATTCCAGGTCCCACCCTGCAAGAGAGGCAGATTCAGCAGTCCTGGCAGAGAGGGTCGGGAATCTGCATTTTAAACAAGTGTCTAAGTGAGCCTGACACAGAGTTCATAGACCCCACTTTGAGAAACTCTGCTTCGGATTGAGAATTAATTTTGGGAAGTGGCTTGAGGGGCGGAGGGAGCCCAGTAAGTCTGCACTGAAGGGTTCTGAGTGTCTTGTTTTGGCAGCGGTCATTCATTCATTCATCAGATTCTAGGGTAAGCGCCCCTTATGCAGCTAGGGCTGTCCTGTGCCTGGAAGAATGGCTGTCCCCTACTTGGTGAACATTTACTGGACTCGTGCTGTGCCTGGCATGGTTTGAGCACTTTGCCTGGATTATTAGCTCATTTAATCCTGATACCACACTAAGAGGATGAGCAAACTGCGGCTTACCTGGGCCTGGCACTCAGGTCTCTGCGTATTGTCCCTTTTTATCACAGTCTGTGCTTCCCCTGCCACCTCCCCCCCAAGTCTTCCCAGGCCTGTAGGAGGAGAAAAGGGACACTGTGAACTTGGTACAGAAGAGAAGTTGGCTGTAGAGAACTTGTGATTTTGGCCATCCATGGGTCTTTGAGCAAGGTGCTTCCTTTTAGGTCATGATGGACTGGGTCAGGCATGTATGTGGGCCCCACGGCGACACTACAGCCTGTACCTGTGGGTGGAGCTCATTGTCATGGCTGAGGGGGTCCAAGTGTCCAGCTCAGAGCAACTCCCACAGCAGCCTGGTAGACTAGCTCAGCCCCTGCAGGGCTTTGGGCAGATGTTAAACCCCCTCACGCCTGGTTTCCTTCTGTGGCTTGGCCCTCTAAGCTTTCCTTTGCCACCTACGAGATGGGCTGTGAGTGGCGCAGCACTATATGGGAGTGAGACAACTCAACTGCTGTATGGCCTTAGGCAAGTCACCTCCCTTCTTTGGGTTTCAGTTTCTCTATTCAAAACTGAAATCTTAACAGGTTATATCCTTGCTACAAAACTTACAGTTGTCTACAATACAAAAGCCTGAACTTGGCATTCAAGAACCATTGTGCTCTGGCTCCAGTTCTCTACAAGGTCATTTCCAATCTCTCCCAACAAACTCCTTGCTCTAACCAATACCTTACTCTTTCAGGCACATTCTGTTCCTTCTGCCTGCATACCCTCCCCGCTACTCATCTTTCAAGATGCAACTCAGATGCCTGTGTACCAGACACTGTTCTAAGCTCTGTACCCATATTACCTCAGTAGCCTCAAACTTTAGTGGTGCATTAGAATCACCTGGAGGGCTTGTTAAACCATAGCTTGCTGGGACCCACCCCCAGAACTTTTTTTTTTTTTTTTTTTTTTGCGGTACGCGGGCCTCTCACTGTTGTGGCCTCTCCCGTTGCGGAGCACAGGCTCCGGACGCGCAGGCTCAGTGGCCATGGCTCATGGGCCTAGCAGCTCCGCGGCATGTGGGATCTTCCCGGACCGGGGTACGAACCTGTGTCCCCTGCATCGGCAGGCGGACTCTCAACCACTGCGCCACCAGGGAAGCCCCACCCCCAGAACTTTTGATTCAGTGGGTTTGGATTGAGCTTGAGAATTTGCATTTCTAACAAGCCCCAGGTATTGCTGCTGCTTGCTCGGCTGGGTACCACACTTTGAGAACCATTGTATTATTTCCTGTAATCCTCTAAATGAGCTAGGTGTCCATTACTTTCTGTGAGGTTTGCATTATTACTCTTCTCATTTTCTGAGTAGGTCTAAATACAGTTCGCCCTTGAACAACACAGTTTTGAAGTGTGCAGGTCCAGTTAAGTATTTTTTTCAGTAGTAAATACTGCAGTACTACATGATGTGAGGTTGGTTGAATCTGCAGATGCAGAACCTCGGATATGAAGAACTGCAGATACAGAGGGCCAACGGTAAGTTATAGGTGGATTGTTGACTGCCGTTGGGGGTTGGCGCCCCTAACCCCTGTGTTGTTCAAGGGTCAACTGTACATGCTTGTTTGAACGCGTCAGTGAGTTCTGGTCCCGTGTCTTCGGCATGGGAAGGGAACCTCTATGTATTTAGTCTTGCAAGGGAGGCTTGTCATCATTTCCTAGATGACAACCTGGAGCTCAGAGAGGCTAAGTGAGTTGTCCAAGGTATCATAGTGATTAGAGGGAGATGCTGGCATTGAACCAGGTCTCTCTGAAACCAAGGCTTTCCCCACCCTCTCAGGTGGGGAAGAGGTACAGTTTCTGACCCTAAGCATTGCTTCGGGACATTCTGTCCCCAGCTTCAGAGCTCAGCAACCTCCAGATGGTATGGCTGATCAGTTCCCCACGTAGCTGGCTGAGATCCACCATATCCTTGGAGCCACAGGGCCTCAGACTCCCACTTAGGTCTCCTGCTGCCCACACTCCTGCCTTGATCTGCAGCCCAATAAAGCCTGGGCCATAGGCAGCAGGACATGGTGTGCTTGGTTCCTCTTCTCTTGTGTTCTCCCCAGTGGCCCCCTGCCCCCCTCTAGAGCCCTGTGGCCATGACACAGCTGCTTCTGCTTTTTGTGGCTCTCCTAGTCCTGGTTCACGTGCCGCCAGGTAACATCACCTGTGTATGTGTGTGTGTGTATGTGTGTGTGTGTGTGTGTGTATGTGTATGTGTAGAAATGAAGGCTAGGTTCTCAGCTTCTCGGGGACAGAGGAGGCCTAGACCAGCATTTAAGTTCTGGCCTCACGACTGACTTGCTGGGCAGCTTAGAGTGAGTTGCTGAATCAGCCCATACCTCTGGTTCCTCATTTTTAAAATGGGATTCACTCAACAAATATTCATTATAAAGATATTTACTGTATTCCAGGCACTATTACAATGTCTGGGAATCAAGCAGTGAAAGCAAACAAGGTTCTTGCTTTCATGGAGCTGATATTTTAGTCAATAGAGACAGAAAATAACCAAGTAAACATATAATATGTTAGACATAAGTATTGGTACTATGAAGAATAAAAGCGAGACGAGGTTAGTGTGTCAGCTGCATGTGGGGAGTGATGGAAGAGCTGATGGGGACGGTTGAAAACGACCTCTGATACTTTTTTTTTTTTTTTTTTTTTGCGGTACACGGGCCTCTCACTGTTGTGGCCTCTCCCATTGCAGAGCACAGGCTCCGGACACGCAGGCTCTTTGGCCATGGCTCACGGGCCCAGCCGCTCCGCGGCACGTGGGATCTTCCCGGACCAGGGCACGAACCCATGTCCCCTGCATCAGCAGGCGGACTCCCAACCACTGTGCCACCAGGGAAGCCCTGTGATAATTTTTTTTTAAAAGCTTTTATTTTGGAACATTTCAAATGTACATGAAAGTAGAGAGAATAATATAACAAACAAGGCAAGTTAAAAAAACTTTTTATTATGGAAAAAGTAAACATGCAAAAATGGAGAATAATGTAATGATGAGTTTTTAAAAGAACCCTTCTTATTTTAGAAAATTTCAAACATAAATCAAAAAATAGTATAAGACCCCCCGTGTATCCATCACCCATGTATCCATCACCTAACTTCAACAATTATTAACTTTAACCAATGCTGTTTTGTTATTCACCTGCTCCCTCTTCCTCGGTGAATTATTTTGAAGTAAATTTCAGATCTCTTATTTTACGTGAGGTGAGTTTGAGCAGAGACCTGATTACAGTGAGAATACGAAAGAGATCACTGCAGGCAGAGGAAGTAGAAGCAGCAAGGACCAGGGGGCAGGAGGTGATAGATGTGCCTGAGGAGCAGTGAGGAGGCCGGTGGGGGGAGCACGTGGAGAGAAGTGGATAGAGGTGAAGTCCAAGATATGAGGAGGGGACAACAGACCAGGGAGGAGAAAATCATAACTTCTGTATCTCAGTGTTGTTGGAAGGTTGAAATGCGATGGTGTGTTAAGAGTAGTTGTTATAGGAACTGCCCTCACCTGGGAGTCAAGGTCTTGGGTTCTGGTTCCAGACCCATCACTTACTGGTTAGAAGAAGTTGGGCAAATCCCTTCCCTTCTTTATCTGAAACATGAGAGGGGCTGGCTTAGAATGAGCCCTGGGTGCTCCAACTCTCTAAGCTGTCATTCTGACAAGCTTGCTTTCCATTTATTGAGTATGTACTATGTGCCTGGCGCTGTGCTAAAGTGATTAAATCCCCTATAACTGCCCTCTGAAAGAGAGTTGTACAGAAAATGAATCTGAGGCCAAGGCCACTCAGCTGGGAAATGGCAGAGCTGGGATTTGGACGCAGGGGGTCTGAGCTGGGTTCCCACCACACCGTTCACCATTGCACTGTGTGCCCCCTTTGGAGCATGGATTCTTTGCCTCATAGAGATTTTGATGCCAGCTCTGTATCATTGTAAGATTCTCTACCTTGGCAGGATGAGGATGGGCTGAATAACACTTCTGGGTAGGCCCAAGGTATCATGTGAGGATTCCTTGGGATCTCTTTTAATCCAGGGCGAGGCAGGGAAGCTTTTTCCCTCCACCTCCCACTCAGTCCCAGTTCTTCCGAGTTGCTGGGTCATATATCTAGAAATATCACTGTGACAGGCCTAAGCGGTCCTCCTCTCTCCTCACTTCCCACACCTGCCCTAATTGCATCACAGCACCCTGGGCACTTAACTCTACTTATTGTATTTATTTGCTTGGGTTTTAACCCCCTTCCCTGTCAGGTGGAAGCTCCTTGAGGGCATGGACCATGGCCACCTTGTTCACTGTGATACTCCCAGTGCCCCATGTTTGCTGAATGAATAAATGAAGGAGCTGCCCCACACCATGCTGTGACCAAAGACCCTTAGAGGGGATATTGACCCAAAGCCTCACCTTTTTCATGGCCCATGGTTGGAAATTTCTTCACTAAATCCTACCATTAAACAGGTCCCTTGGGGCTTCCCTGGCGGCGCAGTGGTTGAGAGTCCGCCTGCCGAGGCAGGGGACGCAGGTTCGTGCCCCGGTCCGGGAGGATCCCACATGCCGCAGAGCGGCTGGGCCCGTGAGCCATGGCCGCTGAGCCTGCGCGTCCGGAGCCTGTGCTCTGCGGCGGGAGAGGCCACAACAGTAAGAGGCCCGCGTACCGCAAAAAAAAAAAAAAAAAAAAAAACAGGTCCCTGTGTGTGCAGTGCAGTTTGAATAATGGTTACAAGCCTGGACTCTGGAGCCAGATGGCTTGGATTTGAAGTCTGGTTCTGCTCCTTTAATGTCTGTGTGACCCGGGGCAAATCTGTTAATCTTTCCGTGCCTTGGTTTCCTTAACCCATATACTGGGATTATAATAAGACAAACTATAATCGAATACTGTTTTTATGAAAAGTAGAGTGTACTTGGGGTGTGGGTTAACCTGGATGAGAAATTCATCTCTGATTTGTAACCAGTGGTTTAAATTATGATGTGTGGGTTAACCTCGACTGAGATCTGTGGTCTAAATTATAACTGATTGTATTATCTATGACTAGTGGTCTAGCCTGTTACCTCTAGTCTAACCCTTGACCTGTGGTCATAGCTCTTGTTTTGTGGCCTAACTTATGACCTGAGGGCTGCTCTACGACCAGAGTCTATCCAACAAATGACTACAGAGCTAATTGGTAGCTTGTAGTCTAACTTGTGGTCAGTGACCTTGTGACCACTCTGGAAAAATTACTCAACTTCCATAAGCCTTCCCAGTCTCCTCATCCGTAAAATGGGGATAGTGATAATATCAGGAGATTGGGGGTTTATAGAAGGAATGCAAAAAGAAAGAGTTAATAAGAGTTAATAGTAATGATAAGTTAATAATGGTAATAATTAGTAATAATAGAGTTAATAATAAGCCTCCGGTATTCAGAATGAGATGGTACATTCGGCTTGAAAGGCAGGGCCTGTTGAGAGTGAAAGGATTTTTCTATGTTCATTTATCCTCTATGTTAGTATTTCAAGAGGCTGTCCAGGTAGAAAGGACCATGAGGATTTTATGAAAGCGAAGTTTTCACATATGCAGGGAGGGGTGACAGAGGAAAAGTCTGTTTCTCCCAGGACCAAGGAACTGGGAACAGCAAGGCAGGGAGAAAACATGAGCAGAGTCCGGGAAGTAGGTGGACAGACATGCATTCTAATTACCCTGTATCAAGATTGTGCTTGGCTGAAAAAAATAGGAAACTCAACTTGTAGGGGCTTATGTTTCTTACATCAAAAGAAATCTGGAGGTAGGCAGCAACCATGTCAGGGCAAACATCTGGGATCCTCTTGGGTAACAAATGGCTACCAAAACTTCAGGCGTAACATCCTTGTTTAAAGCAGGAAGTGGGGGAGGGTTGGCATGGGCTAGTTTCTCACTTGCACCAGGAAAGCAAAAAACTTTCCCTGGAATCCCCCTCAGCAGACTTCTGCTTACTTCTCATGGGCCAGAACTGTGTCACATGGCTACCCCTGATGTAAGGGAGGCTGGGAAAGAAATTATCCAGCTGTTTTAGCCTCTATAGTAAACTTGAGCTTGGGAGAAAGGGAGTTGGAGAAGACCCTCGGTGTTGGCCCACCTTCTCTCTGGGACTGAACCCGGAAAGGGGCAGGCACGTTGCATAAGTTGAGGGGAAGGCCAAGGGCAGAAGGGCTCTTGTCCACTGCCCTTTGAGAGTTTTTGGAGAAGGTCAGTGTAGCCTTGGAATAGGAGAATGGACCTTGCATGGCCAGGCTAAGAGAGGAGTGGTGAATTTCAAAGTACTTAACCTCAGAAGGGATGCTGAGCCTGAGTCTGGAGCACAGTCTTGGAGGCTGCCTGCTGGGCCAGGTGTTAACTCTTTAGTTTCTGATATGAGAGGGATCTGGGGATCCCTAGGTCAGACAGAAACAGCTGGAGTGGAGGAAGAGACACCCAAGGGCTTGGGGCAGCACTTTTTACCAACCAGGAGGGAAGCACTGCATTATTTAATAACAAAGCATACCACCAGAATATCAGTCCTGCCTCCGTACCTTCCTTAGTTTCTGGGTGGCCTAGACATTGAACTGATTGCCAGTGGGCCTGTTTTAGGACCCAATGTGCTGGGGGCAAGGTGGGCTTGATGTTTAGAGCCTAGAAAGAGGATAAGAACCCCAGACAAGGCCACAGAATCACAGAGAGCTGACGTGACGTGACGTGTCAGTCTCCTGTCCCACTAGGCCTCGGTGAGTCTGAGGGATGCCAGACCAGTTCACCAGCGACGTGACCTTAGCTGGAAACAGTGGGTGTTCTCAGTGACAGACTCAAACTACCCAGACTCCAGCAGATGCCAGCCAGCACTGGACCTTCTCACCCCCTCATTCCCCAGCCACCGTAATTGGGAGGAGCTGGGAGAGGAGAGGAGGAATCTGCAACCCTGAGCAATTTTACCGAATAGATCAAGTCCCTCAGAACTCAGGAAACCTCAAGAGACTAGTTAAGTTGTTGAATTAAGCTGGATTGAACTAAATTTAGTTCTGTACTCAGACCCCTTCCCCCTCAGTTGTTTTACAAAGAATAAAGAAGCTGTGTTTTCTTTGTATACTCCCAGATGTAGTGCAAGGGAATTTGTGACCTTCATGCGGTGGAGCTGGTAATGATTTCTAGGAGGGAGGAGTCAGACAGACTCAAGTTCATACTCCGACATGTACAGGCCACAGGCCGTGTGATTGGGGCAAGTCACTTCCCCTGTCTGATGCCAGGATCCTGCTCTTCGAAATGGGCATAATGAAAGCTCTTTGAAGGGTAGCTGTGGGGTCAGATGGGAGCATCTTTATAAGTGCTCAGCAAGTGAAAGCTGCTGCAATCGCTATCACTTCTGTGGCGCAAGAGGCACGCCACTGGCCTTCTCCATGGAATTTCAGACCTACGGAAAATCTGCAAGAATAGTGCAAAGAATTCCTGTAGACCTTTCACCCAGTTTTTCCAAATATGAATATTTTACCACTATAACCTTTTTATTTCCTCCTCCATATATATATATACATATACACACATACATATATAATTATATGTGAATATAGTTTCATATATATATGAATACATATATATACATATGCACACATACATATGTAATTATACATGAATATAGTTTCATATATATATATGGCAGATATGATACCCTTTTATACCTAAAGAGTTCAGTGGATTTTCCCTAAAAACCAAAGGCATTTTCTTATATAACCACAGTACAATTATAAAAATCAGGACATTAACATTGACAAATTTCTATTGTCTAATCTTTAGATTAGCTGCAGAAAATCCCTGGATCACATATTCCATACAGTTGTCATGTTTCTTTGATCTCTTTTAATCTGGAATAGTTCTTTAGTCTTTCATGACATTGATGGTTTTGAGGCGTCCAGGCCAGTTGCTTTGTGAAATGTCCCTCAGTTTGAGTTTGTCTGATGTTTCCTCATGATTGGCTCTAGCTTTGGCAGTTTTGGTGGGAATTCTACAGAAGTGATGCCGAGTTTCTCTCAGTCACGTCAGAGGCAGCCATTGTCCTTCTGAAGGTTGAAACAAGACAAAACAGATGAGATAGTTTTCTGAAGCGTACACATTTGCAGGGCTATTTCCCACCCAGTATCCTAATAGACCCTCATCTAAGCCTATGGCCAACCTTCTAAATCCTAAGAATACACCTAAGAAGCCAAGGGAAACAAGGCAGTTCTAGGGTGGAAGATTCCTCAAGATAATTTACAGATGAGGCTCCCAAGCCCAGAGAGGGAAAGTAACTTGTCTAAGGCCACAGAGCTCCCAAGGCACAGAGCTAGGACTTGGACTTAAAGCTTTGGACCTCAAGTCAAGACCAGTTCTGACACAAAAGACCCTGAATAGCCAAAGCAATCTTGAGAAAGAAAAACGGAGCTGGAGGGATCAGGCTCTCCTGACTTCAACCTATACTACAAAGCTATAGTAATCAAGACAGTATGGTACTGGCACCAAAACAGAAATATAGATCAATGGAACAGGATAGAAAGCCCAGAGATAAACCCACGCACATATGGTCACCTTATCTTTGATAAAGGAGGCAAGAATATACAATGGAGAAAAGACAGCCTCTTCAATAAGTGGTGCTGAGAAAACTGGACAGCCATGTGTAAAAGAATGAAATTAGAACACTTCCTAATACCATATACAAAAATAAACTCAAAATGGATTAAAGACCTAAATGTAAGGCCAGGCACTATAAAACTCTTAGAGGAAAACATAGGCAGAACACTCTATGACATAAATCACAGCAAGATCCTCTTTGACCCACCTCCTAGAGAAATGGAAATAAAAACAAAAATAAACAAATGGGACCTGGGCTTCCCTGGTGGCGCAGCGGTTGAGAGTCCGCCTGCTGATGCAGGAGACACGGGTTCGTGCCCCGGTCCGGGAAGATCCCACGTGCTGCGGAGCGGCTGAGCCCGTGAGCCATGGCCACTGAGCCTGCGCGTCCAGAGCCTGTGCTCCGCAAAGGGAGAGGCCACCACAGTGAGAGGCCCGCGTACCGCAAAAAAAAAAAAAAAAAAAACAAAAACAAATGGGACCTAATGAAACTTCAAAGCTTTTGCACAGCAAAGGAAAACATAAACAAGATGAAAAGACAACCCTCAGAATGGTAGAAAATATTTGCAAATGAAGCAACTGACAAAGGATTAATCTCTAAAATTTACAAGCAGCTCATGCAGCTCAATATCAAAAAAACAAATAACCCAATCCAAAAATGGCCTGAAGACCTAAATAGACATTTCTCCAAAGAAGATATACAGATTGCCAACAAACACATGAAAGGATGCTCAACATCATTAATCATTAGAGAAATGCAAATCAAAACTACAATGAGATATCATCTCACACCAGTCAGAATGGCCATCATCAAAAAATCTACAAACAATAAATGCTGGAGAGGGTGTGGTGAAAAGTGAACCCTCTTGCACTGTTGGTGGGAATGTAAATTGATACAGCCACTATGGAGAACAGTATGGAGTTTCCTTAAAAAACTAAAAATAGAACAACCCTACGACCCAGCAATCCCACTACTGGGCATATACCCTGAGAAAACCACAATTCAAAAAGAGTCATGGGGCTTCCCTGGTGGCGCAGTGGTTGAGGGTCCGCCTGCTGATGCAGGGGACACGGGTTCGTGCCCCAGTCCAGGAAGATCCCACATGCCGTGGAGCGGCTAGGTCCGTGAGCCATGGCTGCTGAGCCTGCGCGTCCGGAGCCTGTGCTCCGCAACGGGAGAGACCACAACAGTGAGAGGCCCGCGTACCAAAAAAGTAAAAAAAAAAAAAAAAAAAAAAGAGTCATGTACCACAATGTTCATTACAGCTCTATTTACAATAGCCAGGACATGGAAGCAACCTAAGTGTCCATCGACAGATGAATGGATAAAGAAGATGTGGCACATATATACAATGGAATATTACTCAGCCATAAAAAGAAACGAAATTGAGTTATTTCTAGTGAGGTGGATGGGCCTAGAATCTGTCATACAAAGTGAAGTAAATCAGAAAGGGAAAAACAAATACCGTATGCTAACACATATATATATGGGATCTAAAAAAAAAAAAAAGGCTCTGAAGAACTTAGGGGCAGGACAGGAATAAAGATGCAGACGTAGAGAATGGACTTGAGGACACGGGGAGGGGGAAGGGTAAGCTGGGACGAAGTGAGAGAGTGTCATGGACATATATACACTACCAAATGTAAAATAGATAGCTAGTGGGAAGCAGCCGTATAGCACAGGGAGATCAGCTCGGTGCTTTGTGACCGCCTAGAGGGGTGGGATAGGGAGGGTGGGAGGGAGGGAGATGCAAGAGGGAAGAGATATGGGGATATATATATATATATATGTATAGCTGATTCACTTTGTTATAAAGCAGAAACTAACACACCATTGTAAAGCAATTATACTCCAGTAAAGATGTTAAAAAAAAAAAAAAGAAAAAAGACTAGTTCTGAAGTAGAGCAAGAGCCACCCATTGGTAGGACGGGCCAGAGTGAAGGGGAAGCTTTGAGAGGAAGGGAGCTCCATGGCACTGGAGATGTGCAAGGTGAGCCAAGTGGATGGGGGACGCTAGAGAGGAATTTTTGCTCTGTATAGGTGCTTAGAAGTACTACTCAGAGCACAGACATTCCCCAGAGAATCACTGAATGGCTGAGCTAATGATAATAATAGATCAGTTAGCCTTTAGTAAGTACCAACAGCTTTACATACATCATCTCACTTAATTCTCACAGTCGTAGGATATTATTATCCCCTCTTTTTCTATAAGGCAACTGAAGCTCTTAGTTAAGCAAGTTGCCCAGGTTGTACACCCAGTAAATGGTGGAGCTGGCACTCCACCCTCGTCCTCTGGACTTGATTTTGTCTTCCATGCTCATCCTCTTTGTACTTTTTTTTTTTTTTTTTTTTGAGGTATGCGGGCCTCTCACTGCTGTGGCCTCTCCCGTTGTGGAGCACAGGCTCCGGACACGCAGGCCCAGCGGCCATGGCTCACGGTCCCAGCCACTCCGCGGCATGTGGGATCCTCTCAGACCGGGGCACGAACCCGTGTCCCCTGCATCGGCAGGCGGACTCTCAACCACTACGCCACCAGGGAAGCCCTTTTTGTACTTTTAAAATAACATTTTCCTTCTAATTGTAAAAGTAATACATGTTCAATGGAGAAAACTTAGAAAACAGAGAAGCACAAATAAGAAGGCAAAAGTCGTCAGTATTTTTGCTATACATAAATACCCACAAATAAAAAAATACATAAAATGTGATTTACAAATAAAATGGAATCAAGCTGTACATTTTTTGGCTTAGTTTTTTTTTTTAGTTGCCAGTGCATCATGAACATTTTCCATATGTGCTTAGTCTTCCAAAACAAGATTTTTAGCGCTAAAATGCCTCCTGAAAATTTTTAAAATTTTCCAATTTTTATAACTTGAGTAATATGCTTAGAACACATTATGGGAAAATTAAACATAGATGAGCTTCAAAATATTCACCACTTTTTCATAATCCCTGTTAGCTTTTGTTACACATTTTGTCAGAATGGGTATATACATTTTTATATAACTTTAAAAATGTTGAGGGCTTCCCTGGTGGTGCAGTGGTTGAGAGTCTGCCTGCTGATGCAGGGGACATGGGTTCGTGTCCTGGTCTGGGAAGATCCCACATGCCGCGGAGCGGCTGGGCCCGTGAGCCATGGCCGCTGAGCCTGCGTGTCCGGAGCCTGTGCTCCGCAATGGGAGAGGCCACAACAGTGAGAGGCCCACACACCGCAAAAAAAAAAAAAAAAAAAAAAAAAGTTATATGTATATTTTAAACAGTTACAATATATGTTTGTGTATATATAGTGTTCATATATAAAATATGTAATATTCATACATATATGTATTTTCACATGCTTCAGAGTTTCTTCAATTAGAATAGAGGTTAGAGGAGTTTCTCATCCTGCTGATCAGCTGGATCCCTTTGGGCTTACAAGAAAGGAAAAGAACAAAGTTACAATGATCGATACCGTTGGAGGTTCAGGGTGGGTTTTTGTGACTCCCACCCCCTTCCCCACCTGGGTTCTTGATGGCAGAGTGTTGAGTAGAATTTTTTATTGTGCCAGAGCTACATTTAAGTCTGAGAGCCAGGCGACTATCACATATGGTCCAAATTACTCTTGAAAATGGTTCAGGAAGTTGCCTTTCTGGAGACTGACATAGACAGCTTTCCTCCATCAATGGAGCACATTGTGTTTCTCTGGTGATAACAGCAAAGGAAGTAATAGTTTATGTTTAGGGGCCATTTTTATGAAAGATAAATATCTCTGTGCAGTGGAATCACACAATGAAGTGTGATGTCTTCATTGACAGGTACCTTCTTTGTGTAGGGATTGAGACAATTCCATTCTCCCACTGCAGCCACTGGCTCAAGGAGGGATTCTCCTGGTTTATTTGGACTGCTATTGTTCATTTTTGCAAAACATTTATCTGACAAAGGACTCATTTCCAGAATATTAAAGAATGCCTACAAATCTGTAAGAAAAAGGCAATCTAATAATGGAGTGGCCAATATTTAAACAGACATTTTATAAAAGAAGATATACAAATGGCCAATAAGCCCATGAAAAGATATTCAAAATCAGTAGGCATCAGGGAAATGAAAATTAAATTCACAATGGGATGCCATTACATACCACCAGAATGATTAATATAAAAAAGACTGACCATAGAAAGTGTCGGTGAGGATATGGAGCAACTGGAATGCTAATATATTGCTGATGAGAATGTAACATGGACAACCACTTTGGAAGAATAGTTTCAGAGTTACTGACAAGAATAGAAATATGTATATACAAAGACTTCCCTAATGTTTGTAGGGGTTATATTTATAATATCCCATAACTGGAAATAACCCAAATGGATTGTTTTTATTTATAATATCTCATAACTGGAAACAACACATGAATAGATAAATTGAGTTACATCCATATGGTATGATAACAGTAAACAACAATAACAATACACTGAAACAAGCAACATGAATTAATCTCAAAAAACATGTTAAGCAAAAGAAGCCAGATACAAAGGTGTACATACTGAATGATTCCATTTATGTGAATATTTGCAAATCTCCCAAGTGCCTATCAACAAATGATTGGATTAGGAAGATATGATATATATCAATGGATTATTACTCAGCCATGAAAAAGAACGAAATACTGCCATTTGCAGCAACATGGGTGGACCTAGAGAATATCATGCTTAGCGAAATAAGTCAGACAGAGGAAAACAAATATTATATGATATCACTTACATGTGGAATCTAAAAATTAATACAAATGGATGTACGTACTAAACAGAAACAGACTCACAGACATAGAAAACAAACTTGTGATTACCCAAGGGGAGAGGGAAGGGGGGAGGAACAAATTAGGGGTATAGGATTAACAGATACAAACTACCATATTTAAAATAGATAAGCAACAAGGATTTACTGTATAGCACATGGAATTATACCCATTATCTTGTAACAACCTATAACAGAATTTAATCTGCAAAAATACTGAATCACTATGCTGTACACATGAAACTAACACAATATTGTAATGAATTATACTTCAATTAAAAAAGAATCCTGCTCGAAGGGTCAGGTAGACAAAGGAAAAAAAAAAGAAGGTAAAATTAATCTTATTTAAAAAGTAAGAAAATATCAGTAAGTTGAATAAAAAATCAAAAAACCCCCTTGTCTCTTTCTCTCTCTCTGAGCACGTATAGTTGAATTTGGGTAAGTTATCTTGTTTATGATGCAGCTCCATTTGTCTCAAAAGAATAGATGATCCTGGGAGAGAGGACTCTGTTAACGGCTAGATTCTCAAAGGGGAGATACTGTCCTCTAGGGGTTACTTTGGGAATTTTCCGGGGGCATTTTTTGATCATCCAAATTAATGGAACCCCTACTGGAATTTGTAGATTGGAGACCGGGGAAGCCAAACGGAGGGGGAAGGGTAAGCTGTGACAAAGTGAGAGAGTGGCATGGACATATATACACTACCAAACGTAAGGTAGATAGCTAGTGGGAAGCAGCCACAGAGCACAGGGAGATCAGCTTGGTGCTTTGTGACCGCCTGGAGGGGTGGGATAGGGAGGGTGGGAGGGAGGGAGACGCAAGAGGGAAGAGATATGGGAACATATGTATATGTATAGCTGATTCACTTTGTTATAAAGCAGAAACTAACACACCATTGTAAAGCAATTATACTCCAATAAAGATGTTAAAAAAAACAAAAACAAATACAAACGGCATGCAACATGCGTGACTGTCCTGGAAAATGAAGTATTGATCCATTTCCTCCCCAAAATTCAAACGTCCTGTTAGATATTTATGTAGGTGAGAGCCCATTTGTAATTCTCTGAGCCCAGAATCTAAGGCTGTTTTGCAAGTATTTTTTGCACATTGAATTTTCCTGGAATGAAATTATGGTGTAAATCAAGGAATAATTATATTTTGTTTTGGTTAGAACTTTACCGTTTTGGAAAGCTGTTCACCGTTTTGGAAAGTCAGGACACAGATAGCAAGCACTTTAGGTTGTATTTGAATTTGCACACGTAACACACCCATTGGGGCCTGCATTTGTAGCTGTTGCACTCACGCTATGCACAAGATCTGACTACTTCATTACATTTTTAAGTGTATGTACACAATGAAATACATATTATTATAAAATAGGTTCTTTTCTCTCCTTTGATATTATAGTTTATTTTTCTTGAAATTTTGTGAGTAGATAGGTTACAATATTTATGAATTTTATTTTTGGGGACAGAAAATACTTATTAGAAACAGGAGCACTGGGTTGAATAGGAGTGAATGTCAAGCTCTTACTTAGTGGGATTTCATGAGGAAGATGAAGAGAGGGGCCATCCCCTTCCTCAGAATTCCATCAAGAATCCCATGTTTCGGGCTTCCCTGGTGGCGCAGTGGTTGAGAGTCCGCCTGCTAATGCAGGGGACACGGGTTCGTGCCCCGGTTCAGGAAGATCCCACATGCCGCGGAGCGGCTGGGCCCGTGAGCCATGGCCGCTGAGCCTGTGCGTCCGGAGCCTGTGCTCCGCAACAGGAGAGGCCACAACAGTGAGAGGCCCGCGTACGGCAAAAAAAAAAAAAAAATTTTTTTTAAATAAATAAATAAATAATAAAAGAGAATCCCATGTTTCATTTCTCTCTAAGCATAGGGACTCACTCTTTCATGGGGAGAGGAGCAGACATACGTATTCCTCCCTATAGAAGTCATTGCAAGGATACAGGGAAATGTGAAGATACGGGACACTGTGCATGTGCCATCCGTTTATACTCTTCTCTGCTCACAGTCTTGGCTGAAGTGACAGTCACATGTATAACACAAGGTCCCCTTCCCCTTACTCCAGACGCAGTCGATTGGACATGAGATGTGCAAGCCAAGCTAATCCCATAGGCGGGCCAGTGACCTATGAGATAGGTGGGTACAAAATTACAAGAATTTTAATTGGGAAATACAGAGAATAAAGCAGTTTATAAATGGAGTTGAAGCTGAAAAGATGCCTTGGGAAAAGTCAAGACTGAAGAGTAGGGTGGGTAGTGGGAGGAGGGATGGGGTAAAGCAAAATATGAGGAAGCAGAAACTGTGAGTAAATACAAGTGATTGGAGGGAAGGCAGACAGTTCTCTACTTTAAAACATAAATTTGTTCCTGAACTTGTCTTTTAAATCTAAATATCATAGTATTGTGTGATCTACCACACTGCCTGCCTCTCAGATCTCATCTTGTATCTCTCTTCCCTTGTACACCTTTAGCCACACAGCCATTCTTTCAGTTTCTGGAACAAGCCACCCTTCCCTCAATGGCCTGAGCACATGCTGCCCTACCTGAAATACTCTTCTGCAAATCCCCTCCCAACTCTTTGCAAGCACGATTTCTCATCCTACAGATCACAGGTGAAATGCCACCTCCTCAGAGAGGGTTACACTCGTTACTCATGGCGATCCACCTCCCTCACGACCTCCCTCCCTTATTCTCAATCACTATACTCTTCATAGCCTTTACCACCATATGTAATTTGAATTTATTTCTTGTCTCATGTCTTTTTCTCCCACAGGTTGTAGACTCCATGATGGCAAAGGCCATGTTTGTCTTATTTACCAACATGGTGCCTGGCAAATAGTAGGTGATCAGTAAATATTTGCTATATGACTGAATGAACAAATGAGTATATGTTTTATGGAGATTATGGTTCAGTAGATCTAAGACATGGTTAAAAAAACCCTTAGTTTCCCAACATTTTAGACGCAATTTTCAATGATATATTTCAGCATTATGTACATGTTCATTAATTTTGCTTCACTTTTTCCTAATTTGAACCCACAGTCCAATGAACATCTGGTTGAGGCTAAGGAGCCCCTGAGTTTGGCATGCCTAATGATTTCCATTGTCTCAGTTGTATTAAGCTTATGATTCCAATCTTTCATATCACTAGCATCATCACTCTATTTTTTCTGTTTTCCATTAATTCAACCAATATTTATCGAATACCTACTATGTGCCAGCCATTATTCTAGCTACTGAGGATTCAGCAGTGGACAAAACAGACAAATTTCTGCTCTTACAGGAAAAATCCCTTACTGATTTGCCTCATTAGAGAATCATGGCTTCTCCCTTAAACTCACAGACCAAGAGGCCCTTGACTGAAGTGGAGACTGGTCCCTTAGAGGAAGGAAGGACTCTGTAACAATGCTAGAAGTATATACTGAAAATCTTCCTTCAGACTAAAGCACCTGTGGCCATTTACCAGGGTGATTTTATACTTGGGAAAGGCAATGCTGTTTCTGAGTTGACACTAATAACTAGGGACCCAAAATGCCACGTGTCAAAATTGGAGGATGTATGGAGGTCAGATGATACATACATTTTTGGACCAAGAGTATCTCACAATTGAACCATTGAATCCCCCTGAACCCTTCGGTGAGTCCACTCCATTTCTGAATGTATAATTAGAATAGACATATTTTGTAGTTGGCAGAAGTTCACATTGGCTCCCTGACCCATGGGGTGAGGGCTACTATTGTAGAAACGGACAAGTGGAAGCCACTGAAACTTTCCCTACATACTATAGTAGAGAACCAACAGCAATATTGTTTCCCTGGGGAATTGCAGAGATTAGAGCCACCATCAAACACTTGAAGATGGAAGGGTATTGATTCTTATCACATTCACATTTTATTTTTCCCATTTGCCCTGTGCAGAAGGTAGATGGAGCTCAGAAAATGACTGTGAAACATATCTGTATATCTATCTATATCTAGATATCTAGATCTATCTATCTATCATCTACCTGTCTATCATCTATCTATCTAAACAAAAAATCATTTATTTGCAACATAGCCCAGTCCTCATCACTTCAATACAGCATAGGAGTAGAAAAGAGTCACATTGCAAGGATGATAGTTAACTAATTTAGATGGCAACTCTGCAGAGACAGAAGTGGTAAATACCTGGACTTCACTCTCTCCTCCAAAAATCTTGCTGAGATCACCCCACTCCTTAAACCAAACGGGAGACTAGAGGCAGGAGATCCTATTGATGCAGTCATTCCAGGGGGTCAGACAGCTGGGTGGAGAAAGGTGGGGAATGGAACTGGAAGAACTGGAGGGCAGAGGGAAGGGTCTCCCAGGCTTAGGAGTTGTGGCCCCTTCCTGTAGTTACTAACACCTGGATAACTTCAACTTCATTTTTGGCTTCAAGTGTTCCAACAAATGTGTGACCAGTTTCCTGTATTAAATCCCTTTTTTGGAAATACCTACTCTGTTTTTTTTTTTTTTTTTTCCTGACTGTACCCTATCTTTAGGTAAAATAAAATATTTATTTTAATGCTCAGGTCTTTGACAGATAACCGTAACGTATATTCAGTGTACCTTTATCACATTCTCATGGGGTGCAATAAACACAATAAAGAAAAAAATATGGTAGGTACTGACACATACTGTGGAGAAATTCAAGCCCAAAAGAAGCAAGGGAGAGCAGTTTTTGAAGAAAAATTTTAAATAAGGTATTTAGGAGAAGGCTGCAGTGAGAAGGTGATATTTGAACAGAGAACCAAAAGATGTTAGAAAGAGTCATTCAGAGGATTGGGGATGAGAGTGCCAGTGAGAGGGAAGAGCAGCTTCAAAGGCTGTGAGTTGGTGAAATGGAGCAGGACCCTATGGTCCTTGCCCGCCATGTCCTCAGCCTGCCTTTTTTTTTTTTTTTGCGGTACGCGGGCCTCTCACTGCTGTGGCCTCTCCCGTTGCGGAGCACAGGCTCCGGACGCGCAGGCTCAGCGGCCATGGCTCACGGGCCCAGCCGCTCCGCGGCATGTGGGATCTTCCCGGACCGGGGTACGAACCTGTGTCCCCTGCATCGCCGGGCGGACTCTCAACCACTGAGCCATCAGGGAAGCCCTCAGCCTGCCTTTTGTCTGCGGAAAAACTTTAGCCAAAGGATAAGCTTAATCAGAGAAGTGAGAAAATGCAGAAACAAAGGAAAACAGTCCAACAAGACTAAATAATAATAGTTTCATCATTAAGCATAGTCAAGGACCTTTAGTTCCTCCTCAAGGGCTATAGATAATATTCTGAGCCATATCCTGTGAGCTATTTTGAAAATACTGAAAACCCCCAGTTGCCAGCATCCAAAATAAAATAAACTTTCCTTTCCGCCAGGCTTACTCTTTATTAGCTTTACTGGCTTTTGAGCGGGGAGCAGCCAGACCCCACTTATGGTTACATTTGGACGATGCCTGGTGCGTCTGAGGAAGAGCAAAGAGGCCAGGATGGCTTGAGTGGAGTGAACCAGTGGAAGAGTGATCGAAGATGAGGTCAGAGAAATAATGGAGTCCAGACTGCGGGGGTGCCTTGTAGGCTATTGTAAGGGCTCTGGCTATACTCTGTGTGAGATGAGAAATCACAGGAGGGTTTTGAGGAGAGGAGAGCCAGAGTCACTCTGGTTACTCTATTGAGAATAGACTGAAAGCAGATAAAGGCAGAAGGAGGGAAATCAGTTGGAGGCCAATGTAACAATTCGAGTCAGAAATGATGGTGGTTTGGACCAGGGTAGTAGCAATGGAAGTGGTGAGAAATGGTTGAAGACTGGATGTGCGGTAAACTGCTATAATGTGACCAGTGGGGTTCCACAAATGTCAGCAGGTAAAATATGGGTCTCATCATTGAAATGAGGAGTGTCTGTGCAGCTAGCAGGCTGGAGTTCTCGTCCTGTGTGTGAGGTCCAAATTTGTCTTTGTGATAGCTGGCATATCAAGCCATCATGAGGCGGTGTGGCTTCAGTTTAAATACTGATGGTGAGGATCCTGAGTGAGGGCAGCGGGGGAGTGGGGGGAGTAGAAGGGAAGGACTGGGTGAGCCTTCCAGGTTATCAACAGTGATTCCAGGAGTCTTCCAGTTAGGTGGTGCCCAATTACCAAATGGGCAATAATTTTCAGGGAAGATTGGGCTGAAGGAACACCAAAGATTTGGGGATGATCTGTTGCCTGAAATGGGTTGTCTGCCATTTGTATCTATATTTGCAAAATAATTTTTAACTTGGGAAGTCCTCCAAGATCTAGCCCTTGTCCACCTCTTTGGCTTCATCACATACAATTCAGTTACTCTATCTCTTTTTAAAAATATCTATTTTCCTTCAGCCTTTTTTTCTCCTAAAAAGCATTGTTTATTTCTTTATTTACTTTATTGAGGTACAATTGACATATAATAAACTGTACTAATTTAAAGTGTGCAATTTGATGTTTTATCATACATGTGCACCCATATGAAACTATCACCAAAATCAAGATAATGGACATATCCATCATCCCCAGAAGTTTCCTTGTGCATCTTTGTAATCCCTTTTTTTTTTTTTTTTTTTTTTGCGGTACGCGGGCTTCTCACTGTTGTGGCCTCTCCCATTGCAGAGCACAGGCTCCGGATGCACAGGCTCTGTGGCCATGGCTCATGGGCCTAGCCACTCCGCGGCATGTGGGATCTTCCCGGACCAGGGCATGAACCCGTGTCCCCTGCATTGGCAGGCGGATTCTCAACCACTGCGCCACCAGGGAAGCCCTGTAATCCCTTCTTAATACCCACTCCCTGTTTCTCCTCCTCTTGCTCTGTTCTAGTACTGATGTACTCTTACTATATATTAACAGCTTCTAGAGTTTTTTTACAAATGGAATAATACAATGTATATTCATTTTTGTCTGTTTTCTTTCACTTGCCATAATTATTTGGAGAATCATCCATAATCATTCATGTTTTTCAGAGTTTCAATAGTTATTTGCTTTTACTGCTGAGTAGTATTCCACTATATGGATACACCACAATTTGTTTATCCATTCACTTGTCAATGGACATTTGGAATTTTTCCAGTTTTTGGCTACCACAAATAAAGCTGCTGTGAACATTTACTTATAAGTCCTCGTGTAGACATGTTTTCATTTCTTCTAGGTAAATACCTAGGTGTGGAGTGGTTGGATCCTGTGATGCATTAAACTTTTTAAGAAACTGCCCAATTGTTTCCAAAGGGGGTGTATTACCGTTTACATTCCCACCAGCTGTGTACAATTGCTTCAGCTGCCAACCCTTGTTCCTCATCAGCAATCATTATGGTCAATCGTTTTAGACACTCTGATATGTGTGTAGCAGTATTTTATGGTGATTTTAATGTGTATTTCTCTAATATCTATCCATTTTCTTGTGCTTATTTGTTACATATGTAACTTTTTTGGTGAAGTGTCAGTTCAAATCTTTTGCTCATTTTGCTATCACGTTGTTTTGTTTCTTTTTATTGAGTTTTGAGAGTTCTTTACGTATTCTGAAAAAATATTTTATAGGATATGTAATTTTCAAATATTTTATTTTCTAGGATTTTTAGCTGATTTAGTTTTTGCATTTTTTTCTGTTCATAACTTTTATCTCCTTTTTAAAAAGCTTGATTTTATTATATACTGAGAAAGCAAAATAATATTTTTAAAATATATAAAAGTATAAAAAGCAATAAGACAACAAACATCTCTATAACTACCATTCAGATAAAAAAGTAGATATTAGCATTACCTTTTGCAATTCCTATATTCTTAGAGTAACCATTATCCTATATTTGTGCTTTATTGATATTTTTGTCATCTATGTCTATGTCCCTAACAAAATATTTGTTTATATGTGCACAATTTTGAACAGACTCTGGAAAAAATTTTGTTACTTTTTTGACTGGAATTTCAATGAATCTAGGAAACAATTAGTGTAGAATTGACATCTTTAAGATACTGAGTTATCTAAGTTGTGAAATATTATGTCTCTATTAATTTAGGCTTTTTATAGTGTCTTTAAATAAGGGCTTCTAATTTTCTCCATTAAATTCCTGAACATGTTTTGTTTGAAACATTCACAGTTATCAGGAAGTACTTTTTCTTTTGGTTGTTAACAGTTTGATTATGCTATGCTATTTTGATTTTCTTTGTGTCTATCCTGCTTGGAGTTCCCTAAGTTTCTTGAGTCTGTGGATTATTGTCTTTCCACAATTTTGGAAAAATTTCAGCTATTATCTTTAAAAAATATTTCTTCCCCATTCTCTCTTTCTTTTTGTTCTGAGACTTCAACTCATATATGTTAGACCATTTGATATGGTCCCATAAGTTTCTCATGTTCTGTTCTAGTCTGCATTTCTTTTTTCTCTCTGTGCTTTGACTATATTTCTTATTGATCTGTCTTTGAGTTACTGATTCTTTCTTCTACTATGCTCAGTCTGCTGTTAAGTGTAACCAATAAATCCTTAATTTTAGATTTTGTATTTTTCAGTTTAGAATGCCCAGTTTATTCTTAGAGATTCCATTTGTGATAGACTGATACACCAATGATCATGCCTGCAGTATTCATGTCCCTGTGCAGTTTTTTTTCCATATTGACGCTGGGTCACATGATTTACTTTGGCCAATAGGACTTAAGAAAACATAATAACAGAAGTTTGATAAATGATTCATATTGGGGCTTACCCTCTTAGACCTAGCCATCATGTTAGAAGCCAAGGTTAACTTCCTTGAAATGAGGAGGCCATATGGAGAGAGATGTAGTTACATCAGTGACCCCAGATGAGAATATCAGAAGAACCACTTAATTAACACACATAATTCTGAGAAATAATGAATAGTTGTTATTTTAATCCACTGAGTTTTAGGGTGCTTTGTAATGCACTGATAGAAAACTGATACACTATTTTTCTGTGTATTGGTTTAAATTATCCTTTCAGTCAATCTTTTCTTCTAATTTCCTTGAAATATTTATAATAGTTATTTAAAGGTTGTCTGTTGCTTCTACAACTAAAGATATAAAGAAGGAAACACAATGAGATGGGTAGGAGGGGTGGAGTCATGGTAGAGTCAAGACCCATACCCCCTGGGGTGGGCGATCCACCAATAGGAGGGTAATTACAATTGCAAGGTTCTCCCCAAGGAGCAAGGGATCTGAGTCCCACATCAGGTTCCCCAGCCCAGCAGTCCTGCATCAGGAACATTAGCCCCCAGAATGCTTGGCTTTGAAGGCCAGTGGGGCTTACTTTTGGGACAGCCAGAGTACTGTGGGAAATAGAGACTCCAATCTTAAAGTGTACACACCAAATCTCACACACTCTGGGACCTGTGGCAGAAGCAGTAATTTGAAAGGAGCCTGGGTCAGACCTACCTGCTGATCTTAGAGAGCCTCCTGGAGCTCACCCTGGGATACAGACACTGGTGGCAGCCATTTTTGTGAGTTAATCCTAGCATGTGGACACTGGTGCTGGCAAGTGTCATTTTGGAATCCTCCTTCTAGCTCATTAGTTCTGGGAGACCTGGTTCCTCCCACTAGCCTTTTGGCACTAGTACTGGGACATGTCAGGTCACGCAACTAGCTGGGCAGGGACACAGCCCCACCCCAGCAGGCCTAACTGCCCTAAGGCTCCGTGAGCCCACAGCTGCCTTGGGACATGGCTCTGTCCACCAGAGGGCCGTGGACCCAACCCTGCACACCAGTGCACTAGCACTAACCCTAGGACCCCAAGAGCCCTGCAGCCAGAGACCCTAGGGTCCTGCTCCACTCACCAGTGGGTGGGCACTAACCCTAGGACCCCAGCCCTGGGACTCCCAGATCCTGTAGACAGCAAAATGTTTTTAGTTTTTGTTGTGTTTCCACATAGGTAAAAGGAAAATTTTGGAATGTCAAAGCAGTGATATATTAGGTGATAACGAGGTTCCAGAGATTAATAATATAGCTAAAGATAGCTAATAAGAGTACCATAGAATTACTGAGAACAACCTGAGTTAATCTCTGAAAATGAACACATTTATACCTTAAGGTTCTATCTTAAAAAATTCTAAAAATGTAAGGATCCATAAGCACACATTTCATTAGCTGCCAGAATGATGATATTATTGTGTGTCGTGTAGATTCCAGAAAATTTCACACTTGTAAGAAAGTGAGATAAAATGCAAATAATGTCTTATTATTATAATGAAAATAGTTTTGACTTAACAGATCATCTGTAAGAGGATTTCCTGAGAACCGCTGGATAGACGAACAGGCAAACACAGGGGTCATCAGCCAGAAGTGTTTATTGACAGAGTTTGAGAATCCACTGTGGTCAGACTTAGCATAGCTTCACCTGCCTTTTGATGACTTTAGGTTTCAAGGAACTTTCCATGGAAGGTTTTTTAGCTGGTACTTGGGCTTCACACAGCACATTTTATTATTTGTGCCATAAATATAGACCCTTTCCTTCTTGAAACATTTCTGGCGGCATTTGCCATGAAGATTCCAGCATTTTAGGGTGCTACCTGAAAAGAAAGAAGAACAGAGACAATGTCAGTCCTAAGAAGAGGTAGATTCTGGATTTGAAATGTCTGTAAAAGGATTAAAACAGATGTGATAGAGGGTGCTCAGTTTCCTTTGACTCTGACCCTGGTCCTCTCTTTTTTTCCCTTCTTCTCCCTTTTGAAAAATTGTGGTAAAATACAAATAACATAAAGTTTATCAGTTTAACTACTTTAAAGTGTACAGTCCAGGGGCATTAATTACACTCACAATGTTGTGCAATCATCATCACCGTCTAGTTCCAGAACTTTTTAATCATCCCAAACAGAAACCCTGCACCCGTTAAGCATTTTCATTTCTCCTCTACTCATCCCTGAGCAACCACCAACGTGCCCTCCTCGCTATAGACTCGCCAAATCTAGATATTTTATGCCAATGGAATCGTATAATGTGCAGCATTTTGCACCTGGCTTCTTTATACTTAGCATATTTTTTTCAGCATTCATCTGTATTGTTTTATTAAATTAAAAGAATTTGAAGTATAGTTGATTTACAATATTGTGTTAGTTTCAGGTGTACAGCACAGTGCTATAATATATATTCTTAGGGCTTCCCTGGTGGCGCAGTGGTTGAGAGTCCGCCTGCTGATGCCGGGGACATGGGTTCGTGCTCCGGTCCGGGAAGATCCCACATGCTGCGGAGCGGCTGGGCCCATGAGCCATGGCTGCTGAGCCTGCGCATCCAGAGCCTCTCAACAGTGAGAGGTCCGCGTACCAAAAAAAAAAAAAAAAAATATATATATATATATATATATATATATATATATTCTTTTCCCTTATAGGCTATTACAAAATATTGAGTATAGTTCCCTGTACTATACAGTAGGTCCTTGTTGGTTATCTATTTTATATATAGTAGAGTATATATGTTATTCCCAACCTCCTAATTTATCTCTCCCCCACTCCCCTTTCCCCTTTGGTAACCATAAGTTTGTTTTGGAAGTCTCTGAGTCTGTTTCTGTTTTGTAAATAAGTTCATTTGTATCATATTTTAGATTCCATGTATAAGTGATATTATATGACATTTGTCTTTCCCTATACAGCTTCACTTAGTATGATAATCTCCAGGTCAATCCATGTTGCTGCAAATGGAATTATTTCATTCTTTTTTATGGCTTAGTAGTATTTCATTGTGTATGTATGTATATATATATATATATACACACACACACTATACATATATATATACATTTGGCTAAAATGCCATCAATTTCTTCATATCCTTATTTTTGTTTTGTTTTGTCCTTGCCAAAGCCTATCATCCAGAAGGTGGCTGTACTTATGTTTTTTCAAATTGTGGTAAAATACACATGACATAAAATTTATGTTAACTATCTTAAAGTGCACCATTCCGTGGTATTAAATATGTTCATATTGTTGTGCAACCATCACCACCAGTCCATTCCCATAACACTTTTCATCTTGTAAAACTGAAACTCTATTCCCATTAAGCAATAACTCCCCATTCTCCCCTCCTCCTAGCCCCTGGCAACAACCATCCATATTGTTTTTGATACCTTTCCTGCCCCAGAATCTTGACTAGCTGACAAACTCAAGACTTGCAAAAACAGCTCTCAAAAGAACTGCTCTGACACTTTTGGGGATGGGATATCACCAGTGGCCTCAACCAAGAGGCACAAAAATCTGGAACAGTTTCTAATTATTCCAAACACAAGTTTTGCAGCAGTTAAAGATGAAATCTGCTACTTGACCCAAACAAGAACATGCACCCCTCTCTTCTCTTTATTCTATACAAACTCCAAGCCTGCCCTGACTTGGGTCTTCAGCTGCTCCCTGATGTCCATCAGCTGAATAAAGTCTGTAACCTCTATTTGTGTCAGTGAAACTACTTTCTTTAGGCAGTTTGGTGCTGTGACTATTCTTTATTTCATTAATTTTTTGTTTATTATTTCCTTCTTTCTGTTGTAGGTTTAGAGCAAGTTTATTTTGTGATTAGGAACAAGTTTTCTTTGAGATTATTTTTTGACCAGTATGGGGGAGACTAGGCAAAATTCGTGTTTTAGAGAAAAACTTGGCTCAAATAGGGAAATTTTGCTCCCCAGGGGATGTTTGCCAGTGAAATGTCTGGAGATGTTTTTAGTTGTCACAACTGGTGTGGGGTGCTACTGGCAATTAGTGAGGCCAAAGATTCTGCTAAATATCTTACAATGCACAGGACAGCCACAGTAAAGAACTGTCTAGCTCAAAATGCCAACAGTGCCAACATGTCAGTAATTGCCAATAGTGTCAGAAGTCCCTGGTCTAGACAGATCACAGACTTCAGAGTTATCTGATTCTGATTGTGTGGGAGTTTTACACCTCTATGAGCTCTTGATTAATGATTGTAATGCAAAAATAATTATTTCCTATATATTCAAGTAAATTCTGTTCCACAGGGGTTCAATTGACTCCCTCCCTTCCCCTGCCCCATGGGGGAAAAAAGAACCAGTTTCTGTCTTGTAAATTCATTTCAAGAATCCCTTACTCCATTAATACCTTTATGCTTTTTTTTTTTAATTAATTAATTTATTTTGGCTATGTTTGGTCTTCATTTCTGTGTGAAGGCTTTCTCTAGTTGCAGAGAGCAGGGGCTACCCCTCATTGAGGTGCGTGGGCCCCTCACTATCGTGGCCTCTCTTGTTGCGGAGCACAGGCTCCAGACGTGCAGGCTCAGCAGCTGTGGCTCACGGGCCCAGCTGCTCCGCGGCATGTGGGATCCTCCCAGACCAGGGTTCGAACCCGCGTCCCCTGCATTGGCAGGCAGATTCTCAACCACTGCACCACCAGGGAAGCCCTGAAACAGGACTTTTTTTTTTCTTTGCCATACGCGGGCCTCTCACTGTTGTGGCCTCTCCCGTTGCGGAGCACAGGCTCCGGACGCGCAGGCTCAACGGTCATGGCTCACAGGCCCAGCCGCTCCGCGGCATGTGGGATCTTCCCAGACCGGGGCACGAACCCGTGTCCCCTGCATCAGCAGGCGGACTCTCAACCACTGCGCCACCAGGGAAGCCCTACCTTTATGCTTTTTAAAATTTTTCTAAAAAATATTTTATTAGAGTATAGTTGAGTTACAATGTTGTGTTAGTTTCAGGTGTACAGTAAAGTGATTCAGTTATACCTATACATATATTCATTCTTTTTCAGATTCTTTTCTCATACAGGTTATCATAGAATACTGAGTAGAGTTCCCTGTGCTATACAGTAGGTCCTTGTTGGTTATCTATCATATATAGTAGTGTGTGTATACCTTTATGCTTTAAACCAGTTACAAAATCTGCCTTGTTCTCTCATTATGAATTAAATAAAATCTTTAACATGTGTTCATTTTTATATCTGTATGAGAATCATTAGTTTACTTTAAAAAATTATCTTTTACAACTTCTCTGGAACCTTGAGCAAACTGCCATCACAAGCACCAGATCCTGAAAAAATAAACTGAGAGAAATCTGGGGTTTTACTTCAGTCAGATGGATTACAGAGACACTAAGATGGCGATGGGGTATTTCTCAACTGCTTGAAATGAAGCTTGATAAAAAATTTGACCCATCACAGTCTTTAAGTTTCTTTAAAACTTAAAAGCTATTCTAAGACAATATTGGTATGGAAGTTTTAATTTGATAGTGGGGATTGCTCCAGCAACTGTCCCACCTATTGAAACCCCCAAAGTCTGGATCTGAAAGCTGGCTCCACCACATGTAAACTGGGAGATCTTGAGCAAGTTACTTCCCTTCACAGAGCTTCATTTTTCTCTTCTGAAAACAAAAGACATAATAACACCTATTTTGGAGAGTTGTAGGTAGTAAATAAGATAATATAAAATCCACTAGCATTAAAAATTTCAGAAGTGCAGTGACAGATATAATTAGGAATTAAAGAAAATTCTTTTCACAAAAAAAAAGTCTAACCTGAAAGGGAAACAAAAGCAAATAATCTCAATGGATAATATTTTAAGAGAAATAGAAGAGAGAAAAGAGAAAAAATGTAAAAATTAAAAAAAAGAAATGGGATTTCTTCTTCAGGCTGAGATGGAGTGACAGGAGCCATATTGATTTTCCTGCTTTAAACAACAAGATAATTGGACAAAATGTATATGAAACAATGATTTTCAAACATGATCCCAGAGAGAAGGGAAACAAACTCTGCTTCATTTACATTTTACCTAAAACTCTATTCTCCTTAATCCTATAGTAACCCTATTTGTTCCTTCATTTGGTGAGATGTTCCACAGTTCCTTTGGTGTGTATTTTCCTTTGCTTCAGTAAGTTAATAAGCTTAACTTTGTCAGACTGCAGGTGTGTCCCTCGTGGTGTTTATAAGATGGACTTTATCACAAGGAAACATCAAAGACTAACAGGGATATGCAAAATAAGGTTTAGGCTTCCACTGGCTGAGTTTCAGTAAGAATAAAGACTGCAGTGGGGACTTCCCTGGGGGCGCAGAGGTTAAGAATCTGCCTGCCAGTGCAGGGGACACGGTTCGATCCCTGGTCCAGGAAGACAGATAAGCCAGTGCGCCACAACTACTGAGCCTGCATGCCACAACTACTGAAGCCCACGTGCCTAGAGCCCGTGCTCCACAACAAGAGAAGCCACCGCAATGAGAAGTCCACGAACCACAACAGAGTGGCCCCCGCTCGCCGCAACTAGAAAAAGCCTGCGTGCAGCAACGAAGACCCAAAGCAGCCAAAAATAAAATAAAATAAATAAATTTATGAAAAAGAAGACTGCAATGAATGAAAAGTCATCAAATATATTTAAATCTATGAGTTTATGATGATATTAAAAACTATTTTGTCACATTTGGTGGATGATAGGAAAAGAAATCATTATCTTGCAGATTCATATGTAAAGAAAAATCACCAAGCATTTATTCTGTCTTTCTTATATGAACTGTACTGCTGAGTAACCAAATAGTAGATGATGAGGAGTGTCTTTATTATATTAGTATTCCAGCTAACTAGTGAAAATCACATAATAGAATATCACCATTTTGCAATAGGCAAAGAATTAATGCATCTCAGCTTTGAGCATTAATTTGTCACTAAAAGAGAGATAACAAACATATTATTTGCCCTCTGATGAAAAAGGCAAATACCATCCCCCAACGTTTTGCCAAAAAGCGTAGAGCTTGAGCCTGATCAAACCTCTCGATCCAGTCACCAATTTGCAGGAAATACAGAGGTCCGAGGAACATGTTGAATTCACTTTGAATATGCAATTAGCAAAATCTGTACTGTGGGAAACTATGGGTCAAATGACCCAGCAGATAAATTATAGAGACAAGAAAGGGATGAAGATATAACCAGTAAACAGAAAAACTAAAAATCTTAAGAAATGTTAGATTTTAAAAGTGGGCATGGCAAAAATAGGGTTTCTAGGGATGCAGCCCTAGCAATGAAACTATAAAGATGCGCAAATAGTTGATCGCTATAAAAGTCAGGAGAGTACTTAATTTGGGGAGAGAGACAGTTGTGATGGGGCATAGGTGGAGGGGTTTTTGAGGTGACTGTCAATGTTCTGTTTATTGACCTGGATGGTGTTACAAGGGTGTGTGCTTTATAACAGTTCATTAAGCTGCACATTTGTTTTACGTGGTTTTCAGTATCTGTAATTGTGTTTTATTTTACAAAAAAGGTAAGAAAAAAATCCCTACCATTTAACAATGAAATCTCAATTTTTAATTCAAGAGTGTCAAGATGAATTGTTGTTGAGAGTGAGAGGAAAGATGGTCTCATACATTTCGTTTCGGCCTCTCTGGAGGCTGGTTAGCACATTTTCAGATTGTGCAGTCTTGACCAGCAATTTCCTTTCTAGATGTCTACCCTAGGGAAATACATGTGTAGACTGAGAAGCCTATACACTGGAGATATAATTATGAACAAGTTAGAGACAGATACCTGCCCTCAGAGAACTTCCAGTCTAGTTGGGAAAGGGAGATGAGAAACAACTATTCAAGAAATAGCTGCGCAGATATTTGATTGACTAGAGTTAGGCTGAAAATTATCAAGGAAGAACTCTGGGTGCTATGAGGAGGTATAATGGAAAGAGGTGTGACATATCACACCTAAATCTAACATCTGCTGGGCTCTTGGGCTTTATATATATGTCCCGAATTCCACAATGAACTAAAAATTTTGAAAATATTAAAGTTATACATACTTCATCCCCCTTTAGTCATGAGGCCCTTTGGTTGCTGAAAAACAAAAATGGGCAGAGTTTCTGGGCTTCGGGGTAATAGTAAACAACAGTTAGAATGACAAAGTCATTGCTCAGCTTAAATGAGATGAGTTGCTTTAGTTTATAGCAAGATAATACTTTTAAGAACCGAAATTTATCTAGAAAGGTCAGGGATTTCCAAATTTCAAAGAGCTCCTTTATATATTATTAGCTGAGCCTGGTGGATTCAGATAATACCACCTCACCATAAGCCACAGGAGGCAAAGGCTTGAGGGTCCGGCCAAAGAAACTTCCATTTAAAATCCTTTACCATCACCACACCCAGTAGGAAGTAGAGGGAAATACTCTCCTTAGGGGAAACTGGGGTGCTTAAATCCACTTCCTGCAGCAGCAGCAGGAGGAGGCCTTAGAGCTCCACCAGAGCCCACACCTTGCCTCTGCCAGCCAAGATGACGGTGGACCCACCAGCAAGCTAGAGACAGAGGCCTTCCTCCCCTCCCCCACTAAGGCCTGCTGGTCGACCTGAACACCTAGGAAGTAGAGATAAGTAATGTGAGAAGGGCAGGGGCAAGAGAATCTCTTGCTACAAACAGCCAGATTGGTCTGGAGAAACTGCCAGAGAAGAGGGCATTTACTTTTTGCCCTCAGACCATAGCCCAGGAAAATTGCTAACAACATCGCCACAGCACATTATGGTGCCACCTGGAGGGGGATTTAGAAATGGCTGAGGGAAGTGGCTGAGCTTCTCCCTCTCTTCTCCTGTGGCATAAAATAGATCCAGAAGGTCCCCAAGTTCCCTTGTGTCTCTAGTGAAGATAGGAAAACCAGTGATGAGCTGCGAGCCTGAGAGACCTGTCAGGAGTAGATCCCTATGCAGAAGACAGTGGGAGGGGCTGTGTTTGAACAGCCTAAACCTAGGGATCAGATGGAAGATTTGGCTGAGATGAAGGGCTGAGTCAGTGGGGCTCTCGACAGGACCAAGAGGTTTCATCAGTCACGGGATCACACACAATGAGGGACATCGTCCTAGAAGTCAGTGAAGGTCCAGCGCTGAGCCCTACCTCCTCACGCTCCTGCCCCAGGATCTTTGCACTTCACATTCCCTCCAGCTTGAATGCTCTTCTCCACGAATCCACATGGATCATCCCTTATTCTCCCTCAGGTCACAGTGACCCATTCCATGAGCACCCCTTTAAAACAGCAAATCCACATCCCCCTGGTATTTGCTATCCCCTTTCCCACCTAGTCTGCTCATTATACTCACCACCTGACATTTTGTATGTTTCCGTTATTTTTTTATTTTTATTTATTTATTTGTTTTTGCGGTACACGGGCCTCTCACTGCTGTGGCCTCTCCCGTTGTGGAGCACAGGCTCCGGACGCGCAGGCTCAGCGACCATGGCTCACGGGCCCAGCCGCTCTGCGGCATGTGGGATCTTCCCGGACCAGGGCACAAACCCGCATCCCCCACATCGGCAGGCGGACTCTCAACCACTGCGCCACCAGGGAAGCCCATGTTTCAGTTATTTAAAATTTTTTTTCTGTTTCTCTCAGTAGAATGTAAACTCCGAGAGGCTGAAGACTTTGCTTACCTTGTTTTGTTCTGATATGTTCACTGTGCTACCTCCTGCACCTATCAGAGTGCCTAGAACATGAAATCCATTCAATCATGTTTACTGAATGAACCAATAAATTAAATCATGACATATCAAGTTACCTTCTCCTAAACCCAGGGGCTATCCTGGGAAGGGGAGGGGAGCAGAAGGAGAAATGCTCAAAGACTGAATATTTATTCAAAAGAGACTGAATTAACTTGAAACGGTTTTAAACCAGGACAGATGAATACTTATTTAACTGCTGAGTTTAGGCACAGTCCCTAAGTGCCCTCCACCACCCCTCCCCCTAAACTGTCCTATCAGCCAGATGGAAGGTCCTGGGAAAATTTAGATGAGTTATATAAAGTGAAGAAGTTACACTGGTTTTTGCATACCAAAATTTCAGTGTGTTCAATGTTGTTCCCTCAAACTGATATTACTATACACACGCCTTTGTTGCAGCAGATTGAGAAATGAGGAAATTGCAATTCTGAGCCGCTGAGCTGCTTGCTGGAGGTCACAGAGTTAGAAAATGGTTGAGCAGTTTCTAACCTGGGTTGTTCTAAGGCTTTCCTCTCTATCCCCAGCTGAGAGGTGTTTCAGGCATTTGCCACAGGCACATACAAGGGCTGAGGTGAGGAAATACACACCTTCCGACCCTGTGGACAGGTGAGCTGAAAGCCTTGGCTGGGCAGAAATTTCTGCCAGGTGAGCAAGAGGGGCCAGGCAGGTATGCTAGAGTTGGTGGAATGGGCAATTCTGACCACGGCCCTCCTCTGCTTCAGCCTTCCCATGGCTCCCCCACCTGGCATTCAAGGCTCATCAAGACCCGGACCTTGAGTGCTTCCTCAGCCTTACCCCTTGCCACACCCTTAACCCCCCCCCCTCCATTCTGTGCCAGCTCCCTGAAGGCACGGTGCTCTCTCCCACATCCGGACTTTTGCATTAGAGTATTTCTACCCAGGACACCCTTCCTACTTCCACCTCTTCTCCTTACCCTTCTAATTTCTAACCACTTTTCAGGACTCAAGAGTATCCCTCCGGGAGGACTCTCTTGGCCCTCAGCCTGGGCTGGTCCCTCCCATGTGCACCCCAGGACCCTAGATCCCCTCTATCACAGCTCATGGCACTCTGGGCTGTAAATGCTATTTCATCCCCCTCGCCCGTGGGATTCCGTGACCAGGTCTCACTCTCCACACTCTCCACACCCTCCCGCTCCCCTGAAGAGGTCCAGGTTACCTGGAGTGAGCTGGGACAAGAGCAGCAGTGCGGCCAGAGTCAGCAAAAGGAGCTTCATGGCTGGAAGTGGCCAAGTGAAGCTGCAAGTCCGATGCGATGGCAAAGCTAACGGGGGAGAGCTCTGGCCTCTCTGGCTCCCGTTCCCTTGGTCCAAGCGGAACAGATGTCACCCGCACGTGCCCTCAGCCGCCCGTGGGTACAGGCCCCGCGCCCCCTGAGCCCCACAGAGTGCAGCCACACGCCCTGAAGTGGCACGCTTTCTTTTCTTCATGTAGGTCAAGCAACGAGGTCCGACCTCCAACCAAGGGACCACAAGGGGGCGCCACGCACACGGAGTCCGGAAGGTCCGGAAAAACTTCGCCGAGAAGACGGCACTGAACCGCGCTTGGAGGAATAAATACCAAAACGCCAGGCAGAGGAGCCTAAATGGTGTTCCAGGCAAAGGAAAGTCTGTACAAAGGCTTCTGTTGGTGTTGAATATGAGAAATATGATGTAACTGGCGCTAAAACCGGCAGGAGAATGGTAGTAAGAGATGAAGCTCCCCTGACCAGCCTGGCTGTGCCGTCTCAGAAGTACTAGCAGCCACAACCCCCTGTCATCTGAGGGCTACCCATGGGGTCAGGCCTTCTGGGCGCCAGGCTGTGCCCCTTCCTCGAAGGTCCAAGAACCAGCTATTGGGGGGTCCCTCCTCTGAACTCTTAGATTTTGAAAATCCGTTCTCTTCCCTCAATTCCTGCAGCCTGAGGGTGCTAGCTGCATTCTGTGGTTACTAATATCTGTTTCCTCAGGGTCCTCTTTTTGCTGCTTCTGCCTTCCGACAACAGTGTAACCAATTCCCTATATTAAATATCCTATGTGGCTTCCGTTTCCTGATTGGACCCTATTTGATACAGAGGTCAAGGGTATAAAAGGGCTTACAAGACAAAATAACATTGAAAACCATTTCTGTAAGGGCAGAAAACAGATTGAGGAGGTTGAAGACTGAAAGGTAAGTGAAGGAGACAAGTGTAAACAACTCTTTCTAAAAGCTTTACAATGAAGAGGAGACAGGATCTAGGAAGGGACTCTGTGTCCAAGGCCTAGAAATCCATGTCTGTTGTTCACTTCCGTTAAGGAGGCTCATTTTTTCAAACATAATTAAGGCTCAATCAGGGAAGCAGCAGAACTGCTATCGGCATTACGGAACAAGGAATTTATTATAAGGATGAGATTCTATTCAATTGTGGGAGAAGCTGGGAAAGTAAAGATCTTTCTGGGTGGTAGTGGGGTCACTGAAGGAGCTGGTGGAGAAGTCCGTGAAAGGTTGTTTGCTCTTCAAAACTACTGCCTGTTTGAGTTCATAGAGAAGTGTTTAGTGGAGGGTCTGGGCCCTGGTCGCTTGGTCAACAGGGCTGACAGTTGGGAAGGAGAGCAGACACGCAGCAGAGAACAGCAAGGATAGACTGAAACCCGCAGACACCCCTCCCCACCTCTAACCAATGACAGCCTTCAGAGTTCAAGGATGCGGCTTCATGTCCACCACCCCAATCTCTTGCAAAAAAAAAAAAAAAAGAAAAAAGAAAAAGAAAAGAGTTTGTGGCTTAACTCAATTCCATACAGGGAAAGGAATTGTAATTTCATCCTAGCTTGGGCTGTCTGAGTACCCGTCAGGCTGTGCTACAAAAACATCACCAAATGCATGTGTTCAAACTCATTGAATTGTATACATTCAATATATGCAGTTTTTTGTCTACTCAACAAAGCTGTAAAAAAATTGCAAAATGCAACTTTCTATTCTGGTGTCTAGGGAATGGGGCAGAAATGTATCTGTTGGATTCTTTCCTCCCTGAGAGAAGAGACTCTACTGTCTGAAATGTCTGGATACGGGACTTTCCTGGTGGTCCAGTGGGTAAGACTCCATGATCCCAGTGCAGGGGGCCCCAGGTTTGATCCCTGGTCAGAAAACTAGATCCCACATGCTGCAGCTAAGAGTTGGCGTGCTGCAACCATGAGCCCGCATACCACAACTAAAAGATGCCACATGCCTCAACGAAGACCTGGTGCAGCCAAAGTAAATAAATAAATAAAATAAACATTTAAAAAAATGCCTGGATATACATAAGATTTTGGTGTGGAGGGTGGGGCAGGCAGAGCTGAAAATATACAGTCCTGACTCTGTGACTAAATTTCTGTGTCATCTTGGGAGAATCACTTTTTTTTCTGGGCCTCAGTCTCTTCAGTCAGGTATTTGGGGTAGATCTGCAGTAGGGAATCATCATGTATACTTCTCTAGATCCTGAAATGAAATAAAAAGTAAGAGAATGCAGGAATCTATGTTTTAAACACCCAAACAGGGCAAGGTAATTGGATTTGCACCTGAGGGTAGTCTGGGTTGCCTTCATCAGTCTCCAAGTCTCTGAAACAGTTAGGTCAGAGGTCTTTTCCCTTGACCCCAACTCCCAAACACACTGTGTGGCTCTTGCAAAAACCACAGTCTGCCTCTGGGCCTGCTTCTTGCATAGTCAATGTACTACTTTGGCTCTGGTTTTGAAGCCTTTGTCAGCCTCCTGAGGACCCCAAAATAGGTGTAACCACAATGAGCATCTAGTCACAGAGGACAAGGGAGGAGGGGAAGGCTCTACCACGTGTGTTTCCCTAGGCACACCTCCGACATCACAACCTGTCCGCGGTGAGTCAGGAGGACCAACTTCCCAATCTGACCAGGAATCGAAGAAAAACAAATTCAAATGACAGTGAGGTATCATTTCTCCAAATTGGCAAGAATTCTATTTTATTAATAATTCCAGAATTTTCTATGATATAAGGAAATAGTAATATCTTGATCATGAAAATGCACACTGGTGCAACTTTTTTGGGAGCGTGTTTGCCAATACCAAAATCCTTAAAATATGCATGCCCTGCAATCCAGAAACTTCACTTGCCGGACTGTGTAGCGGCCATCTGCATGCTCAGCAGTGATTTCCCTTTCTTCTAGTGACAGCCCCTTGATTTTCCTTTAGGGAACCACCTCTCCTTCACTCTCATATTCAGGCAGGGCTTCTAACCTTGCTTTTGGACATTCCATTCTCCACTGATCAGAATCATCATTTAAAAATATAAATTAGGGCTTTCCTGGTGGCGCAGTGGTTGAGAGTCTGCCTGCCGATGCAGGGGACACGGATTCGTGCCCCGGTCCGGGAGCATCCCGCATGCCGAGGAGCGGCTGGGCCTGTGAGCCATGGCTGCTGAGCCTGCGCGTCCAGAGCCTGTGCTCCGCAACGGGAGAGGCCACAACAGTGAGGGGCCCGCGTACCGCAAAAAAAAAAAAATAAATAAATATAAATAAATAAATAAATATATATATATATATATATATATATATATATATATATATTAGATAATGTTGGTTTATCTGATGACTATCCTTTGTAATTTAGGATAAAATTCAAATTCCTCTCGCTGGCTTACCTGATCCAGCTGCTGTGCACCTCTCTGGCTTTACCTCATACAAATTCCCACTCCCTCCCTACTCTTCAGCCATGCTGGCCTTTATTCTTTCCACTGAACACACTAAACCTGTTTGTGCTTGCTGTTCCCTTCAGCTGAAATATTCTTCCTGATTTTCTTGTGATTGGCTCCTTTGTTCCACTCATGCCACTCTATTTTGAATTTATCGAGCCCCTACTGTATACTAGTCCAGGATCATGAACCTAAGTCCGATAGACTTAGGTTGAGTCCCTGACCTTCGAATTGTAAGCTTTCTGATATTGTATAAATAACTTAACCTCTATGGGCTTAAGGTTTTCACAGATAAAAAGAGATCTTAATGTTATCTAGCTCACTGAATTGTTAAAAAGATTAAACGATTAAGTACATGAAGTTCTTAGGACAATACTTGAAAAAGAGTAACTTCTCACTAATTGTTAATGATCATTATACTATCACATATCATAATCACTTAATTAATCCCAAAATGTAGAGAAAACAGCATCTAATAACAATGCCTGGGTCTTCATCTGGAAAGACTCGAAGCTTTTCCACTCATGTCTGGCACCTGAAGGCTAGGCTCACCTGGGAATGTCAACCAAAGCATCTGTGTGATCATTCCATATGATTGGGCTTCACTGAAGTCCTACATGGGACCTCAGGGGTCCAAGAGTAAGTGCTCCAGCAAACTGGCAGTAGGTTTTATGGCCTTTTATAACTGAGTCTTGGAAGCATCACTTTTGCAGAACTATATATATGTCCAGATTCAAGGAGATGGAAATTTCTTCTCTTGATGGGAGGCATTTCAAAAAACTTCCAATTATATTTTAAAAGCAACTTATGCACATTAGACTTTCAAGTGGAGATGTCAAGTTAGAAACATTATGAGTCAAAAGAGATTGGAGAAGAGCTTAAGGCTATCAGGACAACTTTTGGAGTTTTCAGGTTATGGTTGGGGAAACTGAACCTCAGGCTGTTGAGGTGATTTACCCAATGCCAGTTACATAACTAACATGAGGAGGTGATGGGATTACATACTAGCCTGAAGTTAGGCTTGCAAATAACTCCCTGCCTCCTGGACAATCATGAATATTAATACAAATGCATATTGTATTTATTTGAATCTCTCTAATAGAAAACTGGGGGTAGACAGCATTATAATGGGGTCCTATTTTCTGGGATTGTTATAGAAACTGTTAAGCAGGAAAATTAATCCCCAGGCCTAATTCTCACTCCATTGTTTCTCTCTTTTTTATATTTAGTTTAAATTTTCATCAAAGTCATACATCCACATGATTTTAAAAGTTCAATTTATTTAAACTAAAAACAAAACCAAAAACATTCATCCATGTGATTTTGAGTCAACTTTGAATAAGAAATTATAATAAAATATAGAAGTCACACATTTCTCTTTCTCCATTTCTTGCTCTCCAAAGAAAACCACTTTCACGTCTTTTGTTTGTTTCTTTGGATTCTATTTCCATATCTATAAGTAATATGCTTACCTGTATTGCTACTTATTATTTCTTTTTTCAGTTTCAGGTATTATCCATTGAATTCCTGCTATGAAAGATGAGAATTTAGCTGTCTTTCATCTCTTTTGAATACTTTCAGAATCATTAGTTATTTATTTCATCAATTTTATCTTCCTGGCAGCCTCTCTCCCTGGGCACTTGGACCTGCTCTACTCTGAATGGATTGATTCTATATCTGGTGACCTGCTGCCATCCTGGACCTCCATTTACATCATCCTGGGGTTCCCTTTGAGAACCCATGGATGAATTCCCTGCTTTTTGGATTCAAGGTCTTTCTTGTTATACTCCTTTATTTTGGCAGAGCATCTCCTGGTAGCTTCCTGAAAATGTCTGACTTCATGTACTAATCTCACATTTGGTTAGTAGTTTGGTTGCTCATTTCATATTGGAAGTGTTTTTCTCTCTGAATTTTGAAGGCATTGCTCCACTCTCTTTCTGCTGAGTACTCAGTGGGCCCTGTCAATCTGGAAACTCATGAACTTGAATTCTAGGACATTTTTTCCCTTGACTTATTTCTTTGATGATTTCCCGCCCTTTGTTTTCCTGTTCCCTGTTCTGGAATTGTTATTTTTCAAATGTATGATTCCCTGATTCTCTAATTTTCTTATACTTTTCTCCATTGCTTTTTTCTCTGTTATTTTATTCTTATCTCTAGACATTTCTTTGTATGTTGATTCTCTAAAGTTTTTTTCTCGTTCCTTCTTTTTTTTTTTTTTTTTTTTTTTTGCTGTACGCGGACCTCTCACTGTTGTGGCCTTTCCCGTTGTGGAGCACAGGCTCCGGACGCACAGGCTCAGCGGCCATGGCTCATGGGCCTAGCCGCTCCGTGGCATGTGGGATCTTCCTGGACCGGGGCACGAACCCGTGTCCCCTGCATCGGCAGATGAACTCTCAACCACTGCGCCACCAGGGAAGCCTGGAAAGATATCTTTTGTTCATGGATCAGAAGAATAAATATCATTACAGTGTTCATACTACCCAAAGCCATCTGTAGAGTCAATGCAGTCTCTATCAAGATTCCAATGACTTGGAATGTTGAGATTGACATATATACACTACTAAGTATAAAATAGATAACTAATGAGAACCTACTGCACAGCAGAGGGAACTCAACTCAATGCTTTGTGGTGACCTAAATGGGAAGGAAATCTAAAAAAGAGTGGTTATATGTATAAGTATAACTGATTCACTTTGCTGCACAGCAGAAACTAATACAACATTGTAAAGCAACTGTATTCCAATAAAAATTAATTTAAAAAAGATTCCAATGACATTTTTTTGCAGAAATAGAAAAAAACAATCTTAAAATTCATATGGAATCACAAAAGACCCGGAATATCCAGGGCAATCTTATTTTAGGATATGTGCTATTGAAGTGAGCACACCCAGAGCAATCCTGAGAAAGAACAACAAAGCTGGAGGCATCACACTTTCTGATTTCAAATTATATTACAAAGCTATAGTAATCAAACCAGAATGGTACTAGTATAAAAACAGACAGATAGACCAATGGAACAACATTGAGACTCCAGAAATAAACCCACACATACGTGGGTAAATAATATTTGACAAGGGAGCCAAGAATACTCAATGGAAAAAAGATAGTCTTTGACGTGAAAACTGGATACACAAATGCAAAAGAATGAAACTGGACCACTATCTTTCACCACTCACAAAAATTAACTCAAAGTGTATTAAAGACTTAACTGTAAGACCTGAACCCGTGAAACTCCTAGGAAAAAAATCTAAGGATAAATCTCCTTTATATTGGTCCTGGCATTAATTTTTTTAGATATGGTACCAAAGGCACAAGCAACAAAAGCAAAAAGAAACAAGTGGGACTACATCAGACTAAAAAGCCCCTGCACAGAGGAAGAAATGCTCAACAAAATGAAAAGGCAATCTATGGAATGGGAGAGAAGACTGAAGAAAATAATGTTTATCTTAATATTAGCAACAATGTCATAAAGAAAATAAAAACTCTGTTTCTTCTCTGTATAACTCACACCACTTCGCTTCTGGGCACCAAATATGTGGATTTTTTCCCTATACTGACCAATTCCCCTACACCAGCTGGTATCTTACAATTCAGTTCACTTCTGACACTATCTACATGGAGTTGTCATCAGATTCCACAAGTTAAGAGCTCAGGCCCATAAGACTAGCCCTACTTCAGACAACAATTGTAAATTCCAGGTTGTCACCAACCAGCTATAAATTGGGCTCCCATGACCTCCTCCTGTTTGATGATTTGCTAGAATGGCTCACATAACTCAAGGAAACACTTATTTACATTTACCAGTTTATTATATAATAAAGTATACAATAAATGATACAGATGAACAACCAGATGGAAGAGTTACATAGGTAAGGTCTGGAAGGGTACCTAGTGCAGGAGCTTCTGACCCCATGGAGTTGGGTGTGCTACACTCCTGGCATGAGGATATGTTCACCAACATGGAAGCTCCCTGAACTCTGTACTTTAGGGATTTTTGTGGAGGCTTCATCATGTAGGCATGATCAGTTATTAACTCAATTTCCAGCCCTTCTCCCCTCCCTGGAGGATGGGCTGAAAGTTCCAAGCTTTGCATCATGGCTAGGTCTTTCTTGTGACCAGCCTTCACAGTGAAGCTATCCAGGAACCCACCAAGATTTGCCTCATTAGAATAAAAGATGTTCCTATCATCCAGGAAATTCAAAGGGATTTAGAAACTCTGTGTCAGGAACTGAGGTCAATAACAAAATATGCTCTTAGCATCCTTATGGTTTAGGAAATTACAAAGGTTTTAGGAGCTCTGGTCAGGAGCTGGGGATGAAGATATATATATATATATATTTTTTTTAACTGTATCACAAATATATATATATATATAAGTATATCACAAATGCTAACATTTCTTAAGTAATTTCTATGTAACAGACACTCTGCTAAGTACTTTACCTGTATTACTTTGGTCAAAGAAAAAAACCAGATTTGAATGATACTTAAAAGCAGTAAAAACAGATTTTATTTAGGGTTATTGCAGTAGGGGAAAAAGAGACTTCAGTACAGGACTGGACTAAATTCCGAATATAGCATGGGCAAGTGGGACTTTATAGCTAAGGAACAGGGTGAGGGTCAGTGGATGGAAAATTACTAAAAGGAAATGTCTTAGTTGTTCAGGCTGCTGAAACAAAAATTTCATAAGCTTGGGTGTCTTAAAAAACAGCTAACATTTATTTCTCACAGTGCTGGAGGCTATGAAGTCCAAGATCATGGTGCTGGCGTATTTGGTATTTGGTGAAGGCCTGCTTCCTCATAGATGGTTGTCTTTTCTCTATAACCTCACATGGCAGAAGGGCAAGGGAGCTCTTCTCTAAGAGCACGAATCCCATTATGGGAGCCCCATGATCATGACATAGTCACCTCCCAAAGGCCCCACCTCCTAACACCATCACATTGGGCATTTGAACTTCAACATATGAATTTTGGCAGGGATAAAAACATTCAGACCATAGCAGAAAACATCAGGGGTAAGGGGGGATTCTGGCTAAACTGACTTAGCAGGATTCTTAGTAAAGGCAGGCCAGGGTGATCAGACATCACCTGGTGGGATGGTGGAGGATGAGGAAACTGACTAGATATTGAGGGTGATCAGATATGGAGGATGGAGGGATTCTAGTTAAACTAACTTAGTAGAATTCTTACTAAAACTGGACAGTGCGGAGACAAACAGAGAAATCCAAAATTTGAGACCTAGTTGAATTCCCTAAGAATTCAAGGGAGCCTGAGTAGAGTTTGGTTGAGGAAAGAATCTCCGTTACTTTGTGTAACTGATACAATCATTTTTTGCAATACATATTTTATTATCAACATTATTATCAACAGTAGTGGATGCTGTTGATGGCTTCCTTGATCAGAGTCCATTGTGGGCCAGTGAATCCATCACCAGCTGCTGTGGGTGTTGCTGCTAGGGTCACACCTGCCCTCTTCTCAGGAGAATTACCCTTGACCAAATGGAATGGAGCTGACTTGCACAGAAGATCACACCACCCTACCCTCAGGAGCAGTGCGTAACCAAGACTGACTAAGATAGGGATGCACAAGGATGGCCTCCTTGCCTAAGGTAAGACCAACTCTGTGGTACAGTTTACACTGCAGGGTTCCCTGTGGGATCACCTGAGGCCTCACCCTTCCTTAGCTCCTTCCCCTGCTCTATCCTGTTCCCTCACTCCTCTTGTCTTGAGAATACTCCCTTAAGAAATCATATGCACCACAATACCTGTTTTAGTCTCTACCCATCCTGCCCTTTGTTGATTGTCCCCATATTCTGTTCTACTGTAATATGTTTTTTGATTTGGACTCAGCACAAGCTACTTTGTATTGTTTTTAGTCATGTGGCCAGTCTGCCTGACCACTGTGAGGATATATTTGAAGGTCATTAAAGCTATTCATCAAATATTTCTGGCTTTAGGCATTCTAGGCTCATGGTAGGATTCACTTCTTGGCCCTCTTGTGGTTGTATGGGGCCATGTCACTGTTGTAGGCAGTGAGTTATGAACTACGCATTATTTCCAAGGTCAGGGCCTATAACGGCCAGTGCAAGGCCCTCCAGAACTCTCTTTCCCTCTGCCATGGTGACTAGCAACACTTGAGTGGCTATTCAATCAGTTTGGGTTTCAGAGTGAGAAGATATGGAGAAGTGTCACTAGCAAACCTGCAAAGGATATGCAGCATGAGTGAAAATTAAACCTTTGTTCTTATAAGCCACCAAGATTCTTTTTTTGGTTACTGCATCATAACCTAGTTTATCCTAATATATTGGATATTAGGGGACACTAACCTATACAGCTTTGTATTTCTGGTGCTCAATAGAGGACCCTAATACCTAGTATATGCTTAATCTAGATTCAATTTATTTGGCAAACATTTCTTGAATGTTTTCGAAAGGATATGAAGTTCATTTAAAAATGTTTGCTTTCCTTTTCCTAAAAAAGCTGTAAGCATTTTTTTTTTTTTTTTTTTTTTTTTTTTGCGGTATGCGGGTCTCTCACTGCTGTGGCCTCTCCCGCCGCGGAGCACAGGCTCCGGAGGCACAGGCTCAGCGGCCATGGCTCACGGGCCCAGCCGTTCCACGGCATGTGGGATCTTCCCGGACTGGGGCACAAACCCATGTCCCCTGCATCAGCAGGCAGACTCTCAACCACTGCGCCACCAGGGAAGCCCGCTGTAAGCATTTTAAGGACAGGAACCCTCTTAGACAGTTCTTCTTCCATCATCTCCCTAGCACCTTAGTCCTTGGTCCACAAGAAACTCAAAATGGCCTGGGTAGTTTCGGATGGGGTGAAGTTAAAGAAGGACATTGCAGGAGGGATGAAAATATGACCTGACATGGAGAGATCAGTGTATGGTTCCTGGGAAAGAAGACAGTGAAATGAAGTATTGAGGGAAAGAGCAACTTCTAGAAAAGTTTAGGCAACAGTAAAGATAAGAAACCAGGGAAGACATCCTGGGAGGAACAAGGAGAGCTGGAACAGAGATAAGCTTGGAAACACTCTCTGATAAAATGTTGGGAACCTTCCTTATCATCTGGCATAAATTGGGGATTCAACCAATATTAGTTTAACAATTGTCTGACTTAATGACTTATATGTTTGGCTTAAAATAGACAGCAGAAATGGCCTCACAAGAAAATTCCCTCTTTCAGGCATAGCTTCACAAAGGAATAGTATAAGTGTCTGGTATTCAATAACCATGGAATGATATTAAAAATACATATTGAGATTATAAGACACTTGGCAGGGATGGGTGACTGTCCATCACTGTGATGCGTTGGTCAATGCTTCCATTATTGCTGAGCAGATCAAAAGGCATGCTTTTGTGAGTCAGCTGACATCTTCTCTGAATATCTGGAGTTCTTGAGGATATCATGTCTTGCCCTAAAGGAAAAATTATTGCATATTGATGAGATCAGTGATACAAAAGTATTTAGTATTTTTAACAAAATGTATTTATTTTATCTATTTATTATTGGCTACGTTGGGTCGTCATTGCTGTGCGTGGGCTTTCTCTAGTTGTGGCGATCAGGGGCTACTCTTCATTGCAGTGCATGGGCTTCTCACTGCAGTGGTTTCTCTTGTTGCGGACCGTGGGCTCTAGGCGCGCGGGCTTCAGCAGTTGTGGCACGCGGGCTCAGTAGTTGTGGCTCACGGGCTTAGTTGCTCCGCAGCATGTGGGATCTTCCTGGGCCAGGGCTCGAATCTGCCTCCACTGCATTGGCAGGTGGATTCTTAACCACTGCACCACCAGGGAAGTGCTGTATTTAGTATTTTTAAAACAAACATTGTGGCAGGGTGACATATTAAGAATTTAATGTAGTAATCATCTGATAATTTCTTTTTCCATTTTACTTGAAGCATTAGCAAAAGAGTAAAAAGGTAATTTTTTCTGCCCAGTTATTGGAAGGAAAACCAGGATAATTTGTGTTCTCCATTTTTCACTGGAGAATTGAAAGTGTGTGTGTGTGTGTGTGTGTGTGTGTGTGTGTGTGTGTGAGTTTGTGTCCTGAAGCCAACTCTTTCTCTCCCCCTACCCTCATCTTTGTTAGGGAAACCTACGTGCAAGGAGAGCAGTTAGCTTGGATTGTCTCAGAAATGGGATGACGATTTTTTGCTTCAGGTTCAAGAGAGGAGGAATAGCCTGTCATTTGGGGATGTTGAATCTCCACGACTGGGACAAGAGATGGGGTTTGGTTTCAAGGGTGTGTGATAAAGCACCCCAATGTGACAGGTACTCAGATGGGGTTTCCGGCATGGAAGGCAACCACTGTGGACACAGCCATGATGGCTGTGGTCCTGGGAGAAGCAGTAAAGGCCTGCATGGTTGGACTTGTGGTCGCTGGAGAAAGCCATGGTGAGGAGAAATTCTCCAGCTGCCCAGAACTGCCCAGTGAATAGTCGACAGGGTTCATCAGCAGTATCCTGAACGTGAGGAACAAGAGAAATGAATATCATCATCATAGAATAAGGATTGGGTCCTTCCTCATTTCCCAGAACCATGAGGAACAAGTAGAGAAAGTCAGGAAACCCCAATAACAACTGACCCTGGACATCTCACCAACTTTGCAAGTGGTATCTTGGCGCTAAATTAAAAAAAAAAGAAATACGGCATTTCCTGAGGCTTGAATGTGGTGGGGCATTCATAACTCATATGGGACTATTAATATTTTAATGAATTTTACTAGCATCTATTTCTTTTACGGAATATTGCTTGAAACAAGACACAGTTGGGGATACTGTAGTGTAGGGGTTTCTCTAGCATCCAGACACTCTCTAATAGCCCCACCACACTTGCACGTGGACTTGGCCCTTGTATCACCTTTCTCTGAGCCGCAGACCCTCACCTGGATGCTTTTCCTTCCTTGCTGGAGAAGTGAGGAGATGACGTGAATGCATGGGAGTGAGAGATGTCTGTAAAAGTCTGTGATTTTATGGTTCCCTTTTCTTTTACCTTCTTGTCATGTTTTTAACCTCACAGGTTGGTGGGAGGAGTAAACAAGATCAGGTAAAAGTACCTGCTCTGGGAACTTGGTAATTAGTACTTCCCTCCTCCTCTTCATTGTGGGATTCAGGCTGTAGGAAGTGTGTAGACCCTTCAAGAACTTCAAAATGCAACTTGTAAAGATTTCAGGAGTGGGTGGTGTCAGTCTCAGAGCACTGGCCAGGCTGGGCTGTACCCATGTGGGAGGCATCACAAAGGCCAAGGTTACAGTCTGTTCTGGTCTTGGCGGGTCCCAGGTCCCACACAGTAACCAGGGGCCAAGTTGGCTCTCTGACCAAAGCCTGTCTCTTTCCCTGTCTCCTGCTTTCTTTTCCCACAGTGGCTTCTGCTTGCTGGCCACCTTGACAACCCCTGTTCCCTGCTTCCCCTTCAGCCATTTCCCTTAGCCTTGGCCCAGATCTCCTAGCTTAGCAGAAAAATCACCATGCAACTATCACATTCCAGAGCATAGAATGTAGGGGAACAAAGGGCCTGAGCTGCACAGAGCTCTAGGCCATGGCATTTGAAGATCTGAGAACAAACACACAAGCACGTATGTACTCAGCAGTACACAGACACATACCCACACACCAATTACACATCTACACACAAACTGCAGGCAAGTATAAACATACTTAAACATATACATTCAAGTACTCACATACACAAAATACTTAACAAATAACACAGGCACAAAATAAACATAAAATACACAAAATTTGAGCATACACAGCTATGCTCAGATTTATATGCATACAGATAAGTACATATAAACAAAATGCAATACAAACATAAACCCAGACACCTAAACATAAATGTGCTATAGCTATGAAACCATCTTTTTCAATTTCTCCTATCTCAGTCAAGGCCATTTCTCTGAATCATTGCAGTGTTTCTTGGGCAATCTGTGTATACAAGGATTCATAAGGGAGCTTATGAAATATTGCAAAGAGCTGTAATCAGGAAAGGCCTGAATCTCTGGGTTGGAAACTTCTGGTTTATTACAATAATCACAGCAGCTACTGCAGTCACTAAATGTCAGGTGGTGTTCTAAGTGTATTCACTCATTTGATCCTCATTAACAAACTTATGAAATAAGTACTATTTTTTTTTTTTTTTTTTTGGCGGTACGCGGGCCTCTCACTGCCCTGGTCCGGGAGGATCCCACAAGCCGCGGAGCAGCTGGGCTCGTGAGCCATGGCCGCTGAGCCTGCGCGTCCGGAGCCTGTGCTCCGCAACGGGAGAGGCCACAACAGTGAGAGGCCCGCGTACCGCAAAAAATAAAATAATAGTAATAAAAAAAAATACATCTACATGTGGAACAACTCCTACAGAACACCTACTGAACGCTGGCAGAAGACCTCAGACTTCCCAAAAGGCAAGAAACTCCCCACGTACCTGGGTAAGGCAAAAGAAAAATGAAAAAACAGAGACAAAAGAATAGGGATGAAACCTACACATCTGGGAGGGAGCTGTGAAGGAGGAAAAGTTTCCACACACTAGGAAGCCCCTTCACTGGAGGAAACAGGGGGTGGGCGGGGAGGGGAAGCTTCGGAGCCACGGAGGAGAGCGCAGCAACAGGGGTGCAGAGGGCAAAGCGGAGAGATGCTTGCACAGAGGATCAGTGCCGACCAGCATCACCAGCCTGAGAGGCTTGTTTGCTCACCTGCCGGGGCGAGTGGGGGCTGGGAGCTGAGGATCAGGCTTCGGAGTTCAGATCCCAGGGAGAGGACTTCGTGAACACAGCCTGAAGGGGGCTAGTGCACCAAAGCTAACTGGGAGGGAGTCCGAGAAAAAGTCTGGAACTGCCTAAGAGTCAAGAGACCATTGATTCGGGGTGGGCGAGGAGAGGGGATTCAGAACATCACCTAAACAAGCTTCAGAGCACCACCTAAATGAGCTTCAAAGATGGACAGGGGCCATGGCTATCCGTGTGGATACCAGAGACTGGCATGAAATGCTAAGGTTGCTGCTTCAGCCACCAAAAAGCCTGTGTGCAAACACAGGTCACTATCCATAAACCTCCCAGGAGCCTGTGCAGCCCACCACTGCCAGGGTCCCATGATCAAGAGACGACTTCCCCAGGAGAACACACTGCATGCTACAGGCTGCTGCAATATCACATCAGCCTCTGCCACAGCAGGCTCTCTCCATGTTCCATACCCCTCCCTCCCCCCAGCCTGAGTGAGCCAGAACCCCCTACTCAGCCGCTCCTTTAACCCCCTCCTGTCTGGGCAAAAACAGACGCCAGAGGGTGACCTAGATGCGGAGGCAGGGCCAAATCCAAAGCTGAACCCAGGAGCTGTGTGAACAAAGAAAAGAAAGGGAAGTTTCTCCATGCAGGCTCAGGAGCAGCAGATTAAATCTCCACAATCAACTTGCTGTACCTTGCATCTGTGGAATACCTGAATAGACAACTAATAATCCCAAAATTGAGGCGGTGGACTTTGGGAGCAACTGTAGACTTGGGGTTTGCTGTATACGACTGACCAGTTTCTGATTTTTATGTTTATCTTAGTATAGTTTTTAGCACTTGTTATCATTGGTGGATTTGTTTATTGGCATGGTTGCTCTCTTTTTTTTATTACTTAAAAAAATTTTATTTTAATAATTAAAATTTTTTTCATTTTAATAACTTTATTTTACTGTATTTCTTTCTTTCTTTCTCTTCTCACTTTTCTTCTGAGCCATGTGGCTGACAGGGTCTTAGTGCTCTGGCTGGGTGTCAGGCCTGAGTCTCTGAGGTGGGAGAGCTGAGTTCAGGACATTGGTCCACCAGAGACAACCCGGTCCCATGTAATATCAATTGGTGAAAACTCTCCCAGAGATCTCTGTCTCAACGTTAAGACCAAGCTTCACTAAACATCCAGCAAGCTCCAGTGCTGGACATCACATGCCAAATAACTAGCAAGACAGGAATACAGCCCCACCCATTAGCAGAGGGGCTGCCTAAAATCATAGTAAGTTCACAGACACCCCAAAGCACACCACCAGATGTGGTCCTGCCCACCAGAAAGACAAGATCCATCCTCATCCATCAGAACACAGGCACCAGTCCTCTCCACCAGGAAGCCTACAGAACCCACTGAACCAACCTTACCAACTGGGGGCAGACACCAAAAACAATGGTAACTACGAACCTGCAGATGGCAAAAAGGAGAGCCAAAAACACAGTAAGTGAAGCAAAATGAGGAAACAGAGAAATACACAGCAGATGAAGGAGGAAAGTAAAAACCCACCAGACCAAACAAATGAAGAGGAAATAGGGAATTTTGTAACAATACAATTCTACCTCAAGAAACAAGAAAAATCTCAAAAACAACTTAATCTTACACCTAAAGCAATTAGGGAAAGAGAAAAAACAACAACAAAGTTAGCAAAGGAAAAGAAATCATAAAGATCAGATAAGAAATAAATGAAAAAAATATGAAGAAAACAATAGCAAAGATCAATAAATCTAAAAGCTGTTTCTTTGAGAAGATAAACAAAATTGAAAAACCATTAGCCAGACTCATCAAGAAAAAAAGGGAGAGGACTCAAATCGATAGAATTAGAAATGAAAATAGAGAAGTAACAACTGACACTGCAGGAATACAAAGGTCCATGAGAGATTACTACAAGCAACTATATGCCAATAAAATGGACAACCTGGAAGAAATGGACAAATTCTTAGAAAAGCACAACCTTCTGAGACTGAATCAGGAAGATATACATAATATAAACTGAAAAATCACTAGCACTGAAATTGAAACTGTGATTAAAAAATCTTCCAACAAACAAAATCCCAGGACCAGATGGCTTCATAGGCGAATTCTATCAAATACGTAGAGAAGAGCTAACACCTATCCTTCTCAAACTCTTCCAAAATATAGCAGAGTGAGGAACACTCCCAAACTCATTCTATGAGGCCACCATCACCCTGATACCAAAACAGGACAAACATGTCACAAAAAGAAAACTACAGACCAATATCTCTGATGAACATAGATGCAAAAATCTTCATCAAACTACTAGCAAACAGAACCCAATGGCACGTTAAAAGGATCATACACCATGATCAAGTGGGGTTTATCCCAGGGATGCAAAGATTCTTCAATATATGCAAATCATCAATGTGATACACCATATTAACAAATTGAAGGAGAAAAACCATACGATCATCTCAATAGATCTAGAAAAAGCTTTCAACAAAATTCAACACTGATTTATGATAATAACCCTCCAGAAAGTAGGCATAGAGGGAACTTACCTCAACATAATAAAGGCTATATATGACAAATCCACAGCCAACTTCATTCTCAACGGTGAAAAACTGAAACCATTTCCTCTTAGATCAGGAACAAGACAAGGTTGTCCACTCGCACCACTATTATTCAACATAGTTTTAAAAGTTCTAGCCTTAGCAATCAGAGAAGAAAAAGAAATAAAAGGAATCCAAATCAGAAAAGAAGAAGTAAAGCTGTCACTGTTTGCAGATGACATGATACTATACATAGAGAATCCTAAAGATGCTACCAGAAAACTACTAGAGCTAATCAATGAATTTGGTAAAGTAGCAGGATACAAAATTCATGCACAGAAAGCTCTGGCATTCCTATAAACTAATGATGAAAAATCTGAAAGTGAAATTAAGAAAACACTCCCATTTACCATTGCAACAAAAAGAATAAAATATCTAGGAATAAACCTACCTGAGGAGACAAAAGACCTGTATGCAGAAAATTATAAGACACTGATGAAAGAAATTAATGATGATACAAATAGATGGAGAGATATACGATGTTCTTGGATTGGTAGAATCAGCATTGTGAAAATAACTCTACTACCCAAAGCAATCAACAGGTTCAATGCAATCCCTATCAAACTACAACTGGCATTTTACACAGAACTAGAACAAAAAATGTCACAATTTGTATGGAAACACAAAAGACCCCAAATAGCCAAATCAATCTTGAGAACAAAAAATGGAGCTGGAGGAATCAGGCTCCCTGACTTCAGACTATACCACAAAGCTACAGTAATCAAGACAGTATGGTCCTGGCACAAAAACAGAAATATAGATCAATGGAACAGGTTAGAAAGCTCAGAGCTAAACCCACGCATATATGGTCACCTTATCTTTGATAAACGAGGCAAGAATATACAGTGGAGAAAAGACAGCCTCTTCAATAAGTGGTGCTGGGAAAACTGGGCAGCTATATGTAAAAGAATGAAATTAGAACACCCCCTAACACATACACAAAAATAAACTCAAAATGAATCAAAGACCTAAATGTGACAGCGGACACTATAAAATTCTTAGAGGAAAACATAGTTAGAACACTCTTTGACATAAATCACAGCATGATCTTTTTTGACCCACCTCCTAGAGAAGTGGAAATAAAAACAAAAATAAACAAATGGGAGCTAATGAAACTTAAAAGCTTTTGCACAGTAAAGGAAACCATAAATAAGACAAAAAGACAACCCTCAGAATGGGAGAAGATATTTGCAAATGAATCAATGGACAAAGGATTAAACTCCAAAATTTACAAGCAGCTCATGCAGTTCAATATCAAAACAAACAAACAAACAACCCAATCAAAAACTGGGTGGAAGACCTAAATAGATATTTCTCCAAAGAAGACATACAGATGGTCAAGAGACACATGAAAAGATGCTCAGCATCACTAATTATTAGAGAAATGCAGATCAAAACTACAATGAGGTATCACCTCACACCGGTCAAGATGGCCATCATCAAAATATCTGTAAACAATAAATGCTGGAGAGGGTGTGGAGAAAAGGGGAACCTCTTGCACTGTTCGTTGGAATGTAAATTGATACAGCCACTATGGAGAACAGTATGGAGGTTCCTTAAAAAGCTAAAAATAGAACTACCATATGACCCAGCAATCCCACTACTGGGCATATACCCTGAGAAAACCATAATTCAAAAAGTGTCATGTACCTCAATGTTCATTGCAGCACTATTTACAATAGGCAGGGCATGGAAGAAACCTAAGTGTCCATCGATAGATGAATGGATAAAGCAGATGTGGCACATATATACAATGTAATATTACTCAGCCATAAAAAGAAACAAAATTGAGTTATTTGTAGTGAGGTGGATGGACCTGGAGACTGCCATACAGAGTGAAGTAAGTCAGAAAGAGAAAAATAAATACAGTATGCTAACACATATATATATGGAATTAAAAAAAAAAGTTCTGAAGAACCTGTCCTGAAGGACAGGAATAAAGACACAGACATAGAGAATGGACTTGAGGACATGGGGAGGGAGAAGGGTAAGCTGGGATGAAGTGAGAGAGTGGCATGGACTTATATATACTCCCAAATGTAAAATAGATAGTTAGTGGGAAGCAGCTGCATAGCACAGGGAGATCAGCTCAGTGCTTTGTGACCACCTAGAGAGGTAGGATAGGGAGCATGGGAGGGAGAAGCAAGAGGGAGGACATATGGGAATATATGTATATGTATAGCTGATTCACTTTGTTATAAAGCAGAGAGTAACACACCATTGTAAAGAAATTATACTCCAATAAATATGTTAGAAAACAAACAAACATGAATTATTGCTATAGTAATGAAAAACAATGAATGTTATTTTTTTTTCTTTTTTTTTTTTTTTTGCGGTACGCAGGCCTCTCACTGTTGTGGCCTCTCCCGTTGTGGAGCACAGGCTCCAGATGCGCAGGCTCAGCGGCCATGGCTCACGGGCCCAGCCGCTCCGCAGCATGTGGGATCTTCCCGGACCGGGGTGCGAACCCGTGTCCCCTGCATCGGCAGGCGGACTCTCAACCACTGTGCCACCAGGGAAGCCCCGAATGTTATTTTTGATTAAAAACACTAAAGCAAAAAAAATAATAAAATAGATTTACCATATGACACAGCAACCCCACTACTGGGCATATACCCAGAGAGAACCATAATTCAAAAAGTGACATGTACCAAAATGTTCATTGCAGCTCTATTCACAATAGCCCGGAGATGGAAACAACCTAAGTGTCCATCATTGGATGAATGGATAAAGAAGATGTGGCACATATATACAATGGAATATTACTCAGCCATAAAAAGAAACGAAACTGAGCTATTTGTAATGAGGTGGATAGGCCTAGAGTCTGTCATACAGAGTGAAGTAAGTCAGAAAGAGAAAGACAAATACCGTATGCTAACACATATATATGGAATTTAAGAAAAAAAAATGTCATGAAGAACCTAGGGGTAAAACAGGAATAAAGACACAGACCTACTTGAGAATGGACTTGAGGATATGGGGAGGGGGAAGGGTAAGCTGTGACAAAGTGAAAGAGAGGCATGGACATATATACAGTACCAAACGTAAGGTAGATAGATAGTGGGAAGCAGCTGCATAGCACAGGGAGATCAGCTCGGTGCTTTGTGACCGCCTGGAGGGGTGGGATAGGGAGGGTGGGAGGGAGGGAGATGCAAGAGGGAAGGGATGGGGGAACAGATGTATATGTATGACTGATTCACTTTGTTATAAAGCAGAAACTAATAAAAAAAATTAAAAATAAATAAATAAATAAAAATACTAAAGCAAAAAAAAATTAATAGATTTACCATATGACACAGCAACCCCACTACTGGGCATATACCCAGAGAGAACCATAATTCAAACATACACATTCACCCCAGTGTTCATTGCAGCACTATTTACAACAGCCAGGTCATGGAAGCAACTTAAATGCCCACTGACAGACAAATGGATAAAGAAGACGTGGTACAAATACCACTATATTCAATGGAATATTACTCAGCCATAAAAAGGAACAAAACTGGGTCATTTATAGAGACATGGATGGACCTAGTGACTGTCATACAGAGTGAAGTAAGTCAGAAAGAGGAAAATAAATATCATAAATTAACTTATATATGTGGAGTCTAAAAAAATGGTACAGATGAACCTGTTTGCTAGGCAGAAATAGAGACACAGACGTAGAGAACAAACATATGGACACCAAGGTGGGGGTGGGATGAATTGGGAGATTGGGATTGACATATATACACTAATATGTATAAAATAGATAACTAATGAGAACCTGCTGTATAGCACAGGGAACCCCACTTCACTGTACAGTAGAAACAAACAGAACATTGTAAAACAACAATACCCCAGTAAAAGAAAAAGAACAACTATGAATCCTCACAAGACCCCTGAAAAGTAGATACTGTTCCAACCTTAGAGATGAGAAAACTGAGGCTCAGGTAGGTGTGTAACTCACCCAAAATTAGGTCACTTCTAAGTGGTAGACTTGAAAGTCAAAGTCACATCTGTTTAATTTCATCTGTGCTCTTCCTCCCTGTGCTTTCCCTTTTCTTCTGTTCTGTCTTGTCCTTTATAACCATGTGGTCCTGAACAAGTGTCTTCTGTCTGAGATTTTGATTAAAAATTAGCAGTTCACATAGGAGTAATAAACATTTATTAAAAAATAATTTTAAAAAAGAAAGCAAAATCTATCATGCTGCATGATGGTGAAACCTATAATCATGGAAACGGAATATACAGGAATTTTTTTAAAAACATAATGATCAGAGTATTGGAAAAACAATCATCAGTCCGAACCAGATAATGTTTGAAGCCTAACTTTTTTGAATTTTTTGGATTTTGGGGGTGTGTTTTTTCTAACACAATTTAAAATTGAGACATAAAATATTTCATCATAAATTTATATAATAAGATGATGTGATTACTGGTGTGTTATAAAAATTGACACGTAAAAAATTACAATTTAAATTTTCAGTTCAATCTGAATGCATAGAATTTGTTATTGACAGTAATCTATTTAATAAATATGCAAAGAATCATTTCCTTAACAATTAGTAATATTACATCATTTTTTCTCTTTAAACTTTTATTCCAGCTGTTTGTTTTTATTCCAACATATCCATAAAATTAGACCTTAATGTAATATATTTTAGTCTTTGAAAGTCTACTGTTGATAATTCTATCATATTTCTCTGCAAAAATGTGGATATATATTGTAATTTTTATTGTGAAATCTGTGTAAATATAAGGTTCTAAATATTTAACAGCATGTTCAAGACTGAATCATTATTGCAATATTTGGAACAAAATTGATTAAAACCACATAAATGTATTGTAAAATGTGAAAAATATTTATTAATGAAGAATAACTTTTTGTTGTACTACAAATGCATCCTCTTAGTAAATACATATTGCTTTCTCTCAATTAATTTATGTGTAGGTAGATGAATATTATTTTTTACTGATGAGATAAGAGTCAGTACCAAATTTCTTCCCAGTTTTTATTTTTAAAAATGTAATCACTGAGACATCTTATTCACATGAAAAGGTAAATGTGAAAGTTTAAAGATTAGGTGGCAGATAGAGAAATGATAGATACATGGGGAGAGAGAGAGAGAGAGAACACAGTTCTTTTAAGTCCTTACAATTTGTATGCCCAAAATCCCACAGTAAGCTATCACTAAATTTTATTTACAAAGGTCTATCACCCACCAGGTGATTTGCCCTGCTGTTATTGCTATGGTAAATGAAAAATGGAAAGTCACTTGAATTTCTAAAGGATTTGTTATCCAAAGTCTATGATTACTTACTTTCTGAATACCAGCACCAATCTTTCAATTATCGACTGGTTTGACACGTGGACATTTTTCCACTCTGAGCAATCCATGATTGGCAGAAAAAGAAGAGGTGAGAGGTAAGTTTTCTTTCGAAGTTAAAGATCAAAAATTTACAAAGTGGAGATAGAAGAACCTGTTAAGTGATATGGAAGCAACATAAATGTCCACCGATAGATGAATGGATAAAGATGTGGTACATATATACAATGGAATATTACTCAGCCATAAAAAAGAACAAAATGGAGTCATCTCTAGAGATGTGGATGGACGTAGAGACTGTCATACAGAGTAATGTAAGTCAGAAGGAGAAAAACAAATATCATATATTAATGCTTATATGTGGAATCTAGACAAATGGTACAGATGAATTTATTTGCAAATCAGTAATAGAGACACAGATGTAGAAAACAAACATATGAACACCAACAGGGAAAAGGGGGTGGTTGGGATGAATTGGGAGATTGGGATTGACATACATACACTACTATGTATAAAACAAATAACTAAAGAGAACCTGCTACATAGCACAGGGAACTAGTCTCGATGCTCTGTGGTGATCTAAATGGGAAGGAAATCCAAAAAAGGGAGGATATATGTATACATATAGCTGATTCACTTCGGTTTACAGCAGAACCTAACACAACACTGTAAAGCAACTATAACTGAATTAAAAAAAAAAAGAATGCTCTGAGTATCACAAGATATTAAAAAATTGAGGGTCAAAAAATATTTCCCTTAAATTATCAACATGCATATCTTGGGGAAAAATGTTGTAACCAGTATTCCAGTTTGAAGATTACTACTTTATATTGTCAGATCTTCTCATATTGATTGAGATGATTTCATGAACAAGTGCAAAAATTTTTATTGAGCATCCACCATGTGCAATGCACTGGTCTAGCAGCTTGGGACGGCAGCCATGAACAGGACCACAGTGTAAGGACTCTGTGTACATTATAGTAGTGATGACAGGCTATCATTTGCTATGAAGCAAATGATAAAATAATTCAGAAGGAGAGCAAAGAAATCTACAAAATAATTTCAAAGAATTTAAGTGATCGGAAGAAAATAATGCAGAGTAGTGTGAGGAGTGGTCTTGTGGCCAAGGATTATTTCTAAGGAGGTGACATTTAAGGCAAAGGTATACAAGAAGAGTACTCTAGGCTGAGGCAGACTGGTGGCCTAGGGATGTCTTTATGGTGAAAGAATGCCTCTGTGAAGAGTTGGCATATGACCTGTGTCACGAGGTGTCAGCCATACAAAGAAATGGAGAGGAGCAATTTAGGCCAAGGTACACTAGAAAGAAGTCCATCACCTTGTCCAGGTTTGCTAAAGATTTTCTTGGTTTTGGCACTCTAATTCCCATGTTCTGGGAAGACCCTCAGTCCCAGGCAAAGTAGGATAGTTTGTCAGCCAACAAGAGGCCCAAGATCTATTGGAATATGAGGTCTACTTAAAGGTCAGTGGCCTGATGGCCAATATCAAATCTACAGCCAGGGTCACTGGCAGCTTGACCCTAAGAAAATAAAAAGAATTAGAGAATAAACCTTCTTGATTCTGAGACATTTAGGCATCTGGGACTGTGGCTCTCAGTAGCACACCAGCCTTAGCTCAGCACATTAACAATTAGTCAACCTTAGGGTGAGTAACTACTTCTCTGTGATATCAGAGAGTAAAGTCGCTGATCCACCAGTTGCTGTGCAAACAGCACTCACATGCACAGAGGCAGACAAAGTATAGACCTCCTATACACAACTAGTATTTGTGGACAAAATGAACATCTGGAGAGGCACGCAATGAGACCACCATAGTTGGAAGTTTTGAGTAGACCTTTGAGTGGAAAGAACATTGGAAAGATAAGTAGAATTTGTGATGTAGCTCTTAATTTAATATGATGTACTCTTAAGGCAAGTCCCATGTGCACCTCTGTCTAGTTAAATCAGTGTTTGTGGTGAATGAGGTAGTTTCTAACTAAAACTGGGTTTGTTTCGGGTTGAAGTATTAAACAAAATTTGACCTCATGATACAAACAGGGATTTAAAGTCAGCACTTACAATAAATGTTGGTGAGGACAGAGGGACAGGAAAGGGAGGACTTGTCTGGAACTTTTTTTTTTTTTAAGTGAATCAGTTATACATATACATCTGTTCCCATATCCCGTCCCTCTTGGGTCTCCCTCCCTCCCACCCTCCCTATCCCACCCCTCCAGTCAGTCACAAAGCACCGAGCTGATCTCCCCCTGTGCTATGCGGCTGCTTCTCACTAGCTATCTACCTTACGCTTAGTAGTGTATATATGTCCATGCCTCTCTCTCGCTTTGTCACAGCTTACCCTTCCCCCTCCCCATATCCTCAAGTCCATTCTCAAGTAGGGTTCTTCCATATATGATAGTAGTGTTTCAGGTATTACTAAAATCAAAATTTCAGTCTCAACTATACAGGCAACACCAAACTGTGGTATTTATTTATGCGTTTGTTTGTTTATTATGGAAAAATACACACACAAATATCACCTGAGGCCAAATATTAGCACATGTATATTAGTATATCAGAGGAAAACAAAGAAAGAATTTAAGCCCAAAATAAAGAATCCCTATATCTTCTATACACTTCTCTTTATACATTTCTAATTGTGAGGTAACTCTCTCGGTTCTTGCCTTGGCAGTAGCATTATGTCCACCTCTATGTCATCCAGTTCTCGATTGAACTGTCCCCGGTGAAATAACATCTGTAGAACTGGCTCCCTGGATATTAGTCCCAATGCCTATATAGATCTGCTGTCTCAGGCTCATGAGAAAATGTTGTACCCTCAACGCTCTCAGGAATAGTTGTCAAAGTCTAGGGAGAATCTCTCTCGGAAGCAGTCGTCCCAGTTACTGTGGTTTCTTGAGTCTTAGTTGTTTTAATTTTTACCTCATCATTCAACCCAGATATGGGAGAAAAAGGAAAACCATCTTGAGTACCAAATCCAACAGTTACATCTTCACCGAATGTGGGATGTATTGGCCATTGAATGTATGGATGGTCACTGCTTAGGGGAATGCAGCATGACAGCTTGTTCATACAAAGAAGTTTGTACCTTTCGAGATGTAAACATCGTTTTCTGCAGTGTCCTACATCATTCTTCCAGCATCTTTCAACAAACCAGCCAGCTGCAGGGTTAAACAAGCAGTCAATTTTTAAATTCTAGCCACAGGACAACAAACATTAATTCCAAAGTTTGACAACTACTACTATGGCCATCTAAAGTAAGATGATAACAAATACCGCAAGCCATTTGGAGAGACAAAGAAGAAAACTAAAACTATATATTAAAAACTGTGACATGTGCCATCAAGGAAATTGCTGGTGGTGGGGAGAGGAGAGAGAGAAGGAGAGGGGAGGGGGCAAGAGAAAGACCGGAGAAGAAGGAAAGAGGGGGAGGAGGAGGAAGAAAACGAGACAGAGAGGATAGACATATGTAAAGCTAATAGTTAAGCCATGGCAAGGCACGAAGGATGAAAGGAGGCTACAGGATACACAGGAGGCAAAGATTATTTCAGGAAAGGACCATCAAATGCTCAGTCCCAGTGTGGAGAAACAGCATAGTGTCTTTAAGGTTTTAAGAGAAGGCTGAAGAGTCTGAAGTACAATGTGCAAAGAACAAAGGAGCACGAGTTAAAATGAGCTTGAAGTAACCATGCCATTGCCTAGTCAATTTGGCCATTATTAAGCATTTTTATTTATTTCAAACCATCATGTGAGTTAATTTACTTCATGTTTTAGACAGTTAGCTAGGATTTCACATGGAAATTAGATAAGGGAAAAGGAAGAATAGAATCTGGGAGACACATTAGAAGCTTTGGCCAAGTAAAACATGAGGATGGCTGGAACTAGGGCTGTGAGAGTTGCAAAGAAAAGAACAGATTAAAGACATCGATTGTTTGGCTATAAGGTCAGCGGAGGGTGGAGAAATCCAAGTACATTAGTACATTTCTGAGCTGATATAGGGGAGATTCGTGATACTTGCTATTCATAGAATAGTAAACAGAGGAAAGAACACAATTTGGAGGGAAGAGAAAAAGGTGGTTACAAGTACTTGTTTTGGGGTATATAACACAATATACCTCAGATGTCCAGAGAGCAGTAAGATATAGCTGTAGCAACTCAGTAGACAAGTTTGGACTGTAGATGTAAATTGTGGAATCATTGCTATGGATAGTATTTAAAACTACAGTTATAGATAAAGTACATATAGTGTTGGAATAATGTGAGATAAAAGGGGGCCATAGTTAAATTCTGGGGAGTGTCAATATTGACAGCTCAGATAGAGGAGAAGGCTCAGAAGGAATAGCCAGATACTTAGAGCAAAACAGGAGAATGAGGGCTTCCCTGGTGGTGCAGTGGTTGAGAGTCCGCCTGCCAATGTAGGAGACGAGGGTTCGTGTCCCAGTCCGGGAGGATCCCACGTGCTGCAGAGCAGCTGGGCCCGTGGGCCATGGCCGCTGGGCCTGTGTGTCCGGAGCCTGTGCTCCGCAACGGGAGAGGCAACAGCAGTGAGAGGCACGCATACCGCAAAAAAACAAAAAAAAAACAACAAAAAAAAAACAGGAGAATGAGACACTAGAGAATTAGATTAGTTTTCCCAAAAGCAGACCTTGGGATAAATTTTGACTACTGTATACTAAATGAGTTGAGGGCATTCAGCACTCCCCACATCCCCAAATCAGTTTGGAAATGGGAAAGTTAGGGAAATAAGACAGCCAAAAAGAAGAGAGTTATACAGTTCGTTACCACTGTGATTGACTAGAGCATGACCCCATGGGGAAATCTGGCAATTAGTGTATGGCTAGGATAAAGGTCCAAGATATCCTTCTTGAGGGTCAGAGGAGCTGGAATACTTTTCCACCATCCAGTAGTTGATAGATGATACCAGAGTGAGCTGACAACTCCCTGTCATTTCCAGACCGCCCCGTACAGGACTGATTTGCAAGCAATTGACCATGCTTTGAGGATACTGCCAGGTGCAGGTCAGGCTGGTGTGCATGAAAATGGCAAATGCCAAAGGTATACAAAGAAAGTTGGATCAGGTATGACTAGATTATGCAAGTGAGGAAAACGTTTCCTAAAGGAACACGTGGACACTTGTAGGCAAATACTGCTGTGAGGTTGAGCGAGATAAAGCAGGAGCTGGAGCCTCCATTGCATTTAACATGATGAGCGTCCCTGATAATCTTCAGAGTGGTAGGAAGAGGAGAAACAGAAGTGAAGTGGTTGACATATGAATGAGAAGTGGAAATAGCACCTGGAGACCAAACTCTTAGGAAGTTTAGCTGTGAGGAAGAGCAGAGAAATACAGAAGTACTTAGAGGACAATATGGAGTCAAGGGAAAGTTTTTGAGGTTTGTTTTGAAGGCTGGGAAATAAGAGAGCATGTTTGCAAATATTAAGAGGAACAAGTAGAAAAGGAGAGATTAACGTAGAAGAGGGAAATGAGGCAAAAGAAGGGCATAGTCCTTGATTAGGTGACAAGGATTAAGAACACATACAGCCAGGGCTTCCCTGGTGGCGCAGTGGTTGAGAGTCCGCCTGCCGATGCAGGGTACACGGGTTCGTGCCCCGGTCTGGGAAGATCCCACATGCCGCGGAGCGGCTGGGCCCGTGAGCCATGGCCACTGAGCCTGCGTGTCTGGAGCTTGTGCTCCGCAACGGGAGAGGCCAGTGAGAGGCCCGCGTACCGCAAAAACAATAAATAAATAAATAAATAAATAAAAATGTTCTGTGAATAAGATTTTAAAGGATGCTATAAGACAGATCCAAGAAAAACAAGATACCCATAATACAGCCTATACCAAAGGGAGCATAACAAAAACATGGGATTTTAATTTAATTTTGCATATAAAAATAGGGCAGACAAATAAAAATGCATCTAACAGTACAAACCACATCCACTTCTCCTATGAGTATGGCAGGGATACAAGAAGGATAATAGGGCAAAAGTCAAAGCAAAAAAGTAGATCCATCCTGTCAAAATAGAATTCAAGGCTTAATTATCTGTTCTGTTTATTATACCCCACTGTCCTAACTCAGAAGACATTTCACTGGTTGATATGATACCACCTTAAGCCAAAATAGATTCTTGTATCTAATCTATCAATGGACTTAGGCAGAGTAGAGAACACGTATAAAGACAATGGGCAAGACCCATCTTCATGTTATAGTGCCAAAATGGACCCTCCCTAAAAATGCCTCTGATGATCCACAGTGATGGAAGACTGAAAAAGAGAGGAGCTTGTAAAGTGCTGCCATACAGATAAGGGCTTTTTTTTTTTTTTAAGCGGGGCTGTCACTGTTGTGGCCTCTCCCGCTGCGGAGCACGGGCTCCGGATGCGCAGGCTCAGCGGCCATGGCTCACGGGCCCAGCCGCTCCGCGGCATGTGGGATCCTCCCGGACCGGGGCACGAACCCGTGTCCCCTGCATCGGCAGGCGGACTCTCAACCACTGCACCACCAGGGAAGCCCCCAGAAAGGGCTTTTTAAAGCCTTTTTAAAAACTCCTCTGAGAATTAGGTTGATATGGTCATGTATTAGCTTCCATGGTGCTGAAATCAACAAAAAATTCTAAAATTTTATAATCCAGTCCAGTCTTTGTTTGCTATATACTTCTCCAGAATTCTCAAAAGCCACAATTACTAAAAGGAAGGTCCTTGTAGGCTCTTAAGATAGTAACATATCCATCTAAATATTTGTCTCTCTGTCCTCTCAGTGAAACAATATGGTGAGCTGCACATAGAGGGATAAGGCTCGTTGATTTCTTTATCCAAGATGAGTAAATGTTAGCTCCATGAAAGTTATTTATGACAAATACTTCAAGCAAGGAACATCAATGGATGTCACCACAAAAGTTTTGGTTCTGTTCATTTGGAGAGCATTTCTTATGGTCATGACTTACTGAAATTTTATCTAGTTCCAAAGAACTTTTTAAATATGTCCTTCTCAATTTATAAGGCTTTAAATTTCACATTATTTCTTTAATTTTTTAATTTCAGCTTTATTGAGGTATAATTGACTTACAAAATTGTAAGGTATTTAAAGTGTGCAACGTGATGATTTGATATATGTGTACATTATGAAAAGAATCTCCCACATCTAATTAATTAATACAGCCATTACCACAAATTGTTTGTGTTTGCTTGTTTTGGTGAGAACACTTAAGTTCTACTCTCTCAGCAAATTTCAATTATAGAATACAGAATTGTCAACTATAGTTACCATATTGTACATTAGAACCCCAGACCTTATTCATCTGAATAGCTAAAAGTTTGTAAATTTCACACTATTGAAACAGACTATGAAATGCTTTCCAAGATCCTACGAGTAATATTTGCCTAATTGTGTCAAATGGACACAACTTAGTTCAAATTGCTACTAAAAAAGGAGATAAAGCATGCATGTTAAATGAGCTTCAAATGATGTATTGGAATTATCACTAGCTGTCATCACTGCCCATTAGACCTGTCCCAATAACTATTGTGAAAATATCCAAATGTCTTGCCTTCCCCTAATGAATTCTTTTTTGTTAGCCAAACCCTCTGTATTCATTCCCACACACACAAAGCCAGGACATTCAGATCTGCTTAGACCTAAGAAGCTGCGTTAAAAAGAGGAGTAACATGAAATATTACCTCAAATAGAAAATGGAGGGGCTAACTGCCACCCCTACTAACGTGTTCACTTCATATCTGTATCACCCATGTTGCTACTATAATGCCTGGACATGAAAAATATTCATTTATGTTTGAAGTGTTAAAAAATGAGTGACTACATTAACAAATAAATCCAGGGAAAAGCATAGGACTTTATTATGTAGAGAATCAAGTTCACAAAAGAAGTAGATAAATCTTTTGCCCTTGCCTGTTGGATTAGGTTGCACTTTTGGTTTAAGAAGAGTGGAGACCAGTGGAACAAGTGCTTGGTTTATAGTGGAATTGTGCTAAGTGTGACAGTGGGTAAGACAGCATAGTCCAACTTCAAATCAGGCTTCCTTGAAGGTTCAGGTGGCTCTGTGACTTGTTGATATTGTCTCTTTTCATCTTCATTAATACAACATAATTTTCCATTTACACATGCTATTTCATATATTTCTCCCAGTTTGCATTTCTTCCTGCAGTAACCTGATATGTTACTAAAGCATTTTCTGTGTCGTGCTGCATCTATGCACAGGAAACAGCAATGAACAAGATTAGTTCCTGAGGCAGAGAAGAAGCTATGACCTCCTGTGGTCCCAAAGTGAACCTTATGCTAAGAGAAAACTCAGAGCCTCCTCCTTGAAAATCATCCCCAATTAAGACATCCAAAACCCCAGGTTCCTACCCAATATCCAAAGTCAACATCCTGTCAGCCCTACCACAGTCTAGTGTCCCCAGAGAGTACCAACTTGTCACCATGGCACAATTCAAAGCCAAATTAACTTTTAAAAGAACATCACAGGGCTTCCCTGGTGGCGCAGTGGTTGAGAGTCCGCCTGCCGATGCAGGGGACACGGGTTCGTGCCCCGGTCCAGGAAGATCCCACATGCCGCAGAGCGGCTGGGCACGTGAGCCATGGCCACTGAGCCTGCGTGTCCGGAGCCTGTGCTCCGCAACGGGAGAGGTCACAACAGTGAGAGGCCCGCGTACCGCAAAAAAAAAAAAAAAAAAAAGAACATCACAGATAGAACCTTTAAAGTTAACTGTGTAATTGGGTTTCACACTCACTGACATGGACAGCAGAAAACTCCCTTTGCCAATACCTCAGGGGTCTCAGCATTTATTGGCTGTTGAAAACTTCCCTCATTCAGCCTCTATGATTTTTTCACAACCTGACTCTTCCATCTCTTCTCTCTCTCTCTCTCTTTCCCTCTCTCTCTCTCTCTCTCTCTTTCCATCCTCCGTTTGATCTCAGATAAATATGTTGTCCAGGGATCAAACTCAATTCCATGTATGCCTGTCTTCCCAGACATTCAAAATGTTACCTATTCAGAGCATTGCACTGAGGTCCTAAATCTGCTTTTCCAATTCTTTCTTTACCCTTGTACGCAAACGTGGACAAGCCCACAGAATAAAGATGAAGAAAAAAGACATGGTTCTCCCTATTCTAAATTCCAGAACCAAGGAGCATCTTTGAAGGTTAAAAAGATATATTTTTAACATCTTTATTGGAGTGTAATTGCTTTACAATGGTGTGTTAGTTTCTGCTTTATAACAAAGTGAATCAGTTATACATATACATATGTTCCCATATCTCTTCCCTCTTGGGTCTCCCTCCCTCCCACCCTCCCTATCCCACCCCTCTAGGTGGTCACAAAGCACCGAGCTGATCTCCCTGTGCTATGCGGCTGCTTCCCACTAGCTATCTATTTTACATTTGGTAGTGTATATATGTCCATGCCACTCTCTCACTTTGTCCCATCTTACCCTTCCCCCTCCCCATGTCCTCAAGTCCATTCTCTTGTAGGTCTGCGTCTTTATTCCCGTCTTGCCCCTAGGTTCTTCATGAGCTTTTTTTTTTTTTTTTAGATTCCATATATATGTGTTAGCATGTGGTATTTGTTTTTCTCTTTCTTACTTACTTTACTCCGTATGACAGACTCTAGGTCCATCCACCTCACTACAAACAACTCAATTTCATTTCTTTTTATGGCTGAGTAATATTCCATTGTATATATGTGCTACGTCTTCTTTATCCATTCCTCTGTCAATGGACACTTAGGTTGCTTCCATGTCCTGGCTATTGTAAATAGAGCTGCAATGAACATTAGAGAAATGCAAATCAAAACTACAATGAGATATCATCTCACACCAGTCAGAATGGCCATCATCAAAAAATCTACGAACAATAAATGCTGGAGAGGGTGTGGAGAAAAGGTAACCATCTTGCATTGTTGGTGAGAATGTAAATTGATACAGCCACAATGGAGAACAGTATGGAGGTTCCTTAAAAAACTAAAAATAGAACTGCCATACGACACAGCAATCCCACTACTGGGCATATACCTTAAGAAAACCATAATTCAAAAAGAGTCATGTACCACAATGTTCACTGCAGCTCTATTTACAAAAAGATATTTTTAAGACCACAAAAAGACAATCTACTTTCCTACCATAGCAAAGAAGAAGGGAACTCTCACTGACAGAGCTCCCACCATGAATTTGGTGCTTCACATTTGTAAGCTCATGCAATCCTCACAGGAAATAAAATCATTATGAAATTGAGTCATTATACTCACCTGACAGATGAGAAAACTGATTTTCAAAGGGAATAATTAACTCATTTCATACAACTAGACAATGATGAGGACATATTTTAACCTCACATCTACATGACTCCAAAGCTTGTACTATTCACATTACTGCTGTAGTGTAGGCTGAAAATGAATTTGGAAAATGGAAAAAGAGATGGTCAGATTCCTGGGTGAAAACTATGTTCAACATTGTAAAGGTAATTCTAGATGATGGATTCCTTCCTGCCTTTGGAGAGGACTTCTGATAGTACAACCCTGATTTCTTACCTCCCTGGATGCTGTCTTCTAAGACACAGACTCAAGTCAGGGTCCGAGGACAGTGAGTACTTTTGATGATACCAGCAAGATATCAATAATCTTGAAGGTTAAGCTGTGACAAAGCGAGAGAGTGGCATGGACACATATACACTACCAAACGTAAAACAGATAGCTAGTGAGAAGCAGCCACATAGCACAGGGAGATCAGCTTGGTGCTTTGTGACCACTTAGGGGGGTGGGATAGGGAGGATGGGAGGGAGACGCAAGAGGGAAGAGATATGGGGATATATGTATATGTACAGCTGATTCACATTGTTGTAAAGCAGAAACTAACACACCATTGTAAAGCAATTATACTCCAATAAAGATGTAAAATAATAATAATAATAATAATATTTAAAAAAATAAAAACTATCTTGAAGGCCCTTCCCCCATTCCTGTGAATAGTAATATTTCCTAGAATTTCATGGTAAATTTAGACACATTACCTTTGGATACCTCAAACAGCAGAATAATGAGAACCAGAAACAGCTTCATGTTTGCAGACTTCCCAAGACAAACAGGCAGCAGAATTTCTTTGTCCGGTGACCTGTGTCACACAGTCACAGAGTCTTTCAAGATGAGACAGAGTTTTGGCTGCTATCAGGGTTCTGAGCTCTCATTTTAACCCACATGGAAGGACAGGAAATCCAAGTCCACCCCCACTTTCATTTCCAAATATGGAGTTCACTATCACAGAACATTTGATCACATCACACTTACTCCTCCTTCCTCAGGATATGAGCTCCCAGAGAGCAGGAACAATGATTTCTCCACCTGGGCCATCAACCCACTTGGGTCAGGGTTGGTTGGCCATGTGTCCTGGTTTGTGTGGGACTGTCTTAATTTATTCCTACTTTTCCAATATCCGATCCAGCTAATGCCACCTTTCACTCACAAAGGTAATCCATTTGGAAGAATAATTGAATCATTAATCCATGTAAACACATAAGCACATCCAATAATCATTTTTTTAATGTATGAGACTTCCAGAAAATCCTCTAAGAGAAAGATTGCTTTTAGGTTTGGCTAGATAAATGGATGTTATTTCAGAGTTTCCCATAAAGTCTTACCCATCCAGTAAAGCTCAATTCCACAACTAAAATCTTTCAAAAGATCAAATCTCTTTAGCACAATGTCCAACTTATTATGAACTGGTCCCCACTCACCTCTCCTGGGTTTTTTTAAGGAACCACTTTTTTTTTTTTTTTTTTTTTTTGCGGTACGCAGGCCTCTCACTGTTGTGGCCTCTCCCGTTGCGGAGCACAGGCTCCGGACGTGCAGGCTCAGCGGCCATGGCTCACGGGCCCAGCCGCTCCGCGGCATGTGGGATCTTCCCAGACCGGGGCACGAACCTGTGTCCCCTGCATCGGCAGGCGGGCTCTCAACCACTGCGTCACCAGGGAAGCCCAAACCACTTTTATTTCTGCCAAATTAGTGTGGGAGCTGCTACCCAACTTATTTCCATAACGTGTTTCTTTGCACATTTAAATCCCTCTTTACAAATATTACATCCCCCATCCCATCTACCTAATTGGCCCTGTTGAGCTCCTAATTCTCCTTCAAAACCAAGTTCAATTATCTCCACATCTGTGAAAGTTTCCCTAACCCAACTAAATAGAGCTGCAAACTCCCTTCTTTGTGCCACCACAGTATCTTGTAAATATTTTTGTTGGTGGTCACACCACGTCATGTTCTAATTATTTGCAATAATCTATGAGCCCCTTAAAGGCAGGCCACTGGTCTAATTCAGTTTGGAGATCTTAACACATGGCACAAAACTCACACTATATTCGTAGTATATAATTACACGATGATTTCAAAGTACTGAAAAAATTATTGCTAAATAAAACACCCCCAAGACAGGGACTTCCCTGGTGTGGCAGTGGTTAAGAATCCGCCTGCCAATGCAGGGGACACGGGTTTGATCCCTGGTCCAGGAAGATCCCACATGTCACAGAGCAACTAAGCCCATGTGCCAGAAGTACTGAAGTCCACGCACCCTAGAGACTGCTCGCTGCAACTACTGAACCCACGCACTGCAACTACTGAAGCCCACATGTTCTAAGGCTCTCGTGCCACAACTACTGAGGAATGAGAATTGACCAGTGGCCCCTCCAGATTAGCCCCACCAGTATCCCACTTGGTCTCAGCTCATTTCTCAGCTCCATAACCTTTTTTTTTTTTTCTGGCCATGCCACACAGCATTTGGGCTCTTAATTCCCCCAACCAGGGGTCAAACCCGCACCCCCTCCATTGGAAGTGTGGAGTCTTAACCCCTGGGCTGCCAGGGAAGTCCTATTCATGACCTCTTAATGTGTGTCTACTAGATGACAAATGCATTTTATATGAATTTCTTACTGTTATCCTTGCAAGAAAACTATAATGTAGGAGTTAATACTTCTTTTTTAAATTGTAAAGCCACCATTTAAGGAATTGGTAATGTGTCCAATGTCACACAGCTACTAAGGAATGAGCTAGGATCTACACAGGTCTGCATAAACCTTGAAGTAAAGGTCTTAGCCATTGTGCTAACCTACCTCTCCAGCTGCCTCCTTTGGGTCAGTCTTTGGAAGATTGAAGACAAAACATCCAAATAAAAGATTTTGTTTTGTCCACAAAATTTATTGGTAATGCACTTGGCTGGGCATCCTCCCCACACCCACCTCTTTATGTCCTACTCATAACTCAGAGAGTAGCTATATTGAGAGAAAAGTCTGTATTGAGAGAATTCATATTTATGATTTCCACAGATGACATTAATATTTCCTGAAAGTACTATCGCCTGCCTACTTCAATAGATTCCTAAGTCTGTTTGCTTGTCTGTTCATCTGTGTCAACTCTTTAATATCAGAGAGCCTTTTTGCAATCTTGGCTAGGCACAAGATGCCCACAATCTCCTCATTTTCAAAGTCCTTTGTGGCTAAGCAGTAGATTTTCCTTTTTAGTAGGCTGGAATAGATGTTGGAATGGAAATGTTGCTTTTTAGTCATGATCAGTTAAAAAAAAATCACCCATCAACATTTGTTACTGCATCTCCCACTGTGATCCATAGCAGTAAAAATTGCTTTTAATACCTTGCTTATAAATGAACTTTAAATGTGTTTCATTACTTAGAAATATTCTCTGAATTCTACTTAAGATGTTATCTTTCCAAACTGTTGGACAGACTGATCCAGGCAAGAAATAAGATTACTAATTCCCTCTTACAAATATTGGGGGAGTCAAGCAAGATTCTTTTGTTGTTCTTTACTTAGGGATGAGAGGAAGTTGAATTAACATTTCATGCTAGAAAAATTAGATATACAAGTAAACAAAAAGAGAAAACAGAAACCACCCATAATCTCACCTCTCTGTGAACATTTTGGTGTTTAACCTTCTAAATATTCTTCTCCAAAAGTAATTTATTTTGACAGCTGGGTAAGAGGTAAGATGAAGCAAAGTGAGCTAACTTGCTTTTCATCCACTCAGTTTAAAATAAATCCTGCTAATCAACATTCCCTGGGCACACACACCTTCATACATGTAAAGTCTACATTCATCGCTCCAATTTAAGAAAGAGGCCTGTTGGCAAAACAGACACACACCAGTGCAGAGGAACCCCATATGAGCTGCCTTTACTAATCTACCTTTATGCCTAAATATATATTCCCAGATAGTTTCAGGAAAATAAACAATATAAAAGAGAAAGACTTAAATAAACGAGAAGAATAAGTGACTTCAAAGGAAATAAAGCTAATGCTGAAGACAGAAAAGAATTATTAAAAATGATAAGAGTGACAGATTTGACTATATAAAATGCATAAGAACTTTATAACAAAATGCATGCAGGAGAAGGTGCAAGCCAGTATGGAATTTAAAGACAATCAAAATTCAATAAAATTTGTAAATGCATTATATACCATGAAAGGATTAATATCCATAATATATAAAGAATGTGTACAAATCAATAAGAAAATGACAAATGACCTATTATAGTAACAAAACATGTAAGCACCTCATTCAGCAGGTTGATATAAATTCAGAAATATAATATTCTTTTAAGAGAATCTGCTTTTTATCCATAAATTGTCTCACAAAATGGATTTGTTAGGTTAAGATTGAGGGACCCAGTTAGGGTTGCAATCTGCTATCCATTACTGTTCTTTCTCATTCCACTGTGTTCCTGACACCAAAGTATTCTAGGAATGTGTCTTATACTTTATGAAAGGTATGTTTAGACCTCTATTTTTGTGTTTGGACAATAATTGTAAAACACTACACAAAAATATAAAAATGTCTAGGGTGAGAAATAATATTAGCTTATAAACTGTATTTGCTTAAACACTAAAGGTGTAAGCAAATTAGCTTTAAGTATGCCATTTAACTATTGCTCTCCTTTTTTCCAAAGCAATTAAAAAATTAAACTTTTTGAAATAAACAATGCCATGGTCTTGTCTCCCTGCTGCAGTGTGTTTCAGATTATTTTATAAAATCAAAACGAATCAGAGGTTTTATTTGTTTTTGTTATTTTTTTGTTATTTTTGTTTGTTTGTTTTTGTTATTTTTTGATAGTTAAGTAATATCATGATAGGTAGATCTAAAATAGAAGAGGTAGCACCTGTGGCCTTGATTCAGCATTCCATAGCATAACAAAATGAGAATTTTTGCCAGATGAGATGAAGTGTGTGTGTGTGTGTGTGTGTGTGTGTGTCTTCCATTGTCTGCCTCATACTTACTGTTTCTGGTTGATGAAAACTGCCAGAGTAAAGAGAAAGATCATATGTTAGTAATGAGAAATAAATGGTTAATTCATACTTAGTGAATCTGGTTTCAACAGATTAGCCTTAGAGATGGTCAGAACAGGTCCCCAGTAATAACTAAGGATTAAAAACCTCAAAGTGATTTTTTTAAGTTAAGCTCAAAGAGTCTTGGGTGACTCAGATTGACTCTGTTTATGGTATGACTTAAAGAGAAAAATCATACAGGTCCATGAAGGGTACGCTGTGCCCAAGGCCAGTTGGTCTAAATACTCTTGTATTTTGGACTCTAGTTAAACATGAAGAAAACAGACCTGTCAATCAACAAGTGACATGCCAGATGCCTTCGTGTTTCAGCCTCTATACATCTAAACCGAAGTTGAGCTCAGTTAAATATTTTTCTTTTCCTTCCTCAACAATAAAAAATTTACAACAGTAAAAACAAATAAATTATATGTACAATTTTGAGCCAGTCCTAAAGGTAGAAAAACAAAGTGTGTTAATATTTGTGGTAGGTGAAATAGTGGTCCCCCAAAGATGTTCACATTCTAATACGTAGAACCTGTGAGTATGTGATGTCACATGGCAAGAGAGAATCAAGGCTGTAGATGGTATTATGGTTGCTAATCAGCTGACCTTAAAATAAGGAGATTGTTTTAGATTATCTGGGTGGGTCCAATGCGATAACAAGGATCACTGGGGAGGTAGGAGAGTCAGTATCAGGGAAAGTTTGACAAGGTTACCTGGCTAGCTTTGAAGATGGAGGAAGTGTCCATGTGCCAAAAAATTCAATCCCTTAGAAGCTGGAAAAGACAAGGAAAGATTTTCCCCTAGGACTTCCAAAAGGAATACAGCCTTGCTGATGTCTTGCTTTTAAACCCAGTGAGACTCGTTTTGGATTTATAACCTTCAAAACTATAAGATGATAAATTTCTGTTGCTTTAAGCCACTAAATTTTTTTTGTAATATGTAGCAGCTGCAATAGGAAACTAATACAATATTCAATATCATACCAAGTTGTCAGCACTCCTTACAATGATCTAGAAAAATTTCATGACTTGGCCAAATGATAGTAAAAATCCATGTACTATCAGAAAGAAAAATACTTTTCCAACAAGCTTCCAAACCTGAACTGAGACTCTATTCACAGAGGACAACTGATATCTTCTATCCCAGAAAATAAAATGTGTGATAACTCAGTTTCAGGGATTTTTCTTGAGAGTTTTTCAAGGTTTTAAAATCTAAACCAGAGATACATTTCATTATTTGATAAGACACTCCAGAGAGATCAAAGTTATCTCTAAGCCAAATTACAGCCAGTTACCAAGTGAGGAAAGCTTATGTTCCCAGAAGGACTGCATACACCTTCAGATGTCCAGAAAAATGAAGAAAAATATTTCTATAAAAATAATTTTAGTGTTAAAAGGTTATTTTGAAAATGCATCCACTGAGAGAAAACTAAGTATGTAGGGACAGGCTCAACAAAATACTTACCTCAGTTAGACTTACTCCTGATTATTTTAGGTATAAAACAATAGTTACAGATAATTTAAAATGTTTGGAGCAATAAAATTGATATATCTCATAAATTATGGATAAACTTTCAGGTTAGTCAAAAATGTGTTCTTAACTATTCCCATCATATCAGACCAAGAGGCAATAGAAGATATTAGCCATATTTTTCCCCTTTGAAATACTCCATTTGATATTCCTGCAGCCCTTGAAAATACCCATTGCAGCCATGCATCTTTCTCTTCTTCAATCATAGCCCTGTGAATGGCTAGCCCTGGTTTTCATTGTCTTCCATTCAAGTGTTAAATTCAGGTATTCTGGATTTCAAGTGCCACCTAGTGGACAAAGCAAATTTTCTTTCTAGCTGTCCTAATATTCCAAATTGCAAAACTTTAAGATAGCTCCCAGGAAATGATGAACATCACACTTCTGTAATTGTTCTCTAAGGTCCATATACATTTAGAGACTTCAAAATATTGACCAAAGAATTCTCTAGTATCAAGGAGAACCTTAAAAATTCAAAAGGAATTAGAGACTATTATAGTTTTTACCCTGTGCAGGCAACTTTCAAAAAGTGTAAGTACACAATATCTTCCGAAATTAAAAATCACTTCAGGAAATTCCCTGGCAGTCAAGTGGTTAGGACTCAGCACTTTCACTGCCTAGGGCCCGGGTTAAATCCCTGGATGGGGAACTAAGAGCCCCCAAGCCACGTGGTGCAGCCAAAAAAAAATTAAAAAGTCACTTCATGAAGAGACAAGTTTTCCCAACCACACTTCTTGACACACCTGTGTCAATCAAATGCGATGTTAAAAGAAAGCTTCAAATTGACTGGTCCTGGAGTGAATTTTAGTTTGAACAAAGCAGCTGTTAAAAAAACAAAAACACATTGGGACATTAGAGATATTTGAAAATAGACTGAATAGTAACAGTTAAATATAATGGAAATTTTATTAATTTTGCTAAGTGTGATAATATTATGTTGGAAAATAACAGTTTTCAAAAAATGTTTGCTAGGATATATAGAAATGGAATATCATAACGTTTATAATTTACCTTGAAATATTTCAGCAAAGAATAATGGGGCAAGTTCCAAAAAGAAGGGTGAAAAAAGAAAATATTCCAACCAGCTGAACACTTTTTGAAATATTGGGTCACCATTTATTTAGAATGTTATTTTTTTTACTGAAATCTTATCTATCATAGTCCTAGAAATGTTATTTTAAAAATGGACTATTTACTGGGCACGATGTATGTACCACAAGCTATATTAGAGACATTTTACTTGGAGATAAGAAATATATATCTGAGGTCAAATAAACAAAGCAGCTTCAAATTAACAACAAAAAGCATATACACTAAAAGGGCTGGTTAAGGAAAAAATAATAAATGGAAACAAAATTAAGGAGAAGGCTGACCTGACTGTACAATAATGTAAGTTTTTTAGAAAACAGACATTGAAGATGCCTCTCAGAAAAATCTGAGTGCACTAAGTTCTGTTTCTTGTTGCCGCTGGTAATGGTGGTGGTCTGCTTTTTTTAAAAAGAGCCTTGTTTAAAAAAAAAAAAAAGAGGCTTGTTAAAATATAATTGACACACAATAAACTGCATTTATTTAAAGTTCACAAATTTATAAATATGACATATGTATACATCTGTGAAACCATCATCATCATCAAGTTAATGAACATACCCATCACTCTAAAAAGCTTCTCCCTGCCCCTTTGTAATTCCTCTCTCCTGACCTCCCCCACCTTCCATCCAGTGAACCACTGATCTTCTTTCTGTCATTACAGATTAGTTCGCATTTTCCAGAATTGTATATAAATAGAGTTGTACAGTATGTATTCTTTTTTAATTAATTAATTAATCGGTTTATTTATTTTGGCTGTGTTGGGTATTTGTTGCTGCGCACGGGCTTTCTCTAGTTACTGGGAGCAAGGGCTATTCTTCGCTGTGGTGCGCGGGCTTCTCATTGAGGGGGCTTCTCTTGTTGCAGAGCATGGACTCTAGACGTGTGGGCTTCCGTAGTTGTGGCACACAGTCTCAGTAGTTGTGGCTCACAGGCTCTAGAGCGCAGGCTCAGTAGTTGTGGCACACCGGCTTAGTTGCTCCGCGGCATGTGGGATCTTCCTGGACCAGGGCTCGAACCCATGTCCCCTGCATTGGCAGGCAGATTCTTAACCACTGTGCCACCAGGGAAGCCCTATATATTTTTTTATTATGGTTTCTCTAACTCATTATAATTATTCTTAGATTCACCCATGCTGTGACACATATTGATAATTCATTCCTTTTTATGACAAAATACTAAATTTATTTCTCCATTCACCTGTTGATGGACATTAGGGTTGTTTACATTTGTTTACTATTATAAATTATTATAAGTTATTATTATAAATTAAAGTGTGGTAAACATTCATGTACATAAGGTTTTCTTTTTCTTGGTAAATAACTAGGAATATATTGGCTGGGGCAAATGATAAGAGTTTGTTTAATTGTTAAGAAACTGCCAAACTATTTTTCCAAAGTGACTGTACCATTTTAGATGTCACAAATAGTGTATGAAATTTTCAGTGGCTCTATATCCTGGTATGAGCAATCTTTTTAATTTTAGACATTCCAGTAGGCATGTAGTAGTATCTCATTATGGTTGTAATTTGCATTTCCCTAATGAGAAATGATAATGAGATTCTTTTCCTGTTTTATTTACCACAGTAATTCTTCTTTAGTGAGGTATCTATTCAGATCCTTTGCCCATTTTATACTTGGGTTATTTTATATTGTTATTTGTAGTTCTTTTACAGATTAAAAATATTATTTGGGAATTCTTTATGTATTCTAGCTATAAGTTCTCTATCATATATGTGATTTGCAAATATTTTTCTCCCAGTCTGTTGCTTGTCATCTCATTCTCTTAAGAGTATCATTCAAAGAGGAGGTTTTTTGTCCTGATGAAGTCCAATTGATAATTTTTTTCTCTTATGGATTATGCTTTGGCTGTTGAATCTAAGAAATTTTTGCCTAGCTCAGATTCACAAAGATTTTCTCGTATGTTTTCATTTAGAAGTTTTATAGTTTTAGGTTTTATATTTAGGTCTATGGCCCATTTGGAGTTAATTTTTATATACAGTATGAGGTGGATCTAAGGGAGGCTTTGCATATGAATATCCATTTGTTCCAGCATCATTTGTTAAAAATTCTTTCTCCTCCAAATTGCCTTTCCACTCTTGTAAAAAATCAGATGACCACATATATCTGTGTCTATTTCTCAATGCTTTATTCTATTCATATCAACTGGGGATATACAAAATATATATAATCATATATATGTATTTTTTCTTATGTATATAATAGAGACTTCCACATAAAGATGACAGATTGAACATGCACACACATACTTTCATCTATCTAGAAACAAAACTAAAAAAATAATTCGTAAAAAGTATTTTTAAGGCACTAATTCTCAAGAAAGGAAAATCAAAAGAGAAGATTATAGCAATAATTTTTTGGAATCATATTATTTGGGCACATAGAGGTAAATTACCCCCAAAAAATCAGATAAAAGATATGAATGCAGTTGACTCTGAGTAGGCAGTATGAGAGATAAAAGACTTGGAGCAAACTCTCTTTACTGAAAATTTGAATCTCTAAACTATGTACCTAATTAGCTTAATAAACAGCAAAATAACAAAGAGATGAAGTCAAAAAGACAAGAGAAAGATAGGAAAGAGAAGGAAGAACAAAGAAAGGAAAGAAGATGGATACATACTGTGGAGTGCTATGTATCTTTTATATAGAATAATGTGTATGTAGACTATACAGACACAGACACTTCCCTGGTGGTCCAGTGGTTAAGACTCCACACTTGTATTGCAGGGGGCACAGGTTCAATTTGATCCCTGGTCAGGGAACTAAGATACTGTATGCTTCACAGCATGGTCAAAGAGGGGGGAAAAAAAGACCAAAAAAAATGAGTAAACATTGGAAGGAAAATACTCTTAAATATATATATATATATATATATATAGACACAGAATAATTAATGGTATTCTACTTCCAGACATGACAAAGACCGTATCCTCAGAGAAAACAACCATAAAATCTGGACATATTACAAAAATAAACTGTCTGAACATACTGAACTGAATAATGGTAGAAACATTCTGGTTAGGAGCTCATGCTTGTTGGAAGAGGGACGTCATGGATTTATACAAGTCTCTAGCTCTGCGGTTTTTAGCCTGGGGCTAAGTGAAACCATGTGGTATGCATGGTGGTGACAAGAATGCATGTGGGAAAACTCACAGTCTTTCTGGTATGTTTAATGAGAAAAATAAAGCCAGAAAACAATGAATGCTGATGTGAGGGGTCAAATCCTGTGATAGAAATGGCCAGAAGGGGGAATCCCCAAAGTCTGTTTGATGGATCCTTGAACCATCCATGCATGAAACAAACTCAGAATAGCTCAGCTAGAAAGAGAGAGGAAAGTGGGGAGAGAAATGAAAAAACAGAAAAGAGACTAGAGCTACTGCACAAGAAACAGTTTGCAGCTCAAATCCAGCCAGGAAAATTACTGCTAAAATAAAGAAAAATTACTCACTGAATAAAAATTTAAAATAACAGAATGCAAAATCTCCACAATTTAATACCATAATGTGCACAATACAATCCAAAATTGCCCAGCTTATAAGGAATTTTAAAAATACAACACATTCTCAAGAGAAAATAAAATCAGCTGGAACAAGCCATGAGAAAACCAGACATTAGAACTAAAAGACAAGGAGTTTGAAACAATTATTATAACTAATCACAAGAAAGCAAAGCAAAATATGTTTTCAATGAATGAAAACCTCAGCCACATAATGGGAAGTCTCAACACAAAAAATTAGAAAATACCAAATAAAAACCAAATGGAATATTAGAATTAAACTTCAATTTATGAAGTTAAAAAATGTCCTAAATAACCTAACAGCTTTATAAATATAATAGGGAAAGGGAAGTGAACTTGAAGATGATAGATCAATAGAAATTATCCAAGGTGAAAAAACAGAAAGAAAAATATTTTTAAACATGAACAAACTCATAGACCTGTTAGATGATACCAAATTATGAGGCATTTATGCAATTGAAATGCAAGAAGTAGGAGAAAGAAAATATGAAGAAGAAGAAAATTTTTAAGAAATAATGGGTGTGAGACATTGGTTCAAGATGGCAGAACAGATGGATGTGCACTCACCTCTTCTTGCAAGAGCACTGGAATCACAACGAACTGCTGAACAATCATCGACAGGAAGACACTGGAACTCACCAAAAAAGATACCCCACATCCAAAGACAAAGTAGAGGCCACAATGAGATGGTAGGAGGGGCACAATCACAATAAAACCAAATCCCATAACTGCTGGACTGGGGGCTCACAAACTGGAGAAGACTTATACCACAGAAGTCCACCCACTGGAGTGAAGGTTCTGAGGCCCATGTCAGGCTTCCAAACCTGGAAGCCTAGGGGAATTTGATGGCAAGATTTTGACAGGACTTGGGGAAATAGAGACTCCACTCTTGGAGGGCACACACAAAGTAGTATGTGCATTGGGACCCAGGGGAAGGAGCAGTGACCCCATAGGAGACTGGACCAGACCTACCTGCTAGTGTTGGAGGCTCTCCTGCAGAGGCGGGGGGTGGCTGTGTCTCACTGTGAGGACAAGGAAGTGGCAGCAGAAATCTGGGAAGTACTCCTTGGTGTGAGCCCTCCCAGAGTCCGCCATTAGCCCCAGAAAGAGCCCAGGTAGGCTCCAGTGTTGGGTCGCCTAAGGCTCAACAACCAACAGGGAGGGAACCCAACCACACCCACCAGCAGACAAATGGATTAAAGTTTTACTGAGCTCTGCCCACCAGCACAACAGCCAGCTCTACCCACCACCAGTCCCTCCCATTAGGAAAATTGCTCAAGCCTCTTAGATAGCCTCATCCACCAGAGGGCAGAGAGCAGAAGCAAGAAGAACTACAATCCTGCAGCCTGTGGAACGGAAACCACATTCACAGAAAGATAGAGAAAATGAAAAAGCAGAAGGCTATGTACGAGATGAAGGAACAAGATAAAAACCCAGAAAAACAACCAAGTGAAGTGGAGATAGGCAACTTTCCAGAAAAAGAACTCAGAATAATGATAGTGAAGATGATACAGGAGCTTGGAAAAAGAATGGAGGCAAAGATCAAGAAGATGAAAGAAATGTTTAACGAACACGTAGAAGAATTAAAGAACAAACAGAGATGAACAATACAATAACTGAAATGAAAAATACACTAGAAGGAATCAATAGCAGAATAACTGAGGCAGAAGAAAGAATAAGTGACCTAGAAGACAGAATGATGGAATTCACTGCTGCGGAACAGAAAAAAGTTAAAAGATTGAAAAGAAATGAAGACAGCTTAAGAGACCTCTGGGACATTAAACGAAACAACATTCACATTATAGAGGTCCCAGAATGAGAAGAGAGAGAAAGGACACGAGAAAATATTTGAAGAGATTATAGTCGAAAATTTCCCTAACATGGGAAGGGAAATAGCCACCCAAGTCGAGGAAGTGCAGAGAGTCTGATACAGTATAAACCCAAGGAGAAACATGCCAAGACACATAGTAATCAAACTGGCAAAAATTAAAGACAAAGAAAAATTATTGAAAGCAGCAAGGGAAAAACAACAAATAACATATAAGGGAACTCCCATAAGGTTAACAGCTGATTTCTCCGCAGAAACTCTACAAGCCAGAAGGGAGTGGCATTACATATTTAAAGTGATGAAAGGGAAGAACCTACAACCAAGATTACTCTACCTGGCAAGGATCTCATTCAGATTCGATGGACAAACCAAAAGCTTTAGAGACAAGCAAAAGTTAAGAGAATTCAGCACCACCAAACCAGCTCTACAACAAATGCTAAAGGAAGTTCTCAAAGTGGGAAACACAAGAAAAGAAAAGGACCTACAAAAACAAACCCAAAACAATTAAGAAAATGGTCATAGGAACATACGTATCGATAATTACCTTAAACGTGAATGGATTAAATGCTCCAACCAAAAAAACAGGCTCACTGAATGGATACAAAAACAAGACCAATATATATGTTGTCTACAAGAGACCCACTTCATACCTAGGGACACATATAGACTGAAAGTGAGGGAATGGAAAAAGATATTCCATGCAAATGGAAACCAAAAGAAAGCTGGAGTAGCAATACTCATATCAGATAAAATAGACTTTAAAATAAAGAAAGTTACAAGAGACAAGGAGGGACACTACATAACGATAAAGGGATCAATCCAAGAAGAAGATATAACAAATATAAATATATATGCTCCCAACATAGGAGCACCTCAATACATAAGGCAACTGCTAACAGCTATAAAGAGGAAATCAACAGTAACACAATAATAGGGGAGGACTTTAACACCTCACTTACACCAATGGACAGATCATCCAAACAGAAAATTACTAAGTAAACACAAGCTTTAAATAACACAATAGACAAGATAAATTTAATTGATATTTATAGGACATTACATCCAAAAACAGCAGATTACAGTTTCTTCTCAAGTGCACATGGAACATTCTCCAGGATAGATCACATCTTGGATAATAAATCAAGCCTCAGTAAATTTAAGAAAATTGAAATCATATCATGCATCTTTTCTGACCACAGCGCTATGAGATTAGGAATCAATTATATGGAAAAAAATGTAAAAACACAAACACATGGAGGCTAAACAATATGTAACTAAATAACCAAGAGACCACTGAAGAAATCAAATCGGAAATCAAAAAATACCTAGAGACAAATGACAATGAAAACACAATGATCCAAAACCTATGGGATGCAGCAAAAGCAATTCTAAGAGGGAAGTTTACAGCAATACAAGCCTACCTCAAGAAACAAGAAACATCTCAAATAAACAATCTAACCTTACAACTAAAGGAACTAGAGACAGAAGAACAAACAAAACCCAAAGTTAGTAGAAGGAAAGAAATCATAAAGATCACAGCAGAAATACATGAAATAGAAACAAGGAAAACAATAGCAAAGATCAATAAAACTAAAAGTGGGTTCTTTGAGAAGATAAACAAAATTGATAAAAACCTTAGCCAGACTCATCAAGAAAAAGAAGGAGAGGACTCAAATCACTAAATTAGAAATGAAAAAGGAGAAGTCACAACAGACACTGCAGAAATACAAAGCATCCTAAGAGACAACAAGCAACTCTATGCCAAAAAAATGGACAACCTGGAAGAAACTGACAAATTCTTAGAAAAGTATAAACTTCCAAGACTGAACCAGGAAGAAATAGAAAATATGGACAGACCAATCACAAGTAATGAAATTGAAACCGTGATTTAAAATCTTCCAACAAAAAAAATTCCAGCACCAGATGGCTTCACAGGTGAATTCTATCAAACATTTAGAGAAGAGCTAACACCCATCCTTCTCAAACACTACCAAAAAATTGCAGGGGAAGGAACACTCCCAGACTCATCCTATGAGGCCACCATCACCCTGATACCAAAACCAGACAAAGATACTACAAAAAATGAAAATTAAAGATGAATATCACTGATGAATATAGATGCAAAAATCCTCAACAAAATACTAGCAAACAGAATTCAACAACACATTAAAAGGATCATACACCATGACCAACTGGGATTTATCCCATGGATGCAAGGATTCTTCAATATACACAAAACAATCAATGTGATACATCATATTAACAAATTGAAATAAAAACCATATGATCATCTCAATAGAAGCAAGAAAAAGCTTTTGACAAAATTCAACACCCATTTATGACAAAAACTCTCCAGAAAGTGGGCATAGAGGGAACGTACCTCAACACAATAAAAGTCATATACAACAAACCCACAAAACATCATTCTCAATGGTGAAAAATGGAAAGCATTTCCTCTAAGATCAAGAACAAGACAAGGATGTCTGCTCTCACCACTATTATTCAACATAGTTTTGGAGGTCCTAGCCACAGGAATCAGATAAGAAAAAGAAATAAAAGGAATAGAAATTGGAAAAGAAGAGGTAAATTTGTCACTGCAGATGACATGATACTATACATAGAGAAGCCTACAGATGCCACCAGAAAACTACTAGAGCTAATCAATGAATTTGGTAAAGTTGCAGGATACAAAATTGATGCACAGAAATCTCTTGCATTCCTATACACTAATGATGAAAAGTCTGAAAGAGAAATTAAGGAAACACTCCCATTTACCACTGCAACAAAAAAAAATAAAATACCTAGGAATAAACCTACCTAAGGAGACAAAAGACCTGTATGCAGAAAACTATAAGACACTGATGAAAGAAATTAAAGATGATACAGATGGAGAGATATACCATGTTCTTGGATTGGAAGAATCAATACTGTAAAAATGACTATACTACCCAAAGCAATCTACAGATTCAATGCAATCCCTATCAAATTACCAATGGCAATTTTCACAGAACTAGAACAAAAAATCTTAACATTTGTATGGAGACAAAAAAGACCCCGAATAGCCAAAGCCCTCTTGAGGGAAAAAAAGGAGCTGGAGGACTCAGACTCCCTGACTTCAGACTCTACTAGAAAGCTACAGTAATCAAGACAGTATGTTACTGGTACAAAAACAGAAATATAGATCAATGGAACAGGATAGAAAGCCCAGAGAAAAAACCCACACACCTATGGTCAACTTATTTATGACAAAGGAGGCAAGAATATACAGTGGAGAAAAGACAGCCTCTTCAATAAGTGGTGCTGGGAAAACTGGACAGCTACATGTAAAAGAATGAAATTAGAACACTCCCTAACACCATACACAAAAAGAAACTCAAAATGGATTAGAGACCTAAATGTAAGACCAGACACTATAAAACTCTTATAGGAAAACATAGGAAAAACACTCTTTGACACAAATTACAGCAATATCTTTTTTGACCCACCTCCTAGAGTAATGGAAATAAAAACAAAAATAAACAAATGGGACCTACTGAAACTTAGAAGCTTTTGCAAAGCAAAGGAAACTACAAACAAGACGAAAAGACAACCTTCAGAATGGGAGAAATGTTTTGCAAATGAATCAATGGACAAAGGGTTAATCTCCAATATATATAAACAGCTCATACAGCTCAATATTAAAAAAAAAAAAACCCAATCCAAAAATGGGTAGAAGACCTAAATAGACATTTCTCCAAAGAAAACATACAGATAGACAAGAAGCACGTGAAAAGCTGCTCAACATCACTAATTATTAGAGAAATGCAAATCAAAACTACAGTGAGGTATCACCTCATACCAGTTAGAATGAGCATCAAAAGAAAATCTACAAACAACAAATGCTGGAGAGGGTGTGGAGAAAAGGGAACACTCTTACACTGTTGGTGGGAAGGTAAATTGATACAGCCACTATGGAGAACAGTATGGAGGTTCCTTAAAACTAAAAATAGGGCTTCCCTGGTGGCTCAGTGGTTGAGAGTCCGCCTGCCGATGCAGGGGATGCGGGTTTGTGCCCCGGTCTGGGAAGATCCCCCAAGCCGCAGAGTGGCTGGGCCCGTGAGCCATGGCCACTGAGCCTGCGCGTCCGGAGCCTGTGCTCCGCAACGGGAGAGGCGACAACAGTGAGAGGCCTGCATACCGCCAAAAAAAAAAAAAAAAAAAAGGATAACCAACAATGTCTTACCTTATAGCACAGGAAACTCTGCTCAATGTTTTGTGGCAGCCTGGATGAGAGGGGAGTTTGGGAGAGAATGGATATATGCATATGTATGACTGAGTTCCTTTGCTGTGCACCTGAAGCTATCACAACATTGTTAATCAGCTATACTCCAATATAAAATAAAAAGTTAAAAAAAGAAGATACATGCACCCCAATGTTCATTGCAACACTATTTACAATAGCCAAGACATGGAAGCAACCTAAATGCCCATCAACAGATAAATGGATAAAGAAGAGGTGGTACATATTTACAATGGAATATTACTCAGCCATAAAAAAGAATGTAAAATGTGGAACAAATGGAATTGTGTGTGCTTTCAAAGGGTGATATTTATAAGAAAGTGTCCTAAAAATGATTTGTTCAGAGTGAGGAATTTTAGGATGATAGGAATTCCCTTGAGTTTAGCCTTCATGCAATTTTGTAGATTCAAACATAAAATTTGTCCAGAATTTAAAGATTTATATGCCATCCTATATTGTTACAATGCTTTACCAAATCTGTGACTCCTACATAACACAAACCAGTGGTCAAATGTAAAACAGTATATTGTAGATTCACTGTAGGTTTTCAACCTTTTTAGATTTATGCATGTGGACATTTTTATAATGCAATTACAACCACCACAAAATTAGCTCTTTAAATTGCAGACAGTAATGCATGTCAAACTAATATGTAGTAGTCTTTTCAAGGCCTAGTCCCAGGGAAAACATTTTGTAGAGTTTAGGGCAGCGGGAGGAAGGGAAGGAATAATTTTTTATTTAAAGTTAATTTCTGAGGAATATTTTGTGACTTTAATTGGTAAATATGTTAACAGCACCAAGTACTTAATCTTTTACATCATGTCTTCAGCTATTTGTATTTTAACTTGAGTGAGTTCAGTGGTCTGAAACATGATTCTGAGCTTCACATGAATTACATCTTACTGTGGAACTCAAAAGTTCCATCCCTGAATTTGGCAGTTGTTATTACCTAGGCATCCTGCAGTTATACAGGTATTCAGGTACACGTTCCTGACTACAAAGCTGCTTTGAACCTTGTTATGTTGAAATACTAGAAAAGTAACAATGATGGCAGCAATTAAGGTCACAGAAATCATTAGATAAAGGGAAAACAATGAGGGGGGTCCTGCATAATTTTCTTTTAATAAATAAAGTGAGACTTAGGTGGTGGGAAGAAGGAACTAGATATTCTACTTACCACCATGTGTGTGCATGCATGCGTGTTTGTGTGGGCATTCACATGTGTGTATGTTATCCACTCCCTTTTCTTTGAAACTTCTAAGATTAAAATAGGGGAGAAATCCTGTATGTTGCAATGATAGAATTTTTTGAAATATTAGGAAATCACAATTCTCCAGGATCTCCATCTTGATTTATGCTTGAGTTGTTATGTGCCATATTTGCTTTGAAACCTTTGATTATCAGTAGTTTTACTAAAATTTTGAAGAAATAATCCACTTTCATCTGCTTTCTAGATTCCTTAATCTAAGTTCATAAGACAGAACTTGTTGATAGCGTAGTTTTCTAAGTGTTGCAAGTTTGCAGCCATTACCACTTCAAAGAAGTTTGAATGAGGGAATTTTTCCCCTTGTTAAAATAGTTCCTGTTTCTGTAGAAACTTCATTTTTAGATCTGTGATGGATGAGCTATCATAATTCAAGTATACAGTTCTTTTTTCTATGTCTTTGTTCTATGTCTTTGTCTATGTTCTTTTTTCTTTTTTCTAATGTCTTCATCCAATAGTGAAGACATTAAAGATGCAGCAAGCTTATGAAGTACTACTTTCTAAAAGAAATAGGAGGCATTTTCATCTTTACTATTGTACTTTTGGTTATGCAAACACTTTGATGATACAAATGTTTATGTCCCCCATAAATCTGGTGGGAAATCACTTTTGATTTTGTTGATTAAGTTAAACGGTCTATAGTAGGATAGAGTACTGGGTACAAGTGTTCCAAAGTAAGATAAAAGACTATGGTAAAAATGCTAGATCTTAAGAAAGAAACTGGTTTATGCACTAAACGTTTTGTGCCTTCGTCTAATATTAACATGATGTCTGTGTAAAATGACAAAAGGAACCAGTGTTGAATCACGTTTTATTTCCTGTCATTCTGCAGTAGCCCATATTGCTAAATGTTTTCTTTCCAAGAAGTTTGATTGAATTACTGTATACATTTGCTGTCCTATGTGACAGCTTTGTCATTGTTAGAGATTTCAGTAATTAAAATGGGAAACAGAAGCTTAGGTTATTTTTCTTATCAAAACTATGTTCGGGCTTCCCTGGTGGCACAGTGGTTGAGAGTCCGCCTGCCGATGCAGGGGACACGGGTTCGTGCCCCGGTCCTGGAAGATCCCACATGCCGTGGAGCGGCTGGGCCCGTGAGCCATGGCCGCTGAGCCTGCACGTCCAGAGCCTGTGCTCCACAACGGGAGAGGCCACAACAGTGAGAGGCCCGTGTACCGCAAAAAAAACCCACAAAAAACTATGTTCCTTGGAGCCACAGTATTATGATGGTTTTCATGCTCTTGTACATTGGATGTCTTAAGCTGAGTGCAGTTTAGGGGATCCTTTCTAATTACAGGAAGGTACTTCTTTTCTTCAACACTGTGATCTGACCTGTGACAAATCTGTACTATACAGTATGTAAATGGCTAACAAGTCAATTGCATACCAACTGAATGTACAAATCTTAGTGCTGGTGCTGAAATCTCTCCAGAATAATCATCATGATCGCAAAGTTTGTTTCAAAATTTGCAAGCATCAAGTGTCAATCAAAACGAGATGCTTTAGCATGAGACTTCAACATTCATTAGTGTTTCATCTCGTTTTGAGTTTAGAGTTTAGAGTTTTTGATTCTCTGCTATTTTTACTGTACTGTTTCATTTAAATTTCCTACATGCTAACTTCATTTGTGCGATTGAAATAAAATTGCAGTATATACGTGAAAAAAAAAAGAATGAAATAATGTCATTTGCAGCAACATGGATGGACCTAGAGGTTGTCATACTGAGTGAAGTAAGTCAGACACAGAAAGACAAATATCATATGATATCACTTTATGTGGAATCTTTTTTAAAAAATGGTACAAATGAACTTATTTACAAAACAGAAGTAGAGTCATGGATGTAGAAAACACACTTATGGTTACCAGGGGATAAGGAGAGGAGAGAGATTAATTGGGAGATTGGGACTGACATATACACACTACTATATATAAAAATAGATAACTAATAAGAACCTTCTGTATAGCATAGGGAACTCTACTCAATACTCTGTAATGGCTTATATGGGAAAAGAATCTAAAAAAACAAAGAAAGATTGGATATATGTATATGTATAACTGATTAATGTTGCTGTATATCAGAAACTAACACAACACTGTAAATCAACTATACTCCAATAAAAAATTTTTTTAAAGGTGAAATCAAAAAATACCTTGAGACAAATCAAAATGGAAACACAACACACCAACACATATGAGAAACAGCAAAAGCAATTCTAAAAGAAACATTCATAGAAATAAATGTCTACATCAAGAAACAAGAACAATCTCAACTAAACAACATAACTTTACTCCTCAAGAAACTAAAAATAGAAGAACAAATTAAGCCCAAAGTTAGTAGAAGGCAGTAAATAATAAAAATCAGAGCAGAAATAAATTAGAGACTAAAAAGACAATAGAAAAGATGAATCAAACTAAGAGCTGGGCTTTTTCAGATAAACAAAATGGACAAAACTTTAGCTAGACTCGCCAAGAAATAGAGTAGAGTCAAATACTGTAAATAAAATCAGAAAAAGAAAGAGGAGACATTACAACTGATACCACAGAAATACAAATGATCGTAAGAGACCAGCATGAAAAGTTATACACCAACAAACTGGACAATCCAGGGAAAAAAATTGATACATTCCTAGAAACATACAATCTACCAATTCTGAATCATGTAGAAATAAAAAAGCTGAGCAGACCAATTAGTAAGGAGATTGAGTCAGTAATCAAAAACCTCCCAACAAAAAAAAGTCCAAGACCAGATGCCTTCACCAGTAAATTCTATCAAAAATTCAAAGAAAAATCCATACCAATTCTTCTCAACTCTTCCAAAATGTAGAAGAGAGGGAACACCTCCAAACTCAGTTTATGAGACCAACATTATCCTGATACCAACACCTGACAGGGACACCATGAGAAAAGAAAATTACAGGCCAATATCACTGATGAACATAGATGTAAAAATTCCAAATAAAACATTAGCCACCCAAATTCGACAATACATTTAAAGAATCATAAACTGTGATCAAGTCGGATTTATTCTAGAGACCCAAGAATGGTTCAACATTCACAAATCAATCAATATGTTACACCACATTAACAAAATGTAGGATAAAAATCATATAATCATCTCGATAGATGTAGAAAAAAGCATTTGACAAAATTCAACATTCGTCTAAGATATAAACTCCCAACAAAGTGTGTATAGAGGTAATATACCTCAACATAATGAAGACCATATGCGACAAGCCCACAACTAACATCATACCTAATGATGAAAAGCTGAAAGTTTTTCCTGTAAGATCAAGAACAAGACAAGAATGCCCACTCTTGCCACTTTTATTCAACATAGTACTGGACATTGTAGCCAGAGCAAATAGTCAAGAAAAAGAGACAAAAGCCATCCACATCAGAAAGGAAGAAGTAAAATTGTGAAGATTTGCATATGATATGATATTACATATTTTTAAAAACCCTAAAGGCTCCACCAAAAAAAAAAAACCGGTAGAACTAATAAACAAATTTAGTAAAATTGCAGAATACAAAAACAATAGACAAAAACCTGTTGTTTCTATACACTAATAATGAACTATCAGAAAGAGAAACTAAGAAAACAATCCCATTTACAATTGCATCAAAAAATAAAATACTTAGGAATAAGTTTAACGAAGGAAGTGAAAAACCTGTACACTGAAACTATAAGACATTGTTGAAAGAAATTGAAGAAAACACAAATAAATGGAAATATATGTCACACTCATGGATTGGAAGAATCAGTATTATTAAAATGTCCATACTACCCATAGCAATCTATAGATTTAATGCAATCCCTATCAAAATTCCAATGGCTTTTTTCACAGAACTAGAACAAACAATTCTAAAACCTCTGTGGAACCACAAAAGACCCAAAATAGAAAAGCACTATTGACAAAGAACAAAGCTGGAGGTATTACACTCCCTGATTTCAAAATACATTACAAATCTATAGTAATCAAAACAGTACTGCATTGGCATAAAAACAGACATGTAGATCAATTGAACAGAAAGAATAGAGAGCCCAGAAATAAAACCACACATATACGGTCAATTAATTTACAACAAAGGAGTAATAATATATAATGGGGAAAGGACATCCTCTTTAATTAATGGTGTTGAGAAAACTGTACAGCAACATGCAAAAGAATGAAACTGGACCATTATCTTACATCCTACACAAAAACTAACTCAAAATGGATTAAAGACCTGAATTTAAAACCTAAAACCATCAAACTCCATGAAGAAAATATAGGCAGTAAGCTCCTTAATATCAGTCTTGGCGATGATTTTTTTAGATTTGACACCAAAAGCAAAGTTAACAAAAGCAAAAATAAACAGGTGGGAGTACAACAAACTAAAACACTTCTGCACAGCAAAGAATATCATCAACAAAATGAAAAGACAACCTACTAAATGGGAGAAAATGTTTGCAAATCATATATCTGATAAGAGGTTAATATCTGAATTATCAACATATAAAGAACTCATACAATGCAATAGCAAAAAAAAATCAATTCAAAAATGGACAGAGGATCTGAATAGACATTTTTCCAAAGAAGACATACAGATGGCCAACAGGTACATAAAAAGATGTACAACATCACTAATCACCAGGAAAATGCAAATCAAAACCATGATGAGATATGACGTCACACCTGTTAGAATGTCTATCATCAAGAAGATGAGCTAGGTGTTGGCAAGGATGTAAAAGGTGAGGAGAAAAGGGAACCTATGTACACTGTTGGTAGGAATGTAAATTGGTTCAGTCACTATACAAATAATACAGAGGTTCCTCAAAAAAATAAAAATAGAACTACCATATAATCCAGCAATTCCACTTCTGAGGATATATACAAATATTGAATCCTTATGATATACACTTGAAATTAATATAATGTTATATGTTAATTATATCTCATTTTTTTGTTGTTTTTTTTGTTTGTTTTTTTGCGGTACACGGACCTCTCACTGTTGTGGCCTCTCCCGCTGCGGAGCACAGGCTCCGGACGCGCAGGCTCAGCGGCCATGGCTCACAGGCCCAGCCGCTCCATGGCATGTGGGATCTTCCCGGACCGGGGCACGAACCCATGTCCCCTGCATCGGCAGGCAGGCTCTCAAACACTGCGCCACCAGGGAAGCCCTATATCTCATTTTTTAAAGAAGTTAGAGTTATGCCAAGAACTGCCTCCCACAAACTCATTCAACAAACATATATTGAGTTCTTATGTTGATTCAGTACCCATACTGGCCATTGGAAACAAGAGTACAAAAAAGACAGTCTCTATCCTCCAGTCATCTATGGTTATAACAAGTTCTGCTCTTCTGTATCTCATACACTAAATGTCTTAGGCAAAACTAGGCTCACAAATAGTGAAGCAGATGTATTACTCTTGCCCTGAATAAACTTTAAGAAGGAGAGGTGTAAAGGGTTTGGATTTTCTTTCATATCTTATGTGTCTTATATTTCCCCCCACCAGGATCAAGAACAGGAAATATGTTGCATGAGGTGTTCAGGAAAGGCTATTCTCAAACAGAATCAGAAAACACAATTGCTGTGAGATTTGGCTGCACTTTACTGCTCATAGCCTAAGGCCATGCAGATGCCAATAAAGGCTGGAGCTCAAGAACACAAACCCAGATCCAAGGCTTCCTCTCTGGCACTCAGCCATGAAGCTCCTTTTTCCTATCTTTGCCAGCCTCATGCTACAGTACCAGGTGAACACAGGTAATGTGAAATCCTAGCTTTAAGAGGGAGGGATTTGAGGAAGCAGGGATTTGGCTGCCCATGATAATGGGAACCCAAAGAGACGCTAAAAAAATGAGAAGTCCAAGATATGGCTGAAAAGTTTATGTATTACATCAGTCATACACCATCCCCCACATATCCCCATAGGCTCCAACCCCAGACTGTGTCTGATGGGGAAACACAGGAAGCTACAGAGAAAGTAGGGTGTTGTTTGTGTACTCAGAAATTGTCCAGCATATACAACTGCCTTCCTGCCCTCTAATAGTTGTCATCAGGGACTCATGCCAAGTCTACCTCATTTTTGCTCTTTTTCTAATTTAAACCATCTCTTGAAGTAAAGGTTCCTATCAGTTTGTACCTTGGTATAATAAGGAGGAAGTCCTTACCCTTACACCCAGAAAATCTCCTCTCAGGATCCAGTAAACAGGTCTATGTTCTCCATCTCAAATTTTTCAGATTTTTATAGAATTTCATTCCTTTTCTCAGCCTTTGTTTTATTAGAAATCCCCAAATTACCCATAGGAGCATCTAGGAACACATCATGGCAAAAAGCTGAATCAGAGGATTGGCCACTGTTTTTTGAAAAGAAGATAGAAACATTGAGACTTGTTTCAAAATACAAGAATCATCCAGATATTAAATTGGCAATGGGTCTAGGAAGGGAAAGAAAAAGAGTCAAAGATGTTTCTATTTTTTTTTATCTTGGGACCTTAAGAGAAGGGCTATAATATAAGCCAGTATGGCTGTGTCATCTTGGGTAAAGTCAAATTTGAGCCTGAAATGCCACATAAGATAGTAGGGTTAATCAGTGTAGCTGCTTAAAATACAAGAATTTTACAATGTTGTCTTCAGTGAGAAACAATATTGAAATGTATGTGAACATTAGGTGCTACATAAATCTCTTGTGCTTTATAGAAAATCAGTTGAATTGTTGAGTGAGGGAGAAGCTTCTTGATTTGGAAAAGAGAAATAGATGGAACAATGGGATGGAAAATTCATCCAGCAGATGAAGATGAGGTACTACTCTAAGCAGGGAATTCAGAGATAAAGATAACAATGTGGGGGTTATCTTCATAGAGATGAGGTTAAGGCTATGATAATAAATAAGACCTCTGAGGGACATAGTGTCCAGAGAGGCTGAAAATGATAGAACACCATGCCCCATGAACCACAGGTCAAGCGATTGTCAAGGAGAGTGAGGTCATGGACCACTGAGTTTGGCAAGAGCCCAGAACTTCACAAAGTCCTATTGATTCTCTTTTGAAATTCTTTCTTGAATTAGTTTTATGATAGATTTTACTCTTGTTGGTATTTCCTAGGATCATGGGGAGAGATAGCGATATTCTACAAGTGTCTATGATTAGAAGTCTAAAATCTTACCCTGAAGCAAATCATTGCATTCCCTTTTCTTCTTTAGATTTTTAAAGTTATTCAATGAAGGGAGACTAGAGATTTATTTTGGATTTCAGAGATGTACAAAGACTCTCTTGGCCTGCCAGTTGCCTCCACCAACATCCCTAACCACTGTACTTAAAATTTAGCATTAACAAACTCCCTCTGCCTCTATTCCTCTCGCTCCAGCAATTTTAACATCATATCTAGTTATTAACCTTAGCACTTTGGTTTTCTCTTTTCTTTGTGCAGAATACTTTGGCTTAGGAAGATGTGTAATGGGTTTTGGGAGATGCAAAGACCACTGCACCATGGATGAAAAAGAGGTAGATAAATGCAAAAAGAAAAAATGTTGTATTGGACCAAAAGTGGTTCAACTGATAAAAAGCTACATACAAAATGAAATGCTCCACACACTTGAAGAGGACTCTCAGGAAGTGCTAAAAAGTACCAAGAATTTTAGTGTTGTGATGCAAACAAAAAAATCATATTTTAGCTCTTCTGCCCAAATTCAAAAGTGTCAACCCTTTTGTCAACATCAACACCAGCGTCATCCCAAATGCCACCACTGTGAAGTCTGCCACCACCAACCCCATGATCTCAGGAAAGATAATACACACTGCTACTTCTACCAAGAGTGACACCAAAAAAAGAAGAGATTCAGCCACTCACTCCCCACCACCAGCACCACCACCATAGACACTGCTGACAACATTACTGGACCTGGAGGAAGCAGATAAGCAGGGATGTGGGTCTTTCCTTTAAAACACCAAGTTCCTCTTTATCTTTGCTGTCTATAAACTGAGACATAGAACTGTTTCCTTTATCATCAGTCATTCAATAAACACTGTTTAAGCACCCACAGTTTACGTAATGTTATCATTCTCTCAGGAGCCTCACAGAGGAGATAGAGCTAGAAAGAGATAGAATTTTAGTTTACATGCCCAGGAGAAAGCAAGCACGAGGAATGCTGACTACAACATTGAATTTGGCCCATGGATGGCCCCAAATAAGCCTCTGTAATGAAGATTTATGGTTCTCATATTATGTGCTTTTCTTGGGGCAACAGGAATGAAAACAGCAGACATACTTTTTTTTTCATAGATTTTTTCCCACAGAAAGAACCATATGCAAAATAGAATGTGGGGAGAGCAAGTCTACCTTCTCCACAGAAGAACATAACCTAAATTCATGAGCCCACTTAAGATAAAAATATGGGGGAATGAGAGGAAAGAAGAGGGGTAAAGGAGAAGATATATGACTTTTATCTCTGAGCCAAGGCATTTTCAACATGATTCCCAGTGGGACAACAGGAAATAAGTAGAACAGTGCTTTCAATAGATACAGGATACAGACCACAGATGCAAATCATGTAGGTAACTTTTTTTTTTTTTTTTTTTTTTTTTTTGCGGTACGCGGGCCTCTCACTGTTGTGGCCTCTCCCGTTGCAGAGCACAGGCTCCGGACGCACAGGCTCAGCGGCCATGGCTCACGGGCCCAGCCGCTCTGCGGCATGTGGGATCTTCCCAGATCGGGGCACGAACCCGTGTCCCCTGCATCGGCAGGCGGACTCTCAACCACTGCGCCACCAGGGAGGCCCTGTAGGTAACTTTTAATTTTCTAGTAGCCACATTAAAAATGTAAAAATAGGGTCTGAAAAGCTAAAAAGCATTTTTAAATGCTTTAAAAAAGTATTGTCCCACCAGATGCAGTCCTGCCCACCAGAAACACAAGATCCAGCCCTACCCACCAGAACACAGGCACAAGTCTCCTCAACCAGGGGGCCTACACAAGCCAACCTTACCCACTGGGGGCAGGCACCAAAAACAATGGGAACTACAAACCCGCAGCCTGTGAAAAGGAGACCCCAAACACAGTAAGTTAAGCAAAATGAGAAGACAGAGAAGTATGCAGCAGATGAAGGAGCAAGATAAAAACCCACCAGACCAAACAAATGAAGAGGAAATAGACAGTCTACCTGAAAAATTCAGAGTAACGACAGTAAAGATGATCTAAAATCTTGCAAATAGAATGGAGAAAATACAAGAGATGATTAACAAGGACCTGGAAGAACAAAAGAGCAAAGAAATGATGATAAACAACACAATAAATGAAATTAAAAATTCTCTAGAAGGAATCAATAACTGAGGCAGAAGAACAGATAAGTGACCTAGAAGACAAAATAGTGGAAATAACTACCACAGAGCAGAATAAAGAAAAAAGAATGAAGAGAATTGAGGACAGTCTCAGAGACCTCTGGAACAACATTAAATACACCAACATTCGAATTATAGGGGTCCAAGAAGAAGAGAAAAAGAAATGGTTTGAGAAAATATTTGAAAAGATTATACTTGAAAACTTCCCTAACATGGGAAAAGAAATAGTCAATCAAGTGCAGGAAATGCAGAGAGCCCCATACAGGATAAATCCAAGGAGAAACACTCCAAGACACATATTAATCAAACTATCAAAAATTAAATACAAAGAAAAATATTAAAAGCAGCAAGGGAAAAACAACAAATAGCATACAAAGGAATCCCCATAAGGTTAACAGCTGATCTTTCAGCAGAAACTCTGCAAACCAGAAGGGAGTGGCAGGACATATTTAAAGTGATGTTTTCACTTTTATAGGAAAAACTTACAACCAAGATTACTCTACCCAGCAAGGATCTCATTCAGATTCGATGGAGAAATTAAAACCATTACAGACAAGCAAAAGCTAAGAGAATTCAGCACCACCAAACCAGCTTTACAACAAATGCTAAAGGAACTTCTCTAGGCAGGAAACACAAGAGAAGAAAAAGACCTACAATGACAAACCCAAAACAATTAAGAAAATGGTAATAAGATCACACATATCAATAATTACCTTAAATGTAAATGGATTAATTGCTCCAACCAAGACACACACTGGCTGAATGGATACAAAAATAAGACCCATATATATATACGCTGTCTACAAGAGACCCACTTCAGACCTAGGGACACATACAGAAAGTGAGGGGATGGAAAAAGATATTCCATGCAAATGGAAATCAAAAGAAAGCTGGAGTAGCAATTCTCATATCAGACAAAATAGGCTTTAAAATAAAGACTATTACCAGAGACAAAGAAGGACACTACATAATGATCAAGGGATCAATCCAAGAAGATATAATAATTGTAAATATTTATGCACCCAACATAGGAGCACTTCAATATATAAGGTAAATGCTAACAGCCATAAAAGGGGAAATTGACAGTAACACAATCATAGTAGGGGACTAACCTACAGCTAACATCATCATACTCAACAGTGAAAAGTTGAAAGCCTTTTCCCTATGATCAGGAATAAGACAAGGATGCCCACTCTTGCCACTTTATTCAACATAGTATTGGAAGTCCTAGGTACAGCAATCAGATAGGAAAAATAAATAAAAGGAATCCAAATTGGAAAGGAAGAAGTAAAACTGTCACTGTTTGCAAATGACATGATACTATACATAGAAAATCCTAGAGACCACCAGAAAACTACTAGAGCTAATCACTGAATTCAGTAAAGTTTCAAGATACAAAATTAATATAATACAGAAATCTGTTGCATTTCTATATACAAATAAAACTATCAGAAAGAGAAATTTAGGGGGAAAATCCCAATTACAATTGCATCAGAAAGAATAAAATACCTAGGAATAAATCTAACCAAGTAGGTAAAAAAAACCTGTACTCAAAATAATAAGAAGAAGAAGAAGACATTGATGAAATAAATTGAAGATGACATGAACAAATGGAAAGATATGTCTTGCTAATGGACTAGAATAAATAATATTGTTAATTCAAGGCAATCTACAAGTTCATTGCAATCCTTATCAAAATTCCAATGGCATTTTTCACAGAACTACAGCAAATAATTCTAAAATTTGTATGGAAACACAAAATATCTCAAATAACCAAAACAATCTTGAGAAAGAAGAACAAATCTGGAAGTGTCATGCTCCCTGATTTCAAATTATACTAAAAAGCTACAGTCATCAATAAACCAGGAATAAACCCATGCTATTATGGTCAATTAATGAATGACAAAGGGGGCAAGAATATGCAATGGGGGAAAAGACAACCTCTTCAATAAGTGGTGCTGGGAAAACTAGAGAGCTACATGCTAAAGAATCAAACTGACTACCTTCTCACACCATTTACAAAAATAAACACAAAATGGATTAAAGACTTAAATGTAAGACTTGAAACCATAAAACTCCTAGAAGGAAACATAGGTAGTATGCTCTTTGACATTGGCCTTTACAATATTTTTTTGGATATTTCTCCTCAGGCAAGGGAAACAAAAACAAAAATAAACAAATGGGACTTCATCAAAACTAAAAAGCTGGGCTACCCTGGTTGCACAGTAGTTGAGAGTCCACCTGCCGATGCAGAGGACACGGGTTCGTGCCCCGGTCCGGGAAGATCCCACATGTCGCGGAGCGGCTGGGCCCGTGAGCCATGGCCGCTGAGCCTGCACGTCTGGAGCCTGTGCTCCACAGCAGGAGAGGCCACAACAGTGAGAGGCCCGCGTACCGCAAAAAAGGAAAAAAAGAAAAATAAATTAATACATTATGATGTAAAACAAAGCAGGTCCTTTAATTTGTCCTATATTTTAGGTTTACTGCAGACCCAAGTTCACATGAGTTGTTGTTATAAGATAATGCATGTGACACTATGTAGGGTAGTACTTAGCATTTCCTTCCATCCCTGGGTCTCTGAAACTTGTTCTCTTGGGCATGAATTTCTTTCACATGGGAAGTTGTTCTCTTCCATCCACTTTCAGTGCCTTGTTTATTAATTGGTCCCTTGGTGGAGTGCATCTGACCCTCCAGCAAAGGCCACCGTGACCATCCCAATTTGCATGGGGAAGAAGTAGCCTGGGGCCCCTTCTTAAACCCACACTGTTTTCTCTTTCCCCCAGGCTTGAGTGTGCCTACCAATGCCAAGCTGGGCTGACAGTTAAAGTGGAAAAGACATCATTTACACCCTTCAGGACCTCTCAGTCCAAGGATGCAAGAGGCTTTGTCTCTTGAGACTTCTCCAGGGTACTATAAAGGACCACCTCACACAGGGTTCACAGCTGACTGCTCCAGACTCCAAAGTAAGTCAGTACCTCCATCAACCATGGATCTCCTGAGCTCTGAAGAAATATGAATGCTGAAGTGAGAGTCCAAAGGTACATGAGTCCAGCCCCTCTGAGTGCCGCTCCATCATGAAGCTTTCTCTCCTGATCTTGGCTGCCCATCTGGATGTGACCCCAAGAAGCTTAGCTGGGGTAAGAAAAACATCTGAGTAAGAAAAAGCAAAGCATGGGAGAGAGAGGATGAGCCTAACCAGGGAGCCCCTCAGCATCCAACAATCCCTGGAAAGAAGAACAGGGCCCAAGAGTAATTTGTTGCTGCCCAACATTAGAAATGTTTCTTTTCAGGGTAACTCCATGGGCCTAAACCCAGAACTGTCTCTGATGAAGCACGCAAAGTTGCCATCAAGCCCTCCAATGTTAGCAACCACATGTAGCACCCTGAACTGCCCTCACGGGTCCAGCCAGACTCCTCTTGACTTTCACACACAACAGCCTTTCCCAGTGAGTAGTAGTTTCCTTCTTTGCAGTGATGAGCCCTCTAAGTAAACACCTGTTCTGAGAAAGAGAACAGCTTTGACATTTTCAGCTTTATTTTGTTTTAATTTGGGAGGAGGGAGAGTAAGTTGGTGAGTGGTCCTTAAAGGACTTCCTCTAAGCTCCTGGGATTTGCTATCCAGATCTGTGGTCCATGTCATCATCAACTTTGGGATTTATCAAATTGGAGTGATAACTTCCTGTCAGTCTTTGTCTCTCTAGAGATCCACATGAGTGATTTTTAGTGATGATAGAAGAAATAAATTGAAAGAACAGGGCAGGATAAGACATATTTTAGGGGAAGAATTACTTTAGGAATGATTTTGTTGGGGAGGAGGGAACACTTAGACTGTGTGGTTTTAGCTTGTCGATGGAGTGTCTTTATCAGATTAAGGGAGTTGCATTCTATTCCCATTGTGTTAAGAGTATCTTGATGACTGTCACTTTATTGTAAGTTTTGAAGTCAGAAAGTTAAAGTCCTCCCACTTTGTTCTTTTTTCAAAATTGTGTTGATTATTTTTTGCCTTGTTATATAAATGATAAGATCAGTTTGTCAATTTCTAAAAAAAAAATCCTGTTCAAATTTCGATAGGGATTGTGTTGACTCTACAGTCAACAAAGCACATGAAGAGATGTTTAAATTAACTGGTATTGAGAGAAAAGCAAATTAAACCAACAATGGGATTGGTAAAATTAGAAAACTGGGTAACGGCACACGTTAGGGGAGATGTTGGAATATGGGAATCTTCAAATACTGCTTTTAGAAGTATGGACAGTTCCTCTAGAGAACAAACTGCTACTACTTATTCAAATTTATTATACACTGATCTCATGATCCAAGGATTCTACGCCTCAATATATCCCAAAGATATTCTTATGCAAGTCCTAAGAGAACATGTACTGTACTATGTTGTTAGTTGCAGCATTATTGCTATTGGCAGGCATTCTAAGGCACTCTGGGTAGCCATTCTGGGGTAGTGGATCCGTAAGATTATATAGATACACACTTTAGAATACTATACATAGGTTAGGAGCAATGGATTCAATAGACCCAGAGCTATTATAGCTCTGAGTAAAAAATAAGAAGAAGAAAGACATACAATACAATGATTCCGGGTCATGAATGGAGGAAAGTGACTAATTCAATAGCTGGAATTTTTTTTTAATTGGTGGGAGTGAGAGGGATGGATACCAAGTGAAAAATTAGTTGCACTGCAGCCTGGACCAGCTGGAAAGCTTTTGCCTGCTCTTGGCCCCAGTAAAATCTTGAAGACAGAGGCCAGAGAACACTCTCAACATGCCTCAAAACTTCAAAAAGCCTGGGCTTCCCTGGTGGCGCAGTGGTTGAGAGTCCGCCTGCCGATGCAGGGGACATGGGTTCGTGCCCCGGTCTGGGCAAATCCCACGTGCCACGGAGCGGCTGGGCCCGTGAGCCATGGCCGCTGAGCCTGCGTATCTGGAGCCTGTGCTCCGCAACGGGAGAGGCCACAACAGTGAGAGACCTGCATACCAAAAAAAAAAAAAAAAAAAAAAAATCTGAAAGGCTGAGCTAGCTAGCATGTAAGCGTGCAGGAGGAGCAGATTGTCTTTCTCTTTGGGCCCTGGACTATGGATCTACAGCAACTCTGCTAAAATGGAAGGCTCCATCATTTTCATGGAGTTTTTGCTGCATCTTTTGGCTTATATCCAGCAAGTAACTAGAGTATCACCTACTTTCTCTTCATCAGGTCTGGTGCCCACCCTGTGGACGTGTGTGTTATTCTGTGAAATGATAAGATTATCAAGCTTCCTGTGGATCCAAATTATGGAAAAAATTTAAGACAAGATAATGAGAGTGCACAATAGTCTCTACTAGGTGAAAACAAACCGCTTAAGAACTGCATGACCAGGAGCCATTGATACTGTTGGATGCTGCTCCCTGTCTTGACTCTGGGGAAAGAAACCTTTTCTTAGCTTTTGAACTTTTGAGCACAGTTGAAGAAACTAACGCATAATTATGACAAAAGTACCATTTGATGCTAATGGTAAGATCACCTTGGCTCTAGAGATTCTATGCATCTATGGCAAAACCACCTTATAACTCTGAATTCCATGTATCCAGGGCTTATTGATGATGCAGTCTAACTCTCAGAGAACCTGAGAATTGAAAATTGATCCCGGTGAACAAGATCAATAAATAGACGCTCAATTCAAAGGCAATCCATTGAATTAATAAGTGCTCTGTGACAATACCAAAGGGTAGTAAAGAAAGAATAGCAACCTGGAGGAAGATCTATAGAGAAGCAATATTAATAATGAGAATATTTAAGAGTGATAGAGCATTTTCAAGTGCCAGGTACAGTACAGAGGGCTTTGAACGTATTATTTCATTTAGTCCTTAAAACAACGCTATACACAAATAAAACAACTGAGGTGTAAGTTAAACTGCTGAAGGTCACAGATGAGTTGTACAACCAGGACTTGAATTCTTGTCTTTCTAACATCAGAGCCCCTACACATAGTTGCCATGCTACCTTGACTCCCAGTGGCAACAGCTTTAGAGCATGTGCCCACTGCCAGTTCTATAATAAGGCATCTACATGGATAACCTCATTTCATACTTTGAGAAATGATGTGGAAGAAGCTATATGTCTTGATTATTACATCTATTAGTGACCCAGTAAAAGGAGGGGGAGGAATGAATATGCCTATCCTAAAAGACTTCATAATCCTAAAGGACTTCAACAGTTCTTGCAATTGCCAAACTTAAGTGACCTTGTTAGTTCACCCTTGGATTATTGCATTTATTTCTGGCCACCACACTGTAAAAGGAATTTAGAAAAAATGGAATTAGGGTACAGAATAGGAGTTATGAAATGAAAGTGCTAAAAATTCCCATTAAGAAACACACACTCGGGCTTCCCTGGTGGCGCAGTGGTTGGGAGTCCGCCTGCCGATGCAGGGGACACGGGTTCGTGCCCCTATCCCGGAGGATCCCACATGCCGCGGAGCGGCTGGGCCCGCGAGCCATGGCCGCGGAGCCTGTGTGTCCGGAGCCTGTGCTCCGCGACGGGAGGGGCCACGGCAGTGAGAGGCCCGCGTACAGCAAAAAAAAAAAAAAAAAAAAAAAAAAAAGAAACACACACTCTTGAAAAATTGGGATTAACATATATACACTAATATGTATAAAATAGATAACTGATAAGAACCTGCTGTATAAAAAATAGATAAATAAAATTTAAAAAGAAAAACACACAATCTTTATAAGTCATAACTTCAGTGATGATATCTCTTTGATATCTCAATACTTTCATTTTGAGAAATGGGAATGAAACAACAGTCTTACAATCAGTTCTCTCCATTTACCAGGGATGCTTCTGGAAGGAAAGAAGAAAACAAAATTGACTGCATCAGATTTCCCTTATAAACATGCTAACTCCAGAAACTCACTAAACTATATTAACTAGTAGCATAATCTTTATCTAGCAGAATGCGTCTGCTCCATCTAGCATTGTTTCTGGTAAACAAAACCTGGAATCTATGGATTACAGGGCATGGCTCCTTGAAAAAATGTCATGTATTTTTCATACTACGTAATTTTCAGAGAATAAAATGGAGAAGTTTCTCATTGAAATAGCCCCCATTTTATACTCACATGCATCACTCAGACAGAGATCTCTAACATTAAACCCAATCCACAGCTCATTCTAATTAGGCAAGAAAAGGACCTGAGAAGTGGTGTAGACAACCCAGATTTGTGCATGTCTTACCTGTGCTTCATAATTACTTATATCCTTGAAATTATTACCAAAGTTTAATATGAGAAAGATCTCTGATTTCTGTGAATCTGATTTAAATCCAATCAATCTTGTGTTAGTGAACAAAGAAAGCAAATATTCCTGTGTGAATATATTTATTTCAAAACAGGGGACCTCCCTGGTGGTCCAGTGGGTAAGACTCTGCGCTCCCAATGCAGGGAACCCAGGTTCAATCCCTGGTTGGGAAACTAGATCCCGCATGCATGCCACAACTAAGAAGCCCACATGCAGCAACTAAAAAGATCCCGCGTGCCACAACTAAGACCTGGCACAGCCTAAATAAATAAATAAATAAATAAATAAATTTTAAATTTTTTTTTAAAGAAGAAACAAAAACTTATGGCCCAGAAATAAATGCTAAAAAAAAAAAACAAAAAAAAAAACTTTTCAAAACAGATGTTTTTCCTACATAGAAATAGCTTAATTTTTTTTCTCATTGTGAAGTTACATGTAGCCATTTTATAGCATTTAGATGAAACATAAAATTATAGAAAATAAAATAAAATCACAAATAATCCTTCTCAAAGATAAAAACCCTTAAAATTTTTGGTATATATCTTTTCAGATATATATGTGTATATGTGTGTGTGTGTCTGTGTCTGTGTGTGTCTGTGTCTGTGTGTAACAAAGACTATATCATACTATATATATTTTCTCATAATTTTCCTTTTACACTAATATATCACTGAGAGTTTTTTATGTCACAAATCCTCAGTTATCACCATTGTTTAAAATTGCATGGGACTCTAATGTGCCATGTGTCATAAATTAGCAAAGTCTCTATTGATGGGCATTAAGACTTTCACATGCTCATTACGAGTAATGCTAAGAAGAAAATATAGTGCTTACATCTTTATGATTTATTTATTTCATGATTTATTTATTCTATGTGTGTGAATTCTGAGTCAAACGGCAAGCATAGTTTTGTTTTGTTTAATTTGTTTTGGAGATGGGATATTTATCAAAAAACTGGTCTCCAAAATATATTGTATCAACTTAAAATCACAGGAACAGTACACAGCTGTCCCTGTTTTGCCTCACCTTTGCCAACGGTAGCCAGAAAGTGTATATTCAAAGACTGGGGCTAGTCTTCTAGATGTTCTGTGAATACTCGGTAAATATATGCAGTAGCCAATTAGACAGTCTAACCAAATCTGTTTGCCCTGATGGCAGAGCTTTCTGCTTTATTATCTGCCCACTGCCTAATTTCTGATCTCATTTGAAGTCTAATAAAGGTTGGAGCTCCAGGCAAGTGACACAGGTAGCTGTCCCATCCACCCCACTGCACTCTCCCCAGGCATGTCTCCATCCTTCAGGCATGAAGTTCTTGCCTCTGGCTTTTGCTGCTGTCTTATTTCTGGCTTCAGTAACCTTAAGTAACCTGAAATTCTTCACATTGAGAAGAGAGTGATGGAGGGGAGGGGAGACAGAAACAAAAGCACTAGACACATCTATTTTTAAAAGGAAGGAAAAATTTTAAATGCACATCTATGGGAGGAGGAGAAAACAAGAGAGAAAGGAGAGGTTTTTTAAAAAAGCTAGACTTCTCTGAATATATCCTGTTTTGAAGATTTGACTTTGAAATTATTTGAGTATTTTACCTAATATAAGTAGGTAAAATGTGTATTGAATTGATGACATAACCACAAATAGAAGAGCTATTTGAAGTAACAAGATATAATTACTCCCATTTTGTTTGTAAAAGGAAAAAATCGGAAAAATAAAATATATGTCCATCAATAGGGTTTAACTAAACCACTGTATGTTCATATATGTGAAATTATGTAAAATTAGAAAAAAATAATGGAGATCTACATTTGTGCTCTTGGACATACTAAATTTTAAAAAGGAAGCTGAAGAGCACATAAGTACAGGATAATACTATTATTTACTTTTTATAATTTGGTAATATCATAGCGTAAATTTGCCTTTTTTTCTTCCAGTGTACAGTTCTATGACTTTTAACATCTTTAGATTCATGTAACCACCACCACAAACAGAACATTGTTTCATCATCCTAAAAGTGCCCCTTTGTATTCAAATTCTCATTGTACCATAATTCCTGGTAACCAATGATGTATTTTTCATCACTGTCGTGGCCCGAGCACAGGCTGAAAAAGAATTTCCAGACACAAAGCAGAATGTAAGAAAGATAGAATTTATTAAAGAGAAGGGTCACTGCAAGAACAGCAGGCTGACTTCCTGGTAGCCAGGGAGAGTCAACAATGAGCATGGGTTGCTTGTCGGTTTTTATAGCCAGGGAAACTGTAAGTCATCTGCTGACTGGGCAGAGTATGTATACTTTCAGTGTGCTGAGCAGGAGAAAAACGGGGCAAATAGCTTTCTTTATATGGGATGGGAAAGGGACAGGGCATGCGGCTTGGGAGAGCTCTGGGACATTGCAGTGGTCACACTGTGACAGAGTGATAGGAGTCCTGTGACTCTTTGTTCCAGCAATATTGGCCCTTTGAGTTTATCTTGTTCTTTGTCCTTGGAGCATACCACAATCACTATACTTTTGCCTTTTCTGAGAATATCACATAAATGGAATGTTTGAGGCTGGCTTCTCTCATTTAACATGTCTTTAAGATTCAATCAAGTTTCTAAATATATCAATAACACATTCCTTTTTACTGCTGAATAGTATTGTATTCTAGGGATACAGTACTGGTTTTTTATCCTTTCACTCACTGAAGGACATTGGCTTGTTTCCGGTTTTTTGGCTAACACAAATAAAGTTGCTATAAACATTTGTTTACAGATTTTTGTGCGATCATAAGTTTTCATTTCACTAAGGTAAATACCCAGGTGTAAGACTGCTAGGTTCTATGGTAAATGTATGTTTAACTTTAAAGGAAACTGAAAACCATTTTGTAAAAGTGACTGTGCCATTTTGTATTTCCACCCCTGAAAATTAATCAGTGGAAACCTCATGTATTGATAAAATGGAGTCGGGAATTCAGAAGGGGGAGCTCTCGCACTCTACCACTCAACGTCAATTGCATTACCAACAGGAAGAAGGTTAATACTTTAATACCCAGCAGGAGGAAAAAAGAATTTCTCCTTGCCTGGCTATAGCCCAGCCAATGAAAGACTGTCACTATTCAGCCAATGAAAAACCACTTCAAGTTCCCAGTTTCCTCCCACAAACTGGTTATAACAGCCTCTCTCAACTCTCCCTTCTCCTCTATAGAAGAACTTTTTCTCTACTTTTGTTCTCTGGACTTCCTGTGGTTTGCCATAGATTTACATGTCTCAAATCGCAATTCTTTGCTGTTCCTGAATAAACCCATTTTGCTTGTAAAATAACTGGCTGTTTTATTGTTTTAGGTCAACACCAGTAATGAATGAGATTTCTATTTGCACCACATCTTTGCCAGCAATTGGTGTTGTCAGGAATTTTTATTTGAGTAATTCTTATCAGTGTGCAGTGATACAATTGTTTTCAAAATTCACAGAATTTTAAAAGTATATTACATATTATTTGTGTAATTAAAACAAAACAAATACAAAAAAAAAGAAAATAAAAATTAACAAGCAATTAAAGAAGCTATTAAAAAAAACATCAAAGGGCTTCCCTGGTGGCGCAGTGGTTGAGAGTCCGCCTGCCGATGCAGGGCACACGGGTTCGTGCCCCGGTTCGGGAAGATCCCACATGCTGTGGAGCGGCTGGGCCCGTGAGCCATGGCCGCTGAGCCTGCGCGTCCAGAGCCTGTGCTCCACAAGGGGAGAGGCCACAACAGTGAGAGGCCCACATACAGCCAAAAAAAAAGCTATAAAAAAACATCAAAATTAACTTTTTAAATTTAGAAGGCACGCACAAAATGAGAATAGTTTGTAACACCACCAAATTCTTCCCTAAAAACAGCAAACAGGATAGTATAAGTGCAAATCAAGTACAAATTTAAAACAATATCTTAAATTCTCCCAATTGAAAATAAGAGACTTACCCTCCCCTCCCGTTTCTTTGAGGATTTTCTTTAGAAAACTTGTAAATTCTTTCTCTCTCTTTAAAATGAATAAATCTTTTTAAAATTTAAATAAGACTCTTGACGGTTTTACAACCCAGGAATGTCTTTCTCAAAGACCTGGGAGTCATCCTGTTGAAATGTAATCATCAAGGGAGATGGTGCCCCTAAAACCCCTTTTCTGTGGGAAGGTAGGGGCCTTCAGCAGATTCCTCAGGTTCCTCACTCCAAAGTGCAAAAGTACCTCCTGCCACAAGGATACGAGAATTTTGTTTTTCCTTTGGATGAAGCAAATTAGCAAACACAGATGGCCACTCTAATTATCAGGTGAATTTAAGATAAACTCTGTATAACAAATGGTTTTGTCAGGTCCTCTAAATTCAGGGCTAGTTACTGTTTATCTTGAGAACATGTATATAATGGATTGTATCTGCTTATCTGCATAAACGCGTAAGATTTCTGTCTTTGCAATCTCTTAGCAGATTGTCTGCCACGTGCCTCACATTCTGGTTTAACACTTACTCAGGGACAAAACTGTTTTCTTTCTCTTCTACCTTAGTGAAGAAGTTATCTGGGATGAGAGGAGATTTTATTTTTAATCATATAAAAGCAATAACAAACACATACATAACACACACACACACACACACACACACACACACACGACATCATCAACAAAACTAGGTGCAAAGGAATTCCTATGATCACCAGAAAGAAAAAAAAAAGAATAGAAAGAAATAAAAGAAGACTACAAGCACAACAATAAAAACACTAACAAGTGCCCCAACAAGGAGAATATCCTGCCTGCCTTGAATGTAAGATTAAACCAGTTGTTCTCTAAGTGTGGTCTACAAAAAGGAAGACTGGGCACTGTTGGACAGAAAGTAAATGTGTGCAGTCACTAAGGAAAACAGTAAGGAGGTTCCACAAAAAATTAAAAATTGATCCGCAAAAAGATAAATCCTCAAAAAATTAAAAATAGATCCAGCAATTCCACTTCTGGGTATTTATTTGAAGGAAACAAAAATATTAACTCAAACTTTGTTATACAGCAGAAACTAACACAACAATGTAAAGCAATTATACTCCAATAAAGATGTTAAAAAAAAAAGATATCTGCACCCACATGTTCATTGCAGCATTGTTTACAAGAGACAAGATATGGAAACAACATAAGTGTCCACTAACAAATGAATGGATAAAGAAAATGGGGTGCATATATACAATGGAATATTATTCAGTCATTAAAAAAATGAAATCTTGCCATTTGCAACAACATGAATGGACCTTGAGGGCATTATGCTACGTGAAATAAGCCAGACAAAGACAAATACCGTATGATCTCACTTATATGTGGAATCTAGAAAACAAAAAAACAAAAAACAAGTTATAGATACAGAAAGAACAGATTGGTGGTTGCCGGAGGTGGAGGGAGGGGGGGATGTTTGGGTGAAATGGGTGCAGGCAGTCAAAAGGTACATACTTGCAGTTACAAAATAAATAAGCCAGGGGGATGTAATGTACAGCATGGCAAGTATAGTTAATAACACTGTACTGAATATTTGAAAGTTGCTAATAAGAGAGTAAATCTTGAGTCCTCATCATAAGAAAAAAAATTATATAACTATGTATGACAATAGTTGTTAACTAGGCTATTGTGATCATTTCAAAATACATACGAAAAAATCATTGTACCCCTGAAACTAATATAATGTTGTATTCAATTAAACCTCAATTTTAAAATGTTTTAAATGCAGTCTCTGTTGATTTGAAACAAATAGGCTGCCAGAACTTTCTCCCGCAAAGATGGGTTTATTCAGGATCAGCAGAAAATTGCAATTCAGGGTCTGCAACCATGGTGAGCCCTGTACAAGTCCACCCACAGCAAGGTAAGGAGAATGCTTTTATAGAGGGGGAAATGAAGTTGGGAGGGATATAGTAAAAAAAAAAAAAAAAAAAAAAGAATATAACTACAAAAAGGAACAGTTCCATTGATACATACAGTTTAGGTAAATTGCTTCTTCAAGGCACAATCCCAAAATTATTTGTGGTACTATCAATGGTGAACAATCAAAGGTTAAGACAAAGCCCCCAAGATAAGATACTACAGCTCTTTTCTACCCCCTTCACCCACAAAGTGGGGAGGGAGACAGAATGGACTTAAAACGTTTTTCCCAGACTGTCTCCCCTAAAATTTCTTCCAGGTAAATCGCCACCAATTCTATTAGAAATCAATAAATCAAGAACAAAAATGAAAAAATAAGGACATAGAGAAATTTTACTAAGCAATTAACAAACTTGAAGTAATTAATACAGAGAGAACATTCTGCATGTCTAGGGGAAAAAAAATAAACATTTCTTTCAAAAGCCCGTGGAAGATTCATGAGGATTATCAACATTTTAGGTTGCAATCAAATTTTTTTAAACAAAATTAAAAACAGAAATTAAACACGTTGCAGTCTTTACTCAGAGCAAAATAAGATGAAATTAATTATAAAGAGAGAAGTTCAGTGGTTGCCAGGGGTTTTGGTGGAGGAAGGCAGGGAGGTAAAGAAGGAGGAATGAATGAGTGGAACACAGGAGATTTTGAGCATAATAAAATAATTATTCTGTGTGATCCTGTGATGATGGATACATGTCAATATACATTTGTCAAAATCCATGGACTACACAACACAAAGAGTAAAGCCTAATGTAAACTATGGAATTCCCTGGTGGTCCAGCAGTTAAGAATCTGTGCTTCCACTGCAGGGGGCACAGGTTCGATTCCTGGTAGGGGAACTTAGATCCTGCAAGCCATGTGGCACTGCCAAAAAAATATAAAATAAAACAAAATCTTGTGTAACCTAAACTATGGACTTTAGTTAATAATAATGTATCATTGGTACATATATTATAACAAATGTACCACAGTAATGTAAGATGTTACTAAAAGGGGAAATTGTGGGGAGAGTAAAGGGGTATATGGCAACCCTCTGTTCTTTTCAATCAGTTTTTCCTATAAACCTAAAATTGTTCAAAAAATAAAGTCTATTAATTTAAAACAAAAAAAATTATAAAGAGAAAAACAAATGTCTACTTCATAGACAGTATGAACAAGGAAATGCTGGAGCTGAAATACATACTAAAATAGAAGAACTGAAGTAACACCTATTAACTAATGATAAGAGGGCTGGTTCCTTCCCCTTCTCTGCTTCAACTGGCCTGCCTGCCAGGCTTAGATTTCCTGGGCAGGAGATGAAAGAATTAATTTCTGTGATAGTCAAGGATAGCAAGGGAATTTGGGGAGGTGATAGAAGTGTTCTGTATCCTGATTTTGGTGGTAGTTAAAACTCATATCACTGTCCACCCAAAATATAGTGATTAACTGAATGTTAATTTTAGAAATTAAATAGTTGAAAACACCATCACAAAAATGCCATTTTGGGGGGATAAATTTCTTTGGTATACCAAGATAATAAAGCATTTTAATTTATACAAACTTGTCCCTCATAAAATAAAATATTTATAAAATACTAAAATATAAATTCTCAAGAGCTATAACTTAAAGTTCTACCTATAACTTAAGCAAACAATTCTCCTATGAAAAGACTTGATGACTCTTTTCTTTTCCTCTCCCTTTCTCATTTTGCTACAAAGAACAGTCTTAAGACTTACTAAAATAGTAACTGTGACAAGCATGAATGCTTAAAAATGTGGAAATAGAGCTTTAACTATGCTTAGTTTCATAACTGAATAGGTATGTACTTGGCTCGCTCCTATTTCTTGGCTAGTTTTCTGCCTTTCAAAGAAAAAGAAGAAAAAAAATTCTAAATTTTTTTATTTCAAAACTAATTATATGATGATTGGCCAAGAAGACAAGGAGAGAGCGAGGAAGAGGGAGGAGGAGGTAAAATATGTTAAGAGGTTGTACTATTAATCTACTTCAAGATGAATTTTAATCAGTAAATCAAAATGCTATTTGTATTTGCAGGGAAAATTAATCCTGTGAATTATCAAACTGCAAATTGGCAACAAGTCATGAAATTGATAAAAACATGGCATTTGCCATAGCATCATGCCCAGAAAAATGGCGCAGTAGCTGCTGTTAAGACATTCTTTTTATTTTTTTGAATTTTATTTATTTAATTTTTATACAACAGGTACTTATTAGTTATCTATTTTATACATATTAGTGTATATATGTCAATTCCACTCTCCCAATTCATCCCACCACCACCACAATAAACCCCTTCTCCCTGCTTTCCCCCCTTGGTGTCCATATGTTTGTTCTCTACATCTGTGTCTCAAGACATTCTTTTCTAAGGCTGAAATGCTGAGGTTTTTGAAAATGATTATTTTCCTTTTCTAAAAAGTACATGTAATGGCCCTGGTATTTAAGTTGAAAACAATAAGCTACCACTCTTTAATACAGCGTATGTATAGATTGACTTCTTAATTTTAATAATTATCTTATTTCCAGATTTAAAGGCAAATAATAAAATGTATGAAATATACTGTAAATTTTAATATTTCTTAGTACATTCATCTGCTCAGGCAGCCATAACAAGATATCATAGCTTAACAAAAGAAATATATTTCTCACTGCTCTGGAGGCTGTAAGTCCCAAATCAAGGGGTGGCAGGGTCAGTTTCTGGAGAGTGCTCTCTTCCTGGCTTGTAGATGGCCATCTTCTTGCTGTGTCCACACGAGGTAGAAAGAGAGAGCTTGCTCTCCTATGTCTCTTCTTATAAGGACACTAATTCTGAAGGATCAGAGCCCCACCCTTATGACCTCATTTAACCTTAATTATTCCCTTAGAGGTTCTATCTCTAGATATAGTCAAAAGTGGTGGGAGGTGGGATTTACAGTTTCAACACATTGTTGGAGGAGATCATGGAGAGGATGTGACCGTCAGTTGACCCTGAGCTGGAGCCAGGCAGTCGGAGGCTCCCCACACTCTCCCCATCCTTGGAATGTACCTTCAGTCCACAATTCCCCTAGCTGGAGCCATTTCATGGTTGCAACCTTGAGAGCAATGTGTTGTTGAGGCCATCTGGACTGTGTACAAGACTGAACCCCATAAAGTCCTCTGCACAAACTTTTAAGCTTCTGGCAGGTAGGTGTGGAAACCTACTTGTCTTGCAGCCACCCAAGACAAGCCTCGAATGTAAGTTCCCTTGCTTATTTAACCTGCCACCTACTAATCTGGAGGGGCTGCGTTGTTCTCTGGTCTCTCCCTGCCCTCCGTGTACTAGGGCCAGGCTCAGATTTCACCCTGGAAATTCCCAAGTTTGCAAACGGACACATATGAATTTGGGTGGGGGCTAGGAGATACAAAAGTCCATAACACTCAGTTTTGGTATTTCAATACTTAATTTTACCAACTGGAAAAAGAAAAATACCTATTGGTAAATAACTGTAACTGTTTTGAGAAAAATGAATATAGACATGCTTCAATTATGAAGGTGCATTGATTACACAATGTAAAAAGTTTTGAAAGTACAGACATGGCATGTTTAATTCTTTTTTTTTTAATTAGCTTTTAACACTAAAGCAAAGCTGTCTACAAACATTTTAATTTCCTTTGACTTTCTATAAACTTGAGATTTTCCGTTACCTAAAATGACACTCAAGGATATGTAAACGTAATGCAAACATGGATTTTGTGACAAAATTCTAACGTTGCCCCCCTTCAAGATTCCTGTTCCCTGGTTATTCAATCAAACACTGACGTAAGTACCATTACGAAGGGACTGTACAGATATAATTAAATCCCAAGTTAGTTGGCGTTAATATACAGATTATTCACATAGGCTTATTCAGTCAGGCCAGGCTTTAGAAGTAGAGTTTTCTCTGGCTGGTAGCAGGAGTCAGAGAGCTGTGAAGCATGACAAGGATCTGACACAGACTTGCCGGCTTGAAGATGGAGGGGGGCCAAGACAAAGAATGTGGGTGGCCTCTAGGAGCTGAAAGCCGTCCCCAGGTAGCAACCAGAAAGGAAACAAGGAAACAGGGGCTTCAACAACATGAATGAGCTTGGAAGCTGACTCTTTATGAGAGCCCCCAGATAAGAGGCCTGTCCAGCCGACACTTTGATTTCAGACTTGTGATACCCCAAGCACAGAACTCGGCCAAGCCCACCTGGACTTCTGACACACAGAAATGTAAACTGATAAACATATAAGGTGTTTTAAGTTGCTAAGTCTGTGGTCATTTGTTATGTAGCAATGGCAAAGAAAAACAGATTTCCAATTAATATTATTTGCATTGGGATGTTGTATCTTCTGCTTTTTTAAAAATGCCTTTGAGACTTTAATAAAATACAGTGATAAGTACCTGTGTATATCTAAAGACATTTTTTAATTGAAATTTAATTCTAAAACTATCAAATTATAAAAAGTTAAACGAAAAGGATATACCGTAACCCCATGTCTCTGGTTAAGCTTTATCAGTATATATAGTCTAAATATAATTACCCTGACTTTTCTAAAACCCAAAATGAAATAGTGCATTGTAGGTATTATCTTAATAATATGCTTAATTTAGCTTTAATTGTGTTTATAATTAAGATTGTTTTCAAGTTTTAAATAATGTTATACTTTAAACACATTCTTTGATATGACAATTTAGATAAGATTAAGACGCTAATAGGATAGTACCTAAGGTTTAAAATAGTAACAGAAGTTATAAGTGAGAGGAAGAGTGAGAAAAATCAGAAAAAAGAAAAAAGTAATTGAAAAGCTTTAATATTTGGACATTTTTTATTTGTAACCAGAAGTTTGAGTACTCATTCCTTTTTTTCAAGGAAAAAAATGACAAAAAAAAAAAAAATGACAATGTAGTTACATGGGATAACTACAGCCACCTGCAGCATCTGACCACATGAAATGTCATCACCTCCATATCTGTTTCTCCAGTTACTGACTTGATCACAGGGCAGCTGAATGTGAGGTTACAGCTCCTAGAGCAGAAAGAATACACAGCCCCTTTTCCCTACTAAAAATGGCAATTAACTTTTTCCATAGGAAAAGTGACAATATCAGGCTAACTAGTCATCAAAACGAATTTCTTTCCCTCTTGGGTACACCTCTAGACTACATCTCATGGACTTCTTTGCACTTAAGGGGCTAATGTGACTGAGTCCTGGCCAAGAGAATACAGGTAGAAGTGAGTTATACCACTTCTTGGTGACCTGTAAAATCCTCCTGTGTTATATCCCACTCTCTTTCATTGAATATCTTTCCAGAGGATGGTGATACCTGGGGTCACCTTGGCAGCTACTTGTTGAAGATGGCAGAGCCTCCATCCGCTTGAGTCCCTGAGTGACTGAGTAGAGGAACAAACCCCACCCCTCACAATGCAGATGAGGATGTATGTGAGGAGTAAGCTGCTGAATTGGGGAATTTGTTTGTTATACAAGCTAATGTTATCACATAAGACAAGATACACGGACAAAATATTTACAGTACTAATCTCTCCTCTGTCAAAGAAGAAAGCCTTCAAATAACAGTTACTAAGATTACCTAGACATAAGAAAAAAGAGTTACCCTGATAATCATCAGTGACCACATCAATCTTCCTAGGTTACTATCTAGGGAGATTCTGTGAGTCTAAATTTGGAAATAAAAGAGCATTTGCCACAGAATTTTTAAAAGTAAAGAATTTTTACTTAATGATGTACTTATGTGTAGAAGTTACAAAAACTTAAGCAGAACTCTTTACTCAGGACTTCCCTGGTGGTCCAGTGATTAAGAATCCACCTTCCAATGCAGGGGACGTGGGTTCGATCCTTGGTCAGGCTACTAAGGTCCCACATGGTGCGCCACAACTAGAGAGAAGCCTGCATGCTGCAACTAAGACCCGAAGCAGCCATAAATAAATAAATATTTTTTAAAACAAATAAAAAATGTGTTTATAAAAAAGAAAAAGACTCCTTACTCTTCTTTTTTTCCATGGCATTTATCACCTTTTTTAAAAACACTTTATTGAGATATAATTGACATACAAAAGCTGTATATATTTAATGTGTACAACTTGATGAGTTTGGAGATAAGTATACACCCTTGACATCATGGTCACAATAAAAGCCATAGGTTTCTCCGTCATATTACCTTCTAATATAACATATAATTTACTTAATTGTGATGTTTATCATTGATGCTCTACCTCCCCTTACTTAATAATCAAGATTCACAAGAGCAGGAATCTTCATCTGTTTTCTTAACAGGTATATCTCAAGAGCCTAGAACAGGGCCTTGCAAATAGTAAGTGTGTCCTGAGGCTATGAAACACAACACAGAAATTCACTCATTTTCATAGAATCGGGTGGTAGAATTGCAGGTTGATGGCATAAATCTGATGAAGAATGCATTGAGCTGCTTCTGCAAATCAACAAATGGGGGGACTTAAAGAATATGAGATTCAACTTCCAGTCAGTACGAGATACATAATTCACAGGGCCCAGTACAAAATGAAATGCAGCTCCCTTGTTCTAAAATTATTAAGTATTTCAAGGCAGCTATAGTAGAATATTAAACCAAGCAGAGAGTTCTTTTGAGTATGGGGACCTGTGTGACTTCACAAGACACCCATGAAGCCAGCCCTGACTCCCATGGTTAACGAGGTAATTATTTTTACTGATGTGACAAATCAGAAGATCTGAGCTTGAAGCCATTGTAGTGGTGAAAATTGCTCATTTCTTCATGGGGGTGCTGACATTCAGACTGAGTTGGCACGCCAATTAAGCAAATGGAAACATTTAGAGGGACTTCCCTGGTTGTCCAGTGGCTAAGACTATGCACTCCCAATGCAGGGGGCCTGAGTTCGATCCCTGGTCAGGGAACTAGATCCCACATGCTGCAACTAAGAGTTTGCATGCCACAACTAAAGGATCCTATGTGCCACAACTAAGACCCGGTGCAGCCAAATAAATAAATAAACATTTATTTAAAAAAAAAAAAAAGAAAGAAAGAAACGTTTAAGGACTGCTTTTATTTCCCATGGCTGAGGTGCCCTGACCTTGCTGAAATGGGAACCTAGCACTGCCATAGAGGAGGCTCATAATGTTGGTTGGATTAATCACAGAATGTAATAGCCATGAAGCTGCACTTCCAGAATTGATTCAAGTATTTTGATAAGTAAGAATGCTTCTTTAAACTTGTGCATCTTCCTTTCCTAAGAATGCAAACTGTAGAAAGTGCTTGCTATCAACTTGCAGGCATAATTACACAAGGGAGTGATTAAGCTATGGATCAGTCAAGGCGCTTCAGGTAATCTATTGGCTCACACAACTGTAAGGCCAGGGACAGTCTTCAAGGGCAGCTGGTCAGGGTTTACATGATGTCATTAAAACCCATGTTCCTGGGGCTTCCCTGGTGGCGCAGTGGTTGAGAGTCCGCCTGACGATGCAGGGGACATGGGTTCGTGCCCCGGTCCAGGAGGATCCCACATGCCGCAGAGCGGCTGGGCCCATGAGCCATGGCCGCTGAGCCTGCGCGTCCGGAGCCTGTGCTCCGCGACAGGAGAGGCCACGGCAGTGAGAGGCCCGCGTACCGCCAAAAAAAAAAAAAAAAAAAACCCCATCTTCCTTTCACCTCCAAAGTTAATATGCTACCTCCTGCTGTATTGGATTCACTGTCAGGCTATACATGATACTTAAAGCAACCACAAGACCACATCAACTCTAATATCAAACCCAGTGGGAAAGAGAGCTCCCTTCCCCAGTGGAAGTCCAAGACCTGAACCTCATTAGCCCTATCTGGCCTGACTTGGGTCATGTGCTCATAGCTGAACCAGTCAGCGATTGGGAAATGGAATGCTCTGATGGCCTCAGTCTTGGTCATAAACCCCACCCCCAAACCCAGAAATAGAATCAGCTTCTTCATGGACTGAGAATGGGGTCGGGGTGGATTCCCCAAATGGAAATTTAGGAATTGTTATCAAGGGAGTAGACTAGACATGCTGGACAGCAAAAGCAGTACATGTCCGGCACAAGCAGAGAGCCAGCTACCCCCACCGAGCACATACTGTGTCCCCAGAAACCTGGAAATGAGATATGAAGTGAAGAACCATCCTGAAATCTCTGGGTGTGTTTGTGTTCAACTGACTCTCTAAAGCACCTTTTTTATCTCATGAAAAAACTGAAATCAAGGCTGATAGCCAGCATTAGGGACACGAGTCTGGAGTCACACTGAGATGCATCATGATGGAATACACCCCACTGCCCTCAGAAGTGACTCAGGACTGTGAGAGCTGAGTGTTCTGATTTGTTTTTCATTTAGAATTGTTTTTACAGTAAAAATTTCAAAAGAGAAAATTGTTTAGTCAATGTTATACTTGTGTTCTCATTGAGTTGTTCAAAACAACTCTGCCCATAACTATGCACATCTACATAAAACTTTAGTTATTTAAACACTTATTTTTAATCTATAAGTTTAATGTTCCCCTTCTTAAAAAAAAAAAAAAAATCCACCCCAGCCCTAAGATATTGACTAGTAATAACAAAATCACCATCTTAAGCAGCAAGAGCTTGTATCTGCTGATCTTCCCTCTTGCATTATCTCCTCTATTTATCCTCCTACACAAATCCTAATCTGCGTAAAGCAGAATAAATTCCATGTGTGCAAGGGCCAATTCATAGCTAATAACAATGATGTACATTCACAGGAGGTGGAGGTAATTGAACCCTGCCCAGGTTGGGGGTGGGAGGGAGGAGGTGGGGCACTAGTTGCTGCTTCATTCTCAGGAGACGATTTGTAGGTTCAATCCAAGCAGGGAAAAAAAGCTGCACAAAAAAGATTCTGCAATGTGTAACACAGGGACAAGCTACTGAGAAGATGAGGGACAATTCAGGGTCACAAGTGTTCTGTTCACTGCCTCAGCACAATGGGAGGCATGACCAAAAACCAGCCTGCCATCACAAGCTCACAGACTGGGGACAATCTTCTAAGACAGTATCTTAGCCATATACTCCATTTTGCCTCTTCATTGGATCGTTTTCCTTGGGTGGTGGCTTCATTTCCATGGCGATGTGAGTGTCTCTGCAGAAAACTAGCTTTACAATAGTTAGAGTCATTCACCCATTTGATAATTTAATAAATATTTATTGATCACCAACTATGTGCCAGGAAGTGCTCCCCACACCACAGGTAGCAGTAAACAAGCATGACAAATTGTTTACCTTCATGCAACTCACCTTATGGTTGGGGAAATCAGACAACAAACATAAAAAGAAGTAAATGAATGTGCAATACCAGATAGTAACTGCTGCTATAAAGAAAATAAAACAGAGTGATGCGACGTAAAGAACTACCTTAGAAATGGTGGTCAGGTAAGACCGACCCTGAGAACAATCTTCAGAGCAGCGGACCAGCCAGTGCAAAGGCTGAGCAGGAAATGAGCTTGTTTAGCGGGAGGAAGGAAGGCTTGTGGGACTACAAATAGGGACGCGAGAAAAATGGTGACAAATGAGGATGGAGGCCAGCTCAGGTAGGCAGGGAGCAGGGCCATAGCAATGGGCGCATAACGAAAGCCTCCCACTCACCACACTAACGGCCCAAATGTGCAATTGTAAAAACTCACCAAGGGCGATTTACAACCTGGGGTTTGATTCCCGGAGAGCCCGCCCTTACAAGACGTTAACAGGTTCCTTTTATTGGGTCTTTACCGCCATCTGCTGGCAGTATTCGGTATGCCCAGGCCGTGGTCAACACAGCGGTTTAAGGCGGGCATATACCTGACACCCTGGGTGGGACGCCACTGTTCAGGGCCCTCCTAATTCCTACTGGTGCCCTAAACTGGATTCAGATCAAGGGTCACAATGCACTTTACAAGATACACAGAGTTGGGCCTGAGAACAGGAAACTTCCATTTATCCGATTAACTGGCCTCACTGAGCACCAGAATAGGCTTTTCAAACAGCTCCTATTAAAATTAAAAAATAGGGCTCCTCTGGTGGCGCCCCTGGTGGCGCAGTGGTTGAGAGTCCGCCTGCCGATGCAGGGGACGCGGGTTCGTGCCCCGGTCCGGGAGGATCCCACATGCCGCGGAGCGGCTGGGCCCGTGAGCCATGGCCGCTGAGCCTGCGCGTCTGGAGCCTGTGCTCCGCGACGGGAGAGGCCACAACAGTGAGAGGCCCGCGTACCGCAAAAAAAATTAAAATAAAAAAAAAATAGTGCCTGGTCATATAATAGCACCTGGTTCGTGACTGCCCGCAATCCTTACTATGCTAAAAATCCCCTTCCGAGCGTTCTGCACCTTAGCGAAACGCTCTGGAGACACGCCAACTGCCTGTTCTTGCCCAACGGTGATGCCTAGTCCTCACTTTCCCCTCCTCCTCCGGATCCCCATACACCTATTCTCTCTCTCACCTCTGTCGCCTTCCAATACTCCAGTAAATGATGGTGGACCACCTCCTCCCACCAGTATCACCACCCCAAGTATGCTGATTTGGAATCCTAATCTGCCTAAGGCAGAAGCTTTGCCTAAATTCCAGGATACAAGGACCACTCATAGATAATAATAACAATGAACTTTCACAGGAGGTGGAGGGAATTGTACCCAGTGATTAGGGCTAGTGATCAGGGAGCAGAATAACTTAAAACTGACACATGTGAGAAATATCCTCAAATGATATCATCTGGACCCTCCCTGCAAAGTGGTGTCACCCAGGATCCACACTCCTGCTGGAGCCCTGGGTGACTCCCCTGGCCCCTTCCCATGCTCCTGACAAGAGTGAAAGGAGGAGGGAGTCCCCTACAATGTCCAAGGCCACGAAAATGCCTTTTTTGCTATGCTTAGCTGTGTTGAGTCTCATCCGGCTCCTGGCATGGGTATGGGACAGTCCCAAACCAAACTGCTAAGGCCAGTGGGCCATCTCTCACCCTCATCTGACATCAGGTTGAATTGGGCCAGCCACTCTCTGGAACCAATTCTACCAGGTAGATGGGCTCCTGCCACCCACACTAGGAACTCCACAAGCCTGAATGCAAGAGTGACCTCGCAGACAAATGAGAAGGTTATTAACATGCGGAGTAAGTGTGCCTGGGTCTGTGACTCCCTGTCTAACAAAAACTCTATGTCTCAAGGTCGTTCAGAGGCCAATTCCCATTATTACTACACCTGGGCTCAACCAGGTCCTAATGGCCTCCATTCAGGACCTGTCCAACCTTGCACCTGAGATGACATCCCCTCTCTATAGGATTTCACCTAAGGTGACATCACCCCTCCGGAAGACTCCACAGGACACAGCTTTGCCTAGGACCCCACCCAGAGCTGGGACCCTAATTTGGACTTTGGCACAAAAGCAACCCTGCCTCTCGGGCGCCCCGTGCAAGCCCTCTCTTTCCTCACAGGATCTTCTACCTGTTGGGCTTTCCCACCAGATGACACCCTGGGACCACTGCAGCAGTTAGATTGGCCGGGCTCTTTTCACAACCAGTCGATCATGTCGCATGTCTCTAGCAATGGGGAATTGCCCCTGCCACACGCCAGCACAAATACACTCAGTTAAGACAGGTAGAGTCCTGGCACAACTGTCCAGCAGCCCCGCTGCCCCAGATAAATAGTGACACTTCGGTGCATTGGACCATTGTGTATTTAATCTTTGGCTTCTGCACTTGGCCTCTAGAAGATGTGTCTGCCTGCCCACCCAGGGTAGCTCATTGTCCTGCCTTTCTGTTCAGTGCCTTTTTGTGCAAAATTCTGAAACAGAATTCCCTAATGGGATCCCCCATGGACGCAACAGCCCCTAGGCAGAGACAGGAAAATGGAAAAAGCAGACCCACTCAGGCTAATGACTCCCTGCTAGAGTGCTTTACACAAGCCTGTTTTACAGATCTACCCCACAAGACCTAAAGGCTTTAAAATGTTTGGAGGCAGATCTAGATCCTCTAGATTATCTAGATAGGTGTGACCACCACCTCCATTCCTTTTAAAGAGCAAACCAACTGCTGCTCCCTTCTGTCCCTGGTGGATGATTTCCAAAAGGTAAGAATTTCCACTACTTGTGTCCCCCTGCCTCCCATTCTTTGCAGGCTACCAAGGACCACTTGACTGCCGATCGCACGCCCCTGCCACTGCCTCCCTGAAAACTCTGGCCTCTTCTTCTGCCCTCTTCTTCCATTTTTAAGGACTCTGTGATGACACAAGCCCAGAGGACTACTCCCAAGCCTAGAAAGCAGCTGAATTTTGAAATCCCTTGGGACCAGTGACCCCTTTTTGCCTTTCATTTTCTCCCTTTTGAATGGGAGACTCTATAACTTTTATGCCCACCCCACCATTGCATTTGGGTGGCAGATAACTTGTTTCTTGAGTTTCACATGTTCACAGGTGGGAAGGAATTGTGCCCAAGGATGAAGTCTTCTCATAGCCTCCCTCTACCTGGTTTAGATGATATTTGGGATTTTTGAGCTGATACGATTTAGATGAGTTGTTTTTACTTTGAGTTGATACTATAATGGGATGAGACTTTGGGATGGGGTGAATATATTTTGCCTGTGAGGTGGACATGAATCTTTGGGGCAGACTATATATAGGCAGACTAATAGCCCCTAAAGATGTCCACATCCTATCCCCAGAATCTGGGAGTGTGTTATGTTACACGGCAAAGAGGAATTATGATTGCAGATAAAACTAAGGTTGCCAATCAGCAACCGTAAAAAAGAGAGGGTACCCTGAATTATCCTGGTCGGCCCAGTGTCATCACAGAGTCCTTAAAAGTAGAAGAAGAGGGCTTCCCTGGAGGCGCAGTGGCTGAGAGTCCGCCTGCCGATGCAGGGGACACAGGTTCGTGCCCCGGTCCGGGAAGATCCCACATGCCGCGGAGCGGCTGGGCCCGTGAGCCATGGCCGCTGAGCCTGCGCGTCCGGAGCCTGTGCTCCGCAATGGGAGAGGCCACAACAGTGAGTGGCCCGCGTACCGCAAAAAAAAAAAAAAAAGTAGAAGAAGAGGCCAGAGTGATGTGATGGGAGAAAAACTCAACCTGCAGTTACTGGTTTTGAAGGTGGAGGAGGGCCCCACAAGCCAAGGAACACAAGTGGCCTCTAGAAGCTGGAAGAGGCAAGAAAATAGATTCTCCTCTAGTGCCTCCAGAAAAGAAGACAGCCCTGCTGACCCCTGATTTTAGCCTTCTGAGATTTAGCCTTCTGAGATCTGTCAGACTTCTGACCTACAGATAGTTCAGATAATACATTTGTGTTGTTTTATTTCAGTTTGTGATAATTTGTCACAGCAGCAATAGAAAACTAATACCAGGAGCTCAGTCCCTGCCTCTATAAGCAGAAAAGCACAATCCTTTGGGTTACTGTTCAGCAAACATCCACTCCCCTTACCCTCCCATGGGCAGGTAAGGGGAGGTGCGTGGGTGGGGGGAGCTACTTCTCTGCCTAATTGATTTGGGACCTGGACATTTGACTTCCTTTGCCCAGTGAAAGCTAGCACATATGCAAGCAGAGGTCTTAAGTGTGGGCCTGACTCGTTTGCTCCTGTGATCCTCCTTGAGAAAAGCACACCCCAGAGCCCAAGGGCACCCCTGAGCCTAACCCACAGTCTGAAGCCAAGCCCAGCTGACCCGCAACCTAAAGCAGAGCCACCCAACCAGCCTAGCTGAGTTCAGCCAAAGTGCAGTCGACCTGAGGACCCCGAGTAAAGAATAAACTCTTACTGCTGCAATCCACTGAGTTCTGCAGTTGCTTCTCATGCAGCAGTGTTACTGGGGCTAAAGCTGACTAATACAGAGAATTCCTGACAAGACACTCAATCAGTCCTTCTTTTATTGATGAAGGCAGTCCTGGTGTGTATCCGCGTGCATATGCATCGATACCTGCACATGTGAGCATAAACCCACGTGCAGCTCTGGAAAGTGGGAGTACATCCATGTACAGCTGTGCACGTGTGGGGTTACTCTCTGTCACATCTGGAGGCACAATGGCTGTGTGTGATGTGAGGGAATCTGTGTTCTTATGTCGTTTCTTGGTTTTCCTCCTCAGAACTCAGTCATGCCTTCACTATAAGGAATCCAGCTTCTGGCCAAAAACCTATGTCTGATTTTTTTTTTTTTTTTTTTTTTACGATACGCGGGCCTCTCACCTTTGTGGCCTCTCCCGTTGCGGAGCACAGGCTCCAGACGCGCAGGCTCAGCGGCCATGGCTCACGGGCCCAGCCGCTCTGCGGCATGTGGGATCCTCCCGGACCGGGGCACGAACCCGTGTCCCCTGCATCGGCAGGCGGACTCCCAACCACTGCGCCACCAGGGAAGCCCCTATGTCCGATTTTTAAAGTATTTTTTGATTGAAGTATAGTTGATTTACAGTGTTGTATTCGTTTCAGGTGTAAAGTGATTCAAATATACATGTATACACTTGTTCAGATTCTTTTCCATTATAGGTTGTTAGAAGATACTGAATATAGTTCCCTGTGCTACAGGGTAGGTCTTTGTTGTTTACCTATTTTATATATAGTAGTGTGTATCTGTTCATTTCTTAGGCACAACCGTAGGCCATTACAAAGGCTCTCCCCGACAGGCCTGGCAGGGAGGGTTAGCTTCCCCACACCAGCGTGGTACACCGCCAGTGCACGCGGTCTCTCAGTGGGTCACAGCCGAGGACTCAAGCCCCTGCCCCAACCTGCACTCCTAGCCCAGCTTTCTTCAGAGACCTTTAGTGGGAAGGGGATTGCCTTCGGCCGAGGCCCTCCTCGGGTGCCTCACCCTTCTGGGGGGAGGGGGAAACCTGGAAGACACGTCTCCACTCTGCCTCAGGAGTCAGGACCTTCCTGCTCCTAGCCCTTCCCACACTCCCTTCCCCACCCCAATCCCCCCTCCCCGTGGCCCCCAGGTCCATAAAACTGAAGGAGCCTTTTGTTCGGGGCTCCCCCAGCAGTGAGAACATCCCCACGGATGATCCACCTGATGGGATGGTGCCCTTTGTTCCAAGGGGAAAATCGAAGGAAGAGATGTCAGTGCTTCTCCAGTCTGGCCTCTTCCTTACGTGTGGACGTGAACGATTGAAGCCTGACTGTTACTTTAATTTGGATTTGTCTGAATTGGCTCCTATGACACCTGGCGGCTCAGCTCTCTCCACCACTTACAGACATTAGCCTGGTGACTTTCGAAAAAGTCACTTGACCTCTTTATGCTTTGGGCTCTTCATCCGTAAAATTGAAATGCTAACATACCTACCTCCTAGGGTTGTTCCTGTGAGGACGTGATGAGTTGATAGACGTAAAGCATAAGTAAGTTCTAGCTAGTAAGCATTTGCTATTATGATGTCCAACACTGTCCATTTCTGTTTGGAGATCCATATGGTTCTGGGGGTGCCTACTGGCTTAGCCTGGGTCATGTGCTCCACCCCACCCCCACCCCTTCCCTTGCTCTAGGGTCCAGCACATGATCTAGACTAAATTAGTAGGCACTCTCCACCTCCTAGGCTGGTTCCCGGTGGGCATGTGATATGAGCCTGTCCAGTCATAGCAATCTTAAGACTTGGGCTGAAAGTTCTGGGACAGAGACACTGTCTATTTCCAGCAGGACAAGAACAAGGAATCCTACAGCCCAGGAGGTGCTGGCAGCCATACTGGGACCACAGGGAGTGCCGACCGCAGCAAGAGGAAACACCCTGGAGAACAAAGTAGAGAAAGAGAAACTAGGTCCTTGGTGCCGTCGCTTGATTTCTGGTTAAAGCCTCGCCTCACCTAGAATATTTATGTACCTGAGCCCTTTATTGTTTTGGCCAATTTGACTTGGATGTTCTGTTACCTGTAACCGAAAGTCTCCCAACACACAGAGTGGATCTGTGAGCGGCCAGAGGCTCTTGGGAGTGGGAACAGTCTGGGTCCCCAGGGAGGCCAATTCAGAGACAGAGCATAGGGTACAGGACATTGACTACTGAGTGTCCTTGGGACCGGCTGAAGGAGGGAGGAGAGGGAGGTACACGGGGCTGGGCAGAGGGAGGGGTCAAGCTGCAGTGCAGGTCCAGGGGCAGTTTCAGCCAACCCTCCAAGCAGCCCTGGAGCCAGAACAGCCTTTGGTGTTGGCACATTAAGCATCATGGAAGGTGGGAAGAGGCCCGGCTCTCTGCAGCCAAGGCAAAGCCCCAAGGCACTGGCAGCTGGAGGCCACCTGCCAGTGGCCCTCCCGGTAACCGGAGCAAAAGCCCTTGCTTGAGGGGGGTCCAGGCAGCGCCCCTCTTAAGTCCACCATGAAACAGTATGTGGCAGGGAACAGTGCCTGACTAGGCGCCTTAGGATGAGTTGGTGTTCACGTCCATACACCGTTGGGGTAGAAGCGGTGGACAGACAGACGGCTGGACTGGAAAAGAGGTGGCCAGCAGCAGTGAAGGTCCAGCAAGTTCCCAGGTGTATCAAACTCAAGGAATCCCCCCTCCACCCCGGAACTGGCCTCAACAGGTCTGGGCACAAACCAGATGGGAAACCGGAGTCGCACAGCACCAGGGAGGGGGTGGCCCGGAGCCACAGAACCATGGAGACTCGGGCAGGGGGCGGCGCTCCAGCACTTCTCAAGAAGTTTGGAGCCCCAGATGCAGGCAGTACAGTTGCCCACCCTTAATCTTAAGACAAAATCCATTCCTACCTAGGCTTCTCAGGAAGCCCCAGGCACTGGCAAAGAGCCAAGGCAAACCCAGCTTTATTGGTAAAAAGGACTTGACTAGGAATTCCTACCTGGCTCAAGTAGCAGCACCAACCAAAAGAATGGAGGGAGAGGGGGACGCAGGAAGGGGAAAGAAAAAAGGAAGAACATCAGGAAGGAAAGGAGGGAGGGAGGGAGTATGAGGAAGGAAGGAACTGCAGACCAGGGTCTGGATGGGGACGTGGTCTTGGAAGGAGAGAACTCAAGGCTCTGGGTGTGGGGAAGAGACCAGGGAGGGAGGGGTGGCCCATGGCCCCGCCATCTAGAAGGGTAGCAGCTCTTCCACAGGGATGTTGAGGTTGATGTCCATGTCAGGGGTGCACCTGGTAGGAAACAGCAAAGAGGGGTGTGAGACACCAAGCAGGGGCGCCAGAGCTGCAGGTAGGGGAGCACGGCCTCAGAGGAGTCCTGATCTTTAGAACATTGGTACTCGCTTGGGGAGCCCAAAACACAACCTGTGACCTTACAGCAAACACACACACACACACACACGCACACACACACATCAAAATGGAAAAGGAACTGGTTTGGCACGACTCATGTTGCCCCACAGAGCTCTGAGGCCAAGAGGAAACAAGAGCTCAGCTCTGAAGTGCTGGGGACCCTCAGGACGGGCACGCTCTCTGGAGTCAGGATGACTGGTTTGGAAGCCTAACTCTGTGTCACCTTGAGCAAACTGCTTCTCCCCTCTGAGCCTCTGGACTTCACTGGGCACTTATGTAACAAGCACTCACTATGTGACAGACCCCAGGCGAGCCTCGTTTCCTCATCTGTCAAGTGGGGAGGGTCCACCTTCAGTCACCGATGGGAAGATTAAATGAAACCGTGCCAGCGTGTAATAAGTGCTCAGTAAATAACAGGCATTATCCTTTCCATAAAAGTAGCATGAGCAGTGGGTTCCCATCTGCACTATTTTCCCATCTCAGTGACCAGCACGAACATTTACAAGGTTCCAGGATTACATTCTCCCTCCCAATTCTCTCACCCACTCTCATGGTACACACTGACGCACGCTGAAGGATTTAGACATGAAATGTCAGGATGTCTGCAATTTACAACATTTCAGAAGAAAGAAAAAGGAAGAAATGAAGATGAAGCCAATATGGCAAAAAATATAACTATTTCTAAATCTAGATGGGTAACTGGGTATTCATTATAATACTCTCTCGACTTTTCTGTATATTTGAAATTGTTCAAAATAATTGTAAAAAAAATAAATCCATCTCTGTACTGGCAATGCCCAAATTTCCATCTCCAGTCAATATCTGTCTTCTGATACCTACACTCATACCCCCAACTGCCTACCTGACAGCTCCACGCTGAGGTCTCTGTAAATTAAACTCAGTGTCCCAGTCAACTGCTGACTGACCTGCGTAAGCATCCTTCACCCCCGGGCCCCAGCCTTCCCTCTCTCTGGATCTGGCACCACTACCCACCCTGTTACAAAAGCCAGAATCCCAGGGGTCATTCTTGACACCTCCGTGTCCTTGACTTTCCACATCCAAATATCACCAAGGCCTACGGATTTACCTTCTTCAATACTTCTCCACTCCATCCATCTCTCCTCTCTCTTCTGCTACCACCGTGGCCAAGCCACCCCCTACACACACGACTGCCGTCACACCCAACCAGACTCCCAGCACCTCCTCTGGCCCCTCTCCAATATCTTCTCCACCCTCTTTTCAAAGTGACTTTTCTTGGAATGCAAATCTGATGTCACCACTCAGCTTACAATTTCTTTGCTTTCAGGGTCAAGTACCAAACTCTTCCCTGGGTCTACCGAGCCCTGCACGGGGGTTCCTACCCCGTTACTCTCCCCATCCCTCTGCATTCCAGCTTCATTCAGCTCCTGGTAAACGCCAAGTTCCCTCCTACCACACATCCTGCACAGCCTCACTGCTCGGCTTGTGATCCAAAAACTGGCAGCATCAGCCTCACCCAGGAGCTTCGTAGAAATGCTGACTCCCGAGCCCCACTCCAGACCTACCGGTTCAGCATCTGCTGTGTAACGAGATCTCTAGGTGATTCCTGTGCACATTCTGGCTGGAGAAGCTCTGCCTAGGGATGCGCCATTCCCACTTTTTAGGAGGAGAACGCTTCTCCCATTCCTGGTGTCTCCCTGCCCGTGGAAGGGCCTCGGCAGGCATACTGCCCCGGCCTCTCTACTCACTCTGGCCCTGGAAAGGGGTACAACGAGCTGAGCAGTGAGTCTGGAGAATAGGATGGGGCATGGGTGGCCCTGCCCTGTTCTCTCCCAGCAACGAGCCGCCTGCAAGGACTACACTCTCCTCTGCCCCCACACAGCTGACCAAGGAGCTCGATCTGCCTGATTCTGGGTTCAGTATTCAGAAGCCAACATATCTGGAGATAGAAGCTGTTGATACATTCTCTAAAATCCACTTTATCAGAATAAAAGTGAGAGTCTGGCCCATGCCTGCCTTGCCCCTTTCGGTCTTATTTCAATGTGTTCAGAGCTCAGATAAGGACAACGGTGCCTACTCACCACACCCCCAAGATGCCAGCACCGCCACCTGGAAATGTTCTTCCTTCAGTTCTCCCTTCAGCCCCTTTTGCCCAGTGAACTTCTATGCATCATCCTTCAGACCTTGGTTTAAACTGTCACATTCTCAGGGGAACCTCTCTTGACCCTCCAGCCTCCTCCCTGTCCGGGCTACGCTCTGCCAGCGCCACATCCATACCTGCTTCAGCAGCTCTGGGGTCAGTTGCCACGGGACATTTGTCGGTGGCTCGTTATCCATTAATGTCTGGTCCCCTCCTTGGCTCCATGGTGGCAGAGCCAAGGGTTGCTTGCGCTCACCGTGCCTGGCGCTCCATAGGCACATCATAAATTTGACAGTACTTTTTAAGGAAAATAAGAGGAGAATGAAGAATAGGAGGTAGAGGAGGAGGAAGGAAAGGGAGAGGAAGAGAAGGAGATAGACATAGAAGCTAAGAAGAAGAAAAATAATTTGCAGATGGTAAGATCTGCCCCACATAGAGAGGCGTGGCCTGGTGGGATCCTCACCCTCAGACCCAGAGGGCCTGACCCAAGGGAGGGCAGGCAGAGAACTGGTTTTGGAAGGAGGGAAGTCCTTCCTTTGGGCCCCAGAATTCGGCCCCACAGAGAGAATACCCTTCTCTCCCTGCAGTGTGCCTTCCAGGCCATTCTTCTCTGGAGCCGACCACCCCACTCAACACTGTCTTCCTGAACACCCCAAGAGCTTAGGGGCGCACCCACTTGGTTGAAACATGGAATCTGGAATTGGAAGCGTCCAGAGAGATTACCTAACTCAGCCTGCTGTGCAGAGATGGGACACTAAGGCCCAAAGATGGGAAAGGTCACATCTGCTACACAGTCAGTGGCAGAGCCAAGGCAAAAACCCAGCCTCCTGCCTTCTCCACCAGGCTGCCTTCCCCGAGAACAGAGAGCTTCTTCGAGTCCAGAGCATGGCTAGTTTAAGAGGTAGCTACACAAGGATCACATACTTGGATCTCCGAAGCAGAATGTCCGCAAATACAATCTCTCAGGGTTCCAATATCTGCAACTGGAGCTGTTCCATCTCAGCCCTTAATATGGGTATTTCCTCCTCAAAACGGTCTATAAACTGAGGAGAGCAGGGGAAAGTGAGAAACGAAACATTCTCCAACCAAAGGGAGAAAAGGGCAAAATGAACAAGGATTATTCCTCATTCATCTACAGAAATGGCCTGGGCTTTGTCACTTCTGTCACTGGGACTTCTGGACTCCAGAGGGGGGTCCTCGCTGTGCAGGGCAGGGCTGGCTCACAAGTTACCGACGATGTTTGATGGTGCTGGAAAGGGTGAGGGGATCGTGGAGAATGGAGACAGGTTGCAAATGGGTGGCAGCGCTTGACAGTGAGAATTAATGGGGGCTGGTGGAGACGATGAAGGCCATTCACTCGGATAACTGATGAAGGTGCAAGATAACGGAAATTACCGCGAGAGGATGGTGATGGTGGACTTCATTAACACTGGTCATGAGTGATGGTCAATGACAAGAATTAAAGAGGTGAAGACCGGGGTTGGGTAGTGAAATTAAAGTGACAGTCGTGTGGTGATGCTTGGTGATGTTGCTGATGGGTCATGGCTGGTGGTGTTGGTTAATGAGGCAAACCCTAGGCCAGAACAAATCCCCTTCTCAGATGAATGACAAGTGGCATTAATGGCACTGCCAAGGAGGAAGGCTAACACCAGAGTCAGAGACCTGATGAGCGCCAGATCAGGACAAGCCTGACTCCCACAGGTCCTGGGGACCACCCACCCTCCTGCTCTAGCACAGGGGTGACGACCACCTTTGCTGCCCACTCACTTCTCGGAACTTGTCCATGTATTTCAGTATGACCTGGCTATTCCAAGTCTTCTGCAGGAGCGCTTCCTGATGAGCATGCTGGATTTTCTGCAGAGGAAGGAGAGGTCTGGCCCCCAAGTCTGGCCCCAGGGGCTACCATGCACTGGGTAGCATGGTGGGTGTGGGGGGGACCTGGAGGCGGAGGACAGGGAAAAAAGCAGGGCTGGGGGCAGGACCTGGATACCTGCCACAGTGGCTGGCTACTCACCACCACCAGAGACCTCAGTAGGTTTTTCTTCTTATTCTGAATCTGGTTGGACATAGATGCCAGGACCGTTCTGCACATCTCACTGAGGTCATCCAGCTCATCCTGGGGGTCAGCAGGAGGGTGTTGGTCACCAGCCTTGCCTCCCACATGGTCTGGTGAGGCAAGGCCATGGGCTCACCTACCTGCTGGCTGTCCTTCACCTGCTGCAGCTGGTGCACAAGGTTGGCAACCTGGACCGACTTGATGGGATACTCACGGTCCATGTAAGTGCTCATGAAGCTCACTTTCTTATGGACCTTCTCGATCTTGGCATCCAGCTGTTCCACCTGCTGCTCCAGGTCTGAAGAGATCAGGAGGGACAGAAGGCAGGACCCTCCCTCAAGAACCCCTCTGGGGAGACCCAAGAGGCAAAGCTCTCCTTGACCAATGAATTGGGGTCTGGGCTGAAGCAAGTTCACACAAGGCTAGGAGGTGGTGGACAGTTAAGCCCCTAGAGAGCTCTCTGCCTTCACAGGAGAAGAGGCAATGCTGGGTAGGAAAGAAACTATCCCAGTGCAAAATCCCTTGGCAAGCCCCGGCTCTGCCACTGCCACTGCATGACCCTCACCAAGACCCTCCCTCTCTGGACCTCAGTCCCCTCATACACACGCTCCCAAAGCAATGAGCCCAGTGAAATGGGGCAACACTGGCTCCCAAGACATGACCAGGGCAGGAGTAAGACAGTCTATCCTGCCACCCTCCATGGAGGGGATCCCCAGCATCTAAGGCTGCCTGACACACCGCCCCTCCCCTCAGAAGGCTTCTAGTCTGCTCAGGGGAAAGAAACCACAGGCTCAGCAGGTCTGTGGCCAGTGACCTGTTCCAGCCACTGACTCCCAGAGGGACCCTGGCAAGAAAGAGGGAGGCTGAGATTGGATGCTGGCTCCTAGCTGTGTAACCTTCAACAGGCTACTTCACTTCCCTTACCCTCAGTTGCCTCATCTGTAAAATGGGAGAAAAGAAAAACTTCCCTGCCTTACAGGTAGTCGGAATGATGGAGAGTGAGCCCATAAAAACAAAGCACGTAGGGCCTGCAAGCACTAAGTGCTTGAGAAGTAAGCTGTCAGCTGTGCATCTTAGCAGTCCCATCGGCCTCAGAAGGGAGGTGATGGGCCTGATGGTTTCTGAAAGGGAGGTGCAAGGGGAATGCCCAGCAGCTGACCTGCCCAGAGGGCCAGGTGAGGGTCAGGGAGTCAGCCCCAGGGATTCTTACTGTGTATCTTGGATTCCTCCTTCTCCTCCCATTCCTGAAGCTCACACTTCATCTGGTGCAGCTTCTTCTTGTTTGAGTACTCCAAGATGTCAGCGATGGTCTGGGGGGGGGGGGTGCGGGGAGGGGGGTCAGCTCACCCCAAGCCTCCACTGGTGCGGCCAAAGCACGGACTGTCAGAGGACTCAGCACTTCCTCAGAGGAGTCTCCAAACCCAACCCCACACATACTGTGTGCCAGGCACAACTCTTCGGGGTGGGTGCTGTTGTGCCCGTTTTTCAGGGCTCAGAGGTTAACTCAAAGTCTTCCAGCTAATAAGTGCTGATGGGGATGAGTCCCCACGCCCCCCACACCCCCAGTCTGATTCCAAAGCCCAGGTAGGTGGGCGGGGGGCGGCGGAGTGTGTAAGAGATGTATCCTCCACATGGAGGAGGCAGCTTGCGCAACGGGCCGGGAGAGGCCGGGAGAAAGCAGGAGAGGGCGCCCAAGCGCTCAGGAGGGCGGCGTCGCGGGCTGGACCGCAACGCAGGGCAGAGGCAGGGCTGCGGGGCCACGGTGGGGGCTCACCATGAAGACGTCCTCCTGCTGCAGCATCCCCCGCACTTTCAGGGCCGAGCTGTCGTCCGTGTCCTGGATGGTCTTGATCAGTTGCCCACAGAGCTTGGTGAGGAAGTCCTCGTGATCGCAGAGCTCCTGGTGCGCGGCTTGCCGGTTCCTGAGCATCGTCTGCAAGCGGAGGAACAGGGAAGGGGGGCTCCGTGATGCGCGGAGCTGGCCGGAACCTCCGGGAGCCTAGGGACCACTTCCCTCCCGCCGCCATCCGCCCCCTTGTGGCCTCGACTGGTAAATGCCACCCGAGCTGGGCGGCGGTTCCCCATTGTCTGCGGGTCAGAGCACCTTGAATTATTTCATCCTTTCTGAAACACCCATTTTCCCATAATTTTACACTCTGAGGTGGGGATATATCTTACAGCTGGTGGCGTGTTACAGTCTAATTGACAAATATTTTATTAGTGGGTAATTAAGATAAAGGTACGCCTTATTATCAATGGCTTCTTAGACTCGATGAACTATATAGTACTAGCAATAATAGAAAACGCCCAAGTAGGAAAGAAGATGGCCGAGGAGACGGGCCTTGTCTGGAGAAGAAGCAGGAGAGGCAGAGTGGATGATAATCGCTACCATTTCTCATCAGGCAGCTGAGCTGGGTGAGGACTGTTTCATACAAAAGCCCCTGGGAAAACAATGAGCCTCTAAGGGATTAAGGGACTTGCCTAAGGGCCCCCAAGCAGGTACACATAACCTACAATAATAATAACAAGAACAACTGCTGAGGGCGCCTCACTCAGCAGGCGGCTCAGGGTATCAGCTTACCCTCCAACAACCCTATGTTCCCCAGCTCTAATTTACTGATAGGTGGATGTTCAGGCAGGTTACATGACTGCCCCAAAGTTGCACAGACAGGAAGTAGTGGCACCGGACTCGAAAGGCAGACTTCTGACTCCCCAATGTCTATCTTTCCACTACACTAAGATGAGGAACTGAGTGGGCCTAAAGTTGCAAGGTGGGCTGAACCTCACAGGGATCAAGACTTGGATGTGGGCTTCCCTGGTGGCGCAGTGGTTGAGAGTCCGCCTGCCGATGCAGGGGACGCGGGTCCGTGCCCCGGTCCGGGAGAATCCCACGTGCCGCAGAGCGGCTGGGCCCGTGAGCCATGGCTGCTGAGCCTGTGCGTCCGGAGCCTGTGCTCTGCAACAGGAGAGGCCACAACAGTGAGAGGCCCGCGTACCGCAAAAAAATAAACACTTGGATGTTAGGCCTCGACACACCTTGGTTCAAATGCCAGCTCTGCCACTTCCCACCTAAGGGAACCTGGGCAAGTTAGTCAGCCTCCCAGAACCCTGCTATACTCATTCCGTATGTTAGGAAACTAATACCGGCTTCAGAGAGCTGCTGCTATAAAAAACAGATGAGGTAATATTCACAATCAAGCCACTTAGTGGCGCGCCTCACACACTCAGTGACTAGTCACCATTCTCACCGGTTCTCACCCTCCACCTCTGCCAGACTATATGCTCTCTTCTTTATTCCTTCTGTTCTTCATTTCTCTGTCCTTTGCTAGAAACTACCTCTTCCTAGCCCTCAGCTGCCATATTCCTCACACAATAATGAGTAATAGTGCAAATGCATAGAGTACTTATTATGAACTCTAAAGTATGCTAAGCACTTCCCACGCACTACCTCAGTTGGGACTATTATTTTTGTTTTTGTTTTTGTTTTTGTTTTTTGCAGTACGCGGGCCTCTCACTGTTGTGGCCTCTCCCGTTGCGGAGCACAGGCTCCGGACGCGCAGGCTCAGCGGCCATGGCTCACGGGCCCAGCTGCTCCACTGCATGTGGGATCTCCCCGGACAAGGGCACGAACCCGTGTCCCCTGCGTCGGCAGGCGGACTCTCAACCACTGCGCCACCAGGGAAGCCCACTTGGGACTATTATTATCCCCACTTTAGAGAAGCAGAACTTGAGGGTCAGAGGGATGCAGTACCTTACCCAAGGTCACACATCGCAGAGCCGTTGTCCTTGAAGTCTGGGCTCTTAGCCACTCCACCATCTTGCCTTCACATCTCCAGACCAAAACATCTCCAAATATGGCCCACAGGGACCAGAAGCATCTTGTGAAAAATGCCAGTCTCTGAGTCTCGGGCCCACTGAGCCCCACTCCCAGGTGATTCTGATAAAGTGTAGAATTAATGACCTCTGCTCTAGAAATGGATCTTCCCTGACTACCAGCTCTAGGGTAGAAACCCTGCTTTGTGTCGGTCCTGACCCTTACCCAATTTGTAATTACATAATTACAGTTTGTAATTATCTCTCCCCTTTTCCCAATTTATTTTTCTCCTAGGACTCATCACTACCAAACATAACGTTTTTCTTATTATCTTGTTTCGTGTCTGTCTACTCAACTAGAATTTTACAGCCAGGAGGGCAGGGGCTTTGGTTGTTTTATCACAGCTATAGGTATCTCCAGCACACAGGACAGTGCCTGGAGCTCCATAAGTATGGGTTGAATAAACTGATGAGTACTATTCTTTGGGGGTTTTAATTCATTTATTATGTGTCTCCCCACTAAAGTATAACCTCCATCATAGCACCAATTCTAAGGGCCGTGTTCATGGCTGTGTCCCCAACACCCGGCTTGGTGCCTGGCATATCATAGGCATTCTCTCAGGAGTTGTTGATCGAATAAGTGACTGTCCTAAGGCTGAGGGGCAGAGTCAGGATCCTACTTCATATCCAAGAACAAACCAACTGAGTCACTTCTGCTCCCTTGCTCTGTTTCCCCCTTGTCCCCACAGCCCGTTCTGCACACAGCAGCAGCAGCCCAAGGACTCCTGTGAAAATCTAAGTCAGATCATATCCCCACTCTACTCAGAATCCTCCAGGGTCTTCCTGCCTTACTCTATACAAACACAAAGCCTAATCATGGACTACAGGGCTGTATACAAGCTATCTCCTTCCCCCCACAGCCCACCATCTTTCTTCCTCATCACCTGGCCCATCACTGACCTCACACCAACCTCAGGGCCTTTGCACTTCCAGTTCCTCAGCCTGGAACATTCCTCCTCAAATGTCACCACCTTAGCAGCCTTCCCTGACCACCCTCCTAAAACAGTCATGGCTACTCCACCCTCTGTGCCTCTTTAGCCCCTAACCTTATTTTACACTTCTTCATAGCTCTTACCCTCACTACACATATTACATTTTTATCTGTCTTACTTATTGTCTGTCTCCCCGAGTAGAATGTGAGCTCCCTAAGGTCAGAGGCCACATCACTGGTGAATCCCCACACCTAGAACAGGGTCTGGCACATAGTAGGTGCTCAAATATTTGTTGACTAAACAAATGAATGATTACAAGAGACAGTATTAGGAACTCGTTAGGAGCACAACTTTTACAGCCAATTGTCCAAGTTCATGTTTCAAACAAAAACACATAAACCCTTCTAAAGTCAGGATAAAAATAACATCAGAAATATGAGTTCCTACTTTACAAATGCAGGGCTGCCTCTAAACCATTTTTGCAAAATTGAAGGCTAAAGGAAAAAAAAGGTTTCAAGGCAAATACATTTTTCCCTATTCCTTTATATAACAGTCATTGTTCATTGACTCATCATATTAAAAACTTTCCTGAAGAAGTTAAGAATTCTTCTATAGTATTTTGTAGTATTTATAGTATTTGGTATTTTACTTTCTCCTATGGACACAAAAGCCCCCTCTTCTTCTAGTCATTTCAAATACTTTGAAATAATGTTCAGAAGCCATAAAAAAAAATGGATGGTAAGAAAATCAATTTTCAAAAGTTCTATTAGTTGATGTGAAATTTTTCAATAGTAAGCTCCTAAGCCTTGCTTTAAGATGCACTGTATTCCATGAAAGGCTAATTTACTGGAAATTTTAAAATGAACAAGCCACTAAATTGTGTTCCTAATGCAGTAAAATAAAAAGTGATTCTGCTCAGAGGGAGCATAGTCCTGCCAACACCTTGATCTTGGACTTCCGGCCTCCAGAACTGTGAGACAATAAATTTCTATAGTTTTAAGTAAAAAAAAAAAAATTAGTGATTTGTTTCCCTGTGATCCTCCAAAGGTGAACAGCAAGTTGGTTTTATTTGTTCTTTTATAGATGTTCATATATTTCATGTTTTAATGCATTGTAGTCATTAATGTTAAAAAAAAAAAGTGATTCTGATCATTTTCCTGAGTCTTAAACACAAAGGCAAGGGACTTCCCTAGTGGTCCAGTGGTTAAGACTCTGTGCTCCCAATGCAGGGGGCGCAGGTTCGATCCCTGGTCAGGGAACTAAGATCCCACATGCCTTGTAGCGCGGCCAAAAAATACAAAAACAAAGGCAAACTGCTGTTTGCCTAACTGGCTTTGACCCCTGGTACTGCATTTTCTAGCTGCGTGGTCTGTGTCATCCCCCTGCACCTCGGTTTCCCCATCTATAGAAGAGGGATGATGATAAGCGTGCCCACGGGGTTGCTGTGAGGAGGAGGGGTCAAGTCAGGCACCCATGAAGTGCTCAGTGCGTGTTTGCTATCGTCATCCCCCGCCCCCTGCCCTGGGCCCTGGTGCCTGTGGAAAGATGCTCGTCATACTCTCATTAGTTGGATTTTGCTCTGTGTCTTCCCTGGGTCCAACTTTCCTCTGCGCAGTTCTAGTGGATCCCTCGGCTGGCTTGTCATCCACAAGGTGGGCTTGGATTGCAACCCTAGGGTATAGGAAAGGACAGAGAGAGTGTGAGGGTAGAGGCAGGTCTGGAGTCAGGTCCCAGGGAATGCACCAGCCATGAGAGACCCCAATGCCATCCACTCATGTCCTTATAATGTACGACAGTGAGACTGAGGAATGAAGCTCACATCCATCAGTTAGCTCCCAGGCCCCACTCTGAGCTTTGTTATAAAGGACAGAGAAGCCCAGGAGACTTCCACATACCACAGTGACTGTGGGGTTAAACAGAGGGGAGGAGAGGGGTAGCAGCAGGAGATGGCCAGACATCCCCAATCTCTCCCACCAAGCTGGCCGGGGGCAAGCTCAGAAGGGGTAGGGGTTAATAGCAACAACTAATGAACCAGACAGCCTGGGTTTGAATCTGGATTCTGTCTTCTACTAGCTATATGACCTTGGGCAGGTCACATGACCTCTCTGTCCCTCAGCTTTCCCATCTGTAAAACAGAAATAATCATCGTGCCTACCTCACAGAGTTGTAGTGAAATTAAATAAGAAGTTACTATAAAGTATTTGGAATAGTGCCTAACCCATATTCAGTGCTAAATATAAATTACTAGTTGTCACTGTTATTACCAATGACCTGAGAATTGGGATCAGGACCACAGCATCAGATAAAGGCACAGGAGCCGTGCAAAATGCTAACCAGCTGTCTCCGGAACACCTGTAAAAGCTGTGGTCCTGCCGGATGAGAAGTACACGAAAATAATTCAGATCAGAAGAAGGCATTCGGAGGGCATGTTCTGAGAATCCCTGCTTCCTCTCCACGCGTCCTGCGCAGTTATGATGCAAATCACACAGATCATCATCACAAACGCTGCTGCTGCCTTGTCAGCCCTTGCCAACATCTCTGTTGGAGGTGCAACCCAGTTCATGTTTGAAAAATATTATTTCTTTTATGGATCAATATCCTTAATTTAGTATTAAGTGTTGAAGTGACAAAGTAAAATTAGAGTAATTTTGTGTTAAAGTTATGAATTATCTGTACGTATCTGGTATTTAATTGTATTGTTTGAGAGATGGAGTGATTAATAGATTAATTTTGTGGTTCTAATTTAAAATGTGTAAATGAGATTTTGATTTAGATTTGTTTTAAGTTGAAAGGTTTAATACACTCTTATTAAATGTGTATAAATTACCACAACTTTTAAATGAACATAAGATTATCCATATTTAGAAGTTTATTTATTAGATATACAAGAATTACATTAAATACCCAATGGTTTTGTTAATCAGAACAAGTGAGCTTTTTGAAAATGAAAGTGAATATATTAAATTTTAAAGGTGGCTTAAACGATTTAGGAGAATTTAATTAACCAACTTCCAAAACCCCCTTCACAAGGGTTTTTAAAAATTATAACATTTGTAAGCTGAACTTAAATACTTAGGAAGATTTGTCGCTTTAATAAGGAGTATTTCTTTTCATTAATGGTGGTAGCCGTGATTTATCTTTTTTGTAATTAAACTTTTTATTTTTAAATAAATTCAGATTACATTTACTTAAGAAATAATGCAGAGAAATCCTATGTTCCCTTAACCCAATTTTTCCCGACCGTAACATCTTGCAAAACTAAGTACAATATCACAACCAGGACATTGAAAGACTGAACATTTCCACAACCACAAGGATCGCTCGTGCTGCCTTTTATTGCCACACCCACTTCCCTCCCCTTCCATGCTCCCCCTATCTCTGTCAATCACTAATCTGTTCTCCATTTCTACAAATTCTGTCATTCCCAGATGGTTATACAAATGGAATCATACAGTATGTCACTTCTGAGATTGGCTTTTTTCACTCAGCATAATTCTCTGGAGATTCATCCAAGTTAGTGAATGTATCAAAAGTTCTTTCCTTTTTCTTGCTGAACAGTACTACATGCTACGGAATGGATGTACCATAGTTTTTGTTTGTTTGTTTGTTTGTTTGCGGTACGCGGGCCTTTCACCGCTGCGGCCTCTGCCGTTGCGGAGCACAGGCTCCAGATGCGCAGGCCCAGCGGCCACGGCTCACCGGCCCAGGCGCTCCGCGACATGTGGGATCTCCCCGGAGCGGGGCACGAACCTGTGTCCCCTGCATTGGCACGTGGACTCCCAACCACTGCGCCAGCAGGGAAGCCCACCATAGTTTGTTTAACTACTCACTCATTAAAGGACATCTGGATTGTTTCCAGTTTGGGGGTATTACGAATAAGGCTACTCTGAAACTCTCATGCACTTTTTTTTTTTTTCACTTTTTTAAATTGAAGAACAGTTGACTTACAAGTTGTCTTAGTTTCTGGTGTACAGCAAAGTGATTCAGTTATATATATATATATATATATACTTTTCATATTCTTTTCCATTATAGTTTATTACAAGATATTGTTGTAATAAACAACAAGTTTATATATAGTTCCCTATGTTATACAGTAGGACCTTGTTGTTTATCTATTTTATATATAGTAGTTTGTATCTGCTAATCCCAAACTTCTAATTTATCTCTACACTCACCTTTCCCCTTTGGTAACCATAAGTTTATTTTCTATGTCTGTGAGTCTGTTTCTGTTTTGTAAATAAGTTCATTTGTATCATATTTTAGGTTCCACATATAAATGATATCATATGATATTTGTCTTTCTGATTCACTTCACTTAGTTTGGTAATCTCTAGGCCCATCCATGTTGCTGCAAATGGCATTATTTCATTCTTTTTTATGGCTGAGTAGTATTCCTGTGTGTCTGTGTGTGTATACACACCACATCATCTTTTTTTTTTTTAACATCTTTATTGGAGTATAATTGCTTTACAATGGTGTATTAGTTTCTGCTTTATAACAAAGTGAATTAGTTATACATATACATATATCCCCATATCTTTTCCCTCTTGTGTCTCCCTCCCTCCCACCCTCCCTATCCCACCCTTCTAGGTGGTCACAAAGCACCAAGCTGCTCTCCCTGTGTTATGTGGCTGCTTCCCACTAGCTATCTATTTTACATTTGGTAGTGTACATATGTCCATGCCACTCTCTCAGTTTGTCCCAGCTTACCCTTCCCCCTCCCAGTGTCCTCAAGTCCATTTTCTACGTCTGCATCTTTATTCCTGTCCTGCCCCTAGGTTTTTCAGAACTTTTATCTTTTTTATAGATTCCATATATATGTGTTAGCATACGGTATTTGTTTTTCTCTTTCTGACTTACTTCACTCTGTATGACAGACTCTAGGCCCATCCATCTCACTACAAATAATTCAATTTCATTTCTTTTTATGGCTGAGTAATATTCCATTGTATATATGTGCCACATCTTCTTTATCCATTCAACTGTCGATGGACACTTAGGTTGCTTCCATGTCCTGGCTATTGTAAATAGAGCTGCAATGAACATTGTGGTACATGACTCTTTTTGAATTACGTTTTTTTCAGGGTATATGCCCAGTAGTGGGATTGCTGGGTCGTATGGTAGTTCTATTTTTAGTTTTTTAAGGAACCTCCATACTGTTCTCCATAGTGGCTGTATCAATTTACATTTCCCCCAACAGTGCAAGAGGGTTCCCTTTTCTCCACACCTTCTCCAGCATTTATTGTTTGTAGATTTTTTGATGATGGCCATTCTGACTGGCGTGAGGTGATACCTCATTGTAGTTTTGACTTGTATTTCTCTAATGATTAGTGATGTTGAGCATCCTTTCATGTGTTTGTTGGCAATCTGTGTATCTTCTTTGGAGAAATGTCTATTTAGGTCTTCTGCCCATTTTTGGATTGGGTTGTTTGTTTTTTTGATATTGAGCTGCATAAGCTGCTTGTAAATTTTGGAGATTAATCCTTTGTCAGTTGCTTCATTTGCAAATATTTTCTCCCATTTGGAGGGATGTCCTTTCATCTTGTTTATGGTTTCCTTTGTTGTGCAAAAGCTTTGAAGTTTCATTAGGTCCCATGTGTTTATTTTTGTTTTTATTTCCATTTCTCTAGGAGGTGGGTCAAAAAGGATCTTGCTGTGATTTATGTCATAGAGTGTTCTGCCTATGTTTTCCTCTAAGAGTTTGATAGTTTCTGGCCTTATATTTAGGTCTTTAATCCATTTTGAGTTTATTTTTGTGTATGGTGTTAGGGAGTGTTCTAATTTCATTCTTTTACATGTAGCTGTCCAGTTTTCCCAGCACCACTTATTGAAGAGGCTGTCTTTTCTCCACTGTATATTCTTGCCTCCTTTATCAAAGATAAGGTGACCATATGTGTGTGGGTTTATCTCTGGGCTTTCTGTCCTGTTCCATTGATCTTATTTCTGTTTTTGTGCCAGTACCATACTGTCTTGATTACTGTAGCTTTGTAGTATAGTCTGAAGTCTGGGAGCCTGATTCCTCCACCTCCATTTTTCTTTCCCAAGATTGCTTTGGCTATTCGGGGTCTTTTGTGTTTCCATACAAATTGTGAAATTTTTTGATCTAGTTCTGTGAAAAATGCCCTTGGTAGTTTGACAGGGATGGCACTGACTCTGTAGATTGCTTTGGGTAGTATAGTCATTTTCACAATTTTGATTCTTCCAATCCAAGAACATGGTATATCCCTCCATCTGTTTGTATCATCTTTAATTTCTTTCATCAGTGTCTTATAGTTTTCTGCACACAAGTCTTTTGTCTCCTTAGGTAGGTTTATTCCTAGGTATTTTATCCTTTTGGATATGCTTTTGCACTGGTTTTTGTGTGACCATAAGTTTCACTTCTCTGGAACAAATGCCCAAGAGTGCAATTGTTGGATCATTATGGGAAATGTGTGTTTAGTTTCATAGGAAACTGCCATATTCTTTTCCAGAATGGCGGCTCCATTTCACATTCCCACAAGCAATGTATGCATAACCCAGTTTCTCCTCGTTGCCAACATTTGGTGTTATTACTATTTTTCATTTTACCCATTCTGATAGGTGTGCAGTGACACCTCACTGTGGTTTAATTTGCATAGCCCTAATGGATAATGATGTTGAACATCTTTTCATGTGCTTATTTACCATGTGTATTTCCTCTTTGCGTGAAATCCTCTTCATGTCTTTTGCCCATTTTCTAACTGAATTGTTTTTCTATTGAGTTTTTTTTTTTAACCCACATTTTGTTTTATTTATTTATTTTTGGCTATGTTGGTTCTTCACTTCTGTGCGAGGGCTCTCTCTAGTTGTGGCAAGCTGGGGGTCACTCTTCATCGCGGTGCGCAGGCCTCTCACTATCGAGGCCTCTTTTGTTGCTGGAGCACAGGCTCCAGATGCGCAGGCTCAGTAGCTGTGGCTCATGGGCCCAGTTGCTCCGCGGCATGTGGGATCCCCCCAGACCAGGGCTCGAACCCGTGTACCCTGCATTAGCAGGCAGATTCTCAACCACTGCGCCACCAGGGAAGCCCTCTATTGAGTTTTGAGGGTTCCCAATATATTCTACAAAGCAGTCTTTTGTCAGATAGGTGGTTTGCAAACATTTTCTCCAAGTCTGTAGCTTGTCTTTTCATACTCTTAACAGAGTCTTTAAAAGAACAAAAGTCTTAAATTTTGATGAAGTCCAACTTGTCCATTTATTTCATTTTTCTTTTATGGATCCAGCTGTTTGTGTAAAGTCAAAGAACTCTTCACTTGGCCATCAGTCCCAAAGATTTTTCTCTCCTATGTTTTTTTCTAAAAGTTTTACTGTTTTACATTTTATATTTATTTTTTACTTCATTTCTCCAGTAGTTGACTGTGGGTCCTGGAGCCAAACTGCCAAATATCACAGCCTGGATGTGCCCCTCCTACCTGTGACCTTGGGAGTTACACCTGTCTGTGCCTCAGGTTCCTCATCTGTAAGAGGAGGTGATAACAACAGCACTCACCTCATGGGGTTGTTGGGAAGATTAAATAAAGTGATAGGTGTAAAGTGTTGAGAACAGTATCTAGCACATAGTAAGTGCTTGGTATATGGTAACTGCTCTTGTTCTGGTTGTGGGTGTGTCAGTTACGTATCTCACTGCTTCCCCAGTGAAAGAAAAGGGCAAGAGTTTCCTTGTAGATGCTGTTTGAATAGGGTCTAGGACCAAAGACAAAAATTCAGTCACTACCACCAGGTCTTGTGCTCATCACTTTATATCAATGACTCTCAACAGGGGTGTTTTAGATATATTGGCAGGGGGGGATCTGTGGGCTCTCACTGGGGGCCCAACTGGCATCTGTAGGTGGGGGCCAGGGACACGAGACATCCCCCAGAACAGGACAACCCCATAGAACATAGAATTCTCTTGTCCTGCATTACTCTCCTAAGTCCTACTAGATATGACATAGGTAAAACCCCTATTTATAACAATCTGATCCCAGAACCTGACTCTGTTTTACATATAGCCACAAAGAATATTTTTCAGGGTTTTACTATAATGCTGAATTTTCCAAGAAAGCAGCTACAATCAAGGGAAGATTGTGCTTTTTTTGTTTAGAACTTTACCAAGAGATGGGCACCACTTTGGAAATCACAGTTGCAATGAAAAATCCCTCTTGGTATTTTGAGTCCCTGATTTCCCACCGTGTGTCACTCTGCATTTGCAACTGTTATGTTCACCATGACTCCACATCTATGAGTAAGCTTCTGAAGACTTTCTAATGTCTTCTAGTGGACTCCATCCTGAGCATTTACATACTGAAATATACTTTATTTAACTATAAATAACTTTCCATTTCCTTTACAGTTATGGCATTAAATTAATATTTAAAAATTATATATGTATGTAGGTTATATTATCTATAAAGTTTATTTCAGGATACTAAAGGAATATTACAAAATATTTGTAATATTTGTCATTAAAAGGAGTGTTGGGTCTGAATAACAATGCTTTACACAGATCTTCTCATTTAATTCTCACAACAATCCTATCAGGTAAGGATTAGTGTCCTCATTTTACAAATGAGAAAACAAAAACTCATTCATCTCTCTCACTTTCCCAAGACAGCAGATGGCAGAATGAAGGTCTGAACCCATGTCTGCCTGAGCCAAGGCCTCAGAACTCCCCTGGAAGGCATGACAGTGATGTGGCAGAGATTATCCCAAGTTCACCAAACCCTGTTTTCTTTTCCTCTTGGACACATAGTTGGACTATATTTCCCATCTTCCCTTGTGGTTAAGGGTAGGCATGTGACTGAGTTATGGACACTGGAATATGAGTAGAAGTGATGTGTATCACTTCAAGTCTGTGCCCTGAAAAAGAAAGGGCAGGATCATCCATACTCTTGCTCTCTCTCTTCTCTCTCTGCAGGATGCAAAAGTACCCAGCAGAAGACTTCAAGGCCTTAAAAAATGTCATTGCCACAAGGTGAAGGAGCCTAGATCCCTGAATGATCACGTGAAAAAGATTACTCCCTCCCCGCTAGATCCACAAATGTACTTCGACATAAATGAGAAATATGTTTCTGTATTAACACTTGATATCTGGGGATGGTTTGTTATAGCAGTTAGCCTACCCTGATATAAATGTTGTCACCAACGGCCAAGAGCATCCACTCCATCCTGTCACCAACTCCACCAGCACCCAAGTGCCTCTGCCCACCTGGCTGAACGGTAGTCCAGTTCTTCATTTTGCTTTTCTTAGTGTTGACAGTTCGTGGGATTGGAGACAGAGTAGATGGCTTGGCTCTTTGCTTGGACCGCTGCCGTGGAACATTATCCTACCAGACATAACACAAATCAGTCACACAGCTCATGGGCTCAAATCCCAGCTTCCCCCCTTACAGATATCTGTAACCTTGATCAAGTGGATTTACCTCTCCGAGCCTCAATTTTCTCATCTGTAAACTGGATCTAATTATAAAAGCTACCTCCACAGGTTGGTACAAAAATTCCAAAAGATGATATTTGTAAAGCATGTGGTAAGTGTTCCATAAGTGTTAGCTATCACTTTGTCAGCAGCCAGCCAGAATTTACTAAGCACATCGGCTGGGAGGTGCTAAGAACTGCGAGAAACAGAAGGCATGGAGAAGACCCAACAGGAAAGCAATCAGAGATAAATAAGAGAGCAGCATAATACACCCTTACATCCTGATAGGTGGTGAGAAAACTGAGCTTCAGAGCCACGCCCCGGGTCCCACAGCAAATGCATGACAGAGCCGGGCCTGGAATTCAGGTTTCTGGATTCTATTGCCCAGGACAGTCACAGCCGTGGGCGTTGAGAGCAAGCTGACTGCAAGCCCAGGGTCAGCAAGCCCCACCCACATACCTTCCCTAGCCCTCTTGGACTCACCAGAACCTGGAACTGGGGGACTGTGGAGCAAATCCCAGCATGGTTGAGTCTGGAAAGTGTTGGGGCGGGAAAGAACTCCCATCATTCCCAACCCACGGGATGCAAGCAGCAAACGTGAAACTGGCATGGGGTCTCGTAGCCTAAACCTCACCCACTAGGGGACACAAGCCAAGCAGGAGCTGGAGAGCTCGAGGGGGAGGCGGGGCTAGGGAGATAGGGCGGGGGGAGGGCGGGGTCAAAAGACCTTGGGACAACAGCCGGCGAGTACCCAGCCAGAGATAGGTTGGGCGCACGCATGCGCGGTCCACCGCCCCTCCATACGCCTTTTACGTATTTCGGAAAGACGCGCGCCATTAGGGAGAATGGAAGAAGAGTCCGGAGGCGTTGGGGCCCCGATCTTTTGGGATGCCTATTTGTTTGGCTTCTCCAACTTCCTTGTCTCAGCGTGGGTCGCGCGGTAACCAAGGCCACTCAAACTTCCCAGCGAGACCTGCCGCTTTCCTGCCTGTGTTGGTCTCCAAGGAAACGGACGCAGACTACCGAACGCCTAGAGGAACGAATATCGCAAGGGAAAAAGTAGCTCTCTCCACATTCTTCTCATCGTGGTTTCAAATTCCCCTCAGCTGGCCCAGCCTATCATGCTAAAGAATTATGTCATATTTCTCCTCTCAGCAAACCTCCATCAATTCCTTCTCCATCCTTACTCTTGGCTAATGACGTTGCTTCCTATTCTACGAGGAAAATCATGGGGCTCAGTAAACTCACAATTTCACATCACTTCATTTACCCACCTACATGCCTCCCTCCTGAGACTATGTGTAAACTGCCTACTGACACCGATTCCTACAATTGTGCACTGAATCCTGTCCTCACTCATTTTCTCTATGAAATTCCCCGGGCAATACCCGTTTTCTCCATCACCCTTTCCTCTGTATTATTCTCATCGCTTTACCAACATAGTTTAACTTCTCCTATTAAAAAAAAGTGACCACTTAGCATCCAGCTACCCTCCCGTTTCTGCTTCACTTTACAGCAAAACTTCTAGAGAGGTTTGCCTACTGTTTCCCATTCCCTTCCGCCTGTTCAGTCAGGCTTACCCTCTCCACCTCTCCTCTGGAACTGCCCTTGTCAACGCTACCAGTGACCTCCGTTTTGCTAATCCCCACGGTCACCTCTCAGTCCTCATCTTACTCAGCCTGTCTGCAGCATTTGACACAACGGATCACTCCCTCCTTGACACACTTTCTAAACTGGTGTCCAGCAAACCACTCTCTTGTGTTGCTTCCTACCTACTTCTCTTCTCCTTTCCTGGTTTCTCCTCTTCTCCCTTTACTCCCAGGTCGCCCCAGGACTCAGACCGAGCCCTCTCTTTTTCTCTGTCCATTCTCACTACATTTGTGCTCCCTTCCGGTCTTGTGACTTCAGATGCCAACTCTAGATGCCTCCCAGACTCACTTCTCTAGCCTCCATCGAATTCCAGACACATACATCCAACTGCCTACTCAGCATCTCCACTTGGGCGCCTAAGAGGCAACTCTAACACTGAATATTTCCCCAAAAGCATTCTTCCCCAACTGAAAGTGGCAACTCTCTTCCTGGAGTCATTCTTTTTCATTCTCCACCCCCACTCTCCCGCACCACACGGCATGAGGGGTCTTATTTCCCCCCACCAGGGATCAACCATGCTGCCCGCAGTGCGGAGCCCTAACCACTGGACCTGGACCTCCAGGGAATTCCCCCGCAGTCATTCTTAACTCATCTTTTGACTCATCCTCATGCCACAACCAAATCTGTCAGCAATGCCTTCAAAGTAATCTGGAATAAGACCGCTTACTATTACCACCACCCGTACAAACATATACCCCACTTTCACTCTGGGACTACAGTACCAGCTCCCACCCTTACCCCACTCCAGTTCTCTCCCCACACCCCAGATTTGCTAGATAGAGAACAGATTTTAAAGTGCATTCCAGTTTAAAAAATAAATTGGAGGGAGCAAATAATTTGAAAGCACTCACACTTCAATAGGGGAATGTTACTATAGAACACAAGGCCAGAGCTCCCAACCTTCTCCCCTCCTAAAAATCATAGGAAAATGTTATAAATAGCACTGCACGCTGTGGTCAACAGAAGAGACTGCTATGGCAAAAGCAATCAGGATGGATACTCTGGCCATTCAAGACCTTCCCAGCTGCCCCTAGTGCTGAGGGAATCACTATGTCAGGCACCCCATTTGCAGAGCCACAGCACTGCAGCAGGGAAGCTCTGCCAGGAAACCGATAAGAAGTAAGAGGTAGCAATATGTGGTAGACCTGGGGGGTTGTCTACCCAACAGCCATTCCTCCCCTTCATCCCAGCTAATGGACCCTCATCTTGTTCAGGTGCTCACTTGCTTTAGAGGAGGCAGGTCCCAGCCCCAGCCCCAGTTCCAGCTCCAGTTCCAGCTCTGGTAGTCATGATTGGTCTGAGCTAGGCTTGGTGGGCCCATTTCCCTTGCCATTACAGGTTTGGTCATAGGCATGGGATAAAAGTCTGACCAAGGAGACAGGGTGGGAAGTCTACTCAGCAACTTTGGGGAAAGACTGTCATCACACTTTTATAAAAAGACATTGCAGAAAAACATTCCCTTGTCTATTACTAGACATCATCTTATCTATGTGACATTGCTGGAATTGTGGGACTGTGAGGACAGTTAGCTGAAGAGGACATCCTGGAAATGGAAGAAGAAAGTTGAAGAAACCTGTTCCTTAACAGCAATGCTGAGTCATTAAGTTAACCAATCCTGTCACCTATCTAGAAAGTACTGGAGATTAAATAACAAATCACCTTATTGAGTGTGCCATTGTGAGTTGAGTTTTCTGGTACTTTCAGGCCAAAAACATTCTAATGAAAGCTACATGTGAAAGAACAACATTGAATTCACTCCCAGGTCTCATCTCTCTGTTGTCTTCTTGTTGCACATGGATGCTATTCTTCAGTTGTCTCTGTTCCCTCTTCAAATCCTATCCAGTCCTAAGTGTAAGCATAACTTCCTGGGGTGACTTGGAGTTGCCGGGCCAAGCTTGGCTTTGCAGACAAACATGGCTTCATGGGGGCTGTGGCAGATAACCTTGTGGTAAGTTGAGTTTTTCATCATCTGAACAAACTACAGACCCTGGGGCTAGTGCTGTGTGTCATTGCTCTGCATCTAAGCAGTCAACAGTGCACTGGGTTGAATGGTGTTCCCCCCAAATTCATGTCCTTCCTAGAGTTTCAGAATATGATCTTATTTGGAACTAGGGTTGTTACAAATGTAATTAGTTAAGAGGAGGTCATACTGGCAAAGGCTGGGCCCTTAATGCAATATGACTAATATCCTCATAAGAAGATAAGAGACCCAGACACAGTGAGAATGTCATGTAACGAGAGAGGCAGAGATCAGAGCGGTGCATCTACAAGCCACGGAGCCCTGTCATATTCATGGGCCATCTTCAGCTTGGCCACATCTGTGTGAGCCCTTGTCAATCTGGATGAAGAAATATCATCAATACTAGTCTGAAAGACTCTGGGTTCCCTGAGCACAATGAAGATATCCAACAGGGTGTCCTCCTGGACCTACTTGGTGGTGAGAGGATATAGGAGGACAAACTTAGTCAAGTAGTCCTAAAGAGCCAGAATCAATGTGCATAGCCTGATAGGATTTGCTTGCATGCTGATGAGATAGATTTGGCATCTTCAGTTGAGCATCTTGGAAACTACCAGTTTGGACCCCAAGTCATACTCTACAAGGTGCTCCTTTGCTGGCAGGGTCTGCTGAGAGACAAGTACAACCTGATGGTATCACAGAAGATGCTCTTGTACCTGTGTTCCAGCTCACTCTCCATGCACGTGCACCAGCCACACCCAATGCCAAGACAGGTCTCAGAAAAATGTCAAAGAGTTTGTCCTCGTGGACATGATACTGGGCTTCTAATCATGTCCCCTTCATCGACTCTACCAGCTTCTCATTCCCATGGAATAGGCTGATGTTGATCCAGGTCCAGACCCTGAGAGTCAAGTGGCCCTTTCTTCTCTTGGCCTTGGCCTCCTTCTCTTGGGTCAGCTGGCTACATTGCTCTTTCATGAAGAGGTTGAAGTTTATAGACTTGCTTTCCAACATCTGTTGCAAATACTGAAGTAACAGCTCACACATGTGGCCCCACAGCACCCAGCCTTTGCAAGTCCACTATCTTCTCCCTCTGGGACATGATTATTATGCCAGAGAATAAGCATTTGGAGGAAGGCTCACAGCCCAGAGAGTGTAGACATCCATGCTAACATTGCACTACCGAGTGAGAAGGAAACAAAAGAGAAGCAGCAAAACTCACAAAGGAACAATTTCACTGGGGAGGGAGTAGAACATGGTGAGTCAAACATGAGTCAAGTTTCCAATCCCAGCTCACCCTTAAGCAAGTTGCTTCATTTCTCTGAACCTCAATATATTCGTCAGTAAAATAGGCATAATAATGCCTACTTCACTGTTTCATTTTAAAGACTGACTAGCACCATTGTGGTAAAGACTGCTAATGGCCTCCAATATCCACTCTACCTTCTTCTGTAGTATTAGAATTTTTACTGGGCACATGGGCTGACCATTTCACGATCTCATTTCCATGGATGGACCTAGAGATGATCATACTAAGTGAAGTAAGTCAGCCAGAGAAAGACAAATATCATATGATATCACTTATATGTGGAATCTGAAAAAAAAAGATACAAATGAACTTATTTACAAAACAGAAATAGACCCACAGACATAGAAAACGAGTTTATGGTTACCAAAGGTGCGGGGGATAAATTAGGAGGATGAGATTAACATATACACACTACTATATATAAAATAGATAACCAACTAGGACCTACTGTATAGCACAGGGAACTATACTCAGTATTTTGTAATAACCTATAAGGGAAAAGAATTTGAAAAAGAATGAATATATGTATATGTATAACTGAATCATTTTGTTATACACCTGAAACTAACACAAAATTGTAAATCAACTATACGTGAATAAAATGTTTTAAAAATTTAACCAAAGAGGGCTTCCCTGGTGGCGCAGTGGTTGAGAGTCCGCCTGCCGATGCAGGGGACATGGGTTCGTGCCCCGGTCCGGGAAGATCCCACATGCCACGGAGCGTCTGGGCCCGTGAGCCATGGCCGCTGAGCCTGTGCGTCCGGAGCCTGTGCTCCGCAACGGGAGAGGCCACAACAGTGAGAGGCCCGCGTACCGCAAAAAAAAAAAAAAAAAAATTTAACCAAAGAAGTGAAAGATTTGTACAATGAAAACTACAAAACACTGATGAAAGTAACTGAAGAAGACACACACATGGTGTGTGTGTGTGTGTGTATGTTGCAGGGAGGGCAAAGTTTTCCCAAAGTTAGGAAGACTATTTAAAAATAATTATATGGGGCTTCCCTGGTGGCAGTGGTTGGGAGTCCGCCTGCCAATGCAGGGGACACGGGTTTGTGCCCCGATCTGGGAAGATCCCACGTGCCGCGGAGTGGCTGGGCCCGTGAGCCATGGCTGCTGAGCCTGCACGTCCGGAGCCTGTGCTCCGCAACGGGAGAGACTGCAGCAGTGAGAGGCCCGCGTACCGCAAAAAAAAAAATAATAATAATAATATGGATAACTTCCCTATGTGGAGGAAATCCCAGGGGAAATACTTTTATGACTGTAACAGTTGAAACCAACTTTTTTACCTGGAAAAATATTGTAATAATGTATGATGGAAAATCTTTATAAACAGACTCCTAATAGCAGTAGTACTTCAATGTGTCTAATTAAATAAGTTTCAACAGCCTTTCTTGTCAGTATCTGGCTATCAGAACTTGGAGGACTTTCTCGTGTTAGGCAGACTCTATAAAGTGATGAGGTTAATAGGTGAATCCTGTCCATCAGGCAGTGGGTGTGGCTCTGTTGTCCTGAACACAGTCTTTGATTTGTATGTGCTAGTTATTTACCTGACAACCTCACCATAAGGCCCTCCTCGGTTCTGGGTCCCTAAACATTGACTGACAGTTTATAGTTTTGTCTCAGTTGTCAATATAAAAATAGCCCAATTATCACCTATGTTAACAAATTATCACCTATCTTAACAAATGTTTTTAACCTGAAATTTATCTGAGTATTGAGTCTCAAAATTGATTAGTACCACCTCCCTGATGGAGACAGCTACTGGTCTATTCTTATACACACACCCAGCCCTTTACTCCCAGATCTCTCCCAGAAAACAGAATAATGTCTACATGCAGTTATTTTTGCTGGAGATTAAAATTTTTCAACAGGAGTACATTAATATGTCTATATGTCCAGAAAAATAACTTCTGGTTGAATATCATTGTGTAATTTTTTTTTTTTTTTTGCGGTGCGTGGGCCTCTCACTGTTGTGGCCTCTCCCTTTGCGGAGCACAGGCTCTGGACGGGCAGGCTCAGCGGCCATGGCTCATGGACCCAGACGCTCCGTGGCATGTGGGATCTTTCCGGACCGGGGCACGAACCCGTGTTCTCTGCATCGGCAGACGGACTCTCAACCACTTCGCCACCAGGGAAGCCCTATAATTTCTTTATAATTGCTTAGGCTCTAGTTAGCAATGATTTAATAAAGTACATATGAAATGTATCTGTTATAATGAAACCTTTTAGTTTTAAGGAAAAAATTTTAATGAAATATCAAGTGCATAATGTAACAGTTTTCTCTGGACCATGTTACCCTGTTAAAATTGCTGTATTGTTAATTAATTAAACAGGTGTAATCAGCATCTGGGAAAAAAAAAGGAGCCTAGCTTGTGTGCTAATACAACCATGAATTTAAGTTGTCAGTAAACAGTTATTTTGATGTAGGCATGGTTATCTCCATTTCACAGACATGAGGCAGGAGCACATAAGTGGCTAACCATTTAAGCTTTAGAGTTGGGTTGATGGGGGTTCAGATTTTGACAATCACTAAGCTACTACAAGCTTTGTGACACTGGGCAACTCTCTTCCATGATTGAGTCTAATTTCCTCATCTGTGAATAGGAACAATAATTCTAACCCACAGACTTTTTTTCTCTCTTGCTCTTCAGAACCTGTTCTTTCAAAGTCCACCTCAAATCATGCCTCCTCCCCAGTCTTGCAACTAGCTCTTTAAAAATAGTGCAAATTCCAAAACCCTGTCCATAAGAACCCAGACTGAGATGCCAAACTGACCAATTCTGATAACCCTCTGTGGTGATAATCTGCCAGAAACGAGTAAAGGCTGCCATCTTCAGATGGCTTCGGTGCCCATCTGCACTGCTTTGCTCGCAGGATACCTGCCTGGCCCCGCAGCTCTGGGTTCAGTGATCTCTGCAATAGACCAAGGTGACTGCTGGAGCACTGCTGAGGAGAATGGCTGACAATATTTGAATAAATTCAGTGAGAAATAAATATAAATGTTCAGTCTTTTATCCAATTCACAGTGCTGAGAGTGATCATCAACAAGAAATAAAAGTAAAAAGAGAATATAGAAAACCTGGATCTGCAAAAGTTGACTTGAGAAAAATGGCATTGACGGAAAGAATGGCCATACTCATACCAACAAAATCTTATGATAGAAGAAGATATGGTTAGTAAAATTGAGATGGAGCCAGCCCTAGTCCACAGATCAAACCTTTTCAAAATACTAACAGATATTTTAATAGTCATAAACAAAACAAAAATGCCTAATATATGTTGGTTACATAAGGGGTCCTGTCTAGTGCAGTAAGACAAGAAAAAGTGTAAGATCTAAACAGAAAAAGAAAAAAACCTTCGTTATTTGCAGACAATATGATTGTCAACATAGAAAAGCAAATTGATTCCAAAAGCCATTGGAAATCTTAAAAGATTTCAGCATTGTTGCTAGATATGAGCTCAATACAAAAAATTCAATTGTGTTTCCTTTGAATACTGAAAACAAATATGTGATTTCTAAAGCTACCATTTACAACAGCAACTAAGGCACCTTGGAATAAATCCCCCCCAAAATTATACAAAATCTTTAGGAAGAAAACTACAAAATGTTATTGAAATTCATAAAATAAGACTTACATAAATGAGAAATCCAGGAGGGTCACTAATGGGGAGAGTCAGCATTACAATATGGCAATTCTGTACAAATGCAATGCAAACCCAATTAAAATCCCCAAAAGTGGTTTCCTGGAATTTAGTAAGCTGGTTCTAAAATTTATACAGCGGATCCAAATATAGCTGAGACAACCTCGAAGAAGAAGGAGAAGGAAAAGGAAGAATGTTTCCCATTAAAAAAAAAAAAAAGAAACTAGAGTTAGGCTTCATTTTAAAAACAGGAAAATCTGGCCACAGTGGGAACGATAATTAGCTGGAGTTGACTAGCAGCTGCCCCTTCAGGTAGAATATGTGCCCTCCAGTTCTCCCAGCACTTTTCCTTATTTAAGGTACCTACCTTGTAGATATTTGATTGTGTGTTAGTTACCTGGGGTGGGCAGTTAGGGTGAGAGGAATAAAAGAGATTATTTAAAATACATGGGTTCTGTTTGGCTATGTAAATACCCTCACCATGGAAAGATCTGAGCAGGCAAGCAGAAAGAGTAAAAGAGTGGAATGCGTGAATCTAAGACTTTGATGCTTCTGGTTAATGATCCCAGTACGATCCTGGGGATGTGCGGCAGAGAAGGGATGGATGAGAGCACGTCGAGATTTATAAAGTGAGGGAATCGGAAGGTCCAAATAGCACAAGAGTTGGAGATGCTGTCTTCCTGAAACCAGTACTGGAATCGGAGTAAAGGGAAAGATCTTAAGAACTCACAGGGACTCCCAGATGCTAAGCAGAACTGCAAGAGAAATAGGAAAAAATCCAACACCGGCAGAAAGGAAGAATAACCTTCCCTGGAAACCCATTGTGGACTAAGCTCTTTGACACAGGTTATCTCCTTGGACCTCCAAATTCGTCCTCTGAAAGTAGATATTAATATCCCTTTGTTATGGATGAGCAAATTGAGCTATGAAAACTGAGGTCATTGGCCCCACGTGACAAAGCTGAGATTTGAAGCAGTCAGATTCAAACTAGGGTCTCCCTGAGTCCACAATCCTTTTCTTTCACTAAACCCAGAAAGATCACTGGAGCACCCTGAAACACAAGCAGCTATGGTAAAGAAAACAAGATGACAAAAGGTGGTATTAACCCCACCCCCTCAACTACCCAAATGTTATCAATGCTTCTGAAGCACCAGTTGAGACAGGTGAGGTAGGAATAAGGATTGTGTCCAGTGCTAACTTTAGTTAGGGAATCTGTGTGAAGGCGTTTCCTGGAGAGTCTGATCCAAAGAGTTCTTTATCCAAAATGTCAGAGTAAAGAAGTAGAAGTATAAGCCACCTATGCGTGGAGACTGCCTGTTAACTCTGCCACTTGGCCAAGTGATTTAACTCCCATCCTCCAAGCCCTGCCTCCTGTAAAATGGTATAATTACAACATTGTTTTGGAAGATTCCATGTGATAAAGCTTGTAGTGTGCTTAGAACAGTATCGAACACTTAAGCGCTCAATATAATTGTCATCATGAATATGATGGAGGTCTTCTTAAAAAATCATTCAGTATGACTTACTTAGAAATGTATCAAAAAATAAGGAGTGATGGATACAGGCGTAGTGTGATAGGTATAGTAAAATTTTAATGAAAGATAAAATAGTTTAAAAGTTAAAATGTTCACTTGCAAAATTCTTTCCACTTTTTGTATGTTTGAAAATGTCCATAATCCAACGTTGGAAAAATAATGCATTGTGATCTGCTTTGGGAGGAGGAAGGGCTAAGTTTTGTCTTTGTTTTTTTAATAGAAAAGGTACAAAAATGAAAACAAAATGGGCGAAATCTTCCTCAACTCTCTCCCGCCTTCGGGCTGTGGGGCCGTTAGTAAAACTGCTTGAATGAAATCATCGAGGACCGCTTGCGAAATACCAAATCCTCGAGAGCGAGGCCCAAGGCTGCCAAACCCTCGCGAGGGATAGGGACGCGCTCCAAGCTCCGCATCCCACTTCGGTGCCGAGGAGGTAGGGTTGGAGCGAGCACTAACGGAAACGCAGCCAGGCCGTTACCAGGGGGTTCCCGGCCCGCGGCCGCTGACCGCCGAGCGCCGCAAGTAAATACCTTAGCGGGGCGGGGGGGAGAAGCGTCGAATTTCAAAAAAAAAAAAAAAAAAAGAAGCCCAAACCCCCACAGCCCCGGGCGGGCGGGCGCGCGCCATGGGCGCCCTTTGGCTGCGGGAGTGAGTGGAGGATGCTGGGAAGGAGGTAAAATGGCTACCGGCGGCGGCGCGGAGGAGGAGAGGAAGCGGGGGCGGACGCAGCTCCTGTCCCTTGCGCGCCCGGCGGCCCGGGCCGAGGAGGCCGAGGGCGGCCGCGAGAAGATGGGCTGGGCCCAGGTGGTGAAGAACCTGGCCGAGAAGAAGGGCGAGTTCCGCGAGTCGCGGCCTCCGCGGCGGGAGGAGGAGGGCGGTAACGGCGCGCGCGGCGGGCTGAGCGCCCCCGCGGGCCTGGCGGCGCCGGGCCTCGGTGACTTCCCCCCGGCCGGCCGCGGGGACCCGAAGGGCCGCCGGAGAGACCCGGCCGGCGAGGCGACGGACGCCCGCAAGAAGAAGGGCGCAGCCGAGGCCGGCAGGAGGAAGAAGGCCGAAGCGGCGGCCATGGCGGCCCCGGCCAAGCCCGACGCGGCCGAAGACGCGGCCGAGCGGCCCCCCCAGGACGAGCAGGCGATGGCGGCTGGCCCCGCGGCGGGCCCGGGCAAGGGCCGCTTCCTCGTGCGCATCTGTTTCCAGGGAGACGAGGGCGCCTGCCCAACCCGGGACTTCGTGGTGGGCGCGCTCATCCTGCGCTCCATCGGCATGGACCCGAGCGACATCTACGCGGTCATTCAGATCCCTGGCAGCCGGGAGTTCGACGTGAGCTTCCGCTCGGCGGAGAAGCTGGCCCTATTCTTACGCGTCTACGAGGAGAAGCGCGAGCAGGAGGACTGCTGGGAGAACTTTGTGGTGCTGGGGCGGAGCAAGTCCAGCTTGAAGACGCTCTTCATCCTCTTCCGGAACGAGACGGTGGACGTGGAGGACATCGTGACCTGGCTCAAGCGCCACTGCGATGTGTTGGCCGTGCCGGTGAAAGTGACCGACAGGTTTGGGATCTGGACCGGGGAGTACAAGTGCGAGATCGAGCTGCGCCAGGGGGAGGGCGGGGTCAGGCACCTGCCGGGGGCCTTCTTCCTGGGGGCCGAGAGGGGCTACAGCTGGTACAAGGGGCAGCCCAAGACGTGCTTTAAATGTGGTTCCCGGACCCACATGAGTGGCAGCTGCACACAGGACAGGTGCTTCAGGTGCGGGGAGGAGGGGCACCTGAGCCCTTACTGCCGGAAGGGCATCGTGTGTAACCTCTGTGGCAAACGAGGACACGCCTTTGCCCAGTGTCCCAAAGCGGTTCACAATTCCGTGGCAGCTCAGCTAACCGGCGTGGCCGGCCACTGAACACCCGCCTGCCTGCCAGGGTGAACACAGAGCCAGCTTACCCCTCTTAAGTGCCAAAACTTTTTTTTAAACCATTTTTTATCGTTTTTGAAGGAGATCTTCTTAAAACTACAAGAGACATCTCACTTTGCCTTCCTAAACTGAGTTTACTCCATTTCAGCCTTTCCTGAATTTGGTGACACTGTCATCAGTAACGACTACCGACCGAGAACTGTAGTGTGCAGATATGTCTCCCCTCCCTTTTTTAAAATTTATTTTCATTTTTGTATTTGGAGATTTTTTTTTCTGGTACTTTTTACTCCCCACCCCTTGTCTTCTCCCCGGATTTTCATTCTTCTGGCTGCCTTGCTCATCTTTATGCCCCAGTGCTAGGTAGGGGCCCAGCAATGGTCGGCACTCCATCAATGTTTGTTGAATTGAGAACATTGTTGACCCTGGCTTCTGTCAGGGTGTCTATCTTTTGCAGCTCATCCCGTCCCCTTTTAATTTGCTGCTTCTAATCTATGTGGTCTGAGAATTTGTGAAACCAGTGTTGTTAGAAGTGTATGTAACCTGAGTCAATAGGCTCTGAATGGTGGCCAAGGGCCTCTCTTACGGCATTAAAATGCATGGACTTTGTGACAGCGCTTTCAGTGGCTCAGAAACCATTCTTCACAGAATCAGAATCTAGAATTTTCCTGCTGGAAAAGACCTAAAAATTGGTCTAGACCAATCCACTGGTTTTCCAACAGATGAAACAGGACCAGAGAGGTTAAATGACTGGGTCAAAATCACATAGCTGTCTGGTGCCAGAGCTAGCCTAGAGTAGAGTTCCCTGACCCCAAGCCCGGTGCTCATTCCACTACCTCTCACACCTCACAACATTTTCCTCAACACTTGAGGGCCCAGAAAGTCTGCTCTTTCCAGAATAACGAGCCCAGGGGATGCTAAGAAATCATCTGGGGAAGGAAGCAGAAGCTTTGGCAGGAGCTTCAGAATACTTGGGAGATACGGAAGGGACAAAGGAACATAATCCAGGGTGTACTCACTGCCCCCTGGGGTACCATATCTGGATTAAAGTGGCCCTGCTCCTTTGTGGCCTTCCCCTTCCCCGTTCATTGCCATCAGTGAGAAATAGAGGTGCTCCTGAGTAAAGAAAGGTTTACATTTGCATCTTAGCCTCAATAGCTAGTGTCCCCAGAGAAGCAGCCGACTGGAGCTCATCTGCAACCTCCGGACTCTCAGGAGAAAGACAGAATTCCAAGGGAGCTGTTAACTCTGAAATGTACTTGGGAAATAGGCCAAGCTAGAGGGCATTGGGTCTACTAAGTGTTATCAAGTTAAAGTAGAAAAGGCAGTACACTGCTTTTCTTTTAGTTTTTGTCTTTCCTTTATGTTTTGCTATTACCTTGTGGCTTAGAATGTAAAATCGATTGTTTAAAGTTTTGTTCTGAATAAATATTTATCTTTTGTATTGCTAACACTGCTGCACTATTTTCTTTCAAAATGTTAGATGCATAGGTTCACAGACCCTAGTTCAACCAAGGCTTCCCACACACCATTTGTTTACTCTGCATATACAGTTCCAGCCCCGCAGGCAACACTTAACACCTACTGTGTTTTCCCAGGCCCTTGGGAGTTGTTACCTAAACCTTTGCATCAAAGTCACTTAGCATACTGTTAAAACTAAAGTGTTAAGTCCTAACTCAGTTCCAAGCAATTGGAATCACTGGAGTGAGTGAAATATTTTTAGTAAGCACCCCAAGCAACTCTGATGGGCAGCCAGGTTTGAGACCACAGTTCTGAATGGTACTAACAAGACTAAGAGGGACTGCCCTCAGGAGATTACAAACCAGTGGGAAAAACTGAGGTAGGTTGTTAGTTTCATCATCTTAACAGTTATTGGAAGTGTGCTGAATTGGATACAAAGTATTCATGGGCTTTAGAAAAAATGCCATCTCTTCCAACTATAAGGGAGGGAGAGAGAAAGGGTCCAGGAAATTTCCCATAGAGCTGACTCACTCCTCCAAGCTAGCCCTGGAGACTCCAGACACAACCCTCTGAGGGATTTTCTAGCCCTGAGGTGATAGGATGATCTGATCCTAAGAATTAATGTTCCCAGTGTATTGATTCTCTGACTCAGTGATTTGAGGGTATTTCCAGAGCTGCTCTGGTACAGTTGAGGCCTGGTTGGCTCTTCAGAATCCTGCCTTGCAGAGCCAGCTCAGCCTTTCTCCTTCCTGTCTCCCAAGGCAAACACAGTCTTCCCTCCTCCTTCCTTCCCTCCCTCCCTCTGTCCTCTCTCTCCCCCGCCTCTCCCCCTCCTCTGCCACGGGTTTCCCTCCCGCACAGTGCTGGAGGCCTGACGTGGGGGGAAAAAGCCTGTATTCATCATAGTCCCCTCCCCCTTCCTCCTAGCAGGCACTGTGCCAAGGAGCCTCCTTGGAAGGAATCTTCCCTCTCTCTGCCCCTCCCCCCCAACTCTACTGGAGAGAGCAGAGGAAGAAACTGTTTCCCTGCCCTTCCCCTCCCCGCCCCCCCATCCGCTCCAGGGCCTCCAGCCTGGCAGTCTGGGGACTGAGCCACGGGCTGGAGCAGAACAAACCTCCCCCAGCTTCCTCTCCTGATCTAGCAGCCCCCAAATTACAATCCCTCACTGTTCATGGGCTCCTGGGAAGTGTGTTGAGATCCCCAGCTTGAGGCTGGCTGACTAGCTGACATTCATTCGTTCAGCTTACAACAATACTGAAGGCCATTAAGAGCCAGACCCGACACAAGGCACTCTACATACACCCGTGAATAAGACTGCACTTGCAGAGGGAGCTACAGATAAGTAATAAGGAAGCAATTTTTAAAATAATATTAAGTATTTTTTAATGTTCTAGAAAAGAGTATAGAATTGTTTTAAATGCAGTTCTACTAGAAGAGATGATGTCTGGACTGAAACCTGCAAAATGAAGGAGTCAAGTGAAGAAGGAAAAGATATTCAAGCAACAGAAGCAGCCTGTGCGAAGACCTGGAGGCTAGAGCACAGGGTGTGTTCAGGCTGGCTGGAGAGTCACAGGAAGATGTGGTTGGGAAAAGGCCAAGAGGAAGTGACAGGGCTTGTCAGTGTAATAAGAGGCTTGATTTTGTCCTAACACCCTCCACTCTGGCCGCCTTCATTCCATTCATTTAACACTCTAACACTCGTATGTTAAGCACCAACTCTTTCAAGGCAACGGATTGCAGCAAAATAGTCAAGCCCTTTGGGGTTGGAATTCTAGAGTCACACAAATATATAATCTGTAATAATGCATTGAAAGAAACATACAGAGTGACATGTTTAATAAGGAAAACTCATCTGTTCTTGGGGGGGGGGTCAGGGATAACTTACCAGACAAAATGTTTGAACTGAGATCAAAAGACTATATAAGAAGTTAATTGAAAGGTGGGGGTGAGGGTTAAGTGGTGGTAAGGGTATGAGCCTAGGTTTGCATAAGAATAACAAGTATAACAACCCTATAGTGGGAGGAGGCACAGTGGATTCTAGAAACCAAATGAAAGCCAGTGTTTAGAAACAAACCACTCTAAGTATTGAGGAAAGTGATGGGCTCTAGGCTGGATATTAGGAATGATTCCTAGAACACCATGGAACTGAGCTACCAGGGGAGCTACAACCTCTCTCACAGAAAGGAGCCAGGAGGCCATCACTGGAAAGGCCGAGTTTGAGGACACACTGTGGAAGCTGCCACTCAAGGACAGGATGCCACTGCCAATGCTACTGCTAGAACAGTGGAATGTCAAGCCCTTGAAGCCAGAGATCATACACTAGAGTCTCCACAACCTTACTTAAAAGCAAAAACAGCCAAAATTGTTTGACTTCTGCCTACTACCACCTTCCAAACCTCATGTAAGTGTACCTAATTGCTGGAGCCCTAGCTGCAAGGGAGTCAGGAAATGCTTTTGCTTTCCAGCATGAGTAGCACAGAAGGCACATTAACAGTGGGAATGGGAGCTGTCTGCCGACCAACCACATCTGGCACAGCCAGTGTGACTACAATGCAGAGAGGGGGAGGGAGATGATGGTACAAAATAAGACTGGAGCTCTCTTGGGGAGGTCTGGTCAGCCATGTTTAGAATTTGAGTCTAAGAATGATGAGGCGCCATTGAAAAATTTTTGAGCAAGGAAGTGACATGATCAGGGTTATATTTTTATAAGGTTATATTTTTAAAAGACCATTCGGGATACTTTGTAGAGAATGGGTCAGAGGGAAGCCCAAGTGTAGAGATGTCACCAAGGTGACAGATGAGGGTACCTTGGACCTGGATGATGCAGATAGAGAAAAGCAGGCAGGGTAAAGAGATTTTTAGGAGTTTAAGTCAACAAGACTTAGACATAGGCTGGAGGAAAAGTAAGTACCAAGGATGACACCCAGGTTTCCAGCTTCTGCAATTGGATAGATAGTGGGACCACTCCCTGAGGTGTAGAATAGAGGAGAAAATCCAAGTTTGGGATGAAGGTCTTCAGTTTGATTTTGGCTATGTTGAGTTTGAGATCCCCGTAGAGGATGTATAAAATAAGGTGTGGGATGGGTGGTTCAATATCCACAGGCCTTAAATTCTGAGGAGAGCTCTGGGCTTGAGATATAAACACAGGTGTCTTATAGCAATGGTTTTCAAACTCTTTAACCACATTCCACAGAAGGTATACATTTTACATTGCAGCCATCCAACATATACATATACACGTGTATACTTATATATAAATAAACAAGTTTATATATAGAACAAGTTTATATAGAAACAATTTTATATATAGAAAGAAATAATATTATCTCTCTGGGTGGTGTGCTCTGATATTTTCTATTCTATTGCTTCATTCTTTTATAAATGCTTATATGACCCATGAAATTGATTGTATAATCTCCTAACGGGTCATGAGAAAAAGCGTAGGGGAGAAAGATCATAGCAACTCGGACCATACCTTATGCAACTCTGACATGTGAGAGTTTTCCCTGGTGGAAAAAGATATCATGACAAACTAAAAAAGGACAGCCAGAAAGGGAGAAGGAAAACAAGAGTGTAGAGACACATAAACCAAGGGAGGATAGTTATAAGTGGCAGGGATTAACTGTATTGAGGGCTGCAAGAGGTCAAGTAAAATTGGCCTTGAGAAATGTCAAGATTCATAAGTCAGGATTGAAGAGTGCCCATTGGATTGAATAATGTGGAGGTCATTGGTGAAGGCCTTTTAGAGTGTTGGGAGAAAGAGGTGGACTAAGGAACAAGTAATCTTCCTAAAATGCCAGTCTAGCACTCTGACCCTTTTACTCCCTCTGGTGCTCTCTACTGCTCTAGGGAGTCAGCCTAGCATACAACTCCTTTTGCAAGAGGCTTCTGGGCCCCTTTGGGACTTTATTCTCAGCCAGAGTGCACATTTCCCTACTTCATGTCAACTTCAGGTATGGCTGACAAAGAGCAACCAGAAGGAGTTCAGTATGATGGAGTGTGGAATGGTATAAGAGGAAGCTAAGGAGTCAGATCATACCAAGTTGAAGGTGGAATTCCACGAGAGCGAGCGTTACCAGACGTGGGCAGAGCCAGTGGATCCATACAGCACCACTTGCTGGCTTGTCAGAGTGACTAAGAATATTTGGGGGAGGACATGTTTCATGAAAATAAACAGATATATTATGGAGGAGAATGCAAACTTTGCAGAGTTTTAAAATAAAACATGGACCAACACCTTTGGAAAGCAGTTTGTTTGGCACTATCAAAATTTTAAATTTACATAATCTTTAACACAGCAGTCATAGGAAATGAATCTATAGCTAAACTTGGACAGGTGCACAAAGATGTTATATGTCAGATGTTATGTATGTTCACTGATGCATTACTTAAGGTACCAAGGACTGGAAGCAACCTGATTATCAGTTATGTATCAATAGTAGTTAGGCTATGGCACATTCAAATAGTGTAACACTATGCAGCTGTTAAAAAGAACGGCTATTAAAAACCATCTAAGACACATTTTAAAGTGAACAAAGCAAGATATGGTATGCTGTTTACGTTTTAATTTTACTTTTTACAGCTTTGTTGAGGTGTAATTGACAAATAAAATTGTAAGATATTTAAAGTGTATCATGTGATTATTGATATACATATTACATTTTAAAATGATGGAATAAATATATACATATGCTTATTTATGTATAGAATAATCTGGAAGGATATTAGTGAAATTGATAACTGTTGCTTCTGAGAAGAACTGGATATTTGGGATTGGGGCTGGAAGGAAAATGTATTTTCCACGGTATATCCCTGGGGGGTTTCTTTGGTTTTGTTTCTAACTATTCCATGTATTATCTCTGGCAAAAAAAAAAAAAAAAATTAACAACAAAAAAAAATGCAAAACACAACACAAGACTTCAAAGAAATTCCTGTAGACTCTGTAGAAACAGGAGTCCATTTCCTCTACCTTTAAAAATAAGACATTTTGATGGGAAAGTTTAAAACTCTAGAGCAGCCAAGCCAACTCACTGGTGTCCCTGCTTCCAAGCTTGGTCTCCTTCCACCCAGGAAAATCGTCCCCAAAACAAAATTTGATCACGTTAAGCCCCAGCTTAAAAGACCTTCAAAGACTTTGTGTCCTCCCTGGGGCCCACCAGGCCCTGCCTGGCCGCCCAGCCTCCTCTGGGCCTCACCCCCTCACCCTGGCTGGGCTCCTGCTACTCATTCCAGGAATTCACCCTCCCAGGCCCGTGGTTAACCCTTACCTTCCCTGGCCCTCAACTCTAATGCCACTTCCTAACGGCAGCCTTCCCTAACCTTCTAGACAAAACCCTCTTACACTCCCCTCCTTTTAGTGGTCACTGCAGGTACAATGATATGTTTATTTATGCCACGGTTTGATTGATATCTGCCTCTGTCTCTCAATTTTGAGCTCCCAGAGGGCAGAGACCAGGACTTTTTTTGCTTGGTTATAGTTCCAACATTTCGCACTGTGCCTGGCACATAGTAAAACCCAATAAATATTTATTGCATGAATGATCTAGAAATTACTTGGCTGTGGTTACAGATCAGGATATGTACCTCCTTATCCTTTTTTTATTCCTTTTTTTAAATTGAAGCATAGCTGATTTACAATGTTGTATTAGTTTCAGTTATACAGCAAAGTGATTCAGTTTTACATATATATATTTTTTCAGATTCTTTTCCACTACAGGTTATTATAAGATATTGAATGTAGTTCCCTGTATGGTAGGTTCTTGTTGTTTATCTATTTTATATACAGTAGTGTGTATCCTCCTTGTCCTTTATAAATGACACTCAAAGTATCCCTTAGCACACCTGTCACTGACTCTCTACTGAATGAGGGCTTATTCATTCATCTTCAAAAAGCAAATTCAAATTTTGGGATTAACAGATACATACTACTATAAATAAAATAGATAGACAACAAGGACCTACTGTATAACACAGGGAACTGTATTCAATAACTTGTAATAACCTACAATTGAAAAGAATCTGAAAAAGTTATATACATAACTGAATCACTTTGCTATACACCTGAATCAGAGTAAATCAACAATACTTCAACTAAAAAATAATAATAAAAAAATTTTTTTTAAATTGAATTCACTCCTTCAGTCTTCTCACTTTTGTTAAGGGTTTCCTTCAGCCTGGAGGTCGGGCCCATCCTCCCCTATTCCTCTGAGGGCATATCATTGAGACTTAGCCTGCATGTCCCCCGCACTGTGAGGCACAGTGGATTGTGAATGCCTAGCTTCAACAAAACACTCCCTTATCCCTGGCAAGAGTAGCTCTGGCCCTGAGCCCTGCCCCTTCTCAGGGGATGGGGTGGGAATCTGTAGGCACAAGAGGAACTGCCCACCCAGAGTCTGTGCCCTCCCTTTCCAGACCATTCTCCGAAACCCCAGAATTCCCTTCCAAAATACCCCTAAGCTCAATTAGAACCTTTGTGGCCTCAACCCTGGGTTCATCTCAGCTGAGGGCAGGTTGCACTGCCTGATGCACCCCTTACAGACCTGAGGCTTAGGTCTCAGAGTAGCTGTTTGCAAGAGACACCTAGATGTGGCAGCTGGGGTGTCCACTCATACGTGCTGGGTCCCTCACTGATGGGATGGGAGGTAGCTGGACAGGGGTTGGATGCAGGATCCAGAGGGTAGCCCTCGCTGGGCCAACACACCCTGGCACAGACCTCCAAGGGTCCTGGAATTCTAATTCAAACCTGGCTTTTCCAGGTTGTTGTGAAAGTAGATCCGTCAAGGAGGAGAATATAACATATTTAACACCTTAGATTGATGATGGATGTATCACTTCTAACTACAGAGGGGTGTGGTATATGGGCCTCCAATTGAACTCTTGTCCTGGGCACTACAAATGCCCCTGTTTGGTTGTACCATTTCTTAGCTCAGACAAGAAATGTAAGCTCTCTGGGCCTGTTTCCTTACCAGAAAAATGTGTTTAATGGTAACTGCCTTATCAGGGCCGATGAGAAAATGAAATAAAAATTCATGTAAAGGGCTTGGCAGAGTGCCAGACCCTCAGTAAACAGTAGCTCTCATCGTTAGTTTTTCCTTTTTGTCCTCTGGCTATCATCTCCCACGATTTTCTAATGACATCCGAACTGGTCTCTTTCGTAAAATTTCCACACTGCTCCTCCCTCCTCACCCACATAAGGATAACCCCCTATTCTCTCCACCTAGTCAAATCCTACCCTGTCTTCAATTATGGTAATAGCTGCTGGTGACTGCAGTTTACTGTGTTTCAGGCATTGTATTCAGAGGTTGACATGCATTATCTCACCTCAGTTCTGACACCAACACAACGAGGTGGGTACTGTTTATCATTCCCCAAATACAAGGACACTGGTATCTGAAGAGCTGAAGCACTGGCACCTGGTAAGTGGCAGGGCCATTGGGAATGTGAACCCGGTCTTACTACAGAGATAGGTCTCCCAAATGCCTAGTCACGATCCTGTTTGCCGCCTCCTCCGTCCTTCCAGTGCGCCGGCGAGACCTCTCTCCTTCAAGCCCCCGTACTGAAGGCTGTCATACCCCGTCAGGTCTGTCTGCGGGCTTTCGGCCTCAAAGGGCGGGCACTAGTCTCACGCCACGTTGCCCACATCAGGGATCCTCCCTCCTTCTCTCCTCTTTCTTCCTCCCTTCCTCCCTTCCTCCCTTCCTCCCTCCTACTAAGTATCTCGTTCCTACTCTGTGCTAGGCTTTGTGTTCGTTCACATGCACAGTGTTACCAATGGAGAGGTCAAGGGAGGATGGAATTATATGTCATTTTTCTCTTTCGTCTTTAACGCCTTTCTGTTTGTCTGATTTTTTTCCAGTGAGCACGCAGGCTAGGTTTCTCGAACCCAGTTCAGATGCTGCTTTGCTAGGTTGGTTTGGTCGGAGGAAAGCCCTGTCCCCTTAACTCCCAGCCCCCACGCCTCCTCCACCAGCCCTCAAATCCAGGCCGCCCATCCCCCCTCCGGAAGGGGGGAGTTGGGAACGAACGCCGAAATCTGAGTGGCTCTTTCAAGCCTCCGTTGCCGTGGAAACCGGCAGCACAGGCCTTGGCGGTCCTTTACACCACCCTCCAGCGACGCAGCCAATGGGCTATGAGCTCCATCCCAGGCGTCCCCGCCCCACAGCTGCCCGGCAGCCCACCAATGGGCAGGTCCCTTGGCTTACAGTCCTGCCTTCCGCTCAGGGACACCGCCAGTGAGCTTCGGTCCTGCTCTCCCTCCAGTTTTAATGAAGCAACAAGACTCGATTTTTCAAAAAAAGGAATTCTCCAAATTAGAAGGAACTAGCAGTAAAGCCTCTGTCAGTTGCAGCCTGAATAATCTTTGGCTGGTATTTTATTTAAGAGAGCAAAACCGTTCCAATTAGACAACAATATATGTCATTCTCTACTAAAACAATTTTAGGCAATGAAAATTTAGGCAATGGGGTTGATATCTGCTCTACGTGGATTTCTTTCAATATTGGTATTTTCATTTAATTTTAAATGATCAAGAAGTTAGTCATCTTTCCTTGTTTGTATTTCAAATGCATACAAATGAAAGACCCTGAGTCATTGAGACATTGACCTAAACAATTGGTAGCTGACTTTCATTGGACAAAACATATTAAAACTGTAGGATAAATAAATATTTCTCTTAATCCATTGAAGAAATTCCATTTTTAAGGCAGACCATGTAATTGCTTTAACACTCTAAAGTCTAAATAAACTAAATGTGTTTTTAAAACCCTGCCATCTTTTTAAAAATGAACTTTATTTTTTAGAAGTTTTAGATTTACAGAAAAATTGCAAAGATAATACAAAGTTCCTATATCCCCCACCCATCCTGTTTCCTCTATTATCAACATCTTACATTAATATGGTGCATTAGTTACCATTAATAGTTTATTCTAATTTCCTTAGTTTTTACTTAATGTCCTTTTTCTATCCTGGGATTCAATCCAGGATGCCACATTGCATTTATCTCATGTCTCCTAGATTCTTCTTGGCTGTAGCAGTTTCTCAGACATCAACAGGACTTATCACTGTTGTTGTTGACCTTGATCACCTGGCTGAGGTAGTATCTGTCAGGTTTTTCCTCTGTAAAGTTGCTCTTCTTTTACCCCTTTTCATGTTCTCCTCTTTGGAAGGAAGTAACTATGCTTAGCCCATACTTAAAGAGTGGGGAGTAATGTTCTACCCCCTTGAGGGTGGAGTATCTATGTAAGTTATTTGGAGTTTTTCTGCACTGAAGATGTGTTTCTTTTCCTCTATTTATTTAGTCATTTATTTACATCAATGGACTCATAGATACTTATTTCATACTTTCAGTTATAATCCAGTACTGCTTAATTTTGTTGCTCAAATTGGTCCAGATTTGGCCTCTGGCAGCTCTTTTAGTTGGCTCCTGTGTCCCTTTGACAGATTCCCATCTTTGTGCGTCTTTTGTTGTTCTTGAGCACTTCCTTACCTTCTGACACTATATGTTGCCCCAGACTCATCTTGTATATCCCCTGCCCCAGTCCTAGAATTAGCTGTTTCTCAAAAGTCCAGATTCCTCTTATTTCAACTAACAGAACAAAGAAATATATGTGTATATGCTAACCTGTGTACATAAACATATCTATGAATATTTCTGTATGTAACCATCTGCATCTGTATTAAGGTAAGGTCCTATTTATATTTCCAGCTCTAATCCATTACCACATGAATCATTCTAGCCTCCTCCCCTTGCTCATCTGTAAATTCCCACTCCAACAATGAGAAACCTGGCTCCCACCATTCACCAGTAAAAATGTATAGCAGCATCAGCATTGTTAACCCATACCCCTGTGGGAAACGTTATCAACTTTATGTACACTTTCTTTTGCTTTTAGTTTTACAGACCCCGCTCATTTCTAAAGTTGCTTAAGTCAAGCTCCTTTCCCCCACCCGCTTTAATGAGGCTGTTTCATACATTTGTAATACAGTTTGTTTTGTCACATTCTGCATTCCATTTTGGGATTCTCCCCGGTCATAAATGATTTTTAAATTTTTCATGCATTAAGATTTGCTCTTTCTAATGTATAGTTCTATGGGTTTTGACAAATGCATAAGGTCTTGTATCCACCATTATAATATACAGAAGAGTTTCACTGCCCTAAAAAGTCCCCTGTGCTTCACCTATTCAACCCTCTCCCCACCCCAAACCCTGACAACCATTAGATCTTTTTGCTATCTCTATAGTTTTGCCTTTTTGTACATTTTCTTTTAAAGAGAATACACACAATAGAGTACTTTTGTTGTTGCTCTTGTTACAACTCATTGACTTTTTTTTTTTTTTTGGGTGGCACCACGCAGCATGTGGGATCTCTGTTCTCCTACCAGGGATCGAACCAGCACTCCCTGCAGTGCAAGCGCGGAGTCTTAGCCAGTGGACTGCCAGGGAAGTTCCACAACTCATTGACTCTTTACCATGCTCCATGTCCTGAAATATTATGCTCTCCCATTTTGCAGACGAGAAAACTGAGGCAAATGAGTTGAAGTAACTCCCTAAAAACTCATACCATTGAACAAAGTTTGACTTCAAACCCTGGGTGCTTTGATTGTTTAAAGCCCCAGTATTTCCATGCTTGACTTCTGAGTCACCTATGGGAGTCCTCTATATTTAGCCAATAAGGTGGGAATGACTTATTTCCCAGTTTCCCCAGGCAGTCCCAGTTTATTTCTGTTGTTCCAGCATAATTATTAATAGTGTCCCCTTTCATGATAAAGAATATGGTCACCTCCAAAGGAAAAGTCTAATGAATTTCAGAGTCAGGTTGTGGGAATTGTACTCTAGGAAATGTGGAGATGTACCGATGGGGTGTGATGTGAGTCACCAGTTGGAACCCACTGTCCAGATAAAATCAGCTCCTCCATCTAGTCACCGTCCCCTTCCTTCCCCCAATCTGATTATTCCCCAATTCCATCAGCCCTGCTGGTGCTGCTAAAATGCCCCTGATGCTGTCCTCTTCTCCCCATGAACATGCCTCCAGTTCTGGTCTCTCCTTGCTGCCTTGTGCTTCTGAGTCTCAAACTACATCTTATGGACTGGCAACCCAGAATTCCGTCAGGATCTTTAAGACTTTGGGATTTCACAGAGAAGTTTAAAAAACTCCTCTCACCCCTGAATAAAACTATTCATTTTAAAATTTGGAGATGGACAAAAATTGACAACTTTTTATTTTGCCAAGTAAGGATGAGGAAAACCTCCATCTTCTCTCTTAGTACTGCCTCTTAGAAATATAATGCAAGCCATAAGTGTTATTTTAACTTTTCCAGAAGCTACATTTTAAAAAGTAAAAAAAAAAAAAAAAAATTAAATAAGAGAAACAGGTGAAACTAATTTTAACATATTTTATTTAACCCAATATATCCAATATGTTACAATCTCAAAAATATTAATGCGATATTTTAATTTTTTTTGCTAAGTATTTGAAAACCAGTGAGAATTTTGCACTGTAGCATATTTCAATTTGCAGTAGCCATACTTAAGTGCTCAAGAGCCCCATGTGCAGTTCTATACCATTATTCAGTAAAAGAGCCCTGTAATGTACATACACACACACACACACACACACACACACACACACGATCATAATCTTTGAATTTTTCAAACAAGACATTTAGATGAATCAAGAAATGAATTACCTTGTTCTTATTGCTCTTCCTCTTTATTATGAATGTCTTTGAGGACGGTGCTGGTTCAAAGACTGATGTTTTAGAGCTAGACACAGTTGGGGTGGGTGGAGTTGCATGATGGTGTCTGTGACAGCCACGCCCACACCCGATTTGGCTCCTTCCTCCCTTCACTGAACAGGTATTGAGAGTCTGTGTTGTGCCAAGATCTGCTAAGTGCTGGGGAGAGTGGAAATCAGGTGGGTCCTTTGATCCCATGGAGCTTCTGCTCTGCTGTGGTGTACCAAGTGGGGCTCTGCAGGCAATGAAAGGGTGTATTGTCTGCGGAGAATTTGAGAACAATAAAACTGATTGAACATCTCTCTGCATTTTATTATTACCATGTGCCCGCAATTCTAAACCATGTCAGTGTAAGACACTCCTCTCTGAAAATCAAGTTGTTGGTCTACCTTGAGTCCTAATGATATATTTGTAAGCTTCGAATCAGCATATTTTAATCACTTGTACACTAATAAACATAATCGCCTACAAGGAAGATAATTCAGAGCACTCCCAGCTATACATTCAGCCCCTAACACACACCAAGTCAGACACAGCTACACGCGTTAGCTTTGAGAATAAGTTCGTAACAGTCCAGAATTGTTCAAGCTCGCTTCCTGAGTACTTGTGTCTCCAGCCCCTTTGGTACAACATATGGCTGTGTTTAAACAATAGATTCAAAATAAACAATGATAGCACAGTGATTAGGAAGCTGAAGAACCAGAACTTGAGTTGCTTCAATTCTGTCATTCTATGTGACCACTTGAAGCTGTTGTATTTAAAATTTAACACAGTGAAACAGAGAGTGAATGGCCAAGCGTGGTAACTGCAAATTTTATTATTTAGTAAAATAGTATTATATATAATATTATTATTATTTAGTAAAATTGTGTTTTACCGAATTTGAATCATATAGATTTTTTTATAGATTTATTTAATTTATTTATTTATTGGTTGTGTTGGGTCTTCTGTTGCTGTGCCCCGTCTTTCTCTAGTTGCCACGAGCTGGGGGTGGCGGGGGCTACTATTCGTTGCGGTGCACGGGCTTCTCATTGCAGTGGCTTCTCTTGCTGCGGAGCACGGGCTCTAGGCGCACAGGCTTCAGTAGTTGTGGTACACGGGCTTCAGTAGTGTGGCTCGCGGGCTCTAGAGCGCAGGCTCAGTAGTTGTGGCGCATGGGCTTAGTTGCTCTGCGGCATGTGGGATCTTCCTGGACCAGGGCTCGAACCCATGTGCCCTGCATTGGCAGGCGGATTCTTAACCACTGCGCCACCAGGGAAGCCCCTGAATCATATATTTAATATTAAAATTGATTCTTATCTTTAAAGTGATTTCTTATTTGCTTTTAAACTGTAATGTAATTAATGGAATGGAATGGAATTATTATTGCAACAGACCACTGTGTGGGTGTGTTTTTTTCTTTTATTTTTCAAAGAAATATAGTAATATAATTGAAAAGTATGGATCAAATACTCTTTTCCTTTTTTGTACTGTAATATTTATTTTTACCGACATGATTATGTATACAAAGTTCAATAAAAGAGTATTGTCACCATCTGCATTTCTTTTCTGGCCATTATCATTAGTATTATTCATTGTATTTCATGACTGCTGCTGAAAATAATGTCATTTAAGGGAGCCATCTGTTCTGAGTGTCAAATGAGCTAGGCAGGTCACTGGTGCACTGAAGAAAAGGAACATGGGCTTAGAAGAGCTCTAAGGAGGCAGACAGAGGCAGGGGTGCTGGAAAGGATGAGGGAATGGACTTCACAACACCCTGTGTGGGGAGGCTTGGCTTGTTCCACAAACTGAAATGAGACTTGTGTGACTAGAGAGTGGATCAAGACCGAGAAATCGGGAGAGGAGGTCAGATAGGTGAGCAGGGGTCAGACCAAGCTTGCCCTAGTGGGTCAGGTGAAAGTCTGGTGTTTATCTTGAGAGTAATGGGGAAACCACTGGTGGGTTTCAACAAGGGAAGACGCACAAGCAGATTTTTGACTGAAAGACACCATCACTCTGGCTTCAGGGAGGAGAATGGAATGGTAGGAGATATGGTGGGTACAGGGACCAGAAAGGAGACTGGGCAGGTACCCAGATAAGAGATGATGGTGGCCTGGACCAGTGGGGCAGCAGTGGTCAGCATCTCTCCAAGAACCTTACTATCTATCTACCACAGTCTGGATTGAACAGCTCAGTGATCAGCCCAGCCTTGAACTCCTGTGGCCTGCAAGGCTTAGACTCTGGGGCACCCATTTGAAAGGACTCAGGATAGCCTGTGTGCACTGATAAATACCACATCCCAATGGCAGACCGGAGTTTTGGGTTTTGCGTTCCAAAATTTCATTTCCTTCTCTGGGCTCCCGGAGGAATTTGAGCACACTTATGATAGAGCACTGACTTTCATTTAATAAATTATTGAGCACCCACTGTGTGCCAGGCACTCTCCTAGGGACAGAGCAGGAAAAAAAAAACAGACAAAAATCTCTGCCCTCTTTGAGCTGGCATTCTAGTGGAGGGGAGATGGGCAAAAAACAAGTGAACAAATAAAATAATTCCGGAATGTGGTGAGTGCTATGAAGCAAATAGAAAGGGTGATGAGTTAGAAGAATGCAAGCAAAAATTAAGATGTCTAACAATACCAAACTTTGCACAGAATGTAGACGAAGAGGATCTCTTCTATGTTGCTTGTGGAAAAGTAAATTGGTACAACTTGGAAGTTTCTAATCACCTTATAAAAGTTAGCACTCACATATCCTCAGATGCAGCCACCACACTTCCCATAAAATACCTGGGAGACCTTCCTGCACTTGAGCACCAGGAACACATTTAGGCTTGTTAACAGGAACACTGTTCATAAGAGCAAAAACCTGGCGATAACACAAATGTCCAGGGACAGAACACTAGATAGAAAAATTGTGGTACATTCTGCAGTGGAAAATGAATGAACCCCACACAGGTGCAATAATTTAGATGAATCTTACCACTATAATATTGAGTGAGAAAGTAAATACCAGAGTATTACATACGGCATGATACCCTTTTTTTTAAAGCTAAAGGCTAGAGAATATATTTTGTTGGGTTTTTTTAATGTTTATTTATTCATTTGGCTGCACTAGGTCTTAGTTGCGGGATCTTTGTTGCTGCATGCGGGATCTAGTTCCCTGACCAGGGATCAAACCCAGGCCCCCTGCATTGGGACCGCAGAGTATTAATTACTGGACCAGCAGGGAAGTCCCAATGAAAATATTCTAAAATTGATTGTGGTGATGGTTGAATAGCTCCCTTAATATGTCACTGAATTGTATACTTTAAATGAATGAATACTCTGGTATTTCAATAAAGCTGCTAAGCTTTTTTTTAAGTGTAAGGGAAGACTCAGGATAGACATTACATCAGGTGAGGAAAAGCAGGGGATGGGATGGGAGAAAAGTTCATAGGGAAAGGTGGGTTATTATTCATGTTCCAGTTCCTGTGCTGGGTTGCTGATTTCACTGTTTTTTTTGGTTTGTTTTTTTTTTTTTGGCGGTACGGGGGCCTCTCACTGTTGTGGCCTCTCCCGTTGCGGAGCACAGACTCCGGACGCGCAGGCTCAGCGGCCATGGCTCACGGGCCCAGCTGCTCCGCGGCACGTGGGATCTTCCAGGACCGGGGCACGAACCCGTGTCCCCTGCATCAGCAGGCGGACTCTCAACCACTGCGCCACCAGGGAAGCCTTGATTTCACTGTTTTTTACTAATATTATATATGAATAAATATATACAAACATGAACTGAACCAATCATGGACAATGATAACAATGTCACAGACCAACAATTCTGTGTACCTGAGATGCAGGGGAATGTGGGCGGGCGGCAGCAGAGAGTGGTCAGGGCAGGCGTCTCTGGAGAGTCCATGTGAACTGAGGCTAGAATGAGATGGACCAGCCATGTGGGGATGGGGGTGAAGAGTTTTCCAGGCTGAGGAGACAGCATGTACAAAGGCCCTGAGGTGGGTTCAAGCCTTCTGTGTTTGAGGAATAACCAGGAGGCCAGTACTTCAAACTCTAATAATAGTAATGGCAGCAGCTACAGGGCCACAGAAAGACCTTTGAGAGGCCCTAAGCACTGAAAAGACGGCAGTGCCCATCCTATGTAATTTAAAATAAGACAAATATTAAGTAGGAAAAGTGTAAAAGTGTTAGAAAAAAATTTTAAAGCTTTTATTTTTCCCAAGATCACTGCTTTGGTGCCTTTTTTTCTTATTATGTCGGTGTTTCTAGGTTGGTGGTGCCCTGAGTCTCTGATAACTAATATTTGTTGTGCATTTACTAGATGTCAGGGATGTGTCTACAACCATTATCCCATTTAATCTGTAAAATAACCATATGAGGAAAAAAATGCTTTTTCCTATTTTAAGGACACGCAAAAGGAGGCACCCGGATATGAATACAGGAATTCTGACTCCACTGAGCAATGAACCGTACAAGCTACCGTTGTTAAGATTCAAACTCGGGGGTCTCCAGATCTCAGCGTCCAATAAGTAGCCGGAGAAACCATTTGGTCGGGAGCGGAGCCTTCTCCTTCCGAGTGCCCTGTGCCTTTAAGAGTCGCCCCCTCCCGCCGGCGAAGATCCAATTTCCCTCCCGGGCACCCAGAGCAATCACCCCGCCCCCAGCGTCTGCGGAGCCGCACGCAGGCCCTCCCTCCCCCAGCCCACACCCTCCGGCTGGGCTCTCCGCGCCCGCCCGCCCGCCCAGGGGTGGGTGAGGTCTACTGCCTGAGACACGCACCTTCCAATCCGGATACTGCCCACTATGCCCCAGCAGAATGCTACCCTAGAGACCCCCATCCCGACCCCTCCCAGCTCCTGATTCCTTGGAGGGACGCTTCAGCGCCCCCACCCATCGCCCGGGCCCACTGCGCGGTGAAGGTGACCTCCCCCAAGGGGCAGCACACGCCCAGCAATGCCCGAGCGGGCTCACACGTGGTGAGAAGGGAGCGCGCAGCCCCTCCCCGCCACGCGCCTCGAGCGTGCGCCTCGGACCCGCCCCTTGGCCTGGCTCCGCCCCCGTGCCCGCGCACGCTTCTCCAGACCCGGGAGGGGCATCGCGCCCTAGTCTGGCACCAGGCTGGTCTAGGTGTGGCATGGGATCTGGGAATGGGGCACCCACGCATCTTCGAACCTCGTCTGAGACGTGTGAAAAACGGAGAGTTCGTCCTACTCAGGACCCTCGGCTGTTTAGGCGAGGTGCCCCGGCCCCTTCGTGCGCTGAGGGAAGAGAGCTGGGACCGCAAGCCTAGGATTCGAGCCCTAATCTGCAGATATTTGGTGTTTCCTACCTGGAAAGTGGGCGTCATGTGCCCTTCTTTCTCAGGACTCTCGTGGTGCCTCAAAAGAGAAGAAAAATATAAAAGGGATTCGGTTCATTGGGCCCAGAAACATTTGTTGAGCGCCTATATGGCTGGATACTAGGCAGGGGCTACATCAATGATACGATGAGGTTGTTGTCCCCTTAAGGAGCTTTCCTGAGCCTAGGTCTCCTCACCTTCTGTTCTGGGGCGGCTAAAAAAGACGCCCCCGAAAGAGGAGGGAGCGGAGGTCCTACCTGGCGGCAGGTGTCACTGAGTAAGCTAAAATTTCAAAGGCAACGCGAGGCGGGGACAGGCTTTCTGGAGCCAGAAGGGAAGCACGCTCGGCGTCCCCCCCCCCACTCTCCCGCTAGTCCCCAGCCTAAGAAAAGAAACCGACTTCATCCGACACCCCCAATCCCAGCCACAAGACCGCCCAGCCCCGCAGCGCGAGCCCCGCCCCACTTCGGCAGCCAGCGATTGGGAGATGCAAATACCAGGTTCTCTGCCCAGCAACGGGTGACGCGGCGCCCGAGCGCGAGGCGTGGCCCGGCCGCAGCCCAAGCGGGCACCTCGGTGTTTACACGGGGCGGCCCCGCGCGCGCCGCAGCGGCCCGCAGACGGAGAGGGGGAGGGGTGGCGCGCGCGCCGGCGGGGCCGCGCGGGGAGAAAGACACTGGAAGGCGGCGGGGCGGAGAGAGGCGCGCGCGGGCCGCGGCCGAGCAGGAGGCTGCAAGGAGAGCCCGCGGGGGCCCTGAGAGTGCAGTTCCTCAGCCCCCGCAAAACAATGTGTGGCGTGCTGCGGGGCGCAACTTGCCGGAGGCGGCGGGGGCGCGCCGAGCCCGCCTGAGACCGCGCCGCTGACCCTCTCCCCCCGCCGTCCGTTGGGCCCGAGCGCCCAGCTTCTCGCTCCCCAGCTCGCGGGGGCCGGGCCGAGCTGCAGGGCGGGGCCGCCCCTCCGTCGCTGCTGCCTCCTCCCCCACCCCCAGCCGCTGAGGATGCGGACGGCCCCCGGCGGCGTCTAGCGGCCCCGGGCCCAGGCGCGATGGTGCAGCAGCGGGGCGCGAGGGCCAAGCGGGACGGCGGGCCACCGCCCCCGGGGCCCGGGCCGGCCGAGGAGGGGGCGCGTGAGCCCGGCTGGTGCAAGACCCCGAGCGGCCACATTAAGAGACCGATGAACGCGTTCATGGTGTGGTCGCAGCACGAACGGCGGAAGATCATGGACCAGTGGCCCGACATGCACAACGCCGAGATCTCCAAGCGCCTGGGCCGCCGCTGGCAGCTGCTGCAGGACTCGGAGAAGATCCCGTTCGTGCGGGAGGCGGAGCGGCTGCGCCTCAAGCACATGGCGGATTACCCGGACTACAAGTACCGGCCGCGCAAAAAGAGCAAGGGGGCGCCCGCCAAGGCGCGGCCCCGCCCCCCCGGCGGCGGCGGCAGCCGGCTCAAGCCCGGGCCGCAGCTGCCTAGCCGCGGGGGCCGCCGAGCGGCGGGAGGGCCTTTGGGGGGCGGCGCGGCGGCGCCCGAGGACGACGACGAGGACGACGACGAGGAGCTGCTGGAAGTGCGCCTGGTGGAGACCCCCGGGCGGGAGCTGTGGAGGATGGTCCCGGCGGGGCGGGCCGCCCGGGGACAAGCGGAGCGTTCCCAGGGGCCGTCGGGCGAGGGAGCGGCTGTCACCGCTGCCTCCCCGACTCCGTCGGAGGACGAGGAGCCGGAGGAAGAGGAGGAGGAGGCGGCGGCGACGGAGGAAGGCGAAGAGGAGACGGTGGCGTCGGGGGAGGAGCCGCTGGGCTTTCTGTCCAGACTGCCCCCCGGCCCCGCCGGCCTGGACTGCAGCGCCCTGGACCGCGACCCAGACCTGCCGCCCCCCTCGGGCACGTCGCACTTCGAGTTCCCGGACTACTGCACCCCCGAGGTTACCGAGATGATCGCAGGGGACTGGCGCCCGTCTAGCATCGCCGACCTGGTTTTCACCTACTGAGCCCACCGTCAGCGGGGCGCGCACGCCCCCTAAACCAGCTGTTTACATACAGGAATCAGGTATTGGGGCCCCTCGGAGGCCGAGGCTGGCACCCCATCTCCCGCACAGCCTCCCCCCTCCTAGACGTGCCCAACCCCCTTCAAATCCAGACATGCCCTTCCCCCGCAGACACACCCCAAGGCAGCCCAACCCCCACCCTTTCTCCTACATCCAAGCCCCTCCCCATCTTACCCCCTCCCGCACAGCCACCAGCAGCCAGCCCCCCCCTCCGATACACCTCCCGTCCTCTCCAAGAGACCTGTACCCCTCCCCCATTTTGCACACGCCCTTCCTCACGGCCGGAGGACACGCCCCTGCCCTTGCTCCGGACTCCCTCCGCCTTAGCCTGGCCCGCCTCCTGTCTTGTTTGGGGGGGGCGCTGCAGCTGGGCGGCCCCGCGCCCTCCTCCCTTGCCCCTCCCTCCCAGGGAGGGGGAGGGGCCCTCTCCTTTTCCCCGGGAACACTGGGATCCGCCCCCTTCTCGCGCATGCTTAATGCTTCTTGGGAGGAGGGAGCTGGTCCCAGTCGATCCTCACGCCCCTGTCAGATCCAGGAAGAGGGGGGGCGGATATAGAGCGATCCTGAGAAATCTTTTGATCCAGGAGCCACGGCTTCCGTTCAACCCGACGGGGCGTCACTGCCTTAAATGGGAGGAGCACTCGGAAGGGGGAGAAAGAGACTAGCCGGCCCGGAAGGGTTGGTGTGGAGCTTGGAACTCCCAAGTGGCATAGCCCCTCTTCCCTTACGGGGTCGCCCAACCCACGTGCACCCACCCCTCACCGACTGCATGACTGCCTCTACAGCTTGTCTGGGTTCCAAGAAGCCTACCTTTCTTTCCCCCACCTGGGAATTGGGGGCAGGGTCTTTCTCTGGAAATCCTTCAGGAGAGAAAAAGAAAACTCAGAACCAAGACACGTAACAGTTTGTTTGGGGACAGGGTCCTTATGCTCCACCCCCCCCCCCGAAGTGCCCTTATCACCTCAGGGCACGCTCCCAGCCTGGGCTCCTTCCTAAGCCCACCGCCCTTTCCTATCACCCAGGTCCCTCTGCCTACAGTATTCAGTGGGAGAAACTGAGACACGTTGGTACTAGGGGGTTGAGACTGAGGCGTAATAGCAGATGAAGTGGCAAGAAGAGCCCCACTTTTCAGCAGCTGGCTTCAGAGAGACCATCGACTGGGCCAGTGAGACTGAAGGGAGGGTCAGAGTAGTCTTGGGCCGTTTGCGCCTAGAGCTGCTGCATCCAGTTCGGGGTGCCCTCGGAAACCCTGCCCCTGATGCTGTTACCCCTCTTACTCCAGCTCCCCGCTCAAGCTCCGCCCCTCCGGCCTCCCCACGCCCCATTTGCCCTCACTACCTGTATCTCACCGGCGTGTGTTCACCCTCCTGGGTGTGCACACACTCTCATTCACACACACAAATCTCAGGAACAAACGGTCCCAGAGTCCTCCGGGACCCCTGCCCAGGGTCTCTGCAGGTCTCTGCCCCACGCGTTCCCGTCGCTGACAAAGCCACCAGCTGCCTCCTTTAAGCTTGGTGCTCCGGCTCTGGGCCTTTTTGCGCGCGCTCTCTTTTTCTCTTTCTCTCTCTCTCTTTCTTTTTCTTTCTTTTTTTTTTTTTTTAAGAAAAACAACAACAAAAAAGACAATGAAAATCCCAGAAAACGTCATGTGAGTGAAGAGATGTCACTGTCTGTGGTCTTGGAGAACTAGTCTCATAGCTGAGGGGAGGGGGCACTGGCACCCACAGCAGGACTTCTGCCAGGACTGAATAAAGTGTATTTGCCCCATCTCGCCCTGTGCTTCTACATGTCTTTGCCTTTCCTCAAGCCTCCCCAAACAGTTTGGCAGGTTCAAGTCCATGTGACTTAGCACCATGCAGGAAGAGCTGGGGGTTCCAGGGCAAGGAGGCACCTGGCCCCTCTAGGCCTCTCTGCTCCCTCTATCTCAGGACTCCTGGTCTTCATTAAGGATGGCAGACTCATCCCTGCAAAGGTCAGGCAGGTGACATGAATGAGAGAGTCTGGGTGGACACTGGCTTCATGACCCACTTCAAGGGGAGCAACTGCTCACTTCCTGCTGGTTGTGACCCTGTGGGAATGCAGCCCACTGTGGCCAGGGGGCTAGATTTTTCAAGAGAAGATGGAAATCTGGATGTTTCTGGGAACATCTCAATTTCAAAATGAAAGCTGAGTGAAATTTTTTTAAATCCTTGTGGACCAAATGAAACATGTGTGCAGGCACACCTAGTCCAAGGGGGCCAGTTTGACCCTGCCCTTAAGATTAAGAATCAGGGTTGACCCACAATGCCTGGGCTCAAAGCCTGGCACCACCACTGAGCACCTGTGTGACCTTGAGCATGTTAACTTCACCCTGACTCTTCTTTACATATGTGTAACGCAGGGATGATGATAATACCTGCTTCACAGGGTAAAATGAAGTTTGAGGTGAGAAGCATTTAACATGGTGCTCCATAAATTGTATTATTCCATTGTCCAGAGGAGGAAACTTAGGGTCAAGGTGCAGAAGCAACTTGTAAAGGGGCTTCAAGCAGCCGAGGTCAGTGACAGGGCCCCAAATATTGGTTTCTGTTTCCTGGTGAAGTGTTACTGCAGGGTGCTTGCCTCTCCCTCCCTGTTTGAATCTGCAGATGGTGTTAGGCTGGCAGCTCAGGGTGTGGAGTAGTGGGGTTCGTCCCCATGCCTAGCACATAACTGGCCCCCAGTGTAGATGTTTTGAATGACTGAAGAACAGCAGCAGAAGCCACAGTGATTCTTGTCCATGAGGTTCTTACCAGTGTGTTTTGGGAACTGAGACCAAGGCTTTTCAAAACTTTTGTACCCCTACACCTGTCCGCCTAATTCTTCCTCTACCAGATCCAATGAATTCCTAAGGTTGGACAAAGCCTGTTTCCCCAGTAAGAACCAAGGCCAAGTGTGCAAGTCTCATTCAGAGAGGGTATTTGGGGACCGGGATACCCATAGATGCTTTAAAAGAGGACTAAAGCAGGTTTGGGAGGGCTGGGCACCTATAGAAAGGGGGCTTGGGGCCGCAGGAATTACAGTGAGCGCTTCCTCTTGGCCTCTTGATTGGAAGCAAGATTGACCACAAATCAAAACAAAACCTTTAAGAAAGAAAAAGTGGAAGAGAGCCACTTCACCCAGGGCAGCCTGCATCTGGTGTCCAAATGAACACAGGTGTAAAAGCCTGCCACTTCCGTTCAAGGTGGGACAGACACAGGGAGTACCTGCCCCCACCCCCAGGTCCTCACCCCAGGGCCCCTCCAGGGTGGCTGAGGCTTTGCCCGGCCAGCAGCACAGTTTGGCTTCCTGAACCCAATTCTGTCTCCTCCGTCTTCTTTTCACAGGTGCTTATCCCTAATAAATATCTTGCACCCCAAACTCAGTCTCAGTGTCTGCTTCTGGACAACCGAGTCTGCAGCGGATGGTGGAAGGGGCTGGACAAAGGGAAGGGGATCACTGGCCCAGCAATTGCAGCTGGGCACCTCTGATGCCCACTCCCTCAGGAGGAGTCTCGGTTCCACCAACACCGTCAGCCCCAACCTCGGGGCTGCACGCTTTCCACCCTTTCCAGTCGGCCTCAATTAGAAACTCCGGCCTCAGCCCACAAGTCACTCAGGGCCCTCTGCTGATGTCATTCTCATTCGCAGTCCCTCCCCTGGCCTAAGCTGGAGAGAGAGGCTAAAAGTCTGTGTTTGCCCTTCATGATGCCCTGGGAGGGGGAGGGCAGGGGGCATGTAAAACGCCAGGCCTGAGACGGTGCTAGAGTACTGCAGGCCTTGGGCAAGCGCCTCCCTTCGTAGGCCTTAGTTTCCCCCGGGTGATGTGGGGGAGGAGGAAATACGAATAGAAGAGAGACCATTTATTGTTATTTTGGTTCCTTCCATTTCTGAAGGAAATGGATTCTGACCTGTGAAAGGTGGGGGCGAGACCTGCTTATGTGGACTTTGGGGACGCCTAGTGGCTGAGAGGAGTAGGAAGCATTGCGGGTGCGCGGTGGAGAGGTTGCAGGGTGTGTCCCACTCTAATCCCCCTCCATTCATGCTCTCTGATTCATCTCTGGGTCAGGTTCCTGGCCGGGGCTATTTGAGCTATCTTGGTTCCAGGGCTTCAAAAACGCCTATACGCTGATGTATTGGCCATCTATTCCTATGTAACGAAATGCCACAAAATTAACCGCTTAAAACAACATGCAATTATTATTTCATAATCTCTGTGGGCCCGGAGTCCAGGCATGCCTTAGCTGGGTTCTCTGCTCAGGATCTCTCAAAGCTGCAGTCACGCTGTTGGCTGGGCTGCATTCCTTTCTGGAGCTCAGTGTCCTCTTCCAGAATCACGGGGTGGCGGGTTGAACTCAGTTCCTTGTGGTTAAAGGACTGAGGCCCCCATTTTCTTCCTGGCTGTCAGCTGGTACCACTCTGGATTCCTAAAAGCCACTCAGTTTTTTTCTTCACAGGCCCTCTATCAGTGTGGAGGCTTATTTTGTCAAGGAGCAGCAGGAGAATCTTTCTGCACCTTCAAGTCACGTGGCTCAAGGAAGGCTCTCTTTTAAAGGGCTCACCCAGGGAAATGGTCCTTTTGATTCACTAAATATCAACTAATTTAATCACATTTACCTTGATCACATTTATGAAGTCCCTTCACCCTTGCCAATAATGTAAGCTAATCACAAGAGTGACATCCATCATGCTCCCGGGTCTTACCCACACCCGAGAGGAAGAGGTTATGTTTGGGCACGCACACTAGGGAGTGGGAATCTTGGGGGCCATCTTAGAATTCTGCTTATCATAGCCGTAACTTCTCAAGCTTATACCTCCATCCCGACACTGCCAGACTATGTTTAGCTGCCTTCTTGTCGTCTTCACTGGGATATCTAATTGGCACCTGAAACTTGGCATGTCTAAAAATGAAGTGTGGTTTCCCCAATCCTCCCAAGCCTGCTCCCCCACCCACATCTTCACTTCTTCACATATTACTTTAGTTGGCCTTTTAAGGCCAGCAAACTTGACTCTTCTTTTCCTCATAGCTTCATATCCCTTATAGCCTATTGGTTCTATCTTCAAAATGTGTCCTGTGTCCTATCACCTCTCACCTTTTCCATGGCCACTCTCCTGGTCCTGGCCCCCATCATCTCTTGCCCAGTATCCTTTACCAGCCACCTTGCTGAATTCCTTGCTTTCTCCTTTGCCCCATTCGTTCTTGTTACCCACAGAGCAGCCAGAGGAATCTGTTTAAGCTATAAATCAGACCATATACCGTCTCTGCTCGAAACTCTCCAATGGCCCCCATCTCATTCAGACTAAAAGCAAAAGTCCTCAACAAGGCCTGTGAAACCCTGTGTGATCTGGCGTGTGGCCCACCCTGGGACTCATCCTTGCTACTTTTTCCTTCTCTCATCATGCTCCAGCCACCCTGGCTTCCTTGTTGTTCCTCAAAACTGCCAAACGCACACCCACTGCAGGCCCTTTGCACATGCTGTTCATTCTGCTTCAAATGCTCTTCTCCCAGGCTTGCTCTCTCACTTCCTTCAGGTCTCAGCTCCAATGTCACTAACTCAAAAAGGTCTTCCCTGACAGTTCATATAAAGTATCACCTCCCCTTACGCTATCCCCTTACTTTGCTTTATTTTTCATAATAGCATTTATCACTATCTGGCATTTATCATATAAAGTTTTATTTTATATGTATCTCTTCAATTAGTATGTAAGCTTCATGAGGAAGGAATGGCCTTTGCACTGGGCTCCATGCCTTAGCTCATTCAATCACTCATTTGCTCACCCATGCAACAAACATTTATTAAGGGCCTGCTTTGCCACGCTTGGTGCTAGGTGCTGGGTGTACAAAGGTGAGGAAAACAGACATGGTCCATCCTCACTGAACCCTCAGGTCTGGGGAGCAGAAAGACCCATAAACACAGGGGTGGAAATGCATTGATGGAGATGGACAGTGGGGCTGGGGGGACACAGAGGAGGCCCTTAATCCAGACATGGAGCAGGGTGTGGTCAGGTCACCTCCTGGAGGAGGTGATGTTTAAGCTGTGACTGAGACCTCAGTGCATTGTTGTGGTTTTAGGACACGGCTACAAGTTCTTTGACATTCCTCCCATAAATTTCCTTCCTCTTGAACCTGGGCTGGTCTTCGTGATCTACTTGTAACTACTAGAATGCAGGAATGAGGCTGTAGGTTTCCAAGGCTAGGTCACACTGAACCACCGTAAGAAGTCCAACAACCCTAAGACTGTCACATGATCAAGAAACCTCAAAACACGTGGAGGGACCACACGCAGGTGCTCCAGGTAATACAGGCACTGCCAAGGCTCCAGACACATGAGTGAAGAAGCCTTCAGATGATTCCATCCCCTAGTCATTCAAGTCTTCCCAGGTGAGGCTCAGCCACCATGGAACGGAGACAAACTACCCCCTCTTGCGCTGTCTGAATTCCTGACCCACAGAGTCCATGAGCAAAATGAAATGGCAGTTATTTGCACTATTCAATTTTGGGGACAGTTTGTTATGCAGCAATTAAAACTAGAATAGTAGGATGAGGCAGATACGGGGGAAGGATAAAGCTTTCCAGACACCAGTGAGAGCAAGTGGGAAGACTCGGCAAGAGAGGCTGACATGGAAGGAAGTCGGCTGTGGCTGGAGGGGTTGGTGAGGAGAGAGGAGATAGACTGGCAACAGCATGAAGGGCCTTGAAGGCATTTAGACTTTATCCTGGATCTCCAGACTGCAGCTCAAGGGATCTTCTGAACACATAAATCTGACCACTGCTGAAAACTTTTCAGTGGCTCCCTATCACCTTCAGGATAAAGTCTAAAGTTCTTGGCCTGGCATTCAAGGCTCTTTGCGGTTGACTTCTTTACTGTCTTATAGACTCTTCTTCAGCTATCAGCTCTACCCAGTGAAAATGCCCTATCATGCCATTTGTTTTTGCTCTTCTTGAGAAATTGGAGGGACTTTGGGCTAATCACTCTGTCTTTTGAGGACTCAGTTTCCCCATCTGTACAGTTAGGTGGTTGGACTAGAAGTGTTTAAGAGCATATCCAGCCTGGCCTTCCAGGAGCCTATGGAACCTGCCTGTCTAGCTTCTTCCAGGTTGCCTAGCAATGAACGCCAATACTCTCTCCCTTCCTCAGAGGTTTCTTAGCAACCCAATTTCTCACCCTCAATTGTTTTCAGGGTTTCCTACTAACTAAATGAATGTCAAGTTCTGTTTTTCTCCTCCAAAAAAATCTGAGACCAAGGAATCTCTTTGGAGACCTGGATACAAACCCAGACTGGCACGAAGCCTGGGTTTGAGTCAGTGGATGATTTGCTGTAACACTTAAAGAAGTTACCTGACATCTCTGGCTTTTATTTCAGATTATGAATACCTATCAGGCACTTTCCCTATTCTCTTGTGTGTGTTTGAGTCAACTACTAAATTTATTCACTCTTTCAACAAATTTTTACTGAGTGCCTACTCTGTGCCAGGCACTATCCTAAGAACTGGGAATTCATCAATGAGCAAAACAGACATAATCCCTGCCTTCATGGAGCTTACACTCCAGTGGATGGAAACACACAATCAATAAACTGATAAATCTATACAATAATGTCATGTAATGAAGGCGGTAAAGTATGAGGAGAGGCTACTATTTCAGACGAGGTGGTTGCATCAGTCAAGAGACGCTAGGAAAGCCAGGGGAGGAAGGGCAGAAAAACCCTGGCTTCTTCCTTTCTCCCACCCACCTCTGCCTCCCATTGGCTGAGCTCAGCTGGAGGCCAGCTGGCAAGGGAGGCTGTGAAATACAGCCTCCAGGGGTCAGCTCTCCAGAGCAGGGAAAGAACAAGGAATGGACTGGAAGGCAACAAGGTCCAGAGCTGCCTTGTGACTCTTGGGAGGTCCACAGGTTTTTTTCAGTTCACTTCCTGCCTATAAGCTGTTGGGGACCCTAGGATCTTTTTTTTTTTTTTTTAACATTTTGATACTTTAACAAAAATTGTGGTAAGATATACATAACATAAAATTTACCATCTTAATCATTTTTTAGGTGTACTGCTCAGTGACATTAAGTAGCCACATTGTTGGGTAACCACCACCACTGTCAAAACTAAAACTCTCTGCTCAGGAATCCGATAACTGCCCATTTACCCCTCTCTCCAGCCCCTGGCAACCACCATTCTCCTTTCTGAATCTTTGAATTTGACTACTCTACGTACCTCATATAAGTGGAATCATACAGTATTTGTCTTTTTGTGACTGGTTTACTTCACTTAACAAAATGTCCTCAAGGTTCATCCATGTTGTAGCATGTGTCAGAACTTTCTTCTTTTTTAAGACTGAATAATATTCCATCGTATGCATATACCACATTTTGTTTATCCATTCACTAGTGGACAGGCACATGGGTTGCTTCCCTCTTTTGGCTATTGTGAACAACATTGCTATGAATGGGTGTGCAAATACCCCTTCAAGACACCCTGTTTTCAGTTCTTTTAGGCATATATCCAGAAGTGGAGTTGCTAGATCATAGGGTAATTCTATTTTTAATTTTCAAATTATTGCCATACTGTTTTCCATAGCAGCTACACCATTTTACATTCTCACCAACATTGCATAAGGGTTCCAGTTCCTCCACATCCTCGCCAACCCTTGTCATTTTCTGTTTTTTTTTTTGTTTTTGCAGTACGCGGGCCTCTCACTGTTGTGGCCTCTCCCGTTGTGCAGCACAGGCTCTGGATGTGCAGGCTCAGCGGCCATGGCTCACGGGCCCAGCTGCTCGGCGGCATGTGGGATCTTCCCGGACTGGGGCACGAACCCGTGTCCCCTGCATCGGCAGGCAGACACTAAACCACTGCGCCACCAGGGAAGCCCTACTTTTGTTTTTTTGATAATAGCCATGCTAATGGATGTAGGTTCCTAGGATTATTTTGAGATTTGAACAGTCATGGGCTTTTTATCCCAGGCTTGTGATTTTTTTCAGCAGACAGTTAACTCAAAAACTTAGGCTTCAGGACTAAAGATACACACAAACATTGTATATCACTGTTACTCCAATAAAAACTAAAAATTAAATTAAAAAAAACCAAACACATACAGACTTCCCTGGGGGCCAGTGGGTAAGGCTCCGTGCTCCCAATGCAGAGGGCCTGTGTTCAATCCCTGGTCAGGAAACTAAATCCCACATGCATGCCACAACTAAGAGTCCACATTCCACAACTAAAGATCCTGCATGCTGCAACTAAAAGATTGCACATGCTGCAACTAAGACCCAGCACAGCCAAAATAAACAAATAAATAAATAAATAATTTTAAAAAACCCCACACAAGCCCCCCTCCAAGAAAAAAAAAGAGCTCTTTGGGGTAAGAAAACAGAGAAACAAAGCAAACCTAAGGACTATGTGTTGAAACATATTGTGGGTTTGGTTTTGTACATGAAACTGGCTATAGTCAAATGGATAAGAAGCCTAAGTGTTTTTTTTTAAGATTTATTTATGATTTATTTATCTATTCTTATTTATTTTTGGCTGTGTCAGGTTTTTAGTTATGGCATGCGGCATCTTCATTGAGGCATGCGGGAATCTTTCGTTGCGGTGTGCAGGCTTCTCTCTAGTTGTGGCGTGCAGGCTCCAGGGTCCGTGGGCTCTGTAGTTGTGGCGCATGGGCTTAGCTGCCCCACAGCATGTGGGATCTTAGTTCCCTGACCAGGGATCGAACCCGTGTCCCCTGCATTGTAAGGCAGATTCTTCACCACTGGACCACCAAGGAAGTCTGTATGTGTTTGGTTTTTTAAAATTTAATTTTTAGTTTTTATTGGAGTAACAGTGATATACAATGTTTATGTGTATCTTTTTTATTGGAGTAGCAGTGATATACAATGTTTGTGAGAATCTTTTTCACTTATACCTATATATATATTCATCTTAGGATTCTTTTCTTATATAGGTTATTACAGACTGTTGAGTAGACCTCCCTTGTTATACAGTAGTTCCTTGATTACCTATTTTACTTTATTTTATTTATTCTTATTGGAGTATAGTTGCTTTACAATATTGTGTTAGTTTATACTGTACAACAAAGTGAATCAGCAATATGTGTACATATATCCCCTCTTTTTTGGATTTCCTGCTCATTTAGGTCACCACAGAGCACTGAGTAGAGTTCCCTGTGCTATACAGTAGGCTCTTCATTAGTTATCTGTTTCATACATAGTGTCAATCTCAATCTCCCAATTCATCCCACCACCACCCCCTTACCCCCCAAACGTATCCATACGTTTGTTCTCTACGTCTGTGTCTCTATTTCCAAAGAGCTCTCTTGATTGAATGGCAGCTCTCAGGAATAATTAGGTGGTAAAGCCACACCCTTTATATGATCTTGGCCCTCAACCATGTTGTCCATCGGAGAAGTTTTACAGAGTATTTTCATCCAAACCCTTTTAAAATTCAATCTCTTACTCTAATTAACTTTAGCCCAAGATACTTTAATCAACAGAGAGGTTTTTTTAAATGGGTGTGAAGGCCCTTAACTTAATCTATGCCCTGAAACATTTTAATGAGTTAATAGATTCTGCTGTGCTCAACACCTCTTTAAAGCTCATTTCTTTCCATTTGGGGTCTAGAAGCATTAGAATTTTCCAACTCTGCAAGAATCTAAATTTCTGAACTCTATTTCCTTTTATTTCTGTTTGCAAATTAGCCCATTCTCTTTACGCGGGCCTCTCACTGTTGTGGCCTCTCCCGTTGCGGAGCACAGGCTCCGGATGCGCAGGCTCAGTGGACATGGTTCACGGGCCCAGCCACTCCGCGGCATGTGGGATCCTCCCGGACCGGGGCACGAACCCGTGTCCCCTGCATCGGCAGGCGGACTCTCAACCACTGCGCCACCAGGGAAGCCCCTTTTCTTCTTCTTTTTTTTTTTAATAGATGGCACTGTCTTTCTTTTATATAAATTTATTTATTTATTCATTTATTTAATTTCTGGCTGCATTGGGTCTTCACTGCTGCATGCGGGTTTCCTCTAGTTGCTGAGAGTGGAGGCTACTCTTTGTTGCAGCATGAGGGCTTCTCATTGTGGTGGCTTCTCTTGTTGCAGAGCATAGGCTCTAGGCGCACGGGCTTCAGTAGTTGTGGCACGTGGGCTCAGCAGCTGTGGCATGTGGGCTCAGTAGTTGTGGTTCATGGGCTCTAGAGTGCAGGCTCAGTAGTTGTGGTGTATGGGCTTAGTTGCTCCGCGGCATGTGGGATCTTCCTGGATGAGGGCTCGAACCCATGTCCCCTGCACTGGTAGGCGGATTCTTAACCACTGCTCCACAGGGAAGCCCAGCCCCTTCTCTTCTGAGCTCATCTCACTCTTGAATATTCAAATAAATGCAGCCAAAGGCACCCCTGTAGTCAGCTTCCCAAGTTACTGCAGTAAAAGTGTTACTAAATGTTCTGGTTCTGTAGAACAAGGATTGCCAGCTCCCCTGCCTGTGGCCCCAACCACTAAGGCAGTGACACACAGTTTGGTTTTGGTAAGTACCCTACTTCTGGTACCAATTTCTTAATCAGTCAGAATAGGCTGGATTATGACATAGTAACAAATTAACTCTGAAATATCAGCAGGTTGACATAGTAAAGGCTTATTTTTTACTTAAACATATTCTGATATTGTGACTCTCCAAAGCAGCTTTCTCCACTCAGAGACTCAGCAATCCCATCTACCTCCATCTTCTGATGCTACCATGTCCATAATCGTCACGGCAGGAGGAAAGATAACTGTAGGGTCATGCACCAGCTCTTAAATGCTCTAGCAGTTCTAAAACACGGCCCCCACATTATTTAACATTTCTCCTACTGAGAGTGGGGAGTATGTCTCCTCTTCTTAAATCTGGCCTCTGTGACTGAAAGAATAGAGTAGAAGTGACACTGAGCCACCTTCTAGACTCTAGCCTTGAGAAACTTGCAGCTTTCACCTCTTCTTTCCTGGAATAATCATTCTGGGGATCCAGCCACCAGGCTGCAAGGAAGCTTGAGAAACTGTGGAAAGTCCTACAAGGAGAAGAACTGAGGCCCCCCCGTCCTCAGACACAGGTGAGCTCCCATCTACAGCCATTACCAGCTTGCCAGCAATGTCAGCAAGCCATCTTGGGAGTGGCTCTTTCCAGCCCCCAGTCAAGTCACCCCAGGCGATGCTAAGTGGTGCAGACTTCCCACTGAGGCCTGCCAGTTGCAGATTTGTGAGCAAAATAATGATCATTGTTGTTTTAAGTCACTAAGTTTTGGTTGGTTTGTTATATAATAACAACCAGAACAAATGCTTTGGCCCAGAAGTGACATGCATCACTCTGCTCATAGCTCATTGGCCAGAACAAATCCCATGGCTTTGTCTAACCTCAAGTGTGAAGCACATAGAAATTGGGTGAGCAGTGTATGTCTCTATCACAGTGATGCAATAAACCCTCTTTGATAAGGTGACATATGGGCAGAGATCTGAATAAAGCCAGAAACTAGCTATACAGATATCTAGAGAAAAGAAAGAGAGGCAGAGAAGCAAACAGGTGCAAAGGCTCCGAAGCCTTGAGGTAGGAGTTTGCCCACTGTGCTGGGTTCATTCAAGGAAAAGCAAGGAGGCCAGTGTGGCTAGAGTCCAGCAAGTGAGGGAATGGAAGAGATGAGATCAAGGAGGGAAGTAAGGTTTTGGGGGAAGGGCAATTAGAGGCCACAGTAAGGACTGGTTTAGCATATCTATTGCTGCATAGCAAACAATCTCACAACGTATACCTTATAGCAACACCATTTTATTATCTTGCAAGATTCTGTGGGTTTATGGGATTCAGTGGGATGGTTCTTCTGCTCATGTGATGGCACCTGGGGGCTCAAGTGGGCTGGAACATCCAAGGTGACTCACTCACATGATGCTGTCCAATACAATATAGCTGGTGCTAGCTGTGAGCTGCAAGTTTGGCTGGGGCTGTCGACTGGAGCATCTACATGTGGCCTCTCCGTGTGTCTTGGGCTTCTTCTGCATGGGGACTGGGATCCAAGAGGGAGAATTCCACAAGTGAGTGTTCCACAATGGGGGGAAAGCTGGTCCTCTTGAAAGCCAGGTCCAGAGCTGGCATAGCATTACTTTCACCCCATTCTATTGGTTAAAGCAGTTGCTGGGTCAGCTCAGATGAGGAGGAGCAGAGTGACAAAGAGTTTGTGGCCATAGTTTTATTATTATTTATTTATTTATTTTGCAATACGCGGGCCTCTCACTTTTGTGGCCTCTCCCGCTGCGGAGCACAGGCTCCGGACACGCAGGCTCAGTGGCCATGGTTCACGGGCCCAGCCACTCCACGGCATGTGGGATCCTCCCGGACCGGGGCACAAACCCGTGTCCCCCGCATCGGCAGGCGGACTCTCAACCACTGCACCACCAGGGAAGCCCCTTGTGGCCATCTTTAATCCACCAGTCTTTCCCTTTTACCTTGAGTAAGATGAGATGCCATGGAGGGTTTTGAGCAGAGGAATGAGAGAATCTCACAGTTTCAAGGATCATTGTGGCTGCAATGTAGAGAAGAGACCACTAGGGGCAGGGCAAAAGCACTGGGGTGATGGGGATGGATGTGGGGGTCTGAGATGGCAGTAGTCATGCCCAAAGTAGGGCCCTGGCAGCAAGATTTGCACCACTGACACTTGGTTGACCAATATGGTGACCCCTAGTCACATGTGGCTATTTAAAATTAAATTTAGAATAATTAAAATTATATAAAATTTAGAATTCGGTTCCTTAGTTGCAATAGCCACATTTCTTTTTCTTTTCTTTTTTTTTTTTTTTTTTGGCCACGCTGTGTGGCATGAGGGATCCTAGTTCCCCGACCAGGGATTGAACCCGTGCCCCCTACATTGGGAGCGCAGTCTTAACCACTCTAGCCACATTTCAAATGCCTAATAGCCAAATGTGGCCAGTGGCGCCAGTATAGGCAACACAGATATAGAACACTTCCATCTTTGCAGAAACTTCTATTGGATGGTACTGGCTTAGACCTTCTCATCTCTTACGAGTTTCCACATCTAAAATCTTTAACTACAGGATCCCACATTCTGACCTCAGACTCCCTTCCTTCCCATCCACTTATTTTTAGACTGCATTGAGCTCTTCAGTCTGGATTCCCTGAGTCTTCTCCAGATCCATCTGCTCCCCTCCTGGGCTGCCTTGGCATCCTTCCCCAACAAGCCAGGATCCATCGTGAGGTCCATCATGGGAACTGCTCTCTCCCTTGCTCTCTGCATTACCCATCACCCTCTCCTCTGCCTCACTAGGAGCTGGGGTACCAGAAGCCTTCTTCTTCTCTCCCAGGTCTCCTGACACTGCCAAAAAAAGTCACAACTATGCAGACCCCTGTCTCCACAGATCATGGCCTCAGAGCCATCAGAGCAAGTTCGGATTCTGTCACATTGTGGCAGGCCTTGGGCAAGTGACTTACTTTCTCAAACCCAGGGTTTATCATCTGTAAAATGAGGATTATCAGAGCTCCTATCTCATAAGATTATTGAGAAGTAAAATTATCCTGGCACATAATAAATTCTCAATAAGTGATATCCATCACCATCATCATCATCATTATTACTGAGTGTTCCAAATCTTTAATACTCTTTAAAAAATTATGGTAAAATATATATAACATGAAATTTATCATTAGCAACATTTGGTACATTCATAATGTTGTGCAACCATCACCACTATCTAGTTCTGGAATACCTTCATCACCCCAAAAGGAAATCCACCCTGGTGGCGCAGTGGTTGAGAGTCCGCCTGCCGATGCAGGGGACACGGGTTCGTGCCCCGGTCCGGGAAGATCCCACATGCCGCGGAGCGGCTGGGCCCGTGAGCCATGGCCGCTGAGCCTGCGCGCCCGGAGCCTGTGCTCCACAATGGCAGAGGCCACAACAGTGAGAGGCCCGCGTACCGCAAAAAAAAAAAAAAAAAGGAAACCCATTAAGCAGTCACTCCCCATTCCTCCCTTAACCCAGCCCCAGGAACCACTAATCTGCTTTCTGTTTTTATGGATTTTCTGAGTCTGGATATCATATATATGGAATCATAGAATATGTGGCCTTTGTGTCTGCTTCACCACCCTTTGAAAGGGTGTTGAACTAAAACCTTTCTATTTTGGCAGTTAAATGCTCTACCCTGGAGCTATAACCACCCCCCCCCAAACCTTCCTCTTTCTTAATTGATAAAGCCTCTTGTTTTCCTCAAGAACATTCAATTTAACACGTTTCCTGTCACTCAACTTCCTACCCTCTTCACCCATAAACAATAAAAATAGTAGTAACAATGACAATAGCGTATTGAGTTCTTATTCTGTTCCGGGTGCTTTGCTAAGTGTTTTATATACACACCCCATTTCACTCTTATAACCCCTTTGAGATGCAATTGCTGATATTATCTCTACTTTACAGTTAGGGAAACTGAGGCTCAGAGCATTGAGATCATGTAAGCAGAGAGTGGCAGAACCAGGGATTCAAATCTGGATCTGTCTAACTCCAGAGTTCAACTCACAAACACCAACCTGCGTCTCTTCTCAGCGGCCCTCCTCCTCTCCTTCCCCGGGCCTCAGAGGGTACTGGATCCTTCCTATGCTGCTGGCTCAATGCCAGACCATCCACCTATACATCTGATCTCATCCCATCCCATCACCTCCCCAACCTCAGCCATCCCCTCTCTCATATCATCGGAGCTGAAGCTGATTCTAACAGATGTGGAGTAGAATCATCTGGTTGCTTCTTTGTTCACTTGTCTGATGCTTGAACTGGGATGACATAAAGGCCAAGCTCAGTTGGGATGGTGGTGTCTTCTGTGGGTCCTCCATGTTATTTTGGCTTCCTCTTAGCATGGCAGCCTCAAGGCAGGCAGACTTCTTGCATTAGCACCTCAGGTCTCCAAGAGCTAGAGTTCCAGGAGGAGTGCCTGTCCTTTCACGTCCTGGCCTCGGAAGTCAGAGCATCACTTCCACCATACTCTATTGGTTGAAGCAGTCATCAGCTCACCCGAGATACAAAAAGAGGGTACCTAGACCCCACCTTGCTGTAGGAGAAGTGCTAAGGAATTTGCAGCCATGTTTTAAAACTGCTGCAGTTTGTTTCCAATCTTTTGCTATTCCCGCACTTCATTTTACTCCCCCCCACAACACTCTTGAATCCATTCATTTCTGTGCAAGCCCACTAGGCCAAGACATCGTCATCTCTGACACGGAGCCTCCTTACGGATTTCTTTCCTACCTCGCTTGAGCTTTTTATCCTGTTCTTCCCAGGGATCGATCCCAGAGGGATCTTTTCAGAGTGCAGATCAGATCACACCCCTCCCCTCTTTAGGACGCTTCCATGGCTCCCTACTACTCTTGGGTTGAAGTTCAGACTCCTTACCTTGGCTTGTGAGGCCCTGAAGGGTCTCACATCTGCCTGCCTCTCCAGGTTCATCTCCCGTCACGTGGGAGGGCTTCAGTCTTGAGCTCTAGGAATTCCTCTCTCTCTCTCTCACACACACACACAGTTAAATGGGTGTAGTACATATATAGCACTTAGAGAAGTACTTTGCTCACACTCAGCATCATATATTTGCTATTTTTATTAGTCTGTGTTCAGTAGATGTTTATTGAGCGGCCTGCTCAATGCCAAGTGCCCTGTGAGGCTCGGGGATACAACAGTGAAGGAACAGAATGTGTCTCCACCTTGCAGGGTTTATGCATCCCTGTGTCCCTGGCCCACAGCCCAAGGAGAGAAGGAACGGACACTCAGGGCACGAAAGCACGTGTGCACAATGGTGCCTGAAGAAGCTTGGAGAGGTGTGGTGACTTTGCCAAGCCCATAGAGTGAATGTGGGACAAAGCCAAGGCTGTGGGTGGACACACGACAAGGAATGAAGAAGCTGCCTGGCAAGGGCTGGCTCTCCAGGGAGATGGGCCAGAGGACACACTGTCCAGGACGGAGCTAGGGGTAGGTTGAGGAGAGAGAACAAGGGAGGATCCTTCCAGAAGGGAAAGGACTTGTCTCTCCCAACAGCTTCTCTCCAACCCCAGCTCCCTTCTCAAGATAAGGGGCGCTGATCCTCAGCAAGGGGTAGGGGCTCGAAGAGGGAGAGAATGGAGAGAGGATGGGGGACTCAGTGAGAGGGTGAGGACTGCAGTCAGATAAGGGGCTCCTGATGCAAGCAGGAGGGGACTTCCTGGTGGGGACCCGGCGGGAGAGAGGTGGGGCTCAACGAGAGAGCCAGGAGTCTGTGAAGAGGATGGGGGCGCAGCCAGTAGATGAGCGTTTGTACACTGGGGTGAGGGCTCCATGAGGGGGGTGGAGGCCCAGAGAGGAACAGAGGTTACAGTGCGGAAATGAAGGCTCAGTGAAGTCAAGGGTCTTCAGTCAGAGGGTTGGGAGACTGAGGGAGTGATGGGACAGTCAGACGAGGAGTTTGAGGGACTGCATGAGGGGGTGGGGCCGAGGGATATGATGGGGTCCCCGCGAGGGGCCTGGGGTCTCAGAGAGAGAAGGGAATTCTTGGAAGGGGACCAGGGCTCGCAATCCTGCAGGGGTCCGAAATCTGCAGAGCCAGCCCTCGGGGCGCGCCGGCGCCCCCCCACCCCCGTGTCACCCCCGCCCCCCAACTGCGGCGCAGGCGCCAACACAACCTACTTCTGCTCTGCTCGCGTTCCCGCTCCCGCTCGGCAGAGACTGCGGACGGAGAGGTGAGCTCAGCCCTGCCCCACGCTCGGCCCGACCCCCACCCCGCCTCCTCCCAGGATCTGGAGAACCCCCACCCCGGCCGCATCCCCAGCCCGGCCGTGTCCCGCCTCGGGCAGGACGGCGGCGCCCCAGCCCTGGTGTGCCTCGGGCTTTGCGAGGTAGGGTCTCGGGGAAGTAGCAGGGGCAGAGGTCTCGCCAGCCCAGCGCCTGGAGACACTTCAGGATTGGTAGGCTGGGCGGAGGCCTCAGAGGGCAAGACCCCACCCACCTCTCTGCAGAAAACCCATTCCCGCCCCTCTTCGCCTCAGTTTCCCTCCAGGGGAAAGGATGCACTTAATCTCGACCGGGGAACTGGTGCTCGGCTCAGAAACCGCGTGCGGTGGGGGCGGGGGACGTTGGCCTGATTTCTCTGGCCTCACTCGCCAAGACAGCGTCTCTTCAGGCCTGAGCTACACTGGACGCTGGAGTGCGCGGGTCTGGGGGTCTGGGAAGGAGAACTGAGCGAGGCCCCATAAAGACGAGAGATTCCAGCCATCTTCGGGCCTCGCGCCTGTCACCGCTCGCCTCCTTGCCGCAGCCTCCACCCCTCGGACCCAGTAGCTCCGTCCTCTCCCCTCTCCCTTCTCACGGAGCTCCTCCCCAATCCCGCCTAAGGACAGCTCCCTAGCACTCCCTTGGCAACCCTGGTCCGCGGCTCTCAGCATCCTCTCCCACCCTCCCCCAGACCGCCAGTCCGCCTTCCGACAACCCTAAAAGGAAGGGGAGGGGCCCGGTCGAGGGGGAGGCAGCGTCAAGGTCACCTTCCCGCTCCGATGCCGGCAGGATCGGGTGATGTATATTTGGAGGAGAGGGACAGTGAGCTGCACGAGAGGAGGAGCTAACCCAGGCCTATAATCCCTGAGCTCCCTCCCCGCCCCGTCCCCTAGGATCTTCGGTTAATGGTCGTTGCACTGATGCTCACCGCCCCGCCGGCCGGGGTGAGGAAGCTGAAATTTCCCGGGGCGGTGCCCGCTCTGGCCACACCCTCTGCAGAGCCCCACCCACCCCCCCTCCCCCATTCCCTCGAGCACCGGCTCTTCCCCCCACCTCTCGCCCGCCCTCTTCTTTCTCTGTCTTTGGCTTTTGATCGCTGCCTTTTCCCATTGTATGTCAGTGGGGGTGGGGGGTATTGTCTCTTACCCCTTTTCCCTTTTTTCCCTTGAGTTTTGGGTGAGGGCTGTGGAGAGCTGTGATTTATAGACGGGCTTTAACGCAGCACTTCTGTGTGCTGGTGTGGATCCATAGAATCACCTCCAACACACGTTGTGGCTCTGTGTGTGTGTGGTGTGTCTGAGTCTCTGTCTCTTTGTGCTGTGCGTCTAGCTCTGTGTGTCTCTATGTGGTATATGTGTGCCTGTCTGTATATGTCTGTGGTGTTTGTGTGTCTGTGTTGGTGTGTGTGTAGGTGCATCTATCTGTGTATGTCTCTGGTGTGTGTGTGTGTTTCTCTGTGCTGTGTGTTTGTGTGCTGGTGAGTCTCTCTACACAGGGATTTGAGGATCACATCTGGAAATGAGAGGGGACTAGAAATTTGTCTTATTCTTCAGTGTAAGCACATTGCTTCATTGTGTTTGAAGCTGCTCAGAGGGACTGAGGGCCATCAGGGGATGCGGGGGAGCCCAGTCCTTGCCCAGCAACCCCCACCCCCTTTGCTTTTAGTCCTAAGGATGTTTGGATACACAAGTACCTTCCATTCCCTAGGCCTCAGTGTCTCCATTTGTGAAAAGAAAGGTCCTTAGATAGGTTTCTTTAGAAATCTAATGTTGAGCCTAAGAACACCTAAGCCTGAGGACCCCTGACTTTCACCTTCTGTGGAGTCAAGGTTCCTTGGGACTTGGAGATTGTTGCCTTTTGAGGGGCAACCCTGGGAGGGATCTTTTAGGACCTTGCAGCTTGCGGAGCTCCACCCGATTGGACGAGTGTCAACCGTGACACTTTCAGCCCAGAATACCTTGAAAGGCAGGGAAATTAAGGGGAAGAGATTTGGAGAGGAGATGGGGATAAGGAGCTCTCACTCTAGACATGGGGCTCTAGAAATTCAGGCTAAAATAATAATGAAGAAATTACAGTAATAATAGTCACAGAAGCTATCGTTTCTTGGCACTGGACACAATAACTGTATAAAGCAGGTGTGATTATCAGCTGTGTTTTACGGATGAGGAAACTGAGGCTTAGCAAGGTGAAAGCACTTGTCTGACATCACACAGCCAGGAAGTGGTGATCCTGGACTCCAACCCAGGCACTCAGGCTCCAGAACCCACAGTTCCAGCCACTGGGTGGCCTCCACAGTGAACATGCAAATTTATTGCCACCAACAAATTGCCAGGCTGTGGGCTAAGCGCTCAGTGCCTTGGCTCATTCACTACACTCAAACCAGCATTCCGGAAGGACAGGCTCTGCTATGAGTGTGTAAAGTGGGTGGAGAGGTGAACGTAGCACAGAGATCCCGGGGGCCTTGGAGACTCAGCACGGGCAACCCTCACTGCGCCCTCCCTCTGTCCAGTGCACCTGGCCTACCCCACAGGGACCGAGGATGCCAAGCTGCGAGCGTCCCTGTGGCTGCAGCCGAGGCCCCAACGTGGAAGATGGCAAGTGGTATGGGGTCCGCTCCTATCTGCACCTCTTCTACGAGGACTGTGCAGGTACCCCCCTCAGCGATGACCCTGAGGGGCCTCCTGTACTGTGCCCTCACCGACCTTGGCCCTCACTGTGCTGGAAGGTAAGGTGGAAGGAGGAGCAATTCCTGTGGTTTCAGGGAGGAGGTGGGATCAGTGGATAGAAAGAAAAGGGGCTGCGTAGCAATTAGGAGTCTTGCATGTTCAAACAAGAGGAAACCCAACTCAAATGAGTTTCAACAATAAAGGGAAAATATTGCTCATTTTATAGAAAAGACCACAGGTTGGGTGCCTTCAGGCAAAGTTCGCTCCAGCAGTTCAGAGCATCACACTGAGGCTCAAGATTTCCTTCAGGCTCCCCATGGTACCCCCATCCTTGCAGCCCATTAGTTTGAGGCTCTCCCCATGTGTTCTCCAAATGACTACTCCCAAGCTGACCCTCAATCTCTCACTCCACACCTTCCAAGGGAAATCAGAATTTCATCCAGTATTTCTTTCAGAAAAGAAACAATGGTTTTTCACTTCCAGAAGTCCTGGCAAGTATTGCATTGGCTCTGACTGGGTCACTTGCCCAGCCCTGAGCTAATTACTATGACCAGAGGGATGGTATATGCTGACTGGCAGGAAGAAGGGTTTACCTCACTTAAATCTTCCTGTGGCTTCCCAAAGATATACTGGGGGACTGTTGCCAGGACAGTAGAAGATGTGAGAGAAATGAACAGTCAAGGTCCATACCAGCCATGGAGAATGGTCAGTTAGGGAGCACCATGTGAGTAAAGGCATGGAAGTGACAGTGAGCTGGGTCCCTACAATGCTCTTTGATAAATACTATAGGAAGCCTGAGACAGAGGGTCCCTCCTCTCTGCTTTCAAAAGGCTTCACTCTAGTGGGAAGGCGAGGTGCCAACCTGCACAGTGAATGCACAACCTCAGGCCAGGTGTGCAGAGGATGGCAGGAGAGGAAATGCCCTCAGTGCCTGGGGTGATCAGGGAAGACTTCCAGGAGAAAGTACGTATTTTAAGTTTTTGAGCATCTTCTTATTGCCAAGCAGCGTGCTAGGATCTTGGGAACACAGAATTTAAGACGATGTCCCTGTCTTTGAGGAGCTCCTAGCTGTGGTTCATTTAGTCATTCTGCAAACATTCGCTCAGCTACTGCTGGGTACCAGCACCGTGCTAGGCATGGAAGACACCTTGGGAGCCCAAACAGGCAGTCTCTGATCTCATGGCTTTCCCAGCTCTCAGTCCAGTATAGCAGGCAAACAGACATCACTTACATAGTAACCAAGGTACACGTCCAGGTGTGCACCAAGGTGAGTGCACTGAAGAGCAAATGGGCACAGCGTTTGCATGAGTGCAGAGCTGGGGACTTGACCCAGTCCAGGGGCATCCTGGAAGGCTTCCCTGAGGAGGTGAGGTTTGAGATGCATGTGATCTGAGGGATGTGTAGAAGTTAACCCGACAGAGGGATAGAGGTAGAGGGCAGATGGGACAGGGGGATAAGATGGGACCCAAATGATGATTCAGGGGGACTCAAGGCTGGCAGAAGGAGTCCACTGCTAGGTGGGAGCTGAAAGGGAAATTAATTCAGAGGCCTCAAGATTTCAAATAGAACATGACAGTTTGTGCCCTTGTCAATTAGATCCTAGCAGGTGTGTCTATGATCCCATCTTTTAAGGTTGGACCAAGGGGTTACCTTTAAGTCCAGTTGGGATCCAAGGTGATCCCTTGGCCTGGGGCCCCAGCTGACCCTGACTGCCACCCAATCTGTCTGCTTCTCTCCAGATCAGCTTATCCTCAGGTACCCTGCTTCTGCTACTGGGTTTGGCAGCCCTGACCACTGGCTATGCAGTGCCCCCCAAGTTGGAGGGCATCGGAGAGGGCGAGTTCCTGGTGTTGGATCAGCGGGCAGCCGACTACAACAAGGCTCTGGGCACCTGCCGCCTGGCAGGCACAGTGCTCTGCGGGGCAGCCGGGATCTTGCTGGCCATCTGCATGTTCTGGGCCATGACTGGCTGGCTGAGCCAGGACCCCAAGGCAGAACCCTTGGACACTGAAACCGATGGCCACATGGAGGTCTTCGGGGATGAGCTGGAACAGCAGTTGTCCCCCATTTTCCACGATGCCAGGGGCCGGTCTTGGTTCCCACCACCCGCCAGCCACTTTGGGCAATCCTCTGTGCAGACCATCCAGCCCAAGCGGGACTTTTGAGCTGCCCTCACGGCCAGAGGAGGAGCCAGGCCTGGGGTCTGGACCCTTCCTCCTCCCCACCACATCCCACCTTCCCATTGTCTCCCTAACTTCTCCCTTTCAATGGGGCCCCTTCCATCTAAGCCCCCAGAAAGCCCAATTCCAGGTCAGAAAGTCTGGAGCTCACATCTCTGTGTCCCCTTCCCAGGGGTAGGGCCCTAAGTCCAAGATGCCAGCCTTCCCCGAGTCCCCCCAAAACTTCCCACCCATTCCTCCTTTCCAAAGCCATTCAGGGGCAGAAAACTCCCTCAACCTATCCCCAATCTTTCCTCTGTATGACCTTGGGCAAACCCCTTACCCTTTCAGACCATCAGTTCCTTCCTCTGCACTAATGAAGGGTTTGGACCAGATTCTAGAGTTCCATGACTTTCTTTTTCTCCCCAGGATATAAGTATTACCTTCCATAGGGAAAGATAAAGGGAGGGGTAGTGGGGTCATTCTTATCCACTGACCCCTCCCTCTGTCAGCTGCACCAGGAGGCCTCAGGATGGGTCCAAGATGCTCACTTGGACCAGGATGATGCAAAAACATTTCCTCCTTACAGTATGTTTTCTATACATCTTGGCATCAGAGCCCCCAGTCCACCCCACCCTGAACGATTACTAACCCCAGTTTACAGATGAGGTGGCTGAGGGAGGCTGGCAGTCTGCAGGAACTCGGACCCACGTCTGTAGACTCCTGGAACAGATCTTATTCCACAGTGGGAGCAGGACCCCACATCTTCCTGGCTTCCAGGGGACCCGCAGGGGTGGCACAGGTTCGGCCCAGAGAGACTAGCTGATGCCTAATGGTCCCAGGTGACTCAGAAGATACTTTGGACATGCATTTAAATGGTCTCTAAGAGCCAGGGGGCAGGAGAACTGGGATGTCTTTGTCCCTCAGAGTCCACCCACCTAGAAACCATCACCCACAGGTCCTGACCTCACCCTGTACAAATGTGCCCTCCTGGAGGCACCAACCCCTCCATCCTTCAGGCTCCCCAGCCAGGTGCATCATCTCTGTTCTCTACCACTAGGGGGAGCTCCAAGACAGCTGGAGAGAGATACCCAAGGCTCATTCCTCTACCCTCCCCCTTTAGTCTCAAGGTGGTGGGGATGGGGGCGGGGGCAGCCCTCCTGGGAGGGTCCTCAGTCCTCCTCCACAAAGCAGGCCCTACTGCCCCTCCCCATTCTGCACCCTTCCACCGCCCCCCCACCCCACCCCTTGCCTTTCAATAAACAGCTGGGATGGATACTGACTTTGCTTCTCTTCTCCCTGACCACCAGGGCCTGGGGAGGGAAGAAAGAAATTGCTGTGAGCACCTACTGTGTGCTGGGCACTTAAATCCATTATTTCTCGTTTGCTTCTCACGATAATCCTTTGAGAAAGTGGATGATTATCTTCATTTTACAGATGAGATGAGAAATTTCTCAGCCATCTTGACAAATTTCTGTCTCCATCCCTGAGAGGGATGTGAGGAGGTGGTTCTGAGAGCCAGAGCTAGAGCCAAAGGTGGGATCTTTTCCAGGAAGATAAGAACAGTTAACCTCCACGAGCACTCACTGGGGGCCAGGCCTTGTTCTCAGGGCCTCACAGACATGAGTTCGTTGAACCCCACCTAGGTGGGGACTATTATTCCCAAATCTCACTCCCAGGCTCCAGGCTTGGATGTCCACCTGAATTCACCTACATGTTGAATCTCAACTCAAGTTTCCCGAACTGTTCTCCTTTTCACCCCTCCCCTTCCAGACCTGCCCCTCCTATGCTGCCCACTCCTGAGAGAGCGGCAGCTCCGGGCAAAGCCCTGAAGTCATCCTTGACTCCTCTCTTTCCTCACAGCCTGAATCCAAGCCACCAGCGAGTCCTGTCAATTCACCCTTGGAAATGCACCCGGTACCTCAGTGCTTCTTGCCAGCCTCAAGGCCAGCTCCCTGGCTCTCATCTGGATTATTGCACAAGCTTCTCCCCGCTCTCCCGGCTTCTTCTGTGCGCACACATGCATGCACACACACACACACACACACACACACACACACAGACTCTAATCTTTACAGAGCGGTCACACAGATCCTGGATGACATAGGTTAGACAGTGTCCCCTCTCTGCTTGGAACCCTCCCGTGGCTCCCACCTTACCCAGAGTAAAAGCCAAAATCCTCCCGGTGGCCTACAAGGCCTGATGTGATTTGCTGACACCCTTCTCCCACTTTCTTCCCTGTGGCCTCAGCTCCCACCACTCTCCCCGCTCCTGTCTCCTCTCCAGCCAGACCGGCCTCCTGGCTATTCCTTCAACATCAAGCACAGCTCCTGCCTGAAGCCTTTGCCTAGCCATTCCCTGCTGGTGTGTTCTTCCTCAGTTCAGCACTTGGTCAATCCCCCCACTTCCTTCAAGTCTTTGTGCAAATGTCACCTTCTCAGTGGGGCCTTCCCTGAGCAGCCTATTTTTTTTTGGCCGTGGGATCTTATTTCCCTGACCAGGGATCGAATTCGGGCTCTCCGCAGTGAGAGCAAGGAGTCCTAACCACTGGACCACCAGGGAATTCCTGCTGAGCAGCCTATTTTAGAAGGTGACTATGCCCCCATTCCCTGTTCCCTGTGTACTTCGGGTTTTTTTTTTTTTAACTTTTTATTTTATATTGGAGTACAGTTGATTAACAATGTTGTGTTAGTTTCAGGTGTACAACAAAGTGATTCAGTTATACATATACATGTATCTATTCTTTTTCAAATTCTTTTCCCAATTAGGTTGTTACAGAATATTGAGCAGAGTTCCATGTGCTATACAGTAGGTCCTTGTTGGTTATCCATTTTAAATCTAGTAGTGTGTACATGTCAATCCCAAACTCCCTAACTCTCCCTCCCCTGCACCCTTCCCTCGGTAAATATAAAAAATAATAAAGAGTTCCTTCTCTAAGTCTGTGAGTCTGTTTCTGCTTTGTAAATAAGTTCATTTGTATCAATTTTTTTTAGATTCCGCATATAAGCGATATCATATTTCTCTTGCTCTGTCTGACTTACTTCACTCAGTATGACAATCTCTAGGTCCATCCATGTTGCTGCAAATGGCATTATTTCATTCTTTTTAATGGCTGAGTAATATTCTACTTTGGTTTTTTGCTTTCCTATAGCATGTACCACTTTTCAACTACCAGATAATTTACTTATGTGTTATAGCATCATTTGTTACCTGTCTACCCTTGCCACAGTACGTGCTCCACAAGGACAAGGATCTTTGCTTGCTTTGTTTACTGACATATCCCAAGTGCCTACAACAGTGCCTGCTACATAGTAGATGCTCAATAGAAATGTGGTGAAGAAATCAATCCTAATTTTATAGATGAGGACAGTGAGGCTTAGAGACATTAAGCCATTTGCCCAAGGTCAACAAGGAAATGCATAGCTGGGATTCAAATGCAGACAGTCGGCTTGAGGAGGCCACAGCTTGGGCCCCTGCACTATGTTGCCCCTTGGTTTGAAGGCCCAGAGCTGGGGTCACAATATTAAGTGCCCACAAGTGTATCCAGATGTTCGTCGCTCTGTGGAAATACGAGCATAGTGTTAATAGATTTTTTTTTCAGAGAAGTTAGGATTCCAAAATTTTATATTAATTGTACCCTTTTTTTTTTTTTTTTTTTTTTTTGGTATGCGGGCCTTTCACTGTCGTGGCCTCTCCCGTTGCGAAGCACAGGCTCCGGACGCGCAGGCTCAGCGGCCATGGCTCACGGGCCCAGCCGCTCCGTGGCATGTGGGATCTTCCCAGACCGGGGCACTAACCCGTGTCCCCTGCATCGGCAGGCGGACCCTCAACCACTGCGCCACCAGGGAAGCCCGAGTTGTATCCATTTTTAAACATTAGTATCTGTTTCAAAATATGACTGAGCACTGCTCACAACAAACATTCCCGGGGACAGCTTCAACCCATGAGCTGCTGTGTGTGACCTCTGACCTAGACGTTCTGGGTTAGCTCCCACAGCTGATCAGGACCAGGGAGAGAATTTCACACTGACAAAATGAACCAGAAATCGGAGGTAGCTCCACTCCAGAATATCTATGTCACATAAGCTTTCCTTTCCAGCTGCCACACGGGAAGCCAACCCTTGTCTATAACCCCAATAAATCTCAGGCCTCCACACAGCCATGTCCCCATAGAGCATCCCATTTTGCAGAAGCAGAATTCAATAACCAAAACTAATTCCCAATAATGCCACATGTCACTGCAATCCTTGAAGAGTGTTGAAGGAGGTTCACTCTCATACTCTGCTAGTGGGGGTGTGTACCGAGTTGAATAGTGTTTTCCAAAAGTTCATATCCACTTGGAATCTGTAAATATGACCTTATTTGGAAATAAAGTCTTTGGAGCTATAATAAAGTTCAAATGAGGCCATATTGGATTAGGATGGGCCCTAATCCAATAAACAGTGTCCTAATAAGAAGAGGGAAACTTGGATATGACACAGACAGAGGGAAGACAGCCACATGAAGATGGAAGCAGAGGCTGGAGTGACGCATCTACAAGCCAAGGAACACCTAGGGCTGCTGGTTAACAGCCAGAAGCTAGAAGAGGCAAGGAAGGACTCTTTCCTCGAGGCCTCAGAGGGAGCATGGCTTGCCGACCCCTTGATTTCAGGCTTCTAGCCTCCAGAACTGTGAAACAATAAATTTTTGTTGTTTTAGTTTATGGTACTTTGTACAGCAGCCCTAGGAAACTAATATAGGATGTAAACTGGTACGACGTACAAGAGAGGCAGCTTGGCAGCATCAAAATGGGAAGTACACATGCCCTTTGACCCCTCCCTCTTGTGCAGATAGATCTGTAGGTTCAATTCTACATGCTGGAACACTGAAGCATTGTAACAGAAAACGTTTGGAAACAACCCACATGTTTACTGATAGGAGACTAGTCAATCAATCATGGTAGATTTACATACTGGGATACTACGTAAAGGAGTGAGAAAGCGTTTTATGTACTGATCTGAACTGATCTCCAAGTTAAATTGTTAGGTGAAAAGGTGCAAGGTGCACAACATTATGACTATCTTTAAACCATTTGTGTAAAAAGAAGAATAGTTATATAGACATTGCTGGTATATGCGTCAAATCTCTCTTGACTTCGGTTGACTTTGGGGAGGGCACTGGGGACTGGGTGGATGAGTGGGGGTGGGAGGGACCCTTGCACCACATGCTCTTTCACCCATTTTGAATTTTGAACGTGTGAATGTATTACATTTTTTAAAATAATTAATCTTAAAATTTTAAAAATAATATAATTGATTGAATACCCTTAATAAATAGGGGAGAAGAGACAAATCTCCCTTGCTGAAGAATTTTTAATTAATAAATATGGAAGGATTGAGAGAAATAGAGAAATCTCCCTAAACACACTACAGTAATCATTGCTGCAGTTGAAACCCACCTGTGAATCCTAAAATGAGCGGGTGAAACTTTTAAGGTGAAACAGATTTGTGTCATTTCAAAGTATCTCCCCTCCAGATATTTATTATCTTCCAGGGGGGCGTTAACACATGCCCACAGTTCCTTTGATGTTCCACCCTCCAGGTGGTGAAGCTTAGTTCCCCTCCCCTTGAGTGTGAGCTGGACTTGGCAACTTGCTTTCTGAATGTGGAAAGGGAAAAAGAGTGACTTCACAGTGGAGAAATCTGGCAGGCACTACCTTAAGCAAATGATCAAGTTTTGCATCTCCAATAACAAGTTTAGTTGATTTTCTGGACCCCTGAAATGATGTGATGAGAAGCACACTTGACCTGTGTGGTGTTCTTCCTCCAAATCCGTAACCTCAGCCTAATCACAGGAAAAGCCAAATTGACGGACATTGTACAAAACACGTGACAAGCACTCTTCAAAAGTCGCAAGGTCGGGCTTCCCTGGTGGCGCAGCGGTTGAGAGTCTGCCTGCCGATGCAGGGGACACGGGTTCGTGTCCCTGTCCGGGAAGATCCCACGTGCCGCGGAGCGGCTGGGCCCGTGAGCCATGGCCACTGAGCCTGCACGTCCGGAGCCTGTGCTCCGCAACGGGAGAGGCCACGACAGTGAGAGGCCCGCGTACAGCAAAAAAAAAAAAAAAAAAAAAGTGTCAAGGTCACAAAAATAAGGAAAGGCCAAGAAACTGCCACCGATTGCAAGAGAGCAAGGAGACATGGCTAAAGTGTATATAGAAACTTTTGGTACTGTCTTTGCCACTCTTCTTTCTATAAATCTAAAATTATTTTCTTTAAAAAGTTAAAAAAATAATACAATCGTTCGGGTCAAGATGGAGTAACAGGAATCAGGTTCACCCTTCCATCTGGAAGAACTAAGGAATGGACCAGGAAACCAGTGCAGAGAGGAGCCCTACGATCACCCCAGCTGACCTCACTGAGAGAGTTTCCAGGCAGTGGCATAGATTTCCATTCTCTGTCTCGATAAGTGAAGAAACAATTAGACAGAAAATCAGTGAGGGTATGGAAGACGAACACCACTATCAATCACCTTGACCTGATTGACATTTGTAGGCTGCGCCACCCAACACCACCAGAATACACAAGGCTTTGGGCTTCAGGGGCTCCAGAATACACAAGGCTTTGGGCTTCAGGGGCTCCAGAATACACAAGGCTTTGGGCTTCAGGGGCTCCTGAATACACAAGGCTTTGGGCTTCAGGGGCTCCTGAATACACAAGGCTTTGGGCTTCAGGGGCTCCTGAAGACCCAAGGGACACACGGGGGCCCCAAATAGACTCAGAGCCACAGCTGCCTCAAGGGTGCCTTCTAGTGTTCCTGCAAGGTGATTGCAGCTCAGCAGCTTGACAGCTTCCCTCTACCTGAGGGAGGCTGTTTCCTCCAGCCTGCAAGCCCTCTCCTCTCTGAGGTGAGGAGACCTGGGAGAGGGAGGGAGGCTGATAGGCAGGGTCCACCCCTTTTTAGCCCAGAGCCTGAGCACCCAACGCATCGCCACCCCGAGGCTGCCCCTCCCTCCTGTGGGCTTCCCTCCCCTCCCCCATCCCCACTGGGGGTGGGCAGGTGTCTAGGTTATTTCTCAAGCCCAGATTCAAGGGAGCTCCTCCACCTCACACCCTACTGGATCAAAGAAGGGGTGACCTGGGGACACAGCCTGCCTCTGGCGGCGCTGTGCCAGGGCAGGGAGTTGAGATGTCCCAGGGTGAGAGAGAGAAACAAAGGGATATTCATATCGATGGGGAGGTGTGGGCGGACGTGGGATGAGAGAGAGCCCGCCGTGGGGCGTCCAGAAGGCGGGCGTTCAGCAGCAGTCATGCCCCAAACTCTTCATCCCAAATCGAGAGCGGGCTGTGAGTGAAGCAGTCTGCTGGGGTTCAGGTCTCTGTGTGAGCCTGGGCCTTTCTTAACCTCTAGGTTTCTTTGTCTCTAAAATAGGGACAAGGATACCAACCCCTTGAGATTGTTTGAAGATTAAGGGGCTTACAGTCGTGCCTGGCACCTAGAAGTGCCCAATAAATGCTAGCTGTTGTCAGGGAAGAGGACAAAACTGAGGTTTAGAGTTAGCTGGCAATGCGCAGGTTCTAATTAGGGATGACTCAGACATGGTCCTGTCCTCCAGGGACTCATAATCTAGAGGACAGGACAGTCTTTGTAGGCAGACAATGGCGGTATAATAGAGCTAGTGCTGTAACTGAAGGACGAGGAATGTATCACAGGACAGACGCAGGGAGATTCAAAGAACTGCACACACTGCACTTGTCTGTGCCAGGCTCTGTACTCACCACTTCACATTAACTAACTCTTTTGGTTCTCAGATCTCTCTAAGGTGGCTGCCATTACCTCCAATTCCCAGAAAAGAAAACCAGGCGCAGAGAGTTGAAGCATCCTGCCCAAGGTCACACAGGTGAGATTTGAACCCCAACAGCCCAACTCCACAATGCCCCATAACACTGACATCCATAGTTGCAGAAGTGACCCAATCCCCACAGACTCTACCAGCTAACCAACCTGGTAAGGGATGGGCTTGTACTCATAACCCCTTACAGGTCCACACAGACACAGGCAAGCATGTGCGTGTCTACCCAGATAAACACCAATTCCTGCCGTGACGGGTAATCAGAAAATCCTCTGAAAACCACCCAGGAATGGTGTGCATTATTGGAAAAAATAATCAGCCCAAATGGCCTCACAGAACGTGTCCATATGTACACTGGTGGGCCCATACACAAGCCCTTGAATAAACATGTTGCATGAGTGGGTACACACCAATATACACTCATGTGCACTCCCAACAGGCTGTAAGTTATTACGATGACATCCTGTAGATACACTGACACACTCAGTGTGTATATGCACTTATTCTACTATTGAGTTTTTTTAGCTGCCATGTCTATTGAGCATCTACTATGTGTAAGTAAGTAAAGATAAGGCTCAGAGAAGTGAGGTGTCTTGCCCAAGGTCACACAGCTACTAAATAGCTGGGATTCAAACCCTGGTCCTGTGATACTAGGAAGTGGAGTTTCTTGCCACTGCTGTGCAGATGTGTTCATGAGTGAACAGATGTGCTGTGGTGGTATTCCTTCATGGACACTCCCTGTGACCTTGGACACATCACGTTCTGTTCCAGGGCACACTGTCACACGTCTGTTCACAGGTGTGCTCCATGGGCGTGTGTGGTGATGGGCCCCGTGACTCTGGTCCTGCTCCAAGTCTCAGCCTGGGTTGATGTCAGCGGAGGGCTGTGAGCTTCCAGTCTGAGCTTCGCCAAGCCCCAGAGCACATGATTCAAAGCCAAACCCTGGGCATCAGGCCATCAGGAGCCTGATGATGGAAGAACTTATAGGGTTTCATAAACATCTGGCCTGGGACGTGTGGTCAGGGCAGGAAGAAGGAGGGAGGAAAACAGTATGTCCACTGGGTGTGCACCCAGGCAGGGTCCAGGACCGGGTTTGGCAGGAGAAGAGCTGCCAGGACTTGGCATCTAATGGGCTGTTCGTGGATGCAGGCTGTGGGAGGGAGGGAGGAAGGGATGAGGGAGGGAGCAGCACTGCCCCATCCTGGAGACCCTGAGTGAGTGAGTGAATGAAGGAAAGGGTAATAAGTTAAAGATGGAAAGAGGAAGGGAATGAATTTATCGTCTCCACAATTCTTGAGTGCCTCCCCTGGGCTGGGCTTGGGCTGGACACTGGGATGCTCGGTGAACAGGGTGGACACAGTCCTGCCTTGCAAAGCTGAGAGCTCCCGTGAGGCCAGTCAGGCCAGGGGACTGGTAGGACCCTTGGTCCTCAGAGTGGCTCAGCCAGTGTGAGCAGTCCTCAGCGTGCTGGGGGAGCAAGAGCGTGCAAGAGAGTTTGTGTATGTGTGTGTGTGTGCGCACGCATATGCACCAGCGCCTGGAAGCCTGGTGTCTGCCAATGCGTGTGTCCCATGAGCACAAGTGCAGCTTCCTCCTTCTTCTCCTCCCAGGCCTCCACTTGCCCCTGTCCTGCCTACATCGAAGCTGCTGCTTCCAATCAGCCTGCACCCTGGGCCCCAGGGCTAAAGATCTCCCAGCAGAGAGACCCCCAGTGTTCCTCATCGCCAACCTCTCTACCAGGAGCCCCAGAGTTGTGAGGAACACATGCAGCCCAAAGCCTCCTCCCTAGTGCCATGTGCAAGGGGTGTGCCCAGGCGTGTGGCCCGCATCCCAAGCACCGGAAACGCTCCAGGGAGGCCCAAACGGGTGTGCAAATGACACCTTGGCCACTGAGCCCCCATTCTTGGCACAGGCACTGTGCTAAGTGCTTTGGAGACACACTGACCAGCCGGGTGACCTTAGGCGTGTCAGACTCTGTGTTCCGCAGCTTCTAGTCTAAAAAATGGGTTGATAATAACCACTTCCAGTTCTGTCTCAACACCTGATGATTATTTTTCCTTGGTCCTTTTCTTCCCAGCTATATTGTCTATTCCTCAACAGCATCCACTGGGTCTCATGTCCCTGTTTCTCCCATGATGCAGCATCACACGGGACTCAAGTAAATAGCCACTGTAAGGATGGCTGAATGAAGTTGTTTATTCCTCATAAATAATCAGGTCAGCCCCTAGCATTTATATAATGATAATAACCAGCAATACTGAGTTTTATTTTGTCAGGCATTGTACTTGAGCACTTTGCATTCATTCATTCAATAGTTATTAATTGAACACCTAGTAGGTGCCAGGTTATGTGCTAGACACGGGGGTGCGTCAGCCCTGCCCTCAGGGTTCTTCCTTTCTGGTGGGGGCAGGAGGGACAGACAATTTAATACACAGAGATCATTTCAAACCTTGAAAAGTGCTATGGATAAAATAAGACAGAGTTATGGCTTAGAGACAGACCGCGGGAACTGGGGTGGGGAGCGGTACTTTGTGAGTGGTCAGGGAGGGCCTCTCGAGGAGGTGACATTTGACCTGAGACCTGAAGCAGGAGAAGTAGGAGCCTGGGAAAGTTCCAGGCAAATGGAGCAGCCAAGGCAAAGGCCCCAAGGCAGGAAAAATTTGGTTCATTCAAGGACTAGAATAAAAGGAAACGTGGCTGGAGGGAAGGAGTGAGGTGGGAGGAGGAGGTGACTCAGCAAGGCGGGCAGGGTGTCTGCTCCTGAGAACTGGGCTCACAGTGGGGGCTGATTAGAGTCTGAGCAGGGATTCAGCCCAGGTCTGTCTGCGCTGCCACAGAGACATATCCAGGTGATTCACACCAACGTATGCACATCTGCACACACTCACTCTGAACTCTGACCCACAATGAGGGGTTTGAGCTTGACCATCACTGAGTGCCCGACTAGTGGAGATAGCCTGAGATTCTGTTTTCCCTGGTGTCTTGAGGGACAAGGTAGGAGGGCTGTTTGTCACCTTCCCCCAGCCTTCCAGAAGCTCTAGGCCAAGGGAAGGCTAAATGGCAGGAGGAGGGAAAGGGCTTCCTAAGGAAGGGGGCGGGGACTCTGGGGTGGCCTGTTGGGGTGCAGAGATGGGGGAACTGATGGAGACAGCGCACGCCTGGGAGGAGGTGGGGAGCCAGGAGCAGAGGGAGCTGAAACTGTTCTCTTCAGCAGCACAGTCCCTGCCAGGCGGATGGCCTGGCCCCCTCGCACCTCCCCTGGGTCACCTCCCCCAGAGATGGGGCACTCACTGCCCACCACCTAGACAGCCTGGGCGGTGCCAACCCTGAGAAGTGCCTCTTCCACATCTGCTGCCTAGGTGGCTGTAAAATGGGAAAAGATTCATCCCTCAGCCCAAGAGAAACATACAAAAGCTGCCTGAAGACACTTCCAGTGTCCGCCCCACACCGCCATCAGATCAGTAAAGATCAAAACTGTGCTGTTGAACTCGTGGGGAAACAGCCCTCACAAGCTCTGCAGCAGGAGGTAGATTGGCACAATCTTGATGGAGGATCATCCAGAAATTTGCATCAAAAGTGCAAATGGGGGGGGCCTGCCCTGGTGGCGCAGTGGTTGAGAGTCCGCCTGCCAAAGCAGGGGACACGGGTTCGTGCCCCAGTCGGGGAAGATCCCACGTGCCGCGGAGCGGCTGGGCCCGTGAGCCATGGCCGCTGAGCCTGTGTGTCCGGAGCCTGTGCTCCACAACGTGAGAGGCCACAACAGTGAGAGGCCCGCATACTGGGAAAAAAAAAAAAAAAGTGCAAATGCACACACATTTGATTTAGCCATTCTGCTTCTAGGAAATTAGCTCAGAGTTTCTCGCTACTCCCCCGTGTATGAGCATCACAGCATTTTTTGTTACAGCAAAAGACTGGAAATGATGACACGTTCATTCACAAGGGATGGTTGCAGGAAACTAGTACATCCCCACGACAGAGTATTACAAAGCTGAAAAAAAAACCAAAAAACAAGAACGACTTTCTGAACTGATGAGGAATAATCCCCAAGACAAGTTGTTAAATAGGAAGAAAAAAAGTAATCTGAAGGACTGAATGTATGCCCCCATCTGTGTAAAAAGGGGAAAATAGTCATAACTTATGTCTTAAAGGAAATAAGAAAATTGGTTGCCTCCAAAAAGAGGAGACAGGAATGGGAGGGAGACTTTTCAAGTACGACCCCTTGTACCTTTTGAATTTTGAGCCAAAATGTAAATAAATAAAAACAGTTTCAAATCTGTCCTCTTGAAAATGCCATGTTCTCACACATTTCCTTCTCCCAGTTAAATTCCGTCCCCTGGACAGATCCTGGAAGAGAAAAAACCTGTCTCAACCTGTCTGCCAAGACAGGAAGCCCAGATGTGAATCCTGGTTCCCTTGCTGGCCCATCGGGTGACCTCAGGCAAGACACCTCCTCTCTCTGGTTTATATTAGATGATACCTAGATATTGCCCCAGCTCTGGCATTCTGTGTCCTCCTGCTAGACCAAGCACCCGGAGGGCAGGCACCCTGTCTTCTTGCTCTTTAACCCATTCAATTAACTTAAACTGAGTAGCTACCGTCGCCAGATTCTGGGTTCTCCATTTCTTTCCCTCCACCCCACATTCCAGTGTCTGGCATGGGAGTTGGTACCCTGTAGGGGTTCAGGACAAACTTCTTAGTTTATGAATAAGGAATGGATGTTTGGGCAGATGCATGGTGAATGGTGGATGGACAAGTAGATGGTAGATGGTGGTTGAATGGATTTATGAATAAATGGTAGATGGATGGATCTTTAAGACAACAGCCTTCCCTTGATCCTTCAGTCTTCCCCACAGCTACTGTTCATTTTTTACTCTTTGTAGCAAAGGCCTTTTTGAAAAAATTGTCTGTACTCACTGTCTCTGACTCCTCTTCTCTCTGAAATCTATTTGGATCATACTTCTACCTGCCCACTCCATCCCCATTGAAACTGCTCTTGTCAAGGTCACCTAGTTGACAAATTCAATGCTCAATTCTCAACCTTCATCTTCTTGACTGATCAATAGCTTCTGACACAGTTGAACACTCCCTGCTCTGTGATACACCTTCTCTCTTCACTTAGCATCCAGGCCTCTACACTCTCCTGGCTGTCAGAAGGACACTCCTCACGGGTCACTCCTTGGCTTCTCCCCAACCCTGCCTGCTGGAGTGGTCCAGCACTCAGTCGCTGCTGCTCTCATCCAGCCTCATGTCCATGACTCCAGATCTATATCTTCAGCTCATATCTCTCCCCTGAACTCCAGTGCGTACATCCAGCTGCCTATCCGACGGCTCCTCTACAATGTCTAAAAGACATCTCAAACTCAGCACAACCAAAGCTGAATCTCTGGTTTTCCCCCGAACACCTTGCTCATCTCACCTGATGGCAGCTCCGTACTTGCAGTTGCTGAGGCCAACAAAGCTTGGGGGCATCCTTGACAAACCATTTCCCCTCACATTCCACATCTGAAACATCAGCAAGCCTGTTGCTTTAAAATATACCCAGAATCAAATCACATCTCACCACCTGCATAGCTACTGCCTTGCTCTGAGCCACCAGAGTTCTTCAGCTGATTTATTGTAACACTGCTCCTCTCTCTCCAGAGTCTTTTCAAAGGCCTCCAAAACCCCAGATGGTCTGAACCCCCATTTACCTCTCTGACCTCATCTACCACCACGTCCCTTCACTTGCTCCACTCCAGCCATACCAAACAGGCTTCCCCTTGGAGACTTTGCATAAGCCATTCCCCCTGCCTGAACAATGTGTCCTCCAGACAGTCTCATGGCATCCACTGGACCACCCTACCTACTACCTACCTCCACCCTGCCCTCCTGATCCTCTTTCTCCACTCTTTTCCTTTTTTTTTTTTTTTTTAACTTTTTCTCCCTAGCACCTATGACCCTCTAACATACCCTAATACTTTAAGTATTTCTTTTTTTTTTTTTGGCTGAAAACAACAAACATTTATTATCTCACTTATTATCTCTCATCATTTATTATCTCAATAGTTTCTATTGGTCAGGAAATGAGAAGTAGCCTAGCTGAGTGGTTCCAGCTGTTTGCAGTCAAGGTGTCAGCTGGGGCTACAGTTTTCTGAAGGCTTGGCTGTGACAGACTTGGAAGGATCCACTTCCAAGACGAATGGCTCTTGTCTCGGCAGAAGGCTCAGTTCTCTATGGGCTGCCAGCAGGCCTACTTCATTGGCTGTTGCTAAGAGACCTTGGCCCCTCACCACACGGACCTCTCCACAGGCTGCTTGAGTGTCCTCACAACATGGCAGCTACCTTCCCCCAGAGCAGGCGATCCAAGAGAGCAAGGAGGAAGCCACAGTGCCCTTTATGACCTAGTCTCTGAAGCTGCACACTGCCGCCTCCATTTTAATCTGTTCTTTAGAAGCAGATCCCTACGTCCAGCCCACCCTCAAGAGGACAGTTAGGGGCTTCCCTGGTGGCGCAGTGGTTGAGAGTCCACCTGCCGTTGCGGGGGACACGGGTTCGTGCCCCGGTCCGGGAGGATCCCACATGCCGCGGAGCGGCTGGGCCCGTGGGCCATGGCCGCTGGGCCTGCGCGTCCGGAGCCTGTGCTCCGCAGCGGGAGAGGCCACAACAGTGAGAGGCCCGCGTACCACAAAAAGAAAAAAAAAAAAAAAAAAAAAGAGGACAGTTAGGCTCCACACGAGTAATCAACATGTATCTAATTCTGTGGTCTTTCTGTTTTCGCTGACCACTGCCTTCTTCTTGCCTCTGGGACTTAGGTGTTTCCTCACTATACCACCTAAAAGCTGTCCTGTGGGGTGCCTAGGTCTTTCGGAGGTGCCCTGGGCCCTCAGGAGTTGTTTTATCCTGTCTTTTAAACTCTGATACAACTTAGTGAATCTATTCCATGCAAAAGGCAGTTCTGCCTTGGCAGGACACCAATCCCTCCCCCACACTGTGGGGTTAGAGAATAATTTTAAACCAGAAAATGAGGGCACCGTATGTGAACAGAATATTTAAAATTTGTGCTGCTCCAAAGCTCTGGGGCTCAAGGTTGTTTTACCTACATACTTTTATTTCTTAGGGAGGTAAGAGGGATCTTAAGAACTGATAGTGACCAGTGATTTCTCTGGTGGTCAGTTCCATGAAACACAAAGGAGGAGTCTGAGGAAGGAGTGGTGGTCAACCTGCCATCGCTATGGTGACAGGTCACGTGGAGGACTGAGAGAGGCAGTGGATGTGATTTCTCAGAAAGCTGTCCAGTGAAGAGACGGGAGCAGGAGGGCACAAGCCACACTGCGAGGGGCGGGTGAACCCATCAGGGCTCTCGGTTGTAAGCAACAGATACTGACCAGGCCAATGTGAGCAGAAAAGAATTTAGTGAAAGGATATGGGGATAATCATAGAATTTCTGGGAACACTGACGAAGCAGCTTCTGAAAATGGGCTGGAAGAGGAAGACTGGCCAGAGCCCAGATCATGTTGCAGACACAGTGACCACCACCACGGACTCCAGAGACAGCGGCCTGTAACACTGACACCTCCCAGAACACTGGGCATTGCTGCCACAGCTGCCAAAATGGACATGCCACTGCCGCGCTTCTCAGCGTCACTTGCTCCCAATGCAAAGTTCAAGGCAGATCCATCTGGCTGAGTCTAGATCATCTGCCTGTGCCTTGTTTGCCAAGGAGCTAGGAAAGCAAGCCTTTTTAGCTTCTGACACTGGAGGTGGGCTCAACCTCCCACCAAGATGCAAAGGGTGGGGGATCTTCAAACGTGAAGAAGACCCTGATCCAGGCAGCCCACACTCCTCAGAGTTCACTCCAGGAAGTAAGAAACTTGAGGGTCCAAGATCATTCTTGTAAGAAGTTTGGAGGGAAAGGGAAACAGAGTGGTGAACTAAGGGAAGAGCAAAACCAAAGGGTCTTTCCTTTTCTCTTTGGTAAAATTAAGGGACCTGAGCAGTTTCACAGAGGAGAAGAAACAAAGTTTCTTGACAAGACAAGGAAGCTGGCACCCCATTTGGCCTCTAGCACCAGGACAGAGCTGTTCAAAGACAAGACCACTTTGAACACAACAACATGCTTCTCAAATAAAGGAACTAAAAGCATTACTCATGACTCCTCAAAAATTTCATATAGTCTCTCTTGGTCTGCTTCTTATTAATTACATCATCCCCATATTAAGAATGTTGCCAGGACTTCCCTGGTGGTGCAGTGGATAAGACTCCTCGCTCCTAATGCAGGGGGGGCCCAGGTTCAATCCCTGGCTGGGGAACTAGATCCCACATGCATACCACAACTAAGAGTTTTCATGCCACAACTAAGGAGCCCTCAAGCTCCAACTAAGACCCAGCACAAATAAATAAATAAATATTTAAAAAAAGAAGAAGAATGTTGCCTAGCGCAGAGCAGGATTAAATAAATATTTTTGTAATGAAAAAAATTTTAGCTGTCTGTTGCCTTTAATTAACATCTAAATAGATATCATACTCTTCTCTAATTACAACATGGAAATGTCCATGAACAAAATAGATAAATTGTTTGTCATAGGCCTAGGAAGGAATGGTGGCAATAGGATACACCCAAGGTTTCAGCAGCAGCATCTACGCAGCCAGGGCGTGGTCAGTGTTTGGGGACAGAGGTGAATATCCGCAATCCGTGCATACTTTTGATTTCTTCTTTTAGTGCCTGATTTACCATCTGGTGCTGCTGGACAGTTCTCTTCTCCTTAAATTCTTCTGATTCGATTTGAATTTCATACATTGCCCCACAACCTCCTGAAATGTCAGTGACTTTGATAGCTGTGGCTCGAGGAAATTTTTCTTTGAGAATCTGGGTCACTTTGAGCTCCCCCTCCGTCTGCGAGGCAAACATGCGCTGGGTGCAGTGGAGAAGACGAAGCCGGCGGGTTCCGCGGAGCAAAGGCGCTGCCGCGGCCGGGCTCCACGCCGCCATGCCCGGCCGACGCGGCCCGCCGTCTGAGGTCGCCTTGTCGCCCAAAAGACCAAGTATTTCTTATGTTAATTATTTCTTGCATATTTTCTCTCTACTGGGATGTAAGCACTTTTTTGTTATTACATCATCTGTTACATCAGATATATACATGTTATTTTCTCTGCAGTATTTCCAGCCTCTAGAACAGTGTTTGGCAGGTAGTAGGTACTCAATAAATATTTGTTGAATGAATATACAAATGGTTTGATTGATGCTGGAGAGATATACAGGTGGTGGGAGTTTGGATGGTGATGGTTGAATGGAGCGTAGATGGAAGAATGGAGAGATGGTAGGAGAAAGTTGAATGGATAAACAGTGGGGGATGGGTTACATGTGAATAGTAAATGGATAGATGAGGGATGAATAAATAGGTGGAGGGATTTAATTCATTCAGCTACTATTTACTGAGTAGTTACCATGTGTCAGGCTCTATACCAAGTACTGGAGATATGCTGGTGAGCCAAACCAGCAGGTGCCTACCCTAAGGGGGCTTACAGCTGAGTGGGGGAGACAGATATATATATAATCAATATGTATATTGTATATACATATATATTATGTATATTATGTATAATAAAATATATGTATAATTCCAAATACTAATATGTGCCCTGAAGGGAAAGAACAGGATGCTCTGAGAGAGAAAAATATGGATGAGCGGTGGAAAAATGGTCAATAAATGGGAAGATGGAGGTAGATAGGACTTGGGCTGAGTTGCCTTATATTAATGGTCCCAGGTTGCCATGCACACCATCTGTTTCCAGACCCAGGGCCTCCCCACACCCCACCTGTATATTTAACCTCAGAGACACTGTCCTCTCTCTCCCCGCACTGACTCAGCACCTGCCCAGCCCCTCCCCAGTGGCCCTGCCTGACTCCACATCCAGCCCCCATCCTGCTGAGTCACAGTCTTGGGCTAGTCAGAGGACAGCTCCATGGGGCCCTCAGTTCAACCCAGCCCCTTGGCCATCCTCATCTTCGGAGGGGGTAAGATACCCACAAGGGAGGTTGGCAGGTGCCAAGCTCTCGATGCCTGGGCCTGAGCGCAGCTCCTGATTCTCAGGAGAGTATCTCTGACCAGGCCTGAGGTGAGAGTTTGGCTTATCTGGGGACTGGGGTAAAGGGTAGTGGATTAGAGCTGAGTCTGTCTGCAGGACTATACCTCAGTCAGGAGCTGGCCTTGGAATTTAGGTCAGGGGTCAAGATGGGAGAAGGTGGGTGCCTCGTCAGTGACCAAGTCAGCACTCAGCCTGAGACCAGGGTCAGGATCTAGCCATGGCTGTGGGCAGTGATCAGGGCTCAGGCTACATCTGAAGGTTCAGGTCAGGGTTTAGTCAGAGTCCCCAGTCAGGGAATAGGGCTCAGTCTATGACCAGTAAGGATCAGGGCTCAGGCAGTGTCCAGGGCACTGGCCTAACCTCCTCTTTCTCCAGGGAGGGGCTGAGCGGGTGGGTTGACCTGGACTGGTTGAAGAGCAGTTTCCAGCCTAATTTCCATCACCCAGAGACATGAGCAGCACCTGCCCCAAACCCTCCCCTCCATCCTCTGGCCCTGGCTAGGTCATGCCCCAGGGGCCAAGTCTGGCTCAGTGTCTTCAACAAGACCTAACCATCCTCACTCTGGTACCCCGGGGGCCCCCGGGGCTAGGGGTGGGGTGGGGGTAGGGCTGTGGAGCAGGGCTCTATGCCTGACCCAGGAGGGCGCCTTGCGCAAGGCTTTCTGATGCAACTGGATGCTGGCTGAACACCTCGGCACCCCCGCCACTCCACACCCTGAAAGCTTTTCGCAGAAAGGGAAGGGCCAGGCAGTGGCCTGGATTGAACACACATAATCCCTTTCCTTCCCTGGCCCTGGTGGCCTCAGGACAGGAAGGAGGCAGGTCAGAAAGAAGGCAGGGCAGGGATCAGATGATTCAGCAACCCAACTCAGCAGGACTCCAGGATCAGGAGGGGGTGGATCTGGGGCTCTCTCCTCCCTGCAGCGGGAAGGTAAAGTCAGGATCCCTGGAAGTTCCTAGAGTGCCACCCCCAACACACACAAAACAGTAATTATGTGGCTGAGCCCAGAGCAGAACTGGTGGCTGCCCAAGGTCACCCAACTCTCAGAGGCAAGGTCAGAACCAGACACCAGCTTTTGTCCTGGGTTTCCAGCTCCTCCCACCACAGTTGGGGGCTAGGACCCCTCACACTTGAGGAGGGCATGGGACTTCCCCAGGAACTTTCAATCATTCTCATTGAGACTCCTGAATTAGTGGACCAACATGGGCTTTGGAGCCATACAGACCTGGGTTCAACACCCCTGCCTTACTGTGTGATCCTGGGCAGGCTACTTCCTCTGTCTGACACCTGGTTTCCTCACTTGTAAAATGGGCATAAATTCACTCTTAGCTCACAGGGTTGTGGCCAGGATTACATGAGAAAGCAGATGGAGGGCACAGCCTAGGCATGCCACATGGGGGATGCTCAGCTCTCAAGGGGTGTGTGCTTGGGGGTGGAGGTAGAAGCCCGGGCCCCCTGGAAATAACGTTAATCACTTATCATCAAGTGCTTACCCTGTGCCAGGAACTCTTCTAAGCTCTTTACTTGTAATTAACTCATATAACTCTCCATTTAATCCAATAATAGTTCCCCATAACAGTAAGCAGTTCAGTAACCCTATCAGGAGGAATCTATCCTCAATTCCATTGATAGATGAGGGCTCTGGGTCTCAGAGTAGCTAAGTGACTTGCTCAGTGTCATCCAACTAGGACAGGCCAAGGAGGCGGTGTACCCAAAGACCACCCAGGGTTTCAGCCAGACCTGGCTCCACATCCCACTGCCTACCCCCCTCCTTAGGCAGTGATGTCACATCTCTGAGCCCCAGTTTCCTCATCTGCCTCCAGGGATGAGAACAGCAACTTGGTGGGGAAGTTTGTGGAGGCATCAGATGATGTAAGGGAGGCACCCACACAGGGCCATGCTGGATCCATGGGCACAAGAATCACATTCTTCATGAAGAAAACCCAGGCCCACGGGCCAGAGCTGGATCACCCAACACAGCCGTGCCTGCAACGGGACCACCACTGGGCTGGTGCTGTGCCCAAACACTGGCCTTCCTGTCTTTTCTGCGGCCCAGCCTGAACCAGATTGGGATGCTGAGGGATTTCTGCCAAGTCCCTGGAAAACCCCAGAGACGGGGGAGGTGCCCAGTCTCCTAATAAATGCTCCCCAAGAGGAGCACAGGTCCAGAGCTGCGACTCTTGAATCACCCACAGTTTTTCCCAAATTGATTGACCCAAATCCATTTACCCACCTGTCTTATTAGTTCTGTAATGTTTTTCTTTCAATCAGCTCATTTTTTAAAACTTAGGTAAATTCATCTAAAAGGGAAAAAAATTTAAATCACTGACCTCAGATGGAAAGCCCCTATCATTTGCCATAAAGAGGAAGTAACTGTAAAATTAATTACTAGGAAAACAAAACAAAATTCTTTTTTTTTTTTTTTTGCGGTACACGGGCCTCTCCCGTTGCGGAGCACAGGCTCCAGACGCGCAGGCTCAGTGGCCATGGCTCACGGGCCCAGCCGCTCCGCGGCATGTGAGATCCTCCCTGACCGGGGCACGAACCCGCGTCCCCTGCATCGGCAGGCGGACTCTCAACCACTGCGCCACCAGGGAAGCCCAAAACAAAATTCTCTAGCTGAGCTCTGCTCTCCCTTCTTTAACATTGAGGTGTTAAGAGCACAGACGCTGTTAAATGAGACTTTCTCCCCCAGTAATTGCAGGAACTGGAAGAAAATCAAAAGGAAACACGTGTATCACAATATGATTCAATGTTATTTAATAGAGTCTTGAGACCCTAAAACCATCTGGCATCCTACTACTGCTGTATGCAACATACTTGGGAAAACCCTGACCTAATCCAACTCTCTTCCTAGTTTACACATAAGAAAATTAAGGCTCCCAAAGAGGAGAAGACTTGCCCACAATCTCACAGAGTGAGTGGCTTCAGCCAGATCTGAATGCAACCAGAACTCTTTCTAAGCCATCGTTTCAATTTTGTGAGGGAAAACCTAAAGATGAAAGTTTTGAGGACACCAGTGGTGGAATTTCAGGCATACAGCAGGCACCAGCAACACCTAGGTGGAGAGGAAGTTAACCACAGCAGTCCCCAGACCCCACCTCCTCTCCTCCCTCTGAGTTCCTCCCGGCATTGCTGAGGGTCCTCAGAACTACAGCAAATAGAAATGCAGCCTGCTTGGCTCAGGGACTTGGGCAGAGGGATGTTCTGAGCCTGGAGAGAAGGAAATTCATGAAAGCCGAGCTCTCTCTTCAGGAACGTGCACATTTTTGCATTTAATTTGAGGGGGGGGAGTGTTGGTCTCCTTTTATTTTCTCACTTTTTAACAACTGCTTATATAGCATTTATTTTATTTGGTTTTTTTAAAGAATAAATGTATTTATTTTTGGCTGCGTTGGGTCTTCGTTGCAGTGCATGTGCTTCTCTTGTTGTGGAGCACGGGCTCTAGGTGTGAGGGCTTCGGTAGTTGTGGCACATGGGCTCAGTAGTTGTGGCTCGTGGGCTCTAGAGCACAGGTTCAGTAGTTGTGGCACACGGACTTAGTTGCTCTGCGGCATGTGGGATCTTCCTGGACCAGGGCTTGAACCCGTGTTCCCTGCATTCGCAGGTGTATTCTTAACCACTGCACCATCACGGAAGTCCCATTATATAGCATTTATATTCCAGGCACTTCACAAACATTGTCATTTAATCCTCATGACAAACCAATGAAGTAGATACTATTAAAATCTCCATTTTACAGATGAGGAAACTGAGGCACAGAGAGCTTAAGTAAATTACCCAAAATCTCCCTACTCGGCAGTGGTAAGATTTGAACCCAGGAAATGTGGTTTGACTATGACATAAGGATGCTTCAGTACATTTAATCATTTAATCCTGAAGACAACAATGCAAGGAAGGTATAATTAATCCCATTTTATAGATGGAGAAGCTGAGGCTCAAGGCTATTAGGCATCTTTGTTGTAGACCCAACAGGCTCTTCACTTCTTTGCTGTACTTGCTGGACCCTGTGCCAGGGATTCTTGGTCTAGGGTGGTGTTACTCTGTATGGTAGCCATTTGCCGCAGGTGGCTATTGACCATTTAAAGTGTGTATAGGGTGACTGAGGAACTGAATTTTTCATTTTTTTTTAATTTTAATTTTAAAACAGGTAAAACATTTTCTCCATTAAACAAAACTTAATTGTTTTATACTTTAACATTCTTTATCCACTGACAATTTTACTTTAACCACTGACAATTTAGCTTCCATGCTGATTTGTGTCCAAACTAAGCGTAAAATATATGCCAGATTTTGAAGATATTAGTATGAAAAAAATTTAGGTTGTCTCATTAACAATTTTTTACTATCTGTTGAAATTATAATATGCTATATATGTATTGGATTAAATAAACTATATTATTAAAATTAATTTCACCTGTTTCTTTTTATGCTTCTTTAATGCATAACTAGAAAATCTGAAACTACATATTTGGTTTTGTTATGTGCTATTGAAAAGTGCTGGTGTAAAGAATTGGGATTTGATACCCCTAACAGTGATAAGGTCCCCAAACCTGGGGTCCATGCCCAAGGTACAGTTCCAGTGACCATACCCACAAGTCTTGGAGGAGGCTTCTGGGTTGCAAAGATTGTGAAATGTCCCTGGACATTGTGGGCACTGGAATCAGCTGCCCCAGTTTCAAATCTCAAATCTGCTTCATATAATAAGCTGGGTGGTCATGGGTAAGCCCCTCACCTTGACTCACCTATAGAATAGAAGTGACATTGCCCTTTTCACAGTTCCTTAAGTGCCCCAGGGCCTTTGCACTTACTCTTTCCTCCATCTCCTCTCACATCTTTGCACTCCTCACCCCTTCTCTTCCTTAAGACCTTAGTTTAAACATCACCTTCCTGATGAGCCCTACTGAAAATAGCCAGCCCTCAGTCATATCTGATAGAGAATAAATTTATGCAATTTATTAAAGAAGATACATGATGCATGGCCTATTTTAAATGATCTTGGTTTATTGATTTTATTTTCCTGAGAATGGTCTGTTTCCCCACTTATTTATAAGATCCATGAGGGCAGGGATGAGTCAGTCTTGTCACTGCTGAGTTCCCAGCACTTAGAACAGGGTCTGACACAGCATGAAACAAAGTTAGGAATGTATAAGCAAATGCAGCCACAGTCTGGCTTCAGAGAGGTGCTGGGAATACAACATCCCAGCCTTTCCTTGCCCCCTACAGCTGTGGGAGTGTCCACCTGAGTCTAGGTCCTGGTGTAGAAAATGAGTTCATTCATCCCTCCCAGGCATGGGAGTCTCCAGGGTTAAATGAGATCCCAGAACCCCCTGGTGTGCCCTGAAGGCTCTGAGACACAGGTGAGCTGGTCCCTGGAGTTCTGCAACCAAGGAAACAAAGGTGACTCCACCTGCCTCCCATCAACCTCTGCATGGAGGAGTTACTTTTCGACACTGGTGAATTCAGACATCAAGGCCTTAAAGGGATGGGACCCCCGGGGCTGCACAGGGATGCTTCACCAAACAGTGAGTGGCACCTGGGCTTCCCACCCCTGGGGTGCAAGTCCTGTTATGGGTGCCATCCCTCTCTGAGCCTCCACTGTCTCCACTCTGTTTACTGAGCATCTACCATGTGCCACGCATTCTAAGCCTTTAACATTTGTTAACTTATTTAATCCATTTCCTGAGGTAGCACAGTGGGTCTGGGCACAGTGGGTCTGGGCAGAGTTAGAGTCTGAGCACACTTAGGCAGGCCGGTTCCAGGGGACTTGCTCTTAACTACCAGGCTGCAGTGCCTCTATTAAATGAGTGCTGTGAAGCCCACCAGAACCCAGGCCTCTCCAGGGCACCACAATGGTTCTGTTGAGCCCAGAGTCAGCTCCTAAGTCTGTGGTCTTTGCAAAGCTCCTGGGTTGCTTTCCCATACCTGGGCCTCAGGCTGCCCCTTAGTAGAATGGGGGAGAATGGAGCTTCCTGCCTGCCCAGGGTTCTCCTAAACGTTTAATAAAGCAATGGTGGGCAAGTGCTTTATTACCGCGGGGAGGGGGGGACACCCAGAAAACTGTCACGGCTTGCTGTTTTTCTCCTCCGCCCCATCCTGAGAAAGAAGGACGTTCTTCTATTTCACAGATGGGAAAACTGAGACTCAGAAAAGCAAAATGCTTTTTCCAAGGTGATAGGGAGAGCCAGCCACCGGCATCGCTTTGAATCTTCGAGCACGGGGCGGGAGGGGTAGGCAGGGGGCGGGGGTGGAAACAAGACACCCCTAGAGGGCCGGGACGGGTTCCGGGACCGCAAGCGGACCGCACGGAAGGGGTGGGGCGGGGCGCGCTCGGAGGTGACCCCGGGGGGCGGGGCTCAGGGGATGGTGCAATCCCGGGCCTGAGGGCATCTGGCGGTGGCTGAATTGCTCAGGTTTACATCACCCGGGCTGGAGCTGTAGCCCGGCGCTTGGCGCCCCCGAGACATTCGCAGCGGAAGCGGCGGCGGCTCCGCACGCGTCCGGCTGCCGGGGACCGAAGCCAGAGCCCGACCCGGAGCCGAGCTCAGCCACGACGGAGCAGCGCGGGCCACCCAGGGGTGCCTGGGGACTCTGAGCTTGGCCGGCGCCAGGACTCCGTCGCGCGCGAGGGCAGGGTACCCGGCGGGGGCGGGAGGCTGCGGCCGGAGGGGCTGAGGGGCGGCCGGGAGCCTCGGGGGGCTGGGGTTGTCGCGTGTCACACGTACACACACACACACACACACAACTTTTAAGGAAACCTACGGTCCGGGGAGCGACCTGGGCTGAGTGTTCCCGCCGGGCCCAGGTGACGCGGCCCCGCAGGGCGTGGGGTCGCCGAGCGTGGCCGATCAGGCTGGCGGGAGGATGCGTACCCGCGGGGCGTGGCAGCGTGTCCCGGGGGCGGAGGGTGTGTAGTGTCCGCATTTGTGTGAGTGTGGGACGGGCAGGGGAGTTGTGTGGCTGGGTGCGGGGAGGTCTATGGGGTCACTGGGGGCCGGGGGGAGCCTGTCTACCTGTGGGATGTGTCCGTGCGGATCTGCTGGGGTCCGCGTGGGCCAGTGGGGTCCGGTTGGTGCTGTGTCCCCGGGGACCTTGCGAGCTATGCGGAGGGCTGAGCACCGGGCGGCAGGTGCAGGCCGTGCGGGGACGGCGGTGCCCGTGGGCGGGGGGTGGTGGTGGCGCAGGGTCAAGGCAGCCAGGACGCGGCGCGAGGGCATGGGCCACGGGTGTGACGGGCCTGACGGCTACCGGTTTGCGAGCTGTAGGATGCGCGCGTATTCGGTTGTTGCCGACTGTGTGTGTTGTACCTGTTGATTCTGGGGTGTGGGGCGAGGCCTCTTATCTCAGCCCAGGGGCCCAGCCTCCTTCCCTTTGCCCGCCCCTCCCAGGCCCCTCGCCGGCCCTCGGTTTCCGCTGAACCTTCTGCTCCGGGACCCCCGCCCCTCCGCCGCTTCCTGTCCCACGGCTTCCGATCCCGGCTGCCGAGGACGGGGCGAGGCCGCCCACTGCCTTCGCTGTGGGGGCGGGGTGGGCGGGGGGTCAGACTGTGACGGGCCACAACAAGGCGTGTGACCTTGTTGGTATCCGTCCTGCAATCGTGAGTATGATAGTTGGGGGAGCTCTGTGTGCGTGTGCGTGCACGCTTGCCGGTGGAGGGCGACGTGTGTGTCTCTTAATGATGTGGGTGCCCCTCTCTGCCTTGTATGTGTGCCTTGGCTGGCTGGCTTGGACAGAGTGTGTTTTGGGGGGGCGTGTGTACACCCGTCTGCCCTGGGCTGTGTGAGTATGTGTGTTTGGTATGACCCGCCCTTATTCCCCTGGGAGTGTCAGGGACCAGCAAGAGGTAGAAATTAGGGGCTGCCTCCATCCTACGGCAGAGATTCTAATCTTGCCCTGTGGCATGCAAATTCCCTTGTTCACCTATAGACTCAGTTACCCCATATGTCCAATGGAGCTCATCCCAGGCCCTACCAGGCTCTGAGCCCTGGATAGGGCAAAAGCAGCCTGGGGTGCTGATGTGGCCATGGGAGAGCCACTCCAGGGAGTCTCAGGCTTTGCAGGGCAAAAAGCATCTACACAGACAGGGATCATCTTGCTTTACTCTCTGAATAGCCAGTGCAGTAAGGAGAGTCATCCTAACCTCATCTCTGCAGAAGTTTCTGAGACTCCCAAGGGTAGCACTTCAGCATCTTCAGCTGTGAGTAATAATAATAATAACAAACCAACAGTAGTGACCATTTCCTGACACCTACCCTGCAACAGGGCCATGTTAATTTATTTGTATTTTCATTTCATCATTACAAAAATCTTATGGGGTTTGCATCCACTTTACAGATGAGGGAATGGAGCCTCAGGTATTTTGAAGAACTTGCCTAGGGCTCTCCAGCCAGGAAGGGTCTGAGCCAGGATGACATCCAGGGAATATCTGATTACAGTCACCCCCTACTGCATTCTTACCAAGATGGGATTATGGCCTTTCATTCAAGATGGGGGCTCCCTCCCTCCCAAGGCAGCCCATGCATTTGGGAGCCCATGCATTTGGCATGATTGGAGAGATGGGCTTCAGTCAGAGAACTGACTCTGAGTGATGATCCCCCCTAATCCTGCCTAGGACTGTTGGGAAGGTCTTCACATGGCTGAAGTCTATCTCCCTCTCACACCTCTTACCTGGGCCTCCTTGTTCCTCATCTGGAGCCAGGATGGGTGGGCAGACGGGTCCTGGAGAGAACCTTTCCTCCCTGACATGCCTTTGCCCTCTCCTCCACCCACCACACACACAGTGACACAGCTGTGCCCGGGGTGGGGGTGCGGGGTGCTTCCTCTGAAGTTGGATGAGTGAATCTTGGGGCTTTGAGAGACCTCCCCTCCCTGCCTCATTCTCACCTGATGGTAAAACTGAGCTGGCTGGTGGACTAACTCTGCATGTAGACAAAGTTCACATTTTAAAAAAGAAATACACTCCATCTGTTTTGAAATACTCAAGCACTAAATGAATGTGGAATCTTTATTTTAAATTATTGAAATTGAAAATTCCCTTGCCTCCCTACCAAATCCCTTCCTCTCCTGGAGTCTCTCAGGAGGCCAGAAGCTACTGTGGCCAACTTAGTCTGGGTCCTTCCAGGCCTTTTCCTGTGCATTTACACACCTATAAATACAAATATGCAGATACATCATATTACATGCTGGTGGGGTTTTTTACATAAATGAGATCATCTTGGGTATATTGTTCAGCAGCTAGCTTTGTTCACTTGACAATAAGTATATTCATTCCAGAACATCCATTCATATGTAAATTCAGTATACACTTCATTGATTCATCATCCTTCATCATCCCTACTCCTCCTCCCCCTCCTTGCATCCCTCCCTACCTTTCAGAGGTAATAGCTGCCTATACTACAGCACTCAACAGATACAGTGCAAAGTCTCTCTTCCTCCCTCTCACCAACCGTCAAGTCCATCTCTCCACTGTACTTTTTTTTCACTTAACAGTTCACTCTGGAGATCTTTCCAATTAGCACATAAAGAATTTCCTTAGTCTTTTATATGGCTACAACTGTTCCACATATAGAGAAATATAATGTATTTAACCAGTCTCCTAATGATGGGCATTTAATTGTTTCTATCATATGGGCTGTAGGGATAACCTTGTACTTGCATCATTGCATCAGTATGTAGAGAGTTCCTGGTCTTTTTCAGAGCTGTATAGTATTCCACAGTGTGGCTGTACCATGATATTTTAACCAGTCTTCTACTGCTGGACATCTGGGGGAATTTCCTGCTTTTTGCTGTTAGACATAAGGCTCTGATTAGCAGCCTTTCACATATTTAATTTTTTGGTAGGCATTTAAATTGGAGGATAAATTCCCAGAAGTGGGACACTCAGTCAAGGGTATACGCATTTGTCCATTTAATGCACACCGCCAAGTCACCCTTCATAAAGGCTGTGCCAATGTATCCTCCCACCAGCAGACGAGAAGAGGGGACACCAAGCAGCCTTACTTTAGTGCTTTTCTCCCCTTCTTTCTAGATGCGAGCCACCTCTCCGGCTGTTCCTGAGGGTGTCCCCTCCAGGAAGAAGCGGTTGGAGTTGGATGATGACCTAGACACTGAGTGTCCCACCCAGAAACATGCTCGATGTGGGCCCCAGCCCAGGCTACCCTCCTGCCAACTGCCCCTGAGCCCACCCCCTGCTCCAGTTCACACCCCTGCTGTGACCACTGCCTCCAGGCTTGGACCCTATGTTCTCCTGGAGCCTGAGGAGGGCAGCCGGACCTACCGCACCCTGCACTGCCCCACAGGCACGGAGTACATCTGCAAGGTACATGCCCCAGGGGCCACTGTCCCCGAGCATCACAGGGGGCTGGGAAAGGATTGCCAGGGCTGAGGGACCCTTATATTAATTTAGTTCTATTTTTATTGGGGAAGCAACCAGTGAATCCCCAGCTCTCTGTCAAGCTCCAGGCTGGGCTGAACCCGAGAGGTAAACCAGATGGTCCCAGCCCTGGGGGAATTCACAGCCTAGGCCCCATAGTATGATAAATGTTGCTGGGGTGGAACTTAGGGGCTATGAGAGCACAGAGAAGCCTCTAGTATATTCAAAGGCAGAGTCAGAAAAGGCTGAGTAGGAGTCAGCCAGGGAAAAGTGGGAGAAGGGAGTTCCAGGCAGGGGAAACAGCTATGCAGAGGCCTACAGGAGTGAGAGCATGGCACTTCAGAGAATTCAAAGGAGTTCATTATGGCCGGAGTAGAGAGGGGGTGCAGACAGGGCCAGCAGATGAGAGCTGGCAGCCACTGGTTGTGAAAGCATTAGGAAGAAGCTCCCACTAGGCTGTGGGGAGCCATTTAAAGTATTTGCACAAGGGTAGGATGAGATATGATAGACCTCAGAACTCCTGGGAACCTGGAGGTCATTGGGCCTACCGGTGGCCATTTTACAGATGGAAAGACTGAGGTCAAGAGGAGAAGGGCCATGCATGAAGCCACATGGCATCAAGCCTGGATCCTAGGGCACAGTCCAGGGTTCCTGACAGAAATCAGAGTTCTTGGCAGAATTCAGGCAACAGGCAGGGCCAAGTGACCCATACAGGACACTGCCAGGTCTCAGCTCACAAGGACAGAGATGAGAAAGCATAATCGTAGGTATTTCCTGGGCAGGTATTTACTGTCTAGTCTGCATCACTCCTCTAATCTTCACACAGTCTATGAGGTAGTTACTATTATTGGGCCCATTCTATAGATAGAGGGCAGTCTCTGAGGTTCAGAAAGCTGTGGTTACTTGCCACCTCACAAAGCCAAGAGGTGTCAGAGCTGAGATTGGGCCCAAGCAGGTTAAGCCCAGAGCCGTGGGCCCCATGCTAGGACAGGTGGTTCAGATACAAGCAGGGCAGGTTTGCTCTGGTGGGCAGGGGTAAGGAGGATACGGAGACCCAGGTACACCAGGAGGGGTAGAAGGGGGCTGGGTCCCCTTGGGAAGGCACAGAGAGGCAGAGGGACTGAAGCCTCCATCCAACTGGGAGGAGCAGCAACAGTGGCTCCAGCTCCTGCTGATGGGGGTGCAGCGGGCAGGGCCAGACCTGGACATCACACTGGGCTCTGGGCTGCCTGATGCTGGTCCCCAGGGCTACCCCAGGTGCTCTAAGGAACCCCTGAACTCTGGGTCCCCTTCCTGCAGCATCACAGGTTTTTTTTTCTGTTCCCCTGGGGAGGGAGGTCCATGCTGAGAGGAACGACTATGGCAAGTTGGAGCCAGAAGCACCATGCTTTCACATGGCCCCAGATATTCAGGAACATTTAAAGAAATCTGCTGGGATGTGCCTGTTCCTAAGTCCAGCGTGAACTGTGGGGGCCGACCTGCTGTTTCCACATTGCCTAGGCTTTTCTGGTTAGTGTGTAGAAAGATCTACATCCTGTCTTCCTAGATTATCGCCTTATTCATTAATTCAACAGACTCTCAGTGAGCACTTGTACGTGCCGTGCACCATGCACCATGTACCATGCTGTGGCTCAAAAGTAAACCAAGCTCTGCCCCCACAGTCCACGCTGGGGGTGAATGAGTGAAATATACGTCAGGTGATCTTAACTGCTATGGAGAGAAACTAGGAGCCGGGAGAGAAGGGAGTGGGGAGGGGAGGGGGTGAAGGTGATCTTAGCTGGGAAGTCCAGAAAGACCTCTCTGAGGAGGTGACTTTGAGCAGCGACTTGCACTGGGGGAGCCAGCCCTGTGGGTATCTAGAGGAGAACAATCAGGTGGCAGGAAAAGCAAGTGCAAATGCTCAGAGGCAGGGATGCGCTTGGCCTGACTTTTAAAAAAGTCTCCGTTTTTCGATTATTGCCTCCAGGCCACCCCAACTGTTTTGTTTTAACACATCTACTTACATTTTTTCATGGATTAAATATGTATATGCTTTATTTATTTATTTTTATTTTCTGTGTGTCACAGACAAAATAACAAGCAAAGTGTTTAAAGGCAGATAAACCAAAGTGAGTAGGCTGCTCTACCACTGATTAGCTGTGTGGCTTCCAAGTCACCTTCCTCTGAACATCCTTTCAGGAATATGGCAAGGTTTCCATCTAATGTCCATAAAGCCCCTAGCATCTTTCCCCACAACCTCCCCACTCTCACCACGGGCCCCACCTTCCTCCCCCACCCCACTCCAGCCATACTGATCTTTGGCTGGGTTTCTAGAGCAGCTCAGGTTCTTTCCTGCCTCAGGGCCTTTGCACTGCCTGTGCCTCCCACCTAGTAAGCTTATCCCTTGGGCACCTCAATCATTCAGGTCACTTCCTCAGAGTCCCTTCCAGACTACACTTTCTAAAATAGGTGCCCCCTGCCAGAATACTCTTTATTCCAGCATTCCTTTGCAATTCTTATCAGAATTTGTAAGTATTTAGTTTTTTTGGCCTGTTTACTGTCTCATGTATTGGACTATGGGCACCAGGAGGGCAGGGACCATGGCTGTCAGTCAAGTTAGCGCCCCAGTGGCTGGTACAGGTAGGCATTCAATGCCTGCTTGTGGAATAAAGGAAAGGGTGGGTGGGCAGTGAATCCTAGAGAATGGTAGCCATATTGATGATGAGGAGAAGGATGAGTTACTTCTGCATTATCTGCTCTTTTGGACTCCCTCTGGGGGGTTATTTTTGTTCAGGTTACCTGTTATTTTTAATTATCTGAGGTTTGAGGCCACATGAGCTCACAGCTAAGAGCACAGATGATGGAGAACAGGGATTCAATCCCAGCCCTGTCCCTTGCTGGCCATGTGGCCCTCCGCTTGGTCAGGATTGAGTGACCTGCTGCTGAAGCGCTGGGGCACAAGGCCCAGCACACAGTAGTGTCTAAAGGGTTGGCTGTGACTGGCTGCAAGGCCGACCTGGGCCCCACGGGGTCCCCACCCGTATTCACACCGGGCTCCCAACAGGTGTACCCGGCCTGCGAGGCCCTGGCGGTGCTGGAGCCCTACTTGCGGCTGCCCCACCACTGCCATGTGGCCCGGCCGGTGGAAGTCCTGACAGGCACGCGGCACCTCTATGCCTTCTTCCCGCGGCCGCATGGGGACATGCACAGCTTGGTGCGCCGCCGGCGGCGCCTCCTGGAGCCCGAGGCCGCAGCGCTCTTCCGCCAGATGGCCGCCATCCTGGCGCACTGCCACCAGCACGGGCTGGTCCTGCGCGACCTCAAGCTGCAGCGCTTCGTCTTTACTGACCCGGAGAGGTGAGCGTGGCCACGGATAAGGCCTTGACTGATGTTCTGGTCACAGTTAGATTGAGGTTATGCATTTTTGGCAAGAATACCACAGAAGCCATAGGGCCTTCTCAGCCTATCCTATCAGGAGATACGGGCTGCTGATACGGATTGCTGTGATGTTAACCTCAATCTTCGGTTAAGGTGGCTTCTGCCAAGTTTCTCCACTGGAAGTTTCCTAATTTACCATTTACAATTAATAAATACCTTGGGAGCTTCCCTGGTGGCGCAGTGGTTGAGAGTCCGCCTGCCGATTCAGGGGACGCGGGTTCGTGCCCCGGTCCGGGAGGATCCCACATGCCGCGGAGCGGCTGGGCCCGTGAGCCATGGCCGCTGAGCCTGCGCGTCCGGAGCCTGTGCTCCGCAATGGGAGAGGCCACAGCAGTGAGAGGCCCGCGTACCGCAAAATAAATAAATTAATTAAAATTAAAATTAAAAAAAAATAATAAAGTAAATACCTTGGGCAATACCTTGTAATTAATCAGTACTCTGAGGTTCTTTCAGGCTCTGCATGTAAATATCCTGTTTCTGCTTAAACTTCCACCCACTAATTTCAGCCACCATCCATTTCTGCCTGTAGCAGTTATTCCTAGGATGTTTGCCTAAGGGTGGTTTTCTATTTCCTTTTACATTCTATACTAAAATGAACATGCTTTTAGTAAGAAGTAGAATGTAAATTTTATAATGATTTTTAAGCTAATACACAGCTTCAAATAATTTTGAACTTAGGGTGAGTACAACACCCCCAGACCACCCAGAAGTGAGAAAAGTACTTTCTTCCCTTTTCAAGGCAATAGTTTGAGAAGCACCATCAGAAGAGGGATGGTGGAATCAGACAAACCTGGGTTCAAATTCTGGTTCTACTTTTTAACTTGCAATTTGTCCTTGAGCAAGGGCTTCACCTGCCTGAACCTTGACTTCTTTATCTGAAAAATGGGCCAATAATGCTACACCTCAGCCCACCCCCTGTGCAGTGATTCACAAGACTAGTCAGCGTTTTCAGACAGGCACCCAGGAAGTGGTGCCATGGGAACAAGATTAATAGCAGTGGTAATAGTATGCTTCCTATTAAAGTAGTCTAGAGTGCTCTGTGGGAGTTATTTATTTATTTATAATTAATTAATTAATTTTTGGCTGCATTGGGTCTTCATTGCTGCATGCGGGCTTTCTCTAGTTGTGGCTAGCGGGAGCTACTATTTGTTGCAGTGCGCGGGCTTCTCATTGCGGTGGCTTCTCTTGTTGCCAAGCACAGGCTCTAGGCATGTGGGCTTCAGTAGTTGTGGCACGCGGGCTCAGTAGCTGTGGCTCGCGGGCTCTAGAGTGCAAGCTCAGTAGTTATGGCACACGGGCTTAGTTGCTCTGCAGCACGTGGGATTGTCCCAGACCAGGGCTCGAACCCATGTCCCCTGCGGTGGCAGGTGGATTCTTAACCACGGTGCCACCAGGGAAGCCCCGTGGGAGTTATTTAAAGCAGAAGTTGCAAATGGTGGTCTGCACACACTTTTTTTTTTTTTTTTGCCCCACATTCCTGTTTGTGTTTTTAATTAAAATTGGTTGCGGGAATCCGCTGGTGGTCCAGTGGTTGGGACTCTAGGCTTCCACTGCGGGGGCCCCAAGTTCAATCCCTGGTCAGGGAACTGGGATCCCACAGGCCATGCAGCACGGCCAAAAAAAAAATAATAAATTTTTTTAAAAAGGGACTTCCCTGGTGATCCAGTGGTTATTCACGCTCCCCATGCAGGGGGCCCCCGTTCGATCCCTGGTCAGGGAACTAAGATCCCACATACCTCAACTAAGCCCGCACGGCACAACTACTGAGCCTGCGCCACAACTAGAGAGCCCGTGCACCACAATAAAGACCCAGCGCAGCCAAAATTAATTAATTAATTAAAAAAATAAATAAAATTGATTGCTAACTTTTTAAAAGCTGGGATTTTTTTTCATTAAAATATGACCTCTGACTTCTCTTGTGGAAAAGGGGACCATGGAGCCACCTAGGAACTACATAAGCAGCTCATAGCGCTGGCTCTGGGCTGGAGAGAGCCAGGATTCAATTCCAGCCCTGCTCCCTGTGGCTGCAAAATGGTGTCTTCCTCATCGGTTGTATGAGGGTGAAATGACATACACCAGGTAGAAGCTTAACCCAGGGTCAGGTTCGCAGTGGACACTCCAAATATTGACTGTAATGCTGTTAGTGGTGCCCTTTTTAGGCAGGGTTTGTGCTGAGATAGTTGGCACAGTCCCTACTTTTAATTTTGTTACCTGCCTAGACCCTAAGTTTGCATCTGGCTTAATAGAGGCTTAATGCCCTCAGCCACCTGAGTACGCACCTCCCCACACCAGGCCCCCGCCCCAGAGACAGTTGGGAAATGTGTTCCTCTCAGAGTCCTAGTTCAAATTTAATTGCTCTGTGACCTTAAGACATGACTTAATCTCTCTGAGCCTAGACTTCCTCATCTGTAATACGGGATTAATCAGCCTCACAGGACTGGCTCATGTCTGGCAAATGCCAGCAGGCACTTGGGAAATGGGTGCCATTAAGTGTGACAATGTGGGGTGGTGGCATGGGGGTCCCACTATCTGACCCCCTGTCTCTCCCCCTGCACAGGACAAAGCTGGTGCTGGAGAACCTGGAGGATGCCTGTGTGCTGACCGGGCCTGACGACTCCTTGTGGGACAAGCACGTGTGCCCAGCCTATGTGGGCCCCGAGATCCTCAGTTCCCAGCCATCCTACTCCGGCAAGGCAGCAGACGTCTGGAGCCTGGGCGTGGCACTCTTCACCATGCTGGCTGGCCACTACCCCTTCCAGGACTCAGAGCCTGCCCTGCTCTTTGGCAAGATCCGCCGTGGGGTCTTTGCCCTGCCCGAGGGCCTCTCAGCCCCGGCCCGCTGCCTGGTCCGCTGCCTCCTCCGAAGGGAGCCAGCTGAGCGGCTCACGGCCTCAGGCATCCTGCTGCACCCTTGGCTGCGGGAGAATGTGATCCCTACACCCGCCTCGCGATCCAGCCTCTGCGAGGCTGACCAGGTGGTCCCAGAAGGGCTGGGGCTGGAGGAGGCAGAGGAGGAGGGAGAGAGAGACGTGTGTCTCTACGGCTAACGCCACCCTACTGGACTCTCAGCCCCAGACTGCCAGTTGAGGCTGGGGTATCTCTAAGCTCTCTCCTGCCTCTTTGAACTGAGCCAACAACCTTAAGTGCCTTCTGGGAGGGAGAGAGGAGGAGGTGTGTGTGGAGTGTGCTGGATGCGCACACCTGTGCACATGATCTCATGCCTCACCGAGTCCTCGGGAGCTCGCTGTGCCAAGCCCCGCTCCCAGTGCTGGGAACACAGCAGTGAACGACAGAGACAAAACTCCTGCTCACAGAGTTGACAACGCTTTCCATGCCCACCGGGCAGTGTCTACACTGAGCACCCACAGTGCAGGTATTGGCATCCACTCATGCTGATGCCCAGGTACCTCTGACATGGGACAGTCCCTTTCACAAACAACCCAGCTGCCTTTCTATCTTGCACCTTTTCAGAGAAAGGGAAGCATCCCTGTGCCAAAGGCTCCAGGCCCCTCCCCTGTAACTCAGGACTCTAGAGAACAGACCATGCTGGGAATTGTGCTCCCAGCAGCTCTGTCCTCTTGGTCAAGGGCTTCTCCATCCAGGCCTGAGCCAAGGATTTGGGCTGGAAGATCAAGAGTGCAGATGGTGAGGCTGGTCTTCATCTAATTCAAAGAGTAGCCTGGAGTGAAGGGCCAGGCCTGTCCACCTCAGTGGCCCCTGACCTGAGCACCAGAGTTGGGCCGGGATCAGGCAGGTTCTGTCCCCTGGCCTCCTGAGAAGTCCCAAGCTCTGTTCTAGGGACACTTGTGGTCCAGGACCCTATATCAACATTGTGGGTTTTGGATGCCATGGGTATATGTTTTTATCTTGTGCCTAATAAAGGAATTATGAAGTACCGTCATTTCTCCTGGTTATTTCATCCATCTCCTCCTCCCCATCTCTTATGAGTTTTCCCTGCCTCCAAACCAGCCCCAGGGTGAAAGGCCAGAGGCCTTCTGTGTCAATCTCAGCTTGAATGGTTCATGAGAACAGAAGACCCAGTAGGTCTTCCCTCATTCCCTCTGTTCCTTCTGGATGTCTTGGCATCTCAGGATACTTTTTGGCTGCATGTAACTGAAACCGTGAGTTAAAGTGGCTTTAAAAGGAAGAAAACATTTCACACAAAGCAAGAGGTCAACAGGCGGGGAGTGGGCTTCACGGCTGGTTGATTCGGCTCTCAGAGCTGTTAGCAAAGACCTGGCTCCCTAGGCTCATTCTGTCTCTTTGCTCTGTTGTCCCAGGTAACTGCTGGCACAATGGCTACAGCAGTCCCAGGTGTCACTTGAGAACTCAGTACTCTGGAGTCAGGTTACCTGGAATTAAATCCTGGCTCCAACACTCACTAGCTGTTTGACCCTCGGCAAGTTTCTGAATCACTCTATACCTCAGATTCTTTTTTTTTTTTTTTTTTGTGGTACACGGGCCTCTCACTGCTGTGGCCTCTCCGATTGCGGAGCACAGGCTCCGGACGCGCAGGCTCAGTGACCATGGCTCACGGGCCCAGCCGCTCCACAGCATGTGGGATCTTCCCGGACCGGGGCACGAACCCGCGTCCCCTGCATCGGCAGGCGGACTCTCAACCACTGCGCCACCAGGGAAGCCCTAATTGGGGATTTTATATGCAATTGGGAGCTAAACACAAAATATCACACTGTGGCCCTGCCTGATTATTCATTCACCTAGCAATTCAACAACTATTCCTAATGCCAACCAACGGTAGAGCAGGTCCCATGCAAGACGGATGCAACGTGGTCCCTGCCCTCATGGACTTCAGTCTAACAGAGGAGACAGATGTTAAACAGATAACCACACAAATGAAGGAATTAATTATACCTGTGTCTTTGTGGCAAAGACAAGCGTCACCAATAAGTCCCATGCCCTAGCCTCCCTTACAGTCACAGGACTAGTTTTGACCAATGGAGTGTGTGTAGAAGTGACATAGGGGTGGTCACTTCCGGGCTAAAGCAATTGAAAGTTGATGGGCCTCAATCCCTGTCTTTCCCTTCCACAACTACCTTGAGGCCATGCGTTCCCTTAGCTACAAGATAGAGGAGGACCACCAGACCCACACTGGATTTTACTGAGCAAGAAATGAAGCTTCCTATGTTAAGTCTTTGCAATTTGGAGTTTGTCTGTTGGGGAGTTAGTGTTAATTACCATGACTAAGAAAAACTTGCCACAAGGGAAGGAAGGGAAATTCTCTTCCCCAGTAACTAGGCTGTATCAGTCTTTGCTGCATTACAAACCCCCAAACATAGTGGTTCGTGATTGTCTGTGTCAGCAGTTTGGGCTGGGCTCAGCTGGTCATTCATGCAGCTGCAGGCAAAGGGCGGCTCACCAGGACAGCTCAGCTTCACTCACTTGTCTGCCGATTGGCAGGCTCCAGGGAGCCTTGGCTAGGATGACTCATCTCCGCTCTACGTGGTCTCAGCCTCCAACAGACTCTGCACTGGCTCCTTCATGTGGTAGTCTTGGGGTTTCAAAAAGCAACAAGGGGGCTTCCCTGGTGGCGCAGTGGTTGAGAGTCTGCCTGCTGATGCAGGGGACGCGGGTTCGTGCCCTGGTCCGGGAAGATCCCACATGCCGCGGAGCAGCTGGGCCCGTGAGCCATGGCCACTGAGCCTGTGCGTCCGGAGCCTGTGCTCCGCAACGGGAGAGGCCACAACAGTGAGAGGCCCGCGTACCGCAAAAGGAAAAAAAAAGGCAACAAGGAAGAACAAATCCCAGTGCCCAGGCTGTGCTTCTGTCCCATCAGCATGTCCCACAGACAGATCCAGGAGGTGGGGAACTAATTCTCCCTCTCAGTGGGGGGACCTGAATATAATATGTGGCCTTTTTTTTTTTTTCTTCAATATACAACATGAGGTATACTTGATCAAGTAAGTTGACTACAGTGTACCTAAAACTGAACCTGCAGGTAGTAGATCCCTGGGCCAATTGCTTGGTGTCTCTGGGCCTCAGACTGTTCCCCTCCTTTTGTGTGGTTAAGCCCTGCCCTTCTCTCGAGGCTGGACCTGGAGACTCTTCAGAGCGGGCATGCCCTCCCCTACACGCTGAAGCCCGAAGAACAGGGTTCTCAGAGGTGGTCAGTCAGTCCCCTAGGGTGCTTGTTTAAAATACAGATCCCTGGACACTGCCCAGACCTAGCGAGTTAGAACACTTGGGGTTCTGCATCTTAACAATCACCCTGGGTGATGCTGCTGAGCATCCGAGTTGGAGAACCTCTGTGTTTGGAGAAATCCTGCCTCCTTGGGGACTCAGAGAGCTCATGTTAGCTCCTCTCTGGGTTGTTTGCAAATGGGTGTAAAGTGGGCATAAATTCTACCTGCCTGTGATGCTAGGATGGGCTCACAGATGTGGGGGGCTTTATCAGGTCAAAATCTCAGCCACCACCTTAGTTGTACCAGCATCCTGGGGAGAGACATGTAGCCCTCTTTCCCTCCTTGTTCTCTCTCCCCTCACCTGGCTTTGTGGCTCTGCACAGCACTTAGCACCACCTGGCAGGACCTTCTCTATCATTTGTTTGCGTGAGTTTCATAAGTCCAAGGATATGCTTTGTTTACAGCTGTCTCCCTGGCTCCAAGAACAGTGCCTGGCACACAGAGCTGCTCAATAAATGTTTGTAAATGAAAGTGGTTGCTGTGTAGATCCTACATGCCTACAGCAGAGCCAGGACACTTATTAGGGATGGTTAATGTTTACGGGCACACACTACATGCCAGGCATGGTTCTAAGTGCTTTATATGCACTATCTCATTTGATACGTGATAGCCAGATGGCCCTCGATGATCTGCAACACCTGGTATCCATGCCCTTGTATAGTTCCCTCCTACCCTGAGCTGGGCTGACAGTGTAACTAATAGGAAACTGTGAAAATAAACGAGTATGACTTTAAGTATAGGCCATAAAATATATTATGGCTTCTGCCTTGTTCTTCTGGATCATCTGTTCTGGGAAAAGCCAGCTGCCATGTTGCTAGGACACTCAGGTACCCTATGGAGAGATATATGTGGTAAGGAACTTACATATTCTGCAAATAACCAGCACCAACCAGGCCTATGAGTGGGCTTTCTTGAACGTCAATCCTCCAGCCTCAGTCAGGCCTTCAGATAACTGAAGCCCCAGCCAACATCTCAACTATAACCTCTGAGAGACCTTGAGCCGAAAACTACCTAAGAAACTGTTCCTGAATTCCTAACCCATAGAAACTCTGTGAGATCTACATGTTTATTATTGTTTTAAGATGCTAAGTTTTGGGGTAATTTGCTATGTATCAATAACCAATAACTGATACAGATCCTAAAAACAGCCCTATGAGGGAGGGACAATGATGATCACCGTTGTACAGAGGGAGAAACTGAGGCCCAGAGAGGGGAAATCTTTTGTCCAGGGCCACACAGATAGTGTAACTATGGGACTGAACCCAGGTTTGAATGACTACAGAGTCTACCCACTGGGATGAAAAATGTCCGAAGTGAATGCCAGCTCTGCCCTTGAAGGACGAAGGCTAAGACCAGAACGCCTGAAAGAACGTGTCTGCCTTCAGTACAAATTTGTGCTGGTGACTTCAGGGCTCAGGCGAACGTGACCATTATAAACCGGCAGGCTCAGAAGAAGAAAACAAGGCAATAGGAGTGAAAACCAGCAGAAACAGACACTCAGAGTTCAGACAGCAATACTATCAGATAGACATTATAAAACAGAAAGGTTTAATGTGCCTAAATAAATATATAGCAAGTCTGAAACTATGGCCAAAGTATAGGAAACTATATCAAGTAACAAAGTGGATTTGAAAACCTAAAAGAACTTCTAAAATGAAAAACACAATAACCAAAATAAAAAATTCAACAGATGGGTTAAACCACAGATTAGATGCGGCTAAAGAGGGAACTAGTGAGATAGAAAGCTGACATTAATCACAGAGGCAAGAGACTCCATAAATTTTTACACACAGACACATCATAGTGAAAATGTGAAAACACCAAAGACAAGAAAAAAATCTTAAAAGCAGTCAGAGGGAAAAAAACCAGAGAGATTACTTTCAAGAGAACAACAGTACAACATGGATGAACCTCAAAAACATTATGCTAAATGGAAGAAATCAATCACAAAGAACCACGTATTGTAAGACTAAATTTATATAAAGTGTCCAGAACAGGAAAATCTATAGAGACCAAAAGTAGACTAGTGCAGAGGGGGTTAGAGAGTAGGAGATAGAAAGTATCTGCTATGGGTACAGGGTTTCTTTGGGGGTGGTAAAAATGTTCTAAAATTAGGGACTTCCCTGGTGGTCCTATGGTTAAGAATCTGCTTTCCAATGCAGGCGATGTGGGTTCAATCCCTGTTTGGGGAATTAAGATCCCACATGCCACAGGGCAACTAAGCCCACACCCTCTAGAGCCCGTGCGCCACAACTAGAGAGCCCATGTGCCGAAACTGCTGAGCCTGCATGCCACAACTAGAGAGCCCATGTGCCGCAACAAAGAGCCCGCGCGCCACAACGAAAGATCCCGCATGCTGCAACAAAGATCCTGCATGCCACAACTAAGACTCGACGCAGCCAAATAAATAAAAATAAATATTTTTTTAAAATGTTCTAAAAGTAGATCATGGTGATAGTTGCACAACTCTGTACTAAAAACTATTAAATTGTACACTTTAAATGGGTAGATCTTATAGTATATAAATTATTTCTCAATAAAGCTATTTAAAGAAAGAACAGCAGTTAGATTGACAGGTGAAGATGTTTTAACGGCAACAATGGAAGCTGGAAGACAATGGAATGTTGTCTTCAAGGTGCTGAAATGCCAGCTAGAATTCTATACCCAGCAAAAACGTCTCTCAAGAGTGACGTCTAAATAAAGATTTTTCAAACAAAAACCAAGAAAGTTTGTCACGAGAAGACTCACCCTACAGGGACTTCTAAAACAACAGTTCGCAAACTTGGCTTCTCATTACACTCATCAAAGAGCTTAAAAACTCCTGATGCCTGGACCCACCCCCAGATATTCTGAATCAATTGATCTGAGATGTGACCTGGGCATAGGATTTTTAAAAGTTCCCCAGGTGATTCAAACATACAGCTCAGGCTGAGAACCTCTGTCTTATGGGATATATTTCAGGCAAAAAGAAATTGATCCCAGATGAAAGTCTGAGATTCCTTCATTCATTTAACGTAATCCATGTGCAACTATTATGTGTTGGAAACTGTTCTAGACACCAGGAACACAGCAATGAGCAAAACACACAAAAGTCCTCACCTCTAGAAGAGGGAAACAGTCAAAAGATAATGAAGATAAAGAAGTAAAATATGTTGTTAGATAGTAATACATGCTTTGGGAAAAAATGAAGCCAGGAAGGAGAATATAAAATGCTAGATTTAGGGGGGTGTGTGTGTGTGTGTGTGTGTGAAATTTCAGATAGAGTGGACAGGGAAGACTTTTGGGAAAGCCCAAAATAAAGGGCAAGAGCAATGCATGAAGATATTTGGGCTATGGCAAGTGCAAAGGCCCTGAGGTGGGAGTGTGTCTGCCTTGTTCCAGGATCTGGAGGCCAATGGGTCTTGAGTGGAGTGAGCCAAGAGGATAGTAGTCAGAGAAGGAGCGGCGGCAGGCCTTGGGGGGACCTCGGCTTTTACTTTGAGTGAGATGGGAGCTATTGGGAGTGTTTTGAGGAGTGGCACGGCTTGATTCTAACAGGGCCCTCTGGCAGCTGGGTGGAAAATGGATTGTAGTGACCAAAAGAGGAAGCAAGGAGCCCAATGAGGAGGCTGGTGCAGTACACCGGAGGAGAAAGGATGGAGGTGGATTGGGATGGGGGGTGGAGGAGGTGAGAGGTGACAGATTCTGGAACTATCGTGCAGGCCAAGCCCATAGGATCTGTTGATCTATGGGATGAGGGGTGGGAGAAAAGTTCAGGGGTGGGAAGACTGGAGGATGCAAAGAGCTTCCAGCTTGTGCCCAGTGAAAACAAACTTCATTAGTGGCCCAATCAAAAGGTGGAGAGTGACCGCCGAGAGGCAGCGTCCGGCTGGCTAAGGGTGGGTTCCTGAGGCCGTCCGGCCTGGATTTAAAACCGGCTGCGTGGCCTCAGGCAGATCAGAAACAAACAGAGCCTCTATTTCTTCTGCAAAAGGAGCAAGGACCGGCCTGCCCGCCGCAGTGCTGGCAGCTGGACTGAGCAGGGGCGGTCTCCTCGTCGCTCCCCGCCCCTCCCGGCCCCGCCCACTCCCCCACCCCTCCCGCGGCGCTGCCGGCTAGGCTGCTCCGGTGAGTGAGGGTCTAAGAGTCCGGGTCCGGCCCGGGGCGGGGTGGGAACGCCTCGGGCTGCCGGACAGAGCGCCCCGGACCGCCGAGATCCGGAGCAGAGGCCGCCGCCGGAACGGCGGGGACACCCGGATCCCGCGAGACTCTTCCGCCCCACTTCCGGGGCCGCCACTTTCACTTTCTTTTCCGTGGAGGCTGCTCCCCTCCCTCTCCTGACTGACAGGGGCCGCTCCGCGGGGGAGAGAGTTGGGCTGAAATCCAGCGCCCCGGAGGGCGCTTTTCCCCAGCAGGGAAAAGGGGAGGCCCTCCTCGGGGACTCGCAGCGCCCCGGCTGTGCGTCGTCCCTCCCCGCAGCCAGGCCTGTCCCGTTTCCTCTGTTGCCCTTTGCGGACTTGGCTTGGTAGCCCCTTTCACCTCCCACGCGGGGTCCCGGCCCGTTCCCTATCCCAGGCCCCATCCCCGGTCCTCGGGTAGTGTGATGCTACCCGACTGCCACCGGGGACACCGAGGCACAAAGAAGGCTTGGGCCGCGCCAGAGGTCACCGGCCTGGACTGAGTTGCTCGTGGTCGCCCGTCCTCTAGCAAGTGACCGGGAGGTGGCATTTCCCTGGAGCTGCAGCCCCCGCCTGGGGGGATGGGCACAACCACGCCAGATGGACGAGAAGATCAAGAAAGGTGGGCACAGCCTGGAGGCGACTGAGAAACTTCGGGGGGGGGGAGGGGGAGGGGCATTAACCCTGTCGTCCCTCTACCCACCTGCCCCTCAGTTTCCTCCCTTGGGGCCTGGTTCCTTGCAGGGGCCTCTTGTCATTCATTTATTTGATGCCCCTGAGGCCTCAGTGGGCCAGCTCTGTTAGGAAGGGTGTAGGGAGCTCCCAGAGGACACAGGAGACCGCCCAGGCTGGTGAGGGAGCAGACCTCAGGGGCCGTTGCCTTCCCCCTGGCCCCTTCCACCCAGCGTGGGAGAACTTAAGTTAGGTCATGTCACCAACCTGCTCACATACCCTCCTGTGCTCCTTGTTCTTAGAACAAAGCCCAGAGCAGTTGGGTGGCCCACAGGCCTGCTGGCTTCGCTGACCTCTGCCTTCCCCCATTGGGCCCCTTGGTCATAATGCTTGGAGCCCCACCGGTTTCTGTTCTAATCCAGCCATTTCTTGCCCAAAGCCTTTCCCTTTCTCTGTACCTGGAACACTTTTGCCCAACCGGGTCTTGACATACCCAACTTCTCCTCCTTCAGGTCTCAGCTTCAATGTCACCTCCTCCTAGAGGCTTTCCCTGATTTCCTTACCCTGTTCATTTCCTTGCCAGCATGGATCACAGTCTGAATCTTTTTCTTTTGTTAACTTTGTTAATTGTCTTCTTACTGGGCTGGGAGGTCCATGAGAAGAGGGACCCTGTTTATCTTATTCACTGTTTCTGAGACAGTGATTGGCACACAGTAAGAATTCAGTAAATGTTTGTTGTATAAATGAGTGGAAGTATGGGGGGACCTGGGAGTATGAAGGGAAAACAGAACCAAATGAGCAGGGAGGGGGAGTGGGGAGTGAGAGAGAAGGCCTCCCAGAGAAAAGGGACTTTTAAGCTGGGTGCTGAAGGATACGTAGGAGTTCACCAGGAAGACAGAGAGGAAGCAGCATGTACAAAGGATCACCTCCTTCCTCACCCCCTTAACCCCAGCTCCTGAAAAATAAACCCTGTGCTAACCTGCTTCCACTGTGGATTTCAGCTGAGGAGGTGGCCCAGAGCCTCACCCGAGCAGTGGCTGGCGGGGATGAACAGGTGGCTATGCAGTGTGCCATATGGCTGGCAGAGCAACGGGTGCCCCTGAAGGTGCAACTGAAGCCTGAGGTCTCCCCGACACAGGATATCAGGTGAGGAGTATGTAGCTGACCAGGGACTTAGGGCTTCCTGAACCCCAGTGGGCCGCGATATAGTCTTGCCTATAGAACAGTTAAGTTATTCTTAATGGCAGGTTCTGGTGTCAGGAGACCTAGCTTCAAACCCCAGCTCTGTTACAAATCAACTCTGAGATCTAGGGCAGGTCACTTCACCTCTCAGAGTTTGTTTCTTTCATTTAAAAAATGAGGCTGGGCTTCCCTGGTGGCGCAGTGGTTGAGAGTCCGCCTGCCGATGCAGGGGACACGGGTTCGTGCCCCGGTCCGGGAAGATCCCACATGCCACGGAGCGGCTGGGCCCGTGAGCCATGGCCTCTGAGCCTGCGTGTCTGGAGCCTGTGCTCTGCAACGGGAGAGGCCACAACAGTGAGAGGCCCACATACAACAAAAAAAAAAAAAAAAAAAATGAGGCAATATTAGTAGCTGTTCTTAGAATTGTTAGGAGGTGTATTAGGGTGTTAGGTCTCATACAACAGAAAGAAATATATTAACAGTGGTATCAACAGGTTTGATGGTACAGAGTCCAGATGTGGAGGCTCTGCTCCCTGCAGTCCTCAGAGACTCATGCTTTTGTCTTGTTATTATGCCATTCATGGCCTCCATTCTGAGGTTCACCTTATGGTCCAAAATGGCTGTTCCAGTTCTAGCCATTGCACCAGCATTCTTGTCAGCAGGAAGGAAGAAGGGAATAAGGGCACCCCCTCCCACTCTCATCTTAAGAACAGAGCTCAGAAAGTTGCACGCACTTCTTCCACTTAACTCCCAAGGCCAGAACCTATTCTCACAGCCACACTCAGCTTGAAGGGAGGCTGTGAAATACAGCCAGGTATTCCACTAGAATTCAAGGCAAGGGTTAATGGATACTGTTAGTCTGCGCCAGGAGGCTTAAACTTGATGCTGAAATGCTTAGCACAGTGCCTGGCACATGTTAATCACTCAATAAATGTTGTTTTTGCCTGCTTTTTTCCTGCTGTCGAGTAAGACAATAGTTTTACAGTTATTAATTTTCAATGGTGGATCCCATTTGATTTTGTTTTATTGAGCTATAATTGACAGACCATATTCAACAATTTAAACAATTCACCAATTTAAAGTTTATAGTTCAAGGCTTTTAGTATATTCACAGTTGTGCAACCATCACTGTACCCAATTCTAGAACATTTTTTAAGAAACCCTGTATCCATACCTTTTTTTTTTTTTTTTAATTTTTTTTTGCTGCTCTGTGCCCCTTGAACCCATGCCCCTTGCAGTGGAAGCTTGGAGTCTTAACCACTGGACCACCAGGGAAGTCCCAAAACCCCATACCTGCTAATAGTCACTCCTTATCTCCCTACCTTTTTTCCCCAATCCCCCCAACCTTAGGCAACCACTAATTTACTTTCTATCTCTAGCAATTTGCCTATTCTGGAAATTTCATATAAGTGGAGTCATACACTATATAACCTTTTGTGTCTGGCTTCTTTCACTTAGCATCATGTTTTCTAGATTCATCCATGTTGTAGCACGTATCAAAACTTCATTCCTCTTTATGACTGAATAATAATCCATTGTATGGATATACCATATTTTCTTTATTAATCAGTTGATGGACATCTGGGTTGTTTCTACTTTTTCGGCTAACATGTACAATGCTGCTATGAACATTTGTGTCCAGGTTTTTATATGGACATATTTTTTTCCCCAGTTTTTTATGGCTGTGTTGGGTCTTCATTGCTGTACGTGGGCTTCTCATTGCGGTGGCTTCTTGTGTTGCGGAGCATGGGCTCTAGGTGCACGGACTTCAGTAGTTGTGGCTTGAAGGCTCTAGAGCTCAGGCTCAGTAGTTGTGGCGCACGGGCTTAGTTGCTCCGTGGCATGTGGGATCTTCCCGGACCAGGGCTCGAACCTGTGTCCCTTGCATTGGCAGGCGGATTCTTAACCACTGCGTCACCAGGGAAGCCCTCCCCAGTTTTATTGAGATATAATTGACATATATAGTTAGTTTAAGGTATTGTGACTTATAATAAGAAATATATATTTGTCTTCTTCCTGTTCTTGGCACAGAACTCCTAAAACACTTGGAATTTCTTAAGTGATGAGAATGATAAAGGTGCCTTTTGTTATGTTAGTGAGGTGACTCTTGGACTGCCCCTAGATCACCTACGGATGGGGGCTGGTCATCAGAGGAACCAATCCTGTGATTAGAGGATTGGAAACTTCAGTCCCATCACCCTGATCTCCGGGGAGAGGAAAAGGGCTGGAGGTTGAATCGATCATCAGTGGCCAGTGGATTAATCAATCATGCCCATGTAATGAAGCCTCCATAAACACTCAAAAAGACAGGGTTTGGAGAGCTTCCAGGTTGGAGATTTGGAGAGAATTGCACCCCTTCTCACATACCTTGCCTATGCATCTCTTCTATCTGGCTGTTATAGCCTTTTATAATAAACCAGTAATATAGAAAGTAAATATTTCTCTGAGTTCTGTGAGCTGCTCTAGCAAAATAATCAAACCCAAGGAGGAGGTCGTTGGAATCCCTAACCTGTAGCCAGTCAGTCAGAGAACAGGTGACAACTTGGGCTTTCAACTGGTGTGTGAAGTGGTGGGGCAGTCTTGTAGGACTGAGCCCTCAACCTGTGGGAGCTGACGTTGTCTCTGGGTAGAGAGTGCCAGAATCGAGCCCTGTTGGTGTCTGAAAATTTCTTGGTGGTGTGTGGGAAGCCTTCCCCCTCCTCCCCCTTCCACAGGTTGGAAATTGAGCCTCAGAATCATTTTAGGTGTATGACATAATGATTTAATATATGTATGTATTGTGGAATGATTACCACAGTAAGTTTAGTTAACATCCATTGCCTCACATAGTGATAAATAATTTTTTCTTGTGACGACAACTTTTTTTTTTTTTTTTTTTTTTTTTTGTGGTACGCGGGCCTCTCACTGTTGTGGTCTCTGCCCTTGCGGAGCACAGGCTCCGGACGCGCAGGCTCAGCGGCCATGGCTCACGGGCCCAGCCGCTCTGCGGCATGTGGGATCCTCCCAGACCGGGGCACGAACCCGCGTCCCCCGCATCGGCAGGCGGACTCTCAACCACTGCGCCACCAGGGAAGCCCATGACGACAACTTTTAAGATTTACTCTCTTAGCAATTTTCAGATATATGATAAAATATATGTTAACTATGTTAACATGCTTTACATCACTTCCCCAGAACTTATTTATCTTAAAACAGGAAGTTGTACCTTTTGACCACCTTCACCCCCCACCCTGCCAACCAGTCTATCCTTTTCCTCTGACATCGGTTTTTTTTAATTCCACATATAAGTGAGATCATACAGTATTTGTCTTTCTCTGTCTGACTTATTTCACTTAGCATAATGACCTCAATGCCCATGTTGTTGCAAAGGGAAGGATTTCCTTCTTTTTATGGCTGAATAATATTCCATTGTGTATATATACTGTACATGGAAATAACCTAAGTGACCATGAATGAATAAAGAAAATGTGGTGTATATGTATACAATGGACACATATTTTCATTTCCCATTCTGTGGGTTGTCTTTTCACTGTATTGATAGTGTCCTTTGAAGCACAAGTTTTTAATTTTGACGAAGGACTGTTTATCTGTTTTCTTTTGTTGTTTGCGCTTTTGACGTCATCTAAGAAACCACTGCCTCATACATGGTCATAAAGGTGTATCCCTCTTTATTTTTTTAAGAGGTTATAGTTATAGCTGTTACATTTAAGTCTTTGATCCCTTTTGAGTTAATTTTAGTATATGGTGTGAGGTCCAACTTCATTCTTTTGCTTGTGAATATCTAGTTATCACAACATTATTTTTTTTAATTAATTTATTTATTTATTTATTTTTGGTTGCATTGGGTCTTTGTTGCTGCACACAGGCTTTCTCTAGTTGCGGTGAGTGGGGGCTGCTCTTCGTTGCGGTGCATGGGCTTAATTGTGGTGCACGGGCTTCTCTTTGTGGTACGCAGGCTTCTCATTGCAGTGGCTTCTCTTGTTGGTGGAGCACGGGCTCTAGGCACTTGGGCTTCAGTAGTTGCGGCGGGAGGGCTCAGTAGTTGTGGCTTGTGGGCTCTAGAGCGCAGGCTTAGTAGCTGTGGCGCATGGGCTTAGCTGCTCAGCAGCATGTGGGATCTTTCCGGACCAGGGATTGAACCCGTGTCCCCTGCATTAGCAGGCGGATTCTTAACCACTGTGCCACCAGGGAAGTACCTGCATTATTTGTTAAAAAAACTATTTTGTCCCTGTTTAATATCTTGGCACCTTTGTTGAAAATTAATTGACCATAAATCTGAGGTTTATTTCTGGAATCTAATTTCTATTCCATTGCTCTATATGTCTGTCCTTATGCCACTAACACACAGTTTTGATTATTATAGCTTTGTAGTAAATTTTTAAAATAGAAGCATGAGTCCTCCAACTTTGTTTTTCTCTTTCAAGATTTTTTTGGCTATTCTGGGTCCTTTGAATCTCCATATGAATTTTAGGATCAGCATGTCAATTTCTGCAAAAAATGTCAGCTGGGATTTTGACAGGGATTGCACTGCATCTGTCGATCAATTGGCCATTTGATTTAAATAAAATACTTGAATATTAAATGGCACTGTAGTTTCTGCTATAAAACATACCACTACACACAGCTTGTTTATATCAGTTGTACTTGTTACTGCCACAGCATAATTTAATTAGCTGTTACATCAATCAATAAAACATGAGTGCTAAAAGAGAATTGTGTCTATGAAAACTGAGTTGATTGCTTTAGAAAGACAAGATAGAGATGAGGCACCAAAAATGCCTGTTATCATTTTAGGGTGGGACAGTTGTAAAAAATATGGTAAAAATCCAGAAGGGCTCTGTACTCAGATGCTTTGAGAGTGAAAGTTTTTGCTCCACTTTAAAGAAGCTGATACTGGAAGTCATAGACCATGTATAATGCGTGTGGTTCATACAAAAAGAAAAAATCATGGGGAACTCCAGTAGCAGATTTGTACTCAAAAAAAGCCATTGGCCTTTTACCTAGAGATTGGCCATTGAATGTGCATTTGTATCCTGTAAGGTAAAATTAAGTGTTAAAGTCTGCAGCTGTTTTTGCAGTTCTCTGCTTTAACGATTTTTCTGACTAACTGATCATGACTGATCCTGATGACATTAGATATAAGGGTTCCAACTGTATATTTCTGTTATTTGTGTTAAGGTTATAGCTTTTAGATTTTGTTTCCTAAGTAAAATTCAGACTTCTATGCTTTGCCTCTAGGTTGATTCTAAAAATGTAAACCCACTAAAATAGCATTTATAGTATTTTGATTATGGAAATATTACTCAGTGTAGAATAAGTAGTGCAGTTGAAACTTTATGCACTTTCATGTTTCAAAACCCCTGTTGCTTGAAGAAGAATGTCTTGAAGGTTAAGATCTCGTCCTTCTTTAAATTTCCTTTACTTTTCTTCCATTCTCCTGCATCAGACTCAGCTATTCTTTTTTTTTTTTTTCTTGTATTTCAAAAACTTTTCATGTGGAGAGGTGGATGGTAAACTTTTGGCATCTATACACGTCTAAAAATTTCTTATTTCCCTTATAGTTGGCTAGGTGTTGAAAATCATTATCCTGAGGAATTTTGAGGTATTTTCTGGAGTATTTTTAAAGCAAGTCTCAGATTTTAGTTCATTCATAAGTAATTTGATATGTCTTTAAAAAATGACTTAAAAAATAACCTCAATACCATTATTACACCTAAAAAATTAACAATAATTACTTAAAATTCCCTAATACGGTATTTATATTCAACTTTCCTTGATTATCTCGTTAGTGTTTTTTTTTTTTTCTCTTTTGGCCACACCACATGGCTTGCAGGATCTTAGTTCCCCAACCAGGGATTAAACCTGGGTCCCCAGAGTCCTGACCACTTGTAACTCCCTCGTTAGTGTTTGTTATAGTTGGTTTGTTCCAGTCAGGAGCCAAAGGAGATCAAATAGCATTTCTTAATGTTGTCTGAGTCTCTTTTATTCACTTTCCCTATTTTTAGTGCCATTAATTTTTTTTAAGAAACCTGGTCTTTGACCTCCAGAATTCTCCCACATTCTGAGTTTATGAATTGCCTCCTCATGGTGTAATTTAATATCTCTCATTTTCCTTGTGAACTTGTAGTTTGACCTGAAGGTTAGGTTAGTAAGGAGTCACTGTTACCTTCACAGGAATTCTTCCTCATTTTCTGATTGTTTCTTGCTGTTCTTGCTTTAAGGATGCGGCATTTTCCCAAATCACTCTGGAGGTTCTAAGTGGGCTTTCCTGTTATTGTTCTACACCCTAATTTTTCTGTGTCCTGGGATCAGTTCTGTTTTTTTGTCTTAGCCCTCCCTTTTCATGCTTTTGGTCTTCCAAAAACGTTTGAGCATCTTTGAGAAGGTTGGTGTTTAAAACCGCTTTCTGTGGAATAATACTGTTTGGGTTGAAATCCTGCCTCTAACAATTATTAATTGTGTACTTGGCAGAGCCATTGTAACCTATCTGTGCCTCCTGTTTTTATCTCTAAAATAGGGGTGACAACAGTACCTGAGAGGATTACATGAGTTAATACACGTTAAGTGCTTTGAAGAGTCTTGGCATACAGTTAATAACTTGTGGTTTGGCTAAGGAGCCAATAATAGCCAATAATAGAAGAGGTTGGAGAGCTTGGGAGGGGCCAGAGCACGGAGGCCTTTGCCATGCCACAGTGAGTTTGGATTTTATTCTGAGAGCCATGTGGAGCCATTGCAGGGGCCTAAGCAGCGAGTTCTGATCCAGGAGGAAGCACAGGGGAGTGGGAATCCAGGAGCTGGCTGGTGGCTGAGTTTGGACCTGCGGCCCCTTGCCCTCCCCGCAGGCTGTGGGTGAGCGTGGAGGATGCGCAGATGCACACGGTCACTATCTGGCTCACGGTGCGGCCTGACATGACGGTGGCCTCCCTCAAGGACATGGTGAGTGAGGGGCAAAAGGAAGACGCGTCAGGGCGCAGGTCCCCCTTTCGCCCTGCCTCTCTCTACTCCGCTCCTTCCTCCCCACACTCCCTCTGCCTCGTCCCTGCCAGGTGTTCCTGGACTATGGCTTTCCGCCAACCCTGCAGCAGTGGGTGATTGGGCAGCGCTTGGCCCGGGACCAGGAGACCCTGCACTCCCACGGGGTGCGGCGGAACGGGGCCTGCGCCTACCTCTATCTGCTGTCAGCCTGCAACACCTCACTCAACCCTCAGGAGCTGCAGCGGGAGCGGCAGCTGCGGATGCTGGAGGGTGAGGCTCTGCGCCGGAGCGGCGTGCGCTCCTGAGGTTGTAGGGGAGAGGGAGCAGGCAGCAGAGCCCAGGGGCTTTCGTCAGGAACGTGCCTGGAGGACCTTATCCGTAGTGGGGAAGAGAGGACAAAGGACACCCCAGGAAGGAGCCACTTGGGGAACCATTTAGAGAACAGCTGGTCTAGGGGAGAGGGGCTGAGTTCAGTCCCCGCCCTGGCATTTATCAGCTGTGTGACCTCAGGCAAGTCTCTTCTCATCTCAGCTCTTCAGTTTTCTAAATCTGTAAATTGGACATGATAATAGCTAGTTTTTATTCTAAATTTTTTACTTCTTATTCTGAGATATTTCAGACCTACAGAAAAGTTGCAAAATTGTATAAAGAATTGTATAACGAATTCCCATGTGCTTTTCATGTGGATTCCCCAAATATTAACATTTGACTACATTTGTTTTGCTTTATCATTCTCGCAGTATTTATTTATGCATAAGTAATTTTTTGGAACTGTTATGAGAGTAAGTTGCAGACACGTTGTCCCTTTCCCCTAAATACTTGTGTGTATTTCCTTTAAAAAAAAAAGGGTCATTTTCGTACTACATATACCTATCAAATTTAGGAAATTAACATTGATACCGTCCATTGACCTAATGGACAGATCTTGCTCAAATTTTACCAGTTATCTCACTAATGTCCTTTATAGTAAAAGACCTGGCCCTTGGCCTCGGTGTCTCTCAGTCTTTTTCAGTCTTGGTCTCCTGTCTTCCCTTGGCTCTCCTGTTGTTTGAAGAGTCCAGGCCAGTTTTGTTTTTTGTTTTTCTGTCCCATGTGCCCTCATGAATGGATTCAGATTCAGTATTTTGGCAGGACTACCTCAGAAGTGTTGTCCGTCCCTCTAGGTGCTACACTTAGGAGCACAGGAGATCAGTTTTCAAGCAGGGTTTTTAAGCTGGGAGGCCCCAGGAGCAGTCGTGGGTGGAGGAGGGACTCTGACCCCTGGGAGCCAGGGCACTCGGCCAGGTCTGGGCCCACCCGTTAGGACCACCGAGCTGGAGGCTCTTCCGGAAGGAGGGAGATAGAAGGGGGTGGGGTGGGGGGGCGGTCAGTGCAGGGCCCGGGGTTCCTGGCTGGCCCAGGGTGTGGACGAAATGGGCTGCAGGGATCCGCACCCCTGAACCCTCCTCCCCAGATCTGGGCTTCAAGGACCTCACGCTGCAGCCACGGGGCCCCCTGGAGCCAGTCGCCCCGAAGCCCGGGGGCCCCCAGGAGCCGGGGCGGGGGCGGAACGACGCGGCGCCAGAGCCCCCGCCGGTAAGCTGCCCAGCGCGCGCCCTGGCGCCCCGACCCGCCCGTCTCGTCTTCCCGCGCTCACCGCCCCTCTGCCCCCAGGTGGGCTGGCAGTGCCCTGGCTGCACCTTCATCAACAAGCCCACGCGGCCCGGCTGCGAGATGTGTTGCCGGGCACGGCCCGAGGCCTACCAGGTCCCCGCCTCGTACCAGCCGGACGAGGAGGAGCGAGCGCGTCTGGCCGGCGAGGAGGAGGCGCTGCGCCAGTACCAGCAGGTGGGCGTGGACCCTGGACAGACACCTGCAGACTGGACGGGGGAGGCGTAGGCCAGGAAGGGAGGCACCTCCACATTGCCGCTCCTCCCCCTGTTGCTGCCCCCTCCTGATCACACCACTGGTGGTGACCCTGCACTTGACTGTGACCGGCCTCTCCCTGTGCTCATCCTGTCGCTAGGACCCTGCTCCCCGGCTGTGATGCACATCCAGGCTTATCTGCCCCGCTCCCCCCACCAGTGGGCTGTGGCGCTGCCCCTGGCTTTGACTTACACTCTCACTGTGCACACGAGAGTACTGGGCTCTGACCCCAACATCCTAGCTGAGACCCTGACCACTGCCCCGTCCGCCGCCCCTTTGTCCGCCTGTGACCTCGCTCTTGCTCCACTCAGCCCTGACCTCATCCTGAATCCTACTCTTCCTGACCTCCCCTTCCTCCCTGGCTGTGGCCCACCCAGACTTCGTAGGATCTTGGACCGAGCCCTTCACCGCTCCCTGGGAGGTTGACCCAGCCCTCTGTCCTGCTCCTCCCACAGTCCCACCCCCATCATGTTACACACGCATTGAGTACACAGATACCTAACCCTGAGCGTTCCCCCATTCTGATCGGATGCTCCCATCCCCCACTTGGACCCAGTCTGCCCTCGTCCCACCCCGGCCATGACCTCACTGCTGGCCCCATCTACAGCCTTGGCCCGGACCCTGTCCTCTCTCCCGCCTTGCTCTGCTCCCTCGCGTTATCACCACCTCCCATACCCCTGACCTATTCTGTGACCTTGACCCGGCTCTGCCTTCACCCCCCCTGGCCCTAGCCCTGCCCTGCTTCTTGGCAGAGATGGGAGCCCTGCTACTCCTGGTTCCCCGCTCAGACCCTGGCCCCTTCCTTTCCAAACGCCATCGCTCCCTGGCTTGACACTAGGTTGCAGCCTTAACCTGCCAGTGCCTGGCCTGCCTCCTGTTCCACCCCCACCCCACCTGCCTGTTTCCTCGCCTCCCGCCCCGCCCCGCTCCCGGCCCCTCCCTTCCCAGCATCTCCTGCACCTAACCTCAGCCTGCCCAGTCGTACCCCCACCGCAGGATCCTGCTCCCCCCCAACCCTCCCCAGCCGGCAGTTTTGACCCATCCCCTGGTCCTGCGCCTTTCTGCCGCCCCTGAGACCCTGACCCGCCCCGCGGCCCCACCCCCGTGTGCCCAGCGGAAGCAGCAGCAGCAGGAGGGGAACTACCTACAGCTCGTGCAACTGGATCAGCGGAGCCTGGTGCTGAACAGCGAGCCTACCGAGTGCCCCGTATGCTACTCGGTGCTGGCGCCCGGCGAGGCCGTGGTGCTGCGTGAGTGTCTGCACACCTTCTGCAGGTGCGGCCCTGACCCCACCCCCAGCGATGTAGTTCCTCACGGCTGCGCAGTACCCATGGCTGAAAGGGGGTGGGGCGCAGTGCTCTTACATCTCCTTGGACGCCCACAGAAACCTGCGAGGTAGGCACTCTCTCCCCTTTTTGCAGAGGAGGAATGTGAGGTACAGAGAGGCCAGCAACTTGCTCGAGGCCGCACAGCTCAGGCATTCTGTCGCCAGAGCATGCGACCTTCCACACAACCGCCAGGCCCATGTAAGGCCTGGGTTCTGGCCTGGCAGCCCGTGCCAGCCCCACCCTGACCCTCGCTGGTGGACAGTCTGCCGTCTGAGACTCCACACCTGGCCCTGGGCTGTGGAGAACGTGTCGTCCTTCACAGCACACATTTGATGAGCTGCCCTGGGTGCCAGGGACTGGGCTAGGCCTGGGGATCCAGGAGTGAACAAAGAGCTCATTTTCCGCCTCCTGAAGCTTACATTCCTGTGCACAGGCCGGTGTTAATCAAATAATCACTGATATAATTGTAAATTGTACCAAATGCTAAGTACCAGTGGATTATGATAAAAGTAACAGAGGCCCTGCCCTACAAGAGGTCTGAGAAGCCCCTAGGGAGGCTGCACTTGAGCAGACCAGGGGGTCCAAAGTGGGTATGTGCCTGGCCTGCCTGTGGCAGCAAGGGGTCAGTGTAGCTGGAGCAGAGGGATGGAGGGAGTTAGGGGATGGGGACAGAGAGGTATTAGGGAGGGTGAGTTACCGGGGCTCTCAGGTTTGCTCTGGGCGGGATGGGATGGGAGGCTTCAGGGAGGGACATGGTAGACCCAGGGAGCCCAGGGAGGAGGCTCCTGCAGTCCTGCAGGTGAGGTGATGGGACCTGGGCCGGAGTGATAAGGGTGGCAGTGGGAGGGACAGAAGTGATGGGTTGGTGGGAGGGATCGGGAGGAAGGGAGGTATTGAGGAGAAGCCCGCCTGGGGTCAGGCCTCACCATGTGAGGGCTGTAGTCCTGGGGGATGGAGTCCTGGGGGATGGGGTTCAGATGACCCCTAACCTCCCTGCCCCTTCATACCTCCCCCAGGGAGTGTCTACAGGGCACCATCCTCAACAGCCAGGAGGCCGAGGTTGCCTGCCCCTTCATTGACAACACCTACTCCTGCTCGGGCAAACTGCTGGAGAGGGAGATCCGGGCGGTAAGGCCTGTGGGAGGAAGGGGCGCACCCCCTGTCCCAGGGAACTGGGCCCTGAGCTGGCAGGTGGGAACCAGTTTGAGAGTCCCAGTCTCAGGCACCGGTCATTTATCAAGAGCCTTTTCTGTGTGGGATGCTGGAGGCCCAGGGGGTGGGCAGGACAGGAACTAGGGGAAATACCTAGTAAAGAAAACACCCTTCTGAAGAAAAGACAGCAGAGCAGTTAGTAGGGGGGAATTCTGTGGCCAGATGGCCTGATGACCTCAGGTCAGATACGCAGCCTCTCTGTGCCTCGGTTTTCTCATCTTGGTTGGGGTCAGAGAGTTTCTACTTCAAGGGTTGTGAAGATTATAGTGGAAGACATGTGTAAAGAATTTGGAGTAGTGCTTGATACATGGTATCAGTTAGCCCTTGTATCAGTTAGCTTCTGCTGTGTAACAGATTACTCCAGACTCAAAACAACCACCATTTATTTAGCTTATGAATCTGCAAGTTAGCAATTTGGGTTGGGCTTAGCTGGATGATTCATCTGGTCCAGGTTGGGCCTGGCAGAGCTCAGCTGGGCGTAGCTGGCAGGTCCCCTGTCATGGACTGGTGTGATGGTCTTACCTGTGATGGCTGGGATGACAGGGCCTCTCTCCACTTTGGTCTCATCCACCCCCGGCTGGCCACGTGCTGGTGTCTCAAGGATCCAAGAGCAGCCAGTGCAGGAGCGCTTTCCAAGGCTACTCACTTGCTCCTGTCCCTTTGGCCAAAGCAGGTCACATGCTTAAGCCCAGAGTTTGTGTGGGAGGGAACCACCCCAGGGTGTGGAGTTGGGGAGACATGAACCAATAGGGGCCACTCCTCCAGCAACATTTCACAGGGCTGTATGTGTCTGCATGTGTGTGTTTTCTATTATTATTAATGTTATTATTATCGAGTTATGCCCCTGACTGCTGGTCATCTTGAGCAAGTGCTCTCCTTTCTCTGCGCCTCCATTTACCCATCTGTAAAGTGGACTGTTGGACTTGATCATTGCTTTTTAAACTGCTGGGGAATGGCCTTCCCAGAATTGGGCATCTTGGAATTCCCAGGCCAACATGGAGGCAGGGCCAAAGGTGGCTGAGGTCCAAATGAGAGACCCCCACCACCGCATATACAAGACCCCGTCTCCACATCACTTCTGCCTATTTCCTACGATGCTGCTTCTCAGAACCCCCTAAACTTTACCAAGTATTTCCTGGCGCCTAAGGGGTTCTGCCTCAGGGGAAAAAGGGCAGACAGAAGGGGTGGGCCTTTGGGAACTCCCAGCCGTTACACTAAGAGAAGCCCCATTTTTAACTGTTGTTTGTGGGGCACCTGAGCAGGGCAGCTCTGGCTTCCTTGCTCTTGCCTGCAGAGGCCCCAAGACATAGATCATTCCATATGTCCTGGCACCCACAGTCGCTGCCCAGAGGCTTTCCCTGTAAAATCCACCTCTGCCAAGGGGCATTGTGATGGGGCCAGAGTTCCTGCCAAGGAGCTGCAGGGCTCATGCTTCCCTGGAGCCCCTGGAGGTTGACCGAAGCCTCAGAGAATAGTCAAGTGTGGCAGAGAAAGAGGACGGGGCAGGGATCAGCATAGTAATGCAGTGGAGGTTGTTTTACAAAAAACATGCCTAAACCACAAGAACCAGAACCGAAATCAAAGAGAAAAATCACCCACCAACTCTGCCATCCCAGAAAATCTCTGATTGCATTTTCTCTTCTTTCCTTTGGTGTCTCTGGGTAGACATGTTTTTTTTTTTTTCTTTTTAAATTAACTATTAAGGTATACCTTGCAAACAATAAAATTTGTCCGTTGTAAGCATGCAGTTAGATGAGTTTTGACAAATGTAACTCTTAAGACTACCACTCAGTCAAGATATAGAACATAGGCATGATTTTTACCTCATTGTAACCAATGTAGGGACAACAGCTTTTGCTATTTTGCTACAAAACCTTTCTAAAGATTATTGTAAATCTCTATGGCATACATCCTGTTTAGTTCTCCTCTCTGAATAATTCCAGTTTCTGGAATTATTATTAATAATTAATATCAATAATGATTAATATTAATAATTATTAATACTTCCTTCCAGTTTGTAAGGAATGCTTCAGGGAACATTTTGCATGGTGTCTCTTCCTTCTTGTATATTATTTTCTTAGGATAAACTTGTAGAAGTAGAATAAGTCTCAAAGGGTCAGAAAAGTTTGGGATGGTTGAAACATTATTGCCACATGGCTTTCTCAGAGTGCTATGTACCAGGATGCTAGTTTAACCACATCTTCCTGGCATTGCTTGTTATTGTCCACTTCTCCTTTTTAAAAGATTGTGGTAAAATATATATAACATTTACCATTTAACCATTTTTTAAGTATACAGTTCTGTGGCATTAGGTGTAGCCACATTGCTGTGCAATCATCCAGCTCCAGAACTTTTAACCTACTTTTTTTTTCCTTTTTTTTTTTTTTTGGCTGAGCCATTCAGCTTGTAGGATCGAACCCATGCCCCCTGCAGTGGAAGCACAGAGCCCTAACCACTGGACTGCCAGGGAATTCCCTTAACCCACTTTTTGAACGGAGTTTTTAACACTGCTATGTTGGACTTTATGGGTCGGGGGCTTCCTGAGGGATATTTGGTGGCCAGGGGGGCACAGTGTCAGGTGCTCTGAACGCAGAGCACCAAGGTTGAGGTCTGCCGGCAGCTCCTGAGCCCCGAGGATTACCAGCGATTTCTGGACCTGGGCATCTCCATTGCAGAAAACCGCAGTGCCTTCAGCTACCACTGCAAGACCCTGGACTGCAAAGGATGGTGCTTCTTTGAGGATGATGTCAACGAGTTCACCTGCCCTGTGTGTTTCCACGTCAACTGCCTGCTTTGCAAGGTGGGGACAGGGAGCCACACTGCCCAGTCACTCTGGTCCTGCCAGGAGCCCGCTGCCATTCCAACTTTGTTCTCCTGGGAAGGGAGCTGGGATACTGACCTGGTTGCCATGACTTAGAGCTGTGTGTCAGTGGCCAGGCTTGGCTTGGGCCCTGATCTGAGCCTAAGCCTTAGACTGAGCCCTGAGCCCGGACTGAGCCTCTGAATAATCCTGGCCCCAGACTGAGCCCCGATCCTGGCCTCTGGTGAACCCCGATCCGTCACAGACCAACCCCAGCCCTAGCCCCAGACGGAGTGTCAACTCCTGTCCTGAACTGAGCCCTGCCTGACCCTCACCTCAGGCCATCCCTGCCCTCATCCTCTCAACAGGTGACCACAACAGAGACTGGTCTTGGGCGAGTAGGCAGGGCTGAGCCTGCTCGCAGCCCTGCAAGCTCACTCTTAGAGCATTAGGCCTACAACCAGGGCAGAACACAGCTGGCGACGAGGGGCTGCGGTTTAGGGATTTCTGTGCCTGTCAGGAATTAAAATAAATAGGTATATATGATTATTACCATATGTGATGACCCTGGCTTCACCTCCCTGGCCTCAGGGTGTACGTGGTTTACAAAGGAAGGCTCTGTCACACCATGTAGAAGCATTAGGTGCTTATGTGGATGCCTGCTCTGGTCCTCAGCTCTCTAACTCCCTGGGGAACTTTCTCACCTCGAGCCCTTCATCCTGCTGCAGGCCATCCACGAGCAGATGAACTGCAAGGAGTACCAAGACGACCTGGCCCTGCGGGCTCAGAACGACGTGGCTGCCCGGCAGACGACGGAGATGCTGAGGGTGAGGCTGGGTCAAGGCTGAGGGCTCGGGATTTGAGTTTTGGGGAGGGATGGGGACTTCTCTGAAAGGGCTGTGGTTCATCCAGCCCTGGAGGCTTGAGCACCTGCTGGCATCACTCCCATCCAGAGATGGGACTCAGGACAAGTGGCGAGCAGCAGGAGTGTCCGGGTGGAGAGAGGAGACTGCAGACGCATGGGAGAGGAGGCTGCATGCAGCCGGGCCTGGGTGGAGCAGCATGGGAGAGTGATTCTGCGACTCAGCGGGGTGGCCGGTTTCTCTCTGCAGTGGGGCGGGGGCCAGGGAGTGGGGCTGGGCCTAAGGTCAGCACCTGCTCTGCTGCAGACCATGCTGCAGCAGGGCGAGGCCATGCATTGCCCACAGTGCCAGATCGTGGTGCAGAAGAAGGATGGCTGCGACTGGATCCGTTGCACTGTCTGCCACACCGAGATCTGCTGGGTCACCAAGGGTCCTCGCTGGGGCCCCGGGGTGAGTCCCCAGGGAGCAGAGGGTTCAGGGGTGCTGTGGGAGGGTGCCTGAGAGTAGAGATTGGACAGGTCAGCCCATGGGCCAGTTCTAACCCCACTGCCTGCATTTGTGTAGCTGGTGAACTAAGAACGTTTTTTACATCTTTTAAAATGGTTGAACATATCAAAAGAATATCTCATGACATGTAAAAATTATATGAAAGCCGAATTCTAGTGTCCATAAGTAAAGTTTTATGGGAGCCCTGCTCATTCGTTTGCATACTGTCTGTGGCTGCTTTTGCGCTACAAAGACAGAGACCAGCTGGCCGGCAAAGACTCAGGGAACTGGCCCTTTACAGAAATGTTTGCCCAGCCCTGCCCTATAGGACAGCGGCCAAGGGTGCGGGTGGGAGTCAAAGGTAGAGGGGTGGGTCCCTGGCTCTGGCACACATTGACCATGTGGTTAGGCTGTTACTCCCTTCTCTGAGTCACAGTTTCTTCATCTGTGAAGTGGAGATGATAGCTGGGCCTCAGGTTTGTTGTCAGAATCAAATGAAAAAATGAAAGAGCAGTGCTTAGCGCGGTGCATCTGTCACATGGTGAGCACGCGCATGGTGGTTCATGGTGGCTGTCGTTGGGAGGAGTGTTCCTGGAATTGGGGCTCGGCGTTATCCATACAGGCAGACAGTGAGACAGGTGGAGGCGGAAGGAACACACTCGCATGCCGCCAGTGTGCTGACCCACCCCGAATATGCAAAAATCCATCAAGTCCTCTCTGGCTCCAGGTCTAGGGGTGGGTAGCCAGACCACATAATTGAGGCTGCTATGGGAGCCCCGAAAGGCCTTAACGGCTGCCTCCATCTGGTAGCTGGGGCTGAGAGGGTCATCTTAGCAGGAGGATGTGCCCGAGCCAAGGCCCAGGGTGGGAGTCTGTGCTTTGGGGGTGTGATGGAGTGCACGGCAGAGGGGAAGGAGCCCGCTGTCTTCACTGTCCTGACCTTTTCTCCTCTCCCCGCTCATCCTCTAGGGCCCGGGAGACACCAGCGGGGGCTGCCGCTGCCGGGTGAATGGGGCTCCTTGCCACCCCAGCTGTCAGAACTGCCACTGAGCTGAGGATGGCCTGGTCCCCATGCTGACCCAGCCCCACATCTGCAAGCTGCTGTGGGGCAGGGCTGGTGCTTTGGCTCTGATTTCTGGCCTGGGAGATGCCTTTGTGCTTGGCTGAGACAGGGGCCCTGAAGAGGCCAAGGCCCCTGAGCTGTGTGGATGGACTTGTTTGCTGTGGGCATTGCAGAGGCCCTGCCTGAGCTGGCCATTGTCCGTGGCTGCATCTGCCCCAGTGCCTTTGCCCTTCCCCTGGGGCTTGCCAGCCAGACCTTTCATCTCCTCTCTGTGGCTCCCATCTCTGCCTAACGCAGCCTTAAACACAGCCCTGGCCGGAGGCCTTGCTGAATGGAGCCTCTGAGAGCCCCATGTGAGTCCACTCTTCCCTCATCCACCTCCCTTGTCTGCAGGACGCTGAGCACTCACAGCCTACCACCTCCTCCGTCGGCTTTCTGGGGGTGACTTTTCTCTGGCTTTGCTGTTGGAGGCCTGGGGCCTCTTAGAATTGCTGCTAATTCTGCTCAGAGCCAAGAGGGAGACCTGGCAGTTTGTAAAGACAGCCCAGCCAGCCCAGCTTCTGTATCTCCCTCTTTGCTGCATGTGTAAACTAATTAAAATGGTTTTCCAGGAAGGAATGAGTGTGATGTCGTGAGAGGGAGCAAAAGGGTCATGGGCCGCGACTCTACACGGAGACAGGCAGGATCCCAAGCTCTCTGGGAATTGCAGCCAAAAGTTGATGGATTGGCCCCTGTCAGTGTAGAACAAAGGTGCGGCTGAGCACTGGGATACTTGCACTGGACTGAGCACCTCTGCGCCCACTCGAGGGGCAGGATGCTGTGGGTCAACGTTGGCCTGGACAGGCAGCTTGCAGTGTGTTGAGAGTCCACAAGGTGGGGTCTGCAGGTCAGCGTGGGCTTCAGGGGGAGGGAGGGAGGGGCCGAGGCAGCAGCTACAGGCTGGCAGGAAATTCTTGCTGCAAACTTCTGACCTCTCAGTGGGCATCCAGTGTTGGAGAACAGAGATATTTCAGGAAGAGGTGAACCTGCTGCAGTTGCGGGTGAAATTGTGATCCTACTTTTTAACATCTCAGACAAGATGTCACAGTATTGGTCCAGTGCTGTTTACTATGCCCACTCTGTGCTGGTCAGAGATTAATAAAACACGGTTCTGGGCATCCATTCTGTTTTTACCTCATTCTCTGACCCCTGCAACACCCCTCCCACCCCCCACTTTGAAGGCCAGCACACTGTCTGAGCCGGGATGTGGATCATCATTACAACAGGCGGAGGGCGTCTCTGTGACTCAAGATGTGGACTCCAGGTTCCAGGAGTTGGGGCATGTCATTGGGGCGGGGCGGAAGGGCTTATTCTAGACCCTGGAAAGGCACTGCCACCCTGTCGTTGGGTGCCAAGGCTCAAGAGTTGACCCCAGGCTCTGTGAGCAGAGAGGTGAGAGAACGTGAGTGCCTTCCTGCTCTGCATTGGCTGATGAGGGGCACTCCCGCCCCGGGAGCAAGAAAGTCAGGCAGAGCCATTGACTGGAGGAAACGGCAAGCTGAGCAGAGCTGCCAGAGCTGCGCTGCAGGAGAGCGCGGGGCCCAGGTCAGGGCTAAACGCTTGCTCTCACCGGCTCCTCCCTCCTCCCTCTCCTGCCAGGGCCTGTCTTGGCGAACCTTAGGGGCCTGTAGGGGAGGAAAGCAGACCATTCTTTTGGTGCACAGGTACAAACCAGCAAGCCACAGGCGGTAAACAGTCTACCCAGTATTGTTTTAGAAATTTGAATTGGTTGCCGGTATTTTTTAATTGGAGATGCTACATTAAAATCTAGATGCCCAAGTTCTCTTGCAAAAGTCGAAGCTTGGTAATCCTGGCTTCTCATTTCCACATGGCAGGCCAGAGTCACGTGATGTTCCTGATCCAGTTCACCACAGTTCTCATCACCCCCAGCTCTCCTCACACGGCCCTTCCTGTGCCCTTGCACCATTCTTTCTCCAGTGAGTACTAGGAAGTGTTAATGAAACATTTCTTTACCCGTGGCTGTATCAACAGGCTGGCAGAGGGGGGGACCACATGGGCTGCGTGTGTCTTTCACTTGGCCCACTCCATCTACACCAAGGCAGGCATCGAGTTTATGTCTGCTGCAGCCAAATGGGGGGTCAGGAGGGCAAATGGAGGGGCGCAGGGCTGTCCCGGGGTTCTAACCTTCAGCGCCATACTTCACATGCCAGTGGGTGAAGGATCTAAGACGGGCAGGCTCACAGGTGCTCCCTACTGCAGGGTCAAGTGGAGGTGCCTCCCCCCTCCCAAGGGGTCACCCCAAACTGGGCCCCAGCACCAACTCTCCAGGGCAGACTTGAAACCAAACCCCACAGGCTCTGGACTCAGACCATCTACCTGAGGAAGCAGCTGGAGGTCCCAAATGTTCTTGTGTGACACGATCTTTCTCTCCAGGGATGGGGAAGGCAAGGGGAAGCACATTGCTCAGATAAAGAGCAGCTGTTAATGTGGGCAGGAAGTGGTGGATGGGCCCCACAGCCCGTGCCAGAGTAACATGTGTCTTCTAGTGTCTGGGGCTGCCGTGAAAGCCACTCACTTAAAAAGCAGGAAGCTGGAGGCAAGCCCACAGCCTTGCCAGCTCACAAAAGCTGCTTGGCAAATTCCAACCAAATGTAAGTCTGCAGAAAAGACAACTAGCAAGTAAAGGGCCTTTGTGAGGACAGGAGAAAAGGCAGCAGGGAGTCACCAGCAGCAAAAGGAAGAAAGCAAGCCAGGCTGAGCCTCAGGCCCCATCATCTTTTAGTTGTATTTGGCAAAGGCCTCTGGCCTATTCTTCCTTTCAGTCACCACTTAATCCAGGGGTGAGCTCCCCGGGCCCAAGTGCAAGGCTGGCTTAAGGCATTTATTGATCCATTAATGTTCACTGAAATGGAATCACAACACTTGCACAACTTCAGTTTGTTAAAGCATTTTCACAAACATCAGTTCATTAAACCGTCCATGTGGGATGGGACTATCCCTATTTTACTGTCATTGACAGTGAGTTCTAGAGATGTAGTGACTTGAAGAAGCTCACATAGCCAGGAAGGAACACACTTGCCATCACGTCACCAGGAACTCTCTCCAAACCCAGTTTTGGTCATGGCCCATTCTCATCCCCCAAATTGCCTACAGAGAGTCCCAACTCCCTTCCACAGAGCTCAAAGCTCTCCCTGGCCTGAGCCCCAAGTACCCTTCCATTGCCATTGCCCATTCCATCTTTCTACAAAACACCCATACTTGTTACTCAGCTATTATTTTTACACTAATTTCCCCTCAGCCTTGCGTGTTGTGCAGTATTTTCTGACACCACTTCTCTGATTTCCAACACCAACTGAGTGTCCAACAATTCAATTCAGTTCTGACACTAACTACCTGGAATTAGCATCTGATGCCACAAGTTAAAGGGCTCAGTCCCACAGGACTGTCCCACTTCAGATCCAGCTGCAAATGGGGTGCCCAGACTACTCACGCTTCTGCCTGGCCAACTACAAGTTCAGTGGTTTCTACAAAACCCTCTCAGTTTCAATAATTTGCTAGAAGTACCACAGAACTCAAGAAAACACTTTACTTACATGTACTGATTTATTATGAAGGACACAACTCAGGAGCAGCCAGATGAAAGAGATGAATAGGGCAAGGAACAGGGGGAAGAGGGTGCAGTGTTCCCAAGCCCTCTCGGGCCATGCCACCCTCCCAGCACTTTGATGTGTGCATCAACACAGCAGCTCTCCCAATCTCTGAATCAAGAGTTTTTGCAGTGCTCAATGTCCAGCCTCCCCTCCCCTCCCAGGAGGTCAGTGGTGGGGCTCAAAGTTCTCACTCTCTAATCACTTGGTCCTTCCGGTGACCTGTGCCATCCTGAGGCTATCCAGGGGTCCCACCTTAACTCACTTCATTAGCATAAACTCAGGTGGGATCCAAAGGAAATCATTATGAACACCAAAAGACACTCCGATCACTCAGAAAATTCCAAGGGTTTCAGGGGAAGTGGGGACAAAACCCAAATATTTATTTCACCACACATACCCTTCCTTCAGTTTTCCATTTATCAAAATTCTCTTTACATTCAATCAACTATGAAACTGCCACTGAAAACAAATTGCTCCTTCAATGCAGTTCTCTGGTGAGTTCCCAGAGGCAGGGCGGTGTCCTGGCCAGCCCTGTGTCCTCCACAAGTCAAATCAAAGGACAGCATGGGCAGCTGGCCTATGGTGGTGGGACACGGTCGGGGAGCCGAGTGATGCCTGCTCAGCCTTCAGCCCCCTTACGTCTCCCCTTTGGGCCAAGGAAACAGTGAACCCAGGCAACGTGGGTTCTTGCCTCAGGAAAAACAGAAACAGGACTGCAGGTACTGTCCAAACTCTCCGGGCAAGTCAAGGCCAACCAGGAGTCCACAGATACAGCATATCTCCAGGTCAGGGGTGGAAGGGAGGGAGCATCAAGGCCAGATGTCTAAAGCTAAAGCCACTCCAACAAGGAAAGAATGACAGAAGAGATTAGTAACCACATATGGCTGTTTATTTCATACAGGGCTCTGTACAAAATATTTACACATATTCCTTACAGAATAGTAAACCACTTGAAGGTAAAAAGATAACGCTTTCTTCTCATTGGCAGGGGATAATCCTGATGTCAGAAAAGCTATAAAGCAAATGAACTTTCTCCTTCCTAGGCCACAACAAAAGTCAATGCCACCTGCTTCCTGGGATCCAAAAAGCCATGGTCTTGGGACCCTGATCACATGCACCTCCCTTCCTCTTCCCCATCAATTCCTTCAGTATTTACAGACAGGCCCAAGGGCCTGTGGCAGGAGGGGCCGATGCTGCCCATTTGGAAAGATGACAAGAGGACAAACTTGTTGCGGGAGAAGACTGGGAACTTCTGTCAGACCATCTGGATCCTGGAAGAATTTCCTTCGTCTTGATAAATCTACCACTTTCTAGACTAATCCATCCACATCATGCTAACCCCAGGTGGGACCCCTGCTATGGAGAATGACCTGCCACTTGGAGCTTTTTTTGGTTGTAAAGTGCTTAGTGTAACTCAGTGTAGACAGATGCCTCTCCTAACCACTCTGCACACCATGGGCATATGGGGAGGATGTGGAGGTCTGGGTGTGGTGTGGTGGAGTGCTTCTGGCATGTTTACTTTAAGAAAACACCTGCCAAGAGAGAACAGCGCCTGCAACAGACCAGGAAAATAAAAGTACACGGCTGCTTCATACTATACACCCCAGTTCTTCAGAGCAGGAAAAGGCACTTTTTTTTCAAGCCACAGTTAATCTAAAACAAACCTAGCTTCGCTTATAGGAAAAGCTGTACCAGAGGAAGTGAATATCCATCTTGTTCTCTAAGACCTGGAGAGTCCTTAGGAAGCCTCGAGCTGGCTGTCCCAGGCTCCCACCACACGCTTCAGGATGCAGTTTGTCCCCTTCTGGGTGCTGACGAGTTCCCAGTGACATTTCCTACCAGGAAGGAGAAACCAGCAGTTGAGGTAAGTTAAACCCAAAAAACCAAGCCAAGGTTGTGAGTGGATGCCTATTTGGGAGTAGAAGGGTGACTGGAGGAAAACAGGAGGGGAGGAAGGGAAGCTGGAGAAGTGGGCGCTATGGAAGTGTGGGGCTGTTTACAAACAGCAACTCTGACTAAAGTGAAATGTTAAATAATTGAGTAGAAAGGAAACTTCAGGGTTTTAGAAGCTCATCCTTCTGATGAGAACAATTATTTTTTTTTTCCATGAAGGAACTATTACTTTAAAAGTGCGGGTACTTTATATGTTGGGTGTATGTAATTCTAAAAATAGTAGTAAAAGTGTCTTTTATATGCATCGTCATGTGGCTTGTGGAAGAGAATAAGGAGAAAAAAAAAAAGGCAGGCAAAAACCAGCCTGTGTCTGCGCCCTAAAACGTTAACATTCCTTCCTGTTTGACTGGAAATGCCCAAGTGATTTCTAGGCTGAAAATAGGTAGGATTTACCTAGTAACCTAGTTCACACGTGTCTCTTAGATTTCTGACCAGCTAATGGAGCTGTTCTTAAAAGGGGGCCAATCTTGCTCCCAGGCTGGCCTTCTCTGCCCCTTCGCCTTCATTCCAAGGTCTGACTTCTTTAGCGGCAGCTCCGTCCTTCTTTGTCTGGCTGAAGCAGTCAGAATGGGAGGGGCTGCCAGGAGGGCATTCAGTGGTCCAGCTTACTATGAGCAGCCGAGATGCTCCCCAGTGACCAGGCCCAGCGGGTTCCAAAGGCAGCCGGGAGCTGCAGAAACCCACTTCCCTCAACACAAGAGAAGGCAGCAGACAGACAACTCAGAAGCCCACTGTGAGGCAGAAAGAGTTCTGTGCTCAGGACCCGAGTGCCCAGCGTCACGCAGGCCCTGCTACTGGCCTCTGAAGCAAAGGCATCCACGGACGGGGGGAAGGGTGCAGGAATAGAAAACCCTTGACAGAAACCCTTTTAATAAAGGAAATTCCACCCCCTCCCAATCTGTCCATGGAAGGGTGAGACCTTGATGTCATGTAAGAGGACGTGTCTTCTCAGGCATTTAGGGAAACAGCTGCAGCTGAAACTTTGGGGCCCACTCCAGGGCACTTTTCACCACAGCCAGAGCGGCTGCTCCAAGTGCCACCGTCAGTCCCATCACTGCCAGCTTCACAAAGCGGTTGGTCCTTGGTTTGGTCAGGACATCTTTTGTTCGCTCCTCAGGCCGCAGAAGTCCCCGAAACCGCTGCCGCAGTACCATGTCAGGCCTCTGCTGGGCTGATGCCAGCTCAAAGTCTTTGAAGGTAGAGGCTGCCGTTCTGCAGAGGAGAAGGAGACAGAAGGGAATGGGATGAGAGAAGAAGGGAAAAAACTAGATTAAACAGGCTGAGGGCAGAGACATCCATTGCTCAGAAAACTCTTCTTATAAAGACCCATGAAGTCTCAAGTGGGGATTCCAGTAGCATAAGCACAGGTCTCTGGAAACACCACTCCCAGCCCCGTCCCCACCAGACAGTCTTCCATCATTTCTGCTCACTAACGAACACCCGTTCAACTGGTGCCGTGGCCCCACTCACTTCTCAGCTTGCTGTTGGGCAGCTGCCTCCCGAGCAAGCTCGGACGGAGGAAACTGAACAAAGAGGTCTCCTGCTCTACTGATCAGTGTCTCATAGGGCAGGTCCTGAGGGATCTGGGACAACAGGTGGTGGACTGAGGCCATGTCGCAGTCACAATCCAGGACTTCCTGCTCTCGATACAACACGATCTGTGGAGAGCAAGGCTTTGCATCAGAGACCAGAACATACAGGACCTTGGCCACTTCATTTCATTCTCCTTAGAGGTGAATTTAAATTGGTACCAAACAGGGCTCACCCCAGAAGCTCAGCAAATTCTTGTATTCATCTAAGAAGTAATGATGTACATATCTGAGCACTTTTCCCGCTGGGCAAACCCTTCCTGCTGAGGCAAACTTCCACCCCATGACGTGAAAGGCTGACCAATTAAATGAAGGAGGTTCTTTTAGGAGGAAGGAAAGAAGAAGGATTACTGGAGATTCCTAGCTCCAGCACAGAAGAAATGGTTCAAAACAGCAGAAAGAATGGTCTTGCTCCCTTTAAAGGACAATGAAGAGCGCTGTGAGTGCCCACCTCCACCCTCACGCCTGATGGTTCAGGCCCCTCTAATAACTGGGGCCCCTCAACCCCGACTGAAAGCCATCTCAACTTTCTATCATAATGCCACACTTCTTCTTTTCTTAAACCCGGAGTTGGGGTTGTACGAGCTCCAGGAGTTGTCGACAGAAACCCTGATAATTCACAATGCACATGAGCATTTTAAAGGTGCAGAAGAATCAAGCAGTAAACAAATCTAACAATTCGGTTTAACTAGCAGTTCCCAAACTTACTGTTAAACAGAACATTTTTTTCTCCCATGACTCTCCCATTAACATTCCACAGAACAGTGTCCAGAGACGCCAGCCTGGGGAAGTGCTGTCTTTTGCATCTTTCCAAAATCACCAGGTTTCCCTTTAGGGAACATGATCGAGCTGGATTTGAGGATGCACACCAAGCTGCTGGCTCATGGTCTGTACCTACCACAGCTGCAAAGTAAATGGGCATCAGCGGGTGGCAGGCCAGGAAGAAGTCGTATAACCGCACGACGTGCCTGAAGTCAGACAGGACGTGCCCAAACCAGGTGATGAGCCAGCTGAGCGCAAAGATGGTCCCCACCTCGGCACTAGGAGCAAGAAGCCCAGATGTTAGGTTCCCTGCTGAGTCAGCCCTTCCCCCTCCCTGGGTCTTCTTTGTCCTTGGTGCTGTGTGAAGAAAGCATTTGAGAAACGTGCTTTCTCGAAAATTCAGCCACCTACAAATTCAGCATCTTCTCCTCACAACACAGAAAGTCTTTACAATATACCCAACATCATGACACTAATACCACAATAGGGTCCTGGTGGCCTTATCTCCCTGGGTGCTCTTCTAATGGCCAAGAAACGTCAACTACAGCAACAAGAATTAGCTGTTGGGCTTCCCCGGTGGCGCAGTGGTTGAGAGTCCGCCTGCCGATGCAGGGGACGTGGGTTCGTGCCCCGGTCCGGGAAGATCCCACATGCCGCAGAGCAGCTGGGCCCCTGAGCCATGGCCGCTGAGCCTGCGCATCCGGAGCCTGTGCTCCGCAACAGGAGAGGCCACAATAGTGAGAGGCCCGCGTACAGCAAAAAAAAAAAAAAAGAATTAGCTGTTTTCAGAGAACTACACCACCATTTTCCTTCTGAGAAAGTCCATCCTTTGCGGGGGGCACAGCACATATTCTCAGGCTTGAAAACACAACTGTATTAATTTTACAGTTAACGTGAGGTGACTGAAACACCTTAAGACACAGCCTTTTTTTTTTCATTTTTAAAGAGAGGCAGGCATTGGCCAAGGACACATTCTCAACTAAACAGAAGAGAAAAATCATACGAGAACTGCAAAGAAGTATTTCTTCTCCTTGGTATGTGGTGACTACAACAACCCACAGATGGCCTTGTCTTTCTCGCCTCTGGATCCTATAGAACTCTGTACTTCTGTTGCAGCAGTAACCTCGAAGTCTACCTTGGCGTACTTACCTTGTCCACCTCCCTCCACTAGATGTAAACTCCTCAAGGGCATGGGCTGTGACATCTCTTCTATCCCCCCAAAAGCACAGTACCCAAAAAGTGTTCCAAGACTGTACGGAACTGAATTATCCAGATTGCTGATAACTGGAAAGGACAACTCGGAAGAATTTAACACTAATCAACATAAGATGATGATGCAACTGAGCTACACTTGTGAAGAATAAACAAAGGCTAGGAGAAAGTTGAAGAGGGGTGTGTGTGTATGTACACACATAAATGTAGACACATATATACCTCTGCATGAAGTCATGGAGTTCTGGATTCACCTGGTCAATGATGGGCATCAGATAGTTTAATATATGCTTGGTGTTGTCCATTGTTGGATCCATGAAATCCCTAGAAGGAGACAATTCAATGAGCTTGGTCAGACCAAATACTGGGATCAGGGTTTGGGGGCAGTAGGGTGGAGTGGGGTTCAAACCACTGAAAACACTGACTAGGAAATGGGCTGAGGAGTTATCCCCAGGGGGACTTGAGGAGTGATACCCATCCTCTTATGCTGTTTTGTGCTGGTACCTGAGGTGATGGGTAGACAATTTTTCTACCAGGGATGTTGCCAGCTTCTCGCCTACCACCAGCAAAAATGTGACCACGATGTCGTGGTAGCCCTGGTAGTAGTGCAGCTGAGGGTTGCGCTCCAAGATGAGGAGGATGATGTCGATCAGTTCTTCCTGGAGCCCTTCTCTCTGTTCTTCTGGCATGCCTGGGGAGGGGAGGGCAGGGGAGATGCACTTGAACATGGCAAGCAGCCTAGTAACACAGAGGTTAGGAAGGTCGTCAGCAGTGGATTAGCAGAGAAAGTGTTTAATAAAAGAAAATTAATTACAACTATTTGGCAACACATTCAAGACCCACACACCGTTGATACTGCCTGACATGTAGGAAAGAGCCACAGACTGGCTACCTTACAGTGGGGGAACCCAACCAACACCATCTTAAAACCCAAGCCACCACAGGTCATGCTGCCAGTAGTGTGACTAGTGGACAGCACGTGCCTCCTGACGTGCTGCAGGGAAAACTCAGCACCACTTTGGTGGAATTCCTATCGAGAGTTCATCACCTGAATCTTAAAAGGAGGAAACACCAGATAAACCGAAACTGAGGGAGATTTTATAAAATAACTGGCCTGTCATAAAATACAAAGGAACTATTCCAGAATAAAGGAAGCTAAAGAGATATGAAGACTGAATGGAAAATGCATGAATTTGTGTCTCCTTTTCCTATAAAGAACATTATTGGAATAAATGGTGAAATCTGAATAAAATCTGTATTAGCAGTAAATACTGTCAATGTGTTACTGATTTTAAGTGTGATTATGTAATAAGAGCCATGTTTTAAAAAAATATACCCTGAAATATTTAGGGATAAAGGGGCACCATGTGTGTAATTTATTCTTAATAGTTCAGAAAAAAATTTGCGTGTGTGTACCACAGAGAGAGAGAAAGCAATACTAAGGTAAATATAGTAAAAGGTTGACATATAAGAAAATCTGTGTAAAAGCCACCTGGGGAATTCCTTGCCCTATTTTTGCAACTTTTCTGTAGGTATGAAATTATATAAAAACAAAAAATGTAAGAGATGCATGTTCCCCTCAGAAACAAACTAAATATCACAGGAAGTACTGATCTCCTTGATCCAAAGACGCAGCTGGAAACAGAAGAGACTGTCTCGGGAGACCTTTCGGCGCGCACACCTAGCTCTGGCAGCGGTCAGTGTGGCTCCTCGGCTCATCTGGCTTTTAGTATAAAAATGCCAACCCTTGGCCTCATGACCTGTTTTAGAAGAACGGCACACAGCACAGCTTTCCTACACCATTAGGTTTTCCAGTCAAAGACAGATCTTATGAGAGAAAACAGCTAATACAAGAGCCCAGACTAAACTGAACAAAGGTTTTTAGGTGAGAGTGAAGCTCATCTCTTGCCCGTTTTTACCCACCCCTTCTCAAAAAGGCATAATCTAAAAGATAAAAAAGAACATGGAGTAAACCAACTACTATGGATAGGTAAAGTAATGAAAGTAGTGAGAGAAAAAAAGTAAACCTTATTTGAATTTTCAGTATAAAAGAGGTCAGCTAAGCTCAGAAGAACGTGAATGTAAAAAAATATGAAACCACATGGAAAGTTCAGCCTACAAGAATAGTATCATAGACTGATGTCACATAAGTGGAAGAGGAATAAAGGGCCCAGAGGAAAGACAGGTTACCTAGGGGAAAATATGGAATGCATCTGTCCTATGTGGTCTCCTCAAGAGCAGCAGGATACGAAAAGGGGAATGGACCACAGGCATATGTGTTTATCAAAACCAAGACGGCAGGCTACTGGCTACAAAGGAATCACAAGAGCCTTTCCAGGAACCAAGGGTGCAAGCAGGAAAGAGGCCCTTTAACAGACAAAATCCAATGGCAGAGCATGGGTTCAGAAGAGTGAGAAAATGGGTTTAGAGGCTCTTGTTCCCTCTAGCAATTCTCCTCTCTTCATGGACCTAAGGTGGAGTTGCCAAAGGAAGAGAAATAGATGAGGTTTGCTCGCCAGTTTCCTTCATTGTGAAAGTGGAGACAATGGTCATTCTTCTCATTATTCCTGGGAATGGGGAGGCAATTTTAGGAACAGACTCTTTAAACATGTAGTGATTGGCCTTCCTTCCAGTCCAAGGGCCCCAATATATGTATATGCAAGATACCGCTATGTATAAATGAAGATATTAATAGTTCTTGTTATAGTGACCACTTCCAAACCAATCTGCTCTTTAAAGCCAGACTGATGGCTCTAGCAATCCCTATAAAGTCTCCTCTAAGGCTCTGAAGGGGGAAAAACCCTCTTCTCTCATTTACCACCTCTAGGCCAAAAGACATTATCTTAGGCTCAGGCCTTCACAGTGGGGTTCTGAAGTGACTGAGACAGTGAAAGAATGACGTGGCAGATGGGGAGCAGAATGGGTCCCTGAGGAGGCAGGGTCCTGCATGTGGTCACGCTCTGTGCTGGGATGGAAGCTTCCTGGGACAAGCAACTGGGACAGAAGCCATCCCGCCACCCCCCACCCAGGAAGACCGAGAGCGCGTCTCACCAGGAGGGAACCTCCGTAAAGACCGCCTGACATCCAGGAGCACTTGTTGGTAGTCCTTGCTCATCTCTCGTAGGTCGTTCCCTATTGAAGGAAAAAGAAAATGTTATTGCAAGAATGTCTGGGAAGCCACATCAGGAGCAAAACATCCTGGCATGACATAAAAGGCCTGAAAGACATACTCGGGCTTTTCTTGAAGGGGACATGACTCAAGATACAACATTTGGAGAGGAACTCCTGGTTTAGTTCCAAACACGCTGATTCACGCAAGTCATGATGACCGTAAGAGGAGGGAACACAGATTATCCAGGAGGCTACAGAGTGCAAAGAGCAGCAGAGGAGAAGTCAGGAGGCCAGGAGCTGCATGCAGGCTGCTACCGTGTGCCACCGGGAATTGCTCTGAATTTCCAAGTCCACATCTATACAATGGGGATTACTCCCTTCCATGTGTACCTCTCAGATTACTGTAAGGATCAAATAAGATCATGAATGTGGAAACCACAGACCACTGGAAAAACTCTTAACATCTCTAAAGTCTAGGGAACACTGAGCTGTTCAGAAAGGAGTATTAAGATAAACTCACATAAAAAAGAAGCTAACCTCTCTTGACCCTGCAATTCTAAAACTAAGACACTGCAAACAGGAGACAGTACTTGTGTTCAGTTGTTAAGCCCAACTGAAAGTAAGGAGGCAGTCTCTAGCTGTTATATATATAAAAGTGTACATTTCCTTCATAACCGAAATCAAAACTTACTAGAGGAGCCTGTACAATACTTCCGCATACACAGACTTCATCTTATAAAGATATGGGAAATTTGGAATCTGACGGAACACCATCTCAGGATTTAGAGTGTGAATAGAGCAATGCCTTTTCCTTCCAACAAAAAGATCACTGCTCTGAGGCAGCCCGGTTCCAATGATAATAACAAGGGGCAACTTAAAACATCTACTCAGGGACTTCCCTGGTGGTCCAGTGTTAAAGAATCCGCCTTCCAGTGCAGGGGATGTAGGTTTGTTCCCTGGTCGGGGAACAAAGATCCCACATGCTGTGGGGCAACTAAGCCCACGCACCACAACTACTGAGCCCGCGCACCTCAACTAGAACTAGGGAGCCTGAGTGCCGCAAACTACAGAGCCCTCACCCTCTGGAGCCCACGTGCCACAACTAGAATGAGAAAACCTGCACGCCACAACTAGAGAGAAGGCTGCATGCTGAAACAGAGCCTGTGTGATGCAATGAAGAAGAAACCAGCGCTGCAACAAAAGATCCTGCGTGCCGAAACTAAGACCCGACAGAGCCATAAATAAATAAATTAATTAAAAAAAAACATAAATTAAATAGGTATACTAAAAAATAAAACAAACAAAAAACCATCTACTCGGCTGTACAACACTGTGAACTTTTTATCAGTAGAGGCTGTTTTAATCATCTCTAGTACCTGGCACACATTAGGAGCACAATTAGTACTTGCCAAATGAATGAAAGAATCCCCAGCACCTGGACTTTTGCCAAACATAGCAGGAAAGCAATACATTTTTGTGGAGTGAATAAATGACAAAGTGGATTCACTGTTTTGCTGTACTTTCTTTTTTTTTTTTTTTTTTTTTTTGCGGTACGCAGGCCTCTCACTGGTGTGGCCTCTCCCATTGCGGAGCACGGGCTCCGGACGCACAGGCCCAGCGGCCATGGCTCACAGGCCCAGTCGCTCCGCGGCATGTGGGATCCTCCCGGACCGGGGCACGAACCCGTGTCCCCTGCACCGGCAGGCGGACTCTCAACCACTGCGCCACCAGGGAAACCCAGCTGTACTTTCTTTTGTATTTTGCACTGTATTCTAAGGAACTTTTTTTTTTCACTACACGGGCCTTGCAAATAAGTACAGTTGCCCCTCGGTATTTGAGGCGGATTGGTTCCAGGATCCCCAAGGATACCAAAATCCACAGATGCTCAAGTCCCATGTATTAAGTGGTGTAACATTTGCATATAACCCATGCACATCCTCCCATATACTTATTTATTTATTTATTTTATTGGGGGGGGTATAGTTGTTGTAATTACAACTCCCGTATATTTTAAATCACCTCTAGATTACTTATAAAACCTAACACAGGACTTCCCTGGTGGCACAGTGGTTAAGAATCCTCCTGCCAATGCAGGGGACATGGGTTTGATCCCTGGTCCAGGAAGATCCCGTATGCCATGGAGCAACAAAGCCCGTGTGCCACAGCTACTGAGCCTGCGCTCTAGAGCCCGCGAGCCACAACTACTGAGCCCATGCACCACAACTACTGAAGCCCACGTGCCTAGAGCCCATTCTCCGCAACAAGAGAAGCCACTGCAATGAGAAGCACGCACACCGCAGCAAAGAGTAGTCCCTGCTAGCAGCAACTAGAGAAAGTCCGTGTGTAGCAATGAAGACCCAACGTGGCCAAAAATAAATAAATAAAATATAAATAAATTAAAAAAAAAACCTAATACAATGTAAATGCTATGTAAATAGTTGGAGAGCACAGCAAATTCAAGTTTTGCTTTTGGAAATTTCTGGAGGTTTTTTTTTTTCCAGAATATATTTGATCCATGGTTGGTTGAATCCTTGGACTTGGAGGGGCCAACTGTAACAGTTTTTCATAGAATTACAGAATTTTAGAATTCAAAATGGTCTTAGCATTTCCTCATAAAAGGTTTTTTTGTTTTTATAAGGACCGTAGAGGTATTATCTCTTCCTATAGTCCCACGTTTCTCAAAATGCAGTCCATGTGCATCAGAATTAGGTGGGATTCTTGTTAAAATACATATTCCTACAACCCACTTCTAAGTGAATGTAAACTGGAATATACATTTTTGTTTGTTTGTTTCTTGGCCATGCTGTGCAGCTTGTGGGATCTTAGTAATCTGACCAGGGATCGAACCCGGGCCCTTAGCAGTGAAAGCATGGAGTCCTAACCACTGGACCACCAGGGAATTCCCAGAATATACTTTTTTTTTTTTTTTTTTTCTGTACGCAGGCCTCTCACTGTTGTGGCCTCTCCCGTTGTGGAGCACAGGCTCTTGATGCGCAGGCTCAGTGGCCATGGCTCATGGGCCCAGCCGCTCCGCAGCATGTGGCATCTTCCCAGACTGGGGCACGAACCTGTGTCCCGTGCATCGGCAGGCGGACTCTCAACCACGGCGCCACAAGGGAAGCCCCAGAATATACATTTTTAATAAACTCCCCTAACTAGCCAGTTAGAGCTAGCTACCTACCTAATAAAAACTCATTCCATGTTTTATTAAGATTCTACTTACCAGTTTGGTCTTATTTTCAGACTAGGCTCAAGCATATCCTAAAATGCTTTAGGTGTTTACTCATCTACTCTTGGTTTGAAATGAGCATAAAAATCAAAGACCCTGGCATTCTTTTTCCCCACCTCCTAGACAAGCTCCCCTTCACAGCACCTCACCCCTAACTACCTGATACAGGAGGTGGATCATTGGTGTTGACATTGAGGAGCTTGGGCCACACTTTCCGCCTGATCTCATCAGTCAGGAGCCCTCCTTCACTGATAGCCATACGTCTAAGGGCAGCCACATCAGTGGGATCACTGTTCAGAGCCTGGTAGATCTCTGCCACTTTCTTTTTCCTTTTGGCATTAAAGTCTGCAAAACAGAAGGGAAAAGGGCATTAGGCACATATTCAGCATTTGTACATTTTCTCTTCAGGGCTCAATCTCCTTACTTGGTTTGAGGTAAGGTAGGTATATCTGAAGTCAATCTACCGATATTTCACTAGCACATAGTGTGCAAAACACTAAGGAGATATGCCATATAAGTAACAAAAAAGGACTTACAATTATAATAAATGCTCAGTACATTCAGATAAATCTAACAGTTTTTCCTAATAGAATGATTGTGTTTTCTTAATGCTAAACTTTACAGAGCATACATATCTCTCTCTCTTTTTCAAATAAATTTATTTATTTATTTTTGGCTGCGTTGGATCTTCGTTGCTGCCCACAGGCTTTCTCTAGTTGTGGAGAACGCGGGCTACTCTTCGTTGCGGTGTGTGGGCTTCTCACTGCAGTGGCGTCTCTTGTGGCAGAGAATGGGCTCTGGTGCATGGGCTTCAGTAGTTGTGGCACATGGGCTCAGTAGTTGTGGCACACGGGCTTAGTTGCTCCACAGCATGTGGGATCTTCCCAGACCAGGGCTTGAACCCGTGTCCCCTGCATTGGCAGGCGGATTCTTAACCACTGCGCCACCAGGGAAGTCCTCAATGTTACTTTTTTAAACAAAACCACACGTGGAAAAAGTCTCCAGTTATACACTAATACAACTGGTAAAACATCAGCATCACATGGAGATATTTTCAAAAGTAGAATGTCAAAGGGTATACTTGGGTCTCCAGTGTGGTTAGTGGTAAGAGAGGCATGATACTGCATACAAAGCAATGGTTTCTCAAGAACCATATTAATTACTGATGATCAGGAAGTACTGTTTTAAGCATCTTATATCCTTATGTGGTAGTCTCTTATTTATACACAGGCATTTTGCTGTGTTTAAATTACTTTTTTAGGAGACTGGTTGAGAGTTTGTGGTTAATGTGCATCATATTATAATTTTTCTATTTAAAATAATGGGGTAATAATAGGCTGTCAGAGTTTTCATGCAGAATGGCTGATTTTAGGAACAGCAAACACAAGAAAAGTTAAACTAGACAACACCAAAGAGATGTCACAAAGCAGTGCACTATAATTGCCCAAAAAAGGTATGTGCAGACACCAAGAGTTCAGACAGCTGTGGGTCAGGCTAATCTGAGAATGCACTACTAAAGAGTGCAATTTAAAAAGAAAGGGGAGGATTCTGAGAGGCTGGGAGGAGAGCAGAAGAAAGGCGTGGAGACAGAAACACAGGCCCTTTCATTTAACAGTAAATGAACTCATTAAAAAATATTTATGGGGACTTCCCTGGTGGTCCAGTGGGTAAGGCTCCATGCTCCCAATGCAGGGGGGTGGGGTTCAATCCCTGGTCGGGGAACTAGATCCTGCATGCATGTTGCAACTAAGAGTCCTCATGCCACAACTAAGAAGCCCGCATGCTACAACTAAAAGAGCTCGCATGCCTCAACTAAAGATCCTGCATGCTGCAATGAAGATCCCGTGTGCTGCAACTAAGACCCGGAGCAGCCAAAATAAATAAATAAATAATTTAAAAAAATATTTATGTAGCATATACTAGGTGCAGGACACTGGAGTTAATGTAAAGTGGAAGATAACACTGGAAGGTAGGTTAGGCTTTAGAGAGGAATAACAGTGGAAGTAGGTTAGGCTTTAGAAGGGACTAACATCAGAAGGTAGATGTCTGTTTTAGAACAGACACTAAGCAGCTTTCCTCAGTACTGTTCTATTCTGAGGCAACAGTCTACAAATTGTTTCCATGATAAAGCTGCACATTATTAACGCAAATGAAAGTTGGTACTAATGGCCCTGGTTACCTATGTATGAGAACTGTGACATAAACCATATAAACAGAGGCACCAACTGGTTTGGATTTAACATGCAATTGGAGGTGCAGACAGGACCAGGTGCTTTTTCACCCCGGTAAACCTGTTCTGCTCGCTAGACTGTTATTTTCCTTGGTGACCTAGTAGGGGACCACCTGTTCCAGTTTGTGTGAGAGATTTCTGGTTTACAACTATAGTCCTGGCATAACTGTTCATAGCAAACCCCTCCTCCCATCCGCACTCTCAAAAATGTCCCAGGTTGGATGCTAAATTAAATGGTTACTCTACCTAGAAATCATGAAAAATCAAGTCCCAATTTCCTGTCAGCACAGCACCTAACTAGTCAAATGTTTATTTACAAAGTGCTTCAAGTTCTTGGCTTGGGCGTGTCTTACCATCCATCCATCTGTCCATTGATCTATCCATTCATTTATCAGTCGATCATTTAATGAGCAACTACTTGTAGTAAGCACCATACTGGGATAAAAACATGAATATGACTCTCTCCCAGCCCTGGAGAGGCTCACAGTAGGGAGCGACGTAATTATCATACATGATATAACAGAACCATGAAGAATCATGAAAACCCAGAGGAAAGAATAACTACTTCTGAGGCGATCAGGAAAGGCTTCACCAGGAATATATGGTGGTACCTCCTTAAAGAAGAGTTTGCACATGGAAGAGTGCGCTGAAGGGAGAGCATTCCAGAGAGTATGTGCGAAGACCTTGTCACATGAAAGAAACATCATGCCCTGAAAACAAAAATTCCAAGAGGCTAAAGTGTTAGGTAAAGGAAGAGAGGCTGGAAGGACGGCAGTAAATGCAGCTAATAGAAGAGTCTGGACTGGATTTATCCTCCACTGAAGGGGAAGACAGGGAGGGATTTTACTTTGGGTCAAAGGGCCATCCTTTGGAAGAGAAGGCTGTATATTTCCAAAGAGGGATCACTGAGACACAGAAAACAGAAAGGACTTTATATAACAACATAGGCTGAGACAAAATATGAGCAGGAATTGAATTAATTTCCAACAAAGAAAAAAATCAGATATTAAAAAATTTTTTTAACTTACAGTGTTCTTGTACTTTCTACACATCATAAATTAAGAACACTTAAATGGTAATACTAAATATTTACTGAGGCAGCTGACATTTAGAAACCTTGTTAACCTATTTTCTAAGAGTATGGAAAATTTTCCTCAATTTTTAAAGACGTATATCCACCCTACCCCTCTTTCCACTTAAGCTATTCAGCAATCTGGGGGAAAAGGAAAACCACTGTTTATATCTTGGAGGAAATAAAACTGTTTGCAATCAGCTGGATTTCCAGTAGGTTTTGGTAAATAATATGCCAAAATTTTAACTAATTCTGAACCCAAACCACAGCTCCGATACTTATTTCTCTAAAAACTCTGTTTGGATTCTACTTAAATCCTGCATTTCAAAATTTACTGCTATCATCTTGTTTCTGATGCTCTGTGGGAACTCAACACACACGAGCGGAATAGAACAAATAACTTAGCTTAGCTATTGTTCCTCTGGAAAACTTGGCCTATAGTAAATGGCATTATTTTCCCCATATTACTGTTAAGAATATCCACACCAGAAAACTCTACATAGATTTGCAGGCACTTAGACCTTTTTCTAAAGCTATTGGTGATTCCCAGAGTAGAATGCTGCTCAATTGTGGATTTTAGTGGCTGGCTGTTCAGACCCCAATATCGCCTTTCTCAATCCCATATTCTAGCAATTAAATGTTAGAGGCACACCCACAGACAAATATTTCATTGCACCTAACGTACATACAGGCTTTGACTGTGACATAAAAAGGGAGGAGAAAACAGCAAACTCAAGTGAGCTAGAGATGTATAAATTACACAGTGATGAGTTCAATTGCTAGACTACACAATGAGGGAGAAGAGGTTCTGCAGAGTCTCAAATGAACAACTAATTTACATGTCATATCCTCTTCACCTCAGAAAGAGGAAAGTCAGAGCTATTCTTGGGATGCTTGGAAAAAGGTTAAAATTAATGTCTAACTATTTTAAGATAAATTTTACATATGGATTTTGGGGTAGGACACATTGCTGGACTTGAGAATGCGATATTTGGGCGTGGGATAAAAGCCCACATTTTCAAATCCCCTTGAATCCTTTCTTCTCCAATTTTTTAATTGCTCCACTTATAAGGGAGATGTATTATATATTCCAAAGCTGATATCTTCCAAATTTCTTTATAGTAAAGGTCTTGGCTTTCATAACCACGACAGAATGAAATGACTATTCTAGAGCTGGCTGCAAAATATAAGACACTGCTATAAATAAATCCCTGCTGCCTGAAAAGTAATTCATTCAACAAAGGAAAAAGGAATGACATTGGTAATACTTGGCCTGCTCTCCATTAAACCGATCATTTAAATAAGGAGCACTGAAACAGTAGTTCTTAACAACTCAGATAAAGATGGCTGAGTCTGTTATTGTCTCAAACCTCTCCCTACTCTGGCTACGGAACTCAGGTAGAGATTTCTGCTTCCTTAGAGCAACAGGTATCTTCAAAAGCATCTGGCTTGGGGAACTTAATACACAGGAAAGGACAATGGCTAAAAATGAGCACTAGCTATGCTTCCTCTAAAAGTTTTTCCATATCAGCAAAACACACATCAGTGACTTAGATCAGGTAAATGATCTACACGCTTAATAAATGAATCTTATGTGCAAGAATAAAATTCCATAATGATTATTTGGTTTAAGTTTGCATGTCAAGAAAGTTTTACAGACTTTAAACAGAAGTTAAACTTAAATAGGCAGTGCTAGCCTTAATCAAAACAATGAAAGAGCAAGTCAGAAAGATCCTCCCAGACAGACACCCCCTGCTCCACCCCTTGAACTCCTGATGTTGACATTGGAAATTAACTTAAAAATTTATGCTTGAAAAAAAAATTTACGCCTGAACTTCATATCTGTACCAGAGAAATACAGTGGGAGAGGAAAACCTTACCTTATTCTGAGTAAGTTTCCTATTAAAAACAAAATAAAAGAAACTCTGTTTTTGGAGGTACTAATTAGTTTCAACAAACAGTACCCAAATTAGCAGAGATTCATTAACTACCTGAAAAATAAAGACAAGCACATATGAAGAAAGATTACCCCCAAAATGGAGAAAAATATTCTAGACAGTAAACCAATCTAATCATAACCTCTACAAAAGAGAGTTAATAGTATTAGTAACTTTGTCAATTCTCCTATATGATTAAAAACAAAACAAAAACAAACAAGAAAAACAGAAAAACAAACAAACCCCTCTCATCTCTAAATTCCTCCCACTTATCCAAAGAAGCAAAATCAAGGAAACAAGCATAAGTCTCGCAACCTAGGCACAGCTGCACTACATCATGTCACAAGACCCATAGCACTTGAGGCAATGACTATTATGCCATGAGGACAGATGTTATACAAACATCAGCAAAGGGTTACAAGGCCAAAGGGCCTAAGGAGTAATATGAGGAATGAGCTCCATTTCCATGCAGCATTAGGAGAAAAGGGCAATAACAAAATGAACCCAGAGAAACAAAATGTGAATAACCGGGTGCTTCATCAAAACGTGGGTTGAATACGTGGTTGGTTCTATTACGGGCACCACCCACCAGAAGATGGAAAAGTGGGAAAGTTACCTTAGTCTTCTCCATTTATTAACTCTATGTAAAACATATTTGAAAACAAAGCGCACAACGAAACCATGATTTCATGGAAATTAGTACAAGACAGTATAAAAAAATAGAGAGACTCGCTTTTTACACAATTAAACATTAAAATAGGTGGCACAGGATGAGACGGAGTAAATTGGTGGTTGCCAGGAGCTGTGGAGAATGGGGCCTGGGGAATGATGGCCTTTCTTTTTGGCATTAGAAATGCTCTGGAATTAAGACAGTGCGATGGTTGCCCCACCTTGTAAAAATGTACTAAGAACCACTGAACTGTACACTTTAAAGGGTGAATTTCGTGGTAATTAAAAGAAATATGTGGTCCACGGACACCGCGTCACTCCAGATTGCGACCGATGAATGAAGTTTGGGAAACCGGCCTGACCACTACTAGGGAGGCGGCCCCCGGAGCCTGCGGACGTGGCCGGACAGTCTCGGTCGGGGGCGAGGCTTGGCCTCGGTTCTCAGGGAAACCCAATTCTCCTCTCCAGATGCGACGAGGTGGGACGCGGGGCCCCCGCCCGCCCCGTCCTTCCCACTGGGGGCGCGGGTCTGCAGCCACGGTTCCTCCGGTCCCCTCAGCATCCGCTGACCCCCAATTCCAGGATCTCTTCCACTTCAGACGTGACCGGGGTCTTCAGCCTTTTCCTCTCTCGCACCCCGCGCGGTCGCCCCGGGTCCCCCGGCCCCCTCCTCCGGCAGCTGTCCCCTGACCCTCGGGCCGCCCCTGTCCCTCAGGCCGTCCTCCCAGGCCGCTCCTCGGCGCCCCGGCCGGCTTCCGTACCTGCCTTCCCCGCGCCGCCGTCCCACCGGCTGGAGGTGGGGCCGTCACCCTGCGCACTCCGGACGGCCATGTCCCGGGGGCCCGGGCCCGGGCCCGAGCCCCGGCTGGCGGCGGAGCCAACAGAAGACGAGGCAGCGGCCGCGGGATCCAGCGCCGACTCCGCAGGGTAAGCTCGGCTTGGTCAGCCCGCGGCGCGCAGGCGTCCCCGCGCGAGCCCCGCCCCGTGCCAGCACGTGACCCCGCTACGCCGGGCGGGCCGCGGCGGCGGGGGCAGCCGGTGGTCACCCGCGCCCGCGCGCAGGCGCCCTAAGCGGTGAGAGGAAGAGCGCGGGGAGCGCGCCCCGGAGAGTTAGGTGCAACTGAATTTGCAGAGCGTGGCACTCTTGAAGAAATGTGTTCAGGAGCAGATTTTATCATTTCTTTTGTTTCTCTTATCTGTAAAATGATACTGATGATAATAAAAGTACTGAACTCACAAGAGTTCTTGGGAAAGTGCTCAGAACACTGCCAAGCATATAGTAACTACTCCACAACTGTTCACTCTGTTTTTGCTTACCAAGAAGTTTACCTGCTGTCTCGCCTCCCCACAGGTACTCCTGTCATCGTACTTGGTGACTTCAGGGTTTAGCAGAACCATCGCATACGGTTATGCAGATTGTGCACTGCACAATGCCAAAGGCGCTGTTCACATAGACGGTTATGTGAGCAGTATTCCCTTTGAGTTGTACAAAACTGGCCATTCATCCAAAATGAGAATCTGTCTTATCAGGTCGTTGACCGCCTCGTCTCCAATGACAGTCCTTTCTCTTCAATAGGCCACTCATTCCCTTGGTCACATCCCTATCGTTGTGGCCAGAAACTGCCCCACCTCTTAAATCTCCAATGATAGGCCCCCCTCACTGAAACTCCCATGATTCTGGTTGCTGGATGACCCCTACCAGGACAATTCTTTATTCTGAGGCGTCTAGCACATGGAACCCATTACTACTGGCCCGGCTTGGTTTCATTCAGGTTCCATGGTCCACCATCACATTTTAAGTCCTCTTTTATGTCCTCTGGGTAGCATTCATGAGCAGAAATGACTCTGAAGTTCATTTGATTTTTAAAACTAATACTCAATGTATTAAATTTAGAAATCCCCAAACCTTGTTTTTCCTTCAACTGACAAATTTTACAATTCCATTCATAAATCTAGTAAATTTTAACAATCACTTTGCTACCGTAACTGAGCAGGACCCTATGGGGTCTTCCCAGGACAGACTCCCCCGCCATCCCCAACCTGCCAACCATGTCCTCTGCCTGCCCCTTGTCTGTAGAAAAACTTTAGCCTCCTAGGCCTTCCTCAAGTTCCAAAAAATAAATTTAATCTGAGAAGTGAGAAAAATACAGAAAGGAAAACAGTCAAATGAGACAAAATAATAATAGTTTACCATTGAACAAAGTCAAGGCCCTTTAGTTCCTCCTCAAGGGCTGTAGATAATATTCTGAGCCATATCCTTTGAGTTGTTTTGCAGATACTGAAACCCCCATCAGGTGGAAGAAGTTCACTGTATGCTGTCCATAGACCAGTTGGAACTAAAAGGTTGATGATGTTGACTCCCGATCATCTCACCAACCAATCAGAATGTCCACGAGCTGATCAAGCACTGCACACCCCCCCTCCCTCACCCTGTCTTTAAAATCCTTTCCCTGAAACCCATCAGGGAATTTGTCTTTTAAGCACCAGCTGCCTGGATTCCTTGCTTGGCGCCCTGCAATAAATGCTGCACTTTCTTTCACCACAACTTGGTGTCAGTAGATTGGCTTTACTGTGCACGGGCAACCAGACCCAAGTTTGGGTTGGTAACAGTACCATTAATAAACTTAGTCAATTAAGTTCCTTTGAACATTTGTAGTCATTTGATGTAGGTCAGTTGATGTAGGGAAGAGCATTCTAGTCTGAGAAAATAGCACAGGCACCATCTTGAAGCTAACAGAAAGCAAATCATAGTCTAGAAACTACAAGTGGTTTAGTGTTCTTATAGCACAGCATGAAAGACAAAGTGAACTTTGACACTAGTGAGGGCAGAGAAGTGTGCAGGGACAAGTTAGACAGAACCTCTTAAACTATATTCAAAGAGTTTGGACTGGATGGAGTCAGCAGGGTGAATTAACGAATTTTTTAGCATTGAATGTGGTCTTTGATGTCATCTAGATTAATCCTTATCTCCAATAAGAATCACCTCCGCTGATCCATACAAATGTTTATGGCCCAAACCAGTGCTAGGCTATGAGGTGGGCCGTAGTGACAAATGTTGAGTTGCTCAACTTCTAAAGGGGAAGACAAGTTAACTAGGCAATTGCAAAGCCAAGTGAAAAGAGGTCAGAGGGCAACCTAGAAATCTGGGAGAACATGGAAAATCCCAAAAACCAAGATTCATGATTGAGTGCAGGGCACAGGGGCATCTTAGGTCACTCTGGCAGGCAGGATTCTAAGTCGGTCCCTAAGACTCCCACCCCATGGTATACATGCCTAATTAATTCCCTCTCCTTGAGTGTGGGCAGGTCTTGTGACTATCACGGGATCTCAGTCTCATGATTCCAGTGATGTTACACGGCAAAGATGAAAGGATTCTGCAGAGGTAATGAAGGTCTCAAATCAGTTGACCCTGTAGTCAAAAGAAAGATTGGCCTCGGTGGACCTAATCGATCAAGTCCTTTGAAACAGGGGTCCCCAACCCTTGGGCCATGGACTGGTACTGGTCCATGGCCTGTTAGGAAGCGGGCCGCACAGCAGGAGGTGAGCGGTGGGTGAGCGAGCAAAGCTTCATCTGTATTTACAGCTGCTCCCCATCGCTCACATTTCCGCCTAAGCTCCGCCTCCTGTCTGCATTATGGTGAGTTGTATAATTATTTCATTATTTCTATTATTACACTGTAATATATAAAGTGCACAATAAATTTAATGTGCTAGAATCATCCCAAAACCATCCCTCCCCACTGGTCCGTGGAAAAATTGTCTTCCATGAAACCGGTCCCTGGTGCCCAAAAGGTTGGGGACCACTGCTTTAAAAGAAGGTGCAGGCCTTACCTGGAGAAATTCAAAGCAGCAGATATTCTCCTGTAGGCCTTTAATCAATTTGTGGTATTTTGTTAAACAGCAAGCGACGGAAAATTTTACCCCCCGACCCCCCAAAAAAAGCACAGGCAAAAAGATTTACTGGCTCACGTAACTGAAAAGCTCTTGCCCTTCTGCGTCCCCTCTATCTCTCAGCTGCCCATTTCTTCATGTTGACTGCATTCTCCCACAGGCCCTGGGTTCATAATATGACTCTGGCAGCCCCAGCTCTCACATACTTTCTGCATCTGACCCTGTGAAATATAGCTGAATCGTCCTTGTCTCAGAATTTCCAATAGAAGTCCCCAAACCTGGGACTGAGAGTGGGCAAGAGGTGGAGATTAGTTTGTGATTGCCCTAGGGTTTACAATACACATTTTAAATGAACCAATTTTCCTTCAAATATCCTGCTTTCATGGAGAGTATAAAGACCTTACAACTGTAGATTCCCATTTCCTCCCTTCTGTTCTCCATGCTGTTGTCACGTGCTTTGCTTTGCTTCTGAAATCCTTCCTTCTCTTCCCCTTCTACCCGGAACCCTGCCTCACCTCACACTTGCAGACAACCGCTTAACTACATTCTGTCACTAGTTTGCATTTTCTAGAATATTATATGGTTGGAATGTATGTAGTCTTTTTTGTCTGGCATTCACTCAGCATAATTATTTTAAGATTGACCCATGTTGTTGCACGTATCAAGTTTATTACTTTTTATTGTTTAGTATTTCATCATATGGATATATCAATTCATTTATTCATATTTTAAAAATTTAACATATGCTATAAATACACAATTCATTGCTAGTATTTTTGCTTTAGACCTGGGGCCAGCAAAGGATGACCCATATGCATGCTAAGACCAGCTCACTGACTGCTTTTGTATGGCCCATGAGCTAATAAGAATGGCTTTTACAATTTTAAATTATTGGCAAAAAAATCAAAGTAGAATAATTTGCGGCACCTAAAAATTATATGAAATCCAAATCTGAGTCCATAAATAAAGTTTTACTGAAACACAACCATGCTCATTTACCTATTGTCTAAGACTTTCATGCCACAACAGTAGATTGCTTTCAAGAGATCATATAACCTGCAAAACCTAAACTATTTATCTGCTCCTTTACAGAAAGTTTGAAGACCTCCTACTTTAGACTTCAATTATTTTTTAAGGCAATTAAATCATATTTCCTCAGTTTTTGAGAAAAAGCTTTATTTCTTCTTCATTTTGAAAGATATTTTCAGTGGGTATAGGATTATAAATTGACTGTTTTATTTTTCCTTCAGTGCTAAAGTCACTCCATTGTCTTCTAGCTTGCATGGTCTCCGATAATTCTTAGCTTCCTCTGTATGCAATGTGTCATTTTTTTCTCTGAGCTGCCTTTAAGATTTTTGTCTTCTGTTTTAGCATTTTGAATATGATATGCCTAGTTGTGTATAAATTTGCTTGGTGTTCTTAGAGCTTCTTGGATCTCTCTCTGGCTTGGTGTCTGTCCTTTGGCCTCTTGTGCCCCAGCAATCCACCAGAACATGCCCCGGGTAGCTGCCGCAACTTCGGCATGGGACCCAGAAGGAACTACGTGGAGCAAACCTGAAACCAATCAACACGGGAGCCTAGTCCAGCCCAGTCAATCCTCAACCTGAAGCAGAGCTGCTTGGTTGAACCAGTTTAGATCAGTTGAACTGTAGCTGACCTAGAGATCTGTGTGAGGATAAATGTTTTTTGTTGAAAGGACCAGAGACCAAAAAGCAAGAGAAAGAAAGTTTATCTATAATGATTGATTAGAAACCTGGACAGGGATTCCTGGAAGCACAGCTATGAAAAGGCAGTCCAGGAAGCAGAACTAAGCAAGAGACATGGGTTCTGATGGCAAGTGTGGGCTCTGGCAGCTCAAACCTGCTAAGGCTGGACCTCTCTCAAGCCAGCTCCAGCAGTCCCTCCTCTGGGAAGGCTTTCCTGACCATTCTTCCTCCCCCAAGAGTTCAGGACTTCTTCCTAAGGAGTTTCTGTACAACATCACAAACTCCCTTCCCAGAAGCAACTACAGCTAATATTTTGTTTTCCTCTAACCTTTTTACCTGGAAGCAGCCTTTTCTTTCAAGTGCCAGGGGATTCTTTGTTTTTACCTTCAAAGGCACTGAGGCTGTCTCCTATCTCCCTGGGGGCATTCAAACCTTAGCCCCTATGCTCTGAGGCCCATCTGTATCCAAGCCTGGTGTCGGGGGCCCACTGTGACTTCAATACCCACTTACCTTCAGGATGAATGCTGTCTTCCTTTCTGCCACCTGGGAATTTCCACTTTTTTCTTTGAAATTGGCTATTTATTTGAAAGTAAATTATGTCAGTCAACATCCTCACGTATTTGGAGCAGGAGGTGGGTATTTATCTGAGTTAGCTCAATCCACCATGCTGACTAGCAATATGATTTTTCCCGGGGAACAATTTGTTTCCTGCCTTTCTGCTTGACAATAACACATTTCCCCATGGTCTTGCATCTCATCTCTCCCAATCTCCAGTGTTTAGCATAGGACCAGGCTCACAGACATCAACACTGTTGAGGGGCATATTGTATAAACAAATGAATTCTGGAAAGACCAGTCAAGAAGATGAGTCCATAAGAAACTCTGATTCTGGGCTGAGGGAACAGAGCTGAGTGGGTGAGCAGGGAACAGAATGAGGTGTGGAGAGCTGTGGGTATTCAGGCTTCTTCATAGGAAGTTCACCGTGGAGTTCCCAGAACTGTTCAACACAGAGAAGCAAAGTCCTCCCTTTCTAGATAAGTCTACAAATGTTTAGCTATAGCCGAGACTCTCACTCACAGGGTGAAATCAGGAAACCAACTGCCAGCTGCTGCTGCTTTTCACTATTAGAGGAGCCAAGAAAATTCTGTCAAAGCAGATGATGCAAGAGTAAAGCTGACTCAGAAATACCCAATCCCCTCGGGAACTTCTCTAAGAAAGGGATTGTCCATCCTATAAACTCCCATCTGGAGGTGCCTGGGGAAGAGCTTCTTACACTGAGACCACTAAGAATCTCTGGTCATTATGACCACAGGGAGGCAAATCCAGACTGTAATTTGCTATAGTGCAAAAATACTTGGCTTTCAGTAGAGAAATTAAAAATTCAGAGGAGATAAGAGTGATAGAATCTTAGAGGAGAAGAGTGAGAGGGGGTGAGAACAGGGCAATGCTGGCCTTCATGGAAATTAGAAACAACTTGCATCTGTTGAAAACCTGTCATATCTAATGCATGGATTTTTTCTTCTAGAACCAGATATTTTACTGCCATCTACTGTAAAACTGTAGAAATAAATGCACAAGTCTATGGCATTCCTATAGACATGGCACCTTTTTCTGCACGTAACCTGCACAACTATACAATTCAGAGTGGAAGTGAATATTTAGCCCAACTCTACTGTGTGCCAGGCACTTTCCAAACATTTATCATCTAATCTTATAACCACCTTGTAAAATAGTATACTAACACCCCAATTTTACATATGAAGAAGATATTAGAACCTCTGGGGCAGGGAGGAAGAGAAGAGGGGCAAAAGGGGCTTCATCTGTACTGGTAATATAGACTTAACTTGGGCAGTGGGTTCATGGCTGTGTTACAGCCTCTTTACAACTTGGTACATCTAAAATGTTTTACAATAATAATTTAAGTCAGTTGTGAAGATTCAGAGAGGTTAAATTACTGAGCCAAAACTACACAGCCAGACATAACTCTTTTCAGAACCAGGGCATTTATAGTTCTACTAGGTTGCTTCTCTGAAGTGGTTAAATTTAGCACAGAACCATAGTAGAGTTATGAAATCTAGAAAGCACTTGTCCACATTGACTCCAGAACCAGACTGACTTGTGACACCCTCTATGTATCTGTTCTACTTGGAGAACAGCCTGAATTTCACATTGTTATATACCAATGGTGGAAAGCAGGGATACTGTAGCACCTAATTCTACTGAATTGGTCAGGACCATTGCTCAGCCTTCAGCCACTCAAGATTTCACCAAGGGCTCATTAAATTATTAAATAATTTAAATAAATAAGTAAACATTAATAAACATTTTGTCATGTTAATCCAGTCTGGCCTGTGGCTTATAATTATAGCTGCACATCTATGAACAAGGCTCTTCTCATCTTGAGATGTTCTTTATTCAACAATACTCCCATTAACTTATTGTGTGTGGAGGAGGGGGAAGGTGGAACTGGGAGTGGAGGATGGAATTACTATTTATTGAGCATCTGTTATGAGCCTGGTATGGTGCTAAGCATTTTCCTTGTGCTACTCCATTTGACCCTCTTCAATTCTAAAGGATATTAACACACTTAAAAAAAAAAAGGTTTTTATGAGGATGCACAGATTAGTAAGACATACAAGGTCATCAGGGACTTTACATGCAGGTGGGGAGAGAGACAAAAGTAACATAAGGTCAGGTGTTATAAGGAAAAAGGGCGCAGGGGTAGTGACGGCAGTGGGGGAAGCAGAGAGAGGTGACTTTTACATAGGATGGAGCATCAATCAGCACAAGGGAGGAGGAAATTACCAGCAGGGAAGTACGGGCAAGGACTGTTAAGATTAAACAACTACTCAAACCCAATTCTAATCTCAGGAGAAATCTGCTGGTGGGAGTGGTGACAGAACTAGATTTTTTCAAGAGATACTCAAAGGTCAGTTCTAATTGTAACCACACTTGACAACAGGTGAAACAAGATGAAATTTAAAGATTGAGAGGAAATAAAAAATTCAAAATCTGTCAACCAACCCACAATTTTCTCTACTGCTTTAGGACTACAGTAATTAGCCATACCCTGAAGATCTAATTTTACAAAATATATTCCTCTGTCTCTAATAGGCCCACTCTAACAAGTTAATCTTCCTATCTGTCTCATGAATAAAATAAGAGTAAATGTGAGAAATTAATGTTCATGTAAGTTAGGCATTTCAGGTATAAGATATTACACAATGGTTCCTTTTATCTAAACCACACTTCTCAACTCCCAATATTATTAACATGTGGATGCACTGAACATTTAAAGGAAACTAAGAATTCGGGATAACAGCATTTCCTGCTTTCAACTTTTCAACTGTTGTTAAATGAGAAAGAATAAATGAAAATTCAAGTATATACTGTTGTAGAATTTACTCATTTGACATTAATAAACAAGTAAACTCTGTCTACCAGTCCTTTTGGTAGTTTCTATTAAAGCTGCCAAATATGTTCCCATTTGCTCACCAGCATACTTTCATTCCAGGCACCAAGACTGCACGTTGCCTCCTGCCCTGGAGGTCTCTCCAAGGCTGACCTTCCACAGGGCTTACTGCCATTCACTGAGCACTGGTCTTTTCTGCTAACAAACCAACTGTCTCCATGGACCTCTGTATTTACGCACCAACTCAAACTTTCTAAAATCAGTGTCGGAGCTGAAAAGGAACTCAGAAGACATCTCATCCAGACTCCCCTGACTGAACACACACTGGTCCCAAGAGAGCCAGAGGAGAGATCATACTGTGAATTACTTGCAAAGTCAGGGCCAAGGACTAATCCCCCATACCAGGGGCCAGGGGTATTAGGTTGAACAAGGGCATAACAGGTGCCAGACACTTGACATTTACTCTCATTTAATCCCAAAGAAGCAGTGGCTCCATTTTATAGATGATGAAACAGATTCAGAAGTAACTTGCCAAGTAGCCAAGTATGTGACGAGGGCAGGATGAAACCAAGTCCTGTTTAGCAACAACATCATGCTCTCTTCACTGTATCTCAATGTCCTACACTTCAGTGGTCCTCAACCAACCTTAATTCATCCCACTTCACAACTCCATCAGCCCAGTATTAAATTCAAAGCACTTGAGAACTAAGCCATCTATCATACACACGGTGTCGGTTGGAGAAGCATATTGCTCAGGCTGCAGGGACTTTTCATTTGTTTAAATGTTTTTATTTAAAAAAAATTAAAGACCTTCATGGCACAACTTCTTCCCAGCACAGTTATGTTTTAGTTATACCAAATGCAATACAATTACAACCAATAAATCATCAAGGTGGGGAGGGGGAACTTATGACTTCAAACTTAAAAGGGGGGAGGGAGCACTTCAAACAAAGTTAAAAAAATACTTAAAGAACCTTTCAGAGTAATTGCCAACACAACTGTCTTAGATTGGCTTTCCATTTCCTGCCATCTAATCAGTGCAGACACAGGTAGTGCTGAGAAATGAAGTGTCCCAATACAAGGTATACAGATGAGGTAATTTACAACAACACAGAAGTTGTTACTCTGTAAACCCTTGCCCCCCACCCACCCACCCAATTGGGTCTTTTTTTTTTTTTTCATGCTTCTGCAGTGACTCCTTAAGTAGCATTTTAAATACTTCTATTTCTTTTAAAAGGCTCTTGGGTGGCATCTCAGAGTCCTCTGCATTCACCTTACGTTTCTTGCAAGGTCTGATGCATGTCAGGAGGTCCAGCTGTTTGCAGCTCCCCACATCAGCCTCAGCTACACCTAGGTTCTCTGAGCTACAAGGGTGGGATGTGAAGTCTTGATTTACAGCCCTCCTCCCCACCTCAAAAGAAATAATTCATCAGTCATAAGTGTCCTGTTCAAATCACAATCCAGTGCAAACATAATCTCAAACTGCATCTCTGGCACATCTGGTGCTTTGAGGTTCTGCACAAATTCAACATGGTAACCCCCACAGCATTCTAGGGCATAAAAGGGTCGAGAACAATAAATATCCACTGTAAGTGGCCACGAAGGAGATCACCCTGCCACATAGTCAGAATGTTTTCCCTATGGTTGAGAAGCATTATAAAAGGAGGCTTTAGCTTCCTCTAAAGTTTACCATTATATTCACTAAAGCCACCACCTTTGATAAAGTTACTAGAGCTAAGATGGGTTACAAAGTTAGATAAGTTCATTAAATTCAACTCCTCAAACAATTATGTTTATCTATGACGCCCAGGTGAGAAAGACTTGTGAATCTATAAAGGTAGGAGAATGGGGAACTAAGACTTCAGGCCTTACAGTATGTTGGAAGAATTTTTCCTAGTCCCCACAAGCAGCTATGGTAATGAAGCAACAGGAGAAAATACAGAGCTGATGGTTTTGCTATTGTGCTTAAAAAACTAGGCTTCCTCAGTGAAGCACCTGATAAACTTAGGTGGCTGGATTACAGTGGAAAATCCACTTTACACACACAAACACACAAAAACTGGCGACTTTTCCCATCCCCAATCCCTGCACTGCTGAGACACAAAATGAATTTATGGCAAAGGATCCTTAATCCCCAGAGACGCTTTGGCTTGTGGAGCTTTTTTAAGGCCTCTCTGCCTGCCCGGTACCATGGGTTGAACGAGGGTTGTATAAAAATGGGGGCCTTGGGAAGCCTCCACGGTACAGGGCTGCAGGCCCCTCAGATGTGAACGTGAGCCACCCACCCAGCGAGACCTTTACACAGGGAACTTAAATCTAACCTTGATAAATAAAACCAAACGTTTATTTACACCAAAGAATTCCAACACTGGATCTTTCACATATGAAGGACAAAGTATTATATATATACACACAGCAAGGGGTGGCAGGGCTGTAACAAGAGAGTTTAGTTTTCCCACAATTCCAGGTCTACCATTTCAGTTTCACTGGAGATAGTGGCCCTGCTCCTACCTCTCAGGTCCATTTACAAGACTGAGGGGCAGGTCTGCTCAATGGATGGCATGTGAGGGAAGGGGAAGGTAGGAGGAAAAGAAGGTAGAAAGCTTAAAATAAAATGCAGTGGCCACATCTCTCATTAGCTCTTCAAGAGTTACTAGCATGAAACCAACATAGACAATGTTTTTTTCTTTTGTAAAAAATAATTATACCCAGTAACTAACTGAATTCAAAAGGGCCAAGTCAAAGAAACCTGAAAAAGATGTTGCCTTCCCCCTCCTACCAGCATGTTGGGAGATGAAAGGGGAAGAGGACCAAGGGAAGGAGCCTGGGAGGGACGGTATTGAAGTGTGAAACTGAACTGAAACTAAATTATAAGTGAGTTGGATTTAGGTTAGGTCAAGACATGATTCATACTGAACAGACGTTTTCAGGACCTGTCTGCACTTTGGGTAGATTTTCAGCATCTCAGTGTAACTAAGACACATTTCCACTAGATTCACCAGTATAACCCCACTGAAGCACTTTTGGAGTAAAGTGATATAAGTGACTAGCAGTACACTGCTCTTATAGGTTGGGTCCTTCCTTCCTCCTTCCTTCCCACCTCCCTTCAAGAGACTACATTTTTGTAATCTCCGGAGGAGAGCGTGAAATACAAACCCCTCAAAGTATGGGATGGTAGGGGAGCAATGGTGGGCACGGGAAGAAATCTCCACCCAAACGCAGCAGCCAGAATTGAGGCTGGTTTTTCTTTGTTCTTTAGTGATGAGGAACTGAATTTGGAAGGGGAGAAAAAAATTTGTCCGTGAAATATTCCACCTGCAGATAATTTTTCAGGGAATCCCCTGAGTTATGAAAAGTTCGAGTTAAAAAAAAAAGAAAGAAAAAAAAAGAAAAAAAAGAGTATCAGCCTATTGTAATTTTTTTTTTTTTTTTATGACTGAACTACTATAAATCCACAAGCAACGGTTCAGACACGGTGCTTCTGAAGTTATTTCACCCCTCCCCGCCAGGCGTAAGCTGCATCAAGGGAGTAAGTGGACTCCCCAACCTCTGCTCAGGCATCAGGAGACAGAAGGGGCCATTACTGCTGAGCGCCAGCGGCAGCTGGAACAGGCATCCCGAGGGGGTTGGCAGCAGCAATCACTGGTGAGCCTGCCAGAGGTCCAAGGGGTGAAGGGGTTGGCACTGAAGAAATCCCTGAAAGACAACAGCTGACAGTGAGCTAGAGACACTAACCATGGAAATCTTAGTCACCAGTTTTTCAGAGCACCTATCGCAAAAGTGACACAAATTCTCATTTTATTAAAGGCCTCTCCTTAGATTTTTACAAAGTAAATCTAATTTCAAATTAAATCTTCACAAATTAAAATGACAAGCTCCAATAAATTTAGTAGACAGGTAAATAAATCTAAGTTTGGAGAGTTTAAGCAGTTTGTCCAAGGTGCATGGCTAGTAAGTGGCATCTATGCTTGGATTCCAACCCAAGCCTGTCTAGGGCAGCATGTCCAACCAAACTTTATGCTCTGTAATCTGTACTAACGTGATGGCCACTAGCCATATGTGACTACTGAGCACTTGCAATGTGGCTAGTGTAGCTAAGCAACTGATTTGAAAATTTTATTTGATTTCAGTTAATATAAATAGCCACATGTGGCTAGTCACTATGAACTGAACAGTAGAAGGCTGGAGTCAAAGCTCATGCTCATGACCACCTTCCCTTGTTAGCCAGCATTTTCAGTGCAGAAAGGATCATTTTTCATCTGTAAACTAAAATAGTGTTTTAGGATTTACTTCCATTTAGTTTCTGCCACTCATGATCAGATTACCTGTTAGACTGCCCTCAATCAGCTGGTTCTTTACATTTTCAAAATGTTATATATTTTCTGAATAGCTAATATAGTTATATGACTCAAAAATAGCTGAGAAGAGTATACAGTGAGAATTCTCCCTTGTCCTGTCACTTGGCCAACTTATGGCACCACTTTTGGGGTGTATCCTTCCAGAAATATTTTATGTATATACTTAAATATAATTTTATAAAAATATGCATATAAGAATCACATATAAGAATGTGATTATATATTCTTGCCCATTCCTGGTCTTGGACATGGTCCTGCATCTTGCTTTCTTCATTTCACATTACTACTTTGGAGTTGAAACTAGACAAGAACACGAAACACTCATTCTTTTCTCTAGCCATATAGCATTCCACTGAATGGATGCCCTGTAATTCATTTTATCAATTCCCTACTCTACACGGAGCTGTTTTTTTTTTTTTTTTTTTTTTTATAAACTTTATTTTATTTTATTTTTTTTGCTGTACGCGGGCCTCTCACTGCTGTGGCCTCTCCCGTTGCGGAGCACAGGCTCCGGACACACAGGCTCCGCGGCCATGGCTCGCGGGCCCAGCCGCTGCGCGGCATGTGGGATCTTCCGGGATAGGGGCACGAACCCGTGTCCCCTGCATCGGCAGGCGGACTCTCAACCACTGCGCCACCAGGGAAGCCCCACGGAGCTGTTTTTAATGTTCTTTGATTACAGATAAGGCTAGAATGAGTAACCTTGGACATATATAATTTTGCACCCAGAAGATAAACTCTAGATGGCAGCTAGTTCTTTAAAAAAAGAATTCAGACAACAGCAATTCTTTGAGGGTGTCTGAGTTAAGTGCCCTCACAATCACGAGTATATCCATGTGGATGCTGCCCACATATATAATTCTTAGGGGACAGGCCTATGGTTTCTTTTGGGTAACTGTGGTTTCTTCTGGGTAAAAACTCGCTCTAAATCATAATGACTCAACAACATTAAAGATAATTTCATATAAACCATTATAATTTACTAGGCACACTGTAGTTGCTCTGGAAAAACTCAGAGAACCATTCTTTTTAAAATTAATTTATTTTATTTATTTTATTTTTGGCTGTGTTGGGTCTTTGTTGCTGCGCGCGGGCTTTTCTCTAGTTGCAGCAAGCAGAGGCTACTGTTCGTTGCGGTGCGCAGGCTTCTCATTGCAATGGCTTCTCTTGTTGCGGAGCACGGGCTCTAGGCGCACAGGCTTCAGCAGTTGTGGCTTGCGGGCTCTAGAGTGCAGGCTCAGTAGTTGTGGCACACGGGCTTAGTTGCTCTGCAGCATGTGGGATCTTCCTGGACCAGGGCTTGAACCCGTGTCCTCTGCATTGGCAAGCAGATTCTTAGCCACTGCGCCACCAGGGAAGCCCGAGAACCATTCTTATATGCATATATACCCATGTACAAACCCCATCTCTACTCTCCCTCATTTTCTTCATCTTGTTTCTGAGGACAGCATCACCTACTGTCAGTCTAACCTGTGAGATGAAAGGATCTCTTTACTCTTCATGGCTTGTTGAGACTTTCAAGTCCCAAATAATTTTTGTGATTCTGGCCTAGAAGAGACTGTTGATACTCTTACTCAAGGCAGGGCCATTAAGGTATACCAGGTTTCAAAAGCATCCTGAAACCTGGTGGGGAGAGCCATACAGGTCAGTATGTCAATAAGGTAATCATTATAGAGAAGAGGGAGGGCCACTGAAATCAGGTCACAAAGAGGGAGCAAAATTAAGAATGGTAACTGACTTCTATCTTTTTTTTAAAAAATAAATTTACCAATGAACTGACCTGACATCATATTGGCGCTGCTGACAGGCGTACTGCCCCCTGGCATGCTAGATGAGCCCATTCGAGCCTGGTCCTTCACAACAGTGTCTAGAAAAGAGACAAAAAGGTTAGATTCTGTTATGCTTGAAGGATTAAACTAATGGGCTGGGGCCTTAAAGCAGTCATCCTCATTCTTTACATTTTATTTGTATTCCATATTATTCCCTTAGTAATAGAATTAAGGCGTCAACTGCCCACTATGAATTGAACAAGTAATACAAAATAGAACTATCTTTCCTGTCAAACTGTGGTAAAGGCCAACTAACTACTAAACTAAATAGTAGGAAAAGGAGGTAATTATCCATAGTAGAGCTAATTTAAAACAAAACCAATCCTGTTAGAGTTTAATGACATAATACAATCTACCGTTACCCAGACAGAAATATATTATCAGAGTGAATTGGTTTTACTGCAGTTCACAGCTTGGTGCCAAATAGGCCAAAACTACAGGCTTGTGCAAATTAGTGCTATGACCACAGACTTCACTCTACATCTCCATCAGCCTTTCAGTCTGCTTCAGGTACAGGAGACTGAGCAAGAGTGTAATTGATTCACTAAAATACCATCCCACCACTCCCCAAGGAACAACCCAACACAGTGAGGATGGGTGCAGCTAAGTGGCATTTTCACTCATGACAGTAGTTAGCTATACTCACAACCTAGGTCAAGGTGTTCATACAATAAGGTTTTCAAGCCTTTCTGGCTCTCTCCAACAAATGATTAACAAGAGACAGGACAGATATAGGGCTGTATGTTCTAATCCAACCACTCCAGACTAGCCACTGAGAAGTGTCACCCACACAGTAAGAAAAGCAATTTATTTAGCAGTGATCATGAGTCAGGTACTCTGTTAGATAAGAATCCTCTCAACAATCATGGTCCCCACTGAAGAAACCAAGGCTCATTGTGGGTGAAGTAACTTTGCAGCAAGCTAAGTACAGGAGGCTGGAATTCCAATTCTGTTCTGTAGGGCTCTGGGCCCAGAGCTTCCTTCACAGCATATATTCTCCCCTGCCTGGTACAATCTACTGGGCAGGCCTGCACAGGCTCTGTGGACTGAACAGCTGGACTCACAGAAATAGGGGTGCTCCATGGCCTCTCTTGCGGTGAGCCGTGACTGGTGGTCGTACCGCAGCAGCTTGTCCAGGAAATCCAAGGCCTCAGGGCTGACAAGGTGCTGGTTTTCACTGTGGACAAAGCGTTCCCATCGCTTACGGGAATGTCTGCAAAGCCAAAAGGGGGAATGAGAAATGGACCAAGGGGCAGAGAAGCGCCCAACATTTCACTCCTACATTTTCCTTAGTGGCTAGGATTCCAGCCAATCACAAGAGAAATAAAAACTCCAGAGACTAGTCTTATACCGCTCTGCCACTGCAGAGACAACAAAACTAATTGGAGAGACTGGAAATAGCAGTGTTGCAGAAAAGAGAAATCTGGGTCCCCACAATTTTATGAAACATAATTCAGGTTACTTTACAGGACTGAATGCTCCTGCACAGCAAGGAGGGCCAGGTGGCTGGGCTAACCAGGCCTCCCTCCCCATCCCCCACACCCCCTTTCCTGGCATCTCTGCCACTTGGCCAGCAAAAGCCTTTGTATCAAGAAAGTTCACCTCTTCCTGTTAAGTGGTGAATGAGCTAGTATTGTGTCTAGTCACTATTTTTAGAGTCTGTTGTCTGCACATCAGTCTTGAAGCATGTACTTATTCTATGACTATTTCTTTCTCTTACAGACAATTCCGTCATTTAGAGAAGCAAGCTGAATCAGGAGGTTTTGATTTCTGACTCAACTGTAACCCTTCTACTAGACTCTACATAGTCAGGAATCTTCTGACTACAACCTCCACACTCAGAATCCTGTAAGTGAATCTGGGGAAATGGCCATTCAATCCAATGCTTTATCACAGGCCTGCCTATGCAGCATTCTGTAGCAGTGGACCAGAGATACCTCAGCAGTGTTGGCAAAGAGAACATAACTATTCTGGGGATCCAAAGTACCAGTTTACACCCAAACTGCTTAAGGCACAGATGCAAAGATTTTATTTTGTGACTTACCTGCCCAAGATATCGTTAAAACGTGGATCTAATTCAATGTTGTATTTGTCAATATAGTCATATAAATCTTCTGTCCCCAGAACCTTGGCTATCCTCACCAACTAGGATTGAAGAAGACAAAACCCACACCAAAAGCATATTACATGATTAAATCAACAATTAACCATGACTGAATTAACAGAACGGGATCATCATGGCTACAGGTATGAATGTTACACCCAATTTACTTCAAATTTTTTTGCACAACATGAATGGATTTCCACGTAACGTTCCCTAAATTATTACTGATGTGAATGTATCAAACAGAAAAAGCAAACCACTTTATAACCTGCTTCCTTCCTTCTGGTGAAGTCTTATTTTTTCCCCCTTACAAACCCAGCTGAAGATGTCACTTCCTTTGGGAAGCTCCCCCCCAACCCCATATACTCAGACCACTCATTCCCATTACAGCTGTCTTTTGTATCTTGTCTACACTTCTACTCTGACATTTACTACTGTAACTTACTTTCTTATATGTTTGGTTCCCTTGCTAGATAGACTATGAAGAACTTTTGAGATGAGGGGTTATTTTTTCTTTTTGTCTATATTCCTCAATTCTACATGGCACCTGATAAAGAGTTGCTGATTTTAACTGAATTCACATGGTATTCTTCGACTCATGTGAAAAATGGTCATCATATGTATATAACATTCTCGAAATGATAAAATTGTAGAAATGGAGATTACAACAGAGAAGCATGAAAGAGGGGGAGGGGAAGTTGGTGCGACTACAAAAGGGCAAATGAAGGATCCTTGAGGTGACAGAGATGTTCTGTACCTTGGTTATATTGATATCAACATCCTGGTTGTGATACTGTACATAGTTTTGCAAAAAGTTATATTAGGGGGAAACTGGATAAAAGGCACACCATATTTCTCTGTATTAATTCTTACAACTTCACACGAATTTACATTACCTCAAAATAAAGTTTAATTAAAAAAGTCATTGTGCTCAAACAAGGCAACAGTACCTTCCACAAGGCCCTAGAATCATTCCAGGTTCCCTTGAATGAAATGGCCCCTTGATCTACAAGGGGAAGTGCAGCTAGTATAAAAAATACCATCTATATTTCTACTGACATACATCAACTCAATCCGTATGACGAGACAAAAGGATCACAGAAATACCACATATAAACCAACATGCTGGAGAAAACATTCCTAACCCTAATGAAAGCTCACATTAGGAGATTCTAAGGTAATATCCTATATTTTAAACTATTATTCTTTGAATTGTAAAATATTTCCTAAAACATGTATATACAAGTATATCTCACAATTAAACAAGCAATGCAAAGGAAAAACTCTAATTTCAATAAGCTAAACCAATAGTTCCCAAGACACCAATCTGAGGATCAATGTCAGGTTGGCTGACAAGCCATTAATTGAAAATTATTCTAGGGTCCCACTCTCAGATTCTAACTTATTAATTTAATAGCTCTCAGGTGTGTGGGGGGGACCAGGCATCTGTATTTTAGCAAGATCCACTGCAGTTTCTAGCGGGTAAGCAGATCTGGCCGTCACTAGGTAAGACCAGTAAATGTCCTAATAGGAACAACATATATCACCTGATCATAATTGTCATGTCCATGGAAAAATGGCTCCTTCCGGAAGATCATACTTGCCAGCATACAACCCAAGCTCCACATATCCAAACTATAATCATACATCTGCATTAAAGAAAATGTCGTCATCACACATGAAATGACAAGAATGAATCCTGTCACTTCAAATTTTTTTAGAAAAGCTTTTTATTAAAAACAAACCACTCCACTGACTTAAAGTCCAAATACCAAAAACATGTTTTTCTTCTGTGCATTCCCACCCATGCTCCCCCACCCTCTCATTTTAAATCTGTACATACTATTTTGAATGACTTTCTTAACTTATGTAAGAACAACCCAATTGTCAGCCTATGGAAACCTTCTAACGTGTATCTTTTTTTTATTGCATGAATGCTTCAGAATTTAATCTTTAACTTCCCCTACAACAGGATAGTGTCCTGTTTTTCACCATTATAAATAACGTTGTAAAGAATATTTTTATGTATAAAATGTTTTTTGAACTCAGGGTTATATCCTCAAGACCCCAGAAAAGGAATTTCTAGGACAGAGTCTGAACTTTTTAAGGTATCTGATAATAACACCTGGGAGGACTGGGACAGGAAAGGTATTCCCAAGGATTTTGTTTCCGTGAGAAGAGTGCTTTCTTTTCTTTTTTGGTAGAGGGAAGGTCTTTATATCTAGGTATAATTTAAGAAGAGAACACTTTTTTCAGTTTACTTTTTTTTTTTTTTTTTTTTTTTGCGGTATGCGGGCCTCTCACTGTTGTGGCCTCTCCCGTTGCGGAGCACAGGCTCCGGATGCGCAGGCTCAGCGGCCATGGCTCACGGGCCCAGCCGCTCCGCGGCATATGGGATCCTCCCGGACCGGGGCACGAACCCGTATCCCCTGCATCGGCAGGCGGACTCTCAACCACTGCGCCACCAGGGAGGCCCTCAGTTTACTTTTAAGGCTGGTTAAATCTAGCTTACAATTCTCAAACTAGCTGTGTGTCTTTCTCTTCAGTTAGGATCAAATGCAGATCTATTCACATTCTACTGACATTATGACAATACAAACGTAAGTTGTGGCAGATGAACTGAAGTGATTCATATTTTACATTCATATAAAAGGGATAGCCATGGATGTGCATAAATGGCCTACTCAAAAGTGCAAAATGACATTTTTTGCAAATTATGTGCAAAATAAACACAAGGACCAAAATTTTATCTGCCCTCCTCTTCTCACCTGATAGTCTACAAGTAGCTCAGGACCTTTGAAATATCGGGAAGCAACTCGGACGTTATATTCTTGGCCAGGATGGTAAAACTCAGCCAAACCCCAGTCTATTAGCCGTAGCTGAAAGAAAAAGATAATAAATAATGAGTGACTTTATCTTTTAAGTTACCCCTCACACTGCCATTAGAGTACTCTTTTTTTTTTTTGGCTGCACTGTGCAGCTTGTGGGATTTTAGTTCCCTGACCAGGGATTAAACCCGGGCCCTCGGCAGCAAGAGCACAGAGTCCTAACCACTGGACCCCCAGGGAATTCCCTAGACTAATCTTTTTAAAAATAACAGCCATGTCACTCTCTATTGAAACCCCTTCAGTGACCACCTATTGCATTTAGGATGAAAATAAAACTTCTTAGCTTGACATACAGGGTTCTCTCCAGGATCTAATTCCTTTGCTCTAGTGAGACTTACAGTTCCTGAAAAATACAATCTCATTCTGTGCTTCTGCAAATTTTTTTTAGTGATTTTTTTTTAAACATCTTTATTGGAGTATAATTGCTTTACAATGGTGTGTTAGTTTCTGCTTTATAACAAAGTGAATCAGTTATACATATACATATGTCCCCATATCTCTTCCCTCTTGAGTCTCCCTCCCTCCCACCCTCCCTATCCCACCCCTCTAGGTGGTCACAAAGCACTGAGCTGATCTCCCTGTGCTATGCGGTTGCTTGCAAATTTCTTAAACTGCTCATCTAACTAGAATGTCTCCACTATTCAATATAGACTCCTACTGTGCTGAACACCTCATCTTTTGAGTTATTTAAGTTAGCTCCTTTAATGAAGTCTCTTCTAATTATGCAAATAGAAGCAACTATTGTCTTTGATATGCCCCCCCACCCAACCAACCTCAGATAAATTTCTTTAATAGAACCTACAGCTCTTTACTGAATATTTGTTTGCTACCTTTTAAAAAAAGATGGACTGGGGACTTCCCTGGTGGCGCAGTGGTTAAGAATCTGCCGCCAATGCAGGGGACATGGGTTCGATCCCTGGTCTGGGAAGATCCCACATGCCGCGGAGCAACTAAGCCCGTGTGCCACAACTACTGAGCCTGCACTCTAGAGCCCTCAAGCCACAACTACTGAGCCTGCATGCCACAACTACTGAAGCCCGTGTGCCTAGAGCCCGTGCTCTGCAACAAGAGAGGTCACCGCAATGTGAAGCCTGCACACCACAATGAAGAGTAACCCCTGCTTGCCACAACTAGAGGAAGCCTGCGCGTAACGACAAAGACCCAACGCAGACAAAAATAAATAAATAAAATTAATTTATTAAAAAAAAACTGAGTAAAGAAGAAAACGTTTAAAAAAATATGGACAGTAAGATCCTTGAGGGTAGGGACTGTTTTATTCACCTTTGCTAATTTTTAGAATTCAATGTAATGCCCAGTACACAGGAGAAAACCTAAAAATATTTACTGAGTGAATGCAGTAAGAGAAAAGCCACACAAAACAGCTCTTACCAAAATGTATCCTGAAAGTGGAAACAGTAGTAGCAAGGACAAGAGGCAACCTTAGCAACTATACGCCAATTAAAAAAAAAAAAAAAAAAAAAGGCAACCTATTTGCCCTTTGTGTGCAAACCATGACCAGGATTTGAAGTGTGAGCAGTAGGGTCTGAGTAATGCCTGACCGCTCCAGCACTGTCTCCAAAAGTTCACTGTTAATGAGGTTCATTGTCTTCTTTTAGTAAACAAAGGGAAATATAACAAAAGGTATGAAAGAAAATATCACTTTATCATCTTTCTCTTCAACCTCTTAATATCAGTGCTCTAGAGCTGTCCCTGAGCTTCCTGTCTTATCAATAAGTATTCCCAGATGACTATTTCTGGTCTGTGGCTTCACACACAGTATCTCTGCTTCTCCCACTTATACTCTCTAGCCCACACATATCACCAGCCATCTCTCTGTGATCACCTAACAGACATCTCAAAACTAAACCTCTGATAATTCCCTGCAAAACCTGTTTCTCCCACAGATTCCTCCTCCTCTGTTACCTTCCATTTATCCTGTCATTCAGGTCAAAAACTTTTTTTTTTTTTTTTTTTTGCGGTACACGGGCCTCTCACTGTTGTGGCCTCTCCCATTGCGGAGCACAGGCTCCGGACATGCAGGCTCAGCGGCCGTGGCTCACGGGCCCAGCCACTCCGCAGCATGTGGGATCCTCCCGGACCGGGGCACGAACCCATGTCCCCTGCATCAGCAGGCGGACTCTCAACCACTGCGCCACCACAGAAGCCCCAGGTCAAAAACTTTTCACCCTGGACTCTTGTCTCCCTTCCACCCCAAGTCTAATCTGTCAACAAATCCTGTTGGCTCTACCATATTCTGACCATATCATCACATCCACTGCCCTTGCTCCGGTCCATGCCATCACCAATCTCTGATTTACTGCAATAGCTGCTTTTCTTAACTGGTCTACCTTTCACTTTTACCCTCAATTCTCCACACAGGAACCAGAATGATCCTTTTAAAAAGTATTTTTATTTAAAAATTATTATAAATTCATAGGAATTTGGAGATGTTCTGTGTACCCTTCACCAGTTCCCTTGATGGTAATATCTTACGTAACTACAGTACAGTATCAAAACCAGGAAACTGACAATTCAGAGACCTTTCTTTTTCAGCAGTTTTACATGCATAAGTGTGTGTATAGTACTACACAATTTTATCACATGTGCAGCTTCATATAGTTTACACCACAAGATAAAGGACATCACCACAGATGTCCTTTGTGCTATACCTTCCTCTCACTTTCTAACCCCTGGTAACCTGTTTTCTAACTCTATCATTTTGAGAGTATTATAGAAATGGAACCATCAGTTTAACTTTTTGAGACTGCTTTTTTTCACTCAGCATGAGACCCATCCAAGCTGTTGCATTATCAATAGTTCTTACTAATCAGTAACAATACTACATGGTATAGATACACCAGAGTTTGATGAATCATTTATGCACTGAAGGTTTTTGTGTGGACCTAAGTCTTTGTTTCTCTGGGATAAATATCACTGCTGGATTGTTTATAGCTTTTAAAGAAACTGACAAACTACAAAACAATAGTTTGACATTTTCCAAAATGAGTATGCCACTTGACATTCCCATCAGCAATGTATGAGAGATTGAGTTACCCTGCATTCTTGTCTGTATTTGGAACTCTCACTATTTTTTACTTTAGCTGTTCTAATAGATGCGTAGTGAACTTTTAAATACGCAAGTGAGAACTTACCAACCCTCTGCTCAAATCCTGCAAAACCCGTGTCTTCGGAGAAAAGGCCTGACAGTGATCTTCCAGGTTTTGTATGATCTGGTTCTATTTATCTCTCTGATCTCCTTTCCTTCCCCTCTTCCCCGTGTTCATTCTATCCCAGCTCTATCCTTGTGCTGTTCCAACACGCCAAGCATATTCTTGTCTCAGGGGTTTGCATCTGCTATATCCTCTTCCCAAGACTGCATGGTTGATTCCCTTCAAGTGTTCTCCAAAACGTCACCTTCCTAATGAAACCTTCTCCTTACCACCTTGTTTAAAACTGCAACACCCTCTGCCACTGCCTATTCCTGTTTTATTTTTTCTTCCATATCACTTTTGTTTTTTTTTGCGGTATGCGGGCCACTCACTGTTGTGGCCTCTCCCGTTGCGGAGCACAGGCTCTGGACGCGCAGGCTCAGCGGCCATGGCTCACAGGCCCAGCCACTCCGCGGCATGTGGGATCTTCCCAGACCGGGGCACGAACCCGTGTCCCCTGCATCGGCAGGCGGACTCTCAACCACTGCGCCACCAGGGAAGCCCCTTCCACATCACTTTTAACTTTCTATCCTACCAGTCTCCCCCAGATGTGAACTCCTATGGACAAGAATTTTTTATCTATTTTTGTCTCACACATATATCCCCAGCCTCCAGAACAATACCTATTACACAGTATGTGCTTAAAAGAATACTAACTGAATGAACAAATCATCTATATCCCCAAAGCCTACAACAGAGAGCCATCACTGCATAAAAGGTGGGCTTGGGTCACCTTAAAAAACAGAAATGTAACACTGCAGCTTTCATTAAAAGTACTTGTAGAGCTCAGGGGCCTCATGATACTTGCTAATAAGCAGCAGCATTTTCTGAATATTTCATCCATTTCACAACTGTACACACTTAATTCTCACAATAACCTAGTGGCATGCAAGACAAATATTACTTGTATACCCACTGTATAGGTTAAAAAAAAAAAAAAAAAAGAGGCAGATGAGGAGAAAGGCATTACCCAAGAGAGTAGTTTTTCAATAAATAAGACTAGAAACCAGGTTCCCTGCCAAAACTAATGTTTTACCCACTACACTAATCTGTTTTCTTTTTGATAGGAATATGAATGAATGATGTTTTAATCGTGATTTTTAAAAAAAATTTATTTTATTCTAGTTGATTGACAATGTCATGTTAATTTCTGCTGTAAAGAAAAGTGATTCAGTCATACACATATATACATTCTTTTCCATTAGGGTTTATCACAGGATATTGAATATAGTTCCCTGTGCTATACAGTAGGACCCTGTTATTTATCTCTTCTAGAAACTCCCAGTCCATTCTTCCCCCACCCCCGCTCCCCCTTGGCATCCAGTTTGTTCACTGTGTCTGTGAGTCTGTTTCATAGATAAGTTCATTAATGTCATATTGTAGATTCCACACTGATTTGTTCATTCATTCATTCATCAGATATTTATTAAGTGCCTAACAGTACCACGGACTATGACAGATGCTAGGAATAAAATGTTAAAGATGGGCTGTTAACTCTATCATGTTGATAAATAAGACTTGTCCATCTATCACTTTACCTTTCTGTGCTCATGATCAATCATGACATTATGCGGCTTTACATCTCTGTGCATAATCCCCATGCTGTGACAATAATCCAGGGCCTGTGGGAGGAACAGGTAAGAAAGGAAAGCGTTAGCTTGTATAAGAGTGATTTTTTAGTTAAAGTCCCTTACGTTTTCCTCCACAGTTTTCCTTCTAGCCTCACAACACTCCCGAGAGTCAAAGTAAGGACAATCACTTCCGCAGGTATTTTTTAGAGACTTGTGCAAACCCATGCATGGCCTCTAAACTTCAAATCCTGTTCTTGCACAGTTGTTTCAACATCCTTTTTGTTAAAAAGACTCAAAGTGTACACCAATTACATGACTTCCATTTTCTCCCCCTTACCCAAAGCCTGGATTATTTTTACAAACACGAGTCCCTCAAAAGAAGGAAACTGATCTGTACTACAAACCTCGTATTCAAAGAACAGTAATTCTTTAGCAGCTAAGACTATGCAGTAGAAGTCGGCAAACCACGGCCCATGGGCCAAATATGGCCTGCTGCTTGTTTTTGTGAATGCTTAATTGGAACACAGCCACATCTATTTGTTTGCATGTTGCCTGTGGCTGCTTTCATGCTACAACATCAGAGGTGAGTAGTGCGAGAAAAGACCCTATGGCCCACAAAGCCAAAAATTTTACCATTTGTCCTTGTAAAGGAGTTTGCCAACTCCTGATTTATGACATCAAACCCAATTTGAAAACCATGTCCAATCTCAAACTAGTGAGTGGCATAACCTCTGGGGCTTGCTAATCCAGGCCTTCAAGTCAGCTGATGTCATTAGCCAAGTTCTTGTCCTTTCTGAAGGGCAACTTGGGTTCCTATGGTTCCCAGGGTTAGGCAAGCATATCCTTAACTTTCGGAAGTCCTGCTTGCCACAAGAATGCACGAGCCAATGGAAAGATCAAATATTTCTGCGGGCCTAGTCTCTTCAGGATACTTCTCAGGTTCAAATGCAGGCTTTATGTCAATCCTCATTTAGTAAGACACTAGGCAACTCTTAGCAATCTTCTTATCTATAAAGCTGATCTTCTGACTACTGGAAGCAATATATTTGGCGATCCCACTTCAGGAATCAAAGTTCATTCTAAATCACCAATCTCTAAGCACAGATTTACATAATCTTTAGGACAATGGCCCTTTGAGGGCTGAGTTAAAGTTTACTGTTTTACTTGTTCAATTTTAAGTAAAATAAAGTACACCAGGAGTTTTTTTTTTTTTTTTTACAAGTTTTGACAATTTAACTGTAACTTTCATAAGAGCAAGATAGAGATTACAAATATTTGTTAAGGAGTCCCACCTCTCTTCTAAATACCCCTTCCAAAGCATTGTAAATTATATTCTTACTAGACCCTTATTCCATAACCTTTATATCAGCATAAGAATTCTGATGCTACTAATTTATTTAAAATTTATATAAACAGACCCCCAAACCCCATATTTTACAAAGTTAACCCACTGGCTTTTCTACAGTCATTTGGATTATTTAACAAAGGGGAGATCTAAAGATATTTAGTATTCAAGGTTCTCTTACCTTCAGAATCTCATACATGTAAAATCGAATATCATAGTCTGTTAACGTCTGGTACAATTGCTGTTAAAGACAAATGCAACATTTGAGCCATGAAACAGTACTGAAAGGAAGGAAATTTCTCATCCTCATTTGTAGTCATTCAGATCAAGACTGGGCTCATTTACCACTGTTCTAAAATCTGTCTGTTCACCAGTCTCTACTTCTCCAACATAACACGAAAGAGATACTTTGGGTCTTTAACTCTATATATAAAAGTGAAGAATTACTTAAGTTCATATTGCTGAAGCTATAATCTACTTTTGGGAACATACCAACTTACATATGCAACACGCACTGATGTTTTTCATTTACCTCCAGATCTTCTCATAAAACACATGTGGGCAAACACATAGCCTCCTCAGTAGGGAATTAATTCACCTTTGGCCTAGTTACAGGCACTGCAGATCACCAGTTGGTATGCAGATGGATTGCTGTCAAATCTGCTGAGCCAATTTAACAGAACTGTCCCAATTTGAAAGTAAACTCTGAACATGTCATGAAAGTAAACTCTGAACATGTCATGAAAGTAAACTCTGAACATGTCATGAAAGTAAACTCTGAACATGTCATGAAAGTAAACTCTGAACATGTCATGAAAGTAAACTCTGAATATGTCATGAAAGTAAACTCTGAACATGTCATGTATCTTTCCCAGTTTCTAAAGAGTTTCAGACTTAAAAAAAAAAAATGTACATATCATTAAATGGTCAGTGGTGTCCTCTGACAACATTTTCCTTGAAGTTATCATTCTGATTCTAAAACAATTCTTCTTCCTTTTTTCCTCCACTCAGCAAAAGAATTCACTCATTTATTGATACCTAACATTTCTTTTTTAAAAATTTATGTATTTATTTATTTTTGGCTGCATTGGGTCTTCGTTGCTGTGTGCGGGCTTCCTCTAGCTGCAGCAAGCGGGGGCTACTCTTTGCTGCAGTGCGCGGGCTTCTCACCGCAGTGGCTTCTCTCGTTGCAGAGCACAGGCTCTAAGCACACGGGCTTCAGTAGTTGTGGCACACGGGCTCAGTAGTTGTGGCTTGCCGGCTCTAGAGCACAAGCTCGGTAGTTGTGGCGTACGGGCTTAATTGCTCTGTGGCATGTGGGATCTTCCTGGACCAGGGCTCAAACCCGTGTCCCCTGCATTGGCAGGCGGATTCTTAACCACTGCACCACCAGGGAAGACCCATATACCTAATGATACTGGCCTGGTGCAAAGGCAAGTCAAATACCTTTACAAGTTAAAACCCAAGAGAGTGCCTACATTCTTCTGTTGTGCTGGAGTTGAGAATTGCTGAAATTCTCCAGAATTTCCAGAAGTCAGAGATATCTGTTGCAGAGGTTTGCGCTTTACCAGAATTTACACTACCCTTCCCCACCCATCTCTTTTTAAGATCTAGAATCCAAAGCTTCTGAGGAATCCTAAGGTATAAGCAAGCAGTCCTTGCTTTTATATATACACAATACATTTCTTCTTGAACTTTGTCATTTTAAAGAGAAATGTCCTAAGGCCAGATCCTGACTAAACATGAGCTGTTGCTTTCATTAAGTATGACATCACTGGAAACTGTCAAACGAATGGTAAACTGTCAAATGGTGAGAAACAAAAGTACTGGTCATTAGAAAGAGCACTAAACAAATAAAAAGGCAAAATACCAAGATATGGAACGTGAGCATTGTTTATACAAGAGTATGTCTATATTTAAATTTAGCACTGTAAGAGGACTTCCCTGGCAGTCCAGTGGTAAAGAATCGCCTTCCAATGCAGGGGACGTGGGGTCGATTCCTGGTCGGGGAACTAAGATCCCACATGCCTCAGGGCAACTAAGCCCACATGCCACAACTACTGAGCTCGGGTGCCTCAACGAGAGAGCCCACGTGCCCTGGAACCCGTGCGCCACAACTAGAGAGAAAACACACACGCCACCAACTAGAGAAGCCCGTGTGCCTCAACGAAGATCCCGCATGCCACAACTAAGACCCGATGCAGCCGAAAGGAAGGGAGGAAGGGAGGGAGGGAGGAAGGGAGGAAGGAAAGGAAAAAAAATTAGCACTGTAAGGATGAAAAGCTCTTTTTAAGTAAGTTAGAAGGAAGCTCTTCTAACAGTAACATCCCTGAAAGACTTTCTATGTGGTCTAAAAACCCAACAGCTTGAAATGGTTGGTTATATATTATACCTTGAAGTCTGTGTTGTTTACATGTTCAAAAACCAAGGCGGGAGTTCGTGACTAGGGGAAAGAAAAAGAAAACACACATTAGTAACAGCCCTGGAAGCTTTAGTGGGCACAATGTTTGCGGACACTACGTGGTTAATTTGGCAGTCCTTGCCTCAGTAGTAGGAAACCCTCTATTGCTATAAGCCCTCCCCACTCTGATCATCACCACACTTAGGTCATATTGGGGATGGATTTCAAACAGAACACATGGAGCTGAAGTCTCACCAGGCTCTAGGCAGCCCAACAATGCGCCCATCGCCCATCGGCATCGGACCTGAGTTTGCAAAATGGATTAACACATTTCAGTTTCCAGTGCTATCAGTCTCTTAGCCTAGAAGAATAAGAAATAGTCTGTGGGTGGAGATCTCTTTGAAAGAAAGACCCAAGCTAGTTAAGTGGTATAACTGATTAAGCACTTTTAAAGCAGGACTTAATGGTAGAGGGAGGAACAAACAGAGGCCAGTTGTGCTCAGGGTCAAACACCACCTCAGCCCTGGTGGGCCTTACTAGCACCTATTATACTCACCACAGGGTCTTTTACAATGTCTGCCAGTGTGATGATGTTGGGACCACCTCGTAAATTCTCCAAAATCTTTATTTCACGCTTGATTTTCTTCTTCTTTACTGGCTGAAAGGGTAAAAGTACATCATTAAAAAAAATTATTTCAGGATATTTCAACAGGTAATGTAATACATGAATGGCTTACTTATGAGCTCCTTGAAGGAAGGAAATGTGTCAGATTTATCTCTGAATCCCCCTTCTCCTAGCCCTGTACCAGGTACTTTGCAGGTACTTAGCAAATACTGAATTAAAAGAAAAAAAGATTTCCACTCCAAAGACCAAAATTCTGCAGAATTACCATTTAATTCCGATCATCAGTCCTAATGTGTTAACTTTTAAAAACTATACAAACTAGGAATGTAAATGGTAATACTAAGATATATCTAGAAAAATCTTTTTATTAATTAGCATGAAACATGGGGCTCTTTCCATTCCTTTTTCTAAGTCTTATAAACACCCTACAGAAATGAAGGAGATCAGGACCAACAGCAAAGATGGCCACACCATCTTTGTGCAGTATAACCTTTTGGGTTAAATGTGTGCTTAATGTGAATCCTTCTTTCACTGCCTGCTAGCTGTGTGTCTATGGGCAAGTTACATAACCTCTCTAAACCTTTCATTATGGGTAAAACAATCAACAAGAGTACTTATCTCATAATATTATTGCAAGAATCAAATGAGGTACCTGAAAAGACCTCAGAATATGGCTGAGACATAACACATAATATCTATCTAGCCTTATAACCAATATATCCTCCACATTCCTTTATCTTCACCCATCATTTCCCCATCTGCTCTGGTACAGAAATCTCTTTCTTGTTTTTTTTGAGAAGGGCTTTGGTCTAAATGCACCTCCTCTACAAAACCTTCTTTCTAAACAGTCTAAAACAGTGCTGGTCCAAAAGAAATATAATGCAAGCCACATGTGTGTTTTATTTTTTATTGTTTTATTTTTTTGGCCGCGCCTCACGGCTCGTGGGATCTTAGTTCCCACACCAGGGACTGAACCTAGGCTGTGGCAGTGAAAGTGCCGAGTCCTAACCATTGGACTGCCAGGGAATTCCCCACAGGTGTATTTTAAATGTTCTAGTACCCTCATTTAAAAAATATAAAGAAACAGACAAAATTAATTTTAATAATACATTTTAGTTAACAAAAATATAACCAAAATGTTATCATTTCAACATGTAAATCAATATAAAAAATTACTAATGAGCAATTTCATATTCTTTTTTTTTGTACTAGGCCTTTGAAATCTGCTGTATTTTATGCGTACAGAATATCTCAGTTTGGACCAGCCATATTTCAAATGCTCAATAACCACGTGTGACCTGTGTCTGCCACACTGGACCAGGCAATCTTTCCTATTGGTGTTGGTCACCTCAGACTACTGACGCACTGCATACGCTTCTTAGAAACTGTTGTTAAGTATATATCATCTCTTCATTAACAAGACTACTGGTTACTAAACTTTGATTATCAACCTGGGTTTTTAAATATACAAACTGTATAGATCTGCTGAATCAGAATCTTGAGAACAGAGCTGGAGATCTATTTTTAGACACTCCTCGGGTTGATATTCCAGATCTAGGAACTATCAAACAATACTGTATAGACTCTTTTAACCTTTTCTTGAGTCCTAAGCACATGGTACAGCAGGAAGCAAGCACATTATGGAAACAGACTGTGCTCAAAACCTGGCTTTGTAGCTGTGTAGCTTTGGGAAAAGCACTTAAGTGTTTCTGAACTTCACACTTGCCTTGCAGAATTGTGATGTAAATACTACAGCTACAAAAGGGCCCAATGCAAAGTAGACAATCAATAAATGGAAACTGGGAATTCCCTGGCGGTCCAGTGGTTAGGACTCCGAGCTTTCACTGCCGAGGGCCCGGGTTCGATCCCTGGTCAGGGAATTAAGATCCCGCAAGCCATGAGGCGTGGCCCCCCCAAAAATAAAAAAACATATTAAAAGTAAATAAATAAATGGAAGCTGTTTTACTAATAGCGAATTCCACATTTAATTCAATCCATGGCCTCAGCCTTGCTTCTATCAGAACTCACTACACTGGCTAGGAAACAAGCTGATCACAAGTTTTCTATTTGCTTCGACTACCAGTTCTTTCTGATCTGCTGGAGTATCTAGGAGATGTTTCTACTCTCCAGGAACTAATCCATCAATCTCTCTCCTGTTTTCTACTAAATCACTATATCCCAACTGCTGGTTGATGGCAGAAAGCTACTGGTTTACAAAACCTTTATTCTACAGAACCCTTAAAATCTATAAACTTACAAAAGCTAGACAGAGCAGGCAGGTCACTTAAATCCTAATTTAATGTGATCAATGCACATTTTGTCTAATAAATGGGGGAAAATTTAAAAATTTAAATATAGTTATGAGTGAACTTAATCTATAATTATACCACGTAGCTACACAGTTACAGTAACATATACAGTACAGTTAGGAAAAGACTGAGCTAGAAAAAAAAATCTTTCCAAACCACCCATCATTCAAGACCATCAATGGCTCCCAACAACCTAGATGAGATAAAAATCATATTTTTCAAGGCTGGAAGGAAATGGAGATGTTATCTTTTCCCAGGCCATCACTAATTTAATCTCTCTTTCCAAGTTTACTTTCCATGTATGATCACATGACAGCTTCCACATGTAACATTTCTCTCACTTATTTCTTCCTCTTTTCTTAATGTTGTGCATTCTAGATTATGCTTCCCTTCCATGCTCCCATGCACACCAATCCAAATCCTTCTCCCACTCAGGGCCTGAAAACAGTTCCAGGGAGCTTTGCCTAACCATCACTATTCTCTTCTGAACTGTAAGACTCACTATTTATGCCTTCAGATGACTCTAAATAATATATCACCTCAGTCTATCATATACCTTTCCATAGGAATATCATTTTACAATTACACAGAACTTCCGTTTCCAAAGTATATATCTATATACAATTTTGTATTTGATCCTGGTAACTCTCATTTTCACAGATGAACCAATATGTCTTAAATAATTAAAAGGACTACCATGGCTAATTACTTTTAGAGTTTGGATTAGAATCCAAATGTCCCGATTTCCAGCCTAGTTCTCTTTCTACACAACATATAAATACTTAAACTTTGGTTCCCGAAAGGTATGCCAAAACAACCCCAGCAAATTCACATGTGTTCTGTGGGATTTTTAATTTTTGAGGGAAAACGCCAATTAATACTTGCTGTCTGTCAGTTACTGAGTACACCACCAGCCTGAGGTAGTTCAGTTTCAATATTAGATTGCAGTACATTCTCTTTTTAATGGCATATTTTTGTGAAACTGGGTTTTCAGCAGTTGCTGTGACAAAAAGCAAGTATTGTGCAAAAATCAATGTGGAACAGGAAATGAGGCTGCTGGTGTCCAATCTGATTCCAACATTTGAGAAGTTGTGCAGTGACTAACAGGTATACATATCCCAATAGTAATTAATTATGGTTATATAAGAATAAAATAAAATTACTTTTCTCTTTCAACTTATGTGTATAATTTTTTAAATGGCTACCAGTTGAAACATAAATACCTTTTTTAGTTATTTGGACTTAACTACTTAATAAACAAAACTGTATTTCTTTTGGCTTAGGGGTACTGTGAGAGTCACTGAGGCAATATGGGTGCTATAAATTGAGAAAGTCTGGGTCCCTCTGCTTCTCGTGTCAAATATGGAAAAGTTCCTGTGGCAAGGAACTGTATGCTAAGTTCCTGATATATGGCAGTGTACAGTACAGTTATAACTAAATCACAATTTGCATACAGATAGCTCATTGGCCAAATCTGGCCTGCATGGTGTTTTAAAAAACTCGAGCCAACATTTAAAAACCAGGGGAATTAGTATACAAATATAAATGTCTAGCTTCTTTTTGCAAAACAGTACCAAACAACATTAGACTTGCATTGCTGCTGGGCAATCATCAGCTGGAGCTGGAGCACATGCCATAGTACCCATCACTCACATCTTCTAATCATGGGCACTTAAATCAGATTAGCTGCATTAATTAATGTCATCCACCTGTCCTCTAAAAGTCTGCATTTGTGGCTCCTCATCTTTACACAGTAGAGCTAAAAACTCATTGAAAACAGAAGCATGGAATAGAACTAAAAATGTAAGAAATAGGAAATCAGTGTTAGGCAAGATCTAGGACAGAGAAGACTGCATCTTTACTCCCTCCCTCTGCCACAATCTAGCTGTACGATTTGAGTCAAACATTTCTCTTGCTTCAGTTTCCTGATCTGTCAAATGAAGAGAATCTCTTCTATCGACTTCAAAGGAGCAATAAAATCAAGGTGTTAAAGCACTCCGAAAACCCTTTCAAGTGCTACTTTAAAAAAAATTTCTAAACTCCAAAAACCTGTGAAGTTATAATCTCTCTTCTTGTACTTACCTTGAGAATTTTAACAACAACTTTTTCATTATTTGTGATGTTGATGGCTTCAAATACTTCACTGTATTTACCTCGGCCTAACTTTCTAACCAACTGGTAGTCATCTTGATTTCTGGGAACAAAAAGAGTCAGTCACAATGATTTAAAAAGTTCAAATTATCAAGCACTAATTCAACTTACAAAACTATAGCCAGTAGAGTAAAAGAAATAAAATGTATTTCAAATAATTCCCAAATTGGTTTCTTTGTATTTTTTTAAAATTTGGCCAATTTAAAATGTGTGTTCCAAATCCTAGAATTAAAAAATTTAAGACTTTCAGTTATTCTTTCAAATCCCAAGTTGTTCACATCTCTACTGACATACCACACGTAGATAGCTTGTATTGGGGTTTGTTATGTATGTTTGTCTCCAACAACAGACAGCTTTCCCTTGGAAAATAATTTTTATATATTCCTGTCCCTCAGTGCCTGGCTCAGTGTTGGCATCTTACAGGAAGTCAATACAAGAATATTTCATTTCAGCCACACTTCGGGAGCAGCCGATTTTTAATGGGTCTCTTTGCAGATAAGTGGCTTTCAAACATATAGGTCTGACCTCCAACTTGCCCTCCAAAGCTCTGAGGGCAGTCCACGTAATGAAGTTTGCAAACCACGCCACAGATCATGAACCACAGTTAGGTGTCCCTTCTCCTACTTTTACCCATATTCCAAGACTACTAAGCAACATCAGAGGTGAAAAAGAATAAGGGAAATGCTAACGTTTTTCTCCCTGCCTCTGCTTACAACTTAGAGGAATTTGCTCTAAAGAATGAGAGTCTTTTCAATAAGGCCTAAATGCTATTTACTCCTGCTGGAGACACTGAAAATTCAGTGTAAAAAATGTAAAAAATCAGTCATTCATTTTTCTCAAGCAAAAAAAAAAAAAAAAAAAAAGAAAAGTGAATGAACAGAGAAGGTAAAAGGTACTAAGGACAATGGACAATGTAATAATCACGGCAGGTCTAGGGAAGGAAGCTCTTAGCTCTGATCGAGTTCTTTTCCTGTGGGAGGGCACAGAAAACAAATACAAGCAAGCAAACAGCACCACGCCAAAAACTCAAAAGGGTTGTTTAGTGCCATTTAAGTAGAACTAAGCTCAAAGCACTTAAGTTGAAGAGAGTTGAAATGTCTGCAGTAAAATTCAGGTATTCCTAGAGTCCGAAACATGTGATGTAAGAGGAAAATTGTTAGATTATCAATAATGATAACACTTATTGGCACTGTACCATGGTTCTTGATGGTATCTTTGAAGCACACTGTACCTCCTTGTGCAGAGATAATGTACTTACCGTTAAGAATCATGGCCCAATCAGCATTAAAACACACCCTATGACAAATTTTGAAGACCATTTACATGCTATGAAAATCACAAGTGGACAGATATAAAATGTAGTGTATGGGAGCTGCAGCTTTACCAAGCTTTCAAATTGCTATCTTTTGCATTTGAATATCAAAATAATTTTATCACAAAAGGTACGACCTGATCAATTAAATACATACTATGTTGGGACAAGAAATGCAAACATCCAAATGAGACTGCACAGAAAATTAGGAGGGCAAACACAGCTGTTCAGGCAGACTGCAACTGTTCAGGATGGAATTTGGGCTGAATTCCACGTTACACATGGCTAGCCTCATGATAAGGGCAAATGTTTTAAGGGTTTAATTTTGCTTCTCATCAGAAAGAGGACACCTTTCTGGAGAACTGTTTTATCCTTCAGTATCATCATGGGACAACATTCTCTGACCTCAAAAATACTTTATGTAAGAGCCTGGTGTTTTCAAAGTCTCTCAAGTATTAATTCTCACCAAACTGCAAAGCCCTTAGCTGAGCAAGCTAATAGATAACTCTTTGTTACCATACAGAATATATACATCGGAGAAAAGAATAAGAGACCGAAATGTTTTTTAAATGGTAAACCCATCAGAACTGTTAACTGACCAAAGCCAATACCCTGTTTCTTTACTGTAGAAGAAAACAAAAATTGCGTTCGATCTTGAGGTTTGTAACTGTAGTCAGGGAAGCTTCCTGTTGTAAATTACGCAACAAATAAACAAGAGTCAGCCCTTTGGGTGAGTACAGTGAAGTAAACGGAAATTATTACCCCCATTCCACCACATGTGACTCGTAATCCCAGTATTCTCGGGGTCTGTGCGTATTAACATCTGTGTAAACTCTGGCCCTGCTTGGCACGGGTCCCGACATGTCAGACAGGTTGGCGGACAAAGCTGGACTTGACGTTTGGAGAGATGGCAATCACTGTGTTGAGAGGCAGCTGGGGATAAGACCTCGTTTCAGAACTGTTTTCTTCAAACTGCAGAAACAAAACACACAAAGGCCAAGGAACCATTTTTAAAAAGCATATAGGAAGAAAAAAAATCATCCTGAGTAATGGCCTCAAACACACCTTTGGCTCTCCTACATGTTAACCGATGAATATATCCTAACTGTGCCAATCACAGTGTTTCCTGAAACATGGGGAAAAATTAAAACAAAACACCAAAATCCCAAGAAACATACTTAAACCTACACTGGCCCTAATCCTATTCTACAAAGTAGCCTGTTACCTCTTCATCTAAAGTTTGGATGCTCTTTAAAAGATAGCCTAAAAGGGAAGAATGGCATTGTGGATAAGCCCATCAGCACTACTACTATTTATACATTCTACAAAAAGTATTAGCAAGGGATTCCCTAGTGGCACAGTGGTTAAGAATATGCCTGCCAATGCAGGGGACACGGGTTTGAGGCCTGGTCCGGGAAGATCCCACATGCCTCGGAGCAACTAAGCCCGTGCACCACAACTACTGAGCCTGCACTCTAGAGCCTGCGAGCCACAACTTTCGAAGCCCGCGCACCTAGAGCTCACGTTCCACAACAAGAGAAGCCACGGCAATAAGAAGCCCGTGCACCGCAATGAAGAGTAGCCCTGGCTCGCCATAAGTAGAAAAAGCCTGCGTACAGTAACGAAGACCCAATGCAGCCAAAAAAAAAAAAAAAAAAAAAAAAAGTATTAGCAAGAACAGCACTTTCCTTTCAACAGCTTTCTACAGCTCAAGTAAGGGTGCTAAAACACTCTAGAATGATGGCAAAGTCAAGAGTACAAACCTTAGCCTGACTCTAATATTTGATGAAACCAGGAAGAGAATAAAGACTTGTTCTCATACATCAAAGTTCAACGTCGTTTTATTTGGGTAACTTTACATAATAATACGTAGGCCAGTGATCACCATTTGAAAGATACACTTGATTTCATTAAAAAGAAAAAGAAAGAAACCAGTAATTTCCTCCTGATTTATTTAATATAGGAGCAAGCTTAATAAAAACAGGTGGAGGGCTTCCCTGGTGGCACAGTTGTTAAGAATCCGCCTTCCAATGCAGGGGACACGGGTTCGAGCCCTGGTCCGGGAAGATCCCACATGCCTCGGAGCAACTAAGCCCGTGCGCCACAACTACTGAGCCTGCGCTCTAGAGCCCGCGAGCCACAACTACTGCAGCCCGCACGCCTAGAGCCCGTGCTCTGCAACAAGAGAAGCCACCGCAATGAGAAGCCTGTGGACCGCAAAGAGTAGCCCCCGCTCGCCGCAACTACAGAAAGCCCGAGCGCAGCAATGAAGACCCAATGCAGCCAAAAATAAATAAATAAAATTAATTAATTAATTAATTAGAAAATAAGTAAATAAAAAAACTGGTGGAAGACAGTAATATATATTGGCTGAACTAAAGCAGAATTTGATACCAAGGAAAAGCTGGTAAAATTTTAGAAATGTGCTTTCTACCAAATCAGTAAACTAAGTCTCCTTCATGTCTTCCCCGACCACTGCAATCTCGTTATCTCCATTCTCTGAGATTCCTATAGCGTTTGTAGACTCCCTTTACTCTGCATTTAGTTACTAATGTATTGAGGGAACACCTTTCTTCTGTTTGTTTGATGGGACGCTGTCCGATGATGCATAAATCACAGAATAAAGCCAATCATATTTAAACAAAAATATATTGAGTCTCCAGATGTTATAACCTGAGGAAGACACATCACCCATGCATTTTCTGGCCAAGACTGTGTAACCTCAATCTAATTACAAGGCAAAGACAAACAGAAAATGAGGAAGCTTCTATTAAAAAACTCAGGGGTAGGGGGTAATACACTGTGCTCTTTAAACCTGTCAATATTATAAAAGATAAAGGAAGGCTAAAGGGACATGACAACTACATACAGTGTCCTACTCTAGACTGTATCCTGTACTGGAGGGGAAACAGCGCTATTACAAACACTGTCAGATCACGTGACAAAACTGGATTTAGATTAGGTGATACAAGAATGCACTCACACATGATAAATAAAGCCAGTGGGGTAAAATGTAACAGTAAGTAAATCTGGGTAAATGGGGATACAGATGTTTCTTTGTGCTATTTTAGTTGTGTTGAAACATGTATGTTTTAAAATTGTGGTAAAATATACATAACATAAAATTTACCAAAATTAACAATGTTTAAGCATACAGTTCAGAGGCATTAAGTACATTCACATTCTAGTACAACCATCACCACATCCTCCATCTCCAGAAAATTTTCACCATCCCAAACTGAAACTCTGTACCCATTAAACACCAACTCCCTCCTCCCCCAGCTCCTTATACAACCACCATTCTATTTTTCGTCTCTGAGTTTGACTACTCTAGGTACCTCATGTAAGTGTAATTGTAGAATATTTGCCCTTTTACACTTGGCTCATTTCATTTAGCATGTCTTCAAGGTTCATCCATGTTGTGGTATATGCCAGAATTTCCTTCCTCTTTAAGGCTGAGTATCTCCATTGCATGTATATACCACATTTTGTCTATCCATTCATTCATCAAGAGACACCTGGGTTGTTTCCACCTTTAGGCTATTGTGAGTAACGCTGCTATGAACACTGCTGTACAAATATCTTCTGGAGTTCCTCCTTTCAATTCTTTTGGGTGGAACTGTGGATCATATAGTAATTCTATCTTTAATTTTTTGAGGAACCAGCACACTCTTTTCCACAGTGGCTGCATCATTTTATATTCCCATCAGCAATACACAAAGGTTCCAATTTCTCCACATCCTCTCCAGCATTTATGTAATTTTTTTTAATAGCAGCCATCTTAGTGGATATAAAGTGGTATCTCACTGTGGTTTTGACTGGTACTTCTCTAATGATTAGTGATGCTAAGCACTTTTTCAGGTGTTTACTGGCCATTTATTTATCTTCTTTGGAGAGATGACTATTCAAGTCCTTTATTTTTAATTTTTTTTTTCTTTTGCTTGTTGAGTTGTAGAAGTTCCTTATATATTCTGGATACTAATCCCTTATCAGATATGTTATTTGCAAATACTTTCTCCCATTCTGTGGGCTGCCTTTTTATTCTGTTGGTGGTGTCCGCTGATGCACTAAACTTTTAAATTTTGATGAACTCTAATTTGTCTATTTTGTCTTGTTGTCTGTGCTTTTGGTGTCATATCTGTACTATTTTTATTTCTGTCTCTTATAAACTTGAAGTTACTTCCAAGTAAAAAGTTTTTTAAAAATGGGTATAAGAAAACTGAGGCCCAGAAAGAGGAAAATTTACCTATAATCACATAGCTACTTAACAGGAGAGTTAAGGACTGGAAACCAAACTTCTGATTCTTGTGACGATAATCTTTTTTGCCATGTAATCATAAACTAGTTAGATAACAACAGCTAACACCTACAAGCATTCACTACGTGCTTTATGTGAATTATTTCATAACCCTTACCACACAAGGAACTGGTAAGGACAGTTACCATTACCCCCATTTTAAAGATGAGGAAAATGAAGCAAAGAAAGGTTAAGTAACTTGCCAAAGGACACACAGCTAGAAGGAGCTGACGACACTTAACCAGACTACAAAACAGAGGTAACTGTATTCACCTCTCAGGTTTGTGGTGAGGATTCAATGAGCTAATAAGTATGAAGTGTTTAGAACTGTGCCTATTTGAGACCTCTATGAGACTCACAACAATCTACGTGTTCTTTCCAATGTTGTATTTAAGCTGGAGCTTAGCTACTACACCAAAAAGTAAGCCGGAAGAGATGTCTCCTTATGCCCACAATTTCAGCGGCTTAAAGCTTTTAGAGGAAAAGCAAGAAAGACTAGGATGGGGGTTAATGCTATCCTCCAAAAGTGTGACAAACAATGATACTCCGCCCCCCCAGCAATATATGAGATCAAAAGATCCATATGTCTACCTACGAATTCTCCAATTCATAAAAGCCCCTATAACTTGCCTCTGTTCAACTCTGGGGTCCCATATGTATACAACTTAAATGGCCAGAACACAATAAAATCATTCAGATACTTACTAAAACGTGGACCAAAGCCGTCTTTAAAATTATTTCCAAATATTTATTTCTTTGGTTTTATAAAACCACCTGGGTGATAATAACCTAATGTATCTTTACCTAATATCGATTAAGTATAAACACACACACACACCCAAACAAGCAAAAAACCAGAAAGCAGACACTTTTATTGTAATTTTTCTTCTTCCCAAAGAAACAAGGTCATTTGTGCTTTAGGACTGCTGGCTTTTTTGGTGATGATTATCACTGCACTAACAACAGCAAAAGACACTAGGGAGATGGGTAAAGGTGTGTGTAAGTGCGCAAATAGCCAAAACGGTATAGACAACAGCATTAAACCAGCAGAAATAGTCCCAGGAATTTATGAATTTTAACACTACTAAACTCTTAAATTCTTACCTTCTTCTCCGAAACAGTATCTTTCTCTTCAGTCTCTATATTCCTTTATAGGTATTTTATTCTTTCTGTTGATATTCTGTAAGACACCCTGGATCTCAAAGCTCTTCCCCAATGAACTTAAGAAGTTTGTAAAATCAGCACAAATTTAATAAATGGGATTAGATGCAATATGCAATGTGGTGAAGCAAGCAGTGGAGTCCTGGGTTCAAATCCCTGTTTGGCTACAGGACCTCTACTGGGGTTCTTCCAGCTTTGATTCATCACTTATAAAACCTGCCTAACTGCACTTGCAGACTGAAGGGAAGCTCAAGTGAGATGATCTTCCAGAAAGGGCTCAAAAACACTGAACACATGTAAATTATTATTGAATGATTACTATGCCATTGCTCCTTAGTGAAAACTAATAAGCAGAAGCCTAACCTTAAAAGCCTGTGGTCTTCACTCCTAGTTTTCTGCAAAGTACAGAAATTATAGGAGCTGTGGTTAACTCCCAGCCTCTGAGGGCCAACTCATGGGTGGACATGCCATTACAAAATGAGACCTCATTTCTCCGCGGGAATCATCTGACTCACATGGAAAATATTCCCCAACTCCCATTTATTAGCCCATGTATCAATCACACTCTTACCACCCAGTCTTCTGCTCTCATAAGGCCTTGGCATTCTCTGAGAAGCGCAGAGCAAGGCTATTCACTAATGAAACTCCTGAGATTCTCAAGTACTTGTTTGACTGGCCCTTGCAGCTTTGTGCCTCATCAACTGGGACCTAATTTATGAACTGGTGAATTTGATTCTCCACTGGGAGGACAACGAGCTACTTTGCAGTAACCCAAAGAGGTGCTTCACTTTACTGTCATGCATACCAAATAATCTGCTTAGAGTAAGAGAGTCATTCACATGAATTCCAAATAGTTGGCCTTCATTAATTATGCGGGGAGAAGAAAATAGGGGTGGGGGACGGTGGGGTGTGTTTTCTTAAACTATAGCTTAGCAACTTCAGATAAATAAAATGGTGCAGGGAGGGATGAGGGAGGGTGATGGAATGGGGTAAAGAGGGGATGTGAAAAGACAGAAAAAAGAAGATAAACATTATTCTATTCAGAAATACTATTTCACTTGTACTGCTGTAAATGTGTATGTATATCCACATGCAGCCTAAAAGGAAGGAAATACAGGGACAGCCTAAATCTCTCAACTACAGATTTGGTTCTTTCAGACATTCCTTCCTTTGTTCATCCCTTAAATATATGAGCATCTACTATGAAAAAGTATTATGCTAGGCTTTGGGAATACAATAATGAGCAAGGCAGAACAGTGAGACGAATGTGCCTTTAAGATTTTATCTGCAGATTAAGGATAATGAAAATTCATTGAAGAATTTTAAGCAGAAAAGTGACCCATATGTACATTTTGAACAAGTTTACTCTGGCTGGGTGTGAGACAGGCAAGAGAGAATAGTTTCAGGGAAACAGAAAGCTATCAACAGTAGCCTGTGTAAGACAGATGATGAAGGCCTGACCTATGGTGGTAGCAAAGGAGATAAGTGAACTAATATGACGAACAAAATTTATGGTGTAAAATCAATAGCTCTGGGTGGACTGGATAATGGGGTAAGGAGTGGAAGTGACTTTTAGATTTCTGGCTAGAGAGACTGTTGATGCCATTCATGGAGACAGAAAACATTCTGGAAGAGCTCACAAGTCAGGTTTTGAACATGAGGTTAAAATGGCTCTTCGACATATTAAAAAGGGTACTGAAAAGGCAATCGGGTATTATAAGTCTGGAGCTAAAAGAGTTTTTCAGCTTTAAATACCTGTCCCCCACACCTCTCCCCCAGAATTGTATGTGGCAGGCATTTCTTTTCCTAATCTACAGATAAGAAAACAGCCTAAGTAAATTCAGTAGCTTTGGCAAGAATATCCAGTAGAGATGGAGCTGGGATTCAAAGCCAAAATGGCTGGCCCCCAAGGTTCATGTCTTTTCATTCCTATCGAACTGAACTTATCACTTTCTACATCATACCTTAATTTCCTTATTAGACCCTTAGCTCCTTGAAGTCAAGATCCATTATCTAATTCATCTTTTGATTTTACAGTACCCAGCTCAAGTCTCTGCATTTTGTATGAGGTCCAGTAAATATTATTCGTCAATCAAATCAATGTTGGTTTATTTTCAAAAAAATGAAATAAAAATGAAGTTGCCTCCAAAAGGTAGAGTACCCCTAAACACTTCAGGTCATCTGGTACATAGCTAGGAAAATTAAAAGACTAACTCAAGAGTTCTTGAGTAATTTTCTCTTCACTCCCCGCCCTACCATTATAGCTTCTTCTATTAAATAACAGGGCCACAGTTAAGATTTGTACTTTTCTCCCACAACAATTAGAATTAAGAGAATACTGAAGAAACTCTAGTTCAGCAATTTTTACAATGGCTTAGCTGAAAGTTGGGAAAAGTGCTTGAGTCCTGAGTATCCTGAAGGTCAATTCTCCTACCTACCATTCACAATAGAAGTATACCTTAAAAAAATATAACTTACAGAAAAAGTATTACCTTTCCTTTTAATTTCCATTTTATTTTTATTTATTTATTTATTTTTGCATTACGCGGGCCTCTCACTGTTGTGGCCTCTCCCATTGCGGAGTACAGGCTCCGGACGTGCAGCCTCAGCGGCCATGGCTCACGGGCCCAGCTGCTGCGTGGCATGTGGGATCTTCCCGGACCGGGTCACGAACCCGTGCATCGGCAGGTGGACTCTCAACCACTGCGCCACCAGGGAAGCCCTAATTTCCATTTTAAATGACCTTACTTAGTTCTTACTGTCCTCATGTATTGCATAAAAGGAGATGTAACTTTCATGGATAATAATTTCAAATTTCAGATCACTAATTCTATTTTAAAAGCCCTCAGACTGACTCTGAAGACATGGCTAAGTTTTGTTTGCTCAATGCTTAGCCTAATAAAAGCCAATTAATCAACTATGACAAATTATCTTGTCAACACAATTTTCCCTACTAAAGTCAGACCACACCTGTAACCAAAGCCAATTATTAATACATGGCTCTGCTTGACCTATATTTTAATAAAATGCAAGGAAAAGAAAACTTCACTAAATCATCAGGCTAAAATATGTACTGTGAAACTAGTAAGTTTATTGACATAAATGTAACAGAACTAATTAATTTCAATAAAAACTCCTTTTGCCCTCTTCAGTCAGTCTCTCCCTCCAATCTCTTCTACTCCATGTGATTTCTGTTTTTCAATCTGGCAACTAAAAAAGAAAATCAGAGGCTTAGTGAATGGACCAATATCAGAAAATGCACAAGTCTAATCAGTCATTTGTACTAATGTAGTTTTATAGATCAATTTTCTAGTATTAGAACTAGAAAAGGTTATTCTGGAACTCTAAATTTAAAAATTTTTCAAACTGTGACACAGTTTTATTATGTCTTTTAACTCTAATATTTATTAGGGTCTCCATCTTAAGAAAAAAAAAAAAGTTCCCCTGCCCATCCCTAGATCAACCATAGTTAATGAACAAGAGCTCATACTCGTCCAGGCAGGACAAAGAGTTCTATAGTAAAGAATGCGGAATGTGCTTATATTGCACTGACTGCGTGATTTAGGACCACTTGTTTAGAGGAAAAGCAGTTGTATGAGGAAAAAACACCTTTGAAGCACTGCAGCAGAGAATGAATTCTTCTTAGCAATCAGGCAGCAAAAACTGGTAAGAGGATTTGTGGAACAAACTACGTATATGTTTTTGCCTTGTTGTAGAAGCAAAGACAAACATTTAGTCATACAAACTTGTCCTTTCCCCTTTCAAAGTGGCACTGTTTAGAAGGTCAAATGAACACAAAAAAAGCATAAGTAGTTAATACTATCTGAATTACTTGTTTCAAATGTCCATAGTTGCCCTTAATTTCCAATTATCTCCTCCTTTCAAAATCAAGAGCAGAATGTTCATTCATTAAGCATTTATCTAATACTTATTATGTACCAGGAAACATGCTTGATTGCCAGGAAGGGATCCTTTCTCTAGGCCCTGGAGAATAAAGAGAAAGTAATTCTGCCCTCCAACAAAGAAAACAGACCATTAAAATCTCTGATCAGTGCTTGAAAGAATCAAGTCAGGGTGCTCTGCAGGAATTGAAGGGAACTGAAGTCACCCACCAACCCATTATCATCCATTCAATACATATTTATGGAGTACCTCAATGTTTGGGGAAAGGCAGTCAGGGAAGAAATAACATCTAAGCTCAGTTTTTTTTTTTTTTTTTTTGCGGTAGGCGGGCCTCTCACTGTTGTGGCCTCTCCCCTTGCAGAGCACAGGCTCCGGATGCGCAGGCCCAGCAGCCATGGCTCACGGGCCTAGCCGCTCTGCGGCATGTGGGATCTTCCCAGACCGGGGCACGAACCCGTGTCCCCTGCATCGGCAGGCGGACTCTCAACCACTGCGCCACCAGGGAAGCCCTAAGCTCAGTTTTGAAGGATGCACAGGAATTATTCAGATGAGAAACACCAATACAACAAATTGTAAAGCACAATTCTTTCTTTAAGTTAGGAATTTTAAAGACCTATAACTTTGTATCCCAAAATGACCAAAAGCTGGCACACCCTGTTATCCTCTATAAGAAGCACATCAGATCAACAACCTTTTAACACCTACGGTGGAAAACACTAGTGCACTCTGCTCAACTGTTACTATATGTGGCCCTCTCCCCCGAAACAATGATTAATTCACAACCACTGCACTTTAGATCTCATTCTCTTCCTTTCTCCACTCCTCTAACAAATCAGTTCTATTGCAGAGGTCACAAAGCAAAATGCCTAGAAAGGACAAGTAGCTAGAGCTTGTAGACAATCCCTGAAAGTGTGACCGCTTCTCAGTTTTCAAAGTGAAGATTTTTGCAGGTAGCTTTCCTGTCTTCAGTAATGGCGGGCTAGGTTATTCAGGTCAACTCTCCTACTGAGAACCAAAGAGAATGGATTAAAACACACACACACAGACACACACACACACACACACACAGACACACACACACACACACTCTCTCTCTCTCTCTCTCTCTCTTAAATAACACCGACAAGCATATAGCCAAAAGTGAAGAGAAAATGAGAACCCAGAGCAGTAAGCAAGCAAGGAAGCCCAAAGCGTCTTTGTTGATCCCTGAGAATTAGAATTTTGCTCTGACAGAAACCAAAGCCCAGGGCTCTCACAAGGTGAGGAGTCCCTCCTCATAATAAATAAATAGATAAATAAATAAACTGAAGGTAGGAAAGAAGGGAGGGAGGGAGGATAAAGACGAGGCCCTCAACATAATAAGCTGAGACTTGAGAGTTACAATCTTAGGGTGGGAGTGAACAGCGAGTAGAAGATCCAGGGAAGAACTATAGCCCTTTGGAGGGAATGTCTGATCTAAAGCTTGTTTTAAGGTGGTCCCTGGACCAGTAATGTCCACAGATACCCCTGACATGAACAAGCTTGCTGTGGGCTTCAAATGAATCCTACAAATAATTTTTCATATACAATATCCAACTTGTAATCAAAGATAACTAGGTGTTGAAGACTCCAATAGTTAGACTGGCAGAAAAGAACAGACAACAGAAAAAACCCACAGAGACTTAACAACTATGTGGACTATGCTTACAGCAATAAGTTTCAGAATATCTGCAGGGAACAGGATACTTAAAAAGTAACAGCAGATTTCAAAACATGGAAGAACAAAACAGAACTTTCAGAAATAAGAAGTGACTGAAATGGGCTGATTTAACAGTAGATTCAGGGAACTCTCTGGTGGTCCAGTGGTTAGGACTCCACACTCTTGATATGGAGGGCGCTGGTTCAATCCCTGGTCAGGGAACTAAGATCCCACAAGCTGCGTGGCGGGGCCAAAAAAAAAAAAAAAAAAAAGGTAGATTCAAAAGGATGAAGAGAAAACTAAGGAACTAGAAAACAGGCTAGAAATTATCCCCAGTGTAGCAGAAAGGTCAAAACTATGAAAAAATAAGAGAAGAATAACACTGTGAAGTAGTTTGATATACTTTTAATTGGAACTAGAAGAAAAGGAGAAAATGGGACAGGGCAGAGGCAATAGCTGAAGAGGTTAACAGTTGAGAAAGTCCCAGAAGCAATTAGACACAATCACATTCCAGTAGCCAACAAATACCATACAAGATCAATAAAAAGAAATCACAACTAATCATGCAATAAAACAGAAGAAAAACCGAAGATAAAGAGAAATTTGAAAAGCAAGCAGAGAAGACAGACTGCATTCAAAGAAGCAACATTAAAACAGTTTTCTCCAAAAGCAACAATGAAGCCAAGACAGTTTAATACCTATAGTGTGCTGAGGGGAAAAAAACCCGCTGCCACATTAAAATTCTAGATCCATGGGCTTCCTTGGTGGCACAGTGGTTGAGAGTCCGCCTGCCGATGCAGGGTATGCGGGTTCGTGCCCCGGTCCGGGAAGATCCCACATGCCACGCAGCGGCTGGGCCCGTGAGCCATGGCTGCTGAGCCTGCGCGTCCGGAGCCTGTGCTCCACAATGGGAGAGGCCACAACAGTGAGAGGCCCGCGTACTGGGGAAAAAAAAAAATCTACATCCAGTAAATATCTCTAAAGAAAGAAAATAAGGAACAATAATCCCATTTGGAAGGTTTGAATTGAAAGAGAAAATGAAGAGCAAAATTTATGGAAAAGTTCAAAAAAAATCTTCGGTAAGTTATGGCTCCAAGTTACAATATTTACGATGGTATCTTACTGATAGAACAAAAATACCATGTATTTCCAAACTAGAAAGATTGGCGGTGGGGGGGGGAATTGAATAAGAAGAATCCAAAAAAAGGTAAGAAAAAAGAAGAAAAAACCCCAGAACATAAGAAACAGAGAAAAAAGTTACACAAATATGACTAATTATATTAAATATAAATGAAATAAATCATTCTGGTAAAAGACAAAAGACTGTCAGACTGGATTAAAAAAGAAATCCAAGTGAACCAGAATAACCAAACCAGTCTTGAAAAAGAAAAATAAAGCTAAAGGAATCATACGATCTAATTTTAAGTTATTTATTGCAAAGCTTACAGTTTTTAAACCTGTGTCATTAGCAAAGGGATAAAACATAAATCAATAGAACAGAATGAGGTATAGAAATAGACCCACACAAATATGGCCAAATGATTTTTGACAAAGGTGGAAAAGCAGTTCAATGAAGAAAGGATAATCTTTTCTGTAAATAGTCTTGGGAAACTTGGTGACCCATATACAAAATCACAACCTTCAATCTAAACCTCACACCTTATAAAAAAAAACAACTCATAATGGATTGTGGATCTAAATGTAAAATGATCAAACCTTTATAAGAAAATCTTGTGATTTGAGATTAGGCAGAGTTCTTTACATGACACCAAAAGCACAATCCATAAAAGTAAAACCTGAAAAACTGGACCTCATCAACACTAAAACATTTCTGCTCTGTAAAAGACCCTGTGAACAGAATGAAAAAAATGCCACAGGGCTTCCCTGGTGGCGCAGTGGTTGAGAATCTGCCTGCTAATGCAGGGAACATGGGTTCGAGCCCTGGTCTGGGAAGATCCCACATGCCGCGGAGCAACTAGCCCCGTGAGCCACAATTACTGAGCCTGCGCTCTGCAACAAGAGAGGCCGCGATAGTGAGAGGCCTGCGCACCGCGATGAGGAGTGGCCCCCACTTGCCACAACTAGAGAAAGCCCTCGTACAGAAACGAAGAGCCAACACAGCCATAAATAAATAAATAAATAAAATTAAAAAAAAAAAAAAAAAATGCCACAGATAGAATATATTTGCAAATCACATACCTGATAAAGGACTTGCATGTATGAAATACAAAGAACTCAACAATAAGAAAACACTCCAATTAAAAAACAAGCAAAAGGGGGCTTCCCTGGTGGTGCAGTGGTTGAGAGTCCGCCTGCCGATGCAGGGGACACAGGTTCGTGCCCCGGTCCGGGAAGATCTCACATGCCGCAGAGTGGCTGGGCCCATGAGCCATGGCTGCTGAGCCTGTGCTCCGCAACGGGAGAGGCCACAACAGTGAAAGGCCCGCGTACCGCAAAAAAACCCAAAAACCCCCCCAAAAAAAAAAAAAACAAGCAAAAGATGTGAACAGACACTTCACAGAAGATCAAATTAAAATGAGATCCACTACAGAGTTATTAAAATACCTTAAAAATAAAAATTTGACGACACCAAAAGCTGCTGAGGATGTAACAGAAACTAATTAGGAGCAACAAAAACTAATTCATTCTTGATGAAAACGCAACACGGTATAGCAATCTTGGAAAAATTTGGCCACTGATTATAAAGTTAAACACCATATAACTCAGCATTCCCACTCCTAGGTATTTACTCAAGTGAACTGAAAATCTATGTTCACACAAAAACCTGTATGCAAGTGTTGACAGCAGCTTTATTCATAATTGCAAAAAAATGGAAACAACCAAGATGTCCAACAAGTGAATGGATAAATAAATGGTGGTATAATCATACAATGGGAAACAAACTATTGATTTGTACAACAACATGGATGAATCTTAAATATATTTTGTTAAGGAGCCAGAACCAAAAAGCTAGGTATTGTATGTTTCCATTTATATGACATACTGAAAAAGGCAAAACTATGAAGACAGAACATGAGTGACTGACACATGGAAATGCAACTGTTCTGTTTAATACTGCAGAGGTGGATTTATTACTCTAAGTATTGTTAGAACCCATAGAACTGTGCACCACGAACAGCGGACATTTCTGGATGCAAATTCCTAGTTCTGTCCACTAAGAGCACCTAGAAGTAGTGTCAATGAGTAGCAACAAGAATAGTGTCCAGGGCTTCCCTGGTGGCACAGTGGTTGAGAGTCCGCCTGCTGATGCAGGGGACGCAGGTTCGTGCCCCGGTCCGGGAAGATCCCACATGCCGCGGAGTGGCTGGGCCCGTGAGCCATGGCCGCTGAGCCTGCACGTCCGGAGCCTGTGCTCCACAATGGGAGGGGCCACAGTGGTGAGAGGCCCACATACCGCAAAAAAAAAAAAAAAAAAGAATAGTGTCCAAACCTTGGTTTCTCAATACCTTTCTCCAATAAAAGGAAGGCGGGCTCTTTAGAGAAACGGCTGATTCTAGGATCGAGGCAGGGAAAACATAGGATAGCCTGGCAAATCTTGTAGTCAAAGGGACATGGGAGCCAACCTGAAAGAGTTCCAAGTGCAAAAGCTTGAACCATTTGAATAAAATATAATGACAGTATTAGATAGTAACCCCAAAGAATAAAATAAACATCCTCGAGTCCACACTATATAAATAAATGATTTAATAAATTTAAAAAATCTTCCTTATACAAGAATTCAACTTACACATGTAGAAAGCAAAAAAGAAATAGAAAATTACCATTAGATCAGCACAGTAATCGCCACAGGCAAGATCCACTGACTGATGCTAAAATTGGTTAGTAAAATTTTTAAGAGAATAGGATATTTGCATAGCCTCTAAGTATCTCCTCCAGGATACTCACTAACTACTATGATGGTTTTAACATATGTCCACAAATTATTTGATATGCCTCCCTCGAGGAGGTGTAGCTTAATGTTCCTTCTCTTGAAGGTGCGTTGGACTTAGGAAAGCCCTTCTAATGAATAAGTATGGAAAGGGAGAAATAGCAACTCTACAGTGCAGAAACCTGGCAGACACTATCTAAACATCACTAAAGATCAGTTATGTTAATATCATATACCCTAAATATGTAATGAGAAGAGCACATCACCTCTGTGGCATTCTCAAAAAGCCATAACCATAATCTAATCATGATTAGAGATTAGAAAAAGATTAGAACCTAAATTGAAGGACATTCTACAAATCTCACCAGTCTTCTCCAAAACTGTCAAAGCTTTGAAAATCAAGGAAAGACTGAGAAACTGTCACAGACTAGAGGAGACAAAACAACTAAATGTAATTTGGTATCTTGGACTGGATCCTGGAACAGAAAAACGACATAACTGGTAAAATCCAAATAAAGTCCACAGTTTAGTTAATAGTACTGTATCAGTGTTAATTTCTTAGTTTTAATAAAGTGTCATGGTTATGTGATACGTTAACATTAGGGGAAGCTGGCTGAAGGGTATATGAGGATTCTATCTTTGCAACTCTTCTGTAAATCTGAAATTACTTCAAATTAAAAGTTAAATGTGGACAATACTAGGTGCTAGAGAGATCTTACATTGCTAGTAGGAATGCAAAATAGTATAACAAAGCCCTTCTGGAAACAGTTTGGCAATTTCTTAGGAAGTTAAAAATTTTCACGTAACCCAGAAGCCCCACTCACTATGTTCATAAAAGCCTATACATGTAGATTTACAGCAGCTCTGTTCATAATCACCAAAGAATCTTAAATGGATAAGCAAACTGTGGTCCATCCATACAATGGAATTCTACTCAACAATAAAAAGGAACTAACTACTGATACACACAGCTTTGATGAATCTCAAAAGAAATACTGAGTGAAAGAATCCAGTTTCAAAATATTATATATTGCTTGATTCCATTTATATAACATTCCTGAAAAGATAAAACTATAGTAACTGAGAGCACAACAGTGGTTGCCAGAGAACAGGGGTGGGAGGCTGGGTAATATGAGGGAGGTGATATAATTGTCCTGTCCCCTTGTTGTGATGGTGGTTACTTGACTCTCTGTGTGTCAAAATTTACAGAACTGTACACACAAAAAGGAATCAATTTTACTGTATACTGATTTGAAAAATAAAATTAGGGCCTCCCTGGTGGCGCAGTGGTTGAGAGTCCGCCTGCCGATGCAGGGGATACGGGTTCGTGCCCCGGTCTGGGAGGATCCCATATGCCGCGGAGCGGCTGGGCCCGTGAGCCATGGCCGCTGGGCCGGGAGAGGCCACAACAGTGAGAGGCCCGCATACCGCAAAAAGAAAAAAAAAAAATTAATTAATTAAATAAAAAATTAAATTAAATTAAAAAAAGGGAGAAATCCTATCATATGCTGTATCCTAAAACACAGGATAACATGGAGAACATATCTGAAATACTTAGGGGAAAAAGACTTAGGAAAACTGATACAAGAAGAAATGAAAATCCTGAATATCCAGCCATTTCCATTTCAATCAGTATTGTAACTGGCTATCAGTTTTCAACCTCCTTTCTATCCTAATGTCTTCCTACTGCACAGCTTAGTATTTCCATAACACTTTGTAAAAAGTTTAAAACTTTTCAAAATGTTAAGCAAATGAGTACTGAACATGCTCCCCCCGCCTTTTCTGTGCCGTTATACTTCATGCCCTCCACAATACCGCTTGCTAGGGGAAATCCTACTCACCCTTCAAGAATCAGCAACTTTTACGTCCACAGTGAAGCCTTCCACAACTCTCCAAAATGAACCAAAATACTTCCTCTGTGGTGCCAAAGCACCCCTATGTACTTATGACATTGTCACATGTGCTTCGTTTACATACTTCCCACTCATTAAACTATCAGTTCAAGGACCTGAACCATGGTTTATTTCTCTTGGTATATACCCTGTGTTTATCACAGTGCCTAAGCATGTTGGTAGGTTCCATAAATGTCTGATGAACTGATATTAAGACAGTAATAGACAGTATTTTGGCAAAACTCAAATTTCCTTGCACACGGACCTGCTCCTGTTCAGAACTGAGAAAAGCAGTTTGGCTGTCCAAGTATAATGGGTATTTGATGCGCGGCCAATTTTAAAGACGCTCTTTGGTCCTGCATGTAAACGTTACCACACAGCAGCCATACTATCACTTCCCAATGAGATGTGAAGCCAGTCAGTACGTGTGAGAGATGTTTCTTTGGAACCACAAGTTTGATGAGGCCATGCAGTTTACCCAGGTGATGAGCACAGTGCCGTACAATCCTGGATAGAGCTACAGGAACAGTTCAGTACTCTATTACTGAAAAATGCGAACCTTGGATTTAAAAGAACAGGAACACTGGAGCCACCAGGACCAAATATGACCTTGGATCTGTCATTTAACCTATCTGATTACAGTGAGGAAACTGCAGAATATAAGGCGTAATATCCTCTCCCTCTCCCTCCTTCACTATCATGGAGATAGGTTACCCAGGAGATACTCCCTGCAGGTGATCAATAAGCAATAATTAATAGGGTGGGTTGTCCTAGACTTGCCAACAGCAGATAATAGGCTGGAACAGAGGGCAGCAAACATTTTCCAGCTTCCAATTCTAAAGAAATGTGAACGCCTATGCCTATACTACTCCTTGGGATTTATATTTATCACTTTTAAACCTAACAAGTCTAAGACCTAGGTAATACCTTTCCCATTTTACAGAAGGTGAATCTGAGCAATTTTTACAGTGTCACAATGAGGTGGTGATTTTAAAATATTCTGTCTAGATTCACGGCCTATTCGTTCTGCTTTATAGCAAACATATATGTCCTATTTGGCTCACACAGTATTTTTTCTTCCAATTTTTAAAACAGATAAAATCCACACAACATCACATCCATCATTTTAAAGTGTACAATTCAGTGGTTTTTAGTATGTTTGTAGCATGCAACCATCACTACCATATGATTCCAGAACATTACCTTCACCTCCAGAGAAAATGAATTTCCCATAGCAGTCACTCCTAATACCCCCTCACCTCTTAAGAATCACTAATCTGCTTTCTGTCTCTATAGATTTGTCTATCCTGGACACTTCATAAAAACAGAATCACATAATATGTATCCTTGTGTATCTGGCTTCTTTCATTTAGCATGTTTTCAAGGTTCATCCATGACGTAGCTTTACAGTAGTTCATTCCTTTTTATGGCTGAATCCACTGTAAGGACATACCACATTCTGTTCATCCATTCATCAGTTGATGGACATTTGTTTCCACTTTATGGCCATTATGAGTAATGCTGCTATGAACATTCTTGTGCAAGTTTTCCACAGTGTTTTTAAAAAGTGAATCAGGGGCTTCCCTGGTGGCGCAGTGGTTGAGAGTTGGCCTGCCGATGCAGGGGACACGGGTTCGTGCCCCAGTGCGGGAAGATCCCACATGCCGCGGAGCGGCTAGGCCTGTGAGCCATGGCCGCTGAGCCTGCGCGTCCGGAGCCTGTGCTCCGCAACGGGAGAGGCCACAACAGTGAGAGGCCTGCGTACCGCAAAAAAAAAAAAAAAAAAAAAAGTGAATCAGATATTAAGTTCAATTATTTGTTAAAGATTTTCATAATAAATATTTCTAAGTGTGACTTGGTTGCCAACAGTAAAAAACAAATCAACCTTCAGTTTCTCTTAAGAAGGAAGGAGAAAAGATCTGTCTTTCTGGTAACAGTGATTCTGCATTCCTGCACTGACAAAATCACTTGGATCTGCTAACGGTGATTATCCAACAAAGGGCTCTAAAACCAACCCACTGGAAGATGCCACAGGTAAACCTGGACAACTCTATACATTTATCTTACTGGCTCGACTCCTGCAAGTATTTCAGTTAGCAATCCCTGCTCTATACTAAATATATAAATTTATAAATATATAAGTAAATTAAAAATGATATATTTTAAAAAGGTAACTGGGGAAAAATATGGGCAAAGAAGACATTCAGCATTATCAGATGCAACAGCAAGCCGGTTTAAGCTCTCAACTTAACACCATTTGCTCCTTGATTTAGTTTCCATTACTAGTCCGGTTAGAACTTAACAAAAAACACCTTGGAGTACTTTGCAGTATGCTTTTTGCCAATTAAGAAATACAGACCTAACCACAGATTTACAGAAAATTTCTAATGATCAAGACCCCTCCTCTGTACTCCAACAGCACACTTTGCTTACCTTTTCCATCTAGCAGTGTCACTGTACTGTTTACACATCTGTTGCCCTAGCTAAACAAAGCTCCAAAAGTAGTGAAGAGTGCCTTTGTATCCTGAGGAATCTACCACAGAAGCTGACATAGAATACCTTTCAGAAATATTTGTTGAAAGAATACTGTGACACCTGAGGAACAAAAACAAAGCAGGAGGTATGACTCTCCCAGACCTCAGACAATACTACAAAGCTACAGTAATCAAAACAGTGTCCTATCGGTATAAAAACAGACACACAGATCAGTGGAAGAGAACAGAGAGCCCAGAAATAAATCCACACACCTACAGTCAATTAATCTTTGACAAAGGAGGCAAGAATATAAAATGGAAAAAAGACAGTCTCTTCAGCAAGTGGTGCTGGGAAAGTTGGACAGCTGCAATGTAAACCACTGAAGTTAGAACACATCATACACAAAAATAAACTCAAAATGGCATAAAGACTAAGACATGACACCATAAAACTCCTAGAAGAGAGCATAGGCAAAACCCTCTGACATAAGTCGTACCAATGTTTTCTTAGGTCAGTCTCCTAAGGCAATAGAAATAAAAACAAAAATAAACAAATGGGATCTAATCAAACTTACAAGCTTTTACACAGCAAAGGAAACCATAAACAAACAAACAAAAAAACAAAAAACAATGAAAAGACACCTTACAGTCTAGGAGAAAATATGTGCAAATGATGCAACCGACAAGGGCTTAATTTCTACAATATACAAACAGCTCATACAACTCAATAACAGAAAACAACCAAAAAATGGACAGAAGACCTTAACAGACATTTTTCCAAAGACGACATACAGATGGCCAGGAGGCACATGAAAAGATGCTCAACATCACTGATTATTAGAGAAATGCAAATCAAAACTACAATGAGGTTACCATCTCACATCAATCAGAATGGCCATCGTTAAAAAGTCTACAAATAAATGCTAGAGAGGGTGTGGAGAAAAGGGAACCCTCCTACACTGTTGGGAGGAATGTAAGGTGGTACACCCACTATGGAGAACAGTATGGAGGTTCCTCAGAAAACTAAAAATAGAATGATCTAGCAGTCCCACTCTTGGGCATATACCGGGACAAAAGTATAATTCAAAAAGATACATGCACCCCTATGTTCACAGCAGCACGATTCACAATAGCCAAAACACGGAAACAACCTAAATGTCCATTGACAGATGAATGGATAAAGAAGATGTAGTACATATATACAATGAAATACTACTCAGCCATAAAAAATGACAAAATAATGCCATTTGCAGCAACACGGATGCAACTAGAGTGCAGTTATCATAGTAAGTGCAGTAAGTCAGAAAGAGGAAAGACAAATACCATATGATATCACTTATATGTGGCATCTAAAATATGGTGCAAATGAACCTACCTACAAAACAGAAACAGACTCACAGACATAGAGATCAGATTTGTGGTTGCCGGGGGGGAGGGGGAGAGGAATGGACTGGGAATTTGGGGTTGGTAGACACAACCTATTCATTCAGAATGGATAAACAACAAGGTCCTACTGTATAGCACAGACAACTATATCCAATCTCCTGGGATAAACCATAATGGAAAAGAATATTTAAAAAAGAATGTACGTATGTGTATAACTGAGTCACTTTGCTGTACAGCAAAGATTGGCACAGCGTTGTAAATCAACTACACTTCAATTAAAAAAAAGAATACTGTGACAAATAAGTCATGCAAGTGTTACTGTATTAAAAATAATAAAAAGGGGAAACTGCTATTTGGACCATACAAATTATTTCAAAATGGAGTTTATCAATGAGATCAGAGGTCCATTAACTCCCTAAAGCATATACAAAGTAGCACTGTACAGGTACATTTTTTTGAAGAAAAGATCAGGAGCTTTCATTACAGGCTCAGAGAAATCTGTAAACCCCAGGAAAACTAAGAATCGCTGAATTAGACAAAAGGAAAGGTACATTTTTCACATTGCAAAATGTCAATTTTAAAAGGTTAACTTGATGGGAATTCCCTGGCAGTCCAGTGGTTAGGACTCCGTGCTTCCACTGCAGGGGGCACGGGTTCGATCCCTGGTCAGGGAACTAAGATCACTCAAGGCGAGCAGCAAAAAAAAAAAAAAAAAAAAAAAAGGTTAACTTGATAATTTACATAAATACTAAACAATTAAATTTCTCAAGTTACGCATATCCCATTTTTTCCTGAAGGAAGAGGGGAAGACAATGTATTCTAGGCTTCAATTTATTTATGTTCCAGCATGAGACCCATGCTTGATGAATGATTAACAAAATGTCAGCTTCAGAAAAGATACAGTGGCATTCAGAGTCAGGGGAGGACACCAGTTTTACACAAGGGAACTTCAGTTTTGCCTTCCATTACTGCTTAAAAAAATAAGAAATTGAATTTCTTTACAAGTGTCCTAACTTTAATTGTTTAATCTTACACTTTGAAGTATATCCCCTGAGGCTTCTCTGGTGGCGCAGTGGTTAAGAGTCCACCTGCCAATGCAGGGGACAAGGGTTCGAGCCCTGGTCCAGGAAGATCCCACATGCCGCGGAGCAACCAAGCCCTTGCGCCACAACTACTGAGCCTGCGTTCTAGAGCCTGCGAGCCACAGCTACTGAAGCCCACATGCTGCAACTACTGAAGCCTGTGTGCCTAGAGCCTGTGCTCCACAACAAGGGAAGCCACCACAGTGAGAAGACTGCACCGCAACGAACAGTAGCCCTCGTGCACCGCAACTAGGGAAAGCCTGCGCACAGCAGTGAAGACCCAACACGGCCAAAAATAAATAAATAAAACAAATAAACTTAATAAATAAATAAATAAAGTATATCCCCTGAAATATACATGGAAAGAGAATTGCTTCAGGGTCAGAGATTTTAAAATGGTTTTTTCTAAACTTAAAGCCAAGACTACTTTAAGACTGGAATCCCCTAGAGTCTTAAAACTGTTAAGATACTCAATTACTGAACTTTCTGAATTAGGGCTTACAGCTTTTAAAAAGTCAAAACACAAAGAGAAAATATTTATATGGCAGACTTGGATAAAGGATCAAGACCTTTGGACCTAAGATCACTGGCTTGGAGGCCCTGTACCCTGCACAAATGGCCAGAAGGCTGAGGGGACCAGAATCTCAGCACTTCTGTAACTCTCCCTGATATAGTCCATTGGCTGAAAAATTCTGATTTAATTAACCTAAAGAGATCGTAAGCTCAATAGTCAAAATCCATGCAAGTAGGCTGAGAAAACTATTACTATTATTTCATAGCTCCCCTTTACTTCATAGCTCCCCTTTATTTCAAGAGATAAGCAATCACCTTTTGCAGTTTTCAAGTACAGTTCACTAATATACTACCATTCCTTCTGGGAGATCATCTATTTGGAGGTCATTGGCACAAGAAAACAAAAACAACCTAAACCTCCTAACCCTATAGCTTGAAATAAATCAAAAGGAAATAGATTAGTCGGGAAAATGAATGTAAGATTAAATGAAGCTATCTTTTTTTTCTCTACTTTATCAAACTAACGCCATATAATGTTTTTTTTTTAATCGGGGAAAAATAAACAGGCCAAAAAGGTTAACAAATAGCTCCTTGACAGTTCCCCATACCCACTCCAACCCTCAAATCCCAAGACTCCAAGTGCACACTGAATAAGCAAGAAAACTACCTGTTCAAAGCCAAGAGTATCAGTTTTTTCGGGCCCTGTTAAGGGTCTGAATTCAGAATATAAATATTCACAATAACACCCGATAACTTCATGAAGTTATCAAGTTACTGCTTGCATAACCCTGCAGGATTTCAAGACATTATAATCTTAATATATCACTGGTCCTTATTTTTATTCCCATCTGCAAAACTCACAGGATTCTTGCTTTAAAGGCAATACACTCAGGCATTTCCATAAAACAAACCAGCAAGTATGGAATCACAAAAAAAATTAGCATTTGGGCCTTCTGTGTGAATTTCATTTCTCCACCTTTAAGCCAGAAAAGGAATCAAAGTGTCAGTGTTACATAAATAACATAGCAACAGTGGGAGGTCTTCCAGTGAAGGGAAGAATTATAAGAAAACCTAAGCATGGTAAAGAATATGAAAAAAAATTATATATATATAAATAATATATATTATATATATATCTCTGAATCACTTTACTGTACACCTGAAACACTGTAAATCAACTACACTTCAATAAAACAAAAAACAAAAAAACCCAAGCAGTTTGGTTTGATTTGAATTAACAGTTATATCTCAAACACTTGACATAAGTTTGAAGTACAGTAGCCTCCAATAATACAAAATATAATAAACGATGGGCAAAGAAGCTATCATCTGTGTATCTTTTTACCAGGCAACACGAGCGAAATAAAGTCACAATCTGAAGCTTTATTCCACTGGCCACAACCCTCTGGAAAAAAAAAAGATTCATTTGCGACCTAGAGTAATCTAAAGTAGAGTCCATCTATGTATGTAATAACTATCATTTGAATGCCTCTTATAAACTAGATGTGGTATGAGATGTAGATTCTCTTTTTAGAAATAAACATAGATTAAGAGGTTAAATAACCTGCCAAAAGTCACAAGGATACTAAGTGGCAGAGGCCAGATTTGAACCCAAGTCAAATGTTAGGTTTCAAAGCCTAAATAGGTTATTTTCACTAATTCAACACTAATTCCCCAATTCTGCACACTGATTCAACAACGGCTTACCTTTGTAATATGACAATGAAATGGATTGCTTTAAATCTGGAGGCAAGGTGAGGGGTGAGGGATATGAGTTTCAACAATCTGGAGTCTTCATTATTCTCCTATCTGAATGGGCTGGCCACCAGGTCACAGTGGTATACAAAATCACGTTTGAAAAGATGGAAGAACAACTCCCAAGGCAGATGGCTATTTGTATTCATTCTATAGAGTCATAAATACAGAGTACTGTAAAGTACTGATAAAGACAGGTTCCTGCTCTGCCTAAGGAGTGTATGTATGATTTAAGAATACAGAGCAAAGAAAGCACGTTAGTGGATTACCTGAGAGAGCAAGACACAGAGAACATGTTAATGCAGGAAAAAGTTCTCCTCCAAACACACAAAAGCTAATTCCCAAACTGTGATCAAAGAACCACTGGGAATAAGGCCTCTGATCCCAGGTTCACAAGTCTACAGGTGAGCAAAGCTTGAACTTTCCCCAAGTCTGCGATGGGAAGATTCACTTCTCTATCTAGAAGCAAGAGAACCCTAGATTCACCAAGACCAGATAACCACTTTGGCAATGCACACTGAAGGTGAGTAACTGAGGCAATCTACACTGGGCATGAGTTACATACTGACCCACCCCTAAACAGCAGCAATTCAGTACCTCACCCACCCAGCAGGCCACACCAGAAACAGAAGTACAGCAGCACTGGCAATGAACACACTGTCTTCACTGACAGGGAAAGGAAAGGCACCTGGCATTTTATAAATTATCTCCTTTAATACTCAGAGTTACCCTGAGATAACATTAGCTGGCACTTTAGCTATTAATCCTCACAAGAATATTCTGAGGTAAGTACTGACCCCCATTTTACAGATGAAGAAACAGAAGGCTAATAAATAAGTTGTGCTGGGCTTCCCTGGTGGCGCAGTGGTTGACAGTCCGCCTGCTGATGCAGGGGACACGGGTTCGTGCCCTGGTCTGGGAAGATCCCACATGCCACGGAGCGGCTGGGCCCGTGAGCCATGGCCACTGAGCCTGCACGTCCGGAGCCTACGGGTGAGGCCACAACAGTGAGAGACCCGCGTACCTCACCAAAAAAAAAAAAAAAAAAAGTTGTGCCCAAGGTAGTTGTTATCCTAACTGCAGAGATGACAAAATCCAGGCTTAAGGGTAAGTTAAGTAACCTTGGTTACTTAACCCAAACTTGGTCTGTCTCACTCCAAAGCTGGAGCTCTTTCCAACTATCCTGCTGCCTCCTTCCCCCAGTCCTCCCAGTAATCTGTTAAAGAATTCCATTCAGAATGAGGAATTCTCAATCCACTGCCCACCAAATTTCTGCAGCTGTTTCAGAAACTACACCTAAGATACAAAGCCAAAGGAGTTTTCATAAGAAAACACTCCAGAAAGCTACTAAGTTATGGAATGATGCATTATTACAAAATGTCACTGGACAAATTTACAATGTCAGGGATAATTTAGCCTCAGGGCTAAATTTGATGTCAGGGATAATTTAGCTTCAGCACAGCACCTACCTGAAATGTAGCAAGAACTCAGGGCTTGTTGAAAGAGTAACATTGTTTAAAACTGGTTATAAATTCAATAAAGCCAAATGGCTAGTTTGTACTTTCTGATATGACATGATTAAATTTTTAGGAAAATAATTTACACATTCATTTTTAACAAGGTTGCTTTCTTAAAAATTATATAATATTAATGAGCTAGCTAAATTGAGAAATGCCCATTAGTGCATTAGTCATAACTTCAGAAAAATTTCAAGTGTTCACTTTTCCAAGCAGATTAAAATGTTTCAGCTAATAAAAACCTGTCAGAAAATCCACAAGACCAGAAAGTATGAAAAGAAAAAAGTGGCCAATATAAAGGCGTTTAAGATGTGACACATAAAATTATAAAACATTATTCTAAGTGTACCCTGGTATTTAACCCTAAAACCAAGAAACCTACGCAAGAAAACCCTATGCAAGAAAACACTATCACCATTAATGTAAAAAAAGCTTGCCCACGACAGTAACCATTGCTAAGTACACTTATGTCTAAGGCTGAAAGACACAGAATTTGTAGAAACCAGTGAAATCTCACTCCTAGTATGATACTGTTAATTCTTTCACCTTAAACTTTTAAAAAAACTCAGTCTGATTTCTATAATGTAAAGGAAAAAAAGTTTGCTCAACAAATTGGTCAGCTGCAATCTACCCTGGATCATACCAAATATTTAAGAAAAACTACCAGTTGTCTATAACCCTATGTAAATATTTGTTACAGTGACAAATGACAGCAGTTCCTTTTCTTAATAATCCTAGAGGAATTTCTTCATTTGAAAAGCTAGCTGGCCTAGATTTCTCTCTCATAAGAAACAACTAAATGATATAGTACTACCTTTGAAACTATCCATCTTAAGAGTTCAAAGAAATTTACGTGTATGAACACACTAACACCCTTGTGAAACAAACTTGGCCCAAGTCACCCAATGAATTGTGATAGACCGACGATCAAATCCGGTTTCTCATTTTAAACCAAGTATCACAAGCATTACCTTAAAATGCTAATTCCTTACCTAATCCAATGCCAAATCATATCATTCTCAGTTTCTGAACTTGTACAAATTGTACTGTAATATTTACGTAAAAGCTGCCATACAGTTGTCAAAACAATTATCATAAATGTTATAACAGTGAACATCTTTTGGGCATTTAACTGTGTTAGGTACTATGCTAAATGTGTTACGTGCATTATCTCAACTAATCTTCACAATGACCCTCATGAGGAAACTGAGGCACAGAGAGATAACCTAAGGTAAAATCTAAAAAAAGGACAAGGCAGGGGTACACAGGGAATATAGTTTAAAAGCCATGAATCCCCATTGCCTGGACCAGGATTCTAGGCCAGCTGTAGGGCTGAGATACTTGGTTTAGTCACTTAACCTTCATGTGGCCCAATTTCTTTTACTCTAAACCTAAAAGTCAAACAGATAATCACAAAAGTCCTTCGTACCCTGAAATGCTCTAATTCTGTAATCATCCTTCTATTCAGGTAACTAACTCAAAGAGAAACTGCCTTATTTCCTCCATCCTCTGAAGTTCCCTTCACTAAAGTTGAGAGTCCACGTTTTATGAATCTAATCAATAGCATACAGATAAACAACAAAAAAGCCTTTCTTAAAAGCTAGAACTCTATTCTGCAATTATGATCACCAAACTTTATTCTTTTTTTTTAACTGTATTGGCTTTTTTAGAAATTGAAGTATAGTTGATTTACAATATTGTAATAGTTTCAGGTGTACAGCAAAGTGATTTAGTTATACACCCAAATCTTACTAACCTCAAATGACAATGACAGGGAGAAAAGACCTTACGACAACTTTGGGTTGGGGTGGGAGGTATGAAAGACCAGACAGACTACTATATATAGTAGTGGTTATCCATTCATAAAAAATAATCACTCATTTCCATCTCTTCTAAAAAATAGGAATTAAGTCTACAAAGGGTTGTCAAATAAACTCAATGCCTTATTCAGCCGATAAAGATGAATGAAGGAATTATCCAAGACGTTTATCAGAGGCATGGAAGAATTATCAATTTATAGAAATTCTACCAGAATGGCCTAGAGCTCTAGAATCTACGTTTTACTGAGCTGGTCATTTAGCCCCTTCAAATTGCATCTAATGACAGTAACAGGATGCTTAAACATCTAGGGAAGAGGCCTAGGTTCCTCTCAACACCATTATTCTGTGAAGTCTTCCAGAACCAAATCACTACAGAATAATCTTTGCTGCCTTTGTTCTCTAGAAAATAATCCCCCAAAGATTCTTAAATAAAATCAGCAAAACCCCTCGAATTAGTTTTCTTTTTCTTAGAATTTTTAAATTTTCTAATTGGTTTTCTATTGTTGCTGTAACAAACTACCGCAAACATAAAACAACACAATTTATTATCTTACAGTTTCTAAAGGCTAGAAGTGAGGTAGGCTTGGCTGGATCCTCTACTTATGGTCCTGCAAGGCCAAAAATCAAGGTGTCCATAGGGCTGTGTTCCTTGGTGGAAGTTCTGGGGTGGGGAATCTGCTTTCAAGCTCATTCGGATTGTTGGCTGAATGTGGTTCCTTGCGGATGTAGGGCTGAGGTCCCCATTTCCTTGCTGGCTGTCAGCTGGGGCTGCCAGCATTCCTTCTTGTGCTTTCCACGTGGTCCCCTCCAGTAATGGCAGGGTGAGTCCCTCTCCTGCTTCAAATCTAACTCCAGCTGGATAAAGTTCTCTGCTTTCATGTGCATAGACTGCACCTACCCAGAAAATCCAGGATAAGGATAAGATAAGGATCCTATCTTAGGATCCTTAAACCACAGTTACATCTGCAAAGTCCCTTTTGCCACAAAACAGTAACAAATTCAGATTCCAGAGGTTAGGGCACATCTTTGGGGGGTCATTCTACCTAACACAGTCCACCCTATGGGCTCCAAAGACTCATATCTCTCCCAAATGCAAATATATCCATTCTATCCTAAGGTCTCATTCCGTTAAAGCATCAACTCAAAGTCCAAAAATCTCATCTAAAGCTCATCAATTCAAAACTCCCAAATCTCACCATCTAAATCAAATGTGGATGAAGCTCTGGTTGTAATACATTAAGTGCAACCTCTGGAGCACAATTCCTAGGAAAAAAAAAAAAGTTATCTGTTCCCAACATACAATGGTGAGACCAGCATAAGGCAACTTATAGACATTCTAGTTCAAACAGGGAAAATATAAAAGAAAGTACGTAAAATAAAAGAAAAAGCAGATCCATCGGTCCAAAGCAGTTTCAAAATGTGGGCAAACTCCATTCCATTTCAAAGCCAGGGAAAACTCTTCTGCGGCCTTCAGACTCCACCTCTTTGGGCTCTTGGTTCCACCCTCTGAGTCATTCTTCTTTTTTAATGAAAAGGAGCACATTCACATTTAAGTAGTTTTTTTTTACCAGCCTGCTTCCTACCAGTAAAACTGGGGGTGGGGGTTGGGGGGGGGTTGAGAGCTCTCTTTAATTTACTACTTCGTGTTTTCCAATCCAAGCTGGCACTGTTTTTGCTAGTATAAAACGCTCAAGAACCTAGTGGGCTTCACATGAGCTCACTGAGACTCATACCCCACAAATAAACCAGGCTGTACCTTCAATACTTCGCTTGGAAATCTCAGCTAAATATACAAGTTCATCACTTGTAAGTTTTCTTTTCCACCTGACCACAGGACACAATTCTAAGCTTATTTGCCACTATGTAACAAAGATCCTCTTTCCTCCGGTTTCCAATGCACACCTCACTTCCACCTCAGCCCTCACTACTTCTACTAATGATCTGTTCTAGGTCTTTTCTATTATGCTCCTCAAAAATTTGCTGGCCTCTTCTACTGCCGCTTTCACATTTTTAGGTAATAGCACCCCACTCTTGGTACCAAAATCTACACTAGTGTTCTACTGCTGCCGTAACAAAACCACAAACATAGTGGCTTTAAAACAATAGAAATTTATTGTCTCACAGTTTCTGTAGGTCAGGAGTTGGGTGGGCTTGGCTAGGTCTTCTGCTTAGGGTCTCACAAGGCCAAAATCAAGGTGTTATCCTTGCTGGAAACTGGGGAAGAATCCACTTTCAAGCTCATTCAGGTTGTTGGCCAAATTCAGTTCCTCGTGGTTGTAGGACTGAGGTCTCCATTTCCTTGCTGGCTGTCAGCCGGGTCTTTGCTACTAGAGGCTCCCCGCATTCCTTCTCATGCTTTCCACGTGGCCCCCTCTAGCAACAGCAAATGGAGTCCCTCTCATGATTCGATTCTGATTTCCCCTTCTGCCCCATCTCTCTCGACTCCCAGCTGGAGAAAGTTCTCTGCTTTTAAGGGCTCACATGATTAGATTGGGCCTACCCACTAAATCCAGGATGATCTTCCTATTTTAAGATATTTAACTACATCTGCAAAGTCCCTTTTACCAAGTAACATATTTACAGATTCTGGGAATTAGAGTTTAGACATCTTGGGGGGGGGGGTGGTCACTGTGCCTACTACAAACCCAAATCCTATGTAAAGTTTTAAACTTAGTTACCAAAGAAAACTTCTCCTTTCTCCAAAAGAGTATGTGAAGTAAAGCTATATGTTCAGAGACAGAGACAATGGTAAAATCAAGGACTCTCACCCTGGAAGACTGTGGCTAAGCAAAAGAACCAAAAATACACTGTAAAAAAGAAGCAACTTGTTTCATCCCCAAACAGCTAGGCAATTAACCCATTAGGTAGAAACTAACCTATTGCTCCCCCTTAAATGTGTGCGCCTCCTCTCTACTGTATTCCATATAACAGGATATAACTAGGCATGTTTGGTTTTTGCATTTCAACAAAAGTTACCCAAAACTTGGTCTTCAAACAAAAGTTACCCAAACTTGGTCAAAATTAGGGTGACCTAATTTTGCAATCAGCTGATAAACCAATCTAAGCAAACTTCAAATATTTTCATTCTTTCTTCAAGTCATACACCCTCCCCCAATAGCAAATGAAAGGCAAGTATTTCAAAGTCACAGAAGGATACAACTGCCCAGGTAAAGCTGCTGATGAACTTTTAAAAACGACACGAGGCAGAACTAGTATTGGTCCTGGTCTTTCAGCTCAAGGTCCACCAAGCCAGTTAAGCCAACTGACTTACAACAAAAGAAAAACACCTCAACAACTACAAATATAATTTTCTGAAGCCTTGCCTATTGTCAGATTATTGACCATAAACTTTACTTAGATTGAAGGAACCCCATATATACCACCTAGTCCCTTTAATAAAAGTGACAGGTAAGGTCTATGGAGCACTTACTACCTACCAGGCACTGTGGTAAGCACTTGACACAAATTATCTTATTTACTCCTCACCGTAAACTTACCATCTAGGAAATATTATCACCCCCATTTTACAGATAGGAAAACTGAGGTTTACAGAAGTTAGGTCACACAGCTAAATAACAGTGGCACTTATATTTGATAATCCAGATATTTACTGCCACTCCTTAGATGGAATGGGGTCTTCCAACTCTTAGAAAAATCTTCCCTTTCTAGCTTTCTTTTCATTTCCTCTCCTCACACCCACTTCTCAATAGAATTTAGCAGCTGAAAGGTAACCAGGTCTTCCTCAATTAATTTGCTACCTCCTTTCCAGAACTCTTTCCTTCCCACAATAGCAACAGCCGAGAAGCAACTTCTCCTGACCCTTCCTTCCCAAAAACAAACTACATAAGCTCCACCCATCACCTGCCAAGGCTAGAAATGTTCCAACGCTGCAAAAATATAAACAAAAACCGAAAAACAAAAACAAAAGTCCTACTCTTCAAAGGTCACAAACTAACATGCACACTCTTAGCCAACCTTTCATTCTACATACCTCTCCTCTTCCATCCAGGCTCCCAACTAACCCTTAACTCCAACTCCACCCGTTCTGCCCCACTTCATGGTCCCTTCCCCTTTATCCTCAGCGACCTCGCCCCGGGTCCCCTTCACCTTGCACCCCAGTGTGCAGGTGGGAAGCCCAATTTCGCCTAGAGGGACCTTAGAAGGCCCCCACTACAGCTGCTCTGCTCCGCGGGAGGGTCCACCCCAGCCTACACTGCGGGCACCACTCCCCTAGGCACCCTCCCCCAGCATCCCCCCGGGCGGCCCCACCCCTCCAGCTCGCTTCCCCCTCTGGCGACCCCCTCCTCCAACTTGCCCCCTAGTCCCCGCCCCAGCCCAGCCCTCTCCCCCGCAACAAGCTGGACTCTGGAGAGCCAGTTCCCACCCTCCTATCAGCCTCTTCCCCCAAGCCTCACTCCTCGCCCTGGGGGGTGGCCCAGGGCCTCCCCGATGGGCTGCAGGAGCCTCGGCTAGTGTGTGTTGGGGGGGGCAGGGGAAGGCGAAGGGCCGCTCGGGAGTCTGCTGGAAGCGTTAGAGGCGGCCGCGCCCCACTGCCCCATCCTGGGCCCACCCGCACCCCCCAACGACCTCGCCTGGCGGCTCCCACGGTACCTGTGGTGGAAGCTGCAGCGGCGGCGGCCGCTCTCCCCTCTCTTCACACAGACAATATGGCGGCGGCGGAGCAGGAGACACACGGCTCGGCCGCCAGCCGCAGGGACCAGAGCGAGGCTGCAGCCGCCGTTGCCGGAAGCGGAACCCCCCTCCGACCGGGAGGCGGGGCGGGACCGCTTCCGACTCCTCCCCCAGCGGAATCTCGCAGCGTGCGGTGCCATGCTGGGATGTGTCATTGTATTCCTCGGAGTTCAGTTCCGGACTGGGGCGCAAAATGGAACAAGTTCTCAACGTAAAGCATAATAAGGAGACTTGCAGTAACTAAGCGCATTTTATTTCAGTACCTGTACGAACTGACGAGAGAGAGAACACGAACCTCCCACTAAGTGTATAATTGGTTTGACCCAAGGTAAGATGGCGGTCCCTAGGTTTCCCGCACTTCACCCGGCTGGCGAGTTCTACCAGTCGGCAAGCCGGCCCGCCTTTCTTGGAAAGAAGCATGCGCGACGTTCAGAGCTGGAGAGCGAAGCGTTTTGGGAGTTGAAGTCTGCTGCTCAGGCCCCTCGTCTAGGGTTGGGGTTGCAGCAGCACGTTTTTTTCTGCTCAAACTTCGAGTTCCGGAACAAGTGAACGAAAGTTGGACCCCGGGAGTGGTGTGGCGCAGCAGTCGAAGAAGTGACGGTACTAGCCCTCTAGAGACTGAGACCCAATTCATGCCTCTTACAGGGGCCCTTTGCAGAGCTGCCCATCCAGAATAAACTGTTTTCTCCCTTCGATCTGCCTCCCTCCACCCCGCTTGCCTGGGCAACGGCTCCAGGGCAGGTATAGGGCAGTTTCTATCTTGCAAAACTGATCATGACGTCCTCTTGGTTAAAACCTCCCAAGTCTTGCCTTTGTGCACCAAAGATAGCCCGAGCTCTTCTCTTGATATCCAAGTTCCTGCATAATTCGGACACTCCCTTCGCCCCCAAGCCGCCTCTTCTGCCCCTCTCATTTCAATTTCATGATGCTCCCACCCACTAAAACTGCAGACTATTCTTGGAACTTGTCAGCCTCCCTCTCTTTGCACTGGCAGTTACTTCTGTTCCTGTCACCTCCTGGACTGGCTAACTTCTGTATGTCCATCGGGTTAATCCTTTCCTCTCGGGATCTTCCCTACCTTTAGTTCCCTCAGACCTAGGCACCATCACTCAGCAACCTGACTGGTCCCTAGCCTGCCTGTTCCATCAGACTGTGAGCCCCCGGTGGACAGGGCTGAGTCTGATGATCACCCTGTTCCCTGCAGGCCCTGCTAAAAGCTTGTGTGTGTGTTACTGAGAGGAATTCAAGTGTTAGCCTCACCTCTGGTAGGGCAGAGGTGTGAGGTCTGGAACAAGTGTTAGAAGGTTGGATTATTTTGGTACCTGCTTTTATCCCTGAGCTGCCTCAGAATAGCTGCTACCCAGGATGGGCCTCCCCACCCTCCCCAGCCCTCCTTGCACAGTTCATCAGCTGACTGGCACCTCTGCTCCCAAAGAGACAATCTCCTCCCCTGTGGGATGGGGTGGTGGCAGCTGCAGACATATAGTGATGGGCTCAGGGAGGTGGCCATGACCTTTTCTGAGCCTCATCTGTCAGACAGGTCTGTGGCATTTGACCCCAATGGGCTGGGAGTCCACAGAAATGGCTCTCTGGGTGCCGACAGCCTGGTTCTTTCTCCATTATGGGTCTTGGTTTCCCCACTTGTGGACTGAGAAGGTTAGACAAGATGATTCCAAGGTTTCTGTGAGGCCGTCTTCCAGGAAATGAGGCCTTCACTTAGCTTTTGGATAATGTCTTTTCAGCTCTTGTGGCTCCTTTTCCCCTATCTTTATTCACACTTATTCAATTCACAGCTGTTGATCACTTGCCATGAGCCAGACAGTGTGCTAGACGCTGGGGATGTGGCATGAGCAAGACAGATACCAGTTTCTCATGAAATTCACCTTCTAAAGTGATAAACAAATAATGCACAGATAAAAAAATGAATAAGTACTGTGAAGGAAAAATATAAGTAGCTGTGAAAAAGAATGAAAGAGGGGAGAACTTTAGCTTGAGTGGTTCAGAAGTTCCCTCTGAGAAAAAAAAGTAAGAACAAAGGTCCTGAGGCAGGAAAGAGCTTGATAAGTTTGAGGAAGGAGCCCAGGGGGGCTGAAGCACTGTGAGTGAAGGGAAGAAGGGTAGGAAATATGGTGGGAGAGGTGGCCAAGGCATTCAGGCCATGATTAGGAGTCTGGAATTTCATTTGAAAAGAGTGGGGGTAAGTCCCAAGACTTAGCCCTCACACCTTTCCTATGATCTCGGCCCCTCCTACAGCCTCAGTTCTTCATTCTTCTACCCAATTCCATCCTCCATCCCTGACATCATTCAGAGGGCTCACCCAGGCACAGACATACAACCCTTTGCACTTTGTAGGACACAGTGGAGACCCAGCCCCTGCCATCTCAGGCTAGCCTGGTATAGGTCTCTAGTTCCAAAAAGCTATCAGTCTCCAGTGTTCACTAGTTATGGAGCCTCCAAAGACCAGCTCAGTTATCTTTAATACTCACTTCCTGACCCCCATGGCACAAGTCTCAGGCTAGACTTCCTTCAAACAACAATAACAACAGCCACAACCAGAGTTAAGATGTTCACAGTACTTGTCCTGTGCCACACATTGAATGTTCATCATCTCACTTAATCCTCACATCAGCCTGATGAGGTAGGGACTAAAAGTATCCCACTGTACAGACCAGGAAACTGAGGTTCAGTCAGATTACAGGACATGCCCAAGGTCACATACAAGAGATGGAGCTTACATTCCAACCAGGGCCATAGGCACTGCGTAAGAAGAGCCTCAGCATATCAGCTTTCTATTGTTGCTCAACAAATCACCCCAAAACAGAGTGGTTTAAAACAATAAATTTTTGGTTATGTTTGCATGGATTGGCAACTTGGACACGTCTCAGCTGAGACAGCTCTTTTCTGCCGTACGTGGTCTTGGCCAGGCTTGCTTCTGTATTTGCAGTCAGTTAGCAAGTCGGCAAGCTCACTGGTCCTATATGGCCTTGTTCACAGGTCTGGCAGGTGGCTGGGCCTACTGGCTTGAGTGCCTAGGTTCTTCTCCATGTGGCTTCTTCAGCAAGCTAGCTCAGGCTTCTTCATGATGGCGTCTGAAAGGAAAAGAACGAAAGCAGCAAGGCCTCTTGAGGCCTAGGCTCGGAAGAGCTGTAGCATCACTTTTACTGCATTTTATTGATCAAATCCTGTCACATGGCCAGCTCAGATTCAAGGAGACTAGAAATAGACTCCATCTCTTGATGGAAAAAACATCAAAGTCATATTGCAAAGAGTCATGTGTGGGGGTGGGGGGATCATTGTGGCCATCTTTGTAAACAACATAGCACACTAAGTGACGATGGGTACAGAACTGGTTAAGTAAGTTATGGTACAGCTAAACATGGTGCTCAGGGAGAGCACTTAGTATGTGTCAGACACTATACAAGGTGCTTTACGTGGGTTAACTCATTTAATCCTCACAATAGCCCTATGTGACAGTTACATGTTTATCCCCATCTACAGATTAAGCACACCAAGGCTCAGGTTAAACCATGTGTGCAAGGTCACACAGCTAGTAAGTGGCAAAGCTGTTAAAAGTGATGAGGATCATTTAATTTCTGGACATGGAAAGCTGGCCTTGCCATACTATTATGTGAGGAAAAGCAAGAGACAAAACAAGAGTTTGGTGAGAACACATTTTAAAAACACACTTAAAAATGGGTATATGGGGCTTCCCTGGTGGCGCAGTGGTTGAGAGTCCGCCTGCCGATGCAGGGGACACGGGTTCATACCCCAGTCCGGGAAGATCCCATGTGCCGCGGAGCGGCTGTGCCCATGAACCATGGCCGCTGGGCCTGCGCGACTGGAGCCTGTGCTCCGCAGCGGGAGAGGCCACAACAGTGAGAGGCCCGCGTACCGCAAAAAAAAAAAAAAAAAAAAAGGGTATATGTGTATGTATTATATAGTTTTAGACAAAGTTCAGAAAGGATTTACCACAAACTTTTTTTTTTTAATATTTATTTATTTGGCCGCACCAAGTCTTAGTTGTGGCGCGTGGGATCTTTAGTTGTGACACGTGAACTCTTAGTTGTGGCATGTGGGAATCTAGTTCCCTGACCAGGGATCGAACCCGGGAGTATGGAGTCTTAGCTACTGGACCACCAGTGAAGGCCCCACAAACTCTTAATGGAGCTTATCTCAGGAAACAGGAAGAGGAGAGAACTTCAAACACTTGTGCCTGCCCTGTGTGAATTTTTTGTTTGATTTTTTCTTTTTGCAACACACATGAATTTTTATTTCAACACTGAACAAAGGAAAAAGCATTTTAAAAATGTTCTTCAACTTGTCTCTCACTTCTGTCTATTTGGGTTTTACATTTACCGTTTTTTTGTTGTTGTTGTTTTTTTCTTTTTGACACTACCCCAGCCCATCCCCTTTTCAATTCTGGCCTGAAGTTTTGTGACTACCGTAGGGGCCCCCTCCTTTCTCCCCCTCCCATGTGCTCTGCACACTGCTACTGGAGGAAAGTTTATTAACCACCATGTATCTTTCTTGCTCAAGAGTTTTCAGTGGCATTACGTCACCTTCAGAGAAAGTCCAAACCTCTTGGCCTTGTGTATATGGCATGTGTAAAGTTGACTCCAACTTGGTTGGATTCCAGCTCTGTCATTTACTAGCAGTATAATCTTGGAGAAGTTATTGTATTTGACCTCTCTGAGCCTTAGTTTCCTTACCTGCTAAGAAAAACAGGGGGAGAGAGAGAAGAAGAAAGAGAAGGAAGAAAGAAAGGGGAGAGGATATGATACTGAATATAGTTCCCTGTGCTATGCAGTAAATCCCTGTTGTTTATCTATTTTATATATGGTAGTGTGCATCTGTTAATCCCATATTCCTAATTTATCCCTCTCCACTTCTCCTTTGATAACCATAAGTTTATTTTCTATGTCTGTGGATCTGTTTCTGTTTTGTAAATAAGTTCATTTGTTTTATTTTTTAGTTTCCACATATAGGTGGTATCATATAATATTTATCTTCCTCTAACTTACTTCAGTTAGTATGATAATCTCTAGGTCCATTCATGTTGCTTCAAATGGCAATATTTTATTCTTCTTTTATGGCGGAGTAATATTCCATTTTGTGTACACACACACACACACACACTCACACACTATTTACAATAGCCAAGAAATGGAAGCAGCCTAAGTGTTAGGCTGCTTCCATTTCTTGGCTATTGTAAATAGTGCCACTGTGAACATTGGGGTGCAGCATGACCTATCTTGCAGCAAATTAGATTACTATTCAATGACTCAGTCTCTCCTGCAGTCAGGACTGATTTATACTCCCTAGTCCGTTGGTATTAGATACGGCCATGTGATTTGCTTTGGCCAGTGGAATGTGGATGAAAGTGACAATGTGCAAGTTCAGCCGAGGCCTTAAGAGATCTCTCATGTTTTCAATTGCCCCCTTGGAATTTCCACCTCTGCCTTAAGGGTGGGGCTGTCATTAGTGCATTCCATCTTTTGAAACAGAGTTCACATCAAAGTTGCCATAGCAAAGTCTGGGATAAAAATAGTTTTGTAGTTTAGTGTTTAGTTTGTATTATTATTATTATTATTATTTTGGCCAGCTGCACCGCATGGCTTGCAGGATCTTAGTTCCCCAACCAGGGATTGAACCTGGGCCCCTGGCAGTGAGAGCGCAGAGTCCAAACCACTGGACTGCCAGGGAATTCCCTGTATTAAATTTTAAATTGTATTTTTTTTCATGAACTCTATCTCTTTTGAATGTCAGGAAGCTAAAGAGGTAGGAAGAGAGTGTTCTGTGTCAATTTAGGGAAACAATAGCTTCCATCCAAATCCCCAACCTCAAACAGGCTGGTCCAGAAGAATGAGAAGACACGTAGAGTAGCCAAACCCAGCAGAACCCAGGCAAGATCAGCCAAACCCCAAATGGGAGAGGGAGAAGGAGAAATCAATATTTGCTGCTGTAAGGCACAGACATTTGGGGTGGTTTGTTACGTAACATTATTATTATGATATACCCATCTCATAGGGTCCTTGTTAGGATTAAATAAGTGATACGGTAAAGCCCTTAAAAATATGCTGACATATAGCAAGGGTACCATCAATGTGAGTGATTATTATTGGGGGTGCAACTGTGAACAAAACAGTCCCTGTTCTCACGGATCTCATGTTTTGTGGAGAGATGTGTCAGATGGTGTCACATCTGACATGTGGAGAGATGTATATACTCTGTCAGATGGTGATGAGCGCTATGGAGGAAAATGAAACAGGGAAGGGAGAAGGGGTGCTGTGGTGTAAATTCAAATAGGTGGTCAATGAAAGCCTTGCTGGGAAGGTGATTCTTGAAGAAACACCTGGAAGAGGTGAGGCAGGGAGTCATGAGGGTATATGGGAGAAGATTGTTCCAAGTAGAGGGTGGGCAAAGACCATAAAGTGGACTCATGCCTGGTGGGTTTAAGGAACAGCCAGTAGATAGGGTAGCTGAGCTGAATATGACATCAGGGAGATTCCCCTGGGACTAGTTCATGTACAGTTTGTGGGTCATTGTAAGGACTTTGGCTTCTGCTATGAGTGAGGTGGGCCGTATTGGAGGATTTTGACCAGAAAGAGGACAGGACCTGCTTTGCATTTTTACAGGATCTCTGTAACTGCTGGGTGTAGAATAAATGGAATATAAATGAGGGCTGAAGCAGGGAGACCAGGTAAGAGGCTACCGCCACAATCCAGACAAAAGACGGTGATGGTTTGAACCAAGGTTAGACTTTGGGGTTATTTTGAAAGTAAAGCCAAAGGGACAGATTGAGTATGGAGTGTTTGAGAAAGAAAGGAATTGAGGATGACTCCAAGGTTGTTGCCCAGAAGAATGAAAGAAGGAAGTTGCCATTCACTGAGATGAGGAAGGCTATAGGAGGAGAACTTTGTTTCAGGGGAAAGGAGGGGAGAATTAACGGTTCCATTTGGAACTTGTTAAATTTGAGGCACCGATCAGACTTCCAAGTGGAGATGCCTAGTTAGAAGTTGCATGTATGAATCTGAGCCCAAGCTGGAGTTGTAATTTTGGGAGTTGTTATGGACTGAATTATGTCTCCCCAAAATTTATATGTTGAAACTCTAACCCCCCAATATGACTGTGTTTGGAGATAGGGCCTATAAGGAGGTAATTAAGATTAAATGAAGGTCACAAGGGTGGGGCCTTAATCCGATAATCCTTATAAGAAGAGGAAGAGACATCTGAGTGCCCCCCATCTCTTTCTTTTTCCCTGTGTGTATGTGTGTGTGTGTGTGTTTGTACAGAAGAAAGGTCATGTGAGGACACATGAAGAGGGTGGCAAACCAGGAAGAGAATTCGCAACAGAAACCAACCCTGCTGGCACCTTTATCTTGGACTTTCAACCTCCAGAACTGTGAGAAATAAAAAATACATTTCTGTTTTTAAGCCACCCAGTCTGTGGTATCTTGTTATGGCAGAGTAGATTAATACAGGAGTCATCATTGTGGAAATGGTTTCTAAAGCCATGAGTCTGGGTGAGATCTCCAACAGAGTGAGCATAGACAAAGAAGAGGGCAGGACAAAGGACTGAGACCCCGGGCCCCCAACCTTAAGAGACAAGGAAGTGTCCTGGGAACCAAGTAAGGAAAACATTTCAAGGGGGGAGAATTGCTGATCTATGTCAAGTGCTGCTGAGAGGTCAGGGAAGGTGAGGACCAAGAACTGATTCAGCCAAGTGGAGGGCATTGTTACTTTGACAGGAAAGAGTTTAGGTAGAATGGTGGGAGCAAAAGCCTGTTGGAGTGGGATTAAGAGAGAGTCTATAAAGATCAAGATATAAATACATACATACACACATAAGGGGAAAGGAAAGCTCTTAACAGTAAAAGGACAACTAATAAATACAGAAAAAGAGGAATTAGAAATTTACCATTTGGCAACCACCCTAGTAATCATTGTTTTAGGAGAGAATCATTAATGGATGCTGCAATAGTGGATTAAAGTTTCACAAGAAACAGGATATCTGCGTAGTCTTAGAGTATCTCCTCACAAGATACTTATTAATTACAAAGAGTAAAATAGTAACTTTACAGTGGAGAAACCCAGCAGACACCACATCAACCAAGTGATGAAGTGAGCATCACCAGTAATGGGGCACATTGACCTCATGTCCCGCCTCCTGTGATGCACTGAGGGGATCACAGCATCCTTTCAGTGGTATTTCTGCCAAAAATGCATAACTGATTCATGAGGAAACATTAGACAAACCCAAATTGAGGGATGTTTCTGCGGAATGACTGGCTTGTACTCTTCAGAAATGCTGAGCTCATGAAAGAAAGACAGACTACGGAGCAGTTCTAGGTTAAGGAGACTAAAGAGACACAGGAACTAGAATGTGATGTGAGATCCTGGACCAGGAAAAAATTTTCACTTACTGTAGAAGATATTAGTGGGACAACTGGTGAAATTTGAATAAGGTCTGTAAATCAGATAATTGTATCAATTTAAAAATTTCTGATCTTGATTATTGTAAGAGAATGTCCTTGCTTTTAGGAAATACACACTTGTTTTTAGGGGTAAAGGGAATCATGTCTGCAACTTACTGTATAAGAGTTCAGGAAAAGGAGGAAGAGAGAGAGAGAATGATACAGCAAAGGTGGTAAAATCTGGGTGACTGGTATTTGGTTATTTTTTGTACTATTTTTGTACCTTTTCTGTAACGGAGAGACATGGAGGCAGTGGTATGGACAATTTTTGAGGAGTTTTGCTGTGGGACTGAGGATGGGGTGGTAGGTGGAGAGCAAACTGGGGTCAAGAGAAGTTACTCAAATGCAGAAATACTAGCATGTTTTTATGTTGATGAGAATGATTCAGTAGATTGGAAACGATGATGATGCAAGAGGGAGAAGAGAGTGGCTAGAAGGGAGAAAGATGGTGGGATCTGTACACGGTGGAGGGTTGACCGTGGCTTGGAGCACAGGTAGTTGGTCCCTGGTCACAGAAGAGAAGGCAGAGTATTTATAAGTGGGTCCCAATGAGGGTAGGCAGGTAGCTGTGTAGTGGAAGTTTGTGGAAGTATTTTCTAATTGCTACAATTTTCCCTGTGGAATAGGAAGCAGGGTCCTCAGCTAAGAGTGAGAACGGAGGAGAAGGTGATAGAGGTTTGAGGAGGAAAGAGGAAGGAAGTGCCTGAGGAGAACTAATGGACAAGGGAACTCTAGCGTAATTGTCAGGCAGAGCTAAAGACCTCATTGAGACTAGCCATCATGTAAAGTCAGACCAGCCCACGTGGTGGTGTGTTGATCCCTAGCCACATTCTACTGCTGGAGAACAAGCACAAAGGGACAGAGGGTGTCAACTGGTGGGTGTTTAGCCAGAGAGGGGCAGGGCCATCTCGGGTGTGCAGTGCATGGGAATAATGCTGCCCTGTGGCTTTACTCAGCAAGAAGACAAATGAGGACACAAGGGAAAAGGTGATAGGCTCAACGGATCAGAGCTCCCAGTAGGGCTGAAGGGTCGTTGGCATTGGGGAACTGGATAGAGTGAGCTAGAAAGATAGGAGGCAACTGTCATTGAGCTGGCTGCTAGAAATTGAGATAAAGGAAGGGGTGCAGGTAACGAATGTGACACGTTGCCTTCCCTGGGCCACCATGGTAGAAAAGCCACCTGTTGGTGCTTCCAGCCAACAGCCAGCCATTGAGCCTTCAGATAAGCATGGCCCCTGCCAAAATCTGACGGCAACCAAGCAAGAGCTGTCCCCTGATCCTTTCAAACTCCTGATTCACACGATAGTGAGGAAAAAATGGTTGTTTTAAGCCACTAAAGATTGGAGTGGTTGTGATTCAGCAATAGTAATCAAATAGGACTGCTGGGTCCACTGGAGTGTCAAGGGCATATTAAGTTCTAATGCCCTAAGGCATGGGTTTTCTGTAATCAAGTAATTTCTCCTCTTTGGTAGTTGGGGACACCAAGGTTCAGAGAGGTTTAGTGACTTGCCCAAACTTGCACAGCTAGTGAGCAGTGAGTTGGGCTCTGAGCCCAGGCAGTGCGGCTCAGAGCTTGTTCTCTCACTAACCCAGAGTACATACTGTCCCCAGCACACAGCATGGCATCTGGCACATGTAGGCTCATGCTGAACAGCAGACTGAGCTGCACCTGGGATTTCCTCTGCCTTCCATCCCCAGCTTCTCTCTCCTCCCCCACATTCTTCTTCAAGTTGTCCTGGGTGTCTTAGTCCACATGGCGGAGGAGATGGGCAACCCTATCCTTTGGGTGGCCACTCATGCCTGCACTCTACCATTCAGCAGGTTTTCCTGAGTGCCAACTCTGGGCAGACACTTCTAGGTTCTCAGTACACAAAGGAAACAAGTCAGTGTCCTTGGCCTGGTGGACCTAAGTCAAGCGGGGAGAAGATAACCAGATAAATCTACCATCACCAACTGGGCTTATTGCTAGGCTATGAGTGAGTGGTGTAAGAGCATGCATAGCAGGAAAAGCTGTCTTAGGGTAGGGAGGGAGGAAGAGTTTGCCCAGTAAAGGCAAGGAGGGGGCCGTGACTGGGCTGACCAAGGAGGAGGAACAGCTTGGCCACAGGTCCTAAGAGAGGAGCATGCTGTTGCCCTAAAGGCATGTGGAGGAGACCAGTGGGACCTGAACATACATGAGGCGGGTGGGAGAGTGGAGGGGACATTGGGAGAAATGAGATGAGGGAGGTGGGCAGAGGCATTTGGCTTAAGAGCAATAGGGAGCCATGGAAGGTTTAAGCAAGGGGGTGACTTTATATGATTTTTCACTCATAAAAGATTTCCTTGGCTCCTAGGTGGGGAGCAAGGAGGAGGGGAGCAGGGGGTGGGCTGTGTGAGAAGTGATGGTGTCATAGACTTGAGTAGAAGCAGTAGGGGAGATGGAGAGGAATGGATTGATTCGGGCTGTGCTTTGGAGCTGGAGTCCAGCACAGGGAAACTGAGGTCCGGTGCTTCCACAGACAGCCCCCCAGATCTCCCAGCCCACTGGGGGCTTTCAGATACTTCTACCTTGTGGGAATCACATGTGGGTGGTTGGGTTGGGGAATGGGTGCCTAGGGCAGGTGACCCTGACCTTTGCCTGGTGACCTGTGAGTCTTGAATTGGGCTTTGAAGGAGCCATGGGGACCTTATGGGGCAATGGAGTGTGTCCTTAGAGGACAACCCCATCATCCCTCATTTCACACTGGGTAGGTCACTTCCCCTCTATGAGCCATAGTTTCAACATTGGTAACGTGGAAAGGGACAGTACCTACCACACTTTGGTGACATTACCCCCATTTTACAGGTGAGACCACTAATCCTCAGAGAGGGGGAGCGACTGTCCAGGGTCATACATGAGTAAGTGACAACCCAGGTCATAACCTGTTCTCTTGACCTCTCTGCTGCCCCATGTGCCTCCACCCTCTCCTGGGGCCTTAAGGCCTGAGGATGATTAGCTCGCACAACTTGGTCTTTCCAGGAGGCCAAGGGAATCCACTGCTGGATGCTGGGGGGTTAGAAGCATGGGTTTGGATTCAATTTCCAGTCCCACTCAGGGACCGTATTCTGCTTGAACCTCAGTTTCTCCCTCTGTAAAATGGGGTAAAACTACACACTGTGTAGCACCTGGTAAGGGAACTGCAGATGTAATGATTCATACGTGCAAGTCGCTTTCCTAGCACAGTACCTTATGAGGGGTGGGCACTCCTCAGTGCTTGCTGCTGCCATGATTGTCATGCAGTATAACAGTGGGTTGAAATCGGGACCCAGTGTTCCTTTTAACCATAATTATAACGCTTCTTTTCCAAAATGAAATTCACAAATAACATAACCTATTGACACATATTTTTAAACATAAATAATACCTTAATTGTAATATAAAAGAAAGTAAAATGAAAGTAATTTAGAATAAATCAACACATAAATATTTGGGCACAGTATTGTCACAAAGTACAGTCAGTCCTCCATATCCGAGGATTCAACCAACCTCGGACTGAAAATATTAGAAAAAAATATTTTTTTTTTCAGAAAGTCCTAAAAAGCAAAACATGAATTTGCCACATACTGGCAACTACTTACGTGGCATTTACATTGTATTAGGTATTACAAGTAATCTAGAGATGATTTAAAGTATATGGGAGGATGTGTGTATGTTATATGCAAATACTACATTGTTTTATATAAGGGACTTGAGCATCCGCGGATTTTGGTATCTGCAGGAAGTCCTGGAACCAATCCCCCTCGGATACCAAGGGACGACGGTAGTCGGGAAGGCATGGATGTGGGTAGAATCACTGTGAAACTGGGGGCTGAATCAGGAGTTCTGACAACTCAAACACCACATGCATGGCCATGGTGGTCCAGAATGTGAGTGGTTCTAGGTAAAGTTTTGAACCAAGCACAGCCTGGTCTGCTCCCAACTAATGTGGTGGTTGCTTTCCTGGCAGATTCACTGTATATCAAAACCAAGCAAATACTATGCTGGAAAAGGCAAAATTATAGACAATAAAAAGATCAGTGGTTGCCAAGGATTTGGGGGAGGAGGATGAATAGACGGCGCACAGGGTATTTTTAGGGCAATGAAACCCTTCTGTGTGATACTGTCATGGTGGATACAAGACACTGTGCATTTGTCAAAATCCACAGAACCTTGCAACACAAAGAGTGAATCTTAATGTAAACTATGGACTTTGGTTAAAAATGATGTATCAGCATCAGCTCATCAGTTGTAACAAATGTATCACACTAATGCAAGGTGTTAATAGAAGAAACTGGGTGTGTTGCGGGGAGGAAGTATAAAGGTACTTAGTATAATTTCTGCACAAATTTTCTGTAAACCTAAAACTAAGACAAAGCCCATTAAAAATTAACAAAACAAAACAAGCCCCCCCAAATTCCCTGGCAGTCCAGTGGTTAGGACTCCGCACGCTCTCTCTGCTGAGGGCCCAGGTTCAGTCCCTGGTTGGGGAACTAAGGTCCCACAAGCTGCGCATTGCAGCCAAAACCACACCCCCCCAAAACAAAAAAACAATACACACACACAAGCCCCTGCGCATTGTGTTTGCTGTGAAATAGAATTTGGTCCCAGGCTCAGATCATTAAAAACAAGGTTTTCACCTATGCTAATTAACAAAGGGACGTTTGAATACCACATACAACTTGGAATCTGTTGTAGGATGCCTGCACTCCTGCTCCCCTCCTGCTCTATGCTTGGGGCACCCCCCAATCACTGGGGGCTGCCCAGTGCTCCTGGAAGTGCTGCCCTACTTGGGATTTCGGCACTGGACCCTTGCCCTCTGTCCCTTGACCTTGAAGAACATTCTTTAGAACTCACAACCCCCTGCTTGCCGACTTTGGGTGATGGAGGCATGGTGGCCAGATTGAAAAGTCTCCCTAGCCTCAGGAACGCCAAGGTGTCACCATGAACACAGATCACACCTCAGCTTCCAGAACTCCTACTTCGAATGTGGATCCCAACCCCTTAACTCATTGTGTGAGCTTGAATGAGTCATATCACTTTACTGAGCCTCAGTCTCCCCATTGGTCGGAAAGAGGGTGATAACACCTGCCTCACAGAGTATATTCATTTGTTCAGTAAATATCTACAGAGCACCTACTGTTTGTATTGGGGCTATAACAGTGAACAGAACAAACATCCCTTCCTTATTGGAACTCATGGTCTCATAAGGAGGATAGACAAAAAGCAAATAAATGTATAAGATAATGTCCAGGAGGAAGAAAAAGCAGACAGGGTCATAGACAGAAAGAGAGAAGGGCCAGAGCTCCTTGGTGAGTATAGTCACAGAAGGCTTCCTGAAGGAGGTGGCATTTGAACAGATCTGACTGAAGTGAAGGAGTGAGCCTTGCAAGTCTGAGGGGAGAGCTTTCCAGGCAGAGGGAACAGCAAATACCAAAGCCCTGAGGTGAGAATATGCTTGGTGTGTTGGAGAAGCAGCAAGAAAGCAAGCTGGCAGGGATGCATGAGTGAGGGGAGAGGAAATGAGGACAGGAAGATAGGGAGAGAGCAGACTGCAAGGAATCTGGGTTTTATCCCAAGTGTAGCAGGGAGAAAACTTGAAGTTATTCACTGAGGAAGCCCTCCTACGTTGTGTGTCCTTGCATATGAGAAAAGTGGGCAGGAACACACTAAAGCCACCCTCCTGTCCATGACCCTGTCTGTGTCCCTTTGGTGGAAAGTGTCCCTCCTCCCGTGCACTGATGCTGGAAGTGGCAGCCAGGTTGTAGTTCCCATAAAATAACACCGGGTGGCGACTCTGGGTCATGTTTCTAAATGGTAGGTTATTGATTCCAGAGCGGTGCTTCCCAAACTTGTACATCATCAGAATCACCTGAAGGGCTTGTTGAAACCCAGATTGCTGGGTCCCACTCTCAGAGTGTTTGATCTGTAGGTTTGGGGTGGGTCCCAAGAGTCTGTGTTTCTAACAAGTTCCAAGTGGTGCTGATGCTGCTGGTTCAGGGACCTCACTGTCAAAGCCCCTGGTTGGAGGCCTGAGGTGGTAACTAGGACTGCTTCCTTCATTTGAGATGGGGTGGGAGTTCCCTGGCGGTCCAGTTGTTAGGACTCCGTGCTTTAACCGCGAGGGCGCAGGTTCAATCCCTGATTGGGGAACTAGATCCTACAAGCCATGGGGCACGGCCAAAAAAAAAAAAAAAAAAAGAGGTGGAGTATCAGAGGTGTCTGACCAAAACACTTCATTGCCTTCTCATCATATTTAGAATTAAATCTAGTTCTCTGACCAGGTCCCTCTCCACCCCCATCATGATTCAGGTCCTGGTTTCTTTCCTCACCTCATCTCCTGCCTCTCTCTCTCTCCCTTCCTTCCTTCCTTCCTTCCTCTCTTTCTTTCTTTCTTCCTTCCTCCCTCCCTCCCTCTCTTCCTTCCTTCCTTCCTTCCTTCCTTCCTTTCTTTCTTTCTTTCTTTCTTTCTTCCTCCCTCCCTCCCTCCCTCTCTTCCTTCCTTCCTTCCTTTCTTTCTTTCTTTCCACAAGCTGTTTATTCTTCCTATTATAAAACTGCTTTCAGGGCCACATTACAGTAACGTGCACTTGGACAAGAGAAAGAAGCCATCACTTGGTACAGACAGAATAGGAGCTTTCAGACAACCAGGAGAGCAATGGAGAGCTGTCCCCTTTCGAGGTGGTAACAGAAAGTAGAAATTCTGTTTCAAAGGTCAGCACTGCAAATACAAAGCACAACATTGGTCTGTCATCTCCTGCTGCTTCTTAAACAGTGACCACACTGTTTCGCTCAGTTCCCTGAAGCTAGTTCCTGCATCAGAGCCTTTGCACGTGCTGTACCTCCCACCTGGGATGCCTTTCCCACAGCCTGTTCTTTGGTTGGCATCCTTTCATTCCTCATGCCTCAGCTTGAATGTCACCATTCAGAGAGCTTTTCTTCTGCTGGCAAGGAAGCTGTTGGCCCTGCTCCTGTTCATCCCTGTTCTTTTCCTTTTGAGTGCTTGTGGTGGTTTGTAATTGTTTAGCCCAGTGGTCCCCAACCTTTTTGGCACCAGGGACCGGTTTTGTGGAAGGCAATTTTTCCATGGATGGGGTGGGGAGGGATGGTTCAGGCGGTAATGCGAGCAATGGGGAGTGATGGGGAGCAGCAGATGAAGCTTCGCTGACCTCCTGCTGTGCAGCCCCGTTCCTAACAGGCCGCAGACCAGTAATGGTCTGCAGCCCGGGGGTTGGGGACCCCTGGTTTAGCCTCTATCTTGGTTAATTTTCTCCTGTCTAGATTCTAGTCCCTTGAAGGCAGGGGCTGGATCTGTCTTGCTTTCTGCTTCATCCCAAGTACCCAGGACAGTAGGCCCCCAGGAAATAGTTGTTGAATAAATAAAACCAAAGACTTTTCCAGACTCAACCAGAGAGCCAGTGGGGGAGTGGGGACTCCATGTAAAGGATACTTATGCATTGTGTGATGTTCAGCATCGCCTCACCCTAGTCCCAACCCTGACATTCAGAGTGTTCTGGAAGGAAATAAAGATGAGTAAGACGATGTTTGTAAATAGTTTACAGCCTTGTGAGTGTTCCTAGCTCACTATCTACCTCATTTGGTTAGCATAGGGGCTGCTGGGAGGGACTCCCTCAGAGTTCTGGGTTTGGTGGGCAGAGACACTGAACAAATAATACATTTATAAATCCTTTCTACCTCTATTACTGCATTGCACCCTCAGGTTAAAAAAAAGTATCCCAAACTTGGCAATGATGCAAAAAGAGAACTGCATGTCCTTTCAGAAATATGCTGGAGCATTGTCCAACAGGCCCACCCAAGGGTTATCCAACTCTCTAGGGAAATAGATCTTTATTTGACTTGTCATTTACTTACTTGTTAGGGCCCAAACGCAGGAAAGTTATGTAATCACTTGTAGATTTATCTTGCAAATGATTTTTGTCCAGTAGAAAAGATCACCCGGAAGGTTACAGTTCTTTTGCCAGTTTCACTCTGCAGTCATATTTCAGCATTTTGTCTTTCATTGATTATAAACATTTCAGACTCTCTTATCCTCTTTGAACCAGCTTCTCTGTCCTGCTGCTAAGTTGAATGCTAATGAATTACATATAATTTTGGCACATGCTTACTTTTTATTTCTATGAGAGCTATGTTTTAACTTTTAAAAAATTAAGCTTTTGGGACCGGCACCATCTTTATGAGAGACACTGATCATCCCTGTTTTCCAGATGGGTCTAGTGAGGCTCAGAGAGGTAGAGTATTTGTCTCCACGAGCAAAAGTGGTGAAGCTGGGACTTGACCTTAGGTCAGCCTGACCTCAGAGTGCCCGGTCCTTCAGCGATGCCACACTCATGTGCCCAGTGCTGTTCTGGGCACTTTATAAACTCTTCAAATTTAATTCTCACAACTCAGCAAATGACATGTTACTATCTCCATTTAAGAGATGAGGAAACTGAGGACTAGGGTTGGGAAAGAAGTCACCCAATGTCACTGAACCCTTTGAAGGCCAACATCAAGCCTTTTGGAGTCAGACAGACCTGAGTTTCAACTCTGGCTCATGCCCTCTCTAGACATGTGACCTCAGGCAAGTTGCTCACCTAACTTCTCTGAGCCACAGTGCAAGATGGGAAGAAGAACCCCTTCCATGTGGTGGCTGTTGGTAATGTTTGCAAACAAATCTAGGCCCAGGGCCCCCAGGCTCTCAGTGACACCAACTTCTCTTGTTCTGGAATCAGGAGGGAAAGAGCAGTTGATCTGGTGTTGGCCGTTCCCAGGCTGACTGGCCTCAGAAAGATCCTGGAAGGACAGGCCAGTGCCTGGGGAAAACTGGAGGGAGGAGTTGCTGAGCAGGAGTGTTGGGGGAGCTCAAAGGAGTCCTCAAGGAGCTCAGGTGGGCACAGGTGTGGACCACTGGGCAGGACTCCAGTCAGTCTGCTGGGGACAGCACTGGAGCCTGGGCTTTAGAGTCAAGCAGCCCAAAGCTCTCTGGGCTCTAGCTTCCAGATCTGTAAAATGGAATAATAATAACTCTTCCCTGTTTTGGATTATTGTGAGGCCTCTGGGGACAGTGGGCTTAGCTGGAGGGGTGGTATTCTAGAATGTTCCCTAGAACCTTAACCCTGTATAAAGGAGACAGACCCTTGACTGTGGCCTTTCTGAAACCTGAGGAGGTTATTGATCATGTACTGATAAGGATAATGACAGTAGAGAACATCTGAGATAGATTAGGGGCCACTGGGAGGTTCTTCCTCAGAATTTTGGGCCCGTTTCGTCAGAAACATGGCACAAATACACAGCCAAGGGTCGTTTAGGGCTTTGCAGTTTACAAAGCCCTTCCACGCTGTGGCGTTGCACCCTTGTGTTAAGACAAACTCTCTGTGTCGAGCACTCCAAGTGCTTGACATGCTTTATTTTACTCTTCCCAAACACTTGAAGTAGGTGGTGTCTTGACCCCCACTTTTCAGCTGAGGAAACTGAGGCACAGAGAGGTTAAATGACTTGCCTAAAACTACACAGCTAACAAGTGACAGAGTGGGGACTGGAGCACAGACAGCCTAGTTCCTGAGCTGGCCTTTGAGTGGAGAGACCACACAACAAGTTGGAGGCTCAGAGGCCTTTGGAGGGACCTGAGGCTCCTCTGGCCACTCCTGCCTGGCCTTGTTCCCTGCTATGCCCCCCTGGAGGTGGCTGGAGGTGAGGAGGGAGGCTGGGTGGGGCGCTGAGCCTGAGGGGGAGGCTTTAGGGCCCAGGCCAGGGAGGCAGGGAAGGAAAGGATGGAGGGAGGGCCTCTGTTCCTCCAGAGCAGCTGAGGGGAAGATGAAGGCCTGAGGAGACGTAGCTAGGGCCCAGATGAGGAGGAAAGGAAGAGGCTGGGAGGCGGAAGATACAGCTGCAAGGGAGGAAGCAGAGTCTGGAGTCTCAGGGGAGAGAGCTGGGGGTGGGCTGGGGATAGGCCAGGCCCTTGGCCCGGGGTTCTGGACCCCTGTCACTCCAAGTCTGGAGTCCCACAAGCGGCAGGACCCAGGACTGGGCAGAGGCGTTCTCTCAACAGATGCCCCTTCACTCTTGTGCTAGGCTATGCTGGGGCTGCTGAGGTGAACTCAGGGTCCCTGCCCTTGGTGGCTCACACACTCTGAGCTCAGCTGAGTGACCAGATGGGCACTGTCTAGGGCATTCATTCATTCATTCAACAAATATCTATGGAGGGCTCACCATGTGCCAGGCTGGGCTCCTAGCAAGAAACGAAGTCCCTCTGAAGAGACACTGAGGTTCTCTTCAAGGAACCTCCAATCTCATGGGGAGATGGAACTAAACACAGAAAACAAATCCAGGTACAGAATCACATCGGACTGTAGAGCCTGTGAGGGGCGCAGAGCTGTTTGATGAGGGTCGTCAGGGGGAGCCTCTGAGGAAGTGGCATTGGAGCAAAGACCTGAAGGAGGTGAGGCTGCAGCTATGTGAATCGGGGGGAAGAGCAGTCCAGGCAGAGGGAGCAGCCAGTGCAAAGCCCTGGGGCAGGAGCATGCCTGGCATGGCGGGGGATGGTGAAAGACAAGGAGGCCAGCGTGGCTAGAGGCAGGTGAATAAGGGGGTGACAGAAGATGAGGGTAGACGGGTGGCATCAGGGGCAGGTCATGTAGGGCCTCGAAGTCTCCTGTAGGTACTTCAGCTATTTCTCATGTGACATGGGGAGATTTTGGAGAGTTTTGAGCAGAGGAGTGCATGACCTGACTTGCGTTTTAACAGGATTCCCCCATCCCTGTGGCTGCCACTGGAGAAAAGATGGGGAGGTGGGGCAGCAAGGGCTGAAGTAGGGAGCCCAGGAGGAGGCTGGTGCAGCTGGCTGTTCAGCAAGGATGGCAGCCTGGCAACAATCGGGGCTCTAACTTTCAGTGGAACTAAAGACGCACTGTAATATGGGCCAGGTATTATCCTAGGTGCTTGGTATTTACTGCTCTTTTAATCCTCACTACAACTTTTAGACAGGTAGGGTTTGTTTTGTTTTGTTTTGTTTTTTTTGCGGTATGCGGGCCTCTCACTGCTGTGGCCTCTCCCGTTGCGGAGCACAGGCTCCGGACGCGCAGGCTCAGCGGCCATGGCTCACGGGCCCAGCCACTCCGTGGCATGTGGGATCTTCCCGGACCGGGGCACGAACCCAGGTCCCCTGCATCGGCAGGCGGACTCTCAACCACTGCGCCACCAGGGAAGCCTGACAGGTAGGTTTTTTCTTACTGTGTATGTCCATTTATATCTGCACAGATGATCTCTTTTTTCCCTTTTTTCTTTTTTATTGAGGTGAAATTCACATAACATAAAATTAATCATTTAAAGTGTACAATTCAGTGGCATTTAGTACATTCACAGTGTTGCACAACCACCTCTCTCTGGTTCCAAAGCATTTTCATCACCAAAAGAAAACTCTGTGACCATTAAGGAGAAATCATATTTTGATCCTCATTTTACACATGAACACACAGAGGCCTGGCAGGTAGAGGCACTTGCCCCAGGTCACCAGCCAGGAAATGGAACAAGCTGGCTGCAGGTGTGGGAGAGACACGTCGACAAGCTCCCTCGGATGGACTCGAGCCCCTTCGGTCCCCTTCAGTCACCCCTAGTTGACAGCACCAACCTGCCTTCTGAGGAGGGTGCGCCTGTGCCCCTCCTAGGCTTCTGTGGAAGGGGCGGGGGACATCTGAGGCCAGAAAAGAGGGAACCACTGAATAGTGGCCTGAGCACCCTCTCCCACGTGGCATAGGGTAGGGAATGCCGGCTCTGGAGCCAGGCTGAGTTCAAGTCCTGCTTCCCCCGCCCACCAGCTGTGTGATGTTGAGCAAGACCCCTCTCCCTCCACTTTTTTCCTTTTCTGTAAAGTGGGGACAATAAGAGCACTTACTTTATTGGGTATTGGGGGAAGTGAGTTACCAAGGACTAGAGCTCAGTGCTGCCCATAGTATGTGCTCAGTAAACAGCAGCCCACCTTCCCATCTCAGCACCCTGCATTCCTAGAAATAAGTTGAGCAAATCCCTAAATGAACCTCAGTGTTGGGCCTTGTGAGCCATCTGGGAGGAGGCACCCTCTATTACCAGAAAGAACGCAGTCCATCTTGTAAGCAATCATTAATTCTCAAGGTTGAGAGAATGGTGCAGACTTTTTATATCAACTGTATCAGGATATAATTAATATAAAATCGAGGGTACCCGTGTTATCCATTTAAAATGTATCTTTCCATGACTTTTGACAATGTGCACCCTGTGTAACCACCACCGAATCAGGATGCAGAACATCTCTATCACCCTAAAACTCCCCTGTGCCCCTCACCTGTCACTCCCACCTCCTGGCCCCAGGCCGCCACTAATCTGATTTGTCACTGTTGTTTGGTTTTGCCTTTTCTAGAATTTCACAGAAGTGAAATCAGACAGCATGTACTGTTTTGTGCCTGGCTTCTTTCCTCATTTTATGTCTCTGAGATTCTTCCATGTTGTTGCATGTATCAGCAGTCTGTTTCTTTTTATTGCTGAGTAGTACTCCACCAAATATTCCATAAACATTTCCAGCGGGTCATTTTTCATTCTGTGCAGAGTCTTCCCCCAGTGCATGTCCAGAAATCCTTTGCTTTCCCTTCCTGATCCTTGGGTGAAACTCCATCCCACTGAAGGAGAGCCCAGCTCTGCGCAGGTCCTGGGAGGGCTGGAGAAGCCCTCAGTCTTGGGGCAAACAAACCTCACTGTTGCCATCGTTGATTACTCTCTTAGTAAACCTCTGCCATCTTCTCTGTGGACTCACTCCCAGGTGATGTCACCCTGCCCTGTGACTTTAGTCCACTCGTGCCCCGATGACTCTTAAATGTAGATCTAAGATGTAGGGAATTCCCTGTCGGTCCAGTGGTTAGGACTACACGCTTTCACTGCCGAGGACACAGGTTCAGTCCCTGGTCAGGGGACTAAGATCCTGCAAGCCGCACAGCATGGCCAAAAAAAAAAAAAAAAAGATCTAAGATATAGATCCAGGCTCTCCCCTGAGCTCTAGACACTGATACTTGGCTGCCCATCAATGGCCCCACACCTGTTCCTCCTGCAATTCTCTTGGACTCAGTAAAGGGCCGCCCTTCAAGCCACTGCTCAGGCCCAGTACCAAGGAGGGACCTCCTTGCCTCCTCCCATCTCACCCCTGCTTCTTGTCCATCAACTGGTGCTGTTGGTCCCACCTCTGACATACCTCTGGAATCCCATCCCATCTCCCCAACCCCACCGTCACTTTCATCTGTCAGCTGGACTTTTTTTTTTTTTTTTTTTTTTGCGGTACGTGGGCCTCTCACTGTTGTGGCCTCTCCCGTTGCGGAGTACAGGCTCCGGACGCACAGACTCAGCGACCATGGCTCACGGGCCTAGACGCTGCGCGGCATGTGGGATCTTCCTGGACCGGGGCACGAACCCGTGTCCCCTGCATCGGCAAGCGGACTCTCAACCACTGCACCACCAGGGAAGCCCCTGTCAGCTGGACTTTGATGTCAGGAACCCCATGCAGCTGTGTAGACAACATCAGTTTCACACTGAGAGCTGATGGCCAGGGGCGGATGTGGGCTTATGAGGACACAACTGGGGACTCCAAGGTCTAGATGTGAGTCCTGCTTATGTCACTATCCGTTGTATGATCTTCAGTAAGCTGCATCCCCTCCTGGTCTCAGTTTTCTCCTCCCTGAAGTGGGTATGAATGTGTCTGCCTCACTGGGCAGTGGAGACGGTCCAATGAGATAACTTTGTCCGTGGTGAGGGGAGGGGAGGCCTCCAGCAGGAGGCAAGGATTTTATTCCACAGGTATTTATTGCACACCTACTTTGTGCCAGGCACTGTGCTTGGTTCTGGGGATGTGATGGCAGATAAGAATGTCACTGTCTTTGCTCTCAGAGCTTTACTGGTGGTAGGAGAATGGGGAGACAGAGGAGGGCACCCCTGGCAGGGGGCATGGCATAAGCAAGGGTGTGGAGGTGGGATGGATGGCAGTGCAGGGGTGGGGGATGGGAGACACAATCTCCTGCCCTAAGCCGTGGGAGAACCCGTGAGAACCTGAGACATCAAATTCAGTTCAGGGCCCCCATGCAGCAACACTGGAGCCCCCTTTGTAGAGGCCAAGGAAGGAGCCCTCGCTGCCAGGCTGTGGGGAGCCACCTTCTTGCTCCTGTTGCACCGTGCCCCCTTGACTGGGAGCCCCAGGCTAGGGCCTTCCCCAGCAGGGACACGCCTCCCCAAGAAGCCATGACCTGGCAGAGTCTCTGGGATGCTCGTGATGACATTTCCCACCTGGGCCCCCAATCAACTCCTGGTTGGCCACTGTGGGAATCTCACCTTTTGAGTCCCCAGGGCCCGGTTCTCTGCCTCCGAGGCTGGAAGTGAGACCATGCCCTGGCTTAGGAGTTAGCAAAAGACCCGTGTGTGTGTGTGTGTGTGTGTGTGTGTGTATGTATGTGTATGGGTGAGTACATGTGAGAGAAACAGGCGGAGACAGGGAATGAATCTGACTGTGAGAGAGAGATTAAGGTGAGTGTGTGTATGTGTGAGAGAGAATAAATTGTGTGTGTGTGAGTGTGTAGAGCATGAAAGGTCACCCCTGCCCAGGCCAGGCAGCTGGACTAATGGTCCATTTCCCCCTGGTCTGGAGGCCTCCTCCAGGCCCCCAGCTGCCCTGATGGGCCAGGTCAGCCCCCCCACGGGAGCCCCCAGCCGCTCCCCACTCGGCTTTCCTTGTATTGTGCGCAGCCTGGTTCCTCGAGGAAATGGGGCGGCTGCTGGGTGCGGGGGCGGCCGCCAGCAGCCCCACCCCCTTCCCCCCATTGTCACTCCTGGCTTTGGCCCCTAGCCCCTGCTGCTGACACTAAAAATAGTCTTGTTCACAGGGAGACGGCCGCACCCCTGAGCGGGCTTCCAGGCTGGACGTGAGGTTGGGGTTGCCAGGACAGAGCTGTCCCCGGGGGAGTGATGTGCCCCCATCAAGTGACCTGGGTCAAAGCACAGTAGGGCTGTGTGACCTCAGGTCACCTTCTTCCCCTCTCTGAGCCTCAGTTTTCTCATCTGTCAAATGGGGATAAGGACCCCTACCTGCTGGGGTTGCTCTTGAGAGTGAACAGAAGTGTGGCTGGGTCCCGAGGGCTCTGTTCTTGTCTGGTCAGGGGTTGGTGCTACCTGAGTATCTGGAGAGCCTGAGGCGAGAGGGCATAACATGCCTTTAACCTTGTTCCATTTTCAGTGGCTGGCAAGGGCCTCCAATTTCCCCCCAAACAGAGGAGCTGAGGTGCTGAAGAGCCCTCCTGGGAGTCTAGAGGCATCTGCAGGTGTGCCGTGTGAGACCTGGCAGGTGCCTTCTGTCTGAACCTCTGAGATCTGTGTGAGCTTACACTGAATCTTGTGGCCGGGCTGGGACTTGAACCCATGTCTCCAGCTTCTGAGGGTAGTGTTTTTTCCGCTTTGAGGGGCTGCCTCCATGCTGATGACTCTACAGACTTCCTGGCTGCATCACCTTGTTTTTAGTCCACAAACCATGATTCATCGCAAAGGAAGATGTTGGGCAGTGGGTGTTGAGCCCTGAGCTGGGGGCTGGGCAGCTCCCCTGGAGCCCGCATGGGTGGACAGCTGCCTTCACTGTCCTGTGGCCACTGAGATGGGCCTGCACAGGAAGGGTTATCTGTGTGTCTGTCTGTATACCAGGCTCTTTCTTTCTTTCTTTCTTCCTTTGTTCTTTTTTTTTCAACCATGATATATTTCAGACATGGGTTCTGTTATATACTTTCAGGATCTGGAACTCTTAGAATTACTCTTGTCACAGTTGCAATTTTATATGTGTTTCTGTGATTATCTGTGTCTCCCACTAAGCCTGGACCTTAGGGCAGAGACTGAGACTTTATTACTAATTCATGTATCCCTCGAGACAAATACAGAGTGAATGTTCTCTTATGCAGACCCTGATTCTGTGCAGGTTTGTCTCCATCCACTTGTGTTTGGGGATTCGTGAGGACGCCTTGTCACCTGGTTTTGATGTAAATCTTGTCCATGGGGTTTTGGTTTGCCAACTAGTTGCTTTGCCTGTTTTGATGTGGGGATTTGGGAAGATTCAAAAACTGTGTTTCCACCAAAGTCACAGCCGTCTTCCCAGAATCTGATATTTATGCATATGGAAAAAAAAATCAGTACTCAAGGTGTTGAGTGATGGGTCTCCCTGAGACCCTGGAGATGACCACTGTTCCCAGTTCGGGGCTCCTTGCACATCAAGCAAATGTAGGTACTCAGCCTGGTTCTTACACAGACACCGGTGTATCCTGCTTTTTGCATTGCACTTAGCACTGTGTTTTGACATCGTTCCAAGTCAGTATACAGAGTACTTTCCCATTTAAAACTAAAAATGGCTGCATATAAAGCAGGGACTTTTTGTACCATGGACCCCTTTGGCATCTGGTGATAGGATGGACCCCTTATCATAATCATGGTTTTTTAAGCTCATAACATAAAGTGCATAGGATACAAAGGAAGCCAATCATACTGAGATGCCATTACCGCAATAGCAACAAGGGTTTGTGCTGCAGTAATAGACAAGCTTCTTTATTAACACATTAAATAAAAGGTGTGCGGGCAGGTATGGGGTCTCAGTGAGCTTAAACAATACATGGAGGGGTCTGCAAGTGCTGTGATGTCAGACTTAAGTGTCTCCAACTTCTACTGTCACAAGGTCACTGCTGACCCTGCCAGGGCTCGTGGTCCACATTTGTACTTGAAGGAAATGCTGCGTTTCAGTTAGAGGTTAGTGAATATAAAGTTGTTATTTTGTTCCTATCCAAGTTCACAGAGCCCCTGAGTTCTGAACCCCAGGTCCAGAAGCCCTGCTGAAAATTGTGGCTGCCCTCACTTTATTCAACCAGTGTCTTACTGAAAAGTCACCGTCTCAGCATTTCTCCAAGTCCCATTGTTGCACAGATGGGGAAACCGAGGCCCAGGCTGGTGAGTGGACTGGGGTGGCAGAGCCCCGGGTCCTGACTCTGGGCCCAGGCGCTTGCCCAGCTCCTCTCCCACCAGGCTGGTGGCAGGGAATCCACCAGGAGCAGGTTGGCAGCTGGCGTCCTGTCCTGAGAGTGACCTGGCCCCGCCTGCGCCCTGCACCCGCCCTGGCCGGCACAGCTGTGGATGTGAGAGGAGGCTTGGCTCCAATTCACCCAGGCACATTCCTGGCCCAGCCACTATTTTTTTTTTTTTTTTTTTTTGGTGACTCTTTCTCCCACACCCCCAACCCTCACCCCCCTTTTCCTCAAAAATGCTCTGTCTCTCCCCAGAGGGTCCCTTTGGGCGGTGGCTCCTGGAGGGAAATGCGGCCTGGATTTCCTGGAACATGCGGAGCTGGAGTCCCAGGGCTGGGAGGAGGGAAGCTGCTGGCAGCAGAGCAACACCCGCCCCCAAACATAACTGGGTTCTCTGGAGAAAGGGGGTGAGCTGGAGCCTCAGGATTCCCATTTCATTGGGCCCTCCTAAAAGAGGTGCCTCCTGCTGCAGTGATGGGCTGCTGTGAGATGCACCCCCCCGCCGCCCCCCACCCCCGGGAATCCTGGCTCTGTGACCTTTGGGGCTCTGTGACCTTGGACAAGCCACACATTCCTGCTGAGCTTTGGTCTCCTCACTCCTTAGTGTGGGGCCTGTGATCAGGACCTGCCAAGGCCTGCGGATGGTCCAGTGAGGGGATGGCTGTGCACCAGCCCTTCCCAAACCCAAAAGCCCAGCACCAGCAAGCTAGGTGTTTGGGGGATGTCAGGGATGCAGGTTTGGGGGATACACTGGGGCAGGGGTGGGACTGGAGACCCTCTGTCCTCCTTCATTTATTCATGTGACAAATACTTGCTGAGCACTTACCAATGTGGGGCTCAGCAGTGAACACAGGAGACCGAGGCTCAGACAATCAACAGACATATAAAAACCCCCATACAGTCAGGAAGAGATGAGTACTGTGGGGAAAAGTAAAGCAGGGAGCAAGGGTTGGGGGAGGGCCTCTGCTGGGGGACAGGAGAGCCGAGGCATGAATGGAGGAGACCGGGCTGCAGAGGGAGCAGTGGGTGCAGAAGGCTGTGAGGTGGGGGCAGGTGAGGGAGGGAGGAGGAGGCCTGTGCGGGGTGACGAGATGGACAGAGAGAGGCTGGGGGCTTGTAGCCCAGCAAGGGCTTTGGCTCCATCCCTGGGAAGCCAACAAGGGCTCTGACACATGCAGTGACATGTCTATAAACTAACCCACAGGGGTTGGGGGGCGTGGGGTGGGGCTGCAGGAGAGGCTTTGAGACCAGGCACGGCTTCTTCCCAGCTCTGCGAGTACGGGCAGGGAGCTGTCCCCCTCCAGCCTCAGTTTCCTCCTCAGTAAAGGGGGGCTCATAGCACTCAGATGGCTAAGAAGGACCATGAAGGGCGTAGCTACAGCTTTCCATGGTGGGAACTGCTCTTTCTGTGAGTCTGAAGCCACTGGCTTGGGCAGGGCTGAAGGCTGGCTTTGAACATGAGTGTAGGTGTGGCTTTGAATGAGACTGCTCAGCTTCTGGAGATGTGTGGGGTCATGACCTGGGATGAGGATACCCCTGAGTTGTCTGCAGCCCCTCTCCCTTTCTGGGTACAGAGCTGGATTTAGGGGAGCGAGGGTCAAGGAGCTGCCTTGAGATGTGTAGGCAGAGGAGGCTAGGGGTCCTCCTGGGTGTCTCTGCAGTCTCAGGACGCTCTTCCAACTCTTCCCCCTCCCTAGAGGGGGCTGGACCCACTGGTGTGCTCAGTCAGCCTCCCTCTCTCCCCTGTCCTCAGCCTCAGTTTCCTCATCTGTGAGGGGAGCACAGCAAATCCCAGCCCTGGTGGTGATGGGGAGGGTTGGAAAGCAGTGGTTTGTCATGCCTGATGTGCTTGGACAGGACCCCCTGTCGAGGAGGAGGGAACCCACCTACCTGGGCACAGTGCTAAGTGCTGCCATGCATTAGCTGAAAGCCAGTGGGACCGTTTCACTCCACTGAAATCTTCAGTGACCTCCTTTTGCTCTCCAGATGAAGAACAAACTCCTGTCACAGGTGCCCAGGCCTCCTGGCTCTTCCTCATTGATGCCAACTTTGTTCCAGCATCCAGGCCTTTGCATTGATTCCTATACCCTTCCCCCTTGGCCTAGTAATCTTCCACGTCCTGTTCAGCTGAGTTTAACTGCCTCTTCCTAGAGGAAGCCCACCCTGACCTGCAAACTAGGTTGGGTCTCATGTTCAATGGTCCTAACGGTGCCGCCTCTTCTCCTGGTAACACCCATCACTGTTGTAATTTCATGGTGGGATTGTTACTTGGTTATTGACTGTCTCCATATTAAGGCTGTAATCCATGAGGGCAGGGACGCTGTCTCATTCAGAACTGTAGCCCCAGCATCCAACACAGTGCCTGCACATAGTAGATGCCCAATAAATGCCTGTGGGGTGATGGAGAAATCCTCTTGACAACCAGGGGAAGGAGGTGGTATTATTCCCTTTTTACAGATACGGAACCAACGGCACAGAGAGGTTAAGTAACACACCCCAAGGTCACAGCGCTAGAACAAAGCCGGAATCAGATGGTGTCTGTCTGGGGATGTCTCCCGGCCAGCAGGGCTCAGAACGTGGGCAGATGGGGTTATGCAGGGAGGAACTAGGACCATCTGGATAGGGAAGGGGTGTGGGGGTGAGCCCCACCCATCCGTGTTTTCTCCTCACTATGGTGGTTCGTGGCTGTTTTCCTCAAGGGCGACTCAGGTGACCTTCAGGTTGGTCCCAGGGGCCGGCTGGGTGGAGGGCCCGGTCTGGCCCAGGCTGCTTTTCTCGCCGTTTGCCTGCTCCTGGCTTCACGCACAGATTACAACTTCCCCTCCACGGCTGTCTTACGCAGGCCACCTCCGGCTCGCCATTGTCTCATTGTTTGCCGAGGGAAGCTCCAGGAGGAAATTAACCTGCTGCTCACCCCAAGCAGGGAGTTTCACCCCCAGTCCCCACTGGGAATGCCTGGGGCCTGGGCAGGAGGGGGTGGGGGCAGGTAGTAGACAATACAACGGGCAGCCTTGAAAGGAGTGAGCTTCCAGGCAGGGAAAAATGCAAGCGGAGGCTCCATTCCCTGGCAGATTTATTAGGCCCTATCACGGGCCAGACTGTGTGTCATGGAACTGGAGATACAGATGCGAGACAAAGATCTTCTTAAGGACCCTGTAGCTAATGAGAGGCCCTGTGCAGGGGCCTCAGGGTCAAACGCCTCTGAGGGCTGGGCAGCTAACAGAAATCTGAAGGCACGTGGGCAATGGGGAGTGGTGGGGCATATAGCAAAATTAAGACTGCGGGCATCTCCTAACGGGCTTTAGATTCTGATTTCATTTTAACAAGGTGCTAAAGAAACAAAATGGATCCCCCAGGCTGGTGTAGCCTGCAGACTCCCTCTAGACCTTTAGAAGGGAATTCTTGTGTTGGGGTGAAATAAGGGTATAGTTGTTCTTTGTGTCCCACACCTCGTCCCCTCAGCTCACCACTGATTTTAGCTGGAGCCGTGGTGAGCACTTCCCAGCATACTGACGTTATACCATTTCAAGCACCTCTCAGTCATTTGGCTTCTCTGAAGCCTTGGGAACTCTCGGCCAGGACTTGGGAGGAATTGACCCGCCCAGGGGCAACCCTCCATCACAGGGTGAGGGCTGCGGGGTATGGGAGTTGGTAGATAATTGTCTCAGCCTCTTATCCACTGGAGGTGATTCCCCTTGGCTGCTCAGAAGGTTAGCGGTGAGATAGGGCACCTGTCACCCATGTTAGAAACTGACTCAGTCACTCCCCCTTTTTTTTTTTTAAAATTTAATACATTTATTTATTTATTTTTGGCTGCATTGGGTCTTCATTGCTGGGCGTGGGCTTTCTCTAGTTGTGGCGAGCGGGGGCTACTCTTCGTTGCGGTGTGCGGGCTTCTCACTGCAGTGGCTTCTCTTTGTTGTGGAGCACAGGCTCTAGGCGCACGGGCTTCAGTAGTTGGGGCATGCGGGCTCAGTAGTTGTGGTGCACGGGCTTAGTTGCTCTGCGGCATGTGGGATCTTCCCAGACCAGGACTCGAACCCGTGTCCCCTGCACTGGCAGGTGGAGTCTTATCCACTGCACCAACAGGGAAGTCCCACTCCCTTTTTTTATTGCTTTTCCTCCCTTCCTTGTTTCACTCTCCCAGATACCCCTTGCTTCCTGGGCTACTTGGCACCCAAATCCTTGTCTCAGGTTCTGCTTTCGGGGGAATCCAAACTAAGACAATCTCTAACCTTCTTTCTGAATACATAATATAAGGTTATGATTCTAACCTTATGTGATTCTAAGATTGAGTGACTTTAACTCTGTGATTACAAGTTTTCATAAGTTGACCCATCAGTGATTCCAGAATGGCATCATTCTAATGTGGCCAAAACACACCTCTCAGCCATGTACTCAGACATGAAAAAAACATTAACACTCCATTTTCTATAAGGATTTTGCTTCTCCTGAACTCCTATTTTTCCTGATGTCAAAAAATGCAAACTTCAATCAAATCTAGACAAAAAAATAGTCACTTCAGATTTGAATGAAATTGAGTGAGTCAAGATTTCCCCTTCCTCCCTTTTTTCCTGGGTTGATTTAAGTCCTGGATGGGTGGGAACATCTTGATATTGGTTGGGGTTCAAGGAGAAGGTCTGTGACTGGTATTTCTCAAGATGTAGCCACCCTCACGGCCCTCCGGCCTGCCTCCCCCACTGCCACTGGGAAAAACCCCACCCATGTTAATACTTTGACTTCCAGGGTCAAAGAAACATGGTTCTTCCTGGGCCACTAAGTGTAAATACAGTTACAGCCACTCCATTCTTAGTCACCTGGGTAACGATTTGAACATTTTTTGCACCTCACAGGGCCCTGATACGCAAATTAATCATTCAATCTAATACATTTGCTGAGCATCTACTGTGAGTTGGGCATTGTGCCAGGCGCCGAAGATACACAGATGAAAAGACAGGCATGGTGTCATTCACAAACCAAATAAAGTGTATATATTTATAACTTACATATCGTGGTCTCTGTTAGGAAGGAAATAGGATGGGCAGAGAACGCCTCTTTGAGGAGTTATCCTTTAAGCCAAGACTAAGAGTCTAAGGTCAGGAGAAGCCACCGAAAGACCTATCAGGAAAAGGAGATGTCTGAGTTGTATCTGTAGCTGTAAACATTTTGTAATGTTGAAGGCATCTCCTGTATTTTACACCTTACCTTTCCCCTGTTTGTTAGTGGCCTCCATCACCTTAGAGAGGGGATAATGAGGCAGAAATGGAAGATATTTTTTTCTGAGTCTCAAAGCCTAAGCTTTTGGTTTGGAAAAATGAAGGAATTTAGTCAAAGCCCTGAGGAATTTGAGGGTATGCAATTTATACCCTCAAGAGAAGAATAGATGAGTCAGAATTGGTTTTCCTCTTTAGGAAATGAGATAAAGATTATCTGGGAGGTGGGGAGAAAGGTAGTGTAGCAGAGATACTTAGTCGTCATGCAATTATCGGATTTCCCCTTCTTCTATAGCTGCAGATGGCCACATACCTGAAGACGACATTTCCCAGTGTCCTTCATGATTAGATGCGGCTGCATGACCAGGTTCTGACAAGGGATGTATGAACCCAATGGTGTGTGCAACTTCTGGGTCATGTATTTAAAGAGAAAAGGGACATTCTCTCACCACTCCTCTTCTTCTCCTGCCAGCTGGAGTTTGACATGGTGGTAGAATCTGGAGAGGCCGTCTTAGACCACATGATGGAAGCCACATGTGAAGGACGTCAGGGCAACAAAGTGGAAGGAGCCAGAGTCTCTGACACCATGGGACTCCATATCAGCTGCACTTCTTACTCTCTACTGGTTAGTGAGAGAGAAATCAACTTCTGTCTTTTTTAGGACATAGTTTGGGCTGTGTTACACTAACTGAACTAGCATCCCAAGTAATACAGAGGGTCGGATATAGGAAGCTAGGGAGTGATTAGATACTGGTGTGTGACCCTGAAGAAAGAATACAGAAATCCAGGGTAATCTTAAGGGATCAGAGAACAGGACTTAACGGTCCCACTCCTGGGTTGAACCTAAGGAAGCCATGAACCTAGATGTCTGAGTAGGTGTGCAGGCCCCTGGACCAGGAGCCTTTCTGCACACACAGGGAGGTGGGGGAGTAGGTGACCTGAGAGGAGAAAGTGAAAGAAGGCACCCAGAATTGACCAAGATTAAGTTTCTACCACTCAGTGGAATGGAGGCTATTTATTTTGGATGTGGCCGGAGAGTTACACCTGCTGTACTTCTCCTCCCTCCTCCTTTCCCTTCTTCTTCCTCTTTTTCTTCTGCTCCTCCTCTTTTTAAAAAAAAAAAAATTTATTTATTTTTGGCTGCGTTGGGTCTTCACTGCTGCTCGCAGGCTTTCTCTAGTTGCGGTGAGCGGGGGCTACTCTTCCTTGTGGTGTGCGGGCTTCTCATTGTGGTGGCTTCTCTTGTTGCAAAGCACGGGCTCTAGGTGCGTGGGTTTTAGTAGTTGTGGTGCACGGGCTCAGTAGTTGTGGCTCACGGGCTTAGTTGCTCTGTGGCATGTGGGATCTTCCCAGACCAGGGATTGAACCCGTGTCCCACTGCATTGGCAGGCAGATTCTTTTTTTTTTTTTTTTTTTTTTGCTCTACGCGGGCCTCTCACTGCTGTGGCCTCTCCAGTTGTGGAGCACAGGCTCCAGACGCGCAGGCTCAGCGGCCATGGCTCACGGGCCCAGCCGCTCCGCAGCATGTGGGATCCTCCCGGACCGGGGCACGAACCCGTGTCCCCTGCATCGGCAGGCGGACTCTCAACCACTGCGCCACCAGGGAAGCCTGGCAGGCGGATTCTTAACCATTGTTCCACCAGGGAAGTCCCCTCCTCCTCCTTCTCCTTCTCCTTCTCCTTCTTCCTCTTCCTCTTCCTCTTCCTCTTCTTCTCCTCCTCCCAATACATTTTTGGCTGAGCACCAAGGCTCAGGTTCAGGTCCTAGCTCAGCCATCAGCCTGCTGTGTGGCCTTGAGCATGTTGCATCATTTCTCTGACCAGGGTGTTCTCACTGGGAACATAAAGAAATTGAACTCCAGGATGTCTAAGGTGGCTCTTTCTTCATTAATGTTCTGTGGATCTACTCTGTATCTGATACTGAAGTGGGTTCAGGAAAAGTGTGAGAAAGTGTCTCTCTTCCAATTCATGGAAGAATTGGACACAAACACGTGGGCATACAGGTATATACACACTTAAACAAATACATGTGGATAACCAAACATCACAGTAGCCAAGAGGAAATATAGCATCAAGGTTGAAGATGCAGGCTTTGGAACTGAACAGACCAGAGTTTCACCCCCATCTTCATCACTAACTAGCTGGTGACCTTGGGCAGTCACTGTACTTCTCTGAGTCTTGACTTCCTCACATTTAAACTGAGGGTAATACCTTTAGGGCTACCTTTAGGGCTCTCATGGACAGAAAATGAGGTAACATATGTAGAGCACCAAGCTCAATGCCGAGCATATGGTAGGCACTCAACACATGGTTGTATTGAAGAAAACTATGAATCGTGGTAGGAACCAGTGAAATGTAGAAAAGGGCAGGCGAGGAGGTCTCAAATGTAGAATAGAAGGCTCCCTGGGGGCAGGGTTGAGGGGCTCCTGGAGGAGGCAAAACATGAATGGTGCAGGGATGTGTAAAATTGTTAGCAGAGGGGATGAGGTACTACTAGAGGGAGAAGGAGAAAAGAGACACAGAAGCAAGGTGGAGCCAGGCTTGAGAAGATCTCTTCCTCCCACTGGACCTTATTTTCCTCGTTTGTAAAGTGAGCATAACAATATCTGCCTTGCAGTGTTGTTGCAACGATTACTAGAGATGATGTAAGTCAAGCGCCCATGAAGAGGCCTGGCTCATGGAAGCTTATCAAACATCAGCTTCATTCCTCTCCCAGGAAAGAGGGAGTCACAAAATATCAGGGTTAGAAAGGCCCTCAGAAATTATCCATGGTAATATACATGCCTATACATGAAGTGTTCACACATCATCAGTCTATCTAGCTATCATTTATCCATTTTTCATGCATCCATTCAAACACCAATGATTCATTTATCACCCATCCACCATCCATCTAGCCAAACGTCTATTCATCCTTCACCCACCATTTATTCCTTATCCATCATCATGCATTCACCACCAACACACTATCCATTTACCTATCATCCATTCTATATCCACCCTTCATCAATCTGTTTATCACCCATACATCCATTCAGCCAGCCACCCAGCCAACCATCATAATTCCATCTATCCATTTATCTATCATCCACCCATCATTCATCTGTCCACCATTCACCAGCCATTAATAGCCATCCACCATCTTTCATGCATTCATTAGTTCCTCATTCACCCATTCTTTATGCATCTACTTATCCCTCATCCATCCATCCGTTATTCCACTGGTCATTTATCTTTCAACTGTTTCTCATACATCAAGTATCCACCCAGCATATATTCCTCATTCACTTCTTCGTATCTATCATTCACAAGCCAGTCATCAACTCACCAATCTATTCTTCACCTATTCCTCTTCCATCTACCATCCATCCTTCCTTCACTCTTTTACTAAATATCTATCATTTATTAGGCACATCTATCATTATCTATGCAACTGACATCTATAAAAACACAATTAATCTAAACATTTCATCATCCATTTGTATCCATCTATCCAGTTGTCCATCCACTTATGTTTCATCTTCCATGTTACCTGCTGGGTAATCTGCACTAGGGATACAGACTAAATAAACTACAATCTGTCCTCAAGTAGTTCCGAGTCTAGTAGAGAAAGACAGACAAGCCAGGAAGTAGTTAAACGTAATGTGATGATGTGATGGCTACTGTTACAGCGGAATGATTGTACCAAGCACCGTGGGGGAGAACACAGAGGAAAGAGCCATAAACTCTGTCTGAGGCAAAGAAGGAATGATTCACAAAAGGGGTGGCTGTTGAACCGGGTCTTGAAGGTTAAGTAGAAGTTCAACTGGTGTTTTTTTTCGGGGGGGGTGGAAACTGAGTCCTAAAGCAGGGAAATGAGTGCCCAACCATACTGAGAGCAACAGGGTAGAGACTTGTAACTAGGTCTGCAGCCTCCTAGAGGAGTGTTTCCACTTCCCAAATCTGGGAAGACATGTAAGTGAAGAGAGCCCACCTCAAAGCAGGGGAGAGGCTGCTGTTTCAGAATGGGGTGGTGAAGGGGATTTCCTTAGACATCGGCTCTCCATTCAGGGACAGGTGAAAGCAGAAGCACCAGGAACTGGCACGGATTTGACAAAGGGAAGAAAAGAATGGCCTTGGGAGGGAGTGAGGTGAGGTGAAGTTGGATCAGAAAGGAGACCCCTAGCATCTCCTTGCTGCCTTTACTCAGGTAATTATTAATAATATTGTTACACGGCAATATTGTTACACTCTCGCAGCCATGTTTTATTCAGCACAGACTATGTGTTAAGCTTTCCGTGCGTTATCGCGTTTTGTTCCCTACCTGCAGAAACCCTAAGAAGTAGTTATTACTTTCATTTACATTTTACAGATGAGGAAACTGAGTCTCTGAGGAGGTAAACTAGGAGTTAAATCTAGTTCATGGGGCTACAAATTCCATGTCTTTCCCACTCTGCTTCCTCTCTCTCATGGTCCTTTGGGCATGGTATATTGCTACGCTAGTCACTGAGCATGGGGGATGAGTAGGGAAGGAGGAGGGGCGGTAGGAAGAGGAGAATCATACATGACTTAGACAAAATTACTTATGTACTAAAATGTATGCTCCGTCACAGTGGAGATTCTCTCTGTATCCCCAGACTTTTTTTTTTTTTTTTTTTTTTTTGCGGTACGCGGGCCTCTCACTGTTGTGGCCTCTCCCGTTGTGTAGCACAGGCTCCGGACGCACAAGCTCAGCGGCCATGGCTCATGGGCCCAGCCGCTGCGCGGCACGTGGGATCTTCCCGGACCGGGGCACGAACCTGCATCCCCTGCATTGTCAGGCGGACTCTCAACCACTGCGCCACCAGGGAAGCCCGTATCCCCAGACTTTTAAACAGTGCCTGGCACATAGTGGACAGTAAATATCGGTTCTTGTTTGAATTCTATTGCAAAGAAAATGGATGACCAACTAGAATATAGAGCATATAGGCTCATTTGTTCTAAGTAATCCTAAGTAACACAAATCCTAAGTAATGATAGCATAAAGAAGATAGAATTTTATTTCTCTCAGGTCTGGATGTAAATAATCCAGGACTAGCTCGATGGAGTTGGGGTCCCAGGCTCCTCCTATCTTGTAGCTCTCCCATCCCTAGGGTGTTCCCTGGTCCCTATGGTCTCAGATGGCTCCCCCATGTCTACACCACAGCCAGCGGGCACGGGGTGGAGGGGTGGGGAAAGGCACCATTTGCGTACCATTGGTCAGAATTTAGTCACATGGCTAGAACTAGCTGCAAGGGGGAAGCTGGGAAATAGAGTCTGTTTTGTGTGGCTAAGTGTCCGGCTAAAAGTCAGAGGTTTTACTTCTATACGAGAAGGGGAGAATGGGTATGAGGGGCAACCGGTGGTCTCTGTCACAAATAAGGAGCCTGTGTGTGGGCACCAGTGTTCTTCATGGTGTGAGGACTCCATAGGGACACATATGGTCTCTCCCACTAGACTGCGAGCTCCCTGACGGCAGGGGGCTACATTTAATCACCCTGATATCCCTGGTAGCTTCTAGCTCAGACTTAGGAAAAAGGACCTCTCAGACCTTGGATAGAGTTTTGATGATATGATAGAATCAGAACAAGTGGGTTAGAGGGCTTTTGCCTGGTGATGACCAAAATGGAAAGGACTAAAGGTCAGGCTGGGCGTCTGGGAGGCGGCCAGCAACAGTGGAGGGACTCAGGAAGGTGACTTACAAGAGGGCTGGATTGGGTGAAGGGTCAGAGAAGAGTCTGGGAAGCAGGAGGCAGTGTGGGGGTTGGAAGAGACGGCACAGTAATCGCAGCTCTTCCTCAATAAAATGCTCAGCAGCCCACAGAGCATCTTGGCCTCTTCTAGCTCATCAGTGAGGATAGGTGGTGCCTGAAGTTGAACAGGGGACGTGCGGTGTGTCTTGAATGCCACCAGCTCATCCCGTTCCTATCAGAGAACCAGCACTGGTTTCCTCCCTCCCTCCCTCCCCTCCTTCTTTCTTTCTTCCTCCCCCTCTACCCTCCTTCATTCTTCCTTCTTGCCTCCCTCCCTTCTTCCTTCCTTCCTTCTTTCCTTTCTTTCTCCTTCTGTTTATTTAGTTTATCCCAGAAATTTGAAAGCATTCCATCTTGTACTGGGAGCTTTACAGAGGTGTCCAGGTCTATTCTAAACTGGGCAGCACATAACACATTCTCTCTCTCTCTCTCCGTATATATATATGACATATACACGTGTATATATACATATACAAGCACCCAAGCATACGTATATATGTGTATATAATCACCTACTGTGTGTCAGTGCTAGCCACCCTGCTAGTCTCTGGGGAACACAGTGGGAAGCAAGTCAGACAAAGTCCTTGCCCTCATGGAACTTATGATCAGGAGAAACAGATAATATACAAATGAATGCACAAGTAACTATAAATATTAAATTATTAAATCAGTGCTATGAGAAGTACAGAATGCTATGAGAACATATTCACTATTCACTCCAGCATTCATTATATAAATATTTAACGAGAGATTATATATGTTAAGAGATAATTTTTGCAATAGAATAAAATCATACTTCTTGTTCAAATATAAAATGAACATGTATCAAAGTTTTTTTAAAATTATTAATTCATAAGGGAAACAATAAGTGTTAAAAACTAATTCAAAGGAGAATCCAAAGCATACATATGCTGAAATTAATTTGCTGAAGATGCAAAACTATTTTCTTCCAAGAGGGATGGGAAAGGGAGTGGGGGTGGGGGGACAGTTGTACCTCCAGCAGGTAAAACTTATTTGCTTCTCTATGACCAAGAATTATTTGTATCATTATCAGTCTTGTTACAACTTACAGAGATGTACAATAGCTCAAAGATAAGGAAAGGCATCTACCACCATAGAATCAGTTAACCTGAAATGAGGTGAAGGCAAGGCATAGCATTCCATAGGACAGCCTGTTGTGGGTTTTGTTTTGTTTTGCTTTTGCTTTTTGCCATTTCAAAGTCTTTTACAATTTTCCTTGATGTGAGTCAGACGTGTACTAGGTACTGGTAATACAGAGGTAAGCCATACAGACATAGTATCTTCCTCAGGGAGAATGTTATCATGTTCCCTTATGTTCTAATAGTGGGGCAGAGGGCTGGGGAACAGATAAGCTTTGGAAGCCAAACTGGGTCTTTGCCGTTTTTGTCTAATAGGTCAGATTATAAAAGCACTTTATACCCTGAGAAAAACCAGGGCTCCTCTGTCTAGTTCTAAATCCCTAAATAATCAAAGCCTTGAAGATTTCCTGTGAATTACTGACTCCCTAACAAAAACAACTTTATTTCTTACCTCTGCAAAACTATGTCCAAAAATATGTGATTACCTTTGCAGGTATAATAATCAGGTGAGAAAATTGTTTTTTCTACCTTGGACAAACTAATCCTTGGTAATTTTTTTCCCTAGAAATATCTGTTGTAACTTTTTTTTTTTTTTTTTTTTTTTTTGCGGTACGCGGGCCTCTCACTGCTGTGGCCTCTCCCGCTGCGGAGCACAGGCTCCAGATGCGCAGGCTCAGCGGCCATGGCTCACGGGCCCAGCCGCTCCGCGGCATGTGGGATCCTCCCGGACCGGGGCGCGAACCCGCGTCCCCCGCATCGGCAGACGGACTCCTAACCATGCGCCACCAGGGAAGCCCTGTTGTATCTTTTATTTGGTGATTTATCATTATAAAACCTGGACCCTCGTGTAAAACTTCTTTTCAAGTAAATTTTTGTTTGTTTTCTAACTGCTTTTGTTTCTTAAGTTTTCTTTGAGACAACAAACAATTATACACACACACACACACACACACACAAAACAACCGGGATAATTATAAACTGTTGTAAGCGCCATGAAATAAATAAATGTAGTGATCAATCAAGATGAACTGGGGACAACAAGGTCCTACTGTATAGCACAGGGAACTGTATTCAATATCCTGTGATAAACCATAATGGAAAAGGATATGAAAAAGAATGCATATATATATATATATATATATATATATATATATATAATGTATAATTGAATTCTTTGCTGTACAGCAGAAACTAACACAACATTGGACATCAACTATACTTCAATCAAAAAAAAGAAAAAGGAAAAAAAAAGAAAAAGGAAAAAAAAAAGAACTTGGGAAGAGGGAAAGATTGCTTTAGATCAGGGGTCAGCAAACTTTTTCTGTTAAGGGACCAAATAGTAAATATTTTAGGCTTTGAGGGACATCCAGACTCTGTCACAATTCTTAAGTGTGAATTATAATGGGAAAGCAGCCATAGACAATATGTAAATGAATGTGCATGGCTGTGTTCCAATAAAACTTTATTTATAAAAGCAAGTGGTGGGTCAGATTTGGAATATGGGCCATTGTTTGCTAATCTCTGCTTTAAATAATGCAGTTTAGCAAGGACTTCCTGAGAAGATGATGTTTAAGATGCAGCCTGAAGAATGAGAAGAGGCTAGCATCCCAAGCAACATGGACAGGATGTGCAAAGCCCTGGGGTAGAAAAGAGTTTGGTGTATCTGAGGAACAGTAAAGGGGCCAGTGGCAGAAGCACAGTGATAAAAGAGTGAATGAGTGAATGTATGAATGAACTCAGTGACTAACACAAAGTCTGCCATATAGCAGGTGCTAATAAATGTTTGTTTTTATTATTTAAAATTTGAGTCAGTAATATATTCATATAGTTCAAAAAGTATAAAAAAGGGATCCTGTGAAGAGTCTCATTCCCACTCTGTTTCCCATCTGCCTGGTTCCCACCTTTATTAGTTTCTAATCTTCCCAGAGTTTCTTCATGCAAATTTATGCAAATGAAAACTACATCATTAACCCCAGGCCATGCTTGGTGAGAGGAGCTTGGACTGAGCAGGCAGAGACTCCTCTGTCCATGAAACATGAACCAGAGCTCCAAACTTGAGCTCTAGCCAGGCTGGGCTCTGACCCCTCCCAACCTGGCCTGTGTGCAGGGGAGGCACAGCCCCTCCATGGGAGGGACAGCTTCCTAAGACTGGGACAGGTCCCACCTGAGCTGCTGCCAGGTGGAGCCACTCTCAGCTTAAGAACAACTGAGCCCAGAGTGGAATTTTCCTCCCTTTCCCATTTTCCTTCAACTTGTTATTGAGGAGAAAGTCTCTGTTGAATGCTGGTGTGTTTTTAACACCTCTCTTAACACTTACTTCCCTTTTTAACGGAGAGCAGGCCTCCACCTCTGAGCCTTCGGCAGGCAGCCGGATCTGGCAAAAATTTAATGACATTGTTTTGTTTTCATTGTACTTATTTTTATGGTTACCTTCTATTTATGGCACAAGATACTGGTTTTCCATTTATGGAGGGATCTAAAGTTCCCTTTTGAAATGAATATATCTATGTTTTTAAAAGACAGTTCATTTAAAGAAAAAAAATATTATATAACTGGCAGCACAGGTGGTACCCTGACGTGGAAAAAATTGTAAAGAGGGACTTGATGGGCTGAAAAGGAGGAAATGCCTCTCAGGTCAAATGCCTCTCCCAAACCCTATTGAACAGAAAGGACCACTGAGGCTTAGCGAGGGGAAGGGACTATTTCAAGGTCACATAGATGACACGGACTGAGAACTGGACCTCTCGATCCCTTTGTGGTGGGGACATTCTGTGCCAGAGGGATAGGGCAGAAGTCAGGGATCACGTGCACTTCCACGGGCCTGGCCACTGCACTGGCTAGGGTCAGGGTCTTCCCAAAGCTGGCCAAAACACAGACTGAGTGCAAAGAGGGCCCGGCTCATGAAGGAGAGGAGGGAAGCACTCTGGTGTCCATCAAGCTGAGTCCATGTGCTGGACCCTGGGCTGGGACCTTGCTCCAAGGGAGCTCACAGATTCGGGGGAGGACACATCCTACAAAAATAACTCAAGTTCTTGGTGGCAGTGTGGCCAGTGCTCCAACAGAGGCATAGCTGTTACATCTATAACTAGTGACATCTGGGGCTTTTGCGGGCTGAGTGGCCATTTCTTTTGGAAAACCACCCCTCCCCCACTCTCAGTTCTTGTAGCTCAGGCCAGGCAAACCCCACATCCACTTCAGAGATGAGCACAGAACTAGGCCTGGCTTTGTCCCTCTAGCCATAGGGGTTGGCACAAGGTTGGGCATGTGACCCAAGGTAGGCCAGTGGGGGTCTTCTCTTGGACTTTTGCTGGAACTACTAGGGGAAGGGGCCGCTCCAAAGGGGTTTCTAAAAGGATAAGTCATGATCTAGAGTTGCTGGCAGCCATCTTTGCCACCAAAAGAGGAGAGACTCTCTGAGAATGAAGCTGACATCCAGGAAAACAGGGACGAGAGATGGAGAAAGTTCTAATTATATCATAACATCACTTGGATTCAGCCTTGAAATCGGTGCCCTGAACTCAGTTCTGGAAACCAATAACTCACTTTTTTTTTTTTTTTTTTCCATTAGCTACTTTGAGCTGGATTTCTGTCACTTACAACCAAAAGAGACCTGGCCAATTCCAGGCAGAAACACAGTGTCATGGGAAAGTTGGAAAGGGAGAGTGGTTGGGGTGATGAAGACTTGTCCAGGAATCCTTTCTTGTGGAGGTGGGATTGAGCAGGGTTTTGATAAGTGAAGAGGATTTTGATGCATAAAGAAGAAGCGATCTTTCCAGTGAGGGGAGCAGCTCGGGCAGTAGGACAGTGCCCAGAATGGCACAGTCAATGCGGCTGGAGAGAGGAGGGGGCTAGAGAAGTGGTGGGCAAGGGGCTGGCAAGGAGGGATATGCCCGAATTGTACAGAAATCCAGTCTGTTCCTCTGCCTGTGTCCTCCTTCTGTGGAAGAGTGCCCTTTATCAGTGAATTTACCCACAGCCATTTAGTGCGCACCTACTACGTGCCAGGTGAGGTAGCAGTGGGAAACACAGGCAAAGTCTATGCCCTCCTGTAGCTTCTGTTCTAGTCAGAAACTCTCTGCAGAGTCTTTCCTGGCCATCCCCACCCCAAGGTGCCTTAGCTGCCTCCTCTTCTGTGTTCCCTCAGCCTCCTGCCTCTTCTACCATCAGAGCCCGGAGCACGCTGTCACACATGGCTGCTTGGTTTGGTGTGATTTTTTACAAGTCTCTCCCTCTCCTCACCTCCCTGAACCCCCCAGTTCTCTGCTTATAATATGTTCTCAATAAATATTTGTTGAATAAATGAATAAGTTTGGAACGCGTCTTGCAGAAACAATAGCTAACCTGGGTTAAGGACTTGCTATGCGCCAAGCTAAGTACTTCAGAGTCTGGATCTAATTTATTTTTCACAATCCTAGGGGGAAGCCACTATAATTAGCCCCATTTTAGAGATGAGAAAACCAAGGCTTGGTGAGATTAAGCAATTTTCCCACAGCCCTGTAACTTAGAAGCAGCGAAGCTGGCAGTGGAGAGTGCCCAGTTCAAAGCCATGGGCACATCACACAGCCAGGGGGAGGTGTCTTGGCATTATTGTGACCATGTTGGGGTTTCCAGGAGTCTCTGAACTTCATATGAAGCTCAGTTGTCCATGAGCTGTTTTTAGAGAGCAGGTTCATTGCTTTCATCGGCATCTCAGAGGGGTTCTTGATAACCCCTACATTCAAGAAACCCTTCTGCATACAAGAGAAAGGTGGAGAATTTTTGAATATTGGACTGATGAGGTCCAAGTCATGCTTTGGAAAGATCACTTTGGCAATTCACTGCAGCATTATTCACAAGAGAAAACATTGGAAACATCCCTAATGTCCACCCAAGAGTGGACACATTAATTATATTATGGTAATCCTTCCATAGAAGGGAATACCATGCAGCTGTAAAGATGAATGAGGAATCTCTTTATGCACCAATATGGAATGATTTCAATACACATTTTTAAGTAAATGAAGCAAAGTGCAGACCAGGGTGTATAATAAGCTTCTATTTTTAAAAAGGGAGTTAGCAGGTAAGACTATAGATCTAGATATGCTTCTCTGTGCATAGAATACCTTTGGCAATATTCACAGGAATATAGCCAATGGAAACCCTACCTCACATGGTTTTTATGAAGATTAAACGAATTAATATTAGATAATTGCTTAGAAGAGTGGCACTAGTAAGCACTAGAGGAGATTTTGTTGAATAAAATAAAAGAGGGATTGCCTCAGCAGACAGACAGGAGGTGATGGAGGCTGGGGGAGAGGCTTACTTTCACCTGATGCTCTTAGGTAACTTGAATTTGGTACCATGGGCAAATATTATTGATATATTTTTTAAAAGTTAAAATTAAATGTATCTAGATAGATAAAAGATAATCTGAGGGGATCAGAGACTGGAAGGAGGTCCCACCCAGAATCCCCGGGAATGAGCTGGAATTGGTCAAAGGCTGCATTGTGTGGTGTGAAAATCAGGACGTGAGGAAAAAGGGGAGTGGGGGGGGACACCAGAACACCCACGCCCCAGGGCCCACTATAAAAAGCACATTTAAAAACACCAGACTGGAAACGGTTTTTTTTAATTATTATTATTATTATTTTTTTAAATAGCAAAAGCTCGTCCCCCCAGGAGGCGTGTTGCAGCTGTGGCCGTGGCAGTTCCCAGGTGATGTCAGTCCTGGCCCCGTGCCAGCCCCGGCCCCTTGGAGACGGTCTTGGTGGGTTCAGCTTGACTGTTTTTCCTTCCTGAGACTTGAGGACACCTTCCTGTCTCAAAGAAAGCAGCCTTTCCAGGGCTTTCTGAGAGCCAGGGGCGGGGGAGGTGGTGGGCCTGGGCTGAGAGGAGAGGGGGAGGCGGGGAAGATGGGGGAGGGGTGGGGAGGAGGGGGGTGGTGGGGAGGAGGGGGAGGCAGCGTCGAGGAGAAGAGTGAGGGTCGGGCGAGCTGCACACAGGCCCAGATCCGGGTGACTTCTTAACCACCCCACAGGGGACAGGAGCGGGTGTGCTCCTTGGGAATCCGAGGCCCGCCTCCCTGACCCCTTCCTTGCCCTGCCCTGGCTGCTGCCTGGGGGGACGTGCTGGGGTGGGGTGGGGTTGGGGGCAAGAGACGTTCCCACGGCGTTCCCAGCTGGTCAGCGCCTTCTCTCTTCCCTAAGCTCTAAGCCCGTCCCTCTCTCCTTTATGGCTAAAGGCCCGTTGCCAGTATCTTCTGAGCTTCCAGGCGTGGGTTTCTACAGATGAGATGAATCGCAGAGCCGGGTTCGAGGTCTAACTGCACTCCTAGCTGTGTGACCTCAGGCCAGCCCCTGCTCCTTTTTGAGCCCCATCTATGAAATGGGTAAAGCCCACCTTGCAGGGTGGATATGGGACTGCACAATGGGATGCAGGTTCATGGACCCAAACCCAGACGCTGAATCCCCCTGTGCGGGCTGGGGTGAAGACCCAGGCTGGTGGGATGACCTTTTCTGTCTTGTTCTGGAAGCCCAACCTCTTGGCCCTTCAGCAGGTACCTGCTGAGCACCCACTGTTTGCTGGCACTGCGGGAGGCCCTGGGATGCTGCCGCGTGGTGGCAGCCAGAGGTGTTGTGAGCAGGGGTTCTGGCCCGGCTCAGTGGCCTGGGGAGAGTTGCCTCCTGCCTTGGAACCTTGACACTGAGCACGTGGGCAACGGAGGAGGGAGGTTAAGGGGTGGCTCTCGACTCTGCATGCCTGCGTCCAAATCCTGACCTGTCATCCAGTGGCTGTGTGCCCTTGGGGAGCCATGAGGATGCTAACAGCCCCTGCCTCACGGGCTTGGGAGGAGTAGGTGAGTTATGGGGCTCACACCATGCCTGGCACAGATGCGGTGCTCTGTGAGCCTTCACCATTATTTTCTCCTCTGTCTGCAGAGGCTCGCCGTGCTTTGACTTCTTCTCAGAGCAGCTCTGGGCGCTCAGAGGAGACGTGTCAGGGATTATCAGGTTACGTTCAGGGGAGATCCAGGGACCCCCAGGTGCCCCATCACTCATCTCATGCAGGGGTGGCCTGGACAACTTTGCAGAACCTTTCACACTCGGCAAAACCTTTTCTTGCCTCAGAGGCATCATCCTTACGTTTCCTCTACTCTCTCCCACTCACACATCCCCACGTACCTTGGAAGCACCTGTTATACTTTTACTATTTGCTCAGAGCCTGTTGTTCTGATAGGCCTCGGCCTCCGTGAGAGCAGGCACCACATCTGTCTTATTCTCTGGCCATCCCTAGAGCCTTGCGTGGTCCACAGAGCAGTTCAATACACATCTGTTGACTGATTGCCTGACAGGCTGAGCCAGCCACCTCAAGTAGGTCTGTGATATTAAACTCTATCCTGTGCCTCCTGCTGAGGTTTACCTCCTTGCTGTGGCTCAGGCCTTGGGATCCGGAGCCAGACCCTCTGGGTTTGAATCACGTCTATGCCATTGCTGAGCTGGGTGACCTTGGGCCTTGTTTTCTAGTCTATGAAATGGTGATGACAACAGTACCAACTTACATGGGTTGTTGCAAGATTAAGTGAAGCCATTCTTGTGAGTCACCCAGAGCGGGGCCTCTGACTCTCATGCTTATTGCTGCTCGGTGTGGGGACGAGGGGGTGTGGTGTCACCAAGCAGTGAAAACAGTGACTGGTTCTGGCCCATCTCTGACTTGCTATGTGATATTGGGGATGCACCTTGCCTGCTTTGGGCCTCAGTGTCCCCACTGGTAACCTGAGGGGTTCTAAGGAGATGAACTCCAGGCCCTTCCATTTAAACCCTCCAAAACCCTGTGTTTGAGCCTCTCCAGTTCTGGGAGTGTTGGTAAAGCTGCGAGCCCGTGGGAGATGCAGGTTCCTGGACCCAAACCCAGACTCTGATTCCCCCAGTGCAGGTTGGGCCCTGAGCAGAGGTGAAGACCCAAGCTGGGGGAATGACTTTTCTGTCTTGTTCTGGAAGCCCAGGTTCAGTCAGGCCCTTACAGGACTGGGTACATACCTGGTGAGGGGGTGTTGACCAGTGGTTGAAAACCCAGTGGGGCTCTGCAGACAGAACACCTGGTTCAAATCCACTTGCTTACCAGGGGCCGGGTGAACGTGGGCATGTTCTCTGTGCCTCAGTTTCCTTATCTATAAAATGGAGCAATAACTTGTTGAGTAGGCTGCACTAATTAACTTATGTAAAGTGTGCAGACCAAGGCCTGACACCTTGTAGGCCCTCAAAAAAAGTCAGGCACTTTTCCAAGCCTAGAGGATCTGGGCATTCAGAAAACACCAACTCCTAAATTTTACCAGTCTTCCCTCCCATAAGGCTAGTCTGTCCCAGTTTACAAAGCCCTTCTGGTCTACTGTGTGCAGGCTGTGCTAAAATGAGGAAAACCAAGGCCCAGAGAGAGGCAGACACCCACCCTTGGTCACACAGGAGCAGTGACCAAGCTAGACCAGGCCAGGTCTCCTGCCTTCCAGCCAGTTCACCCATAGCACCTCCCCGGTTTCCAGGCCCTGCTGGCCTACCCTCTGACCCCAGCCCCCTGGGAGCCTGATCCCAGGCCCATGGGGTCTACAAATCTGGTCTGGATTAGACACGCTGAGAGGCAAATGCTGGCCCCCCCAGCAGGCCGCCTGGCGGGACCCGTGCTCACAGCTGCTGAGGCTCACAGGGACATAAATCATGGTGGCAGGAGGCTCTGGGGCTGGGACCACCTTAGCCTTCTGAAGGGCACAGGGGCCTGAGACTCATGGGAAGGGATGCCTGGGTCCACTGGGGGTGTTTTTCATCCTCTGTTGGGGCAGCTGAAGCAGGGCAGGTCAGAGGGGACCAGGAGACCATTTGGCAGGCCTCATATCTTAGGGCCAAGATCTTGACTTTGTTCTAACTATTCACTCTGCAATCATCTACAAACATGCAGATAAGTGACAAAAAGTAGTACAGAGAACTCACATATACCCTTTACCTGGATTCACCAAGTTTTAACAGTTTGGGACATTTGCTTTATCCTTCTCTCGCTCGCACAGATTATTTTTTTCTGAACCATTTGAGAGTATGTCATCTACATCATGTTCCTCTTCCCCTTAATACTTCAGGGTGTGTTTCTGAAGCACGAGGATATCCTCTTACATAACCATACTGTTAGTAAATTCAGTGAATGTAACATTGATACAATACTTTAATCTGTTGTTCTTAATCCAATTTTGTCAACTGTCCAGTAATGTCCTCTATGTCATCATCCCACTGCAGGACAGGATCCAGCCCAGGGGCATGTTGCATTTTGCTGTCCAGGTCTAGGCTTTTCATATCAAGTCCAGATGAAGTAAAATACACAATAGCAGGAGATGCAGACAGGGTTGAACAAAGATGTCCAACCGTACATGTGTGTCCCGTGGACTGATGTTTTTGTAAATCCTTTAATGTTCTCATGCTAATGCATCATACTTGTGATTGTATATGGTTGCTTAAGAGTTAACTTGCTAAATATGTTAGAGGTTTTGGAATTCTATTCTGTGGGGGTTTTATTTTTTTAATCTAATAGGAGCCTCATAAAATGGAAGTGGCCTGGGCCAATGAGGGGGAACTTAATGTGGTGGAGGAGCCCTGGGCTGGAGGGAGGTACCTTGCATTCTCAGCCCAGCTCAGCTCCAAATGTGCAAATCTGGCTCATCGCTGTCCCTCTCTGGGCTTCAGTTTCTCCATTGCCATGGGCGACTTCTGAGTCCTTCCCACTTGCAACTGTGGAATTAGAGAAGAGAGTCCTGAGTGGTAGGCAGGAAGACCTGGGTTCCCGGTGGCCCAGCAGAGTCAGGGGCTCACTGGGGGAACTTGGGCAGGTTGCTTCGTCTGTACTGGCTCAGCTTCTCATTGTGAAATGATGGACTCTGAGATACTTCTTGTGTTGATGCTCCTTGTGTCTATTAAGGTTTGGTTGGAAGGTGCAACCTGATATTTAGGCCTCCTGTTCAGGGTCCAAGGTGGCCTGGTTGAAGTTGCTCATTCCACCTCCTCAGCCCTGGGTTTCTTCTCCCTGAGCTCCTTTAAATCCTCTGGCCCCGAGTCGGTCCTCGCTCAGGCAGCCTGGAGAAGCCTGGCTGGGTTGGCCCATCCTGAAGGTGGAAAGCTTGTGTGTTGGGGACAGTGATGTTAGGCAAATGGCCCCCAGAGGTACTGGTCCACAGCTGTGCCTCTCCCAAGTCATGTGTGTTGGGCTGGCCTTGTAGCTCACATGGGCCCCGAGACATTAACTGTCCATTACCCAGGAACGAGGCCCCAGGAAGACAGCAAGCAGCAAAATGTGCAGAATGGAGCACTATGCATCTGCGAAAAAGCACGAAGCGGCTCTTTAAACACTGAAGGTGTATTGTTAAGGAAAAAAAAAGAATCCAAGGGCAGAACAGTGTGTAAAATGCTACCTCTCATGTGGAAAAACAAGATATATGTGATTTGCCTGTATCTGCAAACACTGTCTCTGAAGGAATCTCTGAGACTCTGGTTACCAGAATTGCCTCTGAGAACTGGAATTGAGTGGCTGGAAGGAAACTCATTGTCAGTTTATTCTTTTGTGTCTTCTGAACTGTGAATGCCGTGTGTTGTCTATTTCAAGGGGAATACAGTTGAAGCAACCTAGTATGAGTAGGTGTGCAAGAGGGGCTCCTGGGTTGCTGCTAATTGCATTTCTTGATCTGCATGCTGGGTGCACAGGTGTGCTCAGTCTGTGAAAGTAACTTAATGGCATGTGCACTGTCCTGCAGGTATATTATACTTTGATAAAAAGTGTTAACTCAGTATGCTGTAAATGATTGTTTAAGTGTATGTGTTTTACAAAAACTCTTCAGGATTACTACAATGTTAACTGTAGTTGTCTTTGGGATGGGTGATATTTCTAGGGTCTTGCAGTATTTCAATTTTTTTTACAATGAAAACATAAGCAGAGAAATCTATAAATACTTTTTCAGAACCAGTCATCAGTATAGAGCATTTCTGGAAGGACACACAGGAAACAGCAGAAGTGCCTTTGGGGAGGAGCCTGAGGGAGGTACATACTTTTCACTGCATACTATTGGATACAACTTACATTATTTACCCAGTGCATAGTCTATTAAAAATGACTTAAGGCAAAACAAATAATTATTTTTCTGTCCCAACTGTTCTTGCTGATTAGGGATTAGGCCAGGGAGGGCCAGAGGGGTCAAGCAACTTCTCCAGGGTCATCCAGCTAATCTGGTGGCAGAAGTGGGTCTCCATCCCAGAGCACCCAAGTGTCTTCTCTGTCCCCACTCCCAGGTTTCCTGCCATTGACGAGGTTACAGTCCTTTTCCTATGGCTTTGCCAGGGGCTGCCTGGACCTGGAGCTGGGTAGGTGCAGGGGGTACACTGTGCTTTCCTAATTAGCTCCCGAAGGGGGATCGTTTGCTGATCTGCAAAACGGGCAGCCCCACTGCAGGCTGTCTCCGAGGGTCAGATACAGGGGGTGACAGAACAGAGCGTATACAAGCATGGAATGTAGCGCCAGGCTTCAGTTGGTAAACACTAAATAAGTGTCTGTTAGAAAAATAGATTAAAAAATAGGCATGGGCTTCCCTGGTGGCGCAGTGGTTGGGAGTCCGCCTGCCGATGCAGGGGACGCGGGTTCGTGCCCCGGTCCGGGAGGATCCCACATGCCGCGGAGCGGCTGGGCCCGCGAGCCATGGACGCTGAGCCTGCGCGTCCGGAGCCTGTGCTCCGGAACGGGAGAGGCCACAACAGTGAGAGGCCCGCGTACCGCAAAAAAAAAAAAAGGCATATGAACATACCTGGAGGAAAGTGTGGCTGCCTGGCTCTTCCACCTCTCCTGGCCCCTCTCCCTGTCTCCCCTGCCTCCAGCCTCCCCAGCTTCTCCAATCCTGGCCCCACAGGGACAGATCTGTGAGATGGGGAAACACCAGCCCCCACCTCCCAGGGCTTCTGGGAGAATAATCAGGGTCACAGGGGCTGGCACCCAATCTGGGGCATCTCCAGGGCAAGGGAAGGAGCTTACTTTGGGCTTTATAGGTGGACAAACCTCACATTGTCACCCTGCCATGTGCCAGCCACATGCCTTTGGATGTCAGTTTCTTTAAATTTATTTATTTATTTTTGGCTGTGTTGGGTCTTCATTGCTGCGCACGGGCTTCCTCTAGCTGCGGCAAGCAGGGGCTACTCTTCATTGTGGTGTGCGGGCTTCTCATTGCAGTGGCTTCTCTTGTTGTGGAGCACTGGCTCTGGGCTCGCAGGCTTCAGTAGTTGTGGCTCTCGGGCTCTAGAGCGCAGGCTCAGTAGTTGTGGTGCATGGGCTTAGTTGCTCCGCAGCATGTGGGATCTTCCTGGACCAGGGCTTGAACCCGTGTCCCCTGCATTGGGAGGTGGATTCTTAACCACTGTGCCACCAGGGAAGCCCTGTCATTGTTTCTTTAAACCTTCTCAGCTCCAACATGGGCAAAAGCATCTCGTTAGCACACACTCATTTGCACATGTGAAAAACCACATGCCTACCTAGCCCTGTTTGTAAAGATGTGGATAAGGGATGGGTTAAAGTATGGTATGTTCACAAAATGGAATAAACAGCTACTAAAGGAATGAAGATACCCTCTACCTTTATGTACTGACTTGGGATAACACCCAAGCTAGATTAAGGAAAAAAACAAAATGCACGGAGCAGAATGTGGGTACAATATGCTACTGTTTGTGTAAAGAGTGGAAGAAAACATATATGTATATTTCTGTATTTGCTTGGTTATTCACAAGGAATAGGGATGTCACAAAAAAACTAGTGGCTGAGCCTGCCTGCGGCGGGAGAACTGTGGCCGGAGGACAAGAGGGAGAGGGACTTTTCACCACATACCCTCTTGTACCTTTTGAATTTTGAACCATGTGGATGAATATATTCCTTATTCAAAAATAAATAAAATTAAGATTTTTTTTTTTTTTTACCAACCACACTAGACACCCAACAGTTGTTCAAGACGACAGTGAGGGAAGATTGGTTATCTCGACTTCTAGAGAGGGGGGTCCCCTGCCTTCCCCCAGCTCCACCCCCTCCAGGGCACAGGGTGGCACCTGTGATACCGGTGTCTCTTCCAAGGTCCAGGAGAGGGGCCACCTCTGACCTCTGATGTCCCCAGGCCCCTCCCTTCTTCAGCTGGGAACATTTTTTTTTTTTTTTTTTTTTTTTTGCGGTACGCGGGCCTCTCACTGCTGTGGCCTCTCCCGTTGCAGAGCACAGGCTCCGGACGCGCAGGCTCAGCGGCCAGGGCTCACGGGCCCAGCCGCTCCGCGGCACGCGGGATCCTCCCAGACCGGGGCACGAACCCATGTCCCCTGCATCGGCAGGCAGACTCTCAACCACTGCACCACCAGGGAAGCCCTGGGAACATTTTTTACTTAAAAATACCTTTTATTTTAAACCCATCAATTCTCTCTCTCTCACACACACACCCACACTCATGCACAGACACGCACACATCCTCTGTCAACAGCAGTCTTTGTTTTTCCAAAAGTTCTGCCTTGTCTCTGACCAGCCAGGGCTCAGGCCGGCTGGATGGGTCCTCACGGCTCTCCAGGGTGGGGTGGAGATGTCCCAGGGGGCCTGCTCAGAGGGTCATGGGCCCAGGCCATTGTCCTCTGGTCCCTACACAAAGAAGGGACCTGGGTTCAGCTACTGGGGTCTTCCCCTGTTCGCCCAGTGGTTGGCCTCTGGCCTCCTCCTCAGGGTCCTGCTTGCAGCAAATGACACAGGGGTCCAGGCTCATCTCCGAGGCACTCGAACTGGGGCCACACCCCTCACCTTCAAGCAGCTGCCCCCCAGGTCACGACGGCTACCCTGCAGGAAGAGAGAAAGAGGTATTAGGGGGTTCAGTTGGGTCACCATGAACACTGGAACTAACCTCTGTGTCCAGCAATAGGGGACTTGATAAAAAATCAGTTAGCTGCACAATCAAGTTCTTTCAGAAGGCAGAAGAAACTCTATATGGACTAACAGGGGATGACTAACTCTTTATGGACTAATATCGTTTAAGGATGAAAGCAAGGACTGAGTGCTTGTTCCTGTGTGCTGAGATGTCCAGAGAGAAGGGCACACGGGAAATCACAAACGGGTTTCCTCAGAGGAGAGGAATGTGATGAGGAGACAGGATGGGAGGAAGCCTTTTTTTTTTTTTTTAAACTCTATATACTTTTTTACTTTTTTCATTTCTTCCTCGTGTGATTTGTTGCTTTAAAAAAAATCCAATATAGTTTAAATCATAGTATTTTACACTCAAGGGCAGAACACACCCCACAGTGGTTCTCCCACTGCCTGGCTGTATACCCAGTGGCCTACTCGTCAACCTCAAAAGTAGATTCTGGAATTCTGGCCTCCCTGCCTTCATTCAGGGTGTTCCCTCTGTCAGGAATATGCTCTCTGGTCCTATCCTAGGAAGATTTCTCTATTCCTGCAATTGCCTAGCACTTCTTGTCTTACTGGGGCCAGGATAAAACCCAGAAGGGGAAGATGGGGTCTCTCTTGTGTTCTCCCATCAGGCTGGGAGCTCAAGGGGGTGGTCGGGGAAAGTCTTTCACTCTGTAGTCCCAGTTCCAGCCCAGGGACTGGCGTGGAGCAGTTGCCAACCAATGCTGCTTGGATCAGGGGTGTCCACTGGAAGACAAGCTAATGGTGGCAGCCCTGGAAGCCACCTGTCCCTCACACTGCAGGGGCAGTCTCTACCCACTGTTCTGAGGCCTGACATGTAGGTTTCATTCTCACTGTTCGCCAGCGAGATCACAGGCCTTAGAGTACCCCCTCTACTGCAGCCTCCAGCGTTGCATGACTGGCTCAGAGGCACCCAGCCAGTTGGTAAAAAGGGCTGGGCTAGAAAAATCCATGTTGTCCAACAGTCTGTCCCGTTTCTAAGACACAGTGGTGTCTGAAATCCCACTGTAAATGCTCACCCACGAGCCTGACTAGGAGATAATGGGACCGGCATTTTTCTCAGCCATCTAGAGAAACAGCTGACCATCTCGGAGCTCTGCCCGCTGTCCCGCTCCACTCCTGGGCCCAGGTTGGGGCAGATCCATCCAGATGCGAGCCCAGCCTCCCTTGAGGCTCTCCGGGCCCAGGGACAGTGTGTTCATTCACAGGCAGGGCTATTTTGAGGGCTGAGGCCACAGTCCCAGCAGAGCCTGGGGCTTGGGCTTCTCAGACAAACTCTGGCAAGAGTGGCTGAGAAGGGCGGATGGGGGTGGGGGGGGTGTAGTGTTGAGGTTGGAGGACAGAAAACCGGCCTCCCACCTTTTCACTCTAAGTCCTCAGGGTAAGGGAGGGCCACCTCCACCCCAAGTCTGGCAGTCATTGCGAGACCTGTGTCCCCTGAGGATGCTGGGACTGTTCAGCTCCCTGAACCTCAGTTTCTTCATCTATGAAATGGGGACAAAATGATTCTACTTGCCACCCCAGGGTGCAATCAAATGCAACTGCCGCTGTGAAAGAGGCTTGTAAACTGCCAAATGCATTTAGAAGAAGCCTTGACTAGGCCCCGGCTTCTTTGTCCCTTTGTGCCTCAGGGCCAAGGGCTCTGGGAAGCACTGTAGTTAGGAGGTGGCTAGAGTGAAACAGATGTGGGCTTCAACCCCTGCTCTGTCCTGGATTACCTGTCAGACCTCAGGCAAGTGACTTCAGCTCATTGAGCCTCGGTTTCCCCACGTGTAAAGTTAGTTACTGTGAGGATTACACACGTTAACGCAGGTAAAGCCCTTAGCACAGTGTCAGGAATATACTAAGTGTTCAATGAATGTTCACAAGTATTAGCATCAGCATCATCTGGTGATGGCACCTCCTTGCCCCACTGCCCTCTGTGCCACCTCTGCTCCTGAGCTGGTACGCCAAGTGGGGAAGGCCTTACAAGATGATCCTATCTGACCCCCACCCCCAGGTGACAAAAGGGAAAACAGGGCAGAGACGAGAACCTCCTTTCCACCTCCCCTTGCTATTTCTACCACAGAGGGCCACACCTAACCCCTCCTTAAACAGGAAGATGCTACAGGGAGCTATTTCCATGGTGACCCCAACCCCAGACCAGCCAGCTGGGAACGAGGTGGTGGCTCAGGGTGAAGAGATAGGGTCTGGGGCCTTGGAGCTCTCTGGTCACCAAAGAAGAGAAGGAAGGCTCCCACAGGCTCCCCAAGAGAGCCAGTTTTCTAGTCCTCAAGTCTTTGGGGCCCAGAGCCAGCCAGGATCACCCCTTTTGCTTATTCCCAGAGAAGCCTGTGTGCTTGAGAGCATGGTGTCCACAGCCAAATCTGGCTGGGTTCTAGGTCCTATAGACAGATCCCAGGGAAGCAGCCAGACCCAGGTGTGGCCCTGTGATCTGTGGGACAGGGCTGAGACCCGCAAAGAAGCCCCCAGCCTACCTGCTGTGGGGGGCAGGCACCTGATGGACACACCCTCTCCCTGAGGCCCGTTGTTATAGGGCCTTCCCACACTAACCTTTCCCACGTCCCAGTTGGGCAGGCCTGAGTTCGAATCCTGACTCCATCATGGGCGGTGTCTCTGAACCAGGGACGGCACCTCTAAGCAGTTGGGGATAACCAGAGCACCTCCTTCCCCAGCTGCTGGGGGGTTTTAATGGTAACACGCGGAGAGCGCTTAGCACGAGAGGTCAGTGCTCATCAAGACTGCCAACACTGCCGTCACTGGCCAGTCTTCGCCTCCCCTCTCTGCGTTGCCACCTTCAACGTCTACCCTTTTCCTTTCCTAGGCTCTAGCTCTCGCTGTGTCCTGCTCCTAGAACATCTTCCCCTACCGCCTCAACCTGCCTGCTTCCATCCCCAAGCCTCTGTCAGGAACCTAGCCATTGGGTCAGGGGCTTCCTCTGGCCCTGACAGTCCCTTTGTGCACCCCCCTCCCCATGAGACCACAACACCCGTTTTCACCTCCAGGCCCTGCCCTGGCCCCGCACTGGGAGTTCCTGACGGTGGTGGATGGGCATCCACAACCTGCTTCTCTGGGAATGTTTTCAGAGCCGACAAAAAACAGCTGTCGGGTAGTTAAGGTTTGCTGAACTGAGTGAACAGGTGAAAAGCAGTCAGGGAGTATTGCCGAGGGCCCACAGACCAGGGCCCACGGATGGGAGGATCAGGGACCCTGGAGACAGTTCAAATCTGAACCGAAAAAGACTGACTTAGGGAAACTGAGGCAGCAATGGCAGGTGAGAGGCCAGAAAGGGGGTGGTCTGAGGCCAGGACACAGAGGCTTCCCCAGAACAGAGTGAAGAGGGGAGCTGGAGAAGTTGTGAGAATCAAAGACTAAGGGACCCAGAAGCGTGACTCCAATCCCCCATGACTTTTTTTTTTTAATTTTTATTTTATACTGGAGCATAGTTGATTAACAATGTTGTGTTAGTTTCAGGTGTACAGCAAAGTGATTCAGTTATACCTATACATGTATCTATTCTTTTTCAAATCCTTTTCCCATTTAGGTTATTACAGAATACTGAGCAGAGTTCCCTGTGCTCCCATACTCTTTCATTTTCCAAAAGGCCACGGGGGCCAGTCAGGGACTCTCTCAGCCTCAGTTTCCCCAGCTGTAAATAGTAGCTGCTAGAATCCAAAGCTGTCACAAGACAAGCCTCCTTATTCTAAGAAAAGCCCAGGCCAGAAAGGGGAAAGGCTGGGGATGAAGCAGGCTCCTCGGGGCCTGTGCAGGAGAGCCAGCTTTCAACCAGGAGCACCCCCCAGCAACCTCTGCTGCTACGCACCCCCGTCTGTCCCCTACCAGCCTGGTTCTCATCCTTACTTAGGACAGACCACAGGAGCTTACCTCCAGCTCTGCCCGGCTGACTCAACAGTGCCCTTCCCCAGCACTCCATCTCTTTGTGGGCTGGGTATCCTCAGGAGACCCCCTCCTTCACACCTACTGCTCATCAGCTGGGTACCTCAGGCTCTTAACTGGGGGTGTGCATCCCCTTTTCTTCTCAGTCTCCTGCCCTTGGGTCAGTCTCAGGATACGGGACAATTATTTTACGGTAAGGGCAGCTCAGGACAACACATACCCAGCAAACCCAGAGCCTGCATTCTGGCTTTCGAGCTGAGTAACGTGGGCACCCCTGAGCCCCAGGTCCTCACCAGTGATAAAACGGGCAGAACTACCTGCCTGACGGGGTTCTTGTGAAGGTAAAAAGAAAGACGAGGAACGCGCGCCCGTACATAGGAAGAGCTCAATAAATGATAGCCTTTGTTATGATTTCCCCACACGCTCTTCCCAGCACACTCCTAGTGGGAGGGGGTGTCCTTCGATGAGCAATCTCCATCCTCTAAATCACGCCCGAGCTCTGGGCTTCCCTGCACCCCTCGTCTGGGGAACATTGTGAGCGGTTCTGTTCCACACCAAACTCTGGGCCTGGAGGGCCGCACCCCCGACGACTCCACGTCTCTTCCCCCTCTCTTCATTGGGGCCTCGGCCCCTCTTTTGCTCCGTAAGAGGCCCGTTCCCTGACCCTGCGGCCGCAGTACTGGAGCGCCGCGCGCACTCACCCCCTTGCGCTGGTTGCTGAGGCAGAAGGTGCAGATGGAACGCGGCTGGCGGCCGCCGTCGGGGGCGGCTGGGACCGCGCTCTTGGCGGTGCCCGCCGCTCGGAAGCACGGCTGCCCGTCGTCGGCCGCGTCGCCCAGCAGCAGCACGTTGGCCAGGTGCGCGATGTAGCTGGACGCCAAGCGCAGCGTCTCGATCTTGGATAGCTTGCGGTCCACCGGCTCGGTGGGGATGAGAGTGCGCAGCGCCGTGAAGGCCGTGTTCACGCTCTGCGTGCGGTCCCGCTCCCGCGCGTTGGCCGCCTGCCGCTGTCGCACCACCACCACCGGGCCCGCGCTGCTGGCCGCCCGCCGCCCGCCCCCGGGGCCCGGGCCGCGCCGTGCCGCCTCCAGGCCCTCGCAGCAACCGAACGACTGGTCGGAGGCGTCGCTCTCGCTGCGGTTCTCCTCGTCCTCGCTCAGTAGCCGCACGTCCGGGTACAGCACGTGCGCGCCGACGGGGCGCAGCAGCGCGAACGCCATGGGCGGCCGGCCGCTTCCCTTGGTGCGCAGCGTCCCAGCGTCTGCCGCGCCCCGCCGTGCGCTCCCGCGCGCTCCCACGGCTCAGCTGGCCACCGCCTTATAGCCGAGGGAGGGGCCAGTCCCGAGGCCGCCCCGGCCTGGGCGTGGGGCTCCGCCCTGGCCAATGGGGAGGCGCCCGCCGCGCCCCGGCCAATGGCTACGGGCCCTTCGCCCCAGTTCCCCAGGTTGAAAGCGGCCCGCGAGCTGGTGGCCCGCCCTGAAGCCTCTGGATCTTCGCGGGCGAGCGGGGCAAAAGCCGGGGGTCGGGGAGGGTTGGGTGGGTGGAGTGGGCTGTACCCAGATCCGGACTCATCTTCAGCCTAGACCGCAGGGAGGCTGCGGGCAGGTCCCTTCTCCTCTCCTGGTTTCAGTTTCCTCATTCGAAAAGAAGATTGTAGAGAAAGCAACTCGGGTTTTTCCTCCCTCAAATTCTAGTACTGTGGTTCTGCAACTTTCGTGTAAGAATTAGGGAAGGGGGGGCTTTTGACTTGATAAATTCCCCCCAATCTGATTCAGCCGACCCAGGATTTTGCATTATGTACAGGATGGTGGTGTCAGCGGAGAACAGTTGGAGAAACACTATAAACTTTCCAAATAAGGACTCGATGGTGTCACATGCCTGACGACAAACTTAAAAAAAAAAAAGCAAAACAAAAACAAAACACACAAACGCCAGTAACTCCATTCATTCATTCATTCATTCAACAAATATTTATTGGGTCCCTGCTATGGCAGGCATGGTTTTAGGTGAGAATAGAAATGTGAACAAAACAAACTCTTTGCTTTCACAGAGTTGACATTTTGGTTGAGGTCCTACCACCAAAATGGTTGTGCCAGACACAGTGCTGAGTGCTTTACTGATCTTTACTTTCCTCTGCTGAAGTTGTGGGGAAGAACCCCTGATTTACAGATAAGAGAGCTCTGGCCTTCAGGGTGAGTGAGGGCAGTGGTCCCAGCCTGTTCGGGACCCACTATCACCCCTGTCCTGTCTCCACCCCAGTGAAATACAAGTTTCTCTCCCTTACTCCCCACAGTCCCATCCTGGACTGCAGCAGCCTCCCTGGCTCCAAATCCACACACTCCCCTTCCCTCTGCTTGAAGTGCCAACACCACCCCCTCAAAAAGCTCACACTTACGAAGAGAGGGGGTGGGGGGAAGTATCTTCCCTCATTGCCTTCCTTCCTTCTGGAAACCTTAGATTGTTCAGCCTGACATCTGACATGTCCTCTTCCTCAGAGGCCCTGGGAAGAATTACTGAGCTGATGATGGTTGTTGGGGTCCCCAGGTTGCTCATGCCCCTTTCCCAGCTCCGTCCTGGGGACCGGCCAAGCCTGTATTTGCTTGGCCTTGACAATAACTTTCTCTTTAGCCCAAATGGCAGCCCATGCGGCAGAAAGAGCACAGGGAGTGAAGTCGGAAGGTTTCTAGGTGCGTTTCGGCTCCATCTTCCTTCTGGGCATCAGTTTTCTTGACGATGCCTCCCAGCTCTGCCATGCTGTGCATTCCTGGCTCCCAGACCCAGGCCAGAACGGGGGAGAGATGGGGAGCTGGCTGCTGGGAGAGCAGTCCCTGAAGTCTTCAGGCCCTAGGGTCTTCAGGAAGGTCTGTTCCCACACCTGGCTCTCCCCCCCTTCATTTGACCGTGACCCCAGCCAGGCTGGGCTTTGGGAAGGAGGAGAAGGAGGCTGCGAGGCCCCCTCCCTGCAGGGCCAGCCCCACACACAGCCCCAGGCCAAGCTGCTGCTTCCTGAGCCGATGAATTATTACCGGGAGATTTCCTTCCCTGTCTGCGCCTCCTCACAGGGGCTCTCGTTCCCTTCACTTTCGCTTCCCCCCCCTCCCCCTCTCTTCTGCTCTGGACCCTCAGGCGGCTTGAAATTCCTCAGTCCAGCCCCCTCCCATTCCAGCGCGACCTGGAGGAACCAAATAGGGCGTGAACTGGGCCCGGAAGGTGGGGAGGGGGCTTCCTTGGAAGGCGCATTCATTCATTCGCTCCTCAGGCAGGTTTTGACACAGGCGACCCTGGGAGTAAAATAAAACCATGAATGAGACTCAGGGCCTTCTGCAGCCCAGAGGGGAAGGCGAGCTGTAAACAAAGAATTCCAGGACAATGTGGTCGGTGCAAGCCAGGGCCTGGCATCAGAGAGACCCGGTTCCGGCCCAAGGTTAGCAGCCTCTTGGAGTCTCAGCTTCCTGCTCTGAAAACGGAGGGGTAATAATAGTACTTATTCCTAGAGCTGATAATGAGTTTATGCCAGGAATGCCAGGGCCTGGCACACGGAGCGCGAAACACCCAGGAGCAGTTTGTGCTAGTGGTGTCAGGGGCTGGGGCCCACCGCGGAGGAGCACCCTGCCTGGGAAGGGACTGAGCAGCTTGGACTCTTCTAGGCCTTGTCCCTGGGAGTGGGGAGGGGGCTCCTGCCACAGTCTCAGCCCACCCACACAAGGCTTTCAGATCCTCCCCTCTCTGTTCCTCACCCTGCTGCAGCCACATGGGCCCCCTCGCTATCCCTGGAGCCCACCTCTGCCCGGCACCCACGGTCCCCAGATATTCCCATAGCTCATTCCCTTACTTCCGTCCCGTCTTCCCTCAAGTCTCATCTCCTCAGGGAGGCCTCCCCTAGCCCTCCGCACTCCTCTGGCTCTCCCTCTCCCCTTCCCCTACTCTACTTCTTTCCAGAGTATTCATCACTACCTTCACTCATTCATTTATTCATTCATCCACACATGTTCATTGAGTACCTACTATGCACCAGGCACGGTTCTGGGTACTGGGAATACGGTGGCAAACACACTACATGTTTATTTGTCTGCCAGCTGTCTATCTGCACCAGAAAATAAGCTTCTTGGGGGCAGCGACTTTGTATCAATATTTTGCTCATCTCACTTCCTCCTCATCACAACCTTCTGAGGTAGGTATTGTTATTCCCACGTTACAGATGAAGAAACTGAGGTTCCGAGAGAGGGGAAAGTGACTCGCCAAGGTCACTCCGGGGCCAGCGGAGGAACTCAGCTCAGTCTTCCTCAGCCACACGGCCTCTCAGGCAGCCCAGAGGCATGTGAGGGCTGAGTGGGAGTCCACCAGGTAAGAGGAGGAGGGTCTCACAGGGTGAGAGAACAGCAGCTGGCCCCTGCCTTCCTGACCAGGGCACCCCGGCCTTCGGTCCCGCTGAAACACTTGCAGTTCCTCCGAGGCACCAGCTTTGCCCTGTCTGTCCACCTCTTCTGGAGACCCATCCCTTCAGGTCTGAGCAGACGACCCTACTCCTCCACCAAAGTTCAGTGTAGCTCCTCAGGGAAGCCTGCTTTGTGGCTCCTCCCAAACCTTGGTGCAAAGTCTTGTGCTGACACACTGTGTTTTGACTTCTCTCCCTGATTCCCCACTCCATTTCCCTCCCCCCACCAGGGCACCCACTCTATTTTTTTAAAGACAACTTTTTAAGAGCAATTTTAGGTTTAAACACAACTGAGAAGCACAGAAATTTCCCATAGGCCCCTTGTCCCCACAAATGAATGGCCTCCCTGTTATCAACACCTCCCAGCGGAGTGGTACATTTGTTACAACTGATGAATCTGTTGTACATTGACATATCATTACCACGCAGAGATTCACTCTTGGTGTTGTACATTCTATGGGTTTGGACAAATGTATGCTGACATATATCCATTATTATAGTAGCATACAGAATATTTTCACTGCCCTAGAATTCTGTGTTCTGCCTGTTCATCTACACGCTAATCCCTGCAACCACTGATCTTTTTATTGTCTCCATAGTTTTGCCTTTTCCAGAATGTCATAGAGTTAGAATCATACAGTATGTAACCTTTTCAGATTGACTTCTTTCACTTAGCAATATGTACTTAGTGTTCCTCTATATCTTTTCATGGCTTGATACCTTTTTTTTTTTTTTTTTTTTTAGTGTTGAATAATATTACCTTGTCTAGAGGTACCACAATTTATCCATTTACCTACTGAGGGACATCTTGGTTGCCTCCAGGTTTTTGCAATTAAGAATCAGGCTGCTATAAACATCTGTGTGCAGGTTTTGGATGGATATAAATTTTCAGTTCCTTTGGGTAAATACCAAGGAGTTCAGTTGCTTGATCATATGACAAGAGTATGTTTAATTTTATGAGGAACCACCAAACTGTCTTCCAAAGTGGTTGTACCATTTTGCGTTCCCACCAGCAATAGATAAGAGTTCCTGTTTCTCCATATTGTCGTCAGCATTTGGTATAGTCAATGTTCCAGGTTGTGGCCATTCTCATAGGTGTGTAGTAATATGTCGTTGTTGTTTTAATTTGCATTTCCCTGATGATGTATGATGTGGAGCATCTTTTCATATGCTTATTTGCCATCTGTATACCTGCTTTAGTGAGGTGTCTGCTAAGGTCTTTGGCCCAATTTTTAATAGGGTTATTTTCTTATGGTTGAGTTTTAAGAGTTCTTTGTATATTTTGGATAACTAGTCCTTTATAAGATGTGTCTTTTGCAAATATTTTCTCCCAGTCTATGGTTTGTCTTGTCATTCTCTTGACATTGTCTTCTGCAGAGCAGAAGTTTATAATCTTAATGAAGTCTAGCTTCTCAATTATTTCTTTCATGGGTCGTGTCTTTGGTATCATATCTAAAAAGTCATTACCATACCCAATGTCATCTAGGTTTTCTCCTGTGTTATATTCCAAGAGTTTTATAGTTCTGTGTTTTACATTTAGGCCTAGGATCTATTTTGACTTATTTTTTGTGAAGGGTGTAAGGTCTCTGTCTAGATTCATCTTCCTGCATGTGGATGTTCAATTGTTCCAGCACCACTGGCTGGAGAGACTATCTTTGCTCCATTGTATTGCCTTTGCTCCTTTGTCAAAGATCAGTTGACTGTATTTATGTGGGTCTATTTCTGGGCTGTCTATTCTCTTCCATTGATCTATTTGTCTATTCTTTCACCAATACCACACTTAAAAAAATATTTATTTAGGCTGCTCCAGGTCTTAGTTGCAGCATGCAGCATCTTTAGTTGTGGCATGTGGACTTCTTAGTTGCGGCATGCAGACTCAGTTATGGCGTGCTGACTCTTTAGTTGCGGCATGTGGACTCTTAGATGTGGCATGTGGACTTCTTAGTTGTGGCATGTGGACTCCTAGTTGCGGCACGTGGACTCTATACTTATGACACGTGGACTCTTAGTTGTGGCACGTGGACTCTAGTTGCAGCAGTGGACTTCTTAGTTGTGGCATGCGGACTCTTAGTTGCGGCATGCAGACTCTTGGTTGTGGCACGTGGACCCTTAGTTGTGGCATGCGGACGCTTTAGTTGCGGCATGTGGAGTCTTAGTTGTGGCACGCAGACTCTTTATTTGTGGCATGAGGACTTCTTAGTTGCAGCATGTGGACTCTTAGTTGCAGCATGTGGACTCTTTAGTTGCAGCATGTGGACTCAGTTGTGGCATGAGGACTCTTAGTTGCGGCATGCATACTCTTAGTTGTGGTATGCGGACTCTTAGTTGCATCATGCATATGGGATCTAGTTCCCCGACCAGGGATCGAACCTGGGCCTGCTGCATTGGGAGCGCGGAGTCTTACCCACTGGACCACCAGGGAAGTCCCTCCCACACTGTATTGACTACTGTAGCTTTATTGTAAGTCTTGAAGTCAGGTAGTGTCAGTCCTCTGACGTTCTCCTTTAGTATTGCATTGGACATTCTGGATTTACTCTAATATTTTTGATGTATGTCTGTGAATATGTGGGTGTCCTTATAAAATATAATGGTGCTGATTTGTGTGAGTGGGTTATTAACTTACACAAATGGTAGTTTCCATAGATCTGTTTCTAGGTTGTTTTGTTACTTGACACTGTGCTCTGTGTGCTGAGTCTAACTGGTGTTCATTGCTTCTACCTGCTGCTTAGTATGCATGGTGTACATGTATCCACCATGCCTCCTTTGTTTACTCCCTGAGCAATGGACACTGTAGTTACCTCCAACTCCCACCTCCCCAAAGCTATGATAACATTTGGTGCATGACTCCTGTGTGTGTTTCTCTGGCATATACACCCAGAAGGAGGATTCTGGAAGCAGAGAGAATACACATAGCCTAAGTGCTGTCTGACTACATTTTAAGATGGCTGCTGCAGTCCTCATGTCCAGCAGGGCACGTGGGACCACTTTCCCCCACATCATCCCTGGCACTTGGAATTATCTGACTTTCTGTTTTAATCTGAATTTCTCTGAAGACAGAGAAGTGGCTTGCTTTCCATCTCATTGTGCTTGCGTTCCCCACTAGACTATGAATTCTCCAGGGCAGGGAAATTATCCCAGAATCTTAGGCCAGATCCTGGATATTGTGGACAATAGTGAATGCTTATTGTATGAATGAATGAGTTAAAAGGCTGATACACAGCCTCCTAAACCTACTTTGTACCTAACCTTGACCTAGATGGTAGTGGTACAAGTGTTTGTGTGTAATCAAGGGGACACACAAAAGAGGACAAAAAGTCCTACACCTCAATCTACTTGGAAAAAAAGACTAATGATAGTTAGCATCTAATGCAGGCCTACTTTGTGCCAAGAGTTCATAGATATATTAATCACAATCTTAAGTTCAGTTAGGCAAAATAAAAGTGTATTTCTCTTTCACATTCAAGGCGTTTGCAGGTAGGGCTGATCTGGCATTCTATAGTATATATAGCCTCCGATGATCCTTGTTTCCTGGTGTCACTCCCTTGTGTAGATATCTCCCCGCATTGAATCAGATCTGACTTGTATGGCAGAAATGACAGCATGTGACCTCTGAATCTAGGTGATAAAGGCATAGGCAGACCTCAGAGATACTGCGGGTTCCATTCCAGACCACAGTAATAAAATCAATATTGCAAAAAATTGAACCACACAAAGTTTTTTGTTTCCCAGTGCATATAAAAGTCATGTTTACACTATATTGTAGTCTATTAAGTGTGGAATGGCATTAGGTCTAGAACATACCTTAGTTTAAAAATAATGCTTTTAGAAAAATGGCACCAATAGACTTGCTTGACGAAGGGTTGCCATAAATCTTCAATTTGTAAAAAACGCATTATCTGTGAAGTGCAATAAAGGGAAGTGCAATAAAACAAGGTCTGCCTGTATTTAGTTTCTGCCTTGTTCCCTTGAATCACGGAGATGGCAGCCATCATGCTATGAGACATTCAAGTTGTCCTGTGGAGAGACCCATATAGAGAGGAACTGAGGCCCCCAGCCTACAGCCAGCACCAACTTGGAACCTTCTGAGTGAGCTTCCTTTGATGTGGATTCTGGATTCCTGACCTGCAAGAAATGTGAAAAATAACAAAGAAAGAAATATAAAGATAATAAATAATCATTGATGTTGTAAGCCCCTAAATTTAGGGTATTTTGTTATGTAACATTAACTCACTAAAGCAGATGGTGTCAGGGACCCAGGCTCTGCCTATCTTTTTTTTTTTTTTTTTTTTTTTTGTGGTACAAGGACCTCTCACCGCCGTGGCCTCTCCCGTTGTGGAGCACAGGCTCAGTGGCCATGGCTCACAGGCCCAGCCACTCCATGGCACGTGGGATCTTCCCGCACCAGGGCAAGAATCCGTGTCCCCTGCATCGGCAGGCAGACTCTCAACCACTGAGCCACCAGGGACGCCCTCTGCCTATCTTTTTGCTCTCTCGTATGTGACTTCCACTCCCTAGGTTGTCTCATGGACCAGTATGGCTGCTGGAGTCATTCTGTCTGCATTCCAACTGGCGAAAAGGAGAAAGAGACAGAGGAAGGAAGGGTGCACTTCATCAGTTGAGGACACTTGTCTGGGAGTTATGGCCTCACTTCTGCTCACATCTCATTGGCCAGACCTTGTCATTTGACCATACTTTACTGAAAAGGAGGCTAAGAAATGTAGTCTTCATTGCTGGGTTTCTTATAGTATAGAAGAATGGAAGAGTAGATACCAGAAGCAACTAGTGATGCCTGCCAGAGGTGTTATCTCTGGATATAATACAGTGTCACATGGTTAAATTTTCAGATTCAGGAGCCTGTGTGTGTTCAGCTCTGCCACTTACCATCGCCGTGATCTTGAAAAATTTACTGAATTTCTCTGTGCCTCAGTTTCCTCGTCTGTGAAACATGGGTTATAAGAGAGCCTGCCTTTAGAGGGTTATTGTGAAGATTAAATGACTCAAAATACGTAGCGTTTGTACCAGTTCTGGCACTTGGCATGTGCTGTATAAGTGTTAGCTGTTATCATCATTTAATCCTTATAAAAGGTTTTCTCAATTTGGCCTGATAGCAATTTTTCCCACTTGCATCATCCCATTGAAATTCTTAGAGAGCAAGATCAAGACCCAGGGCAGTACCCGGCACATTATATGCATCCAGAAATATCTGTTGAGTAAACATTTAAACTGTCCTTCCATAGAGATGCCAGGTTTTGTTTTGTTCTGTTGTTCTGTTCAGGTTAATAAAAAGTGCCATTGACCCCATCCATGTGGTTCCTGTGGTGTGGAGTTGGTGTCTTTGATTCTATCAAAAGAGCTCAGTCTATCTAAGGTCCCTCCAGACCTTTTTTTTTTTTGCCATGCTGAGCAGCATGCGCAGGATCTTAGTTCCCCGACCAGGAATATTTATTTATTTATTTGGTTGCGCCAGGTCTTAGTTGCGGCAGCAGGCTCCTTAGTTGTGGCATGCAAACTCTCAGTTGTGGCATGCATGTGGGATCTAGTTCCCTGATCAGGGATTGAACCTGGGCCCCCTGCACTGGGAGCATGGAGTCTTAACCACTGGACTTCCAGGGAAGTCCCCAGGCCATTATTTTTAGGAGTGAATTCTTGGGAACTCTTGTTCTGCAAGATGCCCAGAGTTCCATGATAAGAAAAAGTCTGGGAAACTGCATTTTGCATCTGCCAGTCTAGAGAGGTGCAGACATTAGCATATTAAATGAGAAACCCTGCACAAGTAATCTCCTTAGGCCTCATTTCAGTTTTCATTTTCTAGACTTATTTGACCACACACTCTCCCCCACAAACCCCCCACCCCGCCCTGCACAGACACCCAGTAGAGAACACAGTTTAGTGGACATTTCTCCAACTGTTGTCAATGACAGCCACCTTGGTGTGAGGGGGTATCCCATTCTTTCTTGAGAGCGCATTGGATAGGGGTAACAGGGGAGTGAGCAGGTGAGTGCTGTACCAGGCAGAGCTGCGTTAAGAGAGGGATTCCAGGCATTTTCCCGGAGCCCCACTCTCTAGAGGACACCAAAACATCATTAGAAATGTAACATGTTGCGGGGAAATTGTATTTCTTGGCACTTCTCTCAGGGAAAGAGCAATGAAAATGGAAAGAATAATATTGAGGGATTACTATATGCCAGGCACTCTTCTAAACACTTGTAGGCATTTTCTCATTTAATCCTCAGAGCAGCCCCATGAACTAAGTACTATTAATATTCCCGTTTAACAGATGAGTAGAGTCAGGAACAGAGAGATTAAGTAACTTGCCTAAGGTCACACAGCTAGGGAGTGACAGGAATTCTTTGATAAATTGCTTATGATGGGGATGAGGAGGGAAGAGCTGCACTCTAGGGTAGTTTAAGCTCAGATGCTCATAAAACTCCACCCCAGGGGGAATCAGCCTGTTAACGGCAGTGTTCTGATTTTGTGGAGTAGGGGATACAAATTTGGGACCAAGGTGGAATTGCTTAGTAATAGAGAAGAGGCGGCTGTGGCCATGGGTGTTCTCCTTCAGCTCCATCCCTCCAAAGGGATATCAGTCTGATGTTTAGAGACCATCAAGTTGAAGAAAGTACTAAATAATTCAGCCTGCCCACATACCCACCTAATTCAAGTTGGCCCTAATACCAGTGCCAGGTGACACAGAGTCAATAAGATGATGGAGAAATTCAAGACTTGCTGAATGAAGCCACTGTTTAATGTCCTCTACCCTTCACCTTCTTCCTGCCTGGAACAGAGATGCAATTCCTGGAGGTATAGCAGCCAACTTGGTACCATGAGGACAAAGGTCACATGCTAAGGATAACAGAGTGGAAAGCCGGAGTAGCTGGGTCATTGCTAATTTCCTTGAGCAGCCAGCCACACTAGCCCTAATCTCTTGGGAAAAAATACAAAAACAAAAGCAAACTCCTATTTGGTGAAGCCACTATATTGGGTTTCTGTTACATGCAGCCAAATGCAAGCTGTTAACAATACATCCAGGTCTCATAATGAATAATGTTTATACCATTACCATCTATACTGCACTGTGTGCCAGGCACTGAACAACAGCTTCTCATTCATTGTCTCATTTCATCCTCACCATCCTAGAAGTGGGGGCCTATAATTACCATTATGTTACAGAAAGGGAAATGAAGGCTCTGAGGAGTTAAGAAACTTGCCCACGATTGCCCAGCTAGGAGAGGGGGAGAGTCAAGATTTGGACCTGGGTCTCTAATTTTCATAAGTCTCTGTTAATAGCTGTGGAGGTTTGAAAACATACTCCCCACCCCAACTCTTCCCATCAAGAGCTAGCGTCTATGTCTGCTCCCCTTAAGTCTAGACAGGCTGGAGGCTCCTTTGACCAGTTGAATTTGACAGAAGTGACACTCTGTGACTTCTGAAGTAGGGTCTTAAAGGTGACGCATTCTTCTGCCTTGTCCACTGGAGCCCTCTTTACTCAGAGTTACCATGTAACAAGTTCGAATGCCCTGAGACTGCCATGCTGTGAGGAAGCCCAGGCCACATGAAGGTGCTTCTGATTGGCAGTACTATTCTTCCCATCCTCCCAGCCCAGGGGACAGATATGTGAGTGAAAATGCCTTCGTTTGATTCCATCCCCAGCTGTGGAATCACCCCCACCTTTGAGTCTTCCCAGTTGAAGCCTCAGACATCATGGAGCAGTGACAGGCATTCCCTGCTGTGCCCGTTATTATGAATCCTGAACTATAGAATCTGTGAGCGTAAGAAAATGGGTGTTTTAAGACTAACTTGTAGGGTAATTTGTCCCATAGCAATGCTAATTGTCACTGTAGCTCACTGCAATGCCTCCTAAATATTATCTTCACACCTGAAAGTACCAAAACCCTGAAAATTTAATTGATTTTTTATTACTTGCTGTAATTATATTCTGTAAAGTTACCACCAACACTGAATTAGCAAATACGGAACACAACACTCCTGGGGAAAAATAGAGGGTTAGTTTCCTGCAAGAGTCTAGTCACATTTTCATCAACTGATCAATCCATAACCTTGTTTCCTGTGTGTTTCTGTTTAAGGACACCTTATTTAATATATACTGTTGATTCTTTCACATTAAAATTATGGACAACAGCATTATAACTCACACCTGAACAAAGCTCATCTAACACGCATGTTTTCTCTGTAAGACACCTCATAGCTTTCTTGAGCTTAGTAACACCAGACAGCCCTTCAGCAGTATGCTTGAGACCGTTTTAAACAGAGAAATCACCAATGAAAAGCACAAAAATGTGCAAAGCGTGGCACTAAATAGATCACAAACAGGACACTTGTTTACAGCATGAGAGTAGAAACAAGAAGGCATTGTCAGTGACCCACTTCAGCTGGGAATGTGGGTGTCGGTGACTCAAATTTTTCTTCACTCTGCACATGTCCGTGAATGACCATGAAACCACTGAAGAGTATTCATTTTGTGGTTACAAATAAATTTTAAGGAGCAGGCAAATTCACAAATATGGAATCTCCAAATAATAAGGATTGACTGTATTATTTAACAAGTTCAGGGCTTGCAGTCCTGATTAATAATTGTAGAAAGTGAGGCAGTGAGCAGGTCGAGGCAAGTCCCAAGAGCCTTGATTTTCTCATTGGTCAAATGTGGGTGATGATGCCTCACCTGTCGGGTTTGTGGAGGTAAGGGGTAGTAATAATAACAACAATTATTTACTGAGGGCCCATTTTACAGATAAGGAAGCTCAGACCCAGCAAGGTGAAGGGACTTTGCCCAAGATCTTGCAAACTAGAACAGGCAAATCTGGATCTCAAACCCATTTCTGTCTGCGTCCCAAGCCCATGTTCTCTCCCACCTTGCTCCAGACTTCTCAAGAGCCGGTGTTTACAAGACGCCTGGCATGTAGCGGACGCTTTGCTGATGATCCTAAATTGGGGTCTGGGGCCTTTGAGGCAGTTTTGCAAAGGGAGGGGGAAAGCTGAGCCCCGGGGCGGGGTGGGGGCCAGAGTAGGAGCTGTTGAAGAAGGAAGGGAGCCAGTGTGGTAGGCAGGCAGGGCAGGCAGCTAGGAGGATCTTGAATCAGATCCCGTGGTCCCCTCCCACAGAGGGTTAAAGCAGCCCAGCCTCCTTCCGGCGGAGCGGAAATCAGATTTTGAGAGCTGAGTAGGGCTCCAGAGGGATGTTTTTCTTCTCCATTTGTCTGCTGTGGCTGGCCCATAAAATCCACCGGAACTCCATGCTGGACGGAGGAATTCCTGCTGAACAGGGACATGGAGAATGCAGGCAGGGGGGAGCCCTTATCAGGGCAGTGATCACCCCCATCTTCAAGGCTCCACCTCTGGATCAGGTGATCTCCTCTGGAGGCCTCACAGGATTCCTTGGACAAGGGCACATACAAGGAAGAAGTGACACCCCCTCCCCCAAGTGAACTTGGGGGCTGAGGAGTAAGAGCAGACAGGGAGGGATCAGGCTGTGGAAGGTCAATGGGGTGTGATCCGGGTCCTCCCCTTCGATGCTGGGTGGCACTGGGCTAGTCTCTGCCTCTTTCCTCTTCTGAGCACCCAGGGAGCCTGAGCAGCTGACCTCCACCTGTGGCTTCCCAGTCAGCGCTGACAGTTTGAGGTTCTTTCTATCTAGCAGGCGCCTTGCATGCATTTTCTCCCTTGAAGGCAGTGCAATTATTATCACTCCTATTTTATAATAAACAGAGGCTCAGAGAGGCGAGATGGCCTGCCCAGTGTCACCCACTATGAGTGGCAATGCAAGACACAAACCCAGATCCCATCTCTCAAGCATTCACTCTCCTGCCTCTCAATGTGAGCATCCCTAATTCTCCCTGTCCTGGGATGCCCTCTCCTATTTCTCTTGGTTGACCCCCTCACTCTTTAAGACTCAGCTCATGCATTGCCTCCTCTAGGAAGCCTGCCTTGATTTGCCGAGCTGGGTTGGGCCTCCTCTCTGGCTGCCTACACCCCTGAGAGGTACCTGTTTTGGTCATTGGGCTGTGAGCCCTGGGTGAGCAAAATCACTTTGTATAAACTTATTTATTTGTTTTTATTTTTGGCTGTGTTGGGTCTTCGTTGCTGCATGCGGATTTTCTCTAGTTGCAGCGAGCGGGAGCTACCCTTCATTGCAGTGCATGGGCTTCTCATTGCGGTGGCTTCTCTTGTTGGGGAGCACAGGCTCTAGGTGCGCGGGCTTCAGTAGTTGTGGCTCGTGGGCTCTAGAGTACAGGCTCAGTAGTTGTGGTGCACTGGCTTAGTTGCTCCGCAGCATGTGGGATCTTCCTGGACCAGGGCTCGAACCTGTGTCCCCTGCCTTGGCAGGAGGGTTCTTAACCACTGCGCCACCAGGGAAGCCCACAAAATCACTTTTGATGTGGCTCTTCCCTGTACTTCCTGCATCAGCCAACACAAGAAACTTTCAATCTGCCATGAAGATGCTAAGTGCTTGTGGTGGTTTTAGAACATGGCCCCATTGAGAGATCGGGTCCATGTCCTTTCTACTTGAGTCTGGGTGAGTTTGTGACTGCTTTAACCAATAGAGTGTGGCAGAAGTGGCTCTATGTGACTTCCAAGGCTGGGTCATGAAAGGCTATGCAGCTTCAGCTTGTTTACTGGAACACCCATTCTTGGAGCCCTAAGCTGTTGAGTAAGAAGTCCAAATGCTCTGAGACCGCCATACGATGAGGAAGCCCAGCCCACATGAGGAGGTCACGTGCAGGTGCTCCTGCAGGCAGTCTTAGTCTTCAAGTCGTCCCAGTCCAGTGGCCTCCAGATGATTCCAGCCCTCAATTGTTAATTCATATCGATCTCGGAGTCCTCCCAGCTGACACTCAAGATACCACACAGCAGAGACAAGCTATCCACACCATACCTGCTCTGAATTCATGAGCATCACAAAATAGTAGTTGCTTTAAACCACTGACTTTTGGGGTAGTTTGTTCTGCAGCAGTGTAACTGGAATAGCGCTACCATGCTGGGCAAGTCATCTTCATTTCTTGCCAGGATTATTGCAACGGTCCCTTCAAGAGCTGCCGGGTTCCTCCCTTTCCCCTCTGCCATGTGCTCTTGACACAGCAGCCAGGGAAGTCCTATAATGCACAAGTCAGACTGTGTCCCTCCTCTCCTCAAAACCTTCCCTTGGCTCCCAGCTCACTAGGAGCAAAAGCTGAATCCGTACAATGACCCACAGGCCCCATGTGATCTGTCCCCTCTCCTACCCTCTTACCACTGTGTCCTAACTCCTACCCTCTCCCCTCACTGACTTCTCTCCTGCCACACTGGCCTCTTGCTACTCCTCATACACAAGACCCTCCACCTCAGTGTGGACAGTGCTGTGGACAGTGCTCCACTGCCTGGAACACTTCCTCTAGGTGCTGCCTGGTTCAGGTCTCTGCACAGATGTCACCTTCTTGGTGAGGCCTGCCCTGTTTAACACCATGACCTTCCATCCCCACTCCCAGACCACTAGCCTTGCTCTCTTTTTTATTTTGTCATGGTCCTTATAACTGCCAAACATACTATACATTTTACTTAGTGTGTTTTTTATTTATTGTCTTTTCTCCACCCCAGAATGTCAACACTCTAGGGCAGGGATTACTGTTTACTTGTGAATGTATCCCCAGTGCCTAAAATAGTAGCTGCCACTCAAGAGTGCTTTGCTGAGTGAATGAATGAGCTGCAGGAGGCCAGATATGGGGCTGTGCAGGTGGGGAAGCAGATGGGGCTCAGGAAGGAGCAGTAGTGGAGAGGCCAGGTTGAGTCAGTGTGGTCAGGCAGGAGGACATTCCATGGAAGTGACAGCTTGCTGCCCCTCTGGGGAGTCCTGAGGGTGGGAGAGCACAGGACAAGGCTTTGAAGATGCAAATATGGGGCGTCTCCCGGGCCTCCCTCCTTCCTGGTCCGGTGTGCCTCCGGCCCTGCCAGTAAACAGGATCTCTGGGCAACTGCCTGAGAACACTGCCCAGCGCCCCAGAGGCCTTGACTTGCTCCTTCCTGCGCTATAAATCGGGTGCCTTCCAGCTGTGACATCCTGGATGCTGCTGGGGAAGTGAGGCGGATAGATTGGCTGCAAAGAGCTGTGCGTGGCCTCGAGCAGGGCACTGCACCTCAATTTTCTTGTCAGCAAAATGGAAATGATAGGAGTATGGACTTCAGGGAGTGACCGTGAAGTCCAACAAGATGATGGCATGAAAGGCCCTGGTAGGGAATTCCTGGTGGTCCAGTGGTTAGGACTCCTTGCTTTTACTGCTGAGGGCCCGGGTTCAATCCCTGGTCAGGGAACTAAGATCCCACAAGCTGCGAGGTGTGGCCAAAAAAAAAAAAAAAAAAAAAAAAGTCCCTGGTAGACAGAGGTGCTCCATGGACCCATGGTGTGTAAGAGGCACAGGGACCAAATCCCAGCTCCACCACTGAGCTGTCTCTTTACCTGTGAAACAGGGTTAAGTGAGTCATTAACTTCTAGGGTTTTTGAGAGATTCAAAATGTGGAGGAAATTCTAACTGTTCAGTAGACATACAATAGTTGTTAGCTGTTATTAATGGTAATTATTCCAATAATGATAGAGATTAGAATGTTATTGAAAAGCCATTTGAGAGCCCAGAAACCTTGGTTCACACCCCAGAGAGGACCATGGACTTGACACAGCACAGCTTCAGCCACATGACTTTGTCCAACCTAGGAGTGGGGTGTGGGGAGTTCAAATCCATGCCTCACCACTCCCCAGCTATGGACATGTAGACATAATATTTAATTGTTCTAGGCCTCAGTTTCCTCATCTGAGAATGGAGAATAATTGTACGTGCCTCTTACAATTGCCACAAGGATTGAGTGAGTTAATATGTGCCCAGTACCTGGCCCTGTGCCTGGCACTTAGCAAGCAGCAAGAGGACCGTATGGGACAGTGTTATTCTGTTCATTCCACCAACGGGTAAACTGAGGCTCAGCCAGGAGAGCGCACTTGGTCCAAGTTATCAGTTGTGATGTTTACTGGGGCTGAATTGGGATTCGCTTCATTACAGCATTAGAAGCCCAAACCAGTGAACTCACTGTCTGTGAGCTATCCCCTTTAATCTCTTAGGGATTTTTCCAGTTAAATGGGAGTCCATGCCCATAACATTAGAAAAATGGATAAAGGGAAAACTCAACACTGAGAAAATCTCATCCATGAACTTCTTTCTAGAGAGCTGGGAAAACACTTAGTCCTGGTATTGAAAGGTCTTGGGGGGCTTCCCTGGTGGCTCAGTGGTTGAGAGTCCGCCTGCCGATGCAGGGGACACGGGTTCGTGCTCCGGTCTGGGAGGATCCCACATGCCGCAGAGCGGCTGGGCCCGTGAGCCATGGCCACTGAGCCTGCGTGTCCGGAGCCTGTGCTCCGCAACGGGAGAGGCCACAACAGTGAGAGGCCCGCATACCGCAAAAAAAAAAAAAAAAAAAAAGGTCTTGGGTTCCAGTTTGAGATGTACTAAGCAAGGTAATAGGGAGTCCTTGAAGATTCTTGAGCTTGGGAAGAATGAACTTAAAGGATATGTATCTGGGAGTGCATTTGGATTAATTGAAGTTACTGATGTCCGTACATTGCTGGTGGGGTGCAAACTGGCGCACAAATATCTATGGAGCGTCATTGAATTTCACAAATATCCCAGATATATTTGTAGAGCTCTTCCTCAATGACAGGTGCTGAGCAGGGCTGATGATTTGCCTCTGCCACACACTTGTGATATGGAGAGGAGACAGACAATAAATGAACACACAACTTGATATACTGCATGTTGTGGAGGAAGAAACGTTATGAAGAAACCAAAGCAGGATAAAGAGAAGAGCCTGAGTGGGAGGGGTGGTGTTTGATTTGAGGCACAGATGGAGTTAGGAGGAGACATGGAGATGCGTAGGGAGAGAGCATTTCGGGTAGAGGAAAAGTTAAGTGCAAAGGCTCTGGGATGGGAGCGTGCCTGGGAGGTTCAAATTCCTGCCAGGAGTCCGGATGGGAACATGCCTAGTGTTTTCAAAACTCTGTGGGACAGAGAAGGAGAGGGGAGAAGGAACCAGGTGAGAGAGGTCATGGGATCAGACACATAGGGCTTCAGAGTCATTGCAAGAATATTTTACTCTGAGTAATGTGGGAGACCGTCAGAGGCTTCTAAGAGAAGGAGGAACAGGATCTCACTCAGGTTTTAAGGGGATGCTTCTGGCTGCATGTGGAGAATGGACTGTGGGGGCCAGGGCAGAAGCTGGGAGCCCAGGGAGGAGGGTGACTGGTACCAGAATGGTGATGGTAGAGGTGGTGAGATGTGCTAAGATTCTGGATCTGTTATGAAGAGATGGAGCTCAGGGTTGATTGAAGGGCTGGCAATATCTGTCAAAATTGCAAGTGCACATATCCTTTGACTAGCATGTCTTCTTCTGGGACTTATTCCTACATTCACACTTACATATGGGGGAAGTGAACGTTAGCTGTGTGTAACAGGAGAACCGACCAGGCTGGATTCAGCCAAGTGTGGGTGGGGATGTAGAGATAGTGCTGGGGGAGTGGGTCCTGGAGCTGCCATCTGGAGAACAATCTGTCATGGTAAATATATATATATATATATCAGAGTGTGTAAAAGATGGCCACCAATTTTTTGACATTGCTCCCATTGAGAGATGAGGTCTATGCACCTGCTCTCTGAATCTGTGCTGGCCCATGACTGTCTTCACCAGAAGAGAAGTTGTGTCAGTTTCTAGGACCAGATCTTAAAAGACTAGCAGCTTCCATTTCCTCTTTCTTGGAATGATTACTTGGGGAGAAGCCAGCTGCTGTGAAATAAGTCCAACCACTGTGAGACTGCCATGCTGAGAGGAAGTCCAGGTAGCTATGGAGAGGTGTCCTTTAGTGTGAGATGCCAAGGGTGGGGAAGCAGAGAAAGAGAGAGAGATTGAGAGAGAGAGAGAAAGAGAGAGAGAGCAGCCAGACATATCAAGGCTGCAGACATGAGACAAGATGCCATCTTGGAAGGGAACCTCCAGCCCCAGCTGTCTCAGCTGACACCATATGGTTCAGAGATGAGCTGCCTAGCCAAGCCCTTTGTGAATTCCTGACCCACAAAATCACAAACAAGACAAAGTGTTGTTTTAAGCTTCTAAGTTGAGGGTAATTTTTTTGTGGTACAAAAGATAACCAGAATACATATACCCTATGAACGACTCCTATTTGTCCAGACAAAATTCTCATACCAGCCCATCCAAGGACATGGCAGTGCTGTTGTGGTGGTAGAGACTTAGAGACCACCCAGGTGCTCAACACTGGAAAAGTAGAGAGGAAAATGTGGATGCAAACCAAGGAGTCCTAGTCAGCAATCAGAAGTCACAGGTCAAGCCACAAGCTGGATCAGTGTTAAACAGGGAATGAACACTAGAGCACAAATAAATTAAAAATGCATACACAGAAAGCAACAATACACATGCAAGCACACTGTGTTCGTTATGTTCTACAAGAAGACTTACACCCCAAAGAACACACATGGAACCCATCAGAATGGGTCTACAGAGGTGCAGAAAATGGGAAGGGGAAATGGGATAAAAGGGAATAGAGGGAGAGAAATAAAACAAAGGAGGGGCACGCGGGGTCAAGCTTGACAATCGGCCATGAACTGAGGAGTGTTTTTTTGATTAACTCTCTACATTTGAAGCTTAAAATATAGTAATAAAAGTAAACAAAATAAATGTCTATAAATAGGGATTGGTTGAATAAATTGCAGCACATTCACAGGATGATGAAGCCACGGAAAAGATGGAGAAGCTTGCTATGTACTAGTATTTAAAAATCACCAAAGTGGGACTTCCCTGGTGGCACAGTGGTTAAGAATCTGCCTGCCTAATACAGCGGACACGGGTTCGATCCCTGGTCCAGGAAGATCCCACATGCCACGGAGCAACTAAGCCCGTGTGTCACAACTTCTGAGCCTGCACTCTAGAGCCCGTGAACCACAACTATTGAGCCCGTGCACCTAGAGCCCATGGCTCCACAAGAAGAGAAGCCACCGCAATGAGAAGTTCGTGCACTGCCACGAAGAATAGCCTCTGCTCGCCGCAACTAGACAAAACCCACACACGGCAACGAAGACCCAATGCAGCCAAAAATAAATAAATTAAGTAAATAGGGCTTCCCTGGTGGCACAGGGGTTAGGAATCCGCCTGCCAACACAGCAGACACGGGTTCAAGCCCTGTCCGGGAAGATCCCACATGCTGCGGAGCAGCTAAGCCTGTGCGCCACAACTATTGAGCCTGCGCTCTAGAGCCCACGAGCCACAACTACTGAGCCCATGTGCTGTAACTACTGAAGCCCGTGCGCCTAGAGCCCGTGCTCCGCAACAAGAGAAGCCACCGCAACGAGAAGCCGGCGCACCACACTGAAGAGTAGCCCCCGCTTGCCACAACCAGAGAAAGCCCATGCGCAGCAACAAAGACCCAACGCAGCCAAAATAAATAAATAAATTAATTTAAAAAAAACAATTAAATAAATAATTTTTTAAAAAAACTTTAAAAAAAATCACCAAAATGTATTGAATAGGGGGAAAAGTGATACAGAAGCGTGTGTATAATATGCCTCCATTTGTGGGGAGAAGTAAAAGTGTATGTATTTTCATATATGTTTATAAATGAATGGTATCTCCGTGGAATTATACTGCAGAAACTAATACAAGTGGATGTTTCTGGGGAAAAGGGCCAGGTATCAGGGGACAGGAGTGGATGGGAGACTTCAGAAGAGCCGGCACCCAGGAGGTGTATTCAGAGAAGGAACCACCACCCACACTGGAACCATCTTCTCCAGGCAGGCCTGTGCCAGGTGCGGGGGCTTGGAGGGAAAGCAGAGCCCACCCTGACCTGCTCAGGGCTCTGACTCTGCCCCACCCATGACAGGACCTTGGCCAACAAGACCCCGTGTGGTTGGGCACTGCCCACCTCTCTGCCCTCACTGGCTGCCTCCCTCGCCTTCTCCACCACTCACCCATCACTGCTCCCCTTCTCCACTCCCCATCTCCAGCTGTGTTTTTATTTATAATTATTATTTTTAAAATTTATTTATTTTTGGCTGTGTTGTGTCTTCGTTGCTGTGCGCTGGCTTTCTCTAGTTGCGGCGAGCAGGGGTTATTCATTGTCGCGGTGCACGGGCTTCTCATTGCAGTGGCTTCTCTTGTTGAGGAGCACGGGCTCTAGGCGCGCGGGCTTCAGTAGTTGTGGCTCGTGGGCTCTAGAGCGCGGGCTCAGTAGTTGTGGTGCACGGGCTTAGTTGCTCCGTGGCACGTGGGATCTTCCCGGACCAGGGCTCGAACGTGTGTCCACTGCATTGGCAGGTGGGTTCTTAACCGTTGCGCCACCAGGGAAGCCCTCCAGCTGTGTTTTTAAACACTCAAAGAACTACAGAGAATAATATAACAAAACCCTACGTTCTTATCACCCAGTTTAAGGAAGAAAATGTGAAACACAATTGAGAGCATTTTTTTTTTTCTCCAGCTGCACCCTGTGGCTTGCAGGATCTATAGTTCCACAACCAGGGGTGGAACTCGTGCCCCTAGCAGTGGAAGCGTGGAGTCTTAACCACTGGGCCGCCAGGGAAGTCCCAAGAGAGAGTAGTGGTTTTGAAATATGTCCAGGAATTCTTTGAAACTCTTTCCTTCAGAAGGGGGCACCTGATTCCCCATACCTTTGAGTGTGGGCGGGGCTTAGTGACTCCCTTCTGATGAAGAGAATGGGGTGGAAGTAATAGTTGAGGCTAGGTCCTAAAAAGGATACAGCTTCAGCCCAGATGTCTGTCAATGCTCACTTTTGGAGTCCAGTCTCCATGCTGTGATGGCATCCAGGTCACATAGAGAGGAACCGAGTTCCTCTCCTCTCCTCTCCCTCCCACCCCTGGCCAACAACCAGCACCAACTTGCCAGCCATGCACATGAGCCCCTTTGGCAGCAGACTCCCCAGCCCCAGTCAGGCATTCAGATGACTGCAGCCCCAGTTGACATCCGAAGGAAAACTCCTGAGGACCAGAACCATCAGCTAAATCACTCCCCAATTCCTGACCCATGAAAGCTGTGAGATATAATAAATGCCTACTGCTGTTTTAAAACACCATGTTATGAGGTTATTTGTTACACAGAATAGATAGCTAATACAGAAGGCCCCTGGTTTCCCTTCCCAATAAAGAGTCTCCCTCTCCACTCCAAGGAAACCCCTCTATTGATATCTATTATCCCCAGGAATGTTTTAACTTTTACTATTGTATTGGTATAAATCCTTATAAAATGTATAGGACGACTGTTTCATTCTCAAAAGTGTATAGAAAGTGTCCATTACATAATACATACATTTGTATTTATAATATGTATCCTATCTCACTTGCCTTCTTTTCTTCCACGGCATGCTTTGGAGATGCATCTGTGTTGAGGCAGGCGGCTGCAAGTCCTTGTGGCTGCCGTACAGTATTCTATTATATTAATAAACCACAGTGTATTATCCAGAGCTCCACGTCGGTAGACATTTGGGTTGTTTCTGGGTTTTGCTGTTACAAACAACAGTGTCCGTATCATCTAGTCACCCTCTACTCCTCTTCACGTGGCAACTTTTTGTTCTTTGAAGTCTCAACTGTAACATCACCTCGCTGATCACCCCTCCTAGCTCTCGGGCTCTCTGTCCCCCCAGAGCTCCCCAAAGCTGGTCTCTATTGGTGCTCCCTCGATTTTTCCTTCTAGTACCTAGTGTGCTTGGTCAGCGTGCAGTTCTATGGTCCTTCCCCTGAGCTGGAGAGCAGCCCCATGAGATGAGCTTTCCTCCCCGTACCCGCATTCCCCCCCCACCACAAACCTAGCATAGGACCTGAAACACAGTAGGTCCTCAACAAAAAGTGGTGTACTAGGAATGGCTGAGAATAGCTTCCTTGCTTTGGGCCTGAGTTTCCCCATCTGCATGGTAAAAACATTAGATCAATTTTGGGGTGACTTGCATTCAGCTTTTGAGAGGGGCCTCAGTGCCCACAGCAAGGTAGAGAGGAGAGATCTTCAGCTTTCAGCAGAGCCCCTGTTCTTTCCCTATGTCCTAGCTTGGTCTCCATGGGAGATTTTGTTTGGAGGGGAATAGCTACCATTTACTGAGCCCTTATTACATGATAGGTGAGTTCTAAGCGGGCACATGCATTTTCTCATTTCAGCCACTCATTAACCCTCGGAAGTAAACACTATTATGCTCCTCTGTTACAGAGAGGGTAAGTAATTTGTCATGGGACTAGCAAATGAGGGAGTGAGATTTGAGCCAGAAGAGACTGGTTCCAGAGCCCAGCTGTCTAACCACTGACCCACACTGCCTCGGTGGTACCCCAGCTTTAGAGATGGCGTGGGGGCGGAGGAGGAGGAAGGAGAAGGACATGGAGAAAGGAAGGTAAAGGGAAGGCTGACAGCCACTCTTCGGAAGGCCCTTGCCAGCGAGAGCATCCTGGTGTCCTCAGTTACTTCCCCAGCCCCCTGTCCCTCAGCCCTGATGGCTTTAAGACGTCCTGCCTCCCCCCATTTGGCTCCCTAGCCCAGCTCCATGCCCCAGTGGGTCCTGCTGTGTTTCAGCAGCTCACAGCTCTCCCCCTGCATCTCCTTCCAGGTGCCTGGACGCTAAACCCCAGAAGCTGAGGTCTGGAGTCACAGCCCAGCTCCAGCGAGGGACAGGAGGGTCTTTCCAAACCAGCACCTTGTACTTTCCCAGGAGCATCAGAGGATAGAAATTATGGTGAATTCAAAAGGGCGTCTGTCGGGCTTCCCTGTTGGCGCAGTGGTTGGGAGTCCGCCTGCCGATGCAGGGGACATGGGTTCGTGCCCCGGTCCGGGAGGATCCCATATGCCACGGAGCGACTGGGCCTGTGGACCATGTCCGCTGACCCTGTGCGTCCGGAGCCTGTGCTCCACAATGGGAGAGGCCACAACAGTGAGAGGCCTGCGTACCGCAAAAAAAAAAAAAAGAAAAAAAAAAGGGCGTCTGTCTCTCTGGACTCCTGGGCCCTGGGACGGGTTGTAGAGCTGGGGTATGTGTTCATAGCTGCCTCAGCCTCAGGGAGTTCTGGTCCAGAATGTGTGGGCCCCAGGATCCAGATGGTACCTGCTCCCTGGAGGACAGCATCCCCAGGGACTAGGAGGGAGGTTCCTGAACGTGAGTCCTGAAGAGTCCCTGGCATCTCGGGATTCTGGTGTTCTTTTGCATGACTTCTGAGCCTGTCAGCCTAGCTGTCTTCCTTCTCTTCCTCGCTTTTTTCATTTATTTCCAAACTGTACGTGGTTCCAGGCACTGAACCTTCCTTTTATTCATTCAACAAATCTTTATTGAGGGCCTACTGTGTGCCAGGCACTGTTCAGGCACTGGGGAGACAGCCATGGGCAAAAGTGACAAATATCCTGACACCTATGAAATGTTCACTCTCTTTGTAACAGACAAATAAGAAAAGTAAGTCAGGAGAAAAATTAAGACGAGAAGAGGGTACAAACTTTTGGGTAGGGTGGCCAGGAGAAGCCTCGCTGAGAAGTTGACAATTGAGAACAGACTTGAAGGAAGAGGAATCCAGGCAAAAGGAGTGGCCAGTGCAAAGGCCCTGAGGTGGCAGAGTGCCTGGGAGGCACAGCAAAGAGACAGGTGTTGCTGCAGTGGAGTGAATGAGGTCAAGGGGAGGAGGGAACAAGGAGAAGGAAGTGGAGGAACAGATCCCTGAGGGTCTGGTGGTCATTGAAAGGGAATGGGCATTTATTCTAACATTTTTCCCCATTGGCACTTACTTACTGGGGGTTTTGAGCAGAGACACAGTCAGACTTAGATTTTGAGACAGTCCTTCTGGCTACTGAGTAGAGGAGAGAAGGGAGTGGAAGCAGAGACCAGCGGAACAGATGCTGACCAATCCCTGTGGGAGATGAGGGAGGCTTGGCGAGTGATGGTGGGAGGAACTGGCTGCATCCTGGATCTATTCTGTAGGTAGATCCAACATGATTTGCTGATATCCACTGCGAGATGTGAGAGCAGGAGACAAGTCCAGAATGACTTTGAGCTTTTAGGTCTGATGGAAGGCTGGGTTGGGGGAGGCTGGCTGGAGCAGGTTTGGGACAGATTTGGTCTGAGTCGCTGATAGACATCCTTGGGAAACATGGTGGGAGCACTTCAGGGGTGAGACCTGGTCTGGGGATACATGTTGGGCATCGAAGGACTGGATGAGAGCGCTTAGAGGGAGGGAGTAGATAGAAAAGAAGAGGCTACAATGTAAGCCCTTTCTACAAGGATGAAAGTATATGCAAGTACATCAGCTGTTTATTTGACTGAGATTTAGTTATTAAATTGATACTTAAACAATTCTAAGAGTTTCTCAAGTAATAACTTATTTAATCTTCATAAATGTCCTGTGAGGTAGGTACTATTAATATTGCCAACATCTTACAGAGATTAAGAAATGGAGGCACAGAGAGGTTAAGTGACTTGCCTAAGGTCACAGAGCTGCTAGGAGGTGGACCCAGGCTTTGAATCCAATAATCGAAGTCCAGAGTCCTTGTGCTTTGCCACCACTGCGTGCTGCTTGCACCACGATGTAGCAGTCCCACACAAGTGGGTGCCCACCATGGTTTCAGGTAAGGGGAAGAAGAGTGGGGATTGAGGAGAAAAATGGGGAAAAAAAGACAATGAACCCTGTGATGACAATGAGCTATGATTTGAGAAATGGGATTAACTCTGTTCTCCGCACCGATACAAAAAGGAAGGAGAGGAGAAGTAGAAGGGGGGAGGGAGAGGAGGAGGAGGTGGAGGAGAGGGGAAGGAAAGGTGGAGGAGAAGGAGAAAGGGAAAAGAAAAGAAAAAGGAGAGAAAGGAGAAGAAGGGGGAATGAGGAGGAGGAGGTGGTGGCAGAGGAGGAAGAGGAAGAAGAAGAAGGATGGAGAAGAAGGGAAAAGTATTTTATTTTATTTTTATTGTTTAATTAAAATTTTTTTACTTTTTATTTTATTAAAATTTTTTAAAATTTTAAGACAATTTTTCAAGGTTACACTCCATTTACAGTTATTACAAAATATTGGCTATATTGCCCACATTGTACAATACATCCTGGTAGTTTATCTTACACCCAATAGCTCGTACCTCCCACTCTCCCACCCCTATTTTTAGCACCTCCCCCCACCCCAGGAAAAAGTCTTTAGCTGGTCTCCTGGGGCATAATCATAATGACTCTGGGCACCTAAGGCCCTTCCCAGCTGGGCTTGGTTGCTTCTTCAGTCTTGTTTCCTGACCCTTCCAACAATGTTCCAGTCACCCCAGGTCATACCCTGTCCCCAGGACCCACTTGTCCTCACCTTTGAGCCTTTGCTTGTACTGCTTCCTCAGTCAAGGGTGCCCTTTCCTCATTGCAGCATTATTTATAGTAGCCAAGATATGGAAACAACCTAAGTGTCCACTGATGGATGAATAAATAAAGAAAATGTGGTATACATATGATGGAATATTATTCAGCCATTAAAAAAAGAATGAAATCTTGCCACTTGCAATAACATGGATGGACTTCGAGGGCATTATGCTAAGTGAAATAAGTCAGACAGAGAGAGACACATACCATGTGATCTCACTCATAGGTGTAATCTAAAAAAACAAAAACCTAAAAAAGCTCATAGATACAGGGAACAGATTGGTGGTTGCCAGAAGTAGAGGTTAAGGGGATGGTTGTGAGAGAAATGGGTGAAGGAGGTCAAAGGGCACAAACTTCCAGTTATGAAATAAATAAGTCATGGGGATGTAATGTACAGTATGGTGACTATAGTTAATAATACTGTATTGCATATTTGAAAGTTGCTAAGAGAGTAGACCCTAAAAGTTCTCATCACAAGAAAAAAGATTTTATAACTATGTTAAGGTGATAGACATTAACTAGACTTATTGTGATCATTTTGCAATGTATACACATATCAAATCATTATGCTGTATACCTGAAACTAATATAAGGTTATATGTCAAATATACCTCAATTAAAAAAAATAAGGATGATATCAACCACCTTTTTAAAAAATATATTGATTTATTTATTTGGCTGTGCCAGGTCTTCACTGAGGCACGTGGGATCTTCTTTTAGTTGCAGCACGCAGAATCTATTTCCCTGACCAGGAATCGAACCCGGGCCCCCTGCGTTGGGAGCGCGGAGTCTTAACCACTGGACTACCAGGGAAGTCCCACCTCAATTTTTTTAAATGAAAAAGAAAAAGGGAATTACAAAGCAGAAAAAAAAAAAAGAATGCCTTTTCCCTCTTTCTTCATTTCAGGAACTCCTACACATCCATCAAATCCCACTAAAGTCTCTCTCCTAGGTGAAACTTTTTCCTACCTTCCACTCCTTTGGGCTCCCACAGCCCGTTGCACTTCTCTTTTCTGGTTTGGCTGGCTTACCTGTGGGTCTCCCCTGATGGCCAGTGAGCCTCTGGAGGGCAGAACTGGGTCTGGCTCATCTCTGTTAGTCCCCCTGCCGAACCCAGAGCCTGGCACGTGGTGGGTACTCCATAAGGGCAGAGATCATCCCATTTCACCTTTATAGCTTCAGTGGCTGGTTGAGACGAGGTGCTTGATACATGTTGTGGACAGATAAACGAATGAATGAATGCTTGATGGAAGGGTGAATAATGACATCAGGCTACTTCTCCAATAGCAGCAAAATCTCAGTGCTGAGAAAACAACTCACAGCCCTCAAGTCATAGCCTAGAATTCTGATTCCTAGGCCCCTCGTTCCTAGAGCTATAGAATGTTGTTGAAGAAGAGTCCCTGGCATCACTCCTTCCAGCTGGGTGAACTTGGGCAAATTGCTTCATTCTGTGCCTCGGTGTCCTCATCTGCCCAAAGGGGAAATAGTCACACCTTTCTCATGGGGCTGTTACGTGGATGAAATCTGACCGTGTGTACCAGGCAACTTAACACAGAACCTGGACACCACGTATGCCCATTAAATGTTAGTTCTGCCAAGTCTCTACTTGACTTTTTTTTTTTTTTTTTTTGCGGTACGCGGGCCTCTCACTGCTGTGGCCTCTCCCGTTGCGGAGCACAGGCTCTGGATGCGCAGGCTCAGCGGCCATGGCTCACGGGCCCAGCCGCTCCGCGGCATGTGGGATCTTCCCGGACCGGGGCACGAACTCGTGTGCCCTTCATCGGCAGGCGGACTCTCAACCACTGCGCCACCAGGAAAGCCCTGACTTTTTATTTTGAAACAATTTCAGGCTTACAGAAAGGTTGCAAAAATAGTACAAAGAATTCCTGTATGCCCTTCATCCAGATGCCTCAAATGTTAACATTTTACTATCCTTGCCTTATCATTCTGTCTCTGCATACATTTTTGTCTGAACTGCTGGGAGTAAATTGAAGACGTGATGCCTCTTTACCTCTAAATGATTTTATGTGTATTTTCTAAAAATAAGGACATTCTCTTACAAAACTGCAGTACAGATACAAAAATCAGGACATTAACATTGATACAATAATATTGTCTACATTTAGACCTATTGAAATGTTGCCAATTATTCCACTAATGTCCTTTAAAGCAAACAAACAAAAAACTCTTTTTTTCTGATCCAGCCTCCAATCAAGGATACATATTCCATTTAGTTTTTATCACTCTTTAGTCTCTTTATGTGGAACAGCTCCTCAGTTTTTCTTTGACTTTTATGACCTTGACATCTTTTGAATGTGTATAGGCTACTTGTCTTGTAAATTGTCCCTCTATTTGGATTTTTAAAAAATCTTTCCTTATGATTGGATTCATATTAAGTGCTTCAGGCAATAAGACCACAGAAGTGATGCTGTGTACTTCACAGAGCTCCTATCGGGGGCATACGATGTCAATTTGCCCCATTACTATCGATGTCCACTTTGATCACTTGGTTAAGGTGGGGTCTGCCAATTTTGCCCACTGTAGAGTTACTATTTTTCCCTCCATCATTAATAAATATCTGTGGGGAGACACATTGAGACTCTGAAGATATTCTGTTTCTCTTCATACTTCCTACCCACGTACATCCTACCAGGATGATATATTTTTCATTAAATGTAGTTCCTATTTGACCAAAGAAGACATGAACATGGACCAATAATTCAACAGTACAAAAGAGTGTAAGATGAGTCTCTCTCCTACCCCATCCCAGCCACCAGTTCCTCTCCCTTAGCCGTCCCTATTTCTGCTGTTTTTTGTGTCCTTCCAGAAGTGTTCTATGCACACTATGCACTAGGCAGGCTCATACACACATGTACCTCTTTGAGAGCTAGATGCACACAGAATGTAGCTGAATACACACATTGCTCTGCATCTTGCTTTATTTCACTTAACATTTTGGAGACCATTTTATATTTGCACATAAAGAAAGATCTCTGCGGATTTTAGAACCTTATTTCCACCTGAGATGCAATCCCTTCATGTTCACAAATAAGGAAACCGAGACCCAGAGTGGGGTAGGAACAGGTCCCCTAAATTAGAAGGCGAAGCAAACCTGGAAAGCAGCCTGGGACCCCTCCACAAAAGAGTGGCTGGGTCTCCCCACTGGGGAGCCAGGCCTTCCAGAGGCTGCCCCAACAAGATGCCAGACCCAGGCTCACATCCCTGTTCTCCTTCTTAGCTCTCGTTAGGGACTACCCTGCAGCTTCCTGCTGGGCCTGGCCTTGGGAGCCCCATTGATCCTCTGACAGCCCAAGACAGATCGTCGGGGAGTGTGTATTCAGGTGCAGGCTGAGCACATGGAGGCCAGATGAGAACGGGGTGGGGGGGTCAGGGGCCCACTTGGGTGGGGGAGAGGCCTGAAGAGGCGAGGAGAGAGGATCCCACAGACACCTGCCTCCTCTCTCCCTCCCCCTTTATTCTGCCCTCCTTGGGGCTGCTGCTCCCCCAGCCTCCTCTCACCAGGCAGCGCCGTCCAGGGGGACGGGGCAGGGCTCACCCACATCCTCTCCTCTCCCTCTGGCCTGGGTGTAGTGGAGAGAAGTTAGGATATGGAGTGAGCCCGGCTTCGTCTGATCGCAGCTCAGGCTCTCCTGTGAAAAGACAGCCTCAGTTTCCTCCAGGCAAGGAGTAGGGAACACGTTTTGCACGGTCCAGCAGGCAGTGCAGCAGGCTGGGTACTGTCTCCACAACTGCCCCATCGGCCTCTTAAAATGCCCACTGCTCGTCCCCCTCTGGTTATGGAGACTTGCCTTCCCTCCCCAGAAGGAACATGGAAATGGGCCGGGCCTGCTGACCCAAGAGGCCTCCTGGCACAAGTCCCCTGGGGCCGCTGAGTCTTTGTGTTCGCAGCCATGGGCCGGTCTCTGCCCCTGAGGTTCAGGTGATGGGTGCTCACTCCCTGATGAGGCGTGCCCTCAGCCTCTGCCTCTCCTCCTTTCTCCTTCGCAGAAATCTGCCCCCCTGTGGCTACCAGAGGGCAGTGTGGACCCCAGAGTGGAAGGTCTATCTAGATGCCCTGTGACCCCCACAAGCCCTTTAGTTGGCACGTGCATCCCAAGTGAGTACCTGAGCAGTGTATGGTATGCAAGGGGGTGGGGGGATGAGGGGGGACAGGGTGGAGGTGGAAGTGGACTGAGACAGAGGGATGCAGGGAGCGGAGTGGGGCTCAGTGAGAGAAGAGGGGCTTCAAAGGAGACGTGAGTGCAGAGAGAGGAATGAGGATTCAGTGAAATACACAGGGGCTTGGTGAGGGTGAGAGGGTCTCAGAGAGAGGCTGGGGGCACAGAGAGGAAGCTGGCGGAACAGAAGGAGATGGGGCTCAGACGGGGAGCTGTAGACTGAGAGGGGAATGGGGCCTGGGGGCACGAAGGCTCAGGTAGGGGAACAAGGGACAAAGGGGAGAATCAATCTGGGGAGGGGTGGGTGCCCACCATCCACCCCAGCTCAGGGAGGAGGAGGCCGGGACTGTGGAGGGCCGCACCAGAACAAAGCCCCCGGAGAGCAGCCCATCCTGAAGCCCAGCTGACAGACCCTGAGCTAATTATCTTTAATGAGCAGCTGGGCCCCCTTTCCTGGGATTTGCATTTGCAGTGGTAATCAGCACAGCAGCACCTCCATGGATATGATTCCAGGAGCCGAGGTAAAGTCTCAGGAGGGGCTTCCCTGGCCTCGTGTAGGGCTGGGGAAGGTGTCATTTTGCCTCCCCTGCAGATTAGGGGATTTTGGAAGGCAATGTCCACTGGAGGCAGGGGCTGGCATCAATTATCCATCTCAGCCATGGCCAGGGGTGTGGGTCCTGGGGAGGGTACCGGGGTTGTAGCCCTCACAAATCCTAAGATATTAGGCTTGGAGCCCCTTAGATAGTGCAGCTAGCCACCGTTGCAGAAGTGAGGGAATGAGCCAGAGAGGGGCAGTGTGTTGCTCAAGGTCTCACAGTACAACAGAAACGCTTGTGAGCCTGTCTGCGGCAGTCACTGTCCGAAACGCATTCCTGAATCCTCACTAGCAGCCCCATGAGTTGGTAAAAATAGTAGTCCTATTATTAACCCCATTTTACAGATGAGGACTGAGCAGTCACATAGCCTGGAGGCCTCACAGCTGGGATTTGAACCCAGTTATCCTGGCTGGTCCCTGCAAGGGTAGTAGGGCTCTCAGACCTGGGCTTCCCCTGGCCATGGGGGCTGACAGTGCCTCTCTCCCCCTCATTCCCCTCTCTGCAGGGATGCCAGTATGTTTTGTGCCCCTGGCAGGGTTGGGAGGTGAGACTTAAGTATAAATAAATAAACAGGGAGCAGATGGTGGGGGGGGGTGGGGGACAGGCAGGGGCAGGGCCAGGGCCTCCTACTTCTCCCTGGGAAAACATTACTGGGCCAGAGCAAATGGATTCCAGACTTAGGGCCTAAGAGCCCCCTCCTCAGCCCTGCTCTCTTGTCTGCTGGTCTGGGACCTGGCCCAGCCCTTGGGAGAAATTGTGGGCTGGGGCCACAATGGGTTCTGCCCATCTCTCATTTCCTCTCTTCTTCCTGTGTGACCTTGAGAAAGTCATTTTACCTCTCTGTGCCTCCATTTCCCGATCTGTCAAATGAGTGGAAGGAGAATGAGTGGAAGGAGGTGGTCGTTTCTGCTCCAGGGCCACCTCCTCAGGGAAGCCTTCCTTGATTTCCTCAGGAAGACTCTGTTAGAGCAACAGCTTAGAGTATCAGGAGAATATGGGTATCTGTGTCTTTCATCCCACAACAATCTATTCATCAGATATTTACTCACAGTCTACTACGTGCTGGCCACTATGCTACCCTCAAGGCTGAGAGTTTTTCTCCATAGCTCCAGCAGCTGGCCCACAATAGCTGCTAGTAAACACCTGTTTTGTAAATGAATGAATGAGTGGGTGGATGAAGGTGGAGACGAGAAGCTGTGATGTTTCCCAAATATGGAAACTGCATCAGTGGGGTGATGTTGGGAGTGGACCAAAGATGATGTGGGTGAACAGCAACAAGGTATTGAATAAAAAATTCACCATGAGAAACTCATTCACTGTCTCCCAGATTTTCCAATAGGCCAAGGAGAAATTCTCCAAGGATGCTGGTACCACCTTTCTAACACCTGTGGATCACTTGTGTGCTCTCACTCTCTCTTTCTCTCTCTCTCTCTCTCATCTGGAGATAGCTGGACCCAGAACTTCTACAGGCAATGGTATTCAGCTAGAATTTGAGAACATTGTTTTGTTTCCATTTTACTCATTTTTGTCACTTTTTATTTGTGGTAAGGGATTCTGATTTTTTATTTATGTTTAGATAATGCTGGTGGGAATGCTAACTGGCCCTGGAGAAACTTTGGAGAAGTGTTGGCATTTTCTGATAAAGTGATTTTCTGGGACCAGGCTGGTGCTGGGGGCCTGGTGTCACAAGGGAACTTGTGACAGTGATGGAAACATTCTCTGTTTTGATTGAGGTAGTGGTTACATGGGTGTGTATATTTGTCAAAATGTGTTGCACTGTACACTTTAAATGGATGCATTTTATTGTGTGTAAATTATACCTCAATAAAGTTGATTTAAAAACACATATATTGAATATATTTAAATTTCAGTCGGCCTCCCAAGGCTGACTGAAGATATTATGTACATAATATATATATTTAAGATATTAAGCACAGAAGCCCTGTGGGCGTGGCCAAGTCATGAAAGTTGTCCATCACACAGCACAGTTTGGGAAACATGGAGTCAGTGAATAAATGGATAGATAGAAGACAGAATAGTGAATGAATGGGTAAATGAGCAAGTGAATGAATATCTACCCCATTTATGATAATGAGTCCATTCTCCACAGCCCCAACATGTCAGGTGGTCTTGATGAGGGGTTGTCCTTTCTCAGCTTGCCTAGCCCCCGTGATGGAGAGCTCACTACCTGATGACATAGCCCTTTCCAATGTCTTAACATTAGGACTATGTGAAAGACCTTTCCTCATATCCAGTTGGTCTTTCTGGTAACCCCCTGCTCTCTGTGGCTCCACAGACACATCTGCTCTCCTATCTGGGGACCACCCAAATGCCCCCTACCCCAGTCTGCTCTTCTCTCAGCTCTACACCCCAGATGCTTAGCTGCTCTGCCCACTAGGTTCCGCTTGCACAGAGCTTACATCATAGAAGGGCAGTAGGACAAAGAACATGTACACAGGCAAATAAAATAATTACAAACTATGAAGGAAAAAAGCAGGGTGAGAATATTGGGGAAACTCTGGGGGAGATGAGGGAGCAAGGGAAGGCCCTGTAAGGATTTGATATTTGAGCTGAGTCCTAAAGGATGTGAAGAAGCCAGAAGAACCAGAGGAAGGGCCTTCCGGGCAGAGGCAAGAGCAAGTGCAAATGCCCTGAGGTCAGAAAGCAATTGGAAACTGTGAGGCAGCCAGCCTGGCTGGAGTGGGATGGGGGGTGGGGTGGGGGGTGGGAAGGGCAGGTCATTCAGGGCATTGATGGTGAGAGCCTGGAATTGTTTTCTAAATTTGATCCTAAAATACTTTTAAGCAAAGGGTGTTATAATATGACTTACATTTTAGTAGACAATAAATACATACTGAATCAAAAGTAACTGAAGACCCTTCCAGTTCCAGCAGTTCGGTACTTCCATAGTGATAATGATATGCCTTCAAAGGACAATGAGTGGCCTCCAGGATGGGTCTGACTAGGTTTGAATCTTGGTTCTGCCTCATCCTTGCTGTGTGACTGTGGGCAAGGGGCCTCATCCCTCTGAGCCTCAGTTTCCTCATCTGCAAAGTGGGGATAATAGATGTACCCACCTCATGTGGTTGTTGTGAGGATGAAATGCCTTTACATTTGGGAAGCATTTAAATAACATCGTAAGTGCTCTCATTTGTTAAATAAAACAAAAAAAGGTGAGGACACAGAGAGCAAGATGATTAATCCTTTTTCAATCTCTTCTGGTCCTGGAGAGAGTCCTGGATTGGTGGAGGTGGGGTGGGTCTCTCAAACATTTGCTACTGAGAGCTAGAGGAAGAGAGAGAGGGAGAGAGAGAGAGGGGGAGAGAGATTGCACAGCCTCAGTCAGATATGGACAAAGTTAGTAACAGTGTTATATTTACACTGTTTACATTGACAGTCACATTTATTTATGTCACGGGCTACTGATTTTCCATTTAGTCCAGCTATCTCAAGTTTCCTTAAAAAATATTTGTTTGTTTAAGTAAAACAAAAGCAAATAGATTTAATGGTTCAAAAACAGTGGTCCCTGAAGGTGATACTAAGTACTCCTGTCCCAAGTGGCCCAAATTGTGAAGGAGGCTCTTGACAGAATTTTAAGAAACATTTTTCTAACTTCATCTCCTCTTTGTGCCCTTGAGGAACTGGAGGCCCTACTGTGTGTCCTGTGCTTGGCCGAGTCCCCCAGGACACCAGCAGCAGAGTGGGATTCACCCCGGGGACTGTGTCTACATTCTGGCCTGCAGTGAAGTTTCTGGAAAGGGCTGGTGGACACTCAAATCTGGGGGTCACCAGAGTCCTCCCTCTCACTCTCATCCCTCAGATCCAGTTCCATCCGTTGGAAAATTCTGGGGCTCCATCTTCAAATTACATCCAGATTCTGATCACTTCTCTCCACCCTGATCCGATCCACCAACCATCACCTGGGGCCCTGGTGACAGAGCAACCTCCACTTCACCCCCTTCCCATCCCTGCTCCACTCAGCAGCCAGAGCCACCCAGTCCCTCCTCTGCTCCAAGCCTTACATGGCTCCCAGCCAAAGTCCCAGGCTGACAGTGCCCACCTCTCCCACCTCATCAGCTGCCCAGCCCAGCCTTGTCCCATCCAGGCTGCCCCCACCACACTGGCTGCCTTGCTGTTTCTTGGATCCTCCAAGCAGGCTCCCACCTCAGGGCTTTTGCACGTGCTGTTCCTCCTGCTTGAAACACGCTTCCCTCTGACATCCACAGGGCTTCTTTCCTCTCTGCTCAGGTTGATGCCCCCTCCTCAGAGAGGTCCCATACCTGAATGAAGTGGATGTTTCCCATCTCATTCTTTCTTCTTCCCCTGCTTTTCCCTCACAGCCCTTATCACTATCGGATACTGCAGTTTACATTTTACGTATATTTCGTGTGTTTTTCTTGCTCTTCTCCCCTGAGTGGACTTCAAGAGAATGAGAGTTTCCATCTGTTTTGTACTCTGATGTTCCCAGCACCTGGAGCAGTGTCTGGTGCCCAGTAGGTGCATATGGGAGAATGAACGTCCAGGGAGTGTGTGAAGGGTGGGGGGCAGCCACTCCCAGCCCCCTCCGTGGCCCCTTGGTCCCCTCTCTGGGCATGGCGTCCCTCTCTCCCTGTCCTCACCCCCTCAACCCTCAAGGGCAGCACAGGACAGCGAAGCTTCTCTTTCAGGGGAAAGGTTTTCAGATGCAGGCAGACCCTCCTTCAACTCCTCCTCCCCCTACAAGCCCAACAGGAGCCAGCAGTTGCGGTGCCTTCCACGGAGAGTCCTCAAAAGATGGGGAGACTTGGGGCGGACACATGCTGGGTGCTCCTGGGCAAGCCAGGGACCTGCTCCCAGCCCTGTGTCCTCAGCTGGAAGGAGGTAAGACCAATGAGCAATGAACAGCTCTTGGGGAGCCTATTTTACAGACAAGGAAACTGAGGCTCAAGAGGTGAATTTGTCTCCAGGACAACTGGAGCCAGCGTTCCCTTCTCTGTAAAAGGGGTATGATAACTCCTCCCTCCTAAGTTTGCTGTGAGGATCAAACGAGTTCAATAAAGCCTTTAAGCCTTTAGTAGGGTCTGGCACACAGTAGGTGCTCAAGAAATGTTGGCTACTATTGCTGTTGTTCTGCGAGGTGAACGTGCTCACCAAGGTCCCATGGCCAGCAGGTGACAAGCCAAGATTCCATCGGAGGTCTGTCGAAAGTGATTCCCCCTCACAACCACAAAATAATAACAATAATAGTAATGGCAACAACAACAATAATAGTAACACCATCACCAGCATTTTCCACCCCATGCTGTAGCTCTAAGATCGTCAGGTGGCAGCACCTGCCCCGCGCCCACACCCGGGGCCACTGGCGCCGGTGCCTCCTGCCCCCCATCCCCCGCTGCCTCCCGGGGGACAGGTCGGCGGCCCGCCCAACCTCCCGCTGGGGGCGCCCCCAGATCCCGCCGTCCGGGGATCCCCCGCGGGGGAGGAGAGCCCAGCTCCGGGGCTCTGGAAGGAGCCGCGCGGCCTGGAAGACATTACACGGCTGTCGGCCGGGGGGCGTCGCGCGGAGTTCCGGAGGGGGTCCCGGCGGCAGCGCGCCGGGGGAGGGGACGGCCCCACCACAAAGCGCGCTTTGTTCTGCGCTCCCCCTGGGAGCTGGAACCAATGGATTGGCGGCAGCTGAGGTCATCTGTCAGGCAGCGCCGGGGGGTCAGGCCCGGGGAAGGGGCCGCCGGGGAGGGCGGGGCGGATGGGCCGGCGGGGGGTCCGTGTGTGCGGCCGATTAACCCGGCTGCGCTCGCCAGGCCCCCGTGGCAGGTCGCTGCTACGCTTCGGGCCTCAGTTTACCCATCTGTCCAACAGGGAAGATAATTTCCTCCCCGTCCACCTGTCGGGACGACTGCATCCGGTATGGAAGTGGTGATGACGGTATGACGATGATGGTGGTGGTGGTGGCCTTTCTGTGATGAGCACTCCCTATGTTCCTGCTCGACAGAAGATCTGGAGTCGGGATGCGAACCCCAGAGGCTGCCTGGGAACATGGAAGCAAATGTGGCTTGTCTGGGAGGCAGGGAGAGACGCCTTGCAGCCCCTATCCGGTTCCCAGCTTTGACCCTGGATGCCAGACTTGGCCTACCTTTTGCCAGGGCTGACAGGTGGAGCTGCCCAGACCTAGCCCAGGGAGCCTCTGGAGCTCATCCTTGGGGGCCCCCTGGTCGAGGGTAGAGTAGGGCTGCACGCCCCCACCCTCTCCAAGACAGGTGTTTTTTCTGACTGGAGACAGATCAGGGTCTGACCACTTTACCCTCCTAAAACTAGATCCCATTTATTAATTCATTCACATCCCCATCTGCGTGTGCCTCAGCATTCCTGTCCATACAATGAGACAATTAGGATTCTAACCATTTGACACAGGGCCCCCTGGGGGATGAGGCCATCGAATCCCCATAAATTGCCCGAAAGACTTGTGTGTGTGTGTCTTTCTGGAGAAAGGGCTCACAGATTTCTTTCAGATTCTCAACTGTGTTCATGACCCAAAACAGGTTAAGAAGCACCGGCTGGAGTGCAGGGATGGAAAGCTGCCCCCCAAACTCTGGGAAAGGCACTTGGAACAGCCAATCTGGAGAGCAATTTGCCAGCACCTATGCACCAGCTAGGTGGTCCCACTCCTATGTACACAATTGAGTGAGCACAGAGTTGATGGCAGAAGGTGTTCACAGCAGCAAATAACAGTAACCCCCCAAATGGCCGTTAACAGGAGAATGAATAATACATGGTTATATACAGACCCTGGCATGCCATGCAGCAATTCAAAGAATGAGCTACACCTATGTGGAATTTATTCATTTCACATAGTTATTGAATAACTGCTATGTGTCAGGTGGTTCTTGGCACTGGGCCTATGGTCATAAGACAGATCAAGTCCTGCCTCAAGAACTTACGTTCTAGTGGACGAGACAGTCATAAACAGAAACAGAAGATAATTGCAGGGAGTGCGATAAATGCCATGAAAAAATAAAACAGTGCATGATAAAATGATGGGGGAGGGGGCTGTTTTAGACAGTATGGTCAGGAAGGCCCCTCTGAGGAAGCAACCAGGAGGGATACTCTGAGAAGAGCAAAGGCACTAATGGGGTGGATGGCTAAGGTGCATCGCCAGGGAAGAAATGTGATCTGCAAAAGAAAGTAAAAAAAGAAAACATTCCTTACTTATACGCACACACACACAGCTACTAAGTTAGAAAAAGGTCTGGAAGGGTATACGCCAAATTCATGAAGATAATTGCCAAGAGTAGGGAGGCACTAGGACTCATGGTGGGCTTCTGCTTGCTTCTCATATTTTATTTTGTTAATATTTAATTATTTAGCAGTTTGCTACCTTAATGTTTAAAAGGTGAATATATGCACATATAACTTGTGAAAATGAAACATTAAAAAAGTCTACCATGGTGAAACGGTTGGTCCCAGGGCAGTAAGGGAAATAAGGGGTCCCTACACACTGCCTTTCACTGGACGCAAGTTCCCTGGGGCAGTAGTTTGTTTTGGGAGGGGACACACTTTTGGATCAGGGGGACCCCAGAAGAGGCATGTAGCTCACCCTGGAGGATCTGGAAGCTTCTTGGAGGAGGTGCCGCCTTTGCTGAGCTTGAGACCATTTGACATAGCACACCCAGTGTAGAGACCCTAGTCTCCTAAGACAGGCCTGGAGAGGCCATGATGTGTACAAGGCCACAGAGAAAGATTGGACAGGTAAGTAAACCTGAAACTCCAAACTCCCAGCCGGGTCTCCTTCTCCTACCTGAACCCCTGGCTCCTCTGGGCCGCTGACGGGCATCCCTCACAGCCAGACACCCTCCATCCATCCCCTTCCCACAGCAGTTGCTCTGCGGGCTGGAGGCCCAGCCTAGCTCGGGCAGGCCAGAAAGCAGCACCACCTGCTGGCCTAAGTGGGAAATGCAGCTCTCAGCCTCCACGGAGAGCAACCAGCAGGTTTCACCCTTCAAAACCCAGCTCCTCTTCCTTAAGAACGACAATCCCTCCCGCTCCAAGTCTGTTGTGCAGCCTCCTCCCAGTGCCTAGCAGTATGCCTAGCACTGCCTGCTTGGGCCTTATCTGTATGAAGGGAAAGTCCTTTCAAGAAGGGGTAACCACTGTGCTACTCTACCTCAGTGGGTGCAGGTTTCTTACATGAAACAGTGGCACCTCATGACAGCAGCTTACAAAGCATGCCCTCAGCTTCCTCACCCTCACTACAAACCTCAGGGGTAAAGTCCATTAGACAGCTTGGAAAAAGCGCCAGGGAAGGGCCTGTCCAATTTCATATGGAATTGGTGCACAAGCTGGTTCCAGAACATGGATCTCCTGGGAGCCAGCTCTTTCTTCTCCATTGGAGGTGAAGGGAATGTCACCATATTTGAAAATAATTGATGCCATCTAGGTCAGTGGTTCTCACCTTGTGGTCCCTGAACAGCAGCATCAGCATCACCTGGGAATTTGGCAGGCAAGCAAATTCTCAGGCTCCATCCCAGACCTTCTGAATCAGCACCTCTGGGGGTGTGGTCCAGCCATCTGTGCTTAGCAAACCCGTTTGAGAACCTGAGCCATTGGTCTAAAGCAATTATGCCTCCCTTTTTATTAAATAAACTTTTATTTGGGAATGATTTTCAATGTACAGAAAAGTTGCAAATATAATACAGATAGTTCCCATATACTCTGCACCCAGCCTACCCCAATGTCAACATTCATAAAATTATCTAAAATCCAGACCTCATTCAGATTTCCAGTTTTTCCATTAAGGTCCTTTTGTTGTTGTTTTTCCAAGATCCAATCCAGGATATCACACAGCATTTATGACTACATACGTTTTAAATTCCATTGGTCACCTCAGTCATTTTCCCTGGGACAGAGAATGGGTGGGAGAGCTGTTGTCTTCATTACTGAGCAGGAGAAACTGAAGCTTGAAAACAGCAAGTGACCTAGTTCCCTTAGCAGGGCAGTGAGAGCAAGGCCCGCCTCACTCTGCACCCTTCCTCTATCTCTTCCCTTCCCCCCAGGACTCTAGGATTTCAGAAGTCCCTTTGGAACGTCCCACCTGGCCTACCCATTCCCCCTAACCCACCAGTACAGATGATGAGAGATGCCCCTCCTAGAGTGCGCCCAGCCCTGGGAGAGACCACCCACTGCCCCATCACTTCCTTCCCTCTGCAGGGCCAGGACAGTGTCTAGTGTCTTAGTGACCTCAGCCTGGACACAGCAAGGCTCCATACAAGAGAGAGAGGAACAGTGAGAAAGAAACACTGTTATTTGCTTATCCAAAGTCATCTGTGATAGGTGGGAAAAAATGCCACGAATCCTTTGTAGCTTCTCCAAGAGGTATAGTCTGTTTCCCCAGCCCTTGAATCTAAGCCAAACTTTTGATTTGCTCTGGCCAGAAGGACTTAGCAGAAGTGACGTTGTACCAATTCTGACCTAAAACTCAAAAAACCCTTGGAGCTTCTCCTCTCTCTCCCCCTTCCTCTTCCCCTCCCTCCACACACACACACCTCCCTCCCTCTCCCTCTCTCTTTGAGCCCTGATGATATCATGAAAATAAGCCTGAACTAACCTGCTGGAGAGGACACATGGAGGAGAACCAAGTCACCCAGCCAATAGCCTACCTACTGCCAGACAAGTGAGTCAGGCTATCCAAGACCATCCAGCCCCATCTGGGGTGACAGCTGATTGCATACAACCCCATGAGTGACCCTAAGCAAGATCAGCAGAACTGCCCAGATGAGCCCAGCCCAAATTGCCAATCCAAAGAATTTTAGGTAAATATACAACTTGTTTTTAGCTGCCAAGTTCTGGAATGGTTTGTTGCACAGCAACGGCTAACTGATACACAATTCCTCACTTCTCTCTTGTTAATGGGATTCCAATATTATTTAGGAGGCAGTGTGCCAGTTCTAGGGGATGGTATATGATTGATTTACTAAACTGTTTGACAGCTGTGTTCCTGCCGTATTAGCTTTCTTTGCAGCTAGGGGTGGCGACTGTACCTGGTTTGGGCCAAGGAGACCTAAGTAGAAATACACAGGGGAAGACAGCAGGAAACAGGCCTCTGAAAAAGGCCTGACTTTATGATAGAAGTTGACAGGTCCAGCTGGCTGGGCCCTTCTTCCTCCCCAACTCCGTTCTTCCTTGAACACAGTCATGATTGCTGGAGGTACAGCAGCCATCCTGTGACCAAGAAGTGACATGCAATGTGGGAAAGGCTGAAAGGATCACAGAGACGTGTGCCATAACTTTGCTGAGTTATTAAACCAATACCATTAGCCAACTGTCTCCAGAATTCATGCTATGTGGAAAAACAAACTTCTCTGTGTTTAAGCCACTGGAACCTAGGCTTTCCTTTACTTGCAGATGAATGTATTCACATGATATGATATATAGAGACAGAAATGCAAAAGGATCCTTGTCCTTGGGAATCTGGAGCCAGCAGCATGTGGCTCTCCAAACCCATCTCCTTTCTCATTTCACCCTCTCAATAACCCCTCAAGAGCAAACACACGACCCATTTTCCCTGAGGTGGGAAGTGGGGCTCCCACACTGTTCAGTCATGAGTCCAAGGTCTCGCAGCTAAGAAAGAGGGTGCTTCGAGTTAGACCTGCCCCCCAGGCACAAAGAGAATGCATCCCTGCTACACCTTTGCATGGCTCAGTCCACTGGAGGCCAGGTGTGTCTTCTGGGTTCGTGGCAGTGGTGGTTGGCGCCAAGGAGGCTGTTACTGCAAGTCCGGCGTGGAAGCGCCTAGGTACACCCTTAGGTCTGAGAGGGTGGACTGCACAAGCTTGGCAGGGATGGTCTCTCGCTGCAGCTGCTGGTAGGCCGCATAGCGGTGGCAGCCCCCAAAGGAGTAGAAGTAGTCACCACCCTGAGCCCCTTTGATCCAGAGGACGTCGATGGGGGGCACGCTGTCTGGATCCTCCTGGAGAGAAGAGGGCGCAAGGTGAATGAGCGTGGCACAGTGCTGGACAGTTTGCAAAGCAGACTTTATTAACCTGGGCTGAGCTCCTCCAGGTGCTCAAGCTGGCTCGTGCTGGCTCGTGAGAGGCAACTGTTACAGAGGCAACTGTCAGTTGGTTGACATCACCTTGGTAGCTGGTACTCTCAGCCACGGTGAGAGTATTTACACCAGGGGAATGGGCAGATGCTACAAATCAGGGCTCCCCCACCCAGGCTGTTAACCATTTATCAGACCACATGTATATTACCTGTCACTGTTCTAGACTCTGGGAATAAGGTACAGGCACAGCCCCTGCCTTCATGGGACTTTGGTCTAGTGGGGCTGATGGAATGGAGAAGTGAATGTTAGAGTGATAAATGCTATGAAGACAATAATGCAGGTTGACATGACGGGGATGGGGGTCCACAAGGCCTCTCAGAGGTGGCAGTGGAGCAGAGACCTGAACACAGAGAAGTCCCCTGGGGAAGACAGAGAGGTGGAGTCATTTAAAGAAAGAGCCTGACTGCCAGGTTCAAATCTCAGGTCTGCCACTTAAATGCTCTGTGACCTTTGGCAATTCATATTTGTGCCTCAGTTGCCCCATCTATCAAATGGGGATGAAGATGACACACCCACCTCATAGAACTGTCGGGTTGAGTTAATAGACATAAGCTGCTTCAGACAACACTTGGCACATGGAACGTGCTCAGTAATACACACTGTGTATTACCCATGGGAAGGGCATTCCAGGCAGAGTGAACAGCAAATGCAAAAGGTCTGAGGCCAGAACAAGCTCACTGTATTGCAGGCATGGCAAGGAGGCCAGTGTGATCAGAGTGGACTCGGGGGATTGAGAAGTAGAAGAGGTCAGAAAGGTAGCAGGGGGTAGGCCCTGGAGCGTTTTATTTATCTTATTTTTTTCTTCTAGTTTTATTGAGATATAGTCAACATACAGCACTGTGTAAGCTTCAGGTGTACAACATAATGATTTGACTTACAAACATCATGAAGTGATGACTACAGTAAGTTTAGTGAACACCCATCATCTCATATAGACACAAAATTACAGAAATGGAAAAAAAATGTTTTCCTTGTGATGAAAACGCTTAGGATTTTACTCTCTCAGCAACTTTCATATATAATGTACAGCGGTGTTCATTATGTCTATCATGTTGTACATTACATCCCTAATACTTCCCTTATAACAGAAGTTAGTACCTTTTGACCACCTTCATACACTTCTCCCTCTCCTTACCCCCCTCCCCACCCAGTCAATCACAAAGCTGGTCTCTTTTCCTAAGAGTTTGTTTATTTGTTTTTGAAATATAATTGACCTACAATACTATGTTAGTTCCTGGTACACAACACAGTGATTGGATATTTCTATACATTTCAAAACGATCCCCATGATTCAGTCTCGTTAATCCTCTGTCACTACAAAAAGATACTACATAGTTATTGACTATATTCCCCACACTGTACATTTCATACCCATGACTCATTTACTTTATAACTGAACGTTTATACCTCTTAGGCCCTGGAGTGTTTTAAACAGGGGAGGGTGACATGATCTGAAGAACATTCTAGAAAGTTGTCCTGGGAAAGCAGGCTTGGTGAAGTGGACAGAGGCAAAAGCAGGGAAGATAGAGGCGAGGCCTCAGCAGGTATTCACCAGAAGTCGCTGTCCTGGGTGAGGGCATGGAGGGGTCACGGAGAGGTAGAAAGGTTTGGGACATGTTTAGGGGGAAGATCCCGGGGTAGGGGTGAATGTGAGGAGAAGAGAAAGAAGAGAATATAAGTTGACTTCCTGTTACGGGCCTGAGCATCTAGATGGAGAATGCGTAGTCCTCTACATAGGGAAAGCCTGGGGCAGGGAGGGATGGGGTAGGGGGGGAGACCGAATTAAGTGTGAGCTGCTAGAAGACCTCCCACCACTGGCTCTCACTGGCTCTCTTATTAGGCTGCTTTGATGGATTCATTCTTCCATTGATCCTAGAAATGATTATTAAGCAGTAAGACCCAGCAGTTATAAGCTGGGGCCCTTGAACCAGGCACACCTGAATTTGAACCTCAGCTCCTACACAGGGCAGTGGGGCGGGGGGTGGGGGGAGTGTGGGCGGGGGTGGTAAGCAAGTGGCCTTGACACTGGGCATTGTTCCTCATCTGCAAAATGGGAACAGACACCCTACAGGCTGCTGATGAAGTCAGGGAGCTGATGCAAGTGAGGCGCGGAGCACAGCTTGCCCGGCAGTGGAGCAGCAAAGAGAGGCAGCTGTGCCAGGCAGGCCTTGTGCTGGGCACCAGGGGTGTGACGATGGGTGGGCAGAATAATGGCCCCCAAAGATGTCCATGTCCTAATCCCTGGAGCCTGTGAATATGTTACTCACGTGGCATAGGAACTTTGCAGATGGAATTAAGTTAAGGATCTTGAGATGGGGAGGTTATCCTGGGTTATCCAGACAGGCCAAATGTAATCACCAGAGACCTTAAAGGTGGAAGAGAGAGGAACAAGAGGAGGTCTGATGTTGCTGGCTTTGAAGACAGAGGAGAGAGGTCATGAGCCAAAAATGTGGGTGGCCTCTAGAAGCTGGGAAAGACAAGGAAATGGATTCTCCCCTAGAGCCTCTGGAAAAGAATGCAGCCCCGCTGATACCTTGATTTTAGCCTAGCGAGACCCATTTTGGACTTCTGAACTACAGAACTATAAAATAATAAAATCTGTCTTTGTTTTACGCCACTAAGTTTCTGGTGTTTGTTACAGTAGCCACTGAAAACTAACACATATGGTAACCAAAGAGAGGCCTGGTTTTTGCCTCACAGAGCATATCGTTCTGGCTTGGAAGACAGGTGACTGAGGCCATTACAAGCCAGTAGGATCAGAGGTATGCTGGTGGGCATGCAGGTGGCTGGGGGCCCACAGGAGGCCCCTAACCCAGCAGGGGCTGTCAGGGAAGACACTGACACTGACAGGAAGAGCAAAAAGGAGTTAGAAACAGTAAAGAGATGAAAGAGTTTTACTGGCAGGGGAAAAGCTTGTGCAAAGGCCCAGGAGTGGGAGAGTGCATCCCTGGCCAGATCCATCACAAACAGCCAGGCACCGTGCTAGTGTTATGGAAATAGTCAAGACAGGACAAAATCCCTGCTCCTGTGGAGTTCACATGAGAGGGAGAGGAGAGATAATAAAACACAAACAAATGTATAATGTAACTCAGGTGGACATAAGTGCTTCAAGGAGAAATACCTCAGGTTAGGGGGAGAGCTATAGAGGCCTGGGCTGATGGGAGGCAGGCACCTGACCCAAGAGAGGGAGCAAGCCCTGTGGCTACCTGGGAAGCAGTTCCAGGCAGTGGGAACAGCAGTGTAAACTCTACAGGACTGAAAGACAATCGGGCTAGCAGTAGAGGTGTTTGGTAGGTCACACATGGCCACCTTCCAAGGGTCTGGGGGAGGGGGACAAGATGCCATGCAGGCCTAACCTGACACACACGTCCCCTCCTTCCCCCGAATTTTCTGCCAGGATCACCCCAGCCTTCTTGAGCACTTCTGTGATGCAGCTGACTCCGTCCTCCCCAGTTCCAGTTCAAACAAGGCCCTCCCAGCAGACAGGACACCCCCAATCCCACTGCCACTGCCTGAAGTGACCACATAGGTTATCTCAGGATAAGGTGGTGGCCATGCATCTGGGCACTGGGGACAGGCTGTGCCACTTTCTAAAGTGCCTGACCTTGGACAAGTTGCTTGAATCCTCTTGTGTCTCATTTCCTCGTCTGTAAGAAGAACAACAGTAGTAGTATCTACCTCATAGGGTTGGCATGAAGAAGCTCAGTTACTTAAAACAGCTCCTGGCCACTTCAAGTACTATATAGGAATCAGGATCGTTGTTTTAATCATCTCCTCCAATCTCCCTGCTCAATGACTAAACAGAGGCCCAGAGAGGCCCAGCCACTTGCTCAAGGTCACACAGCAAATACCGTGCTCCGGCTGAGACTGAACCAGTCCCGTCTCGCGTCCAGCGCGACCTCCCTCCTTCGAAGCCCTCCCAGCGGCCGGCTTCCCCGGGGCCTCACCCGAATCGTGTCCACGAGGCTCTGCACCTTGGCTGGGTCCAGCACAGACGGCAGCGGCCGGATGAGCACGCTGAGAGGCACGTTGTGCACCGCAGTGATACAGCCCGAGTGGATGCTGCCGCCCGGCGCGCCGCCGCTCTGCCCAGCTCCCTCGGGCGCCCCCCGGCCAGCTCCGGCTCTGCCCAGGGCTCCTCCCGCGCGAAGACCCATCACGCAGCGGCCGCCGCCTGCGCGGTCTCGGGACGCGCCGCCTCCTCTCAGGTCTTTAACCCCGGCCGGGCTGTACCATTCCGCGCGGGCGGCGAGGGGCGCAGCCGCACAGCGCCTCTCTCCCCTGGCCCCACAGTGGTCTGGCCCACCCCCGAGCGCCCCTGCGGGACCTTCGCTCGGCTCTCCCGGCGTTGCGGGACGCGTGCGGAGCTCCGGCTCTCCGCTGGGGGGCGCCTCGCCGTCTCCCTTCTGCCGCGCGGCGTCCCGGGAGTGGAAGCGCCGGGGGAGGCTGACTCAGGGTGAGTCTGCAGGTCGTGGGACGGGAGGGGCGCGGGTGGCGCACAGTTCGGGGTTGACTCAGGGTCACGGGTGGCGGGGGCGGGGACACGGGTTGGAGGGGGCTGGACCTGCCCAGCGAGGGTGAGTCGGCAAAACCTGGCTCTTGGCTGCCCAGCCTTTGGATCCCTAGTGGAGGTGGTGATAATACCAATGACATTTGAAATACTACGAATCTGCTGAACCTGGTGCTGTGTCAGGCACTGTTCTAAACACTTTGCATGTACATTAACTTATTTAAACCTCAAAACAACCCTACAAGCTAGGTATGATTATTATTCCCATTTTACAGATGAGGAAACTGAGGCACAATGAGTTTTTTTTTTTTAAGTGATTTGCCCAAGGTCATGGAGTTAGTAAGTGGCTGAACCAGGGTTCAAATCCAGGCAGTCAGGCTCCAGAGTGCTCTCTCAACCCACCGCTGGTTGCCTCGGTTCAGCAAAAGTAACTGTAACAAGGAGCCTTTTGGAATCATGTTGACAGTGTGTGGGCCCTGCCCTGGAGTTCCACAATAATAGTCTTGTTGCATCCTCACAGCGCCACTAGGAAGTAGGTGTGATTGTTGAAGCACTTGTCCAAGATAGGGCCGCTGAAAATGAAAGTCAGATTATCTGAGCTCAGAGTCCCAGGCCACTTAAACACCTGCTTACAGATGAGGACACCAAAGCTGCAAGGGGTGGTGGTGATGACTTAGGTCCAAACATGCTGATTGCCATCCCCACTCTTCTGTTTAAAACTCTCCATCCCCTTGAGCCCAGGTTCAGCACCCAGTGTCCTCTGGAGCCAGAGGGAGGTAGGCTCCTGGTTTAAATCTCAGGTGTTTATCAGCATCTATGGCAACATTACGGCTTTGGCACAGATTGAACTGGGTTCAGATCCCATCTGGCCACTCACTAGCTGTGTGGTCTCAGGCAAGTTCCTTAACCTCTCTGAGCATCAGCCTTCTGTAAAATGGTTGTGAGGAGATTGTGAGGACACTCAGAGATCATGGCTGATAGAGGGCAGGGTTGGGGGTAAATCAGTGCTTACATAGTGGTAATCAAGGAAGGTGACTGGGGTACTTCCCTGGCCTTCCAGTGGTTAAGACTCTGCGGTTCCAATGCAAGGGGCGTGCGTTCGATCCCTGGTCAGGGAACTAAGATCCTACATGCTGCGCGGTGAGGCCAAAAAAAAAAAAAAAGGAAGGTGACTGGTTTCATGACAGACACCCAGAGTGCTGAAGAAGAGGCCGTGTTGACTGAGAGCACCAGGAAAGTTTCCCTGGAGGGGTGGTATTCACACTGGAAAATGGCTTGGTCCTGGAGAGTGAGAGGGAAGAAGCAGGTGATGGTTTAGGGTGTAGGATCTGGAATCACTTGAATGGCATGGATTTAAATCCTGGCTGCATCACCAACTAGCTGTGTGACATGTGTGTGTGTGTGTGTGTGTGTGTGTGTGTGTGTGGTGGGGTGTGCAATTTCTTTGTGCCTCGGTTTCTTCTCTCAATTGCCAGGGAGAGTAAATGAGAATAACGCATAAAGTGTTTAGAAAGGTACCTGGCATATAAAACATGCTGAATAGATAGGAGGGATATTCCAGCTAAACAGCTTGAGCAAAAGCGGGGAGGTGGCACAGCCCCAGGCCTGGCTGAAGACAGGCAAGGCTGGTTTGGTGGGTTTTCTCACCCTGGTTGTCACATGCATGGGGAATGCATACTCGCCTTCTCAGCTGGAGAAAAAGCAGAGAAGTTATCCCTGGGGGCGGGCTGGGTGGCTGTTGCACTGGCCAGTTGTGGACACTTTCTGAAGCCTCTGCAAAATGGGGTAATGCTGCCCATCACTCAAAGTTGTTGAGTGTGGTTTGGGAAGAAGCACATAATAAGTGCTCTGTGAATTGTGCAATACTCCATTTTGCTGTTGAAGATCATTCATGTTGGGTTTTTGTTTTGTTTTGTTTTTTTGCGGTACGCGGGCCTCTCACTGTTGTGGCCTCTCCCATTGTGGAGCACAGGCTCCGGACATGCAGGCTCAGCGGCCATGGCTCACGGGCCCAGCTGCTCCGCGGCATGTGGGATCTTCCCGGACCAGGGCACGAACCCGTGTCCCCTGCGTCGGCAGGCGGACTCTCAACCACTGCGCCACCAGGGAAGCCCCATGTTGGGTTTTTAATCTCTTGCAAACCTTGGAATGCTGAGGCCATTATGAATTTGACTTGAACCTTTCTCTTTCTGCAGTTTCACAATATAATCCCTCTGAGCATCTAAACCATACTTTGTTTCAGGATATAGAGCTAACACCCACACCTCAGTCCCAGAATTATTGAGAATTAGAGAATTTCATGAAGAGGGAAATTGTCCCTCTTAGAACCACTTCCTAATTTCAGAAAGTAAGAAGAGGCAGGGGGAACAGCTTCTAGGATGGAAAAATGGAGATTTGTCCTGAATCTCTCATCATGGTATGCCCAGTGAGACCCCAACTCCTGGCAACAAATTCTGTATGTTGAGAGACCGATGATTCAACTCAAAATGGCTTAAGCATTAAGAAGACTTGTATTTTCACATAATTAAGATGTCTGGAGGTAGACATATCCAAGATTGGCGAAGAGGTAGTTGAACAATGTCAGGTTCTTTCCAGCTTTTTGTACCATTATCCTCCATATTCTGGTTTTTATCCTCAGCCTTGCCCCTCATGGTCCCAAGATGGTAGCTGTAGCTCCAAGCATCACATACAACAGCTTTCAAAGGTGGAAGTTAGGACATCGACATCACTTTGTGCCTCTTTTTAAGAGTGAAAAAAGCTTTAGTAACCATCCCCTACATCCCCACCCCCCTGCCCAGGAGCCTTTTCCTTATGTCTCATTGGCAAGATTATATCACATTTCCATGCTTAAACCAATCCCTGGCAAGGGGAGTGGAATTACCCTGATTGGCTTAGCTTAATTGGCATTCACCTCTGTGCTCAAGAGGGTTTACCCTCCCCTGAAGTTCATGGCCTCTGATCCCTGAACAGAACTGGCAAGGCCTGGTGCTACAACCTAGTTTTCCTGTATGGTTCTTGGGCAGACCCCATGGAGGGGGAGAATTGAGGGGAAAGAGGACCTGCCCAATCAGCGGTTCTATTATATCAGCCCATTTGTCCCTAAACCAATGAGATGGAGACTTAAGCCTCGTGTTGGGATTAAGATGAGGTACCTTCCACTGGGGCTAATGTAAGCCTGGGACTGGAAGCTGGAGAAATTCTGGGATCTACACAATATCCTTTTGTTTTAGTTTGGATTCTCCTAAAGGTAGACCCTGAGACTAGGACTTGTGTGCAGGTAGTTACATTTGGGAGCTGCTCTAGTTATTATCACTGTAACATAAACTGATCCAAAATGTAGTGACATAAAACAACCATTTTATTATCCTCACAGATTCTGTGGGTCAGTTATTCAGACAGGGCACAGTGGGGACTGGTTGTCTCTTCTCTGAAATGTCTGGGCCATCAGCTGGGAGGTGACCCAAAAGCTGGGGGTGACTTGATGGCTGGGGCTGGAATCATCTGGGGGTGTCTTCACTTATACATGCATTGGACCATCCTGCCTATCAGCCAGAACACCTCCATGGGGCCTTTCCATGTGCCCTGGGCTTGCTCATAGCATGGCAGCTGGCTTCCAAGAATGAGTGTCACAAGAGAACCTGGCAGAAGCTTCCATGGCCTTTTCCAGTCTAGTCTTGGAAGTCATATTGGCATCATTTCTGTGGCATTCTGTTTGTGGGAGCTGTCACAACACCACCACTCCCCCCACACCAGGCTCAAGGGAAGGTACAGAGATTCCATCTCTTGATGGGAGGGGTAGCACGGTTCTAAAAGAGCTTGTTTCCACAAGGGAGATATTGTTGTAACCATCTTTGGAAGACAGTCTGCTGTAGGAGGTGATCCCAGGAAGGACTGGGGAAGGGAGAAATGCCAATACAGGGGATTCTGATGAGCAGGTTAACATGGTGGTTAAGTGGGGCTTACTCTTGCTGGAGACTCTGAGAGGAAGCATCATGCATCACAGTCATCCCTCTGACCGACAGGGGGGCTGTGTATCTTTATCCACTGACTCCTGTCCCTCACTGGTTGAGGGTGGCCTCAGGATGTTAAGCCTTTGCCATTTATGGGCTGCTCTATACTTGGACTGAGCAAGCACCTGAGGACCCGGAGGAAGCTTCCTGCTTCAGAGATGGCCCAAGGGAATAAGGGACAGGACATCGATAAATGTCTTTTCTGTCCAAACCTGCCAGAGTCCATGTTTGTGGTTTGCAACCAAAGGCCCTAGTTACCTGCTCTCCCCGTTCTGCTCCTGGGCTCCCTACTCTTCCCCTTCCCTTTCATTTTTGACAAAGAACCTTATACATCAGGTAATCAGGTATGCAGAGGACTTTCCTGAGTGTTTGGAAAGAGGAAAGGATTTCTGTTCCACAAAAGGAACATTAAATCTTATATTTCTCTACCCCTAAAATGCTCTTGTCTATTTCTATGGCTTGGCTTACAGAATTCTGCCATGTTGCTTGGTCCCATTCTCACTTTCTGTTTTCTCCTCCATCTCCTCTTTGTCCCCTCTACCAATCACTAAGTTCCTGTTCTTATTTTATGCAGAAAGTTTGCCTTTTTCTTCTGCAGCTTTGGTACCTGCTGAGCATCTCCTTGGGGCCTTGAGGTGGCTTCACACTTTAACTGCTTCTCCTCATAATCACAAGATGACTGCCAGTGCCAACTGGGGCAGCCTCCTTCTTTGTTCCTGTCAGTCAGCTCAGGCTGCTATAACAAAATACCTTAGACTGGCTGGCTTAAACATCAAACATTTACTTATCACAATTCTACAGGCTGGAAGTCTGAGATCAAGGTGCTGGCAGATTTGGTATCTGGAGAGAGCCCACTTCATGGTTCATAGATGGCCATCGTCTTGCTGTGTTCTTACACAGTGGAAGGGGTGAGAGAGCTCTCTGGGGTCTCTTCTTATAAGGGCACTGATCCTATTCATGAGAGCTCCATCCTTATGACCTAATCACCTCCCCAAAGTCCTACCTCCAAATGCCATCACGTTGGATATTAGTCTTCAACCTATGAATTTTAGGGGGACATAAACATTCAGTCTATAGCAGTTCACATCCAGGAGAAGAGAGAGAGAACCTCTCCCATAGCGAGATGGAATTAAAGCTTTTCTCTTTGGTCTGATTGAGCTAGCTCGAATCACATGACTACCCGCGATTAATAATATTCTCCAGGAATATACCATGTTCCGAGCTGCTTAAGTATGGGTGCTGGAACCTGTCTCCCACTGGGATGACTGTGATTGGTTTGGAGGAGACCAATCAGCCACACCCCTGGAGTCAGCCTCCCTTGAGGCCCCGGATGGGTTAAGTGATGGGTGGATGTCTAAACAAATGTGAGATTTGTCAATGAGGAAAGGGCAGAGCAAAGACCTGGGTGTCAGTGGTACAACCCCTTGGCCCACCTTTGATTTCAACTGAAGTTGTGGTGGGAAGGTCCATGCAAACCCAGACTCACCTAGCACCGCTGGCTTCCCAGCTCAAGCTTGCAGTGTCTTCCATATTTTCCATCCCTGTGGGAGTCTCCCAGAGGTGTTGGCTGTTGGGGACAGGACTGGTGAATAAAAGCCAGTCTTCCATTGTCATAGGTGGAAAATTGTGAGAGGCATGCCAGACCATTTGGACCTTTCTGGACCCTTCTCAGAGAATAACAGTACCCAGCCCCATTGCTGCAGCAACAACCCCCCTGACACACCCTCTGTCTCATTCTTCTTGCGCCCTCACTCCTGCTTCTTGGAATCACCTCCGAAATAAACCACTTGCACTCAAGCCTTTGCTTCTGGGGAGCCAAAACTAAGGCAAAACGGGAATTTCATGGGTCATCCCCAATAGTTCTGCACCTTGCCTGGGTTAAAATTATGGGCTTCCCTGGTGGCGCAGTGGTTGAGAGTCCGCCTGCTGATGCAGGGGACACAGGTTCGTGCCCCGGTCCGCAAAGATCCCACATGCCGCGGAGCGGCTAGGCCCGTGAGCCATGGCTGCTGAGCCTGCGTGTCGGGAGCCTGTGCTCCGCAATGTGAGAGGCCACAACAGTGAGAGGCCCGCATACCGCAAAAAAAAAAAAAAAAAAATACACACATCTTATTAGACATGTGACCTTGGGCCAGGCACCTGTCTGTGCCTTGGTTTCTTAACCTTCAAGATGGCCATCATAATGGCACCTAATTTGTGGAGTTGTTGAGAGAATGAAAAGAGGTGATGTAGGTAAAGTCCTTAGAACAGTGCCCAACACACTGTAAGTGCTCAATAAATATGAGCTGTTGGATTACATTTTAAATTAATAATAGATCTCGAAGGTCTCTCTGTTTGCACTTCTAGACTAGTCTCAATATATTTGCCCAGACCCTTGCTTGCAGGTGAAGAAAGCCAACGTGAATTAGCTTAATGAAAATGGAACACTTGGTTATGCCCTTGACTGTGGGGTGAAGCTGGGCCTCAGGGAAAAGTGGGTTCAGAGACTTTTTTCTGTCGCTTGGTGGAGGGACTACTTCCACATAACAGGAACGTGGCTGTCAACAGGGATTATATTTGACTTTTAGTAAGAGAAGCCTGACAAGAGAGGCTTAAAACACCCTAATGTGTTTCCTCTCATGAAAGAGAAGCTGGAAGTAGGAAGTCCAGGGCTGGGGTGACTGCTCCACCACCACTAGGGGCACAGGCCCTTTCTGTCAACTCCATCATTTTAGAGTAAGGTGTTATTCTCAGCGTCACCTCCTGGTTCAAGACTGCTGCTGAAGTGCCAGCCTGGAAGAAGGTGGAGAAATGGAAAGGCAAAGATATGACCCCCTCCTTTTTAGGGTGCTGTCTCAGAAGTTCCACATAACACTTTTCCTTGAATGTCATTGACCAGAATTTGGTCACATGGCCACCACTGGCTGCAAGGTCCGCTGGGATATGTAGTCTTCATTCAATGTGGCAATGTGCTTAGCTAACAATGGAGTTCTCTTACTAAGGAGGGAGAGAATGTATGCTGATAAGTAGCTAGCAATCTGAGCCACAGCTCTCAAGTTACAGGTCTTATGACTCAGAGAGGGAGAGAGGAAATTTCCAAGTTCTAGTCAGATGCTCACATCTGAACCAATCATCTATGGCTATGAGGGACAAAGACTGGTTTTTTTAGGCCTAAGCCACCGTTATTGATTATGACTTAAACGTGTGTAGTTCATTAAAAGATAATTACTGGTTATCTGCTATTGGCTAGGTACTGCACTAGACCCAGGAAATTTAATGATAAGCAAAAAGACACTGTCAGTCCCTTTCTCATGAGGCTTTAATCTAATGGGGGAGACAGAGAATAACCAAATAATCACACTGATTAAAGGGAAAGTGTGCATTGATGGTAAGTGCTGTGAACCAAGATCATGTGGTCCTTGGGGAAGTGATCATCCAGCTGAGAGATGAAGGATGAAAAGGCAATAACTAGTCAACAGTGGTGGTAATGGCAGTGCAAATGGAGTATGTTACTGGTGGTGAGAACAGCTCATGCAAAGCCCCTGTGGTAGGAGGGAGCAAAATTGCTAAACAGAGGTGGCTGGAACTCAAAGAGCAAAGGGGCTCATGGCTGAAGGTTCAGCTGGAGTGACAGAAAGAGTCAGATCAGGTAGGTCTTTGAAAGCTGGTTCCTCTCCCCCCTCCCCCCACACACAGTGGGAAGTCATTGAAGCATTCAGACAGGGAAGAGGAATGGGAGTGACATGATCAGATCTGCATTTTTAAAAAGATCCCTGTGGCCACTGTGGAGAGAGGGAGGGAGGTGGTGGAGGTAGAATGGATCCAGAGAGACCAGTGAGAAGGCTGGTCCAGTTGTCCAGGTAAGAGATGTTGGTAGCTATGGACTAGGGTGGAGACTGAGAAGACGAAGAGGAAAAACAAACAGAACCTGATGGATTGGATGGAAGGGTAGGGGAGACAGACGCAGGAGAGAACCAAATCATGGCTTCAGACTTGGGCTGGCCTGTGGTACTTTTGGGATATCCATGTGGCAGTGGTTTGCAGGCAGATTTGCAGCTCAGAGAGGAGGTCAGAAATGAAAATGTAAATGTAAATTACATTACATTTATCACAAATGTAAATTTGCGAGTCATCTGCATGTGGGTGAAAACTGGAGCCATGGGTGTCATGAGATTGCCTCATGAGAATACACAGTGAGAAGAGGAGTCTGGGAGAGAACCCTGAGGAGCACAAACCACGACAGAAGAAGGAACAGGAAGTGGGTTCCTTCCTTGGGCATAGGAAGGTGAGGCTGCAAAGATGCTGGATGGAGCAGCCAGACAGGGCAGAGGAGAGCTGGAGTTGCATCCTGGAGGGCTTCCTTTGAGAGGACTGTGAAAAGCAGACTGGACGATACGCTAATTGAGGTGCTCTGGGCTGCAGGTAACAGGGACATGGGCTTTCGCGTCTCTGCTCTGCTGTCTAGGCTGTGTGGGCTTCGTGCTAGGGCTGGTTCCCTTTAAGGTCCCAAGATGACATATTAGATGTTTATAAAATGTTGATCTAGAGTGGGTTCTGTTCCCTGGACCTGAAACAAATGTAATTGATACAACGGCCAATCAGGGGCAGTGTGTAGCTACGGAGAACTGCGGGTGGATGGCTAGGGAAGGCATCAGGTGCCTGGGCCCCTCAAACCTGCTTTGGAAACTTTGTAGGGGATTTCCACACTGCTGTCATTGCTGGAGACACCTGGCACATAGCTCAGGATGCAGCCAGCCTGTCCAGAGGTGTGTGAAAGGAAAGATGGACAGGTTCTAAAAGTGCAAGGAATTCCCTGGCCGTCCAGTGGTTAGGACTCTCTGCTCTCACTGTCGAGGGTCTGGGTTCGATCCCTGGTCTGGAACTAAGATCCCACAAGCCGTGCCGCTTGGCCAAAAAAAAAAAAAAAACAGCTGAGTGCACTGCCTACAAAAGGAAGAAAACCGAAAGGTGGCCCAAGGGGAGATGGAGTTCCAGCCTACACCCCCAAGCCCCCAGCCTGGCATCAGGCCCTCAAAGCACACAGCCCCCTACCCCCACCCCGTGAGTCTGTGCTGGGGGTTGGAGTTAAGTGGCACGGTGCTAGTAGTCCCCAGGGAAGTTTTTAGTAAGGCAAAGGCAGAATTTGTATTTTGGAAGATCACCAAGCCAGCTGGCAAGGAGGATGGACTGACTGTCCGCTGTCTTCCTGAACAGTTTTGGTGGCAGGTAGCTCACAGGCTCTAGGGGCAGCTCATTGTTTTGGGACAGTGTTGCCTGCTGAGCCAAAGTCAACCTTTTTGCATGCATGTACTTGCTGCTTGTATGACCACTAGGGCTGGCCAGAACCCCCACACCCAGAGCAGCAGAGGGTGAAGTGGGGAAGGATATAGGGGTTGTAAACTGGCTGTCAAGGGACAAATCTGACCCACGGTTGTATTTGTTTGGCAGGTGCAGTTAATTTGAATTGCATTTCTTTAAGGTGAGACATGCTGTTTCCTGTCAGTCACAGGCACAACCATCCCCTAATGTCTTAGGGCAACCTGCTTCATTCCCTTATGTTATTAATCTGGGTCTTGAACCCTTTCAGTTTGCAACCCCAGTATTTGAGGACTGTTTAGGACTGAGGATGCCTGGGACCTTGTGGATGTCAAGGGACCCCTGGAACTGTGTGACTGCTGGTGGCAGCTACAGGCTGGTCAGACTACAGGGAGGGAAACTGAGTGGAAAAAAATCTGGCTGCCTCTCAGATGCCCCCCACCCCAAACCCGTCCCCATCACAAGGTCTAGAGGCACTGGTGAGTGGCCAAAGTCCCTTTAATATCCCTGAATTGCCTTACAAGTAATACTGCTGGAGGTGAGGAAGGGATGGGGGTCTGGGGTAGGAGATGAGGGAGGAAGAGCGCCAAGCGCTCATACAAAATATGGCCAAAAGGCTTAGCATGCATGGAAAATTATTGCTGTCGGAAGTTCCTATTTACAGGATCAACACCCTCCGTAATTGATTCTGCAACCCCTCTCCCTTTCCGCATCCCTGCCGCCTCGCTTCCCCGGGTGGGCCTGGAGAGGAGAAGCCCTAGAGAAGTGCCCCTGCTCCAGGGGCCCCTCCAGCCTCCAGCCTCCACCCTCCTTTGCGGCTCAGGGGAGAGGGGGAGGGTCCGAGAGTCCGGGACTCCTGCCCCGAGCTGAGCGCCTAGAGATGGGGCAGAGGCGTGTGCTTAAAGCAGAGGGGGCCAGGGTCCGCGAGCGTGGAGGTGTGTGCTTCGGTCCTCGCCCGGGCATGCAGAAGCGCGGCGGGGGAGGTAGTGGCGGCCAATGGGGGGCAGCTGGCAGCCCCGGCCCCTCTGCCCGGGAGAGTTGCATAGACGTGGCCGGGAGGGAGCGCTCCTCCCGTGGAGCGGAGCAGGCCGGAGGCCCCAGCGGGTCCGGGGCTCAGTCGGTCCCTGGAACCTGGGGTCCCTCGAGAAGAGGAATAAATAGGAAACATATCGAGGAGGCTCCTCCCTCCGGTCTCCCTGGAGTGGGAATAGAAGGCTCAGGAGGATGGGGACCTGCCCCATGACTGGGCCTCCTGATGTCCCCCATCCGGGTCATCAGGCTATCCCTCCCATTCTCGCGCCCCCTTCCCCAGCAAGTTCAGGCTCTGATGAGGGTGGGGCTTCTCCCTCACTCCCTGAAATGGGGTGTGTTGGGGTGGCGGACAGCCCTCTATGGCCTTTGCTGTCCCTCTCCGTGCTTGGCTCCCTGACCTCCCAGTCCAGCTGGGAAAGCCAGACCATCCCTGGTGAGGCCAAGAGATTAAATAGAATAATAAATAGATAAATCAATAAATACACAAATAAATAAACTGGAGAGGCCCAGCCGGATGGGGAGAAGGGCATTTGTGAGGTGCCCCAGACCTCACCCCAACGAGTAAGGGGGGGTACCTGCAGTCCTGTGGGTGGGGAAAGTGCTCAGAGAATCTGGGGAGAGGCTGTCCTGGGGTGAGAGAGGGGCTACATTAGGGGGCAAGGCCCTGAACTGCCCCTCAAGTCTGCCCCAGGTCAAGTGAACTCAGAGGGGTGAGAGCTGCTAGTGGAATGAGGGGTCCGGAGAGAGTAGGGGTGGGAATGGGTGAGAAGGCCCCCCGAGGATGAAGAAGGTGGGGTGGTGGTGGTGTGTGAATGGCTGGACCTAAGGCCAAGGTGAGGAGGGGATCAGGGACAGAGTGGGGACTCCAAGAGGAGTGAAGATTAGATCCCTCAGGCCTGTGTCCTGTTGTGGATGGGGAATCCATTGCAGGCGTGAGAGTCAAAGGGGGGTTTAGGCCTTACACTGGGGGCTCCAGTAGAGAACCGGTCTGAGACTCAGCTCAGAAATGAGAGGAAAGGTCTGCAAGTTAGAAGGGGAGAGGTGCAGAGTCTGGGGGGTGGGGGAGAAAATTCCGGCTCTAGGGCCCGGGAAAGGTGCGGACCTGGTGCCTGAGTTGGGAGCCTTGAGGGCGTGGACAAGGGGTCAAGGTCCGAATCTCGGTAGCCGGTAAGGACGATGTGGGTCGGGATGTACTGGGGAAGGCAGTGCCGGAAGCGAGTTCTGGGTTAGGGGCTGGAGAGAAAAGTTCCGATCTGGGAGCAGGGTCCCCACGAGGGGCGTGGGCAGGGGAACACAGCTGGGGGACGCTGAGGGCGCAGGTGGGGGGCCCCGGGAACAGCGGGAGGCTCAGCTGGCGAGGCCGGCGGGAGGCGGCGGGGGCGGCTCGGCCCCCTTGACGCAGGCGGCCTCGCAGTGCTTGTGGAGGTAGGACTTGAGCGCGAAGGTCTTGTCGCACTGGCGGCAGCGGTAGTGCTTGAAGGCCGAGTGCGTCTGCATGTGCGCGCGCAGGTTGGAGCGGTCGGCGAAGGCCTTGCCGCAGTGCGCGCAGCCGAACGGCTTCTCGCCCGTGTGAGAGCGCATGTGGCCCTGCAGCAGCCAGGGCCGCGAGAAGGCCTTGCCGCACACGCCGCACTTGTGGCGCAGGTTGTGCGTGAGCACGTGCATGGCCAGCGCAGGCATGGACACGTACGCCTTGCCGCACGTCGGGCACTTGCGCGCCAGCTGGCTGTCCAGGCTGCGGTGCGTCTGCTTGTGGCGGCTCAGGTTCGACGACGTAGCGTACGTCTTGCCGCACTCGGCGCACGCGTGCCGGTGCCCGCCGCCCGCCGGCGCCCCCGCGCGTCCCGCGCGTACCCCGGCGCTTCCGGCGTCCCCCGCGCCCGCGGCATCCCCGCCGCCCCCGCCGCGCCGCCGCCGCGAGCGCCCGTCCGAGATGAAGAAGGCGTCCATGGAGTAGCTGTCGGTCACGGCCGCCTCCCCGCGGAAGTAGCGCGCCGACAGGCTGGACTGCGGGCTCTCAGGGTCGCTGTACTCCTCCGGCGCCGCCGGCGGGTACGCGGGCTCGGCCGGCGCCAGGTCCAGGCCCGGCTTCTGGTCCGCATCGTAGCTGCTGGGGGGCAGGCAGTGCGGGGCGTAACCTGGAGGGGGCGAGACGGAAGCGGGGAAGGTGAGGCGCCCAGGAGGCGTCCCCGTGGCCGCTGTAGGGAAGTGACGGCTGCTTGTACAATAGCAGTCGCTGTCCTGCACCTGTGCTCTGGGGGTCAGGCTGCCCGAGTTCGGATCCTTCCTCCGTGGGCCGCAATAAAAATCACCCCACCCCACCCTCGTGGAGCGCGGTGAGGTCAGGTTCTACTGGCTTTGTGTTGACTGTGAAGTGCTCACAGCCACGCAAGGAAGGTATTATTATTGCACCCACTTTACAGGTAGAGAAACTGAGGCGTATAGTCTCAGCCCACAGCTAGTAATGGATGGAGCCAGGATCCAAACCTTGGCAGCCTGACGCTAAAGTCCAGGCGTTCTTTATTCCAGCAACATTCTGCCAGTTCCAGTCCTAGGACTTAACTGAATCTCAGTTTCCTCATCTGCAAAATGGAGCTTATGATTGGACACTCCTTCTCAGGGTCTTTGGAAGGACTGAGTAAAGTGATGAGAAGAATGATGCATTAAGCACTTCCTGTGCGCCAAGCTCTGCCACCATGCTTTACACATGTTAACTCATTTAATCATCACAGACCCTATGAAGTAGATCCTGTCATAATCTCCATTTTACATATAAGGAAATTGAGAGAGAACACACAGTAATTGCTATATAAATGTTAGCTATTATAATTATGCTTTTTACTTGCTTGAAAAAGCGACTTCACTGAAGATTATTTAATTGTCTGCCTCCCCCACCAGGCTGTGAGCTTCCCGGGTGGGATCTGTGTGCCTGGCTCAAAGGAGGCGTGCAAGGAATGTGTGTTGTATGAAAGAATCATAATCCTGTTAGACCCACCTCCCAGAGTTGCTGGGGGCTTTAAAAGAGGTCACGTATGTGGCATGTAATAGATGATCCAAGAAGGGAACTTCCTTGTACTTGCTCCCAAGCCTGTTTTGCTCCCTGCTCCACTAGAAGCCTTCTGGAGTCCCTCTGTGAGATTCATTCCCCCCACCCCCGCCTCGCTCCTCTCTAGAGTTGGACCAGAAATCCTTTCCATTTTGGGATCCAGTGACTGGTGGTGGGTGGGCCAGGGCTCTCCCAGGGCATTCAACAGGGGCTTTCCAAGGGCAGGGGCCACCCTGATTTGTCTCTGCTTCCCTGGGCCTTGTGTGGTCCCAGCACCCTCCTTGAAGGCCCTGGGGCCTGGGCTCCCAGGAGAGTTTCTGTTATAAGCAGGGAACTGGATTCAGAGCTTTCATCCCCTTAAACAGCCTGCCTGATTCAGCCTTCGTGCTTTTGCCTCTCATATGGCATTTTGGGATGGTCACAGGGTGAAGTCTGTGTGCAGACTGTCCCCCAACCTGGAAAGCAATGGTGTACCCGTTCTTTCCCTCTTGTCCCTTCAGCTGCCCACACAGGGTCCTCTGAACACCGAAATGATTGGGGATTGCGGGGGTGGAGGACTCAGTGGGGAGGGGCACTGTAGTCAGATACAGAGAGGGCACCGGTGGTGGCAGTTTTATAATGGGGGGTGCTCAGCCTCTCAGCACCCCATCTTCCCCTCCTTTGGTCTGGAGGTACCCCTACCTCCCACTCCAGGAATCAGGCCTGGTACTAAAGCCCCAAAATGTTCAGGGAGTATTGTTTCAGACTGAGACTGAGTTGAATACCTGTTGGGCATACCCAGACTCCCTCTTTCTCCTTCTGTATTTCTTCCCGTTGTAATTACTGATGATAATGATAATACTAGCTGATATTTACTGAGCACTTACTAAGTGCCAGGCTCTGTGCTAAGTGCTTCACTCCCATCACCTCGTTGAATCATCACAAAAATACCTGCGTTACAGATAAGGAAACCAAGGTTCAGAGTGGTAGTGGTACTTGCTCAAGTGGTACTTGCTCAAGTGGTAGTGGTGGTACTGAGGTTCAGAGTGGTAGTGGTACTTGTTCCACCACTACCACTTGCTCAAGTGGTAGTGGTGGAACAAGAGTTGGAACCCACTGCATTGCTCCCCTTGTTTTCCACATGCTGGGAGGTCCCTGAGGAAGGGGCCATGGCTGGGTTGTTCACCTCCTATCCCCAGTGCCCCAGCTAGTGGACACTTGATAAGTATTTGTGAAATGGGTGGTGAATGGGAGATAAAGATTTGCCAGGCCAGCCTCAATCCCCGGCCCAGCAGGGTCTGCGACAGACCGTTCTGTCTACTTGGTCTTGGGACAGCTTGATTCCCGACACTGATTGTAGCTGGGTGACCTGGAGCAAGTCGTGCATCTTTCTGCATCTCTGCTCCTTTCTCTGGGTATGGGGATAGTATAGAATGCATTTGGAGGGGGTCACTGATCATGTGGCCAGTGCCTTGCATGTGCTGTTATTAAGGAAGGATGGCATATTGGTTAAGAGCACAATTTTGGCACCAGACTACCTGGGTTGAGTTCCAGTTTACTATTCCCAGTTGCGTGATCTTGGACAAACTGACCTCTCTGTGCCTCTGTTTCCCCAGCTGTGAAATGGGGGAAAATAAAAGCACCTAACTCATACAGTTTGAAGTACAGAGTCCGTGAATAAGCAAACGATAAGTGAAAAGTGAACAAATAATAACGAACACTCCTGGAGCACTTATATGTCAGATACTATTTAAAAGCTCTACACACGAATGAATCCCACCCTCATGACTCTGAGGTTGGTACCATCTTACAGATGAGGAAACTGAGGCATAAGGTAGTTAGGTAACATGCCCAAGGTTGCACAGCTAGTAACTCAGAGACAGGATTCCAACCCAGTGCCTGGCACATGTTGGCTGTTATTACGAATAATAACAATCTCCCCAGATGGGTTTCTGTGCTGCAGTTTTCTTGGCATCTGCACAGGCACATTTTGCAGCTCCAACCTGGGCCACTGTTTCCTCACCCAAGATGTGTAATTTCTGGCTCATGGTCTGGTGAGAAAAATTCTGGTGACCCACGTTGGTAGGAGCTCAGTGGACCGGGCAGTCCTCGCTGCAGCAGGGCCCTCTTTCCGTGGTGCCCTCTGGTGGTGGCCTGCAGTACTGCAGCACCTTTCTCTTGTCGCTTGGGATCTCTATATATTGTAGAACTAGGGGCGCCTCAAACAAAGGCTCCTCCTCAGCTTAGGGACAGATGTGGAATTGCCTTCCAGACAGGAGCTGTGGGGCCAGACATGATGGCCAGCAGCTGCGGAGTTTGGCATGGGTTGTGGGGTGGGAGTGGAGGGTTGTATGAGAATTTATGTGGTCATGTTGGCAGAGGTGGTTCTAACTTTGTGACCTTGGTCAGGTTGCTTAACCTTCCTGGACTCTGCCTCTACCAGAAGAAGGTTGACTGGGATGCTCTAAAAACACTCTTTGTGTCGTGGCTGAATAGACCCCTCAATGATGCCCATTGTCCTGTCCCCCATCCCCCAACCCCCGTCAACTCCACCTCATTCTCAGATCCACAGACCTTTCCCTACCTATGTGACCTTGGGCAAGTTATTTAACCTTTTTGTGCCACATCTGTATAAAGGAACTCATAATAGGATTGAATGAATTAATGGTGTAAAATACTTTGTACAATGCCTGGCACACAGTAGCCTCTCAAGCTGTTATTTTATTGTCATTATTATTGTCCCTACATCTCCTAGTGATATCCTTCTAATCTGCTAGAGAGTGAAGGGGACACACATGGGTATCTTAGGCTGCTGTGTGACCTTGGGCAAACCACCTCACCTCTCTGGGCCTCAGCCCTGGAGAATCCTTTAGGACACTATAGGCAATGCTCTTCTGACTCTGTGCATGGAACTCAGACAAGTTTTGGGTGCCTTCCTCTGCCTTACAGGTGACTGTAGAAGGCTGAGCTGCCTGTCCCCCAGCCAACAGGGTGAGAGAGGCCTCTCTTGTTTGGGTCCAGATAGAGGCAGGGAGGGCCAGGGACTCAGAGAGAAGAGACTTGGCTCTCATCCTGGCTCTTTTACTCATACTCCAGCTGTGTGACCATGGGCAAGTCACAAGGCCTCTCTGGGCTCCAGTGCCCCATTTGAGGGATAGGGAACAGAGCCACTCCTGTGACGTGGGGCTATAGGGAAGGCTCAGAAACACTTTGGAGATGTAGAGATGTCATGTACATGTCAGCTGAGAATGACTTTTGGTTTTCTCTGCTCAAAGAGTCTTGATATTTTAGACTGAAGGTCCAGAATACATTTTTTAAAAATTCTGCAAGGGAAAAAAAATTCTGCAAGGGAATTTTATGAGAAATCAGGTGCTGGGTGCTTTGCAGACATTGTCTCTTCCAATTGTCTGACCCCTTGGGATGAGGGTGGGGGCATCTCTGAGAAGAACTTCTGCTCCTACTGCTTCCAGCCACCCCTGCGCCCTCTCCGTGTGCCAGGCACTGCACCAAGCCCAGAGGCCCGGAGAGGGGAGAGGAGTTGCCAAGGTCACTGGAGGAGGAGTAAGGCTCAAAACCCTCCAGAGTCTGTGTTTTTTTCCAAAACCCCTGAGCAGGCATGGAGACCTGCTAGGGGAGGGGAGATTTTCAATTGGTGGGAGGAAGGGGTGGTGGGTTTCTTCAAATACTACCACCCAGCTGGCCTGTGTCTGATGGGATAATGGGGAATTGGGGGTGGGGAGAAGCTATTCTTCTAGAAAATGCACCAGCCCTTTGTAAATCTTTGTAAATGATCAATAAAAGTAATGACTAACACTTATTGAGCACTTACTGTGTACAAGGCACCCTGCCTGGTGCTTTATGCACATTAGCTTGTGTCTAAGGGAATGTGGTGGTCACTTGCTCCGGTGCCCTAGTTCTACAGAAGCTGAAGCCCAGAGAGGAGCCTTGACCAGATCACAAACAAGTTCACACCAGAGCTAGGGTGGCCTCCTGACTCCCAGGCCAGTGTTCTTTTTCCCAGTCTCTCTCAGATTCCCAGTGTTGCAAACTTCCTCCAGGGAATTTCCAGCCCCAATCCCACTTCCCTGTCTCAAGATGAGCAGAAGAAGAGAGGGGCCTAGTAATGGGCCAGCTTCCCAGGTGGCCCACTTTCCTGAGGAGGGCCAGGCCCTGCTAGGTGGGGGTGGGGCTGGAGGGGCTGCTGCATGAGTTTATTTAGAGCTGTGTCTTGCTGTGCCAGGGCCTCGGGCCTCGAGAATCAGCTCCAGCCAGCTGAGCAGAAAGCCAGGTCTGTCAGCAGCAAAGCAGGATAAAAATAGTTTCTCCTGTCTGCTCACAGAGCTGGGCAAAGGGGCTGGTACCTCCCCCTCCCCTTATTATAGCATCTTTGTTAGCGGTTCCCTGGGCACTGGACCAGAAGTGACACCCACCTCCTCCAAGGGCCTGGCAGCTGGTACACCTGCCCACCGGGGAGGGGGGGTCCCTGAGTCCAGCTGAGTGGTGGGTCGAGTGAGGTCTGGCCCAACATAACCAGGGCTGGAGGGTGCGGGGCTCGTGCCCACTGACTCAGACCCAGGGAGTGTTGAGAGGATTCCAGGGCCCCTCCCCACCATCCCTCCCTCCTGAAATCCCCCATATTCTGGTTTTTCCTGACTGTGACCCAATTCCCGTGGCCCACAGGGAGGTCCACAGCTCTGCAGGAATCAATAGGAAAGATTTTTCAAGGGTTTGTGGAGATAGGCATGGTGGCTAAGGGTCTGGAGTTGCCCAGCACTGGTTGGTGGAGCAGCCTCTTGCTCCCTGCAGGGTGTCTCTGGGGCCCTTTCTGGGCCTCCTCGAGACTGGCTGTCATGCATAATGCACATTGTCTCTCCAGGCCCCCTGTTTTTCTGCCCTACCCTCTCTGCGCCCTATAAGGTGCCCATGCCAACTTCCCTTCCTAGTCAAAAGCTGGCAATGGACACTCCATCCCAGGGGAGACCACAGCTGGAAGGAGGCCAAGAGTTCTGGGGGGCTCATCTCTCTCAGCAGTGTCTCGCATGACCCCCAGAGGGCCTCCAGGCTGTGGGGATCCCTGGAACATGTAGATGAAGCACCCACCAGGGAGGGGTGATGTGGTCTGCCATTTATGCCCTTGTAATCTCGGGCAAGTAATCTCTCTGGCCTCAGGTTTGCCTCTGGCAGTTGAAGCTAACCTTCCTCAGCACTCTGCTCTTACTGCCATTTGCCCACTGTGTGTGTGTGTGTGTGTGTGTGTAAGAGAGAGAGAGAGATGGGGATGTATAAATTGCTGTGCTGCCATAGGGACTTGATGTACTCTCCCGTCCACTCTCAGAAGCCACAAACTGAGACTGTCTGAAGAGTGGACACTAAGTCTGGGCCCCTCATATCCCCCTTGTGACCCCAGGCTTTAAGGGGGACCAGGGGCCCCAGATTCAGTATCCCACATGGACCCTGTTGTTCCACATTCCCAGTGACTAATTCTTAGGAAAATCAGATTTTTTGGGTCCCTAGAATGTCAGAGCTGAAAGAGATCAAGTTTGACTGCTTTTTTTCATAAGAGAGAAACTGAGGCTCGGGTAAGGGAAGATTAGTTCAGAGCCACAGAGAAAGCTGATGGTGGCTCTAAGACTTGAACCAGCCAGCCTTGAGAATAGACCTGGACATGACCTTGGACTAGAAATTGGATCTGGATCCTGATCCTGGAGCCTGAACATTGACCCGGACATGGATTGAAACTTGAACTTGGACATGGATTTGTTCTGAATTTTGGAGTGGACCTGTAACCTGGGACATTGACCTTGGACCTAGACTTCAGACCTTGTCCTAGACCTAAGGTTGGACATGGACATTGGACCTGGACATTGGACTGGACGTTGGACATGGACTTTGAACCTGGACCTCTGACATGTCTCTGATCTTGACCTTGGACCTGGACCAAGACCAAGTTGCCCGGGGCAGAACAGTCATATGGGCCTGCTGTGTGTCCTTGGGCACCTCCTCAGCCATCTCTGGGCTCCCTCTGCCAAGGGATTGGGGCTACCCTTTTGCATCCCTGCTCCCCAAATGGGCTTTCTGAAGTGTGGGGTAGATGTGTGGCATTTGGGGACTTTCAGCCAGGTTCCCAGGCCTGGCCTGGAGCGACTCCCTGGCGCCATCAGAGTGGGTGAGCAGAAGCGGGTGCTGGTATAATGTGGTCAACTAGATAAGCCTATGGGCAGAAGTAGGAGCGCTTCCTCAGCTGCTGGGGAGGCTTAATGTAGCTGCAGAGGGCAGACAAGTGCGTTATTGGATTGGCATTGATCCCTCATCTGCCTGGGTCAGATGCACTCTGAAGGAGTGTGGGGGCAGGATGGGGTGGGGGTGCAGAGGAAGGAGGACCTGGCATCCAGCTGGACTTCAGACTTAGGGTGTGAGGAGAGGTAGACGTGCCAGGGGCAGTGAAGATGTCCACCGGTCCCTGGAGACCACTGCTATGCAGAGGGATGGACAGCAGCCTGCCCTGAGATGCCTGAGTCCCTAGCACTCCCCAGGATGGGGGCCTAGGCCTGTGAAGGGGCGGGCTTGCTAGAGCTGGAGGGCGAGGTTCTGAGAGGGTTAGGAGGATGTGAGTTGGCATCTCACCGAGAGACTGAATCTGTGCTCGGAATCACCCAGGGGACAGGAGGGGAAGGGAAGGCTCCGTGGAGGCAGAGAGCAGTGGAGGGCGCAGGAGGAGGGAAGGAGGCCTCGCACTGGAGAGGACGGCGGGATGAGATCTGCTCTCCCTTCTTCGGGGAGCTCCGCAGAGAGACCTGGAACCTTCCGCATTTGTGGGGCTTCTCCTTCCCTAGTTAGGGGTTCTGTGCATTCAGGGGGAGCCTGGAGCCCAGATGCACCTGCCACACCCTCTGGCCAGCCCACGGAGGCTGAGAAGGAAGGGAGTAAGGAAGCAAAGAAGAGCGTTGCTGGTGTGTGTGTGTGTAGGAGGAGTCCTCCAGGAATTCTCCAGCACTCCCAGCCTTTCCCTGAGCCGGGGGTACACTCTTTAATTTGGGGTCCTGCATCTTCATCAGTTAGGAGCCTGTGGTTCCCCTGACCTCCACATTCATAGGCTCCCTTCCCCAGATTCCCCTCCCACCAGTCTCATCCTGACCCTGCAGGAATGGCTTGTAAGAGGATCTTTCTAATAACTGGAACTATCTCCAGCCCCAGGCCCTCCCCCTTCCCTCCCTCCTTTCTCCTCCCCCCTCCTTCTCTCCCTCACTCTCCTCACCTCCCCCCCTCCTCTCTTTCTCCTTGTTTACCCAGCACAGTTACACACGCTGAGAGAGAAAAACGTCAGCTCAGCAATTTTTCACACTTCCCTCAAACGCTCAGCAAGGTTATTTCCGGCAGAACGGAGACAACAGACCACTAGGAGCCGGCAGGCTCTCTGAGGACCCCCAGCACCCCTACCCACCCATGCAGTGAGGGAGCCTTCACTTCCCAAACTGGCCACACCCCAGGGGTGGAAGAGGCCCCCGATAACAGAACAAGGCAGACCCTGTGTTCCCTGGCCATACCGGAGCTTGAAGGGTCACCCCCTGGTCTCTGACACTAACCATTTACTGCAGACATTGCCAGGGCACCCTGGTCAGGGTGCCTGTCCTCAGCATGGGGCAGCCTGCAGAGACTGAAGCCAAGAAAAACGCCTGGCCTCAGAAACTCTGCCACCCTCAGCCAGACATCAGATGGTAAATGGAGCCCTACAGAAACCCTGACAATGGCCCCCTGCATTCTTTTAGCCCCTCATCCAGTCATCTCCACTGCCTCCCAACCCAAACTTGACCTTCACAGAAGCTGAGCTTGTCAAAGTTGGAAGAATACTTAGATCATGCCATCCAAACTCTTTCACTGCTGAGGAGGCGGAGGACCAGAGAAGGGAAGGCACTTGTGCAAGGTCACAGAGCAAGTCAGAGATCTAAAGCCCAGGCCTCCCAGAGTTCCAGACCAGATATCACACTATCAGGACAGCTTCAGGATTCCCCAGAGGGAGCTGGTCTGGAGCCCTTTGGGGAAAGGGCCAAGGACAGGGATGGTTCTAGGGTATCAAAGCTGGTAGAGCATCCCTGCTGATGGCTTTGCCCTTACGCTGCTTCCCACCATTCACTCAGGGGCTCCTTTCAAAGCTTTTTTGAACTGAATTCAAGGCAAGGCGTTCCTGCCTCCCTCCTGAGGAACAGTCTGCAGTCTTGGCTGTGCATGAGAAATTCTCTGGGCTTCTCTAGGTTTTTTCAGCTGGCCTGGGACAGGACCAAGGGGGACTCAGCAGGCAGAAGCCCAGGGCTTTGTGTTAGTTCCCCAAGGGATCCACATCCCAGGGTTGCAGGCATTTCCATTTCTACCCAGGTCCCCAGCCCTGGCATGGCCCCAGGTCCACCCTCTGTCCTGCAAGCACTCAGATAAGCCCACCCATATCCCTGGGCTTCAGTCCTCAACCCCAAGAGGTCCTGGGGTCAAGAAAAGAGGACAGTAGAATATGAGGCATGTGGGCAAAGAAAAAGGGAGGTTGATTCTCTTGGGGATCTGGGGGAGGCCAGGAGATGAGGGGCTGTAGCTGTATCCCTGATCACTCCCTAATTTCTTTGACCTTGATGAGGTCACAGAGCCTTTTACCCAGCGCCCTCTTGCTACCTGGCTTGGCAGAGTGATGGAATGTGGGTGAAGTGCTTGGAAATCCCTGAGGCAGAAGCTCCCACCCTCCTGCCTTTGCCATCTCAGCTTCCCCCCTCTTCTTCAGTCCTTTCTTCTCTCCTTTTTCTCTCCTCTCCTCTCCCCTTCTCTCTCTCTCTCTCTCTCACACACACACACACGCCCCAAAGCTGATGCCACATGTGATGTCAGATTTCTTACTGCCAAAGGGATGCCCCCGCTCCAGACACCTGTCCTGGTGGGGACCGTCAGAGGAGAACCCCTTTGTGATCCCCTTCATGGGGGATGGGGTCCACAGAAGCAGTCTCTGATTCTTCTCCACACCCTCCAGAGATCACCCCCTTCTGGGCCTGAATGACCTCTGTCCCCCAAACCCTTGTCCCTACAGGCACTTGCTCTGAAAAGAAATAGAGTGTGTGTGGGGGTAGGGGACTGACGAAAAACAGCAGGGCTGACTCTGGAGGGGAGTGAGAAACTGGGGGGGGGGGAGGGAGTGCAGCCCAGGAGACCAGGAGCCACTTTGGGGGAACCCCTCCTAGAAATTCCCACTTCCTCTCAGTCCCCAGGACCGACCCAGCCTTTGGCAGGCATGCGGCTGAGGGTAACAAAAGAGTTGCTGAGAGAGGGGGCCGAGAACACTTGTCTGGCATCGCCAGGGGGAGTAGGCTTGAAGGGAAAGAGGGTGCCCCCAGCTACCCCCAGGGAACCAACCCTATTTCCCCAGGGATTGGTAGTCCAGGCCGGTTTACCTTCCCCATCAAGGGAGCACTCTCGGGCAACCAGCCTCCTTCCCTCAACCACGGAGAGGGGACCCTCAGATTGCCTTATGCATTAGCCCCCCAGCACTAGCCCTTCATGGGCACCTCTCTCTCTCCATTCTCTCACCACCCCTCACTCTGGCACCAACCTAGGGCCACAACTTTCAAAGTCCGGGCTGGCGCTTGATGGCGGGATGGGCCGACCCTGCGACTTTCCCTTTGTACGGACCTGGCCCTTGCCCCGCCCGCCCAGCCCTTGGGAAGCCCGGGGGGCGCACACAGCCAGGGTCATCTCCTCCCGGGGTTCCCTACCGCGCGCACCCCTCCTCGTGGCCCGAGTTGGGGAGGGCCCGAACTCCCCTCCCCTCTTCTCCCCCACCCCCCCGCCGGGTCCCACTCACCGTTGTCCTCGGGCGGCCCCCGGGCGCCAGGCAGCACGTAGGCGGTCTCCAAGGGGTGATAGGTGGGGGCCGGCACCCCGCTGCACTGGAAGCCGTCCCCTTTGATCTTCTTTACCAGGAAGGAGCGGGGCATGGTGCGACTGGCGGGGGGCTCGGCGGGGGCACTAGCGAGGGGCCCCGGTGGGGGGAGGCGGCCAGCCGGGCGCGATTGGCTGGCTGTGCGGGGTTTCAGCACTGGACAGCTCCCAGCGGGCGGGCGGGCGGCCGGCCGAGCGGAGCCGGCACCGGTGGCGGCGGCCCCGGCTCTGGCTCTGGCTCCCGCTCGGGCTTGGCGGCGGCGGCGCGCAGACAGGCGATCGCTGGAGCTGTGCTCAGCACTCCGGCTGCCGGCTTTATATGGGACGCAGGCTGGAGGAGATCAGGTGGTCCCCTAGCAATGGAACTGTTCAGCGCTCTAATCCATCAAATGTCCCCCAGGACAATCGCTCCGCACACGTTCCCCTGAACCGGCGGCGGTGGGGGCAGGCCAGGCTCAGGGAGCAGCGGGCAGGCAGGAGGGGAGAAAGTGAGGGTGAGAAAGGCGCAGAGATATAGAGAGACGGAGAAGGGGGGGGGGGAGGGAGACAAGGGGGAGAGAGAGAGAAGAGATACATAGAGAAAGACAGAGACATACAGAGAAAGAGACACACACACACTGAAAGAGGTAGAAATAGGAGCAGAGAGACCAAGATAAGGACAAAAAGACACAAGAGAGAAAAAGAGAGAGAGAAGAAAGGCAGAGATGGAGAGAAGTAGCAACACACACACCCACGGGAGAAAAAGAGAGCTCCAGATACACAAAAACAAAGCACCCCAGGGATGCAAAGAAAGGGAAAGAAAAGTGCAAGACAGAGAGAGAAAGAGAGGGGAGAGGAGGTAGAGTGGTCTGAGCAGGCGGCGTTCAGGCACATGGGGACAGGGAAGGGAATGCAAAGAAAAGAGTGTGAGCTCGCCAGCGGCGATCCTCCTGCCGCCAGCCCTCTCCCTGTCCCCCAATTTAGAAGGAGCTAGTTTGGACACTCAGCTTTAACTAGGGGAAGTCATCCCCCCACCCCAGCTTGGCCTCCCACTGAAGCCCCCTGTTGGGTTTGGGGTTTAACTTTCTTCTTCCAGAACTGATGGGGGGAGCAAGTCCCCGATGCCGATGCCCAGCCCCGCTCAGCCAGTCCTGTTCCGGTGCCTAGCTCAGGCGCGCGCTGCAAGAGGAAGTGAAAATCGTCCAGTAATTAATTTCCCTGCTGCCGGGGGGGTGGTGGTTTTGACACATCCGAGGCTGTGTCTTTCCCTGAAGCGGGGAGCAGACAATAGAGACACGTGGACTGGGAAGGGAGAGGGGGGAAGGGAGGGGGAGTGGGGCTCCCGCTGGAACTCTTCGCAGGTCAGCTCCTTTGTCTCCAGGAGGATCTGAGCAGACCCCCCCACACCCCCACCCCAATCCAGCCAAAACCTAGGGGAGCTCCCATATCTAGGCAGGACGAAGGAGCAGTAGAATGCAACCCCCTGACCAGAGAGGCTGCTTGGCAAAGTGCCATGGTGGTGGGCCAGCCTCAGCAAGTATGGGATGTCCAGAGCACAACAGTCCTGGAATCAGACTCTAGGAATGCCAAGATCTCATTGGTTAACAGCATTCTGCTTATGGGATGCCAGGCTGATGCAGTGCGTATGTGCTTTTGGGACTGGGTCATCCAATACCAGTTGGGAGACTAAGACCCATGGAGGCTAAGAGAGGCCATGGAGGTGCCCAAGGTCCCATAGTGAGTCAGCAAAAATTTCCAGAGACCACCCCCCCCACCCCCGGCTTTTGGGCCCTCACACAGTCTTTCAGGTGTCGCTTAGAAACCTCGGAATGAAATTTGGGCTCCTGATCTTGCCAAGGCCCTGAATGATCTGGGGGGCCCTGCCCATCTTCTCAGCCATATTGCCCCATATTTTGCCCTCTGGGACGTTTTTTAACCTCAGTCACAGAGGGCTGAGGTGCCCACACCCCCTGATTCATGGCACACCTAGTATTCCCCACTCCAGCCACACAAGCTGACTTCTAGTCTTGCAGGCTTCCTGCTCTCTCTTGGCCTCCACACTGGTTCCTCTGTTCACAGGAACCCTCCATTTCACCGTAGTTCACCCCTACTTGTCCTCAAGGCATAGCTGAGGCATCACTTCCTCTGTGAAGTGCCCCTGACTTCCTACATGGTGGGGCCAGCTTGCCCATTGGCCTCTGAGCTTTGTGACTCTGTCCTGTGTTTGGCTCAGCATACTCTTACAGGGTGCAGTAGGGTATCCCAGCTCCCCTACTTACTAGCCATGAGATATTGGGCAAGTTATTCAACTTCTCTGTGCCTCAGTTTCCCATTTTATAAAATGGGAATAATAATTGTTTGTTCAGGGGCTGTTGGGAGTATTACAAGAGCTGCTGTTTGCAAAAGGGCTTGGAATGGTGCCTGACATACAGTACATGCTCATTCCATGTGGATTCTATATGTACAGTTGCACCCGGAGCACCCAGGATTCATCTAACACATGTTTGTGGGGTTCTGTGGAGTAAGTGGTGACCTAGACAGTCCTAGTCCCTCATCTCCTTGGAGGTGACATTCAAGGGACATAAAACTGGGTGGGGATGGAGAGTCCTGGTACCTAGACAGCGTGGCCAGCAAGGGTCACCTGGAAGAGGTGACATCTAAGCAGAGACGTGAGTGGTGAGATGGAGCCAGCCATGGGAGGAGCCAGGGAAAGAGTGCTTCAAGCAGAGGCTTCACAAGTTCAAAGGCTCTGAGGCAAAAATGAGCTTGGGCCAGTTCAGGAACAGCAAGGAGTGGAAGGAGATGAGGTCAGGAAGTTGGCAGGGCTGGAACCCAGAAGGTGCTCAATAAATCATGAGTGAATGACTGTGGGGTGAGAGTCAGCCTTAAAGGGTGGACATATTGGTTGGAGAATTAACTTTTCACTGCTCACATAGAGGAAGTTGTTGATAGTTATTTGTGGTGTAGTCATATTTTTGAGCTTGTTCTGGGTACTGGGATCTCTGTCCCCTAGGGGTGCCTAGTCCAGTGGGGTAAATAAGACAAGTCGGTGCCCATGAGCTTAACTCCTCTACCTGCTCGATGATTCTGTCATTCCTACCTCTTCCATAAGAGATGGTAAAACTGAGCCCAGAGAGCTTCACAGGACACTGAGGGTCCACAGTGACTTAGGGACAGAACTGGGGCTGGACTCTCCCTCACCAGGTGGGCAGGGTGGAGAGGTAATCCCCCCTTGAATTGACAGATGGAGGTGATGTATCCAAGGTCCCATAGCTCACTAGTGTCAGGTTGAAGATCAGATCCCAAGTCTCTGACCTCCAGCTGGTAGGTGGTATCAGCACCTTTAGCAGATAAGAAGAAACCCTCAGCCCAGAAGGTGAAGTTCAAAAATACCTACGGGGTCGGGTGTCCTTAAGCATGGATGAAATACACAACTTCTGGCATGGTTTCAGCACTAGGACACCATGGAGGGCCTTCTGTCTCCCAAACCTCCCCCAACACCGGCTCACTCGTTTCAGAAAGTCCACTGTTAGGAATTCATTTTTCCAAGTCACATAAAATAAGGAAAGAATTTTTTTCCCAGGGATGCTTGCTGTACCATCATAGACTGGAATAAAACCCCCAAGTTGGAGACAATGAGGAGGGGTGTGAAGAAGACATCCCCTGGATGGAATATTCTGCAGCCATTAAAAATTATCATATGGGGGGCTTCCCTGGTGGCGCAGTGGTTGAGAGTCCACCTACCGATGCAGGGGACACGGGTTCGTGCTCTGGTCCGGGAGGATCCCACATGCTGCGGAGTGGCTGGGCCCGTGAGCCATGGCCGCTGAGCCTGCGCGTCCGGAGCCTGTGCTCCGCAAAGGGAGAGGCCACAACAGTGAGAGGCCCGCGTACAGAAAAAAATATATATATATATATATCATATGGGGGAAGACCTCATGGAATTATATTCAGTGAAAGATGGAGAATCTTGAAATCTCTCACAGCATGTTTACAACTATGGACCAAAGTAAAAACAAACATGCACAGAAAAGTGAAAGAAGGGTGGTGGAACTACGGATGTTTCTCCACCTTCTTTTTGTGTTTTCCTAAAGACCATAAAATGTTTCAGTTCAAGAACATTTATCTTGAGTACTTGCTAACAACTCCCTTACTTCTGAAGAGAAGAAATGATAAGTTTCATAAAACCTGTCAGGATATTCATTCTTCTGACTTCTGGGAGGATAGCATTGCCGATGGCAAATTTCCCCAACGACAATAATAATTATTATTATATCAACAGTGGCTCCGCATGCCTGGCACTGTTCTAAACACCTACCCTTCACAGAAGCTGGCCTTGCCTGGGGCTTTCGATAGAGGGATTTGGAATCAGCCTGTTTTCAGTTCAAATCCATGCTCTGCCATTTCCCAGCTCTGTGATTCTCTGTGCCTCCCTTTCCTCGTCTGTAACATGGAGATTTTAATAGGAACTATCTCCAATGTTGCAGTGATGATTAAATGATAATGTACCTGTAAAGTGTTTAGAGCAGTGCCTGGCACGGAGTAACTTGACTTGATAATTGTTGACTATTTTTTGTTTACATTTCGTCACTCACCTAAGCCTCCCCATGACCTCATGGGAGAAAGCTCTGTTATCAGCCCGATCGACAGACGGGGGGTGGGGTGGGGGGGGGGTGGGGGTGCGTGTGAAATGACTGGCTCAAGGCCATATGGTTACTGTGCAGAGGAGCTGGGGAGGGTCTGACATCTATGTGGCCCACTTGCCGGCCTCCCCAGGAGTCCCAGTCTTGGCATAATGGGTTTAGCTGGTGAGGGCTGCGGGCTCGGCCCTCCCTAGTCTGCTCTGATATCCCTCAGATTTCAACCCTGCCCGGCCCATCACTAAGGAGGGCAGCTACTAGTGTCTGGGTGTGAATCTCAGTGCTGTGTAACCCCAGGTCGTTGGCAGAGCCTGCCTGAACCTCACTCTGCATATCTGTAAAGAGGGGACCAGACATCACATTTGCAGGCTTTGCTCCATAGTGTTAGGAAGAAGCACTGCTCTGGGAGTCAGGAGACTGATTCTAGGCTCGCCTCTGCTATCTCTGCTCCCTCTTCTGGGCTCCAGCTTTCTGGTCTGTTGAATGGGCATGGGACAAGATGGTCCCTGAGCTGCTGTCCAGAGCCGATAATGGATTCTGTATGAATTCCAAGGAGGAGAGTGGCCATAAATGCATCCACTCCACGCTGATGGGGCTCTTTCTCTGGTAAGCCTCACTTACTCTGCCTGTTTCTCCAGTGTATTTCCCCAGGCTCTCCTCTTCTGAGCCAAAGGAAAGAGGGTAGGAAAGGTCTGAAACTGACTCTTCACGGCTCTGTACACCACGACTCAGAGACGACTTGCCGAAGGCCATGTGGGGGGGCCTCTGGAATCTGACAGCTGCTGTGTTCTCTCTCTGGTCATTTTGGTTCTCGGAAGCAGATTTGAAAACAGAGATGGAAGTGCAGGAGATTTATTGGGGACAACATCTGCCAGAAAAAGAGGTGTGCCTTCAGACCTGGGTGCAGGTCTGACACCTGTGAAAGGAGAGGTGGGAGACAGGGAGATTGGGGAAGAGGAGCCCCAGGCCGTGGTGCAGCTTGAAGGAGGACTGGCCAACCCCACAGGGAGCTCCAGCCCCAAGATTTCCTGCAGAGGAGTCTCATGCTGGGCAGAATGTCCAGGCCCTGGTTCCCCACCGTGCCCAGTCATCAGCGGGGCGTCCTGGAAGGGGGTGGCCTCAGCTCAGACACTGTGGCCGATTGAGAGGGCGCTGCAGTGGGAGGCTGTCAGGGACTGCAGTCCAAGTGGCAGGCACCTCCCCACAGCCACCACATGTTTTTCTTTATTCATTTAATAAACACTTACAGCTCTGGGCTGCATGCCAGGTACTCATCTACACACCTTACAAATATCGCCTTAGTTGATCCTCACACTCGCCTTCTGACTCGTCAGTGTTGTCAGCCCCATTTTCAGGAGAGGAAACTGATCCCAGAGAGGTTAAGAAACCTGTTCAAGGTTTTACAGCCAGTAGGTGGTGAGCCGTGGGTCCAACCCAGACAGTCTGCGCCAGAGGCTGTGCTCTCACCACTCTGCCACCCTGCCTCCTCTCCAGCTGCAAGGGTCCTGGCCACGATTTCTGGGAACCGTTCCATGTTCATTCCTCATTGGCTCAGGAGCTTAGAGCCTCGACAGACTTCAGGAAGGGGCCAGTTGTGGGTGTGTCAGAGTTCCAGACCCTGCCGGAGCTTCTACTCTGTTCCCTCAAAGCCTCCCACCTCAAGGCCTTTGCATATACTGTTTCTGCTGCCAAGAGCACGCTTTCCTTCCCTCTTTGCCTAGTTAACCCCTCCTCCCATCCCTCCCCTGCTTGACTCCAAGATCTAGCCCAGAACAGAGATGATATGTGGTGGGAAGGAGCATGTTCTGAAGTCTCAGATGAGGGACTTCCCTGGTGGTCCCATGGTAAAGAATCCGCCTTCCAGTGCAGGGGATGCAGGTTCCATATCTGGTCAGGGAACTAAGATCCCACAGGCCGCGGGGCAACTAAGCCTGTGCGCCACAACTACTGAGTTCGCGCGCCTCAACGAGAGAGCCTGCGTGCTCTGGAGCCCGTGCCACAACTAGAGAGAGGCCCAGGCGCCGCAAAGAAAAGATCCCGTGTGCCGCGACTAAGACCGACACAGCCAAAAATAAAAATTAATTAATTAATTAATTAATTAAAGTCCCAGATGATAATAATACTAGCTGACATTTATTGAGCACTTACTATGTGCCAGGGGCCAAATCCAACCCTTTTTGTGGATTACCTCGTTTAACCATCACAACAACCTTCGAGGTGGGGCCTGCTGCTATCCGCATTTTACAGATGAAACCAAAGCTCAGAGAGGTAAGGTGACTTGCCCAAGGAGACCCAGCTAGGTGTCAGGATTCAAACCATGATCTTAAACCATATAATCCCTCTTTCTAAGAGGGGCAAAGGTGCCAAAGGGGGTCTCCCTCCCCCTCTCCCCCAGGGCTGAATGCCCCTTAAGTGGGGTGTGGGGACCCATATCTGCTCCATTCACTGCCATACCTTAGCACCTACACAGCGCTGGGCAAATAATAAGTGCTCAATAAATGTATATCTTGAATGAATGAATAAACTAATGAGTGTAAAACCTCCTTGTGACGCCCCCCCCCCACTCACCTTGGTCCCCTTTGGCCTGAGCTTAGGTTAATTTGTCAACCCTCAAGGTTTTCCTCTGCTTTGGGGGATAACTGAGTCCCTTCCCTGACTACCACAGTCCTTGACCTTCCCGCATAAAAGTGTCTTTCCTTCCAAGTTCCTGAACCCTGACAAGGTCACCCCTTAAGCAGCTCCCTGAAACCTCTAGAAAGGATTGGTTGCAGGAATCTGATCACCGGGCTCCCTGCTGGGTCAGGGGGACTTGGGACAAGCCCCCAGCATGGGTCAGGGATGGAGTGGCTAAACAGCCTTTCACATTCAAGCAAGTGAGGTAGGTCAGAGTTTGGGCCTCAGTCACCCTGAGCCAAGTTTTAATCCCAGCTGTGCCTCTTCAAGCTGTATAACTTCAGGCAAGTCACTTCACCTCTCTGTGCCTCTGTGTCACCTCTATAAACTGAGGCCAATGATAGCACCTACTAAATGGGGCTCTATGAGGCCTGGAGCATAATCAGCCCTCCATAAATAGAAGCTGTACTTGAATAGCCTTCAGGGTATCAGCATCATTCCCTGCCCATCCCTGTTTGTCAGTTGGGAAAACTGAGGCACAGAACAGGCAAGTGCCTTCTTTGGAATTTTCAGGCTCCTGCCTGCCAGATCAAGGCTGGCTCCCTCACCCCGCCGTGGCCTCTCCTGCCTCCCTCTCCTACCCACCAGCCAAGCTGAGAACCATCCCTGACAGATGCTGAGGTGGCTGTGGAAGCTGCAGAGTTGGCATTTCCCGGCTCCCAGGGCTCCTGGCGCAGAGGAATCAACCCCCCTCTGCACCCCCAGCTCTGCCCCCTGCTCTTGCCTCTGCTCATATACCAGCTGGGACCCATCAGATTCAGGAAAAAGCCAAGAGGTGGCCCAAGTGCATGGAAGTAGGAGGTTGTCAGTATTGACCTGTGCCTGACCCCAGACGAGTGGACAAACTCCTGAGGAGTCAGAACACCCACATGCCCCCAGTGCACACCTTCCCAGCCTCCCCTCTTTCTCACCCCAGCTGTAGAGGGGTAGGGGAGCAGTGGGGTTAAAAGCATGGATGGCCTGGGTTCAGACCCCTCCTCTGCTACTTACTGATGAGTTATCTACCCTCACAGAGCAGGTGGGAATTGAGAGAGGTGTTTAGGACACCAGTTCACACACAGTTGGTGCTCAGTAATGTCAGCCATTTTTGTTTGTTTGTTTGTTTTGCGGTACACGGGCCTCTCACTGTTGTGGCCTCTCCCACTGTGAAGCACAGGCTCCGGACGTGCAGGCTCAGCGGCCATGGCTCACGGGCCCAGCCGCTCCGCAGCATGTGGGATCCTCCCGGACTGGGGCAGGAACCTGTGTCCCCTGCATCGGCAGGCGGACTCTCAACCACTGCGCCACCAGGGAAGCCCAACGTCAGCCATTTTGAGCTTGGAGTCCACTCTCTTCACATTGACCTCTTGGACCTTTCAACCCAAAGGAGCGTCTCCTCTCTGATTCCTATTGCTCTAATGGTCAAGGCTCGGCAGTGAAATCCCACTGGCCTGGCGTACAGTAGGGGCTCATTAAAAGGTCTGCTCGGCTGTGATACGGCATGAACTCATGGAATCTTCATGACCACTTTTGGAGGTAGACAGTATGATGATACCCATTTTATAAAGGACCACATGGGCACAGAGAAGTTAAGAAATTGCCCCAAGGCTCACAACCAGTAAGTCTGCAGATACTTACTGAGCACCTACTCTGTGCCAGGCACTGTGCTCAAAGCTGGGGATGCAGCAGTGAACAGGACAAAGACCTGCTGTCATGCAGCTCACGTCCATCCTACGGTGCCGACAGATAATAACAAATACATAGACAGGCCAGCTTCCTGTCTACAAAATGCCAGGGAGACAAGTGACATGGGGCAGAGATAGAATGGGGTGGGGCTGTTTTAGTTGGGGTGGTTCAGGAAGACCTCTCTGAGGAGATGACGTTTGTATAGAGTCCAGGATGCAGCAGATGCTTGGTTGGGACACAGGGAATCCACGCTAGTGTTGCTGTGGCAGGTGCAGTCTGGAATCCTAGAGATCCCAGGACTGGTGGAACTTAGAGCCCACTTGCCCAGGTCGGCTTCAGGGTAATAAAGATTACCCCTGCCCCAGCTGGCCCACCTCTGTGAAGCAGTTAAAAGAACAGGGCAAATGACTTGGATTCTCTGAGGCTCACTTTTCTTATCTGTAAAATGGGCACTGACAAGCACAGCACACACTCAGGAGAGAGGAGATGCTTAACAGAGACAATCCAAGGAAAGTGCCAAGCATAGAGCCAGATGCAGAAGAAGCACCCAGTCCTTGGTGGCTGGAGTGGACAGGTGACCTTCCTTTCAACTGCCCAGAACCTTCCAACACCCTTGCCTGATGAGTCCCCTCCTCCCACTAGCAGGGTCCATACTGATCTCCCACTTCCTCTGCAGCTGGGGCAGTCATGTGGCCCAGCCTAGCCTCATGCCGTGCTGGCTAGAGTGTGGCAGCCTCTACACTGAGTGTCCAAAAGCAGCAGGGACAAAGGTCCAGGTGTCAGCATCCAGGGTTGGTGTCAGCAGCATGAGCTCTGGCCTTGGGGCCCCATTAGGAGGGATGGCTCCCTCTGGCCAGGCCCTTGACCTAATTTTTTGTTTTGTTTTGTTTTTGCATATGAAGCCTCCATCCTGATGTCTGAGCCTCTCGGAGATTCTTCAAGCATGTTTGCTGCCATGGATCCTTGATGACTCAGCAGCCCATGCCATTGTCTGGAAACTCCAGTAGTAATATTTTTCTCAGACTGAGTGGAATACCACAGATTCCAACCTTCTGGTGCAGGATGGCCCCTCGGGGGTATGCAGACACCCAGTTCTTTCCACTGTCCTCACTCCAAGGGCAGGGGCCTGGGGCTGCTCACACTGGTGTTCCCAACTCCTAGCACGGCGTGACTCAGAGGAAAGTCTCAGTTACATGTTCATGGTCTGAACAGATAAGTGGTACAGGATATGGTTTCCACACATCTGCGCATTGGTGGTTACTTCCCCAAACCATGTTCCAGCTTTCTGATGTTTTTCTGAACGTGTAGGGCCCAGAACTCCAGAAATATATGAGCAGAAAGGGACTGTCACCTCTTCACTCTAGATATTGGACTTCTAATAACTTGTCCAGACATTTCACAAGCCTTTTGGTGACTGTTTGCCCTGGTGGCATACGTTAAGCTATGATCAGGTGTTCTGTTTTTATGCCGCTTCCCTGTACTGTTGCTAAACCTCATTTTACTACCCTTTCTCCCTTCATCTCATTCTGACGATGGCATTGTCCCCTTCCCCGCCCCCAGGAATGGCAAGTTGATTACAGCTCAAGAGCCCACTTTGGTTGGTAGCCATAGCCCAAAGCATAGTGTTGAGATAGATTCTAGAACTGAGCTTGGGCTCAGTGTGAAAGACTGCTGTAATTGATTAATGATGTCTGCCAGGGTAGGGGAAGGGAAGTGCTCATTTATTTGAGATGTACTTGTCATTCCCCATCACGGGTGCTTCTAACCTGGGGACCATAGAAAGAATTCAGGAGGCCCACCATTAACTTGGATAGGAAAAGGACTGTGCCTTTAATTTCACTAGGCTCTTTCGGAAATTTATCACTCCTTCAATGATGAATGCAGGCCACAGACCATAGTGGCATTAGCAGGACCTGTAAATTGTCACTAATAGAAATCACAGATATTTTCTTGTCACATTACAGATGTTCCAGATATCTTGAAATACCGTATATGCTCATAATGACTCGAAAATTACAACAGTCATTTGCTAAATCTTGTGTTACAATATATAATAAAGAAGCACATATATTACTGTAATGAAGATTTGTTTTTAATATTTTGATAATTATTTCAATATAATTGGTTTCCTTTGTAATACTATATATTTTATTTTATGAATTTAAAACATTATTCTGAGAAAGGGTCCATAGGCTTCATCAGATATCAAAGGGTTCTGTGAACTCTGGCCCATCAGGTTTTAGGCGCTGCCTGCCTGCCACCTTTCCAAGTTCCCTCCCGATCCTGGGTCTGCGAGGGGAGCAGGAGGGTGAGACGAAGTCCTTCAGGCCAGGAGAAGCTGACCACACAGCCAGGGTCATCCACCCTCAGGTGCTGCAGGAGGTGAAGGGCCAGTGGTGGGAGGTGATGTAGGAAGTGAAGGAGAAAAGGTGGTGCCGTCGACTTCCGGGCCAAGGCTGGGCTACCTCGTGACAGAGTGGAGAAGTTGGTGTTTCCCACGGTGATGCGAGGGAAGGGGTCTGAGCCTGACCTCGTAGAGGTTGGAGGGAAGTTTTAGCCACAGAGAGGTCCCAGATCATCCTCCCTTATGAGCTCAGAGGCCCTGGACTGCAGGAGCCAACAGCCTGGGAGGTAGGAGGCCTGTGGCACAGGGGAAAGGGGGCCCAAACCCCTTCATCCAGCACAGGCAGCTTACCAGTCGTCACCTCATTCATTCACTTATTCATTCATTCACTTATTCATTCATTCACTCACTCACGTTTACTTAGTGCCTAGTAAGTGGCCTGGTAATGTGCCAGGACCTGGGCTGGGCAGTAGGCAAAGGGATGTGTGTGAGGCTCAGTCCTCCCTTCACAAGACACAAGCAAAGACAATGACAACGTAAAGGCTTGATGCTTTGATGGGAGAAAGTCCATGAGGTCCCTCACCCAGCCCGGAGGGACCAGGGAAGTCTCTCCGGAGGAAGTGATCTCTCAGAGGAGTAGGAATTAACAAGGTCTGTGGGTGCTCAGGAAGGGGGGAGGCAGCATATGCAAAGGAGCTGGGGAAGAAAGAGGACACAGGGGACTTGCCAGGCGTTCAGTGTGGAGGTGGAAGTGGTGAGAGATGGCTGGAAGGTTCATGCAGGAAGCCTGGAAGCCGTGCTTGGACAGTTCCCTGGCTGTGGTGAGGAAGGGGTGAGGACCCCTGCTGCCCCATCTGTCAGTGGCACTGAGCCGTGACTTCAGTGGCCTGGAGAAGTTCAAGGTCACCGTCTGGGGCGGGGGAGGTGGAGGAGGTAGGGACCATCTCACCAGGGCTGGCAAAGGCCAACTGGGAAGCTGGGCCCGATGCCTTCCCCTCGTGGCAGCCTCCACGAAGGTCCTTCTGCTGCGAAGGCCTGAGCGGGCCCTGTTCCTTTATTTATGGGCTGTGTGAGCAATTTGCTCCTTGCTGGCCGGCTGGCTGGGTGTGTGATGTGGGGATTACTCATGCCCCAGTTGTGGTCCGGCCTCTGCAGGCTGCGGGGTAATGAGTGAGGTAATTAAGTGTAAAAGACAGGAGCGGGCAGGGGAGGGCTGAGGGGGCCGAGCAGTCACTGGTTCTTTTCAGGAGCAGGGGAGTGAGATAATGTAGGATAATAGCTCAGCCAGGCCCTGCCCAGGCAGCCCGGCCTGTGCCGAGAGGTGCCCCCCAAATGGCCAAGATAATTCAGCTTTTTCAGGGAAAATGGGGGGGCTTGGGCAGGGCCTGGCTCCCGGGGACAGCTGTATGGAAATGACAGCGCCTCTCCTTGGTCCTGTCCTGTGTTGGCTGAGGGTGGGGAGCCAGCGCCTTTGGCTGGGGGCAAGGCTGAGAAGAAGAAGCTAGGACCAGGAAGGTAGATGAGTCAAGATGAAGGGGCCATGTGGCGCTGGAAGACTGAGTTGTGTGTGGGGAGAGAAGAGATGTATTGAGAGCAGCAGGTGAGGTTGTTGGTGGCTCCAGAGTCTGACTAACTCACTGGGTAGGAACTGTGGCTTTGTCATTGGCTAGCTGTGTGACCAGCCTAGTTGTGTTCCCTCTCTGGGCCTCAAGGCTCTCATCTGTAAAGTGGGGGCGTCCAAACAGTCCCTACCTCACAGGGGAGTTTGGAGGATTGGCAAGATGACGCGCAGCACCTAGCACGCAGTGAGTGGTCCGTACATGCTTGAGACAGTCAAGTCCACAACGAGAGGGCATTGGTCATTCATTCATTTATTGAACACATATGTATTGAGTGCCTAACATAGTCTGATGGTTCCTGGTGCTGGGAAAATAGCAGTGAATAGAACAGAGTCCGTTTCCTCTTGGAGCTGCCATTCTAAGAGGGGAGATATACCATTAATCATTAAACACATAAACATATAAGGTCATACCAATGATCCCACTTCTGAAAACTTATTCTATGGATGTGTTTGGACACATATGAAATGAATACATTCAAGGTTATTTATTGCAGTCTTGTTCAGCCTAACAAAACCTCAGATGCAATCTAAATGTCTGTTATACGTGAACTGATTAAATAAAGGATAGAATAGCCAGAGGAAGACTATATAGCCACGAAAAGGGTGAGGTCGCTTTTTATTTACCGATACAGAAAGATCTCCAAGATGTATTGACAAATAAGAAAAGGAATGTGAGGAATACTTTGAGTAAAAAGGGGGAAATAAAAATATTTTAATATTGGCTTGTGATAACAAACTAATAATACTTGTTACCTGTGGACAGGAGCAGGATTGGAATGAGAGGGGTGGGAGGGGGACTCCTCATTACGTACTTTTCTATAGTTTTAATTTCCGTACTGGTTCAAGAATTTTTTAAGCATTCAGCTTTCTCTTTCCTCCTTCCTCCTTTCCTTTTCCAGTATTTGTTGGAGGTGGTGGGCAGGGCCTGGGACCAAGCAGGGAAGGCAGCTGAATGAGGATGGGTCAGAGTAGGGAATTACAAATATGAAAATGGGAAAGACTAGTGTGAACCCTGTGGTACTGTGATGGAGTTGGAAGAAACGTTGTGAACTCATGGCTTTTGACATGTATAGACAGATAAGCATAGATGTAAGTGTGTGTGTGTGTGTGTGTGTGTGCGCGCACGTGTGCACGTTATACAGGTGTTTCTCAGCTCTGTCCACAAAGAGAGGCTAGGACCCCTAATACTCATGTAGCAATGAGTACTCCTAACACAAAATCTTGATTTCTAAATGAAGCATCCTCCACCGAAAGGAACCAGGAGTCCTTGGGAAAATGACTGACTGGAGGGCTGCGCCAGGGCAAGTACACAGTGAGCCTGGAACATCTACTTGTGCTATAAAATAAGTAGAAGTGTTTAAGTAATGCTGGGGACATGTCAAAAGAGTCTAGGAGCTACTGGCCAAATTTGGGACAATTTGAGCATCCGAATAAATGAGGACAGTAACAGATTACAACACATTGAATAAAAATATGACTCTATGAGCCTACACTGATATACATATATATATATATATACATACACACATACATAGCATGCATGGAGGAAGAGAAAGCTCTTTCTTACAGTAGAACGTCCAATAATAAATATAGAAGGAAGGATGGAAATATTATGGTAATAATTGAGAGGTAACGTTTTTACCAAACTCAGGTTCGGCTACTCCTCACTCAAGAATCCAATATTGAGACAAGTGTTGGGTAAATGGAAAGATAGCTTTACTGAGGAAGCCGGCAACTCTGGGGAGAATGTGGACTCATGTCCCAAAGAACCAACTTCTGGTTGCTGATCAAGAGCTTTTAAAGGGGAGTTTCAGGGGTGCACAGGAAGTGGGGGGTGGCTACACGCAGAACAGCACAGTCAGCTGCCACAGTCATCTTGAAATTGGTCACGCAGTGGTCTGATTAGGGTCATCTTGATTGTTTTAAGTACAGTTAATCTTCAGCTCCAGGGTTGGTTGTTCCCATTTCCTTGAAGCCAGTTCTTGGAGTTGTGCAAGATGGAGCAGCTTATGTTATGGCTGCAGTCTGGTCATCATGTAGTTAACTTCTTCCGCCTGGTGGGGGTTTCAGTATCTGCAAAATAGCTCAATGGATATGGCCCAGAATATTATCTATAGCCCTTGAGGAGGAACTAAGTGTCCTTGACTTCGTTTAATGGCTAAACTATCATTATTTTGTCTTGTTTGACTATTTCCTTTGGTTCTGCATTTTCTCATTTCTCTGACTAAATTTATTCTTTGGCTAAAGTTTTTCTACAGACAAGAGGACACTGGTGGGAGGTGCTATCCTGGGAAGGCCCCTTAGTGTCCTGCTCTGTTACAACATCACCTGTCATGGGACAAACTGGTAGGATGCACAGAGCACAAACTCACTTCTGGGATGTTCTTGCCAAAGATGCAAAACCTAAATCTAATCATGAGGAGCCATTGGATAAACTCCAACTGGGGAACATTCTACAAAATAACTGGCCTGTAATCTTGGTAAATGTCAAGATAATGAAAGACAAGAAAAAACTGAGGGACTGTTCCAGATGAAAGGAGATGAAAGAGATACGACAACTAAGTACAATAAGTATTTCTGGATGGATCTTTTTGTTTATTGTAAAAGATTATTACTGGGACAGTTGACAGTATTTGACCTGGGTCTGAAGATGGATGGTAGTAGTGTATCAGTATCAGTATCCTGGTTTTGATGATTTTATTGTGATGATGTAGGAGAATTTCCTTGTTTGTAGGAAATACAGACTAAAATATTTGGGGGTAAAGGGGAATCGGGTCAACAACCGACTGTCAAATGGTTCAGAAAAAAATCTCTCTATATAAAGAGAGAATGCTAAAAGCAAACGTGTTTAAATGCCAACATTTGGGGATTCTGGGTGAAGGATGTACGGACATTCTTTGTACAATGTTTCCAACTCTTCCATAAGTTTAAAATTATTTCAAAATAAAAAGTTTTTTTTTAAAAAAAGTCATTCAGATGAAGTGGAAACCATATATCAGGTAGTGATAAGTGACCTATAGAAAAATTAAGTGGGCAGGGGAATAGCAAATGGGGAGACGGTGCTATTCTAGATCCATGGTCAGTCAGGCCTCTCTAGGAAGGGACTTCTGAGCAGAGACCTGAGTGAAGGGAGGGAGAGAGCCCTGTGGATATGGGGGACAGCCTTCCGAGCTGAGGAACCCATCAGAGAAAGGGCACAGAGTGGAGCCAGTTTGGCATGTGTATTGGTTTCTGTTACCATCTAACGAATGTCCACAAACTTAGTGGCTTAAGACAGTTCAGTGAGTCACAAGTCTGGCACAGTCAAATATGCCATATAACCTAACTTAATCACAGGAGTGAACTCCATCATAGTCACAGTCCAGGGTGTTATCCTGGATATGCACACCTTGGGGGCCTGGAAATCTTGAGTGCCATCTTAGAGTTCTTCCTACCATAGTGAGGGTTGGGGAGCAAGGAAGCCAGTGGGGCTGTACAGGAGTGAGCAAGGGGGGGAGGGGGAGGAGAGGGCAGAGTATCTCAGGCAGAGCGACATCAGTATACCATACAGCCCAATGGGAGACTGAGGTCCACAAACTGCCCTTGTGCATTTTTGCTCCTGAGTAAGGGGAGGGCCATGCCAATTCCCCATGGAAATAAAGAGCAACTCTGGGGTGGAACCCAACAGATGATTTCAATCAAAGGAATATGCCTAGTGTAGCCCTTGGGGAATCAGTGTGCTTCTGGGTACGGGTGATAAAGAGTTCTGCTCCATGCCTTTGACCTGGCAGGCGCAATGCAAGGAGCCACAGGGTCCCGAAACCGAAAAAAGTTTGGAAAAGGCTGGAAAAATATTTTTTTAAACTTTCCAAAATTCAAAGCAATAAGGTTTAATTGTCTACAAAGTAGCATAATGTCAACTGGTGATCAACAACAGATTCAAATCACCTAACAGTTATATATGTGTTATATTTAACATGACTACATTTAGTTTCCATTTTTTAATTACTGTATTTGTTTTCCCATAGGATCACATGCAGCGTACAAAATTAAAAGGTACAGAAGGGGATGGAGTGGAAAGGAAGTCTCTCTCCTACCCTTGACCCCCGGCCACCCCTCCTCTTCCCCCTGAGGCCAGTTTCCTGGGCTCAGAGGTATTTTCTGCACACATGTGAATACGCATACATATGCATTACGAGGATAGCTGCTTTGCCTGCTTTCTTCCCCTTGGCAATGTGTCTTAGAGATGCTCCCAATGACCTCGTATGGAGCTGCCCATTCTTTTGTACAGCAGCTGAGCAGTCTGCTATTTGGATGAACATTGGCTGTGAACTAGCTCTGCCTACAACCCTACCATTTCTTCTCCCAGCACCCTAAGCACTCTTGGCCTCTCCCTGGCCCCTGGGAGGGTCACTGAAACTCTAGCTCATCCCACTACTTCCACTCAGATGATGAGTGTGGGATCTGCTTGCCCAGTTGCTGCCCAACAAGGCTGGGTCACACCACCCAGAAGCGTGTAAGAGTTAAGGCCCCAGCCCCAGGGCAAATGTTGTCCAAAGAAAGTCAGAAAGCAGGGTGGAAGGGAGAAGAATTTATCAGGTGCCCAAGGGCAGGAGGCTGAGGGCTCAGTCCTGCCAATCTGAACATCATTGCCCACCTCTCCTGTGCACAAGTATAAGTTTCTCTAGAATATCTCCAGCAATGGGATTGCTGGGTTGTAGAATATGCAAAATAATGCCAAGTTTTTCTCCAAATCTGTTGTACAAATTGACCCCCCTAAAACCAGTGTGAAGGAGTTTTCCTTATTCCACATAAGTGATCATATTTGGATTTGTCCAGCTTTTTAAGTTTTGCCGATCTAGTGGACATGAATTGAGCTTTTACTTTGGATTTCCCTAATTACTAAGAGGTTGAGTATCTTTTCATATGCTTACTGGCTGTTCGTGTTTTCTATTTTCTATGTCTGTTCAAATCTTCAGCCTACTTTTCTTTTTGACTGTCTTTGTCTTGTTGATTTGTAGGAACTCTTTATATATTTTGGATACTAATCTTTTTTTAATAAATTTATGTATTTATTTTTGGCTGGGTTGGGTCTTCGTTGCTGCACGTGGGATCTCTCTAGTTGCGGCGAGTGGGGGTTACTCTTCGTTGAGGTGTGCGGGCTTCTCATTGAGGTGGCTTCTCTTTGTTGTGGAGCATGGGCTCTGGGTGCACAGGCTTCACTAGTTGTGGCACATGGGCTCAGTAGTTGTGGTGCATGGCTTAGTTGCTCCATGACATGTGGGATCTTCCCAGACCAGGGCTCAAATCTGGGTCCCCTGCACTGGCAGGCGGATTCTTATCCACTGCACCACCAGGGAAGTCCCTTGGATACTAATCTTTGTCAGGTTGTTACAGACATTTCCCAGTTTGTGTCTTATCTTTACAGTTTTTTATGGTGAACTTTGAACAGAGGCTTAATTCTAATGTAGATTGATTTATTAATATTTGCCTTTTATGGTTTGGACTTTTGTTTCTTGTTTAAGACATCTTTTTTTCCCCAGTATTTATTTATTTATTTATTTATTTATTTGGCTGCGTTGGATCTTAGTTGCGGCCCGCGGGATCTTTTAGTTGCAGCATGTGAATTCTTAGTTGCGGCATGTGGGATCTAGTTCCCTGACCAGGGATTGAACCGGGCCCCCTGCATTGGGTGCATGGAGTCTTAGCCACTGGACCACCAGGGAAGTCCCTGTTTAAGAAATCTTCTCTAACCTAAATCCATCCCAATCTTTCTACAATGCATATGTACATATATTAAAAATGAGACATATTGTATGTCCTATTTTGTAGCTACTTTTCTACTTAACAATATAGTGTGAACATTTTCTCATGTCTAAAATTCTACAACGGTTGTTGGTAAATGGTTGCATAGTTTTCTATTGTATGGGATATACTATGTTATTTACTGAATCCCCTATGCAGGAACATTTACATTTTCAACTTTTCATTATTATCAACACAGTTGCCAAGAACATCCTTCAGCTCCTGTGGTCCACATTCATGATGATTCCTTGTAGATACAGTCCTAGTAGAGAAATTGCCCATTCAATTAAGGGTTTCTGATCCATTGTACCAAATTTGACAGAGGTCTCACTTTTGATTCCCTTCCCAGAAACAATATGACATTGTATTAAATTGCCCTTCCCAAGAGCCTAGAAGCAGCCAAGTGGATGAATGGCACCGGGTAGGGGGTCCTGGAGACTGTGTTTTGAGCAGGAGCAGTTCGTAGGCGTGTTCAGTTGCGGGCATGGAGAGGGTCCCTCTGGGGGAATTTTACCCCCTCTCTTTCTTCCCACTCCCCCACAGTAAGACGCCTTTATTAGGTGGTGTTGAGCAAAAAGAACCAAGAAATGCCTAGTGAGACCGGCTTGGGTGATGATTCTCTGCTAACTAATTGTATTTTTTTTTTTTTTGGCCGAGCTGCACTGCGTGTGGGATCTTAATTCTCCCACCAGGGATCGAACCCGCGCCCCCTGCAGTGGAAGCACGGAGTCTTAACCACTGGACTGCCAGGGAATCCCGTAGCTAATTGTATTTTGAACGGTGTGAGTGGCTGCCTCAACTAGCCCCTCTGTGTGTAGAGGACTGGAAACTGTCTCTTACAGCTGCTGCCACTGTGGCAGGGCAAGCAAGGTTCTCCTGAAACGTTTGTCCAGTGAACAAAGGAATAAAAAAATGTCCCCCAGAGAACTCTCAGCTTGAGAGCTTGAAAACCTTAGATCAGAACTCTAATCTTGCTGGGAGTATCAAACTTTTAATAGTTAACTATTTATTTTAGCAAATATTAACATATTTTTTTAAAAAAACAGTAATCGATACTAATTTTTGTTTATGGCACTGGTGTAAAGTTTCCCATTAGCATGAATTGGCTTTATTTTTTTAAAAAATGAGGCAGGGCCTCCCTGGTGGCGCAGTGGTTGAGAGTCCGCCTGCCGATGCAGGGGACACGGGTTCGTGCCCTGGTCTGGGAGGATCCCATATGCCGCGGAGCGGCTGGGCCCGTGAGCCGTGGCCGCTGAGCCTGCGCGTCCGGAGCCTGTGCTCCGCAACGGGAGAGGCCACAAGAGTGAGAGGCCCGCATACCGCAAAAAAAAAAAAAAAAAAAAAAAAAATGAGGCAACTTACAGAAAAATATTAAGTAAATTGTATGAAACACGGGGACTTCCCTGGTGGTCCAGTGGTTGAGACTTCACCTTCCAATGCAGGGGGTGCAGGTTCGATCCCTGGTCGGGGAGCTAAGATCCCATGTGCCTGGCAGCCAACAAACCAAAAACCATAAAAGAGAAGCAATATTGTAACAAATTCAATAAAGGCTTTACAAAATTTTTTTTAATTGTATGAAATACAGACAGAGTGCAAATGGGGAGGTGCAAAGGGGGGGAGGTGGTATGATTATGTCAAAACTTTGAGAAACTCTGCCTTAATGGAAACCCCTTCCTTCAAAGAAGTCTAAGACATGGCTGGGTTGCGTCAGCAAGTAGCAGGGCCTCAGGATTCTAGGGGTGGCTCTGGGCAGCTCCAGGAGATGCAAACATCCCATTTGGGGGAGGGGCGAGCCGTTCTTCCAGGTATTGAAAGTGTATTTAGGGACTAAAAAGTGTCTTTCCCTCTTTATGTCAATTGACACTTGTAGCAACTTTGTGCAGTTTCAGGCTATGGAGGAGGTTACTCCATCACTTTACAGAGAGAAACTGAGGCCTGTAGCTTGTGCTCATGGGGTGAGTAAACAGGAGAGGAGGACTAGGCCCCAGTGGTGGGTTTGGAATTTGTGAAGAAGTGTGTCAGGACTTGGACCTCTGGGACCAGGACACCCACGGCCCTTTTATGATAACAGTAACAACACAACCATCAGCATTTATTGAGTGCCTGCTGTGTGCTGGCTCTCTGCTAAGCAACATTGGCCATCTCCATGAATTCTTTACATTCACCCTATGGCGTGGGATCTGTCATCTCCCAGAAGGTGTTGAGGGAGAAGTTATCGATTCATGGCGCCTGCTCTCGTAGAAACTTGAATTCCAATAAGGGAAAGGGAGACGGAAAATATCCACGGAAAGACATAAATGAATAACGATAAATGAGTAACGATAACTGCTATGAAGAAAATCAACAGGGCAATATGATATGGTCTCTGGAGGTAGGGAAGGCACTGTTCCATATGAGGCCATGAGGGGAGGCTTCTCTGAGGAGGTGACATTAAAGGTGAAGCCAGGAATGTACTGGATTTGAACCCGGGCCATTCGAGTGTCCTACTCATGACCTCAAACCTATGCCACCTCTGTCTCGTGTGGATCACAGATGCTTCTGCCATAGATGCCTTGCTCCCTTGTTAAATGTCCTGGAGTCATGGCTTATGGGTCGGAGTGTCTGGGACCTAGGAATGAAAGGATGATAAGACACCTGAGCCGAAGGAGCTCGTACCCATGGGGCTGCCCTGTCCAGTTCCAAGGGCTCTATGTTCTCAGACTCAGAGGAGTTGTACAACACCTGAAGGTCTCTCTAGGTGATCCTTCTGGCCAGAGGGGTGACCAAGTCCCAAGGAGGAGATGGGCCCTGCTTACAGTTGTGCAACTGCTGGGCTCAGTGGTGCCCAGTTGGGAGCTAAGAGGCTGCCTTACACCAGAAAGAGGGGGTACCTGTTTCTAGTTCACACAAAGGAATACTGTGGGTTAGTGGCAGCCCTGAGCCCTGTGAGTTATGATGGTAGACATTGGCCTCCATGTCGCCTGCCCTTCTCCTCTCTGCTTTGAGGCTTTGTCCCTGCCAACCCAGGAGGGCAGTGGGTAGAATATCATCACTATTTGAGGACTGCAGTCCTTGATTACAGTGAGGGGGGCCTTCGCAGGCCCGTCACAGGCCTTGTGGGGCAGTGAAGAGGAAGGGCTAAGACTCTCTGGGGTCTTCGTGGAGCTGATAGGCTGAGGAGTGGGAAGGGCCTGGGGCGGGGGTAGCCCAGAAGGGCCTTATCTCCTCTGGGCCAGTGTCAGCTCATGTCCCCAGCCTGCAGTACAGGCTGGAGCTGCCAGCCTGAGACTAGGGGCCCCAGTGAATTTGCATTTATATTGGAGACTTCTGTTTCCAGGGCCTGGAGGGAGGAGGGTGGCCACCGTGGTCAGCTGAGCAAGAGGCGGAGAGGAGGGGCCTCCAGCCCTGTGTCCTGCCAGGGGCATGGGAAGTGGCTGGTGGTCTGGGCCTGCCTGGCCGAGGAACAGTGGCACAGAAGGTTCTCTGGGCACAAGGCCGGCCCCGACAGCCTGCCGGTCCACCCTCCCAGCCGCTTGCCAGCGTCAGCTGGGAGTTGGCTCCGCCCCATGGGCCTGGGAGAAAGGTCAGAGGCCTGTGCCAGCAAGGGACTGGGCGAGGCAGAGGCACTCCTGGGACTGGGCGCAACTGTGTCGTCCTGTCCCACCCTCTTCTCAGCCTGTGAAGTGGTTTCAGCCAAGAAAACCAGGGCTCAGAGGCACTAAACAATTAGTCCAAGGTGATCCAGCCTGTAATCCGGTGCCCCATGAAGCTGCCTCCTGGTAACACTCGCGATACTCATGTGCTCTGGGAGACACCCTCTGACTTTGGGGCAGAGAGGAGTGGACACCCCTGTTGTATCTGATTTTTGGAGCGTCGAAGGAACTCATCACAGACTTAGGACAGCCTTAGGACTGGCTTCGTGATGGCTCGGGAGTCATGTTTCACTTTATGAAGAAGTCCACGGTCATGACCAGGCTCAGACCAGGTTGACCCCTGACTTTGGGGAATGTAGCTTCTCCCTGTGAGATTTCATAATGGGGAAGGAATGACAGGAAGGAGAGAAGGAGGGAGGGAAGAAGAGAGGAAGAGAGGGAAGCATGGAAGGAAGGCATGAAAGAAGGGATAGAAAGAAGGAAGAATGGAAGGAGGGCTAGATGGAAATAAGGAGGGAAGGAGGGAAAGAAGAGTAGCTGAGAAGAAAAGTCAAGGCCAGAGGCCACCGGGGAGAGCCGTCTCAGCCCCGGCAGTGTGCTGCTGCCCTTAGGGACCCAGAGCTGTGGCAAGTCCCCACCTGGCTGGTGTGTGGAGTGCTGGCCCCTCCCCATACCCCTGCTCCTGCTGCTACAGCTGAGGCCTCCTGACTTCCAGTGGCAGGCTGAGTCCTGCTCCAGGTGGGGGACCAGTGACCACCTGGTGGGTGCTCCAGGGAGCAGAGGTCAGGGCCCTGCTGTGATCTTGGGGCTCAGCTCTGGTGACCCAGGCTTTATCTTCATCCATTAGTGCTTTGCTGCCTCTGGACGGGGGTTCTGCCTTGCTCTTTGGGCTCTCTTCTCTCCCTCCCTCCCCCATCCCTCCAGACGGAGGTCTTGGCCCCATTCCCCCAGCCTGTGACTGTGGGCTTGCAGCTGACAAACCTCCTGGTCCTGGCTCTCCATCCAGCAGCACGAGCCCTCCCTGTCTGTCACCAAACAGTCAGGATGGCCTCTTCCACCTGGCAGGCTGGCTATTGCCCAGCTTCGTCTTGGAAAATGAGGACCAGCTCTGACAACCTGCTGCCTAGGTTCAAATCCTGGCTGTGCCTCTTTCTAGCTGTGTGGTCTTAGGCAAGACCCTTTGCTTTTCTGAGCCTCTGGCTGCTTGTCAATAAATGGGCGTAATGCTAGGAACTGCCGCTTAGACCACTGTGTGGATTATATAAGATCAGGCATGGAAAGTGCTTGGATCTGTGCCTGGCATCTAGTAAGCACTCAATACCTATTAGCTCTTATTATCTAAACTCTATCTTTCAACCTAGTGGGGATGTTAGGTTCCAGGGGCCTCTTCCTGCGCCTACTCCATTAACCTTTTTTATGTCTAGTGTCACATGGCTGTTTCAACACATATAGGATTGAACCCTGCCACTTTTATACTACCGCTTTTCCTAGCTAACATTTAATGAGTGCTTATTATGCATTGTTCAAGCATTTTAAAATATAGCTCCCAATTCCTTGACACTCCTCCTGTCAAGTGGTGGGGTCTATGTGCCCTCCTGTGATAGTTTCTAGAAATAAAATGTGGCAGAAGTGGCACTGTGTGACTTCTGAGGATAGGTTAGATGTGGCCTATCGCTTGTGCTTGGGTCTCAGGGCACACTCTCGGAACTCAGCTGCTATGCTGTGAGGAAGCCCTGGACCCAAGGAGAGGCCACACGTAGCTATTCTGGCCAATAGCCTCAGCTGAGCTAGGCTTGGCTGCCAGACATGTAAGGGAAGACACCTTTAGATGATTCCAGTGCCCGGCCTTCAACTATTTCCAGCTGAGGCCCCAGATATTGTAGAATGGCAGGAAGCCATCTCTAATGTGCTCTGTCTGAATTCTTGAGCCATAATAATCTGTGAGCTTAAGAAACTGGTTAACAACACTGTGTTTGGGGTGGGTTGTTACTCAACAGTGAATAACTGGAATCCCTGCACTGACTCAGGAAACAGTTGGTATAATCATCTCCATTTCATAGAGGAGGAAACTAAGACCTGAGATGCTTTAGCGAGTTGCCCAAAGTCACAGAGCACATAAGAGAGGGAATTTGTCCTCATGAGTCTGACTCAAAGCTGCACAGGATGTGGGCCAGAGAGGGGACTGGATGTCAGTTTGAGGGCCCAGTGGGGCCGCAGGAGGGCACTGTGATAGAATTTGTGAGATCGGGAAAGGGCACTGAGAGGCTGTCTTGGGTGCCGCGTGGAGAGGGGTGAGAAGGGGCTGGAGGTGGCCATCAGGATGGGCGATGCCATCCTGCCATTGGCCACTGTCCGCTCCCTGCCCTGCCTCTCAGAGACGTGAAAACTGCAGTAGGAGCCCTGGTCTTAGGCCCTCATGAGCTCTGCACCTGTCAGAGCTTGGCCCAGCCAGAGATGCCCACTAATTGGGGTGACCTGGGCTGTGCCTTCGGACAGGCAGAGCTGGGCAGCAAAGACCAGGGGCTTCAGGGCCAGCATGAGCAGAAAAAAGACCCAGGTGAGTCCTCTGCCCTGTACACCTCAAGATGGGCTACAACGCTCCAAGATCACCTGTGCCAACTGCATCTGTTTTGGAGCTGGCTGTGAGTGACAGAGAGCTCCAAAGAAGAGTGACTTAAAGAAGAAAAACACCAATTTCTCTTTCTTATAAACAGTCTGGAGGCAGGCACTCCTAAGCTAGCAAGATGGCACTTTGATCCCCAGGAACCCAGTCTCCTTCTGTCTTATTGTTCTACACTCCTCAACACCTCATGGCCCAGAATAGCTGCTCATTCACCAGCCATCATGTTTACATTCCAGCCAGAGGGAAGGGGGAAGAGGCAAAGAATGCACCCCCTCTCTTTAAGGATCTCTCCCAGAAATTGCACGTGGTACTCTATTTAATTCCTCTTGGCCAGGTTGGAGACACACGGCCACACCTAGCTGCAAGAGGCTAGGAAGTATGGTCTCTATTCTGGTGTCCATGTGTCCAGCTATGTCTAGGTGTTCCAATACTAAGGGGGAGGGAGATAATGGACATGGGGAACCACCAGCAATGCCAGCCATACCTGGCAACCTGGCAGCTAGAGTGAGTGTTTTTAAAGTCAGAACAGATCATTTTATTTCCCTGCTTTAAACCATCCTGTAGCTCCCACTGCTCCCACTATAAAAGCTAACTTCTCATCCAGCCCTCAGGGCTGCCTGATCTCATCCTGACCCACCTGTGCTGCCTCACCCTCCCCAACCCACCCCCAACACTGAACTCAAACCACACCCACACCCACCCTCACTCTGAGTCTCCTTTGTGCTCTGATTATTTGGAAAAGTCCCTACTATGTGCCAGGTACATACATAACATTTTCTCATCTTAATCCTTGCAATTGCCCTGTGAGGTTGGTACTATTAGGACCCCCTTTTACAGATGAAAAATACAGAAACGTGCTGGGTGGAGCTGTGTCGTGATCTCCTTGCTGCACTGCCTTGATGACGAGAAATGACATCATACCTGTGGGCAAGGCACACAACACTCTCCCTTCCATCGTCTTGTTCAGTCCTCACAGCTACTGTGTCCCTTTTGCAAATGAGGAAATGGGGGCTCAGAGAGGGACAGTGACTCCTCCAAGGCCACACAGCCAGGTAGTAGCCATGTCCTGATTGGAATCCAGGTTTGCCTGCCCCTTGCCTCCTGGCAGCTGCCCCATCTGCCTCCCTGGGGGAGGAGCGAGGACGGACCACACTCTGCCCGCCATGGTCCTGGTGAAAGTGGCAGGGATTCCGAAGTCCAGCCTTTGGATGAGGAAACTGAAGCCCCCAGAGGGAAGGAATTGCCCCGGGTCCTACACACCATCAAAGACATTGCTGGCAAGGGACCCAGGTCCCCTGACTTCCAGTGCAGGGATCTTACACACTTAGCTCATTCATGCACAAATATTTATTGAGCACCTACTGTGTGCCTGGCACTGTGCTAGCCTCTGGGAATCACAGCAAAGAAGAAAACAGGCATAAATCCCTGCCCCCCATGGAGCCGACATTCTAGGGCAGAGTTGGAGAGGGGGAGACTGAAAACAACCCAATAAATCTTCAGCGGCAACTGTCTTCCCTCTTTATTTCTTTCCTTCAACAAATATTTATTGAGAACCATATTTCTATGAGACAGACACGGTCCTGACTCTCCTGGAGTGACAGGCTAGTGGTGGAGACAGGCACTAAATGAGGAGACACATAAATAAACAAGATAAATTCAGATTGTAATAATGGTGGAGAAGACATCAAGGTTAAGTGCTAGGGAGTGAGTGGGGGTAGGTAGTGAGAGCTTTAGAGGGTGTGGTCAGAGAAGGCCTCTCCGAGGTAGCGAGGGAGCTACTGGAGCTGGGACCTGAAGGGTGTGAAGCAGCCAAGCAGGGTGTTCCAGGTGGAGGGAACAGCAAGTGCAGAGGTGCGGAGGTAGGACTGAGCTTGGGGGTGTGCGAGGAGCTGAGAGAAGGCCAGGGTGGCTGGAGCAAGGTGAGAGGAGACAGGTCAGATGGGGAGGTTGGCGGGAGGGAGGGCGCTTCAGAAGGGGCAGGGTGCCATCCAGGGGCCCTGAATAGAGAGGGGGATGACTAGATCCCCAGGGGGCACCGCTCAGGGAAGCCAGTCATCCCTACATCTGGGAGTTTCCCAGCCAGACCCCTGAGGGGTGGGGGCCGAGCACCTGCTGGCCTGATACTGCCTGCCTCTGCAGAGATAAAGCCCCCCAGCCCCCTGCAGTGGAGCCCCCTGGGCAGTTCCTCCACCTGCACGGCCAGCCAGGGCACAGTGTGCTGGCTCTGATGGGCACACCTGGTGCTCTCACTAGCCTGCTGTCTGTTCTGATTTAGGGGCTCATTCTGGCTGGTTTTAGGTCCTGTTCCCTGAGGTCCACCAGCTGGGACGAGGCTGGCTGAGGAGGAGGAAGCAGGCTCTGGTAGTGGCCAGGGTAGGAAGCATGCCTCGACCTGGCAAGCCCATTCGACCAAGAGAGAAGGAGTCCTGAGCATCTTTGAAACCCCAGACCTCCCTTCTCTGTTCATCCTTCCCCAGATGGCAAAGAGCCTGGGGCTCGGGCAGGAAGCAAGGTTCAAGTGCCACTTTACCTGTGATGCTTAGAAATTCTTAATCTCCCTCTCTGGGCCTCAGTATCCTCATCTGTATAATGGAAGGGTTGGCTTGGCTAAATTCATGGTGTGGACTCTAGAGCCAGACTGTCTGAATCTTCACTTTACCATGTAGTTGCTGTTTGAACCTAGCTAAGTTACTTTCAGTACCTCAGTTTACCCATCTATAAAATGAGGGTATAATAATAGCACCTATTTCAAGGGTTGTTTGAAGATTGAGTTATGTGTGCCTGGTGCTTAGAATCGTGCTTGTCCCATGGTAAGTGCTATATTTAACTCTGATTGTTACTATTATTCAGATCTTTAGAGAACGTTGTAGTGGAAAGACTCAGTGGAGATAACTGAGTCCGTTTGTTTGCAAATTTTTGGTCTTTGTTTTTAACAAGAAGGTCTGCATTGCTCAAGAGAAATTTTGCTCAGAGGCCCAGCTGTTCAAGGGGATAGTGGGAGGGGGCGCCTGCCCCACCTGCTCCCCCCGTCTCTGTGTCTGCAGCCCCCAAGGGGACTACTGGAGCATAATATGAAAACTCCTGCTCAGTTTTTCTCCTTCAGCTCACAGGCAGGGAAACTGAGACTCAGGAGAGGGACAGGGACCAGCCCAGGCCCCATAGGGAGTGAGTGGCTCAGCCTAGCCTAGAACCCAGATCTCCTGGTTTTCTCAATGCAAGACAAGGGGCAGTGGCTGGGAGAAAAGCAAGGACCAGAAGCCACTTAAGGGACAGGGTGCATTGTGGCGTCAAGTTATTAGCATGCAAATGGATGCAAATGGATGCAAAACAGCATGTTTTATGCTAATATGTAGAGTCGAGAGCTACGACATTTTTGGTAATAGGGCAGCAGCCCTGGTCCCTGGGCATTGCCCAACACGCATCCCTTTTTTCTTTCTTTCTTTCATTATTATGATCAGGCCCATAAATCTTGGTTTGGCTGTAATCCCGCCCCTTCTCGCCTGCAAGCCTGGCTCTTGTCACCCTCAACGGCTTCCTCCCTAGTCCCCTGGCATAGCCTGGGCCCAGAGACAGGCCTGGGCAGTGGGTCAGAGAACAAGAACTCAGGAGCCATCAGTCAGCTCCAGGGGGTGAGCCCGTCCTGGAAGCTGCTTCTTGAGGAGGGGGTCTTGGTAGGAGTCTGATGGGGCTTGGGGCCATGGCCGCCACTTCTCTGTGCCAACTGGCCTGTGGGGATCTGGGACATGTCTGCCAGGCCTTCCCACAGCCGGCCCTAACCCCAAGTTTGGCACTTCCCGTGAGCTCCCATGGCCACTGCAGCTTCCGTGCCATTGTCTGTTTGGGGCTGGCTGGCCTTGCAGGATGAGCCACTCCAGGAGGGCAGGGCCTGCTCCTTTTCTTGTCAGGATGCCCAGGTTCTGGATGTGTTTGGTGTTTGAGGACTGAAGCAATACACAGAGATCTGGCTGTGCACCTGGGTGAGCTCGTAGTTTCTGGAACCATGCAGCTTGAATTCAAATCCTGATACCTCTGCTTTCTGAGAAAATACTAGCACTCATAGCTAACAGTTATGATGCACCTACTATGTTCCAGGTCCTTTGCTTTGTGCTGTTTATGCTCTCACTGATAATAGTATCCTATAAGGTGGGTATTATTATGGCTCCCACTGTATGGAGGAGAGGTCAAATGACTTGCCCAAGGCCACAACCCCAGGGAAATGACTAAAGGGGCATTTCTACTTACTGAGGATGAGCGCCTCACAAGGCAGTGGCTCTAAGCCACTCAGCAAAGCTGCTGTTAAAGGAAACCAGAGTTTCTACCTGTGCCATCAGCCAACCTTTAGACAGTGTTAAACTTTACCTGCGCCCTGTGCTCTTAGAAAACATGAATGGTTAAGAAATCCCCCCTACCTTTTGTTTTTTTGCAATCCCTCTACCCTTTTGTGTTCCGGTAAATGACTCACCGCAAGCCACCATCTTCCCCATAAGACTTAGGTGAGACTCTGTCCATATTTCTCATGGCTCCCATAAGACTGGAGATGACTCCCTTGTTTGTCTGTGACCTTTCCCCTTTTGCCTGAACCTGCTAAGGCCAGACAAAGACCCCGCACCTTCCCATTCTTTGTCTCATGGTTGATTAGCTGAGATTAGAACTGTTTGTGCCATCTGAAACTAGACACAAAGATAAACATTTCCTCTTCAGCTGATTGAGGCGACTTCCCCTGATTGTAAAACGATCTCAACTCTAAATCCCCCCACCTGAAACCTGTCTACTCCACCCTATAAAAGTCTAAGGCAGACCGGTCCTGCCCAGACACTGTGGTCTTGGGATTACAGGTGATCCCCCTACTGCAAGAGCTTGAAACAAATCACCTCTCCCCATTGTCCGGTGTATTTTGTATTTGACACTTTCCACCGTGCCATTTTTCACCCAGGGCTCCGAGCCTTTTTAGGGCACTGTGGTGACCTTGGATCACTTCCCGAGCATCTCCATGCGGCTTCTCTGCTGCAAAACCGGGATGCTCACCGGCCCTATCTCCTCAGGTTGAGACAGGAGATCACGCCAGGAAACCTTGGCGCAGAGCCCGGCCCAGAGTGAACGCTCCAGAAATGTCAACCATTGTGCGTGCAGGAGAGGAGAGCGGCGCTTGGGAGACTGGACGGGACCTGCCTGGGGACACTCGGCGGGCGGAAGTGGTTGTCGAACGAACGTCTGAAGACCTCTACCCCCCGCTCCCGCGCTGGGGGTGTCCTGTGTCCCCTCCCCCCGGCGCCCCCCAGATCGCAGGCAGGGCAGGCGGGCACATTCCCCACTCCCACCCTCCCCGCCGCCCGCCTTTGATTGTGGCGAGCAGCGAGTCGCGGAGCAAATTAACTTTTTGCACACTTCATTATGCGCCGCCCCGCGTCCCCCGGGGCCGCGGCCCCGCCCCCGCCCCGCGCCCACAACTTGATTGGGCAATTAATCTTCGAGCCCCCCGCACCCCCGCACCCCCCGGCCCAGCCCGAGCCTTTGTGCGCCTGTACGCGGGCCGCGGGCGCCAGCCCGGCCGCCGGGTCTGCTCGCGCTGATAAGGCGCCCGCGCCGCCCGGCCCCCGCCTTTGTCAGGGCGCAGGGAGGCGCGGCCGCCGTTGCTGTCTCGCACCCCGTCAGCGCGCCCCCGCCCCCTCGGCTCGGTCCATCTGTTTGAGCTTCACAATCCTCCAGCGGCCGGGCGGGGGGAGGGGTCTCGGTCTCGGGCCGGGAGCCAGCCCCCCCTCCACCCGGCCGCCCTATGTGTAGGAGTGAACCCCCACCCCAGCTCCCGAGACACACACACACACACACACACACACACACACACACACACGCCCGCACGGGGCGCCCAATTAAGCAGCGCGGTAGTAATTAAGAAGGGGGGCGAGAGGCACATCAGCAGTCTAACTGTTGGGGGAGCTTCCAAGCAGTGTCCAAAAAAGAGGGAGCCCTGCCCCCCATCGTGTACCCCAAGTGTGTAACGTCTGGCTCCAGGCTTGGGGCTCTACAGGCTCCAGTGACCGCGGTTGGGGTAGGGGGAAAGAAGGAGAGTCCCTGGGAATTTGCCTGATAAATCGTGCTTCTTTGTGCATTTTTCTGGGGTTTTGCCAGCAGTTGACCCGCCTCAAAAACGCAGCCTGTGATTCAAGAATGTTGAGAACCCGGTTCCTAAATGGAGGCTAAATGCAGGGCTATTGTAGAGGCCAATAGCAAAGTGGTTCAGAAAGGGCTCCCCGCTCACTGTGGGAGGTTATGTCTGAGGTAGTGGCTTTGTGCCCAGGGGTGGTGGAGGCCACGGCCTGAGACCATGTGGGCACAGCGCTGGGCACCCAGCATGTGCTCACAGGTGTTGGTTCTTGGTACTTTCTCTGGTCTTCCCTGGACAGCACAGGACTGATGGGTGAAAGATGGTGCTGGAAACAGGCCCTTGAGTTTCATCCCACACCAGGGCCAGTGGGGTAGAGACCGGTGCCTGGGCATGGGTGCAAAAGTTGTCTGTGCAGAGCTTAGGGCTGGTGTGTGTGTGTGTGTGTGTGTGTGTGTGTGTTCCTTGTTAAGTGTCTGCACCAGCGTGTGAGGGGTGTGAGATTTGTTTGGATAGAGGATTCACAGCCGTCACTAGTTCTCATAAGCGGGGTGTGACCCAATGTGCACAGAAGCCCTGTGTACAGGGCTGGCAAATCAGCTTCACCCATGCAATCCACCAGTAACACTGACTGAACATTCACTGTTTGCAGAGTCCACAAGAGCACCCCTAGGTGCTAGGACAGCATGAGCAAAGCAGAGCTGTTGGCTGCCTTCATGGACTCACAATCTAGTTTGGGAGATGGATGAGAAAGAAGATAAACACATGAGTCATGAGGTTCAGTGGGTGATAAGAGCTGTAGATAAAAACAAAGCAGGACAACTGATTTAGTGTGTGGGCCCCACTTGCTGGAGACCCCCACCCCCACAAGGATGCCCCATTGCCAGGGCAGTGAAGGCTACACTCCTGGACCTAGAGACCTAGGCCACCCTGACTCCGTGCAGCCTGTCTCTCCACTGCCTAGGGCTCAGCCTCCCCAGCCACTTCTGTGGTGGGGGAGCAGGGTCCCTGGGATGATGGGCAGACCTCAGGCTTCTGTGGCCTCCCCCCTTATTCCTGTGCAGGTGGTGGTGGTGGTTCCCTCTGATAATGACAGCCTCTAGTCTTGCGTGACCGAAAGGCCTCACGGGTTTATAGTCCAGAAGGGGCCCTGTGAGCAGGAGCTCTATTAAAATGGAGAAAGACAACCTCCCTCTCCCCCTCACCACTCCCCTCATTCTACATCCCCTGAGGCCATGGGTGAATAGTTTCTCAGTCCCTTTGCCTTGCTAAGCTGAGTTAGTGAGCTGCAGATACACCTCCCTATGGGTACTAAAGTTAGGAGACACCCAGAACTAGCAAGTAGAATAAAAGAATGTACTGTTTGACTCTGAATGCGCCACCCCCTCCTCCCCATACACACTAGGTTTAGATCCCTTGTCAACTCTGGTCCCTGATTCTGAAGTTCTGGCTCTAAACATTCCAGAATTCTAACATTGTAGACTCTGACTTTCTAGAATATTAACATCCTATGCATCTTACATGAACATTCTGGATTTCTGTGATTTCTGCCCTTATGTTCTAGAATTCTGGGACTCCAATATTGATTTTGTTGGGGTCTACTCATTGAAATAACAATAGAGAAAGACTACAAGCAGAGTCACATGATACTAGTCATAATAGCAATTAACAGTCTTTCAATCTTGTTTTTATTCAACAGTTTTGTTGTTGTTGTTGTTGTTTTAAGAATGTTCTAACTGCCAGACACTGTTCTAGGATTACATAAATAAATAAAATTAAATACATACATACATACATATTTTGTTAGAAGGTGACGACGTGTACAGGAGAGAGCGTGAGGGAGTGAGGGGGCACAATTAAAATGGATGGTCAAGGTAGGGCACACTAAGAAGGTAAAATTTGATTTTCTATTTGTTTTTTCATTTATTGAGATTTGAAATCTCAGTTTATAACTGTGGATTTATTTCCCCTTGGAGTTCTACCAGTTTTTGCTTTATATATTTTGGATCTCTGCCATTAGGGGAATAAACATTTAAAATTGTTATATGATCTTGATTAATTGACCTCTTACTCATTACGAAATGACCTTATCTATCCCTGGTAAGAGTCTTTCCTCTAAAATAAACTTTGTCTGATATTAAACTAACCACTCTAGTGTTCTTTTGATTAGTGTTAGTATAGTATATCTTTTTCCATCATTGTACTTTTAACTGTGTCTTTATATTTGAAGTGTGTATGTGTGTTTGTTTTGGTTTTGGTTTTGGTAGGTGGCACATATTTGGGTCTTTATAAAAATCCAATCTGACAATCTCTGCTTTTTAACTGGGAGTGTTTAGACCATTTACATTTAATGTGATCATTGATATGATTAAAGTCTATCATCTTGCTATTTGTTTTCTCTCTCTCTTTAATTTAGCTCTTTAAAACCTCAGATTTCTTAACTTTCAAATGAAATGATACATGAAAGTGTATAGCACAGCATTGCCAAATAATAATTTCTCAATAAATTTTAGTTACAATTTTTATAATATATCAAACATAGCAAAGAAATACTTTATTTTTTATTGGAGTAAAATTGCTTTACAATGTTGTGTTAGATTCTGCTGTACAATGAAGTGAATCAGCTATATGTATACCTATATCCCCTCCCTCTTGGACCTCCCTCCCACCCCCACCATCCCACCCATCTAGGTCGTCTCAGAGCACTGAGCTGGGCTCCCTGTGCTATACAGCAGGTTCCCGCTAGCTATCTATTTTACACATGGTAGTGTTTTTATGTCAAATTTAATCTCCCAATTCGTCCCACTCCCAGTTGGAAGTGTTGAGACCATTTACATTTAATGTGATTACTGATAGAATTAGATTTAAGTCTATCATCTTGCTATTTGTTTTCTCTTTGTCCCATCTGCTTTTTCTGCCTCATTTCTGATTAACTGAGCATTTTTCATTATTCCATTTTACCTCCTTTATTGGTTTATTAGCTACAATTCCTCATTTTGTTATTTCAGTGGTTGCATTAGAATTTATAGTATATATCTTTAACATCACAGTCTATTGTCAAGTGATATTATACAACTTCATATGTAGTGTAAGAAACTTTCAATAGTATACTTCCATTTCTCTCTTCTGACTTTAATGCTGTTATTGTCATACATTTTACTTATGTAGATGTTACAAACTCCACAAAATATTATTATTTTTATTTAAATAGTAAATTACCTTTAAAGACATCTAAATGATAATACAAAATCTTATATTTTACTCATGTAGTTAACATTTTTGGTGCTCTTTATTCATTTGCATAGATCTAGATTTCCATCTGGTATCATTTTTCTTCTGCCTGAAAAATTTCATTTATCATTTCTTATAGTGCAGATCTGTTGGTGAAGAATTCTTTCAGCTTTTGTATGTCTGAAAGCATCTTATTTCACTTTCATTTTTGAAAGATATATTAACAGGGAACAAATCTGTGTTGACACATTTATATTTCTTTCAGTAAGTTAAGGTGTTGCTCTACTATTTTCTCCCTTCCATTATGTCCAATAAGAAATTTGCCATTATCATTATTTTTTGCCATTATTATTTATCATATCTTTATTCTCTGATTGTTTTTTTAAATATTTTCCTCTTTGTCACCAGTTTTGAGCAATTTGATTATGATGGGTAATTTTCTTCCTGTTTCTTGTGCTTGAGGTTTGTTAAGCTTCTTGCATCTGTGAGTTTATAGTTTACATAAGATTTGGAACATTTTCAGCCATTCTTTAGCCAGACTTTTGCAAAGTGTCCTTTCCTTGGGGGAACTCAATTACACCTAGACTGTTTGAAGTTGTTCCACATTTCTTGATACTTTTCTTGTTTTTATTTAAAAAAATGTTTCCCCTCTGTGTTCCATTTTGGATAGTTTCTCTTTGCTATGTCTTCAAATTCACTAATCTTTTCTTCTGCTGTGTTTATTCAGCCATTAATCCCAGCATATTTTTCATTTCAGACATTGTAGTTTTCATTTCTAGAAGTTTAATTTGGATCTTTTTATATCTTCCGTGTGTCTCTTTAACTTTGGAGTATATAGAATACAGGTTTTTATAAGTTTATTATTATTATTTTATTATTTGTTTTGGTTGCACTGGGTCTTAGTTGCAGCCAGCAGGCTCCTTAGTTGTGGCTCATGGGCTCCTTAGTTGTGGCATGTGAATTCTTAGTCACGGCATGAATGTGGGATCTAGTTCCCTGATCAGGGTTTGAACCCACGTCCCCTGCATTTGAAGGTGGATTCTTAACCACTGCACCACCAGGGAAGCCCCTAGAATACAGTTTTTTTTTTTTTGCGGTATGCGGGCCTCTCACTGTTCTGGCCTCTCCCGTTGCAGAGCACAGGCTCCGGACTCGCAGGCTCAGCTGCCGTGGCTCACGGGCCCAGCCGCTCCACGGCATGTGGGATCTCCCCAGGCCGGGGCATGAACCCGTGTCCCCTGCATCAGCAGGTGGACTCTCAACCACTGTGCCACCAGGGAAGCCCTAGAATACAGTTTTAATAATTGTTTTAGTATTTTTATCCACTACATCTGTGTCAGTTCTGGGTCAATTTCAACTGATTTATTATTCTCCTCATTATGGGCCATGTTTTCTTGCTTCTTTGCATGACTGAAATCTTTCTTTTTTTTGCATGCCTGTAATTTTTGTTTGGATACCAGAAGTTGTGAATTTTACCTTTGTTGGATGCTGTATATTTTTATATTTCTTTATAACTTTTTGAGTTTTGTTCTGAGATTCAATTAGGTTACTTGGAAATACCTTGATCCTTTCAAGTCTTGCTTTTATGATTTGTTGAATGGGTCCAGAGCAGTGCTCTGTTAAGGGCTAATTCTTTACCAATACTGAGAGAAGACTTTCCTGAGTACTCTAACCATTTTCCCATGAATTATGACTTTTTTCTATTTGGCACTATATTTGGTCCTGTGTGACTGCTAGGCACTGCTCTCTAATCTTTACCCATGTTTTTCCCAGCCCAGAGTAGTTTTGTCACAGAAAAGCACCAACCAGTGCTCAGCCTAATATTCTAGGGGAACTTCCTGCAGATCTCTGGAATTCTCTTTTTGTGCAGCTCTCTCCTCTCTGATACTCTGTCCTTCAAACTCTGCTCTCCTTGGTATTCCTGGACTCTCAGCTGCATTTCCTTAACTCAAAGTGTCTGTTGGGCTTCACCACCTCCCTGCACTAGGATCTGGAAACTCCTCCCAGGCAGTAAACCTGGGCAATCACGGGGCTTACATTGTTTGCTTCCCATCACTCAGGGATCACTATTCTTCATTGCCTGATACCCAGTGTCTTGAAACTGTCATTTCATATATTTTGCCTGTTTTTGTTTGTTTGTTTGTTTGCTTTTTATTGTTGTTGTTGTTTCAAGTGGGAGAGTAAATTCAGTTCCTGTTACTCCATCTTGGGTGGGAGCAGACATCAGAAGGGAACCTTTGAACACAGACTTGAAGGAGGTGATGGAGTGAACCATGAGGATATGGGGCTGGGGGGACGAAGAGGACTCCAGGTAGTGGGAACAGCCAAGTACAATGGTCCTGTGCATGTGTGCCTGAGTGTTTGAGGAACAGAAAGGACCCAGTGAGGCTGGAGCAGGGGATGCTGAGGGAAGGGAGAGGGAGAGAGGGGATGAGGTGCCAGCTTGTGTAGGACCTTGCAGGCTATGGTAAAAGCTTTGGCTTTTATACCAAGTGAAATGGGAGCTATGGGAGGGTTTGGGCAGAGGAGGAACATCTTTTGACTTACACTTTACAGGATCTCTGAACTGACTGAATTGACTGAATTAACTGAAAGGGGCAAGAGTGAAAGCTTGAGATAGCCAGTAACTGGTGCACTGAACCAGGTGAAAGATGATGGTGACTCAGACACATAAGAGGACATACTGTTAAGGGGGTATTAACTAGAAGGCGGTTAGAGGGAGGCTTCTGGGATGCTGTTAGTGTTCTGTATCTTGATCTGGGTGGAGGTTACATCATGTACTTACTGTGTGAAGATTCATTGAGCCAGATATACATATCTGGTTGTGTTCTCGTCCACATGAATGCAATGCCTCAATTAAAAAATCGGGAGGGAGGGAGACGCAAGAGGGAAGAGATATGGGGATATATGTATAAGTATTGTTGATTCACTTTGTTATAAAGCAGAAACTAACACACCATTGTAAAGCAATTATACTCCAATAAAGATGTTTAAAAAAAAATAGAAGAGAGATAAGGGTGGTTTGGACCAGGCTGTTATCAGTGGAGGGGGCGGGGAGATGTGGAGAGATTCTGGATCTCTTTTATAGGTAAATCCTACAAGATTTGAGGATAGAGACTTCCCTGACAGTCCAGTGGTTAAGACTTCACCTTCCAATGCAGGGGGTGTGGGTTCGATCCCTGGTTGGGGAGCTAAGATCCCACATGCCTCGGGGCCAAAAAACCAAAACATAAAAAAAAGAAGCAATATTGTAACAAATTCAATAAAGACTTAAAAACAAATTTGAGGATAGATCTAATGTTAGATGTGAGGGAAAGAAAAGGGCCCAGGATAATGCCATGAGTGGGTTTGAGAATCTATTTTTACATTAGGAGTGTAGTATGTGTGATGGATTCTGGAGGTACTGGTGGCCACCTTTGCCTCCATGAGGTTAGAAACTCCATGAGAGTAAAAATAGTAATGAAGAAATCAAAGTCAAGATAGCGGGAGAGACGTGGTCCTCACAATAACTTGTCAGTACCTGGATCCAGCCATACCTGAAGTCAGTGCTCTGGGCTTCTCAGTTATATAAATCAATAATTCCTTTCTTTTTCTTCCTTTCACTTGTAACTGAGGAGTCCAGACTGATACAACCTTTTCACTTGCTTTCCTCTGTCTGTCTACACCATCCCAGAGACCCTGTATAGAAGCTATATCCTTTCCTTACCATTTTCAACACCTGCTCTGCACTTTCTTTCCTCTGGACCCTTGTTCCTGTGGGTCCCTCTTCCCAGAATGACCTTCTTTCCCTTGCTTCCTTCATTCACATCAGAACTGTCCTCCTGTTCAAATCTATCCTGACTCCACCAGCTGAAATTTGGAGCTGGCAGGGCCCTTAGACACCAACTCTTTGCCCCCACTCCCATTTTGTGGATGGGAATACTGAGGTCACTCTGTTAGATATGGGCAGATTTGGGACTTCAGTATCCTGACTCCCTCAGGAGTGTTTCATTACCCTCCTTGTTCAGCCTTTTCTGTCCCCCCGCTTGCTCAGGACTGAACCGAACTCTTCACAATGGTTTATACTCTCTTTCACACTGCTGGCCTTTGCCCATGCTCTTTTCTCAATCTGGGTTGCATTATGCCCCCCGTCCTTCTGGAAAAGTTCCCACTTGAACTTGAAGACTCAAGGATCAGACTCCTGGAAGCCTCCCTTTATTCCCAGGGTGGGTCAGCGTCCTGCCAGGTACTCCCCCAGCTGCCTCTGGTACCTCCATGAACCTATTCATCCCTCAGTATTGTGGGCGTCTGTTTCCTGTCTGCCTTACCTTTTGGGTAGGTTGTTCTGGCAAAGAAGGTTCCCAGCCAGTGTTTGTTAATCAACCAACATGGAGTGAGAAAGAGCACTGCTGGGGAGGAGGACCAGCACTGGGTTTGGAGGCAGGAGGTCTGAGCCACTGTCCAGCCGCCCCTCCTCCCCAGTCTCTACCTCTGTGGCCTCAGGCAAGTCATGTCCTCTCTTTGAGCCTCGGGTTTTTCAGCTGTAAAAAGGGTGGGACATCATAGTGGTTAAAACCTCAGGCATAGCACAGGGAGATGAGCTCGGTGCCTTGTGACCGACTGGAGGGGTGGGATAGCCAGGGTGGGAGGGAGGGCGACGCAAGAGGGAAGGGATTTGGGAACAGATGTATATGTATAACTGATTCACTTTGTTGTAAAGCAGAAACTAATACACCATTGTGAAGCAATTATACTCCAATAAAGTTGTAAAAACAAAACAAAACAAAACAAACCTCAGGCAGCCTGAATTTGAATCCTGGCTGTGTGACTTTGGGCAGATGACTTAAATTCTCTGGCCTCAGTTTCCTCTTTTGTAAAATCAGGATAATAAATGCACCCACCTTGTAGAGTATTTGTGAACATTAAATTAGTGAATATAAAGTTTTCAGAATTGTATTGGCACATCATAATAAAAATCCCCAAATGATAACCATGAAGCAAAAGAAACCCTTGTCTTTCTGAGCGGGGATGAGAGCTTGACAACCATCAAGTGCTGTATGAGTGGACTAGGATTACTCTCATCAGGTAAGCTGCCTGGGAAAGGCTGGTCCTGACACTAACTAGCTGTGTGTCCTTGAAGGAATCATATCACCTCTCTGGGCCTCAAACCCCCCATTTACGAAATGGAGGGGTTGGGGAATTCCTTGGGGGTCCAGCGGTTAGGACTCCGTGCTCTCACTGCCGAGGGCCGGGGTTCAATCCCTGGCTAGGGAACTAAGATCCCACAAGCCATGCAGCGCAGCCAAAAAATATAAAATAAAATACAATACAAAATAAAATAAAATAAGGGCTTCCCTGGTGGCGCAGTGGTTGAGAGTCCGCCTGCCGATGCAGGGGACACGGGTTCGTGCCCCGGTCCGAGAGGATCCCACATGCCGTGGAGTGGCTGGGCCAGTGAGCCATGGCTGCTGAGCCTGCGCGTCCGGAGCCTGTGCTCTGCAACGGGAGAGGCCACAACAGTGAGAGGCCCGCGTACCGCAAAAAAAAAAAATTAAAAAATTAAAAAAATAAAAATAAAATAAAATAAAATGGAGGGGTTGGTCTAGGGCAGTTAGAGTTAAAATATGAGCCTCTCTGAGGCTCGTGACTGCAGTGGGCCAGATAACTGCATATCTGACGTGGGCTCCTGGGGAAGATTACGTAGGACAGTGCCTGCAGAGCACATGCCAGCCATGCCTGCCATACAGTGAATGCTCAGTACATGTGCCTGTCTTTACTGCCACTGTTATTCTGGCCCTGACAGTCCAGGGTTCTCTGAGGTGGGGCTGGATAGAGGATGAGCTGGGCACCCATAAAGTACTACCCTACTGCCAGTTTAGAAAAGCGAAAGCAGCTATGTGACCTCTGGCCAGTGTCTGCCTGTCTCTGAGCCTTATCTGCTGGGCTGTGACATCAGCGAGAAGGACGAGGATCACAGCCACCGGGGAAAGAAGAGCGCAGCCCCACCATGCCACAAGGATAAGCTGCAGCTGCTTTTGTGAGGCCTCGGATCTTCCAGGGCCAACAATGTCCCTGCCACATGTGACCATCTCAAAATTGTCACCTGCCAACTCTGAGGGCCTGGGAGCGGGAGGCTGAGGTGGAAAGAGAGAGCAAGGTCCAAATTCTGGCTGCTTCTCTTTCTTGCTGTGTGATCTTGAACAAATCTCTGTGCCTCTCTGTCCCGTTTCCTCACTTGTCACGTGGAGATGCTTTGAGTGCCTTAGATGGGAGAGTATACTCCAGACCTGGGGGGGTGGGGGGCGAATGTTGGCCTGGGCTGGGGCAGGGAGGCCAGGAGTATGAACTGTTCCCCTGGACGTTTCCCCAGGGTAAGTGAGAAGCAGTTGGGAGTGTAGAGGCCTCTCTCTGGGTCCTGTAGGTAGAGCACAGACTGGCTGGTGGAGGCCCTGGGCTCATCTGGGGATGGAGACGGATTGGCAAAGGGGAGGTAGGTGGGTGGGGCTGGGGTGCCCCTGCGGAGGGAAGGAAGAGAGAGGGGTGAGAAGCAGGAGGAAAGAAGGCAGGGCCGTGTGTAGCCTCACAAACCTGTGAAGTCTCCGGCTGGATGTTGGACTGGTCCCTTCCCCAAATGGGGTGGAGAGGGATCCTTGTTGGTTCAGCCCTCTGGATTCTTGGAATAAATGAGGCAGGGACTTGGCGCGTGGGGAATTGCTGAGACTGTGATAAAACATTCCCCCCTTCCCGCAGACCCACTCCCCATCCCTATCCCCACTGCACTGCCACTATGATGTCTGAACGATAGCTCTCCTCTCTTACGGCAGTTCTGAAAGGTGAGTGAGGTTGCTGGGCCCCACCCTCAGGTCTGGGGTGAGGCCTGAGAATGTGCACGTCTTACAAGTTCCCGGGTGATGGAGATGCTGCTGATTCTGGGGACACACGCTGAGAACCACTGCTCCATTTTGAGTGCCCTGTCAGTTTGGGTCATTTAGGTGCAGACACTGAGGTGGAGCCAGGAGAGCAAGAGGTTTATTGGGACTTGATGCCTATGCCAGACAAGGGGGGGCAGAACTGGACAGGGAGAACTTGAGACCACCACACAGATCTGGCACCGCCAACCCAATGGGGAACTCCGGAGAAGAGTGTGCTCATCAGAGGAGCCCCACTCTGGGCAGAAGTTTCCCCTGCTGGTTTGGACACTGGCTGGGATTGCCCGGGAAGGGTGTGACCTTGGCTCAAAAGCTGAGGTGGATCCTGAAGTTGCCACAGCTGGAGGCTGTCATCTCTCTCCCTCTCCTGGTACCCAAAGGGCAAGTTCTCCCTTGAAGGGAGACTGAGCACGCTGCCAAGGCTGCCATGGTGTCTACCATGTGCCAGGCTCTGGGCAGAACATTTACTTGGATGAGTGCAGTTTCAGACCCGGAGCAATCTGACAACTCAAATATAATTGTCTCTATTTAATAGATAGGAAAAGCGAGGCTCTGAGGAATGAGGTCATCTGCCCAGAGGTGGAGCCAGGATACGAACACCTCTCGTGCCATAGTGCTCACTCGTCTCCACCTGGGAGGTGAAGAACATTAGTGCCTTTTACAGCTGGGGAATCTGAGGTGTGGCGAGGTCAACGACTTGCCTGACCTTGAAGATGAAGTAAGTGGAGGCTCTGGGGTTTGAGCCCTGCTCTGACCTGTCTCTTCTAATTGCAAGGTGCTGTCCTTGGATGCTTCCAGGAGGATGTAAAAGCAGAATCTTGGGGCTGGAGGGGATTTGACCAGTGGGGACACTGAGGCCCAAGGAGGTCATCAGCCATGTCTCAGTTCCTCTCTGTGTTGTGTGTGGGGTGTTATCATCGTTCATGCATTCAGCATATAGCATTGGGCACTTGTGGGTCAGCCTTCCAACCCAGGGCACTTGGGGTGGGGGAGGCAGAGTTGTACAAAGGGGTCTGTGCAGCCATGGAGGGTGCACTGTGGATTGGGCAAGTTGACTGACTCATGTAGGGATGCATTTAGGGAGGCTTCCTGGAGGAGGTAGCTTGAGAGGAGAAGTGAGAAGGGCATTCCGGGAAGAGGGAAGAGTAGAAACAAAGGCTTGGAGGTGGGAGAATTCATGTTGCTTTTAGAGAATTGATCAAAACCCAGCAAGTCTGGAACGCCGAGGTAGTGGGGGAAAGGTATGTCCAGAAGTGAGGCAGAGAGTGGAAGACTGGCCTTGGGAGTGTCATCATGCTCTGGACCCAAACTCTGTTCAAGGCAGGGCTACTCGCTGCAAGAGACTTCTGATCTCCAGGGCTCTGAATTCTCCAGATTTTCCTCTCACCTCTCTGACTCCTCTGTGGCCTCCAGCCCCTAAGGTGGCCCCCAAGAATCCTCTTCTCCTGAGATTCACAACAACTTTGAATTCTAATAAAGTTGACCTGTGTAACCAGTAGGATTTTGTGGAAATGGTGGAATGTGACTTCCAAGGCTAGGTCATGAGATGTATTGCAGCTTCTGCCTTTGTCTCTGCGTTTGGTCACTCTGGGGGAAGCCAGCTGCCATGCTCTGAAGTCACTCAAGCAACCTGTGGAAAGGCCCGCCTCCAGCTGTCACCATCCTGCCAGTCATACGAATGAGCCACTTTGGAAGCAGACCTTCCAGCCCCAGTCAAGCCTTCAGATGAGTGCAGCCCCAGAACCACCCAGCCAAGCTGGTCCCAAACTCCTGACCCTGAGAAACCATGAAACCTATTAAATTATGGTTGTTGTTGTAAGTCAGTGAGTTTTGGGGTGATTTGTTACGCAGCATTAAATAATGAGGGTCCTCCACACCCCTTCTTGGCTCCTCCTGTTTCTTCCTCTGGTGGCCTTCTGTAAATTGTTCATTCATTCATTTATGAATGTTTATTGGTCACCTACTGTGAACTGGAGACACAGGTTACAATAGACCAGGCCCCTGTCCTCAGAGTTCCAAGATTCAGGCCTCCTGTTCTACTATGATTTTCTAAATTCATCTGCATTAAGTCACAGACTGTTTGAGCTGAATATCTCTGAGTGACTCTTAACCTTTTGGGAGATTTAACCTTTTTTGAGAGTCTGATGAAAACCAAAGACCAGAGAAGTTAATCTATACACAGAATTAAATTGGGGTGCACTTTCAAAGGGATTCTAAGCCATCCAGAACAGAATCTTGGGCCCCCAGACTCCAGAGGCCCCAACTGGCCCCCAGTGGCCATGTCACCTGAGTGAGGAGTAAGCAGGACCTCAGCTGCTGAGCTGATGTTTGCTTAATGACGCAGCCTGTGCTGACTGCAGCGGGCCTTCAGCTTGGTCCAGGCTGAATGTGAGTAGCTTGGGCTCCCTTCTCTGTGCCCTTGGCTGGGGCTGCTGAGTAGGTCACTTTAAGAGGAAGAGGGTGAGCGTGCCCATAGGATTGTGTACAAGCTGGCTTCTCCAGCTGAGCTCTGCCTGCTGCTGAAGCTGATAGCTGGCTGGAGACTCCACCTTGAGGGGACAGAGGCTGGAGACTATGGAGTCTGAGAGTGCAGCAGCCTCCAGGGTGGACTGTGGGCTCCAGCCCTGCACCAGAGCTTTACCAGCCCTGTGCCCTGGGGGACTTAAGTTCACCTTCTGACTTTGGCTTCTTCAACTTTGAACTGGGGAGAAGCCACGCTGGAGGGTGGCCGTGAGGTAGAAACAAGTCCTCCAGGCCAGGCACACAGGGGCTGACAGGCCCTCCATTTCTTAGGCCCTCGACTTCCCATCTTTGGCTCTGGGCCCCTCAGCCCCTCTCAGGAAAGCCACTGTTTCCAGGGGCCCAACTCTCCTGGTGTGCCTGTCAGGAAGCAGCTTGTGCAGCGGAGGTGGCGGGGAGGTGAGGGAGATGGGGGAGGGGGAGGGGGAGAGCTGGGGCAGGCAGAGGGCAGCCTCCCTCCCCCAGGCCCCCAAGGAGGGGCCTCCTTCCCTCCTGAATGTTTGCTTCTCTCTACTCCTCCACCCTTTCCACTTCTCTCTTCTTCCTCCTTCTCTCTCCTTGCATCTTCGTTTTTCTTTCCTTCCTTTTCTCTTTTTCTCCTTCCTCTCTTCCCTTTCCCTTCTCTCCTTCTCTCTGCCTTTCTAGTCATTCTTCTCCTTCCCCTCTCCTTTCCCTCCTCTTCATCTTCATAATGGTTTAGAGCGTGGACCTTGGCTGCCTGGGGTTCAAATCCCAGCTCTGCTACGTACTGGTTGTGTGACTCTGGGCAAGTTCCTTAATCTCTCCGTGCTTTGGTTTTCTGAGCTGTAAAATGGAGTGCTAACTAATGGGCATCTCTCCTGAGGTTGTTATGAACTGAGACCAGGGCCCAGCCCTCTGGGTGCTCGTGAGCGTCAGCTGCTCGCGTGCATATTTTTTCCTCCCCTCCTTTGCTCGTCACTGCGCGTGGGCTCCCTCCCTCGCTGCCTCCAGGCGCTGCGCTCCAACCCTTGCCCCTTCTCTGCCCGGATCTTGGACCTGCCTCCTGCCCGTGCCTGCTCTGCTGCCGCATCTTTCCAGGCCGGGAGAGGAGAGGCAGGGAGCACAGGCTTGGGGCCAGGCTGCCCCGGGAGCAGTTGCAGAGCCAGGTGGTTGGAGCTCTTCCCCGGCCCCGCCCATGACGTGCGGAGCTGCCTTTGTGCCGCCCGGCGACAGCCTCTCTCAGCGCCTCACTTGGCAGATCCGTGCCTCTGGCCTGGGTACAGCTGAAACGCTCAGCCTGGGAGGCAGCAGCCTTGGAAGGCTGGGGGGGCTCCGGGGCTCCCTTGTCATCCACTTGCTGGACCACTGGGCCCACAGGGGCCCCCCGGTGCCCAGCCCAGTGCCCACCGCACAGCAGGAGTTCAATCAATGGGCAGGCATAGAGGGTGGTATCAGCTAAGGCTTCCCGAGTCCTTGCTTTGGGCCAGTCGCTGCTCTAAGTGCAGATTTCTTTCATCATCACAGCAACCCTATGCCATAGGGACTGTTCTCATCCCCATTTTAGAGATGAGCAGACTGAGCCACAGAAAAGTGTAGGAAGCTGCCCCGGGTTGAATGAGTGGATGCAATGACAACCTCAGGAGGGAAGGCATTTTACTGAGGGGAAACCAAGACGAGCGACTGATCCACAGTCACACAGGTGGTGAGTGGGAAAAATCAGGACTTGAACCCAGGAATCCAGCACTGCTTTTCACCTGCCTGTAACCACTAGAGGACAGCGTAGCTGGCGCTCAGATATGGCTCCCTCCCCAAGCTGGGCCTGAGCTAGGAGGAGCGGCAGTGAGCAGAGCAGCAGTGGAGTGAAGCACTGACCAGAGGGCCACCACCATGCTGAGGACAGCTCAGCCAATGTCCCAGTCCTTGCCACACTTCTTGAGAGTATTGTCCTTATTTTCCAGGTGAGGAGCCTAAGGCCCAGAGAAGGCAAGCAACATGCCCAAGGTCACACAGCCAGTGGGTATGACTCCCCAGTCCTACTTTCTGTCTTCCAGGAGTGAGGCCTTGGGTAAGAAAACAAAGAAAGAAGGCCTTGACCGACACCAGCCCCTCCGTCCTGTTTCTGTTGCCAAGGCTACAACTCAGTGACCCTCTGCCTGCCATTTGCAGAAAGGTCTGGGCATGGGTCTCTCCCCTTTGTCCTGGAAGCCAGGCTTGGCAAAGGTCATTGTGCTCATCTTTCTTCCTTCTCTTTGCTTTCCCTCCTCCCTTCCTTCCTTCCTTCCTTTTTTTTAACCTTTTTATTAAGGTATAAAATATACACACTAAAAAAAGTACCTAGAGCACACACATCTAAAGTGTGCAATTAAATGAATTTTTATGTAAGTATACACCTGTGTGACTACCACCACCCAGCAGGCTCCCTCCTGCCCAACCCCCAGATAACCACTATTCTGATTTTTATCACCATAATTGTTGCGTGTTCTCAAATTTTGTATATGTATACTCACCGTGCCCATTTGACAGATGAGGAAAATATAGACCAGAGACCTGCTGGCAGCTCAGAGCCCAGCACTTGTGTGCAGGTTTTGAGCGAAGAGACATGGGTGGTAGGCACTGTCTATTCCTCCCTGGCACACTTATGCTTTATTTATCTAATCAGAGGAAATGCAACTCCTAGCTCCTTGCTGATAGGATGATCAGATGCTTGATACTGCTCATCCAGAGGGTCACACAGGAATCCTGGGGTTTTTTGCAATCCAGAGAATGTGGGGAGGGTCGCTTCCCTTCAGGATCACCAGGGAGATGCTTGTTGGGGTTGAATAACATCCCCCTCCCCCAAATTCGTGTCTACCCAAAACCTCAGAATGTGACCTTATTTAGAAATAGGGTCTTTGCAGATGTAATCGTTGAGATGTGGTCATAGTGGAGTAGGGCAGACCCTAATTCAGTGCTTAGTGTCCTGATAAGAAGAGGGAAATTTGGACACAGACACGGACATAGAGAGAGAACGCCATGTGACGATGGAGGCAGATATGGGAGTGATGCGTCTACAAGCCAAGGAATGCCACAGATTGTGGACAAGCCCTGGAAGTCAGGAGAGAGGCCTGGAGCAGATTCTTCCTCCGAGCCCCAGAGGGAAGATGGCCCTGCTCACACCTTGATTTCAGACTTCTAGCCTCCAGAACTATGAGACAATACATTTCTGTTGTTTTAAGCCATTCAGTTAGTGGTGCTTTGTTACAGCAGCCCCAGAAAACTAATACAGTCTCCAAGTCTGAGGTCTCGGGAGCTGCCACCTTTGACCCCAAATCTGGGTGGGCTCCATTTCAGGAAAGAAAACCCTAGACCCATAAAGAAGCTGCCAAGGACGCCCTAGCAAAATCCTGGAGCTCAGGGCACAAACAAGCATTGTGTTGGGGTGGAAGATAGAAGAATACCCCTCCTCTCAGGTGCTGGCTGTAAAAGCAAGAGCCAAAAGGCATCTCAACAGATGACCTGATGTGCGACATCAGCACCTTCGAGCTTTCACACAGCCAGAAAACTAAGTTTGCTGCTGCCACGACAGCTGACCTCTCTGCCAGGCAGAGTCTGCTTTCACCTGGCAGCATCCCCTGGAGGTTTTGTTATTCCCATTTTACAGATGTGGAAATGGTGGCTCTGGGACATTGTGACCAAGGCAGCAGGCGTGATGGCCCAGGCTTTGGGACCTTGTGACTTTGGGTAGGTTTCTTCCCCTCCCTGAGCTTCCGGCTGCTGAACCACAAGTAACACAATGCACTACTGATGGAGCTGCCTTTTCAAGCATTGTCCCACTACACCTTCACACAATCCTGGGAGGCAGCTATCACCAACCTCGCCTCATATTCAAAGCCCTATGTCTTGAGGAAAGGGATGCACAAAACTGGAAAATGTAAACGCAAATCTCCTCTTGCAGTGATGTCATGCAATTTGAGTTGAGTAAGAGATAAGAATGTGGATGAGCCTGGCACAGAGATGGTGTTTACCCAGATCTGTCACCCTAGAGTCAGCCTCTAAGCTCCTTCTTCCTAGTGAAGCCCTGAGGAAGGTGCCTGGCACAGAGAGAGGCTTCAAAGAAAGGTTAACTGTTCAAAGTATTATTTTCAGAAAATTGAAAACACGAAGCTCATGCAAATATATAGTGAGCACATGTCAAAGCTTTATTTAACTCATTAATGGGGGAACCAGCAGGATGGTAAAGCTGGTTGAATGGAGGACAAGACGGCCAAGTTAGGTGAATGTCTTACAGGGCAACAAAATCACAAGCTTTTGCATTATTTTTACTATAGGACAGAAATCATTTGCAACTGTGCTTTTTTATTTATTTATTTATCTATGTATTTATTTGTTTTTTGGCCGCATTGGGTCTTCGTTGCGGTGCCCGGGCTTCTCACTGTGGTGGCTTCTCTTGTTGCAGAGCACGGGCTCTAGGTGTCTGGGCTTCAGTAGTTGTGGGGGGCGGGCTCAGTAGTTGTGTCTCACGGGCTCTTCAGTGCAGGCTCAGTAGTTGTGGCGCATGGGCTTAGTTGCTCTGCTGCATGTGGGAATCTTCTGGGACCAGGGATTGAACCCATGTCACCTGCACTGGCCGGTGGATTCTTAACCACTGCACCACCAGGGAAGTCCCTGTGCTTCTTTTTACAAGATAACTTGTAAGTTCACTGAGTAGGGACATTGATCATTAATAAACAGCAAAGTCAAACAAAGGTGTATCACCTAGAGAATCAGGTGACCCAGGCAGGCTGATCAGGCAGTTCTTAGGATGACGTTGAAAAGATACACAGACTTCCTTTTGTCTTATTTCTTATGTTTTGGATATTTCTGCTTTACAGCCGCTGCCGCTGCTGTTGTTATTATTATTATTTTTCCGCTTCTCTTTGCTGAAAGGCAGCTCACAGACCTGATAAGTTCCCAGAAGCCCAGAAACACACAGATCCCACCCCGCCCCATTCACACAGGGACGCAAGGACGGAACCTTCTCCCACGGCCGGGGAAAGGCACACAGGCCAGGCAGCAGATCACACCCAGGCTGAAGGGGGGTGGGGGTGGGAGCTGACAGAAGGGGCCTGCGGTAGCGTTGTTCTGTAAACAACCCAGCCACGGAAAGATCTCTACCACATTCCTTGTCAAGTAAAGTAAAGCGACCCGTAGATAATAGGTAGTGCATGATTCCATTTAGGGTAATACATGTGTGTATATGCAGATACGTTTATGAGTGTGCATGCAGAGAAAGCTCTCTGGAAAAATATCCCCAAACTGACAGTCGTGGGGAGGGGTGTGGTGAGGATGAAGGGGGAACAGTCCTGTAAAACCTACAGCATTCTTTAACTTGGTTACCTCCAGCTTGTTTTCCTGTGTTACTCGTATTCTCTTTAAAATATATTCCTATAGGGCTTCCCTGGTGGCGCAGTGGTTGAGAATCTGCCTGCTAATGCAGGGGAACGGGTTCGAGCCCTGATCTGGGAAGATCCCACATGCCGCGGAGCAGCTAAGCCCGTGCGCCACAGCTACTGAGCCTGCGCTTCTGGAGCCTGTGCTCCACAACAGGAGAAGGCCGCGACAGTGAGAGGCCCGCGCACTGCGATGAAGAGTGGCCCCCGCTCGCCGCAACTAGAGAAAGCCCTCTCACAGAAACGAAGACCCAACACAGCCAAAAATAAATAAATAAATTAAAAAAACTATATATATGTATATATATTCCTATATGTACATATGTTAGAAGGTTTCTGGAAGCTTTTCTTGGGGAACTAGGAACAGGGGTGCGCTTTCCCCCTGGTTCCCTCTGTACTCTTTGGCTTCTCAGCATTGTTATTATTTCTGACCATGTACGCACCTCCACTCGCGCCGTCTTTGAGGACGGACTGCAGGCTTGCAGGAGGGATACTCGGCGCCCGCTCTGCGGGTCCCGCGGGGCGAGGCGGAGGAAAGAGGTGCGGGCTTCGCAGGCAGCCCTCGCCCGCTCCAGGCTGGGCCGGGTCCGCAGCTGACGGTGAGGGCGGGGGTGGGGAGCAGGACCAGATGGATGGGGCGCCGGACGGCTCTGGGTCCCCCGGTCCCGTCCAGGTGGCTCGAGCCGACTCCGGGCCAGCTGCGGGGGCTGGGGAGGGGCCGGCAGCCCGGATGGGGAGGGGACCCCGTTTACCATGACAATGCCGAGGCGGCGGGTACAAAGGCGCCGCAATCAGCGTTTTATTGGTTCGAGTTAATTATCCGAGGCGGGGAGGGGGCGGGCGGGGCTGGGCGATTCCCTCGTGGGGCTGGGGGTGTGTGTGTGGCGAGACCCGAAGAGGAGGGGCAGTGGGAAAGCGGCTCTTCCAGTCTCTTCCAACCGGTGCTCCGCGGTAAAGCGCCACCGCCCCCTGGTGGGTACTTCATTCATTCGTTCACTCATTCATTCGTTCGTTCACTCATTCATTCATTCGTTCGCTCACGCCCATTCACAGTGTTGCTTTGAGTTAGGCAAGTGTAAGTGCTGAGAATAGCGCCTTGACAAGTGGGTCACTTTTTTTAAAATGCTGCGTCCTGGGCTGGGCCCCTCTTGGTTTCCCCCTCACCAGCCAAAGGCTCTCTAGTGTTGCAGGGTGACTTCTATACAATTATAACACAGCCTGGAAAATGCTAGAGGAAGGGCAGCAACGGGGCGTGGGCTCAGAGAACGGCTTTCGGCAGAGGAGGGAGCCCGAGAGGGCTTGCTGGAGGAGGCCCAGTCCGAGATAAGGCCAGAGAGGCAAGTGGAAATTAGCCAGGTGAGGGAGTGGAGGGATGTGGCAGACGAGGGCTTTGCCCATAAAAGGGTTCAGCAGGTACAAAGTTTGCAGTACGAGCAAGTACGGTGTACCTGGGAAGACTGGCTCGCTGGGGAGGGGCCTGGAACTTACTGTGCAGGGAGGTGGCCAAGCAGGCTGGGGTCAGATGAAAGCGCGGGCTGTGGGTGGGGTGGGGTGGGAGCACCTGTCCTGTCATTTCTAGTTTATCATTCTCTCCTTTAGATTTGGAAAGAATTTGGCTGTCCCACCCCCCACCCCCCACCACCTAAACTGCTCTCATGAGGGCTTAGGCCTTAACATTCTCCCCCTTTACCACTGTCCCGGTGTCTCCCTGATTTCCTTAGCCCTACAGTCTACCTGCACTCTGTCCCCCAAAATGACCTTTCTAAAAGCAAAGCTATGTGGCACTACTTTTCAAACTTACAAATGCATAGGATCTATAACCCAGTGGCCGCGTGTGACAGAAAACCCATATCAATAGTGATTTAAACAAAGTAGAGGCACTTCTCCCTCATGTAAATAAAGTCTGGTGGCTGTCAGTCTAGGGCTGGCATGGTACTCCATAGTTCAGAGAACTAGACTCCTTCTATCTTTTTACTCTACCACACTCAGTATGTGGCTTCTACTTCATGGCCCAGCATAGTTGCTCAAACACCAGCCATCACATCTGCATCCCAGAGGGAGAGACTTCTGGTCATTAGAAAGGAGTCAAAAAGGGAGGGAAGTTCCTTTAAAGACCCTTTCTGGAAGTCAAATGTGATACTTTTACTTACATTCCTATGGCCAAAACTTGATTCCATGGCCACAGTAATCTACAAGATAGGCTGAGAAATACAGTGTGTGTTCCAGGCATCATGTATCCAGATGAAAACAGGAGGTTCTGTTTCAAAGGAAGAAGTGAAGCCTGGATTTTGGAGGACAGCCATTAGTCTCTGTCACACTCAGGACTTTTACTTCTAGGAGTGTGTCCTACAGGTGCACTCACCCATGTGACATGTGACATATCTACAAGGTTATTCACAGCAGTATTGTTTGTAGCAGCAAAGGACTGGAAACAACCTCAATAGGGGACTGGTTAAACACATTTTGGGACATCCATACACTGGAGCACTACACAGCCAGGAACACAAACGAGGACACTCACGGTACACTGACATGAAACAGCATTTCAGATATTCCACCTTGGAAAACAGTTTAGCAGTTTCTTATAAAGGTAAACATACACCTACCTATTACCTGGCAATTTCACCCTTAGATTTTTGCCCAAAAGAAATAAAAATATGTGTCGCCACAAGGACTTGTACACAAATGTCCATAACAGTTTCATTTGTAATAGACAATAAATGGAGGCAGCTCAATCTCCCATCAACAAACTGGCGACCCCACATTGTGGGATGCTTCACTGCGGCACAATCACTGAGGGATCTTGTGATTTGAAGTGCTGACCCCTGGCACCTGCGAATGTGACCTCCTTTGGAAATAGGGTCTTTGCACATGGCATCAAGTATGAGGTCACATTGGATTAGGGTGAACCCTAATCCAGTGACTGGTGTCCTTATAAGAAAAGGGAAATTTGTACACAGGCACAGACACAAGAAGGGAGAAGGTCATGTGATGATGGAGGCTGAGGCAGTCATGAGTCTACAAGCCAAGGAATACCAGGGATTGTGGGCAACCCCCCAAAGCTGGGGAAAAGCAAGGAAGTATCCTACCCTAGAGCCTTTAGAGGGAGCATGGCCTTGCTGACACCATGATACTGGATTTCTAGCTTTCAGAACTGTGAGAGAATAAATATCTGTTGCCTTAAACCATCTAGTTTGTAGTAATTTCTTTTTTTTTTTTTTTTTTTTTTTGCGGTACGCGGGCCTCTCACTGTTGTGGCCTCTCCCGTTGCGGAGCACAGGCTCCGGACGTGCAGGCTCAGCAGCCATGGCTCATGGGCCCAGCCGCTCCGCGGCATGTGGGATCTTCCCGGACCGGGGCACGAACCTGCGTACCCTGCATCGGCAGGTGGACTGTCAACCACTGCGCCACCAGGGAAGCCCTGTAGTAATTTCTTATTTCAGCCCCAGGAAATTAATATTCACACTAAACCAGTCAATACCTGAGACAATGCTAGGTAGTGACAAGTGCTTTGGAAAAATGAAACAGCTTGTAAACAGGGCATGTATAAAGAGTGACTGGGGGCCTCCCTGGTGGCGCAGTGGTTGAGAGTCCGCCTGCCGATGCAGGGGCTACGGGTTCGTGCCCTGGTCTGGGAGGATCCCATATGCCGCGGAGCGGCTGGGCCCGTGAGCCGTGGCCGCTGAGCCTGCGCGTCCGGAGCCTGTGCTCCGCAACGAGAGAGGCCACGACAGTGAGAGGCCCGCGTATCACAAAAAAAAAAGAGTGACTGGGAACAGCAGCGCCGCATCAGCCAGGGTGCTCAGGGAAGGCCTCTTGGAGGAGGTGGCGTTTCTAGATGAGGAGTCCACCACCTGAGGATCACACAAAGGTGCTGAGGGCAGGGGGCGGGCTTGGGGGTTTGTAGACTACTGGCTGCAGCCCTGACAATGGAGGACACCTTGCTGGGGTCTTTGGGGGAAGTCCGCAGAAATGAACCAGGAAGAGACTGTCCTCTCTTTGCCTCTGTAGGTCTTAGAATCTGCTGCGTGGTTGGCGCTGGTTGTCCCTGGCTTGGGCCGGCTGGCAGTCAATGGAGGAAGCCAGCCTCACAGCTGACACTGCGCAGTAATTGTGATTAACTACCGGGTCCTCTTCCCTGCTTGGGCCTGAGGCTGCGGGTATGACAGCTGCAGAGTGAAGCAATGAGGCCAGGAAGGGGTTAATGGGCTGCCCCTCCATCTGAGCCTGTCAGACAATGAGAGGAGGTGGGGAGGTCTCTGGTGGGGGGTGTGTGGCATCAGCTGGGGTGAGTGAATGGAGAGGACAGAGGCCTTGTCCCGGGGGGAAAGGGCATGAGTGCTCTGTGGGGAGAGGGGTCAGAACCCTCCCCCTGCTATTATTTTCATCCATCCCCAGCATCCTCTCCCCTCCCCCACCCAGCCAGCGCATCCCAGACAACTGCCCTCTTGGCTCCAAGGTGGGCCACATCTTCAGCTTCACAGAATTTTGAAGGAAAGCATCTGAAAGCCAGAGAACTGGAGAATCGTGAAATGTCATCACTGGAGGGAAGCTCATCCATTCTCGTCATTTTCAAACTTTTCTGCTTAATTATTAGCAGTGGAACGCAGAACGCCCACCCCACCTCATTTTTCTCCCCATGTAATAAATAGTGCATTGAGTACCTTGAGAACAGTCTCAGTGCCAAGCCTGCCTCATTCATTCCCAGTTCTGCCACTTACAACTGGGGGAGCAGGACAAATGTATAAGTTATGCAACTGCCGCCACAACTGATATATGGAACATCTCCATCACCCCCCACATTCCCTCATGCCCCTTTGTAGTTGATCTCTTTTCCCCTAATCCCTGTATAGTAGGTTGAATAAAGACCCCGCAAAGGTCCGAAATTCTAACCCTGAATTTCATAAATGTACCCTTATTTGGAAAAAGGATCTTTGCAGATGTGATTAAATTAGGGGTCTTGAATTGAAGATTACCCTGGATTATTTAGGCAGACCCTAAATGCCATCACATGTCCTTATAAGAGAGAGGCAAACATGCAGAGGAAGAGCTGATGTGACCACAGAGGCAAAGATTGGAGTGATGTGGCCCCAAGCCAAGGAATGAGCCACAGAAGCTGGAAGGGGCAAGATCAGCTTGTCCTTGGGAAACTGGAGGGAGTGCAGCCCTGCCAACACCTTCATTTCACACTTCTGGGCTTGGAACTATTAGAGAACAAGTTTCTGTTGTTTTAAGCCACCCAGTTTGTGGTACTTTGTATTACAGTAGCCCTCGGAAATGAATACGCCTAAAAACCATGACCTGTGGTCTGTCTGTATAGTTTTGCCTTTGCAAGAATGTTGGATAAATGGAATCTTACAGTATGTAGCCTTTTGAACCTGGCTTCTTTCACTCAGCATAATGCATTTGAGATTCATCCATGCGGTTCCATCTGTCAGAAGTCTGTTCCTTTTTATTGCCGAGTAGTATTTCAGTGTATGGATACACCATGACTTATTTCTCCATTCACCAGTTGAAAGGCATTCGGGTCAGTTCCAATTATTGGTGATTATACATAAGGCTGCTATGAACATGTACATGCAGGTCTTTGTGTGGACATGAGTTGTCATTCCTCTAGGATAGATACCTAGGAGTGCAATTAGTGGGTCATATTATAACTGTATTTGTCATTCTATACGAAATTGAGAAACTGTTTTCCAACATGACTGTACCATTTTGCATTCCCACCAGCACTTAGTATTGTCAATTAAAAAAAAAAATTTAGCCTTTTTAATAAGTACCTAGTGATCTTAGGGTCACAAGTTTATTGTGAGGATTAAATGAGTATATTGCTGAGAATCATGTCTAGAACATGAGCACGTGGTCCCTGTCTTGGAAGCATCAGCTCCTCCTTTTGTTATCACTATGGGGAGGCCAGGACACGACCAAGGATGGAGAACTCAAATGCCAGGTGGGCTAGGCCAGGGCCTTGGGGAGCAGGCATGCACATGCGTTTCTTGAAGGTTAGGGTTCCCAGGAAACAGACCATGAGATGGAAATTTGGGTGCAGGTGGTTTTCCAGGGAACGCTCTTCAGATATTGGGGGAGTGAAGGTAGCAGGGTTAGGCAGTTGCAACAGAGGCCTTGGGCAGTCCCATCAGGAGCTCTAGAGTGGGGACAGCCCTTCAGAGATGTCACAGCCTGAAACAGGCAGGTCAGGCCTCTGTTCTCTGCACTGACCAGTCTTTGGAGTGAGTGCCCCTGGGAAAGGCGAGCCATCAGTAGCCAGCACTGTAGGCATGTGGGGGCTGGTACCTTGATCCAGGTGATGTTGGCCAGGTGGGAAAGCAGGCCCAAGTGGTCAGAACTTCCAGTTTTTCAAGAGTAGCAATAAATCTACATTTTGATGTTGTCTCCCAATTTTTAAAAATGCTGGAAACTCTTTCAGACTTTTAGAACATGTTATGAGGAGCTGACATGCCAGGCACAAGGGTTGAGAGGGGCCTGGAGCCGCCTGCTGCTGTCCCCTGAAATAAAAGCCACTCTGTCACCAGCTGACATCTCGTTAGTGCCTGGTTCCCCGTGGAGTGAGCTCCATGGGGCAGGAAGCTTCGGGTTCTGCTCCCCACAGCATCCTCATCATATAGGGCAGGGCTTGGCATGGACTGAGAGTGAGTGGAAAAAGGCAGAGCCAAAATGTGTGATTTGCTGCAGCGTGCAGGGTATAGACTTGCCAAGAAAGGAGAAAACAACAACAGAAACCAAACAACCTGATGAAAAAAATGTCCGAAAGACTTTATTAGACGTTTTTCCAAAGAAGATATACAAATGGTCAATAAGAGTGTGAAATGATGCTCAAAATTACTGATAATTAGAGAAATGCACATCAAAATCACAATCAATGAGATACCACTTCACACCCACGGGATGATTATTATTAAAAAAGAAAAACACAGAAAATAACAAGTGTTGGTGAGGATATGGAGAAAATGTAATCCTTGTGCATTGCTGGTTGGAATAGAAAATGGTGCAGCTGTTGCTGAAAACAGTATGGCAGTTCCTCAAAGATATTAAACATAAAATTGCCATATGATCCAGCAATTACACTTCTGGGTACATAGCTAAAGGACTGAAAGCAGAGACTTGAACAGATCTTTGTACACCCGTGTTCATAGTAGCATTATTCGAAACAGCCAAAAGGTGGCAGCAACGCCAGCATCCATCGACAGACAAACGGGTAAATAAAACGTGGTATATATAATGGAATGTTATTCAGCCTTTAAAGGGAAGGAATTTCTGACATATGTTGCAATATAGGTGAACACTGACGATGTTAGGCTAAGGGAAATGAGTCACACGAAAGGACAAACGTTGTATAATTTCATTTACGTGAGGTACCTAGAGTAATCAAATTCATAGATACGAAAAGTAGAATCGTGGTTGCCAGGAACTCGGGGGAAGGGGAAATGGGACATTATTTTTTATCAGGTACAGAATTTCAGTTTGGGAAGACGCTAAAGTTCTGGAGATGATTGGTAGTGATGGTTGCACAACAATGTAAATGTATTTAGCACCACCGAACTGTATACTTAAAAATGGTTAAAATGATAAATTTTATGTTATATATATTTTACCACAATTTAAAAAAATAAGACAAAAAAAAAAGGAAAGGAGAACAATTTTCTTCTTATGTGGTAGCCAGCTCCAAGATGGTGCCCGGGGACCCATGCCTCCTGCCATTCATGCCTTGATGGCTGCCTGTGAAGCCAACAGGTAGTGCAGGAATGAGAGAGTGTGACTTCTGAGGCTAGGTCATAAAAGGCCCTGCATCTTCCATCTTGTTTGCTTGGTCACTGGCTGGGGGGCCGGCAGCCATCATGTCATGAGGACGCTCGAGCTGCCCATGGAGAGGAACTGAGATTCTTTGGCAACAGCCAGCACCATGTGAGTGACCTACCTCGGAAGTGAATCCTCCAGCACCATTAAGCCTTCAGAGGACAGCAGCCTCATGAAAAATTCTGAGCCAGAGCCACCCAGCTAAGCCATTCTTGAATTCCTGACCCACAGAAACGGTTTGAGATATAAATGTTTAGTGTCATCCTAAGCCACTAAGTTTTGAGTTCATTTGCTATGCAGCGCTTGATAACTAATGCCTTATTACAAAATGTATGCAATATATTTTACTACATATCATAACAATTTCTCTCACACCCATATATCAAATTCATCAAATTCTGTGAGCTCGTCCTTCAAAACAAATCCTGACTCCAAATCCTTCCTCCCACCTCCAAAGCTGCCACCGGGGTCCACCTCCACCACCTGGGTCATTGCCACGGCCTCCTCACTGGTCTCCCTGCTTCACTCCTGCTCTTTGCCAGCCTGGGCTGCGGCAGCAGCTAGAGAGATCTTGCCTTCAGTGCATAAGTGGAGCTGCCACAGGAGGGGTGACCTCCTGGTGTCGGGGGTGCTGAAGGAAAATTTCACGGAGGAGGCTCCCTTGGGGAATTGGGTGCATTTAGCAGAGTCCTTCCAAGGGGAGGTCTCCCCCTCACCACCACAGAGGAGTGGCTCCTGCTGTGGCCAGACAGGGGAGGTGGTGTCATGGCCAGGTGAGGGGTGCGTTGTGGCCCTGTTCACTTCATAGCACCCAGGGACCTTGCACTCTGTACAGTTTGGAGCCGCCCTGGCTGAGAATGTGAGTATGAGAGGAGGGTGTGTCCGTGCATCCCGTATGCCTCAGCAGGCCAAGGAGTGCAGTGGTTTAAAGCAGAGACTCTGGAGTCAAAATCCCAACTCTTTTTGCTTTGGCTGTGTGGCCTTGGGCAAGTTGCCCAATCTCTCAGTGCCTCCATTTCCTCCTCTGTAACCTGAAACTAAAAATGCTAATGCCTACCTCATAGGGCTGTTATGAGGGTTCAGTGAGTTAATGTGTACGGAAGGCCTTGGGACAGTATTAACACATGTAGAAGGGTTGGCTGTTAATATTATTATGGGCAAAGATCAAATCCCAGCTCTGCCATGGACTTGCTGTGTGACCTAGCACAGTTCACTTGACTTCTCTGGGCTCATTTTTTCTCACCTGTAAAATGGAATCACGTTGGCCCTACCCATAAGGCAGTTGTGAGGATTCAAGGAGATCTTGTATGGGAAGGTCTCCTTCCCATGCAAGGTCGATCCTTGGTTATGCGCATATGCGAGGTGCTGGGTATGTCTGCCTGTGTGGGCATGGGAGGCACTCGTGTGGCCTGGACTACTACCTTCCCTCTGAATGCCCCCCGACCCCCCATCTGCAGGACCCCAGCTGATCAACCCTCCAGGCACACCCTTTTCCTGCTTCTTGGGCTGCAGCGCCACCTGCTGGCTCAAAGTTATGCATCCAGAGCCCACCACCTGTACGGAGGGAAGGGAGTAAACACGAGAGCCCTTGCTGAGTGCAGAATACATACATATAATATATGTACTATATATGTGTACACATGTGTATATGTACGTATACACATGTTGACGTAGGTGTCAACCTCTATCTATAGAAACTGAGCCTCAGGGAGGTCACGCAGAGCCAGCTGTGAAGCCGGGATTCTAATCCACACGCCCTTTCTCCACTCCAAACACCCTCCTCGGGTGAGTTCAAGCTCTGCAGACGAACCCGTGCTCCCCTCCACTCAGAAAGGAGCCAGAAGTGGAGGTCCGGGTCTTTGGGAGAACGTCACGGTTGTCCTCCAGGGCCCAGATTGAAGAAGAAGGAGCAGTGGACTCTGAGTCCTCAAGCTGGGGTCTCGCTCCGGCTCTCCCAACTACCAGCTGAATAGCCTTTGGAAAGTCCCCACTGTTTACTCTAGCGCTTATCATTTTGAAACGATAGTTACTGCAGGGAGAGCATTTAACGTGGGTGTTAGGTTCTAATGTGAGGAGAAAATTATAAAAATAAACACATTTTTTAAAACTCTGAAAAATCCTTTCAATCTCTCATAAAGAAAGGTATTGGCAGTCTTCTGACTATAGTCTTTTGCAGTAATAAATACACTCTGCACATAAAAAGTGGCGGTGTGGGGTAGCCACTGCGTTGGTTTGCACGCTGTAATTTTAGATTCGGCTTCACTCACATGTGTGGGATTCTGTCCATGCTCCCAGCGTCTTGCTCACAGCTGGGCTCACGTCCAGGCGGAATCGCCCACACCATGTACTCATTCTCCTCTCTCTCTTTCTGGGCACACAGAGGTGCCTTTCTGAAGTTACATAATAAAAACAGCTAACATTTATTGAGCATTTATATGCAGCAGGCCCTGATCTGAGGCCTTTTTCTGCATTAATTCATATCATCCTCCTGACAATGCTATGAGGTAGGTACCATTATTACAGATGAGTAAACTGAGGAGCTGAGAGATTAAGTAACTAGCCCAAGATCCCACAGCTGGTAAAGGGTAAAGCCTGGACTTGAGACCAGTCTGCGACCAGAACCCACCATCTTAACTGTCATGCTACCCATTTGAAGGGAGGCCCCATGGGAGCCACGTGTATGTGTCTGTGTGTCTGTTGTCAGTCCACAAGCTCCGTTAGGCAGGCTAGAACCTGGTCTGGGTCATCTTTGCATCCCCAGTTCCGGTCCCGTTCATCTGGGGCCCACTCAGGGTGTATGCTCAGTAACTGTTGAACCAATGCATCGGGCTCACTGAGCCCCAGCTTCTTCATCTGTAAGACAAGAATAAGAGTCAGCACTTCAGATTGCTGGAGGGCCCGACGAGCTCCTCCGTGGAAAAGCTCTTTAAAGATCCTCTGTCCTGGGCTTCCCTGGTGGTGCAGTGGTTGAGAGTCCGCCTGCCGATGCAGGGGACGCGGGTTCGTGCCCCGGTCCGGGAAGATCCCACGTGCCGCGGAGTGGCTGGGCCCGTGAGCCATGGCTTCTGAGCCTGCGCGTCTGGAGCCTGTGCTCCGCAGCGGGAGAGGCCACAGCAGTGAGAGGCCCGCGTACCGGAAAAAAAAAAAAAAAGATCCTCTGTCCTCCCTTGCCCATCTCCCCGTTGACCCCCTCCTTGGGCTTTCAGTCTGCACCAGCCTGGCAGAGCTGATTGTGTGCATCTTTTCCCAATGCTGCTTTCAGTAACATAATTGTAGCTTGAAATCGGCAACAGTGAGAGTAATTACACCATGGAAATTGGCAATGGTACAAACAGGGGGATTTCCCTTTACAGATGTTAAACATTTACCACTGCCAGGAGGAAATGGATCCTCTAATGACTACTTTCAGGGAGCGGCAGAGTGGAGTGATCTCACCTGTTGGCTCTGGAGCCACTCTACCTGCGTTCAAACTCTAACTATTACTAACCATGTGACCTGGTTCAGTTACTTAACTTCTCTGAGCCTCAGTAGTCTCATCCAGAAGACGATTACCTATTTCATTAGGGGTTTCATGAGAGCATCCATGTTACTCCATAATTATTGCTCTCTTTGAGCAATAAATGTTACTTATTAATATTATAAATCTACTTATTAATATTATAAATCAGCCTAGGAGGTGGAGGAACTTTCTTGTTTCCCCACTCTAGGAAAGGGAGTGATGGGCATGGGACTTGCAGGGTCAAAGAGGGAACTTGACAGAGACTTCCCTGGTGGTACAGTGGTTAAGAATCTGCCTGCCAATGCAGGGGACACGGGTTCAAGCTCTGGCCCAGGAAGATCCCACATGCTGCAGAGCAGCTAAGCCCATGCACCACAACTACTGAGCCTGAGCTCTAGAGCCCGCGAGCCACAACTATTGAGCCTGTGTGCCACAGCTACTGAAGCCCACGCACCTAGAGCCCGTGCTCTGCAAAAGAGAAGCCACCGCAATAAGAAGTCCGCGCACGGCAACAAAGAGTAGCCCCCCGCTTCTTGCGGCAACTAGAGAAAGCCCGAGCGCAGCAACGAAGACCCAACGCAGCCAAATAAATAAATAAATAAATTTTTTAAAAAAAGTGGGTGGGGGGGAACTTGACCAGGGCAATGTGTATCCTCAGGTCAAGGCCCCTGTGTGGCTGAACCACACTGATTCCATTTGGCAGTTCTATCTTAGACCTGCAGTCCTACTCCCTCCCCTTTTGTGTGACTGACCTTTAACCTACTCACAAAGAATGTGCCCAAGCCAGAAAAGTTCCTTATCAACTTTTACCCTTTCCTTCATCTGATATGAAAACTGAAAGAATGCCTTTTGCTGACACAGATGGTTAATGGTCTGCAAGGAATAATGGCCATGAGACCCCCGGGGGAGGAAATAACCCCGGTTCCCATCAGTGCAGACCTACTTCTCCCTTGGTAGTCAGATTCTATTTTTAACTTTGGCCCCTTTAAATCCTCCTGTATCCCTTTTGGCTTCGCAGAGGGCCTCTGGATTGTTGTCTGCTCAATTTTGCCTGTCTGTAAGTTACCCACAATAAACTTCATAATTGCACTTTATGGAGTTGCCTGCTTCATTTTTAGGTCTCAAAGTTCCTTCTCATTTTGGGGATATTATTCAATATTCCTGCTATCTGACAGCCCTAATGGAGCGTGTCGTGAGGCACCAGCAGGCCAGATCTTTATGAACCTTGTTGGCTGTGTGCATGGCAGTTGGGGGATAAGGAGCCTCCTCGAGTTCCTTGGAGGGAAAGCTGCTACTAGCTTTGGAGCCTGGAACAGATCTAACCAAATATTCCCTCCTCTTGCCTCCCTTCTTGCTAGTGAACACTCTTAGAGGGAGTGTTGTGGGCTTTTTAAACATATGAGATGTAATGCATATAACAAGAATAGTACGAAAAGGGGGAAAAAGAAATAGAGCAGGGCTTCCCTGGTGGCGCAGTGGTTGAGAGTCCGCCTGCCGATGCATGGGACGTGGGTTCGTGCCCCGGTCCGGGAAGATCCCACATGCCGCGGAGCGGCTGGGCCCGTGAGCCATGGGCGCTGGGTCTGCGCATCCGGAGCCTGTGCTCTGCAACGGGAGAGGCAGCAGCAGTGAGAGGCCTGCGTACCGCAAAAAAAAAAAAAAAAAGAAATAGAGCAATAGAGGAGTAACACTTCTATATCTCGCTGTAATTAAGTTAGTGTCAATCTGACATAGATTCTGATAAGATGTATATAGTAAACCTAGAGCAGTCATTTTAAAAAAGTGAAAAAACTATTAAAGAAGATAAAATGTTATAATAAAAATTACTCATTTAATATAAAAGAAAGCAGTAAGGAAGAATAGAGGAACAAAAAAGACATGAGACATATAAAAATATAAAGTAAAATGGCAGGTGTAAATCTAGTTCTATTCTTTTTTTTTTTTTTTTTTTTTGTGGTACGCGGGCCTCTCACTGCTGTGGCCTCTCCCCCTGCAGAGCACAGGCTCCGGACGCGCAGGCCCAGCGGCCACGGCTCACAGGCCCAGCCGCTCCGCGGCACGTGGGATCCCCCCGGACCGGGGCACGAACCCGCGTCCCCTGCATCGGCAGGCGGACTGTCAACCACTGCGCCACCAGGGAAGCCCTAGTTCTATTCTTTTTTTTTTTTTTTTTTTTTTTGCGGTATGCGGGCCTCCCACTGGTGTGGCCTCTCCCGTTGCGGAGCACGGGCTCCGGACGCGCAGGCTCAGCGGCCACGACCCACAGGCCCAGCCGCTCCGCGGCACGTGGGATCCTCCCGGACCGGGGCACGAACCCGTGTCCCCTGCATCGGCAGGCGGACTCTCAGCCACTGCGCCACCAGGGAAGCCCTAGTTCTATTCTTAATAGCATTAAATATGAATGGATTTGATCAAAAGGCAGAGATATTCTGACTGGATAAAAATACCAAGCTCTAACTATATACTGTCTACTGGAGACACATTCTAGATTCAAAGATACAGATAGGTTGAGAGTTAAAGGATGGAAAAATATATTTCCTGCAAACAGCAATATCAGAGGGTCAACCTATCAGGATGATTTTATAAAAACTATAAACACATACGCACCTAACAACAGAGCCCCAAAATATATGAAGCAAAAATGGGGACTTCCTTGGTAGTCCAGTGGTTGGGAATCTGTCTTGCAATTCAGGGGATGCCGGTCCGATCCCTGGTCAGGGAACTGAGATGTCACATGCTGTGGTGCAACTAAACCCACGTGCCACAACTACAGAGCCTGTGTGCTGCAAGTAATGAGCCTGTGTGCCACAACTAGAGAGAAGCCCATGCACCGCAATGAAAGATCCTGCATGCCACAACTAAGACTTGACGCAGCCAATAAATAAATAAATAAATAAATAAATATTAAAACAAAAAACCCAAAACAAAAATGGACAGAATTAAAAGGAGAAATAGACAATTCAGTAATAATAGGTGGACACTTTAATGCCCCACTTTCAATAGTGGATAGAGTAACTAGGCAGAAGATCAACAAGGAAAGAGAAGACTTGGACAACACTATAATCTAACTAGACCTAAAAGACATTTGTAGAACATTCCACCCAACAACAGCAGAATACATTCTTCTTAAATGCACATCGGAAGTTCTCTAGGATAAACCATATGTCAGGCCACAAAATGAATCTCAATAAATTTTAAAAGATTGAAATCATACAAATATCTTCTTTGACCACCAACTCTAAGAAGTCTGTCAAATGGTTCCACATGAAGATTTAGCCAGAGGATTTCATGGTGGTTGTCTGAAAGCTGGAAGATTCTAGAAAACTTTCAGGGCATCTGTCTAAGCATTACCTCATGTCACCCTGTTGTGAGCATTAAATTAGTTAACTCTTGAGAAGCACTTAGAAAAGTGCCTGGCATGCAGTAAGACCTGATACATTTTAGATGTTATTACGCTCACAATAATGTCATGGAGCAAGCTTCATTATCTCCCCGATTTTACAGGTGAGAAGATAGAGACTCAGAGATGCACGGTATGTTGCCTGAGGTCACACGGTGAATAAGCAGGGGAGCCAGATTAGAAGCTTCAAAGCTCCACACAAGTGCAGAGAGGTAGGTCTCAAGACTTTCATCACTGTGTTGTTTTCAGTAGCTTAAAATTGGAAACTGCAGAGGTCCATCAACAGAGCTTTTCTGTAAACCTGGCATGCCCAGCCAGGGAGTGCTTTGTGCTGGTTACAAGAAATGAGGCCACCCTACACATAGGGACATGGAACCATCTCCAAGACATTTTGTTCAGTAAAAAGAACATCTGAAAAAGAGTTCCACAACCCACAGGAAACAAAGCCAAATATTCTGTAAAATCTTATGTCCCTGTGTGTGTGTGTGTGTGTGTGTGTGTGTGTGACCTATGAAGGCTCATATGAAGCAAATGAAGGTGATTTAACAATAGGATCTATTTATAGGATGCTCCCTTTCTTTAGGCTTTTCTTTATTTTTGTCAAGTTTTGAAATAACACATGCTCAAAGAAAAAAATTCAGATTACAGCAAAGTGTCAAGAAGAAAAAAGAAATCACCAGAAATCCCTTCCTCCAGAATTAACTAGGCTAACATTTCAGTATATATGCTTCCAGGTCCTCTCCTCTTTCTGTGTGACTGTGAGTGAGTGAGTATATGTATGCATATATATATATATATATATATATATATATATATATATATATAATATATATACACACACACACACACACATGTAGAGAAACATACATATACAAATATGAGAATTCCACTGCTGTAACAAAATGTCCCCCACATTATAGAAGCTTGAAAAACAGAAATTTATTTCTCTGTCACGTTAAATCTGGGTTCCAGGCAGAATGGAATCATCATGGTTTCAGCCTCCTTCTATATTCTTGCTGTATTATTCTCAACCTGTGGCTTCCTCCTCTTGGTCTAAGATAGGTGCTCCAGATCCAGTCATCACATCTGCATTTCTGCCAGCAGGAAGGGGGAAATGGGAATTGGAAGTCCTGCTCTGCCTTTTAAGTACACAACCTGGAAGTTATAAGTGTTATTCTTGTAACATTTGTCTAAACTTAGTCATGTGGTCATTCCCAGCCACAAGGAAGCCTGGGAAATGTGGCCTTTATTCTGGGCCTTTATTCTATGTGCCCAGCTAAAATCAGGAGTTCTATGGACTTCCCTGGTGGTGCACTGGTTAGGAATCTGCCTGCCAATGCAGGGGACACGGGTTTGAACCCCGGTCCGGGAAGATCCCACATGCTGCAGAGCAACTAAGCCCGTGCGCCACAACTACTGAGCCTGCACGCTGCAGCTACTGAAGCCCACATGCCTGCAACGAGAAGCCACCACAATGAGAAGCCTGCGCACCACAACGAAGAGTAGCCCCCGCTCACTGCAACTAGAGAAAGCCTGCATGCAGCAACAAAGACCCAATGCAGCCAAAAATAAATAAAAAATATAAATAAAATAAAATCAGGGGTTCTATGACTATGAAAGAAACAGGAGAATGGACATTGTAGCAACTAGCAGTGCTATTTGTTGCTTATCTTTGTTCTCTTAATAATAGTATCTTTCCTATCAAGAGAGAAAGCTACGTATCTTACATTCTAACCACTGAGCCCTGTGAGAAGACAAGGTCTGGGCCAAACTGCAAGTTGTAATAGAGCAGCCTTTCTTTCTTAAGGCACACCCAGAAGCCAGCTGATCACCCACCAGTTTCCAAATGAAAGGCAGAGTCCTGGAAACACCAAAAATTGTCATGGAAATTCCCCCAGGTTTTACCTCTATAAACATCATGAAGTGAATCAGGAAAGGCCATGCCATGGCAAAGTCAGAATTTCAAGGCGTTGTATGTGACAAAACTCTGGTAACTTCTAGCGCCTCTGCTACTCATTCTTAAAGGGATACCACTAGTCTCTGCATGTGTAAATCACATCCTGCCTACAAAAGCACTAATTTCTTCTTTTCACTTCCAGAGGAGTTTGAGTGTGTGCGTGTGTGCGTGTGTGTGTGCGTGTGTGTGTTGGGGGTTGATGAAGTTGGGGTCAGGTGGATTGGAGTTTTCTGTTTCTATTTCAAACCAGAAGACCATGACCCCAGGAGGCGCTGTATCTCTCTGCGGCCCAGTTTCCTCGTCTGAAGCCAAGGTTTTCCTGGCGAGTTCACGTGCTTTGAGACTCATGTCGCTGACACAGAAAGATCATGTGATACCGAGCCTAGGCATTCCGGGTCCAGGTCCTGGTTCTGCCACTCACTGGCTGTGTGACCTCATGTAACTTAACCTTTCTGTGCCTCAGTTTCTTCATGTGCAAAATAGGACTGATAATAATAGAAAGTATTTCATAGTGTTTCTGTGAGATTTTTTTTTTCTTTTTTTTTGCGGTACGCGGGCCTCTCACTGTTGTGGCGTCTCCCGTTGTGGAGCACAGGCTCCGGACGCGCAGGCTCAGCGGCCATGGCTCACAGGCCTAGCCGCTCCGCGGCATGTGGGATCTTCCCGGACTGGGGCACGAATCCGCGTCCCCTGCATCGGCAGGCGGACTCTCAACCACTGTGCCACCAGGGAAGCCCTTCTGTAAGATTTAAATCAGTAAAGGCTCAGGAGGAGCCCGGGGCATGTGGAGGTCCTTGGTAATGGCCCTGTGCCCTGGCATCTGGCCCACCAGGAAGGATAGCAGTGGGAAGCTCTTTATAGCCACAAAGTTAATGGTCACCATGGTGGACATGAGTGGGGGTGACATGGTGGATGCTTCTTTTTCGGGGATTCCAGTGCTGACCAACCCCGAGGAAGCATGTTGGAATGCCTCTCAATTCCCTTTCAGATGACTCTGTGGGTCTCTCCTCAGAGCAGCCCTGATTTTATGCTCCCAAGTTCTTGGGACCACCATCCTCCAGGATAAAGCTGAAGTGTGATACCTCAGTATTTATGCCAACAGCTCATTAGAAAGAACCCTAGATTCAGAGCCAGTGTCTGTGCCCTGTCTCTGCTGCCCATTTTCTGGGGCACTCTGGCTCGGTCACTCCCCATCTGGACCTCTGCTTCCACATCTGCAGTGTGACATCGGACTCTGGGGGTGACTGTCATAATGCACGTGAATGCATCTTACAAGCTTAAAGGGGCTGTGAGAACAAGAGAGGGAACACCATTGTATCCATTTTCTGTTGCTGCTGTAACAAATTGCCTCAAACAGCAGCTTAAAACGATACCAATTTATTATCTCACAATTCTTAGGTTAGAAGTCGGAAATAGGTCTCACAGGGCTAAAATCAAGGTGTCCACAGGGGGAGGATCTGCTTCCGTGCCATTCAGGTCACTGGCAGAATCAAGTTCCTTGCAGTTGCAGGTTCCTGCTTCCTCGATGGCTGTCAGCCAGGGCTGCGCTTGGTTCCTCAGGGCCTCTCTTGGTCTTTGCATGTGTGTTTTTCCTGAATCTCAGAGCCAGGACACTTGGCATCTCTCTGACTTCTGCCAAGTCTTTGTTTTTCCTTCCTCCCTTCCTTCCTTTCTTCCTTCTTTCCTTCCTCCTCCCCCTTCTTCTCCCTCTTCTTTCTCTCTTTCCTTTTTTCTTTTCCTTCCTCTTTCTTTCTTTTCTCCTTTCTCTTCCTTCCTTCCTTGCTTCCTTCCTTCCCTCCCTCCCTCTCTCCCTCCCTCTGACTCTCCCTTTCTCTCTCTCTCTCTCTTTCTTTCTTTCTTTTTCTTTTTCCGTTCCTCTCTTTCTTTCTGTCTTCAGCTTTATTGAGATATAATTGACATATAACACTGTGTAAGTTTAAGGTGTATATTCTGATGATCTGATACATGTATAATATACAGTTACCACAATGAGGTTACTTAACACATTCATCACCTCAAATAGTTACTATTTTGTGTGTGGTGAGAATATTTAACAACTACTCTCTTAGTGACTTTCAAGCATATAATACAGTTTTTAAAAAATAATTTATTTATTTATTTTTGGCTGCATTGGGTCTTCGTCATTGGGTCTTCGTTGCTGCACGCCGGCTTTCTCTTGTTGCAGCGAGAGGGGCTACTCTTTGTTGCGGTGTGCGGACTTCTCATTGCGGTGGCTTTTCTTTTGCAGAGCTCGGGCTCTAGGCGCGCGGGCTTCAGTAGTTATGGCATGCAAGCTCTAGAGTGGAGGCTCAGTAGTTGTGGTGCATGGGCTTAGTTGCTCTGCGGCATGAGGGATCTTCACAGAGAAGGGATCGATCTCGTGTGCCTTGCATTGGCAGGCGGATTCTTATCCACTGTGCCACCAGGGAAGGCCCAATAAGTTTTGTTTGTTTGTTTGTTTTTGCTGCACCGCGTAGCATTGGAAACATGGAGTCTTAGCCGCTGGACTGCCAAGGAAGTCCTCAAGTATACAGTACAGTATTATTGTTAACTACAGTCATCATGCTGTACATTACTTCCCCAGGACTTATTCATCTTGTAACTGGAAGTTTGTACTCTTTGTCTTAACATTTCCTCATTTCCTCCACCCCCCAGCCCCTGGTGAAACAGGAGGGAAGGGGGCAGGGCACAACCTTTAAAAGAACGACATAGCCATATGACAAGACATAAATGGTTAGAACCAACTAGGATCAGGATGGCAGACAAGACTTCCACTAGACCTTAAGCTCAGTATACGCTGAGGCTTATACACATCAACACGCTGAATGACATACCCACAGGTGCCATGACCGTTCCCAAGGCTGACCATAAAGGTCAAAAAGTGGGCGGTGGCCCAATTCCTGGAAATCCCCACCTCTTCCCCCAAATATCTGGAATATTCCTCCCACTCATTAGCCTATTAAATTACCCACTCCTATAAAAACTGACAACCCCACACCCTGGGGCTGCTCTCACCTTCTGAGACGGCTCACACTCTGTCTGTGGAGTGTGTTTCTCTCTAAATAAACCCACTTCTTACCTATCACTTTGTCTCTCACTGAATTCATTCTGTGATGAGACATCAAGAACCTGAGCTTCATTAAGACCTGAGACCAGGTGTGTGATCACAGTTAAAAGACCGTGGGTTCAAGTCCCAATGTGGGCTTTGGCTAGGTTCGAGTCCTGGCACGTGGGTTCAAGTCCAAATCTGAGATGCACAGTTTCACCGGCAACCACCAATCTACTCTGTTTCTATCAGTTCAGTTTTTTTAAGATTTCACATATAAGTGAGAATATACAGTATTTGTCCTTCTCTGTCTGACTTACTGCACTTAACATAGTGCCCCTCAAGGTCCATCCATATTATCACAAATGGCAGAATTTATTTTTTATAGCTGATTATTATTCCACTGTGTATAAAAATACATTTCTTTATCCAAAGTGTCCATCCAACCTAAGTTGATGGACACTTAGGTTGTTTCCATGTCTTGGCTATTGTAAACAACGTTGCAATAAACATGAAGGTGCAGATATCTCTTTGAGATAGTTATTTTATTTCCTTCAGTTATATACCTAGAAGTGGGATTGCTGGATCATCTGGTAGTTCTATTTTTATTTTTTTGAGGAACCTCCATACTGTTCTCCATAGTGCCTGCGTGAATTTACACTCCTGCCAACAGTGCACAAGGGTTGCCCTTTCTCCACATCCCCACCCACACTTAACTCTTATCTTTTTGATAACAGCCATGTGGTAGACATCTCATTGTGGTTTTAATTTGCATTTCCCTGATGATTAGTGACGTTGAACACCTTTTCATGTACCTGTCGGTCATGTGTGTGTCTTTTTTGGAAAAACATATATTCAGGTCCTTTGTCCATTTTTAATAGGATTGTTTGGGTGTTTTGTTGTTGTAGCGTATGGTGCTGCATCTTTCTTCTCATTTCAACTGTATCTCTTCTGAATCTCTGTTTTTTAAAGATTCATGTGATTAGATTGGGCCCACTCAAGAAATCCAAAATAACCTCGCTATTTTAAGGTCTGTAACCTTAATTCCATCAGTAAACCCCCCTTTGCCGTGTAATGTAACATATTTACAGGTTTCAGGAATTAGGGCATGCACAGCTTTGGAGAGGCCATTCTTCCCACCACTAAGTAATATTTGCTGAGCCCTTCTCAGGGCAAGGCATGGTGCTGAGGCCTGCGGGTCCAGGATAAACAGTCCAGATGCAAACCTTCCCTCGTGGAGCTCAGAGCCCTGAAGAGCAAGGACCACTGCTCACACATGACCCCATTTGCAGGGCCTGGGACCCACTCAGAGGCCCATGTGCCATATGTCTAAAGCATTAGAAGGTATAAATCAAACCATACCGCCATGCCCCCTCCTCTCTGCAGTTTCTCTGGAAGGTGGTTTGCAGGGTGTCTCCACTGCAGAAAATGACAGGATGGGGTGGAAGCTAGGTTCGGGCTCAGCGCTCTTGGGCAGAGGCTGGCTGGATTTGCCCAAACCTAGGGCAGCTCTGACCAGGTCAATCTCCCCAGAGCACCGGGGCCTGTGAGACTCCTGCCCCAGGTGTCACTTTTCAGGTTCTGTTTTCCAGACAGTTCTAAACATTTCTCAGAATATACTACCAGCAAAATGGTGGGAAGGAATGTCACCTGGGGACCTCCACTCGGGAGTTTGGGTGGCCAGCTTCAAACCAGAGCAGCCTCTCTTGCTCTGGTTTCTTGGGGGCAGAGGTTGGGACCCTACCTGCTCTCCATACTCAGATCCCTTTAGCCCCCATCCATGGCCTGGGGTGGAAGGAGGGTCGTTCTGTCCTTTTTATTTAGAGTCCCTTTGCTCAATCAGTCATTGACTTCCAGGAAAATTTCTTAGGAGACCAAAAAGGACAAATCGTATATTTCAGTCTGTGTGATAAGCTGGCCTTTGCATGGCTCACCCAGTGCAGGGCCCTTTCTGCCCAGATGGCTGCAGTAGTTTCCAAGTCTGTTTGTATCTGCTGTGGTTCCCTGCAATATCACCACCTCCCCGCCAAAACCCACAGAGGCCAACACAACCCTTCACCCCTTCACAACCTTGGCCTCTCAGGCCCTTGCCTCTGTGCCTGCCCCTGGCCTCCCTAACCTGGCCTCCCTAACCTGGCCTCCCTAACCTGGCCTCAGTTTAGGTGCTTGAATGCAGTCTGCTGCCTCCTGCCCCACCGCTTTTGCAAGTGCAGTTTCTGCTGCCCAGAAGGCTCCTTCTTGCTTTACCTCCTTCCCTCCAATCACCTTGAGATACCAGCTTGGGGAGCGGGGTCGTCCTCAGGGATGCCCACCCGCTGCCAACCCTAGGCAGAGTCCAGAGTCCTGCTCTCATTCTTCAGGGAAACTTCCTTGGTTGGACTGTAGAGACATCACGTGATGTGGGTCAACTGGACTTAAGTTCAGGGAGGGGGTGGGTGGGGGTGGGGTGGAAGGGGCATCCAGGGTCCATAGCAGATATCCTCTCAAAGTGGAAGCTTTTTAATGACAGTTATTGAGCACTCACTGTTTGCAGGCGTGGGGCTAATTAACCCTCACAACCACCCTGAAAGGGAGGGGCTTTTATTGTCTTCATTGTACAGAGGAGGAGATGGAGGACAGCTGACTTGTGCACGGTAACTAAAAGGTTGTCAAGGTCACAAAAACTTCCAAGGAGGAGGGCGAAAGCAAAATCATAGAGAGGGCTGTCAGATGGAGGTGCCTTTTCCAAACAGCAAGTCACCCGCCCTCCCACCTAGTGCTTGACAGAGTGCATTAGCATGGCTAGCACCGCACTCTACACGTTCTTCTGCATCTGCTTCCCATGTGTGTAATTAATCTTGGAGCATCTTCCCACGTCAGTACAGAGAGATGGTCCTCTTGCTCATTACCTACTCCAATATCTTTTCTGGGAGAGAACGATTGGAAACAACCCAAATGCCCTTGTAAGGGCAAATACAAATAAAAACATTCCTTTCTGGTGCCCAAAAGGGAAAGAGACCTCCCCACTCCCTTTTCTTGAGCATTTACTTTAGAAAACATAAATTCTTTCTCTGCTCCTTTTTGCATGTATGCGAGGCTTTAAAAAAAGCTGAATGAGCCTCTTGCCAGTTTTACCACACAAGGGAACCCTCTGTTTGCAATGTAAATATCAGGAAGCCACACCCTTATCACCCAGTCTCCGGAGTGTAGGAGCTTAACTCAGGGTTTGGCTCCAAGTTGCAAAGCCACCTCCTTTCATAAAGATATGAGTTCTTCTTTCCTGTGGTTAAGGACAGTTAGCTAACACAGAGAGCCACCCCAATCACTAGCTGAGTTCAGAATGACAAATGGTGTTATCTACTTCTCTTACTTGAGGTTATCATTTGAGAACCTGGATGTAATAGGTTGTGTCTACTGGACTATATGGAAGGGTAGAGTTTCTTTCCGCCTGTGCAATCTCTTTAGCAGACAGTCTGTGATGTGCACCACAGTCAGGTTGAACATATATTCAATAGTCAAACTATTTTCTTTCTTTTCTACTTTTGTGGAGAGGTTTTTGGGGTTGGTGGGAGATTTAGTGTTTAATTTTGTCTCCAACACCTTCAAATGTCTTTCTACAGAGGGCTGGTTGAACAAATCTGGCACCTCCACACAGTGGAATACTATGCAGTCACGACAAAGAACAAGAAGGCTCTCTGCATCTTCACTGCTTCTTGAAAGTGCTAAGTACACAGCAGTTTACTACTTTGTATGTAAAAAGGCTCTATGTTTGAATTTGCTTACATTTGCATAATCTCTGGAAGAGTAAACAGGGAACAAATAAAAGTTCTCATGTATGTGTTAAGGGGAACTGGGCAGAGGGGGGAGTGGACAGGGATGGAATTTTTTTGCTGAACATCATTTTATATTTTCTGAGTTTTGAAACATGTGACTGTATTATCTATTCAAAATGAAAAAGGAAGGGTGGTGGCAAGCAAACAAAACAAACCTCTAAAGAAAAGAAGTCCCAGGACCAGACATTCTCTAAGCCCTTGATTCTGTTTATTTCTGAGCTCAGCCTTGACCTTAGAACCAACTGAAAGCTGATTATATTGAAACTTTGTTTTTGGTGTTCATGCTGGACTTTTTCTTGGAAGGCTGACCTTAGTGTAAAAGCAGGGAATGTCTTTATTTAAAAAAAGAAAAAAAGTAAAACCAAAAAACTATCAGGTAGCTAACATACTCTTCCCCCCTTTCCTCCTCCCCCCAGTTCAGAGGACTGCCTCCCAGTTCAGTGTCGGCCGGTGAATGGGGTGGGGGGATTCACGTTCAGAGTCTTGCTGTGGCCCCTCCGCCCCAATCCTCTCTCTGCCTCTTAGGAGGTCACTTAATCTCCAAGGAGTGGGCCTTCCTGGGTCAGCAGGGGTGACAGGAAGGGGTGCATGGGGTGCAATGCTCCTCCATACTGGGGATTGGGAAGCTAAGATGTCTGAGATTCCACCGTTAGCCATCTGTCTTCTAGAAGCTTCTCTGAGACGATGGGGGGGAAAAAGGATATGGGGAAGGGGTCATCTCTCAACGCCTCTGGCCACTTCTAGGCTTTGTAGATTGTCACTCCTGTTATTACTGTTGGGCGTCAGATCAGGATGTGCTGGGTGCTTCTGCATTTTATCCCTGTGCCAAACCTATGAAGTAGGTGTTATTTATTATAATCCCCATTTTATGGATGGAGAAACAGAGGGATAGAGCAATCAAGTGACTTCTCCAAGGTCACATAGCGTATAATGGGCAGCTCAAACTCCCAGCTCTTCTGCTTCTAACATCCTCCAGCTGGGTGCTGCAAATCGGTTAGAAGCTCTGCCTCCTAGCTCGCTACCACCGGCTCTGCGACCTTGGGCGCACGCCTTGCTTCGAGGGGGTCCCAGTTTCCGGGTGTTAGTAATGGGGGCGGGGCCTCATGGTGGACCACGCCACTTCAGTTGGCCTAGGTGGAGCACTGCAGGCTGCAGAAGTCAGCGGATGAGAAGAGCCTCAACACGTTGACCAGTGGGAACATGATAAGCGCTCCGAGGAGCGAGCCCAGCTGCACCGCCGCCCCGCACCACAAGAGGGCGCTGCGGCTACGGTCACGCAGGATCACGCCCAGCATCACCTTGACATAGCTCAGACAGCCAATGAACAGCACCCACGAAGCCACCTGCAGGCATTGGTTGGGAGAGACTCAGCAGTGAAGGTAACTTTGGGGCGAGCCCCAGGGGCGAAGGGCGCTTCTAGGGTGACCGAACAGGGCTAAGGGGACCCCATGGATTAACCTCTAAGTTCAAGGAGAGCCTTTTGGGGGTGACTCTGCTGGACTAATGGGGCCCCCTGAGTTGACCTCCCCAAGGACAAAGGAGAGCCCAATAGCTTTTCTGTCTCATGATCAAGTCAAGGGCAACTAAGAGAAGGCCACGCTGACATACACATAGTGGAAAGAGTGTGGCATTCAGGGGAGAAGCTGGACTGTCACCTTGGACCAGCCAGCTCACCTTCTTAAGCCTCTATTTCCAAATAAGAAGCATCCCTCCCCCGCCCCCCAACCTTGGGCTTCCTGAGTGAGTAACCACAAAGACTTTGGTCAAGAGAAGGGGCTATACTCTCGACCTCCCAGGCCTTGGCTAGCTGGGGGGTGGGAGGCGGACAGCTCCACAGGCCAGATACTTACGATGAGGACTTCTCCACTCCAGTGGCCCTGCATGAGGGGGCAGGGGCTCATCACGGCCATGGCCATGTTGTAGGCCCCAAAGCCGGTCCCGAGCACTGTAAGGACCCCCAGGAATGGCAGAGACCTAGGACAGAGCAGGGGGTGGGACGTGAATGGAGGAGGTGAGTAGCCTGACCTCTGCCCCTACTCCCCCACCCTGCCCCAGCCCCAGGGGGCCACATGGAGTGGTCAGCGTCTCCAGGCCTAGAGGTTAGACCCATGTGGAAACTTCCAGGCTACCCAGTTCAAGTGGGTCAGCGAGGTTCCTGGGGTCAAGGCTGGCCTAAGTCATCCTGAGTGTTAACAGTAGGGCCCAGCATCCCAGCAGGAAAAACAGAACAGACTCTAGTGCTACATGAGCCTGGTTCAAATCCCAGTTCCACCTGCAGGACTGGTCCCTAAGCCTCAGTTTCCTCACCTGCATAATGAGTCTTGTGGGGCCGGGGAGCAGAGTGTGCAGGGCCTGGCCCTGGCTGTGGGCCCACCTGGTACCATCTGCTGCCATTTCCTCCTGTGATACTCCCCAGCCCAGCCAGGAAGCTGCGCTGATGAGTGGGAGGCTTGGATCATGTCGCTGGCACTGCAGGGTGTGCTGTGCGACCTCGGGTGACCCTTCTCCCTCCAGCCTCAGCTACCTTGTCTACAACGTGAGGTTTGCATGATCTGGGGGTCCTGGTGGCTGGCTTAGATGCACTACACTGGTGGCCTTCCATGTAGGCCCTCGGTCTGACCACTGAGGACACCATCCTTCATTTGAGGCCTTTTCCCTGGGGTCTCCCTGGCCACATTCTTCAGAACACTGACAGGTATGCACCCCTAGGTGAGAGTGGAGGGGCTGCCCTGCCTCTAAGGACTCATTCTGCTCCAAGATTCTTGAATTCTGAGACTCTCAGACTGTATTTCTAACATTCTGGGCGTCTCAGCGTCCACAGGTCTGTGGCCTCTGGTCCCACTCCCTCAGAAATCTCCAGCTTCCCTCCACAGTTTTTAAACCTCAAGGGAGAAAAATCAGCTTTCTGGCAAAGTGACATCTTCTGTCCAGCTCTCCTGTCCTCATTACTCCTCCTTCCCGGGCTGGGGGGTGGGGGGTGGGCAGGGCTGAGAGGCTGTGAGGCCAGGCAGGGCAGAGGAGCACGTGGGAGGCAGGGAGACCTAAAGTTTCATGACCCCAAGGTGGGTGTTTCTCCTGTGCAGATCCGAAGTCCCTACATCAGAACCACTTAGGGTACTTATTAAAATTTGAAATTGGGACTTCCCTGATGGCACAGTGGTTAGGAATCTGCCTGCCAATGCAGGGGACACGGGTTCGAGTCCTGGTCCGGGAAGCTTCCACATGCCGCGGAGCAAGTAAGCCCGTGTGCCACAACTACTGAGCCTGCGCTCTAGAGCCCTCGAGACACAACTACTGAAGCCCGCACGCCTAGAGCCCGTGCTCCGCAACAAGAGAAGCCACCGCAACGAGAAGCCCGCGCACACCACAACGATGAGCAGCCCCCGCTTCGCCGCAACTAGAGAAAGCCTGCGCGCAGCAACGAAGATCCAACACAGCCATAAATAAATAAATATTTATATTAAAAAAAATTTGAAATCTAGGCTGGCTCAATCTGCATTTTATCAATTTGCCCAGCCATTCTTCTAGAACTGCAGCTGTAAGGGAGCCGGCATGGGCCGGAGGCAGGAGGGCAGGGCTGAAATCCTGGGAATTAGACCCCAGCAGATCCTTTCTCCAAGCCTCAGCGTTTCCATTTGTAAATGGGAACCTCACTTCCTGCTTGCTCCTCCGCATGGGCCAATGGTGGTGATGGTGGACCTGACATGAGCCACTGCTCTAAAAGCTTTACCAAATTAGCTCGTCTTATGCTCCCAGCAACCTAGGAAGAAGATCTATTATTATCCCCATTTTCTAGATTCCTGAGGCACAGGGAGGTGGAGTGACTTGTCCAGTATCACAAAGCTAGTAAGTGGCAGAGCCGGGATTTGAACCCAAGCAGTTGAGCCCCAGAAACCATATTCTTAACCACTACACATCCAGCCTGATAGGTGGGTGTGGGATTCTGGGTTCTGACATGAAGTGTGCCCCCAACCAGAGTTCTCCAGGGCCAGGTGGGGGTAGACCTGTTAGGCAGAAACATGGAGAGGAAGCAGGCGAGAGGGTTGGCCATGGAGCTGAGGGTGGCGGACAGGTGGTAGGCCACAGGCCCATAGGACAGGCAGGAGTAGGTCTGCACGGAGGGTAGCACGCCGTTCGTGAGTGCGTTCACAAAGGCCACCAGGATGTAGATGAAGGTCAGGTGGGCCAGGTGCTGGGGGGCTGTCTTCTCCTCCAGAGGCTCCTGGCCCTTGCCACTGTCCTCCGGGCCTGGGAGGCTCATGTCCTTCCCTTCCTGCGGCCGGATGGAGTGGAGGGTGACCTGAGAGCTGAGGAGGTCTTCTATGGAAGCTTCCCAGCGCCTGGGTTGACGCTGGAGCAAAAAGAAAGCAATGAGGCAGGAGGCCATCATGAAGGAGAGCAGGAGGAAGAAGACCAAGGGCGAGAAGTTGGCGGGGAGGTAGTGGCTTTCCAGATGGCCCATGGAGGCTGCCGTCCTAGCGAGCTCAGACACCAAAGTGCTGCCAGCGCCCTGGGAAAGACAAAACAAGGGTCAGTCGGATCCCTGGGTGATGTCAGGAAACAGGTAACAACAAAATTAATGATGACAATACAGGCACACCTTGCTTAATTGTGCTTCACTTTGTTACACTTCGTGGATATTGCATTTTGTGTGTGTGTGTATACAAACTGAAGTTTTGTGGCAACCCTACATTGAGCAAGTCTATTGGTGCCATTTTCCCAACAGCATTTGTTCATTTTGTATCTCTGGGTCACATTTTGGTAATTCTCGAAATATTTCAAACCCTCCACTAACAAAAAGATTATGACTTGCTGAAGGCTCAGATGATGGTTAGCATTTTTTAGTAATAAAGCATTTTTTAATTAAGGTATGTACATTGTTGTTTTAGACATAATGCTATTGTACCCTTAATAGACTACATATAGTGTAAACATAACTTTTATATGCACTGGGAAACCAAAAAAAATTTGTGTGACTCTCTTTATTGCAATATTGGTTTATTGCAGTGGTCTGGAACCAAACCCTCAATTATCTCCAAGGTCTGCCTGTATACAATAACATTAGGCATTATTATTAATAAGTAAGTGATGGATAATAAATGCTCACACTGACTGATTGCTCACTGGGCAGCAGCACTGTGCCTGTAGCAGCTCGTGTGCGCCTTCTGACGGACCCGTGCAGTGGGGTCCATTACCCCTGGTTTTAGAGGGCACAGAGGTGTCAGGACGGTTTGTCTTACCTAAGTAAGGGAGTATGTGGCGAAGCCAGTGCACTTGGTTCTTTCTGACCCGGAAGCTACAGCTTTCCCCACTTACTGCCCTCCAGGGCTGGTAACCACAGATATACATGCTCAGAGGAGGGGCTGGCTGGAGACAGGAGAGCAGCCCCACCCAAAGGCGCCCTGTGGCGACTTTTTTCCAAGACATATCATGCATCTAGACTTATGTATGTGAAATTTCAAAAAATTTAAATGTTATCAACTAATTCAAACTGTCGAAAAAGAAACATGCTTTCAGGCTATGGTGGCCCGGGCCACTGGTTTGCAAACGTGGCTGTGCTGCGGTGGTTTGGATAGTGTTAGATGTATATATTGTCCAATATCCAGTGAGGAAGTTTGATGCTGTAACACCACGAGGTATTGAAGCAACGTCTAAAGTCTATGGTTCTCAGCCCTGGCTGTACATTAGCGACGCCTGGGGAGTTTTGAATACATACAAGTTTACAATCCCTTATCTGCAATTCTGAAATCCAGAAAGCTCTAAAAGCCAGAATTTTTCTGTGACTCAGTTGACAGCAACACTTGGGCCGGATATGAGTCTGTTTACAGCCTTCATCTGCCTACTGGGCATAAATGCCCTGGGCTGTGGGCAGCGGGGGTTACTGGGCTGCACTGCTGAGTCACAGGCCCTGTCCCAGACTTGGGGTAAGTGTGTTCTAAAATCGGAAACTCCAGATTCCAAAACACTTCTGGCCCCAAGGATTTCAGAGATGGGGGTGAGGGGTTGCCCGCTGGCATGTCTCAGCAGCTCCCCCAGGTGACCTAAATTGCTGCCAGGTCAAGAACACTGGTCGACCCAACATCTAGGAAACACCTGCCCTCCGTATGATCTTGCTTATGACCACGAACAGAGCTGCAACAGCTCTGGGTAATGCCAGGTACCTGTGGGCTGTCCACGTTCCTGGTGGTCTCAGGGATCGGGGTGGTGTCCGATGTCTCAGTGATGTTGACACAGGTGGTGAGACCCGAGCCCTGGGCAAGAGCCACCAGGGCAGGCAGGAGGCCGCTGAGTCCTTCACCCACAAAGAAGGTGGTGAGGTAGTGGGTGGGCAGCCTGCTCATGAAGGGCAGGAAGGTGACGGAGGAGGTGCAGTCCACCAGGGCCAGGAAGAAGGTGAGGACCAGGAAGGCGATGCTGTGGTGGCTGCCCAGCACCCAGGAGGTGACATTCCAGAGGAAGGCGAAGAGGGTGCAGGCGACGGTGCCCACCCCCAGCACAGTGAAGACAACAGGCACCTCAGAAAGGCAGCCGGGCTGGAAGTGGTGGAGCAGGGTGACCAGCAGGGGGCCGACGTTGGCCAGCTGGATGATTACTGTGAGGTAGGAGGGCAGGTACCAGCCCTCGGGCAGCTCCGTTACCAGCAGGGGCAGCTCTACCCAGAGCCCGTTGATGGCCACCCAGGAGCCCATCCCGAAGGTACAGACCAGCAGGTGTATCAGGAAGGCCATGGTGACGTCTGCCCTGGGCCGGAGGCTGCAGCCTCCACAGATCAGCCTGCAGTGTTTGATGGAGAAAAGTACTAGGTGAGCAATGTCAGGTTCACCATCTAGCAAACGACCGTGCTTCTGGGCCCTCCCCATGAACAAGGTGGCTTTTTATTAGCAGAAAACATGGACAAGTTCCTTTATAAGTAAGCTTCCAGTGGGGAAGGCTTTCCTAATCATGACTTGTAAATCCAGAGACTACAAAAGAAAAATTTGGTACTCTCAACTGCATAAATCTTAGAACACGCAAAAGCAAGCAAACAAACAAAACAGCCTCTGCAAAAAATGCCAAAAAATACCAACAACAAGATCAAAAGACAGATGACAACCTGGGTGAAAATACTGCAATGTAAATCAGAGACAGAAGATTTATCTTCCTAGTATGTAAAGAGTTTTTATAGATTAAGAACAAAAAGACCCAATAGAGAAGTAGACAAAGGATATGAACAGTTCAGAGGAAAAAGTACAAATAAGTCTTAGACATATGAGAAGATTACCTTCATTCACTATGGGAAATGTCAATTAACAATGACTCCAAGGTGCCATTTCGCACTGTGAGATTGTCCCAAAGCCAATGTTTACCTGCCCTGGACAAAATGATGTATGTACGAGGTTATTATTTCTTGCGGCCTTGTTGGTAATGGCAAAATATGGGAGACAACCTCCCTGCTACCCACAGAAGAGGGGCTAGTGGAAGGGATGGCTGCCTCTTGGAATGGCACACATCTGGTACAAGGAGAGGGATGCAGGAGAGCTCACTGGCTGATAGGATAACGACAGGCCTCGAGGCCGAGCTGATAAGTGAACAACATCAAGGTAGGTAGACAGGAGAAAAGGAGTTAGAATATGTTCTCTTTGCTTGTATTTGCACAAAGCAGCCCTTGAAGGACACACAGAAACTGCTGGGATGTTCAGCACCTCGGTATAGATCTTTTTATATAATTTTGATTTGTGAACCAGGTAAACATACTATCTGGGGACTTCCCTGGCAGTCCAGTGGTAAAGAATCCACCTTCCAACGCAGGGGACGTGGGTTCGATCCCTGGTTGGGGGACTAAGATCCCACATGCCATGGGGCAATTAAGCTCACGCGCTGCAACTACCGAGCCCGCACACCTCAACTAGAGACAGAAAACCCGCACGCCACAACTAGAGAGAAGCCTACATGCTGCAACGAAGAGGCTGCGTGCCACAAAAAGATCCCGCATGCTGCAACGAAGATGCTGCATCCCACGATGAAGACCCGATGCAGCCAAAACAAAAAAATAAAATAAATATTTTAAAAAGTCAGGATTATTGTCAAAAAAACATTAAAAAAACATACTGTTACAAAAATAAGGTTATCTGATATAAAATTGCAGGCTGGAGTTTTTCTCCTCGATTTATAGAGCTCCCTCTCTGGACAGGCCCTGGGAGACTGCCTGACTGTAGCCCCCCTGGAACCATTCTGTGATCTGTTTACCACCTTCCCAGTTACCTGTGTCATACCACCTGGGCAGTTACCCTCAGTCTAAGGAAAAATATTGGAGAGGCTTTGTCAACTGAAAAAAAAAAATCAGCACCGCACAACATAAGGGCGGTGAGTTTCAGTTTTTATTCAGGGGTCTTACTGAGGACTATAGCCTCAGATAGCTCTGAGGAACTGCTCAGGAGAGGTATGGGAGGAGCCAGGATATATAGGAATTTCTTGGCTGGGAAATACATGTAGTCATGCATACATCTTGGTAAAAGATTACTGCTAATCACACACACACAAACACACACAAACCCAGAGAGCTCAAGTTAATGATTTTAGTGTTTTTCTATGTAAGGGAAGATGCAAGATTTCTGGGTCATTGAAATTCTTCCTTAGATCTGCATCTTAACTGTCTAGGGGCTGTATATCCAAAACAGAATGCTTCGTGCTGTTTTTCCATCCTGAATTCCCCCCAGGGAGCCCTGTCGGTGGTCAACTTCTGTGGGTTGCAACTAGATCCTTGTAGAGCTGGAGTGTCAGACAACATTCTTTGTTTACAGCTTTGAGTGAGACTCTGGAGCCAGCTGCCTGGACTTGAACACAGCACTGCCTCTTAACTAACTGGATGAGTTTGGACAACTGAGTTTGCCTCTCTGCCTCATTTCCCCCCTCTGTAAATAGAGGGCAATGATAGTATCGAACTCATGGTTTGTCATGAGATGCAACGTGTTAATGAGTATGTGTCGTCTCCGTGCCTGCCGCACAGAAAACGCTCACTAAGGGTTAGCTGTTATTGCTATGGTGCAACGCCAGGTTTGGTGACAGTTATTTTTTCTTTCTAATTTGCATGGAAATTAACATATGACTATTAAAATTAATAAAGGAAAAAAAGTTCCCCATGAGGTACCACCTGAAATACTGGTGGCACATGCACCATTTTGGAAAGAGATGTTGATTGGGCCGATCACCTCCTTTTACCGATGGGAAAAGGGGTAGGGTCTGCAGGGCTGTAGGGGCTCTGCTGAGGCTGCTGATGGGATTTGGAGCGGGTCCCCTGCAGCACTTGGCTCCCCTACCTCTCCTCATGACGCTAATCTCGGTTCTGCTCAATTCACATGGTCAGCCTTTAACTCCTTGTCTCTCTTCTAGAACCCGCAGGGGCAGCCCTGTGGCTACACCTCACCCAGGAAGCTCCTCTCCAGGTTCCCACATACAGAACTGACTCTCCAGTTCCAGACTCCTTTCCTCCTTCCTCCTTGGAAGGAACCCAATCCTCGGGCTGCCACCTCTTCCACTCTGGGAGGCAGAATGCGGAATGCAGCCCGACTTGCTTTCAGTCCCACTTCACCACCTCCTGTCTGGGGGCCTTAGGTGAGTCACTAAGCTCCATTTCCTCACCTGCGAAGCTGGCCCACTAACAGCCCAGGACAGGCCTGGTTCTGGGCATGCCCAGAGGACCCATGGAGAGAGAGCAAAATTCTGCCTTCACCTGTGCAGTGTTCCTTGCCTGGGGCGCCATCCCCCTCCCGTCCATATCCCAGATTTCTGCAGGACCCTACCCCCCAGGAAGCCTCATCTGGCTGCCCAGCCCTGGGACCCAGGACCCCCCATTTAGGGTTTTCCTGGTGTGGGTGTATGCTGGTACATTTCCCGGGGAGACTGAAGCCCCTGGAGGGCAGGGGCTGCTTTGGAATCTGGCTTTTTTTTTTTTTTTGCGGTACGCGGGCCTCTCACTGTTGTGGCCTCTCCCGTTGAGGAGCACAGGCTCCGGACGCGCAGGCTCAGCGGCCATGGCTCACGGGCCCAGCCGCTCCGCGGCATGTGGGATCTTCCTGGATCGGGGCACGAACCCGTGTCCCCTGCATCGGCAGGTGGACTCTCAACCACTGCGCCACCAGGGAAGCCCTGGAATCTGGCATTTTGACGGCAGAAGAGCCTTTACAGATGACCTAGCTCCGGATTTGTAAACTGGTAACTCACTGGCCGCAGGAGAGCAGCAGATGTATTATTCTGATGTGTGGCATGTTGTAAATAATTAGTTACTGAAATCCACAAGTCAGGAAGGAGGTGGCATACAAAACTCAGGATTTCTGGCTTCTTGGGAATATTCTGGAAGACCACACCAGGACAATGTGCCCACATGGCAACAATCACCCTTGGCCCTCTGTAACTTAGGGCACCTGCCTGGGCCTCTCCAGGCCCGTTAGACACTGCAACCCCTGATCAAGCCTAGCCCTTATTTCTGAGAGCAAGATGTGGCTTGCCCAGGATCCCCCACTAGTTGGGGGCAAAGTGGGGGCTGGGATCCAACCTTGGGCCTCTCAGTCCTGGACTCCGGGCACTGACTCCAGCCACCTGGAGGCAGAGGCCTGGGCTCAAATTGCAGCTTCAACCCTGCGCAAACAACTTAACCTCTGCTCTCTGATTCCTCTTGTGCAAAATGGGAGGGTCCCAGTACCAACATCAGAATTGTTAGGACCATGAACTTGCAAAATGCTAGCATGATGCCTGACACATAGTAAGTGCTCAATAAACGTGAATGATCATGATTACGATTTCAGCAAACATGTCAATTGCATTTAAAAACACACAATTTTCCCGAACACACTTCTAGATACCACAACACACATAATTCCTGATGGCAAAATTTTGTCATCACTTCCCCCTAAACAATCAACCAGGGATTATTAGGCACCTACTTTGTTCCCAGTGCTGTGAGGGATGCAAGCAGAAAAGCCACAGGGGCTATGCCCAGAGAAAAGTGTGAGGAAGAGGTGTGTGGGCTGCAGGACCCAGATGCATCATGGGCCAAAGCAGGCAGAGTTGCAGATAGAGGGGAGGGTGCAGTGGCTGGGACTGGATGGAAAGGCACGGTTTCCCACCTGCTGGGAAAACTAGTAGAGTAGTCTTGTTCAGGCTTCAGAGGCAGAAGTAGGCCTCTGACTTACTTGTGACCCTGCCTGGACTGCTGCTGCGTGTGGGTTTACACACTTAACAATTGTTACTAACTAGTCAAGCAGCACTTACCATAAGAAAGGGAGTGGGTCTTGGGATTTCTTGAGCCCTGGGGACCTGGCCAGTCCCCTGTGGTCTGGAAAATCTTGTGACTCACATGGTGAAAGAAACAGCATTGTTACAACTGAACCAGAGCTGCATTTTTGCGCGCAAACAGATGATATCAGTTTGCTGCCTGGAATTATAAACGGAAGCCCCCAGAACTACAATTTGAAGTCTCATCCGTGGGGTGGACGCACTGCCCGGGGACCCTTCCCAACTGGGACTTCAGATTGCTGTTACTCGGGACTTCCCAGCTGCTGTTTGAATCTGGATGAAGGTGTTGGCCCAATCCGGTGATGTATACTCGGTTATATCTCTCTAGTACTTTTATTCATCCCCTTCTAATGACTGTATATTGAAATTATGTTAAATAATCTTCTATTAAAGAAATTAATTAAATCTGTTCAGTTGTGTGAGACGAGTGGTTATTTTGCCAGCGAATCCAACGAACCTTGAAACTGAAAGCAGGCTTTCGGCGATACACCACACTACCTTGGCCAAGGCAGGTAACTCAATGGCTGCAAAACAGGGGCTATCCCGCCCTGGAGGATCGGTGGACTAGAGGAGGGAGAGAACATTTTTCAAAAGCCAGCAATTCATTGCAGCTTCTCAGCTGCCCAAAGTACTGTCCAAGTAGACCCAGAAATAGGTGCTGCCTGCCCACTCCCACCTGAGACCAGGATCTGGTATAAAGCAGGCAGAATCCCACTGGAAAAAAGCTGACCCACGTCAGTTAAGGTAGAGTTCTGCCTAGGACTGGTGAAACAATACAGAAGGAAAGAAAAGGTAGAGCATTCTATGATATTCCAAGGCTGAGGCTACTAGCTGCTTCCCACTGGCCACTCTTCCTTCTTCCTTAGTTATTACTGAGACCAGGTTTTTGGTTGGGCAAATGGCCACTGAGCTAAAGGACTACATTTCCCAGCTTCCCTTGTAGCTGGACATGACCATCCAATCAAGACCAGGCCAATGAAGTTGGAAGCGACTATGGAAGTCTCCTTAAAGGGAGTGTGCCCTTCTGTTCTTCTTTATCCTGCTGTCTAGAATTCAAATGTGACAGCCAGAATGCCAGCAGCCATTTTGCACAATGGGAGATGACATGGGGGCTAGATGGAGACTAGACGCCCTCAGGACTTTGTGGCCCAGAACTGCCACACCAGCCCTGTTCTGTCTGCCGTGGGACCATTTTGCTTGTTTAATGTTGTTAAGGTATAAGTAAGCTTCTATCTTGCTTAAGCCACTCTTATTTTATAAATAGCAAAGCACTGGCTAAGTGTACAGAGATATATGTTCAAGGATGTATAGTGACCAGTGATAGTGAAATGGAGCAGGACCCTACGGTCCTTGCCCCCATGTCCTCAGCCTGCCTTTGGTCTGTGGAAAAACTTTAGCGAAAGAATAAGTTTAATCAGAGAAGTGAGAAAATGCAGAAACAAAGGAAAACAGTCCAACAAAACTAAATAATGAGAGTTTAGTCATTAAGCAGAGTCAAGGACCTTTAGTTCCTTCTCAAAGGGCTATAGATAACATTCTGAGCCATATTCTACGAGCAGTCTTATAGATAGTGAAACCCCCGCCAGGTGGAGAAGTTAACTGCCTGATGATCAGGATGTAGCCGTGACATAAGCTGCCACAATTCCGAGAACTGGCCTCAAGAAATGGAAACAAACCAACCCTGGAACTAAAGATTAATTGTACTTAATCAGGATGACACTGGTCAGACCACTGATGATCAATTTCAAGGTGACTGTCAGAGCTGACTATGCTGTTTCTGCATGTAACCCCCTCCCTCTGTCTGTAAAAGCTCGTTTCCCCTGATTGTCAGGGCAGGGGGGCGGATGTCGGCCTTTGGACAGGCATCTGCCTGCCACCCCCACCACCCCGGTTGCTGGCATCCAAAATAAAGCAAACTTTCTTTTCCACTAACCTTGCCTCTTTATTGGCTTTTGAGCTGCGAGCAGCTGGACCCCACTTCTGGTTACAATAGTAGCCAAAAACTAATGAGTACATTTATCTCATTTACTATCAAAGCCCCACCTCAGAAACTCAGGTCCTGCTACAACTAGGATCTGATCAAAAACCCAAATCAAACAAAATTAGTTGTTGAGACATACCTTAAAGAGATACCAAAAGGAAAAGGTTAGGAGTAAATGTGGGGGCAAAGGTCTTCCAGAAAAATGCAGGGTGCGGGGAGAGGGAGAGGTAGCTCTCAATATGGAATTTGATGGCAAAAGTCAAAAGTAGGAACTGAGACCCAGAGTCATTTCATATTGAACAAGACAAATGCATAATGGAGTCAAAGCAGTAGTGAATATCTATATTCTGAATAACATTCTCCAGAAGCCTCAGAAATGCTGGGAGAAAAGGACAGAAGCACAGTAAATGGTGGGGTTTTGACCCATTGTTCCAGGCCTTGAGAGCAGAAGAAGGTAAAAAATAAACAAGGATATAGAAGAGGCAATAAACGATATGCCAATAAATGAAAATGATATGCTATGCAATAAGTGATATGACAGGCATATGCCTATGTCTATTAAGGAATAAGTAAATAATTAAAGGGAGGAAGCGAATTTGCAGAAGATGGTTACCTTTTATCACTTGAACAGCTATTCATCTATGAGGTCACAAGGTGGCCAGTTACACATTTACAAATATGTAGTTTTCCTGAATAGAACCATTTAGAAAATAAGACTTCTATTGGGTAGTCATTTAGGGAAAATAAATAAAGCTGGACCTCTTTCTTATCTCTTACTCAGCCCCCACCCCCGCCAAAAAAAAATCAATTTTAGCTGATCAAACGTTTAAATATTTTTAAATTAAAAAAAATCATAAAAATACCCCAAAGAACATATAGGCAGAGGGAACAGCTTGTGCAAAGGTCCTGGGGCAGGAATGAACCTAGGCCAGTGTGGCTGGAACAGTGGGCTTAATGGGGAGAAGAGGGCAGACAGGGGAGATAAGGAACCTGAATTTCATTTATGTGCAATGGGTCCCATGCACTGAGAGCCTAAATCCCCATAGGCCACCGAGCTTTCTCTGGGTCCTTAGGAAGGTGCCACCACAGCTGCGAGGGAACTGATTTGGCTCTGCAAGTCTCTGTTTCTTCATCTGGAAAAAAGTCACAGTGGTGTATGGTCCAGCATGACCCATCTCCTTTATGGTTCCCCTGCCTTGGCTTACTCCCAGCCAGCCACACCAAGTGCCATGTGCTCCTGGACCCCGGCGACACAGCCATCAATGGCAGTGGATGGGGGATGTCGTAGGCAGAGGGACTTGCCTGTGCAGAGGCCTCGTTTCTTCAGAGATCTAAGGAGTGGCTCAGAGTGTGTTGGGGATATTGTTTAAAGGTGCACATCTCTGTTATCTGTTTTTTCTACAGTGACCTTGCAGTTCTCGTTCATTCATTTATCCAGTATTTGTTGGATACTTGGTGTGTGCTGGACACAATCTCTGCTCTTAGGAAAGTGTGGGAAGAAACAGTCACTAAGCAAAGTAGGAACACAGAGCAAGTCAGCTGGTGATAGGGCTGTGGAGGGAAGAAGCTGGACAGGGGAGCAGGCAATCGGGAAGGGTGGCTGCAATCGTAAAATGGGGTTGTCAGAGGGAACTTGAAGGAAGCCTGGGAGTGAGCCATGTCAGGGGAAAGAGTGGTGGGGGGGAGGGAGCAGCAATTGCAAAGGCCCTGGGGCGGGGCCTCACCTGTCTTGTCCCAGCCAGAAACAGGTACTGGTGTTGGAAGAACAGCCAGGAGGCCAGCGTGGCTACAGCAATTCCCGTGGGGAGGAATGGGCAGGTCATGTAGGGCCCTGTAGGCAAGAGTCTGGGGGTTTTCTCTGAGCTAAAATCTCCATTGCTGGACAGAGGTGGGCCCAGCTCTAATTTCGTTTTTAACAGAATCATGCTGGCTGTTGTGAGGAGAATAATGGGGGGCCAGGGTGGAAGCAGGAGTGAAACTTGTTAACCCATTAGGAAGCTGGTGCAGTTCTCCAGGCAGAAAAGATGAAAACAATAACAGTAACAACAACTACAACAATGGCTGCTATTTCTTGCTGCTTGTCTTGCAGGCCTGGCGCTAAGCACTTCACACACACTATCCATCAAATCCTCTCAACAATCCTGGGACAAGCATTATAATTGTCTTCATTTAAGAGATGAGGAAACTGAGGCTCAGAGAGGGAAAGTCATTTGCCTGAGGTCACACAGCTGGTCATCTGGGAGCTGAGGTTTGAGCCCAGGCATATCTGACTGTGGACCCAGCCCTCTTAACCAGCCTGAGCAGGGCCCTGTGGGTGAGGGGGTTAGGAAGCTGCTGCAGGGGCCAAGCTGAGCAGGATCCCTTTCCACTCACCTCCAGTCTCCCCAGCACTTGGGCTGGGAAAGGGAGAAATGGGGTTCCGGCCCTGGAGAACCTGGGAGAGACTCCAAGACATACCTGTTTCCCGGGCCCCTTCAGTGACTGTGGGAGACCAGAAACCTAAGGCTTTGAGTGAGACACTTGAGATGCTCCCACAACAGATGGGCAAACACAGGGAAGCCAGAAGGACAGCCTCAGGCAAAGGTGTCTCTTCCCTTCACATTCTTGCATGGAGAGCTGAGTCCCAGGCCCAAGGGAGTGAAGGGAGTAGAAGGTGAGGGGCCAGCGCACCCTCAATGTGTGGGCTGGGCCATCTCCTCCCCCACCAGGCAGGAAGGGCCTTGTCCAGCCTTGCCCATCAGAGCCCGAACCTCCAACCCTGCACTCTGTCCTGCTCTTTGCTTTCTTCCTTTACAGCATCACTGGGCATCAGCTTGGGGACGGGAGTTTATCTGTGTCTATCTGTCGAGTGCTGCTCTCTCCCACGTGAGCCCGGCCCTGTCCTCTCTCCCAGTGTCCAGATGGCCACTTGGTTTGCTAAGGGCTGGGCCACCTGATCGAGCCTGCCTCAACCATGTGTGTTAAGTCGGCCAGGGCAGCCTGGGCAGTGCCAGGTGACGGCATGGGCACTGGCCACATACTGCTCCCAGACAAGGGTCTGAGTCAATGTTGTCCCAGGTTCCAGACTCCTAGTAAGACTAGAGGGGTGGGGATGTGGTCCAGGCAGGAGCAAGATGGCTCTGAGTGGACGAAACAGGGAGACAGAAAGGGGCAAAAACAAAAAACCTAGAAGAAGAGATGGAGAGATAAAGACAGAGACTGAGACACAGAGAGACACAAAGAACCAAAAGCTAGAAGCAGAAATGGGCAGGAAGACAGAGGCACAGAGGCAGGGCAAAAGGAGGGGCTGAGATGAACAGGAGGTAGAAGCAGAGGGGAGAGGCTGTGTGTGCTGGAGGCCTGGCCCAGGTAAGCCACCGCCCTCGTGGCTCACATCCACGTGTATCAAGAGGGCTTCACCTCTCCTCGCCATAAGCTTGGCATTACCCTGGGCCGCATCCCATCTCAATGTTCCCATCTTACAGATGTGGGGAAACCAGGCCCAGAGAGGAAGCAGTGCTTGCCCACACCTTGTCCAACCCCTGGTCAACCAGGCCTGTGCTCACTTGGCTGTGCACCCTCAAGCCAGCTGCTCACCTTCTCTGGGTCTCTGTGTCTCCAAAGGGTCTGAGGATGCCCAGGCTTTTAGAGCTTGGCTGCCAGGGAGGAAGCAAGGAGATAACGGGAGCCCAGCCAGCCAGTGGGGACTGTGAGTTCCCTTTCTCCCTCTCGCCTCTCCCAGGCCCTGGAAGGGCTTCAGGCCTCCCAAGGGGATGAACTTGGCTGGGTTTCTCTCCCTTCAGTGCCCATCCTAACCCTCGGTCTCCGTGCCAGGCTGGTGAGATTCCGGCCCCCACCTGGTAGCAACAGCTGTCCCAATGGTGTGGAGGTGCAGCCGGGTAGAGGTCAGGGGGGGCGCAGTCTTTTGGCCTGGGGAGGAGGGGTCTGGAGTCCACCCAGCCGGCTCAGGGTGCCCCAACTCCAGCCGGACCTGCGGGCCAGCGGAGGAGGAGACCCTTCTTCCCCGCTAACCCTCGGCCTCCAACCCAGCAGCTGAAATTTCCTTTCCCCACGGCCAGGGGAAAGGCCATGGGCCACCTGCTGTCCCCAGACTAGACTGTCCCCTGGTACTTGCAGCTGTGCACTTACAGGCCTGAGTCGCCCGGCTCGGCTGGCTTACCTGCTGGTCCTGTTCCCAAGTGGCTCTGCATGGGCGGGGCCAGAGGCAGCCGGTTAGTATTAACCTGTCCCCGCCCCAAGGAGGGGGAAAGGCGGGGGCAGGGTGGGCGGGGCTCACCGAGAGCCTAACCGTGTGTCTGAATCAGCCCAAGCAGCCCAATCCAGAGGGTCCTGAGGATTCAACTTAAAAATAAAGGGCTCATTACTCAGCGCTTTAACCCCTAGAAGACAAAAGAGCTGCCCAGGCATTGGCTCCGGCCCCACCTTCGGGCCACCGTAATTCCCTTCGTGCAGGAATGGCGCCCCCTGGAGCAGAAACTCTTGGTTCAAATAGTGGTGCTTAAATAAGTCACTTGGAAAGTGGGGAAAATAATAATGCCCTCCTTGTGGAGCAGAAGTCAAAACAGCCAGTGTGTGCTGAGCGGACTCTGTGCCAGGCCCTGAGCTTGATGTGCATTAATACGTTTAATCTACCACAGGCTTTTTAAAAAAAAATTATTTATTTATTTTTGGCTGCGGTGGGTCTTCGTTCCTGCACGTGAGCTTTCTATAGTTGCGGTGCGTGGGCTTCTCATTGCGGTGGCTTCTCTTGTTGTGCAGCACAGGCTCTAGGCGCGCAGGCTTCAGTAGTTGTGGCTCGCAGGCTCAGTAGTTGTGGCTCGCAGGCTCTAGAGCGCAGGCTCAGTAGTTGTGGCCCATGGGCTTAGTTGCTCCGCGGCATATGGGATCTTCCCAGACCAGGGCTCGAACCTGTGTCCCCTGCATTGGCAGGAGGATTCTTAACCACTGCGCCACCAGGGAAGCCCTACCACAGGCTTTTGGGGAGATACAACTACTATCCCCATTTTACGAATGAGGAACCAGAGGCCCAGAGAAGTCAAGAGTCTGGCAGAGCTAGTCTCTGATATCCACTGACAAATACTGCTCTGCCAAATAGTAATAGTTCATATCCAATTAAATCTGTCAATAATCCTAGGCAGGTGCTACTTTTATTCCCTACTTTGTAGATGGGGAAACTGAGGCTCAAAGAGGTTAAGTGACTCCCTCAAGGTGCTATAGTCGGTAAGTGCAGGTCAGGATTCAAACCCAGACTCAAACTTGTGCCCACACGGTGTGAAATGAATCTCACAGGGCCTGGCTCTCTGTGTGTTGAGGTCTACAAATAATTCTGGCTTGCTTTTTGTCTTATTCTCTGAGACAGTCATTTACTTGATAAGCAATCACTCCCCTGGCAAATGCTTGGGGTGAGAGGTAAGCAGACCCCAGGGGAGGAGACCGGGCCCCTCTCTCAGCTGGCAGGGGCTCAGGAAGTGATGAACCCAACACTTTGGGTCGTAGGGACACAAGAATTTGCTCGTCCTCTACCAGGATGCAGCCGTGAGGCTGCTGCCCCCCCAAATCTCTTCTTCCCAGTGATGCCCCCTCCCGACTCTCAGGAAGTTCTGCCTAAGGTGTGACCCACATCCATCTCACGGGTGCTCCTATATCATTTTTATTTTTAACTTAAAAATATATCTTTGGGGAATTCCCTGGCGGTCCAGTGGTTAGGGCTCCGAGCTTCCATCGCAGGGGGTGCGTGTTCGATCCCTGGTTGGGGAACTAAGATCCCGCATGCCAGTGGCGTGGCAAAAAAAAAAAAAAAAAAAAATCTATATCTATCTATCTTATCTATATATCTTTATTGTCAACCTTCAAAGACTCCCCTGTTTCTCACCAAATGAAGAGAAATGCCCAAGCCTCGCATTTACATCCTTTCTCAGCTGGGACCAATAAATCTTGACAACTTTATCACTTCCTCTTTCTTATATGTAGCCTTTGCTACTTACAACCAGAACTGCTCACAATTCTCTAAGTGTTGACAGTACTTTTAAGCCACCAAAATTTCCGTACTGATCCTTCTATTAGAATATCCGTTCTGCCCCATCTTTTTCTGCCACAGTCCTACACATGTTTCAAAGCCAATCTCAAATACCACCTCCTCCAAAGAAACCTTTCTTGACATCCGTGTCTAATATAACCAGTATACCCTGGGAATTTAATGTTTGTTGCATATGTGAATGAATGAACCCCAGCCACAATGTTCCCCCCTTCCTTGTCATCTCCAGATATTTGTATAGTATCTGTTGTTTAGTTAATAGACATTAATTAATTAATTAAAAGTTGTTAGCAGTTTCAGGTTTATGGCAAACCATTCTTTATACAGTGGGGCAATACAGTGGGGCACATCATCCACGTCATTCTGAAGTTTGCTTTTTCCGCTTAATATCTTAGAGATCTTTCTATATTCCCAGCATTGAGACCTTCATTGATTGGCTTCATTCATTCAACAAACTTTTATTAAGTGTCAGTGGTATGTCAGGCACTGTGAGAGAAGCTTAGGATATAAAACTGAACAAAATAGACAAAGCTGTCGTCCTTGGAGAGCCGATATTCTTTCTGGTGGAACAAGATGGACAATAAATGGTAAAGAATAAGGAAATTATTCAGTACATTAGAGGATATGCTCTGTAGAAAAAAGAGAGAGCAGGGTGAGGGGAAGGTGGAGGGGGGAAGGACCCAGTGGGGGCAGGTTGCAGAGTGCAGGGAGCCTGTAGAGCCACTTTGAGGGAGTCCCAGGATGGGAACGGCAGGACCTAGCAGTGTTCCATCACCCAAAAGCACAGGGGTGAATTTAGCCTGCCCCCATTGCTGGGTGCCTGTCATTTGCCATCAAGAACGACGCTGCAACAAATACCGTGGCAATCTGTCCTTTTGCCCAGGTCTGAAATACCTGTAGAATCAATCCCTGGCCGTGAACTACAACATACTTGAGAGCGATCACCCAGCTGCTCTCCAAGGACGCTGCACCAGGACAATGAGTCCTCCACAAAGCGCTGCCCCGGGTGATCCCAAACAGGTAGACTCTTCTGGCCGGTCAGGAGGTCGCTCATATTCCACCAGGAGAGTTTCCAGGGCTGATCACGGATCAGCTGATCCGTGGCGGGTCCCCCCAGGGCAGGCACCGGAGGTTCACTCGCAGTTGCGGAGATGTGCAGCGCTTTCTGAACGGGTTGATGGGCAATTGGATTAGGGGCTGAAGGCGCCACTGCCGTTACTCAGAGAAGCCACCAGGGGGTGCAGGGAGCCCCAAACTCCGGGGAGCTGGACCTTGCAAAGGGCATCTGGACTCTTAGAACCTTCTCACTGGGGTTGTGTGGGGCCTAAGTGCCAACGTGAGAAAAGGTGGAAGGTGGGAGGAAGGAGGAAAGAGAGCAGGGGAAAAGAAGACGCGGGAAAAGAGGATTAGGGAAAGGGGCTTCCAAGGGTGCCTCCAGACCAGTTTCAGGACTTGTTTGCTCCCTGATCAAGGCTCACAGCATGGTGCAGACCCCACCAAAGGGAATACAATCTCATATCCATGAATTGAATTCAAGAGTCCAGAACAGACTGGAGAAAAAATTCACAAGATAAATATGTGCAGTATGATGATTCCATTTGTGTAAAAAAAATTATATTCTCTACAAATAAAAGCTACATATTCTTTAGGGCTGCGTGTGTGTTTACCACATATACGTCTATAGGAAAAAATCTGGAAAGATGAATTTCAAATTGACACCAGTGGTTACCTTTGGGACTGTGTGTGGAGGGGTTCAGGGAATAGGAAGTGGAATGAAGAGGACTTTAGACTTAAATGAAATATTTTACTTTTCTAGGAGTCTAGAACCCTGTTAATTGTGTAATCTAAAGTTAAAAATTGCTGAAAAAAAGAAAAAAATGAAGAAAATGAAATAAAAGGAACATCAAATGCCATCCTAGTGTCGCAGCAATAGAAGTCTTACATGCAGCTCAAGGGGGGTGACAGCCTCCTCTGCTCTGCTGAGAGCATACCTAGGACCTCCTTTCCTCTCCTTGGCTCTGTTCTGTGTGAAGAACAGTGACAGCTCACGGCACGCCAAGAGTTGAAGGTGGGGGGAATTGTGGTGCCACCTGAATGAGGTGTGCAGGTGGGGGAGCACAACCCTTACCCAAGCTGGAAAAACTGGGCTGGAATGGGAACAACTTTCAGGTGTGTATGTGGCAAATGGGTCCCTGCTGACAGACCTCTGCTGGGCAAGGTCCTGCCCTGGGGCAGGATTCCAGGAGTGAAGGATGGTGGAAATTCCAGCCCAGATGGGGTAGAGATTTCCCATCTAGCTAAGTAGGGAAGGTGTGGGCTAATCTGGGGATTTGGAATGTATGCAAGATGAGGCAGCATGATGCTTCCTAGGAATGTAGGAATGCCAAGGATGGACTCCCAGCATCCTATGGGAGGTTGTGGGGGATTTCGTGAAATGCCCACCCAGCTCTAGAAAACAACAGCTGGGAGGCCAGAAGGAGCAGCCATTGAGATGGAGATCAGACCTCAACCGTAGGTGGGCCTCAGTATCTTCATCTGTAAAATGGGTGAGGGCTGGGGTATGGTCTCTGATTTTTTTCCAGTCAACTATGTTCCAGGGTTCATACTGGCCCTCAACGTGAGGATTTGCAGTTCCAATCATTGGCCACCAGAGGTCGCCTCTGACAGGCTTGAAAAAGAAAAAAGCCAGCCTGGTCTGAAGAGGTACCTGAGGCTGGGAGTCTCTTTCTTCCTTTATCTCTCTTTTACGTGACTATTGATTGAGATTAACTCTGTCCCTGCACCGGTGATACAGCAAGGAACACGGTCTCTGAAGTGGAGCTGCTCTCTCCTCTCCCAGCTCCTGTTTTTCTCTCACACCCCACATCTAATCTCTCAGCAGATCCTTTGGGACCCAGACTCGGGCCACTCGGTACCCTTCCACTGCCGCCACCACGCTGTCCAGCCTCCTTCATGTCCTGCCTGGACTTCTGCGGTCATCGCTTCACTGGCCGTCCTACTTCTCGCCCTTCTGCCCTCCACAGCACGACTCAGAGCCTGTCCTGCCTCTGCTCAGAACCCTCCCAGCCCTGCTGGGTTCCTCCCCATGGACCGGCCCCGTGGGGTTCTGCTCCCATCACACTGAGCACGGCTTCCTCCCTCCCCCCTCACTCTCCACTCCAGCCACACTGGCCTCCCCGCTGTCTCTCACGTGGCAAACTCGTGCCCTGCCTCAGGGCCTTTGCCTTTGCTGTTCCCTCTACCTGGGGCTCTTTCTCCAGGCAACCCCGTGGCCCCTCCCTCACTTTATTTAGGTCTCTGCTCAGACTCACCCTTCAGAGGTGACCCCTTATTAAAGTAGCTTGGTCGCCGACTCTGTCTCCCTGCACATGCCGCTCCTGTTTTCCTCACTGTGGCCTTGATGCTGTGTTACGTGTTCTCTCGTGTACCTTGTTTGGTGCCTGACTCCCACCAGCATCAGCTCGACAAGGGTGGGGACCATGTCTGATTTGTTCCTGGCTGAGGCCCTGGTACCTAGTTTGTGCCTGGCACACCGATAAGCTCAGGAAATATTTGTTGACTGATGAGTGACAGGGGAGACCTTGAGAAGGGACAGCTGGGCGTGAGGGTAAGAGTGACTTTCAGGTCCCTGGGTGAGTGACAGGTGGAGGGGAGCTGGGCTGCACTATGGAGGGGGGATCCTCTCCTGTTGGGGGGCACCGCGCCCTCATCTCAACCTCCTCACACTTCTGTCCCCCACCCTCCCGCAATGCCCCTGACTTGCTGGGGGCCAGAGGCAGGCTTCTGACCCTTTTGGCACCACAGGCCTTCTCTTCACCTCTTCCCTCTGTAGGACTGTGTGTCCTGGGTCCTCAGGAAGCACCCAGGCCCTGGAGACAGGGCATCTGGGTCAGACCTGGGCCTGTTTCCCCATCTGTCTAGTGAGGTAGCCAGTGAGAGGCAGATGCCCTGGCCCAGGTCCAAAGGGGGGGATGGGCTGATGTGAAGGGGCTGTGTCCTCCGCCCCTCCCCACTCCAGACACTGGCAGTGTGGCCGGGCCCCTCGAGGACAGCTGAGCTGTTGGCTTCCTGCCTGGTTCCAAACCTGAGAGCAGATATACCAGGGAGGGGACAGTCAGTGGCGAGGCCTGCGGAGCTGCTCAGAGCACCAGAAGCCAGCCCAGAGGGGAGAATCAGGGGGTCCCAGGGGAAGGAGCCCCAAAGCTTCTGGTTTTCCCAACCCAGAATGTTCTTCCCACCTCGCCCAGGCTTCCTTCACTCTCATGGCATGTTCACAATTTTGGCCATGCCCAGAGTCTGCCATAATGATTGTTTCTTAACATGTTTTCTTCAAATCAACTGGCTAAGATTGAATTCGAAGAATTTTAGACACACAGAAAAATACAGAATGACATTATGAACTACATACCCAATACCCAAATTTAACATTGGCATTTTCCATATTTGCTTCATTTATTTCTTTCTGGAATATCTTAATGTGAATTATAGATAGCATCAGTTTTTGTCCCCAAATACTTTAGTTGGCATGTCCAAAACGTAAGGCTATTTCCAGGACCACTGTTTCACTTAATAATATCAACATTTCTCTGATATCTAATATTTAGTCCACAACTGACTTCCTTAATTTTCTCCAAAATGTGTTTTACAGTTGACCATGGATTCATTGTAAAAGGAAACTTGGCACACGAAATGAAAAGCAAGTATCTTCTGCCATGAATAGAATGTACCTCTGGAAGTGGAGACAGTGTTTCAGGCTGATGCAGTGCCCAGGTTGCAGCTGAGGCCTGCTCTCTACTTGCTATGCAGGAGACTCGTGGGCACTGGTGTCAAACACAGAGCAGCAGAGAAGACTTTCTCACTGATGTAAGGAGACTTGAAAAGGACTCAGGAAGGGAATCACCTTTTCCACGTTGGGGTCAGAGTTATTTAATGCGGGACTGGTCCGCAGGGCCAGGGAGGTGTGGGCGGGCCAGGAAAGTGGCCCATTCCCAAGACTCCAGAAGGTTCTGGGGAAGGACCTGGGATTCCCGGAAGACCATGCTGCAGTGGGAAGAACACTGGAGGGGAGTTGGGAAGGGGTGGATCTGTCCCTGCTCTGATTTGGGCCTCTGTGTTTCTGTCTGTAAAGCTTGGGAAATAGTGATGCCAGGACAGGCCTTCCACCCCACCCCTCCCCCGCTCCTGCCAGGGATCCTGAGGACCTGCGTGACCTTCCTGCCCTGGATTCCCATCTCTTCCAGCTCCATACCTCTTTCTCTGTTCCCCTCCTGTGCTCTGGCTCGGTCTTCTTGCTCACTCTCTGGGCTGCAGCCCAGACATGACTTCCTTCTAGAAGCCTGCCCTACCCCCTCGTCTGGATCCCACAGCTGCCCGTGATCACTCACAACTGTAATCCCTGTGCCTTCTCTGTCTCCCCCACTGGCTGTGGGCATGGAACGCAGAGAGCTTCTGTCTTGTTCACCACTGTATCCCCAGCCCCCACCTCAGTGCCTGGCACATAGTAGGATCTCAGTAAATTTGTTGAATGAACAAATGATTATTATTGCATTTCTCATCCCAATCTCTTTGCCTCTTCAGGAGTTTCAGAATGGGCATTTGGTCCTTCATTCACTCATATACATATATATATATATATTTTTTTTTTACATTTTCTTTCTCCATTCATCTGTTGATAGACACATTGTTTCCATGTTTTGGCTATTGTAAATAATGCTACAATGAATATGGGGGTGCAGAAATCTCCTAGAGATAGTGATTTCATTTCCTTTGGGGCTATACTTGGGAGTGGAATTGCTGGCATGGTAGTTCTATTTTTAATTTTTTGAGAACCTTCCATACTGTTTTCCAGAGTGGTTGTGCCAGTTTACCTTCCCACCAGTAGTGCACAATGGTTTCCCTTTCTCCACATCCTCACCAACACTTGTTATCTCTTGTCTCTTTTTTTTAATCTCTTGTCTTTTTGATGACAATCATTCTGACACGTGTGAGGTGATATCTCTGTGGTTTTGACTTGCATTTCCCTGATGATTAGTGATTTTGAGTACCTTTTCATGTACCTGTTGGCCATTTGTATGTCTTCCTTGGAGAAATGTCTATTCAAGGATCATTCCCCTGAAGCCCATGCACCGCAATGAAGAGTGGCCCCCCTGCTCAACGCAACTAGAGGAAGCCTGTACGCAGCAATGAAGACCCAACAGAGTCAAACAAAAAAAAAAAGTACTTTAAAGGATCAATCCCTTATCAGATATATGCTTTGCAAATATTTTCTTCTATCCTTTAGGTTGCCTTTTTATTTTGTTAATTGTTTCTTCTTTTTTAAAAAATTTATTTATTTATTTATTTATTTAATTTTTGGCTACATTGGGTCTTGGTTGCTGCATGCAGGCTTTCTCTAGTTGCAGCCAGCGGGGGCTTCTCTTGTTGCAGAGCATGGGCTCTAGGCGCGCAGGCTTCAGTAGTTGTGGCACGTGGGCTCAGTAGTTGTGGCTTGCGGGCTCTAGAGCACAGGCTCAGTAGTTGTGGCACACGAGCTGAGTTGCTCCGTGGTATGTGGGATCTTCCCGGACCAAGGCTCAAACCCGTGTCCCCTGCATTGGCATGTGGATTCTTAACCACTGCGCCACCAGGAAGTCCTGTTAATTGTTTCTTTTGCTGTACAAAAGCTTTTTGGTTTGATGTAGTCCTAGTTGTTGATTTTTGCTTTTGTTGCTTGTGCTTTTGGTGTCATATCTAAAATATTGCCAAAACCAATGTCGAGGCATTTTATACTCATGTTTTCTTGTAGGAGTTTTACAGTTTCTTAGGTTTAAGTTTTTAATCCATTTCCAGTTAATATTTTGAGTGTTGTAAGATAGGGGTCCAATTGCATTGTTTGCATGTGGATATCCACTTTTCCAGGCACTATTTATTGAAGAGACTATCTTTTCCTCATTGAGCATTCTAGGTTCCTTTGTCAAGTATTAGTTGACCATATATGCATGGGCTTATTTCTGGGCCCTCGACTGTTTTTATACCAGTAACATACTGTTTTGATTAGTGTCGTTTTGTAATATTGATTGATATTTTTAGAAGATCTGCCTGCACTGGGTGGAAGATGGATGTGGGGAGAGAGGGCAGGAGTGGCCCAGAGTCTGAAGCAGGGTCCAGGCATAGATGGGACAGGTGAGCCCATTTTGTGCCTATCCCCAGGGTGAGGAGTCTGAGGAATCTGTGCTGAGAATGGGCCTGGGGCTTGCAGTGTTTGGACCTGCGGGTTGGACCCCAGCAAGAGAGAAAGGGAGGTGGGGCTCCTGCAGCACCACAGGCTCATTTGCATCTGATTTGCATACAGAACAGAGAGGTCAAGTTGAAAGCTGAAAAGGCCTGCTCCAGGCCCTTAGGTGGAGGGTCTTGGGTGTTAAGTTTCCACAAAGATTCTGTCTCTGGGGCCACGACCTTCCAGTTCTAGAGGGGCTCTACTGCCCCCAGCTGCACTCTGGCCTTGCCCTGCCATCTGGGGTTGGAACACTAGGAGGACAAAGGCCCCTCACTCTCAGCACACTCGTCCCCTGCAAAATCCCATCTGTCAGGCCCAGCCTCTGACCTTCCAGGCTCACAGGCTGTAGGGTTGGGGCGGGGAGACCCCCGAGCCCTGAGGAGACCCAAGCCTCCCCTCCCAGCCTCCACCATCTGTCCTGGTCTGCACAGGCGTCATCTTGCTTCTGTCACCTGATCAGTGTGATCCAGGCTAGTCACCTCCCCTCTCTGGGCCTTGGTTTCCCCATGTGTCACATGCAGAGGTGGGATTGGGTGGAGTATCATTTGTCACAATTAGAAAAATACTGGGGAAAATATAATGGAATAGGAACAAAAAGGTGTTATTAAATTCTAGTCTACCTTCAAGTAAAAGAAGCCAGGCACACGTACTTCCTTGAGGTAACTAGACTTGGTGCAAGGGACGAGAAGAGGAGTAACTCTGACTCTAGAGCTATACCATTAAGTACAATAGCCACTAGCCTTGTGTGGTTATTTTCATTTAAATTAATTAAAATTCAATAAAATGTAAAATTCAGTTCCTCAGTTGTGCTTAACCACATTTCAAGGTCTCAATATCCATGTGTGGCTAGTGGCTACTCTACAGGACAAATATAGAACATTTCACCCACATAGAACGTTCTAGCGGACAGTGCTGTCCTAGAGGATTTATTTGGTACATCTAATTAAAAATAGTTATCCCTCTTTTCTCCTACTGTGGGAAACACTGGGTTTGATTTTTAACCTCACAGTGAAAACCACCATCTCTTTCTTTCTTTTTTTTGGGGGGGTATTGTACTTTTAAAAATATTTTTTATTGAAATATAGTTGATTTACAATATTGTGTTGGTTTCAGGTGTACCACAAAGTGATTCAGTTTTATATATATATATATATATATATATTATGTATATATACATATATATATATATATATATCTTCTTTTTTAAACTCTTTCCTATTATAGGTTATTACACGATATTGAGTATAGTTCCCTGTGCTGTATAGTAGGACCTTGACTATCATCTCTTTCCACTCTGACTTGCCCTGGTGTCAGGTGATGGCTTAAGGACCATTTCACTATCACAGTCTACGGGATGAACATGATGGGCATCTAGGGTTTTAGACTGAAGGGATTCTAAGGATTTGATGACCTCAGGATTTAAAATTCTGCGATTTTCAGGTTCAAAACTTGTCCGCACTCCTGAAACCTGAAGGATTTGGGAGTGGAGAGCTGATGGAGCTCAGCTGGGGCCAAATCCCCCCTGATCCTCAGGCTTGTCTGCTCCCTCCCCTACTTCCCTCAGCGGTCCACCTGCCCCCTACCCCCAGAGGACTGTTGGGTGCCCTAGGTGTTTGTGCTGGCACCTGGTGCAGCTGGCTTCCTGGCTCCAGGACCCAAGCCCGTGTGCTCTCTGCCAGGATTTGAGGAGATCTATCGGGAGCCCCCGTGATTGTGCTGTATAATCTCTGATATTGTCATTAGCATAGCACCCTTTTATTGAGCCACACCCTGGCCAGGTTTTGCTGGCATCATCTTGGGTACTCAAGGTAACACCTTACAATGTAGGTGAAATTATTCTTCTGATTACAGATGAGGAAACGGAAAGTTCAGAGTTTAAGGAACTTTCCCAAGTCAGGCAGCTAGTGGGTGGTAGAGCTGGGATTGGAACCACGACTGGCTGACCCCAGAATTCCCAGTCTTGACCTTAAACTGCTGCTCTTTATGTTTAAAACAGAAACTCCCCTCTGTGGCCTACAGACTCTCAGCAATTTAACATCAGTCTCTTCCTCTGCCTGCATTCTAGCCACTGGCTTTTTGGCTCAAATGTACTAAGCTCATTCTTACCCCAGGCCCTTTGCACATGCTGCTCCCTCTCATCCTTCCTCTTGATTTCCACGTGGCTGCCTCTTTCTTACCCTTTGTGTCTCACCTCAGAGGAGAGGCCTCCCTGACCATGCTATATAAAGCAGCCTCTTTTCTTTCATGCCTGTTTCCTTACTTTGCTTTATTTTTATTTATCACATTTCTCATTTCTTGGTTCACGTGCTCATCTATTGTTCTGTCTCCCTCACTAGAATATAACTCCTTGTGTTTTCATCTCTCTTCCTAGTAATTGGCACAGACCAGGGGCTCAGATAATATTTGTTGAATGATTGAATACATTTTGAAACAAGACAAGAGGAAGTCAAGGAGGGAGGTCTGCAGGGGCCTCCAAACAAGTAGCTGCCATCTCCTAATTGTCCAGACAGAAAGCTGAGCCTCAGAAAGATGGAGAGGCAGAGGCATGCTCCGCCCCAGCCGCAGCTCAGGGATAACAGTCCCACGTGGACAGCTCAGCCCTGTTTTTATACTTGCTAAGCCCTTTCTCAGATGCTATATCCTAGGAGCTATCATCACCTCCATTTACCTGATAAAAGCCCGAAGCCTGCAAGGTCAGGAGACTCTCCCAGCTGGGAGGGTCACTGTAGTGTCAGAGCAGGGGTCCCAGGTTTCCTGTCTCTGTGCAGGTGCTGGCTTCACTCTCAGCCCTTGCTGGGGCAAGGGGTTGAAAAGAACAGACTCTGCATCCAATCTCCCTCCCCAGCACAATAGAAAGGGGCCACAGACCTGTCCACAGTGAGCTTTACTCACTGTTGGGTTTTACTCTGATGGAACAGCCCAGGATTCAAGCCAGAAACTTTTTGGTGGAACCAGAATTTCACTCTGACCCATAACAGTAATTCCAATAGTAGTAGTGGTAGTAATCATGAGGTTCGTTGATCACTTACCATATGTGACAAGTCCATGCAGAATGCTTGGTTCCCATTATCTCATTTGACTTTAATAACATCCTTGTGAAGCGATATCACCACTCCCAGTTTGTGGTGTAGCTCAGAGAGGTGGAGCCACTTTTCCAGGATCACACAGCCAAGAGAATGTGGAACCAGCATTTGAACACATGTCCATCAGGGCCCCCGACCTGTACCAGTCACCCCTCTGGAAGGCCCTTGGGAGGAGAGAAGCAGGGAGGATGGGGGATGTACGGGAGCAGTGGACAGGCTCTTTCTCAGTTCTGTTCTCAAGTATTAATTGAGTGCCTGCTGTGTACACTGGGCTGGATCCTGGGGTGTGGGACAGGAGCAGGCCAGTCCCTGCCACCCCTAGTGCTCACTGTTGCCTTCTTGGGGAGAGTAGACCTGTAAATGGACATGCAACACAATCTGATACATCGGGAAAAATCCAGGAGACTTGGAAAAGGGTCTCCCAGCTCAGCCGGGGAGGGGGTCAGGAAAAGCTCCAGGAAGTGACTTCCACAGGACAAGGCGGAGTGAGCCAGAAAGAGCATTGCAGGTGTTGGGCACACAGGGGGACATCAGGGTGGTGGGTGGGCACAGCTCCAAGCAGCCGGATGTTGCTAGGTTGGGCTGCACAGGGCTGGGGGTGGGAGAGTAGAGGCTGTGAGGGCTGGGCTCTCCGGGTGCTCCTCCTGAGCTGAGCTCTCCCCTGCTGCGTCTCCTGGCTGCTTCTTCCTGGGAATCCAGGGGCCCTGGGGCCCCATGATCTCATGGCTCTGTGGTTGCTCTGATCCTGCCTAGTTTAGAATCAAATCCTTTCTAAGGACAGAAACCCAAAATCTCGCTTGGGTTGTGTATTCAGGGCACCTTTCTGAGTCCACTCAAGTTGAATGTTACTACCTCCATTGTACAGATGGAGAAATTGAGGCTCAGAGATAGGAAGGGCCAGCAGGATGTGTCCTGGAATATCCCCACTGGAAGCTGGGACTGATTCTTTGGCAGGTGGAACCTGGCCCCCTGGAGGCACTGCGGTAGTTTGAGGGGCATGTGTGGTGGGGACTGGAGACTGAGGACAGTTTCTGGGTCTGGGAAATCTGGTCCCAGGGGAAGCAGCCTGTACTTTAAGCGAGGCACTGGCTGAGGAGGAAGGGCCCCTTGTCACATCCTGGAGACGCACCTTCTATAGATGGTGTTTTCACTGTTCCTGTGGGCTGTTTAGGAAGTGTTCTGAGGACATAGGACTTCAGGGTTGAGTATGTTTGGGAAACAATGGAGGAAGCAAAGAGAAAGAGGAGTTTCTGCTCCAGGCCTTCTCAGAGTCTTTACTACGGTTAAGTGCGTTGCCAATCTCTAACTGCAGGAAAAGTGGGCAAAGAAGTGTGGACCCTGCCTTCTGAGAACTCACAGTTGGTAGAGGAGACCCAGACACAGGAATACACTGAATGTCAGGAGGTTGGAGAGCTAGGAAAAGAAATGTGAATCATGGTGGGGGAGGATGAGGGTTTTCCCTGGGAGGATGACACTGAGCAGAGACTGGAAAGACATGAGGGAGGAGGTGAGGAGGCAGCTGTGTCTGGGGGAAGAGAGGCCCAGGCAGTGGGAACAGCATGTGCAAAGGCCCTGAGGCAGGAGGGTGCTTGGTGTATTTGAGAAACAACAGGAGGGTTAGTGGCTGGAGCAAGATGGGCTGCAGGGGAAGGTGGTAGGACATGGGGTTGACAGGGATCAGCTTCCAAAGGCCCCCGTATTCAAAGCTTGTTGGGGAGCCCTTGGAAGGTTTGGGCAGGGAGTGATGATGCCTGGGGACACGCTGCCTCAAGAGCTTGCACTATCAAACAACCTCATAAGAACAGTAGCAGAAAAAAACAGCCATAGCGTGTAGAGGGTCAGTCAGGGTATCATGCCTCTGATAAACCTGGGAGATAGGCATGGTTAACACCTGTTTTCCAGGTGAGGAAACTTAGGCTTAGAAAGAAGTGCTTGCATCTACATAGTAGGTGCTCAAAATATTTCTGGAACAAATAAATGAATTGAGAGAATATTTTAAAAATCTTTCCATATCACTTAATAATCTTCAAAAACATCATTTTTAATGGCTGTATGGTATTCTGTTCCTGTCCCATTCACCATGCATTGCCCCGTGGCCAGGAAATTAGGTTATGGTTTTTTGGGGGAGGAGGGGCATTAATAGCACTGCTATAGTAAATATTATTGTTGTTAAATCTTTCTTAATCTCTTTCATTATTTGGTTAGGGTAGTTTCTTTTTAGAAACAGTTGCTAGATCAGAATACAGGACAATTGACACAGCACAAAATTTCTCAAAATTTTTTGAGAAAAGTGACTCGCCCTCCAGAAAGAACATCTCAGTTGACTCTCTCAGCTGCCATGTTGAGAGGGACATATTTGGGCTGAGTTTTCTTTTAATTCACTACCTTATTCTGTTCTCTCATAGAATATCCTTAAAAGTGTTGTTTATTTTTTTAAAATAGATAATATGTTTATAAGGTACAAAATCCAAAAAGTTTAAAAAATACTCTCTGGAAAGCTTTTCTCTTTCCCCTGTTCCCCAGTCAGCCCAGTAGCCACCACTAGGACCAGTTTCTGGTGAGTCCTTCCAGAGGAATTCAGATACAAGGAAATGTGTATGGAGAGAACACCCTTTGAATTAAATGAAACAAAACAAAATACAGCCATGGGGTGCACAGAAGATAGGGAATTGACATCTGAGGCTGATTTCATCTTGGTTTCAAGCTGAGTGAAGAAAACACTGCCAAGCATACACCCTGAGAAAACCATAATTCAAAAAGACACATGCACCCCAATGTTCATTGCAGCACTATTTACAATAGCCAGATCATGGAAGCAACCTAAATGTCCATCAACAGATGAATGGATAAAGAAGATGGGGTACATATATACAATGGAATATTACTCAGCCATAGAAAGGAATGAAATTGGGTCATTTATAGAGACGTGGATGGACCTAGAGACTGTCATACACAGTGAAGTAAGGCAGAAAGAGAAAAACAAATATTGTATATTAACACATATATGTGAAATCTAGAAAAATGGTACAGATTTGCCATTTGCCTGTTTGCAAGGCAGAAATAGAGACACAGATGTAGAGAACAAACATATGGACACCAAGGGGGGAAAAGGGGGCATGGAATGAGATTGGGAGATTGGGATTGACATATATACACTAATATGTATAAAATAGGTAACTAATGAGAACCTGCTGTATAGCACAGGGAACTCTACTCAGTTCTCTGTGGTGACCTAAATGGGGAGGAAAACCAAAAAAGAAGGAACAGATGTATACGTATAGCTGATTCACTTCGCTGTACAGCAGAAACTAACACAACATTGTAAAGCAACTATACCCCAATTAAAAAAAAAAAAAAAGAAAACACTGCCAAGGTCTGGCTGCTGGAGGAGGCACCGAAGCAGCCACAGGCCTGTGTACAGGGTGAGATGTTACTGTTGCTCAGGTGCTGGCTCAAGGTAAGGCTTAAGGATCCTCCAGCTCCCTGTGATCTGGGGACCGTTAATGATAGTTTGGGCACCTTCTTATTCTTATGGGCTCTCCCTCCCCACCCCACACAGCGGGGAAGGGGAAGGACTGGGATGCTTTCAATGACTCTAAACTGACACCAGGTGCTTAACAAATCCTTGAAATAGAGGTCTTTACCAGTATGTTGTTGGCACGTGAAGATGCTCAGCGTCCTGGAATCTGAGTGTGTCCAAATAATCTCTCTTTGTGAGGCCCAATTTGGAATCCGGGGGAAGTTCCTTCTGCCCTCCGTTTGCCTCACTTTCTTAACCTGGGAATGAGGCTCAGGGTTTTGGTGTTGTTTGTTTTAAATTCCAGGGCATGCAGGGCAGAGGCAAGCTTTGAAGATGCAAGGGTCAGCAGGGCCTTTATCCAGGCATCTCAAATATCTCCCAGCTCCTGATTAAAACTATACCTTACAGAGAAAAGTTAGACCATGACACCATTGTTGTCATTCCTGTTTTAATGACAGGGAAGCCGAGGTCTGAGAGGCACTCTAGCAATGTGTTCATATGGTCATATGCTTTTGTACAATTTTCCAAAGTGAGGTAATTTAACCTCATTCTGTTAATACCACCATCTCCTTCCATTCCGACTTCCCCTTGTGTCAGCTGATGTTGGAGTGAGTGTGAGCATTTTGGGGATCTGGCTAAGAGGACCTTGACATTTAATTTGGGTTTAGTAGTTTTATTTATGTTGTTTCCAGTCACTTTTGTGAGTAGATAATTATTGCCAACTGCCCTAGTAGAGGAATGGCTTCCAGGAATACCCCTACCTGGCACACTGAGCTGATTCACCTGGCACTGTGACATGAAAGTGCAGAGTCAGAGGTCATAGCTCCATATACATGGCTGGTCCTACAGTGTCCAACACCACCAGTATAAGGTAGTAGAGGAGAAGTTTGGAATGTATACATGGAACCGGAAGCTTGTTTATGGAAAGTTTTATGGAGGTATGTCAAACAGGTAATTCACAAAAATAATGTTATTTTTCTGGACTTTGTAATCTTTGTAGAATTTGTCATTTGTTGAGGTTTCTTTTATCTTTCTAACCAAATCACCACTTTATTACCTAATTTTATATCTGTAATTTTGTAGTCCTTTTCTTAAATAACACTCCCTAAATTGTTTAAGCCCCAGGAGGTACAAAGTCTGGACCTGCTCCTACTCAGTTTTCTCTCTGTCTTTTAGGATCACAGACCCTCCTTGCCTCTCCTCACTGCTACTGTCAAACTGCAGTTACACGGTACTATAACAGAATGGCTGAGAGGACTCCTGCTGGATCCAGACAAACCTTAGTTTTCTCATCTATAAAATAGGAATATTAATAGAATCTCTCTCCTTAGAAAGTAATGAAGGCAAATGAGAAAATGTGGGTACCTTTGAGCACAATCTAGCAGAGGGCATAGTTAGTGCCAGGTTTGATATTTAGCGGGTCCTCAGAGACTCCCTGTTTATGATAGTATCTGTTCTGATATGGTTAGTTGGTGCCCATGCCAGAACATGCAGTCATTGTTAGCTATTGGTTTATTATTAGGCCTCCTCCCCCACCTGTCCAAGGCATGTACACAGTCAGTGCTCAGTCACTGACAATTCAATCAGAGAATAAAAAACACCATGTGGGATAGAAAGAGGCTGAGTCCAAAATGAGCAATGCCCTACACCCAAACAGTGACTCACAGCTAAAAAATTTGCTCATCTGGAAGGTGTGTTAGAGTTAAGTTTTCTAATTCTTTTTTAAAAAATGTATATATTTTTTCTCTTGACTGGTTTAACTATTGGAAATTTGGAAAATTCATACAAGCAGAAAGAAGAAATTAACTGCTGTTATTATAAATGTTTATACATAAATATAGTACATGTGATATTGCCATTATGTATTTAATGCATATTTATGCTGTACATAGTGCTTTGAAACATACTTTTTAAAAATTTAATACCTTCTTAGTGTTTTCCCCATACTTTAAGTGTATTTTAACCGCATCATTTTTAATGACTATATAATATTCCTCATCAGAAAGTGGGGATAATTAAAGGTACCTATCTCAGAGGGTTATTCCATGAGCACTGACAAGAGTTTTGTCATGCAAAGCTAACTGGTATGTAAAAAATTCAGTTCTTCTGCAGGATGGGTTTATATAACCAATCTCCTTTCACTGAGCACTGAATTTATTTCCATTATTTTGCTATGATAAATAACGCTGGACTATATTAATCTTTGCTCACATCTTTGGTTATTTCCTTAGTAAATTTCGGGACTGCTGGGCATGCACATCTTAACGCTAACCCACTCATCATTGTGCAGTGAGGGGAACAGAGAGGGAAATGGGCTTGCACTGGCTCACACAGCGCGTTAGCTGAAGTCGGGACTAGGAACCAGCTGGGGACCAAGAGAAAGTCCCGGGTGAGCAAGGAAAAGAATTAGGTGCCTGAGCTAGAGAGGCTGCCGGAAGAACCTGAGGCCACAGGGGAGGTGAGCGGCGGGGAGGGGCTGCGGAGCCGGGGCGCTTCCTCGCCCTGCCGAAGCTAAGCGGTCGCCTGGCAACGCGGGCCGCGCGGCGTTCGAACGGAAGAGAGAAACCAATCAGGATTTCCAGGGCAAACCATTCCGGTGTCGGGGGTGGGAGTGGGGCGGCGCGCTCACTTCCCCTTCCCCTGCGCCCCAGGACCTTCGCTCTGTTGGGGGCCTTGGGACAGTCAGGTCCCCCGGCTTATCTCAGTTAAGGAGGACAGCTCCGAAGAGGCCCCGCGGGTCCTCACGTGGGGTTGAGGCCTCCTGAGCCGCGTTGGGTGCGGCCATTCCCCGCCTGGGTCCGAGCTGTCAGCCTCCTCAAGACCCGCACTGGAGGAGCCGGGCTCGCCTAGCGTGGGCTCCAGGTGAGGGCACGGGTGGTCCGGGGCGCGAGCCCGGGACTAGGGGGGGGCTCCATTCACCGGGCGCCTGCGGTGCGCGTCCTCCTCGAGTCGTACCAGCGGAGAGGTTGTGGTACCCCATTTCACAGATGAGAACGCTGAGGCTCAGGAAGGCAAGTGTCCTGCTCAGGTGAAGTCTGGCAGAGAATCCGATTCAGGTCCTTCTGCTCCATCTCTCAGCCTCTAGTCTAGGTAGATCTAGATTTACCTTGAGAAACCCAGATGGGTAACCGGTGGTCACTTTCTTAGCCTCTTATCAACCAGAACATGGCCAGTAGAGCCCTGGCTGCATCCCCTCCCGGCTGCCTCTTCGCCGCAGCGTCCTGGGGTCTCCTCCAGGGCATTGGTCTTCACTTCTCCGGGAAGCCAGCGGGTGGATTTAGGGCTCACTTGGGATCCTTCCGTTTACGGGGCTCTGAATTACAGTGCTGTCCCTCTCAGAAAGAAGAGCTGGGGGGATCGGGCGGGACTGACATTCCTGAGCTAGGTGCCAGGTGAGCAGCTGATGGTTTGGCCCTGGACTCTTGGACCTTTGGCTGTAGGACTCTTGGGAATCTACCCCAGGTTGGGGGAAAGGGTAGAGGCACACCCTCAGCGGAAGACACTAGTCACCAGAGACTTTGGAGTTGGGGGTGGGCCCGGGACCCCTCCTGGTAGAGCATCTGACCTACACCAGGCCTTGCTTCCTGGGGACCCCCCACCCACAGGTTGCTATTGTTGTTTTCCTTTTGTAGGTGGGGAAACTGAGGTTCTAAGAAGTTAAGCCCCTTGCTCAAAGTCACATGGTCAAGACTTGGCAGCTCCGGGGCTGGTTCCCAGTCTATCTGGCTTCCATCTTAGAATTCTAGACACTGAGAATTGTAGCATCTGGGAGTCTTGAATCTCTTCAAGGGGAGTTACTTACCCTCTCTCCTCCAAACCTGTCTCCTGGCTTTGGGTAGAGGAGCTCTGGGAGATCAGAAAGAAAACAAATCTTTCTTTCATTCTTTCAACAAATATTTACTGCCTTCATATGCCCTGCCCTCCTCCTTGTCTATTTTGTTTTTCTCAGTAGCATTTACCCCATCTGATGTCATATAATTTCACTTATTAGTGAGTTTATTATCTTCCCTGACTGGAATGTGATACAGGGAGGGGCTAGGGTGAGGCAAGTGAGGTAGTTGCCTCCAGTGCAAAACTGGGGGGTACCCAAAGCCCCAGTAATCAAATGACTAAAGCTAACATTGATCATTTGCTCTGTGTTCTGCTGGTGGGAGACCAACTGGTATGGCCTCCATGGAGCACAGTCCCCCATCTCTGTCACAATTACACATGCATCCCCCTGACCTAGCTGTCCCACTTCTAGGCAGAATGACGTAGGCACAGTGAGGCTGCAGTGTGGTTTGTAATAGAGACTAGACACACGCGCTCAGTGGCCATTGGTAGGGGCTGATGGGCTCTTTATGTACTGATGTAGCACAACATATATTAAGTTTATTAATAACATTATAATTAATAATATGTTAATAACACGTATTATTAAGAACAACATATATTATTTAGTGAAAGAGCAAGATGAAAACAGTGCACAGGGCATGTTGCCATATGCATAAAAAATAGAAAGAATATATGTCCATTATTGCTTGCATGTGCCTAAAATCTCTGTGGAAGGACATACAACTGTTTGATCACAACGATTCCTGCAGGGAGGGGAACTGGGTGGCTGGGGATAGGAATGGAGGGAGTTTTTTTTTTTTTTTTAAACTTCATTCCCTTTATAGCTTTTGAATTTTGAGACATGCACATGTATCATCTGGTTGAAAAAATATGTATGTATGTATTTTAGATTATTTATCTAATCATGAGACCACTGCCCTGTCTGTGACCTGTCATTAACTTGCTTGTGACTTTGGGCAAGTTTCTTCACTTCCCTGGGCTGAGAAAAGAAGCCATGATGGTGAGCTCAGGCCCAGGCAGAGGGCAATCTGGGCCAGGAAGTGGGCTAGGTTGTGGGTCTGTCCTAACCCCACCTTCCCTACCTTATCCTGTGTGCCAGGCCCTTCCCTAAGACTTTGCATGTGGTATCTCTCTTACTCAGTCTCCACTGCAAGTCCCTTTGTCCTCATTTTGCAAGCTCAGGTGCAAACCTGAGGCCCAGCGGATTGAGTTGGTGGAGGTGTGAGGTCGTGAGCCAAACAGTAGATCGCTGTCTTAGGTGGCTGTACCCACACCCCTCCCACGGCCTGTTTGCCTCTCCCTTCCTAAGGTCTGTGCAAGGTTGCACTGGGCAAGGCTGACTCCAGGCAAGCCAGGGCACGAGCATCTGGGAAAATTCCAGAATTAGTGTGGGTTCTGGTGTGGTCCTGGAGGATGCCTAGCTGGGTGTCTCTGACCCTGACAGCTGGGCTGAAATCGAGCTGGGTTGTCCTACTGGCTGGCTGTCTCTGCTGCCAAGAGCCTTCCTGAATCCCTCTGGGGCAGGAGAGGGCCTCCCTGTCTCTGCCCAAGTCTGGGCCAAGCTTCTGCTGAATAGAATGAGAAGCAGGTGGAAGGGAGGGGTGAGGTGGGAGTGCACAATGTCATGAAAATGAAAAACATCAGAAACCACACCTCCTGCCCCCTTAGCAAAAAATAGAAATCCCTGACACCTCTTGAGCCTTTACCGTGTGCTAAGTACTTTACAAGTATGAACTCCTTTAATTCTCTCAATTCTATGATGTACGGTAGTTATTACTGCCGTTATTTCCTCCTTATGAAGGGAAACTGAGCACAAGAGATGTTTAATAACTTGCACCTAGAGCTGGAATTGGAATCCAGGGAATCTGGCTCTAGACTCTTCACCCTCCTTTTTTGCTTTTTCTTTTTCTTCTTCTTTTTTTTTTTAATGTATATAAAATACAATTTACCATTTTAACCATTTTTAAGTGTACAGTCCAGTGGCATGAAGTTCATTCACATTGTTGTGCAACCATCACTAATGGAAACTCCATACCCATTGAACAGTAGTAATTCCTCATTCTCTTCTCCCTCCAGCCCCTGGCAATCACGTTTCTACTTTCTGCCTCTATGAATTTGACTACTCGAGGTACATCATATAAGTGGAATCATACAGTATTTGTTCATTTGTGACTGGCTCATTTCACTTAGCATAATGACTTTAAGCTTCATCCATGTTGTAGCATGTGTCAGAATTTCCATCATTTTTAAGGTTAAATAACATTCCACTGTATGTATATACCATATACCACATTTTGTTTATATATTTATCTGTCAATGGACACTTGGGTTGTTTCCACCTTTTGGCTATTGTGAATAATGCTACTAGGAACATTGGTGTACAAATATCTGTTCAAGTCCCTGCTTTCAGTTCTTTGGGGCATATACCCAGAAGTAGAATTGCTGGATCCTATAGTAATTCTATTAAAAAATTTTGCCTAACCGCCACACTGTTTCCGCAGTGGCTGCACCATTTTATATTCCCAACAGTGCACAAGGTTTCTAATTTCTCCTCATCCTCCTCAACACTTGTTATTTTCTGTTTTTGTTTGTTCCTTTGTATGTTTGATAACGGCTATCTTATGGGTGTGATACGGTATCTCATTCTGGTTTTGATTTGCATTTCCCTAATGATAAGTGATGCTGAGCACCTTTTCTTGTGCTTATTGGCCATTTGTATACCTTCTTTTGGAAAAATATCTACTCAAGTGAGTCTGCATTCTTAGATTTGTAACCTCTGAGAGAAGTGGTCAACATGCAGTCTGGGCTGATGAAGACCTCAGCCAGGAGTTGGGCATTGGAGCATCTATTTGGTTGAATAGTTATCACAGCTCACATTTTGGTGGCGCTTGTCATGTACAGGCCTCACACTGGGAGGGAGGCACTGGGAGGGATCCTGTTTTACAGCTGGGGAAACCAAAGCATGGAGAAGTTAAGTATCTTACCCAAGTTTCATAGCTAATCACTGGTGGAGCTGGGTTTGAACTCACTCAGGTTGGTCCTAGAGTCCATGCTACAGGGGTGGCCAGGGTGCTGGAGTGGAAAAGGGCATTGCCAGCAGTGGACCCAGTGTGTGCAGAGATTTGGATGTGGCAGCTTTGGAGGACGGACAGGGCTCAGCTAGAGCTGTGTGGATCCCAGCTTGAATAGGGGCTCCTGGAGGCTGGAGGAGGAGTGGGACAGGTGGGGGAAGGCCTGGGTCAGGATTGGGGGTTGGGAGGGGGCTTGGTGCTGAGGGGCCTTGGTCTTTGAGGTGGGCTGGGTTTTAGTCCTGCCACTTGATCAGTGGCATCCCCTCTTGTGCTTTGTCACTGGAGGAAGGAAATATGGAAGAGTGTGATGGAGTTCTTAGCACAATGGGCGAGATAGGAAACAAGTGATAGTGAATATCTAAAATGACAGGGTGCGATGAATGCTTGGAAGGGAACAAACTGGGTAAGAGAGTTGGCAGGAGCCTTAGGATGGTCGGGGGAGCCTCTCTGAAGAGGCGAAGAGGGAAGAGGTTCTAGGCAGAGAAAGGATGGTGCAAAGGGCCTGAGGCAGGAAACACCTTGGTGTGCTCAGGAACAGCAGGGAGGACTCTATGGCTGGAGCAGGAAAAGCTGGAGATGAGGTGGGAGAGGAGGGCAGGGACTGGATCTTGGAGGGCCTGAGGGCCAAGTGGAGAGTTTGGATTTTATTCCAAGGAGATGGGGAGCCTTGGGGGCTGGGGATGGGGTGATTTAAGCACAGCTGTGATGACATCTGATTTCTGTTGGGAAAACATTGCCATTATTGACCTCATTTTATAGCTGAGGAAACAAGACCCAGAACCCTAGCCAGGGAGTGATTCCTAAGGTGGCTTCTCCCTCTGGGGCCCAGAGAGAGAGGCTATAGATTCCTTAGGAGTTCCCCGGTGAGTGGCCAAAGCCCAAGACTGAGGACTATCTTCTCCACACCCCTGCCCCCCAGACCCGGGCCTGGGTTCAAGTTCTGGCTCTGCCATTTACCAGCTGTGTGACCTCAGGCAAGTGGCTCCACCTCAACTGTAAAATGGTCATAATAGCAGTATCTACCTTATAGTGTAGGTGTGAGGATTAAATGTGTTAACACATATAAAGAGCTCAGAACAAATGCCAGGTAGCACTTGGAAAAGGTCTTACCCATTTTATAAAAATTGTCACTGTTGTCTCGCTTTTACTAACTGTTAGAACCTAACTGAGCACAACCACTCCCCCTAATGCTTCCCCATTGTTGCCTTAGTAGAGGGCTAGGCAGGGACCCAGCAGGCTGCTGTGGAGAATGATGGTCTTGTCACCTCCCTTATCCCCTTAAAATCAGGGCCCAGGGACTGGAAGTGGCTTCAGGGCTGACTCACTCCCAGGTGGAGGAGAGCTGTTCCTTGAGTCACTTCCTGTCCCCTCATGCCCTCCACCCCAACCCTGGTGCAGCCCCTACCAGGCACAGACATGGAAGTGGGCCCTTTTTGACCTCCCTGGGGCTCAGGTCGGAGCTCAGTGCACAATTACTTCTCTGGGCCTCAGAATCCCAGTGGAAACTGGCTTAATCAAATGTTCCACCTGAAGCGACATAATAGAGCTTGGGCTGGCAGAAGAGACAATCACCTCCCTCCCAGGAGTTCCTTCCTGCAGGGCTACAGTCTCCTCATCTGTAAAATGGGGATCAAATAGTTCCTCCCTCCCAGGACGGTCCAGAGATTTAAATAAGTACAGTGTCTGGCACTCAAAAATTCTAGTTATTATTATTTCTATTATTGCTGTCCTTACTAATGTTTACAGCTTGCACAAAGCTTCTACAGGCACTCTCAAGCTCTAAGAGCTCACACTGACCTGCCCTGGAAGGTAGGACTTTCCTTTATTGACAGAATGGAGGGCCAGAGAGGTCCAGCAACCTGCTTGGGGACACACAGCTAGAAAGGGGTGGCATTAATTAAGGCTTGATCTGGGGGGAAAGTGCCCAGGTTGGACTCTCCAGGGTGACTTTGGCAACTGACTCAGCCTGTCCTAGCCTCAGTTTTCCATTAGTCAAATGGGGATAATAATAGAGCTCCCCTTGTAGGGGTTGTTGGGAAGATTAAAATGGGTTAATTAACACCAGGAAAAGTTAATACATTAACTGGTGGTCATTGTGGCTGTGAGAAAGGGGGACTCAATTTTTCCATCTCCAAGATGGGTGCGGTTGCCTGAGCTGGCCACTAAGACTCTGTGTGCCAGATGTGCGGGCCAGTGCAGCTGTGGGATAGGCGGGCCTGGCTCTCGGAAGAGCTTCCTGGGGTCGGTCGGGCGGCTGGGATCGGGTCCCGGCCGCTGCCTGGCTCTCGTTCTCCCTTTTCGAGTAATACCTGGGCCGGCGTGTTCACCTGCCCGGGGCCGGCCCCCGGAAGTTGCGCAAACGCGTGTTACCTGACCTCAGGTGGGCCGGGCCGGAGCAGCGCAGAGCGGCAGCAAGGGCGCAGCCAGGTACGTGCGGGCCGGAGCCGGGGGCACCGGGCCGGGGTCGGGGGCTGCCCGGGCACCTCTCCCTCCTCCTCGGGGAAGGCGGGGACCGGGCAGGGACTCACCTTCAGGCCTGGACGAGGCTGTAGGAATCGTGCCATCAGCTCCCTCATTGAAGAGCCAGGACAACCCGGGCTCAGAGAGGGGCGGCGAGCAGACAGAATCACAGAGCATGCCAGCGCTGGGAATCTCCAAGATTGCCCCCAGTTGGGAAGGGCAAAAGCCAGACCAGGGATCCGTGCTCCCCCTCCTCCCCCTCCGCAGTCTCCTGAAGCTGACGCCAGGGAAGCCGGTGGGGAGTGAACAAGGTGAGGCTGCATGCCCCGGGGGTGCCAATGAGAGGGGCCCGGGGCCGGCGCTTCTGCGGTCATTTGTGGGTAGTGTTTGAAATCTGTGCGTGGGGCGTTGGGCGATGAGAGGAGTCCTCAGAGAGGACACGAGTCCCACGCGGGGACCGGGACCCTGGCTTCAACTTGCAGGAGCCACGGCACATCGTGCTTTGCCCACCTGTGAAATGAGTCTTGTTCACTGATTAGCCTCCTTTGTCCGCCGCTTAGGCTCGGGCAGACTCTTCTGGAGAATGCTTAGAGACCCCTGCGAGAGGGGCGGTCTCAGGAGTTGGGTCAAATTCATAATAAAAACAAGGAGCCCAGTTCATGGAGCGCCGTCTTTTTAACAGGTGCTGAGGAAAGTCCTCGACTTGTTTTTATCGCTCCATCCTCACGGTGACCTGGAGGATCAGGAAGGTGTATTTTTAACAGCATTTCACACATAAGGAAACCAAGTCTGGAAGAGGCACAGCTGCTTGCGCAAGGCGCACAGCAGGCGAGGGGGCCGGCTCCGGGCGAGACGGCCAGCGGCCCCAAAGCCGGGCTTGGCTTCTAGCATCTGTCCGGGTCCCACCGGAAGAGCCCCTGGGGTCTGCACGTCAGGCCCGAGGGGGTGGGGTCCCGAGCCGGGTCGGGGGCGGAGGGGGGTGTCGCAGAACGTTTGCCCTAGCCCTGCCCATCTGACCTCCTTCCTCCTTCTGTTTCCCGGGATGGTGCCCGGGAGGAAACCGCTGCCACCAACGGGTTGGACTGGTTTGGGAGGCGGGGGCCCGGGGGTAAGGCAGAGTCTAGCTACCTTGACAAGGCTCAGCAAGGCTGCCTTTCCTGTGACCCTTCCCTCCTGAGGTCTCCTTGGGGGTGGGCCCTGAGTGGGGGCAGCCTTTCTCTCCCACCTACTCCATCCCTTCTAACTCGGGAGCAGCTCTGGCTCTGGGCCAACAGCCCCCAAGGTTCTATTGTCAAGTTGCCTTTGCTGCAGAGATCTCAGACTGGGGGCTGGGGGCCAGACAGGGGCGGGGGGCAGATATGTTTGCAGGCATGTTTTGTTTGCCCTGTCCATGCACTGTTTTTAAAATTATTATTATCAAATATGCTAAGAATCTAGAGTTTCCATGCGCTTCTGGATTCCCAGCTTCCTAGAACATTCTATACCTACCATCTTGGACCCATATGCCTGCAGTAGGGTGGGTATGCCCCTCTCTAGTGTATCCCTGGTCTGCCTGCTTACATTTGGTCCCCATAGGTATTTCAGCTCAGTAAATATTTATTGACTGCCGATTATGTGTAAAGAGCAATATCTTGAAGCTGAGAAACAGTGAACAGAACGGACACCCCCCCACCCCCACCCCCTTCATGGAGCTGTTTTAGAAGAATGTGAGCAACAATGAGTAGAACTATTCGTTTTTTTTAGATAAGTGAATTAGGCTTCATATGAATTTGTGTCTTGTTTATTGTCTCTGGGACCTAGGTTGGTCACTTCTTTGAGTCTCAGTTTCTCCATCTGTAAAAATGAGGTGACAGTGACCCGTATCACAGACTTGTTGGAAGGTTACAGGAGAGGATGGTGTCAAATATCTAGAAGACAGATTCCTCTGTCCCCTCCCCAGTCCAGACTCTTCCCTCCTGGCATTCTGGGTGTCTAGGTGGGGCTGTCCAACGTAGCTTTCTGCTATGGCTGGAAATGCTCTAATCTGTGCTGTCTAGTATAGTGACCACATATGGCCACATATGACTGCTGAGCCCTTAAAATGTGGCTAGTGTGATTCAGGAACTGAATTGTGTGTACTTACTATAAATTTAAAGTTAAGGCTGAGTAGCCATATGTGGCTAGTGGCTGTTGAATTAGCAGTACAGGTTTAGACGGCCTGAGCTACAGGTCCTCTTGAGGATCACCTAGACAGAGTCCCTTTCCCTCATTTTACACATGAAAGGGTTCAGGACTTGGTCTATGGCTTTTCTTCTGGCCCATCTCCAGGGGACAGCGGGGGGCACTTTGTGGCTCTAGCCCTTCCTTGGAGAAAGGGACAGGGGTGGCCTGATGGCTGGGGTACTGGGCCCTGATGCTTAGGTGATCATGTGGAGACTTGTGCATCCAGATGTGGGCCCCCTGCCTATGCGTGTCCATCCTACTGCTGCTGGTAGATCCAGAGGCTGCTGGATGCTCCTAAGCAGGGCTGTGTGATCTTGGGCATTTCCAGCTTCTCTCAGAGCAGCAGAGCTCAGGGCTGACGTTTCCACCTGACAGGCATCCATGGATCGCCGTGGGCCTGGCATTGGAATTTCATACTGGAAGCTAATGGGTGTCTGGACTCCATTGGGCCAGGGGTGGGGACTTTCTACACTCCTCCTCCACAAGCTCTGCTGCTATGCCTGGGGCCTGGCATGTCTAGGCGGGTGGCACAGGGCAGCTTCCTGCCTGGGTGAGTATGGGGTGGAGGTGGTACCAGGCTTCCTGTGGGCATTCCAGGTGGGGTGTGGGGTTGGAGCCCTTTCTCTTGGTCACTCAACCCCAAGACCCCTGCGCAAGCACCTCCCTGCTTGGAGGCAAGGGCCAGAGCCACCAACTTGCTGAATTAGCTTAATCAAGCTCGCCTCCCTGGGCTTCAGTTTACCCATTTGCAAGATGGAACTGTGAAGAGGACCCACTGAAGTTGAGCCGGCTGGTGCCCAGCACTCAGCCTGGAACCCCCTTTGCTTCCTTTAAAATGTGCCATGCCCCGTCTTTCAAGCTGCCCGTGTCTTTCTTCTTTGGCACCTTTTTTTCCTCTCTGCCTCAGCTGGGCTGGGCCCTCGGAGAGGGAGGGGGGGTGGGCGGAGCCACAGGCCCGTGAGCGGGTGCTTTCTGCCTGCTGATTGGCTCTCTGTGAATCAGAGGCGTGGCCTTTACCTTTTAATGGGGAAGGCGTCTTCAGCTTTTCTCAGTCTTTGCTGAGCCTTTGTCTGAGTGTGCTCTGCCCCTTTCTTTCTTTCCTCCCCTGCAGCCGTTGCGGTGTCCAGCTGCCAGCTTTCCGCCTGGATCTCTGTCGCCTCGTTTCTCCAGTCTCCTCAGACAGAAGCCCTCGGGGTATGTAACAGCCATGCCTGTGGACACGCTGACTCCGGGAGCCCGAGACACCCCCGCCCTACCTTTCCGCCTACAGACTAAGGTCCCCGGCTACCTGCTACAGCGGCCAGCAGACTGTGGAGCCCGGAAACCTAGTGCTGTAGAGCGCCTGGAGGCCGACAAGGCCAAGTACGTCAAGAGCCTGCATGTGGCCAATACCCGCCAGGAACCTGTGCAGCCCCTGCTGTGCAAACAGCCCCTCTTCAGCCCTGGAACTCGCCGCACGGTGCTCACGCCTAGCCGCCGAGTCCTGCCTGGCCCCGGCCGCCGGCCCCAGCTGGACCTGGACATCCTGAGCAGCCTCATCAACTTCTGTGATAGTCCTGTGTCCCCTGCTGAGGCCAGCCGTACCCCCGGACGGTCAGAGGGGGCCCGCCAGGCTCCCCCAGCCACCCCCCCACGCCCACCACCCAGTATTGCTGCAGTCCGCCGAGTGGATGTCCTTCCCCTGCCGGCGTCACCTGCCCAGCCCTGCCCATCACCAGGCACTGCCGCCACCTCGACTCCGGCCCGGCCCCCAGGTTTGCAACGCTCCAAGTCAGACCTGAGTGAGCGCTTCTCCCGGGCAGCAGCCGACCTGGAGCGATTTTTTAACTTCTGCGGCCTGGACCAGGAGGAGGCACGGGGATTGGGTGTGGCCCACCTAGCCCGGGCCAACTCAGACATCGTGTCCCTGGCTGGGCCCAGTGCTGGGCCGGCTAGCTCCGAGGGGGGCTGCTCCCGCCGGAGCTCTGCCACCATCGAGGAGCTGGCTCGGGAGCGCGTCCCCTATGGTGTGTCAGTGATAGAGCGCAACGCCCGGGTGATCAAATGGCTGTATGGGTTGCGACAAGCGCGGGAGACTCCAGCAGCGGAGGGCTAGGCCTCCACGGGACTCGACCTTCGCCACGGGACAGATCTTAGAGAAGCCATAGGCCCCTTGACCTCTCCTGCATCCGTTCTCTGGCTTGGGGCAGACCAGAGGCTGCTGCCTCGGGTGAACTTGCTATAGAGGCAAAGGCTCAGAGGCTGGACCAGCATCCATCTGACAAGGACTGACCCGGAGAGAGTTGGCTCTTGACCTTGGACTACCGCCTACGCCTCACATGTAGGGTTTTGACATGGATGTACCCCTGCTTGTAGGTTTGGATTTGGGGCACTTAGCCCTTCCCACTGAGAGTGAGGGACCAAGGGATCTCGCCAGAGCTGTCTACCCAGCAGCTCTGTTTCTTTCTTCCTTCCTTGGCCTCTGTCCTTTCCTGACTTCCTCTTCCTTACCCAGTGGGCCTTGGTTCCCTGGGAACTCACCCTGGGGTGGGGGTGGGAAGGAGTGGCCTATCCACATTCTTTAAGGGGCTTGCCAGCCTGGGCCTAGGTGGGTAAACTACAGAAAGGACTGGTAGGAGTCTGCACTGCTCTGACTTCCCTCCTCTTGGTTAATAAACACAAATGCTTGTTTTTCAAGGGCTGGGTCATCAGATTCTTCTGTGTACACAAGGGGAAGGGGTGGGGGAAGTCTTGGAGTGGGGCCTTCAAAACTCAGTGATTGTCCGCCCCAGGATCTGGGGGGGCATGAGGCCAGTGGCTGGCTCTGCCTGAGACTCGCCTCACAGGGCACCCTCATAACCCCTCTGGGACGCTAGCCGATGGGCCTCCTTCATAGTGGAGGACGCTGGGTCTGGCCACAGAGTGAATCAGGAAAGAACTGAGAAGAGGACTGGGGACTTCCGCCTGCAGCAGGAAGAGGACCTGCCTGGGAAAGGCTGACAGGCACACGGACCCTCCCCAACCGTAAGTATTCTGCCCTTTCCCATCCCAGCCCAGTTCCCAAGAGGGCAGGAAGCTCAGAGGGGGCAAGCCCCGAACTTGAGGTCACACAGGCCATCGATTGGAGATTGGAAGTGGAAGTTCTTAAAGGAAGAGGGACTTGAGGTGGATAGCAAAAATAAGTGGCCTTGCCTCCAACGCTAGGTGACCCTGGGCAAGCCAGTCCTCCCTCTCTGGGCCTCCGTGGGAGAGTTGGAGACATGGTCCTGTTTGGGTTGGGGGAAGGGGAAGGAGGTGGCTGGCACTGGGCTTTGAGGTCTCGGCTCCTTTCCGTCTTCCTCCAGGTTAGTTACCTGCTAGGAGACCCCCGCCCCCCACCCTTGGCTGGTGAAGCAGCCAGGGCCGGGCACACAAAGGGTGAGAGCCTGGGTGGCCTCTGTATCCCCTCTTCCCGTGGGGGGGGGCGTGGCAGGGCTGGGTGGTGCTTCCTCTCCCGCAGGCTGCCTGGGCTGCAGCACTCAGAAACAGGAAGCTCTAATGGGGGCCCTGGTGACAGGTTTGATGTAGGTTTTATTTTAAGCATAGAGAGGAGATTTCCGTTGGGCTGTTGACAAACATCCAGGTTAGCCCAGCTGTCTGTCTGTCTGACAGTCCACAACCAGTCCCCAGGGGACTTGGCTGGGCCTGGGCCATTTGGGGAAACAAGGGGAAATCGGGTTATAGAAGAGGATGGTGTTCAAATTCATGAGAATGGAGTTCACCCCTCATGATACAGATGGGGAGACGACTGAGGCACGGGAGGGGGATGACCCACCATCGGCTCCCAGCAAGTTTGGCAACGCAGGAGCTGCGCCTCCTGGTCCCCATGTTAAAAGAGTGATGGGGTTGGGGGGATAATCTGGGTAAGCTCTGCAGAGGTCATGTCCTTTGAGGTGTCAAAGACCTTTCCCTCCAAGGCAACCCAGCCAGAATTTGGTGCTACGGGTTGCCCCTTGCCATGAGCTGCCAGACCCCCAGAAACACAAGAAGGTGGGAGTGTTGGCTGCATTTTACATGTGAAGAAATTGAGGTTTTGGTCACAGGACTGTTGGTGATGGGCTTGGAGACCCCTTGTTCCTGGAGGAAGTTTAAGTACTGGGCTCAGACCTTTCATACTAAACCTGTCACTGAGTCCTCAAGGTGGCTTTTTTATGGTCACCTGAGAAGGTCACCTCTTGTCTTAGAGCAGGGAGGGGTAGTGGCTTGCGGGCTGTCACAGAGCGGGCCTGCACTCCAGCCTGGGGTCACACCCTGGCCTGCTGGACACCCCAGTCACCGGCACTCTGGCTCCTTGATTCTCCCGACACACGCTTCACCTCTCTTCCCCATTCTGGCAGCCTTTCCTCCTAGTCACTATTGAGCACCTACTGGATGCCCAGCAGTTGACAAGACAGCCATGGGCCCTGCCAAGTCTAGGGGGAGGGAAGGGGCAGCTAAGCAGAAACTAGTCATTTACACTCAGGGACTTCTGCCCTAAGACCAGAGCTGTTCCTAGGAGCCGGGCCAGGGGGAGCCGAGAGGAGCATTGGGAGGGTCTGTTGGAAGAGAGCAGGGAGGGATTCTTGGAAGTGGGGAAAGTGCCACATTGAGCCTTGACTTCTCTGACAGGGGCTGCCTCGTTCTGGGAGGGCTTCCCCTCCTCCAGGATTCTGTGGGGGGAGCGGCTAGGGGCTTCTGCTACTCCCCATACCCACCCGTCTACCAGCCTCGGGGATCTGCAGAAACAGGCCCTCTATTGTTTTGCCTCCAGTTGGAGTGTGAGGGGCAGTGAGTGGCAGCCGCTGTGTTTCAGGCCCTCTGAGGGGCTGCAGCTGCTGCCCTGTCCCCTGGGGCCGCCTGGCCGCCATAGCAGCTTCCCCAGGCCAGATTGGCCCCAGCTGCCTAGCCCCTAATGAGGCAGAGATGAGATCTGCTCCCTGATCTATTTCCCACCAGCTAATTATACACACGTGGGCTTGGGAGACTTGCAACCTGGCTGGCTACTTCTGTCATGAAGGTGTGATGGGCCCCCTGGGAAATGTACCCATCCCTACCTGCCGGACCTCAGTTTATCCTTTTGGCAGAGGATGGGATATAGCAAGGGGCATTGTTCCTGTCCCTGATGAAATGGTTCTGGCTTTGTTAATGAGTTGCTGAAGGGGACCAGGGGGAGGAGACCCCCATCCTGCCTGACATCCTGTGTCCAGGGGGAGTATGCAGGTCCATCCAGGCCCAAGACAGAAGTGCCCCATCTAGTTTTCTTTTTTAATTTAATATTATTTTCAGATAATATATTCATATATTTCCCCCAAAATTTTATTAAGAAAAATTTCAAAGTTGAAGTGAACACTTATATATCACCTACTAGATGCACAATTGTTAATATTTTGCTGTATTTCCTCTATCAGACATCTATCCATCTATCCATCCATTAAAACAACTTGTTTTTTTTTTGAAGCTTTTCAAAGTAGGCTGCAAACATCAGCACACTTCCCTTTAAAGGCACTTCAGCATGCATATCATTAGCTAGAGTTCTGTATTTGTTTATGGTTATTCTTGGGAGTGGGAGGTAAAATTTATATACAGTGAAATGCACAGATCTTAAAGGTACCATTTGCTGAGTTTAGACAAGTACATACTGTACTCCAAACCCTAGTCAGGATACAGAGCCATGAAAAGTTCCCTCACGTTCCTTCCGTCAGTTCCTGTCCCCAGCTCATGGATGGATCTATATAAATACTACTAATAAAAACATTCCCTTGCCCAGTACTTCCCACTCCCAGCCCTGCTCCCCAAGGCAACCACAGTCAACTTTTTAAACTATTTCTTCTGGTACTTTCCTCCGTATTTCTAAGTAACATTCTTTTCCTGCTATTTTCTTGATTATTTTAGGCAAATATTGACTTTCAGGTCTGATGTCCCCACAGTGTGGCTTCTGCAGCCTGACTGCCTGGGTTTGAATTCCAGCCCTTCCCCTTACTGGCCAGATGACCTTGGGCAAGTGACTTAACCACCTTATGCCTCAGTTTCCTCATTTGTAAAATGAGAGTAATAAGAATATTGAAGTTATTGGACTGTTATGAGGATTCAACATGTGAAGTGCCTAGAATAAGGCACATCACCCAGTAAGTGGTCAAAACTCTTTGTTTTTGTAGTTTTTATTATCAAGGAAGACAATTTTTCTCCACCTCCTTTCCTTTCAAAATCTACATTTATCACAATTTTTCATTAACTGATTAATTAGTATTATTTATATTGTGACCATATAAATATTGTTTCTTGCCAAGATGCATATTACAGTGACATTTCCCTTTTTGTACAACTCTGTTCTTCCTGGAGTTAGTACCTGCTTTGTTTTTCATTTGCTTAGTTTCTTCTCTACTCGTCCTTAATTCTCTGACATCCTCAATTTCCCCATAGTTACACATAGAAGATACTTTGTTGGTTCCAGTTTTCTTCCTGAAACCCTTCATGTGCTTTTTAACAATCCCACCCCACCTTTCAAAAACGACAATGGAACCAATTTAAAAAATAGAATCTCAAGCACAAGTACAATTTGTAAGATAAGCATTTGTGAGCATCCACTCTCTGTCCCTGCTCATGTGGGTCTCTAAGAGGAATAAAAAGTGAGGCTGTGACACCCCTGCCAGGCCTCTCCATTTACCCACGGGAACCCCCCAGCCCTGTCTGCTCACAGCTGCCAACCTCTGGCTTGTCCTGTGCCCTTCGCTTTATTCATCTATTCATTCAACAAAAGTCTACTGGGTCCTTATTCACCCCTGGAACTGTACTGGGCAGTGCCAGCAACATAGAGCTTGGGCAGTATCAACCCATCTGTTTTCAGATTGGCATTTACATTGACATTACCTTACACTGGCAGCCAGGAGAGTGGTCTGAATAGAGGTGTGTGTGGGGTTGGGTGATGGCTGTGTGTGTGTGTGTGTGTGAGAGAGAGAGAGAGAGAGACTTGTAGGGGCTAGTGAGTGTCTGTATGGGTGCCAACAGATTTTATATGAAAAGTTATCTGTGTGCATTTATGTGCATATGCTTATGTGCATAGATGTTTTCTGCACAGTGTGTGTTCACCAGGTATATGTATCAGATAGCCCTTGCTGTGTAACAGGCCACCCCAGACCCAGTGGCCTAAAACAACACATTATTAGTTTATGATTCTATGAATTGGCAATCTGGTCTGGGATCAGCTGGGCAGTTCTGGTCTTACCTAGGCTCACTGATGTAGCTGCAGTCAGCTGGGGCTTGGTGGTCTTGGAGGGCCTCACTCACATGTCTGGCAGTTGGCAGGCTGTTTGCTGGGGTGCTTCAGTTCACCTCCAGGAGGCTAGCACGGGCTCATTCACATGGTGATCTTGAGGTTTCGTGTTCAGCTCCAATGCACGAGTGCTTTTTAAAGCCTCTTCTTGAGTTATTACTAATGTTCCGTTGGCCAAAGTGACATGGTCAAGCCAGATTCAAGGGGTAAAGAAATAGACTCCATTTCTCAGTCATATTGCAAAGGGCATGAGTACAGGCATGGAGGAATTTTTGCAGCTGGTTTTCAATTTATCACAGCCTATGTGTGCTGGGTAAAGAACTGAGGAAAGTTCCCACCTTTGGAATCAGAAAAACCTGGATTTTTTGTTGCCACCACTTGTCTGATCTTCGTCAAGTTGCCTCGCCTCTCTAAGCTCTGTAAACTGGATAAAATTGAATGACATGAGATGGTCTTTGTAGGTGCTTATTCCATTCATTTGTTCATTCATGCAACACATTTATTAGGGCCTACTACATGCCAAACCCTTGGCATGCCCTGGGGAGATTGCAGTGAACAAAATGAACCAAAACACTTGCCCTTGGGAGGCTTAGTCTAGGTTGCGGACAGACACCAATTGATCATCCCAATAACTTTACGATCACTAAGATTAGGTCCTGAAGGAAGGAGAGGTTGCTGACCTGACCAGGGAGGTCTCAGAAGCCTGAGATATCTGAGCTGAGATGTGAAGGATAAGTAGGAGTTAACCAGGAGAAGAGAGGATAGGACCAGCATGTGCAAAGGCCCTGTGGTGGGAGGAGTAGATTATTGGAACAGCGAGAGTAGGTGAGGCTGAACTTGGAGCATAAGGGCCTGACTGTCTGAGGCTATCAGAGCCTTTGAACAATGTGAGGGTCTATCTTGCCAGGCAGCCTGAAAAAAAACCCCAAAGGTCTAACAGTGTTCTACAAGGCCCTCATGACCAGGATCCCTGTTATTCCTCCCCCTTCCCCTTTACCTACTCTGATACAGTCCGCTGCCTCATTGATGTTCCAGAAACACACTAGACACATTTCTACCTCAGGGCCTTTGTACTTACTATTTCCACTGCCAGCATCTATCCTACTCCAGGTATCCACATGACTCACGCCCTCACTTCATTCAGGTCTCTGCCCACATGTCACCTGCTCAGAGAGGCCTTCTCTGACCCACCCATTCACTGCTTTCCGCAGCTAAACCATCAGCACCCAACAGCCACTAGTTCCCTACCCTGGTTTATTTTTCTTCCTAGAAAAATACTCCCTCCCCCCACCTCCCACTGACACTTAACAGTAAACAAAGGCCACATTATATTTCTTGTGAGTGTCTCTCACTAGAATGCAGCTCCAGGAGGCATGGGCTCTACTTTGTCTAGGCTGTGCCCCCCTCCCCTGGGGAACAGGAGGTGTTTCATAACCACTTGTTGGGTGAAGGAATGAGTGGAAACAAGTGAGTGAATGGCATGCTGGAAAGAACTGACTCCTAGAAATTAGGAGATCTGGCTTCAAGCCCCAGCTTGGTGAGCTAGAGAAATCATTCACCTTTCTGTTCCTTGGTTTCCCCAGCTGTGCTGTGCGGTGTTTGTGGTCTCTAGGTTGGTTCTGGGTTTGGAAAGGAAGACTCCAGGCTATGGAGGGTTAGGGCCTGTCAGGGAGGAAGGGAACTGGGGCCCTCTCCATGGCCTTCCTGGGGATGAAAATAGCCTAGCCCAACGCCTAGGTTGGCCCCTTACCCTCACTGTGGCACGCAGCTGGAGCCAGGGGGCTCTGTCTGGAGCCTGCCAGCCTGGCGCTGGGCTGGAATCAGGCCGCCTGACAGCTGAGCCAGGCAGCCCTGGGAGGTTCTTAAGGGCAAACTGGGCCTATTGGTTGCCCCCAACCTCCCTCCGCACCTCCCCTTCCTTTCTCAGTGTCCACTGGCAGGGTAAATCCCTTCATCCTCTACATGTCTGCAACCTTTGCAGCTTGCGAAACTCTTTCTTGGTCTGTGTCTAATTTCACTCTGCATGGTAGCTGCTTTACTGGTGGCAGCGTTAAGCCTCAGAGGGGACAGCTGCCTCACTGGAGTTACATAGCCAGGACCTAGTGCAGTTATGGGGGAACCCAGGTCTGGCACAGCCCTGCGCTGCCCTGCCTGCCTCTGTGTGTGTGTGTCTTGTGTTGTGTGTGTGTGTGTAGGGTGGCATTATCACGGTTCAACCTCACTACCAGTGCCCTCCCTTCACCACCAGCTCCCAGAGTCTCTGATAGGCTGGAGGTTAACAGCTTGTGGAATCAAAATGCCTGGGTTGAGATCCCACCTTTGCTGCTGGGTGGACTGTTGGGTTACCACTGTCCCCCACCTCAATGTCTGCCAATAGGACAAATCCCTTAAATCTGGACACGAGTAGGACTAACATTATATGCATTGACCAGGTTTTAAAAAATTGAATTAGTTGCCAGTACTTAAGCACTTAAACAGTTGGAAGAATCACATAGACAAACCAACTATGAGCATCTATGAGGCCCTAAGCCCCTACTGTGTGCCTGGCACAGAGCAAAGCGCTCCCAGGGGAGCTCATTCCTGGGCATGAGTGCCATTGTGACATGGGTACCATTTACCACATCCTCCAACAAAGTCTCAGAAAGGTGAAGCCGTGTGCTCAAGGTCACGTGGCCAAGGAGGGCAGAGGTGGGGAGGGAGGTGAGTCTGAGGGGGCCGGGACCCCAGCACTCACTCTTCTGGGATCCTTGAGACCGACCCAGTGGCGTTTATTCAGGCAGGTGTGTCACTCCCTCTCTGGGTCTCGGTGTGCCTCTTGGCAAAATGGAATGGGGCCCAGGTGAATGGAGAGGGCCTGCCCCGGTTTAAGGGGCAGTGGGGCCCTGTCCCAGCCCAGGCTCACTCCTGAGAACGGGGGCTCAGTGGGCCCCAAACTTCTGGGTTCTCATGAAAAGCGAGATCTCAAAAAGCATGTTTTTGGCCACACCACACGGCTTGTGGGATCTTAGTTCCCCAACCAGGGATTGAATCTGGGCCCCCAGCAGTGGAGGCACGGAGTCCTAACCACTGGACTGCCAGGGAATTCCCTCAAAAAGAATTTAGTATGTTGTTCTCTCGCTGTTTAAATGTGGGCAAGTAACTACTTAAGTGTAAAAATACCCCACACAAAGGCTATAGGTATTTATTACGCCGTTGTTTGTAATAGCAAACAACTGGAAATATCCATCAATGAGAAGTGGTTACATCAACTCAGCCCAGCCACATAATGTCCCATGGCGGCACTGGGAAGGTGCACTGCACGCACTGGTGTGGACTGGCAAGGTACTTGGTTCCATGAACAGAGCAAGGTGTGAGACCAGGCGCCACGTGCTACGTTTGTTGAAACCACAATATGTGCCCAAACCCTCTGGTACTGACCTTCAATCTCCTGGAGAGCTACACAGGGAACCCGATACACTGGCTGCCTGGGGGGAACTGGCTGGCTGGAGCCAGGGGTGGGAGGGAGACTCACTTCTTCCTCTTTGTACCATTTGAATTTTGAACCATGTGAATGTATTATCTATGCAGAAAAAATAAAAAGAAATTCAAAATAAAGTAACATAAAGTAGACGGCAAGAAACCTGAAACAGACAGACAGACGAATCTCAGGCTGCAGGCCCAGTCGGCTCCCCATCTCCCCTGGGGCAGCCACGGCTGCATTCTGGGCTCTGCGTGGCTTGGTTTTGTGGCTCCACCCTCTACTATAATATTTTGGTTTCCCCACACACAGCACTCACAGGAAACCCCAGCCGATGGGCATCAGGTTCCTGGCTGGACCGCCTGGTGGTGGGCATGACACATCCCTGGGAATGGCATCATCCAAATGCTCGAGTGATGACGCAGCCCCCAGTGGAATGATGGGACTTCCCGCCGTCCCACAGGCCTGACTGGTCTGGGGTTTGTCTCGCAACCTCCAGGTGGGCGCGTGGACACTGAAACAGCCACCCCCATCTACCCAATACTCTTTAAGCACCTACTATGTGCCGAATACTCTTCTAGCCACTACAGAAACAGCAGAGAACCAAACAAATAAAACCTCGTGCCCTCCGGTGTGGGGAAAGGCAATACCTACCAGCGAGTGGAAGTGCTATGAAGGAAGAAGAAGCAGGGAAAGGAGGTGGGGCTCTAGGGTTTTTCCATTTTTACTGACGTAGAATTGATATACAATAAAACTGACCCATTTTAGGTATACAGATTGGTGAGCTGAGAGTTGTACACACGTGTGTATCCACAACTCCAGACAAGTTACAGACATTTCCATCCATCCTGTAAAGTTCCCACAAGCACCTTTGCAGTCAATCCCCAACTCCCACCCCACTGCCCATCTAGAAAGCTGCTGGTCAGTCTTCCTTCACTGTGGATTGGATTTGTCTTTTCTGGTGTTCATACAAGTGAAATCTGGCTTCTTTCACTCAGCGTAACACATTTGCGATTCATCCATGCTGTTGCGTGTTAGTTCCTTCTGATCGCTGAGCATCCCATGGTATGGCTGTCCATGTTTTGTTTATTCATCCAACCTATTGACGGTCATCTGGGTTGTTTCCACTTTTTGGCTATTACGAATAAACCTGCTACGGATATTCATGTACAACTCTTTGTGTGCACATATATTTTCATTCCTCTTGGGTAAATACCTGGGAGTGGAATTGCTGGGTCTAGTAGGAAGTGTATGTGTAACTTTATTAAAAGTGAGAATTGTGCTTTTAAGCAGGGTGGTGAGGGCAAGCTTCACCAGGTGACATTTCAGCAGAGGCCAGAAGGAGGTGAGGGGAGCCTTGTGGGTGTCTGCAGGGAAGAGTATTCTAGGCAGAGGGAACTGGGGGTGGTGTGTCTGAAGAACAGCATGGAGGCCAACGTGTTGGGATCAGGGTGAGTGAGGCGGCGAGGCCTAGGAGGTGAGGTCAGTGCGTAACAGGGCTGGATGGTGTCTGGCCCTGTAGGTCATGGTGAGGACATTGGCTTTTACTTTGAGAACCCATGGGAGGGTTCTAAGCAGAGGTGGGACAGGATTGGGCTTGTATTTTAACAACCCCCTTCCCAGATTTCCAAGTGGAGAATGGGCTGTAGGACAGGGAGCAGGGAGGCCAGCAAGAAGGCTACTGCAATAGTCCTGGTGGGAAATGCAAGAGCTGACTGGGGTTAAGGTGGCAGAGGGTGAGGACTGTCAGATTCTGGGGCGACTCTGAAGGTGGAGCCACAGTGGAAGCATTGGTTATGGGAGGTGAGGGAAATAAGGACATGAAGGATGGCTTGGCCCCGAGGTGGCCTTTAGGAGCTGAGAGTTGCTGCCAGCCAACAGCCAGCAAGGAAATTTGTAACTCAGGCCAGCAACCCCAAGGAACTGGACTCTGCAGATCACCTGAATGAACTTGGAAGAAGACCCTGTGCCCCTGCAATGGAACACGGCCCAGCTGACAGCCCAGATTCAGCCTGGTGAGACCCTGAGCAGAGAGCCCAGCTGTGCCATGCCCAGACTCTGATCCATAGAAACTGTAAGATGTTGTTTTCAGTCACTAAGTTTGTGATAATGTTTTGCTCAGCAGTAGGTGACTAATACAGGCATCCTAGAATCCTAGTGTCAGAGCTCGAGAGGTCCTTGGCAGCCACTGAGTTCAACCTCCTCTTCTACAGATGCAGAAACTGGGGCCCAGAGAGTAGCTAGGCCTCGAACCCTGGTCCCTGCAGGCAGGAAGTGTCAGGCAGAAGCTGCCGCAGCACTGGAGGCCCTGCCAGGACCAGCCCCTCATCTCCTAGGAGGCGGGGGTACCAGATCGTCTGCCAACCCCTCCTCCGTCTGGGCACTGGCCTCCTAGAGAGCTGGCTTCTGGCCACCCACTGAATACCCTCAGCTCCCGGGCCAGCAAGCTCAGGCAGGTTCCCCGTCAGGCCAGGCCCAGTGACCAGGAGGGAGGAGCACCCTCGCCCCCAGCAGAGCAGGGCCCAAGGGCGTAAGAGCCAGGCCTGAATCTGAGAGCCCCGGGGAGAGGGACAAAGCACAGGCTTAGGTCACAGGGACCCCGGCTAGAACCCCAGCTCTGCCATTCACTGGCTGTAAGACTCTGGCCAAGGGAAACCCCTTTGCTGAGCTGTAGTGTCCGATCCATGAAATGGGAGCAGGAATGCCTTCCTCCAGATGGCCAGTGAGCTCAGGTACATGAAACTGCTAGTGCGAGCTCCGTAAATGCACAAATGCACGTCCCCAACCTCTTCCTTCCTATGGGCCTCAGTTTCCCCATCTGTTAATTGATCTCATGCCTTAGACATGTTTGGGGGGCCCTTTTAGCTCTAACAGTTGACCATTTTAGGGTTCAAATTCTGGCTCTGCTTCTTATCAGCTGTGTGACCTTGGATAAGTCACTTAAGCTCTCTCAGCCCCAGTTTTTTAACTTGTAAAATGGGCTATTAACAATGCATATCATTACCTGAGAGACGCAGGTCAGATACCTAGGCTAGTGTCTCAGAAAATGTCAGCTAGTTTTATTATTGTCATCATTATCATCGTTCCAAGCATGTAAGTTAGGTGGTGCCAGCTCACAGGGGCAATAGGGCAGAGCCTCCCAGGGTGGGGGAAGTGGTTTCCTTGGAGACAAATGTTTGTGGGCTGGGCCTACGAACATTTCTGGGAAAATAAAACTAGTTCTTTTCCCCCAGCCCTCTGGCCCTGCACCCATCTTGAACCAAGCCTCGAGTATCTCAGTGCTTATAAACGGCAACCCCACAGGCAGGTTTTGGGAAACAAAAATATGCATTTATTTCTCTTCCCAGTTCTGAGAACCACCTCTTGCTTTTCTCTAGAGGAGTACCAGTAGCTTGTGCAAACACCTGCAGGTGGGGATGTGTGTCATAGACACAAACTGGGGTGGGCATCAGGACGAGGTCCCCGCTGGCCATGTTTGAGTTATGCACGCTGTCCTCTGACCACAGCTAATTCTCAGGTGCTTCCAGACACCTGACTGCAGGCTGGGCAGGCCAGAGTCTCTCCCAGGAATTTGAAACTTGAATGGAGGGCACATAGGCAGAGCCCCTCCCATAAATCCACTGCCAGGCCCTTGGTTAGTCGCTTTCTGGTGTTTGTCACCCAACTTCGCCTTGGCCAACATGGTGACTGGGGTGACAGAGCATTGTGGCGGGTTGAGGGCTGACTGTGGGATGGGGCAGTAACCCTCTGGTCCATGCAGGAAGCTGTTGGTTGCTTCTGCCCGGAAAGAGCACTGGACTCGAAGTCTGGTTCTCCACAACTTTCTGGCTGTGTGACCTTAGGCAAATCACTCAGCCTCTCTGTGTGGTCCAGTGGGATGGGACCACAGGGGACCTCAGTGAGCAGATGGGGAAACTGAGGACCAGGAAGAGGAGGGAGGGGTTTTACTTAAAGCCACACAGCAAGTTTAGGACAGGCCCTGGAGGGCTCCTGGGTCCCCCAAATGCCAGCCCTGGGGATGGGACAGTCCCTGGAGTAGGAAGCTTCTCTCTAATTAGTGGCAGGGCTTGTTTCCCCCAGGTGAACCTCAGGCCCCAAGCACTTCACAGATCACAAATTCCTTTCCCAACCAGTTGTCACATTTGGCCCAGCAATATTATCAATGTCACATTCAGGGGCTGAGCAAACTGAGCCCAGCGAGCCCCAAGACAGACTTGTCCAATGTCACACCACAAGTTCATGGTAGTTTGCGCCAGATCTGAAAAGCCTGTGCTTTTTGCTCTTAATCAGTGTTTCCCAAGCTGGTATTTGGGGATGCACTGGGGGTAGTGGTTAATGAGCTCTCCATAAGACTTTTTAAGTTGCTTGCTTTCATTTTGACAGTAACCCTAAAAAAGTAACTCGAATATATCATGAATCATCTGCATGACCATAGGTGAGTCCTATCTGAGATTGTATTTGGATTTGGGGTCACACTGGCGTCAAAGAATAACATTTATTGAGAACTAACCATGGACTGGGTACTGTGTTTTGTACTTTTCATGTAGTATTCATTTAACCCTCACAACCCTATAAGATAGGTACTATTATTATCCCCATTTCACAGAGGAAGTTGAGGCACAGAGGGGTTAAGTAATTTGCAACAAGGTCAACAACGAGTATGGGGTGCAGCCAAGATTGGAACCCAGGCTGACTTCGGAGCCTGTGATCTTTTTTTTTTTTTTTTTTAGGTAATTTTGCTTACCTTTATTTATTTAAAAAAAATTTTTTTTTTTAATTTATTTTATTTTTGGCTGCGTTGGGTTTTCGTTGCTGCACGCGGGCTTTCTCTAGTTGCGGTGAGTGGGGGCTACTCTTCGTTGTGGTGTGCCCGGGCTTCTCATTGTGGTGGCTTCTCTTGTTGTGGAGCACGGGCTCTAGGCACGTGGGCTTCAGTAGTTGTGGCACACGGGCTCAGTAGTCGTCCCTCACGGGCTCTCGAGCACAGGCTCAGTAGTTGTGGCGCATGGGCTTAGTTGCTCGCCCCAGAGTCTGTGATCTTGACCACAATGCTTTACCACTTAACCAGCTCGGAGTGATGAGAAAAGGCAGGCATGGCCTTGATATGTAAAATGAATTCCTGCTCAGTGAAGGCCATGTGATGCAGAGGTAGAGGGTGGGAAGGAAGTTTTGCCAGGGGTAAATTAGAGCCAAGTGGTGGGAGAATGAAGTCAGCAGCACACAGAGTTGGGAGGAAGTGTGTGACGAACCCAAAAGAAATGGCAGCACAACTGAGTGTCCCACATTCACACTGCTAGTGGCAATTCAGGTTTAGCAAAGCAACACTGTCCATATCAGTAAATTAATATTGTTACACTGATGCTGTGACAGCATAACCTAGTGGTTAGGGCTTAAGAGACACAATTCCTGAGTTCAAATCCAGCTTCCTCCTTGCCTAGTCCTCAGACTATGGGCAAGTCACTCAACCTCTCTGACCTCAGTTTTCTCATCTCTAAAATGGAACTATAATAACACCTGAAAGACTGCTGGTTCCCTATGCAATTCCCTTCTCTTCCTTTTCTTTGCTGACCAAACCCTGATTTTATTCCTGGTAGCAATGTACCCAGCCAAAACGCTACATTTCTAGTCTCTCTTGCAGCTACCTGTAGCTAATGAGTGGAAGTTGTTAAGTGAGGTTTGTTGGAAATATCCTTAGAAGATGCTGATGCAGCTGAGAAGAAAACCAGTTTGTCCTTTTTTCTCTTCCTACATGGAACTCAGGCATTAAGGCTGGAGCCCCAGCGGCCATCTTGGATCAAAAAGGACCTGGAGGGTGAAGCCATATATGGTAAGGATGAAACAACATGAAGCCGGAAGGAACCTGAGACATTGGTGACACCATGGAGGCTGCACCAGCCCTGGCCCAGAATGATCTTTCCAGACTTCTTTTTTAAAATAAACTTTTTTTTTTTGAAAGAACAGTTTTAGGTTTACAGGATTATTGCAAAGATAATACAGAGACTTCCTATATACCCCACACCCAGTTTCCCTTATTATTAATATCTTATATTAGTATGGTACCTTTGTCACCATTAAAGAACCAATATTTTTACATTATTATTAACTAAAAAGTCCATTCTTCATTCAGATTTCCCCAGTTTTCCCCAAATGTCCCTTTTCTATTCCAGGATCCCATCTAGGACACCACATTACATTTAGTCATCATGTCCCCTTAGGCTCCTCTTGGCTGTCAAAGTTTCTCAGACTTTTCTTGTTTTTGATGACCTTGACAGTTTTGAGGAATACTGGTCAGGTATTTTGTAAAATGTCCCTCAATTGGGATTTGTCTGATGATTTTCTTATAGTTGCACTGGGTGATGTGTTTGGGGAGGGAGGTCACAGACATGAAGTGGCAGCCTCCTCACGTTCTGTCAAGGGTAGATACTGTCAACATGACTTAGTGTGGAGGTGAACTTCGATCACTGTCAGATTCTCTCTGTAAAGCGACTCCTTTTCCCCTCTTTCTATGCTGTGCTTTTTGGATTAAGGTCACTTTGCACAGCCCACACTCAAGAAGTGGGGAGTTAGTTTCCCTCCTTAAGGGTGGAGTATCTACATAAATTATTCGGAATTCTTAGGAGAGTTATCTCTTCTATTTGTTTGTTTATTTACTTACTTATATCAGTATGGGCTCATGGATATTTATTTTATTCTTTGGGGTGTAATCCAGTAAAACTTTATTTTTTTAGCTCAAATTGTACAACCTTTGGACCTTGGGATCCCGTTCTGTTGGTTCCCCAGACTTCCCGACACACGAGAGTAAAACAAACTGAGGGAGATTTTTAACAACAATGGTCTCAAATTCCTCCCATTCCTCCATGCTCATGCCTTTGCAATGTGACTTTATAGCTTCTGGCATCAAGACCTGACCCTCTCTCCATCCCTGGAGTCTGGGCCGGGCCAAGTGACTTGCTTTAGCCAATGGGAAGAGGCCAAAACATGAAAGGGGCTTGTGCATTGGGGCTGCTGCAACCAGGACCCTAAGACCACCACGTGAGCAAGAAGCACTAGCCTGTGGAGGAAAAGAGGCCGTGTGGCCTGGTCATCTCCACTACCCTTGCCTACAGCCAGGCAGCAGGCACGTGCGGGAGGCCTTCGACCATAGCTGACTGCAGATGGATGACAGACACAGAGGCGAGCCATCCCCACCGAGCCCAGGCCACACTGCCCACCCACAGGGTAATGAGCACATCAGTGGTCAGTTTAAGCCACTAGCTTGTGGGGTAGTTTGTTATGAAGCAAAAACTAACTGCTACACAAGCCACTTTCTTTTGCCAATCTGTTGAGTTTTCTGTTACATGAAGTCAAGCCTAATTCTAAAAGGACTCAGTATTTACTTCATAGGGAGGTTGTGGGACTTGAATGAGTGAGGCAGGGACCGTACATGTAATAGTACCGCGGTAGATTAATAGTAATAATAATAATAATAATAACGTAATTATATTCTATTTCTATTAAGATATATAAGATATACAATATAACCATTATGGTTATGTAATAGTTATTGTTATTAGTTTTGTAGTGGGTTAGTATTTAATTTGTAACTTTGTTTCAGATTATAGTTGTTTGAAGACTATAAGCGTCAGGACCTGAGACCTCATTTTGTGAGCGGACACGAATCAGTAATTTTCTTTCTGTGCCCCCAGCCCAAGACCACCAGGAGCACACCAGTGGTGGTTAAACACGGTGGCTTTATCACCCACTGCAGGGAGGGAATGCATGCCGTGGGGAACCCAGGTGTCTCAGTAAGAGGGTGTCAGAGAAGGCTTATCATAGGATTTGGGCTTGTGTGGAGTGATTTTGAGGAGAGTTTAGGGAAGTGGGGTTTTTCTCTCGAGTGGATGCTGTCAGGAAGTGGGAGTCATTACAGGCTTGGGATCTTGATCATCTTCTCTGAAGAGAAGGTCGGCTAGAGCCAGGCTAACTCTGGTAAGTGGTGAAGAAGCAGCAGTCACTGTGTCAGGCGGGGTAGGGGGACAGTGTCTCAGCAAAATGTTTGGTCATTCTGCCTGAGACATGATTACAAGTGGTCTTGGGTTTGTCTTGAGTCATCAGCCACAGAGCACCTTGTCTGTCACTGGTGTTCTGTGAAATTGTTTATGTTCGGTGAGACATCAGCTGTCACCTGTGAGTGTCAGGCCAGTCTGCAGCGACGTGATCACCATCCATGCCAGCTCCTGGATGGCAGGGCTGCTTTTCTCCTTCTCAGCTTAAGTCAACACTGGTGAGTCTGGGAGAATTCCTCCCCCCCCCCGCCCCTTTTCTTTTTTGCGGTACACGGGCCTCTCACTGCTGTGGCCTCTCCTGTTGCGGAGCACAGGCTCCGGACGCGCAGGCCCAGCGGCTATGGCTCACGGGCCCAGCCGCTCCGCGGCATGTGGGATCTTCCCGGACCGGGGCACGAACCCGTGTCCCCTGCATCGGCAGGCGAACTCTCAACCACTGCGCCACCAGGGAAGCCCCCTTCCCCCCTTTTAAAGATCTCAAGCTGAAGCAAAAGTTCACTCCTGCTCAAACCGGACAGCTATTTTTAGGCACTTTTCTTCTCCCAGAAGTTTTCCTCTCCCACTTACATATTATATTAACACTACCTTAACCATATAGTTATAGTATTAACTGCACATAAATGAATTATATAACTAATAAGATAATAGTAATAATAATAGTTATCATGCACTTGCTATGTGCCAGGTACTGTTCCAAGCATTTTATATCTATTCGTTTAAGGATTCTTAACCTGGGGTCTTACCACAGTCCATGGATGGAATTTATCTTCATTCATGTTTAATTAAATTCAGCACTTTCAGGCTTCCCTGGTGGCACAGTGGTTGAGGATCTGCCTGCCAATGCAGGGGTCACGGGTTCGAGCCCTGGTCTGGGAAGATCTCACATGCCGCGGAGCAACTGGGCCCGTGAGCCACAACTGCTGAGCCTGCGCGTCTGGAGCTTGTGCTCCGCAGCAAGGGAGGCCGCGACAGTGAGAGGCCCGCGCACCACGATGAAGAGTGGCCCCCGCTTGCCGCAACTAGAGAAAGCCCTCGCACAGAAACGAAGACCCAACACAGCCCCCAAAAAAAAAAAATATATATATATATGTCAGCACTTTCTTCAGTTATGAACTATGAACATGGAGACAAGCCATAGGGCCTGGAACTTTGTCACCATTAGAAACCATGGCTACTTTCATATCCTATCAGTGGTTTCAGATAGTTCAGAATGTTGTTCACATCCACCATTACTTTGAAATTGCAGTACTAATGACATCCACCACTAGATCGTGCAATAAGTGTTTTTTTTAATTAAAAAATTTCAAAATTTTATATTGGAGTATAGTTGATTTACAATGTTGTGTTAACTTCAGGTGTACAGCAAAGTGATTCATTTATACAAATACATATATCCATTCTGTTTTAGATTCTTGTCCTATATAGGTTATTACAGAATACTGAGAAGAGTTCCCTGTGCTATACAGTAGGTCCTTGTTTATAACCTATTTTATATATAGTAGTGTGTATATGTTAATCTCAAACTCCTATTTTATCACTCCCCCCCATAATAAGTGTTAACAAAGAATCATATATAATACTATGCCACAATTGTGTTCTTTAAAAATATTTTGATAACCACAATTTTAATAAATTTGTCTCCTTCAAAATCTGATGCATTTTATTTCAAGCATTTGAAACCATCATTCTGAGAAGTGCTCCATGGCTAGATCCAAAGGTATCCATGACAAGACAGATGTGAGGAGCCCTGGGCATTGATTAAATCCTCCAGTGACCCCCCACGAGCAGGTATTATTACCAGCATGTTACAGAAGGGGATATGAGGCAGAGACGGGTTGTACAGTTTGCTGAAGTTCACGCAGATACCAAGTTGTAATGCGTTATTTAACCTGAGAGCTGTGTTTACAGCCTATGGTCTGCTGTGGGCTTGTCCTCTGTGTTATGCATATGCATGTGAATGTCCCTAGGCAGGTGTCATGTGTGTGGCCGTACGGATCTCCGTTTCTGTACGTGGGTGTGTGTAGTGCATATAGAAAAGGGAACCACAAACACCTGTCCACTCGGGGCCTTCTGTCTGACTTCTGGGATCACTTGGATGAATTGCATCTCCACATCGCTTGGGCCCTGGAAACTGAAGGGCTGGGTTGGGGAAGGACAGTGGGGCCAGGCCAGGGGGAAGGGGCAGCGGGGGGCGGTGGGGTAGGAGGGCAAGCATAACCCCAGGGCTCAGCCTCTGGCCTGGGTCTAGACATGTAACCTGGGCACAGCCTGGGGGGAGGGGAATTTGGAGGAAAGCAGAGGCAGTTCCCATAGTGAGCCCTTCTCTTGGGCACTTGTCACTGAAGGCTATCAGGGACCACAGTCCCTGTGCCAGGCTGCCTGGGGGGAGTGGCAGTGCTGTTGGGAACTGTAAAGGCAAACCACACTCTTGGAGGGCTCCTTGGCTCTCAATACCCCACTACTTCACTGCTGACGCCAGACTGGGTTTTCCACACATCAAGCAGTTCTGTGACACCAGCTGGGTGTGTTCTACAATTTAACTCAATTCTGACACTACCTGGAATTAGTGTCAGATCCTACAAGAGTGCCCTCCCTCCACTTCAGACACGAGTCTCAAGTTCAGGTTGTCACCTGTGCTTCTGACAGACCAGCTATCAATCGGAGTTTCCCAAGACCCCCTCCCCAGATTTCATTAATTTGCCAGAGCAACTCACAGAACTCAGGGAACCAGTTTACCTACTAGATCACAAGTTTATTGTAAAAGGATAAAACTTAGGAACAGCCAGATGGAAGAGATGCGGAGGGCAAGGCATGTGGAAGGGGGGGGGGCGGAGCTTCCATGCCCTGCCTGGGTTCCCACTCTCCCTGCACCTCCATGTGTTCTCCAGCCCAGAAGCTCTCTGAACCCCATCCTTTTGGGTTTTTATGGCAGCCTCATTACACAGGCACAGTTGATTAACTCATTGGTTGTTGGTGAAAACCCCCAGCCTGTGTTCACTCCAAGGGTTTAGAACTGTGTGCCAGAAACAGAATGAAGACCAAATCTATATATTTCTTATTATAAATCACAATATCACAATAGTCTAGTAAGGCCTGCCCCCTACCCACACAGGGGTCCTGGGGTTCATAGCCTGAGGAGACTGAATCCCCAGAGGGGTCTTTGGATGTGAGCTATCTGAGCCACAGAGCTAAAGGCTCTTCCCACCCCATGGCCCATGGGATAGGAGTCCCCCAGAAGGGGTCCTTTAATATTCTCCCTGAATATCTCTCCCTGCTCCTCAGCTGTACCTCTCAATATATCTTTCCAAAAATGCCAAGTCTAGTTAATTGTTTTCATCCCCAATGTTAAATGATATCAATAACAATAATACATATATCACATGGATTATTTGTGGTCATCATTTGCTAATCCTCATATTTGTGCCACACTGGGTCAATGATTATAGCTCTGTGATGTGCTTTCTAAGGAGTCGGGGCAGAATGGAAAAAAATCAGAGCAAGTCACCTCATCTCGTTTTCTTATTTAAAGAACAGAGACAGTTACTTGCAGAATTTGTGAGGATTAAAAGAAATATCTGTATTTCCTCAATTCTATATGGTAGCCGCTACGTCTACCGAATGCTATGTCTGAGGAAACTTGGGCAGGAAGAGAAAGTAACAACTTGTATCTTATCTAATAACTTAAAAAAAGAACAGCTTTACTGAAGTAAAACTGACATGATGAATTACACGTATTTAAAGCAAAGCATTTGGTAAGTTTTAACATACGTATATACCCGTGAAACCACCGTAGTAAAGATAACGAACCGTATCCATCACCTATAAACGTTTCCACGTGTGTAATTTAGAGCAGGGGCTCTGGGAGCTCCCATTTGTCTGTGATTTTCAGAAGGATCATTCTCTTGTTTCAATGCTCTGCTGTAGTCTTTTTTTTGTTTTTTTTTTTTTGCGGTACGCGGGCCTCTCACTGTTGTGGCCTCTCCCGTTGCGGAGCACAGGCTCCGGACGCGCAGGCTCAGCGGCCACGGCTCACGGGCCCAGCCGCTCCGCGGCATGTGGGATCTTCCCGGACCGGGGCACGACCCCGTGTCCCCTGCATCGGCAGGCGGACTCTCAACCACTGCGCCCCCAGGGAAGCCCCTCTGCTGTAGTCTTAACCTTCTTGATGATGGTATATTTGAACTTGTGTTTTGTAAGTGAAGTCTGGGGGGATGGTGGCTCCTGTGGCCACGCCGGAGATGTGTGTGTATTAGTTCCTTGCTACCTTATTGGTATATGCGTTTGTGGTGCCTGCTACGTGGCTTCTGTAACGAGCTTGTTTTGTATGTAGGGCCGCGTGCTCAGAAGGGCTCCTCTCTTGGTTTAATGTCCTGCTGTCACATCTCGAAATTCTTAATAATTGTCACCTTGAAGTTTTTAATTTCGTCTTTGAGCCTGTGTATTGGAAGTGAAGTCCAGTGGGCAATGGATCTTGTGTGTGAGCAGAAGAGATACATGCGATATGGGTGTTCACCATCCACATACAGTGTTCACAGTGCCCCATGAGCGTAGAATTCTGGTGAACCCACAATGCATGGACATTCAGCGAGACTCAAAATGAGTACAGGGGAAGCGTGTTGTATCTATGGTAAGGAGGGGCACAGCCCAAAGAGGCCATGCTTTCTGTTCAAACTAGAAGTTCCTTAGGTCACAGAAAAAAGGTAATGGTCTTCCAAGAAACAAGGACAATCAAGGAAACTTAACACATCCTTTCTTCATCATGTTACTTCCCTGTTTTAGCCCATCACTTACACTGAAAATGATGACAGAGAAGGAAGGGGAAACATAGGACACCCCGTACTTCCCTTTCTTTTCAGCCTTCCTTATTCATTAGTAAGTAGGAAGTAGGGCGTGTTGGTAAAATGTGTGAATATCAAGAAGTGAAATAAAAGCAATTCAGGTGGTTTGGTGCGGCATTTCCACTGTCCTGGTAAGAATGTATGAGCTATGAAGTACCAATGGTGTAGTTTCAGTGATTCCTCATATGAGTTAAATGCTCTTATATTGCATTTAAAACTGTCATTGCACAATATAAACATGAATGGTAAAATTCATGCTAATTTAAAATTAATTTTTCTTAGAACAACATTTAGTAGTAAATAAAAAACACCATGACAACTTGAGAGAGACTAGAAGAGAGGAAACAGCTTTATATTTCAGTACTCCTACTGGCACGTTCTTCCTACTTTTTGAACAAGGGGGCCCGCATTTTCATTTTGCATTGGGCCCTGCAAATTATGTTGCTGGCCTGGTTTGGAAAGCTTGCTGTCAGGACGCTTCCTCTCAGAATACAGCTGCCACGTTGGGAGCAAGCCCAAGCCATATGAAAAGGGCATGTGTAGGTGCTCCAGTCAACAGTCCTGCCCAAGCCCAGCCTTTGGGGCATCCCAGCACAGGTGACAGCAATACAGCCTTCAGATGATTCCACTCCTACCTCTCCTAGCCCTCCCCCAGCCCCACCTCAACTTCCAGACACCTCCATCCACCTGGGTCTTCCAGCTGAGACCCAGCCTTCATGGAGTAGAGACAAGCCATCCCTGCAGTACCCTGTCTGAGTTCCTGATTTACAGAATCCAAGAACAAAATAAAACATATGGTTGTTATGTTTCACCAGAGATTAGGGTAGTTTGATATGCAGAAATAACTGTATCCTAGTTTATTCATTCGGGTTGATTCCAATACTTTGTTAATACAAATGAAGCTGCAATGAATAACTTTGTGCATAGTTTACGTATATTTAGGGCAGATTCCTAGAAATGAGGATTACTGTGTCAAAGGGTAAAATGCATACACAATTTTGTTCGCTATTGCCAAATTCCTCTCTAAACAGCCTTCTTTGTGTTTACAGTATATTTGTACATGTATAATCCCCCTCCCCAACATACCTACAGAGAAACATACATAGAGAAAAATGCATAGAGGTGCAGCTTGATGAATTCTTGATGAAACTAAACACATGTGTAACCCTCACCCAGGTCAGGAAACAAACGTTCCTAGCAACCTAAAAGCTGCCTTAGTCCCCCTTCCCAGTGAATACACCCTTCCATGGTATGAATTTACCACTATTTATCCAATTTCCTTTTGGTATTTCCCGTTAGGGGCTAATATATTCTATGCTCCTTGGCTTTTATTATAGTCATCAGAACCTGTTGCACAGATGTCAGCTTTGTTAGATCCTCCTCTATGGTTCTGCCATTCTGTTGGGTTATTGTTCTCAAACTAGGTTCCTGTGGAACTCTGGGGTTCTTTCTCAAATGACAGGAAAAAGAACAAATGCATGGATGGGCTCTTTTCAGTACAAAAATTTCCCTAAAACCTTTGGGGTTCGTTCCCACTTGCCGGCTACCAAGTTTTAGCAATGACAGATGTTCAAGAAACAGGAAATAATGGGAAGACCCAGAAATGCCATGGGCTGCTACTGAGGATAACAGTGGTCATCATCTATGGAGAAGTCTTTTGCATTGGGATAGGGTCTTTTACGTACAATAGATAGATCTTCTCTAATCTTCAAAAGCCTTGGCGAAATAGGTATTGTGACCCCTCTTTCACTGGGAGTGAAAACCCAGGCTCTGAGAGGGGAAGTAACTTGCTCAAGGTTCATCGCTCACATTGGAGGATGGCAAAGCCTATAGGCTCTGGGCTCCCCAACGGCCCTGGCTTCCTTCGGTTTAGACCACATCTTTGTGTCCTTTTCTCAGTCTGGCACCCAAGGCTCTGCCTCCTCTGCCTCTTTCAGAGCTCTGGCCTCTTCCTTCCCCTTCCTGAATGTTTTCAAGCTTTTCCCTGAGCCAGGCCCTGGGCCTTTGCACATGCCGCTCCCTCTGCCTGGGACCCTCTTTTTCCTCTTCACCTAACTCCTCCTCGTCCTTCAAGGACGCCTTCCCTAAGTTGGTATCCTTGTTCCAATAGCACTGTATAGTTCCCCTGTCACTGTCACTGTGCTTTTCGTTGTTTGGTTATTGAATTTCTGTCTCCTCCCACCCACCCCAGACTGTAGGCACCTTAGAGCAGGTGTCTGTCTGTCTTGTTCACGGCTGTGTCCACAGAGCCTAGCACAGTTGCTGGCACATAGTAGGCACTCAATAGCATTTGTTGAGGGAAGGGACCATCTTACTTGAGTCTCATGGCAACCCTGTGAAGCAAGCAGGGCTGGGCTGCTCACTCCCATTTTAGAGATGAGGAGAGTGAAGCCCAGAGAGGGGAGGGTCCAGTCCCCTGTGATTTGTGGACACAACCAGGCCTGGGTGACTGTGGTCCTGACACCTCTCCCAGACCGAGGGATGGGGCCTCAGCCAGCCAGGGGGGCTTCCAGGGCTCCCGTAGCCCTCCTTTGTTTCCCAGATTGGAAGTGACAAGTGTGACCCTCCCCTGCCCAGGACCTGGTGGGCAGGGTGGGGGGGGGGTGCGTGGGTGCAGCAGGAGGTGGGATCAGAGCGGCGAGAAGGCCGAGGAGGTAAACAAGAAAGCTAAGTCCTACTTGCAGAAGAGTTGGGGGTGGCGGAGCTGTGGTCACGTTCTGAAGCCAGGGCAGGGGAGTCAGGAAGTCAGAAGCAGGAAGGAAGCTCCCGTCCCTGCCCCAGGAGGATCCAGAGGACTCAATGACCTTTATCTTCCTGTGTGTTTCAAGCACTGGCCAGTTTGGACCCAGCAATTGCTTATGTATGTATTTATTTTCCTTTAATCTTGGTCACAGGGAACATAAGACTCTGGAGCAGGTGATTTGGGTCCAAAACCACCTCTGAAACCCCTCATTGTGTGACTTTGGCCAAGTATCTTGGCTTCTCTGGACTTCCATTTCCCCATCTGTAAAAGGGGGAGATGATAATAGTACCTATCCCATACAGTCATTATAGGGCTTCCCCAGATATTCTAAGGGAAGTTCTTTGTGGGGTGCCTGGCATAGAGAAATAATTGGAGATAACATCACAGAGAACTTACTATGTACAGGCCCAGTACGAGGGCCCTTACAATTTACTAAGCCTTCATGTGGATTTTGGAGGCTCCAGCATGATCCTTGAAAGAGGCAGAAGTGGGACTTGGACGTAGCTCTCTACAGAACCAGAGGGCTGAACCAAAGAACCATGTTACTTAGAGGGAGCAGCTGCTGCATGCTGGGCCCTGCTTTCTGTTCCATAGGGCAATAAAGGTCAAGTGGAAATGGACAGTTCTTCCAGGACAACTGATGGCCATCTGGGACCCTTTCTTCAGAAGGAATACTTCAGGCCCGAAGCCTCTGCACTCCAGTTTAAGAACCCCTGGAGCAGGAGTGGCGCTGGAGAGGGGCTGAGCTAGGCGGTGAAGAGTCCTCCTTGTAGGCTGAGCTCAGGGTACTTGGGAGCCACTGAAGGCTCCAGGCAGGGGAAGTGACATGACTGTAAGCCAGGAGGGAGCAAACCTGGAGATGGGGCTCTGTTGAGAGGCTGCTGGGATCTTCCAGGCAAAACATGAGGCTGGGGTGAGAGGGCAGGTGCTGGAGGGGAAGCGGTGCCCGATGTCCTGCTTCCCTTCCTGGCAGCTGGGAAGTGTCACCTTTGGGTACAGCTTGCCCTGCTCCCAGAGAAGGAAGCTGTGGTGGAGGATGGCAGAGCCACCCACCAGACATAGACGGCTCAACTCCAGACATACACAAAAGAGAAATATTTAACTTACTGAGTTTTGGGGTCTTTCTGCTACAGCAGCTTAGCCTGTACCAGAACTCACTGTGCGACCTCAGGTAAAGCACTTTACTTCTCTGAGCCTCAGTTTCCACATTTGTAAGATGGGGGCAATAACAGAACCCACTAGGATTCAGAAGTGGTGTGTGTAGAACTAACACGGAGGAGCCATGCAGCTAATGCCCCTCATCCCCACACAGGCCCCTGGCTGGCCCCTCACTCCCGTTTAGCCCAGTGGCAAGACTTTTATTTTCTCTTCCTCCTTCTGACTCCCTTGGTGGCACAGGCTCAGGGCAGTGGACACAACAGACATTAGACCCAGGGTCTGGATGACTTTCAGACAGAGGTGATCCCTCTCCTGAATTTTACAGGTTAGGAAACTGAGGTCCAGAGAGGGGCAGGAATTTGCCCCAGCTCCACAGCAACTTGGGCAGAGTGGTGCTGGATCCAGTCCTTCGTGGGCACCGGGGTGGGGAGTTGATTTCTGAAATAGGTGTCGGGGGCACCTTTTCCCACCACTCTCCCCTGGCTCACTGGCTCAGTGGCATCACTCTCCCACACTAGTCTCCTTATGGTTCCTCACAACTACCTCAGGGCCTTTGCACATGCTGTTCCCTCCAGTGGGCCTACTCTTCCCCCAGCTCCTCACCTGGCTGCCTCCTTCTCACCTTTAGTCCTCAATTTAAGTGTCCCTCTTCAGAGAGTCCTTCCCTGATCACCCTGCCTCTGAAATCTTTTATCTGTAACTCCTGTTTATTTACTTCACTTACAATGTATTAATTAGTTAATTTAAATAAAAAAATGTTTTTAATTTTATTTTGGCGAGTCTCTCCCTCTAGCCTGTTAAACTCTATCATTTGAGGACTGTGGCCATCTGTCTGTCTCGTTTGCTGCTCCCTCCCCATCACCGAGGCAGGCCTTGGCCCAGGCAGGTCCTCAGTACATCCTTGCCATGTGAAAGAATGAATACGTGTATGAACGAATAAATACATGAGTGACTGTTCCAGGCCTGGATGTCCACCACTGCACTGAATTTGCACGACTTCCCCATGACTAGATCACAGTATCTTCATTGTGCAGATGAGGAAAGTGAGTCTCAGAGAGGCCCCACAGGGGAGGGTGGGAATATGTTGGATGCTAAAGGCCATTGGACTTCCCTGCCCTCAGGACACAGGCAACAGCAGCTCACAGGCCACATTACACGTTAATCTAACACAAGAAGGTAACATATTTTTGCTGGTTGTGGCCTGGACCAGATTCCGTTTTCAGAAGGGCTGCTCCATCAAAAGATGCTGATGCTGCTGTTGCCAAGGCAACACTGTTAGCTCTCCGAAGCATCTTCAATGAGAGAGATGAAGGCCCAGATGGACACTGAGGGGTGGAAAGTCTGGAAAAAGGGGTCAAATCACCCAGCCAGCAGGACAAACCATCTTGATGCTGACTTATCCCCTGCCCCCTGCAAAGGGCCACCTCCTACCCCATCCATGATTGTTGTCTCTGGGCTGTGCTCAGTGAACTCTCTCCCCCAGTGTGGCAACTGCCTTTGCTGCGCACGTGCAGAGATCGCGGGAACAATGCATTCTGCCTGCCTGGCTCCATCGGGACCTACCAGGTGCCACTGGGAAAGACAGATTAGTCTTGGAAAACTTTCCAGACAGTTCCTTCAGCCCTTGATATAGGTGGAGGGGACACCACTCCAGCATTTTTGTGGTCGGTGCCAAGGTGCCTCCAGAGAGCTCTGGACAAGGGAGGCAGCTGATAGGTGCAAGTGCACTGGAGGTGGTGACTGGCTGTGCCACTCGGATGAAACTCTTTCCCTCTCTGAGCTCTAATTTCTTCATTACTAAAATGGGGGAACGCTGGTCTGATGCAGGGAGAGGGGACAAGGATTCTACATAGGAACCTGCAGGTGTAGGTATCTCAGAAGCCAGTTCCTGCAAGGGGTGGCCTCCAGGAGACCCACCCAAGGCCAAGACCTCGCCAGCCAGGCCCCATAGGGCCTTGTGCACCCAGAATCCTTTAGCTGTTCATGTCTGCAGCCACGGTGAGTCAGCGTTGCTCTCTTTTAGATGTTTGCAGGCGCTCCATCCTTGTTGCACAGATGAGAACTGGAGGCTTAGAGAGGGCAGGGGCTCTGCTCTAGCGACAGAGCTTGGACTGACAACCAGGGTCTGACACCTCTGGGCAGAACACAGCAGTGTCCTTGATAGTCTGGGGCAAACCAGGGATTAGCTGGAGCCTGAGGGGCAGGGAGGCTAGGAGAAGGGGCAGAGATGGAGATAAGAGAGATGGGAGTCTGAGAGATGGAAAAAGTGAACCTCTGTTCTTGGCTGCCCAGCATCCCTGCTTCCTAAAGTGGCTCCTCAGTTTCCCCACGGCCCGTCCATACGACTTGGAGGGAACTAACTCCACCCCCTGGTTCCAGGCATGATAGTGTGACCCAGGTCTGGTCAACCAGAATCACAGTGATAAGCACAGGGATGGACACAGGACCAGTTCTGGCTGGAAGGAATCCTGCCTTTGCTGGAACCTCTGGGACAGGGGAGCTTTCTGACTGAAGGATGCTAAGCAGGCAGGACACAAGCCTGGGGCTGCTGGAGCCATCTTTCAGGAGAGAACCTGACTGAGAATGAGGTCAGCATGGTGGATGGCAGGCCTGAGAGCTGGGGAGGGACGTCACTAGAGCACCTGGATCTAACCACATTTGAATCCATCCCTAGGCTCCCTGTATGTGAGTCAATCCATTCCTCAGGATAAGGTTTCTCTCCCTCGCACTTGAGAGTCCTGGCACAGAGAAGGAAGGAAAGTAAGAAGGCAGGATGAATATTTTAAAGAACAGATGTGTGAGGGTTGCCCAAGTCGGCTTCTTGGTCTTCTTAGACAAACTGGCGTGCAGACAGGGATTTGGGCCTTCACCCCACCCAGAGGAGGTCTGTTCCTGGGGCACACAGCATTGCCTATACACTTGTAGCACAAAAATAAATGCTGTAGATACAAAAATAAAATGCTTACCTCCCCTGGGTCCAGAAGAAGGGGTGTCATGCACTAGGGGGCCGATTTCTCCACCCCATTCACCTCTTTGGGAACTAACATTTATTAGGCACCTGTTTCACGCCAGGCTCTGTTAAGAAGTTGCAATACAAGGTCGCATTTCCTCCTGCCCCAGCACAGCAAGGAGGGAATATCACCATCCCCATTTCACAGACCAGATGATTGAGGCCTTGAGAGGCTGAGCCACTGGCTTCAAGTTCAAGAGCTGGAGCAGGGCTGTCTGACTCCAAAGTCCTGCCAACCGCACCACACTGCACACCGTAGACACTACATAAAGGCTTGCCGAGCGAATGCTGGATAGGGCTGTGTCAGCCTTCTGGGCAGCTACCTGCCCCTAAGTACTTTTCCCTCCTGCCTGAAGTCACCATCAGCAACCACAGCCTTTGTTTTCCCTGGGTTTTTTGTTTTTGTTTTTGCTTTTTTTTGCGGTACGCGGGCCTCTCACTGTTACGGCCCCTCCCACTGCGGAGCACAGGCTCCGGACGCGCAGGCTCAGCGGCCATGGCTCACGGGCCCAGCCGCTCCGCGGCATGTGGGATCCTCCCGGACCGGGGCACGAACCCGTGTCCCCTGCATTGGCAGGCGGACTCTCAACCACTGCGCCACCAGGGAAGCCCTGTGCTGGGTTTGATCAGTAGATTGGCTGAGGTGGCTCTCAGGGGCGGGGCAGAGCCCAGTGGGATGAAGGTGCCCCATTTCCACCGTGCAGCCTCATCCAGGAGAAAACCTTCTGAAGACAGAGGCGCAACCTGGCGGTAGGGCAGGTCGGTCGTGGGCTGGGCCCGGGTGTTGGCTGAGAATGACAGGACTTTGGTGGCCTCATCAGGTCTGGGGAGGGGGACACAGTAATGGGAGTGGGTGGCAGAGTGGCTGTGGCCCCTCTCTGATAGAAGTTCATGAGGAGCCCGTGGTCTCCCAGACTCAGCAAAGGCCCAGTCTCCATGGACCCCTAGCTGCAGCACCACTGTTGGACAAGGCAAGAGGAGGCTAGGGGCTCTGGCTTGGAGGCAGGAGGGATCTGGACCCAGCGACTGGTGTCTTGTTCGAGGCAGAGTGGGCCCCAAGAACCCCTGATCTTGAGCTGGTATGAGCTGGGGTCACAGGGAGTGCTGAGGGCAGCCCCCAGACAGAGATCTGGCTTCCTACGGACAGAGAAGCCTTGGAGCACAGACAGGAAACTTAGTTCTAGACCCTTCTTCAGCGACGGTGTATCTGTTTTAACCCAAAGGCTCCTTCCAGTTGTTTTTAGAGGCTGAGAATGTCACTGTGGCCCTCGTAGCTAGAAATGGTGAAAGCAGCTGGGGGTGGGGATAGTGACCTGGGGTTTCAGCTCATGACATACGAGGACCAGCTTTTTCCAAGGGTATCCACAGCCCTGAGAGATGCTCTGGGATAATCAGGGCCCATTTTCAAATAAATAAATTTGGGGAAAGCTGCCTACTCTAGCCCTTTCCTGGGCAGTCACTAAGCACATGACCACACGAATGGCTCTGACAAGGCCTGCAGCTAAGAATGCCTGTTCACGTTGACTTAACCTGGTGTTTCCCTCCCTCACTTGACCACAGGTACTTTTAGAGGGGAGTCCTAGTTATTCTCTCTGGAATATATTCTAGGACATTCAAGGGGTAAAGGAATCCCTCTTAGATCTCCTGGAGCCCCTGAGAAACCACGTCTGAGCTTTAGATGCTGGGGCCTAGGAGTGGTGGACAATGTGGGTGGAAATAACTCCCGTTATAGGGTGGATGCAGCTCCTTCAGTCCTGAACAGAAAGTTCAAGGACATCTCAAGGCTGAGAAAGCTTGGAACAAGAGATGGCCTTCCCAACAACCCAGGGACAGACTCTGGGCCTCCATCTGGGCAGTTTCCTGCCTGTAAATACCTTCCCGCCTGCCTCACATCCCACCATTCGTCGTGTATTCCTTTGAGGACCCCAGTTAAATCTGTTCTCAGCTCATCCAGGGTACTGCGACCCTCAAGCTGGCCGGAGGGCCCTGCAGGAGGCAGGAGAGAAGAGGAAATAGGGACAATGCAGAGGCAGGAACCCCCAAACACCCACCATTTCACAACTTGAGGGACAAGGGGAGGGAGGTGGCTCTTCTGGACTCCTGGGGGAAGGAGGGCTGGCTCAGGGGACCCAGGGTGTCCAGGACAAGGTCCTGGCATGGTGTCCTGTGTTTGGGTCCAGCTCGTTCAGAGGATACCGCATCCAGGTCCTCCTGCGGGACCAGCCTCCAGGCGTGGTTTCTCCTTAGACGTCTGTGGGACGCACCATCATGCGAGTAGAACGCAGTGAGTAGCTGGGGCCTTGGAAGTAGTGCCAGCGGATGCCGTTGAGCTTGCGCACGTGGTGGCGGGCCGGGTAGTAGATGCCATTGAGGTTTGAGAGGCCGCAGGCGTCAAACCACCATCCTGGTGGAGGGGGAGTTAGAGGCTTTGGGGAGGTGGGGGCCCAGCCAGTGGGGTGAGGGCAGCCCCCTACCCCAACGATGAATCAGGGCTGGTGGCTCCCCTGGGAAGCCAGCTCGCTGGAGACGGGGCTGGGTGGGAACGGGCATTGGCTGGTGGGGGAGGGAGGCTCCCAGACCCGCTGCTCAGTATGGGGCCTCCAGAGGCAGTGCACTCATGTCTGTCTCTCTGTGTCTCTCTCTGTCTCTCTTTGCTCTCCCTTACCCTACCTTTCTGGGTCTCTCTGTCTTTCACACACTCTGTCCATCTGTCTTTCTGTGGTCTGCGTTTCTCTCTCCGTCTCTCCCTCTGTACTTCCCTCTGTCCCCGTGCAGCTCTGTGCCCAGCACTCTGCCTGTCCATCCTGATGTCTCTCTTGTCTCCATCTGTCCCTGTCTCTGTGTCTCTGGAGGCCTCCTCTGATCTCTGTCCTTCCCATTCTGTCTCTGATGTCTCTCCCTGCAGAAAACACTGCCTAAGCCAGAGCTGGTGGGCAGCCGCCCCTCTGCCCTCCACCCAGGTCTCCCACCTCCGGATCCTGCTCGGCCCGGGAGGAGGGCTGGGGAGGAAGTCTCAGGCCTGGGGTTGGGGCAGATTAGGCATTGTACCCCCCTAGGGTGCACCCTGGGCCCCACTCTCAGTGCTTCTCAGGGGTCTCAGAGGAGAACTGGTGATGCCAGCTTTAGGAGGAGGTGGGACCTTGGAGGGGACCTCAAGGACCCTGTCGGGGGGAAGGTTGAGGCACAGCCAGGCCAGCCCGTGGGTGAGCGAGCCCCTGACCTGCACCCACTTCTTGATGGCACCTGGCTGCACAAGGACCCAAGTGGGGAGGGGATGGGGGTATTCAGCCAGGCGTGCCTGTGGGGAGGTGGGGCTTCACCCCACCCTGCACCCACCTCCGGACAGCATCTGGGCGCACTTGCAGAGGCAGTTGTCGTTGTCTGCGTCGCGGGTGCTGAAGTTGGTGCCCTGCAGGACCAGGCTGCTCTGGCGCCCCGCCGAGCCGCTGTACCCACTCAGAGAAAGCCTGGAGGCCACCCGGAGGTGGTGATGGGAGAGGGGCCCAGAGTCAGGTTGGGGGTGGTTGTGGAAGGGGTTCCCCTCCGGTTGTGCTGAGGCATCTCCCCTCCCTGTCTGCTGCCTGCAGGGACAGAGCCCCCACCGCGTGCCAGGCCTCCCTCAGCTTGCTGAACCTGAGTCTTGGCCAGTTGTGAGAACGATCATGACAATATAATAATGAGGACCATGGCTAACATTTTCTTGAACATCTACTATGTGCCAGGCATTGTTTAAAGCACTTTACATGGGTTAATTCATTCTCATTTAATCCTCAAAATACCTTAGTATTCCCATTTTACAGAAGAGGAAACAGAGCTCCCAAGAGCCACAGGAGCCTGCCTGAGATCTCAGAACGAATGAGGGTGAGAGACAGATCCCAGCCCCATTTGGCCTGACTTGGGAGCTGGGCTCATTACCTTCCCAGCTGACCATCTGGCAACCCCAGCCCTGTCACACCTCCTCACACCCACCCACGCCCTCCGGGAAGCCTTCCTTGACCACACCAGCCCACGTGGATCAGGGCCCTGAGGCACCCCCACTCCTGCAGCCAGCTGGTGAGGGTTTCTATTTCTTGGTCAGGCTATGAAGCCCTGGCGGGCACATCCAGGCCTGTGTGGTGATTATGACCACAAGTTCTGGGAGTAAAATGCCTGGATTCAAATCCCAGCTGTGCCGCTCGTCAGCTGTGTGGCCTTGGGCAGATCGCTTCGCCTCTCAGCTTCAGTTTCTTCATCTGTTAAAACGGTAACGATAGTATATTAACCGTCATTGTGATGGGGTGACCTCAGCGTGTGACAGGTGCAGGGCAGCACTGGCACACGGTAAGTGCCTGGCACGTTCGGTGCTTGTTGATTCGTCCCGTCCTGTCCCTGTGTTCCCAGCCTGTGTGCATGGCTGGCACAGGCTTCCACTGAGCCTGGCGGGAGAGAGTGTTGGGGGCTTGTAGCAGGGCAGGGGCTGCACTGGCAGCTGAGGCGGGAGCCAGTTTGGGAGCAACAGAAGGTTCTACGGGTGGAGGCAAGTGGACACCAGATGCAGCCAGGGCAGCTCAGGGATGCCCTGGTTCCCCAGGGCAGGGCCTGCGACATGCCCCCATTGGGATCCAGAGGGAATGTGGGGCCTGGGCACGAGGCCACCTCAGTCCCTGCACGTACCACCTGTGTTCTCTGTCTGTGGTGAGGGCAGGGCTGGCTCAGGGGGGCCAGTCGTGAAACCTTAACTGTACCCTTAAATATGCCACCCTGGGCTTGCATGAGTGGTGTTGCAAATCCCCCGCCAAGAGGCCTACCTGGCCAGGGGCTCCCTGGGGTGGGGACAGGCTGGCTGGCCCACCTGCTCATATGGTCCCAGCTTCTCCTTGTGGCCATTGAGGGCTCCATTTGAGGGCTCAGTCATGTCAGTTCAAGGCCAGGCTAAAGTTTGGGGTCACCTTTAGTCTGGGGCTGTGTGGAATCAGTGCTGGACAAAGCCGAATGATCTCATGGGGTCACTGCAGCAGCACTGGCCCCAAGTCCTCAGCCTCCCTTCCCCTCCTCTCTGGGAGCCAGAAGGGGAACCTGTGATCTCTAAGGGACCCTCAGGTCATGAGCCGGGAAGCCCCACTTGACCCATTGCTCAGATGCACTTTGGACATAATCATGGCTCAGGTCTGGGGAACACAAACATACACACGAGTCCTTGGACACCCCCAAGTGAGACACAGGAGGTGCGTGAGTCTGTGTCTGAGGTCGTGAGCATCTGGATACAAGTCTCTGTGCCTGCGTGTTTATGTGTGCGTTTAAGTTTGTGCAGCAATCTTTATGGTGGGTCTGAGTGTGTGCTCTGGAATATGTCTTTGTGCCTGAGATTGTGTGCGTGTTTACCTGAGAGGGCTTCTCTGAGGCATGTTTGCACACATGCCTGGGTGTGTGTCTGTGCTTGTTTGTGTAGCTATGGCACTTGTGTGAGTCTGTGCCCTGAAGGTTCAAGTGTGTACCCCAGGGGTGTGGTGAGCCCCTCCACATGTGCATGTGTGTCTGTGCACGTCCCTGTATATCTCTGTGTGTATCTTGTGCTTGTTGCCAGGTCTGGCTGTGTGGGCACCTCTGGGAGGCCTGTGCCTGGTGTCAGTGTGTGCCTGTGTCTTGTTTGTGCCTCCCCCATCCCGCTCCGTGGGCTACTTCTCTGCAGGCTACGCATGCACCCCAGCCGGGCTCCAGAGGGTTCCCATTATTGTGTCTGACAAATAAGGGTGCCCCTCCCACCCCGATGCCCATGCCCCAGCTTCTGACTGCCCAGGTTTCGCCACCTCTAGGCTTCCCTATGGGGATCCACCCCACCTCACCAGGCAGCTGACTCTGTACGGTGGGGACCCAGGGACAGCACCTGTTTCTGTCACTCTCCCCTTAGCCCTTCTCTGGCAGTTTCCAGGTCCCTATGTGTTTTCCAGGATCTTCCAAGCTTTTCCTGAATGAGCAGGGCCTATTCCTTATGATCCCCGGAGCCCTTGAAAGAGCCTTGCTCAGGTTTGGGGTTTCTGTGGCCAGCTGCATGTCAACTCTTCTTTCTGCCTTCTTTTCAGAATCTCCCTGCTGCTTGGGGAGCCCTTTCTATCCTCTCTCTGTCTGGAGAATGCCTACTCTTCATAGGCACCACCTCCTCCAGGGAGCCCTCCCTGATAGCACAAGCATCTCTATGCCCCTGTGCTTTCCCCTTAGGCAGCTCCTGTCTTCTTGGGGGTGTGGGTTTGCTTGTGGAGACACTCACCCTCAGACACACACGACACACTGGACTGTGAACAACTTTGAGGGGTAGAGCTCAGGTCTGATTCTTCCACAAATGACCAGAGCCAGCCCATGCCTGGCACAGGGCAGGTGTTCAATACATCATTATTATTATTTAGGACTCTGCAAAGGGTCACATAGATGTGGGCCCTTTGAAACCTGAGCATAGCAGTCTGGAACCATGGGCAGGGAGCTCTCCATGTCTCAGATAAAAAGCCAGAGGCAGCGCATCAAATTCACAGAGGAGAGCACAGCAAGGGGTTCCAAATGTAACATACATGTATATGTTTGTATAAATGGACATAAATAATTGAGATATACATAGAGGCAGAAATATTATATTTCTGTCTTTGAATATATTGTTTGTATATCTCTAACGTTTATGTAACATTTACCATATGCTATGCGTTTTCTGCAGATTATCTCAATTATGACATAGATACTATATTTTACAGATGAGGAGACTGAGGCGCAGAGGGGTAAGTAACTTGTCTAAGGTCATGAATCCAACAAATGATAGAGTCAGGGTTCATACCCAGGCAATCTGGCTCCAGGGCCATGTTATTTAGCACAATCAGATACTTTTCCCGATGTTTCTTCCCCAAGAAAAACGGCAGATACTGGACTTAGGGCCACAGAAGCTGCTGCCCAAGAATTGGGTCATGGAGATGAGGTTTAACTGTTACTTGTGTAGGAAAGGGCGGCTCCCCCAGCTTCCTGTTACGCACTTACCATGTCCCAGGCACTGGAGATGGGAACAGCAGTGAACTCGCACAGAGCAGTCCAGCCAAGTGTGTGAAGGGCTGGCTTGGGGACAGTAATTATAATATTATAATATAATGTTATAATATTACTTGCTGAACATATACTAAGGGCCAGCATTAATGCTCTATGTGTAGTATCTCATTCAAGCTTCACAACACTTTCAATGAGGTAGGTACACCTATGGCACCCATTTTGCAGATGAGAAGGTGAAGGAACTTGCTCAGGGTCGCTCAGGGAGATAGGGATAAAGTCAGGATGTAAGCCTTGGCTTTGGTGGCCAGTGGCTTAAAGAGGAGTCAGCAGGGCGTTGTGGCTACTCCCTGGTCAGCTTAAGGAGTTGGAGGCATCCAGCTGAGCCCCGCCTAGCCCAGAGCCGGGGATGTTTCATTCAGCTCTAGACATTGCACTTTAAGGAGGAACATTATCAGGCTGGGTTGGGTCCCATAGAAGGGATGTCAGAACCAGCTAGCTGGAGGAACCAGTGGCATTTAATAGAGGGGTTGGGGGCACATCACCGAGAAGCCCTCAGAGGTGGAATGAGGCATACGATGCAGGCGGACAGAGAGTCACCAGAGATTCTTTGGGAGGAAGTGACCTTCCCATCAGTGAAGGCATTCCAGCATGGCTGGATGATGAGTGTGGCTGTGAGGAGGTTCTAGCACCATGTGAAGAACCAGATGACATGTGAGGTCCTTTGCGGCCCTAGAGCATGAGTCTATGAATTCAATTCTGTCCTGGTTCCAAGATAGCTTATCTTTAAGATCCTTGAGTTTCTGAGAGACGTAACATGTAGGAGAAACACCATGAGTTTTGGCAGCAAAACTGAGTTCAAAACCAGGCCCTACCTGTTTTTTAACTTTGGGCAGGGGACTTAAGCTCTGTGTCTCAGTTTCCACATCGCTAAAGCAGGTACAGCAATGCTTACCTCAGAAGGTTGTGGGGAGGATTAAATGGAGTCATGTGCCTGGAACATAATAGGTGCTCAAGAAATGTTCATTCCTTGTCCTGAACAGAGCCAAGAACCAGGCTGAGGGAGGGGTGAGAGGCCTTGATGATTTTATAATGTGCTCATATTTAAGCCCATCCTGTGGGTAAGAAGCAGAGGTACAGGGAAGCCCACTCGACTTGCCTGAGTTCACACACTGAGCTGGAGCAGAGCCAGAATGAGCCCAGTTCCTCTGATTCCCAGCCTGGAATTTCCACCTCACCCCACAGCATAGGACAGGCTGGGAAAGTCACCTCCCCACTTCTGGGCCTCTGCAAAATGATTGCCTCGGGGTGACTGACCTTGGAAGGCCACTTCCTGTTCCTGGTATGGCAGTGTCAGCAACATTCTCTCCACCTCACCCAGTGGCCAGGATGTGATGAGTGCTAACCAGCCGCCTCCAGATCCCATGACGTGTGCCCAAATGGGGGACAGATGGCAGGAACTGGAGACGCCCAGGGACTGACCGTGGGTGCATACTCTGTAGCCACTAGCCCAGGACTCCCAGCCCACCCATGAGCCTGGGCCCCAAGCCCACCTGTACAGCTGCCCCTCGCTGCCCAGCTGGAAATGCTCATACTGGGCGTAGGCCTCGTTGCCTTCCCAATCTTGCAGCTCCACACGCAGAGAGTATGCTGCCCTGCTGGTGAGCTGGTGCACCACCTCGTTACCTAACCAGTGCTCCCCGGCTGGGTTGCCAAAGCCCTGGGGAAGAGGAGAATGCGGGTAGGCTGCATGCCGAGGAGGAAGGCTATGCCTCTGGTTAAGGAGCTGGGCTGGGCTGAGCTCTGGGGACACTTACCCAAAACCACTTTGCTAGGAGCTCCCCAACTCCTAGAGCAAAAAGACTAAGACTTTTGTGAATGTAAAAGCCTGTTAAAAATAATTGAAATCACATGAATCATAATTGAAATCTTTGAAGTTCAAGAACAGGCAAAAAAGAAGTCTGTGGTGGTAGAAGTCAGAATAGCTACTACCTTTAGGGGAGTCTTGACTTGGAGGGGACACAAGGAGGGTTTCTGGGGTGCTGGAAGTGTTGTATATCTAGCTTTGAATGGTGGTCACATGGGTGAATACATATGTGAAAATTCACTGAGTCTTACACTTAAGGTTTGTGCACTTAGCTGCATGAATATTACATCTCAATTAAAAAATTAAAAACTTAAATCAGCTGCATAAGTGGTAGAGCAAACATTGTTCAGTGACATAGCAGCCACTGCAATATTTCATTAACATAGGAATGTAAAGCTAAGAGCATTGGGAGTCACCAGTGTCCCAGAGTGACACGTGACCAATGCCCTTGGCCAGAACAATAATTCAGCACCGAGGACAGGGCACACCTAAGCCCCACTCCCCATTTTAGTCATGCTGTACCACTTATTAGCCTAATGGTTAATATTCAGCAGTCTTTTGTGTATTTCTGCTTCTGAGCACCCTAGTTCTCTTTGCCATTTGAATGATTCTTTTTTTTTTTTTGCGGTACGCGGGCCTCTCACTGTTGTGGCCTCTCCCTTTGTGGAGCACAGGCTCCGGACGCGCAGGCTCAGCGGCCATGGCTCACGGGCCCAGCTGCTCCGCGGCATGTGGGATCCTCCTGGACTGGGGCACGAACCTGTGTCCCCCGCATCGGCAGGCAGACTCTCAACCACTGCGCCACCAGGGAAGCCCTTGAATGATTCTTTAAAACCCAATTGGTTCAAGAACACTCATAGATTAATTTGGTACTTTTTAAAAAGTATTTATCAAATGCACAGCAAGCAGACACACAAGAAATAGTATTGTTGTATTTCTGTGTATCTTTTTCTATTTCTTTTGCTCTTAAAAACTTTAAGAGCTTTTAAGTCAGCTTGCCAAAAATCCTTTATCCAAAATTTAATTAAAAAATTGGAAGACAATCAGGCACTATTCCTTGTCTTGTAAAATGCATGGGGTCTTTAAGCCAGCAATTCTGAATTTAAAAAATCTCTCCTGCAGATGTAGTCATGTGTGTGTGCTAAGACAAAGACATTCATTTAAGCAATGCAGCCAGGGGTGAGCAGCAGAGGTCACTTTTTTCTGTTCCCTTTTTTGTATTCTTTAAACATTTTTAGCAAGGTATATGTATTATCTTTTCCAAAAATTAAAACAAAATAAAACTTAAACTTTCATTCTTAGGATATATGTCAGGACTTGCAAAAAGAGGGTTCAGTTTCGGGTGATGGAGTCCCTGATAGCGTATTTGCACTGGCCAAATCTGTTTGAAGGCAGTTGGTTTAGGTAGGCTGATTTTTTTTCTGAGAAGGGTTGGGAGCAAACCAGACCCCTGCCCACAACCCACTTCCTGCCCCAGGTTTTAGGGCTGACAAGCTCCTCCCCAGGGCAGAAATGTTACCTGTTTGTAATCCTTCCAGTTCCGTTGGAAATTCATGCTGCCATTCTCACGGCGCTGGATGAGGGTCCACCCACCTCCACTGGCCTCCATGTCACAGAACACCTGGAGGAAATTGGGGAGGTGGGAAGTTGGAAGGCCCAGGAGGCAGCCAGAAGCCAGGTCTGGGCCAGCCTGAGGGTGATTTGGCTGACAGAACCTCACAGAGCAACAGGTGAGCTTGGTGGTCAAGGGCATCCCAAGGATCCAGGTCCAAATCCCCCACCCGTTGCCTTCATTTTTCTAAAATGGTGGGCAAGTGATGTCCTCTCGGAGCCTTCTTTTCCTCAGTTGTAAAATGAGGATGTTAATACCTTAACCTTTTTGTGCCTCAGTTTCTCATCTGCACACTGGGATTGTTGTGAAAATTAAATGAGATTTGTCATCCATCAAAAGAACAGAGCCTGGCACATAACATACTAGGAACTCAGTAAATGGAGGCCTCGCTATTATTGCAGGGTTGCTGGAAGAATTAAATGCCAAGAGGTGTAAAGTGCTTGGCACATGGTGTAGACTCAGGAAATGTTATTACAGGGGTTCCCTGGTGGCCTAATGGTTAGGATCCTGTGCTTTCATTATGGAAGCCCAGATTCGATCCCTGGTTGGGGAACCATCCTGGATGTCGGGTGGCACGGCCAAAATACAAAAAAAAAAGGAAATGTTATTACATTCAGCAGACAAATGTTTTCTGAGCACTTACTAGGTGCCAGGTTCCATTCAAGGCATGGGGAATGCCAATATGGATAAGAAAGAATGATTCTTTCTTTCAAAGAACTTACCATCCACCACAATCACATCTTTCAGTTTAACTTTTGTTCACATATTATTTTTTCCAGCCAGCTCAGTACATTTCAATGTTTGATGAGGAAACACTTGGTGCCTGCCCCTGTACTAGGTAAATCAGAGACAAATCACAGATAAATTAACCCCCAGGGCTGGCTTGGTCTGGAGGAGGCTAGCAGACTGATAGGGCTGGGTCTGGTAAGGCTGGCAGACTATTGAATAGGAACATTTGGGCAGCTACAAAGAGAGTTCCCAAGAAGGAGTCACGGGGCAATCCTGGAAAGCTTCCCAGGGGAGGTGGCATTGGAACAAGGCTTTGGATGATGATGTGCCTGCCAGACAGAGATGAGTGGGAATAGTGTTTCCAGTGGAGGGAGCAGCAGGAGTAGAGGCTCTGAGATGGTGAAGGTCTGCTCAGGGAGAGAAGCCAGTGGCATCTGTTGTGAGGGTAGCAGAGGTTGCAGGAAGGGAAACTGAGGCCCAGAGAAGGGAAGGGATTTGCTCAAGGCAAATGAGTCAAAAGTAAAGCTGAGGTTTGAGCCCAGATCTCTTGGCTCCCAGGCCAGCTCTTCCCTCTCTATAAGTGTTCCCAAAGTTTAGTTATTCACACCTTCCCAAATTCCACCAAATTCCACCATAGCTGAACTAATTTCATATAAAGTATTGACTTTAAAAATGGTATCTTTCATAGAGAGTGGACTTGAGGACACGGGGAGGGGGAAGGGTAAGCTGGGACGAAGTGAGAGAGTGGCATGGACAAATACACACTACCAAATGTAAAATAGATAGCTAGTGGGAAGCAGCCGCAAAGCACCGGGAGATCAGCTCCGTGCTTTGTGACCACCTAGGGGGGTGGGATAGGGAGGTGGGAGGGAGACGCAAGAGAGAGGAGATATGGGGACATATGTATACGTATAGCTGATTCACTCTGTTACACAGCAGAAACTAACACACCATTGTAAAGCAATTATACTCCAATAAAGATGTTAAAAAAATGGTCTTTTTTTTTTTTTTTACTTAAATAAATACTCAGACTAAATGCATCTTAAAAGGAAATCTTATTAGTACCATAGAGGGAAAATTAGTAACACTTGCCTTTATTCAGATAATTGTAAATATATATATAATGAAAACAAAAGAGTGTTACAAAATTCTAGCTAGAGATTGAGGGCCTGATCTCTCTTTGTTGAAAGGGGGATTTAGCAGGTGTGTGAGAACTGTTAAAGATAATCTGAGCCATTCTCCTTGATATATTCAGCAGGGTTGAAAGAAAACTGAAAAGGGAATATGAAGTGGGAAGACTGGCTAGTTGTTCCCCAAACTCTTCCACTTCTGGGCCTGGCCCCCAAACCCTCTCTCCTGACATCCACATTTTCCCTTGACTGCCCTCCCCCCACACATCTGATAACTGGACCTCAAAGTTCTGGGTAACCTTGGGAGCCACTCACTGAAGATGGTGGAGCTTCCGTCAGCCCCGGTCTCTAATTTCCCACATAAAGCAAGCTCCCACACCTGCCTTCAGCTGGACTGTAAGTAAATTAGAAATAAACTTCTTTGTGTTAAGCTCCTGGAACTGAATTTCTTGCAGGTTTGTTTGCTGTATCAGCTAGCATTATCTGAACCAACACAGAACCATTTATTGCTATTCCAACTTAAAAGCATCCCAGGAAAACATGCTGGAGAAGGATGCATGGCCAACTTTGGGAACTTCTGCTTTAACCGCATGATCTGACCCCTGAATGTGTGGGGGCTCCAGAGGGTAGGGTCACCCCCACCTTCTCTGGAATCTCAGATGTTGGACAAGGCCTGGACGTGATGTTGGTGGGGGCAGGGCAGGGTGGGGTGGAGGGTTGTCTGAGAGTCCTTTGGCTCAGCACCCTCTGATAGCCTCAGGCCTCAGGGAGCCCCCTAACCTTTCTGGGCTCTGTCACATTGGCCACATGGATGGTGTAGATGCCACTGGCATTGGCTCCGGAGCGCTGGATCTCTGCACAGTCCTGGAACACCTGCTCAGCTGCCCTCATGGAGGCTGCAATGGGACAAGGTAAAAACAATTGGAAGTGAGCTAAGGAGAGAGGGAAGGGGTCAGGTGGGCACTCCCGTCTGCTCTGTGCCAGGTTCTGGGCTGGGAGGCGTTGGGGAGAGGGAGATGTATCGGACCCTGGAAGGTTTCGTAGAGGAGCTGACAGTGAGCTGGCACCTGGATGAGGAGCAGAGGCCACCCAGGTGGAGAAGGGGCGAGGGTCTCAGGCAGAGGGAACAGCATATGCACGGGCTCCAAGGCGGGAACAGTCCTGTGTGTGCAGGTATCGGGGTGTGGTGAGGAGAATTTGGCTGAGGCCACAAAGAGGAGATGACTCACACCCAGATCCAGAGCTAAGGCCAGAGGGAGCTCTGGCTCTTTGATGGATCAGAGAGCATCATTAAGGAAGGAGAGATGAGGCTGAGATTTCAGCCTTGAATGCCAGGCCGAGGAGCCCAGACTGTGCAGAAGAAGAGCCCTCTGGCCAGAGGATAGAGCAGAGATTGGAGGGGATGAGACTCAAAGCAGGAAGGCCAGAGATGAGGCTGCTAGAGTCTTCCAGGACAGGTAATTGGGTCTTGAACTCCACTGAGGCACTTCCGCATTCCACAGACCAGGAAACTGAGGCCCAAAAGTGAGGTAACTGGCTCAAGGGCACACAGCTGGGTCGGGTGGGAGGGGCTGGGCAGGACTTTCCCTCTCTCCAGGTCTTACGGGGGATTTGTCCTTGGAGCTCCCTCGGGTAAGAGACCCAGGGTCCCCTCCACAGCCCACTCTACTAGCTGGATATCCCTGCAGCTCTTAGGTGGGTCCCCCTCATTATGCCCTCCCTGGGAGCTGACCTCTGGCCTCAAGGGAGAATATTAATTTAATGGCCAAATCCCACCAGGGCCCTGGAGGCCTCCAGGCTTAACCTGAAAAAAGTGACTGTTGGTAAATAGACTACAGAGGTTTCAAACACCCTCTCTGGCTCCTTTTTTGGGATCTAATTAGAGGTTTGGGCTATGATTCCACCAGAAACCAATCTTTGGGTAGGTGGGTATCCAAGGATAGGGCCAAAGTTCCAGATGGATAGGTATCCTGACCAGTGAGGAACCAGGGAGCTACCAAGGGGTGGGACTTCCTGTTTTGGCCTTATTCTTGAACCTGGATCCTGGGTTCTGGAGCTGAGGCCCTGTTGAAATGAGGCTGTTATTCCCAGATCACAGATGAAGGGACAAAGGCCCCAAATCCATCCCAGTCTGTGCACAAACATTCCCTGGGCAGGGTCTCCACGGCCCCATCTGCCAGCTCCCTGGTCCCTGGGGAACTGGAGTCTAGCCAAGCCTGGTAGGTTGCTGGCCTAGAGGTGAGCTGGGACAGGCCCAACTTTCCCAGCTAGGCAAGGGCAGAGCTAGGAGCTGGCCTCAGATTTCCAGCCACTCTTCTCAGGGTCTGTCCACTATTGTTTTCCTTAGTCAACAACAATAGCCTTAACGACAATCATAGCAATAAAAGTGAAATACCCACCATGCATTGTAGGGTTTCTTAGCCAGGTACTGTCAGGGGCAGTCTGGGGCCAGGAAAAGTATTTTCAGGGAGCATAAGAGGAAGGATGGACCAGTATTGACATGCAACATAGTTTGGCCTCAGCCTGGACCCCCCCTTAATCTTTGTACTTAATCAGCTTCACCCCCTTTTGGCCCTAGGCACCATGCTCAGCCCCTTCATGTGTATGAACTCATCTGATGCTCTGTGCCAGAACTCTGAGAGATAGGAGCTATTATTATTCCTATTTTATAGGTGAGGAAAATCAAGGCTCTGAGATGTTAAATGACCTGTGCAAAGTGCCAGTGCTAGTAAGTGAAGGAGCCAGAGCTTGAACTCTGGTCCATTTGACTGGAGAGCCAGTACCTTTCCTACTACCCACCTCCCCTTGGGTCTCCACCACTGAGCCCATACAAGGCTGGACAAACAGACCTCGTTAACGAATGCTGCTTCTGATACCATGCGTGGGTTAGGTCTTTCCACCTGTGTCCCCATCCTTCTAACCTTCTGAATGCCCTGAGTTCTCCACCCCTTGCCAGCCTCCACCTGCCTAGGACAAAGCTGTGCAGAGAGGGGGTTCAGGCTTCCTGCTGGCCTTCATGGATGCCTGGTTCCTGTGCCCGTCTCCATCCAATCTTCTGTTCTACACCTGGTGACTAATATTCCTCCAGTTTCTCCATCTAGACAGTAGGGAGAAACAACCCGTAGTGCCTCTCCCTGGTGACCGTGGGGCAGGACAGGCGTTTGGTCAAAGGGTGCCTGAGGCAAAGTCCCCTATACAACCTCTCACCCAGGCTGGTGAGCAGACGTTGGGCCACAGCTGGAGACTGGGTTAGCGGTGAGCCTGTGGGGAGAAGTGTTGGGCCCAGGCCCCATGCCTTTGGCTGAGCTACAGGATTAATTTAGGCAGCCTCATTGCTACGGCTCTATGCACAAGCCAGTGATGGGTTTGGGTCACTCCTAATCTCATGGTTTGGAAGGTGTTCACCTCTCTTGCCTGTGGCTACCTCAGGCCTCACACCCCTATCTGGTGGGGCCTGCCCAACTTAGATGAGCCATGGTACCATCCTCTGTCTCTAAATCGCTGCCAGCCATAGTGTCTGGAATCCATCACTATTGCTTTTTTTTTTTTTTTTGGCTGCATTGGGTCTTCGTTGCTGCGTGCGGGCTTTCTCTAGTTGTGGCGAGCGGGGGCTACTCTTCCTTGTGGTGCGTGGGCTTCTCATTGCGGTGGCTTCTCTTACTGTGGAGCACGGGCTCTAGGCATGTGGGCTTCAGTGGGCTTAGTTGCCCCGCGGCATGTGGGACCTTCCCGGAGGACCAGGGATCGAATCCATGTCCCCTGCATTGGCAGGTGGATTCTTTTTTTTTTTTTTTTTTTTTTTTTTTATGGTACGCGGGCCTCCCCCTGTTGTGGCCCCTCCCGTTGCGGAGCACAGGCTCCGGACGCACAGGCTCAGCGGCCATGGCTCACGGGCCCAGCCGCTCCGCGGCATGTGGGATCCTCCCAGACCGGGGCACGAACCCGTATCCCCTGCATCGGCAGGCGGACTCTCAACCACTGCGCCACCAGGGAAGCCCTGGCAGGTGGATTCTTAACCACTGGAAACTTCGGGAACACTGCTAGCAGGGCATCTAGCACATAGTAGGCACTTAACAAATATGTATTTCCTCCTCCTTCCCTCAGAGACCCACAGACAGGGGTTGGGCATCTTTTGCATGAGACAGTTGTGGAACTCTGCTGTTCACAGTTGTATCCGCAGCACCCAGCACCGGGTCTGGCTCAGTAAGTGCTTGTTGACTGAGTGACTGAAGCTGGAAATGAGTGATTGAAGTCGGTCCCGTTAGAAGTGAGGGCTGGGGAGCGGGGCCGGCCATTGTCCTCCTTTCTCAGAAGCCTGGGCCACAGGTGCCTCCCCACTTCTGTTTGGCCCTCTTGGGCTTAGGGGCTGGGGGCATTAGGGTGAGAGAAGTCCTTGGGAGGCATTGAGTCCAACCTCTCCATTCTGCAGATTGGGAAACTGAGGCCTGGGGAGCGGGGCAAGCCCAAGCAAGTGAGGATGGAGGGTGGATCGTGGACCCCGGACTCCTCCGTCTGGGCTGGTGGTATCCTCCTTATTATCATCGCCTCCATTAAACGCATGGGGAAACGAAGGCCTAGAGAGGGACAGGGGTACGGTCAAGGTCACACATGGAGTCGGGGAAAGAGTCTGGATTGGTTCCTCTTAGGACTGTTGTCGTCACCATTATTACTACTGTTTGGTGTTATTTCTGTTTCACAGGTGGGGGCGGGGGGTGGTCTTTCCCGAGGTAGCTTCCAGGACTGGCGTGAACCGGGAGGGTAAGCGGGGTCTCCCACCCCTCTCCTCCCCTCCTCCCGCACCTGGGGGGCCCACTTTGCTCACCCGGGCTCTGGGCCACGACGCGCACCAGGCGCTGCACCGACTCCAGCAGCTGGCTCTGCTGGCGCTGCAGGAGGCTGGAGTTGCTGCTGGCGGCGCGCAGGCTGCGCTCAAGGCCGGCGAGGGCGCCGCTCTGGCGGCCCAGCAGGCGCCGCAGCCGCTCCTTCTCGCCGCGGAGGCCGGCCAGCTCCGCCTGCTGCTGCGTCTCCAGGGCCTGCACCCGCGTCTCCAGCGCGCTGCGGGGCGGGGGCGCACAGGCGTGAACCCGCCGTCCCCACCTTGCAGGCACACTCGCGGGCTTTCCCCTGGGCCCCGGGGTGAGGCTCAGACCCGCACTGAGGCTCAGAGCGGTAGCGTCCCGCCCAGGGTTACACAGCGCGGAGGTCCACGCCCACAGAGAGCGCAGAGTGAGGAGGGGAGGAAAGAGAGACCTGGCCTTGGAGTAAAAAGGATTGGAGTCCAGTAGGGAAAAGGGGTGGGGTGGGAGGGACACAGCAGCAACCTGGTAGCCATGATCAAATCCCAAATATGCGTGCCCTTTGACCTAGCTGTCCACTCACCAGAGATAACCTCCAGGGAGCATGGGCGTGAATGCCCTTTGGAGGATGGGTTGTAATAGGGAAAAACAAAACAGCCAAAATGCCAACAGCCAGGACTGGCTGAGTCTGTTCTGTTCTGGTGTCCCTGGAAATGTTCTGGGGCGGTGAAGAGGAAGGAGGCTGAGAGCATTTGCTCAGAATTGGAAAGATGCCGGGGACTTGGAGTGGGCGCCCTGGCGCATCAGTACCTCTGGTCTAACCCCACATGTGGGAACTTAAAAGAGAAAGAAAAAGGTATGAATGTAAATGTAGAGGGATACTGGGGAGCTTATAGGAAAAGGCGTGGATGGACACGTGGAGGGACGTAGTGGCCCCTGTGTTTCTAGCGAATGTGAAAGAAAATCCACTAAGTGCTGTTACTTCCGCAGAGCAGGTTTGAGCAGATGGGGGTGGAGAGGAGAGGGTGGGTGGAGGGGACTGACCTTCCCTTTCATTTTGCACAGGTCTCTATTGTCTGATAAGTAAGATTGTCTAATAAGCATGAGGCATGTTTGTAATGAGTTTTAAAAAAAGAGTCTTAAAACAGAAAGAAGCTTTTGACTCAGCTCTTGCACTTTTGGCATTTTATCCTACAGATTTGCTCACATGTGTGTGCAATAAGATATGGGAATGTTATTCATAGCATCACTGGTTGGAATCGTAAAAGACTGGAATGACCTCAACACCCATTAATTGGGGACTGGGAAACAAATGCGGGGACAGCCATACAGTGGAACATTATGCAGCTGGAGGAAAGAACGGGCAAGCGTGTCATGCAGTTATGGAACCATCTCTAGGACAACTGAAAAAACGAGACAAAAATCCAATGTGCCAAGGAGTAGTCTGCTTCACTTGGGTTTAAAAAGGGACTGTGCATACATATTTGCCTCTGCTGTGGGTGGGCGGGTGGCTGAGGGATAGGGGTAGGAGGGAGATGTTTTCCTATACATGAGGCTATGCCAACCCATTCTCCAGACTAAGAAAATGAGTCCAGCCAGGGCAGGAGGAATTTTCCCTGGACCCCAAATTATGTCTCAGGAAAAGAGAGAATTTGGACACACTGGATTCTAGAATTTTAGCTGTCTCCATGGGCCAAGAGCTTATGGATGATATCCTCCATCTTCACTGGTCTCTAGGCACTTGGTAATTCAATTCAGAGTGATTGATAGTGTCCCAGCCCTTCCCCCCTCAGGGTGGAGAGTAAGAATAAGAAGGTGCACAAACTATCATTAACGGTCCCCAGATCACAGGGAGCTGGAGGATCCTTATGCCTTATCTTGACCCAGCACGTGAGCAACAGTAACATCTCGCCCTGTACACAGGCCTGTGGCTGCTTCGGTGCCTCCTCCAGCAGCCTGACCTTGGCAGTGTTTTCTCTACTCAGCTCGAAACCAAGATGAAATCAGCTTCAGATGTCCATGTCTCTGCCTTATCTGTACCCCAGGACTCTTTCTTTCTTTGTAATTTAAAGGGTGTTCCCCTTGTGTGTCTTTGCTTATAAATGCAGAGACTGTCTGCTAATGCAGAAAAGAAACTGGTCACTGTGGTTGCTTCTGGGAAGGAGAGTTGGTAGATGAGATCAGATTTATGTATTTACAAATAAGTAAATCAAATTAAAATGTACAGGGTGAATTGTATGGTATGTAAATGGTAGTTCAATAAAGCTGTTAAAATTCATGAAATAAATAAAGGAAGAAAGAAAAGAAGGAAAGAAAAAGAGAGAGAGGGAGAGACAGAAAGAACAGAGAAAGAATCAGCGTGTCTTGAGCCCCAGGAAAATGCCTGTCCCCTGTTCCACCCAGGACGGGGTGGCCAGGCCCCATGCCTGCCTGGCCGCCAGCCCCAGGGTCCACATTCACTTTCGGCTTCAGTCTGATCCCCAGCCCTGGTTTCAGTCTTTCCCCCAGCCCTGGTCACGTCCCAGCTTTAGCTCCAGCCCTAGTCCCCCAAGTGTCCCCTCACTCCAGTCTTAATCCAGGCCCCTAGCTCTGGCCCCATCCCCCAGCCCAGGCACTAGCTCAAGTCCAACTTCCAACCTCGATCCCAGCCCTGGCTGGCTCTGGTGCTCACCCTCGGTCTCAAGCCCACTTGGGCCCCAGCTGGCCCTGGCCCTCAGCCCAGGTCCCAGCCCTTGTCCCTGTCCAGTGCCAGGGTGCCAGTGCCCACCTGTTGTGGCCCTGAAGCCGGTGGAGCTCGTGGCCCTGCAGCAGCAGCTGCTTCTCCAGCTTGTTGGTGGACAGTGAGGTCTCCAGAAGCTGGATCTCCATTCTCGATGTCTGGTTCAGAACCTGTCCCGGCGAGTGGGGGGGTGGGGGGAGGTGGGGGCCCATGTAAGCTCTGCAGGAGCCCTGCCAACTGTCACACACCTGACCTTGGGCCCTGCCATTCCAGAAACTTGCTGACCTATTTCCACCCTCTCAGTATTTCCTCACTCACTCACTCACTCACTCACAGACCCTAACTGAACTTGTGATCTGCTTCTTAAATTTCCTCTTCCCCATCACTGCATGGCAGTTCCATTCCTCCTGCTGCTCGGACCCCAGCAGGAGTCACCCTTGACCCACCCCCCCATATCTCATCCATCAGAAGGTCCCATCAGCTCCACCTTCCAAATGGGTACCTGACCGCTTCCCTGCACTTCCCCGCCCCCACTCAGGCCCCCGCCTCCATCTCCCGCTGTACCCGGGCCAGCCTACTCACAGGGCTCTCTGCTCCTGCCCTTGCTCCCTGCAGCCCTTGGCTGCTCGGTAGTCTGAGGCAGACTTAAAAAGCAGCCCCTATGCTCAAAATCTCCCTGTGGCTCCCACCTCACACGGCAGTGGTCTGCAAAGCCCTGTGATGCCATCTGCCCCCATCCCCTGTCTGAGCCCACCAGTCCCCCTGGGTCACTCCAGCCATACCAGCCTCCCTGACGCTCCTGGAGCTTGCCAGCACCCTTCCACCCCTGGGCCTTTGCATATACTGTTCTCCCTGTCGGGAAGGTTCTCCCAGTAAGCCTGGCTCCAATCCTACCCTCCCGGTGGTGCCTTCCTGGCCGTACTGTCTAAACTTGCAACTCGCCCCTCCCGCCCCTCCCAGCACACACTCCCCACTGATCTCGTCCGCGCTACTTTCTCCCTAGTGCTACCGCCATCTCACACACATATGTTATTTATCCTGTTTGTTTTCTTGGTGCTCCTTAGAAAGGAAGCTTCACGGGGGTAAGGGTCCACGCCTGCTTTATTTACTGCTGTAAACTAGAACCAGGCCCATCCAACAGTGCCTGGTACATAGTAGGGTTTAACAAACATGTGCCCATTTGTCAGTGTCGTTTCAGCCATTCACTTACCCTCTCATTTAAATTCCTGTCCTCTCCTTCCCTCTCGGCTGCTCCCTGTGGCCTCCTCTTTCAGAGTCATTGGCCCCCGAGTTCTAATGAATTGTTTACTACCCATCTTCCCCGGGAGCGCTGTGAGTCCTTTGCGGGGTGTGTCTGTGCTGCTGCATCCCCTCATCTCATTGCTCAGCACGGACCCGGACACTGGAGTCACAGAGGCAGAAGAGCCAAACCCAGTGTCTACCCTCCCCCCTCTCCCTACCCTGGGCTCATGGCCCTGTGGGAGAAAGTTTTGTAATGGGGTCATCAGGGAGGAGTCCCAGGAGGCTACAGGGTCAGAGGAGGCCCTGACCTCACCCAGGGACGGGGGTCAGGGCAAGATGACTGGGGCTGTGAGCCAGCCTGGCCTGCCACAGGCCCCACAGTGCTGCCCCCCCACCCTCCGGTACCTGAGCCTCCACGTCGGTCAGCTTGCGGGTCTGGGCGGTGGTCTGGTTCAGGAGGCTGGTGCCCAGCTCCAGCATGGTGGCTGTCTGGTTCTGGACCATATGCTGCTGGGCCTGCGCCAGCTCCAACCTCAGGTTCATCTGGATGTACCTTTCTAGCTGTGGGGAGACAGACAGTGGGCTGGGGTCATGGGTAGGGCCTGGGGGAAGGCTCCTGTCCCTTCCATATGTCCCCATGGAAGGACATAAGGCAACCAAGGGCATCCTCCACTCAGCAGCCAGAGGGATCCTGTTAGACCTAAGTCAAATCACATTTCTCCTCTGCTCAAAACCCTCCCAGGGTTCCTGTCTCTCTCAGAGGGAAAGCCAAAATCCTCTCTAACCACAGGTTCTTTCATGACCTGGCCTCCTGCTACCACTCTGATTTCCTCTCCTTGCCTTCTCTCCCTCACTCAGCTCCAGACACACTGGCCTCTGTAACACCCCTCCAACAGAGCGAGCACACAACCACCTCAGGGCCTTTGCACCTGCTGTTCCCTCTGTGTGGATCCTCCCCACTCGCACACCATCTACAAGGCTCACTCCCTCATGCCATTTCAGGTCTCTTCCTACCATTTATCACTCCCTGACTTTGTATTACATATTTATCTGTTTATTGCCTTTTAAAATTTACCTTTGGAATGTCAGTGCCATGAAGCAAGGGGCTTGGTCTTGCTTTATCTCCATATCTAGCACAATGCTTATCTTACAGTGGGTGCTCAAAAAAAATGTGTTCAATGAGTCAATGAAAAGGGGAAGCAGCAAGGGTCAGAGCATAGCGTCCAGTGTCATGCCCGTTACCCAGCTTCCCAGGGCTGAGTCAGTAGCAGGAAGTGGGGATGCATCTTTCCCCGTACAAGAGTTTGCAGGTCCATCAACCAAGCTGGACTTTCTATTTTTTGGCTCCCTCCATCTGTGAAATGGAGCTGAACTGGCCAGTCTCCAAGGGTTCTCCCAGCTCAGATGTTCTGGGATCTGACAAGCTAATGTTCATTTCTTTGACAGGGCGGCTCTCTTTCCCGAGAGTAGGAGAAACTGGTCTGGTGTGAGACCAGGATCAAATTGCAAAGGTGAACAGCATGTTCTCAGGGCTCAGTGCCTGAAGGCAGAGAGCCGGTGCCCCTCCTCCACTCCCTCTCCATTTGGCATACTTGCTGGCCTCTTGCCACACTCTCTATCCCCCAGCCCTGGCTCCTTCCCTTCTCCTGTCGGTCTTCCAGGAGGTCCAAAAGGGCAGCTCCCAGGGTCCCTGGGAAGACTGGTGCTTCCAAGAGAGAGGCAGTGACCTTGGCTGGGGGTCAGGTTTCAGCTGCTTGTTCCTTAGTCTCTTCCATCTCAAGTGTCTGCTCCCATACCTTCCTCCCTTGAGTGCTTTAGAAGGGGCATGGTCCATTGTAGTGCAATGTTAAATCCTGAAGGGGGCGCAAGTGGTGTCGATTAGAGCAGTGGTTCTCAAACTGTGGTCCTTGTGGCAGCATCGCCAGGGAGCTTGTGAGAAATGCAAGTTTCTGGGTCCCACTCCAGACCTACTGAATCAGAAATTCTGCGGAGAGGCCCAGCCAGCTGATGCTCGCTTAAGTGTGAGAACCCATGGTGCAGAGGTCACAAAGGGGACCTGAGGACCAGGGAAACAAGTACGTCCGAGCTTCTCAAGCCTTTGTCCCTTTGGCCCCTTCTTTCCTCCTCTGCACCATCAGCGCCCCACCCCCACCCGCACACACATGTGCTCCAAGGGCTCCCAGCTAAAAATTAAAGAAAAAAAATATCCTTGACTCCACAGCCCCCTCTATCTGTGTCTCCAGTTTCTCTGCTCCCCCGAACAACAAAACTTCTTGAACAAGTTGTCTCCATTTTCACCTCCATTCCCACGCTCACCTTTTAATTTTTTTATTTTTAATAAATAAATAAATTAATTAATTTTGGGGCTGTGGCATGTGGGATCTTTGTTCCCCAACCAGGGATCGAACCCTTGCTCCCTGCAGTGGAAGCATGGAGTCTTAACCACTGGACCACCAGGAAGTCCCCACCTTTTAAAAAAATTAAGAATGTCATTCTGGTGTACTTCACGCACACACACAAAGCATAAAGAATAGTATAATAAAATCTGTGTATTTACCACACTCAAGAAAAAAATACAATCCATATTGTTGAATCCTGTGCACCCGCCGACCTATCCACAGCCCCACGGAGCCACTTCACTCTTTTTTTTTTTTTTTTTTTTTTTTTGCGGTACGTGGGCCTCTCACTGCTGTGGGCTCTCCCGTTGAGGAGCACAGGCTCCGGACACGCAGCCTCAGCGGCCATGGCTCACGGGCCCAGCCACTCCACGGCATGTGGGGTCTTCCTGGACCGGGGCACGAACCCGTGTCCCCTGCATCGGCAGGCAGACTCTCAACCACTGCGCCACCAGGGAAGCCCCCCCTTCACTCTTTAACGCACCTTGTTATAACCCTCCTTGACAAGGGAGGGTCAGGGGACACTTCTATGCCCTCAGCTTACTCTCCACCTCAGCAGCAGTCAACCCATATGGCCGCTCCCCTTTTCTGGAAGTATTTCCCAGATGTACCCTCCCTGAGTTTTCCTTCTCCCCTCCTCTGTCCTTTGCCCTCCCCTCCCATCACCCCCTCTCTGAGTCCTCCTTTTTCAGGCTTCTTAGGGAGCTCTCATAAGCCCCATCCTGGGCCCTTGTCAAGGGTGTTTATGTTCTCTCCCTAGGTCAAGGGTGCTTAATGGGGGACCACAGGGCCTGTGAAGAGAATTCAGGGGGTCCATGAACTTGGATGAGAGAAAAATTACATTTCTGATCACTAACCTGTAATTAAAATTTGGTATTTCCTTCAATTATGAGCATAGGCCCCAAATCATAACACTGTTAGTTGATTCTCCAACTTCATTACCAATAGAAATCACAACCATTTTCACATCACAGCACCGATGTTACAGTATCTTAAAATATTATATTGATCATCACTTCAGAATGACAGACATTCTCAAACCCACCACTGGATAATGTGACAACTATGGCACAGATTTAATTTTTAATGTTTTGATTATAATCGCCATATCACTGGGTGTTCTTATGCTTTTATTTTATGCATTTAAAAGTAATATTCTGAAAAGGGATCCATAAGATCCACCCAGGACCAGATGGCAAAGTGCTCAAGGCCCCAGATGCATCAGGGCCCTGCCACTCCAGTGGGTCCTAGGATTTTCACATCCCCCTATGTGCTGACTGCACGGTCTCCATCCCACCCAGATTTCTCCCCTGAATGTCCCACCAGCTTGCCATCGCCACCCGGGCTTCCAAAAGCATCTCAGGCAGAAGCATCCAACACATAACCCTTGATTCCCCAGCTCCCACAGCACCCCGTCCCTGCCGCCCCACCCCATTCTCCTCCCTCTTTCCCATCACAGTAAATGGTCTCACTCAGTACTTAAGCCCCAAACCCAGACTTCATCCTTGACTCTTTCTGTCACCCACCGCACTCAATCCACTAGCAAGTTCTGGTCACTATGATCCTAATGTGAGTTGCCAATCTGTTCACTTCCCTGCACCCTGGGTCGGGCTGCCAGCATACCCACAGGTCAGCCTCCCCGCCATGCCTCTATCAACACTCTGGGGATTCTAACATGTGGCCCAGCGTGCATTCATGTGCACAAGCGTAAGCAGAGCTATACTGAGGCTGCTCTCAGACTAGCCCATGTGTCACAAGCCTGGCTTAAATATAGACTCCCAGGCCCTGAGCTTCTGCTCCACAGAAACAGCAAGTTTATTCCTGCCATGAGACCTTCTCAAGCCTCTCCCCCAAGAGTCTCATTTGCAGACGGTCAAACTGAGACCCAGAAGACTTGCCGAAGGTCACCAGCTGGTGGGCTGTGTTCCAAGACTCCTCAGGTCTGCAGAGCAGGGTAGCTTGGGATCCTCTCGAGCGATGGGAGCTCCCTAAGCACTCTTATTAGTCCCCCACTTGTCCTGTGGCTGTCAATGGCTGGGTGGGGCGAAGGCCACCCACAGCTGGGGCCCATCACCCAATTTGCCATGCATGCTCATGGGCCCTAGGTTGGGTAATCTGGACAAGATGGGCACCGTTCAGCCAGCCCGCAGCTCTGGTGACTGATGTCAGCCTGTGTGGTGGGAGCTGGGCCCAGCCTGGGCTCAGGCACCAGCTGGAAGGGTGGAGGAAGGACCCCCATGGAGAAACAGGCCCTGGTGGGATCTGCCCCGCCCCGCACCCCCTACGCAAGACTGGACCTCCCCATTCTCTGCCACCCTCATGCTGGTAAACTCTCAGGGCTGAGATGGGGGGAATGGGGCTCTGAACTCCCACCACCCCTCTGGCCTGCAAAGAGGCTGATCTTTGGCCCTTGAGCTACTCCCTCTCCCCTTGGCCCTGGGTTTGACTTCTGGCTCTGCTACGCTCTAGCTGTGGGCCTCTAGCAGGTGAGGGCTACCTTTCTCTGAGCCTCGCTTTACCAACCTGTGACACGGGGACAGTAAACCCTGCTCCTTGTTGGGGAGGGGGCATTTGAAAAGGGCCTTGAAGGAAAGGAAAGGAGGGTTTTTTGTTGTTGTTGTTGTTGTTTCTGATACGCGGGCCTCTCACTGTTGTGGCCTCTCCCGTTGTGGAGCACAGGCTCCGGACGTACAGGCCCAGCGGCCATGGCTCACGGGCCCAGCCGCTCCACGGCATGTGGGATCTTCCCAGATGGGGGCACGAACCCTTGTCCCCTGCATCGGCAGGCGGACTCTCAACCACTACGCCACCAGGGAAGCCCAGGAAAGGAGTTTTGACAGGCAGGGGCTGCGGGAGGAAGGAGGCTACCTCGGACAGGCTAGGGATGAGCATGAAGGCATGAGCAGCCTCAGTGGCCAAGGGGACCTGCTCAAGCCAGCTTTTCCCCTGCATTATCTAAATGAAAAAGACTTCAACTGGTAAATGCATAAACAACTGTGGTCCATTCATCCAATGAACTCTACTCAGCAATAAAAAGGAATGAATTACTGATGCATGCGACAACACGGAGGCATCTCCAGTTATGCTGCACGAAAAAAGCCAGACTCAAAAGTCTACATACTGTAGGATTCTATTTATATGACTTTCTGGAAAAGTCAGAATTAGTTGTTGTCAGGGGCTAGGGCCCGGGGGTAGGGATTCACAGCAAGGGGACACAGGGGAAATTTTTGGGGTGTTGGCAATATTCTATATCATGTGATGGTGGTTACATGACTATATACATTTGTCAAAATTCATAGAACTGTACATTAAAAGAGTGAATTTCACTGTATCCACATATTGAGACTATATCTCAATATAAAAAAAACCTAGCAACACAAGGTTCTATAAAATGTCCCATATAAAAATGTGTTATAATAATAAATGTGTTTCCTCAAGCTAATCCCTCACCCTCTGAGTTTCATTCATGTATTCACTCAGAAATTATTTCTTGAGCATCCCATCTTGGGATGGGAATTAGGGTGAAGCAGGACAGGCTGAACCTTGGCCCCAGGGTTGGAAGGGCAGAGATTAGAGCCTAAGGAAGGAGAAAGGGCTTCAGCAGGGGTCCCTCAGGCACCGGGCCCCAGGCAGGGAGGGATACAGGAGCAGAGACATGGTGAGCCTGGAGGACATGCAGGGCCCAGTCAGCCCAGCCCCATTTCACATACAGGGAAACTGAGGCCCCAGTCAGGAAAGTAACTTGCAGGAAGTTACACACAGGAGCTACTGCCCTGTCTAGCCAGACATATGGACATCTGGAAGGCCAGAGCTTTGATGGTGTTGTGCATGTGTTTCGACTTAAATGCAAATTTTTGTAATGTTAAATTTAATTATTTTTCGAATGGGTAATATAAGCCCTGCCCTGTTTCCCCTACTCACAGGCCACTGAAGGGGCTTCCAGGTTTCCTCTCAGAGAAACTCTAAGCATGTACCAGCGGTAAGTATGCTTATATCCCCCTGCTTTTAGTCTATAAAAATGTCAGCTCACCATGCTGCCCCTGCGTCTTTTTTCTTAATCTAATTTGGAGATTGTTCTAGATTCATCCAGGGAGACTCGCCTTGCTGTTTTAACAGCCTCCCACTGTTTGCTTATAGCTGGGCTGTAGGTTATTTCCAGGCTTTTGCCATCACACCAGGGCTGCTGGGAACATCCTGTCCACTTGTCATTAACTCTCTTGCAAGGCTGCTTGGGGATAAATCCCTTAAACCAGAACTGCCCAGTTTAAGGGTGTGTACACTAGTGATGTGGACAAACTGCCCTGGGCAGAGGTTGTGTCTGTGGTTCCCACACTGCGTCTGGAGGAGGGGCCCTGAGCCAGGGTGTTACCTACTCGAATCCTCCAACACACATCCACATGCCCCTATCTCAGGAGCTCCCAGAGCTTCTCCTGTCAGCTCCCTTCTGACTTTCAGGTCTGCCCATAAGTGTCACCTCCTCTGAGAAGCGTTCCCTGGCCACCCCATCAAAGGTAACTGCACCCCAGTCCTACTCTACCAGCCATGACTGTGGTTTCTTCACAGCATGTCATGCATCTGAAATCACTGCAGTCATTTCCTATTTGTCTCTTCCCCCCAACAGGAATATCAGCCCCAGGAGTGCAGGGCTGCCCTGTTCATGGCCACGCCCTCTGTGCCTCTAACAGTGCCAGGCACATACGAGGTGCTCAGAAACTATTTGTTAAAAAGAACAAATAGGTCCATTTTATGTAAGGAGCACCGGATTTCCACTGAATCATTGTTTGGCTGCTAGAAAGAAGTTTGGACATCCTAACCCAGCCCCAGCTGCCCCTGGAGCCCTGTGAGAGGTATGGCCAGAGGGCCAGAGTGCTGGGCAGACCACTGGTCCAAGGGCAGGAAGAAAAGGGGAAGAAATGCTGCACAGAGGCTGGAGGGCAGGGGGGCAGGAGCCGAGGGAGGCCCACGGCAAGGGAGGTAGCCAGCCTGTGGTATCTGCAGGAGGAATGTTCCAGAAACCTGACACAGTCTCGGGGCTCATTTGTCTGTTCGACAAACTCATTCAGAAGTGCCAGGACTCTTGCGGGGCACTGGGGAGAGAGCGGTAACCAGGGCGGGCTGGTTCCTGCTTGAGGAGGGGTGCCAGGGGTGGCCCCAAGGGCCTTACTTAGCCCATTTCATCCTTGGTCTCATCGCTCCCATTTCACAGATGAGGAAAAGAAGCACAGAGAAGATGAGCCCGTCCCCCAAGTCTCACAGCTTGGGAGTGACAGAGGCTGGCTTGGGACACAGGCCTTCAGGCTCCTGGGACCACAGCCTTCACCACTCCAGCGGGCTGCTTGTAGCAGCCAGACTCCAAGGCAGCCCCGATGATCACCCTCCCAGTACTCATGCCCCAGTGTGGTCCGACTGGCCAGTGTGACCAACAGGACACTGTAGAAATGTTGGTGGTGAGCCCGTGGTGACATCGTCACATTGTGACTTCTGCTTTGCCCCCTCTTGAATCTCTTGCTTGGGGGGGAAGCTGGCCCCCATGTCCTGAGGACCCTCAAGCAGCCCTGAGGAGGGACCCATCTGGAGAGGAACAGAGGGCCCCCACCACCAGCTAGTACCACCCTCCCGGCCCTGTGCTGGGGCCACCTTAGGGGCTGATCCTCCAGCCTTAGTCAAGCCTTCAGATGACCACAGCCCCGGCTGACATCCGAGTGTAACTGCATGGAAAAAACCCCGAGTGGGAACTACCTTGTTAAGGGGCTCCCGATTCCTGACTCTCAGAAACGGTGAGAGATAATAAATGTTTGTGGTTCCTCTAACTTCCTGAACATCTTAGGGTAACGTGTTATGCCACAATAGATGACTGTAACTACTGTACTGCTTTTGCAGAGGTCACAGAAGTCAGACCCTCTTTCTCGCCGGCCCTGCCCCCTTTGCCTGGTCCATCACATTCTGCCCTGCCATCCGCAGGCTTCACTTTCCTCATTTTCCCAATGGAACTAACTTTGTGGCTGTGAGCCTGATGGCCAAGGTTGGCCACTCCTCCTCTGCCTGGCTCCAGCCCCTCCCATCCCCTCGGGGCCCACACAGGCCCTGACCCCTTGGCTCAAGGCAGAGGGGGTTGTCTTGTTTTTCCTGAGCTGCCAGGCCCAGACTTCCTAGGCTATTTTCCTCCCTGCAGGAGATTCTGTTGCTTTTCTTCTGGGTCAGGGCTCAGAGTAAGCAGAGTGAGTGGGCAGGGAGCCAAGAGTGGAGAGTGTCAGGGACCAGCGGGCTGTCGAGGAGGATTGCGATTTTCCACTCTCAGCTCAAGCTGCGATTCCCGACACAGGCCCGGCTTCGCCAAACTTCCAGCTGGAGCGCGGAGTCTAGTGTGGGCCTGGTGCATGGCGCTGAGAGTCAGGCGCTGGTCCAATCACAGCTTTGGTGTTTGCTTTCTGAGCCAGTGATGGAGCTTCTCTGAGTCTCAGTGTCCTCATCAGAAAATGGGGCTCATTGATTCCTCCTTGCAGAGGGGCTGGTGTGGGTGCCTCTGTCGCCTGGATGTGGGTGCCTCTCATAAGCTGGGAAGGAGCTGCCAGGGCTCTGGCCTCAGGTTCAGCTATCCCTTTGTGGTTGTCTGTATCTAAACCTTGATCTTGGAAGGATTGTCTACAATGAGGCCCAGTGGATGAGGCTGCCTTATTCTCCCAAGTGTAGGAATTGGGAGTTTGATCAAGAGGAAGTAAAGAAGCACATTTCTTGCAGTCACTCACCTTCCTGCCACCTGTGCATCAGCCCTTACACAGAGTGGGGTGGTGTGTCCATTTTGCTTGGCAAGTATCTACTTAGTGCTTGTTATGTGCTGGACACTGTTCTAACCTCTATGTATATTAAATCCCACCCTCTGTGGTAGGAAATATTATCAACCCATTTTACAGATGAGGCACATAGAAGTTAAGCAGCTTGTCCAAGGACAGACAGCTCATCAAGGGCAAATCCAGGCTGTCTGGGAGTAACTCTCCCAGGCTGCACTTCAAAGCTGGCTTGACTGAAGTGATCATGTGACAGTAACCCCAGCTCCCCTCCCAGCCCCAGCTCCACCTGGGGGAATGGAGTCAAGTGTGTTCTAGATGGAAGGAGGCCTTGCTGGGGTATCTCCCCATGTAGCAACAGGGTTTCCTGCTGGCGCAACTCTGGTGTATAACTCTGATCCCCAGCAGCCTGGAGGAAAAGAGACATTGCTCCATCCTTGACAAATGAGTAAACTGAGGCCCAGAGAGGCCAAGCATTACCCACAGCTGGTAAGTGAGGATTTGAATCCAATGGCCAAGCTCTTTCCCTCACCCATCCCCCCATCCCCCATCTCTGGTGGGCAAGGCTGATATTGAAAACAGGGTGACAGGGATAGGACCAGTGTCAGGCAAAGAGGGGAGGAGCAGGTCCAGACGTCCATTGCCACTGCCCATCACCGGGGGCAGGACAGAAAGTGGCCACAACAGTTCCCAGCACCTGAAAGCCTCGAGAGCAGGGTCAGGCCCAGGGAGGTTGGGCCTGGGCCCTGATGAACATGCTGGTCTCATCCTGGCCACACTCTGCCGACTCTCTGTGTTCCAGCCACACCAAACATTTTTCACTCCTTCAAGATCACTTTGCTCCATTCGAACTGCTAATCCACTCTTTGGATCTCAGCTCTGTCCTTCCTCCTGGAGCCATCCCTCCATCAAGGCTGGGCCCCCTATTATCCACTCCTAGAACAGGTGAGCCCCTCCCTCACAGCATGTATCATGGTTTATCATTACACGTGAGAAATTACTAGGTTAGTGTCTCTTCCTCTGCTCCCAGAGGGGAAAGACCAAGTCCTCCTTGCTTACTGCTGAATCCTCATCACCTGCACAGTGCCTAGCATGTAAGCTTGCAGGAAGCATCAGTGGAGGGGATGATGAAGTGCATGGAGGAATGAACACTCTACCTGGCAAATTAAGTTCAGAACAGTGCATATGTGCACGTGTGCAGGCCTGTATTTCTGCACATAATCCCAGAGCTTCATAACTGTAAGGACGCATGGATTTTTCATGAGGTTTCTGACATGCTGTGTGTCCTGTCACCACAAGATTGTCCCTGCCAATGACCCTGGGGTGAATGTAGTCGAGTCATTCCTCCACCCAGGGTCAGTGTACTCATCTGTAAAATGGGTGGCATGGAGAGGCAGTCAGTGTAGTGATTAAGAGGGTGAGGTCTGGAGCCAGCTGGCCTGGGTTCAAGCCTACCTCCCTCACTTCCTAGATGTGTGAACTCTCTGGGCCTCAGTTTCCCCACAATAAATGGGAATCATAACAGTCCTCACCTTTTAGGGTATCATGAGGTTCAATGAGTCAGTGTTTGTCAAACACGTATGATAGCGCCTGGCACAGAGACAGTCCTGTTTGTGGAGTAGCCACAGCAACGCATTCACCCCGGAAGAGAGAAGAAGCAGTAACCGCATCTCCTACTTCCCTGCAAGCAGATGCAGCGCCAGGCACGCTCCCAGACCTCAGCATGCACTAGTTATTTGGGCCTCACAGCAAACTCAGGCATGTGCTTACCATTGTCCCCAGTTTACAGATGGAAAAACGGTGACTCAGGCTTTTCCCACACTTGCAGAGCTTTAAATCTCACAGATACAAGGTCGAGTGAACAAAAGCAAATTGTAGAAAGAGATAGACAGTGTGACCACTTATATAGGAAACAAATATACATCGGTTAGGGAGGGACCTGGAGTAGGAGGTCATCAACACAGAACTCACAGTAGCCATCTCTGGTGGGGGAAGGAGGCAGGAGAGGGTGAGGGGCTTAACTGGGTTGGTAGGGTTTTGTTTCTTAAGCTGGGTTGTGGGGACAAGAAATTTCATCTGATCTTTCTCTCTACCTTTTCATACATCTAAAGCATTTCAGTTAAAATTTCAAATGCATAGAGTGAACAGCAAGGAAACTAACCAGGAGATGATCAGGGGATTGGGATGACAGTGATTTTTTTCCCTCTGTGTCTTCACACACTTCCATATTTCCCAATTTTTGCACACTGAAAATTCGTCAAAAGCTGAGAAAAACAACTGGGCTGCTGGCAAGAGGTAGAGCTGGAACTGGACCCTAGGTCAGCATGTCCCCAGCCGCTTTATTTACAGCCTCTCCCTAGCTCATCTCTGCGCCTGGGGGACCCATTTACAGTCTCTGCAGAACTTTCATATGGGGGTTCCCCTCAACTGCTTGGGAATCACCTTCCATCCTTCAGCCCTACTTGGTAGACCAACGAGTGTTGGACTGGAGCCAGGAGTAAAGGGCCACAAGGCTCCGCCAGCATGAGCTTCTGAGGCTCTGTTCCTCTGTCCAGAGGAAGCTGTTTTGCTTTCAGCTTCAAGAGTCCCCAGTCATCTCCTTGCCTGCAGGCCCCACCAAATCTCTGCATGATTTACTTCATTTTGTCCTCACCTGAGGTACTTGTTTTCATGCTCCCCACTTGGCAGATGAGGAAACTGAGGCCCAGGGAGGAGAAAAAGGGACTTTCCCAAGATCACACAAGGTGGGACACAGAGAAGTGGGTCGGGTTCCTGTGCTGACTCCAAGATGGACTGCCTTCCTGTGCCCAAGCATGTTTTCAACAGCGGGCTTCCCTGGGCTCTGACTCTATGCCGGGCACTGTCTTCAGCCCTGCATGTATATTACTTCATTTAATCTCCACGACAACCTGCAAAGTGGCTTCTACTAGTGTCCTTGTTTCACAGACAAGAAAGCTGAGGCACAGACTGGCAAAATGATTGAGAACACACACCCAGCAAACAGTAGAGATGTGATTCAAATTCAGTCAGTGGGGCCCCAAGGCCCACGCTCAGTCTCTGTGGGATTTACCCCAGGCCCTGGGCCAAGGATGGAGGTTGTAACAGTGAGGACGCCTAGACGGAAGTTCAGGGTTCCCTCAGCTTTCAAGGGCTGCCCCTGATGACTGAGGTGCTACCTGAATTTACTCTGGCAAAAGAGCCCTAGAGAAGTTCTCTTTGGCTGAGGGCCTCCTGGGAGAAGGGGAAAATCTAGCACCTGTGAGTTTTCCCTCTGATGGCCAAGGGCCTTGCTGTTCCCCAGGCCCCAGTTGGGTACCCAGGGACCAGGTCACAATGGACGTGTCTTGTTTATTGTGTTGAGAGCGTGGTTTCTGGCATCAGACAGCCTGAGTGTGAACCTGACCTCACCCTTCCTGGTCTTGTGACCTTGGGCAAGTCACCTCACCTCTTGGTGCCTCAGTTTCCTCATCTGTTAATGGGCAAACAATCTTAGGCTCATTGTGAGAATTCAGTGCAATAATTCTCACAAGGCACATAGGACAGTGTCTGGCACACAGGAAGTGTTCCATAAATGCTGGCCATAACTCCTGTTCTGTTTCTTTATCTTACCCTCTGGGTGGGAGGTAGGATTTTAAATTCCACTTTGCAGAGGAACTACTTGATGCAGGTGGCTTCCCCAGGGCCCACAGCTGGTTGGTGGCCCCACTGGGACATGACCCCTGACTCAGGCTCCATTCCAGACATTTCAGAGCTGACTCTGGGGTTAAGCAAACGCTCAGAGGCCAGAGGCCAGGCAGAGGTTCAGGCTGAGGGGCAGACCTGGGGCCTGTTTTCTCACATTTCCTGCCCAAGGAGTGAAGGGGAAGGGGTCTGTGTATATCCCAGCCAGGCCAAGCTCTGGGGCCCGGGAGGAGAGAGCCAGAAGCTGCCCGTATGGGATGGCCTGTTCCTTTGGGGAATCCTGCATGAGGGGCTCCACTGCCTCTGCTCCCTGGTCATCCCTACGCCCAGGGCATCTGTGCAATCCATTTCTAGGTTCCCTCCTTGGAACAATAACCCCATTCTTCCAAGAAGTAGATGCTGTCCTCCCCACCCCCTTCCCCAGCCCCAAACTCCTTAGAGGAGCCAGCGGTGAGGTTAGGAAATCAAACCTCAAGACATTTTGTTCGGCAACCAAGATTCATTTCTTGTTTGGATAACCGAAGGCTGAAAATGCCAAGAATTTACGGGCAGCCTGGGGAGGCCAGGGCAGCTGGGAGCCCCGGCCAGTTTGGGAGGATCTTGGGCTGGGCCAGGACCCCACGCTGAGCTCCCGCTGGATGCACTTTCGATCCTCGTTCAGCCAGGCAAGGCCTCGCGACCGCTGGGCCGAGGGGCCGAGTTATTCTGAGGTTTGACGTCAGGGACCTGGAGCGAACAGCAGAGGCTGGGGGGCTCCTGCCCAGCCTCTGACCCTTCCCTGCTTGGCTTTGGGTGCAGAAGGGGAAGAGGAAGAGGCCCCAGCTGAGCCTGGCTGAGGGGTGGGGTGCTAGCCATCGGGCTGGTGTGTCCTGGGTCCTCCAGTGTGGACAGAGCATGTGGACACCGGGGAGGTAGAGGCAGGAGGGATGGATGGCCCAGGGGTGAGGGGAGACCAGAGCAAGAGACTGGGAGAGACTCAGGTAGACGCCAGCCAGACAGGAGAGAGAATAAGAGTGACAGAGGCACCCGCGGAGTTAGAGAAAGCGAGTCAGGCCACTGTGAGAGCCCTAGGACAAGAGGCAGACAGACACAGAGACAGAGAGAGGCAGAGACACACAGAGAGATCGGCAGAGGGGGCCAGCAGTTCTCGGTACAGGTAAGAAAGTGGAGGGCTCCACGGTTTCCCGGTTCAGAGTCTGCCCCGCCCTCAGCAGAAGCTTTGCTGCCCTCAGGTGCTGGGGGTGGGACGGGAGCCTGGGGACTTGCGTTTCCTCACGCTCCTCATGTGAAGGAACGGGTCTCCTTGCGGGGCACGGGAGAAGGCCAAGTATGGCACTTCCTGGCTTGGAGGCTGGGGCGCTGAGGGCATGACAGGACAAGAGTGGGGCTTTATCGAGCACCTGCCATGGGCAGATGCTTTCTGGACTCTGCCTCTCTTGACCCTACATCAAATGTCAGGAGTAGGACCTTTCACTCTCCTTCTTGCAGCTGAGGCTCCCAGAGCTAATCCGAGGTGGACTCAGGAGCCAGGCGCTAACCACTGGTCTGCACGGCCCAGCGAGGGAAGCCTGCTCTCCAGCTGGCTCTGTCCCCCCCATCCCTGTCCCCGCGACGTTCCTGCTGCAGCTCTTCACCCAGATGAAGGGGTGCAGCAGAGCCAAGAGCTGATGTGCAGCCCGCTGAGCTGATAGCGGCTCCAGACATGAGTCACTGGGGCAGAGGCTTCCAGGAGGAGGGAGAGGGAAGAGGAAGAGGAGACTAGTAGAAGGAAGGGGAGGGGAGGGGTGCCTGGAGGGGAGTGAGGATGGGGGAGAGGGAGCGGGGGTGGGGCACCCCCATGCCCCCTGAGCATAGGCAGGAGGACACCACAGCAGAGTGCTGAAAGAAGAGAGTAGGTATTGGAGGTTCGGGAATTCTGAGGCGGAAGGGAGCACCCCATTGTCTCAGATCGGGCTTCTCCCACCTCGCTGACACCTGCAGAGTTGGAGAAGGAAGCTGGACTTTGGGTCTCGCTGCTGTGCCCTTCCGGCAAGGTCCTTCCCCTCTCTGGCCTCAGTTTGCTCGCCTGTATACTGGGAACAGGGAGAGGGGTTGGGGGCATGGGCTGAGCAGGTATTGGCTATGGCGAGCTTGCAACAGGGAGGCTCTTCCCTGCACCGTCCCAGCTGAACGAATCTTGCTGAGAGCTCAGTCTGGGAGGCCAGTCTTCCCCAGTCATCCCTGGTCATCCCTGATGGCCATGGTGATGAGAATACTTTGAAACTCATTTTTTTTCTCTTCTGGGAGATTACAGCAGAAGCCAAAAAGAGGCCCTCAAGTTTCAAATACTCTGAGATAAGCCCAGACCAAGAGAATACACAAGAGAAGAGCCAGAGGCAGGTCATGGTCACAGAAGGTAGCAAGCATCCCTAACTAGAGGGAGAGAGATGACTGTTCAGGGGCCTTGTATCTCTGAGCCAGGCGCCACATGTCTCATCTGGGGGAGGAAGAACTCAAGAATTGCAGGATTTGTGTTTCTCTCCAGGGAGAACTCCTGATAGAAACAGCCAACATTGATTGAGAATTTACTGTACGCCTGGTGCCGGGCAAAGGACTTCATATGCATCATCGCATTAAATATTCATAAAGGTAGATAGTGTTGTCACCACATTTTATAGGTGAGGAAACTGAGGCTCAGAGAGGTGAAGCAACTTGCCTCAAGTCACACAGTCAGAAAGGGGCAGAATGGGTCTCGAATCCCAGAAGTTGGGCTCCAGAGTTGGGGCTCTCACATTCCAGGCTATGCTGCTGCCAAGGAGGTGACAGGATCCAGAGGAAAGTGACTGCCACTGGGTCTGACCTTGTGGCAGGCTCCACCGGCACAGGGTGACCTGGCATTAACCCAAAGACCAAAGGGCATGAAGGGGGCACTCAACGCAAGGGTACCCAGGAGATGGCACAACAAACCTCTGCTTGGACCCCAACAGAGACCAGGCAGGATTGGGGACCCCCGAGAATACCAGCATGGACAAGTGACACTCCCTGCCCCAAGGTTACCTGCTACCCTTGGACTGACTTGACCAGGATTGAGCTTCCCCCACCCAGTGGTGCAGAGCTCCAAATAGAGATGATGTTGAATGAAGTAAAAGCCTACTGAGCTACTGTATCCTTGCCCAGGTGAGCTACCCCACGTCTTCATATGTTGTAGCCGGGCAGCAGGCTGTGAGTGGTGCTTGAGTGGTCTCACTGGTCCTCCCAGCCACCCCCTTAACATACTGTTCTTCTCTCCACTTTGCAGAAGGGAAAACTGAGCCTTGCTCATCAACAGCCACGTGGCTGGGGCCGGGATGTGAACTCAGGTCCACCTGATTCCCACATCAGTACTCTTTAGCCCCATGGTGCTCCATGGTGACCCCTGCCTGGGATTATCAGGCTATGTGGACAGATACCTGGAGAGGACACTCCACCGCTAGATAAAGAGGCGAGGTGGGTGACTTCCTGACCTGAAAACCACTGGTTTAAATCCATCATTTGGCTCAGCCAATGTTATCCAAGCACTAGACACCCAGGGGAGTCAAAGATGGATGAGAGGGTGAGACCTGGGGGAGAAAAAGCAGGTGGGAGGTGAGAGAAGTGTCCACAGGAGAGGTGACAAGGTCTGAGCCAGGGCAGTGGCCAGGAAGACGGGAGGATGACCTGAGACGCTGAGGCAACAGGATGGATGGGACCTGCTGCCTGGGGGTGAGTTGGGGGTGAAGGACACCCCAGGGCCATAGGTGACCTACTGGCTGGGTGGTAATGTCTTCAACAGCACAGGTGGGCAGGGGAGGGAAGAGCTGAGTTTCAGGCAGCTTTGGAGTTGAGACACTGTGAGCCCTCGGAGAGGAGATCAGGAGCCCATCAGATGTTGGTTTGGTGTCACTGGGGGGCAGGTTGGAGACGGTGCTGCTGGAAGTGACAGGGGCAGCCCTGTGGGTTGTGCCACGAAGTGTGAGAGGAAGCAAAGAATGGAGACTGTGTCCTAGGAAACACCAACATTTCGGGGTGGGGGGAGGAGCAGGAGTGGCCTGAGAGATTGGAGGACCCTTGTGTATCCATGCATTCATCCATTCAACAGACATGTATTGAGCACCTACTATGTGCCAGGCACTGTTCTAGGCCCTCGGAACCCAGTAGTGAACCAAACAGACATGGCTCCTCCCTTCTTGGGGCTCACAGACCAAAAGGAATGCTTTTAAGAACAGGTGGTGGTAGGTGTTTGTTAAGGGAGAAAACCAAAGCTGAGAAAAGGGACAGAGAGTGGCAGAAGGATTGTGGCTATTTTGAATGGGGTGGACAGGCAGGGCCTTTCTGAGGAGGTGACATTTAAGCACTAGACCTGAGGTGGGTCAGGAGTGAGCCACAGAAGTGTCTGGGTGAGGGGTGTTCCAAGCTGTAAGGATTTTTGTTCAATAAGAGAATAACTAAAGAGAATGGGAGTCCTAGGAGGGTTTTGAGGAGAGGATCTAGCTTAGGTTTTAACGGGACCCCTCTGTCTGCTGAGTGCAGAATGAACTAATGGGGGTGAGGGTGGAAATGGAGCCCAGGGCAGCGGCCATGATGACCATACAGGTAGGAGATGGAGGTGGCTGGTCCTGGGTGGAGGTAGGGAAAATAGTTGGAGTAGCAGCTGAGGACTGGCTGATGGAGACTGTTTCTAGAAGGATGATATTGGTCAGCAATATTAAATTTGCCAAGAAGTCAAGTAAGATGAAGACTGAGCCGTGGCCATTGGATGTGGGAAGTGGGAAGTGGGAAGTGGGAGGCTACTTAGGGAAAGGAGGGAATGGAGGAGGAAGTGGAGGCAGAGCTTGTGGATTTCTGAGAGCCAGACCAGACGTCAGAGGGTGTGGGGGTTGGAGAAGGGGCTTGTTCTCCTTCCTCCTCATTCTCTTCTTTCTCCTTCTTTTTTAACATGGGAGATACTTGGATGCAATTAAGGACTGAGGGGAAGGAACAGCGGAGAGGGAGGTGTTGTTAGAGACACAAGAGGGCATGGTTGGTTTGAGGAGGTTGAGGGGCTGCAAGGGATGGGACCCACAGGTAGGGAAGAGTGGCCTTGGCTCATGGAGGAACACTTCCCTCTGAGCCAGAGAAAGGCCCTGGGGACTGGTGGGTACACGGGTGAATCTGCAAGTGTGGGGCAGGCCCCATTTCTCTTTGAAGTAGGAGGTCCATGGTCTGGTGAGAGGATGGGCAGGGGGTGAAGATGGAAGCCTGAGGAGGAGGTGAGGTTTGGCATGACCCTTATGGGACTGGAAACAGCTGCCTGAAGAGACACACACAGATTTCGAGGCAGCATGGAGCCCTCTGGGTTGGGCTCTGGTGTATGAGGCCAAGAGCTCCCTTGAAGGGGGATCCAGGGGTGGGATGGTGGCAGCTGGAAGTGCTGCAGGGCAGGAGGGGTGGGGGGCAAGTAGGCAGGGACTATGGGAAGATGGTGAGTGGGGGGCTAGGGAGATAGACGGCCAGGGCAGGAGTGAAACAGGAGGTTAAGTGTGTATTCGACTGTGTGCACAAATCAGCTTGATTAGATACATATAGTGCAACCTCTCCACCTGGGGGATGGCTCAACCCAGGGTATGCAGAAGGCAATCCTTTGGAAAACAGGAGGAAACCACCAGAACTTCAGTTTATATGATGTCATATCTTATCTTCTTAAAGTTCCATTTTCACTTGTCTCATACCCTATACATATTATATTAATCTGGGTGCACGTGCATAAATTCTAAATAAATATGCGTGTATTGGGGGAGCGAAGCATTGTTTGCTGATCGGGCAAATGATTTGAAAAATTTGGAAACCATGGGTAAGGAGGGACTGCTCCCCATCTTGGACACCACAGGATGCCTTTCCCGCCCCCACCCCACCCAGGGCCAAACCTGCCTCGTTCACCTCTGTACTTCAGTGTCTTGCCTAGGGCCTGGCACATGGAGGGTGCTCAGAGTGTCTGCTGAAAGTATGAGGACAGGAGACCCTAGAGTGGCCCTGGCCTTGGGCCAAAATGGCAGTGGGGTCCTCAGCTCCTTGATCTCTGCCACGCTGTATTCAATTCATCAGCAGAGTCCATTCGCGGCCTCTTCAGAATATACTAGAACCTGACGGCTACACCCCCTCCCCCAGCCCTGTCCTGCTCCACACCTCGATCACTTCTTGCCTGGTGGCTGCAGTGGTCTCTTCCTTGGGCTCCCAGCATCGAATCTTCTCCTACAGTCTATTCTGTTAAAACTAAATCAGGTGTTTCTCACCTGCTCAAAACCCTGCAATGGCTCCCGTGATGCTCAGAGAAAGAGCCAAAATCCTTCCCAGTGGCCTCCAAGGCCCGACATGGTCTGCCCTCCCCTCATCTCTCGGATTTTGTCCCTCACCCCTCTGTCCTCCTCCTTTCTGCTCCAGCCACACTGGCCGCCCTGCTGTTCCCCAGGTAACCTAACTACATTCCCACCACACAGCCTTTGTACTTACTGATCCCTTTGCCAGGAATGCCCTCCCACCAGATACCTTCCTGGGTTGCCTCATCACTTCGCTTGTTCTCTGGGCTCAAACGTCACCTCCGAGAAGTCCTCTCGGATTATCTGACCTCAAATAGTCACCTCTGGTCATTCCTTGCCTTTTCCCCTTTTTCATTTTGCTTCACCACCTGACAGAATAGATATTTATTGTTCATCTCTTTATTGCCTCTTTCTTCCACTAGTCCAGATGGGGATGTACGGTTCTGTTTACTGTTGTATCCCCAGTGCCTAGGCTGGGCCTGGCCCTTAATCGGATGAATGAATGAATGGCAGTTAGGGAGTCAGGTTTCCAGCTCTGACTCCGCCCAGTCTTGCTGTGTGGCCTCAGGCCCCTCTCTTTCTGGGCCTCATCATCCCAACTCTTACAATTCGGAGACAAAGGACCTATCAGCCCGGCCATCTGTGTCCAGGGCAGGCCTCTGGGGTAGATGTTTCACCTGCTGCTTGCTGCGCACCACCCCCCTGCAGGCCCAACCCTTACCTTCTGCAACCACTGTGTGTTGTTCTCTAGCATTTTTTCCAGCTGTCGTACCCGCTGGGTCGGCCAGTCCCCTAGGTTCAGTGCGGCTGCCGGGGAGTCCCTCTGAAGGCTGTTGGAGCCCCCGAAGGCCTCGGGCTCGCGTGGGCAGGGCTCAGGCTCAGGCAGCACGAAGGTGTAGCTGCACTGGCCGTGCTGGACTCGGTGTGCCCGGCGGCGCCCGCCGGCCTCCTGCCCCCTCCGCTGGGCCACCGTCGTGGTGGCCACTATGAGGAGGAGGCCACTCAGCAGCATGGCTGGCCGGGAAGGCATCCAGAGATGTGATGGCGAGGTGTGTCAGGTCAGAGCCCAGGGGCCGTGCCTGTCCACCGCCTGTCTCCCTGCCCAGTTTGCACCCACCGTGGCCAACAGTGGCCAGTCCCGCCTGCACAGCCGCTGCTGCTGCAAAGCCCTGTTTGGCCAAGCTCCGTCCAGGCGGCTATTTATACTTGCTCCAAATACCACAGCTGCTCCGCTTCCTCCCACCGCCTCAGGATCCCGCCCCAGACACCCCCTCACCTCTCTTCTTCCCCCTTTCCCTTCCTGCCTCCTCACTCTTGTCCGCACACTGCTGTGTCCCTGCCCTGGCTTGCCTGCCTCGCCTCTGAGTCCTTGGATTCTCCAGGGGAGGCCTGGCCTCCCTGCCTGAGCGGAGGAAAGAAAACAACAGACACACAAACCCCCAAGCTGCCCGCTTTGGAAAACCAAAGGCAACTGAATTCTCTCTTCCTGTCTCTGTCTCTCGGTGTCTCTCTCTCCAACCTCCCCCCACAGGGAGGCTGGGATCTCAAATTTCAGCCCCCAACGCCTTCCCCTTCTCTCCCCGCTCCACCTTCCCCCCTTTGATTCCCAGTTAGCCTTGGAACACAGTGAAGTGACCTTACAGGGAGCAAAGGGGAGGGGGGCAGACGGGTGAGGCTGGGGAGGAGGCAGCCAGTTCAATCTGTTTCTGGAGACAGAGAACATCCTTGCAAAGCCAGGGAAGTGGGCGCCCCAGCCGGAGCGGGCTCCCATCCTCCTCTCTCCCTCAGGGTCTGGAGGGACACTGGGCCTTAAGGTTGCCCTGGCTCCGTTGCTGTGACAGTAATGAGAGATTGTCCTGTCTTGGGGCAGATTGTTCTGGGGCCGCCTTTGGCTGGAGTGGAGAAGTAGATCTGGGGGAGAGGAGACTGGGGTGCAGCAGTGTCTTGACCAGCTCCCGAGTTAGTGGCATCTGGCTCTCAATCCTCCTGCCCCAACTACTGGCCCTGAGACCTTGGGTGGGCAACTTCACCTCTCTCGGCTTCCGTACGCTGGTGTGTAAGCTGGGTAAACCCCATCTCTTGCATGAGGAATGTATATGAGTTCTGCACGTGGGGACTGAGGAATTTTTTATTTACTTGTTAACTTGTTTACTGATTCAAATCCTGGCTCCACCACTTATCAGCTGTGTGACTTCGGGCAAGTCACTTAACCCCTCTGTGCTTCCATTTCCTCTTGGTGAACAGAGAGAAATAATACCATGCACTTCACAGGGTGTGAAAATTATGAGTTACAGCAGCGCTGGCACAAGGTGAGCGCTAAACAAATGCTTTTGGTTGTTGCTGTCATCAGTGTCACAGTTATTATGTACCTCCCCTCCCCCACCCTGCTGGAATGTAAACACCACAGGGGCAAGGATTTGTCCTTGGGGGACCTGGTTGCTGGACAAAAGGTGCCCAGGAGTTGGTTGGGCCCCTCCTATGTGGGCTGCCTTCTGGCTTTCTCTGCTTGTTTTCCCAGAGTGGGGGCTTATCCGGCTGTTTGGCATTGTTTTTTTCCCTTTGTCTTCCCAAATCCTGACGGAGTTTTGAAGTGGGCAGGCTGCTTGGGACAGCAGCAAAGTAGGGGCTCATCCGGGGGACTGAGAACATGAAACCAGGTGTGTGAGGCTTTGGCAGGAAAAGGAAAGGCAGCTGGTCATCAGCCACCAGCATTCACGGAGCCCTGCTTGCCCACCGCTGCCTCCACTGTCTCCACTGTAAAGGGGGTAACAACACCTCTGCCCTTGCAAGAAAGAAGAATGTTAATGTAAGTCACGAGTTTATCACAGTGCCGGGCGCAGATGAGCCCAGAGTAAGGGCAGCTATCGTTAAGATTGTGTAGGTTGAGCCTCAAGATAATCTCAGTAAGGCCAGCACTATTATCCTCCCCATTTTACAGAGGAGAAAACTGAAACCCAGAGAAGGAAAGTGAATTGTCCAAAGTCACACAGCCTGGAGGGGATTGACCCGGAAGTGGCGAAGGTGGGCAGGCTCAACAGCCATGCTGGCCCCAGAGCGCATCCCACTTCCTCCCACGTACCTGTCAAGGCAGCGTGTGAGGACGCCTGCCCCTCAGCCTTAGCCTCCTCATCTGTGCACCGGAGGGAGCATTAACACCTCCTCGTGGGCACCAATATGACAAGGGAAGCTCCTGGCAGAGGCAATGCATTTAATCTTATTGATTGAAAGAAAGAATGAATGTTAATTTCTACCCGCCCCCACCCAGGGCTTAATTAAATAGACATGGGCCCCATAATTGCACTAACACAGAATGACTCTCTGCACAGAAGAGGAAATAGGATTGTCTGTTCACAGGAGAAATGCAGGTAGAATCAAAAGAAGAGTTGTGGAAAGACTGGGAGATGGCCCTGCCAACCCCGGCACCTTCATTGTAGCACCTCCTTCTCACCTCAGGACCTTTGCATACGCTGCTTTCTCTGTCCAGAACACTGCTGTCCACATGCCCTCACCCCCACCTTTCATCAGTGTTCCAGTTACTATGGCTGCCAGAAAATGACCCCAACACTTAGCGGTTTAAAACAAAAATAACCATGTAGTATCTCTCAGGGTTTCTGTGGGTCGGGAATTCAGGAGCAGCTCAGCTGGACAGTCTGTTCCATTCTCTCATGAAGTTGAAATCAGATGGTGGCTCTGAGCTGAGGTCATCCTGAAGGCTTCTCTCACCTGCCAGTACCTGGGCATACTCCTCACTCCACATGGTGGTGTCTCCAGCATGGCGGCTACAAAGGCGCATGTCCTCAGAGAGCCAGGTGGAAGTTACATCGCCTATTATGACCTAGCCTCGGAAGGCATTCAGTAGAAGCTCTACCTTATGCCATTGGTTGGGGACTGCCCAGGTTCAAGGCAGGAATGTAGACACCATCCCTTGACGGAGGAGTGTCATCGCCACAAGAGGAGCTTGCAGGACGGGAAGTGCGTTAGTGTAGCCGCCTCTGGGAAGTGCTACAGGCCGGAGAACTGACACATGCTTACACGGCCCCCTCTGCCCTGTTCAAACCAGACCCGCCCCTCTTGGAGCCCTGCCCCTTTATCTTAACCCTCCTCAAGGTGCTCAGAGGTTAATTACTGGTGTAATTACTTATCTCCCTCTGTTCCCAGCATTTGATATACAGTATGTTCTCAGTAAATAAATATGTGTCAGATGAATGAATGAATGAGGGAATGAATGCTTGAGCCAGGCTCTCCCCGTCGGACTGATGGGGGGCAGGAGGTGGGATGCCGTGGAGCTGCCATGGGGCTGTGGCACCAGGGCAAGTCCCAGCTGGCACAACGCTGGGAGGCCTCGGGCAGATCACCATTTGGGGCCAAAGCTACCTCCTCAGTCGGAGGGCGGAGGGCGTAGACAGGCTCCACCAGGTCTCCTGAGATCTCGCAGAGGGGAGCTCTAGGGAAAGTTTACAAACTGTCAGGCCGCTGAGAATCTTTGAACACCGGGCCTCAGGGCCAGTGTCGGAGGTAGTCTGGGCATAGGTCTAGCCAGGAGACGGAGGTTTTACAAAGTGGCCTCTTGGCATTCTGGGAAATGGGAACCAGCCAGTCCCACGAGAAGCAGCAAGTGCCCAGGTGGCAGCAGGCAGGCGGAGCTGGTGCCCAGACCCAGAGAGGAAACTGGAAAGATGCCACCTGGGGTCGGTTAGTGAGCTCAGGGAGCCTGGAGGCAACATTGAACTTTGGACCTGAAGGGTCTTTGGTAACCAGCATGCTCTGTGCTGTGGACTCCTGGTCCCGAATTCCCTCCTGAGCACCAGACCCATTCGCCTTCTGGACGTGACCCCCTAGGTCTCAAACGGAGCTCCTCATTTTCTCCTCCCCTACTCCACTCCAAATGAACTTCTTCTGGATTCTTCCATCCCTGGGAATGGCCCCGCCTTGACCAGGCACCTGGACCAGAAACCTGGAAGCAGGGCCGGCCTGCTTCATGGGTGTGTGACCTCTGTAGTCACACAGGGCCCCACGCTTAGGAGGGTCCCACACTTGGTTTAATGCCCTGCTGTCACCACCTTTAGATTCTTAATAAGTTCTGAACAAAGGGTCCAGCCCTTTCATTCTGCACTGGGCCCCTCAAATTATGTAGCCGGTCCTGCCAGGGGGACACAAGGCCCCACCACCCCCGTAACCCCACTTGCCATCCAATCAGACCTGTTCTGCCGACATGATCCTTTAAATATTTCTCCCCTCTGCCCCTCTTCACTGTTCTGGGCGTACTGGAGCCAGCCTGTCTGGGTTGGAATTCTGGCTTTCCCATCTCCCAAATGTATGGTCTAGGCCAATTTGCTTAACCTGTTTGTACCTCAGTTTTCTCTTCTGTCAAACGGGGTTGATACTAGCAATTACCTGGTAGGGTTGTTAAAAGGATTAAAAAGCTTATCCCTGTAAAGGCTTAACACGGAGTCTGGCACATATGAGTCTGGCTCAATAGATGCCAGCGCAATGATGTCATCATTCCCCCCACTGTCACTCTTTCAGCCCAGTGTCTTCATCCCTAGCCAAAGGGAGAATAACAGCCTCAGAACTGAACTCCTGTTAATCCATCTTTGATGCTGCAGTCAGTGATTTTTCTAAGACACAAATCCAGCTCTTGACTCCTTTGCTTAAGACCCTTCAGTTTTAAACTCCAAATTCTTTACATGGTTTATAAATCTCTGCAGGATCTGGCCTCCAGCCTCACCACTCTTATCCTAGGACTTGGTACCTTGTGATGAAGAATTGGTTTTAATTTCCAACACTCTCTCTGCTATCTTCAGCCTCAGTTCCTTTGTTCTTGTAGTCACTCTGCTTGGACAATCCTCCTCACATTTATTCACGGGCTTCCTTCTACCTGTCTTCTGGGTCTTATCTCAGCCATCACCTTCTCTGGGAAGCCTTCCCCGTCAGCTTCCCTCCTTTGGTGGAAATAGGCCCTCTTCCTCTGGGACCCCAGGGCCCCCTGCCTGTGCTTCCCCATCAAAGCTCTCACCCTGTATTATAAAGCCTCGTTTGTATGCCTTTATCCCCCTCTGGTTTGAAAACTCTTTCAGGACATCAGCCACAGTTTCCATTTCTGTCTGTTGCCTCTCCTAAGGTCAACTGCATAGTAAGTTCTCAAGAGTGTTGAATAAATAGTCTCCACTTTGGTGTGGGGAATGGAGCTGCAGTCCCAAGGTGGAGACTAAGGAAATCACCCTTTCCAGGGCAAGGGAAGCAGGAAGTTTCTGTTGGGGGTATTTCACGTACCTTGCCTCCAAATACTTAAAACAACCCCTCTACCCCTAGTTTATTTTCCCTTTGCTGGCCTGCTGCTGCAGTGGAGCCAGAACGTGGAGAAAATATTCATATCCTTCTGGAGACTTTGGCTTTTGCTCAAATGTCTTGTGCAAAAAGAGAACTTATTGGCCGATGTAACTGAAAAGTGTAGGGGTATATGGCTTCAGGCATAGCCTGGGTCCAGGTGCTCAGTTGATATTAGGAATTCTTTTTTTCCCCCTTTTCTCTAGCTCTAGGTTCTTGTTTTCCTCTGTTAGTTTATCGCCAGACAGTCCTCACCACCATCACCTCTACCACTGATGAGGGTAGATCTAATCTATCAACTTAGCCACCCCCCCCAGAAATGGAGTACCCCTTTCCTGACAGCTCTTGGGAAAGTTCTGGCTTGGGTCACATGGGCACTCCTGAACCAACTACTGTAGCCAGAGGGATGAGGTACTCTGGCAGGTCAGGCTGGGCCATGTGCCTCATGGGTCAACCTCATGGGACCCAAAGGGATTGAGGGAAGGGTAGGGTGGCTCTCAAGGAAACCTGGGGTAGAGAGACCAGAAGGGAGATGGATGTTGATGGGCACAGACCACCTGCCCACTGCTTCCCCATCCTAGTCACTCACCAAGCGAACTGGCTTCCTGTCCCCCCGCCCCCAGCCAGGGGAGCCTTGGCATAACCAGGGATACCACGGGTTCTCACCTCGCATTTAGCTCATGAGGTGACTTTGCCCCAAGTCACACACTGGGGTCGATTCTCCTGGAAGTATGGCTCTTTCTGCTCCGGGGAACAAAGGTGGGGAAAACGGGATCATTCTTGGGGAGTCACTTACTGATTTTGGATCCAAAGAAGAGGATTTAGTCACCAGTCTGAGTCTCCTACTCCTGGCTTCATCTCCACAATCCAGCACTTCCCCCGCCCACCTCCCTTTTCAGCTGCCTACATTTCAACACCCAGGGTGATAATTGAGGGTTGCAAGTGGGCAGCCTGAAGTGCCCCAAGCCTCTTGCTCTCTACTCCCCTCATCCCTGAGAACTTGGCCTGGCATCTGCTAGGGCTGATGATTGCAACGGGGCGAGTCTTGGCAGGAAGCTCTGGGGTTGCTGACCACCGGGGGGATGGTCTGTCAGTGTCCTCAGGAGGCCAAGGGGGGGATCTTTGGAGCAGGAATCATGGTGCCCCCCCCCCCCCGTGAGACCTCCCACTCAAGACAAGTCTGTCAACTGTTCCCTGCCTCTGCTTTCTGCCACCCCAAACCTAGAGCCACAACACAGCTGACGGATCAGGAGGACCCAGGCTAGGTATTGAGGTCACTCCTGTGACCCACACTTATCAATTAAGAGTTCCCCCACTCATGGTACTGAATCTTGATTCCATTTTAGTAGGTGAGACTTGGTTTCTTCATCTATATATTGAGAGAGCTGTCCCTCATTAGCAAGGTGATTTGGGGAGGGGGCTTCCAGTTCCCAGGGTTGTGTAATAAAACACCCAACACTTAGCGGTTTAAAGCAATGGCAACACCTATTTTACTCATAAACGTGCAGTTTGGGCCAGATTTAGCAGGGGCAGCTTGACATGACTCCATTCGACATCAGCTGGGACAGCTTGAAGGCTAGAGCCTGGAATCATCTGCAAGCTCATCCATTCATATAGCTGAGACCTCAGCTGGGGCTGTCAGCCCTAAAGACTACGTACGGCCTCCGCATGTCATGGGGCGGGGTGGTCCTCACGACGTGGTGTCTGGCTATCAAGGGGCAGCATCTCAGGAGAATCAGGCAGAAAGCACATGACCTTTATGACCTAGCCTCATGAATCATGCAAGGCCAGCTCACACAGTCCCATCCAAGTTCAAGAAGCAAGGGAATAGACTACCTCTTAATGGAGAGTGGCAAAGTTTTGGAAGAGCATGTGGGACGGGAGATGTGGCCATTTTTGGAAAATATAATCTGCCAAAGAAGGGCAGGATGAGAAAATGCCATTTAAGTGTTTAGCACAAAAGTGCTTAATAGTTGGTAGCTGTTATTATTATCCCTGCTATTATGGGAAGGATCCAGCATCTCTTTGCATGAAAACGTCCTTCAGCCCTTCTAATGGCTAAAGGTGCAGCAGGAAGTGGGATTATTTCCATCGGGGCTGCCAGAAAAATTGGCCCAGAAACGCTCTGGGATTTGTCCAAAGCCACCCAGCATATCAGCGCTCAGTCCAGTCCCAGCCAGACGGGCCTCGGACAGAGCTCTCTCTGCTGTTAGCGACACTTGCCTCTCCCTGGGGTATCCCCTCTGGCCTCGGCTTCCCCTCTGAACAAAGGCAGGCCTGACTCTGCTACCCCAGAGTTTGAGGGGACCAGGGTGGAGGACACGCACCTCTTAGCTGTGTCACTCGGCCTGGGCCACTATCCGTATCCATCCTTTCTCAGGCCTGGGGAGCCCCACTGCCTCTGAGCCCACGCCTGGCACTCGCTGCAGGACGTGAAGAGTGAGGCTGCCAGGTCGAAGGGCAGATCTATTTTGGAACCTGGCACCCCCTGGAGGCCCAGGGGAGCCTGTGACCCAGAGAACCATCAGGCCCCTCTGCATTTTGTTTGTTTTTATTAAACGAGCACAGTATGTCCCTCGTAGAAAAGTCAGAAAATATATACTTAGCAAGAGGGGAAAAAAATACATGTTGCTTGTGCTCTCACCAGCCAGAGGCAAAACCACAGCTAACATTTTGGAGTATTTTTCCCCCAATTATTTCTCTCTACATACAGACACGTATATTTTGGGGTGGTTTTCTAGCAATCCCCCAAAACAAAAAATCTTCCAGAACCTGAAAGGAACATTTCTAAGCCATTACAAAATTTGTTTTACTTACATTGGTGTTACTTTTTGAAAAACAAAATATAAAAAATGCACAGGGTAATATAATACAACCCCATATATACCCATCACTCCAAATGGGCATCTGTCCACATTTTGCAAATTTTCCCAGATTTTTTTAAAGAAATGAAATATTGTTACAGGTTAAGTTGGCATCCCTTACATCCTCCTCCCAGTCTCATTTTCTCTTCTCCCTGCCCACAGGTCCATATGTATGTAACCATAAATAATGATACTATTTCTGTGTTTCCAAAACTCAAACATATGCTATTAAGCTGTAAGCAATGTCCTGCATGCACACCATGTTTTCCAGATCTATACAAATTTCACAGATAGATCCCGTGACTGGGGTCATCTTCTTTTCACTGCTGTGCAGCATTGCGTCAATAATCACACTACTCTTTATTTATTCAGCCTCTGCGGATGGACATTTGGGTTGACTCAATTCTTCTGTAGTTCCTAACGAGTTCTGTGGCTTTCTTATACCCTAGCCCTGTACCATGAACAAGCATTTCTCTAGGGTGTTAATGGAGGGGTGCTCCTCCTGGGATGTGGGGTATGTGCATTGCCAGCCTGAGTAGATTTCCAGTCTGTGCTTCCAAGAGGCTGCACTGAGGTACCACCCACCAGCAGGCAGGAGAGTCTCTGCTGTGCAGCACTCCTGCCATCCCTTGGTACTGTCAGGCTTTACTCTTGTGGCAATCTGATGGCTGTGAAATCAACGTGAAATTATGTACACGTAATCTTGTAGCCTGTGTTTCCTACTTAACACTCTATGTATTATGAAGTACTTTCTACAGCAGAAGGTTCTTCTATAAGCACATGTTTAATGGTGGCGTAAGCCTCCACTGGTGCAGCCAAGGTTTTCTTAATTCATTCTCTGTTGTTGGACACTGGGCTTTGTTTTGGGGTGGATTGCAAAACTGGCCACAGATTCCGGTCCCTGTAAGCACGCTTCTTTGCAATGTGACTTCCCAGCTCCTCCCTTTAAGAGGTGGAGTCTATGTTACCACCCCTCGAAGCTGGCTTTGGTCATGTGACTTGCTTTGGCCAATGGGACCCCTTCAAATGTGAGGCTCCGAAGCTTGAAAGAGACTGTGCCCTGGGGCTTGCTCTCTCACTCACCTGGAATCCTGGGACCACAGTGTGAGTGAGCCCCAGCTAGCCTGCTGGATGATGATGGACATGTGGTCAAGTCATCCTATCACCTCAGCTGACATTGAACCAACCCCCAGATGAGTGAGGCCATCCTTGACCACCAGGCCAGCTGAAGACATCCTAGACCACACATTTCAGACCAGAAGAATTGTCCAGTTGACTCACAGGAAGGTGGGGATAGTAAATATTTGTTGTGTTAAGCCACTGAATTTGGGAATGATTTGTGAGATACTAAAAGCTGATGCAGATCCAATCAGGTTTTCCCTTTGCTCAGCTCATTAAGGCTGTGTATCTTAGGCAGGTTGCTGAGTCTCAATTCCTCTTCAGTAAAATGGGGGTTAGTATCTATCCCTCAAAGTCGTTGTGAGGATTGAATGAGATGGTGCATGTCAGTATCACCCAGTGAGGACTTGGTACCTGACAGGTTCTCTTTCATGTCCTGGTGGTCTTAGACTTGTGACTTTTCTTATGTCCCCTTTGTTCTCCCTGCTGCCCCTCTTTATCCAAAACTTCCTCATCCTTCCAGGTTTTCTGGAGGGTATCGCTATTTAAATGTAAAGGCAAACATGATAATTTAAGTATTTGATGATCACTTAAGTAAACATCCCTAGTGCTAGATTTCCAGGTCTCTTCTCCTCCCAGGACACTCCTTCTTGAAGTTACACATGGCCACGTGACTTACTTTGACCACAGAATGTGACTGGACACTTTTAAGGACCACTGTGGGATTCTCTGCTACCTTTCCTTATTGCAGAGAAACTGAAGCCTTGTGTTAAGACAGCAGCAACATCAAATGGTCAAAATTCGTGGTCTCAGTGAGGTTTCCATGAGCTTACCTGCTGATCCCCACTGGGGACAAGAAGGAGGAGAAAGACGAAAAAAACCTTTGTTGTATTGTGCTGTTTGTTATGGCAGCATAACAACTATTTTAGGCTGACCTGTGTCCCTCAAAATACATGTTGAAGTCCTAACCCCAGTACCTCAAAATGTGACCTTATTTGGAAAAAGGGGCATTGCAGAGGTAATTAGTTAAGATGAGGTCATACTGGAGTAGGGTGGGCCCTTAATCCAATATGCCTGGTGTCCTCATAAGAAGATGATGTGAAGATACTGTTACCATAAGGAATTCAGGTCCACTAGCCCCTGGGCAGCAAAGTCAATCTATTGACACTGAGGTGTGGTGAAGGAAAGTACGGTGTTTACCGCAGGGCGCAAAGCAAGGAGAATGGGCAGTGCATGCTCAAAAGACCCGAGCTCCCCACTGGCTTTTAGGGAAGGGTTTTTAAAGGCAACATTTGGGGTGATGGTTGCAGGAATCTTAATCATCAACCTTCTGTTTCCAACCAGTCTGGGGTCAGCATGTAGTCACCATCTTCCACCTGGGTGGGGGTCGTCAGATTGTTATGTACATCCCTTGAGGAGGAACTAGGACTCTGTTTTATCACTGAACCATTGTCTGAGCTATCATCACTTTTCTTGCTTGCCTTGTTTGTTTCTGCACTCCCTCACTTCCCTAATTAGTAACCGAATGTGTCTGCTCTTTGGAACTCGGGGAAGGCCTAGGAGACTAAAGGCTTTTTTTCTACAAATAAGAAACGGGGAACACAGAGGGGCTTTTGTACCTGCAAAGGCCCCACAGGGTCCTGCTCAGCTTCAATACCAGGGCAGAACACCATGTGAAGGTGGAGGCAGAGATTGTAGTAGGCAGCTGCAAGCCAAGGAACGCCAAGGATTGATGGCCATCACTGGAAACCAGAGGCTAGGAAGGATCTACCCAGAGTGTCTGAGAAAACACGGCCCTGCTGATACCTTGATTTCTAGCTCCCAGAGCTGTGAGAAAATCCATTTCTGTTGTTTGAAGCCACCAGGTTTGCTGTACTTTGTTATGGCAGCCCCAGGAAACTAATTCACCAACTTACACTGGCTAATACAACAGTCAATGAAGGTTCCCTCTTGCAGTCATCACAGTGTCTGTTTAGTGAGATTTTCTGTGCACCAGGCACACTGCTCAGTGATCCACATACAATATTCATTCACTTATTTTTATTATTTATTTTCCTGCTTATTTTATTTACCACATGCCTACTGTATGCCCAGCACTTCTCTCTAGGCAACGAGGAAGGACTGTGGACAAAACGGCCCCTCCTCACAGAGCTGGATGACTAGGGGGATGTGTGTGTGGCTTTTCCAAGGAGATGGCATTTGTAGAGACGGGAAGGAGGCTCCACAGGTCCAGCTTTGGGGATTTAGAGGCCCTCTGCCTGGACTCCTCTTCCAGAAGGGGAATAAGAAACTGTAGCAAGTTCGTGGGCTGAAAAAACCAAGGAGCTATTAAAAGTGAGGTTGTTGGAAAGATCCATGATATATTAAGTTACAAAAACAACTTCAGCCAAGATTTCTAAGGATGCCAAAAGCATGAATCATAAGAGAAAAGATTGATAAATTGACAAAACAGTGTGGTATTGGCACAAAAACAGACATATAGATAAGAGATTGATAAACTGAACATCATTAAAGTTAACTGCTTTTATTCCTCTAAGACATGATTAAAATAATGAAAAGGCAAGTCACAGATGAGGAGAAGATATTTGCAAAACATTTATCTGATAAAGGATTTATATCCAGGGTATATAAAGAAATCTCAAAACTCAAGAATAAAAAAACAAACAACCCCCCAAAAATATGGGCTAAAGTTTTGAACAAAAACTCTCAATGAAGAAAGAGATACAAATGGCAAATAAGCACATGAAAAGTCATTAGGGAAATGCAAATTAAAGCCACAGTGAGATGCTACTACATATTCACCAAATGACTACAATCAAAAAGACTGACAGCAGGGCTTCCCTGGTGGCGCAGTGGTTGAGAGTCTGCCTGCCTGCCGATGCAGGGGAGACGGGTTCGTGCCCCGGTCTGGGAAGATCCCACATGCCGCGGAGCGGCTGGGCCCCTGAGCCATGGCCGCTGGGCCTGTGCGTCCGGAGCCTGTGCTCCGCAACGGGAGAGGCCACAACAGTGAGAGGCCCACATACCGCAAAAAAAAAAAGACTGACAACAGATGCTGGTGAAGATGCAGAGCAGTTGGAACTCCCATTCATTGCTGGTGGGAATGCAAACTGGTTCGGCCACTTTGGAAAACAATTTGGCAGTTTCTCATAAAGTTCAACATATACTTACCATACAACTCAGCAATTCTCTGCTTAGGTGTTTATCCAAAGGAAATGAAAACATATGCCGACACATATATATTCAAATATTCCTATGAATAACATTACTCATAATTAAAAATTACCCCCAAATGAAAATTGCCCCCAAATTAAAACAACCAAATGTCACAATTTGTGAATGGATAAACAAATTGTAGTACATGCAAACAGTGGAGTACTACTTAGCAACGAAAAGTAATGAATTATGTAGAACAACATAGATGAATCTCAAAAGCATTATCGCAAGTGAAAGAAGTCAAAACCACAAAAGAATTCATAGTGATTCCATTCATATGGAACTCTAGCCAAGACAAATCTAATCTATAGCTATAGAAAGCAGATCAGTGGTTGCCTGGGCTGGGGCCTGAAAGGTAGAGATTGACTGGGAAGGAACATCACAAAGGAACATTTTAGGATGACGGAGGTGCTCTATTCTGGATCGGAGTGGTAGCTACCCAGGTGTACAAATTTGTTAAAACACAACAAACTATAAACATAAATGTGTGAATTTTATTGTATGCAAATTATACCTTAATGAAGCTGATTAAAATGGTAACAGGTAGCGTCAGTAGGAAGACGCTCGACTCTGGGTGATCACCAAGGTGCTGGAACACTGCCTGCCTGTGAAACAAAGTGCAAGGCACTGTACCTCATCAGTAAATGGAAATCACCACCTGCCTCATTGTGTGATCCCTTGTAAGGATTGGAAATGATGCAGGAAAAGAGCCCCAAAGACCATAGTAAGTGATGGTGAAGATTGTTCCCTCTAATAAACATAAGGATGGGTGAGTTTCCTTAAGGAGCCTAAGCATCCTCTCCCCATCTACTAAGAATTCGTCCATCCATGCCTCCACCCATGCCTCCATCTGTCCACTCATCCATCCATCCACTCATCCATCTAATACGTATCTATTGAGCACTTGCTACTTGCCTAGAACTATGCTTGGCCCTGTGGATTCAGGAAAAAACAAGGAGAAATGCTACCCTTGCTGGTTTATATTTTAGTGTAAGAAAGTGATGCCAAGCAAAACATGGACAGAAAATGAATCCATTTGTGACAAACGCTGGGAAGGAGGCTCCAGGGAACCCCAGGCCAGTGTAACAGGGTCTCAACCTAGTCAGGGTCAGGAAATGCAGCCTTGTAAAGGCACATCTGAGTCGGGCTAGAGGGTGGTGAGGAGTTGCTCAGGCATGGGGTCAGGAGGCTTCTTCCAGCAGAAGGCACAGCAGGGGCAAAGAGGCCTGACACAAGGAAGAAGGCATGAAGAAGGAAGACCTCCCTCGTATGTGTGTCAGGAAGATCTGGGCTCCAAATGAGAATGGAATGGCCCGTCTGTCACTCCATCCCCCTGCAGGGCTGGGATCTGGCCGGGCGGGCAGGGTGGCTGCTCTCCAGCTTTCTGTCCAGTAACTTCCCCACCCCACCCCCACCTATCACAGAAGCAGGGGGAGTCAGAGCCAGGAAGGTGCTGGGGACCTCAGGGAGGCCTGATAGGGCTACGCGTTGGGCTCAAATCTGGACCAGGTACATAGGCTGGCACGGGAATGGGGCAGCTGGTGGCAGGACCTCGCCAGGCCTGGGATGCCCCGGGTAGGGAGGAAGTGTGTCTGCAGGAGAGGAGGGAGTGTGGCATGATGCCACGGTTTTGAGCTCAGCTTTACAGACAGAGCTGGGTTCGAGTTCCACCTCTTCCACTATAATTATGAGACAGTGGGAAAGTCACTTCATGTCTCTGAGCCTCCAATTCCTCCTCTGAAGAAGAGAATAATAGAAAAACAGAGAAGTTAGTAATACGATCTCCTTGGCCAGCACAGAGAGGCAGCAGAGCATAGGCCTGTGATCTCATCACATCTGCCCTGCTGACCAGCTGTGTGACCTTAGCCAAGATCCTTAACCTCTCTGTGCCTCAGCATGCTTCTCTGTAAGATGAAGTTAGAGACCATGAGTTGTTCCCAGCATCTCTATCCCTCTTCTTCATCAATTATACAAACTGTGAATTTTAGCTGGACTAAAGATGGAATTTCCCAGCCTCCCTTGTGATTAAATTCTGGCCAATGAGATCTAAGCCAAGGTTTGTATAACCTCTGGGGTAGGGATGGGGCTCATTTTTTCTCCTGCCCTTTTTCTCCTTCTTGCTGTCTAGAATGCAGATGTGATGGCTAGAGCTGGAGCACCCATCCTGGACCATGAGCTGAACCTGGGAATTGAGGCCACATACGGCAGAGCAGCAGATAGAAGGAGCCTGGGTTCCAGACCTGATTGTCTTCCCCTGGCTGGTAACTGAGATAGAAACAAACTTCTCTGTTGATTAAGCCAACCACTCCAAATGCTGTCGTTTCTACCTCATGGAGGTCTTGAGAAAACGAAATGAATACACATGAAACAGTCAGGACAGAGGTTGGCACAGCATACGCTCCAGAAAGTGCTGTGTTACACATGTCACCTCTCAGCAATGCAGGGAAGAGCGACGGAGCTAGTGAGAGCCACGTGCCTGGCACATCACCTCACAAACAGTAAGCCTCTCCACGAACGGTAGCTGGTATTGTTGCTGCTGACGTTATTTCATTATCATTGCCCAAGATACAACGTTGGGGCATGCATAACCAGCAGTGCATCATAGAGGAGGGTGACAGCAAGGCCTGGGCCCTGATGGAGCAGACTCTGAGCCCCTGAGGCTGGGGGGCTGTCTCAGTCCACACTGCTGCACACACCGGCCTCAGGAGGGCACCAGGCTCACTGGCTTCTGGCCTGGGACATTTTGGGCTCATCCCTCCCTCTCACTGAGTGATCCTGGGCGAGCCATGTGACCTTCTTGAACTGGGGGGGTGGGTGCGGGGGGGTGTCTGCCTGTGGAAGGTGAGATAATTTTCCTTACCTCACAGGGGTTGTGGGAGGATTATGTGAGTGAGTGGATGTGAAGGCTGAGCCCAAGACCTGGAAATCCTGGAGGACAAGCATATTCCCTCACAGATATCACCTCCTTGGCAGAAATGATTCTCTGAAAGTTGGCAGCCAAGATGAAGTTCCGTCAGTGACAGACATTCTCAAATTGGCCTCTTTTCTTAAGTGGATCATTTTTTCATTCCACATTGGGGTAAGAGGAGTATTTGGCCTGGGGGCTGCTGTACGTTGGTTCATTCATTCATTTAGATATTTCCTACGTGTGGGTCACCTAGCACCAACCTGGCATCTTTGTGTTTGCTGTTCCCTCTGCCTGGATCACTGTTCCCCCAGTGGATATCTTATCATTCTAGCTAGGTTCCGGTATCTGCCCTTGAAGAGGTCTTCCCTGGGCACCCTATCAAACAAACTCTTTATCCCTTTCCCCTCTGTGGTTTCTTCATGGCACTCTTACTATCTGACATCAGGTTTTATTTATCTATTTTCTGTCTGTCTCCTTCATTAGATTGTGAGCCCCCGAGAGCATGGACTATGTCTAAGGCATTTACTTTCGTCTCCCCACTGGGTACCTGGCACACAGTAGGTGCTCAGTAAATATTTGTTAAGTGGATAAGTGAAGTGTTGTAGTCTCTAATTCAAACATTTCCTGAGTATCATCGAAAGCCTATGGGCTGTGGATAAGAAAATAAATCAGACATAGTCCTTGGCCTCAAGGAGCACTTGGTCTAAAGGAAAAAGAGAAAGTTGGACAGATGCCATAGCAAAACATAGCTGGGAAATTCATCTCCAGTTTCTGCAAACTGAATGAAAGGAGGGAGGAAGGCAGTTACTGTGTGCTGAGGCGTACCTGGGACAGGACCTCTCACACACCACATTTGGCTCAATTCACACTATAGCCTGCTTCACAGAGTAAGCATTGGGAATTCAGAAAGGTGAAATGACTTGGCGAAAATCAAACTCAAGGCAGAGCCAGAATTGGAAACTGGCTAGCCTGATTCTAAACCCTGAGTACCGTTTCTTCGACCATGAGGCCTTTCTTATGGAAGAGAAAAAAGTTAAGTCCAGCCTAAGGGGGCAGGCAAAAAACAATATATATACTGTTTTATATAAAATAAATTATAGGGCTTCCCTGGTGGTTGAGAGTCTGCCTGCCGATGCAGGGGACACGGGTTCGTGCCCCGGTCCGGGAGGATCCCGCATGCCGCGGAGCGGCTGGGCCTACGAGCCATGGCCGCTGAGCCTGCGCATCTGGAGCCTGTACTCCGCAACGGGAGAGGCCACAACAGTGAGAGGGAGGCCTGCGTACTGCAAAAAAAAATAATAATAATAAAATAAAATAAAAAATAAATAAAATACTTTATAAAATATTTTATATGATATATTTTTATATTTTAAATTTTAATAAAATTAAAAATATAAATATAAAATTTCATTGTTATTATTAATTTTTGCTCATGTAATAAATATGTCCATGAGGGGCAGCCTTCAGGCATGGCTGGATCTAAGGTCTCAAACAACACCATTAAAATTGGCTCCATTCTCAGATGGCCTCTCGTGTCATAGGAGCAAGATGGCTGCCTGCAATGCCAGCCCTCCCATTCCTTCCTCCCCTCCCCAAAGAACCAAGTGTTGAGGGAAAAAGAATGTAAGCTGTGACAAAGCAAGAGAGGGGCATGGACATATATACACTACCAAACGTAAGGTAGATAGCTAGTGGGAAGCAGCCGCATAGCACAGGGAGATCAGCTTGGGTGCTTTGTGACCGCCTGGAGGAGTGGGCTAGGGAGGGTGGGAGGGAGGAGACGCAAGAGGGAAGGGATATGGGAACAGATGTATGTATAACTGATTCACTTTGTTATAAAGCAGAAACTAATAAAAAAAATAAAAAAATAATCGCAGTCCCTGGGCTTGGCTAATCAAGTGCCTATTCCTATCTGCTTCCTTCCACTATAGAGGCTGTGTAGCCAAATATCCACCTGTTCAGCTTCTTCTACAGCTGTGGGGACACATGACATACTGCTGGTCAATATGACATAAGCCAAAGCCAGCTGGCAGGAAGAGAGTTTTTGCTACTCTAATAACAAGGGCAGCAGTGGCTGGAGCTGCCTTTCCTCACTTTGTCTTGCGTTGTACATATAAAAATTAATGAACAGAAACCTCGATTAAAGGGAGTCAAGAGACCAGAGCGGGGAGCCCTCACAGCCTGTGATGGTAGCAGAGCAACAGGAAGAAGAAAGACTCCTCTTCTCTCCTGGCAAGGACTCAGACAATGAAAAACCACGGACATTTTGTTTCCTACAGCCTCCCAATTCCTTCTCCTCTCTATAAAAGTGTTTTCCTTTCCTTGCTGTGCAGGGAGTTGCATGTGGCTCACCGTGGTTGCGGACCCCAAATTGCAATTTTCTGCCGATTCGGAATAAACCCATCTTTGCGGGAGAAATATCTAGCGGTCTGTTTACTTCAGGTCAATGAAAACAAGCCTGATGCTTGGAGCATGGACCGTCTTGCAACCCTGAGGGAAAGGCCAGAAGAATTATTATGACATTAGCTCTGACATTGTTAATCAGCTGAATTCCTGCCTTCAGACTTCTTCCTAAAGAGAAAAACAAACCTCTATTGTTTAAGCCACTGCGTTAAATTCCCTGTTACTTGCAGCAGAAAGCATTCCTGACTGCTGCACCTCTCTGTCAAGTCCCCATAAAATCTCCGGGAAGGCATCACATTGGCTCCAGTGGGGTCCTGTTCCTACTGCTGGACCAACCGTGGTGGCCGCAGGGATGGGATATGCCAGCTAACCACCCTGGAGGCCACCTTCACCACACAGGTTGAGAGTGGGCAGCGATGGCTCCCCCATGGGCGAGTGGGGGGCTGTCAGCAGAGGAGGGAAATGGTGGCTGCTCTCCCTACACCCCAGGATCCAGGGAGACCACAGACTCCTTGTTCTTTTTTTTCTTTTTTTTTTTTTTTTTTTGCGGTACGCGGGCATCTCACTGTTGTGGCCTCTCCCGTTGCGGAGCACAGGCTCCTCCAGACGCGCAGGCTCAGCGGCCATGGCTCACAGGCCCAGCCGCTCTGCGGCACGGGGGATCCTCCCGGACCGGGGCATGATCCCATGTCCCCTGCTTCAGCAGGCGGACTCTCAACCACTGCGCCACCAGGGAAGCCCAGACTCCTTGTTCTTGGTCTGAGTTTCCGTCCATTATTTCCTGGGAAATGAGGGAGATAACAGTTGTTTATCCTGCAGATGTTTTATTGGGGAGGTGGAGGGAGGATAATTCAGGGCAACTGTCCAGATAGGGCATCTTCCCGGGAGCAAAGGACAAGCCGTAAAGCGTGTACAGGACCAGGCTGTGACCTTCCTGAATTCATCCTATCACATCGCAATCCTTGCGACCCTGAAAGCAGAGGAAGACAGTCCTTTCCCTACTCAGTCCTCTCCGCTTTCCCTGTAAGACTTCTGAGCCAGTCAGGCCCTGGGCCTCACCTCAAAGCACCTGCATCTCCAGCATGGGGGACAGAATGGCCATCCGGTGGAGGATGGCATGAGAGACAGTGGCTGGCCCCAGTGGCCCTGTTCCAGCAGCAACAGCCAGTGCTTTCTCTGCAAAGCCTTCCCTGACAATCCTAGAATCCCAGGTAGAAAATCTGCTCCCACCAGAGGCAGGAACCACCCGGCGGTAAGCAAACCCAGGCAGGTGGTGAGGCCATATTCCCCAGCCTCCTTTGCAGGTAGCAGGGGGCGTGTCACTGAGTTCCGCTCCACCACACGCCTTCCCCTTCCGTGGGCTTGATGCATGCAGGCCTGGAGACCTCATGGTGGAAATGGTGTCTCACGAGATGGAAGGAGCTTGGGTCCTGGAATCATTGCTGGTGAGAGCCGCTCACTCATTGGGAGCATCTATGGTGGACTTCGGGTGAGTGAGAAATAAACCTCTATGGTGTTTGGTGCATTCTGTCTCCTGGGCTTACTAATGTTGCCCTCACTCATCCACTGCCCGGGGGTCCTGTAAAGTCTGTGGGGTGGGAGATGGACGGCCAGCCATGGAGGGCACACCCTGTGGGCGCCAACGAAGTCAGTGGGGCAGGTGAGGAGGCCCAAGGAGCCAGCGGTGACCACATGGTTTGTGTTGAGACCAGACTCTCCTTGGGTCCTCCTCCCTTGACCGCCAGACAGCAGCCCATGACGTCAAGCCTGGTGTCGGGGTGAGAGACTAATAACCACAATAATGAGAGTTGCTGCCAGTGTTCGGGAGCGTCTGCCGCTTGCCAGGCGCTGGGCTCATGGCTTCCTAAGCCTGATCTCATTTCAGCCTCATGATGATGACCCAGCAAGGAAGGCACTGCCCCATTTTACAGATGAGAAAATGGAAGCTCCTTGGACATTCCAGGACACTTTGCAAAGGGCAGCATCTTTGGAGTGCAGCATTTTTCTGAGATAAGCTTCCTCCCCACAGCACGGCCTTTCCTTGGAGCTTGTGCCTTCACTCATTATGTGAGGGGCAATTATTTATGGAGCTGAGGACACAGCAGTCAACAAAATAGGGGGAAATCCCAGACCCCATGGAGCCGATACCCTAATGGGGAAAACAAGCAATAAACACATAGGCCAAGAGATAAATGATGAGTTCAGGTAAAGATGAGTAACAGGAAGACAGTAAGTCAGGAAGATGTGGGTGGGTGAGGGGAGGAGGTAGTGCCCTGAATTTCAGTGTCAGTGGAAACCTTCCTGACGCTAAGCTGAGAGCAAAAGGAGTGAGCCCCCTGAAGATCTGGGAAGGGTGTCCCGGCAGAGGGAACAGCACATGCCAAATGCAAGTGCAAAGGCCCTGAGGCTGGAATGAGCTTGCCACCTTCAGGGAACAGAAAGAAAGGCAGTGCAGCTGGAGTGAAGTGAGCAGGAGAGAGCGGGGTTGATGAGGCTGTGGAGGGGGCTGGGATGGGACAAAGGACGGGTTTGGGTGGGCAGTGGTGGGGGAGGGTAGAGGACTCCCCTGGAAGGGCTCATCTGGGTGTCAGCTGTGGGGTTGCAGGGAGGGGGTGTCCAAAGGAAGAGAGAAGACAGGATCTCAGCCCAAAGTTCTCTCTTCTGCTCCACTGGACTTCTTTTTCTTGTCACATGTGGAGGCTGGATCCCTTGGGAAAACGAGGCCCGGGCTCGAATCTACAGGCCCTTGGAATGCCAGGGGCACCCTCCTGCCCTCCTGGACGTCTTGACATGGAGCAGAGGACAGGGACAGACAGCCCTGAGAGTCAAGCCCTCATAGCCTCTGCCCTGCCTCTAACTTGCTGTGTGACCTGGGGCTTGTCTCTGCCCGTCTCTGGGCCTCCCTTTTCTCCTCTGTTTGAGGAGGGGGCTGGTCTGGCTCCACTCTTTTCCAGCAGTCGGTCCTTGGACAATCTATTTAACCCCCTGTGCCTCAGTCTCCTCATCTGTGCAGTGAGGACGGCCCAGTCCCCAGGGTTATGATGAGGATTAAATGTGCAGTGACTGGTGCTCAGTAACTGCTGGGAATGACTATTATTACTCTATTTTACCATTCTATTGCTATTGTTATTGTTGCTATTAATATTAATACAGATCCTTTCTGAGGCCCCTTCCAGCTTTCAGACTGACCTGGTTGTTGCCTATACCTCCACACCTCAGCCAGTGTCAAGGGACAGTGCTCACCTACCTCACTGATGCTCTGGGGAATGGGGCCTGACCTCCTCTCCACGAGAGGGACCCAGTCCCTCCCTTCCTGCTCCAGCCTTGCCACTCTCCTTGTCCCAACTCCCTTCTGCTGGGACCCAGGATTGTTTCTACCATGAGGAGCAGTCAGGACCAGAAATCATCCCTGAGGCCTAAAGGACTATTCAGGCCAATTTCCTGAGAGCCTGGAGGGAGCAGGGAGGAAGTGAAGATGAGCCCCAAGCCCAGCTTTGCCTCTGGGAGGTCTTAGTCAGGGCCCAGGGGACCAGGTTCCCCACATTCTCTGAGCGTCCCTACCCGACCCTGGCTGCAGTCCCATCCTCCCACCCTTCCCTCCCCTTTCCTGAAGGGATGCTCCTTCTGTCCCCTGGGTCTTGCCCCAGCCCCACTGGAGAGTAGAAACTTGGGCTGGTCTCTTGATGCCCTGCTTGATTAAAATGCAGAAGGTACCTCTGTCCAGAAAATGAGACTAGACCCTAATGGCTTCCAGTCTTCTTGGCTGAGTGGCCACCGGCTTCTGGCTGCCCTCACCCAGCACTGGAAGGGGCTCACCGACAAGGGAGCAGAGGCCAGAGTTGATCACGAGCCAGGCTTCAGACTCCTGGCTCAGTGCTCAGGTTGGGTGGGAATGGAGGCTGTGAATGGAGGGTTGTGAGCAGAGGGTGTGAGTGGAGGGTGAGGTGGGCAGCCCATGGGTCACTCCTGGCCTTCAGTTTCTCCATCTGCAGAATGGGGATGATAATGTAAGATTTCATGCTTAGAACCTTACCTGACCCACTGCCAGCGTCGATCAATCCTCCATAAGACTTCAGCCCTCAGACCCCTGCTGTCCCCTCATCTTGGCCATTTCGCCACCTCCATAGACCCAGCTCTCAATCAGGCACTTGGGGCCACAGCGCAGGGAGGGGCTGCCGAGGGCCGGCCCTCGTCACAGCTCTCCCAGCTCAGCAGCCTCCAGGGGGTCAGAACGCCTCCGCCCGTTTCAGCTGAGCCCCCTCTGTGTATTAGGCACGGTGCTGCCTGCTCTCTCTTTCTCTTTTTCTGAGAAAACAATGACTGATGCAGTGAAGGAAGTTCTAGAAGGGTGTAAAGCAGAGTTAAAATCCTGTCAGTCGGTCCGCTCACGGCCCCCTTCCCGCCCCCACCAACTCTGTGCGCACAGACCCCACCCCTCCGCTGTTCCCGGCGCACGCTGCCCCGAAGCCCCTTTGACCAGCGCACAGCGGGGTTGGGACGGAGTCCCGGCAGCGCAGGACCCCTGTGTCAGGCTTTTCCACCACGGTGTAGTTGGCCGCAGTGTGGCTGGGCCGCGGTCAGTGGGGCCAGTGCCCCTGGTGGACCTCTGGGCTGCAGCCCAGCTCCTTACTTGTGAAAGGGCTGCAGGGTCAGCCCTCATTCGTGTCTCTTTATCCACACGGCGCCGTTTCTCTAAGGCAGATCCCTGGACACCAGGCTGACGTGCTCCTAACACGTGCGGATACCGTCAAATCCCACCTCCCCAGCAGGCTGCTCTAGACTGGCACACTCACTCGCCCAGCCTGTGTGTGAGGGTGACTGTCGCCCCCACCCCTCCACCCTGGAAGGCCCCAGCCTCCCTGCCTCTCTGGCTTTCTCCTTAGCTTCAAGGTGATGGGAGGTCCAGCATCCTCTCTTGGCTGTGCTGTTGATGCTCGTCTCTCAGTCAACCATCATGGGTTGAGATCAGTGTTCATCTCCATCTCAGGTGACACTGTCACAGGCACCCACAGGAATTGGAGATCAGTGGAGGAGAGGTTTGGGTCCATAGAAGTGGTGTAGGGAGCGCTTTGGAGTAGGGATTCTGGAGCCAGGTGGCCTGGGGTTCCAATCCTGGCTATGCCCATTGCTTTGGGCCAGTTATTCAACATCTCTGAGCCTCAGCTGGGTCATCAGAAAAGCCAAGTTAGTAGGAGCATCTAGCTCTGATGGTTGTTGTGAAGAGTTAGTATGTACACGGTGCTCACAACAGTGCTGGGCACATTAGCTGTTGATATTTGGGCACCTACAGTACAGGAATGAAATGTGGAGGGGTATCAGGAGACAAGAACAGTTACTGTTATTTTATTTTATTTTTTTGTGCTGTACGCGGGCCTCTCACTGTTGTGGCCTCTCCCGTTGCGGAGCACAGGCTCCGGACGCGCAGGTTCAGCGGCCATGGCTCACGGGCCCAGCCGCTCCGCGGCATGTGGGATCTCCCCAGACCGGGGCACGAACCCGTGTCCCCTGCATCGGCAGACGGACTCTCAACCACTGCGCCACCAGGGAAGCCCAACAGTTACTGTTTATTGAGCGCCGATGTGCCGAGTGCTCTGTATGAACTGGCTTCTTTAATCCTTACAGCGACAGGAACCCAAAGCTCTGAGAGGTAATGGGACCTGCAGCCTGGAACTGGAAACCCACCTCCTGCAGCTCTCAGGACCCTTGTTCAGGTCCTGGTGGGGAGGGTGGCTGGTGTGAGGGTGGCCTGGCCTGGCTGGAAAATGGGATTTCCAGGGCTGGAGACCAGTCCAGAGCTTGAGCCTTGATGAGGAACAGATGCACACAGAGTCCGGGCCCCGCCCACACTCCACTGCAGCCCGGGGTGGGAGGTGGTAATGGCTTCCAGATGGGCTCCGCTCCGAGCAGTACCTTAAGTGACTCGGTCTGGGTCCCTGCGGGGCAAGACTGCAATCCTCCTCCCTGGCTCTTAGCCCCTCTGGTCCTGGTAGGTACCTGACAATGTACCTTGGTTTGGGCCAGGTGACCTCAGGAATGTTGGCCCTGCTCAGAGCCACAGTTTCTCCTTCTGAGAAGCAGGCATTCTCCCTCAGCAATCATTCTCCATCACGCCGGCCTGGCAGGGATGTCCTGTGCTGGGAAACCTGAGGAGGAGCATGAGAGGGTTTCCCAAACTGTGAAGGGCTGTGCACCTGGCGCAGAATCTTCCAGACCGAGCACCCCTGGAAAAGTAGGGACTTTGAGTTTGGCTTTTATTTTCTATTCATACTTATTTTCTGAATGTATAATTCATATCCATAGTACAAAATCTCGAAGGTACAAAAGGAAGGGGACATAGTGAAAAGTGAGTCTCTCTCCCACCCCCGTCCTCCAGACACCCAGACTCTCCTTCCCCAAGGCAACCCTGTCACCAATTTCTTGTGAATCTGCCCAGAGATATTTTATGCATTTGTAAGGAAATACACGGGGTTCTTTTTTTTTACCCAGCGATGGCAGACTTCACACACTATTCTGCACTGTCCTTTTGTTATCTAAAACTCCCTCTAGAGGTCTTTCTACATGCTCCATGAAGAGCCCCTCCTTCCTTTTGACGCCTGACCAAGGTGATAGTCAAAGTTTCATACAACTATTTAGCATGGACACTGACAAATCAGAATGGAGTCCAGCAGTGCACAGCCCCTACACATGTACGGTGTTGGTGGCTAGTGCCAGCTCTGAGTCTGCATAGTGTTTTCATTGCATGAGTGTGTCAATATATACTCAACCAGTCTTCAAGCGATGGGTACTTAGGCTGTTTCCAATATTTTACTTTTTCAATCAAGGTTGCAATTGCATTGAATATCCATTTTATACATTTGCATTCTGCATCCATATGTAAAAAAATTATTTTAACCTATACCTCACACCATACACAAGAATTAACTTGAAATGGGCCATAGATCTAAATGTCAAACTTAAACTCATAAAATATCCAGACAAAAAGTAGGAGAAAATCTTTGTGAACTTGGGTGAGACAAGGAGTTTTTAGACAAGACACAAAAAGCATGAATCAGAAAAAAAAATAAAGTTTGACTTAATCAAAATTAAAAACTTCTCTTCTAATGGCACTGTTAAGAAAATGAAAATACAAGCCATGGATTGGGAGAAAATATTTGCAAAAGTAATATCGGATAAAACACTTGTATTCAGAATATATATAAAGAGCTTGCACAACTGGATAATGAGAAAACAAATAATCCAGTAAAAATGGGCAAAAGATTTAAAAAGATACTTCACCAAAATATAGATATTGATGGCAAATAAGCACATGAAAAGACACTCAATATCATCAGTCATCGGTGAAATGCAAATGAAAGCCACACTGAGATACCACTACACACCTGTTAGCATGGCTAAAATTAAAAATACCACCAATGCCAAGGGCTAATGAGGGTACATAGCAACTGGAACTTGGGAAAACAATGTGGCAGTTCCTTATAAAATTAAACCTACAATTACCATAGGACCCAGCAATACTACCCAAACTTGATATCTACCCAAGAGAAATTAAAAATGTGAAAAAATCATACACAAATAGTTATAGCAGCTTTTTCTCATAATCACCCCAAACTGGAAACAATGGTCCTCCAACCGGTGAATGGATAAAAAAATGGAATACTACTCGGCAAGAAAAAGGAATGAACTGTTGATACGAGCAAAAATACAGATGAGTCTCGAAGGCAAGATGTGGGGTGAAAGAAACCAGACTTAAAAAGCTATATACTGTGTGATTTCACTTCCATGACCTTCTGGAAAAGGCAAACCAAATGGACAGAGAACAATCCAATTAGTGTTTGCCCAGGGTGGGTGGGGGAAGGGGGAGGAGATCAACTGAAAAGGGGCAGGAAAGAACTTTCTGGGGTGATGAAACAGTTCTAGATCCTGATGTGGTGGTTACATGACTATCTGTTTGTTAAAACACAATAAACTTTACATCTCAAAGGGATGAATTTTATTTACTGGAATAAATTATATTCCAACAAAACAGTAATAAATTCAATAATGAATATTTTAGTATTGAAAAACATTTAAGAAGACCATACATATGTTTGTAAACTTAATAAGTACTTCAAATGCCCCACAGAGATAGAGGTCTTACTGGTTTGTTTACCCTCCTAGTGTGAGTGAGGGCAGGGCTCTGAAAGGCAGTAGGGGTTGGGAAGTGGGGGTTCACTGACCAGACGAGGCTGTGTTCTGGGGCTTTAGGGCCGTGGCTGGACGCTGATCTGCTGCAACCCATGGATGGCACAGGCAGTGGCTACTGACTCAGAGCTGAGTCAGACCCAGGCCTTACTCTCATGGGGCTCCCAGTCCAGGGGCGAGACAGACACATAGAGCAAGGAACCTCACAGGGAAGTCAGAGCAGAGATGATGGGAGAGGCACCTGGCCTGCCTGGGGGGCTCTCAGGAAGGCTTCCAGGAGGAGGCAGAGTCAGAGCTGAAACCTCTAGGATGATGGCTTTAGTTAGGGGAAGAGGAGGGGGAAGGGGGCTGCAGGCAGAGGGCACAGCTGTGTGAAGGAGGTGAGGGGTAAGATCGGGGTGGGGCCTTTCAGGGCCTGGTTCGAAAGTTCTGCAGCCACTGGCTGCTCGCTCTCCCTTGCGGTCAGGTTCCTCATTTGGAGAATGGGGTCGTTACCCAGCCTCCGAAAGTGGGCAAGATGATTCAAGAGGATATGTGTAAAGTGACTGATGTACAGTTAGGTCTGCAACAGTGATGGGGGGAAGAGGAGGAAGAGGGGCATTTGGGGGCCTGGAGGAGGGGGAGAAGGGGGAAGTCTGGTGGCAGCCTTTTGAAACTGGGTCAGAATCCAGGTGAGGGGGAAGATGTAAAGAGGTCAAGAATTAGATAAACAAGATCCTTTAAATCACGATAAAGGCCATGAAGAAAAATGTCAAAGGTACTAAGTAGAGAATGACTTGTGGGGAGGGGCATGGTATTTAGATCAGATTATCAGGGAAGGCCTCTTTGAAGAGGTGCCATTTGAACTGAGAGACTTAGAGGAAGAGAAGGAGCCAGCCATGTGGAGATCTAGAGGGAGAGCATTCCAGGCAGAGAGGTTAGCAAGTGCAAAGTCCCTGAGGCCAGAATGAGATTGGTGTGTTTAAGGAACAAAGGAAGCCAGTGTGGTTTAAGTGGGCAAGGACAAGAGGGCAGGAGACAAGGTCAGAGGGGGCATGGGGGCCGATTAGGTTGGGCCTTGGGGCCACCGTGAGCTTCTTTGTACCAGCCCTGACATAGCGCAAGGGGCCCTCCGGATCCTTATTCCTGGTTGGCTCCTGGTCTCTTGCTTCCTCCTCTGTTCTTGTCAATGTCAGTGGACACGTTGGCCTCTGGTGCCCCTCCACCCGCCCCACTCATCCAGCAGTGAGGCCCACCCTCCCCGGACCCCCTTTTCATAGGCTCCTCGATCCTCTTGCCTGTTGTTGAGTTAACACAGCCATCGCCCCTGACCACAGTCCCCCAAGATCATCAAGGAACCAGCAAACATTCATTGACTGAGTGGACGATGAATGCATTGTTGCCATTGCTAGAGAGGTGGCCGAAGGGAGGACTCCACCTTCTACTTCCTGGGCGCCTGAGCTTCAATTATATGACCTGTAAAACGGGGGAGAAGGTAGCAAGCAAGTACGTGAATAAATGCTCGTAAACCTCAGTAGTAATCACAGAAATGCAGGTTAAATGGTAAGAGGCACATCCCCTCTGCCTATACCTACCCGACTGGCAAAAATTAGGAAGTCAGGAACTCCCAAGTTAGTGAGGGTGTGGGAGATGGGAGTTTCACGTTCTGCTGGCATTTGGACTGGCGCAGTACCTAGGGACAGTAAGCAGGAGAGACCCAGCCACCCGTCTCCTGCGTATAAAGCCCAGAGAGATTCTCCCGCAGGCCTAGGAGGGGACACTAAGAGGTGATGGGTCTCTCTCCTGTGCTGAGACGTGAGGAAGGGGGCAGTCGACGATAACCTACGTCTGATGCCAGGGTAAGTGAGGTGTAGGGGTGCAGCTAAGAAACACCAGGTGGATGAGGGGGAAAAAAGAAGATAGAAATCTGTAGCACGAGGCCATTTCTGTAAATGAAAAACCACACAAACCACAAAACATGCCACGTGGTTCATGAGTATTCAAGGACACAGACAGGACTCATGAGAGTGGGTGCCTGTGTGGGAGGGGAAGAGGAAGTGCAGGAGCATCAAGAGGGAAATTAAAAAGAAAGAGAGGGGTTTGCAGGAATGGAGAATGATTAATGCAACTTCCTTGGCACCCACACTGTAAAAAAAAATGAAAAAGAAGATAAAGTGGGCACGATGGAAGGATGGCCATAGCAACACCTTCCTGCAATGAGATAAAGCGGGCAGGGTACTCAGCGCGGTGCTGGCACATAGTCAAGCTTCATAGGTGTGAGCTTTCCAGCCACTGGCCCTAGAAGTCGGGGCCTTGCTCCTCTGTCCTCCTGGGCAGTGCTGCCCTCTCGTGGCCAAAACAGTTATAGGACTCAGGCCACTCCCAGGGTATCAGACAGACAAAGGGTGTGGAAAGAGCGAAGGAGGGCGTCACAAGAGGCAGGGGACTTCCAATTGGGGAAGGATGGATCAAGTGAGGCTTCCTGGAGGAGGAGCATGTATGCTGAAGGAGAGATACTATTTGGAGTCTGGGATATTGATGAGCAAATAAAAGATTGTATGGAGTTATATTATCAAAAGCTACCATCACTGAGCACTTCTGTGGGTCAGGACTTTACATACCTGATATCATTTTATCCCCTACCACCCTGGCAGTGGGTGTTACTGCTTTTGGCTTCATTTGCAGCTGTGGAAAGGGAGACTCAGGGGGCAAGGTGACACACCCAGAGTCTTGCAGCCTGCTGGGCACAGAGCTGGGATCCGCACCCAGGTCTGTGTAACTTGCTGGTATGTTCAGTCATCCCCACTTTGGGGTGGATCAGAGAACTCAATGAGCCCAGGCATAATTCACTCCTGAATCTTGGTATCTGAAAAACTCCTTAGCAGAATTTCACACCAGGTTTGCACAAGTAATGGAAATGGGACCCTCAGAGACAGGGGGAAGCTCGTTGTGGGCTTGTGTGCAGGGGTTCGCCATGGAAGCAGGCTCTCGCTCTTTGGCAGGCAGGTGGGGCACCCACACTTGTGGGTGAAAGGTGGGGCCTCACTATCTGAACTCAAGGACATGTGTCCAAGACACTGTCTAAAAAATGCTTCATTTCAGAATTTATGTCAAAGCCATTTGAATTTTTATTAGGAGTACTTAATGACCAGTTTGCAAAATGTCTCCAGAGTATTTCATTTTTATTTTTTGGACTTGGTAATATATTCCCATATCTTAAAAGTCAAAAGGAACAAAAGAGAAAAGCAAGTCTCCTTTCCATGCCCTTCAACCCCAGCCCTGGTGCACACTGCACACTGTTGTGCAACTGGCCTTTCCTGGGGAACAATGTATCTTGGGATTGCTCCAGGCCAGCACACCACCCGCTTCCTCAGGCTTCTGGGCTGCATGGCATTCCATCACAAACTCTGCGATTATATGGTAAACAGATCTCCTAGAGATGTTCAGGATGTTTTCAGATTTTTGTGATCACACACAGGCTGCAGGGAACAGCCATGTACCATGTACACTTGTCACTTTGCATGTGAACGAGGCTAATTAGAGGATAAATCACTAGAAGCGGCTTGCTGGGTCGGGGACACGTGCATTGTAATTTTGATAGAGGTCGTCAAGTCAACTCTCTTCTGTAGAGGCTGGGCCATGTCCTCCCCTGAGGAAGGTAGGAGAGATCTCCAGAGGCTTGCCCACAGCCTGGCTGAGGCCCTGTGGTTTGAAATTCTGGCTCTTGACCAGTGAGATAGGTGAAAAATAGTAGCTCTGTGTAATTTTATTGTCATTTAATTTGAGTGAGGTGGACCATCTTTTCCAGTGTGTAGGTAAGAGCGATTTGGAATTCCTGTTCTGGATGAATGTTTTTGCCGTAAGGGAGAAATGATGAGTGGGACATGCCTCCATGGGTATCTGTGCAGGAATAAAGTGGCTGCCTGGTGGAGGGCAAAAGTTTGAGTTCCCATTCCACTACTTGCTTTCTGAGCCTCAGGTTCCTTGTCTGTAAAAAATAGGAATAATAATAAAATCTACTTCAGAGGGCTCTAGGAACCTAGGATGAATTTAAGTTTTTAATGTTAAGTGCCTGGCACAGTTCCTGGCTCAGACTTAGTGCATAAGAAATGTTAGTTGAGTGAATAAACAAAAAATTTATTGAGTACTTACTGTGTATATAAACCCTTGTTCATATATTAACTTATTTAAACCTCACAGTGACAATAGGAGGGATACTCTTATTTTCCCCTTTTACAGATGAGGAAACTGAGGCACAGAGAGTACCAGGTCTTGCCTAAAGGCTCATAACTTGCCTGAAGGTCAGAGATGGAGATGGGATTTGTGGCCTTGCCATCTGTCCCTCCACCCTAGGAGAAAGGTCCCACCGTCAACCCCTGCTCCTGTTGTCTATTGCTACAAAACTTTCCAACTTTAGAGGCGGAAAGCAACAACCATTTTATTGTGCTCATGAGTTCTGAGGATCAGAGTCCAGACAGGGCAGAGCGGGCCCGGCTTATCTCTGCTGGGGCCTTGGCTAGGAGGATTCTGCAGCTGGGGCTGGAAGGGCCAGGGCTGGCAGACCCGCTCCGGAGATGGCTTCTTTACCAGCAGGTCTGGCTGGATGATCTATTCTGCCTTGTGGGTGGCAGGTTGAATGGAAAAGCACTTCTACAGGTGAGGCTGGGAGTCATGGACGGCAGGGTAGGGAGCCAGCAGACCCCAAGGCTGTGTCCCCGTGTTCCAGGGTCTGACAGCCTAAAAGGCTTAGAAAGTCTAGGCCCCTCTGCACCTGCTGTTTCCTCAAGCTGGGACCCTCCTCACTCATCTCATTCACACTCCCTCATTCTTCAGTTCCCAGCTTGGCTCTCTGGTGATGGGGGTGGAGCTCCCTGATCCCCATAGGCTGTAGGCAGATTTGCTGTCCCTCCTCCTAGATCCCGTCCCCTGTTGGGGCCTTATCACACCATTGTATGGACTTGTCCACAGGGTGACAGCTCCAGGGACAAGGTCTGAGTCCTTATCACCAGCACCCACCACAGGCACTTTATACATATTTATTGAGTGGATGAAGAGATGAGATCAATGACTTTTGAATGACTTTAACTTGAGCCTCAATTTCCTCTTCTATAAGTTGGCTTTCAGGGATGCTGTGAAGGTGGCAGGAAATAAAGGATGTGAAAATGTATGTGCATAGGAAGCAGTCAGAAAAATGGGAGTTAGTATACTGCGGAGAGAAAAGCGAGGAAAATGAGATACTGCCCCTAAAGCACTTAGCAGTGTCTGGCATTATTAGTCATCATTATCATTATTACTATTATTTTTGTTATTATAAGAATGCACATTTCCTGAGCCAGAAGGACCACATAGGATGGTTTTCATATACGTGGAAAGGGAGATACATGAAGCTCCACGAGTGGGGGGCGGGGGCGCCGTGCGTCTTGGCAGGAGGACCATGATTGCCGCCATCATGGAGAGTGGCTATGGGATGCCGGGCGGGGCTTCTCCGCTGAGTCGGTTACCCCTCTGTGCAAGAAATGGCCTCGGCCCTGGACCTCTGAGGTCTGACCCTTTCCGCGCTGCTGCGAACGCCTGTCATCCGAAGCCACCATCGCAAGCGGTGTTGCTCGGTTATGAGCCTGTTCCTGGTTGGGTGACGCCCTCTAGTGACAGAACGTGGGTAGGACGGGCACCGTGGTGCCCCGTCAGGGCAGGTGCGGAGTGAGCCCAGGCGGATGCAGAGCCGGGGCGAGAGGGCTTTAGCGGGCCTAGCTGGAGTGGGCCGCTGGAGGGGTCAGGCGGGAGCTCCTAAACCTGGGCTAAGCTGTTAATTCTCTGCCACTGGGGTAGCATCCAGAGGGGCCAGAAGCCGGAACCTCCCCCGTACTCTGCCTGACAGTCCTCTCTTGCTGGGTGGCCCCATCAGTTTCTTTTTTCTTTTCTTTTTTTTTTTTTAACATCTTTATTGCAGTATAACTGCTTTACAATGGTGTGTTAGTTTCTGCTTTATAACAAAGTGAATCAGATATACATATACATATGTCTCCATATCTCTTCCCTCTTGTGTCTCCCTCCCTCCCACCCTCCCTATCCCCTCTAGGTGGTTACAAACCACTTAGCTGATCTGCCTGTGCGATGCGGCTGCTTCCCACTAGCTATCTATTTTATGTTTGGTAGTGTATATATGTCCATGCCACTCTCTCACTTTGTCACAGCTTACCCTTCCCCCTCTCCACATGCTCAAGTCTATGCTCTAGTAGGTCTGTGTCTTTATTCCCGTCTTACCCTTAGGTCCTTCATGACCTTTTTTTTTTTCTTAGATTCCATATATATGTGTTAGCATATGGTATTTGTTTTTCTCTTTCTGACTTACTTCACTCTGTATGACAGACTCTTGGTCCATCCACCTCACTACAAATAACTCAGTTTTGTTTCTTTTTATGGCTGAGTAATATTCCATTGTATATATGTGCCACATCTTCTTTATCCATTCATCTGTTGATGGACACTTAGGTTGCTTCCATGTCCTGGCTATTGTAAATAGAGCTGCAATGAACATTTTGGTATATGACTCTTTCTGAATTATGGGTTTCTCAGGGTAGTGGGATTGCTGGGTTGTATGGTCGTTCTATCTGTAGTTTTTAAAGGAACCTCCATACTGTTCTCCATAGTGACTGTATCAATTTACATTCCCACCAACAGTGCAAGAGTGTTCTCTTTTCTCCACACCCTCTCCAGCATTTATTGTTTGTAGATTTTTTTTTTTTTTTCCGGTACGCGGGCCTCTCACCGTTGTGGCCTCTCCCGTTGCGGAGCACAGGCTCCGGACGCACAGGCCAAGTGGCCATGGCTCACAGGCCTAGCCACTCCGCGGCATGTGGGATCCTCCCGGACCGGGGCACGAACCCGCGCCCCCTGCACCGGCAGGCGGACTCCCAACCACTGCACCACCAGGGAAGCCCTAGATATTTTTATGATGGCCATTCTGACCGGTGTGAGATGATATCTCATTGTTGTTTTGATTTGCATTTCTCTAATGATTAATGATGTTGAGCATTCTTTCATGTGTTTGTTGGCAATCTGTATATCTTCTTTGGAGAAATGTCTATTTAGGTCTTCTGCCCATTTTTGGATTGGGTTTTTTTTTTGTTGTTGTTATTGAGCTGCATGAGCTGCTTGTACCCATCAGTTTCTGAGCTTCTCTCTGAGTTTGGCCTCTAAGAGGTGGTTACCTGGGAGGGTCTCCTTCCCAGTAAGGGGCCTAAATCCCCGGGAGAATGTGGGAGAGGCTGGGATTGGTGAGGATTAGGAGCTGGGGGTCAGGGAAACATCTGAGATCCAAAGGTTAGAGGAGGGGCTTAGGCCCTGAAGAAACTTTATCTCCTGATTTGAAAACGTTTAGAAAAAATCTTGTCCACAGCCCCCAGTTGGGGCAGAGGACCAGGCCCCCTGAGGGAAAGAACATGGCCAGGGGATTGCAGGACTGGAACTTTCTATTCTTATCTTTGTGTCTTAGAATTGTGGAATGTAGAACATTCAGCATCCTAGCATTTGAATCTTATCAGAAAACTCCATGTAGAATATAAACTTTGTAGAATCAGATTATTGAGCCTCGAGGTCAGAATCAAAAGTGCAGCCCCCTCAAATTTAGACCCAGTGATCTGGGACTGGAAGTCCTCTGAGAGCTGCCCTCTCCCCCGATCTTGTCTTGGAATGAACGTTTGCTCTGTCTGTTCCGAAATTTGTTCACAGTTAGTAAGTCTGGGCGGGGCCCTGAAATCTGAATTTTTAGGAAGCACCCAGAGGATGCTGTTGGGCCACCCAGGCTGGGCAATGGATTTAATCCAGTTATGCCTTGTCTTCATCCATCAAACGGGGGAACCGAGGCCCAGAAAGAGGAAATGATTTGGCCTTGGCCCCGCAGATTGCCGATGACAGGCTGGGACTTGGACCTGTGCCTCCCAGTGCTGAGGCCCCTCTCACCAGCAGCCCAGGAAGTTTAGATAGCTCCATGCAATTGTCACACCTCCTACGTGTCCCTGACCCCTCAGTTATGTCATATAGCACACAGATAGGTTCCTGGGGTCTCTCCTGTAATCTTGGGACTGAAAGGCACAGGGTTGCTCTCTTCTGCCTCTGGCCGAGCCCCCTTCTTACAGGAGGCCTGGAAGGGTTGAGGGCCCAATTCTCCTCTCGCCCCACGGCCCCCACCCAGTCCCCGGCACAGCACACCCTGGCCCTCTTGGCCCCGGGCATTCCAGAGAAAACCACCCCACATCATTTAGATTCGGCTACTCCAAACTCATCAGCATCATGATTTCGTAACACCTGCTTGATGTCCAAGAAGCATTTGCGAGTTTCTTTCTTTTCCCTTTATTAAAAAAAAAAATAGTGGGGTATTGAAACAACAACAACAGAGCATTTCAGAGGCACAAACTTTTGCAGAAGAGAAGCTGGTGGCCTGGCCAGGAAAGGGGCTCTTGCTGACCTCAGGGAGGTGAGAGGGGGATTGAGGCCTGGGAAGGGGCAGGTTCCTCAGAATCTGTTGGAGGCAGTGCTAAGGGATCCCCATGCACCAGGCGGAGGGAGGCCTGGGGGTGGGCGCTGTCTCGGGTGGGGATGTGCTACTTCATCACCTTTAGCCTCTCCTCCAGCCAGCTGACAGCCCCAATTCCCAGGCCACCCTGGGCTCCTGGGGTCTCATGCTCTCCCTGCTCTCGGCTGCTGGAAATGCCAATGTGAATTGGGAGCACCGCTTCCTGGGGAGTCAGGGGAGCAAAGGAAGAACGAGGCACTTGGCAGGACGACAGGCAGTGAGGAGATGCCTCCTGCTCTTCCGGCTGGCGTGCGGGGGTTGCAGGCTGGGGTGTCGGGGTGCCGTGGGTGAGTGGGGGAATCTTCCCCTGCTCCTGATCCGACAACTTCCCTCCTCACCTCCCCAAGGGCTCCCGAAGTTCCCTCTCAGCCGTGGGTGTGCTGAGCAGGGCAACCAACAGGTGGAAGGCACAGCCCCTGGGTTCCCTTTGTGACCTTGGGCAAGTCCCTTCTCAGGCCTCAGTTTCCCCAGCGGTACAACAGGCAGGAGGACCCGGGGGGACAGAGTGGCCTGGATGATCTCAACGTTCTTTTCAGCCTCCATGGCCTCTTCTAGGATGGGCTGGTGGTTCCTCCAGGGGTGACAGCCCCACCTGATGCAGGACATGGGTGTACCGTGGGCTCAGGACGCAGGGGCCAGGGAACCGCGAGAGGGAGGGTGCTGAGGGAGCACTGATGAGTGCAGCAGGCAGCTCCCAGGAGGGTGACTCTGCGCCACAGGAGGGCAGGGGGCTGGTTGACCAGCCAGAGGCCCCGTCGTGGCTCCTCCGTGGCCAGCTGGGGCAGCAGGAAGCCCTGAGACTCTTCCGGGGGCTTCCCAGGGGAGCTGGTGGCTGAGGGCTGTGGAAATGCCTCCAGGGATTGGCCAGAGCTGGAGGCACCCACAGCTCTGGGTTCTGGGGTCTCCTCTGGAGCAGAAGCGGGTCTCTCAGGACTCACTAAGCCTGCCTGGGCTGTGGCCTGGGCCCTGCTCTTAGAAACACCTTCTCTGCAAAGGGGTCAGGGAGGGTCCGGGAAAGGCCTAGAAAAAGATGCTTTCTTTAAGGAGGAGACAGAGAGCGAGGGGGTGAGGGGTGGAGAGCACAGGAGCTGGTCTCTTAGTGTGTGTGGGGGGCGGGGGGGACGCAGTGAAGAACAGAAGAAAAACAGGAGGAAAGAAAAAGATAAAAGGAAAGAGAGAAAGAAGAGAAAGGAGGGGAGGGAGAAGGGGAAAACAGACGTGGAAGAAATGCAGTAAATAAAAGAGAAAAAAGAGAGGAGAGGTGGGTGAGAAAGAGAAGAGAGAAGGAAGAGAAAGAGCTGCAGCAAGAAAGCGAGGAGCGCGCGAGAGAAAGCTTGGAGCTGCCGGCGGTCTGGCTGCGAGGGGCGTGCCTAGGCGGGCGCTGGGCGGGGCCTCCCTCCCCCTCTGCCGTCCAGCTTCCGGTCCTCGCGCGGGCGCCGATCTTTCCCGATCTTCTTCTGGTTGGGGTTACTTTCTGCAAAGAGAGCGGGGGGCTGTTGCTGAGGCCATCCTGACAGACGAGGGTGCCCCCCACTCCCCGCAGCAGGCTCGGAATGACATGGGGGTGCTGACCTGACAATCACTCCTTTTTGGAGTTGGCACGGCGGCATCACTTACCCGAAACCGGACACTCCTCTCAGTTCCTCGGCGGGGGGCGGGGAGGGCGCTGACCTGCTGAGCACCACCCATGCTGGGCATCTGCCCCGCCAGGCCTGGAGGTCCACTGTCGGGACCCCAGTTGGGACTTAGGGTGGCCTCGAGGGGGCGCCCATGACACTCCCACGTGCACTCACTGCGAGGTTTACAGAGCTCTTCGCTGGAGACTCAACACCTTTCACCTGGGTCCCGGCACCAACCTTCCCACTCAGCTTGGGCCCAGCTCTGCCCTCAAAACAACAGTGACGTCAGCACTTAGCTGATGCTCCCGCTGAGTCTGTCACCCTCACAACAGCTGGGAAGCAGGCGCAGGCCCACTGCCCCATCTGACGCCCTCATCGGGGTCTGTGCCTCACCCAGTTCCCACCGTGGGGGGTGGATACAAACCCCAGACCTGCCTCGGGATCCTGACCCCATTGCGCCCCACTCCCCATCCCCCGTGGAGCTGGGGTGAGTTTCTAACACAAACATCTTATCAAGTCCCATTTCTCAGGTGAGGTGACTGAGGCCCAGGTGGGGCCTTGCTTAACTCAGTGGCACAGCCTGGGCTGGAGTTCTGGGCATCACTTCCAAGTGACTCCTCACTCACTTGGAGGAAAAGACCACGTTGTCTCTGTGGCCTCCCCCTACCCGCCCCAGCCCCCTTGCTCACACCGTCCTGGCCACTGGCAGGTTCATGCCACCTCCACACCTTTGCACTGGCTTTGCCCTCCGCCTGGAATGCTCTTCCCATTGTTTTTTGTCATTATTATTATCAACAGGTGAGAAGACTGAGGCATGGTTGGGAGCAGGGCCAGCCCCAAATTTCTGTTTTAAAAGTGTCTCCACATCCAGGCCATTTTCACCCATCATTGGCCCCATACTCTTCTCCCACAGGAGCTGTGTGCCCCCTTGAACATGAAGGAACTGAGGCTCTGGGAACCACTTCCCAAGGTCACAGGGTGAGGCAGTTAGAGAGCTGGGAGTGGCAAGGGGAGGGCAATTTTATTACCTGAGTATCAGCTGTGTGCCCGCCTCCTCTGGAGTCAGGGCTCCTCCCTTCTCAGGGTCATCCCCTGAGACCTGGCTGCCCGCTTCTGGGGCCCCCTACACCCACTCCTGGGCCCTTCGGGGGCGCTGAAGCCAGGCGCCCCTCTAACCTCCCGCTGACTGTGTCAGCCCTCAGGGGAGGACAGCATCTGGGGGATGGGGTGGGGGGCTGCCTGAGGGACCCTTGCCAGCTGTGAAGGTGGGAAGTGGGGTGAGAGGCTTTGGGTCCCCACCCCTTCCCTAGGCCTGCCTACCCACCCACACCTGCCATCCACAAGTGTTGACTGAGCACCTACTATGTGCCAGGCCCTGTTCTAGGTGCTAGAGAGGGAGCTGGAAATAAAGCAAAGAGCTTGTTTTCACTGGAGGTCCCACTCCATCGAGGAAGACAGACATTAAACAAGCAAAGAATGTGCATGATCATTTCAGGAAGATTTAAGAGCTGTGACGTGATATGGTAGAAAGTGACTCTTGGTTGGGGGAAGCTCACGGAAGGCTCTTTGAGGAGGGACATTTGAACAGATGCCGCAGGGAGCCCACAGGAGGGCTGTTGTGAGGATCAAAGGCATCATATTTACAAAGCACTTAGCACAGTGCCCAGCATGTGGTCAGCGCGTTATGGATGTTTGCTGCTGTTGCTATTGTTGTTATTATTCTTATCGTTATTATCTGGGGGAAAAGCTTTCCTCTCTCAATGCCTCCACAGCCAATCAGCCACTAGCTCTCAGATGCCATGAGAGATGTGGCCATAGTGCTACGGAGACCTGTCCATCAGTGTGGGTGCTTCCTCAGGTCTGGGGTCTCTTAGTTTCTCTGGTCCCATCTCAAACTCATCCTCTGTCCCCAACTGCCCACTATGGCCCTGAGGTGCCTCCATCTCTGTTACCTGCACTCCCAACCCAGACACCACAAGCCCTTCTGAAACCAGGGGTGCCCCTGGGTTTAAGTCCTGACTCCACCCCGACCCAGTGAGCCCCATGTGACCTGGCTCCAGGGCCCTCACCCTTACCGTGACTGTAGATTCTTCTTTGCACACAGACATATGTTTGAATTCCAGGTCCACCCTTCCCTAGCTGTGTGACCCTTGAGCAAGTGGCTCAACCTCTCTGGGCCTTAATCTCCTCATTGGTAAAACTAGAATAATAACAATACCCACCTCATAGTGTCATTGTGCAGATTAAATGACTTAATGAATGTAGAGAATTATCACAGTGCCCTGTGCATAGTAGGTGCACAGTTAACATTAGCTAATGCCACATTATTACTACTCACTGTTTACATCTTACTCACACACTCTGCGGCCTCTCTTCTATTTAAATCAGTGGTTCTTCATAGCCCCTGGGGTATTCTGGAACTCTGCAGTGATCTCGGTTGTTACAACGAAGGGGTTCCCTGGGGCATTCAGTGGAAGGGGATGAGGGGGGTGCTGCATGGGACAGTCCCCCAGGAAGAAGGCCCCATCCCAGCCAGTTCTCTAACGGCTGCTCCAGCCTCACGTGGGGAGCTCAGAGTTGAACTCTGTCTCGTGTGTGAATGCCAAGTGTTTCCGAACGCTTGTCCCATTACTGAATATTCTAGGGCTGCCAGCGTGGTGTCAATCGAGAAGTCAGACAGTTTTGTCGGACTTGACTAAGAGCTGGTCGCCATCTGGGAATCTGCGTCTCTGATGGCAACACAGCTGTGCGTGAGGCCCTGACTGCGGATGGCTACCACTTTCACTGTGATTTGACTTCGGTCAGTACTCTCTGGTGTGTTGGGCCCAAGCGCTGCCATAATGAAATTTCTTTTATTTCTCTTTTATAGTTAAGCACTATACTGAATTAAAAAAAAAATGACCAGTGCAAGTGGGTCACATTATCCATGACTTTGTTTCAGAGTGTAAAGAGGGCGTCCCAAGTCCTTTGACAGGAGGTGTCAGTCTGAAAGGGTCGCAAACTCCCGCTGGAAAGGGCAAACTTGATCTTCCCCAGGGGTCTGGGACTGACCCCAGTAGGAGGACACCAGAGGGGGCAATGCTCAAGGCACAGAAAGGTGTGGCTAGTGGGGGGCTTTCAGGCAGCCTTACAGGGACTCTTTGTGGGGGCTGTGTCCCAAGGCCACCCTCAGAGCCACCCTGGGCCCTGCCTGCTGCTGCCCCCCGTGCCCGGCCTGGTGCTCACCTCCTGGGCAGGGCCTCCGAATGGGACATTGCCTTGACTCAGACAGCACCTGGCAGGTGGCTGCCTCCTCCCGCACGGCCCGGCTGGCCTCCCGCACGCGGGTCTCCAGGCCCCAGGCTGAGCCGCAGGTCTTCCCGTTGTGTGTGCAGGGGCTCCAGCTGCCCCAGGGGCCCAGCTCACACTCCTCTGTGAGGCGGAGAGACAGACAGACAGATGGGGTCAGCCGGCAGTGAGGGTTCCTCAGCTCAAGGGCAGGGTCTGAGCGGTTCAGTTCCCTGAAGACACCACCTCCTCATGCAAAGGAGTCACAGGCTATTACAAGCAGCAGAGGGGGACGTTTAAACAGCTATTTGTAAGAGCCTGGGATGAGAGCTGTACTAGAGCAAGCACAGGCTGCTGTGGGCCAGAAGCCTGAGGGACCGGTTGTGTGGCTTTAAAGGGGAAGGCTTCCCTGAGGAGGTGACAAAGGAGCTAAAGGGAGAGAAGACTTCTTCATCAGGTTGTGATGGAAGGAAGTGCAAGCGGGGCAGCTGTGCACAGCCCGGGGGCCTGGCCGCCCTGTGCCAGGGACGAGGAAGCTACAGTGGGGGTGGAGTGAAGGTTCAAGGTCAGCTGGGAGGCCCTCGGGGCCAGGACCTGGATTTTGAACTTGATCGTGTGCCTTTGATCAGCTGTACGAGGTGGGACCTACACCGGGCTGTTGTGAGGAAAAATGAAGTCATGGACATAAAAGGTCTTAGTAGGGAGAAATTTTCAAAATATATGAACATATATAGTATTCTTTCACATTTGATTCTTTTAAGAGTCCCTGAAAGGTAAGCAGAGAATAGGGCAGCTATTAATACCCCATTTTGCAGATTAGGACACTGAGGTCTAGAGCAGGTGAGGGGCTTGCTAAGGGAACAGAGAAGGAGCTCACAAGACAGAACTGCAAGTGTTTAAGATCCAGTTGGGCCCAGAAACCAGCTCTCCAGACCTTAGAATGATGGTCCTTCACAGATGCATTCATTTGGGAAGCAAAGACTGAGCACCTACTGTGTGTCACATGCCGTGCTGGGTGCCGAGGTGCAGCAGGGACAAGACAGACCCTGCCGGTCTGTCTGCTGGTCTTGGCTCTGCCTCCCAGAGTTCACTGTCTAGAGCGGTCAGGCTGGAAGGCAGGGTGCTCTGACAGTGATGGGGAAAAACAGGCAGCTGTGGGAGACCAGAGGGTCCCAGCCTGGGTGACCTGGAAGGCTTCCTGGAGGAGGAGACTCCTGATCTGAGTCTTGAAGTAGGGGTGGGGAGGTCAGCCAGGCTCAGGGAGGGGCAGAAAGGAGAAGTGCTCCAGGTGAAAGGAATAACCCTAGCAAAATCCTCAGGATGACTCTGCCCTCCATGGGGAAGTTGGAGCACGGACTCAAATGGGGAAGGAAAAAAATGATAGGGGTGGAGAGGTGGCAGATGGGGTCCAGACTGCCCATAGCCTGGGGGGTCTACCTGAGGACTCTACCTGAGGACAATGGGAGCCACTGAAGGGCCTTGAGCAGAAGAGAAGCCTGATCAGATTGTCATTTTGAAATAATCACTCTTGCTTCTGAAATGAGCCAGCTGGGCTAGACGCAGTGAGACCAGAGAAAGGCAGGTAGGCAAGAGGCTGTGGCCAAGATCCCACCAATGGGCAGAGGGTGGGGAGAAAGGGATGTGTGGGGATGGGGTGGGGAAAAGGGGGAAGGAGGGGTGGGGCAGGTTTGGGAGCTTTATTCTGCTTCATTTTCCCCAGAGTTCTTTTTACCACCTAACATCTGTATTTATTTTTGTGTGTCTTCCGTCTCCCCACTAAAATGTCACGTCTATAAGGGCAGAAGCTTTGTCTGTTTTGTTCACTGATATGTCCCCAGCAACTCTGAAAGTGCCTGGAGCGTAGAAGATGCTCTAGTAAATATTTCCTGAGTGAAAGAACGAGATTGGATTGGATGTAGGATGAGAGAGAAGAGCCCACAGTGATGCCCGGAGCTGGTTATTGATGGAGGAAACCCAAAGGAAGCACCAGGCTGGGGATGGGGAGGGAGGGAAGGAGGCATCCATAGAGCAGGTGAGGATGTGAGTCTGCTGCCCATGGAGAAATGCAGCTGGGGACAGTGAGTTAGGAGCCATCAGCTTTTGGAATGACTGTGAACATGTGCCCAGAGAGAATGTATAGGCAGAGTTATGTCATTTAGGTGAGAACACTGGAGAATAGCCTTGTGTAAGGACAGATCACAGAGGAGGGGCTCACACAGGAGTCTGAAAAGGAGTGGTGGGAAAACAGAACAGTAATGACAGCTAATATGATGTGTAATAATAATGACATGTATTGAGCATTTGCTGTGTTAGTTACTGTATTAAGTACTTTAAATTGTATTAATTTACCCCTTACAACAACCCTCCCCCATGAAGTAGGTTCTGTGTTCTATTGTAATTTTTTTAACATTTGGAGAAACTGAGGGACAGAGAGCTTAACTGACTTGCTCAAGGTCACTAATGGTGAATTTTAGAGCTGGCATTTGAACCCAGGCCTTATTCCAAAATCCACGCTCTTCTTCTGTGCTCTGTGGCCTCTCTTGGCAATAATATTGATGTAGATGTTGGTAGTAATAGTAATCATAATAGTGGTGCTTATGATGGGTCTAGTGTATTGAAGGGTTCATATGTGTACCTGACATGGTGTTGGGCTTCCCATCACCACGTGACATTCTCCTATGATTTCTTCCAGGTCTCCTGACACCCCTCACCAGCCCCTGCTCCAGGGAGGGAGGGGACAGGGCAGGGTGGGGATGCCCCCACTCACCCTGGCACTCCTGTGTGCTCTGCTGGGCTGTGGTGCCCGGTGGGCAGGTGGGCAGACACTTTCCCTTGTACAGGTAAAACGGCCTCTTGCACTGGATGCAGAAGTCCTGGCTGAAGCAGCTCTCACATGTGGCCCCACATTCTGTAATACAGCCAGGGCCACCCTTGGTGAGGGTGGCTGCCCAGGGAGGGGATCCTCTGGGACTGCCTGGGACTGGGGAGGGCCTCTGAGTAGCCCAAGCTCTGTAGCACTGGGATCTGGATTCAGTGTGTCCTTTGAAGCCCACACTTGTCCAGGGTCAAACTGGGCTGCATTCAAGAACTCTTGTTCTCAATTGAACTGAGGCCCAGTGGGGGCAGGTGACATGTCCAAGGTAACATGGTTATTTTGATTTCCTTTCTCATTTTAGCTGAGGCTCAGAGAGGGCAAGTAACTTGCCTAAAGTCACACAGTAAATCTGGACTGGGAGTGAGGACTCCCTACTCCATTTCCATCAAAGCTCAGAGATGGTCATGATTTGTCCAGGTCACAGTGAAAATTAGAGTTAGGAGTTAGGGCTCCTTTTCCCATTGAGCTAGGCCCAGAGAGAGTGAGTAGCATGCCAAAGGCCACAAAGCCAAACTGGGGTAGAAGTGAAGGTCCCCTGTCCCATTAGTGTTGAGCCCAGAGAGGGCACTGACTTGCTTAGGGCTTCACAGCTAGCCTGAAAGCAAGCAAGTATCTCAGAGTCTGGGCTCAGGCATATACTACTTCCCCTGGGGCTGCGTTGGGCTAGAGGTAGGATGTGGGCCAGAGATGCTCAGGAGCACAGTGCTAGCACAGGACAAGGGAGGGGCCACATACTTTTGCACCTGTTGACCTCCTGGCCGCGGACGCCGAAGTAGCCGGGGGGACAGTCATGCACACACTTGCCGTACTGGCGGATACCTTCCCGGCGGATGAACAGGAAGAGCCTCTGCTGACAGGTGGAGCAGCCATTCTCCTCTGAGCAGATGACACAGCCTGTGCAGTTGCCCCCCAGACCAGTGCCCACTGCCAGCCAGACCAGGGTGGAGGGTGGAGAAAGGAAGAGAGAGATAGTCAAATCATATGCATGAGCAGCTCAGACTGTCTCATTGGTATAGCAATTGAGCACATGGCCACCCAGATGACTACATTTCCCATGCAACTAGATGTGGTCATGTGACCAAAATCTAGTGTGTTTTAAGGTAAAGCAGCGTGTGCAGCTTCTAGAGAGCTTAAAGGGCAGGGGCATACCCTTTGTCATCCCCTCATCCTTCCTGTTGGGTGGAATGTGAACATGATGGCTGGAGCATGAGCATCTATTTTGGATCATGAGATAGAGACCACGTGTTAAGGATACTGGAGAAATAAGATAAAAAGATCCTGGGTCCTCGAGGAAGGTAGAAGTGCTGCATCAGCCCTCTTCTGCCTGTGCAGACTGTTACGTGAGAGAAAAATCAGTATCTATTTTGTTCATACCACCGTTATTTGGAGTCCTCTGTCACTCACAGACAATCTTGATCTTCACTAACATAGTGTGTATGTTTGACTGTGTGTGGGGTGCACATGCCTGTGGAGGAGCCCCTCACCCTCCCGCTGCCTTTCTGAACAATACCCCATTCCTCACTGCCACCATTATCAAAGGCTCCCCAAGTCATCAAGTATAGCAAGTGGAGGAAAGGAACTTTTTGTTGTTCCAGAATTGGCAACCAGGGCCCAAAACTGGGAAGAAAGAGGTGGAAAATACCCTGGAAAGAGAGCTCCTCCAAGGCTTATAGGGAGTCTCTGCTGTCTGACCACCACCTGATTAAGCTGACCACCTAGAGAGGGGGACTCAGAGGACTTAGGAGCTGTCAGCCTGGGGAAGGGGGAGCGCTGTGGCTTTCCCTCTGTTCCCAACCCCCAAACCAAGCGGGAGGAGATGCAAGGGTACCCCTCACAGAGACGGATGCCTGCAAAAAGGGGTGACCAGCACCTCATGCCTTGGTTGGACATGAATCTGTGTGGCAGCCCTGCAGGTCTGCCCCATCCAACGCCTCTTTGAGCAGAGAAAAGAGACCAGGAGAGAGAAGGGCCAAGCTGGGAGGGGGAGGCAGCAGAAGAACCTGCACATCCTTCATGGCAAGCAAGGGGGTCCTCCGCAGCGAGGGCCCCTGGGAGTAGCCAGGCTCCAGTGCTGCCGCTGCTGCTTCCCCAGGAAGGCTGGTGGCTGGCAGGTGCCCCAGCAAGACGCAGCAGGGCAGACCACCGGGGGCAGATGGTAGTTGGGGAGAGTCAGAAAGTGACCAGGTGTCGTTAAGGGACAGAAGAGGACCAGGCAGCTTCTTAGACACAGCGATTTGGGAAACATGAAGCTGTTTCAGGTACGTTATCACTCCATCAAGGTCAGCCTGTTTAACAAACTACTTATACACTTTGGCTCACCCGAGCCCATGGCCACCTAGCAGGGGACGTTCTTGACTCTCCAGCCTCACCCCCACCCCCTTCCTATTGGTGCCCCATCTTCCTTTCAGAGGAATTCCCTGTTGTGGGAGGCCCTGGAGAAGGGCAAATCCTGGGGCCTGTCCCCAGGGACAGGATCCATGGAGGCCTGGCCCTTCTTCAAGTCGACAGTGAGTGGGCAGTGACCAAAACCTGGCCAATCAGATACGCCTGGTAGTAGGGCTGAAGCCCACAGAAGCGACTGTAATAGCAACGCAGATGGTGACAAAGCAAAACTCTTACTAACCACGGTCTCTTGGAAGAGCTTAGGGGTCACTCAGCCCAACCCCTGCCACTTCACTGGGGACGCTGAAGCCAGAGGAGGTGCAGCCTTCCCCAAGGTCAGGTAGCCAAACAGCAAAGAAATTCCGATTAGAGCTACAGCACTATTTGTAGAGTGATATTTCAACATGCTGCAGAAAAAAGAACCCAACAAGGACCCTCCCCTGACCTCGGAGGGTGCGCTGTGTGTGTGTGTGTGTGTGTGTGCACACGCGCACAGGTGATGGATCTCAACTAGCATCATTCATCACCGGGTTTTTGTGGAGAGTTGTCTCTGCCTCCTGCTGCATCCTTGGTCCCGGCAGTTGGTAGGGTGCCCTCTAGTGCCTCTATGTTGTAATGGCACCTCTGACTTTTTGATTCTGATGGCCTCACTCAGGCTTGTCATCATATCTCTAACTCACTAGAAAGAGCAGTACTGTTCCTCCCACTTCCCCAAGGTCACGGGTATAGAGACCTGAATGCTAATTTTATGAATAATAAGTGACGACAACTAGAGTTTGTACAATGCTGCTTTAGAAGGATCCAAACTTGATGGTTCTTAAACTTGACTGTGCATAAGAATCCCCAGGGAGGCTTGTAAAGTGTATAGGCCCAGGGATGTGCATTTAAACAAGACCAAAATAGATGTAATTGGCATTGTGGAAGTGTCTTCCCTGCTCACAATCTCCTTTCCCTGAGAACAATCTCTTTTCCCTGAGAACCAGACATGGCAAATATTCTTTTTTTTTTTTTTTTCTGTACGCGGGCCTCTCACTGTTGTGGCCTCTCCCGTTGCGGAGCACAGGCTCCGGATGCGCAGGCTCAGTGGCCATGGCTCACAGGCCCAGCTGCTCCATGGCATGTGGGATCCTCCCGGGCCGGGGCACGAACCCGTGTTCCCCGCATCGGCAGGCGGACTCTCAACCACTGCGCCACCGGGGAGGCCCGAAATGTGTGTTTTTGACAAGTCCCCTAGAGGCTCTTATGTGTATTGTGAAGCACACAGAAGGCCGCCACCCTTGTGCGTGGCAAATATTCTTGTACTGCATGACCCTGTCCCCTGGCCAGTGGTGGACAGGCTGTACCAGGGCCTGACAGTTCATCCAGGCTGGGACAATTAGACCATCTCTCTAGAGAATTTTGACTGTGGGCCAACAGACAATGGTCTAGGATGGCCTCTTGACCTAAGGACATTTGTAGGAGGGCAGGGTGGCCTGTGTGAGAAGCTTTGGTGAGCACTAGCATCTGTGGCACATTTCTTTGCTAACAGGGCCCCATCTTTGACTTTGAGGTTCATGTGGAACCACCTCTGTCCAGAGGCATTTAACCTGGGATTCGGCAACCAGAGAACCAGGTCCCCTTGACTGCAATGATTGGTTCAGACACAGGCACATGTTTCAACTAGAGCTAGTCTTAGGATTGTGTGTATGTGTGTGTGTGTGTGTGTGTGTGTGTGTTTACACTGTTTGGATTTGAGAAGGTGTAGACCAGAGCTGGTGGGCAACGCATGAGGGGTGAGTGTCCCGAGAATGGAGGCCACACAAGAGATTGTCTGTGCACCTGGATCCACCCCTAGGAGGGTCCATAAAGTCTCTTCTTTTCTAAAGCCATTTTGAGTAGGGTTTTCTGTCACGTGCAGCGAAAGACTCCTGACTACACAGAAGCAGAGAGAGAAAATAAATAAATAAATCAGATGCAGGGAGAGAAGAAAAAGCAACCAGAAACTTCATGGGCCCTAGATGGTCAGACAGTTTCTGACCATCTTCCAAGCCCAGGTTCCAGTCCCCCAAGGCTTGGCTCACCCCATAGCTCCAAAGAAAGTCACTAGTTCACTTGAGCTAGCTCTCCTCCTGTCAAATTGCAATCAAAATGATGTATCTCAGGCTTTCCTGGTGGCATAGTGGTTGAGAGTCCGCCTGCTGATGCAGGGGACACGGGTTCGTGCCCCAGTCCAGGAAGATCCCACGTGCCGCGGAGCAGCTGGACCCATGAGCAATGGCCGTTGAGCCTGCGCGTCCAGAGGCTGTGCTCCGCAACGGGAGAGGCCACGACAGTGAGAGGCCCGCGTACCGCAAAAAAAAAAAAAAAAAAAAAAAGATGTATCTCACCAGATAGGTGGAGCCCAACAGATCATGGTGGAGCAGCTCTGCTTCAGCAAGGCCAAGGGACCTGAAGCACTGCCCACCCAGCCTGACCATGGCACGCCAAGGGACCCTGGGATTGTAGGGAGCACAGTTTGAAAACCCCTGGCTCCTTCTACACCTCAACTGCATGCTGGCCTTCTTTGCTGCCCTCGAGCCGCTCTGATGCACATTTCTAAATGAAGTATTTGAGCTCTGATTGCAAGTTCCCTGAGCTTTCTTGGGGCATCAGAGGGGATGGCACCCCCTGTGATTTCCCTTAAGTATCTCCCATAATCAAAACCATCCTCCCCTGGTCAAAGTGCCAGTTGTACCAAAAAGGATGGCCTTGTGTTGCTCCAGCAGCTTGAGGGGCTTGGAATGACATCTGAGTCACATTGTCCTTCCCCAAGCACCCAGGGGATAAGCTGAGACTTGGAAGTCCATGTTATGGAGAATGACAATGGGGTTGTCAGTTTACAAAGGGATGCAGGCTTACAACAGCTCTGAGTATGTGCGTTAGCCCAAGGTTGAGTGATCCATCCATCCATTCATTCAACAGTTACTGAGCCCCTACTTTCTGTGAGGTCCAGTGCTGGGGGCTCGATGGTTATGAAATGTGGCAGCAGCTGTGTGATCACGAGCAAAGTACTTTAACTCTCTGGGCCTCAGTTATTCTAGCTGTAAAAGGGGGGTTAATGCTTAACTTGCAGTGTCGTTGTGATGACAGGAGATGGTACATGGAAAACTCTTAGCTTAAAGCCTGGCAGCAGACTTCTGATAAACTGGATATCTTGTTATTATATTGTTTTCTGCCCTCAAATACCTGAGGACATGTATTATGGTCCAGGTGCCCAGGTTCAAATCCTGGCTCCACCACCCACTGACTGACCTTGGATAAGTACCTTCATCAATGTGGGCCTCAGTTTCTCCATCTGAAAAACTGTGGCAACAACCCCTACTCCCACATATTTTGTTATGAGGTGTGTGCAAGCAGCAAGTGCCTGGCATGTAGTAGGTCCTTCTCCATAAATATAAGTTCCTTTCCTGTTCCCTCACTGTCACGATACACGGTGGGATTGTCAGCCCACATTTGGACCCTCCTCCCCTTTGACTGGTGAGAAAACGGAGGCCAGAGGCATTGGTGGAGGACAACCACCAACCACCATCTCCAGGGAGATGGTCTGTCATCCTCAGGATGGTGAAGGCTCAGGGAAGAGACAGAGGAGGCAGATTTGGTCTTGGGTGAAGGGCAGGTTTTTCTTTCCGTTGGGATCAGGGAATGACCTGTGCTCTTTGAAACGAGGGTTCCCAACCTCAGAGTCATCCACATCCTGAGAATGACCCCAAGCCCCTTGTTTTTTTTTGTTTTTTTGCAGTACGCGGGCCTCTCACTGTTGTGGCCCCTCCCGTTGCGGAGCACAGGCTCCGGACGCGCAGGCTCAGCGGCCATGGCTCACGGGCCCAGCCGCTCCGCGGCATGTGGGATCTTCCCGGACCGGGGCACAAACCCGTGTCCCCTGCATCGGCAGGCGGACTCTCAACCACTGCGCCACCAGGGAAGCCCTCCAAGTCCCTTGTTTTGATAGGAGTCAATGGTTCAGTGTTTGCAAGTGATCTCTATATTTTTTCATTTAGGGATTTGAGTGGATTCAGGGTCATCTCTGCATTATCATGCCTCCCACCCACCTTCACTCTGCAGAGCTTTCCTTGAGGGGGTCAAAAGGCACAGGGAGACATCTTGGACCCTGAAAATTACCTGTTTTCCCCAGACAGGCTCATCTCCTCAGCAGCCCACAGTGAGTCTGTCAATGAATAATCCTCAATACCCAAGCCAAGAACTCCAGCTACACACTTAAAAAAAAACAAAAGAAAAAAGAAAAAAAAAAAAGATTTGCCAACATTAAAAAAAATAAGATTTCACATAAGAAGCTGGAATTTGGACTTCTCTGGAAAAGGTATGAATACCTGCTAACACTGGGCCTGCATTCCTGCAGGGCAACATTTGGTTGGAGTTCCATAGATGGGGCATGTGCTCTCCAGTTTGCCAGTCCCCCCCGCCACTCCCTATTGCTACCCCTGACACTGAGGGCAAAGGTCAGCTGCCATGTATTATCCCCCTCGAGCTGCTGATTATCTTTTCTTTTTGCTTTGTTTTTTTTTTGTTTGTTTGTTTTTTCGGTACGCGGGCCTCCCACCGCCGCGGCCTTTCCCGTTACGGAGCACAGGCTCCGGACGCACAGGCTCAGTGGCCATGACTCTGGGCCTTCTCCCAGAGTTGCTGATCCAGTAAGTCTGGGGTTGGTGGAGGGGGGGGGCGCTGAGAATTTGCACTGCGAACAGGTTCCCACTATAAAGTGGAGTAGGGTTAAGAGCCAGACTGCTTGAGTTCAAATCCCAGCTCTACCCTTTATCCTTGCCCATGTGACCTTGAACTAGTGCCTTAATCTCTCTGTGCTTCAGTTTTCCCATCTGTAAAATAGAAATCATACTGGCCAACCTTACAGAACCTTGAGGACCTGAGCAGGCTTGACACTTAACGAGGGTCTCGGTAATGTTACTATCGCCACCTGCCACACCTCCATTGGTGTTTGTGATCTTGGACTTGCTTTGGCAATCAGTGCAGAACTTTTAATTTGATGTCAACATTTTTGGGGTAGAGTTTCTTCATAACTGGGATGTGCCCAGGGAAGTGTGTTTTGCATGAGAACATTGTGTGTCATGGTGGACTAAAGGATTTAACACAGCTGTCCCCAAGGCCTCCCTGTGGGTGAGGAGGATGGGGAAGAAGAAAAAGAGACCGCTGCTCCCTGCCCTGGGCCCTGCTATGTCCTTGAGAAGGATCCAGAACCATGTAGGGGGGCCCCATGCAGAGAGTAATGGGCAGTGCCTTCTCCGATCCCTGCCTGGCAGTGTGGTATGCATGTCACCGATAACCAGAGGAAATAAACAACATCTGGGCTCCCGTCTGCCTGCTCAGACCGCCACATATGGGAGGCAGTCACTGGCTGGCTCAGAGGACCCCAGGCACATTCCTGCCTCGGGGGCAGATTGCACCATCCTCAGCAAGGCACAGGCCCTAGAGATGACTCCAGGTTTGAAGACTCCTGCAGGTGTGGGGACATTGAGATGATCTCAGCTTTGCAGCATGACAAAACACCATTTTCTGGCTGGGTGATCTTAGGGAAGTGGCTTCACTATTCTAAACCTCAGTCTCCTCTTCTGCAAAATGGGGACAATGGTAGTAGCAATCACCTCCCAGGCACTTGTGAGCTCATCCATGCAAAGTACTTAGCACAGCTCATGGCTGATGAATGAGTATTCTTTTATTGCTTGATTCAAGGGAGACACATGACAGGCACCCCAAGGTGCTCACTTGAGGGCTGGGGCCCAGCTTGGCTCATTCTCCTTCACATTTCCACAGTCTTGCACATTGTAGGTGCCCACTATTTCTTTTTTTTTTTTTTTTGGCGGTACGCGGGACTCTCACTGTTGTGGCCTCTCCCATTGCAGAGCACAGGCTCTGGACGCGCAGGCTCAGCAGCCATGGCTCACAGGCCCAGCCGCTCAGCGGCATGAGGGATCTTCCCAGACCGGGGCATGAACCCGTGTCCCCTGCATCAGCAGGCAGACTCTCAACCACTGCGCCACCAGGGAAGCCCCCGCTATTTCTTAAAAGAAAGAATAATGCATGCATGCATGAATGAATGAATGAATGAATGATGGCTTAATAAAAGTTCTCAAATACTGTTCTCAGGGAGGCTGCAGTCTAGTTGGGAGAACTAGGCTCATACATTGCAAAGAAAGCTGATGATGTCTGCCCAGCAGAGCTCAGAGCCAGGGGCTGGGCACAGACTGCAGTCATCAGGGATGGTTTTCTGGAGAGGCAGATGTGGGGACGAGAGCAGGACTAGTCTGTGTGGGAGAAGTGAGTACATGACAGTATATAAGTTGGTGGCAGGGAGGGAGCTTGGGCAAGGAGCAGACAGTGAATCCCTGCTAAGATGTCTGTACGTGACACCAAGGGGTTAATGGGTAGGACCCTCAGAATATAGTAACAATAGGCACACATCCGAAATGGAAACTTGTAATCCTTTCCCCTCCGTCCCCGCAAACCTGCCTCTCCTGTCCATCTGGGTGAATGGCTACTCCACTCATGGTCAGAAATCTTGGAGTCACCCTGCCTCTTCTCTTTCCTTCCTGTCCCACATGGAATCTATCAGAAATTGGTCTGCACCAACACGTTTTCCCCCCTCCCTCCCAATCATCGCTTGCCCTGCTCCAGTCATGCTGGCCTCATCCTTGCTGTTCCCCAAACATGCCAAGACCACTCCCTCCTCAGGGCCTTTGCACTTGCCCCTCCCTCTGCCTGGAATGCCCTCCCCACAGTCATCCTCAGGGCTTGCTCCACTTCAGGTCTCTGCTGGAACGTCCCCTTCTCTGTGAGACCTCCCTGACCACCTCGCCTGAAGTAGCACCCATCCCTGCATCCTTGTCTCACTCTGCTTTGTTTTTCTTTGACATTTATCCCCACCTGATATGTGATGTGTTTGTTTGAATTTTTGGTGTCTCTTTCCCACCACTGAAAGGTGAGCTCCAGGAGGGCAGGGGTAAACCACAGCACACTCCACAGACTCTTCAGCGCCATGCTTTGTTCACTTAAATGATCCTGGCGAATGTTGCACATCACTGCCTCATCCTTTTTTTTTTTTTTTTTTTTTTGCGGTACGCAGGCCTCTCACTGTTGTGGCCTATCCCGTTGCGGAGCACAGGCTCCAGATGCGCAGGCTCAGCGGCCATGGCTCACGGGCCCAGCTGCTCCGCGGCATGTGGGATCCTCCCGGACCAGGGCACGAACCCATGTCCCCTGCATCAGTAGGCAGACTCTCAACCACTGAGCCACCAGGGAAGCCCCCTCATCCATTTTTATAGCTGCTTACCATTCCATATAGAGATTCTGCAAAATTAATTTATTATATCTATTTCAGAGAGGAGGAAACTGAGGTCCAGGGCGGTGCTGCTCCTTGCCTGAGGTCACTTAGTAAGAGGACCCAGGCAGTGTGACTGCAAAACCTGAAGGCTTCATCTCGAGGCCACACAGCCTCCCAGCTGCCAGTGTATCCCAGCACCTCCTTTAATCCTCCACACAGAATAACGGGTCCCCTTGCTAAGGCCTTGCTAGGTTCCCAGTGCTGTGCTAAGGCTACTGCCTCCTTCAGTGTCCATTTGACCTTGACTGAGACAGGAAATTAGCCAAACAGTGGCAGTACATGTGTTCCCAGGACAGACCCCGCCTCTTCTGCATCTCTCATTCATTTTCCCCTCATCCCGTGCTCATCTCCCCTCATTTCCATGATGTGGGGCACATCAGTACCTGCGTGTTCAATCAGGGGTGACATGACTATTTCCCCGTCCTTCAGGTCCCCCCTAAGCTCTCTACAAGTGATTCTCTTGCCACCCACCTGGGCCTGGGGAGGTGGGGAAGTGCCCTGCCCCAGCCCCTGCTTGAAATCCACACAGAATCCTCTTCAGACATCGGCTTCCATGGGCTGGGGAGGTGGGGAGATGGAGGCTGGTAGTGGAGCCAGGGTTCATACCCACATCTGCTGTTTCCCAGCCAGTGGTGATCCTGAGATTTAAATGCACATCAGAATCACTTGGGGCTGCTTATTAAAAGCAGAGGCACCTCCATCCCTCAATGTATGCTGTTGGTTTAACGTGTATAGTGGTGTGCCTGGTGTCACATGTGTACAAACTCGCGTGATTTTCAGAAACCACTCTGTGAGGTCAGCCAGGGCTTCCCAAACTCTAAGGAGCACACAAAGTGCCCAGGGACCTTGGGTTCAAGTGTAGATTTTGAGGCTAAAGGTCTGGGCTGGGGCCTGAGATTCTGCTTTTGTACAACGCTTCTGGGGGATGCTGATGGTGCAGGTCCCCAGACCTCATTTTAAGAAGCAAGACGGCAGGTGCTGTTATAACTTCTTACTTTACTGAGGAGCAAACTAAGGCTCAAAGGGCAACAACTAGAAGTCACAGAGTTAGACAGAGCCCCCAAACTCTACTGTGTCACAGTGCCTGGCCCTGCTGGCCTGACGATGGATGAGAGGTTGCGCTGATATTTGGAAGGGGCACCTTGGCCCCTCTTACCACTCATAGGAGGAGTATTTTCCCAAAAGGCCCAAGTTGAGGACAGTCCCTGCCAAGCCCAGCATGGCAAGAAGAAGAGGGGCTGGGTTCGCATGTCCTGAGCATGTGTGTGCCTCTGAGACAGTGGCAGGTGTGTGCGGACAGATGAGACCCATACCAAAAGGATTCTAGTACCTGGAGGTTGAAGCATGGAGAAGGCCTTGGCTATGCTGCCCCTGCCCAGCCCTCCTGCTAGGCGGGGGAGGGTGGACAGTCCAGAGTGGGCTGCTTGTGCCTGGAATACCTCCCCGCATCAACCCAAACCTCTGCTTCCTTATCCCTTAACGACCCACCCTGGATGCACAAGATATGGTCTGCCTTCATTAGCTATTCATTAAGGGAGGTCAACTTTGTGTTCCTGATGGGAGCACTGGGAGCCCTGAGCAGCCCAGAGCAGCTGCCAGAGACCTTCAGAAAATCATCACTGCTTTAAAAAAAGAATTGTTGGCAGACAGCAGAAGCAAGAAGAACTACAATCCTGCAGCCTGTGGAACAAAAACCACATTCACAGAAAGATAGACAAGATGAAAAGGCAGAGGGAGGAACAGATGAAGGAACAAGATGCCAGATGAAGGAACAAGATAAACCCCCAGAAAAACAACTAAATGAAGTGGAGATAGGCAACCTTCCAGAAAAAGAATTCAGAATAATGATAGTGAAGATGATCCAGGACCTCGGAAAAAGAATGGAGGCAAAGATCGAGAAGATGCAAGAAATGTTTAACAAAGACCTAGAAGAATTAAAGAACAAACAAACAGAGATGAACAATACAATAACTGAAATGAAAACTACACTGGAAGGAATCAATAGCAGAATAACTGAGGTGGAAGAACGGATAAGTGACCTGTAAGACAGAATGGTGGAATTCACTGCTACAGAAAGGAATAAAGAAAAAAGAATGAAAAGAAATGAAGACAGCCTAAGAGACCTCTGAGACAACATTAAACGCAACAACATTCACATTATAGGGGTCCCAGAAGGAAAAGAGAGAGAGAAAGGACAAGAGAAAATATTTGAAGAGATTATAGGCGAAAACTTCCTTAACATGGGAAAGGAAATAGCCACCCAAATCCAGGAAGTGCAGCGAGTCCCATACAGGATAAACCCAAGGAGAAACACACTGAGACACATAGTAATCAAATTGGCAAAAATTAAAGAAAAAGAAAAATTATTGGAAGCAGCAAGGGAAAAACGACAAATAACATACAAGGGAACTCCCATAAGGTTAACAGCTGATTTCTCAGCAGAAACTCTACAAGCCAGAAGGGGGTGGCATGATATACTTAAAGTGATGAAAGGGAAGAACCTACAACCAAGATTACTCTACCCAGGAAGGATCTCATTCAGATTTGATGGAGAAATCAAAAGCTTTACAGACAAGCAAAAGCTAAGAGAATTCAGCACCACTAAAGCAGCTCTACAACAAATGCCAAAGGAACTTCTCTAAGTGGGAAACAGAAGAGAAGAAAAGGACCTACAAAAACAAACCCAAAACAATTAAGGAAACGGTCATAGGAACATACATATTGATAATTACCTTAAACGTGAATGGACTAAATGCTCCAACCAAAAGACACAGGCTTGCTGAATGGATACAAAAACAAGACCCATATATATGCTGTCTACAAGAGACCCACTTCAGACCTAGGGACACATACAGACTGAAAGTGAGGGGATGGAAAAAGATATTCCATGTAAATGGAAATCAAAAGAAGGCTGGAGTAGCAATACTCATATCAGATAAAATAGACTTTAAATTAAAGAATGTTACAAGAAACAAGGAAAGACATTATATAATGATCAAGGGATCAATCCAAGAAGAAGATATAACAATTATAAATATATACGCACCCAACATAGGAGCACCTCAATACATAAGGCAACTGCTAACAGCTGTAAAAGAGGAAATCAACAGTAACACAATGATAGTGGGAGACTTTAACACCTCACTTACTTTACACCAATGGACATATCATCCAAAATGAAAATAAATAAGGAAACAGAAGCTTTAAATGACACAATAGGCCAGATAGATTTAATTGATAGTTATAGGACATTCCATCCAAAAACAGCAGATTACACTTTCTTCTCAAGTGTGCAGGGAACATTCTTCAGGATAGATCACATCTTGGGTCACAAATCAAGCCTCAGTAAATTTAAGAAAATTGAAATCATATCAAGAATCTTTTCTGACCACAACACTATGAGATTAGAAATGAATTACAGGGGAAAAAACGTAAAAAACAGAAACACATGGAAGCTAAACATTACGTTACTAAATAACCAAGAGATCACTGAAGAAATCAAAGAGGAAATCAAAAAATACCTAGAGACAAAAGACAATGAAAACATGACAATCCAAAACCTATGGGATGCAGCAAAAGCAGTTCTAAGAGGGAACTTTATAGCTATACAAGCCTACCTCAAGAAACAAGAAAAGTCTCAAATAAACAATCTCACCTTACACCTAAAGGAACTAGAGAAAGAAGAACAAACAAAACCCAAAGTGAGCAGAAGGAAAGAAATCATAAAGATCAGAGCAGAAATAAATGAAATAGAAACAAAGAAAAAACAGGAAAGATCAATAAAACTAAAAGCTGGTTCTATGAGAAGATAAACAAAATTGATAAACCATTAGCAAGACTCATCAAGAAAAAGAGGGAGAGGACTCAAATCAATAAAATTAGAAATGAAAAAGGAGAAGGTACAACAGACACCGCAGAAACACAAAGCATCCTAAGAGACTACTACAAGCAACTCTATGCCAATAAAATGGACAACCTGGAAGAAATGGACAAATTCTTAGAAAGGTATAACCTTCCAAGACTGAACCAGGAAGAAATAGAAAATATGAACATACCAATCACAAGTAATGAAATTGAAACTGTGAATAAAAATCTTCCAACAAACAAAAGTCCAGGACCAGATGGCTTCACAGGTGAATTCTATCAAACATTTAGAGAAAAGCTAACATCCATCCTTCTCAAACTCTTCCAAAAAATTGTGGAGGAAGGAACACTCCCAAACTCATTCTATGATACCAAAACCAGACAAAGATACTACAAAAAAAGAAAATTACAGACCAATATCACTGATGAATATAGATGCAAAAATCCTCAACAAAATCCTAGCACACAGAATCCAACAACACATTAAAAGGATCACACACCATGATCAAGTGGGATTTATTCCAGGGATGCAGGATTCTTCAATATACGCAAATCAATCAATGTGATGCACCATATTAACAAATTGAAGAATAAAAACCATATGATCATCTCAATAGATGCAGAAAAAGCTTTTGACAAAATTCAACACCCATTTATGATAAAAACTCTCCAGAGAGTGGGCACAGAGGGAACCTACCTCAACATAATAAAGGCCATATATGACAAACCCACAGCAAACATCATTCTCAATTGTGAAAAACTGAAAGCATTTCCTCGAAGATCAGGAATAAGACAAGGATGTCCGCTCTCACTGCTATTATTCAACATAGTCTTGGAAGTCCTAGCTGTGGCAATCAGAGAAGAAAAAGAAATAAAAGGAATACAAATTGGAAAAGAACAAGTAAAACTGTCACTGTTTGCAGATGACATGATACTATACATAGAGAATCCTAAAGATGCCACCAGAAAACTACTAGAGCTAATCAGTGAATTTGGTAAAGTTGCAGGATACAAAATTAATGCACGTAAATCTCTTGCACTCCTATACACTAATAATGAAAAATCTGAAAGAGAAGTTAAGGAAACACTCCCATTTACCATTGCAACAAAAAGAATAAACTACCTAGGAATAAACCTACCTAGGGAGATGAAAGACCTGTATGCAGAAAACTATAAGACACTGATGGAAGAAATTAAAGATGATACCAACGGATGGGGAGATATACCATGTTCTTGGATTGGAAGAATCAATATTGTGAGAAAGACTATAGTACACAAAGCAATCTACAGATTCAATGCAATCCCTATCAAATTACCAATGGCAGTTTTTATGGAACTAGAACAAATCATCTTAAAATTTGTATGGAGACACAAAAGACCCTGAATAGTCAAAGTAGTCTTGAGTGAAAAAAACGCAGCTGGAGGAATCAGACTCCCTGACTTCAGACTATACTACAAAGCTACAGTAATCAAGACAATATGGTACTGGCACAAAAACAGAAACATAGATCAATGGAACAAGATAGAAAGCCCAGAGTTAAACCCACGCACCTATGGTCAACTAATCTATGACAAAGGAGGCAAAGATATACAATGGAGAAAAGACAGTTTCTTCAAGTGCTGCTGGGAAAACTGGACAGCTACATGTAAATGAATGAAATTAGAACACTCCCTAACACCGTACACAAAAATAAACTCAAAATGGATTCGAGACCTAAATGTAAGACTGGACACTATAAAACTCTTAGAGGAAAACATAGGAAGAACACTCTTTGACATAAATCACAGCAAGATCTTTTTTGATCCACCTCCTAGAGTAACGGAAATAAAAACAAAAATAAACAAATGGGACCTAATGAAACTTCAAAGCTTTTGCAGAGCAAAGGAAACCATAAACAAGATGAAAAGACAGCCTTCAGAATGGGAGAAAATTTTTGAAAACAAAATGAATCAATGTACAAAGGATTAATCTCCAAAATATATAAACAGCTCATGCAGCTCAATATTAAAAAACCAAACAACCCAATCCAAAAATGGGCAGAAGACCTAAATAGACATTTCTCCAAAGAAGACATACAGATGGCCAAGAAGCACATGAAAAGCTGCTCAACATCACTAATTATTAGAGAAATGCAAATCAAAACTACAATGAGGGGCTTCCCTCGTGGCGTGGTGGTTGAGCGTCCGACTGCCGATGCAGGGGACGCGGGTTCGTTCCCCGGTCCGGGAAGATCCCACATGCCGCGGAGCAGCTGGGCCCGTAAGCCATGGCCGCTGAGCCTGCGCGTCCGGAGCCTGTGCTCCGCGACGGGAGAGGCCACAACAGTGAGAGGCCCGCATGCCGCGGAGAAAGAAAAAAAAAAAAAAAAACTACAATGAGGTATCACATCACACCAGTTAGAATGGGCTTCATCAGAAAATCTACAAACAACAAACGCTGGAGAGGGTGTGGAGAAAAGGGAGCCCTCTTGCACTGTTGGTGGGAATGTAAACTGATACAGCCACTATGGAGAACAGTATGGAGATTCCTTAAAAAACTAAAAATAGAATTACCCTATGATCCAGCATTCCCACTACTGGGCATATACCCAGAGAAAACCACGATTCGAAAAGACACATGCACCCCAATGTTCATTGGAGCACCATTTACAATAGCCAGGTCATGGAAGCAACCTAAATGCCCATCGACAGACGAATGGATAAAGAAGATGTGGTACATATATAGAGTGGAATATTACTCACCCATAAAAAGGAACGAAATTGGGTCATTTGTTGAGACATGGATGATCTAGAGACTGTCACAGAGTGAAGTAAGTCAGAAAGAGAAAAACAAATATCGTATATTAACGCATATATGTGGAACCTAGAAAAATGGTACAGATGAACTGGTTTGCGGAGCAGAAATTGAGACACGGATGTAGAGGACAAACGTATGGACACCAAGGGGGGAAAGCCGCGGGGGGGTGGTGGTGGTGGTGTGATGAATTGGTTGCTTGGGATTGACATGTATACACTGATGTGTATAAAATTGATGACTAATAAAAACTTGCTGTATAAAAAAATAAATAAAATAAAATTCAAAAAAAAAAAAAAAAAAAAGAATTGTCACGAATCTGCCCGGAGTGCAAACCTGTCGCAAAATCCATCTGTCTGTGGAACTGTCACAAAACTCTCTTGCATGTGAAAGTGTCAAGTATGTGAAATTGTGTAAGGAATTGTCTTGCAATTGTCCTACATGTAAAACTGTCATGAAGTGTTGGTTACGTGAAGTTGCTATTCTTCTGAAAATATACGGAGAGGACAGTTCCTTTTCTTTTTGTGTTAGAAGAATAGGTTTGCTGTGTGCGTGACCTTGAACAAGTTGCTGAAATCCTCTGTGCCTCAGTTTCTTCTTCTAGTGACTTTTACAGGGCTATTTTGCAGATAAAATGCATTATGCTCAAAACAGTGCCTGGTACATAGTAGGTGCTCAAGAGACCCTGCTACACCACACACACACACACACACACACACACACACACAAATGTAATCTCTCTGAGGCAGGTGTTTCTGACTTGTTCATGTCTGTAGCACCGGTACCTGGTACACAGTGGGTGCTCAGTGAGAACTTGTGGGCTGGGGAGTGGACTCAGACAGGTTTTGGCTTTGCCTGTGGTGGGGCTGTCTGGCCATGTGGCGTCGGACAGGTCTCTTGCTTCTCTGATTCTCTCTGAGCCTGCCTTGGGTGCTATAAAGTGCCCCAAGAGCTGTGTATAAAGCACCTGGCAATACTGGGGACAGGAAACACTAGCTGCTAATTCCCTTTCCCTCTGTGGGGGAGTTCATGGTTCCTGGGCTCTTTATGGCTGTGGAGGCCTCCTGTGGCTCTTTGGGAGGCTGTGAAAGCTTCAGCTTCGGCTGAGTGGGAGGATGCTGCAGCAGTCAGGACCTGGTGGGACATGTCCAGCCAATCTGGAGACCTGATGCCACAGGCCGGGGGTAGGGGGGATGGTGCCCACTAATCCAGTCCAGGAGCCCCCCACGAGCCGTGGGGAGGATGAGTGCCAGGATTCCAGGGAAGGTGGGGGAACTTCCTAAGAGGAACTGAGAGCACATGACTCCTAACATGCACGCGACTGAGAGGTACCAGGTCTCGCAGTTTGCTCCACAAATGACCCCTTCACCCCACCATGCTGAAGACCCGCAATGAACAGAGCTCGGGACTAGGAGCCAGGACCGTGCTTCCCGTCTTGGCTGGGACTCAGGCTCACTGTGTGACCTTGGCAGCCTCAGTTTCCCCAGCAGAAAAACAAGGGATTGGTCTTGACAGAGGACTTTCCAACTTTTTTCAGCCGAGCAAGCTTTCTTTTTCCCAAGATAGGATGTGATCTGGGAGCTCGATTAATAGGGCAGCTAAGAGTTGAGCTGCTTTGGCTGAGGCTTGCATAGGGGGAGGATCTCGAGCCAGTCCTCTTGGTTTCGTCTGCTCACTTCCGGGGGCATCCCCTAAGGGCATGGATAATCTCTAAAGACTTTCAGACCCCAAAGTCCCTCAGCACCAATGGCAGGAGAGGCACTACAGCATGGTGTAGCAGTTAAGTCGGCCTCTGCAAGCAGACAGCCTGGGTCTAAATCGCAAACTAAGCCTCAGTTTTCCCATCTGTAAAATGGGCATAATCATTGTCCTCATGCATTGCTGAGAAGGTTCAGTATGCTGGTGTGTCTGACATGCTCAGAACAGGGTTTGGCAGATGGTAGGTGCACAGCAATGGGGTAGCTGTGAGCAGTGTGGAGCTCTTACAAGGCCAGACTCTGTTGCAACAACCCTACGAGGTATTATTATCTCCTCTTACAGACAAGGAAGTTAAGGCACAGAAAAGGTAAGTAATTTGCTAAGGATCACATAGCGGCAAGCTGGGATTTAAAGCCAGGGAGTCTTAGTAACTGGTAGCTATTATTAAGTACTGCGGAGAACCCAGCCCCTAGAATATGTCCCATGTAAACACCCTAATTCTCTCTTACAATTAAGCCCTAAGGAAGCTTTGGATATACCATCAGCTCCCAGTGCAGAGAAAACCGGGGGCTCTGCTGCCAGTGAGCATCAGGGAATGGGGCTGGGCCTCAGCACTGGACCCTCTCGGTGTTCCAGGGACAGCCCCAGCCCCTCTCATCCAGCACCCGGGGTAACTGGAGGTTCCGAGCGGTGACAAAGAGTTGGGAATCCAGTTTGGACCTCCAGACATGGGGTGAACATCTTTAGGGAGCCTATTCTGGGTCTGGTCTCTCCCCACAGGCTCCCTCCCCCTCTGAAAACCTTGTAGAAGGGAGAGTGCACCAGATATGGACTCTTATCCCAGTTCTGTGGGTCCTCAGGCAAGTCCCTCCCTGTCTTTGGGCCTCAGTTTCTCCATCTGTCAAATGGATGGTTAAACTCAGTGTTTCTAAGGGCCCAATAGCCATCCATCCACCCATCCGACCATCCATTCAGTAGGTGTTTCTTGAATGCCTACAATATACCAGGCCCTTGTCTAGACTCCAGTGAAAACAAGAAACAAAAACGTTTTTCTTTTATTTGATTTATTGGACAAAGTTAAAAGACAAATCACAGACCTGTGGAAACATTTTAGAAAGATGCGCAAAATGATACTAGATCAGGAAGGGAAATTTCCCAGGCACCTTGTCTTGTTCACCCATGCCTCCCAGTGCCATGCACAGTGCCGGGGTACACTGGTGCTCTGTAAGTGTCCCTTGGGTGAATGAAGGAACAAGATGTATCTTGCTGCTCCAAAACTTGCGACTAAGGGTGGAAACAAAGTCTGAGTCCTCCCCTCCCCTTACCACTGTGTTCTAAAGAAAGCTGCCTCGTGAGTGTGGAATTGGAGCCAGACACCCCCTTCAGAACTTAGCAAGGGGGAGGCCAGATATCTTTGCACCCTCCATCCTCTCCCCCTCCACTGCCTACCAGCTGGTGTAAACCGATGTCTGAAAAGGATCCAGGAAGGACTGTCTAGCAGGGGCTGTGGCGGGGCAGGGCACTTCCCCAATTCCCTAAACCCAGGTGGTGTGGCAAGAGAATCACTCACAGTTTGGAGGGAACCCGATGAGACATGGAAATGGGCATTTCATCCCCTGACTGAACACACGCTTGCTGATCCTTCCCATGTCTATTGGGGGAGGGGGGAGAATGAATGAGAGATGCAGAGGGGCGGGGTCAGTCTCTCAGAAGCCTGAGCTGCCACGATTTGGCCAATTCTCTGTCCGGATCACATGGACACTGAAGGAGGCTGTTGAACTTGATCCAAAATTTCCAACCCAAAGGTGCTGTAGGGGTACCATGGGGTAGTGAGGGAGCTGGGAATATGCGAAGAGGTCGAGGCCATGCTCCTCCCCTAATAAGTCACAGCTGTGCCACAGGTAGGGCACCTGCCACACACAGAGGGTGTGGAGGGAGGCATAGGAACGTTTAGACCCAACCGCTTCCCTGTGCTCACTGGTGATGCGGCCCTGAGTTTTCTCACTGCTGGGACTTGTGAGGCCACAGCAGCACCAGAGAAGTAAGACACAGCTGTCCCTGTCCCCATCCCTCTTCTGCTCCCCAGCACACAGGGGAGGAAGGGAGGGAGGATGACACATCTCCCCACAGGGCAGATCAATGGAGTCAGGAGCCAAGTCAGTGATGGGGAAGGAGACAGCGTTGAATTAGACCTGTGTTTTTAAAAATTTAGCACCAAACTGAGCTTTTTAATACCAGAAACTCTGAGATCTACCCAAAGTTATTAAGGATTGGGTTTTAGAGATATAACAGAATTAGAGAGAGAGAGAAAAAAAGGCAAATGTCATGTTTGTGATCCTCTGTTACATGTCCACTCTGATCATTATGCCTCACAAAACAAGGCCAAGGATTACCATCCTTAATATACAAAGAGCTCTTAGAAATCAAGAAGAAGAAAAACAGCAACAACCCAAGGTGTGAAATGGGCAAAAATATTACAAGTAATTCAAAAAAGAAAGACAAATGGGCCAGTAACCTCAGGAAGAGCTATTACATTGCACTAATAATTTTCAAAATGATATTACTTGTGACCTATCAGAAAGGCAAACTAAAAGACTGACAACATCCAGTGCTCACTTTAAAAAAGAATTTGGGGGCTTCCCTGGTGGCGCAGTGGTTGAGAGTCCGCCTGCCGATGCAGGGGACACGGGTTTGTGCCCCGGTCCGGGAGGATCCCACATGCCACGGAGCGGCTGGGCCCGTGAGCCATGGCCACTGAGCCTGTGTGTCCGGAGCCTGTGCCCCACAATGGGAGAGGCCACAACAGTGAGAGGCCCGCATACCGCAAAATAAATAAATAAATAAATAAATAAATAAAAAATAGAAAAGGATTTGGGCAGTGTCTATTAAAGTTTGAACTCTGTAGTATACGGATATTAGTAGTATTTTACAAATGGTGCCCTGAGGCTCAGAGAGGGGCAGGCCCTTGTTCAGAGCCACACAGTGGGTCACTGGAAGGCAGGGCTGGAACCCTGGTCTCTGGATGGGTGCCTTTGACTTTTTATCTCCAGCCAGCTGGCTCTCCCTGTCTGGCCTTGTGAACAGCCTAGTCCCTGGCCTCTGACTGGGGAGGCCAGGCCTGCTATACCCACTGCTGCACCTGCTTTGGGACTGAGGATGGCTGGGCTCTTGCTGTTCCAGGTGACACATCTATCGTCACCCCTTCCCCACAATAGATGAGGCTCCCAATCAGTCTTTCTCAGCAGTGAGGCATAAACAGTGGAGATGGGAACCCAAGGCTTGGGATCAGACAACCCCGCCTTCAAATCCCAGCTCCACACTTCACTCCCTGGGCCCGTTATTGAACCTCGGTTTGCTCATATGTAAGACAGAGGCAATCACCCACTCACTGGAAAGCTTGTTCCTTTCACAAATGTGCTTGAGGGCCTACTATGTGCCAAGAACTGTTGTAGGCACTGGGGATACATCAGTGGACAAGACAGCCCTTCCCCTCAGGGAGTTTGCATCCTAAAGGAGAGAGAGGTCATTTGAGATAGTGACAGTGAGTGAATGACAGTAAACAGAGTGAGGAAAGGAGAGGAGGGTCCCGGCCACAAGACAGGACTCGCTGAGACATATAAGGAAAGCATTCTTGGCAGAGGGACCAGCAGGTACAAAGGTCCAGGGGTTTAGCGTGCAGGAGCGCAGTGAGGCCAGAGCTGGTCGGAAAGGCGGATCAGCCCAGACTGGGTGGTAGGCTCAGAAGGAGTGTGGATGGCGCTGGGTTTTCCTGGAAGCAAGATGGGAAGGCCCTGCGTGGTGCAGGCCAAGGAGTGTCTGCCATCTTGAAAGCTCCCTCTGGGGCTGAGCAGAATGAACAGTAGGGGGCAGGAGTGGGAGCTGGGAGCCCAGGGCGGAGGCCTGTGGTCACCTAGGGGGTCTGGACCAGGCTGCTGGCTGTGAGCAGCAGATGGACAAGTCTTGCTTGTGGGATATTATGAGGATTAAAAGGTAAGTGGCCTAGCCCGTGGTGCAGCAGGTAGCTGGTGTGAGCAGACCTCAGCTACCCGTCCTCAGCTCTCAGGGGACCTAACCCAAGAATCCCATGACTGTGTCTGCCCCGCAGCCTTCTCCAGAGATGCCTGAATCACTTCTGCTCCTCCCTGCCACTGGCTCGGGTTGTGACTCTGACCTGCTGTGGCCTCTCGAGTTTCGCAGGCCACCAGGACAAGGTCTCATTCAAGGTTCCCTCTGGTTGTTTTAAGCTCGCTTGCTGTTCAGTGGCTCCCTAAACCAGCTGTATACCGCCGCCCCCAAGCTGGACTGAAACCCGAGGCCCTGTCTGAAGTCATTCTTGAAGGTGAGAATAAGTGGTGAGTCACAGTGACATCTGCCCGGGCCAGGCCCCCAGACCAACTGCCCAGGAAATGGGAGATGGGAGGGAGGCAGTGCTGGGCAGGCAGGAGTCCAGGTCACACACATTTGGGTATGAATCCCAGCGCTGCCACCTTGACTCTGGGAAGTCCCTTTCACCTCTCTGAGCCTCACACTTCAGCTGCAAAATGAGAATGATGCTGTCGAAGGGGTGCCCGGAGGATAAAGGGAGGTAATAACCTGCAGAGTCCCTAGCTCTGTGCCCAGCTCATATGCCAAGGACATCAAATGGGAGCCAACTTTGTCCTTATGCTCTGCCCTGGGCTCTGCTCACCAATTCCTGGCACAGTGAAAAACAGCTCTGGTTTCGGAGCCCCAGCTTGGCTTCCAACCCAGACTGTATGGGGGCTGTGGAAACCTGGGCAAGTGGCTTCACCTATCTGGATTCTACTTTCCTCTTCTGTAAAATGGGTCCTATCTTCGAAGGTTGTGGGTAACTAATGCACACAAAAATCACCCGGCACATAGTAGGTGCTCAAGAAATGGTGTGATGTCAGCAGGGAGGAGCTGAATGGAAGAAGGGGACACAGGCACATATGTGGTGGGGCTCTACCTTGGAAACCTCTCGTGGTCCTGGGGCACTGTCTCCACCACACCGAAACCCAGCCAGTTGGAGGGACCTAGGCTTGCAGGGCCTGGAAATTCTACTGTCAGTGGGTCCCAGTTTCCTCATGTGCAAAATGGGAACCATAATCCTTCTTGCCCAGTTAAAACCAGGATTAAGGGCTGGAACCAAGATGAGCAGCCACAGCCAGAGGTGCTGGTCTCTGTGAGCTCCTGTAGATCCTCTGAGGGACCAGGTCTGCAGATGGGCAGAACCAGGCTGATGCCGTCTGCAGCATGCAGGATCCTGAGCTACCAGGTCCTGTGTTAAATCACTGCAAACCCATCACAGCCCTGAAAAGCTGGGCTACATTTACACGTTTTCATGGATGAGAAAACTAAGGCTCAGAGATGTTAGGGTTAGGGTTAGGGTTAGTGGTTGACCCAAGAACCCACAGTGAAGAGTCAGGTGGGATGCAAACTAGAGTCCTAGCTCCTGACTGCTGGGAGCCATGCCTCCCTGATGGCCTCTCAGCCCCTCCCTGCTGCCTAATGCCCAGTGGCTCTCCAAAGGCAGAGAAGTGCCACTGAAAGTCATGCGTCTCTCAGGGCCAAAGAGGGGCCCTGAGCTGTGTGCAGGGTCAGACAGGAGGAGAAGAGGGGAGGCTGCAGGGACAACCCAGTAGTCTTAAGTCTGAAACCATGCAGCCCTTAGCAGCATCCCCAGACCTTCAATAAAGTCTGTTACCCAGAAATGTCCTGAGTGCTCGTTTTTTTTTTCTTTTTCTTTTAATGGGGGAGGTGGTTGGAGGGAGGGTTATTGATGCAGGGGAATAAGATGGTATACGAACTGAAGCTATTCAGCCAAAGCAACCCTGGGAGAACGGCAGCCATTGTGGGGATGCTCCGCTCTCAGGGAGGACGTCAAGCCAACGTCCCCTGTCCCAGGGGCGGGGGTCTCCAGCTGACACCTCTGCTATTCACTCTATTGGGCCTGCCACCTTCATCAGTCTGGGGCCCCCAAGGACAGGGGCCAGCTGACAGCAAGTGTTCAACAGACATGTGCTGGCTGAAATGCGATGACTCAGGGGACATCCAGGAATGAGGGTGGACAGAGAAGTGTCACCTGAATTTGAGTTCCAGGAATGTACTCAGGAAGGGCTGAGGGCTGCTGCATCAGGACTGTCAACACTTGTCAGGGAAGAATCACTTGCGGGAAGGGTGATCCGCTCAAGGGATAGAGAATCAGGGGCTCACACCCTTCTCATGAGACCATCTTATGAGGACTTTTTGTAAAATCAAAAAGCCCAGAACATACCGCAGAAACAATGCCCTCCTACCTAAAAAACCTTCAAGGGATTGATCACATGAACAGTATTATAAGTAACAATTTCTGTTCTCTAAAGGACATACAAAGTTAGCACCTGGGTATTAGATTGAAGAAACGTATCTTCCATGTCAAAACCAACAAGGGATTAATATGTAGGTAATACAAAGAAGTCCTATAACTGACAAGAAAAATTCAGGAAACCCAATAAAAAAGTGGGCACATAAAAAAATACAATAAAAATTTAAAAATGAAAAAACCCGAAAAGTAAAATTAAAAGATTTAAAATAAAAAATGACAAAATTAATAAAAAATTTAAAATAAAATGGCATTTTAAAACTAAATGATAAAATTTAAAACTTAGAAAAATAAAATGTAAGAATAAAATAAAAATACATTTTTAAAGTAAATTTAAATAAATTACATTAAAATTAATAAAAATTAAAACTTTAAAAATAAAATTAAAATGTTTAAATAAAATAAAAATGAAAAAAATTTAAATAAGTGAAATAAATTTTGAGTAAAATTAAAAATTGGCAATTTGTAACCATTTAAAAATAAGGAAAGAGAAATAAAATAATACAAAACAAGAGTACTATCAGCTTGGCTGATGCTGATAAAGTGTTATGAATTAAGTCTGATTGACTCAAATGCCTGTCAGAAGCGGGGCAAGAGGGGAGGAGGAAGGAAAATCAGGTCTGAATTTGACTGGGTTTTTCCAGCCTGCCATGGGCAGAGGGCAGGATGTCAGGCCCCATCATGGCCTCATCCACAAATAGCCATCACGTCATTTATACATTTGTAATGTGCCAGCAACACACACACACACACACAAACACACACACATCCTTCCATCCTCACTGCTGTTCTCTGAGGTTCCCTTTCACAGAGGAGTGAACAGAGGCTCAGAGAGGGTGAGTCACTGTGCCATAGACACAGAGCACCTAGGACCTCCCTATCCTCTGAATCTGGACTCCCCAAGGTAACCTTCTTTTGGAGAGTTAGGTCTACAGAGGACTTTCAAACACAGGCAGGGGTATGTCTGACATCAGGCTGGAATGTCCTGGATGCTAGAAGGAGCCAACCTTCCCATGATGCATTACTGTGATCACCATTCATTAGCACCTACTGTCTCTCAGATGGGTTATATGCACAATTTTGACCTTCAAGGCAATCCTATGATGTAGATGCTATTATCATCCCCATTGTATTGATAGACAACAATGAGAGTCAGGAGTGAAATATTTTCACCCAAGCACGGCAGTAGCAGAGCTGGGAGCTGAGCCCAGGCCTGTCACAGCCCAAATCCCACACCCACTGCCTGGCACTGGACACTTTTCATAGTCACTAACTGAGCACTCACTATGTGCTAGGGATGCGTTTCATGCCCCATTTTGCAAATTAGCCAACTGAGGCCCAGAGGGGAGAGGTGACTTGCTCAAGGCCACTCAGCTGGTGAGCAGTAGAGGCCGTGGCCTTCGTGACAGCCAGCCAGCCTCCCACTGCTCATCTGGCACTTGCTAGAGACAACTGTGCCTGCCTGCCAACACCAGAGCAGGCTGCAGAAGGGCAGTTGTGACATTCCTTTCTGGGTGTCTCCACCCCTGCGGAAAGGGAGTGGTTTCCCTATGCAGTCTGGGTCCCCCAGGCTTGAGAATGCCTTTCTTCTGAGATGCTGAAACAGAACCCCCCACCCACAGCAGCACAGAGGAGTCCCCACCACGGGCCACAGAGCAGGGGCCCTATGAGTCACGCGGCATTACAAGAAATCATCCCAGAGGCAGGCAGTAGGGGCCCAGCCTGAGGTAGCAGTGCTCAAAATGAGTGAGCTTCACCCAGGCACTGGGGACAAACCATTCCCTTCGGGACCCTGGAGGAATCCCCAGGGGTGGGGCCAAGGGCTCATGTGTCCCGAGTGGCGCTGACTGCTGCACAGGGCTGAGGAAAGGAGGTTCTGGCTATGGAGACCTGGGGGGCACATTCCAACCTCTCCCCATCCTGGCTGTGTGACCCTGGCAAGTCGATTGCCCTCTCTGTGCTTGGAGGGTCTCTGGAGAATAAAAGGATCAAATCACCTCGTGGGCTATTATCTGGATGAATTGGGAGGAGGCCAGACAGGATGGCTATGCACCCAACCTTTGGAATCAATTGTCTGGGTTTAAATCCTGGCTTTGCCAAACTTACTTGCCAAGCTATTGGACTGGAACATATGAAATCGCTAATATTTGGCTGTTTTCAACCTACAAAAATGGCAGTTTCACACACTTCAACTAATGCTCCTCTCTTCTTAATTCAGTTTCCTCTTCCGTAAAATGTGGATAATAACAGTCCCTTTGCAAGTTGATGTGAGGACTAAATAAGGGTGGGAGGCAACTGAGCTCAGTAGTTGGAACTTGGCTCTGGGACTAGGAAGGATTTGAACTTGGCTGTGTGTCCTGGGGAAAGTCACTTAACCCCTCTGTGCCTTGGTTTTCTCATATGTAAAACAGGGATAATAATAGTACCCACATCACAGGTTTATTAGGAGAATTCAGTCAGTTTATATGCATAGTACCTGACATTGGCAAATAAAATAAAACAACATAGGTAACATCTGGCATAGAGTAAATGCTCAACCATAAAACCAAATCAAAAAGAGACTTTTCTAAACCTTTGGTGCCAGTGAAAATTAAGTACTTAAAAAAAACCAAATAAATGTTTTTAGGAACATATATGTGTATGGATATATACGTGAGGAGTGTGCTCCTGGGTGTCCACAGGGTCTGGGGCCGATCTACATCCTGACAGTGTCCACAGCCTGGGGCTCTGATGCAAGGACTGCCCTCCAGGCCATGGTGGTTCTGTGTGGCCCAGGCCTCCACCAGGTCCCTCTTATGGAACCACACAGCCAGGCCACAGACCCCATGTGGCACTCAGGTAACTCTGGAGGCCCTTACGAGGCTCCTGGACCCCAGGCTGGCCTCTGGTTATTAAGAAACCTCTGCAGACAGCCTTCAAGCTGTGAAAGCCCTCTTGGTTCCATCCTCTCATCTAGCATTTCTTCTAGGCCTGGGAGAAAGGCAAAGCGGACTGAGCATGGCCAAGTCACACAGGGGAAACTGAGGCTCTGAGAAGCTCTAAACCAGATTCCAGGCCCTGGAGCAAGCTGCCTTACTCTGCCTATCCAAGGCCACCCTCACCACCCCCGTTCGCTTTCCTGCATCCTCACCTCCACTCCTGGCTGGATGGTCCTGGGTGAGGTACTTCCTCACTTGAGGCTCCATTTTTACAAGCGTGGGTCTCAAAGGTCTCAACTGGCCTTTTCAGTCCTAACATTCCATTATTCTACCTTCTCCAGAACTCCAGAGAAAAAATGAAAGTTGAACTGCTCTGCAAACGATAAAGTGCTATATAAATGACAGGGTGGTTAATGGCAGTATTAGATGGACTTTCTGGAGCAGTCTATAGTAGGCGGGATTTGCTCCTGTGGTTCTGGAATCAGGAACACTGGCTATGTGACCTTGGACAAGCCTGTTTCTCTCTCTGAACCAGCCTTCTTCTTCTGTAAAGGAAGAGGGGCAACCATATCCACCTGGCAGGTTTGGGGGAGGGTCGATGAGAAAGGAACATGCAATGTCCAGCGCTCACTGGCTGCTTGAGGGTGTCTAATGCAGGAGGGATATTTAGGCCCCCAACGGGTCCTAGGGCTAAAATCTACCTTGGGAAAAGAAAACATCTTGGGAAGGACAGGGCTGCCAGATCCTGGGCCATTAGAAACAAGCATAAGCACCAGGGCTTCCCTGGTGGCGCAGTGGTTGAGAGTCCGCCTGCCGATGCCGGGGACACGGGTTCGTGCCCCGGTCTGGGAAGATCCCACATGCCTCGGAGCGGCTGGGCCCATGAGCCATGGCCGCTGAGCCTGCGCGTCCGGAGCCTGTGCTCCGCAACGGGAGAGGCCACAGCAGTGAGAGGCCCGCGTACCGCAAAAAAAAAAAAAAAAAGAAAGAAATAGAGGTTTGCAAAATGTGTCGAGGGCAGTTGCTACTTATAAAGGCAATTCGGTGTCCTGTTTGGGGCTCCAGAGCCGGTCTGGGTTCACACGCCTATGGCTGTGTGACCCATGGGGGCTTCGTCTCCCCACCTGCAATACTGGGATCCCCTAGAACCCGCCTCTCAGAGCTGTCAGGAGCACTGCATTGGGTTCAGCCAAAAGCTCCACACTTTTGGGGGAATGGTAAAAATTACATTTTTACATCAGTACACACACAGTACACAGAGTACACACACACTCATTCACACACTCCCCCACACACCCACATCCATGTGCACACACATGCACCCACTCATACATTCACATACATATGTAAGCCGAAACCCATTTCTCAAAATGATAATTAATCTTAACACTTGCAATGCACTCTGATATCTTCTAAAAAGGGGGCTGGCAAACTATGGCCCATGGGCTAACTTTGGGCTATGGCTTCTTTTTGTATGGCCTGTAGGCTAAGAATGGTTTAATATTTTTAAAGGCTTGTAAAAAAACAAAACAAAACAGGAAGAATATGTCCCATGAAGTCTAGAATAGTAACTACCTGGCCTTTTGCAAAAACAGTTTGCCGACCCCACTCTATTTTATTCTGCTCTATACTATTCTGTTCTGTTTTATCCATTCTACACCATTTCGGCATTCTAAATGCAAGCTGCATTTACTAAATTTATCTCCCTCATCTGCTATGGAAAAACTCTGCATCAACATGAGCTTCAGTTTTTTCACTAGATGAAAGGATGGAAAGATGGATGAAGAGACAGTGGACTGACAGATGGACTAGAGGAGGCAGGGGAACAAAGGGAAGAAGGTCCCCTTATCCTGGCAGGACACCTCAGCCAAGTAACGTCCCACCTCTGAGTCTCAGATTCTAGGCTGCACTGAGGGATCCTGTCCCTGTCAGTTTTTCTGATGGATCCATTCCTGACATCCCTAGGAGAGGCTGGGCTCTGGCCTGTCTGCCATCGGACCTCCACCCCCTCTGCCACACAGCCCCTTCGGCCCTTCCCATCCGGCCAGACCCTCCCCTCCTCCTGCCAGAGTCCCCAGCTCCTATGCTGCTGCTACCACTTCTGCAGCCCTCTGATGGGGCTCCTCTCAGATGCCTCCTCCTTGCAGCCCCTGGCAAGTCTCTAGCAGAATTCATTTCTTTTTCTCTGCACAGGCTTTGGAGCCTCCAGAACTCTGGGTCCACGTACCAGCTCAGCTGCTGGGAGTTCCTGGGCAGGTCCCTGCCCCTTTTGGAGCCTCAGACCCCTTGTCTAGGAAATAGGTGTAACACAGGTAGCGCCATAGTCAGTCAGATGTCGAAACCCACATGCAGAGCTCCCGGCACGTGGCTGGCCCCAAGTCGCCTCAAGGGTCTCCTTTGGTGGCTGGGCAGGGGTGGGGTGGTCTCCATCCATGGGAGAGGGAGGTGGGATACACCTTGTTCTGGGCCCAGCCATGGCCCTGGCCTGGAGACTAGAAACCTGGGTCCTCCCCGATCGCCACCCCTGCCTCGGGTACTTGCTTGCTGTGTCTCAGCTTCTCTGTCTGTGTACAGGGGACAGTGCTGCTGGCCTGGCCATCCACATAGGGCCTTTCAGTTTACAGAGAATTATTATATTCAGTCCACCTAACAGGACTCTGGAGTGGGCGCTGCCACAGTCCCTTTACAGATAAAGAAAAAGAGGCTCAGAGCGGGGAGAAGGGCAGAGGTGAGATTCAACCTGCATGAAACTCCCCTCCCCCAGCCCAGGGAGCATCCAGCTCTGCTGTAAAATGGGAGGGGGAAGTGGCTGAGTCCTCATGAAGCACCTACTCTATGCCTTTGGACACCTTCCCTCTGGGACTGTGGTGAATCATCCCAAACACCAAAGAGGTAGGTGCAACTGTTCGCATTTCACAGATGTGGAACCAATGCAGAAGGTACATGGACTGCCCCAAATCACACAACCAGGGAAGGAGAAGGCCCTGAATTTCAGAGCTGTTCCCTCTGCCCTTTGCTGCCTCAGGTCTAGAAGGATCTAAAGGCACCACGTGAATGTGGGTGACAATTGCCTCCACCAAGCCCCCTCCCCAGAAGGCCTTAGACGCTGGGAAAGTCAGTCATGGCCTGTCCTCTCCTCATTGCCTAAATGAAGCTCCGTGTTGAGGTAGGGGTACAGACCAGGGCCCCCTCACCCTGCCCGACTGTCCTACTGCCGGGACACCCCAGCATGTTTCAAGAGAAACATCCCCATCTGGTTCTGATTCATTTATACTTAATTAATCAACATGTTGTTTTGTAAGAGTCACTTGAGATCCAAGAACCGTTCTCAAGCCTTTTCTTTTAGTCTTTCTTGTCTTGGAAGCAGAAGAATTAGGTTTCATCAAAAAACAGTGATGCTGGAGCTTGAGGAAGCATGGGTCTGTGGGAACCAGGCCCCGAGGGTGACAGCTCAGCCTGGGCGGCTGCTGGGCCCAGCGAGTGCTCCTCTTGACCTTGCAGAGTAGGCCAAAGGCTGGGCCAAGCACTCGGGCACGGAGGGGAGGTAGGAGAGGGCCAGGGAAGGGCATCCCTCCACACGGGCAGCTCCTCAAGGGCAGGCCCCAGGTCTGTTCACCTCGGCACTCCCAAGGTTCCCAGCACAGAGCCGGGCGCACGGTCTGCCCTGTAATGCCTGTTGAATGAACAAGGGGAAGAGAGAGAGAGAAAGGAAGGGAGGAAGGGAGGAAGGGAGGGGGAAGCGAGGGAGAAAAAAGAAAAGAAAAGGAAAGGAAAAAAAAGACACTGCCAATACCTAGGTGCCTTCAGGACACATTCTCCTGCCAAAGTTACACCAGAATGTCAAAGCTGGTAAGACCCTCAGGGAGCTCATGTGCAATTTTCCAAGAAGCTGTCTTACGAAAAATGGTCTCTAATCTGTAACTGGTTTGGGAAAGGTCCTGCTCTCTATCCCCAGCCTCTTCACTATGAATCCTCTGCTAAGTCCCACAGTTAAGAAATCTGCTAAAGCCAGCATCTCTCATACCTATTTGGCTGGGACTCCTATGACCACCTTGCAGAAGATGCTACAGGAAGCCTTCTGCTACTCTCCCACCTCCACCCCAGTGCCAATGGGGAAACCAAGGCTGTGGGCAGTGGGCAGGTGGTGGTGGGGAATCCACTTACCCAAAGGGGTTGGCGGTTGGACTGAAATCCAAGGCTATCTCTGTTGCACCTGACTGATAAATGGAGCCACAAGCCTCTTTCTGAAGACGCTGCGCTGGACATGCATGTGTCCCATATGCAAGAGACCACCTACCGTGGGGAGGGGTGCCAATAGCCCCCTCACCAAATGGTGGCTATGTAAGGCGCAGCCACGCCCGACCTCACTGAGCAACTGGGGATGGGGGGAGGGACTGGAAGTTTTCTTTTTCTTTATTCTTTGTGTGTGTGTGTCTTTTAGAACTGACTGAGAAGCATCTTAAAGATCTTCTAAACTAGCTCCTCTTCAGATGGGGAAAGTGAGGCTCTGAGAAGAGAAGACCAACACAGCTCAGGAGATATCTTCTCAGCGTCATGTCAGACGGATTGAGATTCAAGCCTGCTTTTCTACTAACCCTCTGTGCAACGTTGGACAAATCAGTTTTCCTCTCTGAATCTCAGTTTCCTCGTGTAAAAAATAAGCATCCCCCCAGCCCCACTAGGCTGTTATGAGAGGCAAAGGACGCAATGGACAGGAAAGGAGAATGACTATTGTACTTGGCTACTCATGTAGCCAAGTACACACTAACTCATTCAGTCTTACCCACATCTGCCCTGTGAGTTGGGTACTGAAGATTATTATTCCTATTTTAAAGAGGAGTCGCTGCGGAGACAGTTTTTATTTATCTATGTTTTTGGTCTTTTTAAGAACTGGGAAAGATCTTAGAGAGCTTCTAAAAGACCGTCAGATGGGTAAACTGAGGCTCAGAGAGGCAAAGTGACTTCCCCAAGGTCACTCAGCTGGTAACTGGGGAAGCAGGGATTTGAACAAGGCAGGCTGACTCCAGAGCCCATGACCGTAACTACTATACAAGGGCCATTCACAGAGCAGTGTCCCCATGAGGTCCCAGCTCATGTGAAGCCCACCTACCTCTCCTCTCCCTGGATCCCTCTGTCCAGTCACACCTGGAGCTGGAGTCCTTCAGGCCACAGTCTCTCTGTCCCACCCAATCCCACCCCCAGTTCTCCCACAGCCTCTCTCTGCCTCCCGTTTCACTCCAGGAGTGACTGTCTATTTAGGGCTTTTTCACTCAAGTGGACTAGAATCCCCCAGAGGGCAGACTCTCGCTCTCTTTCCCACGTAGCCAAGCTCAGACCTCACACCAGAGCTGCAAAGAAAGAAGACACAGGGTCTTCATTCACCCGTTGGTCAACTTAGCAAAGTTACTTAGCCTGTCTGAGCCTTGGCACCTGGATTTTAGAATGGGATAAGCCCTATGTCATGAGGATGTAGTGGGGATTCCCTCCTTGAGTAGAAAACCCTGGGCACAGTGGCTGGCTGTTGATTCTCAGACTGCCATCCGGAGGCCAAAGGGCTGCCGGCTCAGGTATGGGACTCGCTCACCTTCCTCGGCCCCCCAGGCTCTGCCAACCCTGGCTCTGCAGGGACAGCCTCAAACCCACCTCCTGAGGATGTTTTGACTCCTTCAGGGAGGGGCTGTGGCACAGGACCCCGAGGTGAGAGTGCAAGGGGCCCCTGGCTTTGTGCCCCACGTACATTTATGGTCTGAACCTTGGTACATCCTCCTAGTGGCCCTAGGAGGTCAAGATGGAAAAACAGGCTCTTAGAGGGGCTGGATGTCTTCCAGGTCATCCCAGAATAAATGTCTTCAAACTCAGGTCTCTCTGAGCTCATGCAGCTCATGCCCTCACCAGAGGGGAACCCACCAAAAATTACTGGCTTCTTGAAAGTGATGCCGGGGGATCAGGGTCTATAATGGGGCTGAGACCGGGGCATCTGGACTCCCAGCTCAGGGCTCTTTATGTCACCTCCTGGCTCAGTATGGATGCTTGGGATGATTTCTGAGCCACTAACTCTGTCCCCTAGGCCCTGCGACCTCTAGCCTGCCACCTGAGGCTTCCTGTCTCTGCAAAAGTCACTTCCCTCCCCGCCCCCCAGCAATGCTGTGATTATAGGGAGCGGGGGCAATGAGAGAGCCCTGGCAGCTCCTTCCCCCCCTGGAGAGCCTCTTGGTCCAGCTTGCCCCACGGGTGCCCTGGGGCCTCAGTCTCCCCATCTGTAAAGTGAGATTGACAGCAGTCTGGAAGAGTTAACAGCCCCGGGCGTCGGGCAGCAGGCAGATGCCCCAAGGGCGACACCCCTGACTATCCCGCGGCGCCTTCCCGGCCACCCTGCCGGCTGCCCCTCGTACCTTGCTTCTTCCTTCGGTTCAGGGGGAGCATGTCCACGGCGTGGGCGACGAGCAGCAACAGGCAGAGTGACGCCCGCATCTGGGCAGCCTGGTCTGGGCGGGGGCGCGGGGCTCCTTGGGACGCCCGACGGCCCAGCGGCTACCGGCGGCGGCGACCGCACAGAGGGCGCGGGGGCTGCTCGGGGCGCGCCGGGCGCATCCACGAGTGCGGGGTCGGTCCCGCCGCCAGCGACCCGCAGTCAGCCCAGGGTCCAACCTCCAGGTCTAGTGAGGGCGTCGGCGGGGCTGGGAGGCGCGGGCGGGGAGGAGTCAGCGAGGCGGGGGCGGTGCATTAACCCGCTTGGAGAAGGCGCGCGGTGGGGGTGGAGGGGGTCGCCCGGCCAGGTCGGTCTGTCACGCCGTGCGCGCTCTGGCGTTCCCGCGCCCGGCACTGTCCCGTGGCATACACAGGTACGGTCCTCCACGCCACACACAGAGGTACAGACGCGCGGACGCCAGGTGACCCCCTCCTCTCAGCATCTCCCTCCACCCCACTCTCGGCCTCGGATTTTCTTTTTCCGCTTTCTCTGTTTCCTCTTTCTCCTAAGCCCCGAAGTGACCAGCACCTGATAAATTAGTCAGTGAAGGGGCCCAGGACCTGGACTGTGTTTCCTCCAGCCTTGTCTACAGGATGGGAGCAGCTGGTACAATTTTAACGCTTTCAGAGCCAAATCCCTCCTTCTCCCCAACAAACGGTGCACTCCTGCCTCCGGCCACCTTGCCCACTAAAAACAGTAAGAGTAAGAATAATACTGCCTATCACTTTGAGGCCTGTGTGCTTGGCGGTGTTCTAAGCACTTTACACATAATATAATCTTCAAAACAATCCAGCGAGGTTCTATTCTGATTAGCTCCTCTTTACAGGGGAGGAAAGGGAAGCTCAGAGAGGCCAAGTGACTTGCCTAAGGCCACACAGCAGGTCAGTGGTCTGTCTGGGTCCAGTGTCCACCCTTTTAGCCACTCTTGGGGCACAGAGGAACTTACCCTTGACAGTCTCTTGCTGACCAATTATCCTTCCTTTATCCTGTGTGTGTAGTTTGATTAAAAAAAAAAAAAAAAAGAAGGAAGGTAAATGCCGGCATCTCCTTCTCCAGCCCCTTGTCCTCATCCTTAGTAAGGCCCCCAGTATAATGAGGACATTTGAGGCCATGTCGGGGGAGGGAAACAGAGAGTGAGGCAACTCTGCCCTGACTGTTCTTCTTCTGTAGGGCTCCACGAACACTGACAAACAACATCCTAGGGGCTTGGTAGAATGTCAGAGCCACCCCCCCAAAATGGCTCCATTCCACAGATGGGGCTACTGAGACCTTGGGATTGGAGGTGCCTAGCTCAGGCAGCCCAGCAAGTCTAAGGCAGAGGTGGGATGGGCACCCAGGTGTCCCAGCATGGTCCCCATCCACCAGACCCTACAAAGCCCTCTTGTTCTGACTCCTTTGATCTCCGTCTTCCCCTCTACCCCACCTTTCACCCCTTTAATCCCAGATCTCAACTCCTTGCAGTATTTCTCAGACACCTCCAAGCCTCTCACACCTCTGAGCCTTTCATGAGTGGCCTCTCCATGGAGTGTTGGTCTACATCCCATCCCCATCCCCACTGACTCATTCAGGACCCTGTCCTGAATATGCCCCTCATCCAGAAAGCCTTCCCTGATTCTCAGGCCAGGCCCAGTGTCTCCTCTGGGCTCCCACATTCTCTTTATTACAGCTTGTGTCACAGCAGGTGGTAACTATGGATGTGTCTGTCCCTTCCTCTGAACTGTCAACTCTTTAAGGCCAGAGCTGAGGTCATATTGCGATGCCTGGAGCCTAGCTCATGCTGGACACAGAGCAGGTATGCAACATGTTTGTAGAATGAATGAATGAATGAGTTCTCCAGATGCAGGAGTCTCCCAGCTTATACATGGAATTTGCGTACTTGGAGAAATGAGGCGACCCTAGAAGTCCAAGCTTTAAGAAGTTTGAAAGTCAGCCCCTACCCAGCCACCACCGGTCCTGAAGTCTCCAGAGTCCAGAGCAGGCCATCCCCCAGGTGAGCAGGGCTGGGGAAGGGCAGGGTGCGTGGCAGTCAGGCAGAGGCTGGGGCCACTTAGCAGCCACAGAGCTCTGCAGCCTGTAGCCTCTCGCCTCTTCTCCCCCCCAACTCCCTCTGCTCCACCTACACCCGCCGCCCCCCCCCCCCCCCCCCGCCTTCTTCTGCTTCTCAAACTCTGCCATGTTTCCCCAGCAGGGCTTTTTGCTGTTACCTCTGCTTGGAAAATTCTTCCTCAGATATCCTCAGGGCCTGTCTCCACTCAAGGTTACCTCCTCTGAGGGGCCCTCTCTGATCACTCCAGACAAAATAGATGCCTGTGCCCTTTATCCCCTGGTCCTGCTTTATTGTCCATAGTACCGAGCACCACCAGGCCTGTTCATGTTTGTAATTTGCCTGTTTGTGAATTCCATGAGGGCAGGAATCTTCTGTTTTATCCTTGTGCCTGACACATAAAGTGCTAAATAAATATCTGTGGAATGAATAAAAGAATGAATGAATGTTCACTCATCCCTTCATTCATTGTGGGACATCAGCTACCTCCTATTCTCTCTCAGGGCCTCAGTTTCCCCATTCATTCAGTGGTACAGATGGGATTCTGTGTTCTCCGAGAGCCCTTCCAATCCTTTCAGAATTTGGTATTTCCAGGGTTCTAAGAGCCAGAACTCAGGCCCCCACCCAACCTTGAGCTGCTCAGAGGGTCTTGGGTTCTCTGTAGCTGTAGAGGGCTGTCTGGGAATCCCAGCCTGCCATCCAGTCACCTCCCCTCAACATAGGTACACAGGGAGGACATCAAGACCAGTGGTGCTGATGGCAGAATAGGAGGTGTACACACCAGGGGTCATCAGTTAACGAACTACTGGACACCGTCACAAATAAATGAAGATGGGTATAATGGCTGCAACGCATTCTGCTCACAGTGCGTGTTCCTGATCAGCAAGTCCTTCTCTGTGGGATAGCCAGGACTGAGGTTCCTTCCAGCTTGTGCTCTGTTCTCTGGTACATGGCTTAAAGCTCACTGAGGAAGGGGCAGGGCATGGAGGACCACATATTGGAGGCGAAGATCACGTCCCCCCACATCTCATTGGCCAGAACTCAGTCACGTGCCACATCTATCTGCAAAGGTGGCTGGGAAATATAGTCTAGCCATGTGCTCAGGTGGAAAACAAACATTTGGTGAACATCTGGCCAGTCTGCCACTCTGGCCCCATTGATGTAGTAGCTCCTGGCTGTGTCAGTTCTGGCCCCTACAAGCTCTTCTTCCTAAGCAGCCAGAGGACCTGGCTTTTCTTTCAGGTGAACCCCAAACTCCTCCTCAGAGCTATAGGGGCTGCTGGATGGCCCCTGCTAGAGTGACCAACTTTCCTGGTTTGCCAGGGATTGAAGAGTTTCTTGGGATGCAATTTTATCTCATGTATAGTTTCATGTAGCCACTACCACATCCAGATGCCTACCTGGACCATCACAAGACTCGCAATCTCATGCTTTCCTTTAGGATCCCACCCACTCCCTCCCCTCCACCTAACCCCTAACAACCACTAATCTGTTCTCCATTTCTATAATTATGTTGTTACACTTATGTTATATAATAGAATCATGCAGTATGTGTCCTTTTGAGACTGTCTTTCTTTACTTAGCATAATTTCCTTGAGATTTGTCCAAGTTATTGCATGTATTAATAGTTGCTTTTTATTGCTGAGTAGTATTCCATGATATGGATGTATTATAGTTTGTTTAACCATTCATCCACCAAAAGACATTTGAATAATTTCAAGTTTTTGGTTATTAAATCTAAAACAACTGTGGACATTTGTATACAAGTTTCTGTGTATCCTCTTCAGCAAAAATGTCTGTGCATGTCTTTCTGCACATTTTTAATTAGATTTTTTTATTGTTGCATTTTAAGACTTCTTTACTCTATATGTTATTTGCTAATATTTTCTCCTAGTCCATAATTTGTCCTTTCATTCTCTTACCAATGTCTTTCATAGAGCAGAGGTTTTACTTTTGATGAGGTCCACTTTATCAATTTTTCCTTTTATGGATCATGATTTTGGTGTTAAATCTAAGAACATTTGCCTGGTCCCAAGTCTCAAATATTTTCTCCTATTTTTTTTTCTAGAAGTTATATTGTTTTACATTTAAGTCGATGATCTATTTCAAATTAATTTTTGTATAAAGGGTGAGGTGTAAGTCAAGGTTCCTTTTTTGCCTGTTGATGTCCAGTTACTCTAGTATTATTTGTTGACAAGGCTGTATCACCTCTATTGAATTGCTTTTGCTCTTCTGTCAAAAATTAACTGGGTATATTTGTATGGATCTATTTCTAGGTTATCCATTTTATTCCATGAACTATGTGCTGTTCTGGCTGCCAGTACCACATTGTCTTGATTATGGTAGTTTCATAAGAAATCTTGAAATTGGGTAGACTGATCCTACCCATTTTATTCTTTTTCAAAACTGTTTTAGCTATTCTAGTTCCTTTGCCTTTCAATATAAATTCTATAGTAATTTTGTCTATGTCTTCAAAAAATCTTGTTGGGAATTTGATCAGAATTGCATCAAGTATGTATATCTATTTGGGGAGAATTGACATCTTGACTATGTCGCGTCTTCCAATCCATGAACATGATATGTCTCTCCATTTATTAAGATCTTCTTTGATTTTTTAAAAAATCAATGTTTGGTCATTTTCAGCATGTGCATATGTTTTATTAGATTTACACCTAAGTATTTCTTTTCCTTTTTTAAAAAGCAGTTGTGAATGGTACTGTATTTTTAGTTTTGCTGCCTCACGTGTTCATTCCTAGTATACAGAAATGCAACTGATGTTTTAAAAACTGAAGTATAGTTGACTTACAATGTTGTGTTAGTTTCTGATGTACAGCAAAGTGATTCAGTTATATATATGTATTCTTTTTCATATTCTTTTTTATTATAGGTTATTACGAGATAGTGAGTTTAGTTCCCTGTGCTATACAGTAGGACCTTGTTGTTTATCAGTTTTATATATAGTAGTTTGTATCTGCTAATCCCAAACTCCTAATTTATCCCTCCCACCTCCATTTCCCCTTTGGTAACCATAAGTTTTGTTTTCTATGTCTGTGAGTCTGTTTCTGTTTTGTAAATAAGTTCATTTGTATCATATTTTAGCTTTCACATATAAGTGATATCATATGATGTTTCTCTTTCTCTGACTTACTTCACTTAGTATGATAAAATCTAGGTCCATCCATGTTGCTGCAAATGGTGTTATTTCATTCTTTTTTATGGAAAATTCAGATATATATATCACATATTCTTTATCCATTCATCTGTTGATGGACCTTTAGGTTGTTTCCATGTCTTGGATATTGTAAATAGTGCTGCTATGAACATTGGGGTGCATGTATCTTTTCGAATTAGAGTTTTCTGTGGACATATGCCCAGGAGTGGAACTGCTGGGTCATATGGTAACTCTATTTTCAGTTTTTTAAGGAACCTCCATACTGTTTTCCATAGTGGCTGCACCAACTTACATTCCCACCAACAGTGTAGGAGGGTTCTCTTTTCTCCACACTCTCTCCAGCATTTATTGTTTGTAGACTTTTTAATGATGGCCATTCTGACTGGTGTGAGGTGATACCTCATTGAAGTTTTGATTTGCATGTCTCTGACAATTAGCGATGTTGAGCATCTTTTCATGTGCCTATTGGCCATCTGTATGTCTTCTTTGGAGAAATGTCTGTTTAGGTCTTCTGCCCATTTTTGATTGGGTTAATACAACTGATTTTTATGTGTTGCTCTTTTATACTGCCACATTGCTGAACTCACTTATTAATTCTAGGAGTATTTTTTATTTATTTTTTTTTTTTTTACGGTACGCGGGCCTCTCACCGCTGTGGCCTCTCCCGCTGCGGAGCACAGGCTCCGGACGCGCAGGCCCAGCGGCCATGGCCCACGGGCCCAGCCGCTCCGCGGCACGCGGGATCCCCCCAGACCGGGGCACGAACCCGCGTCCCCTGCATCGGCAGGCGGACCCTCAACCACTGCGCCACCAGGGAAGCCCTCTAGGAGTATTTTTAAAAAGATGTTTAGGGCTTTTCAGAATAGACAATCATGTCACTTGCAAATAAAATAAAAGTTATTATTTCTTTCTTTCTGATTTATGTTCCTTTTATTTCCTTTTCCTGCCTTATTGCATTGGCTAGAACTTCCAGCACTGGCTGAACAAGAGTGATCCTTGCTTTGTTCCCAATCTTAGTGGGAAAGCATTCAGTCTTTCACCATTAAGTATGATGTTAGCTGTAGATTTTCTGTAGATGCTCTTTATCAAGTTGAGGAAGTTCCTCTCTATTACTGCTATTGCTATTGCTATTTTTTCTGAGAGTTTTTATCATGAATTGGTGTTGGATTTTGTCAAATGCTTTCTTTGCATCTATTGATATAATCATGTGATTTTTCTTTAGCCTGTTGATATGGTACATTCATTGATTTTTGAATGTTGAATCAGCCTTTCCACCCTGGAATAAACCCCACTTGGCCATGGTTTATGATTCTTTTTATATATTACTGAATTCTACTGGACAATATTTTATTAAGGATTATTGCAGCTATATTCATGAAGGATATTGATCTCTATATATTTTTGTGTACTGTCTTTGTCTGGTTTTGGTATTAGGATAATACTACTCCAGTAACACCAGAAGAACAAAGCAGGCCAGAAGAGAATTGCGAGGGCTCTGGAAACCAAATGGTCATTGCAACTACAGCCCACAAAATAGGTGAGAACCTATATGCTACACCTAAACAGTGAGACTGCATGCTAAAATGAAAGATTTAAATAGGGCCTGGAGTTTTCTAATATAATAGCCCAAATGTCCAGGATATATAGAAAATTACCTGTCATACCAAGAACCAGAAAACCATAGTTTGAATGAGAAAAGACAATCAGCCAATGCTAAACCATGATGATTCCGATGTTGGAATTATCTGACAAGGATTTTAAAGCAGCCATCAAAAAAAAAATCCTTTGAGAAGAAATTATACAGTCTTTTGAAAAAAATGGAAGGAGAAAATCTCAACAAAGAAATAGAAGTTACAAAAAAGAACCCAAAAGAAATTATAAAACTGAAAAATACAATAATTGAAACAAAAACTTTGCTAATAGACTCAATAGCAGAGTGGAGATACCCAGTGATGGACAGATATCCCCACTCCCTCCTTCAGTAAGTGAGAGAGCCTGAGACATGTTCTATGCTGTCTCCCAGAACTCCCCAGCACGGTTGAGCTCCAATTGTGCCCAGTGGTAACTGTCTTGATGAGCCATCCTTCATGGGCTGCCTTTCGGTCCTGTTTCACTCCTTATTCTCAGCCCTGTGTTTCTCAAGATCAATTCCCAGATAAACTTCCTGAACTCCAATCTGTGTCTCAGGGTCTGCTTCTCAGCAACCCCAAACCAAGACAGTATTTTACTAATTCTGTCCTGACTGCTTCTGAGGTAGTGCAGGTAAAAGCAATGCCTAATCCAGAGTAAATCTTCACTAATAATTTCCATTGTCTATACCTCAGTTTCATCATCTGTAAAAGAGAGGCATTGAACCCCCCACCTTCCTCCACCGGACTTCGTCTTGTTCTCCTCTTAAATCACAACCTCTGCAACCCCTGTCTTCATTCTTCACTTTGTCTGGTTTTTCCCAAGGGAAGGCAAGCAGCCTTGGCCCTGGGATGCTCAGGCAAACAAAGGAGCTGCTTCAAGTCAGCCACCCCTCCCTCACCAACCCCAGTGGAATCACAGCCTCCATGGTAGGTTGGGTTGTTGTTTTTAATACCAGTGTGAAATAAATTGAAAAATTACCCATAAAATACAGGTTTTCAGCAGCTGGCCCGAAATTTCTTTCCATAAACAAACAATTTTAAAGAGATGCCTTAATGCCACCCGCCAACTCCTCCCCCCAGCCTTTTATGTCCCTGTGTAGGAGTGGGGTCTGCTGAGAGACTCAGCCTCCTGGGCACAGGCAGGCTGCTGGGGGCCATGGGTCATCCTTAGGCCTTTTGCTGACCTGCATTTCTTACCCCTGTCTATCTGTTCCGTGAAGAATCCCCCAGACTCATCCCTCACCCTAGTTCCTATACACAGCATAGACTTGGGAGCCAAACTGCCTGGGTTTGAACCAGAGATTTCCTGTGTATTAAGTGTGACTTTAAGCAAGTTACTTATTTCTGCCTCAGTTTCCTCCTCTGAAAATAGGGATGATATTAATACCTACTTCATAGGGTTGTTTGAGGATTAGATTAAATATACATGAAGCTCTTAAAACAGTGCCTGGCACAAGGCCATGCTGTGTAAATGTTAGCTATTATTAGTTTTACAGACAGAAGGGAAAGTGGGATAGAAGATGGAGTAGGAGGCTTAGTGACATTTAGATTTTTCCACAATAAGCCTTGTTTGGGGTTTCCTCTGGGGTGTTTATATAAACATCTGCCCAGTGCCCTACAGTTTGCTAAGCTTGCTGACATCTGCTATTTCATCTGGCCTGACATTTAACTATGGAAGGATTCAGGACATGGGTTATGGTTAGCCCAGGTTACAGAAGAGGAAAGTGAGGCCTCGTAGGTGGACTGACTCACCCAAGGTCTCAGGAAGTGATAGACTCCTATTTGGTTGGTCAGGGACCCAAGATGAATCCTGATCCTGGTCATAACATTGAACCCTGATTCTCTCATCATAGACTGAGCCTTGGTCCTTCATCACACACTGATACTTGACCCTGATCTTAGACTGAATCATAATCCTGGTCCCAGGTGGGGCTTTGACCCCATTCTTTTTTAAAAAAAAATAAATTTATTTATTTTATTTGTTTATTTTTGGCTGCATTGGGTCTTCGATGCTGTGCACGCGCTTTTCTCTAGTTGTGGCGAGCAGGGGCTACTCTTCGTTGCGGTGCACAGGCTTCTCATTGCAGTGGCTTCTCTTGTTGCGGAGCACGGGCTCTAGGCGCACGGGCTTCAGTAGTTGTGGCTCGCAGGCTCAGTAGTTGTGGCTCGTGGACTCTAGAGCGCAGGCTCAGTAGCTGTGGTGCACGGGCTTAGTTGCTCCGCGGCATGTGGGATCTTCCTGGACCAGGGCTTGAACCCATGTCCCCTGCATTGGCAGGCGGATTCTTAACCACTGTGCCACCAGGGAAGCCCTGACCCCATTCTTGATCATGGACTGAGTCCCAGACTAAGCTACCATCTTGGTTTTGGTCAGAACCTTCAATGTTGTTTCACAGTAGACCCTGACTCCAGCCTCTGACTGAGCCCTGATCCTGTGACCTGCTGAGCCCTGATCCTTCTTCTAGACTGAGTCATACCCTGGGCCCCATACTGACTTATGATCTTGGTTTCATACTGAGCCCCTGCTTTGGCCCCAGACAGAGCCCCCAGTGGGGTCTCTAACCTGGGACTCCAGATCTAGCCTCATCTTGGATCTGCTGTATGAATCCAATTTCCCATCTTCCCCAGGCTTCAGTCCATCTCCCAGAAAAGGGTGGAAAAGAAAACTGTTCTCAGCACCCTTTGGAGAAGGTGCAGGCATCAGAGCAGGATTTACAACCTATTACTGGAGGCAAGACCCCCATATCCTCTCCTGTGTTTGCAAACCCCATAACCCCACCTGGGGGCAGCCTCAAAGACCCAAGTTCTCCTGATGCCAGAACTCTGAGGAGTTCTATTGTTTGGGTGGTTTTCAGTTCTGATTATTTAATGCAGTCATTCCTGGTTTTACACTCACAGCCTTTGTCCGCTAGGATAGGGTTTTTCTTGTTCCTGCGGTTGCAGTTGTAACACGTTTTCAAACGAAGGGAAAATGTTTCAAACAATAGTGAAAATATTTCTAAAACATGTTCACAATCAAGTTGATGTCTCAGTAATTGTCTGGGGGAGAGAAGGGAAGGACAAAGAGAAGTTTTGCATAGTTGGGGGCAGCAGGTCTCTGGTGGGCTGGGGGCAGGGGTGCTGAGACCAGCCTTGGCTCTGAGAAGATGAGGGAGAAGTGAGTGCAGAAAGGTGGAGGAAAAAGCCAAGGCTCAGGCCTCTGAACTTTCCCACTCTGGAAGGAGCTGAGAGCCAGAGCCTCTTACTTTCTGTGCACCCTTAAATCTGAGCCTCACTTTTCTCATCTATGAAATGGAGATAATACACGCCCAAGGAGGACTCTGGAGATCAGAAGATAACTGCAGAGCACCCAGACAAGTGCTGACCCTGGGAAGGTGCAAATTATAGCAGGTGGTGCCGTCATTATTATTTATATCCATTGTTTGTCAGCTGAGAGACAGTAGAGCTTGGTGACACATGGAGGCTGGCATCCAACTGCCTGGGTTCAAGTCCTGATTCTATTACTTACTACTTATGTAACCTTGGGCAAGTTGCTGAACTCCTCTGTGCCTCAGTTTCCTCATCTGTAAAGTGGGGATGGTAATCAAGTTATTGTGAGGATTAAATGAGTTAATACATGCAAAGCACTTAGAACTGTGCCTGGCACATCATAAGTGCCTAATAAGTGTTAGCTATTACTATTTGTTCAAAAAATATTTCATGCAGCCCTATTATGTGCCGCTTTTAGGGATAGAAAAATTACTTCACATGAAGTGCAGTGAGGGACACTGGGCCCCCAAGTTTTCTTGACCCATATCCCCTGTCTCGATTCCAACCTTTAGGAGTCGGATAATTGATTGATTGATTCATTCATTCATTACCTAACACCAGCTGTGTGCCAGGGAGCGGTGAGAGTTAAAGACACAAGGTCCTCACGGCCTGGTGGGGAGCAGAGAGGAAAAGCAGGCAATTACAACAAAATTGGATAAATTCTAAAGTGCAGGCATGTTGGAGGGGTGGTGGAGACCCCGGGAAGGTGCTGGAAGGAGGCCTGCAAGAGCTGATATCTGAACTGAGTCTTAAAGGGCTCCCAGAAGTTAAACATTCATTTATTCAACAAATATTTACTGAGCACTGGTCCACACGCTGAGGATTCAACCAACAACATGACAGGTCCAGATCCCGCCCTCCTGGGGCTTACAGTCCAGCAAGGGTGAGGGCGAGTGCTATGAAGAAAACGAGTGGGGTGAGGAGGCAGAGAGTGACGAGGGGTGGTCAGGGAGAGCTTCTCTGAGAGGTGACCCTGGCCGGAAACCTGAATGAAGTGAGGGAGCAAATTGTGTGGAGATCTGGGGAGAGCATTCCAGGCAGAGGGAACAGCAGATGCAAAGGCTCAGAGGTGGGAATGAACTTGGGGTCAAGGCAGTGAAGGGAGGTAGAGTGGCTAGGATGGAGGGAGCGAGGGGGTGTGCAGGAAGGGGAGCGGAGCAGTGGCAAGGGTGGTGGGATTGGGGCAGGCGTGGCCTTGTCTGAGTGTATTCCCAAGGAGATGGGGAGGGGGCGGGTGGCTGGGGGTGGGTGGGAAGAGAGGAAGTAGGAGCTGCCGCCCTTGAGGGGGACTGGGGAGGGACAAGATCAGACACTGGCCTTAGAATGGCTGGAGTTCTGGGTCCTTCCACACTCTGTCCTTAGTTCTCATAACGACCCATTTCACAGGTGGGGAAATGGAGGCCCCAGAGAGTCACACAGAGAGAACACAGATCTTGCTGTCTCTAGCTTCCGAGCCCTGGTTCCCAGAGCTCCCCACTGTCTTCTCTGGTGTCTGACTCCCAGCCCTAAGGATCCTCAGGACCCACAGCCTCCCCCAGCCTACAGAGTCCTGAGCCACTGCCTTCTCAGCCAGCTCAGCCAAAATTGGGCTGAGGAGGAAATGATAGGCACCAACCTTCTGATCTTCCTCAGCCCCTTAATCCCAGTCCCTACCTGGGCCTCAATGGTCCCCCACCAATCCCTCATGACTTCTGGCCAGTTCAGCTCCTGAGAATTCTTGGCAAAGGCATCCAGTCCCAAGTCTCTCCGTCCTGCCATTTCTCCGGCTCTGTCAGTGGGTGCCCTGCCCATACCATTTGGTGTTCATCATTCAGGTACTTGCTGTCCAGAACCCAGGGCTCCAGCTGCCCACTGGGCAGGCTGGGAGTGCTGGTAAGTTAACACACCTCCTCCTCGCCCCGCCCCAGGATGATACTGGGAGTTGTGGAGAAGCCCGCAGCTTCCTCGCCCCTTGGGTGGGATGACTCTGTCTCCAGACTTCCCAGTGGGATTGAAGCCGGGTTGCCCAGCTTGATCTTCACTCCTTACATTCACTTCCTTTCCTTCCCTGTCTTCCTTCACTTCCTTGCTTTCTGGGGTCCACTCCCAAGTAACCAATGTGCACTTGAATTCTTATTTCCAGGTCTGCTAAGACAATGGCCATGACTCGTCAGTTTTGCCTGTGAAATAGCTCTCAAACCAGCCCTTTGTGTCCATCACCTCTGTGACTTCCTGCTTAGTCCAGGAGCCAGCACCCCTGACTGCATACATGTAAAGGCCTCCCAGGTGGTCTTCTGGTTTTACCCCTGCCCTGTACCCCCACCCCCACTCCCACCCGGCCCCAGGAAGCCAAAGGGATCTGATATAAAGAGAACCAGGTCATCTTCTCCCGCTTAACACCTGCCATGGCTGCCCCTGGTTCTCCCCTTATCATGGCCCACAAGGCCCACAGGACCCAGCCCCGCTGGCGGCTTCTTTGTCTCTGCCCCAGGCCACACTGGTTGCCTTCCTGCTCTTCAAACACACCCGTTCATTACCATCTCAGGGCCTTTGCTCTTGCTGTCCCCTCTGCCTGGAACACTCCCCAAATGTCCAATGGTGAGCTCGTTCTGGTCCTCCTGGGCTCATCTTGAACTCCACCTCGCCAGGGAGGCCTTCCCTGACCACGCCATCAAATACACCTGGTCCCTCATCACCACGCTCATCCCCTTAGCCTGCTTTGTTCCCTTTATGCCTTTCCCACCATCTGAACTGATCTTGTTGATTTGTTGTCTTGCTAACTGTGCCCCCCAAAGCAGGGACCTTGTCTGCACACATTGGGCTTCTTGCCCCAGGCCCTTGGCCAGCTTCCTTGTTTAGCTGTGAGTTTGGTGATGTCCCTGCCCTCCTGGAGTTGATAATGTGGTTGGACAGGGGCTGGAGGGAGGAAGGCAGATGATGCACCAGCTGTGGAAAATGCCACAGAGGAAAAGAACTTGGAGACAGAAAGTAGACAGCTGGGGGAGCAGTGAGTGCCTAGATCCTGAGTAAGAACAGAGAGCTGGGATAAGAATGATTTAAATAAGGTGCAAGTGTAACTCCTCCCACAGCAGCCTGGGTGTGAGCAGCGCAGCCTGGTGCAGGGTCTGCATGGTGCGCGGCTCCCCGGGGGCTGCCCGAGATAGCCCCCAATACATCTATCCTCCAGCGGGTGGGACTGGTCAGCCCACCACCACATGGCTATGTCCAGCCACAAGGGAGGCTGGCAAATGTGATATCATGCAGGGCAGCCATGCGCTCAGCTAAAAATCAGGGGAAATATTATTCTCCAAGAGAAAGGGAGATTGGGTATGGGGGCTGCCTGGTGGTCCTTGCCTCAGGCACCAGCAGGAAGCCACCAGCCCCGGCTTGCCTGTTTTCTGCATGTCTGTCTCTTGGTCCTTCTTTGTGTGAGGAGGAGGGAAAGATGGCTGCTCATGGTCCTGAACGAGCCTGAATCCCACCTCTGGGATCCCACCCCCTCTGCTAGTTCCCTCCTTCCCTTGGTCCTTTCTCAGCGTTTCCAGCTGGGCTCTCCTCCTCCCCACCCTCCATCTGCCTGTCTCTGGTCTCAGTCCTCTCTGCCCCCTTTGCTCTGATCTTCACTTCACTTCTCCCGCTTGTCCTGAAACATCTTAGAAGCTCTGCCCACCTGTGTGGGGGCTGCTTTCTCATCCTCTTCTCTCTCCACCATCTCTGGAGGTCTGGCCTCTCCACTCGCTGTTTACTCAGGGACCAAGCTCTTCCCACGCATCAGCTCAGACACACTGCCCTTCCCATGGCCCTTCTGTGCTCTTTTCTCCTTCTTTTCTAACTCCTCTTGCTCTTCCCTCACCTAGCTACATTCCTGAGTCCGTTTTCAGCTCTGTTCTCCTATCTCCGCCTCCGGGGGGCTCCCAAACCCCGTCCCCAGCTGTGACATGAGGCTCCATCCGCCTGGCTGGTCCTCTCCACTTGAAGCCCTGTGGGCATGTCAAACCTGGGGTGTCTGGAACCTGACTCAGCCTCCTTCCCTCCTGGCTTCCGACCCTGGGAAGGGCCGATCCACCTCTTCACTGGGTCTGTGGGGCCAGGCCTGGTCCTCGGTACCCCCTCCTCCATCCCCGGCCCCAGCAGGGTTGGGCTGCAGTGTCTGCTGCGGCCACTTCCCTGAGCCTCAGTCTCTGACTTCCTCCTGTCAGTGCGTGCCTGCCTTCCACAGCTGCTCAATTACTCTTTCTAACACACTACTTTGCGTGTGTCACCCCACCTATATCACATGCTGTCATTGTCCCTTTGGTGTCAGTGTCCCCTTGGTGCTCACCTTTCCATGCCCAAGGAGCCTTCCCCAAACATCTGCAACTCTCTGCCCGAGGCCAGAGGTACTGGGGAATCAAGGGTCCCCCAGCACCTTTGGCCAATGACTAATAGGATTTGATGGGTAAATACGCATCTCCCAGCCCTCAGTTGGGATGCCTCTTTGTTGTGTCTCTCACTGTCTCCCAGAGGTCCTCGGCTGAGGTCCAGTTGGGGTTGAGCTCTCACAGCCCACATCAGCAACCTGCTTGATTATTTTGGTTGCCTTTCCTTCCAGGTCTCACTTCCCTCTCTTTACAGTGCCTCCTGGAATCACCTCCCAAATTAACCATTTGCTTGGCTCCTCATCTCCGTGTCTGGTTCATGGGGAACCCAAAACAACTCACCCTCTTCTGTTTAAAAATAAAACACAAATCTTCAGTGGCTTCAGTGGCTTACCCCAGTGGACCCATTGTCTCTGGGTCACAGAATTTTATGAAAGGGACAGCATCTCTCCCCAGAGCCCATCGGTGGAGCCCCTATTTGAGAAGCCCTGGTCTCCAGGATGACATCCAAGCCTGGCCTTTAAGGCCCTCAATGCACTGACCCCACCACATGTGTCTGCCCTTCCACACTTTGCTCATGCTGTTCCCTCTGGTCTGAAATGATTGTCCTTTCCTTAATGAGTTGTACCTACCCTCAAGATTCAGCTCAAATCACCTCCTCCAGGAAGCCTTGCAGCCTTACATTAATCCCTGGAGTGTTCCCACAGCCCTAAGTGTCTGCTTCCTACTTGTGGCACAAATAGTGTCTTGAGTTTTACATGGTTTGTTTCTCCGGCAAATAGTTAGGTTTGCACTTTCTCTGAGAGCTGGGAGAGCCAAGACATGGAAGTGAATCGGCACAGACCCTCCCTTGAGGTCTAAGCAATCCAGTGGAGAGGATGTACAGGAGATGGCATTCCAGGTAAGACCATCAACTCTAAGAAGAAAGGGACCATTTTTATATACCGTGAGAAATGCATGAATCATTTATTTTAGTGGCTTAAAGCAAGGGTTGGCAAACTATGGATCAGAGACTGAAATCGACCCACTACTTGTTATTATAAATAAAGTTTTACTGGAAAACAGCCACCTTTATCTATGGCTGATTTTGCTCTCGAATGACAGAGTAGTTATGACAGTGACCACGTGGCCCACAAAGACTAAAATATTTACTATCTGGACTTTTACGGAAAAAGTTCACTGACCCCTGACTTAAAACACCAATAATTATTTATTATTTCACACAGTTCCTAAGGGCCAGGAACTTGCAAATGGCTTGGCTGGGTGTTTATGGCTCAGGGTCTCTCAGGAGGTTGTTGTGCAGATGTCAGCTGGGACAGCACTCACCTGAAGATTTGGCTGGGATCAGAGGGTCTGCCTCCAAGGTGGCTCACTCACATGGCCAGCAAGCTGGTGCTGGCTGTCGGCTGGGCATCTCAGTTCCTCTCCACGTGGGCCCCTCTGCAGGACTGCTTGAGTCTCCTCACTACATGGCAGCTGATTTCCCCAGTGAAGGGTTCCATGCTAAGCACTTTACCCACAGTCTCATTTAATCCCCACAACATCCTTAAGGGCCAAAAATGATTATTATCTACATTTCTCAGATGAGGAAACCAGGGTTCAGAGAGAGGAAGCAACTTGCTCAAGTCAGGGACAGAGGTAGGACTCAACTTCAGGTCCCTCTGGCTCCAAAGTGCTACTCCTAACTACTGGGCTGCCTCTCTGAATCATCACAAAGTTCCAACAACTAATCCGTGGCTGGGGATCCAGGATCATTTTGGTTTGATTTAGATCTCCCCTTGCTGGGAGCATGGTCCCACTCTCCCTCCAGTTTCCAGCTCCGCTATGGGCTCCACCCTCTATCAGACCCTCTGTTAAGTGAATCGCTGGTCCTACCCATCCTCCCTTCCCAATATTTTTGCCATATACTTCTCCTCTCTTCCAGCCCCACAACTTCATTCTTATCGTGGGTCATCTGGTCTCCCACATGGAGACAAAGTCCGAAGACGCAATACTTTCTGCTGATGTTCCTTGCTTTTACCCACCCGATCCACCCTCAGCTCTTCTCTGCCCATTCTCTTAGAAGAAGACAGAGGTCCAAAGGATGACCCCATAAGGCAGGATTCATTCTGTGTATTTTGAAGATACGGAAATAGAGGGTCAGCGAGCATGAGTAACTCAGCTAAGGTAACATAAGGAGTGGGGAGAGGATTGGAACAAAAACCCAGGTCTGTCTGATTCCAAACCCAGTGCTCTTTCCAATTTACTTATTGACCCATCAGCTCATCAACCCACGCTCCCATCCTCTCATCCATCCATTTCCCCATCCACCTATCAATTAATCAACCCATCCTCCCATCCACCAATCCACCCGATAATCCCTATTTATTCGATAGTTACTGAAAGCCTACCATCCTGCAATCACTGTTCTAGGGTCTGAGGTTGACTTGGAGCTAGACAAAGTCCTGCCCCCTTGGAGCTCATATTCTGGTTGTGGGAGGCAGACAACAAACAAATCAATACACACTGTACAGGAGGCATAAGTGCTGCAAAGAAAAGAAAAGCCGGGGAGCAATGTTGGGAGTAACTAAGGCAAGATGGAGGTCAGGGAAGTCCTCTCTGACAAGGTGACACTTGAGCAGAAGAAGCCTGAAGGAAGTGAGGAAGCGAGCCCTTGTGACAACTTTGGAGAAGAGCATTCCAGGCGGAGGCAACAATTGGGCAAAGCCCCTGAGGTGGGAACAAGCTTGATGGGCCTGAAGATCAGTGAGGCTGGTGTGGATGAAGCAGAACAAGGGACGGAGAGAGAGGAGGTGAAGAGGCAAGTTGGGCTAGATGACATCAGCCCGTGTTGGTCACTATGAACACAGGTTTCCTCTGCTATCTGAAAGTAGAGGGTTCCTATGAAAACTTTTGTAAGTCAAAATGGTGTAGGGTGAAAAAACGATTGCCTTAGGACACATCTTGCTAGTGGATATGCATGAAACATATTGAGATGAAGCACAGATGCTCACAGCCACAGTTCAAAGCTAGGGCAGCTTGATGCTGAGATGCTGAGTGTAGTTCTGGGCGGGGGGAGGGGGGAGGATGAGCTGAGCAGGGCCATTCTCACTGCTCAGGGGGTGCGCTGCCTCTCTAAGGGCTTGCTGCCAAACAAACGCTGAATGCTATTTTCTGTCTTTGCTTTCCACCTTTTTTTATAAAAGCGTAAATCCTCTTCAAATTTCTTTTGGTTAGTGAAAACAGGTACTAATGTAGATGTTTCATAAAAGCAGAGTAGCGTAAAGCAAACTTTCGAAAAGAGGGGGATGCCGGTAAATACATTTTATTTGAGGTGAGTTAGCCAACAAAGTCTCCACAATAGCAGAGTGATTCCTCATCTGCCAGGGAAGGGGCCACAGAGCTGTGGGCGTCATTACTTCCTGATCTCTCCCTCAACCAACCAGCCAGTGCTTTTCACAACTGCCTTTGGAGCTGTTGCCAGAGATGGGGGCCTACGAGGCTGAGACCTGTGCATCAGCTTCCACAGGAAACTGTCCTTCGCTGGGTAATGAAGGGGAGGGGCCAACCATTCCTAAGCACTGTTCACATCCCTTAACCTTTTCCATCTTCACCACTTTCTGAAGCTGGCATCATTGAATCCATTTTACAGAAGAGGAAGTCGAGGCTCAGAGAGGTCATGAGCTTGCTTGAGGTCACATGGCCAGGAGGTGGCACCAAACTCACCCATATTCTACCTTTTCAACTCTACTCAGTTAAATCTTTCAAAAAATTAGTTTGAGTTCTTACTGGGTGCTGGACTCAGCGTGAGAGACACTTGTAGGCTTATTATGGCCAATTCTGGAGGCGAACTCCACAACCACCCGGCACAACCCACCATTCTCTTTTTTGTTGTTGTTGTTGTTTTTGCGGTACGCTGGCCTCACTGCAGTGGCTTCTCCCGTTGCGGAGCACAGGCTCTGGACACACAGGCTCAGCGGCCATGGCTCATGGGCCCAGCCACTCCGCGGCGTGTGGGATCTTCCCGGACCGGGGCATGAACCCGCGTCCCCTGCATCGGCAGGCAGACTCTCAACCACTGCACCACCAGGGAAGCCCCCACCATTCTCTTGATGGGGAAACAAGAGGCTCTGTGAAGGTACATTCTGCAAGTCACACAGCATAGAGAGGAGGGAGCTGGGATAGTAACATTCAGCTTATTTTACTACATCTCTGCATGGTAGGAAAGGGAAAGAGCCCATATTTTCCTCCACAATTTTAGTAACTTGACTTGGAGCTTGACAACAGATGTGTTCTCAGACTGTTGGCTGTAAAACGAACCAGCTTTCCCCCCTGATTGTCATTGTGTTTTGGGGAATAGAGCCTAGGACTTTGCTGTGTCCATACTGGGTCAATAACTCTCCCAAATAAGCACATCTGGTAAAAATGGGAATTAATTCATCAATAGGTTTCTTAATTGATTGATCAATTGATTTCTATGTCCTTATTGTACAAAGGGTTCGAGGCAGCTTAGGAAGAAAGCCAAGGGTGGAAACTGGTCATCTTCTGTGCTTCTTACATTCCACTCATCAAGGAATAAAAAAAAAAATCCAGCTGCTACATAGCTGGGGAACAAATTCTTGGTATGGAAGTAATTCTGCTAAGGCTAGCCTCCTCAGAGCACATTCCAAATGCTTTTCCTATTTTCAAATTTAATTAGAAGACGTTTCTGTAGTGTGAGTCATCACTTAATAATCGGGGGTATTTATTAGGGAATAGGTGGGAAGGGGAAGGACCGTTGGACAAGTCAGATTTGAGCTCTGTGAGTCGCTCACTGGCTGTGTGATCTTGGGTGAGCCACTTCACCTCTCTGAGCACCAGTTCCTTTTGTCTGTAAATTAAGATTTAAGTGGCAGAGATTTGGGGAGCTCTAAACTAGATGATACGCATGAAAAATTCACTGTCTTCTCTTCCCATTTCTCTTCTCACTTAGTCTCCTAAACAATCTTGGGGACCACGGGAGAAGTGTTGTTTGCTTTCTTCAGCATGGACTACAGCCTTCCAGAGACCATTCAGCCAACCCTCTGAAATGGCATTTCAGGTCAAACTGGATGCACCTTCCTACACTGGTACATCTTTATCTCTCCCCAAAGAGCCAAGCACATAGTCATTGCTATAAAAATGTCTTTGGATGGGGTGGGAAGTTCAGAAGAGGGAGACATCTCCTGGGTTGGGGTCTTCAAGGAAGGATTCCTAGAAAAGAATTGCTAGGATTTGGTTAGGGGGTAAGAAGGGGGCATCTGGGAGGTGCAAACAGCAAAAGCAAGCGTGTAGAGGCAGGACTGAGCTGAATGAAGTCGCTGACGGTGATGGTGGTAGATTACCGTCAGTGAGAAAGAGCTCAAGAGCAGAAGGGGAAAATATGAGTTTCCCCTTTTAAAGAAAAACCAAGGGCATTCATTGGCTGATTCGTTCTTGGGGTGAGCATCTCTCTTCTCCATGCTGGGGAGATCTCTGTTTCTCTGGGACAATAGGCATTGGTCAGTGCAGAGTTTGCCCATCATACTTTCTTTCCCCTTTTCCTCTGTCTCTGGGGGAACTCCTCCCCAATTCCAGGAGTCTGGATGGAGCTGTCAATCAAGATGCCTGTCACTCTGGCTACAAGAGTAAGGCTTTCCAGTTAGAATGGAACTTGAGCCAGTTAGAATCTTTTCTTTCTTTAGGGGCTGTAGGGGAGGGTCTCCCTCTTCAGGCTATCAGGATGCAGTCTTGGGACTGTGGTGTCATATTTATGCTACACAGAGTGAAGCTTGTCTAAAGCAGAAAAAGATGATGCTAGCCAATAGAGATACAGAGAGAAGCAAAACTAAGTGTGGCGGGAGGCCTGCCAATATTGCCCATGTGGTGTCATATTTATGCTACATAGAGTGGAGCTTGTCTAAAGCAGAAAAAGATGATGCTAGCCAATAGAGATATAAAGAGAAGCAAAAATAAGTGTGGCGGGAGGCCTGCCAATATTGCCCATGTGTCTGGATCCCACTACACCTGCAGCCGGTTGAATTTGACCTTTATGTGAATCAATAAATTCTCTTTGTTTGTTTAATGGGATTCTGTCATAGGCAACTGAAACAATTCTGATTAATACAGTAGGCAAATTGAGACAGGCCTCCTCTTTAGAAACAGCTAGAGCAGGGATGGAGCACACCAGACATGGGGAAGCTGAGTGAAAGTCTGAGGTTCTCTGCTGACTCACTGCAGCCCTGGCTCAAGTCACTGCCCCTCTCTGGGCCTCAGTTTCTTCATCTGTGAAACGGGCTGCTGTGAGCAGGAAATAAAATCATTTATTTATGCTTCACCTTGTTGCAAAAATGATTTGAGGCAGCTTACAGATATTATAAAACCAGAGGATAGGAAAAGAAATGGATAATGAAACTGTGAGAAGAAAGGGAAAGAATGTGAACTCAAGGATGAGTTCTGGTTCCTAAATGCCTGCCATGAGGTTCTGAAGTGATGTCAGAAGTGACCAAAAAAGTTTGTTCTGAGCTTTCTTGCAGCCAAAGCAAAGAGGGAGAAACACGGTTACATGGTTTCAAGGGGGAAATACCCCAAACCAGCTCCTGAGAAGAAGCCCAGCTTTTCCTGGGATGAAAGTCTAGACTAAATTTTCTGTGGTCCCCATTATAAGGACTTTGTGAAACACCATGATCAGAGATAAAAGACAAGTAACAGGATGGAGAAAATAGTTGCAACATATATAAATCAAAGGATTAAAATCCATAATAAATCAAGAGCTCCTACAAATCAGTAAGAAGACAAAGCACACCATCATAAAATGGGCAAAGGAGAATAAAGACACAATTCACAACAGAATTCACAACAGAAGAAATAGCTATCAATTCAGCAAAAAACATCAAAAGAATGGGTAACACCAGTGTTGGTGAAAGTATGAGGAAATGGGCCTGCTCAGACACCTCTATTTTCTTTTAGTGCTTCTCATCATCTGAAATTTTATGTATTTATGTGTTTCTTTGGGGCTGTTTCCCCAACCAGACTCTTGAGTTTTATGCGAATAAGGACTATCGCCTTTTCACTGTTAAATCCCCAGCACCTAGAACAATATCCCAGCACAGAGTAGGTGCTCAATAAATATTTAGCAAGGGCATGAGCAAGTGACATGAGTGGATGGACAGCATGTAAGTTGGTGTAACGTTTTTTGGTAGGTGATCTGGCAATATCCGCTCGCATTTTCAAGACTCACTCACTCAATTTCTGAAGGAATTCAGAAATTCCTTCTTTAGCCATCTGCTCAAGAGAAACATACAGATTCTCAAAGGAATGGGTAGAAGAATGTTCCTTATGGCATTGTTTAAATGGCAAAAGTTGGAAATAACCTAAATGCCCAAGAGCAAGGCACTGATTAAGTAAGTTATGGTACATCCCCACTATGGAATACTATGTGTACTTATTACAAAGAACAAGAACAGATCTATGATACTCATGTAGCCTGATCTCTAAGACATATTACTAAAAGAAAATAGCCAGTCACAGAGCAACAGTATGTAATATCTATGGGAAAAACAAAAACTCTATCACCTATCTATCTATCATCTGTCTATCTTCTGTCTATGTATCTATATATCTATTCATCCATCCACCCATTTATCATCTATCAATCTATCAATATAAACAAATAGAAAAATATCTTGGAAGGAAACACCAAACTGTTCACAGTGGGAGCTTCTGGAGAAGAGAATAAAATGAGGAGGTGTGCAAAGGGCTATTTTTACTTTAAAATTTTATTGAAGTATGAAATACATTTAAAATGTGCACAGATAGGTATGAAAGTTGGTAACATTTCACAAACTCTACACACCCCTCTGACCAGAGCTCGGATAAAGAAAGAGAATATTGCCAGGACCCCAGGGGCCCTGCTCCTTATGCTCTCAAGGATTATCACTATCCTTCTGTCACCTTTGCCACCTTAGATTCGTTTTGCCAAATTTTGAGCTTTATATAAATGGGATCATAAGGTGGATACAATTTTGTTTGGGCACACAACATTCTGTTTATGTGTTTCATTATTTTCACTTTCTTATTGATATATTTGTGTGCATTTCAACAATTTTCAAAGAGAATGTTCACCTGGATTCTACATATGTGAGTTGGATAATTATAATTTATTAATTAAAATGCATCAACACAGACAGGGTGCCAGCACCAACGATTTGCCTTCTCCGTGTACAGCAGGGAGTTACCCAAGGTAAAAGGAGAGAACTAGCAGGTCACAGGCTGCTGTTTCAGACCCCTCCTCCCAGAGCAGGCAGCTGGGGTCCTGGAACCTGTTTTGTAGGCTTTCCTTGACTGTGGCTGAGGCTTTCATGGGAGTTAGAGGTTTGGCAGACGGTACTCAAGTTCCATGATAACGCAGTTTCCCTGTGGCGATCCCACTTCGTTGAGCGTCAGCAGGGTCTGCTTAGGCTCGTACAAACCAGAAAGGAGATGGACCTTGGTGCGGTGCAGGCTGAACCCAGGTCTGCCTGGCTTCACATTCTGAACCAATGTTTTACAGTTTGGTAGCGAAATAAGGCAGCCAAGAAAACGATGAAGACGTGCTAACCAAGAGGCACGTGGCTGCACAGAAATCCACACGGCGGGAGGCTGGGTGGGCGTGGTGCGGGAGAGAACGGGATGCTGGGAGTTCAGGGACCCTGATGGAAAACGCAAAAGAAAAGCCTGCACTCTGGGTGGTGGCAGCTCGGGTGGGCGGAGGGCATCTGTAGGCTGGGCGTTCCTCTGAGACCTTCTCGGCCTCTCTGGGGGCGAAAGGGCCAAAGCCTCCACCTTTGGTCAGTGGGAAACAGATTGAATAGTCTCCTTTCATCGGTTGTCTGTGATTCCTTATACGCGTTTCCAACGTTGCATCCGGACAGCAGATATAAGCGGACAATATTTGAAAAAAAGTTTTTTAAGAATTTTTATTAACCATTCCCCTCCCTCCCTCCCTTCCTTCCTTCCCTTTCTCTTCCTTCTCCCTTCCCTTCCTCCTCCTCTTCTTTCTTCTCTTCCTCTTCTTCCTTCTTCTTTCTTCTTCTTTTCTGACTAGGTAATAGACATACGCTGTACAAACACAGACAGTACAACAGTGTATACTGGGGAAAGTGTACACCTGCCCCCCACCTTTCCCCCAGCCACCCAGTTCCCCTTCTAGGAAGTGGCAACTGGTTTCAGCTTCTTTCTTGTGTTTCCACTCAGAAGTGGTTTATGCACTTGTGAGCATATGCACATACATTCCCTCCTCCCCTTTTTTCTTTACCAAATGGTACCTTACTTTGCAGTGTTTTGCACTTCACTTGCGGCGACACACCCTGGCCAGCATTCTTTAGCAGTACTTAGAGATCCGCCTTTTTTTTTTTTTTCACAGCTGCATGAATTCCATGGTTTAGATGTGCCATCACTTATTTAACTGGATGAATGTTTACGTTGTTTCTTGTCTTTTGTTATTACCACAAGGCTGCAATGCCTGTCCTTATGCAGACATCATTTTGCAAATATGAGTATGTGCAGAATAAACTCCTAGAACTGGAATCAGTGCGGCAAAGGGGATATGTGGTTGTAACCTGCTAAATGTTGCCAAATGGCCTGACACTTCAACCAGTGTAGCAGAATTCCTGTTCCCCACTGGCCAGTCTGTCACCCAGTACTTTTCATCTAATCTGCACTCTGTATTCCAACTTTGTCAACTGTTCCGATAACGTCCTTTATAAATTTTTTTTTTCCGGTGCAAGGGGCAGTCATTTCCCATTGTATTAGTTGTTGTGCCTCTTTAGTCTCCTTCAATCTGGAACAGTTTCTGACCTTTCTTTGTGTTTTATGACTTTGACATTTTTGAAGACTATAAATATGTTGTTTTATAGAATGTCACGTCCCTCACTTTGGGTTTGTACACCGTTCCTCAGGATTAGACTCCGGTTATGCCTTTTTGGCAGAATGCCTTAGAAGTGGTGGTGTATCCTTTCCCGTGTATTACATCAGCAAACACATGGTGTCAACTTGTCCCCTTATTAGTGTTAACTTTGATCACTGGGTTAAGGTGGTGTCCTTTCTCCCCCATAAAGGTATTACTTTTCCTTTTGTAATTAACTTTTAGGGATGTACTTTAATATCTTTTTAATTAAATAGCTGTCCTTGTTAAACCCATTGTACATTTCAAATGTAAATTTCTTCATTGGGAGTGATGGGGAGCATTTGCTCCTGTATTTAGGAACCACTGGGTTTCCTTTTTATTAAATTTTGATAATGATTTTCTTTTCTTAAATTTAGATTTTATTTAATTTAAATTTTACTTTATTTATTCTATTTTATTTTTAAAAACCTGCATGGTTTGAGCTTAGCCCTATAGCTCTTGATCCACGATGATAATAATAATTTTTAAAAAATCCTTATTTCTCTAGCACATCCAAGTAGGATTGCTTTCCAAAAGTCATCTGGGTCTCAGGCCAAGGGATGAGCCTGGCATGCCTGCCCTTCCTGATGACAGCCAGAGGCAATCTTTGCTGCAGGAAGGGGCAGAGAAATGCCTCCTGCTGTTCCTGGGGACTGCAGCTGTCATAGGCTGTAGGTCAGAGGTGGCCCCGGCCAAGATTACAGCCTGCCCTGAGAGCCAGCCCTAGTCCTACAGTCATCACCCCCTAACCATCCCTCGATCCCCAGTCCAGGGAAAGTCCCTCTACTCATTGCATCCTCTGGATGCTGAACCTTGCTCCAGAACTGTGCCCCCCCACCAATGTTGTGCTGGCCTCAGGCTCCCAGTACTGCTCCTACTACTCCAGACTGTCCCATACCACTCTCCCACCCAGGAGAAAGCCCAGGAGTGGCCCCAGGAGAGGAAAGTTTCCAAGGCATTTAGCCACAGATCTCTGCTCACATAAAATCCTACTCAAAACTCCAGCTCATTCAACATCTCAAGTTGGAGTTGAAAACCCTTTGTAGGTTCTAATTTTTTTCACTTTGCAAGCATTCCCAGGGGTGCATGCCAACTGCCATAAAGTCTAGACAATTGCTAATGAAATAAATTATTCATAGCCAGTAAAAGGTAAAAGATTTAAACTCTTTCAAGTTATGTTATGGCTAAAAATATATTTAGTGTAGGTACATTTTAGAATATTTGATTTAAAAAAAAAGGATGCCAGGTGCCCATAGTGAGCCACCCTCTCACACCTCCCCCCTGCCAAATAAATCTGGTTTTGTCTGTCTCTACACTGTTCCCTTTAGTGTTATCCTCACTTTGCATGTTATTGATGGGACTAAGTTCTCTCCCCTTTGACTGTTAGCTCTGTGAGGCAGCCTGGTCCACCATCGTCTCCCCAGCTCCAAGAATAGGGCCCTATCATAAAAGAAAAGATTGCTACATTGGGCTACATTAAATTAAGAAGCTCCTTGAGGTAAGGTGCTCAAAAAATAGCTGTTGGATAGATGAGGGAATGAATGAATGTGTAAATGAATGAGTGAGTGAATCCGTGCTAGTTCCTTGTGAGGTCTGAGGGGTGTGACGCCTCATTTGTGCAGTGATTACAGAGTGTTTTCAGTGATTGGATCTGGAGGGAGAGGGGCTGCCCTTTGTCCCCACTTCTCATACCCCACTGATGTGGGGAGCCACTCCCACGAGACTGTGGACACCCTGAAGCCACCTCATCCTTCCCTGGGGGCTGTTTATTTCGATGCTGTCTGGCAAAGTGACCAGTCACATCAGTGACTCTGCCAGACCCCATGGGACTGCAATGCCCTCTCTCCACATATCTCTGAGAGGGAGAGGAGGACGCCCCTTTATTTTATTTATTTTTTTTATTTTTTGCGGTACGCGGGCCTCTCACTGTTGTGGCCTCTCCCATTGCAGAGCACAGGCTCCGGACGCGCAGACTCAGCGGCCATGGCTCACGGGCCCAGCCACTCCGTGGCATGTGGGATCTTCCCAAACCGGAGCATGAACCCATGTCCCCTGCATCGGCAGGTGGACTCTCAACCACTGCGCCACCAGGGAAGCCCTCTATCTGGTTCTTTTGAGACACACACTCTAGGGGAAGCCAGCCCCCACAAGAGGTCCAGTTATCTCAGACCACCATGCTGGAAAGGCCCCATGTAGCCATTCCAGGCAACAGTGCCAGCCGAACCCAGCTTTCCAGCCATTCCTGCCAAAGGCTGCAGACATGGAGCTGCCACCATCTTGGACCCCCAGAACAGCCCACCCACCAGCTGAAAACCACTGAGTGACCTCCATCAACACAAGGTAGAGGAAAATAATCATCCAACCCAGCCCTTGCTGAGTTTCTAACCCACAGAATTAGCCCACTAATTTTGGGGGTAGTTTGTTACACAGAAATAAATAACCAGAACAGACTCGCATCTCCTGAGGGGCAAAGGGGCAGGCTTTCTGGGGTGGAAGGAACTTGCAGCCATTTGTGCAGACTACCACACATTTTAAATTCTACTTTCTTACTCTATTCTTTTTTAATAGCTTCCTGTTCATGTTTTATGGATGCAATATCTTCATCTCTCAAAGGCTATTACTTTAGGATTTAAGTTTTCTTCTTTTCTCTGTCTTGTCTCTTTCTCTAAGTCCTTTTGCTCCACCCACTTGTTTGCTTTGATCTCTTTCATGTTGGAAATTCCTTTAAATATGTAATTATCCTTAGTGGTCCATTCATATGAACAATCTGATTGGAAGCTGTGGGTGGAGATGGTTGACTGGCGGGCTTCCCCCCCTGCAAATTGTCATCCATGTAGGTCTTAGTCTTAGAAGTGGTTTTCCAGATAATTTTCTGCCTGGGGTGTGAGGGGAGGGCATAAGGCCACCAATGACATTCTGGAACTAGACAGATGAATGGGACTGAGGATCTCATCTTCTCTGGATCTGGTGTCCCTACTTTTAGAACCTCTTTGGTTCCCTTTCTCCAAATAATAAACCTCCCTTTGCTGGTCTGGTTGTCAGAGGGGCAATTGGTTGGCTGGGCCAGGTGGGGGTCAGGGATGCAGGGGTTCAGGGCTCCTTGTACAGACTTCTAAACCACGCCCCCCCCAGCCCCCGCTTTCAATTCCCAGCTCATTAGCACCTTCTGGGATACCTAGCATCTCCAATTTGGGAGACTTTCAGGCAAACCAGCTTGTTTCTCTGCAGCAGTCCACCCACATAGCAACCACCCACCCCAGGCATTTAGCATGACGTTATTCCTCTTTGCTAAGTCACTGGCCATTTCTTCATTTACTTCCCTTCTCTGTATATTGTTGCTCAGGGTTACAGTGTCTTCCAGTTTTCTCAAAGACAGAGTTTGTGTTTCTGTTTATTGTTCTTGTCTTGGGGAGATTTTTTTAACAAGAGAAGGAGAGTAGAAATGCCTTTAGTTCACCATCTTAAAATACCATTTCATTAGAGTTTTAAATATTAAAAGAACCATTATTCTGAGAAATGTGTCAGCAATGTGGGTTTCAAGACTCTGGTTGGACAGCCTGTATTATGGCTCAGTTGGCTTCGTGTTCTGCTTTTACAAATGCATTTGATACAGTTAATAAAATAGCAAATTATATATTAAGGAAGATACAGATAAGTCATTGCTGGCCAGGCAGAAGGCAGATAGAAGGGCAGTCCAGGAAGCCTTGGCAAAAGCCCAGAGGTAGAAAAGAGGGGTCGAGGTACGAGGCCAGTCTGTCCCTGCTATGGCAGAAGTGCCACTGTCCCCACAGCCCACCCCTTCCTCCCTGCAGGTCTCTGCTTAGACATCCCCTCAAAGAGAACTTCTGCCCACCATCATTTTTACCTACTACCTCTGTTTATTTGTCCTCACCTGACTGCCTGGCAATGGATTAAATATTGACTCATGCATCTTTAATGTCTCTCTAACCCACTAGAATGTGAGCTCCATGATGGCAGGAGTTGTCTGCACTTCTGTATGCCCGGTGCCTAGCACAGGGCCTGGTATATTAGTAGATGCTCAATAAAGAGCTGTTGAATGAACCAATGAATGAGTGGCTGCATGAGTTCCAGGTTTCTATGAGAAGGCTGAAGCTCCGAGGACACAGACAGAGGCCAAGGGGCAATGAGAGAGGCTTGTGGCCCAAGCAGTGAGGCTTGAGCTGCCTACCATGGTGGCCCCTGCTCTTGGGAAGCCACAGCTGCTTCCTCTCTGGTAACTCCCTCCTTGGAAGCCAGGGGGCTATGAGAAAGAACACAAAGTCCCTTTATTCAAGGGAGTGGATTCCATCTCGAGACAAATTGTTACCTCCGAGGCCTCCAGCCGCCCAGCCAGCCCATCACCATGGCCTCCCTCTCAAGGATGTGGGCACAGGCTGAGCCAGAGCTGAAATTGCCCTGGAAAATAGTTTTCCCTTTAATTAACAGGGAGAGAGACCACACCTGCTAATGGGGTGGGGTATGGAGTGGGGGTAAGGGCAGCTTCATAAACTCCCCAAAGGATCAAGGCCTCCTTGTTTATTTTCCTGAAAATGTTCCCCTTTACCCAGAACAGGGTGGGGGCCCGGCGGGCCGCAGGCAAGGAAAACGCTTTAACCTGCTTCCTGCTCAGCTCAGCACGTCACAATTTGACTTGCATTTTTGTAATAACTGCAAACTTAATGAACAAATAACCTAACCCCCAAACACAGCAGGGACTCATGGCAGTTGGCGGGAGCCCCTGGTAGCTGTGAGGACAAGACGCAAAGGGTACAGAGGAGCCACTGGAAGATAGGGGACGCCCTTCATCTGGAGACTCCCTCTGTCCATAGCCAGCCTTGGCTCCCTATTGCCTTTTGTATCCAAATGTCTCAGCCTATGCTTAGAGCTGATTTTCCTTAGGCCCTACGTGGAGGACACGGAACCCAGAAGGGAAAGTTGTCAGGTGTGTGCATGTGAGAGCTGCAGCAGGTAGTGAAGTTGGTTGGGATGACTTCTCAGAGACAGCTGGAGGGAAGTGAGACTACACCCCGTTACAATCTGCGCCCCGGCTGGCTATGCCCAACATACCAGGCAGCTAGTCCTGGGAAGCAGGCAGTATGATTACCTGTTTTTACCTCCCAGGACTTGAGCCCAGGCCTGCCTGGTTTTACCCACACATTAAGCGCTCTGAAGGGAGCAGGGGGTAGAAATCAAACAACAACAACAGCAGCAGCTTCAATGGATTGTGGTCTTGCTCAGTGCCAGACACTGAGCTGAGTTTTCACCATCACTATCTTTGTTTAATCTTTACAGCAATCTTACATGGTAGGTGGTGTTATTGGCCCATTTTACAAATGCGGCACAGGGTGTTGATCCACAGTTCTGCAGTCAGGAAATGGCCTATGCTCTTACCCCCTGAGCATAATGCTCTACAATGAGTGGGGCCAGAAATGAGTTTCATGATCTCCCAAGAGCAGAGACCTTATCTGTTTTATTCATTTTGTGTCCCCAGGGCCTAGAACAGAGTTTAGCATATGGTAAATGCTTAATAAATATTTGTGGAGTGAACAAATGAATGTATGTGGACTTAGAAGTAACTTCCAAAAGAACTGTCTCAAATCTCCCGTCCCCAGTGCAGATGACCTCAACTTACCTTGAACTGGACAAGGTAAAGAGGGGCTCCAAAAGCCAGGCTGAGTTACAGAACTTGATTGGAAAGACATTGGGGAGCTATAGCAGGTTTTTTTTTTTTTTTTTTTTTTTGCTGTACGTGGGCCTCTCACTGTTGTGGCCTCTCCCGTTGCGGAGCACAGGCTCCGGACGCGCAGGCCCAACGGCCATGGCTCACGGGCCCAACCGCTCCGCGGCATGTGGGATCTTCCCAGACCGGGGCACGAACCCGTGTCCCCTGCATCGGCAGGCGGACTCCCAACCACTGCGCCACCAGGGAAGCCCCTATAGCAGGTTTTTGAGAGAAGAAGTTCCGAGTTATGGAGAGGGGGTGGGTAACTGTCTTCCTGTGTCCCGTGGATTTCAGGAATTAGTCAAGGTCAGTGAACCTTTGGCCAGAAGGTCAGGTTATCTCCAGGGCCCTGTGTGTGTTGAGGGCAGAAGAGGACACTCCTCAGAGTTTGCAGATCCCAAGCTTGTCATTCTCTTTGGGTTGGTGGCTGAGAGTGCCAGGATCAAGCCCATCAGCCAGGCTCCTCAGCTTGCCCTGGTAAATCCTGATCCTGGGGCAGGGACATCAAAACACATATGCCCAAAGCCAGCCTCCAGAATCAGTGCATCAGTGAAGTTTTGAACAATGAATTCTTTAAAACTTTCAAACTTGGAAGCTTGGAGACAGAAACACCCGTCTCAGACTCCGAGGCTGTAGAAACTTTCCAGTCTAGAATAAGAGCAGGAGCAAAACACTGAGTTCTTACTGTGCTCCAGGCACTGTTTACAAATATTAACTCATTTAGTCCTCACAACCCCTCCATGAGGTCATAACTACTGTGCTCCTTACTTTACAGATATGGAAACTAAAGCATCAGAAAGTCAAGAATTTTGCCCAAAGTCACCCAGTTAGTGGGAGTGGGAGTGGGAGTGGGGCTGGCCGTAGATGAACCCAGACCATCTGGCTGTAGAGTCCACTGCACTGCCTCAGGTACTTAAAATCATTGTGACTCAGAATCTCAGGTTTTTAGAATCATAGAAATTTACATGGAGGGGGACTTATAGCCACTGAAATTTAAAATCGTAACGTTTTAGAACTACCATTGTTGACTTGTCAAATTCTGCAGTCAGAAAATCTGGGCATTTTATAATCCTGGAACTCTAGGCTCTTGGGGGTTTTGAGTTAGCAAAGTTTGGATTCTGGTGTATTAGACCGACAGAAAGGAACTTGGGTTACAGGCCCTCTCCCATGGCAGACAGGGATACTGAGGACCACAGAGGGCAAGGGAGGTGTCCAAGAGAGGCAGAGTCTGGCAGACTGGGTGTTGGTGTTTAGAGGGAGAAATATGAGTGAACAAAGCAAGGCCCTGGGTGGGCAGGGATCTGTCTGTGATTAGCTGTGGGTTTGAGTGCTGCAGAGGAATGTGCCCACAGTACCACTACCCTGCAGGTTGCCTCCTCCTTTCTTCCCCATCAGATGTTTTCCTCGGAGCCTGCCTTCACCAGCCTCAATATCCTGTTTATACTGCTGACAAACTGAATTTTCAGAAGTTGGCCTCCTAGAAGCGTTGGAGGTTTCCTTTGCCTGCATGCTGTTTCTTGGTGAGATGCCTGCTCTCCAGACGCCCAGAGGGAGCCCATAGAGATTTTGAACACTCAAATCAGCAGCCCAGGATAGAGGAGGGGCAGGAACCATGGGGCAGGTGATAGGGGACATGGAAAGACCCCAAGGCAGGAAGAGAGAGAGTGTCCCAAGGCAGGGGGTGATAGGCCTTCACAGGCTCCATTCTGCTCAGGCCACACCTGGGAAAGTAGGTCCTAACTAGAGGCCCTTGATCTTTCAATGACATCAACCCAATGGGACTTGTCCAGTGGAGGGATGGGGATAGGTGAGTGGGAGGCCCATGGACTGGGAGGTCTTTAGCCTGGAGCAGTGTCCTGAATTCTAAAGCTTAGCCTCCCAGGTGCTGCCTCCTTGAAGGCAGAGGAGAGACAGGTGGAGTGCTCCGGAGCAGACCTAACACCAAAGGGTAGAAACCATCTGGATATTTTGGTTTCATCAAAAGCAGTGGTTCCCAGAGTACAGTCTGGAATCTCTGGGGTCCTGAGACCATTCCACGGGGTCCATAATGTCAAACTTATTTTTACAACACTGAGACATCGTTTGCCCTTATCACTCTTAGTGGAATTTTCCAACGTTGATGTGACACATGATAGCACTATCGCTTCAAAAACAACGAAAAAAATGTATGCAGAAAAGATTCATGAACAAAACAGCAATTTTCAGGGCTTCCCTGGTGGCGCAGTGGTTGAGAGTCCGCCTGCCGATGCAGGGGACACGGGTTCGTGCCCCGGTCCGGGAAGATCCCACATGCCGCGGAGCGGCTGGGCCCGTGAGCCATGGCCGCTGAGCCTGCGCGCCCGGAGCCTGTGCTCCGCAACGGGAGAGGCCACGGCAGTGAGAGGCCCGCGTACCGCAAAAAAAAAAAAAAAAAAACAAGATATCAATTTTCAATAAAGATCAGTATTACTGATTTTTTCTTTTCCTTTTGCCTCAGGCTCCAATATGGATTTTTCAAAATATTGCATTAAAATATTTATCGTGTGGGCTTCCCTGGTGGCGCAGTGGTTGAGAGTCTGCCTGCCGTTGCGGGGGACACGGGTTCGTGCCCCGGTCCGGGAAGATCCCACATGCCGCGGAGCGGCTGGGCCCGTGAGCCATGGCCGCTGAGCCTGCGCGTCCGGAGCTTGTGCTCTGCAACAGGAGAGGCCACAACAGTGAGAGGCCCACGTACCGCAAAAAAACAAAAACAAAAACAAGATATCAATTTTCAATAAAGATCAGTATTACTGATTTTTTCTTTTCCTTTTGCCTCAGGCTCCAATATGGATTTTTCAAAATATTGCATTAAAATATTTATCGTGTGGGCTTCCCTGGTGGCGCAGTGGTTGAGAGTCTGCCTGCCGATGCAGGGGACACGGGTTCGTGCCCCAGTCAGGGAAGATCCCACATGCCGCGGAGTGGCTGAGCCCGTGAGCCATAGCTGCTGAGTCTGCGCGTCCGGAGCCTGTGCTCCGCAACGGGAGAGGCCACAACAGTGAGAGGCCCGCATACCTCAAAAAAAAAAAAAAAATTATCGTGATTATTGACATTTTTGGCACCCTTTAAATTTTATGCTTATTTAACTCCCCATCGTCCTGGCTCTAGATATAATCCAGATGAACAGAAGCTCTTTGGGGTCTTCAACTTTTAAGGGTATAAAGGGAGCTCAAGACGAAAATGTTTGAGAATCACTGATCAAAGGGACCATGTCCCTTCAGCTCAAACTACCCGACAATGAAAGGGATTATGTTCCAAGTTACTGAGTTTCCAGTACGAGGTGTGTGCAAACAAAGTGATTAAAGCATCAGGTGTGGGGAAAGGAGACAAGTGTCCAGCATCTCTTGTCCAGATGCCTAGGGCAGCTGCCCCTCTGGCTACCCCATGGCCCCTGGCAGCCAAAGGATCTTCTCATTTTCCCACTTGACACTTCCCAATAGTTTCCCATCACACTCAAAGCGAAAACCAAACTCTTGACTATGGCCTGCAAGGCCCTGTGTGCCCTGACCCCATCTCCCACTCTTCTAAGCACCATTGTCCTCATGGTAGAATGGGCTCCCCAAAATGACTGCCACCAGTGTCTATGTCCCCAGGGGGAGTCTAAGATGCCTCCTGCCTCTCCAGGAGGCTCTCCAAGATCAGCTAGTGGGTCTGACCTAGGCTCCTTTCAAATTACTGCCTCCGTGCTGGGTCTCAGAGCAAGTGAAATTTTGCATGCACCCTCTAAGGATGGAGTCTCTGTTTCCTACAACCCTCCAGCTTTCCTGTACACAATCCCTGCTGGCCTTCAAATCAAGACATTATGGGAGGTTCACCTTCCCAGTATAGGACACCCAGGCTGGGGAGCCCAATGAGGGGCTTGGACCCCTTGCTCCTCGGGAAAACCCCTACAATTGTGATTATTCTCCCAGTTTTGAGTTGCTTACCCAGAATTGTGGGTATTTACTATATATACCACATCTCTGCCTCTCTTACCTGTCTTGTTGTGGTTCCTTCTTTATGTCTTTAGTTGTGGAGAATCTTTTCTGCTAGTCTTCGGGTCATTCTCATCAATAGTTGCTTTGTAAACAGTTGTAATATTGGGGCACCTGTTGGAGGAGGTGAGCTCAGCATCTTCCTACTCCACCATCTTGGCCACCTGTTATTCTTTATCATCACACTTTATATCCTTCTCAGCCCCTAAGAGTCTGCAATTATTTGCTTTGTAAATTTACTGGTTCATTGTCTTTCCAACCAGACTATGAGCTCCTTGAGGGCAGGAACCATGTCTGTCTTGTTCAAGGCTAGAGCCTCTGTACCCAGAAGAGGGAATGAGACTTAGTGGATGCTCAAAAAATATTTGGGGAGGGAGGAAGGGAGGGGAAAAAAGGGAGGGCAGAGAGAGAGAGAGAGAAATGGGGGGAAGGAAAAAGGAAGGTCTGGCAATTCTCAGAGCCCATGAACTACCCACTACACCTCCCTTGCTTCCACCCAAGAGATGGTTCAGATCAGAGATTAGATCTCAAGTCTCCAACTTGGTAGCTCAGAACTGCTTTTACTAGAGAAACAGAATATACAGGTAGCAGAAGCAAAATGTGTAAATGCCTGTAAGTTCTTTGAAAGCAGTGACCACAGTTTGTTTACTCTTTTCACTGGTGTGCTGGTGTGTGCACAGACCCTGACCTTGAGTGGGTGTTCAATACACGTTCCATGAATGATTTGAATGGCTTTTACCTGAAGGAACTCTAAGATAGTCTTGTCTTGGTTTCCCCATTAAATGAGGCAAGCAGTTCTGATATCCACTTCCACAGGACTGCTGCCAACCTTAGAAATTCATCCTGGAAGAAAGGACTGGCAGTCACTTCCAGTTGTTGGGGATTCTCAGCTGCCCTGGCTACACCTGCAGCCCTGCCCTTCCTAGGTGACCCCAGTGGACTGGCCTCTCCCAGCAGCTGGAGCATATCGTTAGTTATGAGCACTCTGCAGGAAGATGTCTAACTGCCCTTGCTAGCACATAGTTAATCCCCCAGGGGGCTTCCTCTAATTAAAACCAAAACCGCAATTATAGCTGTGCTAAAGCATATGCACATGGTGCTGCTTAAAAGGGACAGATTTACAAGGTGTTAACAACTCCAGAGGCAGCCCTGTCCCAGCACTGAGTGCTACAAATCATCAAAATTGGAACCAAATGAGTCACTGGGGCTCAAGATACAATATGCTAAATATGCTCCTGCCACAGGGCCTTTGCACTTATGATTTATACTTAAATCATGAATTTAAGTATGGTTTATGATTTTCAATCCATTGCATTTTTATCTTAATTGACCCTCAAATTGTCTCATCTTTGGCCAGTAGGAACCTCTTGGCTCCTGAGTCCTTTTGACATATCTCCATTGGTTTTATATGTAGTGAAACATCTAGGTAGTATGACAAAATATTCCAGGCTTTTGTTGTCCTCACTTCTTCCTCAGACCCAGAACAGCCATTTCTCCAAGGAGTCCTGGTTTCTTTCAATGGGAAATGGTAGTTCAAGACCACAGTCTGAATGCTGGGAATGCTCATTGCTACTGGACTGGTCATTATTTCTAGACCTTGTCAGTGGACAGAACTATAATAGCTCATGAGTTCATACTGGTACTTTCAATTCTAACTTAGAACTCAGGTTGTTTATTCAACTTCTTTATATTTGTATCTTTTTTCTTATGGACTGAGAATTCTAGTTCTTAATGTCACAGAGGATGATAGCAATAGTCCGTAGTTAGTCATTTTCTTTTCTTTTTTTTTTTTTTGTGGTACGCGGGCTTCTCACTGTTGTGGCCTCTCCCGTTGCGGAGCACAGGCTCTGGATGCGCAGGCTGCAGACGCGCAGGCTCAGAGGCCATGGCTCAGGGGCCCAGCCGCTCCGCGGCATGTGGGATCTTCCTGGACCAGGGCACGAACCCGTGTCCCCTGCATCAGCAGGTGGACTCTCAACCACTGCACCACCAGGGAAGCCCTAGTCATTTTCTTGATCCCATGCTATACACACAACAATCTTAGATTAATAATACTAACGCTATTACCATTAATTATAATTACTGAGAAGAGATTTAAAATTTTTGCATAGGTGATCCCATTCCCTTCCCCATTTTTAACTTTATTATATAATAAATGTTTTAATCCTACATTCTCTTCTTTTCAACCATCACCTATCTTGGTTCTACAAGTAAGTATATATTAATGTTCACCACCAGTCTTTATTTTGACATCTCTCCACAATGTTCATTTTTTTTCCATATTAAAGTTTCCTTTATTTAAAAAAAGAAAACCAGGATTGCAAAGACAAGGCCTTAGGGAAATTGGCTACCAATAAAAGTTGAAAAGAAATCTTAAATAATCATTTCAGAAATGGTTAACCATCTAAGTCTGGCAATGGTGTAGAAAATGGGCAGTTTCATAACTTGTTAACGGGAATGAAAATTGTTACAGCATCTCTGAAGAAAAATGTGGCAATGCATTACTAGTGTATTTGAACTTGCATACCTCTTGACTCAGCAGTTCTCCCTCCGGAATCCATCAAAGGTGAAGGGGCCTTTAGGCATACAAAGATATACCATGTTCATTTTTGTTGTCTGAAGCTCATTTTCTAACAGATTCTTCAGGAAAGACTCATGGAAACAATATTCTCCAAGTTCCTGTGTGTGGATAATAGTTTGTGTCCTTTGCATTTGAAAGTCAGTTTTGATGGATACAAAATCCTTGGTTATCATTTTCTTTCCTCCAGTATCTTAAATATGTTGCTCTATCTCATTTGACCATAAAGTAGTGCTTTCAAAAAAAATATGATGACAACCTTATGTTTTTTCTTTATGTAAGGACTCTTTTTGCCTGATACCCAATTTTTCTTTATTTTTCTTAAAAGTCTAGGAATTTTACTGCAACATGTCTTGGTCAGTTGAGGTCAATATTGTCAAGTATATAATGTTCTCTTTCAATATATAATTTCAAAAAACTTTTTTTTTGCTTCAAGAAAGTTTTCTTGAATTGTAGTTTTTAGTATTTATTCTCTTTATGTTTTTGGGTTTTTTTCACTTGATTTTCTCTTTTAGATACTCCTATTATCCATATGATGTATCTTCTTTGCCTACCAATATATGTCATTTTCTCTTGAAATGTTATATGCTTTTCTTCATATCATTTTGATTCTTTAGGAACTTTCTCCCTTCTCTCAAGGTATTATTTGTTGTGTTGATTCACTCTATTCCTTCTGGTTAAGACTATTTTTTAATGGTGTTTCTTTTATTTCTAAATATAATATCTGAGTTTTTCCTAATTCTTTTATGTCATTTGGAAATAGTACATTGCATTTCTAGTCTACTTTATAAATATGTTTCTCTGGAATGCTTTCATTATCTGTAGGGACGTTACTGCCCATATTCCTTTTTATTTTAAAAAGTTTATTATTTTTTTCCTAAACAATAATTTTCTATGGGATTTGACCTTGACCTTGATAGTTTTCTGAGGCTCATTTTTATGTTAAATTAGTTTACCTGAGCATTTGGAAGGAGGCCATTTAGAATATACTCACAGTTCAGGGGCACTTTTCTAAATCCTTGGAGCTCCCTTTTTGGTGTTTTTAATGTCCAGAAACATGGTTGCTTTCTGAGATATTCTGGCTCTATTGCCCTCTCCTGCTTTAGTCAGGGCCTTCTTTTTCCTTCATCTCAATCATCTCTGTCCTGCTCAATTTTGAATACCTGTTGGCTCTGGGGTTTATCCCCTTTTCAGGTCTGTCAGACACAGGTTGCCTAACTTGGCTTCCTCTGGCACAGACTTGATATCCATAAATTTTGTGACTGTTGATGGCTTCCCCACAGTGTACTTAGAGTTAAGGGGAACATTTTGTTACTTAGTTTTGCTATAACTGTTGTCCATGGGTTTTGGCTTGCTATCTATCTGCTCTATTTTCATGTGGGAGTTTAGGAAGATTCAAAGATGAACTGTGCTTCTATCATTACTGCCATCTTCCCAGAATTTTCCAGAAACTTTCAATTTAGATTGGATCGAATTCACTAGGCTGTAAGGTAAGCACAAAAAACAGGAGGCGGAGGAGGTGATGGTGGTGGTGTTTGCTATTGCTGCTGTTGTTGCTATTGTTTTTTCGTTGTTGTTGTTTTTGAGGTACGCGGGCCTCTCACCGCTGAGGCCTCTCCTGCTGCGGAGCACAGGCTCCGGATGCGCAGGCCCAGAGGCCATGGCCCACGGGCCCAGCCGCTCCACGACATGTGGGATCCCCCCATACCGGGGCACGAACCCGCGTCCCCTGCATCGGCAGGTGGGCTCTCAACCACTGCGCCACCCGGGAAGCCCGCTATTGTTTTTAAATATCGAATTTTAAATGTTTTCAAGTTGTCAACATTTAACAATGGCAAGATTTCAACTACATGTTCAGATTTCTGACTTCTCTAGAAAAACCGAAGTTCTGGATACAGTGGGCCTACATTTCAACATGGCAACACTGGACTGGACGGCACAACGCTGACCCCATTCAGAGGGTATGTGTGCTCTCCAGCTTGCTGCAGCCCCATTCCAGCTTACTTCACTTACTTATGTTATGTGTTTGGTCCCATAGCTTTTGAGTTTACAACCTCTGTACTATGGGGACTCTGGGTGAATTCATTTCTTACAGCTGCTTGTAACAAAGTACTACAAACTGGGTGGCTTAGAACAACAGAAGTTTATTGTCTCACATTCTTGAGACCAGAGGTCTGAAAGCAAGGTGTCAGCAGAGTCATGCTCCCTTTGAAGGTGCTAGGGAAAAACCTGTTCTAGTCTTCTCTCCTAGATTCTGGCAGTTCCTTGGCTTGTGGCAGCAAACTCCAGTCTTCACATGGTGTTCTACCTGTGTGCATGTTCCACCTTTGTCCAAATTGCCATTTTTGTAAGAACACTTACATATTGGATAGGGGCCCACCTATTCTAGTATAATCTCACCCAAATAAGGTCATATTCTGAAGTACTTAGGGTTAAGACTTCAAAATATGAGTTTGGAGTGGTGGGGAGGGGGGGAACACAATTCAACCCACAATACTGGGTTTCTACAGTTTCTCTTTGGGAGAAAAATCCATGGGCCCCAAGGTCCCTAGAGGCCCCAGAAAAATTCAAACCCAAGCCCACATCTCTCCAAGTATTTGCAGGGGAACAGGTTCCCATTGAGGGTGGTTAGATACTATCTGTGTTTCTCCAAGGCTGTTTTGAGGGCCCCTAATCAGCCTGCTTCAAAACCAAATGGGGAGAAATCTCCATATGAAACTGGTAAGGGAGAGAGAGCAGGCTGATATGAGAAGCTTTCTTTTCCAGTGAAGTCTGAGCCCACACTGAAAGTAGTCTCTCGTCACTTACTTTTCTTACAGGGAATAGCCCATTGAATCAAACCCAGAAAGGGCAAGGGATCCAGCCAGGGTCACAGAGATCAGTGCAGGGAGATGGACCCCCCTGGATCCACACAGTCCAGAGTCATCACATAATACGAATCAGCCTCAAAGTATGAATTCTAGAAGAGAGCTTTGGCAGGGCCATCCTAGACAGATCTGTGACCTTGATGATGCTTGTTTCAAAGAATCCCTACTTCCCCAAGTTCATCATCCAGCTGAACTGCCCAGATGTGCCCTCTGCCACAGTTGGACACAATTCTGAGGTACTGTATCACCATGGTATGGTTTTGGCCAGGTCCACCAAAAACTGCATTTTCATTGACTCCATATTTTTTAGATGCCTTTTTTCTGTATGTAAATAAATATTTTAAAATACATTTAAGAAGAGATACTTAAATTTTGAAAAATCACATCACAACTATAAATGCAAAAGCAACATCTATCTCTTGTTATGACTAGAAGGTATCTAACAAGTAAATAATGTTATTAAATTCTCGCTAGATACTCTTGCCTACCTGAAAACTTTGAACTTGAGGAATGTTCTCTATTTAAAAAATGATTAATGTCAGAGAGGTGCTGAAGACATACTACCTCCTGAGACTTTCTTTTTAAAGATATCAGAAGGACTAATGAAGACTTAGAAATGGAATAACACTCCCCCAGTGTAATTCAGTGCTTTTCAGAGTCCTGCCTAGGTCCCCTTGGGTACACCCATGGTGCTCCATCCACACTTGAATGGGAGCTGACACAGTGGGGAAAGAACTGGAGGAAGAATTCATTGATGCCATTAACTCTCTTCCCTATATCAATCAGCAGTTGGTGTATGACAACCACCCCAAAGCTCAGTTGCTTGAATCATTTATTACTGTAGCTCATGCATTTGTGGGTCAGCTGGAACTCTGTTCATTATGACTGGGCTTGATCATGTGACTGTGGATTGGCTGGGAGTTTGCTCCAGGCTGGACTTGGCCAGCTGCTTGGCTGGGGCAGCTCTGCTCAGTGTTTCTCACTTTTGTCCTGTGGGATCCCAGAAACATTCTTCTCATAGTGATGGCAAAAACACAAGGCAGCAGGTGAAAACATGAGAGGCTGTGTAAGACCTAGGCACCCTCTCATTTCTGCTTCATCTTATTGGCCAAAACAATTTACATGGCTTAGTGTAGAGTCACCTCTTTTGTAGGAGGAACTGCAAATGGCATAGATACAGAGAGAGGTAAAGAACTGGGGCCAATGATAAAACTTCCCACAATAATGCAATTGTTTGCATTATTTTTACCAATTTTGCCACTTGTAAGATAATGACATTGTGCTATAGTTATCAGCTTTTCAGCCTTTTCACCCTGAGGGCGTTGTGAAATTTTTTCTCCACAGGTCCAAATTCTGAAAGATTTTTATGTCTTAAGTAAACTGCATTTATTAAGGTGCAATATCTTTTAGGTTTTTGAAATAGTACTGTCTTCTGGGACCTCAATTTTGAAACCACTAGATTAGATTCCCTTTACATATCTAACATTCCATTTTTCCAAGATTCTACAAATCTATTAAGCAATTATTCTATGATTCTTTGCTTTTAACATATTCTAGAATCTAGTATTTTTTTGTTATATACTTCTAGGACTCAAAAACTAGACAATGAAACTACACTTCCAGAGAGTCTGTGTGTGTATTTCTAAGATTCTCTGATTTTCTTCTAAGAGTCAAAGACTTTATGTGCTAGCCCTTCTTAAAATATCAACTGAAGTGTTTTCCCTTGCATTTTAAAATGTCTTTTGCCCTGTTTCCTCATGCAGGATAAAGTCTGTTTTAGTGAAAGTGCCATGTGCACTTGAAAAGAATTCTGCTGTTTTTAGGTAGTCTATAAATGCTAGTTAAATATAGTTGTTTAATGGTGTTCACCCTATATTCTTGCTGATTTTATGTTTAGTAATTCTATTGATTACTGAGAGAACTGTACTGAAGTCTTCAACAATAATTGTGGATTTGTCCATCTCACCTTTTAGTTCTATTTGCTTCCTGTATTTTAAAGCTTTTCTGGTGATGCATGCATACACACTTTAGGATTGTTTTGTCTTCTTAGTGAATAGATCCACTTATCATATTTAATGTTTCTTTTTACCCCTAGTAATCTCTTGGCTCTGAAATTCACTTTGATATTAATGTAGTCACTCTGGCTTTCTTGTAACTAGTGCTAGCACAGTATATAATTTTCATCCTTTCAATTTTAACCTGCCTATATAATCATATTTAAACTGAATTTCTTATAGACAACATATAGTTGGGTCATTTTAAAAAATTCATTTAGGCTGTCTATAACTTTTGATTAGTATGTTTAGACCATTTACATTTAATGTACTTATTATTGATATGTTTGGATTTAAGTCTACCATTTTATTATTTGTTTTCTGTTTGTTCCCTCTATTTTTAATTCCACTGTTCTTCCTTTCCTGACTATTTTTGGGGGTTATTTGAACATGTTTTAGTATTCCACTTTAATTTATCTATTGTGTTTTTTTACTATATCTCTTTATATAGTTATGCTTAGAGGCTGCTCCATTGATTGAAATAGATGTACATACTTGTCACAGTCACTTAGAGTTAATATTTTATGACCTCAAGTGGAATGTAGATACCTTACCATCAGATATGTCTGTTCACCCTCCTCTCTTTATGTCACATCTTATGTATTATGTCTTATGTATTACATCTACATACATTAAAATTTCCATCAGATAATGTTCAGACAAATTTTCACTTATAGCTTTCAAATGTATTTTAACGAGTGCAAGAGAAAAAGAATAGTCCACTATTTTTTACTCAGATATTTATCATTTTATGACCCATTATTACGATTTATGTTGCTCTTTCTTCATTTCTGATCTTCCAAGTTCCCTTCTGTTTCCTTCTATTTGGAGAACTTCCTTTAGCAATTCTCTTAGAACAGATTTGCTGGCTATGAGTCCTCTTAGTTTTCTTTCACTTGAGACTGACTTTATTTCACCTTCATTCCTGAAGTGTATTTTTGCTACATACAGAATTCTGAGTTGACAGTTCTTTTCTTTCAGCATTTTAAATATGTTACCCCACTTCCTTCTCATCTTCATGGCTTCTGCTGTCAAATCTTCAGCCAAAATGTAGGGGAAAAGTATTATAGGGGGTGTCAGTGAATAAAAATAGTGTTTTATTTTTCTGAATCTTGTATTGCTTATGGTATTTGTCAGCTTTTAAAAATTTGTGGTTTGTTTTCATTTTCTTCTCTCATTCTAAATAAATATTCACATTTATGCCTAAATGTATACTCATAATTTTCTTTTCTTTTTCTTAAAGAGGGTCATCCACGATGGTATAAACTTTAGACTTCACAAAAACTAGATCCTGTCCTGCTTCCACCCTCCACCTTTGCCCTCAATCCCTTCAAGGAGATGTCAAGGTGAAAAAAAGGCACTGGCTGAGTCCCAGCTAGATACTTCCTTCTTGGCCCAGTTCGGGAACTGAAAAATTCTGCAGGAGGTGCCTAGGCAGACAGCTCTGAGTAGCCTACTGCAGATTTCTGCAGGTCAGAGAATCAAGGTGAGACAGACACCTGACGCTGGCACAGGTGAGGCATCAAAAGCCAACAGTCTCAGCTGAAAATCAAAATGAGGAGGGCATAGCAGGAGCAGCCAGTGTGGCTGCAGGACTAGATATGCGAGATGTACGACTAGATGCTCCCTCCATCTTGGGATTGTGTGATGCCCTCTAGATTTAAACATAACCAAGCAGGGAAGAAGAATATTAAACTGAGATTTCAACCTCAGTCTCTGCTCCTCCTCCCTTCTCCCATCTCTGCCCAGCCATCCAGGTCTCCCTATTGTTTCTCCCAGGACAGGCCAAGCACACTCCAGCCCAGCCTCAGGGCCTTTGGACTTCCAATTCCCTCACTCAGATGGACCCTCCTATCTGAGTCTTCATGGGCCTCACTCCTTCACATCTTCTAGGTCTCTGCATGAAGCTTACCTCATCAGGGCACTTTCTCTGATCACTATCTATAAAATAACACTCCTTCTCCATCACTACCTATCCCTTCCCTCTGCTGGATTTTTCATCAGAGCACTTATCACCACTTATGACATTCTATCATATATTTGGGTTTTTTTGTTTTTAATCCATCTCTTCCATTGGAATACAAACTAAACTTAATGGTGGCAGAAGTTTTTATCTGACATATCATGGTAATATTCCTACCCCCTAATAAAAAGGAAAATACCTAGTACATAGTGGCCTTTGATGAACACTTGTTGGATAAATTAATTAATTATCTCCTACCTGTGTGAATGGAAGCTAATAAATTCAGTTTGTGCAAGGAAAAATAAAGTTATAGTTCCTGGAATTTGTACCTGGCTCGTCTATGCTTGGTGCTAAGATAGATTGACTTTTAAGAGTCTTGTTGGCTATAAGATTCTATAACCTGCCCTGTTTTTGTTTCTGAGTTTCTATAATACTGTGATTCTCTGTGTCTCTGTCAGGGATCTTGGAAGTCCTGGCCTCAGTGGCTCCCGACAGCTCACCCTGAAATATAGAGCCGTATCTTAATGACTCCAAGATGTACAGGATAAGCCAAGGGCACCCAGCTTGATTTCACATACCATTTCCAGCTTGGAGGGATAATTGGAAAGATTATCACCAGGAAATTGTTTACAGGACAAGCAAACTCCAGACACAGCCATCACCACCTCCAGCCCCTGCCTGGTTTTAATTTCACGTAAATGGTTTTCTGAGCAGACAAAAGGGTAGAACCCTGCATGATTTGGTGGGTTTATGGGACAAAAAGAGGGTGCCCACAGACATCAGGGATGTCCCAACCATCATGGGAAAGGAAATGGTCCTGAGACAATGGGCACACCCCAAGCCAATAGGACGGTTCAGTCCCAGGGCCAGCACACCCACATGCCCACTGAGACAAGGCAGGTGATCTAAACAAGCAAAGACAGCCAGATGGAGGCCAAGGTAGATAGGACATCTGTATCACTTCTCAAGAAGGCAACTCTGACTAATTTTTACCAATCAGGCATGCCAGTGTGGCCAGATTTTCTGATTTCTCTTTAAAAGCCAAAAACCCAATTTTGTACATGGAATCTCCCAATTTTAAATGTTGGTAACAGAATCAAAATTTTTGAGAGCACGATTTTCTAGTTAATATTTCCACCTAACAAGTAACTCCAAATTCAGTGACATAAAGCAACCATTTCATTACGTCCATGTATCCTTTGTGTCAAAAGTCTAGACAGGGTACTGTGGGGACAACTTGACTTTGCTCCACGGTGTCTAGGGTTTCAGCTAGGAAGATTCAAATGGTTGGGGCTAGAATCATCTGGAGGCTTCTCTGCTGGTGCCTGGGCTGGGATGACTCAAAGGCTAGGACTGTCTACTGGAGCAAGTGCCTACATGTGGCTTCTCCATGTGGCCTGGGTTTCTCACAGCATGTGGCTGGGTTCCAAGACAGAGTATCCAGAGAGTGAGCACTGCAAGAGAGCCAGGTGGAAGCTGCATGACCTTGTATGATTTAGCCTCTAGTCCCATAGTGTTACTTCCAAGATACTCTACTGGTCAAAGCAGCCACATACCCACCTGGATTCAAGGGAAGGGGTATACAGACCCTACCTCTTGAGGGAAGGAGTATCAAAGAATTTGCAGCCATTTATAAAAACACCATATACCTGTGGTCTTGCCAAATGGGTCTGCAGGCTGGGTTTGGGCAGCCAAAGGGGAGAAGTGAATAAACGATCCAGCTCATACAGTGAGGTGAAGACCAGCAGTGACATCCCAGAGCACAGATATGAGCGTGGAGTCAAGAGCAGAGGGGTGCCTGTTTGGGTGGGCTTCCCCTGCAAAGCACAGCCACCTGAGACCTCTGGTCCAGACTCCAATCCATGCACTATCATAGTGTCTGCTTATGGCCACCCTTTCCCCTGTCCACAGACTTGGGCTGATCTCAAGCCACTGCCTGACCCCAGAATGCACCCTCGGCATGGCCAAGACATCCACTTCCTCATGGACCCAGAACCCCAAACCTTTCCCCTTCCTCTGCCTCTCTAGGAGGATCTTTCATTAAGCCCTTGGACATTAAAGACTGATCCTACCCTTTTCCTGAGCAATCTGACTTAAGTGCTTGCTGTGAGCCCAAGTTCTCCCAAGGGGAAATACCTTCATTACCATCCTCTCAAAGGCGATCCCCAGAGGAACGCACGGAAGTGGGTGTGCAAGGGAGGAGTGAGCATGGACTTTCTGCCAAGCACTGTGCTGGCCTCTTTACACCTGTTCTGTCCTGTAATACTCACAATGACCTTGTGAAGCAATTGTTCCCATTTAAGAGATGAGCAAACCAAGTTTCACAGAAAGTACATAACTTGTCCAGGGTCACCTAGGCAAGTGGGTGGGTTCATACCAGTTGGAACCATGGGATTGACTCTGAAGCACAGGAATGCAGGACAAGAGAAGACCAGCCTATTTAGAATGGAGGAGGTGGGTTAGGGAGGAATGAGGTAGGCCAGGTGGGACCAGAATACGAAGAGCCTTGTAAGCCCCACAAAGAATCCTCAACTTGATGAATCAGGCAGCAGGGAACCATTCAAAGTTCTTGAGCTGAGGGGTGACTCTACTAATTAAGGCCAGTGATGATGCAAGCAATTCCTTACAAAGTGTTTTATTTTGCAGATCTTTTTTCTGTGCATTTCTTCATTTGATTCCCACCCATATGGTTGGGCTCCCCATTTGCATATAAGCAAAGTAAGAGTCCTAGAAATTATAATATGCGAAAAGTGCTAGTGGCAAAGCCAAAACCAGAATGTAGGTCTCCTGTCTCCATACCCTAGTCAGTAAGGGGCAGTGGGGACTGCGTTGTACTGTGGAACATCTGCCATTCTGGCCACCCAGCATCACTTCCCCTTAGCCCCTCCTTCCCTTTTGGAATCTCTCCCTTCCACCTCTCACTCCAAGTGATTCTAGTGGGGCTGTCAATCGTGTGGTCCTATAGTGGGTGGGCACAAGGTCAGGCTGACCAATCAGAATCCTTCCCAAGGATTAGCATAGATGCTAAGGGAGGGTTAGTCTCAGTGTTTTCTCTAGGGCTGGCAACAGTAAGGATCACAAAAGTCAGGAGTCTCTGGCAACTGTCTTTACTGTCATGTGGGGAATGCCTGCTTGAGGAAGAAGACAGCAGAGAGGACAGCTAGGCTGAGAGGTAGAGGGCTGGAGACGGGCCCAGTGACACCAGTGAGAGCCCCCAGGTTCAGCCATGCCTGGCCTCTCAATTGTCAGAGCCACTCTGACTGCTTTTCTTTCACTTGTACCTGAAGCAGCCCTGACACACAGATTTAGGAGTAAGACAGACTTGGGTTCTCTCTGAGCCTCATTTTCTCCATCTGTAAAATGGGAATAATCAAACTAACAGACTTCCTGGAGAAGTAAATATACTTCATAAACTATAAGGTTACAAAAAGAAAAGAAAAGAAAAGAAAACAGAAGGAGAGAAAGGCATAAGGGAAAAGTCTAGTAGGAATGAATAAAAGTTACTGCCATTTGCAAGTAATATAATTATCCTCAAAGAAATTTTAACCTGCAGACATTATAATAGAACTCGATAATCCATATTCAGAAGCCAATAGTGTTTCTATATTCCAGCAATGACAAATTTTAAAACATAATTTTTTAAAACAACTCGTTCACTCTAGCCACAGAATCTATAAGATCCCCAGGAATAAATCTAACAGGAGATGTGCAAAACCTCTATGGAGAAACCTGTAAGTCTATATTGAAGGACATGAAAGAGGGCCTAAATAAATGGTGGAATATGCCAAATTCACAGATGGGAAGGCCCAATATTATAAATATGGCAGGTGTTCCCCCAATTTAATTTATAGATATAATACAATTTTTGTCAAAGTCCCAATAGGGTTTTTCATTGAACTTGAAAATTTGAGTCCTAAAATTTATGTTGGAGAATAAATGATCAGAAATACAAACCCTAAAAAAGGAGGACTTATCCTATAAGACATCAAAATCCACTCACTCTAAGGTTGTAGTGATGAAACCATGAAATACCAAATACAGATTTGTTATGTCCCACTGTTAAGGAATGCCTTTTTGGATTAGTTAACAATCCAAATTAGGAAGTATTTTAAAACAGTGCAGCTACTTTCAAAATGACAGAGTGGACAGTATTTTTTATTCACAGAGCTCTCTCTCCTGTAAGAGGATTATACTTTCTGTGCCATTGACATCAGGCCTGGCCACGTGACTTACTTTGGCCAAAGATCTGAGGTTGAATGATGTAATGCCACTTCTGAGCAGTTGCTTTAAGAACCATCACATTCTACCATGGTTTTTCCCCCCTTCCACCAGAGCAGCATATCCCAAATAGGGTCACTGGGTCCCAGAAGGAACCAGCTGGGTCTTAGAAGGAAGATTCTTTGGAGAGAGCTGCAGCCAATCCTGTTGTAGGGTGAGCAAGAAATAAACTTTTGTTGTTTTAAACCAGTGAGATCTGACATTTGTTACCTCTGCATAACTTAGAGAAGCTGACTGATACAGAAATATAACCAATGAATTGATAAAATTTTTGTTCTTTGTTAGAGTATAAATGGCAACCTTTTATAAGTAGTACATTGATGCTTTACATCGGTTTCTGGTCATTCTAATAAACAGAAGCATTCCCCCCAAATATTTACAAGGATTTATATTTTTAAACAAGTTTGAGGAAATGCCACTGTCTTCCACAATGAAATCCATCCTTCATTTTAGGATATTAAAGACTGCAAAGTCCTGCAATGAGGAAAACTTCATTGACTCAGTGCTTCCCAAAATCACTTGGTGACAGAATCTGCCATTTAATGTATCATGAGAGTTTGGGACACAGGTTTTTCTCAAAATGATTTTTTTTCTTTGCTATTAGGTGGTAAGCACTAGGTGCTTTACATGTATTATACATTTAAATATTATAACAACCTCTTTTATTTTAGTTTTATTTATTTTTGGCTGTGTCGGGTCTTTTCGTTGTGGCACGCAGCCTTCTCTCTAGTTGTGGCATGCGGGTTTTCTCCTCTCTAGTTGTGGTGCGCAGGCTCCAGGGCATGTGGGCTCTGTAGTTTGTGGCATGCAAGCTCTCTCGTTGAGGCGCACAAGCTCAGTAGTTGCGGCATGCGGACTTAGTAGCTCCGAGGCATGTGGGATCTTAGTTTACTGACCAGGGATCGAACCCGCGTCCCCTGCATTGTAAGGTGGATTCCTTACCACTGGACCACCAGGGAAGTCCCTATAACAACCTCTTTGAGAGAGGCAACATTATTCCTATTTTACAGTTGAGGAAATGAAGGCTTAGAGAGACAAATGGCTTGCTCAGAGAAACCACAGCAAAAAAAAAAAAAAAAAAATGGCGGAGGCAAGGCTTCTTGAATCCAGGTCTGGAAACAAAGACTGAGCTCTTAACCCACCTAACTTCCTCTTGCCTCCAAAATCACCTCCCGGCTCTGGAGCTAATGGTTGATGCTGCAGTATCCACTGAATCCAGTCCTCTCCAATTTTCTCCTGACCACACCTCCTCAGGCTCCTCATACCACCTTTGTGACCATCCCCTTCTCACTCAGGGCTTCCTTCCTGCTACCATCCTTACACTTCTTCTCCATCCTTAAGCCTTCTTTGAGGCTTAGTTCATGACTCCTCCTCCAAGAAGCCTTCTGTGACTACTTCTCTCCACAGTGAACTCTCTCTGACTTTATACAAATAGATAGTGGAGCAGAACATTTCCCTGAGATGTAAATTCTCAGACACCCCCTTAGACCTACTGAATCAAAAACTCCAGGGAGGGCTTCCCTGGTGGTGCAGTGGTTGAGAGTCCGCCTGCCTATGCAGGGAACACAGGTTCATGCCCTGGTCTGGGAAGATCCCAAATGCCGTGGAGCGGCTAGGCCCGTGAGCCATGGCCGCTGAGCCTGCGCGTCCAGAGCCTGTGCTCCACAATGGGAGAGGCCACAACAGTGAGAGGCCCGTGTACCACAAAAAACAAACAAACAAAAAAACAAAAAAACTCCAGAGATAGGGCCCAGCTGTCTGGGTTTTAACAAGTCCTCCTGGTAAGATACCAATGCACTTCAAGTTTGAGAACCGCCAGTCTAAGCCGACAACTTTGGTTCCTTTCCCCTGACCAGAAGTTAGTGTAGGAGACATTGGACAAAATTCTGGACATGTGAGATGAGTCTGTAGGGAGGGGGCTTATGGGAAATTTCCTCATTCTTAATAAGAGAAATAGAATGAAAGACTCTACTCATTAAGATCCTTTTGTTTCAAACCGTAGAAAATCCAGCTAACGGGAGCTTAAATGAATAGGGGTTTTATTCTTCTCACTTTCAAAAAATCTAGAGCTAAGCAGTGGCTAGTGTTGGCTTGATGGTTCAGCAATATCTGTGATTCTCTTGGCTTTTCCCTCTGAACACAGAATGGCTGCCACAGATCAAGTGCAACATCATATTCTAGGCAGAGGGAATAAGTGAGGAAGGCTGCTGCAAGCCACGTCTGTCCCTCTGATAGGGGAAAGTAGAGGCTTCCCAGAAGCCCCCAGGAGACTTCCATGTATGTCTCACTGGCCAGAATTGGCCATGGGGGCACCTCTGGCAGCAAGGGAGACTGGTTAAGTGGGTATTTGGGTTTTCCAACCTCTATAATGAAGGCAGGCAAAGAAGGGTTGGGAATGATGTGGGGTGAGCAAATCCACAGTGTCTTCCTCGCTGAGTTAAGGTCTAGCTACTCACAGCTGAAAAAGTTCCTGACAGGAAGTGGTACCAGTAGGTGGAGGGATAAGTAAAATGGTGCAGAAGTCAGGCCTAGGGTCGGTGTGCAAACTAATGATGCTCCACCACAGTAGGTACAGATTTCTCCAACATGCCTTTCTGCTTCTCCTCTCTTACTGTCTGTTTACCACATAATAATTCCTCCTGGAATATCAGAGGAATGGGCCCTCAGAATTTACCAAAAGATGCGGATAGGGTAGAGCAGTTCGGGATCTGAGGTGGGAGAGACCCAGGGCTAACTTCTGGTTTGCCACTTCCATGCTGTGTGACTTTGGCCAAGTGGCTCCACCTCTCTGAGTGTCAGTTTCTTCATCTGTGAAATGGAGCTAATGAGACCCCCTGTCTCCCCTCAGGGAGGTATGAGGATAAAATGAGATCAGCTACATAAAGCAACGAGCTCTGTGCCTAGTACTAAGGTAAATGCTCAGTGAACTGGTATCTAGTGTCAATATTATCAATTATTTTAGCACAATCCTGCTGTGGTGGAGTTGAAGATGTTGCTGTTTAGACATCAGGCCATGGGAAATTAATGGGCAGCATTCTTATTATACCTCCTTTGAGGACTGCCTTAATGAAATACAGAATGAAATTCTTATTAGCACATCAGTCATTTCTGTGTAAATGAGTGTCATCCTAAGCATGAAAGTGGTGCCCCTGAGTGTAGGGGGAAGAAGATGCCAACCCCCTTAGCCCCTTTATCAGCAGCTCAAGTCTAGTGGGGGGAGGGGAGGTCAGTGACTGTCCCCCTCCCAGGATGGAGGTGGCCAGCATTCTGAGCTACCCTCCGCATTTCCTGACATTTGTGGTTTAATCAAGCCCCATTAATGCCTCCAAGTTTCAAAGCCCAACACAGGAACCATGAACTCCTACGGCCTCTGACGGGAATCGGTGGCTAAAGCCAACGGGAACTCTTTGAAAGGTAATTAGTGTCCTTTGAATCCAGGGCCCCTTGATTTTGCTTCCTGTCTTTAAATGGTCACAGGAGATTTTGCAGCAAGGGGGAAAACAAAAAGGCAGCAGCAAGAGCTCCTTCCACTGGGCCTTCTGCTGCCTGTCAAGTTGCGCTGTGGCCTGAGAGAGGACGCTTGCGAACGTGGTCAAGGGTGGATGAGTTGTTGAGGAGCTGTTTATTCATTCATTCATTCATTCATTCAGGCTCATGCTCTGTGCCAGGCACCATGCTAAGCAGTTTTCATTGATGTGCAGGTTTCATGGATCACTCATTCATTTTTAATATCTCTGTGTTAGACACCAAGCTAGGCCCCACAGCCCCTAAGCTTATTGTTTAGTGGAGCAGGCACACAATAAACAGGTAAATAAATAAAAATAATTACTTTGAGAATAAAGTACCAAGAACTAAATAATGTTCCTTCAGCAAAGAATGAAGGAGAGTCTTTACAATGGGGAGTGAGGGAAGGCCACTCTGAGGAGAGAACGGTACCAGGAGGCACCATGATACATATAAGCCAGTAGTTTAATACAGGGCTGTAGGGGATAAGGGATTGATAGAGGGTTGTACCGGTTGCCATGGAAACCTATGGGTCATGATCAGCTCTGTTTGAGGAAAGCTTAAGGATGCTTTCTTAGGAAAGGAGTCAACACAGGCTAGGTAATGCTGTTGTAAAAAACCCTGGAATCTTAAACCACAAAGGTGGGTTTTTTGCTCAACACATCTAGCGTGGCATGGCTGTGGCCCTGCTCACACCATCATCCTCAGTCCAGGACCCAGTTGCTGTGGCAGAAGGAAGAGAGAATTCCAGAGAGTCTTGAACCTGCTCTTCAGTGCTCCAGCCTGGAAGAGATATGTGTTATTTGTAACCATGACTCATTGTGCAGATCTTGTCACAAGGTCCCAACCCAACCACGAGGGGACCAAGAAGTACTACCCCACAACACGCCCAGGAGAACAAGATGTGTTTGGTGAACAGCGTTAAGGACAACCTTAGCGGGTGACTGTGAACTGAGCCTTGCAACAGAGAAGCAGGACATGTAAATTGCAGACAGAGGGAGAAGGATGTGCAAAGGCACGGAGGCCTAAAACAATCTGGAATGTTCAGGTAGTTAGAGTGTTGGTAGGACAGGACATAGAGCTGGAAATGTAGTCACAAAACCCTATGTGATGGACACCATTATTATCTCCGTTTTTGAGATGAGAAAATTGAGGGCACAACTGATGAGGGGTGGGGCTGATATATGAACCCATGTGGTCTGATCCCAACATCTGAACTCTAAATCTCTATGCCACATTGTCTTTAAGATAGGGAAGGGCCAGATTACAAAAGATCCTCACTGCCAAACTAAGGATATTGGCCTCCACAGGCCAGGCAGTAACATTTACAAGCTGTAGTGGTTGTAGTGGTTTAAAATACATATACTTTATGTGCATATTACATATACAGGGATATTCTCCTCTCCTAAAAGAAATGTGGTCCCTCTAATTCTTCTTCAACTGGGAGGCCTTCTTTATGCATCTTTCCTTTGCCATCTTTTAATATAGATGAGGTTGAAGAGAAGTATTTCTTTCAAGTAAGGACACAGCCCAAGAGTAATTATTAATGATCACTAAAATTCAGTTTCCCTGTCAGGGATCAATAAAGAATGGTGGCAGGGCTTCCCTGGTGGCGCAGTGGTTGAGAGTCCGCCTGCCGATGCAGGGGACACGGGTTCGTGCCCCGGTCCGGGAGGATCCCACGTGCCGTGGAGTGGCTGGGCCTGTGAGCCATGGCCGCTGAGCCTGCTCGTCTGGAGCGTGTGCTCCGCAACAGGAGAGGCCACAACAGTGAGAGGCCTGCATACCGCAAAAAAAAAAAAAAAAGAATGGTGGCAAATGTGGCAAACTAGAAAGAATCACGTGCCATGCAAAAAGGGCAGCTGTTGGTCACTGCCATCCTATTGTTACATGTGGAAATGTGGGACATTTGTAGATATTTTAGATATTTTGTGAAATCTCCAAATTTAAAAATAATGACTTAAAGCATGGTGAAAGTCTAAGAAAATACATCTATAGATCAAAATACTCATGGGAGCGTGCGTTTGCGTCCTCCGTATGATAGATAGCCTCTAAGATGGCCCCAGTGATTCCACCTCCTGGTATTTATTCTCTTGTGGCATCCTTTCCTACACTGAGTCAGGGCCGGCCTGTGTGATCAACAGAATATGGCAGAAGTGACAGTGTGTGGCTTCTGAATCTAGCTCACAAAGGCATTGAGATTCTACCTTGTTCTCTTGAATCACTCACTCTGGGGTTAGCAGCCATGCCATGAGGACAGTCAAGCCATCCTGTGTTGAGACCCATGTGAAGAGGAACTGAGGCCTCCACCGACTGAACAGCCATGTGAGTAAATCTTCTTGGATAAGAATCCTTCAGCCCCAGTCAAGCCTTCAGGTAAGTGCAGTCCCTGCCAATACCTAACTGGAACCTCATGAAAGACCCTAAGCCAGAACTGCCTGGCTGAACTGCTCCCAAATTCCTGACCCATAGAAACTATGAGGGATAATAGACGATTACTGTTGTGTCAATCCAAGGGTGACAAACTTTTTCTATAAAGGGCCCGGTAGTAAATATTTCAGTCTGTGTGGATCATATAGTCTATGTTAAAAGTATTCAACTCTGAAATCAAAGTAGCCATAGATCATACACAAATGAATGGGTATGGCTGTGTACCAATAAAACTTCATTTACTGACAACAGTGGTGGGCCAGATTTGGCCTGAGGACCAGTTTGCAAATCTCTACTTTAAGCCACTTTGTTTTGTGATTTGTTATGTAGCACCGTATAACTAACCCACTCCCTGAATTTGTGGAGTGACCTGAATACCTCACATTTCCGACAAAGCACACTGTTGGTGATTTGGAGGCCGTATCAGATGCTGCTGGCACTACAAGCATCGAGGGGCGATGGTCCCAGGAAGAGACAATGAGCCCAGGCTTGGGCAAAGAGATGTATGGACCCAGGTGATGACATAGATGCCTTTTGTTCATCTTACCAATCAATATCACAGAATGATTTTACTGCCATAATGGAGACCATTTCCTCTAATTCTCCCTGTACAGTCTGGTGCTGACCATGAACTGTCTCTAGAATGAGCAAAGGGGACAGATAAGGAGGAAGCCTTCTCCTACCCCCAGTGCTGTGAAGAGTACTCAGAGCCAGCAAGGGGCAAGCTCCTAAGCTGGTAACAAGGCTGAGCCTTAAGCCTTGAGCCCAGAACAAAGAAACTCCCTGTAGAGGGTTCTAGGAACACTGCCTCTTGCCCAGTCTCTCGGCTCCTTCCATGTGCCCTCTGCAGCCTGTTCCTCACAGCCCCTCTGAGGACCCAGTTCCCACTCCTGCTGGGGTCAAGGTTACGGCTGGGCCAGAGCACAACCTGGGACAGACCTGAGCCTGAAACACAAATGTCCACATATGTGGTGGGTGAGGCCGCAGCAGGAGCAAGGTGCTCAGGAGCTGGGGAGGTGGAGGAAGAGAGACAGGGGGCAGAGAAATCAAAAGGGGAGGAGAAAAAGGAGGAAAGGGCCGGGAAGAGAGAATCAATTCATCCAGAAGAGGCTGGCTAGAGGGTGCAAACAATGTCGCCGGAATCTTGCCCCTCTCTTGGTCCATCTGTGTGAATCCCGTTCCCCAGCAGCCTAGGTAGCTCCAGCTTTTGGATTCTAAAGCTGCACAGAGAAGTGACAATACAATCCCAGCCGCATAATCGACTCTCAGGTCACACGCCCACATGCTATAACCAACCACTGTGTCCAGGGACTGCCTAAGTCACATTGGCTTGGGTCCAGGGCTCCACCCCCATCCCCCTGGACTGGAAGAAGAGACAACCAGGGCGTTTACTAGAAGAAAGGGGAATGTTTAGGGTTAGGGCAGGATAGAGTCACAAACCATAAATGCCTCCTTTAGAGTTTACTGGCTGATTGAAAATTCCCTTTCCAATCCCTTCCTTGTACAAAAGGGGAGATCAAACTCCAAGAGGAGAAGGACGTGCCTGTGGTTACACAGCTTGTCAGTGGTACTCTGCATTGAAGGTTTGTGTCCCTCCAAAATTCATATGTTGGGGCCCTAATTCCCATTGTGATGGTATTTGGAGGTGGGGCCTTTGGGTGGTAGTTAGGTTTAGATGAGGTCATGGTGGCGGAGCCCCTATAATGGGAATAGTGCTCTTGTAAGAAGAGGAAGAGACCAGAGGCACCAATCCCCCTGCCATGGGAGGGTACAGCAAGAAGCTAGCCATCTGCAAACCAAGAAGAGGGCCCTCAGCAGACACCAAATCTGTCGGTATCTTGATTTTGGATTTCCCAGCTTCCAGAACTGTGAGAAATAAAATGTTTGTTTGTAAGCCACCCAGTCTATGGTGTTTCGTTACAGGAGCCCAAGTGGACTGAGACAGTGACAAAACCCAGGCATGATTCCGGGTCTTGCTCTCTGGCAACTCTCTGCTCAGGGGCAAGGCCAAATGAGCCAGGAACCAAGGGAGCCAATGGGGTCTGAGGCCAGCCGGGAAGATTTATTGTTGCAGGGGGTGTCAAGGTCTTTGAGCAAGGGCTTGAAGGGTGGGCAGAGTTTCTAGGCACGGAGGGCAGGGAGGAGGACCGGGCTTCCCCCAAAGGGAGTTCTCTCTCTCTGGCTCTCTCTTCCTCTGAGGACCTAACTATCTTGTGGGAGAATAAGACAGGGGGACCAGCTGTTGCTACAGAGTGTGACCGGGACCTTATAGGAGAAAGCATTATAGAGGGGGGTGGGGGCCCAGGCACAGGCCTTTGTCCAGCTGGAGGAGGTCAAGGAGGCTTCCTGGGAGCAGTGATGTTTGAGCTGAATTTTTAAAGATGAGCACAAGTTAGCTAGAAGGAGAGAAGAGGGCTTCCCAATGATGGGACATCATACACAAAAGCACAGAAGTACAATAGCTCACGATGTGGTTGTAGAACAGTAAATACTTCCGTATGCTGGATGTGCCAGAGAAAGGGAAGCACTGAGGCTGGGGGTGTCAGCAGGCCCTGATGGCACAGCCTTGTGTCTGAAGTTGGCCAGAGCCCTGACTTTATTTCTCAAGCTCGGGGGGACTGAGGGAGGGCATGGGAGGATGTAAGATGGGCAGTGACCACTTGTAAATATGCAAGTGACTTTGATCTCGGGAGGGATGGAGGTGGCACAGGTTGTAGGGGGCAGAAGGCTGCCAACTCCAACCCCTTGACCAAAAGAGCAGTTCAGGAGGGATCCTGGGGTGACTTGTGTTATCAGTTCAAGTTTTGTGAAACATCTGTGGGGAGATAACCATGAAACTTGGTGTTTTCTTTCTGGAAGACAGCTGGGCAAAATGAGCTAAAGCCTAAAACATGCATATTCTTCAACCTAGAAGTTCTACTTCTAGGAATTTATCCTAAGAAAATCAGCAAAGGTGAGAGCAAAGACTGAGCTTCAAGGATGTCCATTGCCACACTCTTTATATAGGAAATAACTGGAGATGAACTGAATATCCAAAAACAGGAGGCTGGTCTAATGACTAGAAATCTGATGATGGACTCTTCTCTAGTCCTTCGACCTGTTGCTGCGGTAAAGATCAACGATTACCAGACATTTGTCCGTGGGCCAAGGCTGCTCGGTGAAAAAGTTGTTATTAGTCTATGGCAAAATCAGAAAAATAGAGACAACAACAAGATGTTCATAAAACTTTTTTTGTGTGTGTAACATTATCTCCATTCTACTTCTTTGGCTTAATGATGAGAAGGGTTGTTAACTTTTTTCTTCCTTCCTGGCTGCACATAACAAAAAATCCAATTAACAGAGGCATAAACATGTAGGGGCATTTTTTTTCACATTAAGAGAAGTCTGGAAGTAGCAACCACTGGGGAAGTTTCAGTGCTTACCAATGCTGGGCAAGTAGGGGTCTCTGTGATTCTCTTACCCTTTCCCTCATGGTCCCAAGAAGGCTGCCACTGCTCTTGGCAAGGTATATTCAAGGTAGGAAGAGTGGGGATGAGATGGTGTCATGACGTTTTCCCTTTTACAGGAAAGCAAAAGCTTTCCTAGAAGTCTCCAGCAGACTTCCTCTTATGTTTCATTGGCTAAATTAGGTCACAGGGTTACCCTCAGCTGCAAGGGAGTCTAGGAAATCAAGAATCTGGCAAAAGAAAATGGAATTTCCATGTTGGGTTTACTACTGATGATTAATTGCCAGGACAGGGTACACAGCCCCCTTAAACAAAACCAAGAAAGAAAGGGGTAGGGTGGTAGGAAATGGCTGTCAAGAGGGCAGCTAGCCACGCCTGCCACACTTGATGGAAAGAAAGTTGGCAACGTGAGGTCAGTTTCCCCTAATTTTTTGAAGGTGAAATTTACTAGTTCATGAAATGCTGAAGACTAAGAACCACTGGAATAGATGACTGGCTTTCAAACCAGATTCCTATGTTGCCCAGAGTTATTTAGGGGCTTCTGTCAGGGTGAGAAGGTGGGGAGAAGGGTGGAAGTACTAGCCCCCAATCATCCTTCAACCCAATCATTTCCACTTTTGTCTGAATATTATCCTGAGCATCCACATGAAATTCCACTGGATGTAAGGGGAGGTATGTGTGTTTTTCTGTATATGTGTGTGTATGTGTATATATTGTATATCTTCATAGATCTACATGTTTATTCATGAGAGGAGGTGAGTTCCACGTCCGAAGACTCTGCCATCTTGATTCTCCCCTCCTATCTACATATTTATACATATATATGTATTTGAGAGAGAGCGAGAGAGATCTAGAAAGATACACAGCAGGAGTTTCAAACTGGTGACCTCTGGTGCCTCAGTCAGTATTTAAAATCTCTTTGAGTTTTGAATGTCCTCATACTAGCCACAGACTCTCAATTACTCCAAAATTCAGACATCCTGACATTTTTAATATCACAATTCACATATTTATATTAATTTTCATATAAATCAATTCACCCTCACACATTTATACTAATTTTAATACCACTTGATTCACACATATTTTAATACCATCCAATTCACATTTACATTAACTGCCTGGTCCCCCTGTGCATTTATTTTGTGACCCCTGAATACAGCGGGGCATTAACAATGGCTCTCTCTGGGTCGTGGGTCGTTTTTAATTTTTTCTTTTTCCTGGTCTGGCCTGTCTAATTTTTCTAAAATAAACAGACATGGCTTTTGTAATAAGGGGGAAAGACGCCATTTTAATTAAAAAATAAGAACAGTGTGGCCTGTGATCCCGTGAGCTGTTGGGCCATGCTCCAATGGCCCCCGCGGAGCCTGGCTCTCCCTGTGCTGCCCCTGAGTCCCCAGCCTGCCTCAAATGTGCTGCCAAGTGAGCAGCTGGGGTCCCAGCCCTGCCCTATGAGTGAGGCTCTCCCCAGAGGTGTGAGTGGGAGACAGGGGCTGGACAACCTAGGAAGAGCGGGCTCTTCCTGGAAGAGTTTAGACACCCAGTTGGGGTCTGAGACTCTTCCACACACTGAACTCCAGTGTGGGGACGTGGTCCCTGCAAATGCCAACTGCTTTACTCTGACTGGGGCTGTTGATAGACATACTGCTTCAAGCTATTGTGGTGTCATCACAGCACAGCTTCACTCTCGGCTACTGCAAGTCACCAGGACAGCATCTAGTTTGAATCTTTTCTCCTTATGACCTAAAAAAATACCAGCTGAGGGCTTCCCTGGTGGCGCAGTGGTTGAGAGTCCGCCTGCCGACGCAGGGGACACGGGTTCGTGCCCCGGTCCGGGAAGATCCCACATGCCGTGGAGCAGCTGGGCCTGTGAGCCATGGCCGCTGAGCCTGCGCGTCCGGAGCCTGTGCTCCGCAATGGGAGAGGCCACAACAGTGAGAGGCCCGCGTACTGCAAAAAAAAAAAAAAAAAAAAAAAAAATACAAGCTGAAATCTAAGCCACGCCTTTAACACTCTGTATCTCGTCTTCCTTTATTCCTCTCCCTTTCTTTTCCCCTTTCTCTTTCTCTTTTTCTCTTGCACTCCAGAAACTTCAAGACAGGTGTAAGAATTTCAAAATTGTCCAATCTAAGTGACTTTCTGTCGTTTCTTTACAGATGGAGACATTGAGGCTCAGGGAGGAGTGGTGACTATATCACAGACCTTCTTACTGACCGGCTAAGTAGCCTGTGGCAAGCAACTTGAGTGCCTCAGTTTCCTTTTCTACAAGGCAGGATGGTGTTGACACCTCCCAACCCGTCATATCCGAAGGTCCCCTGCAAGCAGCAGACAGGAGACTGGGCAGGATGTGCTGGATGATCAGCAAAACAGTTGTCCCTTCACTCAAGGGCTTATAATTAACTGGTGGCTAAATTAGGTTTTTCTAGAACTCAAATCCTCTGACTTCTAGTTGTAGCCTCCTCTACAATTTATTTGGGAAGAAAGACTGGGAAGATAGTAACAGTAATACCTTTTGACATACTAGGTGCTACATCCCGTGCTTCAGGAATAGTGTAGCATCAGAGAAAAGAACAAAATTCTGCAGTCAAGCTATGGCCTCAAGCAAGCACATCACTCTCTCTATCTCAGTTTCCACATGTGATCAATGGGGCGATAATAGTGTATACCTAATCAGCTAGATATGAGGATGAAACATGAGCATGTTTGTGTGTGGTTAGACATTACCATGCGAGCAGATGTGCACAAATGATGGAGTCTTTGCTTTCTCTAACTGATCTCTTTGCCGCTCTGGATGTTTGATAGCAGCCCACCTTGCGTTGCACTCTGTGTGTGTGTGTGTGTGTGTGTGTGTGTGTGTGTGTGTGTGAATAAAAGGAGCTCCCAGGGGCTTCCCTGGTGGCGCGGTGGTTGAGAGTCCACCTGCCAATGCAGGGGACACGGGTTCGTGCCCCGGTCCGGGAAGATCCCACATGCCACGGAGCGGCTGGGCCAGTGAGCCATGGCAGCTGAGCCTGCGCGTCTGGAGCCTGTGCTCCGCAACGGGAGAGGCCACAACAGTGAGAGGCCCACGTACCGCAAAAAAAAAAAAAAAAAAAAGGAGCTCCCAGGAATCTTGCTTCCTCTCTCTACTTCTTTTTCCCTGACTTCTCTCTCTAGTCCCTGATCTTCCTTCCTAGGCAGAAGGGACATCCCTAAACAACTTAGATATTTTTCTACCTGTGGTTTATGGTCAAGGTCCATCTTTCTGCCCATCAGCTCAAGGTCAGGCTTTTCACGTATTGATGAAACCCTAGGAATTGAGAAAACTTGTTTCTCTCTGAATAATTCAGGCTCTCAAGACTATTTCCTTGAGAGGGACTCAGAAATCCTGTTTTGAGAGTCCAAAGCTGAATATCAACTTTTTCCCTTGAGCTTCTGCTGTAACAATCCTGACCCCCCGAAGGCAAATGGATGCCTCTGGCTGCCTCTGGGAAGGTAAGATGCAAGGAAAGGGAAAGGAGAAAAGTACATGGAAATATTTCAAGATTTTAAGTCTCATTATACTTCTGTGAGGCATTTACTTAGCACCTGACTTAAATAGAGCTCAATAGTCTTGGCCAATTTATTATTATTACCATTTATTCCCCATAATATCAGATACTATCAGATACTATCAGATACTATCATTATAATCACTTCTGAACATAAGCAGTTTTACTCAAGTATAACTTATGTACTTACATACTTACATACTTTGTACGACACATACAAAGTGAACATACCGTTTAACTGTCATCCTCATGCTCCCTCTCAGTCATTCCCCCTTCTCTGCTCCAAAGAGTATCCGCCTTCATAACTTCTAACAACATGGACTCATTTTGCCTGGTTTTGAACTTGTACATGGAATAATGAAGTATGTGTTTATTGTGTCTGTCTTCTTTCACTCAAAATTATGATTGTGAGATTCATCCATCTTGTCACATGAAGTAAAAACCATTCATTTTTATAGCTCTTTAGTTTTCTACTGTATAAATATACCATAATTTATTTATTCATTCCCCTGGCAATGGACATTTGAATTGTTCCCAGTTTGGGCTATTACAGATAATTCTACAAACCCTTTTTGTATATCTTCCGGTGCTCATTTGGACTAATTTCTATTGGGTATAAACCTGAGAGTGAAACTGCTGGCCATAGGGTGTGCATATATTTGGCTTACTAGACACCATCAGTTTTCGAAAGTGGCTGTACCGATTTTAAACCAAGATATGAAAAAGTTTGAGTTGCTCCACATCCTTGTCTACATTTGGTAGTGTCAAACTTCTTCTGTTTAGCCATTCTGATGAGTGTGTAGAGGTGCCTCATTTAGGCTGAAAAGTTCATTTCCCTGATAAGCAGTGAGCTTGAGCATGTGCCTTATTTGAATATTTGAATATTCTCTTGTGAAATGCTTGTCTGTGTATGTTTTCCTTTTTTTAAGTTGATTTGTGTTTTTCTTAATGAGTGGAGGTGCTCTTCATACGTTCTGGTTAACAAGTCCTTTATTGGTTTTTCATAGAGCAAATATTTTCTCTTCCTCTGTGGCTTACCTTTTAACTATCTGAGTAGTGTCTTTGGATGAACAGACAATACTAATTTTAGTAAATTCAATTTATCAGTCTTTTCCTTTATGGTTAATGTTTTGCTGAACTGTTTAAGGAATCTTCGCTTAACCCAAGGCCATGAAGATATTTACCTATTGTTTTAGTATTTAGTTTTAATTTTCACATTTAATTCTCACATTTAACTTTCAAATTTAATTTCACAAACCACTTGGATTTTCTTCTTTGTGTGTGTGAGGTAGGGAATCAAGATTCATTTTTTTTCCCCCAAATGGACATCCAATTGTCCTACCACCACTTATGGGAAATTGTAGCCTGTCCTCACTGTACTACATTGTCAATTCTGTCCTAAATCAAGTATCACAAACATTTGGGTCTGATTCCAGCCTCTCTGTCCATTCCATTTGTGTCTTTTTGCTAATACTACATCATCTTAATTACTGGTTTAATAATACATCCTGATATTTGCTAGGGTAAATTTTCCTAACTTTCTTCAAGATTTTAGTGGTAACTCTCAGCTGTTTTGGATTTTCATGTAAATTTTAGAATCAGCTTGACTTTTTTCACAAACAAAAGGGGAGGGGAGAGAGAGAGAGAGAATGGAAGGAAGAAAGAAAGAAAAATTTCCTGGAATTTTGATTAAGATTACATCGAATTTGTAGATCAAATCAGGGAGAATTGATATCATTGCAATGAACAAACATGAACATGTATTATACCTAATTTTAGAGGTGAGAAAATGGAATTTCAGGTCCGGAATGGAGAGGTGTGACCCAGTCGTCTCTGAAACAGGAGGATCACAAACACCTGAGGGGACACACTGTCAGGAATAACTCCTTGGGGATCACTGGAGGGGCTGAGAACTAGGCAAAAGGAGTCTTACACTCTGTCATTTTGGGAAGAAAAATGTCCTTGGCCAGAGGAAGTACCACTGAGGGCAGAGGGAGAGGAACTTTTCATGCCCCTACACCTCGGCAGAGCAGAAGTGCTTTAGACTCATCACCTGCCCTCACGGAGCCTCAGTTTCCTAACTCTGTGGAGCTAATAAACCTAGACTAACTTTACGGTGTTGGTTTCCATTTCAAGTGAGATCCTGGGGGTATTCTTTCATTCATTCATTCATTCATTCATCCATTCACACAACAAACAGGTATTGAGTGTGACAGTAAGTACCAGGTGAACTAGACAAAGTATCTGCTCACCTAGAGAGGGAAAGAGGCAAAAATAAAGAGATGATGAATAAATAATCACAGTAATGGCCAAGGGTCATAACTGCCTTGTGGTGGGTGGGACAGCCTCTTTGGAAAAAGATTTGGGAACACTTTGTAAACTAAAAGGGCTGCACACACTTGAGAGTCATTTTTATTCTGCTTCTTTCCCCCTGCTTTTTCTTCTCTAATAAGTAGAAGTCAATATAGGACAAATTATAGTTAATTTATTCCCCCATCCAATTAAGCCTAGTAAATTTTTTTAAATAATTACAGCTAATATTTAATGAGCTTACCTTGTGTCTGGCACTGTTCTAAAACTTTTTAATTAACAGATAATTCACATATCATAAAATTCACCCTGTTTAAAGTGCACAGTTCTGTGGTTTATACAACCATTGCCACTATCTAATTACAGAAAATCACCCTAAAAAGAAACTCTCCACCAAGGGTGAATCCTGATGTAAGCTATGGCCTTTGGGTGATGATGATGTGTCAGTGTAGGTTCTTTAATTGTAACACGTGTACCACTCTAGTGTGGGATTTTGATGGTGAACGAGGCTGTCTGTATGTGGGGGCATGTGGTATATGGGAAATCTCTGTACCTTCTGTTCAATTTTGCTGTGAACCTAAAACTGCTCTAAAAATACAGTCTATTTCAAAAAAGGAAAAAGAAAGACACTCCATACTCATTAGCAGTCATTCCCCAGTCCCTCTCTTCTCAGCCCCTGGCAATCACTAATCTGCTTTCTGTTTCTAAGGATTTGACTATTCTGGGTATTTCTTATAAGTAGAATCACACAGTATGTGGCTTTTTCAAACTGGCTTCTTTCACTTAGTTCAATGTTTTCAAGGTTCATCCATGTTGTAGCATGTATCAGCACTTCATTCTTCGATGATTGAATAATATTCTATTGTATAGACATCACACATTTATTTATCCATTTATCAGTTGCTATGGACATTCATGTACAAGTTTTCAATCGAATATGTTTTTGGTTCTTTTGAGAACATACCCAGCATAGGAATTCATGTGTTATATGGTAACTCTAAATTTAACTTTTTGAAGAACTGCCGAATCATTTTCCAAAGGAGCTGCATCACTTTACATTTCCACCAGCAACATAGGTGAGTTCCGGTTTCTCCACATTCTTGCCAACAGTTGTTATCATACATCTTTTTTTATTTTACCAATTCTAGTGGATGTTAAGTTAGCACTTAATTGTGGTGTTGATTTGCAATGCCTTGATGATTAATGATATTAGGAATATTTTCATGTTTTTATTGGCCATTTGTATATCTTCTTTTGAAAAATGTTTAAATCCTTTCCCCATTTTAAAATTGGGCTATTTTTTTATTGTTTATTGTTGAGTTGTAAGAGTCTTGTATATGTTCTGGATACTATACCCTTACTAGATAAATGATTTGCAAATATTTCACCTATTTTGCAAGTTTTCTTCACTTTCTTGAGTGTTCTTCGAATAAAGAAGTTTTAATTTTTTATCTTTGGTTGCTTGTACTTTAGGCATCATATCTAAGAAATCATTGCCTAATCCAACTATTTCTAAGTTTTATTCTAAGCTAGCTTTTAGATATGTCTTTCATTTTTAGTTAATTTATGTATATATATTGAGATAGAGGTCTACCTTCATTCTTTTGCATGTGGATATTCAATTGTCCCAGAACCATTTGTTGAAAAGACTATTCCTTCCCTCATTGAGTTATCTTGGCACCTTTGTCAAAAATCAGTTGTCCATGGTAATTCCCCGGCAGTTCAGTGGTGAGGACTCCATGCTTAGGCCGCACAGTGTAGCCAAAAAAAAAAAAATCAATTGTCCACAAATGTATGAATTTACTTCTGGACTTTCTATTCCAATGATCTATATATCTATCCTATGCTGGTACCACAGTCTTGATTGTTGTAGCATTGTAGTAGATTTTGAAATAGGAAAGTGTGGGTCATCCAATATTGTCCTTCTTTTTAAGATTATTTTGAGTATTTTGGGTCCCTGGCATTTCCATATGAAATTTAGGATCAGCTTATCAATATCTTCAAAATCATTAGCTGGAATTTTGATAGGGATTACAATTAATCTGTAGATCAATTTGATCAGTATTGCCAATATTATGTCTTATATATGAACACAGGATGTCCTTGCATTTACTTAGATTTTTAAAATTTCTTTCAATGAAGTCTTATAGTTTTCAGTGTACAAATATTTCTTGAAGGGCAGGTTTGCTAACAACAAATTATGTCAGTTTTTATTTATCTGAGAATGTCTTAGTTTCTCTTTCTTTCTTTCTTTTTTTTTTTTTTTTTTTTGCCGTATGCGGGCCTCTCACTGCTGTGGCCCCTCCCGTTGCGGAGCACAGGCTCCGGACGCGCAGGCCCAGCGGCCATGGCTCATGGGCCCAGCCGCTCTGCAGCATGTGGGATCCTTCCCGACCGGGGCACGAACCCGCGTCCCCCGCATCGGCAGGCAGACTCTCAAGCACTGTGCCACCAGGAAAGCCCTCTCTTTCATTTTTAAAGATAGTTTTGTGGAATGTAGAATCTTTCAATGACAGTCTTTTTCTTCGTGAGCTTTGACTATGGCATCTCACTGGCTTCTGGCCTCATGGTTTCTAGTCAGAAATCAGATATTAATCTCACTGAGGATCACTTGCATTCAAGGAGTCACTTCTCTCTTGCTGTTTTCCGGATTCTTTCTTTGTCTTTGACTTTGAACAGTTTGATTATGGTGTGTCTAGGTATGGATCCAAGCAGACAAATGAACTCTTTGTCTAGAGTTCATTTGGCTGCTTGATGTGTAGATTAAAGTTTTTCATCAAATCATTTCTTCATATGTTCTGATTTTCTCTTTTCTTTCTTGGACTCTCACTATGTAAACAATGTTATGCTTGATGATGTCCCACAAGTCTTTGACCTAACTTCAAGTTCACTGATTCTTTATCAGCTTGTTGCAATTTGCTGCGTCCCTCTAGTGAATTTTTCATTTTAGTTGTACTTTTCAACTTTGAAATTTCCATTTGGTTCTTTTTATGTAATTTCTGTCTCTACTGTAATTCTTTATTTGGTGAGACATCATTCTCACTTTCCTTTACTTCTTTAGACATGGTTTCTTTTAGTTCTTTGAATATATTTAAAATAAAATATTTAAAGTCTTTTTCTACTGGGTCTAATGTCTGGCTTCCTCAGGAACAGTTTCTATTGATTGCTTTTCTCTTGTGCAGGGACTATAGTTTCTTACTTCTTTTCATGTCTCATAATTTTTATTGTTGAAAAGTGGACATTTTACATAATATAATGTAGTGACTCTGTAAATCAGATTCTCCCTTATCTCCAGGGTTTGTTGTTATTGCTGTTTGTTGTTGTTATTTGTTTTAGTAATGATTCTGAACTAATTCTGTAAAGTTTGTACTCTTTTTTGTGTGTGTGGCACTGAAATCTCTGTTCAGTTACCTTACTGGTCAGCAAATGGTTGGGCAGAGATCTCCTTACATTCCTAGAACGAGTAGGTCTCTCAGTCTTTGCTGAGGTGCTCTCTGTGCAAGATGGGTCACACTCTCAACTCTCAGCCAGGCCGTTGATAACTCTATCTTAGCCTTCACTTCCTACTTGTGCAGAGCCTTAAGGTTAGCCAGAGGTAAAAGCTTAGGATCTTCTCAGATCTTTCCTGTGCATCTGCACAGCTCTGGGCATACACACAGTCCTACACATGCACATGGCCTTCTAGATTCCCGGGAATATGTCAAAGCTTTCCACAGCCCCTGTGGACATCTCATTCTCCAGCTTTTCCTTTAAAGCCTTTTGGTTAGCTGATTGTTTTCCCCAAATATTATCCACTGCCTAGGCATCCCCAAAGTTAAACAATTGCTTCTAAGTATTTTTGAAGAATGCCCTCAGGGAAAAGGCTTTTTGTGCTGGGTAAGCTCCTATTCAGTTCAAATAAAAACAGTCTTACAAGTGGGGTCTTCCAGGGAACCACCAGACAGGCCAACTAAAGACAATAGTCTGGGAATGAGGCTTTAAAAGAGGTTCACCCCTATTCTGACACCTTTGGTGGCTGCTAGGCTGCTGGATTTCAAGTCTACCATGGAGTTGGGGGTGGGAAGATGGGAATAGGGCAAGTTAAAATGCCACAAATGTCAGTGTTCTTACCAAGATTTAACCCTTTGTAAAATAAATTCTTCTTTGATTACTGCAAGCCTTTAGTTTCAAGGATTCTGAAAACCATTGATTCTGACAATTTTTGCCCATTTTGTCATTGATTTTATAGAAGGAAGAATTTCTGGAAGCCCCACTCCACCATTTTCACTTTTCTAAACATTTTACAGATATCACCTTATTTTTTTGTCACAACCCTATGAGGTAGGTATTATTACTGTCATTACCTCTATTTTACAAATGAGGAATCTGAGGCACAGAGAGGTAAAGTGAACAGCCCCAGGCCACACAGACAACAACTGCTGGAGCCAGGATTCAAATGCAGAGATTAACTCTAGGGCTGGCAACCTCACTAGGCTCTTTTTATTTTTTTAAACATCTTTATTGGAGTATAATTGCTTTACAATGGTGTGTTAGTTTCTGCTGTATAACAAAGTGAATCAGCTATACATATACATATGTCCCCATATCCCCTCTCTCTTGCGTCTCCCTCCCACCCTTCTAGGTGGTCACAAAGCACCGAGCTGATCTCCCTGTGCTATGCCGCTGCTTCCCACTAGCTATCTATTTTACATTTGGTAGTGTATATATGTCAAGGCCACTCTCTCACTTCATCTCAGCTTACCCTTCTCCCTCCCCGTGTCCTCAAGTCCATTCTCTACTTCTGCATCTTTATTCCAGTCCCGCCCCTAGGTTCTTCAAAACCTTTTCTTTTAGATTCCATATATATGTGTTAGTATACAGTATTTGTTTTTCTCTTTCTGACTTACTTCACTCTGTATGACAGACTCTAGGTCCATCCACCTCACTACAAACAACTCAATTTCATTTCTTTTTATGGCTGAGTAATATTCCATTGTATATATGTGCCACATATTCTTTATCCATTTATCTGTCGATGGACACTTAGGTTGCTTCCATGTCCTGCCTATTGGAAATAGTGCTGCAACGAACATTGTGGTACATGTCTCTTTTTGAACTGATGAGGATGATTATAATTTTTGTGACTTTCTGTTTGAATAAAAAAAAATCCCACAAGAACTCAGAGGTAAAAAATATACAAATCAATTTTCACTGCAAAATAAAGGAGCTGTTACAGTGGAGGATTACTGGACTGAATGTCAATAGTATGACATTAATATGAGTGTGTTTCGTGTTTGGTAATTGCAATCATTGTTGCTCTTGTTATGGTCATCCATTTACAATGCTTGGTGTCCATTTATTTATGTCTTCTAAAAACAAAATACAGTATGTGTGTGTGAAAAAAAAGAAAAAGAAAGAAAGAAAGAAGGAAGGAAGGAAGGAAGGAAAGGAAGGAAGGAAGAAAGAGAAATAAAAAGAGAGAGGGAGGGAGGGAGGGAAAAAAATTATGGTTTTCTCAGAGTATATGCCCTCACTGGGCTCTTTTTTCTCCCCAGGATTGAGAAAGGAGCACTGGCTCTGGAGTCAGGAAGTCTGAATTCAAGTCCTAAGTTTGCTTCTATTCTACTGTGTGACCCTGGATGCACCAGTTTCTCTCTGTGTGTCTTAGTTTCTCCACATATAAAATGAAGTGGTTGGCTGATTATCTCCTATTCTCTCCCAAGATTTTGGGTTTTACCCAAGCCTGGAGTGCCCACCAGACACTCAGATGAAGTTATGACCCATAGATGGGGCGCAGGCCTGGATGCTCCTGCTATAGAGAGTTGGTGGCAGCTGTCACAGACTTCTCTGGCCCAGCCTAGTTGTCCAGGGGCTTTAGGTGACTCTAGGGGAAGTTTTTGCCTGATGGGGCTGTCACTAATGACAGGGTCCCTTATCAGCTGTGCCATGGGGCCCAGGCCACTGATTCCCCTTCTGGTACCTGGTCTGGTCCTCCGAAGACCAAGGAGGGCCAAGCTTGGAAGGTCCTTGCTTCATCTTATTCTCCCCCCACTTCTCCCTATGTCAACTGCCCTCTCCACCAAAGCCTACAGGAACCTGACTCTTCTGTTAGGCCATGGACTAAAGAACTTCCTTTTCCAAAAAAATTTTCCAAGTCTTTTCCTAATATTTGGCTTTAGGTGATGCCTCTGACCTCATCTCCCACCTCTCCCCTCCCTCCCTGGGCTCTGGACACACATGCCTCAGACACAAAGACCTCAGGGTCTTTGCACTTGCTGTTCTATCTGTCTGGGATTTCTACCTCCTTCAGGCCTGTGCTCAAATGTCCCTTGTCAGTGAGACCCTTCCCTGTCCTCCCTAGTTAAAATATGCCCGCCTTACTCTTATCCACCCTTTCCCCTCCCCATTTCATTTTTTCCTCGGGACAGACAGTTTTGTTACATAAGCCAACAAATTGTGGGTTTTGTCCCAACTAATTTGAATTTTCCTTCCTGTGCAAACTAGGCATTCCTAAACATTACAGCCCTTGATGAAGACTTGACAGCTGACCCCTCCAAAGATAAGGGCCCCTCCCTTAGCCTCACCAAAGCACTTGGCATAGAGTCGGGTACATCAGAGGCCATGACCCAAAGCAGGACAACCTGCCTTGTGGCTGCAGTTGGCACAAAGATGCTCTAAGGTAACAGATGTGTGTAGGATGACAGCTGGGCCATGGATAAGGCAGAGGAAATACACTCATTCAGATGGAGCTGGCCTGTGCCCCGTCTTTCCCATCCTTGCCAACCTAGGATTTAACCCAGTGATTGGGAAATATCTTTTCGTTTTTTCTTGTTAAGGGCCAGCCCTTTCCACCGGGCCTTGTGAGCAAGGTTGAAACTATGGTGCTTCTGGGCAGGCTGAGGTTTGCGGCTAGAGGCTGGACCTCATCCCTGCCATGTCCCTGACAACCAGTCTCCCTGACCCTGCACACCCACGCCACCTACCCACCAGGCCATTCCCAGAGTTGCTCTGGCCTGGCCAGCTCAGCAGCTGTGGAGCGCCCCAGAGAGTGGAGGGAATGTGAGATGTCATTCAGAGGCCAGCTGATGCAACCCTCCTGGAGATGGGCAGACTGAGGCCAGTGAGGGGAGGAGACCCGCCCAGGGTCACACAGACGTTCAACAAAAGCCCAGGGCTTGTGAGACCAGACCAATCTGGGTTTTAACCCAGCCTTTGCTTAATTTCAGAGAGGCTTTGGGCAAGTTCCACAACCTTTGTGAGCCTCAGTTCCCTAATCAAAGGTCAGAACAGTCTCTCTTGTACTGGGTTGTGAGCAGGATGAAATGAGGCATCCACACAAACAGGAGGGGCCTGACCCCCACAGTCCATCAGCAGGTGGTGGCTCCCCCTAAGAATAACTCTGGAGCCCCCAAAAGAGGAGACCCCATCCTAAATGCACTACTCCACCAGCTCATTTCACCTTCACAACAATCCTGGGACGTAATAGAATTAGTAACCCCATTTTACAGATGAGGAAACTGAAACCCCAAAAAGTTGAGATGTGCTACACTTCCCCAGGATGAGAAGCCTGGATTGTTCCTACCAAGATGTACCCCTTCTTGGAAACCACAGCACACCCTTGCTGTCTGATTCTAGCCGTGTTCATTGTTTTTGAGCTATTTTGCACCTCTGTAAACCATAGGTAACTGATGAATGTGCAAACTCTGTCTTGTCTGGTAGAATTGACTTTTCTCCCCTTTGTGGAAAAACTAACTTTGCCTCTATTTATAACTCAATTCCTTTACTCCATATAAGTTTGTGCTTTTTCGACTTTTCCTTTGAGCCAGTTATAACATTTATCTGGTTCTCTTACTGTTTAACAAGTAAAATAAAACCTTCAACACATCATTTTTAGATTTGTATGAGAGTCATGATTTTACCCTTTTCTGAAGGTTATCTTTTAACAAGCCCTAAGAAATCAGTGCCTGATCCTTATGGCAATAGTCCTGGAAATCAACTCTCCTGTTCTCCCTTGCTCACCTCCAGTGCTCCAGACTCAGCCCTTTCATGTGTATTTTCTAGATAATCCTCATATAGGATGCTACTTATCACCCTTCAGTTTACAAATGAGGAAATTAGGGCTCAGAGGGGCAAAGCAACTTAGCCAAGGTTACACAGCTAATGCCAGCAATTTCTCCTTCTGGAGCTCTCTGTGTGTGTGTGTGTGTGTGTGTGCCCGCGCGCACGCGCGCGCACACGCATATGCATGTGTGCGTGTGTGTCCTGCCTCCTTGACTAGATTGTGAATCCAGCTCCAGGTGGAGTCCAAAGAATACATTTGGAAATGGTGTGGTGTGTGATGGGGGCCAGGTGATGCTGTTAAAATAGCAGCTTCCAGAGGCCTTGGCAGGTCGCTCAATCTCAAGGGAGTGAGGCTGCAGTGTTACAGTTGGCCGTGCCTTTGACCCCTCCAAATCCTGAAGAACAGTCCAGGCCTCTGTGGTGGCCCCCTCTGTCCCTTCCTATGTCTCCCCACTGAGAAGGTTGCCCATGGTCGAACAGTTTCTAAATGTTGGAGCCTAGACTTGAACCCAGGAAGTCCAACCTTGCATGCTGCAGTCTTTAAGACCTGGACTTAAGCCCAAGTTTTTTCTTCTCTGCAGTGTGTGACCCTGGGCAAGTTATTTAACCTCTCTGAGCTACTTAACCTCTCATGAAGTAGTTAAGATAATTGAATTACATAATGTAAGCCAAGTGCCAGAAACATGGTAAATCCTCAATAAATAGTGCTATTTCCCAAGGCCTCATTATCTCAAATAATGAGCCACCACTTAGGACCCCTGCCATGTGTCAGGCACTGTGGGAGATGCTTTGGTGACATCATCTCCAGGAATTGTCCCAACAACCCTTGGGGAGTGACTATGGTGATCCCTATTTGACAATTTGATGCCATTTGCCCAAAGTTACACAGAGAGTAAGCAATAAGGTTGAGATATAAACCAGGCTGCCTGACTCCAAGACCTAGACACTTTTCCACTCTATGCATTCATTAATTCATTTGATTCAACAAGTATTTATTGGGCATCTACTATGTATGCAAGGCACGGTTCTAGGAGGTAGAGATACAGCAGTGAACCAAACAGACACAAATCCCTGTGCTCATGAAACCGATGTTCTAGTTACAGGAGCATCAAGAAAAGCTTCTGGCCTTTCAAGGTGAGGCTGGTCACCCATCCCACCTGCTTGACCGAGGCAGGGCAAGTACCTGATGGGACATTGGAGTTGGAGCTGGACATGGCTAGGGTAGTGGGCAGGGGAAAGGATCAGGACCAAAACTATGAAAAGATGAATACAAAGCTGTCTGCTGAGAGAAGTGGGGAATGGTCTCAGAAGCAACAGAGCAGAACCTCAGTGCCCCTGGGACTTTGATTCCCTGAGGACTGTTTTTTCTCTGAGGTCAACAATGCCCAGAGCTACAAGCAGGTATTTCCATGCATGAAGACTCTGACTACACTGTGCACAGAGCCTGCTTTGGGGCCCTCAATCTGGGGCTCCCCGAACCTCCAGGTAGAAAGAATCAGAATGAAGGTGATACACCTCACTCTGCACAGCTGCCTTCGGTGGATATTTGGGTGGGCCCAGGCGCCCTCTTGTGGCTTCCCTTGTCTATGCATGGACCCTTCATGTGTCCCTGTGGTTGGAGGAGCTGCCCGTGCCTAGACCATTTCTCTGTTTCCAGCCTGGACCCTTTCCCCTATTCCCAGCTTTTCCTGCCTCCAGCTGAGGCCTGAAAAACTTACTCATTTTTCTCATCTTTTACTGCATAGACCTTGGAACACAAAATTGGGTGCCTGCAAGCCCTTTGATGCTATCAGCGGGCACAGCCATGTGGTGGTGTAGCACATAGGCACACCATTTGGTTCAAATCCTGACTGTATCCATCAGGAGCAATTGTACAGCCTTGCTGGGTCTTACTTTTCTCATTTTAAAAATGAAGATCAGGGCTCCCCTGGTGGCACAGTGGTTGAGAGTCCGCCTTCCGATGCAGGGGACACGGGTTCGTGCCCCGGTCCAGGAAGATCCCACATGCTGTGGAGCGGCTAGGCCCGTGAGCCATGGCCGCTGAGCCTGCGCGTCTGGAGCCTGTGCTCTGCAACGGGAGAGGCCACAACAGTGAGAGGCCCGCGTACCGCAAAAAAAAAAAAAAAAAGAAGATCATAATAGTTTCTACCTTAAAGAGCTATGAGAATTAAATCCGATAATACTCATTGGCCAATTTATCTGTTAAAGCCACAGTACCATTTCTGTTCTACACACACACACACACACACACACAAACAAATGCTATGCCTCTCCCGTATATTGCAGGGGCCTGAAGCCTGACTTGCCATCAGAGTTCCAGGTTAGATTTAGCCAATGGGAGGCAGCAAAGGCACATTATTCCTTCTCCAACAGCAGTAGGAGAATCTCTAGTTTAGGGAATCAGTTTTACAGACACCTCCGCAGGCTTTTTCCCTGAACACAGCCTCAGGATAGGAGGCAGCTGTGATCATTGTCAGTGGTTTCCTGCAGTTCCCGCAACTTCCAGACTCTCTGAAAGCTGTCTCCAGCCTAATCTTTATATTTTAAGCCATCTAATGGTTTTGTAAGCTCCCAGTTTTTCATATTAAATCCATTCCTGCTGGATGCAGAGCAACTAAGGGCTCTCATTCATTGTTCTGGAAGTATAGTATGGCACACCCACCTTGGAAATCCATTTGGCAGTTTCTTATAACATACACTACTACCACATGACCCAGCAATCCCACTCTAGGAATATACCCAAGACTAATGAAAACCTATGTCCACACCAGGACCTGTACGTGAATGTTAATAGTAGCATTATTCATAATTACTCCAACATGGAAATAATCAAAACATCCATCAATAAGATAAACTGTGGTACAGCCAAAGAGCAGAATATTATTCAGAAATAAAGAGGAAGGAACTGATACATAGAACATGGATGAACCTCAGACATGACGAGTGAAGAAAAGCCAGGCACAAAATAGTGTATATTTTATGTGTCAGCCATGGATGTGTGCCAGCCTCTCTTCAAGAAAGAAACTGCCAATCAGCTGTGAGGAGTGAAGTTCTCCAATAGCCCACAGCTGTAGCAACTTTGATAATGCTGAGGCCATGCTCTTCACGGCAGCTCACCCAGTGACAGGTCACAGAGGGAGTACAGAGGGATGCCCGACTGTTTCAGCCCAACATGGGACTCTATGGGAATCTTCGTTCTGGGCTGGTTGAGATTTTCTAAGAACTGCACCGAAGCCTGAGGCTCCTCCTGTCCAGTTTTCATTTCTTCTCCCTCTTTCACAGGTGTTAGACCTGCATCATAGTATGAAAATCCTTCTCACCTACTCCTGTTCCTGTTCTCCTTTTTCTTTCACAAGCCCTATCTGCAGTAAATCTCTAGAACCACTAACTCCATTCTGACATCTGCTTCCCAGGACCCCAAACTGACATTCTTTTTTATGAAATTTTAAGAGGGGCCAAATTAATCTGTAGAGACAGAAAGTGGACCAGTAGTTGCCTGAGCCAGGGGTTGGAGAGACAGACTGCAGAAGGGCATGAGGAAACTTTTTGGACTAATGTAAATGTTGTATATCTTGATTATCATGGTGGTTACACTGGTGTATACATTTGTCAAAACTCACTGAAGTGTACAATTAAATCAGTGATTTTATTGTATACAAATTATATTTCAATAAGGATTTTTTTTTAATCTCTGCTTTCGAGAAATATCTAGAGTGTGTGTGCTGGTTATAGGACTGTGCACATTTGTCAAAACATAGACTTGTACACTAAAAAGGAGGATTTGTATTATGTATGAGTTATACTTTCATGAAAAAAAAGAATGAATCAGGAAAATAATTTTTACTGATTATCTCAAGTGATGATATGTATGGGGGGGGGAATGCTCCATTGGAGGAAGCACACTTCCTGATTTCAAAAATTACTACAAATCTACAGTAATCAAAAGAGTGTAGTACAGGCATAAAGACAGACATATAGCCCAATGGAACAGAATAGAGAGCCCAGAAATAAGCCCTTGCATATATGGTCAAATGATTTTTGACAAGGGTGCCAAGACCATTCATTCACAGGGGAAGTACAGTCTTTATAACAAATCGTGCTAGGAAAACCGGATATCCATATGCAAAAGAATGAAGATGAACCCCTACCTCACACTATACACAAAAATTAACTCAAAATGGATCAAAGTCCTAAATGTAAGACCTAAAACTATAAAACTCTTAGAGGAAAACAGGGTAAAAGCTTCATGATATTGGATTTGGCAATGATTTCCTGGATCTGATACCAAAAGCACAGGCAACAACAACAAAAATAAACAAATTGGACTTCATGAAAATTTAAAACTTTTGTATATTCAAAGACACTATCAACAGAGTAAAAAGCAACCCACAGAATGAGAGAAAGATATCTGCAAATTATATGTCTGATAAGGGATTAATATCCAGAAAATATAAAGAGTTTTAAAAATTCTACCACACACACACACACACACACACACACACACACACACACACACAAAATCCCATTTCAAGATCTATATCAGGGAAACTACAAACAACTCTGATGAAACAAATCAAAGAAGAACTAAATAGAGAGATATTCCATGTTCACAGATAGGAAGACTCCATATTATTAAGACGTCAGGTCTTTCAAACTTCATCTATAGATTCAAGGCAGTCCCAATCAAAACCCCAACAAGCTACTTTGTGGATATCAACTTATTCTAAAGTTTATGTAGAGAGGCAAAAACCCCAGCATAGTGAACACTGTATTGAAGGAGAACCATTACCCGACTTCAAGACTTACTATAAAGCTACAGTAATCAAGACAGTGGCATTGGTGAAAGAACAGACAAATAGATAGATCAGTGGAACATAAAAGAGAGCTTAGAAATAGACCCAAATAGATATAGTCAACCGATCTTTCACAAAGGAGTAAAGGCAATATAATGGAAAAATGATAGACTTTTCAACAAATGGTCCTGGAACGGCTGGACATCTACATGCAAACAAACAAAAGAATCTGGACACTGACCTTACATCCTTCACAAAAATTAACTCAAAATGAATCACAGACCTAAATCTAAAATGCAAAACTATAAAACTCCTAGAAGATAACATAGGAGATGCTATCTAGATCAGCGGTCCCCAACCTTTTTTTGGCACCAGGGACTGGTTTTGTGGAAGACAATTTTTCCACAGACTGGGGGTGGGGGGGGATGGTTTGGGGATGATTCAAATGCATTAAATTTATTGTGCACTTTATTTCTATTATTATTGCAATATATAATGAAATAATTATACAACTCACCATAATGCAGAATCAGTGGGAGCCCTGAGCTTGTTTTCCTGCAACTAGACGGTCCCATCTCGGAGTGATGGGAGACAGTGACACCCGAAGTGTGTTGCTTATGTCCAGTCTACTCTGTAATCTCATTTTGGTTGCTGTTGCTGCAGAAAACCCTGCTTCCCAAAGATAGGATGCTGGAAATGGAAGCAGGCTTTTCAGTGCTTTTGTGGCAATCTCAGGATATTCTGCCTTGACTTTAATCCAGAACATACGGAGATCTGAAGTTCTCTCAAACATACTCTTAAGGCCACCGTCATTTGCGATCTCAAGCAGTTGATCCTCTTCTAGCACAGACAAAACTTTCAACTGATTCACCTGGCTTATTCACAAATGGGTCGCGAATCCATTCCTTCCCACTTCGGGGGTCCTTGTGGTTGGAAAGTAATGCTCAGACTCTTTTGAAAGCTGAGATAGGTGATCATGCACCAGCTGGGAGAAAGAAGGCCCTGGCTCAGTCTCTTTCAAAAGCTCTGCTAATGTTTGAAACATGTCCAAAATCCCAATGCTCACTCATCACTCCCATAATTCCAGTTTGGCTTTGAATGCAGCCACTTTATATGCCAACTTGAACATAGCTGTCGTTACCCCCTGAAGTGACAGACTGAGTTCCTTGAGCAGGTTGAACATGTCACACAAAAGTAAGCAAGTTTTGCGACCCATTCTGTGTCACTGAAATGTGCTGCCAGTGGTGACTGTTTTTCTAAAAGAAATTTCTGGAGCAGCTCTCGTTAACTCAGAAACTCTGGCCAGTGATCTCCCTTTAGAAAGCCATCTCACTTCTGTGTATCAGAGTAGACGTGTGTGCTCTGCGTCCAGCTCCTCACAGAGCTGCATGAACAGACGTGAGTTAAGAGCATGTACTTTAATGTGGGGGATAACTTTAATCACATCCTGCAAAACGTTGTTAAGTTCAGGTGACAGTTTTCAGCTAGCCAGCATTTCTCTTTGGATGACACAGTGCGTAGACTCACATTCAGAAGCGACCTCTTTGACCCGAGTAGTGAAACCAGAAAGCCGTGCAGTCATGGCAGCTGCTCCGTCACGCATATACCAGCCCAAAATGACCAATTCAGTTTTCCTGATATGTAATCATTCAAATACTTGAATAGTTATGTAACTGTGGTGTTCCCTGGCAACAAAAGTGCACATAACATAGCCTCATGCATATCCTCCTGAAAAATGTATCTCACAAAAACAAGCATCGTTGCCTTGTTGTCAACATCGGTAGACTCATCAACCTGGATTGCATTCCACGGTGACTCATTACTCCTCTCTAACAATTGTGCCTCAATATCCTCTGCTATTGCATCAATTCGTCTAGTTACGGTGCTAGCCGAAAGAGGAACGCGTGCCACTATTGAACTGCAGCCTCTCCTAATATTTCACGACAAATGTCCTCAGCAGCAGGCAGGATCAACTCTTCACCAATAGTTAAGGGCTTCTTAGCTTTAGCAATGCGGCTAGCCACTAAGAATGATACTCTCAGTGCAGACGCATTTGATGAAGTGGTGGCCTTCAGTAATTGCTTCTGCTCCTCGTGTTCACATTTTTTCTTTTGAAAAACTCCAAAGGCTTGTCTTTTCATGCAGGGTGCTTGGTCTCCATGTAGTGAAGCCGTTTTGAAGGTTTCGCGGCTTCGTTGGATCGCTGGTCTCCACATATTATACAAAGCGGGCTTGGAGAATGTGAATCGCCTGTTGCAATGAACCCATAATTTAAGTAGGGCTCTTGGTATGTTCTTGTAAACGCAGCTTCCTTTTGGTGGGCAGCCTTAGAGTCTTCTGCTGTCTGTCTCATCATTGGGTCTTTCCCCCTTTTCAAAGAAGCTCTCCAGCGATGCTTGCTTTTTACTCATTTTGGCTAGAGTTAGCTTGTGGGCTCACCAAAACTGTGACTGAGACAAGTACGCAGTGTGGGAAAGAGGCACAGACAGAAGTGGTAAATAAAATAATGGGCGGGGGGTCCCATGCAGACTAACATAAGTGTCGGATTCTGTCTTAAAACCCGCCACCAGATGCAGCTGTACAATTGAAGTACACCAACTCAGTTGCCACTTTAAAGCCTGCCACCAGATGCAGCTTGTCACTTGCCACTCACTGATAGGGTTTTGATATGAGTCTGCAAGCAATTGATTTATTATGGTCTCTGTGCAGTCACACCTCTCTGCTAATGATAATCTGTGTTTGCAGCCACTCCCCAGCACTCATTGCCTCAGCCCCACCTCAGATCATCAGGCATTAGATTCTCATAAGGAGCATGCAACCTAGATACCTCGTATGCACAGTTCACGGTAGAGTTTGCGCTCCTAGGAGAATCTAATGCTGCCGCTGACCTGACAGGAGGCAGAGCTCGGGCAGTAATGCGAGCGATGGGGAGCGGCTGTAAATACAGATGAAGCTTTGCTGGCTCACCCGCCGCTCACCTCCTGTGTGGGTCCGTTCCTATCAGGCCATGGACTGGTACTGGTTTGTGGCCTGGGGATTGGGAACCCCTGATCTAGATGACCTACAGTCTGGCAATAACTTTTTAGATATAATACCAGAGGCACAATTCATGAAAGAAAGAATCAATAAGCTGGATTTCATTAAAATTTAAAAAGTCTCCTCTGCTAAAGACACTGTCAAGAGAATAAAATGACAAGCCATAGACTGGGAGAAAATATTTGCAAAAGTCATATCTGATCAAGGACTTTAATCCAAAATATACAAAGAATTCTTAACAACAATAAGAGTTGTTCAACAATAAGAAAATAACCTGATTAAAAATTGGGCCAAAGACCTGAACAGACACCTCATCAAAGAAGATACATAAAAAAAAAAAAAAAAAAGAAGATACATAGACGGCAAATAAGCATACAAAAAGATGCCCCACATCATATATCATCAGGGAAATGCAAATGAAAGCAATGAGATACCACTGTACACCTATTAGAATGGCCAAAATTCTGAACACAGACAACATGAAATGCTGGTGAGAATATGAAGCAACAGGAACTCATTGCTTGTGGGAATGCAAAATGGTACAGCAACTTTGGAAGACAATTTGGCAGTTTCTTACAAAACCAAACGTACTCTTACCATACTATTCAGGAATTATGTTCCTTGGTATTTACCCAAAGGAACTGAAAACTTATAATCACACAAATGCCTGCACATGTATGTTTATAACAGCTTTACTTATAATTGCTAAAACTTGGGAACAACCAAGATGTCCTTCAGTAGGTGAATGGGTAAACTGTGGTACACCCAGATAGTGGAATGTTATGCAATGCTTAAAAACAAAAAAAAACAGACCAAAAAAAAAAGCTATCAAGCCATGAAACATACGGAAGAATCGTAAATGCGTATTACTAAGTGAAAGAAGCCAGTCTGAAAAGACTACATACTGTATGATTCCAGCTCTATGATATTTTGGAAAAGGCAAAACTATGAAGACTAAAAAGAATGGTGCTTACCAAGGATTAGGAGGAAGGAAGGGATGAATAGGTGGAGAGCAGAGGACTTTTAGGGCAGTGAAATTAAATTTCTCTGTATGAAACTATAATGGTGGAAACATGTCATTATACATTTGTCCAAACCCATAGAATGTTCAACACCTAGAGTGAACCCTAATGTAAACTATGAACTGTGGTAGTAATGATGTGTCAATGTAAGTTCACCAATTATAAAAAATGTACTACTCTGTGGGGGATATTGATAAAGGGAGAGGCTGCGCATGTGTTGGGGGAGAGGGTATGTGGGAAATCTCTGTCCTTCCTCCCAGTTTTTGCTGTGAGTATGAAACTGCTCTAAAAATAATGCCTATTTGAAAACAATCTAATTCAAAAATGGGCAAAGGACTTGCACAGACAGTTCTTCAAAGAAGATATACAAATGGCCCATAAGCACGTGGATAGATGCTCAACGTCACTAATCATTAGGGAAATGCAAATCAAAACCACAATGAGATACTGCCTCATACCCATTAGGATGGCCACTATCAAAAACAACAAGCATTGTCAATGATGTAGAGAAACGTGAACTGCTGTGCACTGTTGGGAATGTAAAATGTTATAGCCTCAGTGGAAAACAGTATGGTAATTCCCAATAAAATTAAAAATAGAATTACCATTGGTTCAGCAATTCTACTCCTGGGTATATATTCAAAACAATTGAAATCAAGGTCTTAAAGAAATATTTGTACACACACGTTCATAGAAGCATTATTCATAATAGCCAAAAGATGGAAGCAACCTAAGTGTCCACCAACAGATGAGTGGATAAGCAAAATGTGATAGGTATAGATATTCCATTAGATACATAGATAGATAAATATATAGCCATATATCTATGATACAGATATATACATGGAATATTATTCAGCCTTAAAAAGGAAAGAAATTCTGAGACACGCTACAACATGGATGAGCCTTGAAGACATTAAGCTGTGAAATAAGCCAGTTACAAGAAGACAATACTGTATGATTCCATTTAAATGAGGGATCTAGAGTAGTCAGATCCTCAGAGACATCATTCTACAGAAAGTAGAATGATGATCGTCAGGGATTGGGAAGAGAGGGGAATGGGGAGTTAAGGTTTAATAGATACAAAGTTTCAGTTTTGCAAGATAAAATGAGTTCTGAAGATAAATGTTGGAGATTGCACAACAATATGTATGTACTTAATATCACTGAACTGTACACTTCTAAATCATTAAGATAGTTAAATTTTGTCATGTGTATTTTACCACAATAAAAGACTTTAAAAAAACTGTTATATTAAAATTATATATATATATATATATATATATATATAATTTTTAAAGAGTTATCTCCTCCAGGTGTCAAATATGCTGGGCACCCCATCGACAAGGGGAATGGGAAGTTCAGATACTATTGAACAGTATTAATCACGGAGGGCTTCTCGGAGGAGGTGTAGTGGTTGGGCTGACGCTAGGCCAAAGGGGCAGGATTCCAGTGGTGAATGATTCCACCTCAGTGTTCATCTGGATCCTGCTTCTCAGCTCACTGCTTCACAGTTTCCAGGGAGATAGTTTCCAGAGAACTTGGAATACCCATGTTGCTGTCACGTGGCAACCAAGTACTGGTAGCTGCCGCAAACTGCCACATTCTTTCCATCATCCTGGGCCCTCATCTCTGGCATGGGCTCTGCACAGCCCAGGCACTGGGGGCCCAGCTAGGGAGGCACCTTCCACCTGCTTTCCTCTCAGCCACTCACAGGCCTCACAGGGACAACTGAGACTCTTGTTGATGGAGGAGAGTCCACAGAAAGTGCTGGATGGACTGCAGGCAGGACACAGACAACCTCCAGCCCCAGAGGATTCTCCCATTTGCTTCCATCCATGGAGGACCCTGGAGGACCCTGGGGTCCAGTGTGGATGGAACACAGTCCTGATCTCAAGGGACTCACAGCCTAGTGCAAGACACAGAGCTCACTCCATTCTTTCAATACCCAGATGCTAGTGCCTACTCCATGCTGGCTGCTGACCCACAGACCAGGGTGCAGGGGATGAGGCACACAGCAGACTCCATGGTGCCCCACTCACTCCTCAGCAGGCACCTCTAAGAACCACAGGCTTCTTTCTTTAAACGTTGTGATTCTCTGCCTGAGGGCTTTTCATGCCCCCAGAAGCAGCCCTTGACCTGTGGCAGATGGAAGTCAGTGAACAAAACACACCAGTCCCCTTGCCTTCAATTGAAACAACTCTGAGACATGTCCTACACTGTTTGCCAGAGTTGCCTGGCAGGACTGAGCTCCAGGTGCCCAGAGCTCCTGGCTTGAGCACATAACATACATTGGCTGCCTTTCATCCCATCTCGCTTCTCTACTCCCTTATTGCTACTCCTGGAATCAGCTCCCCAGTAAACCACTCAAATCCTCATCTCAAATTAGCTTCTGAGGGAACCCAAGCTAACAGGGATGATGTATAACAAGGAACCAAAGTTCTGTGAGATGCGAGCTCTAACCGATTGCACGCAAAGCAGTGGCTGAACCAAGGGGAGCTGTCTGCCAGGGCAGGCAATAGTGGTAGGGGGGACATTGTCTTTAAAAACTTAAAAGCAGTAATAACATGGACCAACAGCCAGTCTACTTTTTATTATCACCATGAACCAGTCATTCTAACCAACTTCAGTGATAAAATTCCCCTCCCCACTGAAGCTGATAGATCTCACTGTCCCATGCCCGCTCCTTGGCACTCCACTGAGGCCAGCTGCACGGAGGAGAGAGTCATTGTGGGCAGAGGAGATAGGGGAAGGCCTCAGTTTGTAGCAGTGACCTTCTAATCACCCAGTACCAGCTGCCTGGTACAGTCCTCCAAGTGCCCCTCTGCCATGGCAGTTTTCACTAGGTTACCTCTATCTGTAATTTTTTTTTAACCACTAGACAGTGAGCTCCATAGAGGCAGGAACTACGGCTTGGTCACCTGGGCCTTGCTCATAGTAGACACTTAGGAACGGGGCTGCTACTGGGTGGGTACTTTTGTGCAGTGCACAGCCTGCATCACTATCCATGGCAACCCAGCCTATGGAGGTTTAGTGAATTAGTGAATGAATGAATGAATAGGTGAGAACTTTCAATAAGTGGGGAAAGACATTGCAAGCAGAAGGGACAGAGCAAGCAAAAGTAGGAAGCTTGTAAGTGCAAAGCTTCTCAGTGGAAGGGGCAAATAGCTTTATGTCACAGGCAGTACATCTCAGGAGTTCCATAGCCACCAGCTTTAGCATCACCCAGAGTGTGGTCAACATACCTGCACTCCACCTCAGAAATGCTCAGCCAGAATCTCTGCAGATGGGGTTCAAGAATCTGGGCATCCCAGGGGAACCCCAAGAACACAACATATGGAAAAGTACAGGGCCAGCTAACAAAGTGAGTGGTGGACTGCAAAGCGGTGAGACTGGCCCAATTGGCCTGAGCCCAGGCCATTAATTCATTCATTCAGCATTCATTCATTCAATAAGTATATATTGAGCCAGGAAGGCATTCAGGTATATACCTGTGCACAAGACAGACATGGTCCCTTCTCCCTTGTCACAGGTTAGTGGGAAGACAGTCATTAAATAATTAAGCAAATAAATATCTAATATAGTGTCAGCTTATGAGTAATGCTTTGCAGGAAAGAAAGCAAGGTAAGGGGTTAAGAACAGAAGGTTATTTTGGATGGGATGTCAGGGAAGCCCTCTGCTGAGACTGATAGGAGGTGAGGGAAGGAGTCATTTAAAATGAAAGAGCAAACCATGCAGATGTTTGGGGAAAGAGCAATCCAGGCAGAGGGAGTATATGCAAAGGCCTAGAGAATAGAACATGTGAAAGAGGGAGACTGGTTAGGAAGCTTCTGCAATAGTCCAAGTATGAGATGCCAGAGGCTCAGACCAGGGTGGAGGCAGTGGAGGTGGGTGGAAGTGGTCCAATTCAGAATATATTTTGAGGGTTAAGTTGACTAGCTTTGCTGTTGGATCCGATGTGGGTGTGAAAGAAGAGGGGAGTCAAGGTTATTGCAGTCAAGAGTGCAGGGAAATTGGAGGAGGTAATGTTAGAGAGAGACATTGGGGTGGGGAGCACAGACCACAGGAAGGTTCCTGCAGACCATGAGAAGGACTTACTTTTCTTTTGAGTGTGATGGAAGACCTGGGAGGGTTTTGAGTAGAGAAGGGATGTGATCTGGCATGTTCTAACAGCATCTCTAGTTGCAGAGTGTAGAACAGACTGTAGGGAGACAGAGATGGAGTATGGCAGTTTAGAGCCTGGTGCAGACATCCAAGGGAGAGATGATGATGGCTTGCAGGGTGCTGACTGGGATGGAAAAACTAAATTTATTTGAGTAAAAACAGTAAGTGGTAAAAATCATGAAGGAGACAGACAAATAAATGACTGACATTTGGTAGTGGATCAGGAGCGCCAGCTCTCCAGTCAGCAGCTGCGTCTTCTTGGGGGAAGCGGCTTCCATTCTCCAAGCTGGTGACAAATCTGCAAAATGGCAACGATAATGGAACATACCTCATAGAGTTTTTGATAGAGTGATGTGAATGTTTTGACACAGGACATAGCACACAGTAAGCATTTAATAAATGTTATCCAAGGAGCCAGACTGCTAGATTGCTGTACCATCTCTGCCACTCACTCATCTTTGTGAGATTTACCCCTCTGTGTGTCTGTTTACCCATCAGTAAAATGGAGCTATCAAATACCAACTTTATGGGGTTGGGTGGTGAGGATTAAATAAATGAATACAAGTAAAGCATTTAGAATAATGTTCCATGGAGCAAGCACCGCATGTGTCAATTATTATTCTGAATATATTATAGCCCTATTTCATTACCTCTTCTCCCACCAGCATACGTCCACCCTATTCTGCAGATGGGAGGTCTGTGGCTCAGAACAAGGTAACCTCTCTTCAAACGATGCCACAACCTACGTGTAGCGTACCTGCCCGCTGCGGGGAAGACGGAGATTCCAGCTTTGAAGGACCTTGTCCCCAGGGGTCCTGTCCCGACAACGCGCTGCCTGTCGGAACCTTTTAGCGTCTCCCTTCTGTTTCCAGCCGGGCGCGCTGGCGCAGCAGCGCCGGAGCGGGAAGTTACTTCCGGTGGTCACACCCCAACGCCGAGCGTCTCCATTTTGGTCGCGCAGGTGGAGACTCGGCGAGAACTAGCGGAGTAGCGGAGCGGAGTCAGCAGAAGTGTGAGGGCCGAATCGGCTCACCGCACTTCCTCCCTTCCTTCCTCCGCCCGCAGAAGCCGGGGGCTCTCTCATGGCGGGCTTGGAGGTACTATTCGCGTCGGCGGCGCCGTCCATCACCTGCGCGCAGGACGCGCTCGTCTGCTTCCTGCACTGGGAGGTGGTCACGCATGGCTACTACGGCTTGGGTGCCGGCGACCAGGTACGCCACGGAGCCGGCCCGGGGCCAGTGTGGAGGGGGTAAGGTGTCTTCTGCCCAAACCCAGAGGACCGGAGGCTCGGTCCAAAGTGCCTGACCTTCCCTCCTCCCAGGTCTGGGTCCTAGGAGTCATGACACCATTGGTACCTTTAGTCTGCGGGTCGGGGAGGTGCTCTCTTGTCCTAGCCTAGCTGGCACAACACGATTTGAAAACCCAAGGACAGAAACTCGCTGCAGCACAGGCTGGCAGTCTCCGAGGCCGGGATTGTGCGGATCTGGCAGCGAGACAGGGGTTACTCTCCTGAGTACTCCTCACCTACCCGTGCTCCGCCAAGCTCCTTCCCACGCTGCTGGGTGGGGTGGGGCTGTACCCAGTACTACCCTCCTCATACTGTAGTTGAGTGCACACCAGATATCTGGATCCAGGCACAGGTATGTGGGGAGGTTGGGCCGACTCAGCTCCAGTCAAGGGCCCCTAGAGCTCAGACACCCTTCACGCTTTACTGAAGGACCTGGTGCAGCCCACTCACCGTTACGGTCTTCACTCCGGCTCCGGGGGAACAACCACCTCCCACACACGTACAGACATGCACCCTGGGTGCAGGGCCAAGTAAGTTTCCTCCCCAACAGCTGTCCCATCCTCAGGCTCTGCCTCTTACAGCAGGGGGCCCTGTGGTCATCCCCAGAGAGCCCCAGGACTGGCGGGCCCAGCCGGCCTCACTAATTCTTTGCCGTAGCATTCTCCCGTCTTCCCTGCCCCTTCCCTGTGACTCTCCCCCTGTACCTCATTGTACACACCAGCTTCCTGTGAGAACTGGGCCTGGGCCCCTTACTGCCCCTTCATTTCCCTTCTGCTCCATCCGAGAAAATATCCTCCCATACACACGCTCAGGACTCGCTGCCTGCGCCTCACTGTCACTCTCTTCTCACTCTCAGAACCTAGACCGGCTCTGGGGAGCAGGGCGCGTCACTCCTTTCATCTTACGGTGAGATTTTAACCTCACTCTCATTTCTAACTGCTTTAGTTCTCAAATTCCCTAATCCTTTTTTAGTTTCTCAGATATACATCCAGCGTCTTAATCTTTCCTCTTCTGACACAGAGCTTTAGGGATCCCTCCTCAGACACAGTTTACACATCCTGGGCTCCTAGAGCCAGGTTCGCCCCCCCCACCCCCACTGCTCCATTTCTCTGTCCCTTAGAACTCGTGACCAAGACTATCACACCCCCCCTCATGCTTTACCCTCAACGACAGGAATAAGAAACACAAGAACTGTCATGGATTTCTGGCCCTTGCCCCCCGCCCCCTAGACCTCAAGTGTCTACACACAGTAAACAATTCCACCACCGCCTCCAGGCTCACGGGAAAAGAAGGACCAGCTATATACACACACACACACACACACACACACACACACACCCCACCCCCACCCCCACCCCCACCCCCCCCGGAAGCACGAACCATTCTCCCTCCCAGATGCCTTTGTTCCTGGCCTTTCTGTTCACCTTTTGCTTCATTCCACTTACTTGCCTTTCAACATTTCAGACCTTGGGATCAGGTAGAGGCAGGGCCCAGAATCATGAGTGTCAGGTTTCCACTTTTAGTATGTAATCACCCCAAAAGAAACCTTACGTCCCCTGGCTTGCCTCATTCCAGCTTTCTAATCTTTAACAGCTCTTTCACTTGCCCCAGGCATTTCATTTCACCTTTTCCTGGGACATTCTCCCGGAAAGCTGATGTGTAGGATGGTGCAGGGGACAGTGGAATTGGAGAGGGGGTAAGACTTGTTCCTGACCTTGGGGCTCCCCTATCGACTCTCAGCGCTGCCCCCCCACCCCTCCCTGCCCCTTGCCCTGTCCTTCAGATCTAACAGGTTTGCCCTGCTTTCTCCCCTCCTCATATACCTCACTCTCTGTATTTTACTCTCAGCTAGCTACTGCTGCCCTGACACACTGTTAGAACCTCTCCCCCCAGGAGCAGGAACTTGTTACAGAGAGCCTGTGTGACTCCCTTCTCTTCTTCCCCTTCCACACACACGTATCAACGCTGCAGATCTGCTCCCACCACTCGTCCCCTCACAAATCCTGTCAGCAACTCTGTCTGAGTCACTTTGACAACTTAGGGACATCAGTTCATGTAGGTCATTGCCTCCTCCTAACTGGCACCATCCCCTTGCCATGTACTCCAGGCTTCCAAATTTTCAGAAAGAACACAATCTCATTTCAATACTGGTCTAAAAAAATAAATAAGAGATACTTAGCTGAATCCCAAAGGTCCATCAGTTCCACTCTGTTTATGATGCCACATGTCGAGTTCATGCAAGCCAGAAAAAGATGCTGGCTCCAGACATCTTAGGGGAGGCCCGGGGGAGTGCAGATGGGGGTCCATCTGTCCACCCCAGTGCTAAATCAAGCATGTTCCCCCATGGGGGGGTGGGCATTTGTTCTGCACACTAGAACATGGTGTGGTTTTGCTTCTCTCTGCCCCTTAAGTGCCACTGGAATTCAGGTTGCACTTGTCCTCCTCTCACTTCTGCTGAGTTTACTTTCATTCAGAGTAGAAACCTTTTGGAGGTGTATCTTTCCTATTAGTTTATTTAAGAGAGGTTTTAGTTTTCCAGCGTGGGGCCAACAGTCCCAGCTGAGACCAGTAGTATTTGCCAAGTTCAGAGGATGTTTATGTTGCCTCTCCAGCCACCTTCTGCTTCCCACCCTTCTGGGGGTGATATGAGAGAGGAAGGTCCTGAAATTGTGTACTTGATCATTTAATATGTTGACAGTTAAATAGAAAGCTAAATTGTCTGCTTTTCTCTTTGGTTTTGTGTCCTCTAGTACAGGGGAATTGTGTACATAAAACTTGATTAGAAGAGCAATACAACTTCAATAAAAATTCAATATTTGAATTTGTATTTCTTTCTTGAAGTCGGCACCGCTCCTCATAAGAGCTTTACAACTGTGTCAGGTGGTTTAAGTAGCAAGGGAATAGAGACGGCCATAGACTTAATTTTGAGAATATTGTTTTCTGTTGTAGGAATCTAAAGGTTATGACAAAAGAGAGAAAATGCCCCACATGATCTTCTTTGGGTGCATTTTAGCCCAGAGACACTGGAATAAACTCATGGCCATTAAAGAATATTTCCAGCCTCAGGATTTTGCCTAAGGGGACAACTATCTTTACTTTTGGGTGGCCCATCTAGGGGACCTGGCTGGGAAAATCTTCAGCCATAGTGTGGGCAATCAGGAGCTCTGAATGCCAAACCCAGCTCTGCACTTGACTTACCATGACCTTGGGCAGTTTTCAGCCCCCCTTAGATTTTTTTTCATCCGAACGAGTTAAACTACACAACCATGTACTTTGGCTGCTTTCCAATCGTAGCTCTTTGGGAGGTCTGATATTTGATGTCCCGCTCTAGAGGGCAGTTGATTGCCATGTTTGGCTTGATATCACCAAGGCCAGTCTCTTTCAGTCCCACCTGTTTTCCCATATCAGGGCAGCCCTTGAGCTGGGGAACATTGGTTCCACTGCAGTGAGAGGTATCAGCCTCACTAGGCCCTAGGATTCTCTCTTGCTCTGGAAGCCTGAGGTTATGGGAGAGTGAGCAGGCTGAATTATTTAGAATAAATAAGAAGAAATTCTGGTGGGTTGAATGCTGTACATGGAGGGTATAAATATAAATTCAAAGGCCCTTGATAGAACAAAGACAAGACATGTCATCAAATTCTTGGCTTCCAAAGTAAACCTTAAATCCAGGACACTAAACATGTTATAGGAAGTTTACCCAGTTGAGGGTGAGGGGATAGTTTCTCTTAGCAGAGTGGGCTGATGAGTTTCACTTTTGTTTTCTGTCACTCTCATTTCTCTGCTTCAGGCCTGTGAGTTTCCTTGTCATTTAGCCAGGTTTGAAACCATGCCAGTTGCAATGTCTTGAATTTTATTTGGGACCACTTTGCAGCTTGATTCCTGAGCCCCAGAGGTGACCAAAGCGGAGAGGCCCACGATCTCCATTCTTGGCCTTCCGTTGTCCTTGGTGAGGTCTGAGGTCTGTGTTGCTGGATCTTTGTCTTGTTGTTTTTCATCTTTGGTCGCACTCCCTCCCACCGTAGTCTCATGAATACAGATCTTACCAGTCCGCTTGCTGCGTGTTTAGCTGTAGAACTATGCTTCTATGAAAACAATATATAGATTCTTTGTGTGTTTTAAAATTTTTTACATAAGTGGTACCTGGCTGTAAATCTCATTTTAAAAAAACTTTTCTTTGTCACATTGTTTACTTTTATCTATAATACTGCAATTAGATCTAGTTTGTTCCTTCTAACTGCTATACAGTATTCCACTGTGAACATATTTTGCATTTTAACTCCCATTCGGTTCCTCCAACAGCGTTGTGATGAAGATCCCTTGTCATATTCCCTGTGCCTCTGTGCACAGAATTTCTTCCAGGAGTGAAGGTTTTGGGTCACGGGGTGTCGGCTTACGTCATTGCACTGAATATTACCAGATTGCTCTCCAAAAGGGTTGTTAGAGTGTGAACGGCCACCAGCAGCACCTGGAGGTTGCCATTCTCCCCACACCCACACAAACACTGGCAAAAAATAGAAAAACAGATAACAGCAGTCTGATGGGTGGATCCTGGTATCCCATATTTTAGCCTACGTGTGTCTGAGTGCTAGTAAAGTTGAATGATCCTTTATGCACTGTTAGCTGCTCTTATCTTTTGCTTGTTCATACCTTTTTCAAGTGGGTTCCCAATTTTTATTGTTCGTTTTCCAGGCATTCCCTTTTTGTACTAGTTATTAATTCTTTTCTTTTACAGCCACAGCACATAGCTCATCCTAGCCCGTGACTGCCTGTTAACTTTGTAGTATCTGTTGTTGATCTGGAGCTTTAAATTATGAGCTGTGTCAAAGACAGCACTATTTTTCTTTTGTGGACTCATTTAAGAAATCTTTCCCCACCTGGAAATCACTGTATTAGTTTTTACTATAGAGGTAGTTTGAGAACTATTTCTCAAACGTTAGTATGTAAAAAGAAAGTCCTGGGATTTTTTTTTTTAAGAAATGAGGCCATCACAACTCACAGTGATGCATTTTTATACCCATTAGGTTGGCAAAAAATTTTAAATTGGACAATAGCAATGTTGCTGACCACGTGGAACAAGAGCTCTCATACATACATTGCTCATGGGAGTGTAAATCATACTTCTTTTGAAAACAATTTGACTTTATCTTACAAATTAAAAGTTCTTCCCCTAGAGATACTCTATAGGAGTTCATCCATATGTGTACTAGGAGATGTGTACAAGAATGTTCATAGCGTTGTTTATAATAGCAAAACAAATAAACTGGAAGCACTCCAAATATCCATCAACAAGTGAGTTTGTAACTTGCAGCATATTCATGCAATGATGGGCTATATGGTTGTGAACTATATAGCAAGAATGGAGCGCTGTACAGTGAGTCACCTATAGTTAAGTGCATTGACATGGATGAATCTCAAAACAATATTGATTGAAAATGGCAGATGAAAAAAGTGATGCTGTTTATATAAAATTCAAAAACATTTGAAACAATATATTTTTAGGATTTGTGTATAGTAACACAACTATAAGGAAAAGTAAAGAAATTTTAAAAACAGCTTAGTGATTACCCATGAGGAAGGAGGAGGGAGATTCATTGGGGATACGCTACTCAAGGCTTGAGCAGGATTGGCCACGTTCTGTTTCTTAAGCTTGCTGTAGATACATAGGTGTCCATTTTATAATTCTTTTTTTGTCTTGTACGTCTGCTGTATTTTGTTTGTATGAAAGTTGTTCATAATATTTGTTAAGACACTGCAGTAGTCTGGAGAGGTGTACATTAGAATCTGCAGTTTTAGTCAACACTTTTGTGATCCCTTTGCAGATGGCCTGAATTCCAAACTTCGAGAAACACTGTCTTAGAATTTCACAGTATCCCTTTAGGTGACTGGCCTTATTCTTGACAGGGGGATAGAGAAGAGATTGTTAAACCAAGGCTACAGATTCTTGACAGGTTCCAGTGCTGTGTCACAAAGGCAGTCACATATGAGGGAGGATCACTAGAGCAGGAGTCCAGAGACCCCAGACCTCTAACTTGCTGTAGGACCTTGGACATTTTACTTCTCCTGACCTCCGTGTCTTCATCAGTGAAGTGAGGGAGTGGGATTAGATTATCTGTAAGGTCCTTTTTAGATCTGAGGTCATGATCTTTCACCTCTCATCTCTGGTGTCTTCTCAGCCCGGTCCCAATGATAAGAAATCAGAACTGCTGCCAGCCGAATGGAACAACAATAAAGACCTGTATGTCCTCCGGTATGAGTCAAAGGATGGGTCCAGAAAGCTCCTTGTGAAGGCTGTCACTGTGGAGAACAGCATGATCATCAATGTGCTGGTGAGTCCCTAGGACACAGAGGGGTCTGCTGATGGGAGTAGACCTTGGGATCGCCTTTTTGAAACCCATTTAAGAACCCTCAGTGTTTGTGAGGACTTTACTCAGTGATCCTACTTCCAGAACTTTATTCTGAGGCCAGGATCCTAAATGTAGAAATGCTTTGGGTTCAGAGATGTTCCCTGCCTATTACTGTAAGAGGAGGGACTTTCCATCACAGAGGAATAGTTAAGTAAATAAGGGAAATCCATTCAGGGACAGCTTGGGAGAAAAAAGCTTATTGTAGCCCCGGGGGCTACTTTTAGTTCTTTAGATAAGCTTAGCTTTCTGCTGCCTTGGAGCCTGTATACTTCTTGTTTCCTATGCTGGAAAGCTCTTCCTCTGTACCATTGCCGCCTCACACAGATACACACCATCCACCCTTCCTTTAGCCTGACTGACTCCCTCTTGTTTTTCACTTACTCAAAAAGTTCAGTCCTGACTACTTACTCTCGTCTGCCAGAAAAATCTAAATTATGCCTCTGCTTCATCATTTTATTTTCCTGCCTGGTACTTAACACAGTTTGTAATTAGTGTACTTATTTATGCTTTGGTGTAATATTTGTATTCTACCACTATAGCAGAATATTCTGTAGTCTATGTAATATAGACTATAAGCACCCTGAGGGCAGTGACTCTTTTTTTAATTTTGGCCTGGTTGTCTGTATTTTTACAAAAGTATCATGCAGTCTGTATTGTGCTGGACTTTGCTTTTTTCCCCTCAATATGTTTTGGAGGTCTTTACGTGGGAATGCATATAGCTATACCTTATTCATTTTAGCCACTATGTAGTATTCCGTAATACCATAATTTGTTTATCCCTCTCCCTTTTGATGAACATTTAGATTTTGTATCACACAGGGTTCTTAGTTAACAACAGAATCCCGTCAGGTTTGTTTAAACAGTCAGGTTTATTCACAGAACTGGGATAACTCACTGAATTGTTGGGAGGGCTGGAGAAACAGTTCCAAGGCTGGGCTTCCAGGGCATTGCTCCAGACCATGCCACGGAAACCACTGCTGCTGCCACCACCCCAGGGCATTAGGTACCGGCTGACTGCCAACCCAGGTGCCCCTTCTCAGGAGCCACTGATGGCGTGACCCCTGCTGCCTCTGCTGCTACCCTCGATAGCAAGACGTCTGCCCCTTACTCAGCCTGTTTATCCATGGTGCTCACCTCCAAGTTGAAGTTGTGCATCCGTTTAGCACCTCAGTTACATGCCTGTGTCCAAGCTGCAAAAGAGCCTGTGAAGTAGGTTTTTCTGGGCTCTGCCTCAGAAAGGCATTATTCCTAGATCAGAGAAGTCCCCAAGCATGAGAGATGTATTTCGTCTATTACAAACAGTCCTTATATATGTCTCTTTGTGCCCATATGTATTTCTTTAGGTTGAGTATTAAATTGTTCCTCTCCCCCCACTGCCCCGCCACTTACTCATTAGACCAGAAATACCCCAGTCTCTCATTTTCTATTTTCATTTTTCTAGGAATATGGCTCACAGCAAGTGTCAGACTTGACCCTGAACTTGAATGATTATATCGATTCAGAACACCTGGTTGACTTCCACAGGTATTTCTAAGGGTTGGCCTTTCCCTGGGAAAAAGAAGAGAGAACCAGTGGCCAGATATAAGGAATGGACTTGAGGTGTCAGAGAATGGAGGAGGGTTAACAGAAGGATCTTTCTCTCTTGGGCACAGTCACTTCTCATTTCTCTTCTCTGTTTATTTGAAGAGAAGATTCACGTAGGAAATGCCACTTGAAATAAAATGATGCAATCAAGAGTCCACGAGTCTACAGGGTGGAGATGGGGCCTAGCCAGTGGAGTCAGTCGGAGTGAGTTCCTAGGAGGAAAAAGTGTACCTAATCTGGTACACTCCATCCCCCAATTTTTAAAATAGACTTCATTTTTTACAGCAGTTTTAGGTTCACAGCAAAATTGAGTGGTAAGTGCAGAGAGTTTGCTTGAACCTCCCCGCTGCCCTGCACTCTCACAGTCCTGCACCAGAGTAGTGCATTTGTTATAGTTGATGAACCTACGCTGGCACACATTATCACCCAGATTCCATTCTTGGTGGTGTTGGCATGTGTTTACTTTTGTAAGAAACTGCCAAACTGTCTTCCAAAGTGGCTGTACCATTTTGCATTCCCACCAGCAATGAATGAGAGCTCCCCGTTGCTCCACATCCTTGTCAGTGTTTCAGATTTTGGCCATTCTAATAGGTGTGTAGTGGTATCTCATTTTTGTTTTAATTTGCAGTTCCCTGATGACATATGATGTTGAGCATCTTTTCATATGCTTATTTGCCATCTATGTATCTTCTTTGGTGAGGTGTCCAGGTCTTTGGCCCATTTTTTAATCGAGTTGTTTTCTTATGGTTGAGTTTTAGGAGTTCTTTGTATATTTGGGGTAACAGTCATTAATCATATATGTGTTTTGCAAGTATTTTCTTCGAGTCTGACTTGTCTTGACTTTTTATTTTGAAATTTGCAACCCCACAGAAAAGAGGGTTTGCAAAAATATTACAATGAACACCCATATATCTGTCACCTAGGTTCACCAATTTTTAACATTTTGCCACTTCTGCTTGGTTTTTCTGTATGCTTTTTTGTTCTTGAACCATCTGAGAATTATTTCCAGACTTTATAAACCTTAACCCCTAAATATTGCATCATGTATCGCCTTGTTCTTACACAGACATCCTCCTGTTACCACAATCAGGAAATGTAGGATTGATGCATTAATGTCATTTAATACACAGTCCATGTTCAGATTTCTGTAGTCATCCCAGCAGTGTCCTTTTTAGCTAGTCTTTTGGTTTTAGATTTGAGGTATTTTGTTTCTTATCCAACCAAATATCACACATTGCATTTATTTTCATGTCTTTTCAATTACCTTTCATCTAGAACAGTTTCCTAGACTTTTGTTGCTCTTAGCATTGGTATTTTTGAGGACTTGAGGTCAGTTGAAGACTTGAGGTCAGTTGTTGTTTAGAACATTCAGATTGTTTCCTCATCCTTTGATTCAGGTTGAACATTTTCAACAAGAACACTGTGTAAGGGAAGCTGTGTTCTCCTAAGTGTTTTACATCAGGCACGTGACATCTATCTTATTGTTGATTTTGTTCAGTTTGATCATTTGGTTATGACAGTATCTGCCACCTTTCTCTCCAGTAAAGGCATCTGTTTTCCTTTGTGTTTAATAAGTGATCTGTGGTATTATATTAGCAGCCTGTGAATATTCTGCCTCCCAACAGTCTTTTACCTAGTGATTTTAGCATCTGTTGATGATTCTTGCATGAATCAACTATTACTGTGATGATTATAAAACAGTAATTTTCTATGTTTATAATTCTTTCTACATTTATTAGTTAGATTTTTTTAATTAAAAGCTTTCTGTTCTCCGTCACCCTTATTTTTAATTAAAAAAATTTTTAATTTATTTTTGGCTGCGTTGGGTCTTCATTGCTGCACGTGAGCTTTCTCTACTTGAGGCAAGCAGGGGCTACTCTTTGTTGTGGTGCACGGGCTTCTCATTGTGGTGGCTTCTCTTGTTGCAGAGCACGGGCTCTAGGCACGCGGGCTTCTGTAGTTGCGGCGCACGGGCTTAGTTGCTCCGCGGCATGTGGGATCTTCCCAGACCAAGCTCGAACCCACGTCACTTGAGTTGGCAGGTGGATTCTTAACCACTGCACCACCAGGGAAGTCCCTATTTTTATTTTTAAAATATCAAAATAGACTCCTGGGTTATTTTTTATTCAAAGTTATATTCCATTTCTGTCATTCTTTGAATGTTCAACTTGTTCCAGAGTTGACCAGTAGGAATTCCCTCAAGCTACCTCACCTGTCTTTTTGGCATGTCACCGTGTCAGAGCGTTTTCACACTTCCTGGCACAATAAGGTGTTCTGCCCTCACTTTGTACTTTACTTGCCCCTGCCTTGAAACCAGGGATTTTTCTAAGGAAACATGATTTCTGTTGGTGGGTAATAAGTTTCCAAAATCTGGGCCCTGAGTGTGCTCATTAATATGAAGGATGTCATTGCTTTCAGGCTTTTTCAGAGAACAGCGCTAGGAAACTTTCCTGGAGTTTTTTTTTTTTTTTCCTTAACATTTCAAACTGATACTTTTATTTTTAATCTAACACTGCAGGATTTGTATTCTCTTATTCTGTACTTGTAACTCCCTTCTGTGTTGAGAACCCTGATGCCCAACAGCCTCAGAATACTCATTTGTTTGATTCTAAAATACACACAGATAGTTTTTGAACTGCTACATCAGTGCCGACCAAGAACAGATCTACTAAGTAAAGTCACAAATACAATTTCTTTCCAGTTCTTTTTGTCCTTTGACTGTGTCCCACCGAGCATATATATCGTCAGAGTATTGTGTTCAAAATGTACTTAGATTTAATGCTCGTTGGTCCATCAGTGTAATGAAATTATCTGTTTGATAGATAGTTGGGTGCATTTGTTTCCACTTTATTCCATTTTGGGGACTTTGTCCCCATCCTCATTGACCTCTTCAGGGTTTTGGAGGAAGCTTGGCATCGCTATAAATTCAGTCGTGAGAACTGCCTAGAAACCCTGTTGGAGTTAATTGCATCTAATCAGCGATAACCATCTTTAACCCGCTCCACTTCTCTCAGACTTCAGACAACCTGCCCACATCGTTCTGGCCACCCCTCTTTGTCTCCATCCTTCTTTCATGTATCCTCTATGTGAGGAAATCCCAACTTCCACTCCTGGTCATCACCCTCCAGTCGGTTTCCCACACAGCAGTTGGACCAGCATTTTTGAAACACAGATCAGGTTATGATTAAAAGTCTTGCTTGCAATCCCTCAGTGATACCACCTCACACATGTTAGGATGGCTACTATCAAAAAACCAAAATAACAATTAGTAAGGATGTGGAGAAATTGGAACCCTTGTACACTGTTGGTGAAAATGTAAAATGGTACAGCAACTATGAAAAATGGTGTGGTGGTTCCTCAGAAAATTAATTACCATATGATCCAGCAATTCCACTTCTAGACATATACCCAGTAGAACTGAAAGCAGGGTCTCAAAGAGATAATCATGCACCCACGTTCACAGAAGCATTTTTCATAGTAGCCAAAAGGTGGAAGCAGTGTAAGTGCCCATGAATACCTAGGACTGATGAACAGATAAACAAAATGTGGTATATACAGACAATAGAGTATTACTCAGCTTTAAAAAGGAAGGAAATGCTAACAAATGCTTCAGCATGGATAAACCTTGAGGACATTGTGCTAAGCCAAATAAGCCAATCACAAGACAAATTCTATATGATTCTACGTATATGAGGTACCTAGACTAGTCAAACTCATGGAGACAGAAAGTAAAATAGTGGTTGCCAGGGATTGGAAGAGGGGAGAATAGGGAATTGTTGTTTAATGGGTACAGAGTTTCAGTTTTGTAAGAGGAAGCGCTTTGAAGATAGGTGGTGGTGGTGATAGCACAACAACGTGAATATACTTACCACTACTGAACCGTACGCTTAAACTGGTTACAGAGTTGGTAAATTTCTTACAAATTAAACCTAAAAAAGAAACCCCAAACCCTTCAGTGAGTGTTCATTTCTCCAAGGATGAAGAACGAAATCCGTGATGAGGCCTAAAGCCTAGGGCCCAGCCCCTCTAACCTCATCCTTTGCCACTTCCCACTTAGCTCCTGTGTCTCAGCTGTGGTGCCATGTGCCTCCTCCCTCTTCAGAGCTCTCCCCTTGGCCGAGAGCGCTCTCCCCAGCCTCTTCCCACAGCCAACTACTCTTCTTCCTTCAGTTTGCATTTAAACATCAGCGCCTGAGAGAAGCCTCCCCTGCTCCCCCCACGTTTGAACCTTTTAAGCATTTAATAAGTGGGTATTTTATGATTAACTGCCTACTAGCCTGTGATCTCCTTGCGGGCAGGACCTGGGTCTTTTTCACACAGTAGACAAAGGAATGAAGGAGTGAAGTGAGGCCAGGCCTGGCCTTGGCAGAGCTGCTCTTCTGGGCGCTGCCCACACCATGACCCTACCTCACCCCTTAAGAGGGTAAAGGGAAGGACACTGAGAGTGTGGTCTCTCTCTTGACTTTTTCATTCTGGAATTCCATTGGGAGAGAAATTGACAAAACCTCTGGAAAAACCCGGGCCTGTACACCAGGCTGTTCATGCTCCTGAGAGCGTTTAGTCCCCTCAGCAATATTGAGAGAGAAACAGTGATAATATCTCCATTTTGTTTTTTTAAAAATAACATTTGTTGTTGGAGTTTTATGTGTGTTTGGGGGGGGGGCATGTTTTGATTGCTGTAAAATGACATAGTAGGACTACCTCAGAGTGTTCTGAGAATGAGATGAGATGTCAGCGCAGAGTGCTTAGTACTGGTCCCAGCCCTTCATGAATATGCAAATGGAAGAAATCTGATCACAAGGAATCATCTCCATGGAAACTGAGACTCAGAGAGCTGGGGTATGGATCTCTCTCCTGATCATAAGGCCCTCCGTCTCTCCTCTGCCTTTCTGGCAGCAGCACTGAGCTGCCTGCTTCTGGCCCCCTTCCACCATCTGGCCCTCCTTGTTAGGTCGTCATGGCATGTCATGTCTGTTCTAGGTAGAAATCTGTGCCTCTAGTTGAGCAAACTGATTTGCTAAGTAGTATAAACCTGTTCCTTTCTGTCGTGCCTCTACTATGTTAGGATGACAGGCTGTCTTTTGCTACTACCAAAATGGCAGTTCTCCCAAGGCTTAGAAATCATGTGAGAACTTCTCCTTCGGGACTTAGTAGTTTTTTAATCAGACCTGAGTTCTACAGGTAAACCTTTTGCATAGGGAGATCAGAGGGCTTTCACCTGTATCACACACAGCTCATCTGACTGAAAGGAAAGAGGAGTTAGATTTATCCCCGCTACCCAACTTGGTCAGGGAAGCAGCATGGTGTACAAAGTTCTGTGTTCTAATTAGGAACGTGATCTTTGTAGGGATGTATGGACCACAGGCCCTTAGAACTTCTAAACCATTGCAGGTGTTACACTTTTTAGTCATGGAACTCTTTATTCAAGCACGCGTAATATTCCGTCGTCTGTATTGACCATATTTTGTTTATCCGTTCATCTGTCCTAGGTATTCATGGCCACTTACGTTGCTTCCACTTTTTGGCTACTTTGAATAATGCTTCTTTGAACATGGGTGCACAATTATCTCTTCATGTTCTTTAGGATTCTGGAGGAAAGAGTAGGGACAGCAAATGGAGGTCCTTGTGCCCTATCCACTTGGCTTTCTCCATTGCCCTTCCTGGGCCCCCTTCCATGCCAGAGAAGCCCTGAAACCACTGATCTAGTCTAATCTCAGTGATTTTATGGTTATGTAATAAGTGATTTTTTTTTTTTTTTTTTTGCGGTACGCGGGCCTCTCACTGTTGTGGCCTCTCCCGTTGCGGAGCACAGGCTCCAGGCGCGAAGGCTCAGCGGCCATGGCTCACGGGCCCAGCCGCTCTGCGGCATGTGGGATATTCCCAGTCCGGGGCACGAACCCATGTCCCCTGCATCGACAGGCGGACTCTCAACCACTGCGCCACCAGGGAAGCCCAATAAGTGATTTTTTAATTAAACTTTTTATTTTGAGATAACTGTAGACTTACAGGCAGTTGTAAGTTGTAAGGTATAATACAGAGAGACTTGTATCCTTTGTACATTTTACCTTTATACATTTCACCTCAATTATAACATTGTATAAAACTACCTTAAATATTACAGTGAGGATATTGACATTGATACACTGACAGTAAGTATTTCCATCACCACAAGTATCCTTCCTGATGCTTTTTTATAGCCACACCCACTCCCCCTCCCCACCCCTCACCCCCTGGCAACCATCATTTATTCTCCATTTCTAAAATTTTGTCTTTTTAAAAAAAATTTTTATTGGAGTATAGTTGATTTACAATGTTGTGTTAGTTTTAAGTGTACAGCAAAGTGAATCAGTTATACATATATATATATATATATATACCACTCTTTTAGATTCTTTTCCATATAGGTCATTACAGAGTATTGAGTAGAGTTCCCTGTGCTATATAGTAGGTCCTTATTAGTTATCTATTTTATATGTAGTAGTGTGTATATGTCACTCCCAATCTCCCAATTTATCCCTCCCCCCTCCCCCAATAACCATAAGTTTGTTTTCTACATCTGTGACTCTACTTCTGTTTTGTAGATAAGTTCATTTGTACCATTTTTTTAGATTCCACATATAAGTGATATCATATGATTATTTGTCTTTGCCTGACTTACTTCACTCAGTATGACAATCTCTAGGTCCATCCATGTTGCTGCAAATGGCATTATTTCGTTCTTTTTTATGGCTGAGTAATATTCTATTGTATATATGTGCCACATCTTCTTTATCCATTTCTCTGTCGATTGACATTTAGGTTGCTTCCATGTCCTGGCTATTGTAAATAGTGCTGCAGTGAACATAGGGGTGCATGTATCTTTTTGAGTTATGGTTTTCTCTGGATAGATACCCACAGAGGGATGGCTGGATCATATGGTAGCTCTATTTTTAGTTTTTTAAGGAAGTTCCATACTGTTCTCCGTAGTGGCTATAACAATTTACATTCCCACCAACAGCGTAGGAGGGTTCCCTTTTCTCCACACCCTTTCCAGCATTTATTGTTTGTAGATTTTTTGATGATGGCCATTCTGACCCGTGTGAGGTGATAACCTCATTGTACTTTTGATTTGTGTTTCTGTAATGATTAGTGATGTTGAGCATCTCTTCATGTGCTTTTTAGCCATCTGTATGTCTTCTTTGGAGAAATGTCTGTTTAGATCTTCCACCCCTTTTTTGATTGAGGTTTTTTTTTGATATTGAGCTGCATGAGCTGTTTGTATACTTTGGAGATTAAATCCTTGGTCGTCTATTCATTTGCAAATATTTTCTCCCATTCCGAGGGTTGTCTTTTTGTTTTGTTTATGATTCCTTTACTGTGGAAAAGCTTTTAAGTTTAATTAGGTCCTACTTGTTTATTTTTGTTTTTATTTTTACTCTAGGAGGTGGATCAAAAAAGATCTTGCTGCAATTTATGTCAGAGTGTGTTCTGCCTATGTTTTCCTCTAAGCGTTTTATAGTATCTGGCCTTACATTTAGGTCTTTATTCCATTTTGAGTTTGTTTTCATGTATGGTGTTAGGGAGTGTTCAAAAATGTTATGTAAATGGAATCATACAGTATGTAACTTTCGGGATTGGCCTTTCTCACTCAGCATAATACCCTTGTGATCCATCTGAGTTGTTGCATGCATCAATGGTTTGTCCCTTTGTCTTGCTGAGTAGTATTTCATGGTATGGTAGGCATGGCATTTCACAGTTTGTTTAACCATTCACTAGTTGAAGGACATCTGAGTTGTTTCATTTTTTGCTATTACGAATAAAGGTGCTATGAACATACATGTACAGGCTTTTGTGTGGACATTATTTATTTCTCTACAATAAATGCCAAGAGTTCAATGGTAATTGCATGTTTAGTTTTTTAAGAAACTGCCAAACAGTTTGCCATAGTGTCTGTACCATTTTACATATCCACCACCAGTGTATGAGTGCTAGTTTCTCTGTATCTTCACCAGTTTCTGGTGTTATCACTATTTTTCATTTTAGTTATTCTGATGTATAGTAGTATTGCATTGTGGTTTCAATTTACATTTCCCTGATGGCTAATGACAGTTCCTTGTATATTTCAGATGCAATTCCTTTGTTGGATGTTGGTTTATAAATGTTTTCTCCCAGCCTGTAGTTTGTTTTTTCATTCACTTAACAAGGTCTTTTGCAAAGCATAAGTTTTTAATTGATAATAGCTATTTGATAAATTTTTGCTTTTATGGATCAAGCTTTTGGCGTCAAGTGTAAGAACTCTTTGCCTAGTTCTAGATCTCAAAGCTTTTCTCCTATTTTTTTTCTAAACATTTTATAGTTTTATGTTTTACATTTAAGCCTGTGGTCTATTTTAAAGTAATTTTTGTATAAGTTGTGTGGTTTAGGGAGAGGTTCATTTTCTTGCCTGTGGATGTCCAGTTGCTCCAACACCATTTGTCATTGAATTGCTTTTGCAACTGTGTCAAAAATCAGTTGTCTGTACTTGTGTTGGTTTATTTCTGGGTTCTCTTTTTTTTTTTTCCATTGATCTTTGTGTCTGTTCTTCTGCCAGTGTCACATAGTGTCTATTATTGTAACTATGTATCAGTAGTATGCCTGAATATTGAGTAGAGTGATTCAAGATCGCCCAATTCTTCTTTGTCAAGATAGTTTTCACTATTCTTGAGTCTATGCCTTTCTGTATAAACTTTAGAGTAAACTTCTCTTTGTCCATGAAAAACCTTGCTGGGATTTTGATAGGATTTGCATGAAGCTTACAGATCATTAAACCTAAAATGGGAAAAGTTGACATTTTTACTATAAATGTGGTATGTCTCTCCATTTATTTAGCTCTTGCTCTATTTCTTTCATCATCATTTTATAATTTTCAGCATATAGGTCCTGGACATGTTTTTTGCTCTTTTGGGGTGTGAGAGGTGATTATAAACGGTGTTCCGTTCTTGGTTTTGATTTTCAAATGTCCATTGTTAGTATATAGAAATGCAGTTTATTTTTGTGTGTTGATCTTGTATCCTGTCACCTTGCTGAATTCGTAGTGTTCTTGGAGGGGTTTTTTTGGTAAATTCCTTGGGAATTTCAAGGTAGACTGGCATGTCATCTGCAGATAGAAGCAGTTTCATTCCTTGTTTTCTAATCTGTGTGCATTTTCTTTGTCTTGCCTTACTGAAGTGGCTGGAACTTCCAGTATTAAGTTAAATAAGAGTGGTTAGAGAGAACATCCTTACCTCGTTCCCAGTCTTAAAGACAAAGTACTCAGTCTTTCATTACTAAGTATATTGTTAGCTGTAGTTTTTTTTGTAGATGCTCTATATCATGTTGAGGAAGTTCTCTTCTGTTCCTGGTTTGTTGAGAGTTTTTATCATGAATGGATTTATCGTGTTGGATTTTGTCAAATACCTTTTCTGTATCAATTGATATAACCATATCATTTTTCTTAGCTTATTGATATGGTAGGGATTTGTAACTATTGAACCAGCCTTGTGTACATACAATAAATCCTATGGTATGTAATTCTTTTATATATTTTTGAATTTAATTTGTTAATATTTTGTTGAGCATTTTTGCATCCAAGTTCATGGGAAATAGTGATCTGTAGTTTTTTGTTTGTTTGTTTTGTTTTGTTTTTTTGGCTGTGTTGGGTCTTCGTTTCTGTGCGTGGGCCTTCTCTAGTTGCGGCGAGCGGGGGCCACTCTTCATCGCGGTGTGCGGGCCTCACTGTCGCGGCCTCTCTTGTTGCGGAGCACAAGCTCCAGACGTGCAGGCTCAGTAGTTGTGGCTCACGGGCCTAGTTGCTCCGCGGCATGTGGGATCTTCCCAGACCAGGGCTCGAACCCGTGTCCCCTGCATTGGCAGGCAGATTCTCAACCACTGCGCTACCGGGGAAGCCCTGTAGTTTTCTTTTTTTTGTACTGTCTGTCTGGATTTGATATCAGCATAATACTGGGCTCATAAAAATGAATTGGGAAATGTTCCCTTCTCTAGAATTTTCTGGAAGTGACTGTAAATTGGTGTTAATTCTTTAAATGTTTGGTAGGCTTCTCCACTGAAATCATCTGGACCTGGGTATTTCTTTTGGGGGGTGCTTAAGTAGGAATTGTGTTACTTTAATAGAACTATTCAGATTATCTATTTTATTTATTTTATTTTATCTATTTATTTTTATTTTATTTTGTTACAGTTCGTGATTTTTGAAGGATTAGTCTATTCTAAGTTGTTCAATTATGCTGTTATTAGTATTCTCTTATCCTATCAATGGCAACAAATTTGTTATAATATCCCATTGCATTCTTGATGTTGGTGATTTGTGTCTTCTCTCTTTTTATGTTTGCTGCTCTTGCTGGAAGTTTATCAGTTTTGTTCATTTTTTGGAAGAACCAGTTTTTTGTTTTTTTAATTTTCTCTTGTTTTTCTGTTTTCTCATTTATTTATTTTTATTCTTTATTATTTCCTTATTTCTGCTTGCTTTTGGTTTAATTTGCTCTTCTTTCTCTAGGTTTTTGAGGTTAGAATTTAAATTGTTGGTTTCTTTCCTTTTTTCCAATGTAAACATTTAGTGCTATAAAGTTTCCTCTCAACACTGTTTAGCTATAATCTCACATAATTTAATATGTTGTACTTTTATTATTATTCAGTACTTTGTATTTTTTTTCAAGACTTCCTCTTTGATCCATGGATTATCTAGAATTGTATTGCTTAACACCATGTACTTAGAGACTTCCTTCCAGTTTTGATGCTTAGTATGATTCCATATGGTCGAAGAACATACTCTGTATGATTTCAGGTTTTTTTTACATTTATGAGGTTTGCTTTTTTTTTAACTTATTTTTCACTGAAATATAGTTGAATTACAGTGTTGTGTTAATTACCGCGGTACAGTAAAGTGATTCGGTTATACATGTATACATGTATATACATTCTTTGTCATATTCTTTTCCATTATAGTTTATCACAGGATATTGAATGTAGTTCCCTGTGCTATATAGTAGGACCTTGTTTATTCATTTTATATATACTAGTTTGCATCTGTTAATCCAAACTCCCAATCCAACCCTCTCCCACCCCCCTGCCCCTTGGCAACTACCACTCTATGTCCCTGATTTATAAGGTTTGCTTTTTGACCCCGGATATGGCTCATTTTAAAACACCAGATTTTTAGGAACTCTGTGGAGTCCTACTCCCTGTTACCTCAGTCTGCCTCAACACTTCATCTATAGCTCACATTGCTTGTCTCTCACCAGCAGAGAAAAGAGGCCTAGAGCAGCCTTCCAAGGACCCCTGAGTTAGTGACAGAATTGGACATTAAGCCCTGAGAGCCCTGCCTACTGGACTAGGAACCTGGTTCATCCTCCCCATGGAGGCTTTGCCTTCCATGACCCTTCCCATGACATGTGATGAGCACACAATGAGGCTGAGGGTGGGGTGGGGTGGGGTGGGGTGGGAAGGGCACAGAGGAGTAGCCAGTCTAGGCCCTGTGCCCCTTACACCCTCACTGCTTTCTAATGGGGTGGTAAACGAGGAGGGGCAACTCAGATGCCTAAGAAGCTTAGGCCCAAATCTCGGAGACAACGCCAGGCTGTTGTCCGCCGGGCAGCCCGTTCCCACCCTCGCAAACAGTCCAAGCATGATGCCAAGAACTATCAGGGCCGCCGCCGCCGCCGCCCCCGCCGCCGAAATACTGTACGCAGGGTTGCCAACCAGCTGCAAGCAGTTGACACCTCGTCTCCTTCCTTCAGGGTCTACAAGAAGAGTGAGGAACTTCGGTCTCGTCTTGTGTCTGGGATCATCACACCTATCCATGAGCATTTGGTCAAGGCTAGCGTAAGTCCCCAACAGGAGTTTCCCCCTGCCACTGCCAGAGAGGTGGACCCACTCCGGATTCACCCACACCATCCACATACCAGCCGGCAGCCTCCCTGGTGAGTACAGAGCCCACAGTGGCAGCCCATGCCTCTGCAGAAGGAGTCCAACCATGATCATCTTGCCACTTGACCCCTCTCTGGCCCCCGTGTGTCTTCAACAGAATTATCAGAGTCTTGGTATATGGAGATAGAAAGTGGAGATATAAGTGGAGCAGTGAGTTCTTGTACTGCTACTAGTCACCCCAACAACCTAGCATCCTAAGTCTGCCTACCTCCTTTCTAGAGGCCACACACAGCCTCTGAGTCTGCCCAAGGGTCAGTGCCTCTGAGGCGTGTGTGCAGTCCTCCAGAGTTGCTGCCCAGTAGTTCAGTTTTTTATTCCAGAGCTATTTGTCTGTGCAGGACCCTGGACCAGGCTTTTGGGGAAAATGTAGAAATACTGGAAGTTCCTGGAGGGAATATGTTCCCAATGTTCCCTTTCTTTGCCTTTCACTTCATTGTAGTCCCCTGATCTCTTTTTACAACTTGAAAACTTTGCCAAAACAGCATGAGGTATGAGCAAGTCACATACCAGGTCTTTGCAGATTAGGATGGCAGCACTTAGGACTGGAGACTTCTGCTCTGAGGGAGAAGACAAGGACCAGGGACACCTTAGTCTCTAGTTGAGATGGCATGTCCCAGTTTGGAGTCCACAGTGTGATAGTAATGGTGGGGTTGGCGGGGTTGTGGGGGAGGGCTCACTGTGCGGCCATAATAAGCACTCAATAAGTGTTAGCTGCCGTTGTTAAAAATGACTCTGTTTTGCAATTATATACCTTTGGTTAATTAAATAAATAGGAAATTTGTTTAATTACTATAATAAGTAATAATTGGCAAGTCTCTGGCAACCTTTGGAAATATTGGGTTCTGTGGGGAGAGTGGAGGATAATAAAAAGTGGTTGAAAGGTTGGGAACAGCTTGTCTGATCTAACCTCTTTATTTAAGATGACCTGTCTAAGGTCACCAGCCACTAATAAAGAGACAGAGCCAGGGCTGGGGGTCTAGGTGTCCTCACTCCAGCACAGTGCTCTGTTGTGATGCAACCAGAATATGGTGGGAAGATTTAAGGATAAGCCCTGGACAGCAATCAAATTGGGGGAGACTTTTAGACCTTAAGTAATAGTAATTCTCAGGTCTCTCAGATTCACTTCCTATTTCAAAACAAATATTCTCTGAAGTCTCCTTCACTGTCTCAAAATGGAATTCATAGATCATCTAACTTACCAAATGGACAGTTTCAAAAAGGATCAGTATAAAGTCCTGACTATAATATAAATGAGAAATAAAAAGTGAGTAATTAATAAGATAATACGTATTTCATTGTGTAGATGCCTGAGCATGATTACACTGGAAAAGATAGGCATTTGCACTTGTATATGGAATTATTTTGAATTTGACAGTAACAAAAGCAGGCACGTGCTATGTTATAATTACATTTCTGGAAAAATTTTTATTGAAACAGTATAAAAATACTTTGTGTTCACATATAAAATGGCCTTAGACTAACTTATGGTAGGTAATTTTATGTAGGCTTTACATTTCTCTGAATGTCTAACAAGACTTTGGCAAGTTGTGTAGGATGTAGATTATTCATTATGTGGAGCTCTACTGTGGATTATAGAGCATGAAGCATCTCTGTTCTTTGCCTATAAATGCTATAAGCACTCTCCAATCACCGTGACAAACAAAAACACCCCTGGGGCTTACACAAAAACACCTCCAGGGCACCTGGAGACTCTGCTATCCTAATTGGGAATCATAGACCTGAATCTGGAATTATGAAGGTAAGAAATCCTAGCCTTGGAAGAACAGAAAGAATGAGAAAATCACCATATTGCAGCTTCTACTGAAATAATGTAGTGACTAGGCACAAATTGTCAATGGTTGCTAAAACCATTAGGTAAAAGGTTGATGGGCAACTTTATAATGGATGAATCAGACTGATAGCACCTGAACCCATAGGTCAATCTTAACACTAAAAGTGGGATAGCCAGACTTTGTGTATTCTAATATAATGCAATAGTAGGTTCACAACAACATGAATCTAGATTGAACTCCCAGCTTAAAAGAAGCATGAGAGGTAGAAGAATGAGTTAAAGAGACTCATGAGGATACATGGGTTCCAGCCAATGTATGGAACATGAAAAATTTTTACAGGATTAATTGATCTTGTTTTTTTTCATTAAATAATGGCATGGGGAGAAAAGGGAGAGGGGGCTTGTTAATTAGAGTCTTATCAACTAAATCCAGTGTTGGACTTTGTTTTGATCTTGATTCAAATAAACTAATTCTAAAATTATTTTTGAGATATTTGGGGAAATTTGAACAGGGACCAGGTATTTGATAATGTTACTGCTAATTTTTTAGGTGACATAATTAAATTCTGGTTATGTTTAAAAAAAGTCTTTGTCTATTATATATATATAATTTTATTAATTGAAATATTTAAGGGTGAAATGATATGTCTGGGATTTGCTTTAAAATAATTTCACCCCCTAAAAGAGTGAGACATTGGGAAATGAGTGTAGGTGAAATAAGAATGGTAGAATATTTTGTTTTTTAATTTATTTATTTTATTTATTTATTTTTGGCTGCTTTGGTTCTTCTTTGCTGTGCACAGCTTTCTCTAGTTGCAGCAAGCGGGGGCTACTCTTCGGTGCGGTGCATGGGCTTCTCATCATGGTGGCTTCTATTGTTGCAGAGCACAGTCTCTAGGCACGTGGGCTTCAGTAGTTGTGGCACACAGGCTCAGTAATTGTGGCTCGTGGGCTCAGTAGTTGTGGTGCATGGGCTTAGTTGCTCCGCAGCATGTGGGATCTTCCTGGGCCAGGGCTCGAACCTGTGTCCCCTGCATTGGCAGGTGGATTCTTAACGACTGTGCCACCAGGGAAGCCCAGAATGGTAGAATATTGATAATTGTTGAAACTGAATGGAAAGGTACATGGGTGTTCATAAATTAGACTTTGTACTATTTTTTGGTCCCTTTGAAAATTTCCTTAATAATGAGTCTTTTATTGATACCAGTCCTTCAAAAATTCTTCCAAAAAATAGAAGAGGGGGCTTCTCTGGTGGCGCAGTGGTTGAGAGTCCGCCTTCCGATGCAGGGGACACGGGTTCGCGCCTCGGTCCGGGAGGATCCCACATGCCGCGGAGTGGCTGGGCCCGTGAGCCATGGCCTCTGAGCCTGCGCGTCCAGAGCCTGTGCTTCGCAGTGGGAGAGGCCACAACAGTGAGAGGCCCGCGATAGATGAGGGAGGAACACTTCCCAACTCATTCTGTGAGGCCAGTATTACCCTGATAGCAAAACCAAAGACATCACAAGAAAAGTACAAACCAGTATCCCTTATGAATATAAATGTAAAAATCCTCAACAAAATACTAGCAAAAGAAATCTAGCAACATATAAAAAGGGTTATACACCATGACCAAATGAAATTTATTCCAGGAATGTTTGGTTTAACATCTTAAAATAAATCAGTGTAATATACCATATTAATAGAACAATAGATGAAAAACACATGTTCATCTCAATAGAGAAAAAGCATTTGACAAAATCCAACACCCTTTCATAATAAAAGCATTCAACAATAGAAGGAGACTTTCTCAACTCCCAAAGCACACAACTAACATCCTACTTAATGGAGAAAGATGGAATGCTTTCCCTGTAAGGTCAGGAACAAGATAAGGATATCTGCTATTGCTACTTTTCTACAACACGGTACTTGAAATTCTAGCCAGCGTAATCACTCAAGAAAAAGAAATTAAAGGTATCCTGATGAGGAAGTTAGAAGGAAAGCAATCGTTATTTGCCAATGACATGGGATCCTGTATATAGAAAATCCTAAGGAATCCTTTTTAAAAACCTTCTAGAGCTAATGAATGAGTTCAGCAGCGTGACATGATATAAGATCAGTAAACAAAAATCAATTGCATTTTCTATACACCAGTAGTGAACAATCTGAAAATGAAATTAAGGAAATAATCTTATTTGTAATAACCCCTAAAGGTATAAAACACTTAAGAATAAACTTAACAAAAGAAGTACAAGACTTGTATACCGAAAACTACAAAATGTTGCTGAAAGAAGTAGGAAGATTTAAAGAAAAAGATATCCAGTGTTTCATAGATAGGGAGACGGTATTTGGCAATACTCCCCAAATTGATCTGCATACTCAGTGCAATCCCAATCAAAATCACAGAGTTTTTTTGTTTGGTATGGGGTAGGGGGGTTGGGGGAGGCTTGTGCGTGTGGGTTTTTCGTGGGGTTTTCTGGTAGAAATTGGCAGGCTGATCCTAAAATTCATATGGAAATGCAAGGGAACCAGAATAACTAAAACAATCTTAAAAAAACAAAGTTGGAGGACTCACAGTTCCCAACTTCAAAACTTATTACAAAGCTACTGTAATTAAGACAGTGTGCTATTGGCATAAGGATATGTAAAGCAAGGGAGTAGAATTGAGAGTCCAGAAATAACCCATACATTCGTGGGCAATTGATTTCAACAAGGCTGCCAAGACAGTTCATTGGGGAAACAGTAGTCTTTTCAAATGGTGCTGGGACACTGGATATCCACATGAAAAAGAATGAAGTTGGACCCATTCTTCAAACTATACACAAAAATTGACTCAAAATAGATCATAGACCTAAGTGTAAGAGCTAGATAGAACTATAAAACTCCTAGAAGAAAACTTAAGAATAAATCTTCATGACCTCGTATTTTCTTAGATACAACACCTTGTGGTTTCTTAGATACAACCGCAAAAGCACAAGCTACAAAAGAAAACATAGATGAATTGGACTTCATCAAAAATAAAACCTTTTGTTGCATCAAAGAACGGTATCAAGAAAGTGAAAAGAGGGCCCACAGAATAGGAGAAAGCATTTACAAATCATATGTCTGACAAGAGACCTGTATCCAGAATACATAGAGAACTCTTGCATCTCAGTAATGAAAAGACACTCCAATTTTAAAAAGGTTCAAGGATTTGAATAGACATTTCTCCAAGTAATATGTACAGGTGGCCCATAAACATGTGAAAAGATGTTCATCATTAATCATTAAGGAAGTGGAAATCCAAACTACAATGATATACTACTTGGTTGTGCACATGTTCATGTACAACTTTTGTACATGAATGTTCATAGCAGCATTATTCATAATAGCCAAAAAGTGGAAACAACCTAAATGTCCATCAACTGATGAATGGATAAAGACATGTGATATACGCATACGATGGAATATTGCAGCAATATAAAAGGATGAAGTACTGATACTGATACACGTCACAACATGTGTGAACCTTGAAAACATTATGCTAAGTGAAAAAAGCCATTTATGTGAAATGTCCAGAATAGGCAGGTCCATAGAAACAGAAAGTAGATTAGTGGTTGCCAGGAGCTGAGATGGAAGGATTAGAGAGCATGAATGGGGAATGACTAATGGATACAAGGTATCTTTTTAGGGTGCAGAAAGTGTTCTGAAATTAGAATAATTGCACACTGTGAACATCTAAAAACCATTGTTAAGTGGCTGAATTTTATGATACGTGAAATATCCCAATAAAGATGTAAAAAAAAAATTAAAAGGTCCTAACCTTGGCTTAATTGGAAATGTGAATATATAACAATAGAAATGAGGCTCCCAGGATCAAACTATAAGAGAACTGATAATAATCGCCCATGATTGAGACTTTTGTATTTTTCCTTCAACTAGAGAGTGGTTTGGTAATACCTAAACAATATTTTATGGGACCAACATTATACTAGCAAAAGAATTCTTGCCCCCTAAGAAACAAGGCAAGGATATCCACTCTCACCAGTCTTATTCAGCATAGTACTGAAAGTTTTGCATTTGTCTTTGTCTTTCTTAAGGCAAGAAAAAGAAAAGGCATATAGGTAAGAAAGGAAAAAATAAAAGTTTATATTCACAGATGACATAATGGTCTATATGGAAAATCTCAAGGAATCTACCCAAAAAAATACTAGCAAGGTTGCAGGATGCCAGTTCAACATTCAGAAGTCAATTATATTTCACTGTATTATCAGTAAACACGTGGAAACAGACATTTAAGATACAATACCATTTACAATCACTGAAAAAAATACTTAGGTGTAAATCTAACAAAACCTGTTTAAGACTTTTATGCTGAAAACTATAATCAAAGAAGACCTAAATAAGTGGAGAGACATAACATGTTCAAGGATGGAAGACTCAACATAGTAAAGATGTCAAATATTCCACAAATTGACTTACTAGTTTAATTGAATTCCTATCAAAATCCCAACAAAAATTTCTGTAGATAGAGCAAGATTATTCCAGAAGTTATCTGGAAAGGCAAAGGAATTTGGAGTAGCTAAAACAATTTTGAAAATGAATAAAGAGGGAGAAATCACTCTACCCAATGTTCAGGCTTATTATATAGCTACATTAGATGGATGGACTCATAGATCAATAGAACAGAATAGAGAACCCAGAAATAGGCCCACAGACGTATAGCCAGTTGACTTTTGACTAGGGTGCACAAGCAAATCAGTGGAGCAATTGGATAGTCACAAGCAAAAATAAGAGCCTAAACCTCACACCTTAAATACAGTTTAACTCAAATTGGATCATAGATTTAAATGTAAAACTTAATATTGCAACACTTTTAGAAGAAGTCAAAGGAGAAAATCTTAAGGGTCCAAGGCTTGGTGAAGAGTTCTTAGATATGACTATAAAAGCACAATCTATAACAGAAAAAAAAATCGATAAATTGGACTTCATCAAAATTAAAAACTTTTATTCTGTGAAAGACCCTGTTAGAATAAAAACATAACCTACAGATTGGGAAAGAATGTTTGCAAACCACATATCTGGCAAAGGAATTGTATCTAGAAAGATAATCTTAAAACTCAACAGGTTAAAAAAACGAACAATCCAATTAGAAAATGAGCAAAGGATATGAAGAGATGTTACACTGTAAAGGATATACAGATGGCAAATAAGCACAGGAAAATGTGTTCAGCATTACTGGCCATTGGGGAAATGTAAATTAAACCACTGTGAGATACTTCACACCTTTTAGAAAAGCTGAAGTGAAAGTAATGATACCAAATGCTGGAGAGGGTGCAGAGAACTGGCATCTCTCATACATTGCTGGTGGAACATAAAATGGTACAGCTACTCTGGAAAATTGTTTGGCAGTTTTTTAAACTAAACGTACACTTAATGGTAAGACCCCGGAATCACACTCCTGGGCATTTATCAGATATAAAAATTATGCCACACAAAAACCTATCCACAAGTGTTCATAAGCAGCTTTATCTGTAATAGCCAAAAACTGGAAACAACCTGGATGTCCTTCAATTGGTGAATGATTAAACAAACATCCATTCCGTGGAATACAACTCAGCGATATAAAGGGATGAATTGTTGATACACACAACAGTTAGATGGATCTCAAGGTCATCAGGCTGAGTGAAAAAAGCCAATTCCACAAGGTCACGTACTGTATGATTCCATTTATATAATATTTTTTGCAATAACAAAATTATAGAGGTACTAAACAGACTAGTGTTACCAGAGGTTATGGATGGGACAGGGCTGTGGTTGTGTTAATACGGGGATAGCATGAGGGAGGTCTTTGTGGTGGTGTAACTATTGGGGAAAACTGGGTGAGGGTACACAGGATTTCTCTACTACTTTTCCAACTTCCTGTGAATCTTTAATTATTTCAAGGTAAAAAGTATTTTAAAGTTTAGATGCTGAGGAGTCACGTAGGTTCTTAAGTCCACTGTATTTACTGAGCTCACTATATGCCGGGCACTAGATCTCCCTCTGGGTGCTTCACAAAGGCCAGTGATGCCATTCATGCTCCTGCTCTTACCTCATCTTATGGGGATGAACAGGATACTTGGGAGCACGTAGGAAGAGGAACCTGCACCACACTTGGTGTTCAGGGAAGGCTTCCCTAAGAAGGGACTCACCTCCAAGCAGGAGGAGATGTTAGCCAGGCAAAGAGTAGGGTAGAATGGGTGCTCCAGCCTGAAAGCCTGTCCTGTGCAGAGCCCTGGAAGGACAGGTGGTGTGGTTAGAGCCGGGCAGGGGTACAGTGGTGGTGCTGAGTCGGTTGCTGAGCCCAGGGCAGGCTTCCCCACTTAGTGGGGAGGGGAAGGGTACAGTACTTTCTACCCAGCGAGTGGTTTTGGGCCTTAGTTCTGGGAACCTTTACTGTGTCAAGGCTCTAAGTCTTTGGGTTGAGAAGGGCCTTGGGACATATGTGGGCACTGTTCTAGACCTCGAAGATGGGAAAATAGAGGCTGGGAATAGTGCCAGCCAAGCACAGGCCTGCTGCAGGCACAGACAGTCTTGCCCCATCCTCCTTTGTGTTCCTTTGGTTGGCTAAAACTCCTGGCCCCCTAGCCCTGGCATTCACCCCATCTTTGACAATACTACCCCTCAGTTATTTTTTGTCTAATTGCAAGATTATTGGCTTTTTTCAAGTGCATATCCCCCTTGCTCTACTTTTTCACCTCTTTGTATCTCCATCACCCGGACCTGTGCCTTGCACATTTTTGGTGAATTCTATGTTCAGCAACTGTTCCCCTCTGGGTTCAGCGATCCCTGGGCCTGGGCTCCTACTCTTGAGGCATGTGCTCTCCCTCTGACGTGGGAGACAGGTGAGTAAATAAGAGTGCCATTGCAGAGGTTAGCACAGAGATCCTTCATAGGTAACCTAGGAAAGGCTTCTTGGGGGAGGTGCTGCCTGAGCTGTGTCTTCACGGGGAAGAGGAGAACTATTCCTTAAGCTCCTTTTCTTTTTTCCTTTTCATGTGTCTGCATTATTTCCTAAGATTCCTTTCGTGGGGAGGTTGTTCCAGGTTGTGAGACCAGCAGGCCAGAGGCATCAAGGTCTGAAGGCATGGGACTGTCCCTGAATTTTGTCTAGAGAAAGAATTCATGTCAGAATCCTAGGATATAACAGCTGTGAAGGAAAGGACCCTGATGCCAATTACTTGAATCTTCCCCCATGGGCAGTTGGACACCATTGAAGGATGCTGATGAGAGAGGGCGTTAGTGTCTGGCTCCGGATCCTGGTGGATTGGAGTGGGGCAGAGGGCCAAGCCTCATCACTCCTGTAAACCAGTCTGAGCAGATGGGACTTGTTCCCCTTCTGTCTGCTACCTCACCCACCTCCCATGGCAGGAAGAGAGTAGTATATGGCAGCTAGCAGCACAGGCTTTGGAGGTTGATCAGCTGGGTTCAAACCCTGGCCTTGGAGCTTTGCCTGTCTCTCAGTGAGCACAGTTAGCCTTGGTTTTCTCATCTGCACCTTGGGAATTATTATACATGTCTCAGGTTTCTTCGCATGGAATATGATGATGTCACATATTGAGCTCATTGCTCAAAATATAGTAGATGCTCAAGAAATACTCCATGGATCCTATTCAGGTAGCAAGCAGAGATGAGAACAAGACTGAAGGTATAATGACTAGAGGGTTCCCCGAAAGAGAGAACCTTCTTTTATTTTTTTTAAATACATAGTCTGTTCCTCCTAGAAAAGGATTTGATGCTGTGGAACCACTTAGATGGGAGAGTATCGACCCAGAGGGTGTGCTGGGCAACTACATTTAGGCCCAGGACCTTTATGGACATGGTTTCCTCTGTCATCACGTTGGCCACCACTTATCCAGGATAGGAGAAACTGCCATTTCTTGGCTGTCCACCATGTGTTGACCACCATACCAAGTGTTTCCGTTTATCGTTGCTCATCTTCCATGCGGTCCTACACGGAAATCAGCAGCATCCCTACTTTTTACAGAGGGGTATACAGTGGATAAGGGAGGTAGCATAACTTCCCAGAATTATCTAACTGGGAGGGTGAAGACTGGGGTTTGCCCCTACATGGAACTCAGAAGCTTATGCTTTCCCCGTTGCACCCTTCAGTGTTAGTTCATGTAATCAATTTATGTACAAGTTCAGTGTAGTGAGTGCACACTGATTCTGGAGAAAAATCCATCCCCTAACCCCCCTCAGTTAGATCTTTCTTAGGCAAGCTTATCTCCCGGGACTGGGACACTGAACTAGAAGAGGAGGCGGAATGTTTAGGTGGCTTTATGTCAGCCACTCGCGAATTGACAGGTCTTGCCTCTGTAGTCCCCTTCAGTCTCCACCCCCACCCATTGCCAGCCCCCTTCCTCTGTCAGCACAGATGCCTATAATGATGACTTCTTTGTGAGAGCCCCATCACTACCATGTTGCTGGGCAACCAGCCACTCATACTTTCACCTTTTTGTTTTTCCCACAAATGCCAGATTTAAGGGTGGGGCCTTAGGGCAGGAAGAAGGGAAAGGAGAGCAGAGGGCCCATCTGGCTGCTGCAGGTGGTTAATTACCCTATCACTGAACAGCCTTGGCTTATATCCTGAGTGGGAAACAGCCTCTGCCCCTTCCCATAGGATACAGTTCTGGGTCTCGCCCCTCAGTTTCCACACCGTATTGCCTGTCCCGCACCTGGAAACCTCCAGATGCTAACTGAAGTTGGGATGTCTTGCTTCACTAAGTGTGTGGTGATGTGTGTCCAGACCTTGTCAGAGGCCACTGGTGTGATGCTGGTATTGTGATAGAGAATTGAGGGTGAAAAGTAGGTCTGTTCTACTCCTGAGATCTCTAGGGAAGAAATACTAAAAACAAGCCATCTCTAAGGGAAGTGTTTTTCATCTAAGCGTAACGTTTTGTTGTTGTTGTCATTACAATTCTAACCCATTTCCCTTTGCTCCATCTGTCCTCAGTCAGGAGACTGTATGCCCCAAATCTTGTTCTTTGTTTTGAAAAATCAAAATTTCCTATGCTTAACCAGCTTTGCTAAAACTAATCCTTAGATATAAAGCTCTTATTTATGTCATTCAGAATTCATTTTTAATCCCATTCAGTCTTTATCTTTACATATTTTCCAAGTGTTGCCAATATTTGTGTTCCACATATTCTTTTTAAAATTTTGTATTTCGTTTACTAAGGTGGTAAACATATATTTTTCAGTGTCCGATATTTTACTCTACTAATATATGCTGTAGTTTGCCTAAGCTCCACAGGGAATTTCACGAATGTCCAATTTTTCCTTTTAAATAGTACACTGTGAACATCTGTCTATAAATTTTTTCTTTTGTTTCCTGGAGTTGTATTTTCTGTGCTGGCAGATCTCAAGCTTTTTTGTCTCAGGAACTCGCTTGCATTCCCCCAAATTATTTAGGACCCCAAAAGAGCTCTTGTTTGTTTCAGTTGCATCTATCAATATTTACCATATTATAAATTATAGCTGAAGGTTTTAATTAAAAAATCAAAATTGAAATATACATTTATTCATTCATTAAAAAAAATAAACCTGTTGTGTGTTAACCTAAATAACAAATTTTATGAAAATAACTATTTCCCAAATCAAAAACTTCATGAGAAGAGTGACATTGTTTTCATTGTTGCAGATCTCTTTAATACCGGCATAGAAGACAGCTAGATTCTCATTTCTGCTTCTGCATTTAGTCTGTAGGTGATAATGTTTTTGTTTAAGCCTTAACATAGGTTGTTGGAAAAGAGAGTAGTAGTAATTGTGGATATTCTTTGCATTACACCAAAACTTGATAAGTGATAGCTTCTTTAACGTGTTAAGGTAAAACAATAAAATAGCCAGTTATTACCAACAAAACAGGTTTATCCAGGAGCAGCAAAGAATTGCAGTTTGGGACGTGCAGCTGTGGTTCACCACATGCAAGTCTGGTAACGCAAAGGAGAAGTTCTTTTATAGAAAATAAGGGGAAGTTGGGAGGGGCTGTTATAAACCTAAAGTCCATTGGAGAAAACTGGGAGTTTGCAGTATAATGGCTTTTCATTGGTTGAGTTGTGAGATTCTTTCATTGGCTGAGCTGTTGCCAGACAAGGAGAAAATCTTTCTTCCTCTTCCTGGCAGTAGTAAAGTAGTATCCCTTCCTGCGGGAGATGGAAGGTACTCTCTTCCTGCTGGGGTCTGTGTTGATGTCAAGTGATTCGTGCATGAAGGCTCTGCTCTCCCTTCTGGTCTCGATTCCATTTTAGTTAGTTTCCCTTTATTAATTTTCACAAAGGGTTAGTTGCAATGTAGAATCTGAATCTATATCAGTGAACTTTTTGTACATTATTACATTAAAATCCACTGCTCTATCATGCCCTTTTAATGGATCTTTTACCAGTGCATACTATTGGGAGATCATGAATTGGTTATTTGGAAACTGTTGGTCCACTGAGATGTGCAGATTCGCTAAATGTTGACACATTTTATTACACAATATTTTAAAAATCACATTCATCAATATTACCGATCTCATCAGCATCAGTATGGGAGAGCCATCAAGCTAGTGGTGAATACAAATTTCCAAATTGCTAATTTTCACTTGAAAGCTTGAATTTTATCATTGGCAACATATACTGTCAGTTATTTTCCTTGAAGTAACAGGTTCACATGGTTTTCAAGAAAGTATCAACTGTGTAGCCCAGTCTGAATAACCATGGTTTGTTTGTCTGTCGGTCATTGTTTTGTATAAAAATGGTTTTCCATGAAAAAAACGGCTACTTCAGCTAGCAACTTAAACAACTGCACGGGTACTTCTCTTTGAGACAACCGTTGTATTTCTACATGCAACAGAAGTACTTTATGCATATTTCCCTTTTCATCACACAGAATATTAAAAAGAGGTGTATTCAAAGATAGAGAGTTTAGAACACTTGGTAATTTTTAACGATTCTTTAAGGACATTCTGAAGCAAAACTGGATGGGGGTGGGAGTGGTCGGAGTGGCTGGTGAGGGAGGTTACAGTGACTGCTAGTTGAATGCTTCTGCTTTGATTCATGCTAAGGCATCAACTGTTTTACCCACCATTGCTTTTGCACCATCAGTGCAAATACCAACACGGTAAAAAAAAAAAAAAGCAGATAGCTTCTAAGATGAAATAGTTTTGACCTCATGGACCCCCGCTGAAATGAGAGTCTCAGGAACCCCCCCCCAGGGGTCCATGGACCACATTTTGAATCTTTTTTTTTTAATGTTTACAGGCCCATTTGAATTTACTCCTTTGCGAAGAATCTATTCAAGTCTCTTGCTTATTTTTCTGTTGGGTTGTCTTGTCTATTTATGATTTGAGGCATTGTTTATATAGTCTGTATTTAAGTCCTTTGTCAGATACATGTATTACAAATATCTTCCCTCTTGTAGTTTGTCTTTTCACTCTGTTAATGGTGTTTTTTTAATTAAAACATTCTTAATATTTGATGTAGTTTGGCTTATCAGTACTTTCCCTTTATATGTGATGCCTTTTTGATCTGTTTGAGAAATTTTTGCCCTACCCCAAGGTCACGTAGAATTTCTCATATTTTCTAGAAGCTTTGTTGTTTCACCTTTTATATTAAGATAATCCATTTGAAGTTAATTCTTATGTGTGTTGTGAGATAGATTCATATTTTAGCTTTGATCTAGCACCATATTTTGAAAAGAATTATCCTCTACCTATGCCACCTTAATAATTTTCATTTTTCATTACTTGTGAAACAATAATAGTTGCCCTCATTCTTTTCCTTGGAATGGAAGAAATCTTTATCCCTTTGATCTTTTTCCCATGGATGGCAAAGCTAGTTCAGTAATATTTATATAGCTACTTTTTATTGAACGCCAGCTATTGCAGACAACATACTAGTCATTTCATCCACATGCTTTTATTTAATCCTCTCAACCCCATGAGATCAGTAAGGGCTATCCCCCCTTTTACAGTTTACATGAAACTGAGGTTCATGTGTAAGTAACTTGACCACAACCATTCAGGAGAAGAAGTTGTGTTATAATAATAGAATATTGGATACTACTTATTAAACTCTTTATTGTGTACCAGGTGCTAAGCTTTTGTAAACATTCTCATTTAATCCTTATAACAACCCTGAGAAATAGATACTATTGTCTGTATTTTACAGGGGAGAAAACTAAGGCTTAGAGATTTCATGATTTGCCCTAGGTCAGACAGCTGTTAAATGGTGAAGCCAGAATTTGAACTTGGGTCTAACTCTGAAACCTTTGCTTTTATCCTCTACACAATTTCTTAGCCCCAAGTGGGTCTAAGTGTCAATTACGTGTCAGATACTGTGCTAGGCACTGGGAATACATGAAGAGGTATGGACCTAACTTTCAAGGAGTTCACAGTCAATTAGGGCTGATTGCCCCTTTTATTCCAGACCGTAACTGTTTTTAAAATCATGAAAGAAGTATGTCTGAGGTCTTCTGCTCAGAAAAGGTTGATTATTATGAAGGACTGAGTTGAGATAGGATATAGAAGGAAGAGCTTCACTGAGATAATGCATGATGAACTAAATTTTAAAGGACTAATAAAAAATCTGTAGTATTGGGAGTAATTGTCATTTGTGGCCAAGGGAACAGTGGGTACAAATGGGGCTATGAAATCATCTTATCATTGTGTGTGTGTGTGTGTGTGTGTGTGTGTGTGTGTGTGTGTGTGTGTGTTTGTAGGCAGGGGAGGGATCGGGGTTATATATTACTTGTGCTGGCATGTGAAGGGAGAATAGGTGAACCTGGGGGCCACATCACAAGGGGCCTTATGTTCTAAGGAGCTGGGTTTGATCCTGGGGTAATAGAAGCCATCAAAATGTTTTGGTTAGAAAGTGATCCATTTGGGACCCCTTTAACAACCATTGACTTTTTTTTTTTTTTTTTTAAGGAATCCCACTTAGATTCTGGCAACTAACATAGGTAATATTTATTGAGCCTTTACTGTGTGCTGAGCTATTACGTTAAGTATAAAGTATAACCTCTTTTAACCTTCATTAACAAGAGAATGAGAGATAGGTGCTAGTGTTATCCCCATTTTATAGAAAAGAAAACTGAGACACAGAGAGGTTATTCAACTTGCCCAAAGAAACACAGCTCATAAACATTGGTGTGGGATTCAAAGGGGTATTTTCTCCTTTTGGCACCTATATCAGCAGTTGCTTCAAAAGAAACTGTCTTGCCTTGGATTATTCCAAGGACAAAGAGAAAGCTAGTATGGTTGGAACATGGTGCGGAAGAGTGATGGGAGGTGACACTGTAGGGGTAAGCAAAGGACAGTTTGTGTAGAGCCTTGGGGTCATTGTCAGGAGCAGTGGGAAGCCACTAGGTGTATTTAGCAACAGAGGGACTTGGTATTATTTACTTTTTTTTTTTTTTAATTCCTCCGGCTCCTTTGTAGAGAATGGATTAGAGAGGGACAAGAGTAGAAACAGAAAGACTAGGTAAGGGGCTGACACAGGCACCCAGGCAAGAAATAATGATGGTAGGTGGTAGATGGTAGGTGGTGGCAGATATGTAGATGATCTGGGATATATTTGGAAGTATACTATATAGGACTTGCTTATGAGTTGGCCTGATGATGGGAAGAAAAAGCAAGGATGATGCAAGGAGGTTTTTTTTTTTTTAGCCTAAGTCATTTCTAATTTGGGGCTATCATAGGTAATGCTTCAGGGAACATTTTGCGTGCAACTTAGAACACATCTGAATATTTCCTTAGCATGCATTCCTGACAGTAGAATTAATATATTAAGGACTAAGCCTCTTTTTAAAGATTTTGAGATGTATTACCCAGTTGCCTCCCTAAACAGTGGTATTAATTCGCATTCCCCCTATATTCTGGTGTCATTTCCACATCCTTTTCACTGCTGGAGTTAGTCTCCTTTTTCTTTTAAAGTATTTAGAGAGGCATCATCCCCATAACATTTGTAAGCTAACTGAACCCAAATTCAGTTTCTTGTTACCCCATTCCTTGCTGGCTATTGGCTGGAGGCCTCTCTCTCACTTCCTTAAACCTATTACATTTCTTCTCACGTGGCTGCCTCCATATTTAAAGCCAACAGCAGTGTGTCAGGTTCTTCTCATGCTTCAAATCTTCCTTTCCACCTTTACTTCTGCCACCAGCTAGAGAAAGTTCTCAGCTTTTAAAGGTCCATATGATTAGATTAGCCCACCCAGATAATCCCCCCTTTTTGAGGTCAACTGTGCCATAAAACATAAAAGCAGGAGTGATTTCTCATCACACTCACAGATTCTGGGGATTAAGGGATGTGGAATCTTGAGAGGGGGACATTTCTACCAAAGGCAAAATACATTTCCCCTCCCCCAGGGTTCTGAGGAGTCTTTTGCCGTTACTGTATCAGCTCAGCCTAAAATCTTATCTAAATCTCATCAGCTTAAAGGACCTAAATCTAACCTTCTAAATCATCTAAATCAGGTACAGTTGAAGCTCCTGAGTACAACTGCTTTCTGTCTCTTGACCAGAGAAATAGGTTGTCTGTTCCCATCATACAGTGGTCGGATGGGCAAAGAATAACAGTTACCGATTTCTAACCTGGAAAAAAATATGAGCATGGAAGTTATTAATTACAGCATTATTTATAGTTACACACACCAGAAGCAATACACCAATACCTACAGTAGAAGATTAAGTAAATTTTAAAAATTTGCTTCACTTGAGTGACTATTATTTGGCCATTAAAAATGTTAATAGCAAAGACAAACAACATGAGGAATATAGGACACAAGTGGAGGAAAACAGTGAGATCTAAAATTATATTTATTATAATATAATTGTCTAAAATATGCTTATAAAAAGACTAGGAAAGAATAGCAAAAATAGTCATTGTGTTAGAGTCAGATGATGGGTGACATTTTCCTTGTAATTTTTTAGTATATGCATATGTTTTCTTTCTCTTTTGAAAATCTTTGTTCACTTAGCCTAAATGCAGTATTTTCCAACCTTTCTCAGTCCCCAGTTCACCTTTGAACCCATAGGATATCCTATTCTGTGAGTTCATTGAGGGGTGGGGAAAAGGAAAGGTGTAGTGCCCTGCTTGCTCAGAGCATATAACTGGTGCTCTCCTTATTTATGTGCACACACTGCTGTCTGTAGCTATCAGCATTTCCATTTTCCCAGTCCTAAGTTTCCACACTTGGCAGGACAAGGCAAATAAACCCAGACCACAAGAATTCCCCAGCTCGTACCCTCGCTGGGAAGCAGCCTAGCCATTGGTGGTCCCCAGACCAGCAATGCCAGATCATGTGGGAGCTTTCAGAAAATGAAGGATCTCAGGTCCCATCCCTGATCTTCTGAATTAAAACCTGCATTTTAACAAGATTCTCCCACTGATTCATGTGCACATTACAACTTGAACAGAACTGGCCTAGGTGGTTCAAACAATGCCATGAAAACCGACTCAGGGATCAGGGTCTGGAAATCTTCAGGTAATTGCTGCTGGATGCACTGTGAAAGCGCAGCCAGCACTCCTAAAGAACTCTGATGTGCAGATGGAGAGCTTTGCGTTCACGCCTGGTGATCACCGGTGGGTGCAGACCAGCAGCTGTGTTGAAAGCAGCCATATTGATGTTCTGTACCGGTTAAGAGCCTAGGTTTGGAAGACTCTGGTTCTGGAATAAGCACACTCCTTGCTGACTTTCCCATTGACTGCAGCTATATAGAATGCATGGAGCAATTATTTGAGGATGCTGAAAAGTAGTAGCAGATAGACTGGGAAAGAAGACCAGAGGTTGAAATACCACCATACTGGCCTCCAGTATGAACTCAAGGAAGCCCAAAGCAAGGAATTAGATATTGGCATGGAAAGAGAGCACTCCAGGACAGCCCTCCATTCTGGCTAAAGGAGTGGGAATGGGGTCTAGTGCTCAAGAGAGAATGAGGAAAATCTCCCGTGTTTCTTCTTCCTTTTCTCCATTGTTTTATACCCCAGCATGTGACAGTCCACAAACTTAAAACTGAGGGAGAAGACCCTTCCTTTCCAATAAGACTTGTGTCAAGAGTATGGAGTGAACCACTGTTGCTTTTTTTTCTTTCTTTGTTCTCCCTCCATTTGATACAGGCATGTGAACACAGGCACTGTCAGGGGAAGTACATGGCAGAGCAAGGTAAGCAATGTCCCAACTTTCTGGCCAGAGGACCAAAAGAGGAGCCCCAGGGAACTGGAAGGTATCAGGGAGATAGATCACAGAGATGGAAGAGTTCAGAAAGCAACTCCATAAAGTTATGGACTCCAGGCCTTACCTGCAAACTGTACATAAGCGGATCTGATTGTAAATAGCACACCAAAGACCTTTGAGAACAGAACTACAGGAGAGCCCACTGCCAGGTCTCAGACTGACCACTGGTTAGCACATACGTGGTACACAACTGGATAGCACTGCAAAGGCTTTCCAAACAGAACTGACATTGAAACCTGAACTTGGATCCCAAACCTAGCTGGGTCGATTGCCTGCTAAGACAAAAATACCAGGATTCTCCCCAAACCTCATAACAAAATGTTCAAAATTATTGGGCATACAAAGAATCAAGAAAATTTCAGCTCACAAAAAGACAATCAACAGATGCCAATATTCCAGTGTGATGCAAATGTTGGAATAATTATGTGACAGAGATATAAAGCAGCTATTATAAAAATGCTTAGAGAAGTGAGGGCAGTCTAGAAACAAATGGAATAATAGAAAATCTCAGCAAAGAAACAAGGTACAAAAAAGAACCCAATGGAAATTTTAGAACTGAAAAATAATAATGCAGTAATCAAAATAATTTCACTGGATGAATCAGCAGAACAGAGATAACAGAGGAGAGATTAAATACTTGAAGTAGATCAGTAGAAATCATCTGAACAATAGAAAAAATATTTTAAAATAAAGTTTCAGGAACCTGTGGGACAATTATAGAAGAGCTGACACTGCAGTCATGAAAGTCTTAGGAGGAGAGGAGAAAGAGTGTAGTACAGAAAAATTATTTGAAGAAAATAACGGCTGAAAACTTCTCAGATTTGGCAAAAGACATAAACCTACAGATTTAAAAAGCTCAGCAAATCCTAAGTAGGATAAACCCAAAGAAGTCCATGCTTAAACATAATCAAATTGCTAAAACTGAAAGTCATGAAAGCAACTAGAGAAAAACACACATTGCTTATAGAGGAATAAGAATTTGAATGATTATGGATTTCTCATCAGAATACATGGAAACCAGAAATAAGTAGACCACCATTCTTAAAGTACGGAGAAAAAAGGATTGTCAGACCCAGAATTCTATGTCCAGCAAATACGTCATCTTTATTTCTGAAGGATTTTAAGATATTATTAGTAAAAGGATACGAAGAGAATTCATAGTCAACAGATCTTCTCAGAAGGAATTGCTAACGAAAGTTCTTCAGACAGAAGGGAAGGGATACCAGATAGACACTTGGAACATCAGGAATAAAGGAAGAGCAATAAGAATGGTAAATATCTACATAAATATAATAGACTGTTCTCTTGAATTCTCTAAAACATGTTTTATAATTGAAAGCAAAAATTAGAACAAATTCATTGTAGTTACATATGTCATATAATATGACAATACTGTATGTTATATAAGACAAGGAAGGTGAATGAAAGGACTTACTTATGCTGATAAGGTTTTTACCTTCTACTTGAAATGGTAATATACTATTTCTCAGTAGACTGTGAAAAGTTCCATCTGTTTATTGTAATCCCTCAAGCAACCACTGAAAAAACTACAAAGAGATCTGGTCAAAAACTCTGGTTGAATTAAAAAGAGAGAAAATAGAGGAAAGAAAAAGAGAGAACAATTGGAAAAGCAATGATAAAATGGCAGATCTAAATCTAAACATATCACATTAAATGTAAATGGTCTCAACACACCAATTAAAAGGTCATGGCTTTTTTTTTTTTTTTTTTTTTTTGCGGTACGCGGGCATCTCACTGTTGTGGCCTCTCCCGTTGCGGAGCACAGGCTCCGGACGCGCAGGCTCAGCGGCCATGGTTCACAGGCCCAGCCGCTCTGCGGCATGTGGGATCTTCCCGGACTGGGGCATGAACCCGTGTCCCCTGCATCGGCAGGCAGACTCTCAACCACTGCACCACCAGGGAAGCCCAGGTCATGGCTTTTGAAGTTGGGTAAACCTAGTGTGAATTCATTCTTGGCCACTTACTACCCATCTGGCCTTGTGTAAGAACACTTGCTTCTCTGAGCCTCAGTTTCCTCACTTGTAAAATAGGAAAAAAATTGTACTTTCTCAGAGGGCTATTGCAAATATAAAATAAGGTAATATTTATAAGGAGCTCAGCGCATCCATCTGTTTAAAAAGTAGGGGAAATGCATATTTGCTCATATATGCAAAGTATCTTCAGAAGAACATACAAGAAACTGATGTCATTAGTTGTCTGTGGGTAGCCTGGAGGACAGGGCTAAGAGGGAGATTTTTTTTACTTGTACAGGTCCACAATCTCTTATCTTACAACTCTGAAATCAAAAGAGCTCTGAAAACCAGGTGGTGTTGATTTTTTTGTTTTATTTTGTTTTGTTTTTTTCATAAGATTGGTGCCACACCTTGTTTGGTAGCAAAACCTGAACTGAAGTGGCATGAAGCTCCTTATATGTTCATTTTGTGTGAATTCTCATTCATTTTGCAGAAATATTAGGGTATTGGTTATAGGGTACTACACAATAATATGTTAGGTATATTCATCTGACCTTTCTGAAACATGAAAAATTGTGAATTCCAAAACACATCCAGCCTAAGATTATGGATCTATGTATCCTTTGAATTTTGAATTAAATCTGTGTATTGTTTTGAATTTTGAAACTGGTGAAGGCATTACCTATTCAGAAAATTAAATTTTAAAAACTAAATTTAGCATGGTGCCTGACACAAAGCAAGCTGTCAGTAAATATCGGCAGCTGCTATTATTCCATTCTTCCAGGGCTTTCCTGTCAACAAACCTGTTCATGTCCAATACTATGTTTCACCATGACAGCAGACTCTTTGAGTGTTACTACTTAGATTTTCCATCGTAAAAGACTGAGGTGCAAAGGTTTTGTGACAGACCCCTGCCAACCAGCCAGACAGTCCCCCACCCAGAGTCCTGAGGTTTTTCCTGTTCACCAGACCACCTCAGCCGTAAGGATGGCATCAACAGGATTTGTGTGCCCAAGAGAGGCGTGTTGCTTTTATCTAAGAGGAGAGGAGAGCACATAAGGAGGAATTGTGTGCGGTCAGGATCACCCCCAAATCCCAAAGGGCCTTCAAAGGGCCCCAATCCCAAAGGACCCCTTTTGAAGCTAGGCCTTACTGTCCAGTGGGCCCAGCTAGGCAGTTGCGCCTACAGCATTTAGTGTACAGCACTCTCTTTCAGTTGATTACCAGATGAAGTTTTAGGGGCTTGATTCTAGAGACCACTTACAAAAATTAGCTGCTTTTTTTTTTTTAATCCCGAGAGCCTCATTCAGCATATCCAGTACGGAGACTATTTTATAATAGGATCTGGGCGTGTATATAATGAGCTCACAGAAACGTGCATGTGTTGCAGTTAGACTGTGTTGAGTGTGAGCCTAAAGGATATGCCGTGACAATTGCAAGAATGCAGATTGTTGGGGTGGGCCTGGCAGCTGCCTTTCTAGCCTCCATTGTGCTCTATCTCTTCTTTCCTCCCCACGCTCTGTGGCCTAGGAGAGAAAAACAGAGATGGCTCCATGTTTCAGGAGCCATCAAGGCTCTGTTTTCCCAGTCATTTTTATAGCCACTAGAAGCTCCTTCTGTTTGCTGCTCTGTAGGGGGCAGTTTGTGGAGATGAGTGTAAAATGCTTGCTGCCCTCTGCACCACTTGGTCTGTCCAGTGAGGCAGGTTGTTGGGAGGCCACCAGAAAGTTTTAACTGCCAGCTCCATGAACCATGGCTTGGAAACAATAACCTAGGTCAGGAAAAATTGCTTCCCTTGGAAGCCATGTCCACCTAAATCATGGTGTCCTTTCCAGCTCATAAGATAGAGCTGCCTGGAGAAGCACCTACTTTTGGATTATTTTCCTAGTTGCTTAATTAATGGCTTCTTACCAGTAAGCTTTGATTAGCTGCTATTTACCAGGCTTTTCTGAGGTCTCCCATGCCCCAGAACGGTCAGGTTTGTATTGCTCACCGGGGCTCAAAGCAGATTCCAAAGCACGCTTTTTCAAATACCAAATCTTCTTTGTTTTATTATATCCATAGCCATATCCTATATAGAAAAAGAGGAAAGTATAAAGAAATTTCTCCCAGGTGTAACTGTCACTGTTTATATTTTCAGTTATGCTTCTTTCTAGTTTTATTTATACACACACACACACACACACACACACATACATTTTTCATAGTTGATTTCCTAGGCTATTGATAATCCCCTTTTCTCCCACAGTTAACACTGGAGCATAAACATTTTTCCACATCATTTTAAAACATTCTAAGAACATTGTTTCCATGGCTGCATTACCATGATCTGCCTAACTGGTCCCCATTTACAGCCAATCCTGTTCCCTTGGTTAAAGTGTTTATGATGATATTTTCATTTGAATTATGTATTATTTTTTAAGATGGATACCCAGGCATAAAATTATCAGATCACAGAATGTAAAGATACAGAAGGCTTTTGAGAGGCAGATATATTTTACATGTATATATATGTTAGTATAGCCTTGGTCTCCACAAAGCACGCACTGATTTATGCTCCTGGCTCCTACAGTCTCAGTGTGGGCAAAAATTGGTTCTTGGTTGGGGGGTGAAAAGAATCTTAGAAATTACAATGGTTTGTGGCTATCCAGTGCAGTATCTGTGATATTAACATTTCATGCAGGGGCCATAATGAGAAAAAGGTTGAGAAGCACAGTTCTAGTTGTATATGAGCACCCATCTCACTCCACCCTTCGAAGCTTTTAAATCTGAGCTTTTGGTTTGGGGTTTTAGAATAGTATTTTTCTGATCTAAATGTTCTTGGTTCTTTGTACAAACTTTAGGAGCCTGAGAAAGGTATGAATAAAATAAAATGTATCTGGTTACCACTGTTCATATTTTTATCTTTCTACATTATTGGGATCCTCCATGTTTCTAGTTTTATGTCCAGCTCTTTTCGCGTAATTGCCGTTGTAATAATTTCAGTGTTAGTCTGTGCCAAGGACCACTTTGCAATATCCCTTGTGTTCTGGTCTCATGCAGGGGCTTCCCCTGTCCCCCATGCCTGGGAGTACATTTGGGTCCCCAAAGGCATCAGGTTTGGACCTCTGGGAGCCCAGGCGCCAGGCTGCTCTGGGACTTTCAGTAATTGTCCCTTGCTTGTTTCAGGTGTGATCCCCTGGGCCCGTTTGCTGTCGGGGGAGAGGACCTAGACCCCTTTGGGTGAGTACTGCTGGGGAGGTGGCAGCAACACGACTTGCTCTTGTGGCCTTTCAGCCCAAGCTCATCTTCTAATCTTAGAGCTTTTCATCAGTCTTCCTTTGGGGTGAAGGAAGCAGTTGTTGCTGAGTGGCTGAGAAAGCATTAGCACCGCTCTGCTCTGCCGTACCTGGAGCAGTGCAGGAGGGCTCCGAGTGTCGGGGGCGGGGTGGGGGCTGAGCAAGCCCAGCGGGCAGCTCCTCTGTTTTCTGGCCCTGCTTGTTTTGGTGGAAGACGCAGCTGTCCCTTGGATGGAAGGATACCATGGGGATCTATCAGGTGCAGCCCACACAGTGGGCTACAGACCTGAGGGCAGTTCAGGGCTATTCAGAGGTCACCTCACTTGGTAAGGGGAGTCTCTGATCCCCGTTAGACTCTGGTGTGGTTCTTGTCAAGTCCCCAACAAAGTTATTTCAGCCTCAGCTAGGCACTGTCTTCTCTGAATGCTTTTAGATTTTAACCTCTGCTGCAAAGTGTCCCCAGCTTGAGTGTCTCACTTCTAGACCATGGGGAAATCATATAAGTCTGCAGTTAAGCTTGAACAGTGACTTCAAAGTTTGGGGAACATCAGCTTATTCATCCTAGTTTGAGCCATGAGGTCGGATCCATGGAATTCCATGAGGGACAGATGCTGTCCAGAGCCAGACTTGGGCAACCAAATTATGGATTGCCCTGAGACCCTTTAAGGAAACAGAGCACAAAAGCTAGCATCGTGAATTGTCTCAATTCATTAGTCCTTAGACCTAAAGTAGTAGCCTGCAGAGCCTTGTGATGGTTCTGCATTGACCTTGACAAGTTCTGGCACATGTTCTTTATCAAATTGTCCCCCTTGGGTGCGGGAGATGGCAAGGATCTCAATTTTGTGCGTTCAGGGAGCCTGTAGAGCTGAAAGTACAGGCCATGATTGCCAGAGAAGGGGTGCTCTTTGTGTTGTTGCTCTTGCCCACTTCGTGCTGGCACTCAGGCAACCATCCATGTGTGTCTGCTTGAACCATCCGGAGCTGATGTCCCAGTCAGTTTTAGTCCATTCTCACCACCTTCACTCCTTCTCCAACAGCTGCTTGCCACATTTGCTTACCCGTTGTTCCTTCTTGCCTCAGGTGTCGGAGAGGTGGCATGATCGTGGATCCCCTGAGATCCGGCTTCCCAAGAGCACTTATTGACCCATCATCGGGCCTCCCAAACCGCCTTCCTCCAGGCGCTGTGCCCCCGGGAGCACGCTTTGACCCCTTTGGACCCATTGGGACCAACCCATCTGGGTAGGTATTCACTCAGGTATGCTTAGAAGCAGGACCTGATGGCAGCTCAGCTCAGCATTGCAGGAATGAAGGCGTCTGACGCCAGGCGCAGAGTCACCACTAACGCTGTCCCCTGCTGCCAAGAGAGTGGAGCCTCCTCCAGGCACCTGCCTGATGCCTCCCTGGAGCCTTCCAGGAGCTTCCCATTCCTCAGTGCCTCCCTTCCTCAGCTCCCGTCAGGGAGGACTCAGAGGAGGGGTTGCTACTCACACTTAATGGACTTTCTGTATGTGTCAGGAACTCATTGGATCCTTATGTCAACACTTGTGGGTAGATATTACTGTCCACATTTCACAGATGCAGAAAGCAAGGCCCTGAAAGATGAAGTAACTTATCCAAGGTGGGAGAATAAGAATTCAGACCCAACTCTAGAGTGCATGCTCTTGAACTGCACAAGCCACCACATCATTCTGGAGGCAGGCTCCCTCCATTCAGGCCCCTGTGTGCCTGTGTGCCCCTGGCTCTCCATCGCCCCAACTCACCGGCCCCTCTTTCCATTCCAGACCTAACCCAGACCATCTCCGCCCGCCGGGCTACGATGACATGTACCTGTGAAGGCCTCAAGAATGTAACATCCCATCCTTCCCTCTACTCTCCTGGAGCTGCCACTGCTGGCCCCATCAACAACCGTTTTCTTGTGGACTGGGGGCAAGGGACTCTGCCCATGTGTTTACAGGCCAGCTGGGATTGCCTCCCCACCCCCTACCAGGGCCAAGGTACCTGCTGTAGCTGTCCACCTGGCTGCATGTGGGTCCTAAAGAGAAATCAGTGTCTCTCACCACCAGCTCCTCCCCACTCCCCAGGGGAGACTCCGGCAACATATACCCTCGACCCGATGCAGTCCCAGTTGCAGCACTGTAAGAACAGAACACATTTTGGATGTTATTATTAAGAACCAAATGTCAATACAGAAATCGTGTTGCCAGTCTCCCACTCTTCTTTGCTGCTCAGTTCCTTCCATTTATGAGACTTGAGAGTTTGAATGTTTGAGGGGCTAAATGACTCTTTTTTCCTACCCAGGGCCTGTTCTTGCTTCTCAGGCACCTTCCTTTCATAAATTGCTCTTGCTCCTGACACCACTAAGATGGGTCCCAGTCTGGCTTCATGGATGAAAATGAGTGACTGGAAACCCCATAGGCCACAAGCATGACTTTCTCAAGGACAGGCACATTGTGGAAAGACTGCATCATTCTGAAAAGGGCAAAATCTTCCAGTTCTGCTTGTCTGAGCCAGTCCTCTGGGTCCCTCTATGCCTGGGCAATGGCAGCCTATGAACAGAGGAATAAACAGAACAGACCTGAAGGCTAATCTCTTTTTTGCCACTGACTTACTGAGTGACCCTAAGCAGGTCCCTTCCCCTCCCAGGGCCATCGTGTCTACCTACGAAATCTGAGGTGTGCCTTTCTTGCTCTAAAACATTCTGGTGTCTGCTTCTATGTCTGATGACCCCTGGGAACTGGGGCAAAAGGGAAAGAATAAAGGTTCAAGGCTTTGTGTGGTACTTACCTACAGAGTCCGCAACTGTGTGCCCCTCACCCCTCTTGCGGCCCAGACACAAGCATAGCAGCGTGGTGCTGAACTTCGGGACAAGCAGTGAGCCTGGTCTCTGAAAGCCGGTGGCAGGGGGCGGGTTGGGGGGAGTGTGTGATAAGGGTGAATGAAGGAGCTAGTGACGCAAGAAACAACCCAGGAAGGCATTTCACCCCCAGGGAGCCCCAGCCTCTGGAAACCTGTACCCTCTGTCCAGGCCCACCTGACCTTTGGTGTTCTCCAGATCCTTTTCAGCCTGAGGCCTGACAGATGTGGTCAGTGATGAACCCCTGTGCTGGAGTGGAAAGAGCTCTCTAGAGCACCAGACTCAGAGGCAAGAGATCAAGGCACTAGTCACTTTCACTCCCTAACTAGCATTTCAGCCATGGGTAGGTCCTTAAACTTCTCAGCTCCTTGGATTCCTTCCCCTAAATTAGGATGTATTGTTTATCTGTGGGCAGAGGGCCACCAGAGCCTTCCTGAGGCATCTGCTAATACACTGTAGCCTGAATTGCCTGTGTGCTGTGCCTGAGAGTGGGTTAGGAGCAAACTAAACAGGCATATGTGCCCAGGGTCAATCCAAGATGGAGGCTGGGACTAGGGGAGGCTAGCATGAGTCGGCTTCCTGGGCATTTCTGGCAGACCCCATTTCAAGCACTGATTTAGTAAAAGACCACCTTGAAGGTTTTAGAACAGCTCTGCTCTGGAGAAAGACCCAGAGGTCAGGCAGAGCTACAAATGCAGTCATTAATAGTCGTCTTCCTCAAGAGCCAGCTAATGGGTGGAACGTTTTTGTTTTGAAACTGGATCGTACCTTCAACCAGAAGGACTTGGGGCAATTTGCTCATAAAAGCATCTTTTATTATAAAACGAAGCATTTAAAGGAACATCAGACAAGTGGGAGAAGTAGATAACTTTTAGGACCCTGATTTAAGGAAAGGAAAAGATAGAAACAATAAATTGGCCACTTAGATTTTCTAATAGCAAAAGTGGAAAGGATAGCCATAAATATAATTCTGTTTTCTGAACGTAGAAACTTTAGTGATCCACCTGCAGAATCAGCAGGGTTTTTTAGTGGGTCTCCTTGCATCAGGGACAGTGAGGAACACAGACTATGTCTTAGTTATGTGGGGGAAGGTGAATGGGCCCTTCAGGAACTTCCAAGTCAGGCTGTTGGTATGTGTTGTATTTCTGGGCCACTTCCCTCCTTCCAGCCAAGCAGCCGAAGGGAATGGTTCAGGTATATGTTTTGTGGAACCCAGAAGGTTAGAGCCTTAGCAATAAATATCAGTACTTAATAACCTGTTCCTCTTTTTTAAAAATACAGCTTTATTGAGATACAATTCACATACCCATAAAGTTCACGTTTTTTAAAGTGTGCAATTCAGTGTTTTTAGTATATTCACAGTGTTGTGCATCCATCACCATATCTGATTCCTGGACATTTTCATCACCCCAAAAAACCCATGCCCATTAACAGTCACTCCCTATTCCCTCCTCCCAGCCCCAGGTAACCACTAGTCTATATTCTGTCTCTAAAGATGTGCCTATTTTGGACAGTTCTTACACGTGGAAATCACACATTATGTGGTCTTTCATGTCTGGCTTTCACTTAATGTTTTCAGGGTTCATCCATGTAGCATGTATCAGTAATTCATTCCTTTTAATGGCTAAATAATATTCCACATTTTCTTTATCCATTTATCAGCTGATGGACAGGTGGTTCCCACTTTTTGGCTATTATGAATAAGGCTTCTCTGAACATTTATGTACAAGTTTTTGTGTGGTCATATGTTTTCAGTTCTCTTGGGTATATCACCTAGGAGTGGAGTTGCCGGATCATACGATAACTAATTTTTTTGAGGAACTGCCAGACTGTTTCCCAAAGTGACTGCACCATTTTACATTCCCACCAGCAGAGTGTGAGGGTTCTGGTTTCTCCATAGAAACTACTTTAGCTTTTTTAAACAAAGAATTTTGACCTAGGTCAAGCAAAACAGAGACCAGAGACAGTCACCCCTGGGGAGCAGACTATGGCTTTGGTAATAGCCACCTAGGGATGACCACAGCTGGTGAGCCACAGAGGAGTTTGGGTTTGACTTTTGGGGAAGTTCCAGGGCTGGATGCGATACAGGAAAGGTCCTGTCTGTAGGGAAGTTGCCATGACCTTTCTGGGTCTAGCGTGATTCATGGCATCACTTTTGCTTGGTTTGAAATTTCTTTGTTGATCCAGTGGCTTACAAGTAAAATAACGGTCTGGTTCTAAATCTTTGTCTTTCAGTGAAGTGCCATAGACCATGTGTACCATCTCTGGCAGCCCCTACATTCCCACCTTCTCTTCCTTGCCTTGTCTCTTTCCTAATTCTTAGAGCTGGCTGTGTTTCTCACTGCATTGCATTTATCTACTTAGTCATGAGCTTCTGTCAGCCTTCATGGTGAAATCATTGGTCTCAAGACCCTGACTCTAAGAATGCGTTATGTTCAAAACGGAGATTTTATATTCCTGTGCTGGATGGTCAGTACCTGTTGACATGTAGTTAGAAAGTGGGTAGCAAGCCCCATAACAACCTCATTCTTTGAAATCCAGCTTCCTTCATGGCCTCCCTTTCTACTCTCATTAATGACATTCTATTACTGATCCATGCCTCTTCACAGAAGAAAAATTAGAATCTGTGGAGCAGTGAATATCTGTCAGCTTCTAATCTTGTCTACTTTGGGCAGTTCCAATGAGACAGGTCCCACCACCAGGAGAGGAAAGATCCCTCACGTGCATATCCTCAGCTTTGTCTTTTATCAAACTTAACATGCTTATGGACCACTATTGACTTTTTGCACCAAAAGAGAGATTCAAAGGCAGGCATCCAAGCCCCCAGCTCTTGTTTGTCCTTGGGATACCACAAGGCACACGCTAAGTCACTCCAGCTGTGCTGGACCCTGAACCTGACCCAGAGGGTGTGTCACAAGTAGAAGTGGCAGGCAGTGAGGGTGGTGGCCAGAGAGGAGTGGCAAGACCCAGGTGACTAAAGATAGACCCTAGAGTGCAGAGAGCAGCAATGACATGAGGTTGGAACACCTCACTAGTGGCAGGGCCTGTCTCTGCTTAGGCTGATAGTGCAGCCTAATAGAGGAGATTGGATGACCATGAGGAAAGGCCGTGTTCCATATTAGCCACGTAAAGTGAGTGTTGTGAGTATGATGGGCTCTGAGAGAGGAAACAGTGGGAGGGCTGCAGGAAACAGAAACTACTTTAGCTTTTTTAAACAAGAAGATTTGGATGCAGGCACCAGCAAGATCATATCATCATTGCCTTGATCTGGGGATCAGGAAACTCCAGAGCCTCACAGCAACTGCCTAGATCTGTGCCCGAAAGTAAATCCCCTCATCCTGCCACCTTGACCGCCCTCGCTCTCAGCTCAGTTCCAAGTGCAAGGCTCAACTGCATGCATCTGATAGTTGGAACCGACATCACCTCTCAAACCATAGCTGCAAGGGAGCCTGGGAAAATGTTCTTGTTTGCTTTTCCTCCCTGTCCCTTCAGGAAGGCACATTTGGAACAGAGGTCTGATGAGCCAGTCTCATGTCTGTCTATAGCATGGGCCTTGATAGAGATGAGCACCACAGCCATGCTTCTCCAGCTTGCCCAGGCCTACCAGTCTCCTAAGATGTTTGGTTGAAGGACACAGTACATCCTGGGCCCCAACCCAGACCTGGACCCAAATCACTAGGCAAGGGCCTTTAAGTCCATTTTTTACAAGTTCCTCAGGTGATTCATGTGATGAGACCAGTTTGGGAATTCCTGAGAAGGGAAGGCTACATCCTTGCTACTCAAACCAGCAGCACCAACAGTATCACCTACAAACTTGCCAGAAATGTGGAATCTCAGGCCCCACCCAGGCTTATTAAATGAGAATCTGCATTTTAACAAGTTGCCCAGATGATTCGTGTGCACTTTGAAGTTTGAAACTCTCTAGTGTACAGACCTTATATCTTTTTCCTTTACCTGGATATCAGGTGAAAAGAAGTCAGTCTTCTCAGTTCATGGCAAACTATGACTAATGCATGCAAGAACCTCCTCATTTTAAGTGTTTTCCGTTTTACCCCCTGTAACCTCTCCATTCTTTTCTCCCATATCGCTCAAATCTGTTTCATATATGTTTTAAAATATGCATGTACCCTTGTAAAATAGCATACATTATATCTTCAAATCATAACAACCATAATGAAATACTATCCCCATTTTCTAGGCCAGAAAAAGAGGGTTTGGAAAGGTCTAGTAATTTGCTCAAAGCCAAGCAGGGCTCTCAGAATCAAGCAGGAGTGGGTGCGACTTCCAGCCCTCCCTTTGCTGGTACGTGGCTTTATCTGCAAAATGAGCATCACCTCTACCTTCAGGATTGTTGCAGGGTCCAACCAAATAATGTGTCTTATAAACAGCAGGAGCTCAGTGGCTACCAGCTATCATTACTGAAGCCACATGGGTAGATAAGACTGAGGGTCATTGACAAGAGGAAGGGAGCCTTAGGCTGCTATCCAACAAAGAAAACAAGCTTGTATCTGGTGCCCCCAGTGTGCTAGGCTTTTCCTTGTCTCGTGTAGTACACCTGGCTACTCCCAAAGTAAACACTGTTAGCAGCATTAGTTGAAGTGGTGCTGGGTTTGCTCTTTTAGGGGTGGCAGAACCATGATGGGGACCTGAGTCAGCTGGTTCTAAAACCAGTGCTCTTTTTAGTAAAACTGCTGTACCTAGACCTCACATCTTGTCCAGACGAGGAGTATGGGCAAAACCCACTCCTGAAGCTGGAAAACAAGTCAGGTCTTGTATGAGAAAGGAACAATGCTGCATAATTCCCAAGATGGTCTAAGAGTCCTAAGTCAGTCCTGTTTGCAAAGTGTATCTCATGTTTCTGAGCACTTCCACCTATAGCCACAGCACCCAAGCACCCAGGTTAGGAGCATCTGAAAACACCCAGCCCAACCCCTATCCCACAGAGGAAGAAACAGGCCCACAAAGCCTCTCTGTAAGGGTGACCTCCTGAGAGGCTTCACTGGGCCCCAGAAATGGCCTTGGACTCTGTGCTCTGACCGCAAGTGATGCTCGCCCCAGCCTTCTGAGTTTGGTAGGATGGGAGCTACTCTCCCCATTGGACAGATAAAAAAGCAGGTCCGGAGCAGTTGAGTGACCTTCCCTATGCCACAAAGACCACAGAAATCCTAGCCCAAGGCTTTCCTACTAAACACTACCCAAAACAGTCATGTTGGTCTCTGAGGGACAAAAATAGGAGAATCCCCTTCCCTCTCTCTTCCTTTTCTCCCCTCAGTGAGGCTGTAAGAGGAAGGAGCCATACAGGTTCAGCACCCTGGTCAGCACCCAACTATGCACAGCTGCAAGAGGTGGCCTTTGGGCCAGGGTAAGCTTGTGTCTGCTGCTCCCCAATCCAGGATGGCCCTCCCCCCTGGGGACAGGCAGGCGTCCCTAAGAGAAGGAGACCTGAACCTCGGTATCCTGCCTCCAAGACAGAGCCCCGCCTTCCCTCTCTCCTTCAGATTAGAGCCACAGGAGCACAGTTTCATCCTGTAGGCTTCTCGATTCCTAGGATATAAATTCACATGAGAAGCCTAGGAAGAAGAGAGGCGGCCTGAGCCATGGGGCCCCTGGGCAAGTTCCACCCCCCTTTTTGGTTTTCCCCAGTAGTAAAATGGGGATAAAGGTGGGCTTGACTACCTCCAAGATCCTGCTCACCTGTGAGATCCCATGATCTAAGTAGGCCATGCGCCTGCCCGAGTTCAGTGCTCCCCCAACTGTCCCCTCCTCTCCCCCACAGAGCTTCCCAATTCATGTCTAAACCACGAGCCTCAAAGTGGCAGCCCACAACCCAGATCCACAAACATGCTCTGACTGGCCTGCATGCTATTAAATTTGAGTCTTGACTCTGCTATTTACCAGCTGTGTGACCTTGGGAAAGTCACTTAGCCTGTGCCTCAGCTTTCTCATCTGTAAAATGGAAGTAATGAGAGCACCCACTCTCCAAGATGGTTGTGAGGTTTAAGTGAGCTAGTAGATGTAAAGACTTAGAAGAGTGCCTGGCAGAGAAAGAGCACTATATTTGGTCTAATGTGTATAATGCATAACGGGTTCACTGAAATGTAGAAACATGAAGTGTTTTCTTTTATCCAACTAACCTCTATCAAATCCCCCTTTCTCGTCTCAGCATCTAGGGCCCAACCAATAACTAACTGGTCACTTTGATTTTCAAATTCAGTCCAGTCCAGTTTAAAACTTTCCAACTTATATCCAGTTCCAAGAGGTCTCCTCTGACCCCATTTGAACCCTTGCTCCGCCACTGTGTTGGGATGGGGAGGAAGAAGGGAGAAAAATGAAGTATCTCTTCACTAGCCGTGATGATGGGCCGGGGGAGGTGCTCTTACTCTAACTCATGCTGGGGTTTTGTTTGCTTTTGATGCTGGAGTCTTCAGTAGACAACATGCCAAATTTGGTGGGGGGGCGTGTTGAGAGCTTTATCCTGGACTCTCAGAGAGTAGTGAGGGTCTCTGTCAGTCCGTAAGAGGTTCTTAGCCCCTCTGCTTCTTGAAGTAGTATGCTGGGCTGCATAGCCACCTGTGCCACCCCACAGCTCCAGCCTCCCCTCACCTGCCTACATCAACACTTGGAGCCCTTGAACACTGGGGTCCTCCACCTACCTTCAAGGGCCTCAGAACACTGGGAGGGGATGCAGGACTACCCTTATTCCTCCCTGATTCCCAGCACCATCATCCCTTCAAGCCAGCGTGGGCTGTTTGCCTGGGCCTCCCACATCAGAAATTCTCCAGGTCAGAAATGGACCTCATCTCCATGTTCACACTAATTCACGAGCTCCAGAAGATACTTGTCAAGCCCTCTCAAGAATACTTTCCGAGTCATTTCCTGCCTAATCCAGGATGTGTGGCCATTTGGAGTGCATACCCGTTGGCAGGATGGTTATAATCCTTTCTGAACGAATAAGGTTAAGAGAAAAATATAAAAACATTCCCAAGAGGTTTGTCATCTCTGCCAAGGCTCTGCAACATCAGACTAAGGTCAGTCAGGCAGATGAATCAGACTGAGTCAACAGGTACTCTCTGCTTTGGAAGTGGATACTTCAGGTGATGGGGGCAGCCCTGTCAGCTGACGTTGAAAGGCTGGCACTCATTTTGACATTGAACAGTTCTAAGTGTCTGGTAATAAGACGGTGATAGATGCTATGGAAAGATGATATATTATAAGCCATATTATAGATATATTATGTGCACATACATGTATATACATATAATACTTGGCTGAAACATATACAGCAGTGCTGTCCAATAGGCATAAAATGACAACCACATATATAATTAATTTTTTTCTAGTAGCCACATTATAACAGTAAAAAAAACTATGAAATTAATTTTATCACCTGTAAACTGGGTTTGCCTCTTGGTGGGTATCCAGCCAAAAGACACAATCAAGCCAAAAATGGGGAAAAGAAAATAAAACTGATGGCAAACTTAGCTGCTGATCAAAAAAAAAAAAAAAAAAAAGAAGAAGAAGAAGAAGAAACAAAACAAACAAACAAAAAAGAATACTTCCCTAACCTTTTTCATCTGTTTGGTGCTATACCTCAAAACCTAGCACAGGATGGTGCTTAAGTCTTTGTTGAAAGAATGAAGGATCTTGGATGGGAAACACTCAAGTGACACTTGTAGCTCAGTGAGCCTCCAGCTGGGAGGCAGTCTAGTCCACTTCTTGAGGGTACCCCCATCTCTATGAGTGACTCAGTAAGCCCTGGGCCAGGGAGGGGGTGGATGTCTGGCCCCAGCAGGTGGCATCTCATTGGACACTCCCTTGTCCTCAGTTCTGGCCTGTCACAACTCTCAGGAAGTGGGATAATCCCTTTCAGCATCCTTTTACCCACGCAAAGGTCCAGATGTCCAGCTGCTCTTGAAAAATCAGGAGCTCTGGCAACCCTGAGCCCATCCACCAGGGCAACAGCCAGCCAGCTGAAGCAGGCACCCCTTTAATCCTGCCACTGCTGTTCACCGCCACCTGCTTCATTCGGGAATGTCACCTGCCAAGCTGTACAGGCATTTGCATTTGGGCCCCTTCTTTCACCTTTGGTGGGGGAGGGTGGAGACTCCCAGGAGGAGAACCAGATGGCTGGCAGGTGAGTCAGCAATAGTAGCAACTCACCTGTGGGTGCCTAACCCCCAGGAGTGGCTTTAGTGAAAGGAGATGCAGACACAGAGAAATAAAAAAGAGGAGGATAGGGAGAGACTGGTTGAAGAGAACTGGGAGAGGGAGAGAGATGGCCTTTTCTGAATGCCCTTTACCCTAAGTCATTATTGGCTCCGATGCCCTGCCACCCGGGAAAAGGTTGGCATGGCAGCCGCCTTGTTCCCCTGTCCTCCCTGCTCCCCTGGGGCCAGCTTTCCTGCCAGAAGATCCTTTCACTCACTAACCTTTCCCCAGGCCCAGGAGAACAGCAGCCTTCACCTCGACCTTGGCAGCTCAGAGGCTGAGAAGGGACAGGCTGCAGAGATGGAGGCCTGGAGTTCAAGGTTATGTCCTCTGGCTGCAGTTGGACAGTCCCATGGACTGACCTCCCGAATGCCAGCATCACCCGTACAATGCACCTGCCCTCAGAAGAGTCTTCCTGGGGCTTCCTTGGTGGTGCAGTAGTTAAGAATCCGCCTGCCAATGCAGGGGACACAGATTCGAGCCCTGGTCCAGGAAGATCCCACATGCCATGGAGTAACTAAGCCCATGCGCTGCAACTATTGAGCCTGCGCTCTAGAGCCTGTGAGCCACAACTACTGAGCCCATGTGCCACAACTACTGAAGCCCAGGCGCCTAGAGCCCGTGCTCCGCAACAAGAGGAGCCACCGCAATGAGAAGCCCTCGCACCACAACAAAGCGTAGCCGCTGCTCACCGCAACTAGAGAAAGCCCGCACGCAGCAACGAAGACCCAACGCAGCCAAAAATAAATAAATTAATTTAAAAAAAGAGTCTTCCTGCCACACACATCTATAAGCAATCATATGGCTGACAGTGAGTTCTCCCCACGTACCAGGCCCCTAGGTATGTGCTATACCAGTATGAACTCCGAGTCCTCATAACAACCCTGTGAGTTAAGGACTGTGGTTGCCCCCAGTCCGTAGATGATGAAATGCAAGCCCTGACTATGATGCCCCTGCTCTTTAGCATGCTTCATCTCAACACTCCAGCCCAGAACCCGCAGACCTCCCGCCCACCCCTGCCCCTCCCCAGTACACACCAGGCTGTTTTATGCCTCTGAGCCTCTGCTCATGCTCTTCCTCTCTGCCCGGAATACCTTTCCTGCTCCCCATTCTCACCCCACACTGGACACTGCCTCATTGTTTAAGAATCCTATTAGACATCACCCCTTCCAGGAAAGCCTTTTCTGACCCCAACTTAATCAGATACCCACTCTGTGCCAACCCCCCCCCACCTGGCCACACATACACAGTCCTCTGGGCACTGTCCTGTTTCCCCAGGGGCAGGGCCCATGTGTCCCTGTAGTGCCCCACCCAGGGAAGAATACAGATAGGAGTGAATGAATGAACAAATGAATAGTTAACATTATTGAGTGAATTATGAAGTGCCAGGCACTATGCTAAGTGCTTTACAAGTATTTCATTTACTGCTCACTATGCCTTATGGGGAAGGTGCTATCATTTAACAGATGAAGAAACAGCAGCTCAGAGGAATTAGACATCCGCTAAGCAGCCAGGCAATCCGACCCCAGAGCCAGTACCCTTATACTATTACATGATGGGCGCTCCTCACTGGACTCTCTCCATAAGGGGCTCTGCCCCCAATCCCTCTGAGATTGGAGTAGGGAGAAAGCTCAGAAGCGCTTGGTCCCCTTGGAGGAGGAAGGCAGTAATCCTGCCGCCCTCTGCACCATTCAGATCTCCTGGGCCTGCCCATTTGTTCAAGGACAACCCGACCCAAGAAGAGGGTTGATCTTGGGAAGAGGGTGTTGGGGCCAAAGAAAAGAAGACACAGAGGGCCAGGGTTGCTACTGTCTTTAGCCAGGCTCTGGCCACTGGGACACAGGCTCTCCTCCAAGGAGGGGTTTGGGACTGTGGGGAGCCTCGTGACTAAATCCTACCCAACTCCACTATGCCTTCTCCCTGAAGACACCCAACATCTGACCAGTAAATGCTAACGTACCTCCACTGACAAGGACCTCCCTATCACTCCAACCCAGGCAAGATCTCAGCAAGCTTCTCCTTTCCTTAGCTGAAACTCACCTCCTTGGTGACATCAAAAGGAGCCCACTCTCTCGGGAGAAACCAACAGACGCAACTGGAGGGCATCTCCACTGACCCTCCCCTTTCCTCCCACAGAACCCTTAGAGCCCTGCCTCCCGTGGCTTCTTCATAATGCCTCATTTCCTCGCCCTCCTCTTGCCTTTCCAAAGCTCTCCAGACATGGCACCATGGTCTTAACTTTGGAAAGCCCTCTTCTTGTGTTTCCTGATCCCCTCAGTCCCCAGAGAAGGCAGAGTGGGAAGGTTTCTAGTCTCACTCTGGAAGACCAGAGAGGTAGAATAGTTTGCCCAAAGGCCCACGGGGAAGGGGTGCCTTCCAGGAGTAGCAAGTGCAAAGGCCCTGAGGTGGGAGTGTGCCTGGCATGTTGAGTGTGCCTGCAAGGAGGCAAGCATGGCTGCCGTGGAGTGAGCAGAGGCTAGGGTGGGAGATAAGTTCAGAGAGGCACAGGGCCCAGATTGTGTAGGCCTTTTATTGGCAACTGTGAGGGATGGACCTGAAGCTTATGCAATTTAGGGAGCTGTCCTTTTTTAAAAAATCAAAATTACAAATAAAAGTTTGACTCAGGGCCTTGGAAGGAGACTGGGCAAGTGAGGGGCCTGGATGGTAAATCTACCCTTGACTGGCGAGAAAGGTGGCTTTTGCCTGGAATGAGAGGGAGCCATAGGACAGTTTCGAACAGAGGAGCTGCCTGACCGAATTAACCTTTGAATAAGATCTGCCTGGCTGCAGAGTGGAACATGAACTGGGGCAGAGTAGAGGAATTAAGACACTAATGAGCAACCTGAACCAGGCAGTTATGGCTGAGGGGCGGGCAGGGGTCAGATTCCAAAGGTGGAACCAACAAGATCTGCTGATGGGTAGAATGGGAGGCTCGAGAGGGTTGACCCTGAGGTTTTAGGCCTAATCCAGTTATCTCCAACTGGGGTGGGGAAGGAGCGTGATCATGGTAACTGGACCTCATACACTCAGGCCTCTAACTTCTCTATGATTTTCACCAACCCCCCTCTCCCCGCAAGGAGGCTGAGGCCGAAGTTTCATTCCTCCCACTTCACAAAGAAAACAATACTCAGGATACTCAGAGAGACAGAGTACCTTGCCCAAGGCCACACAGCCAATAAATGGCAGACCCTGGATTCAAACCCAGGTTTTACCAACTCCAGAATCAGTTATTTGTTCTCATACACCAGCAAAAGCAAGGTTTGGGGACCCTAGTAGACTGTCGGGTGGGAGAGGGAGTTCCTGAAGATAAGGCACTATTCGGCTACCACAGGGTCCCTTGGGACCACTTCACACCTACCCCCAAAAAACCTGCAAAGAAAGTTCTCGGCACCCTACGCCATGCTCCCTCCTGACCCTGTTTCTGATCCACTGGCTGGGAGATCTCAGCTGCGATCTTGGGGAAATGTTTTCGGCATCGCTCAAGTTTTCTTAACACATTGACAAAGTAATGACTGCCTCCATCCATTTTACACATTGCCTAAAGGAGTTTCTGTATTAGGATGCAAAGCTGGTTTCTCTGACTTAGAGAAAACCTGAGACTCCTGATTTAATCTAGATTTAATCTTCTAACAGATTTAGCCCCTAAAATCAATCCATTGCATTTAAACTGACAATATCTCACAATAATCCATTTGGCTTGGATTGATATTTTTATTATTATCATTATGGATATGAAAGGCCCATCATTTGGGATGTTCAATTCTACTACCTAGAATGGCTCATGCCACTTTCTGCCTCCACTCCTCGCTTGGAGCCTTGACTTGTGAATCTTTCACCATCTTGAGGTTTTGTCCTTTTCCAACCACCTCTTAAACACCAGGAACAGAACCTGGCAGGCCGAGCTGAATAGGCTTTGTCCCCTCCAGCCCTCCCCCAGCCCCCTACTCCTGGCAAAACCTGCCAGCGGGAGCAGATATTTGATCCGTCATAGAAGCTATGATGTTACACTGCCCAGATGTTCAACTCACCGGACTGAAGGCTCAGGTTACAGATAATCAGGGCTGCTCTAGCCTACAGACCCCATGCCCACCCTATCCTCCCACCCTGAAGAGTCAGTTAGGATCAATGTCCCACATGGCCAACTGAGATGGAGTACGTAGGACCTGCATGGGTCGGAGGCTCACAGAAATGACCCCTTTAGAGTCTTCACACCAGTGGCCTAGAAGGCACATACTCTCAAAGCCCTCTAGGGCTTTTCAGAATGGGCGATGCCCTCCCCCAGGCCTCAAACACCTTTATCTCCTTGCCTGCTAGGGCCCTCTTCCTTTCTTTGTCAGTAGTTTTTTTTTTTTTTTTTTTTCCTTGATTTTTTTTTTGGCGGTTCGAGGGCCTCTCACTGTTGTGGCCTCTCCCATTGCGGAGCACAGGCTCCGGATGCGCAGGCCCAGCGGCCATGGCTCACGGGCCCAGCCGCTCCGCGGCATGTGGGATCTTCCCAGACCAGGGCACGAACCCATGTCCCCTGCATCGGCAGGCGGACCCTCAACCACTGCGCCACCAGGGAAGCCCTCTTTGTCAGTAGTTTAAAGAGAATCTGGACAGAGCCTGGAAACACTCAACAAGAGAAACAGAACAAATGTGATCAATGTGGCTAGAATTTTCAGGCCACCAGAATGTGCCTGATTTCTCCCCAAATAAATTGGGGCTGCACTTTACAGCTAGGGGAGTTGGGGAAGGAAGTTACAAATTCAGCATTAAAAAAAAATTTTTTTTTCTGTTACCCGAATAAGGTCAGGCCTAAGAGACATACTATTGAGGAAGGAGAGGTAATGAAGGCCCACACTGTGTCCACAGAAATACAACAAAGCCCCTACCCTTTCCTGTTTGAAAGATTCCCCCCACCCTTGTCCAGGGAGTTAGGGAAAACTGTGCACATGACTTTGTAAAATGTGTGCTAAGATCTAGTCACAGCAGGTAATTGAATCCCAAGACCAAGACCAGGCTGTAGCAAACTCTGGATTTAGCCCAGTCTAACCTGATGACTTAGGAGGTCCTTTAACAGGACCGAGTGAGATGCTGGCTGTGTGACAGTGGTGGTCACCAACACTGGGTCAGAAAATGGCACAGAGAATGGTCAGCACCTGCCAGACACTCTCGTCCCCTGAAGGAGCGGCCAGATGCAGAAACTGGGCTCCCATTCCATATAGGAATTCCTAGGGCAGAACTGGAGGGGCCATCCCTCTCACCTCACAGTGAGGGGGACTGAGGCCTGGAGTGGGGAGGTCGTCCCAGGGCTGACTTCTCCCCTCATCATGAAGCCACCTCCCACCTTAGACAGTCAGGGCTCAAAGCCAAGTTTGCCCAACACCCATACATGGCTGAGGAGGACAGCAGAGAACCCGGAATTCCCCAAGGCACGGGGAACAGGATGGGCAGCCTTTCAGACAGCTCTTGATCCTCGGGCAGGCCAAGAAACTCATCCTCCAAGGGCAGCAGTTTCCAAACTTTTGTATTTTTAGCAGCAGAAGCCATCCTTCAAACAAAACCTTATGCAAAACCTCAAGCTACAAAACAGATCGGGGGGCAGCTCTCCCAAGTAAAGCCTGGGCCAGGCTCCCCCTCCAGCACCCAGGACTCCTTCCACGGGGCCCTATGTGGAGCTCAGTCCGAAACCCCAGACTCGGGGGCCTTGTAGCCCTGAAGCTGAAGCAGCCAGATAGGGTGGGCTCTTACTTAAGACCCCTGGAGGGTGCGGCTGGTCTCTGAGACCTGGACGACTTCGTTCTCCACCAGGGCCTGGCTCCCATCCCCACTGAGCTGTCTCATGCGCAGGTTAATGGAGCCGTAGGTCTTCCTGGAGCCCCTGCCAGGGACAAAGTTCGGCCGGCGGTACAGCTCTCCCTTGCACAGGGAGACCATCAGCAGCACGGACAAGAGCATGCCACCCACTGTGAGCAGCCCCAGGCCTGCAATGATGCACTTGTCCAGGTGTGAGCCCAGGCGCGCATAGTACATTTCTAGTCGTTCCATCTCCCGTGCTGACACTGTGTCCGGGTTGACACGGGCCTCTCGGGGGATGGCGTACGCAGTCACCACCAGGAGGATCCCGCTCACCAGGAAAACCAGAGCGGAAACGAAGCCGTAATCCACCGGGCGGCTCACCGGCTCCAGGCCTGGCCCCTCTTCTGAACGTAGGGACAGGTCATCCCTCTGGGATCGGGGCCATGAGGGGACACCCTCAGGGGGGCTGGGGGAGCTGCCCAGTCTGGCATCCCTAGGGTTCTGGAAATGAGTCTCGTGCTCCTCTGAAAAGAAGCAGGCATTCTCCACACCCTCCCTGCGTGGGGCCGCTGGACCCAGAGGAGCTGGTCTCCTTTGGGCCTGGGGACCATTGCTCAGTGTCTTCAGTTCCAGACCAGGGAGAGATGCCATTGGGAAGGCGGGCCCCAGCTCATCCCTTGGCCACTTGGCAGCTAGAAGAGAAAACAGAAAGTCAGTGGAATTTAGCAAATCTCTACCGAGAGCCGGCTGGTGCCAGACATCACAGAAGGCCCCGAGAGATGTGAAGGTGAGTCAGGCCCAGTTTCCACCAGGGGGGAGCCCGCCAGCCAGAGGGGGAGGCAGGGGATAAGACAATGACAGAGCAGTGAGACCCAATGCGCGCTAGGATCCTGCTTCACCACTGGCGGGCATGTGGCTTTGGGCAATTCCCGTAACCTCTCTGGGCCTGTTTCCCTCTATATTAAATGACAGTCATACTACCACTCCCTACTTAACAGGGCTGATATAAGGATTGAGTTAATCCATGTAAAGTGCTCAGAATAGTAAGTACTCAGTAAGTATCAGCAATGAGCTATTATTATGATGGAGGGAATTTAAATACAGTAGATAGGATCTCATCCCAGCTCATCACTTGAGCTTAGGCAAGTGAGGTGACCTTTCCAGACTCAGTTTTCTCATCTGTTAAATGTGAATAAGCCAAATGTCTCCCTCATAGGGATGATGTGAGGATTTCATAACATAAGGCATTTAAGGCCCCTGCTAGTTCAATCAATGGACACTGTTGTGATGAAGTGAGAATGACTGGGGGCAGGGGAAGGGGTAGAGATGAAGGTGGTCGTAAGAACAAAAGGAGAAAGTTAGGGAAGCTTCTAAGAGTCGGTGGCATTTGAGCCAAACCTTGGAGGACGAGTGGGAAATCCCCCAGCACTGAGAGGGGACAAGGGCATTCTGGAGAGGGAGAAGGGGTGCCTTGAGGTCAGCTGGGACCAGCTCGCTAAGGACTCTGAAAACAGGCCAAGGAGCCAGGGAGGCGAGGCGTTGGGGATGGGAGGGCTAACATCGCCTAGGTTTTGGAAAGCTCTCTCTGGCTGCTGCGTGAAGGACAGACAGGATGGGGAAGGAAGACAGTGGAGGCCAGGGGTCCATAGAGGAACCCAGTGTGGTCAGGGGAGGCATGGAAGCTGAGAGGGCAAAGAGAAAGGAGCATATCTGAGAGCCATGACTGAGGTCAAGGCCAAATGCCTTTATGTAAATAGCAGATGGGAGGACCTGGATGCAGACCACAGAAGGGGAGCTGGGAGAGGAGCGGGTAAGGGGGTACTCTCTGCTCAAAGAGGAGACACCCTACCCAAGTACCTGAATACACACCCACACAGACAGACAGACAGCACATGTGCCAAAGGATACCAGCTTACAGCCCATGGGCCATATTTGGCTCATAGAAGTTTTGCCTCTTTTTGTTTCTGGTCTATTCATCTGGTTTTTGGTGAAGCAGTTGCCAATATATAAAAAGCAAAAGATTTTACACTTTATTTATTTATTTATTTTTTAAAATAGCTCTTTATTGGAGTATAATTGCTTTACTATACTGTGTTCGTTTCTGTTGCACAACAAAGCGAGTCAGCCATATGCATACATATATCCCCATATCCCCTCCCTCTTGAGCCTCCCTCCCACCCTCCCCATGCTACCCCTGTAGGTCATTGCAAAGCACCGAACCGATCTCCCTGTGCTGTGCTCCTGCTTCCCACCAACCGACTCTTTTACATTCGGTCTATATGTGTCGATGTTACTCTCACTTCGCCCCAGCTTCGCCCTCCCGCCCCGTGTCCTCAAGTCCATTCTCTATGTCTACCTCTTTATTCCTGCCCTGCAACTAGGTTCATCAGTACCCGCCCCCCTTTTTTTAAAAATAAATTTATCTATTTTTGGCTGCGTTGAGTCTTCACTGCTGTGCGTGGGCTTTCTCTAGTTGCGGTGAGCAGGGGCTACTCTTTGTTGTGGTGCGCAGGCTGCTCATTGCGGTGGCTTATCTTGTTGTGGAGCGTGGGCTCTAGGTGCGCGGGCTTCAGCAGTTGTGGCTCGCGGGCTCTAGAGCACAGGCTCAGTAGTTGTGGCACATGGGCTTAGTTGCTCCACGGCATGCAGGATCTTCCCAGACCAGGGCTCGAACCCGTGTCCCCTGCATTGGCAGGCGGATTCTTAACCACTGCGCCACCAGGGAAGCCCACCCCCCATTTTTTTCTTTTAGATTCCATATATATGCGTTAGCATATGGTATTTGTTTTTCTCTTTCTGACTTACTTCACTCTGTATGACAGACTCTAGGTCCATGCACCTCACTACAAATAACTCAATTTCGTTTCTTTTTATGGCTGAGTAATATTCCATTGTATATATGTGCCACATCTTCTTTATCCATTCATCTGTCAGTGGACATTTAGGTTGATCCCATGTCCTGGCTATTGTAAATAGTGCTGCAATGAACATTTTACACTTTAAACCTTGGATGTCTGGTTTCTCTCGCAAAAGGAAAGAATCTGACCACCCTAGCCCCCATTCCCTCACAGCCACACTCAGCTGGAGCTGATGATGGAGTCCTCCCTCAGGCAGATCTGGTGCTCCCCCGACAGGCCCCACCTGGCATGTAGAACTCCTGATCGCACAGCAGAACTACCCCGTTCCCCCTGCACACTGATGTACTGTGGGCACATACACCACAGACCCAAGTCTCCACACTGCACAGAGACCCCCAGGTGCAGAGTGGCTCATATGCCCTAGTGTGTCTACACACGTACACAGGACTCTAGACCTTTCTCTGCATTCGTGTGCCTGAATTTATTCTCCAGTTCTCTGTGCTTCAGTGTGTGTGTGTGTGTGTGTGTGTGTGTGTGTGTGTGAGAGAGAGAGAGAGAGAGAGAGAGAGTGGATATAAGCAAATGAATGAAGTGAAAATGAATGAAATATAAAGAGCCTCAGGGCAGGAAGGCTCGATCTTTCTGATCTTCCTTCCAACATGGGCTCGCATCAGACACCTCCTCTTAGCACACACAGGGCCTTTCATCTGAGTACAAAGCCTGTTTCCACTTACAACCCATCTCTAGGACCATGTCCCTTTTTCCTGAGTTCCAATGTAATAAATGTTTACTGAGCACCTACACTCCCTGCTGGGCCCTACTGCGGGCACTTCACTCAGGAGTATTGTGTATAACCCCCACGAGCCCCACGAGCAGTTATTACTATCTCCATTTTACAAAATGTGGCCAAGATCCCACGGCATGCATGTGGGGGCCAGGAGTTGAAAGCAGGTTCCCCAAGAATTGTTATCACTTAAAAGCCTGCAAACCCACGTACTCTTGTACCAGTGGCATCATTCGGCCCTCCTTCCCTGGCCTTCCAGGCCTCATTTATAGATTCTCTACTTTATCCCACTGTTTAACATCAACCACGAGCAGCTTGAGGGCAGGGATATGTCTGGGTCCGCAGCCCCCTGCACAGGGCTTGGAACACAGCCAGCCCTCAGGAGTGGTTTGGCAACCTGCCCAGGCAGACAATCCTTCCCACACACAGGGTGGGGAGTGCCTACTCAGGGCCAGGCTCTGCCCAGACTGCTCCCACTTTCCAGTAAACCAAGAGGAGAGGTGTGTTCATTGGCTTTTTTTACTTTTGGCACCAAAAGCATTTTCCTGAGTGCCCAGCCAGTAACAGGGACTGGCAGTGACCACTACTGCCCAGTTGGTGTCCAGATGTGGTCCCCCACCCATGTCTTAAGCATCCTCCACAGAACTCAGCCCCTGGAGTGGCCCAGGAACCCCCTTCCCAGACCAACACATTAATGCTTCCATATCCCAGAAAAAACCCAGGACACCCAAATTCTTGGAGCAGGTCTCTCTCACTTGGCAGGAACCCAAAACTTTTTCCGTAGGATGCCAGCAGAGTTAGGAAGAGGGTGCAGGAAAAGGAGGTTCCCTCTTACCTAGAGTTGCTATGTATCTGACACACAGGTTCAGAGATGCCCACCGCTTACAAGGGCATGCCCAGTCAATTATCCAAAACATAAGCAGAAACAGACAAGCTGACAATGATGCTGGTGTCCACTGCTCACACCCCACAACTGTACCAGTAACAGTCCAGTTTCATCTGCAGTCCAACAGGACCTGAAAAGCACACCCCAGTTCCACACTCATACCCCCAGGGGCCTTTTCCACATGCAACATTCACAGACATGGGAAGCCACGCAGTGTGAGCCACAGATCCATAGACCACATTGGTACCCACACCCCAGCAAGGGACAGAGCTGGTTACACACACACACACACACACACACAGACACACACACACACACACACACACACACACGAGTTTACTACCCTCAGGACTGTTAACATCCACCAAGATCCCCCCAGGCCCAGCACCCCACCCACCGGTGTGCACTAACACGCGGGGAGACAGACGCACAGCGGGAGTGGGTAAGCTTCACAAAACCCAATCGATAGACACACGCACGAGTTGTACACAAAGCCTCGGGCGCTCAGATATGTCCACGCTGTTATACCCAAAGTTCCGCGCAGAAAGCCCCAGCACCCCGACTGCCCACCGCACCCGCGCGCCCGCCAGCCCGCAGCTCACACCCCCTGCTCCTGCCCTTGACCACAAACGCCGCTGGGCCGGGCCGGGCCAGGCCGGGCCGGGCCGAGCGGCGCCGGTAGCCAGGCGGCCAGGCGGCCCACGAAGGCCAGGATCTGCGAGGACAGGCGTGCGCCCGGGTCCCCTCGCCTCGTGTCCTTCGGCCGGGCCGCGAGGTCAGGCTAGCTCTCCTTGGCCGCCCCTCCCCGCCTCGGGCCCTCGGTCTCCCGCCGCCCCTCGCAGTCCCCTTTTCGCGTGCGTACCTGTGCCGGGCCTCCCTCACTGCCTCCCCACGCGGGAGGCGAGGGCGCCGGGCAACGGCGAGGGCGCGTCCTCCCAGTGCGCCTCCCCGCAGCCGGTGCCCGCCTGCCGGTGCCTGTGCTGCGGCGCAGCCCGGGAGGGAGCGGGCCCGGCCGCCGCCTCCTCCTCGCCCTCCCCGGCTCCCGCCCCCTTCCCGGCCGGGCCCGGCCCGGAGACGCTGCCGCGGCGCACTTACCTGCTCGCTCCGCGCGGGGCTGTACCGAGGCGGCCACGGCCTTTGAGGGCTCCGGGGAGGGAGGGACGGGGAAGGGGCGGGAGCCGGGGATCGCCGAGCGCAGCGGATCGAGCTCCGCCCGCGGCCGGCGCGGGCGCCGGGAGAGTTAGCGCGGGGAGGCACTGGGAGGAGGGTATCGGACTAGGGTGAGAGTGGGGGGACACGGATCCATCCTCCTCCCCTCCCCACCCCTTGGGGCAGATCTGTTTCGCCAGCACCTGGGCTTAGGGAACTGAAGCCTTCAGCCCGTGGTGCCTGGGCGCAGGGGCGAGGCGCGGGGGTGAGTGCTGAAAGAGACCCCTCCCTCGGGCGCCGGCCTCGCCCCTCGGCTGGGGAGCCCCTACTGCGCCAAGCCCCCACTCTTCCTCCGCTCCTCACCCCCTCCCACACACACAGCCCTCACGTAGGACCCAGGGTCCTCTCCGAGGTCCTTAGGTCGGGATAGTCTTCTCTGGCGTTTGCGGCTCCGTGGCTCAAGGGCGCCACCTGAAGGCTGAAAGGAAGCCTCTGAAGACCACCCCTCACCCCCAAACACACACACAAGCGCGCGCGCGCGCTCCTCCTTTTTCCCTGCTCTTCTTTTTTTGTGGGACACTGAGGTACACAGCCCAAGACGGGTGTTATCTTGCAGGATTACCAATAGCCACACACGCCTACTTCCTCCAGGGCCCAGCTGTAGTGCCCCCTCCCTTGGGAAGCCTAGCTCGCTGCCCCACACACTCCCTCGCCCCAGGGGCCCCTACAGCTGCGCTCTTTGCCTGCATTGTTGTCCTTATTTCTGAGGGTTGTGATTTTCAGTAAGTGCCAGCATCCCTCATCAGATCTGGAGGCACCTCCTGGAGAACAGGGCCCCTGTCTGATCCCCCCCAGAGCCCAGCGGTGGGTTTGGGTGAACAGGTGGTGAGTAGGGCAGATTTCACTCTCTCTCTCCTTTAAAGGGCTGAGATTAAGGTGAATCAAGTGAGATGCCTAGAGCACAAAAGTTAAGGAGACTCTCCCTCTTTGGGGGGCCCAGGTCAAGCCCAAAGAGGAGTTTGGTCTGAAGATCATGGTGTTTCCGGAAGTCTCCGTGGCCAGCTCACTTTCGTGGCCTCTGGTAAGTCCTCCCGCCTCTCTGAGCCTCACTGTTTGCCTCTGCCAATGGAATCATGAAAATGCAGACTCCAGGAGCTTTGGGAGGGTCAGCAGAGGTCAACCATCTGGAAGGACAGGCAGATGGGGATGCCCTGTCCTGGCTCCTCAGCCACCTCATGTGAGAACCTGACATGTCCTGCTCCAAAGGCCTGTGCCATCCTTGACGAGCAGGACAGTGGAGGCCACCCTGGAGGCCAGGTGCCCAGGTCTTTGAGGCCAGTGTGAGAGAGACCTCCGGGGATGGGAGGGCTTCAGTCTCTTCCTGCCTTCCAGAAGCCTGGCCTATTGTTAGGGACTTCAAAAGGAGCTGGCTGTGGCACCAGACTCCGGAGAGAATCCCAGCTCCACCATTCATGGGTGTGTGGCCTTGTCCCCTCTCAGAGCTCAGTTTCCTCATCTGTTTAATGGACTTAGTAAGGGTTATAGGGATTAGATGAGATACTCCCTGTAAAGCGCGCAGTTCTCTCCCTCAGCCCTGCCTCAGAGCCTTTGCCTTTGCTGTTCCTTCTGCCTGGGACACTCTTCTTCCTGAGACCCCCAGAGCTCGCCCTCACTTCCTTCACGTCTTTGCTCAAATGTCACCTTCTCAGAGACACCTTCCTACATCATCCTTTTAAAACTAGCAGTGCCCCAGCACCCTTTACTCCTTAACTCTGAATTTTTCTCCATAGCATTTATCAACTCCTGACAGTTGCTTATTTCTTTCTTTATTGTCACCACCACTAAAATATGTGTCCAGAGGCAGAAGCTTTGCCTGTTTCCCTCCCTCCTGTATCCCCAGACACTAGAAAAGGAGCCAACACATAGGAGGCCCTTGATAAATATTTATTGAATAAAGAATGGAGAAAATGAGCAAATATTTATTGAGCTCCTATTATATACTGATTAATTAGGTAGACTTCATCCCTGCCCTCTCGAAGTTTGTATTCCAGTGGGAGAAAAGGATAAGTAAATGTAACACTGCCACAGAGCAAAGGTACATAGTGCTGTTCAAGCTTTCAGCAAGGTGCTGACCTAGTCTGGGAGATGGGGATGGCTCCTGGCTCCCCTGCAGAAGTGAAGACTGAGCCGAGATTGAAAGGATGAATAGGAGGCAACTAGGTAAAGACAGCAGGAAGAGAGGCCCAGCAGAGGGACTGGCATGGGCAAGGGCCCTGGGGTAGAAGAGAGTATGGTGAGTGTGAGGCTTGACGGAGACCAGGGTGGTTGCCCTGAAGGGCTCAGTAAGGAACGTTGGAGATGAGGCTGGACTATCAGTGAGCCAGGTCACTGAGAGTCCTTGTAAGCCAAGCTGTTGGTTCTTTATCCCCAGAGCAGTGGGGAGTCATTGATCAGTGTGAGTAAAGAGTTAACAAACTTTTCCTCTTCTGCATGCGAATTTGACCTTTGGTTAACTGTCTAGCTCTGTTTCCTTGGAAACAGATAAACATATATCACTCTGTTACTAGGCAACATTGCTATGATAAAAATGACCCCAAGGAGGAGCCTAGAATGATCCACGTGGTAATGGATTAGAATTGGAGGTATCAGCATGAACTCATGTTTAGCATAATATTGATACAGATGAGTACATATTTATGATAGCTAACTATAAATGTATATATACACAAGTCAGTATACACTATATTTCCTTTCTCTGTCAGCTGAGAGGACCTAGCTGCATGACACTGCATAGCAACAAGCGCACCTGGTTCCCATATCTTGGTTTCTAATACCACTCTCCAATAAAAGGAACCAGGGAGAAATGGCTGATTCTAGGACTGGAGCAGGAAATGTACAAGACAAGCCTGGAGCATCTGATAGTGCCAGAAAGTAAGGAAGGAACAAACCACACGCACACACACACACACACACACACGCGCGCACACACACACACAATGATGGGGGTATGTCAAAGGACATAGGGGCTGACTAAAAGAGCTCCTAATAACCAAAGTTAGAAAAATTTGATCAAAAAAATAAATATTGGATTTCAACCTAAAATATGATAAATGAAAAAAATGGGAGGAAAAGATAAATCTCTGATGCAGAATTCCAAATATTCCATCCTCAAGGAAGAGCAACATAACGCCCCAATTCTTTTTTTTTTTTAGACTCCTGTGTAGAGATTTTTTTATACAATTTTTAAATGTTACATTCCATTTACAGTTATTGCAAAATATTGGCTATATTCCCTCGGGTTGTACAATACATTCTTGTAGCCTATCTTACACACAATAGTTTGTACCTCCCACCCCCCACCTCTGTATTGTCCCTCCCCCCTCCCCACTGGTAACCACTAGTTTATTCTCTATTATTTGTGCATAACTCCTCAATTCTTAAGTGTGGGCTGAGCATAGTGCCTTTCAGAGAGTGCAGTATGGAAGTGGGGGTGGAGATAATTTTATAGTGGAGAAACTGACAAACCTGATTACCTCAGCCAGGGGATCAAAGTCAACATCAACAGTCAAATTATGTTAATAGTATGTATCCTTGATATGATGTGATGGGAATGGCACTCTACCTCTGTGATCTCTCTCACAAAACCCATAACCCCAGTCTAACCATGAGATAAACATCACACAAATCCCAACTGAGGGAAATTTTACAAAATACCTGACCTCAGAACTGTCAAAACAAGGAAAGTCTGAGAAACTGTCACGGCCTAGAGGAGCCTTAAAGATGCATGATGGCTAAATGTACTATGGTGTCCTGGATGAGATCCTGGAATAGGAAAAAGGGACATTAGGTGAATACTAAGGAAATCTGAATAAAGTGTGGACTTTAGCTAATAATAATGGATCAATATTGGTTCATTAATTATAACAAATTTATCGTACTAATATAAGGTGTTAGTAATAGAAGAAATTGGGTATGGGTATATGGGAACTCTTTGTGCTATCTTCCCAATTTTTCTGTAAATCTAAAGCTGTTCTAAAAACTAAAGGGTTTTTTTTTTCTTAAAGATCCCTGATTGGTAAATTGCATCTGGGATGAGAGGAACTATAAATACCTGGTGGGAAATCATATTTTGGGCTTCATGAGCATGGTGACTCATGTAATTGGGCAGGTACAAAGGTATCGGCTCCCAGGGGACATGAAGCTTTTAAGCCGGGATGCACCCACCAGATGGGGGTTCATTTCCTTGAACCTGTGCTGTACTGCTCTGGTACACATGCAGCAAGGACTCCCCCACTGAGAGGGAGAGTTGAGTCCTGATGCTAGCATTGAGTGCCATTCTAGCAAGCTGAGGTTCCTGTCTTATATCCATCAGAGTATGTCAATGCCAAGTATGGCTTATGGTCATCTGTTGAGTCTGAGTGTGTAGTTGAACCTAAGGAGACTCCTTGTGGACACTGAAGTGGGTGATAAGCAGGGGGATGACGTGATCAGATTTGCATTTTGAAAACATTCTCCCTCTGGCTGCTCCCAGGTGCGAGGGGACAAGAGAGAAAGCAGAGACCATCAGGAGGTTATTGTGGTCATGTTGGCATGTGATAAGTCCTCAATCAATTCACTGCAGTTATGTATCTATGAGACGTGTGGGTCTGTGAGAGAATGTTCTTGTAGAATATTAGAATATCACTTAATCCAGAATTTTCCAAAGGGCAGTGGTACATGACATGATTTTTTGGTGTTATATAGATAAATGTGTTTGGTTATCTATGGCTGCGCTCCAAAATTTATCAGCTTAGAAGAAAATTATTTATTCGCTCAGTTTTGCAGTTTGGGCTGGATTTGATGGGGACCGCTCAATTCTTCTCTACCTGGTGTCAGCTGGGGTGATACAAACAGCTGGGAACTGGCTGTGGGTTTTTCTATTATCTACCACACTCTCCAGGTGGCTAGCGTGGGCTTCCTTATACAATGGTGGTCTCAAGGTAGTCAGAGTTTTTTATGGTGCTCAACTTTCCCAGAGTACAAAAGCAGAAGCTGTTGGAGCTTCTTAAAGCTGAGGGAACAGTCACAATGTCACTTCTGCTGCATTCTATTGCTTTAGTGAAGGTCACAGTCCAGCCCAGAGTCAAGGGGAGGGGTCTACATAAGTGTATGAATACTGAGAGGCATGGATCACTGGAGGCAGTAACAGTCTCCCACCATCTATCCTGTATCTGTATACACACACACCCATATGTATATGTATTCATTTTAATGGCTAGGTATTTATTTTATTCTAATGTGTTTTAGAAAAATAGATAACTAGCTCATGAAACTAAAGATATCATGGATAATATTGCTTAGAATGAGGACAGAAAAATCTATGAGTCTATATGAAGTTGGAGCAACATATTCTGCTGGTTTCCCCCACTATCCACTCTCCTTTTCTCCCACTGGGATAGACTTGTTGACCGATAGCTAGCACAGTGCACTCAGAATAAGGATTCCATTTCCCAGCCTCCCTTGCAGTTATGTAGGACCAAGTAGGCAATAAGCCATTATTCATCATCAGAGGAGAAGGTGTGGGCAAAATGTATTAAGTGTTCTTAAAGGAAGGGGATATGCCCTCCTTCTCCCCTTCTGTCATTCCTGCTGCCAGGATGCAGACCTGATGGCTGGAGCTGGAGCAGTAGTCTTGGACCATGAGCTGGAAGCATGTTAGGATGGGGGAGCAAAAAAATTGAAGGAATCTAGATCCCAGATGACCATGGAAACACCAGCCTGGGATAGTTTCCCACACTTCTATTTGTTAGAGAAATAAACTCTTGTATAAGCTACTATTACCTGGAATTTTCTGTCACTCAGAAGAGCTATTCCCATCTAATATGATCAGCTTAAAGACAAATACAAGTAAGTCAAAGTAGAGGTGGTAGGCAAAACCGAGAAGGAGGTATGTGAGTAGCTGAAGTTTGAAAAATACAGATCCAATCTGACCTGCTGTGCTCCAGGGGAGAAAACTCTGAATACAGCCTTCAGTGTGTCCAAAAGGGTGATATGAAAGAATAACCCAGGCAAACTTAAAGTTTCACTAGGGGAAGAAAAGGGGAGAAAGGAAAAGTATTCCTGGAGGAGGGAATAACTCTTAACAGGCTCAGGGATGAAGTAATAGTAATGACTTACTTGTGTGTTTATTTTAATTGACAAACACTTATGTAGCCCTCTCCAAATGCCAGGCAATATTCTAAGTGCTTTACAAACATTAACTCACTTAATTATCGTAACCACCTTATCATGAAGGTGCTATGATTATCTCCATTTTAAGATGAGGAAGTGGAGGCGAGTGGTTAATAACTGGCCCAAGGCCACACAGCCGGTTTACGACATTTCTGGGATTCAAATCCAGACCCCAACTAAGTGCTGATAGTCACTATGCTGACTTCCATCATAATTTTCAAAGCATGTGCAAAATTCCTGAGCTATTAATGTTATTCTCCCCACCGCCCCTTTTTTTTTTGGCCGAGCAACAAGGCTTGCAGGATCTTAGTTCCCCAACCAGGGATTGAACCCAGGCCACCGCAGTGAAAGCGCCGAGTCTTAACCACTGGACCGCCAGGGAATTCCTAATCCCCTTTTTTACATTTAGGAAAATTGAATGCCAAAGAGAGGAGATTGCTCTGTAGCCACACTGAGGGGTAGTAGAAGTACAACCAGAACCAAGGGCCTTGACTTCCAGATGGATTTGGGAACCTCAGATAGACCTAAAGTCCCAGGGCTGATTGGCCACATGCCTACTCTCCCTACCCCATTCAGTTTTATCTCCCACTCATTCACCTGGGGAGGGAACTGGGACTCAAATCAACTGGGCAACTTGCCTCAGAGTCACACCCAAGGCTAGTTGCGGCCAAGAAACACTTTTCCCACAGTTCCACTCTGCTTCCAGAGTCTCCACCACCTCGTCAGGGTGAGAGGCTGTGCTTCCCTGACATAAGGACATAGGGTTGTGTACTGGGTACCTGGGCATGGGACAGGTGTGTATAGGATACACGTACACAGGGTGCCTGTGTACAGAGCAGAAGGGCTAGATTACCCGTATACAGGACACTCATGCACAGAACAGGTGCACGGGACTCATGTGTACAAGGGCACACACGGATAGGATGTGTCATAGGTTGAGTTCCCCCAGAAGCAAACCTGAGACAAGAATTTGAGGGCAAGTGGTTTATCTGGGAGGTGCTTCCAGGAAGCACTGCAGAGGAGTGGGGAAGTTAAACACGGAACGGAAGGGAAGGCTTCCGATGTACCGGTGAGCAAGCACATGGCTGCTACAGGCAACTGGGACTCAGTCCTGTTGGACTGAGTATTGTCCCACCTGAGAGCTGAGGGAAGGGAGGTATTTATCTACTAACTTCTTTTTGCCAGCACTTCCAGCCTGTCCTCTGCACAGGTCAAGCACGTTCCTTAAGCAGAGAGTCAGATGTGCTTTGCAGTAGGAAGCCCGGGGCACATATGGAGAAGGGGAATGTCAGGGGGATGTGGGTGGAGCTCTGGAAGCATTTGCTACAGGACACAGAGGTGCAGGGCATGTTCAGGACCCATGAGTACACAGATAAAGGGCACAGGCAGAAGATAAATGATCAGATTACCAGCCTTGCTGTCTGGGGTGAAGGGAGGGCCTGCTGGGAGGGGGGAAATAGCACAGAAGAAGAGGCAGCGTTGGGACCCCCAAGTCAACTGGTCCTCCATCCGTGTGCTCCAGCTGGATGCTGTGATGGCATGTGCTTGCGTGGTAAGAAAGGTGGGCTTAAGGGCTCTCACAATGTGGAAGCTTCTCTCTGCTAAACTTCCACCTTATTTGTATTTTACAAAGTGGGGATGAGGGTGAAGGTGCCCAGGATAAAAGAGGGACCGCCCTCAAGGGTGGGTAGGGCCCTAGATTAGGAGTTAGACACGGAGGCGGAGCTCAGTGACATCACTGAGCCCACTTGCCCCATCCGAGAGACGGAAATAACTCTGCCCATGTGTCTCAGGGCAGGTCACCTACTACTCTTGCATCTTGGGTTCCCTGTCTGTCCAGTGAGCATCACGGAAGTCCTCTCCCTGCTATGGACTTCACAGAGCTGCTGTGAGGAGCAGATCAGGTCACAAACAAGAAGCCACTTGGAAGAGAATAAAATATATAGGTGGGGGGATTATGGAAGGGCCTGAGTGGGGGAAATCAAGGAACCTGGCTTCTCCCTCTAGCTCTGCTGCTATACTTTTAGGATATTGGTTTGACTCCTGTAATAAAGAGGCCCAAAATGATAGTGCATTTAATAAAACAGAATTCATTTCTCTTTCATGTAAAAGCATACACAGCAGTTAAGGCTGATACGGTGGCTTCACAAGTCATAGGAGACCTCAGTTCTTTCTATCGTGTTGGTCTGCCGTCCTCCACCTGGTGGTCCAAGATGGCTGCTCCACCTCCAGCCCTTATGAGTATATTCCAGTAAGCAGAAGGAGAAGCAGGGGGAGGGGCAGGAACCCTCCTCCCTCCTTTTAAAGGCACAGCCCAGAAATTGCACACATCACATCCATTCATATCCCACCGACCAGGATTTAATCATCTGACCACACTTCCCTGCCGGGGAGTCTAGGGATAGTCTTTTTTTTTTTTTTTTTTTTTTAGTGGTATGCGGGCCTCTCACTGTTGTGGCCTCTCCCGTTGCGAAGCACAGGCTCCGGACGCGCAGGCTCAGCGCCCGTGACTCACGGGCCCAGCCGCTCCGCGGCATGTGGGATCCTCCCAGACCAGGGCACGAACCCGTGTCCCCTGCATCGGCAGGCGGACTCTCAACCACTGCGCCACCAGGGAAGCCCTAGGGATAGTCTTTTGCCACGTGTGGATGGGAGAAGGGATATTGAGGAACAACCTGCAATTTTTGCCACAGCTGCTGACTTGTTTGGGCAACTCACATCACCATCTGAGCCATGATTTCTTCATGTGCAAATTTATTCATTCATCCATTCATTCATATATTCATTCATTCATATATATATTCCAGGCTTCTGATATAAAGTACGATTTTTGAAACACTTGATTGCTAATGAATTCTCCTACTAGCTGGACAATAAGCCCTGTGAGGTCAGGTGTGAGGTCTTTTTACTCACCGCCATACCTCTGGCATCCAGGGCAGAGTCTCGTCTGGCACATGGAAGCCATATTACCAGCTGCCCATGGATGATGCATGGATGTCCATTCTGGCTTTGATAATTGGTGAGGACATTTTTCCTCACTGAGGAGTTTAAGTTCTTTCCTCTCCTAGGCCTCCTGGCTCCACCTCCCCTTCTCCCCATGTGCCGAGGCTTTCCAAGCCTATGAAATAAAATGTTCTCTGAGCCAGAATCGTGAGAGTGGGATTAAAAATAAATGAAAGTGTGTCAGAACAAGTTAACCACAAGCAATGTCTTCCCACGATAATTCAGTGCTGGCACTGGAGGCCAAGGACAGAGCATCAGACTCTAATAGCCAAGCACTCCTATCAATACCACTCCTGTGTCAGGCAGAGAACCTGCAGGGCTGCCCAGGATGGCAGCAGATGGCCTAGCCTGAGCCCCCACTTAACCCTCCACCCCTGCAAGACAACAGGCAAGACCTTCCCACACAGGTCGGGGAGAACAGGTTCTAATTCCAACCCTGTTGCTTACCTGCTGGGGTGATCCTAGGAAAATCTATGCCTCTTTGAGCCTCAGTTTCCTCACCTGTATAAAAGGGTTAATAATAGTCTCTTAATCAACTATCAGATGCAGATAACAATGGTACCTACCTCGTAGGCAGAGGTTCCCAAATGTTCTCAGTTCCTGGCATCCTTATCATCTCTGTAATTTTTTCACAGTGCACCAGGCCCGAAGAAATGTCTAGATTAGGTTCAAACAACTTAATAGTAGTTTGTACGGTATCCAACAGATACTATTGTATTTCCCTCAAATTTTAAAAATATTTTGCAGTGCCCCTGTGACTTTTCTGAAGTGCCTCTGGGTGCCTTGGCACTCAGTTTGGGAACTGCAGTCACAAGGTTTTGAGGATGAAATGAGGTTGTGTTGTCAAGGACTTATCACAATGCCTGGTCGGGAGCCAGAGAGCAGTAAATGTTAATTGTCCTAAATCATCTTCCAGTCTCTCCAGTCTTTTCTGTGTCTCCTGCCGCTGCCACCCAGCAACTCTTCCTGACTCCAGCTCCTGCCATCTCATGGTTTCTGCTTGCCGCCTTCCCTCTGGACCCCTCGGGGCCTGTGGCCCTGCTTCTGAACTAACTTCCTTCTCACATAGAATCGCCAGCCCCCCTTCTTCATTCTTCCCTAACTCAACACGTGGCACAATCTCTTCATAGATGGAGTATACATTCTGGCCTCTTAATTTGGGGCTTGGCTGTGTGACTCACTTTGCTTACATGGCAAAAGCGACAGCTTGATTATTCTGAGCCTAAGTCTCAAGAGGCCTCACATGGTTCCACTTGCTCTCTATCCTCTGCCATTGCCAAGAGAAGAACTTGCCCCAGTAGCCCAGTGATTCTAGGAGGAGGACAAGAGACCCATGGCGAAGGCTCAGATCTGCAGACCTGAAGACCGATGCAGACCACCTTAGCCAAACCACAAATTCAAGAGCAAAAATAAACAGTTGTTGTTTGAAGGTATGGAGTTTTGGAGAGTTTCATTACACAGTAGTCTTGGGACAATCCAACCCCTCTAACTGTGGCAAATTCAAATTCTCTGAGAGAAGGTCTGATTGGATCATTTGCTCACCACCCAGAACATAGCTGCCTTCACACCATCACCCACGAGCCGAGGGTCTCCCTCCTGTCCAGTCTGCAGGTGGCTGCCTTGGGCTGGGACACCCATTTCTGATCCAAGCAGTTGTCCCATAATTACATGGTCAAGTGACACAAAGCCTGGTGACCTGCCTGGAAGCAGTCATTTCTGGCCCCTGTGTTCAGAAGGGGTGTGAGTGTGGCGAGCAGGAGATTCTTGGATCCTCTTTGGTTCTAAAGAGTGATAGCTAAACTAGGAGAAGTTGCACATAAACTTTTCTCTGCATGTGGCAGTCAGAATGCAACTTAAGCTGTGAACTCCAGGGTATAAGAAATGTGATGTTTCTTACAACTCATTTTTGTAACTATTTTGAGCCTCATTATACTTAAGATGGAAAGGAAGAGGCTCAAGCTCACATAGAAAATTTGGTACAACCGGGTTAGAACCCAGGTGTCCTGGCTTCCTATTCAGTGTCCTGGCCCCCTTCCCTGCGCAGTCAGTCTCACACTTGGAAGGATGCTGCAGGTCCCATCTCTGAGCCAGTGGAGCCCCTTCTCCAGCCTCCCTGATCGTCTGGGCTGTGCTTCCCCACTCCACTGGCTGAGTGCCCACTGCTTGGAAGAATTCTAAGCAACACTTTCCTCCTACTGAGTCTTAATCTGCCTCCCTGTGTCCTGTATCACCTGCCCTAACTCTGTCTTCTGGCACTATGCTTAAATGTACACTCTTTTTTCTTTAATTTATAAACATTTACTATAATTTTTACTTCTATAAATTCTATTTAGTTATTTTTCATATCTGCCTTTTTACTTTTTTTTTTTTTTTTTTTGCGGTACGCGGGCCTCCTACTGTTGTGGCCTCTCCCGTTGCGGAGCACAGGCTCCGGACGAGCAGGCTCAGCGGCCATGGCTCACGGGCCCAGCCGCTCCACGGCATGTGGGATCCTCCCGGACCGGGGCACGAACCCGTGTCCCCTGCATTGGCAGGCGGACTCTCAACCACTGCGCCACCAGGGAAGCCCTGACTTTTAAAATAGTGTCTTTTTTCTTATGTTTTTGAATTCTTTTGTATGACTTTAATTCTTTTCAAAATACTTTTTTTTTTTTTAATCTCACCTGAAGTTCTTAGGGGAAGTGGGGTCTAATCCTGCTGTTGCTGGTGTCCGCTGACTCTCACTTATGGTGGATGGTTTCCTTGTGTGGTTTGTAATTTGGGGCTAAGAGTTCACCTTCAGTGGAGCTTTATCTGTGGACAGCTTGTGTAGCCCAGTTGAGGGCAAGTCCCTCCAACACAGGTTAAGTTTGCTTTGCTGGTCACCTCAGCTCCTTATCTGGGCTCACTATGTTAATTCTGAGTTTGGGGTTCCTAGTTCAAGTGGATAGAATACATTTTTTTAAAGCCTGCGTGAGAATAGATCCTATTTATTGGCATCATAATATTAACTTGCTTAGAGTTTGTTTCCACACACTAGGTTGTCAGCTCCAGCCTTTGTCTCTCTGATTTTGGGCTCCACTCCTCTATCTGCCTGCAGCCGAATTTTAAACACAGTAGACACTCAGAAAGTATTTGTTGAAAGAGAGAATTAAAGGATGCCCACTTCACAGTGTGTTGTGAAGAATAAATGGGGGGGCTTCCCTGGTGGCTCAGTGGTTGGGAGTCCGCCTGCCGATGCAGGGGACACGGGTTCGTGCCCCGGTCCAGGAAGATCCCACGTGCCGCGGAGCGGCTGGGCCTGTGAGCCATGGCCGCTGAGCCTGCGCGTCCGGAGCCTGTGCTTCGCAATGGGAGAGGCCACAACAGTGAGAGGCCTGCATACCGCAAAAAAAAAAAAAAAAAAAAGAATAAATGGGGCGTCAGTTAGAACCGTGCTTGCCCAATTAAAACTTGGGTTTCTTGTCTCATATAACAGGCAGATAATGTTGGGGATTCTGTGACTGAGTGATTTCAATGACTCTGCAGTGTTCTTGGCCTTTGTCTTAGGGTTGCAAGATGGTTACTGTAGCTCCAGGCATCACATCCACATTCAAGGCAGAAGGAAGTAGAAGAAAGTAAGAGTAAAGGGGGAGCATCACTGACTTTTTTCCTTATCATGTAGGTAACATTTTCCTAGAAGTCTAACAGCAAATTTCTGCTTTGATCTCATTTGCTAGAAATGGGACGCATGGGCATGCAGAAGAAAGGGGACTTGGAAAGTGAGCATTTCCCTTATCTATAGACTCTATAGATAGGTGAGGGAGGGAGGAAGAGGACTGGGGACACAGGTGTGCCATCTGCCCCAAAGGAGGTTTTATATATCTGTATATATATATATATATATATATAAAACAAAGCATTTAGAGCAAAACAAGCCCTCAGAAAGGGGACACCTATTTTCATAATAATTATTAATTTTATCATTTAAAGCTTTATAGTCTCTGTGATCCTGTTGGCATCAGATTTGGATTCTGGAGCCCACAGGCACTGAGGCACCCATACCCCAGTGATCTCCCTCCCCCCGCCCCTTGTTCTATTCAGAGCACTGAAGCCCTTTAAAAAAAAAACACACACACTACATTTTCCAGTGTCAGCCACTTCCTGCTCTCATTAACTGCATCCTCAGTGACTTAGCCAGACTCTGCTCCTGGCCTGAAGCAGAGAGCAGACTGTCCAAGTCAAAGGTCCCTCAGGCCCATCACCAGGTCAGCATCAAGGTCTCTCCCAAGGACGCTGAGATGAAAACAGCAGAAGAGCCAACCTCAAGTCTCGGGCAGACCCTGGAGTGGCTAAGAAAGGAGCTGGTAAGTCTTTACATCTCTTTTTACCTGGTGCTTTCACAACATATATTCCAAGGTTCCCTCGTTCCCCACTCCCAGGTGCCCCCTAGGCTGGGGCAGAGCTTCAGGTTGGGGTGTAGGCCCTGCAGGCACCCCTCTGGGACCAGCCACACAGTGTACAAGCACCACCTCAGGTGCTGGGATAAGTAGGTCGTGGCCTACATAGGAGGCTCTGGGTGCGGTACTTGCCTGACTGGTTTTAGAATTACACTGAGTCCTGGTATGTGCCCAGCTCTGCAGCTGTGTGGCCTCTAGCAAGTGGCTTTACCTCTTTGAACTTCAGTCTCCTTATTGTAAAGTGGTGATAACAATAGTACCAGCACCACAAGGGTTATTGTAAGAATTTGGTGAGGAGATGGTGTAATTCACTTAGTGCCTGCGTGGCACATCTACGTTGGCTGTTACAATCCTGACCCAGCTGGGTATGGAGTACATCAGCTGTCTTAGCCTGGGTCTTCTAGAAAGCAGAGGCTTGCAAGGATTGGGGTATTAACCCTTTATTTGGAGGTACAAGCCCAGAGTGGTGAGAGTGAGGGAAACAGGGAGTGGAGGCAAAGGCCAATGCTATTTGAGGAGATGCCTTGTGTTACCAAGCTGGCTGCCACTTAGAAAGGAGCCCTAAGGAGGCCCAGAGGCCCTCTCAGCAGCCGGTTTACCTGACTGCGGGATTCTCTGCAGAGGTTGAAGGAGGATCTGCACCCTGGGGGAGAGAAGAAGAGGAAGTTTATCTGCCCAGCTCACTCCTGTCTCCCATTTCCTGTCTGTAAGGCTCCACCCCATGGGGCACTAACTCACCTGAACTTATGAGCTGTGTCACTTGGCCCCTCAGTGGCTGCTCAGGAAGCCAGGCCTTATGCCTCTCCTTGTGATGTTTTCTCCAAGTCCAAAAACAGAGGGGAGCCCCAAAGTGTGTGGGGACACCAGCCCAGAGAGAGAAGGAGGTGGTTTGGGGAACCACAGAAGGCACCCAAAGTTTGTATTCCAATACGCCAGCTTCTTCTTCTGGGGAGGGACAGAGAGGATTGTCCAAAAATGACCTGTCTGGGTTGCCAGGCAACAGACTAGCTGGGAACCAACCCTGTCCTCACCTCCGTGGGAGGGGCTGACCCAGTAGGGCTTCCCATGGGCCCAGGGGACTCCAGCAGCAGGAACTGCAGCCTCTTACAGTCCTCAGGGACCTAGAGGCTGGTGGCAGTCCCACCCTGTGCTCCCCCTAAACACTAGACACTACGCTGAGACTGCTTAGTGCCTGAACCCAAAGTGCCAGTTTCCACTTGATAAAGTATCTCTCTTCTCTCCTACCCATGAGGAGGGAGAACAGGTAGGGGTGGGGGGAAGCCTACCCGGGGCACAGCCTCCCGGGGCCAAACGTCCTCTGCCTCCACATGATGCCAAGAGATGAGCCTTGAGTCTCCACTTGCTGGTCCCTGACTTGCAAATTTCTCAGTCAAGTGTGTTTTTAACCTCCATCACAGGGAATTTACATGACATCACAAGGGCTCCCCTCTGGAGCCCAGCCAAGAAGCCCCGCTTGACCATCAGTGAAGTATGTCAGTCACTTTATGCAGCAGAAGGAACAAGTCAGTAACACCAGCAACTACCACTGGTGAGCACTGAGGAAAGTCTGGTGCTCTCCCTCCTTTCCTGGGATTATATAAACCCCCAAAGTCCTGGTGGAATCTAAAACAGGGGAGAGAGCCTTGAAAGGCAAGTAAGTTGCTTTCTAGTTTGCAAATGAAGAAACTGAGGCTTCGGTGGTCATGGCTTCTATGAGGCTGTGGGCTTGTCTCCAATGAGACAATGATAGGAGCAGGCTTTCTGGGGGAACATCCAGCACTCTGGCCGCCCCCTCACAGACTCCTTCTTTCTCCTAGGCTGAGATGCAGGTCCAAGACCAGAGACTTCTGCTCACGCTGAAGCATCTTCACGGTGTCCTGGAGGAGCTGCGCGCAGAGAGTGCCCACTGGGAGGAGGCCAGATCCAGTGGCGGGACCTCCCCCGTCAGACCTCGAGCAGGCTCTGAAGGCAGGGGCCACCAGCCCTTTTCCTCCAGGGGCCTGGCCCAGCTCCTCCAAGGGGTAGACAGCAGACGAAGCTCACTCCCTTAACAGGCCAGAGATGACCCTGACTTTAAACCCTCCCCCCACTAGTCTAAACTTTGATTGTGATGAGAGAGAGCACTGGAATGGGAGTCAGGAAGGCCGGTCTCTGGATTCACCCCTGCCCTCATTCACTGTGTGTCCCTGGACCTGTCACTCAGCCTCTCTGTGTCACTCTTTCCTCTCCTGTCACTTCTCAGGGTTTTTGCACAAATAAAGTATCAGATGTGAACACATTTGGAAAACGCAAACATGTTACATGGCTTCTGGCAAGCACCATAGTGGTAATCCTATTCTCAGGAATTTCCCACAAGGTGATTGTTAAAACAAAGAAAGAGGGCTTCCCTGGTGGTGCAGTGGTTGAGAGTCCGCCCGCTGATGCAGGGGACACGGGTTTGTGCCCCGGTCCGGGAGGACCCCACATGCCGCGGAGCGGCTGGGCCCGTAAGCCATGGCCGCTGAGCCTGCGCGTCCGGAGCCTGTGCTCCGCAACGGGAGAGGCCACAACAGTGAGAGGCCCGCGTACAGCAAAAAAAAAAAAAAAACAAAGAAAGAGCTCAATGTGCCAGTATGTTTATCTAGTGTTGCCATGGCAAAAATACAGAACCCCGTGCAGTGACTTGATGGTTGCTTTCTGTCTTCCCGGCAGGACTTCTTATTCCCCTTTATCTGAAAGCAACAGGCCCTACAACCAGCCTGGCCATAGGGATGGGCATGTAACCAGGCCTGGCCAATTACAATTCATGGTCATCCTAACAACATGATTGGCCCAATGAGTGGGCATGTGGCTCAACAGAGCCAATCACAGCCCTTGTCTGGTATTGCCCTCTTGATTCTTGTTCTACTGCGGTCGCAAACCGGGGGCTGCCAGTGGCCGTGATTGCTGTCAGGTGAGGGAGGCCTGCTGGCAGTAGGAAAGAAAGAGACTAATCTTCAAAGAGAAGCAGAGAGAGGACCACACAAGAGATGGGCAGAGAGGAAGGGTGCTGGCTCTTTTTAGTTCCTGGTTTCAGACCCTAATTCTGTGAGTTACTCCTGCTGTCTTTCCAGAGCAGAAGCCAGTAAATTCTACCACCACCACCCACAAAGGCACACACCAGTTTGTTTTTGCTTAAGCTGGTTTGAATAAGGTTTCCCTTATTTGCAACCAAAACAGTCCGGATGGTCAAAGAAGCAAAGAAGAAAAATCATGAAAAAAAAAGGCATTTCTGACAACCGAGTTTGGCAGGCAGGCAACAAGGTGTATGTTGTGGCAGAACCCTCAATTGTATGGGGTGCAGGAGTCATAACTTTGAAAAATTATATCTGCCTATAAGAAAGATATAAATGGAACAGGTGAAAATAAAGTCCTGGTGTTAACATGGTCCGATTATCGTCAGGCCTTTTTATTTTTGAAAATCTTCTTGCATGTTGCTAGGATATTGCTTTTAATGGCCTTGAAAAAGTAAATCCATTGCATACAGAGGCAAAGGGTGGGGGGGTTGCATTATATGTATGATGGTTATGGTCAGACTAATCTGGGGTTTCTATATAATATTTGATAATATAAAAAATAGTTCTCCATCAATGGCTGAATGGATAAACAAAATGTGATATATACATAAAATGGAATATCATTCAGCCTTAAAAAGGAAGATAATCCTCGCACATGCCACAAGATGGATGGACTTTCGAGACATTGTGCTAAGAGAAGTAAGCCAGTCACAAAAGGACAAATATGATATGATTCCACTCATACGAGATAGTTAGAGGAGTCAAATTCATGGAGACAGAAAGTAGTTCTGGTTGTCAGGAGTTTGGGGGCAGGGAGTAGGGGGTTGGGGGCTCATTTAAGGGGTGCAGAGTTTCAGTGTTGCAAGATGGCAAAAGTTCTGTGGATGGATGGTGGTGATGGCAGTGTAACAACGTGAATGTACTTGATGCACTATACACTTAAAAATGGTTAAAATGGTAATATTTATCATATGTTATATTTTACCACAATTAAAAATAAATACTTTAAATTTTAAAATTACCTGCTCTGTGATGCTGGGGTTGGAACCCCACAAACCCCATTTCTATATTACTAGCTGCTCTGGGTTAGACTTTGCCAATAAGCAGGGTGGGGCTCGAGGGACACCACAGGGCTGGAGGAGAGAGAAAAGACTTGCTTCTTCATCTTTGTTCTTTGTAGCTTCCTGTGGCCTTCCTGCTCTCATGAGCATCATCCAGCAATGCTGCTTCACCAAAGCAGCAATTCCTCCCTGTGGCACCAGCCAGAACCCCCTTCTCAAGGCTGTAGGTGCCAGCCCTGGGGGGCCCTTCCCCCTACCTCAGAGACACCAGCTCCAGACGGCCAGCATCTCCTCCCCCGAAGTCTCAGTCTCTGTCCTCCCTGGCTCCTCTCTGCTCTCTGAGACTCAAGCCCAGCTGAGCAGAGCTCCCTTCTCAGATACCTGAAGTGGAGCTCTGCAAGGCTGAAAGCTTTAATAATTTCAGTCTCCTCTCTTTGCTCCCTCAGCCCTGGGAGTGGTAGATGCTTCCTGCAAGTGCTACCTTCATTCTAAGAGTTCTTTTTATAACCTTTCGGTCATCCAGTTTACAACTTTATACCTAGTTAGCAACTCTTTATATTAAATTCTCTCTGTTAAAATAATTCAGTTTTTGGCTATGATTAACAATGCTGCTGTGATCACTTTTGTTCATGTGCCCCGGTGCACAAGCCCAGTGCCCCTAGGATATACAGGTTTTCCCCCGCTATCTGAAAGTAGAGCATTCCTATGGAACCTTTCACAAGCCAAAATTGTGTATAGTGAAGAAGCAATTACCTTAGGACACATCTTGCTAACAGAGGCCCAAAATAAATTGAGATAAAGCACAGATGCTCATAGACACAGGTCAAAGCCAGGTCAAAACTATGTTGGCTTGGTGCAGAAATGCTGAGTGCCGTTCCTGGGGAAGTAGCTTGGCAGTGCCACTCCCCCCCAGGGTGCTTGCTGCCTCTGTAACGGCTCACCCCAGATCAAACACTGAACACCATTTCCACCTGTTTTTGTAAAAGTGAAAATCATCTTTGGCTTTCTTTCAGTTCACGAAAACAGGTACTAATGTAGTTCTTTCATGAAAGCAAAGTGGCATAAAGTGAACTATCGAAAAACAACGGATACCTGTAGAGCAAAGAGTTGAACTGGAAGTATGTGTGTGAATACTCAAGTTTACAAGAAGCGTGTTTTCCAAAGTGGGGTATTCACTTAAAGTCCCACAAGCCGCGTCCAAGAGTTCCTGTTGCTCAACATTCTCGCCAACACTTGGTATTATCAGTCTTCTTAATTTTTGCCAATATAATGAGTGCAAAATGGTATTACACTGTGATCTTAACTTGCATATTCCTACAAATATGGTGGTTAACCTGAGTTTTAATTCCACCTCCACCATTTACTTACTTTTTGATCTTAGATGAATTACTCAACCTCTCTGAGCCTCATCTATAAAAGAAGGGATAATAATATCTACCTCATAGGATTATTATTTATATTGTATAGGAGAATGCATATAACTCACTTTACACGTCACTGAGCATTGTAAAGGCTAATACATGACACCTTGTTATTATTGCTGTGTAATCACAAATATATTGATTTGTGAAACTATGACTATTACAAGTAGACAAGCTTGTTAGCCACCATCATGAGGAGAGATATCTTCCTGGTCATGCAAAGTAACAATGACATTGGTTTTCCATGCCCAAAGCCAACAACCAGTACCCTCTGCCTCGCCCAGCTTCCCACAGCTGGGCCCCCAGACCAAAAACATCTGCCAATCCCCCCTCTACCAATCTGCAAAGATAAACCTGACCCTCCGCTCGGGTATGTGTTGTTCTCCAGACCCCACCTCTGGAACCAATGTTCAGTTCCTGATCCCAGGTCAGAACAAACTCAGGCTGAGTCCAGATGCTGGGGGACAAGGGGGTTGGAGTGGCAATGACATCCTCAGTGTGGGTTCCTAGAGGGCTGGGATATAGATCATGTTCAACCACGAGAGCAAGTGAGCACCAGGGGGAGCCTGTGGATCATGTTCACAAAGGAAGATCTGGGGTTTTCTCTGCTGAGGCAGCAAAAACAGGACTGTACACCCAAGCCTCCCATCCAAGGGTGAAGAGAGAAGGGGACACAGGTGGGGAAAGGACTGATGGGGGTCAGAAGCTAAAACATTAGGAGCAGAAGAAGAACAGTTCAAGATGTGATACCTATTGTCAGGGCCAGCAGTTCAGGACTCACCCTGTGACTAACCAGAAAAGATCAGAGGCTCACGTTTACCTGGGGCCAGCGTCCAGCCCTGGGCCAGGCTTGATGTCTTACAGAGCCCAAGTGTTCTGGCTGGTGTGTAACAAAATGCTCCCAAACTTAAAACAACAACAGTCACTTTATTATTGCAACAACGATTCATCATTGCAGTAAATCACACTTCCCATGGTCCTGGGGATTGACTGGGTTCAGCTGAGTGGTTCTTGCTTTTGGTCTCTCGAGTGGCTACAGTCAGATGGTGTCCAGCTTCATTCATCTCAAAGGCTTATTCATATGTCTGGCAGTGGACGCTGGCTGTTACCTGGGACCTTAGCTGATGCTGTCAGCTGAAACACCTACCCATGACTCCTCCCTGTGGCCCGGGCTACCTCATAGCATAGTGGCTGGTGCCAAGAACAAGCATCTGAAGAGAGCCAAGAGGAAGCTGTATAGCCTTTATGACTCAGTCTTGGAGGTCACACAGTGTCACATCCATTGCATCTGATGCAGTAGAAGCCAGGCACCAAGGCCAGCTCACATTCAAGGGGAAGAGAATTAGACCACCTCTTGATGGGACGAGCATCAGAGAACTTGCAGACATGTTTTAAAGCTACCACACCATGTAAGACTGGATGGGTTTCCAGTGTGGCACATCAGCTGCAAGGAGTAGGCACTTTGTAACCTCAGGCAGAGTGATAAGACAGAATCTCATCAAAATCCATGAGCAGGAACTCCAGGAGGTGAAGGATAGGTCTGGATCTACAAGAGTTCACTCCATCACTGCAGCATTACTGTGTTTCAGTGTGTTACTGAGAGGTGGGCTCAGCTCTGCTGCTGTGACAAACGAACTTTGAGATCTCAAGGCCTCAACACAACCAAGGTCCATTCCTGGCTCACACTACATGTCCTATGGCCCTATTATGGGGGGGGGCGGGGAGGGGGCTCCTGCTCGGGGACCCAGCCACCATCTGCGCTGTCACCAGATGCTACAGCAGGGAAGATACATAAGGAGAGTCACACACTGTCTCTTCCACACTTTAGCCAGGCAGTGAAATGTGTCCCTTCTGCCCACAGCCCATTGGCTAGAGTTAGTCACGTGGTCTGTCCCAGTGTGGGGGCCGGGAAATGTGAGGAGTGGATGGAGGGTCTGGCGAGCACCCCCATGTCAAACACATCCTCCATTCTCTCTCAACAGACTGGCGTCCTCAGTGTGTCAGAGTGGGTCCTCATCAGTCTCCACCACTGTGCGCACTAGGAGTGCGGACCCCCAGGCCCACCCAGGCCTGCTGAACCAGAGCCTCTGAGTTGGGGTCGGAGGATTGAGTTTCCACAGCTCCCACTCCCCCAAGGGAAGGCTGAGAACCGGGGCTGGGGGCTGTTCTGCGTCTGTCCTCGCTCTTAGCTTCAGTTTCCTTTAACTATGTCTGGGCTTTACTTTGTCTTCTTTCTGCATATTTTCATTGTCCACTCCCACTTCTAAAGACAGCACTCTCCTGCTATTTCTCTCTGTCAAAGTCTAGAGAGAGGTCTACAAACAACAAATGCTGGAGAGGGTGTGGAGGAAAGGGAACCCTCATGCACTGTTGGTGGGAATGTAAATTGATACAGCCACTATGGAGAACAGTATGGAGGTTCCTTAAAAAACTAAAAATAGAATTACCATATGATCCAGCAATCCCACTACTGGGCATATGCCCAGAGAAAACCATAATTCAAAAAGACACATGCACCCCAATGTTCACTGCAGCACTATTTACAATAGCCAGGTCATGGAAGCAACCTAAATGCCCATTGACAGACGAATGGATAAGGAAGATGTGGTACGTAAATACAATGGAATATTACTCAGCCATAAAAAGGAATGAAAGTGGGTCATTTGTAGAGACGTGGGTAAATCTACAGACTCATACAGAGTGAAGTAAGTGAGAAAGAGAAAAACAAATATCGTATATTAACGCATATATGTGGAACCTAGAAAAATGGTACAGATGAACCAGTTTGCAGGGCAGAAATAGAGACACAGATGTAGAGAACAAACGTATGGACACCAAGGGGGGTAAGCGGCAGGGTGATGGTGGTGGTGGTGTGATGAATTGGGCGATTGGGATTGACATGTAAACACTGATGTGTATAAAATTGATGACTAATAAGAACCTGCTGTATAAAAAACTAAGTAAAACAAAATTCAAAAAAATAAAAGGCTAGAGAGAAGGCATCTGATGGATCAGCTCAGCCTTTGACATCTGAACACATCATAGGTGGTTGGTATAAGGTAAGTTTGTTTTCTCCTCCCCCTCCTCTTCTTCTACCTCTTCTCCTTCATCATCATCGTCAATACACAGGTAATACAATGCAGTGATTAAGAGTGAGGGTCTTGACACCAGGCTGCCTGGGTTTGAATCCCAGGTCTGCTACTTATTAGCTCTGTGACGTTAAGCAAATAACATAACTTTTCTTGCCTCTGTTTGCTCCTCCATAAAGCAGGGATACAACAGAAATTACCTCATAAAGCTATTGAGCAAATGCAGTGAGTCAACATGGTCCTGGCACATCAATCTTAGCTATTATAATTAATAATAACAGATACCATTTTAAAGCTCAGGATAGTGTAGTGGCTGTAAGTACAGCTTGGAGCCTCACTGCCAGTGTTCAAATTCCAGCTCTACCATTTACTCATTGTGTGGGTTTGGGCAAGTCATTAAACTCTCTGTGCCTCAGTTTCACCATCTATAGAATGGGAATAATAATATACCTACCTCCTGAGGACGATGTGAAGAACAATGGGTTAATACATGCAAAACGTGATTGGAACCAAGATGGCGGAGTAGAAGGACGTGCTCTCGCTCCCTCTTGCAAGAGCACCAGGAACACAACTAGCTGCTGGACAATCATCAACAGGAAGACACTGGAACTCACCAAAAAAGATACCCCACATCCAAGGACAAAGGAGAAGCCACAGTGAGATGGTAGGAGGGGCATAATCACAGTAAAATCAAGTCCCATAACTGCTGGGTGGGTGACTCACAAACTGGAGAACACTTATACCACAGATGTTCACCCACTGGAGTGAAGTTTCTGAGCCCAACTTCAGGCTTCCCAACCTGGGGGTACGACAACGGGAGGAGGAATTCCTAGAGGATCAGACTTTGAAGGCTAGCGGGATTTGCTTGCAGGACTTCGACAGGACTGGGGGAAACAGAGACTCCACTCTTGAAGGACACACACAAAGTAGTGTGCACATCGGGACCCACGGGAAGGAACAGTGACCCCAGGGGAGAGAATGAACCACACCTACCTGCTAGTGTTGGAGGGTCTCCTGCAGAGGCGGGGGTTGGCTGTGGCCCACCATAGGGACAAGGAAACTGGCAGCAGAACTTCTAGCAAGTACTCCTTGGCATGAGCCCTCCAGGAGTCCACCATTAGCTCCACCAAAGAGCCCAGGTAGGCTCCAGTGTCTGGTTGCCTCAGGCCAAACAACCAACCAAACAACCAGGGTGGGGAACCCAGCCCCAGCCATCAGCAGTCAAGCGGATTAAAGTTTTACTGAGCTCCGCCCACCAGAGCAACAGTCAGCTCTACCCACCACCAGTCCCTCCCATCAGGAAACTTGCATAAGCCTCTTAGATAGCCTCACCCACCAGAGGGCAGACAGCAGAAGCAAGAAGAACTACAATCCTGCAGCCTGTGGAAAAAAAACCACATTCACAGAAAGGTAGACAAGATAAAAAGGCAGAGGGAGGAACAGATGAAGGAACAAGATACCAGATGAAAGAACAAGATAAACCCCCAGAAAAACAACTAAATGAAGTGGAGATAGGCAACCTTCCAGAAAAAGAATTCAGAATAATGATAGTGAAGATGATCCAGGACCTCGGAAAAAGAATGGAGGCAAAGATTGAGAAGAGAAGATGCAAGAAATGTTTAACAAATATCTAGAAGAATTAAAGAACAAACAAACAGAGATGAACAATACAATAACTGAAATGAAAACTACACTGGAAGGAATCAATAGCAGAATAACTGAGGCAGAAGAACGGATAAGTGACCTGGAAGACAGAATGGTGGAATTCACTGCTGCAGAACAAAATAAAGAAAAAGGAACGTAAAGAAATGAGGACAGCCTAAGAGACCTCTGGGACAACATTAAAAGCAACAACATTCTCATTATAGAGGTCCCAGAAGGAGAAGAGAGACAGAAAGGACCAGAGAAAATGTTTGAAGAGATTATAGTCGAAAACTTCCCTAACATGGGAAAGGAAATAGCCACCCAAGTCCAGGAAGCGCAGAGAGTCCCAGACAGGATAAACCCAAGGAGAAACACACTGAGACACATACTAATCAAATTAGCAAAAATTGAAGACAAAGAAAAATTATTAAAAGCAGCAAGGGAAAAACGACAAATAACATACAAGGGAACTCCCATAAGGTTAACAGCTGATTTCTCAGCAGAAACTCTACAAGCCAGAAGGGAGTGGCATGATATACTTAAAGTGATGAAAGGGAAGAACCTACAACCAAAATTACTCTACCCGGCAAGAATCTCATTCAGATTCTATGGAAAAATCAAAAGCTTTACAGACAAGCAAAAGCTAAGAGAATTCAGCACCACCAAACCAGCTCTACAAAAAATGCTAAAGGAACTTCTCTAAGTGGGAAACACAAGAGAAGAAAAGGACCTACAAAAACAAGCCCAAAACAATTAAGAAAATGGTCATAGGAACACACATATTGATAATTACCCTAAAAGTGAATGGATTAATTGCTCCAACCAGAAGACACAGGCTTGCTGAATGGATACAAACACAAGACCCATATATATGCTGTCTACAAGAGACCCACTTCAGACCTAGGGACACATTCAGACTGAAAGTGAGGGGATGGAAAAAGATATTCCATGCAAATGGAAATCAAAAGAAAGCTGGAGTAGCAATACTCATATCAGATAAAATAGACTTTAAAATAAAGAATGTTACAAGAGACAAGGAAGGACACTACATAATGAACAGGGGATCAATCCAAGAAGAAGATATAACAATTAGAAATATATATGCACCCAACATAAGAGCACCTCAATACATAAGGCAACTGCTAACAACTATAAAAGAGGAAATTGACAGTAACAAAAAAATAGTGGGGGGCTTTAATACCTCACTTACACCGATGGACAGATCATCCAAACAGAAAATAAATAAGGAAACAGCAGCTTTAAATGACACAATAGGCCAGATAGATTTAATTGATATTTATAGGACATTCCATCCAAAAACAGCAGATTACACTCTCAAGTGCACCCAGAACATTCTTCAGGGTAGATCACATCTTGGGTCACAAATCAAGCCTCAGTAAATTTAAAAAAATTGAAATCATATCAAGCATCTTTTCTGACCACAACGCTATGAGATTAGAAATGAATTACAGGGAAAAAAACGTAAAAAACACAAACACATGGAGGCTAAACACTACATTACTAAATAACCAAGAGATCACTGAAGAAATCAAAGAGGAAATCAAAAAATACCTAGAGACAAATGACAATGAAAATACGACAATTCAAAACCTATGGGATGCAGCAAAAGCAGTTCTAAGAGGGAAGTTTATAGCTATACAAGCCTACCTCAAGAAACAAGAAAAATCTCAAATAAACAATCTAACCTTATAGCTAAAGGAACTAGAGAAAGAAGAACAAACAAAACCCAAATTGAGCAGAAGGAAAGAAATCATAAAGATCAGAGCAGAAATAAATGAAATAGAAACTAAGAAAACAATAGCAAAGATCAATAAAACTAAAAGCTGGTTCTTTGAGAAGATAAACAAAATTGACAAAGCATTAGCCAGACTCCTCAAGAAAAAGAGGGAGAGTACTCAAATCACTAAAATTAGAAATGAAAAAGGAGAAGTCACAACAGACACTGCAGAAATACAAAGCATCCTAAGAGATTACTACAAGCAACTGTATGCCAATAAAGTGGACAACCTGGAAGAAATGGATAAATTCTTAGAAAGGTATAACCTCCCAAGACTGAACCAGGAAGAAATAGATAATATGAACAGACCAATCACAAGTAATGAAATTGAAACTGTGATTAAAAATCTTCCAACAAACAAAAGTCCAGGACCAGATGGCTTCACCGGTGAATTCTATCAAACATTTAGAGAAGAGCTAACACCCATCCTTCTCAAACTCTTCCAAAAAATTGTAGAGGAAGGAACACTTCCAAACTCATTCTATGAGGCCACCATCATCCTGATACCAAAACCAGACAAGGATACTACAAAAAAAGAAAAGTACAGAGCAATATCACTGATGAATAGAGATGCAAAAATCCTCAACAAAATACTAGCACACAGAATCCAACAACATATTAAAAGGATCATACACCATGACCAAGTGGGATTTACCCCAAGGATGCAAGGATTCTTCAGTATATGCAAATCAATCAATGTGATACACCATATTAACAAATTGAAGAATAAAAACCATATGATCATCTCAATAGATGCAGAAAAAGCTTTTGACAAAATTCAACACCAATTTATGATAAAAACTCTCCAGAAAGTGGGCATAGAGGGAACCTACCTCAATATAATAAAGGCCATATATGACAAACCCACAGCAAACATCATTCTCAATGGTGAAAAACTGAAAGCATTTCCTCTAAAATCAGGAACAAGACAAGGATGTCCACTCTCGCCACAATTATTCAATATAATTTTGGAAGTCCTAGCCACAGCAATCATAGAAGAAAAAGAAATAAAAAGAACATAAATTGGAAGAGAAGAAGTAAAACTGTCACTGTTTGCGGATGCCATGATACTATACATAGAGAATCCTAAAGATGCCACCAGGAAACTACTAGAGCTAATCAATGAATTTGGTGAAGTTGCAGTATACAAAATTAATGCACTGAAAACTCTTGCATTCCTATAAACTAATGATGAAAAATCTGAAAGATAAATTAGGGAAACACTCCCATACCATTGCAACAAAAAAGTAAAATTCCTAGGAATAAACCTACCTAGGGAGATGAAAGACCTGTATGCAGAAAACTACAAGACACTGATGAAAGAAATTAAAGATGATACCAACAGATGGAGAGATATACCATGTTCTTGATTGGAAGAATCAATATTGTGAAAATGACTATAGTACCCAAAGCAATCTACAGATTCAATGCAATCCCTACCAAATTACCAATGGCATTTTTTACTGAACTAGAGCAAAAAATCTTAAAATTTGTATGGAGACACAAAAGACCCCAAATATCCAAAGTAGTCTTGAGGGAAAAAAAAACGGAGCTGGAGGAATCAGACTCCCTGACTTCAGACTATACTACAAAGGTACAGTAATCAAGACGATGTGGTACTGGCACCAAAACAGAAACATAGAGCAATGGAAAAAGATAGCAAGCACAGTGATAAACCCACGCACCTATGGTCAACTAATCTATGACAAAGGAGGCAAAGATATACAATGGAGAAAAGACAGTTTCTTCAACAAGTGGGGCTGGGAAAACTGGACAGCTCCCTAACACCGTACACAAAAATAAACTCAAAATGGATTCGAGACCTAAATGTAAGACCGGACACTATAAAACTCTTAGAGGAAAACATAAGAAGAACACTCTTTGACATAAATCACAGCAAGTTCTTTTTTGATCCACCTCCTAGAGTAATGGAAATAAAAACAAAAATAAACAAATGGGACCTAATGAAACTTAAAAGCTTTTTCAAAGCAAAGGAAACTACAAAGAAGATGAAAAGACAACCCTCAGAATGGGAGAAAATATTTGCAAACGAATCAATGGACAAAGGATTAATCTCCAAAATACAGAAACAGCTCATGCAGCTCAATATTAAAAAAACAGATAACCTAATCCAAAAATGGGCAGAAGACCTAAATAGACATTTCTCCAAAGAAGACATACAGATGGCCAAGAAGCACATGAAAAGCTGCTCAACATCACTAATTATTAGGGAAATGAAAATCAAAACTACAATGAGGTATCACCTCACACCAGTTAGAATGGGCATCATCAGAAGATCTACAACAACAAATGCTGGAGAGGGTGTGGAGAAAAGGGAGCCTTCTTGCACTGTTGGTGGGAATGTAAATTGATACAGCCACTATGGAGAACAGTATGGAGGTTCCTTAAAAAGCTTAAAAAAGAACTACCATATGACCCAGCAATCCCAGTACTGGGCATATGCCCAGAGAAAACCATAATTCAAAAAGATACATGCACCCCAATGTTCACTGCAGCACTATTTACAATAGCCAGGTCATGGAAGCAACCTAAATGCCCATTGACAGACGAATGGATAAGGAAGATGTGGTACATATATACAATGGAATATTACTCAGCCATAAAAAGGAACGAAATTGGGTCATTTGTTGAGACGTGGATGGAGCTAGAGACTGTCATACAGAGTGAAGTAAGTGAGAAAGAGAAAAACAAATATCGTATATTAACGCATATATGTGGAACCTAGAAAAATGGTACAGATGAACTGGTTTGTGGAGCAGAAATTGAGACACAGATGTAGAGAACAAACGTATGGACACCAAGCAGGGAAAGCCACGGGGGGTTGTTGGTGGTGGTGTGATGAATTGGGAGATTGAGACTGACATGTATACACTGATGTGTATAAAATTGATGACTAATAAGAACCTGCTGTATAAAAAATATATATATGTATATATATTATTCAAGTCATCCAACGATGGAATGACCCAGTTGATTGTATGACTGATTTGACCAATAACAGAGTGATGTGAGTAAAAAAAAAAAAATATTGCTTACACCAAAAAAAAAAAGCATACACTGTACATCTGCTCTAACCATTAAAGAAAAGTGTGTATTGTCCAGAAGTAAAGAATGTCTGTTTTGAAGATAGAGATAAATACCTCCCTTCCTGGAGCATCAATGCTAATACTCCTTTGATGATAAGACTCTCATTGCAGGCGTCAAGGCCAGGCTGATTTGCTGTGCACGTGCTCATCTGTCTTCCTTGGAATTTTGTAGGAATGTATACTGTAATGTTTGATGTTCTTTGCTCTGACAAGATACAAAGCTGTGCTAAAAACCATGCTTCTTTGGAACAGTGCCTCAGAGCTATCTGAGAGACTGTCTCCTTGGCTATAGTCCTCAGTTTGACTCAAATAAAACTCTTTTCTAGTCCCATTAAAAAAATACATACAAAATGTTTACAACAGTGCCTGCCATCTAATAAGGGCTGTGTGTGTGCCATGTAAACTATTCATTTTTATTATCAATTATCTACCCTAACTACCAGCACCATATGAAACACTGTAAAGATACTGTTGCTGTGAACCCACTCAACAGCTCTGCAAGGGTGATATTACATCTCCATTTAACGGATGAAGGAACTGAGTTTTAGTGGAGCTAAGTGGCCCAAAATAACACACTGAGTAAATCTCAGATCTATCTTCTGCCTAAGCAGACCTCCGACCCACAGCATCATGGTGCTCTTCCCATCAGCAGCAGTGGAAGGAGGGGTGCCGTGGGAAAGAGGATGCAGAGATGCTGGGTTCACATGTCCCCCTACCAACCCCTCCACCTCTTCTGGCAGAGTCTGGGGCAAGACAGTCTCTGTATGTATGAAAGGAACTCAAAGACATCTCTAGACAACACCCTCTGGAATCACCATGGTTGGTGAGGAGACCTAGAGTCTGGGTGTCCCCAGTAGTGTGCCCCCTTCCCTGCCGCCAGCATACCTTGAACCCAGTTCATAGGTGGGATTTCTGCCCTGCATCTGCCCCATGGTCGCAGTTCTGCTCCTGTTTCACTGGACCAAAATCAAGGTGTGGGCCAGGCTGCACTCCCTTTGGAAGCTCTAGGGGATAATCTGTTCTTGACCTTGTTTAGCTTCTGGTGGCTGCTGGTATTCTTTGATTTGAAGCCACACCTATGCCTTCTGCTCTGTCTGTGTAAAATCTCCCTTTGTCTTCCTCTAACTGAGGATACATGCGATTGTATTTAGGGTCCACCTGATAATCCAGGATAATCTCCCCATCTCAAGATCCTTAATTTAATCACATCTGCAAAGGAGGACCCCCCCACCCTCCCTTTGCCACATAAAGTAACATTCACAAGCTCCAGGGATTAGGATGTAGGGGTCATTTTCCCACCTACCACAGTAGGTGATCAACAAAGAGGAATTTCCTTCTCATTCCTGCTAGAAATCATTCTCTGGCAATGTGCAGGGCTAAGAAGAATTTTGTACAGCTGGAGATTACCATCGTCCCTATCGGAAGAAGTAGGATGTATGTTTGTTGAATATGGGCCGTGCATGGGCACCATAAGGTATCGCCTGGTTAGGAAGTACCTGTTAATATTCCCATTTGACAGAAAGGAAACTGAGACCCAAAGAGCAAGTGGTCAATGAAGGAAAAGCAGGGCACTAGAAAGCAAATGAAACTGGCAGTTCAAACTTTGGTTTCTGATAAACTTTTTTGACCTTATCAAGTTGCTATCAAAGACTAGGGTAACTACTCGGTGGATCGCGCCACCTGGTGTCCATGCAGAGTAACTCTTCTGGGAACCGTCCTGCTCTGCGTTGTGGGACTGGCTTCTTCACTGCTTTCCTACTGTGGGACAGGTTATTGGGAGTGCTGTGGACATTGAGGCTTTCTGGCCCTGGAGATCTAGGTTTGAAGTTCAGCTCTGCCACTGACTGAATGACCTGGGGCAAGTCAGTTCTCCTCTTCTGAACTTTAACTCTAAAATGAAAATGACATCTCTGAGAGTTATGGAGAGATCTTGGGAAAGTACTTTGTAAATGGAATAACTGGAGGCGATAAAAAGAAGCATTATCTGCAATAAAACAGGTCTGGATTCATTTAGAAAAATACTTATTGTGCACCTGCTGTATTCAAGGCACTGTTCTGGATGTGGGAATGTAAGAACAAATAAAACAGACAAAATTCATGTTTCCATGGAGTTAACATTCTAACATTCTGGCTTCTGAGTCATTCATTCATTCATTCATTCATTCATTTATCTACAAATAGTTTTCTGGTACCACTGTGGGCCAGGCAATTTCCTAAGCAGTGGGCATAGAGGGGATCCAATATGGCTAGAGCACAGGGAGCAAGAGCACAGGGTTGGGCAGGGACAGCGCCAGGTTTTATGGGGCCTGAAGCTTATAAAATGTAGAGTATTCTTTTTTTTTTTTTTTAAAGAAGATGTTGGGGGTAGGAGTTTATTAATTAATTAATTTATTTTTGCTGTGTTGGGTCTTCGTTTCTGTGCGAGGGCTTTCTCTAGTTGTGACAAGGAGGGGCCACTCTTCTTCGCGGTGCGCGGGACTCTCACTATCACGGCCTCTCTTGTTGCGGAGCACAGGCTCCAGACGCGCAGGCTCAGTAGCTGCAGCCCACGGGCTTAGTTGCTCCGTGGCATGTGGGATCCTCCCAGACCAGGGCTCGAACCCGTGTCCCCTGCAAGGCAGGCGGACTCTCAACCACTGTGCCACCAGGGTAGCCCGAGTATTCTTTTCTTAAAGAAAAAGAATAAAGTCATAAATACAGAACTAGGTTAGAAAGGGAAATTGTTTCTAGAATGACAGAAGAAATAACAACAAATTATAAAACGTCAAAAGCTGACAATCATAAAATCATAAAATCTGGAAACATAGCATAATATTTTATTAATTAGCCACCATGATATGGTTCTAAAATAATTTTTTCTCTACATTTTTTGCTGTATATTCTTTGACCATATACTCATAAGACAATGATTTTGTTGTCTTTTTATAAAAATACGAAGATGATAATTTAGTGTTTACAAGATTGATTAACTTTTTTGGTGGATAGTTTAAACAATTTTCTTTAAGTTGTAGAGCTTAATGCCATGTAAATTCTTAGGATTATTGTCAAATTTGAGAAAACCTCTAAATTTCTTTCATACATGAGCTGTTGGTCTATTTATACAGTGACTAAGCTTAAATACTGTTTGGGTTGACAGCACATTAACTAGTTTTATTGTCAGCATCCCCATGTGGTGGCATAATATGAATTCTACATTATCTTCATCCATATCAGTATTTCATGTCAAATAAGTGAGATATTTGAATCTTTCTCCAAATGTATTTATATAATTCACTCCTTTTAATTAATTAGATTATCACAACAATCTACAAGTGTATTCATTACTCTGATTTGAAATGTATCTATTCCTCTTAATGAATTACCATTGTCCTTTGGTATCTGCGGGGCAATTATTCTCCCACAAATACCAAAATCCATGGATGCTCAAGTCCCTTATGTAAAGTGACATAGTATTTGCATATAACTTACTCACACCCGCCCCATACTTTAAATCATCTCTAGATTACTTATAATACCTAATACAGTGTAAATGCTATGTAAATAGTTGCCACTGTGTGGCAAATTTAAGTTTCGCTTTTTGGAAATTTCTGGAAAATTTTTTTCAAATATTTTTGCTGAGGTTGGTTGAAACCACGGATGCGGAACCTGTGGATATGGAGGGCCTACTATACTACTTTTGTTACCATCTACAGGTCATTTCTTCTGTAAGACATTGCTAGGGCAGAAATGCTAAGTAAGGCATGACCCAACACAATGAGATCATACAACACTCAAATTCCCTCATGGACATACTCACTGTTTACAGTTCGCCATATCTCTACAAACATAGGACTTTGATATCTTCTAGTTTGTGCAATTACTATTAGAAAGGAAGAAAAAACGTGCAGTGCATTTATAATTGTATAGGCTGCACTGCCAAATATACTTCTGCTTGTAACCAGGCTTTGTGGGGAACCAAAATCCTCTGCATATAGTTTAATACATCTGATGATCAGAAGAATTTTCTGTAGACTAGCTCTGGCACTGTATGTTCCAAATCTTGTTTTCCACCCATTTTGCACTGATGCTGGGCACTGATACAACATGTGGCCCTGCACCTTCCTGTCACAGTGCAGGGTGAGTCAGCACAGTGGACAATAGAGGTATTCCTGGAAGCCATTCCTACACTGAGACGGATAGCAATGACACAACTAAAGATGAAAGGGGCTGTGAACCGTATAAATTGATCCTTCTTGTTCTAATCTGTTCAGGCTGCTCTAACAAACTACCATAGGCGGGGTGGCTAAACAACAAACATTTGTTTCTCACAGTTCTGGAGGCTGGGAAGTCCAAGATCAAGTTGCCAGCAGATTTGGTGTCCGGTGAGAACCTGCTTTCTAGTTCACAGACAGCTATCTTCTTGTTGTGTCTTCACAAGGCAGAAAGGTTGAAAGGTCTCCTTTATAAGGGCACTAATCCCATATTATTAACCCATCAGGGTGGAGTCTTCATGACCTAATTACCTCCCAAAGGTCCCATCTCCCAATACCATCACATTGGGGATTAGGATTTCAACATATGAATTTGGGGGGACACAAACATTCAATCCATAACACCTCTGAACCTAAATTAATGTACACCTAACTCAACTCTGCCTTAGCTGCATCCTTCAGGTACTCCATTGTCACAATACAGTATGATAAAGGGAGAGTTGAAAGACATCGATCTTAAAGGATTGCAGTTAAATGTCTTACTTCTGCAATGTTTACAAAAACACACACCCAGGTGAACACACTGCTATGTTTCTCCCAGGGCCTTGGAGGGGCCCATGCAAGCAAGGACCCTGAAACTGAAGATTCATTGTGGTCAGGATAAATCCACCAATAGGACATGAAGCTAGAATAATAAGTAAGGGGGAGACTATGCAGGACCCTGTAATTGTTAGGAGGGAGTTTGTTTTTATTCTAAGAGAAACAGGAGGACTTAGAGGGCTTTAAAGGGGGGAGACACTTCTGGCTTCAGTGTGGACAATGGGCTCAAGGAAGGCAAGTGACAGGAGGGAGATTGCTGAGAAAGCTGTTGGAGCTTTTGCAGGAGGGAAGTAGCTTAGACCAGGGTGGAGAGGGTAGAGGCAGTGAGAAGTGGATAAAGTCCTATTTGAAGGTGGAGTGATGGGCTTGCTTATGGAGTGACATTAAGGCAGAGGTGAGGTTGGCATCAAGGGCATCTCCCAGATGTCTGCCTGAGTGGTCACTATGACACCATTCCCTGAGGTGGGAAAAGGGGAGCTAAACCCGAGCTGAATTCTGTCTCTAATATCCCCAACTATGTGACCCTGGACAGGTGGCTTCTCCCTCCAGGCCATTTCCTCATCTCAAAAGGAGGGAAATTACTAACTACCTTGTGAGGTTGTTTGAAGAGTAAATAAGACAACCCATCAGCAAGGAGCCTGGGACCTTATCAATAACCTATATATTGGATGCCATTGTTATCCCAAGATTTATCAGTATTTACTATGAAGTTCAAGGGAGGAAACCAGCCTTTGATCCATATGCTTTTGTATGATTTTTCTTATGTTGTAGCAGTTGGCTTTAGCTATTGAAAGCTGTGATATTCCAGGCAGGAAAATGTTTGCTGTCCCTAAAGTGCTGGTCAACATGAATGATCTTTTTAACAACAACAATAATGATAGCTAATATTTATTGAGCATTTATTATTGCTAGACTCTTTACATGCTTCATCTCACTCATCTCTTACAATACCCTATGGCACAGGTACTTTTATTATCATCATTTCCACTTTACAGATGAGAAAAACTAAGGTTAAAGAGATTTAATAACTCTCCAGGGACCTCCTCACTCTAAGTGCAAAAGATGAGACATCATCCTGGTGATGTTCAGAGGCCAAGCAGAGGGGTCAGACATTACCACACTTCACAATTGTTTTGCAGTGACTAGTGACCGGGTCGCTGAACAGATAAACTCCCCGAGCAAGCACCACGCGGGGAACTGCTCTCAGTGACCCTCATCCCGGCCCCTGTCCGCGTCCCTGTCCCCTGCCCCGCCCTTTGCCCCACCCACCCACGCCGCCGGCCCTTAGCCCCGCCCACCCTGCCGCCCCGCCCTGTTCCAGGCCCACTGCCCCGCCTATAGCCCCGGGCCATCCCCATATGCCCCTCCCATCGCCCCGCCCCGCCCCGGTCCACTGCCCCGCCCCGCCCCGCCCTGTCGCCCGGCCGGGCACTCCCAGACGCCCAGCAGCTCAGGGAGCGGAGCGCCAGAGATCCAACGCGCGCATCTGGCGACTCCTCCTCCAGCCCCTGTTCGGATACGCCTCGCTTCAGACCCGGCGCTGGAAGTAGGGCGACGGGCGGGACCCTGGAGCTGGAGGCGGGCTGGATCACGGGGCCCGCGGCCACCCTCATCCCCACACGTGCCCCGCCGGGCTCTTCACCGGCACGAGCCCTGAGGGACCCCGCCTGAGGGGAGGCAGCGGGCGCTTGCGGTCACTCCTCAGCCTCGGTGTCCCTCTCTGAGAACCCGGCCTTCAACTCTGAGGAGTCGGGTGGAGGGAGCCCTAGGCGTCCGAGCCCTTGGCTCTCGCCGTCGTCTCCTCACAGCCCTGCCCCGCTCCCCGACCCCAGCACCTTCCATTCCTCGCCCCTGCCCCCTTCTCTCTCCCCGGAAGGAACGCCCTCTGTGGCTCTCTCCACCCGCCGACGCCCCCCCCCCCCACCAGGGTCCGCTTTCTGGCCCTTCCTCCCGCCCTCTGCTCCCCTTCGCCCACCGCCCTCACTCTCCTCACTGGGACCCTTTTCCACGAATTAAGCCTCCTCCCTGGCTCCTAGGTCCATGTACTATCCTTAGCTTTACTTTGCATGAAGTCAATTCAACCTAGAAATAACTCACAGGACAATGGGGCTTCTGTGGGGGATTTTTTTGTGAGGTGAGGTAGGAAAATCAACGTCTCAGGAAAATCAAAGTGCTCAGGAATACTAAATCACAGGGTTGTTTTTTCTTAAAGTTTACTAGTAATCATACACCTGGGAGCAACTGAAAAAGACAAATTGGACTTTATTCTAAAATACCAGACACACAGAGGAGAAAGGAAGAAAATGGAGCCAAGGCAGGCATAGGCCATACACATTAAAATCTCTAGCTGTCCCATTGAGGAATGTGGTTCGGTAGATTGCATAACCTTTATTTAGGGCCCAATGATTTGATTCTTGGGGTGGAAATGGGCATTGATCAAAGGTCATCTAAGTTTTTAATTCCGTGGCTGATTTTGTTTTTGTTTTCGCTTTGGTTCAGTTTTCTCTTTTATCAGAACTTTAAGTAGGAAAGAAGTTAAAAAATGGTTCTCTAGTGGCAGTTTAAGATTACCTATATGTAAACAATGACTTGATTCTTCTCTAGAAGTCAGCCAAAGCGTTATGACATCCCTTTGCCTAATACTGGAGCCTTATGATGTTATTGAGAATAGTACAATTTGTGGAAATGTGCATAATTATTTTGTCTTTAAGTGAAGGTTTTCTTTTACCATTATTATTTCAAAACATTAAATTTGATTCTTTTTTTCCTTCCCTTCCTCTGATTCTTTTCCTATAGTTTCTTTTTTTCAAATTAATTAATTAATTTATTTTTTGGCTGTCTTGGGTCTTCGTTGCTGCGCGCGGGCTTTCTCTAGTTGCGGCGAGCGGGGGTTACTCTTCGTTTCGTTGCAGTGTGTGGGCTTCTCATTGCGATGGCTTCTCGTTGCGGAGCACGGGCTCTAGGCGCGCGGACTTCAGTAGCTGTGGCACACGGGCTCAGCTGTTGTGGCTCACAGGCTCTAGAGCGCAGGCTCAGTAGTTGTGGCGCATGGACTTAGTTGCTCCGCGGCATGTGGGATCTTCCCGGACCAGGGCTTGAACCCGTGTCCCCTGAATTGGCAGGCGGATTCTTAACCACTGCGCCACCAGGGAAGCCCAATATAGTTTTGTATTTTAAATAAAAGTTTCTTTTTATAAGAAAATAATTTGAATTGAATAATGTATTGAATTAGAAGATAATCTATTTTATAGAATTAATGAAAAATGGTTTTGCTTGCTGTAAAATAGCACTGAAAGATTTTTGTATCAAAATCTAAATGTCTTTTAATGTTCTCTGTAGTTCATTAAATACTACTAAGGAATACAGGCACCATGTTCTACACACAAGTGCTTATGAGTAAGCGAGGGCCATTGGCCAAAATCTGGCTTGCAGCTCACTGGGAGAAGAAACTCACAAAGGCCCATGTATTTGAATGTAATCTAGAAATAACCATTGAAAAAATTCTTTCACCTAAGGTATGTTATTCATTAAAATTATAGTATGTATTTGCTATGACTTATGGAGAGGAAAGGAATTAAAATACATTATATCATGAAATATATTTCCAAGGAAGCTTTACTTCTTAAATGGTCTTCTCTTTTTTATTTCCTATAGCATTTATTTTCTGGACATAAACATATATTGATTTCTGTTGGTAATTAACTCTTATATGTTTATCATAAATTGATTGGATCCTGAAGGATAGAGGCCATGTTTTATACATATTTTGTGATTGTTTCTTATTCCCTAGCAAAATACTGTATACATAGTAGGTACCAAATGAGTATTTCTTAGAAAAATAATGGGTGAATGAATAGGGAGAGTAGAAAGAAAGGAGGATTGAGTATAAATCAAAATATATATGAAGTCACTTCATAAGCAAGGTACTATGTTCATTATAAAGCACTATAACAAGCTATTAGAATTTGCATTAAAATATCATTTTAATATTTTTATAGGTTAAGTAGTTTTCTTCTTGAGAGAAGGATGAATTATAATTGAAAATTTACCATGTGTCAGGCACTGGGCTAGACTTTATGTATGTTCATTAGTTTACTTAATCTTCACAATAACCCTATGAGATAGGCTTCTTTTAGCCTCAGTGAAGTGTGGTAATTAAGAGCATGAACTTCTGAGTTGGTCAAATTTAAATTTAATTCCTCCTCTATCACTTAATATTTTTGTTACTTTGGGCATGCTGCTTATCATGTCTGAGTCTCAGTTTTTTCTTCTGTAAATAGAGGTTGTTGTCAAAATTAAATAAATCAGTGTATAAAAACCTCTTAGGACAATGCCTGGCACAAAATAAGTATATAATAAATTGTAGCCATTATTAATAAATTGAAGTTCAGGAAGGTTAAATGACTCAGCCTCAGCAACTGAGCCAAGGCTTGACCCCAAGTCTGCCCGACTGCAAAGGTTATATACTTCCCATAAAACCAATAATAGCATACTTCACTTAAATGTCACATTAGATTATCTTCACTGAATAAAAAAGTTAATCATTTTACAAGGTGAGGTAAAAGTTAAGTGATTCACCTTAAATAAGAATACAAAATGTCTGCTTTTTAAAGAGAAGACATTCTTTTTTTTTTTTTTTTTTTTTTTTGCCGTATGCGGGCCTCTCACTGTTGTGGCCTCTCCCGTTGCGGAGTACAGGCTCCGGATGCGCAGGCTCAGCGGCCATGGCTCACGGGCCCAGCCGCTCCGCGGCATATGGGATCCTCCCGGACCGGGGCACGAACCCGTATCCCCTGCATCGGCAGGCGGACTCTCAACCACTGCGCCACCAGGGAGGCCCAAGACATTCTTATTATTTTATAATTTTCAAAGAACAGAGTTTATGAATCTAATTTTTAATATTCTAATACTTTAAAAAATTTTTGAAAGGTGAAAATTGCACTTCGAACTTCAGGACACCTTCTTTTGGGAGTTGTTCGAATCTATGATAGGAAGGCAAAATATCTTTTGGCAGATTGCAATGAAGCATTGCTGAAAATGAAGATGACATTTCGCCCAGGTATACATGCAATATTGATTTGTCTCACTCGTCTTTGTTCCCTTTTGCATTTTTATTTTGGGTGGGCTCTTTTAATTGGCAGCACTCTGTAGTTCCAGTGTGAGTAGGGTGAATGTAAACTTCCTTCTGACTGAATCTAAGTTTCCATGGTTAAGAACAAATTATATTATTTTCCTTGCTCTTTTCCTGTGTTTGCAGGAAGAGGTTATGCTTTCAAAAACTTGGAATGTTCCTGCATATTTACACAAGAAATATACTTAATGCTACCACACTTGTGTAAGAAACTCTGATATTCAGTTTTAATGGGTCACTTGGTTTGCCATATCTGTTTTTGCCTTTATGAGATAAATTAGAAATAGTGTGATTGACAAAACCTAGATATCAGTAATTGTCATTGTTTTCACAATTCTCAAGACTCTAAGTACAATAGTATGCTATTTATGAAATATTATAGAAAATCTCTAGGCATTCCAAAGTGCTAGAGGTTTACATGTGTCATAAATAGAACGCTTTCAAATTTTTATTTAATTTTAATTTTAGTTTTAAGACTTTAGTCCTTTTCTACCTTGTATTATGTTTATCTAGGTACAGACCTTGCCTTTCACACTACTCTGCAAGCTCCCTGACGGCAACATCTTTGTCATACTTATTTTCTGAATCTCTTATAGTGCTTGTCTCAGTGCCTTGCACATACTGTTCCCTCAATTAATATGGGTGAATCAGGATTGACAAGGGTTTTTTTTCTTTATTTAAAATATCTGTAGAATCTCTTAGTAGATTTATAATTATATCAAATATGGTTCAGTGAAATAAATTTGTTCATTATTTCACTTATATATTCCATAAATATTTATTGATCTCATACTTTGTGTGAAACACTATGTTAGGCTCTGGGATACAAGGACAAACAAGACAAATAAGGTCCCTTTGAGCTTGGTGGGAAAATCAGATAATGAAAAAGGTTTTCTAAAAAAATTATTATAATAATTATAGATTGTGCTATGAAGGAATATAAAAAGAGTACTACTACAGAAAATAAGAGAGGAGTGTATTTTAGTTAGGCTAATTGGGAAAAGCCTTTCTGAGAGGATAGAATTTAAGCTCAGACTTGAAGAATGAGAAGTATCCAGCCATGTAAGAAGTCCATGAGGGAATAGCATTCTGGGCAGAGGGAACTGCAAGAGCAAAGGTCTTGAGGTGGTAAAGTGCTTGACTCATTCAGAGAGCAAAAAGACCAGTACGGTTGGAGTAGAGTGAGTACGGGAAGGTGTTGTTAGATGGTGACTATAGGTTTTGTAGGGATACAGGGCCCTGATTAGAAATTTGGATTTTATTTAAGTGCACTAGGGAAGTCCCTGAGTCATTTTATGTATGGGGGTGATCTGATCTAATTGCATATTTAAAATATCACTCTGGCTGTTTTGTAGAGAATAGACTGAAGAGGAGCAGGAGTGGATACAGGGAAACCAGTTAGGAGACTAAACATTTAGTCCAGTGAGAGGAAGTAGAGATTTAGTGGGAAGTTGATTTTATATATCATGGCTTATTGAATGTGGTATTTTATCCTTTTCAGGACTGGTTGACCTTCCAAAAGAGAATCTCGAAGCAGCTTACAATGCAATCACATTGCCAGAAGAATTTCATGATTTTGACCCCCAAAATGTGAAGTAAATTGTTTTATTTTCTTTCAATTTGATTTTCCTGATATTTTGTTGTTTTACATTTTCAGATTTCATGAATGCAGATGGAACATAGTTAACAACTGAAATACACATGCAGTTGACAAAGACTTAAATTTAGTGTGAAATTTTGAAGTACAAAACCAAAAATGTATCATTATATTTGCTGAAAGTAGTTTGCAATATTGACAGTATATTCATTCATTCAATATTTGTTGGGTGCCTGCCATATGCCAAGCACTGTTCTAGGCACTAAGGAGATAGCTCCTGGCCGCATGAATCTTCTATTTTAGTTGGGGAAGACAGGTAATAAACAAACAAGTAAATATATAGTATGCTAGGAGATGATGAGCATTATGAAGAGAAATAGAAAATAAAATAATAGAGAGATCAGAAAAGGCTTTTCTAATAAGGTCCAAACAGAAATCTAAAGGAAATGAAGGAACAAATCATTCAGTAATGTGGGGAAGAATGTTCCGTGTAAAGCAAATGGAAAGGCTCTAAGTCAGAGCATGTTGGACCTATTCAAAGAACAGTAAGGAGGCAAGTGAGACTGGATTGGAGTAAATGAAGGGCCCAGTGGTAGGAGATGAGGTCAGAGAAGTAGCTGGGGTGCAGATGATGGAGGGTGTCATAGGCTATAATGAGGACTTTTCTTTTACTCAGGTAGGGAGCACAGGAGGGTTTTGAACAGGAAAGTGACTGGATCTGACCTGACTTCAACATGCTTCCTCTGGCTACATACTATAAGGGGGAAAGGAAGGAAGCAGAGAGCCTGTGAGAAGATTATTGCAGTAAGAAGTCCAGACAAGAGATGATAGTCTCTGTGATCAGTTCTCAGTCTTCATTTTATCAAGGTGGTAGCAGTCAAATTATGGATATATTTTGAAGGCAGAGCTGACAGAGAAAGAGAGAAGTGAAGGTTGACTATATGAGTTTTGGCATGAGAATGGAGTTACCAGTTTAATGAGATTAGGATAACTAGAGCATGGCAAGGTTAAAGAGGGCAAGGTAAAGGAAGTAAATTAGGTTTTGGATATAGGTTTTGAGATGACTGTTACACATCCAAGGGGAGTAGGTAGGTAGTTGAATATCTGGGTCTGAAATCCAGGAAGGATGTTTGATGGGCTATATAAATTTGAGAGTTGTGAGTATGTAGACAGAACTTCAACCATGAGTCATAAGAAATCCCTGAGGGAATGAGTGTAGATTTGAGAGAGAGAGAGGTCTGAGGACTGAACGTTGGGTCATTCCTAATAGTTAATAATCTGGGAGATAAGGAAGAACTAATAAAGGAGATGAAAAAGGAACAGCTAGTGAGGTAGGAAGAAAATCAAGAGACAGTAGTATTGCAGAGGCCAAGAAGAGAATGTGTTCCATGAGGAAGGGAGTGAACATCAATTTCAAATGCTGTTGGGTATGGTAAGTAAGATAAGGACTGAGAATTGCCCATTGGATTTGACAGCCTGGAGATCATAGTTCATTATATCATATGTATAATGAACTAGTGTTTGTAAGGAATACTATTGAGAAAATAAAATTCTCCTTTGTTTTTATAATAAAACATGTTTTTTGTTTAAGGGTGTTTGTTTTGCAGTATACTGCAAAATCATTGTGTTCTGTTCACATGTTTTCCTCAATCTTATATTTCTCCATAGTGCTATTGATGTTTCAGAACACTTTACTCAGAACCAAAGCAAACCAGAAGAAATCACACTTAGAGAAGATTATGACAATGATCTACTTTTCCACACTGGGAGCTTTGGTGAGAATATTTGAGAAATTCAAATTACAAGTCATAATCAATTATATTTGCATTTTTGTATTAAAACAATGCCAAAGCTATTTCTATGCCAGTAGAAATATCTTTAGAATGAATTTTTTATGTATAAATATAACCCCCCAATAAGTTTATTCTTGCCTTTTTCTACTATAGGTGTCAATGCCGAGACTCAGGCTTAGCCTATGCTTCCCTTCTCAGTGTACAACCGTTTATTAAATATCTACTGTATGTCAGGTGCTATCACAGGCATGGGCAATACAAAGTTTAAAGAAGCATTTCCTGCTCTCAAGGAGCTTCAGGCTGGGAGAGAGACATATAAATAAACAGTTGCTGTAGTTAACATATACACAAGGTTCTACACATGTGCTGCATACAGAGCCTTCAAAATATATTTCCTCTAAATATGATATCAATAACAGATTTTAAAATAGCTTGGGAGTGAGGAGGAAATACACACTAAATACACACTGATCGGGAAACAGAAACTGTTTAATGTATTTTAGAATTAAAGTTATATGGTGTAATTTAACTATATAGTATTTGGGTTTTTTTATGGTGTTTACCACTCTCTGATTTGTATCATGATATTTATTGTATTGGTCTGTATTGTTCTGAAAACTCCATGAGGGTAAGATCTGTGTCACATTCATCTTTGACTTTCTTATGGTGCCCAAAGCAGTGAGCATAGGAGAAGTCTGGCCTAAATTTGTCTTAGGTAGAGGAGGGTGATCAAGCATCAGTAATGCTTGAGCTACCTTGTAACCTCCACTTCTCATCCTGACTCTCCTTCCATAACTCTTATGATCTATAGCTGTGTTTCTCAAATGATCTGTGGTGGAGGACCAGTTTTATAATTTTTGTCAATTTCCTATCTGTCGTGGAATGATACTTTTGTAAAATATAATAAAAATTAATTACTAGAAAAATTTAAAAACTTACTTAAAAATCAACACGTAAGCCTCAAGTTTTTGTTATTAGATCCAACATGTATAAAATTACTCTGCGACGTTATATTAAAACTTTGTAAACATTGACCTCTAATTTGTGTATTTACTCTGTTGTGGACCAACACCGTCCACAGACCCTACTTTGAGTAGCGCACATCTCTTACTGGCTGTTACCCCAAACCTTGAAATGTAACACATTGGTAAAAAGTTAATCATATTTCCTACTGCCCAAGATACTCTTTACACATTTCCCTGTAAATGCTACTGCTCTTCTTCAGCCCTGAAACTTTAGGATCACTTTTAACTATGCTTTCTATAAGCTTCATACCAGTGCTAATTAAAAAAAAATTGGAAATGTCTCTTAGGTATTCTTTCTGTTTCCCTAGCCACCAGTACTAAATATATATATGTATTTAGTTCACCAGTACTAAAGTGCTGAAGTGCTGTATACCCTCCTACACCGTTTCTTCCAGGCCCCACATTTTATACAGCTCTGCAAGAGGAATTGTCCTTAAATTCCTTTTTTTTTCCACATCACATTTCTCTTCTTAAGTGCCTTGGGTCCCTATAACTTACTGATAGATACTCCTGCCTCTCCTCAAGGCCCTCTACCAATTTATCACCATCTTTATTAACTTTGTTTTACCTTAATATAGACTTCTTGCTCTAGTCAAGCAAATGTCTTACCAGTCAACCAATACAATTTAGTTGTTCTCCGTTCTGTCTACTACAATTCAAGAAGGTGGGGAGAACATGTCCTGAGTAGACTGACAGACCTGGGTTTTAATCTGGGCTTCCTCTGTTGATTTGCTGTGTGATACTGGGCAGATCACCTAGCTTCTCTGAGCCTTACTGCCCTATATGTAAAATCGGGATATTACTAGCAACATCACAGTTATTTCCCGTATTCTCTCCTTTAGTACTCTCTACCAATAAGGGATTTTCTCTCCTTCAAAAACTAGTTCAAACCTAATGTCCTCTAAGAAATATTTAATGTTAATCCAGCCTATTCTGGATTATAGTATAAGAGTGAAAACAAAGATTATTTCTTTAATTTTTTGGTGTACTCTCAGGTTCTCATGATGTTCAGTGCTCAGAATATACTGTCTGTTCATAAATGTTATTATCTTATTGACCAAGACTGATTTTTCTTTTGGGAGCTATCAAGGTGCACCTGGAAGATGTGAACAATATTTTTAGTTCTTTTGAAAAAGTTAATCTTTTCTATTGAGCAAATCTTTAGTCCAATACAATGAAGGTTGCCTTTTTTAGCTCTTTCTTTCTAGAAGATGTAGGCCTGTAGAAAAATTTCCAGTGAGCGATACTTCATGAGTTTCTTTACTGACTAGCAGTGACGTGGGTTGCTAGAGGAAGGAAAGAGAGGACCCACCTCTGACCTCTGGGATTTCAGACTTCTAGACTCTGACCTCTGGGGTTTCAGACTTCGGGACCCAAAGATTCAAACCCAAGGAAGGGAAAGAATATGCATGTACTGACAGCCAATCTGGAAGCAGGTCAGTTTGAAGCAGGGAGTTCATTTTATCAGCTGCTGTCAGTGTCTTAGGAGTTTTCTCTCATTAGTATCCATTTTGACAGAATTCTAACACCGTTACTAAGACGATCTTTGCTGCCTTCAGATCCTGGCTCTATCATTTATTAGGGTGTGACTGTGTGCAAGTTATGAAACCTTTCTGTGGATGTTTCCTTGTCTGTACAATGAGGATTATAATAGTATCCTCTACTACATAATACAATGCACATAGTAACCACTCAGTTTGTTAGCTGACCAGGTTTTATCTTTTTTACTGCTGTAGCCAACCCCTAGCATATTGCCTAATACCCAGTCATTCAATAAATATCTATTGAACAAATGTTATAAGCCCATTCTTTAATATTTTACCTACCTTTCCATTACTTAGAAGGCAGACATACTCCTTATTTTCCAATCCCTCCTTATGGACAAAAAACTCAAGCAACTGTCCATGAAATAATATGAAATAATACTCGATCAAGTGGGATATGACCCACCTAAGGTAGAAGAAATCATTCGACTGCCAATAATACCCTTCTGGGAAGTATTAAACTGTACAACCACTAAAAACTCTATCCTGATATTTTGGCAATTTTTGCTTATTGTACTGGAAAAAGCGTTAGACTAGAAATCCAGTCTCCACTGATTAGCAGAATGACTTGAATAATTCAAATAATTTTTTTCCTTTCTCTTTTTTTAATTTAAGTAGAGTTAATTTACCATGTTGTGCTGATCTCTACTGTACAGCAAAGTGACTCAGTTTTATACATATATACATTCTTTTTTTAATATTCTTTTCCATTATGGTTTATCCCAGGAGATTGGATATAGTTTCCTGTGCTATACAGTAGGACCTTGTTGTTTATCTACCAACCCCAAATTTCCAGTCCATCTGTCTCCCTCCTCCACTCCCCCTTGACAACCACAAGTCTGATCTCTATGTCTTTGAGCCTGTTTCTGCTTTGTAGATAGGTTCATTTGTGCCATAATTTAGGTTCCACATAAAAGTGATATCATATGGTATTTGTTTTTTTCTCTCTGACTTACTTCACATAGTATGATCATCTCTAGGTCCATCCATGTTGCTGCAAATGGCATTATTTTGTTCTTTTTTATGGCTGAGTAATATTCCATTGTATATATATATATATATATATATATATATATATATATATATATATATATACTACATCTTATTCATTCATCTATTGATGGCCATTTAGGTTGTTTCCATGTTTTGGCTATTGTGAATAGTGCTGCTATGAACATAGGGGTGCATGTATCTTTTTGAATTATAGTTTTGTCCAGGTGTATGCCAAGAATGGGATTTCTGGATCATATGGTAATTCTATTCTTAGTTTTCTGAGGAACCTCCATAGTGTTTTCCATAGTGGCTGCACCAGCTTACATTCCCACCAACAATGCAAGAGGATTCCCTTTTCTCTACACTCTCTCCACCATTTATTATTCGTAGACTTGTTAATGATGGCCATTCTGACCAGTGTGAGGAGGTACCTCATTGTAGTTTTGATTTGCATTTATCTAATAATTAGTGACGTTAAGCATCTTTTCATATGCCTACTAGCCATCTGTATGTCTTCTTTGAATAATTCAAATAAATTTTTAGCTCTCATTTTTCTCATCTGTAAAATGAAAGGAGCTATTCAAAATGATATCTAAATTCTAGCTTCTAACCCTAAAATTCTGTGTTTCTATGACTAACTCAATATTAATTATATGTATTTATTTAGAGGAGGAACCTGAAATTCTCAGAAGACATAGCTTCTTTGATGACAACATATTGCTAAATTCCAGTGGTCCTTTAGTTGAACATAGTTCTGGAAACGTCACTGCAGAAATATTTCTGTTCTATGACAATGGAGATGGATTTGGAGATGAAGCGACTGCAGGAGATATGATTGGTATGCTATATCTGGTCATATAGAAATTGGATATTTGTTTCAGTCAAATTACATAACATACTGGAAGTTATATTCCATCAAACTAAAATTTCAGATATGCTTCTGTGTCATATAGGTCAACACATTTTTTTACACATGTTTCAAAGCCTATGGTATATTTAAAAATTTAGGCTAGTTCCAAGTAAATAGCTTTCTGTTTAAACACATTTATCATATAGGTTGTGAAACACATTTATCATACAGGTTCTTGTTTTTATTTTTACAAATTTCTAGTCTTTAGAGAGGAAGAAGTGAGGTAAATATATTCCTCACAAAATATACTAGATTGTATACTAGAAAACATTGTTTTCTTTAGCAGAAATTGTGGGACAGCTATTCTAAAGGATCTGTCCAGCATTTTATATTATTATTTTATATTTATATTATGATATTATTATAAAGTCATCATAGAAATAGGACAGAGAAAACTTGGAAATCGAAATGCACTTAATTTTAAAGATACTGACCATTATATATCAAATCTTTTTTTTAATTCTCTAGTTTATAGTAAAAGGCTGGTTATGGCAAACTTTTTGAAATTTGAAAACTACAAAAAATAGTGGCTCTACCTTAGATCTCTACCAAAGGAGTTTGAAAACTTTTACTTCTTAATTTGAAGTCTAAACCTGGCTTTGTAACAAGGCTACTATCTTGGTAGTTTAGTAAATATTTCCTGAAATAACTGTTTATAAGTAGACTTTTAATAAAGGAAAGGAAATTAAATATATAAAATTCTATGTCATACTGCATGAAATGTGGTAGTCTATATAACCAGTCAAATCTAATTAAGTAGGGTTCGCTCATTTTTGTATCCCATCACAACTCCTTGCATGCAATACTGTCAAGTGTTTAGTGAACAAATGACAGATTCAGCTCTGAATAACCAAAGTGTTTATCGTGTTTTCAAGACAATCTATTGCAAGATGATCAGAGTATCCTGTTAGAAGACATGCATTTAAATAGAGAAATTTCCGTGCTTCCTGAGCCTCCTGATACTATAGTGGGTATGTTGTTTCTTTTGTGTAGAATGTGAACAGATACTAATATTCAAATTAAGCCTCAAAACATATGGGTTTAAGTAGCAGTATAGTATAGTGAAAGATAATAAAGAGTGTTGTCCCTCAAACTCTTAGTCTGACTTTAGATAATTATAGAATAGAAAACTAAGTTCTGGGAAAAGTACAATGATGGGTATTTAATCGGGATTGGGTTTATTTGTTATGAGAGCACATTTAAATGCTCTGCCAAAATACCCTGCTTTTGAATCATTAAAATAATATATGTTACATAGTAAAAGCATCATTAATGTTTGACAGTAACATGGTTATTAATTATTAATATCACATTAATATTAATGTAGCTTGACAATCTATATATAATTTGATAGAAATTATAAATTGGGGGCTATTTTCTACTTGAAATTGTTGTGAAAGTACCTCAGATGACTTGAAGTCTTGTAGTCTGATTTTTCTTAAGAATTAAAAGAATGATTAGCCCCATTTTGATTTTTCACTCTTTTTGATGTTGCATTTGCTTTCTAACACAGTAGTAGAAATTTTAAATGTAAAAAGAGGCAATAAAAATTTAGTTATGTGTGGTTCTTTATGGGTCAACTAATCATTAACAGAACACAAATTCTTTAGCAGACATATTGCCAAATTTATGTCAATCATTTATTGTGGTTCCTATCTCTGTTTTCACTTCTGATGTGACTGTAGCCCAGCCTTAGATGTGACAGGTGCAAAAGAGGGTGATACTACTTGACTCACCTGAACACTGCGGGCCCCAGACTGTATAATCTCTGAGTCTCTTCAGCTGTATTAAATACATGATTCTAAGAATTCAGATGTGGCTCCAGTTAGCAATATAAATCTACAGTTAGTTTATCTTTCACTTTAATTCTCATACAGTCCTCTAGTTCGCAACATAACCATTATTTTTTTTAATAAATCCTTTTATGGCAAATCCTTTTAGTAGAACCAGATAATCCAGAGTGTGTATGTCCACCTGAAAATGAAAAAATGGATGAAACCACATTATCAAATGAAGAGGAAGGATTTACCCTTGACCCAATTGTTACTTCAGGTCAGAGTCATTCATGTTTTTATTTTTAGTTTTGATGCACTACTATCTTGTTTACCCTGAGATATTTTAATAATTCTTAAAATATTATAGGAGGTAGTCAATCTAGTAATAACATTTATAATACAATAAGGGAAAGGTGTGAAGAAAATTTGGGATGGTCCTTTCATTGTATTCAGTCCTGGTCAAACCATCTATCCAGCTTGGGAAGTTGGAAAATGTAAAACAGAGTTCAGTTCCAATAGTTATCAAGCCATGATTCTGGGCACAGAAATGAAGACATAGTTCCTGCTTTTAAGAAGCTTACAGTCTGATCAGGAGATAAATAAGCATGCAATATAAAATAAGACAGAGTAAAAGGATCGGAATAGAGGCACTGAATATGAATCTAATATATAACTAGATCTTTTAAGAATGTCCTAGTTTTAAGTAGTATAATTGATATTTCAGTTTATAAACTCAGGCATGCAAAGAATAAAGCATTCAACTTTTTCTTTGCGAAATTCAACTCTGAGCCTCTATCCCACTTGGTTGGCAAGAAATGCAATCTGCAAACCTCCCCTATCTGCCCTGAGCCATGTATAGTATCAAAGTTTGGGGGAGGGGTACAGCAGGTGGAAGGGAACCTCTGGTCATCAGCCACACCACCGTGTGATACCCAGTGTCCCAGCCTACATAACCTCTGGAGTCATCACATAGCCAGCCCCTTTGGAATCTTGTCATATTCCCAAGATTTTACTGAGGCACATCAGCAAGCAGGTTCCTTTGGCTCCATCTGATCTCAGATCTCCACCCATTCCAGAAAATCTAACTGCCCCCCACTCCCCTTTTGCATCTTTACTAAGGAAAATCTTGACTTCTGCTTTCTACCTGGCCAAATTAGTTAAAGGAGCAAAATCCCATGGCCCTAACTACCTACTTGGAATTTGTATATGAATTTCAATGGGGGAGAGAAAAATACACTGGACAAATACAAATTAATGTTTTAAAAAGTTATCCTGTTAGGTAGATATTTTAAGGAACTTCAGAACTGAGTGACTTCCCTCTCAATATACTCTCTGCTCCACACTTCTCAGTTGTCCACTTAGTAGATCAACAGGGTGCCTGCCTCCTAAGCACTTTACAAAATGTGTTAACCCTTGGCTGCTGAGACACACTAGCTGTGCAAAAACCATATAAAACATAATTTTCAGTAGAGAGAAGGGGATTTTCTTCCCAAGTCAACTCTGTAGGTTGTATTGTGGTAGACATTTCTTAGATATGCAGTGCCTAGAATATCATTATACAAAGTTGTACAATCTATCACATTTGTATGTATTTATTATATTTAGACATTGCTGAAAAAAGAAAAGGCAAGAAGAGGAAACTGCTCATAGATCCAGTCAAGGAGATCAGTAGCAAAATTATGCATAGACAGCTTACTGCCTTTACGGACACACTCATGGTTTTGGAACTTGCACCTCCTACCCAAAGGTTGATGATGTGGAAGCAGAGGGGAGGAGCAGACACACTTCTGTCAACTGCTGCCCAGGATCTGACTCATGCTGAACTGAAAATGGTAATAGTTTCTATTCTTTTACATGGGTGCAATGTTTGGTGGTAAATAAATACATATTTATATTCATATATACAACGGAATTTAAACTTGTGAAAAAATACCCCCTTTTGAATTAATTTGCTGGATGTGTGTGCATGAATAATAGTTTTAACTTTTTAGCATATATGCTTGTATTTTGTTGAATTGCTTTACTTGTACAAAAGCGAGAAACAAAAATGTATATTTTTACAGTTGTTTACAAAATGCTTTGTGTCCTCTGGCTTTAAACATGGAAGAAAATTGATGCAGAAGGAGTCAGTAAGGGAAGAAATGAGAAGCGAAAACATAGTAGGTGAGACATCCTAATTCTGTTGGTGTTGAGGGGAATGTTGTAGAAACAAAAGTTTGATTTTACATTTCAAAATTAAGATGGGATCCAATTACATATTTCCAAGTATAAATGCTCTTAGAAGAGTACTTGAACTTAAAAGAAATTGTTAGATCAGCCTTGCATTCTTCTATGTGGATTAATTTTTGTCCAACAAACTACCTTAAAAAGATGAAGTAGGGCTTCCCTGGTGGTTCAGTGGTTGAGAATCTGCCTGCTAATGCAGGGGACATGGGTTCGAGCCCTGGTCTGGGAAGATCCCACATGCCGCGGAGCACCTAGACCCGTGAGCCACAACTACTGAGCCTGCGCATCTGGAGCCTGTGCTCCGCAGCAAGAGAGGCTGTGATAGTGAGAGGCCCACACACCGCGATGAAGAGTGGCCCCCGCTTGCCACAACTAGAGAAAGCCCTCACATAGAAACGAAGACCCAACACAGCCAAAAGTAAATAAATAAATTAAAAAAAAAGTAACAAATGTTCAAGTACAATTGGTGTCTTAAAAAAAAAGATACTATGCTGTCTCTCAAATAATATGTATTGAATAAAATTTTTTAAAAAAAGATGGTCCTCACGCTGCAGCCCCCGCCATAGCCGCCGCGGAGCCCACTGCCACCCCTTCTGAGAAGATGGCTGTGCCTCCCACGTATGCTGATCTTGGCAAATCTGCCAGGGATGTCTTTACCAAGGGCTATGGGTTTGGCTTAATAAAACTTGATTTGAAAACAAAATCTGAGAATGGACTGGAATTTACAAGCTCAGGTTCAGCCAACACCGAGACCACCAAAGTGACGGGCAGTCTGGAAACCAAGTACAGATGGACCGAATATGGTCTGACGTTTACGGAGAAATGGAACACTGACAACACACTAGGCACGGAGATTACTGTGGAAGATCAGCTTGCACATGGCCTGAAGCTGACCTTCGATTCATCCTTCTCACCAAACACTGGGAAAAAGAATGCTAAAATCAAGACAGGGTACAAGCGGGAACATATCAACCTGGGCTGTGACGTGGATTTCGACATTGCCGGGCCTTCCATCCGGGGTGCTCTGGTGCTGGGTTACGAGGGCTGGCTGGCTGGCTACCAGATGAATTTTGAGACTGCAAAGTCTCGAGTGACCCAGAGCAACTTTGCAGTTGGCTACAAGACTGATGAGTTCCAGCTTCACACTAATGTAAATGATGGGACAGAGTTTGGTGGCTCCATTTATCAGAAGGTGAATAAGAAGTTGGAGACTGCTGTTAATCTAGTCTGGACAGCGGGAAACAGTAACGCTCGCTTCGGAATAGCAGCCAAGTACCAGATCGACCCTGACGCCTGCTTCTCGGCTAAAGTGAACAACTCCAGCCTGATAGGGTTAGGATATACTCAGACCCTAAAGCCAGGTATCAAACTGACACTGTCAGCTCTGCTGGATGGCAAGAATGTCAACGCTGGTGGCCACAAACTTGGTCTAGGACTGGAGTTTCAAGCATAAATGGATACTGTACAATCGTTTAATTTTAAACTATTTTGCAGCATAGCTACCTTCAGAATTTAGTGTCCCTTTTAATGTTGTATGTCTGGGATGCAAGTATTGCTAAATATCATGTTAGACTTCCAGGTTAAAGATGATTCAGCTTTAGGGTGTTACCCTTTCAGAGGTACAGAAGAAACCCAATTCAAAAAAGGTCCTTTCAGCTGTAGACTTGAGGGGGAGCTTGCTGGCCCCTCTAGAGATGTCAGGTTTCTTTTTTACCTAGAAATGGCTGCAAGTGGAAGTTGATAATTTGCAGGCACTTTGTAAATTTGTATTGAGTAAATGAATGAAATTGTGACTTCCTGAGAATTGAACTTTGGTTTCCTACCCTGATTGAGGAGAGGCTGTTTGATGGTGTATACAAACTCATCTGAAAGGGACTTTTTTAGGCAGGGACTTTTTCCACCCCAATCCATCACCTCTTTTACACCAAAAGTAGTCTGCAGGGCGTGGTAGCTGTTTCTTTTGTGCCATTTTGGGGTGGAGAAGGTGGATGTGATGAAGCCAATAATTCAGGACTTAACTGTGTTTTTTCCCATGTTGTGTTTTTTTGCCCTTGCACCAGAGTATGAAATAGCTTCTAAGAGCTCCAGCTGCAAGCTGGGAAGAGTCTCTGTGACTGTAATCACATGGTGACAACACTCAGAATCTAAATTGAACTTCTGTTGTATTCTCGCCACTCAGTTTATTTTTTAGTTTAATGGGTACATTTTAGAGTCTTCCATTTTGTGTGGAATTAGTTCCTCCCCTTCAAATGCTGTAATTAACATCACTTAAAATAAAACTTGAATAAAATATTGAAACCTTAAAAAAAAAAAAAAAAAAGATGAAGTATATATACTATGTGGACTATTCTTAATCTCACTCTTTCCCACCTCCTCCACCTGCAAAGGCAGTACTCGCAAGCCTTCAACAAAGAGAATTTTATATCTCGTAGGATAATGTTTCACTTTAAGACAACTAACATGAAAAATCACTTAGTGATAAGAATAGCATTTAAACAATACAGTTAACCTGAGATATAAATATATCTATCCACCTAGAGGATACATGAAATTTTAATAATATTAATAATGAATTATTATTGTGACTATTATAAAGGAATAATAAAGCCAACTTATGTGGTGAGTGAACCTCTGCTTACTGAAGGCATTAAAATCTGCTGAGCAATATACTAAGATGGGCTTGGTATATGCATGTTGTCTTGTGAGTTAAATGTGTGGGAACGAGTGTGGAGGAGATAGGTGGTGGAACATGGGGAATAGAGGTGATAAAGAGGCAGATGAAGGAAAAGGGAAGATAAATATGTGAGACTTGGGGTGCTATAAGAAAGTTTGTGCACCCTTAAATTCTTGGATCCTAAGTTGTCTGTCAGAAGTTTTCTTTTGTAATAACCATATCCCAATTTTAAGTTTGAAAGATATTTTAGTGAAATCTTTTTTGCTTCCTTAATAATTCAGAGACCTCCATGATGGAAGAGCCAAATTCCCTGCAAGAGTTAAGTCAATCCAAAACTTGGAAGGAAGCGACTGATGGATCTAAGTGTAGCTCTTGTGAGGATACCAATAAAAATATTAACTCTGATGTAAGTTAACCAAAGGGAGTAATAAAAATATTATTATCTTCCTGTCACATACAGTGAAGGAACATTGATACTCTGGTATATCGTCTTATATTTATAGTTTATATTTCATCTTATGGTATTCTATAACTTCTTTAGTATGTAGCAGTACTACAGGGTAAAACATAATTTTCATCTGCAGAGCAGTATTTTCTAGAAGTTTAGGATAGTAAATCACAAGATAAGTAGTTTCATACTGAAATAGTATTTTGCATAGTACACTGAATAAATTATTATACCTGAATCTGGTTATATGCTGAGGTCTCACATTCAATATGTCATGGAATCCTTTAGAACTCTAGAAAATACACCTATGTTTTGCTTCTGATCATAAGTTCACCCTTCTTAACTCTAAAAATAATATGTGTTAGACCCACCAATTATCTTAGCCTTGAATCTGAAAGACTAAAAATCCATGACCCAAAATTTTTTTTTTAATTTTTACTTGAAGACATAATTTTTATTTGAAAAACAGTTATTAAAAAAATGTAGGGGCTTCCCTGGTGGCGCAGTGGTTGAGAGTCCGCCTGCCGATGCAGGGGACATGGGTTTGTGCCCCAGTCTGGGAAGATCCCGCATGCCGCGGAGCGGCTGGGCCCGTGAGCCATGGCCACTGAGCCTGCACGTCTGGAGCCTGTGCTCCGCAACGGGAGAGGCCACAGCAGTGAGAGGCCCGCGTACCGCAAAAAAAAAAAAATGTAGTTGGAAACAGTGTGCTGTAAAATATTTTCCCAATGTCACTTTATTGACTTGCACAAGTGTAAATATACCACACCAGATAAAAATAAACCAGTGCTTTTCTGGTTTGTTCCATCATCACTGAATTTTGATAACCACTCAGGGAATTGAGAGTCAATCCACATTGAAACTGAATGCCCTTGGAAGGAAAGACAATTTCATAATACATTAAAACAGAATGTGTTTTAATTTGATCATATACTGGATATTGAGATACTGGGTTGCCAGTACTACTCTCTTCCTTATTTGGATTCAGACATTTCTTAGAATGCACCTACTGAAATTATGATTAGGCAAATCTGTTTAGTTTATTATTTTTTGACTTAGTGACAAAATTTTGGTGCTTGCAGTGAAGGAAAGACTGTTGCACTACTTCTTTTGAACCTTTTACTCCTTTGCCCTATACTTATGCTTTAACCTTCAATTCCATTCTTATTCTGCTTCCAAAAATGTTGAACAGATATGAAATATAGTCAGTAATGGAAGCACAGTCAATTTAAATGGACAGAAAAATATTGATTCTGATAATCATTTTCAAATCTTTCCAAAATTTAAACCATTTTTTGTAAAATAACTGCACAATTGAGAGTATCTAAAATGTAGACTATTCATAGAAATTAAAAGGGAAAAAACATGATAGGGCTCCACAAACATGTATATTAAAGAATAAAATGCAACCTCATACTCATGAAAATTTTTAAAAGCTAAAATGAAAAATCAAGTAAGCTATGTTGTGGGAAGCTTCTCACTTAATCACAACCACAGATAACAGCTGGGGAATGAAGCTTGGAGACAGGCTGAAGATGAAAAAGGGGCCAAAAGCTTCCATAGCAATGAGAAAGGAGGGCGTTGGTGAATGGAGAACTTCTCTTTTTCCATCTTCCTTTATGTCTTCGCTCCCCTTCCAGAGGACACAGTTTTTCTTCCCTCTTGCTAGTGGCAGCTCCAGCAGCAGTGGCAAGAATCCTGTCATGGCTCTAGGTAGGGATATTAATATCCCTTCCACCATTCTCATTCCCTCTGCTTACAGTTCCTCTTCCTCTGCCACCTGGTTCTGGCATGAGAATAGAGGTAGGGGACTGGGGCAAAGACAAACTGCTTCAAAGAAAGTGGTCTCAGCTGTGCAGCAGCAGAGACTTTTGATATGACATCTGTAGTGTTGAGGGAAATAGGAAGGGAAAAGATAGGTAGCAAGGAGGGCAGAACATGCAAGTTCTTCATTGCGAGAAGCATAAAGAAAACAGGAATATTTAAGTCAGGGATTGCCTATTTGGGATATTTCAGAAATAATATCTTGAGAATGCAGGTAGTATTTTAAATTAGTTTTAGAAATGAACATCCATGTGATTAAAGCATTTAACAAAATGAGATTGTTCCTGTGATGACTACTACTACTGTGATAACTTACCTATATTTCCCTAATTTGCTTTAGCAGGGTATTGCTGAAATGGTATCTTCAGCTGCTGAGGAATCATCTTTAATGAATGCCATCTTAGCACAAGAAATTGAAAATTGTCCAATTGAATTGGTAAATAGATGTATAGTCTTAAGAACGTTATTTAAAACTTTGTTCCTAAATAGTTAACACCTTATTTACCTAAAAATTGTTTTTAGCTGTCATGTTACTCTCTAAAATTACAATTTAAATTTGTGTTCTTAACAAAGATGTGTATGAGTAGCTTGATAAAACATATTCAGAATTCCTTTGATCTTTTATTCTTTAACTTATTTTGAAACTTTAAGTAATTTTAAAGAAATGTATGGGATTTTTATGCTTATCAAAGGTAGTCATGGGTTTAAAATGTTGAGAATCATTGTTTTAAGTTATTCTTATAACATCTGTAAAGAAGCAGAGCTATATTATGGCTATGTCCTAGGGCATTTGAAATTTTATTTTATTTAAAGAAAAATGTATGGGCATTATTTCCCAAAACAATGACTCACGGTCTGTACCAAGACCTTGGCTGATATAGACCAAGGTCTGAGTCAAGACTTTTAGAGATCAGAAAAAGGGAATGGTCTGCACAGAGGACCACAAGTCAATAGCAAAGCCAGAGCTAACATGTGACTCACCTGACTCCATATAGATTACTGTCTTATTTCTCTTGTCCTTGTCCCATAGTGCTGAAGGCATTTTTTAAGATTGTAATGAATTTTAACAAAAGTTTCTTAGTTAAATAATATCAAAACACCTACTAATGTCTAATGTTAGTTTATTTTTAAATAAATTATCTTTACAATGAGTTCCAAGACTATTAAATTGTTTTTTCATATGACTGACTTCTCCGGATAATCTAGGACAGAAAAAATACATGAAATTTTTACCTGAAACACCCAAACAGCTGAGCCAGAAGAGAGCTGAGTCACTTTCACCTTTCTCTTTGCTTCTAGACACAGGTTATTTTCATACATGGTCAAGAAAACCACAACACAGCACAATTCAGCTGTTTTAATAATCCACGGGGCTTTCCACACAATGGACTCAGCTGTAGGGTGTCCAGATAGATCAAGTGGATAGATCAAGGCTTCAGCAAAATGCACAGGCTATTTTTTTCTGAGCCTTTTCCTGATTGGTTTAGTTGTGCAATATAGGTGAAGCTGCAGTCTCATGGATCTTTAACAAAGAGTTGGGCCATTGCTTTTTACATTTGAAAAATATATTTGTGTATTTAACAATAAAATAAACGTTAGTAATTGGGTGAACTAGTTTATCCCAGAATAAACCAGAAAGGAATAAACATAAATTTTACCTGGAGGAATTTAGAAAACTCTTCAGAATAAAATTGACCATGTTTTCAGATCACTATCTTTGGAATGTAAGAAAGGATGCTGTATAGGCAAAACCAGGAAGCCAGTACAGCTGGCAAGAATGGGGACTTGGCAGTCCCCTTAGCCTCAAAAGATTTAAAATATCATACAGGATATTCTGAAGCTCTCTGAAATCATCTCGGAGTTCATGAAATTGAATGCAATTGTAAGAAGTGTCTGGGCTCCAGAGGTATACACGAAAGCTTGACAAACAGTGGAGCTGTGATAAGGGTGACACAGAAGCTGTTAGGTTTCATGGTCAGAGATAGCATTGGGAAAATTATAAAGTAGGTCAGATCTGTGCCACTTGCCTCCCCCAACCCTCTATAGGCTTGCTTTTTTTTTTTTTTGCGTTAACGCGGGCCTCTCCCTGTTGTGGACTCTTCCGTTGTGGAGCACAGGCTCCGGACACGCAGGCTCAGTGGCCATGGCTCACGGGCCCAGCCATTCTGCGGCAAGTGGGATCTTCCCAGACCAGGGAACGAACCCGTGTCCCCTGCATCAGCAGGCAGACTCTCAACCACTGCGCCACCAGGGAAGCCCTGTAGGCTTGCTTTTTTATCAGACTCATCAGCACCTTTCCTATGCCCAGTTCTGTTCTCAACTTATAAGGTGTTAGTTGGTAAGGGCTTAGAATGAGTTCCTATGAAGGGATTTCAACTCTACAATTTTAAAATATTAAGGTGTTTCTGAAAGTGGCTAAAAACTGAAAAGATTGAATCTATTCAAATAACATGAAAGGCCGTGGGTTGATCTTTTTCGGACAAGGCATCCTTGAAATTCGTAAGATTCCTAACCCAATTGTACATACTAAACATCAGGTATTGCTACAGCTTTTATATCACCAGATAAATTCATATAAAGGCCTTTACAAGGTAGTTCTTCTATAGCTTTTTGTTTACTCCTGTCATCTGAGTTCAGATTGACCAGAGCTGGGACAGTCCTAGCCAAAAAGTGGTCATCTTTACTTTTAAAAGTAAGTGCACAATGCCTGGGATGCATCACCAATAGAGATGGCAGAATCTCCAACTCTGGAACCCCTTGTCAGAAGATAGCCTGGGAGTATAGATATAATCCTGTAAAGACTGAGCTATATTTGTATGTTAGTCTTATTCTCTCAATTATCAGACTATAAGCTCCTTATTTGGCAGGACCCAGTGTTACAGTTGTGTTTCTTGCGGCAGCTAACACTATGGTTGGCAAATAGTAAACATTCAGTAAAATCTGGTTAAATGAAATATTATATCAATTATTCAAACAGGAGTCATTGGGGAGTGAACAAAATATTGAGGTGGAGAGATGGAATCGAAGAATACTTCAGATGTTACATAGCTTGCGGGTAAGACTTAGTAGGGTTTGTCAACCCTATTTTTATTTTTAAAAATAAGTAAAATGTTGAATTCAACCTTCTAAATATTAATAAAAATAAAACAATTTTCATTGTGTTTTCGTTGAGGCCAAATTACACTAGAGTGAAATGATTTTTAAGCTATATACCCGAGGCTAAATGTGAGTTTGTTTTTAGTGCCTACATGTTCTAATCAATTCTTACCTATTTTCACGTCCCTAGACATCTATTCTATGTCCCATTCTTGTGTTTAGTAATCTGTCAACTAATTCTCAATGTGAAACTAAATTTATAACAGTTTAAGAATGAAACAGGGCTTCCCTGGTGGCGCAGTGGTTGAGAGTCCGCCTGCCGATGCAGGGGACATGGGTTTGAGCCCTGGTCCGGGAAGGTCCCACATGCCACGGAGCGGCTGGGCCCGTGAGCCATGGCCACTGAGCCTGCGCGTCCGGAGCCTGTGCTCCACAACGGGAGAGGCCACAACAGTGAGAGGCCCACGTACTGCAACAAAAAAAAGAATAAAACAGATAATTTTAAAATTTAACTTATATTTTTATCAAAATAATACATGTATATAATTTTGAAAGTTCAGTAGTACTATGCTTAAGGCCGAAAGGGAAACACACAAGTCTTTTGTCCCACCCCTCCTTATTCCTAACTTCTGCTTACCAGAGGAAACTATATAAAGTGTTTCTTTTAGTATTTATATCTATGTTTCTAATTACATGTTCTTACTGCTCTTTCCTAATATTTCAGCTTTATATTTTATCTGTTGACTTCTTTTAGAAGAAAATGAAAATTTAGCTTAGTTATATCTCCGCAACCCCAGTCTATTTTCAGCACAGTATTCAATGCTTACAATGTTGTAATTAGAATAGTCATGATGCAGGTTTGATTGTGACACAGAGCCAAAATGTCAGTGGCTTTAAAAGATAGAAGTTTATTTCTCTGTCAGGTAGAGTACTATCTGGTATGGCAGCTATGTTCACAAAGTTGTCAGAGGCCCAGGTTCCCTTTATCTCATTTTCTTTATTCTTGGGATCCAAAATGGCTAACTATTCACCATGTCTGCATTCCAATCAGCAGCAAAGTTTCCTTTAAGGGTACATCCCAGAAATTGTATGTATCACTTTTCACATTTAACTGACCAGCACTTAATCACCTTGCCACATCTAACTGGGAAATATAGTCCTTAACTGGCAACCATGGGACCAGCTAATAATTCTATTACTATGGAGGAAGAAGAGAATGGATATTAAGGGACAACCATCAGTTGCCACCACTATGTAAAAATTAGTTTAAATTGAGGCTTCATAAGCATAATTACATTTCTTGTCAACTTTATGGGTTTTTTATTTTGGCGTTAATCTTTACCTCATTTTTCCCATTTGCTTAGTATCGATATACCCATCCTTAATTCTTTTCCAAAACTCTCTGACAATAAAATAAAACCCCTTTTAGTATGGTCAAATACATCAATTGATTCATCAGTTCCTTTTTTTTTTCTTGAAAATATCCTTCCCAGAGCTCATCCTCCTCTTGTTCTAATCTAGACGAGTTGCTCTCTAGGTCTGCTCCACAGTTTTTGTCTTGGGACATTCCTTTACCATAACATGAGAATTCCTTTGTCTCTTTCCTATGTTAGTTCCTCTATTTTTGGTGCTTTGATCTTTATCTTGAATTTTTTTGGTGGTTAACATCCTCTCATAATTTCCTGAGACAAAGAGTGCATAGGAGGTCAACTAATCTATGACAAAGGAGGCAAGGATATACAGTGGAGAAAAGACAGTCTCTTCAATAAGTGCTGCTGGGAAAACTGGACAGCTACATGTAGAAGAATGAGATCAGAACACTCCCTAACACCATATACAAGAATAAACTCCAGGGCTTCCCTGGTGGCGCAGTGGTTGAGAGTCCGCCTGCCGATGCAGGGGAAATGGGTTCGTGCCCCTGTCTGGGAAGATCCCACATGCCGCGGAGCGGCTGGGCCCGTGAGCCATGGCCACTGGGCCTGTGCGTCCGGAGCCTGTGCTCCGCAACGGGAGAGGCCACAACAGTGAGAGGCCCACATACCACAAAAAAAAAAAAAAGAATAAACTCCAAATGGATTAAAGACTTAAATGTAAGACCGGACGCTATAAAACTCTTAGAGGAAAACATAGGAAGAACACTCTTTGACATAAATCACAGCAAGATCTTTTTTGACCCACCTCCTAGAGTAATGGAAATAAAAACAAAAATAAACAAATGGTACCTAATGAAACTTCAAAGCTTTTGCACAGCAAAGGAAACTATAAATAAGACGAAAAGGCAACCTTCCGAATGGGAGAAAATATTTGCAAATGAATCAATGGACAAAGGATTAATTTCCAAGATATATAAACAGCCCCTGCAGCTCAATATTAAAAAAACAAACAAACCAATCCAAAAATAGGCAGAAGACCTAAGTAGACATTTCTCCAAAGACATACAGATGGCCAAGAAACACATGAAAAGCTGCTCAACATCACTAATTATTAGAGAAATGCATATCAAAACTACAATGAGGTATCACCTCACACTGGTTAGAATGGGCATCATCAGAAAATTTACAAACAACAAATGCTGGAGAGGGTGTGGAGGAAAGGGAACCCTTATGCACTGTGGGTGGGAATGTAAATTGATAGAGCCACTATGGAGAACAGTATGGAGGTTCCTTAAAAAACTAAAAATAGAAATACCATGTGACCCAGAAATCCCAATACTGGGCATATATCCAGAGAAAACCATAATTCGAAAAGACACATGCATCCCAATGTTCACTGCAGCACTATTTACAATAGCCAGATCATAGAAGCAACCTAAATACCCATTGACAGACGAATGGATAAGGAAGATGTGGTACATATATACCATGGAATATTACTCAGCCATAAAAAGGAACGAAATTTGGTCATTTGTACAGACGTGGATGGACCTAGAGACTGTCATACAGAGTGAAGTAAGTGAGAAAGAGAAAAACAAATATCGTATATTAACACATATATGTGGAACCTAGAAAACTGGTACAGATGAACCAGTTTGCAGGGCAGAAATAGAGACACAGATGTAGAGAACAAAGATGGACACCAAGGGGGAAAGTGGTGGGGGGGCGGGGGGCGGGTGGTGGTATGAATTGGGAGATTGGGATTGACATGTATACACTAATATGTATAAAATAGATAACAAGAACCTGCTGTATAAAAAATAAATTAATTTAATTTAATTTTTAAAAAAAGAGGGCTTCCCTGGTGGCGCAGTGGTTAAGAATCCGCCTGCCAATTCAGGGGACACAGGTTCGAGCCCTGGTCCAGGAAGATCCCACATGCCATGGAGCAAGGAAGTCCATGCGCCGCAACTACTAAGCCTGCGTGCCACAACTACTGAAGCCTGCGCGCCTAGTGCCCATGCTCTGCAACAAGAGAAGCCACCACAGTGAGAAGCCCGCGCACCACAACAAAGAGTAGCCCCCGCTCACCTCAACTAGAGAAAGCCCACGCGCAGCAATGAAGACCCAACACAGCCATAAATAAAAATTTAATTAATTAATTAATTAATTAATTAATTTTTTTAAAAAGAGTTCATAAGAGATAGAGACCCTACATACAAGTCTGAAAATGTCTTTATTTTACCTTTAACTTTATTGGATGTATCTGAACATAGTTTGAAAATAATACCTCTCAGATCTTGAAGGCTTTGTAACATTTCTAGGCATCTGTGTTGTTATTGAAAAGTCAGATGCTGCTTGGTTGGTGGTCTTTTGTAGGTGACCTTTATTTTCTCTCTGGAAGCTTTTAGATCTTTTCTTTATCCCCAGTGGCCTGAAATTTCATGATGATGTGCTCTGGTATGGGTCTTTTTCATTTATTGTGCTAAACATGTAATAGATTCTTTATTCTGAGAGTTCATGTTCTTGCATTGGAAATTGTTTTGTATTTCTTGGATTTCCTCCTTGTTAATCTAGTCTCTTTTTCTGCACTACCTATGGGTCAGATGTTGGATCTTCTGGGGTTTTTTTTTTTCTGCGGTACGCGGGCCTCTCACTGTTGCGGCTTCTCCTGTTGCGGAGCACAGGCTCCGGACGTGCAGGCTCAGAGGCTATGGCTCACGGGCCTAGCTGCTCCACGGCATGTGGGATCTTCCCAGACCGGAGCACGAACCCATGTCCCCTGCATCGGCAGGCAGACTCTCAACCACTGCGCCACCAGGGAAGCCCGCACCTTTACTTTTTAAAAAATCTTTTACCCCCTGTGTTAATTTTGTCTTTTTATTTTTCTGCTCTCTAAGAGATTTCTTCAACTTCATCTTTATTGCTTTTTGTTTGTTTGTTTTCCAAGACTTTTTTCTTAGTTATTAATTATTCTTTTATTTTATAGCATCCTAATCTTTTTATTTATTTATTTTAACAGCTTTATTGAGGTATGATTAACACAACTATAAACTGTACCTATTTAAGATATACAGTTAGATAAATTTTGATGTATGTATATAGCTGTGAAACTATCACCAAAATCAAGACAGTGAACATATCTACAGCCTCCAGAAGTTTCCTTGTGTCTCTTGATAATCCCTTGTCTCATCTCTCCCACTTGTCCCCCTCCCCCATCCCCAAACAACCACTGATGCTTTCTCTCAATATCATCCTAATCATTTTTTGTGGATGCAGTATCTTCTCTTAATTTTCAGGGGCTATAGTTTTCTTCAGTTGCCTGTATTGTGTATTGTCTGCTTCCTTAGTGATTCTCTTGAATGCATTCTTTTCTGCTCTAGAATGTTAGAAATTTTATCCAAATGTCTGTTAGATCTCTTTTTTTTTTTTTAAAGAGTGAGACACCAAAAAGCTGATTGGAGGTTAGATAAACATGGATGGGGCTTGTAGACTTGTGGTCTTTATAGTGAGATAATTGGGTGGTGCCCCCCCAATACACACACACACAAATGTCATTATCTATAGGATTTTTTTCCTTGGAATGTTCACTTTCCCAGCTTAATCTTCAGATCTACTGCCTAGGAGATATACCATGGTTCAGGAACCAAAGGGAGTAAGGGAGAGGCTGCAGTCTCACTGTTTAGACATTAGAATTTCCCCTATTCCCCCAGTCTGTAACACTTCCCCTCCACCATTCACAGTGCCTGTTATTCCAAGTCTAGAGCCTCACTGGTTGATATCTCCAGAAAGACAACTTCCTGCTTCCTGCTAGGTATGGGAGTAGTGGTCTGGTCTTCAGGTTCTGTGAGGTGCTGGAGTAGACCTGAGGATCTAACTGTTCCCAAGTAGCCTTTTAAGGGACTCTCATGTTTTTAGCTTCACCACTCATTTCCAGCTTATGACATACTGCTACCTACAATTCCTGAGCTTTTCCTAGGTTTTGCTTCACTTTGGGGTTTTGTTTTCTGTTTTATTCAAGTGTGTTTATAGGGATGGTATCCCTCTCATCTTGATTCAGGATGCTTTTAGTGCTGCTTCTGTCTGAAGGAGCATCCTTCTGTAAGCCTTGCTCTTATTCCTGTAGGTTGGCAAGAACAAGGAGCAACCAACACACAAAACTACTGTTTGTGCATGGTTAGAGATGGTAGTGATTTTATGGCATCCTGGGTATTTCATAACCATGGAGTAGGAATTGGGGCTCTGGACCAGGTGCTTCTTCTCATGTTTCCTCTTCTCTTTTGGAGAGGGATGAAGGAGATCCTTTGCAAGAGGCACGTACTCACGGGGAGGCTGTCACTGCTGGAAATGCTTTTTTTTTTTTTTTTTTTTTTACAGTTTTCATGTTTTATTGTACTTAAATTTCACCATTAAATACTGAGCAGAAGTACATGCTGGCCTTATGTCCAGATTTTTGAAATGTAAAGATAAACGGACGGATGGCCTTAAGGATGTGATATATTAGACATTGTAGAATATATTAAATAATTAGAGAATCTGGGGGTAGTAACATTCTGTCTATATACATTTACACAATTAGTGGCACAAGTAAACTCTATAGGGACAGGAAGACAGATGTAAAGCTTTGGGTTGCAGTTAGAGGAAAAGCCCATTCAGGACTGAACTGAGAGGTCCTTGCTTGCTGAGAGAATCTCCCCTTGACTTCAGACTTTAGACAAACTAAGTAGTTTTTTGGGTCAGTATACAAAAACCACTGAATTGTACAAAACCCCTATTAGTCATGAGAAGCAGTAGCAACAAGATAGATTAAGGAATTGGCTCAAGCCAATTCAGATTGTAGGGTCTGGCCAGTCAGAAGTGAGCAGGGCTAGCTGGAGGCTGAAAATCCAATTGGATGTTGCAGTTCAAGTCTGGGATCTATAGATTAGAACAGCCAGCAAGAAACTCAGTCTAGAGGCAGAATGGTTAGTGCATTCCTCAAAAATCCTTTTTCTCCAAATAAGTTCCTAAAAGACTTTCCTCAAACAGGGTCAAATTTCTGTATCTCAAGTTGGCTTGCTTTTTGCTGGCTTTCCTCTCTGCTGGCATGTAGGGTTCGGCTTTCTCTAAGTCTGATAGTCTTCCACTTTGTATTTCTCTCCTTCCTTTATTCCTTTACCTTCATTTTAGAGGAGTTTCTGGAGGAAACAGAATAATCCTCTCAGGATGTTTTTCAAAAGGATTCTTGGAATTGAGAAGGCTGTCCCTGCTCTCTCCCTGGGGAAAAAGCCACCCGGTCCACATTTTGTCTCCTCAAGAGGGGGGGATACATGAAGGCTTGGCATGCCATCTCTGAAAGGTTGCTGACACTGGGCTGCTCCTTTGGTTGAGATAAAGTATGATAAATTATTTAACTTATTAATTTGTTAAATGTTATGGACTGGCAAAAAAACAAAACAAAACAAAACAAAAAAACCCTTGTATATGTTATTTTTTTAAAAAATGCTTCACAGCTATCAAATGAATACAGTACTCACAGGGATACTGACCAGTATTCACCACAGTATTTCTAACTAAAAAACAATACTCCTGTTCTAGAAATCTGATTCCAAGTACATAGTCTAATTAAATACGTTATTGTACCTCAGTTTTTTCTAGTAGATTCACAGGTGTCCTAGAGTGAATCCAACATCTTTTTAATCTGTGCAAAGAAACTGAGAGATGTATTTAGTCATATTCCCCTGCCATTACATTTACCACTAGAGTTGTTTAGTCACCCCCATCCTGCAGTACCTTTAAAGAAAACAAGCCTGATAGGCTGATAATTTTCATTGATTTTGAAGATTCCCAAGGTCCTGTGGACTTTTTTCTGCCTGCAAGTCTAAATTAATTTGCACTTTCTCCAGGAGCCATTTATGTTAACATCAATTTTTTAAAAGACCTAACATTTGTATAACACATTAGAAATTTGTGAACACTTTAGAGTTCTTTTGCATGTATTTTCTCAATGAACCAAGCTGTGCTCAATGACCTATGATGTTTTTTATGTTTCCTAATGAGTCATTTGCATTTCTCCATTTAAGAATTTCACAGTCACTTATCAAAAATATCAATATTTTGTTGTTCATTATGCATCCACAGCCTGCTTTATTTCTAATCATCTTGTTTCCCTTTCCTTTCTTCTTTTATAATTGTTTCCCCAGGAATCCAACAAGATGGGAATGCAGTACTTTAGTCTGATGAAGCTCTGCAGAAATAATGACCGAAAACAAGCTGCAGCCAAATTTTATAGTTTTCTTGTCCTAAAAAAACAGCGGGCTATTGAGCTGAGCCAGAGTGCTCCCTATGCAGATATTATAGCTACAGTGGGACCAATGTTCTATAAAATGTGAAGGAAATCCAGAACATGCAGATTTATGTCACCATTGGAATTTCTTTATAGATTGTTCAGTTTAATGCCAAAGCTGTCTGGAAGCAGCTGAAGGTCTGACCCATTTCATAGATAGGTCGATCTCCTATTTCCTCTTTGTAAGCTCAGAATAACCATAGCTAGAATTGGAAACCTATATGCTTGCCGAAATACTTAATTATAGCTAAGTAATATTTTAACTTAGCTGACTTGAATGCATATCATTTACCATTTCCCTGACTTGAATGTTGCATTTAGAATACATTTTTAAATTACTATATGCCTTCAAGAAACATTCAAGGATTTTTTAAAAATTGGATTATTTACTTAAATTTTATGGAATTAATTAATAATTAACACTTTCTTATTTCCCCACAGACAATAATTTATTTGATTCTAATGCATATCATTCTTGATTTGATGTGCCCCGGCTTTTAATCGAATATCTTAATTGAAGAGTTATAAAATTCACCTTGGTTTTTAATTATCTGAGTGGCTTTAGTCTAATAATGTATCATTCAACCTATTTATATACTATTTAATGATTATTATGACCATTATTTATGTATCAGCAAAACTGCTTCTTAACATTAAAAAAATTAATGGATACTCATTCAGCATGTTGTCTGCAGCTACAATTCAAGTAAAGATCACTAAAATAAATGTTCTTTATGTGGTGTTTACTGAGCATTTTTGACATTAAAAATTAAATTAAAAATTACATTTAAAATTTCCTTAAATTTTTAATCAGCACACAGAAAAAATTGACTTTTTAATTTTGGTGCACAGTTCTATGAATTTTACATGTATAGATTCCTGTAACCACCACCAGAACTAGAATACAAAAAAACTATGTTGTACTATCCCTTAGTAGTCACACCCTTCCTCCATTCTAACTCCTGGCAAGTACTCTTCTACATGACTATAGTTTTAGCTTTTTAAGAATGTCATACAAATGGAATTACATAGTATGTAACCTTTTTGAGACTGGCTTCTTTCACTGGGTGTGTCTTTGAGCTCAGTACAAATTGTAGCAAGCATCAGTGGTTCAATCCTATGTATTGCTGAGTAGTGTTCTGTTGTCTGGATATACCACAGTTTATTTATCCATCTACCCCCTGAAGGACATTAAAGTTTCCAGCTTTTGACAATTATAAATAAATATGCTACATATACCTGTGTATAGTTTTTGTGTGAATATAAGTTTCTTCTCTAAGGTAAATATCTAGGCCTGGGTCATATGATAAGTGCATGGTTTTTGTTTTTATAATTGGAGTATAATTGCTTTACAATACTGTGTTAGTTTTTACTGTACAGCAAAGTGAATTAGCTATACGTATACATATATCCCCTCTTTTTTGGATTTCCTTCTCATTTAGGTCACCACAGAGCACTGACTAGAGTTCTCTGTGCTATACAGTAGGTTCTCATTAGCCATCTATTTTATACATAGTATCAATAGTGTATATATGTCAATCCCCATCTCCCAGTTCATCCCACCCCCCCCTTCCCCCTTGGTATCCATACGTTTGTTCTCTACATCTGTGTCTGTATTTCTGCTTTGTAAATAAGGTCGTCTATACCAATTTTTTCAGATTCCACGTATTTGTGTTAATATACGATACTTGTTTTTCTCTTTCTGACTAACTTCACTCTGTATGACAGTCTCTAGATCCATCCATGTCTCTACAAATGACCCAATTTCATTCCTTTTTATGGCTGAGTAATATTCCATCTTCTTTATCCATTCCTCTGTTGATGGACATTTAGGTTGTTTTCCATGTCCTGCCTATTGTAAATAGTGCTGCAATGAACATTGGGGCACATGTGTCTTTGAATTATGGTTTTCTCTGGGTATATGCCCAGTAGAGGGATTGCTAGGTCATATGGTATTTCTATTTTTACTTTTTTTTTTTTTTTTTGGTACGCGGGCCTCTCACTGCTGTGGCCTCTTCTGCCGCAGAGCACAGGCTCCGGATGCGCAGGCCCAGCGGCCATGGCTCACGGGCCCATCCGCTCCACAGCACGTGGGATCCTCCCAGACCGGGGCACGAACCTGTGTCCCCTGCATCAGCAGGCAGACTCTCAACCATTGCGCCACCAGGGAAGCCCTATTTTTACTTTTTTAAGGAACCTCCATACTGTTCTCCATAGTGGCTCTATCAATTTACATTTCCACCAACAATGCATGAGGGTTCCCTTTTCTTCACACCCTCTCCAGCATTTATTGTTTGTAGATTTTTTTGTTGGTTTGTTGGTTTATTTTTTTACCATCTTTATTGGAATATAATTGCTTTACAATGGTGTGTTAGTTTCTGCTTTATAACAAAGTGAATCAGCTATACATACACACATATCACCATATCCCCTCCCTCTTGTGTCTCCCTCCCACCCTCCCTATCCCACCCCTCTAGGTGGTCACAAAGCACCCAGCTGATTTCCCTGTGCTATACTGCTGCTTCTCACTAGCTATCTATTTTACATTTGGTAGTGCATATGTGTCCATGCCACTCTCTCACTTCGTCCCAGCTTACACTTCCCCCTCTCCATGTCCTAAAGTCCATTCTCTATGTCTGCATCTTTATTCCTGTCCTGCCCCTAGGATCTTCATAACCAATTTTTTCCCCTTAGATTCCATATATATGTGTTAGCATACGGTATTTGTTTTTCTCTTTCTGACTTACTTCACTCTGTATGACAGACTCTAGGTCCATCCACCTCACTACAAACAACTCAATTTCGTTTCTTTTTATGGCTGAGTAATATTCCATTGTATATATGTGCCACATCTTCTTTATCCATTCATCTGTTGATGGACACTTAGGTTGCTTCCATGTCCTGGCTATTGTAAATAGAGCTGCAGTGAACATTGTGGTACATGACTCTTTTTGAATTATGGTTTTCTCAGGGTATATGCCCAGTAGTGGGATTGCTGGGTCATATGGTAGTTCTATTTTTGGTTTTTTAAGGAACCTCCATACTGTTCTGCACAGTGGCCATATCAATTTTCATTCCCAGCAAGAGTGCAAGAGGGTTCCCTTTTCTCCACACCCTCTCCAGCATTTATTGTTTGTAGATTTTTTGATGGTGGCCATTCTGACTGGTGTGAGGTGATACCTCATTGTAGTTTTTTCTTTTTAATTTTAGAATTTTATTACTTTTTTATACAGCAAGTTCTTATTACTTACCCATTTTACACATATTACTGTATATATGTCAATCCCAACCTCACAATTCATCACACCACCACCACCACCCGCCCCACCCCTTTCCCCCCTTGGTGTCCATAAATTTGTTCTCTATATCTGTGTCTCTATTTCTGCCCTGCAAACCGGTTCATCTGTACCAGTTTTCTAGGTTCCACATATATGCGTTAATATACGATATTTGTTTTTCTCTTTCTCACTTACTTCACTCTGTATGACAGTCTCTAGATCCATCCACGTCTCTACAAATGACCCAATTTCATTCATTTTTATGGCTGAGTAATATTCCATTGTATATATGTATCACATCTTTTTATACATTCATCTGTTGATGGGCATTTAGGTTGCTTCCATGACCTGGTTTTGTAAATAGTGCTGCAATGAACATTGGGATGCATGTGTCTTTTCGAATTATGGTTTTCTCTGGATATATGCCCAGTATTGGGATTTCTGGGTCATATGGTAATTCTATTTTTAGGTTTTTAAGGAACCTCCATACTGTTCTCCATAGTGGCTCTATCAATTTACATTCCCACCAACAGTGTATGAAGGTTCCCTTTTCTCCACACCCTCTCCAGCATTTGTTGTTTGTAGATTTTCTAATGATGCCCATTCTAACTGGTATGAGGTGATACCTCATTGTAGTTTTGATTTTCAGTTCTCTAATAATTAGTGATGTTGAGCAGCTTTTCATATTCTTCTTGACCATCTGTATGTCTTCTTTGGAGAAATGTCCATTTAGGTCTTCTGCCCATTTTTGGATTGGGCTGGTTTTTTTTTAATATTCAGCTGCATGAGCTGTTTATATATTTTGGAGATTAATCCTTTGTCCATTGATTCGTTTGCAAATATTTTCTCCCATTCTGAGGGTTGTCTTTTCATCTTCTTTGTAGTTTCCTTTGCTTTGAAAAAGCTTTTAAGTTTCATTAGGTCCCATTTGTTTATTTTTTTTATTTCCATTACTCTAGCAGGTGGATCAAAAAAGATCTTGCTGTGATTTATGTCAAAGAGTGTTCTTCCTATGTTTTCCTCTAAGAGTTTTATAGTGTCTGGTCTTACATTTAGGTCTTTAATCTATTTAAAGTTTATATTTGTGTATGGTGTTAGGGAGTGTTCTAATTTCATTCTTTTACAATTAGCTGTCCAGTTTTCCCAGCAGCACTTATTGAAGAGACTGTATTTTCTCCATTGTATATCCTTGCTTCCTTTGTCATAGATTAGTTGACCATTGGTGCGTGGGTTTATCTCTGGGCTTTCTATCCTGTTCCATTGATCTATATTTCTGTTTTTGTGCCAGTACCATATTGTCTTGATTACTGTAGCTTTGTAGTATAGTCTGAAGTCAGGGAGTCTGATTCCTCCAGCTCCGTTTTTTTCTCTCAAGACTGCTTTGGCTACTTGGGGTCTTTAGTATCTCCATACAAATTTTAAGATTTTTTGTTCTAGTTCAGTAAAAAAATGCCATTGGTAATTTGGTAGGGATTGCATTGAATCTGTAGATTGCTTTGGGTACTATAGTCATTTTCACAATATTGATTCTTCCAATCCAAGAACATGGTATATCTCTCCATCTGTTGGTATCATCTTTAATTTCTTTCATCAGTGTCTTACAGTTTTCTGCATACAGGTCTTTTGTTTCTTTAGGTAATTTTATTCCTAGGTAGTTTATTCTTTTTGTTGCAGTGGTAAATGGGAGTGTTTCCTTAATTTCTCTTTCAGATTTTTCATTATTAGTGTATAGGAATGCAAGAGATTTCTGTGTATTAATTATGTATACTACACCTTTACCAAATTCATTCATTACCTCTAGTAGTTTTCTGGTGGCATCTTTAGGATTCATTATGTAGTGTCATGTCATCTTCAAACAGTGACAGTTTTACTTCTTCTTTTCCAATTTGTATTCCTTTTATTACTTTTTCTTCTCTGATTGCTGTGGCTAGGACTTCCAAAACTATGTTGAATAATAGTGGCGAGAGAGGACATCCTTGTCTTGTTCCTGATCTTAGAGGAAATGCTTTCAGTTTTTCACCATTGAGAATGATGTTTGCTGTGGGTTTGTCATATATGACCTTTATTATGTTGAGGTAGGTTCCCTCTATGCTCACTTTCTGGAGAGTTTTTATCATAAATTGGTGTTGAATTTTGTCAAAAGCTTTTTCTGCATCTATTGAGATGATCATATGGTTTTTATTCTTCAATTTGTTAATATGGTGTATCACATTGATTGATTTGCGTATATTGAAGAATCCTTGCATCTTTGGGATAAATCCCACTTGATCATGGTGTATGATCCTTTTAATGTGTTGTTGGATTCTGTGTGCTAGTATTTCGTTAAGGATTTTTGCATCTATATTCATCAGTAATATTGGTCTGTAATTTTGTTTTTTTGTAGTATCTTTGTCTGGTTTTGCTATCAGGTGATGGTGGCCTCATAGAACGAGTTTGGGAGTGTTCCTTCCTCTGCAATTTTTTGGAAGAATTTGAGAAGGATGGGTGTTAGCTCTTCTCTAAATGTTTGATAGATTTCACCTGTGAAGCCATTTGGTGCTGGACTTCTGTTTGTTGGAAGATTTTTAATCACAGTTTCAATTTCATTACTTATGATTGGTTGGTCTGTTCACATTTTCTATTTCTTCCTGGTTCCGTCTTGGAAGGTTATACCTTTCTAAGAACTTGTCCATTTCTTTCAAGTTGTCCATTTTATTGGCATAGAGTTTCTTGTAGTAGTCTCTTAGGATGTTTTGTATTTCTGTGGTGTCTGTTGTAACTTCTCCCTTTTCATTTCTAATTTTATTGATTTGAGTCCTCTCCCTCTTTGTCTTGATGAGTCTGGCTAATGTTTGATCAATTTTGTTTATCTTCTCAAAGAGCCAGCTTTTAGTTTTATTGATCTTTGCTACTGTTTTCTTTGTTTCTATTTCATTTATTTCTGCTCTGATATTTATGATTTCTTCCTCCTACTAACTTTGGGTTTCGTTTGTTCTTCTTTCTCTAGTTCCTTTAGGTGTAAAGTTAGATTGTTTATTTGAGATGTTTCTTGTTTCTTCAGGTAGGCTTGTATTGCTATAAACTTCCCTCTTAGAACTGCTTTTACTGCATCCCATAGGTTTTGGATCATTGTGTTTTTGTTGTCATGTGTCTGTAGGTATTTTTTTATTTCCTGTTTGATTTTTTCAGTGATCTCTTGGTTATTTAGTAACGTAGTGTTTAGCCTCCATGTGTTTGTGCGGTTTTTGCATTTTTTTCCCTGTAATTGATTTCTAATCTCATAGTCCTATGGTCAGAAATGATGCTTGATATCATTTTAATTTTTTAAAATTTACTGAGGCTTGATTTGTGACCCACGACGTGATCTATCCTAGAGAATGTTCCGTGTGCACTTGAGAAGAAAGTGTAATCTGCTGGTTTTGGATGGAATGTCCTATAAATATCAATTAAATCTATCTGGTCTATTGTGTCATTTAAAGCTTGTGTTTCCTTATTTATTTTCTGTTTGGATGATCTGTCCATTGATGTAAGTGAGGTGTTAAAGTCCCCCACTATTATTGTGTTACCGTTGATTTCCTCTTTTATAGCTGTTAGCAGTTGCCTTATGTATTGAGGTGCTCCTATGTTGGGTGCATATATATTTATAATTGTTTTATCTTCTTCTTGGATTGATCCCTTGATCAATATGTAGTGTCCTTCCTTGTCTCTTGTAACATTCTTTATTTTAAAGTCTATTTTATCTGATATGAGTATTGCTACTCCAGCTTTCTTTTGATTTCCATTTGCATGGAATATTTTTTTCCATCTCCTCACTTTCAGTGTGTTTGTGTATGTAGGTCTGAAATGGGTCTCTTGTAGACAGCATATATATGGGTCTTGTTTTTGTATCCATTCAGGGAGCCTGTGTCTTTTGCTTGGAGCATTTAATCTATTCACGTTTAAGGTAATTATCGATATATATGTTCCTATTACAATTTTCTTAATTGTTAGGGGTTTGTTTTTGTAGGTCCTTTTCTTCTCTTGTGTTTCCCGCTTAGTGAAGTTCCTTTAGCATTTTTTGTAGAGCTGGTTTGGTGGTGCTGAATTCTCTTAGCTTTTGCTTGTCTGTAAAGCTTTTGATTTCTCTGTTGAATCTGAATGAGATCCTTGCTGGGTAGAGTAATTTTGGTTGTAGGTTCTTCCCTTTCATCACTTTAAGTATTATCATGCCAATCCCTTCTGCCTCGTAGAGTTTCTGCTGAGAAATCAACTGTTAACCTTATGCGAGTTCTCTTGTATGTTATTTGTCATTTTTCCCTTGCTGGTTTCAGTAAGTTTTCTTTGTCTTTAATCTTTGCTAATTTGATTACTATATGTCTTGGTGTGTTTCCCCTTGGGTTTATCCTGCCTGGGATTCTCTGAGCTTCCTGGACTTAGGTGGCTATTTCCTTTCCCATGTTAGGGAAGTTTTGAACTACAATCTCTTCAAATATTTTCTCAGGTCCTTTCTCTCTCTCTTCTCCTTCTGGGACCCCTATAAGGCGAATGTTGTTGCATTTAACGTTGTCCCAGAGGTCCCTAAGGCAGTCTTCATTTCTTTTCATTCTTTTTTCTTTATTGTGTTCCACGACAGTGAATTCCACCATTCTGTCTTCCAGGTCACTTATCCATTCTTCTGCCTCAGTTATTCTGCTGTTGCTTCCTTCTAGTCGGTTTTTCATTTCAGTTATTCTATTGTTCGTCTCTGTCTGTTTGTTCTTTAATTCTGCTATGTGTTTGTTCTTTATTCTTCTAGGTCTTTGTTAAACATTTCTTGCATCTTCTTGATGTTTGCCTCCATTCTTTTTCCGAGGTCCTGGATCATCTTCACTATCATTATTCTGAATTCTTTTTCTGGAAGACTGCCTATGTCCACTTCATTTAGTTGTTTTTGTGGGGTTTTATCTTGTTCCTTCATCTGGTACATAACCCTCTGCCTTTTCATCTTGTCTATCTTTCTGTGAATGTGGTTTTTGTTCCACAGGCTGCAAGATTATAGTTCTTCTTGCTTCTACTGTCTGCCCTCTGGTGGATGAGGCTATCTAAGAGGCTTGTGCAGATTTTCTGATGGGATGGACTGGTTGTGGGTAGAGCTGGGTGTTGCCCTGTTGGGCAGTGCTCAGTAAAACTTTAATCCGCTTGTCTGCTGGTGGGTGGGGCTGGGTTCCCTCCCTGTTGGTTGTTTGGCCTGAGGCGACCCAACACTGAAGCCTACCTGGGCTCTTTGTTGGGGCTAATGGCGAACTCTGGGAGGGCTCACACCAAGGAATACTTCCCAGAAGTTCTGCTGCCAGTTTCCTTGTCCCCACGGTGAGCCACAGCCACCCCCTGCCTCTGCAGAAGACCCTCCAACACTAGTAGGTAGGTTTGGTTTGGCCTCCTATGGGGTTACTGCTCCTTCCCCTGGGTCCCAATGTGCACACTACTTTGTGTGTGTCCTCCAAGAGTGGAGTCTCTGTTTCCCCAAGTCCTGTCGAAGTCCTGCAAGCAAATACCGCTAGGCTTCAAAGTCTGATCCTCTAGGAATTCCTCCTCCCTTTGCTGGACCCCCAGGTTGGGAAGCCTGATGTGGGGCTCAGAACCTTCACTCCAGTGGGTGGACTTCTGTGGTATATGTGTTCTCCAGTTTGCGAGTCAACCACCCAGTAGTTATGGGAATTGATTTTATTGTGATTGCACCCCTCCTACCATCTCACTGTGGCTCCACCTTTGTCTTTGGATATGGGGCATCTTTGTTGGTGAGTTCCAGTGTCTTCCTGTCAATGATTGTTCAGCAGTTAGTTGTGATTCCAGTGCTCTTGCAAGAGGGAGTCCGGTTTTATATATTTTTTAATGAGTGTATGTTGAAACTTGTTAAATGCTTTTTCTGAATTGATTAGTGTAAGGTCGGATCTTAACAAACGGAATGGTGAAACAGAGGAAAGGTTCAAGTGAGCTTTATTAGGGGGCGCTCCCGGGCGAGGTTCACTGGTCCGAGAGAAAGGGGCCAGAGAAGTCGCACCCGGGCGAGGGTTGGGCAAGATTTTATAGGGGAAGAAGGGAAAGGGGTGTGGTAAATCTGGGAGGGCGCAGGGTATTCCTTATTTGGTGGTCTCTTCGGGTATCGTGGCAATATCTGGTGCCGGTTACATCAGTCTTGGGATGGCTAGTCCCACCCCTCGAAAGGCGGGAAGGCTGGGCCGGGTGGAAGCCCCCAGGTCAGTTCCTGGAACTGGGTGGTCCGGAATGTCTCCAGGTCAGTTTCTGGAACTGGGTGGTCCGGAGAGTTTCGGTCTGATGCAACCTGTGAATCTGATTGCGTTCCCCTGCCTCAGGTCAGTTGGCCTTACAATTAGATCCTGAGGTTTTTCTCTAGACTATTAAATATTACAGCAACCAAGTTTTTTTGTTTGTTTGTTTTTTTGGCTGTGTTGGGTCTTCGTTGCTGTGCGTGGGCTTTCTCTAGCTGTGGCAAGTGGTGGCTACTCTTCGTTGCAGTGCACAGACTTCTCATTGTCGTGGCTTCTCATGTTGCAGAGCACAGGCTCTAGGTGTGCGGGCTTCAGTAGTTGTGGTACGCAGGCTCAATAGTTGTTGCTCTTGGGCCCTAGAGCGCAGTCTCAGTAGTTGTGGTGAGTAGACTTTGTTGCTCCGCGGCATGTGGGATCTTCCTGGGCCAGGGCTCGAACCTGTGTCCCCTGCATTGGCAGGCGGATTCTTAACCACTGCACCACCAGGGAAGCCCACCAACCAAGTTTTGAATTTTTAACCAGCTTTACATATCCAGGATAAACTCTACTTGGTCATGGTATATTATTTCTTTTAGGTATCATTGGATTCAATTTGCTAATATAGTTTAACAGCTTTATTGAGATATAATTCACATATGATAAAAGTTTTAAAGTATTAAAAAACCCTTTTTATAAAGTGTTAAATTCATGGTTTTTCAAATATTCACAGTATTATGCAACCAATACCATTATCTCATTTTAGAACATTTTAATCATTCATATAGCAACCCCATACTCATAAGCAACGACTCTTCACTCCCTCCTTCCCCACAGCTCCTGGCAACAAGTAATCCACTTTCTGTCACTCGTATAATATATGGCTTTTTGTTTCTGGCTTTTTTTCACTTAGCATAATGCTCATTTATGTTGTAGAATGTATCTGTACATCATTCCTTTTAATGGCCAAATTAATATTCCATTATATGGATATGCATTTTGTTTATCCATTCATCTGTTGGTAGACATATGAGTTGTTTCCATTTTTTAACTATAATGAATAATGTTGCTGTGAACACTAGTTTATAATTTTTTGTGTATACATGTTTTCATCTTTCCTGGATGTATATGTAGGGGTGGAATTGCTGGGTCATATGATAATTCTATGTTTAACTTTTTAAGGAATCGTCAAGCTGTTTTCCAAAGTACCTGTGCCATTTTAAATTTCTACCAACAATTTATGAGATTTCCAATTTCTCTATATCTTTGCCAACACTTGTTATTGCCCCTTTTTGATTATAGCTATCCTAGTAAGTATAAAGTAATATCTCATGGCTTTGATTTGCATTTTCCTAATAACTAATGATGTTGATCATCTTTTCACATAGATTTGCTAGTATTTTGTTTAGGATTTTTGCATCTGTGTTCATGAGGGATATTGGTCTGTACTTGTCTTTTCTTGTACTGCCTTTTTCTGATCTTGGTATCAGGGAAGTACTGACCTCATAAAAATAACTTGGAAAGTGTTTCCTCCTATTTTATTTTTCTGTGAAAAGACTGTGTAGAGCTGGTACTATTTCTTCTTTAAGTGTTTGGTAGAATTCACCCATGAAACCATCTGGATCTGGAGATTTATATTTTGGAATGTTTTAAACTATGAATTCAATTTTTAAAATAGTTGTAAGGCTATGCAGTTATCTATTTCATTTTGGGTGAGTTTTAGTAGTTTGTGGTTTTCAAGGAATTGTTCCATCTCATCAAAATTGGTGATTATGTGTGTAGAGTTGTTTAGAGTGTTCCCTAATTATCCTTTTAATATCTGCAGGGTCCATAGTAATAACCCCTCTTTCATTTCATGTATTGTTAATTTGTATCTTCTCTCTTTTTTCTTTTAAATCATATTAGAGGCTTATTAATTTTATTGGTCTTTTCAAAGAACCAGCTTTTGGTTTCACTGATTTTCTCCTTTGCTTTTCTTTTTCAATTTCATTGATTTCTGGCGTGATATTTATTGCTTCCTTCCTGCAGCTTGTTTTGAGTTTATTTTGCTCTTATTTTTTAGTTTTATTAAGGTGGAAGCTTAATTGATTTGAGACCTTCTTTAAACAGTTAATGCTATATATTTCCCTCCAAGCACTGCTTTAGCTGCATTGCACAAATTTTGACATGTTGTATTTTCATTTTTGTTCAGTTCAAAATATTTTCTAATTTCCCTTGAGACTTCCACTTTGACCTGTGGATTATTTAGGAGTATGTTGCTTAATTTTCAAGGGAGAGTTTCCTGTTACCTTTCTGCAATTATTTTCTAGTCTAATTCATTATGGTCAGAGAACATACGTTAAACGATTTTGATTCTTTTAAATTTATTAAGGTTTGTTTTATGACCTAGTGTAGGGTCTGTCTTGATGGATGGCACTTGAATATATTCTGCAGTTGTTAGGTGGAATGTTCTATAAATGTCAATTGAACCTAGTTGTTTGTTAGCGCTATTCAGTTCTTCTATATCCTGGCTTATTTTCTGTCTACTAGTTCTATTGATTACAGAGAAAGGAGTGTTCATGTCTGCAACTATAATTGTGAATCTATTTCTTCTTTCAGTTCTGACAAGTTTTGCTTCATGTATTTTGAAGCTCTTCTACAATTATTTACAATTATTATGTCTTCCTTGTGAAGTGACCCTTTTATTTTTATATAATGATTCTCTTTATCTCTGGTAATTTTCTTTGCTTTGAAGTCTACTTTTTCTCATATTAAGCCATTCCAGCTCTCCTTTAATTCATATTATGGTATATCTTTCCCCATCTTTTACTTTTAGCTTACCTATATCATTATATTTAAAGTGAGTTTTTTGTAGAAAGCATCTAATTAAGTCATTTTTTATCCATCCTGAAAATCTCTGTTTAATTGATGTTTATACATTTAATGTAAATATTGACATGTTTGGATTTAGATCTACCATTTTATTATTTGTTTACTGTTTGTTTCCTCTATTTTTCATTCCTCTGTTTCCTCCTTTCTTGCCCTCTTTTGGAATATTTGAACATTTTTTTTAGAATTCCATTTATTTTATCTTTCTTTTTGGGGGGGGTGCGGTACGCGGGCGTCTCACTGTTGTGGCCTCTCCCATTGCAGAGCACAGGCTCTGGACGCACAGGCTCAGTGGCCATGGCTCACGGGCCCAGCCGCTCCGCGGCATGTGGGATCTTCCCGGACCGGGGCACGAACCTGTGTCCCCTGCATTGGCAGGCGGACTCTCAACCACTGCGCCACCAGGGAAGCCCCTATCTGTTGTTTTTTACTATATCTTTTGTTATAGATATTTTAAAATGGTTTCTTTAAGGATTACAAAATAAATACTTAACTTTTCATAGTCTACTTAGAATCAGTATTTTACCACTTCAAGTGGAGTGTAGAAACCTTGTACCATATAAGTTCCTTCATACTTCCTGCTTTATATTGTAATCAAAATTGTCATATATTACATCTACCTACGTTGAAACCCCATCAGACAGTGTTATGATTTTTGCTTTCAACTGTCAAACATATTTTAAAGAATTCAAGAGGAGGACAGTCTATTAAGTTTACCCAAATATTTACCATTTTTATTGTCCTTCTTTCCTTCCTGATATTCTAAGTTTCCTTCTAATACAATTTCCCTTCTGTCTGAAGAATTTCCTTTAACAGTTCTTTCAGAGCAGGTCTGCTGACAATGAATTTTCTTAACTTACCTTTATCTAAGAATGTCTTTATTTTACTTTTATTCCTGATAGATATTTTTGCTGGGTGTAGAATACTGGTTGACTGCTCTTTTCTGTTGGCAATTTAAAATTCTTGTTCCATTTTTCTCCTGCCCTTCATGGTTTCAGTTGAGAAATTCACAGTTATTCAAATCTTTATTCCTATGTAATTAACACATCATTTTTCTCTGATTGCTTGCAAGATTTTTTCTTTATTTTTAGTCTTCAATAGTAACTGGAATCATTATTTTTCTATTATTATCATTATTATGATTTGGTTTATCCTCTTTGGGGTTCACCAGAAAGCTGAAGCTTGTAGCTTTATTTACTCTGCTCTGTTTTGCTGCCTTCTCCCCACAATTGCACCTGCATCTGGAGCCAAATGGTAGGAGGATGGAAAGAGACAAAAGAAAATAAATAAATAAAAATAAAAACAAAAAACCAGCAGAGGCTCACACTCTCTTAGGACTACAGATACTTGATTGGAGAAGTTTTTCCTCCCTCAGAGTTTTAGGGATCTGTGGGTCCCTGATGTCACAGCCACCACTGCAGGATTCCCTGGGAGCTGCGGCATGAGATAATGGAGAAGAGGTTAAAAAATAAAAGAAAAATTATTTCCCCCTCTCACCCTGAGCATTAGGGGTCTCCTTTCCTAACCCTAAAGTCAGAACTAGGGAGATTCATGGGCACTCTCTCTGTGTTGATTCCCCAAGTCCAGGTTTTGGGCTTCCTTCAGACCAGGCTGGGGGATACCAGAGGAAGAAAAACTGGTAAATTCACTAGTCAGTGGTATGTCAGATTCTATCCTTCTTCCCCAATTTCCTGCTAGTATTTTCAGAGTCCTCAAGTAGCTGCTACATACATTTTGTTCAGGTTTATTGCGGCATTCAGTGGGAGGAATGTGCTTACCCAGAATTGGAACCAAAATTGCTGTTGAAACTAAACAAATTTAAGTATTTCCCAATGTGTACAAAACAAAAACTACTAATTTCTTTAGAATAATTTGTTTTATGCTTAAAATCCTCACTTGTTACAATTTATGTTGTAACTAAACATTGGTTCTCTTCTTCTCAATCACACGCTTTATGTTGCTGAGGAGAGATTCTTAACACCATCCCAGATGGGAGTAATGTGGATAGAGGTCCCCTCTCTTTTTGTGGGGTGAAGTTCCTTGTGGATATTTCTGGGAAATGTAGTCTTCTAAGTACCAAGGGAAAAAACCTGAGGACAAACAAAAAATATTGTTTAAATAAGGATCTCAGAAATTATCTCCTGATAAACAAACAACAATTACATGGCTTCCTTTGGTTTTGCTTTAAGTGTAAATAAGTCACTTATATAATTTAGGTGGGTCTTAGGGCAGATAAAACATTTCAGCAATTAACTTGCTAACTTAGTATTAGTTTTTTGTTTGTTTGTTTGTTTTTAGACAGAAGGCCTTATTTCACATGGCTTTTTCAACTACAATTTCCTATTTCTGCCACGATTGCTGTCATGTTTTTCCACAAAGCATAATATAATGATGGCCATCTGATAGGAGAATTCAGTTTAATTGAATGAGGGAAAAATATTACCAATGTAAAAAAAACTTATAGGCATTTGTTGCAAAATTATATGTATTGTTATAGAGTGATGGATTTACCACAAATCAGAGCTACAAAAAAGATTTAACTTTGAAAAGTAACAGTTAATTTAAAATAATTATTTTTTTCATGTACATTATAAATATTAACTATTTCTCATCAGGCCAGTGTTGCAGAGTCATGATATGAAGTCAGTGAAGTCACTTTACAAATACTTCTCTTGGAAAATTCAGTTTAGGGTGGAGGGTACCAAGTACAGCCTTGCCAAAAGTAGACAGAGACTTTAGGACTTAAAAGTCTTAAGAGATGAAGATAGCATCTGGCCTTGTGTTCTTATAGAAGACTAGGGCCTGGCACAATGCATGCCTGCTCTCTCATTCACTTAGTCAACATTTATTGAGCACCTGATATGTGTTAGTCACCACTGTAAGCACTGGGGATATGGCAGGAGACAAAACAAAGTCCCTTCCTTCATGGAGTGTACATTCTAGTGGGGGTAATAATGAAAGACTACAAATAGTAAAAATACAATCTGGTGGTGAAATACAGCAAAACTAGGGCAGAGGAAGTGAGGGAGGAGGGAATCACTATTTTATTTTGGGTGGTCAAGGAAGGCCTCCCTGGGACAGTGACATTTGAGCAGAGATCTGGAAGAAGTGACAGATGGTTTGAGCAGAGGAATGACAAATCAGATAGTTAGGGCTCGTTCAGAAGGAGGGAGCCCCTTCCCATTGAGCCCCACTTCCCACACATGGAGCAGATAAGAAACCAGGCCCAGAGAGTGAGTTAACTTATCTAAAGTTGCAGGGCTAGAAGTGGAAACGCTAGGCAGAGTCCAGTTTTCTTTACTTTTCCCACTTGTTTTTCCTATTTTTCCCCTGTGATAGTGGGTGGAAGACAGACACAGAGGGGAAAGGTGTATAATAAACACTTACTTTAGGTTGTGACTGCATATCTTTCCATCTTTCCAATGATTCACCATCTTAATACCTCAAGGAAAAGCATTTTTGTTTTCACTTATTTATGATTCTTGCTATCATTTTTCTAGGTAGTCTGAGTGCTGTTTGCATTAAATACTCAGAGGTACTTGATTTGAGGAGTGAAAAATGTTCTCAGAGGAATTCGGATCAAATTACTATTTAAGCCAACCGTGTGACAGGGAGTAAGACTGTTATCATCATCCGATGTTACAGATGAGAAAGCGGAGGCCCATAGAGGTGAAGGGGCTTGCCCAGGGTCACACGACCTGTCAGTGGGCCAACGTGCTCTCCGCCAGGCCCCGCCGCCCAGCTCTAAGTACAGGCCGGTGTGGAGGTGGGAGAGGCCCCTACTCCACGCATGCTGGCGTCTCCTCCTGCGCTCTCTGGAGCAAGACACTAACTATCTCTTTAAGAAGGAAAGTGAAGCGGGCCGCTTACGCAGCTGCCGGCGAGCCGCCGACTGGCTGGTCCCCTCCATCCACCTCACCCTCCCTTCCCCTCCCTCCCTCCCTCCCTCCCGGCAGCCCCAGCCCCGGCGAGCACCCAGCTAGCCGCCTCCAGCAGGGGCTCCGGAGAGCAGTTCGGCGGCCTGGGCAGGGCAGCCGAAGCCATGGAAGCCTCCGCAGGTGATGACAGGAACCTCCGGGCCCGCCGCTCAGCTGTGCCGCCGCAGCCCAGAGTGCCAAGTGCGGGGTGGGGGGAGGGGAGGCGCGGGCCCCGCAGGGGAGCGGCCGGAGCGCCCGGCGGGCAGCCGGCCCTCCAGGCTTTCCGACCGCGGCGGCCCAGCTGTCAGCGGCCAGGGACTCGGCTGCCCGCTGTCCCCGCCCGCGCTCACCCGCCCCTGTCTGTCTGTTTTCCCCACCGCCGCAGGTTGCTGATCTGGGCCAGGCAGCTGCAGCAGCGACTGCAGAGGCGCTGCGCCAAGCCGGGCCGGAGTGGTGAGAGGCGGCGGGGCTGCGGAGGGCGAGTGGACTCAGGTGAGGAGGCCTCGGCGGAGCAGGGATGGGGGCCTGCGCTGCACCGCGGCGGGCGGCGGGCGGGGGCTGCTCTCTGCGGTAGAATCCCTCAGAGGGCACCAGCCGAGGAGGGGTTAACTGTGACTCATTCTTACCATCCCTTCATTCCCCTACATCCCTCGAAGCGCCCCACCACCACCACCTAGAAATTCACTAATTAGAGGATGCTGGTGGCAGCAGAGAAGATGCCCGAAGTGGGCTATTTGGAGGATTTTAGGGATCACCCCATTCCTATTTGTTTTCCTCTTACGGCATTTGGCAAACATTTAAGCCTCTTTCTTTCTTGGAGGAGGAGCAAGAGTACCTGGGGGTGGGGGAAGCAGGGAACCCCACACCCAGCCCAAGGTCAAGTGCCAATGACTGCTTCCTTCCCTTATTCTCCCCTGAGAAGAAAAAAATGTCCATGACCCCTAGAGTAGGAAATCTAAGCCTCAGTCTCCATGGATTCTCCACAGGCTGTGATGGTTTCTCCTTCTGATCCTTGGCAGGGAGCTGGGCTGTTGGGAACACCTCCTAGCCTGGGAAGCACCCATATTCCCTTACTCAACCCAGCAGATTGAGGAGAGGCCTGGCGACACACTGCCTGTTTCCTCTGCCTTCTCTGCTCATCTGGAGGTGGGATGGGCTGGAGTTGCTTCCCAGAAAAAGGTGATCTCTGCAGGAAGGGTCGGGTAGGGAAAGTGCCAGAGATTGGGGTTCTAGTCCTTTAGCTTGCTCGTAGGCCACAAGTAGCCATCTTAAAATTCTGTAGGCGTGGGTGTCTGTCTATTAATCTGTTAAATTCAGGCATTGGATTAGATGGTCTGTACAATTTTAATATGCCATTCAAGCAGCTCTTACCTGTCAGGGGGACATCCCTATTAAAGCAACCCAGAATTTAAACTTGGGTCTATGAAATAATTGGGGTTTCCTCAGTTGATCTTTTTCAACTCGAGACTTCTCAAGTGAAACATTAACTGTGTGGGCCTCGTGGAACTGGAGGTATCAGACAGTCCTATATTGTCATCTCTGCGCCATCACTGGGATGACCTTTGTCAAGTTACCTCCCTTCCCCAAGCTTCAGTTTCCTCATCTGTAAATCTGGGAAGAAGGGTACGTATCTCAGAGGGTTGATGTAAGGATTGAATGAGACATATATGAAAGCACTTAAAATAGTGCCTGTGCCTGGCACATAGTAGGTTCTCAGGGACACAGGAGTTGGGAGATAGACTGGAGGAAGAGAGGAGGGGTGGCTGCTCTTTGTCCTGTTCTCTCCCACCTCCCCCACCCCACCGGTCTCTTTTACATCCCTGTGGATGGTTCCCTGCCAGGGGATAATGAATGCTGGAGTGTGTTGGGCTGCCAGGCTGAGGGGCCTAGGAAGCAGTCAGGAGGTACAGACATTTCCACTGCAAGGACACTGACGTCATTCCAGCAACGATGGTCCCAAGGAGGCATATATAGCCCAGCACTGGGTTTGGAAAATCTTGGCATCCGAGGGCAGAGTCCCTAAGGGAACAGAAGCATCAGAATCCTGTGTGCTGGCAGGGAGGCAGGGACCGTGGCTTTCTGGTTTCACATGGATCCCACTGCTGCTCCCTAGCCCTCCCAGGAATCTCTCATTGGAATCTCCATGAGACAAGGAGGTCAGGTTTTTGGTGTCTGTATTTTCTATTCTCTATCTTCCCTCCTGCTGTCCTGTTCAGCCTTTCATTCATCTTTTCTTGCTCCAGTTTATTTCAAAGATACATTCTGCCACTTGACAGCATGATAAAGAAGCCTCCCCATAGGGTGGGGCAGGGCATTTTACTGCTGCACCATTTGGGCCAAAAGAAGTTATGTCCCCACCTGCCCTCAATCCCCATTAGGTTGTGAGCTCCTTCCGGTAGAGGCATGGACTTTTTCCTCTCTGTGTCTCTAATCTCTAGCCCATGGCTAGGCATCAAGCGGGTCCTCAGGAAGTGTTGAATCAAATAAGTTGGAGGAAATTATGTCCCTAAGCCAACCAGGTTAGGGAGAAACTGTGAGAATGTGTTGACAGTGTAGGGAAAAGCATTTTAAAGTATAGGGTACTGCGCCAGTTGTTGACTGTCGTTATTTATTGCTCTTACTGTTATTATTGCTATTGCCAAGGGCCAACAGTTGTTTTACCTTCTCCTCAAGTCAGGCTTGAAGGGACTAGATGTGCCTGGGGGGTGTGATTATGTTGACAAACAGATGGTTCTGGCTGGTGAAAGATAAGCATGAAGGGAAGAGGATGGGAAAAGAGTGATTCCAGCCACTTCCTGTGTTTCGGGGAGGGGGCAGATACGGAGAATCAAACGGGCCAAAATGGACATGTAGCAAAAAATCAGGAGACCCAGGTCCCAGGTCTTGTTCCACCACCACGTCAATGTGTGACCTTGGGCCAATCACACCTCCACTCAAGACCTCTGGGTCTCCAGCTATAAAACGAGAAGGCTGAACCACATGATCCCTAAGGCCCCTTCTGGTTCTGACATTTTGTCAAGTGGATTTTGTTAAATAAAAATGAGACAACTATTATTACTCTCAGTATCATTTATGGAATAGCAGACCATTACATATTTCAGGTAATCCTCATAACAGATTATACCACTTTGAAAGATGAGGAGACTGAGGCTTAGAGAGAGTGACTTGCCTAAGACTGCACAGCTCGAAGTGGCAGACTTGTTATCTGACACCCGGTCTATCCGACTTGAAAGGGTGAGCTCTTGCAAAGGTTTCACAACCTCCCCTTGTCATCACTGTGAATTGTGTGTACACTTGCACAGGTGCATAGGGCGTTGGAGGAGGGAAAGCTGTGAAGGATTCGTGACAAAAGATCAGGCATTTCCCCAAAGGGATTGTTGCAGGGGACTTGCTGGGTTGAAGAGTGTGTAAGTCAGTGCTGGAAAGTCTTCTTTGCACTGTGAGCTCTGCTTTGCTGATGGGTGGTGGGTGCCCCTTTACCAAGGAGAACAGCCAGGAGTGAATGACAATCATGACAGGCACACTTTTTGAGCTCTTCCTATGTCCTGTGCTCTGTTTTACACAGGTTCACTTACTCCTCAGACAATCCTATAATGTAGGCACTACAGTTTTACCCATTTTACAGGTGAGGAAGCCAGCGCAGTGATGCAAAGGATCTCGCCCAGAGTTACACAGCTAATGTGTGGTAGAACTCGAGACAGTTTAGCTGGAAGTGCACTGTCCTGAGGGTTGGAAAGGCCGCTTTTAGTCCGAGCCCTCTCACTGACGGAGTGATTTTGGATCGGCCAGTTTCCTTCTGCATGTCACAAATGAGCTGGATGCATCTATGGCTCTAAGGGGCCTAAATGCTGCCTTATCCCAGCACAGGAGTGGAGGGGATTCCTTGTCTAGCTAAACATGTATCAGCCTTTGTTTATTATTTATTTATCAGGCCCTAGACCAAGTGCACAGGATAAAGGAAGGAGTGAGAGGCAGTCCCTAGTTTCAAGAAGCTCACGGCTAACAGAGGGAGACAAATATCTAAATGTGTAGTTATGATGAACCATCTAGGAGCTGTGATAATACTGATGTGGGTGTAATGGGACAGGGAGGGGGGATGGCCTTTCCTACTCAGTGGGTCAGGAAGGTGAGGGTGATGCCATTTTCTGTGTTGAATTTGTGTGTAATAATAATAATAATAATAATAATAATAATAATAATAATAATAATAATAATAAATGTTCTACCCAACTTAGGACATTTCCAAACAGTTCTTGGCTCTTGACCCCAGCAACCCAAAAAGTGGCCACAGAGTCTGAGGGACCATCCAAACTCACTCTGTGACACAGTTCCAAAGGAACCATCCATTTGTCTCAGGTGGGCCTGAACCTTCCCTGTCATCAGAGGCCTCTAGAGGGAGGACTCTGAGGCTTCTCTTGGAAAGCCTGTCTAGTGCCTATAACAATCCAATAGGCTTGGGAACTTCTTTCTCATGTCATTCTTTCACCTCTCTGGAGCACCTGACCCCTGGAGAGATGAAGGCATTTACCCAAGGTTACTCAGCAAGGCTGGGATCAGAACTCTGGCCTAATGGAATTGCGTTTCTGAGCCATATGTGGATCTTTCTACATCTGGGTCACCAGGGACCTAAGGGGCTGTTTCTTCATTTAATGGGCAGCTTGCACTGGGTGGGAGGTTTGATGCAGGTGATGTGACGCTTGAGCTGAGGGCCCTTATACAGGATGAGGCCTGTGTTCCCAGGCTGCTTTTTACTGCTTAGTGGAGAGATATTTATGAGTGTTTGTCACATGCTAGCACCTGTGAATTGAGGTGCTGAGCCAACCAAAAGGGAGCATCTGGGAAGCAGCCTGGTGCAGTGGAAAGAGCCAGCACTGCGGGACTGGGAGACTCACCTCAGCTCTGCCAGGACTCCCTGGGTGGCCTGGGGCGAGACTCTTTGCTTTTCCCCACCTGCAAAATGATAGTCAGAGGTGGTGATCTCTAAGGGCTCTTCAAGTGCTGACTGGCTAATAATTCAGTAACTCTTCCCTCTGTTCCAGAACCACTTTAGGGGGTACAAGAGTATACAGATAACTGTAACTTGAGGAAGAATGAGATAAATATAACAAGAGGAATGAACAGATGCTCTGTGAGTTTGCTGGAGGGAGAGGGCTTGGGAAAAGCTCAGTTCAAAAGCCACCTCTTCAAAGATAGGATGAGTTGTAGATAGAGGTGGGGTTTTTTTGAACCAGGAGGAGTAGCAGAAACATGCTATCATTCTGTGATAAGAAGGCTGTATAGCAGAGCAATGGTCCTCAGACTTAGATTTCAAAGATCAGTACAGGGGCTTCCCTGGTGGCACAGTGGTTGACAGTCCGCCTGCCGATGCAGGGGACACGGGTTCGTGCCCCGGTCCGGGAAGATCCCACATGCCGTGGAGCGGCTGGGCCTGTGGGCCATGGCTGCTGAGCCTGCGCGTCCGGAGCCTGTGCTCCGCAACGGGAGAGGCCACAACAGTGAGAGGCCTGCGTACCGCAAAAAAAAAAAAAAAAAAAAAAAAGATCAGTACATTTGGGAATGTATCCTAGGTTGGCCAACTTTTTATTCTGCCAGGCAAAGACACATGACACTAGTTCTGTTTACTATTACTATCATATAGTGAGAGAAAGAACATTTTAATACCTTTAGCCCCAAAGTAAGAAGGTTATATAAAATCAGAAAAAAGTATTCCTTCAAACTGAATGCATTTTGCTTTATTAAAAACTCACTGCATTGTCCATACTTTTGCTGCAGACCAGTGTCCTTGTGTTTGGCTCTGAAGTCAGGCTGCTTGGGTTCGAATCCTGGCCAAGTTACTTTTTCTCTCAGAGCCTCTGCTTCCTCATCTGTAAAATGGGGACATGATGCTATCTACCTCATAAGGTCATTAGGAGGTCCGCATGCCATGATAAAACATGAAAAGCAAGGGACCTCAAACCCTGTTGTCTATGTTGGGCTCTTTGGGGGTGATGGCAAATTAGAGAGTCCTGCTTGAAAGAGGTGGCTGCTAGCCTGCTCTCGCCACCGCTGCCACGCAAGAACTTGGGCCTCATGTTGTCAGATCTGCTCATTTGTAAGAAATCTGGATGTTTGTGACATCTCTTGATTTTTTTAATGTGGCCAACTAGGAAACACTTTACAACACACGCATTAATGTGTGTCTGTGTCAGGCCATCAGTCTGTGTCCCCTGAGGTACAGTGTTAGATGCCAGGTGCATAGTGCTCATAGTTGTCACCTGAGGATGAGGGCGGAGAAGGGAAACGAGGCTGGAAGTGCAGGCCTGGGCCAGGGATGCCCTGTCTGCAAGGCAAGGGAACATATTACTTTGGCCACTTGTGATCTTCTGCTTCTGGGCCCCCAGCTTCAAAGGCCCGATTAGTGCCCCTTCCCTTCTGGCAGCACTGTCAGAATGGAGCCTCTGGAGACTGAGGCCTCCAGGCACCTCTGAGCCCCCTTGAAGCTGTCACTAGTCGGCCTCCCTATCACAGGGTCTCTGGAAACTTGGTGGGCAGCCTCAGAAGAGGGAACTTGGCTGATGGCGTGTGAAGCCGGCACAGAAGCCACATGAGAGGCAGGCGTGAGGAGAGGCTCTGGCAGCTCCTCGGTGGGAGAGGTGCTTCCTGTTCTCTGGAAGCCCTGCTGGTTCTGCCCCTCTGCCTGGGTTGTGATGAGGTCTGGACAGCAAGTGGTCTCTCTGTAGAGAGCTCTGCCACACAGCCACCACCGAGGAAAAGCTGGGATCTGAGTGTGGAGGAAGCCTGGAGCCTTCTCAGAGAAGGACCTCAGAGGAGTTCCCAATTAGCAGGAGGGGCCCCGCTGACATGCTTTCAGGACATTCTGGGATTCAGACTAAAGCCACTGAGGACAGTTTACATTTTTATGGCTCTAGTTAATCAAATATTCATCAAGCACCTACTGTGGTCAGGCTTTATCCGGGCCGCCGTGGGAGAATGCAAAGAAGTGTTTCCATCCATTCATCAGCCAGTGTGTACAGAGTGTCTGCTCTGTAAGCAGGCCCCAAGATGTGGTCCCTCCCCTTAGGGAGCTTTTTAGGCTGATAAATATATATGGATGGTACATGGAGCCTGGCTCATAGAAATATTAATAACAGCTGCTGTTCAATTGTGTGCCTTATGAGTAAAAGATACTAGCCAGAGTACCTGCTTTAAAGAGTGGGTACTGGGATGGAATGGAATCCTCATCTGAAGCACTCAGCACTGTGCCCGCCACACACTGGTGCTCAATAAAAGGGTAGCTGCATTATAGTTAACTTGGAAAACTGGGCAGATCCAGAAGAAAGGCCAAGACACAGATGGGTCAGAGAAAACAAGAAGCAAAACAATTCAGGCCCACTTAGCATATATTATCCTCATTTTATAGGTGAGGACACTGAGGCTCAGAGAGAGGAAGTCGTTTGTTTGGAGTTACACAGCTGCTGTGTAGCAGAGCCTACACTTAAATGCTGGTCAGTTTGGCATTGAAGCTATGTTCTTTCTTCTAAGCCATATTGCCTCTAAAGAAGTGGTTAATGAACAAAACAATAAAACTACCACATTCGACAGGGGAGGCAGTGCCACCTGGTGAGGTTAGAAGTTTTTATAATTGAGGAAGCTGGGACTAGTGGAAAGAAGGAACTGGCCAGAGTTATACAACCAGGAAGTGGTAGGGTTGGGACCCCAATCTAGGCATACTGGACATGGCTTCGCACACTGCTGGGACAGAATAGTAGCCATTGAGGATAAAAGATAGTTGTCTCCAGATACTCAAAGTTCAGTCACAAGAAAGAGCCCAGGCTTCCATATGCCCTGAGGGGTAGACCCCAGACCAGCACTTACAAGTGCCAGCCAGGGAGGAAAATTTTGGCTCAGTTCTAGGAAGAACATTCTAAATTGAAAAACCATCTATCAGGGCTTCCCTGGTGGCGCAGTGGTTGAGAGTCCGCCTACTGATGCAGGGGACATGGGTTCGTGCCCCGGTCCGGGAAGATCCCACATGCCGTGGAGCGGCTGGGCCCGTGAGCCATGGCCACTGAGCCTGCGTGTCTGGAGCCTGTGCTCCGCAACAGGAGAGGCCACAGCAGTGAGAGGCCCGCGTACCGCAAAAAAAAACAAAAAAAAACAAAAAAAAAACCCATCTAGCAATGAAACAATATGTTTTGAAAGCTAGCTCCTCATCTCTGAGCAGCTCACATAGGTCTGGATGTTCTAGAAGGAATTCTTGCAATGTAATGGGGTTTGGAATGGCTGTGCTTGACAGTCTTACAATCTAGAGGATCTGGAATTCTAGTATAGGACTGGTCACAGGTGATGCAAGCAGTGGGTACCACTGGCGACCCCAGGAGAAAGCGTAACTGTAGGCTGGAGCTATCTGAGAAAGCTTCCTGGAGGAGGAACTAGAGCAGGATCTAAAGGGCTGCGAAAAGGGAGAGGAGTAGGACTGGGTAAGGTGAGCAAGTCATAGGGCGGTGAGCCCGCCAGTCTAGCTGGGCTGTAGGGTTAGTGCTTCTCAGCAAAGGGCATTCCCCTGTTCTCTGGGGCTTTTTATTTATTTATTATTTTTTAATTTATAAATAAAATTTACTTAAATAATAAAATTTATTTATAAATAAAATTTACATCTGCTACTTGTTAGCCTGGGACCTCAGACAAATTGTCTTACCCCCGGGCCATGTTCTCATCTACCAAAGAGGGATTGATCATTCCTGCCTGAAAGGAGGGCGATGATCTGCTGAAAGGGCCTGGCATACAGCAGATGTCCCCACAAATGCCCCTCTTCTGCACGGCCTCAATCGCTTCTCTGCCCACTGGGTCCCAACCCTTGTCCAGGTGAATGATAAGAGGGACACCACATACCAGGTGCAGGGATGTGTGACTTAGCGCATCCTCCTACCGCTCTGTGAGGAAGGTATTATTATAGAAGAGGAAACTGAGTCACAGAGAATTTAAGCAACTTGTCTGTTATATGCGGCCTCGCTACCAAATATCTGATTCCAGAACCCACCTTCTCTCCACCCCTTTTTCTCTCTTTGCTTTTTCATCCTCTTTCTCTCCCTATTTCTGTTCTCTTAGGCCTGTGAGTATCCATTCGTCCCTCCTCAGCCCTTAGCTGGGCTCTTACGAGCAAGATTACCAGCCCTGGGCCTGATTGGAGTGAGCCGGCCTAAGAGCTAGAGAAAGGCATCTTGTTACTTCAGAAATGTCCCTAAGGGACCCTTGGTCACATTCTATCCCAGGTCAGCAGTATTCCCTCCACGGGCCTTTCCTTTCTACCTAAATTACTTTTACTCACCCCAGTTCCCTCTGCCTGAAATTTTCTTCCCACCACTACTGCTATCTCCCCATGTTCCCATTTGTCTCAAGGCCCGGCTCACATGCCATCTTTCAGGGGTCCCTCTTCATCAGCTCCTTCCCAGAGCCCAGGCTCCTAGTCACCAGACCAAGGTCTGCACTCTCAGAGGACGGAGAGCACCTGACCCTCCGTGCCCTCCCGTTCCCTGCCCTGCAGAGAGCAGCCCATGCTGGGCAGTACCCAGGGCCCAGCCTGGAGCTGTAGGACGCCTTGAGCCGACTCTCTGTTTTGTGGCTGCCTTCTGGAAGGAAGCGGGTGGGGCCCGTGCCTGGGAGAGGATGGGCTTCAGAGTTTGTTAGGACTGGCAGGAGATCGCCATTGAAAGGAATCCCAGAGGTTAGCCTTCAGATGAAGGAGACCAGGATCCAAGCCTAGGCAGATTCAGACCCCTCGCCCTGCTCTCTGAGTGGTCGAGACAGAGAGCATGGACTTTGCAGGTGGACATGCTTGGACTGCCATTTTGGTCTCGACCATGGACTTACTTTGTGACCATGGGCAAGTCACTTGATTTCTCTGACCTTTTGTTTCCTCAGTAGGAAAAATGGGCATCATAATCATAATCCCAGCCTGACAGGAGCAAAGCTGGGTAGAGAATTAAACTAGATTAGAAATCCCATATGTGTAAAGCCCCCAGCACAGGGTTTAGCACACAGTAGGTGCTTAATAAATGCCAGTGCCCTTCCATCCACAGTCAGAAGGAAAGAATAATGAGCAAATGGCAAATAGCCTTGGTGTTTCTCACAGATGGAATCCTGAGTTGAGAGACTCTTAGGATTCCCCTGGAGGCCAAGTGGCAGTTTCATACTCAGTGCATGTACGTCCATGTGTCTGTGTCCAGGTCCCAGGCTTCCCAGAAAGACCCGTCCTGCTTCCTGCTGCCCTGCCTTCTTCTCTTTCCCCTGCCCCTTCCCCTCCTTCCAGCTTTATTGACGTACAGACAACATACATCAAGCTGCACACACTTAAAGTGTACAGTTTGGTAAGTTTTGACGTAGTATGTAACCCATGAAACCATCACCACAATTAAGATAATGAACACATCCATCAACCCCCAAAGTTTCCTCTTGCACCTTTGTAATTCCTTCCTCTCATGCCTCCCTCTCCCCTCCCTTGTCCAGGCAACCACTGATCTTCTTTCTGTCACTATCAATTACTTTGCATTTTCTAGAATTTTGTATAAATGGAATCATACAGAATATAGTTTTTGGGAGGCGGTCGGGGTCTGACTTCTTTCACCCGGCATGATTATTTAGAGATTCAAGTTGTTGTGTACAGTAGTTTATTCCTTTTTATTTCTGAGTACACATAGTACACCATTGTATGTAGGGGTAAACCATGATTTGTTTTGCCCTTCATCTGTTGATGGACAATTTGGTTTTTTTCTAGTTTTTTGTTATTACAAATAAAGCCGCTGTGAACAATTGTGTATAAGTCTTTGTATGGATATGCCTTCCTGTTCTCTAGGGTAGATACCTAGGAGTGGAGTGGAGTGGCTAGATCATTTGGTAAATATATATTTAACTTTTTAAAAAACTGCCCAAGTGTTTCCAGAGTGGTTGTGCCATTTTACATTCCCAGCAGCAGCGTATGAGAGCTCTGGTTTCTCTGCATCCTCAACAGTACTTGGTATGATCAGTCTATTTAATTTTAATCATTCCAATAGGTGTATAGTGGTATCTCCTTATGGCTTTAATTTGCATTTTCCTAATGACTAATGATGTTGAGCATCTTTTTGTGTGCTTATTTGCCATCCATATATCTTTGGTGAATTATTTGTTCAAGTATTTTGCCAACTTTTAAATATTTAACTATTTGGCTGTTGGTCTTAATATTATTGAGTTGTAAGAGTTATTTATACATACTCGATACAAGTTCCTTGTCAAATATATATTTTGCAGCTATTTTCTCCCAATCTGTGTCTTGCCCCAGAGAGCCCTGTGGGAGTTTCAGACTCAGCGTGCATGTGTATGTATGTGTGTGTGTGTGAGAGAGAGAGAGAGACTCAGAAAGAGACTTGCTTCCTGAGAGATTGGAGCCTCTGAATTCAGTCCTTCTCTACTATCATGTGGAGTCACAGGACAGCACCTAGAGGTACTTAAAATTTGCACATCTCCACAGCTTTGTTTTGCAAACAGGGGGCCTGAGTCCCTGAGACCATGGGGTGTAGCTTCAGAGCCCACACAGACCTCTGATCTCTAGAGGAAGAGGGCCCATGCTGGGTGCCTTGATGCCTTTGATTCCGGTGACACTTGGTGAAGCAGGTCACCTTTCTCCCTCACCTTGTCTGTACAATGGGCACGGCACTGCCTTTCTGTGGGTGAGAGGCAGGTGCAGAGCTCTGTAGCTGACCATCTCAACTCCAAGGACAAGGAGCGTGTCAGCACCATCTATTGTCACAAAAGGCATTTGGGAGACAGAGGAGGAGGAGCCATATATTCATTAAGGAATGTTTGTTGAGCTCCACTCTGGGCCAGGCTCGAGATGCACTGGCTGGAACAGTGCAGGGCAACCTTCTCTGCTCTGCTCTGGGTGTGTGGAGCCTGGTTGAGGGCATCACTACCTCTTCTGCCAGTGCCCTTTCACAGCTCGCCAGCAGTGCACATCGCTGCTTAAGCCAAACACCTCTGTGTCTGTGTGTCTGTGTGTATGTGTATGTAGACTTAGAAACCCTAAAAAAGTGGAAGATAGTGATCCACAGCGGATGTGTGTAAACAGCCTGTGTCCTCCTGGTATACCTGGTATAACATAAGAGCACGTGCAATGGGGCCACCGTGGCGAGAGCTGTGAACTCTGTCTCCTGTGGAGCCACACATGGGCATCGATGCTTGAATTGAGCTTGGAAGATAAGCAGGTAGAAGAAGCTTGGAAGGGCTTTCTAGGCAGAGGGCACTGCATAGGCGAAAGCATGGTGAATCCATGAGGTGAATCAGATGTGATGGCAGGGGCCAGGTGGTCACACAGCTCCATGAGGTGGGGGCATTCTCTCCATTTACAGATGGGGACACTGAGGTACCGACTCAAAAGAAGGGTGCCCTCAGGCCTGTGAGTCAGTGGCAGAGCTGAGCATACGGGTTCCCAGTTCTGTGCTCTCTCTCCTATGCTGGGCTGTGTCCCAGGGGAGATGGACGGTGGCCTCGAGGCCATTTTCCTGGTACTAGGTTGACTGTGCATGGGGTTCTCAGGTCCCAGATCACCTGGTTGGCTGCCTGACTTCCTTCAGCTCGTGTTTGCTAGCCCTTGATGCTGAATCTTGCCCTGCTCCTGGCACCTGGGAGACTGAGCCACTGAAGGCGTGATGCCCACTTCTCTTTCGGCCCTCGCAGGCTAAATGACAACTAGCCAGACTCTCAAGCCCGGTGCTGATGCTCACAGTGCACAGGCCAGAACTGCCAGCGCCACTCTGGATACTTGTATGTTTTAAGCTGGGTATATTGCCGACCCTGAACAAAAATAGGGTTCTAGGGGCTTCCCTGGTGGCGCGGTGGTTGAGAGTCCGCCTGCCGATGCAGGGGACGTGGCTTTGTGCCCCGGTCCGGGAGGATCCCGCATGCCGGGGAGCGGCTGGGCCCATGAGCCATGGCCGCCGAGCCTGCGCGTCCGGAGCCTGTGCTCCGCAACGGGAGAGGCCACAACAGTGAGAAGGACGCGTACGGCAAAAAAAAAAAAAAAAAAAGAAAAATAGCGTTCGGTTATTAAGGGAGAAGGGGGCATCTCCCCCACAGGAGGGCATCACCCCCACGTACCCAGAGGCCTGGGCATCATCACGGTTCTTCCCTCTCCCTGGTTTCCCACGGCCCATCTCTTTTGGTCCCTGTCTACTCCCTAAATTTCTCTCGAAGCCATCTTTACTTCTCTCACTTCCTGTCCTCTTCTCCCGTCTTGGCTTTCCTGGTGCCCCTCGTCATCTCTTCCAGCCCATTCTCAGCTGAGCTGGTACAGGGTTATCGTCTATAATCTAAAGCTGACCTCGTCCTTCCTCTGCTCAGAACTTTGTCTGTAGGCTCAGAAGTGCTCCCCCCGTGCCTGGTCTCCTCTCTGCTCCCCTTTGTCCCTACACTGTCTGGTCTCGTGTACCCAGCCCCTTGTATCTCCCCTTCTGCTGCATGTTTCTGTAATGTTGACCCCCTCTCCCTGCACTGAAGCTGGAATGCTCCTCCACAGACAGCTGTGCATCCATCTGCAGAAGCCTGCTCCTGAGCTCTGCAGAGAGGCTCCCTCTGTCCTCTGCCCAGCCCCTCCCTGACACACGCTTTGATTACTGGGACTATCGTGGAGAACCCAGCGCACATAGACACTTGGTAAACATTGACTGAAATATCCCTGCCAGAGCTGCCACACAGATAAGAAATACTCTGATTAGGAGAGAGGAGAAGCTTGAGGGGACCTGCTTCCAATCTCGGAGCTAGGCCACTTTCGAGCTACGTCTCTCCAGGAGGCCTCAGTTTCCCTCTTTGCCACGTGAGGTGAAGACACTTGTCACAAGGCCAGAGAGACACGGAAAGACCATCTTTGGTAATTCCTGTTTTGAGCTCGAACTCCTTGCCTTTCAGGAGGCAAGGCTAAGTGCCTGTGGTTTTGTCAAGGGGAAACACAGCTGCTGTGCATATGTTATGGGGGGAGAATCAACTAGCAACTCGGCCCTTTAGAAAAGCAGTTTGGCAGCATATTCATACTTTTTGACCCTATAAATCTACTACTGGGGATCCTTCCTAAGGAAATAATTCTAAATACAGAAAAATAATTATGCATGAAGATGTCTGTTGTAGCATTCTTTTTGATAGTAAAAAAGTATGTTCAACAAAGGGGGATGTTAAGGTAACAGCGATGGACCCCTGAAATGGACTACTATACAGCCTATAAAATACTTCTTATAAAGAATATGCCATATCATGGGCAATTCATAAACCATGTTAAATTTTTTAAAAAGATATAAAGTTGCCTCTCTACCATGTTTATAACTATGTAAAAATAACAAAACCGGCCTCCAAAGTAGTTTTTCTTCTATGCTTAGAAAAAAGCTAGGAGGAGTAGCAGTCAAATTAATCAGTGGTTTATCTCTGAGTAGCAAAAATGGAGGCTTTTAAAAAAGAAAAAAAAGATGTGTGCTACTTTTATAGCTATAATAATAACATTCATAAATAGAACTATATTTAGCATTTAAAAATTACCCAGTTGGAGCTAATTCCGTGACCTTCTTGGGGTGAATTATTCACTTGTTTCTGGGCCTTGGTTTATAAAATAAGGGAAAGAAATTACTGCTCATTGGGCAGTGTGTGCCAGGGCTCTTCACAAGCATTATCTGATTAAATCTTCGCAGTTGAAACCCTATGTTGCAGATGAGGAGGCTAAAGCCCATGGTCAGTCCTCTGCTGAGACCTAGGTTTTCCAGCTAGATTCTGCTCTAGGAAAAGCCCCTGCTCTGCACACCTTCAGGGGGGCCCCTGCGATTACGAAGATCTTTGCCTGCTCAGGGGAAAAGGCAGGGCAGAGGGACACCTGAGAGCCCTGTGTCAACAGAGCTGGGGAGGAGTTTATCTTACAGGGTGGGGGAGGCCGGTGTTTGCCCGCAGGTGGCAAGGAGAGCTTTTTGCTGACCGCAGCCAGAGCTGCTGGTCTCTGCTTTACCTTTCGGTGCCAGCAGCCTTTTCCTGAACAGGATTTGCCCCTCAGCCCAAGTCCCCCGTTCTGTGTTCCCAGCCTCCCTGTGTGTCCAGCACCCTGGGTTCAGAGCTGCAAGGGTTCAGATCTCAGCTCCACCAGTTTACCTGGGGCCTTGGGCAAGTGCCACCCCTTCCCCCCGACCTCAGATCCTCTCTCTATAAAATGGGATTAGACTAGACTGGAGATTCCAAACTCCAATGCCAGGCAGCTAACAAACAAAACAGCCCAGGTAAAGAGCACAAGTGCAGGTAAGAACTGGCAGAAGGGGGCCACCCCTCAGCCTCAGCCCATCACTGCCATGCAGGAATGCAGGCACAGAGCTGCAGGATCTTTGGGGTTAAGGCAAGCTAAAAATCTGGGTTTCTTTAAGTATGAAATCTCTCAAGTTATAAATGTTGACTGAAATTAAAATACACGTACATGCAGGCCAAAGGATTGTGGTCTTTAGGCACGATACAGCCTATGGGCTGCCAGTTTGGGACCCCTGGAGTTGCCTGTCTCTGAGCACCTTCTGGCTTTGACCTTCTGGTCCCTGGTCCCTGGCCTCCTGGCCTCCAGGTGCTCCTCGAGGCAGCGCTGGGCAGAGGGAGGCCCAGGCCTGCGAGAGCAGGGAGGCCAGTCTGCTAAGGAGGGGGAGGCCCTCAGCTTGGCTCTCCTGGGCCCCATACATGCCCTGTACAGATACAAGGGCTTAAAAGACTCTGTCCTGCTGCCTGCCCCAAGCCCTATCCCTATCCCTGCACTTGGCAGCTTGACCTGCACAGCCCCACTTTACCATCGTGACAATGATTAACCTCACGTTCATGTAAGGAAACTGGCCCTGATTATGACAGGCCTGCAGGCACACAGCTGCCCGCTGAGCTGGGATTTGAATCCAGGAGTGTTTGGCTCTACCCCGTGAGCTCCTGCATTTAGTCCTCACGGCCCCCGGAGGGCTCGGCTGGTGCTGGTGCGGATAGCAGCGTTGAGTACACGGAGCTGAGCACACAGCCGAGTGTGGTTGTACGTGTACTTGTGCATGAACACAACCGGACCCGTTGTGTGCAGATCTGGGTGCCGGGCACCTGTGCTTGATACAGTCAGTCAGTTCTTGTTATTTGCAGTAGTGATGTTCTATAAACCAGCTGTGAACCCTGAATTAGTACAAAACCATTGCTCCTGAGGGAAAAGACAGAATTAGGCTCCTGGGAGCCTCTGGTCACAACATTTTCATCAACCGATCAATACATAACCTTGTTTTATTTATTTGTGTTTCTGTTTGAAGACTCCTTTAATATACATTGTTGATACATTCACATTGAATTCGTGCCAACAGCACTATAACTCACACCTGGACGAACCTTATCTGACACTCATCTTCTCTGTAAGGCACATCACAGCCTTCCTGAGCTTAGGAACACTGGACAGCGCTTCAGCACTATGCTTGCGGGCCATTTTAAATAGCAAAATTACCCCCCCACACCAGCAAATGTGTGCCCTATGTTTTTAGCATTTTGCTAAAACATATGCTAAAAACATAGCTAAAAACATAGCTCTAAATAGACCACAAAAAGGACACTTGTTTATAGTATAAGACAGGAACCAAGCTAAGTGAAGTGTGTGCATTTTTGATAACTGTGTACTCCTGGAAACTGTTCAGTTTAAAATACTATTTTTTAAAAATCAATTTTATTTAAAAAAGAAAGAAAGAAGAAAAGAAATGAAACGAGAGGTTGCCTTGTTCCACTCAGCTGGGAACATGGGCATCAGGCAACTGAAATTTTTCACCACTCTGTGCATTCCACCCATGACTGTGAAGGAACTGGGTATTGATTTGGGGCTTATGAATAAATGTTAACAAGTAGATGATTCACAACTACAGAATCTGCAAACCATGAGGATCCACTGTGATGTTGTATCTTTCACTTTTCTCTGAGGGCTGCTGTCAGGATTTGGGGTTGTTGACACAACAAAGTGGATTTTCTGAGTGCGGAGATGTAATTTAGAGGGGCAGCTGGAACCGTTTGAGTTCCACTCTCAGTATTACCACCTACTTGCCACGTGCCCTCCTGCAAGTTCGCTGGTCTGTGGAGCCTGAGCTTCCTTGGTGGTAAAATGGAGGGCACACCCCCTAACGTGAGGGTGAATTGAGAGGATAAATGTGGAACACCCAGGACAGTGCCTGGCAAGAGGCTGATTAAATGACAGCTTTCAAACTGTGCTCTCATGCTTTCCCTTAAGATGCAGATTTTAAGAGTTTTGTACTCAAGACCCTGCTAGATACTAAGGATTTGGAGATGGATAAATCCCTGGCTTACAAATCTAGCAGGAGAGACCAGCCCACCTAAATAGGACGCCATGTGTGAGAAGGACTCTAATAATATAAACTAAGTACTGCAAAGCTTTTTTTGCCCCTGTTTTGACTTGGCACGAGTGATATCAACCCAAGTGAGTGCAGAACCACTTATTCATCCAGCAACTATTTGTTGAGGGCCTGTGGGGTGCCAGGCACTGGTCTAAGCACTGGGAACTAAATTAAGAACTAAATGGGCAAATATTCTTACCTTCCTAGAGCTTATATTCTAGAGACAATAAACAAAGTACATAAATATATTAGCTGTTGCTAAGGACTGTGGAGAAAATAAAGCATGGGGAGAAAGAGACCCCTGAAATACAAACTATTATAATATTTCAGATGAAGATTTTGGAGTGAAATAAAGCTGTAACATATATGAACAACATTAAGAACTAGACTATTTAGGTGAATAAATAAATACTGTTTATGGAGTGCTTTCCCTATGCCAGGTCCTTGCTAGGCATTTAGCATGTATAACTGCTCATCATGACTGTACTCGTGCACAATATCTGTAATTAGCTCCATTTTACAGATAAGAAGACTGAGGCTTAGAGAAGTAAAGTGGTATTCCCACTGTCATAAAGATAGTGGGTGGTGCAGTTTGGAATTCAAATCCTGGCATATTTGAGCCCGAAGCCATGGTTTCTTTCTGTTAAATTAGGCTCCCAGCAAAGGGGAAAAACTCATCCTGAGACAAAGGGATTTTAATATAGACATAGATTTTTACAGAGTCTCCCTTTGAAAACATTTAAAAATGCTCACTTTAGCTAAATTAAGGGGTGGAGCAGCTTCTCCAGAGTAGGAGGTCTTTTGGGGAGAGAGGTTTATAATTACCCACCCTCTTTCAGCAAGTGTGAGCCATGTTGGGTGCTGTCAAAGGCCCTGGATCTTAGTGAAGGCAAAAGAATTCAGTTTGATGGGGGAAGTGCCACTGGAAATCAGTTGGACAGGAATCAGCTGCTCAGGGTGGCAGGGAAGCTGGCAGCTGGAGAAAGAAAGGGGATCTGGGAGGAGAGGTGAAGGATGCTGATTTGGGATCAGCATGGCTCCTGGGATATACAGGAACAGTTGGGTGAACTGGGCCTGTATCTCCACACAAAGCCCCCAGGAGCCTCAAGAAGATAGGTGAGACTTGGCTTCCAACAGGAGCAGCATGCCCACAGTGGCTGGTGGGATTGGAATCAGCTGGCCCACCTTCAGTCTCATGTCCCCTGTTCCTACAGCTCACATTGTGGCCTTTGGCAAGTCATCAGTTTCTGCTTAGAAAATGTGGCAGTTGGACTAGATTGTCATGAAATGCCCGGAGAGAGAGCGAGAATGAGAGAGAATGCAAGAGACAGCATGCGTTTATGTGGTTCCCTGCTTTGGATTCCCGGGAAGATAGAGCTCTCTGATCTCAGATTGGGTGGGGGCTATCTCCATGGAAAGGAGCTGTGGTCCCAGGCAGATCAGATGACATCTGAACATCCCTTTAGCCCTTTGGTCCTTGTGTTCCATGGGTCCTTCAATCTCATGTCAGCAGAGCACAGCACATACAGGTAACTTGGCTGAGCTCTGAGCCCACCATCTTTCCTTTATCTTGGGATCCTCCTTGCAGATTCACAATAGGCAGTCCTCTATCCCTACAGCAAATCACATGCAATAATGTTTCTTTTAGCATTCATTTTAGGGAGAGCTTTATGTCTCCTGAAGAACTAGTCTGCTTCCCACTCTCCCCTAACTATAAGAACAAGAAGACTGGGCATAATTTCTCTTTTTGCTTTGATGGCCAGGAAGCTCAGAGTGGACTCTGAACCTCGTTATTGCTGCCATGTTTGCATGTGTGGTCAGGCTGTGGTATTCCCTTCTTCCCCAGGCCTCGGTTTCAATGTATAGTTTACTGTGCCATTTGTGAGCTGCCTTAAAATTGGTGAGACTTCTGTTTTACCCTTGGCTTTCCTTCCATGACTTCTTTACTCAAAAAGCCGCCTTTTGTTCTTATTTTATCAGACTTCTGCCTGGATTCAAACAGGGGTGTGGGGTGGGGCTGCAGTGCAGAAGCTTTGTCACTAGAGTCAGGAGGTGAGCTCCCAGCCCAGGCTTTGTGCTCCACTTGCTGAGCAACTTTAGACATATGGCATGCTCCCTCTGGCTTTCAGTTTCTCTCTGTAAAACGATGGGCTACGACAAAGTCTACCCAAGATTCTTTCCATTCTAGAATTCTGTGAGTGTGTTAGCTCCCATAGGTACTTAGGGTAAATGCACGGGCGGGGTGGACACTGACTCAAGGATCCTAAAAACCACAGCAGAGATCTGAAGAAAAGAGAGAGTCCATAGGGTCAGAGGCCCCATCCTATGATGCTTTAAAGCTGGAACCTCAGGAGGAGGCGGTGGCAGGAGAGGAGCCAGGCTGCGGCTTGACAGCTCTATCAGCCGGGAAGCATATGCTGTGGCCAAGGTCGTTGAAGGACCTCCACCTGCCAGGAGCCACTTGCCAAGCAGCTGCCAAGCTGGGGCTAGCACCAGGGCCCCTCTGGCACAGCTGTGGAGGGATGGAAACCAGCGTCGCCCCTGCTGCCCCTCCCCATGTAGGAGGCTTGCCAGGCATTGGCCTGGAGAGCCACCCCAGGGCAGTCGGCCCGGCAGAGGGTGCCAGTAATTTCAGAGCCACCACCTGGGCTTGCTCGGACTTGCCCTAAAGCAAGGAATAATACCTCTGAAAAAGGAGAAAATACCCCCTCTAAGAGGTAGTGGTAGCAGTAGTAAAGGCAAGAAATGTTCTGTCCTCTATTTGTCTAGAATTCCCCCGTTGCTCCATTCATTGCCTTGGTTGGATTAGGCAGGGTCAGGAGGGTGGTTCCCACTGAACGCATGAGGCAGCTGAGACTCAGGTCAAGGTCACCGACAGGGACCATGTGATGTGGCCTGAGGAGCTGAGGGTCTCTCAGTGCTGGGCTCGCACAGCACCTGCGCTGGTGAGCAGGATGCAGCAGCTGTTGGAAGAGTTGAACACAGCAGTCCTCATGGTGAGGGCTCCTCCTTTGCCCGCATGGCTGATTCTTGGAGGGACATGGAGAGACTTACACTGTTTAGGGAGAAGACACGTGAAGAATTTCTTTTTCAACAATCTTCCTTGCTCTGCTAACCTCCTGTTTCTGTGATGTCCACTTTCTTTTTTTCAGGAATATATTATTTTATTTATTGTCTTTTTATTGAAGTATAGTTGATTTACAATATTGGGTTAGTTTCAGGTGTACAGCTTAGTGATTCAGTATTTTTTCAGATTATATTCCTTTAGGTTATTACAAGAGAATGGGTATAATTCCCTGTGCTTTATAGTATATCCTTGTTGCTTATCAATTTTATATATAGTAGTTTGTAGCTGTTAATCCCATACCTCTAATTTGTCCCTCCCCCTTCCCTCTCCCCTTTGGTAACCACATGTTTGTTTTCTATATCTGTGAGTCTATTTCTGTTTTCTATATAGATTCATTTATATTATTTTTTAGATTCCACATATCAGTGATATCATATATTTGTCCTTCTCTGACTTATTTCACTAAGCATAATATTCTCTAGGTCCATCCACATTGTTGCAAATGGCAATATTTCATTCTTTTTTATGGCTGAATAATATTCAGTGTGTGTGTGTGTGTGTGTGTGTGTGTGTGTATGTATATATACCATTCCTTCTTAATCCAATCATCTGTTTATGGGACTTGGGTTGTTTCCATGTCTCGGCTATTGTAAATAGTGCTGCTGTTGAACATTGGGGTGCATGTACTTTTTCAAGTTAGTGTTTTTTCTGGATATATACCTAGGAGTGAAATTGCTAGATCATATGGTAGTTCTATTTTCGGTATATTAAGGAACCTCCACACTGTTTTCCTCAGAGGCTGCACCATTTTACATTCCCATCAACAGTATACAAGGGTTCCCTTTTATCCACATGCGATGTTCTGCTTTTATGGAAGGATGAGGAGCCCAGGATGCGGGGATGTAACCCCCGCATCTCCACCCTGGTATTTTAGAATCTCCTGGGAAAGTAGATTTTTGCTTTTTCATGCAGCATAGCGGTATGTGTCCCAGTTCTCTTGTACTATGAGACAGTCATGATGCAGTAGAAATGCAGGCACTCATGACCTAGACGTCCAGGTGTGACCTTGAGTGATCTGGAAAGCTCCGCAGCTTCAGGTTTCCCATGTGGCCTATGGATCAGTCTCCACCTGACCTCCCTCCACAGGGAATTTGTGAGGATCAGATGAGGTTGGGGACATGCCAGACCTTCAAAGGGTCAGTCTTAGTCGCCTGTCTCCTCCGTTGGCTGACCCAGAGTCAGGAGGACCAGGGCAGTGCCTGCCCTGGGCCCAGCTGCCTGAAGTCAGGTAGAGGCAGGAGGGCTGCTTCTAGTTCCTGTCCTGTCACTACTTGCTAAGCCATCCTGGGCCATTCCCTTCCCCTTCCTGGACCATGCCTGTCCTTTTACAATGGTTCATTTAAAATATATATTATATAGATTATTTTTGTTTTTTATTGATATATAGCCACATACTATAAAATCCACCCTTTTAAGATGTACAATACAAAGGGTTTTAGTATATTCACAAAGCTGTGTATCTGTCGCCACTATCTAATTCTAAAACGTTTTCATCAATCCCATTAACAGTCATTCCCTCTTCCTCCTTCCCCCAGCCCTTGGCAACCGCTAATCTGCTTTCTGTCTCTACGGATTTGCCTGTTCTGGCCGCTTCATATAAATGGAATCACAATATGTGGCCTTTTGTGTCTGGCTTCTTTCATTTAGCATAATATTGTCAAGGTTCATCCATGTTGTAGCGTGTATTGGTACTTTATTCCTTTTTATGTCTAAATGATATTCCATCGTATGTATAGGCCACATTTTGTTTGTCCGTTCATCCGTTGATGGACATTTGGGTCATTTCCCCCTTTGGGCTGTTGTGAATAGCGCTGCTATGGACATTCCTGTACAAGTTTTTGTTTGAACACCTATTTCCTATTCTTTGGGGTGTATACCCACTAGTGGAATTGCTAGATCATTTGGTAATTCAATGTTTTACTTTTTGAGGAACTACCAGACTGTTTTCCACAGTGGCTGTACCATTTTACATTCCCACCAGCAGTACACAAGGATTTCAATTTCTCTGCATTCTCGCCTATACTTGTTATTGTCTGTCTTTTTGATTATAGCCGTCCTAGTGGATGTGAAATAGTATCTCATTGTGGAAAATATATATTACATAGATTTTTAACCTGCAAAACCTTTTTTAAAATGTAGTCTTACTTCAGACCCTCCATATGTAGAACAGGTACAAGAGGATTCTCTCGAGGTGAAATGGGGAAGGAGGCCTAAGCCCACCCCCTCATAGTCCCAGAGGCAAGTTCTCTAGGTGGTTTGAAGACCACTGGCTCTTGGTGCCCTCCAGGCTCTGGAATCTGAGTCGAACCACCAGAGACTACCTGCATAGGAGACGCCTCAACCCTCACGCCCATCCTGGTTGCCTTGGGAGCCCTTGCAACATTTGGCCAAGCTGTGGGTTTGCCCTGCACTGTACTAGGGTTGCCACAGTGAGAAGGAGTCCAGTGGCTCCATCTATGGTTCCAGCTCTGAGGACAGCTTGTGTAGGAAACAGGAAACAAACTGGAGAAATGCCACCACTGCCTCCCTTCCCAAGTCTAGGAAGAAAGGTCCTGGTTTTGCTGATAGTGCAGAGAAGCATAGTGGCTGATGAGGTCGTGAAGCCAACGGAAGGTTTACCAAACTCCTCAGCCATGAGTAGTCCTCATAGCACTAATCCTCTGAGGTCCAGAGAGGTTGGCTGGAGCACTCCCAGGCCCGTCTTCCGTCTCCCACTTCCCTCTGCATTAGCATTCTAGGAGCACCAGGCATTCTGCTGTTTGACGGGTGGAATGTTCTGCATTCTGGTGTTGCCTTGGCAGAGAGAAGATTCCTCCCAAGTTCTGTTCTATTGGTTGCATTGCTCTGCTTTCCACAATTGTGAGAGGCTTGAGTCATCAGACACAGATTGTTCTGTTCCTTTGGATTTTAGGATAGCTTTCTTCTCTTATTGATGGCTAATTCTTTGCCAAAAAAAGAGATAATTTATAGTGCATACAGGGACTTTCACTTAGCTAGAATATTAGATTAAACTAGTGCCTAGTTTCTCCCCCATGACTTGCTGATTGAGCAAAATGCCATAACGTCTCTTTGAAGAATGCAGCTTCCTAGTTTTACAGATGTAGAAACTGAAATCCAGGAGTCCTAGTAATTGAAAGGGAAGAAAGCATCAATTAGAACTCTATTGCATTTACAGCCCTAGAATCAGAGAATGTTGGATCCAGAGGTGTCTTTGAGACCATCTAATCCAACCCCTTGGTCTATCAAATGTGCTTGTTTAACTCATTGCGTTTCTAATGGTTGTGTGTTGATTGTGTTTATTTTTATGAAATTCCCCAGAGGGGGGTGTTCCCTGAGTTTCAGCCTAAGGCATGGTATGCTAAGTGGTCAAGAGAGAAAGTGACGGGTGAAGTCCTAAGAGGAAAGTCCTGTAGGGCGGAGCCTTACAGAAAGTGTGATGTGTTCATGAGGGCAGGGCAGGGCACGGCAGGGCAGGGCAGGGCAGGTGCTGTCGGCTGGGCAAACAGCCTTTGCAAAGATGTGGGAGCAACAAATGGGGCTTTCCCCTGGGGTCAGCAAGCAGCTGAGAGCAGGTTGGAAAGGGTATAGACAAGAGGGCCTTGAATGCCAGGATCAAGAGTTTTGCCCTAATTTTTACTTAATCGGGGGCCTCTGATGAATTTTGAGAAGGCTCCAGGCCCTTTTCTCCATTGCTCCTGCTGCTGCCCTGACCCAGGCCCTTCTAATTTCTTGATAACCTCCTAACTGGTCTCTCTGCCTCTATTCTTGTCCCTTTCCAGCTATAGTCCACAAAGGCCCCCTACACAGGGGCTTTCTAAAACGCAAGTCTGATTGTGTCCGTCCCCCTTTTAAGGCCCTTCCATGGCTCCCTGTTGCTCACAGGACAAGATCCTGGCTTTTATGGCTCCGTGTGGCCTGGCCTCACCTTCCTTTACAGCCTCAGGCCCACTGTGCCTCTGCCTCCACTAGGCCCCCTAGTTTCCTGAGCAGCCATGCTATTGAATTACTCACGGCTTTTGCCCACACCTCTCCATCCCTCCCATTCACTTTCTCTGCCTGGTGAGCTCTTATTCACCCTTTAAGACCCAGTGTAAATTTCCTTTTGGAGACGCTTTCCCTGACCCTCCTGAAGCCACTATTATGCCTTGAGTCTTTCTGTTTTGAAGCTCACATTGCAATGCAATTATCTAGTGCCAAAATCCTGGGAGTTCCCATCTTCGAGTGTTTATTGCGTGGTGGGCACTGGGCTAAGCCCTGTGCATGCATGATCCTGTGTTATTCTCACCGTAACCACATGAGGTGCATTCTGTTACAGCCCCACTTACAGATGAGGAAGCTAAGGCTCAGAGAAGTGGTGTGACTCGCCCACTGCATGCAGCTGGAGGGTGACAGGGCTGGGCTTTGAGCCCAGATATCTTTGACTATTTCTGACTCCTTCCATCTGCTGTTCCCTGGATCCTGCTCTATCTCCTGAACCCCCACTGTTCGGTGTGTGAGTCACTAATCAAAGGGGTAGAAGCGGCATGGTTGCCATGGTGCGGGCAGGATGGGGAAATGGGGCTGGGCTTACCCTGGGGTGGAGGTGATAAGCAACTGTCAGCCCAGCTCCCCACAGCTAGGGCTTTCCTTTCCACCTTCCATTCCAAGCGGCTACCTGGGGACAGGCCTGCGGGACTCCAGGCCGAGCAGGTGGCATGGAGACAAACGCCATGGCAATCTGCCTCCTCTCTGGGGCCCAGAGGGGAGGGAGGACCTGAGAGAGCCCAGGGTGCTCACTGACACTTCTGGGCTAGATCCTGGGGAGGCAACTCCCTTTGGGCCTGGGTGTCTACTGCCCTCCCAGAGGGACCCCAGCCTGCAAGGTCCCGTCCCAGCAGGGGAAATGCCACTTCCACCTCTGTCCCAGATGAATGGCTGGCTTTGGCCTCCCAGGAGACTGTCGGCTCCATCCAGGTACAAATGCCATCCCCTTCCCACCCCCACCCCCCTGGCCAGAGAGGAAGGAAGAGGGAGCAAGAGAGGAGGGAGGCGTGGGGTTGCCAAGCAAGGTAGGAGCAGGGACAGCGACAACAAAGCCCTCATTGTACCAAGGCCACACGCAGTCCAAGGCAAAGCAGGCATCGTGCCCGCCTCCCAGGACCTGGGCCTAGAGCTCCACCCGGACTTTCTGAGCTCCTTAGCAATGCTCACCAGAGCTGGCTTGGAAGAGCGAGGCCCTGCCTCCGCTCTGAGTCCTGCCTCTGCTGAGAAGTCCTCCTGAAAGCACAGCATCCTCCCAAAAGCCAGAAGTGGTGATGGGAGGATGGCCAGTGAAGCCAGGCCGACTGGGGCTAGAAGCCAGGGTCTGTTGGACGTGCAGCTGTGTGACCTTGGACCCAAATGTGATAAAAAAAATCCTGCCTTGAAGGATTTTTATTTGAAGTAATGGGCCAAGGCACATAAAAGCACTCAGCATGGTCATCTGGCCGCAGAAGTGTTCAATCAGTGACAGGTGATCCTTGAAGCCCTCGTCAACCCACAAGCGAGGACTATCAGCCCCTCCCAAGCTGCTCCTAGCTGAGGCCCTCCTGTGCCCAGGAGGTGGTGAGCCATTGGTGGCCTTCCTGGCAAGTGTGGAGTAGCACTGTTGTCCCCTCAGCCCCTGTCTCACTGTTCCTCCTCCGGAAGCCGGCCCTGCAGTTCCAGGAGGCCTGGGTGGTTGGGGCATGATGGGTGGGATGCATCGCCAAGCTGGGGCGAGCAGCTCAGGTGACAGGTGGGGTGTCGGCGGCTCCTGTGCCTGGCACCTGACACCTCTGGGCAGACAATGCTGGCAATGTCCGAGCCCTCCAGGGAACACGCCACGTCTGTGTCACAGCCAGGAAACAGGCCACCTGAGTAGCGCCGTTGTCCACTCAGGACGCAGCCCCGCCGCTGGCCGGGATGACCGGGATCCCCAGAGGCCCTGACGTGGGAAGGGGTGGTGCCCTGGGCAGGGGCTCTGGGGTTTGAGACTCAGCCCCTCAGCATGTGGTGTTGGCCTGGTTCAGGTGTTGGCCCTGCCACACTGGGGCTGGGACTTGGGCAGTCCATTCCCTCTCGGGTTCCTCATCTGTAAAGGGACTAATCACAGCACTTCCTCATAGGGTTGTTGGGAGGAGTTGATGGCGTAATGTACGTAATGTGGTTGGCACGGGGTCTGGTGTGGAACAGGGCTTGGTCACTGCTTCTCTGCCAGCATGGGGGAAGGTCCAGCGCACTGTGTCCTTGGCTGAGTCTCCTGTAACCCAGGCTACTGTCCTTAGTTCTTGCTCTGACCGTGGAAGGAGTGGACTAGGGTCTCTGGAGCTGGCACAGCACTAGCATGTTGGCTGCAAAGAGCCCAGGCCTCTCCACCTCGGACTCCAGGAGCTCTGGGCTAATGCCCAGTGCAGGCCTCCCTTCCACAGCAGCCAACACCAGCCCAGGATGGGGCCTCTCCCCTCCTTAAACTTCTGAAGGGCTGGCTGCCCTTGGAGTCCAAACCTCTACCCGGGAAAGGGGCCTTGGGATTCCTGGGCAGGAGGCCAGGTCTGAGTCTCTCTACTGATTTGTCAAGAGGGCCAAGGATGGATCTCTGCAGGCATGGTCACTTCCTACTGGGTCCGGCCTACAGAGACACCCCCTGGGAACAGGGAGGAGTCTTCATCTCCCATCTGTCTCCTTCCTCATTTGCTTTGAGCCTGTGCCCTGAGTTCCTGGTGCACCCCAAAATGAGCACGAGCATTTGCACGGATGGGTGCGGGCATGCCTGTGTGCAGCATGTGGGCAGTGGGGGGTCGGGGCAGGTGAGGGCTGCATGTCCTGCATTGTGGGCAGGCCCCCTGAGCATGAGCCATGCGTGGCATGCCTTGGAATGGAGGGGACGTGGTACCTTTTCATATTCGCGTGTATCCATATGTCTTTCTACACGTGTGTGGTGTGTTGGTCTGTCTTGTCTCCCCTGTAGACGGGAAGCCCCGAGCCACGCGCCAGCAGGCACTCTGGGAAGGTGACATCGAGACTAGCGCAACCTAATCTGGGGTTCCTGGTCCTGCTCCGGGAGTCCTCCAGTCTGCAGCCCCCGCCGAGGGAGGATTGACCAGCGTGGGGGTGGGGGTCCAAGAGTCAGGGGTCTGGGGGCCTGGCTTATAGCATAGAGGACTCAGTGCTGGGCCGAGCCAATTAGGAGGCCCTGCCCCAGTGTCAGTGACCTTGGGCGAGGCCTTTGTTCTCTCTGGGGCACATTCATTCATGTGGAGGACACGGGGTTGGACTGATGATTTCTGCCCGCCCTGAGGCTCTGATGATCATGATTTTAAGTCGGGTGGTGGGATGAGAGCCTGCTAAATTTGTCGGTGGAGGCAGCTGTGGCCAGAGCCTGGCCTGCCAGCCCCCCGCTCGGTCCTGGGTGTCCTGCTGAAGGGTGAGAGGAGAAGCCATGCCGGGCAGCGACCCCAGCGAGAGGATGACGTGGCCGGGCCCGGCCACCCCCGCGGCCCCCCCAACCCGCCCTCTCTCCTCAGCCCCGGGGACACCGCCCATCCCGCCCCTCACCCGGACCCACAGCCTCATGGCCATGTCCCTGCCAGGCAGTAGACGGGCCTCTGCTGGATCCCGCAGGTGAGTCTCCCCAATGCCCGGAGCCTTGGCCTCTGAAGGTGGGGGCAGGGAGGGTCTCTGTCTCCAGTCCACCACCGGCTTGTTTTTGAGCAAGTCATTGCCCCAGTTTTGCCATCTTTAAAATGGGCTTGCTGACACTGGCCTCAGGAACTATTTATGGGCTCAAATGACACAGTGGGTATAAAAGTTCTCTGAAGACTTAAACCACTGGATCCCTACCGTCACCAGTACTGTTGTTCGATCTTCACAGTTACTGCAGGGACGGCATGCAGCCTTCCACCCAGGCTCCCCTGGCCTCCCCGTGTGCCCCTCCTCCTGTCCCTCCTGCTGCCTGCCCCCTCTCCACCTCTGTTTCAGTCCGTGCAGGGACCTTTCCCTCTGGGGCTTGGGGGACCCTGGAAGTTGAGGACCCTTGGTAGGGGTAGATGGGACCCCACCCTTGGCCCGCAGCCCTGCTCAGCCTTCTGGGGAGTCCCGAGGACCGGCCTCCTTCTGGTTTTCCACCTTGATTTGCACTGTCTGTTCTGTCACCCCTGTCTGTGCATCCCCCTGCCACGCTTCTCTCCCCGGCGGTGACCCTGAAGTGGGGGCCCTTTGGGCCGCAGCGGCCTGGCGGTGTTCGCCCAGTGTCCGCAGCTGCCCACCAGCCAGAACGAGCACCTGCCTCTTCTTCCTGCCTCCAGGCGCACCTCTCCCCCCGTGAGCGTGCGGGATGCCCACGGCACCTCTTCCCTCAGCAGCAGCAGTAACTCGGGCTCCTGCAAGGGCAGCGACAGCAGCCCCACGCCCAGGTAACCAGCCGCTCCCTCCCACCCGGCCCGGCCGAGCTGGCTGGGACCCTGAGTGCCCTGCGGCTCGGGGGAGGTGGGCGTTCTAACCATCCCCAACTCTAGCACACTTCCCTGCTGTGTGACCGTGAGCAGGTCACTTCTCTCTGAGCCTCAGTTCCCATCTGTAAGATGGGTATGATCATACGCAGCTGCACGTAACCAAAGTCAGTAGTTGAGACAAACTGGGGATGATGCTTTCAGAACAAGGGGCCAGAGGCGGGCAGCTCCCCGAAGTGTCAGGGACCCCATCTCCACCATCCTTGGTGTACAGCTGGCTCCTACACCTCCAGGCATCAGGTCAGCATCCAGGAAGGAAGAAGGTAGAAAGGCCAAAGCCCCTGAACCCCCAGAGACTCGTGTTTTTGAGACAGGACACATTGCCCAGGAAATTCTGTCTATACTGTGCTGGCTGGTGCCAGGTATGACTGGCTACAGGGAGAGTTAGTGGTTCCCAGTGTAGGACCACCCAAGCAAACTGGGAGTTCTGTTGGAGAAAAGGCAAGAATGGATATTGGGAGGCAACTCACGGCGTCCGCCAGCCTGCTCTTGTAGGTGGTACACCGTGAGGGTGGCAGAGTGGAGTTGGTTTAGAATGCGAAGTGTGTCACAAGTGCAGCATGTGCTTTGGGCTCTCAGCAAAGAGGAAAGGCAGGATCGGGCTGGGGAGACGGGTAAGGAGAACAGTGGGTCCTCAGAGACCAGGATGTGCAGGCTGTGATGGCAGCGCCCATCCTGCTTCCCTGCGTTGAAATACAAGGAGCGCGAGGGGGGAGCACGGGCTTAGGATGTGATTCAGTCTGAGTCTCCACTCCCTCATCTGTAAAGTGGAGCTTACAATCCGGAGGCTTCAGGGAGTTGATATCTGCACCCACCACACACTGCTGCTGGCCCGTAACGCGTAACCGCTCTCATTAGGACTTTGGTTCAACTTGAGAATCGTAGGCAAGAGAAGGCCAGGAGACTCTGGCCTGCAGCTCCCATGGCCAGAGCTCCTCCTGGGAAGGCTTGTCTTGAGTGAGTGTCATTTGTGTGACCAGATCACACTGAGGCATTAGTTCTGAGTTTTCCACCATGACACGCATGATGGGTGGCACACATATGCTGGACCCATGCCCCAGCATCCTGTCTGTAACTGCCCCCAGAATGGGGGGTGGGGTGATGTGTGAGTGAGATCGATGATGCATTAATTTACCTTTTGAAAAGTGTATAATTGGCAACTTTAATACTTTTTTATTGGTAGCAGATTTTTGCCACACATGTCATAACTGCAACCCATGGGGGCAGTCCCAACCCTGAGGCTGAGAGCTGCTTCCATGCAAGGGTCTCCTTGCCACCATCAGAGTTGCTGGTGAGCAGTGCCTCGGCTCTGGCCTCACTATAAGTAGCCACGTGTTCCAAGGTGTGAATAGCTGAGGGACATGAATTGTATTATACTTCTCTTCTCAGGTACGTATAGTATATATGTAAATATATACTATATTAAAAAATATTTTTTCCCACAAAGAGCTAGTGACTAAAAATATATGAGTGTTAAATGTTATATTGAGAAGGAAAACTCGTGAAAGCGTATGGAAAAAAGTTAAAATAGTTACTTCCTTTATAATCCTCAGCTCTTACTAGTTTAAGTAATCCTGGTTCCTGCACCCCGGCACAGGGCAAAGGCCTCTTTTTCTCACCACAGCTCTGGGTCCCTCTCGCCAAAGCCTTTGCAGGGCACCAGGATGTCTACTGGCCTAACACGTGGGGCTCAGGGCCCTTGCTGGCTTCCTCTCTTTTGGAAGGAGATTTCTTAGAGCCCATCAGAGGGGACCCCAAGGTCCCACCCGACACCGCGCCTCTGCCCCTTGCCACACAGAAAACAAGCCAGTGTGTGACTTGACTTGAGTTAAACTTAGAGGCCAGGAGCTGAGTGAGGAGAAGAGAATCGTTTCTCTTTCCCTCCACTTCTGTCCACACGTTCTCTTCAACAGTTTGCGATTTACAAATACTTCTTCCTCGGTAAACGTTAGACAGCTTCCCCAAAACTTTTTAAACTGCCTCCAACTTGGCTCCTTCAGCAAATGGGCCCCACCAGGGCCTGTCTTATCTACAGCCATAAAATGTGATTGCCTCTTGCTAGACCTGGGACTCCCCGTCCCCTAAAGGAACAAAGTTGGATGGCAGCAAGGCCTCTGCCAAATTGTGTGAGAACACGCCCAGGTGTTTAAGCCAAAATCCAAGGAGGTTTCTCCCCAAACAGAACAGCCGGCAGGAAGCCGTGAGTTGAGGTGGCCTGGCCGTGGTCTGCTGATGGCATTGGGGTGCTCCCTTCCCTGGGTGAAAGCCTCGGCCCTCCCTCCTCCACTGGGTGGGAATTCCTCCTCCTCGGCCCTGGTGGGACCAGGGCGTGCTCACTACACACACAAACACACACACATACACACACACATCTGCACCACCCTGTGCTAGGGTGTTTGTGGCTGCAGGGTACAGCTGTGAACAGGGCGATGCCAGAGACAGCCAGTGTTCCCATGTGTGCTCACGTGTGCCCCCAGAGCGTGCACATGCAGATGGAAAGGGTCTGCCTGCGTTTGTGTGAGCGTGTTCATGGGCTGGTGTCCTAGAGCAGTTGACCCTGAACCAACAAGGGGGTTGGGGTACTGATCCCTCATGCAGTTGAAAATCCGCGTATAACTTTTTACTCCTGCAAAACGTAACTGCTAATAGTGTTGGCCAGAAGCCTTCCTGATTACGTAATTAGTTGACTGACATGTATTTGGTGTGTTATATGTATTATAAACTATACAGTAAGCCCCCTACATACAAACGAGTTATGTTCCAAGAGCGCATTCGTTAAGTCCAATTTGTTCATAAGTCCCACAAAGTTAGCCTAGGTACCCAACTAACACAATTGGCTATATAGTACTGTACTGTAATAGGTTTATAACACTTTTCACACAAATAATACATAAAAACAAACAAACACAAAAAATAAAGAAAACATTTTTAATCTTACAGTATAGTACCTGGAAAAGTACACCAGCCATGTGAACTAACTTATGTGATTGGACATGGGAACACACGTTCATCTTTGAAAGTTTGTTGAAGGTTCATATGTAGGGGACTTACTGTATTCTTACAATAAAGTAAACTAGAGAAAAGAAAATGTTAAGAAAATTATAAGGAAGAGAAAATACATTTACAGCAATATACTGTATTTATTGATACTGTAAGTTTACATTGTTTTTAAAATGAATCATCTATCGGTACATCAATATTGTCTTACAAGATACAAAACACTGTAGCTGTTACATGTATTACTAAGACTAGACATCAAAAAATGAAAAGATCATGTGAAAAAGGAATTTGTATTTATTTACAGGTATAGTGTGCATGCATTGATAACAGAGAAGCTAGCAATGGTTGCCTAGCTTATCTAATGAATGAATCATTATAAAATTTTTATGGCATACAGTATGACAGTCATATTCAAAATATGGTATTAGAAACATTGTTACATTTTTCTAAAAACCTCTTACCTGTGATGATAGGCTGATAGGCATTTTCTCCAATTGGGAGAGAAAGGCATACTATAGGGTAATGTGATTCTTTGAAAGCAAAGTTGTAGAACACTAAGAAAACGAATGCATTATTAATTTTATATCAACTATCACCCACCTTATGCCAGTGTAAGGACAGGCTGCCACTTTAGGACCAGTCTTGCACACAGTGTTCTACATGATGAATGCTGAGGTGGTGGTGATGATGACAACACAGAAAAGGCTCGAACGGTTGCTGCCATACAGTTACTAGATTTTCACACACAATCACTCATACACATACACAGCAGATAAATCCTGGCCCACCATGCAGGCCCCAGGATAATTACACGGAGGGGGAGACCTCTCCCACCCTCAGCCTTGGTCTCTGGGTTGGGGGAGTGGACACCTGAGCTCTGGGCTGCGGCGCCGGGACTGGGCTGGCAGAGGGGGCACCGCCCCGGATGGCACCAGGCTGGTGCACGCGCTCTGTGACGTGTCTCCCCAGCCCGAGCTAGAGGAGCCCTGAGCTCCCCACCCTGACGCTGTGCTCGAAAGAGCCTTAATAAAACCTACCTCCCAAAGGGGCTGCGTGTTCTCGTGCCCACAGGGGCCCCGTGGGGGAGGCCTGGCCTGCAGCGCTCCAGTGGCCAGGGGACCAGGATGGGTAGGCGGGGCCCCTAGCTCCTGGAGGCACAGCGCCTCGCCAGGCCCCTTCCTCCCTCCCTGCTGACGAGCGTCCCCGGCAGGCGCGCCATGAAGTACACGCTGTGCAGTGACAACCATGGCATCAAGCCCCCCACCCCGGAGCAGTACCTGACCCCCCTGCAGCAGAAGGAGGTGTGCATCCGGCATCTGAAGGCCCGGCTGAAGGACACGCAGGACCGGCTCCAGGACCGGTAAGCGGGTGGCCAGGGCCCTGCAGTATCTCTGGGAGGAAGGCGTGGCTGGGGGCTCCTCTGTCAGCAAAGCCTCAGCTGTCCCTGCCCTCCCCTCAGCTGCTCCTCGAAGCATCAGGTAGCTGCTTGGGGCCAGGCTGGGAGCAGTTTCCCCTGTGAGGGTCTATCGGGCCTCCCACCCACGGCAGTGCTCTCCCAGTTGTAGCCTGGCAGCCCCTTTTGGCCACTTTTCATGCCCTGGCTCCTTTCTACCTGGGGAAGAGCAGCACAGGGCATTCTTCCTGGCTGACCTGTCTCTGTGGGGGAGAAACAACCCCTTAGCCCTCCTTTGTTTCCTCCCAGGGGGTCACCAGGGGCTCGTGACCCACCAGTTCAGGCCCCAGAAGCCTTCCTCCTCATCCACGTATAGATGATGTAAGATCGTGAGAAACCTTCCTCTGAGCTCCCACCCAGCCCAGGGGTCTCCCAGGAGCCCCCGTGGGCCCGTCTGGGCTCATTCTCCAGACCTGATCCTCCCGGCCTCCCCTTTTCCAGGCTGGTGGCTTCATCTTTATGGTCGAAGCTTCAGGGCTGCCCTCTGATCTCTTCATCACCTACCCGTCTTCTCCAGACTGTGTCAATTCGGATACGCAGCCGACTGTGAGCTGGACAGGGTGCCGTGCAGGGCGCTGGAGGGCAGGCGGGGAGCCCACCGCTACCACGCCTTCCTTCATCTTTTCTTTCTTTCTTTGTAATATAATTGCTTTATTGAGATATAATTCACGTACCATACAATTCACCTATCTAAAGTAAACAATTCAGTGATTTTTAGTCTATTCACAGAACGGTACAACCATCAACAGTATCTAATTCTAGAACAGTTCCATCACTCCAGAAAGAAACCCTGTTCCCAGTAACAATCACGCTCCATCTCTCCCCAGCCACCCCGTCCCTGGCAACCACTAATCTTTCTGCCTCTGTGGATTTGTCTATTATATTCCATGTAAATTGGAGCACACAGTGAGCGTGACTGTGTCTTTCTTGACCAGAGCTCTGCCAGGTAGCTGGTCCAGTTTGTATCTGTTGTGCTTTTGAACTTGGGGAGGGTAGAGGTGGCATTCTGTGGACCTCCTTGTCTGTAGAGCTAGGATTTCTATTTATATTTCCCACTGTCTTCTCACTGATGCCCTGCGTCTGCTTGGCCATTTACACTGATGTCCTCAGGAAGCAGACAGCCCATCTCCCTGCTTCCTTTCTAGGGCCGCCCTGTGGCTCAGAGCAGACAGTCTGCCCTGTGTGGTTTAGGCAGGATGCCCTGTAGTGGACACGCCTGCACCTCAGCTCCCCGGCCTCTCCGCCTGATACTCTTGCAGTACCTGTGGCCGTTCTGTACTTGCTGTATTGTCAACCTCCTCACAGGTTCTGAACGTTTAGTCTGATACCTCTCATTCCCGCAGTAGCCTACTTCCTCCTCAAAGAAGGAGCTCTGCTTTTACACTCTGTGCTTTCATATATTGTGTCCCCACTTCTAAGATACCCTTTCTCTCATCTTGCTTCCTTGGAAAGCTCATCCTATAAGACCCAGTTCAAATGTAACATCCTGCAGCCCCCTGAGACCTAGGCAGGGCTGGGAAGCCATAGCTCTGGGGTCCTGCTGGCTCCCAGGAGGAGTGGGGCCCAGCTGAGCTGAGCATGCCCAGTCCCTCCTTTCAAACTCAGTCTTCCTGCCAGGGCTCAGAGTCAGTGAGGAGGGTTATCCTAGAGTGAGCCCCCCACCCTGAGGCAGGAGGAATGGACATTATCCCCACACCTGTGGGGATGTCTGTTATCGTGGCTCTTGAGCAGCTCCAGGTCCCTGCTGCCATCCCACGTCCGTCACCAAGCTGTATCCTGTTGGGCAGCCCTTCCCCTCCTTCCTCTTCCAGTTGATGCCATTGCTGACCTTGTGGCCACTGCAGCCCCGCAGGCCCAGTCCCTTCAGTGTTTTGTGGAGTGAGATTCCTGGGCCCATTTCCTGAATTTCTAATTTGACTTTGAAAAGTGCATGGTGCTTGATCTGGGTCGGTCGCTCTGCTGGACTCATAAAATCCAAAGTGATGGTCGTGCCATTTTGGATTTTATTTACGTGAATGTAGGGTTTGGGCTGAGTGGCTGCGTGTGGGCCGGATCATTAAGACGTTTGCTGAAGGAGGAACACCCAGGGTGGGAGTTCAGTCCCATGAATGAGTCTCCTCCTTTCTAACTGCTTTTGGTCCATCCTGTTCAGTCTCACCCTGGCTTTACCTCTGGACTCGATGGCATCATTTTCTACTTCACCTCCTTCCCCTGCACCCCCCGGATTCATCTATGCCTCAGGGATTTTAAGAGCCTGAGAGTTTCTGGACAAGCGTCCTCTGACCGTCTAGTTTGCCTGCTCTTGCCTCTTCTTTCGGGAATAGCTCTGTGCCTTTTTCGGCAATCTTCTGGGTCTTCCCTCTCTACAGTAGATACAGAGAGGAAACATCTAGCATGGATAAAAGACAGCCACTCTGTTCTCATCATTCTCCTCTGATTCATCCACCACTTCTCATCCCTCCACTTGAGGGAAGATGTAAAATTATCAGCTACATTCAAGGCAGTAATTTCTCTCATAAAAACAAAGTGGCTCATCACCCTCTCCCCCTGGTCTCTGGCCAAATAGCCCTCCACTGAAAATTTCCACCACCTGCTTTTGTAGGAGGCCACATCCCTTTCTGCAGAGTAGAGATTTTAGGTTTAGTTTTTGTTGTTTTATGTTAAGATTTTTAAATGGATGTATTAAGTTTTTATAGCGGTAGCATCTTTAAACTGAGAATCTTTATCGTCTGCTGTCTTCTCTGGGTAGTGGATGTCAATGTGGACAGTCGTCTACATTTTGGCTCTAGGGGGTGGGAATGAGGTGGTGGCTCATTCTTGTTCCTGAAGAGGAGGCCTCTCGTGTCCTGAGCCCTGGCCCCTCTCCCGTCCCCACTGCTTCCCCGATGGAATAAGGAGGGTGAGGAAGGAGCTCTGAGTCTTTCCTTTGTTTTCAGCTCTGAGGGGTAGCAGCGCAGGCCCTGTGTCCTTGGGCACAGCCCCCTCCTTGTCTGTCCTTGGGCACAGCCCCCTCCTTGTCTGTCTGTCCTTGGTGGCAGTGACAGGCCAGGCGGTGAGCGTGTGTGTCTCATCTGCTCACAGGGACACGGAGATCGATGACCTGAAGATGCAGCTGTCACGCATGCAGGAGGACTGGATCGAGGAGGAGTGCCACCGCGTGGAGGCCCAGCTGGCCCTGAAGGAGGCCCGCAAGGAGATCAAGCAGCTCAAGCAGGTCATCGACACCGTCAAGAACAACCTGATTGACAAGGACAAGGGGCTGCAGAAGTACTTTGTGGACATCAACATCCAGAACAAGAAGCTGGAGACGCTGCTGCACAGCATGGAGGTGGCCCAGAACGGCTTCGCCAAGGAGGACGGCGCCGCCGAGTCGGCCGGCGGGTCCCCCGCCCGCTCCCTTACCCGTAGCTCCACCTACACAAAGCTGAGTGACCCCGCTGTCTGCGGCGACCGCCTGCCAGGTGACCACCCAGGCACCTCTGTGGAGGACGGGGCTGACAGTGGCTTCGTGGTGACCGATGACACTCTGAGCCGGACGGATGCACTGGAGGCCAGCAGCCTGCTGTCTTCGGGGGTGGACTGCGGCCCCGAGGAGGGCTCCTCGCTGCACGGCTCCTTCAGCCTGGGCCCCCGCTTCCCCGCCAGCAACACCTACGAGAAGCTGCTCTGCGGCACGGAGGCCGGCGTGCAGGCCAGCTGCATGCAGGAGCGCGCCATCCAGACGGACTTCGTGCAGTACCAGCCGGACCTGGACACCATCCTGGAGAAAGTGACCAAGGCCCAGGTCTGCGGGACAGTCCCCAAGTCAGGGGACAGGTGCCCGGAGTCGGATCCCCACCCCCTGGGGCCCAGAGACCCCAACTCTGCAGTGGTGGTGATGGTGGGTGACGAGCTCGAGGCCCCAGAGCCCATCACGCGGGGGCCCACCCCACACCACCCTGGTGCCAACCCCAACCCCAGCCCGTCGGTGAGCGTGGCGTGCCCCGTGGAAGAGGAGGAGGAGGCGGCCGCAGCCGAGAAGGAGCCCAAGAGCTACTGGAGCCGCCACTACATCGTGGATCTGCTGGCGGTGGTGGTGCCGGCCGTGCCCACGGTGGCCTGGCTCTGCCGCTCCCAGCGGCGCCAGGGCCAGCCCATCTACAACATCAGCTCCCTGCTGCGGGGCTGCTGCACCGTGGCCTTGCACTCCATCCGCAGGATCAGCTGTCGCTCGCTGAGCCAGCAGGGCCCAAGCGCCAGCACTGCTGCAGGCGGCAGCTCCCAGCTCTGAGGAGGCCCCATCCCGGCCCGGGCTCCGGCGGCCTGACTACCGATTGTAGGGGTGCCGTCCTCCCTCTCGCACCTTCCCGTGGGGCATCATCTTATTTATTTAGTTTTGGGTTTGGAGGTGGTGTTTTCAGAATGGTAACAGTGTCAGGGGCTGGGAGTGGGGGTTGGGGGAAGGTGTCCCAAAACTTCAACAGGAGAGAAGGGAAGAGAGACCCAGGGCAGGGAGGCACAGGCATGGGACACACTGCAGAGAAAGAAGGTGGTGAGGCCCCCGACCTGGCCCCCGCCCCCGGCCCACCTGGCCTCTCACACAGGGCAGCCCCTGCTCAGGAAGTCTCTGGTGTGCTGATCTGGGGAGGCCGGGCTTGACTTGTCTGCCAAGCCTCCCCCGTCCCCGACCCCCACGTCCTGTCCAGTTCCCTGTTCACCCCAAGCCTTCTCTCCCAAGCCACCCCTTGCCCTCAGCCCAGGCTTCTGGGCCGGTATTACCTCCTCATGTGGAGGCAGCTGCGACCCAAAGCACAGGCAACTGACCGGGCCTCCGAGTGGGTCTGGAACCACTTGGCCTGGGCTGAGTTCCATCCCCTTCAGGCTGCTCCCCACTTTGGGATTCGGGAGCACAGTCAAGGCCATGGGCTGGAGGAAAGATGGTGATGGGCAGAGGGCAGTGTGGGTTCTGTGTCTGTCTGTTCATCCCAGAGCTTCCCCACATCTGTTTTCCTCCTGGCGCTTCTGAGTGTGTCAGATAATTTTGTGAGAGCCAGACAGGCGAGTGCCGGGGTGTGAACGCTGGCCTGAGCCCAGCTCCTGTCTGGAGACGCTGCCAGCAGGAAAGGAGGCGGCGGGGGCTGGCAGCTTAAGGGGGCACCTCCGGCCTTCTGAGACAGGGCCCTGCACTCTGGGAGGCAGGGCTGGACTCGGCAACCGCCAGCGACCGCTCCAGGTTTGACTGCCCTGGAGCTTGCCCTCGTTTTCCCGGGGACCTTAGGACCAACTCCTGCTTTGCACTATGTTCACTTTGGGGCTTGCTTCTCACGCATCCCAGGGTCTCCTGTGAGGTGGCTGCTTGCTTTCTAGGATGAGGATTCCTAGACCTTACACCTTGCTGCCTCTGAGGGGAATTCCAGCAGGTTGAATGGCAAGATGAGGTTTTGAAGCCATGATGTCCGTCCAGGCCTAAGCAGGGTGTCCTGGGATGTTTCCCAGGTAGGGGGTGGAGTGGGGCTCCCAGCCCAAGCCCAGTCAGCCTGGGAAGATTCACTGGCCCCCCTCCTTCCCCGGGACCACATCTAGGTCCCCCTGCAAAGCTGCTGACATTTTATTTGCATTATTATTTTACAGAGTAAGCCCATTCCTCTTCCTCTGCAGGGCTTATACCTATCTCGTCATCCCACCCACTCTTCAGAGTTAGGCCCTACATTGCAGTGGGGGAGGGGGGTGTGGGTGGGACCCTGTGTCTCACTCACCTCTCGGGCCTAGGGGCCACTCTGGTTCTGGCAAGTTTGCTTGCCCGCCCCCGCTGCTCCGACAGCTGTCGCCTGACGCAGGGGCTCTGCCCTTCCTCTCTGTGCCCCCTGCTGGAGGGGGGATGCCTGCATGCACTGGGGGTGGGCAGCCGGCCCAGCCGTCGTGGGGAGAGCCCCTCTGCCACGCGCTTTGTGCCTCCAAAGCTCCCCTTCCTCGCTCTGGGCCTCACACCTGCCATCCTTTGTGGAGCACCCCTCCACCCCAGTCGAACCAAACCCAAACTCTGGGGGCCGGGCTGGGCTGCCCCACAGGACCTGGGGGGTCGTGACGTGGAGGGGCAGTGGACAAACCCAATCCAAAGCCAAGCCAGGACTGGCTGCGGACCCCGCCTCCCGTGCCGCGTACTCACGGAGCTGCGTGGTGTCTCCTTAGAAATAGTCAAAAGCTTTGCCGAGAAAATAAATGACTATTATATTTGACAACATAAAATCTATATATTTTTCTCCACTGGAATCTAGTCGAGCTGCGTAGCCCCTCTGCTCTGGTCTGCGTCTTGCTGTCCGTGGCCTTCCTACTGTGTCTTGTGTTTTGATGGACGTGGTCAGGGCCGGGGCTGTGGTCCGTTCTGTCCCTGATGCTGCAGGAGCCACTCATGAAGAGCGTGGACCGAGGACTGTGGACAAGCTGAGCGGAGCTGGCGCCGCCCTCTGCTCCTGCTGTGGCTCAAGACCTGCCTGTCTGGTCAGAGGGGCTCCAGCCCACAGTGTTGGGGATGCCTCTCTTTTGGGGGGTCTTGTGGGACCTTGACGGGCTTTGCCTCTTGTCGGTGGAGGAGGCAGCTCTCTGGCCCAGGCCTGGGACAGACGCTGGGACCGTGTCGGCCAGGCCCCGGCTTGTGTGTGTGTGCGCGTGTGTGTGCTCGGTATCCTGCATCTATGCAAAAGGGGCAGCTCCCTCCCAGGGCGGAGGCGGAAGGCGCAGCGGCCCACGGGCTCAGGCTCCAAGCCCTGACTGCAGGACACAGGATGTGGGACCATGAAGCAAGGCCAGGGCCCGGGGGCCTCCCGCTGAGTGCTCATCCTCCAAGGCTCCCCTTTTCCTTCCTGCTTAATACCACCTCCTGCTGAGCTGTGACCTTTCCCTCCCACCCTCTGCTTCTGCAGCAGAAATCTTTGGGGTCTCCCCTCTCCCCAACCTCTGGCCAGAGCTGATTAGATCCTAAGGGACTGTGTTCTCAGGAACCACCTTCTGGAACTGCTGGTCCCTTAGGGTCCCACCTCCAGAAGTGGCTTCTCCTAAGTTATAGCGTCCAGGCCAGAGCTGCTTTGCTGCTCCTCTTGTCCAGGCTCAAAGCAGAAATCAGTCTGGGGCCGGGACTCTGCTCAGAGAGCCGGCCTCAAATGGAGTTTATCCCCAATATCTCCCAAGGGGATAACTTAGCTTTTCACTGAATACCCTTCCCAGTCGCCACTAGCACAGGGGTATCTGGCAGCACCTTGGGGGGTGGGGTGGGGGCAGATGACAAGGTTCTGGGGTAAAGGCCTACAGAGGAGCTTCTGCCCAGGGAAATCATGACCCCCTCTGACCTAGGAATCAGTGCACACAAGTCACGGTGCACTGCCACATTCAGCCATGCCCTTGACAGAGAATTCAGGGGATACAGGAAGGGGGGAGGTGGGGAAGGGTCTTCACTTTTGTCTTCTTTGTCCTTTTGGTCAGACAGAGTTGTACCTACAGCAGACAGCTCTGAATTAAAGCATGAAAACACAAGATCCTTGGCCTGTTTTCTTTATACTGTGTCTTTTGGGGGTGGGGGCGAGGGGGATAAAGGGGGCTCACACCTGTCCCCACCTGCACGGACATCATAACACGCATCCTGGGAAAAGCTGAGCAGACAGAGATCTTTCCTGAGGTTGAGGGAACCAGAGAGCTGCGTGCTGGCTCAGCTCTGCCGTGCTTCTGACTCCCCTCCAGGGGGTCACTTGGCGCACCCCACGCCCTCCCGTCAGACCCGTGGGGCCCTGTAAGTGCACGTGTTCCATCCTCTCCAGCACCCTTGAAGTGGTCCTCACGCCCGTTCTGCACATGCGGAAGCCAGCTGCAGTCGCTGAGCAGGGGGTGCGCGAAAGCGAGGGCCCCCTTCCAGGGCCCCACACCGTCCCCCTCTAGTCATCCATGTCCCAGACCGGCGGCATGTGACGGTGGCAAAGCACAGTCATTGCTCTCAGAGGCAATACATAGCAAAGGCCTTGGTCTCACCCCTGCTTAAAAGAAAACCAGCTCTGGCATGTCATGAGACAGAAGATTCTGGAATTTCAGTTACTTTCGAGGAAGGGATTTTATGTAAAACCAAATCTTTATTCAAAAGACAGTGATGGGTTATAACTAAATACAGTTTGTGACAAAGAACAAGTAAAGGAAAAAGAAACAGTTCTCCCCCAAAAATGTATTTGTTCTCTCAAACCATGGAAATGTTTTACTGGTAGAGGCAAAAGTTTGAAAGGGACCCAGCTGCAACTTTAGGAAGTGTTTAGTCGGCCTGCCTACGTGCCCAGCATTTAAATCGGCTCAGAGAATCACTGCCTGTGGGCCCTGCCCCTGCCTTAGCCCAGTTAAGAGGCTGAGGCTCCAAGGAGGCCAGTGTGTGTAAGTGACAGGCCCATGTGATCCAATGTTGCCCCACCCAGAACACACCCGCCTCGAGACAGCCCCGCCCCCAAGCAGAGGCCTCCACAGCCTGTCCCCTGAGGACTCTCCCTTTCCTGCTGGAGGGTGAGAGGGCTGAGCTGCTCTGCCATGGCTTCAGGTGTCAGGGATGGAGTGGTCCATGGTGTGGTGGAGCAGGGCTGGGGACAACCTAGATACAGCAACAAGGACAGTCGCCAACACTGGCAGCACATTCTCCCCCTCCCCGCAAAGGCTGTGCATGCCTTGTGGGCCCTCACTTCCGAGTCAAAGACTTTCAAATCACCAGAAGCCACTGGCTAGCGTGAAGGGAGGCAAGGGCAGGAGAGCAGAGGGCAGGCTGGTCTGGGCTCTGCAGGAGCCTTGAGGAAGTCGGGGTGGACGGGAGGTGGGGAGGTGAAGAGGGAGGCAGGAGGGGACCAGCCTTACTTTCTGACCATGTGCTCATAGATCACAGTGGGGATGATGGCCAGGTTGATGACGTTCCCGGCTGTGGCCAGAATCTCCGTGACTTCTTTGTCCTGGAGAAGGGGTGAGTGAGCGGTCAACCCGGGGGCCAGGGGCAACTCTGAAGGCATCTCTGTGGCGAGGTCAGCACGGCCCCCGCTGAAGGATGCCACTGACACTCTGACGTCAGGGACAGGGCTGCCCCTCAGGTGAGCAAGAACATGGGCCTCCCACCTGAGGCCCTGTCAGTAAAATGAGCGTGCCCCTCCCGCCCTCAGCTCGAGGGCCTGTGTGGGCCTGACACCTAACAGGGCCTCACAAACGTGACTTCCCCCAAAGAGCCCTGGGAATCTCACCAAGCACACATGTATGCCGTTTCCCAGGACCCCATCACACTCGGGTTCTGGACCCAAAGCACAAAGAGAATAACCGTGCAGTGGGGGGACAGCAGGGGCTCACCCCACCCCCTTCACTGGGCGCCTGTCAGCCTGAGCCGAGCCCGTGTGGTACTTCTTCCTCTTAACATCTTGTCGACTAGTGAAAAGAGAGGCCCGCAGAAGCCATTCAGATCATGGGGAGAACAAGAAACAAAAGGTATCTACACAAAGTGCGCCAAACAGTCCAAAGACAAACGCTATGGCCATTAGAAGAGCCTCTGGCCCTTACTCAGACACCATGGCCTTTACTTTACACAGATGTCTAACCCAGGTATGTGTTTTCTTAGCTGTTCCAGGATAAATGGGAGAAGATGTGCGAGGTGGGACTAGTGATGGCCACGGAGTAGAAATAGACCTTTGAGAAGATAAGTGAGCTCAAGAAGCATAGCTATCTGGGGCCATTCAGCAAAGGGTCAGGCCCAGTCCTTAGAGCCTTACACCATTGTTTGGTAGGATAACTGATAGGTTCATAGTGAAGCCTTGAGCCATCAGTGAGGACGAGAGAATCTGCAGCACAGTTTAGAATGACTGCTCTCCAGAACAGTTAAGATCAAGCAACGGTCATGCTTTGGAAGGAGTGAGTTCCCTGACACCCAGTAGAGCCAGCCACTCAGAACTGGTATTACCGTACTCAGCTTTTTAGCTACAATGGATTCCCTTTGGATTGTCATGCCTGATCCCCAAGGAAGGGGAGAGATGCAGCAGGAGGGACGTCAGACAGACATTAGGAAGAACTTGCTGATCACAGTGTTCATGAGGCAGCAGAATAAGCCTCCAGGGAAGGTGGGGAGACTGTGAGGCACAGAGAGGACGATGTGCGACAGGGATGGTGATGGTGGTGGCCCTTGTGAAGGGGAGGAGAACTGGCTTAAAAGACGGTGCCACCTGTGGAGTGAGAAGCCACCGCCCAAGCCACCTCTACCCGGGGAGCCCTACCTGTGAGCCCCGAAGCCCTGGCTGCAGGAGGGCAGGGACCCTCACTCTAGATCACAGCTGGGATTGAGAAGCACTCTCGGTCCTGGTGGCATCAAGTCGGGATAAACCACTCTCGCTTATCCAGGGACCAGAAGCGGCGTGACTCATCCTCCGCCGGGGTCCATTCCCCAAAAGCACCCACCCCCGAGTCCAGGTCACAGCACTGGGCCTAGACCACTTGCTCCTTCTTGTATTTAAAGATAAAACTTGCCACGCAGACCCCCTTGGGAGGGCAAAAAAAGAGGTGAGAAATGGACTTCTGAAGAGCAATTTTCTAAAATATTCCTATTACTGAACAAGATCCGGGATACAAACAGAAGTGCCACACAGAGTAAGGAGGTGTCCATGCAGCCAGGAGCCACCTGGGCACCTACGTCCTTACACAGGTCATCAACCCCCCCATCACACACACACCCCGGCTCCCAGTCACACCTCTGGCCACCATGTGTAAGTAACAATAGCTTATGTTTACTGAGCACTTAATTTGTGCCTGCACTGAGCTCGAAGCTCTGTGTACCTTGTCACTTTGAATCCCTGTAGCAGCCTTAGGATGAGGAACTGAGGCCGGGGTGGGGGCAGCAGCCCACCCGCAGACACGAACCTGCCCACCACCTGGCGTGTCCCAGCCCCCGATGTCCCGGGACAGAGCCGCTGCTTACCTTCAGCCCAACGACGTTCTGCCCGTTCACCTCGCACACGTAGTGGTTGATGAGGAGGCCGTTGCGGGCCGCAGAACTCCCTTTGACCAAAGAGATGATCTTCCCCTTCCTGATGACGAAGCCGACGTGGCCTGTGCTGTCCTTGGGCATGGTGACGGTCCGCTGGAATGGCCTGGCAGGGAGGGACAGTGAGCTGGGCCTGGGGCGTGGCTGGGGATGAACAGAGAGGCTCCTGGGACCCAGCTACTCACCTGTCCCGAATAACCATGACAATCTTCTCAGCTGACGCCTTCTTCACCACCCGGTGGGCTTTGTCTGTGCTCCACCCGACACAGTTGCGCCCGTCAATCTGCAGGATCTGGTCCCCAAAGCGCAGCCCCACCAGGGACACGGGGGTGTTGGCCTGGACCAGCTGCACAAAGAGCCCCTGGGGGAGGCAGTCCCCACAGTCAGCTCTCCCCGCCCACCATGAGCCCAGGTCCCTCCTCCAAGCTGCTGTTTGCCTCCGGATCCTCCCGGAGCCTGCAGGGCACTGGGACTGCAGCTCTGTGCAGCGTACACAGGCAATCCCATTTTCCTGGAGAGAAAACACCCAAGGCCACACATCTAGGAAGCAACGGAGTCAGGAATTCAACCCCAGCTGGAGGCTGCACCCCCAACCACTGGACTACAAGGCCTCTCACACTGGCATCCAGGGCCCCCGGCTTCCACAGTCTGCAGACAGCTGCCCAGAAGCCAGATCCCTTTGACTGGGGGGCAAGGAGGCAAGGAGCCCACGGAGGGGCAGGTAGAGGATCCCTGGCGCAACCCAGAGCCAGCCCTAGGGCCTTGTAGGAGGGGATTGAGAAGAGGAGCCTGGCCTAGGGGTCAGGTGGGCCTCGGCTCCCAGCCCGCGCAGCCCCTTCCTTACTGTGGATGGGGCTCCCCGCGCTGCCTCCTCTCCCGCTGGTGGACGAGGCGGCCAGAACCCCAGAGGCGCGCGGAGGAGGGCGGACAGCTCGGGCTGCGGGCGGGCGCTGTCCAGCACGCGGGCTCGCCCTCCTCCGCGTGGCCCCTCCTCTCCCCCCCGACCCCCAGCCCCACCTTGTCGATGGCCCGCAGCCGCAGCCCCGTCTTGCCGCGCTCGTCCTTGCACAGGTGGATCTCGCGCACCCCGGGCTTCACCTCCCCAGGCAGCACGCCCAAGCTGTTCCCGGACACCAGCGCCACCACCTGGTCCGGTGAGGGTCCCGAGACCGCTGCCTGCGGACATCAGGAGAGCAGGCGGTCAGCCAGCTCCTGGGGCCTCGTGCCACAAGAGTCCCCGGGGTGGGAGCAGGGAGTGGGTAAGGAGAATGGAGTGGACCCTGGGCCGCAGTCCACCCCAGCCCACACACTTTTCCGCATGCGGACGAGAGGGAACATGGCTCAATGATGCCACTAGGGGGCGTCAAAGTCCACACCCCTGAAAAACAGCCAGGAAAGTAGGGCGAGAAGAGAGGACAGGTGAATAGGAAAGGGGTGCTCGTTTCCCAAGGCAAACTGGTGTCAGGAGAAGAGCCCTTTCAAATCCACTTAAAAATAAAAGTTCCACAGAAAATAGTGAATGATGGGGGTAAATGGGCCCCATTTGATCTCTGCCTTGAAAAAAAATAAGGTAAAAGTACCAAAATGAGTGAGTGCTTTCCCCCCTAAGATCTGGAAGAAGGACAGGATGTCCACTCGTACCACTACTATTAAATACAGTAATGGAAGAACTAGCCAGAGCAATAAGGCAAGAAAAGGAAATAAAAGGCATATAGATTGGAAAAGAAGACATAAAATGGTCTCTATTTGCAGATGAGATGATACTTCACTAGAAAATTCCAAGGAATCTACAAGTAAACTCCTAGAACTCATAAGTGAGTTCAACAAGGTCACAGGATACAAGACCAACATATACAAAAAAATCATTTGTACTTTTTTTTTTTTTTTTTTTTTTTTGCAGTACGCGGGCCTCTCACTGTTGTGGCCTCTCCTGTTGTGGAGCACAGGCTCCGGACGTGCAGGCTCAGCAGCCATGGCTCACGGGCCTAGCCGCTCCGCGGCATGTGGGATCTTCCTGGACCGGGGCACGAACCCGTGTCCCCTGCATCGGCAGGCGGACTCTCAACCACTGCCCCACCAGGGAAGCCGCATGTATGGTTAATTTTTTAAAAAAGAAACTGCCAAACTATTTCCAGAATGGCTGTACTATTTTATTTTCCTGCCAGCAATGCATGAGTGTTTTCAGTTTTTTCACATCCTTGCCAGCATTTGGTATTATCACTATTTTAAATTTTAATCATTATGGTAGGTGTGTAGCAATGCTTTATCATTGTCTTAATTTGCATTTCCCTAATGCTAGTGATGCTGAACATCTTTTCATGTGCTCATTTACCAGCTGTATATTCTTTTCAGTAAAATGTTCCTTCATATCTTTTGCTCATTTTCTAAATGGATTGTTTTTTTAAGTCAACTTTTGAGACTTTATTCTAGAGTCCTTTGTCAGGTATTTGGTTTGTAAATATTTTCTCCCACTGTGTAGCTTCTCCTTTCATATTAAAAGGGTTTCTTGCAGAGCAAAAAGTTTTTAATTTTGATGAGGTCCAATTTATTGATTTTTTTCTTTTGTGGATTATGCTTTGGTGTCCTAAGAAATTTCACTGAGCCCTGGTTCCTAAAGATTTTCCCTTTTACTTTCTTCTAAAACTGCTATAGTTTTATGTTTAAATTTATGATTGAATTTGAGTTAATTTTTTGTATAAGGTGTGAAGTCAGTGCTCATACTTTGCCCACGGATATTCAATTGCTCCCACACCATTTGTTGAAAAAACTCTTCTTTCTCCAATGAATTGCTCTTGCACCTCTGTTAAGAAGCAGTTGCCCCTCCTTGTGTGAGGCTATTTCTGGATTCTCTCTTCTGCTCCATGATCCATGTGTCTGTCGCTCCCCAATACCACACTGTCTTAATTACTGTAGCTATATAATAAATCTGGAAATTTGGTAGAGTTATTTCTCCTGTTTTATTCTTTTTAGCAGAATAGTTTTAGCTATTCTAGTTCCTTTGTCTTTTCATATAAAGTTTAGATTAACCTTGCATGTATCTACAAAACATCTTGTAGAGATTGTGAAAGGAATTGCATTAAATCTGTATATCAATCTGGGGACAGTTGACAGCTTTACTATGTTTTCCCAATCCATGAATACAGAATATCTCTCTATTTATTTAGATCTTCTTTGATATCTTTTATCAGTGGTTTTTCATTTCCAGCATACAATTCCTGAATATGTTTGATTAGATTTACACCTAAGTATTTCTTTTTTTTTTGAGTGATTGTAAGTGGTATTGTATTTTTAATTTTAGCTTCCACATGTTCATTGTTAGTACTTAGAAGTACAATTGGGGCCACAACAGTGAGAGGCCCGCGTACCGCCAAAAAAAAAAAAAATTAACCATACATTTATAACACTACCTAGGAATTGCACTCCTGGGCATTTATCCCAGAGAAACAAAAACTTATATCCGTACAAAAATCTGTACACAAACATCCATAATAGCTTAGTTTATAATAGACAAAAACTGGAAACAACTAAAATGTCCTTCAAGAGGTTAAACAAACTGGGGGTACAGACACACCATGGAACACAACCCAGCGATAAAAAGGAATGAACTGTTGATACAGGCAACAGCCTCGAAGGATCTCCAGGGCATGATGCTGAGTGTAAAGAGTCCACCTGAAAAAGTCACACACCGTGTGATTCCACTTACATAACCTTCTGAAATGGCAAAATTATAGGGACAAAAACACGCTAGTGGTTGCCAAGGGGCTGCGGATGGTGAGGGGGAGGCTGGGAACGATTATGAGATACCTTTGTGGTGATGACATAGTTCTCTATCTTGATTGCGCTGGTGGTTGCAGGTGATAAAATGACATTGAACCACAGACACACATTGTACCAATGTAAAATGCCTGGTTTTTTTTTTTTTTTTTTTTTTTTTTGCTGTACGCGGGCCTCTCACTGCTGTGGCCTCTCCCGTTGCGGAGCACAGGCTCCGGACACACAGGCTCCGCGGCCATGGCTCGTGGGCCCAGCCGCTCCGCGGCATGTGGGATCTTCCGGGATAGGGGCACGAACCCGTGTCCCCTGCATCGGCAGGCGGACTCTCAACCACTGCGCCACCAGGGAAGCCCAAAATGCCTGGTTTTGACGTTATAGTGTAGTTACATAAAATGGAACCACTGGGAAAACTGAGTGAAGAGTACAAAGGACTTCTCTATCTTCACAACTTCCTATGAATTTATGATTACTTAAAAATAAAAAGTTTAAATGAAAGAAAAATAATTTAAAACTTTTAATTATAAAAATGCATTATCTGTCATTTTTTATCAAAATTTAGGTTGTCCTAATTATTGGACCAAAGAGGGATTAAGTCGATAGATTAAAATTGGACTATCTACAACATGACCTACTTTGCTTCATGTGTGTACTTCCCTACATGACTGTCAAGAGAGTCATTTTGGAGAAACACCCCAGGGTGTCCCCAGTTTTTCTCAGGGTCCCACATGTCCTCATCCTTTCTGATTTTTCCTATGAAATCCTCATTTGTCAGTGTGGCAGTTCTCACCGTCATTTCCATCAATTTCATGAAATCCTGCAGCCTTAGTAAGATTTGCATTTGCACTCTGCAATCGATTTGCACTGGACCAGGGAGGGGCTGGCAGACAAGGACAACTGACAGATGGCCCGCGGGGAGGCTGGAGCTGAGTGGGAGAGGGTTTGGGACTGATTCTATAGGTGAATACATGTTCAGGAGTGAGTATTTCCCTGTTATGATTTCCTTTGCTCTCTGAAGCCATGGGGAGCAGCAATCAAGCATTACTGTTTGATTTGGGGAGTGGGGCTGGATGACAAGCTCCTCCCCACTGAGCTCTGCCTAACCATGCAGCTGCTGTCAAGCCACAGGCAGCCCTTCATCAGAAGCGCCCAGGCTCAGGCCGGGTTTAATGTCCTCCCTTCTCATCCAGCAGGCTCAGGCCAGCAGGTCAGTGGCCCTTCAGCCCCAAGGCCCGCGGGAAACCACGAAACCCCACAGCACTTTTTTTTTTTTTTTTTTTTTTTGGCAGTACGTGGGCCTCTCACTGCTGTGGCCTCTCCCGTTGCAGAGCACAGGCTCCGGACGCGCAGGCCCAGCGGCCATGGCTCACGGGCCCAGCCGCTCCGCGGCAATGTGGGATCTTCCCGGACCGGGGCATGAACCCGAGTCCCCTGCATCGGCAGGCGGACTCTCAACCACTGAGCCACCAGGGAAGCCCCTCACAGCACTTTTAATGAAGGCTGAAAATACAAAGTGCCATCAAAAAACAGAGGCGCAGCAACGCTGGGGAAAGAGGAGATTCAAGTCTGTTTAAATGGTAAGACCAAGAAGGAGGACCCACATCAGGCAAGAGACAAATACCTACACTGGCACCTTCTGGAATCTGAGGCAGGTTCTGCTGGACTTCGTGGCTGGAGAACGAAAGACCCATATAACCTTCCAATTCCGCCAGGTTTGGGTACAAAACTGATGGGAAGGGAAGGAAGGAAGAAGAAAGGTGTTACTCCGGGCCTGAGATTAGCCACACCTGCCTGGCTCCCAGGTGGTCACTCATTTTTATTAAGAAACAGGGCCTGGGGATGCTGTTTACTCCCAAGAATGTAGTATACCCCTGAGATGGCCCTGCAATCCCAGGAACGCTCGCTGGCACTGTGGGTCCTCCCCTCAGACGGTCTGCTTTCTCCAGGAGCAGCCTGGGACACTGAGTACCTCGTGTATCACTTTGGTGTTCAATTTAACTGACTTTATTTGGCATCGGCCAGACCCGAGGGCAGCTCTGGGGAACTGCACGGTGAGGAGAAAAGCTGGGCCTGAGTTCAAGTTTGCTACCACAGGGCCTGCATCAAGAGGGCCACGAGCAGCTCCAGGGCCACCACACACATCCTGGTCTCCAGCCTTCCTTGGTGGCCCCAAGTCAGGGCAGTCAGTGCCCTCACAAAGCTGCAGCTTTCTCAGTGTCCCCCTCAAAGGGTTCTAGGGAGGGTCAGCCTGCATAGTGCCCACAGCTCAGAGGCAGGAAGGAGGCAGGCTCTTGGAAATGTCCAGCAGAGGTCACTCTTAGCCAGGAGAACCGCAGTCCATTCGCTCACCTGAAGGCTGGGAGTCTGTTCCCTGTCCCGGCAGGGCGGGCTTCCTGGGTACTGGCCTCGGCCTGGGGATGGATGGGGAGTGCCGGTCAGCTGTGGCCATGAGCCCCAGAGCCCTTGAGGCCTGGGGCTCCCTGAGGCTGGGGCTCAGGGCATTAGGTATGCTGGCGGCCCGAGGGGGGGTGTCCATGACCCTTGGAGTAAATGTGGCCTCTGCAGATGTCCACGCTTCTGGAGGCAGGTTCTCCCAGGGGCCCGCGACCCACCAAATGTCACAACTCGTTTACTACCTGAGGCAGCTAAGGCAAATTTTCAGTCAAAAAGCCCCCAGTTCTCAAAACCCACTAGGACCTCATGCGGGATGGAAGGAGAAAAGGGCTTCTGGGGGCTGAGTAGGCCAAACGCCACGGCCACGGGGTTTACTCTGGAAGCTTGTCCTAGAGCATGGGTTCTACACGAACCCGGATGGAGGAAGCACTGGGATAGAGCAGGCACCAGACGGGCCGGTCTGCAGCTGCTTGGTCTTCTCTACCTGCTGTAATTCCATTGCCTTGGCCTCTGGACACCTGCTCTGCCCAGCAGGCCCTGCAGTGGGGACCTGCATGCCCTAGGGCCAGTCAGGAACTCCCAGGGGTCCCCAACACTTGACCCAAGACTAGCCTCCCTTAGCTACCGTGACGTAATCCAGAAGACCCCGTCAGGGGACCCCAGGCTGATAGCCTGGCAGTTTACCTGCATGGCTTGGTCCACCTTCAGGTCCTCCAGAGATGGGTACAGGGTGGACATGGCTGCTCTTTGGAACACCCTGCAGGGCACAGAGGGTGAGGAGGGCTGAGGGCTGAGAGGAGGCACGGATGTGTGCCACTCAGCACTCTCAGGACGAGAAAGACGTCACAAAGGTATTATTATCCCCATTTTAGAGATGGGGGAGCTGGGATTTGACCCAAAGTCTGTTTGGTTCCCCAGCCCGTGCTCTCAGCCCCGCAAAAATCCCATCCCACCGTGTTCAGCTGACTCTAGGCTTTAGAACCTGAGACCCGGGGTCACCTAGCACATGCTGACCAGGCAAAGCAGAACTGGGGGCCACGTCCTTCCCTGTCCTGTTTCAAAGGTCAGACAGGCTTATGAGGTCTGATCACACAAGACCTAAATCCAGTCCAGCTGGTGGGTAGTGAGCACCTGCTGTATACCCGGCCACCGTTAAGGGTTTGCACAGCATCATCCCACAACTACGCAGGATTCAGCCCACTGTCAAGTGGGCGGGGACTTAATATTACAACAGAAAGGCAGCAGGCACTTTAGAAGTCCTCTCCAGCCCCCCACACACCTCTCCATCTCTGGGCATTTGAGTTCCTACTGCATACCAGCCATTTCCAGTCTTGCTGGTGACTCTTGATCTTGACCACAGTGAGGTAAGACCAAAGGAAACTCTTAAAAACATGCACACAAACTAGCAGAATTTATACACTCAGCAGAGTATTGCTGCAGAGGGAGAAGGAAATGGGGGGAAGCACGATAAACATTTACTGAACGCCTTCTACCTGCCCAGAGGAGAACCAGTAGGACCTCGGAGCAAGGTGCCAAAAGAAATGCAAAGAAATTACCTCACAGAAATGCTTTATTTCCTTCCTAGTTGAAATGTGAGGAGGGAACAGCTTGTCTTTCTGGAATCTTTTCCGTTTACACCAACACACTGTCTGTGTCACATCTCCGGGCCTTTGTTGGGCCAGTCGTCACTAGCTGGTGTCTCTGCCCCGCCCTCCCACCCTGGCTCCTCAGACAATGAGGTCACTGCTGCTCCCAAGGGCCCTGCCCTCAGAAGAGACTCTGGGCCGGCCTCCGGCCCTGGACTCTTCAATCATCCTCAGTCTCTCTTCCCACCTGAACTGCAGTTCCTTGGGGTCAAGGGGTGTCCTATTCACCCCACTGGGCCCACATTCTCTGCACCAGGTCCAGATCCTCTGGGCATCTCCCCTGAGTGACCCACAGGGGCTGAGGTCATCTTCATCCATCAGTGTTTCTCGTCCTTCCTCTGTACCTGCTGCCTTGACCCTTGTATCAACCTTAACACTCCCCAACGACCTCCCCCATCCCTCCTAATGTGCCGTCAAATCCCATCTCTGCCACAACCCATCCCTAATCCCCATGCTGTCTGCAGACCTCCACTATCTCCCCGCCCTTCTGCAGGTACCACAACATCTCCAGTGAGTCCTAGCTTCTCTATTGTTGTTCTCCAGCCAACAGGCCCTTTCTGCATCAGCCTGGAATGTCACGCCCTGCTGAAAGCCCCCAGTGGCTCCAGGCTCTCAGAATCGAGCCCACCCATGTTCCCTTTACGTTTCCTCCAAAGATTGGAACTGGTGGCTCAAAGGCCAGATGCAAACGTTGTAAAGCAATTATACTCCAATAAAGATGTTTTTTAAAAAAATCTGTTGCCAAGTGCTTTATACATTCAAAGTAGCCCCCAAATGCAGAACTCAAGACGCCTTTTTTAAAAATTAATTAATTAATTAATTTTATTTTTGGCTGTGTTGGGTCTTTATTGCTGCACGCAGGCTTTCTTTAGTTGCGGCGAGTAGGGTCTGCTTTTCATTGCGGTGCGCAGGCTTCTCATTGCGGTGGCTTCTCTTGTTGCGGAGCACGGGCTCTAGGCACGCGGGCACCGTAGTTGTGGCTCAGGGGCTCTAGAGCGCAGGCTCAGTAGTTGTGGTGCATGGGCTTAGTTGCTCCGAGGCCTGTGGGATCTTCCTGGACCAGGGCTCGAACCCATGTCCCCTGCATTGGCAGGCAGATTCCCAACCACTGCTCCAACAGGGAAGTCCAAGACGCTGTTTTTAATAATCTAACTTCACATTGCTCCTGAAAAACAGGACACTCTGGCAACCCTGGACCGCTGCTGAGTGGCTACAGCTGAGTCGCAGCTGACTCCCGGGCGCCCCAGGCCCCACCAGCCTCTGCTGTCTCTTACATCAAGAGCGCTTTACTCACTGGCACTGAGACCATACAGACATTTGCTTGCACCCCCCTGCCTAATTCTCCTGCTTTCTTTCTTTCCACGCGTCCTTTTCCCAACCCCCACCCTCAGCTTCAGCCATAATGAGCTGCTTTCAGATCCTTGAATTAATCGAATTTTCTCACGTCCCCAGGCCTTTGCACGTATTATTATTCCCTCTGTTTGGAATACCTTTCTACCCCCTCCACTCCCTACCTAGATAACTCCCAATTATTTTCAAGTCCCAGACCAGAGGGCTCTTCTTTTAGGAAGCTTGCCTTGATTTGTGCTCCCCCCGCCCCCAAACCCCCCTCCTCACCCAACTCATGTTCTTACTCTGTTGATCATTCACTACTCCTGTAGTTGCCTCTTTGTCTACCTATTGGGAGTTCCAGAAGGGCAGGAACTGGACCTTCTAATTTGCTATGGAATTCCTAGCCCCTAGCATGGACACCAACGCAATAATATTTCCAGAAGCAATGCATTCTGCCCGGGCTCCCACTTTTCTCCTTGTAAAGTAAAGCTCTGACGTCCTATGGACATGAACCTTCCTAGGATGGAAACAGGGATGAGAGGTCCCAAACAGGTTTTGTTCGCCTCTCACAGGCTTGTTTTTTGTTTTCATTTGAATTAGTGCCAACATTTTAAAATCTGGAAATATAAAATTCTTCACTTCTAACTTGTACAGAAAAGAAAAATCACACTATTTGGCAATGCAAGAGCAGGAATCATACACGGCAACAGTCAGCCAGGCCCAAGTCGCAGCCCGCCATAACATGGGGCTGCACACACCTCCTTGTTTCCCGAAGTGCCCATCCAGCTGACTTACGCTGCCTGCTTGGCTCCTGCAGGCAGGCAGCTGCAGATCTTTGCCTTAGCCTTTGGGGCAGGAATGATCATCTCAAGAGGACAGGGACTGTCCTAGGGGGAGAGAGAGACTGGCCCTGACCTCCTTTAAATCAGCTGGGGGAAGAGACCACTTTGTCTGTGGTCTTCCCCACTGTGCACACACTCTGGGAGACTTTTATCTCGGGACAGTCCTCAGGAGGTACCATGTGCCAAAAACATGCCCTGCTACCAGGATCACACATGAACGACAGGTGTGAAAATAAGAGGCACCCCTGCCCTGCTTTTTCAAACACTGAAGCAGCAGAGCCGGTTATAGCTTTAGCAGCTGCCCTCTGGGAGAGCAGAATCAGAGATCTACTTCCTGGAAATCACTCCCAGGCTAAGACCACACAACCCTTCCTCTGTGTCTGGGACCCTTTCACCATTGCCACCTACTCTGGGTCTCAACTAAGGTTTGGGCTCTGGGTGGAATCAAGAGGCAGGTATTCCCCTGCCATTTAGCGGTTCATGATATAGTGGGGAATGGCTCCCTGCCAGCAAGTATGCGTGTCTCATTCAGTCATGCATCTACTCATTGACAACATTTAGGTGTCCACTGCGTGCTAGCAACACTGGATCTGTTTCAGTCATGCTAATCCCTCTGCTTGGCACACCACCCTTCTCTGCGTGGTGCTCTTTCAAGGCTCAGCTCAAAAGTTTCTTCTCTGGTTGGCTTTTTCAGACCATGGGACCCCCTGCTTGTTGGCCGGGTCTTCATGTGTTCCCAAACTGACTTGTACTGCCCCTATTGTCAAGTTATTTATCATATTGTATGATTATTATCTGGGTATTTCCTCATACTGGGCCCCAACTCAGAAGGGTGGGGACTGTGTCCTGTTCACCACCCTGTGCCTCCCCACCAAAACAGCACCCAGCACATGGATGCCGGCAAAAATTGGGATTCGACTGAATAAATCAGTGGTTTTCCAAGGAACAGACTGGAAATATATGGGGGCATTTTTGGGTGTCACACGACAAAGCTGTCCTGCACAACTTTCCAATACCCTGCCAAACCTTCATGGAGGCAAAAAACCTGTTTATAACCTGTTTTATATACAAATACAATGAAACTTTCCCTGGTTTTAATATACAATATATTATCCAGAAATGTATACACCAGCTTAACCGAGGAAGTTATTCTTTGTTTTGTTCACCATTGTGGAAAATCACTGTCAATCCTTCCGAGAACAGGTGAGTCACCAGAACGCACCCATGTGTGTCTGCGTTTGTAGCTGTCACAGTGACGGCACGCCTGTATACAAATACATTTAACCTTTGACTCAAGATGCCACATATAGGGACTTCCCTGGTGGTCCAGTGGTAAAGAATCCGCCTTCCAACGCAGGGAAGATTCCATCCCTGGTCGGGGGAACTAATACCCCACGCAGCCAAACAAACAAACAAACAAAAAAGATGCCGAATGTAAACTTTGGCAAAATTTAGTTGAATACTATCTATTAAATCCAAACTTTCTCATTTTAAGTTAGGTACAGACGTGACCGGGTGTCATCCAGTCTGAGCTTTTACATAGTGTAGGACATATTCATTTATTATAAATTACTTTCATTGCTCTCATTTCTCCTTTATAGTACAGAGAGGGCATCACGTTGATTTTTTTTTAACCCGGGGTGGGGGGCACACTGAACCACCACTCAAGATGAACCCGCCCCCTCCCTCAGCCTCAATTTCCCGCTTTTTGATGCAGCCAGGCACAAAACTCCGAGCACTCGGGCACCGGAGAAAGCCCCAACGGTTCCTAGGGCCTGTTCTTCACCCCAGGCCTCAGTTTCCCAATCTGTCCAACGATCTTGGATCAAAGCTCTCCAAACGACTCCCCACCCTGACGCTCTGGTAGCTCCACAGTCCGCTTGAGGCGATGTCCCCTGGTTGCTATGGGTTACGGCGCCTGCGCAGAAACCCCGCCAAGCCGCTAGAACGCGCTGCGGCCGCTAGGGCGCATGCGTGTCACCCACACAGGGCTGCGCGTGGCTACCGGCGTTTCCCAGAGTATCCCGCGATTGCGGGATGGCAAGTGGCGGTCTCCGTGCCCCGCGGGTTGATGGCCGGCTAAACTCACCCGGCCTCTTGCTTTTTCCAGGCGCTCGTTGCTGGCGCCGCGCGCGCGCGCGCACACACACACACACGCACACACACACGCGCGCACACACACACACACACACACACACACACACACAATCAGGTAAAGCAGCAGAGTAAGAGATGGGAAGTCTCGGTCAGGGTCCGCGTCCGCTCTTTACGCGCCTGGAGCCTACGCGGATCAAATCGCGCTTTAAAGGGGCGAGTGTCCCTTCGCCTCCCCACGCCCCCGACCCCTGGTGCATTAACGGCTTCCCGAAGGGGCGAGGGTGCGGTTGAGCCGCCCCCTGCTGGCTGATAAGATTCCATTCTAAGGCAGCTGTGGGAGGGAGGAGAGCAAAGTTGACACGCCTGCGCTGCGGGCTGCCTGTTGCTCATAATGAAGAGGCAGCTCCTTGGATCCCGAGTATGCCCTACCGTTGTGACGTCACCGTCCTTCCCACCGTCCCAGGTTTCTTGCCCGGCCCTGACTTCCAGTCCTAGTGCTGAGTTGCACGTGCCCCGCCCCACTCCACGAAGATTTACTCTGGGATCCCACCCAGGAATGACTGCCTGACCCCCAGGGTAGAGGTCCTGGGCTCGGCCAGGCAGATCACTTTCCACAGCAACAATGGGCCCACTGCACATTTTTAGAGATTCAGGCAGTTGGGTTTGCGGGGTGCAGGATAAAAGTCTAGGGCAACGGGGAAGGCCTGGAGGAAGGTAGGAGACGCCGAGTGGACCGTGAAGGATGGAGGTTCAGCAGGGTGAGAGTGGAGTATGTTACTCCAGGGATAGGGAGGCCCAGGCCCAAGAGTCCAGCTGCCTTCCAGATCTTTACTACCTCCTGCAGTTTATTCAAACTGCGTTCATTTTTCCCCGGCTTTGCTGCCCCTCTACAGTGACACCACCAAATGCACCTCATGGTCTGAGCCAGAAATCTGGGAGTTGTCCTTAGCTCCTGCTCTCCAGCCATACCCAGCTCTTGCCCTCAGGAGAAAATATGATGGGACTTCAACTTGACATTCCAATCTCTAGGACGTGACTCCTGGTACCTTCTCCACTGACTCCTGGTGACCTCCTCACTCTTGCACACTCACCCTGCATTTCATTAATTCCAGACTGCTTGCTGATCCTAAAACTCACCCTGCTAGTTCATGCCTCTGTGCTTTTACAGGTGCTGTTCCGTCTTGAATGCCATTCACACCTCCCCCCAGCCACCACCACCTTGTTCATCTGGTGAACTCCTCTTCTTTTCCCCCCCAAATCCCCAAAACCAAACACAGAGTTAGGCAAGCCTCCCTTCTGTAGACCACAGAATCTCATATTCGCGTATTCGTCATTCATCCCACTACTGTTTATTAAGCACCCACTGTGAGCAAGGTCTTCTGCATCTCCTGGGTTGGATTTCCACTGAGCTGTATTTGTTTGCCTGTCTCCCTCTTTGGTCAGGAATGTCACTCATTTCTGAAGCCCCAGTGCTGTGCCCACTGCCTGCTACACAGCAGGCATCCAGTTACTGTTCCTTAAAGAAGTAGAAAAGCAGACCCAAGGGGAAGAGAAAGCCCCAAAAAGTCCTTTGAAGAAAAACCCTGGCCTAGAAGGGGAGTAAAAACAGTGCCCTGATGAGGCAGATTGAAAGGCTGGCTCCTGCAGTCTGACAATGGAAGAGTTTGCTCAGTTCGGTGCTGATGACTTCCCGAAATTAACTGGCTCCTCTGAAAAGAAAGGAACCCATCTAACCTATCTCACCCAGAGAAATTTTCCTCTCCCACTGCATTTTCCAGGATTTCCATCCCTGAGCTGATGTACTTTGTAATGTTCTGAGCAATAACAACTCCCACAACAAAGCAGCAATCAGGTCCAGCAGGGCTGGACCAGCAGGATTGAAAAGGGGTCGCCAGCCCCCATCTTTGGACTTCGGAATGAGAACACTCCTTTGGAACACTTTGTTCCAAAGAGCTGAAACTACGGGACGCCCACTTGTTCCTGTGGACAGCTCATCCATCCTTCAGAAGACAGTGTGCGGGAGGGAAGCGTGGGTTAGAGTGTCAGAGGAATAGCTCCTGGAAGGCCAAATTAGCCCAGGGATGTGGTGAGTAGGAAAGGAAGAGGCTGTTGCTAAGCCACCAGCATATACTCCCCTCCTTCTCTCAGGCTGTACTACCTGCTGGAGAAAAGCTGTGGACTTCTTCAAGGAGTGCGGACACTCCTGAACTCAGGCCCAGGAGAGGCAGAGTGGGAGCCGAGGACCTTGGAGGCAGGCAGGATGGGTTCAGGCTGCTGCCTCTGACACAGGAGCCCAAGCACGGACAAGTCCCTTTGGCATGTCATTTATTCCTTTGTAATATGGGTAACAATACTTGCATCACAGAGTTATTGTGGAGATTAATTAAAAGATTCTTAAATAAAAGAGGTATGTACAGAAAGCACTAGTACATAAGGGGCATGCAATAATTGTTAGCTATTGTTCATTCAGTACATTTACTGGGCACCTAAGTCCCAGTACTGTTCTAAGTACCAGTAATAAGGCAGGGAACAAAAGAAAAACCTGTCCTTGAGTGTCACTTTCTAGCTGGATTAAATAAGCGCTTATGCCATGTTAGGTGGTGGGAAGTGATGGGGAGAAAGATAAAGCAGAGTGGAGGGTAGAGCCTGGAGGTCTGGAAGAGCCTCACTGCCAGGGGGTGGGTGGGGGGGTGACAGGTGGCTTTTGAGTAAAAGCCTAAGTGGGGAGGGAGAAGCATTGAGGCTGAGGACAAGCCACTGCCCTCTGTTTAGGGAACATCTGGCCAGTGAGACTGAAGCCAGTTGTTCACAGGGGAAGTAGCAGGAGAGGAGATTGGAGAGGTAGCGAGAGGGACTAGATCCTGTAGGGCCTGTGGGTCATGCTGAGGGCTTGGCATTTACTCTGATGAGATGGGAGCCCCTGGAAAATTCTGAGCAGCAGAGTGACATGGTCTGACTTTCATTTGGAGGATAGATTAGGGGGCACGGGTGGACAGGGAGCCCAGGCGAGAAGTGATGGTGGTGCAGTTGTTAGTAGCTGGGGCCACCGTATGTACAGCAGCCAGTGCAGTGCTGGCCCAGCACACAGCAGCCCCATCTTAAGCACCCTTTTCTGAGGCTTGTTGTGTGGAGGGCATGTTCCAGCCCCTTATATCCATTACCTCATTCAGTTCCCCTGACTGCATGGGAGTCCCCACAGGAGGAAACCAGTGTTCAGATCAGGCCACTGGCTGAGTTCCCCCAGCAGGTTCTCCTTGCCCGTGGGAGGGAGCTTGTTAATGGAAACAGCTTCAGGCAGAGAAGTAAGTGACAGAAACTGAGGCCCGCACTCAGTTCCTTGTAGGAGTTGCTCTTTGGCTTTCCAGGGGCCCATTTCAAGGAGCAAAGTGTGGGTCCCATCTCCGTGAGAACTGACCCAGGCAGTGAGGAGGAGCCTGGAGCCCTAGTGATGTCTGGATAAATATCACCCAGCCCTCGAACCTGGCCCAGGGCTGGGCTCGGAAGAGGAAACCCCAGTTCACATTTCACTGCCAGAGAAAAGCACCTTGAGAGAAAAAGGCCTGGAAGTCCCAGAAGGGTCAGGACAGGGAGGGAAGAAGACAGGTGAGAGCAGGTCTCCCTTATCCCTGTCCCCACCTCTAGGGGCCCCTTGCCCCGCTCTTACCTGCAGGCCAGGTGCTGCTGCCCGTCCTCTAGCCACTGCTGACGGAGTCTGGTCCCCTCCCTGGAAGGTGGTGGCCCTTGTCCCAGCTGGGTTCCTGCTCCCTGGTCAGCTGACTCACCCAGGACTGGGATGGGCCCAGGTAAGGACCTGCGGCTGAGTCAGCCTGCCCCTAGGTCACTGGGCTCAGAGGAGGGCTTTGGCCTTAGTCTGGATGTGGAGGTGGGGTTAGGGGCTCACAGCTCCTGTTGAGAGGGCTATGAACCAAGACTTCTTGGCCTTGAGGAAATCGGATTTGGATTGGACAACCAGTCCTGCTGAACTCATTGAGGGCAGTTTGATGGGTCTTAAAAAATGGCCGTACCTGGGCTTCCCTGGTGGCGCAGTGGTTGAGAGTCCGCCTGCCGATGCAGGGGACACGGGCTCGTGCCCCTGTCCGGGAAGATCCCACATGCCGCGGAGCGGCTGGGCCCGTGAGCCATGGCCGCTGAGCCTGCGCGTCCGGAGCCTGTGCTCCGCGGTGGGAGGGGCCACAACAGTGAGAGGCCCGCGTACCGCAACAACAACAACAACAACAACAATGGCCGTACCTTGTGACCCAGCGTTTCCTCTTCTAGGAATTTGTTACAAGAAAATAAACAAGTAGGCAGTGAGGTCTCAGGGCCCATCACCGTGTTTCTTATAATAGAGAAATCTAGAAATCCCCAAATGCCCATCGCTAGGGTCAGTTAAATAAGGCAGCATCTGTGGAAGATCACAAAGCTATCAACGTCATTTAAGGAAGAAGCCATGAGGAAATGTTCCGGCAAGATATTGAAAAATCAATATTGTGATAACCATCTTGTGTTTTGTCTTCATTTTTTGAAAAGTGAATATGCACTGAAAACAGTCTGTGAGGGCATAGCCTAAAACGCTGGAAATCCGGATGGTGGGATTGTGGGTGGGGTTTTGGTTTGTACTTTTGTGTCTGTTTCAAGGTGGTGGGGGTTTGTTTTTTCTTTTGAAGTTAGTTTTTGCTTTGAATGTTTATGATTTTTGTAATCGGGGGGATCAAATTAAGGTTAATTGTTTTGGTTTTTTGGGTGGTTTTTTTTTGCCGTACGCGGGCCTCTCCCTGTTGTGGCCTCTCCCGTTGCGGAGCACAGGCTCCGGACGCGCAGGCTTAGCTGCCATGGCTCAGGGGCCCAGCCGCTCCGCGGCACGTGGGATTTTCCAGGACCGGGGCACGACCCCGTGTGCCCTGCATCGGCAGGCGAACTCTCAACCACTGCGCCACCAGGGAAGCCCAGGTTAATTGTTTGAAAAAGGAATTTAGATGCATTGTCTCCAGGAAGGAGAACTAGGGGGCTGTGTGCTGAGGTGGGAGGGGATTTTTGAATAGCGCACTTTTTGGTGCCTTTTAATTTTTGAAAAAATTTACTTTTGACTATCCCCCCAAATAATCATATAAAATTAAACAGAAAAGGGGGAGGAATTTAGTTGAGGTCCTGGTGGGTCTGGTTGTATAGAGATGCCTGTCACACCTGGTGCCTGGGGAGGGCCGCACCCCCTGTGCTGGGTGGTCCCGGGAGGAATGACGCAGGGCAGCCGCCCAGGGTGGGGTGAGCATCGGGGCTGCTGGGCAGGCCAGGCGGGCCCACGTCACAGTCCCCGGGACGATCCTGGGCAGAGGGGCACTAGCCTTGGGCGTCAGATCCCGACCGGGGCCCAGCTGGTGTTCAGCCCATGCAGGAGACACTGCCAGCCTCAGGGGCTTACAGCCAAGAAAGAGGCCCACGCTGGAGACAACAGCAAGAAACAGGAACAATAGCAAGAAAGGCAGTGGCCAATGATGGAGCCCTCATGGCCTGCTGAGTACGAGAGCCTGCCCCAGGTGCTTCACAGTCATTATGTCAGCGGCTCCTGCCATCCCTGTGAAGCAGGTGAGAGGCAAAGTCCCTCTCTCAAGTAATACCGCTGCAGAGTGCCTCCAAGGTTCTGTTTTCTCTTCTGTGAGACAAATGCACTTGAAGCTGAGGTGTGGACACACCCAAGGGCTGAGCCATATGGTCCTGAAGCATGTAGTAAACCATGAGTGATGGACCCACCTTAGGTCAGGTCTCCAAGACCAAAGAAAAGTAGAAAATAGAGACCCTAACTGAACCAAGTGACACCCCCTTCCCCCATACATACGTCAGTTCACTCAGCCAAGGTCTAAAAGGGGCCTTTTCCAGAAGGGTATGGAACTTGCCCACGGTCACACAGCACATTGGCACAGATCTGGGACTAGAACCCACATCCCCTCACCTCCACCTACGTGCAGGGGCACTCACTCCATGCCCTGGTGTTACAGCCACCTCCATCTCTGACTTCTCCCCTGTTCCAGCCAACAAGAAGTACTTTTTTTTTTTTTTTTTTTTTTGCGGTACACGGGCCTCTCATTCTTGTGGCCTCTCCCGTTGTGGAGCACAGGCTCCGGATGCACAGGCTCAGCGGCCATGGCTCACGGGCCCAGCCGCTCCGCGGCATGTGGGATCCTCCCGGACCGGGGCACGAACCCGTGTCCCCTGCATCGGCAGGCGGACCCTCAACCACTGCGCCACCAGGGAAGCCCCAAGAAGTACTTTTTGTTGGCATGCCCTTGCTCAAAGTCTTCAGTGGCTTCCTACTAAAGGGGGAAGGAGGGAGGGTGAGGATCAGGACTAAATTCCCGGGCCTGACATTGACACTCACAGTCCAGCCCCAACATTACCATTTCAGCCTTGTTCCCCCAGTGCTTCTACCCCAGCCAAGCCACAGTCCTCTCCACTCCCACCTCACACTTCCATACCTTTGCCTGTGCTGCTGCTTCTCCCGGAATGCCTTCCCCCGCCCCCATTCCACCTAGCCAAATCCACTGAGCTGTCTTCCAGGAAGTCTCCCTGTCACCCCCATCCACGTGGCCTGTCCCGCCTCTGAGCGCTGGATCAGACTGTGCTGTTCCGTTCTGTTCTTTCATAGTAATCATCTTGTATTGTTCATCTGTCTTAGGCTACAAATTAGACCCTAAGTTCCTTGAGGGTATGGCCTAGTTATTAGATCTACAGTGGCTATTTTCAAAATGAAAACTGGAACCTGTGCTCTGACCAGGATATGTTTCTGCTTTGTTATACATTTGTATGAACAGTCTTCAAAAGTCTAAACCATGGGTATCCAATATGGACCATATACTTGGAAACTCTCTAACAGCACCCTTCACAGATCTGAGTAATCAGCCACTTCACCCCTTCCTGCTGAGCCCAGAGGCGGCTCAGAATTCTCTCACAGTAATGTTGCAGGTAGCTAGTGCCACCTGGATTTGGCCTGTGAGAGGAAACCTCTGTGCCATCTGGAATGGGCACTCCCTGAGGGCAGGGACTTGTCTGTGGGGTTCTTAACCATAGGGCCTAGCATCATGCCTGGCACATAGCAGGCTCTCAGTAAGTATCTACTGAGTGAATGAATGCCCCTCCTAGAAAAGTCAATCACAGTTATAAATGTCATGGCTAACATTTAAAATATGGGTTGGGCTGGGGCATCAGATCTGTGTCCCAGATCTGTGACATTGCACAAGTTATTAAACCTCTCTGAGCTTCGGTTTCCACATGTATAAATGGAGTATTGGTACCTGCTTTACAGGCTTGTCCTGAGGATTAAATGAATCATGCGCAGTGCCTAGGACATAGCTGGCACTCAATAAATGTAAGTTTCCAACTTCCTCTTGGAGTGAGTCCAGCTACAAGTTACAGAAACAAAAGTCATCAGTTCAAGTGAAAATGGGGGTGCTTTTTGGGGAAGAAGGGGGAATGGCTGCTGGGCAGAGAGAAGCACCAGCTGTGCACTTCCACCCTCTGCATGGAATCGTCATGGTGTAGAAAACCCAAGTTACATGGTAACTGAATGATAACAGGAAGTGCTCTGTCTGCATGCTGGGCACTCTGCTGGGCATGGGGTAGAACCCGGTCTCACACTGTTCCCAGCAGCCCCCAGATTCAGAGAGTGGAGCACCTTGCCCAAGGTCACACAGCCTGAGTGTGTGAACAGGCCTTGGCTGTGAACTGAATGGAGCCACTGGGGCTCCGGGAGCCTTTCCCATCCCCACGCAGCTGAGTTATGGATTTCCCAGGTGGTGGCCAAGGGCCCTGGTGACTCAGAGGCCTGGCGGGGAGCAGACCCCCTCACACTTCACCCCACTTAGTCCTGCCCAGGACCCCAGCCCCTTGCTTGGAAGCACAGGCACCTGCCAGAGACCACAACCTACAGTACCTACAGTACCCTTACAGTACCCCAAAGTGATATCCTAAAGGGGCCACAGCATATTGTATGGCTGTGGAATCCCAGCCTGCCTGGGCTTAATTCCCTACACTTAGGCCACGTGACCTTGGGCAGGTCACTTTGCCTCTCTGGGCCTCAGTTTCCTCACCTGTGAGATGGGGAGAATGATTTCACTTTGTATGTATTAGCACAGACAAAGTACTGTGGGGCTCATGGGAAGAGCCAGCTAAATTTGAACTATTATAATATGCACATTATTGGATTTTTGCATTATCCAAGTGAGAAAAATGTATCCACTACTGTTCTAAATGTGATCAAAGATCAAACAAACAGAAATTACTTACATCCTTTCTGGAACATAAATCCAGGTTGGATCCTCCCTGAGACGGTCACTGTAGAAGCTTCCATCAAGAGGGAAGCTAAGGTCCTCAGAGGCCCCACTGCTGTGGTGGCCCAGCTATCTGCGCCCTCCCCTCCTCTGTTCTTGCCCTTGGATCCTGTATTTCTCCAAGTGTACTGACCCCAGCCACCTGCAACAAAGACCTCTGGGCAGGGAACACTTGCTAAAAATACAGATCCCAGGGGCACAGCCAGGCTTGCTGCATCCAGCTCTGCATTTGACTTACCTTTCCAGGTGATTGAGATGTGAACTATAACGTGAGAACGGATGTCTTGCTCCTTCCTGACCCAGTTTCTTCTCAGATCCAATGCCTACAGTGAGCTAAGCATGAGGCAAGGGACTTTCCATCCCTTACCTCCTTTAAACCCCCAAAACATACAAAAAATGACCATTGGGGTGTTGTGACAGATAAAGAAACTGAGGCTCAGAGAGGTATGCTGTAGGCCCATGATCACATGTGGTAAGCCGTGGAACTGGGATTTGAACCCAGAATCTGTCCGCTTTCCCCTTGCAGATGCTGCTCTCCCATAAATGTGGCTGGACTGAGTACCCTCATTAGTCTGGGCCGGGGTCTAACCGTAATTTGCTGGTGAAAGCTGGTTGCTACAGCCAAGCTTCTTGGCCAGAGGCACAGGAGGAGCGTCTAAATATACACGGGCAACTTGGGGTAGGGAAAGTGTCAGCATTTGGGCCTGAGGAGGGGAGTCAGCTGGGGTTTGTGATCACCCATCAACAGAAACCGGCTGTGGGTTACTTAAGCAGGAAGGGAACTTAAGGTTCCCTTAAAGGTTACTGGGGAGCCCATAACCTCTGAGAGACTCAGTGAGCCCAACCTGGGGGTCTCATGGCCAGATCACCCCTCAGCCCCCCACCATGAGGCACTGACATGGCAGCCTGTCCCGCTGACACCCAGACCTTGGCCAGTTCCTGCAGAACCTCTGTCCCTGGTGACTCCAGACACTGTATGTAGGCACTGCCAAAGTGGGTCTGTGTGCCCCTGCCTCTGTGGCCATGGATTCCCTCAAAGCTCTGTGCTGGGGGGTGTGACTGGGGGAGTCTAGGTCCTGTGCTCAGCCCTTATACAAAGCGTGCTGGTAAATTGAGGCTGCTCTGTCGGAAGTGTCATTAGGTGGGGCATTCACCAGACATGGGAAGGTGGCTTGCAAACAGGGCATCCAGTAAGAATGCAGATGTCCAACTGAGACCAGGAACGGGTGGTCAAAGACCCACCAGTTGCTGAGGTCTGCCATGCACCAGGCACTGTGCCAAGGGGTTCACATCTGTTAGCTTCAATCTTTAGCTACAGAAATAATGCCCAGTTTACAGATGAGAAAGCTCAGGTCCAGGATCATAAGATGCATGAGTGACAGGTCACACTATTGAGGCTGGGTCCATCAGACACCTGAGCCAGGGCTGGGGACCACCAGGACATACGTCATTGCTTTCTGCTTCCTGTGACTGGGACCAGCCCCCCACCCCTCCAGACTGCACACCTGCCTTTCACCTGCCTCCTGCGTGCCTCCTAGCTCATCAGGCTGACCCCTCAGCATCCCTGGGAGGGAGGCAGGGTGAGTACTATTATCCCATTTTATAGATAGGGAACCTAAGTTGGGGGAAGGGATTTGTCTAGATCAGGAAGCAGTCATTGTAGGTCTGGGGTCTCCCCACACTGGCCTTCTCTCACTTACTCTCCGCCCCATTTCCTGGGGAGGCCCAGCTGCTCTTCTGAAGGCGGCTTGGAGAGCCAGCTGGGAACACCCCTCCCCCCTACCTTTGCCTGGCAGAGAGCCAGCTTCTGGGGGAGGCTGTGGGGTGGGAGTACGGGGGCCCTGGTGCAACTTGGGCCAGAGAAGGAAGGTGAAGAGAGCCCTAGAATGTACGTTCAAAGCCCTGCTTCTCCAGTTGTTTGAGTTGCTCTGCCAAAGAATTGCCCTCCTCCAGGGCTGGAGAAATGTCCCCAGTGCCTTCAGCCCACCCAGAGATATCTCTTCCAGCCCCTTCTGTGACTTACTTGATACAGTAGGGCTTTGCTAGCTGGGTACAAAGCCACATGGGAATTGTGGCCCATCTTCCGGGACAGTCAATTTTTATAGGAGATTTTATGACGCCTTCATTAGATATTGAAATGTCTTCCCAGTCTTCACAATTTTCACGCTCACCGTCTACCGCCTGCACCACCCAAGACAGCTGCTGGGGCTGCAGCCTCCACAGCTCTGTTTCCAGTAGCAGGAAGGAGGAGGCGGAAGGACCTCCAGCTGAGTCAGCTCCCGTAGGAAGCCCACCAAGAAGTCCACGTGGACTTCAACTTACTTAGGCGGCAAGAATCTAATCATGCGGCCACGCAGTGGCATGCGAGGCGGGGCATGTTACCAGATAATATTGGGGCTCTGTTACAAAGGACAACGGAAGCATGGGTACTGGGTAGGCAACAAGCAACCTCAATCACTCATGTCAAGATGTGCTAAGACCCAACCCAACTCAGCATCACCTGGTCCCTGCTGGGCCGAGACACCATAGGTATCCAGCCTTGGCTTTTGGCATCACACATGCTGAGCCAGACCTCTATCAGGCCGTGCACCCCAGGAGGCCATACTCCTCTGCCTTAAACACCCCAGGGCCAGGGGCCCAGCAGCTAAAGACCCCTACAGCCCAGAGCCCACTATAATTATTCAGACCAGTCTAGCCCAAACTGTTCACCCTGCCCTGCCTTGTCTTTCCCATGGAAACCCCAATAAAGGCTGTGGCCTAAGCATTCTCCCCTGCCCCTCCTGAGCACCCTGGGTTTTTCCACATGTGGCACGCGTGCCTCCTATCTCTAGGACCTGTGCGTAGAAGAACCTTTGTTTTCCTGAGCCTCTCCTCTGTCTCCTCTGTGGCCGCAGCTGATGGGCCATCTCATAAAAGAATACGTCTCCAGAGACAGAAGTCCTCCACGCCATTTCTCAGCTCCATCTTGGTTTTCCTTTCCAGAGATCTGTACTAGTCAAAGTAGGCGAGGTCGTACTGCAATAATAACAAATAACCCAAGTCTTAGCGGCTCCCAACATGAAGTTATTTCCCAGGCACCTGCACGTCGACGGAGGGCTGGCGGGGCTCCCCCCAGGGCCCAGGCGATGGAGCAGCCACCACATCAAAGGCTGTGCGAAGCCACAGCGGAGGAAGAGGGTCTCCACCTGGCAATTGAATGCTCCAGCCTGACGTGACACAAGTCACTTCTACTCACACCTCATCGGCCAGGGCTGGACATATGACCCCACTCGATCACAAGGGGACAGGAAGTGCCACCTACTCACATGCCTGGAGGGCAGCGCCTGGGAAATAATATGGAGAATGACAGTAAGGACCACCTCAGGCCTCTGTCTGGGGTGTGTGCCAGGCAGCTGTGGTCACCTGTGCAGGGGCAGAGGGAGCAGCTCTGTCTTGGGGGTGGGGCGGTGCTGCACTGAGCCCAGCGGGGACCCACCCAGCGTGAGGGGGCTGAAGAGAAGAAAGACATCTGACACCCCAGAGCCTGGGGTTGTCATGCCAGACAGGCCTTCCAATCCAGCCAGGAGGCAGGTTCCTCTTCTGCAAAATTGGAATAGTATTTCCCATCTGGCAGATTTTAGTGAAGATTAATTAAAATACATGAGTAACATGGGGAAATGTGCCTTTATACTCCCAGCAGCCTTCCACGGAAGGAAAGAACTTTTCAGTGGAAGACCCTCTGCCCTCTGAGCCCTTTGATGAACTCTTGTGGGGAAATCTGAGAGCAGGAGCTTGGCAAAATGGAGCTTGGGGGAGGCAGGTTGGAAGGGGCTTATTTTAAAAACTGTGCTTAAAAAGCACAAAATATTCCTAAGATTTCTTTGGGGGTGACCTTGTTTATATGGGATGGTTTGGGGGGAGTTGATGGAGATTATGGGGGCATCCAAGCTCCCACAACTGCCCCTATCGAAATTGGGAACAGATCGATTGTTCTGTATAACAGGAAGAGAAGATTCGGGGGTTCCTGCGGCAGTCCACAAGATGGGGGAGCAAAAAGAGGGGAGCAGGAGAGGGAAGGCAGCGTGATGACAGAGGGTGGCGTGTACATAACCACTAGGGAAGTCCTCTGGGTGCATGAAGGCAGCAGGAGGCTACTCTCAGAATAGGGTGAGGCTTTGAAGGTGAGATGTGATGTAAGCCCCAGTCCCTTCCCACTCCTCAGGCTTTGAGCAAACTCCTTCTGATGACAGGAGGCTCACTCCTGCACAGTGGTCACTCAACATGCTGCTTTGTGTTGTCCATGTCACATCAAAGCCAACCGCTGGACATGGAGGCCTGCTCTGCTTCCTGGGCAGAGGATGGTGAGAAGCATATCAAAAACGGGATCCTGGTCCTGCCCAGCACAGAGAGACACGTCGATAAGGCTTGTTCGTACACTTCCAGAAGCCTCAAATGGCCAGCCCCAGTGTGGTGGCACAGCTCCTCCTCTGAGCGGAGAAATGGGGGACAGGGTGGCAGAAAGACAAGAAAGAAACTTCCCGAGATCTGGAGTTATCCTGTTAATCTAGGTGTGCAGGCCATGTGGCAGATAGGACAAACGGAGTCCTGGAGGGCCCAGCTTTCCCACAGTAACCCAGCCAGCCAGTGGTACAGCCAGGGGTCTACAGCCATTGGAGGATAGAAACTGGAGCACAGAGAGGGGAAGGCCTTGCCCAAGGTCGCACAGCAATTCCATAGCAGAGACAGGATGCAGGGACTCCAGGTCCTATCTGTTCTGGCTGCCAGCCTGGGAAAGCTGCCCAGCCCTTTCACCCACTTTTGGCCTGTGCTGGGGGAGAGGTGGAGCGGGTGGGATGAGGAGAGGCAGCGTGATCTAAGAACTCCACTCAGGTCCAGACACTAGGACTGAACCGGTCCCCCTTGCATCCTGGCGAGCCGACCCCAGGGAGACAGTACCTGCGAGGACAGCTGTGCTCAGGGTGGGAAGCCAGGCGTGGGGCTCGGTCTTCTGCACGTGTGATCTCATTGAACCCTCAGGCGACCCTGTGAGTTGAGCACCTCCGCTGTTTTCGATTTTTCCAGAGAGGAAACTAGGGTGAGTATGACCAAGGCCTCGGGACTCGCAGTCCAGTGCTCCAACCCACAGCGCTCAACGCGGGAGGGGCCTGGCGGAGCGCCACACGGGGCGGGGCGCGGGGCCGGGCCCCTCATCCCGGATGCGCCCTCAGCCGGCTGGAGCTGCTCCGCCGGGTTCCCAGAGCAGGGCTGAGCAGGAAGGTGGGAACAATGGGCCGCGGCTGCAGCGGGGCTGCTGGTTTCCGGAGCAGGGGTGGGGCGGGCTGGGGCCTGGCGGCCACAAAGACTGTGGGAACGAGATCCCTGAGCAGGAGACTAATGAGATTAACGACTAACATCTTTTGAGCACTCACTGTATGCCAGGACCTGCCTTCAACCCTTTAGAGGAATCCACACCTTATCCCTATTTAGCCCCATTTTACAGATGAAGAAATTGAGGCACAGAGAGTTTAAATAAAATGCCCAAGGTAAGTAAGAGGTGAAAGCGAGATTTGAACCTAGTCAGTGTGGCTCCAAATCCTATGCTTTTAACCACCATAAACTATACACCCTACCCCACCCGACCCCCACATTTTCTCGTAAATTTCCTTTTTTCACTTAAAGCATTAACAGCTTTCTATGTCATAAATATAGTCCTCAGTTAGCCTTGTTTAAAGTCCTAACATTCTGGGGAGATGTTGTCCATGCGCCCTGCCCCCACCCCCTACGTCTTTCCCACCATTTGAGGCGCCTGGATTTCCACCACTGGTGCCCTATCATTGAGTTAGGTTTGGTTCCTCTAACTTAAATTGGTGGCACCCAGGGGTGGGCTCGTGGGTGCTTAAGAACCTCCTAATCTCCATCAGAAGCACCTTCACCACCTAAAAAGACGCACCATCTAGATAAAATGACGTGTTTATTACGCAAATGAAACTTTAAGACCCGCCTCCTTCCCACTCCAATTAGACTGCTGCACCCAAGCTCCTCCCACAGAGAATTTCCGGAGACAGCAGGCTGGTGGGTTCGTGCTTGCCCGGTTCCCAGCTTTGAACACAAGGTGAGGAAACACTGCAGGTTTCTTAGGATCCGGTTGGGTGAAGACCGGCCCTTCCCAGAGCCGTGGGAGACACAGGAAGACCCAGCCTGGCCAGCGGTGGTGGCTCCAGAATCTCCAGAAGGCCTGGGTAGCTGGAGCAGGTAGAGGCGCTGGGCTGGGGCTTGCACTTTATACAAAAGATTAAGGCGTCAAATTGGCACCGCCAACGACTGGAAGGGCACGTGAGAATCTAGGGCACCTCTTACTCCCAACAGAGACAGACTGGGATCCCCACGTGCAGCAGGGATGAGGCGGGGGATTGTTAAAGCCACTCCACTACATCTGCTGGGAGAAAGCCCTTTTCCCAAAGAGGCTGATGGGGCTTCTCCTCCAAAAATGATGAACCAGCTGGAGGCCCCCCTCCCGAAGCCTTCTTGCCCTCACAAGGTCAGCTGGGAGCACTGGATGGGGAACCAGGATACCTGAGATCTGTGTTCTGGTTTTATCCCCTCTGGGGGCTGCTGTATGGCCTTGGACCAGTCATTCTCCCTCTCTGGGCCTCTAGCTTCCCATCCCTACCACACCAGGAACCTCCAAGGACTCTTCCCACTCTGACAGGTGGTCTGACAACAGCACTTTCCCTTTCTGGGGCCACCTGAGCTGCCCAGGTGTATGATCTGGTACAAGTCACCTCTCTGAATCTTCCTTTCATCACCAATTATTATCTTCCAAAGATGGCTGTAATTTGGGGGTCACCCAGCATCCACTTTCCCTTCTTATGGTATCAACCCCCAATTTTCTTCAGGGGAAGCCTTCCTCCTCCCACCTCAGCCTCATGCAGTGGGTGGAGTTGAGTCTATCCCTGACTACAAGGGGACAAGAGTGACCAGGCCAGGCCGACACCCGAGTTCCATTCCCCGAGGCTCTGGTGAACTGTCCAGGGGGTAGTCATGCAGCCCTGTTCCAGTCACCAGCAGTCGGGCTTAGGACTTGTCCCAAATGTTGAGAAGAATGGAAGCATCAAACCTGGGAGGGCTGGCGGCTGGAGTTGCCTCTGCTGGGAATGGAGCCTTTGCAGAGCAGGCAGAGCTGGGGACTGGGGCGTCAGGGCTTGGCGCTGTAGCCTCATCCCTCCAGTCCAGCTGTGCCAGAAGCCTACTGCCTACCCTTAGGTTTTCCTTGTCCAAGAGCCAATAAAATACCTTTTCCACTTAAGCCCTTTTGAAGTGGGTTTTCTGGTGCTCACAACCTAAAGAATCATGACCATTTTGGGGTTTACTTGATTCTATGACACCATCAATTGTAAGATTTTTTTTTAAGAAAAATATATCTACAGTATTTAATAACTTCTTGGTAAAAAAAAAGAAGCATATTAGGTGTGCCCTTTAAAAATGGACAGTAGTATGTTTTTATTTCTAAAATTGCACATCAAGTCTCTTTGGTGACTTGATCAAAGTTCTTCACATTCTTTGGATGAATTCCGCAATTTTTATTTTTCCTGGCTGATGATAGCCTTTTGAACACTCAGTAACCTTTTATTTCCATGTGGCATCACTTCAGAAGTCACTTTAAGTGATAATTAAGGATCCAATCTGGTAAAATTCCATCAGGCTTGGATTTCAGCCACCCGAGCAACTGGAAGCAGACAGTGAGGACACCAAACTCCCTCTCTGCCTGCTGGCTGGCATGTTCCTTGGACATCAGTTGTGGGACACCTCCTCATTCCAGAACCGGTGAAATGTGTGTGTGGGACCCATGTGTCAGAACTACTGTAGCTACGATCATAACTATGAGACATTTGCTGTGGGACAGGCACTGAGCTAAGCAGAACGAGGTGGGACCTTAGACAAGTAACATCACTCTCTTCCACAACTGCCACATCTGTAAATGAGAATAATAGTTTCACAGGGTCGTTGGGAAGATTTAATGAGAAAAATCAATGTAAAACTCTTAGAGCAGTTTTGGCATATCAGAATTGCCCAATAAATATCAGGTCTTATCATTTTGTTTCATTCTCACAACTGCTCTTTGAGAACAATATGATCTACTTTAAGGTTTAGGACACTAAGAACAGGGACAAGAAGTGTCAAGTCCAGGGTCACTCATCTGAGAAGGAGGTGGTGGATCTGGGACTCAAAGCCAGGCCTGTCCAGTCCCCAGCCTTATGTTTGTAACTAATGCCACCTGGACTTCCAGCCAGGAGCGGGGCTCCTAACCCCAGAGGTTTGGGGTGGGGTGGGCCAGGGAGGGCTTGTGGGTCCAATTCTTAGCCGGGGCAGGGAAAGATCATACTCGCTCACCAGCCAAGCTCACTGCCCAGACCACTGTCTCAGCCTGATTCATGAATCCTGGGCCTTTGTAAACTCCAGAGAGGAAACACCAAGGTCCAGGGACTTGTCCAAGGCCATATGGCCAGGGAGTGACCTGGGTTCAGGCTGGAACCCCTGTTCTCTGAATCCTCACATGGTCCTCATGCTTCACTGCTCCCCATAGACCCTCCTGGCACCACGTCCTCCAAGAAGCCCTCCCTGACCACCCTAGTCCATGTCCCTGTTCATTTCTCTGGCAGGGTCTCAATACTTGCTGGCATTTCAGACATGGCCTCTGGAGTCAGGCCAAGCTTGGATTTGAATCCTCTTCTTGCCAGTTATTACCTGTGTAATCCTGGGTTCTTTCCCCCGCTCTCTGAACCTCAGTTTCCTCACCTGTAAAATGGGCTACAAAAGCCCATCTCATGGGGTCGATGTAAAATTTTGGCTGAGGTCAGGGCTGAGCACAGCCTGACTAGTAATTAGCCTTCATGATCAGCTGTTTTCTCACTACCCGCTCCTGTATGCAACATAGTTATTGTCATTAATGATCACAAAATAAAATAAATAATAAGAATAATGTACAGAAAAGAAATTCAGTGTGAAAATGTTCTTTTATTAGACTTCACATTTATATAACTGTGGCAGTGAAAAAATGAACTAAATCAACAAATACAGTATTATAGTACAAAAAAGAGGAAAACAGTAATGAATTCATACTTTTAAGTCATATTAATGTGTTTTTGTTGTTGTTGTTGTTTTTACAAAAAACAACACATTAAGAAATGCTTCCAAAAAAGTGAATCCGAGAAGTTTGGAGTGTGATCTGCACATGGAGCGATGGTGTGAGGTCATTCGGGCTCTGTTTCTGCCCCTCACGGTCACAGCGCTGTCACTGCTTATTCACTTGCTGTTCAGGTGCAGGGGTGTGCAGAGCACCGGAGGGTGCACCAGCTGTGTCTGGAGTTGAGTTTAACCATTACAAAATGTTACCAAACTTGAAACGGATGCCTGTAGTTGAATCTGGGTGTGTTGGGAGCCAAGTGTATGATGAAGTTCTCTGCATTAGCTTCCATGCAGAACACAGTGTTTATTACAGGAAAAGTAGTTTTAAAATGTGCTAATAGCCTATTATTAAAACTTAACAGTAACTACAGTGACTATTTAGAACCTAGACTAACAAAAAATTTTTACCAGGAGGAGAAATTTAATCACTGACTTCGGTTAGAATTGCCAGTGCAGGGTGATAACAAAAAGCAGGCAACTTTCAGTGCTTTCATTATTGCTTCTGAACTCTCTACAGATAACACCCCGCTCATTGCCTGCACTGCGCAACCTGCCTTTGCCCACCCTTGGCCCTCCACTGTGCTCATTCCCTGGTAAGTGTCATTTTGATGATCAACGCAAGCTTTAACCATTGGGCATCCCCAGAGAGGGGTGAATGAGGGAAGGAGGGAGGGAGCCCAGAACAGGGAGCCATCGCCTCTTGAGTCCCAGGCCTGACTCGTTATAACAAGCTGTGTGTCTTTAAGAAGTCACACCCTCTCTGTGCTTCCAACGGGATGGGTTATCCCTCCCCTGCTTTACTCAGCCTGGGTGATGGAGAGGTCAGGCCTAGGGGCAGAAGCAAGTGACAAATGCATGCCTGCTCCAACCCTGGACACCTCTCTAGGAGTCGAACCCACGCTGGCACAGCCTCGCTTGCTGTTACCCGTCCTGCTTCAGCTGCCTAGCTATCCGTAGGCCTTTAATCCCCCCCCCCCACCACGTGAAGGGGCTGATCTCCAGTGCCCTGGATGCCCCCAACTGCCAGTGACCCCTGCCACTGGAGTTGCCACATGGTTGCCATTGTGGCCACCTCTTTCCCAGCCTGTACAGAAATGTCCTCCCAGTGTCCAGCTGTTGCAGAGGCCCCACAGCCCCGGACTGGGGCCCCAAAAGACCTCCTCTTTCAATCCTGTCACTCGGCCGTCTGCTTTCTTGTAGGCTGTGCTGCAGGGGAGGTTGGTTAAGAGACAGCCTCATTCCCTGCTCCGAACATCTGCTCCCTTTCCACTTTTAATCTGATGGCCGTGGGGACACCAGGCTGCCTGGAAGAGAATACACACTCAAATGCACACCCTAATATCAAAAGGATTTAGCCAAGGGTACAGATCTCATGGAAGCAAGGTGGCCACAGGGGCAAGAGCAGATGCAGCAGGTGGTGGCTGGGCTTCTCCCTTTCCCTGTAGGACCTGGCAGTTGTTGCTACTTTCTCTGAGTGGGTAGGATCCTTCCAGAGCAGAGAAAAAGGCTGAGTGCTTGCTATGCCACAAGGTCTTTCACATTCACATTCCCTCGAATTCCAGGAGAACCAATATAGTAATATAGGTAGTTCCCCAAAAGGAATGGTTACCAAGGTTTGTTACTAAAGTTTGTTTATCCTTTCACCAACGGAAGGACATTTTGGTTGCTTCCAGTTTTTGGAGATTATGAATAAAGCTGCTATAAACATGCATGTGCAGTTTTTTGTGTAGATATGTTTTCAATTCAGTTGGGTAATACCTAGGAGCACAATTGCTGGATCGTATGGTAAGAATATGTTAGTTTTGTAAGAAACTGCTAATCGTCTTCCAAAGTGGCTGTACTGTTTTGCAGTTGCATCAGCAGTGAATAAGTGTTCTTTTTGGTCTGTATCCTTGTCAGCATTTAGTATTGTCAGTACGGTGGATTTTAGCCATTCCAAAAGGTATGGAGTGATATCTCATTTTAATTTGCAATCCCCTAATGACATATGATGTTGAGCATTTTTTCACATGCTTATTTTGCACCTGTACATTTTCTTTGGTGAGGTGTCTGTTCAGATCTTTTGCCCATTTTTGAATTGGGTTGTTTGTTTTCTTACTGTTGAATTTAAAATGTTCTTTGTATATTTTGGATACCAGTCCTTTATCAGATATGTGTTTTGCAAATATCTTCTCCCAATCTGTGACTTACCTCTTCATTCTCTTAACATTCTAACACAGAGCAGAAGTTTTTACTTTTAATAAAGTCCAGTGTAATCAATTTTTCTTCTATGGATCGTGCTTTTGGTGCTGAATTTAAAATTCATCATCAAACCCAAGTTCACTTGGATTTGCTCAAATTTATCTTCTATAAGTTTTATAGTGTTGCATTTTACATTTAGGTCTAAGATCCATTTTTAATTTACTTCTGCAGTAAATTTAAAGGCTATGTCTAGCTTCACTTTTTTTGCCTATGGATGTCAAATTATTCTAGCACCATTTGTTAAAAAGACTTCTAGCACCATTTGTTAAAAAGACTATCCTTTCCCTTATTGAATTGCCTTTGCTCCTTTGTCAACGATCAGTTGACTATATCTGTGTGGGTCTATTTCTGGGCTATTTATTCTGTTTCATTGATCAATCTGTCTATTCCTTCACCAATACCACACTGTCTTAATTACTGTGGCTTTATAATAAGGCTTCAAAGTCAGGTGGTGTCAATCCTCTGACTTTTCTTTAGTATTGTGCTGGCCGTTCTGGATCTTCTGCCTTTTCATATGTACTTAGAATCAGTTTGTCAATGTCAACAAAAAAATTTACTGGGGTTTTTATTCAGATTGTGTTGAATCTATAGATTGAACTGGGGAGAACTTACACCTTAGAAATATTGAATCTTTTTATCCATGTACAGGGAATATCTCTCCATTTATTTCTTTCTTTCATCAGAGTTTTATAACTTTCCTCATGTAGACCCTGTACATATTTTGTTAGATTTATGCCTAGGTACTTAATCACTTTTGGTGCTAATGTAAGTGGTATTGTGTTTCTAATTTCAAATTCCAACTGTTCATTGCTGGCGTATAGGAAAGCAATCAATTTTTACATATTAATTTTATATCCTGTGACCTTGCTATAATCATTTATTAGTTCTAGTTTTTTTTTGGTCAAGTCTTTATGATTTTATAAATAGATAATCATGTCATCTGTCCACAGACAGTTTTATTTCTTTCTTGCCAATCTGTATACCTTTCTTTTACTTATTGCATTAGCTAGGATGTCCAGTATGATGCTGAATAGGAGTGGTGAGAGAGGACATCTTTGCATTCCCTAATCTTAGGAGGAAAGCATCCAATTTCTCACCACTAAGTATGATGCTAACTGTAGGATTATTGTAAATGCCCTTTATCAATGTTTGAGAACGTTCCCTATTATTTCTAGGTCGTTGAGTTTTTATCATTAATGGGTGTTAAATTTTGTCAAGTGCTTTTTCTGCATCTATTGATACGATCGTATGATTTTTCTCCTTCAGCCTATCGATGTGAGGGATTATAACTGATTTTTGAACGGTGAACCAGATTTCCATACCTAGAATAAATCTCACTTGGTCATGCTGTATAATTTCCTATACATTGTTGGATTCAATTTACTGATTTTTTTGAGGATCTTTGCATCTGTGTTTATGAGAGATATGGGTCTGTAATATTCCTTTCTTATAAATGTCTTAATCTGCTTTTAGTATTGGGGTAACACTGGCCTCACAGAATGAGTTAGGAAGTATTACCTCTGCTTCTATAAGTATTTTCTGGAAGAGATTATAGAGAACTGATATCATTTATTCCTTAAATGTCTGGTAGAATTAGCCAGTGAAACCATCTGTGCCTTGTGCTTTTTGTTTTGCGAGGTTATTAATCATTGATTCAATTTCTTTAATAGATATAGGTCTATTCAGATTATCTATTTCTCTTTTTATAAGTTTTGGTAGTTTTTGTTTTTTAAGGAATTGGTCCATTTCACCCGTTATCAAATTTGTAGGCATAAAGCTATTCATAATATTCCTCTACTATCCTTTCAATGTCCACACGATCAATAAACATGACCCCTCCTTCATTTCTGATATTTGTAATTTGTGTTTTCTTTCTTTTTTTCTTGATTTTTTTTCAAAGAACCAGTTTTGGTTTCATTGATCTCCGTTGATTTCCTGTTTTCAATTTCATTAATTTCCAGTCTAATTTTTTATTATCTCTTTTCTTCTGCCTATATTACTCTTCTTTCATTTATTGAGGTGGAAGCTCAGATAATTGCTTAATCAATAATTAAGCAAAAAGATTAATCAATAGTCTTTTCTAAAGTATGTATTTAATGTTATAAATTTCCCCCTAAGCACTGCTTTTACTGCATCCCCCAAATTTGATAAGTTGTATTTTCACTTTCGTTTAGCTCAAAATATTTTAAAATTTCTCAAGGCTTCTTTGAGCCATGTGCGATTTAGAAGTGTGTTGTTTAGTCTCTAAATAGTTTGAGATTTTCTAGTTGTCTTTCTGTTATTGATTTCTAACTAATTCCATTGTGGTCTATAAGCAACCTTTGTATGATTTCTATTCTTTCAAAATTTTAAGGTGTGTTTATGGCCCAGAATGTAGTCTGTCTTGGTGAATGTTCCATGTGAACTTCACAAGAATGTGAGTTTAGCTGCTGTTAAGTATTTTGTAAACATCAGTAAGATCTAGTTGATCATTGGTGCTATTCAGTTCAATTACATCCTTACTGATTTTTTTGCCGGCTGGATCTGTCAGTTACTGATTGAGAGGTGTTGATATCTCCAACTCTAACAGTGGACTCATTTGTTTCTCTTTACAGTCCTATCAGTTTTTGCCTTGCATATTCTTTTTTGCTCTGTTGTTAAGTGCATACAAATTAAGGATTTTTATTGCTTCTTATAGAATGACTCCATCATTATGTAATGCCCCTCTCTATCCCTGATAATTTTTCTTGCTCTGGTCTGCTTTGTCTGAAATTAATATAGCTACTCCAGATTTCCTTTGATTGATGTTGGCATGGTATATCCTTCTCCATCCCTTTACTTTTTAATCCATGTGTGTCTTTATAAAGTGGGTTTCCTGTAGAAAACATATAGCTGAGTCTTGTTTTTTCATCCACGCTGACAATGGATTTGAATTGATCTTTTAGTTAGTGTATTTAAACCATTCACATTTAAAGTAATTATTGCTATTACTGTTTTGTAACTGTTTTGTATTCATTCTGCTTTTTCTTTTAAAATTTTCCCCTCTTTTCCTGACTTTCTCTGGGTTTTAATTTTATGATTCCATTTTCTCTCTTCTCTCAATTACTTCTTTAAAAAAGTTGTTAACAGTTTCCATAGAGTGTGCAATATATGTTTGCAACTAATTTAAGTCCACTTTCTTTTACGTTTTTAATTATTGAGATACAACTGACATATAACATTATATTACCTGAAAGGTGTATAACATAATGATTTGATATTTGTTTATAAGTCCACTTTCAAATAACACTATACCACTTCATGGGTATACAGTACAGGTGCCTTATAACAGTGTATTCCCAATTCCTCCCTCTCATCCCTTGTAACATTGCTGCCATTCATTTCACTTTCCATATGCTATAATCACCCAGTTCATTCTTGCTATTATTACTTTGGACAAATAATTATCTCTAAGACTAGGAGCAAAGATTTTATTTTACCTTCATTTCTTCCTTCTCTGATACTCTTCCTTCCTTATGTAGATCTGAGTTTCCAACCTGTATCATTTTCCTTCTCTCTGAAGAACTTCTTTTAACATTTCTTGCAGGGCAGGTCTACTTGGCACAAATTCCTTCACTTTTTTGTTTGTCTGAGAAAGAGTTTGCTTTTCCATTTTTGAATGATAATTTTGCTGGATACAACATTCTAGGTTGGTGGTTATTTTCTTTCAGCACTTGGATATCTCACTCCACTCTCTTCTTGCTTGCATGGTTTCTGATGAGAAAGGCCAGTGTAATTTTCATCCTTGTTCCTCTGCTAGTAAGATGTCCCCCCGACCCTATGGTTTCTTTCAAGATTTTCTCTTGTCTTTGGTTTCCTGTAGTTTGAATATGATATGCTTAATTGTATACTTTTTGGTATTTATCCTGCTTGGTATTTTTTGAGCTTCCTGGATTTGTAGTCTGGTGTCTATCATTAATTTTGGAAAATTGTAAGTCATTACTACTTCAGATATGTCTTCTGCTTCTTTCTCTCTTCTCCTTCTCATTTTCTCATTATGTGTATGTTATATCTTTTGTAAATGTCCCACAATTCATAGATATTCTGTTCTAGATTTTTTTTCCACTTTGCATTTTTTCCAGCTTTATTGAGATATAGTTGACGTATAACATTGTGTAAGTTTAAGGTATACAATGTGACGATTTGATACATTTATGTATTGCAAAATGATTACCACAGTAGCATTAGATAATACCTCCATCACTTCACATAACTACCATTTCTTTTTTTGTGGTGAAAACATTCTTAGTAACTTTCAAGTACATAATACAGTATTGTTAACTATAGTCACCATGCAGTACTTTAGATCTCAAAATTTATTCATCTTACAACTGGAAGTTTGTACCCTTTGACCAATACCTCCCAGTTTCTTCCATCTCCAGCCCCTGGAATCCACCATTCTACTGTCTGTCTCTATGAATTTGGCTTTTAGTGCATACTATTTTAGGACTGTTATGTCTTCTCAGTTTGGGGTTCACTCAGCTTCTTAAATCTGAAGGTTTATTATGTTCTTTTGCCAAATTTGGGGATTTTCCTGTTATTATTTGTTTGTATATTTTCTGCACTGCACTCTTTCTCCTCTCCTCTGGGACTCCAATGACATAAGTATTGGCGGATTGGGTATTGTCCCACAGGCTCCTAAAGTTCTGTTTGTTTTTCTCATCTATTGTTTCTTTGTTCAGGTTATATAATTTGTATTGGTATATCTTCAGGTTCACTGCTTCTTTCCTCTGTTATCTCCATTCTGCCACTGTGTCCATCCAACGAGTTTTTTATTTTTGTATTTTTTAGTTCTAAAATTTCCATTTGGTTTTCCTTTATATCTTGTATTTCTGTGTTTCAAGGGTGTTAATAGTTGCTTGTTGATCCTTTTCCTTCCTCCCCCTCCCCTCTTCCTTTTTTCTTATGATGGCTGCTTTAAAATCCTTGTCAGATGATCCCAACATCTGTGTCATCTTGATGTTGGCATCTGTTGATTGCCTTTTCTCATTCCAGTTCAGACTGGTAATATTTGATTTTATCCTGGACTTCTTTGGGTATTATGTTACAAGACTCTGTTCCCTTTTTAAACCTTCCATTTTAGCATTCATTCAACCTGTTTCAGTTCAGAATGCACATCATGGCTCACTTTTGTGGTCTGTGTGTTTGAATGTCAATTTAGTTCCAAATTCAGGGCTATTTTGGTCTGCCTCGCTTGTGCGCTACCCAGAAGCCAATCTGAAACCATGCAGTATTCCACTTCACAGTTCAGTTCTCAACGATTTTTGTATGTTAATTCTGGTGGGTTTCACGCATAGGACACTTGAGTGTGTGCCCAGGACTTCATACACAAACTGAAAGAATCTTTCTGCAGCTCCCCCTTCTCTGTAACCCTCCCCCCACACTCTGGCTGTGAGGGGGTGGGTGCTGCCCCTTTGAACCTTTGCTTAGTGCAGAGCAAGGAGAATGACAGGGCTCCACCCTGCGCTGTCCATAGCACCCTGATCACATTAGTGCAGGGTGAAGCTGAGACCACCATGCTGTGAAGAGGCCTGGGCATGTCTAGTGGAGGACAAGAGGCCACATGAGAAGATATCTAAAAGTGATAGGTCAAGACACAGAAATGTAATGTAAAATTCTTAGAGTAGCTTAATGTTATTTTCTACTAAATTGCCTTTTTCTTTAGAATTATTTATATATTTAGGGTATGAGATTTTTGTTGTATTTTGCAAAAATTTTCTCTCCATTATGGCTCTCTTGCTTATGGTATTTATGATACAGAACTTTTGTTCTTTATTTCATTTTTAGGTGGTCACATCTATCAATAATTTCCCTTATGTCTCTGAGATTCTGTTTCTTGATTAAGCAGGCTCTTTCTAAAGTTTTACTTTAATCTTATATTCTTCAACAACAACAACAGTATAAGCAATTGGTGCAACATGGTGGTAGCTGTAGAAGAGACAGTGAGGAGTTTGAAGTAGTTGTCTCTATGGATTGGCTGGAGTAAGGGCCAGGCAGGAAAGGAGAACTCCTTCCCTCACAGTCCAGCCTGAAAGTCACACTGATAAAGTGTATCCTGAACCTGACCGCTTCCTTACTACCCTCGCTCCTACCAGTCGGGTCAAGGCCTCCTTCATCTCTGGCCGAAGCAACCCCAACAGCCAGCTCCTTGGTGTGTGCTTCCCTCCTTAACCCCGTTTCAATTATCCATGGCTGTGAAATAAACCACTTTGAAACCTGGGTCTTAAGTCTCACGGTTCTGTGGTTTCCCTGAGCTGAGGTGGTTGATCGTTTACGTGCTGTTGCTGGGGCCTTGGCTGGGTGGAATGTCTAGGTGTGGCTCACTCAACCTGGCTGGCAGTTGGTGCTGGAAGTTGGCTGGGTCACCAGCTGGGACTGTGGGCTGCAGGCCTCAATTCTCCTCCATTTGGCCTTTCCGTGTAGCTTCCAAGAGGAAAGAAGTGGAAGCTGGCAGTCCTATTAAGGTCTGGGGTTGGAAGTCCCAGAACATCCCTTCCACTGCCTGCTAATGGTGAAAGCAGTCACGAGGCCAGCCCAGAATCAAGGGGAGTATAGGAATCACTGGGGGCCGTCTGTGGAGACCAGCTACCATGATCTCCTTCAATTTTCCGGTTTCCAGAGACATCTTCTAAAAACAAAGACATCACTCCCCGGCTGAAATCCACCAGTGCCACCACCACGCTCACTATATAAACCTGTAACGTAACACCCTGCCTTACCTGGCCCTTGCCCAACTCCTCCCCTCACACCTCTGCTCTCCTCAAAAGGTCTTGCTGTTCTCCCGGCACCCCTAGTTCACCACCTCTCAGAGCCTCTGCACTTGCTGTTCCATTATCCTGGAACAGTTCTCCTCTCAGCCTTCAGCTGTGGCTACTTCACCGCTCTCCTCACCGCTGTCACACGCTGGATACCGGACAGTATTTATTCGTTCATGTTCTGGAACTCCACTAGAATGGAAGGTCCTTGCAGGTGGCACCTTTCTCTTTCCTATCCTGTACTCACTTCTAACACCTAGAACAGCACTGATCACAGGGATGGCATACCATAAATATACTCTGTGATTAACTGAATTTATTTCCCTAAATCTTGGGCATCTATTGCTTTGAGAAATATACAAATTAATTCTCAACTAGGAAAAACTACAGTGGCATTTGGCAGACAGATCCAACAATATATCGGACCTACATACTGACTAGCAAATATTTCCACCTTCCTAATAAAAGCTGACAGCTGTTTTCCCGTGTACTCTATAGGGCAGCTGCTGCAAAGCCTGGCTTCTGATGGTCTGTAATCAATCTGCCCGATGCATGTAGGGAACTCGGGGAACTCAGAAGACCCACTCTGGGCAGAAGCCAGGGGAGTGCTGCCCTTGGCATTTTAATTTTAATGCATTTTTGGTGTCAGCTGTCTCTTATTAATTCACTGAATTTAATTAGAGAGCTGAACAAGAATCCCTAAACTCTGCTTTCTCGGTGGTTCCTAAGAACACGGTTCAGTCCAAGGCTGTCAACCAAAGTGAACCCACATTTATCCAGGAAGCAGGTGCATGCTGAGGGCAGAATTCTTACAGACACACATCCCACATGTGTCAAAGACAAATCTAAGTCCAAGATAAAGTTAATAAAGCCTGTTTATTCAGAAACTTGCAGCATGGGAACTCTTTTGCTGTCACCTTTGCTTCAGCAGCGGTTCAAAGGTGTCAGGGAGTGTATTTTATTGAATAAAAAGGAAATACTGACGCAGTATCTCATTGGAAAACGTTCCCTAAGGCAGGATTTGTGGAACGAGGGACAGACTAACCAGTCAAGTACATTTGGCCATCCTCGGTTAGCTGCAAGGGGCCAGGCAGTTTGGGGACATTTCAAATAAGGGGCAGAGGGTGTGTGGCCAGCCCTTTCCTGGAACAAATAGGGGTCAGTAGAATGCTTTTTTATATTCAGAACTGTCATCCTGGTTATTGGGGGGCGGGGGAGTGTGTGGCCAAATGATAATTACAGTTTTAGAGTTGGAAGTTATCTTAAAGTTCACCTGGTCACTCTGACCTACCATGCATGCCCCAGCCCCCACCCTGAATCCATTCAACAAATGGAAACACTCAGACACAGGGTAGTTCAGTGTCTAAGCTGTAGCAAAGGTCAGAAGCAGAATTAGAGTTCTCCTGAACCTTAGAACTGTGAATATAACCGTCATGCTTCTCAAAAATAAAACAAAAATGAAGAAGAGGAAAATAACGTCAGAAGATCCTGGATACTGTTCTGGGTGGGGCTCAGAGGCTCTGGGCTTCAGGGGAGCCAGCACTGGGGAAGGGGTGATGTGTCTCTGGTCCAGATCAGTCAATTCTCCACAGCTTTAATTCTGACCAAGGAACATGAGGGAAAAGTGGGTGGGTGGGTGGGTGGGTGTCTTGAAAAAGAAAGTGCTTGTTTTTTAAGGAGACCATGGAAGGGACAACCCATTTTCTGCCATGCAACGTAGGTGGGGTTTGTTTTCGGTGCGTGGGAGAAGGCTTATACAACTTGGCAACACAAACTGAAAGTCATAAAAATCTCTTTTGACCCTACAGTCCTCCTTCTAGTGTTTTATCCTATAGAATCAAGATATTTAGGAAAGAAAAAAACTACATGTTTAAAGATGTATATTGACCTTTTGTTTTAATAAAAGCAGAAGATTGGAAATAACCTAAGTAACCAACAATAGGGTGTCAGGAAATGTGAAAGACTTTGAAAGAGCTTCCCTCCCTCCCCAGTTACTGGGTGTTCCATTTACCCATCCACCCTCCACCCGCTTCTGGGTTGTCTCCACCTTTCACTCTCTTTAAGCTACTTTACAATGATGTACATTGAGGGAAACTTGATAATGCAGATGATTCTTGTGCAGAGAAATGCAGATTTCATCCAGTGGAATTTAACTCATTGTGTGTGGATACTGGCCAATTTTGCCAGTTTTGTATCTATTAAGCAAATTCATTTCAGCATTCCTACTGGGCTTATTATTAAAACGTCTTACCGGTTCTCTCATTAATTAATGAGTTAACTAAAATCTTTCACATGTTCATTTTGTATTTGAGTCATGATTTTACTTCCTAAAAACATTTGTCCTTTAACAAGGTGGTTAAGGGAAATTCCCTGGCGGACCAGTGGTTAGGACTTGGTGCTTTCACTGCTGGGGCCCAGGTTCAAACCCTGGTCGAGGAACTAAGATCCTGCAAGCCGTGGACAGAAAAAAAAAAAAAAAAAAAAAGGCAGTTAAATTTAGTGTATTCATTTGATTTTATTTACAGCCCTCTTAAAATAGTTATAAAGACCTTACAGCAACAAGAACAAATATTCTTAATCAAAAACATTCAGTGGAGAAAAAACCAGAATGCAAAATTTATACTAGGCTGTGTGACTAAAACTAAAAATGGCAGGTGCCTAGGGCAAGAACTAGAGGGGAAGAAGGAAAGAAAACTGAAGTCTGATTTGTTAGAGCTGTAGCATCCTGGAGATTTTTTTAAAATCCTGATTTGTTATTATTCTGTTCTGTTATACATTAAAAGAAACAAAGACCCTGTATGAGTTTCCTCTTGCTCAAACTGCCACTGTAACAAATCACCACAAACTTAGTGGCTTAAAATAACACAGATTTATCATCTTACAGTTCTGGAGGTCAGAAGTCCAAAATGGGTCTCACAGGGTTAAAATCCAAGTGTTGGCAGGGTTGGTTCTTTCAGGCCCTAGGGGAGGATTCTTCTCCTCACCTTTTCCAGCTCCTAGAGACTGCCAGCATTCCTTGGCTTGTGGCCCCTTCCTCCATCTTCAAAGGCAGCAGCATGGCATCTTCAGATGTCTTTCTGTCCTCACATCTCTGACTCATTTAAGTACCCCTGTGATTACACTAGACCCACCAATGTAATCTGTGACAGTCTCCCCACATCAAGGCCCTTAATGTAATCACATCTGCAAAATCCCTTTTGCCATGTAAGGTACTCACAGGCTCTGGGAATCAGGATGTGTGCATCTCTGGGGCCATGAGTTCTGCCTGTCACAGATACCTGACCCTGATCCAGATGATTTCTTTGAACTTTTAAGTTCGGTGAGAACTAAAAGCTTCCCTATGTGTCTGAGTGCAGGAAGACATAGCATTTAAGATCATACTGAAATTTAATTCTGTAACAGGCAACACTATGGTAGAAAAAACAAAACAATTGTTGCCTCTGGGAGTGGGGTGGGGACTGACTGGGAAAGGGCATAAGGGAACTTTCTGAGATGATTTTCTGTATTTTGATAGGGTTTCAGGGTACAAAAGTGTAAACAAACATTAAATTCTAATGATACCTATTTAGGGGAAATTGTAGTGATGTCTGCTGTTTATTCTGAAATGTAACATAAAGGGACAGACTGACAGAGGGATGAATAAATATGTGATAAATAGGTACAGAGTAACATGTTTATGGCAGAATCTAGGCGGTGGGTATATGGATATTCACGGGAAAAATCTTTTATTTGTTGTTTGGCAATTTTTATAAGAGAATTTTGGGGAAAATAAGACATAACCCTGAAATGATACTCTAATAAAAGGATGGATTTGGAAAAGCATTAAGCAAGTCTTTAAACCATCTCTTTATTTAAAATCAAAGGCTCTCAACCAGGGAAATTGTGGAAGGTGTCTAGAAAGGTGTGGGACACCACAATTTTTGGTGTCCATGACCAGAGGAGGGGAATATTACTAGCATATACAGGGTAGGGCCAGGGAAGCTACTGCAACCAGACTGTCCACGTGACAAAAAGCCTCCACACCAAGTGTCACCAAGGAACACCTATTTAAAACCGAAATCTTCCCTTCGTAACATTTCATCAATTTGCTGGTAGCACATCTCCAAATGGGTGGTGGCTTAGTTCTTCTGCTGGTTGCATCCCCGACTTCTTGGCAACCCCAGGGAACCCAGCATAGAACTCTACCCAGACCACACATTTAATGAACATCTGAATATGGGCAAGGGGGTGGGGCTCCCTGAGGACCCCAGCCTGACCTCCACAAAGTTCCCTCCATGGGTGAAGATGCAGATCTACTGCCCCCCATCCCATCTCCCAAGAGGGCAACGGGGAAGGATGTTCCCGCTGCAGTTCTTCTGCTAAGACACAGCCTCCAGCACTGCACCCCCACTGCCACACCCCAACCCCATCCCCTTGCACCAAAGGGCAGGGGGAGGCACCTAAAAGTAACCACCATCACGCAGAGCTGAGAAAAGCCAGCATAAAGCACTTTTATTGCAATAATAAAACTTGAAACTCATATGTAGTGCAGGGGGTGGGGTGGGGTGGGGGTGGGCAAGTAGGCAGCAATTTCTCTCACCAAATCACTACACAGGACAGCAGAGGGTGAGAGGGAAGAAGGAGAAGCCAGGAAACTCTGAGATCAGCAGGGGGAGCTGAGCATCAAAAAACAGGAGATGCTGAAGCTGTGATGACCAGCATCATTTTCTTAAGACAACACTCAAGGATTTGTCATGATGGCTGGGCTTTCATGGGTGTTAAGTGTCTACAAACAGCACCTTCAATTTAACTTTCGATTAAAGTTCTTAAAATTTAGGAAGTGGAGCCTGGATAGCTATGAGATTACAAAGGTCCTGAATATCCATTAGAAAAACCACAGGATGGAAAAAAAAAAAAAAAAGCCAGGCCATGAAGAAGGCTTCAGAGGTCCCTGCTGGCCTGGTGACACACACCTGTAGTGTCCAACATCTCAGTGAAAATGATCTGCTTTCAAAAGGCAGAGGGTTAAGGGGAGGGTGGGAGTGGGACAGTGGAGGCAAAGGCTCTCCCCTTCCCACTTTAGTTTTGGGTAGGGCTTTTAATTCAACCCGAGGACATCTCTCAACTTGGAGAATAATTCGGCCCTCAAAAGCGCCTCAAATCTGCTATGGCTTTGCAGCGCAGCAGCAAGAATGTTTAATATATAATAGATAAAACTTTCATCCAAAAAAAAAATAAAATAAAATAAAGATTCTTGCACTCCCCCCAACACCAATTCCTATCCTAAAGTTAACCCATTATTTGTGCTGTTAATACTTGACTAGTACTTAACTGGAAACCTAGATCCAAAGGACTGAAACTCAATCTTCACCCCAAAACGAAAACAAACTAAAATGGGTAACTTGAGGTTTATGGCATATAGTTCAGGTCAACACACACACGAGGAGAAAGGGGAAGAGCAAAGCCGGTGACAGAACACATTCAGTCAGGGAAGATGTTTATACAAAGAGTGTAGTGGAACATCAGGAAAAGCTCCGTACGGACTCGCTGTGCGCATCTGGAGGCGCCAGATCCTTCCACGGCACATCTGTTGGGGACAGAAAGTTGGTGAGTCCCAGCAGCTCAATGCTTTTTGGGTGCAGTAGGGACAGCCACAGGCTGCTGCCACACCAAGTCCCTTCCCTAACAGCTGTGAGGTCTGACGTGGCCCTCGCCCCTTCTGCTCCAGCTGGGGAGGGCCCACTGGGCTCGGGCTGGACTCCCAGGTGAGCAGCCTTCCTGCTCACCTTGGTTGTGTTTTTTTAAACCTAAGGTCACATTTCTGTTGCTGAGGATAGCAGGAGAGGCAAAGCCCACCAATGCAGCTGACAATACAGTTTCCGATTATCAATGAGTCTCCAACCTGGCTGCATATAGGAATCACCTGGGGGCTTTAAAAAACCTCAACACTTGGACCCCACTCCCAGTGGTGGCGGTTAACTGGTCTGGGGGGTGGCCTGGGCATCAAGACAGTCTTTAAAGCTTCCCAGGGGCTTTAATGTGCACAGCCCGAAGCTGGTTTTCCTCATGTTGAACAGACTGAGAAAACGTCTGCAGTCTTCATTCACTCACTCGAACCTGTAACCTTCTGGGTTTGCCCTTGGGCTTTCCCTCAAGACCCTTTCGAGAAGCTCTGAGCTGTGCTTCGGCAGTGTGTGGGGAGGCTTAGGCCAGGGTGACTCATAGCCATTCAGCCCTCTCTCCCCTCTTTCTCCCCTTCCCCTGTCCTTCCAGATTTCCAGAAAGACTGTTCCCAAATCAGGGTAACTCCAAGGCTTCCTCAAGTATATTATGTTCAAAGGACTCAGCTTTCCAGGGTGGGGACTAGGTGTAGACCTCTGGGCAGAGAGAGGCTCTGTAAAGTGTCAGAATTCCCTCCCGGCTGGAATGACAAGTAGAGTAGCCAGAGTCCTCAAACCTGACCAGGCCTGGATGACCCAGGTGTTTAGGGATCAAACCACTGGGAGGAAACAGCTAATAATAAAAAAGGCTCCTCTATTTAAAAAAGTCCATAGTAGGACAAAGGTACTCCATAACAGGCTGGCTGCCACTTGCTACCATTTTCAAACAAAAGCATTCTCACCCAGCCCCTGGCTGTGGCCCTCTGGTTCCAGGGGCGGGAGGGGAGCAAATGCAGAGGTCTGGGGCCATGTGGAAAGAAGATGACAAACATTCATGTGTTTTATGATTCTAATACCCACACGAAAAGTTAGGTGCCATTAGGATATTGAGTTTGGTTGCCTAGAAATGAGGGTAGAGGAAGGAAAAAAAGGTCCGGGAAGGAGATGCAGGAAAGGGTTCTGTCCTAATTTGCCACTGTCTGGATGTGACCTTGAGTAAGGCCTCTCTCTCTGGGCCTCAGTCTCCTCACTTGTTGCACAGAAACGCTGACTTAGGTCCCTAAGAGCCTCTCCTAGACTGAGAGCATCCTTTACACTTCACAAGCATCCTTAGGCCTCACCTTTCAACCCACTGATAACAAGCTGGCCTGCTGTCTGTCCTCGTGTGTCCTGGGCTTGCTCCCTGAGGCAGGTGGCCCAGGTGGTAATGCCTCTCTCATATCCTCTAACAGGCAGTAACCACAGACTGTATGGATGAGGGAGCTGCAGAGACTAGGCAGGGCAAGCAAAGTCAGTCATCCCAATCTTACCTCTAAAGAACTAAAATGCTGGCACTAAAAATTTGGCCTATATTTCCAGTTCCCAACTCAGTTTTAGTTTACAGGCTACATATAAAAATACTTAAACAGCTACCATCAGCTGCCCCATCCCCACGAGTTCTTTCAAAAGCACATACCGTCCCTTTCCAAGGTGTACACTTAAAACTGAAAGGATAGCCAATAGAGGAAGAATGTAAACGGAAAAAAAAAAACCATGGCATTTTTGATTCTCTCTGATGCTCATCAAACACTGTGCATGACGTGGGAGGAGCAAAGGGAGTTAAAGGAAGGTCCTTCAGCACAAAGTTCCTTACCCAAGAATGGGGAGCTCAGGGAGGAGGCCATTCCTGTCATTCCAGTTTTAGAAGCTCCACATCAAAGACGAGAGTGGCATTTGGTGGGATGATGCCTGGGTGCCCAGTAGCACCATAGGCATAGTCTGGGGAGATAGTCAGCTTGGCTCTCTGACCCACGCTCATCTGTGAAAAGAGCAAGGTAGAATGAATGAGCTGAGGCACCCCCCAAATGTCTCCTTAAGAAGCAGAGCTGTGGTTACCTGCCAGGACGGTGTGACTAGGACATTCCAGTGACTGCACGGCTGCCTGGGCAGCGGGCACGCCCTCTATGGGATGTGGAGGTAGGCGATCAGGCTGGATGAGCCCTATATCTGGCTCCAAGGTAGCCGACAGCAGGTGAAAATCCCTCTCGACTCCAGAACCATCAGGCTCTCAAGCTTTCTGTCCAGGCCTCACTGATCTGACTCTGGGCAGCCATCACTCTAGAAGTGTCACCACCTAATCCTTCAGTGGCCTGTCACTAGAGGCATCTATGCTCTTCAAAAAGGAGTGCTTTGATCAAAACTTTGCTTTAAAAGAAAACACACAGAAAGTAATATTTGAGGCAGTCTACTTTTCTATATTTTCTAGATTTATACTTGTACTCAGAAATACAGAAAAACTAAAAAAGACAGTATGATATTCTGGGGTACAAACTACACTGTACAAAGCAGCATGCTACCAACTGTGTGAAAAAGAGGAAAGTATATATTTATACCTGCCTGTATAAATAGAAAACATCTTTGGAAGGACACAAATAATACCACCATTTCTCTATGGGGAGAACAGAGGGTGGAGGGAAAATTTTCACTTATTAAAATGTATTTGTAGTTTTTCATTTTTCTAATCAAATACACAAGCTTAAATATTTATTTTCTGAATAGTGAGCAGGTTCTCTGCTCTATTCCCACCCTTTACCTATCTTTTTTAAGTCTCCATGTGTGCGTTCCTGGCTCTCTGACCCAGAACAAGAGATGGTGACTGAAGAGAAAGCTGCAGGCTTACTTCCTACAGCTCCCCTCAGAAACTGGGACATGTTGGACCAAGGTAGTAAGGACAGTTGAAAGCATATGGCTTAATCTAATAAAATTCAAAACAATCATATCCTTTTACCCAGCAATTCCACTTCCAGAATCTGCTAGCAACCCAAATGCCCACTGCAAGGGGAGTGGTTTCACAGCACATGTGCACCACGGGTTAGCCAACAGAAAGAATACAGTGGCCTTAATTATACTAACATGGAAAGATGTCCAAGACACATCGTTAGATGAAAAAAGCAAGCTGCCAAAATAGTACATGTGGCAGGATTGCAGACCTGTAAACACAGAAAACCAGAACACAATATCAAAAGAATAGGAAAAGGGGCACAAGACAACCCCCCTTCTTCCTGTGCTTTTAACTTAGTTGCTAAATAAATATTCTACAGAGGAGTTTAAAAGAAGATGCTCTATGTAGGTCTCAGACCACCCAGACCTCTCACAAGTAACAGAGCTGTGACTGACCCAAAGAACCCTGGGTGCAGGGGGAGACTGGGCATCTCCCCAACACCCCACCATGCCTCACCAAGCCTGGGATGTGAAATAGACTGGTAACACTATCTTGGTGGCAGCTATGGCTCCTGGAACACACAACACAATGATTGTTCCAGTGCTGGAACAGCCACAGAAGATGAGTTGTGGGGTGGACAATGGTTGGCACGGGAGATGGGGGATGGGCTACAGACCCAAGAGCCTGCCAGACTTCTGGGGTGGGAACAGGACGGGACAGAAAGGTATAGTTGAAGAGGTTTCCAAAGGCAAGTAAGCCACAAAGATCCTCTCCTTTTTGTACTGCCAACCCTCAGTCATGCTGGAACAAAAATCTAGACACCTGGGAATGGGATAGCTTAAAGTTTCTGAAAGTTCAGCAGTTTATTTGGAGATAAATCAGTGATATTTTATAGAGGAAGTAGAGCAAAGTGTATTCTGGAAAAGAGAAAGACAAATCCTTCTCTCCACACTGGTTAAATCTCCAATTCTCTTTGGTGAGAGGAAATAGATAATTTATCCATCGTGGCAGGGCCTATTATAAAGCTCGCTGGGTCTCAGGCCACCGTAAACATCCCTTCACCCGGTTAGTGCCAAGAAGAAAATTCCTGGGCTTAGTGGAAGGATAAAATCCAACTGAAATTTGGCAACCCTGGGTCCCCTACTATCTACTGGGAATTTTGAAGAGTTGGCAGAACAAAAGCTGTTTACACAACTTTGGAGGTGAGAGGTGAGAGGTGAAGAAACACACTTAAGACAAGCAAAATGACTTTCTCCATGAGTCTGACCTCGCAGAAGTGGTCCTACACAACATGGTCAACAATAAGACAAACACAAATTAAAATGATACCGAGATAACATTTTTCACTCATTATACTGTCCTGAAGCCAAAAGTTTTTAACAACACACCGTGCTGGAGGGCCTGGGAGGAGCAGGCACCTTCACAGCCCGCTGGTGGCAACTCAGAGTAATCCCCACAGATGGCAACCTGGCAGTATGTCAAAATCCAGTGCACACAGCCACTGAACCACTCACTCCACTTTTAAGAATTTGCCTATGGCAACACTTGCACAAACGTAAAATAAAGTCCATTCAAGATGAGTCACTGCAGTATTGTTTACAATATCAAAATACTGGAAATGACCCAAATGGCCATCAACAGGGTACTGGTCAAATAAATTATAGCACACCCAAGGGAATACAGGGAATACAGGCATACCTCATTTTACTGTGCCTCACAGATACTGTGTTTTTTACAAATTGAAGGTTTGTGGCAACCCTGTGTTGAGTAAATCTACTGGTGCCATTTTTCCCATAGCATTTGCTCACTTCATGTCTGCCACATTTTGGTAATTCACTCAGTATTTCCAACCTTTTCATTATTATTATTTGGATGGCAATCTGTGATCTTTGATGTTACTACTGCAAAAAGATTATGACTTGTTGAAGGCTCAGATGATGGTTAGCATTTTTTTGCGATAAAATATTTTTTAATTAAGGTATGTACAGTTGACCCTTGAACAACATGGGTTTGAACTGCGTGGGTCCACTTAAACGTGAATTTTTTTCAATACTAAATACTACGTGATCCGTGGTTGGTTGAATCCCTGGATGAAGAACTGTAGACACAGAGGGCCGACTGTAAAGTTATACGTGGATGTTCAACTGTTCAGGGGGTGGGGGAGGGATGCCCCTACCCCCACACTGTTCAAGGGTAAACTGTCCATTGTGTTTTTAGACATGATGCTATTGCACACTTAACAGACTACAGTACGGTATAAACATAACTTTAATATGCCCTCGGAAACCAAAAACTTCACGTGACTTGTTTTATTGCAAGATTTGCTTTATTGTGGTGGTCTGGAACCGAACCTGCAATATCTCTGAGGTCTGCCTACACTATGTAGCTCTATGAGGAGGAGAGCTTCCTCCTCTTTTATGTCCTGGTATATAAAGTATCAGAGATGGATTAAGTGAAAAAGCAAAGCACAGAACAATGTGTGTGGGGGTCTAAAAGAAAAAGGGGGGGGCACTTAAAGAAATTCTACAAGACACATTAATAAAAGGAGTTATTTGGGTGAGAGAGCTAGGAGTGAAAATTTTCCTACCTATAAACGTAATTTAAGAAGTAGACACTAGGAAACACAACGAAACAACGGAGAGCATACCTGGGCAACCCCTTCTTCCCAGCCTCGGATCACCTCCTGCTTACCCAGCACAAACTTAAAGGGCTTGTTTCTGTCCCGGGAGGAATCGAATTTCTTTCCATCTTCAAGCATCCCTGTGGAAAAGGGCAGTTGTAACATGAGCAACGAGGAGTAATGACATGAGGCAAGTCAGAGTCAGCAGCAGAGTGCCGGTCCCATGGGCCAGCACTGGAGGGCCTGGCAGGGTGTCCTAGGAGGATTTCCTGTGTCCTCAGTGGGCCTCTGAGGAGCTGGGGTAGTCCCTCTACTCCAGGCTTGTGAACGCTCTTCCCCAGCTCCAAGCAGTAAGTTGATACAGAGGCAGGCAGCAGTCTACCTTGTTCTGGAGAATGGGGAAGTGGACACACTCCTAGCAGGAATTCCCAGCACCCTGTGGGTTTCCTCCCAGAGAGAGTAACTGTGGGCCCTTTAGGCACACACAACAGCTCAAAGTCACTCCATGTGCAAGAAGCCATATTCCTTCCTCAATTCATTAGTCATCTTTTACAGAAATGTGGGTAGTGTCAGAACTTAACTGAACTGTAGGATACCAGTTGGTGTCGCAGAATCAGAGAATCGGAGAAGTGGCATTGGAAGACACCAAAAACTTTTCACCAGTGAACTGCTAATGACGCTAAACTGTGGGCAGTGTTTCCACTACGAGTAAGAGACTGGGCTAGGCACTCTCCACATATGAACTTATTCAATCCTTCCGACAGCACTGTCCCCATTTCACAGAACTGAGGCAGAGAGAAGTGAACTTGTTAAGCTAGGCTATAAATCCAAAAACCAAGTTCATTCTACTATTCCAGTTTCCCAGAAGCGAGACAACCCATAATGTCAACCTCGACTAAAAGGGGGCATTCCAGAGATGGAGATGCCAGTGGGTGAGTGCCACGACAAAAGATGAATAGACACCTGCAACTCCTTGCTCAAAAAAGACCATCACATTGGTTTCTCCGGAAGCCAGTATCAGCCAATTGTGATAGCTGTCACTGAGGTCCTGAAAACTCACACCAGGATCCTAGACTGGAAGGGGCCAGCCAGTTGCTGACATGTAACTAACACAAAGCTGATTTCATTGGAGACAGAGATTGGGCAGCCACCATGGTTCTAAATTAAGCAACACTCAGAAGACCCAGCAAAACACAGAAGTCTGTTGTGTTTGTATGTTTTCAGAGGTGGAGGGAAATCCCAGCCTAAAAAACAATGTCAACACTGGTAGGTGGAATGGGGAAGCAGAGCTCAATTGACAGCTTTATCACAGCTACCAGACTTTCTGTATTTTGACAAAATAGGAAATGGGGTGGGGGAGGGGGGAAGGAATTGCCGTCCTAACAGAATAGGAGGGGAGACAGATGTCCTGGGTGCAGAGTGGGTGCTGGCACTGCCTGAAGCCTGGAGCTGAGGACTGAGAGGGAGACAGGAGGATGGAGATCTACCCCTGCCAAGTCAGTGCAGAGCCAGGAACTGGCACCCCAGAACTAACAAGCTGGGGTGTACATGTAGCTCCTCCTTTACCAGAACACAATCACTACCTGATAAAAGGAATGACAAACGGCAGGACTTGAATAGTTTTTTATAAATGAGAAACTGGGAGAAGACCAGGTCTCCACTTTCCATAATACTACGGACATTCCCTTTAACCCATTTCAAGTTCTTCATACACTGACCCCACCCCAAATGAACTCAGCATTAAGGGTGAGAGGAGACTGAAGACCAGAACTAGCCTCTTCCTGGTCTATGCTCTTTAGAGCAGACCCTGAGTAGAGCCCCAGGGCTTCCTGAGCAGCCACGGTAGACAGGTAACTACTAGGTGAGGAAGCCACGTGGGAAAGAGCCAAGGATGGGAGGGTGGTCCCTGGCCTCTAAGTCCTGACTATCTGCAAAGCTGGCTGGACAAACTCAAAGAGAAAACCTGCCCAGAGGGGCACCTGAAACACAGGCTGTAGCACATTCCAGACCCTTGGAAAACCCAGACCCAGCACCCCCACCCCCCATCCTAACATCAAATTTCCAGGAGCAGCAACAGCCTGGCCCAGGAGACGAACTGGAATCAATCCAAGCCTTCCTCTTATGCCAGAGTTGGTGTGAGGTGGCCGTATGGGCCAGTTTGGGCACTTGGACCAACTGTGAAGTCTACTGGAATCTTGCAGGAAAGACCTGCCTCACTGGTAAAAAAAAAGAAACACATCCAGGAAGAAAGTTCCTGCCCTCCCTTCCTGTTGCATGCTGTCATGTAAGGATGTGATGTCTGGAGCCATGGCAGCCACCTTGTATCCACAAAGTCAGCCAGGAACCCCAGAATGGTAGTCCCATTGCTCTGAACCAGCCCCAAACCACCTCCTTTAAGACGTGCATTCTGAGGTGATTAAAAATCTGCTTTGCCTTAAGTCAGATTTCCAGTTACTTGCAACTGAAAGTAACCTAATTGGAATGAGGTAAATATTTTATTTGACATTTACTTAGTACACCCCACTGTAGCGCTGCCATGAGAGAAGTAACAAAGAAATGGAACTCAACAACCCACATCAGTAAGAGCTATCACTGTGACGACAGACCAGTGTGTTATGTCAGGACCCAGTACACACATAAATGTGTATAAATGAAGCAAAATTTACATGTAACAGTTACTATGTGGGACACACTTCTCATTTCTAAAAAGACTGCTGATTTTGACTCCCTAGATTTATTTCATGATACATTAATGGGTTGCAACTCACAGTTTAAAAAAATACAGTATACCTACAAAAGAATTATACTATTTCCTACCAAATTTGAACATGTGCCTAATCAGAGCAAGATCGTATTTTGAATTTTATTTATTTATTTATTTATTTTTGGCTGTGTTGGGTCTTCGTTTCTGTGCAAGGGCTTTCTCTAGTTGCAGCGAGCGGGGGCCGCTCTTCATTGCGGTGCGCGGGCCTCTCACTATCACGGCCTCTCCTGTTGCGGAGCACGGGCTCCAGATGCGCAGGCTCAGTAGTTGTGGTTCACGGGCCCAGTTGCTCCACGGCATGTGGGATCTTCCCAGACCAGGGCTCGAACCTGTGTCCCCTGCACTGACAGTCAGATTCTCAACCACTGCGCCACCAGGGAAGCCCAAGATCGTATTTTGATTGCAATAAAAACCACTGGGTACTGAGACAGACTCCCTACACTTTCCTTTTATTCCTGATCAAATGCATTGCCAAGCAACTTCTAGATGTTACATGCATCCATCCTGCTTTGCCCGAAGGTGAGATGTTTCAACTGTCTGACTGGTACCAGGCTGGGGGCACAGGTGAGACTCAGCCTCTACCTGCTGCTGAGCCAAACTGGAGAAGTGGATGCTCTTCAGTGCAGAGACTGTGGGTCTGGGAAAATGTCCCCCTTAAGCTTTTCTGGGACACTGAGGGGCAAAAAGAAACCATAAAAGCCAAGATACAGGATTTCTAAGTAAAGGGGCTTTAAGCAGGAGCTTTGCCAAGGATCCTTATTCTCCTACCCTATTTCGGATGAGCTGTTGTCCCTGGGAAGAGGACATGAGCCTCATTCCAGAACTTGAGAGCATGGTCATCCTCTGTCAATCTCACCTACTTCCTCGGAGAAGAAATCTTCACAGGGACGGTTAGGTGGTGGCGTTGGTAATGGGTTCCTTACATGTGAGGAGGGAATTTCCTATAATCTAAGTCCAAAGGGTAAACGATATCCAAAGATCTGAGCAGGATGTCACACAACTGGCACAGGCTAAAGGGGCCAGGAGGTGCTAGAAAAAAGGCTTCTCCAATGCAGAGGAAGAGACCACCTTCTATATGGCTATAATTTGCAGGGTGAGGAAGGAGGTGATGCAAGAGAGGAAGCAATGTCCATTAAGAAGCAGGAATGAATGTGCATACAATGCTTTCTGGAGTGGGAATTAGGTTTGTCGGTACTGGATGCAGAACATAAGAGAAGCTGTGACATCAAAACCAGTAGTTTCGGCCAAGATGGAGGAAAAGGGATCAGATTTACCCTCCTAACTAAACAACCAAAAATTAAAACAAAAACAAAAAACAACAAACTAACAAAAGAAAAGAAACGAAATGAAATGAAAAGAAGAGAGAGAAACAACCCAGACAACAGTTAAAACACTTAAGACACTGGACACTGCAATGAAAAACTGTGATCCCTGAGAGATGGGAAACTAACAAGGCGAGCCCTATGACTGCCCCAGCTTATATCCTTGGGAGTTTCCAGGGAGAAGAAAGTGGGACGGAGCTCAAGTCCACAAGACAAGTACCAGGGAGGAGAGAGCTGTAGAGGAAGACCCCGAGAGGTATACAGAAGGTCCCCCTTGGGTATTCAGTACAGTACTAATCAATGCATGTGTTTGAGGAAGCTTCTCAAGGCCTGGAAGAGCATCCAAAAGGTTTAGAAGAAACAGTGCTCAGAGCTTACACAGGGCTGGGATCAGTGCCTGTTCCCATCAGCCAGACTGAAGAAAGTCATGGTTCATGAGGCACTGGATAGGAAACCCAGGAAGATCTTGCCTCAGCAGTGAGGAATAATCAGCCCCAAACTGAGCACTGCTCGGGACCCTCCTAGCAAATCGTAAAAGCAAGACCCCAGGGACTTCCCTGACAGGCCAGTGATTAAGACTCCCTGCTTCCACTGAAGGGGGCGTGAGTTTGATCCCTGATGGGGAACTAAGATCCCGCATGCCGCGTGGTGCGGCTAAAAAATGAAGGAAGAAAGGAAGAATTAAAATTAAAAAAAAAAAAGCAGGACCCTAAAGGATCAAACTATTTCCAAGTAACTTAAGTGCTTCCCAATACAAAGCTCAAGAATATTTTTAGGAATAAAAATATCCAGCACCCCAAAACATAGAATTCACAACGTCTAGCATCCAAAGATGACCAAGCATGCAAAGAGGCAGGAAAACACAACCCACAATGCAACTAATCAATCAATTGAAAACAACTCAGAACTGATACAGAGGTTAGAATTAGCAGAGAAGGACAATAAGATTTAAGTCAAACTTCCAGGGATGAAAACTACAATGCCCGAGATGAAAAATACAGTGGGCTTTTAGAACAACTGGATATCCGTAGGCAAAAAGTAAAAACCTGGATCTATACTTCACATCATAATCAAATATCAACTAAAAATCAACTCTAAATGAACACTATAAAACTTCTAGACGAAAACATAGGGAAATAATCTTGGTGACTGTGGGTTAGGCAAAGAGTTCTTAGATTATGAGGTTAAAAAGCACAATCCATAAAGGATAAAATGAACTTCATCAAAAATGAAAACTTCTGCACTTTAAAAAATACTTCTAAGAGAATGAAAAGTCAAGCCACAGACTGGGAGAAAATCTTTAAGAAGCATATATCTCATAAAGGACTTGTGTCCAGAATACATAAAGAGCCCTCAAAACTCAACAAGAAAACAACTTAATTAAAAAAGGGCAGGGCTTCCCTGGTGGCGCAGTGGTTGGGAGTCCGCCTGCTGGTGCAGGGGACACGGGTTCGTGCCCTGGTCCGGGGGGATCCCGCATGCCGCAGAGCGCCTGGGCCCGTGAGCCATGGCCGCTGAGCCTGTGCGTCCAGAGCCTGTGCTCCGCAATGGGAGAGGCCGCAACGGTGAGAGGCCCGTGTCCCGCAAAAAAAAAAGGCAAAAGATTTGAATAGATTTCACTGAAAAAGATTAAAAAATGGCAAGTAAGCACATGAAGATGTTCAACCTTATCATCATTACAAAAATGCAAGTTAAAACCACTAGGAGGTATGACTACTACCGATTAGAATGAGCACAACTAAAAAGACTCATCATATCATGTATGTACTGGTGAGGATATCGAGGAACTGGAATTCCCACACATGGCTGGTGGCAACTTAAAACAGAACAAGCACTTTGGAAAAGTTTGGCCGTTTAAGTTAAACATACACCTCCCATTTGACCCAGCCATTCTACTCCTGGATATTTAGAGAAATGATACTTATGGCTATACAAAAAGACTTATATACACAAACGTTCACAGCAGACTTACCTGTAATAGCCAATAACTGGAACAACCCAAACATCTGCCAACTGGTGAACAGATAACCAAATATATCCATACAATAGAAAATTATTTGGCAATAAAAACGAATGAATTATCGACACATGGAACAACATAATCTCAACATAATTATGCTGAGTGGAAGAAGCCAGACAAAACAGTACATACTATATGATTCCACTTATAAAAAACTTCAGAAAAATGCAAACTGACCTATGCTGACAGAAAGCATATCAGGGGTTGCTGGCGATGGGAAGAAGGGGGAGGTTTCAAAGAGGAACAAAGAAACATACCCAAACTTATGAAGCTGTACACGCTAAGTAGCAGCAGTTTACTGCATGTCAATTATGCCTCTGTAAAACTGTTATTTTAAAAAAATGGGGAGAAAGGGAAACAAGTGAGATTTACTAAAATCCTACGTATGTTTACCTCCTTCACCCAACCTGGCAGTGGATGGCAGGTGCTTCCTCTGTCTGGGAAGGAGCAGGTAAAGCAGGCAGCAAGTCAAGCCTCAGCAGTTGCTCCCATTTTAACTCTGGACATCTCCGTGCCAGGACCTGGAGCCCTTGAACAGCGAAACCACCTGCCAAGTTAGTACTGTAATTTCCTAGAGAAAGCACGCTCTGCTGAGAGAAGGCAACTGAGGTTACAGTTCAGACATGACAGCCACTCTTAGCAAAAACCTGGATCACCAGCATGACCTTCTATCTGCAGAACTGACTGATTCCACTTCTGATTCCACACAAATCTATACCTCATGACCCAGAAATTGCCTAGGATAGCCAAGTATTCTCGATTTCAAGAATTAATTCTCGTCTCTCCTGAACGCAGCTCAAGGTCACAGACCTGGACTCAGAGTTCTATGTCCCTGTGGCACTCAGCTCAACCCCTGGCACTCACAACACTGGCACTCATGAGCACTTTTCGATTTGCTTCATTTGCATGATTTTTAAGAATGAGCAGGACAAGCGTGAGGCTTCCATTTCTGGACCTCTTCCCTATATGGTAAGAAGAATCTGAGGGATAGTCCCAGAATGGCAGATTTTACTTTTGGCACTTTTAAATTACTAGTCAGTAAGAAAAATGTGAAAATCTGGGGGGTCTCCAGTTAAAAGCACAAGGCCATGAAAAGAGTGAAAGCTATGGCTGCCTGAGGGACTGTTAAAGCAGCCTCTGGCTGGAAGGCAGTTGACATCACCTTCGCCTGGGTCTCCTCCCAAACTGTTTTAGCTGTTCTTTGGGGGAAGAACCAGACTCAAATCCCTGGAGAGGGAGCAGGAGGGCTTTAAAAAAACAGAGAGAGCGCGCGCATGAGTGTGGGGAAGTCTCCAGGTCCTCTCCCCGGCAGCATTCCTCCCACGGCTTGGCTCTTTAGGCTCTTTCTGCTGCTCATCTGTTAGGGAGGGTTCTTTCTTGCTCCAAATGAACCAGCAGAGGCAGACTTGGCCAGCAGCTGCTGTGCAAAGGTCCCTCGGACTGTGTCTCTGATGCTCAGCCCATGTCATAGAAGCAGTGGTTAAGACCCAAGGCCAGGGAATTCCCTGCCTGTCCAGTGGTTAGGACTCCATGCTCTCATTGCTCTCCTATTCATGTCCAATGTTTGCTTATTAATCCTATTTCTTCTGTTTTCCAGAAAACACAGTGGCAGGAGCTGTCAGGTATAATGGTTAAAGGCATGAATCCTGGAGGCTGGCTCCAGATTATTACAGTAAGTCCCTGCTGGTCTCTCTGTTTCTGCCCTTGCTCTCCTACAGTTTAAATTTGACATGGCAGCCAGAGTGACATTCTTTTAAAATACAGGTCAGACCCTATTACCCTTGTGTTCAAAACCCTCCCCTAGTTCTTCATTTCACTCAGAATAGAAGCTGAAGTCCTTATGTCTCTCATTGCCAAGGGCCCCGGTTCGATCCCTGATCAGGGAACTAATATCCCACATGCTGCACAGCCAAAAAGTAGAAAAAAAATTTTAAATTTAAAAATAAATAAATAAATAAAATAAACAAAAAAATCTTAAAAAAACCCCACAAGACCCAAGGAGCACCCCTGGCTTATCATTTCACTTACAATCCAACAGAAAAGGAGCCACCTCTAGGGCACCCTGCTTTGTAGAAGGCAGAGTCCGCAAATACCCTCTACCGGGTAAAGGAAGATGACTTAAGAAGGCACTGAAGCTATGGCCTCACCACTTGTAGTTAAAGCTCATGACTCACAATGTGGTTTTCAGTAGCTGATGAACCTTTGCAGGTGGTTTTCACAGGCAGCATTCTACAGGGCCCTAAATATGGCAAGTTTTAAAACTAAAAAACAAAAAACCCAAACCTAAACCAAACAATGACAACAACAACAAAACAGAATATCCCAAACCCCAAACTTTCAAAACTATATTAAAATTCTTGCCATTTACAGTTGGGAGAAGGAGAAAGGATTTCTACTTTTAACTCAATACCAGGTAGTTTCTTGAGTACAAAAAGTGCAATGGTTGAATGGTGGTAGGGGAACCAAACTGAAAATCGCCAATTTTTCTGAAGATTTGCCTTTGAAGCCACTTGGAACATCCCCAAATGGATGTACTGACCTAGGCACAGATGGGCACACTGACCTAGGCTGAGCTGCCTCCCTTCCTCCTTACTATATACAGAAGCTCTCTCAACTACCGTTTACTGAGCTGCCTGGCCAGAGACTCTTATAGAAACCACAGCCTGCACAGCCTCGGGCTGTGAAAGCTCCTTCGTGCCCCAGTCTCTAGCTCATCCTCACTCCATCTTTCCCACGTGAGTTTTATGCTTTCCAAGGGTCAATCAGCTATGTTTATTCCCAAATCCATTTATGTCAGTTATACTTACTGAAGATAGATAATATAAATAAATGAAATATGAGTGTGAACAGAAAAAGAGCAGTCCTAGCTGATATTTTGGAAATACTCAATAAGGCAATTCACTAAAAAATATTGCTAGTGAATAACTGTGTGTGGATGAGACTAAATGTATGTTCGGAGAAAGAAGTCTTAAAAACCTGGAAAGGTTTGGCACTTAGATGACCTCACAACAGTCCTTGCTCTACTTTAAAGAAGCCAAAATTAGTTTTTGCAAGAACCTTGATAGGAAACTCCACCAGAAGACCCACCCTAAAAGAAAGACCCTGCCCTTTAGTAAATGATTTATGTTTGGATTTAAATAAAATGTTTAGAGAAACCAAGTCACTTTTATGATTAACATATCAACTATCCCCTTGTCCCAATCATGATGGGTGAGATTCTACACAATGAGGCATTAATTCAAAGCTTATGTCTTTGTTCCACTTCCGGGCCTCTGCAGTTGAACTCAGGGTAGCCTTCCTGAACTGGAATTCTGAGAACCCCATGCACGTGCTATGATCACGAGTCAAATTCCGACCCAAAGAGAGAACCAGCTTCTGCTTCCCCTTCACACAAAGTGCAAGAACATTTCTTATCTGTTTTCTGAAAATGCTTCTAACCTTTGGTTAAATTCCTTTAGGTTCTATGACCAAAAGTATATTTTCAAAGGAGGGCCCATGCGCAGAATTGCAGGATGCAAACCAGAATGCAAGCTCTGGTGGGCATGCCTTTCCATTTTCTATTTTATCACAATATAAGAAGACTGCCACATTATGTCTCATGGGGGTAGGGAAGAGATGCACAAAAGGAAACACTACTTAACAGTGGTTATCTGGAAATGGTAGAAATATGCATGATCTTGAATTTTTTCTTTTTTCTGTTTTCCAGAAAACACAGAGGCAGGAGCTGTCAGGTATAATGGTTAAAGGCATGAATCCTGGAGGTTGGCTCCAGATTATTACAGTAAGTCCCTGCTGGTCTCCCTGTTTCTGCCCTTGCTCTCCTACAGTTTAAATTTGACATGGCAGGGCCTCCCTGGTGGCGCAGTGGTTGGGAGTCCACCTGCCGATGCAGGGGACACGGGTTCATGCCCCGGTCCGGGAGGATCCCACATGCTGCAGAGCGGCTGGGCCCGTGAGCCATGGCCGCTGAGCCTGCGCGTCCGGAGCCCGTGCTCTGCGGCGGGAGAGGCCACAGCAGTGAGAGGCCCGCGTACCGCAAACAAACAAACAAACAAACAAATAAATAAATTTGACATGGCAGCCAGAGTGACATTCTTTTAAAACACAGGTCAGACCCTATTACCCTTGTGTTCAAAACCCTCCCCTAGTTCTTCATTTCACTCAGAAGAGAAGCTGAAGTCCTTACAACGGCCTACAAGGCCCTGTAAGAGCTGCCACCCCACAGCACCACCTCTCTGACTTCATCTCTGATTCCTCTCACACTTCTCCACTCAAGAACACTGTTTTCTTATGTTCTGTATACACACACCAGGAATACTCCCACCATAGGGCCTCTGACCTTGCTGTTCCCTCTGCCTAAAATGCTCTTACCCAGTCACACGGATTACTCCCTTACCTCCTTCAGGTCTTTGTTCAAATGTCACCTTCATTGTTCTATCTAAAGTTTCAACTGTTCCTGTTCCCTCAGCACTACTGGCTAATGTCTAATGTTTGCTTATTAATCCTATTTATCATCTGTCTTTCCCATTACAGTTTAAGATCTATGAAGGCAGGGACTCTGTCTTCTTCACGCCTGTATTCCTGGTTCCCAGAACAGTGCCTTGCATATAACAGATGGTCAACAACACTTGTAGAAAAATCAAAGGCACCTTTGCCCCCACCAGGCCTTGCACACACCTGGCAAGCCCCTGACTGAGCCACACACATCCAAGACCATGTCGTACTTCTAGCCCCAAGTGTGGGCTGCTCAAGGCACTTCCCTTATAATGTTAAGCACAAGGGAAGGCACTCCCTACAAGGTAGGCACCTCCAGGGCAAGGCTGAGGCTTCCCCGCCCTGCCCAGCTCCTAACACATTTGTTGAATGACTGAGGGAAAGGTTTGGTGTGCTGACCTGTGTGTGTGGGTGAGAGGGGAAGGAGTGGTTACAACTTTATCAATCCACAGGGACTGGGCAAAGTCCAAAATGTTGTAAATATTCTCTTTCTTATTCTAACCCAAAGGCAACAGAAGTAGGATACCAATCATAACAGGAATGTGGGCTTTCCACACTCCAGCTGGAGTGTAATGCCAGGTCCTAACTGACCACTCAAAATGGTCACTGAGTACCTACTCCATGCCAGGCACCAACGGGGAGAGAACCTGGAGAACACCACTTGTGTGGGTCTGGCCTCCTGCAGCCTGCAGTCTCCTGGGGAAAGGGTAGATGTAACTACACACAGCCTGACTGTGAGGAAAGCAAAGGACGGGAGCCTTGTTGGAGACAGAGGCGTGAGTGTGTGTGCATGTGCGAAGACACACTTTAGTCAAGGGTCAGGGGAGACCCACTGAGGGGGTGTCATTTAAGCTGCAAGAAGAGCCTGCCATGTGGTGGGAAGCGGGGGCAGTGTGGCTGCACCTAAGCACAGGGGCAGAGACCTTCCTGCGGGGAAAGCTTGGTGTGTTTGGGGAACTGAATGCAGGCCAGGGTGGCCTGAGCTCCTGGGAAGGGAAAAGTAAAGGCAATGAGAGCAGAGACAGCAGCATCCAGGAGCTGATTATCCCCCTTTTCTCTCCCTTTCCTCCTCCTGCTCTTTATACTGCTAGAGTTTATCGGGCCAGAGTTAAAGGGGCCTAAGGGAAGAACTGCAAGGACTCACTTGAGTTCCTCAGTAGGTGTAAAAAAAAAAATAGGAAAAACAGAAATATGAATCAACAAGTACTGCCATGAGCATGAAAGGGAGAAATGGATAATACATGCCTAAGTTATCCAAAACACCCCTGGCCTTTTCCATGGGAAATAGCAGGTGACAATACTATTTTTAGAGAAAACTCCAAGGCAGACAAATGAGTTTATAGATACAATGAACTCAATCAGTACTTTACAAAAGTCAGTTTTTAACCACCAAACATGTTCAAGTTAAAATTTTTATGGTATAAGTTATACCCAATAAAGTTGTTAATGAAAAAAAAAAAAAAAAGAAAAGTCTATGAGACCCACTGAAAGGAACCAGAGCTCTTTGGAGAGGTGACTGATGCCAGTATCAGAGAAGTAAAACAAGGAAATGATTAAAAATAGTGGAAGCGGGCTTCCCTGGTGGCGCAGTGGTTGGGAGTCCACCTGCCAATGCAGGGGACGCGGGTTCGTGCCCCGGTCCGGGAGGATCCCACATGCCGCGGAGCGGCTGGGCCCGTGAGCCATCCCGCTGGGCCTGCGCGTCCGGAGCCTGTGTTCCGCAACGGGAGAGGCCACAACAGTGAGAGGCCCGTGTACCGCAAAAAAAAAAAAAAAAAAAAATAGTGGGAGCATGTCAAAAAGGTACTGGAGCCTGCCTGAAGAGGCTCCTACTGGCCAATTTTGGGACAATGTGAGTATCAAAAAGAATAATGAATATCTATGATTTTAAGGCTCCAAGTAAAATATGTGAGTTCCTAGTATACTAAAAACAAACAAATAAATAGATAGAGGGGGGAAAGTCCCTTGTCACCATGCGGGATGACTGTAAAGCCAATTCCTGACCTTGGTGATTGGTGATTAAAGAATTAAGTTTTACCCTGTGTAATAGTAGAATGGTAGTTAATAAATGTAGAAGATATGAAAAAAAATTTAAATTACCACTTCGTAAATGCCAATGAAATAGTTTCTTCTGGTAAGAATCATCAATTGATGTAAAAACCAGTAGGTGAAAGGTTGATGAGGAGCAGAGAACGTGGAGGATGTCCAAGCACTTCACAGACAGCCCACTAATTGCAAAGGGTAAAATGCACCTTCACAAAAAAGATCAAATTTAGCATTACAAATAGTGATGTTCCCCACGGTGTGCTGAGTACAAAGTGCACAACATTCTGTAAGAAGTCTTCACGTTAAAATGTTTTAACCAGAAACTAGTTAGACATTTCAACTCCTAGTTTACTGGAAATCAAGGCAGTGGAAGGAGTTAGACAACAACCAAGAGAAAACAATGAGACAGACATGGGGTATTCTATAAGATAATAAGCCTTCTCTCTTTGGAAAAGCAGTGTGAGGTGTGAAGACTCTTCTAGAGTGTTACTATAGACATAATACCCAACTGAACCTCAACTGAAATCTGGTTTTCACTGTGAAGACAACTGGGGTAGATTCAATATGAATTTGGCTTTAGATACTACTGAATCATTTAAAATTTTCTCAGATGTGACCAGTAGCAGGATAGGGAGAATACTCTCATTCTTACAGCATGCTCAGGAACTTAGCGGAGAAGTATCATGATGTCTGCAAATTACATGGCTCAGCAAAAAACCCGACATAGATATCTACCTACATATACCTATAAGTAGAGAGAAATGGCAAATATGACAAAATGTCAACCATCGTGGAATCTAGGTAGTGAGCACATGGTATTTATTCTTTTTTTTTTTTTTGCGGTACACAGGCCTCTCACTGTTGTGGCCTCTCCCGTTGTGGAACACAGGCTCCGGACGCGCAGGCCCAGCGGCCATGGCTCACGGGCCCAGCCGCTCCGCGGCATGTGGGATCTTCCCTGACCGGGGCACGAACCCACGTCCCCTGCATCGGCAGGCGGACTCCCAACCACTGCGCCACCAGGGAAGCCCTATTATTCTTTTTTGATTTTTCTCTATGTCTGACAACTTCACAAATAAGAGTTGCACATAGATGCAACAATACTATGAGGTCTTTGATTCATTTAAAGCAAGTGAGCCTTCTTCTGCTCTCACCTGTGGAAGAAGAGAGCTCGGCATCTGTGTGATTCTGTTTTTTGGTAATCAGTCCCAGAGGAAAGAAAATAATGCTTCCATAGCAAGGTCTATTTTCAAAATGTTAAAATCCAGTTATGTTAAGGAAACTTGAGGAGAAAAAGGGCTGACACCTTAACTTGCTCACACAGCCAAGCTGGTGTAGCCCAACCCTGCCCCTCTCATACCCACCTAGAAACAACAACAAACACTAAAAACCTCCCTTGGTCCCCAAATTGAAGAGAACAACTGCAGCTTTCTTAGCCAATATATTCTGTAGGCAATGTGTAGGCCTGTTTTGAGGTGAATCCTCACTCAGATTCATCTCTTTTTTATAATTACCTATTTCCCCATCTGTGAAATGGAAGGGTGATAAGGTCTCAGCCTATCCAACTCTGCCAGTGCTAAACTGCAGGGACAATACACCACTTAGTGCCTAAGACGCAGGGACCTTTAATGAGATTATGTGCAGTAACAGCGTCACTGTTGCTGCCCATCCCAGAATGCACCTGCCCCCAGCAACTCCTCACAGCAGGCACTGTTACTCCCATTTTACAGATGGCACATGGAAGCTGAGAAAAGCAGATCAATTCGCCCAAGCTAAGATCTGAACCCAGCAAAGGACCCACATCTTCTTTGGGGATCACTGTCCACCTGGTACCACCTCTGCACACGCTATACACCCAGGACACAACCAGGGCCCTGTTTCTGTACTTGCCACCAGGAGTCCACATAGTAGCCAGAATGCAGTGTGTCCTGTTAAAGTCCAAATCAGCTCATGACCCTCTAATGGTTCATCTCAGAGAGAAAGCCAGTGTTTTGATAACAACCTACAAGGCCCCACCATCACCTCATCTCCTGCCACTTTCTCCCTCACACAATCCACTCCAGCCATGCTGGCCTCCTCACTGTCCCTTCTCACACACCAAGCATGCTCCAGCCTCAGGGCCTCTGCTGGAGCTCCTCCGTCTGCCTGGAACACTGGTCCCTAGACAGCCACACTGCTCACTCCCCAACTTCCTTTGGGCAAATATTAAAATGTCATTTTGTCAGAGGCCTCTTCCAACCACCCTCACTAAAAGCAGCAAAGCCCCTTCCCAGGTCCTCTGCTTTAATCTCTCTCCACAGAGCTTCTCACCACCTGACGTGTCACACCTTCGTGCTATTACTCTCATCCCCACCAGATCAGGTCTTTGTTTAGATCATTGGCCGTGTCCCTGCGCCTGGCTGGTTGCTGTTGCTCAATCTGCTATCGGAAGGAAAAGGGTCCTGTTGTGGCCCTGCCCAAACAGTTACAGCCTGTCTGCCTGAAGCCGCCACACATTCCATCTGAGCAGTCTCTGCTGGGGGCGAGCCTTCCTCCAGACATCAGATCATCAGCCAAGAAACACCCAGCAGGGGAGTGGGTGGAATAAAGCAGAGAGGAGAGGGGAGACAGAGGCTAAAGAAAAGCAAGGAGCTGGGGTGGGGAGGGGGGCTGCAGGAAAGGGACCACACCTGCCCTGGGAGCTGCATCATCCCTCCAAGTGGACCTCCTGAGGAGATGAAGCCAAGAGAGCCTTGGTTTTTCTCAAGTCAGAAGCCAGGCTATAGACAACTTAAACCCGATCCCAAGGACAAGATGTCAACTATAAAAAAAGGATTCTTCAATCCACTTGAGGCTGCTCTGACAATGGCAGGCATGTGGCCTGCTGATGTGAGTAAAAGAGACATAAGGCTAGCTGTGTGTCAGGACAAGCTCAACTATAAAGATGATGAAGTCACCGGAGACAAGGAGAGAGCCATGAGGATCCACTTGACCCTCAAAGCACGTGTGTGGCAGATTACCATTCCACCTCCGTCCTGCCACCTCAATGCCCACCTGTCATGCTACTAGGAGGCGCTTGGCTGGTGACAGTACAGTTTGCATTTTCCCTTCTGGCACTACGATGAGGCGGCACAGGCCTTTTTTGGGGCGGTGCTCATGCTGTGCTCTGCTAGAGGCCACAGAAGGCACCAGAGGGAGCCCAGAGAGTAGCATCCAGGATACAACTGGCAGCCACCAGTAGCATTTAAAACATCCATGTGGTCAAAGTCAGTCTGTGATGATCATATCTCTGGTGACCGAGAGAAGGTTGTGGCTTCCTTACTTCCAATGCTAATTCTTAGAAGCTGCCCCCAAATCAGCTGTAGCAGACACCTGGCCAGAGCGGACTGGATCTAGAGTATTCACACGACCTGAACCTGGGTCAATGAGATTCTCCCTCCTAGGAACTGTAACCACTGGAGCCACACAGCCAAGCAATCTGAGCTAGCTCTGCAAAAGAAGACAGGAATGGGGCACAGGGGTGGGAGGAGGGTGGGTGGGCAGGCAGGAACGTCCACCATCTACGACTTGGGAGAAGCAGGAAAACAGAAAGCTGTAACAGGAGACTACTGAGGCAGGCAGGTAGAGAAAAACACAGATGAAAAGTAGGAGCATCATGAGAATTTCTCCGTTCTCAAGGTCCAGTGGGCCTCTTGCCTTTGAGGACCCCCAGATTTTTATGATACTCCCCACCATGTTCCCTCGAGATGGATTCTGTTCCCAGTGCCTTCAAAGCCATAACTGCTCTAGATGAAATCTCAAAGCGCCTACTCATTCCTCTCACGCCCCCACAGGTCTCAAATGGGTTCTTTCTGGGAGGCTGGTGGCAAAGACCCACAGGAACAAAGCCGCCTGCCCAAGAACAGCCTATTCTGTGAGTATGAGAGGCAGAGCTGGCTTCTCACCAGGGCGTCTCTGTAGGGCTTATCAAAATGAAACAAAAAAGAAAGCTTTTGTCCTAATGCATGCCAGGGTCCTGCTGCTGTTCTGGGAACATGTGGGTGGGTGCCGCCCTCGAGGAAAACACAGACTTGGAGAAGAGGCACTGGGAGCCCTGATGGTGCTCTGGGTCCCACGACCATCTGTTCTCTTAGGAAAAGGCTCCAGACATGCTGTGTGGGGACACTTCACCAAGAGGCACAGTGAAATGCTGTTCTGCCTATATGTGGGTGTCCAGTCCTACCATCAGCACCAGAAGATGGGTGATCCAAGGACAAGAGGCACAGACTTGGGAGTGGGACAGGTGTAGCCAATTATCCTAATGTGTCTACCTACAAACTGGGAGGAGAAGGGGTCAGAAGTCACCTCATCATCTCTCTGAGTCCCAGTCTCTGCCCCAGTTGGCTGTGGGAACTGAATGAACTGCCCACTCACCCAGCACTGTAAAAGGCAACTGTTACCCTTCTCATCCTGCAGATCAAAAACAACCAAACTAGCAGGTTCTCCTCCAGCAGACCTCCTAGGTGCTGACTGGGGTCTACAAAGACAGCCATTTAAAACATCAAAACCACTTTCCAGCTTCGTTTGCAGGCATGAGATCGTTCCCCATGAAGACAGGTTTCAGTACCTCCTCCTCCTCTGGTAGCCTTTTTAAAAGTTCAAGTCCCTAACTCCCTCCACCCCCGGCCCCCTTTTCTACACATGGAGAAGGGCCAGAGGAATAAAAAAGCCAGAGAACTAAAAGCGCACAGGAGGTGGGAATGTTAGTCGCTTTTTTTTTCCTTCCCAAAGAAAGTCATTTCCCTCAACAGGGGGCTCCCCCCCATCACCTGGAAGAGAAGGGTAGAGCTAATCCCTGAGCAGCGGGGTCAGAACTGCCTACAGACTACCCAGGAGGAGGAAGGGAAAAGGGAGGAGGAGAAGAAACAGAGGAAGGAGGAGGAGGAACAGAGGAAAGGGTGGGAAAGCGGAGAAAGGGGAAGGAGGAAAGGGAGGGAAGGTTGTTCATATGAACAACTGGGGCTACACCAATCACCAGCACACCCCTACAGCTAAGAAGTCTCCGCCTGTTCAGCCTCCTCCCTCCCTTCCCCCCACCAAGTACAACCCAGGAGGACCTTGTAAGGGCATGGAGTAAAAGATGGTCTCAAGGCATATGACTGTCATGTTAGAATTGTGGCTGAGAGTCTAATTTTTCCTTTGGCTTACAGTACTGTCTGTTTCCCTAACTGGGCCGCAGTTTCCTTATTTTTAGAATGGGGATAGGTCTCTACTCTTAGAAGGGTTGGGGGGCTAAATTACATGTTCTGTCAGCCTAGGCCATCACTGCCACGGAGGCATGGTTTTGTGAAGTGGCTCAAAAGTAAGAAGAGGAAAAAGACCGTGCAGATCTGGTTCTTCCAAGGCCGGGCTGGGCCAGAGCAATGACTTAGAAAGGGGGACGTCTCCCCACCCGCAGCGCAGGGCCGAGTTCCCCGGGGAAGAGGCTGAATTCCCACGGACTGGGAATTACTTCGCCCTTCTTATCTCCATCGAAGGGCGGGGAGGAAGCGGGGATAGGGTGTCAACCGGGGCACAGAAATGATACAGATCCTCTCTGATGGTCCTTGGCCAGCGCTCTGCCCATTCCTGAGCGTGTGACTTGGAAAAGTGACTTCGCCTCCCCAAGCCTCAGTTTCCCCATCCGCGCTGTGGGCAGAACGGCAGCATTTGAGGCACAGAACCGCTTCCGAAGTGCGGGATAACGTCGGGCCCGGGATCAGCGCTCGCACACGCCGGCTCAGACCGTCCGGGGTTCCGCAGGCCCGATGCCGTCCCCTCGGGGGCGCTGCCACCGCCCAGGCCTCGGCCTCGGGCCACGCGGGCCCGCCGCCGCCACGCCCCGGGCCTTTGCCCCCAGGCCGCACTGGCCGCCCACCAACCCCACCCCGCGGGCCCGCCGACTCACCCGTGTAGTGCACCACGCAGGTCTGGCCGCGCTTCGGGAAGGTGCGCCCTGAGGAGACAGACGGGCGCGGTGAGCGGATGCGCGCGGCAGCCGGGGCACTCCGAGGCCGCTGGGCGCACCTACTCACCGTCTCCGGGGGAGATGGTCTCCACCTGCACTCCCATGGCGGCGGCGGCGGCGGCGGCGGCGGCGGCGGACGCGGGGCGGGCGGGCGGCGCGACGGCCGGCGCGACAGGCGGCGTGGACAGAGAGCGAATCTGGCGGCGGTTCCGCGGCTGTGCCTAGTCCCTCCGCGGAACGGCTGCGCACGCGCGCGCCCCCGCAGCCCCGCCCTGCGTGCGCGCCCCACACGGCGCGCACGTCCCCGGAGCCCGGGCCGCGGGCCAGGGGGGCGGGAAGCCCGGAAGCCCCGAGGCCTCCGGATGCGGTCGTTCCGGAGGGCCGGGCTTCTTCTCTTACCTTTCCTTTCTTCGTTTTTCCAGCCGGGCAGGCATCTCTAACCCAGTTTCCGCATCCGAGAAATGGAAGTCAGAATTGGGGGTCGGCCAGTTACCAGTTACTGACCGGGGGACTGATAAGTCCGTGCACTTACCCCGTGAAAAGGATGGTTGTGAGAGGTCCGAGCAATGTGCGTTCGCGTTAGCATTCAATCAGTGGGTCACGATTCTGAGTTGTTTTTCTGCTTTGGAGGAGGCGTCAGCATTTACACTGCCCTGCATGAAGCCTGTCCTCTCTTATCCGAATTCATTCATTTATTCATCCATTCACAGCTTGCATACATATATTCTTATTGAGCACCTACTCTGTGCCATGCACTGTGTTAGGTGCTGGGGAAACGTGGGTAAAGGAAACTCCGTACCTGACCTTACAGACCTTACGGTCTCGCGAGGAAGAGACAATCAACCACGCAGGTAAATGTAAAGTTTCAAATCTGTAAGTACTGTGAGAGCGGTTCATGGCATTGTGCTCTGAGGGACATGTAATAGAGATGCCTAACAACGTGGACTGTGGTGACATGCTTCCCTGGGGTAGCCAGGTTTAGTCAAGGTCGGAACGTATTGACCAGCTGTGTGTGTGTTGGGGCAGGTGAGGCAGAAGGAACAGGTAGAGGCATTGCAGCCAGAAGGAGCATTGTGACACAGTCTAGGACCTGAGGGAGGCAGATGTGGACCAATCCTCTGGATTTCCCTGCATGTGCTCCTGAGGTGTTTTAAACATGACCCCAAAGTTCTTTAACACTCTTCTCAGCATCTATGTCCCCTCTTTCCCTAGAATCTCAGGGAGCCTTGTGACTGCTTTGGCAATTTTCGCATTATTTAGGATATGGGCTGTAATGGAAACCAAATTAACAGTGGCTGAAATGAGGCAGAAGTTGGTGTCTCTCTCTTATAACAGTCTAGAGGCAGGTAGGACAGCTTGACTTAACAGGCTGTCCAGGAACCCATGCTCTTTCTACTTGTGCTTCTCCATTCTTAAGATCCTACTCTCATATGCATGGTCCAAGATGGCTCTCCAACATATTTGCATTCCAACCCGTGGAAAGGGAATATGACGGCATAACCCCCTCTCTTTAAGTGCATGACCTGGAAATTACATACATCTCTTCCTCTTACACCTCGTTGGCAACAACCTATTGTATGGCCAAATGTAGCTACATGGAAGGCTGAGAAATATAATCTTCATTTTGGGTGGCCATTTGCCCAAATCAGGCATTCCGTGCCTACTGAAGAAGAGAAAAATGAATATTAAGAGGCAAAGTTTAAAAGGGAGATCCCAGCAGTTGCCAGGACACTATGCCACACATACTCTCTTCACTGTACCACTACCTAGAGAAAGTCAGACTGCAGAGAGTTCTTGGGTCCAATATAAGACTTTGTTTACCTTTTCCTGTGGGGATTCACCAAGAACCTCATGTTTGCACCACCTCTTCTTCCCTGCTTTGAGGAAAGGAAAGAAAACACGTGGTGCCCGTTTGAGCCACCAGTGCTGATGTACTGGGTAGGCCTGAGGTGAATTGAACCCCAGAACTGATGCATGCTGTGCAACACAATGGACACTTATTAAACATTTGTAAGATTTTTATAATAACTGCAAGAGTTCGTTTCCAAATTGGTTTTGATTCTATGTTCATAATCTATAGCCTTAGTTATTAATTTTTCCACGAAAATGTGGTTTATTTTCCTACGTGACTTAATTTGTTATTGTCAACAACAAATTTGTTAATTTGTTAGTTGTTATTTTAAGCCTAGTTATTAGTTAATAAAAATGTTAAGTGTTCAAATCTTTTAAAATCACCTATTTAGCAACCAGAAGAACTTAGAAATAGTGAGTAACCCTAAGAGGTGGGACTGGGAGAAAGAGCAGGAGATTTCACTTTTCATTTAATATCATTCTTAACTGATTGACTTTATTTTTACTCTGTGTGTGTATTACTTTTATGGTTTATGAAGGAGACAGGGAGTAATTTGAATCTCAAAGTATAAGCATCCCTGGTGACAGGGTAAGTGATTCCTTCCCTGCAGCTCCAAAATCTGAAAAATGGGGCTTAGATTTCTTTGGATTTATCCTGTTTCAGTTTCATTCAGCTCCTTGACCGTGTGTTTATATCTTTCAACAAATATGAAAAGTTTTCAGCCATTATTTCTTTAAAATTTTTTCTGTACCACTCTATTTCTCCTGTTCTTCTCAGATTCTGATGACACAATCATTAGCTCTTCTGGAATTGTCCTACAGGTCCCTGAAATTCTGTTCATTTTTCCAATCATTTTTCTCTCTGATGTTCAGATTGGATAATTTTTATTTTTATGTCTTCACTGACTTGTTTCTCTGCCATCTCTATTCTGCTACATACCCATCCAAGGAGTTTTAAAATCTTTGGTTATTTTTATTTTTCAGTTCTAAGATTTCCATTTTGTTCTTTATATGTCCTAGTTATTTGTTTAAACTTTCTATCTTTCTATTTGTTTCTAGATGGTTTGCCTGTACTTGCTGAAGCATTTTTATAGTAGCTGCTTTAAAGACTTTGTCAGATAATTCCAACAGCTGTGTTGTCTCAGCATTGGCATCTGTTGATTGTCTTCCCATATAAGTTGAGATTTCCATGTTTCTTCATATGTCAAGTGATTTGGAATATACCCTGGACATTTTGAATATCATGTTATAATACTTGAGTCTTTTAAAAATCCTATAAAGAACGTTGATATTTCTGTTTTAGCAGGAAATTGACCAGATTAGGTTTAGGCTGTGAGTTTCAACCAGCCTTCTGTGGCTTTAATGTTCTTTTTATTTCCAGAGCCTTTCCAGTGTCATTTGGATCTGTCCTGGGTATGCACCACTCAGTGGTCTATCTGGGACTTGGGCAGTAGTTTATCCTGTAATAAATTCTCAAAGTCTGTGTGAGCTATTTAGTACTTAACTCACACATGCAAAACAGGGGGAGGAGCCCAGAAATTCATAAACAATGCTATTAGGTAGCTTTCCTGAACTCTTCCCTGTGATTGCCTCAATAATGTTTGGTTCACTGGGGCTTCCCTTTTTGGTCCTCTAACCAGAAATCTGGGACATTATTTACCCTGTTATGTCAGTCAATTCCCATGACTGCACCTGTATTCAGGACCAAGCAGTGAGTGAAGAGAGAGAAAGAAAAAGCAACTGGAGTTTGCCCTATGCTCTTGGGGCCATCGCTCCTCTGACTGGAGAGGAAGGTTCCCATCTTTCAGAGTTTTAGGCTCCCTCAGGTACAGGCCATCATTGCTGTTGCTTCAGCTGCCACCCTCATCATAGGATTTCTTGAGGGCTGCAGTGAACGTGAACAGAAAAAAGAAAGAAAAAGCTGGGAGATTGCCCTTACTCTGAGTATTAGGAGACTTCTTCTTGCTCCTCAAATCAGAATTAGAGGGCTTCTCCTAGAGCTTCTCTGTCTGCCCTGGTGTATACTTCCAGTTTTTTGTTTGTTTGTTTGTTTTTGGTTGTGCAGCGAGGCTTGTGGGATCTTAGTTCTCTGACCAGGGATCAAACCTGGGCCCTTGGCAGTGAAAGTGTAGAGTCCTAACCACTGGACCTTCAGGGAATTCCTATACTTCTAGTTTTCAAGCTGCACTGAGTCCAGGCTGGGAGGTACTGGAAGAAAAAAATGGTTAACTCACGGCTGGATTGGTAGTACTTCAAATTCTGGTCTGGTTCCTCAATCTATCTGCTACTACTTATTCTTCAGAGTTCTTAAATAGCTACTCTCTGCATTTTGTACAGGTTTTATAGTTGCATTCATTGGAGGAAATAAAGTGCAGTGTGCTTACTCTGTCTTACCTGAGCCAGACCCAGTCCTGTTTGATTCTAGAAAGAGTTTTTTCCAGAGCCAGAGAGGGAGAGTGATAAAGCAAGTGTAAAATGTTAACAGTTGGGGAATCTGAATGACTATAATGTGAAGTCTTCATACCAATTTTGCAACTTTTTTGTAAGTTTGAAATTATTTTCAAAAAAAATTTTTAACTCTGGATAAATGTGGCTGGTATGGAAAGTCCTCATTAAAAAACGGTAATAAAAAATAACAATAACAACAGAACCATTTCCTTTTATTTAAAACAATCAGTCTGGGGGTAAATATTGAGACAACTCCTCAAAGCTATTTCTTGCCTCCTTATCCCCCTATCCACCATCCCAAGATGGTGTCTGGGAAGGTAAAGGCTTAAGATCCTCTTGGAACTAGAGGCAGGGGATGCTGCCTTGGGTGTTCATGTGTAGTACCCATGGAGAGGTGGCCAGTCTGATGTTCCTCTGGGCATCTATGGCTAAAGATGTTTCTGGTTGTCTCTTGACCCCGAATGCAGTGTGTTTTAAAACCCCCCCAATGATTATTTTGCTCATAAATTTCCAATTTGAGCAGGGCTTGATGGGGAAAGCTAGTCTGTGTTCCATGCATTGTCACCTGGGGCAGCTTGAAGGCTGGGGCTGAAATCATCAAAAGGTTCACTCACTCATATGTCTGGTAGTTGATGTAGACTGTTGCTGGAATCTCAGCTTGGTCTATCGGCCAGGGTCTTAGTCAGCTTGAGCTACCGTAACAAAATACCATAGACCGGGTGGCTTAAAAAACAGACATTTATTTCTCATAGTTCTGGAGGCTGGGAGATATAAGATCAAGGTGCTAGCCAATTCTGTTCTTGGTGAGGGCCCTCTTCCTGGCTTGCAGACAGCTGCCTTCCTGCTGTATCCTCACGTGGTGGAGAGAGGAAGCTCTGGTGTCTCCTCCTTTTTTAATAAGGCATTAATCCTTTCGTGGGGGCTCCACCCTCATAGCCTCATCTAAACCTAATTACCTCCCAGAGGACCCCCTCCAAACACCGTCACATCGGGGGTTAGGGCTTCAACATATGAATTTCAGAGAGGACACGGATACTCAATCCATGACAGCCAGAATACCTATGTGTGGACTTTCTATATGGCTGTTTGGCTTCCTCACAGCATGGTGGCTGGGTTCCTATAGGGAGTGTCCCAAGAGAACCAGGTGGAAGCTATATCACATTTTATGACCTAATCTTGGAACTCACATCACATTACTTACTCCATAGTTAACCCCCTTCCTCAGATTAAAGGAAAGGGAAATGAGACCCCACTTCTCAATGGGAGGAGTGTCAAAGTCACATCATTAAGAAGAACATGTCGGATGGCGGATCTTGTTATGGCCCTTTTGGTATGTACAATCTGCCACAAAGATCTCAATGATTATTAAAATACTGAAATACCTCCAAAACAGTTACTACATAGCAGCAGGGCCCCAGCCCGACCAGATGCATAGGAAACTTCAGGAAACATTGTATGCCTCACCTAAGATGTAGGGCTTTACTTCCTGGTGTGACTTTTCTCCAGTGCTTTTGATTTTCCCCTTATCCTAACTAACACTGCCCTCCCCAAGATTTGTGAGGAAGCCAGGACACACAGACATCTACCCACCTGCCTCCCACCCTTAGCGACCCCCACCCTTCTCCCGTAGTGGAATCTTTCTTCCCCTCTAGCAAGAGAACAGGTAGCTGACCTGATGGCAAGAAATGCAGTGATAGGTGCTTTGCATATAGTGGTTTATACAATCCCCATTCCAATATCACTTATTAACCCCCTTTTACCAAAAGGAAAGCTGAGGCTTAGTGACATTGGGTAAGTTGCCTATAGGTAGCCTGAAAAGTGGCCTCCCAAAGAAATCAGGTTGTAATGCCTGGAAACTGTAAATGTTACCTTACATGAAAACAGAACGTTTGCAGGTTAGGCTAATGTTCTTGAGCTGGGGAGATTATCCTGGATTATCAGGGTGGGCCCTAAATGTAATCGCATGTATGTGAGAGGCAAGCAGAGGGAGACTTCACGCACACACACACACACACACACGAAGGGGATGGGATCATGGAGCTGAGAGATTTGAAGATGCTGGCTTTGAAAACTGGAGTGATGCAGTCACAAGCCAAGGAATAACAGCCACCAGAAGCTAGAAGAGCCAAAGAACAGTTTCTCTCCTAGAGCCTCCAGAAGAAGCATGGCCCTGTCGACACCTTGGTTTTACCCCAGTGATACTGATTTTGGACTTCTGGCCTCCAAAACGGAGAGAATAAATTCCTGTTGTTTCAAGCCACCAAGCCTGTGGCCATTTGCTTCCACAGCCTCAGTAAACTAATACATCACATAAGGCCAGAAATGAGCCCAGGTCTATCTGGCCCCAACAGCTCTGCTGCTTCCTGTGCACTGTGGAGCCACAGTGAAGAAAACAAATGCCCCCCCCACCACCACCATGGTGGCAGTAATGGAGGTGGAGTGGGTGTGGAGAACCCACTTGGGACCATTATTTGGCTTGGGGAGCATGGTGTGCTTCTAAAAAATTATTGTTATGAAGATCGACTTTGCTACATGTGGTAGTCTGAAAAATGCTCAGGCTTCTGAATCACTGGGGATCCTAATGTGGGTCCCCAGGATGGTGGGCAGGGACAACCCAGGATGAGGGATGCTCCACACATGCTCCTCAGAGGGGAGTCATGCTGACCTGAAAGTAATATGGTCAGACAGGCTAGTAGATTCCAAGTGTTAGGCTAGCGTGGATTTAGCAGAGGGGAACACACCAAGCCCTGACGGATGGCAGTTGTTCATTGTTTACAGAAACAGCAGAAGCAAGAGCAGCCAAGCTATCAGCTCCCTGCCTCCCTTGCCCACAGGATGACTTTGAAATGAAAGGGGCCAGACGACGTGCACCAGGACCGACGGGGTTTTACAGCCTGAGCTGTACCCTGTGGGGAGGAGGGCGCGCGGAAGCCCCACCTCATCAGAACCAGGGTGGCCAAGACAGCAGAACGGGCCTCGTGGCAGCTTCTCACAAGACTGCCTGACTTCCCATGTTCCGGCAGATCTCGCGGGTTCCACCAAGGCTTAGGTCAGCTGTGGTTAAGCCTTTCCTCTGTGGTCTAGGCGGATACGCGCAATGTTGTTGGGGCACCAGCACAGAGCATTTCCCTACAAATATGAGCCCTTCACAGGGAACAAGGAACCCTATGAAAGTTTCCAGGTTGAAGTGGGAAGAGCTGTGGGCAGGGGGGTGGGAGTTCTGGGTCCTAGATCCAGCACTGCCAGTGACTTGACGTGTGACTTGGGTAAGTCCATCCCCCTCTGTGGGCTTCTGTAAAGAGAAGGGGTTTGTCTAGATGACCGCCAAGGGCCAGGAAGGCTGTAATGATCTGTGACTCTAGAACAGTTCCTGGCACATAGTAGAGTCTCAAATGTGAGTTGCTGAATGAAATGTAAGGGCATGATCAGTGAGGGGGTGGGGGAAATGGTATGCATTGAGGCCTCCCCTCTGCTGGTGGTGAGATGGGGGCAACAGAGGAAGAGGCTGAATGTGTTCACCCCTCTAAAAAGCCCAGTGGTGCCCGAACACCCTTGGGAAGGGCTTAGGGACATTCCTCAGCCAGTGTGGGCTGCTGTCAATTACAAGAGAGCTGAAGCTTAGTCCACAGTTAATTTCCAAACTCTCTGTGAAAGACACAAGTTGCAGAAAGCCGACATCACTCTTGACAGTTCCTCGGAGACTGCCCTGTTGGAGGTATCTGGCTCTCACTGAGTCCTCCAGGACCACTTTATCCTTCAGCCGCCTTTTCCTTGGATGAGCTCCAGACGAGTCTACTGTGTTTGTGTGAAAGGCAGACCCGGTCACCACCAGTGCCTAAATTCCCTCCCTCTAAGAGGTGAGGGATGGAACCTGCCTCTCTCCTGATGCCCATTTGGGGAATTCTCCACTGTCTTTTGTTTGTTTGTTTTTGTTTTTTAGTTTTTTTTGCGGTACGCGGGCCTCTCACTATTGTGGCCTCTCACTATTGTGGCCTCTCCCGTTGCGGAGCACAGGCTCCAGACGCGCAGGCTCAGTGGCCATGGCTCACGGGCCTAGCCGCTCCGTGGCATGTGGGATCCTCCCGGACCGGGGCACGAACCCGTGTCCCCTGCATCGGCAGGCGGACTCTCAACCACTGCGCCACCAGGGAAGCCCTCCACTGTCTTTATGAATTAGTATAGTAAAGTGCACTGATCTTAAGTGTACAGATAGAGTTTTGAAAAATGTATACACAGTTGTAGCCAGCACCCCAAACAAGATATGGACCATTGCCATCTCCTTCGAAAGTTCCCTTATGGCCACTTTCCTGTCAACCACCCCACAAGAGGCAATCACTGCTCTGATTTTTATGCCTGCAGATTAATTCTAGAACAGCCCTGTTCCATAGAGCTTTCTGCAATGATGGAAATGTTCTATATCTGATACACACACACATACACACACACATTTACAGTAATACACTGGCCACATATGGTTATTAGGTGCTTAAAATGTGGCAGGTGCAACTGAAGACTGAATTTTTTATTCTATTTAATTTTAATTAGTTTAAATGTATAGTGGATAACACTGTATTCTTTGTTTCAACATAACATCTTTGAGATTTGTTCATGTTGTCATGTGCCTCAGGAGTAAGTTTAAAAATTTTTTTGAAATTTATTTTTAATTGTGGTAAAATATACATAACATAAAATTTACCATTTTAACCAGTTTTAAGTGTACACTTCAGTGGCATTACGTACGTTCACATCGTTGTGCAACCATTATCCACGTCCACCTCCAGAACTTTTTTGTAACACTGAAACTCTGCACCCATTAAACAAAACTCCCTGTTCTCCCCTCTCCCCAGTCCCTGGCAACCACCATTCTATTTTCTGTTGTTGAGCAAGTTTCTTTTACTGCTGAGTTAGCACCTCTCCCTCCCTCTCCTTCTCCCTCTTCCTCTCTCTCTCTCTCTGCTTTGCGTATGAGTTCAATCCCTGACAGTTAAACGTGCACGTGATACAATTCAGCCACAGCCCTTGGCTTTTGCACGTTCTCCGTGATCAGAGGAGGCTTGTGGTGGCAGAGCCATGGCTCCTGTTCCTCTGACTCCCACACTCTGGGTGCCCTGCTGGGTAGCTGCTACCGATACGATGTCTGCTCTTTGTGAGCTCCTGATGGGGAACTTGGGTAAGGGCACCCACACTGGCTGAATTCCCATGCGGTGTCCAAATCGCACGCATGTCCTCTCCATCATGTCAGCAAGTTCTCCGATAGCCCCAGGGTCTTCTTAACCTAGCTCCTCAGTACAGAACTGGGCCTAGAACTCAGACTGGGGTGTGCTCTCCTGGCCAGGCCGTGAGCTTCCCGGAGCACTGGGGAGGGTGCTGAGCATGTCGGGGTGTCAGGGGAAGAACGCAGGGTTTGGGCAGGACTCCGCATTGCCTCTGTGCTCCTGTGTGACGTTGGGCAGGTGACCTTACTCTGAGTGCCAGTTTCCTTCTCTGTGACAGGAGAACAGTAGGCACTCTCATGCATCGTTTGTGGGGACATATATATTAGAACGGCCTTGCAAGAAAGCAGTTCGGCCACACAGGTCAATAGCCTTAAATATGTGCTTACCAGACTTCTGGTGGGACAAGTTGACATAGACCCATTTCTCCCTGCCCCTCCCTGTTGAGCAAGACCATAAAGCAAGGGGCGACCAAAGGAGCACTCTGACAGGTAGTAGAGGAAGGTGAACCGATTTGGAACCCCAGCACTGGAGGAACAACACAGAGGTAGGGCACCTTATTTCCCCCTACCCAACAGAGGAAGGCGACCTGGACCTATCATTTCCCGACCCCCAACCTAGCAACAGAAGGCAGCCCAACAGAAGGCAGCCCAGGTAGGCAGCCCTGGATGAAAGGGGAGCCGCTCTGCCAACATTAGGTGATCCCAACTCCACTGGCAAGGGGGGTTGATGGGGAGTCCCACTAACAATAAGCACACAGGGGAAGCACACCCCCTTCCCCACAGGGAGACATGGGGTGAGCAGGTGGGGCAGGCAGGAGGGATCCTGCCACAGCAAGCAACCACAGCAGGTCTGACACGTCCCTCCCCAACAGGAGACACACAGCAGCCAGGCCCAAGGAAACCCCTTCCACCCTCTTGGCAGCATAAGCAGAGGCCACTGGGAAACCCACGAGCACCAGACAAACCAAGCAGAATAAAATAATACCACCAGAGGCTCTGAAAATGAAACTGTCAATGGAACCACAGCCTGCAAAAGTAGTCCAAGACCTGCACGTTCAGCCTAAACAGGGTGATTGGCTGCTAAAATAAAGACTTTAACTAGGACCCAGAGTTTCCGAACATACTAGACAAGCAACTGACTCCAACACTGAGTTGAATCCGATGTTAGAATTATCTGAAAAGGATTTTAAAGCAGTCATCATAAAAATGCTTCAATAATCAATTACAGAAACAAGGGGGGGAAATAGAAAAAATCTCGGCAAGGTAACAGACCTTATAAAAAATAGCCTTCAGTAGAAACTCATGTTTAATTTAATATAGATACAGATGGTTACTGATAGAAACATTTATAGGTATGTGTATATTATGGGTTAGTATGCATGCATGTATTTCTTTGCTCTGTTAGCTGAGATGGCCTAAAAGAAAGTCAAAGAGCAAAGAGCGTACCTAACACCCGGACCTTGGTTTCTAATACCATCCTCCAATAAAAGAAATTGGGGCTCCTTGGATAAATAGTTGATTCTCAAATGAGGGTAGAAATATACAGGATGAGGCTGGAGCATCTTGTAGTGATAGAAAGTTGAAAAGTGCTCAGGCACTCGCCAACCCCCGGAGAATCTGGCAAAGGAGGCTGGGAGGGGCCAGGTGTGTGAGAGTGGGGTATCCTAGAAGCCTCAAGGGGCCAGTGGGCCCTATGTGGAGGCTCCCAGGAGGACAAAGACTCAGAGCAGTGGCCATTGGACTTGGCAGTAGAGGTGTTGACGAATTTGACAGAGCAGAAAGGTGGGACAAAATGATCATCACACCTGGGCTGCTCCATCTTCACCAGGGCAAAGTGGCTCTGGCCAGGCTGGGCTCCACTCTGCCACCCTACTGGGGCTCAACCAGGTTCAGGGGTGGATGAAGCCTCATTTCATAATTTGGTGACAATTCTCTGTCTGGAGGTCACCACAGCCTCATGCTCACAATCCCCAGGGCAGGAGAGGCATTTGGGGGTGCCATCAGGAATGCACGGCCTCCTCTGAGCAACAAGAGGAAGGAACGAGAAGCACATTTGGGCCTGGGTGCTCGGTCCCACCTCCGCACCTCTGTTTGTACATGACTCTCGCCTGGAGGGTCTTTTCTCCCCATCTCCTGCCTCTTCAAATCCACCGCCTCTTTGAGTCCTGGCTCAAGGCCTGCTTTCTCTCGAATGCCTTCTCTGCCCCCATTGATCTCTCCATCCGCCCTGAAAAACCTCTGTGACACAGGGTCATCTCCTATGTGTCCTTCCCGACTTCCTAACTCAGCTGCCACCTCCTTGAGGGAGGAAATAGTGACTACTTCTTCTGCCTCCCTACAGAGCCTAGTAATGCTAACAAAAACCACAATAATAATTGCTAACAATTATTGAACAGTTCCTATTATATTAACTCATTTCATCCCTGCAACATCTCTCAAAGGCAGGCTCTATGATTCGTCCCACTTTATAGGTGAGAGGACTGAGGCTCAGAAAAGTTGAGAAGCTGCCCAAGCCACACAGCTCATACATGTAGCCAAGAAATAGGCCAGCTGTTAGGAACCAATGGAAAAAGGTGTACGATGCACTTAGAACTGTGCCTGGGGTATAGAAAGTGCTCAGCCATCCAGAGAGCATTTACTGAGTGCCTACCATGTGCCAGGTGCTGTGCTGGGTGCTGTGGATTCAGCTGTGAGCAAAGCAAAGTCCCTGCTCTCCTGGTGCTCATAAGCTGTTCCTGCCTAATCCCTCCCACTGCTGTTCCCTGGACCTGGAACATTCTTCCTCCAGGTACCTGCATGACTCGCCCCCTTGCCTCCTTCAGCTCTCTGCTCAAATGTCACCTTATCAGTGAGGCTTCCCCGGAACTCACCACTTAAAATTGCAACTTGATCTCCCCTTCCCTGTTTCCCCACAGCACACACTTTGGGTCCCTCCTGTGCTCTGCTTACCACTCACCTATGTGTAATGTCTGTTTCCCCCACAGACATCAGTTCTGCGTGGGTGGAGCTTGTGTCTGTCTTTTCCCTGCTGCAGCCCCAGTGCACAGAACTGTGCCTGGCACACAGTAGGGCCTCAATAAATAGATGCTGAATGGATGATTAATATGGCAGGTGGAGGAAATTGTTATGAAGCAAAACGAAGCTGGTTGAAGCTAGGGGTCGGGGAGGCCACTTCTAGGAGGTGACGTTTGAAGAGACCTGAATACAGTGTGTGTGTGTGTGTGTGTGTGTGTGTATGTATTTGGGGAACAGGCCATGTAAAGTTCTGGGTGGAGTGTGTTCCAGGCAGAGAGAAAAGCACGTGCAAAGTGGGAGGGTGCTGGGTGCATCTGAGGAACAGCAGGGAGGCCCAGCGTGGGGGGCAGGGCTGGGGGGGCCCTCAGTCCCCCTCTCTGTGCCCCAGTTTTGTCATCTGTAAAACAGAGGAGACAATGGTACACCCTTCATAAGGTTGTTGTGAGGATTTAATTTCTCATTCTGCTGTGGAAAATTTTCATTTAAGCACTCAGAAGAGTGTTTGGCAGGAAGTAAGCACTCAGTGAATATTAGCTGTCATCATAGAAAAAAGTCAGGGAGGATCTACATTAAATGACAAATTGTCCCTATCTTGGATGGTGATAGTGGATTATGGAGGCCAGTAACTTTATCTGTGTTTTTTTTTTATGTTTCAAATGATTAGGTATACCCAGAAAAAAATAGCTATTAATATATTTCCTTAAAAAATGTCCTTGTGCAGTGGGGGCATTCTCAGATAGCTTGGGTTTGGAAGACGTAGGGATGATGGTTGTGGAAATGGAGGATGGGGGAGGGGGAGATGGGGGAGGAGCCAGTGCTGGGGATGGTGGAGGAGGGGGAGGTACAGGTAATTGTGCGGATGGTGGTAAAGGTGATGGCTGCCAGGGGAGGAGTGGAAGACGGTGGTGCAGGCAGTGGTGCATGTGGCTTGGAGCGTTTCATCTTGTGACCACTTGGAAATAGATACCTTGTAGAGGGATCCTCCAACCTCTCTAAGGAGGGAGCATATTTCACTTTCCATAGAGAGACTACATTGAGTTTCTCTGTGAAACATCAGTTTCCTGTGTCCACCCCCTTGATTGTGGTACAGATGGGCCCCAGTGGCCCACACTGGAACCACCTGGCACTGGCCCGCTGAGTTACTATAACTCAGCCCTTGACCTAACTTCTCCTAAAGCCAAGGGCTATGGCCCCGGAGGACATCTACTCCACCCCTTCTCATTCACTGACCTTCCTGAGGCCCAGCCCCAGAGCCCTGACCACTGAGAAAGACAGGATCTGTCCCCACTCTGCCCCCAACCAGCTAGACCTGCCAGGTTCCATAAAGCCACCAGGGCTCCAGTGACAAATCTCAGAGGCACGAGGCTGTGTTTCTCTTGACCAGATAGGTTCCCAGTGAGTAGAATTCCTCCTGGATTGAGCTCCACGTTGGGCTTTGTGAAATGAAAGATTCCAGATCTTTCCTGTGAATCCAGACCCCTCCAGCCACTTCTCTGCATGACGGTTTTCCTGCACATCTCGCAGGCACTGCAAAAGCTGAGCTTCTCATACTCCCACAGGCCTGTGTCTCCCACCAGCTTCTCCATGTCTCTGATGGCACCACCATAAGCAGCGGCCAGAAGCGGGGCACCCTCCTGGCTTCTCATGCCCCCTTCACCAATTGAGAAAATCCTACTCCCTCCCCACCCCTCAAATCACCCACTTCTCCCCACCCCACTGCCAGCTTCGCAGGCCAGGTTCAATCACTCTCTCATCTCCCACCCTGCCGATTGCAAATCCCTCCATGCTTCTCTCTTTTTCATTTTAAAGTCATTTATTCATGTGTAACATACATATAGATAATTACAAAATCAAAAGTGTGCATCTTGATGAATTTTCACAAACTGAATACACTTGAGAAACCATCACCCAAACAAGAAATAGCATATGAGCAGCCTCTAAGTAAGAAGTCCCCTTGGGCCCTTTCCTTGGCTCCTTTTCTTTTTCCCAAGGGTACCCTCTATCTTGACTTCCAACACCACAGATTAGTTTTAGATAAATGGAATCATGGGGTATTTGCTCTTTTGTGTCTGGATTATTTTGATTAACTTTATGTTTGTGAAATTCATCAGTTATTTGCAGGTAGCAGTCATCGGTTCATTTGCACTGTTCAGAGTATTCCACTGTGTAAACATACCACGTTTATTTATATATTCTACCATTAATGGAAACATTGGCTGTTTCTGTAAAAAAATTAATAAACAGAAACCGCAATTAAACAGAGTGGGGAGACCAGTAGGGGGAGCTCTCACACCCTGCAATGATAGCAGAGCCCAACAGGAAGAAGAAGGACTCCTCTCCTGGCAAGGACTCAGCCAATGAAAAGCCATTGACTCTTTGTTTACTACAGCCCTCCAACTTCCTTTTCCCCTCTATAAAAGCGATCTCCCTTCCTTGCAGTGCAGGGACTTGCACGTGGCTCACCACAGTTGCAGACCCTGAGTTGCAATTCTCTGCTGATCCTGAATAAATCTATCTTTGCTGGAGAAATATCTGGCAGCCTATTTGTTTCATGTCAACATTTCCAGTTTGGGGCTATTGAAATGCCTTTTTTAGACAAATCTGCTCATTTCTCTTGGGTACACACCTAGGAGAATTTGTTTTCCAAGGTGATCCTAACAATTTACACTCTCATCCACAGTGTATGTGTTACCAATCCATTCCCTTCCCCCAGCCAGCATGATCTTTAATAGGCAATAAAAGTGCACAGTTCAAAATTCTAAAGTTTAAAAAAAAACACCCAAAACAGTGTAACATAAGTCCTCTTACTCTGTCCCTGAGCCACACAGGTGCCTCCTCTCCCCACAATCACCATTTGGTGTGTCTTTCCAGCATGTGTGTGGTGTCTATACAGATACAAGCAAATACATATTTGTATCAAGTTTATTTTATATGGATGGAAGTGAAGGAAAGCAGAATATGTCATCCCAAAATGTGCCTCTTTGACATAAAAATTATTTTAAACTGAAGACAATTAAGAAGCAGCAAACCCAGAAGAAGCTTCCCCCATTTCCCCCCCTAAAGGCAGGATATTCTCCTTTTATTAGAGACAGACTTTTCAGCCCAGAGATGACACCAGAGGAATCTGCAAACAAACCTTCTTCCATTTGTTCCCTCCCATTTATTTACTTTCCCACAATCTGCCATCTTTGGAAGACTAAAACTGCTTTGCTCTGTCCTGTCATTTCTCTACAAACCTACTGTTCTTTGTTGAGGATGCTGGAATTCTAAGCTGCCATTTTGAATTACAGTAAGTTCCCTACATACGAACCTTCAAGTTTTGAACTTTCAAAGATGCAAATGTGCGTTCACATGTCCAATCACGTAAGTTAGTTCACATGTCTGGCATACATTGTCATGTGTGTGCATCCTCTACAAGTGGTTGTACTTTTGTGTACTTTACTGTACAGTACTGTATATAGTAGTACAGTATCTTTTTTCTTTTTTTTGGCTGTGCTGGGTCTTCATTTCAGTACACAGGTTCTTCATTGCAGTGTGTGGGCTTCTCTAGTTGTGGTGCACAGGCTCCAGGGTGCGCAGGCTCCAGAGTGCGCAGGCTCAGTAGTTGCGGCACGCAGGCTTAGTTACCCCATGGCTTGTGGGATCTTAGTTCCCTTACCAGGGCTCGAACCTGTGTCCCCTGCATTGGAAGGTGGATTCTTAACCACTGGACCACCAGAGAAGTCCCCGTACAGTATCTTTATTTCAAGCCCAGGATGTCTGGAAGCAAGCATAAAACCAGCAGTGATGTAGCTGGTACTAATAAGAAGAACCAAGCTCTAACGATGGAAACAAAAATGAAAATAATTGAGAGTGGAGCGAGGCGAAAAGATGGTAGTCGTCACTTGTTCTTGTAACATGAATCGTTCAACCATTGGCAAGATTCTAAAGAACGTGGACAAGATCATGGAACATGTGAAGTCTGCTGTGCCAATGATGTCACCAAAAATATTGAAGAAGCATGGAAAAGTGATGGAGGAGGTGGAGAAACTTCTCAGTGTGTGGATGCAGGATCAGCATCAGCACTGAAGTCCCGGCTCAGCTTAATGCTGATCGAAGAGAAAGCTAAAAGCCTTTATGAAGACTTGAAGAAGAAACACAGTGAAGAATCAGAGGATGCCTCTTTTACTGACAGCTATGGCTGGGTTCATCAGTTCAAGACTAGAGCCAACCTTCAAAACATAAAAGTAAGTGGTGAGGTAGAGAGTGCAGATATGGTAGCTGCCAGGGAATTTCCTGAAATGCTTTGAGAAATTATTGATGAAGGCGTGGATTTACCCGAGTAGGTTTTTAATGTGCATGAGACAGGACTGTACTGGAAGAGGATGCCAGACTGAAGTTACATCAGTAAGGAGGAAAAGTTGATGCCAGGTTATAAAGCAACAAAGGATAGGCTAACTCTGTTGTTTGGTGGCAATGCTTCTGGTGATGTGAAGCTGAAGCCTCTCTTAGTTTATCATTCAGATAACCCAAGAGCCCTTAAAAACATAGCCAAGAGCTCTCTTCCTGTTGTGTGGAAGAGTAACTCCAATGCATGGGTTACACAGGCCATTTTCCAGGAGTGGTTTTTCCACCACTTTATCCCAGAGGTAGAGAAATATTGCTTGGAGAAGGACGTCCCATTCAACATTCTTTTGCTGCTTGACAGGGCTCCAGGCCACCCTCCATTCACAGACGACTTTCATCCCAATGTCAAAGTAGTGCATTGCCACCGAATACCATGTCGCTTATCCAACCTATGGACCAGGGAGTTATAGCGACTTTCAAGACATTATTTACATCACACTTTTCGTCAGGCTGTAAAGGCGAGTGACAATTCAGGAACAACATTTTGACAATTTTGGAAAGACTATAACATCTACAAGGCCATAAAAACATTGACTTTGCTTGGCATGTCTTTACAGCCATCACCATGAATGGGGTTTGGAAGAACCTTTGCCCACAGTTTGTTCACGATTTTTGTGGATTTGAGAAGGTGGATGAGGAGTCCAAAGAGGTCTTCATCAACTTAGTGACCCTCAGCGAGAAGCTGGAGCTAGATCTGCAAGAGGACAAACTTCACTGAACTCCTTGCTGTGCAACACGAGGGGCTTACTAATGAAGACTTGATGGAATTGGAGGCCCAGAGAAAGGACCAAGAGAGACAAGAGGAAGAAGAAGTAACTGAAGAACTGAAGAGATTCATGAGGTGGGGAATGGCAAGGGGATTTCCTTTATCTGAGGAGGCACTGTTAGTTTTTGAGGCACAGGACCCGAATGTAGAATATGGTACACGAAGCGGTTCAGAGTGCAATCCAGTGCTACCGTGTCATCTATGATGAGAAAAAAAGAACTAGTACCCAGACATCACTGGATCATTTTTTTCAAGAGGGTAGATAGAATTGAATCCAGCAAGGAACCAGAACCTGTGCCATCAACGTCACGCGTGAGTGAAATTGCAGCTCGCCCTCCATCTCCTACTGCTGACGATTCCTCAGCTCTACCATCCCCCACTTCCTCTCCCTCCTCCAGTCAGTGACTCTTCTTGCCTGTTCACTCGGTGCCAGCCCCTGTATGTATGCCAGCTGCTGTACTGTACTACTGTACTTTTTTTTTTTTTTGCGGTACGCGGGCCTCTCACTGTTGTGGCCTCTCCCGTTGTGGAGCACAGGCTCCGGACGCGCAGGCTCAGCGGCCATGGCTCACGGGCCCAGCCGCTCCGCGGCATGTGGGATCCTCCCAGACCGGGGCACAAACCCGTGTCCCCTGCATCGGCAAGCGGACTCTCAACCACTGCGCCACCCGGGAAGCCCTGTACTACTGTACTTTTAAGGTACTGTGCTGTAAGATTAAAAATGTTTTCTTTATTTTTGTGTTTGTTTTTATGTATTATTTGTGTCACAAGTATTATAAATGTATTAAAGTACTATATAGCCGATTGTGTTAGTTGGGTGCCTAAGCTAACCTGTTGGACTTAACGAACAAATTGGACTTACGAATGTGCTCTCGGAACAGAACTCGTTCATATGTAGGACGAGTTACTGTACTATTTGTTAGGTTTCTCCTGTGTGATGTGCACTGCACGCATTAATAAACTGTTTTCCTCTTGTTAATCTATTTGTTAGAGTCCTAGCTAAAAACCTAAGATGGGTAAAGTTTTGCCTCCCCTACAGAAGCAAACTACACGTTCCAAGGGAGGGTGGGAAATGGTCCAGCACACATTCTGGAACCAGGTCCTCATGTTCACATCCTGCCTCCTCCACCTACTGGCTGCATGGCCTTGGGCAAGTAATCTACACACCATGTTTCTCTTTCTTCTCTCCCTAATGGGGTTGGTGTGAAGATCATGGGTTAAAACTTGTGAAGTGCTGAGAACAGTGTCTGGAACACGGTAAGCCCTATTCTTGGAAATGACTTATCAGGTGTCTTGGAGAACATTCATTTTCATGCATGAGCACTCATTCTTTAAAAATGGCTGCATTGTATTCACTGTGTGAATGTGCCATAATTTATTTAACCATCTGGTTAAATTCATTTAGAATCTTGTATTACAAAGACTGATTCAAAGCTATGCATTCATTCATGTGTGCGTACCTCACTTGGCTCCCAGAATGCACTACACACTCTGGGGCTTCCTGGCCTTTGCACCTTCTGCTCCCTCCTCCTGAAACATTCTTCACCAGCCCTCTGACCACTTGGCTGAATCCTGCACAATGTCCAGCTGTCAGCACCAAAGTCCTCTCCTTGAGGAAGGCTCTCTGGCTCCCTGACAGGCCATGTCTACCTGTGACAAGCTCCCGGGGTCTGTCTTGCCCCTCACCTTCCTCAGTGTCCTTTAATTACTGTCCCTCTCCCCTGCAGACTGTACATGGGGTGCAACCTTCAAGGAACCCCACCATGACCCCTTGGGCCTGGCACCGAGGAGGTGCTTACCAACCCTTGTTGACTGATGGCTACTGTGGGCTATATTTCTCACTTGTTTTAATCTCCTAAGTCTGCAAGAAACCTGGATTTTAGAAAATGTATTTCCTTGGGCTCAAGATCTCAGCTGCCCTTAGCAAGCTGAGGTCTGAGGTCACAGCTTATCTGCTTTCTGCCCTGATGCAGGTAACAACTAACACTTAACGAGTGTGTGCCTATACACGTTATTTGATTTAATTCTCACAGTAACCCTCTGAGGCAGATATAATTATTATCTTCCTTTAGAAATGAGGACATTAAGGCTCAGGTAGAGGATACGGCCAGTAAGGGGTGTGGCAAGATTCAGATCCAAGTCCAGCTCAGGGCACTGGGCACTTTGTCTCTTGGTCACTTCTACCTCTGCCCTTGGGGCTTCAGGAATTTGGTTTAGATAATTGTCTGGCCTTTGCAATAACTCTCACCCCCCAACCTCCCGCCCCCCCACCCCGCAACTTTAGATCTCTGTCATCTGGCTGGTGAGCTGAGAGTGTTCAGATGGCCAAAGTCTCTCTTGAATTCTGGCCACAACTGGTGATTTGGGGACCTGTCTGGCCTGCCTGGAAGGAAAGCCATCCCATCTCCATGGGGTCACGTGGTCCCACCAGCTAAGAGCCTTTGGTGTCTCTGCTGATTGGGGCCTTGCCCTCCAAGTTCCTGTTTGAAAATCATCCAGAAAAGGACAAACCCCCGTCCCGGGGAGAGAGGTTGCAAGCTGACCTGCCATCTTATCAGTCTGAAATCTTTGGATACACCCCATCACTTTCAGGGAGTTGAGGTGTCCCAGATCTGCCCTGGAGGCTGAGTGTTGCTGTCAAAACTAACAGTACTGGCTGATCTGGGGACACAGGCGCTCACAGGTTTGGGAAACAGTGTTACTAGCATACAGTAATTGTTACTAACAATACAATAATTCTGCTGAGAGCCCATTTTACAGATGGGAAAACTGCAGAGCAGAGAAGTTGAGTTGAGGAGGAAGGGCTTGACCCTGGGGCTCTGGAGTCCATTCTTGGTTTCCTTAGTCTTCTCTCATCCCACAAGTCCAGAGGGGAACTTAGTGTTGTCCCTCAGTAGGGACAAGATGCGGTCCCTGGCACTGGCTCCAGGGACTTGTCCAATGTCATACCTGGTAAAAGATGGAACCTAAATTCAGAGCCAGATCTGCCTGCCCCATGCCTTCACAAATCCTGTGGGTTTGTCTCTTGAGGAAGGAAAACTCTTCTCCTCCTTGTTAATGAACATCCTTCACAGCCCAGCTCAAGGGTGCCCTCCTCCCAGAAGTCCTCCTTGATTTCCTGCTGCCCTTCTCCCCATGTGTCCCAATCATTCCTCCCACTGCTGTCCTTGGGCCTTTTTCACAGCCGTAGAGCTTGGTGGTCAAGGGCCGTGGCTTTGGAGTCAGGCAGCTGGGGGATTCAAAGTCTTGGTTCTTTTACTTGGTGTGTGACTTCAGGCAAATCCCTTCACCGCACTAGGCCTCAGTATTTTCCTCCACAAAATGGGCTACCACGGTACCTTTGGGTGTTGTCAAACTACATGAAGTAAGGTATATAGAAGGTCTGGCACAAAGTTAGTGCTCAAATTACGGTGGCTGCTATTATCATCAGTAGAAGCTAAAGAACTGGTCCCGGCATTGAGGATCTCAGGTGCTCACTGTGGAGGTAACTGACCCTTAATAACCTTCCTAGTCCAGCCCAGGCAGGGTGGGGAAAGTGCTGGGGGGCATTCCCTTACACCCTGGGCCCCCTCCCCCCACACACACCTGTTTTTTGTTCTGCCTGTGTCTTTTCCAGAAGAAGCTGAAGCTATAGCACCCTTTAGAATGATGCCCCCCTGTGGCTGAATGGGAACCTGCTTTGGGAGGAAGGGAGTAGATGGGGAGGCCTTATCTCCGTTTCACAGGTTCATCCAACCAGTTATTTGTTGAGGACATACTATGTGTCAGCACTGTGCCAGGTGCTCAGGGTACATGGGTGAAGCATACAAAACCCCCTGCTTCATGGAGCTTATAATCTAGTGGAGGGACAAAGGAATCAGAGTGTATAATGCATCAGCTGAGATTAGGATAAGACGGAGAATAAAAGAGGACAGAGGGATTAAGTGATGGGCAGAGGACAGGTCCTACAGGGCTCTTCAGGCTTTAGAAGAAGTTTCTAGGGCTACTGAGGAGCTCCTGAGGGCTTTAATAGGAAGAGAGTAATGGATGTGGTGACTGTGTGTGAACAGACTGTCAGGGGCAAGGGCAAGAGCAGGGGGACCAACAAGGAAGTCACTGCAGTTGTTGACGTGAGAGATGGACGATGGGCCAGGGAGATGGTAGGGAGGGATGATAAGTGGCTGGGTTTGGGATGCATTTGCAGCAGAACCTGGAGGACTTGCTGAGGGACTGGACGTGGGGCGAGGCACGAGACTGCTGAGAGAGAGAGAGAGAGAGAGAGAGAGAGAGAGAGAGAGAGAGAGAGAGAGAGAGAGAGAGAGAGATGTGCAGGCACACGGCACAGGCGCTTGCTCAGGCCGGGAACCAGGCTGGACACTATGTTCAACAATGTTTGCTGCTCTGCTTCCCTGGCCTGAGAAGGTGGAGGATGTTGAAGGGGGGAGGGGAAGACACAGTCATAGCCCTTGACAAGGGAGCAAAGCCTGTTTTAAAGAAGGAAGACCTCCTTACTTGGCCCTGGGAGGGAGAAGTCCTGACGCGTTTCCCCCTAAAATGCAGTTCGGATAGAGGGAGCAGCAGGGGACCCACATTTCTGCACCAACTTCTTCCCCCAATGAGCTCAAAGTCAGCTTTAAGGAGTTCCTGGCAGGGATGGGCACACTTTATACTGTTGGTGGGCATGGGAAGGGGCCCTGTGGCTCGGGAGGGCACTTTCTCAATGCCATCCAAAGCAATCTCTTGAGGAAGCAACCAGACGTGTCCCAAACTGTATCTACAGGGTTTTGTTTAGCATCGTGTGGTTTACGAGGCCAAACAGGAACAACACACATGTTGCACACTAGAGACTAGTTTAAAATGTACTCATTAGGGCATCATCATGACAACTAACTTGCATTTTTCACTCAGTGACAAATTTTAGGTATCTTTCCATTAGGACATGTCCTATACATTACAATATATCCTTGGCCCAGCCTATTTAATGCCAGGAGGATCCCACTCACCAGCCAATTTTTGGGATGATCCAAAATGCCTCAACTGAGAACTACTCTGAAGTCAGAAACCCCAGTGGCTGTTGAGTATCTTCCCCCCCCCCCTTTTTTTAAACCTATGAAAGCCTATCTGGATGGCTGAACCTTTCCATCTGGGCCACCAGCACAAAAAACTAGGGCTGAAAACGTCCTTACTTAGCCTTGAACCAGACTAGTGTGGTCCCTGGTTCTGTGGTTGGCAGTCCTTCTGACCTAGGGCCAGTTACCTGGCTGGTCTGCACTGTGGTGGCTGCAACAATTACATCAGCTGCCTCACTCACTTCCCAGGGCTGGGTGGGAAGCCAAAGAGGCCTTTGTAAATTCTACACGATGCAGGTTTTAAGCGTGTTTTTATGCTTTGTTCTGGTTCTACTAATAAACATAGCAGAAACGCTGAAGAGGGGTGGGGAGTGTCGAGTGTATTTATGTATACAGGGCCGGGGCTGGGGGATGGAGTGCACATATATGTGGCATGGTGATTAAGAGCAGGAGCCTTGGGGGGCAGATAGGCCTTACCACTTACCAGCTGTGTGACCTGGGCTTCAGGGTTGGCACTGTACAATGGGACCGTTGTGAGGCACTGAAGTACTTACAATGGTTGCTGTCATTACACAACTTCTTCAAAGCAACCCATTACAAAGTACAAAACGCCATTGTCCTCATTCTGGATTTTAATGGTCAAGGTGACAATAATCTAGTTTCTCCAGACCAGCATTTAGTTTCATATTTACCTCCAACTGTGGCAGATGCTGCAGCCCCAGCAGCCCCCTGTCACTTTGGGATCAGAAGCACCAAGCCAAGTCCCTTTCTCAGGTTGGATCCCCAAGGCCTCCCCCACTCTGGGTAGAAGTAGTGTTGGCTCTTGACTCATTGCAGGGGGTGAAACAGAAAAGAGAAAGTGATTGGTAATGACTGCTTGGAAAGAGTACCGAGGCACGTTATGATTCAAACCCAGAAAATTGAGTCAGCGTTGATTCTAAGTCTGTGGCTCATTTAATAGGGGGTGGAAAGGCTTCCATCCAAGACCCCAGTGATCCTCCTCTCTCAAACTTGAACACTTATAGGGGGAAGGTCTTGCCCTGGCTGGGACTACTGCCCACGCTGCTGCAAGTCAGAACTCAGCGGGCAGAGAACAGCGGAGTGAAGCCTGCACACCAAAGCCATCTTTGTTACTCACCCTAACTTCAGTCAGCAGAAGCCTCCTGCAAACGCTAACACAGTACAAGGAGCTCGTAGCACAGGGAACCCAGCCCTTCTTCAGCATGTGATTTGCCATGCGTCATCAGTGCTCAGTGGTATTTTGTTTCTCTTTCAGACCAAGATACCCTGACTCTGAATTCATCTGGGTTGGCACAAGTAGAAAGATACCCTATCTACCTCGTAGGTACAGATTTCTGCATGTGGAGTAAATAAAGCAGTGACAGAGCAGCCTGGATGATGAGGGAGGAAAGCGCTGAAGCAGCAGGTATAGTTAGAATCTCAGCTGGCCAAGGCCTGGAAAGCGTAAACCTCCCAGGGTTTGAGTGAAAGGAGCACAGGGGTTGTGTGCCTCTGGATCTGACCTCATGCTTCAGGGGACTCTTGTTGCTGCTCAGTTTTATCCAGGCAAGAGATCTGTTCTTGTGGAGGTGAGTGGCTGCAAAAGCCTTTTTCTGTAAGTCCCCCCACTCCCTTCCCTACCCAGGGGAAATCCTCCACTAGTCATCCTGGGGGCAGCGGGGGGACACCCTAGTGGGTGGGTATTGTGTGCCACGTGCAATTTTTACGCAGAGGGGATGGAAAACTCCTCCCCACACACCTTAGACATAAATATGATTTTAAGATAATCAAAGCCTGCCTTAGTGGGAGAGGTTCTGTATAACATGCTGGTGATATTCCTTCCATTTTTTTGGTTGTTTTTATTTTTTTCTTTAAAGTCCATTGATCGTCACAAAAACCCAGGAAATGCAACTAAGGAGAAAACAAATGTCCAACTGAGATCTAAGAACGCAGAGCTACGGAGGAGACGTGGCACTGGACTGCTGGGTGTGTGGGAGGGGGTGGAGGGGTGGTCTCCACAGGGCAGCTGGCCGTGGGGGACACGGGAAGGAGATGAGGCTGCTGGCTGGGCCAGGCAGTTATGTTAACCGCTGCACGATGACGGCATTGAGCAGGTTGGCTTCCTTCAGGGTCTGGCTCTCGTCAGCCAGCTCTTTGTTTGGGAAGGTGGTCATGAGGACAAAGCTGGTGGCAGCCATGGCCGGCCGGGCGTCCACGATGAAGAGTCGGATGTCGCTGATCCTGGTGGAGTGGGGGGAGTGGGGAGGTGGGTGAGCAGTGTTCTTCTCTGCTGCCCCCACCCCCCGCTTCGGGAGGCTGTATCACATCCCCAGGTCCCTTCCCCTGCCCAATCCTTCTCCACAGTGTCCAAAGCTCTTATTTGGAACCACATGAGCTCATGTCACTCCTTGGTCTAAAACCCTTCAGAATTGCTCCCACTTTCCTTGGTATAAACAGCAATCTCCTGACTGTGGTCCCGAGGCCTGCCTAATTTTACACCACCCCCCCTTCCCCCTGTTCTCCTACCTCCCCATTTCAGCTCTTCATCATGCTGTGCTCCCTGCCCACATTTGGGTCCCTCTTCCTAGAGGCTTCTCTGCCTGATCCCTTTTCTGTAATCCTAATCAAACTTGTTTCACAACTAACCTCATGTGAAGCCTGTCAACACTCAAGGATTGGCAAGCCATTGCCTGGGCCCCACATGTGGGTTCTGGTTTACATGGCCTATGATTGATGAAATTTAGACACTGCTATTCTAGAAAAAGGAGTTGCCAAATATCTTTACTGGCAACAGTCCTCCCCTGCTAATCCCTTCATCACTTTGTGCCTCAGTTTCCCCATCTTTAAATTGGGGAGGCACAGTTACTTTGATCCCAGATGATCTGAGATGGAACAGGTATTCTAGAATTCTCAAAGTCCAGATCTAGAAGAGACCTTAGTAGCCTAGTGGTTTTCAGAGGCTGCTGGCGGGCAGGGAGGTAGAGGAAGCCAGGTGGGTGGGAGAGTGCACTGCATCCCCTCTCCCCTCCATCAACCACAGCAGTTCAAATTTTATCTGTTCTACACTTGGGCTTTAGCATGAAACTTCCTTTGAACAAATTGTTTGGTGGCTAAGAAAGCCCCTCTGAGGAATCCAATCCCCTAATTTTAGAAATGAGGAATGAGACCCACACAGGGGAGGGAGCAAGTCACTGGCCACACTTAATGGAAGAGTGGGGACCAAACCAAAAGCTTCAGACTTGCATACCTTCCTATCCCACTGCCTCCTCTGGGGAAAGCACGGAGTGCCTGCTGGTATTTAGGAGGAAAGAACTGCTCCCTGCTTCTCACCTGTCTGTGGGAGTTTCTGGGACTCTCTTAGAATAAGCCAGGCCACATAATGCAAGGTACCTGTGGCTGTGGTTAAATTTCTGCACCAGCCTCCCGCCATCAGCAAGCCGTATTTGGATGTTTGTGGTAGGCTGCGACTCATCGACTGAGATGGAAGAGCTGGCTTTGGCCTCATTTTCTGCCTGTTGGGCTGGAGAGCTGGTATTCAACACCGGGGGGGCAGTGCTGAGGAGAGAGGATCGCGTCAGGACACAAACAGAAACAAGGCCCCACACAAGAGGGGAATCCTGTCTCAGATTTTTACTGAGTATTTGCTACGTCTGGTGCTGTTAGTTGCTACTGATATAAGGAGTGTCCAAGACAGAATTCCTGTCCTGATGGAACTTAGAGGTCCAGCGGAATTCACCTCAACCCCCAAATTACTGCCAGCTCCCTCACTCCTGGAGTTGGGCATGTTACCAACCCCCTTCTTCCTTGGTGTCCACAACTGAACAAGGGCTTCAAGGGAGGAAAGCAGTATGCATGACAGCCTGGGTCAGGAGAAACTGGGACCTGATGCTGGAGGACCCAACAGACCAGGATGAGTTTTAGCCTCAGCGAAAGGCTGAGGGCAGAATGGGGAGGGGGCACTCCAAGTCTGCAGCTGAGGCAGGCACGACACAGCTTGGCAGGTGACTGCTGGAATGTAAGGGACAAGTCCAGATTCTTTTCCTCTGATGGGAGTTTTCAGGCCTGCCTGCCCCAGTGCAACCTCACTCATGTGAGTATCTCATACTCATGTGTCAACTATCAGGAGGTGGTTGAGATTTCTGGAAAGCCAACTAAGTGCCTGGCACCGCACGGATTAATTATACAATATGAACAGGACACAGTTCCTACTGCAGTGTTGAGAACTCAGATTTTGGAATGAGATGGAACAGGGTATGAATTCACCCACTAGCTATGGTAATACTGGGCTAGTTATCTAAGCTCCCTGAGTTTCAACAAGGGTAGTAACAAGGTTCTTTAACAAGGACGCTTGTGAGGATTAAAAGGGTGCTACACTCAGGGTGGCTGACAAACACAAAATGCACACGAATTCCCAATTCTCCATAACCGTTGGAGGCTTCATCTCTCTCCTGTAAACCATCTATGCATCTCATTCTCAGCCTTTCTCTTAGCAGATGTCTTGGCCTAGACCTATGCAGAGAATAGAGGCCACTGGATGAGAACTCCCTTGCTTCCGCCCAAAGCCTCTAGTTAGATTAATTCATACACCTCACCGTTCCCTCTGATCCTTACAACCTAAAAAGGGTATTCTTAGCAAATCCAACTGAAAGTGCTTTCCTAAGTGTGTTCCCTGGGACCCTAGTCCCTTGAGTTATCTCCAGGAAGGTTTTGGAAATGCCACATATTATACCAACAGCATCACAGGCCACTAACATATTAAAGAAGGTCTTGAGAGATCGTGGGGTTAAGGCAAACTTATTTGACCACCATGTCCTTTCTTTCATGTTTCGCTTGTTAACCTCCTGCAGATTGTTTCATCGAACACAGTGAAATGTTGCCGCAGGGCACATAATTAGCAAGGAAGAACTGAAAACTGAACTTACTCTTTTCTGTAAACATGAAAAATAGTAGCTTAGAAAATTACAAAGTGGAGCTCAGAAGAGAAACCTGGCCACACTTATTGGCTATGAGAGGAGCTTCTATGGATCAGTCTCACAGCACGTGAGACTCAAATGTGGGCTGAGACACGGATAAATTACACCATCACGGGCCTGAAGAGATGCTTGGAAATAGTGGAAAGTTAAATATTGAACCTGTAAATGCCTAAGATCTACTCTGTTCTGCTCATTAGTTTTAAGGGCATTAGGTCAACTCTCTAATTAGATTCTAGGCAGCCTGTCCCTCAACTGTTTATAACAATTCCAAGTACATGATGGGTACTCACTGATGCTACTGCCTGCCAGAAAGGCCTGAATGAGAGAGAAGCTGAATCACCTGACTGCTCATTTCCTTTGTAGTGGGAATAAATTGGGCACTAAGGTGCTTTGTTGCCACAATGCTACCTCCTGAGACCCTGCCACCTGCTTTACAAAGATGACCACTACAGAAAGCATGGTGAGGGGACAAAGCTCATCCTGGCACCAGTGTCACCCTTCGCCCCCATCCCAAGTGCACTCTTGGTGTTTGGTCTCAAAATCAAGTAGATGCAGGCTTCCCAAATCTTCAGATTAGTTCCCATCCAAACAAACAAATGCAAAGCCTAAAATAAAAAAAGTTTCATGCAACTGAATGAACTTTTTCAAATTTCTGAACTGAGAAAAATCTATTCATTCACTTTATTTTTCTAGGTAAATGGAGAAAAAACAAGCATTGACTGACTTTTGAGGCAAACCTGAGAAAAATTTCTTAAACTTTTGGCTTCCTGATCATTTTAGTTAACAAGAAGACAATGGAAAGCATAGTAAAATTTATTGGAAGAAATAAAAGAGCTGTCCATCTAGTTTAGACTGAAAAGCTAATGTTCCATCTCCCTTAGCTGTATAAAACATTTTTTTAGCTCATTTTTCATTAAAAGCTAGAACTGAAATAAAATCAAAGTGGAACTGGCAATGAACATTTATGTAGCTGACAAGTATCACATCCGAGTATCAAGCTCTGTCTCGACTTGTTGATTCATCACCTGCACTAAGTATACCCATCCTGCTAAAACAGACTCCTTAAAAACATCTTCATTTTTTGAGATGTGAATGTGGAGTCTTCACACATAATAGAGTTAGACTTTCCAATAATAGAAGCATTTTCTGTTAGTATCATGAAACCAGACAAACCCAAACTGCACGGTGCTCTGGACCCTTCCTTAAAACTACTGGTGGGTGAAAGACGGATACAACCTTTTTGGAGGGCAATTTGACAACATCTTAAAAATATGAAGATCGTTTGAGCTAGCAATTTTACTTCTAGTACAACATTAAGGGGTATATAAAGATTTAATTAAGAGATATTCATTGTAATGTTGTTCATAATACTGGCAGCCACCTAAATGTTTAACATAAGGGACTGGTTAAATTATGGCACATACATAAGACAGAAAATTACGTTAGCATTAAAAATAATATTGTAGGGCTTCCCTGGTGGCGCAGTGGTTGAGAGTCCGCCTGCCGATGCAGGGGACACGGGTTCGTGCCCCAGTCCGGGAAGATCCCACATGCCACGGAGCGGCTGGGCCCATGAGCCATGGCCGCTGAGCCTGCGCGTCCGGAGCCTGTGCTCCGCAACGGGAGAGGCCACAACAGTGAGAGGCCCGCGTACCGCAAAAAAAAAAAAAAAAAAAAATTGTAGAAATACACTTACTGATCTGGAATGACAGCCTTACTACACTGATTAGGCAAAATAACAGGTGATAGAACATTTATTTTTACTTACACACACACACACCCATACACACATACAGACTGGAAGGACACACACACACACACACACACACACACATACACACATACATACATACATACATACATACATACATACATACATACATACATACATACATACATACATATACAGACTGGAAGGATACTTCCCGGATACTAACTGGACATATCTGGGTGTTAGGTTTAGGGACAGTTTTTATTCTTTACCTGTATTTTCTTTCTTTTTTTTTTAACGATAAACACATTTTATTTTAATAATATAAGGAAAAAAAGTACCTGGTGCTCTACAGAGCTTACCATAGCTGACAGGTAAGTCACAGATGGATCAGAGAACAGCTGTCCCGGACTAACCCACAGGCCCCAATGTGGTAGATGAAATGATGAGCAGGGTGGACTTAACTATTTTGGTCCTGGTAAACCACAATCTATTGGTCTCTAATGTCCTGAGCTATGACCCTTGCTCCTGATGAGGCATGAACGGCCAGCAGGGAGGCAAGGGATTCTAGGAGAGGGCCAGCCAGAAGCTCAAAGAGCACAGCTGTTGGCAGACCACACTCTGATTCCTGCAGATGGTGGTGAGGTAAGCAGGGGCAGTGCCTAGTTCAAGAGCTGCCAGAGCTAGGTCAGAAACGGTGTCTTGCTGTGTAGGAGTGTGGGGAGAAATGCCAATCAGAAGGCCTGATTCCAGTCCCGGCTCTACCATAGGGAGCACCTGAGGGTATCCCTTAAAGTCCAAGAGCCTCAGCTTTCCCTTTGTAAAATAAGGATGGTACTGGAGGGGAGGGTCACCATGCTGAGTGCCTCTCGTGTGCAAATATCCCTCTGAAGGATACTGACGAAGCGACCCCATGCATGGCCAAAGCTGAGTGGGTCCCTGAGAGAAGGCTGCATGTCTGTGGGATGGTCAAGGATCTGGTGTGAGAACCCTGCCTATCAGAGGTAATAGGGACTATCAACCAGTCAGATCCTATTAGGGGTTTGAATGCAAGATGGAGACAGTGGCAGAGGACACGTGGCAAAAATTTCACTGGAAATGACAAACTCTCAGGCAGGACCAAAGAAGTAGAGATAAGAGCTGCCATAACAGTGGAGCAGCAGGCTGCAAAGGGGCAACAATGTCTCTGAGCTTCCCTGGATCCTAAACGATGCTGCTGCAGGCTGGCCGGCAAGAGTCCAGGATTCCTTTTTCCTCTGAATCCCCATTTCAAGTGACCTGAATACATGTGTCTGGTTCAGCCTTAAAGCCCTGCAGAAGGTTACCCCTGCCCTGGACACCCTGGATGACCGAGTCAAAGCAGCAGTGTGTTGCCTTTACTGATCACACTGACAGCTCACTGTGGGGCAGTGCTCTATGTGCTCCTCCCAGCAGTAATCGAGGAGGTAAGGATTCTTATTAGTCCCACTTTATAGCTGAGCAAACTGAGCCTGTATAGCCCAAGGTCATATGGCTAGAAAGTGAAGAACAGATTTAAACTCAGGTTTGTTAATGCCAAAGCCTATGTTCCCCATACTCCTCCTCCCATAAAAATACAATCTGAAGTACTCTGTAATCAACAGTAAAGAGCTATACAAAGTGAGCCTTACACAGGGCCTGCTGGGCCCAACAGGAGTGACCCACACAGTCCCACTCCTACCTGCCCAGTTTCTGGCCCTCGCCAGTGAAGGCTCTGAAGGCTCCCTTGGGCTTCACGAAGTCCTCGTCCCGATGGTCCTCCATGTCCAAGTTCACCTGCCCACCGTGAGCTAACCTGCGCAGCTCTGCTGGCACCTCTCTGTGGGAGAAAAGGCAGTGCTGGGGCCCACAAAGAGCAGGATGGGAATGACAGTGATGGTACAAAGGGAGGAGAAACTTCTCAGTTCCAACTGTGAAGTTGGGCTTCACAGGGAGTCAACTGCTCCAGTGGCTACCTGTCCACCTCCCCCTTCTCTCATGCCTGCTCAGAGTCAAGAGTGGAGACCAGTATCTTATTTGGTGACTTGGCGCTGTCCTAGGCCCGAAGGGGAAATGTGGATACACAGGGTTTTGGGAGCAGATCTGTGAATCTGTATCTCAACTGTGCTAAATCTGCTTAAAAAGGTAAACTTCTTGAATAATAAATATTTGAATCAGTTTCTTCTTTCCCATCTGCCATCTCACTCACTGATATGGAATCCGAAGGAGGGCTTTTCTGCTCACCCTCTGCGGATAGACTCCAGAAACTGGGCATTGGATGGGTCTTGGTAGCTTCTGAGTTCACCATTGTCCAGGCTGAATCCACTCTTCCAGAGCTTCAACACTATATGAACCTGTGACAACAGGAGGCAAGCAGTCCATACATTGTCAGGAACCTGGCAAGCACACCAGCATGAACTTGCAAATTAACAAGTTTTTACTATTTTACTGTGTCATTATTAAAACACACAGACAGACAAACATATACTCATGCACAAGGAGATCAACCAACAACCAATGAAATAACTATTAACCTAAAATAAGAAGGTGATATGGCACAAGTTAAGAGAATGGGCTTTGATTTAAGCAGACCTGGGTCTGCATCTTGATTTTGCCACTCACTAGCTAAGTGGCACTGCACAGATGACTCAACTGAAGCTGTGGCTTCCTTATCTATAGGGTTGCCAGTGTGCTTGGCACAAAGCTTGTGCTCAACTAAAGTAGCATGGCAAATCTTACGTGGACTATTTTGCAGCCATTAAAAATGATATCTACAATTTCTGTTAACGACTCCCTATATATATACACAGAAAAGGGTCTAGAGGACTAAAGACCAGCATATTAGCAGCTACTGCCTCAGGTGGATAGGATTTTTATTTCTTGCTTGCTTGACTACTTAACTTTGGAAAAAAACCCAAAATAATTAAAAACAAATACATTATGGAGACTAATGGTCACAAGGTCACATGAAAATGTTTATGGCACTGAAAAAGTATATATATATATATATATATATATATATATATATATATATATATGTATAGCTGAGTCACTTTGCTGTACAAAAGAAATTAATACAACATTGTAAATCAACTATACTTCAATAAAATTTTTTAAAAAAGTTTATGACATAAACCTCAAAACTGACTCTACAGTATGATTACACTTATTGGAGAGGGGGGATCCCTATGCTCAGGGAAAAAAGAACTGGAATATAATATGGAAAAAGTTCAAAAAGTACGTTTCAGGCCTTCTTGGGGTGGGGGGCGTCTAAAGATCAAGTTCTTTAGGCACGTTCACACCACCAGAGAACCCTGGAATCACTATCCTTCTGCCTGAGATCCATGGAATGCTCAGAAAACTCCTTTATTTGTCCATCCGCTCTGCCTGTCCCCACTCATGAGCCACGCCCCTCCTCCCACACCCAGCCAGACGAGAGCTGTCTTTGATTCCTAGGTAAGCCTTTCCATTCATGGATGCCAGCAAACGTGCTGCCTCTTCCCTTTCAGAGGCTGCTGATTCGCGTGCAACATGGGACTAATTTCTCCCCCAAAATGATAAAACAGTCCACGAGCTTCCCTAGAGAAGGTAGGTGCACACTCACATCTTGGCCGGAATGCCGCCTCCTTTCTCCTGCCACGTAGGCAGACTCTTCCTCTGGTGCTGCTCCAAGGCGGTAGCCACCTCCTGCAAATGGCTATAAAAGACAAGTTCATTAACACCAGAGGAGTGGGTTAACAGTTAATCAGGTTATTCATATACAATGATGTTATCTCAAGCTTGTTAACTACTAGGTATACTTTCTCTGAGTAGGAAACTCAGAGACTGGTGTAAAAACTGGAATGGTGGGGGGGTACTGCTTGGTTAAAGGGAAAGGCTTCTACTAAGCCCTAGTTAATCATGACCATTTCAGAATCTAGGTGTAGGATAACACTAAAGACTTTTTGATTTTCACAAAGAAAACAGAAATCCTGACTGTATGTAAAACAGGTGGCCACCAATTCAATTAAAACAAAAATAAAGCAAGACACTGAGTAAGTCAGGTTGGTTAGGCCAAACAAAACATGTTTGCAGAACCTGATCCAGACCACAGGCCATAGGTTTGAAAACTTTGCCCCAAATCTTGATTTCATGTTAAAAGGTAAGAGAAACTGCACTGCTCTTCTGCATATGAGAGGAAGTGAGCAAATAAAAAACAAAACAAGAACAAATTCAGTCACTACTGGGGTGAGGAAGGCCTCCTTTCCTCCGCTCTGGAACCTCAGTCCTGTGGACACAGACAACGACCCCGACCCCTTATGCTCACTCTTGGTTTACTGGTCTCTCCAGGGCTCTTGGTCACTCGCTCCACAGCTACGGCTCCATGTTCCTTGGCACCTTTAAAGAGATCGTCCACCAACTCGTTGGGACTTTTCTTCCTGGGAGGGCCAACAATCTGCTGTCCACTTCTCTCTGAGCCCCCGGCATAAAACCTGTGCAGAAAACACACATCTAACACCAAATATACTTAGAAAACATGAGTACAGCATGTGCCAGGCTCTGGGCTAGGAGCTGGGCACAATGAGGCAAAGGGTACCAATGCCCATCTTTAAGGAACTTACTCTCTAGGTGGGGACAGATTTAAGAGGCAGGCAGCCATATTGCAGTGTGAGTCACAGTACAAGTCAGTAAGGGGTGCTCTGGGAACACACAGCTGGGGAGTACAGTCAAGGGTTCCTAGAAGGGTGTCTTCTGGGCTAAATCTTGAGGATGAATTTATCAGGAAAAGGACAAGGGAAGGGTATTCCAGGCATGCGCGACAGCACGTTAGCTCTGGGAATTCACCATCCGGCGGCCAGCACCTTTTCAGCAGATGATCCCTATGGTCAGTTAGAAGCAGCTACCACTAGCAACCCTGAATTAATGGTGGCAGTGGCGTGGTTAGTACAAGCAGCTAGGTTCCACTGTTGGCTCTGCCACTGAGTGACCTGGGCAGGCCAATGCACTGAGCTAACCTCACTTTCCTTCTTTGAAATGGAAGGGAAGGACCACATGCCCTACCTACCTGTTCCTTAAGTCAGGGCCATCAGGTTCAAATCAGCGGAAGTATGCAAAAGAACAAGCACAGAGTAATGCACACATGTAAGGTGTGATACAGCACCGAGAGCTCCCAAGCCTCACCTAACCTTGCAATTCTTGTGACATACACCGGGCGGATGCGCAAGAGTGGGTACTGGAGGAGGTCAGGGAAGCTCAAATGCAAGCCCCAAGATACCCATACCTGCTTTGCAATAGGCCAAGCATGGCTTGAGGTGAAGTTAGCACTTTTTTTTTTTACCTGCATCTGAAAACCTTCAGTCTTGTAGCCTTGGCTAGCTGCCTCCTTATCACTCCTATTCACAGCTAAGTCAATAGCACATCTCAGTGAGGAGAACTGAGAACCTATAAAACTGAGCCTCGGCCTTCCATTTCCTGACATTCCCCAGAGAATGCAAGGCAAAACCCTAGGCCTTGGCGTGGACAACAGCACCAGTGTCATTAGGTCTGAAATGCTGAGGGACCAGAGATGTAACCGGGATGTGAAGTAAAAGAAGGTCACCGCCTGGAGGATGTGACAGGACAGGAGAAGTAGGAGGAGGTCCTTTAGGAGTTGGGCATTCACTTACTTGATGACACTGCCCTTCATTCAAGGAGTATTAAAACACTGAAATTAACATTTATTCCTGAACTTTGAGCGTATCTAAATAGAAGGCTCTGAGGTAGTGTAAAGGTCACTATGTGGATGAAGACGCGAGAACAGAACACACATAACTTCTCAGCCCACTTCCCAAAGAGTGACCACGATGAGAGAACTGCATTTCCATAATGGTTATTATACAGTGTTCCTTAGGAATGTTTGACAGACCAAGACAGATTCCATGGAGAACCAAAACCCATGAAGTGAGGCCGCGGCCAGTTCATCCTTGTTCATTCCAGGTAGACAAAGTTCTGTTCAGTGGACTGTAAAATCCTTATTAAGGGATCTCAAAGCCCTGGCTTACAAACTAGGAACCTGTGATCAAATGTCTTAAAAATATTCATGCCCTTAACCCGGTACTTTCATTTCTATAAACTATCCAAAATAATCTGAAATGTAGTCAAAGATTAATACACAGAGATGTCCACAGCATTGATATTTAAGGTGGCAAAAAACTGGAAATGATTTAAATGTCGAGCATTCCATATGATGGACCATTATAGTCACTGAAAACACTTATGAAGAATCTTAATGACCTGGAGAAGTATTCAAGATGTAGCATTAATCCTACAAAAGCAAGATACAAACATCTGACTTTCACCATGTAAAATACAATATAAACAAACTATATTTACACAGAGAACCAACACTTAGTGGAAATATGCCAAAATATTAACCGTAGTTACCAAAGGGTGGATGAGTGTTATATTTTTTTTCATTATGCTATTCTACATTTTCCACAATGGACACTAATTTTATTATAACATTCCTAAAGGTTAAAAACAAACCAACAAAAAACAGTACTGTGTCTGTATCTGTATACTGGAGGAATATACATTTGTAAGCCCTTTTTTTCTCTTTATTATGTAATATATTACTTTTTCAATTAAGGAAAAGCTGGAAGGAAATACACCAAAAATATTATTGATACGTGGTTACCTCTGGGTTGGGGTATTACGAATGGCTTTTTTCCTTATAGATTTATTTCCCTTCCCCTAATATTCTTCAAAAATACATATTATCTTAATAATTAAAAATGAAACAGAACAAAAACAAATCCAGAATACCTCAAAAGAAAATAAAATGGTAAGAGGACAGGGATCACTTCTAAGCACAGGGAGTGGAAAACTGTTTCTAGTATGCGTATGACTAGCCCACAGTAGTAATGGCAAATGATAACAGAGCATGTTTATCCTTCTAGGCTGTTCTAGGTGATTTATACATTACCATGGACTTTCCTGTGGACTGTGCCCCCAATAAAGACTCACCTCTGACCCTCCTCATCCTCCTCGTCCTCGTCTTGGTCATGAATGAGGTCTCTGAAGGATGTCACCCTATTATCGCTGGAGACACAGAAAGGAGCAAAATGATCTCAAGGGGAGTTAAAGAAAGGTGATCCGCATCATCAGCTGCTAACAGCTGAGGACACTGAGGTTAGGTTTTTTGGTGGGGCAGGAAGAGGATCTATGGGAAGAGGGTTAACCTCTCAAGTTTATATGCAAAACAATGATATTTATTCAAGGTCACACAGGACTAAGAATAAATTAGAAAGTGTATCAAGAAGTAAAATGAAATCCAATTTAAGCTCTCCCAGAGGGGGAGGAGGGAACTGGATAGGGTCTGTACTACTTTAAAAACGTACTACTGGATAGCGATTTTCATCATGTAATTTTTAAATATTGGGGGAATGCCTGTGTCCCAGGCACTGAACTGGATGCTAGGTCTATAAAATGATCAGGCACAGTTCTTACCCTTTAGTTGCTTACAGGCTAGTGGCTCTTTGGCCGGGAAACCATCCATTATATACTGTGCAACAGGGGCTGTGACAGAGGGGAGCACATTGGATGTGAGGGCAGTCTCTTGTTCTAGGTGGGGGTTGGGGAAGATCAAGAAAAGCGTCCCAGAAAAATGCAACATTTGGTCCGAGTGCTGACAAACTAGGGGACCATCAGTCAATTGGATAAAGGATGGTGGGGCTGGTGAGGAAAGGGGACCAACAGGGCATTGCAGGAAAGCAGCACAGGCACATACACAGAGACTAGTGAAAGTAACACATTAGAGGAAGGATAAATCATCAAGAAGTAAAAATGAAATGAATATATGGGTGAAAAGGCCTCTGTCTGCTTCTGCTGTAGGTTAGTCAAGTATTTATTAGTGTTTAGGAAAAAAGCAGGGCTGTGTGGGGTGCGGTGGAGAGGGCACACTAAACATGCTATGACAAGGGTTAACTCCCTCCTCTGACACTGTCTTACACTGCCACTTTTTTCCTAGTTTAGATTTGTCCTTAAGGAACAATCTTAGTTTTTCAAGAATCATGAGACACACCATTTTCCGTATTACTTAGGGGAAAAAAAGTTGTTTCTCTTTAATATGGGGGGAGAGGGTAATGGAGATTTAGTGAGGCTAGAGAAGGAGTTGTTTACTCTAGTTCGGCCTTGATGAAAGATTTATTTCAGGGAGACAATCAGAGGACAGAATAGGCTCTGAGGCTCCACCAACTAGAAAAAAGAGGACAAAGATCAACCGATGTAGCAAATACATTCCTGCCTGAGTGAGCTGAGAGCAACCTCCTGGGCATTCCTTCATGCTCTACACAACATGTTTTAAAAGGATGCAAGCGATAAGATCCATACTAGTGCCCTAAAAGGCTAATCCCACTCATTACTCTTCCCAGGGGAGTTTTCCACGATGCTTAGCTTAGCATCTCTGCAAAAAAAAATCCTCTCTCTCTCCATCGTTAAACACCTTCAAATACACATGTGTATACCTGCTTGAGCAAACCACTTGCTCTGGCTATAGGTCTGACTCTTTCCCCAAAAGTTCTTACACCTAGACTCTGACAGTATCCAACACAGACTCTGGTGTCCATTTACTTGGTTCCAATCCCGACTTAGCCTCCAACCCTGGGATCTTGGGCATGCTAATGAAATTCTCTAAGCCTTCATTTTCTCATGTGAAAATAGAGACAATCAGCACCAACCTCGTGGGCGTGCTGTGAACAGTCGGGTGCTGATGCACGGTGTAGCACATTTCAAGTACTACTCTTGAGCAGCAGTTCTCAAAGTGTTCTGATGGACCAGGTTCTCCTTGGACCAGGAGCATCAGTATTACCCTCAAAATTGTGAAAGATGCAAATCCTCAGCCCCTACCCTAGACCTCCTCAATCAGAAACGCTGAAAAGAGTGTCTACCAATCTGGTTTTAAGGAGTCCTCCAAGTAATTCTGATGCATGCTCAAGTCTGAGAACAACTGCTCTGGAGTAATGCTCTGAGAGTTACCTTAACAGTATGGATGTCCTGGGGGCATTACCAATTTCACAATACTCTGTCTTGTATCTTCCACAAATTGGCAAAATGTCTCAGAAATTTCAATTTTTCAGCATCAGAACTCTATCTCCCAGGCACCCTGAAGTGGCACAAAAGTGCTTTGTCAGATCACATTTTCTGCAGTGACAGAATGCTGTACCTGCACCGTCCAATAATGAAGCCACTAGTCACATGTGGCTATTGAGCATTTAAAATTTGGTAAGTGCAAATGAATAACTGAATGTTTTATTTTAATTAGTTTAAACAGCCACATGAGGCTAGCAGCTACCATACTGGACAGCATAGTTTTAGAGAATCAGACAACAGTGGTCCCTAGAATTCTAAGAAAGTACAGTTTGGTTGAATTAAAGAAGAAAAAAAGGAAGAAATAACAGCCTACCTCTTGCTTGACCCTGTGCTTGGTACAGGGGTGGGAGGTACTGCACAGAGAGGTAGAAGCAGCAGCTTTGGATTTAGACAAATTTGGGTTTGAATCCACTAAAACAGCAAGTGTGTTACTCAACCCTTCCTAAGACTCAGTATCCTGACCTGTGAAATGGTGAGCACCTGACCTACTCCCATGGTTACAGAGGTATAAGAAGAGAACGTATGTGAGAATATCTGGCAGAGCCAGACAGATGGTCGGTGCTCCTGGAATACTAGCCCTCCCACCTCCAGGAACTTACAACTTACTTAGGGAGAAAAATATTAAGGTAATTATCAGGAGAAGGATTCAAGACAACACAGGAAAGATATCATACAGTAGTACGTGGATATGGCTTGTGACTGGAGTTCGTGCTGCCTATGGGTTGGGGGATAACATGCTCAGCAGAGAAGGTGGGGAGGGAGCTAAACCTGGAAGGACACAGAGGATTTGCACAGGTGGAAAGGAAGCAAGAGAGTGGGCATGTCCAATCAGATGAGAGGCTCAAACAAAAGCAGAATAACCAAAAACAAGGCAGAAATGAGACACCAAACAAATCAGTTTGGTTGAAATAAAGATTTAAGAAAGGAGGAAAGTGGGGGATAAGATGAGGATAGCAGGTTCACAGCAAATTCTGGAGGACAGTGAAAGTCCACAGGGAGAGGCAGTACATCATTCTGGCCGAGAGCTGAATGCTGGAAGCAGAAACAGATCTGCATTTAAATCCTTGTTTTGCTAGCTGTGTGATCTTGGGAAGATGCCCAGCTTCAGTGTCTTCATCTGTAAAATGGGAAGCATAATAGTACCCACCTCACAGGGTTGTAGTAAGGATTAAAAAGATGTATATATATCAATAAAAGCTTAACCCAGTGCCTGGCAGCTGGTTAAGTGCTCAATAAATGAAAGCTGTTATAATTGAGGAGTTTAGACTTTCTCCTATAGCTATGGTTAACCTTTTTATGTCCCACAGCCCTTTGAGAATCTGATAAAAGTTATGAATTTTCTTGCCAGAGAAGGTACTACATATATTTAAGTTTTTACCTACAATTTCAGGTAATTTATGGACCTCCTGACATCCATTCCACAGATTCCTCCTAGGGGGTTCAGGGCCTCCACGTGAAGAACCCCTGTTCTAGAGTCAGAGGAGGAACTCACTAATTGAGTGCTGTGCCACAGAGGCAGTGCTGACATGAAAGGGTGTGTGAGAAGATGACAGTGGGGTCGGGGAGAGCTCAGCAGCAGGCTAAGTGTCCTGCACCAGTCAGGTCAAACAGGGGAAAGGCAGGTCCCACAAAGGATTCCCCTGAGGTGTTAGCACAAGCCTGCCTTTTCCTGAGAATGCAGTCAGCATGTACCACCTGGACAAGGACAACGACCTAACAAACAGTGCCTTCCCTCTCCTTTTTCTTGGCTTCACCTAAGCCCAGTACCAAGTCTGAGGCTTAACCAAAGCAAAAAAGTAAGACCTTTAGGCCCGCACGTGTGCTCGGTCTTTTACTCCCCGCAGTCTTAACGTTAAACTCTATTCCCTTGATTTCTTTACTTTTAAGTCTTGCTGTGGAATAAGACAGGGAACAAAGAAGAAAAGAATGGAGAAGATGAGAATGGATGCTAATAATGGTAATAATGACAATCATAGCAGTTAACACGTTCTGTGTTCTAAGTGCTATGTAAGTATTAACTCATTTAATCTCCCATGTGGTAGGCACTATCATCATTCCCATTTGACAGATGATGAAAACTGAGGGACTGGAGATGTTAAGTAACCTGCCCAAGGTCACAAATCTCTAAAGTGGCAGTGCTGGGATTTGAACATGAGCAATCAGGCTCTTAGCCCAGGTTCTAATAAACCATTGTCTTTTTTTTTTTTTAAGATTTTTTTTAATGTGGACCATTTTTTAAGTCTCTATTGAATTTGTTACAATATTGCTTCTGTTTTATGTTTTGGTTTTTTGGCTGTGAGGCATGTGGGATTTTAGCTCCCCAACCAGGGATTGCATCTGCACCCCCTGTATTGGACGGTGAAGCCTTAACCACTGGACGGCCAGGGAAGTCCCATAAACCACTGTCTTGACAGGACTTTGCGTCTACCAGAGAAGACAGGTGTGAATATGTGACTGACATCAGAGGCTAAGTTTCAATTTCTCCTCCTCTGTATTTTTGTGCCAACACCCCAACAGTAATCTGGGGTGCTTGTGAAAGACACACCCCAGGAAATCCGCTGTCTCTATCAGCAGCTACAAGAAAAGCCCTTACCTTATCAACCAGGTCCCAGGCAGTAACATCTTGATGTGCCATCACTGACACCTCACAGGTGGACATCTATGAATAACTAAAAGATGTCCTTCCTGCCTATTACCTCTTTCCTCTGGAAATGTAGGTAGGGGAAGAAGTTAAGGAAGCAATGAGAACTGGGGTTAGTGTTCCTTCTAGAAAGGGAGGAAATGTAATTTAAATCTCAGATGCCCTTAGAGAGGAACACAATTTATCACTTCACCAGCAAAGACACTCTATATCTGTATTCTGGGGTTGAATTCAAACTCAAATACATTGAGAACATACACCAGAGAGTAGAAACAAATCAGGCTACAGCGGAGAGGGGAGCTGTAGTTCAGACACCTTTAAAGGAAGAGGCCTTGCCTGTCTCCCAGAAGACCTGCATTATCCCACTCTGTAGATCACAGCAGTGATTGGCTGTGAGAACCTTGGAGCCAGGGTGGCCAGGACAGGGGATGCAAATGGGATAGCAAAGGTTAACACTGCTGCACAAAATAAGACAAGGTCTCCCTAATCAATTTGGGAAAGGGTGGGTTAAACAGGTTTATTTTCTCTCAGTCTTCTTAATAGGGTAACGGGCATCCTAAACTATTGAGAGCCTTTGTAAAGTCACCTGGCCTAATCTTTTACATCTACAGCATCCCTGAAAGGAAGTACTTCGGTTTCTACTTAAAAACTTCCAGAAATGGAGAGGCCACTCCTCATATTTCATAAATAAGAGACCCCCCCCCCGCAAACATCTTAAAAGTTGGTTCTGTGGTTTCCTCCAGGATTGGATCATATGCCACACTCAGTTAAGAATCCCACATCTCTACAGGAAAGGAATAAGTCTTGCAAGAAACTACTACCCACCAGTCAGTCTACCTTCCTCCCTCAAACCCACTGGTCCACATCCCCAGGCCTGAATCCTCCGTCCCACTGCTGGAAGCACACCAATGTAGCAATAACTGAAGTTGGCCCTTACCTGGGGGCTGTGCCTCTGGATATTGAACTGGGGGTTGCCTGCGAAATGGTCACAATGTCTTCGTCCCCTCCATCCTCATAAAAGCTTGCTAGGGCGAGCTGAAACAGAGAGGTAGTAACTTGGGATCCTTAAACAGGCCTTCATCTAACACATCTCCTTTCATCTCCTTTGAACACAAAGGAGCAAAGACACAAAAATATGGCCCACGCTTACAAGGCAGTCTGCATTTGGGGGGGCCATAGAAAATAAGACCAAAAGGTAATGGCCCAACTACTTGTTTTCATATTACCTGAAAAAAATTCCACCTACTAAGGGGAAAAGAAGGCAAGAATGAAAGTTGGGATGGAGACACTCCTCATTCTCATTTTCATTAGGAAATGTGATCTAGTAAAAACAGTGTACATTTATTGAGCACTTATTTATGAGCCATGTTGTCCTGAGTACAACTCTACCTGTGTTAACTCATTTAATCCTTAAAGAACCCTAGGTAGTTAGTGCTATTACCATCTCATTTTATAGCTGATAGAGAAGCACCGAGGAGTTAAGACAGCTGTCTGAGGTTACACAGTTGGTAAGGAGTGGAGCCAGGCTCGAGCCCACGCAGTCTGCTCGGGCCCTTACTCTCAGCATTCAGGTGATAGCCAGGAGCTGGGAACTGTGAGGTCAGTGCAGATTGCTACTTTCACTTTCTCTCTGAGGCTGTTTCCTAATCTGTGCAATGGGGACACCCATCCCACCAACCCTGCAAAACGGATGAGAGGATCCATTAACATTTATGCAGTCATGTCTTAGCTCTATACATACGGAAGGAATAAGGGCCTCTTTTGGCCATTTGTAACTGGATGTTTCTCGCATGGACTCAGTGCACAGGTATTTACTTATCACTTACTTTGCACAAAGAAGTAAGAGAGCAATGAGGTCTACAGAGGTGAAAAGACACGGCTCTTGTCCTCAAGGTCACCACCTTTTAGGAGGCAGTGAGCTGCTGTGGGACATAACCAGCCTGTTGGAAGCAGCGTGCCTTTACAGAACACGCTTTAGCAGGCCTGCCAGGAGGCAGTATGCTGCCGTGGGACATGCACTGAACTGGCATTGAGGGGTGTCTACATTCAAGTCCTGGGCAAGTCATGTCACATGCATGAGCCCGTTTCCCCACTAACAGCATGAGGAGACTGGGACTGATGACCTGCCACCTGTTTCAGGCAGAAGCTGCATTTTGTATTTCTGCCCAGCACAGGAGCCTTACACTGTGTGTCTGTACAGGTGTGATGCTTTATGTAACTCTTACACTTTCGGGAAGCGTATAAATGGTGAAGTCAGCAGACACAGTTCAAATCCTAATCCCTGGGTGTGTGACCTTGGGTCTATCACTTGACCTCTGAGCTTCCAATTCATCTATACAACTGAGGAAGTTTTCTTTACCTCATAGTGTGGCTAGGATTAACTGAACCATCATACGTAAAGTGCCAGGGTACATGGTGGTTAAGAGCTTGGGCTCTGGTATCAGACAGAACTGAGTTCAAATGCCATCTCTTCCACTTGGTAGCTAGTAAGGCCTTGCGCAAGTTACTTAACCTCCCTAAACCTCAGCTTCAAAATGCACAGGTTAAACGACTTAAGACACCTAAAGCAGTTAGAACAGCACTTGGCTCATGGCAGGCACTCAATAAATATTCATCATCATCACCTACCTAAGACGTAGGCTGGCCAACAACATGTATGCAATTCTTCCTACAATTAATTACTGAGTGTTTATTACGTGTCAGGCGTTTTTCCAGGCACAGGGGATTTAACAGTTTACAAAAATCCCTGCCTCGTGTAGCCTATCTTACTGTCTTCTTAACTAATAAATATTTAACGTATACTTAATACATGCTGGTGAACTAGACGATAAGCTCCACGAAAACTCCCATTTTACAGAAGAGTTACTTATTAAAGATGAATAGCCCCCACTACCCAGTTTCTCCCAGCAATTAGGTAGGAGGGGGCGTGGGCCAAGTCCTGGGCTGGGCTTCTCCCCTGTCCTGAGGCCGGGGCTGCTCCACCAGGGAGTTGGTCAGTCGGGCCGGGCCTGCAGCCGAGACTCGGCGCGGCAGCCACGCCCCCAGGCTCCCCCTCTTCACGCGGGCTGCGGCAGTGCCCCAAATCTCGCTGACCCGAGAGCCAGGCAGAAGAGAAAACTGAGGCCGGGTAGAACAGGTAGGGGCCGTAGCTACCCCGCGTTTCCCCAAACCCAGGCCAAGCTGGCGACGCGTGGCAAGCGGCCCCAGGACCCTGAGGCCTGGGTCGGGCCGCGGCCCGGCGGGATGACTGTGCGCTTCGGCCACCGCGAGCTTGTCGCGCCAGGCGCCCGCGCCCCGCAGTCCCCAGCCCGCCCGACGCGGCCCGCCTCGCGGCGCTACCTGCAGGTCCCAGCCGGCCGACTCCAGGAAGAAGCGGGCCCGGTCCTCCTCGGTGCCCGTCACCGCCACGAACTCCCTCAGCGAGTCCTGTCGCTCCGCCGCCATCTTAGCCCCGGGCGCCGCCCAAACCGCTCCGGGCGCCGCCGCACAGCCTCAGCCCCGCCGGCGCGTTCCGCCCACCGGTCAGCCCTGTCCAGCGGAGCGGCGCCCGCCCGCAGGCCCCGCCCCATGCGGTGCCTCACGCAAAGCCTTCCGTGCGAGAACTCCGCCGCTCCGCGCCCTCTGGCGGCCGTAGCGTGGACCCTCAACCTAACAGCGGGGGTGGGAGCGCGGGGAGGATGAGAGGAGGGGCGGGTCTTCCGCTGTGTACCTGTGGGATGAAAGATCCCGAAAGGAGTCAGTTTCACAATTATTCATTGAGTCGTTTCTTCATTTCATTAATTTATTCATTCGTTCATTCACTTGTTCAAATATTTACTGAGTGGAATCAAGGACCCGTTGCTCTTCCACGGCTGGGGATCAGCAGCGAGCAAAACAAAGTCCCTGCCTTCTTGTTGTTCACATTAGAGAGCCTTGAACAAGTCACTCTTGCCTCCCAACCCTTCCGTTGCTCCCCATCTCAATCTGCTTAAAAAATGTCTCAGGGCCTGCAAGATCCCTGTGAGATGTGTCAGCTCTCCATCTCATCTCCTAGGCTTCTCAGTATTTCCTCTGCTCCAGGCACACTTCCTTTCTTGCTGTTCCTTGAAGGTGCCAGATGCGTATTTGCATCAGAGCCTTTGTGCTCCCTTTGCCTGGAACACCTTTCACTCTCTGGTGGGCAAGGTGCTCCCTCACTTTCTTCAAGTCTCTCAGACACAATCCCGTCTTAGAGGTCCTCAGCTTCTTTGCCCTCTTGCCTCTCACCACCCTGCCTGAAACGCTCTTCTCTTCCTCTTCCCCTGCTCATCCTTCTGGTCTCAGTTTAGGTGTCCCCTCCTCAAGGAGGCCTTTCTACATACCCAGGCTCTGTCAGACGGTCCCCAGTGTATGCCCTCTGGTGCCATGTTAGATGTCTGCCCTCCCCAAGGGCCATGATCCCTTTGAAGAGCAGGGTCTCTGGCTTAAGAGCACATGCCCTGGACTCAGCCTGGGGTTGAAGCCCAGCTGTTACTACCTGTGTGATCTTGGGCAGATTATCTCTCTAAGCTTCCATTTCCTGATGTGTAAAGTGGAGCTCCTCACTTCACTGAAGTGGAGTTCCTACTTCAGAGGGAGGTGTGAGGATTCAATGTGAACTGCTGAGAGCAATGTTTGATACTTAGTGAGGCCCCAGCAAACGTTAGCTGTCATTTTATCTCCCGTGACCTGCAGTCACTGACATTAAACAGTCACTTACTGACTCTTTGCTGAATTAATAAAGGAGTGAATAAATGAAACCTTGTGTGTTTGCATATCCGGGTGAGAAATGCAGGGATCAAAATCTGAGGACAAGGATGCTGGGCAGGTTCCTGGACCCCCAAGGAGTATTGAGCTGACTGTGGGATATGACCTAATTTCAATAAATAAAAATTTTCATTTTCCATAAAACAGATGCCTTTGTGACTAGGAAAAATGAGAGACCCACAAACATACAGTCTCGAAGTGATGTGGCTACAGAGTCACTGCCTTTAGTGTTCACTATTGCTGTGGGCTGCGCTATTGCTAGACAAGCTGGGTGACGAGAGCAGGCCTCTTGCCCTCTCTGGGCCTCTGGGCCTCAGGGCCTACACTGTACAAGGTAGGAGGTTGGAGGTGGGCCAGCCCAGTGTTCACAGCCTTCTCAGACCCATTTCCATAACAAACATTTTGTGTCACCCCTTTACTGCCTTAAATGGAATCCAGAGATAATAAAACTGACCTACATGCACTGAGAAAACCAATATCATGCCCTAACTGGAGAAAAGAAAGGATAGTAATTGGAATAAAATGATCTGTATTTCAATCCTCAGGTATAAGAACAGTACAAAGCAAAATGAAGCAGTTAGATGCTGGCCTCTACGTACAGGGCTGTATTATGGTTGATTAAAATGTTGTTAGTGTGCTGCTGTGGGTGATGTACTTTTTCAAAATGGTTAAAAAAAAAAGCCTCAGTAAGATTATGAACAACCCAAAGTTCAGTCTTCCCTTGATGGACACAGCAGGTGCGTTCCTGGGAAATTTGGTATATATCAAAACCGTGCAAAAAATACTTTTAAGTTTATATGTTAAATGAATTAGGGTCTAGGTTCACTTTATTAAAAGCAGATTTTCAGCTGCACTAGGTCCTGGTGGGATGTGTGGGAGGAAGGACCGTTTTTTGTGGCACGACTATCTCCTTTCCATTGCAGGGCATCCAGCACCAGCCCTGGTTCCCAGTTCCTTCCCCCTTCATCGCTGTGTCCACCCCAGATGCCCTCCAACTTCCCAGAAAGTCCAAGAGCCTGGGGGCTCACTCTACACTATGCTCATGCTCAGCTGCAAGCAAGGTCTTTCCACCCTGGAAACTGACTGATGACTTGCCCCAGCTTAAAGGTCTGGAGGTGACCGGCTTCCCATGATCCAGCTCCTCAACTGGTATTTGAGTCCCTGATTCCAGCTGTCACCCCTCTTCACTTTTGTGCCCCTGGGAAAACCCTTTCTTACTCCAGGGCATCCCTGGCCCCTCCTCCAGAGGCCTCTGGGTATCCTTCCCCTGTAACATTACCTGATAGCTAATGTTTATTGAACACTTACTATGTCCCAGACACTCTTTTTTTTTTTTTTTTTTGCGGTACGCAGGCTTCTCACTGTTGTGGCCTCTCCTGTTGCGGAGCACAGGCTCCGGACGTGCAGGCTCAGAGAACATGGCTCACGGGCCTAGCCGCTCTGTGGCATGTGGGATCTTCCCAGACCGGGGCACAAACCCGTGTCCCCTGCATCGGCAGGCAGACTCTCAACCACTGCACCACCAGTGAAGCCCCCAGACACTCTTAAAAGAACCTTAAATACACTAACTTACTCATCCTCATGACAACTCTATGAAGTGAGTTCTATTATCATTTCCATTTTATAAATGGGGAACCCTAGATTCCTAAATGAGTTTGAATCCAGGCATCTCAGATATGAGCCTTGTGTTCCCAACCACTACACCAACCCTGTCTCTCTTTGGCCTATAGGACTGTGCTTCCATGGTTGGTTTCTGGACGCAGCTCCAGATGATCTGACTGGAGGTATTTAGGGCCACAATTTGATTAGAAGGGAATGTGAGGGTGTGAAGTTGAAACTACATTTTCATAACATTTATCTAAATGTCCTTAACAAAACTGGGTGGGGGGTGGTGCTGAAGGCCCTGCCACCTACCTACTTCCAGCCCCTCCCCCTGCCCCTCCCCCCCCCGCCTCCACCCCCAAGTCCCACAACCACTACCAGCTCCAGGCTCCCCCCAACCTTGAAGATCCACCACCACCCGCTCCTGACCCACCCAGCCCCACCCCTTTCTCCCATAACCCCACTCCCAGTACTACATGCTCCCCCACCCTTCAAAGCCCACTTCCTCCCAAAGTTTCATTCCAGTCCCCTCCAATTTCATCCACACCTTTGTTCCCATCCTGGCCTTACCCCGGTCCCACTCTCTTAGTTCCAACTTCCATCACCTGCCTGGCATGTTGTCAGCCTTCAGCTACTTTTTATGACGGAATGTAAGGGGCTACAATAGTGAAAAGTTAGGTTCCTGCCCTCAGTGAGCTCAAATTCTACTGGGGACAACTAATAATCATCAAGGAAATAAATACACACACACTCACATTTACACGTAGCAGTAAGTGCTGAGAAGAAAACTTAAGCTGCAAATGGGAAATGAGAAGGAGGAAGATGTCGTGGTGGAGGGGGTGATCTCGGGAGGCTTCTTGAAGGAAACAGTTATGTAGAGACTTGGCTGAATTAGGGAATGTGTGTGGCCAAGGCCCACGTGGGTGCCAGACTGGAGTCAGTTTAAAGGGTGGTGGTGGGAGATAAGCTGGGGGACCAGACTATGAAGGAGATTTTCAGGGGCAGAGAAGGCAACCACCTCCAGTTATTTCAGAGGCCCAGTTCCATGCTATTAGTTTCCCATGGCTGCTGTAACACATTACCACAAATCTGATGGCATAAAACAATAGAAATTTATTCTCTCCTATTTCTGGAGGCCAGAGTATGAAATCAGTATCACTGGGCTGAAATCAAGGTGTTAGGGGGCCATGCTCCCTCCAGAGACACTGGGGAGAATCTGCTCCTTGCTTCTTGTGGCTGCCAGCATTGTTTAGTTTGTGGCCGCATCACTCCCATCTCTGCCTTTGCGGTCACATTGCTTTCTCCTCCTCTTCTGGGTGGAATCTCCCTCTGTCTCTCTCATCAGGACACTTGTGACTGCATTTAGGGCCCACCTGAATAATTCAGGACCACTGCTCCATTTATAGATCTTTAATCACATCTGCAAAGTCCCTTTTGCCATATAAGTTAACATTAACAGGTTCCAAGGATTAGGACTTGGATATCTTTTGTGAGAGGCATTATTCAATTTATTATATCTACCCTTTCTTCTGATATCTGGTAATTCAATGATTTATTCAATTCTCAGTGCAGTGTAAACCTTGACACTTGTTTCTTTTTCCTTTTTTGTAATGCGATTATCTGATTTAAGTTTTGATTGTTGAGGCATCCATTTCAAAGAGGCATCCCCTTCAATGTGTTTATCTTGAATAAAAACATTGCCAGCCACAGGGCTAGATAAAGAGTCAGGCCATCTTCCCCCATAGAGGTTCCTTTGTTTTAGAGATCTTGTTTGTTTTCAGTAACTGATCATCAGAGCTACCAGTTGTTTTTTTTTTTTTTTCTCTTCCTGGGCTTTAAATTCCCACTCTTAAGTTTTAAATTACCAATAAAGAGTGAGCCCACAAAATCATGAACCCCAATAAAACAGAACCCCAGGTGCTGTCTCTCTCTCTCTCTCTTTCTCTTTCTCTGTGACCTCGTTGTATGGCTCCAGGAATGCTGTGTAATTTCCAGGTCTTGTAAAGTAATAAGCCTCTGTGTCTTCAAAGTTCCCTGATGGGTATCACTGAAGGGCATCTTGCACTCATAATACCAACCACAAGGGCCAGTCCAACCACAACACTGGTTATTGATATGCTGAAACTGGCACAAAACACTCAGACTAAATTAATGGCCCCTTAGACTTAGTATTATTCCAGCTGCTTTTCTGTTTGTTATGATGAAAAACATCCAGACTAATCCACTTCCCCACCTAATAGGTGCTAAAAATGTTTGTGTGGACAGAAGAAAGGGAGTTTGCATGCACTGAGTGTACACAGAGCACATAGCACATAGTAAGCCCTCAGTCGATGTTGAATTGAATTGCTTATTATACAGTGCAGAGAGTCCACGTGGTTGTCCTCGATGTTCCAGGAGGTGCAATTTGTTATTAATGGTGGACAGGGAGGGAGTGGGGGCTTCAGGATTAGAAATCGGGTGTGTCTGACTCCAAGGAATGCATGCTTTCCCCTACACCAGGGTTTCTCAACTTCGGTACTACTGATACTTTGGACCAGATAACTCTCCGTTGTGGGGTCTGCCCTGTGCATTATAGGATAATTAGCAGCATCCCTGACCTCTACCCACTAGATGACAATAGTACCCCCCAAGTTGTGACAATCAAAAATGTCTCTAGACATTGCCACATACCCCCTGGGGGGCAAAGTATTCTCTTCTTGAGAACTACTGCTCTCCATTATGCTGCCCTAGTGGAGGTGGAGGTATAAAGAAATGCCATTTCATCTGGGAATTGAATTCAGGTGTCCCACGGAACAAGTAAGAAACTGTCTATGCCACAGAGGTGGAGATCACTGGTTATCTACTGATGTTTACTCTCTGATTCTCTAGTGACAGATTTTAGCTGGGCACACCTTGCTAGAATAAAGACTACATTTCCTAGACTTCCTTGCAGCTAGGTGTGACCACGTGACCACATTCCAGCCAATGAGAGGTGATGTGGGCAAATTCCCAGCTGTGACCTTGAAGGGAAGTGTCATTCTCCCCTTCACTACTTCTTTCCCTGGTCTTTCTGCCTGGGATATGGACCTGGTAACAATAAGACCAAGGAATCCTGGGTCTCAATACCAGGGAGTCCCGAATTGCCTGGCCAGCTTATACTGGAATATTACTAGAGAAACCAACTTTCTTCTGATTTGAGCCACTGTTATTTAAGAGTTTTGTTAAACTTGCCAAACCTGCATTCTAACTGTTACAGCCACACAAGTCAGCCACAGGGGAGAAGGAAAGAAGGCAGGAAAGGAGGAAGGAAGGATGTAGATGGAGGGGCACAGGTAGTCTGGTTGGGCTCAGAGACACTCAGGGAAACCTTCTGGGAAGGACTCTGAGCTGCATCTTGAAGGAAGAGAAAATGTGGAGTGGGGAGCAAGGGGGCAAGCCCTCCAGAAGGGGCTGCAGCAGGAGCAAGGGCCTCGAGGAGAGACCCGGGCAAGGCCTTGAAGGACAAGGAGGGCTTGAACAGGCTGAGAAGAGAGAGGACGGCAAATCAGAGGGGAGCCCAGTGCCAAATGGGGAATTTCGCCAGGTGAAAGGAAATCGGGTGTAGGGAATCTGGAGTTCTTCATGAGGCCTGAGGGCAACTGGAGGCTGGAATTGGAGGCAGAGGAATGACTGGGGAGTCCCTGGCCCTCTCTTAGAGGACCCACTCTAGGGCTGACCAGTCATCCATACCCCATGCCCCATGCCAAGATGAGCACAGCTCTGCTGGGCCTGAATTTTTGACATCTTCTTGTCAAGGGTTCCTCCGGTGGGCAGCCAGGGCCAGCAGGAGTGCAGCCAAGGTCACTGCTTTCAGCCCCAGGACCGCAAGAGTGAGCACAGACAGGAGGCCTGGGGGACAGAGAGGAAAGCTCAGGAAGGACCCCAGCTGAGCCCCCAACACCCCACACCTCAGTGCCTCTATGGTGCAGTTGGGTCAAGCTTCTGTATAACCTCTGGGGCCTCATCCTTTTTACCCTGGAAGAGATCAAAGACCTCCCATCCCCCTGTCCCAGGCTCGAAGAGCCTTTGCCCAATATCCTACCTCTACCTTTTTTTTTTTTTTTTTTTTGCAGTACATGGGCCTCTCCCTGTTGTGGCCTCTCCCGTTGCGGAGCACAGGCTCCGGACCGCAGGCTCAGCGGCCATGGCTCACGGGCCCAGCCGCTCCGCGGCATGTGGGATCTTCCCGGACCGGGGCACGAACCCGTGTTCCCTGCGTCGGCAGGCGGACTCTCAACCACTGCGCCACCAGGGAAGCCCCCTACCTCTACCTCTGTCCCAGGCCCTGAGCTAAGCACTTCCTAATTACCTTATATAATCCTCAAGCTAATCTTGCAAGGTAGGATAGCAATCCAGCTTGTATAGATAAGGAGACAGATCCAGAGTGGGGAAGTGATTTGTTCAGGTCTACATGTGTCAAAGTAGTGATGCGACCAAGTGGTTTGGCTCCCAAGAATGGCAGGAACAGGGCTGAGCATCAGGGAAGCTAACCTGGTCACCTCTATTCCAAGTTTGCCCCAGTTATCAAGTGCCCTTGAGTGTACCTTGAGGTGATGTGACAGGCACAGTTCTGGGCACTTGACACATGTGGCCCCATTGGATCTGTACATAACCCCACGAGGTAGGTTCTCTGTTTCTTATCTCCCTTCTTCCCCCTAGATCACAGAGCAGGGCACCAGAGATTCAAGGAGTAAGGCAACCTGTCCATAATCCCACAGCTAGAAAGGGGCTCAATCCAGGAAGCCTGGCTACAAAGCCATGTTCTTCAGCACTGTTATGCACAGCTTCATAGTGTAGCCTTGCTCTGAATCACGGGGAGCTCATCACCTCGTAAGCAATAGTGCCCACTGAACAGTTAGCACTGACTGTTAGAAAGTCTTTCCTTTGATTGAGCTTTAATGTGGTTCTCTGGGTTCTGGTTCTGCAGCTGAGATGGAGTCCTGGGAACTGTCTTAGTGGCAGAAGGGCCCTAGAAGTCTGGAACTGCACCCTTCCCATGGCCAAGCCATCTCTGGCCCCCCTTACCTGTGGGAGCCTGGTTAGTGCCACTGGAGATAGGTACACTCACCTGATGGAAATACCTTGGCTGCACGTTCATTGGTGAATTCTGACTCTTGGAGAGAAGTGTGCTTTGCTGCAAGGGAGAGAAGTGGTCTCACACTCCTCTTTCTTTCTATCACTCCACTTCTTGAGTCCCTGTGTTAGGAGCTGGGGTCCCTGAGATAAGTCTGCCAGTTTCTGCCTGGGATGGGGGCTAGAAGTCAAGCCCTGTAACTATGAAGGACTAGTTAGACCTGCATGAGCCTCTCTGGGGTAGGGACAATGCTTGCTTCATTGCAGTGTCTGCAGCACCTAGTACAGTGTAGAGTAGTCAACAGGCATGCAATAGATGTTTGTTGAATCATTAACAGTCTATAAAAAATTCTGTGGAGCCCAGAATGGGAATAAATTAACTCTGCCTGGGAGAAGGAGAAGATTTCACAGAGGAGGGGCTATTTGTGCTGGGCCTTGAAGGATGAGTAGAAGTTCTCCGTAGAAAAGGAGAAAGCATTCCAGGCAGAGGGAATAGCTTATGTAAAGGCCTTGAGGCTAAGAAGAGCTAGCTTGTTTGGGACATGATGAAATTTTCCTTGTGGACCACCTCCCCCTCTCCCCCAACATCTCCTAAACCACCTGTCTCACCTTTGACTCTCAGCCTGGTGCCCTGTCCAGATAGGTACTGCCTGTTGGGTTTCCTCTGAAACTTTACACAGTAATAAGTGCCTGCATACTCAGTGGAGATGTCACACAGAAGAATGCTGAAATCATTGTTGGAAGCCCGGACTGCCGTCACATTGGGGTAGGAGATGCCTCTAAAATTGTAAACGGCCTCCCGGCTCAGACCAGCTCCCCGAAACCACCTGATGGGACCGGGGGGACCATCTCCAAGCACCGTGCAGTTCAGGACGACAGTGTCTCCAGTGGTTGCCAACACCAGCTCCTGGGGTTGGATGATCCAGAGGTCTGGCTCTGGGTCCCCAGCTTCTGCAGCCAAAGAGAGGACTTTGTTGTTCCTTCTCTCCCTCCACAGTCCAATCATTTCCTCCCTCATATCTACCCTCCCTTTCCTTCCCCTGTTTTCTTCACTCAGTCACTCCCTCCCGCATTCCCTTGTTATTCACTAATTGATTCACCCAGTAAAGGAATTCTCAGTACCTACGATGTGCTGATGCTAGGATTGGGGAAAAGGAAGCTTGCTAAGACCCACAAATGTCCTGCCCTGGAGAAGTTCTCAGTCTGTGGGTGGAGATGGTCCAGAAAATCCCCCTGAGGTTGGAAACCCAGAGGACTGCGGGACTAAGAGAAGCTTGGAAGGAGTCAGAGAAGACTTCCTGAAATGCTTGCATTAAGTTAAAATTAACCCCCCCCACCCCAACAAACGTACATGGATACCCTCCATGTCAGTGGTTTACGGGGGTTTCACAAACATCAATTCTTCTATTTCATCACCTGAATATCCCTTGAAGTAGGAATTTTGTTGCCTATTTTGCAAGTTAAGCACTTGAAGGAGATAGAGCTGAAGTGACTAATTTAAGAACACATTTCTACTGAATGACAGACCCAGGATTTGGGTGTCCAGGTCACCAATGGTGGACTTATAGATAGTATGAGTGGTTACTTGGGGATTAAATGATCAGCCCCAGTTCTTGACTTTCCTCTGATAGTGTGGCACATCCATACTCTTGCTGTGGATTCATGGTGGCCAGGTACACTTCCTTGTCTCTTAACTTTGACCTTAGCCATGTGACTTGCTTTAGCCAATGGGCTGTTAGCAGACATTATATGAGTAGAAGCTTGAAATGTGCTTAGGGTGCTGGGACTTGCCCTCTTGTGCTTCTGCCATCTCCATGAGAAATATGTACTCTGACCAGTCTGGGCCCTGGAATGAGACATGTAGAACAGAACCACCCCAGCTGCCTGTAAATGTGTGAGTGAGACATACTAATTGTTATATGCCACTGAGAATTTGTGTGTGCAGCATGATTGTGGATAAAGGTGACTGATGCAGGGAGATAGATCAGAGCAGAATGCTATGACCTGCAGGGCCTGATACTCACTCTTCACAAGCACAGAGGTGCCCTCATCCAGCTTCTTTCCTGAGCGCTCACTCAAGCCATCAAGTCTCACACAGTGGTAGGTTCCAGCATGTTTCATGGTGACATTGTGGATGTAGATGGAATAGTCACAATTAAGTGGTTCCAGTGTCTTCTGGATCATGGGCATCACCCCGGGGAAGAAGCCATGTTTGAAGTTATAAATTTCCTGCTGGTCCTTGTTGCTCACCTTGACCCATTTTATCATGTCATCAGTGCAGGAGCCGACTACTGTACACCTCAGCAGGAGTGTCTCACCTTCTGCCACCAGCATGGGGCCCTCAGGCTGCAGGACCTGCCACTTACCCCCCTTGCTCTGCTCAGAAGCTCCTGCAACAGAGGAAGCAAGGCCTTGTGCTGGGCTGGAGGGACTTGAAGCCCTAAGAGGCAAACTTAACATAAACCAGCCATCAGCTGGTCAAGAACAATTGCTTAGAACACTTGAAGGGTGTTGTTGGAGAGGGAAGTAAAAGAGGAGATGAGGCAGCTGGCTGGAGAGAGAGAGAGAGAGCAGGGCTATTAAATGGATTACTTATGAGTAATAGATGGCACTTGAGTGCTCACCATGTGCCAGGCAATGCATGTATTATCTCATTTATTCCTCCAACACTCCTTAGAGGCTGGCAGCATCATCCCCATCTTACAACAGAAGACATTGAGAACCCAGGAACAGTTAGGTAGCTTTCCCAGGATCACTGCTAATTGGGCTGAATTTTGCCTCCCCCACAAATTCATATACTGAAGTCCTAACTCCCAGTACCTCAGAATGAGATTTCATTTGGAGATAGGGTCTTTAAATAGGTGATTAAGTTAAAATTAGGTCACATAGGTGGGTCCTAACCCAATATAACTGGTGACCTTATAAGAAGAAGATAGGTTGAACTATGGAGTTTGGCTTGAGACTGGGCACAGAGAAGGAAGGCCAAGCCCTCCCATGGAAGTTCTTCTACACCTGGGTTATGAACAGCAACTCAGGTACTCCCTCCAAGAGCTCTGTGAGGTTCTCCATTTCTGAGAGAAAACTAATGCTCAGGGAGGTGCAGAAACCTGAGGGGAACCATGCATTCAGTAGGTGTCATGGCGAGGATTTGGACTCAGGTCAACTGCCTCAAGATTCTGCTCACTACAAGGTCATCAGCTTTGGGCCCCGAGTTTCCCTTCATCTGTGCTTCCATCAGGCCTTGGGAATAACGTGGTCTCATTCCAAGACTTAAGTTTGTATCACGGTGTTTCTCAGTTGGGAGTGAGGTAGGGGAGTAGAATGAAGCAAACATTCCCTTCTAACAGGATCTGGGAAAGGGTTGTGGAATTCTAAATTCATTTCCCCCCATCTTCAGCTAGGCATGTGCCATTAGCCATTAAGAACTGCCTCACAGCTGTGACCAAGTGACACCCCACATTCAATCCTAGGAATTTCATTTGTCCTTAGTTCCAGGAAGTTTTCAGCAAACACCCACCCCCAAACACCACTATTTGAGTCAGTCAGACCTTGTTCTCTCTAATTCTTTCTAGTGGTTCTTCCCCTGGCCTCAGGTAGTTTCCTCACATGGATGTGCTAAACTGTGCCCATCACTCAGCACAGGGCTGAGAATGATGCCTGCTCCCACCTGTAAAACTGGAAAACCTCATGATCGACAGGGCAATGGGTAGACTACACAGAAGGGAGTACTCTACCTAGAGAGAAGTGCTCTGGTCCCACCTAGCAAATCTAGAAAGCAAGGTCCCCAAATAATAAAATAGAATAACGTTCTATTGTGAGGCTTATAATGCATGTGTAAGTAAAGTTAAGGCAATAACAAAATAAAGGCTGGTGTGGGGAGAATGTTAGTATACCATCATAAGGTTCTTATACTATGTGTGAAATGGTATGATATCACTTAAGGTAGATGTTGATAAATTAAAGAGGTATATTATAAACCCTAAAACAACCACTAATTTTCAAAATAAAGTTATAGCTAATAAGCCAATAAAGGAGAGAAAATAGCATTATAAAAATATTAAATTACCAAATGAAAACAGAAAAAGAGGAAAAAGGGAACAAAGAACAAGTAGAACAAATAAGAAAGTAATAGATTTAGACCTAATCATATCAAAAATTACTTTAAATGTAAATGGTCTAAACATTAGTAGTTAGAGGTTGTCAGATTAGACAAAAAAGTAATATTCAACTACATGTTGCCTACAAGAACTCCACTTTAAATATAAAGGTGCAAATATGTTAAAAGAAGAACGATGGAAACAGATATATCATACTAACACTAATCAAAAGCTGGAGTGGCTATATTAATATCAGATAAAGTAGATTTTGAAGCAAAAAATATCTCCAGGAATAAAGAATGCCATTTGATAATGATAAAGGGGTAAAATAATCAAGAAGACATAAAACCCCCAAACATTTATGCACCTAATAACAGAACTTGAAAGTATATGAAACAAAAACCAACAGAACTGCAGGGAGAAACAGGCAAATCCACAGTTACAGTCTGAGATTTCAATATCCTTATTCAATAGTTGATAGAACAAGTAGGCAGAAAATCAGAAAGAATACAGAAGATTTAAAAATACTATCAACAACTTAGTTTAGTTGATATTTACAGAAAATTGTATCCCCAAATAGCAGGATATACAGTTACTTTCAATTGTACAAGGAACATTTACAAAGATAGTGCATGTTCTGAGTCATAAAAAAGTCTCAATAAATTTAAAGGAATTCAAGTCATGAAAGCATGAACTTTGACCACAATGGAATTAAATTAGTAGAATCAGTAACAGACAGATGCCTGGAAAACTTCAGATGTTTGAAAACTAAATAACACACGAGTCAAAGACAAAATAAAAGGGAAATTAGGAAGTATTTTCATCTGAATGAAAACGAAAACACAACATTAAAGTTGGTGGCATGCTGCTTAAGCTGGTGGATATTTTAGCATTAAATGCTTATTTAGGAAAGAAGAAAAGACTTAAATGAATGACTGTAGTTTCATCTTAAAATAGAAAAAAAGAGCAAATTAAATCAAAAGTAAATAAAAGAAAGGAAACTACAAAGATCTGAGTGAAAATCAATAAAATAGAAAACCGAAAACAATAGAGAAAATCAACAAGAATGAAATCTTTGAGAAAATCATTAAAACTAATACATCTCTAGCCCTTCTGAATAAGGAGAAAAGGAGAGTGAGAGAAAGAGAAAGAGAGTGTGTGACAGTCATAGATAGGTATCAGGAATGAGAGCAGTGACACCAGTACAGATTTTACAGATATTAAAAGGATAATTAGGCATTGTTATTAACAAGTTTCATGGTTAAATATACTTGACAGCACAAACAAATTTCTTGAAAATCACAAACTACCAAAGCTACCTCAAGAAGAGATAAACAGATGTTTCTATCTATTTAAAACATTTAATTTGTTTAAAAAACCTTCCCACAAAGAAAACTCTAAGTCCAGATAGCTTCACTGGTGAATTCTACCATATATTTAGATACAACACCAAAATCTTGATCAATAAAAGAACAAATTGATAAATAAAAATTAAGAACTCTTAAAAGGAGTTCAAAAGACACTTGTGAAAGAAGAAAAGACAAGCTACAGAGTAGGAACAAATCTTTGCAAAGCATACATCTGATAAAAGGTTTGTAACCAGAATATACAAAGAATTCTCAAAACTCAATAATAAGAAACACAATTTAAAAATGGGAGCTGAACAGACCCTCATCAAAAAAATGCACATGAAAGATATTCAACATCATTACACAGTAGAGAAATGAAAATTAAAACTACAATCAGATATCACTACACACCTTTTAGAACGACTAAAATTGAAAAGGCTGACTATACCAAGTGTTGGCAAGGATGTGGGGGAAATGTTATCCTCCTACACTGATGATGAAAATGTAAAGTGGTACAACTACTTTGGAAAACACTTTGGCAGTGTCTTAAAAAGTTAAACAATCACCTACCATATGATCCAGTCATTTTATTCCTAGGTATTTTCCCAAGAGAAATGAAAGTGTATGTTCACACAAAGACTTTTATATGAATGTTCATAGATGCTTTCTTTGTAATAGCCCCAAACTGCGAACAACCCAAATGTCTATCAATAGGTTAGTGGAAAAACAAATTGTGGTTTATCCATACAGTAGCTAGAAATGACTATTGATATGTGCAACAATATGAATGAATCTCAGAATAATTACAATGAGTAAAAGAAGCCAGGCAAACAGGAGTATATACTGTATGATGTTTGTTGTATAAAGTTCTAGAAAATGCAGACTACTCTATAGTGATGGGAAGCAGATAAGCTGCTGCCTGGGGAGGAGGAGGAGTGGACAGGATGAATCACAAGGAAACTTTTATAGGTGTTTGATGTATTCCTCATCTTGATTATCTTGGTAATAAGTTCACAAGTGTGAAATGTCCAATGCCCACAAAACTTGTCAAATTGTACACCTTAAATATGTACAGTTTATTGTATGTCAATTATACCTCAATAAAGCTGTTTAAAAATTTATGAAGATGAAGCTTCTGTGTGTGATGAGAAAGGGAGAACTAATGGAGAAGAGGCAGTGGGAGGAGATGGGGGCTCAGAAAGTCTCATGGTTCTTATCCCAGTTAGGGTGAGTCTGGGGAAGTGAAATAGCAGGGAGGAAACTGGAGCCTGGAATAAGGCCCTGTGCCCCACACCCCTCTCTCTCTCCCTTTCTTGATTCTCCTTCTGTGTTGTCACATGGACTTTGGGAATTGTCCTCGGTGCTTTGTCTCTACCTTGGCTGTGGAGTTGGACCAGTCCCTTTCCCACAGCTCTGGGATTCCTTTCCACCCATTTCCCATCTGCATGCTCTGGTTTTTCATGATTCCTGTTGAGGGGTTCCCTTTTGGAAGCATGATAGAAATCAATATTTTTCAAAAATATTTTGAATATATTTTATCCAAGTTAGTTTAGATATATGATTTCCTAACCTAGTGCCTAACATGTCATGGACACTCAAAAGTCTTTGTGAAATGAGTTAATAAGAATTATGATTCACGGGGTTTCCCTGGTGGCGCAATGGTTGAGAATCTGCCTACCAATGCGGGGGACACGGGTTTGTGCCCCGGTCTGGGAAGATCCCACATGCCGTGGAGCAACTAGCCCCGTGAGCCACAATTACTGAGCCTGCACGTCTGGAGCCTGTGCTCCGCAACAAGAGAGGCCGCAATGGTGAGAGGCCCGCGCACCGTGATGAGGAGTGGCCCCCACTTGCCGCAACTGGAGAAACCCTCGCACAGAAACGAAGAGCCAACACAGTCATAAATAAATAAATAAAATTAAAAAAAAAAGAATTATCCTTCACATTTTCCTCGAGAAAACCAGTTGGAAGAAGAGAAGTGGTGCCCCAAGTCACAGCCAGTGAACAAGGGAGCATCCAGGTCTGACTCCACACCAGGGTCCCACTGGGGCCTCTCTTGGGGGTGACAATTCTCGAGGACCCTAGGTGTGATGAAAAGAATCGAGATCTCATTAGGGCTTGGGGCAGAGACCCACATGGGCAAGTGGTGGAATGAGCCCACTGATAGCCATGCATATTGTCTGGTGGATCAGAGGGTTCTGGGCTCAGAGGGTGAGTTGTACCCAGAAGGCCCAAAACTCAGGAGCTAAATCAGCCTGATCCTGACTTAGAGGAGACATGGGTATGATAATAATAGCCAACAGCTATTAAATCTTTACATCATGCCAGGTATTTATAGACATTATCTCATTGAATCCTCCAAACAAAGAGGTGGGTCCTAGGATTAATCGCATTTTGGCTCATGGATGTTTGATTTGTATCGTTGCACAGAGCCCAAAGCTTAGATGGGCCTCATGATTGCCTTAATGCTCTACTGCTGCTGTCTTAAAATTCTTAATACTTTTTTTTAACGTCTTTATTGGAGTATAATTGCTTTACAATGGTGTGTTAGTTTCTGCTTTATAACAAAGTGAATCAGTTATACATATACATATGTTCCCATATCTCTTCCCTCTTGTGTCTCCCTCCCTCCCACCCTCCCTATCCCACCCCTCTAGGTGGTCACAAACCACCGAGCTGATCTCCCTGTGCTATGCGGCTGCTTCCCACTAGCTAGCTATTTTACGTTTGGTAGTGTATATATGTCCATGCCACTCTCTCACTTTGTCACAGCTTACCCTTCCCCCTCCCCATATCCTCAAGTCCATTCTCTAGTAGGTCTGTGTCTTTATTCCCATCTTACCCTTAGGTTCTTCATGGCCTTTTATTTATGTATTTATTTTTATTTTTTATTTAATTATTTTTTTCCTTAGATTCCATATATATATATATGTGTTAGCATACATATATGTATGCTATATGTTGTTTTTCTCTTTCTGACTTACTTCACTCTGTATGACAGAGGTCCACCCACCTCACAAATATCTCAATTTCGTTTCTTTTTATGGCTCAGTCATATACCCTGAGAAAACCATTATTCAAAAAGAGTCATGTACCAAAATGTTCATTGCAGCTCTTAATATTTTTGTGTGTGTGTGTGTGGTACACGGGCCTCTCACTGTTGTGGCCTCTCCTGTTGCAGAGCACAGGCTCCGGACGCACAGGCTCAGCGGCCATGGCTCACGGGCCCAGCCACCCCGCTGCATGTGGGATCCTCCCGGACCGGGTCACGAACCCGTGTCCCCTGCATCGGCAGGCGGACTCTCAACCACTGCGCCACCAGGGAAACCCTCTTAATACTTTTTGAACAAAGGACCTGTACTTTCATTTTTCACAGGGCTGGGCAAATTATGTAGCTGGTCCTGGGCTGAGCCTCACCATTTTTATATTTAATACAGTACCCCTAGAGAAAGGCTCCAAAGAGCAGTTCTTTGTAGATAGGCATACAAGTGTCTGAGCCAGAACCCGGCGGTATGAGCCCAGAGCCTGGAAGCTTAACATCCCTGTTCTCAGCTCCTCCCTCCCCCTCCATCTTGGTGGGGTCAAGCCCCTCCGACACCTCTCTGTGGGATCAGCCAGGGGTGGATCTTGTTCTGTCCCAGATCCTACTCACCCCAGAGGACAAGGAGTAGTGCCAGCAGCAAGGAGCAGGGAGGTGAATGAGCCAGGCGGGTAGGGGTGGATATCACTGGGGGCAAAGTGTACCTCCCGTGGTCTCCTAGACTGGCCACCATTCTGTTCTCTGATCGGTGTTGGAGTCTGAAGTGAGATTTGTGGGCAAGGCTTTTTCTGCTTCTCATGGCCAAGGCTATTTGGGGAAGTATTTTCACTACCGCAAGTCAAGGCTGCTGTTGTAAGAGGAAGAACCTGGGTGGAGAGGTTTCCGGCTTTCGTGTCTGAGCAGTAGTTCCTGTAATCACCCTGTCAAAGACTTAATGACCTTTTCCAGGCCCTGTCCTTGGCATCCTGGAAGGGAGATGAGCATGGCTGTCACAGTGTGCCCTCAAGTCAGCCTGACTTTGGATCAAGAATTGGGTCTGCCTCTTCCTGGCTGTGTTTCATTTCAAAGTCACTTGTCATCTTTGAGCCTTTGTTGCCTCATTTGCAAAATGGGGACAATAACAATCCCTTCTTAAGAAAGGTGTTGCAGGAATAATATATGTGTGTGAGGGCTTAGCATAATGTAAAGGCTAAACATATTAGCCATCATTATTCATAATATGTAGGAAATAGAGGAGGTGCTATTTGCTTAAGAAGGACTTATTATAAAGCAAGCTTCCCAGAGGCCTTTTAGCATTGCAGAGCGGCACACACTCTCTTCCTAATTGTGTAATCGTGGGCAACTTTCTAAACCTCCCTTTCCTGGGGTCCAAATGTAACACACTTGGATTGTGCAAAAATCTGTGTTTTGTGGCACCTTAATTTTCTGGAATAGATCTGAACTTCCTTGAGACCCCCCCCACCGCCCCCATCATGCTGCCTATCAGGAAGGAAAAGATTAAGTGTGCTAATTAATCCCAGGCTCTTCCAGGTCTGACAGCCTCTTTAGCTGCACTGTCTGGATTCAAATCTTGGCTTTACCCAGATCTGGCTGTGTGACCCTAGGACAATCATTGATCTGTAAAATTAAAATAAAAATATGCTTGCAAGTATGGGGTGGAGTAAGCACTGTATATGCTGCCATCCTTCCCTCTTAGGTTAACTCAGTCTTTTCTAGAAAAAAAAAAAAAAAGCTCAAGCTTTCAGTGCTTCCCTTCTCTCCTAATGCAGATGGTCCTGGGTGCAGAGGAAGCTGAAGTTTCTTTCTGGGGTGGAATAGTGGGCCTTGGGTCTGAACACTGTCTTGGGGTCTGGGTCTGTCTTGGAGGTTGGTCTAGTTTCATCCCTGAGCACTTTTCACTGGGTCTGTTGAGGTGTGGCTGGTCCTGTATGGCCTTTGGGACCTTTCATTGGCACCACTGCTAAATTGCATTGCCTCCTCTACTTGTTCTCCTGTTGAGGAGGCCCATCTATTGGAACCTCTTTGAACAGACCACAGGCCTAGAGAATTCCACCAGACCCTCAGGACCTCCATGTCATCCTCACAGGGGAACTTTTGAAGCAACCACTTATCTCTGTGAATTCCATTCTCAGCTATTTCTTTCATTCTCAAGTTTTTTTAAATATTAGTTTAATTTATTTTAATAGGTAAGGCATTGTATTGGTTAGCTACTGCTGAGTAACAAATCATACAAAAAATGTTGTGACTTAAAACAATAACCATTTATTTAACTTGTGATCCTGTGGGTTAATAATTTCATCTGGGCTCAGCTCCATGGTTCTTCATATCTCTGCTGATTTTTGACTGGTATTGCCTTGCATTCGAGATCTGCAGCAGGTTGGCTAAGTTGCTTTGCTACTGGGGTTGGCTGACTGTTGCCTGGGCCACCTCAGTTTTCCTCCATATGGTTGCTCATTCTCCAGGAGGCTAGTCTGGGCTTGCACAGTTGAGAGGGGCAGTTTTGAGAAAGAGCAGAATTTCTAAGGTACAATGTCACTTCTGCCACATTCTTTTGGCCAAAGGAAGTCACAAGACCAGACCAGATTCAAGGGATGGAAAATAAACTTCACCTCTTAATAAGAGGAGCTGCAAAATCAGATCGCAAAGGGCATGGATACAGGGAGGGGGTAAAGAATTATGTATATTTTTGTAATTTATCACAGGCATCCATGGGTTTCAAAATTCACATGATTTAAGGTCTCCTTCATAGGGCTCCCTAATATTACATTCCCTAGGGTTAACCATGGTTGCAAGTTTCTGGAGACATTCAGTTCCCTCACTATTTCTGAACTGTTGCTCAGATGTCAGGTTGAACGTGGCCCCTTGTGTGGTCTGTGGCACCCTAGGAAAGTTCCTGGACACCCTAAGAAGCCAGGTCAAATCCCTTCCACCTTAGGATTTCTAAATATACTTGGGGTTTGTATACGCCATTCTCACCACACCCCAGAGTTTTGACCCCAGAGTATGGTTGCCAGGACCCTAGCATCTCAACTCCTGCTCTTCCTCCCCCTTTCTTGCCACCCTCATCAAATCATAGGGAAGACATCCCCTTCTTTCTTTCTGTAGGGACTTTCCTAACCTCAACTGTCTTCTGAGCAGAGGGTCTCTTTGTTTTGGCTGGAATCCCTCTGCCCCCCTCATTGAGGCAACAAGTCTTAGGCTCCATCTTTGATAAGGGACAGCTGCACAGGAAGGGACTGGACTACTGTGAGGAGGAAAAATGCACAAGGAAGTACATAAAAAGTATTAAACTTGTCCCTTCACCATAAAAAGGATGCCATATGATTAGCATGTGGGGCACTGGCTCCCAGTAATTTCTCAGTATCTAGGAGCAGTGATTCTCCTCCTGGTTAGTGGACTTGGTACTTGGTTGTTGCAGGAATGGTGGTGTCTACTACTGGCTTGAGGAGTTAGTCTAAATTGTTTTCAACAGGGGCAACTGAGGTATATATAAAACACAAGTCCACACTTAACATTGACTTTTTTCTCTCTGCAAAATTGAAACTTTGTAAAACAACAGCTTCTTCATTGTTTACCACAAAATGGAAAACCCAGTAAGCAGATCTAGGGAAAATATTCAACCTCATCAGCAAAAAAAAAAAAAAAAAGAAGAAGAAAGAAAACAATTTGAAAAACAGCACTGGTGTCCATTCCTTTCTCTGTTCTCCTCTTTATCAGAGGGGCTAAACCCTGGGGACCACATTTTTCAGAACTCCTTGCCAGGTTTGCTTGGGATTCAGTTCTACTGAGGAGAGATGTTTGCATTAGATTTGGAAGGTGAAAGAGAAGGAGAGGCATGATTGCCCCTCTAAAAATGGAGAGGGGAAGATGTGTGGGCATCAGAAGGGGACAAATGTGAGGTTTTGCAGTGGTTCCCACCATAAATCTTCCATAAATCACTTGTAAATCACAGGCAGCTGTGACCACAGGTGGTGGGTTCCTATGAATACTGCAGATTCTTGTTTCTTCAGAAGCTAGAATGAACTAGGGAGCTAAAGCAGTGAGGATGTCCAGTGTTCTGTATGCAACAAATCTCCCAGTTTCCATGAGAATAAAGCAGGATTGCATGGCTTTTTTTTTTTTTACCTGAACTTGAATTCATCTAGCATCATTTCAGCCATTTTCTTTCTTTCTTCCTTCCTTCCTTCCTTCCTTTTCTTTCTTTTTCTTTCTTCCTTCCTTCCTTCCTTTTCTTTCTTTCTTTTTCTTTTTCTTTCTTTCTTTCTTCCTTCCTTCCTTTTCTTTCTTTCTTTCTTTCTTTCCTTCTTTCTTTCTTTTTCTTTCTTCCTTCCTTCCTTCCTTCCTTCCTTCCTTCCTTCCTTCCTTCCTTCCTTCCTTTTCTTTCTTTCTTTCTTTCTTTTTCTTTCTTTCTTCCTTCCTTCCTTCCTCTTTCTTTCTTTCTTTCTTTCTTTCTTTCTTTCTTTCTTTCTTTCTTTCTTTCTTTCTTTCTATTTCTTTCTTTTTTCTTTCTTTCTCCCTCTCTGTCTCTCTGTCTCTCTTTCTTTCATTTTTTGGCCAGGCCACGTTGCATGTGGGATCTTAGTTCCCTGATCAGGGATTGAACCCACGCCCCCTGCATTGGAACAGCAGAGTCTTAACCACTGGCCTGCCAGGGAAGTCCCATTCTCTTTATTTAGAAGAGCATTTGGTGTCTCATTAATACTGAAGCCTCTAGGTCCTTGAACCTGACTCTCTGCTGTTTGCAACTTGTCCTATCCTGTGGCTTGGTTCCCCTTTCTTGTCTATTTTTTCTTATTTTATGTCAAATCCCATGACATGTTTGTTGGTATTGTTTTAATTTTTGTTGAGGTATGACTTACAGAGTAGTGTATGTAAGGGAACAAAAATGTAGCTCACTGAAATTTTAGATTTTTTAAATTTCTGTATACACGCATGTAATCACCACCTCAAGATGCTGAGCTTTTTAAAAAAATAATTAATTAATTAATTTATGGCTGTGTTGGGTCTTCGTTGTTGCATGCAGGCTTTCTCTAGCTGTGGCGAGTGGGGGCTACCCTTTGTCACAGTGTGCAGGCGTCTCATTGTGGTGGCTTCTCTTGTTGTGGAGCATGGGCTCTAGGCAAGCAGGCTTCAGTAGTTGTGGCACACAGGCTCAGTAGTTGTGGCACATGGACTTAGTTGCTCTGCAGCATGTGGAATCTTCCTGGACCAGGGCTCAATCCCATGTCCCCTGCATTGCCAAGTGGGTTCTTAACCCCTGTGCCACTAGGGAAGCCCCTAGTTTCATTCTTTTACATGTAGCTGTCCAGTTTTCCAAGCACTGCTTATTGAAGAGGCTGTCTTTTCTCCATTGTATGTTCTTGCCTCCTTTGTCATAAGTTAGGTGACCATATGTGCATGGGTTTATCTCTGGGCTTTCTATCCTGTTCCATTGAGCTATATTTCTGTTTTTGTGCCAGTACCATACTGTCTTGATTACTGTAGCTTTGTAGTATAGTCTGAGGTCAGGGAGTCTGATTCCTCCAGCTCTGTTTTTCTTTCTCAAGATTACTTTTGCTATTCAATGTCTTTTGTGTTTCCATACAAATTGTAAAATTTTTTGTTCTAATTCTGTGAAGAATGCCATTGGTAGTTTGATAGGGATTGCATTGAATCTGTAGATTGCTTTGGGTAGTATAGTCATTTTCACAGTATTGATTCTTCCAATCCAAGAACATGGTATATTTTTCCATCTCTTTATGTCCTCTTTGATTTCTTTCATCAGTGTTTTATAGTTTTCTGAATACAAGTCTTTTGCCTCCTTAGGTAGGTTTATTCCTAGGTATTTTATTCTTTTTGTTGTGATGGTAAATGGGATTGTTTCCTTAATTTCTCTTTCTGATTTTTCATTGTTTGTGTTTAGGAATGCAAGAGATATCTGTGCATTAGTTTTGTATCCTGCCACCTTACCAAATTCATTGATTTGTTCTAGTAGTCTTCTGGTGGCATCTTTAGGATTTTCTATGTATAGTATCATGTCATCTGCAAACAGTGATAGTTTTCCTTTTCTTTTCCAGTTTGGATTCCTTTTATTTTTTTTTTCCTTCTCTGATTGCCATGGTTAGGACTTTCTAAACTATGTTGAATAAGAGTGGCGATAGGGGACATCCTTGTCTTGTTCTTGATTTTAATCCAAATGCTTTCAGTTTTTCACCATTGAGAGTGATGTTTGCTGTGGGTTTGTCATATATAGTCTTTGTTGAGCTAAGTTCCCTCTATGCCCACTTTCTGGAGAGTTTTTATCATAAATGGGTGTTTGGGGTTTGTTTTTGTGGGTCTTTTTCTTCTCTTATGTTTCCTGCCTGGAGTAGTTCCTTTAGCACTTGTTGTAAAGTTGGTTTGGTGGTGCTGAATTCTCTTAGCTTTTGCTTGTCTGTAAAGTTTTTGAGTTCTTTATCGAATCTGAATGATATCCTTGCTGGGTAGAGTAATCTTGATTGTAGGTTTTTCTCTTTCATCACTTTAAGTATATCCTTCTGGCCTGAAGAGTTTCTCTGAATAATCAGCTGATAACCTTATGGGGATTCCTTTGTATGTTATTTTTTGCTTTTCCCTTGCTGCTTTTAATATTTTTCTTTGAATTTAATTTTTGTTAGTTTGATTAATATATGTCTTGGTGTGTTTCTCCTAGGGTTTATCCTGTATGGGACTCTCTGTGCTTCCTGGACTTGGGTGACTATTTCCTTTCCTATATTAGGGAAGTTTTCAACTATAAGCTCCTCATTGCTGCACCCGGGCTTTTCTCTAGTTGTGGAAAGCAGGGGTTACTCTTCATTGTAGTGCACAGGCTTCTCATTGCGGTGGTTTCTCTTGTTGTGGAGCACTGGCTCTAGGCGTGCAGGTTTCATTAATTGTGGCTCACGGGCTCTAGAGTGCAGGCTCAGTAGTTGTGGCACACGGGCTTAGTTGCTCTGCGGTATGTGCGATCTTCCTGGACCAGGGCTCTAACCCGTGTCCCCTGCATTGGCAGGTGGACTCTTAACCACTGTGCCACCAGGGAAGTCCCAAGAACCAGAAATTTATAGAAACTTGATATATGGCAAAGTAGCAGTGCAGATCAGTGAGTGCTGGATAATTTACCATTGTGGAAGAAAAAAAATAAGATTTTAATAAGGTCCCCACTGATAATACACACACAGACAGACACACACGAAAAATACAGTGTGATCAAAGTCATAAATGGAAAGAGCAAAACTTGATCAAGAATTGCAAATCTTTTTTTTTTATAACAAAAGCTCCAAATGATACCAACAGTACGATTTGTGGACCACACCAGAGGAAGAGGGACTCTCCCATATGTGCCAAGGAAGCAAAGATAAGAATATTTGTGCAAAATTATAGTAACAAAACTTTAGATAAAGCTTCAATATCTATCACAAGAAGAATCAATACATTGTGGCATATTATCACAATAGAAACTATAGAGTAGTGGAAATTAATAAAATAGAGCTACATACATTAACATGAACAAATCCCACACTTTGCTAAGTACAAAAAATAAAAGTTCCAGAATGTTGTATACAGTATAATAGCATCTATATGAAATTTAAAACATGCAAGTAATATTACATATTGCTTAAGGATTTATAGAGATATTACAGAAGTACAAAATCATGATTGAGCTTATAAATACCAAATCCGGGACAGTAATTTTAAAAGGAACAAAAGACCATGATAGGAAAATGTTAACAGTTTGCAAAGATAGGTAGGTAGGTCCATGGATATTTTATATATATATATTTTTGAGGTATGCGGGCCTCTCACTGCCGTGGCCTCTCCTGTTGCGGAGCACAGGCTCCGGACGCACAGGATCAGTGGCCATGGCTCATGGGCCCAGCCGCTCCGCAGCATGTGGGATCTTCCCGGACTGGGGCGTGAACCTGTGTCCCCTGCATCGGCAGGTGGACTCTCAACCACTGCGCCACCAGGGAAGCCCAGATATTTTTTATATTATTCTTTATAAACTTCTGGATAGAAAAATGCTTATTCAACTTTGTGATTTTAAGTATATATGTGTTGAAGTGAAATCAGACTTGCAAAAGCTGAGGATGAATGTAAAAAGTGCTCTAAAAATTAAGGGTTGTTCATGATCAGGGGCACAATGGAAACCTGTTCGCTTGATCTGCTTGATTCTCTTTGGCGTGCAGGCAGGGCCAGTTTGAAGCTCAATGCATCAGGGTCAGACATTCCAGATCTGCATGACCAATGTCTACCCTTGACTCAGCTCCAAAGCTCAGACAGAAGGAACATAGGAGGGTGTGTGGAAGGGAGCATGTACGTGGTGGGGACAGCAGAGTGAAGTTGGGGGCGGTCTTGGGTTACCTCTAGTCTGATAGCTTCTCTCCACTTGAGGCCCTTGCACAGGGCAGGAGGTAGTGTATCCCAGGGTATGCAGGAGCTGTAGGGGAAAACATTCATTCATTAATTCCAGTGTTTTTTTTTTTTTTTTTTGAGCGCATACTCTATGGCAGGCACTCTTGTCCTGGGTTCATGGTGCTGATCAGAAATGAAGACCCTACTCATTACACCCCAATACCTCTTTCTGAGTTCTGAATTCTCTCCCATACCCACATTCATCTGTCTCACTAGTCAACACATCCAAGTCCCCCAGAAAAGTTCCATTAGTTGATTTTAGCAATACTCTCCTTATTCATTCCAAGGATATACCTGTGATAACTGAATATACAACAGTTTATGGAAGGGCTCTTTGGAGTCTGGGTCTCAAAACTTGGACCTTTATCCCGCTTTTACACCTTGGACCCTCACCTCCAAGTTTCCAAGGAACTTAATAGGAGAAACTTCAAATTCCAGAGCACTAAATAGTGAATGAGAGTTGGAAGCCTCTGAGAATTCCGAGACACATTTGGAAAAAATAAGATTGTTCATGACTCTCCCTTGAGGCTGGATCGCCCTGTGATTTTCGGGCTTACCCTGGATTCCTCTTGCCAGCCCAGAAAGGTGGCCCTGATCTCCCTCCCAAGGACAAAGGTTGCCATCAACTCACCTGTTATAGGTTCCACCACCTGTGGAAGTAGGTGACCATGAAAGTAATTATGAGCAGGTTTTTGAAGCCCAGGAGGAAAGCCACAAAGTTAAGGGCAGGAATACCTGGTCCTAAGAGCCAAAGTGCAGATGGGATAACAAATGGGACTCTGTGAGTTACTACCTCACTCCACTTGGAGACAGAGTTGACCTAGTTGCTCACTGTTGTAGAGGCAAACTTACCTGTGGTCCCAATGGGATTTTATGTGCCGTGGGCTGCTACAGGCAGTATGAGGCTGGCCTGGATGGGAGGCTGCGTCTCATCCTGTACCTTACAGTTGAGCACATGCTCAGACCCCTGCACTGAGGCATTTACCAACTGCAAGCTTTCCAGGGTGCAGTTCCCATCGCTATTCTGCATGGATGTGGGTTGCTCAGCTCCCTTGAACATAGGGCAGTTCTCCAGTCAGGTAAGATGCACAACCTGTGGATAGAATCTCTGCATGTGACAGGTAACAGCCACAATCCAAGGAGGGTGAAGACTGGGACACGGTCACTGTACGGGGAACTGACACAGCCCAGCAAGAGAAGACAATTATTGTAGGAAGTTCACTGTGGGAACCTGGGGGCTCCTTGAGGATGGGGTCATCTGCCCAGGGCCTGCCACTGAGAAGGAGTTAGGTATTAGTTAACAGATGCGTGCATAAGTAAACGCATGATTGAATGAGAGCGGGAATGCATGAGTGAATGCATGTTTGGATGGAAGCATGGAATGATAAAAGCCATCTTAATCTTCCCTTTCTTTTCCACTGTGGCCATTAAAAATGAAAAGGTGTACCCGATACCATTTAAGAACCTATGAATAAGTTGACTCACTCTATGTCTTGCTGAAGATTCCTAGCCTCTAATCTTCATGATCTCAGGATGCTAGTATTTGACATAGGAAGGAACTTAGATTTGGAGATGATGAGTATTGATATTTGCCCAAGGTCACAAGTGGCAAAGCAGGGTTCATGTCAGAGATAGCATGTTTTACCGTTTGCTATTCTGACACCCAAACTTTAAGGCTATAAGCATTTATGATTTTAGGCTTCCAGAATCATAATCTAACATTTCTAGAATTTTTTCAACCAGATTTTTCAGCTATGAAGTAGAATGTATGCATACTGAAGAAAATTTGGGAGATTTCTAAAATAGTAAAAGCCGTTAAGGGTTTCAGTAGAATTCATAGGAACACACAGGATGGTGCAGTTTTCACACTAAACCAAGCGATGGGAGAACCAGATTCTGGTCCCTGCACTGACACCACAGACAAATGCAAGACCCTGTGAAGGTCACCTTCCCTCTGTTTCCAAGACCCTTCTTATGAAATTGTCTAAGATCAGATCAGCTTTCAGGGGTCCAGTTAAGACAGACTTCAGCTCTTGGTCTAAGGTAGAGAGAGAAACTCCTTTTATGTAGTGCAATTTGAAAGAACTAAGTGTATGTTTGTTCCCCAAATATTGTTTCTTTATACTCAACCCAACTTGACCTATATGGTTACATCAATGATACTGCTAATGGGTGGGACAGCCAGGCAAGACACCATCTCCAGAAGGTCGCTATCTGTTCTCAGTCTTTCCCCTTCAGCACACAGGCAGGGATTCCTACCAAGCAAAGAACAGAACCCTGAGAACAGATTGTGAAGGTCTGGTAACTAGGTGATGCCATAGGATACCAGGCCAGGGCAAGGTACCACCAAGCAAGTGCCATGGTCTCCAGAGGGTGACAAGGACCAATAAAAGGATGGAGGGTCTCAGTGAGACCACTCCAGTCACCAGTGAGTTCTCTGGGCTGTAAGGGGTCCAGGACAGTGTCGGGAGGACATAGACCTGGGCACAGCTGATGATAACTTCTCCCCTGCACTGAGAGCAGTGTTTGAATCACTGCACATGTGTTATTTATTCTCCAAAACCAAATAATATAAACACAAACAGTTATTAGGTATCAGAAAAGAAAACAAAAACCAATAGAAGGACCCTACACAAAATGAGGCCCCAGTTTCAATGAAATTGTCAAAGAGGAATGGGTTCATATTTGAACTTGAAAAAACATTTCAATTATAAAAACAATTTTTAAAACTTAATATAGAATATAGTCACAACTATGCACCAACTCTTGAAAGAAATGTTGGAAGTGTAAGGAAGTTGGTATAATCTTTTCCCCAAAACCCATGCCTTAGTACCAACAAATCCTTCATTTCAAATTTCACATTCACAGCACAATTGTTAAAGGTAATTTTGAAAAATTATTTGAAATTATTTGAGTGTTCTATCACATTTCACAGGGGCCTCTTTTAATCAAAATGTTCTCTTCTCAAGTGCCCACAGGTCACTGGCATAGATAGTTTTTCTTCTTTTTCCATCTTTAAATGCTCAGAAGACCACCTGGGATCCCAGCAGTTCCCCCACATCATTTGCATCAACTTCTTGAAATACACTTTTCCAGATCCCTGATTTCACATGGCCGTGGATGTGGATTCTATTTGCACAGTGTGGTCTCAAGGTGGCCACACATCATTCAAGCAAGACCCACCTCCTAGAGCAGAGTGTTTCTGGCCTCCGCACCACCTCCTTCAGCCACCTGATCTCAGGGCAGCATTGCTTGTGGTGCCACGTCCCACCTCAGGTTCCTAAAACACTTCCCCAATACTCTGCCTCAGGATTTCTCCACAAACATGAATCGCCACCCAGTCCATTCAGGCACATCCCCGCCTCCCTCCTCCGTGGGAAAATCCTGAAGAATAGTCTACAGGGTTCCTCAGAGGGTCCACAATGGCGTTTAGCCTCAGGTGTCCACAGGGGTTCCTAATTCAATAATTCACCATTTTAGGGGTGTCTCTCATTCCCTGTCTCACTTTCCCCATCTCTTATCCCAACTCCTCTGGATCACCTCCCAACCACCTACACACAAGACCTAGTTTTAGACTCTGATTTCTGGGGAACCCAAATAAAGATACCCACAAAGCTATTTCTGTGATGGGAAACCCAATACAACTTAAGTAACCAGCAGGAGGTTCCATAGCTGGTAAATAGCAGGGTCTGAAGCCTGAATTCATGTCAAGGATTTCTCCTTCACCCACTTTAAAATGTCAGGCAGCCTTCACTTCTTGAACTCAAATTCCTTCTGTAAGTGAATGGGACAAATAAGACAGGGCAGTTGTAAACAGTGAATAAATCAACCCATTCGAATGTGCTTTGCTGGCGCTGTGCTGTGCTCATTCAAGATACAAATACCAATATTTTTATGAGGTAAAATAATGTGATAATAGCACACAAAATGAAGGGGAAAATATTTTATAAACTTTAAAGTCTGATATGTAGGAAATTAATTTTACTGCTGTGTAACCCTAGACTATTCACTTGCTTTCTTAGGGCTTTAGAGTCATAAACAGAGGGATGATCACTAAGATTCCTTTTAGGCATGGTACCTTATGACCTCAATGAATTTACAGACCTGCCAAGTGCTGATCCAAGCCAGAAAATCAGATAAAAATAAAGTCTTTACACAGGCATGACTAATTACCTAAAGACATTATAATCCCTAAATTTTAAGTTCACAAGGATCTTTATACCCCATTCATATACATTAACTTTAAAATATTAATAATAACACTAAATTGGTGTATTATTTTGTCTCCATTTTACAAATGAGGAATGAAACTGAGTTCTGAGAGGTTGTGTGAATAGTTAATAAGAATGAATAATAAAAATTGCCACTTCGGCCTGGTTAATATGAGTATTTTATGTGTTGAGTACTTTACCATTGTAAAGTACTGTATCCTTGCCCCAACCGAGTGAGGGATGTCCCATTTTTCAGATGAGGAAACTGAGGTCCAGAGACATCACATCCTAACTCTGCACTAACACTTCTGAAAAGATCCAATCTCATGGTTTTCTGGAAAACCAGTGTGAACCTGTGTTCGACGTGGCAGAGGAAAGGGAGTGCACATCGTCAGTCTGCAGCAGGATAAACACACTGCTGGTCACATTGTAGGTGTCTCCACGAGGGTGGAGACTGGTCTTTAACAGCTTGTGCCTGTTATTTTTTTTTAACATCTTTATTGGAGTATAATTGCTTTACAATGGTGTGTTAGTTTCTGCTTTATAACAAAGTGAATCAGTTATACATATGTCCCCATATCTCTTCCATCTTGAGACTCCTTCCCTCCCACCCTCCCTAACCCACCCCTCTAGGTGGTCATAAAGCACTGAGCTGATCTTCTTGTGCTATGCAGCTGCTTCCCACTAGCTATCTATTTTACGTTTGGTAGTGTATATATGTCCATTTGTGACTGTTTTTATACCAGGTCACAGTAACCTGGCCTGTGGGGAATCTACAGGACATGAAGTTCATTTGGATGCTTGTGCCAGGCTGAGAGCACTTAAGAGGGCCTTGCAGGGCATAAGAGTAGCCATTCCTGCCTGTAGGAGAGACCCCATCTGTGAGAGGACACAGAGGAGCCCAAACCAAGTACGAACAAATGCACAATATCTCTATTGAGAAGCCCCATCACCTCTTCTTCCATAAGATTTGAAGGTTACATTCTGACAGCGGTTCAGTTTTGAAGCCTATTTCACATGCCACACAAGGAAACTACAGGGACCACAGCAGTTTATAAGGAGGCCGACTCCCTCCCACATCCCACGACCCTGCTTACAGACTCTGAGAACTAAGCCACCAAGTTCTCACTGTAACCCTAGGAAGAGGGAGCTGCTCCTATCCCCATTTCACAGATGAGGACACTGAGGCCCAGAGCCTAGGTACCTTGTCCAAGATCCACAGCTGGTCAGTAGAGCTGGGGTTTTTAGCCAGGATGTAAGGACCCAGGGTCTGTGCCCAGTAACCAGGCTCAGCTCTGTCCTCAGTCCCTGGACAGAGAAGGGCATCTCACTGTTCCCAGGCAGCACAGAGAAGGAGGAGAAGCACAGGCTCTGGGGGCCACGCTCAGCCTCACGGGGATGCTTCATAACAGGGTTCTTTAATAAATTCAGTAAAGTAACTCACATAAAATATGTGGCACGTAGTAGTCACTCTGTAAGTTGTAACTACCATCTTCATATACCCACTACAACCATCTGAGAAATGTTTATGAATCATATTTCTAATGTTAACAGAGGATAGGGTTAATGACTCACCCAAGGGCCCCATAGCAAACAGAACTCACATTCCAACCCAGGAATTCTGACTCTGTCTCAAGGGCTCTTTCTGTTACATCACAGCTGCTTCTCTTTCTCCAGAATCGTCCCCATTATAATCAGTGACCTACGATATTTTCCTTTTTTCAGTCCAATTCTAGGCTGGGCACTATGGAGACTATACACAGTTATCACAGAGCACCCACTCTGCATCCCCTTGTCTGGATGTCAAGCAGGGGTCAAGGGAAAGAGTCCCAGCTGGTCCCCACCTGGTGGGCATAACATTGTTATAGCACAGCTGAGGAAACTGAGCTCAGAGTGACAGTGCTTTTTCTGAGGTCCCAGATGGCCTGTGGCAGCCCTGAGAGGTGACACTGATCCATTCCATTCCAAAGTCTGGCCACTTCCAGACATACGATCCAGTGTCTGCTTCTCTGCTGTAAGGGTCTCAGCATGGAGGAGAGGCATAAATGGATCAAATCCCCAGCTGGGAACTTGTCAGGAGACCTGTAGTTTCAGTGCCAACTGTGAGAACTGGATGTGTGCAGACATGACAATTCAGGAACAAATAAATATCAAATATAGAGTATTGAAATGGAGATTTGAAATAAGGCTTAGACAACATGAAGGTTTGTATTCTTATGGAGGATGGAAGAAAAAAATACAGAAAACACATTGAATTTGTGGACAGACAGCCCTACCTTCTAATCCCAGCTCTGCTATTTGAGACCCCTGAGACCTGGTCCCTCTGCTGCCTGTCCAAGCTGTCATAACTCAAACAACATATATGAGGATGCCTGGTACACAGTAAGTGCTCTATAGGTGTCAGCGAACATGACCAGAGGCACAGACATAAGAGTGTGTAAGAGGTGGGAGCTGAAGAAGGGGTTAAGGGGTCAGGCTGCAGGTGTTGCTGCAGAGGCACATTAACCCCAAACAGAAGGAGGCCTGATGCCAGAAAAAGAAGTTTCTCTTCCCTGCTGAAGACCACAAGGCACATCACACAGCTGCACAGATGAGTAGTAGAATCAAAGTTATGTTCTCAGGGGGCTAACCTTGCAGCAGTGGGACAGAGACATGTATGCAGGTGCAGTAGAAAAATAAGACAGAGAGGAGCTACTCAGGGTGAGTCCAGAAAGAAATAATGTAACTTGCTACTGATGAGAAAGGACCAGTTTGGAGTTTTTCACCTAGATCTGTATATCCCACTGGGTGGATGTTTTTCTTATTTCTGCTACATAAGAAAAAAGGCACAGAGAAGTTGAAAAGTAGTGGGGTCATTCCCCGTGAGAATTCTTAGAGCAGGCAGAAAAGACCAGTGCTTTCAGGGAGAGATGGAATTCAGGGTCAGTGCCCCTGTGGTGAAGATGTGTGGTTCTACAGTCCAGCATCCCTTCCACATTTTTGGCTGGTGGTTACTTGGGCTGTAATACATGCTGCAGGCCCAGAAGTTCACACATCCTATAGGGAGCTGTCCTTCCCCACACTCTGCTTTATCCCTGCTGGGCCCAGAACTGGCTAATCCTCATCCTGATCCTACATTTTCTCCACCTCTTCTCTCTCCCCCCAACTCCTGCCCTCCTGCCCAGTCATTCATTCTCCCAAGCTGACTCATTTTCAATGTTGGACCACAGAAAGCCCCTACCTCCTCTGGTCTGAACTGCTAGCAGGCAGCGCCCCCTTGTGGAGAAAGTCACCTGAGGCTACGAAAGGTGAGATAGGGAGGAGAGATTAGGACAGGAAGGAAAGATGGAGAAAGAGCAGGAGGAGGTGGTGAAGAGACAGAGGAGAGAGAGAATGACCAAAACCAGTAGTAGAGAGAATGAGTATCTTGAAACTGCATTCCCCCTGTTTCCCAACTAAGCAATTCAAGAATTCTGGCCTCTCTTTAAAATTGGCTTGCAGGGAGGAGCTTCAAGATGGTGGAAGACGAAGACGTGGAGATCACCTTCCTCCCCACAAATACATCAGAAATACATCTACATGTGGAACAACTCCTACAGAACACCTACTGAACGCTGGCAGAAGACCTCAGACCCCCCAAAAGGCAAGAAACTCCCCACGTACCTGGGTAGGGCAAAAGAAAAAAGAATAAACAGAGACAAAAGAATAGGGACGGGACCTGCACCAGTGGGAGGGAGCCGTGAAGGAGGAAAGGTTTCCACACACTAGGAAGCCCCTTCGCGGGCGGAGACTGCGGGTGGCGGAGGGGGGAAGCTTCGGAGCCGCGGAGGAGAGCGCAGCAACAGGGGTGCGGAGGAGAAAGCGGAGAGATTGCCGCACAGAGGATCGGTGCCGACCGGCACTCACCAGCCCGAGAGGCTTGTCTGCTCACCCCCCGGGACTGGCAGGGGCTGGGAGCTGAGGCTCGGGCTTCGGTCGGATCGTAGGGAGAGGACTGGGGCTGGCAGCGCGAACACAGCCTGAAGGGGTTAGTGCACCACAGCTAGCCGGGAGGGAGTCCAGGGAAAAGTCTGGAACTGCCGAAGAGGCAAGAGACTTTTTCTTCCCTCTTTGTTTCCTGGTGCGCGAGGAGAGGGGATTAAGAGCGCTGCTTAAAGGAGCTCCAGAGACGGGCGTGAGCCGCGGCTATCAGCACGGACCCCAGAGATGGGCATGAGATGCTAAGGCCGCTGCTGCCGCCACTAAGAAGCCTGTGTGCGAGCACAGGTCACTCTCCACACCTCCCCTCCCGGGAGCTTGTGCAGCCTGCCACTGCCAGGGTTCTGTGATCCAGGGACAACTTCCCCGGGAGAACGCACGGCACGCCTCAGGCTGGTGCAGAGTCACGCCGGCCTCTGCCGCCGCAGGCTCGCCCCGCACTCCGTGCCCCTCCCTCCCACCGGCCTGAGTGAGCCAGAGCCCCCGAATCAGCTGCTCCTTTAACCCCGTCCTGTCTGAGCGAAGAACAGACGCCCTCAGGCGACCTACACGCAGAGGCGGGGCCAAATCCAAAGTTGAACCCTAGGAGCTGTGTGAACAAAGAAGAAAAAGGGAAATTTCTCCCAACAGCTTCAGGAACAGTGGATTAAATCTCCACAATCAACTTGATGTACCCTGCATCAGTGGAATACCTGAATAGACAACGAATCATCCCAAATTGAGGAGGTGGACTTTGGGAACAAAGATAAACATATTTTTTTCCCTTTTTCCCTTTTTGTGAGTGTGTATGTGTATGCCTCTGTGAGTGGTTTTGTTTGTATAGCTTTGCTTTTACCATTTCTCCTAGGGTTCTGTCTGTCCGTTTTTCTTTTTTTTTTTTTTTTAAGTATAGTTTTCAGTACTTGTTATCACTGGTGGATTTGCTTTTTGGTTTGGTTGGTCTCTTCTTTCTTTTGTTCTTTTTTTTTAATTACTGAAAAAAATTTTAATAATTATTTTTTATTTTTCATTTTAATAGCTTAATTTTATTTTAAATTATTTTATTTTATCTTCTTCTTTCTTTCTTTCGTTCTTTTCTCCCTTTTACTCTGAGCCGAGTGGATGACAGGCTCTTGGTGCTCCAGCCAGGTGTCAGGGCTGTGCCTCTGAGGTGGGAGAGCCAAGTTCAGGACACTGGCCCACAAGAGGCCTCCCAGCTCCACGTAATATCACACAGCAAAAGTCTCCCAGAGATCTCCATCTCAACACCAAGACCCAGCTCCACTCAACGACCAGCAAGCTACAGTGCTGGACACCATATGCCAAACAACAAGCAAGACAGGAACACAACCCCATCCATTAGCAGAGAGACTGCCTAAAATCATAATAAGGCCACAGACACCCCCAAAACACACCACCAGACATGGACCTCCTGCCCACCAGAAAGACAAGATCCAGCCTCAGCCACCAGAACACAGGCACTAGTCCCCTCCACCAGGAAGCCTACACAACCCACTGAACCAACCATAGCCACTGGGGACAGACACCAAAAACAACGCGAAATATGAACCTGCAGCCTGCACAAAGGAGACCCCAAACACAGTAAGTAGGGCAACATGAGAAGACAGAGAAACAGAAGATGAAGGAGCAAGGTAAAAATCCACCAGACCTAACAAATGAAGAGGAAATAAGCAGTCTACCTGAAAAAGAATTCAGAATAATGATAGTAAAGATGATCCATAATCTTGGAAATAGAATGGAGAATACAAGAAACGTTTAACAAGGACCTAGAAGAACTAAAGAGGAAACAAACAATGATGAACAACACAATAAATGAAATTAAAAATTCTCTAGAAGGGATCAATAGAAGAATAATGGAGGCAGAAGGACGGATAAGTGACGTGGAAGATAAAATAGTGGAAATAACTACTGCAGAGCAGAATAAAGAAAAAAGAATGAAAAGAATTGAGGACAGTCTCAGAGACCTCTGGGACAACATTAAATGCATCAACATTCAAATTTTAGGGGCCCCAGAAGAAGAAGAGAAAAAGAAAGGGACTGAGAAAATATTTGAAGAGATTTCCTTTCCCTAATATGGGAAAGGAAATAGTTAACCAAGTCCAGGAAACACAGAGAGTCCTATATAGGATAAATCCAAGGAGAAACACGCCAAGACACATATCAATCAAACTATCAAAAATTAAATACAGGGCTTCCCTGGTGGCGCAGTGGTTGGGAGTCTGCCTGCTAATGCAGGGGACACGGGTTCGAGCCCTGGTCTGGGAGGATCCCACATGCCGCGGAGCAACTAAGCCTGTGAGCCACAACTACTGAGCCTGTGCGTCTGGAGTCTGTGCTCCGCAACAGGAGAGGCCGCAATAGTGAGAGGCCCGCGCACTATGATGAAGAGTGGCCCCCACTTGCCACAACTAGAGAAAGCCCTCACACAGAAATGAAGACCCAACACGGCCCAAAATAAATAAATAAATAAATTTAAAAACACCTACTTTACTGAGATATAATTCACATATCATACAATTCACCCATCTACAGTGTACAAGCCAATGTTTAAAAAAAAACAAAAAAAAATTAAATACAAAGAAAAATACTAAAAGCAACAAGGGAAAAACAACAAATAACACACAAGGGAATCCCCATAAGGATAACAGCTGATCTTTCAGCAGACACTGGGCACACCAGAAAGGAGTGGCAGAACATATTTAAAGTGATGAAGGGGAAAAAACTATAACCAAGATTACTCTACCCAGCAAGGGTCTCATGCAGATTCGATACACAAATTAAAAGGTTTACAGACAAGCAAAAGCTAAGAGAATTTGGCACCACCAAACCAGCTTTACAACAAATGCTAAAGGAACTTCTCTAGGTAAGAAACACAAGAGAAGGAAAAGACCTACAATAACAAACCCAAAATAATTAAGAAAATTGTAATAGGAACATACATATCGATAATTACCTTAAATGTAAATGGATTAAATGCTCCAAAAGACATAGACTGGCTGAATGGAAACAAAAACAAGACCTGTATATATACTGTCTACAAGAGGCCCACTTAAGACCTAGGGACACAGACAGAAAGAAAGTGAGGGGATGGAAAAAGATATTCCATGCAAATGGAAATCAAAAGAAAGCTGGAGTAACAATGCACATATCAGACAAAATAGATTTTGAAACGAAGACTATAACAAGAGACAAAGAAGGACACTACATAATGATCAAGGGATCAACTAAAGAAGAAGATATAACAATTTTAAATATTTATGGACCCAACATAGGAGCACCTCAATACATAACGCAAATATTAACAGCCATAAAAGAGGAAACCGACAGTAACACAATCATAGTAGGGGACTTTAACACCCATTTACACCAATGGAGAGATCATCCAAAATGAAAATTAGTAAGGAAACACAAGCTTTAAATGATACATTAAACAAGATGGACTTAATTGATTTTTATAGGACATTCCATCCAAAAGAAAAGAATACACATTCTTCTCAAGTGCTCATGGACCATTCTCCAGGATAGAATATATCCTGGGTCACAAGTCAAGCCTTGGTAAATTTAAGAAAATTGAAATCATATCAACTATCTTTTCTGACCACAACGCTATGAGGCTAGATATCAATTACAGCAAAAATCTGTAAAAATACAAACACATGGAGGCTAAACAATACACTAGTTAATAACCAAGAGATCACTGAAGAAATCAAAGAGGAAATAAAAAAATACCTAGAAACAAATGGCAATGAAAACACGACGACCCAAAACCTATGGGACGCAGCAAAAGCAGTTCTAAGGGGGAAGTTTATAGCAATACAATCCCACCTTAAGAAACAGGAAACATCTCGAGCAAACAACCTGACCCTGCACCTAAAGCAATTAGAGAAAGAAGAAGAAAAAACCCCCAAAGCTAGCAGAAGGAAATAAATCATAAAGATCAGATCAGAAATAAATGAAAAAGAAATGAAGGAAAATATAGCAAAGATCAATAAAACTAAGAGCTGGTTCTTTGAGAAGATAAACAAAATAGACAAACCATTAGCCAGACTCATCAAGAAAAAAAGGGAGAAGACTCAAATCAATAGAATTAGAAATGAAAAAGGAAAAGTAACAACTGACACTGCAGAAATACAAAGGATCATGAGAGATTACTACAAGCAACTCTATGCCAATAAAATGGACAACCTGGAAGAAATGGACAAATTCTTAGAAATGCACAACCTTCCAAGACTGAAACAGGAAGAAATAGAAAATATAAACAGACCAATCACAAGCACTGAAATTTAAACTGTGATTAAAAATCTTCCAACAGGGGACCCTGGGAAGATGACGGAAGAGTAAGACGCGGAGATCACCTTCCTCCCCACAGATACATCAGAAATTCATCTACACGTGGAACAACTCCTACAGAACACCTACTGAACGCTGACAGAAGACCTCAGACCCCCCCAAAAGGCAAGAAACTCCCCACATACCTGGATAGGGCAAAAGAAAAAAGAATAAACAGAGACAAAAGGATAGGGACGGGACCTGCACCAGTGGGAGGGAGCCGTGAAGGAGGAAATGTTTCCACACACTACAAGCCCCTTCGCGGGCGGAGACTGCAGGTGGTGGAGGGGGAAAGCTTCGGAGTAGCGGAGGAGAGCACAGCAACATGGGTGTGGAGGGCAAAGCGGAGAGATTCCGGCACAGAGGATCGGTGCCCTCAGGCACACACCAGCCCGAGAGGCTTGTCTGCTTGGCCGGCGGGGCTGGGAGCTGAGGCTCGGGTATCGGCTTTCAGTCGGAGCGCAGGGAGAGGACTGGGGCTGGCGGCAGGAAGAGAGCCTGAAGGGGTTAGTGCACAACGGCTAGCCCGGAGGGAGTCCGGGGAAAGGGTCTGGAGCTGCCGAAGAGGCAAGAGGCTTTTTCTTCCCTTTTGTTTCCTGGTGCGCGAGGAGAGGGCATTAAGAGGGCTGCTTTGGGAAGCTCCGGAGAAGGGCGCGAGCCGCGGCTAAAGGCGCGGACCCCAGAGACGGGCGTGGGACGCTGGGGCTGCTGCTGCTGCCGCCGCCGCCGCCGCCGCGGGGCCTGTGTGCGAGCGCGGGTCACTGTCCGCCCCGCCCTCCGGGGGGCCTGTGCACCCCGCCACTGCCGGGGTCCCGGAACCCGGGGACGGCTTTCCCGGGAAAGCACACGGAGCGCCTCCGGCTGCTGCAACGTCACGCCGGCCTCTGCCGCCGCAGGCCCGCCCCACACTGCGCGCCCCTCCCTCCCCTCTGCCTGAGTGAGCCAGAGCCCCCGCATCAGCGGCTCCTTTAAACCCGTCCTGTCTGAGCGAAGAACGGACGCCCTCCGGCGAGCTACGCGCAGAGGCGGGGCCAGGTCCAAGGCTGAGACCAGGGAGCTGTGAGAACAGAGAAGAGACAAGGAAATCTCTCTGTGCAGCCTCGGAGGCAGCGGATTAAAGCTCCACGGTCCACTTGATGTGCCCTGCGTCTGTGGAGTGCATGAATGGACAACGAATCATCCCAAATTGAGGAAGTGGACTTTGAGGACAAGATTTAAGACTTTCCCCCCGTTTCCTCTTTTTACAACGAATTATCCCAAATTAAGGAGGTGGACTTAGCAAGATTTCAGACTTCTCGCCCTTTTCCTCTTTTTACAACGAAGTATCCCAAATTGAGGAGGTGGACTTGGAGAGCAAGATTTTTTATTTTTCTCCCTGCTCTCTTTTTGTGAATGTGTATGTGTATTCTTCTGTGTAAGATTCTCTCTGTATAGCTTTGCTTCCACCATATGTCCCAGGGTTCTATCTGTCCGTTTTTTTTTTCAATAATTACTTTTTAATTTTAATAACCCTACTATATTTCATACTTTATTCTATTTTACTTTACCTGCTTTCTTTTTTTCCTACCTTCCCTTCCTCCCTCCCTCCCTTCGCCCCTCCTTTCCTTCTTTCTCTCTTTCTTTCCTTCCTCCCTCCCTCCCTCCCTTCTTCCTTTCACTCTTTCTTTTTCTTTCCTTCCTCCCTCCCTCCCTCCCTCCTGTCTTTCTTTCCTTCCTCCCTCCCTCCCACCCCTCTTCCTTTCACTTTCTTTTTCTTTCCTTCCTCCCTCCCTCCCTCCCTCCGGTCTTTCTTTCTTTCTTTCTTTCTTTCTTTCTTTCTTTCTTTCTTTCCTTCCTCCCTCCCTTCTTCCATTCACTCTTCCTTTTTCTTTCATTCCTCCCTCTCTCCCTCCTTTCTTTTCTTTCTTTCCATCCTTCCTCCCTCCCTCCTTTCTTTCTTCCTTCCTTCCTTCCTTTCTTTCCTTCTTCCTTTCTTTCTCTCTCTCTTTCTTTCTTCTACTAATTCTTTCTTTCTACTTTTTCTCCCTTTTATTCTGAGCTGGGTAGATGAAAGGCTCTTGGTGCTGCAGCCAGGAGTCAGTGCTGTGCCTCTGAAGTGGGAGAGCCAACTTCAGGACACGGGTCCACAAGAGACCTCCCAGCTCCACATAATATCAAGCAGCAAAAATCTCCCAGAGATCTCCATCTCAACACCAGCACCCAGCTTCAGTCAACGACCAGCAAACTACAGTGCTGGTCACCCTATGCCAAGCAACTAGCAAGGCAGGAACACAACCCCACCCATTAACAGAGAGGCTGCCTAAAAACATAATAAGGCCATAGGCACCCCAAAACACACCACCAGACGTGGACCTGTCCACCAGAAAGACAAGAGCGAGCCTCAACCACCAGAACACAGGCTCTAGTCCCCCCCACCAGGAAGCCTACACAACCTACTGAAACAACCTTAGCCACTGGGGACAGACACCAAAAACAACAGGAACTACGAATCTGCAGCCTGCAAAAAGGAGACCCCAAACACAGTAACATAAGCAAAATGAGAAGACAGAAAAACACACAGCAGGTGAAGCAGCAAGATAAAAACTTACCAGACCTAACAAATGAAGAGGTAATAGGCAGTCTACCTGAAAAAGAATTCAGAATAATGATAGTAAAGATGATCCAAGATTCTATTTCCAAGATCCAAAATCTTGGAAATAGAATAGACAAAATGCAAGAAACAGTTAACAAGGACCTAGAAGAACTAAAGATGAATCAAGCATTGATTAAAAACACAATAAATGAAATGAAAAATACTCTAGATGGGATCAATAGCAGAATAACTGAGGCAGAAGAACGGATAAGTGAGGTGGAAGATAAAATAGTGGAAATAACTGATGCAGAGCAAAATAAAGAAAAAAGAATGAAAAGAACAGAGGACAGCCTCAGAGACCTCTGGGACAACATTAAACGCACCAACATTCGAATTGTAGGGGTTCCAGAAGAAGAAGAGAAAAAGAAAGGGACTGAGAAAATATTTGAAGAGATTATAGTTGAAAACTTCCCTAATATGGGAAAGGAAATAGTTAATCAAGTCCAGGAGGCACAGAGAGTCCCATACAGAATAAATCCAAGGAGAAATACGCCAAGACACATATTAATCAAACTGTCAAAAATTAAACACAAAGAAATCATATTAAAAGCAGCAAGGGAAAAACAACAAATAACACACAAGGGAATCCCCATCAGGTTAACAGCTGATCTCTCAGCAGAAACTCTACAAGCCAGAAGGGAGTGGCAGGACATAATTAAAGTGATGAAGGAGAGAAACCTGCAACCAAGATTACTCTACCCAGCAAGGATCTCATTCAGATTTGATGGAGAAATTAAAACCTTTACAGACAAGCAAAAGCTGACAGAGTTCAGCACCACCAAACCAGCTTTACAACAAATGCTAAAGGAACTTCTCTAGGCAAGAAACACAACAGAAGGAATATACCTACAATAACGAACCCAAAGCAATTAAGGAAATGGGAATAGGAACATACATATCAATAATTACCTTAAATGTAAATGGACTAAATGCTCCCCCCAAAAGACACAGATTGGCTGAATGGATACAAAAACAAGACCCATATATATGCTGTCTACAAGAGACCCACTTCAGACCTAGAGACACATACAGATTGAAAGTAAGGGGATGGAAAAAGATATTCCATGCAAATGGAAATCAAAAGAAAGCTGGAGTAGCAATTCTTATAGCAGACAAAATAGACTTGAAAATAAAGACTATTAGAAGAGACAAAGAAGGACACTACATAATGATAAAGGGATCGATCCAAGAAGAAGATATAACAATTGTAAATATTTATGCACCCAACATAGGAGCACCTCAATACATAAGGCAAATACTAACAGCCATAAAAGGGGAAATCGACAGTAACACAATCATAGTAGGGGACTTTAACGCCCCACTTTCACCAATGGACAGATCATCCAAAATGAAAATAAATAAGGAAACACAAGCTTTAAATGATACATTAAACAAGATGGACTTAGTTGATATTTATAGGACATTCCATCCAAAAACAACAGAATACACATTTTTCTCAAGTGCTCATGGAACATTCTCCAGGATAGATCATATCTTGGGTCACAAATCAAGCCTTGGTAAATTTAAGAAAATTCAAATTGTATCAAGTATCTTTTCTGACCACAATGCTATGAGACTAGATATCAATTACAGGAAAAGATCTGTAAAAAATACAAACACATGGAGGCTAAACAATACACTACTCAATAACGAAGTGATCACTGAAGAAATCAAAGAGGAAATTAAAAAATACCTAGAAATAAATGACAATGGAGACACGACGACCCAAAACCTATGGGACGCAGCAAAAGCAGTTCTAAGGGGGAAGTTTATAGCAATACAATCCCACCTTAAGAAACAGGAAACATCTCGAGCAAACAACCTGACCCTGCACCTAAAGCAATTAGAGAAAGAAGAAGAAAAAACCCCCAAAGCTAGCAGAAGGAAATAAATCATAAAGATCAGATCAGAAATAAATGAAAAAGAAATGAAGGAAACGATAGCAAAGATCAATAAAACTAAAAGCTGGTTCTTTGAGAAGATAAACAAAATAGACAAACCATTAGCCAGACTCATCAAGAAAAGAAGGGAGAAGACTCAAATCAATAGAATTAGAAGTGAAAAAGGAGAAGTAACAACTGACACTGCAGAAATACAAAAGATCATGAGAGATTACTACAAGCAACTCTATGCCAATAAAATGGACAACCTGGAAGAAGTGGACAAATTCTTAGAAATGCACAACCTTCCAAGACTGAAACAGGAAGAAATAGAAAATATGAATAGACCAATCACAAGCACTGAAATTGAAACTGTGATAAAAAATCTTCCAACAAACAAAAGCCCAGGACCAGATGGCTTCACAGGCGAATTCTATCAAACATTTAGAGAAGAGCTAACACCCATCCTTCTCAAACTCTTCCAAACAATTTCAGAGGAAGGAACACTCCAAACTCATTCTATGAGGCCACCATCACCTTGATACCAAAACCAGGCAAGGATGTCACAAAGAAAGAAAACTATAGGCCAATATCACTGATGAACATAGATGCAAAAATCCTCAACAAAATACTAGCAAGCAGAATCCAACAGCACATTAAAAGGATCATACACCATGATCAAGTGGGGTTTATTCCAGGAATGCAAGGATTCTTCAATATACCCAAATCAATCAATGTGATACACCATATTAACAAGTTGAAGGAGAAAAACCATATGATCATCTCAATAGATGCAGAGAAAGCTTTCGACAAAATTCAACACCCATTTATGATAAAAACCCTGCAGAAAGTAGGCATAGAGGGAACTTTCCTCAACATCATAAAGGCCATATATGACAAACCCACAGCCAACATTGTCCTCAATGGTGAAAAAGTGAAACCATTTCCACTAAGATCAGGAACAAGAGAAGGCTGCCCACTCTCACCACTTTTATTCAACTTAGTTTTGGAAGTTTTAGCCACAGCAATCAGAGAAGAAAAGGAAATAAAAGGAATCCAAATTGGAAAAGAAGAAGTAAAGCTGTCACTGTTTGCAGATGACATGATACTATACATAGAGAATCCTAAAGATGCTACCAGAAAACTACTAGAGCTAATCAATGAATTTGGTAAAGTAGCAGGATACAAAATTAATGCACAGAAATCTCTGGCATTCCTGTACACTAATGATGAAAAATCTGAAAATGAAATCAAGAAAACACTCCCATTTACCACTGCAACAAAAAGAATAAAATATCTAGGAATAAACCTACCTAAGGAGACAAAAGACCTGTATGCAGAAAATTATAAGACACTGATGAAAGAAATTAAAGATGATACAAATAGATGGAGAGATATACCATGCTCCTGGACTGGAAGAATCAATATTGTGAAAATGACTCTACTACCCAAAGCAATGTACAGATTCAATGCAATCCCTATCAAACTACCACTGGCATTTTTCACAGAACTAGAACAAAAAATTTCAAAATTTGTTTGGAAAAACAAAAGACCCCGAATAGCCAAAGCAATCTTGAGAACGAAAAACGGAGCTGGAGGAATCAGGCTCCCTGACTTCAGACTATACTACAAAGCTACAGTAATCAAGACAGTGTGGTACTGGCACAAAAACAGAAAGATAGATCAATGGAACAGGATAGAAAGCCCAGAGATAAACCCACGCACATATGGTCAACTTATCTTTGATAAAGGAGGCAGGAATGTACAGTGGAGAAAGGACAGCCTCTTCAATAAGTGGTGCTGGGAAAACTGGACAGGGACATGTAAAAGTATGAGATTAGATCATTCCCTAACACCATACACAAAAATAAGCTCAAAATGGATTAAAGACCTAAATGTAAGGCCAGAAACTATCAAACTCTTAGAGGAAAATATAGGCAGCACACTCTATGACATAAATCACAGCAAGATCCTTTTGGACCCACCTCCTAGAGAAATGGAAATAAAAACAAAGATAAACAAATGGGACCTAATGAAACTTCAAAGCTTTTGCACAGCAAAGGAAACCATAAAGAAGACCAAAAGACAACCCTCAGAATGGGAGAAAATATTTGCAAATGAAGCAACTGACAAAGGATTAATCTCCAAAATTTATAAACAGCTCATGCAGCTCAATAGCAAAAAAACAAGCAACCCAATCCAAAAATGGGCAGAAGACTTAAATAGGCATTTCTCCAAAGAAGATATACAGACTGCCAACAAACACATGAAAGAATGCTCAACATCATTAATCATTAGAGAAATGCAAATCAAAACTACAATGAGATATCATCTCATACTAGTCAGAATGGCCATCATCAAGAAATCTAGAAACAATAAATGCTGGAGAGGGTGTGGAGAAAAGGGAACACTCTTGCACTGCTGGTGGGAATGTGAATTGGTACAGCCACTATGGAGAACAGTATGGAGGTTCCTTAAAAAACTAAAAATAGAACTACCATACGACCCAGCAATCCCACTACTAGGCATATACCCCGAGAAAACCATAATTCAAAAAGAGACATGTACCAAAATGTTCATTGCAGCTCTATTCACAATAGCCCGGAGCTGGAAACAACCTAAGTGTCCATCATCGGATGAATGGATAAAGAAGATGTGGCACATATATACAATGGAATATTACTCAGCCATAAAAAGAAACGAAACTGAGCTATTTGTAATGAGGTGGATAGACCTAGAGTCTGTCATACAGAGTGAAGTTAGTCAGAAAGAGAAAGACAAATACCGTATGCTAACACATATATACGGAATTTAAAAAAAAAATGTCATGAAGAACCTAGGGGCAAAACGAGAATAAAGACACAGACCTACTTGAGAATGGACTTGAGGATATGGGGAGGGGGAAGGGTAAGCTGTGACAAAGCGAAAGAGAGGCATGGACATATATACACTACCAAACGTAAGGTAGATAGATAGTGGGAAGCAGCCGCAGAGCACAGGGAGATCAGCTCGGTGCTTTGTGACCGCCTGGAGGGGTGGGATGGGAAGGGTGGGAGGGAGGGAGATGCATGAGGGAAGGGATGTGGGAACAGATGTATATGTATGACTGATTCACTTTGTTATAAAGCAGAAACTAATTAAAAAAAAAAAAGAGAAATCTAGAAACAATAAATGCTGGAGAGGGTGTGGAGAAAAGGGAACACTCTTGCACTGCTGGTGGGAATGTGAATTGGTACAGCCACTATGGAGAACGGTATGGAGGTTCCTTAAAAAACTACAAATAGAACTACCATATGACCCAGCAATCCCACTACTGGGCATATACCCTGAGAAAACCATAATTCAAAAAGAGACATGTACCAAAATGTTCATTGCAGCTCTATTCACAATAGCCCGGAGCTGGAAACAACCTAAGTGTCCATCATCGGATGAATGGATAAAGAAGATGTGGCACATATATACAATGGAATATTACTCAGCCATAAAAAGAAACGAAACTGAGCTATTTGTAATGAGGTGGATAGACCTAGAGTCTGTCATACAGAGTGAAGTTAGTCAGAAAGAGAAAGACAAATACCGTATGCTAACACATATATACGGAATTAAAAAAAAAAATGTCATGAAGAACCTAGGGGCAAAACGGGAATGAAGACGCAGACCTACTTGAGAATGGACTTGAGGATATGGGGAGGGGGAAGGGTGGGCTGTGACAAGGCGAAAGAGAGGCATGGACGTGTATACACTACCAAACGTCAGGTAGATAGATAGTGGGAAGCAGCCGCAGAGCACAGGGAGATCAGCTCGGTGCTTTGTGACCGCCTGGAGGGGTGGGATGGGGAGGGTGGGAGGGAGGGAGATGCATGAGGGAAGGGATGTGGGAACAGATGTATATGTATGACTGATTCACTTTGTTATAAAGCAGAAACTAATTAAAAAAATAAATAAATAAACTTAAAAAAAAATGGATAACCAGTGGACCTACTATATAGCACAGGGGACTCTGCTCAATGTTATGTGGCAGCCTGGATGGGAGGGGAGTTTGGGGGAGAATGGGTACATGCATATGTATAGCCGAGTCCCTTTGCTGTGCACCTGAAACTATCACAACATTGTTAATCGGCTATACTCCAATATAAAATAAAAAGTAAAAAAAAAAAAAAAAAAAAAAAAAAAAAAAAAAAAAAAAAAACTAAAAATAGAACTACCATACGACCCAGCAATCCCACTACTAGGCATATACCCCGAGAAAACCATAATTCAAAAAGAGACATGTACCAAAATGTTCATTGCAGCTCTATTCACAATAGCCCGGAGCTGGAAACAACCTAAGTGTCCATCATCGGATGAATGGATAAAGAAGATGTGGCACATATATACAATGGAATATTACTCAGCCATAAAAAGAAACGAAACTGAGCTATTTGTAATGAGGTGGATAGACCTAGAGTCTGTCATACAGAGTGAAGTAAGTCAGAAAGAGAAAGACAAATACCGTATGCTAACACATATATATGGAATTAAAAAAAATGTCATGAAGAACCTAGGGGTAAAACGGGAATAAAGACACAGACCTACTTGAGAATGGACTTGAGGATATGGGGAGGGGGAAGGGTAAGCTGTGACAAAGCGAAAGAGAGGCATGGACATATATACACTACCAAACGTAAGGTAGATAGATAGTGGGAAGCAGCCGCATAGCACAGGGAGATCAGCTCGGTGCTTTGTGACCGCCTGGAGGGGTGGGATGGGGAGGGTGGGAGGGAGGGAGATGCATGAGGGAAGGGATGTGGGAACAGATGTATATGTATGACTGATTCACTTTGTTATAAAGCAGAAAGTAAAAAAAAAAAAGATACAAATTAAAATTGTTAGCATTAAAAAAAAAAAAAAAGAAAGCGGATATAACCACAGGGGCTGGGCATGCCTCAACTCAGGAAGGCCTCTGAGCTGCAAAAAGTCTCAGCCAGTGTCTAGTTCAGTGCTATACATTGTCAAAAAAAACTGTGGGAGGCTTTTCAATGGGCAGAACTATTGCCAGGTGTCATTTCAATGGAACACTCATGTGTCTAGGGGACATTTATGACTTATCTGATCCATAGGGGCAGCACCCTTGTCTCTGGCTGGGCCATTTTGAAACTCTATAGAGACAGGAGTTAACATGCGCAGAACTGAGGAGTCCTGTTATTAAACATGCAAGTGAATTTTGTCCTGGTGAGATACAAGTGCTTTCTACCCTGTAGAAAGGATGACTCCAAATATCCTAGGGCATCAATTGGCAAATTCATCTATATGTATCTATTCTGTGGATTCTCCTTTGAGCTGATTGTAATGTCTTAGCAGTTCTCTTTACTGAAAGCCCTAAGTAAAAAAAAAAAAAAAAAAAAAATCTTCCAACAAGCAAAAGCCCAGGACCAGATGGCTTCAGAGGCGAATTCTATCAAACATTTAGCAAAGAGCTAACAACTATCTTCTAAAAGTCTTCCAAAATATAGCAGAGGGAGGAACACTCCCAAACTCACCTATGAGGCCCCCATCACCCTGATACCAAAACCAGACAAAGATGCCACAAAGAAAGAATACTACAGACCAATATCACATGAATATAGATGCAAAATACTTAACAAAATACTAGCAAATAGAATCCAAGAACACATTAAAAGGATCCTACACCATGATCAAGTGTGGTTTATCCCAGGAATGCAAGGATTCTTCAATATATGCAAATCAATTGATGTGGTACACCATATTAACAAATTGAGGAGAAAAACCATATGATCATCTCAATAGATGTGGAGAAAGCTTTCAACAAAATTCAACACCCATTTATCATAAAAACCCTCCAGAAAGTAGGCATAGAGGGAACTTACCTGAACCTAATAAAGACCATATATGACAAACCCACAGCCAACATCGTCCTCATTGTTGAAAAACTGAAACGTTTTCCACTAAGATCAGGAACAAGACAAGGTTGCCCACTCTCACCACTATTATTCAACATAGTTTTGGAAGTTTTAGCCACAGCAATCAGAGAAGAAAAAGAAATAAAAGGAATCCAAAACAGAAAAGAAGAAGTAAAGCTGTCACTGCTTGCAGATGACATGATACTATACATAGAGAATCCTAAAGATGCTACCAGAAAACTACTAGAGCTAATCAATGAATTTGGTAAAGTAGCAGGATACAAAATTAATGCACAGAAATCTCTTGCATTCCTATACACTAATGATGAAAAATCTGAAAGTGAAATTAAGAAAACACTCCCATTTACCATTGCAACAAAAGGAATAAATACCTAAGAGTAAACCTACCTAAGTAGACCAAAGCCCTGTATGCAGAAAACTATAAGACACTGATGAAAGAAATTAAAGATGATACAAATAGATGGAGAGATATACCATGCTCCTGGATTGGAAGAATCAACATTGTGAAAATGACTCTACCACCCAAAGCAATCTACAGATTCAATGCAATCCCTATCAAACTACCACTGGCATTTTTCACAGAACTAGAACAAAAAATTTCACAATTTGTATGGAAACACAAAAGACCCTGAATAGCCAAAGCAACCTTGAGAAAGAAAAACGAAGCTGGAGGAATCATGCTCCTGAACTTCAGACTATACTACAAAGCTACAGTAATCAAGACAGTATGGTACTGGCACAAAAACAGAAAGATAGATCAATGGAACAAGATAGAAAGCCCAGAGATAAACCCATGCACATATAGTCACCTTATCTTTGATAAAGGTGGCAAGAATATACAGTGGAGAAAAGACAGCCTCTTCGATAAGTGGTGCTGGGAAAACTGGAAGCTACATGTAAAAGAATGAAACTAGACCACTCCCTAACACCACACACAAAAAGAAACTCAAAATAGATTAAAGACCTAAATCTAAGGCCAGAGACTATAAAACTCTTAGAGGAAAACATAGGCAGCACACTCTATGACATAAATCACAGCAAGATCCTTTTTGACCCACCTCCTAGAGAAATGGAAAAAAAAAGAAAAATAAACAAATGGGACCTAATGAAACTTAAAAGCTTTTGCATAGCAAAGGAAACCATAAACAAGACCAAAAGACAACCCTCATAAATGGGAGAAAATATTTGCAAATGAAGCAACTGACAAAGGATTAATCTCCAAAACATACAACTCATGCAGCTCAATATCAAAAAAACAAACAACCCAATCCAAAAATGGGCAGAGGACCTAAATAGACATTCCTCCAAAGAAGATATACAGATTGCCAACAAACACATGAAAGAATGCTCAACATCACTAATCATTAGAGAAATGCAAATCAAAACTACAATGAGGTATCACCTCACACTGGTCAGAATGGCCATCATCAAAAAATCAACAAACAATAAATGCTGGAGAGGGTGTGGAGAAAAGGGAACGCTCTTGCACTGTTGGTGGGAATGTCAATTTATAATGCCACTATAGAGAACAGTGTTGAGGTTCCTTAAAAAAAACTAAAAATAGAACTGCTGTATGACACAGGAATCCCACTACTGGGCATATACCCTCAGAAATCCATAATTCAAAAAGTGTCATGTACCACAAAGTTCATTGCAGCTCTATTTACAATAGCTAGGACTTGGAAGAAACCTAAGTGCCCATCAACAGATGAATGGATAAAGAATATGTGGCACATTATACAATGGAATATTACTCAGCCATAAAAAGAAACAAAATTGAGGTATTTGTAGTGAGGTGTATGTACCTAGAGTCTGTCATACAAAGTGAAGTAAGTCAGAAAGAGAAAAACAACTACCATATGTTAACACATATATATGGAATCTAAAAAAAAGTTCATGAAGAACTTGGGGGCAAGTCAGGAATAAAGACAGAGACCTACTAGAGAATGGACTTGAGGATATGGGGAGGGGGAAGGGTAAGCTGGGACAAAGTGAGAGAGTGGCATGGACATATATATACTACCAGATGTAAAATAGATAGCTAGTGGGAAGCAGCCGCATAGCACAGAGAGATCAGCTCGGTGCTTTGTGACCACCTAGAGGGTTGGGATAGGGAGTGTGTATATCTGATTCACTTTGTTATAAAGCAGAAACTAACACACCATTGTAAAGCAATTCTACTCCAATAACGATGCTTTAAAAAAAAAAAAAAACCTAAGCAAGGTACATTTTGGGGCTGAGAGGCATGGACATGTAGCAGCCAGCAGATGCATGCTGAAGATGTGAGGATGTGACCTCCTCTATGTGGCAGACAAAGACACTTGTTCTGACCCACGCAAGTCAAGCCAGGCCTCCTTCATTCTCTGGTTCCCATTTTTAGTATTTTGGAACACACAGGTGCCTAGCACTGAGCTGAAACCAAGGCCCTCAGTGTAATTCTCCTTGGAATGTTTTAGCTCTTAAAAGAGTGCCCTCTTGTCTATCTAGAAATAGTGACATAGAATATCTCAGGTCAGTCTCCACAGCAGGATGACCCTGAAACCGAGAGCTGCATGCGTGAGGTTTACAGACAGTGCCCACAAGGACCACCATTTGTGAGGGAGTGAAGGAGAAGAATCGGGCAGAGAAAAGACTGGAGTTGTAATGCAGGCAAAATACAGACCACAGACAATCCCACCGAAAGCTCTGGAGCTGGGCTAGCTATTCAGACATGTCTCACCTTGAGGTGAGGGGCATGGGACTTCACTCCCACCACGGACACCACTACCCCTACCACCCCCTCCATTAACCACTCATTGGATGTGGGCTGCTCCTGGGGAAGCGGTGTGACCTTAGGCTAAGTAGCTCTGTCTTCCTTTGAGGGTAATTCCCTGAGAGTTCCTCAGGTAAGAGCTGTTAGTCACCAATAACCCCAGGTGCAAGGACAGGAGTGCCTCCATCCTAAGGAGGATAGGGACCGTGCACCACAGCATCCACTACAGAGAGCAATCCTCTCACTTCTCTTCAGTCAACCCATGGATCATGCATACTCTGTCTCTACAAGCTTGCATTTCATCTGGCCCCTTCAGTGCCTTTTGGTCTTATGTTCAGAAGAAGAGTTTTGCCTTAAAGTTCCAAAGATGCCTAGGAATTTGGCCTCTAAAGAATTTTCTTTGCATACTGACCTTCAAATGAAGACTGACAATGCATTCCTAGGATCACAGCATTTTCATCCACTCATACAACCAATATTTATTGAGTGCTTTCTGGGTGCCAAGTCCTGGGAGCTAAGCAGGAGGACCACAGTGGTGAATAGAATAGAGTTGCCTTTTGGCTAAAGCTACCTGTCATTCAGTGTTGTTCAATTCTGCATAATGATGATGCTCTGCATCTGTTCAGAGTAATCCTTCATGTTACTTCCCTTCTGCGGTTGACTGCTACAGAAGATAATTATGTCATCCTTGAAAAATCCATGACAGGATTTTTCTGAGACGTTTCTTCCTGGAGCCAAGTGGCTTTTTTGACTTGATGTCTATTTGAGACAGTAGGCAGATGAATTAGGCAGGGGCTTTAGACAGCAATTCAGGATAGTGTTGCTGACACCTTTATAATGAGCAAGTTTCACTCTTTGGGACAGTTGAAAAAAATCACCACCTGTGTTTGCAATCATCTGATATTATTTACTTTCTTGCATAAATGCATAGAACATATGTTAAGATATAATTCTCCATGGATCTTTCTGTAGGTTTAAAGCCTAAATCTAATACTTGGGCAATGGAATATATTTCTCACTTTGTAATATTATTATTATTACCTCAGATTGCACTATATTCTAATTATTTTCATACACATCACTTTCCTTTCAGCCTTTTTCAATATTCTGCCCTATTAATTAATTCTTCCCATTTGTTACTTCAGTCATTTGCTCTTCACAAATGCATCCACCTCAGCCAATAAATATTAAACATATTCGAATTTCCTTCACCTTAAAAAAATCCTCCTCAACTTATCTTTCTCCTGGATGTGTTGCTTTCTCTCTTTCCTTCCTTGTGCAGTCAACTAGCTTTCTTGAATGAGCAGTCCGAACCTAGTGTCTCCATTTATTCACTTTTTGTTTATTCCTCAGTCCTTTGGTATCTGGATATCACCAGAACAACTCAACTAGAACTCCTCTTGGTAAGGTCTCTGGTCAGCAGTGACTTTTCTCTGCTGTGATAGTAAATTCTATGTATTAACTTGCCTGGGCAATGAGGGGGCTCAGATATTTGATTAAACATTATTCTTGGTGTGTCTTGGGAGGATGCTTCTAGACCGAATCAACACTTGAATTAGGAGACTGAGCAAAGCAGATTGCCCTCCCCAGTGTGGATGGGCCACATCCAATCCATTGAAGGCCTGATTAGGACAAAAAGGCTGAGTGAGAAAGAAGTCTCTCTCTCTGCTTGACTATATTTGAACCAGGGCATCCGTCTTCTCCTGCCTTCGGACTCAGACTGGACTAGGCCCTCAGCTCTCCTGAGTCTCCTGCTTGCCAAGTGTAGATCGTGGTACTTCTCACTCTCCATATTTGCATCAACCAATTCATATATATATATATATCATACACTGTTGTGTGTATGTGTGTATATACATATATGTATATATATATACATATATGTATATATATATATATATATATACACACACACACACACACACACACACCGTTAGTTCTGTGTTTCTGGGGAACCACAACTAATACAATCACTAGGTCCAACTTAGTTCTGCTTCACATCCTTCTGGCATATGAAGTTATTCACCAAACTCTTCCTCTTCAAACTCTTTCCTCTCTTAGTATTGTCACACCCCTTTCTTCTACTTCTTATCTTATCTTTCTGACTCCAATTCATTGGCTCTCCTCCTCTCAAATGTTCACTAAATTTGATATTTTAAAGTGATTCATTTTTCCTTTTCCATACTCCATTCCCCAGTGGAATATTATTTCAACTTCAACTACTGTGTATTTGCTTTGTCTTCCAAGTCTTCACCTTTGTAAGTATTCATCCTTCTGATCCATACACATTCTCCCTGCTGTCAAGGAGCTGTTTCTTTCTGGATGCCTGCATGCACTTCAGACTTAATACATTCAAGAGTAAGCACATTGCTTTATGACCACCTAGAGGGGTGGGATAGGGAGGGAGATGCAAGAGGGAAGAGATATGAGGATATATGTATATGTATAGCTGATTCACTTCGTTATAAAGCAGAAACTAACACACCACTGTAAAGCAATTATACTCCAATAAAGATGTTTTTAAAAATTGGCTTGCAATAACTTCCAGCTGAATCAGTCTTGATTAAAGCCTTCCTGGAAGGGATTTTGGTGCACAGCTGTCCTCAGTGTCTACTGTTTCCTGCAGTCAAGTGCTAAGACAGAGAACTTACAACCCAAAGAGTGCATGGACTTGGAGATGCAAGTCCGACTCCTTCTCCTTGAAGAGGATGTAAGGGATGGAGGAATGGAACTTGGGGATGAATGCCTGAGAGTTTTATTACTAGCCCAGGGTGTCCTCCCTTCCTTCACCTTCATCCCTTGCTACCCTGAGTCCTTGACTTACTACTGTCTGCACCCCAGGCATATGGCAGGTGTTTTCACACCAGATATTCCCAGTCATGCTACCCAGAGGGGTTGGCAAGAGGCTGTATCCACATTTTCCCACACTGGGTGCCTGAGCCCTCAGGGTGATGTCGGCCTGGACTGGGGGTTGCTCATCCTGGACCACCCAGCAAGCAAACTTCTTGCCATCCAGCGTGGCCTCTGCCTGCAAAGTGTGTTCCAGAGAGTAGGTCCTGTCTGGGCCTCTGAGGGGACTTCATGGTCTGTGTCTTATGCTTGTTCTCCATCCGGGTGATGTGCAGTTTGGAAAGGTAGAAGTGGCTCACATGGGTACAGCCACTATGGAGAACAGTACGGAGGTTCCTTTAAAAACTAAAAATAGAACTACCATACGATCCAGCAATCTCACTCCTGGACATTATCTGGAGAGAACCATAATTTAAAAAGAAACATGCACCCCAACATTCATTGTAGCACTATTTACAATAGCCAAGACATGGAAACAACCTGAATGTCCGTCAACAGAGCAATGGATAAAGAAGATATGGTACATATATACAGTGAACCACTAGTCAGCCATAAAAAAGAACGAAATAATGCTATTTGCAGCAACATGGATGGACCTAGAGGTTAACATACTAAGTGAAGTAAGTCAGACAGAGAAAGGCAAATATCATAGGATATCACTCATATATGGGATCTAATTTTAAAAACAATACAAATGAACTTATTTACAGAACAGAAACAGACTTACAGATATCAAAAACAAACATGGTTACTAAGGGGGAAACGTGGGAGGGGAGAGAGATAAATCAGGAGTTTGGGATTAACATACACGCACTACTATATGTAAGATAAATAATCAACAGGGGCTTATTATATAACACAGGGAACTCTACTCAATATTCTGTGATAACCTATATGAGAAAAGAATCTGAAAAAGAATGAATATATGTATATGTATAACTGAATCACTTTGCTGTACACCTGAAACTAACACAACATTGTAAATCAACTATACTCCAATAAAATTTAAAAAATAAAATAAGATACAGACCATAACACTAATAAAGACTATTGAAAACACTGGAAAAAAAACAAAGAAAAGTGGCTCATGTGGCACGTGAGATTCACTCTCTGATGCATATGGATTTGCATCCCAGAGGTCTCGGTGGTGATCTTCAGGGTGGGGACAACTAAAGACAGAAACAGAAAGAAACATCCATTGAAATTACCCCAGCCTGCCTGCTCTCTATGTCTTCTTTTCCCAGGAACCAGCCACAAGATTTCTCATGCTCAAAAAAGTTACCTTTTAAAAAAAATCAAAGAAATATTTTTTCTCTGATGCTCAATGTAAGGCAAATAGAGCTAAATGTTAAATTAATTAAATAGGTGTAGGAGTATTAGAGCACTGCTTTCTGTATCCATAATCTTTGGTATGTTGTGCTTTTGTTTTTACTTATCTCAAGGTACTATTTAACTTCCCCTGTGATTTCTTCTTTCACATATTGGTTATTTGAGAGTGTGTTGTTTAATTTTCACATATGTTTGATTTTCCTGTTCTTCAGCTATTGATTTGTAATTTCATTCAATTGTAATCAGAAAAGGTACTTTCTACAATTACAGTCTTTCAAAACATCTTAAGACTTGTCTTGCTGCCTACCATGTGTTCTATCCTGGAGGATGATCCATGTGCACTTGAGAGGGATGTATATTAGGCTCTTGTTCAGTGGAATGTTCTGTACATGTCAATGAGGTCCAATTGATCTGTAGTGTTATTAAAGTCCTCTCTGTCCTTATTAATATTCATTCTGGTTGTTCATTTATTATGGAAAGTGGGGTATTCAAATCTCTTTCTATTGTTTTATTTCTCTCTAATTCTCCCTTCCATTCTGGAAATATTTGCTTCTTATATTTAGAGTTCTGACATTTGATGTACAAATATTAGTTATATTTTCTTTTATCACTATATAATGTCTTCTTTGTCTATTGTATCAGTTTTTTACTTAAATTCTATTTTATCTACTATTAGTATAGCTACCCCTGCTATATTTTGGCTACAATTTGCATGGACATGTTTTTCCTTTCTTTCACTTTCAGCCTTTGTATGCTCATAGATCTAAAGTGAATCTCTTATAGATAGCATGTACTTGGATCCTTGCTGTTTTTTCCCCATTTAGTCAATGTATGTCTATTTATTGAGGAGTTGAATCCATTTACATTTAAAATAATTACAAATGGGGAAGGACTTCCTATTGCTATTTTGTGCATTATTATCTGTATGTCTTGCATCTTCTCCCCTCCTTTCCTCTCTTAATACCTTCTTTTGACTTTCATTGGTTATGTTTATTTCTGCTCCAATCTACTCTAATCTTTTCATTTTCTTCCTTCTGCTGGCTTTGTATTCTGAACAGAGGAACACACTCACCTCAGAGTATTTCACAATATTAATTCAGATGGTAGCAATGGGAAGGAAACACTGATTGTCCCCAGAGAATAAAAGAACAGCAGAGCTTGGAGTACAATTCTCAGAGCAGACCAGGTAAATGGCAAGTGGCAGGAGAGTTAATTAACCCCTCCTGGAGGGCTTTTCTGGAAGAAAAGATCTGGAAGTGGGTGACACTCACAACCCCTCCTTCTAGTCTCATGATTCCCCAGAGCTACTCCTGGCCATAGTAGGAGGACAAACCCACTCATTGACTTCCTGTGGGTGGGACAAGGTCCCTGACTGAATTGTGGTGACCCCTCAGGTACTTGCCACCATGTTCCAATCACAATCCAGTTGGAAACAGGTGAGTGGAATTGTGCAGGCTAGAAGAGATTCTGCTTGCCTGAGGATTCCTTTGTTTTGGCTCAGTCGATATTGGGCATTTGGGGGCAAACTTCACCCAGGTTGAGATTTCATCCTTAATCCAGAAGCTGAGATACAGCTACAAGTATCTGTTTCTAATATTCAGGGTCATAAAATAGGTCATAATAGATACAATGCATATTTCTGAGCCCAGGTTTGTCCTGAAATTTCAGAATGACTAGTCAGCCTTCCAGGTCCCAGTTTTCCAACTTTTTGGACCATACAATGCACACATTTAGTTGCCTTTTTCCTACCCCCAATTTTTTTTACTTCAGAGTGTCCATGTCTTATGTTCAGTTTCTGGTGGTGTTGGCCATCACAGAAGGGCCCTATCCTCTCAAACTGGCTTGATTGAATATTAGACATAGGACCCCAGAATGAATAACCAGAAGAGTCATCAGCAGGATGCCAGCTTACAGGGTTGTTTGTGAATGAAGGGGCCCAGGACCCAGTGTGTGATAATGATGTAGTGCATATTGCAGAGTTTTTAAAAGTCTACTTTTAGCAGACAAGGGGATGGAGTTTATCAGATTATTTTCACCGTTCATGGACACATAGATGCCTGGACCAGATATATGGACATGTCAGGATGCCCCTTCATTAACTTCACACAGTATAGGTGCCACCATCCCATGTGACACATCACTGATGCAGATGGAATCAATCTGTTTGGTTGGTCATTGTGCTTTCCATTTAGAATACTTTGGGAAATTGTCTTCCACTGAAACCATAGATTACTTACCGTTCTGGCCCAGTCCCATTGAACCACTAGACAGGCACTCGTGGGGACAAAGAAGACATTTTGTAGCCCCGGTTTACAGTACCTCCAGCTTTTACTGACACTGAACTCTCAGGTTGTTTTACCGGAACTCTTCACCTGAAGTTCCTGTAAGAAATGTCAAATCATTGTTCATGTTCCTTGCCTTGGCCCAAGATGTTCTGAGGTTCTGGTATAGATCAAGATGAGGTTTCATTACACATCCTTTCAGCCATGTGTACTGGCACCAAAGTATAAAAATTATAAATGTGGTTGCCGTATGGGTGAGAAGGAGACTAATGCACAGAAAGGAGGATGGCACCTTCCTTGGGCATCAGGATATGAGGATGGCCTACAGGATAGCAGGCACTTAAATAAACATATTTACAATGAGGACAAATACATTTCTATTAAATGAGAAATGTCAAATAGAATTTGTGTCAGATTTTTCTTTATGTTCTGGGATCAGAGACAAGGCCTCAAGCTAAGGACAAGGTATTCATAGCCAACATACTGTGTTCAGAGAGTGAACTGGAGAAGTAGCCATCTCCCATTTTCTGCAAGCTCTTTCATGATGCAAAAGCCAACTCATCCAAAATAAACGTTGAGACTTGCATTCTCCATGAAATTGATATTTTTCCTAATGGGTGAAAATTGGTTCTTAGAGTGTGAAAAAATCTTAACTATCACAATATTTCATGTTAATGCCCAACCCTATCCAACAAAATCTTATTCCTCAGTATTTAATTGCTCTTGGTATGTGTTCTTGGGGATCACACAAGCAGCATTATCATTGAGTTCATGGAAGATACACAGAGTGTATGCAAGATGAATTCTACAAAACTATGGAGGACTTTCTCTTGATGGATTTCTCAAATATAATGCATTTGTTTTCTACTGCTGAATAACTTATTACCAAAAACATAGTGGCTTAAAAAAAAACAAGTCTATTATTTCATGGTTTGTGTGAATCAAGAGTTCAGGCACAGCTTAACTTAGCTGTCATTCACAGAAAGAAGATGAGGTGGAGACACAGGGAAATGCCATCTACAATCCAAGGAATATCTGAGGTTACCAGGGGCTGGGAGAGAGGCCTGGAAAAGATTCTCCCTGAAGTTCATAGTAGCTTTATTCATACTTGCAAAAACTTGAAAACAACCAAGATGACCTTCAGTAGGTGAACTGGTAAAGAAATTGGTAAATCCAGATAATCAAATATTATTCAGAACTAAAATGATATGCACTCTCGAGCCCTGAAAAGATGTGGAGGAATCTTAAATGCTTATTCATAAATGAAAGGAAAAATCTATATGCTGCATGATTCCAACTATGCGACATTCTGGGAAAGGGCTCCACCCCATGACTTAATTCATTCCCAAAGACCCACCTCCAAATACCATCACTTCAGGGGTTAGACTTGAACATATGAATTTCGGGAGGGATACAAACATTCGGTCCATAACAGACTTCCTTAAGTTTTACATAAAGTCCTTGTCTGTGGCAAGGTCCCATGCAGGATACCACACACATTTACTTGTCGTGTCTCCTTAGGCTCCTCTCAGCTGTGACACCTTCTCTGACTGTCCTTGTTTTTGATGATTTCTACAGATTTGATGAATACTGCTCAGATTTATTGTAAGATGCCCCTCTGTTACATTTTGTCTGATGCTTTTCTCATAATTAATCTAGGATTATGGGTTTTGGGGAAGGTCCCAGAGGAAACGTGCCATTTTCATCAAATCTACATGATTTATGCCTATTGATATTGATTTATTGTTGGTGAACTCTTGATGACCTGGCTAACTCATATTAGTCAGGTTTCCCCACTGTAAAGTAACACTTTTTCTTCCTTCCATTCATCCCCTTTGGAAGGGAGTCACCATGTAGAGCCCATACTTCAGGGGTAGTGAATTGGGTTTTCCCTTATTTAGGGTGAAGTGTCTTCATAAATTGAGACTTTCCTGCAAAGAAGATTTTTTTAAATTCTCCATTTATTAATTTATTAAATCATTTATTTACATCTATATGGACTCATAGATATTTATTATATTTTAGTTTATAATCTGTCTTAGTCTATTTGGGTGCTATAACAAAATATCACAGACTGGATGGCTTACAACAGAAATTTATTGCTCACAGTTCTGGAGGTTTGAATTCCACTATCAGCTTGGCAGTATGATTGGGTGAGGGCCCTCTTTTGGAATGCAGATTTCTCATTGTATCATCACATGGAAGAAGGACCTAGGATGATCTTGGGGGTCTCTTTTAGAAGGGTACTAATCCCATTCATGACAGAGGAGCCCTTATGAACTAGTCATGTTCCAAACGCCCCAACTTCTAACATGGTCACATTGGGCATTAATATTCTAAAATGTGAATTTTGAGGGGACAAAAACATTCAGAATATGTATGTATATATATATATATATATATATATATATATATATATATATATCCAATATTTCTTGCCCAAATTGTTCCAGCTTTGTCCATTGGGACCTCTTTCAGTTTGTTTCTGAGCCCCTTTGACAAACTCTTATCAATGTCAGTTTTTGCTTTTTGGTTTTGTTTTCTTTTGGTTTTTCACTTCCTTGGTTTCTGAAGAATATTGAATTTTTGATAGGATTTCTGAACACAAAGAAGAGAGATTAGCCTTTAATGAAAAAACTTTGGAACACAAGAGCCAGATGATTGAATTAGATAATTTTTATTTTGAAATCCAACATCTAGTAAAAACTAATTCATTCATTTATTAAATTAAACAATGGCCTAGTATGTGGCAGTCACTGTTCTGGCACCTGAGGATTCAGAGTCCCTTCTCAGAGCACTGATGTCCTGTTTGAGGAAGAGACAACACATACATCGGGGTTCATTTTGCCTGGTGCATGAATTTCAGTTTAGTTAAATAACATCAATCCCCCAACACAGGGTTCAGATTTCAGTTACCACAGGAACTTTACTGTGAACGATACATAACGTACAACTTTGCTGCTAAGCATACTTCATTCCACAAATCATTATGTACTAACAGATGCTCATCGTGATCAGTAACCAATCATATCAATTCTTTGAAAGTCTGTAGTGATTGGTCACTGTGACTCTCTTACACAGTTTAGGCACAGACAGAAAAATAGGTAGTTGTATTTTCTCCGGTCTCCCAGCTATGATAAACCCACATGACATTTACAAAAGTGAATAATTATAAAAGGGAACTGGCAACAAAGATGAAAGTGCCATGGAGAGACAAAATATGATGATGTGAGAAGTTATATTCAAACAATATAAATGGATTACAGAAGAAACAGCTGACCAAGGAGTGGTACCTTAATAGTGTCAGAAAGATTCTAGATATACAATCAGAAGAACTTAGTAAAGGCAAACTTACCACATAACTGAGGAAAGTGGTGGTGAGGAAAAGGGTGAAAATGTCCCAGAGGAAGTGACAACAGCAAATACTTTGAATTAAAGAAAGTTTGTAAAGATTTCACAACATTGAGAGTACAAGGCATAAAATGTCAGAAATGGATCCAAACTTCGCAAGGAGCATAATTCACCAAGTTGTAAAAAAGATGCTCTTATATTATAAATTATGCAAGAAGAAGAAGGCAAGCACTGTTCAAACACTTTGGATAAGTTTTTATAAAGAAATAAATTGCTGGGGGCTTCCCTGGTGGCGCAGTGGTTGAGCATCTGCCTGCCAATGCAGGGGACACGGGTTCGAGCCCTGGTCTGGGAGGATCCCACATGCCACGGAGCAACTAGGCCTGTGAGCCACAACTACTGAGCCTGCGCATCTGGAGCCTGTGCTCCTCAACGGGAGAGGCCACGATAGTGAGAGGCCCGCCCACTGCGATGAAGAGTGACCCCCACTTGCCACAACTAGAGAAAGCCCTCACACAGAAACGAAGACCCAACACAGCAAAAATAAATAAACTAATTAACTCCAAAAAAAAGAAATAAATTGCTTTTATTCTCAGTGTTTCTAAATTTGTCAAACTACATATTATTAATAGCTGAGTAAGAGAGTTCCTAATATTTTGAAATCAAATTTTAATGATCACAGAACAATCTTTATTTATCCCATTGATTACTGAGATCACTTTCCATGATTCAGTTTACACGGTAATTTTTATGGTCCTTTTCTACCATGCAAAGTGAGAACTGCCTATGCTTTGTATGTCAGATGGTAATAAGTGTTCAGGAAACAAATTAATCAGGTTAAGAGGTCATGGAATGTGAGGCTGAGAGAGGAATTGATACTTTATACAGGATGGTATATGGAAGATGCCTTTGATAAAGTGATATTTGAGCAGAGGCTGGAATGAAGGAAGAGAGTGAGCCAGGCAGACATGTTGGAGGAGGAAGCAGAGGAATGATAGGATTTGACTTACATTCCCAAGGAATCACTGAGGCTGAAACAGGGAAGCCAGTCAGAGACTATAGCAATGGTGCAGGAAGAGATGATGGTGGCTGGGACCAGGGAGCAGTGGTGGGGGTGAGAATGTGCAGATTATAGATGCAATTCAGAAGTGTGCTGGAGGGGATTGGACTGGCTCATGAGAGCTGATATTTACATTTTCAGGAATTTTGCAAACTAGTTGTTAAACTGTTGCTAACTTGAAATTGACCACATTGGGAGTATTTATGCCAAGAAATTTTCTTTATTTTTTTTTCCTTTTGGATAGTCAATTGTTAAATAGTTCCATCTGACCACTGGACATAAACATTTTGAAGGCAGAATTGAATACATGATATAAAAGAAAGAGAAATCAAGGATGACTCCAGGTTTCTGGACACAGTATACTTACCATGAGCAATAGGGTTGGGAAGGATGCAAGATTATAGAAAAACTACTCTTCCCATCACGGAGAGAGGAGGGAACACTATTTTCTGGGTTTGAGAAGTTGGCTATTTAAACAATGAGGAAGTAGAATAATTTTTCTTAAAACTAAGATGGGGAGTCATTTGTACTAAAGAGGCACCTCAGAGGGTGGGGAGTCAGGTGAAGGCAGAAATCCAGAGGACAGAGTAACTCCTCAGCACAGGTCATTATTGTGTAGTTCATGGCCGAGTCCAAGGTGATGGATGAGAGATAAACTGATCTGTGTTGATCTGACTTATTTCTCACATTCCAGGGAAATGTCCTGAGTCAGCCCCCAGAGCTACTTTCCATGATCCTTGCTCAGTACCATGTATGAAGACCCAACTCTGGTGGCTTCAGGGGCATGTGGGCAGGCAAGTCTCCATGGAGGGGAGGCATTTGAAGCAGAGTCGTGGAAGCTCTCAGCTGAGTCCTTCTCCTGGGCTGGGCCCCTCAGGAAGGGGAGGAGGCAGCAGACACTGACGGTGACACCAGCAGGGAGGAAGGAAGGAGCTGTGGTAAACATGTCCATATTTAATTATCTGCTCATCGCTCAGGAAACGTTCCTTGCATGCCTCCTATGTGTCCAGGTGTTCTCCTCCTGGGATGCCTGTCTTGAGAGGATGGGCAGCCCCTGGGATAACACTCTGACCCCTCAGCCTCCTCCCCAGGTCCTGATGCCCCATCCCCAGCCCTTCTATTCTGTCACACGGAGGGTCAGAGCAGAAGCCGCTCTCAGAATAGCCAATCCAGAGTTCTCAACATTACCCGAAAATGTGGATTCTTTTTTCCCCAAGGAGCCCCAGGGCTCAAGTGTCTAGAAATGGTCTCTAAGGGAACCACCCACTCAGCTCCTCCTCATTCAGCAACCTCTGCCCACTTCCTCCACAGAACTGCTAAGAGACACCCTTTGAAAATCCCTGATCCAGCCCACCTCCTCCAGGACCCCACACACCTCCTGGGAGTTGGGCACCTCTTAGGGGGAAACAGGATACTCCTGAGGGTATTGAAGGAAGAGTGTCCCCTTCTCTTATCTCCATGTGGGCCCTGACCCTGTGTGACCTGTGGGCTGGCTCCCCTACTGACCTTATGTCATCTAGGACAGACCTTGTCCTGCCCTCCCTCCTACCCCAACTTACAGTCAGGCCCAATGCTTCCTGTGGACAAAGATGACAGAGACACTGATCACCAACAGCACCTTGGGGCCTAGGAGGAGAACTACCAGGAGAGAAGACAGCTCTGGGCCTGGAAATCATCAAGGGACAAGAGGAGCGATTAGAGGGATCACACAGGAGCCATTCCCAGGGGCCTCGACTTACTCCATCTGCGGCCACCTGGGTCCATCAGGACTCTGAGGCTTTGACCTGCATCCTGGTCTCAAGCTTGAGGCAGAAATCAGCATGCAGGAGTCCCTTATTCTCCTACTCTGTTTTCTCAGGCTGCAAGGGTGTTATTACTTGAAGAGAAAATGTCAGAAGTGAAAATAACTGTGAGACAAGAGAAAATTCAGCAAATCCTAATAGTCTCTCACTAGGCTGCCATCCCATCTTCAACCAGCCACCAGGAAAATTATGGAGAAATAGACAAGGCAGCTAGACTTATTTGGAAATACCACCACCAATATAAATTTGTCTAAACTTTGAAAATATTGGAAAAGTGTCCTAAGGAGCACAGATCATAGAAAGGGACTTAAAAGTATGTGTGATTTAAAAGGGTTGGAACAGAATCCCCAGAATCTGTGCATATGTTACCTTACATGTCAAAAGGGATTGGCAGTAATGATTTGTTAAGGATCTTGAGATGGGCACATTTTCCTAGTGGAGGCCATATAATCACAGAGATTCTTATAAGTAAAAGATTGAGGCAGAACAGTTGGAGGAGATGTGATGTCAGAAGCAGAGGTCAGACTGATGTGAGGCCTTTGCCAAGGAGTGTGGACACCTCTGGGAGTTGGAAAAGGCAAGGAAATCAATTCTTCTCTAGAGCCTTCTGAAGGAGTGGAGCCCAGCCACCCATTGTAGACTTCTGACCTCTACAACTGTATGATAATGCATTTGTCTTGTATCAAATCACTAAATGTGGTAATTACTTACACTGACTATAGGAACCTAATTCAAGGAGAAAACAGATGTGAATAAATGGATATGCATGAGTTAAAGTGCATAAGTTCTGGGTAGAAAAATTGAAAAGGAGGAAGACGTGCTGATGGCAATTAAGAGGTAAAGGGAAAAAGAAAAAAGTAAGGGGAAGGGATTTAGGTTCCTGAAAGACAAAAGAGAACCAAAGACTTAGAGGACTCAGAACATTTCTCCCACTATCAAAACCAACCAACCAAGCAAAAACTCCGTTAACATCTTGATTTATGCTGTACTAGGGAAGAGAGGTCTATTAGGCTAGAAATATTGTAAAAAACCCCAATACCATAAAAACAAACAATAAGATGTGCATCCTCACACCAGACCCACTGGACGCAGGCCTGCAGTGGCTGGAGCCCTCAGATGCCCGGGGTAGGCTTCCAGGGAGAGGGATCACATCAGCATGTTACACATCTCTTCAGCCTGTCAACCTAGATCCTCCAAAAAACATTTCCAGCTTTACTACACTAGCAAGCATCATGGGTCAGGCACCCTGTAACACCCAGAAGTACCAGCCCTGGTTGAGCATGAGCAGAAGATGGAAGATTAAAAAGCATTTACAGGCCATGCCAGACAAGATGGCATGGACTCTTCTCTCTTACTCTCCTCGTTCAGTACAACTTGAACCCTAGAAATAACACACGGGACAAGCATAGAAGGACTCTGAGGTGGACGAGGAGGCAGACTGTCTAGGGACCTGAGGACTGGAGGAAGAACACAGCAGTCAGGAACCAAGCACAAGAGGAGACACAGGTGTGGCACTAGGAAAAAGAAAAAGTCTAAGTCAACAATCTAAACTCTGGTCTCAAGAAATGAGAAATGAAGGAGCAAAATAAACCCAAAGCAAGCAGAAGGGAGGAAATAATAAAGAAAGGAGAAAAATCAGTGAAAATGAAAACAGATAAACAATAGAGAAAATAATTGAAACAAAGAGTGTTTTCTGAGATAGCTTTATCCACCAGAGGACAAACAGCAGAAGCAAGAAGAACTACAATCCTGCAGCCTGTGGAACAAAAACCACATTCACAGAAAGATAGACAAGATGAAAAGGCAGAGGGCTATGTACCAGATGAAGGAACAAGATAAAACCCCAGAAAAACAACTAAATGAAGTGGAGATAGGCAACCTTCCAGAAAAAGAATTCAGAATAATGATAGTGAAGATGATCCAGGACCTCAGAAAAAGAATGGAGGCAAAGATCGAGAAGATGCAAGAAATGTTTAACAAAGACCTAGAAGAATTGAAGAACAAACAAACAGAGATGAACAATTCAATAACTGAAATGAAAACTACACTAGAAGGAATCAATAGCAGAATAACTGAGGTGGAAGAACGGGTAAGTGACCTGGAACACAGAATGGTGGAATTCACTGCTGTGGAATAGAATAAAGAAAAAAAAAATGAAAAGAAACGAAGACAGCCTAAGAGACTTCTGGGAAAACATTAAGCACAACAACATTTGCATTATAGGGGTTCCAGAAGGAGAAGAGAGAGAGAAAGGACCAGAGAAAATATTTGAAGAGATTATAGTCGAAAACTTCCCTAACATGGGAAAGGAAATAGCCACCCAAGTCCAGGAAGCACAGAGAGTCCCATACAGGATAAACCCAAGGAGAAACATGCTGAGACACATAGTAATCAAACTGGCAAAAATTAAAGGCAAAGAAATATTACTGAAAGCAGCAAGGGAAAAATGACAAATAATATACGAGGGAACCCCCATAAGGTTAACAGCTGATTTCTCAGCAGAAACTCTACAAGCCAGAAGGGAGTGGCATGATATATTTAAAGTGATGAAAGGGAAGAAACTACAACTAAGATTACTCTACCTGGCAAGGATCTCATTCAGATTCGATGGAGAAATCAAAAGCTTTACAGACAAGCAAAAGCTAAGAGAATGCAGCACCACAGAACTAGCATTACAACAAATGCTAAAGGAACTTCTCTAAGTGGGAAATACAGAAGAAAAAAGGACCTACAAAAACAAACCCAAAACAATTAAGAAAATCATCATATGAACATACGTATCTATAATTACCTTAAAAGTGAATGGATTAAATGCTCCAACCAAAAGACACAGCCTGGCTGAATGGGTACAAAAACAAGACCCTTATATATGCTGTCTACAAGAGACCGACTTCAGACCTAGGGACACATACAGACTGAAAGTGAGGGGATGGCAAAAGATATTCCATGCAAATGGAAATCAAGGGGAAGCTGGAGTAGCAATATTCATATTGGATAAAATAGACTTTAAAATAAAGAATGTTACAAGAGACAAAGAAGGACACTACATAATAATCAAAGGATCAATCCAAGAAGAAGATATAACAATTATAAATATATATGCACCCAACATAGGAACTCCACAATACATAAGGCAACTGCTAACAGTTAAAAGAGGAAATTGACAGTAACATAATAATAATAGGGGGACTTTAACAGCTCACTTACACCAATGGACAGATCATCCTAAATGAAAATAAATAAGGAAACAGAAGCTTTAAATGACACAATAGACCAGATAGATCTAATTGATATTTATAGGACATTCCATCCAAAAACAGCAGATTATACTTTCTTCTCAAGTGTGCATGTGACATTCTCCAGGAGAGATCACATCTTGGCTCACAAATCACAGCCTCAGTAAATTTAAGAAAATTGAAATCATATCAAGCATCTTTTCCGACCACAATGCTATGAGATTAGAAATGAATTACAGGGGAAAATGCATAAAAAACACAAAAACATGGAGGCTAAACAATACCTTACTAAATAACCAAGAGATCACTGAAGAAATCAAAGAGGAAATCAAAAAGTACCTAGAGACAAATGACAATGAAAACACAGCAATCCAAAACCTGTGGGAGGTAGCAAAAGCACTTCTAAGAGCAAAGTTTATAGCTATACAAGCCTTCCTGAAGAAACAAGAAAAATCTCAAATAAATATTCTAACCTTAAACGTAAGGGAACTAGAGAAAAAAGAACAAACAAAGCCCGAAGTTAGCAAAAGGAAAGAAATCATAAAGATCAGAGCAGAAAATAAATGAAATAGAAACAAAGAAAATGATAGCAAAGATCAATAAAACTAAAAGCTGGTTCTTGGTGAAGATAAACAAAATTGATAAACCATTAGCCAGACTCATCAAGAAAAAGAGGGGGAGGACTCAAATCAATAAAATTAGAAATGAAAAAGGAGAAGTTACAACAGACACTGCAGAAATAAAAAGCATCCTAAGAGACTACTACAAGCAAGTCAATGCCAATAAAATGGACAACCTGGAAGAAATGGACAAATTCTTAGAAAGGTATAACCTTCCAAGGCTGAACCAGGAAGAAATAGAAAATATAAACAGACCATCACAAGTTAAGAAATTGAAACTGTGATTAAAAATCTTCCAACAAACAAAAGTCCAGGACCAGATGGCTTTACAGGTAAATTCTATCAAACATTTAGAGAAGAGCTAACACCCATCCTTCTCAAACTCTTCCAAAAAATTGCGGAGGAAGGAACACTCCCAAACTCATTCTATGAGGCCACCATCACCCTGATACCAAAACCAGACAAAGATACTACAAAAACAGAAAATTACAGACTAATATCACTGATGAATATAGATGCAAAAATCCTCAACGAAATACTAGCAAACAGAATCCAAGAACACATTAAAAGGATCATACACCATGATCAAGTGGGATTTATCCCCAGGATGCAAGGATTCTTCAATATATGCAAATCAATCAATGTGATACAATGTATTAACAAACTTAAGAATAAAATCCATATGATCATCTCAAGAGATGCAGAGAAAGCTTTTGATAAAATTCAACACAGATTTATGATAAAAACTCTCTGGAAAGTGGGCATAGAGGGAAGCTACCCCAACATAATAAAGGCCAAATATGACAAATGCACACCAAACATTATTCTCAATGGTGAAAAACTGAAAGCATTTCCTCTAAGTTCAGGAACAAGACAAGGGTGCCCACTTTCACCACTATTATTCAACATAGTTTTGGAAGTCCTAGCCACAGCAATCATAGAAGAAAAAGAAATAAAAGGAATACACATTGGAAAAGAAGAAGTAAAACTGTCACTGTTTGCAGATGACATGATACTATACATAGAGAATCCTAAAGATGCTACCAGAAAACTACTAGAGGTAATCAATGAATTTGGTAAAGTAGCAGGATACAAAATTAATGCACAGAAATCTCTTGCATTCCTATACACTAATGATGAAAAATCTGAAAGAGAAATTAAGGAAACACTCCCATTTACCATTGCAACAAAAAGAATAAAATACCTAGGAATAAACCTACCTAGGGAGACAAAAGACCTGTATGCAGAAAACTATAAGACACTGATGAAAGAAATTAAAGATGATATGAACAGATGGAGAGATATACCATGTCCTTGGATTGGAAGAATCAATATTATGAAAATGACTATATTACCCAAAGCAATCTACAGATTCAATGGAGACCCTATCAAATTACCAATGGCATTTTTTACGGAACTGGAACAAAAAATCTTAAATTTTGTACGGAGACACAAAAGACTGCGAATAGCCAAAGCAGTCTTGAGGGAAAAAAAAACAGAGCTGGAGGAATCAGACTCCCTGACTTCAGACTATACTACAAAGCTACAGTAATCAAGACAATATGGTACTGGCACAAAAACAGAAACATAGAGCAATGGAACAAGATAGAAAGCCCAGAGATAAACCCATGCACCTATGGTCAACTAATCTATGACAAAGGAGGCAAGGATATAAAATGGAGAAAAGACAGTCTCTTCAATAAGTGGTTCTGGGAAAACTGGACAGCTACATGTAAAAGAATGAAATTAGAACATTCCCTAACACCATACACAAAAATAAACTCAAAATGGATTAGAGACCTAAATGTAAGACTGGACACTATAAAACTCTTGGCGGAAAACATAGGAAGAACACTCTGACATAAGTCACAGTAATATCTTTTTTGATCCACCTCTTAGAGTAATGGAAATAAAAACAAAAATAAACAAATTGGACCTAATGAAACTTAAAAGCTTTTGCACAGCAAAGGAAACCATAAACAAGACGAAAAGACAACCCTCAGAATGGGAGAAAATATTTGCCAACGAATCAACAGACAAAGGATTAATCTCCAAAATATATAAACAGCTCATGCAGCTCAATATTAAAAAAACAAACAACCCAATCCCAAAATAGTCAGAAGACCTAAAGAGACATTTCTCCAAAGAAGACATACAGATGGCCAAGAAGCACATGAAAAGCTGCTCAATATCACTAATTATATTAGAGATATGCAAATCAAAGCTACCATGAGGTATCACCTCACACCAGTTAGAATGGGCTTCATTAGAAAATCTACAAACAACAAATGTGGAGGAAAGGGAACCCTCTTGCACTGTTGGTGGGAATGTAAATTGATACAGCCACTATGGAGAACAGTATGGAGGTTCCTTACAAAACTAAAAATAGAATTACCATGTGATCCAGCAACCCCACTACTGGGCATATACCCAGAGAAAACCATAATCAAAAAGACACATGCACCCCAATATTCATTGCAGCATTATTTGCAATAGCCAAGTCATGGAAGCAACCTAAATGCTCACTGACAGACGAATGGATAAAGAAGATGTGGTACATATATACAATGGAATATTACTCAGCCATAAAAAGGAGCAAAATTGGGTCATTTGTTGAGACGTGGATGGATCTAGAGACTGTCATACAGAGTGAAGTAAGTCAGAAAGAGAAAAACAAATATCGTATATTAACGCATATATGTGGAACCTAGAAAAATGGTACAGATGAACCGGTTTGCAGGGCAGAAATTGAGACACAGATGTAGAGAACAAACATATGGACACCAAGTGGGGAAAGCGGAGGGGGGTTGGGGGTGGTGGTGTAATGAACTGGGTGATTGTGATTGACATGTATACACTGATGTGTATAAAATTGATGGCTAATAAGAAAAAAAAGAGTGGGTTCCTTTAAAAGATCAATAAAATTGAAAAACTTCTAGTACAAATGCAAAGAAAAAATGAATGACACATTTCCAATATCAGGAATGAAACAGAGGGCATCACTACATATCCTTCAGACAACAAAAGGATAGTTAGGGAATGTTATGAACAACTATACAGGCAGAAATTTGACAACTTAGAGACAATGGAACAAATACCTCAAAAAGCAGAACCTACCACAGCTCACACTATATGAAATGAATAATCTGAATAGTCTTAAACAATTCAAATTCTTTTTCAAATAAAAAAATAGATTCTCAAGGCCCAGATGGAGTCATGGAAAATTTTTGGCAAGAACATACAGATGAATTAAAAACAATTTTGGTGCACAAAAGCAGCAATAAAATATATTTTGGAAAATTTGAATGTATACTCCATTTTAAATGATATTAGGGAATTAATATTGATTATATATTAAGTGTGCACTGGTATTAGTTTTGTAGAAAATCAAGGTCCTTAACCATATGACCACACAGTTGTGGACTCTACTGACAACTGGTTGTGCACACAGGAGTAAGTTAAAGTGAACACAATTATGCAACTTCTCTATACCTCTTGTTTAAGGGAAGTTGTCTGTTCTCCCCTTCCTCTCTTTATTCTTCCAGCAGGCAGGGACATGGCCACTCAGTGACCCAGCATTGACCCAGAAGATGAGGACAACACCACAGGCATGTTGGAAGGAACGTGGGACTTTGAAAGGTCTTCTGGAGGAAAGACTCCTGGATGTGACTCGACCCTCTCTTGATGTTACATGACAGCCTATAAGACATGTTTTATTCATAGAAAGGGGGACTGTCCTTGGGAAAATGCCCAGCTGAGTGGGAACCTGTCTTTAATTAGCACATATCTGTTATACAGGCTGGTGATTCCTGTCCTCAGGGACTCAGATTCACCTTTATTAGTTTAGCCCAATCATCTGAACTAAAGGCAACAAATCTTCAACAACATCCCCCATCCCTCATTTCTCTCTGAGTCTCTTCTGTTAAACTCCAAACCCTCTGGGTTGTTGAAGCAGGAAAAGAGATCACAGCTGAACTGAGATCTGCATTTAGAAAATGTTCAGTGAGCGACTGTGATCATTAGTAGTCCATTGTCACAAATCAGGGGACAAAGGAGCCCTGTGCAGTGAGCACTCATGGTCACCTGGGTGCCAGGTTCAGACTCAACCTTCATGTCCTCAGGGGTACCCTTCCAAAATTTCACAGAGCATTAGGTGCAGGTGTCTACTGGGGTGATGTTACTGATATGGATGGAAAAGTCTAGGCTGGAGAGAGACTAAGCAGAGGTTAGAAAGAACAAGGAGGAGGGAGGTGGGTGGGTGGACAGGGAATGAGGAACATAATTACTGTTAGTTGAAGAGAGCGAGAGGCAGGATTCTATGAACAGGATGATCTCCCTCCTTCCTACTTTCTTTCATGGATACTTATGTCAAGAGATCTATAAAGAATATGCCAAACTCTTACCAGTGGTCACTCTTGGGGGTGTGGGATTTGGGGGAGGGAACTTATTTTAAAATTCTGTTTTACACCTATTGACTTCTAGATTGTTCTATAATAAGCATGAATTACTACCTTTAATGTTAAGTAAAAATGGTAAAGAACTGGGTCAGTTGGAGTGGAGGCCTCACCAAGAGGTTCATCTGCATCCTGGTTCTTCTGGGGAGCAGAGGTCTCCAGGGTGTGGGTTTTGGTGACCGCCGGCTGTCCGTCATGCTCCACCTGGCAGGTGAGCAGCACAGCCTCCCTGTGGGCAGAGGAGTTCACCACGAGCCAGCTCGTCCGGTTAAAGGTCCCATCCTTGTTCTCTAGGAGGGTCGAGGCCATGTTTATTCGGGACACATTTCCGTTCTCCAACCAGGTCAGCTGTAGGCGCTGGGGGTAGAACTTGTTCACCTGGCAGGTGACATTCACCTGGTTCCCCACCATGGGGTGCTGGGTAATCGTCAAGGTAGGCGGAACTGAAACAGCACAGGAAGAAGCTCTGACCTTCTGGAACCAACAGGTCACAGGAGAGGGGCTGGATAACAGCTTCCAGCACAGCAAGGGAGTAACCAGAGGACAGGGCCAGGCATGCAGCAGGTGCTCAAACACCGAGGGTCTCTTTGCATATAAATGAAATCATAAGCACACTACAGGGCACACAGTAGGTGCTCAAGGACTGAGCTCCTATTAGGTTAATAATGTGTGCCATCTAAAAGCACAGCCCCTGGCATGCAGTTGGAATATAATAACTGCAGCAAAATGTATGAAATCACCAAGCACATAGGGGCCTGGATTATAGTAGGTACTCAGTAGTTGGAGAAACTATTGATAAAGTAAAGGAAACTACTTAGCACAGTGCTTGGCACATGATGGGTGCCCACCTGCCGTTAAAACAGTAGTTAGTGACCAGCTCATCTAGGAGCCTGGTGATGGGGCAGGACTGTCAGGAAGTAGATTCCAGGCAATTTGAGGCCTGGAGCAAAAAGCAGGGAGGAGGAACAGGCTGGGGCCTTGAGGGCAGGTGTGGGCTCAGGCTGGCGTGAGGGGCTTCTACTTCGGATGGTCTCAGACAAGTTGGCTGTCCCACGAAGAGGAGGGTCTCCCTGCAGGGTGATGTGGGTCACCTCGCAGATGACCTGGGAGCGAACATCCCCCGGGGCCAGCACCACCTTGGCTGTGCTGGAGATGCTGTAGGAAACGTCGTTTCCCTCTGGTTCCACGTTGGTCTGGGAGGCTGAGAGCTCATTGCCATTTCTGAACCATTTCAGGGAGATGTTTCTGGGGGAGAACCCGTGGGATTTGCAGGTGAAGCTCACTGTCTGCTCAGGTGTGACCCTCACTGCGGGCCCTGATACCACAGGAGGAGAGGGTTTGGCTACAAAAGGAACATTTATAAATGATGAACATGATTGTAATTATCATCACTAATGATAAAAATGTGACACAGTTAAGAACCACCACACATATTATTTTTTAAATTCTTCACATAGTTCTGGGAGGGCAGTGTCATCATCCTCATCTGACAGAGGAGACAGACAGGTTTCCGGAGGTGGCTCTGAGTCAGGGGCAGGGCTGACATGGAATTCCAGGCCTGAGTTCAAAGTCCACCTTCTTACATCTGCCAGGTGATTTCCCACCAGTTTGGGCAAAGGAACAAAAGTACTGATTGGTCTTACTCTCCCATTAACTGTTCCTAGCTGGGCTCCCCCGGGAAAACTTAGGTAAGTTCGGAGAAGTGTTTACAGAAGTAAATGCAGGGGAAGCGGTGTCATTGCAGGACCACATGGAAGCTGAACCAGGCTGGCCATCCAACAAGAGGTGTGGCCATGGCACCTCCCAGCTCCTCGTCTGTGAAAGGGGACAGCAGGCATTACCCTTCCCAGGCTGCAGTGAGGGTTAAATCAGGCAGTGGGAGCATTTTTGCTATGAGTAAAACAGAAGATTATTCACAAAACCAACAAACACAGATCCCTCTTTAACCCAGACTGTATTTATACCCAGAGCTGTGCCTTCAGGTGTTTATGAATTTACTGCATAGTTTTCATTCTTTCCACGAATATTCCAGTAGGACTAATGTGCCAATCCTTGAATTTGAAAGGAAGGGAGCAAAGGGATATTTTTCTGAGTCTGGGTTGTTCTCTTGGTTCAGTTTTGGGTTGAGAAGAAAGATCACTGAGTGCTGAGAAAGCAGTGGTGGTTAATTTCTTAATTGTTATTAAATCTGTAGAGACACAGGCACAGGCCTATAAAGCACCCAGAAGCACACAAATCGGTCAATCAAATGTGAGGGTGGTTTCTCTCTTTAGGAGGTTCCTGTAGGGTGTCTCCCAATTGTTCATTGTTACTCAACGCCTCCTGTAAAAGTCGGCAGACAGCAAACATGACAAATATTTGCATTTGTAGATACTTAACTTGCTTCCTAAAACTCATCAAACATTTGAGGACATAAAAAGGAGTTACCTTAATATGTCAAATTGTATAAACACCAGCATCCTGGACACCCCTAAAGGGACAAGATACTCTGATCAGTTACCACTTGTCCAGAGTTTCTTCAGAGCCTAAAGATGGCCTGATCTTTCTATCACCCTCAGCTTTTTAATCCCCTCACCAGCCCTGTGAGAGAGACCCAAGAGTGACTCCATATATGGGATGAGGCTCAGGGGGGACGAAGCTGGTCAAGGGCACCCAGCGAGGAAAGGTCAGAGCTCATCTCACTGCATGCAGGACACATCGATTTTAGTGTCACTGTTCTTTATCCTTGATCCTCAGTGTCTGTTTCTGGACAAAGTAGATACAAGCACCACCTGGTAAGATGAGCCAGGATATATGTAAAATTACAGGGGAAAATGCATAAAAAACACAAAAACATGGAGGCTAAACAATACCTTACTAAATAACCAAGAGATCACTGAAGAAATCAAAGAGGAAATCAAAAAGTACCTAGAGACAAATGACAATGAAAACACCGCGATCCAAAACCTGTGGGAGGTAGCAAAAGCACTTCTAAGAGCGAAGTTTATAACTATACAAGCCTACCTGAAGAAACAAGAAAAATCTCAAATAAATAATCTAACCTTAAACGTAAGGGAACTAGAGAAAGAAGAACAAAGCCCAAAGTTAGCAAAAGGAAAGAAATCATAAAGATCAGAGCAGAAAATAAATGAAATAGAAACAAAGAAAATGATAGCAAAGATCAATAAAACTAAAAGCTGGTTCTTGGTGAAGATAAACAAAATTGATAAACCATTAGCCAGACTCATCAAGAAAAAGAGGGGGAGGACTCAAATCAATCAAATAGAAATGAAAAAGGGGAAGTTACAACAGACACTGCAGAAATAAAAAGCATCCTAAGAGACTACTACAAGCAAGTCAATGCCAATAAAATGGACAACCTGGAAGAAATGGACATATAGTAGGTGCTTAATCAATAACACCCATAATTAAAAAAGAATGAATAACACCCATGATTGTTATCCTAAGATCTGGCCATTCTAGTTCTAAAACTACCTATTTATTTTTTAGGCAGTAAGAAGGCAAAACAAAAGCACAACAGAAACACCAAGAAGAGTCTCAAATCGTGCTCCATGCAGCTGTCATGCAAAAATCCACATGAAAAAACTAGTAGAAACACCAAATTATAAATCTGTTCCCATTTTTTAAAAAAATTCCCTCAAGAAACAAGTTTGGGGAATTGGTTTTCAAAACACACAAGAGATCACAGGCGTTTTCCTGCAGATCAGCTCTTTACAGAAGCTGTAAGCATTTTGAAAGGAGGAAGAACAGATTTTGTCAGTGTCACTGTGGTGTGTTGAGGCAGGAGGTCTCCAGGCTGAGCAGGGAGCGTTTGCAGGCATTCCAGAGCCTGTTTACACACACACGTGTGTAAAGATGGGAAGGTTTCCCCAGTGATGAAGCTCGGGTCTGAACAGGGTGGTCTGAGTTGGGAGGACGCACCTCTCAGCCCAGGTGAGCTCTGTTGGAGGTGGGGTGTGTGCATGCCAATCGACTCTGAATGACTTTCTTGGGCATCCTAAGAGCTGTCACTGTCACGGGCTATCCTGAAGCACTCACACCCAGGAGAGCTGTTCTTACAACCCAGGCACCACGGGTGACCCACCTCTGTCCTGGAAAAACCACAGCCTTCCCTCTGACCTCAGAGAACACGTGACTCAGGGCTCCTCTGCCCTGACTGGGCACCAGCATCCTCTGCAGGAGTGAAAACACTCAGCTGCCCAGGCCCACGTCTGACCAATTAAATCAGAATTTCTAGGGTGGAACCAGGGTCTAGGGATCTTTTACCATCTCCCAGGTGATTCTAATAAGCAGCCAAGGTCAAAAGGAACCCAGCTCCATCACAACCCCAGTTGTACTTAGTCCTGTAGAGAAAGCGACCCCATCCGAGGTCCTCTGGCTCCAGCACATCAGAGCTCACGTTGGTGGAACACGTACCATATGCCAGGATCTGCTCTAAGCTCTTGACATGCGTCCCTCATTCAGTTCCTGCAGATGCTCTGTGAGGGCAGGGCTGTCACTGACGGATGAGGACACCAAGCCCCAGTGTAGGGAGGGACTCGTCAGAGGTCCCAGAGTTGGGACGGGGCAGAGCTGGGATGGAGGCCCAGGCAGGGGGGCTCTGCCCAGGCAGGGGGGCTCTGCCCAGGCTCTCAACCACTGTGCACTGAGCTCAGTGATACCCAGTCCACCCCATCCAGGGCTTCCTAGATGCTCTCGAGTCATCACAGACCCCTGAAAGGCAGCGTGATTACCACCATTTTACAGACGGGGAAACTGAAGACTAGACGGAACTGAGACTTGCCAAGATCACACAGTCTGGGAGGCCAGCACCATCGCTCCCTGAGGGGCTGTCCTGTCACCAGGTCGTTGTACCCTCAGGACATAATGCAAAGGCTGTGTGATTATCCTCTTTCTACACGTGAGGACATGGGACCCAGCACAGGGAACTGGCTCACCGCCTTGAAATAACACCTCGATTTGGGGGGTCCCTACTCTGTGCTGGTGATTTAGACAGAGCACCTCAAATCCTTCCAACTCTCCTGAAAGGAGACCATGATGATCACCATTTTACAGATGAGAAAACTGAGGCTGAGAGAAATGAAGGGACTGTCTCCTCACCCGCCCACTGTGTCCCAGAAGTATTTCCTGTCGCATCCAAGCTTTCATGTCTATCAGCAGAGGAAGCGCCCCACCTTCACAAGTCCCCCCACTGACCACCACCCTCCCCTTTTCCCTGTGAGATTCTTGACTTCAAGCAACTACAGGGAAGAGTGGCTTCTGAGTGCCCAGCCTGGGGACCCTGTAGCAACATAGGAAGACATGGGCTCCTGACACCTGAGTCTAGGATATGAACTCTTGCTCACACGGGGCCCCCAGCACCCTCTAGGGAACACCTCCCCCTCCCCATCCGCAGTCTGCAGAGCCAGGAATGGGCGTGCATGGTGCTGCTGGGATTGCACTGGCCCCTCTTTGCTCTGTCCATTCTACCCTTCCCAGAGCTGCTCCCCCATGAGGCCTAGTGAAGGAGCAAGATCGCAACAACAGAGAGAAAAACTCCTGATGCTTTTAAGTGTGCTGAGCCCTGCATTTTAGGAACATTCAGCACATCATGAGACACTGTAGTATCTGTCTGATCTGTGGTAAAGCTAGACTTGCCTCCATACAGGACTTTTTAAAATGCTTATTGCTAAAGAACAGAACAATACAAGGTTTTAAGAGGACAGGCCTGGAGTTTTCTCCACACTTTGACAAGCACAGTGGGGTGTGCAGAGAGCAGGGTCGTGAGTCTAGGTACTTGGGTTCAATCTTGGCTCCCCTACCTGCTCACAAATCAGGTCCTGTCTCTGAGCCTCAGTGTTCTCATATGTAAAAGGGACAACAGACGGCCCTACCCTCAGAGCACTGGTTATAAGGAGTAAATGCCATGAGGAAGATTCAGAATCTGACAGGCTGCTGCTCCCCTCCCCGTCCTTCCCTTCTCATCCAGGGAATCTTCTGAGCAGGCAGCCTGGGGAAGAGGATGAGCAGCCTCCTGGGAGGCAGCAGATCTGAGTGGCAGTGGAACCACTTATTAGCTGTGATTGGCTGAGCAAGGAACCGACAAACTGGGAAGTTTAGTAATATCGGCAAAATCAGGACAAAGCCACCTTCCCTGCTAATGCCTGGAGCTCTGGGAAGATTCATTTGCTACCATGACTAGGAGGGAAAGTTGGCAATATAATCACACAAATTAAAATACACATACTCTCTGATCTAGCAATGCTACTTCCAGTGGGTATTTCCCCTTTGAGGAGAGTGGCACATGGAAAGGTTATCCACTGCAGTGCTGTTTCGATAGCCTGAGGTTAGGAACACCAGTAGTACCGGTCAACAGGAGACTGTAAAATGTAAACGATTGTCTCCATACCCTGAATGTTAAGTAGCTATTGAAACAATGCGCAGCTCTAGGTGCTGATATGGAATGATGGATTTGGGATCATGTGGCTGAAAGTAGGGAGAAGTTTCCAGTTGCCTTAGGACTTAGGGCCTGAATGCGAGGAGCCTTCTGACCCTATGGGAAAGCAATGAAAACATCATGTTCAATGGTTAATTCAAGGAGCTTTTATTCTTCAACTTCCATGTACCAGGCTGTTCCATGAAACCAGTTCCAATGCTGGTACAGGAAAGAGCCTGGCCTGGAATCAGATTGGGTTTTGGAAGGATACCCTCACTCACTGACCATGGGACTGTGGTCTGGGTTCCAGTCACCTCTTGGCCTCAGGCCGCCATCTGTACATGGAGGGTTGGGCAGACAGTGTCAAAAGGTCCCTCCTGTGTCACAGTCCAGGATTCAGGAGTCAGGAAGAGGATCCAGGGTCTTTGTCAGAAAACTCTTAATGAGTGCCTTTGCTGCCTCAATGGGGCAGCCCCTAAGTCACACTCATGGGGAACCTCTTCCCTGGGGAGGGACATTCTGAGATGACCCAGCTCTGCTGGGAGCCTTCAGTGACTGTGTGAGTCGGTCCCTGAGTCACAGGAGGGTTTTCCCAACAGACCCCCAGGAAACACCCAACCTCTGGGTATCTCCTCTAGCCGTCAGAGTAAACACTGAACCTGTGCAGTAAGAATTTCTTCTCAGTGTGATGTTTCTGAAGAGGAAATAAAGAAACCCTGCCCTGGATAGACTTCTCTTTGGAAGGGGAGAGAACATAAGTTCCATGGGAGAAGAGCCTTGTCTGCTTTGTTCACTGCTGCTTCCACAACATCTGGAGCAGGGCCTGGCACACAGTAGGTGCTCAATAGTTGCTGAATAAAGAGAAGACTCAGCCACATTGAGGGGAGCACTCTCTGGAGGCAGGAGGTGATACCTGGGCTGTGACGGGGCAGGTCGCTCAGACTTTCAGTTCCCTCATCCCTGGAACCAAAGGGCTAGATGGGATGGAAAAGGCAAGGGCTGTGGAGGCAGGCAGACTAGGATTCCAGACTTTTCCCAGCTTTACCAATTGTGAGGCCTTTGGCAAGTAACACAACCACTGCAGGCCTCAGTTTCCCTGATTTGTAGAAGGGATTGAAATCAGATCATGATATAAGCACCCACTGCTGCACTTGATTCTTTTTTTTTCTTTTTTCTCAAAGGGTGGAGGGCATTCTTGTTGACTTGTTGTCACAGACCAGGGGGACAAAGGAGACCCAGGCCATACTCACCACTCACAGTGAGATGAGTGCCTGGTCCAGATATAACCTCGATGTCAGGGCTTCCCCTCTGGAACTTCACACAGTAGTACATACCGGTGTCTGCTGGGGTGATGTTACTGATGCGGATGGAAAAGTCCGTGTTGTCTCTCCTTGTAGTATCTCCAACAGTTGTTACTCGAGGGAAGGAGCCTCCTTTGAAACTGTAGATTAACTCTCGGCCTGGGTCTGTGCCCCTGAACCACTTGGTGGGCCCCACGGGGAGCAGGGAGGTCACGTCACAGTACAGAGTGGCCGTCTCTCCTGCAGCAAATGAAACTGACCTCTCAGGCTGAATCACCTGCAGCTTGTTCTCACCTGCCACTCCTGGAGGGAAACACAATCCAGTTATTTATTCATCCTTAGGTGATCCTGTAGGTTTTCTCAATTATTTATCAACAACAGTTTTCATTAACTTAGTGCACCATGAGCTAGCCTTGAACTCAGCCCATTGTGTGTATATTGCATGCAACCTGCACAATGACCCTATAACGTGAGACCCTAATACAAGAGAGGAATTGAGGCACAGAGAGGTTAAATGATGTGGCAGAGAATGGGTTTGAGTAATTGAGCCCTCATTGGAAGTGTCATACTTCACCAAATATTTCTGGCTGTTCACTTTGTGGCCTCCTGGAGTGCTGCACTTCTGACCTTTGCATTAGGTGGGACCACATGGCTTCTTTAGACCACTGAGTTGTGAGGAGAAATGATGGATATATTTCGTAGGTTATTCATTTAACTGCAAGAGCCTTTATGGACCAACTTCCATCTTCCCCAGAGATCCACATTCTCATGATGAGGTTGGCTCCAACAACCTGGATACTTGAGTTGCAATGATGTGCAGAGCTCCCAACACAATGAACATTTAGTTTAAGAAGAAAGTAAAATATTGTTTCAAGTCCCTAGCATTTTTTCCCAATGACATAGTCATGTTTTATTAATTACCTAAGGCTGCTGTAATAAATTATCAAAAATTTAGTGGCTTGAAGTAACAGTTTTATTATAATTCTGGATGTCAAAGGACCAGAAATGGTATTACTGGACTAAAATCAAGGAGTTAGTTGGGCTACATTTCTTCTGGAGGCTCTGATCATTGTCTCTCCAAATTTTTGAGACTGTCTACACGCCTTTTCTCATGGTTTCCATCTTCTTATGACTCTAATGTTGCTTCCATTGTCACTTGTACGTCTCTATCTTTGGCTTTCCTGACTCATTCTTATAAGATTATATTGAGCCCACACTGATAATCTACGATATTCTCCCCATAGCAAGGGTCTTAACTTAATCACTTTTACAAAATCTCTTTTTCCAAGTAAAGTAAAATATTCACAGGTGAGTATAGGACATAGGTCTCTTTGGGGGGGCTACTTTCTTTTTTTCTTTTTACTTGATTTATAACTTTTTACACTGAAATATTGTTGATTTACAATGTTTTGGTAATTGCTGCTGTACAAAAATTGACTCATTTCTACATATATATATTCTTGTATATACATATATACATTCTTTTTTTAATATGTTCTTTTCCATTATGGCTTATCATAGCATACTGAATCTAGTTCTCTGTGCTATATAGTAAGACCTTGTTGTTTACCCATTCCATATATAATAGATTACATTACCCCTACCCTCTCCCCCTTGGCAACCACAAGTTTGGTCTCTATGTCCATGAGTCTGTTTCTGTTTTGTGGTTAGGTTCATTTGCCTCATCTTTTTTGGGGAGGTGGGTCCATGTGGCGTAGCTTACGGGATCCTTGTTCCCCGACCAGGGATCGAACCCAGGCCCCCTGCAGTGGAAGTGTGGAGTCCTAACCACTGGACCATCAGAGAATTCCCTGTGTCATCTTTTAGATTCCACATATAAATATCATATGGTGTTTCTCTTTTCTCTTTCTGACTTACTTCACTTAGTATGATAATCTCTAGTTGTGTCCATGTTGCTGCAAATGACATTATTTCATTCTTTTTTATGGCTGAATAGTATTCCATTGTATATATGTACCACATCTTCTTTATCCATTCATCTGTTGATGGACTTTTAGGTTGTTCCCATGTCTTAGTTATTGTGAATAGTGCTGCTATGAACATAGGGGTGCATGTATCTTTTTGGATAAGAGTTTTGTCTGGATATATGCCCATGAGTGGGATCGCTGGATCATATGGTAATTCTTTTTTTATTTTTCTGAGGAACCTCCATATTGCTTTCCATAGTGGCTGTACCAACTTACATTCCTGCCAACAGTATAGGAGAGTTCTCTTTTCTCCACATCCTCTCCAGCATTTGTTATTTGTAGAGCTTTTAAAGGTGACCATTCTGACTGATGTGAGGTGGTACCTAATTTTAGTTTTGATTTGAATTTCTCTAATAATTAATAAGCATCTTTTCATGTGCCTATTGGCCATTTGTATTTATTCTTTGGAGAAATGTTGTTGAGTTGTATGAGCTGTTTGTATATTTTGGAAAGCAAGCCCTTGTTGGTCAAATCCTTTGTGAATATTTTCTCCCATTCAGTAGGTTGTCTTTTTGTTTTGTTTATGGTTTCTTTTGCTATGCAAAAGTTTGTAAATGTGATTAGGTCCCATTGTTTGTTTTTATTTCTATTGCCTTGGGAGACTGACCTAAGAAAACTTTGGTACAATTTATGTCAAAAAATGTTTTGCCTATGATCTCTTCTAGGAGTTTTATGGTGTCATGACTTATGTTTAAGTCTTTAAGACATTTTGAGTTTATTTTTTTATATGATGAAAGGGTATGTTCGATTTACATGCAGCTGTCCAACTTTCCCAACACCACTTGCTGAAGAGACTGTCTTTTTCCCATTATATATTCTTGCTTCTTTTGTCAAAGATTAATTGACTGTAAGTGTGTGGGTTTATTTCTGCACTCTCTATTCTGTTCCATTGATCCATATGTCTGTTTTTGTGCCAATACCATGTTGTTTTGCCAATACTGTAGCTTTGTAGTACTGTCTGAAGTTTGGGAGGGCTATGCTTCCTGCTTTGTTCTTTTTCTTCAGGATTGCTTTGGCAATTCTGAGTCTTTTGTGGTTCCATATAAATTGTAGGAGCATTTGTTCTAGTTCTGGGGAAAATGTCATGGGTAATTTGATAGGGATTGAAATAAACCTGTAGATTGCTTTGAGTAGTATGGCCATTTTAACAATATTAATTCTTCCAATCCAAAAGCATGGGCTATCTTTCCTTTTCTTTGAATAATCTTCGATTCCTTTATTAATGTTTTATAGTTCTCAGTGTATAAGTTTTTCATCTCCTTAGTCAGGATTATTCCTAAGTATTTTATTTTTGGGGGTGTGAGTTTTAAAGGTATTGTTTTTTTTACATTCCCTTCCTGATATTACATTGTGAGTGTAAAGAAATGCAACCAATTTCTCTATATCTTGTATCTTGCTACCTTGTGGCATTTGTTGATCAGTTCTAGTAGTTTTTGTGTGGAATCTTTAGGATTTTCTATATATAGTATCATGTCATCTGCATATAATGACAATTTTACCTCTTCCCTTCCAATTTAGATATTTTTACTTCTTTTTCTTCTCTGATTTCTGTAGCTGGGACTTCCAGTACTATGTTGAATAGAAGAGGTGAGAGTGGGCATCCTTGTCTTTTTCCAGATTTTAGTGGAAAATTTTTCAGATTTTCACCATTGAGTATTATTTTAGCTGTGCATTTGTCATAAATAGTTTTGTTCCCTGTATACCCACTTTAGCAAGAGTTTTTATCATGAATTGATGTTGAATTTTGTGAAATGTTTTTTCTGCATCTATTGAGATGATCATGTGGTATTGTTTCTGGGGTGTATCGTATTGATTTATTTCTGTATGTGTGTGTATCGTATTGATTTATTTCTGTATGTCGAAACATCCTTGTGAACTTGGGATGAATCCAACTTGTCTGTGGTGTATGATCTTGTTTATGTGTTGCTGGATTTGGTTTGCTAATGTTTTGTTGAGAATTTTTGCATCTATATTCATCAAAGATATTGGCTTGTAATTTTCTTTTTTGGTGGTGTCTTTGTGTGGTTGTGATATCAGGGTAATTGTGGCTTCATGGAATGTCTCTGGGAGTGTTTCCTCCTCTTCAACTTTTTGGAGGAGTTTGAGAAGGATCAGTGTAAGTTCTTCTATGTATGTTTGGTAGAGTTCACCTGTGAAGCCATCTGGTCCTGGACTTTTGTTTGTAGGAAGTTTTTTTATTACAGATTCTACTTCACCTCTCATGATCAGTCTGTTCAAATTATGTATTTCTTCTTGATTCATTACTGGTGGGCTGTATGTTTCTAGAAACTTGTCCATGTCTTCTATGTTGTCAAATTTGTTGGCATATAATTGTTCATAGTATTCCCTTATGGTTTTTTGTATTTCTGCAGTATCAGATGTAATGTCTCCTTTTTCATTTCTTATTTTGTTTATTCAGGATCTCTCTCTTTTCTTCTTGGTGAGCCTGGCCAAAGGTTTGTCAATCTTGTTACCCTTTCAAAGAACCAATTCTTGGTTTTATTGATTTTTTTCTACTGTTTTTTTAATCTCTATTTTATTTCCTCTCTGATATTTATTATTTCCTCCTTTCTGCTGGCTTTACATTTTGTTTGTTCTTTTTTTCTAATTCTTTTAAGTGGTAGACTATGTTGCTTATTTGAGGATCTTCTTGTTTTTTTGATGAAGGCTATGAACTGTATTGCTATGAACTTCCCTCTAAGGACTGCATTTGTTGCATCCCATAGATTTTGTATTGTTGTGTTTTCATTGTCATTTGTCTCAAGGTAATTTTTTTAAATTTCCTCTTTGATTTCATCGTCGACCCATTGGTTTTTTAGTAGCATGTTATTTGGTCTCCATGTAATCTTTTTCCTCATTTATTTTTCTGTGGTTGATTTTAGTTGAAGGCTGTTGTGTTCAGAAAAGATGTTTGAGATAATTTCTATACTCTTAAATTCATTGAGGTCTGTTTTGTGTCCCAATATGTGATCATTCCTAAAGAATGTTCCATGTACACTTGAAAAGAATGTGTAGTCTGTTTTTTTTTTTAATGTAAAGTCCTAAAAATATCAATGAAGTCTAACTGTTCTATTGTATCATCTAGGACGTTCTGTCTAGAAGATCTGTCCATTGATGTGAGTGGGGTGTTAAAGTCTAATTGTTGTATTCCTGTCAATTTCTCCCTTTATTTCTGTTTTATGTATTTGGCTGCTCCTATATTATGTGCATATATGTTGACTAGTGTAAAATCCTCTTCTTATGTTGAGCCTTTTATCATTATATAGTGTCCTTCTTTATCTTTATGGCCTTTGGTTTTTTTTTTGAGCTTCCATCATTTTATTCATTATAGCTAATATCAAGAGCCTAATATGTGTCAATCACTATATTTAGTGCTTTACATACATTATCTTTTTCTAAAGAAGGCTTTAAAATGGAAGCATTATATGCATACAAATCACATAAATACACAAATACATATACATGCATAAGTCATGAGCATATTGTGTGTTATCATAAAGTGAGCATACCCACGTAGTCACCACTTAGGTCAAGAAGTGGAATGTTACCAGGACCCCAGAAGCATTCCTCGTGTCTCCTCCCAGTGACTCCTCTCTTTCTTCTTTCTGAAATTTACTGCTGTCGTGACTTCTAACACCATAGGTTGGTTATACCTCTTTTTGAACTTTGTGTAAAATGGAATCAAGCAGTTTGCATTGTTTTCCTCAACATTACGTTTGTGAGATTCACTCACTTTGTTCCATATAGTAGTAATTTATTCAATCTTGCTTCATTCTAATGTGTGGCTGCCACACAACTTAAGTAAGGGGATGGAAAAAGATATTTCACGCAAACTGAAATGGGAAGAAAGTGGGGGTCACAATACTCATATCAGACAAAATAGACTTTAAAACAAAGGCCCTATAGATATGGGAACGTATGTATAGGGCCTTTGCTTTAAAGTCTATTTTGTCTGATATGAGTATTGTGACCCCCACTTTCTTCCCATTTCTGTTTGCGTGAAATATCTTTTTCCATCCCCTTACTTTCAATCTATGTGTGTCTTTTGCCCTAAACTGGGTCTCCTGTAGGCAGCATATTGTAGTCTCTTGTTTTTTTATCCAATCTGCCACCCTGTACCTTTTGACTGGAGCTTTCATTCCATTGATATTTAATGTAATTATTGATAGCTGTGTATTTATTGCCATTTTAAGCCTGTTTCCCCATTGATTTTGTATTTCTTCTTTGTCCCTTTCATTTTCTTTTTGTGGTTTGATGATTTTCTTTTGTATTATACTTATTTCTCTTCTTTCTGGTTTTTGTGAGTCTATTGTATGTTTTTGATTTGTGGTTACTCGTTTTTCAAGTATATTAACCCCATCTATATCTACTTGCCTTAGACTGGTAGTCATAGAGGCTCAAACACATTCTAGGAAATGAAAACAAATGTACATTTTCTTACTCTCCTCCCCCACATTTTATCAGTATGATTCTGATGTCCTCCTTTAAGTCTTCATGTTCATCCTTTTGCTGTTCATTGTGGTTATCATCACTTTCACAGAATTTTTTTGATTTTTAAAATCTGCATACTAGCTTATTTAAGTGATTTGCTTTCCAACTGTGATTTTGTCTTTCCTATATATTCTTACTTCTTTTCTAGAGAAGACCTTTCAATATTTCCTTTAGAATAGGTTTAGTATTGCTGTTTTCTTTTAGCTTTGCTTGTCTGAGAAATTCTTTATCTCTCCTTCTAAATGATAATCTTGCTGGGTAGAGTATTCTAGGTTGCAGATTTTTCCTTTTCAGGGCTTTGAATATATCTTGCCACTTCCTTCTGGCTTGCAAAGTGTCCGTAGAGAAATCTGCTGACAGCCTTATAGGGGTTCCCTTGTAATTAACTGTTTTTCTCTTGCTGCTTTTAGAATCCACTCTTTATCAACTTTTGCCATTTTTTATTAGAATACATCTTAGTGTAGGTCTCTTTGGGCTTACCTTGTTTGGGACCCTCTGTGCTTCCTGTACCTGGATATCTGTTTTCTTCTTTAGGTGTGGGAAGTCTTCAGCCACAATTTCTTCAAATACATTTTTGATCCCCTTTTCTCTTTCTTTCCTTTCTGGAATCCCTATTTTGTGTAGATTGGCAAGTTTTATATTATCCCATAGGTCTCTTACATTGCTTTCATTTTTTTTAATTTGGTTTTCTGTCTGCTGTCCTGATTGGGTGATTTCCATTATTCTATCTTCCAGATCACTTATGTGTTCTTCTGCATTATTCATTCTGCTATTCATTGCCTTTAGTTCACTCTTCGTCTCAGCAAATGAGTTTTCTATTTTTTCTTGGTTCCTCTTCCTAGTTTCTACTTCCTTTTTACAGTGTTCTGCACTTCTGTTGATACCCTTTTTAAATTCCGTCAGTATTTTCATTATCTCCTTTTTGAAATCTGTGTCTATTAGACTAAAGAGCTCTGTTTCAGTGTTTATTCTTTCAGGTGAATCTCTTGGTCTTTTAACTGGGATTGGCTCCTCTGCTTCTTCATTTTACTTATATTTTTCTTATTCTGTGAGTTTAGGAGAAAAAATTATCTACTGTGGTCTTGGAAGACTATTTACATGTGGGAATGTCCCTGTGTAGCTTGTGTGGGTTTAACATTTTTGATGTGAGGGCTGTTTTTAGTATGGATGCCTGCCAACTCTTTCCTCAGTGTGTGTTGGCCATTATCCCCTTGGTAGGGGGTATGAAGATGCAGTGGTTGGTGCCTGGTCCTGGGGTTCTTGGCAGGAGTGTTGGCTCACACATGCCTTGGAGCATGTGATGGGAGTGGAGGCAGCTCTCAACCACTCCTGTAGCCCCAGGGGGCAGCAGTGGCATACTGTAACTGCTCCTCGTGACTGTTCCTGAAGCAAAGGGTTGGTGGTGGTGACTGACAATAGCTCCTGGAGCTTGTGTAGGCAGTGTCCTGCCACCTGAAAGCATGCCTGGGGAAAAAGGCTGCAATGGCATGTCCTGCTCCTCCCCTCACACATCACCCAAACAATGGTGCCTGGCCTCTAAGGTGGCCCAGGCTTCCTCTGCATACACCCTCAGGTGGCGATGAACCAGGCTCCAGGCCCTTCAAGCTGTTCCCACGCAGACCACCCCAATCCTTCCCCGGGTCTGATCTCTGAATCCCAAGCTTCAGCACCCAGCCACCCACCGCATGGGCAGAAGTACATCTCAGGCTGGGGAGTGCAGGGCTGTGGCACTGACCATCTGTGCCAGTCCCTTTCCATTCTGGCTGCTGCAAACCAGTTGTTGTATTCTCTTCTGAGGTTCTGAAGCTCCCCATCTGTCCTAGCTGATCTCCCCACTGGTGAGGGGACTTGCCAGGGTGCAGAACCTTTCCTCTTTCACAGCTCCCTCCAATGGGTACAGGTCCCATCCAGATTCCTGTCTCATTTTCATTATTTTTTCTTTTGCCCTACCCGGTTACATGGAGAATTTCTTGCCCTTTCAGAAGTCTAAGTTCTTCTGTCAGTGTTCATTAGATATTCTGTGAGAATTATTCCACATGTAGATATATTTTTGATGTATTTATGGGAGGAGTTGAGCTTCACATCTTCCTCGTCCACCATCTTGATTGCTCCTCCTATATTGAAGGGGTACTTTCTGTCTACCACACACATCTGTCCTGACAGTTACAAAAACCAGTTGCCATAAGAAAACTCTATGTATGTGTCATTGTCACACAGGATGAATGACAGGGCAACTTATTGGAATCTGAAGAAGGGCTATTCAAGCAGCCCACTGGTCAAATAGTTTGTAAAATTAAACTAGATCAATGACAGAAGAGGAAATAAAATGTTCACAAATACATAGAAATCAAACAACCTTCTCTTAAAAAATCAGTAGGTCAAAGAAGAAATCACAAGGGAAATTAGAATGCCTGGAGAAAAATGAAAACATAAACACATAACACCAAAACGTGCAAGATGCACAGAAAGCAATCCTAAAGGGAAATTTATGGCTGAAAATGCAGACATTTAAGAAAAGATCACAGGGCTTCCCTGGTGGTGCAGTGGTTGAGAGTCCGCTTGCCGATGCAGGGTACGTGGGTTCATGCCCCAGTCCAGGAGGATTCCACATGCCACGGAGCAGCTGGGCCTGTGAGCCATGGCCGCTAAGCCTGCGTGTCCAGAGCCTGTGCTCTGCAGCGGGAGAGGCCACAACAGTGAGAGGCCTGCATACCGCAAAAAAAAAAAAAAAAAAAAAAAAAAAAAATCACTTGACTATATATGTGAGGGTTTATTTCTAGGTTTTCTATTCATTGCCATTGGTCTGTATATGTTTCTTAATGTGAGTACCACACTATTTTGATTATTGTAGCTTTGTATTAAGCTTTTAAATCTGGAAATGTGACTCCACAAACTATATGCTTCTTTTTCAAGATTGTTTGCTGATTTGAGGTTCCTTGAGATTTCATATGAAATTTAGAATGGAGTATTCTAGTTCTGAAAAAAAATGTCTTTGAGAGTTTAATAGGGGTTGTATAGAATGTTGTAGTTTCTTCAGTTAATATTGACATTTTAACAATATTGTCTCCCAATCTATAATAACAAGATGTTTTGTTCATTTATTTATGTCTTCTTTATTTTCTTTCAGCAATGTTTTGTACTTTTTGATGCACAAGTCTTTCATTTCCATGGTGAAGTTTACTCCTAAGTATTTTACACTTTTTGTAGCTATTACAAATGAAATTGCTAGCTTAACTTCCTTTTTGGATTGTTTGTCACTAGTGTGTAGAAAAGCAACTGATGTTTGTGTGTTGACATTATATCTCAAAAATTTGCTGAATTTATTTATTAGCTCTAATGCTTTTAAATGTTGGAATTTTTAGAACTGCTACATAAAAAATCATGTCATGTACAAACAAGAGAGTTTTACTTTTTTTTTTCCAATTTGAATGCCTTTTATATATTTTTCCTGCCTAATTGCTTTTGTTGGAACTTCCATTATTGTGTTGACTAGAAGTGGCAAAAGTGGACATCTTTGTTCTATTCCTGATCTTAGGGGAAAAGCTTACAGAATTTCACCATCAACTAGGCTGTTAGCTGTGGGTTTTTCATATATGACTTCATTTATTGGGCAATTTTCCATCTATTCCTAGTTTATTGATTGTTTTTATCATGGAAAATGTTGACTTTTATTAAATGCTTGTTCTGCGTCAGATGAGATGATCTTTTTTCCTCTTTATTCTATTAAAGTAGTAAAATGAATTGTTTGATTTTCATATGTTGAACCATTTTCACAATAAATCCCAGTTGGTCATGGTGCATAATTCTTTTAATATGCTATTGAATTGGGTTTGATAACATTTTGTTGATGATTGTTGCATCAATAGTCATAAAAGATATGGGTCTGTATTTTCTTCTTATTCCTTTGTCTGGCTTTGGTGTCAGAATAATGCCGAGAATGAGTTTTAATAGGCTCTGAAAAAATTAAGAAGTCTTCCTTCCTCTTCCGTGTTTTGGAAGTGTTTGAGGAGGAATAATGTTAGTTTTCTTTAAAAGTTTGGGAGAATTCAGCAGTGAAGCCAAGTGGTCCTGGGCTTTCTTTGTTGGGAGGTTTTTGATTATTGATTGAATATCATTGCTAGTTATAGGACTACTCTGATTTTATATTTCTTCATAATTCAGCCTTGGTGTAGTATATTTCTAGAAACTGGTCCATTTTATCTAGGTTATCCAATTTTTTGGTGTTTAATCATTCATAGTACCCTTTTATAATCATTTTTATCTCTGTAAAATTATTAGTAGGTTCTTTTATTTCTGATTTTAGTTATTTGGGCCTTCTCTCTCTCTTTCTCCCTGTTTTTTTGTTTCTTAGTCAATCTAGCTAAAATTTTGTCAATTGTATTAATCTTTTTGAAGAACCACTCTTGGTTTTGTTGATTTTCTCTGTTATTTTTTAATTCACATTTTATTTTTCTCTTCACTAACCTTGACTATTTCCTTTCTTTTCTAGCTTTGGGTTTTGGGTTTACTTTACTCTTCTTTCTCTAGTTTCTTATGGTGTATAGTATAAGGCCTAGCTTCTCCGCGGTATGTGGGACTATCCCAGACCGGGGCACGAACCCACGTCTCCTGCATCGGCAGGCAGACTCTCAACCACTGCGACACCAGGGAAGCCCTAGTCAAGTGATCTTTAACAAGGGTGTCAAGATCATTCAATGGACAAAGAACAGTGTTTTCAATACATGAATCTGAGGAAACTTGATATTTACATGCAAAAGAATGAAGCTGATCGTTACCTTACACCATATACAAAAAAGGTGTATAATCAAAGACCTAAATGTAAGAGCTAAAACTATAAAATTCTGAGAAAAACTCAGAGGTGAAACATTACATGACATTGAATTTAGCAATAATTTCTTGGATATGACACTGAAGGCAACAAAAAAATTTTTAGAAATTTTAATCTTGACTTCATCAAGATTAAAACTTTCCTGCACCAGAGGATACTATCAAGAGAGTGAAAAGACAATTTACAGAATGAGAGAAAACATTTGCAAAGCATATATCTCATAAGGGATATGTATCAAGAATATTTAAAGAAATCCTACTATTCAACAACAAAATAACAAACAACTCAATTTTAAAATGAACAAAAGAATTGAATAGATGTTTCTTTAAAGAAGATATACAGATGGTCAATAAGCATGTGAAACGATGTTCAACATCACTAATAATTGGGAAAATGCAAATTAAAACCACAGTGAGATACCCCTACATATCCTGTAGGATGGCTGTTACCAAAAACAAAACAAAAAAATTGAAAATAATGGTTAGTAAAATGTTGAGAAATTGAAACTCTTGTGCATTGCTGATAGGAGTGCAAAAATGGTGGAGTCTCCATGGAAACACTAAACACTAAAAACACTAAAAACACTAAAAAACACTAGTGTTTTTTAAAAAGTTTTTTTAAACTCTTTGTTATTTTTTTAAGTTAAACGTAGAATTTACTATATGATCCAATAAATCCACTCTTAGGTGTTTACCTTAAATAATTAAAAGCAGAAATTAAGCATACAATGGTCCATCAATGTTCATAGCTCCATTATTCTCAATACCAAAAGGTAGTAGAAACAACCCAAAATCTCGTCAACTGATGAATGTATAAAGAAAATGTGGTGTGTGTGTGTGTGTGTAAAATGGAATACAACTCAGCTGTAAGAAAATGAAAATTTGCTATTTGCAGCAACATGGATGGACTTGGAAGGCGTTGTGCTAAGTGAAGTAAGTCAGACAAAGACAAATACTGTATGATATCACTTATATGCGAAATCTAAAGAATACAACAAGCTAGTTAATATAACAAGAAAGAAACAGACTCACACTAGTGGTTACCAGCGGGGAGAGGGAAGGTGGGAGGGGCAATATAGGGGTAGGCGATTAAGAGTTACAAATTATTATGTATAAAATAAGCTACAAGGATATACTGTACAACACCAGAAATGTAGTCAATATTTTATAATAACTATAAATGGAGTATAACCTTTAAAAATTGTGAATCACTATATTGTACACCTGTAACTTATGTAATATTTTACAGCACCTATATTTCAATAAAAAGGGGTAGTATAAACAACCCAAAATTCCATTAATGGATGAAAGGATAAACAAAATGTGATATATATATATATCTTTATATATACACATATACATATAAAATATATATGAAATATGTATGAAATATATACAATATATTTCAGCCCCAAAAATCAATGATATTCTGACACCTTCCACAGCATGTATAAACATTAAAAATATGCTCAGTGAAATAAGCTAGATTCAAAAGGAAAATAGACTATTCCACTTATATGAAGTCCATAGAATAGGCAAATTCACAGAGAAAAAGTAGAATACAGGTTACCAGTGGCTGCAGGGAAGGAGAACTGGGGAGTTATAGCTTAATGGATACAGAATTTCTGCTACAGATGTTGAAAAAGTTCTGGAAGTGTATACTGGTGATGGATTCACAACACTGTGAAGGAACATAGTGCCACTTTGTAACCTTCAAAATAGTTAAAATGGTAAATTTCATGTTATGTATATTTTACTGCAATAAAAGATGTGAACTGAAATAAGATGATTGCCCCATGCAGAGCCTTTGAATTGGACTAAATAGCTCAAAAGAAAATAAAATGTGTGGTTCTAAACGCTGATACATTTGAGAAACCTACAAGTGAGTGAGGAGATGGAACCATGGAGGCAAGCAAGGAAACAGTAAACTCCAAAATCGTGTTTTGAAAAGAATTGTGGGTGGTTGACTATGTTTAGACAATGAGTTATGAGTTGAAGGAACATAAGTCACCGCTGGGCCAATCATTTAACTACAGTTGCAAGTTTTCCAGGTTGATTTCACAGCCTCACTGACTACCAAGTTTCTGGAGATACAGAGAAATGTAAACACATTCCATCTTATCTGAAATGTCCTATTAAACAGGCATGGGTCTAACTGCAGAGATATAAACCAGAGGAGCAGGCTGTTGTGGCGCCACAAGCAAATCCTGTGTTCTTTTCTATTTCTTCCCTACTCCTTAGGGAGAAAATTTGTGGTTCACCTTTGCAGAGTGTGAGCTGGTAAACCCACCCACTAAGCACTGTTTCTAACCAATCATGCCACGTAAGGAGGGCACATGCTATTACAGGGCAGGTGCTGTGATGTGCCAAGAATATCAAGTGGTTTGGGTTTTTAAGTCTGGAGAAGAAGAGTGAGGTCAGGGAAGCTGAACTGCTAAGACAGAAATGGGAAGAAATATGAAAGAACGTTGGAGGGAGAAATGAAAGGAGAGGAGGAGAAAAGAGGGATCAGAGGGTTGAGAGGAGCCAAGGGATAGCAAAAACTCTACAATCTGTGTATCAATAATTCTCCTATTACCTCTCTGGTCTAGGCCTTTCCCCGGAACTCTGGACTTGTATGTCCAACTATCCACTCGTCATCTTCTTTGGATAGAAATAAACATCCCACAGTTAACACATCTAAAACTGAACTGAATTTCCCCTACACCCTCTATATCTCACCTGAATCCCCTTTCTTCTTCCAGATGCTCAGATCTCAAAACCTTGGAGCTTTTCTCTCCCACCACAAATCCTACACATCAAGAAATCCTGTTGCCTCCTCTTCAGCGTCCATCCAGAATCTGAACTCCTTCTCTTATCTCTACTAGGTACTCTCCAGGTGCAACTCACTTTTACTTTTTTTGCATGAATGTCATGACCTCAAATGCTCTAGTTTCCTCTGTCTGTGTCCTCTGCAGTCTATTCTCAACGAAATGCTAAAATAAATTAAAACTCATGTTAGATCATGTCACTTCTCCCTTCAAAACTTTGCAATGGCAAAGATTTCACTCAGAGCAAAAGCCCAAATCCTTCAACACAGGAGGATGGTTCTACTTTCAGGACCTTTGCACATGCTGTTTCCTGTCAGGAGGTCTCCTCCCCCAGATAACCACATGGCTCACTCCAGAACCTTCTTTCAATCTTGGCTCACATTTCCCCTTCTAAGTGATGCCCCGCCCCCGCCACAAGACTACCAGGTTTAAAATACATCCCACGCTACAGATTCTCCAAATTCTGTCATCCGGCTACTCTTTTTTTTAACACACCACTTTCTAATATACTATGTTATTTACTTAATTATAAGTCTATTGTTATTGTCAGTTCTTCCACTAAGATAAAGACCCATGCAGGCTACTACTTTGACTTTTATTCACCAAGGTACCCCACATTCCTCTAAGAGTTCCTGGCATATAGTAGTATGCAAAAAATATATGTATGTTGTGGGAATTGCCCAGTGTGACATCTCCCTGAGGCATTTAGTTCTAAGTGGGTAATCTCTGTGAAAATTATGTCAGAAACTGAGTTTCCCATGTAGATGAGTTGGTGAAAAACAAAAAGGAACTTGCATGTATGCAGGAAGCAGAAGAACCTAGGTAAAGGAAAACCACAAACCTTCTTTCCCACACTCCACCCTTGTACACACCCATTGGCAGAAACTGCAGAAATCTCATGGGATGGAAGCAGGGCCACGGTATCAAGAAGAGCAATTGTTAAAATTATGAGCTCTAGTATGAGATTGCTTGAGTACAAATCATACCTCTACCATGTACCACTGAGTGACCTTGAACTTCTCCTTGCTCAGTTTTCTTATCTGTAAGTTAGGGGTGACAAGAGGATCTAGCTTGGATATAATGATTACATGAGTTAACAGCTGTGGGCATTTCCAACAGTGTCTGGCACACGATGAGTGTTCAAGAAAATGAATAGTTATTACTCATTAGATTTCTTGAAGCATGGAGGCTTCAACTAGCATTCAATGATATAGCTATAGATAGTTATAGATATGGATATAAATATAATTACAGATACAGATATGGATATGAATATATAGGTCATATAGGCAAGAGTCTCTGTGTCTTTGATACCCTCTTTTCTTCCTCACCCCTATCCAGCATGGAAGAGTGGACTCCAAGATAGTAATGCACAAAATTCTACTCATTTACCAGGAGAGTTTTCTTGTCTTGGGTGTGGGTAAGGGGTAGATTTATAGAGAAGTAGAAAAGGAGGGATGTTGCTGAAAGACAGCAAAGACTAAACATCTGATGTCATCTCATGTAGACTGAAAAATGATTTAGGGGAAAAATAAGGAAGTCTTTTTGAAATCCAATGTGTCTGGGAACAATTCCTCACACCCACTTATACACATACATACACACACGCACACATTAATACATGCATCCACAAACATGTATTAAAGTGTAACCTATTATGCTAGTGTACTTGTTTTGAGGATCAAACGAAATTAAAATGCATGTTAAAAGCTTAGTGAAAAAAAAATTTAGCACATAGAAAAACCATCCAACACATCATTGACAAAAATTTGGGAGTACACATTGCAAGATTTGAACTCTGCTGTTCTCTGAGTGGCATGATGGGTGATGACAAATCTATTGTTTCCTTCTCAGAATTTTCTGATTTTTCTTCCATTAGCCTTCTCTGAGAAGCTGAGCAGCACAACATGGTTAAAAGAATCAACTCTGGAGCTGTACGGCCTGGACAAGAATCCTGTGCTCCACTGCCTTAGATAGGTGATGTCAGGCAAGTTACTGTCCCGGCCTCAGTTTCCCCATTTGCAAATCAGGGATAATAGTCATAGCTACCACACTAGGATTTTGTGAGGATTAAACAAGTTAATACACACAAAGCTTTCATTGTTGGTGTTTGAAGCATCATCTGTTTCAATGCCTCTGGTAACCAGCTGCAGGCAATGGATCCACAGAGAAAATGCTCAGATCCCTGATTTCATGCTCTTGAATAATGCCCAGTCCTTGGACTTCTGCCCAGGTGGCACACCCATGTTTACATTTAAGACCTAAAAGTGCAGGGGCAGGGGGAGGTCCAGGGGTCAGGGAAAGGGGATTCTACCCCAAGGAATGCTTACCTGTGAGTCCTAGCAGTAGAGTCAGAAGCAGGCAAGGAGGAGGATGGTTGGACAAGGAGACAGGGATGGGCATCATGGAAGCCTGAGGAGCCTGCTCTGTCCAAATGTGCGTCCTGGGGAGAACCTGCACTTCCGTGCTCTGTGGAGAGGAAGGAAGCCCCACCTCCCAATGATGTAAGAGGAAGTGCCTATGATGGGATGAAATGGCTGTGAGATCTTAATCCACTTCTAGGTTCTAGACAGTTCCTGCTTCAGATGGTGAAATGGAAATCAGGCAGAGAAAGCAGATGGAAAGTGAGGAGTTACTCATCTTATGTTTTCAGAGGGATTGGACAAGCCTAATAGAAATAAACTTGCTCCCTACTGGGGGTCTCTGTTCTCTCCACTGGGCCCCTCACTCCATTCATAGTGAACCCCTATTTGGAAGCCCCAGGCAAACTCACAGATCCCAAGAAGGATCTGTGGTTGTGGGCTGTGTTCCAAAGTCCCAAGCCCAGGAGCCTAGGATGTGGCTGGCTTGTGGCCTCATTCTGGAACCCACCTCAACAAAGACCAACTCAACTTAAAAAAGGAAGAGGGTTCTCCAGGCCTCTCAAATATGGGATGGAACTAGATCTGCTCCTGAAATGACTTTCTATTCCAAGCCTTTATTGATATAACTGGTAAAACTTAGCCCAAAAGCACAGTGCAATGAGGACCTCAGAACTTGTATCACCTGCATCTAAAAAAGGAATCATTTCCTACTTCTTTCAGGAGAGGAAGTGGGTTATAGGACCCAGAAATTACACTCCCAGGCATTTATCTAAGAGAAATGAAAACTATGTCTACACAAAACTGGTGCACATATGTTATAGCAAATTTCTTTGTAAAGCAAAAAAATGGAAAAAAATTAAAATGTCTCACAAGAAGTGAACAGTTTAACTAACTGTGGTACATCCATACCAGGAAATACTACTCAGCAATACAAAGGAATAAGTTATATATGTGTGTAACAACCGAAAGTCTCTTGAAGGCATTATGTTGAGTAAACAAAGACAATCTCAAAATATCAATTCCACTGATATAACAGTCTCAAAATTATATATAGGGAGAAAACAGAATGGCATTTGCCAGAGGTTTGGTTTGGTGGGGATGTGTCACTTTAAAGGGCTAGCACATGGGAGACTTTGTGGTCATGGAATGTTCTGCATTCTGACCATGGTGGTGGTTACACAAACGTACAGACAAGAGGATCAACATGAACCAAAACTGAGAATGTTACAAACTCAGCTATAAATAAGAATTTCATAGTCACAATAATATAGACACTGTCTATTAAGTTATCCAAAACTATGCTTACTTTAGGATGATAAGGATATATAATGTGCGTATGTGTCATGAGGTCAGGAGTAACAAAACATTACATACCCGTCTTCCATAGTGGGATATCAATAAATAATGTCTAAGAGTGAGAAAACAAGAAGTGCTATAGAAGCATGCTGTATGACATTTGACATTAAAACCTAAAATAATCAGTTGAAAGATTTGAAAGTGGTTTCTCCTCAGAGGTGGAAAATGGCAGGAGGTTAGAGAGACTCCAGTTTTCATATGTAGAACTTGTAGAACTATTTGTCTTATAAATCATTTGGATATGAATATTTGATAAAGATGAAACTAATTTGGATAATTGGGTTAAAGTTAACAGAGTTACACACACAAAAATGCCCTTACAATTAGCAATGCTGGAGTTTTGTAAGCTTGCTGGATAAAATATTGATGATCTACCTCAATTACAATCAGTAGTCAAAACTAGTGGAAGCAGTAATAATAATTTTTACAGATTACATAAACTAGAAATTACTAAAGATAGCTGAAACTAAAGATGCATAAGACAATTAGGGGGAAAAATTGTAAAACTGTGAATTTAAAATTACTTTAACAATGGAATAAATGGAGGTATATCATATCCATGAATAAGAAAACTCAATATTTGAAAAGATTTCACTTTTCCCAAATTAATATATAAATTCAATGTAATCAAATAATAATTCTAAAACTGTTTTTCATGAAACTTGAAAGAGTGATTCTAAAATGCATTTGGAGACTGAAACTAAGGGGATGAGAAAGGGAAATCATACAAATGGAAATGCTAAGGAAACAGGTGTATCAATGCATCAGACAAAATACACTTTATGGAAATGTTATAACAAAAGACAAAGGAGGGATTGGTTAATGATGGCAGAGCAGAAGGACGTGTGCTCACTCCCTCTTGCAAGAGGACCAGAATCACAACTAAATGCTGAACAATCATTGACAGGAAGACACTGGAACTCACCAAAAAATATACCCCACATCCAAAGACAAGACAAGCAGCAATGAGATGGTAGGAGAGAGGCAATCACAATAAAATCAAATCCCATAAACGCTGGGTTGGTGACCCAGAACTGGAGAACAATTATACTACAGAAGTCCACCCACTGGAGTGAAGGTTCTGAGCCCCACATCAGGCTTCCCAACCTGGCTGTCCAGCAACGTGAGAAGGAATTCCCAGAGAATCAGACTTTGAAGGCTACTGGGATTTAATTGCAGGACTTCAACAGGACTGGGGGAAACAGAGACTCCACTCTTGGAGAGCACACACACAAACTAGTGTGCAAATCAGGACCCAGGGTGAAGGAGCAGTGAGCCCATAGGAGACTGAACCAGACCTACCTGCTAATGTTGGAGGGTCTCCTACAGAGGTGGGGTGTGGCTGTGGCTCACCGCAGGGACAAGGACACTGGCAGCAGAAGTTCTGGGAAGTACTCCTTGGCATTAGACTTCCTGGAATCTGCCATTAGCTCCACCAAAGAGGCTGTAGCCTCCAGTGCTAGGTCACCTCAGGCCAAACAAGCACCAGGGAGGGAACTCAGCCCCACCCACCAGCAGAGAAGTGGATTAAAGTTTTACTGATCTCTGCCCACCAGAGCAACACACAGCTCTACCCACCTCCAGTCCCTCCCATCAGGAAGCTTACACAAGCCTCTTAGATAGCCTCATCCACCAGAGGGCAGACAGCAGAAGCAAGAAGAACTACAATCTTGCAGCCTATGGAAAAAAAACCACATTCACAGAAAGATAGACAAAATGAAAAGGCAGAAGACTATGTACCACATGAAGGAACAATATAAAACCCCAGAAAAACAACTAAATGAAGTGAAGATAGGCAACCTTCCAGAAAAGGAATTCAGAATAATGATAGTGAAGATGATCCAGGACATCGGAAAAAGAATGAGGCAAAGAACAAGAAGATGCAAGAAAAGTTTAACAAAGACCTAGAAAAATTAAAGAACAAACAAACAGAGATGAATAATAAAATAATTGAAATGAAAAATACACTAGAAGGAATCAATAGCAGAATAACTGAGGCAGAAGAACGGATAAGTGACCTGTAAGACAGAATGGTGGAATTCACTGCCATGGAACAGAATAAAGAAAAAAGAATAAAAAGAAATGAAGACAGCCTAAGAGACCTATGGAACAACATTAAGCCCACAGATATTTGCATTATAGGGATCACAGAAGGAGAAAAGAGGGAAAGGACCTGAGAAAATATTTGAAGAGATTATAGTTGAAAACTTCCCTAACATGGGAAAGGAAATAGCCAACCAAGTCCAGGAAGTGCAGAGAGTCCCAGGCAGGATAATCCCAGGGGGAAACACTCCAAGACACATAGTAATCACATTGACAAAAATTAAAGACAAAGAAAAATTATTAAAACAACAAGGGAAAAACAACAAGTAACATATAAGGGACCTCCCATAAGGTTAACAGCTGATTTCTCAGCAGAAACTCTACAAGCCAGAAGGGAGTGGCACAATATATTTAAAGTGATGAAAGGGAAGAACCAACAACCAAGATTACTCTAGCTGGCAAGGATCTCATTCAGATTCTACAGAGAAATCAAAAGCTTTACAGACAAGCAAAAGCTAAGAGAATTCATCACAACAAAACCAGCTCTACAACAAATACTAAAGGAACTTCTCTAAGTGGGAAACATAAGAGAAGAAAGGGAGCTACAAAAACAAATACAAAACAATTAAGAAAATGGTAATAGGAACATACATATTGATAATTATATTAAATGTGAATGGATTAAATGCTCCAACCAAAAGACACAGGCTCGCTGAATGGATACAAAAACAAGATCCATATATATGCTGTCTACAAGAGACCCACTTCAGACCCTAGGACCCATATAAACTGAAAGTGAAGGGATGGAAAAAGATATTCCATGCAAATGGAAATCAAGGTGAAGCTGAGGCAAAGTGAGAGTAGCACTGACATATATACACTACCAAAGGTAAAATAGTTAGCTAGTGGGAATCAGCAGCATAGCACAGGGAGATCAGCTCAGTGCTTTGCAATGACCTAGAGAGGTGGGATAGAGAGGGTGGGAGGGAGGCTCAAGAGGGAGGGGATATGAGGAAATATGTATGCATATGGCTGATTCACTTTATTGTACAACAGAAACTAACACAGTATTGTGAAGCAATTATACTCCAAAAAAGATCTATTTAAAAAAAAAGAAAAAGAAAAGAAAGCTGGATAGCAATACTCATATTAGATAAAATAGACTTTAAAATAAAGAATGTTACAAGAGACAAGGAAGAACACTACATAATGATCAAGGGATCTATCCAAGAAGAAGATATAACAATTATAAATATATATGTACACAACATAGGAGCACCTCAATACATAAGGCAACTGCTACAGCTCTAAAAGAGGAAATCGACAGTAGCACAATAATAGTGGGGGACTTTACTTTTTATTTGTGGTACGTGGGCCTCTCACTGTTGCGGCCTCTCCCGTTGCAGAACACAGGCTCCGGATGCACAGGTTCAGCAGCCATGGCCCATGGGCCCAGCCGCTCTGCGGCATGTGGGATCCTCCCAGACCGGGGCATGAACCTGCATCCCCTGCATCAGCAGGCAGACTCTCAACCACTGCACCACAAGGGAAGCCCTAGTGGGGGACTTTAACACTTCACTTACACCAATGGACAGATCATCCAGACAGAAAATTAATAAGGAAACACAAGCTTTAAATGACACAATAGACCAGATAGATTGAATTGATATTTATAGGACATTCCACCCGAAAACAGCAGATTACACTTTCTTCTCAAGTGCACACAGAGCATTCTCCAGGATAAATCACATCTTGGCTCACAAATCAAGCCTCAGTAAATTTAAGAAAATTGAAATCATATCAAGCATCTTTTCTGACCACAACGCTATGAGATTAGAAATAAATTACAGGGGAAAAAAACATAAAAAACACAAACACATGGAGGAAAAACAATACATTACTAAATAACCAAGAGATCACTGAAGAAATCAAAGAGGAAATAAAAAAGTACCTAGAGACAAATGACAATGAAAACACGATGATACAAAACCTATGGGATGCAACAAAAGCAGTTCTAATAGGGAAGTTTATAGCACTACAATCTTATTGCAAGAAACAAGAAAAATCTCAAATAAACAATCTAACCTTACACCTAAAGGAACTAGACAAAGAAGAACAAACAAAACCCAAAGTTAGCAGAAGGAAAGAAATCATAAATATCAGAGCAGAAATAAAAGAAATAGAAACAAAGAAAGCAATAGCAAAGATCAATAAACTAAAAGCTGGTTTTTGAGAAGATGAACAAATTGATAACTTTAGCCAGACTCATCAAGAAAAAGAGGGAGAGGACTCAAATCAATAAATTAGAAATGGAAAGGGAGAAGGTACAACAGACACTGCAGAAATACAAAGCATCGGGGCTTCCCTGGTGGCACAGTGGTTGAGAATCTGCCTGCCAATGCAGGGGACACAGGTTCGATCCCTGCTCTGAGAAGATAGCACATGCTGCAGAGCAACTAGGCCCGTGAGGCACAACTACTGAGCCTGCATGTCTGGAGCTTGTGCTCTGCAACAAGAGAGGCCGTGACAGTGAGAGGTCTGCACACCGTGATGAAGAGTGACCCCTGCTTGCCGCAACTAGAGAAAGTCCTCACACAGAAACAAAGACCCAACACAGCCAAATAAATAAATAAATAAATAAATAAATAGCATTCCCTTTAAAAAAAAAAAAAGAAAGAAAAGAAATACAAAGCATCATAAGAGACTACTACAAGCAACTTTATGCCAATAAAATAGACAACCTGGAAGAAACGGACAAATTCTTAGAAAGATATAACCTTCCAGACTGAACCAGGAAGAAATAGAAAATATGAACAGACCAATCACAAGTAATGAAATTGAAACTGTGATTTAAAATCTTCCAACAAATAAAAGTCCAGGACCAGATGACTTCACAGGCGAATTCTATCAAACATTTAGGGAAGGATAACACCCATCTTCTCAAACTCTTCCAAAAAATTGCAGAGGAAGGAACACTCCCAAGCTCATTCTTTGAGGCCACCATCACCCTGATACCAAAACCTGACAAAAATACTACAAAAAAAGAAAATTACAGACCAATAACACTGATGAATATAGATGCAAACATCCTCAACAAAACACTAGCAAACAGAATCCAACAACATATAAAAGGATCATACACCACAATCAAGTGGGATTTATCCCAGGGATCCAAGGATTCTTCAATATGTGCAAATCAATCAATGTGATACACCATATTAACAAACTGAAGAATAAAAACAATATAATCATCTCAATAGATGCAGAAAAAGCTTTTGACAAAATTCAACACCCATTTATGATAAAAACTCTCCAGAAAGTGGGCATAAAGAGGACCTACCTCAACATAATAAAGGCCATATATGACAAACTCACAGCAAACATCATTCTCAATGGTGAAAAACTGAAAGCATTTCCTCTCTGATCAGGAACAAGACAAGGATATCCACTCTTACAACTATTATTCAACATGGTTTTGGAAGTCCTAGTCACAGCAATCAGAGAAGAAAAAGAAATAAAAGGAATACAACTTGGAAAAGAAGAAGTAAAACTGTCACTGTTTGCAGATGACATGATACTATACATAGAGAATCCTAAAGATGCCACCAGAGGGCTTCCCTGGAGGCACAGTGGTTAAGATTCCACCTGCCAATGCAGGGGACAGAGGTTCATGCCTGGTTCAGGAAGATCCCATATGCCGTGGAGAAACGAAGCCTGTGAACCACAACTACTAAGCCTGCACTCTACAGCCCACAAGCCACAACTACTGAAGCCCACATGTCTAGAGCCCATGCTTCACAACAAGAGAAGCCACCATAATGAGAAGCCCGTGTACTGCAATGAAGAGCAATCCCTGCTCACCGCAACTAGAGAAAGACAGGGTGCAGCAGCAAAAACTGAACTCAGCCATAAATAAATAAATAAATAAATAAATGTTTGAAAAAGATGCCACCAGAAAACTACCAGAACTAATCAATGAATTTGTAAAGTGCAGGACACAAAATTAATGTACAGAAATCCCTTGCATTCCTATACACTAACAATGAAAGATCAGAAAGAGAAATTAAGGAAACAATCCCATTCACCATTGCAACAAAAGAATAAGATACCTAGGAATAAATCTACCTAAGGAGGTAAAAGACCTGTACTCAGAAAACTATAAGACACTGATGAAAGAAATCAAAGGTGGCACAAACAGATGGAGAGATATACCATGTTCATGGATTGGAAGAATCAATATTGTGAAAAGGACTATACTACACAAAGCAATCTACAGATTCAATGAAATCCCTATGAAAATACCCATGACATTTTTCATACAGGTAGAACAAATAATCCTAAAATTTATATGGAACCACAAAAGATCCTGAATTCCCAAAGCAATTTTGAGAAAAAAAGTATCATGCTTTCTTACTTCAGACTATACTACAAAGTTACAGTAATCAAAACAGCATGGTATTGGCACAAAACAGCCACATAGCTCAATGGAACAGAATAGAATGCCTAGAGATAAACCCACACACTTACGGTCAGTTAATCTATGACAAAGAATGCAAGCATATACAATGGAGAAAAGACAGTCTCTTCAATAAGTGGTGCTGGGAAAACTGGATAGCAACATGTAAAAGAATGAAATTAGAACATTGTTTCACACCATACACAAAAATAAATTGTAACTGATTAAAGAACTAAACGTAACACCCGAAACCATGAAACTCCTAGGCAGAACACTCTTTGACATAAGTTGTAGTAATATTTTTTGGATCTGACTCCTAAAGCAAAAGAAAGAAAAGCAAAAACAAACAAATGGGACCTAATTAAAATTAAAAGCTTTTGAACAGCAAAGGAAATCATTCACAAAACAAAAAGACAACCTACTGAATGGAAGAAAATATTTTGCAAATAATATGACTGATAAGGAGTTAATTTCCAAAATATATAAACAGATCATACAACTCAATACCAAAAAACAACCCGATTAATAAATGGACAGAAGACCTGAATAGACATTTTTCCAAAGAAGACATACAGATGGCCAACAGGCACATGAAAAGATGCTCAACATTGCTAATCACCAGAATATGCAAATTAAAACCACAATGAGACATCACCTTACACCTGTCAAAATGGCTAGCCTCAAAAACTCTACAAATAACAAATATTGGTAAGGATGTTGAAGAAAGGGAACCGTAGTACACTGTTGGTGGCATTATAAATTGATGCAGCCACTATGTAAAACAGTATGGAGGTTCCTCAGAAAACTGAAAATAGAACTACCATATACCCAGCAATTCCACTGTATTCAAAGAAAACAAAACCACTAATTTGGAAAGATACATGAACCCCAATGTTCATAGCAGCATTATTTATAATAGCTGAGATATGGAAGCAACCTACGTGTCTATCATCAGATGAATGGATAATAAAGATGTGGTATATATATAATATATAATATATATTATATATATTATATACATATATATAATGGAATGTTAGTCATTTTTAAAAATGAAATTCTGCCATTTGCAACAACGTGGATGGACCTGCAGGGTATTATGCTTAGTGAACTAAGTCAGACAGAGAAGGACAAATACTGTGTTATCACTTATACATGGAATGTAAAAAATAAAAAAATGAATGAATATAACAAAACATAAAGAGACTCATAGATATAGAGAACAAACTGGTAGTTACCAGTGGGGAGAGGGAAGGGGATTAAGAGATTAAAGCTACTATTTAAAAAAAAAAGCAACAAGGATATATTGTATAGCACAAGAAAATATAGCCATTATTTTGTAATAACTTTAAATAGAGTACAATCTATAAAAATCCTGAATCACTATGTTGTACACCTAAAACTAACATAATATGTAAATCAACTATACTTCAATTTCTGAAAAGCAGAAAATAAAGTAAAATAAAACACATGGGGGGGTTTCCCTGGTGGCGCAGTGGTTGGGAGTCCGCCTGCCGATGCAGGGGACACGGGTTCGTACCCCGGTCCGGGAGGATCCCACATGCCGCGGAGCGACTGGGCCCGTGGGCCACAGCTGCTGAGCCTGCACGTCCGGAGGCTGTGCTCCGCAACGGGCGAGCCACAACAGTGAGAGGCCCGCGTACCGCAAAAAACAAACAAAAACAAAAAAACAAAAAAAAACCACATGGGGGCCAAAAATAGCCATGACAGCTTTGAACAACCAGAAAAGGTGGGAAGATTTACCCAAATGAGGTACTAAAACTTATTATAAAGCTATTCTAACTAAGACAGGGTAGTTTGGTCAGAGAGATAGATAAAGAGCTCAATGGAACGAAAACCACATTCAAAGAACCAGAAATTTATGGAAACTTGATGTATGGCAAAGGGGCAGTGCGGATCAAAATAATAATAATAATAATAATATCTCAATAAGATCCCCACCTGTAATACACACACACACATACACACACACGAAAAATAAAGTGAGATCAAAGGCATTAATGGAAAGAGCAAAACTTGATCGAGAAGTGAAAACCACTAGGATTGACACATATACTTTATTGATACTATGTATAAAATAGACAAGTGATGGGAACATACTGTATAGCACAAGGAATCTACCTAATGCACTGTGGAACCTAAATGGGAGGGAAGTCCAAAAAGGAGTGGATATCTATATGTGTATGGCTGATTCATTTTGTTGTGCAGTGGAGGCTAACACAACATTGTAAAGCAACCATACTCCAATAAAAAATTTTTTAGAAAAAGAATTGAAAACCTTTTTTAAAAAACATATAACAAAATCTCCAAATGAGGGCTTCCCTGGTGGCGCAGTGGTTGAGAATCTGCCTGCTAATGCAGGGGACACGGGTTCGAGCCCTGGTCTAGGAGGATCCCACATGCCGCGGAGCAACTAGGCCCGTGAGCCACAACTACTGAGCCTGCGCGTCTGGAGCCTGTGCTCCGGAGAGGCCCGCGCACTGCGATGAAGAGTGGCCCCCGCTTGCCACAACTAGAGAAAGCCCTCGAAACTCCTACCCCCAACATCCTCTTTAAAAAAAAAAAATCTCCAAATGATACCAGTAGTCTGCTTTGTGGACAACACCAAAGGAAGAGGGACTCTCCCATATATGCCAAGGAAGCAAAGATAAGAATATTTGTGCAAAATGGTACTAGCAAAACATTAAAGATTTAATATCCATCACAAAAATATCAATACATTGTAGCATACTCTTAAAATAGAAGCTATAGAGCAGTGGAAATTAAGAAAATGAAGCTACATATACTAACATAAATAAATCCCACAAACTGTGTTAAGTATAAAAATAAAACTTCAAGGATGCTGTATACAGTATAATAGCATTTATATAAAAGTTAAAACATGCAAGTAGTATTATATATTGCTTAAGGATTTATACATATGTTGCAGAAGTATGAAATCATGATTGAGATTATAAATACCAAATCCAGGACAGTAATTTTAAAAGGAACAACAGATCATAATAAAATGTGAACAGTTTGCAAAGATACCATGGTAGATAGGTCCATGGATATTTTTATATTATTCTCTATAAATTTCAGAATAGAAAAGTGCTTATTCAACTTATTGGTTTTAAATATATATGTGTTAAAATGAAATCACACTTGCGAAAACTCTGGATGTAAGTAAGAAGCGCTCTGAAAATTAAAGGTTGTTCACGATCAGGGGCACAATGGAAATCTGTTTCCTGGATCTACTTGTTTCTCTTTTGGATGGAGGCAATTTGAAGCTCAATGCATCAGGGTCAGACATTACGGATATCCATGACCTATGTCCATCCTTAACTCAGCTCCAAAGCTCAGACAGAAGGAACATAGGAGGGTGTGTGGAAGGGAGCATGTGCATGGTAGAGGTGGGGACAGCAGAGTGAAGGGGGGCGGTCTTGGGTCACCTCCGGTCCTTACAGCTTCTCTCCACTTGAGCCCCTTGCACAGGGCAGGAAGCAGTGTATCGAAGAGTATGCAACAGCTATTGGGGAAAACATTCATTAATTAATTCCACAAATGTTTCCTGAGTACATACTATGTGGCAGGCACTCAGCACGGCCTGGGTTCATGGCACTGATCAGAAATGAAGTCCTTACTCACAACACCCAACACCACTTTCTAAGTTGTGAACTCTCTTCCATACCCACATTCATCTGTGTTACTAGTCAGCACATCCAAGTCCCCCAGATAGGTTCCATTAGTTGATTTTAATAATACTTTCCTTATTCATTCCTAGGATATACCATGTGACAACTGAATATACAGTGGTTTATAGAGGGACTCTTTGGAGTTTGGGTCTCAAATCTTGGATCTTTATCACAACTCAGTACCTCGGATCCTCACCTCCAGGGTCCCAACGAACGTAATTGTAAAAACTTCAATTCCAGGGTACTAAATAATGTATGAGAGTTGAAAGCCTCTGAGAATTCCAAGACACATTGGGAGGAAATAAGATTGTTCAGAACTCTTCCTTGAGGCTGGATTGCTGTGTGACTTTTGGGCTCACCCTGGATTCCTCTTGCCAGCTCAGGAAGGTGGCCCTGATCTCCCTCTCTAAGGATTAAGGCTGCCATCAACTCACCCGTTATAGGCTCCAGCACCTGTGGAAGTAGGTGACTATGAAACTGATTACCAGCAGAACCGTGAAGCCCAGGAGGAAAGCCACAAAGATAAGGGCAGGCATCTCTGGGCCTAGGTGACAATAGGCAGAAAAGATATCAAATGGGACTCTGTGAGTTAATACCTCACTCCACTTGAAGACAGAGGTCACCCAGTTTCTCACAGGTGTAGAGGTGCACTTACCTGGGCTCCCAGTACATTTGTATGTGCCCAGGTTACATACAATGGGTCTGTATATGCAGCGAACAGTATGAGGCTGGCCTGGATGCGAGCCTGTGCCTCATGCTGCACCTTACAGGTGAGCACACGCTCAGACCCCTGCACCGAGGCATTCACCAAATGCAAGCCTTCCAGGGTGTAGGTCCCATCACTATTCTGCTTTGACCTGGGTTGCTCAGCTCCCTTGAATATACAGAAGTTCTTCAACCAGGTGAGATGCATACTCTGTGGATAGAATCACTGCACAAGGCAAGTAACAGCGAGCAAGTCCAAGGAGGGTGAAGACTTGGAAACGGTCACTGCAAGGGGAAACTGACACAGCCCAGAGAAAGCAGACAATTACTGTAGGAAGTTCACTGTGGGAACCTGGGGGCTCCTTGAGCATGGGGTCATCTGCCCAGGGCCTGCCACAGAGGAGGAGTTAGATATTGGTTAACAGATGCATGCATAAGTAATCTCATGGTTGAATGAGAGTGGGAATGCATGAGTGAATGCATGCTTGGATGGAAGCATGGAATGATGAAGCTGTCCTAATCTTTCCTTTCTTTTCCACTGTGGCCATTAAATAGGAAAAGGTGAACCTGAATTCTATTTAAGAACCTATATATCAGTTGACTTACTCTATGACTTTATGAAGATTCCTAGCCTCTAATCTTCATGACTCCACGATACTAATATTTGACAGAGGAAGAAACTTAGGTTTGGAGAAGTTAAATATTTACGCAAGGTCACAAAGTTATGCCAGACACAGGGTTTAACCATTTGCTATTCTGACACCCCAACTATAAGGCTATAAGCATTTATGATTGCAGGCTGCTGGAATTATTACCTAAAAACTTCTGGAATTTTTTTCAACCAGATTTTTCAGCTATGAAGTAGAATATATGTATACTGAAGAAAATTTGGGAGATTTCTAAAATACTAAAAGCCATTAAGGGTTTCAGTAGAATTCATAAGAACACACAGCATGGTGCAGTTTTCACACTAAACCAAGTGATGGGAGAACCAGATTCTGGTCCCTGCACTGACACCACAGACAAATGCAAGACCCTGTGAAGGTCACCTTCCCTCTGTTTCCAAGACCCTTATTATGAAATTGTCTAAGATCAGATCAGCTTTCAGGGGTCCAGTTAAGACAGACTTCAGTTCTTGGTCTAGGGTAGAGAGAGAAACTCCTTTTATGTAGTGCAATTTGAAAAAAACTAAGCGTATGTTTGTTCTCCAAATATTGTGTCTTTATACTCAAACCATCTCGAACTGTATGGTTACATCAATGATACTGCTAATGGGTGGGACAGCCAGGCAAGACACCATCCCCAGAAGGTCACTATCGGTTCTCAGTCTTTCCCCTTCAGCACACAGGCAGGGATTCCTACCAAGCAAAGAGCAGAACCCTGAGAACAGATTGTGACGGTCTGGTAACTAGGTGGTGCCTGTGGAGAACAGGCCAGGGCAAGGTACCACCAAGCAAATGCCATGGTCTCCAGAGGGTGACAAGGACCAATAAAAGGATGGAGGGTCTCAGTGAGACCACTCCAGTCACCAGTGAGTTCTCTGGCTGTAAGGGGTCCAGGACACTGTTGGGAGGACAAAGACCCAGGCACAGCTGATGATAACTGCTCCCCTGCACTGGGAGCAATGTTGGAGCCACTGCATATGTGTTAACTTATTTATTCTTCACAACCAAATGATATAAACACATACAGCTATTTGGTATTAGAAAATACAACAAAAAACCAATAGAAGGACCTTACAAAATCATGTCCCAGTTTCAGTGAAATTGTCAAAGAGGAATTGATTCAAATTTGAACTTGAAAAACACTTCAATTATTAAAATAACTTTAGGGGGCTTCCCTGGTGGCGCAGTGGTTGAGAGTCCGCCTGCCGATGCAGGGGACACGGGTTCGTGCCCCGGTCTGGGAAGATCCCACATGCCACGGAGCGGCTGGGCCCGTGAGCCATGGCTGCTGAGCCTGCGCATCCGGAGCCTGTGCTCCACAGCAGGAGAGGCCACAACAGTGAGAGGCCCACGTACCGCAAAAAACAAACAAACAAACAAACAAAAAATAACTTTATTTAAGTTGTATTTTAATTAAGCATAGAATATAATGACAACTATGCACCAACTCTTGGAAGGAACAAGTGTTGGGAGTGTAAGGAAGTTGGCATTATTTTTTTCCTAAAAACTTATACCAAGTACCATCAAACCCTTCATTTAAAATTTCACATTCACACACAATCATTAAAAGGTAATTTTGAGGGAGGAGCTTCAAGATGGAAGAAGAGTAGGACGTGGAGATCACCTTCCTCCCCACAAATACATCAGAAATACATCTACATGTGGAACAACTCCTACAAAACACCTGCTGAACGCAGGCAGAAGACCTCAGCCCTCCCAAAAGGCAAGTAACTCCCCCACGTACCTGGGTAGGGCAAAAGAAAAAACAGAGACAAAAGAATAGGGACGGGACCTGCACCAGTGGGAGGGAGCTGTGAAGGAGAAAAGGTTTCCACACACTAGGAAGCCCCTTCGCGGGCGGAGACTGCCGGTGGCGGTGGCGGTGGCGGGGGCGGGGGGGGGAGGGGAAGCTGTAGGGCCTGGCCGTAAAGGATGGCACCGTGAAACAAAGAGCTTTAAATAAGCTTTATTTGGGAGCGCTCCCGGACGAGGTTCGCTGGTCCGAAGGGCAGGGCCAGAGAAGTCGCGCCCGGTTGAGGGCTTGGGTGGGATTTATAGGGGGTAGAAAGGAAAGGGTGGCAGATCGTTCTTGGTGTAGATTAGTCCTCATTTGGCGGTTTTCTTCGGGTGCTGTGGCAATATCGGACACCAGTTGCATCAGTTGTAGGACCGTTAGTTCTGCCCCTCTCAAGAGCAGGAAGGCTTAAAGTCCCTGGGCTGATGCAACCGGTGAATTTGTTTGCATCACCTGCCTCAGGCCAGCTGACCTTACAGAAGCTTCGGAGCCACGGAGGAGAGCACAGCAACAGGGGTGCGGAGGGCAAAGCGCAGAGATTCCCACACAGAGGATCGGTGCCGACCGGCACTCACCAGCCCGAGAGACTTGTCTGCTCACCCGCCAGGGTGAGTGGGGGCTGGGAGCTGAGGCTCGGGCTCCGGAGGTCAGATCCCAGGGAGAGGACTGGGGTTGGATGCGTGAACACAGCCTGCAGGGGGCTAGTGAGCCACAGCTAGACAGGAGTGTGTCCAGGAAAAGGTTTGGAGCTGCCAAAGAGGCAAGAGACTTTCTTGCCTCTTTGTTTCACAGTGCACAAGGAGAGGGGATTAAGAGCGCCGCCTAAACGAACTCCAGAGATGGGCAGGAGCCGCAGCTGCCAGCGCGGCCCCCACAGACAGGCATGAGACGCTAAGGCTGCTGCTACAGCCACCAAGAAGCCTGTGTGCAAGCACAGGTCACTATCCACACTTTCCTTCCCGGGAGCCTGTGCAGCCCGCCACTGCCAGGGCCGGGGGATCCAGGGACAACTTCCCCGGGGGAACACACGGAGCCTCAGGATGTTGCAACATTATACAGGCTTGCCCCGCATTCCATTCCCCTCCCTCGCCGGGCCTGAGCGAGCCAGAGCCCACTAATCAGCTGCTCCTTTAACCCCGTCCTGTCTGAGCGAAGAACAGATGCCCTCAGGCGACCTACATGCAGAGGCGGGGCCAAACCCAAAGCTGAACCCCCTGAGCTGTGCGAACAAAGAATAGAAAGGAAAAACTCCCCCAGCAGCCTCAGTAGCAGCGGATTAAATCTCCACAATTAACTTGAAGTACCCTGCATCTGTGCAATACCTGAATAGACAACGAATCATTCCAAATTGAGGAGGTGGACTTTGGGAGCAATGATACATATATATATATATATTTTCCCCCCTTTTTCTCTTTTTTCTGAGCTGAGTGGATGACAGGCTCTTGGTGCTCCGGCCGGGCATCAGGCCTGTGCCTCTGAGGTGGGTGAGCTGAGTTCAGGACATTGGTGCACCAGAGACCGCCCAGATCCACATAATATCACACAGCAATAATCTCCCAGAGATCTCCATGTCACCACCAAGACCCAGTTCTACCCAATGTCCAGCAAGCTACACTGCTGGACACCCTATGCCAAGCAACTAGCAAGAAAGGAACACAACCCCATCCATTAGTAGAGAGGCTGCCTAAAATCATAATAAGTTCACAGAAACCCCAAAACACAGCACCGGACATGGTCCTGCCCATCAGAAAGACAAGACCCAGCCTCAGCCTCCAGAACACAAGTGCCAGTCCCCTCCACCAGGAAGCCTACACAACCCACTGAACCAACCTTAGCCACTGGGGGCAGACACCAAAAACCAAGGGAACTATGAACCTGCAGCCTGCGAACAGGAGACACCAAACACAGTACGTTAAGCAAAATGAGAAGACAGAGAAACACACAGCAGATGAAGGACCAAGGTAAAAACCCACCAGACCAAACAAATGAAGAGGAAATAAGCAGTCTACCTGAAAAAGAATTCAGAATAATGATAATAAAGATGATCCAAAATCTTGGAAATAGAATGGAGAAAATATAAGAAACGTTTAACAAGGACCTAGAAGAACTAAAGAGCAAACAAACAATGATGAACAATACAATAAATGAAATTAAAAATTCTCTAGAAGAAATCAATAGCAAAATAACTGAGGCAAGAGAATGGATAAATGACCTGGAAGATAAAATAGTGGAAATAACTACTGCAGAGCAGAAAAAAGAAAAAAGAATGAAAAGAATTGAGGACAGTATCAGAGACCTCTGGGACAATATTAAACGCACCAACATTGGAATTATAGGGTTCCCAGGAGAAGAAGAGAAAAAGAAAGGGACTGAGAAAATATTTGAAGATATTATAGTTGAAAACTTCCCTAATATGGGAAAGGAAATAGTTAATCAAGTCTAGGAAGCACAGAGAGTTCCATATAGGATAAATCCAAGGAGAAACATGCCAAGACACATAATAAGCAAACTATCAAAAATTAAATACAAAGAAAAAATGTTAAAAGCAGCAAGGGAAAAACAACAAATAATATACAAAGGAATCCCCATAAGGTTAACAGCTGACCTTTCAGTAGAAACTCTGCAAGCCAGAAGGGAGCGGCAGGACATATTTAAAGTGATGAAAGGGAAAAACCTACAACCAAGATTACTCTACCCAGCAAGGATCTCATGCTGATTCGATACACAAATTAAAACCTTTACAGGGGCTTCCCTGGTGGCGCAGTGGTTGAGAGTCCGCCTGCCGATGCAGGGGACACGGGTTCGTGCCCCGGTCTGGGAGGATCCCGCATGCCGCCGAGTGGCTGGGCCCGTGAGCCATGGCCACTGGGCCTGCACGTCCGGAGCCTGTGCTCCGCAACGGGAGAGGTCACAACAGTGAGAGGCCCACGTACCGCAAAAAAAAAAAAAAAAAAAAAAAAAAAAAAAACCTTTACAGACAAGCAAAAGCTAAGAGAATTCAGCACCACCAAACCAGATTTACAACAAATTCTAAAGGAACTTCTCTAGGCAGGAAACACAAGAGAAGGAAAAGACCTACAATAACAAACCCAAAACAATTAAGAAAATGGGAATAGGAACATACATATTGATAATTACCTTAAATGTAAATGGATTAAATGCTCCACCCAAAAGACATAGACTGGCTGCATGGATACAAAAACAAGACCCGTATATATGCAGTCTACAAGAGACCCACTTCAGACCTAGGAACACATACCGATTGAAAGTGAGGGGATGGAAAAAGATATTCTATGCAAATGGAAATCAAAAGAAAGCTGGAGTAGCAATTCTCGTATCAGACAAAATAGACTTTAAAATAAAGACTATTACAAGAGACAAAGAAGAACAGTACATAATGATAAAGGGATTGATCCAAGAAGAAGATATAACAATTGTAAATATCTATGCACCCAATATAGGAGCACCTCAATACATAAGGCAAATACTAAGAGCCATAAAAAGGGAAATCGACAGTAACACAATTATAGTAGGGGACTTTAACACCCCACTTTCACCAACAGACAGATCATCCAAAATGAAAATAAATAAGGAAACACAAGCTTTAAATGATACATTAAACAAGATGGACTTAACTGATATTTAGAGGACATTCCACCCGAAAACAACAGAATACACTGTCTTCCCAAGTGCTCATGGAACATTCTCCAGGATAGATCAGATCTTGGGTGACAAATCAAGCCTTGGTAAATTTAAGAAAACTGAAATCATATCAACTATCTTTTCTGACCACAATGCTATGAGACTAGATATCACTTACAGGAAACAAGCTGTAAAAAATACAAACACATGGAGAATAAACAATAACTACTTAATAACCAAGAGATCACTGAAGAAATCAAAGAGGAAATCAAAAATACCTAGAAACAAATGGCAATGAAAACATGACGACCCAAAAGCTATGGGATGCAGCAAAAGCAGTTCTAAGAGGGAAGTTTATAGCAATACAATCCTACCTTAAGAAACAAGAAACATATCAAATAAACAACATAACTTACATCTAAAGCAATTAGAGAAAGGAGAACAAAGAAAACCCTAAGTTAGCAGAAGGAAAGAAATCATAAAGGTCACATCAGAAAAAAATGAAAAAGAAATGAAGGAAACAATAGCAAAGATCAATAAAACTAAAGCCTGGGCGGGGAGATGTTCAGGTCCTCCGCGCGGACCTGGGTCAGCAGGCTCTTCAGCTTGCTCAGGTTCTCCGGGAAGCCCTGCGACATCGGCGCCTCGGGGCCTGGCGCCTCGCCGCGGTCGGAAGAGCTGCGGCTGCCCCCGCTGCCCCGGAAGAAGACATGAGCCCGGAGGAAGATGGCAGAAGAGTAAGACGCGGAGATCACCTTCCTCCCCACAGATACATCAGAAATTCATCTACACGTGGAACAACTCCTACAGAACACCTACTGAACGCTGACAGAAGACCTCAGACCCCCCAAAAGGCAAGAAGCTCCCCACATACCTGGGTAGGGCAAAAGAAAAAAAGAATAAACAGAGACAATAGGATAGGGACGGGACCTGCACCAGTGGGAGGGAGCCGTGAAGGGGGGAAGGTTTCTACACACTACAAGCCCCTTCGCGGGCGGAGACTGTAGGTGGCGGAGGGGGAAAGCTTCGGAGTAGCGGAGGAGAGCACAGCAACAGGGGTGCGGAGGGCAAAGCGGAGAGATTCTGGCACAGAGGACCGGTGCCCTCAGGCACACACCAGCCCGAGAGGCTTGTCTGCTCGGCCGCCGTGGCGGGCGGGGCTGGGAGCTGAGGCTCGGGTATCGGCTTTCAGTCGGAGCGCAGGGAGAGGACTGGGGCTGGCGGCAGGAAGAGAGCCTGAAGGGGTTAGTGCACAACGGCTAGCCCGGAGGGAGTCCGGGGAAAGGGTCTGGAGCTGCTGAAGAGGCAAGAGACTTTTTTCCCTTTTGTTTCCTGGTGCGCGAGGAGAGGGCATTAAGAGGGCTGCTTGCGGAAGCGCCGGAGACAGGCACGAGCCGCGGGTAAGGCACGGACCTCGGAGACGGGCGTGGGCCGCCGCCGCCCGCCGCCGCGGCCCGCCGCCGCCGCGCCCGCCGCCGCCCGCCGCGGCCCGCCGCCGCCGCTGCTGCCGCCGCCGCGGGGCCTGTGTGCGAGCGCGGGTCACTGTCCGCCCCGCCTTCCGGGGGGCCTGTGCACCCCGCCACTACCGGGGTCCCCGAGACCCGGGGACGGCTTTCCCGGGAAAGCGCACGGAGCGCCACGGGCTGCTGCAACGTCACGCCGGCCTCTGCCGCCGCAGGCCCGCCCCACACTGCGCGCCCCTCCCTCCCCTCTGCCTGAGTGAGCCAGAGCCCCCGAATCAGCGGCTCCTTTAAACCCGTCCTGTCTGAGCGAAGAACGGACGCCCTCCGGCGACCTACGCGCAGAGGCGGGGCCAGGTCCAAGGCTGAGACCCGGGAGCTGTGAGAGCAGAGGCAGGGAAATCTCTCTGTGCAGCCTCGGAGGCAGCGGATTAAAGCTCCACGGTCCATTTGATGTGCCCTGCGTCTGTGGAGTGCATGAATGGACAGCGAATCATCCCAAATTGAGGAAGTGGACTTTGAGGACAAGATTTAAGACTTTCCCCCCTTTTCCTCTTTTTACAACGAATTATTCCAAATTAAGGAGGTGGACTTAGAGAGCAAGATTTCAGACTTCTCGCCCTTTTCCTCTTTTTACAACGAATTATCCCAAATTGAGGAGGTGGACTTGGAGAGCAAGATTTTTGATTTTTCCCCCTGCTCTCTTTTTGTGAATGTGTATGTGTAATCTTCTGTGTAAGATTCTCTCTGTATAGCTTTGCTTCCACCATATGTCTCAGGGTTCTATCGGTCCGGTTTTTTTTTTTTTTTTTTTCAATAATTACTTTCTAATTTTAATAACGCTACTATATTTCATACTTTATTCTATTTTACTTTACCTGCTCTTTCTTTTTTTCCTACTCTCCCTTCCTCCCTCCCTCCCTCCGCTCCTCCTTTCCTTCTTTCTTTTTCTTTCCTCCCTCCCACCCTTCTTCTTTCCACTTTCTTTTTCTTTCCTTCCTCCCTCCCTCCTGTCTTTCTTCCTTTCCTTCCTCCCTCCCTCCCTCCTTTCTTTCCTTCTTTCTTTCCATCCTTCCTCCCTCCCTCCCTCCTTTCTTTCTTCCCTTCTTCCTTTCTTTCCCTCTCTCTTTCTTTCTTCTACTAATTCTTTCTTTCTACTTTTTCTCCCTGTTACTCTGAGCCGGGTGGATGAAAGGCTCTTGGTGCTGCAGCCAGGAGCCAGTGCTGTGCCTCTGAAGTGGGAGAGCCAACTTCAGGACACGGGTCCACAAGAGACCTCCCAGCTCCACATAATATCAAGCAGCGAAAATCTCCCAGAGATCTCCATCCCAACACCAGCACCCAGCTTCAGTCAACGACCAGCAAGCTACAGTGCGGGTCACCCTATGCCAAGCAACTAGCAAGGCAGGAACACAACCCCACCCATTAGCAGAGAGGCTACCTAAAAACATAATAAGGCCATAGGCACCCCAAAACACACCACCAGACGTGGACCTGTCCACCAGAAAGACAAGATCGAGCCTCAACCACCAGAGCACAGGAATTAGTCCCCCCCACCAGGAAGCCTACACAACCTACTGAAACAACCTTAGCCACTGGGGTCAGACACCAAAAACAACGGGAACTACGAATCTGCAGCCGGCAAAAAGGAGACCCCAAACACAGTAACATAAGCAAAATGAGAAGGCAGAAAAACACACAGCAGGTGAAGGAGCAAGATAAACACCTACCAGACCTAACAAATGAAGAGGTAATAGGCAGTCTACCTGAAAAAGAATTCAGAATAATGATAGTAAAGCTGATCCAAGATTCTATTTCCATGATCCATAATCTTGGAAATAGAATAGACAACATGCAAGAAACAGTTAACAAGGACCTAGAAGAACTAAAGATGAATCAAGCATCGATTAAAAACACAATAAATGAAATGAAAAATACTCTAGATGGGATCAATAGCAGAATAACTGAGGCAGAAGAACGGATAAGTGAGGTGGAAGATAAAATAATGGAAATAACTGATGCAGGGCAAAATAAAGAAAAAAGAATGAAAAGAACAGAGGAGAGTCTCAGAGATCTCTGGGACAACATTAAACGCACCAACATTCGAATTATAGGGGTTCCAGAAGAAGAAGAGAAAAAGAAAGGGACTGAGAAAATATTTGAAGAGATTATAGTTGAAAACTTTCCCAATATGGGAAAGGAAATAGTTAATCAAGTCCAGGAGGCACAGAGAGTCCCATACAGAATAAATCCAAGGAGAAATACACCAAGACACATATTAATCAAACTGTCAAAAATTAAACACAAAGAAATCATATTAAAAGCAGCAAGGCAAAAACAACAAATAACACACAAGGGAATCCCCATAAGGTTAACAGCTGATCTCTCAGCAGAAACCCTACAAGCCAGAAGGGAGTGGCAGGACATAATTAAAGTGATGAAGGAGAGAAACCTGCAACCTAGATTACTCTACCCAGCAAGGATCTCATTCAGATTTGATGGAGAAATTAAAACCTTTACAGACAAGCAAAAGCTGAGAGAGTTCAGCACCACCAAACCAGCTTTACAACAAATGCTAAAGGAACTTCTCTAGGCAAGAAACACAACAGAAGGAATATACCTACAATAACGAACCCAAAGCAATTAAGGAAATGGGAATAGGAACATACATATCAATAATTACCTTAAATGTAAATGGACTAAATGCTCCCACCAAAAGACACAGAGTGGCTGAATGGATACAAAAACAAGACCCATATATATGCTGTCTACAAGAGACCCACTTCAGACCTAGAGACACATACAGATTGAAAGTAAAGGGATGGAAAAAGATATTCCATGCAAATGGAAATCAAAAGAAAGCTGGAGTAGCAATTCTTATATCAGACAAAATAGACTTTAAAATAAAGACTATTAGAAGAGACAAGGAAGGACACTACATAACGATAAAGGGATCGATCCAAGAAGAAGATATAACAATTGTAAATATTTATGCACCCAACATAGGAGCACCTCAATACATAAGGCAAATACTAACAGCCATAAAAGGGGAAATCGACAGTAACACAATCATAGTAGGGGACTTTAACACCCCACTTTCACCAATGGACAGATCATCCAAAATGAAAATAAGGAAACACAAGCTTTAAATGATACATTAAACGAGATGGACTTAGTTGATATTTATAGGACATTCCATCCAAAAACAACAGAATACACATTTTTCTCAAGTGCTCATGGAACATTCTCCAGGATAGATCATATCTTGGGTCACAAATCAAGCCTCGGTAATTTTAAGAAAATTGAAATTGTATCAAGTATCTTCTCCGACCACAATGCTATGAGACTAGACATCAATTACAGGAAAAGATGTGTAAAAAATACAAACACATGGAGGCTAAACAATACACTACTCAATAACGAAGTGATCACTGAAGAAATCAAAGAGGAAATTAAAAAATACCTAGAAACAAATGACAATGGAGACACGACGACCCAAAACCTATGGGACGCAGCAAAAGCAGTTCTAAGGGGGAAGTTTATAGCAATACAATCCCACCTTAAGAAACAGGAAGCATTTCGAGTAAACAACCTGACCCTGCACCTAAAGCAATTAGAGAAAGAAGAACAAAAATACCCCAAAGCTAGCAGAAGGAAAGAAATCATAAAGATCAGATCAGAAATAAATGAAAAAGAAATGAAGGAAACGATAGCAAAGATCAACCAAACTAAAAGCTGGTTCTTTGAGAAGATAAACAAAATTGACAAACCATTAGCCAGACTCATCAAGAAAAAAAGGGAGAAGACTCAAATCAATAGAATTAGAAATGAAAAAGGAGAAGTAACAACTGACACTGCAGAAATACAAAAGATTATGAGAGATTACTATAAGCAACTCTATTCCAATAAAATGGACAACCTGGAAGAAATGGACACATTCTTAGAAATGCACAACCTGCCAAGACTGACTCAGGAAGAAATAGAAAATATGAATAGACCAATCACAAGCACTGAAATTGAAACTGTGATTAAAAATCTTCCATCAAACAAAAGCCCAGGACCAGATGGCTTCACAGGTGAATTCTATCAAACATTTAGAGAAGAGCTAACACCTATCCTTCTCAAACTCTTCCAAAATATAGCAGAGGGAGGAACACTCCCAAACTCATTCTACGAGGCCGACATCACCTTGATACCAAAACCAGGCAAGGATGTCACAAAGAAAGAAAACTACAGGCCAATATCACTGATGAACATAGATGCAAAAATCCTCAACAAAATACTAGCAAACAGAATCCAAGAGCACATTAAAAGGATCATACACCATGATCAAGTGGGGTTTATCCCAGGAATGCAAGGATTCTTCAATATACGCAAATCAATCAATGTAATACACCATATTAACAAGTTGAAGGAGAAAAACCATATGATCATCTCAATAGATGCAGAGAAAGCTTTCGACAAAATTCAACACCCATTTATGATAAAAACCCTGCAGAAAGTAGGTATAGAGGGACCTTTCCTCAACATAATAAAGGCCATATATGACAAACCCACAGCCAACATTGTCCTCAATGGTGAAAAACTGAAACCATTTCCACTAAGATCAGGAACAAGACAAGGCTGCCCACTCTCACCACTCTTATTCAACATAGTTTTGGAAGTTTTAGCCACAGCAATCAGAGAAGAAAAGGAAATAAAAGGAATCCAAATTGGAAAAGAAGAAGTAAAGCTGTCACTGTTTGCAGATGACATGATACTATACATAGAGAATCCTAAAGATGCTACCGAAAAACTACTAGAGCTAATCAATGAATTTGGTAAAGTAGCAGGATATAAAATTAATGTACAGAAATCTCTGGCATTCCTGTACACTAATGATGAAAAATCTGAAAATGAAATCAAGAAAACACTCCCATTTACCATTGCAACAAAAAGAATAAAATATCTAGGAATAAACCTACCTAAGGAGACAAAAGACCTGTATGCAGAAAACTATAAGACACTGATGAAAGAAATTAAAGATGATACAAATAGATGGAGAGATATACCATGCTCCTGGATTGGAAGAATCAATATTGTGAAAATGACTCTACTACCGAAAGCAATCTACAGATTCAATGCAATCCCTATCAAACTACCAATGGCATTTTTCACAGAACTAGAACAAAAAATTTCAAAATTTGTTTGGAAAAACAAAAGGCCCCGAATAGCTAAAGCAATCTTGAGAACGAAAAACGGAGCTGGAGGAATCAGGCTCCCTGACTTCAGACTATACTACAAAGCTACAGTAATTAAGACAGTCTGGTACTGGCATAAAAACAGAAAGATAGATCAGTGGATCAGGATAGAAAGCCCAGAGATAAACCCACGCACATATGGCCAACTTATCTTTGATAAAGGAGGCAGGAATGTACAGTGGAGAAAGGACAGCCTCTTCAATAAGTGGTGCTGGGAAAACTGGACAGGGACATGTAAAAGTTTGAGATTAGATCATTCCCTAGCACCATACACAAAAATAAGCTCAAAATGGATTAAAGACTTAAATGTAAGGCCAGAAACTATCAAACTCTTAGAGGAAAACATAGGTAGAACACTCTATGACATAAATCACAGCAAGATCCTTTTGGACCCACCTCCTAGAGAAATGGAAATAAAAACAAAGATAAACAAATGGGACCTAATGAAACTTCAAAGCTTTTGCACAGCAAAGGAAACCATAAAGAAGACCAAAAGACAACCCTCAGAATGGGAGAAAATATTTGCAAATGAAGCAACTGACAAAGGATTAATCTCCAAAATTTATAAACAGCTCATGCAGCTCAATAGCAAAAAAACAGACAACCCAATCCAAAAATGGGCAGAAGACTTAAATAGGCATTTCTCCAAAGAAGATATACAGACTGCCAACAAACACATGAAAGAATGCTCAACATCATTAATCATTAGAGAAATGCAAATCAAAACTACAATGAGATATCATCTCACACCAGTCAGAATGGCCATCATCAAGAAATCTAGAAACAATAAATGCTGGAGAGGGTGTGGAGAAAAGGGAACACTCTTGCACTGCTGGTGGGAATGTGAATTGGTACAGCCACTATGGAGAACGGTATGGAGGTTCCTTAAAAAACTACAAATAGAACTACCATATGACCCAGCAATCCCACTACTGGGCATATACCCTGAGAAAACCATAATTCAAAAAGAGACATGTACCAAAATGTTCATTGCAGCTCTATTCACAATAGCCCGGAGCTGGAAACAACCTAAGTGTCCATCATCGGATGAATGGATAAAGAAGATGTGGCACATATATACAATGGAATATTACTCAGCCATAAAAAGAAACGAAACTGAGCTATTTGTAATGAGGTGGATAGACCTAGAGTCTGTCATACAGAGTGAAGTTAGTCAGAAAGAGAAAGACAAATACCGTATGCTAACACATATATACGGAATTTAAAAAAAAAATGTCATGAAGAACCTAGGGGCAAAACGGGAATGAAGACGCAGACCTACTTGAGAATGGACTTGAGGATATGGGGAGGGGGAAGGGTGGGCTGTGACAAGGCGAAAGAGAGGCATGGACGTGTATACACTACCAAACGTAAGGTAGATAGATAGTGGGAAGCAGCCGCAGAGCACAGGGAGATCAGCTCGGTGCTTTGTGACCGCCTGGAGGGGTGGGATGGGGAGGGTGGGAGGGAGGGAGATGCATGAGGGAAGGGATGTGGGAACAGATGTATATGTATGACTGATTCACTTTGTTATAAAGCAGAAACTAATTAAAAAAATAAATAAATAAACTTTAAAAAAAAAAAAAAAAACTAAAGCCTGGTTCTTTGAGAAGATAAAAAAAATTGATAAACCATTAGCCAGATTCATCAAGAAAAAAGGGAGAAGACTCAAATTAGTAGAATGAGAAATGAAAAAGGAGAAGTAACAACTGACACTGCAGAAATACAAAGGATCATGAGAGATTACTACAAGCAAGTCAATGCCAATAAAATGGACAACATGGAAGAAATGGACAAATTCTTACAAAAGCACAACCTTCCGAGACTGAACCAGGAAGAAATAGAAAATATAAACAGATCGATCACAAGCACTGAAATTGAGACTGTGATTAAAAATCTTCCAACAGGGCTTCCCTGGTGGCGCAGTGGTTGAGAGTCCGCCTGCCGATGCAGGGGACACGGCTTCATGCCCTGGTCTGGGACGATCCCACATGCTGCAGAGCGGCTAGGCCCGTGAGCCATGGCCGCTGAGCCTGCACGTCCCAAGCCTGTGCTCTGCAACGGGAGAGGCCCCAACAGTGAGAGGCCCGCATACAGCAAAAAAAAAAAAAAAAAAAATCTTCCAACAAACAGAAGCCCAGGACCAGATGGTTTCACAGGTGAATTCTATCAAACATTTAGAGAAGAGCTAACACCTATCCTTCTCAAACTCTTCCAAAATATAGCAGAGGAACAAACACTCCCAAAAACTCATTCTACGAGGCCACCATCACCCTGATACCAAAACCAGAAAGATGTCACAAAGAAAGAAAACTAAAGGCCAATATCACTGATAAACATAGATGCAAAAATCCTCAACAAAATATCAGCAAGCAGAATCCAACAGCACATTAAAGGATCAAACACCATGATGAAGTGGGGTTTATCCCAGGAATGCAAGTATTCTTCAATATATGCAAATCAATCAATGTGATACACCATATTAACAAACTGAAGAATAAAAACTATATGATCGGGCTTCCCTGGTGGCACAGTGGTTGAGAGTCCACCTTCCGATGCAGGGGACATGGGTTCGTGCCCCAGTCCGGGAAGATCCCACGTGCCGCGGAGCAGCTAGGCCCATGAGGCATTGCCGATGAGCCTGCGCATCCGGAGCCTGTGCTCTGCAACGGGAGAGGCCACAACAGTGAGAGGCCCGCGTACCGCAAAAAAAAGAAAAACATATGATCATCTCAATAGATGAAGAAAAAGCTTCCGAAAAAATTCAACACCGATTTATGATAAAAACTCTCCAGAAAGTAGACATAGAGGTAACTTACCTCAACATAATAAAGGCCATATATGACAAACCCACAGCCAATATCTTCCTCAATGGTGAAAAATTGAAACCATTTCCCCTAAGATCAGGAACAAAACAAGGATGCCCACTCTCACCACTATTATTCAACATTGTTTTGGAAGTTTAGCTATAGCAATCAGAGAAGAAAAAGGAAATAAAAGGAATCCAAATTGGAAAAGAAGAAGTAAAGCTGTCACTGTTTGCAGATGACATGATACTATACACAGAGAATCCTAAAGATGCTACCAGAAAAACTACTAGAGCTAATCAATGAATTTGGTAAAGTTGCAGGATACAAAATTAATGCACAGAAATCTCTTGCATTCCTATACACTAATGAAAAATATGAAAGTGAAATTAAGGAAACACTCCCATTTACCACTGCAACAAAAAAAACAAAATACCTAGGAGTAAACCTACCTAAGGAGACAAAAGACCTGTATGCACAAAACTATAAGACACTGATGAAAGAAATTAAACATGATACAAATAGATGGAGAGATATACCGTGTTCTTGGGTTGGAAGAATCAACATTGTTAAAATGATTATACTATCCAAAGCAATCTACAGATTCAATGAAATCCCTATCAAAGTACCAATGGCATTTTTCACAGAACTAGAACAAAAAATTTAACAATTTGTATGGAAACACAAAAGACCCCGAATAGCCAATGCAATCTTGAGAAAGAAAAACGTAACTGGTGGAATCAGGCTCCCTGACTTCTGACTATTCTACAAAGCTACAGTAATCAAGACAGTATGGTATTGCCACAAAAACAGAAATATAGATCAATGGAACAGGATAGAAAGCCCAGAGATAAACCCACGCACATATGCTCACCTTATCTTTGATGAAGGAAGCAAAAATATACAATGGAGAAAAGACAGCCTCTTCAATAATTGGTGCTGTGAAAACTGGACATGTAAAAGAAAGAAATTAGAACACCCCCTAACACCATACACAAAAATAAACTCAAAATGGATTAAAGGCCTAAATGTAAGGCCAGACACTATCCATCTCTTAGGGGAAAACATAGGCACAACACTCCATGACATAAATCACAGCAACATCCTTTTGGACCCACCTCCTAGAGAAATGAAAATAAAAACAAAAATAAACAAATGGGACCTAGTGAAACTTAAAAGCTTTTGCACAGCAAATGAAACCATAAATAAGACTAAAAGACAACCCTCAGAGTGGGAGAAAATATTTGCAAATGAAGCAACTGACAAAGGATTAATCTCCAAAATTTACAAGCAGCTCATGCAGCTCAATATCCAAAAAACAAATAAACCAATCCAAAAATGGGCAGAAGACCTAAATAGACATTTCTCCAAAGAAGTAATACAGATTGCCAACAAACACATGAAAGAATGCTCAAAGTCATTAATCACTAGAGAAATGCAAATCAAAAGTCATTAATCATTAGAGAAATGTAAATCAAAACTACAATGATATATCATCTCACAACCGTCAGAATGGCCGTCATCAAAAAATCTACAAGCAATAAATGCTGGAGGGGTTGTGGAGAAAAGGGAACCCTCTTGCACTGTTGGTGGGAATGTAAATTGATACAGCCACTATGGAGAACAGTATGGAGGTTCCTTAAAAAACCAAAAATAGAACTACCATACGACACAGGAATCCCACTACTGGGCACATACCCTGAGAAATCCATAATTCAAAAAGCGTCATGTACCACAATGTTCACTGCAGCTCTATTTACAATAGCCAGGACATGGAAGCAACCTAAGTGTCCATCGACAGGTGAATGGATAAAGACGATGTGGCATATATATACAATGGACTATTACTCAACCATAAAAAGAAATGAAATTGAGCTATTTGTAGTGAGGTGGATCGATCTAGAGTCTGTCATACAAAGTGAAGTAAGTCAGAAAGAGAAAAAGAAATACAGTATGCTAACACATATAGATGGAATCTAAGAAAAAAAAAGTTCATGAAGAACCTAGGGGCAGGATGGGAATAAAGATGCAGACCTACCAGAGAATGGACTTGAGGACATGGGGAGGGGGAAGGGTAAGCTGGGACACAGTGAGAGAGTGGCATGAATATATATACACTACCAAATGGAAAACTGATAGCTAGTGGGAAGCAGCTAGCATAGCACAGGGAGATCAGCTCGGTGCTTTGTGACCACCTAGAGGGGTGGGATAGGGAGGGCGTGAGGGAGGGAGATGCAAGAGGGAAGAGATATGGGGATATATGTATATGTATAGCTGATTCATTTTGTTATAAAGCAGAAACTAACACACCATTGTAAAGCAATTATACTCCAATAAAGATGTTTAAAATAAATAAATAAAAATTTTAAAAAATAAAAATAAATTAAAAAGGTAATTTTGAAAAATTATTTGAAATTATTTAACTGTTCTATCAATTTTAAGGGGCCTCTTTTCGTCAAAATGTTCTCTTTTGAAGTGCCCGCAGGATGATTATGATCATAGATTTTTTTCTTTTTTGTTTCATCTTTAAATGTGGGAAGATTCACTTGGGATCCCAGCAGTTCTAAAATATCATTTACATCAATTGCTTGAAATGCACTTTGCCAAGTTTCTGATTTCAGTTAGCAATGGATGTGGATTCTAATTGTACAGTGTGGTCTGATGTTTGCCACATTTCAATCAAGGAAAGACCCACCCCCTAGAGCAGAGAGTTTCTGGGCGCCACACCACCTCCTGCAGCCACCTGCTCTCAGGGCAGCAGTGCTGGGTGGTGCCACCTTCTATCTCAGATTCCTGAAGCTCTTCCGCAACGCTCTGCCTCAGGAGTTCTCCACAGTCGTGAAATGCCATGCAGCCCATGCAGGCACATCCCAGCCTCCCTCCTCCAAGGACAGCCCTGAGGAAGAGCCTACAGAGTTCCTCAGAGGGTCCACAGTGGCACTGAGCCTCAGTCACTCACAGGGGCACCCAGTTCAATAATACCCATTCTGGGGTGGCCCTCATTCCCTGTCTCACTAGCTCCATCTCTTATCCCAGCCTCACTGAATCATCTCACAACCACCTGCACCCAAGACCTAGTTTCAGGCTGTGCCTCCAGGGAAACACAAAGAAAGACACCCAGAAAGTTATTTCCATGATGGGAAACCCAACCTGAGATGCAGGAGGTGTTGAGCAGGGAGAGTTTAATGAGGGAGCTAATTTATAAATAATCAATTTGTTAATATTTTTATTATCTATGACTTTTACTTCTCCAAACAATTGTCCTAACTCCAGGGAATTATATAAAAATACTCCCTGCATTATCATTTTCCTATTTTACACTCAAAGATACTGAGACTTAGAGAACTTAAACAACAAGCAGGAGATCCCACAGCTGGTGAATAGCAGTCAGAGCCTGAATTCATGCCAAAAAGTCTCTCACTCACCAGCTTCACAGCCGCGTGCAGACTTCACTTCTTACAACCTCAGTTTCCTTCTATAAACCATGAATACAATAAGCAGTACAGGGCAGCTGTACACATTAAATAAGCCAATCCATACAAATGTGTATATTGGCAGTGTGCTGTGCTCATTTGAGTCATTAGTATCAATGTTTTATCCATATAAAATGATGTGTTTCCCTCCACAATAATAGCAAAAAAAATGAGGAAAATATTTTGTAAACTTTAAAGTCCTATAAATATTTAAGGAATTAATTTTACTGCTGTGCAGCCTTGGACAACTCACTTGCCTCCTCTGGGCTTTAGAGTTGTAAACAATGAGATGATCACTACTATTCCTACTAGGTACACTATGAAGGGATTTCATATAATGTGATTTGCAGACCAGTCAAGTATTGATCTAGGCCAAGAAAATCAAAATCAATAAAAAAAAACTGATGGAAAATTAGGCCCTTACCCAGATATGAGTAAAGATTAAAAAAATCATCATTGCATCTAAAATCTAGACGTTCACAAAGGGCTTTAAATCCTCTTCATATAAAAAAATTATAATAATAAAATTAAATTCCCAGAAGATATTTTTTTCTCCATTTTACAGCTGAAGAAACTGAGTTCTGAGAAATGATGTGAATAGTAATGATAAAGACAAATAACAATTGTCACTTCTCTGTGGTTAATGAGCAAGAAATGTGTTAATTACTTTACCAGTATCATTTCAGTGAATTCTTGCCACAACAAAGTGAGGAATATCCCATTTATCAGTTGAGAAAACTAAGGCTCAGAAACTTCAAGCCCAACTCTGCACTAACCCGTCTGGACAAAGAGAATGTCCTTATCACGGAGGTACTGGTCTAGCTGGATGGTTTTCTGGGAAACCAGTGTGGACCTGTGCTTGACTTGGCAGAGGACAAAGGAGTACGTGTTGTCAGCCTGCAGAGAGATGGGCACACTTCTAGTCACACTGTAGGTGTCTCCACTAAGGTGGACGCTGGTCTGGAGCTTTAATAGCTGGTGGGTGTTTTTAATGCAGGTCACAGTAACCTGACATGTGCAGAATCCAGAGGACATGAAGGTCACTTGGATGCTTCTGCCCGGTTCAGATCACTGAAGGGGGCCTTGCAGGACATAAGAGTGTCTGCTCCTGCCTGTAGGAGAGACCCCACCTGTGAGAGGATGCAGAGGAGCCCAAACTCAGTGAGAACAAATCCTCAGCATCACCGTGGAGGAGCCCCATCACCTCCCCTCCATAGGCTTTAAAGTTTACATTCTGACAGTTCAGTTATGAAGCTGATATCAGAGGCCAGACAAGAAGCTACAGGGACCACAGCAGTTTGTAAGGAGTCCGACTCCCAACCACACCTCACAGCCAACACCCACATCCCACAACCCTGCTTACAGACTCTGAGACCTATCCCACCAAGTTCTCACTGCAGCCCTAGGAGGAGGGAGCTACTCCTATCCCCATTTCACAGACAAAGACACTAAGGCCCAGAGCCTAAGTACCTTGTCCAAGATCCACAGCTGGTCAGTAGAGCTGGAGTTCTTAGCCAGGAAGTAAGGACCCAGGGTCTGTGCTCAGTGACCAGGCTCAGCTCTGTCCTCAGCCCCTGGACAGGGAAAGGAGTCTCACTGCTCCCAGAACAGCACAGAGACAGGGTAGGACCACAGGCTTTGGGGTCACACTCAGCCCAAGTTTGCGTTCCCAGCCCCTCTACTGCATAAACCTGGACCACTCAACTCTCTAAGCCTCAGTTTCCTCATCTGTAAAATGGGGATGATTCTTAATTCTCAGAGTTAATTAATAAATTACACACAGTAACTAGTAAAGAATATAAGACACATGATGATCACTCTATAAATGATAACTATCATCATCCAATACTCACAACCACCACCTAAAGAATTGTTATTAATCATATTTCTAATGTTAGAGGGGGAAAGGCTGAGAGGGTTAGTACCTCACCCAAGTTCCTCACAGCAAACAGAACTCACATTCCAACCCCAGACTCCAAGTGAAGGGCCCTTTCTGTTACATCACAGCTGCCTCTATTTCTCCATCGCTTCCCCATAATAATCAGTGAACTTCAATCATTTCCTACTTTCAACCCAGCATGGTCTAGGCATCATGGAGACTGCCATCAGTCCTTACAGAGCACCCACTGTGCGTTCCAGTGTCTGGATGCCAAGCAGGGGTCAAGGGAAGGAGTCCCAGCTGGTCCCCACCTGGTGGGCATAACAGTCCTCATTGCTCAGAGGAGGTAACTGAGCTCAGAAACAGCAGTGCTTTGCCTGAGGTACCCAGATGGCCCGTGGCAGCTCTGCCAGGTGACACTGATCCATTTGACTCCAAAATCTGGCCACAACCGAACTTAAGAGCCAGTATCTGCTTCAGGTCTGTAAGGGTCTCAGCACGGAGGAGACGCCTAAATGGACAAAACCCCCTGTAGGGACTTGCAAGAGGCCCCATAGTTTCAGAGCCAATGGTGAGAATTGGCTCTGAATGTGGGCAGACATGACAATTCAGGAAGAAATAAATACGAATACAGAGTATTTAAGAGGGGGATTTGCAAAAGACTTGAGATAACACTAAGATTTGTATTCTTAGACAGGATGAAGGAAAAAATACAGAAAACACATTGAATTGTGAACAGACAGCCCTGTCTTCTAATCCAAGCTCTGCTATTTGAGACCCCTGAGACCTGGTCCCTCTGCTGCCTGTCCTGGCCGTCAAACATCAGACAACATATGTGAGGATGCCTGTCACACAGTAAGTACTCTACAGGTGTCAGCAAACATGACCAGAAGCACAGAGGTGGGAGTGTGTAAGGGGTGAGAGCTGAAGAAGGGCCTTAGGGGTCAGGCTGAGGAGGTGTTGCTGCAAAGACACGTTAACAACAAACAGAAGGGGGTCAGATGTCAGAAAAAGAAGTTTCCCCGCTGCAGATCACAAGGCACATCAAACAGCCACACAGCGGAGTGGTAGAATCAAAGTGATGCTCTCACGGGGCTAACCTTGCAGCAGTGGGACAGATGCATGCATGCAAGCAAAGGAGAAAAATAAGACAGAGAGAAAAAACTCAGCATGAGTCAATAAAGAAATAGTGTAACTTGCTTCGGATCAGAAAGGACCAGTCTGTAATTTTTCACACAGATCTATATATCCCGCTGGGTGGATGTTTTTCTTATTTCTTCTGGACATGGGAAAAAAAAAAGGCACTGAGAAGTTGAAAGGTAGTGGGTTCATTGCCCCTGAGAATTCTTAGAGCAGGCAGAAAAGGCCAGTTCTTTCAGGGAGAAACAGAATGCAGGGTCAGTGCTCCTGTTGTGAAGATGTGTGGTTTTGCAGCCCAGCATCCTGTCTACCCTTTTGCTGGTGGTGGCTTGGGCTGTAATACATGCTGCAGGCCCAGAAGCTCACACTGCCTGTAGGGAGTTGTCCTATCCCACTTCCCGTGGTTCTGGAGAGCTGTCAGTCCACACGCTGGCTCACCCTTGGCTGGTTCAGGTCTGGCCAATTCTAATACTCCTATCTCTCCACCTCTCCTCTCCTCCCCAATTCATCCCCTCTGGCCCCGTCATTCACTCTCCCAAGCTGATTCCAGCTGGACCAAAGAAAGATCCGTCCTCAGGGTCTGAACTGCTGGTGGGCAGCGCCCCCTAGTGGAGAATGTTATCTAGGACACAAAAGGTAGATAGGAGGAGATAGAATCTGATTTGGATAGGGTGGGGGTGAGAAAGAGAAGAAGCAGAAGGAAAATGAGGGACAGAGGAGGGGAGAAGAGAGAAAAAAGAGACTGAGAAAGAAGTGAGAGAGAGCAAACTCAGTAGTAGAGAGAAAGAATCCTGCACCTGCACCCGCCCTGCTTCCCAGGCAATCTTGTCAAGAATTCTGGCCTCTTTAAAATTGAGCTCCAGAAACTCTCAGCTGAACCAGTCTTGATTATAGCTTTCCTGGAAAGGATTTTGGTGCCCATCTCTCCTTAATCTTTGCCTTTTCCTGCAGTCAAGAGAACTTTCAACCTGAAGAGTGCATGGAATTGGGGAAGTCCTACTCCTTCTTGAGGAGGATATAGGGGAGGCGGGAATGGAACTTGGGGATGAAGGCTTGAGAGTTTTATCACAATCCCAGGGCATCCTCCCTTCCTTCACCTTCATCCCTTGCTGCTCTGAGTCCCTGACCTACTGCTGTCTGCACCCCAGGCAGATGGCAGGTGTTTCCAGCCTGGCTGCCCAGAGGGGCTGGGCAAGAAGCTGCACCCAACTTTTCCCACCCTGGGCCCACAGGGTGGTGTTGGCTTGGACTGGGGGCTGTTCATCCTGGACCACCCAGCAGGCAAACTTGCTGCTGTCCAGCATGGCCTCTGCCTGCCAGGTATGCTCCAGAGTGTTGGTCCCATCTGGGCTTCTGATAACCTGAGGGGACTTCATGGTCTGTGTCTTGCACGGGTACCCCATCCAGGTGAGGTGCAGCTGGTATGGATAGAAATGGCTCACATGGTACAGGAGATTCACTCTCTAATGCACATGGATTTGCATTCCAGAGGGCTTCGTGGTGATCTTCAGGGTGGGGACCACTGGACAGAGAAACAAAAAGGAACATCTGTTGAAATTACCCCTATCTGCCTGCCCTTTATGTCTTTCTCTCCCAGGAACCAACCCTAGAGCTTTCATTCTTAAATCAGTTACCTTTTTTGAAAAAGAAATAAATTTTTCTTGTATGCTCAATGTAAGTCAAAGAGAGCTAAGTGTTAGCATTCATTACATATGGGTAGGGGTACATGGTGTCTGCTGTGTTATTTCCTGTGCATTTGAAATATTTCATATCATGAAATATTATTTTAAGAATTATAAACTGGGCCTCCCTGGTGGCGCAGTGGTTGAGAGTCCGCCTGCCAATGCAGGGGATACGGGTTCGTGCCCCGGTCTGGGAGGATCCCGTATGCCGCGGAGCGGCTGGGCCCGTGAGCCATGGCCGCTGAGCCTGCGCGTCCGGAGCCTGTGCTCCGCAACGGGAGAGGCCACAACAGTGAGAGGCCCGCATACCGCAAAAAAAAAAAAAAAAAAAAAAGAATTATAAACTATAATTTCCATGAGAATAAGGACTTACTTTTATTCATTTCTATATCCCTAGCACCTAGAACAGTGCCTGACACACAGTAGATATTGTGGATGAATGAATTCATTTGTGTTGAATAAATAATACATATTTAAAATTAAAAATAGTAATGATATTAATAAAACCAAGGTGTTTGGAATGGACGCTTAGTCCAGATAATAATAATAAAATCAAATATACACAAACAAATTACTGAGTGTCAGGCAGTGTTCCACATGCTTTACAAGAAATAGCTCATTTAATACTCACATGAAACCTACAAGGTAGGTGATAATTTTATTTTCATTCTAAGGGGAAATTGAGGCACAAAGAGGTTAACTTCCGAAAGATCACATCGATTGTGAAGTGGTACAGTCGGGACTAAACCCAAATGAGGGCCTCTGGAACCTGTATCTTTAACAACTCTACAGCAGGATCAGCCACGGCAAGGCGGAATTCCAATTTCCCAACTGGAAGTCCAAGGGGGCTTCGGGCAAAAGTCTCCGAAAGTCAATCCAGGAAAGCGATGCCCCCACCCAGCCTTCTGCCTCCGCAGCTTGGAGCATTCAGAGAGGTTCGTGCTCTTCCACAGAGCTCTGCCAGGACCCCGTGCGTGACTTCGCAGGTCATCTCCAACAAGACATCTTGGCGGGACAGTGTCTCCACTCCTTACTGGTGACGGAGTAATTGCCTTTGTCGCCGGTCACCAGGTGCTGAGCTGAGCCTGGATGCTCATCTCTGTCCTTCATCCAGGTGACATTGAAGTCTGAGGAGCCGAAGGAGTCAGTGGTGCAGTTGAAAGGTACCGGATTCCCAGCGGTTGTCCTGTGAACCGGCCCCGCCAGAGAGATGAAGGGCTGCCCGTCTAGGAAACAGATGGCTGTGACTGCACCCTGAGAGCCCGCTGCATCCCACAGCAGCAGCCGGAAAGAGGCGCCGTGGTGTGTGCAGCCCTGGGGACTGACTATGTGCCCTGTCTGGCTGCAGCTTTGGGGAGCATATAAACAGATGCTAACAAGTAAACAAGCAAATACAGAACTACAACTGGGCCTCAGTGACCTCAGGGAAACCCAAAGAGTGCAGACATAGGAAATGCCTGGAGGACTTATTCTGGAAAGGCGGTATGAGAAGGATTCCTGGAGGAGGTAACATCTTGAGCTGAAACTGAGGAACAGATAGGAGCCAGACATGGGCCAGGGCAGGGGAATAACATTCTAGAAAGTGGGAACAGCAGGTGAGAAGCACCTCAGGCTGGCAGAGCTTGGTTGGCTTGAGAAACTGAGATGTCTGTAGGACTTCCGCACCATGGGCGGAGAGGACCAGATGAGGAAGAGCCTGTGGGACATGGGGATGCTCTTGATTCCTTTCTGAGTGTGATGGGAAGCCATCAGAGATTCTAAACAGAGGTGCAAGCTGGTCTCACTGGCACGTTTTAGAAGATAATTGGGGCTGCTGTGTGGAGAGTGGAAAGGAGAGTGGCAACCTGGGGGAAGGGAAGCCAACGAGGAGAAAGCACAGAGCTCCAGGTGTGAGGTGATGGTGCCTGGACCAGGGTGGGGAGAAAGGGAGGGACCCATTTGAGGTACATTTGGAAGATACAGCCAGCAAGACTCGTGATGGACTGGAGGGGGAGCCAAGGCACAGAATGAACTATGGATAAATGATTCCCAGGTTTTCCTCTTGAGCATTTGGGTGGATGGTGGTTCTAGGTTTTGAGATGGGGCTAAATGGACCAGGTTGGGATGGGTGAGGTTTGGTAAGGAATCAAGATTTCCATTTTGGACATAAGTGAGAAGCCAAGAATCACTGCGGGCAGGCATGGCTGGCCCTCCTCCTCAGGTCCTTCCCGTTATCACCCTATTGGGCCTCCATCCTCTGCTTGTTCACTTCCAGTGACGGGGGCTCACTACACTGGAGGCAGCTTCATCCATCCTCACAAGCTAGGGTGAGGCCAGAGTACTTCTTCTCCTAACCTAGGATCTATCTCCTAGAGTCATCCTGACAACTGCAGGACTAGACTCTTCCCTCCCCATCAGGACAGACTACAGAGATCTGAGAGCAGGGGCCTCTCCAAGCCTTCACTACATTCGCTGAGCCCCTTCTCGGTGCCAGTAAGTGAACTGGGTACTGAGGACACAGAGATGTATCAGACAGGACCCGTGTTGGGGGGAGGGGGGGAAATAAACCAGTAGCAACAGCACAGGGTGACAGAGGATGGAGTGCAGTTCAGGAAGCCGTGGGAGACTGTCCCCTTAGCACACAGCTCTGCATCATGCTCTCCTCTGAGTAGATCCTAGTGGTAATCATCTCCCCTCCCGCACACCACACCCTGTGGATCATAAAACACTCTCAGGGGCATGTGCTCATTTTCATCTGCATCCCAACTGTGGGAGGCTGGTATTATTGCCCCACTTTCCAGAAGAAGAAGCAGAGACTCAGAGAGGTTTAGTGACTTGCACAAGGTCACACAGCCTGTGAGTGGCCAAGGAGGGATGTTAAGCATGTCCACCGGACTGTGGGTCCAGCACTCTTTTCACGATGCCAGAGGCTCCATCACTCAGGGGGTTTCTCGGTCCCTCTGTCTTTGTGTCCCCACACACTCTCTGAACTAGACCTGGTAGCCACCCAGACATGAACTGATATCAGGGATACTGGGTGGGGCGGTGCTCCTCTTTCATTCCCTGACCTCCCCCCAGCCCCTTACCCTCATGTCACATCTTCCATCTCTTGACCCCCAAAGCTCCCATCATCCCCATTATCCACAAGGTCCACACTGAGGAAAAGGCATGAAACAAGCACCCTGGCAGGCAGGCAAACAGCTTAGCTACTCCTCCCCTACAGCACGGGGTGGCTGGGTTTGGTAATCCCTGCCCATTCTGAGGGTCTCTGTGGGTAGCACTTGGGCTCACCTGTGAGCCTCAGCAAAAGGGTGAGCAGGAGGGTGTCCAGCACCTGCCCAGGTGTGGCAGTCATGGCAGGAGGCTCTCAGCATCCCTGGAATATGCTCGCTTCAAGCCCTGGATGAGGCTCCACGTGAGCCCAGGAGCCACTGCCTGGTCTCCTGACAGCCTGGGGCGGGCCTCGCAGGTCCTGGCCACCCACCCATCCCCAGGCCTGGAGCAGCAGTTTGAGCTGCAGTGAGAGAAGTGGCCACTGTGACCCAGGTCTCCTTCCAAAACCCCAAACCCTCAGGGAGACCTGAAGTTTCCAGTGGGGAGAAGTCTGCAGCCTCTGGCCTGGGCTCTGACTGTCTCTGGTGCACGCACAAAGGGCCTGCCAAAGGATACACACCTGGGACCTGATTCAGAGATGGGAGGAGGAACAGAAGAACTCTTCGCTGCACCCCTTCCAGATTCCTCAGCAGGGACTGGGGGGAAGCACCGGGCCGTGGTGACGGAAGGAGAGTATGATGTTGATATTACACTGGATGGAAGGTTGGCCTTTGGAAGCAGCCTAGCTTGAACTGGGCTTTCACACAATAAGTTTTTCCTAAAAGTTTGATAAAGTTATTCATCCCTGTTCACCCATTCGTTCAACAATTACAGAGCAAGTGTCCAAAAGCAGTGGGCTCTGCCAGAGAGACAGAGGTAGGCAGGCAGGAGAAATGTGACAGAGCCAATGTACATAAGTAAAACCAGGTCAGGGTGACACCCCTGCAAAGTTCAGACAGTGCAGTGAAGTAAGTGGTCATACCAGCCCCTGGACCTTGGTCAAACCCGGGCCTCAGTTTCCTTATCTGTAGCAAGAGGCGAGTGATATCTACCTGTGACTGTTTGAGTCTAATTCAGATAAGGTCTAAAGTGCTAAGCACAAAATAGGAGCTAAATAAATGAGAGTCTCCATCCTAAGAAATGCAACCCCTCCATCTCCATACCCTCCACATGCCTTTCTGCTCTTAGCTCAGCTCTGTCCCTGGAAATACTGTGTGAGCCAGGTAGGGAGTTTTAGATTTTCTAGTACCACATTGAAAAAGTAAAAATAACACGTGAAATAAATTTTAACAAATATATTTTATTTAACTCAACATCTGAAATTTTATCATTTCAACATGTAAGCAATATAAAAATACTGTGGTAGATCACAACTAGCTGCTGGACAATCATCGACAGGAGGACACTGGAACTCACCAAAAAAGATACCCCACATCCAAAGACAAAAGAGAAGCCACAATGAGACGGTAGGAGGGGCACAACCACAGTAAAATCAAATCCCATAACTGCTGGGAGGGTAACTCACAGACTGGAGAACACTTATACCACAGAAGTCCACCCACTGGAGTGAAGATTCTGAGCCCCACGTCAGGCTTCCCAACCTGGGGGTCTGGCAATGGGAGGAGGAATTCCTAGAGAATCAGACTTTGAAGGCTAGTGGGATTTGATTGCAGGACTTCGACAGGATGGGGGGAAACAGAGACTCCACTCTTGGAGGGCACACACAAAGAAGTGTGTGCATCGGGACCCAGGGGAAGGAGCAGTGACCCCAGGGGAGACTGAACCATACCTACCTGCTAGTGTTGGAGGGTTGCCTGCAGAGGTGGGAGGTGGCTGTGGCTCACCATGGGGAGAAGGACACTGGCAGCAGAAGTTCTGGGAAGTGCTCCTTGGCGTGAGCCCTCCCAGAGTCTGCCATTAGCCCCACCAAAGAGCCCAGGTAGGCTCCATTGTTGGGTTGCCTCAGGCCAAACAACCAACAAGGAGGGTACCCAGCCCCACCAACAGCACTCAAACGGATTAAAGTTTTACTGAGCTCTGCCCACCAGAGCAACAGTCAGCTACTCTACCCACCACCAGTCCCTCCCATCAGAAACTTGCACAAGCCTCTTAGATAGCCTCATCCACCAGAGGGCAGACAGCAGAAGCAAGAAGAACTACAATCCTGCAGCCTGTGGAACAAAAACCACATTCACAGAAAGATAGACAAGATGAAAAGGCAGAAGGCTATGTACCAGATGAAGAAACAAGATAAAACCCCAGAAAAACAACTAAATGAAGTGAAGATAGGCAACCTTCCAGAAAAAGAATTCAGAATAATGATAGCGAAGATGATCCAGGACCTCGGAAAAAGAATGGAGGCAAAGATTGAGAAGATGCAAGAAATGTTTAACAAAGACTTAGAAGAATTAAAGAACAGAAAAACAGAAATGAACGATACAATAACTGAAATGAAAACTACACTAGAAGGAATCAATAGCAGAATAACTGAGGCAGAAGAACGGATAAGTGACCTGGAAGACAGAATGGTGGAATTCACTGCTGCAGAACAGAATAAAGAAAAAAGAATGAAAAGAAATGAAGACAGCCTAAGAGACCTCTGGGTAACATTAAACGCAACAACATTTGCATTATAGGGGTCCCAGAAGGAGAAGAGAGAGAGAAAGGACCTGAGAAAATATTTGAAGAGATTATAATCGAAAACTTGCCTAACATGGGAAAGGAAATAGCCACCCAAGTCCAGGAAGCGCAGAGAGTCCATACAGGATAAACCCAAGGGGAAACACACCAAGACACATAGTAATCAAACTGGCAAAAATTAAAGACAAAGAAAAATTATTGAAAGCAGCAAGGGAAAAAATGACAAATAACATACAAGGGAACTCCCATAAGTTTAACAGCTGATTTCTCAGCAGAAACTCTACAAGACAGAAGAGAGTGGCATGACATATTTAAAGTGATGAAAGGGAAGAACCTACAACCAAGATTACTCTACCTGGCAAGGATCTCATTCAGATTCAACAGAGAAATCAAAAGCTTTACAGACAAGCAAAAGCTAAGAGAATTCAGCACCACCAAACCAGCTCTACAACAAATGCTAAAGGGACTTCCTTAAATGGGCAGCATAAGAGAAGAAAAGGACCTATAAGAACAAACCCAAAACAATTCAGAAAACGGTAATAGGAGCATACATAAAGATAATTACCTTAAACATGAAAGGATTAAATGCTCCAACAAAACGACACAGGCTTGCTGAATGGATACAAAAACAGGACCATCTATATGCTGTCTACAAGACACCCACTTCAGACCTAGGGACACATACACACTGAAAGTGAGGGCATGGAAAAAGATATTCCATGCAAATGGAAATCAAAAGAAAGCTGGAGTAGCAATTCTCAAATCAGACAAAATAGACTTTAAAATAAAGGCTATTACAAGAGACAAAGAAGGACACTACATAAAGATCAAGGGATCAATCCAAGAAGAAGACATAACAATTGTAAATATTTATGCACTCAATATAGGAGCACATGAATACATAAGGCAAATGCTAACAGCCACAACAGGGGAAATTGACAGTAACACAATCATAGTAGGGGACTTTAACACACAACTTTCACCAATGGACAGGTCATCCAAAATGAAAATAAATAAGGAAACACAAGCTTTAAATGATACATTAAACAAGATGGACTTAATTGATATTTAGAGGACATTACATCCAAAAACAACAGAATACACTGTCTTCTCAAGTGCTCATCGAACATTCTCCAGGATAGATCAGATCTTGGGTCACAAATCAAGCCTTGGTGAATTTAAGAAAACTGAAATCATATCAGGTATCTTTTCTGATCACAACGCTATGAGACAATATATCAAATATAGGAAAAAATATGTAAAAAATACAAACACATGGAGGCTAAACAACACACTACTTAATAACCAAGAGATCACTGAAGAAATAAAAGAGGAAATCAAAAAATACCTAGAAACAAAAGACAATGAAAACACGATGATCCAAAAGCTATGGGATGCAGCAAAAGCAGTTCTAAGAGGGAAGGTTATAGCTATACAAGCCTACATCAAGAAACAAGAAAAATCTCAAATAAACAATCTAACCTTACACCTAAAGGAACTAGAGAAAGAAGAACAAACAAAATCCAACGTTAGCAGAAGGAAAGAAATCATAAAGATCAGAGCAGAAATAAATGAAATAGAAACAAAGAAAATGATAACAAAGATCAATAAAACTAAAAGCTGGCTCTTGGAGAAGATAAACAAAATTGATAAACCATTAGCCAGACTCATCAAGAAAAAGAGGGAGAGGACTCAAATCAATAAAATTCGAAATGAAGAAGGAGAAGTTACAACAGACACTGCAGAAATACAACACATCCTAAGAGACTACTGCAAGCAACTCTATGCCAATGAAATGGACAACCTGGAAGAAATGAACAAATTCTTAGAAAGGTATAACCTTCCAAGACTGGACCAGGAAGAAATAGAAAATACGAACAGACCAATCACAAGTAATGAAATTGAAACTGTGATTAAAAATCTTCCAACAAACAAAAGTCCAGGACCAGATGGTTTCACAGGTGAATTCTATCAAACATTTAGAGAAGAGCTAACACCCATCCTTCTTAAACTCTTCCAAAAAATTGTGGAGGAAGGAAAACTCCCAAACTCATTCTATGAGGCCACCATCACCCTGACCCTGATACCAAAACCAGACAAAGATACTACAAAAAAAGAAAATTACAGACCAATATCACTGATGAATATAGATGCAAAAATCCTCAACAAAATACTAGCAAACAGAATCCAACAACACATAGAAAGGATCATACACCATGATCAAGTGGGATTTATCCCAGTGATGCAAGGATTCTTCAATATACACAAATCAATCAATGTGATATACTATATTAACAAATTGAAGAATAAAAACCATATGATCATCTCAATAGATGCAGAAAAAGCTTTTGACAAAATTCAACACTCATTTATGATAAAAACTCTCCAGAAAGTGGGCACAGAGGGAACCTACCTCAACATAATAAAGGCCATATACGACATACTCACAGCAAACATCATTCTCAATGCTGAAAAACTGAAAGCATTTCCTCTAAGTTCAGGAACAAGACAAGGATGTCCACTCTCAGCACTATTATTCAACATAGTTTTGGAAGTCCTTGACGTGGCAATCAGAGAAGAAAAATAAATAAAAGGAATACAAATTGGAAAAGAAGAAGTAAAACTGTCACTGTTTGCAGATGACATGATACTATACATAGAGAATCCTAAAGATGCCACCAGAAAACTACTAGAGCTAATCAATGAATTTGGTAAAGTAGCAGGATACAAAATTAATGCACAGAAATCTCTTGCATTCCTATACACTACTGATGAAAAATCTGAAAGAGAAATTAAGGAAACACTCCCATTTACCATTGCAACAAAAAGAATAAACTACCTAGGAATAAACCTACCTAGGGAGATGAAAGACCTGTATGCAGAAAACTATAAGACACTGATGGAAGAAATTAAAAATGATACCAACAGGTGGAGAGATATACCATGTTCTTGGATCGGAAGAATCAATATTGTGAAAATGAATATACTACCCAAAGCAATCTACAGATTCAATGTAATCCCTATCAAATTACCAATGGCATTTTTTACAGAACTAGAACAAAAAATTTCACAATTTGTATGGAGACAAAAAAGACCCCGAATAGCCAAAGCAGTCTTGAGGGAAACAAATGGATCTGGAGGAATCAGACTCCCTGACTTCAGACAATGCTACAAAGCTACAGTAATCAAGACAATATGATACTGGCACAAAAACAGAAACATAGATCAATGGAACAAGATAGAAAGCTCAGAGGTAAACCCATTCACCTACGGTCAACTAATCTATGACAAAGGAGGTAAGGATATAAAATGGTGAAAAGACAGTCTCTCCAATAAGTGGTGCTGGGAAAACTGGACAGCTACATGTAAAAGAATGAAATTAGAACACTCCCTAACACCATCCACAAAAATAAACTCAAAATGGATTAGAGACCTAAATGTAAGACTGGACACTATAAAACTCTTAGAGGAAAACATAGGAAGAACACTCTTTGACATAAATCACAGCAAGATCTTTTTTGATCCACCTCCTAGAGTAATGGAAATAAAAACAATACTAGAGAAATGGAACCTAATGACACTTCAAAGCTTTTGCACCGCAAAGGAAACCATAAACAAAATGAAAAGACAACCCTCAGAATGGGAGAACACATTTGCAAATGAATCAATGGACAAAGGATTAATCTCCAAAATATATAAACAGCTCATGCAGCTCAATATTAGAAAAACAAACAACCCAATCCAAAAATGGGCAGAAGACCTAAATAGACATTTCTCCAAAGAAGACATACAGATGGCCAAGAAGCACATGAAAAGTTGCTCAACATCACCAATCATTAGAGAAATGCAAATCAAAAGTACAATGAGGTTATCACCTCACACCAGTTAGAATGGGCTTCATTAGAAAATCTACAAACAATAAATGCTGGAGAGGGTGTGGAGAAAAGGGAACCCTCTTGCACTGTTGGTGGGAATGTAAATTGATACAGCCACTATGGAGAACAGTATGGAGGTTCCTTAAAAAACTAAAAATAGAATTACCATATGATCCAGCAATCCCACTACTGGGCATATAACCAGAGAAAACCATAATTCAAAAAGACACATGCACCCCAATGTTCATTGCAGAACTGTTTACAATAGCCAGGTCATGGAAGCAACCTAAATGCCCATCGACAGACGAATGGATAAAGAAGATGTGGTACATATATACAATGGAATATTACTCAGCCATAAAAAGGAACGAAATTGGGTCATTTGTTGAGATGTGAATGGATCTAGAGACTGTCATACAGAGTGAAGTAAGTCAGAAAGAGAAAAACAAATATCGTATATCAACGCATATAAGTGGAACCTAGAAAAATGGTACAGGTGAACCGGTTTGCAGGGCAGGAATTGAGACACAGATGTAGAGAACAAACATATGGACACCAAGGGGGGAAAGCTGCTGGGGTTGGGGGGGGTGATGAATTGGGCAATTGGGTTTGACATGTATACACTGATGTGTATAAAATTGATGACTAATAAGAATCTGCTGTATAAAAAAAATAAAATTCAAAATTTTAAAAAATAAATAAATAAAGATAAGAATACTGTGGTATTATTACCTTATTTTTTCCTTTGGTCTTCACAGTAACAGTGAAATGTAGTCCTACCCAAACAATAAAGTTGTGATTAACAAAAAATATATATATTACACTGCTTCAGTTTTTAAAATTTTTAAATAATTAACACTAAGTACAGCTAAAACTTTAGTTTCTCCATGGCACTGGCCAGGCTCAGCTGCCACATTGGACAGCATGGTCTTGGGTGAAATGTTCCTCAGGAAAGCCTTCCTGCAGTAAAGTTCAGGTACTTCTTTGCATAGCGCTTATCACAGCTGTAGTTTAATTTTTAATTAGCAACCAGGTGCATAATATCCCTCATTAGGCAGTAAGCTCTGCAAGGGCAGAGGTTATGTTCTTGTTCACTACTATAAGTGCTGAGAGCATAGTAGGTGCTCAATGAATGTTTGTTGATTAGATGGATAGATGGATGGATGTTTGGATAAATAAACAAAGAGGAAATGTGTGCCATGGGGATAAGGAAAAGGAAGAAGCACTACCAAAGAGAAAGCAGAGACAGCTTCCTGGAGGAGGTGATTTTGCCTTCAAGAGCCCCTGCATCTGCCCTTCAGCTTCAGTCACACCATCTGCATGGAAGGAGGAGACTGGTGACACCAGGGCTGGGCTGCAGGGGCTGGGTAGCCATGGGCTGCCTGCCTTGAGAGAAGTGGGGAGATTGGAGTCCTCTCGGGGGTGGTCCAAGGAGGCCGAGGTACCCACAGGGCTCACTCAGGCTGGACCACATGCCCACTGGGGGAAACTCAGTTTCCTCTGAGTGAAGCCAAGTCATCTTCTTCCTGATTCCAGTGCCACAGGACACGAATGTCCCCCAGGCTGCAAGCTCCACCTCTTAGGGGTCCCGGGGCCCCAAGAGCCCTCATCAGGAGTGTGAGCTCCAGCGCAGCCCTGGCCTAATGGGCTGAGGGACCAGAAAGGGGCAGAGAGGCCCTAGCTCTTCAGAAAGGGGCATGTATGGTCCCTAAAATTCAACCTCTTGCTGCAAGGACCCATGATCTTTCACCCTCACCACCTGTTAGAGGGGCTCAGACTCAGCTTAGACAACCACTCATGTCATGCTTCCTCCTCCAAACAAAGCTCCGTCTCTCCCCAAGGCAGTCACCCGACTCCTTGAGGGCAGGGACCCCTTCTTGTCCACTGGCTCCATGTTGGAATCCTCAGTGCCCAGCACAGCACCTGACACAGAATGGCCTCTGAACACACGTTTGCTGAATGAATTCATTTCATTAGCAGTTTGCTCATTCCTACAACTCTTGGTAGAGTGCCAACTATGGGCCAAGTGCCCTTCAAGGCATCGAGCAACTGAGCAGGACAGGTCTCCACCCTCAAGGAAGCTACGTTCTAGATAGGAGGCTGAAAACAAAGGAGCAAATGTGCAGTGTGATTTCAGGAGAGTTAACACTATGAAGGAAAGTAAAGAAGGCGGGAGAGAGAGTGAGGGCGTGTGTTTGGGACGGTGCATAGGAAGTCCAGACCTCAGGGGAAGGGGTGTGTGAGCTGAGACCTGGACAAAGGGAGGAGAGGCCGGGGCCGTGGGGAACCTGGGGGAAGAGAAGGACCCACCCTGCAGGGAAGGCATAAGCTGGGGCTTCTGATCAACAGCAAGGTCACTTGCAGAGGGAGGAGCAGACAATCATGAGAGAAACCACAGGGCCTGACCTTGTAGGTCATGGTAAAGAGGTGAGATTGCAATCCGTGCGCAACACATCAGGGGGCTGAGGGCAGAGGTGTGCGGGGATCCAATTTGTAAGTTAAAAACTCCCACTCTGGTGGCTGTCACGAGGATGGTAGCAGAGGGTCAGGGAAGAGGCAAAAGAGGAGAAGAAGCAAGAGGCCATTGCAGTTGTGGACAGTTGAACACGGGAGTCTAGAGGAGTCTAGAGCCTGGGCAAGAAAGAGGGACGGTGGGGAAAGGGGTTGGAAACTTGCAAGTTGTAAGCATGTAAATAACCACAGACACTGCATAGGATGAGACCAACTTCAGAAAGGATGGGGAGGGTCCCTGGAGAGGACAGAGGGGGAGGGTCCCAGGGCTGAGGTTGTGATCTGGCCCTGCCACCAGTTTTCATGTGATCTTTGGGTTCTCAGATTCTACAGCTGGAGGGGTTTGGGCCCAGTGATCTCTAAGGACCTTGTTCCTTGAATATCCACAGGCCTGGTTTCATTTCCTACACTCTGGAGTCCCAGCCCTAGCCCAGGCCTCGTTCACCATGTCTGCTGAGCCTGCCTCCCACGCAAAGTGCCAGGGCTGATAATCGTGGGTGTACGAGCCCTGCAGTTGCACAGGGCCTGGACACACAGGGCTCACACTTGATTTACTGCTCTTCTGTCACCGCTCTGAAACACTTAATACTTTTGGAACGTGGGACCCTGCATTCTCAGTTTGCACAGGGCCTGCTAAGTATGTGGCCTGTGCTGCCACATGCTCTTGGCCTCCATGGGTGAGGGGAGGCAAACTTGTCCCAGAGGTAGCAGGCATGAGGCAGGGGGTAGGAGGCCCCTCAGGTTGCTGTGTGCCAGGACCAACTGAGGACCCTGGCTGGACCCCTCTGTGGCATCCGGGTCCCTGACATCACTAGCACCACTCTCCCACCACCCCTCCAGACTCTTTGACATCCCACAAATCCCAACGACTTCTCTGTTCCAGGAACTGAAGACTTCAGCCACTATGGATGGATTGGCTCTAGTGACCCCCAGCCCCATGAAAGCAAACAAATACAATAATGGGAGATGACGGGTGAAGATCAAGGCCTTAACGCCCAAAAGTGGCTTTGATGATGGACGTTTAGGCTCCATGCACTTCGGTGGGCGCGTATGTGTGGGAGCAGGGGAAGGAAGTGAAATCCAGTGACGTGAGGCGACTGCTTGATAACATGCAGCTAGAGACCAGCAGGCGGAAGGGAACCAAAGAGGAAGTGATGGGGGACTCGTTTCGCTTAAGAGAAAGAGGGACTTTCTAACAATAATGCTGTTCAACAATGAAGCCTCTTACCTTCAGAGGCAGGAATTTCCCTTCCCAGGGGTGTGCAAGTATAGGACTCACGTCAGGGATGAAGATTCTGGCTGAGCAGCTGGATTGGAGAAGAGTTTTTCAAACCATAGACCACAAAGCATTCATGGGTCATGAAATCATTGTAGTGGACCTAATCTGGCATTTTTTAAAAGTGGAAAAGAGAGGAGGTGGGGAGGAGAGGGGATGGGAAGGGAGAAAAAATAAATATCTGGGTTTATCCTACATAGGGAAAGTACTCTTTCTTGAAACTTTCAGTGTGTGTGTGTGTGTGTGTGTGTGTGCATGCACACACACATGCGCGCACGTTGGATGGCAGTAGAAAGTGTATTACTAACTGTGGTTGCTCGTCAAAAAGACTGAAAGCCTCAGGAAGCTGATCTCTAAGATCCTTGCTACTTTGTAGTTATGTGAGGCAAGGTTTTTAGATTTTATGGATGAAATTATGAGACTAGGATTCTAAGATTCATTTATTTCTTTTCCATCCATTTACTTCACATTTATTTAATACTCTTCTAAGCCATGCTGGGTGCTAGGGAAAAAAAAAATAGATCAGAATCAGCTTCTGCCCTCAAGTCAAGTGATGGAGACAGACATTTAAACAGATACTTATAATACAGAGCGGTAAGTGCTTCAGCAAGCCCTCAGCTAAGGTTGGTGCATATTTCACCCAATCCTATGAGGGAGGTGCTTTTCTCAGCACCGTTTTGCAGATGAGAAAAAAATCAAGGTCAGATGGTTACATGAAGAGTTAGAGTCCCCCAGCAGGCCCATAATTTGAACCCAAGACCCCCTGCATGCAGAGCTGCTTTTTTAACCCCTGGACTGTGGTGTGATGGGCAGAGGTGGGGGTGTGAAGGCTCAAGGAGGAAGGGACTGGCTGGGGCAGCTGGGGTGGCATGAGGGAGAGGTCAGGGCAAGTGTCACAGCAGAAGGGACCCTTAAGTTATGTCTTGAAGGAAGAACAGGAGGTTGATGGCTTAACAAGATGCCAAAGGCATTCATTTTCTCAAGAGACAGGCCGGAAGCCATGCTGAGAACAGGAAAGAGTGTGGGATTTAGAGCAGGCAAATCTCGTTTGAACTTTCATTGCAGCTTTTACTAGCTGTGTGACCCTGGGCAAGTCACTTAACCTCTCTGGCCTCCATTTCTTCTAAATGGAGGTTATCATGAGATTAGAGATCATGTACGGGATGCATCTAGCATTAGCACAGTAGGAGCTTTGTGTTGATTACAACCCGCTGATGAGGGTTCCCTGAGTTTGAATCCCAGCTCTGCACTTACCATCTGGGTAACCCTGGGCAGGTTTCTAACCTCTCTGTACTTCAGTTTCCTCATCTTTAAAATAGGAAGAATATGGACCACATAAGCTCATGAAAATAAAATAACTCAATACATGTGAAGTACTTAGAAGAGTGTCAGGTACAAATCAGGTACGTGATAGAAACTGGCTACTGTTGATACTTCCATGTGCTACACTCTGTGCTAAGGGCTTTATAGTTTTATTCATTAATTAGATTAACAAATGATTGGTGAGGGGTTGCCATGTTTCAGGTAATGTTCAAAGTACATCAGGGAATCTCAATTAGGTTACCACATGGCTGGACCCTGAGTATGATACCGAGTTTGTTTTCTGGGGGGAGTGGGAGTGGGAACAGGATCTGGATGGGAGGTAATATGTGGGTGAGAAATGGGGCTGGAGAGCTGGAATGGGCCAGGTAATGAAAAGTGTTTTATGTCGTGTCATCCTGTAAGCAATGAAGAGCCCATGGAGATTTTCAATCTGGGGGATTTTAATCTTAGAATTTATGCTTCCCCAGTTGCAAAACTCTGAGTCTATGCCAAAGCCTTTATGATTCCAAGATTATAGTCCTATGACTTTTGTGACCCTTAATATTTCTTACTTTCTGTGGTAGATTGACATAAAAAAATGGCCACAATAGGGACTTCTGGTTTCAACGGCAACCTGTAAAGAGCTTGAAAGTCATTACTCCTGTCCTTACAACAAGAAGGAGTTAGACAAGCTGAAAATCAATGACTTTTCTTGAATCCGTCACAGACCTGAGCTTGCAGGGCAAACGCCACCCAAAAATCTGGTGAGTCAAGTGCATGCAAAGAGATACGGCACCAAAAACTGGCCTACTTATAGCAACGCCATAAGTCAGTGGAACACTTAAGGGGTAATTCTGATGAATCACTGAGGGCTGAGTGTGGGCTAACATAAGAGTGAGAAACTCCCAGGGACCCCGGTGATGGGGGGTGGGGAAGACCTCATATTTTTGCAGAGTTTTCCTCCAGGGACCTCACCAGGTTCTAATGGAGAGGATCTGAGAGAGTTCCCCATGTAGCTCTGGCAGGAGGCAAAGAGCAGCCATGGACAGCCCTTCTGGACCCTTCTCCCTCACCTCCAGTGGAGAGAATTGTGCCAAAGGGCAATTCTGATACTTTATCTCAGCTAAGGCAAAAGGAGCTCTACACCACTCCAGCCCTCTCCAGCCATCCTGTTTCACCTAAGGGGGAAAGTGTGTGTGTCTCTGTGTGTGTGTGTGTGTAATGTATAAATATATTGGGTTGGCCAAAAAGTTCATTCAGGTTTTCTGTAAGATGGTATAAAAACCCGAACGAAATTTTTGGCTATATATATATATATATATATATATATATATATATATATATACCATACACAACAGGAGAAATAGGCTGGGATGTTGCATCTGGGGTGGGGAAGGGACCATAGCAGGGATGGCAGGAGCTCTACCTCTAGAAGAGGCACAGCAACACTTTTAAAGGCCACATCCCTGAGACGAGACGTAAGCCCACAAAAAGGCTGAGACTTAATTGGAAGATTAGAGAATGCCTTCTCTCTGCCCTGCTCCACCACCACCACACCAGTAAGGCTCCAGTGTAAATAAACGCAGTGGATTACAGCTGAAAAAGCTGCAAGACACGGACTCTGAGGGGCTGTACAAAGGGAAGCTCCAGAGCCAAAAGGAAGGAGGAAACAAGGACACAAAGGACCGTGAAGCCCCAGGTGCCTAGAGCTACAAGAAGCATTAAATGTGGCCCAAGTCCTAGCAAGATTAACGTCAATCCTCACACTAAAGGTCTGTTTCCCTCAGTATTTATTATCCTATACAACATGTACAACTTTCAACAAAAATTTACAAGGCAGGATTGCTATAACAAATTACCACAAGCTTGGTAGCTTAAAACAATAGAAATTTATTCTCTTACTGTTCTGGAGGCCAGAGATTCAAAATCAGCACCACTGAGCTGAAATCAAAATGTCATAGGGCTGAGCTCCCTTCTTTGCCTTTTCCAGCTTCCAGCAGCCACCAGCATTCCTTGGCTTGTGGTTGAATGACTAATCACTTTCTGCATGGTCATATCACCTTCTTCTCTTCTCTCCTCTTCTCTTCTCTTCTCTCTATGCCAAATTTCCCTCTGACTCTCTCATAAGGATGCGTGCGGTTGCACTAAAAGTCCACCTGGATAATCCGGAATAACCTTCCCATCTCAAGATCCATTATTTAGCCTACCACATATGCCAAAAGGCAAGAAAAAATATAGACTGAAGAGACAAAACAATCATCAGAAGCAACTCATCTATAACACATGTTGAAATTATCAGACAGGGAATTTAAAATAACTATAACTAAAATGTTTAAGATTCTAATGGAGAGACATTTTCCAAGATACCATATATCAGGCCACAAAACAAGTCTTAATACATTTTAAAAGGTTGAACTTATATGGAGAAAAGATGGCCTTTTAACAACTAGTGCTGGAGCAACTAGAGGTCCATATGCAAAAAAGAAAGATTCCCAACATAGATCTTATACCTTGCATGAAAAGTAACTAAAATGAACTCAAAATATATCATAGACATAAATGTAAAGGACAAAACAACAAAACTCTGAAAGAAAACATAGAAGAAAATCTGCTTTACTTGGGTTTGGTGAAAAGTTTTTAGATACAATACCAAAAATACAATCCACAAAAGAAAAGAGTTGATAAGTTGGACTTTATTAAAAATTTTGTCCTGTAAAAGACAATGTGAAGAGGATGAAAAGACAGGCCACAGATTGAGAGTAAATACTGGCTAATCACATATCTGATAAAAGAATCACACTCACAATATGCAAAGAACTTCTAGAACTCAACAATAAGAAAACAATTAAAAATGGGCAAAAGATATGAACAGACACCTCACCAAGGAAGATATACAAGTGGCGAATAAGCATAGGTAAAGATTCTCAACATCATTTGTGATTAAGGAAATGCCAATTAAAATAAAATGCAAATTGAAACAACAATTACATACCTATTAAAATGGACAAATTCCCAAAAAACCTGGCAATACCATGTGCTGATGAACATGCAGAGGAACAGGGATTAATTCATTGCTGGTGGGAATGAAAAATGGTACAATTACTTTGGAAGACAGTTTGGCAGTTTCTTGTAAATCTAATCATAGATTTACCATATGACGCAGCAGTTGCACTCCTAGACATTTACCCAGCTGATGAGAAATGTTATGTCCACACAAAAGCCTGCATACAAATATTTATAGCAGATTTATATTCCTAATAAAGCTGGAAGCAACTAAGATGTCCTTTAATAAGTGGATGGATAAACAGTGGTACACCCATACTATGGAACACTCCTCAGCGATCAAAAGGAAGAGGGGGCTTCCCTGGTGGCGCAGTGGTTGAGAGTCCGCCTGCCGATGCAGGGGACACGGGTTTGTGCCCCAGTCCGGGAAGATCCCACATGCCGTGGAGTGGCTGGGCCCGTGAGCCGTGGCCACTGAGCTTGTGCGTCCGGAGCCTGTGCTTCGCAACGGGAGAGGCCACAGCAGTGAGAGGCCCGCGTACCGCAAAAAAAAAAAAAAAAAGGAACAAGCTGTGAGAGAACAGACTTGTGGTTGCCAAGGGGGAAGAGGGGTGGAGGAGAGATGGACTGGGAGTTTGGGGTTAGTAGATGGAAACTATTACATATAGAATGGATAAACAACACGGTCCTACTGTATAGCACAGGGAACTATATTCAGTATCCTGTGATAAAGCATAATGGAAAAGAATATATAAAATACATATATGTATAGGGCTTCCCTGGTGGAGCAGTGGTTGAGAGTCTGCCTGCCGATGCAGGGGACATGGGTTCGTGCCCTGGTCCGGGAGGATCCTGCACGCCGCGGAGCGGCTTGGCCCGTGAGCCATGGCCGCTGAGCCTGCACGCCCAGAGCCTGTGCTCCGCAACGGGAGAGGCCACAACAGTGAGAGGCCCGCGTACCGCAAAAAAAACAAAAAAAACCATATATATATATATATATATATATATATATATATATATATATATATATATATATATATGTATAAATGAATCACTTTGCTATACAGCAGAAATTAACACAACATTGTAAATCAACTATACTTTAATTTAACAAAAAGGAACAAGCTGTTAATCCATACAACAGTATGGATGAATCTTAAATGCATGTTGCTAAGTGAAAGAAGTCAGACTCAGAACATTACCTAATGTTTGATTCCATTTATATGAATAAGAAAAGGGCAAAACTATAGAGATGAAAAACAGATCAGTGGCTTCTAGGGGATTGGAGAGAGGGAGATGGTTGACCAGGTGAAGCACAGCAGATATTTTAGAGCTGTGAAACCACTCTGCATGGCACTGTAGTGTTAGGTACACGACCATCCATTTGTCAAAACTCATAGAACTTTACAGCACAAAGAGTGAATCTTAATGTATCCCAATTTTATAAGAGAATCTAACTACATTACAAATGTGTGACATAATCTCACTGAAGGGTATGGGGAATAGGCGTGCTGACCTAAATAACTCTAGAAATAACTGAAAACAGTAAGACTAAAGACCAAAAGAACTGTCCATAGCAGTTCTCTAGTTTGTAGAATTACATCTCACAGGAGTATGGGTTGACAATTCTGAAACTTCCATACATGTGCACTAGAATTGAACAGTGAAGTAAATGGATGGCAGATGGTGGGAGCCAGGTTTCTTACTGTTGAGGTGTGTGTGGGGGGGTGTGGTTATAGATAAGCAAGGAGAGAAGAATAGAATGAACTGCATGAATGAATTTGTGTTGGAGACATTAGCGTGAACTCATGTTTAGCTTGATATAAATGCTAATGGATAGATGTAGAAATAATTATAGTTATGTGTACATACAGGCTCCCACCATCTGCCTGCATTTCCTGGCTCTACCCACTGAGAGTGGACCCCAGTAGCAACAAGCACACTCAGCATCCAGATCTTGGTTTCTAATACCATTCTTAAATAAAAGGAACTAGGTTCCTTGGAGAAAACACACTGGTATAATAAATGATGGAATAAGCAAATAGCAGAAGAATTCCAAATAACTTATATAGATTCTGCCCCCTCAAGGAGGTAGAGAATACTCTCCATTTCTTAAGTGTGGGCTGTGCATAGTGACTTCCTTTTACAGAGAACAACATAGAAAGAGGGAAAAAGAGTAAAGAGAAACCTGGCAAACTACCTCAGCCAGGTGACTAAGGTTACCATCATTAATGATTAGTAACATTGATGGCATGTTCTCTTGATACAATGTGCTTAGAATGACGCTTCACCTCTGAGGTCTTCTTCCTCAAACTCCATAACTCCAGCCTAATCGTGGGGAAAAAGCCCAACACCCAAATTGAGGGACATTCCACAGAAAACCTGACCAGCACTTCTCAAAACCATAAAAGTCATCAAAAGCAAAGAAAGTCTGAGAAACTGTTACAGCCAAGAGGAGTCTAAGAAGACATAATGATTACGTGTAATATGGCATTCTGGATGGGATCCTGGAACAGAAAAAGACATTAAGGAAAAACTAATGAGATCTCAATAAAGTATGGAGTTGAGCTAATGATAATGTATTAATATTGGTATCAATATTAGCTGTGACAAATGTACCACAGTAATACAAGATGTTAACAATAGGGGAAGCTGTGTGCAGGGGTATATAGGAACTCTCTGTACTACCTTTACAACTTTTCTGTAAATCTAACCATTATAAAATAAAAAACCTATTGAAACATAATTTTGTGTGTGTGTGTGGTACGCGGGCCTCTCACTGTTGTGGCCTCTCCGGACGCGCAGGCCCAGCGGCCATGGCTCACGGGCCTAGCCACTCTGCGGCATGTGGGACCCTCCCAGACCGGGGCACGAACCCGTGTCCCCTGCATTGGCAGGCAGACTCTCAACCACTGCGCCACCAGGGAAGCCCCATGAAACATAATTTTTAACGACCACAGTAGTTTATGTCCCTGGGTCATACCCTTTACAATGTGACTTTGCTGCTTTTCCCTTGGAGAGGTGGTTTCCATTTCCCCACCTCTTGAGTATAGCCTGTGATTTGCTTGGACCAACAGAATGTAATGGAATGCGATGCCAGTCATTGAGTTTCCAGAGGCCTTACATGTTGCTGAATGATGAGAGACATGGCCCAGGCACCTTTCTTACCCCAGCTGATAACCAGCCAACTGCCAGAACTGTAACTGAGCCCATTCTTCCTAGACTAGCCAGCCCCCAGCAAGACCCACCCTCTGATCCAGGCACAAGAGGCAACACAAAATTAGCCCAGCCTGACCCAGCCACCAGCGATCCATATGAGCAATAACAAAAGCTTTTTGTTTAAAGCCTTTTGTTTGTTATACAGCAATAGCTAAGTGATTCACTTGTATGCACAACAGTGTCTATACAAGATTGTGATTGTAACATGTGATTACAAAAGATTAGGAGCAATTTAAAGGCTTGTCAATAAAAGACTGATCAAATAATTATGAGATCAGACAATGGAATATTATGCAGCTGTTCAAAAGAATGAGGCAGCTCTACATGAATCAGTATGGAACAAATCCCATGATACATTTTTTAAAACTATTTTTCTTTAGTGGTTTGAGAGATGGCAATTTTATTTATCTATCTATTTATTTATTTATTTATTTATTTATTTTTGGCTGTGTTGGGTCTTTGTTGCTGCACGCGGGCTTTCTCTAGTTGTGGCAAGCGGGGACTCCTCTTTTTTGTGGTGCTCAGGCTTCTCATTGCTGTGGCTTCCCTTGTTGCAGAGCACAGGCTCTAGGCGCCCAGGCTTCCGTAGTTGTGGCATGTGGGCTCAGTAAGTGTGGCACAGGGCTCAGTAGTTGTGGTGCATGGGCTCAGTAGTTGTGGACTTCCATGATACATTTTTAAGTGAAGCAGCAAGATGCAAAAGAGTATACAGAGGAAGCTACCGATCCTGTAAAATATTTGTATTTGCACAGACTTTCTGCTGGAGGATCCACAAGACACATGACAACGGCTGCCTCTAGGAGGAGGAACTGGATGGCTAGGGAACAAGAGTGGGAAGGAGACTTCCTTTTCACTCTACAGCCTTTTTTATCTTTTGAATCATGTAAATGTGTAATTTATTCAAAAATAAATAAAAGCAGAATGGAAAGACTCCTGTGCCTTTCAAATTCATCTTTTATTCTCTATTCCCAAGATTCCTGAGAGATCCAGCAGGACCACAAATAGCAGTGGGGGAATCAGGCTGCATTTTCTCCCTCCCTCTTCCAGACAGCCTCCACCATGTACTAAGTGAAGCTTGTTTCTCTGGTTCCCTTGTTGGTCCGCTTCACTGGGCCTGCACAACCCTGCCTGCCACTAGAGGGCAGCGTGAGGCTTCCTTCCTGGCAGGGAACTGTGGAGGGATTATGGGCTGCTCTGAATAGCAGGCTGTCTCCAAGCGAAAGATCCAGGGCTTTCCGTACTTAATTAAATAATGATAACAATAGTAATAATAGTAATAATAATAATAGGTTTCGACTTGGGAGAAAAACATCCCAGAACCGCACTCCAGTCACTGATCAGCCAGCCATTACTCTTCCAGTTCACATGGAAGCCTGTGTACCTTATGGGGGTTGGGGGTTGGGGAGAGAGCACGAGGGAAGAGGAGCGCACCTCTCCCCGGCTCTATAAAACCATTTGGGGATCTCGACCTTTAGGCCGCTTAAGACTGACCCTCAGGAGATCTGGAGGGTTTGCCATTGACTGGAAGTGATGACTGTAAGAGTGAATTAAGCACTAAATCTGTGAGAATGACTGAACTAAGCACCCTAGAGACTATTTCATCCCCATTTTACAGATGAGGACGCTGTGGCCTCAAAAGACAAAGCAACTTGCTCCTGGCTATGCAGCTGGCAAGCGCCAGAGCAGGATTTGAATCCAGGTTTCCCAGGCTCCTGAACCCCTGCTCTTACCGCTTATCTTGCCTCCGAGGGCAGCTGGGTGGGATTTCAAAAGAGATGGCTGAGAAACAGCGTCGGAAAGGGACATCGGAGCCCGTATTCACTGAGCCCCTCCTACGTGCCAGGTGCGCATCCTTGGAGGAGGCTGTGTTGCCGTGGAGTTAGGCTTTATAACGCTTGCGCACGGTCAGACGGAGAAGCCGGCGGGGGCTGAGGCCCGGACCGAGACCTGGGGCCGCTCCTGCCCCGCTCGGCCGCTGCGGGACTCCGGCGCCTCCACAGAGTACAGATGAGTCGGCAGGAGAGTGTCCCGCGGCTCGGGGAGGGGTGTCTGCGGGGCGCGGGAGCGCAAGGGGCACCCCCAAACAGGCCCTCTCAGCAAACGGAGTTCCTGTTCTCATGCAAATGCCTTTGTTCTTGCTCCGGGGTCGACAGGACGGGACCGCAGCTGACGCGGGCTGCAGGCCGCTTTCCCGCGATCGCTCTGTAGGGCCTTAAAGACCAACGCGCTGGGAACCAAAACGCCGGCACCGCCGAACCCCATGCTGCTCTCGCGCTCGGAGCATATCGGTGCCCGCCTGCGAGAGGGGCAACCGAGAGCTCCCGGCAGCGCGGCGGGCCGGCCCCTGAGGGCTCTCGCTCCCGGCCCTCCATCCCTGCCTCGGCTTCCCCATCTGTCCTGGGAGATGTACAGAAGGGCTCGCCACAGTGCCCACTCCTTGCTGGAATCCGTTTATCCAAGCACAAGAAGTTGTTTGCCTTTCATAGAGAGAAGGGAGGCAATACACAAAGAAATAAACAGACAAGATAATTTCAAATAACAACAAGTATTAATAAAATGGCAAACACAAATAAACAGCCAGTGCCAGTCTTCTGTTCTAAATGCTATAAATATGTGCGTTTGCTCATCCAGTCTCACAAAAGACCTATGAGACAGATTAATTATCACCCCCTTTCACGGATGGGAAAATGGAGGTTGAATCAACTATTCAAGAAAAATTAGAGGTTGAATAATATATTCATGGCAAAACAGGCTGAACAATTTACTCAAGGGTCCAGTAGATGGTGGAGACCAGCTTTAGACTCAGTCCAGATCCAAGGGTGACCTCTTAATCACTCCATCTGCCACTTCTGGTGGTGTAAAGATGTAAAATGGAGACATTAAAAAGAGAGCGCTAAAAAAAAAAAGAGAGAGAGAGAGAGAGCGCTAGGCTAGAGGAGAGCTATTCCCGAACATCTCTATGTCATGGGGCAACTAAGTTGATGCCTGAATGAGAGGATCCAGCTGTGCAAAGAGCTGGGTACTCCAGGCAGAGGGAACAGCGAGGGAAAAGGCCTAGAGGTGGGAGGAGTGGACGGACTCCTTACATTTCGTAAACACAAGGAAGGTCAAGGGAGCTGCAGCTCAGTGAACAAAGGCAAGAGCGGTGGGCGAGGAGACTGCAGGTGGCCAGAGGCCGGGTGGAAGAGGCTTTGCAGGTCTTGGCAAGGAGCTGGGATTTTATTCCAGGTGCGATGGGAAGTCATGTTGCTATTATGGCTGCTGAAGTTTTGTGTGAATAATGGGCTGGACTAGCCAGTGGAGGCCCTTCCTGCTCTGCCCGGCTTGGGCTGGAGGAGGAAGTTGATCACTCGGGTCTTAAACATACCCATCTGATCACATCTGATCTCCTGGTATCTAGGAGATTCATGCTGACATTCACCAAGTCCCCAGCCCTTGGTCTCCAACACAAACTTGAAGCTAACAGATCGGCTAAGCCCTCATCTGACAGGCAGGGGTGAGACAGAGGACCACACTGAAGGGAAGGGGCAGGGACGGTGTCTGTTTCAGACACTGATGTATGTCCACCAGCACAGGCCTCAGATCCAGGCAAGGCGGACCCTGCCCTGCTCCCTGGTTCTCATGCTTTAAAGGGCCTCTCTCTGGTCCTCCACCAGCTGCATATGTCCTCACAGGGCCAAGGGGACATGCCCACCCAAGACTTCATTCCCTTTCTAGACACACTCTGGGGCCCCAGGATCCCTGAGCTCCCTGCCCAAGGGTCCCAGCTGCTTCCAGGGCCTGTGCAGGCCTCTCCTTGCTTTGTTCTCTGGAGGCAAAACACTAGGCCCAGGATGTAGCCAAAGGGCAGTGTGGAGCATGGGGTGAAGGGAGCTTGGACAGGCAGCCTGGGACACATGTGAGTCACACAGTGTGGCATGGAGCCAGGGGTGAGAAGGGAGAAGGCGTCTGGGGAGCTGGAGGCTAGGGTGCAGCTCTGTCCACCACCACTCTACATCTCAGTGCAGATGTCTGAGGAGTCTGAGTTTTCCAAATTGAACCTGGCCTTCCAGGTTGTTATGAAGTTACGTTCATCAAGAAGGATAGAACATTTTTAAAACAATGTATTAGCTTGATATATAACATGTAAATATTTGGGAGGTGAGTGGGCCCCAGGCCCCACCAATATCAGGAGTGGGTCTGGCCTAGAACACAGGAGAAATTCAGTATTTAACAAATGGATGGATTGATCTCATTTAATCCTCACACAGACTCTACAAGGGAAGTAGCATCGTCTGTGTTTTATTGATGAGGAAACTAGGCTTGGAGAGATTTAGTGACTCCCCTAATTCATCACATTAGACAGGGGCAGAGCTGAGCCTCACGCCCTAGTGGGTCAGATTCCAAAATCCTTTGTAATTGGTTCATGATGAGTTCACACCCATCATGAACAGGTTAGATATATTATAACAGCTTGAGCATGTCACTCATTGGTCTTGTTGGATACAAGCACTGTTTATATTACATGAAAAAGGACCCCTGCTCCTGATTATTACTTTATCCTCTCAGGCACTTGGGAGGTAATAGGACAGGAGCTAGTGTCCAATTTAACAATTGGGAAACTGCGGCCTTGAGCAATAACCCAAGGTATCATAAGGCTTTAACAAATAGGGTTTACTTTGCTTGTGTAACAAGAAATCTGGAGGTAGCCAGACCAGGGCTGGTATAATTGGTGCACCATCCTCAGCAAATAGCTTCTACCTCATGGTCTGTTCTCGTTATTTCTGGTTATATAACAAACAACCCCCAAACAATAACCATTTTATTATTTTCTATAGTTTTGTGGGTCAGAAATTTGGGCAGGGCTCAGCTAGGTGATCCTTCTGATCTGTAGGCATCAACTAGTCACTTGTCATATTCAGCTGATGGTTTTACTGGGATGCCTGATGCTTTAGTGAGGATGACTACAGTGCTAAGCTCACCTGGGTCCCTCTCCCTTTCTATGTAGTCTCAGGGGCTCTCCAGGTGTTCTCTCCAGCAGAGTGGTTTGACCTTTTCCATGGTAGCTCATGGATCCAAGAGGCCATGGCAGAAGCTGCCAGTCCTCTTAAGGACAAGGCCCAGAATGGCAGAACATCATTTCCATTCTACTCTGTTTGTCTAAGAAGTCACAGGCCAGCCCAGATTTAAGTGAAGTAAGTTTACTCTTTCAAATAGACTCTTCCTTTTGAAGGAAAGAGGGTCAAAGAATTAGCAACCATCTTTAATTTACCACATGGTCCAAAAGGGCTGCTTGAGGTCCAGTCATCACTTGTCAAATTCCAGCCAGCAAGTGGAAAGAGAGGAGTGATGTGTATACCCTCCCTTTTAAGACATTCTCTAGAAATCACAAAAACCATTTCTCACTGGCAAGAGAAATTCATGGCCATACCTAGAATATGAAAGGGAAGCTAGGAACTGTCATCTTCATTCTAGATTGCCACATGCCCAGCTAAAATTAGGGATTCTATTGCCTAAGGAAGACAGGGAGAGTGAATATTGAGGCGAGAGTAGAAATCTGTTCCATTGTTGGATTTTTTTACTACCAACAGCCAAATACATTCCTCATGGACAGGTTTCATTTTCAGTCATGTTCCTCCTAATACAACCGCCACACTGTCACCAAAATAAACCTTCTTTTTAAATTATTCTTTTATGTTATTCTTTTATGTTTCTAAAAGGTAAATCTTTTCATCATTCCCATGCCAACAGCAAGTGTCTGAAGATTTTTGTGTGGGGGCCATGGGATTTTAATGCCTAAAATAACAATAACAGCATTCACCACACACCAGGCACTGCACCAAACACTATATGAACATCTTATTCAGTCCTCACAGTAACCAAATACGAGAGGATTGTACATGAGGAAACAGAAATCCAGAGAGGTAAAGTGACTTGCCCCAGGTCACACAGTGAGTAGGTGCAAGACAGAGATTCAAATCCTTGATGTCAGATTTCAGGGATGTGCTGGGGAACCCACACATGTGAAGCCCAGGGACTGTTTACTGGTAACCGCCCTGGAGGACGGGCAAGGCCCTGCTTGGTGTGTGAGTGTTAGAAGAGGCAAACAAGAGCCACGAGCCTACAGATACTCCTTCCTCACTGGAAGCCTTCAGTCAGGGAGCCTGCATGAAACCCAGGGTCAGGCAGGCACACTGAACCTCATGGAATGAAACTGGCACCTGGAATTCATCTCTTTCCATTTCCTTTACACCCTGAAAGAACCCCAGGTCATGAGCAAGAAACTTTGCAGAACTGGGTAGTTGTTCAGCAGTGATCAGGGTACAGACCCAGTGACCCCCTGGCCTCTCTGGGCCCAATTAAATGAGGCACCTTCCAGCTCGGAGGTTCTCTGTTCTGACCCCAAGTTCTTCTTGCCTTTACTTTACCCTGTTTAAGAATCTACAGTGGCTCCTGATCCCCTTGGATTCAGTTTTGCCCTGCAAGGGGGATGGAGTAAGGGAAAAGGACAGACAGACCTGGGTTCAAATTCTGATTCCATCTTTTTGATGAGTCTCAGTTTCTACATCTGTTAAATGGGAGGAATATAATCCCTAATCTGCTCATGTATCCACTTGTTGAGGACCACACAGGACAAGGGATAGCAACGGCCTTTGCAGACCAGAGCCAGTGAGGGAGGCAGTCCCCACTTCAGCAGATTGCATCCTTGGAGGGCAGGGACAGCTGCAGGCGGGGAGGGGGTCAGAGAGCTTGCTACACCTCCTGGAGATGGGGTAAAGAGCTCCTGCCCACAGCCCTGCAGAAGTGGCCAAGGGTGGGCATTTATACATAGGTATCCTTTCAGGGGGCACAGTGAATCAGAGCAATGGTTCTGGAGCCAGATAAACTTGTGTTTGAATCCCGGCTCTATGCTTAATAGCTGAGGGACCCTAGAACAAGTCAGGTAACTTCCCTGTGCCTGCATTTTCACACCTATATGATGGGACTGAAAAGACAACCTATCTCATTGGGATTTTGTGAAGAACTGAATGAGAACGTGCATTTAAAGCACCTAACTTAGTGCAGATGAACTGTCCCCTGAGAGCAGTGGCAACAGTGATGAACACGTTTTGAGCTCTACTTAAATACTGTGCTGTGCGTTTCACTGATCATCTTACATAGGCCTCACCACAACCCAAAGCTGCAGTTAACATTATAATTCCCCACTTACAGAGATGGAGGTACAGTTAGCTCGAATAACCCACCCAAGGTCACAGTAAGTGATGGAGGCTGAGTTTGAACCCGAACACAGGGAACTCCTCTGCCCCAGAGTCCACCTTAATCCCTGTTCCATTACGTTCAGACTTTATATTCTGTACCCGCTAGTGCCTCCGTAACTGCCACAACAGCTTATTGGAGCAGGGGATGTCACCTGACCCAAATGCTTCTGAAAGATAGGCCAGTCAGCTGCCAATGGTATTGCCTGGTGCAAAAGCACCACCCAGCGGGGCTGAGCACAATTAACTAAACCAATCAGCACCAATCAGGGATGCGTGTTTGAATCCGGATCCCAGAGTTGGGAAAATGCATAAAAACTGAAAGACCCCACAAGGTCAGTTATTGCAAAGACAATGTGAAGGCACAGAGGAAGTGAAGACCAGCAGACTACTGCTGCGGAGCGGACCGTGCACTGACTCAGTCCCCGGAGCACTGAGTGCTGAATGATTTTTCAGTGGCTAAGCTGCATTCTGTGAAGCGCTGTCAAACTCTGGCCTTCCACTCCCTGCAGGTAGCTTTACAGCAATCACCAGGGCTCCATATAACCTGAGAGTTTCTGCTCTTCCAAAATGAGGCTAGTTCAGGTTTCGCCTTTAACCTTAGGGTAAATACCCAGGGAAGGCAGTGTTAGGACACCCCTCCATTGCCCCCCAGGCCTGGTGTTGGCCAGTGGAGGCCAGGAGAAATAGCCTGGCCCCGTGCCTGTTACACCAGAACCCCAGGTCAGTCCTTGGTTCACTTCTCCATCTATGACCATGCCCTTAGTGATCTCACCCACCATCAGGGGTGACTCCAGGCCAGGCCTCTCCCCTGTGCTCTAGACTCATATGTCCAGCAGATGAATCAACATCTGCATTTTGTGTTGTCCAGGCATCTCAAATCTAACCTGTCCAAAACAGAACTCCCAACCATTCCTCCAAAACCCAGCCCTCCTGCAGGACTTCCATTTCAGGGAATGCCAACCCCATAATTCTAGTTGCTGAGCTTCAACATCTTGGCACCATCCCTGACCACTCTCCTCATCTCACACTCCTGCATTCCTTCAGTCAACCAATCCCATTGCTTCTACCTTCTAAAGTTACCCATAACCTGACCACTTCTGCCCCAGGCCACCACCACCACCGCAGTCTGAGCTGGCAGCATCTGTCACCTGGGGTGACTGCAATAGCCTTCTCCTGCTCTGTGCTCACCTTCTTGTTCTGCACTCAGCAGCCAGAGGGGTCCCACTAAAATGTAAGCCAGATCTTTCAGTCCTCTCACTCAAAACCCACCAATTGCTCCCCTTCTCATACTGCAGAAAAGCAAAAGTCTTTACAAAAGACTTCAAGGTCTTACATGTCTGGCCTCATCAGTTTCCCCTATACATCTGCCTCCCTGCCAGCCCCGTCCCACACTCTCCCTCTGCTCCAGCCACGCAAGGGGCTTGCTGTTCCTGAAAGAAGCACTCCCAACGCCCCAACCCCCAACCCCATTCCCAGGGCCTTTGTATTTGCAGTTCCCTCAGCTTAGAATGCAGTTCCTCAGCCCACATGGTTCCCTCCATCATCTTGTTTGGGTCACCTCAGCAGAGAGGCCTTGCCTGGGTACCTTAACAATTGCCACCCACCCAGTCTCCTTCCCTGCTTTATTTTTCTCTACAGCACTGAGTGCAATCTGACATGCTGTGTATTTTACTTCCTGTGGTCCATCTCCTGCACTAGAATGTAAGCTGCCTGTGGGGAAGCATCTTCATCCATCGTGTTTATCACTGTGTTCTTATCATCAAGAACACAACGTTTAGCATGTAGTAGGTGCTCAGTGAATCACTGTCTTATGAACAAAGAAGCACACAGCAGCGGGCTTCCTGGAGACAGCCCAGCCCAGTTTCCACTTTCCCAGCTGCACCCTCTGGTTGTTCCCAGGCTAGTCCCCTCACTTCCTTGATCCTTTTAGGGGTAAGGCCCACAGCCCCCTCCCAAAACATCAGAACCAAAGAACTAGTCAAGGAGGAATTATTCCACATAGGTGGGAATTTCTTCTTAAGTATAACTTTTTTTTCCCTTAATACAAAAGTCCTTGTGTCCCAGCTGTTCGTTCCCCTGTCAAAGCTTGTCCTACCCTGAGAGCTTGGTGCTGGCGCTCTGCGTTCCCACCAGGGATCCACTGTCACAGAACCACCGGTGAGCAGCGCTGGCTTTCCAGGAGGTTCCCAGGGAAGCTGGGGTGCCTCACCTCCCACACACACCTCAACTCCCCGCACAGGAGGGACATCATGTTGATAACCGATGAGACTGTTACTGGTAAGCAGGTCATTGTACTAGTCTCTCCATTTTGCTGTATTTGAAATTTTTCTTAAAAAAAAAAAACAAAACAAAACCAAGAGTGTTTTCTCTGACCTTCCTTCTCCGCCACACATCCTTGGAGGACTTCTTATTTCCCCTGCTCTCCCCACCATCACCCATCACACAACTTCTCTCTTCCCCTCCCCTCTGGTTTGAAAGCAGTTTAGCTCCATTTACTAGTTGCCTGTTGGCGTACTGGAGTCATCGGGGAAAACTCAAAAATCTTTGAAGCTCAGTTGTTCCCCCAAGTCCCCCAGATTTGGAACCTAATGGTTTTTTGAGGGGGTGCTGGACACTGAGTACTGGTAAATGCTCTCCAGGTGATTCTGGCACTTTCCAGAGTTGAGCAACCATTGTCAACCCAGAGCCATCCCTGGTTCTGTGCTGCCTCCAGAGGCCTCCTGTGAACAGGGGCAGCCTCCTTGGAAGGCAGTTGAGCAACAGCTTTTGTTACCTGTGCCCCCACTGCCACCCCTGGGGGGTCCCACCACACCTGCCTACGTGACTTAGGGAGTTGTTTCTTCCAAACCCAGACCATGCACTTCATGCACCATCAGGGTATCTGCCTGGATGACTTTCTTTCCATTACCTTATGCCACATGGGTTCACATCATCGTCACCACTTGGAAGGCACAGAGAAACACCTAGGAGCCAACCACAGCCCACTTCAGTCCCAGGAATTCGTGAATAGAAAGGGTCCATGGTCACTGAGTCACTTTAAGGGAACAGCTGAAAAACACATTCAAAGGACATTGAGATAACGAGTATATGCTAATGTGATTTCCACTGGGTGCCTGTGCTACCTCCAAAACTGCTGCCAGGCCTTCCTCATGGATTCAAAGCTTCCACTGAAGTCAATGGAGGATTTGAGTTAAAATAACATCAAAGGTTTCACTTAAATGGACAAAACTGGGGAGTTATGAATTAAGGGCGAGCTTCACATTGGTCCTGACACTGCCTAACTTGAGGGGAAACACGGGCCCTGGTAAGTTGCATCTGGCCAGGCAGCTGGTGCCTCTGGTTGGACACATGAAAATCCCAGCTCTCCACTCACTGGGTGGGTGACCTTGGGCAAGGCAAATTGTTTGTCTGATTGACTCTCAATTTTCCCATCTGTAAAATGGCATGGATGAAACCTACCTTGCAGAGGCAGCATTGCTTCCAGGATTAAAGAAGAAGTGTGTGTGTGAGAGGAGTCAGTTGTGAACAAAGCAGATGAACTCTGTTGCAGTGGAGCTGCCATTCTAGTGGGGGAGACAGACACCAAACCCAGGAACAGATAATAACAAGTAAGTGGTGATAAGTGCTATGGAGAAAGAGAGGAAGAGAAACTTTTTTTTTTGCGGTATGCGGGCCTCTCACTGTTGTGGTCCCTCCCGTTGCGGAGCACAGGCTCCGGACGCGCAGGCTCAGCGGCCATGGCTCACGGGCCCAGCCGCTCCGCGGCATGTGGGATCTTCCCGGACCAGGGCACGAACCCGTGTCCCCTGCATCCCTGCATCGGCAGGCGGACTCTCAACCACTGCGCCACCAGGGAAGCCCAGGAAGAGAAACTTTTAAGGAAAGGGGCAGAGCTTTAGAATCAGACAGACTCGAATTCAAATCCAAGCTTGCCCCTTGCTGGCTGTGTAACTCTTGGGAAAGTGATTTTTCTCTCCCTGACGCTCTTCTCATACGTTCAGTGAGATCCGTTGATCATTCTTCCACGCTTTGAACAAATATTTAGAGAGTTGTGCCTTGTGTCACGCACTCTTTTGAGTACTGGAGGGGCCACAATGAATAAAACAGAAAAAAATCCTTGCCCTCAGAAGCTTAAACTCTACAGGAGAGAAACAGACACTGAACAGCAGACACTTATCGGGTGATGAAGGAAAATAGAGCAAGGTAAGGGAGTAGAGAATGATGGAGAAGGTGCTATTTTATGTGGGGTTGGGGGGGGCGGGGATCAGGGGATGCCTCTGTGAGGAGGTGATATTGAAAGACATGGGGGAATGAGCCATGTGGGCAGCTGGGGGAAAAGCATTCCCAGACAGGGGAGAAAGCAAGGGCAAAGGCCCTGAGGCAGGAACCTTGCATGGGGGACAGGAGGATTCGAGAACCACAGACAAGCTCTGTGAAGCCCCTCTCACAGCACCTGGCTCTGAGTAGGAGTTCAATATATAGCAGCTATTATCTGTGCCTTTTTCTGGGGCATAGGTCACTTTCCACTACCATAAAAGTTCTTGGGGGGCTCTGTGGATTGGCGGCTTTTTCATTTGCTTTCTTCTCTTGTTTTCTGAGTGAGAACCAGCAAGTCAAACTCCCAGCCCACCTGCCAGCCCACCTGTCTGTCTCCAGTCCAAGGCCAACAGGAATGTCTGACAGTGGCAGTGGCAGTGGCCCGGGTTGGGGGGGTGCAGAGTGAATGGTGGCCATTAGATACTAATGGAGGCATTTGAATTTCTCTCCTCTCTGCAGCCTCACAAATTAGACGCCCTAGAAATACTGTCCCATCGCTAAGATGCACCTCCATCTGGGGTGGAAGGCAACATCTGCTAAACAGCTGCATCTTAGTTAAGAGCTGGTACTTAATGAAATTACTCAGCTCTGGTAGGGGCAGGCAGAGCTGAGCAGCAAGGGGCAGGCCCACCACAAGCACACCTTCCACCTGTCCCAGAGTGTCGCTCCACACACCTGTAGATTCCACCAACCTGGACCTCTACACATTTCCAGTACCCGCCATGCTCTCTCAGGCTACCTCCTTGCCTCTACTCATGCTCCCCCCTATCTCCTGCCTATCCAACTCCTCTGTGCCTTTCAAAAGGCCCAACTCAATCAACTCCTCCTCCATGAGGCCTTTTCCAACTTCCCAGGCTCAACACATTTCCTCCCTTGAGCTCGCGCCATTCTTGGTGCATTCCTTGACTGGAGTGTTCATATCGTTACATTGCAATGACATGCACCCTGCCATTCTGTGAGCTCCTCATGGTTGGGAAGCATGTTGAATTCATCTTTGTAGTCCCAGCATTGTGCCTGACTCCCCACAGACACTTAATATGTGTTTGGTTAATAAATGGATGAATGGGTGAATGGATGGATGGAGGAAGGGATGGAAGAAAGAAGGAAGAAGGGAGAGATGAACAGATGGATTTACTGCCACCATCTAAATCCAAGCCACCGTCATTTCTCACTGGGACAAATTACCAGTTTCTTTCTGATTGAGTTTCTATTCTTGCCCGAAGTAGTCCATTCTACTCAGAGTACTTAGGAGTCTTTTAAATATGGAATTAACATTATGTCACTGCTCTGTTTAAAACCTCCCAGGAGCTTCCACATTCCTAGTCCTGGCCTACAAACCCATATAGGACCCAGCCCCTTCCTGCCCTCTGATCTCATCTCCTCATTTTTCTATGTTCCAACTGCTTTGGGAACCAGCCAAGCTCTCTCTCACCTCAGGATCTTTGCATCTGCTAGTCCCTCTGCCTGGAACTGGCTTCCCCTGGCAGTCTGTCAACCTGGCATTCTCTTAGTCTTCAGATCCAGCTCTAATGCCACCGCCCCAGAGAGGCCTTTCTTAATCTCCTAGTTAAAATATCCACCCTCTTGATTCCCAAAGGCAAAGGGCATTTGATCCAGCCAACCAGGGCTTTAGCTGCTAAAATCCAGCCAGCTCCCTAGAGCATCAGCCTCACCTAGGGTGGTGGTTCAGACCTCTCCTCAGGGGTAGCCACGAGCCACGCCTTTCCCTGAGGCCTCACTCCTCTTCATCATCTGAAGAACCTTCATGAATGGGCTGCTGCAATTAAACCATTGGAGCAACATTGGACCATTTCTTTACTATATCACTTAGAGCTGGAATGGCTTGTTGTTTTGATGGTTTCTATTTTCAGCTCCGTTTCCTAGGGGTAGCAGGGAGAGGGTAGGCAATGAATCCTGGTCTATTCAAGCAAAAAGATGATTCAGTGAATCCTAGAATTTCAGAGTCACAAAATTCTAGAATAATTGTCATGGAATGTGAAAGCAGTAAATATCGTAATTTTAGTTACAGGTTCCTAGATTCATGAGATTCTAGAATCTTACACAACAAGAATTAGAATCTCAGTGTCAAACCACTCATAGTCTTAGAGCGATGGAATCTTAAGAGATTTCTCACTCTGTTGAGTTCTCTGCTGGCTGTTACCTCCTCAGAAGACCTTCTCTGATGACCTTGTCTACAATTTGCCCCCCTCCACCACACCCACACTCTATCACTCTCTATTGTTTTACTCTGGTTCGTTTTGCTTCACAGCATTGATCATCACCTGACATCTGATATATATTTCTCTGCTTATTTGCTTATTGCCTGTCTCCTCCACACATTGGATTAAGGTCAAGAACTCTGTTTTGTTCACTGCTTAGAAAGGACTTAGAACATGTCGTAAGGACTAAAAAAAAAAAAAAAAAAAAGTTTCCATTCATCTAATAAATATTTTTTGAGTACCCATTTCACGTTGGCCCCTTGGAGATGTCCCGGGATGGGAAGTAGGTCTTATTTTGCATTGCTCAAATCCAACTGGTAGTAAACACCCAGGGCACTGTGTTGAAAAGGATTCGCAGGGCTCATCCAAGCTTGGGGGTTGAGGGCGGGCCGATTGATTAGCAATGTCTGACATGGACCCCGCAATAGAGACAGGCAGCCATCTCTTCTCTGACCTCTAATCTTACACTTATCAAAGCGCTTTGAGGCCCAAAAGAGGATGGGAGTGCACCAGAGTCGGCCAGCTTGGGGGTGCTGCGGCCAGGGTTGGAACCCCCATCACTCTGTCTCTGCTCTCCAGCCTCACCTCACAGGGCTGCTGCTTCAGCCTGAGTCTGTCTCAAGGGCATGGCTTTAATGCCCTCCCCATCCCTCCAGCCTTTTTGCTTTCACTCCTCCCAGGTCTTCCCAGGAGTGAGGGGCAGCTGAAGTCCCTGGCCCTGAGCCCCAGCCTGGGAACCCAATTCTAGAATGCTGCCTCAGTGCACAGCCAGTTATTTTTAAAAATCCAAAAAGGAAAGGAAGAAAGAGAAAACACTGCTTCAGTCTCTGCACCAACCCTGGCTGAGAGAATAGAGACTTGAAAGGAACAAAGGGTTTCCTCAAACACGGCAGATCAAGGGCTTGGCTTATGTGGCAACCAGTAACCGACCACCGTGATTTGTGACAGATCCTTTAGAAGGTAGAGGGCTCTGTTCCTGCTGCAGCTCTGGGGGTGGTAGGGAGGCACAGGGGACATCCTCACCACCCCCACCCCCACTCCAGATCAGGGCACTACAATCATAGACTTTGAGAAGCCCTGAATGTTAGGGCCTCAAAGGCCTTATAGAGCCTGGAGTCTGATATCCTCTTTGTCAGACAGGCAGGAAGAAGCCCTGGAGAGCTCATGGTCACAGAGGGAGCCATGGGTTAGGGCACTTCTCTTTTCACTATGTCCCCTTTCAGGAGGGTGGAAACCAGTTAGATGTTCCTACCTCCCCCCCTTACCTTTTGTACTCACAAAGGTTGCCTGTGGTAGCCTTCTCAGGAACTCTCCCAACCACCAAATTTCCGGTTCCCTTCCTCCCGTAGACTTCCCCTTTCAAACTTATACTTATAGGGTATAAGTTTTACCTTCTAGGTCTCCAGGGTCAGCACTGGTCAGTTCTGAGGTCACAGAAGAATTATAGTTGAGTCCCAAACATCAACTGATTCATGTAAGGTGAAGCAGGTACTACCAGGTGCTATGTCAAGTCCCTTACAGGTGATGCCCCATGTGGGTGGCAAAACAATCCTATGATGTAGGCACCATTATCCCCACTTTTCAGATGAGAAAACCAAGGCTCCAAAAACTGGAAAAAGTGCCTAAGGTGACACAGCAGTGGTTTGGCAGAGCTGATGCTTGGACCCACCAACTCCTAAGCCAGCCTCTTGTTCCCCCAACCCTCCCTCATGTATCAAAGGTCAACAGTGCTTCATCAGAGGCATGGGACTGAGGCAGGCCCAGTGGGGCCAGGCTGGGAATGAGGAGCTTCCCTCCATCGGATGCCACTCTGCACACAAGCCATGCATTCATCCCCAGCCCAAGCCAGCCTCCAGCCTGAGCGTGGCACCGGCCTTTCCAGTCTCCTTGTCATTCACCCTGTGTCTCTGTCTCACCACGTCTCTGTCCTGTGGCTCTTCCCTACTCCGCTTGTCAATCTGTGTTGTCTTCCTTCTGTGGGCCTCTCTCTGCATCGCTGTCCACCCCTGGCTCCCTGTCACCTTCTCCCAGTCCCCCTATCCCTGAATCTTCCCCTTCTCTTTCTGCATCACATGCTACTCTCTCTCCGTATTCTGTCTCCTTTAATCCTCAGGCTCTAGCTCTGTGTCTCTACCTCTCTTGCCCCAGCCCCTCTCTCTCTGGGTTTTTATGTCTCTTTCTCCCTCTAGAACCACAACTCTCTCTCACTCCGTCTCTCTTCTCTCCCTCCCTGATGTCTCTCTCTGTCTCTGTCTCTGTCTCTCTCACTCTCACTCTGTCTCTCCATCTTTCTTGCCTCCATCTCTGCAGCCTTACTCACCTTCCCTCTCCCCACCCCTCCCGAGACGGCTCCTTCTCTCTCACACCCCCATATTCCAGCACATCCCAGCTTAGCCATAGAGGCACGACGAGGGACGGGTCAGGGGTATTCCAAAAGGTGGGAGGGGTCACGTTAGAGGGAACTGAGCCACCCCTTCCTTTTCTTCCTCAGAAATGACTGGTTGCTTTCCTGGGAGGCAGATGAGAAATCCCTGAATAGGGATTTAAAGCCTAAGCTCTGATTCCTTCTTTTTAATATTTATAAAGAGAGAAAGGGGATAATTTCAGGAAGATCATTTCAAGGCGAAAACCCACATATTTTCAATAGAATTATTCCAAAAGCCCCTTTCTGGCTCATTGGAGTGTATAATTTTGTAAGTTAAAGACACGAGGCCTGGTTTCCAAGTTCCCTAAAATGACGCAGCTAAGTGAGGGCCAAAAAGGAAGTGTAAGATGAGAAGGAGGGGATGGCAACAGAGGGAAGCCACAGATTGGGGCCACACGTGGGCCGAGGGGGCAGCAGCAGACAGCGTCCCTGCCCCACCCTCCCGTCCTCTGCCCATGTCCTTCAACAGATCAAACTCAGGCATAACCATTGTCAAATACCTGTCCCCAATCCTGAGACCTCTAAGTCCAGACCTGCAGAGCCAACTGCCCCTGCAGAGAGCTCACAGGCTCCTCAAGCAAGATGTGTCCAGAGCCGCCACCACCATCTTCCTTCCCAGACCTCTTCTGTCCCAACCATCCAGCTGTCAGAGTCTGCCTTGGGTCCTCCCTCCCCCCATCACTTCTAGTTAGTTGTCAAGCCTTGTTGATTGTACACCTCACCTGGAAAATCCCTCCGCCCGCACTTCCAAAGTTGGGCCTCATCATCCTTGGCCTAGACCATTGTAATGGCTCTGAACAGGGATCAGGGCCTCCTGTCTGTGTATGGTCTTCCCAAAGCCCAGCTCTAAGAATGATCTTCCCTTCTTCAGAAACAGTCACATCTCCCACCATTTGCATGGTGAAGACCAAATTCCTCTACCCTGGTATCCATGATCTAGCCACAATTTAACAACTTTGTGTCTTTGTATTCACCATCTTATCACAAACTCTTCATATGGCTAAAGTGAGCCAGTCTCTTTTCTACCTACCAGAAAGGAATGAGAAACATTTTCTACCTCCAAACCTTGACAGAGGTTTCTCCCTTCTCCTGGAATGCCAGACTGCCATCTTGGCATGTGTATCTCCAACCCAACCTCAAGGCCCATCTCAAATACCACTCACTGTCTATGAGGAATGGACACAATGGCTCATCGTTCTTCCTTCTGCACGTTCTCTTTCCTTCTCTTTGACATTTCACTTTGAACATAAGATGGATTGCAGGACCTGAGAGCAGGCGAGCTCTGTGGCTGAGACAGAGGGAACAAGAAGGGATCACTCCTTCTGACATTCTCCCAAACCAGACCAAGCTGGATTCTGTTGTTCTGATGAGTGCTTAAAATTGTTGGCAGGATCCCCTGCTAATAATCACAGTTATCAAACTAATTAGCAATGTCATTGCAAAGATCATATATTGAGCACTTACTATGAGCCAGGCACCTGTTAAGTGCTTTGCCCACATTATCTCACATAGTTCACAATAAGCCAGTATTGTGGGGACCATTATCACCTCAGTGGTACAGATGAGGAAACTGAGGCTCAGAGAGGGGCAGCAGCTTGCACATCACACTGTGAGTCACAGGTTCAGGATTCTGGCCAGACCAGCTCAACGTTGGAATCCTTGCGTTTAACCTCAGATACACTGAGAACGTTGACTCATCAGTATTAGCAGGAACTGAGTGATGTGATCCCTGCCTCATCCCCACGGAAGGGGGTCCACTGGCTGTGAGGCCATGGGCATGATCCTTCCACTGGGCGCAGCTTCCCAATCTCCTCAATGAACAAGTTTTTGTTTGAAAAACATGGACCTTTCAGATGCTGATTCTGCAAACCCCAGCTTGTCTTCTTTTCCCTGGAGAAAGGCACGGATGGGAGAGGCCGAGCACAGAACTTCAAAAGAAGTCCACAGGGGCAAAAGTGGCCCTCCCCGCCCACCCACTTGCCCTGGCACCAGACTTGGTTTGACTTGGCCGAGGTTATTCCCTGGTCTACCTCTGAAAGCCCTCAGGGATGCTGCCAGGCTGTTCCCACAAAACTCAGCCTCATTGTGACTCCTGCCAAGGGCTGTCCCCTAATTCTCACACTCTGGCTTCACCTCTCACTAGGGCATATATACCACCTTCCTCACTGGTCTCCCTGCTTCCATCCTAGGCTTTATCTACACAGTGACCTTGTCATTTTAAATAAAAATCACAAGCCCTCTTTAGTTCTTTAAACCCTCCATGTTAGTTAGAATAAAGACAAACTGTTCATTCTGGCTCCCAGGTCCTGTGTGCTTTGACCCCTAGACCTCCCCGGGCTTCAATATCAGCCTCTCAACAGAGTCCAGAACAAACTAGGTTCTTTCCCATCTTGGGGCCTTTGTTCTTCTCTTTCCTCAGTTCCATTCCTGGTCTCTTTCTTCCTCTCCTCAGTTAAAAAAATCATCCTTTCTCCAAGGCCTGATCCTAATTATTCATAGTAGCTTCTGCCCTGTACATATTCACACCAGTGGTGCTGTTCATTTCTCTGTATTGTGCAGTTAAATATTTGAGTGTTTCCTGGACGTGGTCCTGCCCACCAGAAAGATAAGATCCAGCCTCACGCACCAGAACACAGACACTAGTTCCCTCCACCAGGAAGCCTACACAACCCACTGAACCAACTTAGCCACTGGGGGCAGACACCAAAAACAATGGGAACGACGAACATGCGGCCTGCAAAAAGGAGACCCCAAACACAGTAAGTTAAACAAAATGAAAAGACAGAGAAACACACAGCAGATGAAGGAGCAAGGTACAAACCCACCAGACAAAACAAATGAAGAGGATATAGGCAATCTACCTGAAAAAGAATTCAGAGTAATGATACTAAAGATGATCCAAAATCTTAGAAATAGAATGGAGAAAATACAAAAAATGTTTAATAAGGAACTAGAAGAACTAAAGAGCAAACAAACGATGATGAATAACACAATAAATGAAATTAAAAATTCTCTAGAAGGAATCAAGAGCAGAATAACTGAGGCAGAAGAACAGATAAGTGACCTGGAAGATAAAGCAGTGGAAATAACTACTGCAGAGCAGAATAAAGAAAAAAGAATAAAAAGAAGTGAAGACAGTCTCAGAGACCTCTGGGACAACATTAAACGCACCAACATTCGAATTATAGGGGTCCCAGAAGAAGAAGAGAAAAAGAAAGGGAGGGAGAAAATATTTGAAGAGATTATAGTTGAAAACTTCCCTGATATGGGAAAAGAAATAGTCAATCAGGTCCAGGAAGCACAGAGAGACCCATACAGGATAAATCCAAGGAGAAACACGTCAAGACACTTATTAATCAAACTATCAAAAATTAAATACAAAGAAAACATATTAAAAGCAGCAAAGGAAAAACAACAAATAACATAAAAGGGAATCCACATAAGGTTAACAGCTGATCTTTCAGCAGAAACTCTGCATGCCAGAAGGGAGTGGCAGCACATATTTGAAGTGATGAAAGGAAAGAACCTACAACCAAGATTACTCTACCAAGCAAGGATCTCATTCAGATTCAACGGAGAAATTAAAAACTTTACAGACAAGCAAAAGCGAGAGAATTCAGCACCACCAAACCAGCTTTACAACAAATGCTAAAGAAACTTCTCTAGGCAGGAAAAACAAGAGAAGGAAAAGACCTACAATAACACACCCAAACCAATTAAGAAAATGGTAATAGGAACATACATATCAATAATTACCTTAAATGTAAATGGATTAAATGCTCTAACCAAAAGACATAGACTGGCTGAATGGATACAAAAACAAGACCCATATATATGCCGTCTACAAGAGACCCACTTCAGACCTAGAGACACATACAGACTGAAATTGAGGGCATGGAAAAAGATATTGCATGCAAATGGAAATCAAAAGAAAGCTGGAGTAGCAATTCTCATATCAGACAAAATAGACTTTAAAATAAAGACTATTACAAGAGACAAAGAAGGACACTACATAATGATCAAGGGATCAACCCAAGAGGAAGACATAACAATTGTAAATATTTATGCATCCAATATAGGAGCACCTAAATACATAAGGCAAATGCTAACAGCCATAAAAGGGGAAATTGACAGTAACACAATCATAGTAGAGGACTTTAAAACCCAACTTTCACCAATGGACAGATCATCCAAAATGAAGATAAATAGGGAAACACAAGCTTTAAATGATACATTAAACGAGATGGACTTAATTGATATTTAGAGGACATTCCATCCAAAAACAACAGAATACACTGTCTTCTCAAGTGCTCATGGAACATTCTCCAGGATAGATCATATCTTGGGTTGCAAATCAAGCCTTGGTAAATTTAAGGAAACTGAAATCATATCAAGTATCTTTTCCAATCACAACGCTATGAGACAAGATATCAATGACAGGAAAAAATCTGTAAAAAAATACAAGCACATCGAGGCTAAACAGTACACTACTTAATAACCAAGAGATCACTGAAGAAATCAAAGAGGAAATCAAAAAATACCTAGAAACAAATGACAATGAAAACACGACAACCCAAAACCTATGGGATGCAGCAAAAGCAGTTCTAAGAGAGAAGTTTATAGCAATACATCCTACCTCAAGAAATAAGAAACATCTCAAATAAACAACCTAACCTTACACCTAAAGCAATTAGTGAGAGAAGAAGAAGAACAACAACAACAAAAAAACCCCCAAGTTAGCAGAAAGAAAGAAATCATAAATATCTGATCATAAATAAATGAAAAAGAAATGAAGGAAACAATTGCAAAGATCAATAAAACTAAAAGCTGGTTCTTTGAGAATATAAAAATAATTGATTAACCATTAGCCAGATTCATCAAGAAAAAAAAGGGAGAAGACTCAAATCAATTGAATTAGAAATGAAAATGGGAAAGTAACAACTGACACTGAAGAAATACAAAGGATCATGAGAGATTACTACAAGCAACTATATGCCAGTAAAATGGACAGCATGGAAGAAATGGACAAATTCTTAGAAAAGATGAGCTTCCAAGACTGAACCAGGAAGAAATAGAAAATATAAACAGACCAACCACAAGCACTGAAATTGAGACTGTGATTAAAAATCTTCCAACAAACAAAAGCCCAGGACAAGATGGCTTCACAGGCGAACTCTATCAAACATTTAGAGAAGAGCTAACACCTATCCTTCTCAAACTCTTCCAAAATATAGCAGAGGGACAAACACTCCCAAACTCATTCTACAAGGCCACCATCACCCTGACACCCAAACCAGACAAAGATGTCACAAAGAAAGAAAACTAAAGCCCAATGTCACTGATGAACATAGATGCAAAAATCCTCAGGGAAATACTAGCATACAGAATCCAACAGCACATTAAAAGGATCATACAACATGATCAAGTGGGATTTACCCCAGGAATGCAAGGATTCTTCAATATACGCAAATCAATCAATGTGATAAACCATATTAACAAATTGAAGGATAAAAACCATTTGATCATCTCAAAGATGCAGAAAGCCTTTTGACAAAATTCAACATAATTTATGATAAAAACCCTCCAGAAAGTAGGCATAGAGGGCTATATATGACAGGGCTATATATGACAAAGCCACAGCCAACACTGTTCTCAATGGTGAAAAACTGAAACCAGTTCCACTAAGATCAGGAACAAGACTAGGTTGCCCACTCTCACCACTCTTATTCAACATAGTTTTGGAAGTTTTAGCCACAGCAATCAGAGAAGAAAAAGAAATAAAAGGAATCCAAATGGAAAAGAAGAAGTAAAGCTGTCACTGTTTGCAGATGACATGATACTATACATAGAGAATCCTAAAGATACTACCAGAAAACTACTAGAGCTAATCAATGAATTTGGTAAAGTTGCAGGATACAAAATTAATGCACAGAAATCTCTTGCATTCCTATACACTACTGATGAAAAATCTGATAAAGAAGTTAAGGAAACACTCTCACTTACCATGGCAACAAAAAGAATAAAATATCTAGGAATAAACCTACCTAAGGAGACAAAAGACCTGTATGCAGAAAACTATAAGACACTGATGAAAGAAATCAAAGATGATACCAACAGATGGAGAGATATACCATGTTCTTGGATTGGAAGAATCTGTGAAAATGACAATACTACCCAAAGCAATCTACAGATTCAAATGCAATCCCTATCAAACTACCAATAGCATTTTTTACAGAACTGGAACAAAAAATCTTAAAATTTGTATGGAGACACAAAAGACCCCGAATAGCCAATGCAGTCTTGAGGGAAAAAAATGGAGTTGGAGGAATCAGACTCCCTGACTTCAGACTATACTACAAAGCTACAGTAATCAAGACAGTATGGTACTGGCACAAGATAGAAAGCCCAGAGATAAACCCACACACATATGGTCACCTTATTTTTGATAAAGGAGGCAAGAATATACAATGGAGGAAAGACAGTCTCTTCAATAAGTGGTGCTGGGAAAACTGGACAGCTACATGTAAAAGAATGAAATTAGAACACTCCCTAATACCATACACAAAAATAAACTCAAAATGGATTAAAGACCTAAATGTAAGGCCAGACACTATAAAACTCTTAGAGTAAAACATAGGAAGAACACTCTATGACATAAATCACAGCAAGATCCTTTTTGACCCACCTCCTAGAGAAATGGAAATAAAAACAAAAATAATCAAATTGGACCCAATGAAACTTAAAAGCTTTGCATAGGAAAGGCAACCATTAATAAGACAAAAAGACAACTCTCAGTATGGGAGAAATTATTTGCAAATGAAGCAACTGACAAAGGATTAATCTCCAAAATTTACAAGCAACTCATGCAGCTCAATATCAAAAAAAACAAACAACCCAATACAAAAATGGGCAGACGACCTAAATAGACATTTCTCCAGAGAAGATATACAGATTGCCAACAAACACATGAAAGGATGCTCAGCAACACTAATCATTAGAGAAATGCAAATCAAAACTTCAATGAGGTATCACTTCACACCAGTCAGAATGGTCATCATCAAAAAATCTACAAACAATAAATGCTGGAGAGGGTGTGGAGAAAAGGGAACCCTCTTGTACTGTTGGTGGGAATGTAAATTGATACAGCCACTATGGAGAACAGTACGGAGGTTCCTTAAAAAACTAAAAATACAACTACTATATGACCCAGCAATCCCACTACTGGGCATATACCCTGAAAGAACCATAATTTAAAAAGAGTCATTTACCACAATGTTCACTGCAGCTCTATTTACAACAGCCAGGACATGGAAGCAACCTAAGTGTCCATCGACAGATGAATGGATAAAGAAGATGTGGCACATATACACATTGGAACATTACTCAGCCATAAAAAGAAACAAAATTGACTTATTTGCAGTGAGGTGGATGGACCTAGAGTCTGTCATACAGAGTGAAGTAAGTCAGAAAGAGAAAAACAAATACCGTATGCTAACACATATATATGGAATCTAAAAAAAAGAAAAAGAAAAAAGGTTCTAAAGAACCTAGGGGCAGGACAAGAATAAAGACGCAGACATAGAGAATGGACTTGAGGACATGGCGAGGGGGAAGGGTAAGCTGGGACGAAGTGAGAAAGTTGCATGGACATATATACACTATCAAATGTAAAATAGATAGCTAGTTGGAAGCAGCCACATAGCACAGGGAGATCAGCTTGGTGCTCTGTGACCACCTAGAGGGGTGGGATAGGGAGAGTGGGAGGGATGCAGAAGAGGGAGGAGATATGGGGATATATGTATAAGTATAGCTGATTCACTTTGTCATAAAGCAGAAATTAACACACCATTGTAAAGCAATTATACTCTAATAAAGATGTTTAAAAATTTTTTGAGTGTTTCTAACAAGTTTTCCATCAGAGGCAGCAAAATGGCGGACTAGGAAGCTCCAAGCTCTCATCCCTCCCACAGAAGCATCAAAAACAAAAACAAAAACCCAGAAACTGGGCTGAACCAATATAGGCGCTCTGAAAAGCAATAAAGGGTTTATAGCAACCAAATGAACACAAAATCAAGAAAAATCCACCTTCAGAACAGTAGGAAACATTTTGTGGTGATTTTATTAGATCGTATTCCATATTCTCCCTGGCACAAAAGTAGTCTTGGTCTAGGGAAGGCAGCAGCCCAGTTCCTAGTTCCCTCACTCAAACCACAGGTTGCAAAGAAGACTGTATTTGCAACATTCTAATCTGATGGTAGCTGCCTGAAGAACTGGTTCCTGTTTCATCTAATTTGGATCTCAGATGGGAGAAACAGCAGGCACTGCTCATGAAAGCTTCAGGGAGAATGTAGAACCACAGATGCCTGGGTCCATAGGTGGTCTATTTTATGTGTCCACCCATAATCTCTTGCCCCAAGCATCTTGATTGGATGTTCACTTGAAATAAAAAGATACTAGATGGTAACTCAAAGCTGTATAAAGAAGTAAAGATCTCTGGTACAGGTAAATACTTGGGCAAATGTAAAAGCAAATATTATTGTAATTTTGGTTTGTAACTCTACCTTTTATTTTTTATACGATTTAAAAGACAAATAAATAAAAATTAATTATAAATCTATGTCAGTAGGTACACAATGTATAAAGGTGTAATTTGTGACATCAATATCTAAAGTGAGAGAATGAACAGAGCTGTAAAGGAGTAGAATTTTTGTATGCAATTGTAATTAAGTTGGTATCAATTCAAATTAGAATGTTATAACTTTAGGATGTTATATGTAATCCTCATGGTAACCATTTTAAAACTGTATATTTTATAGATCTGTCTAATTATCTATAGAATATATCTTATAGATGACATACATATCTATAGAACATATACAAAAGGAAATGAAAAGGGAATCAAAACATGTCACACACACAAAAATTAACCAGGGACTTCCCTGGTGGCATAGTGGTTAAGAATCCACCAGCCAGTGCAGAGAACACGGGTTCAATCCCTGGTCTGGGAAGATCCCCCATGCCACGGAGCAAATAAGCCCATGCACCAAAACTACTAAGCCTGTGCTCTAGAGCCCACAAGCCACAACAACTGAGCCCATGTGCCACAACTACTGAAGCCTGCATGCCCTAGAGCATGTGCTCCACAACAAGAGAAGCCACCGCAATGAGAAGCCTGCACACTGCAACAAAGAGTAGACCCCGCTCGCCGCAACTAGAGGAAGCCCACGCACAGCAACGAAGACCCAATGCAGTCAAAAAATAAATAAATTTTTTAAAAAAATTAACCAAACACAAATAAAGGCAATAATGGAGGAAATAAGGGATAAAAAAAAACTATAAGACATACAAAAAACAACAAAATGGCAAAAGTAAGTTCTTCCTTAACCGTTATTACATTAAATGAAAATGGATTAAGGTCTCCAATTACAAAACATAAATTGACTGAAGGAATTTAATAATTTATATCCAACTAAATGTTGTCTACAAAATCTCACTTTAGGTCCAAAGACACAAAAATGTTGAAAGTGAAAGGTATTCCATGCAAATAGTAACCAAAGAGAGCTAGGGTGGATATACTAATATCAGACAAAATAGACTTTAAGCCAAACACTGCTATAAGAGACGAAGAAGGACATTATGTATTAATAAGCGTCAACTGAACAAGAAAATATAACAATAATAAACATATATGTACCAAACAGCAGAGCTCTAATATATTGTCCATCCTACTCCCTGAATGTTAGTCCCATGAGAGCAAGAACTGGATCTTTATTACTCATTGCTTTGCTCCAGTGTTAGGTACTGTGTCTAGCACACATTTACTCAATTCCCACTGCTCCCAGCAGGTGACCATGGGGAAAGCAGGTAGGATCTGGAAATTGTCACCAAGCCTCAGGCAGGTGATTGTCCTCAACTCTCCCAACTACCCCCCCTCCAAAAGTTTGTGATCTTTTCTTTGCCATGCTTGGGCCAATCATGAAGATGAGAATGAAGGTGTTTAGGAATTGTGGGCAATTTGAGTCCCCTCAGCCAAGCATTTCCAGGAACCAAAGGCTTATGGCTGCACAATAGGGAATCTGACGACCCAAGGTGGGTGGATCATTGGAGGTCATCCAGTCTAACTGGCTCATGTTACCTATGAGGACACTGGGGCTTAGAGAAGGCAGAGCACCGGCTAAAATTCACACAGGAAGCTGATGGCAGAGCTGGCATTCAGACTGAGATCAGCTGACTGCCCACCCCATTCTATGTCTGTAAAGTTGCCCAGGGGACTGATCAAGGGACTGCATACGACATGAATTTCCTCTAAGTCATTCCCTCTCCCTCCACTTTCCCTTTCACTCCTTTCTTTCTTCTCCATTTCTGCATGACACTCTTTGCTCTCCATCCCCATACCATACAAGGTCTCTTATTTGACTCTTAACAATGGCCTTGTGAAGCAAGTGCCTTTGTAAGCCATATTTTACAGATAAAATAACTGAAGCCTTAAGATAGGAAAAGGTCAGCCAGTGAAGCTATGTGGGGCTAGAACCTTGCCCAGCCTTCTGACTCTAGGTTTCAAGGCCTTGTCTGCCTTAGTAGATGCCCTTGCACATATCAAGAGACTTGTTTCAGCAAAATCCATCATGCTCACTGCCAACTTCCTAGGAAAGCTTTCTTCCAACCACAAAGACTCCTGGCTCCCTTTCTCCTACGGATTTCCCCTTTCATCTCAGGATGACCATGGATGACCAGGTACCCTCCAAACTGGAGCATACAGGGAGGCTGGGGCCCAGACTCCAGGCTGGAGGCACAGGTGAGGATGTGGGGTCTCCCAGGTCTGGACATCCTCAATCTCAACCAGCTCAGTGCAGCTGCCACTTGACAGGTGCTGAGCTAAATGCTTTGCAGATATTATCTCAAGTTCATGCCCACCATGCCCAATAAGGTCAAAACCTCCACCGTTTTGCAGTTGAGGGCACAGATTCAGAAGGGGAAGGGGGCAGGAACACAGGATCCTGGGGATCCGAGGCCTGTGGGGCAGGGGTCTCAGAACTCAGCAGTTCCTCCCTTTCGTCAGTGGTGGGGATCCCAGGACTGCAGTCAGGAGAGGACTGGGGGTGGGGTGGAGAATGTTCCTCACGGGGAGGCAGGGGATCCTGGCTCCTCCACAGTTAGGAGTAGGGGTCATTGTGCCTTTCGGGAGGCAGTGGGCGGTTGGCTGGAGGCCCAGTGTTCTGGCTGCCAGTCACTTGATCTTCTTACTTTTCCTGTCAGTGAGGAAGCTGTTTACCCCCAGAAAGTCATTTATTCCCTGATAAGATCAACCTCATTGTTAAAAAGAATTCTCACTTCCTGCCCGGGAGGAAGTGAAAGGCAAAATTCCAGCACTTGGAGCCCCATAAACAGTCAGTGTGCAACAGGCTGTAGAGAACACTGTCCAACAGCCCCTATCTTCGAACTGGGGAAACTGAGGCCCCAAGGGAGGGAGAGTTGGGGAAAGAGTCAGTGGCAGAGCTGAACCCAAATCCAGCCATCCTGAGCTGGCCAGCCCCACATCACTCTGCACCCTATCAAAGCACCCTGCAATTCCCTGAGCTGGCTTTTGATTTTAAGATTCCACTTGCCATCCTAAGAAAACATGCTAACAAAACATTTTGACAATATTTTAGTGTAACACTCTAATATACTATTATAACATAATATTCAAATACTACGTTCTGGCACAGCTTAATATTCTACTTCAACATTTTAGCGCAGTTCTAACCCACATTCTAATCTAACACTCTGAAGCAACATACTATTCTAATACATAACATTATATAACGTCCTGCTACAATATTATAAGACACTGTAACACAACATTCTAATCTAAGGATATGACATTTCTGTATTATTTTAACACAATTCTAACGCAACACTCTAAAATAACTTTCTAAGTTATTACTCTAATACTGAGGACTCTGAAAGCCTAAGCCTCTGATTTCCACTAGACAAGGTGACACTGAGAGCCCCAGTCAGGCTGACATGCTCATGACCTAGATACAGACCAGGCTACCTCCCCCCTCATCTGGCCATGCTCGGTCTGCTTCCGATCTGTGAGGCCAGAGCACCCCTTAGCTCTGGGGCCCCCAGGATCCAGGTGAAATGGACCCAGCTGCCCAGCCTCAAGGCACAAGGTGGGGCTCCTTGACCTCTGATGGCTACCTCTCCCCTCCACCCTCCAAGCCCCATGTTTCTATGGGCTGGGGTGGAGTGGGGGGGTGGGTGAGGGAGAAGGAGGGAGAGACTTGTTCTGATCCCATCTGAGCACACGGGGACAGGTGAAGACAATCCCAATATTTGGATCAGGTTTTTCTTGCCAACTTCTACTTGGGTTACTAAGACCAGGGGTGAGAGGATCTGCCTGGAAGATATAGCCAGGATGGAAGAAGAGAATCCGGACCTCAAAACAGCATTAACGGGGCTTCCCTGGCAGCGCAGTGGTTGAGAATCTGCCTGCTAATGCAGGGGACATGGGTTCAAGCCCTGGTCTGGGAAGATCCCACATGCCGCGGAGCAACTGGGCCCATTAGCCACAACTACTGAGCCTGCGCGTCTGGAGCCTGTGCTCCGCAACAAGAGAGGCCGCGATAGTGAGAGGCCCGTGCACCGCGATGAAGAGTGGTCCCCGCTTGCCACAACTAGAGAAAGCCCTCGCACAGAAACGAAGACCCAACACAGCAAAAATAAATAAATAAATAAATAATGCTTTCACTAGTTTGAAATGGTGGCTTTATAAAAACAAAACAAAACAAAACAAAAAAACACAGCATTAACTCCTTCAGGTCTGAGGAAACCAGGTTGCTGGAGCTTAAGGATTGGTGAGAGTAAGAGTTTCAGAACTTCTCTTAGCCAAGGATCCATCTGTTCACCTAGAATCATATGCTGGCTGCTCCCCCTACCCCCAGATTTCCCATGATTCATTCCCTCACTTTCTTTTGGTCCCTCCTACTGCAATGTTACCTCCCTAAGCAGCCCTCTATGACCAAGAGTCTTAAACAGCAGCCCCCTCTCGTTGGGCCCTCTTCCCTGAGAAGCTCTCCTTCAGTACATACCCCTGCCTGATATGTATTTCTGGTGATTTGTTCATTTGTCTCCTCCCCCAAACCTGTGGTTCTCCAAACATCACTGCACACTGGAGTCACCTGGGGAGCTCTTTAAACTCCTGCTCCGCCACTGCAGACCAGTTGAAATCAGATCACTGGGGTAGGGCCCAGGCATCAGGGATTTTTTTAAAGCTCCCCAAGTGACTTCAATGTGCAGCCAAGGCTGAGAGACCCTGAGTTAAAATGTCAGCCCCTGGAGGCGAGAATCTCGTCCATCTTGTTAACAGTGTCTGATGGATAGTAGGTGCTCAGTAAGTATCTATTAAGTGAATAAACAAATTCAACACAATATTTCCATTTTAAATCTTTTACACGTAGAAAAAAATTAAAACAGTACAAAAGGTTTCCCAATGAAAGGTGAATTTTCTCCTTCACTAGGCTAAGTTGAGTCTCAAAAGGCAAAGCAGCATTAACCTGTCCCTACACCCCACCCCCCAAAAGAAGAAAGGGAAGTGCATTCCCTACAGAAGGCATAACATGTGCAAAGGCCCTGAGCATTATCTCTGGGACTCTCAACATTTCTGCCTCGGAGATTCTTTTACCGTCTCAGGATCTGTCGGCCTATGCCACTCACGACCTTGCCAGGGCCCTTCCAGAAGCCCTCCCCAGGAGTTCAGCTTCTCCAAGTTTCTTTCAAGCCTCAGTTTCTTCTTCAGTCAATGGGGGTGATTATCCCCATAGCCTCCTAGTTGGGGAGGGTGGTGGTGGTATTCTGAGCATATATTGAGAAAATAGATGTAAAGTGCTGTGTGTCATAATGACTGAGAGCCCTCTCTGTGCCAGGTGTGAGCCTTGTTCTTTAGAAATGCCACCTCATTGAATGTATACAACAACTATAGGTGAACTATTATTGTGCCATTTTGCAGTTGGGGAAACCGAAAGTCAGAAAGGTGGAAGACTTATCCAAGGTCATCCAACCTGGAACCAAACCCAAGAAATGTGTTCATCTCCAAAGGCCGTGGAAGCCTCAAGGCCTCTCGACCCCACAAGTACCAGGTCTGTAGAATTTAGGAATTCCCAACTCCATGAGTACAAGGTGGCCAGGATACAGCCGACAGCCTGGTTTCATGATTTATTTCACTCCCATCCAATTGTTTACCAAAGGGAGGGGTGTGTGGGGGGGGGCTGGTGGCTAGGAGCCTGGGCTGCCCAGTCACGGGGTGGGCTTGTCTGATCGCCAGCCAATCCGGGCTGCCGGAGCTGGCATTGGAAAGGCCCTGGCCCCATCTTGCCAGGACACTCTATCTTTGTCCTGCTGCACAAAAGAGGCTTTGTCTTGCCCCAGCAGTGCTTATTCCACATGCTCCCGACTGCCCCAGCCCCTCTGCCTTGAGAAAGGCCCACTTTGTCAAGTCAAAAGACTAACTTGTTTCTTTTTCATCAAAATGTGTTGACTGACCTGGTTGATTTATCTTGGGAAAGTGGTGAGTGAGGAAGGGGAGTGAGGTGACAGAGACCAGCACAGCCCAGAAGGCCGTGTAGTCCAGCCTGACTTCAGGGTGGGCACCCAGAGAGCACCTGGGACAGCGGGATAGCCACACACTGAATATGCTCTCAGGGAGTCAGGACAGTCCCCCAAGTTCAAGCAGGGATTCCACTATTAGCAATTCATTTCTTTGGCTTCAACCTTTGAAAGTAGCTAAAAAAATAAAAATAAAAACTTCATTTGAATGAGACTGCTCTGTTATCACACCTGAGCGTGAATTAGTTTTCCTGAGAATAAGGGTGAGTCAGTAGCAAGAGAGAGCAAGCAGCAGAAAGGGGGCCACTAGGAGCCCAGAAGGAAGGAGGAGGGTTCTACTCACAGATAAAATGGGATTAAGTAAGTGAAGAGATATAAGTAGATGTTTTCTTTGGTAATTTTTCCCTGAAATCAGTCCTCTCCCTCCACATCTACCAACTCCATTGTTCAGTCTCTTCATTCACTCATTCATTCATCTATTCAAGAAACATTTGTTGAACACCTACTCTGTGCCAGAGATTCCTTCAGGCGCTGGGGCCACAGTGCAGAATAAGAACCCCGCCTTCAGGAGGCATGCACGCTATGGGGGCTACAATCAGTAGACAAGCAAGCAGATGAATTAACACACTTATAGAGATGGAGCTATGAGCAGTGAGGAATAAGGCAGGGCGGCTGGAGAGTGGCTTGGGTGGGGGAAGAGCTGCTTTGACCAGGCTCCCTGAGGAGGGGACGATTGCCTGCAGTGGGAAGATGGAAAGAACCAGTCGTGGGGAGGCCAGGGGACAAGTGTTCCAGTTAGAGGGAACAGCACACAGGGAGGCTCTGAGGTGGGACTGACATGGAATCTTCCAGATGCACCAGAAGGCCAACATGATTGGAACCAAGTGCCTGAGGGGGAGAGTGTAGGGTGAAGAATCCAGAGGAGCAGGGCCAGGTCCACAGGGCTTGGTGGCCCTTAGTTATGCTTACACTCAGATTTTTATTCGGTGCAAGGGGATAATGTGATCCAACCTTTATTTTTAAACCCTCCTCCCCCACCCCCCACAAGCATCAGGTGAGAACTGTCAGTGGCTGGGCCCACGGGGGTGACAGTGGTGAGGGGAGAGTGGACAGAATCGAGAGATATTTTTAGAGCTAGGACATAGAATCTGAATGAATGAATGGATGGATGGATGGATGAACACTTGAGGTGGGAGATGGGAAACGTAGGTTCTAGTTCCCATTCTGCCACGGAGTTCCAATGTGACCCTGGGTGAAGCCTTTCCCCTCGTGGACCTCAGTCTCCCCATCTATGAAGTAAGGCCCAGGGAGGCTGGAACAGCTGACACTGAGGTCTCCTGCAGTGGGGACAGCCAGCCTTGGGTTCCTGAGCCCCTGATGCTCTCAGAGGCGGGGACTGTGATCCAGTTACTAATCCAGTCCAGCCTCGTTGGCCCAAGGGCAGCTGTGGAAACCTGGTGTTGATGCGGTGACTCATGCTTGATCCCTCTGCTGTCAGCAGAAACTGGGACAGCCAGTGGCCTGAGATTCGCCCGCAGGCTCAGAAGGGCTGGCAGGATGCCACCACACAGCTGGGGGAAGCAGCAGGCTGCCAGCACTGGGCTTCCTGAGCCCCTCTGGGAACGTTTTAGCCACTGTGGCCACCATACCTTCCCACCTGGCCCAGGCTTGGCACCGGGGGCTGTACCCAACATCTGTGAGCTAACAGGAGGCGCTGGCAGGAGAGCACGGCCTGCTGTGTGCCCAGTCAATCCCCTCTCTTGGTGAAGTAGACATTTCTACCCCCATTTTATTGACAAGGAAACTGAGGCCCAGAAAGTTGTAGGTGGCAGAACCGGGAGTCCTACTAGATTTGACTAATTTCTTGCCTTGTTGCTCTGATCTGCCTCCTAAGTGTGGAGAGAACAGGAGTGAAAAGGAAAGGAAGAAAAGCTAAATATATTTTAATAAATATAGAAACTCAAAGTCACACCTCATATTTAACTGTGGCTGGGGACTTTCAAACAAAAGCTTCTTCTTTTTACAGCCTAAAGTGCATCTTTTTGCAGTGTCGATAAGCCACTTGACCATTGTTCACAGCTCTTTTGCTGCTCATTTATTCATTTGCACTTTCAGCAAATATATGAGAGCCAAGGATTCTGTGAGGCCCTGATGAGGGGGTCACGGCCATGAACAAAAAGTGACTTAGTGCCTGCACTCACTGGCTTATAAAGTATAGAGGGTGAGACAGATATTAACAAAACATTTTGGAGACTCTACAGTCATTTTCTTGTTGTGTCTTTAAGTTACTTCCTTCTCTGAGCTTCTCTCTCCATAAGGCTGCAGTAAGGATTAGATAAGGTATTGCCCAGCCTACTGTATATGCTCATTAAATGCTAGTTGTTGTTCTTATCCTTTGCTGTGAGTACCTTCAACAGCTTACCAGCTGACTGTGTGAGCGGGGTCCACTGAGAAGCAGATGTCAAGATTGGATTGGACAGGCTAGAGATTTCGAGAGGGAGCAAGAGAAGACACGGAGAGTCTTCAGACTGGAAAGATACAGGTCTGACACTTGGGGATGGGGAAAGGGAGAGAAGGCAGGTTGGGTCGGCAGAGTCTCAGTCTGCAGCTTGACTCCAAGAAAGTTTCCGCCATGCTGATGGGGAATCCTTGAGCCAAAGTCATTAGCAGAAGGGTTCTGCATCTCTGCAGGATGGCCTGCTTCAGTACCCCTGCCATGCTCAATCCCTGGCTGAGAGCAGCCCACGAGAAGCAGGGGCTCTGCAGGAACAAGGTGGCATGTCCCAAGGGGCAGCAGCTGGAGCTGTCAGTCAAACCCGCTCCCTGCAGCGGCAGACCTGAGTGGTGCATTTTCACGGCTACCACAAAATCCAGACTTGGCCCTGGTGCCAGAGAGTCTCCAAATCCCATGCCAGCCCATCAAAACGACTTAGCACAGCGTGCTGTGCCCTCCGCGTGATTAAGTTCACTGGCTAGGGGAACTTTGGGGAGGGTGCTTGGCCAATGTCAAGCACATACCCTGGACAAGTTTTAGACTGTACAACGTGGAAAATATGATGGGAAGTAGACCAAACGGGGGCCCATTTGGACCAGACGCCGCTGACTTCAGAAGGGGAAGTTGGAACTCCTCTTGCAACAGTAAGGAGAACCCAAAAATACACCAGGGAGACAGCTGCTGAGAACCCTTGCTGTTCTGGGGAAATGAACTCTGGGGAGGGCTCCTCCCACCATGGAGGAAAGGTTGCTGGGGTGCTTGGGTCCCACCCAATCGGAAGGGACTTGTGTTTCTAGAGAAACTTCCCTGCTTAGTGAGGAAAGGGACCTTTTCACTCATCAGGTCCAACCTTCTCGTTACACAGATGGGGAAATTGAGACCCAAATGGGGACAAGAGCTGCACAAAGTCCCCTAAGAGTTCCAGGCTCTTCACACCCTGTTCTCTGGGGCAACTGCGCTGCCACCAGAGGGGGAGGGACTGATACTCTCAGGCATTAGTCAGCTCGTGGTGGTTAAAAAAAGAAGCTTCGGGGGCTTCCCTGGTGGCGCAGTGGTTGAGGGTCCGCCTGCCAATGCAGGGGACACGGGTTCATGCCCCGGTCTGGGAAGATCCCACATGCCGCGGAGCGGCTGGGCCCGTGAACCATGGCCGCTGAGCCTGCGCGTCCGGAGCCCGTGCTCCGCAACGGGAGAGGCCACAGCAGTGAGAGGCCCGCGTACCGCAAAAAAAAAAAAAAAAAAAAAAAGAAGCAGCAGCTTCGTGGCACTTGTGAGGAACACATCCCCCACCTTCGGGTGCCGGGGGGCTGCCGCCTCCCCTGAGCCAGCAGTTGTGTCCCACCACTGGGGCGGGGTCATCAGGCACAAAGGAGGAGCAGCCTGGAAAGGGCAAGGACCCCCACTCCCGGGAGGCCTTCCTTCCACCTCACAGCTTTGAAACGGCGATAAGGACACAACCCCATTGGCAGTCGTGTTTGTGACGTCATCACTCTTGCTACTGGCCCAGGGATGTGGGGACAGCCGTTCACATCCAGACGCTCCACCTCCTGGCCATGAGAGGACATAGCAAGCATAGGCCTGGCCAGAGGAGTGGCCTGTGTGCAGGTGAGAGGGCCTAGGGACCTCAGAGGTCCCTGGCTTCATCCCCCACCTCCCACTGCGTGGATGGGAGAGCTGAGGCTCTTGGAGGGCAGTGGTAGTCTATTGTCACATGACAAGTTGCCAGGTCTAACCCCAGGCCAGGGGTAATGCCAGAAAACCCAGTGATGCTTAAAGAGCCTGCCCATGGGGAGTGGGAAGAGTGATGGTTACCGCTCATTAGTGCTGACTCTGTGCCAGGCACAAGTTACGACTCCTGCAATCCTCGGTAATTCTACGAGGCAGGTATTACTCTGAATCCCATCTTCTACGTGAGGCAGTTTAAATGAGGTGCCAAAGGCCACAGAGCTGGAAACTGGTAGAACCAGGACTTGAACCCAGGCAGAAAGACTCCAGGGCCCAGGCAGTTAACCACAAGATGTCTGCCTCCTGTTGAACAGGGGAAGACAAAACTCAGCTAATAATAATGATTGTTTACTTGAATCTGCCATTTATTGGCACTTATAATGGAACGTGCTGTGCTAAGTGCTCTATATAAATGCATCCATTCACCCAATAAACATTGGGCATCAATGTATGTCAGACACTGGGCATACAGCTGTCAAAAAGAGGGTCAGGATGCCTGCCTTCCTAGAGCATATGTTCTAATCTTCACATGTGGGGGGTAGTTTTATCCCCATTTTTTGATGAGACACAGAAAAAGGATGTCACTTGCCCAAGATCGCATAGCAAGGAGTAACAAAGCCCACATTTGAGCCCAGGCCTGGCTGAGGCCTCATCCTCTGCTTTTAGGGACTCTTTTCCAGCAATATCCCCAGAAGGGACTAAACCAGAGATGGCTGCACCGATGTATGTCCAGGACTCATTTCCTCTCAGAGCCCCTGAACACACCATCCCACTCAGCCTTAGCCTCGGTTCCCAGATGGCAAACGCACTAATGTCCCCTTCCTCTTCAAGCTGTTGTGAGATTCCTTCCTTTCTCCCTCCCTCCCTCCCTTCTTTCCTAAAACTAATTATGATGCCTCCTGACATTGTACGGACATCACAGTTTATGAAGCCCCTCCTCTTCTTCTGGAGGTTATTTTTGCTCAATTGTGCAGAAGAGAAAACCCAGGGGGTCAGAAAGATGAAGTGATTCACCCAAGGTAGTGAGTGGATCAGAATTGGAGCCCAGACATGTGTGCCTCAAAGTGATCCAGTCAGTGTCCTGGCAGGGTCCTGGCAGGAGCAGATGGCACTAGCCAGTTGAGTCGTTTGCTCCTAGTTTCATAAAAGGATGATTTACAAGGGGATGGGCAGGGTATAGGAACTCACAAAGGTTAAGGCAGTACCCCAGGGCTGGTGCAAATGGATTTATTATCAACCTAAAGGGTGAGGGGAGAGAGAAGCTGCTGTCGTCCCAAGACAGAAAGCCCCCTGACAGCAGCTGTGGCCTTCAGTTGGGAGACATAGCCCATCTGAGATGACCCTTCCGGGAGAGAGCTGGGGAATAGATACCCCAGCCTCACCTCCTCCCTTCAACGTCCTACCAGTGCTCCCCATGGGCCAGGTCCAGCTGGAGGCCAGAGGACAAGGGAGGTCATTGACATGGTCCCTGAAGGCCAACCTCCCAGGACAGAGAGTAGGGAGAAGGGTGGGAAGAGGGCCCAAGAAGGAAACCACAAGATCTCCAGCCAAAGTAAGGTGTGCTTTCCCTAGTTACCACCCTGCCCTTGCATGGGCAGAGCAGGCTCTGTTTCCCATACCAGCAAGGCCACTAATGCATGTGTAAGAGTCAGTATGGCTAGCTCATGACTCAGAAACAACTCCCGATTCTCAAGGCTTCATACGGTGGAAGGCTTATGGCCTGCGAGCCGGCCACTTGCTTTGGTAAATGAAGTTTTGTCCAAACGTAGCCACAAGCACTCGTTGACGCCTTGTGCATAGATGCTTCCTAGCTACAACGGCAGAGCTCAGCGGCTGCAGCAAGCCTAAAATATTCATTTTCTGGCCAAGAAATTTGCCAACCTCTGGCTTAAAAAAAACAAAGGTTTGTTTCTTACTCATGTTACGTGTCCATCTGCAGTTGGCAGGGCCTCGGCTCCATATCGCCCTAGTCAGGCACCCAAGCTGGCTAGCCCTCCCGTCCAGAGCCCACCAGTCTTCCTGGCAGAGGGTAGAGGAAGCAAACCCTCCCCAGCTCCAAGGTTTCTACCAGGAAGAGACGTGCCTCACTTCTGCACATAGATCTTTCACTAAATCAAGTCCCATGACCATGTCTAACTTCAAGGGGGCAGGAAAGCACTATCCCTCCACGTGCCCACACAAGGAGAACCAGAAATAAACAGCAGACAGCACCCCTGACAACCACAGCCTGTGAACATGCCGAATGGGGGTAAAACAAAGAAATGAGACTCCGTGAGTTGCAGCAAAACGCACCATACTTCCTGCTGGGCATAGGGCTCAGCTAAGCCAGGCAGGTTCAAGCCTGGGGGTGGAGAAACTAGAGAAGACAGACATGGCACCCCAGCCTTGCTCTCCAGCTTTATTATGGTGTCTAGGGAAAAAACCTTGAGATCAGAGGGGCCCTGGGTCCTTTCCTTGGGACTCAGCTTTGAAAATGTGTATGGGGCGAGGGATGGGGCAGTCTTGGGCCTAGACTCCTAGGGGCTCCCTTCTCTCCCTATCAGGGACCAGAAGCTGGCCAAAAACCCAAGAGATCTTGTCTCAGTTGCTGGCTTTATGACTAGACACCTTCCAGCTGTGTGGACTGGGCAGGTCACCCCCCCTCCCTGAGCCTCCATTTTCTCAACTGTAATAATCACGTCACCATGTGGTCCTCAAAGTGAGGTCCTGGGGACAGCAGCATCAGCATCGCCAGGGGACCGATTAGAAATTCAAATTCTCGGGCCCCACCCCACATACACTGAATGGAAATTCTGGCTGTGGGGCCCAGCATTCTGAGTTTTAACAAATCTCTCAGGTGACTCTGGTGCTCGCTCAAGTGTGAGAGCGGCTGGTAGAAAGTGAGACTTAAATGACTTGAGATATGCAAAGCCCAGGCATGAACCCACTTTCCCTGCAGCTTCCCCACCTCTGTACCTGACAACTCCATTCTTGCTCAAGCCAAAAAGCCCACAGTCATCCTGGATCAGAGTTCTCCTACCCCAAGCCTGCAGCTGAACCTTTAAAATGTATCCAAAGGGGCTCCGTCGTCACCACCCCCTCCACCCCAGCCTCCATCGTCTGACACTCACATACTGCAATAACTTTCCAGTTCACCTTCCTGGTCTCGCTCCCTGCAGCAACCTCCTCAACCCCACCTGCCCGAAGCATCCTCTTAAGAACGAAATCAGATTATTCCACTCCTCCATTCAGAACCTCCGATGATTCCAACTCACTCCAAAGAAAATCCTACTGGACGCTGCTGGTCCGATACCCACTGACCCCTCTACCTCCTCCCCGCCACCTCCCTCCCCTCGCTTGCTCTGGCCCAGCCACGAGTCCCTGCCCTCTGCTCCTCCAACATGCCAGACACGCTCCCACCTCGGGGCCTTGGCTCTGTTGCCTCTGCCACAAACTCTTCTCTGGATATCCTCACGTGGCTCACACCCTCACTTCCTTCAGATCACCATTCGAAGGTCACCACCTCAGAGAAGTCTTCTCTGACCCTGCCATCATGCACTGTCCCCACCTCCTGCTCTGTTTTTCTCCATAGCACTTATCAGCACCTGACATACATCTCTGTTGTTTCCCTATTTATTGTCTGCCTCTCCCCACTCAGAGGGAGGTCCGTGAGGCCAGGGACTGCCTGTTTTGTTCACTGCTGTATCCCCAATGCCTGGTATATTGCGTGCACAGAATAGGCCCTTAATAAATATTTGTCAAGTGAATGAATGAATAAATAAATTTTTAAAGCAACAACAATCACAAACAGGTAAATGCTGTTTCCTCTCCCTGCTCCTACTGTCAATGCTTTGGCCCAGGGCCCAGGCTGCATCCAGCATGAGGCTGCCCCATGGGCACTCTGAAGAGTTACGCTACAGAAAGATCCCAGGATTAAGGACTGGAGCTCTTGAGTACCACTCTGGAATCAGCAGGCCTGTGTTCATATATCTGCTCTTCCACTGTCTAGCCCTGTGACCTGGGGCAACTCATATCACTTCTCTGGTCCTCAATTTTCTCATCTCTAAAATGGGGATGGGGCTTCCCTGGTGGCGCAGTGGTTAAGAATCCGCCTGCCAATGCAGGGGACACAGGTTCGAGCCCTGGTCCGGGAAGATCCCACATGCCACAGAGCAACTAAGCCCATGCGCCACAACTACTTAGCCTGCGCTCTAGAGCCTGCGAGCCACAACTAATGAAGCCTGCACGCATGGAGCCCGTGCTCCGCAACAAGAGAAGCCACCGCAATGAGAAGCCTGCACACTGCAACAAAGAGTAGCCCCCGCTCGCTGCAACTAGAGAAGAGCCTGCGCGCAGCAACAAGGACCCAACTCAGCCAAAAATAAATAAAATAAAATAAATAAATTTTTTTAAAAATAAATAAAACGAGGATGATGCGAATAATGTGTACCTTATACCTTAAAGGGCTGCTGCAAGGACTAAATAAGGGGCAAGTGAAGAGTGCAGCACTATACTTGCTACCAACTAAGCACTCATTACATAGAAATTGCTATTGTTTTTCTTTCTTCTACCCAAATAGCCAATGGCCTGAGGTATTTGGGCAGCAGGAGGGTTTATTAAGAGTATAACTGGCTTCAGGGAGAGGGGGCCTGGGTTTGAGTCCTAGGAGCCGCCATCTTGCTATGTGACTTTGCATGAGTCACTAGTTTTCTCTGGGCCTCCATGTCTCCATCTGAGCAGTGGGAGTAAGAGGTGTCGCAGGCGGTAGTCTCGATGGTCCTTGCAGCTTCCTCCCCAAGTCCTTCCGGAGAAACAGCCCCTAAGGCTGGGCTCAGCGAACCCTCTGTGTGGCCCACACCGTGGAGGCCCCTGGGCTGAGCGGTCTGGCTCAGCCACACGCTGTCCTCTCTCACCATCTTCACTGGCTCTGTGGTGGGGGAGGTGGGGGGGAGGGGCCGACAGGGACAAGAGGCAGTACCAGGATGTGGCTGAGAGGACCGGAGCTCCAGGTCTAAACTGGAACTCTACCTCTTGGGGCAAGTCACTTAACCTCTTGTGCCTTGGTGTCCTCGTCTGTAAAATGGAGATAATTGATTGGGAGGATGAAATAAATTGCTATGTGCAAAGTATTTAGACAAGTGCTTGGCACAGAAAACAACTATAATTATTATTAGCTATTATTATTACTAATAGCCACAGCCAGTCTTTGAAGACCAGGCCCATGCTAAGTGTTTTACAAACGCTGATCTGATTCTCACAAAAACCATATGACAATTTTGTCACCATTTTAGAGTTTGGCTCAGAGACTTAAGCCACTTGCCCAAGGTCACACAGCTTTCAGATGGAGCTGAGTTTGAACACACTGCTCCCTCAAGCCAGCCACTCTCCATGCTGTTTCCCTTAGCTCTCTGTTTTACTGATGGGAAACTGAGGCTCAGAGAACTCAGTCTGGGCTGGAGTCCTGCTGGGCCTTTCACCAGGGCATTCCTGAATCCAGGCAACCTGGTACCTGGAGGCAGTGCTATGGGGCCATTCTCACTTTCATTAATGGAGAAGGAAACGGAGGTTCAGGAGACAAAGGAGCTCTCCAAGGCCACTCAACATGCGGGCAGAGACAGGACCCAGGTCTGGTTGCCTACTAGCCGGATGGCAAGGCCTCTGAGGAAAGAGATCCCAGCACCCACTTGGGCAGCAAGCCCCTCCTTCAGCCCTGCAACCCCCTCTCCTCCTCCCATCCCTCTGCTTTATGACCTGTTTTATGAGCCGGCCTGGCAGCTTCCACGTTGCCATGGGAACCAGCCCTGTGCAGGCTCCTGGCAGCTCTATCTGAGATTGGCAATTTCAAGTCAGGAGCCAATCGTGGGGTGGGGGTGGGGGCGCGTCCAAGGAGTGGGGTCTATGGGACCCCAGGGATGCGTGGTGCCTGCCTGCCCCTTTGCTCTGCTCCAGCTCCCGTGTGCCAAGGAGCTCAGGGACTTCACAGCTGGGAGATCATGTTGCCGCTGGAGCCCTGGAGGGGACTGGAGCTGGCTGGGAAATGAGATGGGCCACCAAGTGGGGTCATGGAAAGCTAACAGAGCTAGAAGGGAGGACACACATGCTCAGGAACACACAGAGACACAAGGACAGACAATACAAAGGTCCTCACAATGGTATACATAGACACACACAGACTCAGACACACACACAGAAGCGGAGATATGCACACAGCAGCCACAGGAAAAGACATACATAGACACGCAGAAATCCAGAGGGATGCTCGGGTGCCCAGACACACAGACATCCAGAGACATACAGAGGACACCCAGAGACACATGTAGGCACACACAGACACACAAAAGGATATACAGACACACACACCTCACCAGCTCTGTGAGCCAGGCACACTGGCCAACCTCTCCAAGACCTAGTCTTGCAAAGTGTCAAGTGGGTATCATAATCCCCAGCTTGTGAGGATAGGGGAGGAGTAAGGGGCAAAGGGGCTACAAGTGCTTACCTGTCTTCATTCATCTGCTCAAACTATACAGACTGAGCACCTACTATGTGTCAGGTATCTCCTCTGAGCTGCAAGAGAGCTAACAAGGACCAGCTTAGGAAGCTCACAGGCTAGTCAGGGAGAGAATAAACATAAACACACAAACAAAACAGTTTTAAATTGTGATACTTGCCATGGAGACAGTAAAACGAAATAAGAGTGACTCAGCAGAGAAATGAGTTAGGGTAGTCAAGGAAGGCTTCTCTGAGGAGGCAATATTAGTCTGAGATGGATGTGATGGAGCTGGCCATGCAATGGTGTAGAAAAGACCAGTCCAGCCAGCAGGAACAGCACCTGCAAGGGCCCTAAGGTCCAAAGGCAGGGCTCCATGGGTCCAGGGAGCACCAAGAAGGCCAGCGCAGCTGCAGCAGAGGGAGAGGGGCAGGTGGTGAGTCTGAGGAAAACTGGGGGCCAGATCAGGCAGGGCCTTGAAGGCCAAGTTATGGACCGTGGGTTTCATTACACAGGAGGTGGAACCCACTGAAGGCTTTCCATCGGGAGATGACCTGGTCAGAATTGCATTTTAATAGGCTACTTGGGCTGCTGGAAGGAGACTGCCTGGATGAGGCAAGACTGAACATGGGGAGACCAAGGTGGGGCTGTGGCAGCATCCAAGCGAGGGATGACTGCAGGCTGGACCAGTAATGGCAATGGCAGTAGAGAGAGATGGTCCAAGAAGTCACACATTTAATGCATTTTTATTGGGTTTCTACACTGTTCCAGGCACTGGAGACACAGCAGCAAACAAAACAGACCGAAATCCCTGCCCTCTTGGGGTGTAGGATCTAGAGGGAAGAGAAAGGTCAATGAGTAAATAATTATAATAGAATACATCAGCAGGTGGTGGTGGTACTGAGTGCTATGGAGAAAAACAAAGCAGGGAAGGGAGGGGTGGGGAGGTCAGGGAGGGATGAGCCGGTTTGCAGGTTTTTTTGTTGTTGTTTTTTTTGTGGTACGCGGGCCTTTCACTGTTGTGACCTCTCCCATTGCGGAGCACAGGCTCCGGATGCGCAGGCTCAGCGGCCATGGCTCACGGGCCCAGCCGCTCCGCGGCACGTGGGATCTTCCCGGACCGGGGCACGAACCCGTGTCCCCCGCATAGGCAGGCGGACTCTCAACCACTGCACCACCAGGGAAGCCCCTGTTTGCAGTTTTAAACCTGAGTTTTGGGGAAAGCTTCACTGAAAAGGTGACATTTGAGCAAAGACCTTAAGGAGGTGCAGAAGTGAAATTGGGGGTCAGGGGAACAGAGAATTCCAGGCAGAAGGAACAGCAAGTGCAAAGACCCTGAGGCAGGATCATTCCAGCGTGTTTGAGGAAAGCAAGAAGGTCCATGTGACTGTGGTGAAGTCAGATGTGGGGGGAAGCAGGCAGATCACTGCAGGGAGGAGAGGAAGGAGAGAGGAAGGAAGAGAGGGTGGGGCTGAATGGTTGGGAGAGATCACAGGACCTGGATGCCTACACTGGGGAGGGCAAGAGCTCCAGGTCACCATGGCCCATCTCCATTCTGCCCAGGGGGCCCTGGCTCAAGGAAACAGAATTTCCTCCATTCATCCCCAAACCTTCATCAACCAAAAAGCAGAAAAGTAGGGGGAGGAGGGAAAAGATGTCTCCATGAAAGGAAACCAGTTAGAGGGTACCCTCATCCAGGACAGACTCCTGCCCAGGTCAGAAGGAACTTCTAGTGGCTTTGTCAGAACTCCCACTGCCCTCAAGAGCAAAGAGGGAGGTAGTGGCAGCCACATCGTCGGAATCAGGATGACCTGGGTGGAGCCTGCCTCCAGAACAAGTCACCCCATTTGCTGCTGGCCTGACCCTACTCTCCCTGGGGAGAGTAGGAGTGTGTACATACAGGACCTGACCCAGGAGTTCAAGGAATGCTGGTCACTCACATTCATTCTCCTGAGCAGGTATCTTAAGGTGGACTGGGTCTGGGGGTGTGACCTCCATGGACTGGTCTGATGGGGCTTCAGAAGGTACAGAACAGGGCGCATGGGCCTCAACAACTGGTCTTCGGGCTCCCCACCCTGCCCAGGGACACCCCAGCCTTGACACAGTGCAGCAGGTTGTTCCCAGGGGTGAGCCCCTAAGCTGCAGGTGAGCAGAATGGATTTCCTGCGTGGCAGGTGGTTAATAAGGGTACTGCCTCCCATGGCTCTCCAGGGCCCAATGCCCTAGGCTGGATTTCAGAATCATTAGCATCTTGGAATAAACACCTCTCCGCTGCCCAGCCCTGACTGATGGGAGCGGGGGTGCTGGAGGGGGACTCCCAGTGCCATGGTCCACCCACCAAGGCACACGCCGGTTCAAGGCAGCTGGCTGAGAAGCCCTCCCTCCCTCGCATTCCTATCTGTCCAGAGGGGACCATAATCCTTGCCCACCTGCCTCCCAGAGCTGGGTGAAGTGAATTAAAGGATGGAAGTGAAAGTGCCTGAATCATTAAAGAGTCAGGCAGGCCTCTGCATGCCACCTGCAGGGATCCAAGGTGAGTGAGGAAAAGTGCCCTGTGCCTCCTGCCCCCCACCCACTTCTGCCCTTCCCTGGGGCCCCTCCCCCAGCAGCCCAGGGATTCTGTTCTGTAAGATACTAGATCAGAGAATGACCATAGGATCCAGCAATTCCACTTCTGTGTATAAATCCAAAAGAACTGAAAGCAGGGACTCGAACAGGTATTTGTACGCCGTGTTCACAGCAGAATTATTCACAACAGCCAAGAGGTGGAAGCAGCCCAAGTGTCCATCGACAGATAAAAATAGGTAAATAATATGTGGTCTATACATACAATGGAATGCTATGCAGCCTTAAAAAGGAACTTCTGACACCTGCTGCAACGTGGATGAACCTTGAGGACATTATGCTAAGTGAAATAAGCCAGCCACAAAGAGACACACACTCTGTGATTCCACTTACATGAGGCATCTAGAGTAGTCAGATCCCTAGCGACGAAAAGTAAAATGCTGGTTGCCGGGGTAAGGGGGTGGGGAGTATGGGGAGTTATTGTTGAATAGGTACTGAGTTTCAGATTTTCAAGATGAAAAGTGTCTGGAGATTGATGGTGGTGGTGGTGGTTACACAACAGTGTGAATGCACTTAATGCCACTGAACTGCACACTTAAAAATGGTAAATTTTAAATTATATATATTTTACTACTATAAAAAATTGCGTGCACATACACACACGTGCAGACACACACACACGCACCACCACCACCACCACCACCACCACCAGATCAAGCCTCTGCTCAACATCTTTCTGTGGCTCTCACCACACGTCCCACAGCTCCCCATGCTCTGCACCCCAATCTCTCTGCCCAGTCTCCAACCCCTCCCCTCGCTCATCCACTCCGGCCCCACTGGCCTCCTTGTCCTTTTTCCAACCCACTAATTTCATACCAGCCTTAGGGCTTTGACACCCACCGACCCTTTTGCCAAGAAGGCTCTGCCCCAGAAATCTACAGATCCTGTCCCTCCTCATCCTCCAGCTCTCACGTCAAATTCCACCTCCTTAGAGGTGCCCCCTGACCACCTGGACTAACAGCGCCCCCAGCCCCACTCCTTTAATTCTTTACCCCTTTACCTGAATTTATGTCTCTTCACAGTGTCAATCACCACCTGAAATCACACTTTATACTTATCCACTCTCTACTTGATTAGAATGTCAAGTCCGGAGGACAGGAATCTCACGTGAGTAGCCCTAGAACAATACGTGGCACATAGTAGGTGCTCAGTAAACAGCTGTTGCATGGATGGAGGGTGGATGTACAATATTTGTTTATGACATACACATTTTGTTATGTAGGTGCAGACCTGGAAGTATTCCCACAGGCCTACAGTGGTGAACCAAGGACAGTGGGCAGAAGGGGCTGCGGGCCATGCCTGGCAAAGGACCTTCCGTGGTTTACTCAATGCACCCAGGTATTGCCTGAGACTTACAGTGGAGATTATGGTCATGTGGTACCTCTGAAATTTTTTTTTTTAAAGAGCTCTGAGATAGCGATGCTCTGTCCCACGTAATAAGTGTCCAAGTGTAATATTCTCACCTCACCTCCCAGCAAGTCCTCAGGTTGTTGCGATCACCCTCATTTCACAGTGAATCTCATTCTCCATCCCCCTGAGGGTCCCTGCGTTCCTGTTACACACCAGGAGTGTGTAACCATTCTCGGCTCAGAGACACCACAGTGTAGAAACAATCCTGTCTTCACGGAGCTTTAGTGGGGAAGCAAGCAATAAACACATAAGTAAAACTTGTCTGCAGGGGAAGGACACTATGCATGATGTGAGGGGGTGACAGGTGAGAGTAGGAGATCAGGGAAGGCAGTGGAGGAGGGGCTGCAACTGAAGGAGGGAGACCAGGCAAACCTTCACTGGGAAGGTGACATTGAAGCAATGACCTGAAGGGGCCAAGGAGGGAGCCATGTGGATCCGTGCGGGCAAAGGTAAGTGCAAAGGCCCCGAGGCAGGAGCATCCCAGTCCCCTGCATGCTGGAGCACTAGCCAGGAGGTCCCTGGGGCTGGGGGTAAGCTTGAAGGAAGGGAAGCACAGAAACGTGAAGTCCTTTGCCTCACAAGGAGGAAGGCAGCCTGTCTGACTGTAAAGTCAGGGCTCTTAACTGCAAAGGGCCTGACACTAGTCCTAGAACAGGAAGCCGTAGGGGTTGAGCACGTCTTAGGTGCCAGGCACTGCACTAGGTGCACTGGGGAATCACAGGGGTGAAGCCCCTTCTCCTGGGGCTGCCGCTCCAATGGAGGGTGGAGACGAGCCTGTGAGAAGTCAGCAGAGAGCCAGGCGGATTTCTACAAGAATCACATGATTGTTTTTTCCATTTCTGTGTGTGTTGAGGGGGGCACACGTGCACACAGCATGCGTGTGCCTACCTCCAAGTGTGTGTCTGCCAGAGCCCACATGCTCCCGCACAACCGTGCAGGGGTCTCGAGTTAGATGGCAGTGTGCTTAGCCCTCTTCATCTGGGTGAGTGTGCGGGAGTGGGCTCCTTGTGTTGCCCTTTGTGTTCACGAATCCTGGAAGGGCTCCAGGTCCACCCTGGGGCATGTACCTGTGCCTGCACATCTGAAACTGGGAGTGTGTCACTGCACATGTGTGTCTGGGTGTGTGCAGTGGTTCTGTCTCCGGAGCATGACTCCCTGGGTTGGAATCTAGGTTCTGTCATTTATTTGGTATGACCTTGGCAAATCACCTAACCCCTCTCTGCCTCACTTCCCCATCAGTAAAATGGGGACATTAATAAGACATACCTCATAAGATTGTTGTGAGGATCAAATAAATTAATATATGCAGAATGCTTGGAACAGCACCTGGCAGATGTGAAGAGCAATGTGTGAGCTGTTATTACATCAGGACTCTGCATGTGTGCATCTGAGTGCATGTCCTGTCTGTGTATCTGTCTGTGGGCACAGCCTCAGTCTTATCCCTGCATTTGTTACCTTCCTCTCTGGCCAATGAGAGAAAATGTGCTGGCTGGGGTGGGGGCCTGGGGAACGACTGGCAGGAGGGGGTTCCCACCACAACCTGGCCAGCTGGACTTTTCACAGCCCAGCGACTCTGTTCCTCTGAGTGGCCAAGCAGCTAGACGGGCAAGCAAAGGAGGGGCCCCTCCTCTGGGTTTCCCCAAGCGTGTGCTAGAGCCATCTCTAGTCCTGACCATAGGGCCTGGACTTATATGTCTGATGCCCCTCAGGATTGGGGGATCTCAGAGGGCAGGGCCATGTCTGAGCCACCTCTGTGTCCCCACGTCACAGCATTCACTCTTAGTGACAGCTGACACTCACTGAGAGCTTGGCTGAGTGTCAGGCCCTATACTCACACATGGCCTAATTCTCTGAGTCCTCACATTGGTGTATTGAGATAGGTCCTCCCATTATTCCCACTTTACAGATGAGGAAATTGAGGCCCAGAGAGATGAATTGCTTACTAAAATCACACAGCTGGTAAATGGAGAGGCCAGAATTCAAACCAGGCTGTCCGGCTCCAGAAGCTGTAATCTTTTATCATGTCTCTTTTACTGAGTTAAATATACTGAGTTAAATTTACTAAATAAGTATATATTAAGTGAGTGAATCAACGAACAAGAAACCAAAGAATGAAGTTTAGCGTGGAATGAAGAGGCTAAGAATAAGTGGATAGTGATTCTGGCAGAGGAAGGGACCAGCTTGGCTCCCTGCTGGGAGGCCCTGGGGATGGGAGAGGAAGGTGGATGGGGACAGATGGTGGGGGTCTGGAAGACCAAGCAGAGGGGCTTGAATCTGAGCTGGCTCTGCTATTCTGAGACCTGGCCACAGTGAAGTGCCATGGGGACAGGCCACCTGGATCCTTCCTTGTGGATAAATTGGTGAGCTGAGTCCAAGCCTCTAGGAGAGCTCATGGTTGAAGGTGGAGTAACAACAGAGTTGGTTAGAACAAAAGTCCTGCTGTCAATCTGAGGTTGGAACCACAGTGCCCTTGCTTCCTGGCCAGGGGACATTGGGGCAAGTCAGTGAGCTTTAAGTTTCTCATCTGAATCAACTTGTTGAAGAGATAAAAGTCATTAGCCCAATGCCTGACACAATAAATGTACTCAATAAATAATCATTTACTGTCTAGCAAGAACTTTAAAGTAACTATAATAAGTTGATCAAAGGATCTAGTGGAAAAGGTGAACAACATACATAAACAGATGGGGAGTTTAGGAAGAGATGGACACTATTTTTTAAAAAAGAGCTGACTGGAAATGCTAGAGCCATGCTAGAAGAGAACCTATCAGAGTGGAAGAGTTCTTTTGATGAGATTATAAGCAGACTATACCCAGGAGAGAAAAGTGAACTTGATGGTGGGTTAAGAGTAATTCTCCAAACTGAAAATAAAAATTCATAGTGCAGTCTTCCCAGATTTGTTAAGACAGTTGAAGCCCAGAGACAGAAACACGATGCTCAGCGGTATCATTCCTTCAGTCATTTAACAAATATGTATTGAGCTCCTAATGTGCATCAGACAGTGTTTTCAGACTAGGATCTCAACAGTGATCAAGAGGACAAAGGTCCCTGCAATCATGGAACACACACTTCAGGAGAGAGACAGACTAATAAATAAGTAAAACATATAGTTTGTTACATGATGATATGTCCTGTGGATAAAAACACAGGAGGAGGTCAGGAAGAGTAGAGAGAGATACAACTTTAGATAGGATGGTCAGGGAGTCCTCAATAGGAAGGTGACATTGGAGCAAAAGTCTAAAGGAGGTAATGGAGAGAACCATGTGATGATCTGAAAGAGCATTCCAGGCAGAATGGATGGCTGGTTCAAAGGTCCTGGGGCATGAATGCTTACAGTAAGTTAGTGGAAAAACCAGAAGGCTAGGGTGGCCAGAGCTGAGTAATCAAGAATGATAGGAAACAAGGTCAGAGAGGTAAATGGGAGGTGGGGGCCACCAGTAGGGAAGCAGATGATAATGTTGGGATTTCTACTTCAACTGTGAGTAAGATGGGATCCATTGGAGGATTTTGGTTGGAAGAGTGGCAGGATCCCTCTGTGTAGAACGGACTGGAGAGGGCCAGGTGGAAGCAGGGAGGCCAGTGGGAGGCCTCCAGTAACTATCCAGGTAATATTATAGCACCTGGAACAAAGCTGATGGCAGAGGAGGCAATGGCAGGCTTCAGATTGGGGGTGCATTTCGAAGGATGGGCTGATGTCAGGAGAGTTGTAATTGTTATCGTTGCTGTCATTAGGGCCCCTCACAAGCTTTCTCAGGGAGTCCCCACCCAGACAAGCAGGAGCAAAGGTGCCCACCTGGTCCCTCCTGCCAGGAAAATCTCATTGATCTTGTTGGGTGGCCAATTGCCAAGAACCATCTCCCGGCGCTGGGTGGGGCAGACGCTTAGCCCCCGCCAGGGAGCCCCGGGCTAGAGGCAGGCTTAGGTGTGCTCTGCGCAGCCCCAGCTCCACAACGGCAAGGCTGAGTTGTTTACTCAGAATCAGCAAAGGTCAACAGCAGATTCATCTGAGGAAGCTGGTCCCTGCAGTGCCAGGCAGCCCCCTTCTCCCCCTAAACCGTCACGGAGAGAGGAAGCGGACAACCTCTCCAAGACACCCCAAAATGCTCAATTCCCGGGCCCCTCCCCCTCCTTCTCCACAGCACTGCTCAGTCTGGTCCCTGCTCCCGCCTGGCTGGCTGTCACGGGCTCCTTGCTGGTGCCTCTGCATCCATCCCACACTCTTCCATCCATCCCACCCTCTTCCATCCATCCCACTAAGGGCACTATGGGCTTTCTGAAAAATACATCAACAGCATGGAATCCTCTTCTCACTTTTCTATGCTCGGCAAACTCCTACTGGTTCATCAATGCCCTCTTCTCCAGAAGGTCTTCCTCGGCTACCCCCAGGCTGGGTTCTCCTCTGACTCCTACAGCTCCTGTGCTCACTGCTCCTTATTCCATTCACATTGTGTTACAAAGACTAGACAGGGACTTCCGGGTAAGATGGCGGAAGAGTAAGACGCGGAGATCACCTTCCTCCCCACGGATACACCAGAAATACAGCTACACGTGGAACAACTCCTACAGAACACCTACTGAATGCTGGCAGAAGACCCCAGACCTCCCAAAAGGCAAGAAACTCCCCACATACCTGGGTAGGGCAAAGCGGAGAGATTCCCGCACAGAGGATCGGTGCCGAGCGGCACTCACCCGCCCGAGAGGCTCGTCTGCTCGCCCGCCAGGGCGGGCAGCGCTGGAAGCTGAGGCTCGGGCTTCGGTCAGAGCGCAGGGAAAGGACTGGGGCTGGCGGCGAGAACTCAGCCTGAAGGGGGCTAATGTGCCACAGCTAGCCGACAGGGAGTCCGGGAAAACTCTGGAGCTGCCGAAGAGGCAAGAGACTTTTTCTTCCCTCTTGGTTTCCTGGTGCGCGAGGAGAGGGGATTAAGAGCGCTGCTTAAAGGGGCTCCACAGACGGGCGCGAGTCACGACTGAAAGCGCGGAGCCCAGTGACGGGCGTGGGACGCTGGGGCTGCTGCTGCCGCTGCCAAGAAGCCTGTGTGCGAGCGCAGGTCACTGTCCACACAGCCCTTCCGGGAGCCTGTGCAGCCCGCCACTGCCGGGGTCCCGGGATCCAGGGGCGGCTTCCCTGGGAGAACGCACGGCGCGCCTCGGGCTGGTGCAACGTCACGCCGAACTCTACCGCTGCAGGCTCGCCCCGCACTCCGTGCCCCTCCCTCCCGCCCGGCCTGAGTGAGCCAGAGTCCCCGAAGAGGCTGCTCCTTTAACCCTGTCCTGTCTGAGCGAAGAACAGACGCCCTCCGGCGACCTACACGCAGAGGCGGGGCCAAATCCAAAGCTGAGACCCAGGAGCTGTGAGAACAAAGAAGAGAAAGGGAAACCTCTCCCAGCAGCCTCAGAAGCAGCGGATTAAAGCTCCACAATCAACTTGATGTACCCTGCATCTGTGGAATACATGAATAGACAACAAATCATCCCAAATTGAGGAGCCAGGAGTCAGTGCTGTGCCTCTGAGGTGGGAGAGCCAACTTCAGGACACTGGTCCACAAGAGACCTCCCAGCTCCACATAATATCAAACGGCGAAAATCTTCCAGAGATCTCCATCTCAACACCAGCACCCAGCTTCACTCAACGACCAGCAAGCTACAGTGCTGGACACCCTATGCCAAACAACTAGCAAGACAGGAACACAACGCCACCCATTAGCAGAGAGGTGGCCTAAAATCATAAAAAGTCCGCAGACACCCCAAAACACACCACCAGACGTGGACCTGCCCACCAGAAAGACAAGATCCAGCCTCATTCACCAGAACACAGGCACTAGTACCTTCCACCAGGAAGCCTACACAACCCACTAAACCAACCTTAGCCACTGGGGACAGACACCAAAAACAACGGGAACTACGAACCTGCAGCCTGCAAAAAGGAGACCCCAAACACAGTAACATAAGCAAAATGAGAAGACAGAAAAACACACAGCAGGAGAAGGAACAAGATAAAAACCCACCAGACCTAACAAATGAAGACGTAATAGGCAGTCTACCTGAAAAAGAATTCAGAATAATGATGGTAAAGATGATCCAAGATTCTATTTCCCAGATCCAAAATCTTGGAAATAGAATAGACAAAATGCAAGAAACAGTTAACAAGGACCTAGAAGAGCTAAAGATGAATCAAGCATCGATTAAAAACACAATACATGAAATAAAAAATACTCTAGATGGGATCAATAGCAGAAGAACGGATAAGTGAGGTGGAAGATAAAATAGTGGAAATAACTGCTGCAGAGCAAAATAAAGAAAAAAGAATGAAAAGAACAGAGGACAGCCTCAGAGACCTCTGGGACAACATTAAACGCACCAACATTCGAATTATAGGGGTTCCAGAAGAAGAAGAGAAAAAGAAAGGGACTGAGAAAATATTTGAAGAGATTTTAGTTGAAAACTTCCCTAATATGGGAAAGGAAATAGTTAATCAAGTCCAGGAAGCACAGAGAGTCCCATACAGAATAAATCCAAGGAGAAATACGCCAAGACACATATTAATCAAACTGTCAAAAATTAAACACAAAGAAATCATATTAAAAGCAGCAAGGCAAAAACAAGAAATAACACACAAGGGAATCCCCATCAGGATAACAGCTGATCTCTCAGCAGAAACTCTACAAGCCAGAAGGGAGTGGCAGGACATAATTAAAGTGATGAAGGAGAAAAACCTGCAACCAAGATTACTCTACCCAGCAAGGATCTCATTCAGATTTGATGGAGAAATTAAAACGTTTACAGACAAGCAAAAGCTGAGAGAGTTCAGCACCACCAAACCAGCTTTACAACAAATGCTAAAGGAACTTCTCTAGGCAAGAAACACAACAGAAGGAAAAGACCTACAATAACGAACCCAAAACAATTAAGAAAATGGGAATAGGAACATACATATCGATAACTACCTTAAATGTAAATGGACTAAATGCTCCCACCAAAAGACACAGATTGGCTGAATGGATACAAAAACAAGACCCATATATATGCTGTCTACAAGAGACCCACTTCAGACCTAGAGACACATACAGACTGAAAGTAAGGGGATGGAAAAAGATATTCCATGCAAATGGAAACCAAAAGAAAGCTGGAGTAGCAATTCTCATATCAGACAAAATAGACTTTAAAATAAAGACTACTAGAAGAGACAAAGAAGGACACTACATAATGATCAAGGGATCGATCCAAGAAGAAGATATAACAATTGTAAATATTTATGCACCCAACATAGGAGCACCTCAATACATAAGGCAAATACTAACAGCCATAAAAGGAGAAATCGACAGTAACACAATCATAGTAGGGGACTTTAACACCCCACTTTCACCAATGGACAGATCATCCAAAATGAAAATAAATAAGGAAACACAAGCTTTAAATGATACATTAAACAAGATGGACTTAATTGATGTTTATAGGACATTCCATCCAAAAACAACAGAATACACATTTTTCTCAAGTGCTCATGGAACATTCTCCAGGATAGATCATATCTTGGGTCACAAATCAAGCCTTGGTAAATTTAAGAAAATTGAAATTGTATCAAGTGTCTTTTCTGACCACAATGCTATGAGACTAGATATCAATTACAGGAAAAGAGCTGTAAAAAATACAAACACATGGAGGCTAAACAATACACTACTTAATAACGAAGTGATCACTGAAGAAATCAAAGAGGAAATTAAAAAATACCTAGAAACAAATGACAATGGAGACACAACGACCCAAAACCTATGGGATGCAGCAAAAGCAGTTCTAAGAGGGAAGTTTATAGCAATACAATCCCACCTTAAGAAACAGGAAACATCTCGAATAAACAACCTAACCTTGCACCTAAAGCAATTAGAGAAAGAAGAACAAAAACATCCCAAAGTTAGCAGAAGGAAAGAAATCATAAAAATCAGATCAGAAATAAATGAAAAAGAAATGAAGGAAACGATAGCAAAGATCAATAAAACTAAAAGCTGGTTCTTTGAGAAGATAAACAAAATTGATAAACCATTAGCCAGACTCATCAAGAAAAGAAGGGAGAAGACTCAAATCAATAGAATTAGAAATGAAAAAGGAGAAGTAACAACTGACACTGCAGAAATACAAAAGATCATGAGAGATTACTACAAGCAACTCTATGCCCATAAAATGGACAACCTGGAAGAGATGGACAAATTCTTAGAAATGCACAACCTGCCAAGACTGACTCAGGAAGAAATAGAAAATATGAACAGACCAATCACAAGCACTGAAATTGAAACTGTGATTAAAAATCTTCCAACAAACAAAAGCCCAGGACCAGATGGCTTCACAGGCGAATTCTATCAAACATTTAGAGAAGAGCTAACACCCATCCTTCTCAAACTCTTCCAAACAATATCAGAGGAAGGAACACTCCCAAAGTCATTCTACGAGGCCACCATCACCTTGATACCAAAACCAGGCAAGGATGTCACAAAGAAAGAAAACTACAGGCCAATATCACTGATGAACATAGATGCAAAAATCCTCAACAAAATACTAGCAAACAGAATCCAACAGCACATTAAAAGGATCATACACCATGATCAAGTGGGGTTTATTCCAGGAATGCAAGGATTCTTCAATATACGCAAATCAATCAATGTGATACACCATATTAACAAGTTGAAGGAGAAAAACCTTATGATCATCTCAATAGATGCAGAGAAAGCTTTTGATAAAATTCAACACCCATTTATGATAAAAACCCTGCAGAAAGTAGGCATAGAGGGAACTTTCCTCAACATAATAAAGGCCATATATGACAAACCCACAGCGAACATTGTCCTCAATGGTGAAAAACTGAAACCATTTCCACTAAGATCAGGAACAAGACAAGACTGCCCACTCTCACCACTCTTATTCAACATAGTTTTGGAAGTTTTAGCCACAGCAATCAGAGAAGAAAAGGAAATAAAAGGAATCCAAATTGGAAAAGAAGAAGTAAAGCTGTCACTGTTTGCAGATGACATGATACTATACATAGAGAATCCTAAAGATGCTACCGAAAAACTACTAGAGTTAATTAATGAATTTGGTAAAGTAGCAGGATACAAAATTAATGTACAGAAATCTCTGGCATTCCTATATACTAATGATGAAAAATCTGAAAATGAAATCAAGAAAACACTCCCATTTACCATTGCAACAAAAAGAATAAAATATCTAGGAATAAACCTACCTAAGGAGACAAAAGACCTGTATGCAGAAAACTATAAGACACTGATGAAAGAAATTAAAGATGATACAAATAGATGGAGAGATATACCATGCTCCTGGATTGGAAGAATCAATATTGTGAAAATGACTCTACTACCCAAAGCAATGTACAGATTCAATGCAATCCCTATCAAACTACCACTGGCATTTTTCACAGAACTAGAACACAAAATTTCAAAATTTGTTTGGAAAAACAAAAGACCCCGAATAGCCAAAGCAATCTTGAGAACGAAAAACGGAGCTGGAGGAATCAGGCTCCCTGACTTCAGACTATACTACAAAGCTACAGTAATCAAGACAGTGTGGTACTGGCATAAAAACAGAAAGATAGATCAGTGGATCAGGATAGAAAGCCCAGAGATAAACCCACGCACATATGGCCAACTTATCTTTGATAAAGGAGGCAGGAATGTACAGTGGAGAAAGGACAGCCTCTTCAATAAGTGGTGCTGGGAAAACTGGACAGGGACATGTAAAAGTTTGAGATTAGATCATTCCCTAACACCATACACAAAAATAAGCTCAAAATGGATTAAAGACTTAAATGTAAGGCCAGAAACTATCAAACTCTTAGAGGAAAACATAGGTAGAACACTCTATGACATAAATCACAGCAAAATCCTTTTGGACCTACCTCCTAGAGAAATGGAAATAAAAACAAAGATAAACAAATGGGACCTAATGAAACTTCAAAGCTTTTGCACAGCAAAGGAAACCATAAACAAGACCAAAAGACAACCCTCAGAATGGGAGAAAATATTTGCAAATGAAGCAACTGACAAAGGATTAATCTCCAAAATTTATAAACAGCTCATGCAGCTCAATAGCAAAAAAACAAACAACCCAATCCAAAAATGGGCAGAAGACTTAAATAGGCATTTCTCCAAAGAAGATATACAGACTGCCAACAAACACATGAAAGAATGCTCAACATCATTAATCATTAGAGAAATGCAAATCAAAACTACAATGAGATATCATCTCACACCAGTCAGAATGGCCATCATCAAGAAATCTAGAAACAATAAATGCTGGAGAGGGTGTGGAAAAAAGGGAACACACTTGCACTGCTGGTGGGAATGTGAATTGGTACAGCCACTATGGAGAACAGTATGGAGGTTCCTTAAAAAACTAAAAATAGAACTACCATATGACCCAGCAATCCCACTACTAGGCATATACCCTGAGAAAACCATAATTCCAAAAGAGACATGTACCAAAATGTTCATTGCAGCTCTATTCACAATAGCCCGGAGCTGGAAACAACCTAAGTGTCCATCATCAGATGAATGGATAAAGAAGATGTGGCACATATATACAATGGAATATTACTCAGCCATAAAAAGAAACGAAACTGAGCTATTTGTAATGAGGTGGATAGACCTAGAGTCTGTCATACAGAGTGAAGTAAGTCAGAAAGAGAAAGACAAATACCGTATGCTAACACATATATACGGAATTAAAAAAAAAAAAAAGTCATGAAGGACCTAGGGGCAAAACGGGAATAAAGACACAGACCTACTTGAGAATGGACTTGAGGATATGGGGAGGGGGAAGGGTAAGCTGTGACAAAGCGAAAGAGAGGCATGGACATATATACACTACCAAACGTAAGGTAGATAGATAGTGGGAAGCAGCCACAGAGCACAGGGAGATCAGCTCGGTGCTTTGTGACCGCCTGGAGGGGTGGGATGGGGAGGGTGGGAGGGAGGGAGATGCATGAGGGAAGGGATGTGGGAACAGATGTATATGTATGACTGATTCACTTTGTTATAAAGCAGAAACTAATTAAAAAAATAAATAAATAAACTTAAAAAAAAATGGATAACCAGTGGACCTACTATATAGCACAGGGGACTCTGCTCAATGTTATGTGGCAGCCTGGATGGGAGGGGAGTTTGGGGGAGAATGGGTACATGCATATGTATAGCCGAGTCCCTTTGCTGTGCATCTGAAACTATCACAACATTGTTAATCGGCTATACTCCAATATAAAATAAAAAGTAAAAAAAAAAACTTTCCCCTATCAGCTATTGGTTTACCTTGAAATTCAGTCTGTATAGTGAGGGGAGTTTGGGGGAGAATGGGTACATGCATATGTATAGCCGAGTCCCTTTGCTGTGCATCTGAAACTATCACAACATTGTTAATCGGCTATACTCCAATATAAAATAAAAAGTAAAAAAAAAAAAAAAAAAAAAAAAGAAAAATAAAAAAAAAATTAAAAAAAATAAAACAGCAAAAAAAAAAGAAAAAAAGACTAGACAAACAGGCAGGCGTGCCCCTGCCCACCATCCACGGCAGACATCACTGAATGGTCAAGGCGCTCTTCTGCACTGAGCATGGATATGGCCTCAGGATCACAGCATTCTAGGACTAACGTGCTAGAAAGAGGTGAACAGATAGGATAAAACCTTTTATTTCATCTCCAATTGTTAATCATATGCACTACACACACACACAAACACATACACCCACACGTGCACGCACCATCACCTTTAGACAATTGCTTTCTGGAGGGCAGAGTTAAATGTCCTATTCATCTCCCTCTCTCTCTAGGACACCACCGAGGGTCTGGTACTGAGGAAGTGCTCTCAAAGGCTCATCCTACACCAGCCCTGACTGTGGCCTGGGACGGCTCGGAAGAACATCACGGACAAACTGGCCCTCTCTGCACATTTCAGATGAGACAACTGAGGTCTGGAGAAAAGGCATCGGCCCAAAGCCACCCAGAAAGACAAGCTGCACCACCCAGGACTAGGACCCCAATCACCTCCACCTCCCCTGCCCAGCTGAGGCTCTCTGTGCTACACTGAGCTTCCTGGAACTTCCTTTGGACCAAATTCCAATTAGCATTTGTGTCTGATCTCTTTGACATTGGGCCTCCCTCGGAGGAAACACACAGACCTTTGGGGGAAATTTGAGGGAATCAAAACCTTTACCCTTTCTCCACTCTCTTCGTAACTTTGTCTACATTAACTGTTAATTTCCATCTCATGTTAAAAGCCAAGGTCTATAGTGTAGGGGTTAGGCTTGACAGGTCCCAGTGATGACCCATGTCCCATAATAAAAGCATTCTGGGGACAATATGTCCTGGAAATGCTATGTGAGATCTTCCCCATTGTGAAGCTTCACATTACACATTAGCATATATGTAAAAGAATCTAACTGAAGCCAAAAAAAAGAAAAAGCTTGTCAAACTTTGCTTAATCTTGTTCTTTAAAGTTATTTAACCACACAACTTTTTTTTCAAAGTTCTTCTTTGCATCTCTATCAGTTATGATTCTTTGAGTTATATCAGAAACCTCAACTGAGCTCATTTAATACAACAAGGAGAGTATGTTAGCTTTTGTGACTGAAAAGTCTAGAAGTAATGAGGGCCTCAGGTATAGGTATAGATCAAGGCCTTGGCTCCATTTCTTGGGAATTCCCTTTAGATCTCTATTCCCTCCCCTGTGCATTTGTCAGCTTCATCCTCAGTTTGGCTTCCCTCATGGAAACAAAATGGCTGCAGCAGATCTGGGCATCACATCAGAGTACCCCATGGCACAGAGGAGGAGCCTTCTCTCCGCCCCATTATGGACTGGATGTCCTCACCCTATTTAGACCAAGTGTTCATCCCTGAGCCAATCACCAGGCAAGAGGAATGAGCATCATCCAAGGAGAGGCCACCCCAAGGATGAACTTAATGTCTTCCACACAGCCCATAGCAATGTCCCCTCCCTGTTAACACTCATCCCACCCACCCAGACCCCATTTTTCCCAGCTAAGAAAACTCTGATTTTTCCCATGGCACTGGTGTTCCACTGTTCTCAAGGAGAATAGGTCCCTACCTGAGCCCTGAGGGTGAAACTTGATTGTTCCAAAGAGCATATAACCTTATTCCTCTTCACCAGCAAATTAGTTCTGGAATGGCTGTATGACTTGGTTCTGGCTCATGAGATGCAAGCAAAACTCTGCTAGGTGGGGCTGCTAGGAAAGCTTTTGCCTTTTTGATGTAAAGAACAGACCTGGCTGGCATATCCCTTTGCCCCATTACCATTCCTTTTTCTTCAAACCTAGAATGAGGATTTGATACCTGGAGGTGTGGCAGCCATCTTGGGACTATGAGGCAACAACCATGAGAACAAATGCCGCTGTGCCAGAGATGGCAGAACATAAAGATTGAGGCTGAGGCACAGACAGCATCATTGGGCAGCTGTGCATACCCTGGACTGCTATTTTAAGTAAAAAATTAGAAATTCATATTTGTTTAAGCCAAAGGCATTCTTAACTGACACAAAGCCAAGTCATTTTTTGCAAACTAGGACTTGTGAGAGCATAAAGACACAGCCTTGGAGACACAGCTCAAGTTTAATCAAATCCCAGATACTTTCTGAAACACATTCTGCTCCAGGGATGTTTGTGAGAGAACAGATCATCCAAGCCTTCCACTCCAGCAGAGAGTTGAGTAGGGTGTCAGGAGCCACGAAGCAGCAGGCTACAGAAGGGGGCCACTGCCTTACCTACTGCCATTGCAGGGCATCCCAGGGTTGCTTTGGGGCTTATTTCAGAAAGTTTTAGTTATGACAACACAAAAGCACATTCTTGAATCCAGATACCAAGTTGGGGTTCAGCAAAATCCATCCATAGCCTCAAACTTATCTCCCCCTTCCGTCCCAGTCATCTTACTTCTAGAATCTCCCTTGAGAAAATAACCCAAAATCAGAGGAGAAAAAGCCAAGAACCTGCCATCATAGCCACATATACAATAGCAGGGAAAAGAAAAAAAGAAAACTAGATAAACATAAATGTCCTAAAAGAGGGGAATGATTAAGAAACTAATGGACTATTACACGGACATGAAAATGATGTTTACAAAGTTTGCAATAGCAAAGGGAAATAGTCATGATATTTGTTAATAAAAAAGCCAGTTCTAACATCATATATATATATGGTATGATCTCAATTATATAAAAGTTGCATTGGAAAAAATAAACCAGGAAAAAGTGTACTGATGTGTGAACAGTGATTGTGCCTGGTTGGGGTATCATGGGTACGTTTTGGGGGAATTTCTCCTGCTGTTCTCTATTTTCCCATTTTGCCTATATGTTCTACTCTTGTAAGCAGAAAGAATAAAATTGACTTTTCTTTTTAAAGCTTCCAGGACCCTCTACTGTGTGAGATCATTGTTGTCATCTCCCCTCCAGTAAAGCAGATAATCAAGGGCTTCCTAGAATGGGTGACCCCCTTCTGCACTGAGCCAAAATAAAAACAGCTTCCAAACCTGGTGTATTTGATTAATAGCTTGAAATTGTTTCAACAGGCAAAGGGAGTGGTGGGAAAAGGGGAAGATCAACACCCTATTTTTAAATGGTGACGTGAGCTCACAGGAACTAAAGGCAAGAAGAGGTACACACCATTCCAGGCCTTATGCAAAGCTATGCAAATGAGACACACTCCCTGGCTAAGCAAGTATTCTGGGTCTGAGTTCCCACCTGGAATCCTGGGGCTCACTGAGCTGAGCGGGAAGGGAAGAGGGAGAGGAGGGACTAGTGATGACCATCATTCGTTGAACACCTACGAAGTGCCCAGCTTGCAAAGCATTTTCACAGACTGCAGCACTTCTGACCCTCACCACATCTGTGGTGTAGGTAAAAAAATCATCTCTACTTTGCAGATGCATCAAATGGAGTTCACAGAGGCAACAGCCAACTCCAAAGCTGGTGGTGTTCGTGACCAGGCTAGGCAGCCCTGGGGAACAAAGGGTGGGGCAGCTCTGAGAGTGTCCGTCCTCGATGGGGAGGAGAGGAGGGGAGAAGAGAGATGCAGGCTGCTGGGCGCCCACGGAGCACAAAGGTCCAGAACCCCTGGATGCAATGCCATTAGACTTGCAGGTGGGATGCATGCAATGACCTCGGTCCTCACCTGGCCTTTGTGCTCTGTATGCCTTCTGCCTGGAACACCCTCCCTCGCTATACCTCCTCAGTCAGCTTTTCGCTCCAAGGTCACCTTATCAGAGGGGCCTCCTCTGACTACTCTACCTAAAAGAGCATCACCTGCCCGTCTCTCCCACCCGCAACATCTATACCCTGCCCTGCCTGGTTTCTTCTCATAGCACTTATCACCTCTCTGACTTACATAAATGTTTGCTTATGGCAAGAAAGTGTGCTCCATGAGAGCAAGGAGTTTATCTTTGGGGTTCACTTCTGTGTTTCTAACACCTGGTACATACTTGATATTCAAGGCATATGTGTCAAAAGAATTAAGGAATAAATAATGAATGAATGAATGAATCTCAACTGCTCCAGGACCAAGTTACACACCTTAGACAATGATCCAACAATAATAACATCATTATTAATGGTACAGTGTTATTATAACTAACATTTCTAAGCACATATTTTTACATTCCTTTCCTCATTTAATCCCCACATCAATGATCCAAGCCAGGAAACATAATTATCCCCATTAGACAGCTGCAGAGACTGAGGCTCCAAAAAGTCAGGTAAACTGCCCAGAATCAGAGAAAGTAACCAGCAGAGCCAGGTCTTGAGTCAAGCATGTCTGATTCTAGAACATATTCCCTACCCACTACATGGTGCCCCAGGTGAATGCCACCCAATGAGAGGGCAGGTGCTACCTCTGCATTATTCATCACTGTATTCCCCGTGCCTTGCAGCGAGTAACTTGCCCTGGATGAGTATTAGTTAAATAAATCAATGTTTCTCAAAGCACAGTCCCTGGACCAGCAGCAACAGCATCACTGGGAACCTATTAGAAATGTTGGTTCTTAGGTCCCACGGCAGACCTCCTGACTCACACCAACATGTGCTGGAGCGTGAGAACCACGGGGATAAATGAACGGGGGCCTGCAATCTATTGCCCCATCCCTAAAGCAGGGCTGATCACCCAGTGGGGTCATAGTGACGGTAAAATGAGAATCTCACCCAGCACCGGATCTGGCAGGGGTTCAAGCTCTCCTAATTCCCTCCCACACACAATTGGAGGAAAAGTTTTCAGCTATAATTTCAGGCCTTTGATTTCGGCCTCATCTTGGCCGAGAAGATGCCAGCTTCTCAGGAGGAGCAGAGAGCCGGGAGGATCTAGTATTAATTACCATGTAAGTTGATTAAGAGCCCACAGGGCACTGCAGCTGTGAGGAGCTTGGGAGCGACTCCACTCCTGCCTGGAAGGGAAAATGAGTAGCAACATTATGAAAGGAAATATTCATCCTGTAGCAGCCCTGAGCAAACACCTCCAGGGGTGGGGAATTTTCCTTTCCCACGATCTCTCTGGGAGCAGGGAGCTGCTTCCAGAGCCTGGGGCAGGTTTGTTGGGGCAGGAGGGTGGACTATTTGGCCTCCAACCAGCCTGCAGGCCTGGGGTGGATGGATAAACTAGAGAGCACACGCTCCTCCGCCCAGTTCTAGGGAGCAGAGACGCCTAACCTGGCCCCTTGAGAGAGCAGTTCAGAGTGCCGAGATCTTCCTGAGTTCTTGGGACATAGAGGCAAACTGGATTTACATGTGTCAAATCTCCTAATTTTTAAATCTGTTTAAGACAGATTCTGGGTTGGCAACCGTTCTAGCTACTCAGCTGCCAGTGTCAGGTTTAATCCTTTCCACAACCCCATCTCCATCTTCTCTATGAAGAAAGTAAAGGCCCACCACTCACCAGCGAGTCGGGGTCCAAACCCACCTGTGCTTCCTGAGCCCTTGCTTGCTCCAACAGACCACTCAGGCACCCTGTCCATGTGCCTTTCGGAAAATATTTCAGAAAGTCCGTCCTTGCCCCGTCCAGGCTACACCCCTCCAAACTGGGTCTCACATCAGATACAGCATAGAAACGCTTAGTTCGACAACACATCTAGGTGTTCAGATTTGAACACCTGGCCATCCCACCTAGACTGTATTCCTGGAGGTAATTCTCTGCTCCTCCCAGAACCAAGCGCCCATGAACCAGCTCCACTCTCCCACAGGGCCTGCTTCTTACCTTTGACCCCATGTTTCCCAGAGTGTCAAGTGAGACTCACCAATTACCTCTCACGTTGCACCACAGAACTCTATTCTTTCCTGCCACTGACTAGGCTCAAGCTTTAAGCTAGACTCTACCCTTCTCTGGGACTCAATTTCTTCTCTATGCCAAAGAGAAGAATTCTTGGCTTTGGACCCAAGAATCAAGTTCCTGACCTCATTAGTTCCACAGTTAAGCCACTGACCAAATCATTCCTAAACTCTGAAGCGAGAAGATAGACTTCATCGGTGGTGATGATGACATTGATGATGATACCAGGTAGTAACATTGTTTTGATGCTACCTATGTGTCAGGCACTTAATGTGGATTATCTTGTTTAATCCTCACGCCAACCCTACAAATGAAGTGGTATTGTAAGTGCCATTGCATAGAAGATGAGGTTAAGGCTGAGAGTGGGAAATGAGTCCAGAGCCCACAAGCTCTGAGCCACCACCCTGATGTCCACCCTGCATCCTCTCCCATCGCCCCAAAACATGAGGCTTGCTGGCCCCCTCTAAGTTTCTCCATCTATAGTCAAGACCACACCAGGTCGGAGGCTGGGGGCTGAGCAAGCTGTTCTGTTTCCCAGGAAACCATTTTGAGCCCTGAGGACTTACTAAGGAGTCCATGAGTTCAGGGACGAGATTTCAAACTGGTACAGCGGACCACAACAGATCCCCAGAGAGGGGGTGAGCTCCCCATCCCTGCCAGTGTACAAGCTGAGAAGAGGCAATGAATTTGGGAGAATGTTGTAGCAGGGATTCCAACATCAGATGGGGAGACAGAGGGGATAAGCTAAATCCGTAGCTTTCTGGGAGAAAATGGTAGTGAAGAGGCAGCTGCCTGCGTTCAGATCCTACGTACTTTGCTGTGTGACCTTGGGCAAGTTCCTGAACGGCTCTTTGCTCAATATCCTTGCCTTTAAAGTGGAACTAGTAATAGGCCCTACTTCGTTGCACTGCTGTAAGATTACACAAATTAATATGTCTGAAACATTTAGCAGAGCGCCTGGCACGTGGTAAATCTTTAAAGCATTAACTATCACTTTCAAACTTTTAATTTTAACTTGGGAGTGCTCTTCTAGTCAAAATTTCAGCGGATGCCAATACGGGAAATAGATCAAAGAGAAGCTGCCTGCCTGAGGAGGTGGGGGCTGGGGGCCAAGGAGCCCCAGCGGATCTATCGCCCTTCCCACAACAGTCTGAGCACCACATCAAGGGTCTGTGGGGCCAGTGTGACAACCGCAGCTTAGGCCACAGCAGGCCTTCCGCCCCAGAGGCTCAGAAAAGTTCCCTGCCTCTCAAAAACCATGGCGTTCAACCGCCACATGTCACAGAGGGGGAAACAGAGGCCCGGAGAGGAGTGGGAGCTTACTGAGGTCACAGCCTGTGGAGGGGCGTATTCCCCCGGGAAGGCAGAGGGGCTCCCCAGCCCCCTTCTCAGAAAAAAACAAACACCGGGTCACAGAGGGGCCAGAGCCTCGTGGACACACCCTCCCCAGTGCGGGCCCTCCCACTGTGGGAAGCTGGCTCCGGGGTGACAGTCGTTGCCTGCTAGGAAGTCAGCAACAGGAGGTAATTTCTGGAGAAGGAAGGAGGGTTGGCAGGACACCGGGAGTGAGAGAGGAATGCGGAGCCTGGCGTGGGGTGGCTCAGGCCTCCCAGAGCACAGAGGGGCTCTGCCAGCGCCAGACACCCGGCCTGGGAGGGAGGGACCTGGAGTCAGCAAGCCCAGAAGAGCCCCCAAATTGGCAAGATTTCCCCTCCCCTGGACCCTGCTGCCGTCCACAGCAAGACCCACTCTCAGGGAAGGGATGATCCTTGGCTGCCTGAGGTGTTGCGTCTGAGTCCCATCAGGGGAAGCCTGTGATGACACTCGGGTTCCAGACCCTCATTATACAGAGGAGACTCCAGCCCAGAGAGGGGCAACCGTTTATCCAAAGTTACACAGCAGGTGGGGGTAGAGCTGGGGCCACCTCCTCAGACATTTGGGGTCTTTCAACAATAATGAAAACATTACTGTTTTCACTGGCATAAAAGCCTTATCCTAGGAAGTGTGGTCATAATAATAACAACAATAATTTAAGAGCTACATTTTTTGAATCCCTACTATAGGGCAGGTACACTTCTAAGTTCTCATAAAACAAAGCCATGGGGAAGGACCATGATACCCACGAGGCTCATCAAGATAAGAGGACCTGCCTGAGATCACACAGTTGGTGCTCAGTGGAGCGGTAGTCACACAACCCACATCTTGGTCAATACACTGTGGGGAAAGGGCCTTCCTGGAAGTTCAAGCATTCGTTTGCATGGGTACAGGGAACTTCAGGGCTTGAGGAACCACCCTACAGCTGTTGAAACTATGTGTGGGCAGCTGCTTTCCACACAGACGACAGCTCCTCTCACACTGGCTACCAAAGAAAACCCAGTTTTCTTTGAGTAGCATAAGAGTAGCATAAGACAATGATCTGGCCAATAGATTTCGGTAAAGTCCCAGAGACAGCATTCCTCCACAATTAGAAAGCCCTTTCCTTTGCACTTATCCCTACCCCCTTCTTCCTACATGGAACAAAGACACAATGCCTGAGTCGTGGCAGTCATCTTGGAACCACGAGGCACCAGGAATGAGGACAAAGGGCTACACGCTAAAGATGGCAAAGACACTGGCAAGCAGGACCTGGCCACCAGTGACAGCAGTGAGAGCCACACTGGTCCCAGCAGCCCTCCCTGGACTTCTTGCCATATAGGGCAACAAGCACCAACCGGGTTATACCTCAATAGTAGGGTTTCTGTTATATGTGGCTGAGTATGTTCCTACCCTTCCTAATGATGGGCATGAGATGGGATCCACGGCCTGGCTGACCCCAGACCCACGCTCCCACCATGGAATCACACTGCTTCCAGGGGCCACTCTTTCTCCCTCCCTCTCTCCCCAAATGCACTAGCGTAGGCCTCTGCTTGCATCAGGCTCAGAAAACTGAGCAACTGCCTCTCAGACCACATTGTCACCGGCCACCAGGCCAACTGATGTGAACCCAGTTGAGAACTGTGAGGAGCAGAGTGGGGGGTCTTGCCCTGAACCATGAAGATTCCAGGGTTCCAAGTATCCAGCAAACGGAACCTCCAGGCAGCACATTTGACTGGGCTCACAATTACCACCTGCACCCATCCTTCATCTGACTGTTAAACAAACATGTATGGAGGGCAGGCTGAGTTCCAGGTGCTCCCAGGTGAACTTACCAGCCAAGCCCCGCCGTCAGAGCTCACGTCAGAGGCAGACAGTAAGCAAGTGAGCAATGTGTTCCTCTCGCTGCCACCCTCGCCTCTACAAGGCTCTTTACAGTTTACATTACCTAACTTCGTCCCCTCAACGACCCTGCAGAATAGGGACCATTTTACAGACGAAACAGAGGCACCGAGCGGGAACTTAAGAGGAGACTTCCCCAAGAACACCCAGCCTGTCCAAGAGGCAACAAGATTTGAGCCTAGCTCGGTCTGGCTGCAACTGTCCCCGGCAAGGTGTGTCCTCTGTCCATCAGAACAATCAAACAGGCCCCTGCAGACCCAAAATAAAGTCGGGCTGGGACGCAGTGTTGCCAGCTACACAGCAACCCCCCGCCAGCTTGTGGTGCCTGACGATGCTTTCATTATTCATCCCCATTGAACGCACAGGCCCAGGGCTTCAGCCATGCTTTTCAGAGCTCGCCCATGGGGCAGCTGGGTAATGAGTCCAAGCCTGTTAGGAACTTTGGGATCTGTCACCCACAGAATGTTCCCTGGTCCTCCCACAGCCGCCCTGTCAGGCAGAGTGGAGGATAACAAGAAGCCAGGACACTTCAAAGACACCAGGGCCCGGGGTGGGTTGCAGTTTTGATGGCCTGATTTCCATTCCTTGCAGGGCAAGATCTTTCAGACTTTGAGCTAAGCAGACTGTCAGGCAAGTTGGGAGGGTTGGCGAGGGGTGGGAAGGTCATTTCTTCAGGGGAATGGATGGGATACAGTGACTCAAAGAAGCACCAGAAAGGGAGAAGATCTCCTTTTTCAACATGGACAGAGCCAAGCAAACCTGGCTTAAATGTTGGCTCTGTTATTTGCTAGCTGTGTGTCCTTGGATGAGTCACTCACCCTTTCTGATCAGGTACCTTGAATACAAAATGGAGAGTCACTCATATCATAAATGAGCATTGGGCCCGTAATATGTTCCAGGCACTGGGCATACAGCAGTGAGAGTAACAGACAAGTACCTGACCTCACAGTGGGGCTTTTGTAAAGATCGGAGTTCATATGTCTAAAGCATTGGGTCCCATACATAATAAGGACTCAATGCATGGTCATTATTATTACTTGTATTATTATAGAGAATATAGGCTTAATACATACAATTATTTTCTCTAACTCACCCTGTATGGTCATTTTTACCACAGCAGAAAAGAATTCCCCCATGCCACACACACAGGCACACGTGCACACACACAAACACACACACACACACACACAAGCACCAGCCATTCTGAAGGAATTTATTTCGTCTTTCAAAATTGCCTCTGACACTCATTTTTCCTAGCCTCTGAGTTTTTTGCCCCATTCATTTCCCCTAAGTCCTAACTTACCCTAACTTGTCCTAACCTAGCCTGGCATTTAGCAGGGGACAATAAATGTTTTCTTCACTCACTCATTCATTCACTTGACAAACATTTATAAGACCTACAGTGTGCCAGGCCCTGCCATGATCAAGACAGACAGAGTCCCCACCCTCCTGGAGTTTACATCCTCTAAGGGAAGACAGACAGACAGAAAGTACACTATACCCCCAGGCGTAGGAGAGAGTGGAGTGGACGGGTCGTTTCGGATCGACTGGTGAGGGAAGGTCTGGATGAGATGACATCTGAGCAAAGATCTGGGAGGGGTTGGGAGAAGGGGGCCTTGTGGACTTCTGGGGAAAGAGAGCACCAGGCAGAGGGAAGGGTAGGTGTCAATGTCTAAGGCAGGAAGAAGGCTGGCAAGGAAAGGGAGCCCGGGGCAGGCTGCCCTGGGTCCCCACCCTGCCGCAGTGGGCAATCAGGCAGAAGCACAAAAACAGGCACCAGTGATGCCTGGCAACTCCTTAGACTCACTTAGAGTCCTGGGATGGGGGCCTGAGGGTTATCTCAGACTCCAGCCCCTCCCTGATGAATTGGGAGAACAGGGACCAGAGAGGGAAGGGGGTTCCCAAGGTCACACAGCCAGCAATGGCTGGTTGGACCAGGTCTCACACGTTCTAACTCCAGCCAGTGTTGTCTCCACAACACCACTCATTTTCTTTCTGGCTGTCAAATTAAGGGGTCTGGGAAGATCCCAGGAGACACAAGGGGTCACAGAGGTTCAGAGATGGACAGGAGGGAGAGAAACTCAGCCTCCCTCCGTCCCCAGTGGTGCTTGTCCTCCTGCTCAGAGAACCGCAGGGAACTGAGAGGGATGCGCCCCCATCCTGGCTCTGCATCTGGGAACCATGGTTACGGCTGCCTTTTGATTGGCAGGGGGTCTGGAACGACTTCGAGCCACGCCCTGGTTCCTAGATGTTGTGTCCGAAGCAGGAACGAGGCCCAGGGGACAAGCCGAGGGTCACCAGTTGCCCCGTGATACCACTCGATTCACCTTCCCCTCCCAAGCCATTCATCCGGGCACCCTGCACCACCGCGAAATCTTTTTTGGAGCTCTGAATTAAAAATAAATTTGCAAGCACATAACCAGATGTTACATGGGGAAAAGATAAATAACTCAGCCTGTCAAGGAACTGCCTCATCTCAGTCAACCCTCTCTCTTTCACAAGGTTTTAATTTTTAATTTCACAGCGGTAACTATAGCAACCTGCAAAAATAATATATTCCAAAGCAAAACAACTTTCTTGGCTCTGGCTCAGCATCTCTGTGTTCCCTCTCTACCAACTTCACGCAGGTCTGTGCCCTGAGTTGATGAATGTTCTCAGCTTTGAACTCTCTCAATCGTTAGGTAATTAATTTATTCATTTACAGGTATCTCTTGCCACCCACGCCCACGCCACTCAGTTCAGGGGGCAGGACGCTGGACAATGGATTCAGAATTGAGAGGGATGCCATGTTATCCTCATCTATTTGGTTACTAAGTTTTGAGTAAATAGGAGCAAGAGTTTGGCTAACGAGGGATATCTGTATTCACTGGAAACCTAATTTGTTCCAGGGACAGTGCTGGGCATCAGGGAGAGAGAGCTGAGGAGGGACTGAGCTCGCCAAGGGGAGACAGACATTTAAACAGATGATTATAAGAAGGTAAGACGAGTCTTGAATTAAAGGGGTGAATAATGTACCAAAGAGCACAAAAGAAGGGAGGGTTATTGATAGCTAGGGTGGTCCAGGAAATCTTCAGAGAGGAGGCGACTTCTGAGATGGGCCCTGCTGGATGAGTAGAAGTTTTCTGAGTGATCAAAATAGGAAAGGGAGATGGAACAGCAAATGCAAAGGCAGAGACACGAGAGACAGGTTCACAGGGCCCAAGCACTGGGCAAGGGTGGTGCCTGAATGGGATGCTGGAGGGGCCGACGGAGCAGAAACACAGAGAGCCTGGGACGCTGTGCTTAGAGGCAAGGGGAAATCAGCAAAGTAGTGGGGTGAACAACACGTCTTTTTAAAAGGTGACTTTGGGGACAAGTATGGGGAATGGATTGGAGGGGAGAGAGCCTGTGGGGAATGTGAGTGGGAGAGGCCAGAAGTGGGTGGTGGCTGCAGGGAAGAAGAAGAGGGTGGATGTCTTAATTTGGGTTCCATGAGAAGTAGACCCTGAGCCAAGGATTCGAGTTGATGTGGGAGGGCGATCCCAGGAAGCGCTGATGAGGGCTGGGGAAGTGAGACAGACAAGGGGAGGGAAGGAAGCCAATGAGTGGTTGTTATCAAGCCAATTACCACCTGAGCAGCTGGGGCTGAGCCCTGCCGGGGAGTTCAGGGAGCCAGTGCCCAGTACGCCTCAGAGTCGTGCCCCCTGAGGGCAAAGGAGCTGGAGTATTTAAATGCCAATTCCTATATTAATTGGCTGAGGGCTGCTCCCAGGAGACATCAGTTCCCTGGTACTTTTGACCTGCCATGCATGCTGGAGATTAGAGCAGGCTCCAGGGGCCAGAGAAAGCGCCCACAGGCTCCTGTGCTGGCAGCTGGACGAAGGCCAGTGTGCCCTGAAACAGGGAAGAAAGGCCCAGGGGCCAAGGGTGGGGCCTCCCCAGCTTCTGCCCCAGTGAGTATGCACAGTGGACGAGCCCGACATCTGGGAGGGCGGGCAGGGGCACTGGCACATGCAGCCTGGCATGGGGATAAGGCAACACGCCCCAAGGAAAGACGGACCCAGGGCCGTGCTGGATCAGGCTGGCTAAGGCTGGTCAAGTGGAGACTGACCAACGCTGGGCAGCAGGCCCAGTGCAGCCCTCAGGACCCACAGGGGGTGGGCCAGACCTTCCTTCCAAATGGAGAGTCCCGTCTCAATGAAGCAGAGCTGCCCCCTCAGTCCCTGATTAAAAGTGGAACGTGGCAAGAAAATGTATGGAGTGGGAAAAATGCATGTTCAAGGGTGTGTTCTTGCAGAAACATAGCAGGGATGTGTGACCTCAGGGGAGGGACATTACCTCTCCCGGCCTCAGTTTCCTCATCTGTAGTAAGATGTGGTTCCCAGAAGTGCCAACTGCATAGGCTTGCTGTAAGCACATAATTAGATGATGCATCGTGATGCCTAGAAGTCACCTAATAAATATTACCTGTTATTATTGGTTTTTTCGATAGTATTTTTTGAGCATGGCACACATGCTAGGCCCTGGGGCACAGAGGTCACCCAAGAGATATGGTTCCTGCCCCACCCTCGTGCTGCCTACGGCCTCATGGACGTGCTGAAATGCTTTATATAGAATGTTAAAGAAAGCAGGATAGGAAATTATGCATAAAGGATGAGTCTAATTTGGTTTAAACACACACTCACAAAGGCCCAAGGGATATACACCAACATGTAACGACAGTTAACACTAGATGGTGGAATTGAAAGTGGCTTGCATTTTTACAATTCTTTCTTCTGTTTTTTTTTTTTTCTTTTAAAATTTCACAGTGGCTTGTATTATCTGAATAGTCATTTTCTGAAAAGAAAGGAAAACAAACATGCTTCTTTCTCTGACTCCCTGCCCCTCACAAATTTCATCTGCTTCTTCAGGAAGCAGGAGCTCCCCCCATTAGCGGACACTTGCTGGTGCTTCCCAGGGTTCCAGGGCCTGGCCTCACCCCCACTGTTGGGAAAGGGGGTGGGGACCACCGTGAGAGCCACAATCCTGCATCAGTGAGCGGAGAGCGGGAGTCGAGCTCGGGGTCTGAGGATAGTGGTCTGTGCTAGTCTGTCAACCTGTGACTGGGGAGGCAAGGTGTCCAATGCTGAGGGTGGGCGCTGGCACCTGCATGTGCCTGCAGGCCCAAGCCCCATTCTCTTTCTCCAAAGCTCACATCTGTTCACCTCTTGACTCCCATGTCTCCTTCTACTGATTCTGAATTTAAGTGGGGGAAAAAGAAAAGTCATGTTGACACCATAAAATCACATGGTCCAAGTCTGGCTCCTAGAAATTGGCAACTAATAAGGATATTAGTTAGCCACTGGTTTTTCTCAAGTTTCCTGTCCCCTTTGACATCTAAGACAGTGTGATAGGCCTAGCACTCTTGGAAAGTTCTAGTAAGGTTCCCTTTAGTAGACTTGATGGTATTATCTGTCTGGGTCATTTTTTTGAGAAAATGACACCTCCCCCACACCACGTGGGCTTCATGGGGCTTCCGTCAAGACCACCCAAACAAGGGTGGTCGCAGGTCCCAGGGAGGACCAAAGTGATTTTCTGGGCTTGATATACAGACATACACATGGGTATATGATTTGTGGGGGAAGGAGCCCTCTCTTCTGCCTACTGATCTTGGGATACCTGTGAGTGGCCATCTTCCCTACCACATATTGAGAACCTGCTCGTAGGATAAAGCCAAGAAGAACAGATAAGTGTGTTGAGTCCCTCTGTCCAGCTATTCCTGGAAATGCCTTCCTCAGCCAGAACCAATACATTCTTCTTTTTTTCTAAGTGAGTTCAAGTTGGGTTTTTATCAACTGAATCTGAAAGAATCCTGACTAGCATCATGGAGTGGACATCTATTGGTTAGAAGTTTGAGACCGCCCCCAAATCCACACCCCCTTCCTAACCATCCTCATTGTTTAGGAAAATTGTCTCCATCATTGAAAACATCTGGAGGAATTTCTGGGTGCTGACACCACTCCTCGTTCACTCCTAGGTCACTACCTGGATCCCCAAACAGAGCAGGTGAGTTGGTCATAAGTCCCTTCCAAGCCTGCCAATAAAACCTCCTACATGGTCCTCCACACCCTGTCCTCTCCTCTCCTCTGCTGGGGGATGCAGAAGACCCAGAAAAGAATCCCAGACCCCAAAGGATGACAGAGGCACTGGAGGGAAGGGCCTGGACCTCTGAATAACTGTGAAGACTTGACCCACGTAGGGCGGACATGAGTGAGAAATAAACATTATGGTGTTAAGTCATTAAGATCTGGGGGCTGTCTGTTACAGCAGCTGCCCTGCCCTGATCCATACAGTACGGCAGCACTTTGGAGATCGTACCTGAGAGCTATGATCCTGAGAGAGGCTCAGAGCTTTTCAACCACAAATATATATTGAGCTCCTATTCTGTGCCTGCGTGGCCCCTGGGTTTCTCTTTACGTGACCCACTATTGCCTCCTTCCTCATCTGTCTTCTCCACCTGGACCGTAAGCCCCCCAAAAGCCAGGTCCTCATCTGCCCTCTTTCTCTATACTGGGTCCCTAGGATCTAGTCTAGTGCCAGGCCTGATAGATATTGATTGATTGGCTTTGCAAAATGACCAGATGCACAAAATTGTTGTGAGGCTGAAGTGAGGTTCTGATGGTAAGGCTATAGGACACTCAGTAGGTCCTCAGCCAATAGCCCCAGAGTAAAAAGGTGCCGTCTAAAGACACATGTGTTCTGGGGAAGGCTTTCAGAAGGAAGGCTGGGACTTGTCCTACCCCAAACCCTTCAGAGTCAGTTCTCTCTGGTCCCTGGCTGGCCCCAGACTCAATATGGGAGATGGAGCCTGGGCAGAGCAGGGCAGGGGAGGGGACCCACTGCTTCTGTGAGGGAGCCCCAGCCCCAGAGCGTTTGGGCTGTGGTAAGGGTAAGGCGACACTTCAGAAAACCATATTCCAAAGGCTTTTGCTGTGCCAGCAGACTTCTCACCCTTGCCTCGGCTTAGAGGGGGGTGTGGAATGACTGATACGCTTCTGAGGTAAGGCTTCCCTTTCACAGCTTGAAATCTCATCTCAGGAAAGGGTAACTCCTTGTACCCAGTCCTACTTACTGGACACAGGCTCCAGGGATCTAGAAGAAGACTCCTAGGATAACGTTCGAGGTGCACGCCAGGGCTGAGGATGAAGGCGGGCACCCAAGCAGCAGAGTGTAGTAGTTAATAGCTTGAGCTCTGGACCAGAGAACCTGGCTTCCAATCCTACCTCTGGCTTCTTATTAGCTATGGGATTTTATGAGATTTATGAGATTTTATTTTACTAATTAGATGAGTCTCAGTTCTCTCATCTATGAAGTAGGATGATAGTAATAATAACAACAGTAGAGGGTTGTTGGGAAAATTAAATGAGTTAATACAAGGCAGGTTCATGATACCCTGTGACCACCAGGCCTTTCTCTGGTGGTGGTGGTGGGCGGTGTGAATTTCATGTTTTTACTCTTGCGGCACTGCAAACCAATTACAAGCTCTGATTTCATTAACCCTGTGATTGCCCTATGCTGCATTTTGGATCTTTGGGATTACATGATTGGATCTTTGGGGTTACACTTACTATGTCCCAAAAGTCGGGCAGTAAATCCTTCCTTCCTATGGGGGAGATGGGCACCCACCATATCCCCTTACTTGCTGTGTGATCTGCCTTCTCTGAGCCTCAATTTCCTCATCAGCAAATAGAGGAAATGACTTGCAGAGGGATGATGAGGATAACATGAGATCGTTGTTGCTATTCGTATTTATTCAACAACTGCTCTTGTTGAGCACCTACTATGTGCCAGGCACTGTTCTAGACTCTGGGGATATAGCAATGAACAAAATAGACAAGGTCCCAGTCCTGATGGAGTTGACATTATCATAGGGGCTGCCAGACACTAAATAAATAAGTAAAATTACTTAGCATATCAGGTGGTGATAAGTGTTGTGAAAAAGTAATAATTAAACCAAGAAGGGGAATAGGGAGTGAGGTGAGGAGGCCATGCAATTATAAATAGGATGGCCAGGGAAGGCCTCTCTAAAAGGAATTTGGGAAGGCGAGGAGGTCACGTATCTATCTCAGGGAAGAGCTTTGCAGGCAGAGGGGCCATGAGCGTGTGGCTGGAGCCAAGTGAGCAGGGGAGACGGACTGGAGGCAAGGTCAGAGGAGCAGCGGGAGTCAGCAGGACAGGGCGCTGCCGGCCGCTGCAGGGACTTTGGCTTTTCCCCACCTGCGCTGGGAGCCAAGGGAGCATCCTGAGCAGAGGAGGGCTCGACCTCACTTTCATCTTAACTCACAGAGCGGAACCCCGGTGACCAGATGAGATTGCAGCCACCTCCTCCCCTCTGCAGGGGCACCTGAGGGGGCCCATGAGCCCTGCTCACCCGGGCAGATGCTCTCTGCTCACTCAGCCCTCCAGACCTCCTCAGCCCCACTGGCAAGCCCCCTGCTGGCTCCCCACACCCCACTCTTGGGGCTCTGGTCCCACTTCCCTCCTCCACTTCTGTGTCTTGACTTCTACTTGTCTTCTGGCCTAGACTACACCCCACCTCCTCTGGGAAGCCGCCCAGAGCCCTAACCTGCCCTCATCCCTCCCTTCTCAAAGAACCAAAAAGCAGGATCAGGGGACAGGTCTTAACACTGAAGCACAAGGTTCAAATCCTCCCTACTTAGACTTCCTATGCCTCAGTGCTCTTCATCTATAAAATGGGGGTAATAATAACAGACTCACCCTCATGTTCGTGGACTCCCAAAGGTCCAGTCCTGTAAAATGCAGCATGGGGAAGTCATAGAGTTAATGAACATCAGAGCTTTAGTCGGTCTGCGCTGTCGTAAGAGTAAAGACACGGCACTCACACTACCCACCACCCAAGGCTCATTTCCTAACCTCCTCCACCCCACTTCCCACTCAACCTAGGACCATCTACATTTCAGAACAGGTGCTGGACCAAGGCTGGCTCCTCCTCACCACTCAAATTATGCTCACCACCTGTGGAGAAGGGTAACGGGTCCATACGTGAAGAATCCTTGGGGGTGAACCTGGCGTGTTTGGTGAATGTCAGCTGCCGTCACAGCACCCATCTCACCATGCGGGAAGGACCTCCTTCCCCCTCGGCTTGCCTCCAACCTGTGAGAGAGATGCAGGTAATGGCCATGTGTGTCACCAATGCCTGGTATACAGCAAGGGCTCAATACATACTCCTTGGAGGCAACCAGAGCACAGCCAGATGTGGGTGTGTGTCCTGGTTGTACCATTTCCAGGTGTTTGGCCTGGGGCGAGTCTACTCTGAGCCTCTGTCTCCTCATCTGTAAGATGGAAGGACTCATTCCTCCCGGCAGGGTGAATGGGGCACCCCCCAGGGCTCCTGTGCCTCAGCTGTGTACCTCACCAAGGTACCCAGAGTATCCCTGGCAGATGGACACAATGGTCCAGCAGAGCCAGGGCAGCACCCGGGCAGAGAAGATGGTGTGAGCATTCAGGAGTCCCAGGTTGGGCTCCGGATAAGACCTGGTGAGACTCGCAGGGGCTGAGGGCCTGTAGCAACAGATGGGAGCGTGAGTGAGTCGTCGTTTCTGCTCCAGCAATGATTCTGGGTTTGGTAGGTTTTCTCTGGGCTCAGAGAAGAGCAGGACTCACTGGGAGCCTCTCCCCCTCCCTTGCCCCAGTTTAGGGCAAAGAGCCCCAAGAAACCCACCGTTAATGAGGGCCTTCTATATGGTCCCTGGGCTTCTAGATGCTTCCTGACAGCTAACTTCCTGACCATAACTGACAGTCACTGAGCACATACTAGCAGTAGGTCTGCTCTGTGCACATCTCATATTCCATCTCAGATGAGGCCTCACAGCAGTCCTCTTAGCTCTGTCTTTCTAGTATCTCCAATTTGCAGGTGAGGAAACTGTGCCAGGGCCACACAAGTAGTAAGTGCTGGAGCCAAGATTTGGGCCCATGTCTGAGACCCTGTCCTGTCCACCTGGTGGGAGACTGAAAGCAGACAGGCCACCAGCCTGTGGCTCCTGAGCTGGAGTGGTCTGGGAGCTCCGCTGCGCCTCAGAGCTGAAGCCTGACTTTCCACCTGGTTTCTCCTCCCCCTCAGTAGCTTTCTGCTGAGAGAGCCTGGCCTGATGGTTAGAGCCATGACCTCTTCCAATGCCAGGCACCGGGGTGCAAAGGCTGGCTCTGCCCTTTGTTCTCCATGCCTCAGTTTCCTCGTCCAGAATGGCAGTGACAGGACTGTCTCGTTGGGCTGCTGTGAGGGTCAAGCTAGGGCTGTGTTTAGAGTGATGGACAGTCCATGGTCGGCAAAGCTCGCCCTGGTCCCACCAGATCCTGGCCCTTCTCTTAGTCTGCAGACTCCTCGCCACATGCCTCTTCCTGCCTTACTCCTCTCCTGCTCTCTGCCTTCTCTTCGGAGGCATATCTGTCTTGCTTTGAAAAGCTTCTCTTTGTCACTTTCCTCTCTTTCTCACTCCCTTCTGGGTCCTAAATCCTGGCTCTGCATTACATGTTGCATAAACTTAAGCAGAGGGCAGAACAGCCATCCTGACAGGGGATACCTCTAACTTTGCTCTCTAGAAAATTCTCCTGGGGAATTCACTAAATGCAGATTCCTGGCCCCACTCCAGCGATTCTGACTCCATAGGTCCAGGGTAAGGCAGGGAACCTGCATTTTAACCAGGACCCTCTCCCGCCTCCTCCCAGCTGAGATAAGGTGGCTCTTGGGCTATACTTTGAGAAGCACTGCAATTGCCCTCGGTTTCCACATCTGTAAAATGGTAGTAAACAGAACCCACCTCCCAAGGTTGTAAAGAGGAAATGAGATGATTTGTCTGGGAAATAGTGCATGATTCTTCATTTTTTTCTGTCTTGGCTTTTGTATGATTTCTTTTGTCTCTGTCTTTCCCATTCTCTGTTTCTGGTGTTTGCCTATCTCTCCCACCCTCTACCTGGAGGTGAACCCAACTCCAGAGCCAAAATGGAACAACTGAAAAAGAGTGGCCTTTCTGTAAGGGCTGGGGGCCCCAAGACCATCCAAATGGCCCATCAGCTCCTCCCTGCCTGTCACTCCGGCTGTCCCCCAAAACAGAGCATCTCCCGCCCCTGCAGCCCCCCCAGCAGCAAAGCCCAGGGAAGATGGGGGGAGCCATTGTGCAGGAATGGCCCTGCTGCTATGGAAACCAGTGCTTAGGAACCGCTCAGAGCAGAGCGGATCCACTGGGGAGGAGCCCGGCCTTGGGGGAGGGGGAGAGGCCAAACTGCACCTTGGACTCTGCCCTCGCATTACCCGCCCTGTGACGCTGGGCAAGTCACTTAACCTCTCTGAGCCCTCTCTCCCTCACCAGGGTGGGAGCAGCAGCCCCCATTAGCAGTGGACGATAACAGCCGCAATGACTGAACGCTGCTGCGGCTTTCAAGCCTGAAGACACGCCAAACCGCGGTTTGCTTTCATTACTACGAGCTCGAAATATTCTAGTGCCAGCTTGCTGTGCGACCTCTTGCCACCCGAGGGTCACCAAACGATTTCCATGATAGAATTCCGTCTCACAGAGACTCAGGTCCGCTCTGAGTCACCCTCGGACACACACGCACACGCACCAGCCGCCGAGCTAAGCTCCCCAAACACCCCGTGACCCCAGTTGAGAAACACTCTGCGAGGAGGGGAAGAAGTGAGCGGGCAGTCTGCGCAGTGACTCCATCCACAGCCCCAGTGCTTGCAGCTGCCCTGCAGCGCCAGGGCCCTTGTCTGAGGGCTCATTTCCCCTCCTCTCCCATCCCCAGCACCCCGGGCTCCTCAGGCCTCCAGCCCTGTGTCTGACTGCATCAGCTTGAGGCCCCCAGCGCCGGCCTGAAAGGCTGCCCAGGGACGCTGCCCTGTCCCCCTGCTCCCTGGCATCACCCCCTGGACTTGGTCCCCACGAGGGGCTGGGAACTGCCCTCCCTCCCCGCGCTGAGGGTCACGAGGCCAGGGCTTTCCCCATCTGTGCCTTAGCTTCCTCCCACACAGTGCCCACCACGCTCCCACACACACCCCAGTGCAGGGCCAGCGTCGGTCCCACGGACGCCTGGCTGTACTCTGAACAAGCCTCCTTGCCTTTGCACACATTCCTCCGAACTCTCCAGGATCCCCTGCGTGCCACCCCTCTTCACTAACCTATCTAGATTTCCAGAGGACACTGTGACTTGCCCAAGGTCACACAAGAAGCGTGTGCCTAAAGAGCCTGTGTCAGATCCCAGATCTCAGCGGTACACTGAGTCCAGCTGCTCCAAAGAGCATCCATGCATTCACTCAGCCAGCCAGGCGTCTGTGTATTTGTTTTCCCAGCAAACATTTATTATGCCCCAGGCAGGCTGCTCAGTGCTGGGGACCCAGCCATGAACAAGGCCAGCAGAGAGAGTATGCAGCCCAGAGAAGCAGACAGATGCTAAACAAGTAATTACAAGCATGATGGATGCCGCAAAGAAAAAGCAGGGAGAGTCCTGGGAAGGGTCGGGAGGGGGCCACCAACGGCTCCTATTTGTACAAGGTTTTACCCCGGGGCATGGTCCTCCAAGCCCCTTTATCCACACCTCTGGGAAGCCTGTTTCAGCCCCCTAGGCCTGCAGATCAGCATCCCTGGGGAGAGATGCTTCCTCCTGAACACATGTCCAGGGAAGGCTGCTCTGAGGTGTGAGGACCACAACTTAAGGGGCCTGGAGGGAGTGGAGGGGTACGTGTTTTCTAATCACCCACCACATCCTGAGCTCATCTGCCTCTTGCCAGGCCTCTGAGATAGAGAGAATAGCCTCAGTTTACAGATAAGTAAATTGAGACCCAGAAAAACCCAGTGACTAGTGAGTGCAGAGCAAGGATAACAACCCAGGCTTATCAGACCCTAGATCTCCAGAAAGGTCCTCAGAGATGGTCCTGCTCCTGGGTGCCCAGCAAGCAGCCTTGCTGAATGTGAAAGAGAAAACAACCAGCCCCCAGTGAGCCCCAGAATACTGATACAAGGCACCACTTGTACTTCACAATAGAATATCTTCATAAGACGGTGGTAGGAGGCTCTGGCATCAGAATGAGTGGTATCTGACCAGGTGCCTCTGTGTACCAGCTGTGTGGCCTCAGGCAAGTTGTCTAACCTCTCTGAGCTCAGTTTCCCTATCTGTAAGATGGAGGTGATGATGGTGGGACCACTGCCGGGTGGCTGTGAGGAGTTCCACCCCTCTGGCTCCATCACTTTCCCTCTCCCTCTCCATCCCTGCACTCCAGCCGCTCTGGCCTCCAGGCTCTTCTCAAACATGCCAGGTCTTCTCCCTGCTCAGCTGCTTTGCACATGCTGTTCCCTCCTCCTGAACACTCTTCCTCTAGATGTTCACATTGTCTCTCTCACTCCACTGCATCCTTTGGGTCTCTGCTCAAGTGTCATCTTTTCAGAGAGACACTCGCTCATCCTTCCAGCAAAAATAGTCCCTGCACCATCACCTGTGTCCCCTCATGCTGCTTTATTTTTCTCCCTTGTGCTGTCTCCAGCTTTTACGTCTCACTGCGTGAGAACATAGGCTGCATAGAGGCGGAGACGTTTTTTTGTTCACTGCTGTTTCCCCAGTCAACTAGGGCCACCCAAGCACATGGCCTCGTGCATCCCCATGGCCTGTGCAGACCCCGGCAGCCCAGCACTCCACCTTTAGCCTGGGCAGACAGCAAGGCCCAGGCAGAGCATGTTCGCTGCTCTGCAAACCTGCTCAGGCCTCCTCAACCACAGCTAAGGCTCTGGGGACAGGAGCAATGAATCCCCCGGGGCCCCCTCCCTGAATGCCCTGGAACCGCCAGGCAGTGGAAAACCAGGCCCAGGCTTGGCAGGGGCTTGGCAGGGGCTCGGTGCCAAGGGGCAAGGCCCTGCCAACCTCACTCCCCAAACAGCAACTGATTGTCCCAGCAGCTCCCAAGTCCCCTGAAGACCTCCCAGCGGCCACTCTCTCACAGGGACACTCGCTCTGAAAGGGGCCGGTATCCTGGTTGCTTCCGGCCACAACAGGGCATGGTGGTCCCAGCCTCACAGGAGATCCTGGGACTTCCGGGCCTGCTGGGAACTCACAGCCTGGTGCCTGGTGGAGAGCAGGCGGGGACAGATCCCAGGTCCCGCCTGTCCTCTTGGCATTTGTATGCAGGTGCAGGCCCCGGACATGAGCTGGACTCCATCGCCAGAAAATAAAACACTCAGGGAGAGCAGGCCTCAGAAAACAAATGGCTGCAGGGCGAAGGTAACACCCACCCTGGCTTGCTGAGCCCTCACTGTGCCTCTCTCTCAGGGCGTCTCTGGATGGAGAAGCCTCCAACCCTTACAACAGGGAGGTGGGATCCCCACTTTCCAGAGAGGAGAATGGGGCCCAGAGACGGGAGGCCACTTACCCGGAAGAAGGAAGCCAGGATTAGAACCCAGGCCTCCTGGTTCAGAGGCAGGGCTGTGACTGCTCTGCCACATCCCCAAACTCCCCTGCTCGTGCAGAGGGTGCGGGTGAGGAGGGGCTGGTTACGGGAGTCGTGTTTCCATGGCAAAGCTCTCCTTTATCACCCTGTAGAGCAGTGGGTTTGAGTCTGGCCTCAGACTACCTGCTTCAGAATGGAATGCAGGGAACTTGCTAAAAAGCTTACTCCCAGAACTGCTAGGCTGACTAACCTGCCTTTCTCACACAAGTCTAATTGATTCTGATGCTCATCTGAGTTTGAAAACAACTGGTTTAGAGATAATTCTGACCTAGACAGAACTAGCTTTTTAACTGTTAGGGGAATAGAACTTTAGAAGAGTAGCTTATGTGGGATGTGGAGTAATAATAAGAGCTACTGTTTATTGAGCATCTACCATGTGCTAGGAACTTTTCTAAGTACTGTATGTTCATTTCATTCTCAAAACAACCCCGTATAGGAGGTAATATTATTATTTTGCCCATTTTACAGACGAAAAGGCTGAGGCACAGAGAGTTTAAGTTCCATTATACAAGGTTGCACAGCTAGAAAGTGGCAGAGCCAGGATCTGAACCCAGATCCACTCAGGTGGAGGCTCCAGAGCCTGCCCTCTTACTGCTAAGCTAAAGTCAGAGCCCCATCTCCAACCGCCGACCCCACCCCCCACACACACACACCGCCCCGACCCCAGCCTTGTCCTGGAGCTCAGGTCTGGTGAGAAAGGAAGAAGCAGGCACAAGTTGCCACTTCATGAGGATGTTCACTAAGAGAGGGGCATAGGGCTTCTCTGGTGGCGCAGTGGTTGAGAGTCCACCTGCCAATGCAGGGGACACGGGTTCATGCCCCGGTTCAGGAAGATCCCACATGCCACGGAACGGCTGGGCCCGTGAGCCATGGCCGCTGAGCCTGTGCGTCCGGACCCTGTGCTCCGCAACAGGAGAGGTCGCAACAGTGAGAGACCCGCGTACCGCAAAAAAAAAAAAAAAAAAAAGAGGGGCATGCATAGGCTGGGGAAGCACAGGAAAGGGACTCCAACCCAGAAGGGGGAGCTTGTTGGAAAAGCCTCCTTAGAGGAGGCCCTTGAGAGTTGGGCTCTGACAGACGAGCAGGAGTTTGCCAGGCAGATGTGGCGAGAATGGTGCTCTTACACAAAGACCAGGAGGCATATTCGGAGAAATGCCATGTGACAGCCACAGGGTCCTGGGGGAGTACTTGATGACTTAGAAAGGCTTTCAAGTCCTGGTTAAGGAGTTGGACCGCATCCCAAGGACGGCCAGAGTGCCCCTGAAGTGTGGAGGACACAGTCTTGCATTCGGAAAGCCTGGCCTACGGCCTGGAGAGGCCGGATTGAAGTCAGAGACACTGGAGGCAGGAAGACCCTCAGCTCAGGGGGCAGGTGGGGCTGAGCTGGGGCAGCAACAGCGAAAATGGGGCAGATGGGCTGCTCGGCAAAACACTTCTGAGACAGACCAGGCGGGACTGGGGCTGGGTGGCTATGGAGAGAGAGGGAGGCAAACAAAGGGTGTGGGAACGTTCTGGAAACTGGGAGGACAAAGACACCCAGGAGAAGAACAGATGGGGGAGACAGTGAGGTCCTTTACAGGCACTTTGAGTCTGAGGCCCCGTGGGACATCCAGGAGGAGTGTCCGGGAAGAAGGTGGGGTTACTTGGGTGGGAGTCATCAGGGTGAACGGAGCTTCAAAGCTGATGATGGGTGAGGTCACCCACTGAGAGGCGAAGTGAGGGGGGAGAGCCTTCACCCACACTGGGTGTCCCACCCAGACCAGACCTCTCCCCTGCATACTGTCACACACTTTCTCTCCTCCCCACATCCTCGACTGGGGACGGGTGGCGGCGGGGGAGATGGGTGGGAGGGGAAACCATCACTTGTCCTGCTGTCTGTCCTCGGAGAGTTACACAGTCATCTGGGGGAGATCTGTCCGTCTTGTCTCTGGTGAACTTCCAGGTGCCTTGTACATGCTTGAGGCACTAAACGTGAACTAGGCCAGGTGATTCTGGTAGTGTGGGGTCACGGGATGGAAGCTTCCGAGGGAGTGAGCTTTGGGGGCTCCGCTACCCCCACCACACCCCACACTCACACATCTACCTTCCTGTGCTCCCGAGCGAGGGCACAGAGTCCCACCTACTGACAGTCAGCAAGTTGCCTCCTCATCTTCATCTATACATAGAGATGCCAACAGTACCTAATAGAGAAACGGGCTCTAAAGGGATCACACAGATAAAGCCCTAAGGAATGAATGGGGGATGGGGTCAAGCTGTGCATGTCCAGACAGACCCTAACTGGACACCCTAACTTCCATCTCCAAGTCTGTACGATGGGGGTCGGAACTGCATGCAGTCATGTGAAGACTGAATATGCAAAAGGCCAGCTCACAGTGGGCTTCCTGTATGGTAGCTAGAAGAAGGGTCGGTGCCTCCTGACCCTCCTTCCTGGACCCAAGCACTGAACAGACTTCTGGGGGGTCCCCCTCCACCTGGTCTCAGCTGGAGGCTGGAGCAGGAGGCCTATGGGCTGGGTCGCAGGGAGAGCTGAGCTGTGGAGCTGGCTCTGGCAACAAAAGGTATTTGCATCAGATAATGGGTAAAGTGTCTTGTTATTCCATTAACTTGTGTAACAATGACTGCGGCCGAGAGAAGGGAGTGCTGGAAACCCACAGGGTGGGCAGGAAATAGGATTGCTGATCAGCAATCAGACTGGGGGCTTCCAGGGGCCTGAGAAGCCTCCACAGGAGCTGCAGCAGGTGGCCTTTGGGCAGAGGGGTGTGGGTGAGGCTGGGCTTCAATCCTAGACCCTCAGCCCCAGCTTCAAGGCAGGAGACCCAGCCGGCGGCAAAATCGAAAAGCACATCCCTGGGGCTACCCTGGTGGCGCAGTGGTTGAGAGTCCGCCTGCCGATGCAGGGGACACGGGTTCGTGCCCCAGTCCGGGAAGATCCCACATGCCGCGGAGCGGCTAGGCCCATGAGCCATGGCCGCTGGGCCTGTGCGTCCCGAGCCTGTGCTCCGCAACGGGAGAGGCCACAACAGTGAGAGGCCCGCATACCGCAAAAATAAAAAAAAAAAAAAGCACATCCCTGGCACCACCTCGCCAGCAGTCAGCGGCAGGTCACGGGAAGAGGGAAGAGCAAGCACAGAGCCCTGGCTGGACTTGACCAGCATGTTCGAGGACAGGAGGGAATCCTGTGTGGCTGAAGCAGAGTGGGCAGTGGGGATGGTACCACCTCAGGATGGAGAGGACTGAGGGACAGGGCGTTTTGAGCAATGCCAGCCGTAGGACTTGGGTTTGATTTTAAGCCCTATGGCAGGCCCTGGAGGTTCAAAAGCAGGGAAGGGACATGATCCAATTTAAATTGTTCAAAGGCCTCCTGGAGGCTGGTTGGGGATGGATTGCAGGAGCCGAGGTGGAGCAGGAGAGCTGAGAGGAGGCTGATACGGCATCCCGGCGCGAGCAGATGGTGGGCAGTGAGGGCAGCACTGAGGTGGAAAGAGACAAATGGACCAGAATTGGGTTCTAAAGGTCAACAGTTGTCGTAACTGGATAAGGGGGTGAGGGAAGGAGGGGACAAGGATGAAATTAGATTAGGGATGTGGGTAAAGGGTTTATTTAACATGGCACCTTGCATATAGTAAGTGCTCGATAGATATTGCCCATCGTAAGAGCAGAATGTCCTGCACCAAGCCCAAGCTGCCACCCAGACCCGCCCTGCCAACTCTGCTGGTGGAGTTTCTGGTCTCAGTTTCCTGGGTTGGGTCAGATGACCTCTAAGGGGAGAAGGAGGATTCTCCACCCTGGCAGGGGTCGGGCAGTCATGCTGTGCAGTAAGTGCAGTGGCAGCGTGAACACCGGGCAAGGACTTGCCCGGACTTTCCCAGGATCATTGGGCTTGCTAGAGGCAGAGAAAGACCTGGAAACCAAGTCTCCTGACTCTGAAACTCCCCTCTGGGATCTGAAAAGTCAACGATTCCCAGGTGTGAATTCCAGCAGCACCTTCCCCCAGCATCCGCTGAGAAACTGGCTCTGAAGTTCATTTCCTGACCCTTCTCTGGACCCCAAGGCTTCAGCGGTACCAGCAGCCCAGCCTCAGAGCCTTTGTGTTTGCTGTACCCTCTTCCCCAGCCTTCCCATGACTGTTCCTCACTCTCTCGCTCCAGCAACCCTGCAGAGGTCTGCTGCAGAGCAGGCCGGCCTCACAGTCTACAGGATTTCCCAGTGCTGGGCAGGTGCTTGAGCAAACCCAAGGGTCAGGTCATTACCATTGCCTCATCCCCTTCTACAGCCCACTTGGAAGGACTCCCCAGCCCTATGCCAAGAGAGGCTGGCACAGCTGCCAGCACCCACTCGGTGGTGCCACCAGCCCTCACGTGGACTGGCCCTGGCCTCTGGGGGCAGAGCCACACAGGATAGATCCACCTTTCCTGCTGGGACACAGCCCAGGCGGAATCCCCCTTTCTTCCTTCTCGCCCAGCTCGGATGTGAGTCAGGGAAGGTCCCATAGACATTTTTCCTCTCTCCTCCTCCCCAGCCCACGAGGGCATGAGCAGACACAGCCCTATATGGCAGGGAGGAGAGGTGGAGCCAGCTGGAGCCAATTCCCAACCTGCCTTGCCTGGTAAAGTCATCCAGGAGCTTCAAGCCAGTGGGCATTCCTTCCTCCTATCTCTGAGGCTCCCGCCTTATGTTGGCCCCAGACTCAGGATATGGGCTTTACACTTAACCCCAGAGCGGTCCCGGCCTCACTCAGGGCCAAGTTCAGATAAGAGGCAATCAGGGGCTTATGTGGCTGCCAGAGAAGGCTAGCTGTCTAGTTATTAAACATTAAGTGGCGAGAGCCTAGGAACGTATAATTGCAAATGAGACTTTGAAGCAGATGTTCCAACAGCTTGGACCAGCACTTGCAGTTGGGACCAAAAGGGGATTGCACGTCACCAAGCCGGGCTGCTGGCAACTGCCCTGTGTTTACTGGGCACCTGCTGGGTGCCAGGCTCTGAATTGGATGCTGCAGGTAAACATTGACCAGACATGATCTCAGCTTCAAGGGGTTCCTCGTCTAGTAAAGAAGACAGACAATATAAGCAAAGACCCATAGCCTAAAGTGGTAAGTTCTGGGTCCCAGGGAAATACCTGTAAGGGGTTGGAGAATAGAGGTTTCAGAGGAGAAATTGTGAAGGATACTTTCAATCAGTTAGTCATTCAACAAACATTTGTTGAAAACCTACTGTGTGCCAAATGTTGTAGTTTCTGGGAAATAAAGTATTACATAAGTCAAACTTTTTCCTTCATGGCACTTACAATTGAGTGGGAGCTTGAGCTCCATGGATGAATGAGTTTGTACCCTGAAGAAGAGGCAGAGGGGAACAAGCCCATGCAAAGATTTGAGGCATGAAGATGTCAAATAGATTCAAGGTGAGTAGGGAGTTCTGTGTGGCTGGTCACACGTGGGAGGGAGAGATGGGATGGCTAGTAGTTGGGGCCTGAAAAGCTGCCACGCCAAAGAGTTTGACAGAGTCCTGGAGTTCAAAGTGAGTGGAGTGAGCTCCCTCAGGGACCATCCATGGCTCCCAGGATCCCTGGGATGGGACATAATCTGACCTTTTAAGCTGTTATCTTGAGAAGCGATGAGGGGAAGGAGACACCTCAGTGGACATCCTGGGGAGGGTGGCTGCCTGGTTGGTGTCCACTGCACCCCAGACTGGGTTACTGAGCCTCCACCGCTGAGGCCATCAGAGAAGCCCCGCCCCTAGGCTTTCCTCACACCTGCAGCCTGTTACACAAGTTCCTGAAAGGCTGAAAACATTCCCTGGGAACAAAGGCGCCTCTGTCTCAGTTCCTGCAGAAGGTGGAGGGGTAATATGAGCCCAGACCATTCAGGAGACAAGTCCTTGCCAAGGGAAGATTCCAGTCCAACATCCCCAAAAACGTCCCAGCTGACTGGGCCTCTCTCTCCACTGCCCTGCCCAATGTTGGGGGTGGGGGTGGGGGGGCGGTGTCAGGGTGAACTGGATGAACCTTCAGAGTCATTCCCTGGCCATGATTCTATACAAAGAAAAGCAAGAGAAGGGGGATGGAGAGAAGAACAACATTTGAAGATGCTAAGATCCCAAGGGATTAGAGTTCTTGAATATGCTTCTAAGAGTCTAGAGTTGCATAAGGCTGAGATTCTAGAATCCTATAGATGGAAAATTCTAGGATTCTAGGATCCTGTGATTCTAAGACGCTAGGTTGATTAGGGGAAGGAAAACGTCAGCCATCGTGTCCTCTTAATAAAAACCATGCGTCTGGAGAGAACCCCAACCCTAACTCTAAAGCCAAGGAAGCTTGTTTTCCCCTTTCTGCCTTTAAATTGCCTTCTCACTCCTCCTCGGTGTCTGCTCATCTGCATACCCCCCACACACACATAGTCCCTCCTCCAAGCCTGGCAGCCACACATTTGCCATCTGCATGTAACCCAGTGATTAGCGCAGCCCAGCCGAGCAGGATAGGAGGGGTGTGGAACCCTTGCTGCCTGCCAGTCAGACGGCCTTAAGTCGACCAGGCTTCAGGGAGTTACCAGGCTCCCTGAAATGGTGGAGCAGGGGAGGGGAGACACACTCATGCAGACACACACACACAGAGCGAAACACACAAAGAAAGGCCCCAGGCACACAGGCACACATAGACACAGGGAGAGACATGCATACCACACGTGGACATCTACAGACAGCACACACTCACACATGTGTAATACACACAATGCAAACAAATCAGAGGCAGACACACAACCCTACAGTGACACCCCCCCGAACACACAGACATGCAAAGACTCAGAGAAAGACATGTACAGCACACATGGATATTTGTAGTGCAACACACACACACATCCATGGAGACGCGCCACAACAGTAAAACACACACATACACATATGTACAGACAAACACACGCAAACAAACGCAAACAAATAGATGCACAATATATAGATGGACACACTCCCAGGAGGACACAGCACTGAGATGTTAGTGTAGCCTCCAAATGAGGAATGACAGGAATGTCACCCTTCCCATCCCCCTCTCATCTCTCTGCCACTCCCACTCATTCATGGGACATTATTGAAGGCCTACTATGCACACAGCCTAGCTTTGGGCCCTTGGGAGATTGCAGAACTAAGACACGTGAAGTGGGAGGGAGCAGTTCAGTTAGGTTGTGGGAGCTCAGAGGAGCTGAAATACAGGTAGGCACTGAGTTCAGGAAACTGTTCCCAGAGCTGTACAAATTGGATTGTCCATAAAGGTAGTGAGCTCCCCACTGCTAGTGGCAATCTAGTGTAACAGAGAGGTTTGCATGTCAGATGAGAGAGGGAGTGATGGGGGAACTGAAGGACTTTGAAATTCCTTCCAGCTCTAATACTCTCTATTTCTATCAGTTCCACCGGGCTTTAAATCTGTCATCTTCAAAAATGTTTTAATCATATTCCCTATCAGTAAAAATACTTTAAATATGCACCCCAATGTCCATTTATTTGTGTATTTTATAAATGTACTATATACTTTTAGACTAATATATACTTCATAGACAGACACGAAAATAGAAAAACTTGAACTAATAAAATCAAAATACATCTTTTTACACATCTTAAAGGACAGGCAGAATTAGAGGGAGTGATGTTTAACATTTATAGAGCACCTCCTGTGTGCCACACTTGTGATATATATTATTTCTTTAAGTCTTCAAAATAGCCCTGTAAAAAAAAAAAAAAAAAAAAAAAGGCTATTTTTTCCTTTTTATAGGTGAGAAACTGAGCACAGAGAGGAAAATCTCTTCCCTGAAGTCACACCACCCGTAGCCAGCAGGGCTGGAGTGTGGACCCCAGCAGGCTGGCTCTGGAGTGTCCATTGCTCCCCCCAAGCTCCCAGGGAAGGGGTGGGGCTTGCCTGGGGCAGGAAAGAGCCATTGGTTTTTTTTTTTTTTTTTTGCGGTATGCGGGCCTCTCACTGTTGTGGCCTCTCCCACTGCGGAGCACAGGCTCCAGATGTGCAGGCTCAGCGGCCATGGCTCACGGGCCCAGCCGTTCCGCGGCGTGTGGGATCTTCCTGAACCGGGGCACGAACCCATGTCCCCTGCATCGGCAGGCGGACTCTCAACCACTGCGCCACCAGGGAAGCCCCCATTGGTTCTTGTGAGCAACAGTTAACAAGCTTCAGGCCCTCACGCTCAAAGGACACCCCAAGGATTTAGGCTTGAAACTGAACAGCAGGTAGGATTCTCAGGCCACGGGCACAGTTGGGCACCTGCTGCTCAAAGTGTGGTCTGTGGACAAGCAACTACAGCTTCACATGGGAGCTTGTTAGAAATGCAGAGTTTCAGGCTCCACCCGGACCTACTGAGTCAGAATCTACATTTAACTGGGTTAAAGTCTGGGAAGCCCTGGTTGACGGTAAACTCCTCTGGTCTGTGATCCTATCCATTGGGATGAGGGGAAGCAAGTTCACCCTTGGTCACTCTGGGGACTCCCTCCTCTCCAGAGTTTGCTCAGTTCCAGAGTCTTAGAGAGTACCAGGAAATCTGAGGTGGTTTCCAGGAATCTGTCTACACTGCTTTTCCTGTAACTCCAAGTGAAAGCTGAGGGCCTTGCCTTGCCTGTGAGGCTGTGAACCCTACTTCCTCTCCAAGCTCACCTCCCCACCCCAGCCCACACAGCTGCCCATGTCCTTGACCGTGCCACCCCAGGGTCTTTGCACTGGCTGTTCCTTTCATTTTGTGACTCTCCCTCTCACGTCCTTTAGGAAACTCCATTCCCTGAGCAAGACCTTCACTGGCGCCCTTCACAGAATAGCAGCACCCCTCACCACCATCAGTCTGTGTCCCTCACCCTGCTTCCTTTTTCTCAGCAGCTACCGCTGCCCACATGGCATGCAGGGTATTTCATGACTCATGCGTTCATTTTCCCATCTCTCCCACTAGAATGTAAATGCCTCCAGCACCCAGCACAGCCCCTGGCCCAAGGTAGCTGCTCAACAAATATCTGTTGACTGAATGCAGGCCATGAGAGTTGTCCCACTCCAGGGGGTCCGCTAGCTCAGCAGCGCTGTGGGACTACAGAGCCTGTGTGGCGAGGCCCGAGGCCTTGGAACCCAGGTCTGGCCTCCCAGGGCCACCAGGAGGCCTGCCCTGAGGCCTTGTCCCACCCCCCATCCCGTCGGGGGCAGGGCAGCACCCTCTCCAGTCTGGGACCCACCAGCAGCCACATGCAATACATCTGCCTCCCTCCAGCCTCTCCCACTTCTCTCTGGCAATTTCTTCAGTTTCAGACTTTACAAAAACCAAGAAGCTCTTACTCTGGGCACCCTTCTGCCAAATCCTTACGATAGCTGTTTACTAAGTCCCAGTATTTGCTTGAAACTGGGGAGAAGAAACAGTAGGACAAACACAGACTAATACCTTCCAATTTGGCCTGTCAGCATCTAGGTGGGGAGACTTTGGGCCACCCTGTTTCCCTCTCTTCCCCTCAGTCTTCTTATCCATTCCATGGGGACCATTACTACTTTCTTTCTGGTCAGGGAAGAGGATGGATTGTGGATAAAGATGAGGAGTAAAGGATTTGGTATCAGAAGATCTGGGTTCATCACCTTGCTTCCACTGGCCCAATATGTCACCCAGCAGTCTCTGCCTCTCCTGAAGCCTCTGTTTGCTCATCTGTACAAGTGGGTAGACGTAAGTGGAACAAACTCCAGCCGGGCAAGGCTGACATGCAAGCCCAGTCTTTGCAGAGCATGGCTGTGAGGCTCCCATGGGGTAAGAGGCCAAGGAGCTCTGGAAATGAGTTCTGGGGGGACCTCCATCCCACCGCCCTCCTCCCTCCAGGGGCAGTGGCAGCGTGGTAGCAGCATGGACACCCACTGCCCTGAGGCCACAGTGCCAACTCATCAGAAGCTGGGAGCAGGGTGCATGGTGTGTGTTGTTTCAGCTTCCCCTGAGAGCCAGGCCATTTCCTGCCCAGGGACAGATACTTCCTCTTGGGAACAGGAATGAGGCCAACTGGAGTCCTGGCCTCTCCGCCTAGGAAGGAAAGCCAAGTTCACGGAGGACATCTGTTTCTTGAGGAAACCCAGGCCAAGCGGGGGCAGGGGGCAGAGGAACCTGCGCCCCTCAGGGGAGCCGCCAGCGCCTGTGGACCGAGCTGCTCCCTGCCGGGCTCCTTTCACTCTGTCAGCAGCTGGTGCGGAGGCCCCGCTCTGCACAGACAAGGCTCTATGTGCTGGACAGCAAACACAGAGACCCGCATGGAGCTCGAATGGGGTAGGGGAAAGCTCCAGAGACCAAAGAGTAGGTCGTAGTTACATGTCACCAAGAAAAATAAAGTGGGTTGGGGGGTAAGAAATGATAGGACACTTTTAGAAAGTGTGGTTAGGACAGGCTTCTCCCAGGAGGGGACATCTGAGCAGAGACACAAAGAAAGAGACGGGGCAAGCCGGGTGGTTAGCTGGGGAGAGTGGGTTCTAGGCACAGGGAGAAGTAAGTGCAAAGGCCCTAAGGCAGGCACCTGCTGGGTGTACTCCTGGAATACGGAGATGAGTATGGCTGGAGTGGAGCGAGCTGGGGGAGAGGGGGTAGGCGAGGTCAGAGACGGAGGAGTGGGTGAGATCACAAGGGGCCTTGTGGGTCACACTGAGAACTTTGGGGCTTATGCCAAGAGATGAGAGGCAAGGCTGTTGGAGGTTTTGACTGAAGGAAGGACCAGATGAGGAGTCCAGTGAGAGACAGGAAACCAGTGAGGAGATGGAAGGAAGCAGGTGGGACCAGAAGATAATATGGGTGGTAAGAAGTGATCAGATTCTGGGTCTCTTTTGATGGTTGAGCCAAGAGATTGGCAGGCAGGACTGTGAGTGGGGCGGGGGCGAGGAAGGGAGGGTGCAAGGAAGACACGAAGGTATTTCGCCCTATTTCGCCCGAGCAACTGCAGGAATGGAAGAAGACGGGACAGAGGCAGGTGCCAAACCGGCTTCTCACTGCTGTTTGCACTCTCCCTCCCTCCCTCACTTTATATCCATTAATCCTGCCCTCAACCTGTTTCCAGACGAGGAAATGGAGGCTGAGATCCACCCAAGATCACACAGCTAGTGAGGGACAGAACCTGGAGTTGAAAACACGCCTCCCAGCCACCAAACTGTATTGTCCCATCACAGCTGGAAAGAGTCAGACTCATCTGCTGATTCATTATTTCATTCACCAGATACTTTCATGCCTGCAACACGTCAGCAGGCCTGGTGCTCAGCACCACGGAGAGGCCTGGAAATCAGCAAGCCCCTCCATGGTGATGGAGACCCAGGGAGTGTGCTGTGGGGCCTCCAGGCTCACAGCAAAGTACTACAGAAGTCAGAATGTGCAGAGGTTTGGAGCAGGGGCTGGGGAATGAGAACTCCTGGATTCAAAGTCCAACTCTGCAACTCACAAGCTGTGTGCTCTTGCACAAGTCCCTTAACCTCTCTGTGCCTCGGTTTTCTCATCTGTGAAATGGGGATAAGAACTGTGTCCACATAAGGAAGTTGGAGTGAGAGGAGCGTGAGAGAATCCACTGAAATCCTTCCGGCCTGGGGCTTAGTTAACAGTCCTACATTTTAGCTGTGATTAGTATTATCATCGGGCAGAGTCAGCACTTGAACACAGGTCCCCCAGTACACGCTGAGCCAATCAACTCTGTCCTGATGCCACCCTTGCCTCTCCACCCTGCAGGGGATCCCCACCCAGAGGTGTAGGGGGAGGCTAGGCTCTGCACAGCTGGGCTCAGCTCCAGGCAGAGCCAGATCCCCAGAGCTTGAGAACAGTGTTTAGGGTCGGGCAGTGCAGTCCCACCCCTGACGAGCTCAGGCGAGCTTCCTGCCTGCCTGCCTGCCAAGTCGTTTAGTCGCTGACTTCCCCTGGAAAGCACTAATTACAGCACGGCTCCCCCAGGCCCTGGCTCTGTGATCTGTCAGAGTCCTGCAGCTTCGGGCCAGTAGCTGCAGTCTCTGAACCAGTACTGTTGCCCCCTCTGCTTTCCCCTAGGCTGGGAGGACAGAAAACAGAAAAGCTGAAACTGGGCTCACGAAACAGTCCCACCCGTCCATTCAGCGGTTCTTTGAGAACCACTGGACCAGCAGCAGCAGCAGCACCTGGAACCTTGTTAGAAATGCAGATTCTCAGATCTTACCTGAGACCTACTGAATCAGAAACTCTGGGGGTGCGGCCCTGGGATCTATGTTTTAACAGTCCTTCCAGGTGAGGATGATACCTGCTCAGCTCTGATTCCTGTTCAGCTGTGGCCGGAAGGTGGGGGCTGTGGAAAGGTGATTATAAAGTAGGGTGCGTTGAAGCACAGGCTCAGAGAAACTCTCCTTCAAATCCAGGCTCTGCTGATGTCTTACCATGTGATCTTGGGCAGGTCACTTTTGTAATTGAATAGATATTTACTGATAACCTACTGTTCACTATTAAGGCCCTGGGGCCGCAGTGCTGGGAGGAAACAATGATAACAGCCAACATCTTTTCCCAGATTAACTCATTTCCCTTATAAGAGACCTTTCAGGTCTGGTTCCATCAATCCCTGAATCTGGGTAAGTGAGGCACAGATGGGCACAGTAACTTGCCCCACGGCTGGTCTGAGGCAGTGCTGGGGTTTGAGCCATAGGATGTGCTCCCACAGCTGGGCACTGGGCCCCAGGGCTAGGCTGACCTGCAGCTAGGAGATGGACAACATGCAATGCAGATGCACAACGCTGGCAAGTCGTGATGCATGCAATGAAGACAAAAGAAAGTAGGGAAGGAGGTACAGCACATTGGGGTGGGGGGAGATGACTTTTTAAAGGGTGGTCTGGCAAGGTGACCTGTGAGCAGAGACCCCTCTAAGGCAGCTTAGAGGAATTATGAGTACCCAGGTGTGGTTTGAAAATGTCGCAAAAATATGCCTGTAAAGCACAGTAAGTAGATGCTGAACAAATGGGAACTGTCGGTATTATTTGGAGAACTGAGTTCGAATCCTAACCGGCTTGGTCACTCACTAGCTGTGTGTCCCATGTCCCGAGCAAGTCACTCCATCCTTCTGAACTGCAGTTTCTGTGACCTCTGGAGATGACCCACCTATGGGTCAGAGAACAGAGCCAGGTACAGTGAGGACGGTCCCTCCTCCGGCCCCCACCGGCTTCTCTCCAGCCCCTCAGCAGCTCCTCTCTGGGGCGGTTGGTTCTCCGATCCAGGCTGCCCAGGAGTCCTTGCTGGTTTTATTTTTATTGCTCTGGCTCCACAGCTGAGGCCTCTAACTCCAAATGGCTCCTCTTGCCCAGAAAAATAGGTCGTTGGCAGCTCCGGCCTCATGAGAGGCTCCACACAAAGGTGGCTGGCGGGCCTGCGTGCTGACGCCAAGCCCAGGGTAATGGGAAGCGAGGAGCAGAGCCCACAGGGCTGGTGCCCGGCAGCACTGGGTCCCTGCAGGTTCCTGCGTGCCCTGGCAGTGACCCTGGTCCAGTTGCTTTCTGTCCCTGGGCTTGTTTCCTCACCTCTGGAGACATAGTGGGGTTGCTAAGGCTTCGAAGACATCAAAGGGCCTGGTACACATGGGGCACCAACACCCCACCTGCGGAGGCAAACTCCAGATATGCTCCCACCACAGTTGCTTTCACATTTGTGCCACCACCGACCCCTTGAGGAGGGGTAGACCTTGTTATTCCTATTTCACAGATGAAGAGACTGAGGCTCATAAAAAAATTTTTCCCCAAGTCTAATGAGTCAAATAGGCTGTCTTGACGTCAAGGCCCTGACCCTCCCCTCCACACACTCATTCAAATCTTCTTTCCACCGATGCTGGACAACAGGGTGGGGGGATGTGGGCTGACCTCTGGCTGCTGAGTGGAGAACAGACAAGGGTGGGAAGAAGGAGCCCAGGTGGGAGATGATGGAGGCTCAGACCCAGGTGGTAGCGGGGAGGGGTGAGGAGTGCTTTGGTTCTGGATGTGGAGAGAAGGTCCAGCCCGGGGATGTGCTGACACATTACCCCAGGGAGTGAGAGGGTTGAGGACCAACGCCTGGATGGAGTCACCTCTGGCTCCAGCTCACATTTTTCAGGTCTTTGCCTAAATATCACCTCTTCTGAGGCCTCTCCTGATGCCCTCCTCTCTCATTAGCCCTGGGCCCCTTCCCTGCTTTATTTACCCTGCAGCCTATCCCCATCCCACAGACTAGCTATTTTACAGACTGACTTGCTTGCCCCACCAGGATGTCAGTTCCTTGGGGTGGGGTTTTTGTCTGTTTTTCCCAACTGCTGCATCCCCAGTGCCCAGCCCAGTGCCTGGCACACAGCAGACGCTCAATAAACATGGATGAGCGTGTGAATGAATGAGATAGGCGCGAAGGCAGTTTTATTTTAATCTGGGGCAGCCCAAGATGCCTGCTATGAAGGGGGCTGATTCACCTCAATTATCTGCCATAATCTGTGTGACCTCAGGCAAATTGTCCCCCCACCTCAGTATATCCAGCTGCCCATTGGTCTCAATGACCTCCCAGCCCTGACAGTCAGCCACGGCTGACTTTTATGTGGATGCTGGGTCAGGAGGACAAGGCCAGGGCCCCCACCTGGGGCGGAGGTGAGGGTGTTGCGAAGTCCTGCTGGGCGCCCTGGCCTAAGGTGCTACATATAAATAGCAGCTGGTTCCACTATTATCCTCCCTTAATCCACAGTTTCCTAATCCCAGGCAGGTTTGTGTGTGTGTGTGTGTGTGTGTACATTGAACAGCAGAGCCTTCTGGAAGCCCAGGCCAGAGGCTGCCTCATCTCTGACCTTCAGTAGCGGCCCCGGCCCCCACTTCCACCCAGATGGATTCGGGGGATGGATTTTCCCAGAAACCCCACTGGTCACCTTCGTGGTCTCAGTCACATGTGGCCTTGAACAGTTAGAGACTCCCTACCCTCACCTCAGATACTAGGAGGATCCCAGAAAAACTCCTCACTGGTGTCCTGATCCCACACTCCCTGCGCTCCAGCCCACTCTCCACTTATAGCCAGAGTGGCCTTTTAAACACATAAGTCAGACCATGCTTAACACCCACCAACGATTTCTTTCCTGCAGAATAAATGCAGGCGCTTTACCAAGGCCTGCAAGGCCACCCAGCTGGACCACTCTCCCCCATCCTTCACTCGTTCCCCTCCAGCCAAGCTGGCCCCTGGGCCTTTATATGTGCTGGTCCCTCTTCCTGGAACAAATCCCCAAATCCTCACCTTGCTGCCCCTCTTTGTGATTCAGCTCCCAGCTTCTCCGGAGGCCTTACCCTTATCTAAATGAGTGCACCCTTCTCACTGTGTAAGCTCGACCTTCTGTTGTTCATTAATTATTTCTGCTTGTCTACCTATCTGTCTCCCCACTAGAATGTAAATTCCTTGTGGACAGGGACATGGCGTGGGTCACTGCTGTACTCCCCCACCCAAAGAAAAGAAAATCCCCTTGCACTTCAAATACTGCCCAGATCCCTGTGGGTTCCCAAGGACTGCTGTCAAATGCTTGACTTATTTATCAAATGCTATGTGGCACTGGGTACATGCCAGGCACTTTTTAAAGTGTTGTATAAATATTAATACATCTAAACCTCACACCAGTCTTTTTAGGTTGATACTCCTGTTGGCCTCATTTCAGATGAGGAAACTGAGCCACAAAAATGACAAGGTATTTTCTCAAGTCTACACAGCTCACAAGAGGTGGCTGGCAGGATTTGAACCTAGGCAGCACTCTGCCTGCCTCCTTGTCTTAGCATCATACCAGGACTAGGAACTCGACAGGGAGGCTCGGGTAGGGTCCGGGGAGGTGGGGGAGAAGTGGGGGCTGTCACTGTACAAAGATCTTTAGCCTGGGAATCAGAAATTCAAATCTGGTTTCTACCCAGGCCTTGCTGTGTGGCCTTGGGCAAGTCCCTTCCCTCTCTGAGCTTCAATCCCCACTCAGTTTTTAGAACTGGCCCTTCTCCCACCTTGCTTCATATCGTCCTAATGGCTTTTTGAAGCCAAATGGCTATTGTTATTTACAATTAGCAGAGGGTCTTGGTCTCCCTTCCCTCCCACAGTCTGGAGCCTTCTTTGGCCGGGTGACCAGAGGATTCCCACCTGCTATCTCTGGCCTGGCTGCTATTGGGTACACAGTTTTCCATCAAAGAAGGGGAGAAACAGAGAGAGAGATTGAGAAAGGGAGAATGGTTGCTTTTTTTTCTCACCAGCAGACTCTGTCCTGCCTCCAGACCTCTGGCCCCTGCTCTCCTCCCATCCCCTCATCTTCCTCACCACCGGCCATCTTCCTGAAGCCCAGGCCTTCAAGTTCCCCCTGGCCCCGCACCCCTGCCTGGGCCTTCCGCACCCCTGAATCAGCCGTCCTTGACAGAGAGGAACCTCGCTAAAAGAGCCCACCTGCCCAGGGAGGCCCGGACCCTTCCCTTCGGGTTTCCTGGCCACAGCCCCTCTTCTACTCCCTCTCCTCCCCGCGAGCTTTTCCAGGCGGTACTGAAGTCCTTCCTACACACACGCTATTTTTGTACCATCACTCTCTCCTTCCTCCCCCCCTTCCCCCTACCTTCACTTACTTCCTGCTTTTCCTTCACCTCGGCCCAGCTCTGAAAGAATCGGGGCCCCTCTGGCCCTCACCCACCCCGAGAGGGGCCTTCGGCTTTGGGGCACGGGAGCAGGGCCACTGGGGAGGGGCGAAAGGCAGGCTCCCCCTTCCTTCACTCCCCCGCTCCTTCGCCGCCTCCAGCCTCCCGCGGCCGGAGTCCGGAGGCGAGGGGAGGCCGGCCGCAACTTCCCCAGTCCACCTTAAGAGGACGATGTAACCGGCTCGCGGCGCTGACCTTAGAAAAACAAGTTTGCGCAAAGTGGAGCGAGGGGCCCGGGCTCTGGGCAGCCCCGGCGGCTCTTCCACCGTCTCGCAGCCCTCGCCGGCCCGGCGGCGCAGGTCCGAGCCCGACTGGCCGAGGGAGGGGGAGCGGGGGAGGCGGTTCGGGGCCCGGGGCCGCCGCGCGGGCTTCTGAACTGGCTTATTGTCGGAGCCCGGGCTCGTCCAGTCCCGAGCCGAGCGGGGCGCCCCCGGCGGGGGCCGCAGCCTGGGCCCGGGCCGGGGTGCGGGGGTGCCGGGGCCGCGCGCGCCGCCCTCCCTCCCGGGGCGCGCAGCCGGGGGCGTTCGGCTGAGGTGCCGGCCGGGCTGGAGCCCCGCAGCTTCCCGCGCGGCCGGCGGGAGGAGGGGGAGGGGAAGGAGGGCGGGGGCCGTGGCCGGGACTGTGGGCCAGGGGAGGCGAGCCACGGCGCCGCGAAGAGCCCGGGCGGGGCAGGTGGGCAGCGGCGGGGGCGGCCGGGCCCGCTGCCCCTCGCCCTGCCCTCGCGTCGGTCCTCCCTCTCCCGCGCTGTCTCGATCTGCGCGCCGCCTTGCTCACTCCGAGCTCGCTCGCTCGCTCGCTCTCCCTCTCCCCCTCTCTCGCCTCTCTGTGTCTCTGGCTCTCTGCCTGGCTCCCTTGGGTCTGTTTCCCTCTCCTGCCGCTTCTTTCGGGCCGTCCCTGGCTTCGTTTCTCGCGTGCTTGGGGTCTCTCCCCCTCTCCGTCTCTCGATCTCTCCGGGGGGCGGGGGGTTCTCCGAAAATCGCGGCGCTGACGGCGGCTCCTAAGCCGCTCCAGGCGCCCGTACCGGGGAGGTGGCGGGTGGCGGGTGGCGGGCGGGGGGTGGGGGGAGCCCGGCCGCGAGGAGAGGAGAGAGGAGAAGGGGGAGCCTTAGTCATTTCCCCGCTCCAGTCCGCGCCCGCCCGAGCGCGCACTCACGGCCGCTCTCCCTCCTCGCTCCGCAGCCGCGGCCCATGGAGCCCGCCCGCCCGGCCCCCGGCCGCCTCAGGCCGCTGCTCTGCCTGCTGCTCGCTGCGTCCAGCGCCTGGTCAGGTAAGCACCCCCACCCCCCACCGCTGCCGTCCCCAGATTGCGGGTTCAGGCCTCTCAGACCGCCACTCGGCTAATGTCGAGCAGTAATGGGGGAGAGGTGCCCGTAACCAGGGTTACAGATGCGGAAACTGAGGCCCAGAGAGGGACAACGACTTGCCCAAGGTCACACAGCCAAGGATGGAACACAGTCTCTCTCGACTCTGACTGTGCGGCACTGTGCTGGGCACCAGGACAGACCCAGATGAGTTGGTTCACCAGCCCCTGCCCAATCTGATGGCGGAGGCAGGCTGTCAGAGGCTTTGAGAGCAAGGCGCCCCTGGCTTCCCTAGAAGCTCTTATGTTTTCCACATGTTTGACTTCAGGGTCTAAGAGAAGGGACAGAGGTCCTTCCAGTACTGACGGGATGGAACAGAATCAGGCTGTTGCAATTAGGGAAGAGTGAGCTATCCCTCTTGTGCGCAGAGTAAAACAGTGTTAGTATGCGGGAGAGAGAGGAAAGGAGGCCAGGGTAACCCTGGGGTGAGCTGCTGCAATCCACAGATCCTGATGTGGAAACACGGCGGATTGTCCCCGTGGTTGCCAAAGCCTCTCGCTGGATGGTCGTGCTCCCTGCTGCTCTCCGGCCCCTCCTCCTTCCTCCTCCCTTCCCCAGGCTTCCAGCCAACTCCCTGCAGCTCAGGTGCTCTGTGGGGCTGTTACCTGTGGCTCTGAGCATGTCTTTTCGTGGGCCTACATCAAACACCTGGCTGTATCCAGCAGGCGGGCTCAGAAGTCTACCGTGTGTTCGCCAAGGGGTGAGGTCACCATTCAGGAGCCCTGCTTCTTAAAGGGGTTTTGCAGCGCCCTGAGTATCCTGGGAGGGGGGTGGGGGGTGGAGAAACTGCGTTAAAGGAGTTGTTGGAGGGAGAATGGGGATCTTGTTTTTGGCTCCTTGAAGCTGTGTCGTCAGCACAGGGGTCTCTGCACCTCCCCTCCCCTGAGGAAGGAGGTAAAGATGAGCTCAGTATGCACCTCCCCCCTCCTGCATTTGCCTAGAGACTGGTAACCATCTGATAGCAGTGAGAAACAGAGAACTAGCAAACAGTGGGTGGAGGGAGTAGTGGGGGTGGACAGCAGCTTCTCTCTGCCCCACAGTTTACCCTGAGCCCCCGAACCCACGCAGGCATCCCCCCACCTCCCGTCCCCCAGTCTTTCAATTACAGCTGGGTCCTCGCTGGACAAGAGGAAGCCCTGATAGATTTCATGGCTCTCTGGTGAGCCGGTGGCATCTCCGATCTACTCCTTCCTGCCTGAGCCGGCCATTTACACCCAGCAAAAGTCCGAGGCCCTGCCCTGCCGTCCTTCCTGGCCTGGAAGTGCACGAGGGTCTCTCTCAAGTGCTTAATTTTCCTGAAGCAGGGAACTGGGCCCAAGTTGATTTCTAAATGTCTATTCCAGACCCTTCTCTAACCAGGGCCCCGTGGTTCCATCCCTGGCAAATAAGGGGTGACGCTGACTAATGAGTGGGCAGCTGCCTTTCCCAGGGCTACCTGGGAACACCAACACCCTTCTCGGGAGGAAATTCTCCCCCTTTTGCCTATAAAAACAAACTATAAAACGGTAAAGTTTAGGCCATAAAACTTCTGTTCCAATCCATTCAGCATCAATAGCCTGAAAAAGTGGGAGCAGCAGAGGGGCAAAGATTAACTTTGAAATAAGTAAATCTTAGGAGGTAAGAAGAAACTTCTTGGTTGAGGGTGGTGGGGAAGGGGTGTCACCGCCAGAGCTCAAGCATCCCAGCATCCTTCACTCGGTTCTACGGGGTCCTGGTCACCCTCGCCCGTGGCATGGAATTCACCTGGTTTGGCTGAAGGATGGGTCTTCAGACCCTTCTCTCAGGGCTCCAGGCATGGACTTTATGACAAAGCAGAAGAGAGGCAGGACAGAAGGGCAGGAAGGTAGAAGGAGGCAGTTGTCCAATTTTCTAAGAAAACGGGTTTGTTTGAGAAACTCAAATGTCAGGCTTAGGAAGGCAGCTTTGGATTGAATGACTACTAGTGTCTCTGGCAGAACTGTCAGCCTGGGAAGTGTCACATGATTGCTATGGCTTCACATGATCACTGTTTGGAAGGGGCTGGTCATGTGAATTATCTTGGTTGGGGGAGGCAGGGAAAAAAGTTTCTAAAGATTGCTTTCAGCACAAATGTTGCCAAAGGGAAATTCTGAAAAGAGGCTGATGAAGTCACCAACCTGTGTTCTTGGAGCCAACGTGAGGCCTGTTTCCTCAAACAACTTCACCGAGGGAGATTGTGAGGCTGGCAGAAGGGCAAGGGGCCGGGGTGGGGACAGCCGGGCAGCCGGATTCTGCAGCACAGCAGCGGTGCCTGACGCTGAGCCTGCAGACTCCTCACTTGGCCCCACGTAGGTCTGGGGACCTCTGGGACCCCTGCTGAACAGACTTCAGATAAACTCCCATTCACTCCTCGCTCTGACTTGGAGAAGGCCAGGCCAAAATGGGGGTCAGGCTTTGGGGGACAGCTGGCCCTCTGCTGAACCTCTCACCTGTCGGAAAAGGGTAGCAAGCTGGTGACTCCTCTGTACTTTCCTAAGTGGTGAAGTTCATCTCACTTCCTCTTTCACGAGGAGAGAAAGGGGGGCGAGTACTTCGGCCCCAAAGAGCTCAGTCTGTGGAAGGTCCTTTAAGGCCTTGGTGTTCTCTGGGTACTTTCTTGCCATTAATTATTCCTTTACCAACCCCGTGGAGACTCGTGGTGTGATTCATTCCTTTACTTGTCATCCAGCACGTATGAAGTCCTGATGGGAACCGTGTGTTGAGAGAAGGGAGGAGAACCAATGTTCCTTGAATGTTAGCTGTATTCCAGGCTGTGTGCTGAGCGCCTCGTCTGCGTAATCCCATCAGTCAGCGAAGCAAAGCATGAGTTGGCTGTTACCCCCATTTTGCAGATGAGGAAAATAAAGTCCAGAACTAGGGAAGTAACCTGTCCAAGGAGTAAGTGTTAGGGAGCCTGGATTTTGAATCCTGGCCTCATGGCTAGGCAGCCTTTGAGGGAAGAAATTCAATGACTTAATCAGGGTTACTTAGTCCAAGCTGAAGAGAACCAGAGGGGCCCCCGCCCAGCTCAGACAGAGGTTTGTGGAAGGGTTCCTTCTGGGGCAGAAGTTTTTAACTGAGCCATGGTCATTTCTCTGAAAGTGCCCAGAGGATGCAAGCACTGGCAGCCCCTTGGTCCTCATAAACGACAGCTCTGGGAGCAGTGTGGCTCCCGTCAGAGCCCCTGATCTGGACTGCCGAGCTCTGGAGGCCCCAGAGCTGGAATCTTCCTCCCTGCATCTTCCTGGTGCCCTTTGCGACAGATGGAGAGGGGGTGTGTGAGAGGAAGGCAGTCTAAAACTGTTGTACAGATCCCACACATGCTCGCTTGCTGCTTCCAATGGCTCCGTGCGACAGATTATTTTCTTATTTGTAGTCCTGGACTGATGGAAGGTGCCCCCCGCTCCGCCTCTTTTTAATGTGCTCAGATTTCTGGTCTGTCAACACAATTCTAATCATGTCACTCCCCTGCTCAAAACTGTTGAGTGGGTCCAAGTTTTCTTTTTTTAAAAAAAAAAAAACCTACAACAAGGCCTGGGCTCCCTCCCTGACAGGCCCTATTTCTCAGCTACATGTTCTCCAAAGAGCTGACCTGTTGAGATGCTGCTAAACGACCAGGCTTCCTCCCTGCAGCCAAAGCTTTCCTGGCAGCTCAAGTGCACTGGCACCTGAGAGACCCCGAGAAGGCCTGCAGTTGTAGAAGGCCCAGCCAGAACCTTGTTTACTCCAGGGTTCCCCAGACATATGAACAAGAAGCATTGGGTTTGTTTAATGCCCATTAACACGCTGCCTAACCCAGTTTGGTAAATGCCTTTGTACAAATCCACACCCTCAGCTGAACTTTCTCATCTCTGTGCCTTCACTTACGCTGTTCCTGCCCCCAGAGATGCCCTTCCCTGTACGTCCCTATCTTCATATGTCCGAATCCTACTCAGCCTTCCATTTGTGCTGCCTCATGTTCCGTGGGATCTCTTCCTCCTCTGAACGTTCACCCCAGGATTTATCTAAGGCTACTTATCACTTTCCCCTTGCTTTATCACATATGAGTGCATGTTTAACTCTGGTTCACATAGTGGTTCTGCATTGTAGCCTCTCCACGTACAGACACAGCGTACCCTACTTGGACAATTTATTGAGCTCTGTGTTTCGGTTTCCTCACCTGTAAAATGGAGAAGACATCAACAACTGTATTTCAGGGACTAAGTCAGCCAACCCATGTGTAACGCTTGAAGCCATGCCTGGCATGTAGTAAGCGCCCAGTACCAGTTTATTGCACGTTACGTTCAACCAGTGTTGTAATCGTCATTGTTTCATTCTGTTGGGTATTCTCATCTATGGGAGTGGGACTGATGTTGGTAAAAGCACCCAGCACAGCTCCTTGCACACAGTAGGTGCTCACAGAACAACAAAAGCTGTTGAGAGTGAACACGAGATTGGCATTTTTCCCCGTGGCTTTTGTGCGGTTGGGGAGGACAAGTTGCGCAGAGACCGACCAGCTGGTGTGATGGAATAGTTACTGGGACTGAGCGCCCGCCATGGGCACAGCCTGCCTCTAGGTGTCTCTGTCCGGATCCACAGGGCTGGAATTGTCGATTCCTAGACCAGAAAAGCAGGAGGGGGCCTGAGAGAGCCATCAGTCAGCACCTCTTTGTGCAGCTGAGAAAACTGCAGCCCTGAGGGAGGAAGGGACGGGCCAGGCTCACACAGCAGATCCCTGGCAAGGCCTTGGGTGGCATGCCAAGCCCCCTGTCATCCAGGCCAAGGCTCTTTCAAACTGAGCTGTGCTGGAAGTTTCCATCGTTAAAGCCAGAAATCTGACAGGATCCCAAATTCCCTGGAAAATACCAAAGTAATAATAATGGGAAACATTGTTTCTGGCCACTTACTGGGCTCAGCACTGGGCATGTATGATCCCAGTGGTACTCACAGTTACCCTGGGTGATGTGCATGGTTGTAATCAAATCCATCTGACCAGTGAGGAAACTAGGCTCAGAGAGACAGCAACTTGCTCAAGGCCACACAGTAAGTGGCAGAGTCAGGATGGCCATAGCACCCATGATGTACACTCACTAGGCGTCACTTCGCCCTGACAGGTAGAAACACTGAGGCCCTGGGGTACTGGCGTCCTGCCCTCTTGGCGCTCCTCGCATATTTCTGTCAATCAGTGTATCCTTCTGGGAGGCAGAGGCGGCGGGTGTTCCCAAGATGTGTTTCTGTCCCATACTGAAGAAGGAATCATCTGTTTTCACAACTGAAACTGCTTTTCTGTTAACTTGGGCGTTCCTGGGGCAGATCTTTTGATGGAGCCCTCCACAAGGTGGATTTTCCCTGCCAGGTGTCCTGCCAGGCCCTCGGTCCAGAGAGATGCAAAACAGCTGAGATGGAAGCTGGCCATTATACAGAATTGGTTCTTTGTGTCTGTAAGATTTCCTGGCACGTCCGACTGGGGACGCAGAGTGTGAGATGGCTGCAGAGTAAGCCAGGAGCTGAGGGAGATCAGGTGCCCAGATCAGGGGGAGATTGGAAGCCAGGAGTGAGGGATGAGCCTGCAGGCTAGGGGCCCGGAGCCGGAGCCCCGCATTGGTGGGTGACGATGCCACGGTGGGCTCTAGTGCCCTCATTCTTCAGAGCCCGCATTGTCCTCCAGAAGTGGCGGCCCATGCTGGAAGAAAGTAGTGCACAGTGTGCTAGGGACTAGCTGAGTTGTGAATCTGTGCTGCCTCTTCCTTATCTTTTTATTTTGGAAAATTTCAAACATTTGCGAGATGAGGAATGGTGTGAGGAACCCCAGCTTCAACACTCTTCTGCCATTCATGTTTCACCTGCCCCTCATTTTTCTGGGGGTGGGGGGAGGAGGGAGGATTGTAAAGCAAATGGTAGACATCAGGCATCATTTCATCCATCAATGCTTAGATGTGTGCCATCGTCTAATCCTTACAATGAGCCAAAAAACATAGAATCCTTCATCCCCATTTTATGGATAAGGAAACTGAGATTCCCCAAAGCTGAGTTGGGCTCCTCCCAAGGCCACATAACCAGTGAGAGTTAAATAAAGCTGGATCCAAGGCTTGGTTTACTCAACCACTTTTCTGTCCTTATTATGGTCATTTTAATTACAAATATTCATTCAACAAATATTTTTGAGCATCTGTGTGCCAGGGGTGGCTCTAGGTGCTAGGGATACAACTGCAAACAGACAAAAATACCTGCTCTTATGGCACTGACACTCTAGTGAGGAAGGAAAAACAGACCCAAGTAAACATTATGTCAGGTGGAGACAAGTGCCGTGAAGAGAACTAAAGCAGGTCGAGGGAATAGAAGGTTGAGTGGGGAGAGAGGGAGGGCCTCTCTGAGGAGCAGAGGCCTGCATAAAACTGAGGGAGCAACCATGAGACTATCAGGGGAAGAGCAGGCCACACAGAAGGAGAAGCAAGTGCAAAGGCCCTGAGGCTGGGATGGGTTAGCTGTGTTCCAGGAATAGCCAGTGAGTCTGGACTTAAGGGAGATAGGCAGTAGGGGAGTTAGGAGAGGTCAGGGCCAGACCAAGTAGGATCTGGTTCACTGAGCACTTGACATTGAACATGTGAGGTCATGTGATATGATCATTACTCTGTACATCATCTCATTGAATTCTCACCACACAGTTCTGTAAGATGGGAACTATTATTATACCTATTGGACAGATGAAGAAAGAGAGATTCAGAGAGGTGAAGTGACTTGCCTAAGGTCACACGGCTTATATGTGCAGAGGTAGGATTTGCGCTCAGACCCCTAAACTCTGTAGCATCCTCATCACTGCTTTCCTGTTTTCACTCTTACCCCCTCCAGTCTCTTTACCCAGAGCAGCTGGAGTGAATCAAATCCTCTTTGTCCTTCTCCAAACTTTTCAGTGGTTCCCACTGCCCTTAGAATAATATCAAACTCCTTACAATGATCCATGAGACGTGGCATTTTCTGTACCACATCCATCTCTCCAGCCCCAGCTAGTATCACACTTGCCTTCCTCCATGGGCTTCAGCCACAGCAGTCTTCTTTCTGGCCTTCATATGCACCAGCTGCTTTCCTACCCCAGGGCTTTTGCACTTGCTGTTCTGGCCTATTGGAGCACCTTCCTTGGTCTTTGCTTTCTTCAGGTTTCAGCTGCAGTCTCACCTCCTTGGAGATGCCTTTTACAACTGCCCCATTCTAAAAGTGGTTCTGCTTGTTATTCTCTGTCGTGGCACCAGATTCGTTTGCACTCCTAGCCATTTCTATATTTGTTTCATTATTTCAGCCCTGTCTCTCCCACTAGAATATAAGCTACATGAGAGTAGGAACTATGTCTGTCTTATTCACTGCTGGGCCTCCTGAGACCTTACACAGGGCCTGGTAACAGTAGACAGATTAATACATATTGGTTGAATGAAGAAAGACGCTCATTTTAAAAAGGGAGCTCAGAGCCGTGAGGTCACACAGGCAGTAACCCTGGTTGGAAAGCAAACCTGTGCTCTAACCACTACACAGTCCTACCTCTGTAATGGGGGCCATGACCACACTGCAAATCCCTGCCTATCGTGCTGAAATAGGGATCCCTAAAATATCAGGAAGCACAAAATATCAGTGCCAGCTGGGATGGAGGTAGGGGCCCAGAAACCCTGGAATTGGTACTTAAATTCTGGCTATACAGAACAGCTTGCCCCAGTGTAGACACCCTGGTGAACGAGCAGGCAAACCATGAAACATGACACAGTTCGTGCTACGCCTTTTAGGCCTTGATTTGGTTTGAAGGGCCTGACTTGGCGCCAGCCTCCCCCAGCGGGTCCTTCATTGCACAAGGCTATGTGGTACAGTGGGTGAAGTTGTGGGTGGAGTCAGACTGCTCCGCAGCCCTGTGACCTTGGCCAAGTGGCTGTACCTCTCTGAGCCTCAGTCTTGCCCTCTGTGAAGTGGGGGTGATGACAGCCTGTGTTGCTGGGTCCCTGCGGAGGCTGGTGAAGCCTGTCATGCTCCTGATAATACCCGTGCTCAATGCTCATTAACCATCATTACTATTACTGTTATCTTTGTGTGATCACCATTTTATGGTTGGAGCTCTACAGAGCAGGTGGAGGTCCTGCTCCATCACTTACCAGCCAGGACTTGGAACTCACTACACTGCCCCTCTGGGCCTCAGTTTCCCCTTCTGTGAAGTGGAGGCTCAGCTTGGCTGCCCTCCTGCTGGTCCCTTCCAGCTCAGATGCTCCAGCCAGGATGCCTCTCTCACCCTTCATCTTGTTGGTACCCCAGACCCCCTCTCTAGCAGGGGAGGCAGTGGGGAGGTACCCACTTTGGGGCACATTCCTGAGTGAATCCAGCATGTGCCACTTCTTGGCTGTGTGCTCTGGAGCAGGTGTCTTGCCCTGCTCTGAGCCTCAGTTTCCTCATCTGTAAAATGGAAATGCTACCACTCTTTCCTCCCGCACAGGGACTGTTGAGGGTTAAGGGAATTAAGAGCTGTGGAAAGTGCTTTTGTGAACTGCAAAAAACACTATAAAAGGCATCAGCGGATGGTGTCAGCTTGGGGAAAAATCTTGTCCAGAGACTATCTGCTGTGGGCAGCAGAGTGTGCTGAAACCTTGGCAAATGTCATTTAATAAATGCGTGTTCCTTTTAAGGGGGCCTTTATCTCAGCTGGGAAAATGTGTGTACGTCCTTGGCAGCCTGAGAATCCAGAATCCTGAGCCAGAAGGGACCCAGTCACAGGGGGAAGAGATCGCATGTGACTGACCTCAGTGTTTGAGTCCTGCCTCTGCCCCTCCCCTGCCTCTCAGGGTCTCAGCTTCCTTACCTGTAGGACGGGGCTGGTGACAACAGCACTTGCTTCACTAGGCCGTCATGACAGTTAAATAAATGAGGGCTCCCCATTATGTGACCTCATCCACACGTTGTACCCATGAGACCGTGGCTGAGAAGCACCAGGGCCTGTCCTAGAGTAACAGCTGGGCCTAGAGGTTGGAAGGACACCGCCTGGGTTCTCAGCCTCTCCAAGCCTCACTTCCGGGCCTCAGTTTCTCCCTCTGCAAAATGGGGAGGTGGGAAGGGGGTCCTTAGGTTGTCAAGGAAGTGGATGGTGGGTGTTAGTGCCCCTGCATGCTCTCCCAGCCTCACCTGGTCCCCACCAGGCCTGGCGAATAGGAAGGGTGCTTACAGCACACACGTATCCATAGTTCTTTCCCTGCTGCTTTGCAAACAGGGCTGCTCTGCGAGCATTTCTTCATTGCCTCCAGGTCCAGTCTAGACCTAGCAAATGCTCACCAGGGCTCTGACCCTCCCTGCCCCCCCGGCCTCCCGCCAACAGTGCATACAGCCTGCCCACAGGTCCAGCTCCATGTGGTCTTGTGCAGACATTGGGGCAGAGCTAGTTCTGCCTCAGACAGAATCCTTAGCTTTTCAGGCTTAAGGCTGTGATCCTCCGTCATCCTCTTCATCCTTAAATATCCACTGCATGGTAACACTGCCCTGCACCAAGTGCTTCCTCTGTGCCAGGAGCAGCACTGAGCTCTTTACACACATTAGCCTGTTTCATCCTAGAAGAGCCCTAGTGTTATTATTATTATCATCATCATCATCATTCTCATTCTACAGATGAGAAACCAGAAGTCCAAAGGGATTAAGGCACTTCCTGGGGTCTCCTGAGTGGCAGAGTTAGAATCCAAACCAGAACATGCATTCAACAAATGCCAGGCACTGGTATAAACCTGAAGGAAACTGCGGGGAGCAAAACTAAGTCCCTCTCAAAGGGCTTATAAGTAAATCTAGGGTAGGGAGATAGATGCTAATGAAATTGACAAATGCTTGTAATATGTCAGGTGATATGTATTGTAGATACAGGGTGATATGTGTTGTAGAAAAATAGAGCAGGAGACATCGAGAGGGGTAGTGTTTTATATACCATGCCAAGGAAGGCCTCTTAGGCCAGAAGAAGGTGAGGTACCCAACATGCAGATATCTAGGGGATGAGAGTGCCAGGCAGAGAGGATGGCAAGTGCAAAGGCCCTGAGGTGAGTAGAGAATCTGGCATGGTTGAGAGCAAGACTGCAGGGCCCTGGGGGCCACCGCAAGGATCCTGGGTCTCACTCTGAGTACAGTGAAGGGTGCAGGAGGGTTTTGCACAAAGGAATGATGTTACCTTAGGTTTTAGAGGCTCCTCTGGCTGCAGGGAGGATACATGTTACACAGAGGTGAGGTGGAGCAGGAAGGCCGGTTTAGAAGCTGAGATAAGGATCTAGGTAAGGGACGGTGGTGCAATAGAGGTGGTAGGGAGAGGTCAGAGTCTGGCCAGATCTTGGAAGGTGAGCCAGCAGGCTCTGCTAATAGCTGGCTGTGGGTCAGGAGAAAGATGGGAGTCGAGGAAACGTACAGATCTCAGGCCAGCTCTTCCAACCACTGAACATTTGACCTTGGGGAGAGAGACGATGGTACCCCCTTGTTTACAGGTGAGAAAGTGGAGGCTTAAAGAAAAGTGACTCTGCCAAGTCACTCCACTAGGGCTGAGATATACAGGTCTTCCGGCCCCAGAGCCCAAGCTATGGACTGTCCTGGCACCTTAGGAGTTTACCTACTGCATGGAAGGGGCTACCAGGGTCTGCCCTTTCCCTGCAGGGGTATGGACAGTACCCAGTTCTCTGAGTTGCCTGGAGTGGGGGTGAAGGAGAAAGCACCCTGGGCCCACTGGGCCCTCCCGCACCTTATTCACAAGGCCACGTGTATCCTCATTTGTGCTGGTTCCAAGGCAGGTGCTAGTTTCCACCGCAGAACCTGTGGCATCTCCACCCAATGGGTACCAGTAGACTGCTCCCAGTGATGACCTGCTGTTCAGATGGTAACTGAAGCCATCCTTTCAGGTGCTAGGTTAGCCCAGTCCCTAGCCCTTCCCCAGCTTGCTCACAGCCATTGAGCATGTCCCAAGGACTCTGCCCTGGTCCCTGAATTGTGCCAAGCCCTTTTCTCTCCTCTGCACCTTTGTGCAGAGGAAGAAAAGTTCCACCTTCTTGAATGCCTTCCCTTCTCCCCAGCCTCTGTCAGCTGTCAAGATGCAGCTCAGGGACCACCACCTCCAGGAAGTCTTCTCAGATCTCACCCTTCTTCCAATACCCTATCCCCAAGCCCCTTCTTGCTCACTGATCACCCTGCACATGATCATTGCCTGTGTCCGGGACTCTGCCCCACAATGGTGGGGAATCCATCTTACTTGGCTCTGTGTCCTGTGGCATCTAGGACAGGGCCTAGCAATGGAGTGAGGTTTGAAAGGGCATGAACGAATCATTCTGACTCCAGAGGAAGATCAGTGCCTGGTACTCCTGAATCAGAGCCCCAGGCTCCCCAACTGGGAACTGCAGAGTCTACACAGCCATCACCCATGCAGCCCCCTCCTGAATGCATCCTGGGGACCGTCTGCCCCACCCAGGGTCATGAGCTTCAGCAGGGCATTTCCAGGCTGACTTCTTTACCACTGTGCCCTACGGCTAGCACCCAGTCAGTAGGTGCTCAGTAAAGGTTTGAGTCTCTGGTCTAGGGCAGGACCCTGTGCCAGGGGCCATGGAGCACTTTGCCCACCAGGAGCCAGATTTGAGGGAAGCATCTTCCCTGCCCTCCTTTCTCTCTCACCAACCTGTATGTGCCAGGCATGTTCACCACTGGGTACACTCACACACTCGGGTATGTGGACACACGGTGTACATAGACAGTGGTCTCCACAGAGGCTGGGCCCCTGCTCCCCAGCACTTAAAGCACACACACCCTCACATTCACACTCATGTATACACCATCTCCATCGCACACGTGCCCTCCCTGCGCGCGCACACAGACACACACACTGTGCGCACATCCCACTCCTATCCTCCCCTGCCCACACACACATTCTATGCACCCACATGCTCACACCCCTCCCAGATATCTATCTGTTCACACCTCAGGTGCAGACAGACCCTCTCATGCCACCAACAGGTTCACACCCACATTCAGATACTCTCCTGGGCACAGTTCACGCCCCCCTCCTGCCCCTGGTCCTCTTCTGACACACTTCTGAGCTGCACCAGAGCACGTTCCTGCACACACGAGCATCTTGTACACATGCCCACCCATGTACATGTGTGTGAACACTTGTCCTTGGTGCACTTGTGCACTTGTGTACCCACTCCTGCATCTGCCCTCTTTCACTCCTGTGTGCATACTCCTATCCACACTCCTGCACTATACACTCTCGTACACAGACATCAAAATTATAACCCAGAAGATACCAAAGGCAGCACCTGATGAGGTGCTGCTGTGTTGGGGGGATAAACCAGCAGCCCCCTGAGGATGGCCGAAAACGATCGAGGTCAGGAAAGGGGGATGCTGAGCTGCCCCAGCTGTGGGGGCTGCGGTGGATGCCATCTTGGGATGCTGAGCCCTGGGCACTGCCAGACCTCCGGCCATAGCCTCCCAAGCCCCGGGCTCCTTGAGTTTGTGGAAATCTGAGGGGCGATCTCCAACCTGTCCCGAAGACCCCTGCTCTGGTGACCCACTGCGTCCAGGCGCAGGCAGGCTCCCATGCAAGTGGCAGTGAGTGCCCATCAGGGAAAGGCTGGCTCTTGGGAAATGTGCATTTCAGCTTTGCCTCTGCATCCTGATGAAGCAGGAGGAATCACACCCAGAGATCACAGTGGCCCTGTTTCCCTCCCGGCAAGTTTCAGTTCTAAGTTGATTTGTTTTTTCCATTAGAAAAGCATCCATGCTTATTTTTTTACTTCTGATGAAATTGTTTTCATCTTTTCTTAATCTCAAAAACTCCCCATGATTGTTGTAAAAAAAAAATCAAATATTTTTCCAAGTCCAATGGTCAGTTTTCAGTCCCCATCTTATTTCATCTCTCGCACCCTCCTTGGCCTATTCGTGGAGGACAAAGTGGGCGCGGTGGGGGAAGCTGGTCATGGGGAGGGGCAGGAGGTGGGGTCAGAGATGCCAGCAGGAATCCCTTGTCTAAAGGGTTGGGGGGGCCTCCCTGGTGGCGCAGTGGTTGAGAGTCCGCCTGCCGATGCAGGGGATACGGGTTCGTGCCCCGGTCTGGGAGGGTCCCATATGCCGCGGAGCGGCTGGGCCCGTGAGCCATGGCCGCTGGGCCTGCGCGTCCGGAGCCTGTGCTCCGCAACGGGAGAGGCCACAACAGTGAGAGGCCCGCATACCGCAAAAAGAAAAAAAAAATAAAAAATAAAAAAAATAAAGGGTTGGGGCTCAGTCCAAATGTAACATTGGAGTTATTTCTTTAAAGTCTATCTTGTCTGCTCGTGTGCAAGCCCCATGAGGCCAGGACACAGCCCTTCTGCAGCCCTGAGCTGAGGGCCTGGCTCATAACAGGTTCTGGTATTTCATCACTGTCCACCCATGCTGTGAGCTCCCTGCATCCTGTGGACAGAGTTCCTCTTACAACAAGTACACGGGGCAGTTCCACCCACTGTGCTGACGTCTTCCATTAGATAACTTACTCACGTGTTTTATTTCATTACTTAATATTCTTCCAAAAGCAACAAATGTTCACTACAAAAGAGAGAGAGAGACTTCAATATATTATTTGCTATAAAATAGAAAATATGCCTATCCCCGTGTCCACCCTGGTCCGTGCTGGTCCCATTTCCCAGCCGTAACTTACCTCAGCTTCGTGATGTTTATCATTCTAGGCCTTTTCTCTAGACAATTCGATCAGTCAGTCTGCAGATGTTTATTGAGCATCTGTTCTGCGCCAAGCACTGTATTTTCTTATTACAAAATGGGATACTGTAAATATTCTTTAATAGGCATCCAGTTTAGAAAATCTGAAAATACCCAAAATAGAAGGAAAAAAAGGGAAAACCCATTAGATTCATGATCCAAAGAGATTCACGATCCAAAGAGAGTTGTGTTTTATAGCTTTGTATAGTACCTTGCAGCTGTTTATTTATACGTAGTTTTAGTTTACAATGTCATGATCATACTGAAAGCAGTTTTCCTGCTTTTTTATTGCACAAGTAACACAAACAGAAGACATAAAAGCAAAATCCCTTGGAAGTCTACTACTCACAGTTAATTACTACTAATCTTTAATATCAGATATACATTTTTTTCAAAACTAGAAGTTTGGGATCACACTGAAAACATCACTCAGGAACTGACTCTGATCTTGTAATCTATTTCTGTGTCCATAACTGTAATCCTTACATGTAGGCTTGGTTATCATGTGAATTCATCATCGGGATCAGCAGCCTCCTTTTCTTGGAAATTAGAATATTTCCAATTTTTAATTTTTATAACAACACCTGAATGAATGAAGCAAAATGTTTGCACATATCCTTAGTAACCTGAGTATGATTTTACATATTTATTCACTCATATTTTAACAACATCAAAATGTTGATCACAGTTATCTTTGATGGTATTCTATGAGATTATTATTTTCTTTTTATACTTTTTTGTTTTCTCTAAATGCTTTGCAATAAACAGATTTTATTTGCTAACCACAGTATCATTTAAAATTATGCCATGCAAAAATTTCCAGACTGCTACAGATTCACAGTGATGGTTTTTTATGGCTGCCTGTAATTCCATCTAGTGGACAGGCCACTGTTCACTTAACCATCCCCTGTCATTGGCCACTTGGGTTTTTTCCCAACTTTTTCAAGATCGTTACATGGGAACCCCACTCCATATTCGGGGTCATGTCCTCAGGGAACAACCCAGCAAAGGCTGGAGAACAGGTTTCACACCTGTGGTACCTCCTGCCACACTGCTTTCCTGAACGGATATGCCACTCTCCACTCCCACCAGCATCATGTGACGATGCCCAGCTGCCCTCCTCTCCCAGAGACAGTTCAGGCTGCTAAACCATCGCTTTCTCTGCCAGGAGGGCAGGAGAGAGCGGGAAGTGGGTTTGTCAGTGATGCCAGCGTGATGACCCCAGGCCTAGAACCGCGGGAGTGATTTTTAACAAGGCCGATTCCCAGAACAGAACCTGCCGAGAAAAAGAAAAGCAAGCAAGCGAGGGAAAGACTCTGCTGGAAACACACACACACAAGCAGATTAAAATAATATTTGGCACTTCTGTCGCACTTTTAAAATTCTTCAAACGCTTTATAAACACTAGCTAATTAATTAAGCCTCCTAAATCTGGCTGCAGTTGGTGGAGAGAGCTTGAGAGGAGCTAAAAAAGGCGGGGTGGGGGGGCAGCCCCACACAACTCCAGATTTTATTGTGGCCTCCTGGCTGTGACTGCAGGCCTCCGGCTGCAGCACAAGAATAGCCCTGCCCCAGCCGCAGGCCTGGCTCCGCACCTCCTCTTCTGCTCCTGCCTCCCTCGCCAGCTGCTGACTCACAGCCCTGTGCGGTGGTATTGATAAAGATAATAATAACCACCATTGATTTTGTGTCTATGGGCCAGGCAAAGTCCCGGGCTCCAGGCTCGCCATCTCCCAGACCTGCCTGTGACAGCCCCTTTAACAGATGAAGAAAGAGCCTCAGGGAGAGGATTTGCCCAGGAGCAAGTGAAATCCCTCCTTCCTTCATTAATGTGTTCATTCAACGTGTATTTATCAAGGGCCCGGTGTGTGCCAGGCCGTGTTCTAGGTAGGGGGCTGGAAACGCTTCCTCATGGATCCTGCATCCTGCTTGGGGGGAACATGACAATCTAGAGAAAATCAAGTATATAATAATGTATCTGTGATAATAATGGGAACAGAAACTAAAGTTTAACCAGCACCTGTGCTGCAGGCACTTATGTACAACTGTGTCCTCATGACTATCTTGGGGGGGTGGGTGCCAGTACCCCACTTTGTGGGTGACGGAGTGGAGGCCCAGGGAGGGCGGGTGCTGGACTGGCTGAGGGTGGACCGTGCTCTCACCCGAGCCTGCTGGCCCCAGCGCCCATGCTTCCTGCCAGTGGCATATCTAGTCCAGTCTCCAATGTAGAATGCAGACCCTTCGGGAATGGTCCTGGCTGGATGCTCTTGGCAGCTGCTGATGCTGCCTGGGATCTCTCGGGCTCCCTGCCTGCCCCTGTGGGCCTCTTCCATGTGCCTCTCACACACCTGGTCAACAGTTCTACCCCAAGCCCCTGTCCTCTGCAGACAGTGGTTTCTTCCCTGCACCATGAGGGTCAGGCCGTCCCGAGGCTGCCACTCCGCATTTCCACTCACTGGCCATGAGAAACGGGCAATCCCTGGCATGGGAGTCAGGGCTGGGACCACAGGAAGGGGATGAGAGGCCTGTCCCGAGGCCCTGGGCTTACCTGCAGTGAAGGAGTCTGTGGCTGGGTAAATTCACAAGGTCTCTCTCCAGCTCAGCCAGAGGTGAGGGGCTGCTCGGGGCATCAACTGCAACCCTGTCCAATGTACAAGGCAAGGTGGCCTCGGTCAGGACAGGACAGGGTCACATCAAGGGTCAGTGGAGCAACCAGGCAGAGACCAGTTGGCCCATCTGCACCTCTGCCTGGTTGCTGCCACTCCGTGTCTCGGTCTTATTCTCTCTTTCCCCCGCCTCCTTCTCAGTCTCTCACTCCATCTCTCTGTCTGCCCCTCCCTCTGCCTATCTCGGTGGTTCTCTCTCTGTCTGTGTGTGTGTGTGTATGTGTGTGTTTCTCCAAGGTCTTCATGATCTGTCCTTTCTGCCCACCCCACACCTTGTTCAGAATCAAGGCCCTGGCTGCACCTCACTCCGAGCATCTACAGCACCTCTCACAGCATCTTCACCAGGCCTGTCCATCTTCCTCCTGTGTCCCCCGCCCTCCCAACCTCCTCTACTGGGAGTCCCTGTTCATGTGCCCCAGTCCTCTCCAATTTGGGGCTCAGGTCCCTCCCCACCGCCAGCCTCTAGGACCCCTTCCAGCTGTCCAGCCTGGGAGCCCTGGAGGCCCGACCTGGGTCCAGCCCCTGTGTGTCCCAGCATCCAGCCCGGGCCTGGCCTGAAGGAGCATCAGCGAGATCTGGTGGGAGTGAAGTTTGAGCAGCTGACCCTCCTCATTTATTCATTGTGTGATGACAGTAGCTTCCCCTGTGCCCAGCTTGGTGCTAAGTGACTTCTGCGTGTGATCTCATTTTCTTTTCAGAACACGCAGAGGCCTGGGGGTGGTCTACCCATCTTGTAGATGAGGAAACTGATACTAAAGCAATGCATAAACTCAGGTCATGGGTGAATAAAAAGTGAGCCAGGTCTCAAACCAGTTCAGATGGCTCCAAAGACCAGACCCTTCTTTTTGACACTGTCCTGGCCTAGGCATGTTGTTTGTTCTTACTAGAGATCCATGGAGACGGGGCCATAGTAACTGACAGATGAGGAGACTGAGGCTCAGAGGGCAGTAAGGGGACCTGCCCAAACTAAAGGTATCAAGCAATATCAAGTGTGCAGTTATCGAGCATACTCACAGGCCTCCCTATGGGATCTTCACGGTCACCTGAGTGATAGCCAAGGTCACACAGCAATAAGCCTTGAGCCGGGACTCACACCCAAGTCCTTGTACTTCACAAGTCCATGGCCCGGACAAGCCCCAACTGCTGAGTACTTTTCCAGGGCCTGCTTCCTGAGCCAGACCCAAAACAGAATCTAAAGTCCTTATAGAGCGCCCCCCCGCACACCATGCTGCCACCTACCTCTGAGCCTTTGCCCAGGCTGCTCCCTCTCTCAGGAACACTGTGCCCCTTTCTTTATTCCTGGTAAATTCAGATTTGAATTGAGAGCCCAGTTCAGACATGACTTCCAGAGCGGGCTCAAGTACTCAAACCTACTCTCTGCCACATCATTTAACCTCTCTGTGCCTCACTTTCCTCTCTTGTATTAGGGTCTCACGTTACAGGCTCATTGGGCAGGTTGCATGTGATACATGTGCAAGGGGCTGAGTTCAGGTGTGGCTCATGGTGCACTAAGTCAGTGAAAACTGTTGTTGATAAACACTTGAGAAAACCTACAGGATCACATAAGGATGAATAAGTAACTGAATTGTGTTTCCCTCCAGGAGTGGCAGGTGAGAACGAGGTGCAGGTGATTCAGCCTGAGAGGTCAGTTTCAGTTGCAGCAGGAGAGACGGCCACTCTGCACTGCGACGTGACCTCCCTGCTCCCCGTGGGGCCTGTCAAGTGGTTCAGGGGCACAGACCCAGGCCGAGAGTTAATCTACAGTTTCAAAGGAGGCTCCTTCCCTCGAGTAACAACTGTTGCAGATACTACAAAGAGAAACAACATGGACTTTTCCATCCGCATCAGTAACATCACCCCAGCAGACACCGGTATGTACTACTGTGTGAAGTTCCAGAGAGGAAGCCCTGACATCGAGGTTATATCTGGACCAGGCACTCATCTCACTGTGAGTGGTGAGTATGGCCTGGGTCTCCTTTGTCCCCCTGGTCTGTGACAACAAGTCAACAAGAATGCCCTCCACCCTTTGAGAAAAAAGAAAAAAAAAAAAGAATCAAGTGCAGCAGTGGGTGCTTATATCATGATCTGATTTCACTCCCTTCTACAGATTAGGGAAACTGAGGCCTGCAGAGGTCATGCTACTTGCCAAAGGCCCCATAACTGGTAAAACTGGGAAAAGTCTGGAACCCCAGTCTGCCTGGCTCCACAGCCCTTGCCTTTTCCATCCCATCTAGCCCTTTGTTTCCAGGGATGAGGGAACTGAAAGTCTGAGCGACCTGCCCCGTCACAGCCCAGGTATCACCTCCTGCCTCCGAGAGTGCTCCCCTCAATGTGGCTGAGTCTTCTCTTTATTCAGCACCTATTGAGCACCTACTGTGTGCCAGGCCCTGCTCCAGATGTTGTGGAAGCAGCAGTGAACAAAGCAGACAAGGCTCTTCTCCCATGGAACTTATGTTCTCTCCCCTTCCAAAGAGAAGTCTATCCAGGGCAGGGTTTCTTTATTTCCTCTTCAGAAACATCACACTGAGAAGAAATTCCTAGAGGCATAGGTTCAGTGTTTACTCTGACGGCCCGGGCTAGAGGAGATGCCCAGAGGTTGGGTGTTTCCTGGGGGTCTGTTGGGAAAGCCCTCCTGTGACTCAGGGACCGACTCACACAGTCACTGAAGGCTCCCAGCAGAGCTGGGTCATCTCAGAATGTCCCTCCCCAGGAAAGAGGTTCCCCATGTGTGTGACTTAGGGGCTGCCCCACTGAGGTAGCAAAGGTGCTCATTTAGAGTTTTCTGGCAAGGACCCTGGATCCTCTTCCTAGCTCCTGAATCCTGGACTGTGACACAGGGAGGACCTTTAGACACCATCCAGTGCAACCCCCAACGTACACATGGGGAGCCTGAGGCCAAGACGTGACAGGGACCTAGACCGCAGTCACATGGTCAGTGAGGGAATCCTTCCAGAACCCAGTCTGATTCCAGGCCAGACTCCTTCCGGCACCACCATTGGAACTGGTTTCATGGAAGAGCCTGGCACATAGAGGGGACAAGATAAAAGCTCCTTGAATTAACTGTTGAGCAGGGAGCCTTTTCATAGGTTTCCCCAAGGTTCAGACTGCCCCTCACATTCAGGCCCTGAGGCCCAAGGTGACTGGGAACCTCTCCCTATTTTTAGCCACAAATCCCTCATTCCATATCAGCACCTGGAGCTGCCCAGTGTTTCAACAGCTGCAAAGCACTCAGCATATGGAGACAGCATCTGTCAGTCTTTTGTTGACAAATACCAAGTTGTTCCCAAACTTAGGATATTAGAACAGCACTGCAGTGGATAGTCTTGTCCTGCATCACTCTACTCAAGTGGGCGATGCCCGCTGGAAGTGGCATTGCTGGATCGTGGACTATGTGTATTTTAACTCGTGTGGATATTGCCAACTTTCCCTCCTAGATGTGTTAGCAATCGAATCTCCCCGTTACCCCTGGACATAGGGAAGGTGCCTTTATCCTGACTTTGCAGCTATTACTAAACTTCCCAGATGGTGGTTCCCTTGCTCAGCCAATCACAGCTAGTAAGGGGCTCCACCACCACTCAGATCAGCTGCCTCCCAGGAGGCTGCTCGTCCTCCTCCCCAGGCCGCCTGCGTAGATGATTCCCTGGATGAGAAAGGAGCGAGGGGAGGGGACCAGGGAACAGCAGCCTGACAGACGCTGAATCTTCCTCATGGCCTTTTCTCCCTGTAGCCAGTGCTCAGAAGGAAGGACTGTCTGTTTTCCCTTCTACAGATAAGGACACTGAGGGTCAGAAAGGTGAGCAGGTAGGGGAGCCAAGACTGAACCCCCAGCATCCTGACACACACCCTGCTCTCTGCACCCCCACTGTGCTTGTCAAAGTGTAGAGAAAGCTTCAACCCTCTCCTATTGTTCTGTTCTTCAGTAATAACTATGAGAAAAAGTCCTGTGTGAGAGGCAGGACTACCTTTACAACCAGATCAGACAGATACTACAATGTCTCACGATGTCCTGAATGTGTTCCTAAAAGACACACTTAAAAGCATCAGGAGTTTTTCTCTCTGTTGTTGCGATCTTGCTCCTTCACTAGGCCTCATGGGGGAGCAGCTCTGGGAAGGGTAGAATGGACAGAGCAAAGAGGGGCCAGTGCAATCCCAGCAGCACCATGTACGCCCATTCCTGGCTCTGCAGACTGAGGATGGGGAGCGGGAGGTGTTCCCTAGAGGGTGCTGGGGGCCCCGTGCGAGCAAGAGTTCATATCCTAGACTCAGGTGTCAGGAGCGCATGTCTTCCCTTGTTGCTACGGGGTCCCCAGGCCTGGGCCCTCAGAGGCCACTCCTCCCTGTAGTTGCTTGAAGTCAACAATCTCACAGGGAAAAGGGGAGGGTGGTGGTCAGTAGGGGGGCTTGTGAAGGTGGGGCGCTTGCTCTGCTGATGGCCATGAAAGCTTGGATGCGACAGGAAATACTTCTGGGACACGGTGGGGGGATGAGGAGACAGTCCCTTCATTTCTCTCAGCCTCAGTTTTCTCATCTGTAAAATGGTGATCATCATGGTCTCCTTTCAGGAGAGTTGGAAGGATTTGAGGTGCTCTGTCTAAATCACCAGCACAGAGTAGGGGCCCCCCAGTCGAGGTGTTTTTTCAAGGCTGTGACCCAGTTCCCTGTACTGGGCCCCATTTCCTCACGTGTAGAAAGAGGATAATCACACAGCCTTTGCAGGATGTCCTGAGGGTACAATGACCTGATGACAGGAAAGCCCCTCAGGGAGTGGTGGTGCTGGCCTCCCAGGCTGTGTGATCTTGGGCATATCTCAGTTCCCTCTAGTCCTCAGTTTCCCCATCTGTGCAATGGTGGTAATCACGCTGCCTTTCAGGAGTCTGTGATGACTGAAGAAGATCTAGGAAGCCCTGGATGGAGTGGGCTGGGTGTCACTGAGCTCAGTGCACAGCGGTTGAGAGCCTGGGCCGAGCCCCCCTGCCTGGGCCTCCATCCCAGCTCTGCCCCGTCCTGGCTCTGGGACCTCTGACGAGTCCCTCTCCACACTGGGGCTCAGTGTCCTCGTCCATCAGTGACAGCACTGCCCTTACAGAGCTGCTGCAGGGACTGAATGAAGGATACATGTCAAGAGCTTAGAGCAGAGCCTGGCACCTGGAACGTGTTCCACCAACGTGAGCTCTGATGTGCCAGAGCCAGAGGACCTCAGATGGGTCACTTTCCCTCCAGGACTAAGTACAACTGGAGTTGGGGTAGGGCTGGGTGCCTTTCAACCTCAGCTCCTCATTGGAATCACATGGGAGACAGTGACGAGCTCCCCAGACCCTATCCCCACCCTAGAAATTCTGATTTAATTGGCCAGATGTGGGCCTGGGCAGGTGAGTGTTTTAACTCCTGCAGAGGATGCTGGTGCCCAGCCAGGACAGAGGAGCCCTGATCTACATGTTCTCTGAGGTCACAGAGGGAAGGCTGTGGTTTTTCCCTGACAAAGGTGGGTCCCCCGTGGTGCCTGAGTTGTAAGAACTGTTCTTCCGGGTGTGGGTGCTTCAGAATAGTCCAGGACAGTGACAGCTTTTAGGAGGCCCAAAGAAGTCAGCCTGAGTGGAGAGGCAGAGACACCTCCCCGGTGAGCTCATCTGGGCTGAGAGGGGCTTCCTGCCCACGCAGACCACCCTGTTTAGACCCGAGCTTCATCTCTGGGGAAACTTTCCCATGTTTTAAACACGTGTGTGTGTGTAAACAGGTGCTAGAATCCCTGCAGACACTCCCTGCTCTGCCCAGAGCCCTCCTGCCTCAGTACACCACAGTGACACTGACCAAGGCTGTGTTCCCTCCTTTCAAAATGCTTCTAGCTTCTGTAAAGGGCTGACCTGCAGGAAAATGCCTATGATCCCTTGTGTGTTTTGAAAGCCAGTTCCCCCAAATTTTTCCCTGAGGGGATTATTTTTAAAAAGAGGGAGAGAATCATAATTTGGTGGTTTCCTACTCCTTTATTCATGTGGAATTTTCATGGCAACTGCAGGGAACAAGATTTGAGACTTTTCTTGTTTTTTTCCATAATACTTTTGTTTTGCCTTCTTACTTAGAGAATAAGTACATAGTTTCAGACCTAGGAATGACCAGATCTTATGATTAAGATGTTATTGTATTATTGATTAAGCAACTATACACCAGGCTCTGTGTTTTACATACATCCTCACTCATCTTACCAGGTGGTGCTTGATCCACTTTGTCTAGAATCAGATGCTGAGGCTTGAGAATAAAGATCAGAGACCCTAAAATCAGTCAATGCTGTGTGCAGTGAGATGAGCTCTGGCCTTTCCTCGCTGGGTGCCCTTGGCCAGCTGCATCCTCCCTGAGGCCTCATCCCATAAATGGGACCACTCTCGAGCCTCCCTCTCAGGGCTGATGTGGGGAATGAGAGAGCTGAGGTTCCTGGAGGAATCAGCCCAGCATCAGGCTCCCAAAAACTATAAGTGCTAACTGATCACAGTATCTGCTCCCTTTACTTAGGTCCAGGATGCTGGTGTTTTTTTGACTTGATTTATTCAAGTAACACCTCCTTACTATGTCCTCAAAATGTTTGATGAGTTTTAGGGAGCAAGTGAAATATTTACAAATGCAAATATTTATAATAGCTGCTGCCTGCCAACTTTTACAAGAGGTGTTACGTAATAACGAACAATTTGGAGACACCCTAGAGGACCCTTCTACAGGGAGAAACTGCCCTCACTTTTGATTTGCTGATTTGTGTACATTTTCAGGACACAAGAGGTGCTTCTGCTGCTTCATAGGCCTGTGTCTATGTCTCTTCTGAATGAATAACAATTAAGAAATTAACCACCTTTGGTTTCTTAGCACTCAGTGATCTTTGTTTCAACCTAAAACGGACCCAGGAGAGGAACCCAGATTCAGAAAAACATCCATTTGCCCCCTTCCTTTGAAATTCAGGGATTGATACATTAGTCCTACTGGAATATTCGTGGAAAGAATGAAAACTATGCAGTAAATTCATAGACACCTGAAGGCACAGCTCTGGGTATAAATACAGTCTGGGTTAAAGACGGATCTGTGTTTGTTTAATTTTGTGAATCATCTTGTGTTTTACTCATAGCAAAAATGCTCCCACTGCCTGATTTAACCCTCACTGCAGCCCGGGAAGGGTAATGCCTGCTGTCCCCTTTCACAGATGAGGAGCTGGGAGGTGCCGTGGCCACACCTCTCGTTGGACGGCCAGCCTGGTTCAGCTTCCATGTGGTCCCGCTATGACCCCGCTTCCCCTGCATTTACTTCTGTAAACACTTCTCAGAACTTACCTAAGTTTTCCAGGGGGAGCCCAGCTAGGAACAGTTAATAGGAGAGTAAGACCAATCAGTACTTTTGTTCCTTTGCCCAAACTGGTGGGAAATCACCTGGCAGATGTAAGAAGGTGGACTTTGAACTCAGGCCTGGAATTCCATGTCAGCCCTGCCCCTGACTCAGAGTCACCTCTGGGAACCTGTGTGTCTCCTCTGTCAGATGAGGATGATGACACTGCCCTCCCAGAACTATGTGAAGAATTTAAAAAATAATATGTGTGGTGGTTCTTAACTGTGTCACATTTTTTTTTTTTTTTTTTTTTTTTTTTTTTTTTTTTTTTTTTTTTTCTTTTTGTGGTATGCGGGCCTCTCACTGTTGTGGCCTCTCCCGTTGCGGAGCACAGGCTCCGGACGCGCAGGCCCAGCGGCCACGGCTCACGGGCCCAGCCGCTCCGTGGCATATGGGATCCTCCCAGACCGGGGCACGAACCCGCATCCCCTGCATCGGCAGGCAGACTCTCAACCACTGCGCCACCAGGGAGGCCCTTGTGTCACATTTTTATCATTAGTGATGATAATTACAGTCATGTTCATCATTTATAAATGTTCCTTTTGTAGCCAAACCCTCTCCTCCTGTGGTATCAGGCCCCGCAGTGAGGGTCACACCTGAGCAGACAGTGAGCTTCACCTGCAAATCCCACGGGTTCTCCCCCAGAAACATCTCCCTGAAATGGTTCAAAAATGGCAATGAGCTCTCAGCCTCCCAGACCAACGTGGAACCAGAGGGAAACAACGTTTCCTACAGCATCTCCAGCACAGCCAAGGTGGTGCTGGCCCCGGGGGATGTTCGCTCCCAGGTCATCTGCGAGGTGACCCACATCACCCTGCAGGGAGACCCTCCTCTTCGTGGGACAGCCAACTTGTCTGAGAGCATCCGAGGTAGAAGCCCCTCACACCAGCCTAAGCCCGCACCTGCCCTTAAGGCCCCAGCCTGTTCCTCCTCCCTGCCTTTTGCTCCAGGCCTCAAATTGCCTGGAATCTACTTCCTGACAGTCCTGCCCCATCACCAGGCTCCTAGATGAGCTGGTCACTAACTACTGTTTTAACGGCAGCTGCCAGGTGGACACCCCTCATGTGCCAAGCACTGTGCTAAGTAGTTTCCTTTACTTTATCAATTGTTTCTCCAACTACAGGCCCCTATGTGCTTGGTGATTTTATATATTTTGCTGCAGTTATCATATTCCACTGCATGCCAGGGGCTGTGCTTGTAGATGGCACACATTATTAACCTAATAGGAGCCCAGTCCTTGAGCACCTACTGTGTGCCCTGCAGTGTGCTTATGATTTCATTTATATGCAAAGAGACCCTCGGTGTTTGAGCACCTGCTGCATGCCTGGCCCTGTCCTCTGGTGACTCCCTTGCTGTGCTGGAAGCTGTTATCCAGCCCCTCTCCTGTGACCTGTTGGTTCTAGAAGGTCAGAGCTTCTGCCTGTGCTGTTTCAGTTCCGCCTACCTTGACGATTACCCAGCACCCCATGGTGGGGAACCAGGTGAATGTCACCTGCCAGGTGAACAAGTTCTACCCCCAGCGCCTACAGCTGACCTGGTTGGAGAACGGAAATGTGTCCCGAATAGACATGGCCTCGACCCTCCTAGAGAACAAGGACGGGACCTTTAACCGGACGAGCTGGCTCCTGGTGAACTCATCTGCCCACAGGGAGGCTGTGCTGCTCACCTGCCAGGTGGAGCATGACGGACAGCCGGCGGTCACCAAAAGCCACACCCTGGAGACCTCTGCTCCCCAGAAGAACCAGGATGCAGATGAACCTCTTGGTGAGGCCTCCACTCCAACTGACCCAGTTCTTTACCTTTTTTATTTAACATTAAAGGTAGTAATTCATGCTTATTATAGAACACTCTAGAAGTGAATAGATATAAAATAGAACTTTAGAGTGAGTTCCCACCCCCAAACCCCACACCCCCAAGAGTGACCACTTGTTAGAGTTTGGTATATTCTTTATAGATCTTTTGACATAAATATCCATGAAAGAAAGAAAGTAGGGAAGGAGAGAGATCGTCCTGTCCATAGCGTCCTGCCTCTTGCTTTCTTTCACTAACAGTAATTGTGTTCACCATTCCATGTCCGCCCACCTCCCTCCGGCTTGCTCTTTCTTACCTGGGCCTTGTCTCCCTGGCTGCCATCGCAAGGGTGCCCCACTGGGAGTAGGGATGGGGGCTTCAGGGTGTCTGTGGCTTATCTCAAGTAAAATCAATGCTACACTAAATGTCCTTGTACATATTCTGTTACATGCGCAGCTATTTCTGTGGGACGATTCCCAGGGAACATTCCTAGGCCCATTTAAGGTGATGGTGACGCTGCCACCCTTCTGGGAGAGTGAAAGGCGTCAGCCCCCATCCAACCTGTTGTCGATGTGTCTCCCTTCTTTCTTCAAAACGGCAGCACCTAGTTGGTGTTTTGGGACCACTGTGGAATGTTCCATCACCTGTACGCTTGTATGTAGCGACCCTTTGAATGGATTAGAATAGAGTCCATTTCCTTCCTTCGTACATCCTTCAAGGGAACGGCTCTAAAGAAGCCTTGGGGCCTGTCACGGTGCCCTTTGGTGCCACCAATGGCTGGTTTTCACAGGATGAGCCCTGCCTCTGGAGACAGGTTGTGTGGATCCACTCCGCCTGTCACAGTCTTGCTGGGGAGCTTGGACAAGTCAGTGCCCGTCTCTGGGCTGCTCCGCCTACTTCTGGCAATGTTGAGGGAGGTGACCCTGGTGACCCCCCAGCTTTGAGCCTCAGCTGCTAGGACCATAGCTGTCGCAGCATTGTAGCTTCAGGGCTGGGTATGCAGTAGACACTCAAGAAATACGTTTAGAAAGGATGAAAGAGTGAGTTAGCTGGTTGATGTGTGAGCTGGTTTAGTTAGTGATGTAATCCTCAGAGCTATCCAATGAGGTAGAGATTACTATTGGCCTCAATAACATAAGCCAGTGTGTGTGGGGGGGGGGACTTAAATGACCTGCTCAAGGTCACACCACAAAGGGCAATGATTTGAACCCACGTGTCTGAGACCCGCTCCTGGCCTCCTACTCTGCCCTCATGTGGGATCCCCTGCCTGTGCCCGGCACCACCCCTGCCCTGTCTCCGTGTCCCATGTCCTGGGCTCAGCGCTCCTAGGCCCAGGTCCTGGGCACGGACCAGGGCACAGCCTCGGGGCTCTGCATGTCCAGATGCGCATCCAGCACTCCTCACCACCCTTGCCCCCTGCGCTGTGTGATGCCCCAGCTACGATTAGGAGCTCCGGACAGACCTGCGCACCTGTGTGGCGGCTCCACGGCTCACTTAGATGAGGAGGAACATATGTCTGTTCCCCGGGAGGGAGATTCCTGCCCATGCCCTGCAGCTGGGCCTCTCCGAGGCTGACAGCAGCGTTTCCCCCCTGTTACCTCGGCACGGTTTTTGCACTGCCGGTGGGTAACCCATGAGGAGAGGTGTGTGCAGACCCATGGACGTGCCCATGTGGCCTGAAATGTCTGAGCCAGATGTTTGCAGTTAATGAAGCCTGCCTCATAGTGAATAGGGGCAGTGGGTTTTCCTTTTTTTTGTTTTAAATTTTCCTACAAGAAGCCTCTATTTTGTGTGGTCCTAGACAAGGCTGACAACTGGAACAGTATCTTCATCGTGGTGGGCGTAGTGTGTGCCCTGCTGGTGGCCCTGCTGATCGCCGCCCTCTACCTCCTTCGAATCAGACAGAAGAAAGGTGGGTGCATCCCTCAGTTCCTCCTCATGAGTTTGCCCCTGGGCTGTCCTTCCCAGAGCGGGAGGCCTCACACAGTTTAAGCCATAAAGATGTCCAGTTACTCCCGGTAACAAGAAGTCCAGAGGTAACAGTGCCATGGCTGTGTGGGCCCTTCACCAGGCTGGAATCTGGGTGGGTCAGCACCTTCACAGCCATCACTGCTCCAGGCCTCACATCCTCATGGGACCACTACCAAGGTGGGAAGCAGGGAGATGCCAGGGTGGCAAGAGGGCCTCAGGGAGGAAACAGTGTTTCCCAGGAGCCCCGGGCAGACTTCTGCTTTCCCCTTACCTGTCCAGGTTACATGCCCAGCACGCTGGCAGGAGGCTAGAAGGGAGTGGGGATAATACCACAACTTACTTCTGAGGCCGTTGGGAGGATTAAATGGCTGACTGTGGGTACAATGTTAGTAAGATGCCCAGCACACAGCAAGTGCTCAGTATTAACTCCTGTCGTCAGTATTGTACATGAGCCTGGAAACATGAGCCACCTCCCTGGAAAGCTCCCTTCACTGTGCCAAGATGTGTGGCCTTTGACTGCAGCAGGAGGGTATAAGTTCAAATCCAGGACATCATCCCCTTGTTTGCATGCTCATGCATGTGTGTGGGCAAGCACGTGTGTGTGTGTGTGTGTGTGTGTGTAGTTGTTGCTGTGGCCAGACCTCTGACTTTGGAGTCAGACAAACTAGGGTTCCAGACCCTTGTTTTACGCTCTAAACAATTTGGCCTCCACGAGCCTCCATTTCCTCACCTGTAAAATGGGTGTGGCAGTGCCTGCCTTAGAGGCTAGTTATGAAACAAATAAGCTCATGTGAAACAGCAGCTCTGACACATTCTCAGACCTAAAAAGATACATGTTCTCTTTCCCACTCTTGAAGGAAACTATTTTAAGCCAGTGTTTCTGAAACTTTTTTGGCTACAAGTGATAGAAATACATTTCATGTCTCAACCCAATGCACACACACCCCATCTATAAAATTGGAACTCTGATATTTTCCTTTTTGTCATATTTTGTACTATATTCTTTTTAAAATGCTGGTTGTGACCCACCACATGCCGCAGATTATAAAATGCAAAGTGTGGTCCCGAGCTGTGCTTCTGCGCCCAGACCTCCAGGCAGAGCTCAACAGGCATGTTGCGCATCAGCCACGCACCCCTCCTGCACCCCCTTTCCTCTGGTCCCCAAGTTTCCCTCCCCGCTGGGCTGGCTGGAGGGACTCAGCTCTGAGACACTGCCTGAGCCTCCAGCTCCCGTCCAGGAGGGCTGGCCTCAGGGCCCCCATCTCTGGAATCCAGAAGAGCTTCTGCCAGGTGATCTACAGGGTGGTTTCCCTAACATTCCTGGAGCCCCTGCACAGGAAGGACTCCTCCTCAGGTGGGGAAGCAGGGTCTGTTGCCCACCAAGAGTGACAAGCCTGCCCTTGGATGGAGCGTTCACGGTGTCCACTAGTGTCCCAGTCCCCTTTGGAGCCTCATCCCTGGCCACCACATCAGGCTCCGGCACATGTGAGCTCATTACCATGGGCCTGGGCATCAGTGACCCAGTGTTCCAGAGGGTGAGGGGGGTTGGAGAACTGCAGATGCTGGTGAAGGCCACCCAGCCCTGAGTGGTGTGTCTGCTTGTGTGCAGAGCCCAGCTGTTACACATAGGCTCTAGAGACAGTGACAGCTGGCCCTCAGTCACATCTGATGTTCCAGGAACTGTTCACAGACCTAACCCCACTTTACAGATGAGGAAACTGAGGCATGGGAAAGTTATGAAACTTGCTCAGGGTCTCACAACTGGTGGGTGCTGAGGCCAGGATTCACACCTGGACAGTGGGTCTCCAGGGACTACGTTTGAGACCACTCTGCACTTCACCTCCATCCTAATGAGACACCCCTTCTCCCTCATTGGTCCCTGGAGGTATCTGCCATCCTCTACCTCATACTCACAGTGAAATATTCTAATTTCAACTCTATCACTTACCAGTTGTGTGACCTTAGGGAGTCATCCAGTGTCCTTGGTATAAAATGGAGATGATGGGTCCCATCACTGGACTCCCTGAGATGACTCATGACCCAGCATTTGGCAACCCATCAGCCTCCATTCAAATGTTAGATGCTGAGCTGCAGCATCTAACTGGTGTCACTCACCTAAAAATCCAGTACCTGCCCGGCACCAAGCGTTAATCTGGCAGTGAGAATTCTTGCATGGTGGCAGCCTCCAGCCTGTTAAAATGTGGTACAGAGCACATTTGCCTGTGCGTGTTGCTTTTTAATTACAGTTTTACAGCAAAATGAGAGTCAAATGGTGGCTGAGCCCCAGTGACTTCTCTGTGGGATGCCCCATATCACAGGCTTAAAATCTCTGAGCCAGATGGACCCTTTCTTTCCTCCCAAGATCCTTTTTTGGAAAGTGGTGAGATGAAAATGAATGTCCAGCCCAACCCTGTGAGTTAAAGCACTGAAATCCAAGCTCAGAGAGGGAAAATGACCCACAGAGGGTCACACAGCAAGTGAGTCGGTGGCAGAAGTGGGATTCCCATTTACTCCCCTACCTAGCAGACCTTGCCAAAACCTGTTCTCCAGCAGTGAAGGGCCCTGATGGGGACCCAGGCTTGCTGTAGGGTCTCTGGTAAGGAGTGTGATGGATGGAAGTGAGGCTCAGACAGAGGTAGGGCAGTTGACCCCTCCCAGGCCAGCTGCTTTGGGATCTGACCTTTGGCAATTCCCAGAGATGGGAAAGCAGGAAGGCCCAGCTCACTGGTCTTCCTCCATTGAAGATAATGGGCCGCACACCCCAGTGGGGTGGACGTGGGGTTTCCTGTGGTTTAGAGGTGATTTCAATAATTCCTCCCTAACTGGCTTTTGTTTCTTCTCTCTTTCAGCCAAGGGCTCCACTTCTTCTACAAGGTAAGTGCATCACTGGGTTAGGGTGCTTTTGTATTTATTTTGTTGTTTGCCTCCAAAACTGCAAAGCATAATGCACACCCACTGACCCGCACTCCTGCGCCAGTCAACCGTTCTATTTCTTTCCTTTGTAAGCTCTTCTCACCAGGTCCATCTTTAATTACTATCTCAAATGAGGGGATTTGAGGGGATTTCTGCACACAGAGGCACTGATTTCTTGCTTGCTGTCCACAGACAGTGAGACCCTTATCAAATCCCATTTGGACTGTGGCAGAAAACTCCTGCACATTCTGCCCCCGAATCCAAATTGTATACTTTGCTCTTTCCTTCGTTCACTAAATATTCATTGAGTGCTTTGGCACAGATGGCCCTGGCAGTGCCGGCATGAGTAGGATAGAAGCATCTGTGCCCTCCTGAAGCCCGTGACCTGGTCAGAAGCTAAGTCGATGACATTACATCACAGATGGTACATTAGTTTGTTGATTCACATTATCGGTGATTTTTGCTGAGTCTCTATTGTGCACCAGCTCTGTTCTGAGCGCTCAGGATACAGCAGTGAACAAGAGTCAGTCTGGGCCTTTGTGAGGCTCAGATGCCAGTAAGAGAAGCAGGCAGTAAGCCTGGAGGCAAAACAGTATAATGCCCTGTCAGGTGGTGACGAATCAAACACAGCAAGGGGATGGAGACTGGGGGGCAGGGAGGGCAGGGGCAGGGCCTCCTCCGAAGAGGACATATGAGCAGGGACCTGGAGCTGGGGACCTGTGAGGGGACACTTGCTGGGCGAGAGAGCAGGCGAGGCAAAGGCCCGGGGTGGGCAGTGCCGGGAGGATAGGGAAGGCCAGCCATTGGAGCAGAAGGAGTGAAGGGCCAGGAAGGGATGAGGTCAGGAGGTGCAGGCCCACGTACCTTAGCTGTGGCCCATGCAGCAGATGGGTGACTAATCCAGACTTTGCAGCTTTGGGGAAGGCCCCCGACATTCACCCCAGCAGAGTAGAGGCAGCGCCCCATCATCTACCACGTGAATGTACCCGCATGGAAACATGAACGTCCACACCAAGGACGCTAAATACAAACTATAAATAGCTTCATGTTGGTTCGTGACAGGTTTTGCCACCAAATGCGTTTTGCAAATCTTTTGATATTTTTAGAGCTTTGTGGATTTCAGAATTGCAAAGCAGAACTGAGGATCTGGAGGGGAAGCCAGGGGTCTAGGGCCTGTAGCTGTTAGGACTCAGGGTTTTACTCCCAGTTGGATGAGGAGGCTTAGGAGGGAGATGATCTGACTTTGTTTTTTTTAACTTTTTTTTTTTTTTTTTTTTTTTGGATGTACACGGGCCTCTCACTGTTGTGGCCTCTCCCATTTTGGAGCACAGGCTCCGGATGCGCAGGCTCAGTGGCCATGGCTCACGGGCCAAGCCGCTCCGCGGCATGTGGGATCTTCCCGGACCGGGGCACGAACCCGCATCCCCTGCATCAGCAGGCAGACTCTCAACCACTGCGCCACCAGGGAAGCCCCCTGACTTTGTTTTAAAAGTATCACCCTGACCACTCTGTGTGGACCAAGCTAAAGGAGGTGAGGATGCAGGCAGGGAGGCCAGAGAAGAGGCTGCTGCAGTCCAAGCAGCTGGTGGTGGCCTAGACCAGGGTGACGGGATGGGCTGAGACATGGTCAGATTCTGGATATATTTCACAGGTAGAGCCAAGAGAACTTGCTGATGGATTGTAGGGTCAAGGACAATACCAAGGTTGGGGGCATAGGGGTGCTGTGTCCTGTGTTGGGGACCACAGATGCAGTGGGGAAATACTAGGCACTGCAGTTGCACACAGCAAGAGCATCTGACCTGTCTGACGGGCCCTGGGAAGCACTATGTGTCCCTCCTGCCCCACAGCGGGAGTCTGTGGTGCCCTTGGGAGAGAGCCTGCTCTGACCTCCACAGGTGGCTTCCTGCTCTGAGCCCTGGCCAGCCTCCCAGCTTCCCCATCCCTGAACAAGCAGAGCCACCACTTGTTTGCATGCTCATGCATGTGTGTGGGCAAGCAAAACCAGGCTTCTCGCTGCCCCCAGGGAAACGTGCTTCCTGTTGCCGGGCCTTCACCTGTCACACTTCCCACCCAAGTACACTCTTTCTCAAGGGCAAGGCTCAGCTTCCATCCTTTGCCTAAAACCCCTCAGTGGCTCCCTGTGGCCCTCGAGGTAGTCCAGATGCCCTCCTGAGGCCCTCAAGCCCCTCGTGGTCCAGCCCTGCTGCACTGGACAGTTCTACTTCCAGCCACTCCTGGAGCTCACATTCCGTGGCTCAGCCGATGCTGCCCCCCTTCACCTCCTCCCTCACACTGCATCCTCGCTCTCCTCGCCCTGTGCGCTGGGCCTCTCTCCCTGAGATGTGCCCCGCACCCCTGCTCCTGAGCCACCCAGGGTCTGCACAGCTTCAGGGGGCGGCAGTCACGGCAGGCTCTGAACAGCGCCCCGGGAGTTGTGCCACATGGAAGCTAGTGTAGGCGCCCTTCCTTTTACCTGGTTACCTCTTGCTCTTCCTTCTGGGCTCAGCAAGGGTGTTACCTCCTCCAGGGACAGAGGCCCCTCCTGGGAGCTCTCCTGATGCCCCTGGATGGACACCCCAGTGTGTCCAAGTTGTCTCTGCACTTGTCCCCATAGTATAACCCACCCCTCTTGAAGGCAGGGGTGACTTCCCTCACGTTCACTGCTAATTGCTGCTGAACTTGGCACCATGCCCGGAATGGAATGGGTGCTCGGTAAAGGTTTGTTGAATAAATGAATGAACAAATGCCATCCCAAACCACCACAGCAATCCCCGATCTCTAACTTCCTGAATCCCTGAAACTCTCCCTGTCGGTGGCTTCACAGCCCCAGATATGGAAGTGTCTCTCTTTTTTGTTTTGTTTTTATTGTTGTCACTATTTTTTACATGTCATCTCCTCAATTAGACAGTACATTTCTGGAAGAAAAGGGGTGTGTCAATAATAATAATGACAACAGGGCTTCCCTGGTGGCGCAGTGGTTGAGAGTCCGCCTGCCGATGCAGGGGACGTGGGTTCGTGCTCCGGTCCGGGAAGATCCCACATGCCGCGGAGCGGCTGGGCCCATGAGCCATGGCCGCTGAGCCTGCGCGTCTGGAGCCTGTGCTCCGCAACGGGAGAGGCCACAGCAGTGAGAGGCCCGCGTGCCGCAAAAAAAAAAATAAATAATAATAATAATAATATTGACAGCAGCATCAGCGGCTAACATTTATTGAGCATTTACTGTGTTCCAGGCACAGATCTATGATTTTACCTATATTAGCCCATTGGTGATTTAATTATTGCAAAAATCCTATGATTTACTCTTGTCCCAGTTTAATTCAACAGAGGTTCTCAAACTTGAGTGTGTAGCAGAATTCCCTGGAGGGCTTGTTAAAATGCAGATTCCTGGCCCCACCCCCTGAGTTTCTGATGCGGAATTTGTATTCCTAACAAGTTCTCAGGTGGCACTGATGCTGCTGCTTCCGAGCTGGACTTTGAGAACCCCTGCTCTAGAAGCTTATTGTTGTCCCTATGTTGTGGTTGAGGAAACTGAGGCTCAGAGAAGTCGTGTGACCTTCCCAAGGTCCCACAGTTAGTAAGTGCTGACCCACGAGTCAACCCAGATTTCTCTGACGCTGAAGCTGAGGCTCTTCATCACTGATCCAGTGCCTCTTGCTGCCTGTTTCTTCTTCCCCAGAGAAGCCAACCGTTTTCTGCCTGTTTTTTATTTTTCCAGCATGAGCCTACCGAGGGAGCCGTGAGATCACTTGCTCCCTTTCATCTCTCTAAGCCAAAACGTTAGCTAGTGAGCGGTAATGGCGCTTTCCCATGCAGCCGCCAGCTTCAGCTAGGCTGGCTGGGATCAGACACTTTCCAGAGGACATTGGCATGGGTAACAACCCAGCACCCTGGGAGGGGGCGGAGCAGGGGAGGGGGCAATGCCACCACTTTGAGCTCAGAGGGCCCATCACGTTACAGGGCCAGTGGGGGGACTGGCTATTTCTAACTCCCTAGGTTAGGAACGTACAGGAGAACGCTGTAATCTTCCCCAGCTCAGATGAGGGAAAAATGTGGTTCTGCTCCCTTAATTGGGCACTGGGGTTCATTCGGTCGGCCATTTGTTCACTTGTCAGACATTCACTGAATTTATTCTTGGAATATTTAAGGCTTCCCTGACTCTTTTCATTTATTCATCTGGATTGAGCGCCAGGCCTTAAGCTGGGGGATTGCAAAGAGTAGCAAAAAAGACCCTAGCCCTGGTCTCGTGGCACTTTTGATCCCAGGGGAGAGATGTTCATTCATTCAACAAACATCTATGGCATGCTAACGGTGCACTGGCCCATTACTAGGTGTCAGGGCTCCGGTGGCAAATGACATGGGCCTAGTCCCTGCCCACATGGAGCTCGTGGTCCACAGGGAGGCAAGTTACCAAACAAGCTAGGAGGTTAATACACGCTGTGCTGCAGGCACTGACTAAATAACACAAAGTCAGGCGCAGAGCAGAGGTTGGGGGGGAAGGGGGTGGGTGTGCGGTCGGCGGTCAGGGAAGGCCATCTAAGGAGGGGACATTTAGGAGACAGCTGAAGGGCGAGAAGGCTCTAGCCATGGGAATATCAGGGGCAAGAGTAGACCAGGCAGAGGGAATGGCCAGTGCCAAGACCCCGAGGCAGGAGCAGTTGGACGTGTTCACAGACCATGGAGGAGGCAAGGGGGCCAGAGCTGAGTGATCGAGGGCGGAGACAGAGGACTAGAGCATTTGGTGGGGGCACATCACGCAGGCCAGGCAGTCAGGACTCGGAGACGGATTTCAGTGCGTGGTGGGAAGGAGTTGAGGCTTTTAAGCAGAAAGATGATATGACATCGCAGATGCATTTTACATGGGGAGAGTGGAGTGCAGGCAGGGCAGGAATAGAGCAGAGATGCCAGAGGCTCCTCAGAAATTTAAAACCTGGATGGTGGTGATGACGGAGTGGAGGGGTTCGATATGTACTTTGGAGGCAGAGTCGACAAACCTTGCAGTGGATTAGACACAGGCTTTAAAGGAAGAGGGAGGAGAATCAGAGGTGATTGCCACTTCCTTAGCCGAGCACAGGGATGAGTGACAGCAATGCCATTCACTGAGACAGAAGGGACCGGAGGAGAGACAGACGTGAAAAATGGGTAACTGCTTCTGTTCTGTAATAACTGCTCTGATAGAGGAGCCCAGTGTTCTGAGAATGGACTTTGGCATTCAGTGAAGGTTTCCCTGAGAAAGAACTATTTGAAACAGCTCCGAGGGAAGAGAAGGAGTGAATCAGATGAAGAGGCAAGGAGGAATGAGTGTGCAAAGGCCCTGGGGCAGCCTGATTGTCATTCATTCCAAGTCAGTTTTGAGCACCCATACCTATGTGGTGAAGAAGCATGGCAGACAGCCAGACACGCAAACCAGGCGGGAAAATATGCAGGGAGTTTGAAATTGTCACAGAGGGGCAGCCCAGCCAGCCCAGCACTGTTGGAGCCTTCCCAAGGAAGTGACAACGTAGTTGAGTCTTGAAGGATGAACAAAGGTGAACCAGGAGCAAAAGTGGTTGGGCGTTCTTCAAGGCTGTTGTTGACATGTAAAGTGGGCCACATCAAGTAGCCCTTGAGAAATATTGGGTGAGTGAATAAGTGGGTGAATGAGGCTGAGGGAGTGAATGACCCCTAGGGAGGTCAGCCAGGGACAGACTGCACAGGGCTTACGAGCAGGGCGAGGCATTGGACTTGAACCAAAGGCAGTGAGAAGCCAGACCCGTTGGAAGCAGGAGGGGTATGGATGGAGCTGAGTTGAGTGATGCTCCTCTCCAGACGATGTCCCTGCTCCTGGAGGGCCGTTGCTGTGGCCACGCGGGGCCCGTCCTGCCCCAGAACTGCTTTCTGAGCCAAGCGCTCATGCCAAATCCATTAATAACCCCACTGCCAAGCCCCATGGCTCATTTCTGACATGATCCAGGCTAACATCCCCAGACTGGCCAGCTTGAGAATTTACACAACGCCTTCAGAGCCAGTGGCTCTGGTTTGCTCACCACCTTGACCCTGCAGTGAGCCAAGCCACAGCCTCCAATTACAGAATCAAGTGCTTGAAGAGCTTCTTTGATTAACCAGAACACTTGGTCCTTCTCTTTTCCTTTCTTAATGGTGACTTAGATGTGTATAATATAGAACATTGGGAAAACATGGGAAACTAAAAAGAAGAAAAAATACCACCCGAAGATCCCTGCTGTTAACATTTTACTATGTTTCCTTCCAGTGTTATCCACACATTTTTCATAATTGAAATCATTCCACAGAGAATTTTGCTTTTATACTTATCATTTTAATGTAATCATTTGTAATTAAAAAAAAAAACTTCCTCATAAACCTTTTAAGTCTTTATCTACAAATCTATCCTAATTTCCTTAACCAGTCCCAGTTGGTGGAGCTGTGAGGTGTAAACCTTCCTCCCCCATCTCGTTCTGCGGTAAATGCCTCTGTGCATAAAGCTTTTTCTATATTTTGAATCCCTCCCCCCAACCCGGCCAAGTGTGCGATTATGAGTCAAAAGATGAGGACAACTTCCAAGCTCTTGACTTTGCCAAGCGGCTTCCAGAAAACGTTGTGTCATTCGGCCCCTCCCACCAGCAGTGTGTGAACCTGCCAGTTTCCCTGCACCTTCCCCAGCACCGAGTATTACAATTTGTAAAGATCCTTGATGATAAAGTAGGTTAAACAAAAAAAAAGGTAGTGCATTGCTGAAAAGCCCTTTGGTCCAAACATGTGATAAGCAGTTGTGTTTCTGTTGGGGATCGCTCATCCGTGTCCTCCACCCATATAGGAAGTGGAACCTAATGTTATTCTTATCCATTTGCATGAGCACTGGAGATAGTGAGGGTATTTTTATCTGTGCGTCTCTTTCCTTTTTAGGTTGCATGAGCCCGAGAAGAACACTAGAGAAACAACCCAGGTACGGTGCTTGGTGAGATGCCCTTCCTGGGAAACAGGAACAGGCTGGGACAGACTCTCCCAGCTGGAACAGAGGGAGGGGGGACTCAGGAAAGCAAGGATCCTCCACCCCTGGCACCCGCCCACCCTGGCGAAGGAGTCTTAATTTAGAACAGGATCTGCAACTCCTGTCGATGCAAGGAAATCATACCACCGAGAGTCTGACTCAGTGCCAAACACTGCACAGCTTGGAAGGGCACCGTCCACCATGTGTTCTGTCTAAATGGTGCCCTGGAGTCGGGCTTAGTGTTCATCACGCCATCCAGCCTCCGTGCACGTGCCCAGCCAGTCCTTCCACCAAGAGCACCCTTGCAGCCCTGTGCCTCTCACGCGGGGTAACATGCAGCACTGCGCTGCCTTCGCTGATGGGAAGACCCCATGTCATTAATGACCTCATGCAAGGGCACACTCCCTTGAGCTGGCACTCTCGCCCCAGCATCACTGAGGGGATTTCAAGGCACCATGGCTGGCCTGTTTCCAAGAACTCTGGCCCTGTGTGCACCGGCTGACGCTGTCAGACCTTGGAGGCAGAGGGCTCCTCTGAGCCTTGTAAGGAGACAGGCCCTACCCTGAGCCTGGAATGAGAACATGGCAGCTGTCCTTGACATTTCCCTGGCAGTTGTCATCGTCGTCTCTGTAGTCTGTTGAAGAGAGTCAGGGCTGGTGAGAGGCACGGTGCTTCTAGGCCAAAACTCTCCTGACCCAGCACAGCCCCACCCCACCCTTCCTGCCTCCAGCGGGTCCTGGGCATGAGCTCAGGTGGTGATTAGAAACCCAAGACCATTTCCAGTCATGGGACAGGAAGGCCTTCTCCCCCGTCATTTTACTTTCTGGGGCTCTCAAAGTCAAAGTTCTTTCTGGAACTTTGCAGGGAAAGAAGGATGGCGAAAAGAGCACTGAAACCTGTACAGAATTCACAGTCAGTTGGGACTTCCTGAGCACCTACTATGTGCCAGGCCCTGGGCAGTGAGCAAGGCTCTTGTGGAGCTTGCAGCCCTGTGACTAGGACTCCCAGTGCTGTGGGCCGTCGGACCACAGCTTTAGAGGCCAGCAGACCTTGGCTCTTTTCCAGCTGTGTGACTTTGACCCAATTATTTAACTTCTCTGGCTCTCAGATTCTTCACCGTAAAATAGAGTAAATAACTCCTACCAAGCAGGGTCGTGTTAAGGCCTAAATCGGGTGATCCACGTGAGAGCAGGGCGCCTGTCAGCTGTTGGGGACTGAGGTTATTTTTGTGCATCAGGTGGGATCATGGGTGTTGGTAGCTCCCCTCCACTTCTACAGCGCAGGTGCCAGGCACAGAAGGAGCAAAGTATGTCATTCATGATGGGTAATTTCAAGGCAGCGGTTGTGGGTAGTAAGATGAGCATGTGGGAGAGGTTAAGGTTTGCCAGGTGGCAGATGACAGCTGACACGTGCTGAACATATGTGCACTTGGCATGAGCCAGGCTCCTTCCTAAGAGCTTTACCTGGACCATCTCATCGGGTCTTCCCAGTGACCCTGGCAATAGATACTATTATTAGACCCACTTTACAGATAGGGAAACCAAGGCCCAGAGAGGCTAAGTGAACTGCCCAGTCCCTCAGCCAGAGAGAGCAGAACCAGGATTCACACTCCGACTTCTGCCTACAGAACATTTACCTCCTGTTCACTGCTGGCCTCATTCTCACACACGCCTGTCTTCTGTCCCCCAGTCCCCAGCTTCACCAGGAGTGGGGCTGAAATTGTTGCCATCCATTTATCCATCCACCACTCATTCATTCGTTCATTTAACATCCATGGGGCTTCTTCTGTGCCAGCCTTGGTTTCTGCATCATAACAGATGCCTAGTGAATTTTTGTTGAATAAATGAGTAAATAAGTGAATGTCCGCATCCACTGGGGGGTCAGCATCTTCTCAGACCTCCAAACAGGCACAGACAGTCCTAGATGGTGGGTGCTGTGATGCAGAAGCACAGACTGAGGAAGCACAGAGATGGAGCTCTGGACCCAGCTGAGAGGAGGGTCTTAGGATGAAACTGACAGGGTGGATTGGGTTTCATTACAAGAAGAAGGAGGGCTGGACACTGTAGGCAGAGGGAAGAGCATCAGGAAAGGCAGACGAGACCTGCAGGAGGGGGTGACATTGAAGCAGGGACGTGAGGCGACTACACTGATGGTTAGGAAGACCCTTCAGGCTGTGTGAGGAGGAGGCTGATTGGAAGGGCAAGGCTGGAGACAGGTGACCTTGGCCGGAGAAGAGGGGGCATGAACTAGGGCTGAGCCAGTGGAGGCCAAGAAGAGAGAGAAGCAACCAGACTTGGTACTGAGGGTGAGTGAGTGGCTGGGGGCTCCAGAATGACCTCCTCTCCATCTCATTTAGATCCAGGACAACAACGACATCACATATGCAGACCTGAACCTGCCCAAGGGGAAGAAGTCCACCCCCAAGGCCGACGAACCCAACAACCACACGGAGTATGCCAGCATTCAGGCCCGCCCACCACCTGTGTCCGAGGACACCCTCACCTACGCCGACCTGGACATGGTCCACCTCAACCGGAACCCCAAGCAGCCAGCCCCCAAGCCTGAGCCATCCTACTCGGAGTATGCCAGTGTCCAGGTCCAAAGGAAGTGAACAGGTCCGTGGTCATCTCTAGGGTCTGTCCCCATGAGCCTTCCTGTCCCATTGCGGGCAGCCTTGATGAGGACAGCCAGCCCAGTTCCTGGAGGGCCAGGGTGGGACAGGACCCAACAGTGAGGGTAGCTCTTGTCTCCCCAACCCAGCTGGCTCTCCAGCATTTCCACGGCAGCCATGGCCCCTCTATGTGGCCACACATGGAGGCTGGTGTTGCCAGACTAGGCAGGGAACCGACCTGGGACCTGGCCAGAGCCATCAGGGGTGCAAGAACTCTCACGCCTCTGTCCATCAACTGTGGGTCTTGTCATGGTCTTGGAGACCACTGACTGCCTCCTTGACACTCTGCAGCCCGATCTTCCAGAGTAAGGAGGGAGAAAACCCACCTCCTCCTCCCAGCACCACCCACCTGGGGCTTTGGGGAAAGTTTTCCCTTTAGATCGAACTGCCCATCCATGGAGAAGAAGCTGGACGCGCATCCCGAGACTTGGTGCCGTGGCTGCCAGCAGTCCTGGCCTCCCCTCCCTGCACTGACCAGCCACAAGCCCCGGGGAGGAGAGGAACTCCTCCGCCACCAAGGACTGAGGGACAAAACGCCCCTCCTCCTCACGGCCCTCGAGACCTGGAGGACCTCTGACGGTGATACTCCACGTGGCCCCACCTCTCCCTTCCATACCTGAGCTCGCTTCCTTCAGCAAGCACTAACTCACAACCTCTCGCTGTGGACGCCTGTAAATTATTGAGAAATGTGAAATGTGCAATCTTGAAACTGAGGTGTTAGAAAATTTGATCTGTGGTGTTTTGTTCTGTATTTTTCTTAAAACAACAGCAGTGTTATCCTGGCTCTTTGTCATGTGTTGAAGTGCGTGGTTGGGTCTTGTGCAGTCTAAGGTTGGACGGTCGGTTGTCCAGGAGGGATTCTCTTACAGCGGAAACTGAGTTCCTCCCAGTCCCAGAGGCTTGAGGGTGGGGAAGAAGGTTCCAGGTTGGCTGCTCCATGGAGACGCTTAGCCTTCTCTCCACGAGGCTGGTACTTCTGCCTTCCAAGCCCCCGGTTGCTAAGTCTGAACCTGCCCGTGCTTCTCCAGGCTGCCTCCTTCTCTGTCCGGCCAAGACGCAACGCCTCAGTCTGCTCACCTGTAAAGAGGGGGGAGGAAATATGCCATCCCTCCCCTCCACCGCTCACAAGCACTTTAGGGCCATGCAGGGTAGGAACAGCCTGGCTGTTTTCCCCATTCCAGCTCTCTGAGCTCATCTCTGAAGGTGGAATCTTCCATTTCTGCTCCCAAACCCTGTCGAGATCAAACTGGAATAAATCAAAGACAGCCAGGAGGACTGGGCAGCTGTGAAGCCAGGAGTGACCCACCTTCTGTCCCTCTGTCTCAAGAGGTTGGGCAGAGGCCGTGACCCTGTTATCCTCGGACCCCGCACCCCTCCAATTCAGTGTGGGGGCCTGGCTGGGCCCAGGGCAAGCAGGTGTTGCAAGCCCTGTTTATTCGGTCTTCACCTGTAACTGATCAGCTCTCAGAGCTGAGATGTGAATCTTCACTGCCCCCTGGGTCCAGCCATTTGATGCCCAAGGGATTCCTGGCTCAGGCTGTCAGAGGCAGAAGCTGAGCCATCCTGCCCATCAGCAGGTCCTCCAGGTGGAACTCGGGGAGCCGAGTGCAGACCCAGCTCTCTGGGGGACAGTGATCTGTTTTACACGATGGCATGCAGGAACTGGCTGAGCCAACAGGCCATGTGGGCAGCTCTGGCCCCACAAGCCAGAGTTTCTCTGTGGCATCTAGGAGCACAGTGGCCCAGCCACCTGGCTCGAGCTATTTCCAGATTCCAAAAGGTTGGCTTGTAAACCTTGGTCTCCCTCTCTTCTGCCCAGAGAGAGCACACACATGTGAGCACACACACGCAAACACACAGAATTTTAAAAAAATGTTTTCTTGGTGCCACTTTAATTTTATTTTATTTTGAATTTTGGAAGGGGAGTAAGGAATGAGGCCAAGAAAGTCACATAGTTCAGCTTCAGCCCGGCAGCCTGGAGATTCCCATACCTGGTGAACCGAACCCCAGGAGAAGGAAGGAGTCGAAACAACAGTATGGAAGGAGCATGGTTTCGGGAGTTTATTTTCAAACTGCGGGGAAGAAAACAGGCCCTATTTTGTATATAGTTGCAACTTAAACTTTTTGGCTTGCAAAATATTTTTGTAATAAAGATTTCTGGGTAACAACGGCCCCTCTGGGTGTTGAGTGTCCTTGTCTCCGTGAGTTTGTCCCTGTGCCCACGAGCCTGGGAGAAGATCATGTGGGCCCCAGGGCTTGGAAGTGACTTCAGCGTTTGGTCCTCTCTTGGGTTTTATAGACACAAAGACTTTGTTTCCCCTGGCTCAGAGGGAGTCAGGGTAAGGCAACCCAAACACCTGCTTGAGCAGAATTCCAAAAGAAAACCAAGTTTGAATTCCGGCTTTGCCACTTTGTAGCTGCGGGAACAAACCGCCCACCTCTCTGAGACTCAGGCTGATCATTGGCACAGTTGTGGCAATAATAGCCCCTCCAGGGTTAGTGTGGGGATTAAAGGGGCTAGGGTGCTCGGCACGTGGCAGGCCTTCACTAAGCGTTGGGTCTTCCTGCCCCAAACATTGCACAGTGGGGTCTGGTCACCCCTCACCACCTGTGGGATCTTGGACAAGCAGGTCACCCTCTCGGGGCCCCACTTTCCTCCTCTACCAAATGTGGAAGCTAATGCTTGTCCTGGAATAACCCTGCCAGATGATTCATGTCTCGTGCTAGTATATAGTAGGTGCTCAATAAATGTTAGTTTCTTTATGTCCCCTCCATAAGAATATTAATAATATTAATGACAGTTATATAATGATGGCAACATAACATTCATAGTTAGTGCTTACTGTGTGTCAGTGCTTTACGTTGATTAACCCCTTTATACACTACAACTCCAGGTAAATAATAGCACTGACCTTGTTTTATAGACAAGGCACAGAGAGGTGGTGTAACTTTTATGGGGTCACACAACTAATGAGTGATGTTGCTGAGACTCAAACTCTAGCTGCCAGCTTCAGAGCCCAACTTCTAGCCACTGAGTTAATATCAACACATTACGTATTGGCACTGACTATGCAAAATTATTAGCAGTAATAACAGCTAATGCCTGCTGTGGTGAGTAATATGCCAAGTGCTTTACAGTTATTAACTCATTTAATCCCCCAACCACCATGTGAGGTAGGAACTCTTATTATCCCTGTTTTACAAATGAGTAAACCGAGGCACAGAGAAGCTAAGTCATTTCCCTAATGCCCCATGGCAGAGCCCAAGTAGTCTGGCTCTTCTTTCTTTCTTTTTTTTCTTTTTCTTTTTTTTTTTTTGGCTGCGTCGGGTCTTTAGTTGTGGAACGCGGGATCTTCGTTGAGGCATGCAGGATCTTTCGTTGCGGCATACGGGCCTCTCTCTAGTTGTGGCGTGCAGGTTTTCTCCCTCTAGTTGTGGCGCACAGGCTCCAGGGCGCATGGGCTCTGCAGTTTGTGGTACATGGGCTCTCTGGTTGAGGTGTGCACACTCAAGAGTTGTGGCTCGCGGGTTTAGTTGCCCCGCGGCATGTGGGATCCTAGCTCCCTGACCAGGGATCGAACTCATATCCCCTGCATTGTAAAGCAGATTCTTTACCGCTGGACCACCAGGGAAGTCTCTCCATCATGTTTAATTCTCCTAACTATCCAGTAGTGGTGGTGGCTGTGCCCATTTTGCAGACAGACACAGAAATTTGAGGCTCAGAAGTGCACATGACCTGGCCAATCTCACACAATGAATCTTTAGTCAAGCTGGGACTTGCACTTGGATCCACAAGCCCACCCGGGATCAGCCCTGAGCCCTTGGCCTGGTCCATGTGACCACACAGGAGGCAAGGAGCTTCCTGCCGGGCTCAGAGAGGTCACCTGTCTCACCCTCCAGGACCTTGGCTGTGACAGAGAACTCAGATCTCCTCCCTTGGCCCCAACTTGTGAAATACATGTACTGCTTGCAGGATGAGGTGCTCCAGGCATGAATTCAGGCTGAGCAGGTGGGGAAATGCCTTCGTTCTCTGGGAAGGCGGGAGTGGGGGTACAGACTGCACATCCAGGTGAGGAGACCTGGGGATGTAATTCACGCGGCACCCAGGCCTCGCTTCTCCACAGCCCGTTTCTCTAGGGCTGAGGTTGGCAGGCAAAATCTAAGTTCATGGGACCCAAGTGACCCTCTCCCTCCTGCCGGGAAATAAGTTAAGCATTCGACATTTGTCAGGCACCTCCTGGGTGTTCCTTGTGCAAAGGAGAGCGATAGGACCCCCGCACCCCACCTCCATCCCTGAGGACCCGTGCTCTCGCCTTCTGCAGCCCCTGCCCACTTTACATTATAATCACGAAAATCTCTGCCCCTTCTCAAGGTTCTAATGCCCAACTGTAAAAGCGCCTGCGTCTTCTAGCATATTCACACCAGCCAAGATTCGATCCACATTAGTTTATTTTATTTAGTTTTAACATAAGCCCTTACGCATATCAGAAAGTCTCCTAAACTCTGTACAAATATTAACTTATTTAATATCAGTTCACTCCAGCCTCTTAACACACCTGTAAGGTAGGTCCTAAGATTATCCCCGGTTTAACAGAGAAACTGAAGCACAGAGAGATTACGAATTTTGTTCAAGAGCCACTGTCCATCTGGACAGTGGTGCCACTGTGGGTATGGGTGGGCACTGGACGGGCATCATGGGGACTGGGGGTTGCTGGAGAGACAGCAGTGGCCACATACAGGGTTGGGGTGCACTGGACTCTATTGGGAGCCAGGAAACATCATGCGGTCTCATTCCAAAGCGTCAGGGTGGTCTTGCTCCCCTGTCTGGTCACCAGCCAGCCAATGTACCCTTGGGCCTCCCCGGGGTTCAGCCTGCCACCACTGTGGTCCCCTCTGTCCCCCCCTTAACCATGGCACTGTGTTTGACTGGGATCTGGGTCTGTTTTCTGAATACAGGATTATAAAATTTAAAATGCTTTCCAAAGAGACACGGGCCCCAGATGTTCAAAAACAGGCAACAGCTTGGTGACAGAGGTCAGAGGGGGGCTATCCTTGGAGGAAGTAGTGAAGGGGAGAAGGCCGAGGGGCCCTCTGGGGTGATGGGATGCTGTTTCCCCACCCGAGTGGTGGTTATGTGGGGACTTGCAGATATAAAAATCCATCAAGTACATACTCAATGTCTGCATACAAGTTATACCTCAGAGTTTTAAGAAGACTGGTGCCCTGGCCCCCCGGGGATTCAACCTCACCCCCAACTTTGATGCCTGCCCCAACCTGACACTTTCTTAAGATGGAGTCCACGCCTTATCTTTTATCCTGGAGCTCAGCCCAGGGCCTGGCCCAGGTGAGGGATTAGGGAGCACTGCTGAATTCCTTTGAAAGATAACATCCAGGTGACCTCAACAGCACGTGAAACAGTCAGGAACCATTTATCTGTCATCACTTTGTCTACTGAGACTCCCTTAATTACCCCCTCCTTCCCTCCTCACCCTGCGCCCAAACCCCTCCTCTCTCCACCCAGGGGTGTCAAGACAGCTGCTGCAGTCCTCACCCTGTGACCTTGGGCAAATGGCTTCCCCTCTGAGCCTCCATTTGGTCTCCTGTGAGATGGGGGAGTAGTAGTCTTCAGCTCTGGGGGCTCTAGTGAAGGTCAGATAGAGAATAGATCAGCCCTTTGCAGCAGTGTGGTGCAGATGGCAGTCAACACACACACATATTCACACATGCTCACACGCACACTCACACACATATACCTTCACACACATTCACACCCACACACACATTCACACCCCCACTCTCACATGCCCCCACACACACAGATTCACACACATTTATACACACAATCTCTCACACACACACACACACACACACACACACCTCCCAAGGCCAGGTTCTCAGAGGAGCTCAACAATGGTGGCTCTCCTCTCCTGGCTGAAATGATTTTATCAAGTCCCTCCCTCCCTCATTAGCCTAGGATGGCTCCCTCTTACCAACTTTGGGGAATCCAACACCCCAGCCTGGTTTCCAGGGTCTCTTCCTTACACCCTACCTGGTCTATTTAAGGCTACTTCCTGCTCTTCCCCAGCCAGGCTGGTCTCCCTGTCCCAACAAATACCAGATGGAGCTGCCTCTGGCTGCCCTGGCCCCACAGAGAGTCACCTTCCCTTCCTCCAGTGACTAAGTACCACCCCCAACCAGACCATGAGCTCCCCACACCAGATCTTCATTTCCTACCTTTGGGATCCAGCCCCTGGGAGAAGGGGGACTGAAGCCCACAGGACTGCAGGGAACTGAATTCTGTATATCACTGAAACTTTACTTCCTTTGCAGATGGGTGCTATGATGTCCATTTCACAGATAAGAAAATTGAGGCTCAGAGAAGTGAAGAGATACAGTCAAGATCACTCATTCAGCCAATAATTATTTCTCAGGCTGTGAACCTGGCCCTGTGCAAAATTCTGAGGATACAATGTTGACAAAAGATGACCATACCCTTGTGAGCCCACGAGGCGTGAGGGAGCCAGAGCTCCTAGTAATAATCCCAACACTGCATGAGCGCCACTAGAACAAGGGGGTGTCAACTTGACATTTCAGGAAATGATAAAACATGACAAGTACAGAATAGCAAAGTCAAACTCGGGTATATACCCCACTAAACTAACTAATCCTTTAGTGGGCCTTTTAATTAATTTATTTTTGCTGTGTTGGGTCTTCTTTTCTGTACGAGGGTTTTCTCTAGTTGTGGCAAGCGGGGGCCACTCTTCATGGCTGTGCACGGGCCTCTCACTATCGCAGCCTCTCTTGTTGCGGAGCACAGTCTCCAGACGCGCAAGCTCAGTAGTTGTGGCTCACAGGCCTAGTTGCTCCGTGGCATGTGGGATCCTCCCAGACCAGGGCTCGAACCTGTGTCCCCTGCATTAGCAGGCAGATTCTCAACCACTGCGCCATTAGGGAAGCCCCTAGTGGGCCTTTTAAACAATGCTGCAGTATGACAACGAAAGGAAGTGCCACCTTCTTTGCCTTATTTCTGAGTTTTGGACACTTTTTCCTATTAGGAGAAAGTACACAGGCCTCACTCAACCTGCACAGGGCAGAGAGGCTACCTGGAGGGGTAATTCCTGAGCTGAGCCCTAAAGGATGAGTAAGAATGAGCCAGAGAAAGAGGGTGTGGAGGCGCCGGTGCAGGCTCTGCCTTCCCCGTGGAGGCTGGCCCTGTGTTACTCTCCCCATCACTCCCTCCACTGGCAACTCCAGCCTCCCGACACTTCCTGGCAGGAAGCACAGGGCCTTTGCACATGCTGTTCCCCCCGCCGGGAACACTTGCTACGTCCTTCCGGCTTGTCCTCCAAATCAAAGATGGGCTGAGTTCCTTTGTTGAACACCACGGTAACAACCTGTCCAGAACTTCTCCGTTGCAGCCCTGGTCACAGTTTGTAAGTATACATTGACCTTGTGGTGACTTAACACCCCTCTCCTCCACTGCCCTGGGAGCTGCCTCAGGGCAAGGGGGTGTCAGCTTTGCTTACTAATGTAACTCCTGTGCTCAGCTCACAGGCTGTGTCCAATAAATATTTGTTGGATGGATGGGAGGAGGGATGGAAGGATGGGAGGTTGGAGGGAAGATGAATGGATGGATGGATAGATGCATGGGAGGATGGATGTCTGGATAGGAAGGAAAGAAGGATGGAAGGAAGGGATGGAGGGAGGGAAGAAAGGTGGGGAAAGAAGAGCACGCACAGAGGTCCCGAAATTGGAGACTGCACGGCATCTCAGGAGAACTAAAAGTGCCCCAGCTGGCAGGTTTGGAACTAGGACTCCAACCCCAGTCCGTCCGACTTTCCCAACAAGTCACTCTGCCTCTCATCATGATCCAGGGTTCAGAGCGATCACTTTTTTAAAAATTGATGCACCCTCCCCAACAGGCAAGGAGCCGGTGACCCTTGTCTGAGTCTTTGATGCCTCTTCTGGGGAAACCGGTACCACACTTGCAAAACAGAATGAGAGATTGCAAGATCTTTCTCTATCCTGAAATTGCACAACCCAAGCACAGCTGGCAAATGGCCCGACGTGGAGAGCTGGTGGGGCTTGGCCGCTCGGCAGACATGTCCTCCTGGCCCCAATTCAAGGACAACAGGCCAAACTTTCGTGGTGGAAGGGGCTGTTCCCAGGCGCCCGGGCCTCCTGCCCCCGCAGGCCGGCTCGGGGCAGGGTCAGCTGGTGTGGCAGCCGGCCGCATGGATCTGGGCCACAGACCTGTCTCCAGAGTGAGGCCGGGTGAGAGTTTAATGGTGAGAAGGCGATGGCCCTACTGAGGCTGTCGGCTCGGTTCTGCCCTGACTCCTTCCGTGCCAGTAAATGGAACCCATGCACATGCAGATGAAGGCATTACCGCTAATATTATGTGCGAGATGCAAAGCCTCTTGGGCAGCCAGGCCGGGAGCTGCCATTACCGCAAGACCTTTCACTGGAAAATTTTTCTTGGGGCAATTAAATCTTCAGCTGTCTCCTCGCAGGGAGTGCCAGCTTGCATTTTAATTATCCTTGAAAGAGAGAAGTAGGGGAAAGGACACAAGGAGAAGAATTAAAAAATAACAGTCTGCTTTATAAACACAGCCATCATCTCACGGCTGTGCATCTATTCAGAGGGCCCTCCCCAGTCGACCCCGCAAAGCCCTTGACCCTCTGGGCTCCAGGCTCCTGGTGACGTTGGAAGGGCCCCTCTCTGGGGACCAGGGGGAGGTGGTGGGAGAGCATGGTTTGAGTACAGGATGCAGGGTCCTCTGTGCGGGGATCGGTGATGTGGCCACACTACTCAGGGTCCTCTTTCTCCTTCACCGCATTCTATGAGGTGGAAATTATTAACCTCATTTCACAGAAGAGGAAACTGAGACTGAGAAAATCACTGGTAATAACATGAGTTACAGCAATAAAAAGGAACAAACTACGAATATACACAACAGCATGGATGAAAACACATTGAGAAAAAGGAGCCAGAGGCTGGAGCACACACTGTAAGACTCCATTTATATAAAGTTCCAGAACCATCAAAACTGAGCTATGGAGACAGAGAGCAGACACGTGGGGGCCAGGGGAGAGGGGGTTGACCAAATGGGCAGAGGGAACATTTGCGGAGGTGGGATTGTCCTTTGATTGAGGTTGTGCTTACACAGGTGTATATATATCCATCAAAACTCATCAAACCGTATTCTTAAGATGAATGCCTTTTATTGTTTGTAAGTTACACCTTAATAAAGTTGACTTAATAATAAAATAATATGAGTTAATATTTATCTAGACCTTACTCTGTGCCTTGCCTTACTGTAAGTGCTTGCCACATGCTGAGCCATTTATCCTTCACACTGATCTGTGATGTAGGCACAGCGAGGGCCCCATTTCCCAGATGAGGAAACCGAGGCACAGAGACGTTCAGAAACTTTCCTCAGTTGAAGTGGCTAGTAAGAAGAAGCAGAGCCTGGGTTCAAACCCAGACAGGCTGGCTCCGGAGCCTTATCGCCTTGAAAGCAAAGTTCAAAGTTACCCAACTAGTCCTAGAAGCACGATTAAATCCCAGGGCCTTCAGCTTGCGCACTTGCACCAACCATACTGGTGTCCTTGGTCTTCCCTGAAATTGCCACACGTGCTTCTACATCAGGGTTGTTGCCCTTAGTGTTCCTTCTGTCTGGAACGTTCATTATTTCCTCCCAGTCTGTGTCCAAATGTCACTATATCAGAAAGACCTTTCTTTATTCTTTGACAGATGCCAAAACATGTAAAGACCTCCCGAAAATTTACCTATTGATGACATTTTTTTAGGTATTATGTTGTATATGCATTTTTGGAAAGTGAAAGGAAAAATTAAACTCTGTATTGTAATTTAATCAATTAAAAATAACTATCTCTTATAAAGTTCAGTTCTGCTAGGTGAATAAGTTTTAAAGATCTGCTGTACAACGTAGTGCCAGTTTTTAACAGTATGGTATTGTGCGCTCCAAACAAACCAAAACAAAAGGACACAAGGGAACTTTGGAAGGTGTTGCCTATGTCTATTATGTTGATTGTGGTGATGGTATCATGGGTGTTTGCACATGTCCAAACTCATCAAATTGCCCACATTAAATATGTGCATTTCTTTGTATATCAATTAGACTTCAATAGAGCTGTTAAAAATAAATAAATAAATAAATAAATCCCAGGGCCTTTCCAACATGACAAAACTGGCAGAAGGGGGCAATCCATTTATTCGAGAAATATTTACTCAGCACCTACTGCAAGTCATACTGTGTACATAGAGAGAGAGCATCTGACAAGGTCCCAGGCCTTTGCGGGAAATGGGGGGGAGGCATGAGGGAATCACCAAATAATCACAAAACTAGACATGAATTTGCGGCTCAGAGGGGAGGTGCAGGAAACCAAATGCACAGTCCAGACTGGGAGCTGCCCACGAGCACTCCCTCACCCATTTGTGCAGAAGCAGCTCTGCCTGGCAGGCACCAAAGGCCTGAGCCACCTGCTCCTAACTTGACTTCCATTTCAAGCTGTGTATTCCGCTGAGGCAGGACAAGTTTTAGAGTCACATCTTTCAAGAGATGCAGCAAAGGCCCTTTGAAATTGCCTGCCCTGCTCTTAGCACCTTATGGCCAGAGCTCAGCTATGTCAAGAATGACCCCTGCGCATTCCCCTGGCTGGGCCACCCAGGGAGTCACATTCCAGCACAGTGGGAGCAGCAGCAACAGCTGGGAGCCCTGGGGCCCCATGCGGACAGTGGCCTTGAACCAAGTACCCAGGCCCTGGGGAGACCGTGTGTGGCCTTGGATGCAGGAAATGGAACAAGGCTTTCAGGCAGCCAAGGTCAGGTCTGCTTCCCCAAACATTCATAACCTTTGCTGTGAGCTACCATGTCTTGAGGCCCCGAGCTGGGCACTCTGGCGACATTATCCAATTGATTCTTCTCAGTAGCTCTGGCCCACCACTCTGGGTTCCCAGGTGAGCACCAAGAAGAGAGCTGACTTGCCTGAGATCTCACAGTGCCCTAAGAAAAGCATTGACATCTGGACCCTTCGCCTGATATCCCAGGGCCTCCTGAACCTCAACTCACCCCTCTCCACCCCCTGAAATAATCACTCTACACCCATTTAGTGAATATATTTTTGGAAGTCAGACTCTGGATTCATTTTCTGGCTCTCGACTTTCCAGCTGTGTGATCTTAGGCAAGTTTCCTAACCTCTCTGTGAAAGTTTCCTCCTCTCTAGAAAGGTGCCTAAAACTGTGCCTACCCCAAAGGGTTGCTGTGATGATCAAATGAGACAAGACAATGTAAAAGTGGTTATAATGGGCCCAGATGATCATCAGCCCTCAAAAACTGGGAGCTATTCTTAGTGTATAGGCTGGTTTGGGTTTTTTTTTTACATAAATGGGTTCATATCCAACTACTTTATACACTTGGGGCAGGCACCTTTCCAGGTAACACATAGAAGTACACTTCCTTACTGTAAAAACTTCATAGTGTTCTTTTTATTTTTATTTTTTTGAATTTTATTTATTTTTTATACAACAGGTTCTTATTACTTATCTATTTTATACATATTAGTGAATACATGTCAATCCCAATCTCCTAATTCATCCCACCACCACTAAACCCCCACCCCACTTTCCCTCCTTGGTGCCCATATGTTTGTTCTCTACATCTGTGTCTCTATTTCTGCCCTGCAAAGTGGTTCATCTGTACCATTTTTCTAGATTCCACATATATGCGTTAATGTACAATATTTGTTTTTCTCTTTCTGACTTACTTCACTCTGTATGACAGTCTCTAGGTCCATCCACGTCTCTATAAATGACCCAATTTCGTTCCTTTTTATGGCTAATATTCCATTGTATATACGTACCACATCTTCTTTATCATTCATCTGTCGATGGGCATTTAGGTTGCTTCCATGACCTGGCTACTGTAAATAGTGCTGCAATGAACATTGGGGTGCATGTGTCTATTTTTTTAAGCATCTTTATTGGAGTATAATTGCTTTACAATGTTGTGTTAGTTTCTGCTGTATAACAAAGTGAATCAGCTATATATATATATACATATATCTCCATAACCCTTCCCTCTTGCATCTCCCTCTCACCCTCCCTATCCCACCCCTCTAGGTGGTCACAAAGCACCGAGCTGATCTCCCTGTGCTATGCAGCTGCTTCCCACTAGCTATCTATTTTACATTTGGTAGTGTATATATGTCCATGCCACTCTCTCACTTCTTTTTTTAAATTATTTTATTTATTTATTCATTTTTGGCTGCGTTGGGTCTTCAATGCTGCATGTGGGCTTTCCCTAGTTGCGGAGAGTGGGGGCTACTCTTCATTGCAGTGTGCAGGCTTCTCATTGTGGTGGCTTCTCTTGTTGCAGAGCATGGGCTCTAGGCACACGGGCTTCAGTAGTTGTGGCACATAGGCTCAGTAGTTGTGGCTTGCGGGCTCTAGAGTGCAGGCTCAGTTGTTGTGGTGCATGGACTTAGTTACTCTGTGGCATGTGGGATCTTCCTGGACCAGAGCTCGAACCTGTATCCCCTGCATTGGCAGGTGGATTCTTAACCACTGAACCACCAGGGAAGCCCTCACTCTCTCACTTCTTCCCAGCTTACCCTTCCCCCTCCCTGTAACCTCGAGTCCATTCTCTAGGTCTGTGTCTTTATTCCTGTCCTGAAACTAGGTTCATCAGAGCCATTTTCTTTTTTTTTTTTTTTGATTCCATATATATGTGTTACCATACGGTATTTGTTTTTCTCTCTCTTTTTTTTTAAGGAATCAATGTTTTTCTCTTTCTGACTTACTTCACTCTGTATGGCAGACTCTAGGTCCATCCACCTCACTACAAATAACTCAATTTCGTTTCTTTTTATGGCTGAGTAATATTCCATTGTATATATGTACCACATCTTCTTTATACATTCATCTGTCAATGGACACTTAGGTTGCTTCCTTGTCCTGGCTATTGTAAATAGTGCTGCAGTGAACATTGTGGTACATGTCCCTTTTTGAATTATGGTTTTCTCAGGGTATATGCCCAGTAGTGGGATTGCTGGGTCATATGGTAGTTCTATTTTTAGGTTTTTTTAAGGAACCTCCATACTGTTCTCCATAGTGGCTGTATCAATTTACATTCCCACCAACAGGGCAAGAGGGTTCCGTTTCCTCCACACCCCCTCCAGCATTTATTGTTTGTACATTTTTTTGATGATGGCCATTCTGACTGGTGTGAGGTGATACCTCATTGTAGTTTTGATTTGCATTTCTTTAATAATTAATGATGTTGAGCATCTTTTCATGTGCCTCTTGGCCATCTGTATGTCTTCTTTGGAGAAATGTCTATTTAGGTCTCCTGCCCATTTTTGGATTGTGTGGTTTTTTGGTTTTTTTTAATATTGAGCTGCATGAGCTGTTTATATACCTTGGAAGTTAATCCTTTGTCCACTGATTCATTTGCAAATATTTTCTCCCATTCTGAGGGTTGTCTTTTCATCTTGTTTATAGTTTCCTTTGCTGTGCAAAAGCTTTGAAGTTTCATTAGGTCCCATTTGTTTATATTTCCATTACTCTAGGAGGTGGGTCAAAATAGATCTTGCTGTGATTTATGTCAAAGAGTGTTCCTCCTATATTTTCCTCTAAGAGTTTTATAGTGTCTGGTCTTACATTTAGGTCTCTAATCCATTTTGAGTTTATTTTTGTTTATGCTGTTAGGGAGTGTTCTAATTTCATTCTTTTACATGTAGCTGTCCAATTTTCCCAGCACCATTTATTGAAGAGACTGTCTTTACTCCATTGTATATCCTTGCCCCCTTTGGCAAGAATATACAACAAATTATAGCTGGATAGCTGAGCATAGGTGCGTGGGTTTATCTCTGGGCTCTCTATCCTGTTCCATTGATCTATATTTCTGTTTTTCTGCAAGTATCATACTGTCTTAATTACTGTAGCTTTATTGTATAGTCTGAAGTCAGGGAGTCTGATTCCTCCTGCTCCATTTTTTTCCCTCAGGATTGCTTTGGCTATTCAGGGTCTTTTGTGTGTCTCCATACAAATTTTAAGAATTTTTGTTCTAGTTCTGTGAAAATTTCCATTGATAATTTGTAAGGGATTGCATTGAACCTGTAGATTGCTTTGGATAGTATAGTCATATTCACAATATTGATTCTTTCAATCCAAAAACATGGTATATCTCTCCAACAGTTTGTGTCATCTTTGATTTTTTTCATCAGTGTCTTATAGTTTTCTGAGTACAGGTCTTTTACCTCCTTAGGTAGGTTTATTCCTAGGTATTTTATTCTGTTTCTTGTAATGGAGAATGGGATTGTTCCCTTAATTTCTTTCTGATTTTTCGTTGTTAGTGTATAGGAATACAAGAGGTTTCTGTGCATTAATTTTGTATCCTGCAACTTTACCAAATTCATTGATTAGCTCTAGTAGTTTTCTGGTGGCATCTTTAGGATTCTCTATGTATAGTATCATGTCACCTGCAAACAGTGACAGTTTTACTTCTTCTTTTCCAATTTCTATTCCTTTTATTTCTTTTTCTTCTCTGTTGTGGCTAGGACTTCCAAAACTATGTTGAATAACAGTGGCAAGGGTTTCCCTGGTGGCGCAGTGATTGAGAGTCCGCCTGCCGCCCCAGTCCGGGAGGATCCCACATGCCGCGGAGCGGCTGGGCCCGTGAACCATGGCCACTGGGCCTGTGCGTCCGCTGAGCCTGTGCTCCACAATGGGAGAGGCCACAACAGTGAGAGGCCCGCGTACCACAAAAAAAAAACAAAAACAAAAAAAACAGTAGCAAGAGTGGACATCCTTGTCTTGGTCCTGATCTTAGAGGAAATGCTTTCAGTATTTCACCATTGAGAATGATGTGTGCTGTGGGTATGTCGTATATGGCCTTTATTACGTTGAGGTAGGTTCCCTCTTTGCTCACTCTCTGGAGAGTTTTTATCATAGATGGGTGTTGAATTTTGTCAAAAGCTTTTTCTGCATCTATTGAGATGATCATATGGTTTTTCTTCTTCAATTTGTTAATATGGTGTATCACATTGATTGACTTGTGTATATTGAAGAATCCTTGAATTCCTGGAATAAATCCCACTTGATCATGGTGTATGATCCTTTTACTGTGTTGTTGGATTCTGTTTGCTAGTATTTTGTTGAGGATTTTTGCATCTATATTCATCAATGATATTGGTCTGTAATTTTCTTTTTTTTGCAGTATCGTTGTCTTGTTTTGGTATCAGGGTGATGCTGGCCTCATAGAATGAGTTTGGGAGTGTTCCTTCCTCTGAAGTTTTTTGGAAGACTTTGAGAAGGATGGGTGTTAGCTCCTCTCTAAATGTTTGATAGAATTCACCTGTGAAACCATCTGGTCCTGGACATGTTTGTTGGAAGATTTTTAATCACAGTTTCAATTTCATTACTTGTGATTGGTCTGTTCATATTTTCTATTTCTTCCTGGTTCAGTCTTGGAAGGCTATGCCTTTCTAAGAATTTGTCCATTTCTTCCAGGTTGTCCATTTTATTGACATAGAGTTACTTGTAGTAGTCTCTTAGGATGCTTTGTATTTCTGCAGTGTCTGTTATAACTTCTCCTTTTTCATTTCTAATTTTATCGATTTGAATCCTCTCCTTCTTTTTCTTGACAGCTAAAAGATTTATCAATTTTGTTTATCTTCTCAAAGAACCAGCTTTTATTTTTATTGATCTTTACTATTGTTTTCTTTGTTTCTATTTCATTTATTTCTGCTCTGATCTTTATGATTTCTTTCCTTCTACTAACTTTGCCTTTTGTTTGCTCTCCTTTCTCTAGTTCCTTTAGGTGTAAGGTTAGATTGTTTATTTGAGATTTTTTTTGTTTCTATTTTTTTAAATAAATTTATTTATTTTTGGCTCATTGGGTCTTTGTTGCTGTGCACGGGCTTTTCCCTAGTTGCGGCAAGCGGGGGCTACTCTTCCTTGCGGTGTATGGGCTTCTCATTGTGGTGGCTTCTCTTGTTGCAGAGCATGGACTCTAGGCACACAGGCTTCGGTAGTTGTGGCACACGGGCTCTGGAGCCCAGGCTCAGTAGTTGTGGCACATGGGCTTAGTTGCTCCACGGCATGTGGGATCTTCCCAGGCCGGGGCTTGAACCCATGTCCTCTGCATTGGCAGGCAGATTCTTAAGCACTGTGCCACCAGGCAAGCTCCTCTTTTTATTTCTTGAGGTAGGATTGTATTGCTATAAACTTCCCTCTTAGAACTGTTTTTACTGCATCCCATAGGTTTTAGTTCATCGTGTTTTCATTGTCATTTGTCTCTAGGTATTTTCTGATTTCCTCTTTGATTTCTTCAGTGATCTCTTGGTTATTTAGTAACGTATTGTTTAGCCTCCATGTTTGTGTGTTTCACATTTTTTTCCTTGTAATTCATTTCTAATCTCATAGCATTGTGGTTGGAAAAGATGCCTGATAGGATTCCATTTTTCTTAAATTTACCAAGGCTTGATCTGTGACCCAGGATGTGATCTATCCTGGAGAATGTTCCGTGTGCACTTGAGAAGAAACTGTAATCTGCTGTTTTAGGGTGGAATGTCCTATAAATATCAATTAAATCTATCTGGTCTATTGTGTCATTTAAACCTTGTGTTTCCTTTTAATTTTCTGTCTGGATGATCTGTGCATTGGTGTAAGTGAGGTTTTAATGTCCCCCACTATTATTGTGTTACTGTCAATTTCCTCTTTTAGAGCTGTTAGCATTTGCCTTATGTATTGAGGTGCTCCTATGTTGGATGCATATATATTTATAATTGTTATACCTTCTTCTTGGATTGATCCCTTGATCATTATACAGTGTCCTTCCTTGTCTCTTGCAACATTCTTTATTTTATAGTCTATTTTATCTGATATGAGTATTTATACTCCAGCTTTCTTTTGATTTCCATTTGCGTGGAATACCTTTTCCTATCCCCTCACTTTCAGTCTTTATGTGTCCCTAGGTCTGAAGTGGGTCACTTTTAGACAGCATTTATATGGGTCTTGTTTTGGTATCCATTCAGCAAGCCTGTGTCTTTTGTTTGGAGCAGTTAATGCATGCACATTTAAGGTAATTATCGATATGTATGTTCCTATTTCCATTTTCTTAACTGTTTTGGGTTTGTTTTTGTAGGTCCTTTCCTTCTCTTGTGTTTCCCACTTAGAGAAGTTCCTTTAGCATTTGTTGTAGAGCTGGTTTGCTGGTGCTGAATTCTCTTAGCTTTTGCTTGTCTGTAAAGCTTTTTTATTTCTCCATCAAACCTGAATGAAACCCTTGCTGGGTAGAGTCATCTTGGTTGTAGGTTCTTCCTTTTCATCACTTTAAGTATATCACACCACTCCTTTCTGACTTGTAGAGTTTCTGCTGAGAAATCAGCTGTTAATCTCATGAGGGTTCCCTTGTATGTTACTTTTCGTTTTTCCCTTGTTGTTTTAATAATTTTTCTTTGCCTTTAATTTTTGTCAATTTGACCACTATGTGTCTCAACGTGTTTTTCCTTGGGTTTATCTTGTCTGGGACTCTCTGTGCTTCCTGGACTTGGGTGGTTATTTCCTTTCCCATGTGAGGGAAGTTTTCAACTAAAATCTCTTCAAATATTTTCTTGGGTCCTTTCTCTCTCTCTTCTCCTTTATAATGCAAATGTTGTTGCATTTAATGTTGTCCCAGAGGTCTCTTAGGCTGTCTTCAATTCTTTTCATTCTTTTTTCTTTATTCTGTTCCACAGCAGTGAATTCCACCATTCTGTCTTCCAGGTCACTTATCCATTCTTCTGCCTCAGTTATTCTGCTATTGATTCCTTCTAGTGTAGTTTTCATTTCAGTTATTGTATTGTTCATCTCTGTTTGTTGGTTCTTTAATTCTTCTAGATCTTTGTTAAACATTTCTTGCATCTTCTCAGTCTTTGCCTCCATTCTTTTTCCGAGGTCCTGGATCATCTTCACTATCGTTATTCTGAATTCTTTTTCTGGAAGCTTGCTTATCTCCATTTCATTTAGTTGTTTTTCTGGGGTTTTATCTTGTTCCTTCATCTGGTACATAGCCCTCTGTCTTTTCATCTTGTCTGTCTTTCTGTGAATGTGGCTTTTGTTCCACAGGCTGCAGATTTGTAGTTCTTCTTGCTTCTGCTATCTGCCCTCTGGTGGATGAGGCTATCTAAGAGGCTTGTGCAAGTTTCCTGATGGGAGGGACTGGTAGTGGGTAGAGCTGGCTGTTGCTCTGATGGGCAGATCTCAATAAAACTTTAATCCGAGCTGATCTCCCTGTGCTATGCAGCTGCTTCCCACTAGCTATCTATTTTACTTTTGGTAGTGTATATATGTCCATGCCACTCTCTCGCTTTGTCACTGCTTACCCTTCCCCCTCCCCATATCCTCAAGTCCATTCTCTAGTAGGTCTGTGTCTTTATTCCTGTCTTACCTCTAGGTTCTTCATGACATTTTTTTTTCTTAAATTCCATATATATGTGTTAGCATATGGTATTTGTCTTTCGCTTTCTGACTTACCTCACTCTGTATGACAGACTCTATGTCCATCCACCTCATTACAAATAGGGAGGGTGGGAGGGTGGGAGGGCGGGAGACGCAAGAGGGAAGAGATATGGGAACGTATGTATATGTATAACTGATTCACTTTGTTATAAAGCAGAAACTAACACACCATTGTAAAGCAATTATACTCCAATAAAGACGTAAAAAAATAAAATAAAATTATACAGTCTCTTTCAAAAAAAAAAAAACTTTAATCCGCTTGTCTGCTGATGGGTGAGGCTGGGTTCCCTCCCTGTTTGTTGTTTGCCCTGAGGTGACCCAACGCTGGAGCCTACCCGGGCTCTTTGGTGGGGCTAATGGCAGACTCTGGGAGTGCGCACGCCAAGGAGTACTTCCCAGAACTTCTGCTACCAATGTCTCTGTCCCCATGGTGAGCCAGAGCTGCCCCCCGCCTCTGCAGGAGACCCTCCAACACTAGCAGGTAGGTCTGGTTCAGTCTCCTATGGGGTCACTGCTCCTTCCCCTGGGTCCCGATGCGCACACTATTTTGTGTGTGTCCTCCAAGAGTGGAGTCTCTGTTTCCCCCAGTCCTGCTGAAGTCCTGCTGAAGTCCTGCAGTCAAATCCCACTAGCCTTCAAAGTCTGATTCACTAGGGATTCCTCCTCCCGTTGCCAGGCCCCCAGGCTGGGAAGCCTGACATGTGGCTCAGAATCTTCACTCCAGTGGGTGGCCTTCTGTGGTTTAAGTGTTCTCCAGCTTGTGAGTCACCCACCCAGCAGTTATGTGATTTGATTTTATTGTGATAGCGCCCCTCCTACCATCTCATTGTGGCTTCTCCTTTGTCTTTGCATGTGGGGTATCATTTTTGGTGAGTTCCAGTGTCTTCCTGTCGATGATTGTTCAGCAGTTAGTTGTGATTCTGGTGTTCTCACAAGTGGGAGTGAGAGCATGTTTTTCTATTCCGCCATCTTGAACCAATCTAGGGACACGCTTTTACTAAAAACTTATTTGTTGTTTATCTGAAATTTAAATGTAAATACAGGGCATAGGCATCCTGTATTTTATCTGGCCACCCTATCTTCATCCCCCAATAGATGCCTTTCCACATAACTGAGTCTCTTCCACTTGCCTGACACGACAAGAAGAACGTTCCTTTAAGCACTCTATCAGCATGTGAGAGCCCTGGAGGATGGAGCAGGGCAGGCCGAGGTTAGTCCTGGCAGGGCTCAGTTTCCCTCTCTTAGGCTACAGTGTGAAGCTGGGATGTCCCTATAGAACCTCAAGTCCATACACTGATCATCGCCACCTACAGGATAAAGTCCCGGTACCTTAATTGTGCATCCAAGGGCCTGGGCTCTCACCCCAGCTCACCTCCTGCCCAGCTTACACAACCACCTAGGACCTGATATTCCCCCAAAACGATCTCTTCTCACCTGTCATCCTTTACCTCTACCCTTCTCCCTGCCTGGAATGCCTCTCCCTCCCTTGAACGCCATTTAAACTCCTATTGGCCCTTTACCACCTCCTCCCAGAAGCCTCCCTGACCAGAGCACTTCACTTCTCTGTCCCTTTTGGCTTCTTTCACACCTTGATTCCAATGGAATCACTGCTTATTTGTGTTTAATATGGTCTTAAGACGAAAGAAAAGATGAATAATTAAGTAAGGCACCAGTGGCTCAGTGGGCTCGTGTACGTCCCGAGTGGATGGGAGATACAGGCAGGAAACTGCTCTCTGGGCCTTAGTCCCCCAGAGCCTCCCATCCTACAACTATCTGAGGATACGTTTTAGACTTTAAAGATAAGTGTATTTTGTTCCTTTTTAAACTAGCAGTATAGAATGAGGAAGCTGGCAGACCAGACTTGCCTAAATTCAGACTCCAGCTCTGCCACTTACTAACCTTGAGCAACTTGCTGACCCCTCTGTGCCTCAGGCTCCTCACCTATAAAATGAGTGTAAGAAGAGCACCAACTTCATAAGGTGGTTGAGAGAATAAAACAAGTTTACAACATATGATGTGCTCACAGCATTACAACCTCACATTACACCAGGCCCGTGAACTCCTGGGAAGGAAGAGCACCCTCTCTGGGGCTGTGGGAATAACCCGACCATGCTGGACCCAGTGGGGGATGATGTGTTGGGCTCCACCCTGTTGTCTCCTAAGGACATGTCAAGTGTCATGTTTATGATGCTTGATCTTTGCTTTCCAAGCTGCCTCCACTGAAGAGCACCCTCAGAGTACAACCAGTGGATAGCCTAGAAACCTCATTCTGCCCTTCCTAGGTGTGTGACCTTGAACAAGTCACGTCAGCCCTGTTCATTTCACCTGTCAATAGACGCTGATGCCCACCTTGCAGGGCTGTGAGGAGTCAACACCTAGGCTAATACGTTAAATACCTTGCTGCTTTGTTAGTTTACTATGAGTAGTAAATGGCTGTTATCACACGGGGTTGCATTTTCAGTTTACATGTGGTTCCTCACCTCCCCACACCACCACCCCTGACAACCTGGGAGCCTTTGGAGACAAGCATTAGTTCCAATTAGCCCAGGTTTCCAAGGTCAAGTGGGTACTCAGAATCAAGGAGGCGTCCACATATGTGGAAGGAAAGAGGGAAGGAAGGGAGGAAGAGAGGCAAGAAGAGAGGGAAGAAAAGATCGACCCCTTTCTCCCTCAGCCCCAGGCTTGTCTGACAGGCTCTGATCAGAGGAATGGATCAACAGGCCCCATTCATTCTCATATCTCTTTCTGGAATCACAACTTAGGTTCGTAGCTGTCTAATTTATTATTATATGGTGCAGTACAGGGTAATTATATGCTGTGGTATAATTTGTTATAACTTGGGCTAAGGCCTATAACTGTGTAATTTATTATTATACAGTACAGTGTTGAATAATACAAAGAGTATGTAATTTATCTCAGGCTTATGAGCCTAACCTGTAATCCAAATGCAGCACACAGCCTCTGTGGATGAGTTAATGTTTCTAAGGAAACTTCAGCTTAAAGATTTCTTCATTTCTAACTGCTTTCTTTGGTTTCTCAGAACTACTCCTGGCCGTGAGTAGCTAAGTTCCTGGGACTCTCCGTTTTGAGTGCGACTGAAATCTCAGGCAGCTCTGGGCCAGGCTGAGTGGGATTTACACATCAGGTCATAGAGAAGGAGGCCCAGAGCTGTCACCTTGCCCACTGAACACCACTTGCCCAGGAGGGTGCCGGCAGCAGGTACAGACCATGGTCAAAACCCAGTTTCCTGGGTCCCCAGCAGGACGCTTGGGCTTGCGATTTCTCTATGCATTTATTTGGCAACTATTCTTTTTTCTGTTCTCAGAACACTGGGAATATATCATCGACCCAGAAAAGGCTTCCGGAGCTTGAATTCCAGGAGTTGAGAGCTTACATTTCAAAGTTTCTCAAATTGTGGTCCCTGGATCTACACCACCTGGGAGTTGTTTGGAAATCCAGAACTTCAGCCACCTTGACCTGCTGAATCAGAGTCTGCATTTTAACAAGACCCCCTGGTGATTCATACGTACTTAGGAAGCTTGAATTTCTACATGATTTAGGAAAACTATTTCCTTCTGTATCTCCCCCTACCCTGCAAATATATACCCACTCACTGAGCTTTAAAGAAGAGTTCCTTCTCCCTGGGGACATTTTTTCTTTTTTATAAGAACACGTCTTTTGCCTGGTCACAAATGTTCATTGTGAAACTTCTGGAAATAACAACAACAACAAAAAAAACCCACAAAGAAGAAAATCAGATCACCCAGAATGCCACCATCTAGATATGACTTTGTTGATATTTTAGGGACTAATTCATCAGACTTCTTTTTATCCATACACATACATTTTTAAAATCCTAACTGCGAGGAAAAGCGGAATAGGGTAGAACCTGGAAGGCTTTGCTCAGACACACATTGCTGGGCCCCACCGCTAGAACTTCTAATCAGAAGGCCTGGGAATTAGCGTTCCTAACAAGTTCAAGGTGATACGAAGCTCCTGGCCCAAGGATCACATTTTGGGAATTGACTCTGGGATCTGGTGTCAGGGATTGGACCCCTTCACCGGTCACCAGCCTGAGGAGAAGTCAGTCAGCCTCTCCATGGTCCAGCTTCTACCATCCACAAGGACAGCACCTGCCTCAGAAGATTATTGTAAGGACTAAATGGGTTAATTAAATAAGTAAAGCACATGGGAAGAATTAATTATGATTAATATGCATATACTTTTATAATTGAGTTTTCTTAACTCAGAAATTGTTCATAAACATTTTCAAGTCATTCTTCTGCGTATTTGTTTTTAAAGGCTGTGGGGTTGTTGTTTGAATGGATGCATATATCAAGTCCCCGGTTTTCAACTTTATAATATAAATGGTGCTGCAATGAGCATTCTCCTGGATAAATCATGGTGCACCTGTCCGATTATCTCCTTAGGATGGAATGTTCTAGTTGTGAAATTGCTTAGTCAAATGGGATGAACATATTTAAGACTTCTGATAAACTTTGCTAAATGGTCTTCCTGAAAAATAATACTGATTTATAATGTCAGCACCAGCATATGAGAGCATCTTTCCCTTATACTTTCATCAGTGCCTGTGTTGTTTTTTTAATTATGCTTTTTTTTTTTTTTTTTTTGCGGTACACGGGCCTCTCACCGTTGTGGCCTCTCCCGTTGCGGAGCACAGGCTCCGGACGCGCAGGCTCAGCGGCCATGGCTCACGGGCCCAGCCGCTCCGCGGCATGTGGGATCTTCCCGGACCACGGCACGAACCCGTGTCCCCTGCATTGGCAGGCGGACTCTCAACCACTGCGCCCTAACCACCAGGGAAGTCCTAATTCGAATTTTTTTGATGACTATTGAACTTGAATAGCCCCCCTCCAATATCCTAGGACTTGAAAAAAAATTTTAATCCCTCAAAGATTGTGTTTACATGACGTCAACCAGCCCTTTTCCCCTCTAATGAACCGACTCCATCTTGGCATCACTCCACGCTCCTCACCCCTGGGGTAGCAGAGGCCTCATCTCACAGTTAACAGCCGCCTGATTTGAATCCCACCTGAGCTGCTGGTAACATACCTCCCACTTAACAGACAGATGTGGACTACAGAAGGCATGAAACATTAAGAAAGCAAACAGAAGGAGAAAAGTCATTTGTTCCACAAAAATTTCTTCATCATCTCCCATAGGTCAGGCCCTCTGCTGAGCACGAAGGGGTGGGGATGAAAGTACAAGAGTTTCAAAGTTGGAGGGGGAAGGGAAGAAGCATATGGGAAATACACAGAAAACACCGCAAAATGTAATAGTGCAGAAAGGGACAAAAGGGTAGGAATTTCACATAAGAAATGGCACTGGCTTTGAAGTCAGAGAGGACCTGGGTTCAAATGCTGTTTCTTCCAGCTCCTCACGTTGGGCAGGTTGCCTAACCTCTCTGAGTCTTAATTTCTTACACCTGTAAAATGTGAAGACTATTTTGAGGCTTAAATTAGTTAAAAGAAGAAGTAAAAAACCTAGAAACGACTAGGTTATGAGTCTCAAAATGGCGCCCAGGGGTCAAATATAGCCTGAGGAATGTGTTGTTTGCTCCATCCAGTGTTGTTGTTTTTTTTAATTTAAAGAAATTCTCCAATCCTAGCTGCCCAGTAGAAACATTTGGAGCTATACTGATTCCTTGAGAAGTGCTCTGGGCTCATTCATTGACTTTCTTTCTGGCCAAGATGGAGTAACGAGTGGAGTTTGTCCTCTCACCTGAAACCAAAACCTGGGCAAAATATATGAAACAACAGTTTTCAAGACCCTGGACATCAGACAACAAAGGCAGTGATCACTGAGAGCTGGAAAACAAAAGAGGGGAGCCCCCAGCCTACTATCTGGAGAGAGCTTTCAGACCACCATGCAAGAAAGGAGATCTAGGTGGAGCCCGGTGGTCTCCTTGAGGGAGAAGATGAAGCTAGGAGGCCAAGGCGCCTACAGTTCACAGGGCAGAGTGTCACTGAGGAGAGAGCTGTACAGAAAGAGAAAGAGGAAGTGGGAAGGACTGAGAGGAAAGAAAGGAAGAGAAAGAGCCAGCTCTGGACATCTGCAGAGGAGCCCTCGAGTCTTCTGAGATCCGATGAGCACATCTGTATTCGCCAGTGTTTTCCGGAGAAACAGAAACAATAGGATATATATAGAGAGAGATACAGTTGACCCCTGAACAACATGGGTTTGAAATGCACAGTTCCACTTATACATAAATTTTCAACTGTGTGAAGGGTTGGCACCCCTAACTATGGTGTTGTTCAAAGGTCAACTGTATACATAAGATGAGAGAAGGTTTGTATAGGAATTGTTTCATGTGGTTATGGAGGCCGAGAAGTCTCACGATCTGCCGTCTATGAGCTATGGAACCAGGAGAACCAAGGAGTAATTCAGTCAGAGTCTGAATACCTGAGAAACAGGGGAGCTGATAGTGTAAATCTCAACCCAAGTCCAAAAGGGAAAAAAAAAAAGACAGGAAAAAAAAAAAAAAAGCCAAGAAGAAAACCAGGAGCACTAATGTCTGATGTCTGAGGGCAGAAGAAGATGGAATCTCGGCTTAAGCAAAGAGCAAATTCACCCTCCTTTCACTCTTTTGTCCTAGTCGAGTCCTTAGGGGATTGGATGAGGCCCACCTGCATTGTGAGGGCCGTCTTCTTTACTCAGTTCATCAATTCAAATGTTAACCTCTTCCAGAAACAGCCTCACAGACACACCAAAAAACAATGTTTTAACAGCTCTCTGGGCATCCCTCAGCCAAGTCAAGTTTATGCAAAAAATTAACCATCACAACATGCATGTGTGGAAACTACCTGAGGTTGTGACCGTCATAGGTTAACCCCTTGTCAATCTGGCACACATACAGTTAATCCCCAAATAAAGACAATAAAAGGTGTAATTCTGTCGAACATAAAATCACCCTGTATAGAACCAAAAATGCATTAATCCCTTCCGCAGAAGAGGAAATAAAGTTCTTGTGTGACTTTTACTCTTCTCCTGATATCCCATAACTTAAATATTAGTGTGATATAAAACTGACAATACTTATATACTATGTAAAGTCAATACATCTTACGTCACATGATAAGGTAATAAGAAAAGAGAAAAAAAGGTATTTGCTTAATACATGTACATATACACGCAAACATATTCATAATAAAATAAGGAGGAAATATGACAAGTGGAGTTCTCATTTCTGTAACTGAATCTACTGGACCACATGGCCAGAATGGCAGGGCAGGTTGCACAACAGCCTGGACCCATAGCAGAGTGTTCTCTTGTTCTTGGCCTCATTCAAAACAAGCAGCTTTTCAGGCCACTCAGTAAATGAGCTGGAGTAACAGCCCCCAAAGAGAAATATGTTGCCTCCAAAATCCAAAGAGGCCAGGTAGGCATTGTGCCTCTTTCTTGGCAGTAAGAGGGGCCAGATGCAACAACTTATCCTTCACCTTAGAAGAGATATCTTGACATGCCCCAAACCACTGGACTCCTAGAAATTTCACTGAGGTCGAAGTCCCTAAATTTTTGTCAAATTTACTTCCTACCCTCTGACACACAAATGTCTTACCATTAAATCTAGAGTAGTTGCTACTTCTGGCTCACTAGGCCCTGTTGGTATAATGTCATCAATGTAATGGATCAGTGTGATATCTTGTGGAAGAGAAAGGCAATCAAGGTCCCTGCAAACTAAACTATGACATAGGGCTGAAGAGTTAATTTACCCCTGAGGTAGGACAGTGAAGGTGTATTGCTAGCTATGCTAGCTGAAAGCAAACTGCTTCTAGTAGGCCTTCTAGGCATGTATGAAGAAAAACCTTTGCCAAATCAATAGCTGCCTGACAGGTACCAGGGGGTATGTTAATTTGCTCAAGAAATGAAACCACATCTGGTACAGCAGCTGCAATTGGAGTCACCACTTGGTTAAGCTGATGATAATCCACTGTCATTCTCCAAGAACCATCTGTCTTCTGCACAAGCCAAATAGGAGAGTTGAAGGAGGACACGGTGGGAATCACCACCCCTGCATCTTTCAAGTCCTTGATGGTGGCACTAATCTCTGCAAGCCCTCTAGGGATGTGGTATTGCTTTTGATTCACTATTTTCCTAAGTAGAGGCAGTTCCAGTGGCTTCCACTTGGCCTTTCCCACCATAACAGCCCTCACTCCACAGGTCAGGGAACCCATGTGGGGGTTCTGCAAGCTCCTAAGTATGTCAGTTCCAATTTTGCATTCTAGCACTGGGAAGTAAACACAAGATGGCTTCAGGGACCCGCCGAGAGATGGCTCTGATCTAAAACTCCGTGGATCATCTGAACTTCATAAACCCCCTACTCTGACTGATGGACTGCTGTAATAATTTGGGTCTCCTGGAATTATTGCCTTTTCAGAGCCAGTGTCCAGTAGTCCCCAAAAGGTCTAATTATTTCCTTTTCTCTAATAAACAGTTACCCTGGTAAAAGGCTGCAGGCCTCTTTGGGGAAGGCAGGGAGAAAGATTAACAGTAAAAATTTTCAGTAGTGTACTGGGATCCTTCCTCAAGGGGGCCCGGCCTTCTCTTCATTCAAGGGGTCCTGGGTTTGTAAAATGACTCAAATCTGGATATTAACTGAGGGACCACCACTCCGTTTTTACGATTCATGTTCTGCATTTGATTTTCAGCAATTTCAGTCCATTGGCTACAGGAGATAAGGCTCTCCTTCAGGGCACACATAGATGCTCTTAGGTCATTTATGCAATGCTTGAGCTGAGAATTTGAATCCCTGAGCTCATCCCTTTCCTTCACCACCTTGACGAGAAACATTAGAAGCAACCAACCAACGTTATTATATCCTTAGTTTTACAAAAACATTTGAAAGTATCATATTGGGAGTCACCCAGCTTTTTGCTTCTTGTAAGTGGTTGATTAGGAGTATCCAGTGTAGTTACTTTGTGTATCTCTATAAGCAGGTCACACCAAGGACTATCAGTGCTCCCTTTCTTATGAGATAGAGTCATTAGTATATATAAATCTAATCATATTAGAGAATCAATTCCAGAAACCTCAGGACCAATTCAGAAAACTGGTCCTTAAAATTCTGTTCCTCTAGAACCACTCTTGGTACCAAAATCTGTATTAGTCAGGGTTTTCCAGAGAAACAGAACCAGTAGAATATATAAATATATTTGTGAGATCTATTATAAGAATTGGCTCATGCAATTATGGAGGCCAAGTAGTCCCACACTCTTGTCAACAAGCTAGAGAAATAGGAAAGCTGGTGATGTAACTCAGTCTGAGTCCAAAGGCCTGAGAAACAGGAACACCAATTTCTGAGGGCAGGAGAAGATGCTCTCAGCTAAAGCACAGAGAAAATTTGCCCTTCCTCTGCCTGTTGGTCTATTCAGCCCCTCAAGGAGTTGGATGATGTCCACCCACACTAATGAGCGTGCTCTTCTTTACTCAGTCTACCACTGATTCAAATGTTAATTTCTTCCAAAAACACCCTCACAGACACACACAGAAATAATGTTTTACCAGTTTTCTGGGCATCCCTTAGCCAGTCAAGTTGACACATAAAATTAACCATCACAACATGCATGTATAGAAACTACCTGAAGCCAGCAAAGAACCACTTTTAAAGGTCATAGGGGGGTTCCCTGGTGGCACAGTGGTTAAGAATCCTCCTGCTAATGCAGGGAACACAGATTCAATCCCTGGTCCAGGAAGATCCCACATGCCGTGGAGCAACTAAGCCCACGTGCCGCAACTACTGAGCCTGTGCTCTAGAACCTACAAGCCACAACTACTGAGCCCGCATGCTACAACTACTGAAGCCCACGTGCCTAGAGCCCATGATCCGCAACAAAAGAAGCCACCGCAGTGAGAAGCCCACGCACCACAGCGAAGAGTAGCCCCCACTCACCGCAACTAGAGAAAGCCCGTGCACAGCAATGAAGACCCAATGCAGCCATAAATAAATAAATAAATAAATAAATAAATTTATAAGCTAAACATCGCTCTGGTCCCATCTTACAAAGCTTAAAAACAAAGATTAAACTGATTCCAACTAACTACAAACTATGGACTTTGGGTGATAATAATGTGTCAACGTAGGTTTCTCAATTGCAGCAAATGTATCACTCTGGTGGGAGATGTTAATAATGGAGGAGGCTCGTGCATGTGCAGGTGCAGGGGGTCTATGGGAAACCTTTGTACCTTCTTCACAATTTTGCTGTGAACTTAAAACTGCTCTTAAAAAATTAAGATTTTAAATATGAAAAAATGAGGTTATAGCTAAAAAGCCAACAAAATAGATAAAATGGAATAATAAGAAAACAGGGGCAAAAAGGAGAAAGGAAACAAACAACAAATGGGACAAATAGAAAACAAATAGCAAGATGGTGGATTTAAACCCAATCATATTAATTATCACATTAAATGTAAATGGTCTAAATGCCCCAATTAAAGGGGCAGAAATTGTCAGGTTAAGAATCAAGACCCCATAATAGGCTTGGCCCCTTAAGGCATTTGAGTTTGCTCCCCTTGTAGCAAAGACTCAGGAAATGATAAAAGCTAACTCTTACTGAACAGCTCCTATGTGCCTGGTAGTGTTCTAAGGGCTTGAGATGTATTATCTCATCTAATCCTCACAAGAGCCCCACAAGGCAGGTATTAATGTCACCCCCATGATATGGCTGAGGTTATAAACTGAGGCCCAAAGAAGTGAAGGAACGTGTTAAGGTCACCTCCTAGTCAGAGGTGGAGCCTGGCAGCCCCAGCAGCTGCTCTAACACCACACTCTGCCACCTGTTGGATGTGTGGTCCCCTCCCTGTGGGGCCAAAACAGAAGGCAGGACCATCTGTTCAAGGCTGAGAACGGAGAAGACTTTTCAGCATGTGCTACAGGAATGTCAGTATAGAGTAGTGATGAGTTAGCCTTGGGAAGCAGCTGCTGGCACTTCTGAATGAAACTTCATCTGCCACCACCTTCTCCCCACAAGGCCTTGGCTCTGATTCCAGAGTTCATCTGACTGACAGCTCAGCATCTGGGTAATCTCTGGGTGGCCTGCCCCACCCTCAGGTTGTTATTCTGCCATCAGTACTAGAGACAGGACCTCTCTGGGAAGACAAGCCCTTGGAAACCAGTTCCAAATGCCACAAGCAACCAGATTGTCCAAGCATCCCCAGGTGACTCAAAGTGGGCCTTTATCAAAGGTCAGCAGAGTTGCTCCAATGGCAGGATAAATGGTCCTCAGAGGACCCAGAAGGGTTATTGGTCTAATCCAGACCCAGGCATCCATAAAGATATTTTGTTCATTCTTCCATAGGAAATTTATTGAGCATCTTCTGTGTGCTAGGTACCGTTCTAGGCTCTAGAATGCAGTGAGAACTGTGAAGAGGCTTTGCCTGCCAGGGCCTCACAGTCTAGTGGAGGGAGACAGACAGATGGAAGATAAACACTTGCAATAAAGCATGATGACTGGTGAAATAGCCATCATGACAAGGTACAATGAGCACACCCAGTCACAGTTTGAAGGGTGAGCAGGAGTCTTCTGGGGAGACAGGGCAGGGAAAGCCATCAAAGACAGAGGGCTGGCAGCTGCAGAGGCAGAGGCGTAGGAGTGGGACATGTTGGGGAGCTTCTAGGGCTTTGGTAAGCATGGAGGGTACGTGTGAGGAGAGGCAGCCAGGCAAGCCTGGAGAAATGGAACACGGCAGATGAGAAACGGCTTTGAAAACCTGGCCAGGGAGTTTGGACTTGACCCCCTGGTCTGGAACAAGGTGCCTTGAAGGGTTTTATGCAGGTGGATGACATGAGGCTATTGGCAGTTCATAGAGGCCACTCTGGAGGTAGAGGAATGGCCATGCAGGGGCTAAGAGAAGACACTAGAGGCAGAGAGAGGAGAGACAGGGCTGGTAAGAAGATGCTGGCAAGAGAAAACAGAGGTCTGAAACAGGCAGTGTCAGTCCAGCTAACAAGGAGGGTGTGGATGGAGTGAAGAGGTGGAACAGGCAGGGACTAGAGGCTTATCAGATGTGGGGAGAGAAGCGGAAGCTGGTGGGGGTGGAGGGCTGTGCTGGAGTTGATCTAGAAGATATTTCTGCAGAGGCAACCCTGCCCAGAGTATGACCATAGGCAGAGGGAAGGGCTAAACATGACTCTCCACCACTGGCTCTGACATTGATCAGGAGAGGTGGGCTCTGTCACCAAGGACACTCTGGGGAGCCTGGGTTTCTTTTAGTCCTGCAGGGCTGGCCTCTCAGAGATGACAGAGACCAGAAGGGGATTAGGGCTGACAGAGCTCCAAACGTGGCCATCCTCACAACGTTAAAAGCCAAAAGTCTTAAGAGTCAATACCTGGGAGAGATGTGTGTGATTCCGGGCAGTCGGAGCCCCCCTTCACTGTCTCCCTATCTTTTCCTCAGTTTATTTCTTCAGTGCCAGCCACACGTGCAGGTCTGCATTCATGAGACCTGCTCTGCCTCCAAGCACGTGTACATGCTGTTCCCTCTGCCTGCAATGTCTACTGCCTCCAGGGTCCCCCCACCACCAGATGACTTAGGATTCCCTCTGTGCTCTGCCGTCTCCTTGTCATAATTCTAATCACAGTGAAGTGGTGGCCTTTCTTTTTATTCACCACCACTGGATGAAACTGGGTTTTATTCACTTCTTGATTTTCAGGGTCAATATGAGGCCTGAAAGGACAGAGGTAGAGGGAGGCATGGATGAAGGGAGGGAGGAACTGATGGAAAAATGGTTGGAGGAATCAATGGATGAAAAAGCAGTTGGATGGATGGGTGGATGGATAAGTGGAGATATGGATGGAGGGAAGGATAAATGGATATGTGAGGAATAGGTGGAGCAATGGATGGACAGATGGAGAGCTATACAGTTAAGTGAATGTATGGATTAGTGAAGAGTTGAGTAAATGAGTGAATGATTAATGGAGTTAGAGAAAGAGAAAATGATGAGTAGGCAAATAAATAAGCGAATAATCATAAAAATGAACGAGTGAGTGAATTGATGAGTGAGTGGGTGAACGAATAAGTAAATGAGGAAATAAGTGAGAGAATGAATGAATAAATAAATAAGCAAACTCTTTGCATGAATAAAATCAAAAACAAGTAGAAGGATCAATGAGTTGATGAGCAAAAGTGGTGAATGAGGCAATGCTGAGGGTAATCGGGGCCACCCAAGCAGTCATACCTTGGAACTGTGTCTGGTGCATAGTAGGTACTCAATAAGCATCTGTTAAATAAATGAGTGAACGAATGGATGTTGGTAGACCAGTTGACCCAGTGCTATGGCAAACACTGAGGCTGATTTAAAAGACTTGGATTCTAATCCCAGCTCTTCACTTTACAGTTATGTCACTTTGAATTCATTCTTTTCCTTCTCTGAGCCTCTGTCTCCCCATCTGTAAAATGGGGTGATTGTCTTTGTCAAGGCTATTATAAAGATGCAATAATAAAAGCCATCTGGCAATAACAGGGGCTTAACAAAGATTAGGTCACTCCAGTCCCCCCACTTTTTTTGTACTACTTGAAATATCTACTGGATTTTTTTTTTTAATATTACAAAGCTCCTCTCTCACAGAAGCATGCTTTTCTCATTAATACATCTGAGCAGCTGAATTTAACCCATAGCACCTTCCAGGATTCTGGTCTGTACTCATGAAATGCTCATCCACTCAGGCATTTCAATTTCAGTTGAGAGCCCTCAGCATTTATAGTTTATTATTGTTGCTTTTATCATCATCATTATTATCTAAAATTTCCTCCAGAGCTTCAGGCAAGGATAGGTGGACAAAATAAATTGGGCCTGTTTTTATCTTATTTTAAATTTTTAGTGGAGAAAAGATGGAATGAGTGGAGAAAGAAAAGTGCTTTGTTCTCGAGTGAGGCTTAAATTTCTGAAGCCAATTGCTCAAGCTCAGTCTCCACTGGCGCAGATGAGAGCTGTGGCAGGCCTTATCTCCTTTGCTTCGCAGTGAGGAAATTGCTTAATCATTTACAGCAAAAGAGAAAAGACGGCACTGAAGAACAGCCCATTTTAATAGGAAGCACAGAACCCTCTCATCTTAATGCTAACGACCGCCTATTTATATTAAATAGGCCCCTGAGCTCCAGTCTTAAACCCTCATTTTCTTGTCTCCTGGAGTTTGAACCACGAGACCACCTGGATGGTGGGGGAAAAAAAAAACCCTCCCTCGACATATATTGCTCTGTCTCACCACGAGGGGGCGCTCCCAGATCAGACACAGGTGGCTGCCGGCCACTTGACTCACTGCTGCCACCTTCTATGCATGCAGCACCTTTGCAGATGTACCCAGAAGAGGTGGAACAGGTAGCTCCTGACCGCTGAAGATCTCAGTGAAGACCAGATGCAGCTTTGAAGGCTGGAACAAGGTCACTACAGAGGAACCGGATGTTCCTTGAGACTTCCCTGGATCACTGCAAAAGATATCGGGCTACAGAGGAGGCAATGGGAACTAAATTGAGGGCCTACTATGTGCCGGGGCTTTACATAACTCAAGTCATTCACTCCACAAACACTGAGGACCTTTGGTGGTGGCTATTCAGTATGGGTGGAAGCTGAGGATAGAGGTGGAAACTTGACCCTCGGATGAGTTTCGTTGGCAGCCAGCACCACTTTCCACATGTTACTAAGGAAGAAAGTGGCCCCAGCTGTGGACTAGCTTCAGCCGGATCCCAAGTGGTTCTGCAGTGTAAATTGCACCCACGCAAGGTGAGGGACTGGTCTTTTGCACCCAGGCCAGGGTGGGGGAGGGTAGACTTGCTGGGAAGAGGACAATATTCCGGAGAAGAAGCCGGCGGCAGTGAGTGCCTGAACTCAAAGCACTGGGGGAGGGGCGCAGCAGCCCGAAACGGGGATCTGGGTGTGGCGCCCACAGCACTGACTACAAAAGTCATTGGTGATGTTTTTCAGATTATTATTACGTCCAGGATTCGTCCCTTCCCAGGTACAGAGTTAGGAGGTGGCTCTCGGAGATGCCCTCTCTTCCAGAGCTCCTCTGAGGGCCTCGGTGGCAGCCCGGCTTTTGCACGAGTATCTCCCAATAACTTTTTCCTCTCTCCAAAGGAAAGCCTTCTGTGAAGATCAATGTGTAACCTTTGGAGAAATGTCTATTGAGGTCTTCTGCCCATTTTTGGATTGGGTTGTTTGTTTTTTTGTTATTGAGCTGCATGAGCTGCTTGTAAATTTTGGAGATTAATCCTTTGTCAGTTGCTTCATTTGCAAATATTTTCTCCCATTCTGAGGGTTGGCTTTTGGTCTTGTTTATGGTTTCCTTTGCTGTGCAAAAGCTTTGAAGTTTCATTAGGTCCCATTTGTTTATTTTCGTTTTTATTTCCATTTCTCTAGGAGGTGGGTCAAAAAGGATCTTGCTGTGATTGATGTCATAGAGTGTTCTGCCTGTTTTCCTCTAAGAATTTTATAGTGTCTGGCCTTACATTTAGGTCTTTTATCCATTTTGAGCTTATTTTTGTGTATGGTGTTAGGGAGTGTTCTAATTTCATTCTTTTACATGTAGCTGTCCAGTTTTCCCAGCACCGCTTATTGAAGAGGCTGTCTTTTCTCCACTGTATATTCTTGCCTCCTTTATCAAAAATAAAGTGACCATATTTGTGCATGGGTTTATCTCTGGGCTTTCTATCCTGTTCCATTGATCTACATTTCTGTTTTTGTGCCAGTACCATACTGTCTTGATTACTGTAGGTTTGTAGTATAGTCTGAAGTAAATTGATACAGCCACTATGGAGAACAGTATGGAGGTTCCTTAAAAAACTAAAAATAGAACAACCATATGACCCAGCAATCCCACTGCTGGGCATATACCCTGAAAAAACCATAGTTCAAGAAGAGTCATGGGTTTCCCTGGTGGCACAGTGGTTGAGAGTCCGCCTGCTGATGCAAGGAACACGGGTTCGTGCCCCGGTCTGGGAAGATCCCACATGCCGTGGAGCAGCTGGGCCCGTGAGCCATGGCTGCTGAGCCTGCGCGTCCGGAGCCTGTGCTCCGCAATGGGAGAGGCCACAACAGTGAGAGGCCCGCGTACCACAAAAAAAAAAAAAAAGAAGAGTCATGTACCACAATGTTCATTGCAGCTCTATTTACAATAGCCAGGACATGGAAGCAACCTAAGTGTCCATCGACAGATGAATGGATAAAGAAGATATGGCACATATATACAACGGAATATTACTCAGCCATAAAAGGAAACAAAATTGAGTTATTTGTAGTGAGGTGGATGGACCTAGAGTCTGTCCTACAGAGTTAAGTAAGTCACCTCTCTCTTTTCAGAAAGAGAAAAACAAATACCGTATGCTAACACATATATATGGAATCTTAAAATTAAAAAAAAATGGTTCTGAAGAACCTAGGGGCAGGACAGGAATAAAGATGACGCAGATGTAGAGAATGGACTTGAGGACACAGGGAGGGGAGAGGGTAAGCTGGGATGAAGTGAGAGAGTGGCATGGACTAATATATACTACCAAATGTAAAATAGATAGCTAGTGGGAAGCAGCTGCATAGCACAGGGAGATCAGCTCAGTGCTTTGTGACCACCTAGAGGGGTGGGATAGGGAGGGTGGGAGGGAGATGCAGAGAGAGGAGATATGGGGATACATGCATATGTATATTTGATTCACTTTGTTATGAAGCAGAAACTAACATACCATTGTAAGGCAATTATACTCCAATAAAGATGTTTTTTTTAAAAAAAAGAGTAACATTGGGAGGTTGAGATGAGTGAGATGGGACGGTGTGGATCTGCCCGGGGCTCCTGCAGCCTGCATAGGCCCTTTGAGCTCACACACCTGTGCTGACCTGTAGGCAGTTGATTCCTTTGCTCTTGCTCTCTCCCCATCCAGTCAGTTGCCATGTCCTACCCATTCCATCCTCTTAATGCTCCGCACCCAGATGACATCACTGGGTAGCCAGCAGGGACTTTGGTGTTACCTGAGAAACCTCAACTGAGCTCCTGAGTAAGCTTGGGAATTTCAGTGTTGAGGAGAGTTTTTGTACACAGAAAAAGTTCCCTGTGAGTACTTGTTATTTAATTAATATTCATTGTATTACAGTAGCTTAAAAAAAAAAGTAGTCATTCTTAAGCATTTAAGTTCAATTTACAAACCATTATTCTATTTCTATGCAGTCACTTTTAAGGGGCTTTTGATTAATGACCAATCCACTCATACTCAGTTAAATGATCCATCCCATTTGCAAACTTGGTTAATTAAATTATCTTCAACACTTTACATACCACTTACTAATTTAACACATTCAATTTCCTTTTTTAAACACTTCCATTGCCTGACCTGACAAGCATAAATTTCCAGAGTACTTAAACTACTTTGGAAAATCTAATTTAAAAACTTATACATACAGTGAATCTCAAGATCTCTTACACATTCTGATATCATTTATAAATTTAGTGTAAGAAGATTTGTATGCTTCTCCACAGAAGAGTCATGAGTCTAAAATCAATTACACATTTTTAAATTGAAGTCAAAGGCTAATTTGTTCATACTCTAATATGCCAAAAGAAGTCACTTCAATGTTATGAACACTTTGAATACCAAATACATAATGATATGGGTTAGACTTGTAAACCTTTGCTGGGTTACAGGCATTTGCCTAGTGAAGGATCAGTCTCCCTCCTCAGTGAATTGGGGTGACTTCCTTCAGTGTACTGTGCCATCTCAGGAGCAAAGGTTTCATATTGTGGCAGAAACTGCTGGGTCCCAAAATGCTCTCCTTCCTCCTTAGAAATACAACTTCAGTTTCCAAACCGGCATTTGGCCACCTGAAATAAAGACAGTATTTCCCAGCCTCCTTGCAGCTAAGTGTAACCGTGTGACTAAGATCTGGCCAGTGAGAGAAGCAGAAATGTTAAGTGCCAACTTCAAGAAACCTTTCTGAAAAGGCAACTGATGTGTGTGTCCTTTCCCCCTCTCTTTTATCCATTCCTGAATCTTGCCACCTGGACGGTGGGTGTGATGGTTGGAGTCCAGCTACTCTTGGACCCAGAGGACCAGGACCCCCCTAAGGATGGTGGAGTGGTGAGCTGGGAGTATCCTGGGGTAGGGGGACTTCATGGAACAGAACGCCCATTTCAGCCTCTGGTAGATTGTTAGGAAGATGCCTGCTGTCCCATTGCCTCTGGGCAATGTGACTTTGCCCTCTTCCCATCAAGAGACAAAGTCTATTTCCCTTCCCTGAATCTGGACTGGTCCTGTGACTTGCTTTGATCAGTAACATGTGGTAGAATTGGCATTGGGTGACTTCTAAGGCAAGGCCATAGGGGCCACACACAGCTTCCACATTTGCCCTCTTGAAATGCTGACCCAAGACCCCACGAGAGGATGAGGGTCCCAGCCGGGATCTCCAAGCTGCAGGGACGAGAGTAAGGCTGAGTGGGACCTCCCAGCCCGGGCTGCCCTCCAGCTGAGCCCAGGAGAAGCCCGGGGGTGGAGCTGCTCCAGTGCCCAGAATGGAAGAAATAAACTGGCATTGTTTTCAGCCACTAACTTTTAGGGCAGTTTGTTTATGCAGAAAAGGCTGAATAAAACATCCCTAGGCTGCCCACCTCTGACCTTTTCATGAGAAAGAAACTTTGTTCTTGTTGAAACCATTCTTGTCATGGGTCTCAGGTGAGCTGGGTCCTGATACACCTGTGGACTAGAGGTTTACACTGGGACGTGACACCGCAGTGTCCAGGGTGATTCCCTCTGGCTGCTGACCCACAGGCTGAGCCTTTTTTGAATTGGTTGCCATGACAAAAAGGGACTCCATTTCCTCTGAAGAGGAAATTGTCTCTTGGACAATTAGATTCTGGCCATACCCATTACCTAATTCTGACTGATCTGAAGCTACAACCCCCACCCCCCACCCCAGAACTCCCCACCGTGCCCAGGAGGTCAAAGCTGACTTCCTCCACTAATCTCCTTACAGCCTAATTAAGTTCTTACCCTTGCTGTCTGCCCAGGCTTAGCTCAGATAGATATTCAGAGGCTGCCTTTTGGCTTCTGTAGCTCTCTCTTTCCGTGCTCTCTGCTACATCATCCCTGAAGTTGAGTTAGACAGAGACGGTGTGCCTTCTCCTGCACTGAGCCTCAGTTTCCTGATCTGTAAACAGAGACTGGCTCAGGCCTCATGGGGTTGCTGGGAGATCCCTGAGAAAACGTCTGCAAACACCTTGCAGTTCTCAGCCCCTTCGCTCTGTGCTTGAAGTCCCCGGATGACATTCCTGAGCGCTGGCAATAAAATCTCAGTACTCGCTGCGGCCTGGAGGCCTGGCTGGCTCTCCACCTCCGCCACTGCACACACCCCACACTGGGCTCATGCTCTTCCTCAAGCCCCTGTGTGTTCCTACCTCAGGGCCTTTGCCCTTGCTGTTCCCTCTGCCAGGGATATTCTCCTCTCAGATCTTCCATGGCTGGCTCCTTCCCCACCCTTCAGGCCTTATTTTAGGTCTTCCCTGATTGTGTTGTCAAAAGAGCCAGCCCGTCCCATCTTATCCCAACCCATCAGAGGTAAGAAAAATAACCTTAAGAATTAAATTATAACTTTAATAAAAATTAAAGCTCTTAGTTGAAAACGTGCACACAAAAACCTGCACACAGATATTTATAGCAGCTTTATTCATAATTGCTAAAACCAAGATGTCCCTTGGTAGGTGAATGAAAAAATAAACTGCAGTACATCTGACAATGGAATATTATTCGACACTAAAAGGAAATGAGCTATCAAGCCATGAAAAGACATGAAGGAATCTTAAATGCATATGACTAAGTGAAAAAAGCCAGTCTGAAAAGACTACACACTGTGTAAGTCCAACTACATAACGTTCTGGAAAAGGTAAAACTGTGGAGACAATAAAGATCGGTGGTTAGGGAGTGAAACTATCAATATTATTCTATACGATACTGGAGTAGTAGATACACGTTATTATACATTTGTAAAAACCCATAGAAAATACAGCACAAGGAGTGAACCCAAATAATAATGTATCAGTATGGGTTCATGAGTTGTAACAAAGGTATCACACTATTGCAAGACGTTAATAACAGAAAACTGTGTATTGGGGGAGATGAAGGGGTATATGGGAACTCTGTACTTTCATTCATTTTCCTCTGTAAACCTAAAACTAAAAAAAATAAAATGTATTAATTTTTTAACAATTAAAGCATTGACAGCACTTGTATAGTTAAAATGGGGTTTTACTGTCACGGTCTCATCCTCTAGAGCATGAACCCCAGAACAACAGGAAGCTGGCCTTTAGTCCCCATGAAGAACAATGACTGAGAGAGTCACCCGACAGCACAAGGCAGCATCCGTCCCATGGAAATAGCAGCACTGCTCCAACACTTAAAACCCTCAGAGTAAATTCCAAACTCACTGCCAAGCGCACAAAGCCATGATCTCAGGCTACCTCAGCCCTCAACGAAAACCACTACCTCAGCGATGAGGACCCCAGCTTTCCCACCAGGAACCCAAAGGAGAAAGTTTATAACACTCTTTGAAACCTTCTGATTCTATTAAAGGGAAAGGCTCCATCGGATGCTAGTCTTTTTTTTTTTTTTTTTCCTGCGGTACGCGGGCCTCTCACTGCTGTGGCCTCTCCCATTGCGGAGCACAGGCTCCGGACGCGCAGGCTCAGTGGCCATGGCTCACGGGCCCAGCCGCTCCGCGGCATGTGGGATCCTCCCGGCCGGGGCACGAACCCATGTCCCCTGCATCGGCAGGCAGACTCTCAACCACTGCGCCACCAGGGAAGCCCGGATGCCAGTCTTCAACATCCCTCCATGCTTGCAAATCTTCCTTCTCTCTACCAGTCTTGGCCCCGTGCTGGTCCTTCACAATATTGTTCTTTGAACCATTGCTGTACCATTTCTATTAATAGAATACAATACTGGCTTTCCACTCATGGTAGTAATATAACATTTCCTTCTTTAGTCAATTCATTCACAGAAGTTTTTAAAAACTAAGTTGAACTGGGGCTTCCCTGGCGGTGCAGTGGTTGAGAGTCCGCCTGCCGATGCAGGGGACACGGGTTCGTGCCCTGGTCCGCGAAGATCCCACATGCTGCGGAGCGGCTGGGCCCGTGAGCCATGGCCACTGAGCCTGCGCGTCCGGAGCCTGTGCTCCGCAATGGGAGAGGCCACAACAGTGAGAGGCCTGCGTACGGCAAAAAAATAAATAAATAAATAAATAGCAACGGAGCAAAGGCACAACCCCAGGAATATCCCAGACATGATGTTCAGTTCCTCTCCCATCAGGAAATACTTGAGTAAATTATAGTGTATCCAATTTGTGAACTATTATGATTATATAGATTTATAAATGACACGTATGAAGAATGTGTAAAAAATGCTCAAGACATATAATGCTAAATGAGAAAAGCATATCATTCAGTGTTCAGAGACAAGCAGAGAACCCAGCCTGGGAGGAAATAATGCTATAAGTGATCGCAGCTATCCCTAAGAGATGGAATCAAAGGTGATATTTTTTTCTTTGTTGGAGGTTTATCTAGAAATACGTATTCCTGACCTTGTTCCAGAAAACTCTGATTCAGCACATCTGAACATGTCACTTCTTTGCTTAAAATCCTCTACTTACTCACTTGTTCTTAAAATAAAGCCTACCCATCACGGCATGACCTTCAGGTCTTGCATGATCAAGCTTCCTCTCCATGTCCCTGCTCAGCACCCTGGCTTTCCTCTGGACTCTCCTGTGCACAGTGCTCCTCTCACCTCGGCCCAAGCTGCTCCTTCCACTGAAAACCCTCCCTGCACCCACCGACATTCCCACCTGGCCAACCCCTGCTCTTCCAGATCTCAGTTTCAAAGTGGCATCTTCAGGCCCCTGTTCTCCAGCCCTGCAGCTCCCTTTGTTACACACTCATCCTCAGAGTAACTCTTCATTTATTTTTCATAGTTACTTGCTCTACAAGGTCTTCCCTGCTGAGGGCAAAGATTATCCACGTTTGGATCACCCCGGGCCTTGGCCCTGGGGCTCAGTAAACACTTGATATCTGAACACTGATGCTTTGCTGAGTTTTTCAAATGTTCCTAAGTGGGCAAGAGACGCTGTGGTCATCTGTAAAGTCAATAAGACAATTGAACGGCAGTACTCCCTAGTGCATTAAAATATAATTCGATTTGCAAAAATTTGATTGATACACTTTCCAATGACCCATCTTTTATGTAAAGCAAGGTCAAGGACTTTTCTCCCCTAAAGTTCAAAGCTCAAACTCCTGAGCCTACATTTTTAAAGGTTGAGATGGGTCGGGGGTGGGGTGTGTTTGCTGTGAGCTGGCTTCTGCAGACTGATTTCTTAAGTGCAACCTACCACCCCTGAGAGTCCTGAGAGCTTGCTGCTGCCTGACTGTGGGCCTGATGCCCATCTCTGTCTGTTAAGGAGTGAATGCTGTGCCTGGGGCCTTCCAGGAAAGAAAAGCTCCCGTGTCATTCCTGATACTGTGCATCCCTCACGTTCACTTTGGAGAGTACCATTTGCCAGCAGGATCACGGAAAACTCCCTCATGCTCCCTGCAGCCTGCTCTCCACGTGGTAGCCAGGCTGATCCCCCTAAGTCCATGTCAGATAATGTCTGTCTTGCACTTATAACCCTCCAGTGTTTCCCCTCATCCAAGGCAAAAAGTCAGGGTCCTCCCCTTGGCCCATGAGTGGGCAAGAATACCACATACTGCCCAAACCCGGGCACTCTGAGAACCAAGGGGGCTCTGCTAATCCCACGGGGTAACGGTGTAAAACAGGACCCTGTGCTGAGATCCGGGAGGCCCTACGCGATTGGTGCCTGTCTGCTTCTGCAGCCTGTTTCCTACGGTTTGCAGTCACTTGTCCCCTTCACTTCCTGACTCTTCTTTACACAACCACAAACCCTCCCTTGGGCCTTCTCACTTGCTGTTCCCCTGCCTGGAATGCTGCTCTGACCACTCATACCCGCAACACTCCGCCTACCTCCCACATATCTCTGGTCAACTGTCCCCCCTTCAGACAGGCCTTTGGGACCCCTCTGAGTAACACCTCCTGCCCATCATCACTGGCATCTCCCTACCCTTTTATTTTCCTGCACAGCCACCATACCCACCAGAAACATTGACGCATTCCTTCATTTATAGGCGATTGGTCTTCCCCAGGAGAATGTGAGCCCCATGAAATAGGGACGCTGCCTATTCACCACTGAATCCCCTGCCTTTACCCCAGGGCAGGGTATACAGCAGGTGTTCAATAAACACTCATCAGGTTATGGGATGCATTCGAGTGGGGATGGTATTGTAGCACTAATTACACAACAACTTTGGGCCATGGTCCCTGCATCTTCTCATGTGACCCCCCCCACTACCTGCCGGGGTAGGACTCATTACCCCCATTTTCAGACAAGGAAGCTAAGGGTCCTTTGCTTTGCTCATCAGTTATTGACTCAGTGCCTGAAGCGGGGCAGGTATTACGTGTCAGTTCTCGAGAGGACAAAAGCCCTGATGGTACCATCCACATGGTTTTACAGATGAGAAATCTGTGTCCTGGAGAGTTCAAAACCCATCTCCCACAGCCAGTTAGCACAGCCGGGACCACACTCAGGCCCCAGGTCCCCAGACTCTCAGCCCAGTGCTCCATCTCCAAATTCACACGCCGCGTGGATCTTACCAGTGACAGGAGAGCGCTCCTGAGTCTCCCAGCCCCATGGCAGGTCCCTCAGGAGCCACCCTGGGGTAGTGGGGAGTTAAGAGTGAGACAGGAGGGTATTTTCAGGTGGCAAAACTCAAAGGTGATTAAGGAGGAGGGGAGCCCTGGGGACAAAGAATAATGGGGCTTGGCTTAAGTTAGAGACAAGACAAATAGGGTGGGAGTGCAACTCATGTGCAAATTTACATATTATAAGAGTAATTACAAATCTTTGTTATCAATCTCCACTGCTATAATGGGAGAAGACAGGGACCCAGCACATGAATCAGAAATGCCGAAATGACATCTATTAGGGCACCATTGTTCCTGACACTGTCGTGGGGATTTTGTTGTCTTCAGCTTTTGGGCCTTTAATTAATAGACAAGCCTCATCGCCGGGCTCGTTGTGTGAAGAGCTTGGAGTTGGGGTGGGGGAGGGGTGATCCAAATGCGAGGGACCATGAGGATTGTCACGATCATTATGACAAGACTTTCCTCACTGGAGATGGTGTACGGCGTTGTCGTGGAGACTGGGTGCTTATTAGTAACACGCTCATTTAAGGTTACCAGGATGTTGGCATCACTTAACCAACGCCTGTTCTGTGATCCCTGCCCAGTGGCCTTGGTGACATGGACAAAGAACAAGAACTCCACAGGGCCCGTGATGTCTTTATTCCAATTCTTCCTCTGGCTTGCTCTCCGTCGTCACAAACAGCTCATAAAAAAAGATCACCCCTCTGGGATGCTAGAAATGTTCTATATTGCGATCTGAATGGTGGTCACATGAGTGTGTACATATGTAAGAATCCACTGAGCTGCACACTTAAGATTAAGTACACTTTACAGCAGGTAGGCTATAACTTGATTTGTTTAAAACAAATTTTTAATGTCCTTTTCTTACCACCAGGAGAATTTTGTCCTTCCTGACCAAGGTGTGCGCCTTGCTCAGGTGACATCTGGAATAACATAATCAGAGGCACCGCCCCTCAAGAGGGGGCAGCAACAAGTGTCACACACCCCTGTGTGTCCGATGTGTCACAGACTTTACATTACTAACTCCTCACCTCTGTTCAGAGAAGTCAATATTTTTCTCCCCATTTGACAGATTGGAAACTGAGGCTCAGTGAAGCACAGTGGCCTGCCCAGAGCCACCCAGGTAAGTGGGATCTGAGTCCAGGTCTCTGTGACCCCTCCCTGGCCACACCTTATGTGGACAACCCTCCTTGATCAAGAGAAATTCGTCGAAAAAAGGGAGTCCAGAACAATAGCATTCTAGAATACATAGCATATGAAATTTTTAAAACCAAAAAGAGGAGTGTTTCTTGTTAAAAAAAAAAAAAAAAGATCACAAAGTAGTAGTCTCTGAGAGTAATGTGTCTCATCCTGAACACATTATTGTTTGTTCTGCTCAGTACTTTAAAAAAAATTAATTGCCTACATTGAAAAAAAAACTGCAACCTAAATTTCTACAGTCTTAAAAATCAAATCTGGCTACTCTAGGCCCACATTCCCCTGGTACACACCCTCCAGTTTGCCCTAGCCCCCACCCACCCACCCTCACTCAACAGGGTGGTGACCATCCTGTTTGGTGGGCTGGCATTCATTTGCTCTCCTACTGGGAACCATGCTCCAATTTTCCTCTCAAGAAGCACCCCCTTTCCCACTCCTCATCCAGCTCCTTTGAGTTGGGTTGAATCCAACTCTGGCTCGGGTGGTGATCATGTGGTTCATTTCTGGCCAATCAGAGCATCATAGTAATCTGTGCGTAATGATGGGCATTAGCTCAGAATTGGATATTTGACCCATTTTGAGCCCATGAGGTACAGTGAAACTCTAGTTGGGATTTGCTGTGAGAATAGCATGCTAGACTTGAACCTGCCTGGTATAGCCTGGAGCTGCTCTCAGCCATCTTAAAAGCATGTCCAACACAGAGGAGAATAGAGGTGCTGGTGTCCTTACTGAGCCCCTGGATCAAGCTCTACCTGAAGCTAAAGATCCTGTCTCTTTCTTTTGTGTGAGCCAACAAATTCCCCTTTTTTGTTTTTTGTTTTTCCTTTGCTTCTTTAACCTGTTTGAGATGGTTAGGAGCCATTTGTTTGCAAGTAATAGAAAAGTCTTCCTTAGAGAATCTCCTGGGCTAGCAGACAGCAGGATCAGGACCCAATGGGTAAAAGTGACAGAAACCTAAATTTTAACCCAAGATAAAGATGGAACTTTCCAGTATGGAATCATTAAGGAGTAGCAATATGTTGTAAAGTCCAAGTCAATGAAAGTGTTTGAGCAGACTGAAATTTCTTATCAGTGTGTCAATTTTGGCACAGGGTAGGTGGTTGGAGGAGATAATCCCAACCTTAGGTTCCTTCCAACTTGATGATCCTATGACTATCAAGAATGGAATATTCCTTGAGAAGGATTTCCTGAATACCTTAGGGAGATTCCTCCCCTACCCATGTTACCCATTATTACCAAATCCCAATCGTTTCCTTTACAACAATTACCAATATTTTAAATTTCATTTCAATTTAAGTTTATTTTTAATCTTATATTTATATTTTACTTGTTTTTTTCTGTCTTCCCCACTAGGCTATAAATTCCATAAGTGCTGAGACCTTATCCATCTTATTTTCCTGTACCTCCAGCACCTGGCCAAAGGCTTTCAATTACTTTGTTGAAGGAATGAGGGAATGAATGAGATCTCCCTGACTCTGTATTTTCTATGAAGTCACTAAGAAAGCCAGTGTCCAAGTGGAAGCCATGAGGTCTGTAGCCACTGTATCTTCTAGCTCTACTTAAAGACATCTATGCCATTTAAAGAAAGATGTCATTTTAGTAAAGGACACTGTGCCACCCATTCTCTAGAGTATTCTTCATCCCTAGCACACACACCCCCACCTTGTCTGGAAACATTTGTCCCTCCTGCCTGGTCAGCCAGCATAGGAGACAGCACTCCTCTTTCCTTTCCCCACTGTGTTGCTGGATGCTTGAGCTTTGTCACTGTTACTTAAGACAATGTGAGAAAGAAAACTCTCATTTACTGAGTGCTCACTATGTCCTAGGAGCTTTGCATATTTGATCACACCTAACCCTCACAGCCACCTTAAAAAATTGGTATTGTTCATCTTTATTCTACAGAGGAGGAAACAAAGGCTCAGAGAGGTCAAATGACTTACCCAAGGTCAAACAGATTTTCAACTTTTCAACAAACTTTAGGGCTATGGCACCCTAAGTTTGTGCTCTTTCTGTTATCCTACATTTCGTTTTCTGACTTGAATGTGTGTGTGTATGTGTTTATATATATATTTTCATTCCCCAGCACTCTTTTCTGCAAAAGGTCTTATCACTCTTGGGGACTAAGGTGCATGTGTGCGCGCGCACACACACACACACACACACACACATCAGCGTCTTTCTTTTATTTATTGTACTGGAGGAGTCGGAAATAACACAGGCTTGCGAAGAACCAAGGAAATTCCAAGTAAATTGCAAAAACGAGGTGTTGAAAAGCACACAAAGTAACTCGAAAACAATCTATACATTTCAGAACATCATGAGAGGTGAGGGTTGTGCATGAAGAGGTGTGCTCAGTAGCATCTTATACAAAATAACCAAACTCAAGTTCACTTCCTCCCCATCCAGACCAGCTTCCTGGATCCACAATCCAAACCACAGTGCCTGGGGACAAGAGAGAGAAAAAGAGAGAAAGGGAGGGAGGGAGGGAGGGAGAGATTGAGAGATTTGAGAGACAGACAGAGACAGAGAAAGGCAGAGAGACAGAGAAGAGGACTTAGATTAAGGTCCCTGCCTCTGTTCCGGGTTATTTGAATCAAGGGAACTCATTTGTCCTCAAGCATTTAATCATTTCATTCCACTTTCTAGTTTTATTCTGAGGCATTAAGAGGAAAGAATCACCATGGGAGTTAAGAGGCCCTCTTCCTCTCTCTAGCTGTTGCTTCTGGATTCCCTAACCCAAGGCCCAATGCATATGTTTGTCCAGATGGCTTGGACTCTTGGAGGCAGATTCAGCGACTCAAGAACATGGTTGTGCTTAACCTCATCAACTTGACTCAGCGTCGGTTCATCCAGGGTTTGGAGTGTGATTCCGATCAGTTTAATTTGTTTAATGAGGGATGAGGGAACGGGTCCACATTTTGAGTCTGTTGCACAGAACAGATTGGTTTGCCTCGCTCCCCGCCTTGATCATTTCAGCATTCAGAAGGCGAGCTGATCTCACTAACCCTTTTAGAAAGGGATTTTCACTCTCTTCCTCTCCTGTGAGAAGTTGGACGCTGTGCAGGGTACCAACATGGACTGGAGTCCAGGAACTGGGTTCTCAAAAGGTGTGTTTCTAAACCATGTGAACTCAGAGTACAATGACTGAATATTTAACCCACTGGGAGCCCGAACTCTAGTGTAGGAATACCTGCTCCAATAAAAGACAATGTTTAAGCTTTTTACCTAAAGCATGGTCTCCATTGTAGGGAGATCTTTTGAGGTCTGAGAATAAAATGTTAGGATTTTTATTTATCTATCTTGTTTTAAATTTCTACCTTTTGTATGTTTTATGATACATGCATATACTATATAAATGAATATATCTGCATGAGAAGGGGAATGCTCGTTTTTCTTCTGAGAGGGGCATTGATCAGAATGCCTGGTCATAGATCCAGAGGGATCAAGAGGTCAGTCTGGATTCCTGGAGTTGGGGAGTCACATGAATGGGATTGATACCAAAAGCTGCTGCTGGTGGTAGTTTTAGAGTTGTAGGGTCGGAGCCAAGCGCTAAGCCTATTGGAGAGGGGAATCTCCATCCTCCCGCCTCACTGACCCAGACAAACACTGCACCCAGGCAGAAGAGAGGCAGGCTAGGTTTGGATGTCTTATAGACAATGCTGAACTGAGAGTAGGGATGGGGGCTATAGGGGCAGATGAATGCGTTCACTCCAATCTGGAAGGGCATTACGGGAAGCTCCAGACTCAACTCCACGATGGAGAGGTGTTTACACATCAAAAAGCTCTTCGTAATAGGCATTGGGGTCTTCCTGAGACCGAGTAACCACCTTGAACTGGCGCCGGAGAAAACCGCCATAGCGCTTCTGGTTGTCCCACTTGAGCTTGGGACGGATGCGTCGTAAGAATCCCCCATAGCGCTTGTACAGGTCCTCATGGCCCACCTTATCCCCATCCCCATCTCCAGCCGCCTCTGAGCTCCTTTTGGGGTATTTGCGCAAAAAGCCCCCGTAACGTTTGACCTGCTCCTTGGGGTCCTCCTCATCGGAATCCAGTGTTCCAGCCTCCATGGCACCATCGTTCGGCTGGGCCCCCCCAATCAGCTCAGACTCTGCTTCCTCCCCCAGCCTGCCAGAGAGACCCCTGAGTTTCTCTGCCAGGCTGCTGCTCAGATCATTCTCCTCTGCTGGGGTTCTGAGAAGGAAGCTGTTTTTCTCCAGCTCCTTCAAGGAGGGCTCCGTGTGCTTCGCCAGCTCACTATAGGGCTCTTCCAAAGCTGCCTTGCTCTCCAAGTCTCCCTTGCCATTAAGCCCGAGGGTGAAGGGAGTGAGGAAAGACAGAAGGCCCTGGCACCTCTCCCACTCCTCAGCGGGCTGCAGGGCGGCCTGGCATTCCAGGGAGCAAATCTGCAAAAGACCCCAAAAGACCACAGCGGTAATACCACCACCATCAAACTGTCAAACTACAAGCCCCTGACCCAGAGAGTCCCCTGTCCAGTGTCTGAGAAAATTAAAAAAACATTACTAAGCCCTGGGCTGCCCACTTTAATGCTCCCAGTGGTACATAGAGGTAGGTGACTTTGTGCTCATGTGGAGGATGAAGAAACAGACGTGGAGAGGTGAAACAGCTTCCCCAAGGGCACATGGCTACAGGTGACATTGGCAAAACTGGAAATAAGATCTTCCCATAGCACTCTGCTGTGCTCACCCATAATCATCCACTTCTGACTCCAGAGGGAATAGTTGGTTCTCCCAACCTTTCCTAGGTGTGAAGGATGCTGCAAACACTTTATGGAGACGGACAGAAGCAATGCAGAATGGTGGAAAGAACACATATGAGGGGATGTTTAAGGGTTCATCAAACCTAGAGGGATGATAGTATCTACTTCATAGCAGTGGGAGGAGTTAAACATGATGATGGTGATGATGATGATGATGATGATGATGATGATGAAACAATGACCACAATGACAATACTAGACAGTACTGGAACTTGGACCCAGGTTCTAATGCCATGAGTCATCATGTTTAACCACTGGGCTCTTTTGAGATCATATATGGGCAGCACCTGGTGCACTGTATGCATCCTAGTAAAGAGTGGCTAGAATTGTATATTTAATATTTTGCATCCTCAGTTCATGGAATCACCCCCATTTTGCAGATGAGGAAATTAAGGCTCAGAGAGGGGGTTCCAGGGTCATGGAACTAGAAATTGGCAGAACCAAAGCTCACATTCTGTCCACCGCACCCTGGTACCTCTACTCTAGCTTGTCTGCTGTCATGGGAGAGGCACAGGGAGGAGTTTGACTCAAAGTAAAGCCAGCAAGGCCAGCCAAGAGATGCTAAAGCCCTAGGAGAGGAGTCAGGCTCGGATCCTGACAACCAGATCCTGGTATCTAGGGGTGGTGATAAGAGCTCCTTCCCTGCGAGTGACTAGATTTGGAGATGCCTATCAGCCTGGTGGTGAGAAGCTCTGAAAAGTTCATCTAGGGCTGCTGACTCCCAAAGTCAGCACCACCTCATAAATGACACTCCTTGTTACCAGGCAACAGGCTCCCTGGAAACCTGAGCTTCGGTCCCAAACCTGAGTGAACCCATGGTGGTAAGATCTGGGGTGGGGACAGGAGGCTGGAAAACAAAGTCCCTGGCACCCAGGCTGACCACGGCAGGACATGCCTTGCACAGGTGGGATGAGTCTATAGGACAGGCTCACAGCTGCCCAGGCCTGCTACCTTCCCTCTCTGGGCTCCACACACAGATGGTCCCTTCCATCTGTGGAAACTCACAGGAGTCCCTGAAACTCACCAGGGGGTTGATGGGTTTGGGCCCATCCTGCGTCTTCACAACACACAAGGAGCACCGGGACAGGCAGTCTGCTGTGGTGGAGGGGAGCGCAAGGAGGCAAGCAGCCAGCACCAGCCCCTGCCACGCCATTCTGTCTTGGCTCTTCCTGCTGGAGAGGGAGAAAGAGGAAATTAAATCTGTGATTGCCTACTCTGTGGGGTGTGTCCTGAGCCTGCAAAGCCAGCTCCTGCTGGCAGCGCTGCACTGCAAGGCAACCGTTCTTGTTCCAGTGGGACAGTCAAGACAACAGAGGTCCAGGGAGGAGCAGTGGGTACCCAAGGCCAATGGTCAAGCAAGGGAACTAACATGTGCTGAGTGCCTGCAATGTGCTAGGAGCTTTCTTACGTGTTCACATTCAATCTGCACAACAGCTCTTAATGTGGGTTGTGCTATTAGACAGATGGGAAAGTTGAGGCTCAGAGAGGGGAAGTGATTGCTCCCACAGCTAGGAAGTGGACAAAGATCTGTCAGGCATCAAAACCCACTCTGACCATGCACCCAGCCAGTAGACATGTGGCTATCTGCTCCTCTGTGTTCTCTGAGGCTTCCATCCCCTTCCCTTTTCCCCTGCTCCCCAAGCTGTCCCCAGCTCAGTCCTTTCTGCTGTGGACCTTTCCCACCCCAGCACTTCTCCTTACCGCGGCCATAGCTCCACCTTCACCTGTCTCCATGCTGGCCCCCTGCCTCCAGCTCCTTCTCTGGTCCCTCCTGCCCACCTTGAAATGCCTTTCTCAGCATATCAATGCTGGGATCAGACCCATTGGGCTGGGTCAGGTCTGGCCCTTCTCCTAAATGTCAGGGACACCCTCAATTCCATCCCTACACCCAAGTCTTCAGCTCTGGGTTCCGACCACATCCAGCTACCTGTAATTCCCCTAATGAATGGATCAGCACCTGTCCCACCTCTGGCCCTTTGCATGCTAGTCCCTCTTCCTGGAAAACCCTGCTCTCCTCTTCTGTTACCTGTTGTTTAGGTCCTAGAGTAGATATCACCTCCTCCAGGCAGCTTTCCCTGATCTCCTAGGCTGGAAGTGATGTTCCCCCTTGGTATTATCCCAGAAACTAGTGCCTCCTCCATTAAAATAGTCCACTAGTTGGTAATTACCTATGTGAGTCTTCAGACTTTGGTTCCATGAAGGCAGGAGCTGTGTCTTGTTTTCATCTCTGAAATACTTTCTCTGTGTTCCTCAAACATGCCAGGCTTGCCCCTACCTCAGGACCTTTGCACTGCCTGTTTCTCCACCTGTGGTACTGTGGCTTCAGATTTCCACATGGCTCACTCCTTCTTGTAACTGAATGAATTCAGTGTCACATCACCAGGGAGGCATTTGCTGACCCCTGCGTTTAGCACAGCTTATTGGGTCTCTCTCACATCCCGTGCTTTGTTTGCATCAGAACACTCACCATCTCAGACTGTCCTACCGTTTGATGCTTGTTGTTGTTGTTGTTTATTATCGTCTCCCCACTAGAGTATTAGCTCCCTGTGGGCACAGACCCTAACTGGCATAGTCCCACTGTAACCAGCACCCACAAACCTGACCAGCATATAGTAGGCCCTCAATAAATCCTAGGCAGATGAATTAATGCTTCACAAAGAGTCTATTAAAAGCTGTCCCTTTCATAGTTAGCTCCTTATAAACCAAATATCAAGATGCAAAGCTGTCAAATGGGAGCACAGCGAAGAACTCCCAACTGGAAATGGACAGTTTCCCCAAGACACCACCCCGGGCATGGCTGCCATGCTCTTCCCACCCTGGTGCCTGTAGTCTGCAGCCTCCACCGCTGCTCTCAGGTATGGCTGTCCTCCCTCCCCTCTCCCAATTCCCCTTCCTGCACACTGCCCTGTTTCCTCAGGTGATGAGGGGGGTTAGAAGACTCCACCCATGGCCCCAGGGCCCCATGCCATAGCCCAGAGCTAGTCTCAGAGCACACAGTAGGTTCCCCTCCAAAGCATGCCTGACGAGGAGCCCAGCCGCCATTGATGGAGCCCCTACTGTGCTTCAGGCCTTGACTGAGCCCCGTGTCTGTCATCTCATTCATTCCTCCCCGTTGAGGACGGCACTTTCGGTTCAGTGAATTCCCCATGCCCCGCCATGAGTGGTGAAGCTGGGGTGCAGGCACATTCTGTTTGACCCCCCCACACATGTGCCCATAAATGACTACAATTTCTAGAACCACTTTGATTCACTAGCAGCTGAACCCTCTGTGAGGCCCAGAAGGCCCCATGCACAGAGCTGTTACTTGTATGTTATTCTCAACCCCCCTGCCATCTGTGAGAGGTGGGCATCATTATCCCCACTTGGTAGACGAGAAAGCTGGTGCTCAGAGAGGACTGGTGAATCTCCTGAGGTCACACAGCAATTAAAGGCTCTTCTGCCTCTCTTGAGGCTGGGCTAGGTCTGCTCCCCTAAGCAGAGAAGCTCAGAGAAGAAACCTCGGGGAGCTGGACCTGTGTCCATCCCACGCCTCTCTCCTTCCTCAAGTTTCCCTCACGCTCTATCAACGGCTGAGCGGATTTGGGTTCCAGGCCAGTGAGCTGTGCCATTTATGTGCAGATACAAGGCCGGCAGCTCATGTTTTCTCTCCTATCAGCGATGGCTGGGCTGGCCTGGTACAAGGTTAGTAATGTCTTGCTCATCCACGGGGGAAGGGCAGCATCGCCACCCTCTAACTCCTGGCCAAAAGCTTCCCGCCCAGCTTGGCTGCTACGGTAGGAAGCTCGATTTGAGATCTCGTTGTCCCAGGCAAATACAGTGTCAGCATCCTTTCTTTTCATCCATTTCCTTTATATTTAATAATGATAGTTCTAGCTGATCTGATGGTTGGTGAGCACTCAGGCTGTTCTGAGTGATTCTCATGAATGAACTCATTTATACTCACGGCAACTGTGTGGAGTGGGTACTGTTCATGCCCACTTCACAGATGAGGAAACTGAGATAAGACACCTGCAAAGACTCTAGAGCTAGTAAGCAGCAAAGCTGGGATTTGCCCCCAGGCAGTCTGGCTCCAGAGCCCCAGAGCCCCATAGCCCACCTTCCTAACCATCCGGTACAGCCCCAGTCCCTTCAATGCACCCCCTCCCCAGCCTCCAGCTCCTCCCTCCTGGCTCCAGAGCCGCCTCAAATTTTGCCCCTGAGACTCCCTCCACACAGCAGCCAGAGGACAGTTCTGAATGACAGTGTGACTGCACCCTGCCCTGCGTCTGAGTTCTCCATCCCCCCAGCCAGGCCCCTCCAGGGCTTTCCTGCCGAGGAGAGCTGCCATCCACCTGGCTCACTGTGTGCACGGCCCTGTGCTGAGATCTGTTCATATTTCAATGTAACAGGTCCTCGTAACAACCTCCAAAGGCTGGGACTGATATTCTCCCCATCCTGCAGTGAGGAAATGGAGGCACAGAGAGGTTACATCATCTGAACAAGGAATCCCAGCAAGGGCACAGCACCCAGACTGGATGTGAGCTCCGTCTGACCTGGACCTGACCAGACCACCTGCAGTTCTACAGCGAATGCCCCCTGTGCCCCATTGCCCCAAACTTTGGCACATGGAGCGCCTTTCTCATGCTGCCCATCCACTCCGCTCTCCCTCTGACCTGGCTATAACTCTCCTTGTTCTTCAAAACTCAGTCTCGGTGGCCTCCTTCAGGAATCCTGTCTGGATTAGGGTCCTCTTTTGAGCGCTCACAGCTCTCTATCAAATAATTGTCTCTTTCTGAGTCTCCTGCCAGCTCGGACTTTGTAAGTGCAGAGTCCCTGGGGTGAAAGAGTATGTGTTTGAAGATGGCAAGGAGGCCAGGGGGATGAGGGAGCACAAGGGAGGAGACGTGGGCAGAGGCCAGATGGTGTCAGCCCTTGCAGGCCAAGGTGGAACTTGCATTTCATTCTAATGTGACGGGAAAACTAAGGCAGTTTGAGTGATTGATGAATGAATGGCTGAATGAACGGTGTCCCTAGTGCCGAACGCAAGGTTAGAACAGGAACAAGAGCTCCACACGTGTGTGTTGAGTGAATAACCAGGCAACCCTGGAGCTCTCAGGAGGCCCATTTGAATTTTTCTGGCTCATACTTTTGTGCCCCCAGAGAAATCTCACAGGTCTGTAGGGCATCTAAAACCAACACCTGCTAAAGAAATTGGCAAATGTTAATGAAACCATGGAGTGGGTGAGGGGAGGAAAGAGAAGAGGCAGATAGGAAAGGGGAGACAGGAGGCAGGGGGAAACCAGACCAAGAGAGTGAAATAAGGGGGTGAGGGGGGAGAGGGACAGGGAGGAAGTGAAAACCAGTCAAAGACAGACAGAGCAGCGAGAGGCAGAGTGAGAGAGGGAGGAAGAGAGACTAAAGTGGAGACCCAGAGGCAGAGGAGAGAGAGCGAGCGCGGGAGGGCCATGAAGAGGGGGAGACACGGAAAGAGGGAAGGCACTGGGGCGGGGGCGGGCAGAGAGAAGGAAACAGACAGGGGCATGAAGGCTCCATTCCAACCTTACTTGGGCTACAGGAGATGGGAAAAGAAAGAGGCAAAAAGGAGTGATAATATAGGGCCTGCAACCGAGAGGAAGCAAAAGAAGTTGAACGAATTAACTGTGTGGACGGCCTACTGCAGGCTGGGGCTGAGAGCTCTGTATCCATGGTCACATCAATCCATTAACAGAGCCTCATCCGTGCCAGGCTGTGCGTTACCGCTTTACACGTATTATTCTACCCCTCACAACAACAGACACCCAGAGGTGAATGTTTTCATACCCGTTGTACAGGGACAAGACTGAGGCTGGGAGAGGAGAAGTTGCTTGCTCAAGTCCACTTAGTTTGTAAGTGGGAGAGTTAGGCCTCCAAATGGATCTACCCGGTCTCTAACAGAGACACATCAGCCCTTCGGTTTTCCTAAGCCATCCTGTTTCCTTCCTTGCATAGGATAAACAAATTATTGAGCAATGTCAGATGAGTCCCGGGTGGGGAGAGTTTTAGCGTTTGCTGTGGGGATTAGGTTGGAAGTTGTACATGAGAGATAGCCCTGCTGGCTCATGGTCCCTGACTTGGCAGGAGCCAGGAGAAAAGGAACTTTGCTGTTGATCTCTGCGTAGGACGCGGACGGGAGCCTGCTGGGTGAGCTCCGGGGGCAGTGAGTCAGTGCACAGACCCCAGGGAGGGGCCAGGGTAGGGGGCTTGCGTGGCCTATGGTGAAGGAGCCTCCTAAGGCCCCCCCCAGAGAAAAACCTCTCCACTTGCAGGTTTAGGAAGCGTTTCTTCAGCCACTACCTAGAGGCACATCGTGACAGCCCAGTGAGAGAGGCTGGTGCGGGAGGAGGGTGCTTCTCCCCTCAGGGGAAAGGGCATTTTGGACTCCCCAGCCGCCATAATCACATGATCCAATCCTTAGATCCAGTCTTTATATGTACACATCCCATTGTTTCTGTTTCTCTGCAGAACCCTGATTCACACAACACCCGTCCCATTTGTTTACATAGTGTCTTGGCTGCTTTCATGCGACAAGAGCACAGCTGAGTGTTGAAACGGGGACCACAGGGCCCAGAACACCCAAAATATTTACTATCTGGTCCTTTACAGAAAAAGTTTGCTGACCCCTGCTTTTGTTACGTTTATAACCATTTTATCATTCTAATGACTCTAACAGTTTGGAAGCTGATTTTCTTGGGGAAATCAGAGCGGGATCACCCCCCCTCTCCTAGCCTCAGTCTTCTCACCTGTCAATGGGTTTGTATCACCTCCCGGCCATGGTTCCTTAAGACCCCCCTGGACGGCCCCATTTAAAGGCCAACACACTGTAGACCCTTTCTTCACCAGGGGCCCAGAGTTCCTTGAAAGGGAAAGGACTGCTGGCCCTCTTACCTCCTCTTGCTCTTTCTACATTGTAGTCGGAGGGCTCTGAGGAGCCGCAAGCATCTTTATTTAAAAAGCCAGCATGGAATAATAATGGCTTGATTTAACATCACAATTACCTCTCTGAGCACTTTATCGCATATGATTATCTCTATTTGATAGAAGAGGAAATGGGAAAAGGTAGAAATGAAGTCACTGGTTTAAGGTCACATCGTGAGTCAGGAGGGAAATGGAGACAGAACTGGGATCTCCCACACCCAGGCCATGACCCCAGCAAGCGCTGCGCTGCTGCTCTGTGCCAGGCCCGGGGCCTCCCGTGGACCCCCCAGGGCAGCTTCCTGGTGGAAGAGTGGGGACCACATGACAGAGCCCCCCAGGGCCCTGAGCACCTGTGTGGCAGAGATGGGATTCTGAGTCCTCCACAGCCCCTGTTTAGGGGCACAGTGATGGGCCTGTATCTCAGTGACTGCATCCTCCTCCCCTCAGGAGGATCTGGTAGGCTGAGCACTAAGCCATTTACTCGAGTAAGTGGGGAAACAGAGACTTGGAAAAGCAAAATGACTGGGCCGAGAGGCCGGGCCACAGGGAGCAGGCTTAGGGTCGGCCTGCGACTCTGCTCTACAAACCAGCCTGAGCTCTAGGCACTGGGCTCCCCTCACTCCAGCTCACGGTCCTGAAGACAAGACTGTTCTGGGACTTAAACCCCACTGGAAAATACATAAAGTTCACCTGTGTGGGTTTCCAGTGGGCTGGCCAACAGAGTCCCCCCAAACTGGAAAACAGTGTTTTTGTTAGGCCTTTAGAGTCATTAACGAAGAATGGATTATCAGTCTGGGGGGAGGGGGGAGACCACCCTGCAATTCACGGTCATGGTGTTCATTAAGTGTATTTTTGAAAGAATGTTATTTGAGAGCAAGATTCCTATGGAACTCCCACCCTTTGTTATTGGATGCAGTTAAGAGAAGGGGAGAAAAGCAGTGGATAGAGAGATGGAGGTGAAAAGACAGAGAGAGAGAGAGAGAGAGAGAGAGAGAGGATGAGAGGGAAAGAGAACGGCAGAGAGTTGCATATGGAGAGAAAGGGATAAAGACGCCTAGAAAAGCAGAGAGTGAGATGACCGCCCATGTGGGAAAAGAAAATACAGATGAGAAGCAGAGTTGGGGAGAGGGCGAATGGGAGTGAGAGGGAGAAGGTATACGGAAGGGGAAGGGGGAGGAGGGGGAAAAGAAGAGGGATGGAGAGAAGGCAGAGAGGAAATGGATCTTGGTCAGGAGGCTGACCTACTATGTGACTCACAAACACCAATTCCTTCCTCCCACGACCCTCTGATCTGCCCTGTGTTTCTAGTGGCCGGTGGACCAGTGGCCCAACCACATAATAACTGCTCTGTAACCTCTTGTCAGGGTAAATCGAACTGTCCAGTAATAGGCCAAGGGGCCAAATGCCACTGGGCACATTGCCCCCTGGTGAGCATGCCTGCGGCCTGCAGTGACCACTCTGGCCAAGAGAACGGCTGGAAGGATTCAGGGAGAGGCCTCCAGAGCCAGGAGATGTACCTCGTGGCCCAGGGCCTTTACCCTGCTGCCAGGAGCATCCATCTGAACTCAGGCTGGAGGGATTAATGACGTCTAACTTCATAGGACCCAGGGACACCTCTCCATCTCCAGGGCCTGATCCTGGGCTTACCTGGGTGTCTCCAGCAATGTTCACTGCCTGCCACAATGGCCAGCTCTGTCTCGGTGAAATCGTTTTAGCCCTTTGTCGGACCCAGTGAGACTAAGCAACATTTATGGGCTGGGATGAGGGAAAACGGTGAGAGATAATCAGCTAGCTGACTGCACTTTCTCAGACATGTGTTGGAATCAAGCCACCAACTATTGATCCCACTCAGAAGATGGAAGACATCTAATAAATACAATAATTGTGCAAGAATGACCCAAGAGGTGGGCCGTGGGCCGGGGAGTTAGGAAAGATCGATCAAGAAGAGACTTCAAGATCCTGCGGTGGCAGCTGAAGACATAAAATCTTCTGTTGGTGTGGAGAGAAGGGGGTGGGGTTGGGAGAGGAGTGCCAGCCCCCCAAACAAAAATGTTAGACATCAGATCATATTTCTTGGACGTAGCACACAGCATGCTGGAGTGGGATGATCAAGGATGCTACAATAGGTTGGGGGAAGGGGAGGGCTCCAGTTCGGCCACTTTGGACAGTGAAAACTTGAGCGGTCACACTAGCATTTCCTGAGTACCTACTAAATGCCAGGCCTATTACTGTATCCCATGGGAACCTCTAGTAACCTTAGGGGGTGAATATTATTGTCCTTATTGCTCAGGGAGCACTACTGTCCCCAGACACACAGCAAATGAGTGGTGGGACCGGGGACTTGAACCCAGCACTGTCTCGGGTGTTATGAGACACACATTTAGAGGTTATATGAAAAATTCCTGGCTCCTCAAGACCCTAACCCCTCTCCGTGTGCCTTAAGGGGATGGCAAACTTCTCGAACAGCCCCAGAGCTGGTCCCTTTGCCCACTCCGCTAGAACGTGCTGGGTGCTGCTAAGAAGACTCTAAAGTATCCCTCTTCCGCTGTAGCGGAAACATGGGATTGCCTGCCACCCTCTAGCTCATCTGGGGCAAAGCCGTGGGCTTGAGATCCCTTCAGCAACCTCCCCCAGCAGCACAGCTCGCCCGGCTTGGGCTGCTGCAGCAGCTCCCCCACGCAGATCTCAAAGCCTGGAGATAAATGACCTGCAAAAATAGAACAAAAGGCAAGGTGGAGTGGGACTGGGGGGAGAAGGTGAGGGGAAAAGAGATAGAAGGTGCAGCGATGGGAGGGGGAGCAGGGGAAAAAAATAAAGAGAAGCAGATTGACATTCTGAAACGTTTTGCAACGGATCTTAACTGGAAAGCCTGTCAAATTAGAAAGACAAGCCTTGGTATATTTTCCCAACCCTTGGAAGAAAGACGGTAATGAAGACTTTTGGTCTGTGGGAGGGGAACTGAAATCAGATCCAATAACCTGAAGAGGTCGTTTCCTTGGGAAGCTTGGAGGCTTAGTAAGGAATGTTTGTAAAGTTTGGAGAGATTCTAGATAAAAGAGACCCAGGAAAAAGTACGAGGTCACAGAATTTACTATTCGATCTTGGAGTCATCAGCAGGCTTTTTTTTCCTGAAGCTCACCAGCCTTTTTTGCAAATCAAACTTTGAGATTCTATAATACTTTTCTTTGAATGCAGATACCTTTAAGGGTGAGAAAATGCCTCTCCCATCTGAGTTTCCCCCCTGCTTAACCTTGACTCCTCTGGCTGTAATTTACATGAAATCAACAAGTCCTCTCAAAGTAAAATTGACAAGAAAAATCCTGCTAAGCCTGGGTCTCCTGGCATGTTCTCACTCTCTCTCCCCATTCCCTCCCAGCAAAACAACCCCAAACTTCATTTTCTGTGTAAAATTACATCATAGGAAGCCACTCAAGGCAGCACCTTGTCAGCAATTAAACACGATCCAAAAAGAATGAAAAGGCTGAACCTGGTTGTACCTTGATGTACATGATACATGGTAAATGCCAGAGCCCTGACGTCTCATTAATGTCCCCAAGCTCTTGTTCTTAAGTCCAGCGAGAATCACTGACCTTTAAAATTACTCTAATTAGCTAAACCTCTCACTTCTTCCACCCAGGGCGTCCCGTTCTCGCATGGGCACCGCCATGGGGAAGCAGCCTGCCAGGGAACGAAGACCCCCCCCACCCCAGCCAAAACTGAGGAGTGGCCCTCTTGGGAGGGAGCGACCCACCTGTTTAAGACAGGGCTGTACGGAGAGGGGAATTCCAAAGAGCAGTCCCTCTCAAACTGATCTGGCTTTTGTAAACTAGCCTCATAACTCTTACTACCTCTGCCAGATAATCAGACCCAAACCAGAAATTCCCCAGCCCAAGCTCCCACCCTCTCCAGGTTCAGAGAATCAGGAAAAATAAATAAAAACAACACCCTCTGGATATTACCTGTGATCCTCTTTGTCCCTGGGCAGCTTCTGGCCGAGCAGGTGGGAGGGTGGTGGCTGCAGGTGGCCGGCAGACCCAAGGATGGTCCTGACTCTGGTCCAGAAGGAGGTGCCAAAGGGGTGGCTGTGAGCACAGCCAAAGCCCCTTAGAATGGCAGTTCTGGTGCCTCAGCCCCCCTTTTATGGACTAGAACCTCCCCCTGTCGCTCAGCCCTTGCTCAGCACAGGCTGCTCAGAGCCAATGGGGAAGTAGCTCAGAGCAGTCAGAGACGCAGACCCCTGGGCCCTTCAACCGAACTCCCTGGGCCCAACACAATAGGCTTCTCTTCGTGACCGGGTATGTGGAGGAGGCAGGCAGCCGCGCTGGGAGGGGGTGGTTTCTGGGTGTAGTGCTGTTTGTCACTTGAAATCCGGCCACTTCAGTCTTTGATGCATTTCCAGGAGAGTGTCACAGAAAAAGAGACAGAGACGTGGGGTAGCACAGAGCGAGGAAGAGTCAGAGACACAGAGAGAGACTCAGAGAGAGAGACAGACAGACAGATATAGAGACAGAGATAGAGATAGACAACTAGACGTAGAGACAGATGGAGACAAAATGAGATGAGTCAGAGAGACAGACAGAGAGACAGATGGACACAGACGGAGAGAGAGTCAAAGAAACAGAGCAAAATAGAAAGGTTCAGAGAGAATCAGTAACAGAGAGAGACTGTGTCAGATGACAGGGAGGGATACAGACAAAGCAGGGGAGAAAGAGTCAGAAAAACACAGAGACACAAGGAGAATGTCAGCTCTCAGAGATGAGGAAGCCCAAAGAGACAGGTAGAAACAGAGAGTCAGAGGAAGAGGGATAAGGAAGCCAGGACACAAGACAAACTCAGAAGCCACACGGCAAACAGATGCAGAGACAGAGTCTGCGAGAGTCCTGTGAGAAGAAAGACAAGAGGTAGAGGAAGCCAGCAGGGGCGTGCGTGGCCCTGTGTTGTGTGCTGTGGCAGCTCCGTGCATGGCTGGTGCATGCGTGTGCTGGAATGTTTTTGTGTGTACATTTGCCTGCAACTGACAGTCGACTCTGGTACATGCCTGAGCTGGTGCCAGGCACAACCAGCCCTGGCAAAAGCACAGCCCTTCCCCAGCAACCAGGAGCTGCAGTTTACTTTTCTCTGGCGGCAACACAGAATGAATATCATGAAATCCTCCTCAAAATCTGGGCCACGATGTGCGTTTGCACACACTCCAGGCGGGGAGGCAAACCCCCCTCGTGTGCACCTTGGCCCCATGCCAGCAGCAGCTTGAAGGCTACACTCTTCATGGCTACAAATACCTTCCAGAACATAGAGGGGTCTCTGAGTTTGGAAGAGAACATGCTTCTCCCCTCAATCAACAGCAGATAAGCAGTTTATGGTGGGCGGCACAGCTGTTTCACAAGTCAGGCAGGGGCTGCCCATTTCGTGGGTACCTATGCTGCATGGGGCAGTTAGCCAACCTTGCTGGGTTTAATCTCCATGACCTGGCCAGGTAGTGAATATTCTTCACATTTTGTGGATGAGGAAAAAGAAACTAGAGGGCTGAAAAACTTGCTCAAAGACACGCAGCAAGTAAGTCACCAAGCGAGGATCCAAACCCAGGTTCATCTGACCCTGCTCACTCCCTCACCCTTCCTTCTCTGGGAATGTTCCTCCACCTGCACAGTATAGCAGAGGCTACACTATTTAGGATGTGGATTTGATTCCCAGCTCTCACTCACCAGGGGAAAGACCCTAGACAAATTTCCAGCCTCAGCTCCAGTTTGCCTATCTGTAAAATGGGGATAACAGTATCTAGATCTTGTGAGGCTGAAACAAGAGGACATGCGACACAGCACGTGATGCGTGTTCCATGACCATTGGTCTTGAGGATCAGTAACGTCACTCCCGCTCTGATGCACCACGGTTCTCTGAGGCATCGTCGTCTCTCTACACCTGGTTCATTACAAGCTGGAAGATGCAAGGGGCCGTTCACTGGGCACCTACTATGTTTCAGACACTTCTGCACGGTTCACTGCATACTCACAACAAGCAACAGGTGGTGTGCCTACCACAACGCATCCTCAAACCGATTAGGCAGCTGAAGTTCAGGGAAGCCCCAGACACACAGAGAGGGAGAGGAGGAGTTGAACCCAGCCCCTCGGGCCCCAAGGCTCGGCTCCCACACATCCCCCTCTGGCTTCGAGATGAGGTCTCCCTCCTCCCTTCCAGAGAGGACTCCTTGGGATCTGATCTCGTCCCCCTTTCCTTCCTTGTCCCATTTCCCAGGCAGCATGTAGGGTCCGGCAGGCAGAGGCAAAGACCCCAAGTACCTGGCCGTGGCCGTGGCCGTGGCTGTGGTCCCAGTTCAGGGAGTGCCTGGCCGTACCTCAGGCCACCTCCCTTCCCGGCGACCCAGAGGGCTTGGCTAGAGAATGTTCACTGCCACCTGGGGATCTGGGAGCTGGGGTAGCTTCTTCACCCCCAAGGCCAAATCCTCACCCCAGTGGCTCTCTTCTCCTTACTGTTCACCTGCCTTCCCCTCTACCTCTATAAGCTCTTGGTAATAACCTCGAATAGAGAAAGGCCCTAAGATATGCGGTACCCATTCCTGGAAGCCAGCAGGCACTGGAAGAATAGAGGCGTAGGGCCTCTCTTGACTATTATTCATCATAAAGAGAAGTGAAAACAGCAAGTGTAGAGATGCTGCAGAAAATCCTGCTTTAAGTCATTAATGTTTCATATCCTTCACCCCCGAGTCTATTGTCAGCCGCAAGAGCAAATGGCTCATTCGCTTGCTTTTCCTTTCCTTCTGCAACGTCCTTTACACGCACTCAGGACAAGGCCAGGAACAGCCTTCTCCCCTAGTCTTAGAGGGGCTCGTCCTGAAGCTCACCCCCTCCAGGTATGGCGATGCTCTGTCACGTCGCAGGCCCCACGGCAGCAGCACGTGGGATAGGAAACCACAGAACTGGAACAAGCTCACTTGGGCTCGAATCCCAACGCCCCTGCCGACTACCTGGTGGTGACTGGTGGATTCCTGACCTCCCTGAGCCCAGGAGTCAGCTGGAGACAGGGGGACGGCACCCGCTTCATGCAGGGTCAGGACTAACCCGAGCTCTGCCGTGTCCTTGGGGCACACGTCTCTGATTGAGGTCTTGATGTGAACCAAAAGCAAAGGCTGAAGAGAAGGAGGTATTTGAAACCACCAGCCCTCAAACCATTCTGTTGCGGAGGAATAAGGAAGAACTTGGCAGAGATAGACAAGTGAAAAAATAAAGCCAGCTTTTCATAAGGCCGCCCTACATGCCAGGCCCTCTTGTCAACCATTCACGGTTATCAACACACTTGATTTTCCCAACAACCCTGCAATTAGATGCGGTTCCCACCCCGCTTTACAGATGAGGGACAGAGGCTGCGTGAAGGTACGAAGTCGTGCAGCTAGAAAACGGCAGAGCCCACGGACTCCAGCCTGTGCCCCAACCTGGGCTGTATTGCTTCCCAGATTCTCCCCACCCTGGTTCCGTCTCACTCACAAAGATCTGTGTGTTTCCTTTATCCACCTGTTGCATTGGAAGGTGGGGGCAGCTGATGTGGGTCACTCGGGAGGATTCCAGTGGAATTTAGGAATTTAGTGCCCACCCTCTGCTTGGCTTCCAGTCTTCACGCCGCAGTGTGCCCAGTGCGGCTCTCAGAGGACCTGCGCCTGCTGCTGGCTATGGGGGTCGCGTCTGTGTGTGGCCCCCATGGGACAGAGGAAGTCAGAAGCTGTGCTTAAGATGTAGCAACGCTCAGTCTCTCTCTCTCTCTCTCTCATACTCTCATATTGAAATGTAATAACGTGTTTGGCCCGAGAAGTGAAAGGTACAGCATGCAATTCCGCCCTCTTTGTGCTCATGGTCCAGGTTGGGGGGCAGATGTAGTAACAGGCCATTCCTAGAGTTATGACGAGTACAGGACTGGAAGGAGACTGGGATCCCTGTGGGAACACAGAAGAAGGGCTCCCAACTCAGCCCGGTGGGGCTGGGGGAGGGGCAGAGTCAGGGAGGTGAGAGCCAGGTGAACCGAGGCAGGAGTAGCGGTTGTCCAGGCAAAAGGAGGGAAGGGCATTCTGGGCAGAGGGAACAGCTCAGGCAAAGGCCTGGAAGCAAGGAGAGTTGAGGAGGAGTCATCGTTGACCGCCCTCTTTCTCTGGCCCCGCATCCAAGTCGGCACACGTCAGCACACATCTTCACTGTTCGTGGCTCCGTCGTCCGGGGCTGGCCCCCGTCACTTCTCTTCTGGATAACTACCCCAGCCCCGTGGCCTCAGCAGCCAGAGAGGTTCTTTCAAAAATGTTAACTCAGATTATACTACACCCCTGTTCAAAACACTCCAGTGGTTTCCATCCGGCTTGGAATAAGATCCACAGCCCTCACCTGCAGGTCCTGTGCTCTGCCGACCTCTGCTTCCTGCCCACTCACTGCTCTGCAGCCACCCTGGCTCCCTGCTGCTCCCCAGACGCACCAAACACATTCCTACTGCAGAGACTTTGCACGTGCTGTGCCTTCCATCTGGAACACCCCTTGCCTTCCTGTTCAGTCCATCACTTCATTTAGGTTTTGGCTTAGATGTCACTTCCTCAAGCAGACCCCCTGCCCACGCTTTGCCCCAGCAGTCCTGATCCCTTGCCCAGCTCTATTTATCTTCATAGCATTTGTCCCTGGCTGATGTGATACATCAGTTTGTCTGATTCTTTCTTTCTTTCTTTCTTTCTTTTGAATTTTTGAATTTTATTTATTTTTTATACAGCAAGTTCTTATTAGTTATCTATTTTATACATATTAGTGTATATATGTCAGTCCCAATCTCAGTTTGTCTGATTATCACCTGTACGCCCTGGTGGAGTGTAAACTATGAGGGCAGGCACATTGTGATGGGGGACGTAAAATGGTACAGCTGCTGTGGAAAAAACGTTGGGTGGTTCCTCAAAATGTTAAATATAGAACCACCCTATGGCCCAACAATTCTGCACCTAGGTGTATACCCAAAAGAATTGAAAATAGGGACTCAAGCAGATATTTGTCCACCAATGTTCATAGCAGCATTATTCACAGTAGCCAAAAGAGTAGAACAAACCAGTGTCTGTCAACAGATAAATGGATAAACAAAATGTACTCTACATACAATGGACTATTATTCAGCCATAAAAAGGAATAAAGTTCTGACACTTGCTACAACATGGATGAACCTTGAAACATTACGTCAAATTCATAGTGACAGAAAGTAGAAAATAAGCTCCTACGGGCTGGGAGGAAGTAGAAATAGTGAGTTATTGCTTAAATGGCACAGAGTTTTTGTTTGGGAGGATGAAAAAGTTCTAGAAATGGAGACCGATGATGGCTGCACAGCATTATGAATGTACATAATGATACTAAATTTTACACTTAAAAATGGTGAAGATGGGGCTTCCCTGGTGGCACAGTGGTTGAGAGTCCTTCTGCCGTTGCAGGGGACGCAGGTTTGTGCCCCGGTCTGGGAAGATCCCACATGCCGCGGAGCGGCTGGGCCCGTGAGCCATGGCAGCTGAGCCTGTGTGTCCGGAGCCTGTGCTCCGCAACGGGAGAGGCCACAACAGTGAGAGGCCCGCGTACCGCAAAAACAAAAAAGAAAAAAAAAAAATGGTGAAGACGGAGGGGGCAGGAAAGGCCTTGGGGAAGCAGGTGCCTGTTTTCCTGGTGGAGGAAAGCTCCCCAGTAGCAATGAGAAGGCAGAGGGAAAGCTGCGTTTCCTTTTCTCAGCCAAGAGTGCAGACAGATCCCAACAGCTGAGCTGATGAACTGGAATTGGAGAGAACGTCCCTTTCCCAATGGGCCAACCTCCCGTTCTCTCCTGTTTCGCCTCAGCCGGCAGCAGAACTTCATCACTCTGGCTAATAGCTGTCGCACATCCGCTTGACGCCCCTCACCCTGCTGAGTCGCCTCCATGTGTTACGTCATCTCATCCTTATAGCAAACCCCCATGGTGGGTGTGTTATTGCCTTCTTCCGTCAGAGGAAGACACTGCACTCAGAGATGCAGTGACTCAGCTAAGGGCACACAGCCCTCAAATGGAAAAGAACCCAAGCTCAAGTTAATCTGATGCCAAAGCCCACGCTGTGAACTCCTACCTCACTGATGCCCAAGAGCAGCACATGTGTAAATGCCATTACTCACTGTGCCAGGCACGATGCCAGGAACAGGTACAACTGGTCTTTAATAAGCTCTCAGCAGCCCTCTGAGGGAAGCACTGTAAGTTCCACTTTGCAGGTGAAGAAACTGAGGCCCAGCGAGGTGAAGTGAGCTCCCACGTAGCACAGCAGGTTAGGGGTGAAGCCAGGACTTGCACCGAGGTCTGTCTCACTCCAAAGTGTGAGCCCCTCTCTGCTGTGTCACATATCCCATGATGCTCCTCTGTCACTTCCAGCCACCTGGGAACAGGTCTTGAACCAGAATCCAACCAGCATTTGGCAAGAATGGACACCTGTTTACTGTGTTCTGAGTCCTGAACTACAGGTCTCATGTTCACGACCACACACGGGGCCCCCTCTTGACCTCAGCCACAGTGCGACAAGAGGTCAGTGGTGGGAAATGTTTCTGCCCAAGTGAAAAAGGGAAAAGCCTTAAATCTCACATCACTGAAACCTTATCACAGCCACCATGTACCAGGTGCCTGCTGGGTGTGAGGTATTGTACTTTCCCTAAAACACCTCATTTATCCCTCACAACAACCCTATGACGTAGATGTCATTAACTCCACTTTGCAAATGGGGAACTGAGCTCAGGGCAGTGCAGTCACTTGCCTGAGGTTGCACAGCCAGCAAGTGGTAGAGCCAGGACTGTCTGCCTCAAAAGCCAGAGCTGTTTTCCCTCATCAAGCTGCCTCCGCAAACCCATCAGTTCTGAAATGCCTCCCGAGAAGCCTGGGGACCAACAGGAGGAGAGGTCCACCAGGGGATCCCAGATATTAGACCTGAAATGAGACCTCTGATCTGAGAGCTGCCCCTCATCACCCACAAGCTCCACGAGACACATCGTTCCTAATAACAGCTCTTAAGAAGGGAGTTTCTTCTTGCCAAAAGGGAAGGTTAAATTGCTTTTCTTCTCAATCTATGAATCTCACAGTTTCTCCTAAATCCTCTTGAACTGACAAGTTGCCACCTTTTCTGCATTCATTCCACAAAACGCTCCCAGGGTAGCTGCCAGAGGCCAGGTTCTCTGCTCAACACTCAGATGCATGGCTGAGAAGACCCAGTCCCTGCCTCCCGGGGTCGCAGTCTGGAGGGGATGACAGGAAGTAAACAGGTAATTTCAGCAGCATGTAGGAAAGTCTGAGATAAGGGTGACTGTGGAATCACAGAGGACAGGTTCCCAAGTCAGCCTGGTGGATGAGGGAAATCATCCCGGAGCTGGAGACCAAGGCTGGGTTTGGGAGACTGGGTAGGAGTGTGCCGTGGTGATGGGTCAGGTTCAGTGCAGAAGCAGGAGAGACATCCCTGGCTTTTTTAAGAAAAAGAGATTCAACATAGGGAATTGGGAAACTTTAATAGGTGTTGGCTGGGGGAGAGGTGGGTATGGAACTGCTGGAGGAGTAGACTGGGCCTCCGGGAGCGCTTCCAGAGCACTGCATGGCCTCCAGCCACACAACCAGAAAGCAGGCCAACAGGACGCAATCCCTGCCTGTCGTGCGTTCACAAACCCACCACCACCTTATGACCCAGGGGTCTGGAAGCTGGGGCCAGGGAGCCACCACTACAGCCTCTCAGCACTCCCGGGGGTAGGCACTGGGCCCTGAGATGCTGTTGCAGGACCCCCACACCCCCATGACTACTCTGGCTGGACGAAGCGGCCAAAGCAGCGGCAAGACAGCCTCCATTTCATTCCATCACGTCGGTCGCACACAAGTCTAGCTATTGGCAGAACGTTAATTTGCACCCAGAACCCTAGCTGCACAGGAGTCTAGGGAAAATAGTTTTCACCTCTGCAGTCCAGGAAGGTACACGATAAAGAAGCAGAAGGAGATGGGATTGGGAGCTGAGGACCAAGCAGGCACGCCCGCCGCATAGAGGAAGGATAGGAGAAAGGTGCCATAGGCCGGACGGACACACATCTCTTCTGCCCCCTGCCCCCACTTCCCCCGCCCCACACCCCCTGCCTTGAGCCTTTTTCCAGGTCAACACTCCCCAGGTGGCGTGGGAGCCGCCCACAAAGCTGCTGCCCCGTGGCCCACACAGTCAGAGCGGGTAGAACCCACTAGACTAATGAATCCAAACTGTGATTTTAGTGATGGGGACACTGAGGTCCAGACAGGAGGAGCCACTGTCTTCAGGCCGCTCAACCACGGAAGGGCCAGCGGGGCCTAGAACTCAGCTGCTGCCACCACATCTCTGCTTCACATTCTGGGGCTCCCCCTGCCAGGCCTGGGGCTTGGCTGGAGCTGAGGCAGGTGGGAAAAGCTCAGTCTCTGGAGTCAGACAGACCGGAGCTCTCTTCCTGGCTCTGCTCGCGGCTGCACGGCCCCAGCAAGTTACTTGAGCCCAGCTGCCTCTGCTAAGAACTGGGCCATAGTGGTAGCACAGAGCTGTGATGAGAACCCAGCTAATATAGGTAAGAGGACATAGAGTAAGTACTCTCTCATGGAGCCAGTATGACTAGTTCTACAGTACTATTGTTCATTTATAAACTGCTATTATTATTATTAATAGTAGATAATCTTCCCCAGTTCAAGAGGAAAACATTTTAAAGGTTTTAAGTGGTTTAACCTTCATTCCTTTTTCTTCTCTTACATCACAACAGCATCAAAATACCTGCCCTGTAAATGCTTGCATCATCCTAGCCCACTGACACTTATCATTTTCCAAATAAACATCGAGATTCCTCCCCTCATAAAGGTCCTCAGAAATATACACCCAGAGACCCACAAGTATCCTCAGGCCCACACACATAGAGTCACACCAAACACACACTGATGTACACACACACACGGGTAGGAACGGACAGATAGACACACAAACTAACATAATCACGTACACAGACTGTTTTCACCAGCCAGCACTTCCAGACTCTCTCTCTCTCTCTCTCTCTCTCATACACACACAGACACACACACAGAGTAACCACAGCAGCACACATGCAAATAAACCCTCTGATGCACACCTCACTCCTGCAGTTCTGTGGCACATCCAGGAATATTGAAAGTTGCAGGCAGGGCAGCCGGGAGGCCCTGTTCCTGACTTCCCTTTGAATAACTGGTCAGCAACAGCTCAGGGCTCCCCACAGCCCTTGTAGAAGGGCCTTTATCAGTCTAATTCCTAGTCTTCCGCCTGGGATCCAGCTCAGATAAAATAATTAATTTTCCATTATAGCCTCTCCCTCTCTGAGTCATCCTTACAAGTCCCTGGAATAATGGCATTTAAGAACGGAGCTTTCAGGCTTCTCTGATGGCACAGTGGTTAAGAATCCGCCTGCCAGTGCAGGGGACACAGGTTTGAGCCCTGGTGCGGGAAGATCCCACATGTCACGGAGCAACTAAGCCCTTGCGCCACAACTACTGAAGCCTGCACGCCTAGAGCCCGTGCTCTGCAACAAGAGAAGCCACCGCAGTGAGAAGCTCTCGCACCGCAAGGAAGAGTAGCCCCCGCTCTCCGCAACTGGAGAAAGCCGGCGCACAGCAATGAAGACCCAGTGCGGCCAAAAATAAATAAATAAGTAAATTTATATATATATAAAAAAAGAACGGAGCTTTCTGAACACCCCAAATCCATACAGAAAAGTTCAGCTCCTTTGGTGAAGCATTTACGTTCCAGGGAGGGTGCATGGAGCAATGCAGTTTCCACATTTAAGAAAAGTAAGTGGGAGGGAATATCAGACAACAGTGCAGTGCAGATCATCATTTAAGTAAAATCCCCACAGGGCTCCTTGGCAGTGTTAAAGCACTCTGTGCCTCTATGGAGGTGTCTCAAAACAGCTTCTCTCCTTTCTTCTGCTTTACCATTGAGAAAAACTGTGTGGAGTAGTGGAAACATGCTGGGGCTTGATCCTGGGCTCGAGTCTGATCACCATTTCTGGACTATGTAGCGTACTTCTCTGAGTAACAGCTGCTTTGTCAACAAAGTACAATGATTAAGAGCAAGGGTTCCGGAGTCAGACTGCCTGGCTCGGCCCCTGACTAGCTGTGTGATCTTTGGCAAATTACTTAATCTCTCCGGGCTTTCATTTTCTTACCTTTGAAATAGGAATAATAATGACACTTACCTCACAGGGTTTTTGCAAGTATAAATTAATACATGTAAAATGCTTAGGACAGCGCCTATTACAGACTCAGTGTTCAATAAGTGCTTGCTAGTATTCTTATCACTGCTACCTTCCAACATTGTAGGGAGGATTAAGAGAGATTAAAAATAAGACTGTGCCGTGGAAGAAGCAGAGATATCAGGCGCTACCATTATCAAAGTTAGCTCTGCAGGGGATTGGTCATTTTTTAAAAAGCCAAACGTGAACTTTATGTTTGAGATCCAAGAAAAAATTGTACTGCAAGTGGCTTTGGGGTCAGACAGATTTGGGACTGAGTCCTATTTTATCTCTTAAGCACTCTGTGACCCTGTGTAAGTTGCTTAAACTTTCCAAGCTTTAGTTTCTCATTTGTCAGGTGAATAAACATTATTCTGCCAAAATCTCAAAGATGCTGATGATCGTGCAGCAGCAAGGCCAGGGGTATAAAATTCCTTGCAACCTAAGACCAGCGAGGGAGGGACACTTCTCGTCTGGCAGGATTTTCCTGGGGACTTGGTAGTCTTCTTATGGGGATGATAAGGAAATTCCAACTACTTCATATTCTTAGCAAAGATGCCTGGAATGTGCATTCCTTTCCCTATGCCGTCTGGCAGAAAGTAGTCCACACTGCTTCACTCCTGTTACTGAACCTCAGTGGTGGGCGTGCTTTTCTAAAGTACCTATTTCTAAGGTGCAGCCTACTCTAGACCAGTGTTGTTCCTGTCTCTCAAGAGGCCCTATTGGAGAGCAGATAGAAATCAGAGGCAAGTGGCTCTGCCCGAGCTTCTGCTATCTGGAGCTTCTTACTTGCCTTTAAACATTCTGGTTCCATCAATTGACTCCTTCCCTCTTCTCCTCAGCTCCTAGAGCAAAGACTAGTATTAAACAATGATCTTTGGGGAGATCAGCTCGGTGTTTTGTGACCACCTAGAGGGGTGGGATAGGGAGGGTAGGAGGGAGGGAGACGCAAGGGGTAAGAGATATGAGGACATATGTATATGTATAACTGATTCACTTTGTTATAAAGCAGAAACTAACACACCGTTGTAAAGCCATTATACTCCAATAAAGATGTTAAAAAAAAAGAATTCCCAAGCGGTAACGATAAAATACAAGGAATCGTATTATTGAAGCAAAACCAAAGCTGTGATATTAGAAGTCCTTGTTATTTTAAGAAGAACAGAATGTCATGTTTTTCCTTATTAAAATTTTTTTCTTACATAACCAACTCTGTGATAAACTCAGTCTGGACATTCTGTGAAAAACAACAACAACAACAACAAAAAACAATGATCTTTGGGTACATAGTAGGTACCCAGAAAATGTTGGCTGAATAAATAGTACATCACTAACTCCCACTAGCCTCCATTAATTAGATCTTTAGACATGGTGAGATCTATAAAGACGGGAGCTCTAATTATCCTTGTGTCCCTGGTGGCATCCAGACTATTGTGGTTTATCCATGGCAGGTGCAGCAGTCACTGTCATTTTGTAAGTGTTTCTTCTATTCTGAGCATCTTGTTTTGTCCTCAAGACACAGATCTGGTCTCTGTGTATTTGCCCATCCTTTCCTAATGTCCTCTTTGATAAATCTGCTCCATCTGCATTGGCCTCTTTGCTGTTCCTTGGACATGCTATCTTCTTCCCACATCTTTTTGGTCTTCTTGTGCCCTCTGCCTGGAACACTGCCTTTCCCCAATATTTATATGTCTCATTATTTCAATTAGTTCACATTTATGCTCAAATGTCACTCCTTAAAGAGGTCTCTCATAATCATCTTATCTAAGAGAGCGTTTCCTATTATTATCTATCCTCTTGCCTGGAATTATACTACACACTCATTTGCAGATTTGTTTATTTTATGTCTCCCCCACTGGAATGTAAGTTCTGGGAAGTCAGATACCTTGTCTTTCTTGTATTTGACTGTATCTGGAGTTCCTATAACGGTGCCAGACCATGGTAGGCAGGCACTCAATATATATTTATAGAATGAATGAATGAACAAACATATTATCACATGAAATACTGGTCAAAATGAATTCTTGGAACTCACCCAACTCCAGACTGTGAATCTCAGGCCCTACCTCTCTGGTTTCCCCATAGCCAGTTCTGACTCAGATTTGCCCACATTCTTGGGTGATTAGACATGGATGAAATCAGCTGGGGGAGGCATCTATGACTGATGCTTTTTCCTAGCCCAGGAATAAGCTGGCAATGGGGTCCACCGATTTTCAACAACACTTTCAAATAGGACTTTATAGGGCTATGGGCTCCCAGTACCTCCCAGCATTGTAGAGATTATCACCCTGTGTGGTTATTAAGAACACCTATCCCTGCAGTGTTTCCAACTAGCAAGAAATGCAAGTGGGGACAGCTGGAAAAAGAAACATCAGCTTTGAATTCCAAGATATGGCAAAATGAAGATGTCACTATTAGCCAGTGAAACGTTGGCTCATTCTTCCCCTCTCTACTCACTTCCTGGGGGCTCCATTTCCTGCCCCAGCACCTGCGCTGCCTCCCACTGAGAAGCAGGAATTTGCTTTTCAGCACCACGGACAGCAATCTGCTGGCAGCCGGGAGGCAGAGTGAGCCAGAATTTGGGGCACACATGGAGCCAAACAAATATTGACTGAGCACATCCTGGGGCCAGGCACTCCGGAGAATACAAAGATTTATGTGGTCTTGACCTTCAAATCACTTAATCTCTTCAAGTCATCAACATTCCTAGACTGATACAGCTGGGGCAAGGCCCCAAGCCTTCTGATACTTGAAAAGTGGGAAGAATCAAAGGGAAAATGTTTTCTTTTTTTTTTTTTTTTGCAGTACGCGGGCCTCTCACCGCTGTGGCCTCTCCCGTTATGGAGCACAGGCTCCGGACGCGCAGGCTCAGCGGCCATGGCTCACAGGCCCAGCCGCTCCGCGGCACATGGGATCCTCCCGGGCCGGGGCACGAACCCGTATCCCCTGCATCGGCAGGCGGACTCTCAACCACTACGCCACCAGGGAAGCCCCGGAAAATGTTTTCTTTTCCAACAATTGAATTTCACATATGTGCATTCACATGTCATCTAATTTTCTCACTAGACTACCACCCTCAAGGAGAACAGTTACTGCAATGTCCTACGCATTGTTACATTCCAAGGGCCCAGCAAGGTATAAGGCGGATACTCAGTAGTTTTTGAATGGGTGTGTGAAGGAATTCTTATAAAATCCCATTTTACTCTTTGTCTTTTTACCCTTATTTTACAGAGGAGAAATCTGAGGCTCGGAAAACTACCTTCTCGTGACAGCTATTAAGTGGCAGTGCTTGGATTCAAAACCAGGGCTTCCAGATTTCATGCTATACTGCCAATCAGAGGCACTTACTATGTGCTGGGCATTCTTGGGTCCTACAAAAAAGTTCTAGCCACAGAGAGACTAGTTCTTACCTTAACATAGACTCTGAGTAAATCCCAACCTTGAGTAAATCCTGTTTTTCTTTCTGGCATTAGTTTCCCCATATGTAAAATGAGGAAAGGAGGTTGGTGTGGACTAAGGGCTCCCCTCTCCCTGCACCCTCCACCCCCAAACGGGATCAGGCATCTGCAACAGTGGAGAAAGGATACCAGCAGGGGGCGTTATGAAATGAATTTGAAACGTCCTCCCCGTGCCTCAGCAGGGCGTCAAACGAGAAGTACTGTATTAATATCCCAACAGACTTCTGGCTCCTTTTTCATCTTCCTGCTATAACCAGAACTTGTGCGCAAGCCGTGCAGGCTCTATTCTTTTTAGAGTGCAACAAATGAACTTCAACCCCTCTTGAGAAGTGAGTAAAGAGGCAGCCCCAGGACACAGAGACAGTGGAATGAGGCTGCGGTGACTTATCACCCAGGAACCCACTAGCTGAGTAACTTTGGACAAAGCCCCAAGCAAAGATAACTGTTTAAATGGCTGCGGCAGCGGAAAAATCAGTTTGGTTGATTGATGTCCTGGGTTTCTAGTTAGTGGGTGGCTTCCAGCCACGGCTCTGCCTCAGCTCCCAGAATTACTCCAATAAGTGATTTGCTCATCCCTAACTCTTCCCAGGAGGCAGGGGAGGGGGATGAATCAGCTCTCTCCAAGCCTGATTGGGATTTAATGGGGGCCAGTGGGTATTTGTGCACTGGGTGGTGTGGGGAGAGGAGAAGCAGATCTGTCAGGCTTGGCAGATGTATCTGGCTCCTGCCTGGGGGTGTGGAGGAGAAAATAAAATAAGGAAAGAACTGATTGCAGAGTGAATATTTTTCAATTATTTGAAAAGAATGTGAATCAGATGTTTCATAAAGGCTGTTTTTCTAACCACATCTTAGTCACTGAACACTAGATTTGTCAAGGATGGTCTCCAGATTGAAGAACAGTAATGGGTGGTTTGGGAGGTTTTCTCAAGGGGTCTAACTCAGTAGGCGGTATCTAGGATAACTGGAAGACAACAAGCTATGCAATTAGCCAGACCTGGGTTCAGATACTGGCTCTGCCATTGGCTGCCTATGGGACCTGGATCAAGTTGTTTAATCTTTTTGAAACTCAGTTACGTCATCTGTAAAATGGGATAATAATAACAATACTTACTCTTCCAGCTATCTGCTCCTGTATAAAGAAAAAAACATGTTAACAGTTTGTGGCATAATAAAACAACCATTTTATTATACTCATAGATTCTTAGGTCTGGAATTCAGACAGGACATAACACATATGTCCTGTTCCTGCTGCATGAAATCTGGGGCCTCAAATGGGAAAACCTAAATGGCTGGAGGTTGTAATAACCTGGAAGTTATTATTCACTCACATTGTTCTGGGCTGAGGTGACTCAAAGGCTGGGCTCATCTGGAACAGTGACTGGATTATTCAATGGGGTAGAGGCCTCCTAAAAACTCAAAATCTGGCTTAATCTTTTGAGTTCCCCAAATACAACCAGCTTTTCCAGGGATCAACTCAGGATGCATACATTCTCCTGTCATGTGTATGCTCTGTGGTATAAAGAGAACAGATTTAAGGGTTCTCATTAGACCTGTGAAGTAATGAGTTCTTTCTCAATAGTTATATTTAAGCACAGGCTTCAGAGAGATGTTGTGCAAGAGATTTAAGTATTGGATAATGTGATCTTCAAGGACCCTTAAAGCCTTGATCGCTACTTGTAATCTTGTAGCTGTTAAAAAAAATCTAAGTGTGGTATTGTCTCAATTTCCTCATCTTCAGAAGAGGGTATAAAGTAATGATTTCAGAGGATCCTTCCTGCTTGGTAACTACAACTGTTTTGTCAACAGCCTCCTTGTTGATAGATTCAAAGGGCCCTTTTCAGTCTTTATCTTGACTGATACCCCACAAGTATTTTACACTGCTAATTACTCTCTATTTCTTCACTCACTCACTTTCTGGACCTTCCAAGACAAAGGACTCTCCTCTGTCTCTCTGAGCACTCCTCTCATGCTCCTTCATGGGCCCCTTTTCCTTAAATGGGCTCCCTATTTTCTTCTCTCTCTTGACACGCTCTCATTCACCACCACAGCTTCTATACCCACTAGATGCTTATGCATCAGTCAGAACTCTCGTTTGAAAGATGTAGAAAGCCTGATCAAACATAATCTAGGAACTAAGGAAAGTATTGGTTCACACCATTGAAAAGTCCAGAGACTGAGAACAGATTGCCCAGGGGCTTAATTTCCCCTGGACCCACTCATTCCCAACATCCCTCAGTTCTGCTTCCTCCCTTGCTGACATATTTTCAGGGAGCTCTTTCTTCAGGGGAGGAAGATGGCAGCAGCACCTTCAGATCTTACTTCTATTAGATTAACTCCAACTGGAAAGAAAGTGTGTCTCCCCAAGATGATGGGACAGAAGTATTGGATGGACCTCATTCTCATTGGCTAAATTCAGTTACAAATCTAACCCTGAACCAATCCCTGTGGCCAGGAGGAATGGAACGATAATTAGTTGAGTTTACCCAAGGCCCACTTGTAGAGTTGAAAGTGGGTTAGTGCCTCTCATGAGGTCCAGAGTTGGGGATGGGTTGCCAGAAGTAAACAAATGTTGAGTGGCAAAAACAACAGATGCCAAGTACAACTGAAGACTTCCAAATCTATCCTTAAGCCCAAGATCCTTCTCTTAACTTTAGACCCATGTGACAAATTGCCTTCTGACATCTCCACTTGAATGTTTCACAAGTATCCCAAACTCTACATGTTCCAAACAATACTCACTTCCCCTAGATCTTCTCATCCATTTAAATTCACCCTGGTAGTGAATGACATCACCTTATACCAAGTTACCTAATCCAGAAACTTCAGTGTCATACTTAACTCCTTCCTTTCCCCACCCTCACATTGAATCAATCACCACATCGTCTTGATTCTAGCAAACTGTTAAAAGTATGTATGTATATTGTAATCCCTAGAACAACCACTAAAAACCCTATACAAAGAGACATAGTAAAATAAAAATGGAAGAATTTAAATGGAACACTAAAAAGTATTCAAAAGATCACACACCTGGTTTCAGGACTTAATGAAGCTCAGTTTCTTGATGTCTCATCACAGAAAGAATTCAGTGAGAGACAAAGTGATAGGTAAGAAGCGGATTTATATAGAGAGAAACACACTCCACAGACAGAGTGTGGGCCATCTCAGAAGGTGAGAAAGGCACCAGTGTATGGGGTTGTCAGTTTTTATAGGGCTGGGTAATTTCATAGACTAATGAGTGGGAGGAGTATTCCAGCTCTTTCAGGAAGGGGTGGGGATTTCCAGGAATTGGGCCACCACCCACTTTTTGATCCTTATGGTTGGCCTTGGAACTGTCATGGTGCCTGTGGGTGTGGCATTTAGCTTGCTGATGTGTTAAAGTGAGGGGGGTGTATACTGAGGCTCAAGGTCTGGTGGAAGTCGAATTGTCCGCCATCTTGGACCCATTTGGTTCTAATCAGTTTATGTCATGTCCTCGGGCTATGTCATTCTTTCAAAGGTTGTGCCCTGCCCCCTTCCCTGCTGTTTCACAGTGGTTAGGACTCTGTGCTCTCACCACCCAGGTTCAATCACAAGCCGCATGGCATGACCAAAAAAAACAAAAAACAAACAAACAAAAATAACTGCTAAATAATCCATTGGTCAAAGAGGAAGTCTCAAGGCAAATTAGAAAATTTTGAAATGAAGGAAAATGAAGCTACATCTCAAAATTTATGGGATATAACTAAAACAGTGTTTAGGGGGAAACTGTACATTATTAAATGCATATATGTGGGAAAAAAAGGTGTCAAGCCAACAATCTAAGATTCCACCTTAAGAAACTAGAAAAAAAAAGAGGAGCAAAATAAACCCAAAGCAATCAGAGGGAAGGAAATAATAAAGGTAGAAATAAAAATAAAGAATAATAAAAAATAAAGATGGATATAATGATATAATAATTAAGGCCAGAAATCAATGAAATTGAAAATAAGAAAAATAGAGAAAATTGATCAAACCAAAAGATGCTTCTGTAAAAATATCAATAAAATTGATAAATCTCTAGCCAGACTAACAACGAATAAAAGGGAGGAGACAATTAACAATATCCAGAGTGAAGCAGAGAATAGCACTACCGACCCCACAGGCATAAATGGATAATGAGAAAATACTATGAACAACTCTATACACTTAAATTCAACAACTTAGCTGAAATGGACCAATTTCTTCAAAGCCACAAACTACCAAAACTCACGCAAGAAGAAATAGATGACCTTAATACTCTTATGCCTAAGAAATCAAATAAGTAGTTAAAAACATTCTGAACAATATGACTCCAGGCTCATATGGTTTCAAAAACTATTAGCAAATCACACATATACATCTATATATAATATATGTGTACACACACACAGGCACACAACCACACAGTAGATCTTCACCAAGTGAGGTTTATCTTGGGAGTACAATGCTCATTCAACATTTGAAAATCAATGTAATCCACAATACTAGCATAGTAAAGAAGAAAACCACATGATCATATTAACTAACACAGAAAAAGTAATTAAGCCACACCCAAAATCCACCTGTGACTTTTTTAAGGCTCTCAGCAAACTAAAATTAGAAGGGAGCTTCCTTAACTTGATAAAGGGTATCTACAAAAAACTACAGCAAATGTCATAGTGGTGAAAGATTAAATGCTTTCCCTGAGACTAGGTGTAAGGCAAGAAGGTCCATTCTCACTATTCCTATTCAACATTGTACTGTAAGCCTTTGAAAAACGGCAAGTAAAAGAAATAAAAGGCATTTAAATTGGAAAGGAAGGAATAAAACTATCACTATTCACAGACAATAGGATTATCTATATAGGAAATTCCAAAGAATATACAAAAAGAAAAAGCTTCTAGAACTAATGGGTAAGTTTGGCAAGGTCACAAAATATAAGGTCAATATGTAGATTATTATTAATCATATTTCTATATACTACCAGTAAACAACTAGAAACTGAAGTTTTAAAAATAGTACTATTTACAATAAATCCTTAAAAAGTAAAATATTTAGGCATAAACCTAACAAAACATGTATGGGATCTGTATGCTGAAAATTCCAAAACACTGAAGACCGAAATAAATGGAAAGGTATACCATGTTCACTGATTAAAAGACAATATAGTTATCAATTATCCCCAAACTAACTGCAGCAGGAATTTTTCTGTAGATAAAGACAAGATGATTCTAAAATTTATATGAGTATGCAAAAGAACTAGAAGAGTAAAAACAATTTTGATGAAGAAAACAATGTTGGAGGGCTCACATCACCCAATTTTAACATTTATTATAAAGCTACAGTAATAAAGATATAGTGGTATTAACAAAAGGACAGACACATAGATCAATAGAACAGAATAGAGTATAGAAGAGGGAGCCACATAAATATGGTCAATTGCTTTTCAACAACATTACAAAAGCAATTCAGTGGAGAACAGATAGTCTTTTCAACAAATAGTGTTGGAACAACTGGACATTCACATGCAAAAATAAATAAATACGCAACTAGAGAAAGCCTGCACACAGCAATGAAGACCCAATGCAGCCAAAAATAAATAATAAATAAATAAATAAATAAATAAACCTTAACTTGTACCTCACATCTTATACAAAAATTAACTCAAAATGATCACAGAAGAATGTAAAACATAAAACATTTCAAAGAAAACACAAGGGGCTTCCCTGGTGGCGCAGTGGTTGGGAGTCCGCCTGCTGATGCAGGGGACGCGGGTTCGTGCCCTGGTCCGGGAGGATCCCATGTGCCGCGGAGCGGCTGGGCCCGTGAGCCATGGCCGCTGGGCCTGCGCGTCCGGAGCCTGTGCTCCGCAATGAGAGAGGCCACAGCAGGGAGAGGCCCGCATACCACACACACAAAAAAAAGAAAACACAAGAGGGACTTTCCTGGTGGCACAGTAATTAAGAGTCAGCCTGCCAATTCAGGGGACACAGGTTTGATCCCTGGTCCAGGAAGATCCCACATGCCGCAGAACAACTAGGCCCATGCACCACAACTACTGAGCCTGCGCTCTAGAGCCCACGTGCCACAACTACTGAAGCCTGCGTGCCTAGAACGCATGCTCTGCAACAAGAGAAGCCACTGCGATGAAAAGCCCGTGCACCGCAATGAAGAGTAGCCCTTGATCGCCGCAACTAGAGAAAGCCCGCACGCAGCAACAAAGACCCAACACAGCCAAAAATAAATAAATAAAATAAATAAATTTCTTAAAAATAAAAAGAAAACATAAGAGAAATGTTCTTAATCTTCAGTTAAGCAAAGAGTTCATTTATATGATACCAAAAGCATGATCCATTAAAAATTACTTTTAAGGATTGGGGCTTACCTGGTGGCGCAGTGGTTGAGAGTCCACCTGCCGATGCAGGGGACACGGGTTCGTGCCCCGGTCCGAGGAGATCCCACATGCCGCGGAGCGGCTAGGACCGTGAGCCATGGTTGCTGAGCCTGCGCATCCGGAGCCTGTGCTCCACAATGGGAGAGGCCACAACATTGAGAGGCCCGCATACCGGAAAAAAAAAAAAAAAAAATTACTGATAAGGATAGAAAGCCAGAGATAAACCCATGCACATATGGTCACCTTATTTTTGATAAAGGAGGCAAGAATATACAATGGAGAAAAGACAGCCTCTTCAATAAATGGTGCTGAGAAAACTGGACAGCTACATGTAAAAGAATGAAATTAGAACACTCCCTAACACCAACACCATACACAAAAACAAACTCAAAATGGATTGAAGACCTAAATGTAAGGCCAGACACTATAAAATTCTTAGAGGAAAACATAGGCAGAATACTCTATGACATAAATCACAGCAAGATCCTTTTTGACCCACCTCCAAGGGAAATGGAAATAAAAACAAAAATAAACAGATGGGACCTAATGAAACTTAAAAGCTTTTGCACAGCAAAGGAAACCATAAACAAGACGTAAAGATAACCCTCAGAATGGGAGAAAATATTTGCAAATGAAGCAACTGACAAAGGATTAATCTCCAAAATTTACAAGCAGCTCAATATCAAAAAAAAACCAAACAACCCAATCCAAAAATGGGCAGAAGACCTTAATAGACATTTCTCAAAAGAAGATATACAGATTATCAACAAACACGTGAAAGGATGTTCAACAACACTAATCATTATAGAAATGCAAATCAAAACTACAATGAGGTATCACCTCACACCAGTCAGAATGATCATCATCAAAAAATCTACAAACAATAAATATTGGAGAGGGTGCAGAGAAAAGGGAACCCTCTTGCACTGTTGGTGGGAATGTAAATTGATATAGCCACTATGGAGAACAGTATGGAGGTTCTTTAAAAAACTAAAAATAGAACTACCTTATGACCCAGCAATCCCACTACTGGGCATATACCCTGAGAAAACCATAATTCAAAAAGAGTCATGTACTACAATGTTCATTGCAGCTCTATTTACAATAGCCAGGACATGGAAGAAACCTAAGTGTCCATCGACAGATGAATGGATAAAGAAGATGTGGCACATGTATACAATGGAACATTACTCAGCCATAAAAAGAAACAAAATTGAGATATTTGTAGTGAGGTGGATGGACCTAGAGTCTGTCATACAGGGTGAAGTACGTCAGAAAGAGAAAAACAAATACCATATGCTAACACATATATATGGAATCTAAAAAAAAAATGGCTCTGGAAAACCTAAGGGCAGGACAGGAATAAAGACATAGATGTAGAGAATGGACTTGAGGACATGGGGAGGGGGAAGTGTAAGCTGGGACAAAGTGAGAGAGTGGCATGGACATATATACACTACCAAATGTAAAATAGATAGCTAGTGGGAAGCAGCCGCATAGCACAGGGAGATCAGTTCGGTGCTTTGTGACCACCTAGAGGGGTGGAATAGGGAGGTTGGGAGAGAGATGCAAGAGGGAGTGGATATGGGGATACATGTATATGTACAGCTGATTCACTTTGTTAAAAAGCAGAAACTAGGGCTTCCCTGGTGGCGCAGTGGTTGAGAGTCCGCCTGCCAATGCACGCGGGTTCGTGCCCCGGTCTGGGAGGATCCCGCGTGCCGTGGAGCGGCTGGGCCCGTGAGCCATGGCCGCTGAGCCTGCGCGTCCGGAGCCTGTGCTCCACAACGGGAGAGGCTGCAACTGTGAGAGGCCCGCGTACCGCAAAAAAAAAAAAAAAAAAAAGCAGAAACTAGCACACCATTGTAAAGCAGTTTTACTCCAATAAAGATGTTTAAAAAAATTACTGATAAATTGGACTTCATGAAAATTTTAAATGTTTGCTCTGGCAAGAGAATGAAAAAACAAACTACATATGGGGAGAAAATATTGCAAAACATATATTTTGTAAAGGACTTGTATTCAAAATGTACAAAGAACTCTAAAAATTCAACAATAAGAAGACAAAAACATAGGCCAGATATTTTAACAGCTACTTTGCCAGAAAAGATCTATGAATAGTAAATAAGCATATGAAAAGATGCCCAACATCAATAGCCTCTATGGAAATGCAAATTAAAACTGTATTGAGATACCATTATACACCTATTAGAATAGCTACAATGAAGGAAGGAAAAACCCAACAATACTAACTACTGATGAAGACTCAGAGCAACTGGAACTCTCATACATTATTGGTGGGAAGGAAATGGTACAGCCACTCTGTCCCTCAACGACTGATAACTGAACTGTGGATCATACTACCACTAAGCAATAAAAAAGATGGAAATGTTGATACACATAACAATACAGATGTATTTCAGAAGCATTATGCTGAATGAAAAAAGTCAGTATCAGAAGGTTATATCCTGTATCATCTCATTTATGTGACATCTATGTGGCAAAATTACAGGGACAAAGAAGAGATCTGTGGTTGTCAGGAGTTTCTGGTTTTGAGGAAAGGTTTGTCTATAAAGGTGCAGCATGAGGAAACTTGGGAGGGATGATGGAACTGTTCTGTATTCTGATTCTGGTTGTGGTTATATAAAAATTACATGTATTAAATGTCATAAAACAGTATATCAAAAAAGTCATTGCCATTCTATCTAAATTTGTTAAAGCTTCAATAACAGAAAACTGTAGAGCAATGTCTACAAAATTCCAAACCAAAACCCTATAATTTTATACCCAGCCATGTTCATTTTTATGAATGAAATGGCAACACACAGACATTATCAATGTGAGTTCAGGAAACACAGGAGCAATAAGACATTCTTGAAAATAGTACTTATTTATGAAATCCAGCCAACAAAGAGATAAATCAAAATAAAAAATTCAGGAAACAAAAAAACTAGTGGTGAGCACAGAATTATTTAAATATGTAATTAAGATTAAACAGCTCCAGTAATAATTATGATTGATTGCCAAAAAAGACATCAACTTTCTAAATCTTGACAATATAAAAATAACAAAAATTTGTAAGTTTGGGAAGAGAAAATAAAAAGAATTATAAGGGTGCTAATGCCATCATGTTTCATAACAGGGAGTAATTCCATACTCTCTAGAATAAAAACATAACTACAAACTAATTTCTTATATTTTATAATTTTTTTCTTAACCTTAAAGTCATTTTTTAAAGCTTCTTATTTTGAAACAATTTTAGAATTATAAAAAAGTTGAAAACAATAATACAGAGAATGTGGTATGCCCTTCATTAGTTTACATGACCACAGTACAATGATCAAAACCATTAAATCAGCACTGATATAACACTACTAAGGGAACTATAGACTTTATTAAAATATCACCAATTTTCCCACTGATGTCCTTTTTCTGGTTCAGAATCCAATCCAGGATCCCACATTGCATTTAATTGTTTATCTGGACTTCCCTGGTGGCGCAGTGGTTAACAATATGCCTGTCAATGCAGGGGGACACAGGTTCGAGCCCTGGTCTGGGAAGATCCCACATGCCACAGAGCAACTAAGCCCGTGCACCACAACTACTGAGCCTGCGCTCTAGAGCCTGCGAGCCACAACTGCTGAGCCCTTGTGACACAACTACTGAAGCCCGTGTGCATAGAGCCCACACTCCGCAACGAGAAGCCACTGCAATGAGAAGCCCGCGCATCACAACAGAGTAGCCCCCGATCGCCACGATAGAGAAAGCCTGCACACAGCAATGAAAACCCAATGCAGCGTAAATAAGTAAATAAATATAATTGTTATATCTCCCTAATAATTCCCTTAGAGTGATCATTAAGAAATAATATCCCTTGGGTGAAGAAAAATTACTCGAAAGTCAGCAGTTACTTCAATTTCACTTCAGTTTCTTTTTTTCTTCAAATTCAGGTAAAGTTAAATTATACTTTTATTTAAAACACTATTGCAATAACACCAGTGTCACATGAGTTGAATGATTAATATCTCAATGTTCATCAGGAAAAAAAAAAAGCTGATCAAGATGCTGAGATGCTCTCTGAAAATACTTATTAGCCAGAAAATAGCACAATGCCCAGGGACTATTGCAGGTGATGGGAAAACTTTGAAAAGTTTTCAGCACAGGAGTGATCAGATTTGTGTATTTCACAACATAACCTGTGGCTGCCATGCAGAGGATGAATTAGAGAGCTAAACCTGGAGGAGGCGAGTTGGGAGGCTGTTATAATAAAACAGGTAGACAATTAGGAATCCATTTGACTCTAAGTAACAGAAAATCCAAATAATGGTGGCTTACACAAAAGACGGGTTTATTCTTCTCATAAGAAAATCAAAGGTCAGCAGTTACTGCTGTTAAATATTTCACCAAGGATCCAGGCAGTTTTTGTTTATTTGTCTTTTTGTTCTGTTACATTGGCTTTTATCTTCATGGTTGTCACTTCATGGTTCAAGATGGCTCCCACAGCTCCAAACATCACATCCACGTTCAAAGAAAGAAAAACTCAGGACAGATATAAGGCTCTACTTCTATTTCTTTTACCTCCAGGAGACTTTTGCTTTCATCTCCTTGGTCAGAACTGTGTCTTCGAAGTGCAAAAGAGGCTCAGAAAGTGAGTAATCTGAGATTACACACATTATAGATGCAAACAAAATCATGATGGTTTTAGAATGGAAGAAGGAAGAAATGTATATGTTGGATAAGCAATTAACAATGTCTATCAGACAGGTATGAGTTTAAGAGCCCCAAACTATGTCAGTGAATGGGGCCTGGAGGTGAGCAGATACATCTGAGCAATATAGAAGACAGGAAGGGCAGAACTTGGTGACTGACTGGCTATCAGTTATGAGATAGAGAGAGGAATGAAGGATGCCTCTCAGGTTTCTGAGTTGGTAGAAAAGGAGGATGGGGATGCTTGGACTGAAGGGGAAAATTCTACCCGCTATTTACTTGGGGCTCCAGATATACTGAACAACATTAAGAAAGTGTTCCTTGATTAATTTTAAGTAAAAATCAAACATCCACCATCTAATAAGCAGATACAATAGACTAGGCATGGTACCAAATGTTTTATATGCATTATCTCATTTAATCTTTATAACAACTCAGTGAGTTTGTTCTGTTTTGGTCATTGGAATACCACCAGTGTCCAGAAAATCACCTGACACATAATAGGTGCTCTAAAAATATTGAACAAAGGAAGAAAGAAGAGAAAAATCTGAGGTTCAGAGAAGTTAAATGGCTTGCCTAACCTGAGGTCATACATCTGTAGAATGGAAGAGCCAAGCGTTCAGCTTAGCTCTGTGCTTTTCTACCACGGTTCACAATCTTTCTGTTAAAAAAAGTTATGAAACTCCCATTTCTTCAGAGAAAATGGAACCACTGGGAAAACTGGAATCTTTCCATGACACTGCGTGATCCAGCTTTCAATGCCTCCCTAATCCAGTCTCCTGTCACTCTCCCCACCTTGTTGCACTCAGGTCACTTTGCTCCATTCAGCGGCTCCTAGGTCAAGTTCCCCAGATCCCCCAGGATCTCTTAACACCACCTACCCCTTTTCTATAGCACTTCTTGGAGCCTATGACTAAAAAGATATTGGAATGATTATGTTTATTGTCTGAACTCATGCTAGAATGTAAGCTCCATGAAGGCAAAGTATCTGGCTCATTCACTCTATTTATCCCCGGTCTTCAGCACAGTGTCTGGCACAGAGTAGGTGCTCAGTAAGCATTTTATGCCTGAAGGGATAGATAAATGAACGTGATGGATAGATGGATATAATGGATGGATGAATGTAATGGATGGATGAATGAATAAACAGATAGATGGGTGGATCTTAGAGCTGAGTAGCCAGATGCGATGGATGGATGGATGGGACGGACGGACGAGAGGCATTCTCTAGACCACTATCCCTGAGGCTTCTCATCTCATATTCCCAGGTTTCCTGGCAGGCTGCCTCCTGCTACAGCTTTTGATTACTCCTCCTTCCTTTGCTGGCAAAGACTGCCTGGTTGGATCTTACCTGGGCCCACACTGCTGGGAAAGTAGCCAAAAGAATCCAGATCTGACTTGGGTGTGCGGCAGCAAGAGGCTGCGGGCTGATGTGAATATATCCTCTCCCTGGGGAGAAGGTGGCCTCAAGGCAATTATGCAGCAGAAAGGGCTCTGGAAGTAAATCTGTCTTGCACAAACAGGTTAGAGTTAAATTTGACCTGAGCCATGAATCATACTGTCAGTCTCCCATTCAACCGCATCACTGAGCCAGCGAACTTTGTGAGTGCTACTCTTTATATAGATACAAGTATATGTATTTATAAGAGGTATGTGCGCAACTGAAGCATTCTGATTAATTGTATCCTTGGTGAGAAAGACTTTATTTCATCACTCCTTCTTTTGTGTTTAGTCAAAGCTGGTTCGAGGATGTGGAGATGAAGGCCCTTGAAGGACTGGAAGTGCCAGGAGTGGGAGGAGAGAGCGATTCATTCAGCAAACATTTCCTGATACCCGACTCTGGGAGGAGTGCTTGGGAATGGGAGTGCGGTGTTGGAGGGTATGAAAGTTAATAAGATGTGCTTTTCGCCCCCATGTTATTCAAAGTCTGGTGGGGCTGCTGACTGACAGGAGGAAGGAGAGTGGGTGGTGAAGGATTTAGATTCTGAAATCAAATAGATGGAGATTCAAATACCAGCCTCATCATGTACTTGCTGCGTGACCTTGGCAAGTTATTTAAAGTCTCTGAGCCCAAGCTCTCACTTCTATGAGTAAATATAGATATATTCTGTCTTCTGGAGTTTGTGTGAATCTGGAATAAGACAATGAATGTAAAGCCTGGCACAGAGTAAACACTCAAGAATCATCGTCATTATCGTCATAACTAAAGCTTTTTCAGTGTTCATTATGTGCCAGGGACAAAAAGCACTTATATGTAGTAACTCACTACTGCTACTACTACTACTACTACTACTACTACAGAGGGATATTATTATTCCCATTCCCACACTCCCCCCATTTTTCAGATGAAAAAAAGTGTGACATAAAGACTTGCCCAAAGTCATACTTCTACTGACTGGTGGAATCAGGCCTTGAACTCAGAAAACAAACCCCGATCCAGAGGGTCACAGATCCACCCCAGAATTCCTTTAGCACCCTCCTGGTATCCTTTTCTTAACTGTGATGATCCCCCTGGCCCAACCTTATGGACAGAGGGAAACTGCTTCTTTGATCCTTAGTTACTGTGGAGTGTCAGGTATTTTATATATAGGAGGTACAGTGCTGCATAGTGTTTATGGATTGAATCCATGCTCTTCTCTTATGTTGAAGGAAAGATTCGTAACAATAGTAATCAGATGAACAATCTAACTTGAGTTCATGGGGAGGGGAGGGGTCCTGAGGGGCTGGGCGGTAGCTGGGAACTGCCTGACCCCGTAGGCACTCCAGGAGGAGGGAGGGAGAGAAGGAGGGAGGATGCTCAAACAGCTGGCAGCACCCCACCCCATCACCGTGCCTAATTCACTTCAGAACCAGAATGTACTCCTCTCCTTGTCTCAGTGTCCACACCATAGCACTCACCTCCTGACACTAAGCCATGGTCTGGAGGGTCTCATGTTCCATCCAACCCAAGGAGCTTATCAGCTTATTCTTTTTTTTATTATTTTATAAATGTATTTATTTTTGGCTGCATTGGGTCTTTGTTGCTGCGTGCGGGCTTTTCTCTAGTTGCAGCGAGAGGGGGCTACTCTTCGTTGTGGTGTGCGAGCTTCTCATTGAGGTGGCTTCTCTTGTTGCAGAGCACGGGCTCTAGGCGCACGGGCTTCAATAATTGTGGCACATAGGCTCAGTAGTTGTGGCTCGTGGGCTCTAGAGCACAGGCTCAGCAGTTGTGGTGCATTGGCTTAGTTGCTCCGTGGCATGTGGGATCTTCCCAGACCAGGGCTCAAACCCGTGTCCCCTGCATTGGCAAGCAGATTCTTAACCACTGCGCCACCAGGGAAGTCCCAGCTTATTCTTTTAAACAATGACAGGGCTCTCCAGGTCCCACCCCAGTCCAACAGAAACCAAACCTGTGGGGGTAGGACCCAAGCATTGGTATTTTTCTTAATCCCTACCCCACCTCCACCCCCGCCACTACCCATAACAATTTCCACTCCCCTTGAGTGGTTAACTCTCACTGGCCTTTTCAGTCTCACTTCCTCCAGGAAGACTTCCTGCTGTCATTCCATAACTCTTAGTCAGGTGCATCTCCTCTGAACTCCCGCAGCACACTTTGTGTCTACAGTATTCACACTTATTACCTTGGTGAAGTTGCACATTTACTATCTCTTCCTCTCTGAACCTTGAGTGTTACATCCATATTGTGTCTTATTATAGGCACGTGTCTCTCGAGTCTATACAAAGGCCAACCCATTGTAAAAGAGCTATAGTACCTGTGGAAGAAATGAGTGACCGAACATTGAGGATGCTTCTGGCTTTCTGCTCTTAAAAATAACAGGGAACATCTCCATAAATATGCCTTTTCTTTTTTTTTTTTAATTTATTTTTGGCTGCATTGGGTCTTCATTGCTGCACGTGGGCTTTCTCTAGTTGTGGCAAGTAGGGGCTACTCTTCTTTGCGGTGCGCGGGCTTCTCTTTGCAGTGGCTTCTCTTGTCGCGGAGCACAGGCTCTAGGCGCGCGGGCTTCAGTAGTTGTGACTCACAGGCTCTAGAGCGCAGGCTCAGTTGTTGTGGCACACGGGCTTAGTTGCTCCATGGCATGTGGGATCTTCCCAGGCCAGGGATCGAACCCACGTACCCCACATTGGCAGGCGGATTCTTAACCACTGCGCCACCAGGGAAGCCCCAATATGCCTTTTCTTGTGTTTTAGAATATTTCCCTAGAAGTAGGGCTACTGGAACAGGGGCATAAAGAGTCATGTGTCTCTTGTTATAGGCATATGTGTCTCACTCCACACTTTTCTCTTCCCCCTTCCTAATAAGACCCAGAATGTGTCACTCATAGAGTTTAGATGGGATTGACCCAACCCTCAATCCCTTGAGTAAATCTCTAGTTTAGTCCAATCAGGATATCCTACTGCCTTCACCCACCAACTGCCACACACAGTGATGGATTCAGGGATGATGATCACATGATCAAAGCCAGGCCCATCAGGGCCAACCAGACTCAGATCCACTGAATTTTCGAAATTCAGCACAGGCTCTAGGCGTGCGGGCTTCAGTAGTTGTGGCACGCGGGCTCAGTGGTTGTGGCTTGTGGGCTCTAGAGCACAGGCTCAGTAGTTGTGGCGCACGGGCTTAGTTGCTCCGCGGCATGTGGGATCTTCCTGGACCAGGGCTGGAACCCATGTCCCCTGCATTGGCGGGCGAATTCTTAACCACTGAGCCACCTGCAGGGAAGTCTTTGTTTCATCCCCTTATCTACTCTGCTTCTTCACTTGTTTGTCCAAGAGCTTTACTCACACAGAGCACTTTAAGTTTTGTCAACATGAATACAGACTTGGGAGCCGCAGGAAGCAGGCAAGAGGCTTGCTGCGCACCTTCTGGGCAACCTCATCGGTTCTTGTTTTCTCTGTCCCTCTTAGGAGCAGAATATATTCCTCTCCCTGTCTGTACAGCAGCATAGGAACCTCCTTAGGTGGTTTAAACATGCCTTGATAAGGGCAAGTATGTGTCTGTCATCCTCCGCAGACTTATCGAAGTATTTATTTCCATACAAAACACAGGGGAAAAAATGAAAAGAAAAATGTTCTTCCAGGCTTTTAACATCTATAAGGACAGGGATTAATGCTGCCTCATTTTATAGGTGAGAAAACCGAGGCTAAAAGAAATACAATAATTTGTTTGCTGTCCAACACGAACTACCTACTGACCCTGATCTTGCAGCACGTCTTGCTCCAGTGCCTTCCCTCATGCTGTTCCCTGTGCTTCTCACGACACCACATTCTCCCATTCTCCCGGTATCTGCTGCACAAATAGACCTTAACCCATCCTTCAACCTGCAGAACAGCACTCAGCCTGTAAAAGCTGGAGAGTTCCGGCACAGACACACAGCCCCGTCAGCATGAAAGGTAGGAAAACGTGACCTTGAGACCGGTTCCTCCAGCACTCCCAACGCCCCACCTTGAGAACAAGGAGCCTGGAGCAGCCCTCAAGTGGGGCACAGCTCCCTGGGGCCTGGGCAGGGATCAGCCTGTACCAAGGCTGACGACTGACTCATCCACCCAGATCATTCCCATTTTCTCAGGGCACGCAGTTCCTGAGGCAGAGCTGAAAATTCTCCACTGCTTTATTGTGTGACTGTTCTTGGGGGCGGGGGCTTTGTGTAGATTTCTGAAAAGCAATTATGCTTATTACTGGTTAGGATTTCAGAAACCTTCTATGTTTGCTGAATGCATTAATTTGCAGCCCTTTCCATCACTCATGTTTCCTGACAGCCCCATTTTGCAGGTGGAAAAATATGCAGATGGAGAGCAGTGGAGAAAGGCTGTAACAAGAAATCAAAGACGGAAGAGAAATTCAAAGATGGAAAGAGAGCTTCCTGACGACATCATCAGTGCTTGTAGAGTTCCCAGGCCCTCACCTGGGAGATTTCAGTTATATTAGCCAATATATCCTCCCTTTTACTTAAAATGGCTCGAGTTGAATTTCTCTCACTTGAAATCACAAGTCTTCTGACTATTATGCCTCTTGTATGTGTCTCTTAAAAAAAAGTGTATATATACACACACACACACATATACACACTAAATGTTAATATAATGTATATAACATTTTAGTTTGTTTTACAAAATAAAGTCTCATTTAAAAAAATTGAAACAAGAAAAGCAAAAGAAAAAAATAAAATAAAGAATTGAAACCATACAGAACTATATAATGTATAGAGCTGGGATGAAGCATAACCAATGAAGCACATGCGCTTCCTCTGCACCCTCCCAAATTCCCACTACAATTAAAGTAAAGAGATAAAAGAGACGGCCCACCGGGTGGAGAGAATGAGGGAGAAGAGAACAGCAATAAAACATAGACGTTATGCAACAAATGGGCAAATGGTGACGGACTCAGCCAACCTAAGAAAACTGAACCCTGTGCAAGGCAGTGGAGAAGCAGAAAAGCCATCAAATTTATGCTCTGGATTCCCCCAAAGGCTCAGGAATTGGAGGTGTCATGGGCCTCTTAAAATAGGGTACAGATAGGGCAGGAAATGGCAAGATTGTAAAAAGTCTGTAAAAGAAGTGACTAGACCTCTGGGCGAGGACCCCTAGTCAGGCAGATTAGAGGGTGTCTTTCAGGCTTGAAGCAAGAGACTCTGGCCTTGGGGGGTTCCATCCAGAAATCAGGAAGAGGCTGAGTTAAGAAAGAGGTATAATCTGAAGGCTGAGGCCTCATTCTCCTCTCTACTCTGAGAGTCAGGATTTACTCCACCAGGCAGGCAACTGGAAGGTTTCTACTCTGGGAAAAATGAGCAACCTAAGAGAAAAGGCCCACAGGTACTCACAGCTGAGGTTTCCCACAGATAAACAGCCCAACCAATCAGGCCCTTCCCAATCAACACCTTTCTCCTAGGCATTATTTACATGTAAAATCGCTTACAAAGGAGGGAAGGTCGTAATTACCCACACTGTTCTGCCACTTGCTTTCTTAATCTAATAATGTACTATGGACACAGCCCATGTCTGTACACATAAGTCTTTACGTGCAATAGACTTATATATGAAGTCTTCATGTATATGAAGAGTAGGATAGTCACACAGTCTCCAAGTATCACTGCACAGGTTACTTATTTACAGAGGGAGGGGGTTCCTGTACAATGATTAATCTGATGAACACTGCTTTAACCAAAGGGTCAAATTTGACATCATGAATGAGGGCCACATGTCTTTTTATGTGATGCACTAACATTACTTCCAAGTCATTCCCACTAAAAACATACTTCTTGAATCTAACCAGAAGGAAACAGACAAATCCAGAGTGTGAGATAGCCTCCTAGACTCTTCAAAAAGATCAATATTATGGGAGGGGGGAAATGAACTGTTCTAGATTGAAGGCAACTAAAGAGATTTGACAACTAAATGTAGGGGAATTCTAGATTGGAAAGACACTAGCTAAAAAGGAACTTTGGGGGACAGTTGGAGAAATTTGAATATAGAATGTAAATTTGAATATATAATGTATAGAATGTATTAATGAATGTACTAATGTCAAATTTCCTGAATGTAGTGCAAATATGGCAAAATATTAGCAATTGGTGAAACTGGGTAAAGGACGTATGGGGGTTCAGTGTACTTTTCTTGCCAGTCGTCAGTAGCCTTGAAATTTTTCAAAATAAAAAGCTGATGGTTAAGGGAGTTGGCTCTGGAGTCTGATCTACACAATCCATTTGGGAAGGTGACTCAACTTTTCCAAGCACCTTCTCTGTCAAAGGGTGATAATAATAGAACCTACCTCATGAGCCTGTTGAATTAAATGAGATGATGCCTGCAAAGTGCTTATCAGAGTTGCTGACATAGTAAATGTCAACTGTCATTATCATCTGCCTCCCTCTTTTTAATGGATACATAATTCCATTGTCTTGAGTTTCTCTTGATTTGACAGGAAAGTCATCACCCAGCTAATGAGTGCTGCTATTTTCTTGTTAGCACAAGATAAGGTGGTCACAGTTTGTACTGTCTGCTGTGTGGTGGAGCAGAAGGAGGTCTTGCTCCAACTGTTGAATTTGGGTGCTTGACTGGTGGACACCTGTAGTTGTAGAGCCCCTCACCCCACCCCCTTCGATTAATAGAAAGCCCTTTTCATCTGGGAACCCATTCAATGTGGTTTGAGTTGGGTTAACTCTGCTTCCCCTACTGCCACTGGGGTAGCCACCCACCCAGGTTCAGATAAAGCTCTTTCCTCCAAGCAACAGTGGTTACTTTAAGGATAAGCATCATCTTACACAGGGTGCTTCCTGGGAAACCTTTGCCCCCACGATCTGGAATACCTACAGTGAACCAGAAATACAGAAGTGGACAGAGCCCAGCCCTGGTCCCAGGAGACACTTGGGTCTAGAAGGGGAGACTGACAAGCTGCAGATCCAGGTCTCCAGAATCCCAGATCTCCAAAAGATCAATGCTTTTCACTTCTGTCATTTCGTCAAATGAGGCATCAGAATTGAACTTCTTAGAAACTGGCTTTATCTGCAAGGCAGAGATTCAAGGTTCTCTCCAGAAGATCTTGAAGGTAATTTCCTCCCAATTACCACTAGTTTCTTGTCAATACCATTCCCTTGGGAGGTATTAATAGAGGGGAGATTGTACCCGATGATAATGTCAGGAAACCTGCACTATTAAATAACTTCTGAAAATTCCCAAGGTTTAACGGCAATGTTTTCCTTTGAACTCCTAACTTCTTTTTTTTTTTAAAGCACTCTCCAGCTTTTTCATTTTATTGTGTTCAGACCATCCTTTGACGCAAGTGGGATAAATATAGTCATATCCGTTCCTCTGATAGCAGAGGGGGTGGTGCAGTGTCACGGGGAAAAGCATGGGCTCTGGCATCAGACTTCCTGCATTCACTCTTGGCTCTGCCAGTTAGCAGCTTTGTAATCTTGGGCCAGTGACTCTGCTTCTTTGAGCCTCAGTTCCGTCATCAATAAAATGGAGTGAAAAAGTACCTGCTTAATAACACTGTGGTAAAGCTCAAGTGAAATAATGAACGCAAGAGGAAAACCTGGTACATAGTAAGGCCTCAGTAAATGACAGCTATTATTATTATTGTTATTACCGACCATTCGGAGTGACAGAGGTAGACAAGCAATCAGGGAGAGCTGCATGTGGTGTTAGATATGGAGGTAGATACAAAGGGCCAAGAAAATTGTCCCTGCTCTCAAGGATCCCACCACTAGATTGAGGGAGAGAGGGAAAAGTGCAGTGGGAAGCAAAAAAATAATGCAAACAATTAAAAAGGAGTCCCCTATAAAATATGTTTCAAGGTAGCACTGATGCTCATACACACAGTACAGGCATTGGAGTGAGCTCCACAGAGCAAGAATGGGAACTAATTCATCTCTGGCTGGGAATCAGCCTAGAATCAAGCCCAAGGAGATGCTCAGGTGAACATAAGGACGTTTGTTACAGACAAATGTGGGTTTTTTTGTTGTTTTTTGTTTTTTTTGCAGTACGCGGGCCTCTCATCGTTGTGGCCTCTCCCGTTGCGGAGCACAGGCTCTGGACGCACAGGCTCAGCAGCCATGGCTCACGGGCCTAGCCGCTCTGCGGCATGTGGGATCTTCCCGGACCGGGGCACGAACCCATGTCCCCTGCATTGGCAGGCAGACTCTCAACCACTACGCCACAAGGGAAGCCCCAGACAAATGTGTTTTGAGAAGTGTCCTGCTACAACCTCACAGGAAAATAACGTTAGAGGTCATGGAGTTAGCCTGGTGTAGAATTCAGGTCTACCTGATGCCAAAGCTCCTAATGTTTCTATGACATCCCACTGTCTTCATTGATTTCTCTCTACCTCTTCACAAGTTCTGAAGCATAATAGCTGCTCATCCTACACTGGTGGAGAGGATGGAAGGGTGGTAGATGGTGTATGGTGGGTAGATTGTAGAGAGATGGATGGATGGTGCATGAATGGAAAGTAGAGGAGAGATGGAGAGACGGTGGGTAGATGAAAGGACGGATGGTGGCTAGATAGATGTAGAGTGGATGGATGGGTAGATGGGGGCTGGAAGAATGGTAGGTGAATGAATAGTTGGATAGTTGAAAGATGAATGGACGGTGAGGAGATGGATGGATGGCAGATAAATGGACAGAGGCACAGACTTGCTTTATACTTAAAAGCTCATGAGATATAACCTACAGGTTAAGCAGTAGCCCAGGGTAAAGTGCAACCAAGTACAGTTAGGTACTTAACAGCTCACTCTTTGTTAAAATAACAGGTACTTAATGATAGCTGATAAGTACTATAGTTCAGTACTTACTATGCACCAGAGCCTGTGCTAAGCCCTTTACAGAGATCATCTCACAAAAGTCCTGAGATCATTGTAATTATACCCATAAGGAACCAGAGCTTAGAGAGGCCTGCTCCAAGGCGCACAGCAAGTAACTGGCAGAATCAGGACTCAGACTCAGGCTGCTGAAAACTCCAAGCTCCTGTTCTTAACCTCTGGGGTCAGTTCTGTGATTGACTTTTTCTTCACAAAAAAGGCTCATAACACCAACTAGGAGTCAGGAAATATTTCCCAGGGGCGGAGACACCTGAGCTGAGTCTTAAAGGCCAGAAGAATAAAGAGCTTTCGAGATGGAAAGCACAGAGATCCTAGCGCTGAGGAGGTGTAACAGCCCTTTCTACAATGTGAGAGGGAAGCAGGAAAAAACATAAGACTGGAAAGGTAGGCTAGGACCAAATCATGGAGGGTCTTGAATGCCATAGATAGAATAATTAATGGTAATATTAGTAGCAATGAATGCTATGAGTCAAGCTCTCTGCTAAGTACTTTTACTTGTATTCTCTTATCTCATCTTCTCAAATATGTGAAACTAGTTGCTATAGTTATCCTGATTTGCAGCTGAGAAAGCTGAGCATGTGATTTAGTAACTTACTGAAGGTTATACAGCTAATAAGTGGCAAAGTCAAGACTTGAACCTAGGTCTCTCTGACTCCAAAGTTCATGCCCTGTACTGCCCTGTGTGAGCTTGAACGTTGTCCATTCCACAAGGGTTTGGACTTCATCCTGTCCAATAGGAAGACATTGAAAGCTTTTAAACAGGGAAACAACCTGAATAATGTGGGTATTAGAAATATCCCCTCCGGGACTTCCCTGGTGGCACAGTGGTTAAGAATCCATCTGCCAACGCAGGGAACAACACGGGTTCAACCCCTGGTCCGGGAAGATCCCACATGCCACGGAGCAACTAAGCCCATGGGCCACAACTACTGAGCCTGCGCTCTAGAGCCCATGCACCACAACTACTGAGCTCGCATGCCTAGAGCCCGTGCTCCACAACAAGAGAAGCCACTGCAGTGAGAAGCCCGCACACCGCAACGAAGAGTAGCCCCTGCTCGCCGCAACTAGAGAAAGCCCGTGCACAGCAATGAAGACCCAACACAGCCAAAAATAAATAAATTTAAAAAAAAAGAAAGAAATATCCCCTCTGATGATTATGCAAGTTGGACAGAGTAAGACAAAAACGGTCTCTTCTGTAAGTCCACCTTTTCTGTGTGCCTGCCTTTGCCTAGACCTGCATCTTACCTCCCAGGTCCCTGAGCCCATTTACTGGATGGGAGGCCAAGACAACTGATTTGCTGTGTGACCTTAAGCAGGACCTGACCTCACTGGGCCTCATCTTCCTTACAGGATAGGAAGGGGCTACTCAGATTCTTAGGGCTCTCTCCAGTTCTGACATTATTCTTCCCTCTGACGTTCTCTGGGATTATGTAGCTAAATGTGCCACTTTTAGCCGTTCATGACAGCCTCAAGAAAGTTGACATCTGCATTTTTTTTTTTTTTTTTTGGCACTATCATGGAGTGCCAATGGCTCTTCCTCCCAGTATAAAAGTGTTGGTTTTGGCCACTATTCAACATAAAGCTTTGTTCTCCTGACCCTCTGGTGTCATGGCTAGTTTGTCTCTACAGAATCCTCTTGAAGACACCTTTGCCTTCCAGAGCCACTAACTCCAAGGGGGAAGCTATTTATAAGCCTCTGACAGTGTATAATGGCTGACTGCGTCTAGCTGAGGGGTTGTCAGCAAGTAGCCTTAGACCGGAAATTGGTTCCCCCAATGCTCACCGAGGTGTCAACTGTCACTTCCTTGAGAACTGAAGGAAGTTTGCATTGTAGTCCAGGAACTAAACTGGGGGCAGGGAGGGTAGCTGTAAACCAAATGGTGAAGATGGCCTCTGGCTTGTGCCCTGAAGAGTACTTGAGTAGGATTAGCCCCTCAGTCTTAGTGGAAGGGCAGATACTAATGAGTGTGGGACGAGAGTATGGTGCTCACGGGTGTGGGCTTTGGAGCCAGACTGCCTGCGTTCAAAGCCCCGCTCCAGTTCTTACAGGTGATACAAACTTGAGCAAGTTACCTAACATGGCGGTGCCTCAGTTTCCCCATGTGGAAAATGTGGATATTGTGGGTTTAAGTGAGTCATTGTGTGTGAGGTCATAAGAACAGTGTTGCGCATGTAGTAATTGCTCAACAAAATGTTGGATATTATTATTATTAGGGTTTCAGGGGCCATCAGAGGCCCCACTAGCCTAAAGAAACAAGTATGCCATAAGGTTGTGATCCTCAAAGTGTGCTCCCATCCCAGCTTTACCAGCACCTTGTTAGAAATGCAGATTCTCAGGCCCCACACTGACCCACTAATCAGACTCTCTGGGGGTGGAGGCCATGGATCTGGGCTTTACAGACACTCTGGTGACAATGATGCATGATGAAATCTGAGAACCATAAGCATCCCTCCTTCCTCCTAAAACACCCCTCATGGTAACTCCTCTAAGATGGATAAACATGGCAGAGTGGCTATGACTTGGGCAGGTCTTTCCCTTTGCTTGAGCGTCACTTTTCCCCATTGTAAAATGGATGAAATGGGTGAAAATACAGGGTTGTCATGCGGAGGCAATGAAATTACGGAAATGTCAAGAACTTATGGCCCATCCTACCTGTTATGTCTTCCTGGAAGACCTTAGGAAAATGTCCCTGGGACATAAGGCAGTCCCCTGCTGATTTAACAGTTTAGTTCACTGGCTTTGGAAACATACATATATTTACAGTAAAGAGAAAACCAACAGATAGGCGAGGCTCTGGGTGACTCCCAGCAGGTGGCTTCCTCCTCTCTAGGCTCCAGTTCCTCCCAGCCATTTGTAAATCTGGGAGCAGAGGGCCTCCAGACCAGATGACTGAGAGGAGAGGAATAGCTGCAGAATGACCAGGACTCAAGTCTGGTCTCCAGCTGAGTGACATGGGCAATTTACCGCACCTCTCTGAGCCTTTCTGTAAAATGAAAATCATCATCTTCCCCATTCAAGGTTGTTGAGACAACTAAATGAGACCTCTTGCCCAAGAGATTCATATTAAGTACCTACTATGTGCAGGCTCTGTTCTGGCTCTGCAGATACAGTGATGACCAAGACCATGACCTGCCCTCATGTAGCTAATATTTTAAAGTGGGAGACAGATATTCCATGTCTAGTTACAAAGTTAATTACCTTATTACAACTGTTATGGATACATGATGACATACGAGGGACCCAGTCTGATGTGTGGGGTTAAGGGCAGGTGAGGACCTGGCCTGAGAGCAGGTCTGAATTTAGTGGGCAAAACTGTACCAAAAGTACAGAATCTTTAAGGCCACTTTGAGAATTTTGAGCAGTAAGAAGCAATAAAGGATCAGCAGGAGTGTGAAGGAGTGTGAAGTGATCAAATCGGAATTTTTCAAAGAACCCTCTTACTGAAAAAAACAAAAAAATAGACCATACCAAGTGCTGGTAAGGATGTGGAGCAACAGGAACTCTCATACAGCTCTGTGCAAATGGTTACAACTATTTTGAAAATCATTATGTTGTACACCTGAAACTAATATAATGGTGTATGTCAATTATGCCTCAATATAAATAAATGAACAAACGAACAAATAAGAGAAGCAGTTTGGCAGCTTTGTTATGAAGTTAAAAATACTCTTACTATGCAGCCCAGCAATCCCTCTATGTACTTCCCCAGGTGAAGTTAAACACATGTTCACACACACCAAAAAAATAATGGAGATGAACGTTTGCAGTGGTTTTATATATAATCATGAAACAATCCAGATGCCCATTGACTGGTCAGGGGGTAAATAAACCCTGTATATCCCTTCAATGCTCAGCAGCAAAAAGAAACACATCACTGATACATGTAACAACATGGATGAATCTCATAAGAATGTTGCTGAGTGAAACAGACTCATAAGAGTACCTACTATATTATCTTATTTATAGGATACTTCAGAAAAGCCATAACTACATGGATAGAAAACAGATCAGTGGCTGCCAGGGGGTAAGTGGAGTTTGTGGGGTTGACTGCAAAGGGTCATGGGGGAATATTTTAGCGTGACAGAATTGTTTTATATCTTGATTATAGTGGTGGTTACCTGACTGTGTGTGTTCGTCAAAATTCACAGAACTGAACACTATATAGTGTTCAGTGAATTTTATTGTTTATGAATAATAACTTTTAAAAACAACACATCTGCTACAGAGAGAGAATAGATTATGCTGGAGGACAATTAGAACGCCTTTACAGGTAAGAGATAAGAGATGAAGGTGCCTGGGCTGGCATGTGGAAGTGAGGGTAGAGAAGTGGGCAGATTCAAGAGCTAGTTAGGAGGGGAGGCAGCAGAAGGGTGGCATCTTACAGGATCGTTCTCGTTGCTCTCTTTGTATCATTTATATGAGCCGTAAGTATACACGGACAACTTCCAAACGTATACCTACAATTCCTGCCAGTTAGAACATTTTATGGCCTCATAGATTCATAAGGGGAAGGAGACAGGGACAGTCAGGTGAGTGGGCAGGGGCATCATTGGGGACCCAGTGGAACAGAAATTCACATATGATCTCACTTATATGTGGAATCGAAATGGTGATCATTTCACAATACATAGAAATAGCGAATGATTATGTTGTACACAATATAATGTTGTATGTCAGTTATACCTCAATAAAAACATTTTCTTTCCTTCTTTCTTTTTTTTTTTTTTGGCTGCGTCGGGTTTTAGGTGCGACACGCGGGACCTTAGGCTTGTGGGATTTTATCGTTACGGGGTGCTGTCTGCTCGTGTTTCTCTCCATTTGTGTGGGGGTTTGTGGCGTGTGGGTTTTCTCTCTCCAGTTGCGGAGAGCGGGCTCCAGGGCGTGTGAGCTCTGTAGTTTGTGGCACGCAGGCTCTCTCTTTGAGGCACGTGAACTCAGTAGTTGGGGCACGCAGGCTTAGTTGCCCCACAGCATGTGGGATCTTAGTTCCCCACCAGGGATTGAAACCCACGTCCCCTGCATTGGAAGGCGGATTCTTTACCACTGGACCACCAGGGAAGTCCCTAATTATTATTATTATTCCTAATTATTGTTTTTTAAAAGACACACCTAAGGTGTGAACAGGGTCCTGAGTGATGGCTGCAGAGGGACAACCAGCCCCTGTTCATGGATAAGGAGACCAAGAGCACCATATTGAGCAAATTCATTGACACTGTTGATCTTAATAGAGACTCCAGATCTCATGTGTCATCTCATGCCCCTGGAGATGTCTCTAACTGCTTACTTGGTGACTGATTGAAACTTGAACCAACAGTGAGTGTCATCTAATGAGACTGGGATGCCAGAGCCTGGATTTATATGCCTGAATTATATGGAGGAGAAAATTCAAAGGCATAGGGACATGAGAAGTTTTGACTGGATTTATCATGTGCAGCCTGCACACCCGCCCACCAACTGTGTTCCATGAAGGCCCAGGAGACACTGCCTTGACTAAGGCCTCAAGAGGGGAGCACATGTGTCCCTGAAAGCTCTGTGGTTGATCTCTTTGAATGACAGGGAATGTCACCATTGATACAGTCTCCCTGATTCCAATGAAAATGATGGGATCCTGAAGTAGCAGAAGACAAATGGCAGCACTTAACTAAGACCAGGTGGGCACATCTATCTAAAAGGGCAGTAGGGAATGTCCCAGCAATTAGAATGTCTTGGTCCACAGAGGTCTTTGATAATGTTTAATTGATCACGGAGTCCTAGGAATGAAACAGATGGGCACCCTACTAGAGAACTGTTTGACTTCTGTAACAGGAAAAATTCTAGATCTGGTAGCCAAAAATCTGGCAGCCTCAACTGTGAAGAGTCATGGCTCTCAGTTTTGAAACCTAAGTCAATTCACTCACAAAGAGCCCTTCTATTGTAGGGGATGTGGGGTATTACTGAAGAACGGTTCTGTACTATTGTCTCAGGTACACACAGTGAATCTTCCTCTAAGCATTCCCCCAAAGGACCTGCAGCCATTTGCTAGAGTGACTGTGTTGTTAGGAGGAAAAAGAAATTTTCAGAGATTACTATCCACGGGCTCTGAACTGATGCTAATTCCTGGGGACCCAAAATGCTACTGTGGTCCAAAATGGGGGTTGTAATGTCAAGTGATAGCATTTCAGCTCAAGTCAGACTCATGGTAGACCCAGTCTGTCCACAAATCTACCCTGTGGGTTATGTTCTCAGTCTCTAAATTTGTCATTTAAATAGACACACTCGACAACTTGCAGAGTCCCCATATTGGCTCTCTGAGCAATGGAATGAGGATCATTATGGTAGGAAAGACTAAGTAGAAACACTTGGAACTTCCCCTCTTACTGCTGTGGTGAACCTGAAGCAATACCACATCACTGGGGAAACTGCAAAGATTAATGCCTTTGAAATCTTGAAAAAAGTAGGAATACTGTTACTTATTATATCTCCCATTTAGCTTTCCAGTTTCTCCTATGCAGAAGTCAGATGGATCTTGAAAAATGAGATCCTAACTATTATAAACTTCATCAGGTGGTGATTCCCACCGAAGTTGCTGTTTCAGGTGTAGTATCTTTTTTTTTTTTTTTTTTTTTTTTTTTTTTGCGATACGCAGGCCTCTCAATGTTGTGGCCTCTCCCATTGCGGAACACAGGCTCCGGACGCACAGGCTCAGCAGCCATGGCTCACGGACCCAGCCGCTCCGCGGCATGTGGGATCTTCCCGGACTGGGGCACGAACCTGTGTCCCCTGCATCGGCAGGCGGACTCTCAACCACTGCGCCACCAGGGAAGCCCTGGCAGGCGGATTCTTAACCACTGTGCCACCAGGGAAGTCCCTGTGCTTATTTTTATATGCTACTTTATTCTTATTTTTGTCTTATGTAAAATTTTAACCTTAATTTTACAATTCGGTCTTTAGGTAACAGACTTTTCGTTGGGATTGTGAAGAACAATTAATATAACTAGCAATGGACACAGGGAACTCTGCTCAATATTCTGTAATAACCTAAATGGGAAAAGAATTGATACATGTATATGTATAACTGAATTACTTTGCTGTACACCTGAAACTAACACAACATTTTTAGTCAACTATACTCCAATATGAAGTTTAAAAAAAACAAACTAGCAATGGATACCATGACCATGGGGATCATGCTTCTCCTCACTTTGGGGAAAGGGTGAGAACTTCTTCACTTGTAACAAGGATAAATATATCTTATTAGATAGGAAGCTTAATCCCATTGGGAATTTTTGAGAGACAGTGCAGCACTGACACCTCAGGGTTATCCCCCTGGGTCAAGGCAGACAGGGTATTTCTGCACAAATGCCCATCAGTCGTCAGTGGTTGAAAGCTGCTGGGAAGGGGATTGTTAGTGTCCCAGTCCTCCCAGCCTGACAGCCTGACAGCAACAGGAAATCCTTGGGCAAAGAAATGCAGGTGTCAGCCCTTGGAAGTTGCTGAGGTGGTGAGGGCAAAAGGATACGGGTGAGGCCCCGAAAGTGTCTGCTATACCGACGTTTCTTTCTCTACAAAATGGGAAGGAGAATTTCCACCTCACAAGGTTGCCTCTGTGCTGCTGAACTGCACACTCCAGGGGTCACTATTGGTAACTTGGAGGCCCTGAGCTGCTGTGAAGATGAAAGGAGGTGGTATAGAGCAAGTGCCTGACACACAGCAGGCCCTCAGTATGCGTCCATTCTTTTCCCTTTTTTCATTTTAATAATTGCTTCACCATATGGAGGACTTACTCGGTGTCAGACACTACACTCAGTGCTACCCACACCCACGATACAGGTATTAACCTCCTTATACAGAAGAGGAAACAAAGGCTCAGAGGGCTTAAGTCACTTCGTCCACTCCCTGAGCACATAAGCACCGTGTCTGTCTGACTCCAGGGCCCTTGCTCTTAACCTCTACCCTGCCCTGCGCTGCCAAGGGCTGATTCTGATACGCTGCCCAGTTGTGCTTATTTCAGAGCTCGGGTGCCAGATGCCCCAATCAGTATGCTCCCTCAGACGTGACCCAGATTTGCTGTGGGAGAAGCTGCTGCCAGGAACTGGCAGGTCTTCTACTTCTGCTCTGCCTTCTTAATTGGTGTCCCACCAAGATAACTCAGATGGGTGGGAGAAGTCTTCTTTCTACCTGCCCCAGGCTTTGGTCTCTTCGGCCCACACATGTCCCAGAGGCATCATGAAGCATCACCTCCTGAGCACCTCCTTGGGGGAATTAATTTTGAGTCTAGGCCTCAAGGCTTGAAGAGACAAGCGACATGGCAAGGCTTTTTGTTCTGTCAAACTAGTTCATCCGAGCACAGAAGAAATGGACATTCTGCCCACTTTCTGTCTGTCTGCCTTGGAAGACCCAAGCTGGGGCTGCTCACCTTTTCCTCATTGGGTTCTTAGTCTAGCAGGGGCAGACTGAGCATGTGCTTAGGGTACCAGCAAAGCAGGGCACTAAAAGCAAGAGTAGGTAAGTGCAAGCAATGCACTAAGCAGGAAGTGATTCCTATATTTAGGGTGTGTTTCTGACATCATGGTTTGGCTCACTCAGCTCCATTTGTGCATGCTTTACTGCAGATCAAAAGTTGGCAAACTCAAGTCTACAGATTGGGTCCTTGAGATACCTATCTTCCAAAAATGGATGCACTGTTTGGAAGCCAGAAGTGAGGTGGAGAATGTATTTCCACTCTCTGCACTGGTAAGCATATGCTGGGAGCATTTGTTTTTTCCTGCAGCAGTGATAGCAGAGGTCCAGCACGATGGGTGCCGTGCTCTGTATTACTGAGAGGAAGGTTATGGACATTCGTTCTCTTGCCATCAATCAAGACAGAGGCAGCGTGGTCCTGGAACCAACAGTAGTAGCACAGTTTCCTGATCTGTGCCTCTCAGCTGAGGGAACATGGTCCTGGAGCCAGCAATTGGGACAGGAGCTTCCTGAAGCTCCATCCTCCCAACCATAGAGGATTTAGAAGCTCCCTTGGTGCACCAATCTTGTTGATATATTCTGGGAGACATTCCTGGAAGTTCTATCTAGAACCTGCTTGTCCAGCACATCCAACAATCCTGCAAGCACCTAATCCCCTGTATCAAGTCTCTTTCAGTTTAACTTGGTCTGGTTATCTGCAGCAGAACCTGACTGATTCTGGGTGCTTGTGAGGTACCAGGACCTGTGCTAAGTTCTTTACACTTAATCTTCACAATGGTCTTCTGAATTCACCATAGTCAGTTACTTGGTGGCAAGCAACAGAACCAACCTTGACTAATTTAAGCAGAAAATGAGCTCACTGAAAAGATATTAGTTAACCCAGTGAATCACTGGGAAGGGGAAGCCTAGAGAACTAGGCTTGGAAACTCTGCAACCAAAAACACAGCCTGAACTGTGCCACAGAGCTAAAGAGTCTAAAGAGAACACTGCTTCCGTGTGGTTCCGAGTCCCGGTCCTGCACACCACCGCCCCGCCAGAACTGCTCACTGGACACACTGCAGGCTTGGGATGTACCGCTGCTCCCCGGAAATGGGGTACTGTAGTCATTGCTGCCTCTGCCACAAGTTCTCCACCCCTCCCTCATCTCTTGTTTTCCCAGCCCCTGATTTGAAGCACAGGACACATCTTATTGGTTGAGCCAGGTCACATGTTCAAACCCAGCTCCAAAGAGCCTGAGACCCACCTTTGCGGCTTTCTCTGCTTCTCACAAGGTAAGCCCTGCTCCCCTTCACTCTCTTCCACACATCAGCAATGCCTCTTGCACCTTCATCTGATGAGGACCGTTGGTCCCCATCTGGGTTAAACATTGCCCTTGCCCATTGGTTCTTTAGAAATGAAAATATGCTAGATTTCTTGTTGGCAACTCAGCACCATTCCTCCCCGTCTACACTCTCCCCCATAGCAGGGACTAGAAGCATGGAGGGGACACTCCCAGAAATCCCTTGCCACCAGGTTTGCACGTGGGATCTGCCAGTGAAAGGCACTCACCTCAGACCTGGGAAGCAGAAGAGAAGCAGAAGGCGCATTGTGCTCCTCTGCACGGGTGGACAGACACATGGGCTCCAGTGATGGCCACACGGGGTCCTGCAGCAGCCTCTAGATATTCTCTCATAAGTGTGGGAGCTACAGTCAATTGTGGAGCTACAGGCAACAAGGCCTACACCGAAAGGAGCTCTGGGAAACACATATACTGCCTCATTTAATCCTCACAACAACCCTACGAGGAAGAGGTTATTCAAAATCCCATTTTACAGGTAAGTAAGTAGGGGTTCAGAGAGGTTTAACAGTTGCCCTAGGTCACAGGTCTGTGTGACAGTAGAGCTCACGTTCACTTTCTCTTATCCCTGACATCCTGCCGGCTCACTCCTACCCCTCATTTGCAAAGCAGACAGAGGCAGGTGTAGGAGAGGGCAGAGAGCAGCAGGAAGGGTGAGAGGTCTGCAGCCAGGCAGTGCTCAAAGCACAAACTATCCTTGGAATGTTGGAAATTTCTGTTGGAAAGTCCTTCTGAGCCTGAGGCACATTCTTCTCTAGAACTTTCTTGATTTGAAAAATCCTGTGCTTTGAGGATGGAATTGAATGTGTGGGAACAGCCAAAGGTCACTGGGTACCACAGCGGCAGAGTAAGGAAGCAGATCAAGCTAGGCAATACCACTGCAGATTGAGAGCCAGCCATGGCTCATGCAAAAATAAGCCCAAAAGGCAGGCAGTGCTGTCAGGGCCATGGCAGCTTCGATGTAGGAACCCAGAGGACAAGTGGTCTAAAGTCACCCGTTAGCTGTGCAACCTTGGGGAAGTCACCTCACCTCTCTGAGACTCAGTCTTCTCATCAACCCTCTGTCTGAGAGGCAGAAAATTATAGTGGTTAGGGCTGCTGGCTTTCAAATCAGACCACCGAGTCTTTGGTTCTGCCTCCTCCTGCATGGTTTGGGGCAAGTTCTCCAATTTCTGTGCCTGTTTTCCATATCTGTAAAAGGAGGATAAGAGTACCTATGAAACAGGGTTACTGGAACAATGAATTTAAGTGAATTGGAAAAGGATTTTGAACCGCAGTAGGCATATAGCAAGCACTCAGTAAATGTTAGCTATTGTTTTTCTTACCTTAGAGGGAAATATGAGGACTAAAGGACACAGCATGTGTGAAAGGTTCCACATATAATTCGGCTTATTAGATCAGCTTAGAAAACAGTGGTATTCCTGTTATCTAATACTGCATAATAAACCACTCCAAAATGTAATGACTTAACAATAGTCAATTACTTTGCTCACAGATCTGTGATTTGGGCAGGGATTAGCAGAGTTGGCTTATCTCTGCTCCATGAAGCATGAGCTGGGGCACTTAGAGTAGAGCTGGAGGATTCACTTCCAAGATGGCCCACTCCCATGGGTAGCAGGTTGGTGAACTGATTGCTAGGAGTTCATCTGGGGCTGTAGACCAGTGGCCTACATTATCTCTACATGGACCTCTCCACAGGGCTGCTTGGGCTTCCTCACAGCATGGCAGCTGCATTCTAAGGGCAAGTACAAAAGACAGAAGATGGAGCTTCCAGTCTCTTAAGGTCTTGAACCACAAACAGGCACAATTTCACTTCTGTGTTCTGTTAGTCAAGCAGTCACTAAACCTGCCCAGGGTCAAGGGGAGGCACATAGATCCCTCCTCTTGAATGGAAAGAATGTCAAATAATTTGCAGCCATCTTTAATCGACTACAGATAGTTTGTGTTTTCACTCCAAGTACTGGCCCCAGGTACACATACACAGACATAGACATAAACTCTTCTTCCCTAAACCATGCCCCAACCGAGAGGCAGATGATCAAAGGGGGAAAGAGAGACACCCGCACCCCCACACAACTGGATAAATCCTACTTGTTGTTTAGGATTCCACAGAAGAGAGTCTGTGAGTCTCCCATCTCCCAAGATCCCCTGTGAAGTGCCTGCTCTGCATCCCCAGTATTCCTGCCATGCCTTCCCTGGAGCTGGTCAGGGAGCTGATCATTGTATTTGGGGCTATAAGTCAGAGTGGAGAAGGCCATAGTCTGTGGAACCTCTGCGTGGCTTCCTGCGCTCCCTCAGCCTTGGGTGTCTCATCTGGAAAATGGGCATGATACGCTCTACATTATAAAACCATCCTGTGGATTAACTGAGGTCAAGAGTAGGTAGGGTGGAGTAAATTAACAAGCCCCCAATTAGGCTCATTTTTTAAAATGTGGCATATTGTTCATTTCAGAAACAGATCTCTGACTCTCCAGGTCCTCACCCTACTAGGTTGTGGTAAGTGGACAGGGGTCAGAAGACTTTAAATAACCAATTCAAAGTATGGCTTTCTAAAATAGAAACTGAATATGTATACACATGGTATAATCTCAACTATGTAAAAAGATAGAGACTAGAAGGAAATAAGGCAAAGTGTTCACAGTGGTTGATCCTGGAGGGTGGATTATAGGTGATTTTTTTTCCTGCTGCTTCTTTATAACGTTTTTACATGTATGTCCCCACATCTTATCAGTTTATGTGTGACTTTTATAATAAAGACATATATATTAAATGAATAAATACAGGATAGCACCCTCTGACACACACCCCACACACAGTCCCACCAATTGTCTCTTTCTATGGAGCAGGCTTTCCACAAGATGATGCTGTCAGAGTTTGGGCCAGACGATTCTTCCCTGAGCTGAAGTGAGCCCTGCATTGCCCCTGGCCTATGTACCTGCCAGGAGCACGCCCCACTGCCAACAAAGAACACCCCCGCATTATGTAGAAAAATGTTCCCGCATAACACAGGGAGATCAGCTCGGTGCTTTGTGACCTCCTGGAGGGGTGGGATAGGGAGGGTGGAAGGGAGACACAAAAGGGAGGGGATATGGAAACATATGTATATGTATAACTGATTAAATTTGTTATAAAGCAAAAAAGAAAAAAAAAAAGAAAAAAAAAAGAAAAATGTTCTTATTTTTCAGAGATGCATTTGGGTTGAAATGTCAGACTGTTTGTAATTTACTTTAAACTACTTCAGAAAAAATAGATAAAACAATTATAGCCAAAAAATTCCCCATGACAATCGCAAGATCTAAGTCATGATGTATGTGTATTTGTTCAATTTTTTTTTTACATTGCTGTTTGAAAGTTTTCATGATAAAAAAGTGGGGGGAAATGCCCCACCTGTTTCTGAAGGTCTCCTATTGGTGTGCTACCACCCCTAGTTGAAAACCTATATTTTCATTTTGTATCAGCTTCATTTTCATAAATGTTGTGTCTGATTTTCAATTTAAAACCCCTCTGGGGCTGCCATTTCTTTTTTTTTTTTTTTTAATTAGTTTCTGCTTTATAACAAAGTGAATCAGTCATACATATACATCTGTTCCCACATCCCTTCCCTCATGCATCTCCCTCCCTCCCACCCTCCCCATCCCACCCCTCCAGGCGGTCACATAGCACCAAGCTGATCTCCCTGTGCTCTGCGGCGTCATTTCTTCTTCAAGTGTTTCCTCTTCAGCTTCCTTCTCCTGAAGACGATAACTGGATGTAGGGAAATGTCCTCGTGGCAATGGGGAGAGGTGGCCCTCCTGTTGTTTTTGAGTCCTTGCTGGTTTCATGAGGTACCCCTTGCCCTGCCTGCTCAGTGGGGGCCTGATGGCACAAGTTGCTAAAGTCCACAGCCACTGAAACTCGTGATCCGTTCTCACTGGCATTGACTCAATGCCACCACCTCTCTCCTGGGCACCTGAGCACCTCTGAATCTCAGCTGCATCCTGCATCCAGCCCTGCCTTGGCTGGCCACCCTACCGCCCCTCACACTCACTGTTTTTCCTGCATCTCAGCAATCTCCTCTTTCCTCACTGTGAGCACATAAGGGCTTCTGGACCTCTTTCATGCCGCGTGCATCCTGAGGTGATTCCTAACATAGATGACAAAAGTGGGATGGGATAAAATGTGGTAATGAGGAAGCCCAACCATCCATCCTTACCTTACATGTATATGGCATTTTACAGACTTCAGGTACGCTCTCCTTTCAATAGCAAATCCTTTCTGAGTGCTTACTCTGTGCCAGACACTGTTCTGAGGGTCTGGGCCCCCCACCTGACACATATACACACCAGGTGTCTGTTGATATGTGAAAGGGCAGACAAGTCATGTTGCAGCTATACCAGTGAATATCAAGCAGATGTTAAAAAGAATTAAATTAATTGATATGTTCTCATAAGGAAAGCTATCCAAGATATGTTGTTCAATGAAAAGGAAAGTTTCAATATAATAGGTGGGGTAGGCTATGAGCCCTTTTCCATGAAAAGAAATTTATATTAATGAGAACTGAAAACAACACACTTTTCTGTTCCTGTGTTAAATTATACTGGGACCAAGTGATAGTTTAGGGGTTTGCTCCAGGAAGTACCCACTCTCTGAAGATAAGACATAAAAACTAAACACCTTACTTATCAAAACAGAAAACTTGCTCATCTAGACTCACTTCAATGCCCTTGCCCCTCTGCGTTCACTAATCCAAAGTTCTTATAAATTCTGCCAATTCCAACCAGCTACCTGCCTTATGTGACCCATCTTTTTTTTTTTTTTTGCTCTTCCAATTTCTTTATTAAAGGTTACCAATAGTCAAGATAACCTTTAGTAATTAGCTGCTACAATTGTTGTCAGATTTATTATTTCTCCCTATTAAATTGTTGGATTCATATAGAAGATTTTATAGATCTTTTCCCAAACTAAAGTTTAGGTTTTCAACCTGTTTCCTTGATTGTCCTCAATTTACTTTAATTATGATTACTTTTTTTTTACATCTTTATTAGAGTGTAATTGCTCAACAATGGCATGCCAGTTTCTGCTTTATAACAAAGTGAATCAGCCATACATATACATATGTTCCCCTATCCCCTCCCTCTTGCGTCTCCCTCCCACCCTCCCTATCCCACCCCTCCAGGCGGTGTGACCCATCTTAAAACCATCCAGTGCAGCCTTTAAAACCCTGTAAGTATCCTTCCTTAATGTCTTCACTTGGAGGTACTAGTAAGACTTTTTCAAGGTGTTATTCTCCCTTTCTGCAGTAAATTTAATATATTTCGTTTTGTTTGATCATCAGGTTTTTTCTGGTGGTCTTTGAGGGAATCAGCGATCAATAATTATAATAATCTAATATGTGCTGAGAACCAAGCTGATTGTTTTATAGACCAGTCCTACTCTGTGAGATTTTTAATCTTATTCCCATTTTACAGATGAAGAAATTGAGGATTTGAATTTGAGCAACTTGCCAAATATTACACAGGGAATAAGTGACAGAGATCGCATTGAAACCAAGAAGTCTGGTTCCATAGCCTGAGATCATAACCCTCTAATATTGCCTCTGTTCTAGTTATTATGACTATGTAACAAAGCACTCAAAATCCCAGTGGCTCAAAAAACAAACACAACATTTATTGTGCTCATGAACCCTCCACTTGGGCAGGGCTTGGGGGGATACATGCCTCGGCTCCATGCAGCGTCAGCTGAGGTGGCTCGAAGCCCACAAGCTGGGATCATCTGTAGGCTCATTCTTTCTCCCATCTGGCAATTAATGCTGACTGTCAGCTGGGACCTCAGCTAGCCACCAGCCAGAACACTTGCATGTGGCTCTTCATGTGCCCTGGGGTTCCTCACAATGTGGTGGCTGGGTTCCCATGGTAAGCACCCCAAAAGAAAGAGATTTCCAGGAGAATCCATTTTGCCTTTTATGACCTGGCCTTGGAAGCCATGCAGCATCACTTCTGCCACATCCCATCTGTCAAGGCAGTCACAAGGCCCTCCCCAGGTTCAAAGGGAGAGGATATAGATTTACCTAGTGTTGGGGAGTGCCAATATCAGAAAGACCATAGAAGACCAAAAATATTGCTGTGGTCATTTTTGGAAATACAGTCTTCCACAGACCCACATATTCGGTGTACATTTATGTAAAACCTGAAGTGATATATAACACATAGCTATCATTATTTCTGGGGATAATAGAGGGTCTTTTATTTTCTATAACTTTTAAATTTTTGTAACAGGTGTGTAAAAAACTATGGCAACATTGTTTTGCAAAGACTTAGTGTCCATTCTCAAGAAGCTTGCACTGAAGGTGAGCATACTGACCATTACCTATTTCTTCTCCTATGTCCATTTGCTGCCTCTTGCTGACCTACCTTGCTCCCCAGGAGGCTGACCTCTACAGACTGTATCACCTGGAATCCTTTGCCTTCTGTCTTCTGGTTGGGTTGATCCAATGGGAGCTGAAGGAAATCAGAGGGTAAGAAAGAGGGTAGGGTATTTATTCTCCTCTCCCTACCTACCCATGGTTCTCCCGATGGCTATATTCCCCTATAGCCCATAGTATATGTTGGACAGCCCCTCCTCCACAGCTACAGGTCCCACTGTGTTCCAGTAACACTTCCTTCATCTCTATCCTTCAGACCCAAGAATGGTAATGGCTTGCCTCCATGGCTAGTCCCTGGAGTACCTCATCATCCCTTAATCCTGTCTATTCCTCTGTAATTGTCTCTTCATTAAACTCTCTTCAAGTGCATCCTCTGTTCCCTGATTAGTAAGGCACTGATGGAGACAAACATGCAAACAATGACATTACAGTGTACTGATAGCTTTCAAAGGCATGAATAGAAAAAGAATATCTAGGTTTTACTGGAAGAATCAGAGGAGACATCCCAAAGAAAATGATACTTCAATTGAGACAAAAAAGATGAGTCAGTGTTCACTAGTTTTTGAAAAAGAGAAGAACTTTCCAACCCTATGGGGTTTCCATGGATAAGGAAATAGGCCCAGAGAAGTTGGGTGACTTACCATGGCCACACAGGGAATAGCATAGATTCAAGGCTTCTGCTTAATCCATCACCCTACAGGGCAAGTTTGTTATATCAGTTGAGATGGTTTTAGCTGCAAGTAACCAGAAAAAAAATGCCTTAAGCAGTAAGGAAAATATGTAATACATTTATATAATCTTGTTTATAATAATAAGACAAATGTAAGGTAACTCCACAGTTGATTAAATAAAATCAGACGTTCAACCAAGCCATCAAGAAGATCTAAGTAAATGGATTGGAAGACGATATTGCTAAGTCAATCCTCCTTACATTGACTTATAGATTTAATACAATCACAGTCAAATTCCTAAGTTTATGTATTGAAAATTTCAAGTCAATTCTAAAATTTACATGGAAATACAATGGACCTAGAGCAGCCTAGACAATCTTGAAGAAGAACATACACCACCAGATATCAATGCTTAACATCAAGCTATAGTAATTAAGCCAGGGTGGTATAGATACAAGGATAGACAAATAGACCAATGGAACAGAATTGGGCATCCAGAAATGAACTGAAACATGTATGTTCACTTGATTTACAGCAAGGGTGCCACTGCAATTCAGTGGTGCTGGAAAAACTGGATATCCATACAGAAAATAATTTGTATGGGAAAAAATCTTTACCTAACACTATACATAAAAATTAATGTGTTGGAGCTTCCCTGGTGGTGCAGTGGTTGGGAACCCACCTGCCAGTGCAGGAGACGTGGGTTCGAGCCCTGGTCTGGGAAGATCCCACATGCCGTGGAGCAACTAAGCCTGGGCGCCACAACTACTGATCCTGCGCTCTAGAGCCTGCAAGCCACATCTACTGAGCCTGCATGGCACAACTACTGAGGCCTGTGCACCTGGAACCCCGCAATGAGAGACCACCACAATGAGAAGCCCACGCACTGCAATGAAGAGTAGCCCCTGCTTGCCGCAACTAGGGAAAGCCCATGAGCAACAATGAAGACCCAACGAAGTCAAAGATAAATAAAATAAATAAATAAATGAATTTATTTTAAAAAATTAATTAATGTGGTATGGATGACAGACCTAAATGTAAATGTTAAAAAGAATCAGGCTTGTAAAGGAAAAGATAGGAAAATATCCCCATGATCTTGAGGGTAAGCAAATATCTCTGAAACAGAACACAAAAAACACCATGCTGGACACATTGATAATTTGAACTTCATTAAATATAATATGCTCATCAGAACACATTATTAAGCAAGTGAAGAAATAATCTACAGACTGAGAGGAGATACTTGCATTTCATATATCTGACCAAGGACTTATATCCAAAATGAAAACAAACTCTTACAAATCAATAACAGAAGACAAAACAACCCACTTTTAAGAAAGGGAAAAAGACTTAAACAGGCACCTCTTCGAAGAGGAAATGACCAAAAAGCACTTGAAAATGTCATCAGAGAAATGCAAACTAAAACTACAATCAGATACCACTACTAACCCACCAGAATTAAAGGCTGACAATACCAAGTGTTGGTGAGAATATAGAACAATCAAAAATATCACACTTCTGGTGGGAGTGTAAATTGGTTAAACCACTTTGGTAAACTGTTTGGCAGTATCTAACTAAAGCTAAATAAATAGCAATTCACCCTATGTCAGTGATTTCACTACTAGGTATATGCACAAGAGAAATGAGGGCATATATCCACCCAAAGATAGACACATAGAATGTCCATAGTATCTTTTCTTTTTATAACAGCCAAAAACTGGAAATAACTCAAATGTCTACCAACAGGAAATGGATAAATAAATTGTGGTACCAATGGAACACTATACATTGGTTTGATAAACTTTTTTTTTTATTATTAGTTTCTGCTTTATAACAAAGTGAATCAGTCATACATATACATCTGTTCCCACATCCCTTCCCTCATGCATCTCCCTCCCTCCCACCCTCCCCATCCCACCCCTCCAGGCGGTCACAAAGCACCGAGCTGATCTCCCTGTGCTCTGCGGCTGCTTCCCACTATCTATCTACCTTACGTTTGGTAGTGTGTATATGTCCATGCCTCTCTTTCGCTTTGTCACAGCTTACCCTTCCCCCTCCCCATATCCTCAAGTCCATTCTCAAGTAGGTCTGTGTCTTTATTCCCGTTTTACCCCTAGGTTCTTCGTGACATTTTTTTTAAAATTCCATATATATGTGTTAGCATACGGTATTTGTCTTTCTCTTCCTGACTTACTTCACTCTGTATGACAGACTCTAGGTCTATCCACCTCATTACAAATAGCTCAGTTTCATTTCTTTTTATGGCTGAGTAATATTCCATTGTATATATGTGCCACATCTTCTTTATCCATTCATCCGATGATGGACACTTAGGTTGTTTCCAGCTCCGGGCTATTGTGAATAGAGCTGCAATAAACATTTTGGTACATGTCTCTTTTTGAATTATGGTTTTCTCAGGGTATATGCCTAGTAGTGGGATTGCTGGGTCATATGGTAGTTCTATTTTTAGTTTTTTAAGGAACCTCCATACTGTTCTCCATAGTGGCTGTACCAATTCACATTCCCACCAGCAGTGCAAGAGTGTTCCCTTTTCTCCACACCCTCTCCAGCATTTATTGTTCCTAGATTTCTTGATGATGGCCATTCTGACTGGTGTGAGATGATATCTCATTGTAGTTTTGATTTGCATTTCTCTAATGATTAATGATGTTCAGCATTCTTTCATGTGTTTGTTGGCAGTCTGTATATCTTCTTTGGAGAAATGCCTGTTTAAGTCTTCTGCCCATTTTTGGATTGGGTTGTTTGTTTTTTTGCTATTGAGCTGCATGAGCTGTTTATAAATTTTGGAGATTAATCCTTTGTCAGTTGCTTCATTTGCAAATATTTTCTCCCATTCTGAGGGTTGTCTTTTGGTCTTGTTTATGGTTTCCTTTGCTGTGCAAAAGCTTTGAAGTTTCATTAGGTCCCATTTGTTTATCTTTGTTTTTATTTCCATTTCTCTAGGAGGTGGGTCCAAAAGGATCTTGCTGTGATTTATGTCATAGAGTGTTCTGCCTATGTTTTCCTCTAAGAGTTTGATAGTTTCTGGCCTTACATTTAGGTCTTTAATCCATTTTGAGCTTATTTTTGTGTATGGTGTTAGGGAATGATCTAGTCTCATACTTTTACATGTCCCTGTCCAGTTTTCCCAGCACCACTTATTGAAGAGGCTGTCCTTTCTCCACTGTACATTCCTGCCTCCTTTATCAAAGATAAGTTGGCCATATGTGCGTGGGTTTATCTCTGGGCTTTCTATCCTGTTCCATTGATCTATCTTTCTGTTTTTATGCCAGTACCACACTGTCTTGATTACTGTAGCTTTGTAGTATAGTCTGAAGTCAGGGAGCCTGATTCCTCCAGCTCTGTTTTTCGTTCTCAAGATTGCTTTGGCTATTCGGGGTCTTTTGTTTTTCCAAACAAATTTTGAAATTTTTTGTTCTAGTTCTGTGAAAAATGCAGTGGTAGTTTGATAGGGATTGCATTGAATCTGTAGATTGCTTTGGGTAGTAGAGTCATTTTCACAATATTGATTCTTCCAATCCAGGAGCATGGTATATCTCTCCATCTATTTGTATCATCTTTAATTTCTTTCATCAGTGTCTTATAATTTTCTGCATACAGATCTTTTGTCTCCTTAGGTAGGTTTATTCCTAGATATTTTATTCTTTTTGTTGCAATGGTAAATGGGAGTGTTTTCTTGATTTCATTTTCAGATTTTTCATCATTGGTGTACAGGAATGCAAGAGATTTCTGTGCATAAATTTTGTATCCTGCTACTTTACCAAATTCATTGATTAGCTCTAGTAGTTTTCTGGTAGCATCTTTAGGATTCTCTATGTATAGTATCATGTCATCTGCAAACAGTGACAGCTTTACTTCTTCTTTTCCAATTTGGATTCCTTTTATTTCCTTTTCTTCTCTGATTGCTGTGGCTAAAACTTCCAAAACTATGTTGAATAAGAGTGGTGAGAGTGGGCAGCCTTGTCTTGTTCTGATCTTAGTGGAAATGGTTTCAGTTTTTCACCATTGAGGACAATGTTGGCTGTGGGTTTGTCATATATGGCCTTTATGATGTTGAGGAAAGTTCCCTCTATGCCTACTTTCTGCAGGGTTTTTATCATAAATGGGTGTTGAATTTTGTCGAAAGCTTTCTCTGCATCTATTGAGATGACCATATGGTTTTTCTCCTTCAACTTGTTAATATGGTGTATCACATTGATTGATTTGCGTATATTGAAGAATCCTTGCATTCCTGGAATAAACCCCACTTGATCATGGTGTATGATCCTTTTAATGTGCTCTTGGATTCTGTTTGCTAGTATTTTGTTGAGGATTTTTGCATCTATGTTCATCAGTGATATTGGCCTATAGTTTTCTTTCTTTGTGACATCCTTGCCTGGTTTTGGTATCAAGGTGATGGTGGCCTCATAGAATGAGTTTGGGAGTGTTCCTTCCTCTGATATTGTTTGGAAGAGTTTGAGAAGGATGGGTGTTAGCTCTTCTCTAAATGTTTGATAGAATTCGCCTGTGAAGCCATCTGGTCCTGGGCTTTTGTTTGTTGGAAGATTTTTAATCACAGTTTCAACTTCAGTGCTTGTGATTGGTCTATTCATATTTTCTATTTCTTCCTGAGTCAGTCTTGGCAGGTTGTGCATTTCTAAGAATTTGTCCATTTCTTCCAGGTTGTCCATTTTATTGGCATAGAGTTGCTTGTAGTAATCTCTCATGATCTTTTGTATTTCTGCTGTGTCAGTTGTTACTTCTCCTTTTTCATTTCTAATTCTATTGATTTGAGTCTTCTCCCTTCTTTTCTTGATGAGTCTGGCTAATGGTTTGTCAATTTTGTTTATCTTCTCAAAAAACCAGCTATTAGTTTGGTTGATCTTTGCTATCGTTTCCTTCATTTCTTTTTCATTTATTTCTGATCTGATCTTTATGATTTCTTTCCTTCTGCTAACTTTGGGGGTTTTTTGTTCTTCTTTCTCTAATTGCTTTAGGTGCAGGGTCAGGTTGTTTACTCGAAATGTTTCCTGTTTCTTAAGGTGGGATTGTATTGCTATAAACTTCCCCCTTAGAACTGCTTTTGCTGCGTCCCATAGGCTTTGGGTCGTCGTGTCTCCATTGTCATTTGTTTCTAGGTATGTTTTAATTTCCTCTTTGATTTCTTCAGTGATCACTTCGTTATTGAGTAGTGTATTGTTTAGCCTCCATGTGTTTGTATTTTTTACAGATCTTTTCCTGTAATTGATGTCTAGTCTCATAGCATTGTGATCAGAAAAGATACTTGATACAATTTCAATTTTCTTAAATTTACCAAGGCTTGATTTGTGACCCAAGATATGATCTATCCTGGAGAATGTTCCATGAGCACTTGAGAAAAATGTGTATTCTGTTGTTTTTGGATGGAATGTCCTATAAATATCAACTAAGTCCATCTTGTTTAATGTATCATTTAAAGCTTGTGTTTCCTTATTTATTTTCATTTTGGATGATCTGTCCATTGGTGAAAGTGGGGTGTTAAAGTCCCCTACTATGATTGTGTTACTGTCGATTTCCCCTTTTATGGCTGTTAGTATTTGCCTTATGTATTGAGGTGCTCCTATGTTGGGTGCATAAATATTTACAATTGTTATATCTTCTTCTTGGATCGATCCCTTTATCGTTATGTAGTGTCCTTCTTTGTCTCTTCTAATAGTCTTTATTTTAAAGTCTATTTTGTCTGATATAAGAATTGCTACTCCAGCTTTCTTTTGATTTCCATTTGCATGGAATATCTTTTTCCATCCCCTTACTTTCAATCTGTATGTATCTCTAGGTCTGAAGTGGGTCTCTTGTAGACAGCATATATATGGGTCTTGTTTTTGTATCCATTCAGCCACTCTGTGTCTTTTGGTGGGAGCATTTAGTCCATTTACATTTAAGGTAATTATTGATATGTGTGTTTCTATTCCCATTTCCTTAATTGCTTTGGGTTCGTTATTGTAGGTATATTCCTTCTGTTGTGTTTCTTGCCTAGAGAAGTTCCTTGCGCATTTGTTGTAAAGCTGGTTTGGTGGTGCTGAACTCTGTCAGCTTTTGATTGTCTGTAAAGGTTTTAATTTCTCCATCAAATCTGAATGAGATCCTTGCTGGGTAGAGTAATCTTGGTTGCAGGTTTCTCTCCTTCATCACTTTAATTATGTCCTGCCACTCCCTTCTGGCTTGTAGAGTTTCTGCTGAGAGATCAGCTGTTAACCTGATGGGGATTCCCTTGTGTGTTATTTGTTGCTTTTCCCTTGCTGCTTTTAATATGATTTCTTTGTGTTTAATTTTTGACAGTTTGATTAATATGTGTCTTGGCGTATTTCTCCTTGGATTTATTCTGTATGGGACTCTCTGTGCCTCCTGGACTTGATTAACTATTTCCTTTCCCATATTAGGGAAGTTTTCAACTATAATCTCTTCAAATATTTTCTCAGTCCCTTTCTTTTTCTCTTCTTCTTCTGGAACCCCTATAATTCGAATGTTGGTGCGTTTAATGTTGTCCCAGAGGTCTCTGAGACTGTCCTCTGTTCTTTTCATTCTTTTTTCTTTATTTTGCTCTGCATCACTTATTTCCACTACTTTATCTTCCACCTCACTTATCCGTTCTTCTGCCTCAGTTATTCTGCTATTGATCCCATCTAGAGTATTTTTCATTTCATGTATTGTGTTTTTAATCGATGCTTGATTCATCTTTAGTTCTTCTAGGTCCTTGTTAACTGTTTCTTGCATTTTGTCTATTCTATTTCCAAGATTTTGGATCTGGGAAATAGAATCTTGGATCAGCTTTACTATCATTATTCTGAATTCTTTTTCAGGTAGACTGCCTATTACCTCTTCATTTGTTAGGTCTGGAAGGTTTTTATCTTGCTCCTTCACCTGCTGTGTGTTTTTCTGTCTTCTCATTTTGCTTATGTTACTGTGTTTGGGGTCTCCTTTTTGCAGGCTGCAGATTCGTAGTTCCCGTTGTTTTTGGTGTCTGTCCCCCGTGGCTAAGGTTGTTTCAGTAGGTTGTGTAGGCTTCCTGGTGGGGGGGACTAGAGCCTGTGTTCTGGTGGTTGAGGCTCGATCTTGTCTTTCTGGTGGACAGGTCCACGTCTGGTGGTGTGTTTTGGGGTGCCTATGGCCTTATTATGTTTTTAGGCAGCCTCTCTGTTAATGGGTGGGGTTGTGTTCCTGCCTTGCTAGTTGCTTGGCATAGGGTGACCAGCACTGTAGTTTGCTGGTCGTTGACTGAAGCTGGGTGCTGGTGTTGAGATGGAGATCTCTGGGAGATTTTTGCTGCTTGATATTATGTGGAGCTGGGAGGTCTCTTGTGGACCCGTGTCCTGAAGTTGGCTCTCCCACTTCAGAGGCACAGCACTGACTCCTGGCTGCAGCACCAAGAGCCTTTCATCTACCCAGCTCAGAATAAAAGGGAGAAAAAGTAGAAAGAAAGAATTAGTAGAAGAAAGAAAGAGAGAGAGAAAGAAAGGAAGAAGGAAAGAAAGGAAGGAAGGAAGGAAGAAAGAAAGGAGGGAGGGAGGGAGGAAGGATGGAAAGAAAGAAAGAAAGGAGAGAGGGAGGAATGAAAGAAAAAGGAAGAGTGAATGGAAGAAGGGAGGGAGGAAGGAAAGAAAGAAAGAAAGAAAGAAAGAAAGAAAGAAAGAAAGACCGGAGGGAGGGAGGGAGGGAGGAAGGAAAGAAAAAGAAAGTGAAAGGAAGAGGGGTGGGAGGGAGGGAGGAAGGAAAGAAAGACAGGAGGGAGGGAGGGAGGGAGGGAGGAAGGAAAGAAAAAGAAAGAGTGAAAGGAAGAAGGGAGGGAGGGAGGGAGGAAGGAAAGAAAGAGAGAAAAGAAGGAAAGGAGGGGCGGAGGGAGGGAGGGAGGAAGGGAAGGTAGGAAAAAAAGAAAGCAGGTAAAGTAAAATAGAATAAAGTATGAAATATAGTAGGGTTATTAAAATTAAAAAGTAATTATTGAAAAAAAAACGGACAGATAGAACCCTGGGACATATGGTGGAAGCAAAGCTATACAGAGAGAATCTTACACAGAAGAATACACATACACATTCACAAAAACAGAGCAGGGAGAAAAATAAAAAATCTTGCTCTCCAAGTCCACCTCCTCAATTTGGGATACTTCGTTGTAAAAAGAGGAAAAGGGCGAGAAGTCTGAAATCTTGCTAAGTCCACCTCCTTAATTTGGGATAATTCGTTGTAAAAAGAGGAAACGGGGGGAAAGTCTTAAATCTTGTCCTCAAAGTCCACTTCCTCAATTTGGGATGATTCGTTGTCCATTCATGCACTCCACAGACGCAGGGCACATCAAGTGGACCGTGGAGCTTCAATCCGCTGCCTCCGAGGCTGCACAGAGAGATTTCCCTGTCTCTTCTCTGTTCTCACAGCTCCCTGGTCTCAGCCTTGGACCTGGCCCCGCCTCTGCGCGTAGCTCGCCGGAGGGCGTCCGTTCTTCGCTCAGACAGGACGGGTTTAAAGGAGCCGCTGATGCGGGGGCTCTGGCTCACTCAGGCAGAGGGGAGGGAGGGGCGCGCAGTGTGGGGCGGGCCTGCGGCGGCAGAGGCCGGCGTGACGTTGCAGCAGCCGGAGGCGCTCCGTGCGCTTTCCCGGGAAAGCCGTCCCCGGGTTCCGGGACCCCGGCAATGGCGGGGTGCACAGGCCCCCCGGAGGGCGGGGCGGACAGTGACCCGCGCTCGCACACAGGCCCCGCGGCGGCGGCGGCGGCGGCAGCAGCAGCAGCCCCAGCGTCCCACGCCCGTCTCTGGGGTCCGCGCCTTTAGCCGCGGCTCGCGCCCTTCTCCGGCGCTTCCCAAAGCAGCCCTCTTAATGCCCTCTCCTCGCGCACCAGGAAACAAAAGGGAAGAAAAAGACTCTTGCCTCTTCGGCAGCTCCAGACCCTTTCCCCGGACTCCCTCCGGGCTAGCCGTTGTGCACTAACCCCTTCAGGCTCTCTTCCTGCCGCCAGCCCCAGTCCTCTCCCTGCGCTCCGACTGAAAGCCGATACCCGAGCCTCAGCTCCCAGCCCCGCCGGCCAAGCAGACAAGCCTCTCGGGCTGGTGTGTGCCTGAGGGCACCGATCCTCTGTGCCGGAATCTCTCCGCTTTGCCCTCCGCACCCCTGTTGCTGTGCTCTCCTCCGCTACTCCGAAGCTTTCCCCCTCCGCCACCTGCAGTCTCCGCCCGCGAAGGGGCTCGTAGTGTGTGGAAACCTTTCCTCCTTCACGGCTCCCTCCCACTGGTGCAGGTCCCGTCCCTATCCTACTGTCTCTGTTTATTCTCTTTTTCCTTTGCCCTACCCAGGTATGTGGGGAGTTTCTTGCCTTTTGGGGGGTCTGAGGTCTTCTGTCAGCGTTCAGTAGGTGTTCTGTAGGAGTTGTTCCACCTGTAGATGAATTTCTGATGTATCTGTGGGGAGGAAGGTGATCTCCGCGTCTTACTCTTCCGCCATCTTCCTCCGGGGTCTCTCTGATAAACTTTTGATATACATAGAAACATGAACGAATCTCAAAGAAAACATGTTGAACAAAAAAGCCCAACACAGAACAGTATGTACTGTATGAATCCATTCATGTGAAGTTCAAGGGCAGTTAAGTAATTTGTGGAGATAGGAATCAGAGGAGTGTGTATTGGCTATTGACTGTGAAGGGGCAGGAGAGAGCCCTCTGGAGTGCTGGAAATGTTCTGTATCTTGATCTGGTAGTGGTTACATGAGTGTGTACATACATGAAATTTAGCCATGCTGTACACTTAAGATTTTCATACTTTAGTGTATGGAAATTATACTTTAGGTTTAAAAACATGTTACCAAGGATTTTTACTGTCATCCTCAGCATGTGGACATTTTCTCCATATAATCATAAAATAACGGCTGCAATATCCAGGCATCACACATAGTCAAGAATATGTCTGGGGGAAGAGGAGACCCTCTTCTCCTGAGTCTCTTTGAAAAGTAAAGAAACATTTCCCAGAAACACACACCACACCCCCAGCAGATGCCTCTTGACATCTTGTTGGCCACAATTGCGTCACATGTCCTGGCTTAACCCAATCACTGGTGAGGAAAATGGGACTGTCCAGATGAGAGTTTACCTTTCTCCTGGTCAGGTGGCAAAGAGAGGAAACTCTTGCTGGGTCGGTAATAAATTCTAAGCTCATAGCAGTGAGTTCCTGAACAAGGAACTGGGCTTGGCCCACAGAGGTTACCCCACAGGGATAAAGCGTCATTTCATCCCTTACAACTGCTTTTATTCTTTAAAAAAAAAAAAAACTTTTTTCTCAAAATGCATGTATCTTCATTGTTTTTCTGATTATGTGATTAATGTTCATGGTAAAATTTCAATTAATAAGTGGAAATCAGCTATAACTAATTATCCCCCTCACCACACCATGATAGTAACTATTAAAAGTTTGATTCATGGTCTTCCACAATTTTTTCTTGGCATATATGTTGTATTATATATTTACATAATTTTTAACCTAAAACAAGAGCACACCATATATGTCAAACACCATCATTTGCCTACACAACAAACACTTTCCATCATTTTCTCTGCTAACAACCTTAATATTCTTCAGGTGTCTAGTGACCAGATACTTCAGGGAAAACAGCCCCTTCCCTAGCCCCAGAGGATGAACTATGATTAGTGTAAAATAGTGGTTCTGACCCCTGCTGCCCATCAAAAATACCTAGGGGGGACTCCCTGGTGGTGCAGTGGTTAAGATTCCACGCTCCCAATGCAGGGGGCCCGAGTTCGATCCCTGGTGAGGGAACTAGATCCCACATACATGCTGTAGCTAAGAGTTCGCATGCCACAACTAAGGAACCAGTGAGCCGCAACTAGGGAGCCCGCGAGCTGCAGCTAGAGAGCCCTTCTGCCACAGCTGGGACCTGGTGCAACCAAATGAATGAATGAATGAATGAATAAACAAACAAATTAATTAAATATTTTTAAAATACCTAGGGAATCAAAAACATATACTAAGCCCCAGGTCCCACCCCCAGAGATGCTGCTCACAACTGGTCTGTTGAGAGCTCAGGAATCAAGAATTTGCAGGTATTGCTAACATGAAGCAGGGGCTGAGATCTACTGGGCCCAACTCTTGGTGATGCTTCCATTCCCCTTGCCACTGACTGGCTTAAGAATGGGACACATAGCCCAGTTCTTGCCATGAGCAATGAGGGGAAATTTGATGGAGGTTCTGGGAGAGTTTTCCTCAGTCTCAGAGAAGGACATGCATAAGGTTTTTTCTGCCTCTACACATTGACAGCAGAGTGCCTTTCCTGGAACAATGGCTGTCATCTTGGGACCATGAGGAGAATGAGACTAAGGATGAACCAATGATCTGGAGATGGCAGAGCAGGGCTCTGGAAGGGACTTGAGTTCTTGATGATGTCATCATGCTGCTGAATCAGCCAACTCGGGAAATACTCTACTTGTCAACTTCTTGAGTGAGATAATAAGATTTCATTAATGTTTCCACCATTTTGAGTTACATACAGCCAAAAGCTTCCTGACTAGTACAGTATAAAACTGTTTATAACCTGCTTTTTCACTTAGATTTTTAAAAAACTTTTATTGCAGTTTTGCATTTCTTGCTAATTTGTTCCCAGCCCCCCATTCTGGGGATCATCCATTAGAAGGGAGGATTAAGAACTGGTCAGGCCATTGCGGGCTCCAGTTGGGAATCTGGAAATTAGCTACTCTCCCAAGATTGGGGGTTCTGGGGGCCAGAAGGGGGAGTTCCTAAAAGGGGGAAGGCCCAGCTCAGCTGCAGGAGCAAGGGGTCCAGTGGTTGTGCCAGATGAGGTCAAGGTCTAGAGAGCCCCTGCAAGGGTCAGCAGGTGGGCAAATCCAGGGCCCTGGGGGAAGGAAAGGGTGAAATTGGAACTGGGGACCAGAGAGCCCATGGAGATAGAAATTGGCTTCAGGGCAGCAGGGTCCCCTCCCAGTCCTGGCATATCCCACTTAATATCAGTAATTGGGTCCTAAGAAACAGATATTCTTTATGAAAATGCCAAAAGAAAACCTATTCCCATTACATTAAATAGGAAAAATTATACACACATTAGCTCAAAACCCTCAACCAATTTCCTGAAATTTTAGTAGAACTCAGGAAAATGTATACACACCACACACACACACACACACACATTTTTAAAAACTATATATGTTAGGCTGTAAGATGCTTAGCATTACTTCCAGATCATCCAACCAATTAAATTGGTTGCTAAACATTTGCTTAGGGTATAGTGACATGGCCTCTCCCTCTGCTACCAACAGCCAAGGTGCACAAACACTTTGTTATCACTCAGTTGATTTTTTTATTGTATCTTCTTTTATTTGATTCATCTACTGGTACATAATTTTTATCATTTGCTTCATTGGTACATAATTTTTATCATTTGCTTTTAGAAAGAGAGAAATGAAAACAATTGTATAGGGATTGTGTTCGGAAGCATATGGCAGAAAATATGAGAAAAGAGGCATGAACAACTGAAAGGCTTATATGTCTCACGTAGCAAGGAGCCCTAGGTATACCTCCTCTTTCCTTCGTTACTCTCTGTCACAGTGCAAAGACTTTCATCTTCAGCTTTGTTGTCTCAGAATTGTTTGATGTTTGCTGTACCTCTAGGCAATACGTCAATGTTCCAGACAGGAAGAATGGACAAGGGGCAAAAAGGCCAAACAGGTCAAGAAAGTGGGGTCTGTTCCCCTACAAAAGCCTTGCTGGGTGTCTCACCCAGTGACTTCTACTGCACTTATCAGCCAGAATCCCTCGGTACTAGAGGGTCTGGGTCACTTACTTGATTTTTCAATACTTCTACATGTAATTCTGAGCTATTGATTTTATTTGGGATAAAATGTGAGACATTTGTCTCCCAAGTAATTTGGTTTAAAATGTTCTATTGAGTTTTAGGGATGTAAATATAAATGCCTTCCTATACAAACATTTGCCAAAAAAAAGTCGCTATTGAGACACATATACACTATCAAGTTTGTGTGTTATAAATGAAGAGTCATTCTACTGGGAAAACATTAACCAGGGAAACCTTCTGCAGGATATGCCTTAATACTATGGAGGTTTTCCCTTACATACAACTCTACTTCATTTTTGGCAACAGTTACATAGTAGACATGTCATTGTGTATGCCATAATGGATGTAAACTGTTCTCTATCGTTGGACATTTAGAATGTTTCCCATTTTTCACAATTATAAACAAAACTGCATTGAACATCTTTGTACAAGCATCCTTACACATTTGTCCAGTTACTTCTTTGTTGAGATAAATTAAATCCTTGATATGAAATGGCTGGGCTGAAGTTTCTACAAATTAAAATTTTTTTATCCATATTGCCAAATTGCCCTCCAGAAGGGTTGTACCAACTCCACTATGTCTCCATTGCTGGAGCAATGAACGTGCATTACAGTGCCCTGATGGCCCACTAGATGGGAAGGAGGATGGACGGCTCTGTTAACATTGCGTTTGGAAGCAGAGAGCTTCATAGTTCAGGTACCAATTACATTTGGAAATGAGATTAGCACATGGAATCTTCCCACTCATCTGTCTGGAGTTTCAAGGTTCCATTCCTGGGCAGATGAAACAATAAAACAAAACTGGTGAAATGAAGTTAATGTGGACCCATGACATTTACACTGATAAATGTTCCCATTTAGGACAGACTTTCAGGGCAGCTTGCCCAGCTCTGACTTGAAGGAGTGTCAACATCACCCTCAGTCCCCAATTTTTCCCAATCACTGACCCTTTCTTCCTAAAACACACATGTTGATCCCATCAGCTCCCTTCATAAAGTATGTTATGATGCCCCACCCCAAATGTTCTTCAGAATGATGCCTAACATTCTAATAGAACAACTGCTGTTGTTCACTACATAGTAATAACAACAGCATCACTACATAGTACTACACTACATAGTAATAACACATAGTAATTCACTACAGCATCAAGAATAATATAAAAGTTAGCGCTTACATAATGGGGAGTTATTGCTTAGTGAAAACAGTGTTTCAGTTTGGGATGATGAGAAAGTTCTGAAGATAGATGGTGGTAATGGTTGCACAACAATGTGAATGAACTTAATGCCTCTGAATTGGACACTTAAGGATGGTTCAAATGATAAATTCTACGTTATGTATATTTTACCACAATGAAAAAAAAAAAAATCACTGACTTCCAGTTTCCAGTCCAGCACGTAAGGAACTCAGAAGTTGTCACTCTGTCCTGACAGAAAGTAAAAAGCTGAAAAATCGACTCTTAGGTCTGTAAGAAAAATGAGGTCACAGGGCAAATTTCAGCCCCCAAAATTGGAGAGACAGGTAGACACCGAGAGTCGAACTTACTGGAGCAGAAACCTCCACAGAACCAGTGCCAGGGTAGGAAAACCTGAACTGTAATCGACAGATTGCTGGAAGCTCAGCATGCATAAGACTGAGAGATACAAACTCTAGGGGAGGAGCCCCCATACTTTATGAGTTTCACCTCTGGGAGCTCAGCCAGGCTCTCACAGTGAATATTGGAATTTCAGTGAATATGGGAGAGAAATCCCTTCATGATTCTGGCAGGGGGAGAGGAAATATACTGTATTTTAAAATATGCCAGAGCATTCTGTTCTTCTTAACAGAAGACCAGCCTTCAAGAGAAAGTACTTTACCAGAGCCTAACCTATTGGGGTTTCATCAGAGCCTACTTGACCTGGGGGAAGGGAAATACCCGACTCCAGCCCTCTCTACGCATTCTGCCCCATCTAAGGGAGGGAGGGAAAAACTGAGACGTGCTTATGAAGCTCACAGCCCAGAGACATGGGCTCACTAGAAGACTGAGACATAATTGTAGGACTATAGAATGCTTCCACTCTTACCACGTTACCACCACTTCACTAAAAACCTGTTTACCAGAGTTCCTTTTATCCAGCCTGACTTTCAACAAAAAAATTACAAGGCATACTAAAAGGCAAAAACACAGTTTGATGAGACAGACAAAATGCCAGAACCAGACTCAGAAAGAGAAGGGATGCTGGAATGGCCAGACTGGGAATATAAAATAACTTTGATCAATATGCTAAGGGCTCTAATGGAAAAAGTAGACCACATGCAAGAACAGATGGGCAATGTAAGCAGAGAGGTGGAAATTCTAAGCAATAATGAAAAAGAAATGTTAGAGATTAAAACCTCTGTAACAGAAATGAAGTGGTCTCTGCCTTCCATGAAAACTCAAAACATGAGAAATTCTCCAAATATAGAGAAAGGGTTCAGATGCAGGGTGGCCCCCAAATAAAAATAAAATGTCTATTCCACATATCATGTGGTTTAGGGCTGGACTGACTCAGACACTTCACACCCTTCTCCTGACAGATGCTAGCATCTGGTGCTGAATCAGAGGGTGGAGGTGTTGCCTTGACCTTGATTTCCCTTTACCAAGTTTAAGTTCACGTTCACAGTATTCAAAACAGCCTCAGTAAGCCGAGCCTTAGTAGGTAACCTAAGGACAGAGGCAAAAAGAGTTTTAATAAGTGCCCTATCTTCCCCTGTTGCTTTCTCCAGCCAGCTCACTCTGCCTTCTGCTGAGCTTTAAAGTGTAACACAAAGACCTGAGTTGATCTACTCCTGAGCACTCATCCAGTCCACCTCTCAGCCCAATTAACAAGTGCTCTATACTGGGACTGAGCAAGCAGGTGCTGCTGGGATATTATTACTCAGCTCTCCAGCTAGGCTGTTGGGAGAAGAGGGGTTTTTGCATCCAGGGACAGCAGACACATCTCTCTAAAGGAGATGAGGAAGGTGTACAGAGGTCTGAGGAAGCACCAAGGGATCACCCAACCCAGAAGGGAGGTTGGGGTCAGGGAAGACTTCCTAGAAAACCCAATGTTTCTGATGAGTCTAGAAGGAAGAGTAGGAATTAACTCCACTATAAAGGAAAAGTTGATCCAGTCAAAGTACCTGTGTGGGCAGAGTTCCCGAGGTGTTAGAGGGCAAAATATACTCAAGGAACGAGCGCCACGAGAGACCTTAGAAATCCAATCAATAAGTGGCTCATCACTTCTTGGTGCATCTCATACCCCCAGGGGATCTGGTGGGTTCTACCCCAGACTTGAGCCCATATGCACACACTGACACCCACTGTCCAGGGATACCCAGTTAAGACCCTTTACATAAGTCAATCCTTCATTCACAGATGCCCAAACAGGCCAAGAGAATGTCAAAATGGCAGTCACAGCAAAGCACTGCCTCTCAGGCAGTATTTTCTTTGGTCTCTCTTGTTCAGACTGGAAACGCACCTCAAGCGACTAATGATCTTTATTTTAAAGTGAAGCAGGTGAAAGCTGACTGAAAGCTTGGCAAGCATGAAGAGGGCATGAAACTGATGTGATTCACTGTAGGGTAAGTAAGTGGCCAGCCAGATTTTTCTGAGAAGACTCAAATATCACAATAGCCGGTCTTTTCTCTGGGGCAGTTGCGTTTCTTTATAAAGTGAAGCTCAAATCCCCTACTTGCTGCAGGGGGGTGGGGTACGCAGGGCTTGTTGCTTAATCAGCCTAGGTGTAAATATTCTGGAGCTCGGCTGGGAACAGACTGGGGGTGTCATCATTCAAGGGGCAGCTTTTTAGTCAACCCCTAAGTCTAGTCCAGCCCCCACCATGCCCCCACCTTTTCCCTATACTGTGGCCACTAAATCTGGGACCTCTTGGGTTCAATTTCTCTAGAGTTTCGATCCCAGGTATCCTCTGAGGGGTGAGTGCCTGACTGCAAGGGGTCAAGACACCCCACAACAGAGACTTTGGTCAATTCTTCTGCTTCATCTCCACCTCCTGCACTACCTGGTTCTCCCAGCTCCTGAGCCTTCCAGGATTCTGGGGTGAATGGGCTCTTCCTTGATGTATGCCCCTCCTTAGGCTGGATGGTTTGACTCTCCTCCATTTTGCCAAATCGCTTGCCACTCCCCAACCCAGTTCCTGTCTCCATTTATTGTCTCAGGGTTGGAGCTGTCTCCTGGTTTCATCAAAGATAGAGAGAGTGTTTGCCTGTTCTCCTTGTGTCTGGTGTGGCTTTTATAAGAAGAGAACAGGATAGAAACAAGACTCAGCCACCCTTGAATATGATTAATAGTACTGAACTGCACACTTAAGAACGGTGAAGATGCTAAATGTAATGTTATGTGTTTTTTTGCCGAAATTAAAAGCAAAACAAAAGTCAGCCATCTTAAAACCAGAAGTCTTCCCATTGAGTTTTCTGTGAATTTTGAAAAACAAACACAGCAAGCATTTCCTTGAAAATCTATTTACATATAGAATGTGGATATTTTGGTTCCTTCTATACAGTTTATTGAGACAATTAAGGGGAATGTCTAAAGCTGTGGTTCTCAAAGTGTGGTCTTCAGACCAGTAGCATCAGCATCACTTGGAAATTTGTTAGAAATGCAAATTCTCAGGTCCTAGCCTAGACCTACTAAATCAGAAATTCTGCAATCTGTGTTTTAAAAGGCTCTCGGTAACTAAATATTGAGTATCAGTTTTGTGACGGTTGATATATAGTTAAAATTTGAGAATCACTCATCTAGAGCAATATGGGGGTGGGGGGAAGAATGAAATTAAGCATAGGCTGAACATCAAAGGAAGGATCTAACTCCATCACATGGAGAAAAGGTAAACGGAATCCAGAAAGGGTGGGAGGAGGTAATTAATGGACTAACGCCCATGTGTCAGATACCTTGCTTGCCAGTTTACATACATCTCATTTAATCCTCAGTTTCCTTGAAAAGAAAGAATTATTCCCCCATTTTACAGATAAGAAAACTGAGGCTTAGGAAAGGTAACTTAGCTAGTTAAGGAGGATTTCAATCAAAGTCTGCCCGATTTCTTAGGTCCTTCTCTTTATTTTCCATACTTCCCTCTTTTAGAACTCACCCCATCACTGAGAATATCTCTGGCTATGGGAGACAAAGGAAAGCAACGAGACTTCTCCTCTGCTTGGTAAAATCCTATCCATTCTCCAAAGCGGAACTCAAATGTCACCTCTTCTGGGAAGTCTTCCAGAACTACCTTGCTCAAAGTTAACCTTTCCATAGCACTTTGCACATGCCTGTCTTGGAGTACCTCATACACCTTATTGTAGTTCTCGAATCTTTGGTCCCAGGATCCCTTAGAAATTATTAACATTCATAGGCAAATGAACCTTGACCTAAACCTCACAACTTAACAAAAAAATTAATCAAAATGGATTAAAGATTGGATGTAAAATGTTACACTACAAAACATTTAGAGAAAAAAAATAGGAGAAAATCTTTAGGACCTAGGGCTAGGTGAAGTGTTCTTAGACTTAATACCAAAAGCATGATCCATAAAGGAAAAAAAAGATAAATTGGATCATTTTAAAATGAAAACCCTTTGTTCTGAGAAAGAACCTGTGAAGAGCACAAAAACACTGGGAGAAAATGTTTGCAGACCACATAACTGAGAATGGCCTGGTATCTAGAATATATGAAGAACTCTCAAAACTCAAGAGTGAAAACAAATAATCCAATCAGAAAATGGGCAAAAGACATGAACAGACATTGCACTGAAAAGGATATACAGCTGGCAAACAAGCATATGAAAATATTTTCAACATCATTACCATCAGGAAATGCAATTAAAATCACAATGAGGTATCACTACACAACTATCAGAATGGGTAAAAGAATAAATACTGATAACACCAAATGCTGGTGAGGATGCAGAGAAACCAGAAACTCATAAAGTGCTGGTAGGAATGTAAAATGGTTCAGCCACTCTGGAAAAGGTACAGTGACTTCTTACAAAATTAAGCATGTGCTTACCATACTACCCAGCAATTGTACTTTGGGGCACTTATCCCAGAGATGTGAAAACTTACATTCACACAAAAACCTGTCCATGAATGTTCATAACAACTTTATTCATAATAGCCAGAAATCAGAAACAATCCTAATGTCCTTCCACAGGAGAACAATTAAACAAGCGGTGGTGCATCCATGCCTGGAACACTCCTCAGCCGTTGCAGGGAACACACTAGTGATACATGCAACAACATGGGTGGATCGCGAGGGAACTATGCTGAGTGAGAGGGCCAATCTCAAAAGGTTACATAGTGAATTATTCCATTTATATAATATTCTTGAACTGACAAAATTATAGAGCAGGAGAATAGGGGTTAGGGAGGGGAGAGGGAAGGAGGTGGCTGTGGCTACAGGAAGGCAGCACGAGGGATCCTTCCGAGGGGACTACTGTTCTGTATCTTGACTCTGGTAGCGGTCATGCAAATGTACACGTGTGATAGAGTTGCACAGAATTAAACACACACACACATACATGTAAACCTGGTGATATCTGGATAAGATGGGTGGACTGTATCACTGCCAATTTCCTCTTTGTGATATCGTACTAAAGTTATGCATGATGTTACCACTGGGGGAGACTGGGTGAAGGGTACACAGATCTCTCCATATTATTTCTTATAATTGCACGTGAACCTACAGTGATCTCAAAATGAAAAGTTTAAATAAAGAATTGAGGGCCACAAAGAGATTTTCATTTATGTAGGCTATATCAACTGGTATTTACTATATTTGAAATTAAAATGGAGACATTTTAACAGTGTTTATTTATTGACTTATCTTTAAGACAATAATAAACATAAATTTAAAATGTGTTTAATATAAACAAAACATTCTTATGAAAAATAAGTATATTTTCACAAAATAGAAGAATGGTCATGTTTTACAAATTTACAAATCTCTTTAATGCCTGACTTCATAGACAATTGGATTCTCATATCTGATTCTACATTAATATGTTGTGATATCACATGTCATGAAGCTTATGGAAAATTCCACTGCACACATGTGGAAACTGAGAGTAAAAGAGGCAAATAATGTCAGTATTCCTATTAAAATAATACGGACTCCCTAAAAGCGTCTCTTGAAAGGAAAGAGAAGATTGTTGCCAGGCAAGTGGAGGAACAGAACATCTGAAGGCATTGCATTAGGTAAGATAGTCAATTGCGATCATGCAAACCTCAGGTAACACTGAGCTAAATAAAATGGAAGTTTATCTTTTTCTGTTATCACAGTCTAGGCTAAGTGGTCTTCTGGCTTCTGTGGTCACCCCACAGTGTCAAGGTCCCAGACCCATCCCTCCTGATGCTCCACGACACCTGAGGCCCAGCCCTCACCTGTTTTCGTGGTTCAGAACCATCACGTCTGCCTTCCAGCCAGTGGAAGTAGGCAAGCAGAAGGTTGGGCATGCTCCTTCCTTCAGATGGTACAATTCGGAAGTTGCACGCTTCACAAACCATTTGCCAGAACATAGTTTCAAGGGAGGCTGGGAAATGCAATTTTAAAATGTGAGCTTTGGGACTTCCCTGGTGGTCCAGTGGTTAAGACTCCACGCTTCTACTGCAGGGGACATGGGTTTGATCCCTGGTCAGGAAACTAAGATCCCACATGCCGCGTGGGGCAGCCAAAAAGAAAAAAAAAAAAGAATAAAATGCGAGCTTCTATTGCTCTCTAAGAAATTGGGGGACAACTAGAGGTTTCTGTTCCAAGCACAGAGGTGAGAAAGTGGAGGGAGGTTTGAGAAGCCAGTAGCTAGGTGTGCTGAGAAGTTGTGGGACAGAGAAGGAAATATAGTAGGAAAGGTGGGTTGGAGCCCCATGGTGGAAAGGGGCCACTTCGTTCCGTAATGCAGTGGTTTCAAACTTGAGTGTACAACAGCATCACCCGAGGGCTTGTTGAAGCTTAGCCCTGCCTGCAGAGTGTCTGATTTAATAGGTCTGCAGAGGAGCCTGAAAATGTACATTCCTAACCAGTTTGAGGGGATGCTGGCACTGCTAGTCCAAGAGCTTTGATAAATGTGGAGCCACAGAAAGTTCTAGAGAGGAGAGCAAGATGACAAGACCTGTATTTCAAAAAGCTGATTCTGTTACAACGACAGGGAACAAGCTGTACTAGAGCTTCCCAGAGCACTAGAGCTTCTCACCCTCTTGTTCCTTAATGTTCCTGAGAAATTTCACTCAAGAAAAACAGGGATGATAAAGAGCCTGCAAAGCAGAGTTCACGGAAATCCAGTGCCCAAGGGCCACTCCCACACCTGAGTTTTTCCATCAATAATAATAATGAGGACCATTTACCTATCCAGGGTGCCAGATGGCACAGATTGAAAAGTCGGACCATGTCCCAAGGCTGTGGGGATTCATGGACTCGCCTACACCATGGGTTGGAGAGAAAATTGGTACAACTCCTGAAAGGCAATGTGACAATCAAACCAGAACTCTAAATGCCTATACCCTTGGACCCAATGGTTCCATTTCCAGGAATTGAGTCTACAGATACACTCGTGTTTGTGTGCAAAAGACAGGTTATTCAATTCCCATTGTGCTGGCAAGGGATGGGGAAAAACCTGAATGTCACCCACAGAGGGCTGGTTAAATAAACCATGGTGCATCCAAAAATGGAGTAATGGGCAGCCCTTAAAAATAACAAGTTAGATCTATGTAAGCCAGTTTATAATAATCATAGATAGATAGAGATAGAGATAGAGATAGAGAAGTATATGTCTTGTTGTGTGTGTGTGTGTGTGTGCGTGTGCACATATCAAGGGGCAGAACACTGTTGTAAAATGCTGCCATTTAAAAAAATATACAGGACTTCCCTGGTGGCACAGTGGTTAAGAATCCGCCTGCCAATGCAAGGGACACGGGTTCGAGCCCTGGTCCGGGAAGATCCCATATGCCTCAGAGCAACTAAGCCCGTGTGCCACAACTACTGAACCTGCGCTCTAGAGCCCACGAGCCACAACTACTGAGCCTGTGTGCCGCAACTACTGAAGCCCATGCGCCTAGAGCCTGTGCTCTGCAACAAGAGAAGCCACCTCAATAAGCCCACGCACCTCAATGAAGAGTCGCCCCGCTCGCCGCAACTAGAGAAAGCCCGCACGCAGCTACGAAGACCCAATGCAGCCAAAATAAAAATGCATGTGTGTGTATATATATAAATACATATATATTAATATATATACACATTTGTGGGACTTCCCTGGTGGTCCAGTGGGTAAGACTACTCCACACTCCCAATGCAGGGGGCCCGGGTTCGATCCCTGGTCAGGGAGTTAGAGCCCACATGCGTTCCCCAACTAAAGGTCCCGCATGCCACAACTAAGAGCCAGCACAGCCAAAATTAATTAATTAAAAACAAATATACCTATTAAATATATATATACACATTTGTATACATGTATATATGGTTATATATGCAGAGCACATCTTTGAAAGGATTCAGAGAAACAGTCTGCCTTTCAGGATAGGAATTGGAATGGAAGTCCAGGTTGAGAAGGAAACTTACTTTTCACTGTAAACTTTTTTGTTTGATTTTTTTCCACCCGGCATATGCATTACTTATCTAAATAAGTAAACGTAGAAGCAGTGCCATGTGCTTTACATGCTTTATCTCACTAAATCTTCAGAAAACCTAGAAGGAAAGTACTTTTGCTATTCACAAGGTACAGGGAGGTTGAATTATTTGGGGGAGGGGCCGAGGGGGGATGGAAGGAACCTTGATTTGTAAGGTTTGCCAGTTTCCATGGTGTAAATACTCCCTACCGGGCTGATTTCCAGCTGCTGCTGTGATGTCACTGAGCAGAGCTGGGGAGAGATGTGCACGAACAGCTCTCAGGAGCCTGGGGGAAGCAGTTCCAGCACAGCCTTGTGGGGGAACTTGCACCCCCAAACAAGGTACCATTGACTCTTCCCACCTCATACCTGAAGGGGTTGTTTTTCAAGAACAAAACAAATGTAAGCAAATATGCCACTTCAGGACCTAAGAGCAGCTTCCAGGGATCTTTATAGACACTGGGGCATTTATTTACGGTATAAACAACCTGCCTTGTTTTACAATAAATTTGAAACAGAGACCCAGAAATTAAAATTAAGCATCTGGGTTTTATATTTGCAAATTGCTTTGCCATTCTCTTTATGAAATACTGCACACAGCTATACAAGCATAAGGCAATAGAAGAACAATAAATTAATCAGTGTTAGTATTCTGTCAACACAGCCCCACATTCTTATCAGGGCCAGCAATCTAAATTAGGAAAGTGGTTTAGAAACTTGCCCGTGCTTTAATGGGAGAGAGTGGGTACGAGGATCAGACAGACTCGGGTTCAAGCTGTGTTCCAGTTCTGCCACTTGTGAGGTGCCTCGGGCAAGTCACCTCACCTCTGAGTTTCAAGCTACTCACGTGTTAAGTGAGGATAGTGCCCACTATACAGATTTGTACAGGCAAATTTGCCAAGTTTAACAGATAAGGTTAATGTGTTGTCTACACATGGCTATAAGGCAGGATGGTTTTCCCCAAAAATTATCCCTCAGAAGAAAGTGGGAGTTGCCTTATATTTAAGTTCTTAAGAAACCTCACAGTCTTTCATATTCCCTAGACTCTCTCAATAACTTTAAACAACAAAGTATTTTTTGCAAAAGACCAATTTATAGAAGTCACCTGAAGGAAGGGGTTTTAAAAAAAAAACAACAGTTTTTGACACAGATGTAGTCATTATACTAGGGGCTGATCTCATACCCCTTGTAAAGATGCAAGCCTTATAAAGAGGACTTTAAAAGCAATCCATTAAACGTTAGGATGTTGTGATCACAAATATAAACCAATAGGACAAACAGAAAAAGAATACTGTCCCAAGATTGAGTGAACTGGGACTTTAAGGATAAAATATTTCGATGACAGCATTATATAAAGGCTCAGAAAGAGCTGGATCACAAACAAATTAGGAGTGAAATGTATGTGATCTAGAAAGTGAGTTGGGTGATTCAGAAACTATCCCTAGTGATAATAAAGATATGAGATCAAAGATGCACAGGACAAGATGAAATAAAGCTGTTTTGTAAAGTGTCAGATTAGGAAAAAACCCAATATTTCTAAATTAATATATTAGTTATTAATGTATAATATATTTAAATAACATTATTTAAATAATATATTAATAATCTTGAAAGCATGTGCATACCTAAAATAATAAATTAAATATTATAGACATTTGATTATTTCATCTACAGCCTTAAGAATTTATATATTCAAGGTGGCCCCCCAAATATTTTCTTTTTTGCAACCTTCTCATTGTGAAATATGGTAGGATCGCTTTATATTGGGGATCACCTAACATTGAGACATGTCTGTACAAACACTTAAAACCCACAAAGCTCTAACACTGAGACATTTATGTACAAACACTTAAAACCCACAAAGCTCTAACACTGAGACATGTATGTACAAACACTTAAAACCCACAAAGCTCTGTGTGGTTTGTGACAGGTACTGTTACAGTTGTTAATACTATTTTTTATCATGATTGCTCTCCCACAAGCTGGGCTGTTTGGTTGTGCTGTTCTAAGCATTTACCTGGATTGGAATTTCCTGATCATCCACATCCTACCTGTGTGAACTTGGGCAAGTTGCCTAAACTCTCTGTGCCTCAGTTTCCTCATCTATAATACAGGGATAATAATATCAGTAGTATCTCAGAGGCTTAAGAATTCAGTAAGTTAGTATACGTAAGAAGTGTATGAATCAGTGCCTAGTAAGTACTTCTTAAATGTTTGTTGGAATCATTATTTTCACCAATGGAAAACTATAACTATTTAGAAACATAGCGGTTTTCCTCACAACACCAGATTTTACCAGCAGAGAACTTGTCTTATTCATCTCTGGATCCCCAACTCACACACAGGGCCTAATGCCCACTAAATGTTGGTTGAACCAATAATAGTAAGTTCTATAGAGGAAGAAAGACAGTGTATAACGTTCAGGCCCTGCATAGCACCTGGTTCCATTAGTTGAAAGAGGAAATTTTGAGTGTTGATACCTATGGCGCAGCCTCATTTCTCTCTGGCCAACCAAAATCTAAAGGAAAGTCACAGTGCAATAGAGCCAGAAAAGACTGAGCACTGGCTGCTTCTTTCTGGTTCTCACAAGACTCTATGTTCCTCCATCACAGGAACTGGGTTTCATTCATCTCAGTCCCTAATCCAGCAAACAGTAGGGACTTAAATCAGTAGTCACTGAGCAAATGAGCAATGAGATGCAGCCTGCATTATTGCACATTCTTTTAAAACTGAATTTTATTGTTTTTTCATATCTACAAAAAAGTACTTAAAAACTAGTACCAAAAATATGCACGTAAAAAGTTCAAATAATACAGAAGTGTTGAAAGAATCACCTAAAGAGAAATCTTCTTGGCATCTAGAGTATCATTTATCCAAATGTTTCCTTTAGGTATGTAGAAACTAACATGTAAGTACATGTAACATGTAAGTACCACGAGCTTTGGAATCAGGTATGCCTTGGTTTGAAACCAAGCTCCATCACTTCTTAGTGCTATGGCCTTGAAACAGTCACACAACCTCTCTGTGCCTCAGTTTCTATGGAAAATGGAGATAATAATGAAACTTACCCTACAGTGTATTGGAATAAATAAATTAATATGTACAGAGCACTTAAGACAGCTCCCAATACAGGGAAACAACTCAGTGAAGGCTAGCAACTATTTATACATATTTAAACAAAATTTGAGGTTATGCTATAGTTCCTAGTTTACATTTGCTTTTTATATAACAATATGTTGTGAATACTTGTTCACAACATATACAATATGTTGTGAATACTTGTTCTGTAGCATATACAGAGCTAACTCCTTCTTTTTGATGGCTACATTATATTCAAATATGTGGCTGTATGTAACTAATCCCATCTCTGGCACTTGAGTATTTCTAATATTTTATTATTACAAATGACCACAATAAAAATTCTTGCACATATATTGTTCCACTAATGGGTAAGTATTTCTATAGGCTAAATCCTAGAAATGAGATTGCTGGTTCAAAGTGTATGGATTTTTAAATATATTAATAGACAATAAATTTTCAAATTGCCTTCCTAAAAGACTGTATGCTTCATACTTTGATCAATGAGTGTACATTGGTGCTTTATAGTTGTGTACCTTTCAACCAGATTCCCCAATAGTTTATTTTGAATGTCCCAGTAGTTATAGAATCAAGGATATTGCCCTGCTAGCTCATTGTATTTCTTTACCTTTCTAAAAACCATAAACAACTACTAAGAACTTAGCAACCAATTTTCTGCAGCAAATACTCAGATGATAGCCTGACAAAGAATTTCTATGACATTCCCAGAAGGGAGAGGAGGAAAGGTTGGAATTTCGGAGCCCTGAAGTGGCTGATGGGAAGAACATGTGAAATGAGAACAATCCATTACCTTTGGGAAACAGGGTGGCTGTATCTGCTTCCATCTTTGTTTTCTGTGACTCAGACCCTTGTTAAATAAACAAGAGGCCCTGTCTGTTGAGTCACAGTGGGTGCAATGTCTCTAGTGTGGTGTCCCCAGGGTGTGATTTGGGTACTTACTACTTGTAGCCCTCCAGATGCTTCTAGGCGATTCGAGGACAAGAGGAGCACCTCATGGCCAGAAGCTGAACAGCGCCACCAAGCTGACAGGCTGTTTCAGTGGTGGCCAAAGCCCACACCCACTCTTATTTTTAATTTCAATTTCAATCCAAGTAATAAATATGCATAATGTTTAAGAGTTAATTACTACTACGAGTTAGATAGTATTACAAGCCTTATAACAAAAATCCCCTTTCTCACCACTAAGTCCCATCCCATGAAGCAATAACTCATTCTATGGTTACTTCTTTATACCTGACTATGGTGTCACTTCAAGATTTTAAAATTTTAGACCTTTTCTATTAACTTACAGCTATGGAGAATAAAAATTTAGTTTCTGTCTCTCTCTCTCTCTCTCTCTCACACACACACACATACCATCCCGCTCCAATTTTCCCAAAATAATTATATCATAATCTCTGGTTAAATCAATGTACTGTTTTTACATTATAATGACAATGTAATATTATTTCCAGCTGAGTGTTGTAGTTTATGATGATTACAATGTTCTTCTTATAAATTGTCTTTGTTTTCTTGGCTTTAATAATCACCTTGGCTTATTTGCTTAGTTTCTGTGAGTAGCTCCAATCCATCCTCAAATTCTTTGCCAGAACTCCAATCCTCTACAAATGCCTCAGCTTTGTGCTTAGTCTAGGGGCAGTATAGTGTAATGCAGTGGTTCTCAAAGTGTGCTTCCTGGACCAACAACATTAGCATCAGGATCACCTGGGACCTAGTGAGACATGAAAATAATCAAGGACTAACAAGGACTTACTGGTTAGCCGCTCTGGGGGTGGGGTCCAGCAATCTAGGTGATGCTGAGGTGTACTTGAGCTGGAGAACCCCGGTTTGTGTAAAAGTTAAGAGTTTGGGCACCAAAATCCAAGGCTGCTGGGGATCAGATTTCCGCTATTCCACTTGCTTGTAATGTGGCAGCTTCCAAGGTTCAATCTTCCCATTCATAAAATGGGGTCAACCGTATGTCCCTGTAACTGTTGTGAGCTTCGGGCTGTTAGGAAGCATGACAGGCTCCAGTTTTTCTTGGAGACAGCCCTCCTGGAGCCTCTGAAATCCAGTTCCATCATGCGAGGAGAGTTCAAGCCAATGGCATAGCCTCCCCCCAGCCCTCCCCAGCGTCCCCCACTCAGAATACACCCTCCACTGAGGCACCCACCTCAAGCTTCTGTCCTTCAGAACATCCACAGCCCCTCTGAGGTCCACCTCCCATACCCCATATCAGCTTCTCTCCCCTTAACCCCTTCCCATCCTCAGCTCCCCTGCTACAACTGCCATTTCAGACGATTCTCTGCCATGGCCCGGTGCCACCTCCAGCCCCCAACCCTCAACTCCCAAGCCCCCTCCTCATTCCCACTACCCTCTGACCCAGCCCACTGGAGCAGTCTCAGCCTTCTCCCAGCTTCCATCCCTTCCACACTCCTCCACTCACCCAACCTTTCCTTCCCAGCCCAGAGCCTACTGCTTTCCCAGAGAACCCCTCCCCCAGACCCCAGGGCCAGCTGCCCCTTGGGTGTTCTCACCCCCTGAAGTAGCGGGGATGGGAAGGGAGCATCACCATTTTGCTTCCCACTACTCTTCCCTATTCCCTGCGCTCCAGTCACACTGGCCTCTTTGGGTGCTACGTCTCAGGGCCTTTGCACCTGCTCTTCCCACCCCCCCGACATGGAATGTTCTTCTAGTTGGTATGCATTACTGCCCCTTAGCAGTAATTCCCACCCAAAGATGACCACTGATACGATTTCTGCCACCATAGATCAGTGTAGCTTGACTTTACATTAATGGAATCATATAGTATGTACTCTTTTTCCTCATTATTTTTTACAACTTTATTGAGGTAAAGCTATAAAACTGATGTACAAAAACTGCACTTATTTAAAGTGTACAGTGTACAGTTTGAAGTGTTTTGAACATATTCCCCCCTTGAAAGTATCACAAGGTAATTTCAAGATAACGAACATATCCATCCCCTCAAAAAGTTTCTCAAGTCCCTTTGTATTCCATCCCCTCTCCCCCACCCCAACTACTAATCTGCTTTCTGTCACCATAAATTCGTTTGCATTTTCAAGAATTGTATATAGAATCATCCAGTATATACCCTTTTGTTCCTGACTTCTTTCACTTAGCATAATTATTTTGATTCATCCATGTTGTATTAATACTTCATTCCTTTTTTTTTTTCCCCCACTGAACAGCATTTCTTGGTACAAAAATACCACAATTTGGTTATCCCTTCATTTAGTGATGAACATTGGAGTGTTTTCCAGTTTGGGACTTATAGAAAAAGCCACTACAAACATTCTTATGCAAGTGTATTAGTGAACACAAGTTTTCATTTTTCTTGGGTAAATACCTAGGCATGCAATTACTGGGCTGTAGGGTAGATATATATTTAACTTTATAAGAAACTGACAAACCTTTTTTTTCCAAAGTGGTTATACCATTTCACATTCTCACCCATTGGCTTAAATTTGACATCAATCATGTTCCTCACAGCTTCTGCATTTACTCCCTCTGCCTGAAATGCCTTTCCACTAGTTTTAGCATGGCTGGCTTGAGGTCTCAGCTCGTGTCACTGTTATAGATTTAATTGTTATAGAGTGGTATAGACTTAATTCCCCCCTCCTCACCCTTGCCAAAATCATATGTGGAATTCACAACCCCCAGTACCTTAGAATGTATCAATAATACATTTGGGGAAAAAGTCTTTAAAGGGGTGATTAAGTTAAATGAGCCAGTTAGGGTAGGCCCTAATCCAATACGACTGTGTCCTTATAAGAAGAGGAAAAGATATCCCCACAGAGAAAATGTCTTACGAGGACACAGCCAGAAGGCAGCCATCTGCAAACTAAGGACAGAGGTCTCAGGAGAAACCAAACCTGCCAACACTCTGATCTTGGACTTCTAGCCTCCACAACTGTGAGAAAATAAATTCCTGTTAAGCCACCCTGTCAGTGGTATTTTGTTATGGCAGCCCTAGCAAACTAATAGAGAGGCCTTTCAATCAGCATTTTGTAAACATGGGAGTAATTGACTCAGGCAAGAACCATAAATGAATGCTAAAAACAGTGGGTGAGAGTCTGATGAAGAACAGGATAGTCTCAAAATATCTTCCCACAAGACACTTAATAATTACAAACGGAAAAATAGTAACTTTTCAGTGTAGTACCTTGGCAGACACCACCTTAACCAAATGATCAAAGTGAACATCATCAGTATTGGAATAAAAAAATGCCATGTGCCTCCTGATGTGGTACACTGAGGACACAACGCCTTTCAGTGCCATTCCTACCAAAAATGCATAACTGAATTCTAATCATGAGAAAATACCAGACAAATCTAAACTTAGGGACATCTACAAAATAACTCACCAATACTCTTCAAAAATGTTAAGGTCATAAAAGACAAAGAAAAGCTGAATAATTAACTGCCTTTCTAGAGTAAAGGAGACTCTGGAGGCATGACAACTAAATGCAAAGTGATGCTGATTGGATGGTAGGGAATAGCTATATTGTCGGGACAATTTGCAAAATTTAAATATGGAAGACATATTAAAGAATTGTATTATTGTCAAAATTCTTGATTTTTATAATTGTACTGAGATTTTGCAAGAGAATATCCATGTTCTTAGGAAGAACACACAGAAATATTTAGGGATTAAAGGGGAATGATGTCTGAAATTTACTCTAAAGTGGTTTTGGGGGAAAAGAAAGTACAAATACATATTATATATAATACATACACAAACAAATACACAAGAGTGAATATGATAATGCAAATGTAGTAAAATATAACAAATTATTATAATATTAAATATTAAAAATGAGATTCTTTACTATTCTTGTAATTTATATGTAAATTTGAAATTTTATCCAAAAAGTTTTTAGTGACCACACTAACAAAAGTGGCCTGTCCCCAACCCCCAGGCACTCTTTAGCTCATTCTTTTCCTCTGTTACACTTACATTGTCAAAAATGATCCTATGGGCCTCCCTGGTGGCGCAGTGGTTGAGAGTCCGCCTGCCGATGCAGGGGATACGGGTTCGTGCCCCGGTCTGGGAGGATCCCATATGCCGCGGAGCGGCTGGGCCCGTGAGCCATGGCCGCTGGGCCTGCGCGTCCGGAGCCTGTGCTCCGCAGCGGGAGAGGCCACAACAGTGAGAGGCCCGCATACCGCAAAAAGAAAAAAAAAAAAAAAAAAAAAAAAAAAAAAAAAAAAATGATCCTATGTATTTATTTAATAATATCTAACATTTAATGTGTGCAAGGCCCTGTCCTATTCTAAGTGCTTTAACTGTCTAACCTCAGTGAATCCTTCAACTACTGTTCTTCCCATATTACAGATGAGGACAAGAGACACTTAAGAAAGTGTTATTTGCACAGTCACCCATATGATTTGACGAGGCACAGAATCTCAACTAAGGTAGAGACTGTCTTGTTCACCGCTCTTTCCCCAACAATTTAGAACAAAAACGGTGCCTAGCACATTACAGGCACTCAATATCTGTAGATTCAGTTTACAAATATGGAGCACCTACTCGGCACTGAGGTACAAAGCAGTGAACAAAATATTTAAAAATTCATGTCTAAATGGAGCTTACATTCAGCACTCTCAGCCCTGCACCCAATTAGCCACTTTAGATTTATATCAAAATCTAAATATTTATATATTATTATTTATTTATATATTAATATCTTATATAACATATATATTTTTTATTTTGGGCTACCAACCCTGGGAGGCAAGGCCAAGTCTACCCGTTTTTCAGAAGGGGAAACTGAGGCTCCAAGTGGGGCAATGTTTTGCCCAGGATCAAGGGGCTTAATAGGAGACGGGGCGTGGATTCCATCCCAGTGCGGGCGGTTCCCAGGCAAGACCTATGAATCAATTAAACAGACCAATCCAATCAACCAATCAGTATTTATTAGGGCCTACGGAGTGCAGCTCCTCTTCACGCAGCGCAGGGGAGGAAGAGAGGAAGTTGCGGTGCGCAGGCGGCTGCGGAGACCGGAGGCCGCAGCCCGCTCGCGGGAATTTGGCGCCTGTTTTTTGTTGGTTGGGTGTTCTCGCCTGTGATTGGGCCCCGGCCCCGCGTGGGTGAGCCCGGCAGTTGCTGGTCTGCCGACCTTGGCAGGACCCCGGAGGCGCCGTACTCGGCTGGCCTCCCGGGGGATGGGCCACCAGGAGCCCCCGCTGGCCCAAGTGCGGGCGGGACGTGCGGCTTATATAAAAAGGTTACGTAAAGGGTTCAGCTGGCGCGAACACGTGGAGAGCCTCGGAAGCCCTGACGCCCAGTTGTCCCCCGAGAGCACCGCTGCCGTCCCCCGTGCAGCAGCAGGCTCAGTCGCACGCCCGACCCGGACCACGGTCTCTCGTGCGGCTAGGTACCCGAAGCAGCCCTGGCCCGGAGCGGACCATCCCCAGCTGGGGGCCTTAGGGGGGAAACGCGCTGCCCGGAAGTGGAAGGGCGCCAGCCAGGTAAGGGCGCGGTCCGCGGAGTGAAAGCTAGCACCCAAGCTAGAACTACGCCCGCCGCCTCGGGCGTCTGGGGAGGGCAGTTGGGCCCCCGGTTGGGCGCGCTCAGGGACTCCGAACTTTCAAGCCAACCCTTACACCCGCAGCCCGGCGGGACTTGGGTCGGTCCGCTGGGCTCCGCTCCGGCTTAATTCAATGGACTGTTTACACCCGGGAGAACACAGGGCGGGACGCGGGGAGGGGCATCCCAGAGGGAGCCAAGCGGGAAAAAAAAAATTCCACAGTCCGAATTTCTTCCTAAGGGCTATTTTCATAAGTCACGAAAGCTGCGAGTCCTTGTTTCTCGTGTTGCTACACAATAAATTAACTGAAAAGGCGGGGAGTTTCTGCTTTTCTTTCCGGCTCCCCCTCTGAACCAGTGCCCCGTGGTTTCGTCTTTCCCGCTTTCCCCTCCCCTCCCCCGTTCAGTCAGCAGCCGTGCCTTCCGTCTTAAAGGGGCCGTGGCGGCCGGAGGAGGAGGTGGGACGCCCTGAGGCCTACGCTGCTTGCCTCCCGGCCTCGGCCTGGTCGTTTAACCGATTCTTTCGCCCGCAGGTCACAATCCAGGGTCCCGCTCCTCCGCGTCCCGGGGCCGGACGGAGGGATGAGACAGGGGGGTCCCGGGCAGCGCCGTTGCTGCTCCCCCCGCCGCCCGCAGCCATGGAAACGGGGGAGGAGGACGGCGCCCGCAGAGGTACACAAAGCCCCGAGCGGAAAAGGCGAAGCCCAGTGCCGCGGGCGCTCAGCGCGAAGCTGAGGCCGGCGGCGGTGGCCCAGGCCATGGATCCGGTGGCGGCCGAGGCCCCGGGCGAGGCCTACCTGGCGCGGCGGCGGCCGGAGGGCGGCGGCGGGTCGGTGCGGCCGCGCTACAGCCTTTTGGCGGAGATCGGGCGCGGCAGCTACGGCGTGGTGTACGAGGCAGTGGCCGGGCGCAGCGGGGCCCGGGTGGCGGTCAAGAAGATCCGCTGCGACGCCCCCGAGAACGTGGAGCTGGCGCTGGCCGAATTCTGGGCCCTGACCAGCCTCAAGCGGCGCCACCAAAACGTCGTGCAGTTTGAGGAGTGCGTCCTGCAGCGCAACGGGCTAGCCCAGCGCATGAGCCACGGCAACAAGAGCTCGCAGCTTTACCTGCGGCTGGTGGAAACATCGCTCAAAGGTAGGAATGCCGAGGACCGCCCTGGCCACGCATGGCCTGGACCCACGAATCTGCTGGGCTCGGCCCTAGCTGACCCCTAGACCCTGGTCCCGGTTCTGTCGCCCTGGACCCGACACACCCTCCTTTCCGGGGCAGACATTCGGGCCGCCCTCTCCTCTCCGGATCCATGATCAGTCCCCAACACTAACGTTAGCTGGTATTTTAATAACAAGGGCTCATTAAGTGCTAACCATTGTCGTAGGAAGTGCTCCATAAGTGTGAGCCATTATTATGAAATGTCTAGCACTTTTAAGGTCGGACTTGGGAGTGGAGGGCGTTGAGTTCAGAGTAGGTAGAAGGACTGCGGAGGCCCCTCACATTCTAGGGCCTCTTCTCTTTCCCTCCCAAAGCAAACAAAAAGAAAAAAACTTTGCTGGACCCACCCACACCCGCTCCCCGTCTGGTTCCAAAAATCCTGACACCCTCCGGCTCCACCCTGCTAACTCTTGTTTCCTGGTCTTCCTTTTCCTCTGAGACCCCCCCCCCCCCCAACCCCAGCCCTTCATCCCAGGGCAGTCAAGTAAACCGGCGGTTTTCAGCCTAGGTCCTCTAGGGGCCTGCAGAATAATAACTCCACAGGTGGGTCTAGAGCTGTCACACAACACATCTAACAGCTTTTTCCTCCCTTTTACAGCCACCCTCTGAGGCTGGCTTCCAAGTGGTTTTATTTATAGGGACGATGGGGCTCAGTGAAGCAAGGGGATTTTGCAGTCCTGGGAGGGCTGGTCCTGGTTTTGGGGTTTTAAGTGCAGTTAGGGAGTGTGTGCATCCTGAGTGCTCACGTGCCTTGTTCAAACTACAAGTAGCCAAGGGTCTGTTCATAGAAGAGAGCCAGTGGGCTAGGAAGGCCTGCGGAGACTTCCTCAGGGGAGAGGTTGCTAATCTGAGACCCAACTCTGCCCTAGATCTCTTACAGAGTGACTTGAGGTATAACTTGAAAAGTAAATCCTCTTCTCTTTCTATAAGTGGAGAAACTAAGGTTTAGAGGCGAACGAACCTAAGTTGATGAAGGTTAATCAGCTTGTAAGGGAGGTGTGGTCGTGCTCCTGGTTTGTTTACAATTTTTCATAGCTTAAGCAATGTGAACTCAGATCTGTCTTGATTCAAGGTCTCAATCCTTTTGAAAGGTGTAATGGTTTCCTCCTTCCCCCAAGGATGAACTAGATCTGACCTTAGTAAAAGCAGGTAGGATTTGGGGTGGGGTTGGATAGGGCATTTTGTTTGGAGCTTTTGCCTGACTTTAAGATCCTCCAGGCCCATCCCAAGAGAACTCCTTGTCCTGTTTCAGGTCAGTTGTTGACAGCAGATTGAGGACATGCTCAGTATTACCCGGGGTCCTTTTTCAAAATAGGCTTCTACTTTTTATGCCCATCCCTGCCCCATCCATCCTGAAAAGCCCATCCTCTCTCCATGGTAAATGTATTTGTTTTGAAAAGACTTTCCAGGAGATTCTTTCAGCTTACCTGTATTCTACAGGCTCTTCACTTCACTCTCAGACTGTCTTCTCTGGTTAATGAATGGTCTGGACTTCCAACTTTCATGACTGCCTTGGGATGTAGGAGTTTGCTTTTCCAAAGGATCCCCTTCTATCCTCAGCTCACTGATGCCAGTTTTGAAACTTCAGCCTGGGTTGGAAGTCTTTGCTTTGTGTCCCTACATATACTGTTCAAACTTTCCTCACTTGTAGAATTTGTCAAAACTCCACAGTAAACAGTGGCAGCATAACACAGGCTTTGGGGTTAGACTCACTTTTAGTCATAGTTTGTCTCAGCTGACTGCATGGGACAAGTTGTTTCAAACCTGTAGGGAGCATTTCTTTACTCATAGGGCGAGGGTTCCTCTGTCATAGGGTTGCTTTGCAGCCTGGGAATGTCAACAAGTGCTCCAGATGAGGAGAAATTTGCTGCTTCAGTAAGTTCAGGCTACGTTTTGAATCTTCTTCCACTGTCATCCCCTTCAAAATTGACAATGTTCCTGTTCAAGTTTCCCAAACTTGACGATGGAACACACTCTGTTTCCTGTACTGTAGGCAGCGCCAGGTTGACAGAAACACTGGTATTTTCTTCCTCCCTTTGTGAACTAAAACTGAGGCCTAAAAGAAACGAAATATTTTGCTTTAGGCCACATACTTAATATGTCCCTTTTAGTTATTTGGAGTCTTAAATATATGAGCCCCTACTATGGGTCAGTTAATATTCTGGGCTTAGGGAGAGAGCAGTAAAGACAATGCATGTTGCTTATAAACTGATGTTCAGATTTAATGCATGTTGCTTATAAACTGATGTTCAGATTTCCGTGTCAAGTGTAAATTTAACAAGCAGTTAATAGTTGTTAAGCTTTTTGCTATCAGTATTAAAGTGGAGAACAAATACCCAAATTACTCCAGGTTAAGTTTTCCTGACTTAAGCTTCCAAAATTTAGCGGTCCTGATATGCCCCCAGGGCAGATTCCTTCTCATTTGCAAATGATCTGGTTCAGCTCTGTCTGTAAACAGATGCGGTCACCTCTTGCCCCGTCTCCTGCAATTTAGAATAATTTTGAATAGACTGAAAAGTGTTAATCTGCCTTAAAGTCTCAGTGAACCAAATCCACAAACTTTTACTGAGGTCCCTATGGTGGTATTTGCAGAGGAAAAAAAACTTTGTCCCAAAGGAACTTAATTTGAAGTTTGAGGACCTGTAGAAGACTCAAATGCTAATCAACGTCATGGAGGAAAAGGCAAGTTGGCTCATTAATGCCCTTGTTCTGTGTTGTACAAATTAACAAGATGAGAATCAGGAGTCAGCCAGAAGTTAGCAGAGAAGGTGGGCTTTGAAAGAAGGGGGCCTAGGAACACATGAATAGGTAGAGAAGAGACTGCTATATTTATTTCACAGTTTGGCCAAATAGAGAACAAATAGAGAATGGCTGTCCGTCTCCTTTCCCCTCACCCCTCTCCAAGTATCAACTCCACCAGAAGGCATTTCTGTAGTTTTAAAAAATTACGTATGAAAAAACCAATATCAAAAAAGGGGTAAGGGGACTTCTTAATGCAGTTGTTCATGTTCTCCACTTAGATAGACTTCTGTGTCTTATGTCCTTCCTTTCTCTCTGAACATAGACCAAAAAGTCCTACCCAGAGCATTAAATAGAGAACAGAAGTTTCAGACAGTCGGTAGTGAGCCATCTTAGATGTCTGGTCTGGCCTTCTATTTCACAGGGAAGGAAATTGAAGCCCAGAAAAGAGACAGGACTTGCCCCAGATGAGTTAGTGGTAGTATTCAAACCAGTCTCCCAGGCTTTTTTAAACCAGATTAACAGTCCTGTAAATTATTTGGTCGATGGGTTGGTGGCTTTGTTTAACTTTTAAGAACTTTTCATTAAAAAAGGGTTAACAGTTTGCTTTTATCCCCTCGTTTCCATTGCCAAAGGACCCTATCCTGATTGCACCTAAAACTGAATTCAAGATTACTGCCACTTAGACATCAGGCATGCCTGAGCTCATTGTCAAACTCAGAAATTCTGATGCTCTCTACAAAGTGCACACTGATCCTTATACAAATAGCAGCAAATAAAGAAAAAAAATCCACAACAAACTGTCGAGGCTCATAAAACGGAATAATTAGAAGTTTGGAAAAGCCAGGAACCTAGCTTATCCCAACTTGGTAAAGCATGAAGTGTTCTGCCTGACCAATTATTTGATGTTTGCTGTACTCAAGATACCTGGAGGGGCTTTCACCTGGGTGGGAATCTTGGCCCTTGGGAGGCAGTCTTGTCTGCGCGCCGATGTGTGACTCTGAGCCATACACTGCACTAGAAGAAGCTATGTAGAGTTTCCTCCACGAGGCATGCAGAAGGCTTGGCCGTGACAGTCGTTCAAGGTCATGAGTGGTGGGTGTCCCAGAAAAGAGTAGAGGTTCCCTCTGAGAGCATAGAGGCCTGGGGAAGCAAGGAAGGAGGTAGACCTCAGGAAGCTGAGGGGGAGCCAGTGTCTTAGTGGATGGGTTGTCGGACTGCAAACTCCTCTCAGCCCATTGAGAGCCCAGGGGAATCTTGGGCTCAGAGCTGGGTGCCCCCCTCCCAGGCCGCTGGAAAGCACCTCTGAATTCTCTACTGCAGCTTTGGGGTCTCAGAGTTTAGAGATCCCTGGGTAGAAGCAGGGAGCTGAATGGCAGTCTTCGGCTACCCTGACATAGATATAAAGGCAGCATTTAGGGGCCCTGGAAATGAATGGGATACAGTAGAACATTGGTCTTGACTGGGAGTCGGAAGGTCTTAGTCCCAGTTTCACCCTGTTAGTAAAAGCTAAAACTTACTGATTGCTGTGTGCCAAGAGCTGTTCTAAAGGCTTTATACCTCTTAACTGTTTCAGTCTTCATGACCACCTTTTGAAGTCAGTACTATAATTATCCCTATTATACGGGTGAGACAACTTGAGGCACTGAAGTTAGTGACATTGCCCGATGTTCTGCAGCTGAGCAGAACCAAGCCAGGCTCCAAGCCCCGGCATTCTGGATTGAGTCAGCTTTCCTTCACAGCTGTGCTGCACTCTTGGGACAGGTGGCTTAAGTTCTGGGCTCTCCTGTTTTTCTTGTTGTTAAATGGGTGTAATCATATTTTACTCAGAAGCTAATGGCTACTATCTATTTTCAGTTATGTGTTAACCAGTACTTGTGGCACTGCTGATTTCTACTGGTGCCTCCCCTGTGTCTCAGCTGCCAGGGACCCTCTGCCTCCTTTCTGTTCTGCTCGTGATTGTCTTGGGACAACCACACAGACTTTACTTTTCTCTTGCTACTGACAGACTGCTTTCCTTCTTGTGTGCCTTGGGAGTTTTAGATACCAGCCCCAGGAGATAGAAGCAACCCTTACTTGAGAGCTTTGATTAATTGGCATTGTATTGGGTAGGGCTTTTTACAGTGTAAGTAAACTCTCAAAGAGAGCTTAGCTTCCCAATAGAACATCCGTTTATTTTCAGCTCGAACTTGGCTTTTGGTGGTATTTAGCCACGGGCCCTCCTCAGTGACTCACAAATTCTGGATGCTTACCTAGTTGTCTTAATCTAAACATTCTGCATGCCCTATACTAGAATGTTCTCTGATATTTCTCTGTTTTTTTTTTTTTGTTGTTGTTGTTGTTGTTTGCGGTGTGCAGGCCTCTCGCTATTGTGGCCTCTCCCGTTGCGGAGCACAGGTTCCAGACACGCAGGCTTAGCGGCCATGGCTCACGGGCCCAGCCGCTCTGCGGCATGTGGGATCTTCCTGGACCAGGGCATGAACCCGTGTCCCCTGCATCGACAGGCGGACTCTCCACCACTGCGCCACCAGGGAAGCCCAATATTTCTCTGTTTTAAGCCTCTCCAGCTAACAGTTCTCATTTTGATTCATTTCACCCAGTTATTGATCACCTACTCAATGTGTGTGAGGTGCATTGCGGGAGCCCAGAGACATGGTCTCGTTCCACTGTGGTGCCCAGTCTAAGGGAGGAGGTGGGCACAGCACAACCGATGATACTTCACTGTAGCCTGTGAGAGGTGCTTTCGGGGGGACAGCTGGCAGGAATGTGGACTAAGTTTAGAGGAGGGAAGGATGAGTTGTAAAAGGGTAAATCAGAAGTGAGCCTGGCACGCAGTAAGGCTAGGCATGTGGCAAGGACCACTGCACATGGAGAGAGAAACAACCAGGACTGCCCTACTCCCCGGTCTGCCTGGCCAGTGGAATCTGCATTTTTAACAAGAGCCTTGCAATGTTCCAAGTCCTAATAGCTAACCTTAGCTTTTTATGGTTCATCCTCTCATTCTCCACTTTAGGTTGGAGTTTTTTGTAACCTGGTTTTACACACAAGAAAATCAAGATCCATTAAGTCAAGTAACTTGTCCATTCCCACAGTGGTGAAAGGTCAGGCTCTAGGTTTATATCCAGATGTTCTTTACAATTTTTAACATGATTAGTACCCAGTAGTTGTCTGCTCTGGTGTCCAGGCATCTTGCAAGAGGCTTCGTATGTCACAATTAAGCCTCCCAACAGCCCATTGAGGTAAGTGTCTCTTCTCAATTTATGGAAAATGAAATATTCATGGGGTCTTTTTTAGCAGTTTGCCCAGGGTCACATTAGCCATGAAAGTGTGGGAGTGGGTGGTTTTGACCCCAGGCCTGGCTGGCTCCTTCTCCTTTCCCACTGGGCCTGAGAGTTCCTAACTGGCCTCTTGGCCTCTACAGGACACTGTATCTTGCCTGGGCAGACACCCTGAGCGGGTGTGTTCTGTAGTGCACAAAGACATTTGATTAATGAAGTACTTTGAATTGAACACACCCTGTGGTGTTGACACTGGACCCAGCCTCTTTATAGTGACACAGCTCAAGGTCATTGAGGCTGGGAGGAGGGCTTGGTCTGTGTGCTCATTTTGGGAGAATGTGGTAAATGGTCCTCATCTTCAGCATCTCAGGACTGATCTTCTGAACCACTTCTTTAGTTAAAAGTTGTATATTAAAATTTTTATTTAATCAGAAGCAGGGATAGCTATGGTCATAACAAATTCAAACCTCATTTCTGGGTTCCTTTATAATATTTTCTTAAACATAACTTAAAAATTTTATATCTTATGTCTCACTTCACATTAAACATGCTTATGATGTGTTATGTGATCTTCTCTTTTGGCTTTTTAAGTAAATTTGGTTGAAGTAAAACATGGCCCTTTAAGCATTCAACTAAGTGGCAATGCCATTATTAACCATTAATTACTCGTGGACAGTTGTTCTAACTCCTTACTTGTATTATGCTGTGTGGAATACCGGTTCTGTGTGTTTTTAGCGCTTGGTGTGCCCTTTTGTTGCTGGTAGTGGTAGGTTTTTGTTTTTGTTTTGCCTTTTTGGTGCTCTTTTAGAATAAATTCCTGGAGTGGGATTTTTATGTCACGTTGAGCATTTTGAAGACTTGTGATAAATATTGCTGAATTGTTTATCTCAGCATGCTTATCAAAATCATAATTAATCCTCTATGAAAAGTGAATCAGCGTGTTATGTGGTTGGCCTATCAATACTGGAGACTTAAGGAACATTGAACTCCTTGGGGGCGTCCATAAGAGTACTTAACAAGCAACTGTCACAGTGGGAAATGGAGCATCCAGGTGTTCACTTCTGCTGCAGGCAGCAGTACAGCATCAGGGTTAGGAATCCAGGCTGTGGAGACTCTGGGGTCTGCCGCTGTGAGACTGTAGTGAGACCGAAGGCAAGTTATTTAATCTTTTGAGCCTCGGTTTCCTCACTTGTGAAAGGGTCATGTACGTAGATGCAAGGTGGGAGTAAGAAGAGAGGATTGGCTTCTTCCTTCCATCACATGTGAAGTGATGAGTTGCTCAGTTCTGTTGATTCTAAACCTCCAAGACCTTTCTCGCATCCCCTTCCCGCCTCCTCCCTGGCCAGCCCTCACTTCTTCAGCTTTCAGGACCTCCTGATGCGTCTCTTGGCCTCTAGTCTGTCTTCCATTTCTAACTCCTCTTGCCTCCAGAGGGAACCTGTTTAGTCGATTCTCAGACGTGTTCTTCCACATGTTAACATCTCTGAAATCAGAACTCAGTCAGTGGCAAACCAGAGTGTTGTCTACAGCTTGGATGTCTTACCTAAATGGTACGTCTAACTTAACATTGGAGACTTCTTAGTTTCAATAAGCAGCTTATCTTTCTAAAATACTTCAAGAACTTTTAGTCACTTCCCATTTCTTAGAGTTCACATTCTTGTAGTCTGCCAGATACCATTTCTTATGAGCTGACTCCAGCTTCACCTCCAGCCTCATTTCTCCCCATCTCCTACCACATCTCTTCTGTGATTACCCCAGGTTACGTGGGTCCCTCGCTGCACGCTTACACCCCCCTGTGCCGTGTGCTCACTCTCTTCACCCCGGGAAACACAGTGCATGAGCCGCTTACTCTCAGCCTGCCCTTCTCTCGTCCTAACCACCTTTCCCTACCCCTCAGGCAGAACTGCCTCCTCTTCCTTACTCTCATAGCTGCAGTCGTTCTGCTTCTAATGGCTGGAAGCCTTCATAAGGGCAGAGGCTTTTGCTCATCACATGTCTGGGGTCTGCCAAGCAGTGTGTGCTCTAGCATAACTGTGTACGTATACTGGAGCATAGCAGATGCCAGCCATTATATGGGGGAGGGATAAACAACAAGGTTCTGCTGTACAGCACAGGGAGCTATGTTCACTCTCCTGTGGCAAACCATAATGGAAAAGAATAGGTACATGTATAACTGAGTCACTTTGCTGTACAGCAGAGATCGGCACAACATTGTAAATCAACTATATTTCAATATTTTTTTAAAAAGTCGAATTTCTGGAGGATGCTTGGAAATAGACTTATAAAATTCTGGATATTTTCTATCCCTTTCCGGGAAGTGCCTGCCTTTCCACAGCTCATACTGACTTACCCTCATGCTGAGCCTCCTGACCTCAAGTTTCTGAATACAGCCCATTTTGTTGGGAGACTTCAGCCACTGCTTATGCCCATGAGTAATGAGATGCGAGGCACCTGCTTGATTTTTTTTTAACTTTATTTTTTTAAATTTATTTATTTGGCAGGGCCGGGACTCAGTTGGCAGCACTCGGGATCTTGATTGCCGAGTGTGGGATCTTTTAGTTACAGCATGTGGGACCTAGTTCCCTGACCAGGGATCGAACCCAGGGATCGCTCCTGCATTGGGAGCACCAAGTCTTAGCCACTGGACCACCAGGGAAGTCCCCTGCTTGATTTTTTTTTTTAATTGTTTCCCTGTGAACTGTGGCATAGGATATGTTTTGAAATACAGAGTTTATTTTGTGGTCTTCTGGCCACTGGACTTGGGAAAGGTAATAAAACGCCCCTGAAGGTGGTAGGCCTGCCTCTAATCAAAGTGCGTTTCTTTGCCCCCTGTAACCTGGGAGGTAGCACGTTCTGGTGGAGGAATGTGGCTGTGCAGGATCGCACCTTACTGACCACTCACAGCTGTGATAAATAGTTCCTGGAACCCAGTGGCCTCTCAAAGGTTAATTTGCCACAAATCCTTATCACCTTCAAATAACACTCTCTTTTCTACAGCTCTGGGCAGCCAAATTTTCAGCCCTTTTTAGTCTTGCAGAACTGTCAGATTTATACCAAACAAGGGAATTATAAAACTTAAGTAAATTTTGTTTGTTTCTATCAGTTCAAAAAACTGAATTTCATGTGAGGATTCTACTAGTGTCTGCATGTGTTTGTTCCAGTTTTACATCCCCAAACTGGGGAAGTAACCACAGGGTGGCTTCAGTGACCCACTGGGGTCACTGTGAAACAGACCTGAGCTGAAACTCCACTGGTCACCTGACCTCTATCGGCCCCCCTACCCTGACTGGACCTTGGTGACGTTTTGAGTCTCCAGGAATTTGTGTCAGCTTAGAACCAGTGTTCAATAATCCCTGGAAGTTTGACCATTTTCCCTTCCCCAGTGCACAGTCACCCTGGTAAATAATGAGACTTGGGCTTTGGCTGTTCAGAAGAGAAAAGTTACCTGGGAAATCAGGCACATGTCGAGTAGGTTAGCTTTCAAGCTGGGTCCTAAGGTACACATTCAGATGCACCTGCACAGATTTGGGGAGAGGGGTCACCTTTTACGTAGAGAGGTCACCTCAAAAGTGGCCTGCTCTGGCTAGAATATGGATTTTAGCTATTACAGCCTGAGAAATGTGATATAATCATCCATTTTCATTTTCTGATCTCAGTTTCATCTTTTGCCTAACGTGTGAGCTGTATTCTCTGGCCACCAGCACTGAGAGTATTGAAATCCGTGACTTGCTAGGACTTGGCTGGGGTCCGGTGGGAATGATGATGTAGGAGATGGTAAAGGATGTGATTCCCCCAAAGTACCTTATACTCTGCCGACTGTGACTTAACTCGGGAATATGTGGTGTAAGTGTCATTCTCATTTGATGGATGAGAAGACTGAGTCTGAGAGGTTCGGGGACTTGCCCCAGGTTCTAGCTATCTTCCCGTCATACTCAGTCTCGAAACCACCCAGTAAACTGGGGGCAGAATTGGAGTCTCAACCTAGACTCCTGTCTTCTGGTCTTCTATTACTCTTCTGTTACTGTGTGCTCCTCTCCTACTTGCTTCTCAACAGAAATGCACCCAGTGTGTTGAGTGCCGCATTCCCTTCCTCCATCTTGCTGTGATGAGAGGTAGCTGAGAGGCCCAGGTAGACAATCTGCCTGAAGGAAAGGACTGGAATTCTTACATGCCTCTTATGTTTTTTGTGGACAGTTGGGATTCCTTCGTGAAAACACATACTGCAGCTTCTCATGAAATAAGCCCAAGGTCCTTCCCTGTGCAAAGTGCTTTTTGTCTCTGGGACAAGCAGCTACGGCCCCCACTTCCCATTCCGTCATGCTCACTGATGCTTTGTCTGCTTCCTGTCCAGTTCTGTCATCTCTACGAACAGCCCCCTTCTTTGGCATCTCCTGACCGTAGCTCATTCCCCAGAGCAAGTCCCTCGATCCCGGGTCTCATCTACCCATCTACTCACTGACTGAGGGCACTTTTTTACCGTTTATTTTTTTTCTTTCCCTGGATTCTCATAACCTGGACTTATACGTAGTCTGTTTTACAGAGTTGTTGTCTTTTTATTTCAATTGCCATAGTTACCAACTTTGCGTATAAAATAATCATCATTCCCCACCCTTTATTTCCCCACCAGAAGTTTCACTGTCTTCCGATGTGGCCTTTGCAGAAGGAATTTGATGCCTTTTTAATAGTTTCCTTTCTGGCTCTACCACCCCCAAACATTTCTTGCTCTCCTTTTTATGGGTCTTGACTCCGGAGTCTAGGTTGATTGATCAGGGCTCAGATCACCACTTCATTTTGCAGTCTTTTTATTTATTTATTTATTTATAATTTATTTTTGGCTGCGTGCGGGCTTTCTCTAGTTGCAGTGAGCGGGGGTTACTCTTTGTTGCAGTGCACGGGCTTCTTATGGCGGTAGCTTCTCTTGTTGCAGAGCATGGGCTCTAGGCACGCGGGTTTCAGTAGTTGTGGCTCACGGTCTTAGTTGCTCTGCAGCGTGTGGGATCTTCCCGGACCAGGGCTTGAACCCGTGTCCCCTGAATTGGCAGGCGGATTCTTAACCACTGTGCCACCAGGGAAGTCCCTGCAGTCTTTTTAGGTAGAACCTCAGCCTACTGGAGCAGATGACCTAGAAAGAGGATTATGATTTTAAAACCAGAAAAACCCCATCCGCCCTAAACTGGTTCTACCTGTATGACTTTTGATTGTGAGCAGTATGAACAAAGTATATAACTACAGGGGAAATGTGGTCTTTCAGATCGTGGTCAAAAGCCTAAAGATGTTGCCTTGTCCATCTAGTCATCTTCCTGGATCAACCTAGAGCTCCCAAACCACTGGCTTTTTGTAGGCTATGTTCCTTGGTAATCTTGGGACTTAGCGACATCTCATCTGGATCACCCATTCTCTTTGTAATAAAGTAAATGACTAGTGAAAGAAACCCTCTGGCAGAGGCTGTGTGAGGGGTTGCAGCCTTCATTTTTGGTAGAATGGAGACACTGTACGGGGGATCAGAGGACTTTTCCTCAGGGTCTGGCTCAGTCACAAATGATCCATGTGACTACCCGGGGCTGACCCAGCCTCCTCATCAGCAAGATGAGACACCTGCCTACTTAGGCTCAAGCTTTTTGGGCTCTTGCAGTCACCAAATAACTTCACGCTAAGGGTTCAATGTACCGTTAATTGCTTTATAAAGTGTATTGGGATTTGTTTGGAGATGCCAGTCAGCAGCTTTCCTGGAGTTTCTGTGGTTCAAAAGGAAAGACTTTCTGAGGAAGGCAGAGCTGGAGTTTCAAGTTTCCACATAACTTGATTACCTCTTACATCCACTTCAGACTTTCCTATTTACACCTCTCTGGTCCATTTGTTCCTGTGCCTCGTTATCCATCCCATCTCAGCCTAGAGTTTCCTCTGGCTTCTCCCTGCTGATTTACTGCCTGTCTCTTAGGGGTCGCTCAAGTCCTGCCCCTTCGGACTTCTTTAGATCTGGTGACTCCTACCCACTCTTCACTGTTCGTAAAACTTGACCTTGATGCAGATGCACAGCTAATGATGCTTGCTGTTTTAAACATCCGTTATCTCCTTCAAACTAAACTTCATAGAGATGGGCCTGTCACGTACCTAACTTGTGCTAGGCATGTGGTGGGCTTCCAGAAAACACTGAGTTGGAATGTGTCTGAAATAAACTTGTAGTGCCATTCTAGTTGCATTGACAAGAATCCCTGCACAAGGCAGGAAGGAAGGGAGGGAAGGTCTTTGGCTTAGCACAGAGTAACAGACATTTGACAGTCTTCTCACTTATTTTCCCTCATCTCAGCAGCAGCATCCCTGGAAGATGTGGGTGGTATGGTGCTGCCTATTTGGAGACAGTATAATGAAACACAGTGGCACTGCAGTCATGGATTTGAGTCTATTAAGTCTAAGTCTCTGTGAGCCTCGGGTTCTTCATTTTATTAGGTGGGGCTATTTCTTCCTACCTCCTAGGGTGGTAGTAAATATTAAATTGAACGTCAGGTGCCAGTGTTAGTACTCTGTGTTACACATGGCCATTTACTGGTGAAGAAGCAGAAGTGGAAACTGGGAAAGGTGAACTAAGTTGCCTCCTGGCTAATCATCAGTAAACCAGGGTTCCCTTATCTTGTTATGACTTGACTCACCCTGTATGAGTAGAGATGGGCCTTGTTGTGCAGAGTTGGCTCCGTGCCAGTTGTGCTGGTCCTCTTGAATTGGAGCGATTGTCATCACTGTCACTCCTACTCTAATATGCTACATCCCCTTAGTCTACAAGTGGTGTGACTGTGTCCATCTCACTTGGGCTCTTTCTGGTCTTCCCTTGATTTAGGAGAAAGGATCCTGGGTTATGCTGAGGAGCCCTGCTATCTCTGGTTTGTCATGGAGTTCTGTGAAGGTGGAGACCTGAATCAGTATGTCCTGTCCCGGAGGCCGGACCCAGCCACCAACAAGAGCTTCATGCTACAGCTCACGAGCGCCATTGCCTTCCTGCACAAAAACCACATCGTGCACAGGGACCTAAAGCCAGACAACATCCTCATCACAGAGCGGTCTGGCACCCCCATCCTCAAGGTGGCAGACTTTGGACTAAGCAAGGTCTGTGCTGGGCTGGCTCCCCGAGGTAAAGAGGGCAATCAAGACAACAAAAATGTGAATGTGAATAAATACTGGCTGTCCTCAGCCTGCGGCTCAGACTTCTACATGGCCCCTGAAGTCTGGGAGGGACACTACACAGCCAAGGCTGACATCTTTGCCCTGGGCATTATCATCTGGGCAATGATAGAAAGAATCACTTTCATTGACTCTGAGACCAAGAAGGAGCTCCTGGGGACCTATATCAAACAGGGGACTGAGATCGTCCCTGTTGGTGAGGCGCTGCTAGAAAACCCAAAGATGGAGTTGCACATCCCCCAGAAACGCAGGACTTCCATGTCTGAGGGGATCAAGCAGCTCTTGAAAGATATGTTAGCTGCTAACCCACAGGACCGGCCTGATGCCTTTGAACTTGAAACCAGAATGGACCAGGTCACATGTGCTGCTTAAAATTCAGGGCAAAACATCTTGGGTGTTTTTAAACTAGGTGAGTGTACTTCTTTTTGTTTTGCATGCACACTTCCTGGACTACTAGATTCTTGCATCTGAGCCCAGGGGGGCGGGGGGTGTGGAGTTGGGGGCAAAATGCAGGGTTGAAGAAAACTGAGTGCTGGTTACCAGAGATTCCTCCCAAGTCTCAATGAGGAGATGTGGGATTATTTGAGTACAAATGAGAAAGTCTAGGGAAGTTTTGAGTAGACACTGCGTTTGAGCTGAGTCTCTTTAAGTTTCTTAGAAACACTTTCTCATCAATTAATAAATGCTTACTGTAGAAAATGTTCAAAAGAAGTACAGACATTTTTTTCAGAATATAAACACTGTCCCCAGTTTGTATCCTTCCTACTCGGCACATCCAATTCTGCATAGTTTAGATCATGCTCTTTTAGGTTTAGTTTCCTGCTCTTCCATTCAGCTCTAACCCAAGCATTTTCCATGTCATACTTTGAAAGCATGACCTTCATTAATTGACATTCTATTATAGGTACAGTAATGTAACCATTCTCCCACTTCAGATAGCAGATGTCCATTTCTCCATTTTAGATACTATAAACAGTGTGTGAGTGAATATTCTTTTAGAGAAATCTTTGCTTATTTAACAGATTGATTGTGGGCTTTCATTTGTCAAGCACCATGCTAGGCTCTGGGATAACAATGGTAAGCAAAATCAGAAACATGCCCCATCCTCATGACTTCTGCAGCTTAGTCAAGGAGAGAAACATTAAATCAGTATTTATCATAGTTGCTTTACAACGAACGTAAGGAAATTGACCTTTCAAGGAATAGTGCCCAGGAGCAAGAGTAGGGAATTGGAAGCAGAGGGGAGCATCCCAGGTAAAAGGCCTAGCCTCTGCAAGGGACGTGAAGCCAGCGGGAGCCTAGCATATTGGAGAGCCTCCAGCAGTTTGGAGTAGTGAAAGATGTAGTAGACAGGTGGTAGTTGGGGAGGACAGTGGCCTACTGGAGCGTGGCTAGAGCTGAGGTGGAAAATCCAGAAGTGTGTACCAGGGAACAGCACTGGTAGTTCAGTTGGACCAGAGTCTGAGATGTGAGCAAGGGAAATAAGACTAGAAATAAGGTGAAACATGGGGCCCTGGAATTTGACCTTGACTTAGTAGGCATTTGGGAGCCATATGCAAACCAGAGCAGAGCAATGTAGCATTAAGAGCTTCAGCATGTGTAAGCTGATTTGAACCGGAGATTGGGAGACCAGTTGGACCAATTATTTGATTCACGCTAGTAAGGGATGTTGTTGAACCTAAATGTAGTAATACTGAGGAAAGAGGAGTGCTTGGACCTTTGGGGCAGAATTGGCAAGGCAACTGGCCAATATCGAAGTAGAAGGAAGTAATAGATGTTGGGAGATAAATGTCAGTAGATACACCTGCTGGCTAGCGTATTGGTCAGATTTGATTCATTTTCCTTAAAGGGAATGGAAAAGAAAAGAACATTGAATACCTACCATGAATGCTAGGTATTTTCACATGTACCACTTTGTTTCACCTTTGCAACCCTGCAAGGGTTAAGTCATTTCCCCACGATCCTACTAATTTAAGGGCAGGTATATCTTAACTCATGTTCCTTCTCCCCCCAGCCCCTTTTTTCTTAGTGTCAAGATGGCAAGCTGGAAATAAGCTAGACTTAGATTTTGCTGAAGGCTTGAGAGGAGGTGATAGGGGGTGGAAGCTGATCCCAGTGGTCATGAGGAAGGAGCCTCAGCACCTGGGGCACAGAGCCCTCCATTACCTAGGTGGGTTCTTAGTCCCTTCTTTCCCTTCATCACCCTCACATTTCTGGTTGGTATTGGTTAATGCTGATTCGAGCCTGGTTATGCTTCAGTATTCAGTGAACTTACTTCTCAAATGAGTCACTCCAGGTTTAATTCTTCCATTCCACAAACATTATCTTCCAGGTGCCAGGCCAGTTTGTCGTACTGCCCAGTGAGTAAGAGAACAGCATTCTTAAAGCTAGGTTTGGGGTAGTACCATGTTTGAGCCTAAAAAGGGTTGGCTAGACAGTATTTTAATTGTATTTCATGCCGTCACTTTCCATTTCCATCTCATCTTTTCTACTTTAAAAAAACCTCTTAGAATTCAAGTTTGCCCTGGGGTAGAAAGAAGGTTGTCATTGGAAGAGGGATCCGAATTTGGGTTAGGATTATGGGGTTGTCATAACTAATTGAAATCATGGCTCCCATTTGGACATCCACACTTGGGATTTGTGCTTTGTTGCAGGGCAAAGTTAAAGCTAAATAGCAGTGATTGCTTCAGGTAGGAGAAATAGGTGACCTTGGGATGAGAAAAGATCAGAAACATAGTTACGGCCAAGTGTCCCACACTCTGACAACTAATGAGGACAGTGCTTGGTCAGTTGGTACCTATCCTGCCCTGTCCTAGCTGGGCACTTAGAATTGTGGGCCGGGTCCAGGGCCCTGGTCTTTGTGATCAGGAGCTGAGCCTTGTAGTGCCAAAGGTTCAAATCAGTTGTGGTATAAATGAGTATTTGGCTGGTTAGAGAATCAGAGGCTTGAGCTGGGAGGAACTATTGAGTCTAAACTCCCCTCTCTCCCAATCAAGCTTAATAGATGGAGAAGCTAATTCCATATATTCATTCAACATATTTATTGAGAAACTATTTGCCAGGGACTATTTCAGGCACAGAAGATACATTAACGAGCAAAACCAACAAAAATTCTTACAGTTGTAGAGCTTACATCTACTGGGGAGACAGACATAACTTAGCTGTGGGTTAGTGGAGGGATGTAGACCAGGATAAGGGAGATCAGAATACAGGGAGGTGAGGGATGGAGGTGTACTTCCAAGTGGAAGAGATCAGGGTTGGTCTTCTTAAGACAGTGACCTTTGAGCAAAGGTTAGAAGGAGTAGAGGGAGTGATCCATGAGGATTTCTGGAGGAAGAACATCCCAGACAAAGGCAATAACCATTATAACAGCTTGAAGGCTAGATAGAGTGAGCAGGGAGGAGAGTATAGGAAAAGAAACTAGAGAGGTAATTAGGAGTCAACTAGAATAGCCCTTGTAGGCCACTGTGAGGATTTTGGCTTTTAATCTTCTGGTCATTGGTGTGTTTTCAGCTGTGATGTCTGATCTTTTGAAAGGATCACTGTACCTGCGGTGTTAAAAGTAAACTGAAGGGAGCAAGTGAGGGGATGAGATGGGAGGCTACTATGGTAACCCAGGTGAGAGATAATGGTGGCTTTGAACAGTGGAACAGGGGAGGTAATGATTGGATTTTGGGTGAATTTTGAAGTCAACCAACAGGATTTCATGCTAGATTGAACATAAGATGTGAGAGAGAGGAATTAAGGATGCTACAAGTTCTTGGCCTTGGAAGCCATTGGAAGGATAGAGAGGATCACATGAGATGGGGAAGACATGGGGAAGAACAGATTTGGCTGGAGAAAGTTAGGTCTTGGTCATCTGAAAGTTTGGAATGCCTGTTTAGAATCCAAGTACAGAAGTTGAGGGACTTCCCTGGTGGTCCAGTGGTTAGGACTCCACACTTCCACTGCAGGGTGCATGGGTTCCATCCCTGGTCAGGGAACTAAGATCCCACATACCCATGCGGCTCGGCAGAAAAAGAAAAAAAATCACTGGTGACCAAGTACAGAAGTCGAGTAGGCTGTTTTATGAGTCTAGAATTGAGGTACAAATTGGGAGATGACCAAGGTTCTAAAGTGGGCATAGAGAAGATTTCAAAGCAAAACAGCTTGGAGAGAAGGAAAGGAAGCCAGAGGTGTAGGAGACCTGGGCATGGTGTCCTGGAAGCCAGATGGAGAAAAGACCTCAGGAGGAGGAAGGAATCCGCCGCGGCGTGTTCTGTAGGTAGGCTGAGTGAGATGAGATGAGACTGGCCACTGACCATTGGATTTAGCGATTGGGAAGTCAGTGTCCGTGAGCAATTTTGGTGGCTCATAATGAGGAGAACCCCAGCTAGAGTGGGTTGCAGAGAGAATGAAGGGGAGGAATTGGAGACCGTGAGAGAGTCGGCCAGTGATTCTCAAAGCTTTTGGTCTGAAGGCCCCATTGCACTCCTGAAATTGAGGATTCCAGAGTTTTTGTTTTGGGTTATATCTATGGGTATTGGTATTAGAAATTAAAACTGAGAAATGTTTTAAACGTTCCTTTCAAATGAATAGTAATTCAGTTACATATTAACATACATAACTTATGAAAAATAACTTTTCAAAAACATATTTAGTGAGTAGAGTGGCATTGTTTTATATTTTTGCAAATCTTAACAACTGCCTTGATAGTCAGCTGGATTCTTATTTGCTTTTGCATTGTAACCTGGTGCTATGTCACTCATCATGTAACTCCTGGAAAACTTCACAGTACACTTGTGAGAGAATGAAAGTGGAAAAGGCAAATAACTATGAAAAGTTTTGGCTTCGTGAACTCCCGAGCTACAAACCACATTTTGATGCCTCTTCCTGAGGAATTTTACTGTGAAGGGGAGCGGAGAAGTAGGGAGAGACCTAGAGAGAAGGGACTTACTCAGGGTCCCAAATGAAGGCCAGCACTTGTGTGTCCCGATTCCTGGCCCGCTTTCGTACGAAACTTTTTGTCGTGGGTCAAACTCTAGCTGCATAAAGGAAACCCAGTCGTTCCCAGTAGCAGCGTGATGAAGGAATGGTGAAGGAACGCCTCAGCAATCTAGGATTGTAGATTTCAGAGTCATGTTTAAATTGGGGCTAAATGGTTTCAGTTTTTTGCAACCATGAATGGAATTGCACTTTGGGTTGGAAACATGGGATTCCTCTGAAAGGAGTGTTGTCTCGTGGACTGTCCAGAATCGAGTCCCACTTGCTGTGCTTTACTGGCTCTGTGACCTCAGGCAAGTTATTTTACCTCTCTGGGTTTCATCATCCATAAAGTGGAGTCGATCATATTTATCTGACTGAGGTTGTTGGGGGAGTTGCAAGAGGCTGTGAAAGTGCCCCGTAGAAACTGTCTAAGTGAGATGCTGGACGGCGCAGTCCTAGACGCACGCTTGGGCTCGAGGTGGAAGCGTTGTCTTCTGTTCCTCTGAAGATGGTGGTCTTTAGTTGCCTTGTTTCTGAGGATTGCCAGATAGCTTTCTTCTTTGAAACAAAGCTGTAGTCAAGGCAACTCTATCAAATTGCTTGTTCCAGAAAAATGTATCTGTTTTTGAAGGTTACTCGGTGAGGGGTCCTATGTCTCTCTTACTTGTCACTTTTTGAAGATGTTTAATAATCCCTAATGGTTCCTACCAGCCAGCCAAAAGCCTTACCCAAAGCAGGAAGCCAGCCAGACTGATGTTCCAGGTACCACTGCCCACATGTTACCGGGGAGGTTGTTGTGGGATAAGGGACTCTGCATTCATGGCCAAGTTTGCTGTCTAATACGCAAACCTCAGTTACCTAGGGCCTTTTGAAGCCAGGGCCTTGAATGATGTTTATTTGGAGTGGGCAGCTCAGGTCTGCTGAAGGAAATCAGATGTTGTTGTGACCTAAGGGGTCATAGAGAATGTTCTTTGTACCATATGTGATCTTGGTAGCTGCCCAACATCAGAAAGAAATCGGGCCTAATTTCTTGTTGAAGTAATAAATGATATATTATTCCCTGGCCTAGGGTCCAAAGATGTGGCTCTGGGCTAATATGCTGGGTATCCGGTTGGCCCCTTGACCTGGGCTTCACATTTTGTTTCTGTTTTATGAGATCTGAGGTTTTTTAACATGAGGATTCCTAAACCCCTAGTCGAGCCCCTTTGCTGGAGATTCAAAAGCTTTTTCAGCTCATCTCACAGGCAGCAAGCAGCACATATGCTTATACTGAAGCTATAGAAGCCAATTCAGATCATTCACTTCCTTTCAGCTGGAATTATACCCAAATTGTGTCACATTATAGGTATCGAGTTAATCAAAAGTAAGACTAAAAAATTAAAAATGGGGGGAAAATGTTTAATTAATGTGTTTTTTTTATACTGTATTTTATTTATTATTTATTTATTTTGTGTGTGGTGGGGGTACACGGGCCTCTCACCGTTGTGGCCTCTCCCGTTGCGAGCACAGGCTCCGGACGCGCAGGCTCAGCGGCCCAGCCGCTCCGCAGCATGTGGGATATTCCTGGTCCGGAGCACGAACCTGTGTCCCCTGCATCGGCAGGCGGACTCTCAACCACTGCGCCACCAGGGAAGCCCCTGTGGTTTGTTTTAAATAACGGAGTCTTCAAAACAGAATCCGGGGTAGGGGGGCCGGTGGTGGTAAATTTTAAAAAGATATTAAGTGCGAAATTGGGAACCCAAGACTAGATAGGTCTCCAGGCCCCATCTCTGAGTGTGACTTCCTGACCCAGCCATCGGAACTAACCCAGGAACACATAAGACAGGCCTTTCTCTCACAGGACTGCCCTCCCTGTGGGAAGGGGCAGGATGAGACCATGGGTGAGACCTAGCTTCTGGGAATGTAAGACCCCCCACTTGGAGCCTCACCTCCTGAGTCTAGAAGGCTAAGGCTTTGATGGAGGGCAACAGTGCCAGAGATGATGATAATTAATGGACATCCCTGGGCTGGGTGCTTTATGACCATTATTTCATTTACTTTTTTTCAAGTAACTTCCTGAAGCTCTCAGAACTAGTAAGGGTCAAAGCGTAGATTTGAACCCAGGTCTAAGTCCATGGCTGTAACCAATATGGTGTATTGCCCCATGGAATTGCCTATAAATCTCAAATGTTTTCAAAATTCAACAAACAGTTGAGCCTCGCATAGATCGTGCGGCACTAGGTGGGGCAGGAAGTGCATTCTGAGTTGAGTAAGGAGGACCCGAGGAGCCTGGCACTTAGTCGGTTTCCAGTTGGGAGGTTGTTTCTTCTACTCTGAGAAGGTTTAGAGTGTGCTGGTAAATACACACCTAGGCAGCCCAATGGACAGCGACGGAGGAAGGCTTCCCGGAGAGGGTGTGACTGCCGAAGAGACCCAAGTCAGAAGTGTGATTCTCACAGCCCAGAGGCTCATCCCTCGTAGTGTCTGGTGGAGCCTTGAACTGCCCAAAGGGAGGATGGGAGGAGTAGAAGAGGGAAGTGCCAGCCTCACCCTGAAGTGGATGATTAGGTCCTTGGAAGGAGTGGAAGTTTTAGTTAGACTTGGGGGCAGGGGGGTTGGTATTTAGCCAGTGACTTAATGCTTAGGTCCAAGCAGAACTAGAACTGCTGAGCATCTTTTGAGTCCCTGTCTATATAACTGGAGGCCCCAGCGTTGCTGTTACCCGGTCTCACTAGGCTTCACGGGGCTGTGTGAGAGCAGAGGGTTGTGGGTTTGCTGCTCTTTTCCCTGGGAATGTAAAGCTCAGCGTTCACTGAAGACCCGGCAGTTCTAGGAACCCCTTGTCTGCGGTGTGCAGGCCATCCCTTGGTTCTGGGTCTGTCTACTGGTGTTTCTTGGCAGATCCCCCAGGTGGGGAAGGCTGGTGTTTGTAAGGCCAGGCAGCTCCCTGGGCACCAGCTTTTGCCCCCGCTGTTGCCCTCTCTGTCTGTCACTCCTGCTGTCTCAACACAAGGGAACTGAGCTGTCTGTTATGTAATGGGGCTGGTTGCCCACAAGGATAATCTGTCCCTTGAAGCTCTGCAGGACATCAAAGCATTCATGAGGGGACAGGCCTGCCCCAGGGCTGTTGTTGCTCACATTCTCCTCCTCCCTGGCATCCTTGGCTCCTGTCAGCCTAGGCAGCATCCCTTTGGGCAAATCAGAGTAGCGCCTGTAATCCTCCAGCTGTGAGCAAAGCTGCCTGACGGTTGGGGTCTCTCCAACTCCCATTTCCTCTTACGCTAGGGACACAGATACTCCCTCCAACAATAACAGCTCTGGTTCTAAAAACCTGTTTTGAGGGGCCCTCTGACTTGTGCAGGGCAGAGGCCCTGCCCTTTTATCTCCAGCCCTGAATTAAGTACTTTTACATACAGTATCTTATTATCACATCATCTGCATAAGTGTTCTGTTATCTGCCATCATTCTGCAGGTGAGGAGGCTGAGAATCATTTTGACACAGTTTTCAGAGACAGGATTTGAAACCGGATACCTGCCTGGAAATTCCACTGTTCTATCCTGCCTCCTACAGCTTCTTTGAAAGCAGCTTTTGATGGGTTTATAGGTGGAGAGGCCCCCAGGTATTAGTGTTGGTGCTGCCCGTGGGCATCTTTCGGAGTCTGACGGTCTCAGCACAGCACACCGAAGCAGGGCCACCTTCTCCTCCTTCAGGTGAGGTCACCTGTGTGTTGATTCCTCTTGTGTCACACTGATACAGCCTCAAACATGGGCAGGTGAGGCAAGGCTGGGATGGTGAGGCACCCACATAACCAAGGGCCGGGCGACAGTGGCAGAAGCCACACAAGCAGGCAGAGGTTAAAATTCCCAAAAGGTTGGAAAGCGGGTGACCCAAAGTGCATCCCCTTTGGGGTCAGCAGGAAAGCACTGGCACTGAGGGGGTGCTGACAGGACAGTCTATGCACCAGGACAAGGAAGGGCTCTGATGTGACCCAAAGGCACCCTGTTGTCTCTGTTCCCCGGGACCTGGCAGAAGCCCGTTCTAAGTGAGCTTAGCCTGGACATTTAAGGTTGATGAGGATCAAAGCAAAATGGCAGGGTTGCTGGGTTTCTCCCTGACCCATCTTCCAGCCCATTTTTTGAATCTTGACCAAAGCCGAGGGCTTTCGTGATTCGTCCCTGTTGTTGATGTGGCTGCCTGCAGCCCTGTGTTGAAAGATTCTGAGGCCAAGTCAGATTTGGTGAGCAGGGGCCCTCGTATGACAGGCGCTTGCCCAGCAGTGGTCTTGATAGTGTAGACCCCAGTGCTGTCCTCTAGGAGCTCACAGGTTAGCTGTGGACCTAAGACAACATTTAGTTGTAGAAATACAGGAAGAGAAATACAGGAAACCTGGAGAGAGTGGAGGGAAAGCTTCCTGGAGAAGGTGGTGCCTTGGGCTGGTTCTTGAAGGTAGGTTTAGGGGCACCTTGTAAGCCAGGTGGTAAGTGAGGAGGTCACATCTCAGGGATTGTGTGAAACTCGCCCTGGCACACTGAGGCTTTGTTGGGTACAGGACTCAGCTGGTAAGGGGAGAGGGGACTGTCGTTGTAGTGAAATCCCCAGTCGGAGGGGCATTCAAGATGAGGACCTGGAGAGAATGCCCAGGGTTCTGTCTTGATAAACTAGGGCAGCAACATATAAGCTCCCAGCCGCTCTTTTCATTTCCACTAGTGAGTCTTCTGTGATTTTACAGAATCAAAGGAAATGGAGACCTCCTCCAGCATTTCTAGGATTCAGAGGCATGCAGGCCTTAGAACTGCCAACAAAGTTTAAAATAAATCAATACCGTAAAATACTGCAATGAATTTCCCAACTTTAAAGGAATTACGCTTTCAGTTACAGGTGCCAGGGGAAAGCTGTAACTCAGCCTGCATCGTACACAGGTCAGAATTCTGTATTTTGTTTCTTTGTAAAAGGAAGTGATGTCTAGGGACTCAGGAGGAATGGATTAGAGCCACCCAGGCACACCTTAGGGCATAATGAAGAAGATGAAAATGCTTCTGTTTTCCCAGGCTGTATAAAGGAGCCAGACGTGGGGCCTGGGTAGGTAATCTTATGAATGGTAGGTAACCTTGGCTTTTTGTAATTCCGAGGCCTGGCACTGGAGCAGTAGTGGAAGGCTGGTGGGCTATGGTACATCATGTTGGATTTTGGTATTGACCCTCTGTTCCAGTGGGAATGACACAGATGATGTGAGCCAATTGACTCATTCTGTGTTTACTTCCATCCTTTTGCAAAAAGGAAGCCCTTAAATATCATGTACGGCACCCTTTTGTTTTTTTCCTTTCTGCTTTTTTCATACATGTCTAAGGCATGTCCTCCCAGAGAGTTCCAGTCTAGGGCAAAGCTAAGGCATGGACTGAAAGAAGGGTAGGCACGTCAGATCTTGGCAGAATACATGGGCTTTTCCAGCACAGCACAGCCTTGTACCAGACATAAGGAGAGCTGGAAGTGACAACTAAAGACTCATTTGTTGTTAGTAACCAGATTGCGGGCTTGGATGTGATGAATGTTTGGAAGGAACCCTTGGTTTGCATGGGACAGCGGAAATGAGTGTGAATGTACCACACCCGAGACCAAAGAACAGGGTGACTTTCACCTTCCAAAAAAAATTGCTTGGGAGTTTAGGCCAGTTGCCTAAACTGAAATCCAGATGTCACCACTGAGGTGATCCAGAGATCCTCCTCCCTCCCCCACCCTGAGCATCTCGGGGCATGGGCACCAACCCGGTGTAGCATGGAGAGCCTTCGGGAGCACATCACTCCAGCCCAGTGTTTTGGAAGTCCTATAGCAGGGGGACACCTGTCCCCAGAAGTCCAGTTTCCCACCTACTCTTAGAATTTCCTTGAGATGGTCATACGATAGTGATGACATAGGCAGACCCAGATGTGCATCTTCAGAATCCACAGACTCATGTTACACACCCTGGGTAAAGTTTAGACAGATTGCTTCCATTTTATCAGTGGAAGGAACTGAGGGTATCAGGAGTAAGAGGTTTTCTACTTAATAGATCCAGAGTCTATCCTGTGACCTTGAAGATATCAACATGCTATTGCCACATTCCTCCCTGCTCCTCCTCACCAGCTCGCACCTCCCCCGGCACACACACAGTGTCCACGACAAACTTCAGCACTGTTGGTTCTCAAATTGCGGTCCCCAGACTGGCAGCATCTCCAGGAAACTTCTTAAAAATACGTATTTCTGACGCCACCTCAGACCTACAGAGCTGGAAGCTGGGGGTGAGTGTTTCAACAGGAACCTCCAGGTGATGCTGATGGCACGCTCAGGTTTGAAAACTGCCCTGGCAGAAGAGGGTAAAGGCACCATCTGCCTAGCATCCTACAATTCTACCCTTAGAAAGCTTGCATCGAGGCCTGAGAACTAGGAGGGCTTGCCAGGTTCTAATTCGGGCTCTGTCTTCTGTACTTACGTAGCATGGGGCTTTGGACAGGTCACGCCCTGTAGGTCGTGGTTTCCTCATCCAGAAAACCAGAGTATAAAAGGTGGTCCTCTTTCCCCTCCTCCCTCAGCCCCGGAGCGTTCAGAGTTCCACAGTGGGTGTGGTTCTAGGACGGGGACTCCTCTAATTCTTGCTTAGTTTCTGCCTTGTGCATTTGTCTTGAGGATGAGGTGAGGCCCTGTGGCCATCTGCTCCTGCGGGGAGGAGGAGGAGGAAAACAATTGAACTCCTCGGGCTTCCCAGGCCCTGGGGAAGTGGGCTTCTAAGCCATAATAACAGCGAGCGTGTAGGGGTGCCCTCCGGAGAGTCCTTCAGGGACATAACAGATCCCGTGAGGCCGCTGTGATAGGACAGGAGGTCACTGTTAGAGGAAGGGGAAGTTGAGGGGCAGCAGGCATAGGAAAGGGGGAAGCAATGGGGCTGGAGTCGGACTTACGTCTCTGAGTGGAGTCTTAGGCGTGGCTTTGAACCAGACTAGGAAACTTCCCTTATTCTTTCCAGGCATGTGTTAAGTACCTGTGTGCCTGGTGTGGGCCGTGGAGATAAATATTGCTCCTGGCCTCAGTCCATCTAAACCTTAGGCATCTCTCTGAGTCTTGGAGTCCTCATTTATAAAGTGGGGTTGCCAGCACTTACCCATAGGCTTTTTGTGAGGAGTAAATGAAAAATTCATGTAAAACTAGCCTAGGGGTGCTGGGTGTGCAGTAGGTACTCCACAGCTGTTGCGTCCTGCTGTTCTTTCATACCAGTTGTTGGCCATGCTGGTAACAGAGCTAGAAGTCGTATCTCAGAATGTGTGCAGGTTCTTGGCTCCCCCTTGCCACCCCCCCCCCAAAAAAACACTGAACATAAAGCGCCTTCATGGGCACGGAGTGACCTCCATAGACCCAGGGTTGCCTTCACAGCCTTTATTTGATGGCTGAGTCTTGCTGTGTTTTGTTCTAACCCCCTTGGTAATCAGCTTCTCGTTAGTTGATGTATCTGACTCTTCAGAGTCTGTATTTGCATATTCATTCTGCTGTACTTACGTCTCAAGGACATAACATTTTGTTTTTGTATTTACTTTTGCCTTTTAGAGCTGAAAACCTGTGCTGTCACATGGGCAGGCCGGTGGTTCTGCCGCCGGTGGTTCTGCCAAAGAGCAGCTTTCTAGCGCTGGCATCTCACTGGTTTGTTTGTTTTTTAATAGTTACATAACGTCAGAACCATGGTTGCTGGCTATAAAATTGATTTTGAGAGCCAGTTTAATTTGTAAATTGGGAAATACTTTCTATTTGGGGTTAAAGAAAGGAGTACGGGGGAAGGAGGTAGAGAGGGAGAAGATCTCTGGTCTGTTGCCTTCAGGTTTCTAAGTGCAAATACCAGGAGCAGAGGGGTGGCCCTTCCCTTAAAGTCAGTCCTCCAGCTGTCCTGTCATGCCTTGGTTTGAATTGTATGTAGGCCTTGGGGTGGAGGATGGCCCCACCTGCCTTCCACCAGATCTCCTTTCAGGAACCCAGGAGAGTCCTTCTTTGCACTTGTTTAGCAAATGCTTAAGGAGAGCTTTTGCGGCTTGCTGGGGGTCTTGTATGCGCTTGTTTCTGTATAGGATCAAGCCTGCTACAGCCTGGAGCCTTTATCATCTGTAAGGCATGGTGGGGAGGTGCCAGGGAGCACTTCCTCTTACCTAAACTTACTGAGCGTGGGCTGTTTGCCAGATTCATACTCTTCCCGTTTACTGTCTCGTTAAATGCTCACGTGCATCCTAGGCATGGTGTCTGCCCTGCTCCCACTCCAGAGAGTGCTTTGCCCCACTGGCCACGTGGCTAGCGTGTGCCAGCTCCAGGCGAAAGCTCGGGTGTCCATGCTCTTCTCCATCGAGCTTCCAAAGATGTTGCAGCACGGTACTGTCTCAGTGCTCCCAGGAGCTCAGAGGACCGAGTACTGGCTCTTTGTTGAAGAAGTAAGTAACAGCAACCTGTAGGATGTGTGACTTAAGATGGCCCTTGAAGAATGGAGAGCAGGCAAGGGTCTTCTAAGCAGGAGACACAATGTGAGCAAAAGCAGAACGCTGAGAATTTGTGGAAAGAGCAGATTTTTGGTTTGGTTCACGCAGAGGCTCAAGTTGGGGAGTGAAGTAGCGCCAAGTTGCCAAGAGCCTTGAATGTCAGCCTAAGAAAGGTGAACTTCATCCCACAAAAAAGGTGGCGGTGATGTACAAGGCTGGATTTTTGGCAGGTGAGTGGGTCACAGTGAGGGGAGAGCTGTTAGCCCCCTAGGGGAAGAGATGAGGTGCTGCACCTGACAGTGCCGGTCTTCAGAAGGTGCAGGACTGCACTGGCACCTGCCCGAGCACAGGAGGGGAGAAAGGGCCACCACTGACCAGGGCGATTACAGACCCTGTGCTTCCATTTTTGCTTTTGAATCTGATATGCTGATTAACCTAGCTTTGAATCACCTCTCTGCCTCTTATCAGCAGGGTGCCTTGGGCAAGTCACCTAACTTTTCTGGGCCCCCATTTCCTAATCCATTAAATGATGCTCCTTTAACAGTGATGCTCGCTGTATGCTGTTGTGAGGCCAAAATGCACAAGAAACAAAGTACCCAGTGCAACTCCTCACACACGGCGGGAGTTCAGTCAAATGATGGCTGCCTCTGTGTAGCTCCCTTGTCCTGTTTTTGCCAGATCTCATAGGCTAATCATTCGTTTCTGCTTCACTTCTCACTAACAATTTGCAGTGCCCTTCTTTTCCCTAAGAGAGCGCCAAACCCCTTAGCAAGTGCCCCCAGTGAGTTCCCCTCAGCACACTGGGCTTTGGACTGCTTGCTGTAACCAGGGTCCATATGGTCTCCTTCGGCCCCGACCACTCTGGGCATGACCTTGTTTGAGCCACGCCGCTCACAACCACAAATTGTCCCGTCCCCACATAGAGGAGCCACCTCTCCCCTTTAGCTCTGACAATTCCTTAGACATCTTCCTCCTGGCTAAGGGCCCAAGAGGGGAGGACATCTCTCCCAACAGCCCAGCCTCCCCCTGAGCCCTTTCTCTGCTAATCACAGCAGCCGCAGCTGAACCCCAGTCTCTTTGGGGGCCAGTTGAGGCTGTTGGCAGCCTTCATTTCATCCCCACGCTTAATAAGTTGAGGAAGGGAATTAGGGTATCCCCGCAGCTGACTGCCAATTACCAGGGCTGTTTCTGGAGACAAAAAGCTCCCCCTTAGTTTGTCTTGAGTGAGTTCCACCCATACCTGTTTACCAACTGAGTTGGTTAAGGGAAACACCAGCCCCCAGGCCCTGACAGCCCGGTGACTTCCCAAGGCCAAAAGGACCGGGTTTAATTGGATCTGCATCCTCAGACGTAGATGGTGACTCAGCGTGCAGATCCCCAGAGACCTCCAAACCTCAGAATCTTAGGTCTTGCCCAATGATTGTTCTTTTTGTGCATTTGGCAAACTTAAATACTAGCATTTGGGGCAGCACACTTCAGGGAATCGGAAGTTTTAAAACAATATCAAGCAAGTCAGCGATGGTGACACCACGGCCACTGCTAAAATATGACCGAGTCTCCTTATCTAGGAGCTTCGCAGCGACTGCTGCAGTTTGCATAGAACCAGTCGCTGCCCTGACTGAACTTGGGACGTTCTAGAGATAAAGCTGCCATGTGTTTGCATCCACACGCCATCCTGGCTTTAAGCTCCGTCCACTCCCTGTCTCCCAGTGAGCCATGCCCTGCTGTATCCTGGACCTGCCGCTTGCAGCCACGAGAGTGTGTGTCCTTGCTGTGCAGCGTGGGCTGCAGGCTGGGCTCAGCTGACACACATAGAGCCCACCTCCTCTTGGTGACATTCGTCCACTTTAAGGGAGACTCAGGTTCTGCTTGAAAGCCTGTAGAAAAGGGACCTCACCATCCTGCTGTTCTGTTTGGAAGGGCCCTGGTGCAGGAGCTGGAGTCGCCCTCCCACCCTAACCCCCCATCACAGCGCCCAGGCCCCCTTTGCCTGGGGAGCCCGCATAGCACTCCTGTGCTGCCTTTTGGTTAGAGGGTTTCCTCAATCGAGAAGGAGCCTACAAAGCTCGTCTTGATTCTCAGTACTCCTTGGGTCCTGAGAATCTGAATGTTGAGGATATTCCCCCAGAAAAATTCACGTGACTTACACACACCGAGATGCTTCCTGTGCCTTCAAGGGGATTGCTGTGTGTGCATCCTTGGAGTTAGAAGGACCCTGGGTTAAGGACCCCTGGTCCCAAGCCCCTCAGCACATGAAGAAACCAGGTCCCCAGAGAAGAGTGGGGAGAGCTCGATGAGACTGGAAGCCGGCTTTGCCACCTGTACTCTCAACACTGGGCGGGCCATTGTCTCTTTAAAAAAAATAAATAATAATAATTATATATATATATATGTATGTATGTATGTATGTATGGCTGCATCGGGTCTTCGTTGCTGCGTGCAGGCTTTCTCTAGTTGTGGCGAGCGGGGGCTACTCTTCATTGTGGTGCACGGGCTTCTCATTGCGGTGGCTTCTCTTGTTGAGGAGCACAGGCTCTAGGCGCACGGGCTTCAGCAGTTGCCGCGCGCGGGCTTAGTTGCTCCGCGGCACGTGGGCTCTTCCCGGACCAGGGCTCGAACCCGTGTCCCCCGCATCGGCAGGCGGATTCTTACCCACTGCGCCACCAGGGAAGGCCCAGTGTCTCTCGACAGGCTGCCGTGCGGGGGCACGCACTCTGGTTGTGTCTGTGCTGCCACATCCTGGGTGGCGGTGTGCCTTTCGGAGAACTCACTGGGCACGTGCTCTGGACCAGCCTAAGTCGGTGAGGAGGATGTGCAAGATGGGAGGGGTGGCTTCTTAGGCAAAGGACAAGTCCTCTGGCTGCACAAGGGCAGTGCTTAGTTCCTCATGGGGCTGCCCTGTCCTGCCGCCTGTTTCCATAGTCCATGTCCTTCCACTGTGGAGAATGGGAGGCAGCCAGCTATGAACTCCACCACCTCTTGAGCCACTTGTCAGCTGAGGAGAGTTGTTGGACATTTCTGCCATTTTGCGGATGGCTGGGCGTGGAAGGAGGCCACAGTGGTTCTTTAAGATCTGGGAAGTCCAAAGAGCTGAGGCCAAACCCAAGTCTTCCAGTCCTTCTCATGAACCTCTTCCTGTGACTGACTTAGACTGGGGACATTCTCTGAAGCCAGGCCGCCTCCAGCTAGCTGCAGCTGGATTTCAAGCTCCCTTTCCAGATGAAACAGTCTGTGTTTGCAGACTGCGGGCTGTGTCCTTCCCCTGTGAGGGCCGGCCTCCTGTGGGGAAGTGGGTACGGGGGGAGCAGTGGAGGAGCCTCCTGGTTCTGTCACTGACAGGCTGTGTTGTGTCAGGAAAACCCTTCCTCCCCGTGTGCCCATTTCGCCCACTGGGCTCTGAGGGTAGGGTGGGGACACAGTGGAGTGGGGGAGAAAAATAGCGCCAGTGAAACCCCAGCCACTCCCTTCGAAGCCACTGGGGGCTGGAGAGGCGGCCGACCTCCTGGGGTGGGGTGAGCATCCTTCTGTGCACCTGGCTTGTTGGGATGTTTGGTAGGAACTCAACCAAAGGCAGGGGTTTTATAGTCATATTTTTATGTTGAACTCCTGTCGTGCTGAATGAATGATTCCGTGAATTAACTTTTTATTGCCATATGCTAACTCCCAGTTCCTATCAGTCACCCAGTATTCGAGCTCCTTCTATGCTTGGCAACCTGAGAGTCTTCAGAGGAGCAGAGGGTTGTCCTGTCCCCCAGGAAGCTTGTAGTTAGCGGGTGGTGAGAGGACGCGCAGCATGGTTAGTGGAGCGTCTGTGGTCTTCCTGTGCCTACTCACCAGAGAACAGAGAAGAGTCCCTACCGAGGCTGGGCCCCTGGGAATGCTTCCTGGAGGAAGTGTGCACCGTCTGAGCTGACAGCAAGGGGAAGAGGGGTGCAACCAGGCTCGCAGTTCCTGAGGCCCGAAGCAGAAAGGACACTGTCTCCTCCAGAGAAGACTCTCATGAGGCCAATTTATCTTGTCTGGAATTTCTGCCTGAGCGAATGACTTTTGTGAGGTTTTTGGTTTGGGGGATGTGATTTAAGGCTGCCATCGCAGCTTGATTAAGTACCTCCTGCGTATCTCACTGAGACCATTACAAAGACCATCACTGGGCTTCACACCCTGCAAGGTAGAGATTTCCACATTGTAGGTCAAGAAAACAGACTTGATAAAGATGAGAGCTAGTAATTGGCTGAGCTGGGGTTTAAACCTTAGATCTTCCTACTCGAGGGCTTCCTGCCCAAGCCCTTGACAGAGCCCCAGACTACCTGTGCTCTTTGAATGGTACTCCCGCCATACTGGGGACCTGCTCCTGCACTTCTGCCTTGTTTTGGTCCCCTGGTCAGGACTCAGAGACCGCAAACACAGCACCACGGCCTTCCAGGTTGTTGTCCGTATCTGCTGTGAAGCTCCTGCTGGGTAAGCTTCGGTGCTCTCTGACCTCCCATCCCCTTCCCTAACGCCATTCCCCTTCTGTAGACCTGGAGACTGAAGGCACCATTATCCCATTTATAATGTCTACTTCATTTTCTTTTACCCTGATGACGGGACTTCGTATGCTGTGCCATGAGCCACCCACAGCACAGTCGTCCCTGGTTTTGCCCTACTGTGAGCACCACTGCTGCTTAGCTGAGCCTTAGAGGAATGATGCACCAAGCTTGGCTCCCTGGCCTCAGTCCCTCTGACAGATGAGAGCAGACAGTAGTGCCGGAGCCGCTGATCCCCCCAGGGTGGTATGTTGATATCTGAGTATGAAAAGCCAGCTGTCTGGTGTACGAAACAAATGAAAAATGACTCATTTTGAAGCTAATCTTGCTTAGAAGGAGAGGCCTGCCCTCTGTGACCCTGAGATTACCTTGCCTCTGGGCTTCTCCAGCATGATACGCTGAAAATAAATAACCTGAGCCTCAGTTTGCTCATCTGTAAAATGGGGATAATTCCTACATGGTCCTTTGCCTGGACAAAGGAGGCTTTGCATATCAGGCCTTGCATAGTGTCTCGTTTATCACAGGCATCATTAACTACAGTGATAAGACCAGGCTGGATGTTAGGGGAGCTTAGGTAAGGGTGAGTTCTTGGCTTCCCACCCAGTAAACCACGACTTGAGTATGCCAGTCAGATGACTTTCTTTCCTGTTAAATAGGTGAGAGGCAGAGAGGAACAGAGAAAACTAGACTTTAGATTTGAATCCCAGTTAACCATTTACTACCCATTTAACCTTTTGCAACTTGCTAAGTAACTTCTGAGACTAAAATTCCTCATCCGTGGGGAGTGCCTTTTTAATGGATAGATGTATCTGTGTAAAGTAAAGAGAGTATTGTGAGGACTCTTGCTCAGCGTTCCTGCTTACCCTAGCACAGAGCACAAACTCGAGTGCCACCCTGAAGCCTGCAGGCTGCTGCAGGAGCCCTCCTGAGGAGCACCAGTGGTCACCTGGGGAACTGGCCTGCCCTTTGAACGAGTAGCTGTGACACTTTTGTGCAAAGCCACAGAAAATTGGTCCTCCTAAACAGCCAGGTGGTATTTCTGATTTCTAGGTCCCTGGACTTCAAAACTCCACCTTTAGGGGACTTCCCTGGCGGTCCAGTGGTTAAGACTTCGCCTTCCAATGTCTCACATGCCTCGCGGCCAAAAAACCAAAACATAAAACAGAAGTGATACTGTAACAAATTCAATAAGGATTTTAAAACTGGTCCACATCAAAAAAAAAAAAAAATCCACCTTTAGGCCTGAGCAGGTCGAAAGGTGCTGAGGATACTTTTGCTACCATCTGGCTGTCCTTGGGGCATTATGGTAAAGGTGTGGCAGTGGAGAGCTACCCTTCCCCCTCCACCATCACCTTCACTGTCCTCATTCTTAAATCTCCCATTTTGAAAACACAGGAGAGAAAGTTCCTGAATTAAACTTTGACTCCGGATAAGTTATACATAGTTGAGTGTGTGACCCCCTAGAAACCAAAAAGACCATCAACATAACTAAAAACAAGGTAGAGCTGCCTGACTGCCCCACTGCTGGGGATCCTCACTCCTTACAGCTGGCCCCAGAGCGGAAATAGCAGCATCCCCATCTGCTAGGAAGGAAAAGGAGGCTCGGATAATGTAAACTGCTAGTGAGTGGCAGAGCTCAAATTTGAACCCAGGACTGTTCACCACAGCCTGCGCTGCTTCCCTCATAGAGCACTGGAGTAAAGGTGCAGAGTTAAAGCTTAGCTGTGGGATTTCCCTGGTGGCGCAGTGGTTAAGAATCTTCCTGCCAATGCAGGGGACACGGGTTCGAGCCCTGGTCCGGGAAGATCTCACATGCCGTGGAGCAACTAAGCCCATGTGCCACAACTACTGAGCCTGCGCTCTAGAGCCCACGAGCCACAACTACTGAGCCCGCGTGCCACCACTACTGAAGCCCACGCACCTAGAGCCTGTGCTCCACAACAAGAGAAGCCACTGCAATGAAAAGCCCTTGCACTGCAACAAAGAGTAGCCCCCGCTCACCACAACTAGAGGAAGCCTGCGCACAGCAATGAAGCCCCAATGCAGCCAAAAATAAATAACTTTAAAAAAATAAAAATAAAATAAAGCTTAGCTGTGGCTCCCAGAGATTTTTAAATCCTGTGGTTGCCAAACTTACACATTTTGAAGGACAGTACAATTTAAAAGCCAGGGAGTGGGGGTAGGAGATGGAGTTTTTTAAACCACTCCCATATACTTTCATCGTCATACCATCAAAGAAATGACATTTTGACCAAGGTAGGAAGGCCATACTTTTAGAATAAAGGGTAATCTTTTGTTCACCCAGCCATTCCCAGTCTGCGAGCTGAAGACTAGGGGAGGGAGTTGGCCGTGGGAGTTGGCCGTGGGAGCCCACTGGGTCCCCAGCCCCATGGCTGCCTGCTCCCACCTCAGCTTTCCCCAGCTTCTGTTCTCCGACCTGCTGATGGCCTTAATGGGAGCAGTTTGGTTCCTCAGTCTCCTTGGACAGAAGGGACAACTGCTTGGCTGGCAGAGGAACTTGCCAGAAGGCTATTCACCACCTGGTTGGCACCGCATCCCCCTTTGTGCTCTGGACCCCAGACCCATGCAGAGGTACCTCAGCCAAGCCTTTTCTGAGGGAATCTGTTTATAGGTGAAGGGATTAAATGGATTTTAAACTCCACTTAAGCTCTTTTTGTCTCTCTAGGAAGGGATTTTACATTACAAAGTTACATGTTAAAAGCAGGAGCTTTGGAGTGAGTCAGACCTAGGTTCAACCCTTTTCTCTACCACTTACTAGTCATGCACATCTTGTCTCTGAACTTTAATTTCCTCGTCTCTAGAACTGGGCCAACAGCAGCTCCTACCTAGTAGGGTGGTTGAGTGAGATGAGGCAGTAGATGTAAAACACTTGGGGCCGTGACACAGCCCATAACTACTGAGCCTGCGCGCCACAACTACTGAAGCCCGTGCGCCTAGAGCCTGTGCTCCTCAACAAGAGAAGCCACTGCAATGAGAAGCCTGCGCACCACAATGAAGAGTAGCCCCCGCTCGCCGCAACTAGAGAAAGCCTGCGCACAGCAACGAAGACCCAACGCAGCCAAAAAATAAATAAATAAATAGATAGATAGATAGATTTTTTTTTTTTTAAAAGAGTCACTGACCCGCCCAGTGTTGAGAGTACAGGTGGGAAAGCTGGCTTCCAGTCTCATCGAGCTCTCCCCACTCTTCTCTGGGGACCTGGTTTCTTCATGTGCTGAGGGGCTTGGGACCAGGGGTCCTTAACCCAGGGTCCTTCTAACTCCAAGGATGCACACACAGCAATCCCCTTGAAGGCACAGGAAGCATCTCGGTGTGTGTAAGTCACATGAATTTTTCTGGGGGAATATCCTCAACATTCAGATTCTCAGGACCCAAGGAGTACTGAGAATCAAGATGAGCTTTGTAGGCTCCTTCTCGATTGAGGAAACCCTCTAACCAGAAGGCAGCACAGGGGTGCTATGCGGGCTCCCCAGGCAAAGGAGGCCTGGGCGCTGTGATGGGGGGTTAGGGTGGGAGGGCGACTCCAGCTCCTGCACCAGGGCCCTTCCAAACAGAACAGCAGGATGGTGAGGTCCCTCTTCTACAGGCTTTCAAGCAGAACCTGAGTCTCCCTTAAAGTGGACGAATGTCACCAAGAGGAGGTGGGCTCTATGTGTGTCAGCTGAGCCCAACCTGCAGCCCACGCAGCACAGCGGGGACACACGCTCTCGTGGCTGCAAGCGGCAGGGCATGGCTCACTGGGAGACAATGGATAAAGGTAGGACACTTTTATATGTAACAACTTGGTAAGGCTGTCAGCCCTCCTACACAGCCTTACCAAGTTGTTACATATAAAAGTGTCCTACCTTTATCCGTTGTAGAACATGCCTGCACATATTCAATGCTGAGTAAGTGATTGCTGTTAACGATCATCACAGAGAAATAAGGAGCTCGGATGTACTGAGGGAACTTAGTCCGAGAGCTGAAATAAGAAAGGGAAGCATTTGCCAGCACCTTCCTGGACACCTTTCCCCCAGGAGACCATCTCAAATGCAGGCTGTTAGAGCCACTGGCGGAGCTGGCTCTGGAATCACTAAAAGGAGGCTCGTAGTAGAAAGGCTGTGGGCAGTGAGGCTGGAGAAGATGCGGCTGAGTGCCAGTCCTGCTGCTCTGGTGTGGGGCAAGTGGCTCCATCTCTGGGCCTGTTCACTTGTTAACTCCTCACTGGATGAGCTTGTCAGGCAGGTGAGAGATGGGAGTGCACTACAGGCGTCACCTGCAGGTTAACCACATCACTGTTCTTCATTGTGCTCAGAGGGGTGGCTTTACCCTCTAGGAGGGCTCTGTGGTCGGAAGTGAGCGTTCCAACTGAAAGGGACATGGCAAGTCCTGGCTGAAGCCGGCAATCAGGCAGTCGAGCCACAGCCCAGGCAGTCGGAGTGGAGGTGTGGCATCTACTAGGACGAAGGGCAAGGGCCCACTGGGCTGGGACTCAAACCATTCATTGCTCCAGCAGGTGCCTGGGAGGGCCTGCTGCTGCTTTACCCCAGAACCACGTGGTCTGAGCCCTTCCTACCTGGGGCTGTAGAAAGCCCCAGCCTGCCCACCCCGCCCCAACCCCCACTTTCCAGGGAGGTCGCAGCTATTGGCTCCTTGGGGGAAGGTGCACCTTCTCTAATGGAAGATGGGAAAGGAATGCAAAGCCAGGCTTCTCTCTGTGGAAGAAAGAGCCCTATTTCTCTTGTCCCTGCCCACTGGGCAGAAGGAGGCAAACCTGTGGACTGTCCTGAGGCGTCCTACCAGGAGGGCCAGAGCCAGTGCCAAAGCTGGAGGGAGGGAGTGTGGAGGAGCCTGTGGGAAATGTCAGCCACTTCCTGGCAGGGGAGCCTGGGTTAGAGCGGTCATGACGCTGGTGTCAGGCTCTCTCGCAGTGCTGGGTGCTTGGTGTGACCTTTTGCAGGCACAGTCTGTTCTGCTAGTTTATTATGTAAAGAGACTTCTGCCTCCCTGCCGACACTGCTTTTCTGCTGCCATGCGTCACCTTCCTGCTGTGATGGTCATCCGTTTGAGGTTGTCCTCAGCTTGGGTCCAACCAGGGGAGGTAGGAAAGCCGCGTTAAACAGCTCATAACTGGTTCCAAAGATTATCTTAGCAAATCACACATGACCATACAACTTCCCTGGCCTTTCTTGTATCTCACAAGGACTTAGCATCTTAGATGGTGAGGTTCCCCCAAGCCCTCCCTCCCCAATCTTCTGGTTGCTCTGCTTTCATCTACTGAAAGCAACAGGGAGAAGGCCCTTAGGCCTGCTGAATAAAGCTAGGTTTGAGGTGGCTGCTGGACCATCACAGGATGTGCTCATGATGATTGTATTTTTCCAAGTCAAAACTGGCATATAAGACCCACCAGTGGATGTTTGTTGAGGGGAATTAGCAGGCAGGGAAACAGAAGTAGTAGAATAAAAGGCTGGGCCTGGAATCAAATACTTTGACCAGATACTTTTCCAGTGCCTTTATCATCCATCCCCACTTGATTCCACGCATGGACCCTGAGTCACCCCTCACCTGTGCAGTGGAGGAAGGAATCACACAGTCTAGCCTCTCGTTTGACAGGTGTGGAAGATTCTCCACTGTCCACTGTGTATGGAAGAGCCCAAAGAAGAGCCTGGGTCTGGTCTCTGGGACCCCTCGCTACTCCAGGGACCTTTCTCATGGGGCTGCCAGCTTTCTTTATTCATTAAAGTACACTTTTTTTTCCCATTAAAAAGTGAAGTGTGACAGTATGATGTGTACTCAGTATTAAAAATACAGAAGGAGAGTGGAGGAAGAGGAAAATCCACCCATGACAAGTACAACATTTTGATGTATTTTCTTGCCAGATTTCCTATACTTGGAGGTTTTTATTTTTTACGTAGTTATGGTCATATGTCACAGAACTTCATAGCCTGCTCTTTTCCACTTAACCCGTGGAAATGCTTCTGCCATACTGTTGTTCAAAATGCCACACAGCCTTCTCATTTCCTCTGTAATGTATCTTGGAGTAGATAGGTCATTTGCTTCAATCTCTCGTCTTTGGATTTGCGGTTATTACCTCAATTTAAATACTACTTCAGTGGACATCTTTATTCATAAAGTCCTTTTCCTATTTAGGATAATCAGTTAGACTAGATTTCCAGAGTGGAATTATAGGGTCTAAATACATTTGAAGCTCTGAAAACGTTGCCAAATTGCTTTCTAGAAGGCTTTGTCATACTCCCCCAGTGGAGCGCGTGTCCTTGCCGTGGCACCTTCGCCCGGCTGGAAGCAGTTTGGATGGTTCACTGGCTGAGGACCGCGGCCTGTTAAGCCTGACACATTCATAATTTCTGGTTGGGGACAAACGGCTGGGAGAGGATGGGGTGTCGAGGAGTTGGGTCCTGCCGTGGGCCAGGTACTTGACAGTCGGTATTCCACTCAAACCTCGAAAACGAGCCCCACTTCTCAGAGGAGGAAACGAAGGCTGACCGGGAGAAGTAAAACTGTCCAACATCGCAGTACCCTGCTGCTTCTCGTGAGGACTAGCCAGGCATCTCCCTGGGACCTGAGGATGACAGGCCAGTGTGATATGACTGTACAGGCGGCAGGCAGTGGTGGGGAGGACGCAGGGCTGGGAGGGCATACCTGTCAGGCTGCAGCGAGCTTACTGAGCCTTGAAGCCAGTGGGGGCATTTCACACACACTGAGTAAGACTGTCTGATTCAGTCATTCAGGGTGAGAGTGGGCACTTGGAAACTCTGAAGAGACCATGGGTCGCCACGGAGCATTGCTGCCCTGGGTGGCCCGCCTGCCCAGTATTAGGGCTATACTTAGTTCTAATCAGGTTCAGACTGGGAAAGTTGGGCTGGGCAGGGTTGGGGCTGGCCCAGGGCTAATCTCTGCGGGTTCTTATATTCTAGGCCTCCATTAGAACAGGTCCCTGAAAGGCTGGCCGCTGGTCTCATTCTGAGGCCTGGCACCAAGGCCATTCCCAAATAACAGCTAATAACAATGCAGCCAGGCACTGTTGTAAGTTTTCCATGTATTAGTTCCTTTGGTCCTTGTAATAACCTGTGATGTGGTACAGGTGACAAGACCAAAGAACCAGAGGACTCAAATTTGCCCACAGTCCAGTGGCAGAGACTGTGGACTGGACCACAGTTCTGGCTACAGCCTCCTTCCTAAGCACGGCAGTGTCCTGCAGCCTGGGGCCCGGCGGGCGGCTCGGAGACCAACACTACCCCTGCCTGTGGGACTCTGGCCCCTCTGTGACCTGGGTGGGTAGCCTGGTGCAGGTTCTCAGAGGCCTGAGCCTCATTTTTCTTGTCTCTGAAATGGGGTAAGAGGGTTGCTGTGAACTTCCAGTGCAGCATGACTGATCACAGAGGGTGGGGGGGGGGGCGGTGAGGGAACTCGGGCTGCCAAGGCTGTGGGGACAGAACGCTTGGGTCCTGGGGCATCTGTCTCCTAACAGTGTGGGGAAGCCAGGACAGAGGGGTGGGGTTTATGCCCGGATTTGTAGCTGGGGCCAGCGTGCCTGGGTTTCCAGCCGGAGTCTGCCCCTCCAGTGATGTGACTTGGGGCATGGTGCTTAAGCCGCACCACAGTTTATCTGAAAAGGGGGATAACGTGTCCACGGCGTGGTGGTTGTAGTGAGGCTGGATTCACTCCATAGAGAGCGCTTAGGACCCAGCTCCCCTGGCTCCCAGCACGGCACGGCTCTGGAGTTCATCAGGGTTGGGTGCTGGCACCAAGTGGGGGCTCTGGAGCTTGGAGGTGCCCCATGCCCACTGACCCACGTCCATTCTCCCTGCCTTCTGTCTTTCAGGTTGATTCTCGGGACCCACAGTCTCATCATGTCTCGCACAGAGGACGGCAGAGGGTACAGGCGGTGGCTTGGCCGGTTGGCGATCTCCCAACAGCTGGATCTCCAGCAATGTGAAGCTTGTTTGGGTTTTCCCCCTCCTTTTAGTTTTGCTTAACTTTTTTATTTTTTTATTTTTTGTCTTCCTTTCCCCCCCACTTTTTAAAAAAAAATTTAAACGATTAAGACTTCAGAAGAACAGGAAGCTATGCTGTGGACAGGCATCCATTTCTTTAAAGAAACTCAATATGGACAAAGCATATGTATAAATTTCATTTTTATAAGGGGTTAGGGAGCTATTTTGTTTTTGTCCTTTATTTTTCCTGTCTTCTTTCTTTTACCCATCTCTTAGTTCTGCTTATAACACCTCACTTCCCCAGAGAAGGCCTGCCCCTCCATGGAGAATTTGGGGATTTCTCCTGGAGTGGGGGGCATGAAGCCAGAAGGAGGCCTCTGTGCTGCCTCCCCACCAGGTGCAGGAACTGCTGGACTCCCTGGTGGCCTGCTGCTGGCTGGCCCTTGGGCCTTGGAGATGATCAGAGGCCAAGAACCACCTGGAAGGGGAGGACCAGGGCTTGGCCAGGAGAACTCGAGAAAGAAGATCTGTATTTTGGGTTTGTCCTCTTTAAGCAGTTGGAAGCCCAGGGCCACACCAGGACTTACAGAGGGAATCCATTCCCTCTACTGCCCTTTAAAACCAGGAGTTCTGAGGGGGGAAGGGACAGGGTGATCATCTCGTACTGCCTGGCGTTTGAACGGCCAGCCCACCCCAGCTCTGCAAGCCTACCTTTCTGTTAGTGATCTTCCTCCCAGAGGATGATTCCCAGAGAAAACTGTGTGCCAAACCTCTGCCTGGGACACAGGTGGGTCTTCAGCGGGCATCTGTCACTCCTGTGAGCTCAGCACCCATCACCTCCTGCCTCCTGGATCGTCGTCTTCCCAGATGTACCCACTAGATGTCCAGGTCGTCAGACACTGCCTGAGTCCCCAGGACCCAGTTGTGACCATTGCCATAGGAACAGGGTGTCCTAAACCGGCTGCCATTGTCATCTCACAGCGAGGGGTGTGCCCTGTGTGCCGGCCCCGTGGTGTCACATATGGTGACAGTGTCGACCATCATCTCCCTCACTGCAGGGACTTACTGTTAGGGGCTACCCTCAGTATAAATGTGTCTGATGGGAAAGGATGGACCTGGCTGACGGGGTGGACCATGGCCATTAGGTGCCTGTGGGCTTGTTGGCTGTGACCCTGTGACCCCACCTCCAGTGTCTGTCTGTAGCCTTTCTTCCTTTCTCCAACGACTCGCAAACTCCCTACTCCTGGGCTTGTTGGCTGTGACCCTGTGACCCCACCTCCAGTGTCTGTCTGTAGCCTTTCTTCCTTTCTCCAACGACTCGCAAACTCCCTACTCCTGGGCTTGTGAAGTGGGGTGTCCTCTCCCCTTGCCAGGAGAAGGAGAGCTGTCCCTGTTGCCCCTCACCTGGCTCCTCACCCCATTACAGCAAAGCAAGGAAGGGAAAAGGAATTCTTCTTTTGTGTTTAGTTGTTTTTGTTTGTTTTCTCTAAACCAGCATAGGATGGATAGGAGAGATGTTGGAGGGCATTTAAGTTTGTATGTGACCAAGGAGGGCTTCCCCCCAGAGCCGCAGCCCGTCGGCCCTGGGAGCTTAGGAGAGACCAGCACAGCATCAGCCCAGGCTTGCAAACTCAGCAATATGTTTGCTCACATTCTTTCCGCCTTTTCTCAAGTCCTCTTCCTCCTCCTGGGCACATGGCCGTCTGTGGTTACCAGGATCCAGCAGGGCAGCAGGAGGTGACCAGGCCCCTCCCTCAGCCGAAATTCTTTGTCATCACCTGTCTCTTGTCTCTTCCCTCTGACTTCTCAGACAACCTAGAGTCTACTCTGAGCTGCAGCTGGGAGAGCACATCCCCTAACTGCAGTGTACACCCCTTCTCTGCCCCACCTCCCCGCCTTCCCTTGGGGACAGCTGTCTGTCTGTCCATGAGCACGTGGGAAAAACAGTCCCCGGACTTGGCACCCTCACCTGTCCCTGGCCGCATCCCACACTCTGAAGTCCTAGTGAGGGTTCAAGCCTAACAGGTTATTTATTTACTTTTTGCTTATCCTTCCCTTCCGCCCTCCCCAGTTCTCTTAGCTCTGACTAAGGTCTTGGAGCTGTAGGTCACAGGTGGCCATACCTTTCGGGTGAGGTGGGCAGCCTCGGTCGGGGTAGCCAGCCTCCACATACCCTTGTCTTGCAGGACTCCCAGCCCGTCCTTCCTTGGTGGCAGGACCTCCTTCCCTAGCTCCTGAGGCCCAGCTTGTTAGCCCCAAGTGCCTGTCTCTCTTCTCCCTCCCCTGTTCTCCACTTCATCCACCTCGGATACCCAGCAGCCAGGTGGAAGTCAGCCCGAAGTCAAGGCTGGCTCTGCCCAGTCGGCAGACTAGCCTCGGTTAGGCCCAGGTAGCCGTCCTCTCCCTTAGCCACTCTTCACCTCTTCCCACTGGAGTCAGCCTTGTCGTCTCTTCCTGCCTTTTACCTGGGTCTCGGGCCTGGCAGCCGCTCCGGGGAGCATCATCTCAGCGCCACCAATTTGTTAGTCCTGTCCAAGCTCTAGGAGTTTCCAACCCTTAAAATAGCAGTCAGTTATTCTTGTCTCCTGGGATCTGTGAAAAGGATAGCCTCTGGAGGGAGGATCTGGGCCTCAGCCCTACGGATCTGAGCTCCATCCCCCTCAGTGAGAGGAATCAGCAAGACAGATCATAGTGCCTTATTCCATTGCCCTCCCTGCCCGACCGCCTGGCTCAGTTGGCAGTACAAGGCTTCTTTCTCCCTTTCGGTGTTCATCTGCCACTTAAACTCTCACCCCCCGCCCACAGATAGCCTCGTGGGAGGATGAACGCCCGGTCTTTGCCCCATCCTTTCCTAAGAGCTGCAGCCAGGCACGTGACCCCCAGCCACCACAGGGCGCTCACTAGCAGCTTCTGCTGAGGACAGGGCTGTGCTGCAGACAGGTGCACTCTCGGCCACCTCCTCCCCAGCAGGTCCTGCCTCTTACCTCCAGCCGGGAGGATGCCGTCTCTTCCTTGGAGACCAGCTCCATCTGACGCCCTCCTGGGCACCGGGGGCCTTAGCACGCTCTCATCCCAGACGCACTGGGACAAGAGAATGGAATTCTTTCCTCTCGCCCACATGTGGTTCGTGCCCCCATGGCTGCCTTTCTGAGGGAGTGTATTAAATGTTTACTTAAGAAATACCGTGTTTACAGCTGGAGGAGAAACGTGCCCCATGCTGGGTGGAGATTTGACCCTCTGGACGGCGCCTGGCTCCTTTATGGCACTGCCAGTGGTGACCCCAGAGCGAATGAAGGCAGGGGGCCGGGGCACAGGCCCTGCACCCCCTCTGCCCCCGACCCTGCGGTGCTAAGGCCACTCACCACCTTCCTCACAGCCTCGTTCCCGCCCCTCGTTCTCTTCCTCCAGGATCTCGCTCCGTAACATATCAGTCATCTCCTAGAAAACCAGTGTGTGGAGCAATAAGATAATTTTTTTTTGCTTGAGTCTTGTTCTAAGAAAAGGAAAAGAGCGGGCATTGTGGGAATCTTTCTTTTCCTGCTGTTGGCTGTTTACCTTTTTAGAAGACAGATCTTACTTGGGTGGGTGTCTGGGTTTCAGCCTTAGGAAGCTTGGAGAGGTAGGAGTTGGGCCTCCACCCCTAACTGCTCCGCCGCCCGGGCTCCCAGCCCTACCCGCCAAGTGCACCGCCCACCTTTGCTCCTCGTGTGCCGCTCCCTCCCTGCGCATCTTGGGGGCACTGGTGGCTCTGCCTCTAAGTGGGGCTCGGGTTCTTGCTCCTTCCCTACCCTGGGCCTGTCTGGGGGCCCAGCTGCTGGAGTCTCCTAGGACCTGGTGACCTGAGAAGATCTGAGCTTACACTGCTCCGCTCTCCAGGCCCCTGGCTTGGGGCTGAGGCACAGCCTTCGGGACAGCGCGGGCCGTCTCTGATCCTGCCCTGCCAGGCTTAGATGGCCGGGGATCCTGTCTGGAGAGATGCCCTGGGAGGCGGGAGACCAGGATGTGCCGTGAGGTTGGCCGATGTCAGCATCCATAGCCGAGGGATGAGTCCACTGCCAGCAGCTCCAGGAGTCCTTAGACTGGGGGTAACGGGGAGGAGGCCCCTGCGTCTTTTTCCCTGAGAGGCCACAGGAGGAAGGGAGTTCATTTAGGGACATTTTAAAGAAACCTTTTTGTGTACCAGGCGCCTCTCCATCAGAGCAGGGGAGAATGTTGCTGCAATGATTCATATTCGTGTGGGGCCGACTTGGGTGTGAGGGAGGGTTTAACCCAGGCACAAGGTTAGTTTCAAAGACTAGTTAGTAAATCTATTTTCTTTATTTTCTTTTTTTGCACAGAAGCTGGTAATCTAGGACCTACGTGTGAACAACTTTATATATGAATATTTTTTGTACTTGGTTTACTTGGGTTGGTATGATACATTATATTTAAGTTCCTTGAACACTGTGGATCCCCCTAATGTGTATGAATGACTGAGGCTTTGTAAATTAAGGGACGTTTGTGTGAATAAAGTTATTTGATGGGGTCAAAGAAGCCATACGTGATTTGAAAAGAAGTGCTTTGTGGTTTTGTCGCCTCCTGTTTGGAGGAGCTTGTTTGGGTCCTGGTTGCATGAGCGGCAGAAGAGGATGCTCAGCTGCTTGGTGAGAAGACGCCTGGTGGCCTTGGGTGGTCCTCCCCCTCCACACCTGGGACAGGAAGCCACACCAGGCCTGGTCTGCTCTCCCCAGGGGCCCAGGGCCCAGCCAGCATTGCCAGCCCCCCAGACATCCAAAGGCCCTTCCAGCCCCAGCTCTGTGCTTCTGCAAGTTCTGCCCTCAGGGATTTTTAATGTAGAGATGAGAGGAGTCTCCCAACCATGGCAGCAAGGGGAAGGGGACATTTTTGGAAAGCTCAGCTGGGAGACAGGCTCTCAAAGGAGCTGGGCGAAACAGCTCTGTGGGTGAGGGGGTAGCACCCGTGTCCGGGGACCAGTGATTGGCCGGGGGTGGTGGGAGGGGCGCAGGGCAGAGCACATAGCCCATCTCCCTCCGCCTGGCCAGCAGAAACCACATTGCATACGGAGTGAGGACTGGCTTTTATTAAAAGTCAGGCGCTTCTGTTACCTTCGCTGGCCTGCGTGGTAGGTGTGGTGTGTGCCCCTTTGCTGAGGAGCAAACTAAAACCCAGAGAAATCCAGACTGCTGAGTGCTTGGTGCACCAGGAAAAGCCACATACCGCATGCCGGCTGGGAGAGGCGGTTCAGCCTGGCTGCACGTCCCTTTCCTCGTGGACCCGTGTACAGTGGTGGTGGTGGTAACTACCTTCAGAGCAGCTGAGGGCTCGATAAAAGCCTAGTATTGGGCCCAGCACTTAGTAGGCTCTCAACAAATGGTTGCTTTTCCCAAAGAGACAGGTTTGGGATTCTCCCGGAGCCTGCTGAGCTCCAGACCCTGACTCCTGGCACTGCACTGCCTCAGTAAAGCTTAAAAGTCTGGAAAGGCTTGGTGTGTGTTATGGGACCCACCACCTGGGCTCTTGCGGAGGAGACGGTGAGCCCAGGACTAATAGAGCTGCAGGAGGACAGAGTCAGGACTTTGGAATGTAGGTTTAGAGGAGAAGATAAGACGGGGCTCCCTGCCCAATCTGAAAGTGAACAGGCTGCATTCCAGGCCCGGGCTTTGGTGTCCAGTGGCTGCTGGAGATGAAGCTTCTGGCAAAGGGTACTTCTGTGCTTAGCCTGGGCAGTAGCCTGGAGCAAGGAGAACAACCCACAAGTACATTTGTTGTTTTTTTTTTGATAACTGCTGAGGTAATTCACCCTTTTGAAGTGTACACGACAGTGGTTTTTAGCATATTCAGAGTTGAGCAACCATCACCACTGTCTAATTCCAGAACATTTTTATCGCCTCAAAAAAGAAACCCATGCCTATTTGCAGTCATCCCCTCCCAAGCACTCTCCTCCCACCCCCCCAGCCGTAGGCAACCACTAATCTGCCTTTTGTGTCTATAGATTTGCCTGTTCTGGACATTCCATATAAATGGGATCACACAGTGTGTGGCCTTTTGTGTCTGGCCTCTTTCACTTCATAGTGTTTTCAAGGCTCATCCACGTCATTAGCACACACCAGTGCTTCAGTTCCTTTTTATTGCTGAATAGTATTCCATTGCGTGGAAATACCACATTTTATGTATCCACTCATCAGTTGATAGACATTTGGATTTTTTTCCATTATTTTGGCTATTACAAATAATGCTGATATGAAGATTCATGTACAGGTTTTTACGTGGGCCTGTGTTTTTAATGCTCTTCAGCACATACATAGCTGGCAGTAGACTGACTGCATCATATGGTAAAGAAACATAATTTCTGAGAACCTGCCAAATTGTTTTCCAAAGAGGGTGCACCATTTTACATTCCCACCAGCCATGTGCGAGGGTTTCACTTTCTCCACATCCTTGCCCACACTTGTTACTGTCTTTTGTGGTCGTCCTAGTGGGTGTTACAGATGTCTTCACCACTATACTGCTAATGGCGGGTAAGGGAGAATAGTAAATAGCTACTTTAGACTCAGATCCAGTCACCGCTCCAGCAGGCGTGGGGTGCAGAGTTCAGAGAACGCACACTAACTCTGCTGTTTTGTTGGCTCCTTGGCCTTGAGGCAGATCGCCTTTCTGACTTGATTTTCTCATCTGCAAAATAGTAAATATCCCCTTCATAGGATGGTTGGCAGGACTGAAGGTTTTCATGCCACATGCGTGGTGGGTACTCCAGAGCATCTCCTTCTCTCCCCATGCCCTGGGCACTGTGGGGTTAATTAGGGCCGGGATCAGAAATGGAGGGGCCTTGAGGGGCTCACTGTGTGTCGGGTTTGGGCGCGGGTGATGAGGAACATGGGCATCACTGTGACACGGGGTCTCTCGAGGCCAGGCTCTGTCGCGGAGAGAGTGCGTCACCCGGACCCTGGAGGGAGGGATCTGGAGTCCTCCTCTCCCATGGAAGGAGAGGGCACACATCCGGGCCCTCACTGCCTGTCCCCTCCCACCCTGCTCCCACAGGTCCCTCCAACTCCAGCCTCTGGCTCAGTCATTGGATAGATAGCTGCTCCCAGCCACTGACTCAGTGCTTGTGAACCAGGTAGGCCCTGCGGGCCAGGAGCTCCAGATCCAGAGGAGGAAGGACTCGGAGAAGACAGGTGCACCATGGTGTGCCCAGCCTGAGACAGAGGGAAGTTCCCAGGCTGTGGAGCGAGCGTGGTGGGAACGTGCTGGACGAGGTGAGGCCAGAGGCTTGATCCAACCTGTGCTTGGTCCAACCTGCTGTCTGACCCGGGCCTCCAGCCCTCTCCAGGCTGTGCTGCGGCCCCCAGCCTGCAGTGCCCTGACAGACTGCAGTGGGCACAGGACCCCAGCCTTTGTTAGTCTTTCGACTTGGAGAGTTGCAGCATCTTCCTGCCTCCCAGGAGGTCTTTGACTCATTGTATCCCCCCTGAGAACCAAAGGAGGGCCTGTGGCATTGAGACCCACCCCTCAATCCAGCCTCCACACAGATTTCCTTTTAAATCATCAGAACAGGTCATGGCCCAAACCCGCTGAGGCTCCACTGCACTTAGGGGATCACCCAGACCCTCTCCTTGGCCTATAGGCCCTTCTGCATCTTCCTCCTCTAACTCCCCAGACCCTCTTGCTACCAGTGCCCTTCAGGCTCTACCCTCTAGCCGTCTCCGCCTTACTGCTGTCCTTTAAGCACACACAGGACATTTCCATCTCAGGGCCTTTGCACTTGCTGTTTCTGCTGCCTGGAAGGCATTACTTCATTGCTTCATTTAGGTCTCTGATCATGCACTTGAGAGCGCTCTCCCGGCCCCCTTATTTAAAGAAACACCTCATCACCGTCTCTATCTCTTTAATATGCTTTCTTTTTCCTTAGGGCAATTAACCACTAGCAGAAAGTTTTATGTTACATACATGTATATAATACATACACAAGCATGTCTGTGAATGTATATAAATAATCTCTACATCCTTAAACAGTGCCCGATATGGCCCATAGTAGGCATTCACTACATGTTTACGAAGTACATGGATGAGAGCACATCATATTTGCAGGAACACGGCCCCGTGGAAGGAACTTGCTCAGGGTCCTGCAGGGTAGGGGCAGCCCCAATCACATGAATCCCGGGCTCCTGAGCCCGTCCCACCCTCTTGGCCTGTCCTGCAACTCTTCTCCGTTCCTGAGGTTTAGTCACAGTCCATTTCATTCCTGCCAACCCCTGAGAAGTGGAATGAAACTACCTACTTGAGAAGGAATCACCAGATGTGGATGATGATACTATTGGGCTTTAATTTCTTTCATCTGGAACAAGGATCAGCCAACTTTTTCTGTCAAGGGCCAAAAAGTAAGCACTTTAGCTCTCAGATCCTAATTCCCGGGGCTTCGCGGGCCCCGGGCCCCTGTTGCCGCCGCTCAGCTCTGCCGTTTTCCCACATGAGCAGCCACACACAGTATGCAAGCAGGTGAGTGTGGCTGTGAGCCCATCAGACGTTAGTTGTGGACACTGACGTTTGGATTTCATATGACTGGCACTACAGTATCACAAAATATTATTTTTTATCAACCATTTCAAAATGTAAAAACCACACATCCAGAGCAGTCTACAGCTGGGCCTGTGGTAGACAGCATGGCCCGGAACTGATGGGTCCAGCTCAGGGATGTGGCCCTGGGTCATGTGTCACGTCCACAGGGGTGAATGAGAGGTCGTGTAGGGTGAGGGGGGAGAACCAGGCCCAGAGGCTCTGTTTCATCTCTAGCTGGCCTTTTGGCCACAGCTCTGGGTGTGGGGAGGGAAGGACAATGCAGGGAGATGGACATCACCCACCACCTGACATATGTTCATAAATTTAGAAGCAGAAAAGTATGAAAAAACAATTGGAACAGGAGTCAAGAAGCCTGAATCCAGATCCAGCACTGCCTCCAACCAGCCGCGGGTTGTGGCAAGGTCTCTCCTCTCTGGGTCGGATGGTGGGCTCAGGGCCAGACAGAGGCTGGGATTACCGCTTTATGCTGACAGCCCTGTGACCATGACCTGTGACTCTCTGAGCCTCTGTTTCCTCACCTGTGAGATGGCAATAATACCATTACCCAACTTCGTAGATTTTTCTGAGTATTAATGATAGTGCATGTATATTCCATAGCATAGTGCCTCACAGGCAGTAAACTAGCCATAAATGATATTGATAATCCTTTTTACAGAGGAAAGACATTCTTTAATGTCTTTAATGTCTCAGAAAAAGGGAGGGAGGCTCAAAGTTCAAATACTGTTAAGGAAAGCTCTCCTCCATGTCCCAATGTACAGTAAAGGTTATGAGAAGTGCTGTAGTGCGTTCTATTTCTCAGGCTTCTTGGATCATCAGTGCTTCCACACTGAACGCCTATTAACATCTCCTGACACTAGTGTTCTGGGAAAACGCTTTGAGGCCCACTCCGAGAGATGCTAAACAAGATCATCTTTGCAGCTCTCAGAACCTAATTCCCTGTCAGGGGACTTTAGCCGTCCATCAGGTTTCACATGGGGCTGGAATCACTTCCCTCTTGCAAAAGCCTCCAATAATTGCTTCTGTTTGGTCAACTGGTTCCTTGAGGGCAGATCAAAATATGAGGAATTTAATAACCATGGTCTGGGTCCCCTGCCAAAGTGCTGTAGGGCCCCAGCTCAGACAACTCGAATGTGGTGAGAACACAGAGAGCAGTTCCCCCAGCCAGCAGACCAAGGCCACTGCCAAAACCCTCGCATTCCTGGTTCCTACGCTGGCAGAGCCCAGCCGCTCTCTGCCGGGAGGCTCCTGTAGTTAGCGGGGCCGCACACACGCCTTGCCGTGAGACTGCCTGGTTCACACCAACTGGCTCTACCTCTTCAAGGACTCAGTTTCCTCATATGTAAAATGGAGATAATAACTGCACCTGTGTCTGTGAGGCTTCGGTATGGCTGCCTAAACAGGAGACCCCAAATAACAGCAGCTGAAACAAGAGGGAAGTTAGTTTCTCTCTCACATACAAGAAGTGTGAGGTGGCAATCCAGGGCTCTGGTGCTGATTACATGAAGTCATCAGGGGTCTCCTTCTGGCTTCCTGCTCCAACATCTTCAGCAAGTGGCTTCCACCTTTAAGGTTGCCTCCCGGTCCAGGAAGCTGGTTGCAGTTTCAGGCATTTTCTCCTTATCCCAGGTGATAGCAAAGAGGGAGGGAGGAAGAGAGCTTGCCTCCCCTTTTATGGAGACTTCGCTGAAGTCCCACACCACCCTTCCACTTACCTCTCACTGGCTAGACCTTAGCACTGGGTCACATCTGCTGCCAAGGAGGCTGGGACACAAGGGGGCAGTGGACCTGTCACTAAGGTTGAGGGGAGACCGGGTGTTGGGTAGGCAAGTAGCGAGTGTGCCTATGGATCCTTCTAATAAATGTTAGGTACTACCATTATTAATAACAGCGCTACAGACCTGGGCTCAAAAAGAAAGGAAATAACCAAATAAGCCAGAAGAGATCCAGGGCGCCTTATTCAGAGCTGGGACAGTGGCCACCTGTGTGGTGCGAGCAGGGGAACCACCCAATGCTGAGTATTTAGTTAATACATATGTATCGAGTGCCTCTATGTGTCAGCACTCTTCTGGGGCTGAGGATAGAGAAGAGATGGGTGAAGAGGCAGTATTTTGTGGCAATTAAGAGAGTGGGGTCTGAAATACAGTGTCTGGTTAGAGTCCCAGCTCTGCCACTTCCTGTGTGATCCTTGGCAACTTATTTAACCTCTCTGGGCTTCGTTGTCTTCACCTCTAAGTTGGAGAAGATGATAAACACCATCACAAGATTATTCTGAGAGTTCAATGAACTAATACAAATAAAGTGTTTTGAACGCTGAATAAAAGCACTGTGATCTCTTCAATGGACTCACGGAGCTCCTCGACACCTAACTTCGCTTTCTTCCTGCCGCCTTGAGCATTCACTGAGCACCCACTCTGCTGGGCGCTGCAGATTCATAGATGAAATACATCTAGACCTGATTCCCTCATCACAGGGATGTTCCTATGCCCCCAACTGTGCACCAAGCCGACAGTCATGAAGGCGGCTAGGCAGAGGTGTGAGGTCAGGCAAGGGACACACAGAGGACATATCCTGAGAACTTTGGTCCAGGCAAGATGGATCTAAGGGGCTAAGAGACTTGGGGCTGGTCCCAGTCTCTGGTGGGATGCAGCCTGTCCATGTCTGTGTCCCATAGTTCTGGACAGGCAGCCAGGCCTGTGGACAGGACTCTGGGGGATGAGGTCACCCAATTCCAGCACAGAAAAGCCGTCCTTTGTTTTCCCAAGTCATCAGATGGACAGTAATCTGGGAACAAAAGATGGTTAGCCGTGGATGCCTGCAGAGCTGAGCCAGTTGCCTTCACCTCAGAGGCCAGCCAGTTCTCTGCTCCCAGGGCCCCAGACTCACTTCCCAGGGCAGTTTCTTTGACACTTTCTCTCTGCCCCACCCTTTCTTCAGACCCTCACATACCCTCCCCAGCCAGCTTTGGAGGGTGGTTAAAATAGTGAGCTCTGCCCACCTATGTCAGGTATTAATTATTGCCTCTCAGTTCTAAATGCTCCTTCAATGTGTGCTGTATGATTAGCAACAGAGTTCCTTTACGCATTTCTTCTTTAAAGTGAACATGAATTTAAGCTCTCAGTAGAAGACTCTGGAAGGACATGGCAGGAGGAAAAGGCTTCCTGCAATTTCCAGCTCAGAGCAGGAGGTCTGCGGTGGATTCCAACCCCAGCCATGGGCAACAGAATGTGACCCATCTGCAACTTTGCAGCCTTGGCCCAGTGATAACCTTTCCAGAGCCCTCTTGAAACCGCAGCCCCTTCGTGGCCTGCACGCAGTTGCCTGTGGCCTGGAGGGTCTCACAGACACAGTAGTGTCCCCTCCGCAAACCTGTGTGTGGTCCGGTTAGCCTGAAGTCCACCTGCCCCGCACATGCCCATTCTCCCAGTGCCCGAGACACTGTTGGCTAAAGGCCTGCTGTCCCCACACGTATACACTGGAGGGTTGCCTATTGCTTGCTCAGGAATTCCAGACCAGCTCCAGCCTGGCTAAATCATCAAATTTCTCTGCTATCTGGTGACTGAACTACACATTTTCCAACAAGGTCTAAATCCCTTCCAAGTTTGTACTTCCTTGGGCGTTTATGAAAAAACTACTGCTAACATCATACTTAATGGTAAAAGACTGAATGCTTTCCCCCTAAGATCAGAACAAGAAAGGATGTCCACTCTTACCATTCAACACTATACTGGAGTTTCTAGCCAGTGCAAAGAGGCAAGAAGTAAAACTAAAGAAAGAAAAAGCATGAGATTAGAAAGAAGTAAAACTCTTGATTAGCACATGGCATTTATATAGAAAACCCAATAGAATCTAACAAAAAGCTACTAGAATTAATTGAGTTTAGCAAGGTTCCAGGATACAAGATCAGTATACAACAATCAATTGTATTTCTCTATGCCAGCAATGAAAAATCGGGAATTGAATTAGAAAAAATAATGCAATTTACAATATCATCAAAAAATATGAACTACTTAGGGATAAAACATATGAAAGACTTGTACAGTGAAAACTATAAAACACTGCTGAAATTAAAGAAAACCTACAAATGGAGAGATATAAAAAGCCGATTCTCATTTGTAGATTCCGCATTCGCGAATTCACTTACTCTCTAAAGTTCATTTGCGACCCCAAGTCAGTGATGGCAGTACTGCCACAGATTCACAGGCTGCCCAGGACAGCACAATGCGCAGGTTCTCAGCTGAGGTCAATAAGGTGACACTCTTGTCTTCTTTTTATTTTTAATTAATTAATTTATTTATTTATTGGCTGTGTTGTGTCTTCGTTGCTGCGCAGGCTTTCTCTAGTTGCGGCGAGTGGGGGCTACTCTTTGTTGCGGTGCGAGGGCTTCTCATTGCTGTGGCTTCTCTTGTTGCAGAGTACAGGCTCTAGGCGCACGGGCTTCCGTAGTTGCGGTGCATGGGCTCTAGAGCTCAGGCTCAGTAGCTGTGGCGCACAGGCTTAGTTGCTCCGCGGCATGTGGGATCTTCCCGGACCAGGGTCCCCTGCATTGGCAGGCAGATTCTTAACCACTGCGCCACCAGGGAAGTCCCCGACTCTCTGTCTTCTTGTTTCAAACTCTTAGTAAGTGTCCTTTTCCCAGTCTATTTGGCACTATGTTTTCACATTTGTCCTTTTTGTTGGTGATTTTAAAATGACCCCCAAGCATAGTGCAGAAGTGCTCTCTGGTGCTCTTTTGTGCAAGAAGTCTGGGAGGTGCCTTAACAAAAACTCCTGTGTTAGATAAACTTTGTTCAGGCCTGAGTTATTATGCTGTTGGCTGTGAATTCAATATTAATAAATCAACAGTAGATATGACAAAAGATACCTTTAAACAGAAACACACATAAAACAAGTTTACTTATTGATCAGCTGACAAAACTGTGATTAGAGGTTCACAGGAACCTAACCCTATATTTTCCCTAGGAGCGATGGCTCAGTATTCACCAACTCAGTGTTCATGGTGATTGTATAGGCAATAACTACTGGGAATAAAGAGACTCAGCTGTATTTGTTTATGGGTCAGAGAACTCAATATTAAGATGGCAATTTTCCCTGAATTGATTTATAGATCCAATGCAATTCCAATCAAAATCTCAGCAGGATTTTCTGTAGAAATGGACAAGCTGATTTTAAAATTCATATGGAAATATAAAGGACCTAAAATGGTCAAAACAGATTTTAAAAAGAACTAAGTTAGAAGGTTAACATTATCTGATTTCAAGAATTATTATGAAGCTACAGTAATCAGAACAGTATGGTATTGGCATAAAGATAGACGTGTATATCAATATAACAGAATAGAGTCCAAATTAGACCCACACGTATTTGGCCAACTGATTTTTGACAAAGTTATGAAGGCAATTCCATGGAAAAAGAATAACATTTTTAACAAATGGTACTGGAACAACTGGATAAACATTTTTTTAAAATTCAATTTATGCCTCAAACAGTATACAAAATTTAACTCAAAGTGGACCACAGAGAGACTTACCTGGTGGTCCAGCAGTTAAGAATCCACGCTTCTACTGCAGGGGCCATGGGTTCAATCCCTGGTCGAGGAACTATGATCCCACATGCCATGCAGTGCAGCCAAATAAAAGAAAGAAATGGATCATAGACTTAAGTGTAAAATGCGAAACAATAAAACATCTGGAAGAAAACATAGGAAAATCTTTGTGTTAGCTAGGCAAGTAGCTCTTAAATATGCCACCAATAACACAATCCATAAAAGAACAAATGGATGGATTGAACTACATCAAAATATAAAACTTTTGCACTTCAAGAGTCACTTAAGAGAATGAGAAGACAAGACACAGACTGGGAAAAAAACTTTACAAAGCATATATTTAATAAAAAAGACTTGTATCTAGAATATTTAAAGAACTCTCAAAACTGAACAATAAGGGCTTCCCTGGTGGCGCAGTGGTTGAGAGTCCACCTACCGATGCAGGGGATGCGGGTTCGTGCCCCGGTCCGGGAAGATCCCACATGCCGCGGAGCAGCTGGGCCCGTGAGCCATGGCCACTGAGCCTGCGCGTCCGGAGCCTGTGCTCTGCAACGGGAGAGGCCACAACAGTGAGAGGCCCGCGTACCGCAAAAACAAAAAACAAAAAACAAAAAACTGAACAATAAGAAAACAAACAATCCAATAAAAAATTCGCAAGAGATTTGAAAAAACATATAACAAGAGAAAATAAACAAATGACAAGTAGTACATGAAAAGATGTTCAAAATCACTTGTCATTAATTTAAAAATTAAATTAAAACCCCAGTGAGATACTCACTACACACCTAATGTAATGGCTAAAATTAAAAAGACTGACCATGACAATCTTGGTGCTTGGTGGGTATGTGGAGGAACTGGAACTCCTATACACTGCTGGAAGGAATGGAAGATGGTATCACCGTACTGAAAACACTTTGATAGTTTCTTAAAACTTAAACGTATACCTCCCATATGATCAAGCTATTCCACTCTTAGACAATTACCCAAAAGAAAAAGAAATAGGGACTTCCCTGGTGGCTCAGTGGTTAAGAATCTGTCTGCCAATGTAAGGGACAGGGGTTCAAACCCTGGTCTGGGAAGATCCCACATGCCACGGAAAAAGTAAGCCCATGCACCACAACTACTGAGCCTGCACTCTAGACCACGCGAGCCACAACTACTAAAGCTCGCATGCCTAGAGCCCATGCTCTGCAACAAGAGAAGCCACCGCAATGAGAAGACCATGAACCACAACGAAGAGTGGCCCCTGCTTGCCGCAACTAGAGAAAGCCCACATGCAGCAAAGAGGACACAATGCAGCCATAAATTAATTAATTAATTAATTAATTAAAAATTAAAAAAAGAGTAGTGGTACTGATATGTATTTATAAAAATTAAAAAGAAAAAATATATATGTCCATACAAAGACTTACATGAATGCACATAGAAGCTTTATTTGTAATAGCCACAAACTGGAAACAACCCAAATGTTCTTCAACTTATCAACATACAGATAAGCAAATTGTGATATATCCATACAATGGAGTGCTACTCAGCAACAGAAAGGAATGAACTCGATACACACAATAACATGGATGAATCTCAAAGTACCATGCTGAGTGAAAGGAACTGGACTTAAAAGCAACCAGACACTTAAAAAAAAATACAAAAAAGGGATTCTGTATATACTGTCAACTGAAAAAAAATGCACAACCTAAAAGTTGAGAGTTATGTTTTATTCAGTGACTTTCTGAGAACTTAAACCCAGGACACAGCATCTCAGATAATGCTGAGAAAACTGTTCCAAAGAGGCAAGGGGGGTAAGCCAGGATATACAGAAGTTTTTGCAGCAAAAGACCAGGTAGTCAGAACATCAAAGGACTACTGTTAATAAAAGAAAACCAGACATCTTAAGTTAAGGAATTTAGTGATTTTCTATGTATGGGAAGATGCAAGAGGCTGGGCTCACTGAAATCATTCCTCCTGTGTTTTCTCACCCTGAGTTTCCTCAGGGTGCACGTGAGGGTGGCTGCAGTGGCTGACTACTAGATGGGCTTGGCAGTCGGCAGCCCCCGTTTGTCTCCATCCTGAGTTCCCTCAGGGTTCACCGTCTGGGCAGCTGTAATGTGATGGCGTGATGGCTGCAACATCCTTTGTTTACTGAAATGGCAGGCAATGTTTTAGTTCTCATATATAAAGCTCTAGAAAATGCAAACTAATCAACAGTAACTGAAAGCAGATCAGTGGTTGCCTGGGGATGGTGAAGGACTGGAGGGGAGGACTATGACATGAGAATGAGAATGCACCAGGAGGTTTTTGGGAGTGATGGATGTGTTCACTATCTTGAATACGGACATGGCTTCCCGGATGTATTCACATAAACAATTATTAAACTGCACACTTTAAATATGTCAACTATGCCTCAACAAAATTGTTATCTAAAAATATTGGGGGACATAAGAGTCAGCTTGAAGGGACCCCCACAGGTCAAACTTGGAACAATTTGAACATCAAAATGAACAATGACGATAATGGCTTTTTAATACATTGAATAGTAATAATAATAAAAGAATCCATAAGTGTGTGGTAATCTTACAAAAAAAGGGAGGAGAGGGAGAGGAAAATTTTCTTTACAGAAGAATGTAGAAAGGGTAATAGAATTAGGAAAATTCCCATATTGCAGCCACCAATGCAATAATTGATTCAGGCAAGGTATCAATAGCTGCTCAAATCACTGTGTGAAAATTTGGGGAAAATTTGCACAGGATACTCACACAGTCTCAAATATCATCATTCATTAAACAGATGAATTATTTACAAAGGGAAGGATTAACTCTACAGTGGAGAGATCTGCTGGAACCACTTTAATCAAATGATCACCTTTAGCATCACTGATGACAGGACAAACTGGCATGACTCCCTCCTTATATAATGCGCTGGGGAGGACGCGACCTCACCTCTGTAGTGTTATTGCCCAAAATATTCCACCCAAATCTGATCTAATCAGGAGGAAACAATCAGATTCGCCCAAATGGAGGAACATTCAACATGACAATGGGGCTGTCTCTTTAAATCTGTCGACGTCATAAAAGGAAAAATAGGGGGCGTGGGTGGTGCAGTGTACACAGTTCATTCTAGGTCAGGCACTAAAGCAAGTGATGTTCCTAATCTTGATGGACTCTGAGGTTGAAATAAAGTCCAAATAAAATAGCTATAAAGGACATTATCAAGACATTTGGGGAATTCAGAATATGGGCTATAAGATGATAGACCATATGCTGATTTTATTGCAACAATGTATTGTAACAACGTGAAACATTTTGGTTATTTTGGTGTTTGGTGTTCTTGTTGTAGAGAAGAATGCCCTTGTTTCTGGGCGATAAATGGGTACATGCTGAAGTATGATAGCTCTACCTATATACCTCCATACTCTCTGTCTCTCTCTCTCTCTCTCTCTGTCTCTCTCTCTCTCTCCCCTTCCCTCTCTCTCTCACTCTGTCCTTCCAGGGAGAGAGAGAAGGAAGGGAAGGAGGAAGAGAGGGAAGGACGGGAGGGGGAGAGAGAGAGAGAGGGAGTGCATTGTGACAAATACTAACAATTGGTGAGTCTAGCTGAAGGGTATATGGATGTTCATTGCATGTTTCTTAACTTTTCTGTTGGTGTAAAGTTGGAGTTGGAGTTAAAAGTTGGAGGAGAATGGGTAGGGGTTGCTTGGCAAGTTGGCTTAGGGCTCAGACCTCTGCCCACCAGGCAGTACCCGGTGTTTCTTTCTCTTCTCAGCAGCCACAGCCCTGCCTGGCCTGTCCGGCCTGGGCCACTGGGGGCAGGGCGCTTGTCCCCTCCTGCCCAGTTCCTCTTGCTCCTGGAGCCCCTGGGGAGCTCAGAATAAAGCGTGGGCAAATCTCGGGGGAGGGGGCAGGTGTGGAGAAGCAGCCCAGGGACTTCGGACGTCCCCTCCAGCCCCTACCACGGCCTCAAGAGGTGAGAGGCCACCAGCTCTGCTCGTAGATAGGCAACTGTGTGCCTTCAGCCCGGCTCACCCTCAGAAACCCCGTGTGCCAACTCAAGTCCTACTGTGGCACACAGGCCCTGGGTCTGCCGCTGTCCCCTCCCTGCCCGTCTTCTCTCCTCCTGGCCTCACCCATGCTGCTCCAGCCCCACCAGCCTCTGTGCTGTTTTGAGGACACACATCAGGGCCGTGCCCGCCTCAGGGCTTTGTACTTGTTGCTCTCTGGAAATGCCCTCCCCACCCCTGCGCCAGCTCCCAGCGCCCTCTCTCCCCTCCTGTCATCCTCCTCCTCACTGGCTTTGTCTTGTCTTTGTCCTGAGCGCACCTCACCATGTCACCTGCCATCCATCTGTCGTGTTTTTTGCCCTCCTCTCCTACCAGAATGCCACTTCCCCAGGGCAGTCGGCTTGTCTGTTCCTTCACTGCTGTATTCCCAGCACCTAGAAGGGTGCCTGCAACAAAGTAGGTGCTCAATAAAGACTTCTGGAGTGGACTTCCCTGGTGGCGCAGTGGTTGAGAATCCGCCTGACAATGTAGGGGACACGGGTTCAAACCCTGGTCTGGGAAGATCCCACATGCCGCGGAGCAACTAAGCCCTTGCACCACAACTACTGAGCCTGTGCTCTAGAGCCCGCGAGCCACAGCTGCTGAAGCCCACGTGCTCGAGGGCCCGTGCTCTGCAGCAAAAGAAGCCACCGCAATGAGAAGCCTGTGCACTGCAGTGAAGAGTAGCCCCCACTCGCCACAACTAGAGAAAGTCCGTGCGCAGCAACGAAGACCCAATGCAGCCAAAAATAAATAAATAAATAACAGCTTTATAAAAGAAAGAAAAAGAAAGAAAGGAAAAGACAGATTGCATTTTAAAAAAAGAGAGAGAAACTTCTGGAGTGACTGATGCCAAAGCCAGTCCCTGCTTCCCTCTGGACAGTGGTGTGTGTGTGTGTGCATGCATGCATGTGCAAACATGTACATGTGTGTTGGGCTGGCTGGGGTGGTGAGACCCATCTCCTGGGTGTAGGCAGAGTTCTCAGAGGGTTGGGTGGGTGCCACCTGCAGCATCAACAAATTACATAATCTGGCACCCGGCAGGGTGAGAGGGGCAGGCAGGGCCTTTATTATGTGTTTGCCCAGAGGAGCTTCCCCAGCCACATCCTGAGCTGCCAACCCTTCAGCTTTGTGCTCCTTAATCGCCCCGACAGGCCCCACAGCCCATTCACCATGCCCACTGGCCCTGAAAGGAGGCTGCACGGATGCCCAGGGCCTGGGAGGAGCTGGGGCGCTGGTATGTCCCGGACGCTGTTGCCCGGGGGCCTTACCCCGAACGGGCAGTGGGGACCCTGAGAGGCTGCCTGTCCCCCTGCCCGCACACACCTGGGCTGCAGGTGCTCACTTGAGGCTCTGCCTGTCTGCTCACTGACCTTTCCTGAGCTGGGACTCATGGCCTGAGTTGCCAGGAGAGGCACAGCCCAGGCCCCAGGCCTCCACTGCCCACAGAGTGACCCAGGCGGGGCAGGGGCTCTGCCAGCCTCAGTGTCCTCTTCTGCCCCCAGGGAGTGGTACTGGTGACTGACCTTACAGCACCATGCACGCACGTCAGGGACCGGGCTCCCTCTCAGAGTCATGGAGCGAGGGTCAGGGTCACGGAGGGGTCACTCTGAGCCAGGCCCACACAGACCACTGGGGACCCAGAATCATCAGCGCATCCTGCCTGCTTCTGCCTTCTTGGCACTTAGAGCCCAGTTCAGGGAGACAGATATACATAAACAAACACAAGTATGCAGCAGGCAGTTGAGTGCTGGGAAGGAGAGAAATCAGGGCAATGGGACGGAGGGGTCAGGGTGGCAGGGCAGGTTCCCTGAAGAGGTGCTGTTTGAGCAGAGGCCTGGCTGGAGTGAGGGGAGAGACAGGTGGTGGCTTGGGAGAGGAACAGCAAGTGCCAAGGCCCTGAGTGGGGGTCTGGATAAGTGGGAGGCCGGTGCTGCAGCAGCCACAGGCCGAGGGTGCAACCAATGCCCTCCCTCGCCCACCCTCTTCTTCGCACCCCCAAGGGCGAGGAGACAGTGTCGCCCTCAGCACTTGCCAGGTAATAATAGCTTACTTGCTCCCTCATGCATCTGCTCTACGAGGCAGACACCCCCACTCTACAGATGAGAAAACCAAGGCACAAAGAATGAAGTGACTTGCCTAAAGTCAGCCAGCTGGTAAGTGGCAGAGCCAGGCAGTCCTGCTCCAGAGCCTAAGCCTATCCTTGGCTGCAGTCAGGACTGAGGGAGGCTGAGGCCACAGAAAGTGCTTGATAGACATCGTTCCCTCATCCTTGCCTCTGTACAGGGTACTGCCACCTGGAATGGCTTGTTAGGACACTGTTGTCCCTGACTCTGTGATTTACTCTTATTGTGCCCATTTTACAGATGAGGAAACCAAGGTCAAGAGCTGTTAAGTCATTAGCCAATTTCAAACGATTGGAAAGAGGTAGAACAAGGATTGGACTTGGGTCTGTCTGATGCCAGAGCTCATGCAGAGCCAGAAGACCAGTAAGTGTGCAGAGAGGGAGGGGGAGGGGGAAGGGGACAGGAAACCCCAGGGGGCAGTGGACCAGGCAGGGGGAGGGGAAACCAAATCCAAGGTTTATTTTACAATTTGGGGTTTTCTTCTGGATGGTAAAAGCAGTTCATTGTTGAGGGGACCACTGCATTCCGCCACCTGAAACATCAATAGCTGAAATAATTGAGGGCCTCTGTCTGACCGCTCGGTCCCTGAAAAGAATTTTCAGGTAGGTTTCAGCTGGGAGATCTGGGTTCTACTTAGAATGTAAAATGCGTGTGTGAAGTGTTTTCTCTGAAATGGGAATAGGTAATTGATTTTTTAAAGAAGGCGAATTTTCTGGGCCCTGGAAAGCGCTCTCAGGTCCTTTTTGTATTTTCCTGTGCGTAAAGACAATTATCCCAGGTCAGGTCTCCACACAGGAAATGGGACTCGCTCATTTTTTTTCTTTTTTTCTTTTTTGCGGTACGCGGGCCTCTCACTGTTGTGGCCTCTCCCGTTGCAGAGCACAGGCTCCGGACGCGCAGGCTCAGTGGCCATGGCTCACGGGCCCAGTCACTCCGCAGCATGTGGGATCTTCCCAGACCAGGGCACGAACCCGTGTCCCCTGCATCAGCAGGCAGACTCTCAACCACTGCGCCACCAGGGAAGCCCATTAATTTTATACCACAAATGTTTCACTATGGCTTTTCCTTATTGCAAGGAGGATTATCGTATCAGCTTGTTTCACATCAGAGAGAAAAATCAGGCTCTGCTTTAACCAGTGGATAAAGGCGAGAGATTCCAGGGGGTTGGGAAATCCTTGCTCTGCCTCTACCCAGGGCTGCCAGGTGTTACTCTCCCTCTCTGTGCCTCGGTTTCCTTGTCTGGACAATGGTGATCACCACCACTAACAATCGCTGCCGGCAGTGGATGGTAAGAATGGCCACACGGTGCCCCTCCCTCTGTCCGTGCTCTTTGGTGGCTCCCCTTCACCCTGACTCCGGGCATGGCCATGTGACTTGCTATGGCCAACGGGACAGTTGCAAATGCGACACAAGCAGAGGTTTCAAAGCACGTGCTGCTCTTTGAGGCTCTGAGAGCACCCAGTGAAGAGCCTGAGCTAGCCTCCTGGAGGAGACAGAACCCAGCCATCCCAGCTGAGGCCCCAGACCAACCAACCCGTCAACGGCCAGACAGGTGATGAAGGCCATCCTAGACCATCTAGCTCTGAGGAGCTGGTTCAGATCAGAACTCTCCAGTAGACCCACAGGATTGTGAGAACTAAATACTTGTTTTAATCCACTAAATTTGGGGAGGCTGTCTTGCTCCACAACAGCAGCTAACTGATATATCTTTCACCACTTGGTCTTGTATCTGTTAGGTTCTTTGGTACTTGGGTAAAAAGGGAATTTTTTGGGAGATTATTGGAGATCACAGAATTGCAGTGAAACCTGGAAAACCAGGCTTGGAATCAGGCAGGAACCAGAATAGTAGCTACGAGACTGTCAGGGCCCTGCCTGTGGAAGGGGCCATTCCACCAAAGCCTTCGTCCTTGCATCATCTGCTCAGAAGTCAAAGGCCCTATACACGGTCACATGTCCCACCTCGGCTGTACCATGAAGCAGGGAAGAAGCAGGGCCTGAGGAAAAGACACCCACAGGGCAATGAGAAAGTGTGAAACCTTCGGAGACAGCCTATCTGAGCTTAAATCCCAGGCTGCTGAGTCCGAGCAAATCAATCTTTGAGCTTGTTTTGGCCCTGTGTAAATGCATTGGGAGCTGCCTCAGTGTTCTGGGTTTACTTACTGCAAACATGAAATAAAGTGATATGTGCAAGCCTCTTAGAACAGAACCTGACATTCAGAAAGCACTCAATAAATGCTGGTTGGTATTATTTTTATTATATTCTGCAGAGGGAGGGGAGAACTACAGAAATTATCTTACGTGATTTGTCAAATCACGAGGATTTCACACAATGTGGAAAAGGTAATTCCCGCAAAGGAAATCGGGGTTCTGCTAGGAAGGAGAGGATGGATACTGGGTGACCCAAAATGACAAATGTCCCAGCTTGGGGTGTTGTGAAGACTTGCTTCATCATTTCTGGGACTGAACCGAGCACTGTACAGGGAGATGGACCTCGTCCCTGCCCCCCAGGGTGCACCTTCTGGTTGTGGGGAGGCTGGCACTGAACAAGTGATTCGATAAATAACATGATGATTCCTGAGGACACCAAATACCAAGACGAATGGGAAAGAAATGAACAGGGTGCTGCTTAGGTAATGTGATGGGGTAAAAGAAAATGTTCATGTACTGGTGTAAAGAGAGTACTTAGCGTCTTAGCTGCTGCCTGGTGTATACAAAGCCCCCCTGTATTCCATCCATGTTATTTCCCATCCCCTGACCCTGGGAAGCTCCTGGCTGGGGACTCAGGAACCCTGGCTCCTGACCCTTGCTGTGCTCCTCAGGCAAACCCCTTCTCCTCTGTGAGCCTTGCTTTTCACATTGATGTGATTAAGGTGCTGAATCAGTCAGCAATTTTTCAAAAATTTTAGCCTTCCTGTGTTCCTTGTGAGACCCAAATAAAATGGATGAAAGTGGGGGAGGAGTTCGACTTGTGAGTCAGCTTCTCTGTCACCTCCCCTCTGAGGCCCCGAGACACTTCTGCAGACACCTGAGGTGCCTAGCAGTCCCACCTGCAAACCACAAGGTACATAAATGATGTCTTGGAGCAGACAGGGGCAGCGGGAATCCTCGCTTTGCTCCTTACTTGCTGTGTGATCTTGGGTTGGTCACTTGACATCTCTGAACCATCTGCATCATCTCTCCAGTGGGGATGGAAACTAGGAGATCGATCTGTGTTCTAGAGCGCATGCTCCACCACTGACTTGCTCTGTGTCTTGACGAGCTCCTTCCCTTCGCTGGGCCCCAAACATGATGGGACTCCTCACTCCCCAGCCCCCCACCTGGATTTGCCTGTCAAGGAGCAGGGCAAATTAAGGAGTCCCCAGAGCACAGCCTGCCCCCTCCTCCCTCCCAGGCTCGATGGAGGAGGGAAATCTAGGAGGACACTGGCAGCCCCACAGCCCAGAAATAACAGGCCAGCTGGTGGGCAGCTGACCCCGGGGCACAGGGTCTGAGCTGAGGCCTGTTGCCTGGTAACAGGCACCATCACACACCGTGGGTGGCCATGGGTTCCGGTGGTGGCCCATGTCACCGGCCCAGACCACACCACCATCCCTGAAGCCTGGGTGAGCCTGGAGAGCAGGGCTGGAACAGAGGAGGATGGAGGGACTGGCCCCAGGAGGTCTGAGCTGGTCAGACAGGCCAGGGAGCCAGACAGAGAGGCCCCAGGCAGAAACAGGCCTTTCAAATGCAAAGTGGCCTCTGACACAGCTGCTCCCACTTAGAGAGCTTCCCGCTTCAGGACCTTTGCCCTTGGCCCTCCTAGAAGTACACAGGTGCTACTGGGTAGTTATTATCATCCTTAATCCTGAGGAGAACCAGCAAATGGGGATCGTCCTCCCCTCTGCACAGGTGAGGAAACTGAGACTCAGCCTGGCCCAGTGTGCGGCCCAGGATCAGGTGGTGGGTCGGCAGGCAGCCCCCCTCAACTGTGGCCTGAAGAGACAGAGAGTGGAGGGGTCGGAGGTCATGGGTAGGTTTCAGAGTGAGTTTAGTGGGAGAGGAGGAAGATGAGGAGGTGGAGAGAGATGGTGCTTGTGGGCCTCATGCCTCCCAAGGCCCAGAGATATAAGGTCTAGGGTGCAACTGCAGCGGAGGGGAAGGTCCCCAGAGGTGAAGTGGTCAAGACCCTGAACTCCCTGGGGTGGGAGGAGCCCATGTGGCACCTGGGCGGTGGCTCCGGCAGGCAGTCCCCTCTGTGGACACCCTCAGGTCATGGACCTAGAAGCACTGAGCCTCTGGGTGCCGACCTTTCTTCAGACCCCACCTCACCCCTTCCGTGGCCAGCCCAGCTTGGGTCTCTAGGGACTGCTTCAGCGTGGGGGACACAGACCAGGCAGTACACGTGGCACAGGCCTCAGGCCAGGCTTCCACATCTCTGCTCGCTGTCTGTGTGACCCTCCACAGATGAAGCCACCCTCTGTTGCTGTGTGACAAACTACCCCACAACTTGAAACAGCAACAAATTGCCTGAAAGTGCAATTTGGCGGGGCCTGGCAGAGACCACTCATCTCTGCTCCTGTTGGCTTTAGCCTGGTAGCTCAGGGGCTGGGGCTCGAGCCTCCCGAAGGCTTCTTCACGCTGGGCTGGGTGGTAGCTGCTGGCTGTGGCCTAAGTGGCTCTCCTTGGGGCCTCGCTTCCAAGAGCAGGAGTCCTGGGAGAGTCTGTCTCTCTGTCTCCAAAGCCCATTTCTACCCCGCCACCCGGGGGAAGGATTGAATGTGCGGGTAACAAAGCATAGGGCGGAGGAGAGGCAGCTGCCTGGAGCTGACAGGTCCCCACACAGGACCCAAGCGAAGTGAGTCCCTGAAGCCTGGGTAAGCCTGGAGGGCAGGGCTGGAGCACAGGAGGCAGGAGGGGGTGGACTTGGCCCCAGGAGGTCTGAGCTGGTCAGGCCAGGGAGCCAGACAGAGGCCCCAGGCAGAAACAGGCCTTTCAAATGCAAAACGCCCCCTAACACAGCTGCTTCCACTTAGAAGCTGAGCCGTCCAGGCCGAGAGCCCAGGAGTGCCCTTGATTCCCTCCTCTCGCCCACTGTCAAGCCGCCTGCACAGTGCGGGGGTCCACATCAGTCCCGCAGCTCCACGGTCACACCGGGGTGCAGCCACCATCAGCTCTTGCCTGGACCCTTGCAGGAGGCGCCTCACTGTCTACCCTGCCCAGTTCCCAGTCATTTTCCACTCAGCAGCCAGAGAATTTTTAAAACTGTAAACCAACATCACATCACTCCCTGTTTAAAAAGTCTGAGGACTTCTTAGAATAAGATTTAAGCTCTTCAAACCCAGATTCCTACAGGCGTCGCCATCAACCTTTTGCCCTCTCCACTCCCTCCGCCTGGAATGATCTTTGCTTGGCTGATTCCTCCTAGTCCTTCTGGACTCAGCTTCAGTGTCACCTCCTTGGAGAGGTGCTCTCTGCCCATCTGGCCTAAATGAGTCCTGACCCCCACCTGAGGTCATCTTTCCCACCCTGTGACGTCACTGGTTTGTTGGCTTGCTTTTTTCTTTGTCTTCCCTCTACCCAGCCCTGGCTTCATGAGGGCAGGGACCACATTCGTCATGCCCACTGCTGTGTCCTAAGCATCTGAGCAGGGCTTGGGGAAGAGTGGACACTTAATAAACACTTGGGAATGAGCGACAGAGTTGAAAGAATAAATGCACTCATGACACACATATTCTCAGTTAGGGCACTCAGTCACATGCTCAGACCCTCTCCCACACTTGCAAACATATGCCCTCATCCACGCCTGGCTTACAGGTTCAGTAGCTCCCAGACGCATCCCGCCCAGAAACTCAGCGAGGCTCGGGTACCTGCAGCCAGGGACGCTGCCGCCCCCTCCTGGCCCAATCTAGAAAGTGCAGCCAGGTTCAGGACGCCGACCTGAGGCTCAACCTAACTCCTTCCTTGCAGGTACCAGGGATTCCTGCCAGCCCCCTCCCAGGTGGGGTCTCTTTATCATTGCTGGGCTTTCCCTCCCTACCCGGGCCTTTGGCCCCAGGCCTGAACCTCAAAATGTTCTCACCAGGTGTGCAGAAGGAAGGCGGGAAGGAGAAGTGGGAAACAGTGTGACTCAGGCAAGTCAGCTCACCGCTTCACCTCTCCAAGCCAAATTTCAGGATCATTGTCAGAGGCCTGGTATGGTAGGGCGCAATCAGCCTTTGTACTTCATACATTTGGAATCAGATGTGAAAGGCTTTGAATGAAGCCCTGGGTTTTTTGGTGTTTTTTTTTTTTTTTTTTTTTTTTGCGGTACGTGGGCCTCTCACTGTTGTGGCCTCTCCCCTTGAGGAGCACAGGCTCCGGATGCGCAGGCTCAGCGGCCGTGGCTCATGGGCCCAGCCACTCCGCAGCATGTGGGATCTTCCTGGACCAGGGCACGAACCCGTGTCCCCTGCATCGGCAGGGGGACTCTCAACAACCGCGCCACCAGGGAAGCCCCGAAGCCCTAGGTTTTATCCTGTGTTCATAGGGAGCCACCACAAATTTTTGAGCAAGGAAGGGGCAGGATCTAGAAAATAGACCAGACCATGTGCATCCATTTGTTCACTCATCCATTCATCCAACAGTCTACGGGAATCCAGCAGCGACAAGACAGAGGTGATGTTGGCCTTCACGGAGCATGGTCTGGGGTGACACGTGTAGGAGGGGGATTTGGACTCAGAGGGGCATCACCCCAGTCCTAGGCATGGTGAGTCCTGGGGTGAGAAGAGACTCAGATTAGAGCCCCAGCTCCTGCCTAGGTATCCCTGTGGGCAGAGCAGAGATGAGGGTCTGCTCAGCCACTGATTAGTGCAGCCCCAGGCACAGGGCCAAGCTGGGTGCTGCTCAGCCCCTTTCCAGGCTGCCTGATTCAAGATCTACATCTGTTGATTTTTTTCCAGTCCAATCAAATAGATGCAAATCTCATGCAAATATATGCAAGAGGTCCTAATTCAAGGTATGTTAAATAAATGTATTATGGTCTGCCTGCTGCAATTATAGTTAAAGTCAGCATTCAGGATGTGACCGACATGAAATGATGAGCTGATTTTAGTATCAGGCAACGTAATCACATGGGAGACAAGATGAGGCAGAGGCCCAGAGACACAGACATGCCACGTGGGGAAAGGCACACATAGGCAGGTGTTTGCAGAAGATTCACTGTGCTCAGGAGGTAAGAAAAGAGGAAGGGACAAATTTCATTTCTCACCCGGGGTTAAAGCTTCCGTCCTTCCTTTGAAGGAACATGGAAGAAGAGTTAGATATCCTGGGCACTCATCCCTAACTGGGCCACCTGGTAGCTCTGTAACTTCCAACTAGTCCCTTCCCCAATCTGTTTTCTCATCTGTATAATGGGTACAATGACAAGGAAGCATGAAGGAGACTATGGCTGGTGTCTCAGGTTAGGTCCCCAGAGGTTGACCCTGAGACAAGGATTCCAGTGAGAGTAAAGACTCCATATAATAGAAGATGACATGATATGATATGCTATAATTACTGTGAAGCATTCCCAGGAAAGCTGGTAGAGGAAGGGAAATCAAGAGAGAGGATGAACAGAAGTCAAGCAAGGGTGTGTCATCTCAAAGTCCCACTTTGGACTGATCTGGCAACAGTGTTCTGGAGATACTGTAGATGGCATCTCAGAGTTGTCACATTTGGGGGGCAAAGGAGCTGGCGTCTTTATACCCCTGTACTCATCAGTGATTAGAGGAAGTAAATTCCTCTCAGGCGTACATACATCTCCAGGCACTTCCTTCTCCATAAATGCAGGCCAAGAGCAGTCCTCTGAAAGACATGGGTGCTGGCTGCTGGGAGTGAAATCACGCTGGGAGCTGGCACCCAAGGGATCATCTGCTATAGGAGGGAAGTGCTCTGGAAACTGTGAAGTGCTGTACCAGGTCCTCATCCCAGCTCTCATCTGAGCCATTGATCACTCTCACTTCTCACTTCTGGGCAAGTGAGAGCAACAACCCATGTGAATTGTCATGAAGGTAGGAGGACTTGAGAAATGCTAACTGTGGTGGTAAGATTGTGGAAGCAGCCACCTCATACGCTGCTGGTGGGAGTGTAAATTGGCGTAACTGCTGTGGAGGGCTATGTCGCAGGATCCATCAAAATTACAAATACACGAATCCTTCAACCCAGCAATTTCATTTCTAGGATGTTTTCCAGTGTATATCCTCACACACACATGAAACAACATATCCACAAGTTCATCTATTGCAGCTCTATTTGTAATAGCAAAGAAATTTAAACAACCTTATTATGCATACCCATATAATGGAATATCCTGCCAAAAAACAAACAAGAGAATGAATAAGTCCTCTCTATACTTCTACTGGATGATCCCCAAGCCCTATAGTTAGCTATATAAAAAAAAACAAGATAAATAAAAATCAGGATAAAGAACTCTCTGTATATTTATTTAACAAACTCTCGTAGCCAAGTATTGTACGTGTTTTTTAAAATATGAATTCACCTAGTCCTAAGAATTCTGTGAGTTGGAGGTTATTATAATACCCATTTTGCAGATGAGGAAACTGAGAAACCGAGAGGCTAAGTGACTTGACCAAGGTCATGAAACGAGTAAATGGTGCAGCCAGGATTTGAAGGGTGGAGGAGCCAAAGAATCTGTGCTTTTTATCCTTATGTTATATTTCTTCTCTGTAGCTGGAGATTACTCCTAACCAATCATAAGAACTCTGTTTTCCTAAGCAGTGATTGGTTTGAGAAGGGCACATGCCGTACTTCTGGCCAATGAGATGTGAGAGGATGTCTGGCGGGGGTGGTGGGGTGATGCTGGGGGGAACACTTCTAGGAAAGGTTTTCTTATTAATTAAAAGAGATGTCCAGGGAGTTCCCTGGTGGCCTAGTGGTTAGGATTCTGGGCTTTCACTGCCGTGGCCCAGGTTCAATCCCTGGTGGGGGAACTGAGATTCCAAAAGCTGCACAGTGCAGCCAAAAAAAAAAAAAGGACCGTCCAGAGGACATAGTCTCCGCTCTTCCTGATGTTTGCGTTGTGAAGTTGTCAATGGCAACAGCCACCTAGCGACCGGGAGGGGCCAAGCCTGAAGACAAGCCCATGCACTGATGGAGGGCTGGATCCTTACAAAGCCATCAAGCCACTGAAATAGCGAGCCCTGGGCCTCCTGCTTTGTGATATAGCAGGCATCTTTACTGCTTCATGTTGTCAAACTTGAGCATCACTAACATCGCAGTTAAATCACAGATGGCTGGACCGCACCCCTGGTGTTTCTGATTCAGTAGGCAAAGCCAAACATTTACATTTCTATACACGTCCCCAGTGATGCAGACGCTGGCTGGTCTGAGGACCACACTTCGAGAACCACTGTTTAAAGCATTTTGAGTTAAGGTTTCTGTTCCTTGAAGCCAAAAGCATCTTGAGGCATCCTGTGACACGGAGCCGTGTGCCTCCCAAATCCTCTGAGTCAGGGCAAGGCTCACGGGTCAGGGAGGCAACACGGGTGACGGAAGGAGCACCAGGCAGAAGTCAGGAGCCTGGGATGCCCCGTCCCTCCCTTGTGAAGACCCTTCTCCGCAAGGCCTTTTTCCCCATCTATATAATGGGAAAGAGGTTGGCTGAGATTATGGCTAACCCTCTGTCTGGCTCTGACACTCTCTGTTCCAGAATTCACTGGAACGAGCCGTCTGACCCTGGGGACGCAGGTGGTATCAAGCCAGGCCCCTCCCTTGTGCTATCAGCTGCTCTCTCCCTCTCGCCACGGCGTCTGCGGCTCCCACAGCATCAGGTACGGGGAGGCAGAGGCAGTGCCACGGTCATTTTTAACATTACAGTTCCGGGCAGAAAGCTCATTTGGAGCCTGTGTTTGAGCTGGGAGGAGAGGCCGGAGCCAAGTCTCTCCCCACAGGGGTTCCATCTCCCCCGCCTGAGCTGGGGTGCATCACCAGCCAGCATCTGAGGAGCGCGATGCCCGGGCCTGTGGGAGCCACTCCCGAGGGACTCTCACTCTCACTGTGCTGGGTAATCACAGACTTGGGCGCAATTTCTCCCTCCATAGCCGATCAATCACTGAGAACTGGCTTCTACCTCCTAAACGTCATTCAAATCTGCCAGGTTCTCCCTGTCTCTCTAGCTTGGGTCCTTGGAAGAAGCTCTAACTGGGTTCTCTGCCTCTGGTCTTGCCCCAAGCCCTCCTGCCCCACAATGAACACCTCTGGATAAAGTCTACAGCCCTGAGCATGGAACACCCACACGGCCCTTCACGTCTGGTCCCCACCACCTTCTCTGGCATCCCTGTGCCCTCTACACTCCAACTGGACCAAAGTACTACAGTTTCCAGAATGTTCCAGGCTCTCTCTCATCTCTGAGCCTGGAACATGTGCTTTGCATCCCCCCAGCCCACCGTGCAGCCTCTCAGGACTCAGGGTGGACCCCCCACACCAGCAAGTACCAGATGTGTGATTTGCTGGGCCTGCTGCAAAATAAAAGCATGGGGGCCCTGTTCAAAATGTATTAAGCATTTCAAGATGCAACAGCAAAGCATTAAACCAAGTTTGCGGCCCTGCTAAGCTAGGGTCCCGTGTGACTGTACATGTTGCAGGCCCCTGAAGCCCACCCTGCTCTAGGCTGTCACCCCAGTGTCTACACCCAGGGTCTCCTCTGTGCCCCACAGCCCTCTGTGTGTCCTGGTCTTGGTAATGACCACCAGCAGTGATTGCCTATTTTTCTCCTCCCACTAGACTGTGAGTACCAGGGGGCAGGACTTGCATCTATCTTGTTTCCCAAATGTCCCAGCTGCCTGGTGCAGAGCTTGGCAGTAGGCACTCCTTAAAGATCTGTTGAATTGTCAGTCAACGCATAAACAATCTGTTCAAATATTTTTGCAGAGCCTCTGATGTGCCAGGCACGCTTCTAGGTGCGGGGGCTGAATCCCTGAGTCAAACAGAGACCCTTGCTCTTGCAGAGTTTATGTTCTAGCAATTGAGACACGCCTTAACTGTCTTAGGTTGGTCCAGGCAGGAGCAGACCCTGAGGCTAGGATCTGAGTACTAACGGGGTGTTTGAGAGGAACAGGAAGCGCACGGAGGGGATGAGGAAGTGAAACAGGAAAGGGAGAGAAGCCACACAAGGAAGTGAAACAGCAGGTGACTGTGGGCACAGGGGTTCGCCTCCAAGGGGACTCTGGTCTCCCACCCGAGGGGCAAGAAAGATGGGGAGACTGGTCCACCACCTCCCATTCTCCAACATCACCTGGATGCCCTGGCCTGGCCCAAGTGCAGGCTGAGCTGCGCCTGCCGGAGCGGGTCTTCAGGCAGAATCCTGGGTGTTGCAGCCACTGGCAGGGAGTGGGCTGGGAGAGCAGTGAGGGAGACGGGCAGGCTGGACATGCAATAAACAATGACTGCAACAGGTAAGTAAATGTGTTACAGGTGAGACATAGGGATGAGTAGAGCAGAGTGAGGGGGCGGGTGTGCACGTGGGGAAGGGCTGCAGAACCCACTGGATCTGGAACTGAACCCCCCACGCCGTCAGCCCGCCCTCAGCCTCAGCAGCAGCTGGTGTCCCCACCCTCCCTTCCCCTCCCCAACGCCACAGTGTTTTTCTTTTAGCCCTTAATGTGGACCATATATTGCAATTTCATAGGCACCAATGGCATGAGAGACGAGGACGTAAATTGCTTAGAGACTTTTAAAAAATTAATTAATTTATTTATTAGTTAAATTTGGTTGCATTGGGTCTTCGTTGCTGTGTGCGGACTTTCTCTAGTTGTGGTGAGCGGGGGCTACTCTTCGTTGCAGTGCACCGGCTTCTCACTGCGGTGACTTCTCTTGCTGCTGAGCACGGGCTCTAGGCCATGCGGGCTTCAGTAGTTGCAGCACGTGGGCTCAGTAGTTGCGGCTCACAGGCTCTAGAGCGCAGGCTCAGTAGTTGTGGCGTACGGGCTTAGTTGCCCCATGGCATGTGGGATCTTCCCAGACCAGGGCTCGAACCCGTGCCCCCTGCATTGGCAGGCAGGTTCTTAACCACTGCGCCACTTTAATTCGGCCTCTGACAATCCCCATACTGGCCTGCTGGGCTGGAGATCCCGTCTCCCCTCCCGCTGGGCCTGACAGCCTGGAGCAGAGGTTAGCTGGCTCCCACCTTCTGGGAGGAGCTGCTAATGAACTGAGCGGAAGGAGGCACTGGCCCACCTCCTGGCAGTGGTATGACTTCCAGGAGCTGCAAGGGAAGGGGACTGAGGCCAGGGCATGGGCAGGGCACCAGTCAGCCTCCACAGAGCACACCCCCGACAGGCAGCACTGCGGAATCACATTTGTTTGATTTTGCCTTGACTTGCCTCCCTCAGCAGAAACAGGGCTTTGAAGTCCAGGGCCAGACAGGATTTAATTTGCTTCTGGGAGGGGCTGGATCACCAATTCCCTTGTAAGCCAGCACCTTGCCCCCTCCCACTGCCCCCCACAATAATTCATGGAAGGAGAACTATGAGCCCTGGCGTGGAGAGCACATAACTCACATTCCCAATTGTCTTCAAAGTTTGTTCACATCTATGATCTCATTTGCCCCCACACAACCTCATGGATTTGGCAGAAGTATGATTTCCTCTTTCAGAAAGAGGGCAGTGGACACTGACGCAGGTTAAGACAAGGCAACGAAGCTGGTCTAGAACCTAATTCCTGAGCCTTGACCCAGTGCCTTGTCTGTCACAGCAGGCTCTGTCCACCTTCCGTGAGCCTCTGGTGAGGATGAGATCTTGGGGAAGCATTTTTAAAATGTTTTTTAGAATTGAAATATAACATAGATTAAAAAACAAACACAAATCAGTGCACAGCTCAGTGAACTTCACAAAATTTCACTGTAGATTCAATTTCCAGTTCAAGAAACAGAACATTTATTTCCCCAGAAGCTCCAAACTTTGGTGTCACCACCAAGTCACAATCCCTGGGAAGAACTTTTACCTTCAGCTTGACTTTTAGTGGCCACTTTACCCTCAGGGCAAGAATTTCCATTCTTGAGGGGAAAACCCCACCATTTCCAGAAAGACATAGTTTAATGGTATAAGAACACTGGGCTGGGGTCTGGAGATTTGGGTTCTAGGACTTGGGCTGTGCCACTTCTCTTGCCTGGACCTCAGTTTCCCCATCTGAAAAACTTAGTGATTTCCTCAGGAACTGGAGCTGAAACCCCTCTCTGTGAGCCTGAAGTTGTCGGCATCCTTGATTTTAGGTTCTCTGTAGGACACAAGCTCTCTGCAGCATCTGGCCGCTGATAGTCATACTGAACCCTAGTAACTGGCCTGTGGGGCCCAGGCTCAGCATATGTGTGTCCTCTTTGGTGGTTGCTAATAAAAACCCATAATGGGAGTGGCTTGTGTTTACGATGTAAGCTGAGAATGCCATTTAATCGCCAATACCTGCTAATTTTACCGCATGCTTGCTGTACCCTAGCAGCTCCACCAAGTGCTTTACACGCTTGCAAATCTCATCTCATCTCCCAACAGCCCAATGAGTAGATCTTCTTCTTCCCTCTAATACATAAGCTAGGGGTCCTTTTGGCTGCAAGAAAAAGACTGCCCTTTTAGAAAAGGAAATCTCCCTACAACATATAGTCAAGACTGAGGAAGGCTGTTCTACATTGTTGAGCATCTCACAGGTGTTTTCTATGACCAGACTTTTTCTGTCTTTCTGTCCAATCATCCTTGTCTGTTCCAGTCAATTACAAATGGCCCCATGAAGAGATGGAGTCTACTTTCCCAGCTTCTGAATCTGGGCCAGCCTCGTTACTGTCTTTAATCAATAGAATGTAATGGAAGTAGGGATGTGAAAATTCTAAGCCTAGACCCCAGGAGACCTTGACATAAGCCATCCCTGCTGAGCCCAGCCCAAATTTCTGACCCACAGAATCCTGAGCAAATAAATGATTACTGTATTAAGCCACTACATTTGGGGATTTTTTTTTTAACTGGCAAAAACTGATACAGCTGTGTTGGCTTTTTGTCCTTAGGTTTGTCATCACTCTCATGGTTAAAAAATAGCTGCTGTAGCTTTATAAAACCAAAGTCAAGACAGGAGGAAGGGGATGGATCAAAAAGGGACCATTTTCTCAAAATGTTCTTTTCTTTTTTCTGGGACAAAAATCTTACTAAGAGCCTTCATGCTTCCCAGGAACCTCATTAGAACCTGGTCTTTTGTTCAATCCTCACCAGTCATTTGCTAAGGGACACATCACCATGATAAATATTACCACCCATGCGGTGGCAGGTCCTGCCCTTAGGGAGCTTACAGTCTCAGTAAAGTGAACTTGAAATACAAGGCAGCTAGCAAATGCAGATGTACAGCCCAGATGGGCAAGGCTGCAGGAGCTCAGAGGAGCAGAAGCTCCCTGAGTAATCCAGGAAAGCTTCCTGGAAGAGGCAGCTCCAGGGTATGGACCTGAAAGATTATGTGTTGGTCAGTTTCAGAGAACAGAATTACTCTTGCTAATTTGTGCAGAAAGGAGTCTACACCAGAGTAGTAAGTGGCTTACAGAATTGGTGGAAGGATTGAGAAACTACCTCTAGGCTCACCTTCCAGAAGTGATTCCCAAAGCCATGCTGCAGAACTGGGCCACCAAGCAAGTCACTGTCCCTACCACAATGAGGAAGCTGCCTGCAGAAGTGAGAAACAGGGCTTCCCTGGTGGCAGAGTGGTTAAGAATCCACCTGCCAGTGCAGGAGACACGGGTTCGAGCCTGATCCAGGAAGATCCCACATGCTGCGGAGCAACTAAGCCCGTGCACCACAACTACTGAGCCTGCGCTCTAGAGACCATGAGCCACAACTACTGAAGCCCGTGCACTTAGAGCCCGTGCTCCCAACAAGAGAAGCCACCACAATGAGAAGCCTGTGCCCCACAACGAAGAGTAGCCCCCGCTTGCCGCAACCAGAGAAAAGCCTGCGTGCAGCAATGAAGACCCAACGCAGCCAAAAATAAAATAAATGAACTTTTTTTTTTTTTTAAAGTGAGAAACAGCTGCTCTGCTTGCTGGCTCCAGAACCATATTGCCTTTGCTGTGACCCACATGGGCAAAGTAAATGCCTGTGTCCTGCCCCCCTCCCCACCTCACTCAGTTCTACATTTAAGCCTTGCACAAGTGCATCTGATTGGTCAGATGAAATTACATCCAAATCTCTAGCTGCACAAGAGTCTGAGACATGTGTTCCTAGCTTTCCATTCGCTGCAGTAGAGAAAGTCACACTGGAAGTAGCTTCAGCTAGATATTGTTAGAATTCACCAGCAAAACTACTTGAGGTAGAGTATTCTTTGTGGGAAGTTTTATGTTAACAAACTCAATGTCTTTAACAGCTATAGAGCTACTCATATCTTCTGTTCCATCTTGTGTCAGTTTTGCTATTTTTGTTCATTTTGGAATTTTCTCATTCCATCTAAATTGTTAAATTTGGTAGCTAGTCTAGATTATAATCAAACCAATCCACTGTGTCCACTACACATGAATAAACATTGCTCTCTTCAGAATTGGGAGATGCTGGGATGCCTTTCACATGTTTGTACTGGAACTAATTCAGCTGCTTAGATGTTGATGAGGTACGGAGGGGTAAGGGGACACACCAGAAGCCTCTCTGTGGCCAGGCCAGCTCCTTAGGTGGGGATGAAAGGTCCCATGTCTGTCCATCCACAACTACAGAAGTAAAAATGTCTGATGTGTTGGGGACAGGGGAGGAGAGGGGCTTAGTGTTTCTTGAGTACAGAGGACAGCTTTGGGAATGCCTTGCCTAACTTTCTGTGGAAACTGTTCACCCAAACCATAGGGTAGGACACAGACTGTCATGTTTAAGCAATGTGACCCTAGCCCACCCCAGCCCCCATAGCTGATTGGACCAAGGGTAGACTCTTGATCCTGGCTGAGCCAGTCTCTTTCCTGAAAATATAGATTTGGGACCAAGAGTTTAGTTTGGGCTGATCTCTTGAATGGAGGAGCTCTAAAAACATTATGGTTCTTGGTGGCCATGGCAGAGAAGGACAAGTATAGCAGAGATGCAGTGAGTAACATGGGGAGAAAGTTTCTTGGAGGCCTGGGTCCCAAATCTGTGCCACGCCTTTGTCCTTGGAGCTCCAGGAGAAAGGTTTCTATCCCTGTAATTCTTTTCCCTTAAGCAAACTTGCAGGGGGAGCAGGGTTGCTGTTATTTACAACCAACAATCCTAACTATTGTAACTGGGTTAGAGAAGACTGAGGGTTGGAACTCAGAGACATATTGGCCCCCAAACCACCCTCATCATCTTCCTTAATTCAGCTAATTAGAACAAAGTGGTATGAGGATCATGGCAGAGAGAGGAGAAATGTTTGTTGAAGTATATAGTGTGTGTGCATATAATATATATACAAATTAATGTGCTTATTTTTCATGCTCATTGCATATAAGCAAAAAGAAGATGAAAACCCTTTGCAATCTCACCCTGAGGAGGTATATGCATAAAGAACACCACGACAAAGAGGGGCATGGTAAACCTTTATGATTAGCTGAGCTTTGCCGTAAATATCAGCAAAGAGAACCTAGTGAGTGATGTGGACTAGGGTAAGCCGTTCCTTTCTCAAGGTGGTCAGAACAAAATAGTTTCAAACCTGTGTATTCTGGTCTAGTCTCACCCGATCCCCATCAACTGCTGAAATTCAGGAATTAATTGAGCCTTCTACCACCCATAACTAAAGTTGGGCATGTAGCAAGACAAAATTGTATTCATGTTTGGCATCAGAATTTCTTTTGTGGGAAGTAGGAGTGGGGAAAATACCTTGGGAAATAACTAAGGGTAGAAAGTGAGGGCTTAAGTGTTGGCAGGGTCAGGGCACCAATGAGGAAAAGTCAAACTGCCCTGCCCGAGACGTGTGCTTTTTCCCAGGAAGGGGGTTGGAAAGGAGAGAGAAGAAAGTGGAGGAGGGAAGAGGATTTGCTGCAGAGACAGTTGGGCCTGAGCTGTGGAGGGCAAAAGACCTGGAGGAAGCCCCTGTCGCTGGGAGACCAGTTGGAGTTCAAGAACATGGTTGGGTACCGAAATGCAACCTTGCTTACAAAATGGTGTAAAGTGCAACTCCTCTCCGTCACTCCCACAGTTTATTAAAGTCTGCTCTTTTAACAGGTGCTTTGTGTGGATTGGTTTTCTTTTCTTTGGCAGGGGATGGTGGTGATGGTATAGAGGATGGAGCAGTATGGGAACATTTGAAGGCACCCATGTTGAAGCAGAGATAACACTTGGGGTAAGCAGGTTTTCGAAGCCGGAATTGACATTGAGGGCGTCAGTCATACTCCTACCCCACCCTGGAAATTCAGATACCTTAAGGAAATCTTTAACAAGGCTAGGAGCCAAGGGTTCTAGCAAATCTTATTAAGAACTCAAGAGGTAGGGAGGCCCAGCTAATACAGGTTTTAGATAAAACATTAAAAATTGCAACTACAAGCAGCATCCCCCAAACGCAATAGCAGTAGCACCTGAAGGTTGAGGTAGCCATACCCAGGAAGATTGTGTACCCAGACCCATGGCTTGGATCACAACTGGTCTTAGCCAATCTCAACAGTCCTGTTCCCCACTTTCCCAGCTAAGGGTGGCTTCATGCCACAGTTCTGATGAATGAGACCTATGCAAAATTCTGCTGACTTGGGTGTAGGGTGGATTTGGGGGTTCTTAAAGATTTTGCTTTCTTCTTCTGCCTTGAACACAGACATGATGGTTGGTGTAGTGGCCGCCATTTTGTTACCATGAGGGAAAGGTCAAGAAAATCACAAAGACATGAATTCTGACACAGCTGAGCTGCTGAACCAAAACCAACAGCCACGTATCTCTGGTCTCATTATATTAGAAAAATAAACCTCTATCGGATTATAGCTTCCAGAGTCAAAATTTCTGTTTCTTGCACTAAACACATTTCTAAATGGGTACAGAGGTGGCTGAAGGAAACTGCTCCCCAAATGACTTGATTTTACTCATGTTTGAGAATTAAAGACAAATTCAGAGGACAATTTAATCAGATGACTGGAACCAACAGGCTCAGCTCCAGCCCTGGTGAGAACAGAGAAGAACTGCCAAATCTCATTATCGAAGGCACAGAACAGCCCTCCAGTGAAGCATCAAAGTTAACAGTGTATCTCAAACTCACCCACAAGCAAAGCCAAGGCAGCAAAATGAAGCCAGTGATGGATGCTGCCGTATCAGCTGTTCGCTTGCTATGGTTTTAGTCTCTTCATCATCAACAAATTCAGGATCCCACTAGAGAAATGGATGATCAAACAGGAGAGCTGGGAAAGGGTATGCCACTTCTAGCTTGCAGGAATAAGAGCAGGCCTTCCTTGGCAAGAAAAATCAGCTGTAGTCACTATTTTATTTATGAGAAAGCAGACAGGATGAGAGTTTCAAGGGCTTTGGATATAAACTAATTGATTTATTCATCAAGTATTTATTAAGTACCTACGGTGTACCAGTTCTCATGCTGATTGTCAGCAAGATACCCTTGAGTGTAGCGGAGTCAATAAACCAAGGATACAGATAACTACAACATAAAACAAAGGGATCTTGGGAATCTTGGTAGAGGAGCAAAATGTGTTGGAGTCCTGGGAAGTGAGGTAATTTTGTATCCAGTGGACGGGAGGAAGAGATTCAGTTCAGCTGCACAATTGCTATTGGGGGTACATATAACATGAGCATATAAAAATAAAAGGAAAAGGAGGAAAAGGAACAGACTTATCCATGATGCAGGGACTCTGTTCCTGATTGGTCCCCAGCAAATAGAACATGTTAAATGAGCATATTTCTTAGTCACCTACAGAGTTTGAGAGGCACTATGCTGGGCACTTTTGGTATCTGGATAAAGAGGTTACTGCCGTTTTTCAAAAGGGGACTGACATCCAGGAAAGAGAAGTATTGTCCATGGGTGCTATGTCAGGGTTTGAATCCAGATATACCTGAATCCAAATCCAGGCTCAATACACAACATTACACTGACTCCTTTTACTCATCAGGACACCTTCAGAGAATCCAACTGAATCTGTCTTAAACAGAAAAGGGGATTTACAGGACCATGTAACCAAAGAGTTTACTGTGGGTTCAGGTAAGAGTTGCTCCAGCAGTTCAAATGAACTCACCAAAGGCCTAATTTCTTTTGATCTCACAGTGCTGTGTTGTTTAGCTTCTTCCTCTGGCTCCACAATTGCCCCATCACAAAAATAGGTCCAGGTTCTCCTCTGTGCACCATGGTCCCATTGTTCTATACTTCATATCATCTACATTACTGACTAAAGGAAGAGAGAAGATATACCCTGGTAGCCCTTGTAGAAAGGAGAGAAAACCAACTTCACCTTTCCAGAAATTCTGGCAAACATTTTCTCGCATGTCATTGGCTCTGGTGGGTCATGTGCCTACTCCCAAAAATATCAGTGTGGGTTCCCTGAGGATGACTTTTATAAACAGAAAAGACTATTTTTGGTTACTTTAAATTTTGCATTTAATATTAAACATATTAAAGTTAGAAATTAAAAACCTGGTTCTTTAAACTGTTAAGTTCAACTTAGAAATATTCTACCTCTAGATCTAGAAGACTTTAATCATCAATTTTACGGGGGCTTTGCAATTAACTTAAACATATCAAACTGCACTATTAAATTTAATATAGTTGATTTTATTTCTGTGTACTTTCATTATCTAATAAATAAAACTTAAATATATAAGTAATACTTGCAATATGGTGACTTTTAAGGCTTCTTACATGTTTCAAATCAGTTTACAAACTTAATAAAATCACTTACACTGTTGGCGCAGTGGTTAAGAATCCACCTGCCAATGCAGGGGACACAGGTTTGAGCCCTGGTCCCGGAAGGTCCCACATGCCGCGGAGCAACTAAGCCTGCGAGCCACAACTACTGAGCCCACGTGCCACAACTACTGAAGTCGGCGCACCTAGAGCCCATTCTCCGCAACAAGAGAAGTCACCGCAATGAGAAGCCCGCGCACCGCAACAAAGAGTAGCCCCTGCTTGCTGCAACTAGAGAAAGCCCATGCACAGTAACAAAGACCCACCACAGCCAAAAATAAATAAATAAATAAATTTAAAAATACCACACGACTTAATGTAAAATCATAAATCTAAATCACTCAATTACATTTTTAATTGGAATCATAAATTGATCTCTTGTACACTCCAATATGCCAAGTAATTTTAAACATTACTAGTACTTTAAAAATAACAAATATACATAAATATTCCTGAACCAAACACACAAAAAATATTCAATGTGAGTATGGTTTACTTCATTATTTCTATTAACAATGCTAAAACTTCTTGGGGTTAAAAGACTCTTCCCTGCTTAGGAAACATGGCCTTCTAAGCAAGGCAGATCCCTGTCTCAGAGCAAAGGGTATAGATGGACTTGCAAAGATTGAGCTGAGGTCTAAATACCCATCACGCCACCCATCAGGCCTGAGCTGCTGATGGAATGTGCTGAAACCTACTTAGAGTTGCCATAATAGAGATTCCATAGTTTCTAGAGAGGTTGTGGTAGAGTAGTAATGATGGGGGAGAGGAGGAGGGCTTCAGTCATGTAGGACATTTTGGGCCATCATAAGGACTTTGGCTCTCTAAGGGGAAACCCTTAAATAGTTCTGAGCAGATACGTGGTAGTCTCCTTATTTTAATGGTGAACCTGAGACCCAGTTGTTGCCAATGAGTTGTGAGGGAAAGTCTGCCCGAGGGCTTCTGGGAAAGGTTTCCTTGACCTTAAAAGAAAGCATGAGAAAGAACACCCCCCCACACACATACACACACATTTTTATTTTCTTCTAGACATTGTCCCATGAAAATGTGATGCCTGGAACCATGGCAGTTATCTTGTGATGATTAAGAATCTACCTGAAAACAATCTGACTCTAAACATGGCAAAGGTGAAACTTCTTTTTTTTTTTTTTTTTTTTTTTTGCGGTACGTGGGCCTCTCACTGCTGTGGCCTCTCCCGTTGCAGAGCACAGGCTCTGGACGCGCAGGCTCAGCGGCCATGGCTCACGGGCCCAGCCGCTCCGCAGCATGTGGGATCTTCCCGGACTGGGGCGCGAACCCGTGTCCCCTGCATCAGCAGGCGGACTCTCAACCACTGCGCCACCAGGGAAAGCCCGAAACTTCTTTTTTTAACAACTTTATTGAGATATAATTCACACACCACACAATTGGCTCTTTTAAATTCAGTGGTTTTAAATATATTCACAGAGTTGTGCAATCATCCCCTCAAATAATTTGGGACTTTTTACCACCACAAATATAAACCCTTTACCCATTAGCACTCTTAATTTCTTCATACCACTTTTCATTTCCTCTCAACCTCCTCAATTCTAACCAACCATTAAATTACTTTCTGTCTCTATAGATTTGCCTTTTCTGGACATTTTGTATAAATGGAATCATATAGTATGTGGTCTTTTGTGACTGGCTTCTTTTACTTAGCATGTTTTCAAGGCTCATACATGTTGGAACCTGCGTCAATATTTCACTCCTTTTTATTACTGAATTATATTCCATCATATAGCTATACCACATTTTTAAAAAATCCATTCATTAGTTGATGGACATTTGGGTTGTTTCCACTTTTTGCCTAACTATGAATAATGCTGCTATGAAAATTTGTGCACAATTTTTTGTGTGGACATATGTTTTAGTTTCTCTTGGGTATGTACCTGTAAGTGGAATTGCTGGGTCATATGGCAACTTTGTGTAAACACAAAATCTTTTGAGGACTTACCTGACTATTTTGCAAAGTGACTGCACATTTTACATCCCCACTGCCAAGGTACGAGAGTAACAATTTCACCACATCCTTGCTAGTTCTTGTTATTGTCTGTCTTTTTTACTACAGCCATCCTAATGGTGGGAAGTGATATCTCATGGTTTTGATTTGTAGTTTCCTAATGGTGGATGGTGTTGCATCTTTTCATGTGATAGTGGTCATTTGTTTATCTTCAGAGAAATGTCTATTCATTCATGTTCTTAGCCCATTTTTAAATTGGGTTATTTGTCTTTTATTTTTGAGTGGAAGAGTTCTTTATATATTCCAGATACTAGTCCTTTTTTATATATGTGATTTGCAAATACTTTCTCTCATTCCTTGTATTGTCTTTTCCACTTTCTTTCTTTCTTTCTTTCTTTTATTCTTTTATTTTTTTTTTGCGGTACGCGGGCCTCTCACTGCTGCGGCCCCTCCCGTCGCGGAGCACAGGCTCTGGACGCGCAGGCCCAGCAGCCATGGCCCAGGGGCCCAGCCGCTCCACGGGATGTGGGATCCTCCCGCACCGGGGCACGAACCCATGTCGCCTGCACCGGTAGGCAGACTCTCAACCACTGCGCCACCAGGGAAGCCCTCCACTTTCTTGATGATGTCCTTTGTAAGCACAAAAGTTGTTACTTTTAATGAAGTGCAGTTTATCTTTTTTTTTTTTCATCTACCAAACATTTCTGGTATTATGTATAAGAAGGCCTTGCCTAACTTTAGGTCATGAAAATTTACTCCTTTTTTTTTCCTGAGTTTTATATGCTTAACTCTTACATTTACATCTATTATCAATTCTGAGTTAATTTTGGTGGATGATGTGAGGTAGAGATCCAACTTCATTCCTTTGTGTGAGGCAAAGGAATCCAGATGTCTCAGCACCATTTGTTGAAAAGACTCTTCTTCCCCCATTGAGTTTTCTTGGGATCAATGTTGAAAATCAATAGATGATCAATGTAGGAGTTTATTTCTTACCTCTTGACTTTATTCCATTGATCTGTCTGTCTATCCTATGTCAGTACTACACTGTCTTGATCACTGTAACTTTGGGGTAAATTTTGAATTCAGGAAGTGCAAGTCCTCAACCTTGTTCTTTTTCAAGATTGTTTTAGCTATTTGGGGTCCCATGAGATTCCATATGTATTTTAGGATCACCTTGTCAATTTCTGGAAGACAGATAACTTGGATTTGTTAGGGATTGTATTGACTCTATAGATCAATTGAGGATTGTTGCCTTCTTAATATGAGTCTTAATACAAGTCTTCTAATTAATCACCATTGACTGTTGTTCCATTTATTTAGGAATTTAGAGCAAAAGTCTTGTATTTACTTTGTAAAATTTACTTCTAAGTATTTTTCCCTTTTGATACTAGTATAAATGGAATTGATTTATTAATTTTATTTCATATTGTTCATTGCTAGTGTAGAGAAATACAACTGATTTGTATACCTTGTATCCTGCAGACTTGCCAAACTCATTCATTGTAATAGATTTTAGGTTTTCTTAGAATTTCCTTTATACAAAATTATGTCATGTACAAATATAGGTTTACTTGCTATAGAATTCTTTCCCTCCCCTCACAGCACTTTAAATATGACATCCCACTGCCCTCTGAACTTCATAGTTGCTGATGAGAAATCAGCTGTTAATATTATTGAAGATCGTGTATAAGTGATGACTTGCTGCTTTCTTGCTGCTTTCAACATTCTCTCCTTGTCTTCACCTTTCAACAGTTTGAATATAGTGTGTCTAACGTAGATCTTTTTGAGTTTATCCTGTTTGGATTTCACTGAGCTTCTTGCACATTTAATGTTCTTTAACAAATTTGGAAAGTTTTGGGCCACTGTATCTTCAGATATTCTCTTTGCTTTTGTGTCCCTTTTTCTCTCTCCTATCTGTCTGGACTCCCATTATGTATACATTGGTAGACTTGGTGGTATCTCACATGCCTCTAAGCAACTCTTCATTTTTATTTCTTCTTTTCTTTTCCTGTTTCTTCTTCATTGTACAGTCTATATCAATCTATCTTCAAATTCACTAATTATTTTTTTCTGCCAGCACAAATATACTGCTGACTCCTGCTGGTGAGGTCTTTCAATTCAGTTATTAGCTTATCAACTCCAGAATTTCCATCTGATTCTTTTTTTGGTAATTCCTATCTCTTTACTGATATGCTCTATTCAATGAGACATCATCATTATAGCTTCTATTGTTTCTCTTTTTTAAAGTAAAACCAAAACATGTTTATTTAGAGCTGTTATTAAATTACTAATTTAAAAAGAACTTTTTAATAATTTATTTTTAATATCAAATATAGCTATGATCTTGTTTTATTGTTTATAAGGAGACCCTGCTCTTATGACTGTTGCATATAAAAAAAGGCAACAGTGAAAGAAAGTAGTCTTGTTTTCTTCTTTTTTAATTTAATTTTATTTATTTTTAATGTTCTTATTAGTTATCCAATTTATACATATTAGTGTATATATGTAAATCCCAATCTCCCAATTCATCACACCCCCCCAACCACTTTCCCCCCTTGGTGTCCATATGTTTGTTCTCTACATCTGTGTCTCTATTTCTGCCCTGCAAACCAGTTCATTTGTACCAATTTTCTACGTTCCACATATATGCATTAATATACGACATTTGTTTTTCTCTTTCTGACTTACTTCATTCTGTATGACAGTCTCTATATCCATCCACGTCTCTACAAGTGACCCAATTGTGTTCCTTTTTATGACTGAGCAATATTCCATTGTATATATGTACCACATCTTCTTTATCCATTCGTCTGTCGATGGGCATTTAGGTTGCTTCCATGACCTGACTATAGTAAATAGTGCTAGTAAACAGTGCTGCAATGAACACTGGAGTGCATGTGTCTTTTGGAATTATGGTTTTCTCTGGGTATATGCCCAGTAGTAGGATAGCTGGGTCATATGGTAATTCTATTTTTAGTTTTTTAAGGAAACTCCAAACTGTTCTCCATAGTGGCTGTATCAATTTACATTCTCACCAACAGTGCAAGACTGTTCCCTTTTCTCCACACCCTCTCCAGCATTTGTTGTTTGTAGATTTTCTGATGATGCCCATTCTAACTGGTGTGAGGTGATACCTCATTGTAGATTTGATTTGCATTTCTCTAATAATTAGTGATGTTGAACAGCTTTTCATGTGCCTCTTGGCCATCTGTATGTCTTCTTTGGAGAAATATCTATTTAGGTCTTCTGCCCATTTTTTGATTGGGTTGTTTGCTTTTATAATACTGAGCTGAATGAGCTGTTTATGTATTTTGGGGAATAATCCTTTGTCCATTGCTGTGCTTACAAATATTTTCTCCCATTCTGAGGGTTGTCTTTTCGTCTTGTTTGTAGTTTCCTTTGCTTTGCAAAAGCTTTTAAGTTCCATTAGGTCCCATTAGTTTATTTTTGTTTTTATGTCCATAAATCTAGGAGGTGGATCAAAAAGATCTTGTTATGATTTATGTCAAAGAATGTTCTTCCTATGTTTTCCTCTAAGAGTTTTATAGTGTTCAGTCTTACATTTAGGTCTCTGATCCATTTATTCTTGTGTATGGTGTTAGTGTTCTAATTTCATTCTTTTACATGTAGCTGTCCAGTTTTCCCAGCACCACTTATTGAAGACACTGTCTTTTCTCCATTGTATATCCTTGCCTCCTTTGGCAAGAATATACAACTAATTATAGTTGGATAGCTGAGCATAGGTGTGTGGGTTTATCTCTGGGCTTTCTATCCTGTTCCATTGATCTATACGTCTGTTTTTGTGCCAGTACCATACTGTCTTGATTACTGTAGCTTTGTAGTATTGTCTGAAGTCAGGGAGTCTGATTCCTCCAGCTCCGTTTTTTTCCCTCAAGACTGCTTTGGTTATTTGGGGTCTTTTGTGTCTCCATACAACTTGTAAGAATTTTTGATCTAGGTCTGTAAAAAAAATGCCATTAGTAATTAGATAGGGATTACATTGAATCTGTAGATTGCTTTGGGTAGTATAGTCATTTTCACAATATTGATTCTTCCAATCCAAGAACATGGTATATCTCTCCATCTGTTTTTATCATCTTTAATTTTTTCATCAGTGTCTTATAGTTTTCTGCATACAGGTCTTTTGTCTCCCTAGGTAGGTTTATTCCTAGGTATTTTATTCTTTTTGTTGCAATGGTGAATGGGATTGTTTCCTTAATTTCTCTTTCTGATCTTTCCTTCTTAGTGTATAGGAATGCAAGAGATTTCTGTGCATCAATTTTGTATCCTGCAACTTTACCAAATTCATTGATTAGCTCTAGTAGTTTTCTGGTAGCATATTTAGGATTATTTATGTATAGTATCATGTCATCTGCAAACAGTGACAGTTTTAATTCTTCTTTTCCAATTTGTATTCCTTTTATTCTTTTTCTTCTCTGATTGCTGTGGCTAGGACTCCTAAAACTAAGTTGAATAATAGTGGTGAGTGTGGACATCCTTGTCTTGTTCCTGATCTTAGAGGAAATGCTTTCAGTTTTTCACCATTGAGAATGATGTTTGCTGTGGATTTGTTGTATATGGCCTTTATTATGTTAAGGTAGAGTCCCTCTATGATGACTTTCTGGAGAGTTTTTACCAGAAATGGGTGCTAAATTTTGTCAAAAGCTTTCTCTGCATCTATTGAGATGATCATACGGTTTTTATTCTTTAATTTGTTAATATGGTGTATCACATTGATTGATTTGCATATATTGAAGAATCCTTGCATCCCTGGGATAAGTCCCACTTGATCATGGTGTATGATCCTTTTAATGTGTTGCTGGATTCTGTTTGCTAGTATTTTGTTGAGGATTTTTGCATCTATATTCATCAGTGATACTGGTCTTTAATTTTCTTTTTTTGTAGTGTCTTTGTCTGGTTTTGGTATCACGGTGATGGTGGCCTCATAGAATGAGTTTGGGAGTGTTCCTTCCTCTGCAATTTTTTGGAAGAGTTTGAGAAGGATGGATGTTAGCTCTTCTCTAAATGTTTGACAGAATTTACCTGTGAAGCCATCTGGTCCTGGACTTTTGTTTGTTGAAAGATTTTTAATCACAGTTTCAATTTCATTACTTGTGATTGGTCTGTTCATATTTTCTATTTCTTCTTGGCTCAGTCTTGGAAGGTTATACCTTTCTAAGAATTTGTCCATTTCTTCCATGTTATCCATTTTATTGGCATAGAATTGCTTGCACTAGTCTCTTAGGATGCTTTGCATTTCTGTGGTGTCTGTTGTAACTTCTCCTTTTTCATTTCTAATTTTATTGATTTGCTTCCTCTCCCTCTTTTTCTTGATGAGTCTGACTAATGGTTTATCAATTTTGTTTATCTTCTCAAAGAACCAGCTTTCAGTTTTATTGATCTTTGTTATTGTTTTCTTTGCTTCTATTTCATTTATTTCCGCTCTGATCTTTATGATTTCTTTCCTTCTACTAACTTTGGGTTTTGTTTATTCTTCTTTCTCTAGTTTCTTTAGGTGTAAAGTTAGATTGTTTATTTGAGATTTTTCTTGTTTCTTGAGGTAGGCTTGTTTTGTTATAAACTTCCCTCTTAGAACTGCTTTTGCTGCATCCCATAGGTTTTGGATCATTGTGTTCACTGTAGTTTGTCTCTAGGTATTTTTTTATTTCCTCTTGATTTCTTCAGTGATCTCTTGGTTATTTAGTAACGTATTGTTTAGCCTCCATGTGTTTGTGTTTTTTACATTTTTTTCCCCTGTAATTGATTTCTAATCTCATAGCGTTGTGTTCAGATAAGATGCTTGATATGATTTCAATTTTCTTAAATTAACTGAGGCTTGATTTGTGACCCATGATGTGATCTATCCTGGTGAATGTTCCATGTGCACTTGAAAAGAAAGTGTAACCTGCTGTTTTTGGATGGAATGTCCTGTAAATATCAATTAAATCTAACTGGTCTATTGTGTCATTTAAAGCTTGTGTTTCCTTATTAATTTCCTGTTTGGATGATCTGTCCATTGGTGTAAGTGTGGTGTTAAAGTCCCCCACTATTATAGTGTTAGTGTCGATTTCCTCTTTTATAGCTGTTAGCAGTTGCCTTATGTACTGAGGTGCTCCTATGTTGGGTGCATATATATTTATAATTGTTATATCTTCTTCTTGGTTTGATCCCTTGATCATTATGCAGTGTCCTTTCTTGTCTCTTGTAAAATTCTTTATTTTAAAGTCTATTTTATCTGATATGAGTATTGCTACCTCAGCTTTCTTCTGATTTCCATTTTCATGGAATATCTTTTCCCATCCCCTCACTTTCCGTCTATATGTGTCCCAGGTCTGAAGTGGGTCTCTTGCAGACAGCATATATATGGGTCTTGTTTCTGTATCCATTCAGCCAGGCTGTGTCTTTTGGTTGGAGCATTTAATCCATTCACGTTTAAGGTAATTATCAATATGTATGTACTATTACCATTTACCTAATTGTAATGGGTTTTTTTTTATAGGTCCTTTTCTTCTCTTGTGTTTCCCACGTAGAGAAATTCCTTTAGCATTTGTTGTAGAGCTGGTTTGGTGGTGCTGAATTCTCTTAGCTTTTGCTTGTCTGTAAAGCTTTTTATTTCTCTGTCAAATCTGAATGAGATCCTTACCAGGTAGAGTAATATTGGTTGTCTGTACTTCCCTTTCATCACTTTAAATATATCATGCCACTCCCTTCTGGTTTGCAGTTTCTGCTGAGAAATCAGTTGTTAACCTTATGGGAGTTCCCTTGTGTATTATTTGTCATCTTTTCCTTGTTGCTTTCAATAATTTTTCTTTGTCTTTAACTTTTGTCAATTTGATTACTATGTGTCTTGGAGTGTTTCTCCTTGGGGTTATCCTGCCTGGAACTCTCTGCACTTCCTGGACTTGGGTGGCTGTTTCCTTTCCCATGTTAGGGAAGTTTTCGACTATAATCTCTTCAAATATTTTCTCGGGTCCTTTCTCTCTCTCTTCTCTTTCTGGTATCCCTATAATGCAAATGTTTTTGCATTTAATGTTGTCCCAGAGGTCTCTTTGTCTGTCTTCATTTCTTTTCATTCTTTTATATTTATTCTGTTCTGTGCCAGTGAATTCCACCATTCTGCCTTCCAGGTCAATTATCCGTTCTTCTGCCTCAGTTACTCTGCTATTGATTCCTTCTAGTTTATTTTTCATTTCAGTTATTTTATTGTTATTCTTTGTTTGTTTGTTCTTTAATTCTTCTAGGTAGTGTTCTTTCATTCTTCTAGGTCTTTTTTAAACATGTCTTGCATCTTCTAGATCTTTGCCTCCATTCTTTTTCCAAGGTCCTGGATCATCTTCACTATCATTATTCTGAATTATTTTTCTGAAAGGTTGCCCATCTCCACTTCATTTAGTTGTTTTTCTGGGGTTTTATCATGTTCTGTCATCTGGTATATAACTTTCTGCCTTTTCATCTTGTCTATCTTTCTGTGAATGTGGTTTTTGTTCCACAAGCTGCAAGACTGTAGTTCTTCTTGCTTCTGCTATCTGCCCTCTGGTGGATGAGGCTATCTAGTATTCTTGTTTTTAAACAACACTTTTTTCCCCTTGGATTATTTTGCTCAAGATCCAACAGCCAAATGAGGAAATTCCCAGAGAGCTTGATTATCAAAATATTTAGCCACATAAAGTGCTTTCGACATTTAAGAATTGGGAGCAAAACTTTCACTTGAAGCAGCAGAATCCTCTTGGTGGATTTATCTACGTATTTTTAATGATGATTTTAATGATGATTTAATGATGATTGTATCCAATGTATTAAATAGTAAGATTAAGAGGAGTAGGCATGCACTTAGGGAAATTCCTTTGTAGTACACACCTTTAACTAGTACTGGCATGGAGAATGCAACCAGCATACCTCATTCAGCTAGAAGTACTCAGAACTGATCTCTATCACCTATGTGAACTTCCCAGATAGCTAAGTCTTAACACATTACTTATGAAATCCATCTAAAATATATTATGTTTTCTTGTCTTCTGAGACAACACCAAGCATATTTAGACTTTTTAAAAAATCATAACTGTTGCAAAGAATACCATTTATGAAAGGTGCTATATAATATGGAGAAGGCATATAGCTGTTGAGAGCTACTGGCCTATTCTCTCAGCAGCCCAACATTTTCATGCTCTTTTGTCCAGTTTTAAGAATTTCTCTTCCTTTGTTAGGCTCCCAGCCTTCACTCTAACTTCTGCCTGTGTGCCTTAACCTAGTCCTTTACTTCTTTAAGTATGGTCTCCTTTAGTTCTTTGAACATATTTATTATAGCTGCTTTGAAGTCTTTGTCTGGACCCTTTCAAGGGCAATTTCTGTTTCCTGTTTCTCTTCTTGATTGGCCATACTTTTTGCTTCTTTGCATTTGTCATAATTTTTTTTTGAAAACTGGACATTTTAGATAATATATTGCAGCAACTTTAGATATATTTCCCTCCCCTCTCCCAGAGTTGTTTTCTTGTTTAATGACTTTGCTGGAATATTTCAATAAAATCCAGCCAGTCTTATTTATCTTGGCTGCTGGGATGTCTGATAATGTAGGGGTTAGACAGGGTTTGAATTATGTTTCTGTCATCGTGCCTAACGACCTTGAATGTATGGTTTAACTTCTTCGTGCTGCAGTTTTTCATCTGTTCAATGGGGACAATAATAATAACTAATATTATAAATGCATATTGTGAGGTAGACACTGTTCTAAGCTGTTTATATATTTTAGCTAATTTAATCCTCACAACAACCCTGTGAAGTAAGTACTTAATATTATCCCCATCTTACATATAACAAAACTGAGGCAGAGAGACTGAGTAATTTTCCCAAGCATACACAGGTAATGACTGGTAATTCTGGGATTTGAACCTAAGCGTACAGCTCCACGGTTTTACCCACCACTTATTTTATATATATAACATTTTGAGTTCAATATAAGTATTCAAATGGATTGCCAAAAAGATATATTTTAAAATAAAAATCTGGTTGTGCCACCCATCTACCCACTCTGACCCAGTTTAAAATGCATCGGTGGTTCTACATCACTCTTAGGGTCAAGGCAAAATCCCTAATCATGACCTCTAAGCCCCCATCCACCTCCCAGTCACTCTCAGGTCACCCTCTTCATCATTCTCTCTGCTCCAGTCACCCTGGCCTCCTCCTGTTCCCTCACACTCACCAGGCTCCCTCTCCTGCCACAGGACCTTTGCCCATATTGCTCCCACTGTCTAGAATGTTCTCCCCCATCATCTTTCCTCCTCTCTACCTCCTAACTCCTGCTCATCCTACACTTCCTCAGGGAAGCTCTCCTCATCAACCCAGATTAGATCAGATCCTTCCATTAAAGGGACTTGGGGCACCAGGTACCTCTCCTTGGTGCACATTTATATTTCGTTTGTGTGATTATTTTGTAGCATTTGGACTGTAAGCTCTAGGGTGTCAAGGGCACTGCTTGCGTTTGGTAATCAGTATCACTTGCACCTACTTTAGAGCCTTCTACTTAGTAGGGGCTTACTTAATATACATTTTGGAATATTAACAAACGAATGAATGATCAATAGGTATCTCTGACCTAGACTGTAGCCCCAGGCCTCATCCTTGGCTCAAAGGCAAGAATCCCAAAGTTGTGTCTATGCTGCCTAATGCAGCTGCTCACCTTGGCCAAGGATGTCACAAAGACCTCATACGTTTTTCATTCAACAAAGATTTATTTAGTCCTTATGTACTTGGTATTGTTCTAGCAACTGGGGTTTTTAGTGGTAAACAAAAATGTCTTTTCTTTCATGGAACTAACACCCTGGATGAGGTGGGTGTATACAATAAATAAATATGTCAAATACTGTCCAGTGGAAGAAAACCAAATAGGGTAAGTAGAATGGGGTGGGGATGGGTGACCACTTTTGCTTGAGTGGCCAAGGAGGCTCCTCTGATGAGGTGGCATTGGAACAGAGACTTGTAGAAAGTGATAGAGCCCGGAGAAAAACCTTCTAGGCAGAGGGAAGGGCAGGGACCACAATTCTGAGTAAGGAGCAGGCTCCCCTCATCTGCAAACAGGCAGGATGCCCACGTGGCTGGAGCAGTAAGTTGAGGGACGAGGCAAAGTATGGGGCAGAGTGCTGGGGGTTACACTCCAGCTCCTACGGGTGAGGAGGTTGACAGCTACAAACATTTGTCTCTGTACTTAACCTGTTTGAGGTATTGCCGGAAGCCCCCACTTGGAAACAGTGGAGCTGGAAATGAGTCTGCATAAGAGGCCACTTGTGCCCACTCTTCAGCACCCTTGGGTGGGTCAAGCAGGCCCCTGCTGCCATGCTCACTTAGGATGTCTCGCTGCAGAAGTGCTTCTGTCCTCGGAATCATTGTTTTCAAAATGGAAGCACTTTTTGAATCCAGCCTTCCTCCCCCTCCACTCCCCTGTGCCAACCTAGTAATTATGTGTGTGGAGTGAGCTGGAGAAGTCAACCAGGAGACTAAGAAAAATCCCCAGAAACTGCGAAGCCATGAGGAAGACCTGTCTCGAGATGCTCTAGCTCAGAGGACCTCACACTCCAGCAAGCATCGGCATCACCCGGAGCACATGTTGAAGTGCAGGTGGCCGGGCCCAACCCCCAGACTTTGGGATCAATAGGCTCCCCTCCAGCCCCACCTGTGACCACTCCCTTCTCCACAATCTCACACATGTCTTCACACCCCACGGACGACACTCTCTGCCTGCCCAGGCCTCTGCCAGTTTTATTATCTCCGTCTGCAGTGCCCTCTCCTGACTTCTCCGTGGGCGGACTTCTGCGCTTGGGAGTCCTAGCTCGTGTGCCTTCCCAGAGCTCTCCCTGACTGCCCTCTCCACAGCCAGCATCCCAGGAAACACTGGTCACTCTCTCCTGGGCTCCTTTAGCACATGTTTCAAGAGGATGTTTAGCATGGAAATTCAGAGGCCTGGTCCCTAACCCTGTCCATCAAAAGTTCTGTGGCACTGACCTCAATTTCCTCATCTATAATATGTCAGAGATGTCCTCCCCAACCTCAATTTCTATTGCTCCCTTTCCTCATTTACAACAGAATAAGTATTATTTATTTATATTTGTTATATTATTATAATATAATGTAATATAAGGTGGAGATAGAGATAGCTCCCTCTTCATGGATTTGCTAGGGGCATTCGGTGAGTTATTCTGCCTTCAGAGCAGTGCCAGGTACCTAGTAAATATTGAGTTAATCTTAGCTCTAGTTATTCTGGGGCCATTCTGGTGAATGTTCCAACTGTTAAACTCTCCTTATTTGTACCCAAGGTGCACTGGACAGCTCGTAACAGAATCACCTGAATACTTGTTAAAGGAGGATTTCTTCTCTACCCCATAACTCTTGGATCATAATCTGAGGGGATGAGTGAGGCTCTGGATTCTGCATTTTTTACCAACATCTCTGGGTGAATTTTCTTGCCCCTGGGTAATTCTGATGCAGAGTATGGCTTGAGAACAAGAGCTTGAGTGGGCTAAGCCTGGGTTTGAATCCACTTGAGGCAACTGTTATGGAGTGGCCTTGAGCAAGGCACTTCCCTGGGACCACGGGAGCCTCGTGTATTAAAGTGGTACAAAAGGTGCAGCCCCCAGGCTGTCGTGACCACCACATGGAGCCCTCAGCCTGGGCCCGGCGTGGCAGGAGTGTTCCACGACTTGCTGGGGGGTGTGCTCCTGGCTGCTCTAACTCCTCCAGAAGCCTGACCTCTGACCCAGCTGGCACCAGGCCAGGCCCCTTGTCAGCACAGTCAGAACTGGCCTCGAACTGGGCTTGCTCCTCCCTGGGTTCCCATCTGTCAATGTGGCCCTGTTCTTCCTCTTCCTTCCTTCAGCCCAGGGTCCCCACCTTGGTCCTCACACACAGGATGGGCGGGGACAGAGCTGATTTCATAGAGGAAACAGGACTACACAGAAATTTTACACCATGTTACCTACTTATTCTTTTTAAGTTGTTTGAGATTGTAAACCATTAATGCCAAGTCCTGGGTGTAAGAGAAATGACATGAATGAATGAATGAATGAATGAAGCCATGGGTGACGACCTGATGGATGGATGGATGGATGGAAGTCCTCCACCCGAGAGAGAAGGCGGTCTCACAGAGAGTGGAGGGCAGCACTGCTCTGCACAGAAGCCGCACTTGGAATTGGGGTGGAGAAGCGCTCTTCCTCCCGCCTTCAGGGACCCTTCATCTACATAACCGTCCACCAGCTCACAGGACTTTAAAAGGTGATACTCCAAATCTGCCTTTGGTAAACTCTCTTTCTTTCTATGCTTTTGGAGGGTGTATGTTTCTGTAGTTTCCTAGCTGATGTTCTGTTTGAAAAATTTAAACTTGGTCTCGGGCTGCTCTAAGAAAAGGAACCTTTCCCACATTTCAGTAAAGCAGTAATACTCACTTAATATTGATGTATTCTCCCATGTGCTTTAGAGAGTGCAAAACTGAGGCAGGAGAGAGACGGGCCCCTGGCTGAGCAGCTGGACTCTGTCCCCTGTGGACAGACACTGCAAGATGAAGACAATAGCAGGATGGAGGAGGAGCTGAGCTCTGCCCAGAGAAGAGATAAAGAGACCACATATTTCTCATTCTCAAGGTCAAGGAGACCTCCCCGACTACACATGCGCAGAAAGGCTCCTCAGGGGCCAAAAACAGAGGGGGCACCACCCCACAGTAGGTGATGTCCACCTCCCCATGGACCTCTTCACTAGAACCCATCTTGGCTAAGAGCTGCACGCACACTGGGGAGGACCCTGAGATAAACCAAATACGGATCAGAGCCAGGCAAAGCAAGATGATTGGCCAGAGGAAACCCAGAAGAAATGCCACATATAAGTGACTCAAACTACCACAAGGGCACGACTCTCTCTCTGAGCCCACCTTTGTGAGTCTATTCATGCATAATCTTTTTCCTCCTAATAAAGACTTTACTTGTTTCACTACTTTCCGTCTCTTTGTGGAAATTCATTTCTGCAAAGCCAACTGGCCTGGGCCTTGTCACTGGCCACTGGCCCTCATGGTCTAGTGGCTAGGATTCAGCACTCTCACTGCCGGGGCCTGGCTTCAATCTCTGTCAGGGGAACTGAGATCCTACTTCAAGCCACTACAGGCTGAGGCCACCTGAGATCAAAACCTGCCTCTGCTAACCCTACCCCCACCCCCACCCCCCATGCCCAGGTGTAAGACTCTGTGCTCCCCCAGGGCCCGGCACCAGTACTGACTCACAACCTGAGCTCCAGCAGTGGAACTGAATGGTCCGATTTGAGCCTGTAATGATGAGTCATCCTAGTTTTATCATTGGAAACTGAGGCTCAGAGGAATGAAGTGGCCTGTCCAGCCAGACATTGGCACAGCCTAGACCAGAACTTAGGTGTAGAAGTCACATCTCTGATGATCCACCATGGTGAAGGGCCCGGGGGAGGGACCTGGCACTGGGAACACCAAGAGTGGAATTTGCAGAGAATAAGAGGTTTTCACTTCAAGGGACTTGCTCTGAGTCCAGGCTCTGGCTCCTGGCTAAGACTTGTGACCTCCAAGCCACAGTTTCCATCGGTAAAATGGGAGGAGGGGGGTTATAACTGCTTAGCAAGGTCGCTGGGATTAGATAGGACCCCGTGTATAAAGCACTCAGTCCGCAGCAGGGACTAGGAAATGTTAGTGTCCCCTTGTCCCCTACCCCGAAACCAAGGATGGCCTCCTTCCTCGCCCTCCTCCATCTCTGCCCTCCACAGCCTCACTTGGGCTTTGGCAGCAAGATGAACATTCTCCTGTATTGAAGACTGACATGAATCGAGGGGCCCAGAACAGCTTTTTTGTTCCCAAAGTTTTTCAAGAAAGAGACGTCTTAAGTTCTCAATTACCGTCTCCCTGGCACACCCTGACTTGCTTCCTGAAGAATGAATGACAAAGCTGATTGCTACTTCACAGAGAGGAGGCAGAAAAGGAAAACAGGACGCACACTTTAAGGCTTTTCATGTCAGTGACTTAGCAGGAGGAGCTGCGAGCTAGAATTCTGCTTCCCGAGCTTCTGGGCCTTCATTTTGCTCGTTTACATTCTGCATTTCAGCCCACTCTGCCCCTATTGATTGGCTTCAGTCTGACTTTTCTAATCTGAGTAGCTCTAATTGGCCCAGAAGGACAACTGCATGGTAGATACTCTCCAGGGTTGGCATACTTTGGGGACTTTAACCAAGGATGGCACAGAAAGACCACAGCTTTGGAGACAGACAGGCAGGGGTCCTTCTCTGCATGACCTTGGGCGATACAGGGCCACTCTGAGCTTCGGCTTCCCTGCCTATAAGATGCAGAGGATGTTTGTGACTTCCTAAGATCATTGCAGGGGTAAACAAGATCAGATATCGGGCACAAGGATGCAGAGATTTTTGACAATAATCCACTCCATTCTCACAAAAATTTTATTACACGAAAGAAAATATATGAGCGCTGAAATACCAGGGAGCAACAATGGCTCTGTGAGCAACATGGCACAGGTGACATCTGTTGTCAAATTTCAGACATTCACTACTCCCTTCAGGTTATTACAAATCCAGCAATTGTTCCTGTGGTCTGTGGTCTAAATTGAGAAAATAGAATATGAACCCGATGTCTGGAAAATGACTTTGAATTTCGGCACTTAGATTAGAAGTCAGGTTCAATTCTCTGGCTTTAAATGTTGGTGTTTCTATCAGTTATAAGAAATAAATATGTGGAGGCAAGACTGATCTACCGTTTCATTGCTTTTAAGAAATGACGAGGGCTTCCCTGGTGGCGCAGTGGTTGAGAGTCCGCCTGCCGATGCAGGGGACACAGGTTCGTGCCCCGGTCCGGGAAGATCCCACATGCCGCGGAGCGGCTGGACCCGTGAGCCATGGCCCCTGAGCCTGCGCATCCGGAGCCTGTGCTCCACAACGGGAGAGGCCACAACAGTGAGAGGCCCGTGTACCGCAAAAAAAAAAAAAAAAAAAAAAAAAAAAAGAAACGATGATATGAATAACTTCCCTAAATCAGTGTGTCACTGCATTTAATTTGATGATGTTTGTTTAGAAACTCTATGTATTGTTTTCCAGTCCAAAAAATATGAACGATTCATGAGAAGAAAACCAAAAGACAAATGACCAATTCCCAGTAAAGAGGGAAATTATGGTGGTGGTTGATTGTAAGCACAGTCTCCGTTCCCAGGGGAAAGGCCGGGCCTCTTGCAGGATTAGAAAACAGTACAAAGAAAGGCCAGTCATGCACAGGGGCTGAGCCTGGAGTCCCCCTGCTGCCCAGGTTCCAAGGCCAGAGGCAGTTCACTCTCCTGCCTGCGGGGTCTACAGTCCCTCCTATTCCCCCTACTCTTGGGTGGCCTGTGGCTCCACCGAGGGATGCCTGCCAGAACTGGCACTTTATTCCTCAGATGCCATTTAATCTTCACAAACCCAGTGAGGCTTGTGACCTGCCCCAGTTCTCAGAGCTAAGAAGAGAGGCCGGGATTAGAATGCTAGTCTACTTGCTGTCACTATGAACTGTAAGAAAACACAACAAGCGCTATTGTAAATATCATGGCTGTCAGGAGGTTGCAGCCAATATAGAAAGACACTCATTCATTCATTAACAGATATTTATTGTATAGTATGAGCCAGGCACTGTTCCAGGCATCAATATTATGGTGGCTTGTGAGCACAGCCAGGGAGATGGACAATAAGCAAGTAAATAAATTAATTTTGGATGGTGCTAATTGCTATGAAGACAGTAGAACATGGATTTTCAGTGATGGGAGGTGAAGGGTAGAAAATTTAAGCTGAGGTCGGGGAAGACATCTCTGAGGAAGTGACTTCTGAGTAGAGATTATGGGGAGTGGGCCGTGGAGAGCTACTGGTAAGCCCAGGCATAGAGATCAGCAAGAGCAAAAGCCCAGGGAGGGACTGTCTTGGCCTGTTGGGGTTCAAGGGGAGGCAGAGTGGTTGGAACTCGGTAAGAAAGTGCTGGAAGACGAGAGCAGAGATGGGGCAGGTCCTGTTATGAGGCTTTGCAGAAAGGGGTGAGGAGACTAGATTTTCTTTTCTTTTTTTTTTAAATTTTATTTTATTAGAATAAAGTTGCTTTACACTGCTGGGTCAGTTTCTGCTGTACAGCAAAGTGAATCAGCCATAAGTATACATATATGCCCTCTTTTTCAGATTTCCTTCCCATTTAGGTCACCCCAGAGCATCGAGTAGAGTTCCCTGTGCTATACAGCAGGTTCTCATTAGTTGTCTATTTTATACACAGTAGTGTGTATATGTCAATCCCAATCTCCCAATTCATCCCACCCTCCCTTCCCCCCTTGTTTTCTATACGTTTTCTCTCTGCGTCAACAGAGACTAGATTTTCTAAGTGAGCTAATTATTTAATTCATGTAAACTTTTTAATTGATCTATTGTTGAACAGGTAATATGGTCATTCGATTCAAAATGCAGAATTACCAAAAGATAATCTCCCCCCCCACCTGCCCAGATCATCTCCCTGGAAGCCATTTAGGAGCTGGTTTCCTCTGTTTGTTTAATATCTCTGTAAGCTATCACAGGCACGTACAACCAAACATGTGGGCGAGCACACACACACTGCCTACTCCCCCAAATGGCAGCTTAATAGTCACACTTTGCTCTTTTCTCTTCACGTCCTGGAGATCATTTGTATCTGATAGTACTGAAAGAGTGTTCTCGTTATCATTTTTTTTTTTTTTTTTTGCGGTGCGCGGGCCTCTCACCACTGTGGCCTCTCCCGCCGTGGAGCACAGGCTCCGGACGCGCAGGCTCAGCGGCCATGGCTCACAGGCCCAGCCGCTCCGCGGCATGCGGGATCCTCCCAGACCAGGGCACGAACCCATGTCCCCTGCATCGGCAGGCAGACTCTCAACCACTGCGCCACCAGGGAAGCCCTCTCGTTATCATTTTTGGGCAGGTCTGCAAGTATTCCATTCCATAGGTGTACCAGCATTTATTTAACAGTTTTCCTAGTGATAGTCATCAGGATATTTCACTTGAGTGCTTTAAGGGGAAGGAACATTCAGATTTATATTTTAAAGTTACTTTAAAAAAATTATTTATTTAATTTATTTATTTTTGGCTGTGTTGGGTTTTTGTTGCTGCACGTGGGCTTTCTCTAGTTGCGGTGAGCGGGGCTACTCTTCGTTGTGGTGCGCGGGCTTCTCATTGCGGTGGCTTCTCTTGTTGTGGAGCACGGGCTCTAGGCATGTGGGCCTCAGTAGTTGTGGCACGTGGGCTCAGTAGTTGTGGCACACGGGCTTAGTTGCTCCAGAGCATGTGGGATCTTCCCGGACCAGGGTTCAAACCTGTGTCCCCTGCAATGGCAGGCAGATTCTTAACCACTGCACCACCAGGGAAGCTCCCAGATTTATATTTTAGACAGAGCCCTGCTGCATGGAGGATGGCTCATGGGAGAGAGATGGTGGAAGCTGCAGTCTAACTGCCCAGTTAGGGAGGGCTGCCGCTGTTCAGGAAAGAGAATAGGGTGGTGGCAGTTAGGGCATGAGAAACGGGTGGATATGGGATGTTTAGAAAACAGAGCCATCAGTGCTAATTGATGGCTTAAATATGAGGGGTAAATAAAATGGGATCAAAGACAACTTTGAGCTCTAGAAATTGGGGGGGATGGTGACTCCCTTATTCTCTCAACAGCATTTCATGTCTGACTTCTGCAAACGGGGCAGAAGGTAAAGGTGGGAGAACTGGCAGTAAAGGATGGATTCTCTGCCTTTTCTTTATGTGGCCAGAAACAAACAACAAAAAAGCACATATTATATACACTAAATGTTACATAACCCTTATTTGGAACTTTCCACCTTCCATGTCTGAATGGAATCCATCCCAAGGAGTTTCCTCTGGTCTCACCAGCTGCTCTTTCTCAGTCTCCTTTGCAGGTTTCCCTCTACCTGCTGCCTGAACATCCACCGGCGCTCCTCAGGGAGCAGCCCTGAGCCCCTCTCCTTCCCTGTCTGCATTTCCCTGTCTCCCTGGAGGATCTCATTCTGACCTGTGGTTTTTCATGCATCTCTATGCTGAGTCACAGATTCCTATCTTCGGCTCTTAGATACCCAACTGTTCACTTGACATTGTCACCTGGATGTTTAACAGACGCCTCAGGCTTAACATGTTCTATATGGAACACTCCACTTACAAGCCCGTCTTCCCAGGTCGGCCACAGATCAGTAAATGGCCACCCCATCTACCAGATGCACTAATTACAATCCTAGGAATCCTATTTGATCTCCTATCTTCTCTTCAGCAAACCTCGTCGGTGCTAACTAGAAGCATCATCACTTCTCTTCATCCCACCATCCCCACCTCTCACCTCCATCATCTCTCACTGGATAATGCTACCCCATAGCCACCTATCTACTCTCTCTTTCTCCATCTTCATCTTCCTGGAGCCATTCTCCACACACCAGGTAAGTCAGCTCATGACAGTCCCCTGTTGAAAATTTCAATGTGTTTCCATCACAGCTGAAATAATGTTAAAATTCTTTCCCATGGCTCCCGACCACCTCCCAACTCCACTGACACCTCTCTCCCTTCTCCTTCCTGAACCTGGGACCAGGGTGTTTACACTCACTGTCCCTCTGCCTGGAAGACTCTTCTCTTGGTTCCCCCCCACCCAGCTGGCTCCTTCACCTTCAGTAGTCCTAGCTTGAAAGTTCCCTTCCCAATTTGATCTAAAGCCCCCTAACCCCCACCTCATGCAACCTGCATCAGTGGGAGTGGGACCACTTAACAGCTTACCAACTCTGAAAGAATCCTGTGTGAAATTCGTAAGTAACTGACACCATGTTTCCCATCTGTCCCCTTGATGGTTTTTTTTTTAGATGAAATTTACATATTTATTATTATTTTTTTAAAATTTTATTTATGTTTGGCTGCATTGGGTCTTCGTTGCTACAGGCGGGCTTTCTCTAGTTGTTGTGTGCAGGGACTACTCTTCGTTGCGGTGTGTGGGTTTCTCATTGCAGTGGCTTCTCTTGTGGAGCACGGGCTCTAGGCACACGGGCTTCAGTAGTTGTGGCACGCAGGCTCAGTAGTTGTGGCTCACAGGCTCTAGAGTGCAGGCTCAATAGTTGTGGTGCACAGGCTTAGTTGCTCCGTAGCATGTGGGACCTTCCCGGACCAGGGCTCGAACCCATGTCCCCTGCATTGGCAAGCGGATTCTTAACCACTGCACTACCAGGGAAGTCCTCCCCTTGATGTTTTAGTGCTTTGGGCAGCTGTGCAGATAACTCACCCTTTGATCTGGCTCAGCCTGCCACATAGCACAATAAATGTCATGATAAATGTCAGCCAGCATTACTGTGCTTCCTTCACCGACCCTAGCACAGAAGATTTCAATAAAGATTGTTCTATTGATTCATTAACTTTCCCTAGTTCACTGCCATTTTGATCATTTGTACACTTTTTGCTTAAAAGTTCTGTGAACTTTACTTTGATAAACTAAATAATTTCTCAAAAATCCACACAATTACTTTGGCAATGTGCAACCTTCATTTCTCCACTTGGTAACAGCACTTAGCATTTAGCTTAAGCTTCTTTCTGGAACCTCCACCTCCAGCAGTAGTTAAAAGTAGTTAAAAGTCAATATTTTGTTGTATTACGAGAGAATATTTACTAAATTCTTTTCTTAAATTCAAGTTTTATAAAACAGATCATCTTCAGGGAGGAGGAACTACACATAATCACACTAAATGACTTTAAATACCTTTATTTCAAAGACTGCCACATCACTCAGTTGAATGGTCACCCTGGACACAATTTCCTTCAAGGAATTGTACCTCCTTCTGGTACAGTCACTTCAACTGCTTAATCAATGGCTTAGAGAAGGCCAGGAGTGTCAGAAAGCCTGAGAGATCATCAAAGTCCATCTTCTTTCTCAACGAAGAAAATAAATACCTGGCAGTGTTGCTGCCTGTTTTCTGAGATCAGTTATGTTCACTGAATCATACACAGTGGATGTTTGATGCACAAAATTGTGTTCTAGGGCTTCCCTGGTGGCGCAGTGGTTGGGAGTCCGCCTGCCGATGCAGGGGATACGGGTTCGTGCCCTGGTCCGGGAGGATCCCGCGTGCCGCGGAGCGGCTGGGCCCGTGAGCCATGGCCGCTGAGGCTGTGCGTCCGGAGCCTGTGCTCCACAGCGGGAGAGGCCACAACAGTGAGAGGCCCACGTACCGCAAAAAAAAAAAAAAAAAAAAAAAAAAAAAAATTGTGTTCTAATTGCATCGTCATGCTGTTCTAATGAATCACCATCCACTCCATTTGTAGAGTGCCCTATTTGTATAGTTAGAAAAACACTGGTCTTCTCTTAAGCAAGGTACATGGGCTGCACAGGGTGATCCACTGGGGAGGGAAAAGAGAATATTAGGATTTGTATTTGTGTTTATTTTAAAATGAGGTGGACATTAAGCTTCGTTAGTATTTACTATGCGGTTTGACCCCAGAGGCCACCCTCAGTCATGTGTCATGGACAGTAAGCATGGGAATTCCAGCGTGGGAGCCTGGGGCTCTCAGTCAGTTACTGGTTTCAGCATATTACCATGGACCTCAGTTTCCCTGCTACAGGAAATCACTACCAGCTTTCATCTGGCAGAACTCAGATCTTTAAATGGTAGAATTTTTACAATACTTTATTTATTTATTTATTTATTTATTTATTATTATTATTATTTTTTGTGGTACGCAGGCCTCTCACTGTTGTGGCCTCTCCCGTTGTGGAGCACAGGCTCTGGACGCGCAGGCTCAGCGGCCATGGCTCATGGGCCTAGCTGCTCCGCGCATGTGGGATCTTCCCAGACCGGGGCATGAACCCGTGTCCCCTGCATCGTCAGGAGAACTCTCAACCACTGCGCCACCAGGGAAGCCCTACAATACTTTAAAAGTTGGCTGCAGGGAGATCAGCTCGGTGCTTTGTGACCGCCTGGAGGGGTGGGATAGAGAGGGTGAGAGGGAGAAGCAAGAGGGAGGGGATATGGGAACATATGTATATGTATAACTGATTCACTTTGTTATAAAGCAGAAACTAGCACACCATTGTTAAGCAATTATACTCCAATAAAGATGTAAAAAAAAAAAAAGTTGGCTGCATATGCTTCCAGACTTTTTCTCTAAGCATTCGCTAACAAACGGTTCTATTAAAAAACAAAAATAGGTTCATAATCTGCATACATTTTCCACGTCTTTTCATGTCAGTATAACTTTAGCTGATCTTTTCCTACCTTATTCTTTTTTTAAAAAATAAATTTATTATTATTTTTTGGCTGCGTTGGGTCTTTGTTGCTGTGCGTGGGCTTTCTCTAGTTGTGGCAAGCGGGGGCTACTCTTCATTGCGGTGTGCGGGCTTCTCAGTGCGGTGGCTTCTCTTGTTGCGGAGCACGGACTCTAGGCGCGCGGGCTTCAGTAGTTGTGGTGCACAGGCTTAGTTGCTCCGCGGCAACGTGGGATCTTCCCGGACCAGGGCTTGAACCCGTGTCCCCTGCATTGGCAGGCGGATTCTTAATTACTGCGCCGCCAGGGAAGTCCCCCTACCTTATTCTTTTTAATATTTGCATAGAATAGTACTCCCTCTCATTACAAGACTAATTGTTCCTAAAAAAATTCATAGGGTGAATTTTCATAAGTGGAAAAGATAATTGCTGTTTAAACCGATGGTATATAACAATTACTGCAAGAGTTCATAAACAACACATATGTTTGATTCTCAAAGCTATGAAACTTAAGAAAAAAATTCCATAATAATAGAGACAAAAGAGAGCAAGGGAAACAATGCTAGTGATGCCTGGGATTGTCACTGCAATAAAGCAGCAAACTTAACTGCAGCCTACACCGACCAGGACACTGTGGAGCTCCAGCCTGGTGGCTGCAGCGGAAGCTCTGTATTGATCCTTGTAAATGTGCTGAAATGCCTCCAAGTCAAAGAAAGGATGTTAAATGAAACTCCTCATGAGTCAGACTATTTTCCATGATAAGATGCACCATAATTTATTTCCCCGCTGCCCTATTATTTGGGCACTTGGGTTTGTATTAGTCCTTGAGGGCTGCCATAACAAAATTATCACAGACTGGGTGGCTGACACAACAGAAATTTATTTTCTCACAAGTCTAGATGGCGAAGGTCCAAGACAGGTGCGTGGGTGGCTTTGGTTTCTCCTGAAGCCTCTCACTTTGGCTTGCAGACGGCTGCCTTCTCACCTGGACTTTTCTCTATCCCTGGGGTCTCTTCCTCTTCCAATAAGGACACTGGTCATATTGGATTAGGGTCCCCCACCAAGTAGACTTAATCACTCCCTCAAAGATCCTGTCTCCAAATACAGTGACATTCTAAGGGACTAGAGATTAGGACCTCAACATATGAATTTGAGGGGACACAAGTCAGTTCATAACAGAGTGGTCTGCATATTTTTTGCTAGACATCCCCTCACCTCACACACTCCTCAAGCCACGCCAATCTCATTCCACCCTCCAGGCTCCACAGAACCCTTCCCTACTCTGAGTACCACCCGGTCCAGTTACCATCATCACTCCCTCGGACAACTGCAAGTCTCCTTCTAATTGGTTTCATGGCATTTCTTATCCTCCCTCTCCAACCCCTTCTCCACACAGACATTGTAAAAATGTATTTCTAATCTAATCATATCACTCCTCTTGGTACTCTTCCCTGGCTTGTTGCTTATTTAAGTTGAAGTGCAAATTCCTTAGCATAGTGGACAAAGCCTTGTGGGACCAGACACCTGCCCAGCAACTTCATCCCCCAACCCTCCCCCAGTCCACTTTATTCTGGCCACACTCTCTGACTTCCATACCCTCAAAAGAACCAAGCCTTTTCTCACTTCAGGGCATGAGTTGTTTCCTTGGACAGGAGCACCCTTCCAATTCATCCTTTGCGTCTCAGATGAACAATCACTCTCTCAAAGAAGCCTTCCTCGAACCCCATTGGTTAGGATGCCATTGCCCCCACCTCCCACAGAACACTGGGTTTTCTTTGCAGCAGTTATCAGTCATTATAGTCAATAGTGTGATTTTTAAAATGCATCTCTGTCACTGGACTGAGAGCTCTGGGAGGGCAGGGACCCCATGGAACTGTTCATCTCTGCATCCCCAATGCCCAGCCCAGGTTCTGGCATAGAGTAGGCACTCAATAAATATTTACTGAATAAATAAACACCTTGTATTTGGCTGTTCCCTCCACCTGGAAGGCCTTTTTTATTCTCATCCAACTGGCAAATTGAGGCCAGCCAGATCCTCTATCTCTCTGATTAGACTGTGAATTCCTTCACAGCAAGGTCCGTGTTCCCAGTGCCCAGTAAGGGCATGGGGGCACATGGTAAACCTGTCAACTGAAGCAAAACATGTTTACTTCGCTGTGTGTCCAAGTCCCACATCATAGCCCTACTGATAGTTCTTGAGTCAAGAAGTAGATACCAGTTATCAATCTTCTGTCCAATTCACAATGACAATTACTGGTAGAAACAAATAATACAGAATAAAACTGACAATTATTAAGATGCACCTGCCGCAATCATTATTTTTAAAATACTCAAAGATGGATGGATAAAGAAGACGTGGTACATATATACAATGGAATATTACTCAGACATAGAAAGGAATGAAATTGGATCATTTGTAGAGGTGTGGATGGACCTAGAGTCTGTCATACAGAGTGAAGCAAGTCAGAAACAAATATTGTATGTTAATGCATATATGTGAAATCTAGAAAAATGGTACAGATGAACCTATTTGCAGGGCAGGAATAGAGATGCAGACGTAGAGAACGGACATGTGGACATGGTGGGGGGTGAAGGGGAGGGTGGGATGAATTGGGAGATTAGGTTTGACATAAATACACTACCATGTGTAAAATAGATAGCTAGTAGGAACCAGCTGTATAGCACAGGGAGCTCAGCTTGGTGCTCTGTAATGACCTAGATGGGTGAGATGGGGGTGGGGAGGGAGGTCCAAGACAGAGGGGATATATGTATACATATAGCTGTTTCACTTCATTGTACAGCAGAAACTAACACAACATTGTAAAGCAATTATACTCCAAGTAAAAAAAAACAAACCTCAGAAGACTCATATCCTGAGGGTAACATTGAAAATTGCAAAAGCTCAGAAAAATCAGATCTGGCTGAAATAATCTATCTAACTAAAATAGTCGGTCCATGTGAAATTTGTTCCTTATTAAACATTTATGGAGGACTGCCACTGACAAATTTTAGACCTGAAAAATTCTACCATAGAAAATTGAACTTGCTAGTGGCAATGCCTTCTAGCCAAAGACGCCCAGGAATGCAGCTGTAATTGACCAAGTTGGGTTTATTACTTGTTGCAGCCAGTGAGAACACACACCACAGGGGAACTATGGAGTATCTCAGATAAAGGGTTAGAAAGAAACTATTATAGGATTTGAGCTCTGGTTGGTTGATTTGGGGAGGGTCTATGAAAGTGGGGTTTGCTTTAGATTGGATGCTTTAAGAAAGCAGGTGCAATTCTGTGACTGGGTAACAATAAATCTAATCTCTAGGGAAGGTGAACTACAAGGAGGATAAAACTCTAATTGTTTTTTTTTTTAATTTTTATTGGGGTATAGTTGATTTACAATGTTGTGTTAGTTTCAGGTGTACAGCAAAGTCAATCTGTTATACATATATCCACGCTTTTTAGATTCTTTCCCCATATAGGCCATTACAGAGTATTGAGTAGAGTTCCCTGTGCTATACAGTAGGTCCTTATTAGTTATCTATTTTATATATAGTTGTGTGTATATATCAATCCCAATCTTCCAATTTATCCCTCCCCCCCTTAACCCCGGTAACCATAAGTTTATTTTCTACATCTGTAACTCTATTTCTGTTTTGTAGATAAGTTCATTTGTACCCTTTTTTTAGCTTCCACCCATAAGCGATATCATGATATTCGTCTTTCTCTGTCTGACTTACTTCACTCAGTAAAAACTATAACTGATAAAGAAGTCACAGTCACTCATTTTAGCCAAGAGAGGGGGATGTTTGGTATTTTGTGGGTGAGATAGTGACAATGTTTACGTCTGTGCTTAGATAAAATTGTGGGGTAGCCTAGCTGTGTCTCATTTAAGGATGCTGCCAGAGTAAGCTTGTCTGAGATTGGTATTCTGTGATATTGTTTACGTTCAGTAGGAGAATAACATGGCCAAGCTATGTCAAGCCAGCTTCTGAATGCCAAAGGCTGGTTTTTCATTTTTGTTTTTGTTTTCAGTAAAATGATGCTGACATAAGAAACTTCACGAGAGAAACTAAAGTAGAACTCTATATACAAATTACTAAATAAGTAAAATGTTTATTGTGAAGTCTACATGTAGAAGAATCACTCAGAGAAGATAATTTCCATAAAATAAAATGGGATTGGATACTGTTTGACTACATTGCGTTAAAAAAAAAAACTGATCAAAGAATTAAGTTGGCTTAATGGCATTGGCTCTGGAAAAATTCTTTCGCAGCAGTTTATCACTATTGATATAATCCCAATTAAAAATGATTGGATTCCAGTTTTGTTGGGGGTGTTAATTTGCGTCTTTGGAGAGCAATTTGGCCGTATCCATGAAAATTGCATTTGGCTTTTGACACAGCAATTTTACTTTTGGAAATTTATTCTACAGAGAAAACTGCACATGTACACAGAGGTATATTCAAAGGTATTACTACAGCATTGTTTGCAGTAATAAAAGATTGGAATAAAAATGTCTTCCAGTAGGGGACCGGTTAATACTTTCATGGCACATTCATGCCACTGAAAACTAAGCGGTCTCTAAAAGGTCAGGCGGTCCCGCAGCGACAGGCATCATCAGTTCACCCTCTTGCACCCTCACCCCGCGATGAGAAGCCAAGAGGCCCCGAGAAGCGTGTCCCTTCCCCAAAGCAGCTCTCCACCTCACAGCCCTGAGAGTCTTGCTGCGGCTGTGGTCGCCGTCTACTACCCGTAGCAGGGAAGTGGGGGAAGCGGGGAGCGGACCTCGAGTCACTTGTGACCCGAAGCACCTCCGTTGCCCGCATCACCATGGCAACCGGGGGCTACCCCGCACTGATGGAGGGAAAAGGAGGACCGGAGCTGAGAGGCTTCGTCCCAACCACCCCTGCAATCCGGAGAGCCAGGGAGTCTCTGCGTCCCTCAGCTCCCGCTCTTCTTGCAGAGCAGTGACTGCAGCCCGGCGGCGGGAGCCGCAAGGAGCTCCCCCAACTACCGGGAGACGAGAGTGCCTATACCGGGGTGGAGGAATCCGGACCTCCGCCTCCAGATCCGGGGTGCTCCCAGGCCCCCACCGGACCCAGCCCCTTGCGACTCGTCTCCCAGGCTCCGCATCACCATGGCAACCAGGGGGCGCTCGGCCAACTTTCGGGTCCTGGGCGCGCGCCTATGGCCCCGGGACCCCGCCTCTTCCGGCTCTTCTTGGCTGCGCCGCATCTCCGTTGCAACTCGGGGTAGAATGCTGCGGGCTTGCGCCGAGTCCAGGGTAGGCAGCTGGGCAGTGGCCTGGCGTCCCAGGGAAAGGGACGGAGAGTGGCAGACAGGAGGTGTGGGAAGGGAAGTGAGGGCGAAGAGAAGAGTGCAGAAACTTCAGGGAAGTCGAGGTCCTTTTTCCCTGGGTATGGGGAGCGGCGGGGGGCGGGGATGGCAGTCCGGGTGTGGTGGTCCCGGCTGCGAGGGGGACGGGACCGGGGCCGGGCAGCGGTGCGCTCTCTGCTTCAGGCCGGGTTCTCCCGGGAGGACCTAGATGGGCGGGGCCTGGGCTCCGGGTCGGGCCGGCGGCAGGGGGCGATAGCGGCTCTCTGTGCGCCGCACATCCCGGCGCAGAAATCTCCGGGTTGAGGCGCGGAGATCTGGAGAGGCCGAGGGTCCTCCTCACACTCAGATCTGACCCCGGCGCGGACCAGGTTGAAGATTCCATCGTGACACTCCGTGTCCTGGAGCGAACAGGTCTCCGCCCAGCGCTCGGTCCTCCTCGCGCCCAGGCTGTTACCAGCTCTCCCGCTCTGCACGCTGCGGCTTACCTACGTGGTTAAAAGCACGCGCTCTGAGCTGAGACTGCTAGGACTGGTTACCCTCCCCAGCCCCACGATCTTCATCTGCAAGTGGTGATAATGATAGTAATTATCTTAGGGTTGCTTTGAGTGTTAAACGAGATAATGGGACTTGAACAGTTTCTGGCACACGGCAAGTGCTCGGTAAATGCTACTTATTCGGTGACCTTGGGTAAGTTACTCTCTGTACTTAACCTTACCTCGCTGAAAAACTGCAGATAGTAATAGTACCCACCTAACACAGTTGTGAGGATTATAAGAGTGAATATTTGTCAAGTCCCTAGAATAGTGCCAGGTGCACAGTACGTGCTATATAAATACTCTCCATTATTACCATGATAATAGTATTGTTATCACTATAATCATCTGTTCACCCATGGTTGCTTATAAATAGGAATCTGTCCTGCTGCCACAGTGATTTTTAGCTTCTGGCTAGATTACAGATATATTTGCCCACATTTCTCCTTTTTCCCTCTCAAAGTTTTTCAGCCTTTCACCTGGTGAGAAGAGGCAGTGTGATGTCCTTAAAAGATCACTGGGCTGTGAACCAGTTGGATTTTGGTGTTTGTTATGCTACTGTTTCTTTGTGCGACCTTGGGCAGATCATTGACCGTTTCCTCATCTATCTTTGGGGCTCTTTCAACACGGGCACCTGGTATTATTTATACATGTTTAGCCTTTCCTAGTAATATATTCAGTAAAAATTAATTAGCACTGTATGTCAGCGAGTCTCTAGAACAGTAGAATAGAAAGTAGCAAGTGCTGTGAGGAAGTTACAGATGAGATACTGTGGGCATTGTGAGGAAGGGGAGTAAATTTCTCAATTTATACTTTGTATTTCTAATAGAAATGCCAAGAAGTTTGGGTAAAATGAGGATGGTTCCATCCCTCCACCCAATAAAAAGTCTAGGACATGAGACCCCCATTCCCCCATCTCTGTTGGGAGCTGTGCAGCTAAATGCATTCCTGCCCACCACTCTAATCTGGCCACTGCTACGGATTCCCAGCCTTGGACTCCTGGGCTGACCTCCTCTGCCAGCTGCAGCAGGAGCATCTGGTAATAGTATTTTTCTTCCTTTGTTTTCAGATATCCTCCCTTTACTCACCTTAAATGTTAACCCACTAGGTCAAATGGTAAATAAGCCATGTTTCAGGGAGGTCACAGAGAATTGGCTTTGAAAGTCAGAGGGGATTTGAGCCCGTGTGACCTTGGATAAGTCTCTGAGCCTCAATTTCCTCATCTTTGAAACAAGGATAGTGATACCCATATGAGATACTGCACTTAAAGGGTCCAGCAGTACCTGGTACAGAGCAAATCCTCAAAAAATGTTAGCTGCTCTTTTCATCACCATCATCATTGTTAGTATATTGTTAGCTTACAAAAGGCGGGACAATCTTTTATAGCCTTTGTCCTCTCCTTATTGCCTAGCACGTAGAAGGGGCCTAGCAAATGTTTGTGGAATGAATGAGCGAATCCATGCAGGAAACTTTAGTAACAGTCGGTTTCACATTGCTCTGACTACTAGCAATTAACATTTGTTGAGCATGTGTTCCAGGAACTGTATTACGTCCCATTACCTCGTTTAATAGTCAAGTTCAATGACCTTGTCTAGCCTTCTAGTTTGATTCCTGAAGCGTTGGTGTCATTGATTCACAGTCCAGAAGCTGACAGTGACATCTGCTGCAGATTTCTGTATTATTTTCATAATGAGGTTGACAAGAACATTATTTCTGTGACGTAGGCTCTGCTAAGAGTCTGGTGTCATGCTGACGTCAGGCCCTGTGTACTCATCTCCCCAAGGGTGAGTTGGCTTCCTTGATGCAATTTCCTCATCCCTTAGTGGATTGCTTGACATTACACTCCTGAGACAGCGGGGCTCAGAGAGAGTTTATCGCTGCAGCCCTTCCGCTGCATGGGCCCCCGTTTACCAGGACAACATCACACGGCATCAGGTTCCCCCTTCTACCTCTATGGCCGCTTTCAGAGCAGTGCAGCAGCCCCAGGGAAGGTCTTTCTGCTCCTGATCCTCTCACAGTATTTGACTTTTGGGTTAGAGAATCCTTTAGGAATCACCTAATCTAGTGCTTTTAATACTGTTCTGTGGAGGGTTTGGGGTTCAAAGGGCCCCTTCCCCCCACCAGGAGCTGCTATTTTTGGGAGAAGAACTACAGGCAGAGTTTGGGGCATCCTACCTCTGATTCAACCCGAGTGAGCTCTGTGACATCTTTGCAATATTGAGGAACAAGTCTCTTTTCATCACGCAGGAGAACCTTTAGTAGCAAGTCAGCCCAGTCATCAGACAGAGGCTTTGAGCAAGATATTTATGCATTTAGCTCCTCATTCACCTCATTCCCAGACTCTCTATGAGGGTGTTGGGGACCCAGCCATGAACAGAAGAAGCTCCTGCCATCAAGTAGCTTATATTCTAGTGGGAGGAGACAGACAATAAAATATGTGCCATGGAGAGCCTCTCCGAGGAGAGGAATTGTGAGCAGAGACCTGAAGGAAGTGAAGACTGATAAATGGTGAAAGAATGTTCTGAGCAGAGGGGTGGCTGTGCGAAGTCGCTGAGGTGGGAGACCAGAGTGGCCGGCGAGGAGGGAATGATGGAGCCAGTGGAGGGAGCAGGGAGGGGTGGGGTCTGCTCCAGGACCCTAGAGAGTGTGGAAAGGACTTTAGATTTTCATTCAAAGGGAGACAGGAAGACATTGAAGGAGTGAGAGCAGTGGGGTGACATCGCCTGACGGATGGGACCATTCCGGTGACTGGGGAGTGAATAGATTTTCGGGAGGAGACCAGTTAGGAGGCTTTTCCAAGAGCCCAGGTGTGAGGTGACGATAGCTTGGACTGGGGCGGTGGAGAGAAAAGGTGAGAGGCACTGGATTTGGGATACATTTGGGAAGGTAGAGCTTAAAAGTTCTGCTGATAGTTCCATGTCTTGTGGAAGAGAACGAGGAATCACGAATGACTCCAAGGCTTGGGCCCGAGCACCTGGGTGAAAGGTGCCATTTACTGAAGAGGAGGGGCGACAACAGACACTGGTCACAGTTTGCCCATTCAGCTCTCATGGTGGAAGAGGAGTGATGTTAGAAGGTCTGAGACCTGAAGTGGGTGTTAACTGAGGTTTTCTTCCCATAGTCGTGATTTTCCTGAGAGCACACAAGCTGGACCTAGAAGCTGGGTCAACTGATCCCCAGTGCTGAGGCCTCCTGGTGGCTGTTCGTATCGACACACTGTCACTTCTGTTGGCTCCACTTCAGGCCCAGCGGCTAGGACCAGAGGCAGGAGGCCACCTGCCGTGCCTTCTGATGCTCGGATGGCTGGTGCTGTGAAGAGCTCAGGTGTGCAGATTAGCAAGTGGGCTTTTCTTTTCTCCCAGTGGCATACTTAAAGGAGAATCAGGCAAACCACAGTACATTCAGGAGAGGATGTTCAGAACGGCCAGGCCACTGAACACCGCACCCTGACCGGGGACAGCCCAGAGAACTGGGATGTTTGCCTGGAGACGAGTCAGTGGGGCTTGAGGGCACACTCTGAGAGTGTGCTACTGTGTTTGCTGGTTCCAATTATATGTAGTTTATGGTTTTCATTATTTAAAGTATTATTCATGAATTACAGTATAATCCTTCTGCTCTTGTTGGTTTGACCGCTTCCCCCTGGGTGGGAGGCGTGTGAGCCTGAAGTGAGGCCCGCATACCTGTCACCACAGCTGTGCCAGCATCTAACTGATGTGTGTCCCCAGTCCGAGAGTTGGCACAGCCTTGGGGCTCTAAAATTTTAAACTGGGTTTTTTTGAGCTCTCGACCTAGAAGGAGATGAGCTCGTTCCCATATGGGCCTGAGATAAGGTGGGGGCCTCGCCGGAGCTGGAGGGAAGTCGAGGGAGAAGAGAGTGGGATGCGGCCGGAGGCTGACATGGCCACGGAGGCCACACTCGGGCCGGCCGCAGGCAGAGGGCCGTCCTGTGGAAACTTTGCTATCAGCTGGGAACATGGACAAGTAACACCACCTCAGGTGTCTTTAGCAATAAAAAGCAGGGTTTGGGGACAAAAGACGTGGGTCCTGATCTCAGGACTCGGGCCCACGGGGCCTCTCTCCCTCTTCCTCAGTGGGTTGGCATTTATTCTCATGGCCACGAATCATCCGCCCTCGTTCCTGGCGTCCAACCTTCATTCGAAGCAGCAAGAAATGGAATAGGAGATAAAAGGACAGAGCCATCTGGGTCTGTCTCTTTTTGCCAGGAAAGCAAAAACTTTCTCAGAACCCCATCCTCCCCCAACCCCAGCAGCACCCCCTTGGCCAAAACCATGTCCCACGACTCCCCCCACACAAAAGAGAGGCTGGAAGGTGAGTGTTTCGCTTTGCAGCCTTTCCTGTAAAGGCAGATGAGGGAGACGGGTAGGGCAGTGCTGGCCAGTGGAACTCGAACTCGAGCCAGGTATGTAATTTTAAATGATCCAATAGCACACTTTTTAAAAGGTGTTAAAAAAAACAACCCAGCTGAAATGAATGTTTCAAATATGTTTTATTTAATTCACTATATCCCCAAATCATTTTAGCATGTAATCAATATACAAATTATTAATGAGAGAATTTGGACTTTTTTTTTTTTTTTTTGTATGAAGTCTTCCAAACCTGGTGTATTTAGCACATCTCATTTTGGACCAGCCACCCTTCAGGGCTCAGTAGTGCACGTGACCAGGTACCACAGGTGTGCATAGCATGCTGAGTGAGCAGACCAACAGTGCTTGCCATAACTGTTTTGTTCCTACTAGTCTTTTCTATAATTGTTTTCCTTTTAATTCTCTCAGTTGAATTTGGAAAATGCCACCTTGTCTTGGCCTGCTGAAGAGAAAAAAGAGGATTTTGGTTTGTGTTAGAACGAAAGAAATACACAAGGAGGGAGGTGCAAGTCAGACTTTGAGAACCATAGGGACGGGGTCGTTGATGGTGGGAGGAAAGGGACAACAAGAGGTGGGCTGACAGCCGTGATGATAAAGGTAAAGTTCTTATCAAAATCAAAACTTGAGTATTTTGTGATTATAGAAGTAAACATTTTGTAAACTGTTAAAGAATTTCAATCTAAAATGGAGCCAGAGGATATAAATTGTAAAATCTCACACATGTGCCCTCAGGAAAACAAAACCTAAGGACCGAGAGACTGATTTCCTGTAAATGCCTGATTACAGAAAATTGATAATATTGGCATTTTCTTAAATGATAGGCACTTGGTCAGGGGTTGCCTCATATCAACCATGGGAAGTTTGGCTTATGGTTTCCAGAGGCATGAATCATGACCCGGGTCGGGGTTGGTCTCAAAAAACAAGCTGAGGGCTTCCCTGGTGGCGCAGTGGTTGAGAGTCCGCCTGCTGATGCAGGGGACACGGGTTCGTGCCCCGGTCCGGGAGGATCCCACATGCCGCGGAGCGGCTGGGCCCGTGAGCCATGGCCGCTGAGCCTGCACGTCCGGAGCCTGTGCTCCACAACGGGAGAGGCCACAACAGTGAGAGGCCCGCGTACCGTGAAAAAAACAAGCAAACAAAAAAACAAGCTGAACTGAGCTTTGTATGGTTGTACTGGTTTTGTCTGCTCAGGGAATCTTCAAGCTGGTCTCTGTTTTGTAACTGACTCTAAGTGAGCTCTCCTTTCTTTGCTTTCCTGCCCTCAACACCTGTAGCTTGCTGTAGTCTGTGTCCTGAATTGCATTTCCTCTGCTATTCCTGAAAAAGCTCATCTTTTTGACAGCTTTGAGCTTGGCTCAGTTTAACTCTTTATTTAGGCCGACAAGACTATGAGGAAAACAAAAGTGCCAAAAATAAAAGGTACTATAATGCTAGAGATAATCCCTGTTAATGGTATATTTTATTTTATTAATTTTTTATGCTTATATATGCATGTATATTATCTTCTCAAGACTTGGTACTAATTGGGACTGCTGATGATTGAAAGAGAGTATTCATTTCATGAGTAAGAACTTTTGTGGTCTCAACTCTTTTTTCCTGATACTGAGCATGAATTATAACAGCTTCTAAAAAGAGTGAGTCCCTTTCTCTTGCCCCATTGTTGGACATCACTGAGCTAGATTGTTTGGTGGAGGAAATACTGTGGAAAGAAGTACTGCCTGTGGCCAGAGCTGGTATAAATGACCTTTACGACTTCTTCCAACCTAAATGATCTATGTATGATGCTTATCTCCTTCTGACCAGTTGTCCATATGAAGTTTCTGTGCTGATTCTGAAATGTGGTCCATACTGCTTGTCTGTGCTCTCAGGAGGCAGGGATATGGTGACTTCCTCAAGGGCTTTTCTCAAAGTGTGAATCCTTTTGAGGTAGAAGCAGTTCTCCCAGAGGATAGAAATTGTATCCTAAAATCAGCATTGTGTTGGTCAGCTCTTAAATATATTTGCTGATCTTCTGTCTAGTAGTTCTGTTAGTTGCTGAGAAGGGGTGTTAAAGTCCTCAACTGTAACTGTGGATTTTTCTGTTTCTTCTTTCAGCTGTCTCAGTTTTTGTTTCTTGTATCTTGATGCCCTGTTGTTTGGTGCATAGACATTTAGGGTTGTTATGTCTTGGCGGATTGATTCTTTTATCAGTATGTAATGTCTCTCTTTTTCTCTAGTGATGTTCTTTGCTCAAAAGCCTATCTTATCAGATATTAATATAGCTACTCCTGCTTTTTTTTTTTTTTTTTTTTTTGCGGTACGCAGGCCTCTCACTGTTGTGGCCTCTCCCGTTGCGGAGCACAGGCTCCGAACGCACAGGCTCAGCGGCCATGGCTCACGGGCCTAGCTGCTCCACGGCATGTGGGATCTTCCCAGACTGGGGCACGAACCCGTGTCCCCTGCATCGGCAGGCGGACTCTCAACCACTGCGCCACAAGGGAAGCCCTGCTTTTTTTATTTTTAATGTTTGCATGGTGTATCTTTTTACGTTCTACCTATGGTTAAACTACCTGTGTTTTGAATTTGAAGTGAGATTCTTGTAAGCAGCATATATTTTTATCATTTAAAAAAATCTGTTCTGCTGATTTCTGTCTTTTGACTGATGTGTTTAGACCATTTATGTGTAAGATAATTACTGATATGTTAGAGCTTTGGTCTACCATTTTATTATTCATTTTCTATTTGATTCCTCTGATTATCATTTCTCTGTTTCTCTTTTCTTGACTTCCTGTGAGTTTCTTGAACATTTTTTAGAATTTCATCTTGATTTATTTATAGTGTTTTTGAGTGTACCTCTTGGTATAGTTTTCTTAGTGCTTGCTGTCGGTGTTACATTATGCATATGTGACTTTACCACTTCAAGTAAAGTGTGGAAACCTTACTTTCATTTAGGTCCCTTTACTTTCCCTGTTTTTAAATACCATGTACATGGGTATCAGATAGTGTCTTATATTTGTTTCAATCATCAAATATCCTTATAAACGTCATGAAGAGAATATTCTATTGTATGTAACCATATGTCTGTTTTATCCATTCTTCCTTCTTCTTTCCTGATGCTCCAAGATTCCTTCTTTTATCATTTCATTTCTACTTGAAGAGCATCCTATAGCAGTCTTTAAGGGTAGGTCTGCCAGTGTCAAATTCTTTTAGCTTTTCTTTGACTGAGGATGACTTTATTTCCCCTTTATTCATGAAGGATAATTTTGCTGGACATAGAATTCACTGTTGACAGCTTCTCTTTTAGCACTTGAAAAAATGTGGTGCAATTTTCAGCTGACGTCCGTGGATTCCGATGAGAAATTTGTCATTCAAATTGGTGTTCCCCTATAGGTACTGTGTTGTTCCTCCCTGGCTGCATTCAAAATTTTATGTTTGTCTTTAGTTCTTAAAAGTTTAATTATCATGTGTCTTAGCATAGATTTCTTTAGATTTATCCTCTGGATTCACTCAGCTTCTTGAATCTGTAGGTTGTGTCTATAAAATTTGGAAAATTTTTGTTTTCAGCTATTATTTTTTTTGGATACTCTTTTAACTCCTCTCTTTCTGGGACTCCAGTGATTAATGTTGGCTTTTTTGTTATTATCCAACCAGAGCCTGAGGCTCTGTTCTTTTTTTTTTTTTTTTTCTGTCTGTTTTTTCTCTGTCCAACTGCTTAAATTCTTTTGGTCTGTCCTCAAGTTCACTGATTCTATCCTGTCATTTCCTCTCTAATATTGAGACCAGCCAGCAAGATTTTTATTTTTGTTATTGCATTTTTCAGTTGGTTTTTGCATTTTGCATTTTCATTGGTTCTTTTTTATGATTTCTTTTTTTGCTGAGAATTTCTATTTTTTCATTTGTTTCAAGAGGATTTATAATTAGTTGTTGAAGCATTTTTATGACAACTGTTTTAAAATCCTTGTCAGGTAATTCCAACATTAATTTATCTTGATTGGTATCAGTTGATTTCTCATGCAAGTTGTGATTTTCTTGGTCCTTGGTGTAATGGATTTTTTAAAAAATTGTTTCCTGGACATATTGTCTATTATGTTAGGATACTTGAGTAGCATACTTGATGTCCTATTTAAATTTTTTTATTTTAGCAGGCATTCACTGTGCTTAGGTTTAGCACACAGGTCCTGGTCTACTTTGGTGGGCTGTGGTTTCAATGGCAGTTTAATTTTCAGAGCCTTTGCAGTGTTATTTGGGTATGCTTTGTTTATCTGATGCTGTTCCCATAGGCCTCTGCTGGAGCTGCCTATGGGGGAGGAAGGGGTTTCCCCAGACTGGGGCCACTGGATGTCTCTCAGATGGGGAGAGGACAAGGCCCATGGGGACAAAGAGGCTTCTTAGGCCAGGCACTTGCTATGGCAGAATCCCTCGTGTCAATATCACCTGGCTACCCCCATTTTGGGTGGGGGAATGGAGTTTCAAGCCCATAGGGACAAAGATGCTTCCTGGGCCAGGCTGCCTGTGGTGTTAGAGTCCCTCCTGCCAGTACCACCCACCACCACAGTATCCCCTTGATGGGCTTGGAAGGAGTCTGAAGCCCAGTGGAGAAGTGGAGCACTTCCCCCAGCTTCACTTTTTGTTCAGCAGGGCTCCCAGTCTGTTCCACTTGCTAGTACTGCTGGGCTCCCCTAGTGCTGATGGAGGGATTCTTGCTAGATCTGAGGAAGGAGTGAGCTTACCTGGGCTGCCTTCTGTGGCTCAGTTGGGGGCTAGAAATGCTGGGCCTAGGGCGCCTTCCATTTGGTGGGGGGATGTAAAACAAGAACTCTTCAGTTACTTCTTGTACGAGCACCCTGGCCTCCTCCCCGCTTTCCTTCTTCCCTTGCTCTGTGTGCAGTAATTGCTTGTTGAGTGACCCTCACAGGTGACCTGGTATTGTGCCTGGCACTTTACCTGGCTCTGAAGTGCTCTGAAATTGTACCCTTGTATGATGACTTTGAGAGTAAAGCCCCACTAGCCTTTTCAGAACACATGGCTAATGGTTGTATCATGTTCAATTACAAGCCTGTGTTTGATGGCTGGACAGGTCCCTTTTGGCAGATGCCAAGAAGGGGGTGGGGGGGAAGGAATGGAAAGTTCTTCCTCATTGTTCCGTAGGTTCACAAAGGTTCTGGGCTGCCCTCTAAGTAGAATTTCTTTTTCCTCCCTAATGTGACTATTTCATAAGAGCCAGGAGGTTTAACATACTCTGAGTTCTTATGGACACAATTATATCAGACATCTTGCAAATTTCCTGCCATCATTCTTGGCATATTTTTTATCTCCAATAAAAGGTCTAGTTGTCCATTATTAACACAGAGCTTCCTTCCTTTAAAATATTTATTCACAATATTTATTTAATTCGTATTTTGGGTTTGATTTTGTTAAAGGGCTGTGACAAAATAGGTGTCCTCCACTCAGTGTGGCCTTATCTGTTGGTGTGAATCCTTCCTTCTCGCCCAGCTTGCTGATTACTCCACCTGTGAAGCCTTCCTCACCCTCCTGCCCAGTGTCCTTGCCTTCCTCACTGTGACATCTGAACCGGGAAGTTATATACTGTTTTGCTCTCTCTCCTGCAAGGGCATTTTACTCTCGCTTAGTGTTTTGTTTAAACCCATTTAGAATAAAATCCCAAATCTTTTCATGTTCTAAAGGGCCTACAGGATGCCGCTACCCTGTAATCCCCTCCCCCCAGCCCCCCACTCCCACTCCTCCCTCCTCCCTCCTTCCCTCTGCCTCAGCCATACTTCCCTTCCTGATCCTTGTGATGTCAAACACACACACTGTTGAATCCCAGCTTCTAGAACCATGCCTGGTGCAAGAGGCACTCAGTGAGGATCTATTGAGTGCATTCGTTTATGGATTTAAATAAAGTTTACTATCTTGCCATCAGAAATGTAGTGTGTTTATTTTAGAACCTTAGGAAATACAGAATAGTGGGAAAACCCTTACATAATTTCACATTTGAGAGGGAAAACATAACTTACACTCTTTTTAAAGAATATTTCTTCCCAGTCCTTTTACTATTTATAGTATTTTGGTTGGTTTGTTTTATATGGTTATATTCATAATATATTTAGTGTAGAATTTGATCCTTTTATGTGTGTATGCCTTGCTTTTTCTGTTATATTTATTTATACTGCGTCTTATTTCAAAAATGATTTGAGGCCCTATGAGGTATGTAAGTACAGTATTTCGTTCTATTGCCCTCAGCATGCAAGCCTGTGCTTTACCCCTGCTATGTGCTTGTGGAAACTTGCTTTCCAGTGGAGAGCAGATGCACACTGTATCTGACTCCAGGAAGCAGCCAGGACCTCCCAGCTGTGCCCTCCGCATAGTGCCGTTGAAAATGAGTTTCTCTCTGGTCCTTTGTATCCATCTGAATTCGTCTCTCCTTTCTGGAGAAGGAGTGGCCTCCCTCTAGACCAGATTAGACTCACTCCCTCCTGCAGATGTGTGTCACCAAAGGTGCTGTTTGCATGTGAAGCATGCTAAGCCCCAGCCCAGCAACTGGAAGTATCTGGGCCTCCTTCCTTCCCAAGCCCTAGAGGCATACACTCCGGACCTGGACAAAACTGCCATCACCCTCCACCCTACCAAGCGCCAGCATTCTGTGGCTGGGAGGTTGCAAACAGGATGACGTGTAGGTTTCTCAGAAGCCAGGGCCCTAAAATAGCGCTTATAGTTACTGGTATAAGTGTTTACACCACACTCCCTCTGCCACAGGATCATTACACAGGTTGTTCTCTGCACATACACACACACACACACACACACACACACACACACACACACATCCCTACCTGCCCCAACCTACTCCCCCATCAGATCTCAGCTCTGATGTGATTTCCTCAGGGAAGCCTTCCCTGCACCCTGGGTTCATCATGTGACCTATTAAATGGCCTCCTAGCAAAACACTGTATATCCGCCTTTCTTGCACTCATTATAGTTTATAGTTAGGCATGCTTTTGTATGTCTTTGCCCCCCCACTAGACTGAAAGCTCAGTGAGGGTAGGGACCATGTTTACTCTTGTTCACTGTCTCCAGTGCTTAGACGGTAGTGCTCAATAAAGATTTTCCAATGAACGAATGAGTGAATGAGTCATGAACGTTTGCGTTGAGGCAGTGAAGAGTACTGCTTAAGAGAGTGAGCTTTGGAGCCAGATATCTAAGTCAAACCAGCTATATGACCACATTTCAGTGCCACCATTTCCCTGTCTGTAAAATGGAACTGATAATACCACTTCTCTGGTGGGGTGCAGTGCGGGTCAGATGAGGGCCTCTGTGTAAAGACTTCAAGCAAAGCCGAACTCACAGTGAGTCCTTAATATCTATTACCTATTATCATGACTACTATTTTCTACTCTTTTTGCCAATACAAGCATTGCTGTAATGAATATTCTTTTACATATGTCTTGATATACTTTTTTTTTTTTTTCACGGTACGCGGGCCTCTCACTGCTGTGGCCTCTCCCGTTGCGGAGCACAGGCTCCGGACGTGCAGGCTCAGCGGCCATGGCTCACGGGCCCAGCCACTCCGCGGCATGTGAGATCTTTCCGGACCGAGGCACGAACCCGTGTCCCCTGCATCGGCAGGCGGACTCTCAACCACTGCACCACCAGGGAAGCCCATCTTGATATACTTTTTATGAGCAATGCAATAGTTGAGATTCCTAGAAGTTGAATTGTTGCATCAGAAGTTTAATTTATTTGGAATTAATGTTGGTGAACAGATTAAGGGAGAGATCAATTTTGCACTTTTCCAAATGGAGACTTGTGAGAGGCCAAGGCCCCCATTAGTTTCTGGGTCAGCGGAAATTAGACATTCAGACGTGGAGTCAGTGAGGGCAAGCGATTACTTAACTCGGGTGAAGGGTACCTTGATGGAAAGTTTTCACAGTTCCTCACGACCCACCTTCTCTCTCTGAGGCTCACATAGGGTGGCAGAGGTTAGGATTAGGGGAATCTTTTGTATCTCCTCTGCTCGACTTTTTATTCCCAATATAGTGGGAAGAAATGTTATTAATACAATAGCTCCCAACCCTACCCTACACAACAGTGTAACTACTCTGTACCTGCCAATCTAGACTCCAAGTCTAGATGTCCTGATGTCTGGGTTCTTGCTCTCACATTAGCTGTGTCACAGACCTAGGACTTTTCAGTTTGACACGAGGGCTTTCCCTGCAGTGGAGAAGCTTTCTGGCCTAGAGCCGCCCAAGCAGCAGGCCAGCCGTGGCCTCTCACACTGGCCAGCTGTCCCAACGTCATTTACAAATTTCTTATAAATATAAGGGTCTATTTCTGAACTCTCTTCTGCTCCTCTAATTCTATAGATGTTGCTTTATTCCACCCTCATTGTTCCTATTTTTAAAAAACTCTTGGCTATAATCTCATCCAAGAAAACCTGAGAATCAAATTGTCCAAAATTGCCCCTACCCCCTGCAAAAAGTACTTGTTTACACGCACTACACACATGCCCACTAACGCATACACGTACACATTCTCACATACACTTGCTTCCACTAGAAATTTCACTGGAATTCTATTGAACCTATGGAATAATTTGAAGGGGATTGATTTCTTTTCAATACCAAGTCTTCCCATCCTGGTACATGGAATATTGTTCCTTTTATTCATATCTTTTTTTTCTTCAGTAGAATTTTATAGTTCCTCTCTATTGATATCACACATTTTGTGTTCCCCGTTGCCATTGTCAGTAGGGCCTTATTTATTATATTTATATTATATTATAAAATGAATATATTTATTTTTATATCTTATATAATTACTATACTTTAGGTTATTATTGGATATAGGAACAACATCTTTTACTTTTGCTACTCATGGTAAGAGGTGAGCTGAGACTCTGAGGCAGATGGCAAAGCTGATTTGGTTGCCATGTAACAGGCAGAGAGCTAAATCAGACATGGCAAACAACTCCCAGGCAGGGCCTAGAATAACCTGGGAGTTGTTCGATGGCATGGAGTACACAGTGGCCAATAACATCTTTACTTGGTTTAGTTGCCATGTAGAATTGCATATAGGTTTAGCTTTTACCTCATAATTACTATCCTGAGCAATCTAGATATAATTTAAATTAGCCAAGGGAAGGTGACATTAAAGTATCTTTTTAGGTGATCCACTTTTATCTGGTTTTGAAGGTTTGGTTTTCTCAGAGTGCCTTCCTTACAGCACGTAGCACCCATTTTGCACTGATGATTAGGTCCGCCTAGGGGATTATAGTTACTCAGACTATGTTTTGACCTTCAGTCTTTAGTCTTTGTTATCAAGATTCTGCCCTGATTATTTATTTATTTATCTATTTATAGTATAACCATTTTATTGGGATGTAATTGACATACCATACAGTATACCCAGTTAAAGTGTACAGTTCAGTGTTTTTTCAACATTTCACCAAATTGAGCAACCATCACCACAATTAGAACATTTTCATCACGCTACAGGGAAATCCTGTACTATGAGCAGTCACTCCCATTTCCCTCCAAACTTCCTCAGCCCTAGGCAACTACTAATCTACTTTCTGGCACTATAGATTTGCCTATTCTGCACATTTCATATAAAAGGAATCATACAACATGTGATCTTTGATGACTGGCTTCTTTCACGTAGCGTATCGTTTTCAAGGTTCATCCATGTGTTAGCATCCACAGTATTTCATTCCTTTTTATTGCCAAATAACATCCCACTAATGGACATACCACATCTTATTTATCCGTTCATGAGCTCATGGACATCTGGGTTATTTCTGATTTTTGGCTATTCTGAATAATGGTGCTATGACTATTCATACAATTTTTGTGTGGACATATGTTTTTATTTCTCTTAGGAATATAACTAGGAGTGAAACTGCTGGATCGTATATATGATAAAGCTATGTTTAACCTTTTAAGAAACTGCCAAACTGTTTTCCACAGCAACTCCACCATGTTCCCACCAGCAGTGTTTGAGGGTTCCGAATTCTCCACCCTTGCCAACACTTGTTATTATCTGTCTTTTATTTTTTGTCAAGATTTTATTTTATTTATTTATTTTTATCATCTGTATTGGAGTATAATTGCTTTACAATGATGTGTTACTTTCTGCTTTATAACAAAGTGAATCAGTTATACATATACATATGTTTCCATATCTCTTCTCTCTTGTGTCTCCCTCCCTCCCACACTCCCTATCCCACCCCTCTAGGTGGTCACAAAGGACCGAGCTGATCTCCCTGTGCTACGTGGCTGCTTCCCACTAGCTATCTATTTTACGTTTGGTAGTGTATATATGTCCATGCCACTCTCTCACTTTGTCACAGCTTACCTTTCCCACTCCCCATATCCTCAAGTCCGTTCTCTAGTAGGTCTGTGTCTTTATTCCCGTCTTACCCCTAGGTTCTTCGTGAGCTTTCTTTTCCCCCCTTAAATTCCATATATATGTGTTAGCATATGGTATTTGTCTTTCTCTTTCTGACTTACTTCACTCTGTATGACAGACTCTAGGTCCATCCACCTCGCTACAAATAACTCAATTTCGTTTATTTTTATGGCTGAGTAATATTCCACTGTATATATGTGCCACATCTTCTTTATCCATTCATCCAATGATGGACACTTAGGTTGCTTCCATCCCCTGGCTATTGTAAACAGAGCTGCAAAGAACATTTTGGTACATGACTCTTTTTGAATTATGGCTTTCTCAGGGTATATGCCCAGTAGTGGGATTGCTGGGTCGTATGGTAGTTCTATTTGTAGTTTTTTAAGGAACCTCCATACTGTTCTCCATAGTGGCTGTATCAATTTACATTCCCACCATCAGTGCAAGAATGTTCCCTTTTCTCCACACCCTCTCCAGCATTTATTGTTTCTAGATTTTTTGATGATGGCCATTCTGTCTGGTGTGAGATGATATCTCATTATAGTTTTGATTTGCATTTCTCTAATGATTAATGATGTTGAGCATTCTTTCACGTGTTGGCAATCTGTATATCTTCTTTGGAGAAATGTCTATTTAGGTCTTCTGCCCATTTTTGGATTGGGTTGGGTTTTTTTTGTTATTGAGCTGCATAAGCTGCTTGTAAATTTTGAAGATTAATCCTTTGTCAGTTGCTTCATTTGCAAATATTTTCTCCCATTCTGAGGGTTGTCTTTTGGTCTTGTTTATGGTTTCCTTTGCTGTGCAAAAGCTTTGAAGTTTCATTAGGTCCCATTTGTTTATTTTTGTTTTTATTTCCATTTCTCTGGGAGGCGGGTCCAAAAGGATCTTGCTGTGATTTATGTCATAGAGTGTTCTGCCTATATTTTCCTCTAAGAGTTTGAAAGTTTCTGGCCTTACATTTAGGTCTTTAATCCATTTTGAGCTTATTTTTGTGTACGGCATTAAGGAGTGTTCTAATCTCATACTTTTACATGTAGCTGTCCAGTTTTCCCATCACCACTTATTGAAGAGGCTGTCTTTTCTCCACTGTATATTCCTGCCTCCTTTATCAAAGATAAGGTGACCATACGTGAGTGGGTTTATCTCTGGGCTTTCTATCCTGTTCCATTGATCTATATTTCTGTTTTTGTGCCAGTACCATACTGTCTTTTTTTTTTTTTTTTTTTTTGCGGTACGTGGGCCTCTCACTGTTGTGGCCTCTCCTGTTGCAGAGCACAGGCTCCGGATGCGCAGGCTCAGCGGCCATGGCTCACGGGCCTAGCCACTCCGTGGCATGTGGGATCCTCCCGGACCAGGGCACGAACCCATATCCCCTGCATCAGCAGGCAGACTCTAAACTACTGCGCCACCAGGGAAGCCCTACCATATTGTCTTGATTACTGTAGCTTTGTAGTATAGTCTGAAGTCAGGGAGCCTGATTCCTCCAGCTCCGTTTTTCATTCTCAGATTGCTTCAGCTATTCGGGGTCTTTTGTGTTTCCATACAAATTGTGAAATTTTTTGTTCTAGTTCTGTGAAAAATGCCAGTGGTAGTTTGATAGGGATTGCATTGAATCTGTAGATTGCTTTGGATAGTATAGTCTTTTTCACAATGTTGATTCTTCCAATCCAAGAACATGGTATATCTCTCCATCTATCTGTATCATCTTTAATTTCTTTCATCAGTGTCTTATAATTTTCTGCTTACAGGTCTTTTGTCTCCTTAGGTAGGTTTATTCCTAGATATTTTATTCTTTTTGTTGCAATGGTAAATGGGAGTGTTTTCTTAATTTCTTTTCTTTTTTTTTTTTTAGACTCCCTCCCTCCTCATTTTATACAGGGTAAACTGAGGCTCAAAGAGAGGGAAAGAGCCTGGTCCAAAGTCTCCGAAGGGTCTGAGTCACGCATGCTGGGCCCTCAGCCTCAGTTATTCCTGAGGGCACCTGATTCTGGAGGCTTGTGGTTAGGATTCTCGGCCAAGGACGGGGTTCAGGAGGATCAGTGTGGCTACAGGGATTGGCAGACATGAAAACAGGAAGGGCTGAGCCTGTTTAGTGCCTATCTGGGGCAACAAGGCCACATGGGCATCAGGGATTCAGGTACAGCTGTATCCAGCAGCTCAGGGCCAGGCTGGCTATGTCAGTGTGGGTAGAGGCCAGTCCTGTGAAGCAGAAACCTCAGGCTGAGACAAGTGGGTCAGGTTCCTTATTCCATCCACTCCAGAGTGCCTCAACCCAGAGGGTAAGACTAATTCAGTGCAAGGATGGTCCCCTGCCAAAGGGTTTCCGTGCCTGGGTTCTGGGCTTAGGACATATGGGATTAGGATATCTCCAGGAGCCTGCAAGCCACAGCATCCATGAGGTACCGGACAGCCACGAGGATACTCCTGGGCCAGGGGACGCTGGCCAGGGGGCGGCTCTTTCCGCCTCTTTTCAGGCTGGCTCTGGCATGTCCTCAGGGCCTCAGGGGACCTGGGGCCACCTTCCGCTACTCCTGAGGCTGGAACTCCTCATGGGCTTGATCCAGGTCTGCGAGCACCTCCAGCAGACGGGCAGCTGCCTCTCTCTGGTGAGCCAGGGCATCAGGACAGGCCCCTTCCGTGGCACTGGAGCCCTTCTCTCTGTCTGCCTCGGGAGTCGTATCCAGGGTGGAATCCTCCAGGAATTTCATCCTGAGCCGGTCCCGCCCTAGAAACAACTGCCGATACACCATTTGGGTCTCAGCATCGAGATCCAGTGGGTCACTCCAGTCCCCCAGGGTGACGGCTGAGTGTGTGCGGCTGCAACCAGCAGCTGAGTGCTCGGCCTGGAGGCAGCAGGTCCAGTGCGCGCTGCGGAATGCACTGGGGTGCCAGGCGGCCAGCTTGTCCGGATTGGGGGCGCTGGCCTTGCACAGGGCCGATAGCCACTGGTTGAGCTCATTCACGTTCTTCCACTGGAGGTGGGTGGTGTGCAGTGCTCCCACGCCATCCTGCGTCACCACCTGTGTCACGTGCGGCAGCTGGAAGGCGCCCTCGTCCACACGCTCCATGGCACGGATGTGCGACACCGGCATAGAGGATCGCGTCTGACACTCAGGACTCCTGGAGTAGGAGAGCATCTCCCCACTGAGCCGGAAGTAGCGCTTCTTGAATGCAAAGCATGTGGCCAAGCTGGCGGACTCTTCCTTGCGCTTGAGCAGGTAGCCTTCTCGAACGGTCACCGAGGGCGGGCCCAGGGCCCTGGCTGGGCCCCCAGGCTCCTCCTTCCCATCCACATCCACCAGCTGGTCCAGGAAGTCTCTCACATGCGAAATTCTCTGCAGCAGGAAGGGGTGTAGGGGGGGCATCCACAGCTCCTTGCCCTGGCCCAGCTGCTGGCCCAGGTTTCCAATGCTCTGCACAGCCTTGGCAAGCAGCAGCAGTGAGCAGCTGGTCTAGGGATCTGCATGCTGGTCCCGAAGGTCAAACAGCTTTGGGGTGAGGATGGCAGGAGCAAAGAATCGCAGGAAGAGAAAGCCACTTATGGCCAGGTTCGTCACATCCTTGTGCTCTGCCTGGGGAAAGTGCTCCTCCACACACTGGCGCAGCTGCTTGAAGGCGAGACGGATGGTGGGCGGGCAGCGCCCCACGGAGCCCACAATGGTATCCATGATGGGCCCCAGGTAGCCCTTCAGCAGTCCCAGGCTGGCCTCCTGCACGTGCTCCTCGGAGGGCGCACCCTTGAAGGAGATTCTCCTGGTGCGGCCCAGGTCCATCTTGCACGGGTCCAGCTCCATGTACTTCTCCTTGAAGACGCAGTTAATCACCGGCCTCAGGACCTTGTGCAGGTAGGGCATGCCCATGAGCTTCAAAAACTGTTCCATTGACTTGGATGCCAGGGAGTTAGAATGGAAGAGGGTGTTGGGGTCAGTGGTCCGTGCCACCTCATGCCAGGTGAGATAGTCCAGAAAGGGCCCAGCCAGGCCCTGGCCAAGAAAGAGCTTCACCAGCTTGGTGGCAAGTTCCTGGTGGCAGTCCCCCGAGGTCAGCTCCTCCAGGACAGCCAGGGGGCTGGCAGCGTCTTCCTCTGCCAGCCCCAGCACAGACTCCATGAGCAACTCCCTGAGTGGCTGGTAGTACTGGGAGGGCAAGACGCAGTCCTCCATCAGGCGCACCTTCAGCCACAGAGCACCCGGGCTCCCCCCAGAATCCTCCTCCACTCTGGGAAAGGGCAGGAGGTGGAACCAGCCATTGGGCGGGTTCTGCTGTAGGACCTGCGGGGGGAACTCCACCATGCCCAAGAAGTCATTCTTGCCAACGATGTTCCAGTCCCAGAGCTCCACCGCAGCAGGGATGGGGAACCTGGCATTTCCCGCAGCTCCAGCACCTCATCCCAGTGTGGGAAGCGAGTCTTCTTGATGGTCGAAGTCTCCAAGCTCTGGCTGCCCCAAAACACACGTGCAAATGGGTCAGATGTGCCGGAGATGTCTCGGGCGGCCAGGTCCCTGGCCTGGAGCATGTGACAGTGAAGACAACGGCCCCTCACATCCTCCAGCATCTGCACAGCCAGGCAGATCTCACCCTGCACCTCTGCATCAGGGTGCACATGGCTCAGGTTGATCCAGCTATCAGTTCCTCGGGGGTCAGCTGCAATGGCCTCCCTGCTCAGTGAGATCTTGCCTATGATGTCGTTGTGCCCCACGGTATCCTCGTCCAGCACATAGAAGGCCAGATGGTGGAGATCCAGGGGCAGGTGCACTGTGTACTCCTCCCCAGAAAAGGGGCTGAGGCTTTGCCAGATGGTTGCTGTCCTGGCCACCACTTCGTCGTCCACTTTCACTATGCAGTAGGGGTCACTGCTCCCAGACACGTCCTTGGCGGGCAGCGTCCAGCCCTCCACGATGCGGACATTCAGGGAGCTGCTCTTGGCTTTGGTGCCCAGCCCCAAACTTTCCGGCCAGGAGGGCGTCCAGGTTCTGAGGCTATACCGCAGTGGCAAGGGCATCTACGTGTCACAGACAGCGAGCCTGGCACCCTGTCCCAGGATCCCAGCGCCGCCTTCTCGGTGCGACCTCCTTGCCCCATCCCGGAGCCTGTTTTCTTAATTTCACTTTCAGATTTTTCATCATTAGTATATAGGAATGCCAGAGATTTCTGTGCATTAATTTCATATCCTGCTACTTTACCAAATTCATTGATTAGCTCTAGTAGTTTTCTGGTAGCATCTTTAGGATTCTCTGTGTATAGTATCATGTCATCTGCAAACAGTGACAGCTTTACTTCTTTTCTGATTTGGATTCCTTTTATTTCCTTTTCTTCTCTGATTCCTGTGGCTAAAACTTGAAAACTATGTTGAATAAGAGTGGTGAGGGCTTCCCTGGTGGCGCAGTGGTTGAGAGTTCGCCTGCCAATGCAGGGGACACGGGTCTGTGCCCCAGTCCGGGAAGATCCCACATGCCGCAGAGTGGCTGGGCCCGTGAGCCATGGCCGCTGAGCCTGCGCATCCAGAGCCTGTGCCCCACAATGGGAGAGGCCACAACAGTGAGAGACCTGCGTACCGAAAAAAAAAAAAAAATAGTGGTGAGAGTGGGCAACCTTGCCTTGTTCCTGATCATAGTGGAAATGGTTTCAGTTTTTCACCATTGAGGACGATGTTGGCTGTGGGTTTGTCATATATGGCCTTTATTATGTTGAGGAAAGTTCCCTCTATGCCTACTTTCTGCAGGGTTTTTATCATAAATGGGTGCTGAATTTTGTCGAAACCTTTCTCTGCATCTATTGAGATGATCATATGGTTTTTCTCCTTCAATTTGTTAATATGGTGTATCACATTGATTGATTTGCGTATATTGAAGAATCCTTGCATTCCTGGGATAAACCCCAGTTGATCATGGTGTATGATCCTTTTAATGTGCTGTTGGATTCTGTTTGCTAGTATTTTGTTGAGGATTTTTGCATCTATGTTCATCAGTGATATTGGCCTGTAGTTTTCTTTCTTTGTGACATCCTTGTCTAGTTTTGGTATCAGGGTGATGGTGGCCTCGTAGAATGAGTTTGGGAGTGTTCCTCCCTCTGCTGTATTTTGGAAGAGTTTGAGAAGGATAGGTGTTAGCTCTCCTCTAAATGTTTGATAGAATTTACCTGTGAAGCCATCTGGTCCTGGGCTTTTGTTTGTTGGAAGATTTTTAATCACAGTTTCAATTTCAGTGCTTGTGATTGGTCTGTTCATATTTTCTATTTCTTCCTGATTCAGTCATGGCAGGTTGTGCATTTCTAAGAATTTGTCCATTTCTTCCGGGTTGTCCATTTTATTGGCATAGAGTTGCTTGTAGTAATCTCTCATGATCTTTTGTATTTCTGCAGTGTCAGTTGTTACTTCTCCTTTTTCATTTCTAATTCTATTGATTTGAGTCTTCTCCCTTCTTTTCTTGATGAGTCTGGCTAATGGTTTATCAATTTTGTTTATCTTCTCAAAGAACCAGCTTTTAGTTTTATTGATCTTTGCTATCGTTTCCTTCATTTCTTTTTCATTTATTTCTGATCTGATTTTTATGATTTCTTTCCTTCTGCTAACTTTGGGGGGTTTTTGTTCTTCTTTCTCTAATTGCTTTAGATGCAAGGTTAGGTTGTTTATTCGAGATGTTTCCTGTTTCTTAAGGTAGGATTTTATTGCTATAAACTTCCCTCTTAGAGCTGCTTTTGCTGCATCCCATAGGTTTTGGGTCGTCATGTCTCCCTTGTCATTTGTCTCTAGATATTTTTTTATTTCCTCTTTAATTTCTTCAGTGATCACTTCGTTATTAAGTAATGTATTGTTTACCCTCCATGTGTTTGTATTTTTTACAGATCTTTTCCTGTAATTGATATCTAGTCTCATAGCGTTGTGGTCGGAAAAGATACTTGATACAATTTCAATTTTCTTAAATTTACCAAGGCTTGATGTGTGACCCAAGATATGATCTATCCTGGAGAATGTTCCATGAGCACTTGAGAAAAATGTGTATTTGTTGTTTTTGGATGGAATGTCCTGTAAATATCAATTAAGTCCATGTTGTTTAATGTATCATTTAAAGCTTGTGTTTCCTTATTTATTTTCATTTTGGATGATCTGTCCATTGATGAAAGTGGGGTGTTAAAGTCCCCTACTATGAATGTGTTACTGTCGATTTCCCCTTTTATGGCTGTTAGTATTTGCCTTATGTATTGAGGTGCTCCTATGTTGAGTGCATAAATATTTACAATTGTTATATCTTCTTCTTGGATCGATCCCTTGGTCATTATTTAGTGTCCATCTTTGTCTCTTGTAATAGTCTTTATTTTAAAGTCTATTTTGTCTGATCTGAGAATTGCTACTCCAGCTTTCTTTTGATTTCCATTTGCATGGAATATCTTTTTCCATCCCCTCACTTTCAGTCTGTATATGTCCCTAGGTCTGAAGTGGGTCTCTTGTAGACAGCATATATATGGGTCTTGTTTTTGTACCCATTCAGCCAGCCTGTGTCTTTGGTGGGAGCATTTAATCCATTTACATTTAAGGTAATTATCGATATGTATGTTCCTATTCCCATTTTCTTAATTGTTTTGGGTTTTTTATTGTAGGTCTTTTCCTTCTCTTGTGTTTCTTGCCTAGAGAAGTTCCTTTAGCATTTGTTGTAAAGCTGGTTTGGTGGTGCTGAACTCTCTCAGCTTTTGCTTGTCTGTAAAGGTTTTAATTTCTCCATCAAATCTGAATGAGATCCTTGCTGGGTAGAGTAATCTTGGTTGTAGGTTCTTCTCCTTCATCACTTTAAATATGTCCTGCCACTCCCTTCTGGCTTGCAGAGTTTCTGCTGAGAGATCAGCTGTTAACCTGATGGGGGTTCCCTTGTGTGTTATTTGTTGTTTTTCCCTTGCTGCTTTTAATATGTTTTCTTTGTATTTAATTTTTGATAGTATGATTAACATGTGTCTTGGCATGTTTCTCCTTGGATTTATCCTGTATGGGACTCTCTGTGCTTCCTGGACTTGATTAACTATTTCCTTTCCCATATTAGGGAAGTTTTTAACTATAATCTCTTCAAATATTTTCTCAGTCCCTTTCTTTTTCTCTTCTTCTTCTGGGACCCCTATAATTCGAATGTTGGTGTGTTTAATGTTGTTCCAGAGGTCTCTGAGACTGTCCTCATTTCTTTTCATTCTTTTTTCTTTATTCTGCTCTGCAGCAGTTATTTCCACTATTTTATCTTCCAGGTCACTTATCTGTTCTTCTGCCTGTTATTCTGCTATTGATCCCTTCTAGAGTATTTTTAATTTCATTTACTGTGTTGTTCATCATTGCTTGTTTCCTCTTTAGTTCTTCTAGGTCCTTGTTAAATGTTTCTTGCATTTTCTCTATTCTATTTCCAAGATTTTGGATCATCTTAACTATCATTATTCTGAATTCTTTTTCAGGTAGACTGCCTATTTCCTCTTCATTTGTTAGGTCTGGTGGGTTTTTACCTTGCTCATTCATCTGCTGTGTGTTTTTCTGTCTTCTTATTTAGCTTATCTTACTGTGTTTGGGGTCTCCTTTTTGCAGGCTGCAGGTTCGTAGTTCCCGTTGTTTTTGGTGCCTGTTCCCAGTGGCTAAGTTTGGTTCAATGGGTTGTGTAGGCTTCCTGGTGGAGGGGACTAGTGCCTGTGTTCTGGTGGATGAGGCTGGATCTTGTCTTTCTGGTGGGCAAGTCCACATCTGGTGGTGTGTTTTGGAGTGTCTGTGGCCTTATTTTGATTTTAGGCAGCCTCTCTGCTAATGGATAGGGCTGTGTTCCTGTCTTGCTAGTTGTTTGGCATAGGGTGTCCAGCACTGTAGCTTGCTGGTCGTTGACTGAAGCTGGGTCTTGGCGTTGAGATGGAGATCTCTGGGAGATTTTCGCCGTTTGATATTATGTGGAGCTGGGATGTCTCTTGTGGACCCGTGTCCTGAAGTTGGCTCTCCCACCTCAGAGGCACAGCACTGACTCCTGGCTGGAGCACCAAGAGCCTTTCATCCACACAGCTCAGAATAAAAGGGAGAAAAAGTAGAAGGAAAGAAAGAAATAGGATAAAATAAAAATAAGATAAGAAAAGAAAATTATAAAAATAAAAAATAATTAAGAAAAAAAATTTAAGTAAGAAAAAACAAAAACAAAAAACGGACGGATAGAACGCTAGGACAAATGGTGAAAGCAAAGCTATACAGACAAAATCTCACACAGAAGCATACACATACACACTCACAAAACGAGGAAAAGGGGAAAAATAATATATCTTGTTCTCAAAGTCCACCTCCTCAATTTGGGATGATTCGTTGTCTATTCAGGTATTCCACAGATGCAGGGTACATCAAGTTGATTGTGGAGATTTAATCCGCTGCTCCTGAGGCTGCTGGGAGAGATTTCCCTTTCTCTTCTTTGTTCGCACGGCTCCTGCGGTTCAGCTTTGGATTTGGCCCCGCCTCTGCGTGTAGGTTGCCTGAGGGCATCTGCTTTTCGCTCAGACAGGACGGGGTTAAAGGAGCCGCTGTTTCGGAGGCTCTGACTCACTCAGGCCGGGGGGAGGGAGGGGTACGGAATGCAGGGCGAGCCTGGGGCGGCAAAGGCTGGCGTGACTTTGCACCAGCCTGAGGTGCGCCGTGCGTTCTCCCGGGGAAGTTGTCCCTGGATCCCGGGACCCTGGCAGTGGCGGGCTGCACAGGCTCCCCGGAAGGGAGGTGTGGATAGTGACCTGTGCTCGCACACAGGCTTCTTGGTGGCGGAAGCAGCAGCTTTAGCATCTCATGCCCGTCTCTGGGGTCCGCGCTGATAGCCATGGCTCGCGCCCGTCTCTGGAGCTTCTTTAAGCAGCACTTTTAATCCCGTCTCCTCGCGCACCAGGAAACAAAGAGGGAAGAAAAAGTCTCTTGCCTCTTCGGCAGGTTCAGACTTTTTCCCGGACTCCCTCCTGGCTAGCCGTGGTGCACTAACCCCCTGCAGGCTGTGTTCACGCCGCCAACCCCAGTCCTCCCCCTGGGATCCGACCGAAGCCCGAGCCTCAGCTCCCAGCCTCGCCCGCCCCGGCGGGTGAGCAGACAAGCCTCTCGGGCTGGTGAGTGCTGGTCGGCAGCGATCCTCTGTGCGGGAATCTCTCTGCTTTGCCCTCTGCACCCCTGTGGCTGCGCTCTCCTCCGTGGCTCTGAAGCTCCCCCCCTCCGCCACCCGCAGTCTCCGCCAGTGAAGGGGCTCCATAGTGTGTGGAAACCTCTCCTCCTTCACGGCTCCCTCCCACTGGTGCAGCGCCCCTCCCTATTCTTTTGTCTGTTTTTTCTTTTGCCCTACCCAGGTACGTGGGGAGTTTCTTGCCTTTTGGGAGGTCTGAGGTCTTCTGCCAGCGTTCAGTAGATGTTCTGTAGGAGTTGTTCCACGTGTAGATGTATTTCTGATGTATTTGTGGGGAGGAAGGTGATCTCTGCATCTTACTCTTCCGCCATCTTCCTCCTCCCCGCTGTGATCTATCTGTCTCTTAGATTATAGCCATCCTACAATGGTAGGTGTGATGGTATCTCATTATGGTTTTGATTGGCATTTCCCTGATGTCTAAACCTATACTGTGTCTTGAATCTGATATTTAAATGCCCTCTTTTGCCTCTCCTTGGAGCTACTCTGGCTGGATAAGTGATGGGATTTCATACTTACTTCCCCCCCCTCCCCCCGCCGATCCCAGAAACCCACACAACTGGACAATGTGCTGTATGGCCATTGTTATTCCAGCAGAAAGGGTGGGACTTTATTAGACCCTCAGGAGGAAAGAAGCATCTAGAATGCATGTGGCTCATGAAAGAAGAAAAGTGGTTATTTAGCTATCTCAATCAACCATAAAATCTTTGTTACAGGTAATGCAAAACTCAGAGCTAAATCGGGAAAGAAACTTTTTTCTAGTAGCTCTTATTAATTATTAACTCTTAGTGTCTCAACTGAAGAAAAATTTAATGTGTCCTATCTGCTGTGAAAATGCTGCCTGTAGTCTGGAAAGTGCTCTATAAACACCTGCTAATTGACTAAGAGAGTCGTGAGGAGGAAGCACAAGAGTGGATTTGAGATAAAGATTGTTGAACCGGGGGTCAGAGGGCCCACGGGACTCAAATGTCAGAGAATAACCCGTAAGGGAAAAGAAGAGAGAAGACAAATAGAGAATTAATAAAAGATGAGGGAGAAATGGAAAAAAAGTCAATACTTTTGTCTGCATGGGAGCCTCTAAAACCTGAGTTTAAGGAGACTTGGAGAAAGTCTTCGCTGTGGCAAGTGATATAATAACAGCCACCTTTTATTCCAGGTTTGCTATGTGAAGGGCGCACGGCTAAACCTGTCACATGGATTATTATATTTGCTCCTATTTTACAGGTGAGAAAAGCGAGGCCCAGCAAGATTATGGAACCTGTCCAAAGTCCACTGGTGGCATTTGAAACCAAGCCCTTTTGGATCTTAACTCAAAACTCTGGTTGTTTCTGCAAGGTAATGGACCACAGAAGGAATAGTCTAGTTTGGGGGGAAATAGAATTTGGGTGAAACTGAGAAGAAAATAGAGATTTCTTAGTAAACTGCCAAAAGGAAAACCCAGATTAGGCAAGGCTAGCCCCAGGTGACTATATCAAAGAATGAAGACTTAAGGATTCTCTAAAAAAAAAAAAAAAAAAAAAAGACTACATCTTACAAAGACTCAGATGGTCTTCACGGTTGTACAGGAAAATCAGGTACCTACCTCAACATACAGGTATGGAACTGTGTGAGCAGCACTCTGTACCCTTTGCAACCCCATAAACTCTCCCATCTGTAGTTGAATAGGTTGTTACTTTCAATACTGTTGATATTCTGTTTTCCTGGGAGGAGTGAGGAGTATGTCTGGAAAGAATGAAAAGAAAAATTCCATACTGCCAATGTTAGAGCTCTAGGAAGAAAGGCAGTCCCCTGGATGATGGGGAATTGACAGTGAAGGGCTTGCCAGGCCTCATATTTTTTACCCCAGTTCATATCTTATAAGGTGTGGCAGCAACAAAAACTATGACTTGTAGCACAAAAAGGCCATCAACCCTCCCCCACCCAGCTCTCCACCCCCAACTCCCCACCCTCATTTCTCAGAGAGCCCTGACTTAGTACCTGGGGACCTTGGCAGTTTGCAGAGCAGAGCCAGTGTGAGGAACCAGTGTTTGGTCTGACAGCTCCTCCCTCAGACACACCTTTATGACTGAGACCCCTAGAGCCAGGGCCTGGCTGGGAGAACGTGCAGATTCCTGAACTTGGGGACAATAAAGATCAGAGGTCCGGGGTGCATCACCCTTCACTCATCACATGTTAATTGGGGCTAGTTGGATTCCGGCAGGGCATGGAAGATTCGCCCTGCACCTCCTTTTACAAGCTTCATGACCATCAGCCTTTGTTTCCTCTTTTGGGAATTGTCTCAGGAGAATCCCAGACCATTCCAGTATGGAGCAATCACGGAGTCACAGGCTGCTGGAGTGAATTGGCACCCAGAAAGCACGCGGTCAGCCCACATATATTGCTAAGGCTCCTGGCGACAAGCAGCTGGGCCTGGGCGTTACCTGGCTGGTGCTCCGGATGCAGTCATGGGACAGGTGGGGCTGGAGGAGCACACCTGACCTGCACCCCACATTTTTCTGAGCAGCTCTAGGCTTATTTTAAATAAACATCTGATGTTCTATCTTCCTTTGGAACTGAGGCAGAGAGAGATGGGAGGATGGCCAGGAGCATAGGGAGGCCATGCAGGTTTAGATGCTGACTATACTTCCCAGCCCACATCCACCTGAGGGGAGACATGTCAGGGGTCCCTGCGACCACCCCTAGGTTTGGTAATTTGCTAGGAGGACTCACGCAACTCAGCATATAGTTGTACTTGTGGCTGAGGTTTATTTCAGGGAAAGGATACAAAGCAGAATCAGCAAAGAGAAAGGCTGCGTGGGGTGAAGCCCAGAGGAAACAAGGCCTGAGCTCTCGAGTCCTCTCCCACTGGAGTCACGCAGGATGTGCTTAATTCCTCAGCAACACACAATAACAACACATGTCAAATACTGTCAACAGGAGAAACTCATTAGAGAACTAGTCCCCAAGGTTGTTACCAGGGGCTGGTCACATAGACACCCTCTGCCTAACATTTACCAAAATTCCAGACTTCCAGGAGGAAAATGGTATTCAGCATAAACCATATTGCTTGCACAAACAGTTTAGGCACCTAGCTAAGTGATCTTGGGCACGTTGCTTAACCTCTCTGGGCTTCACTGACCTCATTTGTAGAATACAGGTACTAAAGGTACCTGATAAGATTGTTGTGAGGTTTAAGTGGGTTAATATATGTAAAGTGCTTAGAATAGTACTTGGCAATGTGGCGAGCACTACATAAAGGTACTGTTATTAATATTATTATTATCTTTATTATTCAGGGTCCAGTTTCCGTGATTCTCCCAGATCTTTCTTCCTAGGTACTTGCACATCATTGTGTACTTACTATCTCTTCCCTTTAGGCAGTGCTCTTATGGAGAAAGGGGACTCTACCTTATTGCTCTTTATATCCCCTGTATTTAACACCAAATAGATAATCTGCTGATGTTGAGTAGATGTTCACTGAAGGATGAGACGATAATTGTAGTAATAATTCTGAATTCTTATATCTGTCCTCATTTCCTTGTCCTGTCCATTTGTTTATGCAGCAACCGATGATTTTTTTGTCCTAGGGGGCTTTTCACATGCTCAGTAGGATTTGTAAGTGAAAACTGCACTGTAGAAACCATTCACATTAAACCAGCGTTTCTCCAACCATGGTCATGCTCATAGGTATTCTTCAAAAGCAGGCTGCATGGATAAATAAGTTTGAGAAATTCTAGGTTACACAAGATTTATTTATTTTTATGTTTTTTTGACAGCGCCACATAGCTTGCAAGATCTTCGTTCCCCTACCGGGGATCAAACCCCGTGCCCCCTGCAGTGGGACTGCAGATTCCTAACTGCTGGACCACCAGGGAGGTCCCTAGGTTACACAAGATTAACCAAATCTCTTTCCTATAGGACTTCTCAGGCCTTTACTAGGGTACTTAATGCCCAGGGAGTTGGGTAGAATGCCAGGTAAAATTAGCACATTCCTTAACTTTTTTTGACCAGAGGACCTTTTTCTCAGAATGTTATCTACCTCTAGTGGGACTGGTTCTATGGAGTATAGTTGGTGATAAACTGCACTAAGCCTCATTCTCTCCTAGAGCCAACTGGCCTAGGGCTTGGGTGTGCAGACTGGTGCCATTTAATTGCCATCTGTGGTCCCAGGCCTGTAGAGTGTCTGTACCTCTCCTAAAACGTTTAGCAAAGAATTACTGTGCAGCTCATTTATCCACTCAGTAAAGATTTATTGAGTTTCTGCTATGTGCACTGACTGTGGAGAAAACAGGACTCTTGCCAATCAAGGAACGGAGGACTCAGAACAGGGCCTGGTGAGTTGGATCTGGAGAGAGCAGGGCCCTCTGCTGGCTGCCCTGGGAGCTTGAAGGGTGAAGCTTTTGATTTTCCATCCAGACCTCTCAGTGTATAGGTGGGTATATGGGGAGATTGAAGTCAAGGAAATGATAATTTTTAAAATTTAAAAATGTTCAAAAATTAAAAAAAAGTTTTAGTCCAAACATCTATTTGAAGGCAGACTGGAAGCAGTACTTTTCCACTGTATCATACTGACTCTGAGCCCAAGTGTCTGAATCAGAGAAACACATACACATAGACAAGTCCAACCCGGGAAGAATTTATTCTATGTTGCTGCCTGGTGGTCTTGAGCCTGTTCAGGACCATCATAGGTTGGATATCTTTCCCACTTCCATTTTCCCATCAGTAACCCCAGATCAGGTTTATTTTTGCATATGTCTGTCTTCTCATTGCTTCCCTCTTTGAGCATCCTTGGTGAGGATGCTCGTGGCCTGACACGGACTGCAGTCAGAGAAGGGCACACTTTAGGAGCCAGAGGGCTCTGGCTGTGCTTTGCCAGCCAGGCAAGCACTGCTGGAAAGAAAGCGTTGAGAGTAACGCCTTCAGATGGGAGGGAGTTTGTGGTACTGCGGTTCCTGAGGTTCCATGTACACACTAAGCAAACAGGAATGTAATATACGTGCTGCAGATTAGAAGGAAACAGGCCACCCACTCTTGCTCCAGCCTGCTCGCCGAGTCACCTGGTGTTTGATGCCAAGGAACTAACATCAGCTCCCCAAAAAAGTGCTGCTCCCTTCTCAGCAATCCCTCTCTGCTTTCTGAACGAAGTCCACAAGCTTCCAGGGTCTGTCCCTGGCACCAGACTGCATCTCTCAACTTCTCCTCTGATCTCCCTCTGTACTTGTTGCTGCTTCCTGAGAATGTGCCCCATACGTTCCCCATCCTGGAGTGCTTGCTTTTACACCTTCCTTGCCCTCCACCTCTGCTTGTTTGAAATCCCATCACTTTTCCAAGGCCTGTGAAGCAGCCAGGTTGGATTCAGCTGCATATAAGAGAAGTTCTGCTGCAGGGGCCGAACCAATAGGGATCAATGTATCTCATGTAACAGGAAGCCCAGGGGCAGGCAGTCTAGGGCTGGTGTGGCAGCTTCATCCTGAATTTCTTCCAGAACCAGGCTCTTTCCATCTTCCCTACTGTCCCTGCCTTAGTGACAGCTGCTGTACTCTAAGCATAACCCAAGTTCGTGGAAGAACCTGCTTATGTCTCATTGGCCAGAAAGGAGTCTCCTCGCCACCCCAACTGCAAGAGAGTCAGGGATGGGCTCTGGCTTTCTAGCCTCTAAGGGCCAGCTAGAAGGGAGCTGAATGGGTGGTGAATGATTTAACCTGTTTGAATCATTGCCTCTTCCCCGAAGCCTTTATCAAAGCATCTTAAACTTCCTTCATTCTTATCTAACAAGGGTAAACCTTTCTAGAGCCCTTATATATTGCTGTGGTTATGTACTTGTCTTGCTTTTTTCTTCTTCTTCTTCTTTTTTTTTTTTTAATAGATCTTTGCTGGAGTATAATTACTTCACAATACTGTGTTAGTTTCTGTTGCACAACAATGCGAATCAGCCATATGCATACACATGTCCCCATATCACCTCCCTCTTGAGCTTCCCTCCCATCCTCCCTATCTCACCCCTCTAGGTCATCGCAAAGCACTGAGACATCTCCCTGTGCTATTGCCTTTTCTTCTTGATCATAAGCCTCTTAAGGATGATGAATGCATCCTTGTCCCCCTCACAGCTTCTTTTGGATCAATTTGTGATTTCTGCTCCTTTCTCATATGTCCTTCCTCCTCAAAGTTTTCTTCCAGCTGTAAGAACTCAAGGACTCTTCTGACTGGGATTGATTAGCTGCCCTGGGACACTGCAAGGAGGTAAACCCCATCCAGGCCCAGAGAGAGTCAATGAAAGAGGGAGCAGAGACATCCAGGACCTCTCACTCACTGCACAGTGCAAGGGCCAGGCTGAGCCCAGAGGGACAGGAAGGTGAGAGCAGAAGGTAAAGAGACACTGAGCCAGAATGGCATGGATTAAAAGCGGGGGGTAAGACGCTAGTTCTGTTGGCAGCAGGCAAGAGAAATCTGGGGAGGTCATGTTTCAGGAAATGAGAACCCTCTGATCCCCAAATCTTGAAGCCCTTCTGAGCCTCACCTTCTGATGAAAAGAGGAGGGCTCTCACGAAGACCTCCTTTAGGTTTGGGGCAGATAGAGGCCCATGTCTGGTATCATACATCAATTGGAACCAGTGGAATCAATTTTATCAATTTATCCTCATGTGGGTTAGGGAAGCAAAACTTATGGGTTGAAGACCCAGGTCTGCCCTTGAGTTTTTCTGAACAAGTTAATTGCCCTCTCTGGGCTTTAGATTCCTATCTATAAAAGATAGGCCTGGCATATATCACTAATTTTTAGATCTCTACCACTGGAACAAAAACAGATTAAAAGCTTGAAAAGATTCCTCAAGCAGCAAGACATCTTCTTGGCAAGAGATACTTAATGATTTGTAGTATCTGGAGTATCTCTGAAGACTCCTGTGGCTGCAGGGAATTCCAGTAGGTGATCTTGTAGCTCCCTCCCTGCTCGCTGACCTTGGCCTTTTCTGATTATGGTTACAGCTTTTTTTTTTCCTTCATATTTTCTGTCTACTGCAGTTTTTGCATTTTTAAAGAGATAACTAAGGTACCATCATGACGTGATTTCAAGTCAGCATGTCTCAACTCTGTACATGGCTTGTTTCTGGTCATTCCTCAATTTCTTCATTGGAGTTTTTAATTGCCCTTCCCCACCCTAATAGTTTCCTTTGTCCTTGCCCAGATACTCATTCATGAGATGCGAAGACAAAGTCAGCCATTCCACATTGAGTGAGTCACAGGTAGTCAGTGAGGCTGATGCTGAAAAGAAGCCTCACACCTGGATGAGATGCTTGATTCTACTTGGTGCCTTATCTCAGGGGTGGAAGCTGCTGACTTTAACATTTTACTTGTGTGGTCTCTTAGGGGCAGACCATTTGTGGTTGGTTTCACAAGTGACCTGCTAGACCAGTTTCACTAGGTTCTGCAAGCCAAAAAGGTGATCTTCTTCCTCCTGTTTCAACTTATTAACAGCAAAAATAAATAAATAAATAACAATGACACTCAACTAGCATTGATAGAGCGCCTGTCAGGTGCCAGGCCTAATCTCATTTCATCTTCCCACAGCCCTTCAGCTGACAACAGATCAATGAATTGTTGATTCAACACCTACTGTGTGCCAGGTTATTCTTGGATCTGGGTGGAACACAGAGATGATAGATTGCCTGTTAGGTGCCAGGTCTAATCTCATTTCATCTTCTGACAGCCCTTCAGCTGACAACAATGAATTGTTGATCCAACACCTACTGTGTGCCAGGTTATTCTTGGATCTGGGTAGGACACAGAAATGACTAAAATAAGGATTACATGAGATTTTTATTTTGTTTTATTTTCATTATTTTCCCACAATGAATTTATCGTGAGAAAAGATTATCCTCTCCCCCTATCCCAAAAAAAGACAAGAAAAAAAAGTCAGAGCAGGCCCCATGAAGGAAATCAAAGTCTAGTAGAAGAGACAGAACTGCACAGTGAACCAGCACATGTGGTAGATCATGGTGAGTTTTATTAAAATGGTACAAACAGCTGGGACAATTAATTGTGACTCTAGAAGCAGGAGGCCTTTACATGCTCTGTGAATTAGGAACAATAATCATCCCTGTCCAGTCTGCCTCACAGAGTGCTTGCAAAAGCTCAACAAAATGGACACAAAGTCTCAAATCCTGTACAGCTGTACATCCTAAAAGGATTACTGCCCCGTCTGCTCATGTTTTCAGTAGAGTTGGGGGTGTTGGTCATTCTGTTCCCTCTGGCAGTTGTGCTGTGTCGGGGTCATCTGAGGACTGTCCTCTGGACAATCCTGTGAGCCCCTGAGCTCACATTGTGGGTGGCAGCCCCAGGGGCCACAAGTTCAGTCCTGCTGCTGTATTGCTTCTTGCCTCGTTTCCTGTCTTTGTCCCTTTTCCCATCTTCTTGTATGAGCTCTCCTCAAACTTCCTACAAATCTCTTAATCCTTCTTTTCCTTTTTCCATAGTGTGTAGGTATCCCCAAGACCACTCCCAGGTTCCGTGATCTGTTAGAAGGACTCACAGCTGTGATTTATTACAGTGAAAGGAGACAAGGTGAGATCAATGAAGGGAAGAGGTATACGGGGCAGAGTCCAGGCGGCACCAGGCTCAGGCTTTCTGGAGTGTTAATAGATGCCCAGTAGATGTACCTTAATTCCTCCAGCAACAAATTGTGACAACACATGTGATATGTCATCTATCAGGGGCGCTCACTTGAGCCTAGGGGCCTGGGGTTTTATCGGGGGTCAGTCACATAGGTAGCCTCTGCCTGGCAGGCACCCAAACTCCAGGCTTCCAGAAGGAAAGCAGATATTCAGCGTGAATCACATGGTTTGTACAAACAGCTCAGCACAGCGAGCCATTCATCATCTCAGGACTGGAGAGAGCCCTCCTGAAACCCATGTTGCCCAGTGCTAGCCAAGGGCCGGTCTTTCTGAAGCACAGTCTCAGGCCTGCTATACTTGCTCTTTTCTGCACTGTCCACCCCCTCCATTCTTGGCCAAGGCATCTTTGCAGCAAAATTATTCTCATTAGGAGCACATGCAGCAGGATGAGACCAGCCTGCAGCACTGACCTCAGTCATGCCCTTTAGAAGTTCAGGACTCTGCCAGTTAAACAAAGCCCAGGAACCATAAAGGGCTGTTTTAGCAATCCAGGTGGCTTTCTTGTCAGGTTTTTACTGGTCCGAGGCATCAGATGAGGTTCAGCACAGCTCTGGACGGAATGTGAAATCTGACCCGAAGGCTTCCAAGGACTGAGGTGGTGCTAGAAAGTGCAACACACAAGAAGAGTACCCAGAGGGTGCACGTGGAACCCCTGGAAACCAAGAGCTGATGATCATTGGGGCACCCCATGCAGGACAGCCACTGGGCAGGCAGTACGGGTTCACAGGGCCCCCAGTGTGGGTCCCCATCATGGGGCTCCCTCCAAAGGCCTCCAGTTCCATCCAGTTAGTTCAATTCAGTCCTCAGATTCGGAGGGACTGCCCAAGGCTGGCAGTTACAAACGGTGGGCTTGTCTGTGACAGAGGTTCATCCACCCGCAAGTGGACAGCATCTGCAGGCGTTCTCCACGCGAAGTGTGGGAGCTGAGCTGCCGCTGCTGTCCCACGCTCAGAGCTGTCAGGTGTGAGTTAAAAGCTTCCAGCCACTCGGAAAGGTGCTCAGGGAGTTTTCCTTCAGAAAGAGGGGCAGCTTCCAGGGACAGTTTTGAAAAACAGGGCATTAATGCTGCCCTGAGCCTCCCTAGGTGCTGGGGTTTGGTTTTTTCCTCTGTTGTTTCAAACTCAGTGTGTCCCATATAGCAATCATAACCTTACATGTTAAAATCATCCCTTATTGTCATCCAAACCCTTCACCAGAAGGGTTGTATGCAAGAGGATCAAAAGCATTCTTACAGAAAAACATTTTTATACAACTGAACCAGAAAGATAATCCTGTTCAAGAATTGGTTGGGATGAAATTCAGAATCTTCAACACCTTTCAGAATGGGCTTACATAACTTCCCATCCTTTTCATCCTGATCTTTTATCCTGTGAGCATCGATTTCTGGAGCAGATTTCTGGAGCAGGCTGCGTTTGATTATCAAACTGCCTCCTAAGGTGTGGGCCCAGGAGAGGGGAGGGGGAGGGGGAGGGGAAGGGAGCTGGGCCATTGGTGCGTCTGCTGAGCTGAGCTGACCTGGGAACAGCAGGGAGGCATCCCTGAGAGGGGCTTGAGAGCCCCATCTGTCAGGAGGGGACTGAGGGGTTACAGGCCCTGAGGTGTGCCCTCCCCATCTGGCAGCCGCCATCAGAATACCATCAGTCTCTGTATCAGAAGCACAGAGCCTATCAGGAGCTCCTTTTCAGAGGGTCCCATCTTGAACCTAAGCCCTTTCCTGTGGACCCTTGTATGCGACCCAGACAGTCCAGCCAGAATCCATGACATTCTCATTGTTTAGGGCCCTTTATCTACATGGGTCCCAGAGTTCCCAGAGCTCAGGTCCAGCTTTTCATTCAGCCCAGCTCCAGCTGAGGCTACAAAGACCCAGAGCAGAGAGTATCAGATTTCAACTCAGAGTTAGGCTCAGGCCCTTAGAATCAGTGAATTCAGGACTCCAAAAAGGCCAATAGCATTTCTTTGGCAGCAGAAAAGTCTGACACTGGTGGACCAAAGGGCTGGGTTCCAAGCCCAGTGATAAGCCAGTCTTTCCTAAGCACTTTCTGTCTTATTCTTAGAGTCCAAGCTGATACACTCAGAATTTGCACAGCGGACAAGAAAATCATCAGCCTGTTAGGGTCAGCGTTTACAAAATCTGATATGATTACAGGTGGGCATTAGCTACTAAAGACTGCTTTTTAAATCTCCGAAGTGTGTTTTCTACTGGTGAGTGCTTCTCTTTTCATATCAATTCCCTTTTCCCAGTGAAGCCAAGGACAACCATCAGTTAGATCCCTTAAACTATAACTTGCGTAGTAAATAATATCCTGTAACCTGCCTTCATTGATTAAGCTCGCCTTAATTGTTCTCTCAAATGCATCTCCTCCAAGCTTCATGAAACTTAGACAATATATCACAAGACTCCTTTAACCAACCCCTATAGATAACACCTCTGATGTGTGGGTCGCTATAGAATTGGTTGCTTAAAAGTTGTTTTCCAGGAACATGGAGCTAGTCTTGTCCAGTTCAAACCAGTAGAGACCACTGACCATTTAACTGGGCCTGTGCGAGTGTCCAGTGGATGACCTTTTGACATCAGAGGCCAAAAACTCCACCCTCAGATCATGCTAGCCACCATTTTCTGAATACACATCCGATGAAGGAGCACACAAGCCAGATATGCCTGCACAGAACACCGCTTACTTCACCTTTTCTTGCCTCCAGTCGTCTGTCCCCACACCTCACACCACCCTGCTTCTTTATTCCATGAATATCCCAGCCCCTCGGATTTGAGACTTGTTCTCCCATGTCATTGCTTGGCCGCCTGGTGAATAAACCCTTTCTCCACTGCAAACCTCGGCGTCTCAGCGTTTGGCTTGCACTGGGCATTGGGCAAATGGACCCAGTTTTGGCATGCCAGAGGCTCCAATAGGCAAAACTCATAGTGAAAATCATCAGTATGGAGACTTATTCTGCTTAATATCCAAAGGGTTTAAATTCTAATTTACTCATCAGTGGCAAAAAAGCAAGGAAGTTATGTTTAATAGTTTTTATTTTTTAAATTTTTTTGCAGTTTCCCTGATTGGGATGATCCCTCTAGCATTTGTGAAATTACAAGGATAACACTTTTCTTCAATTTTTGCCATACATGCAAATGCCCTAGCCACAAAATAAAAGCCATTTAAAATATTTCCTCTTCCTTTTTTTTTTTCATTTTTCAAATTTACTCAAATCCCATGCAGTAAATTCAGCATTTACATGGTTAAAATTACAGCTGCCAGGAAATCTTGGCTGGAATGCCAGGGGGATATGGGCCTGAAGAATTGGCTGCATTGCCTCCTCCTTTATTTTTTCTCTAGTTGGTCTAAAGCTTTACTCCTGGGAACCAATTTGCCCTCCCCCTTAGAGGAAAGAACATTACAAATGTCAACCTCTGTAGCCCGCACGAGCTCCTCTTTTGGAAGAGTTGGGCTCTGGAGGAGAGGACGAAAGCAAAGGCATCTCTCAGGCTGGATTTCCCCTCTCACTCTAGCCAGCAAGTAGCCAGGGCAGCTGCAAGCCTGTCCTTCTGGAGTTGAGCTCTCATTTTCAAATTCTATGGGTAACTTTTCCCTCTCACAAGAGGCAGCAGCCAAACCGCTGTTTTATGCCAACCCTGTCTCCAGAGCCATCCTTACACCAAGTGTTCAGCATCTCCTGCCCCTTCGTCCTTCGTTTTCCCAAACAGTCCTTTCACTGTATTTCAGGATCAGGGTCCTTCTAGGGAAGCCCACTTCTGGCCCTGCATTGGAGTCCCCCAGAACACCCACAGGTTCATTGATTCCTTAGCAGGACTCACAGGACTCAGCATATGGTTGTACTCACAGCTAAGGTTTATTACAGTGGAAGGACACAAAGCAAAATCAGCAAAGGGAAGAGGTGCATGGGGTGAAGCCCAGAGGAAACCAGGCCCAAGCTCCCAAGAGTCCTCTCCCAGTGGACACATTTAATTCTTCCAACAATGAATTGTGATAGCAGGTATGTAATCTTGCTTACCAGGGATGCCTGCCTGACCTCAGGGGCCCAGGGCTTTTAGTAGAGGTAGGTTACATAGGCACCCTCTGCCTAGCATGCACCAGAATTCCATACTCCCAGAAGGAAAGCAAAACCACATGGTTCCTACCAACAGTTTAGCACAGCAAGCCACTCTTTTCATTTAAAGAATGATAAAAACCTTCCCAAAATCTAGGTTCCCAGACTTATTGTCATATAATAATGTGAATAAAATAATTTTCACAGAGTGAACACATTTGTGTAACCACCAGGTAAATCAAGAAAAAAAATTACAAGAATCCCCAAAGTCCCACTTCTGTCCTCTTCTGGTCATTAATCCATCTCCCCAAGGGTAGCCACTATTGTGACTTCTAACACCATAATTTGTTCTGTCTGTCCTTGAACTTCATATGAATGGAATCATGTGGCATGTATGCTTTTGTGTCTTGCTTTTTTCTTATCATGACATGTGAAATTCTCCCATGATGTTGTGCATACGTTGCTCATTTTAATTGTTGTGTAGTATTCTTTTTGTGTAAATAAACAACAATTTGTTTATCCATTCTGATGTTGATGGAAATCTGGGTTGTTTCCAGTCTTTGCTATGAACATTCTAGTGCATATCTTTGGTGAGCATACGAATACAATTCTGTTGGTACACATCTGGGAGTGGAATTGCTGAGTCATGGGGTATGAATATGTTCATTTTACTCAATGCCCCCACACATTATTCCAAAGTAGTTCTGTTTTACACACCCACGAGCACACCCATGCGTTTTATTTGTTGCACATCCTTGTTAACATTTTCTATTATCTGTCCTTTTCATTTTAGCCATTCTGTTGGGTGAGGTTGGTATTATTACATTGTGGTTTTAGTTTGTATTTCCTGATGACTAATGAAATTGAGCACTTTTTTAATGCTTATTTGCCACTTGGATATCGTCTTTTATGAAGGGTTGGTTCAAGTCTTTTCCCCCCCTCTCTGTTGGGTTGTTTCCCTTCCAGTTTTTGCCATTTTAAAAGCAGATCAAAAAGGCAGACAAGGGAAACAGGGATGGGGAAAAACTGATTTAAGGTCACTGCTGCATATCAGACACTGTGTAGACTTATGTCATTTACTCTGTGTGACAGTCCTGCTAAATCAATATCATATCTTTTACAGATCCATTCACATTTCAAAAGAAATGAAGTGCCTACCATATTGCCCAGCACAATCCTTGGTGCTGGAGATACAACGAAGATAAAAATCAAGATGGTCCCTCCTATGGCACTTGCTGTGGGGGATAGTCAGGTAAAAGGCAGTTACAGTGCATCCTGTGGTTATAATAGAAGAAGCTCAGAGTTCTGTAGGAGCACTTAGATGGGTCCTAACTCAGACCTGGGGAAGGCAGGACTTCCTGAAGGAACTAAAAGGACCTGGGTGATCAGGCACAGGATATGGGGATGGAGATGGTGGGTCGGGAAGATGAGAAACAAGGACAGAGAGGTAGGTAGACAGCAGACCCTGGGGAGCCTGGTAAGAAGTTTGGACTTATCCTGAGATTGGTAGGAAGGTTTTCATTGGTGGAATGACAGCATGAGATGTCCCAGTTCTGAATAAGACTTGGCTAGAAGTGAGGTCACTTATGACCATGATCCAGAGCAGCAGGAACAGCAGCCTGAATGGGAAAGTATTGGGGGAAAGAAAGAAATGGAAGAGTTAAAGAAATCAGTGTAGGAATCAGCACGACTCGATGATTGATGTGCTGTTAGAGAAATCCAGCGTGGCTCTCAGGATTTGTCTTGGGCAGCACTGATGTTACACTGCACCATCGACTCAGTTGCCCAGAGGAGAGAAGTGAAGTTCACAGAAGCAACTTGTCCAAAGTCAATCAGCTCATAAATGGTACAGCTGGGACTCAAACCCATCCCTGCTTGACAACTTCCTAATTCTATTGATTTCAGAATTTTCCTATTCAAGATTGTCTGGAACAGGAGTGCACATGCATAGAGGAAAGGCCATGCAAGGATTCAGCAAGAAGGCAGCCGTCTGTAAGCCAAGGAGACAGGCCTCACAGACGCAAACCATTCTCTGTGATCTAGGACTGTGAGAAAGAACCAAGATGGTGGAGTAGAAGGATGTGCTCTCACTCCCTCTTGAGAGAACACCAGAATCGCAACTAGCTGCTGGACAATCATTGACAGGAAGACACTGGAACTCACCAAAAAAGACACCCCACATCCAAAGACAAAGGAGAAGCCACAATCAGGCGGTAGGAGGGGCTCAATCACAATAAAATCAAATTCCATAACTGCTGGGTGGGTGACTCACAAATTGGAGAACACTTGTACCACAGAAGTCCATGCATTGGAGTGAAGGTTCTGAGCCCCATATCAGGTTCCCAACCTGGGCGTCTGGAAATGGGAGGAGGAATTCCTAGAGAATCAAACTTTGAAGGATAGTAGGATTTGATTGCAGGACGTCGACAGGACTGGAGGAAAACAGAGACTCCACTCTTGGAGGGCACACACAAAGTAGTGTGCGCATGGGGACCCAGGGGAATGAGCAGTGACCCCAGGGGAGACTGAACCAGACCTACCTGCTAGTGTTGGAGGGTCTCCTGCAGAGGCAGTGTGTGGCTGTAGCTCACTGGGGACAAGGACACTGGCAGCAGAAGTTCTGGGAAGTACTCCTTGGCATGAGCCCTCCCAGAGTCCACCATTGGGCCCACCAAAGAGCCCAGGTAGGCTCCAGTGTTGGATTGCCTCAGGCCAAACAAACAACAGGGAGGGAAGTCAGCCCCACCCATCAGCAGTCAAGTGGATTAAAGTTTTACTGAGCTCTGCCCACCAGAGCAACAGTCAGCTCTACCCACCACCAGTCCCTCCCATCAGGAAACTTCCACAAGACCCTTACATAGCCTCATCCACCAGAGGGCAGACAGCAGAAGCAAGAAGAACTACAATCCTGCAGTCTGTGGAACAAAAACCACATTCACAGAAAGATAGACAAGATGAAAAGGCAGAGGGCTATGTACCAGATAAAGGAACAAGATAAGACCCCAGAAAAACAACTAAATGAAACGGAGATAGGCAATCTTCCAGAAAGAGAATTCAGAATAATGATACTGAAGGTGATCCACGACCTTGGAAAAAGAATGGAAGCAAAGCTCGAGAAGATGCAAAAAATGTTTAACTAAGATATAGAAGAATTAAAGAACAAACAAACAGATGAACAATACAATAACTGAAATGAAAACTACACTAGAAGGAATCAATAGCAGAATAACAGAGGCAGAAGAACGGATAAGTGACCTGCAACACAGAATGGTGGAATTCACTGCTGTGGAAGAGACTAAAGAAAAAAGAATGAAAAGAAATGAAGACAGCCTAAGAGACCTCTGGGACAACATTAAACACAACAAGATTGGCATTATAGGGGTCCCAGAAGGAGAAGAGAGAGAGAAAGGACCAGAGAAAATATTTGAAGAGATTATAGTCGAAAATTCCCTCACATGGGAAAGGAAATAGCTACCCAAGTCCAGGAAGCACAGAGAGTCCCATACAGGATAAACCCAAGGAGAAACACACTGAGAAACATAGTAATCAAATTGGCAAAAGTTAAAGACAAAGAAAAATTATTCAAAGCAGGAAGGGAAAAATGACAATTAACATACAAGGGAACTCCCATAAGGTTAACAACTGATTTCTAGCAGAAACTCTACAAGCCAGGAGGGAGTGGCATGATATGCTTAAAGTGATGAAAGAGGAAGAAGCTACAACCAAGATTACTCTACCCGCCAAGGATCTCATTCAGATTCAACGGAGAAATCAAAAGCTTTACAGACAAGCAAAAGCTAAGAGAATTCAGCACCACCAAAGCAGCTCTACAACAAATGCTAAACGAACTTCTGTAAGTGGGAAACACAAGAGGAGAAAAGGACCTACAAAAGCAAACCCAAAACAGTTAAAATGGTCATAGGAACATACATATTGATAATTACCTTAAACGTGAATGGATTAAATGCTCCAACCAAAAGACACAGGCTTGTTGTATGGATACAAAAACAAGACCCATATATATGCTGTCTACAAGAGACCCACTTCAGACCTAGGGACACATATAGACTGAAACTGAGAGAATGGAAAAAGATATTCCATGCAAATGGAAATAAAAATAAAGCTGGAGTAGCAATATTCATATCAGAGAAAATAGACTTTAAAATAAAGAATGTTACAAGAGACAACGAAGGACACTACATAACGATCAAGGGATCAATCCAAGAAGAAGACACAACAATTATAAAAAATATATGCACCCAACACAGGAGCACCTCAATACATAAGGCAACTGCTAACAGGTGTAAAAGAAGAAATCAACAGTAACACAATAATAGTGGGGGACTCTAGCACCTCACTTACACCAATGGACAGATCATCCAAAATGAAAATAAATAAAGAAACAGAACCTTTAAATGACACAATAGACGAGATAGATTTAATTGATATTTATAGGACATTCCATCCAAAAACAGAAGGTTACACTTTCTTCTCAGGTGTGCACAGAACATTCTCCAGGATAGATCACATCTTGGGTCACAAATCGGCCACAGAAAATTTAAGAAAATTGAAATCATATCAAGCATCTTTTCTGACCACAACGCTATGAGATTAGAAATGAATTACAGGGGAAAAAAACGTAAAAAACACAAACACATGGAGGCTAAACAATACGTTACTAAATAACCAAGAGATCACTGAAAAAATCAAAGAGGAAATCAAAACATACCTAGAGACAAATGACAATGAAAACACGATGATCCAAAACCTATGGGATGCAGCAAAAGCAGTTCTAAGAGGGAAGTTTATAGCTATACAAGCCTACCTCAAGAAACAAGAAAAATCTCAAATAAAAAATCTAACCTTACACCTAAAGGAACTAGAGAAAGAAGAACAAACAAAACCCAAAGTTAGCAGAAGAAAAGGAATCATAAAGATTGGAGTAGAAATACATGAAATAAAAACAAAGAAAACAGTAGCAAAGATCAATAAAACTAAAAGCTGGTTCTTTGAGAAGATAAACAAAATTGATAAACCATTAGCCAGACTCATCAAGAAAGAGAGGGAGATGACTCAAATCAATAAAATTAAAAATGAAAAAGGAAAGAGAGAGTGGCATGGACATATATACACTACTAAATGTAACATAGATAGCTAGTGGGAAGAAGCAGCATAGCACAGGGAGATCAGCTCGGTGCTTTGTGACCACCTAGAGGGGTGGATAGAGCAGGTGGAGGGAGGGAGATTCAAGAGGGAAGAGATGGGGACATATGTATATGTATAACTTATTCACTTTGTTATCAAGCAGAAACTAACACATCATTGTAAGGCAATTATACTCTAATAAAGATGTTAAAAAAAAAGAAAAAGGAGAAGTTACAACAGACACCACAGAAATACAAAGCATCCTAAGAGACTACTACAAGCAATTCTATGCCAATAAAATGGACAACCTGGAAGAAATGGACAAATTCCTGGAAAGGTATAACCTTCCAAGACTGAACCAGGAAGAAATAAAAAATATGAACAGACCAATCACAAGTAATGAAATTGAAACTGTGATTAAAAATCTTCCAACAAACAAAGTCCAGGACCAGATGGCTTCACAGGTGAATTCTATCAAACATTTCGAGAAGAACTAACACCCATCCTTCTGAAACTCTTCCAAAGAATTGCGGAGGAAGGAACACTCCCAAACTCATTCTATGAGGCCACCATGACCCTGATACCAAAACCAGACAAAGATACTACAAAAAAAGAAAATTACAGACCAATATCATTGATGAATATAGATGCAAAAATCCTCAACAAAATACTAGCAAACAGAATCCAGCAACACATTAAAAGGATCATACACCATGATCAAGTGGAATTTATCCCAGGGATGCAAGCATTCTTTTACATATGTAAATCAATTAATGTGATAAACTATATTAAAAAATAGAAGAATAAAAACCATATGATCGGGCCTCCCTGGTGGTGCAGTGGTTGAGAGTCCGCCTGCCGATGCAGGGGATACGGGTTCGTGCCCCGGTCTGGGAGGATCCCATATGCCGCGGAGCGGCTGGGCCCGTGAGCCATGGCCGCTGGGCCTGCGCGTCCGGAGCCTGTGCTCCGCAACGGGAGAGGCCACAAGAGTGAGAGGCCCGCATACCGCAAAAAGAAAAAAAAAAAAAAAAAACCATATGATCATCTCACTAGATGCAGAAAAAGCTTTTGACAAAATTCAACACCCATTTATGATAAAAACTCTCCAGAAAGTGGACATAGAGGGAAACTACCTCAACATAATAAAGGCCATATATGACAAACCCACAGCAAACATCATTCTCAAGGGTGAGCAACTGAAAGCATTTCCTCTAAGATCAGGAACAAGACAAGGATATCCACTCTCACCACTATTATTCAACATAGTTTTGGAAGTCCTAGCCACGGCAATCAGAGAAGAAAAAGAAATAAAAAGAATACAAATTGGAAAAGAAGAAGTAAAACTGTCGCTGTTTGCAGATGACATGATATTATACATAGAGAAGCCTAAATATGCCACCAGAAAACTACTAGAGCTAATCAATGAATTTGGTAAAGTTGCAGGATACAAAATTAATGCACAGAAATCTCTTGCATTCCTGTACATTAATGATGAACTATCTGAAAGAGAAATTAAGGAAACACTCCCACTTACCATTGCAACAAAAAGAATAAAATACCTAGGAGTAAACCTACCTAGGGAGGCAGATGACCTGTATACAGAAAACTATAAGACACTGATAAAAGAAATTAAAGATGATATGAACAGGTGGAGAGATATACCATGTTCTTGGATTGGAAGAATCAATATTGTGAAAAGGACTATACTACCCAAAGCAATCTACAGATACAGTGCAATCCCTATAAAATTACCAATGGCGTTTTTTACAGAACTAGAACAAAAAATCTTAAAATTTGTATGGAAACACAAAAGACCCCGAATAGCCAAAGCAGTCCTGAGGGAAAAAAATGGAGCTAGAGGAATCAGACTCCCTGACTTCAGACTATACTACAAAGCTACAGTAATCTAAACAATATGGTCCTGACACAAAAACAGAAACATAGATCAATGGAACAAGATAGAAAGTCCAGAGATAAACCCACACACCTATGGTCAACTAATCTATGACAAAGGAGACAAGGATATACAATGGAGAAAAGACAGTCTCTTCAATAAGTGGTGCTGGGAAACCTGGACAGCTACATGTAAAAGAATAAAATTAGAACACTTCCTACACCATACACAAAAATAAACTCAAAATGGATTAGAGACCTAAATGTAAGTCCAGACACTATAAAACTCTTAGAGGAAAACATAGGAAGAACACTCTTTGACATAAATCACAGAAAGATCTTTCTTGATCCACCTCCTAGAGTAATGGAAATAAAAACAAAAATAAACAAATGGGACCTAATGAAACTTAAAAGCTTTTACACAGCAAAGGAAACCATAAACAAGATGAACAGACAACACTCAGAATGAGAGAAAATATTTGCAAACGAGTCAACGGACAAAGGATTAATCTCCAAAATATATAAACAGCTCATGCAGCTCAATATTAAAAAGAAAAACAACCCAATCCAAAAATGGGCAGAAGACCTAAATAGACATTTCTCCAAAGAAGACATACAGATGGCCAAGAAGCACATGAAAAGCTGCTCAACATCACTAATTATTAGCGAAATGCAAATCAAAGCTACAATGAGGTATCACCTCACACCAGTTAGAATGGGCATCATCAGAAAATCTACAAACAACAAATGCTGGAGAGGGTGTGGTGAAAAGGGAACCCTCTTGCACTATTGGTGGGAATGTAAATTGATACAGTCACTATGGAGAACAGTATGGAGGTTCCTTAAAAAACTAAAAATAGGGCTTCCCTGGTGGCGCAGTGGTTGAGAGTCTGCCTGCCGATGCAGGGGACAGGGGTTCGAGCCCTGGTCTGGGAAGATCCCACATGCCGCGGAGTGGTTAGGCCCGTGAGCCATGGCCGCTGAGTCTGCGTGTCCAGAGCCTGTGCTCCGCAACGGGAGAGGCCACAACAGTGAGAGGCCCATGTACCACACACACACACAAAAAAAAAACAAAAAAAAAACACCTAAAAATAGAATTACCATGTGATCCAGCAATTCCACTACTGAGCACATACCCAGAGAAAACCATAATTTCAAAAGACACATGCACCCCAATGTTCATTGCAGCACTATGTACAATAGCCAGGTCATGGAAGCAACCTAAATGCCCATCGACAGATGAATGGATAAAGAAGATGGGGTACATATATACAATGGAATATTACTCAGCCATAAAAAGGAATGAAATTGGGTCATTTGTAGAGACGTGGAGGGATCTAGAGACTGTCATACAGAGTGAAGTATGTCCGAAAGAGAAAAACAAATATCGTATATTAACACATTTATGTGGAATCTAGAAAAATGGTACAGATGAACTGGTTTGTAGGGCAGAAATTTAGACAGATGTAGAAAACAATCATATGGACACCAAGGGGGGAAAGTGGTGCGGGGTGGGGGGTGGGGGTGTGATGAATTGGCCGATTGGGATTGACATGTATACACTGATGTGTATAAAGTTGATGACTAATAAGGACCTGCTGTATAAAAAAATAAATATAATAAAATAAAATAAAAATAAGGTTGTCTGGACAACAGCCATGAACAGCTTTGGCCAAAGCACAGAGTTCCTTTGAAAGAAATATTAAGAACCTCTCCCACCCAATCCCCTGGTGCAGAGGGCTAGTTGCTATACCAAAATTCAGCCTGGGTGATGGAAGTATCAGTAACCTGGGTTGGGAGACCTGAGTTCAGTTTCTGGTCCTGCCACATCCCCTACCTTCTCTGGGTCACAGTTTCCCAATCTAAGAATTAATGGGCTGGGCCAGTTGACCTCTAACAGCCATCTCAGTATCATCTTCTAAGATTCTACATGTCTAGGGAGCAGGGAATGTACTTAAACATGTAGGGTTATAAACTAGAGGCATTCTGGAGACCATTTAGTTTGACTTTCTAAATGATATGTTATCCTCCTCTAATGGGGTTCCAGCTGTGACCCATGTACGTTGGGGCATGCACAGACCCATGGCACATTGATCAAGCCAGAATTTGTGAGTGGAGCTGCAGAGAGGAATCTTTGAACACTCTCTAGGAATCAGTGTGTAATGAGGAATGAGAGCTGCTGTTCTAGAGGATGCTGGGAAATCACCAAGGTATGTGTCACCCACAGGAAGCCAGTGGGAAAGTCGGGGACCTCCACGGAAGAGAAATCAGCCCTGTGAAGAGTCAGGCATTCAAGTTCAGGGAGGGAAGTGAATGTATGGCTGAGAGTTAATCCTGACTCAGCTCTAAAATGTGTTCCTGGTGCCACAGAAAAAGAGTACATAGGGAAAATGAAGCAAGGGTTCAAGCCCTTGAAGACTTAAATATATGACATGACACTGTAAAACTCCCAGAGGAGAATATAGGCAAAACATTGTCTGACATAATTCGTACCAGTGTCTTCTTAGATCACTCTCCCAAGGCAATAGAAATAAAAGCAAAACTAAACAAATGAAACCTAATAAAGCTTACAAGATTTTGTACAGCAAAGGAAACCATAAACAAAAGGAAAAGACAACATACGGACTGGGAGAAAATATTTGCAAATGATACAACCAACAAGGGCTTAATTTCCAAAATATACAAACTGCTCATACAACTCAACAACAAAAAACAAACAACCTAATCGAAAAATGAGAAGACCTAAATAGACATTTCTCCGAAGAAGAAGGCATTCAGATGGCCAACACGCTCATGAAAAGATGCTCAACATCTCTAATTATTAGAGAAATGCAAATCAACACTACAATGATGTACCACCTTATACCGGTCAGAATGGCCATTATTAAAAAATCTACAAATAACAAATGCTGGAGAGGTGTGGAGAAAAGGGAACCCTCCTACACTGTTGGTAGGAATGTAAATTAGTGCAGCCACAATGGAGAACATTATGAGAGGTTCCTCAAAAAACTAAAAATAGAGTTGCCATATGATCCAGCAATCCCACTCCTGGGCATATATCCAGACAAAACCATAATTCAAAAAGAGTCATGTACCAAAATATTCTTTGCAGTTCTATTTACAATAGCCTGGACATGGAAGCAACTTAAGTGTCCGTCAACAGATGAATGGATAAAGAAGATGTGGCACATATATACAATGGAATATTACTCAGCCATAAAAAGGAATGAAACAGTTATTTGTAGTGAGGTGGATGGACATAGAAACTGTCATACAGAGTGAAGTAATTCAGAAAGAGAAAAACAAATACCGTATGCTAACACATGTATATGGAATCTAAAAAAAAAAGATGGTCAGAGGAGCCTGGGGGCAAGACGGGAATAAAGATGCAGACCTACTAGAGAATGGACTTGAGGATGTGGGAGGGGGAAGGGTAGGTTGGGACAAAGTGAGAGAGTGACATGGACTTATATACACTACCAAATGTAAAATAGATAGCTAGTGGGAAGCAGCCATGTAGCACAGCGAGATCAGCTCCATGCTTTTTGACCACCTAGATGGGTGGGATAGGGAGGGTGGGAGGGAGGGAGATGCAAGAGGGAAGAGATATGGGGACATATGTATATGTATAACTGATTCACTCTGTTATAAAGCAGAAACTAACACACCATTTTAAAGCAATTATACTCTAATAAGGATGTCAAAAAAACCCCCAAAACCCCCAAAAAACCTAAAAAATATACGTGCACCCCTATGTTCATAGCAGCACTGTTCACAGTAGCCAAGACATGGAAACAACCTAAATGTCCATCAATAGATGAATGGATAAAGAAGATGTGGTACATATATACAATGGAATACTACTCAGCCATAAAAAAGAATGAAATAATGCCATTTGCAGCAACATGGATGCAACTAGAGATTATCATACTAAGTGAAGTCAGAAAGACAAATACCATATGATATCACTTATATGTGGAATCTAAAATATGACACAAATGAACCTATCTACAAAACAGAAACAGATTCACAGACATAGAGAACAGACTTGTGGTTGCCAAGAGGGAGGGATGGGGAGGGTTGCATTGGGAGTTTGGGGTTAGCAGATGCAAACTATTATATATGGGATGGATAAACAACAAGGTCCTGCTGTATAGCACAGGGAACTATATTTAATATCCTGTGATAAACAATAATGGAAAAGAATATAAAAACAATGTATATATGTATATAACTGAATCACTTTGCTGTACAGCAGAAATTAACACAACATTGTATATCCACTATTCTTCAATAAAGTAAATTTAAAAAAAAATTCAAGCCTTTTGCCCAGTTGCTCCTCTTCCTCAATCCCTTCAGAGCACCTTCCCAGCTCTCTGCTCCCGCAACATCAGCATGAGTATTGTTGCTTTCATCAGGCTCAGAGGGTGAAGGGACTTGCTACAATCCCACAAGAGAAGACAGAAAATACCCTGAGTTGTTCAGAGTAAAGCAAGATTATGTCTGGTCAAGAGATGGGGGGAGACTTTGTGAAAGCAGCACCTTAAATTTCATCAGTAAGAATCTGTCAACAAACATGTATGCATACCCACTCTGCCAGGCTCCATACCTCCTCTGAGTTGCAAACAGGAAGGATGCAGACTTGGACCATTACCCTGCAGATCAGAGGAGGTGACAGACAAGAAACATGCAATAACAGTGTAGTGTGAGAGGCTCTGGAAGCCCAGAGGAGGGCTATTAAAGCTCAAGCCAGACATTCCAGGAAGGCTTCCTGGAGGAGCTGGCGGTTGAGCTGACTTTTTTTTTTTTTGCGGTACACGGGCCTCTCACTTCTGTGGCCTCTCCTGTTGTGGAGCACAGGCTCCGGATGCACAGGCTCAGTGGCCATGGCTCACGGGCCCAGCCACTCCGCGACATGTGGGATCTTCCCGGACCGGGGCATGAACCCGTGTTCCCTGCATCGGCAGGCGGACTCCCAACCACTGCGCTACCAGGGAAGCCCCTGAGCTGACTTTTGAAAGACAGGTTTGAATTATCCAGGTAGAAAGGGGTGTGTGTATGTGTAAGGGAGGTATTGATGTCATTACAGTGTTTTGTATGGTCCAAAGCCCTTATTCACCCATTATTTTATTCAGTGTTGATATGATACTGGTTGGGACATTCACAGATGGGAGTTTTTTTGGACCTTCTGACCCTCGAGGGACTAGGATGGGAGGCTACCCTCATCATTACAGTAGGAGAATCAGAGGCCCTCACTTGACAAATACACTGATTATGGAAAGAATCTTCTCTGGTGCTGGGACTCTATCCATGATCCCCCTCAGTCTCTCTAGTAACATGTGAAATGGGTGGAATTTTCTCTACTTTATCAAGGAAGAAACCAAGGCTTAGAGAGCCTGACTTTTTCCATCGACACTTGTGTACTTAATGACTAAGCAAGAGCTCAGCATCTTTAAACACTTTCTGGATTAAGGTGAAGACTACATTAACAAATAGTCCTCCTGAAGCAGTGTTTTCTTTTACCGCATCTGCCTGCTATACACAGGAGGAATTATGATGATGCTGATGATGTACCTCACCCACTCCCTGTTTAATCCTGGTTGTTCAGCTATCATAACCCAGCAATATTAATGACAATGAGATTGTTTTAGTTTGGCTACGGATAATTAAAATCATGCCATTTTTGTGAGCTTCTCCCATGATTACTTAACTCATGTCACAGCAGAGCTGATGATGTCCAGGGCTTAAGCACAATGTCAGCTTGATCCTTCTAGTTGTATTTCAAACAGTGATGCAGAGAGGTGGGTACAGAACTTTGCCAGAGCACCCTAAGATTTCCAGGAAGTGCTAGTAGATTCCAACACATACAGTAGCTCCCAGGTATAGGGGTCTATGTGTTCAAGATAATTTATTACCAGTGAATCACAGTAGAATGTGGAGATTGTGAAGGGCATGTTGTAGTTCAGAATATTGTTTTGATATTCAGCTTTTTAAAAAATTAGTTTTAAAAGTTCCCTTGTAACTAAAATAGAGGTTGCTCTACTATGAGGAGAAAAACCATAGCTGCAAATTTTAGATGAGTAGGAAAACTACCATTTAATTCTGGAGAGGGGAGGGAGACTTTATTTATTTATTTATTTATTTATTTATTTATTTATTTATTTATTTATTTTAGAAAGTAATGTGTAATTTACGTACAGTGCAATACATCCTTCTTAGTAAACATTTCCCCAAGTTTTGACAAATGCCTACAGCCACATAACCACCACCACAATGCAGGTATAGAACAGTTCCCTCACCCCTCAGATTTTCTCCTGGCTCTTTATAGCCAAACCCTCCCACCACTCTTAGCCCCGACAACCACTGATCTGTTTTCTCTCCCTATAGTTTTGTGTGTGTGTGTGTGGTTCTTTTTTTTTTTTTTAACATCTTTATTGGATTATAATTGCTTTACCATGTTGTGTTAGTTTCTTTTGTACCACAAAAGAAACTTTTGTACCACATATGTATACATTTATCCCCTCCCTCTTGAGCCTCCTTCCCACCCTCACCTTCCCACCCCTCTAGGTCATCCCAAAGCACGGAGCTGATCTCCTTGTGCTATGCAGCAGCTCCCTATAGTTTTGCCTTTTCCGTTACTCATCATAATGGGATTACACAGATGTAGCCTTTGAGAGAATTTTCACTGCATACTTTTTCATATCTCGTTAATTTTGTGCCATGTGTATGTATATATTACCTATTCAAAAAATAGATACTATTTTTGGAAGGTAAGAATCATATTTCTAAATAATCCATGTTAAAGAGGAAAGCCAATGAAAATTATAAAATACTTAGGGCTGAATAATATGAAAGTATTAATGAAAGCATTAATTAAATAGGTTTTTTTTATTATCACACACAATGGAAGTAATCAAAACACATGGATGCAACAAAAGTGTTACCTGGAGGAAAATTCATAACCTTAAGTGCACTCATCAGAAAAAAATTTTTTTTTAATATTTAATTTATTTATTTTGGCTGCATCGCATCTAGGTGGGGCACATGGGACCTTCACTGTGGCATGCGGGATCTTTTCATTGTGGCACACTGGCTTCTGTCTAGCTGTGGTGCTCGGGCTCCAGAGCTCTAGAGCACGCGGTTTTAGTTGCTCCGCGGCATGTGGGATCTTAGTTCCCCCACCAGGGATTGAACCTGCATCCCCTACATTGGAAGGAAGATTTTTAACCACTGGACCACCAGGGAAGTCCCCCCCAAATTTTTTTAAAGAACCTAAACCTATTTTAAGAGTCAGAGGGAAAAAAAAGATAAACCCAAAGAAACTAGAATATAAATAAGATAATTATTGAGTAATTAATGAGTAAAGACAAAAACTAAATGGCAATAATAAAAATACATATGATTTGTATATTGATGCACAAACCAACTGAGGGTGGTGGAATGAACATTGGACTTAACACCTTTGAGCCTCAGTTTCCTCACTTCTCTGATGGAGATAGTAATACCAGCCTCTGTCCAGCAGTTGGTAGGACTTCTGCCAGTAAGGATTTATTTGGCCTTGATAGCACTTCCTTTTCCATGTGCATCGACATAAAAGACCATTACAATGATGATTATCGTGTGCCATTAGGGAAGTTTCTCATCAAGATATTACTTCTGTGTTCCCTTACCTGAATTTCTTTCTTCTCTCCTACCTCTTAAATCTTTCCTTTCCTCCTCTGCTATTGACCTATGCTAGCGAGGCACTCAGAAGAGGGACATTGGGGCCTCTGAGCCTTCGGTCAGGCCAGTGGGAGCTCACACCCTGGATTCTGGACCCACTGAGATACAAGCTAAAGCCCTGTATTCGGAGGCCAGGGTTTCCAACCACATCTACCACCTCCTAGCTGTGTGGTCATAAGCTAACCTCTTAATTGCTTTGAGTTTTGTGTCTGTATCTATTAAACGGGATCATAATAATGCCCATACTATAGGACTGTTACAAGAATCAAATGAGATGATACATGTGAAAATATTCTATAAATTGCAAAGCGCTATAAAAATGTCAGTTATTATGGCAATTATTGTTATTAAACTTGTTCACCAAGAGTATACCCCAAAAATACTTCCTCCATTCAAATATGACTTCTGTGCCTGTGACAGTTGGATTGGAATGGTAGTTCTTCAGAAGCCAGATTAGATGTCTGCCTTCCTGGGTTAGCTGGCCAGCCACCCAACAATACTTCAATGGATTTCCCAGCTTTTCAGGTATGTGGTTAAAGAGACTGCAATGGAAACTTTAGGGAAAGGGTTAAGGTGGAGAAAAGGAGGAATTTTGTTGCTGTTGTGGTGAAGAACGTTAATTACTCTCACCTTTATTTCCTAGGTTCTCAGATAGCCTGAACAAAGGAGCTTTTACTGAAAGGTTAACAACTCATATATAATTCTTTTCTGTTAATTTTTAAAGCTTTTTTCTTTTTTTACACAACATAGTGATTGATATTTTTATACATTACAAAATAATCGCCATGATAAATCTAGTAGTTACCATCTCTCACCATGCAAAGTTACTACAATATTATTGACTATATTCCCTGTGCTGTACGTTACATCCCTGTGGCTTATTTATTTTATAACTGGAAGGTTGTATCTCTTAAGTTCGCTCACCTATTTTATTCATCTCCCCCAACCCTCCAATATATAATTCTTTTTCTACAGCTTCTATAGACTAGATTGCAGTGCTGTTCAATAGAATTGTAACGCAAGCCACAAAGGAAAGCCATACATGGAATTTAAAGTTTTCCAGTAGCCATATTAAAAAAGAAACAAATGTGATTGATTTTAATAATATTTTATTTAACCCAGTGTATCCAAACTATTATTGGTTGAACATAATTGGTTGAACAATATAAAAAAATTAGTAGTGAGATATTTTACAGTCTTCTTTCACACTAATCCTTCAAAATTTGAGGTTCATTTATAGCCCATCTATTTGGACCTGCCACATTTCAAGTGCTCAGTAATCACATGTGACTTGTGGCTGTTATATTGGACAGTGAGGACTAGAGCTTAGTTAGGCTTGAGGAAAGTAGCCTCACTTCTGAAGGGTAGAAAATATGGTAGGAATCTAAAATTTTCTTGTAGAGCACAGTCAGGGGAGAAAAACGCATACCAGATTTGGGTTCATTCAGTCATTCGTTTATCAAGTATGTATTTATCTAGCACTTACTTTGTACCAAGCACTGTGGTCTTGGCTCTGCAGCCGATTCATTCAATGACTGTGGGCAAGTCATTTCTCTTCTCAGGGCCTCAGACTCCCTGTTCCACCTTTGAGAAAATTAAGATACCCATATAGGAAGGAGAGAAATGTTTGTACCAGCTGGAGGAAAATGTATCTGGAACTCATTAGGTTACTTGGTGGAGTTTTGAAAGGCCATCAGTACCAGTCACTTCCATTGATTGTTTGATGAACCTCTCACAATCCCTTTATTATTAATGTCAAAACTTAATCGACCCCATAGGAATTTACGGGAGGACTTAATCATATAACTCTTATCCATGGAAATGGTGATTTGTCATGTTGATGGTGTCACCCAGGACCCTGAATTCTTCACCAGTGTCTTATGGAGCACACCTTTAAGGAGTTCTAAGGAAGAACTAATAAAAACAAATCATAAATTCCTTTGTGACACCAAGTGCTTTAGAAATGCTAAGTAGAACGTGTCTGGGGGGATGTTGCAAGTAGAATGTCTGTCGGTCAGAACTGTCATCAAGGCTTGGAAATAAAGTCACATTCATTAGCTTGTAGGTGGCTATGACTTAGAATGACTGTAGCTTAAATAGAAAAAGGAAATAGAGCTGCACTTTGTGGTAACAGGGTGGCATCAGCCAAACAGCTGGGCTACCAGGTGAAATCAGTTTTCAACTTCCGTGTTGGGAGAATGATTCTTACACATATTTAGAAGGAGAGAGAATGACTCAGAAAATAGAAGTGTTGGAAAATTATTAAGGAGAGAATGATCAGAAAATTAGGTATTTTCACTTGTGGTTGCAGCCCAAGCCGGGATTGGTAATCAGGAAGCATGGAGACAGGCAGGCAACACAAGGGCTACCACAAGTTCAGGTGGTAAGCATGGAAAAATAATACCTGACATTGGTACCTGGCCTTTTAACTTTACAAAGTGCTTTCGCAACAGTGCTTTCGCAACATTGTCTCATTGGAGCATCACAGCTCTTCCTGGTAAGTTGAGGAGACAGAGGCCCATGGTGAAAGGCAAAGATGTCTCTAAGAATGATGAGTTTTTGTTGTGTTTTTATGATCACTACATCTTCCTAAGCATCCCCAGAACAGAAAATGGCCTTGAATTCTTATACAACTTGAGGCATGTGAGGAGCTTCTTAGAAGACTGTGTGTCTAGAGAGATCCCAGCAGTTAAGCAGACTTTCAGCTAACTGAAGAGAACTGAAGCATAGAAGGCAGTCATCCTCTGTTCTCTCATAAATGTGTTGACTTTTCACTTTGGATGGGATGGAAGGAAGGACAATAGCTGTTCTCACCTACTCTATTTCCAGTGGTGTCAGCCACAAAAGATGTAGGATCATTGCTAAGAAACACTTCCCTAGAACTGAACATAATGGACTTTATTAGAAAGGAAAAAATATTCTAGATCCCATCTTATATATAACAACCCCTTCTCTTTCCAATGTACTTTATAATTTATGAAAATTTTCAGACATATCTCAACTCATACATGTAGCAATTCCACAAGTAGAGAAAGTTATTACTTCTTGCATACAGTGCTCTGTTGAGTTAATGAATAAATGAATCTCCAACTTACAGATGAGAAAATTGAGGTCTAAAGAGTGGGGAACCCAAGACTGAATCCTTCTGAATTTTCTGAGTTCCAGTCTGATCATGTTCTAGTGTAACCCCCTTGACCCCAGCTGGTCTGCCAACTGTCTCCAAAACATTTCTGTCACGGTCATTGAGCCTCCACTTGTCCTGCAGTGGTGGACAAATCCAGCATCCTTTGAAGTACTGTTTCTCTTGATCTGAGTTCTGGAAAGTGTTGCCCTTATGTTGAGCCAAACCTGCCACCCAGGTACTTCTGAGTTACAGCTCATTCCAAACAAAGCTAATCCCTCTTCAACGTGACAGTCCATCAGCTACTGAATACCTTAATCGTGATGCTTCTGTCTCATGCAGCCAAACATCTCTACACCAAGTAACTCCAGTCAGAGGGTAGTCCCTGAAAACATTCCAAGAAGAATTGGGTTTACAGACCCATTATCATCATGGCCGTCCTCCTGGCCAAATTTCAGAATTGAGCTGGACTCCAGAGATAGTCTGAACTGCAGAGGGCACTTCCTCTCGGACGGTTACCCAACGCCTACCTCTGACCTCAGAAAAATGCCCACTGAGAGGGGAGGGAGTGCAGGATGGAAGCGTGGTCTCTGAGCTCAGGGAGCTTTAGAGCTTTAGAACTGGTAGGGTCCACATCCTGGGACTGTTCTGGGTTATCATGGCAACAGGCAACACTGTGTCAATACCTCAGCACTCTAGCCATCAGGGCCTGGCCCTGGCCTGTGCCTGTGGCTGTGGGCCCAGCAGAGGGCAAGGGGCTGAGCTCTCGAGAGGGTCCCTCAGGGCAAACTGGCTCTCCCTCCTGCAGCTCAGGCCGCAGCCCCATCAGGCCCACTCTTGCCCAGGCAAAGTAGTTGTAATTTAATTTATACTCTGCCAGGAGCATGGCCTGCCCATCCTGTGCCTTGAGTCTCTCGAACGTGGGTTCTATAACCTCAGGAGAGAAAACATGCCCAGTAAATGGCCAGGGATTAAACGGGTGAGGCCATAGAGCAGGGGAAGTGAGAGGTAGTAGGGTGTCAGCTATGCTTTGCCCTTTGACTTGAAGCTCCCTTCCATGGAACATCCACAGAGAAACATCACAAACTCAACCTCCTCCTTCTTGGATATGAGGAAACGGGCCCAGAGAGAGGGGAGGTGACCCCCCAACACACACCCAACAAGAGCACACAGAGCCACAGAGGCAGAGTCTGAGAAAGGCCCAGTACCTGCCCCCTGGAGTCTGGAGCAGCTAGTCCTGTTTTTCTAGGACCTACCTTGAAGGCTCCATAACAGGAGGCACTTGATACAGTGCCCCCCTTTCTCCACCCAGTCCCCACAGATGGTGTGCAGGCTCACAAGCACTGCATTTTGATTTCCCACCTCAATAGCTTAAGTCTCACACTGCACATGAACTGTGGGCGGGGGGCCCCGTGCTGGATCCCAGCCACGCGAGACCTCAGCCCCCTGGCCTCACTTTCCGCATGTAGCCTGGCCTGGTTTAGTTAGTCACCAAGCTCGCTTTTCCAGCTCTAACTTTCCGTGATGGTTCTGTGCTCAGGCCAGGAATGTTTAGCTTACATTGCAGAGGGATTTCAACCACTGTTAGCAGAGTTAATAAGGAATCTCTATCTCTGCTTCTTTTACTGTCATGAGAGAAGGAAGGGTTTTGCGGATGTGACTGGAGGTCCTAAGGCAGCCCTGCTGTTCCCGGTGGGTGCGGGCCAGGAGCAGACGCTCCAGCTTCCCATTGGCGGTTCTGGCACCTCCCAGGAGCCCAGTCCCCTGAGCTGTTCAGCCTCCCAGGAAGCCTTCTCCAGGCCCCTGAGACTGGTTCAACGGCAGTCCACGTGCTGCCACAGAGTAGCCAACACCATGACCACACTGCCGTGTGGCTGCCTCTCCACAGTGTCCACAGTGTTGACCCCAGCACCTGGCACCTGCTGGGTATTTGCCTCATTCCTAATGACTGATGAAATGGGCAGAGCCTCTCCACGGAAACAGGAAGGCAGGACAGGAGTGAGGTTGTGGGAGTACCGGGAATTACCCTGCTTCAGCCTGTTGTATTACTTGAGCAAGTCTCCTGCTTCCCTTTTTATACTTAAAGGAGTCTGATTAGATGAATATTTTCCAAAATGCTCTGCAAACACAGGTTTCTTTGTATTTTTCATAAAAATAAACAGTAATTTGGATGATGAGGCACACTATAGCTCCCTCTCAGAGGCTCGTGTACACATTAGAATATTAAAGGCTCTGAGATGTCCCAGAGTAAAGACGTCAATTTGATTTTATCTAAACCAACTTTCTCCAAAATCTTCTGACCTCCCTCTCCTCCCTGAGGAACTGCTCTTGTGAGGCACACAGCCTGGGAGATCCTGAACTAGACGACCTCCAAGGCCTCTTGTAATATATCCCATCCAGAGATGAGGTAGCCTGATGTAGGGAAACGACCAGGGATTTTGGAGTCAGACAGACCTGGGTTTGAATCTTGGCCCTATCTTTTCATACCTGTGTGGCCTTAACCAAGTTACTTAACTTTCCAGACTTGGATTTCCTCATCTGTAAGATGAGCATGATAGCACCTACTTGGTAAGGTTGTAGGTTACTGAGAGAATTCAGTGAGATAACAGATATGGAGTATCTAGTACAGTGTTTCACACATAGGAGGCCCATAATAAATATCAGTTCCTTTGCCCCATTACTCCTGACACTCTTCTTCAATCTCTCACCCCCACATCCTTCAAACCCAGAGCCAGCCACTGTCAGGGCAGAGAATGTAGCAGGAGGTACACGGAGTCTAAGTCCCCACATGACTCTGGCCGTGTTCTCTCAGTTTCATAGAAGGACCACACCCCAGCAGGACCGAGGCGAAGGGGCCCAGGGGGAGGTAGCAGAGAATCCTGACCTTCTTTGCCAAGCAAGTGTGTCCTCTCTGCCTTAGGCAACCAGATGCTGTTGGTGAAAAAGAGAAGATTGAAGAATGTTGTCAAACTGTTCCAGAAGAAATTGCCTACTGTCATAAATCCACTACCTAAAATACCAAGCCCTACTCAAGTCCCAACTCGAGGGCAAAGCCTTGACCTGTCTGCCTGGGCAAGAAGCTGAAACAAAAGCAGTGCTCTGAGTGATGGCAACAAAATGGGCAGGTTCAGGATGGCTCCTAGGAGCCTTGACATCAGGACAGCCACAGCAGAATCTGTCCTTGGAGCAGAGCCACCGCTTGACAAACAAGTCAAGCACCAGGTTTGTGCCAGACACAGGGCTTGATCGTGGCGGAGGAAGCCAGGAGTTTGCAGGGGAGGCAAGCATGGCCATGGGGCTTGGCTCTTCATAGGAACTGAACAGGCTGGCTGGACCAAATGCATTGACTCTGCAGACGGATCCTGTTTTTGTAGAGCTCCTTTCTTCTTCCCTTCCCACTGCAGGGCAGTGTTAGGAGAAATAGTGTAGGCCTTAGAAACGGAAGTGGCTTCAAGTCTTACCCTGCCTTTGCTAGTTTCGTGACCTTGAGCAAGTTGCTTAACCCCTCTGAACCTTAATTTCTTCATGTGTAGGATGAGGACCATTATCCTTGCCTCTGAGAGTAGTGGCAAAGACTGAATGAGCTAATCTAGATGTACCCTGAAGTGTGGCATGAGTAACTATGACATGGGGATAAATATTTTTTAATTCTAGTAGTTATATGTTTATTTAAATACGCATTAGAAAAATAACTAACATACCAAACCATTCTATAGATATTGATTGGTAGACGGCTAAAGTAGGTAGATAAGTTAAAGAAGACAAGAGAGTTGATTTAAAGAAAACTACTAAGTAGATAATGGTATAGCTGGTGTGTAGACATGGCAAAACCCATGAACGTGCTATATGAGTGACTGAGGAGTGGGAAACTGTACAGAACCCAACACAGTGGCTGGCACATGGCAGGCTTTAGAGGTCTTTTCTCCTTCTTTCTCTTTCCCAAGAGATGAAGGAGAGTAGGGAAGGGAGGAGGAAAGAGAGAGGAAGCAAACCTACTTACTTATGTACCTACTTGACTTGTAAGTCTATTTCAGCGCCACCCTTCTTCTTCCCAAGTTTCCCTTTATGTAGGAATTGCCTCCTTACCTCTGTTTCTTCCCAGATGCAGCTCTTAGCTGTTCCACTAGAACATGATTTTTGCCTTAAGTCTTCTGATATAATCAGGTATTGGAAGCTCCAACCACCTATACTAAATCCTCACAGTTCAGTATGTCCTCTGGCGCTTTGCAGGAGATAAACGTTTTAATGGATGTGAGAGAGAAAGAGACAGAGACAGAGAGAGCATGAGAGTTACTGATGGGAGGAAAGGGAGCAGAATTCAGGATGGGGGGGGCTGTGGGGCTGCAGAGTCAGATCATGGCTCTTGAGCCTTTGGGACTCTCCTGAGTTGTCTTCCTGTTTCCTAAATGTTTTTGTTCTTGTTTTTTCTCTTGAGGAAGTGGAAATTCAGAGAGGGGAAGTGATTTGCTCAAGAAAGCAGCAACTTAAACCTGGATATCTCAATTCATGGTCCTATTTCTTGCTTTCTGTCATAATGGGGACTCTGGGCTTTACAGTCCTAGGAGAACCAAAGCAGTTCTTAAAAATAAGCTCTGCTGTTCAAAACAAAACAAAAGCCAAAACACTGGGACTAAATATCTCTAAAACCCGTACTCTTTCAGGTCAAGACCTGGCTTTTACACAGCACAGATGAATGGGCACTGGAGAAAGAATCCCTGACTGGATGAAGCTTTCACCACATGGAGCTGGGGGGAGGGGCACATGACCCAAATATCACAGGTTCTCGCTGTTCCTACTGAGATTTAGTAGGTTTTCTTAAGTAAATGCATTTGCTGTATGGCTTTAGAATAATTTCCAGAGACTTTATATGACTTTTTAATAACTTTCACCAGTTAGATGTTTGTTTTGCTTGGGGGGAGTCCATTAAGTTCCCCACGCCACCAGTCACACAGTCAATTCTCTCATGGTGACTGTTTTCTCCCCTTATTTCAAGGATTTTTGGTATGTATATGTATAATGTACATATACATAAAATATATATGTATATATACATATATACACACACATATATGTATATATACATTACATAAAATATATAATAAATAAATATGTATATATTTTAAGACAATACACATCTATCAGAATGACCCAGATCTAGAACAGTGACAACACCAAAGGCTGGAGAGACTGTGGAGCAATGGCAACTCTTATTCTTTGCTGATGGGAATGCAAGACGTCACAGCCACTTTGGAAGACAGTTCTGCAATTTCTTACAAAACTAAACATGCTCTTACACTAAGGAACTGAAAATTTATGTCCACACAAAAACCTGCACACAGTTGTTTATATCAGCTTTCTTCATAATTACATCTTGGAACCAACCAAGATGTCCTTCAGTAGGTAGGTGGATAAATAAACCATACATGAAGAAAATGGGATATCATTCACATTAAAAAGAAACAAGCTATTAAGTCATGAAAAGACTTGGAGGAAATTTAAATGCATATCACTAATTTAATCTAATTACTAATGCAACCTGAAAAGGCTAAACACTGTATGATTCCAACTACATGACCCTCTGAAAATGACAAAACTATGGAGACAATAAGAAGATGAGTGGTTACCAGGGACCGGGGAGGGGTGGGATGAATAGGCAGAACACAGAGGATTTTTAGGGCAGTGAAGCTATTCCATGTGATACTATAATGATGGCTACCTGTCATTATACATTTGTCCAAACCCACAGAGTATATAACACCAGGAGTGAACCCTCATGTAAACTATGGACTTTCACTAATTGTGATGTGTCAATGTAAGTTCATCAGTTGTAACAACTGTACCCTCTGCTGGGGGATATTAATAGTGGGGGAGGCTATACATGTGTGGCGGCAGAGGGTATATGAAGAATCTCTGTACCTTTCCTCAATTTTGCTGTGAACCCAAAACTGCTCTAAAAAGACAAAGCCTTAATTTTCAAAAGACAACACATATATGACAGACACTACTAATTACAAAGCTCGTATCCATTCTCTCCATTCTTACTAACAGAACCCCAGTTTTACATGAGGTGGCAATGTGGTGGCAATATGTCCCAGCCTCCCTTGCAGTCAGAAGTGACAGAGCCACACAAGTTCTGAGCAATGAAATGTAAGCAGAAGGAAGCCGAGGAGGGTCACCAGACAGCTCTTTTAAGTGGTCATAATCAGCAGGCAATGCCCTTTGCCCTTTCACCTTCTTGCCTGAAATACAGGGGTTGTGCCTAGAGGTATAGCAGCTGTCTGTGAGCCTGCCACCTGATGCAGGCCAGAATCTCAGGAAGGGGAACAGAGAGCTGGAAGAAGCCTGCGTCCTTAATAACATGGTACCAGCTCTGGACAGCCTGCCCCAGACTTCTTATGTAGTAAGAATAATAAAATCCCTTGTTTGCGTAAGTCACCGTTTCTCAGGTCTCTTTTACATGCAGTCGGTTGGCATTCCTAACTTAATATGTATTTGGTAAACGAATTCAATGAGGATACGGTGAAAAGTCAGTCTCTTTGTTTCCTTAACCACCAGACTCTAGGTCTCTTCCCTAGAGAAAAACCACCATTAGCACCTTCTTTTAAATCTTTTCAGTTATTGTCTAAGCACACACAAGTATATGCAGGCATCATTGTGTGTGTGTCTATTTTTTTCAGTGCTCTTTTGTTAATAAGTTAAATCTAGAATCCTAAACCTTAAGACTTGGGGGTGTGAAACATACAAAGGTCATTTTGTTGAGATTCTCAGAGAAGGTCAGGGAATGGGCCACACTTGTTGACCATCACTATGTCCAAAGAGGTGTTTTGGATGAGAGTGTGCAGAACGTGTGATGGTGTAGGGGCTGAAGAGAAGGTCTGACCTACTGACTGACACCAAACCCTGCATTTCCAAGGTCTCCAAGTGAATTAGTGAAGAGCCAGGACTAGCACTAAGTTTCCAGTTATCTAATTAATTGCTCAAATGTCACCTAAATATAATCATTAAGGACAGAGACTCTGAGCCGGAGGAAGTCCTCCTGGCTGTTTTGCTGCGGGGCAAAGCTGAAGAGAGGCCAAGTGTTTGGGGCTTGTTGGAAGCAGATAGTGGCTAGTAAATTCTTTAATTGGTCCTGTGTCGTGATTGACTTGAAATTCCATTTCCTCTCATGTTCCCTGTGCACAAGTCCTGTGAATATTGCCACCACTCTGGGAGTCAGCCTACTTGGACTTTCCAGGACTTCATGCTCCAGAGCGGTGAACAGAGCCATTCCCAGACCTTCTAGTGTCCTGACTCTCTTCCAGCTGACAGGGTTCTAGCATTGTTTGCCAGTCACTCTTCCGGTTTAAAGTCAGTAACTTCTTTGCTGTGAAGGGCCATGTTATGCCGGCGCAAGCTTGAGCCCTCTCTAGTTTATAGCTTTCTTTATAGATGCATGAAACTAAGATCTAAATCTGATGCTTGGGAAATCCCCACTTGTCCTTGAGAATTGAAGAAACTTTAGTGTCGGATACATTCGGTGAAGACGAAAATTGCCAATCAAACCCAGCCAAGAACCAATAATTCAAACTGTAAAATAATTCACTCATAAGTCACCTAGCGTCAAATCCATGTTTATTTCCCTCATCCAGTATACAACAAGATCAAAACAGGATGGAAAGTGCACCCTTTGCACTCATTCAGAGCGGGCTGTTTGAAAAGGTGTGGACAAGCTTGGTAACTAAGCATGATGGTTGGCTGGGAAAGGCGGGCAGCTTACAGAGAAGAGTTGATCATGTGTGATCAAGCCTCTCCCCTGCCTTTTCCCTGCTAAGAATGCCCTTTCCTCCAATTTTTGTTTGTTCATATCTACCTTTTAAGGAGTGGCTCGAATGTCTCTTCCATGAATCTCTCCTCGAGTCTTTTTCACTGTGATTGTTCCCTTCTCATAGCAGGTAAGCCTGCAGAGCGCTTCTGCATGGTGTTGTCAGGTTTTCTCTTCTCATCTCCTCTGTTAGACTGTTAGACTCAACTCTTTAGAGGCAGGGATTCTATTTTATTAATACTTATTTTAGAAAAAATAATTTTCTTGTCACATAATTTTACTTTCTTTTTAATAATTTATGCATATTCATTCTAGACAGCAGACAATACAGCAACGCAAAATCAGGGAATACAAATCATTTGCATTTTGTTGTACAACATCCTAAGTTTTTTAAATTCCTATATTTAATAACAAAAAAGCAGACTCAGAGATATAGAGAGTAAACTAGTGGATACCAGTGGGGAGAGAGAAGGGGGAGGGGCAACATAGAGACAGGGGATTAAGAGGTACAAACTATTAGGTATGAAATAAACTATAAGAATATACTGTAGGGCTTCCCTGGTGGCGCAGCGGTTGAGAGTCCGCCTGCTGATGCAGGGGACGTGGGTTCGTGCCCCGGTCTGGGAAGATCCCACATGCCGTGGAGTGGCTGGGCCCGTGAACCATGGCCGCTGAGCCTGTGCGTCCGGAGCCTGTGCTCCGCAGCGGGAGAGGCCACAACAGTGAGAGGCCCGCGTACCAAAAAAAATAATAATAATAAATTAAAAAAAAGAATATACTGTACAACACAGGGAATATAGCCAATATTTTATAATAACTATAAATGGAGTATAACCTGTAAAAATTGTGAGTCATTATATTGTACACCTGTGACTTATATAATATTGTAAATCAGCTACACCTGAATTAAAAAAATTCCTACATTTAAAATTCTTACCTTTATAGGTGTATCAAAATTGGATTACCCTATCAATAAAGTTTTAAAATATTTTTTATGTTACTCTATATCATTAACATCAGTGAATATGACATTATTTTTTTTAATGGAAATATGTTGTTTTTCGGAATTTTTAAAAATGGAGGGGATTTGGGCTTCAAGATGGCGGAAGAGTAAGACGCGGAGATCACCTTCCTCCCCAGGGATACACCAGAAATACAGCTACACGTGGAACAACTCCTACAGAACACCTACTGAACGCTGGCAGAAGACCCCAGACCTCCCAAAAGGCAAGAAACTCCCCACATACCTGGGTAGGGCAAAGCGGAGAGATTCCCGCACAGAGGATCGGTGCCGAGCGGCACTCACCCGCCCGAGAGGCTTGTCTGCTCGCCCACCAGGGCGGGCGGCGCTGGAAGCTGAGGCTCGGGCTTCGGTCAGAGCGCAGGGAGAGGACTGGGGCTGGCGGCGAGAACTCAGCCTGAAGGGGGCTAATGTGCCACAGCTAGCCGGCAGGGAGTCCAGGAAAACTCTGGAGCTGCCGAAGAGGCAAGAGACTTTTTCTTCCCTCTTGGTTTCCTGGTGCGCGAGGAGAGGGGATTAAGAGCGCTGCTTAAAGGGGCTCCACAGACGGGCGCGAGTCACGGCTGAAAGCGCGGAGCCCAGAGACGGGCGTGGGACGCTGGGGCTGCTGCTGCCGCCGCCAAGAAGCCTGTGTGCGAGCGCAGGTCACTGTCCACACCGCCCTTCGGGGAGCCTGTGCAGCCCGCCACTGCCGGGGTCCCGGGATCCAGGGGCGGCTTCCCTGGGAGAACGCACGGCGCGCCTCGGGCTGGTGCAACGTCACGCCGAACTCTACCGCTGCAGGCTCGCCCCGCACTCCGTGCCCCTCCCTCCCGCACGGCCTGAGTGAGCCAGAGTCCTCAAAGAGGCTGCTCCTTTAACCCTGTCCAGTCTGAGCGAAGAACAGACGCCCTCCGGCGACCTACACGCAGAGGCGGGGCCAAATCCAAAGCTGAGACCCAGGAGCTGTGAGAACAAAGAAGACAAAGGGAAACCTCTCCCAGCAGCCTCAGAAGCAGCGGATTAAAGCTCCACAATCAACTTGATGTACCCTGCATCTGTGGAATACATGAATAGACAACAAATCATCCCAAATTGAGGAGGCAGGAGTCAGTGCTGTGCCTCTGAGGTGGGAGAGCCAACTTCAGGACACTGGTCCACAAGAGACCTCCCAGCTCCACATAATATCAAACGGCGAAAATCTTCCAGAGATCTCCATCTCAACACCAGCACCCAGCTTCACTCAACGACCAGCAAGCTACAGTGCTGGACACCCTATGCCAAACAACTAGCAAGACAGGAACACAACGCCACCCATTAGCAGAGAGGTGGCCTAAAATCATAAAAAGTCCGCAGACACCCCAAAACACACCACCAGACGTGGACCTGCCCACCAGAAAGACAAGATCCAGCCTCATTCACCAGAACACAGGCACTAGTACCTTCCAACAGGAAGCCTACACAACCCACTAAACCAACCTTAGCCACTGGGGACAGACACCAAAAACAACGGGAACTACGAACCTGCAGCCTGCAAAAAGGAGACCCCAAACACAGTAACATAAGCAAAATGAGAAGACAGAAAAACACACAGCAGGAGAAGGAACAAGATAAAAACCCACCAGACCTAACAAATGAAGACGTAATAGGCAGTCTACCTGAAAAAGAATTCAGAATAATGATGGTAAAGATGATCCAAGATTCTATTTCCCAGATCCAAAATCTTGGAAATAGAATAGACAAAATGCAAGAAACAGTTAACAAGGACCTAGAAGAACTAAAGATGAATCAAGCATCGATTAAAAACACAATACATGAAATAAAAAATACTCTAGATGGGATCAATAGCAGAATAACTGAGGCAGAAGAACGGATAAGTGAGGTGGAAGATAAAATAGTGGAAATAACTGCTGCAGAGCAAAATAAAGAAAAAAGAATGAAAAGAACAGAGGACAGTCTCAGAGACCTCTGGGACAACATTAAACGCACCAACATTCGAATTATAGGGGTTCCAGAAGAAGAAGAGAAAAAGAAAGGGACTGAGAAAATATTTGAAGAGATTATAGTTGAAAACTTCCCTAATATGGGAAAGGAAATAGTTAATCAAGTCCAGGAGGCACAGAGAGTCCCATACAGAATAAATCCAAGGAGAAATACGCCAAGAAACATATTAATCAAACTGTCAAAAATTAAACACAAAGAAATCATATTAAAAGCAGCAAGGGAAAAGCAACAAATAACACACAAGGGAATGCCCATCAGGTTAACAGCTGATCTCTCAGCAGAAACTCTACAAGCCAGAAGGGAGTGGCAGGACATAATTAAAGTGATGAAAGAGAAAAACCTGCAACCAAGATTACTCTACCCAGCAAGGATCTCATTCAGATTTGATGGAGAAATTAAAACGTTTACAGACAAGCAAAAGCTGAGAGAGTTCAGCACCACCAAACCAGCTTTACAACAAATGCTAAAGGAACTTCTCTAGGCAAGAAACACAGCAGAAGGAAAAGACCTACAATAACGAAGCCAAAACAATTAAGAAAATGGGAATAGGAACATACATATCGATAATTACCTTAAATGTAAATGGACTAAATGCTCCCACCAAAAGACACAGATTGGCTGAATGGATACAAAAACAAGACCCATATATATGCTGTCTACAAGAGACCCACTTCAGACCTAGAGACACTGAAAGTAAGACAGACAGACTGAAAGTAAGGGGATGGGAAAAGATATTCCATGCAAATGGAAACCAAAAGAAAGCTGGAGTAGCAATTCTCATATCAGACAAAATAGACTTTAAAATAAAGACTACTAGAAGAGACAAAGAAGGACACTACATAATGATCAAGGGATCGATCCAAGAAGAAGATATAACAATTGTAAATATTTATGCACCCAACATAGGAGCACCTCAATACATAAGGCAAATACTAACAGCCATAAAAGGAGAAATCGACAGTAACACAATCATAGTAGGGGACTTTAACACCCCACTTTCACCAATGGACAGATCATCCAAAATGAAAATAAATAAGGAAACACAAGCTTTAAATGATACATTAAACAAGATGGACTTAATTGATGTTTATAGGACATTCCATCCAAAAACAACAGAATACACATTTTTCTCAAGTGCTCATGGAACATTCTCCAGGATAGATCATATCTTGGGTCACACATCAAGCCTTGGTAAATTTAAGAAAATTGAAATTGTATCAAGTATCTTTTCTGACCACAATGCTATGAGACTAGATATCAATTACAGGAAAAGATCTGTAAAAAATACAAACACATGGAGGCTAAACAATACACTACTTAATAACGAAGTGATCACTGAAGAAATCAAAGAGGAAATTAAAAAATACCTAGAAACAAATGACAATGGAGACACGACGACCCAAAACCTATGGGATGCAGCAAAAGCAGTTCTAAGAGGGAAGTTTATAGCAATACAATCCCACCTTAAGAAACAGGAAACATCTCGAATAAACAACCTAACCTTGCACCTAAAGCAATTAGAGAAAGAAGAACAAAAACACCCCAAAGTTAGCAGAAGGAAAGAAATCATAAAAATCAGATCAGAAATAAATGAAAAAGAAATGAAGGAAACGATAGCAAAGATCAATAAAACTAAAAGCTGGTTCTTTGAGAAGATAAACAAAATTGACAAACCATTAGCCAGACTCATCAAGAAAAGAAGGGAGAAGACTCAAATCAATAGAATTGGAAATGAAAAAGGAGAAGTAACAACTGACACTGCAGAAATACAAAAGATCATGAGAGATTACTACAAGCAACTCTATGCCCATAAAATGGACAACCTGGAAGAGATGGACAAATTCTTAGAAATGCACAACCTGCCAAGACTGACTCAGGAAGAAATAGAAAATATGAATAGACCAATCACAAGCACTGAAATTGAAACTGTGATTAAAAATCTTCCATCAAACAAAAGCCCAGGACCAGATGGCTTCACAGGCGAATTCTATCAAACATTTAGAGAAGCGCTAACACCCATCCTTCTCAAACTCTTCCAAACAATATCAGAGGAAGGAACACTCCCAAACTCATTCTACGAGGCCACCCTCACCTTGATACCAAAACCAGGCAAGGATGTCACAAAGAAAGAAAACTACAGGCCAATATCACTGATGAACATAGATGCAAAAATCCTCAACAAAATACTAGCAAACAGAATCCAAGAGCACATTAAAAGGATCATACACCATGATCAAGTGGGGTTTATTCCAGGAATGCAAGGATTCTTCAATATACGCAAATCAATCAATGTGATACACCATATTAACAAGTTGAAGGAGAAAAACCATATGATCATCTCAATAGATGCAGAGAAAGCTTTCGACAAAATTCAACACCCATTTATGATAAAAACCGTGCAGAAAGTAGGCATAGAGGGAACTTTCCTCAACATCATAAAGGCCATATATGACAAACCCACAGCCAACATTGTCCTCAATGGTGAAAAACTGAAACCATTTCCACTAAGATCAGGAACAAGACAAGGCTGCCCACTCTCACCACTCTTATTCAACATAGTTTTGGAAGTTTTAGCCACAGCAATCAGAGAAGAAAAGGAAATAAAAGGAATCCAAATTGGAAAAGAAGAAGTAAAGCTGTCACTGTTTGCAGATGACATGATACTATACATAGAGAATCCTAAAGATGCTACCGAAAAACTACTAGAGCTAATCAATGAATTTGGTAAAGTAGCAGGATACAAAATTAATGTACAGAAATCTCTGGCATTCCTGTACACTAATGATGAAAAATCTGAAAATGAAATCAAGAAAACACTCCCATTTACCATTGCAACAAAAAGAATAAAATATCTAGGAATAAACCTACCTAAGGAGACAAAAGACCTGTATGCAGAAAACTATAAGACACTGATGAAAGAAATTAAAGATGATACAAATAGATGGAGAGATATACCATGCTCCTGGATTGGAAGAATCAATATTGTGAAAATGACTCTACTACCCAAAGCAATCTACAGATTCAATGCAATCCCTATCAAACTACCACTGGCATTTTTCACAGAACTAGAACACAAAATTTCAAAATTTGTTTGGAAAAACAAAAGACCCCGAATAGCCAAAGCAATCTTGAGAACGAAAAACGGAGCTGGAGGAATCAGGCTCCCTGACTTCAGACTATACTACAAAGCTACAGTAATCAAGACAGTGTGGTACTGGCATAAAAACAGAAAGATAGATCAGTGGATCAGGATAGAAAGCCCAGAGATAAACCCACGCACATATGGCCAACTTATCTTTGATAAAGGAGGCAGGAATGTACAGTGGAGAAAGGACAGCCTCTTCAATAAATGGTGCTGGGAAAACTGGACAGGGACATGTAAAAGTTTGAGATTAGATCATTCCCTAACACCATACACAAAAACAAGCTCAAAATGGATTAAAGACTTAAATGTAAGGCCAGAAACTATCAAACTCTTAGAGGAAAACATAGGTAGGACACTCTATGACATAAATCACAGCAAGATCCTTTTGGACCCACCTCCTAGAGAAATGGAAATAAAAACAAAGATAAACAAATGGGACCTAATGAAACTTCAAAGCTTTTGCACAGCAAAGGAAACCATAAAGAAGACCAAAAGACAACCCTCAGAATGGGAGAAAATATTTGCAAATGAAGCAACTGACAAAGGATTAATCTCCAAAATTTATAAACAGCTCATGCAGCTCAATAGCAAAAAAACAGACAACCCAATCCAAAAATGGGCAGAAGACTTAAATAGGCATTTCTCCAAAGAAGATATACAGACTGCCAACAAACACATGAAAGAATGCTCAACATCATTAATCATTAGAGAAATGCAAATCAAAACTACAATGAGATATCATCTCACACCAGTCAGAATGGCCATCATCAAGAAATCTAGAAACAATAAATGCTGGAGAGGGTGTGGAGAAAAGGGAACACTGTTGCACTGCTGGTGGGAATGTGAATTGGTACAGCCACTATGGAGAACAGTATGGAGGTTCCTTAAAAAACTACAAATAGAACTACCATATGACCCAGCAATCCCACTACTGGGCATATACCCTGAGAAAACCATAATTCCAAAAGAGACATGTACCAAAATGTTCATTGCAGCTCTATTCACAATAGCCCGGAGCTGGAAACAACCTAAGTGTCCATCATCGGATGAATGGATAAAGAAGATGTGGCACATATATACAATGGAATATTACTCAGCCATAAAAAGAAACGAAACTGAGCTATTTGTAATGAGGTGGATAGACCTAGAGTCTGTCATACAGAGTGAAGTAAGTCAGAAAGAGAAAGACAAATACCGTATGCTAACACATATGTACGGAATTAAAAAAAAATGTCATGAAGAACCTAGGGGTAAAACGGGAATAAAGACACAGACCTACTTGAGAATGGACTTGTGGATATGGAGAGGGGGAAGGGTAAGCTGTGACAAAGCGAAAGAGAGGCATGGACATATATACACTACCAAACGTAAGGTAGATAGATAGTGGGAAGCAGCCGCATAGCACAGGGAGATAAGCTCGGTGCTTTGTGACCGCCTGGAGGGGTGGGATGGGGAGGGTGGGAGGGAGGGAGATGCATGAGGGAAGGGATGTGGGAACAGATGTATATGTATGACTGATTCACTTTGTTATAAAGCAGAAACCAATAAAAAAAATAAAATTAAAAAAAAATGGAAATATGTCGTTTTTCTGGTTATAAAAATATGTGATACAATTTATAAAAATTGAAAGAATACAGAATTGCATACAGTATCAAGATTATCTTTTTTTTTTTTAACATCTTTACTGGAGTCTAATTGCTTTACATTGTTGTGTTAGTTGCTGCTGTATAACAAAGTGAATCAGCTATACGTATACATATGTCCCCATATCCCCTCCTCTTGCGTCTCCCTCCCACCCTCCCTATCCCACCCCTCTAGGTGGTCACAAAGCACCGAGCTGATCTCCCTGTGCTATTCTAGCTGCTTCCCACTAGCTATCTGTTTTACATTTGATACTGTATATATGTCAATGCCACTCTCTCACTTTGTCCCAGCTTACCCTTACCCCTCCCCGTGTCCTCAAGTCCATTCTCTATGTCTGAGTCTTTATTCCTGTCCTGCCCCTAGGTTCTTCAGAACCTTTTTTTTTAGATTCCATATATATATGTGTTAGCATACGGTATTTGTTTTTCTCTTTCTGACTTACTTCACTCTGTATGACAGACTCTAGGTCCATCCACCTCACTACAAATAACTCAATTTCGTTTCCTTTTATGGCAGAGTAATATTCCGTTGTATATATGTGCCACGTCTTCTTTGCCCATTCATGTGTCGATGGACACTTAGGTTGCTTCCATGTCCTGGCTATTGTAAATAGTGCTGCAGTGAACACTGCGGTACATGACTCTTTTTGAATTATGTTTTTTTCAGGGTATATGCCCAGTAGTGGGATTGCTGGGTCATATGGTAGTTCTATTTTTAGTTTTTTAAGGAACCTCCATACTGTTCTCCATAGTGGCTGTTATCAATTTACATTCCCACCAACAGTGCAAGAGGGTTCCCTTTTCTCCACACCCCCTCCAGTATTTATTGTTTCTAGATTTTTTGATGATGGCCATTTTGACTGGTGTGAGGTGATACCTCATTGTAGTTTCAATTTGCATTTCTATAATGATTAGTGATGTTAAGCATCCTTTCATGTGTTTGTTGGCAGTCTGTATATCTTCTTTGGAGAAATGTCTATTTAGGTTTTCTGCCCATTTTTGGATTGGGTTGTTTGGTTTTTTGATATTAAGTTGCATGACCTGCTTGTAAATTTTGGAGATTAGTCCTTTGTCAGTTGCTTCATTTGCAAATATTTTCTCCCATTCTGAGGGTTGTCTTTTCGTCTTGTTTATGGTTTCCTTTGTTGTGCAAAAGCTTTTAAGGTTCACTAGGTCCCATTTGTTTATTTTTGTTTTTATTTCCATTTCTCTAGGAGGTGCATCCAAAAGGATCTTGCTGTGATTTATGTCAGAGAGTGTTCTATGTTTTCCTCTAAGAGTTTTATAGTGTCTGGCCTTACATTTAGGTCTTTAATCCATTTTGAGTTTATTTTTGTGTATGGTGTTAGGGAGTGTTCTAATTTCATACTTTTACATGTAGCTGTCCAGTTTTCCCAGCACCACTTATTGAAGAGGATGTCTTTTCTCCATTGTATATTCTTGCCTCCTTTATCAAAGATAAGGTGACCATATGTGAGTGGGCTTACCTCTGGGCTTCACATGCTGTTCCATTGATCTATATGTCCTTTTTTGTGTCAGTACCATACTGTCTTGATTACTGTAGCTTTGTAGTATAGTCTGAAGTCAGGGAGTCTAGTTCCTGCAGCTCTGTTTTTCTTTCCCAAGATTGCTTTGGCTATTCGGGGTCTTTTGTGTTTCCATACAAATTGTGAAATTTTTGTTCTAGTTCTGTGAAAAATGCCATTGGTAGTTTGATAGGGATTGCATTGAATCTGTAGATTGCTTTGGGTACTAGAGTCATTTTCACAATGTTGACTCTTCCAATCCAGGAACATGGTATATCTCTCCATCTGTTGGTATCATCTTTAATTTCTTTCATCAGTGTTAGTTTATAGTTAGTTATAGTTTTCTGCATACAGGTCTTTTGTCTCCTTAGGTAGGTTTATTCCTAGGTATTTTATTCTTTTTGTTGCAGTGGTAAATGGGAGTGTTTCCTCAATTTCTCTTTCAGATTTTTCATCATTATTGTATAGGAATGCAAGAGATTTCTGTGCATTAACTTTGTATCCTGCTACTTTACCAAATTCATTGATTAGCTCTAGTAGTTTTCTGGTAGCATCTTTAGGATTCTTTATGTATAGTATCATGTCATCTGCAAACAGTGACAGCTTTACTTTTTCTTTTTTGATTTGGATTCTTTTTATTTCTTTTTCATCTCTGATTGGTGTGGCTAAAACTTCCAAAACTATGTTGAATAATAGTGGTGAAGTTGGGCAACCTTGTCTTGTTCCTGATCTTAGTGGAAATGGTTTCAGTTTTTCACCATTGAGAACAATGTTGGCTGTGGGTTTGTCATATATGGCCTTTATTATGTTGAGGTAAGTTCCCTCTATGCCTACTTTCTGGAGAGTTTTTATCATAAATGGGTGTTGGATTTTGTCAAAAGGCTTTTCTGCATCTATTGAGAATATCGTATGGTTTTTATCCTTCAATTTGTTAATGTGGTGTATCACATTGATTGATTTGCATATACTGAAGAATCCTTGCAATCCTGGGATAAACCCCACTTGATCATGGTGTGTGATCCTTTTAATGTGTTCCTGGGTTGAGGATTTTTGCATCTATGTTCATCAGTGATATTGGCCTTTTGTTTTCTTTTTTTATGACATCTCTGTCTGGTTTTGGTGTCAGGGTGATGGTGGCCTCATAGAATGAGTTTGGGAGTGTTCCTCCCTCTTCTCTATTTTGGAAGAGTTTGAGAAGGATAGGTGTTAGCTCTTCTCTAAATGTTTGATAGAATTCGTCTGTGAATCCATCTGGTCCTGGGCTTTTGTTTGTTAGAAGATTTTAAATCACAGTTTCAATTTCAGTGTTTGTGATTGTTTTGTTTATATTTTCTATTTCTTCCTGGTTCAGTCTCAGAAGGTTGTGCCTTTCTAAGAATTTGTCCATATTAGCACTTGACATGAGGTGGAGAAGGAGGATGAAATTAGGAGTCAAAGGTTTAGATTTGAGTCTGGCTTCTGCTAAGACACAGAATCTATCTGGGCCTCCATTCTCTTCCCTATAACATGGCAGTTGTACTAAAATCTGCTCCTAGGAGCCTGGTAAGGATCAGGGGAGATGGTGAATATAAAAGCAAATGTTGTGATAATTGTACAAATATTTAACAATGTTAATAATATTTGCTTCTATTGATAAGATTGAAATATATTTCCTTAATCTTGCATACCCGACTCTTGAGGCCTTTCTAAGATGGATTTCTTAACTGAAAAATAGGAAGGGACCAAAATGGCAGCAGAAAGCACAGAGTGTGACAAACAGGGAAGCCTGCATTCTAGTTCCAGGTGTTGGGGCCTCATTGCTCTTTGGTGGAAGGAAGAAGTTGGACAAATGACCTTCAATGCTCTTCCAGTTCTGAGCCCAGGCCAGTTTATTCTGTGACCTTAGGCAAATCATTTCTCCAAAGGCCTCAGTTTTCCCATATGTAAAAGGCAGGTTTGGGCTGAATGACCTCTCTGAGCCACTTCCTTTCTGAGGATTTACACAACTCCCCGGGGACCTGCCCTCTGTCCTTCTTGTTTCCTGGCAGGCAAGCCCGGGGACCTGCCCTCTGTGCTCTTGTTCTCTGGCACGCTCTTGGTGCCTGTGCTCTTGTGCACACCGCCAGCCTTCTGGCGGTGGCTTCCTCTTTTCCTTGTTTGGTTTTCCAGCCACACACTCACAGATGGCTGAGTGACAGCTTGACAGAGTGAACCAACCCTTCCGTCAAGAGATGTCACGGATGTGCTGAGGGGGGATGCCTTCTGATGTCCCTTCCTCATGCCCCAGGATCGGGTCCTCATCCTGTTTCAGGGCAGTACTGGCCTCCCCCACCCTCTCCCACTGTCCTCGCGCTGGTGCTTCCCATAAACTCATGTGCAGTCTTTTCCTGAGAAGGCTGCCTGCTCTCCTCTGCCTGGAAGGGCTCTCTCTGGTCTTTTCCTGCCTCCCCCTCAAAAAATAACTCTTTTTTATCTCCGTAATTGGTGGCCATCACTTGTTCTGCAGCTCTTTCCAGCTCTTATGAGTTTCTGCTTTTTAAAAAAGTTCAGCTTCTCCCTAAGCTGCTCCCTGTCTTCCTGAGGGCTGGGAGTCTCCAGTCCTGACCGGTTCCCACCCCTCAGACAGACAATGCATGAAATGAGCACTGACATGAACTGTGAGGGACTTTTACAAGTCTACTCTCCCTCCAAGGTTTTGCTTTATTTATTTGTTTGGGTGGGAGTGGAAAATTTGGACATAAACACATTAAAGTCAAGGCTTTGATATTAGTTCCGAAGAGGCCCTTCCTTCTGTCCAGCCCTGAGTTAATATCATTGTCACCAGTATCAGTAACAACAATCTCCTGAAGGCAAGACCCAGAGACACACTGGTGTCACTGAACTGGAGGATTCATCAGAGACAGGGCAACATAGATAGGCCTCTGCTGTCCAGCAGACCTGGGTTCAGATCCTGCTTTGCTACTTGTTAGCTGTGTACCCTCGTCAAGTTCCTTAGCTTCTCTAAGCCTCTGGTTTCTTATTTATAAAATGGAATTGTAATATCTCCCTGGGAGGATTGTTGAGAGGTTTAAAAGTCAACTGATATGAAACTCTTGGCACAAGGCCTGGTGTCAGGAAACGGTGGCCAGCCATGCAGACTCACACACTCCCCTCCTGAAGAAACGTCACTAACAGAGTCAGATTGTGTATCGTTAGGTGCCTGATGCATGACACTGGACAAGTTCCAGAGCTCACATGGAGAGAAGTCAATGCACCTTGTCATTTACAAAGAGCTTTTACGTGTATCATCACACGATTCCTCAGAACACTCTGGAGGGTGAGCGGTGCTGGCATCATCATACCCATTTTTCAGAGGAGAAACCTTAGGCTCAGAGACGTTAAGTGATCTGCCCAAGGTCCATGTGATTATAAAGATATGTGCTCATGAAATGTGTCTGAGGCTTAAACCTAGGTTTGCTTGTTTCATCACAAACCCTCTTTCCACAACATACTGAAATGACCAGGAGAAGAGGAGACACTTGCTTTGGGCCTTGGAAGTGATGAGACCTTGATACAGAAGGAATAGGGAAGGTGTTCCAGGCAGGGGCATTTTATAAACAGGTATAGAGGCAGGGACAATCATGTGGGATTCCAGGAAATAATGATTAGGTATGCTTTGCTGAATAGGAGAGTTCGTGTAAGAGTGGTAGAAAAAAACAGAATTAAGTTGGACATTTGCTGGAGTGAATGCCAGACTAAGGAACTTGAGCTGTGACAGGCCATGGGGAGCCATCGGGAGCCATCGAAGCTTTCAGAAGAGAGGAGTACATGATCTCATCAAGATGAGAGGCCTCCAAATCATGACTCACCAGGAATGGTTGGAGAAATGGATGTTTAACCTAGAGAAGAATAGACTTATTGGGAAGGAAGCGGGTGTTTGCCAGGCTTGGGGGAGAACACGATGGTTGTTGCGTGAAGAGGGGGATGGGGGACTCATGTGGGATCAGTGAGGGGTGGGGGAGAAGCAGCGAGGATCAATGGGCAGAAGCTCTAAGGAGACAGAGTCTCAGTTCAAAGGAGGAAGAACTTTCTGGTCCTTTCAATGCACTTTAAACCCCAGTTACTGAGAGCCCACCGTATGCCCTGGGCACAGTGATGCACTGGGGATGGCGCAGTGATGGATCTGGAAAAAAGCTCCTGCCTTCACAGAACTCCTATGAAATGGGGGAAGATATGCCTTAAACAGAATCATCCCAGAAATGGATGTTACAGCCAGAGCTGTCTGGTTCATGTATGGGCTGCTTTGAGACTGTGAGTTCCCAGTCACCGGAGTTTTCAAGAGAAATGTGTCAGGAAAGGGGATCCTTTCACTGGGAAAAAGGCTGAGTAGATGACTTCTCATAAGGTTTTGTAGCTTTACACGTGTAGTGAAATCTTCAGCAACTCTAAGTCCCTTAATTAGAGGGAGAAATAAAGGCAAAGGATCAATTAGCGTCTCCTTTTTTTTTTAAAGCCCATATTTGCATGTTCCATCCTAACTGGAGTCTGAGGTGCAGAAAGGGTGGCCAAGCAGGAATTTCATCATGCGTGTAGCTGGGTGACTCCACCTGTGAATTGAAAATCATTAGCTGAAATTGTGTCACAGCATGCAAATTACAGCATTACCCCCGCCTGCAGGCTGGGGCTGTGGCTGCATCTGTGGCCATGGTATGATCCTCCAGCAGCTAATGTGGAGTCAGCTCAGGGCAAGGAGGCAAGGCCCCACTGCTGGGCAGTTAGCAGGCTGCAGGGAGCCGGGCCAGAGCAGCAGACAGGGCGGAGGGACGCTGGCACCACCCTTCTATAGGGCAGTGTCATATCTACGATTTCAGAGTTCTGAGCCTCACAACAGCGCTGGGAGGTGTGTGTGTAGGCTGATGAGGAAACTGAGGCTCAGAGAAGGAAAAGGATTCTGCCAAAGTCACACAGTGGGAAAGCCCCAGAGCCCGGTGTTTAGTTGGGTTCCTCTGAATCCAACTTGGGCATCTTTCTACCACACCACCCTGGGGTCAAGACTGATCAGCTACAGATCTTTCCAAGGGGAAACCAAGGGGTCGGTGGGCAGACACCGTTGTCCACACTGTGGGTCCCATCGCAAAATCTATGACACTCGTTACCACGGGGTGCTTTACGGGCAATGAGAATACCAATAGTATCAATGCTAACGTGTTATGCTGAGTGGTGCCAGACGTGATACCGAGCACTTGTATTCATGCTCTCCTTCGATCCTCATGGGGCTTGTATCTCAGCTTTACTGATGAGGGAATGGAGGCTCCAAGAGTTGAGGTGATGGCACAGCCAGAGTTTGGACCCAGGTCTGTGTGACTTCAGAATTCTTCAAGGGCAGCACTGCCTCCCTGTCCCCTTGGCAGTTTTCCCTGCCAGGTCACTGAAAGGGATGCCCAGGGTCCAATTCTTGGCTGCCAGGCCAACAACAACAGTAGTAATAATAAGCAGCCCCTCCCCCCATTTCTTTATCCCTCGCTTGAGGGCATGCGCAGCCCTTCACATCCGCTCATCCCCTTGGAATCACCCAGCTCTGGGGGTTTCTGGCAGGACTGACTCAGCTTAGTGAGGGCCTTGCCCAGAGTCACAGCCAGTGCCATGGCAGGGGCCAGGACGCGTGCCACACACCCAGCTGCTGATGGGGCTAGCTCTCCCTGCCATTACCTCTCTACACTCTGCTGTCTTCCGAGTCATCTGCCAGAGCCAACAGTGGCCACAGTCCACGGGGCCATGGGTGCAGAGCCGCCAGAGGCCTGGGAAAGGCTGAGGTCCCACGTCACTTAGGCAGCCAACCTCCAGGTTAAGCAGACGGGCTCTGGAGTCGCTCACATATGGGTGTGAATCTCCCGGTCACACAGACTTGTGTTAACCCATTTCTCCCTCTCGTAAGATAGCAAAAGTAACGGTACCTATGCCATAAGACTGATCTGAAGACAAGAAAAGGTAATACATGTGAAGTGTTTAGACAGTGCCTGCCCAGGGTGGGCTCTACATTGATGGTAATTATTTCCATCTTTACATTGATTGATTGATCCACTCATTCAAAAATATGTGTGCTCCTGCTGTGTGACAAACCTATGCTCTGTTCTGAGAAGATGTGAATGACACACAGCCTGGACCTTCAGAGAGTGAGTGATGGGGGCAGACCTAACCAGATTGCCCCAGTGCAGGGAGATGCATTTGGTAAGAGAGGCCCTAAAATGTACCAAGTGCTGTGGGAGCCCAGAGGACAAAGAGACAATGCGGATGCCTCTTTTCCCATCCGCCTGTCTATTCAGTCTCACTTTTCTCAAGATCCAGCATTCCCACCTTCTCCCTAATGACCTAACCAAGTCATGGTGCTTCCCCCTCTCTCCAAGTCTGGGGGAAGCCTTGAGAAGTCTCCACTCTGTCATGAACCCTTAGAGCATTATCATTTTTTAAAAGTCCTTTGTCTATCACAGGAAACCTTGGAACTTGTAAACAGCCACAATAGGATCTTTTGAAAAATATATCCCCTTAAAACAACAAACAAGCAAATAAAATATGTAGAATGAGAGTCTCCCCCTCCTTTATTTAACCAGTATAGAAGCTACGCTCAGAGATGGTCCGTGACTTACCCTCCAGTGTTACAGAGAGCACATGGCAGAGCCAGAATGAAAGCATGTCACGGCTACAGGCTCAGGGGCTGTCCCCACTGCCTCATTAAAAAGAACAGTCCCCCCCCGCCCCTCCCCACATCTGAATCAAACTGACATTTGATTCCAGGTGACAACTGGATTTAATCCATTATGGTGCACATCCATGCACTTTCTACTCACATCACCTATTTGATTATTCCCCCACTTATCAAGTTGAGAAGGGTGGGCATGCCTCCACCCTAGTCAGACGAGGCTTCCAAGGTTTCAAGGTTTAGTGATAGCCCAGAACCCAGCCAGCATCGGAACTGAGTGCCTCTAACCCCAAATCAAATGCACTTTCTGGCACACTGCAACCTGAACAGTGAACCGTGATGAGCATCTCACGCCCCTCATGCAAGTGGAGACCATCAGCGTGTGCAGATGGTGAGAAAGGACTAGGCAATTTTCTGCTCTGGGTTCTGGGGAGACATTTCTTTGAACTCCCCAACGGACTTCTCAGCGTCGGCTCTGGACAAGCTACTTCAAGAAAAGCATGACATCATTTCCTAAACCCTACGATCCAGGAAGTTGTTCATCTTGAAAAAAAAATCATAAAATCAAACTCTGCATTTTTTTTATCTCCCCTCTTCTCCCCAAGCTGGTCTTGCACAAGCAACATGACCTTCCATTGGGTGACAAGTATGTGGTTAGTGAAACGCTTACAGGTACTACAGGAAGGACCTGTAATGAGGTGGGTGCCTCACCCACCTCATTAGAACTCTCACTGGGGTGTGTAGGAGAGGCTTCTATAAATTGCAAGGTGATCCCAGTGGCCAGTCTCCCCACACCATCTGTGCCATTCCCAGACGAGCCCAGAGAGGAGACAGAGGAAGGTGAAACATGAGTGGTGAGTACATGGAATCTTCTCTGCCAGTCCCCGCTGGACGCCCATGCTTCTGGGCCAACTGAGAGGCAAGGGTGTCCAGCTCGGGACAGCTGCCTTGCGAACTCTGAAGGCTAGACCTTGGTATCTTAGGGTTCTCTTTCTCAGTGGCTGGCTGCCTATTCCCTCTAGCATGGTCCCGGGGAGAGAGCATGTTTGGGATGGAGTCCTGAATAATGGGCAGGGTCTTCAACGCAGCTGGAGGTCACGTCCCCTTAGACAGATGGGCTAACGTTGCCTTTTCAAGCCAGCTGGTACCTGCTTTCTGTGTCTCTCAGTGCAGTTTTACCAGCTGTCAGTCACTCTGGCAAAGAAAAGTGCATCTCAGGGCTACAAGGGAGGGAGGGAGGGAGTGACAGCATGGACGTTGATTTAAAAGGAACCATCGGCAGCGCCGGAATGCTCCTAAGTAAATTACACATCCAGAAGCACCAGCAAGCTCTTTGAAAGTGACTTGGTGAGCTGGAACCGCCAGGAGCAGAAGGGAGCAGGTGTGCCGAGGACAGTTCCTACCCGCGGCACCTGGGAAGGGGGTGAAAAATCACTGCTGGGGAGCTCAGGTTCTCTGGCTCTGCGGTCACTTTGAGGACCGGGCTCTGCTTTGACGGCGCCCCTGCTAAGCAGCGGGCTGATTATTGCCTGTCATGGGTGCTCTGCCTAGTGGTTTGGCAGCTACACCAAATCCAAACAAGGCAAGAGTCAAACCGGTAAAATACTGTGAATGGTGGTCAGGGCTGCAGGAAGGTTTGCCCAAGAAATCGCTGAGCACGATGCACAAGGGCAATGCTGGTTACTTCAGAAGTCACAAAGACCAGGACAGGGTGGCAGCAAAAAGGACCATTCCCATATCCCCAGCTTCTTCCCGTGAACACGCAGTGGTGCCGGGTTGCTAAGAAGGGGAGCTTGGATCCTGTAGACTTTAGCAAGAGGGGATGCCAGCTGTCAGCCAGGCCATCTCCCTCCCTCTGGAGGAGATGGTGGCCCAGGAAGGTACAGACACTTACCGGGGTCCCACAGAAAGTTGATAGCAGGGCCCAGACTCGGTTCTAGCAGCACCCTTTCCACTGTGTCCTACTATCAGAGCCGAGCTTATCCATGAGTGCGGGTGACATCTGCAACACAGGGAAGCAGTACTGAACCTGGTTCCTCATTTGAGCCTGAGGCTCTGCTGCCGCTGAGCCTCAGGCTCCCGATTCAAGACAAAGGGCTTGAAATGGATAGACTTCCAGGCTCCTTCCAGTACTGACAGCTCACTCGCCATGAAAGGGCACCCAGGGACAGAGAGCAATGGGCCCCAGCAGAGGCTCACCCTCCAGGGGCATGTGCACCCACAGCAACCTGCCCACCGGGAGACCTGCATGACATCCTGAGGGGCCCAGTGTGTCAGTGCCTGTGACTCATGGAGTTGAGCTCTTAAGGCTCAACTTCTGGATCCACCAGATGTTCTAAGGTCACAGTGGAATGTGGACGATGGTCAGTTCAGAGAAAATCAAATTTTTAAAAAGAGAGACAGGGAAACACCTTCACTCCTTTGAAGCTCTCACACCTGAGTTCCTGGCCTGTCTTGGTCACTCAGCCAAGCAGGTTTCAGAAAATGGCTCCTGAACGAATGGGTTCACTTACTGGACACCCAGGGAAAGAGCCACGAGGTGTGGTGGAGCACAGAGATCATGAGGTGCGGTCTCTGCCCTCGTGGGGCTCGAGGTGGATTGTCATTAGGCCATGTTACAAATCCAAGCAAGAGCCAGGGGGGCAAGAGGAGGAGGGGATTAATCTTGGCCATGGTTTGGGGTAGGAAAGACCCTGGGACCCAGGTGGCACTTGGTATGGACGATGAGTTGGACTCAGTCAGAAGTTTTGTGGGGGCTTCCCTGGTGGCGCAGTGCTTAAGAATCCACCTGCCAATGCAGGGGACACAGATTCAAGCCCTGGTCCGGGAAGATCCCACATGCCGTGGAGCAACTAAACCCGTGTGCCACAACTACTGAGCCTGTGCTCTAGAGCCCACGAGCCACAACTACTGGGCCCACGTGCCACAACTACTGAAGCCCGTGCACTTAGAGCCCGTGCTCTGCAACAAGAGAAGCCACCGCAATGAGAAGCCCACAGACCACAACGAAGAGTAGCCCCCGTTCGCCACAACTAGAGAAAGCCCACGCACAGCAACGAGGACCCAAAGCAGCCCCCCCCAAAAATTAATTAATTATTTTTTAAAAAAGTAGTTTTGCGGGTGAGGAGTGCTCTGGGCGGAGGGAACAGGAAAAGAAACGTGGGCGGTTGGGCACGTGTGACCCAGGGGACTATCAGGGTCGCAGTGTGCCAGTCTGAGAGGGCTGCATCTCGCTCCCAAGTTAAGGTTTGTGTTGGAATCTGGGGTGTGCGGTTATTCTGCCTCCTTGGGGGGGGTGATGTGGTGGAGGAAGGCCTGGCAGCCTTCTGCACAGAGTGGTCGGGCACCATCTGCCTGCCATGCACCGAGGCCAGAGCCCCACGCCGGACAGGAATGCAGGCTGTGGACACAGACGCTGGGCCCAGTGTGGAGGGGAAGCATTGTTCCTCATCCATGAGGCCACTTGGAGGCCCTGGGTCAGAGGCAGGGTCCCCAAAGTTCAAACCTGGATGCAGATCTCTGCCTGCAGGAGGCCAGAACCTCTGTGTTGGGGACTGACGTCCTGTCCCGCTGGGATGGTGAGCTTTCCCGCCAGCCGCTTTACTGGGCAGAGTGCTGGCTTCAGGACTTACCCTCTCTGGCCTCAAGCCCCAGTCTGCAGAGGACCCATGCCGTTCTGGGCTGTGGGTCTGCACAGAAACCCTTTCCTGGGAGCTGGGATGCCAGCGGCTCTTTCCCCATTTCCAAGCCTCCGCGCTCGTGTCCGTGCTGCTCTGTTCACCTCAGATAACTTCTCGGCTCAGCCTCCACCCTGCTGGGCTGTGCTCCACAGATGGAGCAATGGTTCCTTCCCCAGGGCCCACATGTTGGCCTGGGGTGTGAGCTGAAGTGAGGAAATGCTTTCCCCTATTGCTGAAGTAAGGAAAGGGGCCTCAGGTCTCTGGTAGGGGCTGAGGGGGATTCTGAAGGAGTCTGCACTCCTCTCTCTCAGCCTGTTTTCCTCCTTTGTAAACAGGAGATGGTGACTGCACCCCCTCCCCCCGCCTCCCTCCCAGAGCAGCTGTGTGGCTCAGGGGAGAGAATTCACGGAAAGGAGCTTTGATTAGTGTAAACGCTATGTAGGCCTAAGGCAGTGATTCTCAGTCATGGCTCTGGCTCGGAATTAGAATCACCAGGAGAGTTTAAGGGAAAAAAAATCAATGCTGTCCGTAATGCAGAGATCCTGATTTCATGGGTCAGTGGTGGGGGTTAGGTTAATATGAATTCTCCAAATGATCCTTGTACTCAGTGAGGGTCTAAGAGATCCTAAACTCTCTGGAAGTGAAGGGGGCTCAGAATCCTTCTTCCTTCCTCTCCTCTCATGCTGACCACGTAATGTCAAGGCAGGGAGGAGGCTGTGGGTGGCCCTTTCTCTCTGGCAACTTCCTGGAACCGTGCCCAGGTCATACCACCACCACGACGTCAGCTGGCTGCAGGGTGGCAGTGTGGAAATTGCGTGTGGTCAGGCCGCACCGGCTCCCAGTCTGGGCTCGGGCCAGGCTCTGCCTGAGCAAGTGATATTTGGCTGGTGACATCACCTGACTGCACTTTCAAGTCCCTCATCTGTGAAATGAGAATGACAACATAGAAGGGTTTGTAACTATGAAAGGACACATGCGGACACATGCTCACACATGCTCAGCAGTGTCTGTGACTCTGAGGCTCTCAATGGCAGCCCATGAGAAAGCTCAAACCCTCTTCTATCCTGTGTTGCTGGTGCCATTATGTGTAGGATCCTAAGGCATTTGTATCCCCCCCCTGCCAGAGGGCCAGGCCCTCGTGGTGGGCACACGTGGGATCCCAACAAAAACCCTACAAGGAAGGATGTTTGGTTTCACTGTCCCCTTCTACAGAGATGCTGAGACCTTGCTCAAGGCTGCTCAGACCATCGGTTCAGGGCTCATTCATCCCGGGATCCTCACCAGCCCCTCACTCAGCCACCCAGGGAACCCTCATTACCCCACGACCTGGGTGCCAAGAAATTGTACCACCCATGCTGCACAGGGATTGAAAATGTCTGAATGTGGGGGAAAGATGAAGGGACGCAGCACAGGCTAGAGAGAGAGAAAGAAGAGAGTGGCGAGGGCTGCAGCGAGCGGGGGTCCTGCCAGGAGCTGGAAACATCCCGGTGCCTGGAGCTGAGGGGGGCGTTGGGAATGACTCACAGCCCACCAGTGACCGAGATCTAAGAACTGGTTTCTGAGCCAAGCTCTGCCTCTAAACTACCCTGTGACCTCAGCAGATGGCTTCCCCTTCCAGTGCCTCAGCTTTCTTACCTGTCATATGGGAATATTGGATCACATCACTGTTTTTCAAGCTGCCAGTTGTCACCCATTAGCAAGTTGTGAAATCAGTTTAGTGGATTGTGATCAGCAAATTTAAAAAAAAGCAGAAAATATCAGTGCATTGTACACAGTAAGGGTTAGTATTGTTCTGTGAAACTTTACGTCAATTATAGACCCATGTGTGTAAACAATGTACAAAATGTATTTCTGTATTAATGAAGTCTCTAACAGAAAGCTTGAAGACACTTGGCTAGATAATTTTTAATATACCTCTCAGCCCTAATTAACTCTAGAAATCTGTAAGATTAAAAAAAATCTTAGTCTAGAGAAGAGACCTAGGGAATAGGGTCTGGGCAGGTGGGGAAGATGCAGCCCCTAGAATATCATTATGTGATGGGCACCTGCCAGCAGCTCTCTGTGGTCCTCCCAGAAACAGCAGGTGAAAACCCCAGGCCCACACCTGCAACCAAGTCATCCTTCCCACCTGCTGCAGGTGACTCGATTACAGAGCCCAGCTGATAAGGATGGAGACAGTTGCCTAGTGAGCCCACTTTCACAATCTGGAATCTCTTCTGTGCTTCTCATGTTACCCCTGCCAAAGGTGGACCACAGAACAAGGGGAGGTTACATTACAGAACAAGGGGAGGTTACATTATCAGGTATACGTAATTAGGTTTAGCTGTGAATGACAGTGAACCCCAAATAACAATGGCTTAGAGAAATAAACAAGACAGAAGTTTACTTCTTCCTTACACAATAGGTCTGGATGTAGGCCTGGGCTGGGACCTGGGCTCTGTGCAGTTCCCCACTATGATGTCCTGAGGGCATGTGTGGTCTAGAGTTGAGTCTACATCACACCCACACCCCGGGCAGCAGGTGGAAGAAGATGGAAGTAAGCAGGCTAAGGGCATTTGCCAACTGTTTTGAAAAAAAAGTTTCCTCAGAAGGATTGAAAACAGGTATTCAAACAAATACTTGCAAATGAATGTTCATAGCAGCACTATCTACAAGAGCCCAAAGGTAGAAACAACCCAAATGTTCCTCAACTGATGAATGGATGAACAAAATACAGTATATAAACATAGTAGAATATTATTCAGCCGTAAAGAAGGGATGAGCTACTGATAAATGCTACCACATGGACGAACCTTGAAAACATTATGCTAAGTGAAAAACCAGACTCAAAGACTACATACATGTGTGAGTCGATTGATATGAAATGACCAAAATAGGCAAATCCAGGGGAACAGAAAGTAGATTAATGGTTGCCAGGGGCTGCAATTAGGGGGGGATGGGGAGTGACTGCAGATGAGTGGGGGATATATTTGGGGTTGATGAAAAAGTTCTGAAACTAGATAGTGGTGATGGTTGCACAACATTGTGAATGTACTAAATGCCACTGAATTGTATGCTTTAAATGGTTAAAACGGTGAATTTCACCTCAATTTTTTAAAGAAAAGAGGTTTCCTAGAAGTTAATACACATTACTATACCTACAAGTCATTGCCCAGAACTCATTCACATGACTCCCAGCTGCAGGGGAGTCTGGCCACTTACATGGGGGATTTTATTACCAAGAAAGAAGAAGCAAGTGAATACTGGGATAGACATTTGTCAGTAGCTACCACATTAGTGGTGCTGGTGGCACTGATAGTCTCAGGATAAAGAAATTGGGGAAATTGGCCCCGGCCTGATGGTAGAGTTAAGCAGTGACTCAAGGAGGCTGTGTGGCATTGTGAGATGGGCCCTGGATGAGAGTACAGAAGCATCCCACAGTGGGCAAACCACCTCCTGGGCCTCCACGTCCTCACAGCCAGAATAAGGGTGTGGGGAGATGCTCGGTCTCCAAGGCTTCTCCCTCTGATATTTTTGAGTCTGTGTTGATGAGTCAATTGTAAGGGCGAAGCCACGCTCCTTTCATCCCTGCCCTTCATCCAGGCAGGTGTAAAAAACAGCTCTGAGGCTCATAAACATCCATGAAATTGTAAACTCAAGAAGAAACTTGGATGGTTGTGCACCTCCCCTATCCTTTCTAGAACACTCTGGCTGTGATTAGTGCTATGCCAAGGGGTGGTGGGTGGGAGAACAAAGGCCCTGGATAATCCACAGACAGGATCATCAGATCCTTGATTTGGGGCTGGCAGAAACGATCCTAGGGCTCACAAGTGGGGCGGTGACTGAGGGAGGCAGGAACCACCTGGGGGCTTTGTGAGCGTGCACTCAACATGCCTTCCCCCTCAGGATTCAGGGATGCTCCTCTTCTACTTACCTCCCACGTAGAATGCCCTTTGGAACACATTTCCCCCTCCAGGTGCTCACTCTCTCCTCCGTGTCAGGATGCAAATGCCAGAAGGGAGGACAATGCACAGTGAGGGCTCCTCACCACCTGGGTGCCTTCTCAACTGAAGGTCCTGCCAGAGTCCCCCTCCCAGGTGGAGAACAGGGGACCATGGCAACAGGGAGGGTCAGTAAGACCTGGGTTCAGAATCCTGGCTCTGCCAATCATTAGGTATATGACCTCGAATAAGGTATCAGTTTCTTTCTTTTTTTTTTTTTTAGTTGAAGTATACTTGATCTACGATGTTGTGTTAGTTTCAGGTATACAGCAAAGTGATTCGGTTATACATACATACATACATATATATATATATATATATATATATATATATATATATATATAATTTTCCATTATAGGTTATTACAAGATATTGAATATAGTTCCCTGTGCTATACAGTAGGACCTTGTTGTTTATCTATTTTATATATAGTAGTGTGTATCTGCTAATCACCCCCTCAGTTTCCAGTTTCTGTAAGATTTCATCGATGACAGGTGTAAAGTGCTCTGTGTACTGTTTTTTGGGGTTTTTTTTAGCAATACAAAAGGTAAATATTTATTCAGAACGAAACTTTAAACAATCGATTTTACATTCTAAGCCACAAGGAAATAGCAAAACATAAAGGAAAGACAAAAATTAAAAGAAAAGCAGTGTACTGCCTTTTCAACTTTAACTTGATAACACTTAGTAGACCCAATGCCCTCTAGCTTGGCCTATTTCCCAAGTACATTTCAGAGTTAACAGCTCCCTTGGAATTCTGTCTTTCTCCTGAGAGTCCGGAGGTTGCAGATGAGCTCCAGTCGGCTGCTTCTCAGGGGACGCTAGCTATTGAGGCTAAGATGCAAATGTAAACCTTTCTTTACTCAGGAGCGCCTCTATTTCTCACTGATGGCAATGAACGGGGAAGGGGAAGGCCACAAAGGAGCAGGGCCACTTTAATCCAGACATGGTACCCCAGGGGGCAGTGAGTACACCCTGGATTATGTTCCTTTGTCCCTTCCGTATCTCCCAAGTATTCTGAAGCTCCTGCCAAAGCTTCTGCTTCCTTCCCCAGATGATTTCTTAGCATCCCCTGGGCTCGTTATTCTGGAAAGAGCAGACTTTCTGGGCCCTCAAGTGTTGAGGAAAATGTTGTGAGGTGTGAGAGGTAGTGGAATGAGCACCGGGCTTGGGGTCAGGGAACTCTACTCTAGGCTAGCTCTGGCACCAGACAGCTATGTGATTTTGACCCAGTCATTTAACCTCTCTGGTCCTGTTTCATCTGTTGGAATACGAGGGGATTGGTCTAGACCAATTTTTAGGTCTTTTCCAGCAGGAAAATTCTAGATTCTGTTTCTGTGAATAATGGCTTCTGAGCCACTGAAAGCGCTGTCACAAAGTCCATGCATTTTAATGCCATAAGAGAGGCCCTTGGCCACCATTCAGAGCCTATTGACTCAGGTTACATACACTTCTAACAACACTAGTTTCACAAACTCTCAGACCACATAGATTAGAAGCAGCAAATTAAAAGGGGATGGGATGAGCTGCAAAAGATAGACACCCTGACAGAAGCCAGGGTCAACAGTGTTCTCAATTCAACAAACATTGATCTCCTTCAAAAACGATAAAAAATGGTTTTAAAGAAAGGGTTTGGCACTTAAGAGGGGTAAGCTGGCTCTGTGTTCACCCTAGCAGGCAGGCGGGTATTCAGTGCCCGGCCACGTCGGTTAGCTGAGCTGCCACAGAATTGTGAACCGCTTTGGGACACTGGGCAAAGGCGTGTCCTCGTTTGCCACAGAGGTTACACACGATGCCCTTCCGGCAGTAAGGGCTCAGGTGCCCCTCGTCCCCGCCCCTGAAGGGGTGCTCTGTGTACTCTTGAGAGCAGTTGACACATAGGAGACTGATGACAAATGTGTCATGCTCTTCCTCACCCTCCAGCTCAGAGAAGCCTTGCATGTCCCACGAGCACCCCATGAAGGAGCAAGACTCCTTCATGCCGGGGCTCACGCTGGGAGAGGCAGAGATGACCATCTCAGTCACCCCAGGACTTCACCTAGTGTGCGCAAAGTGCCCTTCATCTCCTTTCGGTGTCCCTGCAGCCAAGGCACCCTGGAGCTGAGTCTTCTTCATCATTTTCCCTGCAGACCAGCCCCTGCATTCTGGCATGAAAGGGAGACATCGCCACTATTTTTTTGATAGTTAGAATTGTTTTATATTTCAAGACTTAAGCAAACCTATGTAAACTGGCTGCGTGTACTTTTGCATGTTGATTCATCTTTTTTTCATACAAATTCTTTTTTAAGTTGAAGTGTAGTTGATTTACAATATTATATTAGTTTCATGTATATAACATAGTGATTCAATATTTTTATAGATTATATTCCATTTAAAGTTACTATAAAACATTGGCTATATTTCCTGTGTTATACAGTCTATCCTTGTAATGTATTCATTTTACACATATTACTTTGTACCACTTAATCCCCTAACTCTTTCTTGTCCTCCCCACCTCTGACTGGTAACTATAGTTTGTTCCCTCTATCTGTAAATCTGTTTCTGTTTTGTTATATTCATTTGTTTCATTTTTTATTTTAGATTCCACATATAAGTGATAATATACAGTATTTGCCTTCTTCTATCTGACTTATTTCACTAAACATAATACCCTTCAGGTCCATCCATGTTGTTGCATATTTCATTCTTTTTTATGGTTGAGTAGTATTCCACTGTATATATATACCACATCTTCCTTATTTATTCATCTGTTGATGAACATTTAGGTTGCTTCTGTATCTTTTTATTGTAAATAATGCTGCTGTGAATATTGGGGTTCATGTATCTTTTTGAGTTAGTATTTTTGTATTCTTTAAATATACACCCAAGAGTGGAATTGCTGGATCATATGGTAACTCCATTTTTGGTTTTTGAGGAACCTCCGTACTGTTCTCCATAGTGGCTGCACCAATTTACATTCCAAACCAACAGTGTAGGAGGGTTCCCTTTCCTCCACGTCCTCGCCAACCCTTGTTGTTTGTGGAGACGCCTCCATTATTGGCACAAGTATAGCAAACAGTGCATAACCCTTGGCACAGCAAAGAAGGAGGTGGGCCTGTCGGAGGGAAGGCAGAAGCTGGCTATAGATGGGAATCCCTGCCACCCCTCTTTCCTCACCCCTGTTCTTGACTGAGGGCTGTCTGGGGACATAATTGCTGCTCTCAAAGAGTCCATGGTCAAGAATAATAAGCTTCTCCTGGGGAATATCCTTTAGGGTTTGGGAGTGGGGAAGAATCTCCGGGGAGGCTTGTGTGACCTCAGACCACACATTTCTAAGAGCTCTTCTTTTTTCTAAAACGAGACAGTGAGTAAAGCTCTACCGAACCCCATGCACAGAAGGCAGTGAGCACAGTTCGTAAGAGGCAGGGGTTTAAAAGGTGGGGACGTTGCCCTAAAGAGTCCTAGCTTTTAGCAAACCAGCTCTCTGCGAGTCATGTAGAGCTTGCTGTTTGCCAGAGGGTGCCTGAGCTCTGAGATGTCACCATTCAATGTCTACACACAGGAGCATTCATCTTCTTCTGTCCCACCTTCCCTCCCTTTGCCTTGCCCTTCATTCAATAGATATTTTTGATTGCAGGAATGTTTTAGTTTCCCTGAGTAAAAAAAAACTTAATTTATTCTTTCAATAACCATTTGTTCAATGAATGAATGAATGAACAAGTGGGCATTTGAATGAATGAATCTTTAGTACTCCAAGTGTAGGTGAGATCACCTCCTGAGCCCCGCTTCAGCAGCAGCCTTTGGCTCATCACCCAGAGTCTGCGTCCCACTCAAGAGAGTGTCTCTTACGAGCCTCTGCCCGTCTCCGGAGTTGCTTGGATGGGAGCCCCCAGCCCCAGGCCTGCCCTGGAGCCACACCCTCCCTGCCTCCCCTTTCTCCTCTGTGGAAAGCCTCTGCTCTAGCCAAATGAGACACCTGCTCTCCTGGGCCTTGGGCCTCTCTGCCTGTTGTCTGGAATGCACCTGACAAAATTCTCTCTTCCTTCAAGGCCCAGCATTTTCAATGAATTTTTTCTGATCCCTATAACTGAAAGCGATTCTTACCTACATCTCTTAGACACCTTTTTGGGGGGAGATTGGATTTACCTCATTCCACCATTCATTCTGGCATGTTGTCTTATGCACTCCTGAAGCTCTTTGAGGATTCAAACTACTTTTCATACATTTTCACACCCCCAACATTGTGCTTTACATAGTGTCCTGTAAATAATATGTATTCTCTATATGTTTATTGAATGAATACCCCATATAGACCTTTCCTTATAGACTAAATTTAGAGCTCTAGTCATGATAGTCATTGCATGACATTAGTTTTATGTTTGTTTGTTCATTTATTCCCTCAGTTGTTTGTCTAACTGTCCTAATAGAGTCAAGCAATGTGCTAGGCATCAGAATATAAAGTTTAAGAAGGCACATTCTGATGAACACAGACAGACACCTATAAAGAAGAGTTGTGCCTGGTGCTAGGATGGGCTACTCCACTCTCATCATAGCCATGGCCACATCATAAAGACAGAGACCACTTTCATTTGCAGAAGAATGGGTGGTGAACATCTCAAATGTAACTCAAAGGAATTAAATATCTCAAAAGGTTTAAATCGGCTAAACTCCTCATATCTCCTGGAATCTTTCTTCTCTGAAACCCTTCTCAGCTTAGCTCCCTCACCTCCACAATCACCTGAGAAGTTTGGAGGTGGATTTTGAGGTGTTAGTCCTCAGGGTCTTATCCAGGGATCTCATGGCCTTAGACCACTCTTGCCAGTGAACATTTGAAAGACCTTCCAGGCCAGTGATTGCCCAATCTCCAGCCTCGAAATACTTGTCAGGGTTACACAATCCTCCTCAGTATCAGATGCCCAGGCCAACACCGAGGTGTTGCATATATAAAGTACAGATCACACAGCTAAACGTTTGCTGGGTGTTGGAGTGATAGAAGACACCTGGTATCTGGGAAGACACAAAGGGAAAAGCAAGGAAGCCAAATCAGGGTGGTGGATTCGAGAGAAGTAGCGTCCTCCCAGTTCTACATGAGCCCCCATCCACAAAGGAAGGAAGATAAAGTGGACAGAATTGGTTACTCAATTCTGGCTGGTTGGGTGAAGCTACTTCTTTGAGAGCTGAGTGACAGTCGGCCAGGTGGAGGGGGAAGTGGGACTAGTGTGTGCAGAGCTTCTGCAGCCTGAAAAGGCAGATGGGAATAGGTTGTAAAGTGCTTGCTATGCTTGCATTTTAATGTGATTCTTCCTAGAAGATTCTTCCCCAGTGAGCCCTGTCCAAAAGCAGTCTCTTTGTTTGGTAACTTACACTTTTTCCCCCACACCACCATCCCTTGCCTCTGAGGATCTCAAGTCTTCTTTTCTGTCTCATGGCTTTAGAACTCCAGAGTGTCAACTGGCAGATAACCAGAAATGAGCAGGAACATCACACAGACAAGTTCTTCAGCCAGGAGCTTATCGTGCGGAGAGGCCAACTCTTCTCCATGTCATTGACCTTATGCCGAAGTCTCGGCTATTACGGACATGTGACATTCACAGCTTCCACAGGTACCTGCTCCCTGCTCCCCCAGCCAACACACATCTGAGTAGACCTTGGGGCTGTGCATCCAAGGGATGGTGGTGGTAGTGGCCCCGGGCTTTAGCCCAGCTCTACCATTGACTTGGTGTGACCTTGAGCAAGTTTCTGCCTGTCTCTGAGTCTGAGGGTCACAGTCTTCACATCAAGAGGGATTTGGCCCACGTGGTCTCTCCAGCTGCTTCCAGTGCCATAACACAATGCTTCATTGTATGATGTCTCCCAAAGGGCCCTGGCAGTTATATTGGAATCTGGTTTCTCCCCACAGTCTGGCCAACACTACTTGGTTTCCATTGTCCTATGCCTTCTTTTACAGGGCCTTACCCCTCAGAGTCGGCCAAGACAAAGGCTGTGTTTCCACTCCGCAACAGGATAAGTGGCACTGGCTGGGGTGCACAACTTCTGTACGACAGGAACAATGTTCTGAGCATCTCCATCCTCAGTCCTGCCAATGCACCCATAGGAAGGTACACGCTGAGTGTTCAGATCTCCTTCGAGGACAGTGAAACCACTCTGAAACTTGGAACATTCATACTGCTCTTTAACCCCTGGTTGCAAGGTAGGCACCTAGCCACCCACACTCCCAGCCATCAGCTAAGTGATGCCCATGGAAAGGAGATGGGGGGAATGCTTTTCATGGGCTCAGGTTTGATTAGGGAAAGTTTGTGGAATATGGAAGCAGCACAGAAGCTAGAAGTCAGAAGCCAGGGGTTTGAGTCCAGCTCTGCCACTTAACCAGCTTTGTGTGTCTGGCAGTCACTCTACCCTTCTAAGCATCAAATTCCTCACCATTAAATGGACATCGTGCTATTTTTGGAGCTATTGCAGGGATCTCATGAGCTTTTGAAAACTGTATAGTATGGTGTAATGACCACAGCACAATTCTGCAGCGTGGAGATAGCTTGTGCCTGAAGAAGCAAGTGTTTCATTCCCAGGGGTCTCATTTTCAGATTCTCAGGTCATCCCAGCTTCTTTTTTCAAGCTCATAGTTCCCACAATATGAGGTGGAAACATTATAGCCCAAGGCTTCACTCCTCAGTGGAGGTTGGGTGAAGGGTTGCAGGTAGGGCTTGCTCCAGCCCCCAGGAGGTTACTCAGGACTGAGAGGACGACTGGTCTCTATAGTCCTCTCTATAACCCCTAATATCTGCTTTTTGTGTCAAACAGCTGATAGTGTCTTTATGAGTAACTGTGATGAGAGGGAGGAGTATGTTCAGGAAGATGCTGGCGTCATCTTCACGGGAAGACCAGGTTACATTGGCATGATTGGCTGGAACTACGGACAGGTAAAAAGATCATAAAGCCTGGTGGTAATGTCCCTATTATACCCAAGAAGCTCAGCCGCTGGTCCCACAGATAGGCGGAAGTTCCCAAATCTGTCCATTCGCCTGCCTTCTGTTCATTCATCCATTCAGAAGGCATTTACTGATGACCTACTATGTGCCAGGCCCCAAGCTGCACACTATGGATACAGGAGATGGATAAGACAGATTTCCTGTCTTGGAGGAGGTCACAATCTAGTGGGCAAAACAGACACATAACTGAATTGATGCAATGAAGTGTTATTGGTACCATGATGCACAAATGAGGATAAGGCCCAGTAGAGACACTTGGGACAATAATGTAGTTTCTGTTATTCATTCTAGGTAAGAATGTGAGGAAGCTTCCTTGGTGTGTGCATTCGACCTTTCAAAGGTCCTTCATTAGTATGACATCTGAGTCCACAGAGTTCCCAGGTTTGCTCAGCCTAAAAAACATCCAGAGATTCCCTCCACCTTTTCTTTTTTCCAGTAGATAAATGAAGACATTACAACGAAGTGCCTTGGGTGAGGTACCTTGCATGTCCAGCAGGGGGTGGACAGGTGCATTCTCTGCCATGTCCAGACCCCATTCTGTAGTCAACCAGAGCACATCTGCCATATATTTTATATATTGAGTTTTATATGTTGGGTTCTGTGTTAAATTTCATTCAAAAAGAAAGTGGGGTGGGGTGGGTAAGGGCATAAGGTGCACCCGGGGATGGAAGGGAAGATATTTTTGAAGGGCGAGATCTGGGTGAGCCTCTCCTAGAAAAGAACTTTTGATCAGAAACCTAAAGGAGGCAAAGGAGCCAGATAGATCTCTTGGGGAAGAGCAGTGGAGGTAGAAGGAACTGCACATGCAAAGACCCTAAGGCAAGAAAGAGCTTGGCCTTCTCCATTTGAGAAGCAATGGCAAAAATAAGACTTATTTTGTGAAAATGCCTTCAAATTCCAATTTAATGAGACATTTTATCTTTTTAATCAGTTCCCCCAAAGTCTGAGTAATATGCTCAAGATCAATGTCAGATCTAGATGGAAACTTTGAGATGAGCTCAGTCTGATCCCCTGTTATAAAGGTGGACAAATTGAGGCCCAGACAGGCCAAGTGATTGCTCTCAAGTTCATAACAGTGAGGGAGTGCCATTAACTTTAGGGACCTCAGTGCAAGGCCTTGTGTAGAGCAAGGGCTCTGGATGAGTTTGCAGGGTTAAAGCCCAAGTTGGGTGGTTGTTCCTCAGATTCTCTCAGCTCTGGAGGCTGCGGAGTGGAAGCATCTGGGCAGAGCCCATGGTTCTTACCAGTGTAGCCCCCGGGCCTTCTATAAGCTGATACTACTTGTCATTTCTTTCATCGTAACATATGGTCCCATTTTGAACAGTTTGAAGAAGGCATTCTGAACATTTGCCTCTCTCTGCTGGATAATAGTCTGAATTTTCGCCGTGACCCTGCTACTGATGTGGCCTGCAGAGACGACCCCCAGTATGTTGGTCGGGTGCTGAGTGCAATGGTGAGTGATGAGAAAACCATAATAACTAGTTATTCCTGTATATCAAACCCAACTCTGGGTTAGGCACAACCACTTATAGAGTTGGTTGACATCTCACAAAATATAGTTGTGGCTGTTAACATCCCCATTTCGCACACGTGGAGCCTCTACGTTAAAGAACATTCCTGAGACACGCAGTGAGTGAGTGGCAAAGGCAGAGCTGGACCCAGGCTGCCTGGCTCCAAAGCCCTTTCCACTGTACTGTGAGGCCTTCCTCCAATGATGAAGGATTTGATCTTTGGGTGTCTGCCAGGACCAGAAGGAGGCAAAGCTGAGAATTTGCTCCATCCCTGGGGCTCCTGGGAAAGGAGGTAAGCTCCTGAGCCAGCCTGAAGCGTTAACCTCCTTTGCTCTGACTCATCCCATCCTCAGCACAGAGGACTCGAGTGCCAGCGGGGAGGGCAGAGGCCAACACAGTCATTGTCTAGATGGGGAAACTGATGCCAGGGGGCTGGAGTGACTCACTCACAGCCTCAGCCTGTGAGTCTGGCCAGAGCAAGGCCTCCAACTGCCCGCCCAGGGCCTCCTTCACTTGCCCAGTCCCTCCATGTGAGAAATCTGTCCCCACTTCCCCAGACACATGCGCACGTGCACTCAGAGGCACACATAAGCTGGATGCTGGAGGAATGCACTGCTCTGTAGTCAGTGTGCAGAGAGCACCTCCATCAGAAAGTATCCAAACAAGGGATAGCCTGCTCAGAAGTTACAAAGTAAAAAGCTAAAAGTCAGAGAGTTCTTGAACTTTAACCCTCTGAAACTAAATGATTACTCAGAAGTGTCTTTAACTTTTTTTTTTTTTTTGATTAATGGACTAGGCATTTCAAGTCTCTTTTGAGTTGGGAGAATATCCAAGCTAACAAGCTAGTTACATGGTTAGAAATTTGAATGGCCTTCTGACTGCATGACAGATATCGGGGGTCATCAGACAGCTTTGGGTTACTTCTTAACCCAAACTTCACAGGACAGCTGTGGGGAGGCCCAGGCAATGTGCAGGTGCTGAGGAAATGGTGGGGACCAAGGCAGCTGGGAAGAGTGCAGAGAGGGAGTGGGGCCTGGACCCAACCTCAAAAACCAAGTGGCCCAGGAGGGGGTGGATTAAACCCAACGCCAAGGTCGAGGGAAGCTGGATTCAGGCACTTTAGGAAGCTGAGCCTCCTCAGCTCAGGAGAGGGGAGGGGAGGCAGCTGGCTCCAGTAGCTGCTGACTCACCCCTGCCCTCCAGACAAACCACTTGATCTCAGAGCTGGGTGCCTCAGCGGTACCTCCCCACTCTCTCTCCAGCGCTCCTGGTTGGGCTGGGCCACGAGCTAATTATGGCCTGTGTGGGGCTTTGAAACCTTGGCTTTCAGTCAGAGATGACTCTGCTGATTACCACTTTGGAGGCTGGTGCACCTGTGACTCAGGAGATGGGGATGGTCTGTGCAATCTTCCATCTTGAAGGAGTCCCATCTGGCCCCATCCTGCTATTCCAGCCCAGACCATCCTGGAGAGGCTGTGGAGCTCACCCACCACACAGAGGGACCGTGGAGGGCTGGGTCAGCCTGTCCTGGGCAAGGATCCTTCCATTTCCAGACTGTTCATCCTCATAGGCCTTGCCCTTGTGGCCCCCACAGAGAGAGGGAGCCGTTCTCACTGTAAGGTTGGGATAAATGCTAGTCAAAGTTTCATAAACTCTGAAAACTTGGCTGCTGGAACACAGCTGAGGGAGTACTTGTTTCTAAAGTTCCCTGTGTTGGAAGGTAAAGAATGAAGGCCTAGAGAGGTGAATCGACTCCCCTGCAAGCAGTCACCCAGCTGACAAGCAGCCAGGCTGGGCTTGCAACTCGGGTTTCTTCTTCTTCTTCTTTTTTTAAATTTTTTATTGGAGTAGGGTTGCTTTACAATGTTATGTTAGTTTCTGCTGTACAGCAAAGTGAATCAGTTATACGTATACCTATATCTTCTCTTTTTTAGATTTCCTTCCCATTTAGGTCACCACAGAGCATTGAGTAGAGCTCCCTGTGCTATACAGTAGGTTCTCATTAGTTATCTATTTGATTTTACTTTATTTAAAATTTTTTTAAATTGGGGTATTGTTGTTTTACAGTGTTGTGTTATTTTCTACTGTATAACAAAGTGGAGTTCCCTGTGCTATACAGCAGGTTCTTATTAGTTATCTGTTTTATACATAATAGTGTATATATGTCAATCCCAATCTCCCAATTCATCCCACCACCCCCTTTCCCCCCTTGGTAACCACACATTTGTTCTGTACATCTGTGTCTCTATTTCTGTTTTGCAAATAAGTTCATCTGTACCATTTTTCTAGATTGCACATATAAGCGATAATATACGATATTTGTTTTTCTCTGAGGTTTCTCCTTTTTTCATTCTCTTTTAACTTTTTATCATGGAAAAGTTCAGACTTTCACTAAAGTAGAGGAAAAAGTAAAATGAACTCTGACGTACCCATCACTGGCTTCAGCCATTACCCACTCAAGGCCAGTCTTGTTTCATCTCTGTCCCTTCCTCCAAAGACTGTTTAATAAATCCCAGACGTTATATCATTTCATCCCTAAATATTTCAATATGAGTCTATAAAAGACTCAGACTAAGAAACTCAGATCTGTTGATTGCTAGTCCAGTGCTCTTTTCATACTGCATCATGGTTGTGTTACTTACACAAGAATCATGCCTTAAGTTGAGGGAATGAATAAATGAATGAATGAATGAAAAGCAACAGTCCATCTTTATTCTTTCCAAGAAGAAGTTAGTTGCTAAAGTTCTAAAGTGATCTTTTTAGAAGACCAGGACACCAAAAGAGGGCTTCAAACCATGGACTCCCAAGTCAGGCAGCAGCAGCAACCCATGAGTTTTGGCCAGAAATTGCCTGCAGGCTGATTTTCTGCCCGTCCCTCACCACTGACAAGCCACGGAGCCTCAGTTTTCCCTGTGAGCTGGGAATGATATGTGAATTAGGGGCAAACATGGCCTGTTAAGGAAAGCACTTTTAAATTCATATACTGCTTGATACTCCTAGGGGGATCATTATCACAATTATCATCCAAATCACCCAGAAAGACAGAAAATCCACTTGAAGGAGGCTCCCTGGCTTCCTTCCTTGTCTCCTTATCTTGTCCCCTGAACTCTGCATGTCACTCTCTGTGCTGATGTCTTTGGGGTATTTTTTCCTGCCCAGATCAATGCCAATGATGACTGTGGTGTGGTTGCTGGGAACTGGAGTGGTGACTATGGAAGTGGCCAGGACCCAAGGGACTGGAATGGCAGCGTGGAGATCCTCAAGAAGTGGCAAACTTCTGGCTTCAGGGCAGTCCAATACGGCCAGTGCTGGGTCTTCGCTGGGACCCTCAACACAGGTACTCTGGGTGTGATGTGCCTTTCCTGGGTGGGCAGCAGTGAGGTACTCCAAGGTACCATCTCCACTGCACCCTGAGTCCTCAGACTACCCTTGATTTGCAGTGCTGCGGTGTTTTGGGATTCCCTCCCGAGTTATCACCAACTTCAACTCAGCTCATGACACAGACAAAAACCTCAGCGTGGATGTGTACTATGACCCCAGAGGACAGCCCATGGACAAAGGTAGTGACAGCATATGGTGAGTGTCTGACCCTTTCTGAGCACCACATCTGAGCAGCTTCTCCCCAGCTCTCCCCAACTCCTGGGACCCAGCTCCAAACAGGAGCTGGGAGGCAAGTACCATGTCAACATATAGTTTAGAGTGGAAATGCTATCATCTTGACCTTTTGGCTAAGATCAAGTGTAAAATGAAAATGCTGGATCTAGCAAGACTCTAGCAAGACCCGAAACAGCTCTTCTCAGAGTTCTGCAAATTCTGATGGTCTACTTTATCTTGCCGCCAGATTAAGGCTGTTATACCAGTGAAAGATGTGATTCCTGGGCTCTTCCCTGAATTTGTAGCACCCACTAGACTCTATGCTACTTTAGAAGATAAACACTGAAACTATTGATTTTCTAGTAATAAATATAGATTTATGTCACTTCAGGCAACCCATATGACTTTTGGGTTTTCTTAGAGAAAAGTGACACATTTTCTCTTATGCATATATACTTTCTGTGTATCTTGGTTGATAGAATAAAATGTTAGCTTATTCTGGATTCCAACTGAAAAAAAAGAGACTTTATATGTTACTGAGCATATATATTTCTAACCATAAATATGCTATGTGCACATGTATCTATCCACGCACATATGTATGCAATATATAATAAATGCCAACTGGAAGTAAGTTACCTAAAACATATAGACATATATTCATAACTTTGTATAGCTGCATATATACATAAAATAGATATTGTTACAGCTATTTAAGATTATACCATATGCCAAGTTATTACCAGATGGCAACTGAAAATAATTTTGTCTATATCTGTATATACACATAGATATCTATGTGTCTATGTATATAAAGTACTACATGCATATGTCAATAATCCATTGTTTGAATCCATTTCAGGCTATACACACACATAATCCCTCACATGCATATACTTGTCTAGATAACCTGATAACAGATGCCATCTTATTTCCAGATGTTCAACTTGGAAATGGTCTATAAAAAAATTCTTTATTACTTATTATTCCCAGAATAAGTAGATCCAACTTTACTGAAATGTACTCAGGGTAACGAATAAAGTCAAAGGAATATTAAAATTAACAGAAAAATCTTTTAAAACAAATAGACAACACCCCACACCAATAATGGCACTGAGCATCCCCTCCCCTCTGAAGGGAGGGAGGAGTATGAATTCACTTAAGGTCACATGGATTCTAGGGTTTAATGGGAAAGAGAAAGCTTATTTCAGATGTTCTTTCTTAATCTGCCCATACACAACGTTTCTCTCTAGTGGCACGGCTACTTATAGAGAGGTTTTTTTTCCAGCTTCTCATAAATGAAGGTCTTTTCTTCTCCCTGTTTTTTTCTTTTGTTACTGTGTCCAAAATCCCATTGTAACCTGTTCTGACCCTTGGGGCAATGCCATTTCTGACTTCGGTTTCCTTCACAAAAGGAGACGCTTGGTTCAACAAATGACTGATTTGGGGAAGGGGAGGTCCCCTTTGGCGTAACCCTTCTGTGATCATCCTGCACACTAGCAACTGCAGAGAGACCAGAATGCTTAAGGCTCAGTCCCTCCACTGAGAGCATATCTGGTGCTGCTAGGAGATAAGAAGTGGGGAGGCCATTAGTAGAAGCTATTTAGCAATGTGGGATGGTGTGGGGTATGCCAGGTGCGTGATTCAGACAGTAAGCACTGTGGGAACTCAGGGAGGGAGCCATCAAGGAAGACTTCCTGGGAACAGGAAGGTGGGGCCTTTAAGCTGAATTTGTAATTAGTCCTGCCATCTCTTGGTTCCTGGTTCATGTTACCACTCCACATTAGCTTCATAATTCATTCCAAATATAATCACCTTGGGGCAAGTCTGGGCCTGTGGAGACATTCCAGGGTGTCTCCACTGTCATTTCTGTTGGCCTCATTGCAGGGTATTGGGCCCTAAAGCTGTGATTTTTCCTGGGAGTCTCATCCCCCCTCATCAGAACTGTCCTCAGAAAGCAGTGAGACCTGTGAGTCCCTCCCCATCCTCCTCCCTACCAGCTGTGGGTGGGGAACCAGCACTGGGTGGTGTGCGGACAGGGAGTCCTGAGCCCTAGTTCCAGCCCCACTACCATCTGGCTCTAGAACTTGTGAAAGCCACTTCGTGTTTCTGGTCCCCAGTTTCCCCAGCAGTGAAATATAAAAGTTGGCCTGAAACTAGATGTTCACTTAAGTCTCTTTAATTTTTTTATTCTCTGCAGCTTCAGCTTGCCCCACTTTTTATGTAAGAGCTACCCCACCCAAGGGAGCTATCACATGCCTTCAACATGGTTCCCACCGTGGGTGGTGGGGGAGCTATCCCACGAGTCATTTTCTGCATGGAGTGGAATTACTAACGTATTATTAAAAGGACAGTTTGGGTTTGAACAGAAATCCTTCCAGCTGAATCTTTGTATGTTGCAAATGTTAAAAGCTTTTAGAACCTTGTCCAGATTTGCTTAAAGTAATAGAATGTAAGGATCAAGTGAGGTTAGGCATCTGAAAGTGCTTAATAATAATAACAGCAGCAACTAATAATTTGCTGAGCAATTGTTGTGTTCCAGGTAATGTTCTGAGTGCTTGCATGTACTCTTCAGAAACAGTGAAGTAGGCATTATTATGAACAACCCATTTTACAGTTAAGGAACCTGAGACACAGAGTCATTCACCCAAGGGCAGGTAACTAGAAAATGGTGGAGCTGGGATTTGAACCCAGGGGGCTTTGTAAACTATGAAGCACCAGAGAGATGCCAAAGAATGTTATCACTATTCCTGACTGATGTTTGAGAATTCAGACCGCTTACTTGGAGATTTTCCAGAAAAGGAGTGGCTGGACACCAACCAGGTGGAAAAGCTGGGTTCTAAGTTTCACACTTAGGCAGCAAATGCACCTTTTCTATGATACTAGATGCTGTCTCAGGAGCTCAGTGGGGAGAAACAATTTGCCCAAAGTCAAACTGAAATAGCATCCAAGTTGGAGGTGGACCTAGGTGTCTGTCAACATGACTCTCCCCAGTCGAAGAACATTAGAGCTGGAAGGGATCTTAGAGAGAGACCTACTCATTTCATAAATGAGAAAACAGAGGCCCAGGGAGAAGCACCGGTAAACGGCTGGAGACATTCGGACGCTCTAAGTAAATGTCTAACTTTACGTAAATTCCTTAACTTTTCTGTACCGTAGTTTCCCATCTGTAAAATGAAGGGCTAGGTCGGGGACCTCAAAATTTTCTTCTAGATCTTTCTTTGAATCACATTACAGCATCCAGTGGGGTCCATTTTCTTCTAAGTCATTCTGCTCATGACAGTGGTGGGACTTAAAAGGCACAAGGCTCTGGAGTTTTCACTTTGTCGGCGTCAGGACACTCTGGGGGAAGCTTCTTTAATATGGTTCCCTTCTACGTCACTATAAAGGAAGTTTCTGAGACCTGCAACCAAATGATTTGGAACAGTTCGGCCAAGGTTATCTTTTTTTTTTTTTGCGGTATGTGGGCCTCTCACTGTTGTGGCCTCTCCCGTTGCGGAGCACAGGCTCCGGACGCGCAGGCTCAGCGGCCATGGCTCACGGGCCCAGCCGCTCCGCGGCATGTGGGATCTTCCTGGACCGGGACACGAACCCGTGTCCCCTGCAACGGCAGGCGGACTCTCAACCACTGCGCCACCTGGGAAGCCCAAGCCAAGGTTACCTTTATCTTGACATTTCTGGCTCCTTTTCTTATTTCATTCAACTTTATTCCCCGGTTTCTCGAGTCACAGACTTGACTCTATTTGTAGCCTTTTATAGAGCTCCGAGGTGGAAGGCAGATGGAGATTTCCCGGCCCTGTGGTCAGGGAGGTGGAGTCGGTCAGTTCTGGAGAAGAGCTGTCAGAACCCATACCCCCCACTCGAGCCCTGGCTCCTAATGCATCTCTCCATGGCCACCAGCCTCCACTAATACTTAGCTAGTCCCCAATGTACCTGGAGCAGCTTGCTCAGACCCACAGCAAGGAAACCAAGGCTGCAAGAGTGTCCAGGATCCAGAACAATTCAATTCAGTGAGCATGATGTAAGTACTGCATGCCAGACCCTGCACTGGGCACAGAGCACCAAGAGAAGTGAGATACAGGAATCTCGCTAGAGTAGTTCCTAGCTGCATGAGAAGCTGGGTGATTACTGAGCAGAAGTCAAATAACTGAATCATGCAAGATGCAGAGATAGCACAGAGGTAAGGTTGGCACCCTCTGAGTATGTTAGGAAAAGATTTTCTGAAGGAGGTGGTATCTGAACTGCATTTGGAAGGACAAATAGGCAGAATGGGTAGGGATTTGGGTCACTTTCTAGAGAGGGTCTCCTGACCCCGTGAATTCAAAGGTAAGCATAACTCAGTTGCTGTCTCTAGGGGCGGTGGTTTATAAACTTCAAAGGTAGCATTAGAACTGATTTGAGTGGAGGGAGCTGGGAGGGGCGGGAATCTGCATCTTTTTAAATAAATGCCTCAGTCTCTCCTTTTCCTAAACTCCTACTCCTGAAACACTCAAGACAGGAGCAGAGCCCAAGGTTGGGAGGTGGGAAAGACTGTGGCACACAACCAGAAGCAAACCTGATGGTGCATTTGAAAGACACACACATCCCAAGTAGCTGTGAGCAAAATGCTGGCTTTCAAATGATGGAGGGACCAGGATGAACTTGTTATCTGCTTTGTCTTAAATTCCTGCCTTGCAAATAAGTATTCAAACATAGCTACTTACCAATCTATCTTAACCAACCCGCCCTTATCTAGGGCTCTCTGCCAGGAATGAGATGAATGTGAAACGTGGTGTTCTCCCTGTTTCCTCATCCTCTCTTTCTCCTTTCACCCTTCCAGTGTCATCTTCCCACACTCCTCCTGCTTTCTCCTGGGTGAATTTTAACTGATCTTAAGGACCCATTCAAAAAGGCATTTTGTGGGGCTGCCTGGAGAAAATTTTTATGATGACTTTTTTTTTCACAATTATAGGAAATCTCAGAAATATGTAAAGAAGATAGTTTTCTATCAAATCTTTTCTTTATTAGTTGTTGTTTTTATAGAATTGGGATCATACATTTTACAAAGACATGGGTAAAAGATGGAGCATATGATAGACACATTCTACTTTTCACCACACCTGGAAACCAACCACTTCATAGTTTTAAATCATGTGTTTTTGACTAAACATGCTATTATGAACATTTTCACAATGTCATTAAATAATCTTCAAAAAAAAGATTTTAAAGTATCATATTCCATTGAATGGTTAAACCATTATCTCTTTTCCTGCTATAAACTATCTCCTATTCCCTGTGTTACCTATCCCCTTTTTTTCCTACTGTAAATAACACAGTAACGAGCATTGTTATATGTAAATCTTGAGCATGTCTGTGATTAGTCCCATAAGAAAGATTCCTAGTAATGGTATATTCTGGGTTAAAGGGAATGTACATTTTAAAATCATCTAGTGCTGTAGCCTTCCAGAAATTTTGTAATGACCTATGTTTCTTTTTTTTTGAATTTTATTTTATTTATTTTTTTTATACAGCAGGTTCTTATTAGTTATCTATTTTATACATGTTAGTGTATATATGTCAATCTCAATCTCCCAATTCATCCCCCCCCACCCCACCCCCTGCTAAAGATGCACTAAACATTCTTTTTTTTCACACACACACACTGTATTTTATTTTTATAAGAGATAAATAAACTGATACCAAGCATTGTAAATGGATGACCATAACAAAAGCAACAATGATTGCAATTGCCAAACATGAAACACACTCATACTATGTCATAATATTGACATTCAGTCCAGTAATCCTCCACTGTAACAGCTCCTTTACTTTGCAGTGAAAATTGATTTGTATATTTTTTGCCTCTGAGTCCTTGTGGGATTTTTTTTTATTCAAACTGAAAGTCACCAAAATTATAATCATCCTCATCAGTTCACTCAGTCCCATGTAATTTTTTTTTCATCTTGATCTTTTGTTAGCACTTTTATGAATTCATCAGTTTTCCATTAGAGTTCTGAAAATGCTTATTCATTCAGTTCAGCAGTATAGTCAGTTACCAGAAACCTGTACTTGTCTGAGTCTTTTCCATGAATTCCTTGAAAATGAAACACTTTTATAGGAACGTTTTTGCAAAAGCATCAGAATACACCCAGAACTGTCTGTAAATGACAAAAGACTTAAAAATGACCACGGTTAAAGATTTGATGAAAGTTAATAATAATGCAATTGACAAGGAAATTTAGTTATTTCTGAGATATACATTTTAAAGTAATAACTAGAATTATGACTTATAACATTATACCAGAACATATAAGATTTATAGAAATTTCATGCAATGTCTGAAACATTTATGTTAACATATTTCCATACAAATGACCCAAAGAAAGTTTAGTATTAGTTGTGTTTTTTTTCTTTCTTTGTTTGTTTTTTTATACTGCAGGTTCTTATTAGTCATCAATTTTATACACATCAGTGTATACATGTCAATCCCAATCGCCCAATTCAGCACACCACCATCCCCACCCCACCACGGTTTTCCCCCCTTAGTGTCCATACGTTTGTTCTCTACATCTATGTCTCAACTTCTGCCCTGCAAACCGGTTCATCTGTACCATTTTTCTAGGTTCAACATACATGCATTAATATACGATATTTGTTTTTCTCTTTCTGACTTACTTCACTCTGTATGACAGTCTCTAGGTCCATCCACGTCTCAACAAATGACTCGTTTTCGTTCCTTTTTATGGCTGAGAAATATTCCATTGTATATATGTACCACATCTTCTTTATCCATTCTTCTGTCGAGGGGCATTTAGGTTGCTTCCATGACCTGGCTATTGTAAATAGTGCCGCAATGAATATTAGGGTGCATGTGTCTCTTGGAATTATGGTTTTCTCTGGGTATATTCTCAGTAGTGGGATTGCTGGATCATACGGTAATTCTATTTTTAGTTTTTTAAGGAACCTCCATACTGTTCTCCATAGTGGCTGTATCAATTTACATTCAGTGCAAGAGGGTTCCCTTTTCTCCACACCCTCTCCAGCATTTGTTGTTTGTACATTTTCTGATGATACCCATTCTAACTGGTGTGAGGTGATACCTCATTGTAGTTTTGATTTGCATTTCGCTAATAATTAGTGATGTTGAACAGCTTTTCATGTGCTTCTTGGCCATCTGTATGTCTTCTTTGGAGAAATGTCTATCTAGGTCTTCTGCCCATTTTTGGATTGGGTTGTTTGTTTTTTTAATATTGAGCTGCATGAGCTGTTTATATATTTTGGAGATTAATCCTTTGTCTGTTGATTCATTTGCAAATATTTTCTCCCATTATGAGGGTTGTCTTTTCGTCATGTTTATGGTTTCCTTTGCTGTGCAAAAGTTTTGAATGTTCATTAGGTCCCATTTGTTTATTATTGTTTTTATTTCCATTACCCTAGGAGGTGGATCAAAAAAGATCTTGCTGTGATTTATGTCCAAGAGTGTCCTTCCTATGTTTTCCTCTAAGAGTTTTATAGTGTCTGGCCTTACATTTAGGTCTTTAATCCATTTTGAGTTTATTTTTGTGTATGGTGTTAGGGAGTGTTCTAATTTCATTCTTTTACATGTAGCTGTCCAGGTTTCCCAGCACCACTTATTGAAGAGACTCTCTTTTCTCCATTGTATATCCTTGTCTCCTTTGTCATCGATTAGTTGACCATAGGTGTGTGGGTTTATCTCTGGGCTTTCTATCTTCTTCCATTGATCTATGTTTCTGTTTTTGTGCCAGTACTATATTGTCTTGATTGCTGTAGCTTTGTAGTATAGTCTGAAGTGAGGGAGTCTGATTCCTCCAGCTCCATTTTTTTCCCTCAAGACTGCTTTGGCTACTCGGGGTCTTTTGTGTCTCCATATAAATTTTAAGATGATTTGTTCTAGTTCCGTAAAAAATGCCATTGGTAATTTGATAGGGATTGCATTGAATCTGTAGATTGCTTTGGGTAGTATAGTCATTCTCACCATATTGATTCTTCCAATCCAAGAACATGGTATATCTCTCCATCTGTTGGTATCATCTTTAATTTCTTTCATCAGGGTCTTATAGTTTTCTGCATACAGGTCTTTTGTCTCCCTAGGTAGGTTTATTTCTAGGTAGTTTATTCTTTTTTTTGCAATGGTAAATGGGAGTGTTTCTTTAATTTCTCTTTCAGGTATTTCATTTTTCGTGTATAGGAATGTAAGAGATATCTGTGCATTAATTTTGTATCCTGCAACTTTACCAAATTCATTGATTAGCTCTAGTAGTTTTCTGGTGGCATTTTTAAGATTCTCTATGTATAATATCATGTCATCTGCAAACAGTGACAGTTTTACTTCTTCTTTTCCAATTTGTATTCTTTTTATTTCTTTTTCTTCCCTGAATGCCGTGGCTAGGACTTCCAAAACTATGTTGAATAATAGTGATGAGAGTGGACATCCTTGTCTTGTTCCTGATCTTAGAGGAAATGCTTTCAGTTTTTCACCATTGAGAATGATGTTTGCTGTGGGTTTGTCATATATGGCCTTTATTATGTTGAGGTAGTTTCCCTCTATGCCCACTTTCTGGAGAGTTTTTATCATAAATGGGTGTTGAATTTTGTCAAAAGCTTTTTCTGCATCTAATGAGATGATCATATGGGTTTTATACTTCAATTTATTAATATGGTGTATCACATTGATTCATATGTATATATTGAAGAATCCTTGCATCCCTGAGATAAATCCCATTTGATCATGGTGTATGATCCTTTTAATGTGTTGTTGGATTCTGTTTGCTAGTATTTTGTTGAGGATTTTTGCATCTATATTCATCGGTGATATTGGTCTATAATTTTCTTTTTTTGTAGTATCTTTGTCTGGTTTTGGTATCAGGGTGATGCTGGCCTCATAGAATGGGTTTGGGAGTGTTCCTACCTCCACAATTTTTTGGAAGAGTTTGAGAAGGATGCGTGTTAGCTCTTCTCGAAATGTTTGATAGAATTCACCTGTGAAGCCATCTGGTCCTGGACTTTTGTTTGTTGGAAGATTTTTAATCACAGTTTCAATTTCGTTACTTGTGATTGGTCTGTTCATATTTTCTGTTTCTTCCTGGTTCAGTCTTGGAAGGTTATACCTTTCTAAGAATTTGTCCATTTCTTCCAGGTTGTCCATTTTATTGGCATAGAGTTTCTTGTAGTAATCTCTTAGGATGTGTTGTATTTCTGAGGTGTGTTGTAACTTCTCCTTTTTCATTTCTAATTTTATTGATTTGAGTCCTCTCCCTCTTTTTCTTGATGAGTCTGGCTAATGGATTATCAATTTTGCTTATCTTCTCAAAGAACCAGCTTTTAGTTTTATTGATCTTTGCTACTGTTTTCTTTGTGTCTATTTCATTTATTTCTGCTCTGATCTTTATGATTTCTTTCCTTCTGCTAACTCTGGGTTTTGTTTTTGTTCTTCTTTCTCTAGTTCCTTTAGGTGTAAGGTTAGATTCTTTATTTGAGATTTTTCTTGTTTCTTGAGGTAGGCTTGTATAGCTATAAACTTCCCTCTTAGAACTGCTTTTGCTGCATTCCATAGGTTTTGGATCATTGTGTTTTCCTTGTCATTTGTCTCTAGGTATTTTTTTATTTCCTCTTTGATTTCTTCAGTGATCTCTTGGTTATTTAGTAATGTATTGTTTAGTCTCCATGTGTGTTTGTGTTTTTTACGTTTTCTTCCCTGTAATTCATTTCTGATCTCATAGTGTTGTGGTCAAAAAGGTGCTTGATATGATTTCAATTTTCTTAAATTTACTGAGACTTGATTTGTGACCCAGGATGTGATCTATCCTGGAGAATGTTTTGTGCGCACTTGAGAAGAAAGTGTAATCTGCTGTTTGGGCATGGAATGTCCCATAAATATCAATTAAATCTATCTGGTCTCTTGTGTCATTTAAAGCTTCTGTTTCCTTATCTATTTTCATGTTCATTGATCCGTCCATTGGTGTAAGTGAGGTGTTAAAGTCCCCCACTATTATTGTGTTACTGTCGATTTCCTCTTTTATAGCTGTTAGCAGTTGCCTTATGTATTGAGGTGCTCCTATTTTGGGTGCATATATATTTATAATTGTTATAGCTTCTTCTTGGATTCGTCCCTTGATCATTATGTAGTGTCCTTCCTTGTCTCTTGTAACATTCTTTATTTTAAAGTCTATTTTATCTGATATGAGTATAGCTACTCCAGCTTTCTTTTGATTTCTTTTTGCATGGAATATCTTTTTCCATCCCCTCACTTTCAGTCTGTATGTGTCCTTAGGTCTGAAGTGGGGCTCTTGTAGACAGCATATATATGGGTCTTGTGTTTGTATCCATTCAGCAAGCCTGTGTCTTTTGGTTGGAGCATTTAATCCATTCACAGTTAAGGCAATTATCGATATGTATGTTCCTATGACCATGTTCTTCATTGTTTTGGGTTTGTTTTTGTAGGTCGTTTTCTTCTCTTGTATTTCCCACTTAGAGAAGGTCCTTTAGCATTTGTTGTAGAGCTGGTTTGGTGGTGCTGAATTCTCTTAGCTTTTGCTTGTCTGTAAAGCTTTTGATTTCTCCATCGGATCTGAATGAGATCCTTGCCGGGTAGAGTAATCTTGGTTGTACGTTCTTCCCTTTCATCACTTTAAGTATATCATGCCACTCCCTTCTGGCTTGTAGAGTTTCTGCTGAGAAATCAGTTGCTAACCTTATGGGAGTTCCCTTGTATGTTTTCTGTCATTTTTCCCTTTTTGCTTTCAATAATTTTTCTTTGTCTTTAATTTTTGCCAATTTGATTACTATGTTTCTTGGTGTGTTTCTCCTTGGGTTTATCCTGTATGGTACTCGCTGAGCTTCCTGGACTTGGGTGGCTATTTCCTTTCCCATGTTAGGGACGTTTTCTAATATAGTCTCTTCAAATATTTTCTCTGGTCCTTTCTCTCTCTCTTCTCCTTCTGGGACCCCTATAATGCGAATGTTGTTGTGTTTAATGTTGTCCCAGAGGTCTCTTAGACTGTCTTCATTTCTTTTCATTCTTTTTTCTTTAGTCTCTTCCACAGCAGTGAATTCCACCATTCTGTGTTGCAGGTCACTTATCCGTTCTTCTGCCTCAGTTATTCTGCTATTGATTCCTTCTAGTGTAGTTTTCATTTCAGTTATTGTATTGTTCCTTTCTGTTTGTTTGTTCTTTAATTCTTCTAGGTCTCTGTTAAGCATTTCTTGCATCTTCTCGATCTTTGCCTCCATTCTTTTTCCAAGGTCCTGGATCAATTTCACTATCATTATTCTGAATTCTTTTTCTGGAAGGTTGCCTATCTCCACTTCATTTAGTTGTTTTTCTGGGGTTTTATCTTGTTCCTTCATCTGGTATATAGCCCTCTGCCTTTTCATCTTGTTTATCTTTCTGTGAATGTGGTTTTTGTTCCACAGGCTGCAGGACTGTAGTTCTTGCTTCTGCTGTCTGCCCTCTGGTGGATGAGGCTATCTAAGAGTCTTGATGGGAGGGACTGGTGGTGGGTAGAGCTGACTGTTGCTCTGGTGGGCAGAGCTCAGTAAAACTTTAATCCACCTGAGTGTTGATGGGTGGGGCTGGGTTCCCTCCCTGTTGGTTGTTTGGCCTGAGGCCACCCAACACTGGAGCCTACCTGGGCTCTTTGTTGGGGCTAATGACAGACTCTGGGAGGGCTCACGCCAAGGAGTTCTTCCCAGAACTTCTGCTGCCAGTGTCCTTGTCCCCATGGTGAAACAGAGCCACCCCCCGCCTCTGCCGGGGACCCTCCAACACTAGCAGGTAGGTCTGGTTCAGTCTTCCCTGGGGTCACTGCTCCTTCCCCTGGGTCCCAATATGCACACTACTTTGTGTGTGCCCTCCAAGAGTGGAGTCTCTGTTTCCCCCAGTCCTGTTGAAGTCCTGCAATCAATTCCTACTTGGCTTCAAAGTCTGATTCTCTAGGAATTCCTCCTCATGTTGCTGGACCCCCAGGTTGGGAAGCCTGACATGGGGCTCAGAACCTTCACTCCAGTGGGTGGACTTCTGTGGTATAAGTGTTCACCAGTCTGTGAGTCACCCACCCACCAGTTATGAGATTTGATATTACTGTGATTGCGCCCCTCCTACCATCTCATTGTGGCTTCTCCTTTGTCTTTGGATGTGGGGTGTGTTTTTTGGTGAGTTCCAGTGTCTTCCTGTCAATGATTGTCCAGCAGCTAGTTGTGATTCTGGTGTTCTGGCAAGAGGGAGTCTGACCTATGTTTCTTTACAGTAGTGAGAGTATGTGTTCTTCCTACTCATATCATTGGTTGGTATTATTTATCATTGTCTGTTTGTTTACCTCTTATGGCCTTATTCCTTCTGTCTTGTTTTGGAGCTGACTTTGTAGCTCTCCCCTTGTTCTCTGAAGGATGTAGCAGGGTCACAGTGCACCTCATCAGTACTTAGCGTGCACTTCTAACTCCTTCTGACAACTGTATAGTGTAGAACTCCCAATCTGGTCCCCATAGGAAGCCTTGCAGGTTTCATTTTACAACATGCAAAACATGAACAATCTTTTCCTGATTATAAGACAATAAAAAAAAATAAATTAGTGAGAGTAATAGTAATATAGCTACCCAAAGAAAAACACTAACAACATTTTGAGATAGATCCTTCCAGACATTTCATTCTGTTTATGTGCATTGAGTGTTAATTACCCAAATGGAATCAAGTTAAATAGTCTATTTTATAATTTTTAATATCTTTCTTGTCAATAAATTAAAATTTAGAGGGACAGTATAGTTTAGTAGTTAAAAGCATGGACCCTGCAGCCCTCTGCCTGGGTTAAAATCCCACTCTGCCTATTTACTCACTTTGAGACTTTGAACAAGTCACTTAACTTCTTCTCTGTGCCTCAGTTTCTAGAACTGTCAAAGGAGATAATAATTATTCCTATCTTATATGAACATTGTGAAGATTAAATGAGTTAATATATAAGACAGTTAGAAAACTTAAGAATATTCTGTGTTGACACAGCTGTATTAGCTATTAGTATTTATATAATATACATATTTTAAAATATCTATTTATTTTGTAATTATAGAATTACAGAAGTAATAAGTAATTTTCATTATAGAATATGAAAATATTACAGAAATAAATAACGTGCAACTTAGTTCATATGCACCAAAATCTGTCCATGTGCACAATATATACACTAAACCATTATTTAAACTGTGGTTATCTAAGATAATAGAATTATGGGGGACTAACTTTCACTGCTTTTTTTAATGTATAATTTTCTAAATCGAAATAATTTTATCATATTAGTATACATTTTTATAAGCTTATACACACTATTTTGTAATTTGTTTTTCTTACTTGGTCATATAAGTTAGACATCTTCTATGTCAGTGTTAGATTGATTTTCCTCATTCTTTTGGACAACTGCACAATATTCTCCTGCATGGCTGTGCCACAATTTGTCTGACCAATTCCTTACTGATAAATTTTTCCTCCATTATTTTTGCTATTACAAACAATGCTTCAGTGAACATCTTTCCATGTACATCTATGTGCACTAATGTGAGGGTTTTTATAGGAGAAATTCCTAGAAGTGGAACTACTGGCTCAGTGAGTATATAGATTTTTAAAGGTATTTCAAACTCATTGCCAAATTGCCCTTCACAAATGTCATACCAATTTAAACTCCCACCAGCAGTGTATAACACTGCTTGTTTTCCCACACAATGATGAGTATCACACAACAATGTGTATCATCCTATGCTTTCATCTTTGTCAGTCTAATAATTGTAATGGTATTTCTTTGTCATTTTAATTTTCTTTTAATGGTGGTGAAGTTAAAACGATTTTCATATGTTCAGTGATCATTTGTGTTGCTTATGAAAATTGCCTGCTCATTGTCGGTTATTGGCATGTTTGACTTCCTTTTTTTGTCTTTTTTTTAACATCTTTATTGGAGTATAACTGCTTTACAATGGTGTCTTAGTTTCTGCTTTATAACAAAGTGAATCAACTATACATGTACATATATCCTCATATCTCCTCCCTCTTGCGTCTCCCTCCCACCCTCCCTATCCCACCCCTCTAGGTGGTCTTTTGTGTCTTATTGATTTGTAAGTACTTTATAATATTCATTATAGTAAATCTCCATCTAGTATACATGTTGCATATATTTTCCCTGCTTAATTGATTTTTTTTTCAACGCTTTTTTCTCTCTTCTTCAAATTGGATAATTTCTACTGATCTGTCTTCAAGTTTGCTGACTCTTCCCTCTGTTTTCTCTATTCTGCTAGTAAGCCATCCATTGAATTATTTAATTTCAGATATTGGTCTTTTTCCCAGTTAAAATTTTCCATTTGGTTCTTTTTTATATATTTTCTGTTTTGCTGCTAAGAGGCCCCCTCTTTTCATTTGTTATGATCATATTTTCCTTTATTACACTGAGAATAGTTATCATAACAGCTTTAAAGTCTTTATCCAATAATTCCAACACCTGGATTATCTAAGGGTTAGTCCCTGTTGATTGTCTTTTACCTTGAGGACAAGCTACATTTTTCTGGTTCTTTGTATGTTGAGTAATTTTGGATTGTATCCTGGACATTGACTTCTTCTTGATTTTACATTTTGTTTTAGCAGTCTACCTGAGGTAGACTCAAACTGCAAATTCTATCTCACCTATGGTGGGCAGCAGCCCAAGTTTCAGTTCATTTTTAAAATTTTTAGCTGGACTACTTGTAGTTTGCTTCATATATGCCTAGCTCAGAGGTCACCCAGAAGCTTAGGCACAGTTTATATACAAATCTGGGTTCCCCCTTTCTGATTCTTTCCTTTCTAAGACTTCCCCTTCAATCTCTAGCAACCCTGGTTAACCCAGGCTCAGTTTCTTATCTCCCCAGGTCAGAAAGATGTAGGCTGTCTGTTGGAGTTTTTACTGCCGTGCACTTTACCTCAACTGCAGGTAGCAGTTGTCCTTAGGGGCAAGTTGTCCTTAGGGGCAAGGGCACCAAAGTACAACTTGCCCCATGCTGGCCCCTTCCTAAAAGTTTTGGCACCCTCCCCAAATCCTCCTGCTTTGTTTACTCTCAGCTGTCTTTTGTATTTTTTCCCCCAGTTTATTGTTTTCTGCAGAAACGACTGTCTATTATGAGCTTGTTACCATGCTGGAAACAGAACTATAGTTTGTTTCTTTGTTTATTTGGTATATGCGAGTTTAATATTTTTACCTAGTCACATTTATCATTCAGAAGTTGGTTCTCTGCTTAAAACTATCTTCTCCAACTCATGAGTATAACAAAATTTTTTTCAAGTTGGATAGAACTTGAATTTATGTCCGACTTACTTACATTTTCTTCTACGTTGGACCCAAAACTGCCAAGCCAATGTTTATGTAGTTGCTGTGGGATTGGAGAGGGGGAGACTAGAGGGCAGAATCAAGAATGTATATAGCTTCGGCTAACTGGTTATACCTGCTGAGGGAGGGGCCAAATGACTGAGACATATAGATTGGGAGACAAGGGGCTGCCACTGATGAAGAACATTTTAAGACCGGTATATGTCATTCGTCAATCCGGACCTCAGCCCAAGGGCTTTGTGGCTCTTAGCCAGACCTGGCACTCTTGCTGCAGCCCCATTCATTTTCATCCCACGTGAAGTACAGTAGTGTACCCCAACAGGATGCATAGGAGAAAGCTGTGTGGGTTTGCTTGCTGGATTCTGGCTCTAACCTAGATCTGTTCTGCTCCTCAGAAAGGCAGTAGAACATGGTGGTCAAGGACCTAGATTTTGGAGTTAGGCATACCTGGGTCCAAACTTTGACTCTGCCATTGTTAGCTGCTTGACTTCTCTGAGCCTCCGTTTCCCCTTTTAAGAGATGTGCATAAAAATAGTACCCATTTAACAGTGCTGTGAGAATTTAAGTGCGACAATGCTTGCCAAGGTCTAGCAAAATATCTGGAACAGAGTAAACTCACTTGATGAGTATCAGGGTGCTGCACTGTCAGATCAGAGATGTGGTGTGTTGCCACTCCTCTGCTGTGTGGCCTTGGCCAAACTCTGTAGTCTGTGATTCTGTCTGCAGGAATTTCCACGTCTGGAACGAAGCCTGGTTTACACGGACTGACCTAAGCCCATCATACAGTGGATGGCAGGTTCTGGACGCCACCCCCCAGGAAAGGAGCCAAGGTAAGCAACCCTCTGACGGCCCCCTTCTCTGGGTTTGGCTCTAAGTCATGACCTCTCGATTCTTTATAGTGGTGGACAGCGGCACAGCAAGGTCACCCTAATCCTCTCTACCTCCAGAGGGAAAGGAGGGATTAAAACAAAAATATTTTGAAAGTAGATTTCCCTCCTAATTTTCTTGGTTCAGGCTGCTATTAAAATGGCTGCCATACCTGCACTCACATGGCTGCTGCAGAGGCCCTGGCACATGCCCTGCGGCAAGGGAAAGGAGCCGTCCCCTGCCAACCATGATTCTCCTGCACCACCTCTGGTAGCCCATCCCTCCCAGCACAGAAAGCTTCCAGTTCCCCATCGCTTTGGGACTTAACCCAAATTCCCTGGCTCAGTTCCAGACCTCCGTGATCACGGCCCCCATCACCTCTCTCACCTTCACATGTGTCCCCTGCCAGGCCGAGCTCTCCTTCACGCAGGCTGGCCCGGCCCCATTCCTGTGCTCCCACCTCTGGCCACACTCCCATCAGAGCTTGGGTCTCAGGCTCTCCAGGAACCTTTCCCCTTCCCTGCCCTGACCTCCAGAGCATTCGTGTTCGTTACCCTCATTTTCAGTTGTTTCTTTCAAACTTAAAAAAAAATCATAAAGGTCATATAGGCACATGGTTCCAAAAAAATTCAAATCATTCTAAAAGGACTTACAATGAAAATGAAGTCTTACTCTCTTCCCCAACTGCAGCGTCTCTACCAGAAGCAATGAACGTTAGATTTGGGGAACTTGGGTGTGAGGAGGGTAACCTTCCAGATATATTCTAGGCCACTATTCAACCTTTTCACTGCAACCCATTAGCAGCTATAAAATCAAGTTAATGGGTTGTGACCATCATTTTAAGAAATGAAATAGAATATCATGGAAAGGGGTGGGGAAAAGGAAAGGAAAAGAAAATATCAGGGTGCATTGGTCATTAAGAATAAGAATTGTCCTGTGGAATTTTTGTTTCAGGGTCATATATGTGCCATGATATAAAATCTACTTATTTCTAAAGGTCATGGTTAAAAAAAAAAAAAAGGCTGAAAGTCACTGTTTCAGGCTCATAAAAGCATGTGTGTGTGTGTGTAAACACACATTGTAAACACAAATGGAATAATACTCTTGTTTCTATTCTGCTGCACCTTGCTTCTTTTCAGCTAGGCACTTCATGAATGAAACTATATCTGTATATCTATACCTACATCTACATCTATATCCATCCATCCATCCATCCATCCATTCATCTATGAATCTATCTATCTGTCCATCTCTCTATGTATCCATCTACCTACCTACCTATCTGTCTGAGCTACCTATGCTGAGTGCTCGAGAAGGGATGATGGTCAGGGCTTGGGAGCCCAAAGAAGCATGACTTCCCTGTGGGCTGGGTATGCAGAAAAGTCTTCCAGGAATAAGGGGGTGATTTGGGAAGAACGATTTGCAGAGTAGAAAAGAGGCAGCCCTGAGCACAAGACAGCAAGATTTTCCCCTTTAGTAAACAGACTGAGGGCAGTGGGTCAGCACAAATTATGCACCCACAGAACACAGGATTGGGCTGTCTTCTGTGGAGGTGGAGTCTCACCAGAGCACTATTGCAGAAGATAACAATAGCCCCGGAATGCCTTGCTGAGTGCCCAAAGAAGGGGGCAGACTGTTGGGGTTGAAGGAGTTTGGCGGGGTAGAGGCAGGGGAGTTGGGTGGTCATGGGTGGCCCCCAGAGGAGCAGGCCATGGGATGTACTGTTGCAGATGGGCCGGGGTTTGACATGTATCCCACCTCTGCACCCTGGCCCCCAGGGGTGTTCCAGTGTGGCCCTGCTTCGGTCGTCGCTCTCCGAGAGGGTAATGTGGACTGGGACTTCGACATGCCCTTCGTCTTTGCCGAGGTTAATGCCGACCGCATTACGTGGATCTACAATTCCTGGACCGGCAGGCTGAAGAAGAATTCCTCAGACCCTTACACCGTTGGCAAATTTATCAGTACCAAGGCGGTGGGCAGCAACTCTCGCATGGATGTCACCAACAATTACAAGTACCCAGAAGGTAGGAGGGGGTGTGAATGGGCTGTGCCACCCAGGGCTTAACGGTGGGAAGACAGCTCTGAGGTGGAGAAGGAAAAATTGCTCATACTCCTTCCACATTGTCAGCCAATTCTGCATGAATGGTAGGACTGCTCCCTGGCATCTAATGCCCAGCTCCCCAGACTGTTTCCCAAGGGAACAGAACCGTCATGAAAAGACTCTGTACCAGTGGGAATTTGCCATAGGACTCAGGCAGCTGCCAGTCCAGCTCATCTCCAGCTGTGTCCCTTTGCCAGTTACACAACTGGGATGACAGCGCCATGACTGAACATCACAGGGAGAAACATGGCCCCCACGAGAGACCACCCAAGGGCCTCTAAGTCAGCCCACTCCCCTAGCCTCTAAGAAACACAGGCAGGAAACATTCTCTGAAAAAAGAAATGGACAGTCCCCCAAGACGTGGGGACTGCTTTGTCTGCTTCAGAGGCCTCCCCAAAAGCCAGATGAGGTGGGCTTACACCATGAGGACAATGCCCGAGTCCCTGAAATCTTAAGCATCCACATGAGTGCTGGTCTCCCTAAAGTCACCTAGAAGCCTAGTTGCTACGAGGCCACCTTTAACACGAATTACATTTGTTGCTCTATTTAGGAAGTTGCTTTCAGAGTCAGAGACTTCTCTCTTTGAGGAGTCTCAATAGTGACCAAAGTTCTACATTTGAAGGTGATGTTCATTTTTAGAAACAGGCAAAAGTGAATTAACGCTTGCTCTAGCAGGCCAATCACTCCTTAATGGGGTCAACATGTCACTCTTTCTAAAATACTTTGAAATAGTTCCTTCAGCTGATGCTCACTGTTGGTTCTGAGGTGTCAAGAAAAGTGCTCTCATGAAGGTGCCCACGTGCCCCCAAAGTGAACCCCACAGCTCCGTACCCTGCTGACGGCTGCTGTTGGCTGCCATTTACAAAAGAGGAAAGCTGAGCAGGGGAGGTGGGCTCTAAGTCCAGGTGGATGAACCTCTGGGTGTGGTATTTGTGGCCATTTTGAGGCACGACTCTAGGGTGATGAGATTGGTGCCCTCAGTTGGACCCCAGTCCACCTATGCAGGCCATTCCCCCCAGCTGAGGTCAGATGGCCTTTCTCTCAGTCAGTAAACATGTACTGAGACCTCCCCAAGTGCCCACCCACGCTTGGCTCTGGGAGGCCAGGAAGCATCCTGCAGATGAGCCCCTGCCCCCGCAGAGTTCACAGGCCAGGGGGACAGGCCGGTGTGTGACAAGAATTCTCAACAGTGTCATGATATAGGAACAAGAGTAGGGGCCAAGGAAAAGATAACCCTGGGCAGGAGGTGAACTCCATCCTACCCCTTATAACCGTGCAACCTCAAGCAGGATTCTTAGCCTCTCTGATCCCTCGTTTTCTCACCTGTAAAATGAGAAGAGCAAGGCCTGTCTTCAGTGGGATTTAAATGAGCTAGTGTACAGAAAGTGCCAAGGGCAGTGCCTGGCACATAGTGAGGACTTAATAAATAGTGATGGTTTTTTATCAACTTGAACATCTGTAACCTCATTGGAATGACCTCCCAGAGGGACTTCTGAAGTTCACTGCTTACACAGTTGTGTGATTCTGTGGGGTTCCTTACCTGACTGTCACACCCTGATTCTGCTTCTTGGGGGCTCTGGCTGTCCCAGCCAAACCTCCTGAGCAATGGGAAGGGGCCACAGCCAGGTTGGGGGATCCCTGCAGAACCCCTGGCGATGACCTAGCCCCTGTGTGACAGCTGAGTTGATCACACCGCCTGTTGTTGACAAGTCCTCCTTACCTAATGATTCCAGCTTGTGTCTGATGGCCCCAGGGAGGAAAAACTCATAAAATGGGCTGCTAAGCATTGGCGCAACAGCAACACCAAGGGAGAAAACAGTAGCAGGAAGCTTGGTCTTGAGTAAGCCTGGCAGGTGACCTATGTAGCTATGTAGGCTCTGAGCCTCATTGTGCATAACACAACTGCTTCGAGGTTCTGGGCACAGAGGCTCAGCTCCCTGCACAGCCATCAGACCTGGGTGTGGACTTACAGCTCGGCTAGAGAGTGGGAATGCACCAAAGGGAACCCAGCCCACCAGGAGCCATCAGCCTGGGTAATTTGGCTGCCTGTCTTCTTTTCAGTAAGGTGTGCGGGAGGAACTACTAGACTCAGGTCTAGACTTCTGGGGACTGGCCCTCCTTCTGCCCCTAATTCCCAGATCACCAGTCCCTTGGGCCAGTCGCTCCTCCTCTTAGGGCCTTAACTCTAAAGGTTGGCCTCTGGGGTCTCTGCCAGTTGTTACATGTAACTTATGGGAAAGACCTCACTAAATTGTAAAGTGCTTCTACTAAGCCATCTGATGCCTTAAAATTTCACAGGTTGGTTGTAAAGCGCTTCTAATAAGTCATCTGATGCCTTAAGATTTCACAGGTTGGTTGTAAAGCGCTTCTAATAAGTCATCTGATGCCTTAAAATTTCACAGGTTGGTTGGGGAAGTTAGGGGGCGGGGGCAAAAGTATGGTCATTCTTTGTGTACCTCTGTCAGTGTTCCTGGAAGGTCAATACCTTCTCCTTGATAGTGGGTCTATCTTCAGGTCAGGCAGGGAGCCTTATGTGCACTGTGTGGTCTACCCTGACTCAGAGGCTTGGAGTTGGTTATCAGCTCTTAGCACCCCAAGAGCCGTGATTTTTAGGCCATGATCTTGGCCATTCTCCAGGGACTGTTTATAGCATCACATTCAGCAGCACCCATGACCCAAGTCAGAATCAGAAACCCAACCTGTGGTTCAACCTTTGTGTTTATGAAACCTGAACTCTCTTGACAATTTAAACTAGTCATAACCTGGAACCATAACAACTGCGGGAAGTTCTCATCAACTGACATGGACAAAAGTTCCACTCTTCAGTTCTCAAAGCATCTTTAGAAACAAAGCAGAATAACATGGTAAACTGGTTTGAAATTTTTTTCAATGAAGTGAATTCTAAATCATAACCGTTTCTTCACTTAAGAACTTATTGTAATCTTTTTTAGCTCAGTTTTTGTTATTTTTAAATTATCTGTTTTTTCTTTGTCTCACGAAGGACCACTTACCAAAGAAAGAAAGAAGGAAGGAAGAGAGGAAGAGAGGAAGGAAGGAAGGGAGAGATCTAGCCTAATTAGCCTAAGCAAAATATCAAGCCATATAGTAATTTTTTGCACCTTTCCATACATCTCCATGGAAATTTAGAGCTGATTGGAACAGCTGGGATGTGAGCCTTGTATTAAGGAGAATGAAATGGAGACCTGCAGAGGTCAGACACTTGCTTGAATCAGAATCGTTGTGCAAGCTGCAGAACCAGCGTCAGTTCCAGGTCACCCTTCCAGGCAGGATGCTGTCCTTTGTCCAGGTTGCCACCGTGTCCCTGAGGTGCTTCTCTCTTTTCCCACCACACAGGTTCCAACCAGGAAAGGCAAGTGTTTAAAAAGGCTTTGGGGAAACTTAAACCCTACATGACATTTGTCCCAACATCTGAAAGAAGCTTGAGAGAAGAGGAACAGAAGCCCAGCATCTCCGGGAAGTTCAAGATCACTGGCATACTGACAGTGGGCAAAGAAGTCAACCTGGCCCTGATGCTCAAAAACCTAACGAGTGATTCAAAGACAGTGACGGTGAACATGACAGCCTGGACCATCGTCTACAATGGCACACTTGTACACGAGGTGTGGAAGGAGTCCGTCACCCTATCCCTGGGTCCCAGTGAAGGTAACTCATCCTGTAGGTTGCTGGGGTACCATGCACCCAAGGTAGCTGGTATTCTCTTGGGATTGGAGAGTTCCTGTTGGAACTGAGTCAACTGATTAAAGAAGGAACAGCACATGGCCTCTGTGGTCAAGCCTGGGGTTTTGAAGTTTTGGAGGCTGCTATTATGGTGAACAGTGCAAGCCAGTGTGTTCCCAACCAAAATCCTTTTATGCCCTGGGGGAAGAAGGAGGGAGGCTTTGGCAGTTAATAGACACACTGCAAATGCCCCTTACAGGTACATACCACATTGCCCAGAGGGCAGAGTACTTCCTTATATACTCATATGTACTATCACATTTGACCTTCTAAAAGGACAGATTTCAGTATTCCGTTTTACAGAGGTAGAAACTGAGGCTTGGAGAGATTGTGACTCGCTTAAGAGATTGTGTCATAGCTAGCAGGTGGTAATGCCAAGTCTTGGTCCTAGATTTCCTAATGCTAAATCCAGTGCCACCACCCATTTTCTAGGTTTTATTGCTGCCACCCCTCCCCCATACCAGCTGCCACCCTACCCCACCCCTCCCCACCCCACAATGAATCACTTTCTGGGTTCGACCCTAGAAGGGTTGCAATATACCACAAGGTCTTGAACCCTCTCCAATGTTCCCCCATAGCTGCCAATGGGTGGGTGGAATTTCTTGATTCCCAGCGACAGTGATAGGTTTTCTTGGAGATCTGAGCCTCTGGGAGGAACCGTGACTCTGTACTCCTGGGTAGCATAGACGGGAGGGGACCAAAGTAGAGGAGAGAGAGTCTGGGGCTGTGGAAGGATTAGAATGCAGGTGTGCCTACATTGGCAAAATCCTTCAAGCTGTTATGAAAAGTCTGGACTTATACAAAGCAGATTAACGGGGGGGGGGCTATTTGCTTCACATAAGGAACTAATAAAAACTGATTAATTACACAGTCCATCTTGAAAGAATTCTGTCTGCAGAGAAACTGCAATACCTCTGTATTACACCTGTCAGAAGGCAGCATCCCTAGCAACCTCTCTTCTGGCAGAATTTAGCAGAAATCTTCCCCGTACCAAGAGCAACTGCCTGGCTGTTATTTACCTTCAAAGCTCAAGGGAAGAGATATTTCTGTAGAGCAAAAATAATTTACGTGAGATAAATGGTTTTTAAAAAGCCAGACTTCTGCCAGAGGCAGCAGAGTGAACTGGGGAGGAGAGGAAGGAGGCAAGTGAAGCGGTCCTGGAGGCCTGACATCATCACCTACTTCCTGGGCGACACTGTTAAGTCCCCCTCTTTTTCTGAGCCTCAGCGTTCACTGTCCAAGAGGGCTGGACCAGCTGATGCAAGGGCCTGCGTCTCCACATTTGGGGCAGGCTAAGTAAACCCCTCCAGTGCTAAAAGCAGAGACAGCTCCTTCCTCACAGACTTTCCTCAAGGGGTGTATGACCCTGTGGATGCGGGGCCCCCCCCAGACCACCCAACATGACTGCACAAGGGAGGGGGGAGTGCCCTGCACCCATTGGAAGGGGAGGACCCTCGCTGCCTGCCCTGCGAGTCAGAGAGGGGCCTTGAAGCTTGGGGAGGAGCCAGATAAAGGGAGGAAAGCTGGGGAAGGCCTTTCCATCTGAGGGGACCTTGTGAGTCAAAGCTTGGAGGTGATAAGGTACCTATTTTGTCAAAAAGACAATGAGAAGCATGGGAGGGAACGTTCTTTTGAGGGACAGAGTCACGAAGGGCCATACTGAGGGCTCTGCACTTTATTCCTGAGGCAGCGAGGGGCCATGGAAGATTTTTGAAGTGACATGGAAGAAGAGTGACATGATTTGGGGGGGAAAGTGCTTCTAAAGCCTATCTTCTGTTGTGTGTGAGTGTCTTGGAAGCAGGGGAGACCGGAAGTGGGGAGGTGGTCCAGATGCTGTTGCCATAGAATCCCAGGCTACTGGATGACCGGGGAGGACCCAGGCGCTTATTTAGCCCTGGCTTCCCTTGCTAGTTATTATTGTGTTGTCATCATTACTGTTTTCATCACTGGGCAATGAGGTAGTACTCGTATTCTTCCCCTGCTCCTTAGAAGGAAACTTGCCCTCTGATATTTTCCAGGACAGGGAGGAGGCTTCAGCCCCTATGAACCCATCCAGCCAGAGTCCTGGGCTACCCCTGGCCCCTGCTCTGCAGCCTGCCCAGAGCAGACAGATGTTTCCCACAGGGCCTGGCAGGGAGGGCTCAGGCAAGCCTGGGCTGCAGATGTTCCCAGCCAGCTCACATCGACTTGGCTTGGCATCAGCTTTTAAGGTTTCGACCCCACTCCCTCTCACTCTGCTCCCTGACTTCTCCTTCCAGAAATACAGCATCCTGTAAAGATCGCATATGCTCTGTATGAGAGGTACCTGAAGGCAGACAACATGATCCGGGTCACAGCCGTGTGTGAGGTCAGCGACGAGACAGAGGCGGTGGTGGAGAGGGACATCATCCTGGACAACCCCACCCTGACCCTGGAGGTAAAGGGGTGCTGAAGGGGTGCCTCTCCAGCCAGCCCAGCCCTTCCAGACTACAGAGAGGGCCCTCCCCTGCTGACGGGCCGAGGACCGGGCCCCGCTCGGCTCCAGCCTCTGCCAAATGGATCAGCCAAGAGTTCCACTCAGAGTAGCGTCCTTGGGACTTCCTTAGTGGTCCAGTGGCTAGGACTCAGAGCTTTCACTGCAGGGGGCGTGGGTTCAATCCCTGGTCAGGGAACTAAGATCCTGCAAGCTGTGTGACAAGGCAAAAAAAAAAAAAAAGTAGCATCCTTGCTCCCTGTCTGGCAATATCCACAGGCACGTTGCCCTGTGGCTTCTTTGGCTGCAGCTCTAGACCCGCTGGGGATGCCAGCTGAGGATGGCCAGAGGGGCTCTTCACCTCACTTGCTCTGGACATCTGCTGTGTCCTGGGCTGTGCCAGGCTTGGGAATCACAGGGGGCCACAAGGGGTGGGTCCTCACTGCGGGAAACCCACAGGCCAGACCCCGGACACATTTGTAGAGCAAATCAGAAATGGGCATAACTAACATGCATCTCCCAACTCTAGACCCCAGAGTTACAGAATTGTGGACTCTTGGAGACCTAGTCTCGAGCTCCCACGTCCTGCCATTTCACATATCAGTAAACTGAGGCCCAGAGAGGAGAAGGGAATTTCCAGTTACTGCCAGAGCCAGGGCTAGACCTCAGGCCCTTTCCAGGGCATCCAGCACGTCCACAGCCAGCAACAGCATCTTCCTAGTGGTTGAGAATGAGGATGCCTCATTTTTTGGCTGCAGGCTCTGCTCCCAGGCTGCCTCTCAGGAGCCCAGGCATGTGGGGGCTTGCAGGTCGGCGTGAGGCACTTGGTGCCATTCTGTTCCTTCCTCAGCACTGGGGCTGGAAGTATTTGGCTGACTCCAAGGCTGTCCCTACCCACGCCAATCCCAGCCCAGTGTGGAGGCTGCCAGAGCCAGACAACACAAATCTGAGGAGTGAGAGCCTGGCAAGGAAGGACAGGAAGACAAATGGGTCAGGAAGATGGGGTCTTCCCATGGGATCCCATAGAGAGCTCCATGGGTCCTCCCGAGGCTCCTCCCAAGTCTGCTGTACCATCTGCGCCAGCGGTCTAGACAGAGATTGCCTGTTTTTTTTCCCATCGCAGTGCCACTAGCTTCCCTAGCCCCAGATTTCTAGAGTACTTGTGGCTGCCCTAGTCCCACCCTCCCTAAGCTACATCCCAGCTTCAGAGGTTCCTAATGTCAGACAAAGGGCAGGGGGATGCAGGGCACCCACTCCATGCAGCTAGCCTGCAATAGAGCTCTATCATTGTCCTGGTTAGTCTAGACTGTGCTTCAGAATAAGGGGAGGGGGGTGGTCCGTCACCTCCAGGGCTAGGGAGGGAGTGCCACCCCTGTTGTGGGCCCATCACAGTGGTTGTGAAACAGAAACAACCCACCCCCCACCATTGGGCAGGACTAGAACAGAGTTCCTGAGCTCCAGGCTCGCCTTCTTTCCTGCCCACCGAGTTTTCATCCTCAATCCATGATTGTCCCCTGAGTGTAGAAGCTTCTCCTGCTTCCCAGGACGTTTCCAAGAAATGCACCCCATCCCTGTAGAATGACAGGCAGCAAGTGTCATTTCCCACTCATCAGGCTGTGAAATGAAACATTCTGCATAAAAATTATCAGTGTTTAAATGAAGTTAGTTTTCCCCCATTATATTCCCTTATCCAATATCCTCAAACCTGCTTATAGCTTTCTCTTTTATTCAATACTTTTACTCTACATCTTTTAGACTTCCATATCAAATCAGCTTTGTCTTTCAAGAGAGTGTAACATCTTTTAAAAGAAAATCAGAATACACACAGCCTGGAAATATTCCATCAAAAACTTTCTCATTTAATCTTTTTAAAGGGCATCTGCTCTTTCTTCTTTTGGGTATCTTTGTGTGAATTTGCTCTTAACGCAACCTCTCCTTACTTCAGCCTTCAGAGAATCAAGACAATCTCATCTTGATTGAATGAATCAATGCATAGCTCACTCAGAGCAGGGCACGTGGGTGATCTGTATGAAAAGATAATAATTTGGGTAAAATCCTATTATCTTACTTGACGCTGATTGGGAGTAGACATTGAGGACTTTAGAACCAGACCATACAATCTGAACTTTGTTCCAAAGGGTGATGTCCTTCACGTTGGCCCATGACCTACTGACAATCAGACACAGTCTTCTGGTGACTCTTATCCTCTTCTTTGGGTGCATGCACAGATTTAGGTCAATAGGACAGGGTGGTAAGCAACAATAAAGAAAGGAAAACAAATACACAAAAATCTCAAATTGAATATCAGTGTGAAAAATATGGCACCGTTTATGTACCCTTGTGTCCCAATGACATAAAATTATGCTTCATTCTTCAAATCTTGTCATACACTTAAATGCATTCCATGGGAGAAATTATGGTATAGATCGTGGTCTCTAAAATGTTTCAGTTATGCACAAATTATTGGCAGGCATTGCAGGGTCTAGCAAGAAGAGCAAATGGCTCTGGAACCAGAAAGGCCTTGGCTATTGAATCAACCTGAACTGCAGATTTATTACTGTAAAATGGTTGTAGTGAGAATTGGTGGCAAGAAAAAACAAAAAACAAAAACCAAATGAACAAAAAGCAGCGGCCTCTAAGGATCCTCAACAGAGAAAAGAAATCCACCAGTCACCCAGTTTCGGTTTCTGTTTCCAAAGCGCTTTCTTCTGCATCCATGATCTCTTTTGGTCCCTTGTAGCCCAGGGAGGGAAGAGGGGAGGGATCGGCCCTCTTCATCAGGGAGAGAGTCAAGGCCCAGGGAGATGACGTACCTGCCCAAGCTTGGCAGCTTTTCAGCAGGAGCACAAGCTTTCATCTTTGGGAGCAAACAAATAGTCCAGGGTGCTTCTCTGACCAGAAACCTAGGTTTCTCCAGCCCCTGATCAAGGACCCTGTGCAGACCACATGTGCCACGTCCTCGGCAGTGGGGGCTACCCTGCCCGAGGTGAACTGAGAAAGGGCCCATGAACCCGGCTGGGAATTTAAGCCCTCTCAGCCGCTGCGATGTGCTGCTTCTCCTCCACGCCTGGGTGTCCTGTCTGTATCCTGGGGATGACAGCAATTTCCTAGGAACTCCCTGCATGATGTCGCTGGAACTTAGGAGGAATAAACCTCCTAAGGATGGTTAGCCTCCCTTCCTTTGTCCTCAGCAACATCCTCCCCATCCCCAAGCCTCCGGCGCAGCCCCATTGGCTCTCATCAAGGGCAGATGAAATGAACAGCCCAGCCCTGACTCTGTCAACCCCTCTCCCCACAGGTGCTGGACCAGGCGCAGGTGCAAAAGCCTGTGACCGTGCAGGTGCTCTTCTCCAACCCGCTGGATGAGGTGGTGAAGGACTGCAAGCTGATAGTGGAGGGGAGCGGCCTGCTGCTGGGCACCCTCAAGATCGAGTGAGTCCCAGGCTGAGGGTCCAGTGTGGGATGGTGGGAGGGGGGGCAGAGGGGCCCTCCCCAGAGCCCGGGGCAGGGCAGACAGAACTCCTCTAGCCTCTGAACTTGGGAATCTGCACATAGGGATACACGTTTGCATTTGGTTTGGAGGTTCACCAAACTTGAACTCAAGGGAAGTCCAGGTCACCAGAGCTTGGAGCTGGTCCTCATATTTTGGGGAGATGATGGGATCCACCCACTGCCCCTTCCCCTGCTGAGGGGTCCCAGAGCTGAAGGGGTTTGATGACCCAGGGTGGCAGCTAGAGGGAGTTGAAGGAGCAGTGACCTTGACCAGAGCAGGACTTGAGGCCTCACGCTGACTCCTGCCTTTCCCCATCAGCATGCCAACCCTGCACCCCAGGAAGCAGTCCCAAGTGACTTTTGAGATCCTGCCCACCCGGAGTGGCACCAAGTATCTCTTCGCCAACCTCTCCTGCAACAAGTTCTGCGCAATCAAGAGCATGGTGTCCATCAAAGTGAACGAGTGAAGGGCCCAGGTGGCCCCATACAAACTTGGGAACACGGAGCAGGCAGGGCTCAACTGTGGAGTGAGCCCCCTGCCCACACACACTGTCCAGCCTGGGAAACTCACTCCGTCCCCCAAGGCGGCCTGGACGCCGACCTCCAGGCTCCAGCACACACCCCTCCCTTGCTCCCAGGCTGGGCCGGTTTCACCCTGGCCTGCAGCTTGATCACTTTTGCACATTCCCCAAGCTTCTCCTCAACACTGCCCACTCTGTGAGCTCCATGACCCTGCTCAGCCCTTATACCCTCAATGCTGTGGGCATGGAGTGGCACCTGACCCAGCGGCTCTCCAAATGGATACGGGGGGAGAAGATGGTCTGGACTGTTTGCTGATCCCCAGCCTGCAGTTGGCACATTCCTACTCCTCTCTTAGGCCACTATGGAGGTGGGGGGATGATGGTTAGCCATCTGTTGTAACACTCACAACCGCACCCTCAAAATAAATGTTAAAAAGAGCGTGATCACACAGCACTGACTTTACAGGACTGCTGCTTCAACTAAGGTGGTGGAGACGGAGATGGGGGGGCTGGGGCCATGTCCTTTTGGAGGATAGATGGCCTTGGGGAGGCCGTGCTCTCTACGTTCCAGTGTCCAAGAGGAGTGAGCTTGTTCTGTGTGGCTCCAAGTGCAAAACTAGGGAGACGTTTCAAATCAGTTTAGGAAACCTCTCTAAGATGATGTCCAAAAACAGATTGGCTGCCTTGGAGCAGGCAGGGAGAGCCTTGGAGGGAGCGTCTTGTCCAGGCAGACTTCGGGCACTCTCTGTGTAGCCAGGCAAACTCTTCCAGGGTCTCTACAGGCGTCAGAGTGAGAACGGACTTCAAAATCTTCACTGGAACCCTTTCACAGAGCAGGTGTGGGTGGTGGCCCAACCTCTGCTCACACTGGACTCACCCCAACTTGTGGCACACTCCTCCTCTTGCAGCCAGAACCCTGCTAACTCCACCAGAACCTTCTCTGCCTTCACACATGCTCTTAGGATTCCTCAGTCTTTGCCCCTTGAAATAACCCCAAGCAGATCCCAGAGCTTTCCGTCACTGGTGCTGACTAACCCCATTTTGGCAATCATGCCTCCCTGTTTGGATATAAGGGACCAGTCCAATCTACACAGAAGCTTCAGTCTCACATCCAGCTCAAAGCTTCTGCCCTATGCTCAGCTCAGGCCTGACCTGGGCTTGCAGAAGGAGGCACTGTGCATGCCCCCTCTTCCTTCCTCCTTCCCCTCTTGTTGCCTGATCCATCAGAGTTGGAGAAGGGAGAGAGGAAATTACGAGAAAAATGACAAAGTTCGATTTCACTGGTGTTGATGCAGCCTGGCCACGGAAGCCCACCGCGTGGCTGGCATGTAAGTGCAGGCTTTCTGTGTTGCATGTCTCCAATGTGGTCAACATGCCCCTCAGACTCGGCCTCTGGAGGTTCTCCCCTACCGCTAACTGCTCTGGAAGTAGTGGTCCTATTGTGATGGTTTGAGCCCAGTTCCGTTTCATGGGCTCCACTGCCCTGCCGCAGACGCCTCCTCTCCCCCTTCTGCATCTCAAGCTGGTCCAGCCTCAGCTTCCCACCTCCAAGTGCCCCAGGTGGGCAGTCAGCACCAGAACCTGTGTCCATACTTGCTCCTGGTGTCAAGGAGCTCTCACCAGGGCCCAGTTCTGGTGTCTGAATGCGGCTGGGCCTCCCAGTCTCTGCAGGACACCAGGCCCCCAGCTGTGGAGGGGGAAGCTCGTCTCTCCACTTGGAGCCTTGCCACTCTCTCAAATACCCCTTGATTTGGCCTGGAGATAGGCACCAGTCCCCAGTGAGGAGGGGCAGGGTGAAATAGGCAGACTTCTGCTCCGGTTTCTATTAGAAAAAAGGAAATCCAGAGGTTTCCATTTCCTCCCATCCACATGAGGCCTGCCCCCAACTTTAAATCCCTCAAGCAACAGCCCTGTCAGCAAGCGTCTCCTGAGTGCCTACTTTCTGCCAGGCTCTGTCCAGAGAGATTAAAAACCAACAAGAGGGCTTCCCTGGTGGCGCAGTGGTTGACAGTCCGCCTGCCGATGCCGCGGATGAGGGTTCGTGCCCCGGTCCGGGAAGATCCCACATGCCGTGGAGCGGCTGGGCCCGTGAGCCATGGCCGCTGAGCCTGCGCGTCCGGAGCCTGTGCTCCGCAGCGGGAGAGGCCACAGCAGTGAGAGGCCCGCGTACCGCAAAAAAAAAAAAAAAAAAAAACAAGAGCAGAATCCCTGCCTTTGGGTTTCCATCCTCAAGGGAGCCTCCTAAGGTGTGTCATTAAAAATCCATGAGGAGTTTGTAACCAACACCAAACACATGTGTCTTAGAGCTATGTCTAAACACCCCGCCCCCGCAATTTGGGTTCTGAAGGATTTTAGCAATAAAACAAAGGAATAGCAGGCAGAGGCCACAGTGCCATGTTTATTTCTGGTAGAACAGAAGTTAGAGGTTGTAGCAACGTGTGAGATGCAGTCGGCCTGCTAGCTGAACCCCAGAATTAGGTGACCTTGCTTTATTTGTTAGGATATATGCTCAGCAGCCATAGCAGGGAAACCCAAACTGCCAGGGTCCTAAACAGAATGGGCATTAATTTCTGTCATATATAAAGAGCCAAGGGAAGCAGCTCAGGGACACAGGCTTCCTTGTCTTACATGCTGTCATCCTCCACACATAGCTTCCACCTATCGATTCTAGGTGGTTCTTCCAGCTCAAGGCAAAAGCCCACAGGCCATCCAGCAGGAAGGAAGAAAAGGGGAATAGATGGGCTCCCTCCTTCCCAATCTGAAAGTCAAAAGTTGAAATTATGCATTTCACTTCTGCAAACATCCCACTGGCCAATGAATCTAAAAGTGGGTTGTTTGAAATGAATAACATCGATGTATCTCTAGCCAAACTGATTGGGAAAAAATAAAAAATACACAAATTACAAATATCAGGAATGAAAGCACCTGCAGCTATTTAAAGGAAGTAGAGGAATATTATGAACAATGTTATGCCAATAAATCAGACAACTTAGATAAAATGAATTCCTTGAAAGACACAGACTATCAAAATTCATTCAAGAAAAGTAGATATTCCCCATATCTGTCAAAGAAATTGACTTTGGAGTGAAGACCAACAGAAACTGTCCAGGAGCCTAACAAGCCACAGAGCAGGTGGTTGTTTTGTCACTATGTTTTCCTGTGGTTTGTTATACAGCAAAGGAACCATTTTTCTCCATTTCCATGCATACATCCTTGCCCTTTCCAGTGAAATATCCCCTCTTCTGAGAAACCTTCTCCGTGTCCCTCCCCACCTTGCTGCACCCATACACAGCTGGCCCCTCCTTCATCTACAATTCCCTTCACTGTGCACATGTCTTTTTAGACCACTTTGGCTTAAAGTCATCTGGGCCTTTGTACATCCCTCTCCCCATCTTAGACTATGTACCTGTCATGGGCAAGAACCAGGTTTCCTTTAGCCCTCCACACTTAGCAGTGTCTGGTGTAGATTAAGTACCCATAGATATTCATTAAAGACCAAAGAGGTGAATGAGACTGTAGTTGAACAAACAAATGAATGAATAAAGTGACTAATTGGAAGTACTAAAAAATTATAATATCTAACATTCATTGAGAGTGTAAAATCTGTAAGTCACTGTTCTAGGATTTTAAAAAATTTATTGATTGCCTACTATGTGCCAGATATTGTGCTCAGTGTTTCATGTCCATTATCTTACTGAATCCTATATAGCATTCTTGAGTGGCAATCATTGTTATTCTTATTTTTGTCTTTTCAACTTTCTTTTTAAATGGACTTTATTTTTTAGAGTAGTTTTAGATTCACGGCAAAATTGAACAGAAGGCACAGATATTTCTCATATACCCCCTGCCCCCACATATGCATAGCCTCCCCCATTATCAATATCCCTACTAGAATAGTATACTTGTCACAATTGATGAGCCTATAGTACATTTGTTACAATTGATGAGCCTATATTGACACATCATTATCACCCAAAGTTCATAGTTTTACATTAGGGTTCACTCTTGGTGTTGTGCATTCTGTGGGTTTGGATAACTTTATAATAACATGTATGTATCCACCATTATAGTACCCTCCTTCTCCTCTAACACCTGGCAACCACTGATCCTCTTCCTGTCTCCATAGTTTTGCTTTTTCCAGAATGCCACATAGTTGAAATCATACAGTAAGTAGTTTTGCCAGCCAGGCTTCTTTCACTTAGTAATATGCATTTAAGTTTCCTCTAAGTCTTTTCATGATTTGATAGTTTATTTCTGAATAATATTCTTTTGTCTAGATGTGCCACAGTTTGTTTATCCATTCACCCGCTGAAGGACATCTTGGATGCTTCCAAATTATGGCAAATATCAGTAGAGTTTCTATAAACATACATGGGCAGAATTTTGTGTGGACATAAGTTTTCAACTCCTTTGAGCAAATATCAAGGAGCCCAATTGCTGGATCATGTAATAACAGTATACTTAGTTTTATAAGAGACTGCCAAATTCTCTTCCAAAGTAGCATTATGCATTTCCACCAGCAATGAATGAGAGTTCCTATTGCTCCACACCCACATCAGCATTTGGTATTGGTAGTGTTCTGGATTTTGGCCATTCTGATAGATATGTAATGGTATCTCATTGTTTTAATTTGCATTTCCCTGATGACATATGAAGTCGAGTATCTTTTCATATGCATATTTGTCATCTATATATCTTCTCTAGTGAGGTGTCTGCTAAATGTATTTAGCCTTTATTTTAATCAGGTTATTTGTTTTCTTATTGTTGAGCTTCAAGAGTTCTTTGTATATTTTGGATAACCGTTCTTTATTAGATATGTCATTTGCAAATATTTTCTACTAGTCTGTGGCTGTCTTCTCATTCTCTTGACAGTGTCTTTTGTAGGTGAGAAATTATTCATTTTGATCAAGTCCAGCTTATTAATTCTTTCATGGATCATGCCTTTGGTGTTGTATTTAAAAAGTCATTGCCAGGGACTTCCCTGGCGGTCCAGTGGTTAGGACTCCGTGCTTCCACTGCAGCACTGCAGGAGGCCTGGGTTCAGTCCCTGGTGGGGGAACTAAGATCCTGCATCTTGCTCAGTGCAGCCAAAAAAAAATTTTTTAAGTAAAAATAAATAAAGCCAAACCCAGGGTCATCTAGATTTTCCCTTATGTTATCTTCTAGGAGTTTTAGAGTTTTGCATCTTAGATTTAGGTCTGTGATTCATTTTGAGTTAATTTTTGTGAATGGTACAAAGTCTGTGTCTAGATTCATTTTTTTTGCACGTAGACGTCCAGTTGTTTCAGAATCCTTTGTTGAAAGGATTATCTTTTCTCCATTGAATTGTCTTTGCTCCTTTGTCAAAGATCAGTTGACTATATTTATGTGATTCTATTTCTGGGCTCTCTATTCCATTCCACTGATCTATTTGTCTATTCTTTCACCAATACCGCATTGTGCTGATAACTGTAGCTTTATAGCAAGTCTTGAAGTTGAGTAGTGTCAGTCCTTTGACGTTGTTCTTCTCCTTCAGTGCTGTGCTGGCTATTCTGGGTCTTTTGCCTCTCCATATAAACTTTAGAATCATTTTGTTGATATCCACAAAATAACTCAATGAGATTTTAATGGGGATTGCTTTGAATCTACAGATCAAGTTAGGAAGAACTGATATCTTGTCAATATTAAGTCTTCTTATCCATAAACATGGAATATCTGTCCTATATTTAGTACTTTGATTTCTTCATTAGAGTTTTGTAGTTTTCCTTGTATAGATCTTGTATATATTTTCTTAGCATTTTATCTATTTTATTTTGGAGGCTGTTAAATTAAATAATATTATGGTTTTTTAAATTTCAAATTCCACTTTTCATTGTTGGTATATAGGAAAAGGATTGATTTTTTTTATATTAGCTTTAAATCCTGCAACCTTGCTATAATAGCTTCTTAGTCCCAGGAGTTTGCTGTTGTTGTGGCTGATTCTTTCAGATTTTCTGCATAAATAATAATGTCATTTATGAACAAAGATAGCTTTATTTCTTCCTTCACAATCTGTACACCTTTCATTTCCTTTTCTTATTGCATTAGCCAGAACATCCAATATTGAAAAAAAAGTGGTGAGAGGAGACATCCTTGCCTTGTTCCTGCTCTTAGTGAGAAACCTTCTAGTATGATGCTAGCTATTTTGTAGATGTTCTTTATCAAATTGAAAAGTTCCCCCCATTCCTGGTTTACTAAAGGTTTGAAATGAGTGTTGCATTTTGGCAAATGTCTTTTCTGCATCTATTGATGTGACATGTGATTTTTCTTCTTTAGCTTATTGATGTAATGGGCTACAGTAATTGATTTCTTTTTTTTCTTTTTTTTTTTGAGTTGCACAGATTTTTTTTTTTAACATCTTTTTTGGAGTACAATTGCTCCACAATGGTGTGACAGTTTCTGCTCTACAAAAAAGTGATTCAACCATACACACACATAAATACCCACACCTCCCCACTCTGCTTTCCCCCCACCCCGCATCCCATCCCTCTAGGTGGTCACAAAGCAACGAGCTGATCTCCCTGGTGCTATGCGGCTGCTTCCCACTAGCTATCTATTTTACATTTAGTAGTATTTATAAGTCCATGCCACTCTCTCACTTCGTCCCAGCTTACCCTTCCCCCTCCCTGTGTCCTTGAGGACTTTCTCTACATCTGTGTCTTTATTCCTGTCCTGCCCCTAGGTTCTTCAGAACTTTTTTTTTTTTTTAGATTCCGTATATATGTGTTAGCATACGGTATTTGTTTTTCTCTTTCTGACTTACTTCACTCTGTAGGACAGACTCTAGGTCCACCCACCTCACTACAAATAACTAAATTTCATTTCTTTTTATGGCTGAGTAATATTCCATTGTATATATGTGCCACATCTTCTTTATCGATTCATCTGTCAGTGGACACTTAACTTGCTTCCATGTCCTGGCTACTGTAAATAGAGCTGCAATGAACATTGTGGTACATGACTCTTTTTGAATTATGGTTTTCTCAGGGTATATGCCCAGTAGTGGGATTGCTGGGTCGTATAGTAGTTCTATTTTTAGTTTTTTAAGGAACCTCCATACTGTTCTCCATAGTGGCTGTACCAATTCACATTCCCACCAACAGTGCAAGAGGCTTCCCTTTTCTCCACACCCTCTCCAGCATTTATTGTTCTGTAGATTTTTTTTTTTTTGCGGTACGTGGGCCTCCCACTGTTGTGGCCTCTCCCGTTGTGGAGCACAGGCTTCGGACGTGCAGGCTCAGCGGCCATGGCTCACGGGCCCAGCCACTTCGCAGCATGTGAAGTGATCTTCCCGGACCTGGGCATGAACCCGTGTCCCCTGCATCGGCAGGCGGACTCTCAACCACTGCGCCACCAGGGAAGCCCTGTAGATTTTTTGATGATGGCCATTCTTACTGGTGTGAGGTGATACCTCATTGTTGTTTTGATTTGCATTTCTCTAATGATTAGTGATGTTGAGCATTCTTTCATGTGTTTGTTGGCAATCTGTATATCTTCTTTGGAGAAATGTCTATTTAGGTCTTCTACCCATTTCTGGATTGGGTTTTTTGTTTTTTTGATACTGAATTGCATGAACTGCTTGTAAATTTTGGAGGTTAATCCTTTGTCAGTTACTTCATTTGCAAATATTTTCTCCCACTGTGAGGGTTGTCTTTTGTCTTGTTTATGATTTCCTTTGCTGTGCAAAAGCTTTTAAGTTTCATTAGGTCCCTTTTGTTTATTTATTTTATTTCCATTTCTCTAGGAGGTGGGTCAAAAAGTATCTTGCTGTGATTTATGTCATAGAGTGTCCTGCCTGTTCTCCTCTAAGAGTTTTATAGTGTCTGGCCTTACCTTTAGGTTTTTAATCCATTTTGAGTTTATTTCTGTGTATGATGTTAGGGAGTGTTCTAATTTCATTCTTTTACATGTAGTTGTCCAGTTTTCCCAGCACCACTTATTGAAGAGGCTGTCTTTTCTCCATTGTATATTCTTGTCTCCTTTATCAAAAATAAGGTGACCATATGTGCATGGGTTTAACTCTGGCCTTTCTATCCTGTTCCATTGATCCATAATTCAGTTTTTGTGCCAGTACCATACTGTCTTGATTATTATAGCTTTGTAGTATAGTCTGAGGTCTGGGAGCCTGATTCCTCCAGCTCCTTTATTCTTTCTCAAGATTGCTTTGGCTATTCGGGGTCTTTTGTGTTTCCATACAAATTGTGAAATTTTTTGCTCTATTCTGTGAAAAAGGCCATTGGTAGTTTGCTAAGGATTGCATTGAATCTGTAGATTGCTTTGGGTACTAGAGTCATTTTCACAATGTTGATTCTTCCAATCCAAGAACATTGTATATCTCTCCATCTGTTGGTATCATCTTTAATTTCTTTCATCAGTGTCTTATAGTTTACTGCATACAGGTCTTTTGTCTCCTTAGGTAGGTTTATTCCTAGGTATTTTATTCTTTTTGTTGCATTGGTAAATGGGAGTGTTTCCTTAATTTCTCTTTCAGATTTTTCATCATTAGTGTATAGGAATGCAAGAGATTTCTGTGCATTAATTTTGTATCCTGCTACTTTACCAAATTCATTGATTAGCTCTAGTAGCGTTCTGGTGGCATCTTTAGGATTCTCTATGTATAGTATCATGTCATCTGCAAACAGTGACTGTTTTACTTCTTCTTTTCCGATTTGCATTCCTTTTATTTCTTTTTCATCTCTGATTGCTGCAACTAAAACTTCCAAAACAATGTTGAATAACTGTCGTGAGAGTGGACGACCTTGTCTTGCTCCTGATCTTAGTGGAAATGGTTTCAGTTTTTCACCTTTGAGGACGATGTTGGCTGTGGGTTTGTCATATATGGCCTTTATCATGTTGAGGTAAGTTCCCTCTATGCCTACTTTCTGGAGGGTTTTTATCATAAATGGGTGTTGAATTTTGTCAAAAGCTTTTTCTGCCTCTATTGAGATGGTTATATGTTTTTTCTTCTTCAATCTGTTAATATGGTTTATCACATTGATTGATTTTCATATGTTGAAGAATCCTTGCATTCGTGGGATAAACCCCACTTGATCATGGTGTATGATCCTTTCAGTGTGTTGTTGGATTCTCTTTGCTAGTATTTTGTTGAGGATTTTTGCATCTATGTTCATCAGTGATATAGGCCTGTTGTTTTCTTTCTTTGTGCCATCTTTGTCTGGTTTTGGTATCAGGATGATGGTGGCCTTGTAGAATTGAGTTTGGGACTGTTCCTCCCTCTGCTGTATTTTGGAAGAGTTTGAGAAGGATAGATGTTAGCTCTTCTCTAAATGTTTGATAGAATTCACCTGTGAAGCCATCTGGTCCTGGACTTTTGTTTGTTGGAAGATTTTTAATCACAGTTTCAATTTCATTACTTGTGATTGGTCTGTTTATATTTTCTATTTCTTCCTGGTTCAATCTTGGAATGTTGTGCTTTTCTAAGAATTTGTCCATTTCTTTCAGGTTGTCCATTTTATTGGCATATAATTGCTTGTAGCAGTCTCTCGTGTTCCTTTGTATTTCTGCAGTGTCAGTTGTTACTTCTCCTTTTTCATTTCTAGTTCTATTGATTTGAGTCTTCTCCCTTTTTTTCTTGATGAGTCTGGCTAATGGTTTATCAATTTTCTTTATCTTCTCAAAGAACCGGCTTGTAGTTTTATTTATCTTTGCTATTGTTTCCTTATTTCTTTTTCATTTATTGCTGCTCTGATCTTTATGATTTCTTTCCTTCTGCTTACTTTGGGGTTTCTTTTTTTGTTGTTCTTCTTCTTTCTGTAATTGCTTTAGGTGTCAGATTAGGTTGTTTACTTGAGATGTTTCTTCTTTCTTGAGGTAGGATTGTATTGCTATAAACTTCCCTCTTAGAACTGTTTTTGCTGCATCCCATAGGCTTTGGGTCGTTTTCTTTTCATTGTCATTTGTTTCTAGGTATTTTTTGATTTCCTCTTTGATTTCTTCAGTGATCTCTTGGTTATTAAGTAGTGTATTGTTTAGCCTCCATGTGTTTGTGGTTTTTACAGATTTTTTCCTGTAATTGATATCTAGTCTCATAGCGTTGTGGTTGGAAAAGATACTTGATACAATTTCAATTTTCTTAAATTTACCAAGGCTTGCTCTGTGACCCAAGATATGATCTATCCTGGAGAATGTTCCATGAGCACTTGAGAAGAAAGTGTATTCTGTTGTTTTTGGATGGAATGTCCTATAAATATCAATTAAGTCCATCTTGTTTAATGTATCATTTAAAGCTTGTGTTTCCTTATTTATTTTCATTTTGGATGATCTGTCCATTGGTGAATGTGGGGTGTTAAAGTCCCCTACTATGATTGTGTTAGTGTCGATTTCCCCTTTTATGGCTGTAGCATTTGCCCTGTGTATTGAGGTGCTCCTATGTTGGGTGCATATATATTTATAATTTTTTTTTCTTCTCCTTGGAGTGATCCCTTTGATGATTATGTAGTGTCCTTCTTTGTCTCTTGTAATACTCTTTATTTTGAAGTCTATTTTGTCTGATATGAGAATTGCTACTACAGCTTTCTTTTGATTTTCCTTTGCATGGAATATCTTTTTCCATCCCCTTACTTTCAGTCTGTATGTGTCCCTAGGTCTGAAGTGGGTCGCTTGTAGACAGCATATATACGCATTTTGTTTTTGTATCCATTCAGCCAGTCTATGTCTTTTGGTTGGAGCATTTAATCTAGTTACATTTAAGGTAATTATCAATACGTATGTTCCTATTGCCATTTTCTTAATAGTTTTGGGTTTGTTATTTTAGGTCTTTTCCTTCTCTTGTTTTTCCTGCCTAGCAAAGTTCCTTTAGCATTTGTTATAAAGCTGGTTTGGTGGTGTTGACTTCTCTTAGCTTTTGATTGTAAAGGTTTTAATTTCTCCATCAATGATCTCTGAATGAGATCCTTGCTGGGTAGAGTAATCTTGGTTGTAGGTTTTTCCCTTTCATCACTTTAAATATGACCTGTCACTCTCTTCTGGCTTGCAGAGTTTCTGCTGAAAGATCAGCTGTTAACCTTATGGGGATTCCCTTGTATGTTATTTGTTTTTTTCCCCTGCTGCTTTTAATATTTATCCTTTGTGTTTAATTTTTGATAATTTGATTGATACGTGTCTTGGCATGATTCTCCTTGGATTTATCCTGTATGGGACTCTCTGCGCTTCCTGGACTTGATTGACTATTTCCTTTCCCATATTAGGGAAGTTTTCAACTATAATCTCTTCAAATATTCTCTCAGTCACTTTCTTTTTGTCTTCTTCTTCCAGGACCCCTGTAATTTGAATGTTGGTGCATTTAATGTTGCCCCTGAGGTCTCTGAGACTGTATTCCCTTCTTTCATTCTTTTGTCTTTATTCTTCTCTGTGGTAGTTGTTTCCACTATTTCATCTTCCAGGTCACTTATTCGTTCTTCTGACTCAGTTATTCTCCTATTGATTCCTTCTAGAGAATTTTTAATTTCATTTATTGTGTTGCTCATCATTGTTTGTTTGTTGTTTAGTTCTTCTAGGTCCTTGTTAAACGTTTCTTGTATTTTCTCCATTCTGTTTCCAAGATTCTGGATCATCCTTCCTATCATTATTCTGAATTCTTTTTCCAGTAGACTGCCTATTTCCTCTTCATTTGTTTGGTCTGGTGGGTTTTTACCTTGCTCCTTCATCTGCTGTGTGTTTCTCCGTCTTCTCATTTTGCTTCACTTACAGTGTTTGGGGCCTCCTTTTCACAGGATGCAGGTTCATTGTTTCTGTTGTTTTTGGTGTCTGCCCCCAGTAGCTAAGGTTGGTTCAGTGGGTTGTGTAGGCTTCCTGGTGGAGGGGACTAGTACCTGTGTTCTGGTGGATGAGGCTGGATCTTGTCTTTCTGATGGGCAGGACCATGTCCAGTGGTGTGTTTTGGGGTGTCTGTGACCTTATTATGATTTTAGGCAGCCTCTCTGCTAATGGGTGGGGTTGTATTCCTGTCTTGCTAGTTGTTTGGCATAGGAAGTACAGCAGTGTAGCTTGCTGGTCGTTGAGTGGAGCTGCGTCTTAGCATTGATATGGAGATATCTGGGAGAGCTTTCACCATTTGATATTACATGTAGCTTGGATGTCTCTTGTGGACCAATGTCCTGAACTCAGCTCTCCCACCTCAGAGGCAGAGGCCTGGCACTTGGCTGGAGCACCAAAACCCTGTCAGCCACACAGCTCAGAAGAAAAGGGAGAAAAGAAAGAAAGAAAGAAAAAGAAAGAAAGAAAGTAGAAAGAAAGAAAGGAAGGAAGAAAGGAAGGAAGGAAGGAAGGAAGGAAGGAAGGAAGGAAGGAAGGAAGAAAGAAGAAAGAAAATAAGAAAGAAAGAAATATAAGGAAAGAAAGAAAGAAAGAAAGGGGGCTTCCCTGGTGGTGCAGTGCTTGAGAGTCCACCTGCTGATGCAGGGGACACAGGTTCGTGCCCTGGTCCGGGAAGATCCCACATACTGTGGAGCAGCTAGGCCCGTGAGCCATGGCCGCTGAACCTGCGTGTCCGGAGCCTGTGCTCCGCAGCGGGTGAGGCCACAGCAGTGAGAGGCCCGCGTACTGCAAAAAAAAAAAAAAAAAAAGAAAAAAAGAAAAGAAAGAAAGAAAGAGAAAGTTATTAAAGTAAAAAAATAATTATTAAAAATAAAAAAAAAATAAAAAGTAATTTTAAAGAAAAGTAAAAAACAAAAAGAAGAGAGCAACCAAACCAAAAAACAAATCCACCAATGATAACAAGAGCTAAAAACTATACCAAAAAAATGGACAGACAAAACCCTAGGACAAATGGTAAAAGCAAAGCTATATAGACAAAAATCACACAAAGAAGCACACACATACACACTCACAAAAGGAGAAAAAGGAAAAATATATATATATTTAAAAAAAGGAAGCAAGCAACCAAATCAATAAACAAATCTACCAATGATAATAAACTAAATACTAAACTAAGATAAACATAAAGCCAGGAACAAATTAGATGCAGAAAGCAGACCCCAAGTCTGTAGTTGCTTCCAAAGTCCACCGCCTCAATTTTAGGATGATTCGTTGTCTATTCAGGTATTCCACAGATGCAGGGTACATCAAGTTGATTGTGGAGATTTAATCCACTGCTCCTGAGGCTGCTGGGAGAAATTTCTCTTTCTCTTCTTTGTTCACACAGCTCCTGGGGTTCAGTTTTGGATTTGGCTCCACCTCTGCGTGTAGGTCACCTGAGGGCATCTGTTCTTAGCTCAGACAGGATGGGGTTAAAGGAGCAGCTGATTTGGGGGCTCTGGCTCACTCAGGCCGGGGGGAGGGAGGGATACGGATGCAGGGTGAGCCTGCGGTGGCAGAGGCCAACGTGCCATTGCAACAGCCTGAGGTGCGCTGTGCGTTGTCCCGGGGAAGTTGTCCCTGGATCACGGGACCCTGGCAGCGGCGGGCTGCACAGGCTCCCAGGAGGGGAGGTGTGATGTGGTAGTGACCTGTGCTTGCACACAGGCTTCTTGGTGGCTGCAGCAGCAGCCTTAGTGTTTCATGCCTGTCTCTGGAGTCTGCACTGATAGCTGTGGCTCGCACGGGTCTCTGGAGCTCGTTTAGGCGGTGCTCTGAATCCCCTCTCCTCGTGCACCCCGAAACAACGGTTTCTTGCCTCTTAGGCAGTTCCAGACTTTTTCCCAGACTCCCTCCCGGCTAGCTGTGGCATACTAGCCCCCTTCAGGCTGTGTTCATGCAGCCAACCCCAGTCCACTCCCTGGGATCTGACCTCCGAAGCCTGAGCCTCAGCTCCCAGCCCGCGCCCGCCCCGGCAGGTGAGCAGACAAGCCTCTCAGGCTGGTGAGTGCTGGTTGGCACCGATCCTCTGTGTGGAAATCTCTCTGCTTTGCCCTCTGCACCCCTTTTGCTGCACTCTTCTCCATGGCTCTGAAGCTTCCCTCCCGACCAGCCCCTATCTCCACCGGTGAAGGGGCTTCCTAGTGTGTGGAAACTTTTCCTCCTTCACAGTTCCCTCCCACTGGTGCAGGTCCCATCCCTATTCTTTTGTCTCTGTTTATTCTGTTTTCTTTTGCCCTACCCAGGTACGTGGGGAGTTTCTTGCCTTTTGGGGAAGTCTGAGGTCTTCTGCCAGCGTTCAGTTGGTGTTCTGTAGGAGTTGCTCCACATGTAGATTTTTTTCTGATGTATTTGTGGGGAGGAAGGTGATCTCCCGTCTTACTCCTCAATCATCTTGAAGGCCTCCTCCGGTAATTGATTTTTGAATGCAGAACCAGCTTTGCAAATCTGGGATAAATCCCACTTGGTTCTGGTACATAAGTCTTTTTACTCAATGTTTTACACAGTATTTTGTTGAGGATTTTTGCATCTATGTTCATGAGAGATAGTGGTCTGTCATATCTTTTCCTATAATGTCTTTGTCTGGTTTTGGTATTTGGCCTTATTGAATGGGTTAGGAAGTATTCTCTCTGCTTCCACTCTCCAAAAGAGATTGTGGAGAATTGGTGTAATTTCTTCCTTAAACTTTTGGGAAAATTCACCATTGAACCCATCTGGGCTTCTTCTTCTTATTTTGTACTGATTCAATTTCTTTGATAGAAATTAAATACATATAGGCCCTTTCAGATTCTTCTGTGAGTTTTGGCAGATTGTGTCTTCAAGGAATTGGTCCATTTCATCTAGGTTATAAAATTTGTGGGCATAGAATTATTCATACCATTTCTCTATTATCCTTTTAATGCTTATGGATCTGCAGAGATGTCCCCTCTTTCATTTTTGATATTAATAATTTGTGTCTCTCTATATTTTCTTATTTAGCCTGCCTAGAGGCTTATTGATTTTATTGATCTTTTCAAAGAATCAGTTTTTGGTTTTGTTGATTTTCTCTTTTGATTTCTTGTTTTTCGTTGATTCTGCTTTATTTTTAAGTTTTATTTTCCTTATTTTGCTTACTTTGGATTTAATTTGCTTTGCTTTTGCTAGTTTCCTAAAGTGGAAACTGATTATTGATTTTAGATCTTCTTTTCTAATATATGCATTCAGTGCTATAAACTTTTCACCTAAGCACTGGTTTGGTGCATCCTATACATTTTAAGCCATATTTTCATTTAGCTCAAAATATTTTAAGATTTCCCTTGAAATTTCTTCTTTGACTCCTGTGTTATTTAGAATTGTGTTGTTTAATCTCCATTTATCTTGGGATTTTCCAGCTATCCTTCTGCTGTTAATTTCTAGTTTAATTCTAGTGTGGTCTAAGTGCACACATTGCACAATTTCTATTCCTTTAATTTGTTAGGGTGTGTTTTGTGGCCTAGAATGTGGTCAATCTTGGTGAATATTCCATGTGAGCTTGAGAAAAATGTGTATTCTGTTTTTGGGTGTATTAGTTTATAGATGTCTATTATATCCAGTTGACTGATGGCATTGTTGAATTCAACTATGTCCTTACTGATTTTCTGCTTGCTGGATCTGCACATTTCTGATAATGATATGTTGAAATCTCCAACTATAATAGTGGATTTATCTATTTCTCCTTACAGTTCTATCAGTTTTTATCTTACATATTTTGATGCTCTGTTGTCAGGCACATACATGTTGAGGATTGTTATGTTTCCTTGGAAAGCTGACCCCTTTATCATTATGTAACACCCTCCTTATCTCTGATAAATTTCCTTGTTCTGAAATCTGTTCTGTCAGAAAATAATATAGCTACTCCCATGTTTTTTTGATTAGTGTTAACATGGTGTAACTCTCTCCATTCATTTACTTTTAATCTATATACGTCTTTATATTTAAAGTGGATTTCTTCTAGACAAAATATAGTTAGGTCTTGTTTTTTGATCCACTCTGACAATCTCTGTCTTTTAATTGGTGTATTTAGATCATTGACATCCAAAATAACTGGATATAGTTGGGTTAATATCTACCACATTTATTATTGTTTTCTATTTGTTGCTTTGTTCATTGTTCCTAGTTTTGTCTCTCGCTATTTTTCTGCCTTTGTGCTTTTAATTGATCATTTTATATTATTCCATTTTTTCTCCTTGCTTAGCATATCTTTTGTTATTTTTTAGTGCAAATACCTTATAATAATAATCCAAATTCTTTTCTCCTGTCCCTTATATCACTGCTGTCCTTCATTTCACTTATTATATAAGCATACATATATACACCATATATATGAAATATATAAATACACAATCAAATATATTACTATTTGAACAAACTATTATTATTTGAACAAAATAATATCTTTTAGATCAATTATTATTTTGAACAAACTATTATCTTTTAGATCAATTAACAATAAGAAAAACAAAGAAAACATAGGGGAATTTTCTCTGATCTTCACCAAGAAAACCTGGTAAGGCTTCTGGAGGGAAAACCCACAGAGATGTTGGGGACCGTCTATGACTGGGTCCCCCTGGAGTTTTTAACTCTCAGACTTGTCCACAATGAGCCTCCATCAATCACCACTTTCTTTAGAGTAATCCTGTAAAAACTGACCTTGTTTAAGATGAGTTATTTTAAAAATCTTAACAAAGTAAAAAACAGAACAGAAAAGTCACTTCAGTTCAGGTTTTCCTACCCCAACACTGGTTCCCACAGAGGTTGCTGCTCATGGGTTTCTCTGTATTCACAAGTCTCTCCAGTTTGGGGGACAGCAGTTTGCCTTGGGACCTCACATCTCTTATGGATCTAAGAAGAGTTGTTGATTTTTCAGTTTGTTCAGATTTTTACTTGTTGTTAGTACAGAGTGGCGACTTCCAAGCTTCTTACATGTCAGACTGGGAAGCCAGAAGTCTGTTCTAAGCATTTTATAGGTACTTGTTTATTTAAGCTTTCCAACAAAACTTTGAGGAAAGGACTAACATTATCTTCACCTTACAGATAAGGGAACTGAGACTTCAAGAATTAATTGGGTCACAGGAGAGTTAGTAAGTGGCAGTGGTGGTACCTGGGTAGACTGGCTATAGTGCCTAACCGCTATATTATGTTGTACTACCTACACAAATTCTGAAAAGTTATCCAGTGATAAATGCCATCACAGGTTTACAAAGAAACAAGGAGGTAAATGATGCAGAAACTCAAGGAAGTGTGGCTCTGCCATGGCACCCAGCCCTGGAGAGTCATTCTTGGATGCCTCCTCCCAGCCTACTTTCCTGCAACTACTTGGTTATTGGCTCTCTCCTTCCCACACTGTCATCAATAGGGGAGCTATGAGTCCCTCTTCCCAGAAACAGCCTCCTTACCCACCCTACCTTTGGCTCTAGGCCACTCCTCCTCCCAATCTTAATCACACCTGCCTTAGAAGCCAACCTCAAACAGCTGAATTCAACCAGCATCTCCTGGAGCCTGCTGCATAGTAGGGGGTCTTCCTGCCATGTGTCATTTCCCCTCCCTGCAACCTTCAAAGGCAGACATTATTTACTCCCCTTGTACCAATGGGGAAACAGAAGCTTAGAGCAAGTTCTCTCCATTCTTTGCTCTCATACTAACCTTCACATACCTTTATGATCATCTTTATTGCAATCATTTGTTTATCTTGCCAATATACAAGAAACATAGGCAAATGTGCATAAAATGAGTTATTGATATCACCTTATTAATGGCCAACCCGTAGTAAATTAGCTTTCTCTTTTGTAAAATAAAAATGTTTAACATATACAGATACATTTATTAAAACATTTTATACAAATATAGTTACAGTATAAAAATCCCTTAAATACATGAGCAAAAGAGAGACTGAAAAACAGACACTTCTCTTTCCCACCCCTATTCTACTCTTTTTTCCAGAGAACACACAAGTTGTCAATTTGGAGTGTGCCTTTTCCAACTTCTGGGCCCTTGAGAGAGGAGAGATGGTGGTCTCCTACTGTTCCATGCTGAGAATAACAGGCTTTTGTAAAATCATCTGATGGTCAGTGCTTCAGACTGAAGGTCCAGCCTTCTGTTTAAACTTGATATCCCTGTGGAGACTGGAGGCATAACTCTACAGGAAGATTTTGGTGTTTTTGTATATGACATTGACAATCCAACTCATCTGATGTGAGCGACCTCCTAGGGTCACCAAGCCATTAAATTCCAAGATTTCTTGAATCACAGATGATTCATGAACCCCTACTGTGACCAGGTTGTAGGGATTCAGCACAGATAATCTGTGTTTTCTAGAAGTTTTCTGGCATGGGGAGACAGAGGTATAGAAGTGGATGTGGGAAGACAGAGAATAAAATGAGTAATCAAATAAATACAAAATACATCTTCAAGTAATTATTTTACACTGATGAATAAAAGTCAGGATGGGGATATGTGTTGAGGAGGGATTGGGCAGGGCAGCCCTCTGACAGGTGATATTTACTAGAAACAGAAAATGAACTATGAAGGAAAGCCATGTGAAGATCTAAAGGAGTGAGTTCCAGGAACAGCAGAGCAAAGCCCTGAGGTGGGAGTATCCCTGGTGTGTAATCAGAACATAAGGAAGCAATGCTCTTGTAGAGGAGAAGTGAGGGTGAGAGTAAGCAGAATGAAAGCAGAGAGGTGGGGTCGGGGGCACAGATCCCATAAGGTCTTGGAGACCACTGTAAGGACTTTGGCTTCTATCCTGAATGAGATGGGGCATCCAGGAGGGTTTTGAGCAGAGAAGTGACAGGATCTCACTTGTGTTTTAAAAGAAGCCCTCTGGCTGATGCAGGGAGTCCAGTGAGGAGGCTACAGTGAACATCCAGGTAAGAGGTGATGGTAGCTCAGACCAGCGTGGGTAGCAATGGCTGGATGAAGAAGTGGTGGAGAAGGCAGAACCCACTAGACATCCCAAGGGATTAGATGTGGGATGTGAAGAAAGGAGGCGTGTAACTGACACCAACATCTACTAGCGTGAGCAATACAGTGATTCCAGGTCTGATGGAGCACCGCTCTTTTGCTGTTCCTCCACTAGGTGAGCCCTGGGGGACTACAGAATGGAACCCCTTTACCTCTCCCTCCAGACTCATTCTGGCCCCCCATTGGCCACCTCTCTGTGTCTAACCCTCTAACCCCTGTTAGAGGCCTGGCCTAGGCCCAGGAAGCATCCTCTTTGGTCAACGTCCCAGTTGTTCAGAGCTCCACACCAGTCTTGGAAGGAGGAGCAGGTTTCAGAGGAGAAAGAAGACTTGAGGTCCAGCTGGGAGGCTGGGGCAATCAAGGAGGACTTCTCAGATGGGTTGGCCTTGAAAGATGTTAGGACATTCTCATATTCAGGCAGGGGACATTGGACCCTGGTGAGGGTGTTGTATGAGAAGGGAAGATCTGTTGCTAAACGTGAGGAATGTGAGGCTGGATAGGCAAGTGGATGAGGACTGGGAAAAGCCTGACCCTGACTGGCCAGAGTTCATTTCAGTTTGGTGGGGCAGAGTGGGGGAGGGGCTGTATGGCAGATTATATTTTCCAAACATGGCCACAATCCTAGTTCCATATGCTCTTCCAGACTCAATCAAAAGGTAAAGTCTAATCTCCCTTCTCAAAGGTTGTCCTTTGAAACTGCCTTGATGAACAATGCAGCAGAAGTGATGCTATGGGACTTCTGATAAATCATAAAAGACAACATGGCTTCTTCCTGGCTCGCTCTCGCTCTCACTCTCTCTCTCTCAGCACTCACATTTGGAACCCAGCCTCTATGTTGTGAGGAAGCCCACAGCACATGGAGAGGCTTCATGTAGGTATGCCAGCCGAAAATCCAGCTAAGGTTCCCACCACCAGCCAGAATCAACTGCCAACCGTGTGAATAAACGAAACTTCAGTAGCTTCAGCCCCAGAGTTATACTCAGCCCTCAAGTCTTCAAGCCAAGGCTCTGAACTTCATGGAGCACAGGCAAGCCATCCCCACCATGCCATGTCTGAAATCCTCACTCATGAGAACAATAAATAAATGTTTTACACCACGAAGTTTGGGGGTAGCTTGTTATGCATCAGTTAATTGACACAAGCTTCAGTGCATGTCAGCCTCTTGAATAATTTCCCAGTGTCATTAATGTGTCCCTATTATTTCCAGGGTTATCAGTGTCTAAGTAGGCATTATGCACAGAGATTAAAGCATTTTATCTAAATATCATCTTATTATTGTTCCCCTTTGTGCTTGGCTGGTGCCTGTTTGTTGGGGAGGCAGGAATACTCCCCACCCAGGACAGGAGCAACCCTTGTGGTTTTGTTTAAGAATAGGGTTCTCTCTTCATGATGTTGTCTAGTAAAAATTATGTGCCTGCTCGTCATGGATGAAGAGAACCGGGAGACTCGAAGTGACTCTGGAGTAAGGAATGTGACCTAAGGTAAAGGGCTTATTTGCCCATCTGATGCCTCCCAGGTCAGCCCTGTCCGAAAACAAGCCTCTTTAACCATCCATGCATCCATCAGTCATCTATGCATCTACTCAATCACAACCATCTTAAATACTTACTATGTGTCAGACACTGCACACATGAGAATACAGTGGTCCATGAACTCATGAAGTTTATTTTTTTTAATTTTATTTTATTATTTATTCATTTTTGGCTGTGTTGGTCTTTGTTGCTATGTGCGGGCTTTCTCTAGTTGTGGTGAATGGGGGCTACGCTTCATTGTGGTGCACGGGCTTCTCATCTTGGTGGCTTCACTTGTTACAGAGCATGAGCTCTAGCCACGGGCTTCAGTACTTGTGGCACACGGGCTCAGTAGTTGTGGCTCACAGGCTCTAAAGTGCAGGCTCAGTAGTTGTGGCGCATGGGTTTAGTTGCTCCGTGGCACGTGGGATCCTCCTGGACCAGGGCTTGAACCCATGTCCCCTGCATTGGGAGGCGGATTCTTAACCACTGTGCCACCAGGGAAGGCCCCAACTCATGAAGTTTACATTCTAATGGAGAATCAGACAGAAGCAGGTAAACCAGCAAATAAAATACTGACAGTTTGTTGTAAGTGTAATGAAGGAAAAACACAGGTGTTGTCCTGGAGAATAACAGGCTACTTCCCCTGTGGCTGGAGGAGGTCTCTCTGAGGAGCTGTTTCAGCTGAGACCTGAAGAAACCAAGCATGATAGACCTGTCTGCAAGCAAAGGAAACTGACTCTGGCCGGATCAAGGAGAAGAGAAAATATTGAAAGGACACAAGGAACTCACACTAAGGAGAGAAGATGGAGGACCAGGTTTAGAAAATGAGCAGGAGCAAAGGATGGCCACACGATTGGCATCACAGTCAAAACTGAACCACAGGAAAAGCGTTCAAGATGATGACATAAGAAGATCCTGCGGTCAACTCCTCCCATGTACACACCAATGTTACAACTACATATAGAACAGTTCCCTCAAAAAAGACCAGAAGACTGGCGGAACAACTTTTCCACAACAAAAGACAAACGTGGGGGGAGGCACATCAAGATGGGTAAGAGAGGTGACCAACAAGCAAGAGGGATGTCACAAACACAGAGCTCTTACCTAAGGAGCAAGGGGTTCAGCCCCACATTTGACACTCCAGCCTGTGAAACCTGTACCAGAAAGGTGAACCCCTGGAAAGACTGGCTTTGAAATCCAGCAGGGCTTATTCTGGGAGAGATGAAGGGCTGTAGAAAACTGAAACTCCACTCTTGCAGGGCTTACACACAGACTCACTGGCTCCAAGTCCCAACTCAGAAGCCGTAGCTTGAGAAGCACTTGAGGAGGGAGATTTGCTGACTAGTCTTAGGATGTATACGGAGAGTAAGGGTCTTTTGGAGACCTCTCCAGGGACAGAGATGCTGGCAGGTGCCATTTTTCTTACTCTCCTTCTGCCTCATTAGCCTGGAGCTAGCAGGCATCATTTTTGGCACTCTCAATCTCACTCACTAGCACATCTCACCCAGCCTGCTGCTCACCCACAACAGCCCTCACCTCACCAGACCCAGAGTGTGACCTCACCCCAGTCTAGCACTCATCCAGCACAGCCCCTACACTGCCAGATCCAGCAGATGGGCTTGCCCCATCCTAGCTCTCATCCACAGCTGCCCCGCCCCACTAGATATAGAAGGTGCATGCACCCCACACAGGGGATGACACTTGAACACCTGGTGCTGGTGGCCAGGAGGGCTTGTGTTTCTGGGTCCCATGGGACTGAAACAAGCAGAGAGACAGATCATGGCAGGCTAGCACTCCCAGAGTACTGCACAGACAACAGAACAAAACACACCTCCAGTCTTCCAGTGACCACTCCTTCAAGAACCAGGAGAGAGAGCTGTTTTGCCTAATACATAGAAATAAACACAAAGGGTCAGACAAAATGAGGAGACAGAGGAATATATTCCAAAGAAAAGAGCAAGACAAAACCTCAGAAAAAAAGACAGTAATGAAACAGAGATAAGCAATCTACCTGACACAGAGTTCAAAGTAATGATAATAAAGATGCTCACCAGACTCAGGAGAAGAATAGCTGAACACAGTGAGATCTTCAACAAAGAGTTAGAAAATATAAGAAAGTTCCAAACAAGCTACAAAGATGAAGAATTCAATAACCAAACTGAAAAATACACTAGATAAATGAACTAAAAAATACAACAGCAGACTGGATGAAGCAGAAGAATGAATCAGTGAGATGAAAAACAATGGAAATCACCCAGATAGAGCAGCAAAAAAAAAAAAAAAATTTAAAAAAATGAAGATTTCTTAAGGGACCTCTGGGACAACACCAAGCAGAATAACATTTACATTAAAGGGTCCCAGAAAAGGAAGAGAGAGAAGGGACCAGAAAATGTATTTGAAGAAATAATGGCTGAAAACTTACCTAATCTGGGGAAGGAAAGAGAGTTCCAAGTAAAATGAACCCAAAGAGATCCACACCAACACATGTTATAGTAAAGTGGTAAAAGTTAGAGAGGATTTTAAAAGCAGCAAGAGAAAAATGACTTCTTACATATAAGAGAAACCCCATAAGGCTATCAGCAGGTTTTTCAACAGAAAATTTGCAAGCCAGGAGAGGGTGGCAAAACATATTCAAAGTGCTGAAAAGAAAAAAACTTTCAACCAAGAATTCTGTACCCACAAGTTTATCATTCAGAATTAAAGGAGAGATCAAGAGTTTTCCAGGTAAGAAAAGGTGAAGTTCATCACCAGTAAATCAACCTTACAAGAAATGTTAAAGGGACTTCTCTGAGCTTAAAAGAAATGGCACTAACTAATAACAAGAAAACATATGAAAGAAAAATCTCACTGGTAAAAGTAAGTATATAATAAAGGTAGTGAATCAATTAGTTATATAAAGCAAGTGTGAAGGTTGAAAGATGAAAATAGTAAAAATTAACTAAAATTACAATAATTAGTTCAGGGACGCACAAAATAAAAAGATGTAACATGAGACATCAAAGATACAAAAAAATGGGAAAGGGAGAAAAATGTGATTTGGAATGTGTTCAAATTGAAGTTGCTATCAACTTAAAACAACTTAAAACAAACTATTATATACATATACGGTTTAATATATGACTCTCACAAAATCTACCAAGTGAAAACTCATAGTAAATACACAAAAGAAAAAGAGAAATGAATCTAAACTTAACACTAAAGAAAGTCATCAAACCACAAAGGAAGAGAACAAGAAGAAGAAAGGAACAGAGAGGAACTATGAAAAAAACACAGAAAACAATTAACAAAATGTCAATAAGTACCTATCAACAATTATTTCAAATGTAAATGAACTAAACTCTCCAATCAAAAGACATAGAGTGGGTGAGTGGATTAAAAAACAAGACACAATTATATGTTTCCCACAAGATACTAACTTCAGAACTAAGGACACACACAGACTATAAGTGAAGGGATGGAGAAAGAAATTCCATGCAAACAGAAATGAAAGGAAAACTGGTGTAGCTATACTCATATCAGACAAAACAGACTTTAAAACAAAGACTGTAATAAAATACAAAATGGGCATCACATAATGATAAAGGGTCAATCCAGCAAGAAGATATAACATTTATAAATATGCATGCACCCAACATAGGAGCAAAAAATATATAAAGCAAATATTACCAGACCTAAAGGGAGAAATTGATACAATAATACTAAGGGACTTTAACACTTCACTTACATCAACAGGTTGATCAGGCAGAAAATGAATAAGGAAACACTGAGATTGGTTCAAGATGGCAGAGTAGAAGAACATGCGCTCACTACCTCTTGCGAGAACACCAGAATCACAACTAACTGCTGAAAAATCATTGACAGGAAGACACTGGAACTCACCAAAAAAGATACCCCACATCCAAAGACAAAGGAGAAACCACAATGAGATGGTAAGAGGGGCGCAATCACAATAAAATCGAATCCCATAACTGCTGGGTGGGTGACTCACAAACTGCAGAACACTTGTACCACAGAAGTCCACCCACTGGAGTGAACGTTCTGAGCCCCACGTCAGGCTTCCCAACCTAGGGGTCCAGCAATGGGAGGAGGAATTCCTAGAGAATCAGACTTTGAACGCTAGTGGGATTTGATTGTAGGACTTTGACAGGACTGGGGGAAACAGAGACTCCACTCTTGGAGGGCACACACAAAGTAGTGTGCACATCAGGACCCAGGGGGAAGAAGCAGTGACCCCATAGGACACTGAACCAGGCCTACCTGCTAGGGTTGGAGGGTATCCTACAAAGGCAGGGAGTGGCTATGGCTCACCGTGGGGACACGGACACTGGCAGCAAAAGTTCTGGGAAGTACTCCTTGACGTGAACCCACCCAGAGTCTGCCATTAGCCCCACCAAAGAGCCAGGTAGGCACCAGTATTGGGTCGCCTCAGGCCAAATAACCAGTAGGGAGGGAACCCAGCTCCACCCATCAGCAGACAAGTGGATTAAAGTTTTACTGAGCTCTGCCCACCAGAGCAACACCCAGCTCTACCACCACCAGGCCCGCCCATCAGGAAACTTCCAGAAGCCTCTTACATAGCTTCACCCACCAGAGGGCAGACAGCAGAAGCAAGAAGAACTACAATCCTGCAGCCTGTGAAACAAAAGCCACATTCACAGAAAGATAAACAAGTTGAAAAGGCAGAGGCTATGTACCAGATGACAGAATAAGATAAAACCCCAGAAAAACAACTAAATGAAACGGAGATGGCCAACCTTCCAGAAAAATGGCCAACCTTCCAGAATAATGATAGTGAAGATGAACCAGGACCTCAGAAAAAAAAATGAAGGCAAAGATCGGGAAGATGCAAGAAGTGCTTTAAAAAGTCTTAGGAGAATTAAAGAACAAACAAGCAGAGATGAACAATACAATAACTGAAATGAAAAATACACTAGAAGGAATCAATAGCAGAATAACTGAGACAGAAGAACGGATAAGTTACCTGGAAGACAGAATGGTGGAGTACACTGCCATGGAACAAAATAAAGAAAAAAGAATGAAAAGAAATGAAGACAGCCTAAGAGACATCTGGGACAACATTAAACACAACAACATTCACATTATAGGGGTCCCAGAAGGAGAAGAAGGAGAAGGAGAAGAGAAAGAGAAAGGACCCGAGAAAATATTTGAAGAGATTATAGTCGAAAATGTCCCTAACATGGGAAAAGAAAGAGCCACCCAAGTTCAGGAAGCACAGGGAGCCCCAGGCAGGATAAACCAAAGAAGAAACACGCTGAGACACGTAGTAATCAAATTGACAAAAATTAAAGACAAAGAAAAATTATTGAAAGCAACAAGGGAAAAATAACAAATAAAATACAAGTGAACTCCCATAAGGTTAACAGCTGATTTCTCAGCAGAAACTCTACAAGCCAGAAGGGAGTGGCAAGATATACTTAAAGTGATGAAACTGAAGAACCTACAACCTAGATTACTCTACCTGGCAAGGATCTCATTCAGATACCACAGAGAAATCAAAAGCTTTACAGACATGAAAAAGCTAAGAGAATTCAGCACCACCAAACCAGCACTACAACAAATGCTAAAGGAACTTCTCTAAGTGGGAAACACAAGAGAAGAAAATGACCTACAAAACAAACCCAAAACAATTAAGAAAATGGTCATAAGAACATACATATCGATAAGTACCTTAAATGTGAATGGATTAAATGCTCCAAACAAAAGACACAGGTTCGCTGAAGGGATACAAAAACAAGACCCATATATATGCTGTCTACAAGAGACCCACTTCAGACCTAGGGACACATATATACTGAAAGTGAGGGGATAGAAAAAGATATTCCATGCATATGGAAATCAAAAGAAAGCTGGAGTAGCTATACACATATCAGATAAAATAGACGTTAAAATAAAAAATGACACAAGAGAAAAGGAAGGACACTACGTAATGATCAAGAGATCAACCCAGGAAGAAGATAAAACAATTACAAATATATATGCACCCAACATAGGAGCACATCAATACATAAGGCAACTGCTAACAGCTATAAAAGAGGAAACCGACAGTAACACAATAATAGTGGGGGATTTAACACCTCACTTACACCAATGGACAGATCATCCAAAATGAAAATAAATCAGGAGACAGAAGCTTTAAATGACACAATAGACCAGATAGATTTAACTGATATACATAGGACATTCCATGCCAAAACAGCAGATTACACTTTCTTCTCAAGTGCACATGAAACATTCTCCAGGAGAGATCACATCTTGGATCACAAATCAAGCCTCAGTAAATTTAAGAAAACTGAAATCATATCAAGCATCTTATCTGACCACACGCTATGAGATTAGAAATCAATTACAGGGGAAAAAAACGTAAAAAACACAAACACATGGAGGCTAAACAATATGTTACTAAATAACAAAGAGATCACTGAAGAAATGAAAGAGGGAATCAAAAAATACATAGAGTCAAATGACAATGAAAACATGAAGATCAAAGACCTATAGGATGCAGCAAAAGCAGTTCTAAGAGTGAAGTTTATAAGAATACAAGCCTACCTCAAGAAACAAGAAAAATCTCAAATATCAATCTAACCTTACGCCTAAAGGAACTAGAGAAAGAAGAACAAACAAAACCCAAAGTTAGCAGAAGGATAGAAATCATAAAGATCAGAGCAGAAATAAATGACATAGAAACATAGAAAATAATAGCAAAGATCAATACAACTAAAAGCTGGTTCTTTGAGAAGATAAACAAAATTGATAAACCATTAGCCAGACTCATCAAGAAAAAGAGGGAGAACACTGAAATCAATAATATTAGAAAAGAAAAAGGAGAAGTTAAAACAGACACTGCAGAAATACAAAGCATCCGAAGAGACTACTACAAGCAACTCTACGCCAATAAAATGGACAACCTGGAAGAAATGGACAAATTCTTAGAAAGGTATAAACTTCCAGGACTGAATCGGGAACAAATAGAAAATATGAACAGACAGATCACAAGTAATGAAATTGAAACTGTGATTAAAAATCTTCCAACAAGCAGAAGTCCAGAACCAGATGGCTTCACAGGTGAATTCTATCAAACATTTAGAGATGACTTAACACCCATCGTTCTCAAACTCTTCCAAAATATTGCAGAGGAAGGAACACTCCAAAACTCATTCTATGAGGGCACCATCACCCTGATACCAAAACCAGACAAAGATACTACAAAAAGAGAAAATTACAGGGCCTTCCCTGGTGCTGCAGTGGTTGAGAGTCCGCCTGCCAATGCAGGGGACATGGGTTCGTGCCCCGGTCCGGGAAGATCCCACATGCCGCGGAGTGGCTTGGCCCGTGAGCCATGGCTGCTGAGCCTGTGTGTCCGGAGCCTGTGCTCCGCAATGGGAGAGGCCACAACAGTGAGAGGCATGCGTACCACAAAAAAAAAAAAAGAAAAGAAAAAAAAGAAAATTACAGATCAATATCACTGATGAATAGAGATGCAAAAATCCTCGACAACGTACTAGCAAACAGAATCCAACCATACATTAAAGGATCATACACCACTATCAAGTGGGATTTATCCCAGGGATGCAAGGATTTTCAAATATACACAAATCAATCAGTGATACACAATATTAACAAATTGAAGAATAAAAAACCATATGATCATCTCAATAGAGGCAGAAAAAGCTTTTGACAAAATTCAAAACCAATTTATGATTAAAAAAAAACCTCCAGAAAGTGTGCACAAAGGGAACCTACCTCAACATAATAAAGGCCATATATGACAAACCCACAGCAAACATCATTCTCAATGGTGAAAAACTGAAAGCATTTCCTCTAAGATCACAAACAAGAAAAGGATGTCCACTCTTGCCACTATTATTCAACATAGTTTTGGAAGTCCTAGCCATGGCAACCAGAGAAGAAAAAGAAATAAAAAGAATACAAGTTGGAAAAGAAGTAAAACTGTCACAGTTTGCAGATGACATGATAGTATACAGAGAATCCTAAAGATGCCACCAGAAAACTACTAGAGCTAATCAATGAATTTGGTAAAGTTGCAGGATACAAAGTTAATGCACAGAAATCTCTTGCAGTCCTATACATTAATGATGAAAAATCTGAAAGAGAAATTAAGGAAACACTCCCATTTACCATTGCAACAAAAAGAATAAAATACCTAGGAGTAAACCTACCTAGGGAGACAAAAGACCTGTATGCAGAAAACTATAAGACACTGATGAAAGAAAGTAAAGATGATACAAACAGATGGAGAGATATACCATGTTCTTGGATTGCAAGAATCAATATTGTGGAAATGACTATACCACCCAAAGCAATCTACAGATTCAATGCAATCCCTATCAAATTACCAATGGCATTCTTCACAAAATTAGAACAAAAAATCTTAAAATTTGTATGGATACACAAAAGACCCCGATTAGCCAAAGTAGTCTTGAGAACGAAAAATGGAGCTGGAGGAATCAGGCTCCCTGACTTCAGACTATACTACAAAGCAACAGTAATCATAACAATAAGGTACTGGCACAAAAAAAATAAATATAGATCAATGGAATAGGATAGAAAACCCAGAGATAAACACACGGACATATGGTCACCTAATCTATGACAAAGGAGGCAAGAACATACAATGGTGAAGAAACAGTCTTTTCAATAAGTGGTGCTGGGAAAACTGGACAGCTACATGTAAAAGAATGAAATTAGAACATTCCCCAACACCGTACACAAAAATAAACTGAAAATGGATTAAAGACCTAAATGTAAGGCCAGACACTATAAAACTCTTAGAGGAAAGCATAGGAAGAACACTCCATGACATAAATCACAGCAAGATCCTTTTTGGCCCACCTCCTAGAGAAATGGGAATAAAAAGAAAAATAAACAAAGGGGACCTAATGAAACTTAAAAGCTTTTGCACAGCAAATGAAAAAGGATTAATCTCCAAAATATACAAGGAGTTCATGCAGTTCAATGTCAAAAAAAACAAACGACTCAATTAAAAAATGGGCAGAAAACCTAAATAGACATTTCACCAAAGAAGACATACAGATGGCCAAGAGGCACATGAAAAGATGCTCAACATCACTAACTATTAGAGAAATGCAAATCGAAACTACAATGAAATATCACCTCACACTGGTCAGAATGGCCATCATCAAAAAATCTACAAACAATAAATGCTGGAGAGGGTGTGGAGAAAAGGGAACCCTCCTGCACTGTTGGTGGGAATATAAATTGATACAATCACTATGGAGAACAGTATGGAGGTTCCTTAAAAAACTAAAAATAGAACTACCATATGACCCAGCAATCCCACTACTGGGTATATACCCTGAGCAAACCATAATTCAAAAAGAGACATGTACCACAATGTTCACTGCAGCACTATTTACAATAGCCAGGACAAGGAAGCAACCTAAGTGTCCATTGACAGATGAATGTATAAAGAAGATGTGGCACATATATACAATGGAATATTACTCAGCCATAAAAAGGAATGAAATTGGGTCATTTGTAGAGATGTGGATGGACCTAGAATCTGTCATATAGAGTGAAGTAAGTCAGCAAGAGAAAAACAAATACTGTATGCTAACGTATATATATGGAATCTAAAAAAAAAAATGGTACTGATGAACCTAATGGCAGGGCAAGAATAAAGACGTAGACATAGTGAATGGACTTGAAGACACAGATGGGGAGGGGAAGCTGGGGCAAAGTGAGAGTATCATCGACATACATACACTACCAAATGTAGAATATATAGCTAGTGGGAAGCAGCAGCATAGGACAGGGAGATCAGCTCAGTGCTTTGTGATGACATAGAGAGGTAGAGTAGGGAGGGTGGGAGGGAGGCTCAGGAGGGAGGGGATATGGAAATATATGTATGCATATGGCTGGTTCACTTTCTTGTACAACAGAAACTAACACAGCACTGTGAAGCAATTATACCCCAATAAAGATGTATTAAAAAAAAAAAAGAACTACCATATGACTCAGCAATCCCACTACTGAGAAAACCATAATTCAACAAGACACTTGTGTCCCAATGTTCACTGCATCACTTTTTACAATAGCCAGGACATGAAAGCAACCTAAATGTCTATCGCCAGATGAATGGATAAAGAAGATGTGGTACATATATACAATGGAATATTACTCAGCCATAAAAACGAACGAAATTGGGTCATTTGTAGAGATGTGGATGTACCTAGAATCTGTCATACAGAGTGAAGTAAGTCAGAAAGAAAAAAACAAATATTGTATATTAACGCATATATGTGGAATATATATGCATTAAAAATTGTACAGATGAATCTATTTTCAGGTCAGGAATAGAGACACAGATGTAGAAAACAGATGTGTGCACACAGGGGGCAAAGGGGGGGTGGACAAATTGAGAGATTAGGATTGACATATACACACTACCATGTGTAAAATTGATAGCTAGTGGGAACCTGCTCTATAGCACAGGGAGCTCAGCTCAGTGCTCTGTGATGACCTAGATGGGTGGGATGGGGAGGGGGTGTGATGGAGGTCCAAGAGAGAGGAGATATATGTATACATATAGCTGATTCACTTCGTTGTACAGCAGAAATTAACACAACATTGTAAAGCAACTATACTCAAATAAATAAATAAATAAATTTAATGGGAAAAATCCCAGAAATGTAGAGTTAAATAACATGCTACTAAACAACCAATGGGGCACCAAAGAAATCAAAGAAGAAATAAAGAAATACATAGAGACAAAGGAAAACAAATATGACATACCAAAATTTATGGGGTAGAGCAAAAGCAGTTCTAAGAGAGAAGTTTATAGCAATACAGGCCTACCTCAAAAAATAAGAAGAATCTCAAATAAACAATCTAACTTTACACCTAAAGGAGCTAGAAAAAAGAAGAACAAATGAAGTTCAACTTTAGGAGAAGGAAGGAAATAATAAAGATAAGAGCAGAAGTAAATGAAATAGATAATAAACAAAAAAAAAAAACAAACGAAAAAGATCAATGAAACTAAGAGCTGTTTCTTTCAAAAGATAAGCAAATTAACAAATATTTACCTAGACTAACCAAGAAAAAATAGAGGGCTTAAATAAACAAAATAAGAAATGAAAGAGGAGACCTTAGAAATATTTCAGTACAGCACAGAAATACAAACAGTTATAAAAGACTAGCACAATTTTATGCTAACAAGTTGGACACCCTAAAAGAAATGGATAAATTCATAGAAACATTTAGTCTTCCAAGACTGAGTCATGAGGAAATAGAAAATCTGAATAGAGCAATTACTATCATGGAGATTGAATCAGTAATCAAAAATCTCCCAAAAAACAAAAGTCCAGGACAAGATGGTTTCACTGGTGAATTCTACCAAACATTCAAAACAAGATTTAATACCTATCCTTCTCAAATTTGTCCAAAAGGTTGAAGTGCAGAGAACACTTCCACATCATTTTATAAAGCCAGCATTATCCTGATACTAAAACCAGACAAGGACATCACACACACACACACACACACACACACACACACACACACACACAAATTACAGGTCAATATCCTTATTGAAGATAGATGCAAGAGTCCTCAACAAAATATTAGCAAACCAAATTCAACAATACATTAAAAGCATCATACACCATGATCAAGTGGGATTTATTGCAGGGATGCAAGCCTGGTTCAACAGCCACAAATCAATCAACATGATATACTACATTAACAAAATAAAGGATGAAAATCTTATGATCATCTCAACAGATGCAGAAAAAGCACCTAACAAAATTCAACATCCATTTATAATAAAAACTTACAACAAAGTTGGTGTAGAGGGAGCATACTTCAATGTAATAAAGGCTATATATGACAAACCCACAGATAACATTTACTTAATGGTGAAAAGCTGAAACCTTTTCCTCCAAGATCAGTAACAAGACAGGAATGCCTACTCTCACCACTTTTATTCAACATTGTATTGAAAGTCCTAACCACAGTGATTAGGCAAGAAAAATAAATAAAATGCAACCAAATTAGAAAAGAAGGAGTAAAATGTATGTAAAATTGTATGGAACCACAAAAGACCCTTAATAGCCAAAGCAATCTTGAGAAGGAAGGACAAAGCTGGAGGTATCATGCTCCCTGATTTCAAACCATACTACAAAGCTATAGTAATCAAAACAGTATGGCATTGGCATACTAACAGATGCAACATGTCAATGGAACAGCATTGAGAGCCCAGAAATAAAACCATGAATATAGAGACAACTAATTTACAACAAAGGAGAAAAAAATATACAGTGGAGAAAGGACAGTCTCTTCAAAAAATGGTGTTGGAAAAACTGGGAAGCCACATGCAAAAGAATAAAACTAGACCACTATCTTACTCCTTACACAAAAATTAACTCAAAATAGTTAAAGACTTGAACGTAAGACCTGAAACCATGAAATTCCTAGGAGAAAAAATAGGTGGTAACTTCCTTGACAACAATCTTAACTATGTTTTTGTGGATCTGACTCCAAAGGCAAGGGAAATAAAGCCAAAAATAAACAAATGGAACTTCATCAAGCTAAAAAGCTTTTGCACAGTGAAGAAAACAATCATCAAATGAAAAGGCAAACTATTGGATGAGAGAAGATATTTACACATCTGACAAGGGGTTAATATCCAAAAACTGTAAAGAATTCATGCAACTTAACAACAACAACAAAACCCCACCAGATTAAAAAATGGGCAGAGGATCTGAATAAACATTTCTCCAAAGAAGACATACAGGTAGCCAACTGACACATGAAAATCACTAATTATTAGGGGAATGAAAATCACAGCCACAATAAGATACCACCTCATACTTACAATGGCTATCACCAAAAAGACAAGAAGTAACAAGTGTTGGAAAGAATGTGGAGAAAAGGGAATCTTTTTACATGGTTCATAAGAATGTAAATTGATTCAGCCACTATGAAAAATAGTATGGAAGTTCTTCAAAAAGTAAAGAATAGAACTACCATACAATTCAGCCATTCCACTTCTGGGTATTTATCCAAAGAATATGAAAACATTAATTTGAAAATATATATGTGCCCTGATTTTATAGCAGCATTATTTACAATAGCCAAGATATGGAAACAACCCTAAGTGTCCACTGGAGGATGAATGGATAAAGATATCATATATATACACAGTGGAATACTAATCAGCCATAAAAAAAAGAATGAAATATTGCCACTTGCAACATCTTGGATGGACCTTGAGGGAATTATGTTAGTCAGAATGTGAAAGACGAAAATCGAATGATTTCACTCACATGTAAAATCTAAAAAACGAAACAAAAATGAACAAATAAAATGAAAAAACTCATAGACACAGAGAACAGGTTGGGGAATGGGCAAAATGGGTGAAGGGGGTCAAGTATATGGTGATGGATGGTCATAATGTTGTACACTGGAAACCTATAATGTTATACACAAATTTTACCTCAATAAAAAAATTGCATCACAAACCCATCGAGTGAGGACATCATTGCTTGACCTAAGAATAATATGGCACTAGAATCCATTCTGGCCAACAGAATCATCACCATTGTCCCCCAGATTGGAATCCCTATTGTCCCTGCTTCTTCTTGCCACCAGCTCCCAATTAAAAATTCCAGATGATAATTTGTTCTTGGCTATGCCTAAGTCATGTGACTATTCTCTTGCTGAAACAAAGTCTGGGAAGTTTGGACAAGATGACTGGATCTGCAGCAGCCATCTGTAACAATGAAGAAACAAGCATGAAGAAGATAGCCAAAGGTAGCGTAACAGAAAGTGAAAGAACTAGGTCTTTGATGGCACTGCTGAGCTGCTATACCAGTCTTAAGACTGTCTAATTCTGGATATTTTATTAAATAAACAATAAAGTTCTTTAGAATTTCAGCCACTATTATCAGAGATTTTATTGCTTGCAGTAAAAAATTTTTAACCATTATAGAGGGAAAGAGATACATACTCAAGTAATTTTTATCTAAGGTGGCTGGTAGGTGTGCTCTAATGGGTAGAGGGGGCAGAGAGTAAAGTTTTTCAAACTTCTGTGTAAATCAGGATCAACTGGAGTGATTGCTAAAATGCAGATTTTCACAGCCCATCCTCCAAAATTGCTGGCTCAGAATCATCAGGCATACGCATTATTATGGCATCCAGATGCATCTGACACAGACAGTCCACTGAACATAGATGATGAATTCTGCCAACAGAGGCACTCTGATTTAGAAAAGCACCAGGACAGGCAAACCTAAGTCTATTTTCTTATTCCTCCTCTCTGAGTCCCAGGTTCTCATCTGCAAAACTAAATGTGATAGTGAATGTCAAGTAGCTAACAGTACCTGGACACAGAAAACAATATAAATAATATTATTTATAGTATCAGACTGCCTGGGGATCCTGGCTCAACTGACTGTATGACTTTGGGAAAATTATTTAAACTCTCTGTGCCTCAGTTTCTTCATTTATACAATGCAGATAATAATGGGACTCACCTCATATAGTTGTGATGAACAGTGAGTTAAATATGTTGAGCACTTAGAATAGCAGTTGGCAGAGAGTTAAGTTTCAGTAAAGGTCAGCTTTAATTATTATTGCCAGGGTCAGGCATTCGTCTTAGTCAAAGAGGTTCCCCACACCTACTCCTACCCCACAGCACCAGGGTTTGGGAGTACCAGGAAGGACACAATCTTTCTGCTTGGAGGTCACTGGGAGGACCTTTGAAGGAGGTGAGATTTGATTTCTCCTTTGGTCAGAAGTGGTCTAATCAGGGCTGAGTCTGTGACACCAGAGACCTACACTGAGGCTCAACTCAGAGCTCTGAGGGTTTGCCCAGAGTAGAGCAGAGACTTCCTTCTCTGGAGAATCACAGTGATAGGCACTGAGCAGCAGCCTGGATATTAAGGAAAGATCCAAGGATGCTGACAGCTGAGGCAAACCCACTGCAATCTTAAAGATAACCAACAGAGGGAGACCTAGACCAGAACCAGCTTCTAGCATTTAGTAACTAGCAAATGCCAGACTCAAGAAATTAGATGACTTCAATGTGCAGTCAAGATTGAGAACTAGCACCCTAAAGAGTGGGGAAATTGCTGTAACTGTATGTATTAATCCAGCATGGGAGGGAGACAGGGAGTGGGGTAGAACAGATGTATATCAGACACTCCAAATTCTCTTGGCCTCACTTGTCCCAGTCACTACTGTAGGAACTGATTCTGGTGTCTGACAATACTTTCTCTTGTACCTCCAGTTTAGACTCTCTTCCCCTGCCCATGACTTTCCTTCTGATGCTAAGGACCCAGCTCAGTATCCACTGAACTGTACCCTTAAAAATAGTTAAAATGGTAACTTGTATGTATATTTTATCACAATTTTTAAAAATAAATATTTTTAAAACATCATAAAACAATAATTATAAAATGATGTCAATATGTTTATAATGTATAAAGATTAATTTATATAATAATTACAGAAGGATTAAGGAGGAAATGGAGCTATATTGGAGTAAATTTCCTATATGCAATTCACATTAAGTTAAAGTTAATTCAAATTAGATTTTTTAAGTTAAGATGCTAATTGTAACCCCAAGGAAATCACTAAGAAAATAACTTCAAAATTATAGTGAAAGAAACAACAAGGAAATTTAAATGGTATACTAGAAAATATCTATTTAACACAAAAGAAGTCAGTAATAGAGGAACAAAGACATAAGACAGCAAACAAATAGCAAAATTACAGATATAAATCCTATCTTAATGGTAATTACAGCAAATGTAAATGGGTTAAACTCTCCAATTTAAAGGCAGAAGTTGGCAGATGGAATTTTTTTTTAATGACCAAACTATATGCTGTCTATTCGAAGACACAAACATGTTGAAAGTAAAAGGATGGAAAAATATATACCATGCAAACAGTAACCAAAAGAGAAAAGAGTGGCTATACTAATATTAGACAAAATATACTTTAAGACAAAAATTCTTACTAGAGACGAAATAATGCATGTTCCTGGTACAAGATCTTTGTAGACCAAGCCAGGAAATACATATACTTACCTTCACTCCAGAAGGTTCTCCTGAACACTAATGTTTAAGAACCATTGGTGAATGTCATAGGCCCACGGAGGATTTAAATTGGCCTATACTTTGTTTTTAAAGTGTTTAAATCTATTGCTGACATTTTAAAACCATGAGACTGACATAACATTCAAACTTGCTGCTTCTCTAAAAGCCTGGCCACACTGGGTTTGCTTTTCTACTTAATAAATGTTGGCTCTGGGGACTTCCCTGGTGGTCCAGTGGTTAAGACTTCGCCTTCCAATGCAGCAGGTGCGGGTTCAATCCCTGGTCAGGGAGCTAAGATCCCACATGCCTCCTGACCAAAAAAAAAAAAGAAACACACAATAGAAGCAATATTGTAACAAATTCAATAAAGACTTTAAAAAATGGTCCACATCAAAAAAAATCTTAAAAAAAAAAGTTATCTCCAGCTGATACCAACTTCCTTTTTCAATAAGTCTGTTGCCCAATTCCCCATAGTTCCCACCTAGAAGAAACTTGGAGCTTGGCCAGGCCAACATTCCCCTCCACCCTTACCATCCACTCTCTTTTCATGGATGGGGAAACAGACCTAACAAGGCAAGAGCCTGGCCAAGGGTCACACAGAGAGGCTCATGCAGGAGCAGTTCTGCTGCTGCTAGTCACTATCCCCTCCATAGCACTAACATAGCACATAGCACTACCATAAAAAAGCAGAAATGTTGCCTTTGAACTCTTACCCTCCAGGGTGAGCTGATGTGGGCTCATCCTTCACCTGTTGCCTGGGTCTGCCAGTTCTTTCTCCCCCATCAAAACCATTTTAGGAGACTCCAGCAGTCACAGTACCACTGAGAGTTGAATGGATGACAGCAAATCAGGGAGGGTACGGTCAGGGGCACTTGCATCTTAACAGACATCCAGGGTGAGCCAAATGAGTGATTGAGATTCTAAACCAGGAATTTCAGACACTTGACAGAGAATTGAGGAGGGCACACCTAGTGAATCTTCCCACTAGTGTTGAAATTGAAATCAGACTATAAAAAGAAGTGTCTTTTGGGGCTTCCCTGGTGGCGCAGTGGTTGAGAGTCCGCCTGCTGATGCAGGGGACACGGGTTCGTGCCCTGGTCCGGGAGGATCCCACATGCCGCGGAGCGGCTAGGCCCGTGAGCCATGGCCGCTGAGGCTGTGCATCCAGAGCCTGTGCTCTGCAACGGGAGAGGCAACAACAGTGAGAGGCCTGTATTGCAAAAAAAAAAAAAAAAAAAGAGAGAGAAGTGTCTTTTAAGTGATTTCAGCTGCAAAACCCTTTCTTCAAACGAAACAACTAATGGAACATAAGTGTATATAAAGTAATCAGAGAACTTCCATGATTCGGTGGGAGTGGGGGCCAGGAGCTGGGTTCACTCACTGCCCCCTTGTAGTACACACTCACGATGGACCAAGCCTTCCCCTCGGCACAGCTGGGGTAGAGTCCCGTGCACCATTGCCAGGGTCTCACAAGTGTGTTCCATGGTCCAAGTCTCTGCTCTGCTTTTAGATAAGCTTCAGAAGCCTGCTCAGCCCTGTGCAGGCACATTCCAGAAGTGTGAGGAGTTGACACCTCTGGAGGTGACCCACTACCAGCGGAGACTGGACTTGGCTCTATCATCCTTTTGGAGGGACAGGCCTAAGGTGTGTTCCATACAGTTCTTCAGAGAATGACCAGCAGGATTAAGCCCCAGTTGTTCATCATAATTGTTTTATCTGTTCAGGCTGCTATAACAAAAAAACATAGACTGGATGGCTTATAAACAACAGAAATTCATTTCTCATGGGTCTGGAGGCTGAAGTCTGAGATCATGACGAGGTTCTGGTAAGGACCCGCTCTGGCTGCAGACTAGTAGTGTCTTCTCATTGTATCCTCACATGGCATAAAGTGTGAGGGAACTCTCTAGAGTCTTATAAAAAATGGCACTAATCCCATTCATGACAGCAGAACCTGCCCAAAAGCCCAGAGGCCCCACCTCTTAATATCTTCACTGGGATTTCAACATATGAATTTGGGGTGGGACACAAACATTCATAACAGTAATCCATTTACTAACACACTCTTTACTGACATTCCTTCATTTCTGTGTCACTTTTAATGCTCCTTCACTTCTAGCTCCTTGGATCACCTCCCAAATCAACTGTAGGCACACAAGCCTTTCCCTTAGGTTCTGCTTTCACAGGAATTCAAACTAAGACATCCCTCACCACTGCCCCCAACATGCCTCCCCAGACACTTGCCAGGGCTCCTCCATGTGGGTGATAGCCACTGCCCTAAGCACCTCTAGACCCTGGGCTTCTCGACTACCGTGGCTAATGCCGAAAACTCAGCCTCTGTACACTGGTGCCGAATTGAATCTTGGAGACAAAGTTTTGGGTGAAGTAAAAAAGAATAGCTTTATTGCTTTGCCAGGAAAAGTGGGTCACAGCAGGCTCCTGCCCCAAAAAACTATGTATCCCAACCCGGGAGGATTTGATGAGGAGTTTTATAGCAATAGTTCAAGGGTGGGGTTGCTGACAAGATTAGGGTGTGTGCAGGGTCTGTATTCCTTTAATCTCATCTCAGGTAGTCTTCTAATCTTGATGAGCTTCTCTGGTCCCTTTAATCTTGCCTCAGGTGGTTTCTTGGCTGCTCCTCTCTTGATTACAAACTGAATCTTCCCTTTGGAACTCAGGGAAGATCATGGAGGCTAGCGTCTTGCCTACAAACAAGAAATGGGGGACAGAAAGGCTTCCATGGCCAGGAGCCCCCTTCACATCAAAGAAACCATCTGGGGCCTCCCTGGTGGCGCAGTGGTTGAGAGTCCGCCTGCCGATGCAGGGGATACGGGTTCGTGCCCCGGTCTGGGAGGATCCCATATGCCGCGGAGCGGCTGGGCCCGTGAGCCATGGCCGCTGAGCCTGCGCGTCCGGAGCCTGTGCTCCGCAGCGGGAGAGGCCACAGCAGTGAGAGGCCCGCATACCACACAAAAAAAAAAAAAAAAAAAAAAAGAAACCATCTGGACTCAGAAAAAAGTAGCCTAAAGGAAAAGATCAATGCTATTGACTTCATACAACATGTACAATTCTTTAAATAAAGTTAGGAACACAATTCAAAGGCCATGGTGACTAGAAGTGGGAAGTGAGCAATAGAAGAAGTAGAGGAGAGAGAGCCTCAGCTTCTGGATGGAGTTAGAGGATGGGAAGGGATGCCATAGGAGCAGATTGGCGGGGGGGGGAGATAAAAAGATTGGTCTTGGACATGTGCTTTTGGTGCCTGAGAGGTAACCTGGTGGAGTTTCCAGGAGACTATGGTTACCAGTTTCAGGAGACAGAGATTTGAAAGACAGCAAACTAGAGATGATATTAAAAGTCATGAGCATGGATGAGATCCCTCAAGATAAATGTCTAGAACAGAAAAGAAGCCTAAAATTGCTGTTTTAAAACTTAACCATGGTTTCTGAAAGGTGGATTTTTAGTAGTAGTGAAATAAAGGAACTTCAATTTTATATACTTTTTTCAGCTTTATTATTGCAAGTATTATTTGTATTTATTTCTTGGATTTTGTATTTGTATTTATATGTACTTTATCATTATAAATAATTTAGTGTTATTATTACAAGTAGTAGTGTACGATTTTTTAAATGTACATCATGGTGATTTGATAAACACATACACTGTAAAAGGATCCCCCCGGCAATCTGGTTAATACATCCATCACCTCACATGTTTATCCTCTTTCTCTCTCTCTCTCTCTCTGTCTTTTTTTTTTTTTCTGGTGAGAACATTTAAGTTCTACTTTCTTAGAAAATTTCAATTATATTGATACAATTCAGTGTTATCAACTGTAGCCACCATGTTTTATATTAGATCTTCAGACCTTATTCATCTTGTAGCTGAAACTTTGTACCTTTTACCGACCTCTTCCTATTACCCCCAGCCCCAGCCCCTGGCAACCACTTTTCTACTTTTTGCTTCTATGAGCATGAGCATGACTTCTGTTGTTGTTGTTGTTGTTGCTGTTGTTGTTGTTGTTGAAGACTTTCCTTTATTCTTTGGAGTACTGAATACTCACTGTGTTCGGGTACTGTTCATACATTTAAACTCATTCAGTCCTCCTTGGGTCAACAAGTTCGGATCAAATGGGGGAAAAAAACTGCCTTCTTAGAGAGCAGGTGTCATCATCTTCACAGGGTATCAGTGGCTTTATAAGACTGTCTCACTTTAAGAATGCTGTGTCCAGTTCCTGGTGTCACAATTTTTGTTTTTTTTCATCTTTACTGGAGTATAATTGCTTTGCAATGCTGTGTTAGTTTCTGCTACATAACAAAGTGAATCAGCTATATGTATAAATATATCCCCATATCCCCTCCCTCTTGCGCCTCCCTCCCACCTTGCTATACCACCCATCTAGGTGGTCAAAAAGCACCGAGCTGATCTCCCTGTGCTCTGCGGCTGCTTCCCACTATCTATCTACCTTACGTTTGGTAGTGTATATATGTCCATGCCTCTCTTTCGCTTTGTCACAGCTTACCCTTCCCCCTCCCCATATCCTCAAGTCCATTCTCAAGTAGGTCTGTGTCTTTATTCCTGTTTTACCCCTAGGTTCTTCATGACATTTTTTTTTAATTCCGTATATATGTGTTAGCATATGGTATTTGTCTTTCTCTTTCTGACTTACTTCACTCTGTATGACAGACTCTAGGTCTATCCACCTCATTACAAATAGCTCAGTTTCGTTTCTTTTTATGGCTGAGTAATATTCCATTGTATATATGTGCCACATCTTCTTTATCCATTCATCCGATGATGGACACTTAGGTTGTTTCCAGCTCCGGGCTATTGTGAATAGAGCTGCAATGAACATTTTGGTACATGTCTCTTTTTGAATTATGGTTTTCTCAGGGTATATGCCTAGTAGTGGGATTGCTGGGTCGTATGGTAGTTCTATTTTTAGTTTTTTAAGGAACCTCCATACTGTTCTCCATAGTGGCTGTACCAATTCACATTCCCACCAGCAGTGCAAGAGTGTTCCCTTTTCTCCACACCCTCTCCAGCATTTATTGTTTCTAGATTTCTTGATGATGGCCATTCTGACTGGTGTGAGATGATATCTCATTGTAGTTTTGATTTGCATTTCTCTAATGATTAATGATGTTGAGCATTCTTTCATGTGTTTGTTGGCAGTCTGTATATCTTCTTTGGAGAAATGCCTATTTAAGTCTTCTGCCCATTTTTGGATTGGGTTGTTTGTTTTTTTGCTATTGAGCTACATGAGCTGTTTATAAATTTTGGAGATTAATCCTTTGTCAGTTGCTTCATTTGCAAATATTTTCTCCCATTCTGAGGGTTGTCTTTTGGTCTTGTTTATGGTTTCCTTTGCTGTGCAAAAGCTTTTAAGTTTCATTAGGTCCCATTTGTTTATCTTTGTTTTTATTTCCATTTCTCTAGGAGGTGGGTCCAAAAGGATCTTGCTGTGATTTATGTCATAGAGTGCCCTACCTATGTTTTCCTCTAAGAGTTTGATAGTTTCTGGCCTTACATTTAAGTCTTTAATCCATTTTGAGCTTGTTTTTGTGTATGGTGTTAGGGAATGATCTAATCTCAAACTTTTACATGTCCCTGTCCAGTTTTCCCAGCACCATTTATTGAAGAGGCTGTCCTTTCTCCACTGTACATTCCTGCCTCCTTTATCAAAGATAAGTTGGCCATATGTACGTGGGTTTATCTCTGGGCTTTCTATCCTGATCCACTGATCTATCTTTCTGTTTTTATGCCAGTACCACACTGTCTTAATTACTGTAGCTTTGTAGTATAGTCTGAAGTCAGGGAGCCTGATTCCTCCAGCTCCGTTTTTCGTTCTCAAGATTGCTTTGGCTATTCGGGGTCTTTTGTTTTTCCAAACAAATTTTGAAATTTTGTGTTCTAGTTCTGTGAAAAATGCCAGTGGTAGTTTGATAGGGATTGCATTGAATCTGTAGATTGCTTTGGGTAGTAGAGTCATTTTCACAATATTGATTCTTCCAATCCAGGAGCATGGTATATCTCTCCATCTATTTGTATCATCTTTAATTTCTTTCATCAGTGTCTTATAATTTTCTGCATACAGGTCTTTTATCTCCTTAGGTAGGTTTATTCCTAGATATTTTATTCTTTTTGTTGCAATGGTAAATGGGAGTGTTTTCTTGATTTCATTTTCAGATTTTTCATCATTAGTATATAGGAATGCCAGAGATTTCTGTACATTAATTTTGTATCCTGCTACTTTACCAAATTCATTGATTAACTCTAGTAGTTTTTCAGTAGCATCTTTAGGATTCTCTATGTATAGTATCATGTCATCTGCAAACAGTGACAGCTTTACTTCTTCTTTTCCAATTTGGATTCCTTTTATTTCCTTTTCTTCTCTGATTGCTGTGGCTAAAACTTCCAAAACTATGTTGAATAAGAGTGGTGAGAGTGGGCAGTCTTGTCTTGTTCCTGATCTTAGTGGAAATGGTTTCAGTTTTTCACCATTGAGGACAATGTTCGCTGTGGGTTTGTCATATATGGCCTTTATTATGTTGAGGAAAGTTCCCTCTATGCCTACTTTCTGGAGGGTTTTTATCATAAATGGGTGTTGAATTTTGTCAAAAGCTTTCTCTGCATCTATTGAGATGATCATATGGTTTTTCTCCTTCAACTTGTTAATATGGTGTATCACGTTGATTGATTTGCGTATATTGAAGAATCCTTGCATTCCTGAAATAAACCCCACTTGATCATGGTGTATGATCCTTTGAATGTGCTGTTGGATTCTGTTTGCTAGTATTTTGTTGAGGATTTTTGCATCTATGTTCATCAGTGATATTGGCCTGTAGTTTTCTTTCTTTGTGACATCCTTGCCTGGTTTTGGTATCAAGGTGATGGTGGCTTCGTAGAATGAGTTTGGGAGTGTTCCTTCCTCTGATATTGTTTGGAAGAGTTTGAGAAGGATGGGTGTTAGCTCTTCTCTAAATGTTTGATAGAATTCGCCTGTGAAGCCATCTGGTCCTGGGCTTTTGTTTGATGGAAGATTTTTAATCACAGTTTCAATTTCAGTGCTTGTGATTGGTCTATTCATATTTTCTATTTCTTCCTGAGTCAGTCTTGGCAGGTTGTGCATTTCTAAGAATTTGTCCATTTCTTCCAGGTTGTCCATTTTATTGGCATAGAGTTGCTTATAGTAATCTCTCATGATCTTTTGTATTTCTGCAGTGTCAGTTGTTACTTCTCCTTTTTCATTTCTAATTCTATTGATTTGAGTCTTCTCCCTTCTTTTCTTGATGAGTCTGGCTAATGGTTTGTCAATTTTGTTTATCTTCTCAAAGAACCAGCTTTTACTTTTATTGATCTTTGCTATCGTTTCCTTCATTTCTTTTTCATTTATTTCTGATCTGATCTTTATGATTTCTTTCCTTCTGCTAACTTTGGGGGTTTTTTGTTCTTCTTTCTCTAATTGCTTTAGGTGCAGGGTCAGGTTGTTTACTCGAAATGTTTCCTGTTTCTTAAGGTGGGATTGTATTGCTATAAACTTCCCCCTTAGAACTGCTTTTGCTGCGTCCCATAGGTTTTGGGTCGTCATGTCTCCATTGTCATTTGTTTCTAGGTATTTTTTAATTTCCTCTTTGATTTCTTCAGTGATCACTTCGTTATTGAGTAGTGTATTGTTTAGCCTCCATGTGTTTGTATTTTTTACAGCTCTTTTCCTGTAATTGATGTCTAGTCTCATAGCATTGTGGTCGGAAAAGATACTTGATACAATTTCAATTTTCTTAAATTTACCAAGGCTTGATGTGTGACCCAAGATATGATCTATCCTGGAGAATGTTCCATGAGCACTTGAGAAAAATGTGTATTCTGTTGTTTTTGGATGGAATGTCCTATAAATATCAACTAAGTCCATCTTGTTTAATGTATCATTTAAAGCTTGTGTTTCCTTATTTATTTTCATTTTGGATGATCTGTCCATTGGTGAAAGTGGGGTGTTAAAGTCCCCTACTATGATTGTGTTACTGTTGATTTCCCCTTTTATGGCTGTTAGTATTTGCCTTATGTATTGAGGTGCTCCTATGTTGGGTGCATAAATATTTACAATTGTTATATCTTCTTCTTGGATCGATCCCTTTATCGTTATGTAGTGTCCTTCTTTGTCTCTTCTAATAGTCTTTATTTTAAAGTCTATTTTGTCTGATATAAGAATTGCTACTCCAGCTTTCTTTTGATTTCCATTTGCATGGAATATCTTTTTCCATCCCCTTACTTTCAATCTGTATGTGTCTCTAGGTCTGAAGTGGGTCTCTTGTAGACAGCATATATATGGGTCTTGTTTTTGTATCCATTCAGCCACTCTGTGTCTTTTGGTGGGAGCATTTAGTCCATTTACATTTAAGGTAATTATTGATATGTATGTTCCTATTCCCATTTCCTTAATTGCTGTGTGTTCGTTATTGTAGGTATATTCCTTCTGTTGTGTTTCTTGCCTAGAGAAGTTCCTTTAGCATTTGTTGTAAAGCTGGTTTGGTGGTGCTGAACTCTCTCAGCTTTTGCTTGTCTGTAAACGTTTTAATTTCTCCATCAAATCTGAATGAGATCCTTGCTGGGTAGAGTAATCTTGGTTGCAGGTTTCTCTCCTTCATCACTTTAATTATGTCCTGCCACTCCCTTCTGGCTTGTAGAGTTTCTGCTGAGAGATCAGCTGTTAACCTGATGGGGATTCCCTTGTGTGTTATTTGTTGTTTTTCCCTTGCTGCTTTTAATATGATTTCTTTGTGTTTAATTTTTGACAGTTTGATTAATATGTGTCTTGGTGTATTTCTCCTTGGATTTATTCTGTATGGGACTCTCTGTGCCTCCTGTACTTGATTAACTATTTCCTTTCCCATATTAGGGAAGTTTTCAACTATAATCTCTTCAAATATTTTCTCAGTCCCTTTCTTTTTCTCTTCTTCTTCTGGAACCCCTATAATTCGAATGTTGGTGCATTTAATGTTGTCTCAGAGGTCTCTGAGACTGTCCTCTGTTCTTTTCATTCTTTTTTCTTTATTTTGCTCTGCATCACTTATTTCCACTATTTTATCTTCCACCTCACTTATCCGTTCTTCTGCCTCAGTTATTCTGCTATTGATCCCATCTAGAGTATTTTTCATTTCATTTATTGTGTTTTTAATCAATGCTTGATTCATCTTTAGTTCTTCTAGGTCTAGGCTAGGAGTACAAAACCCTTCTGTGTCACGCCTGGCAGGTAAGTGGGAGGCAAACCAGCCCTGCTTTGCAGTTCATGCTGCTCAGGGTATAGGTTCTTGCAACACTGTCTGAGCCAACCACTGACTCTTCTGCCAAAAGCCGCTGCCAAATTCACCTCCCTGATGTCCCTACTCCTCAGCCTTCCTCCGTGGGAATAACCTTCCCACAACAAAAAGCCTTAGTAAACTCTTTCCATGAAGAAACTTTTTCTTCTCCTTTTTTTGAGGTGAAATTCACCTAACATAAAATTAACCACTTTACTTTGACCATTACAACTCAATAGTATTTAGTATATTCACAATGATGTTTACTGTGCATAGAGAGCTCGTAAGCTCTCTCTAGTTTCAAAACCCTTTTCATCACCACATAAAAACATCCCGTACCCATTAAGTAACCACTCTCCATTTCCCCCATTCCATCCGCATCCCTTGGTAACCGCTAATCTGCTTTCTGTCTCTACGGTTTTACCTATTCATATAAAAGAATCATATACAGAAGCAACCTAAATGTCCATCAACAGATGAATGGATAAAGAAGATGTGGTATGGGATTTCCCTTGTGGCACAATGGTTAAGAATCTGCCTGCCAAAGCAGGGGACACAGGTTCAATCCCTGGCCTGGGAAGATCCCACATGCTGCGGAGCAACTAAGGCCCTTGTGCCACAACTACTGAGCCTGTGCTCTAGAGCCCACATGCCACAACTACTGAAGCCTGTGCACCCTAGAGCCTGTGTGCTGCAACTACTGAGCCCACTTGCCACAACTACTGAGCCTGCGTGCTGCAACTACTGAAGCCCACATGCCTAGAGCCCATGCTCTGCAACAAGAGAGAAGCCACCACAATGAGAAGCCTGGTTAAAAACTCTCCAGAAAATTGGCATAGACGGAAGCTACCTCAACATAATAAAGCCCATATATGGCAAACCCACAGCAAACATCATACTCAACGGTGAAAAACTGAAAGCATTTCCTCTAAGATCAGGAACAAGACAAGGATGTCCACTCTCGCCACTCTTATTCAACATAGTTTTGGAAGCCCTAGCCATGGCAATCAGAGAAGAAAAAGAAATAAAAGGAATACAAATTGGAAAGGAAGAAGTAAAACTGTCACTGTTTGCCTCTGACATGATACTATACATAGAAAATCCTGAAGATGCTACCAGAAAACTACTAAAACTAATCAATGAATTTGGTAAGGTTGCAGGATACAAAATTAATACACAGAAATCTCTGGCATTCCTATACACTAACAATGAAAAATCAGAAAGAGAAATTAAGGAAACAATCCCATTTACCATCTCAACAAAAAAAATAAAATACTTAGGAATAAACTTATCTAAGGAGGTGAAAGATTTATACTCAGAAAACTATAAAACACTGATGAAAGAAATCAAAGATGACATAAACAGATGGAGAAATATACCATGTTCTTGGATTGGAAGAATCAATATTGTGAAAAGACAATACTACCCAAAGCAATCTACAGATTGAATGCAATCCCTATCAAACTACCAATGGCATTCTTTACAGAATTAGAACAAAAAATTTTACAATTTGTATGGAAACACAAAAGGCCCCGAATAGCCAAAGCAATCTTGAGAAAGAAAAACAGAGCTGGAGGAATCAGGCTCCCTGACTTCAAACTATACTACAAAGCTACAGTAATCAAGACAGTATGGTACTGGCACAAAAACAGAAATATAGATCAATGGTACAGGATAGAAAGCCCCGAGATAAACCCACGCACATATGGTCACCTAATTTACGACAAAGGAGGCAAGAACATACAATGGAGAAAAGACAGCCTCTTCAATAAGTCGTGCTGGGAAAACTGGACAGCTACATGTAAAAAAAAAGAAATTAGAACACTAACACCATACACAAAAATAAACTCCAAAGACCTAAATGTAAGACGAGACACTATAAAACTCTTAGAAGAAAACATAGGAAAAACGTTCTTTTACATAAACCACAGCAAGATCTTTTTTGACCCACCTCCTAGAGTAATGGAAATAAAAACAAAAATAAACAAATGGGACCTAATGAAACTTCAAAGCTTTTGCACAGCAAAGGAAACCATAAACAAGATGAAAAGACAACCCTCAGAATGTGAGAAAGTATTTGCAAAAGAAACAATGGACAAAGGATCAATCTCCAAAATATACATACAGCTCATGGAGCTCAATATCAAAAACACAAACAATTCAATTAAAAAATGGGCAGAAGACCTCAATAGACATTTCACCAAAGAAGACATACAGATGTCCAAGAGGCACATGAATAGATGCTCAACAACACTAACTATTAGAGAAATGTAAATCAAAACTACAATGAGGCATCACCTCACACCAGTCAGAATGGCCGTTATCAAAAAATCTAGAAACAATAAATGCTGCAAAGGGTATGGTGAAAAAGGAACCCTCCTGCACTGTTGGTGGGTATGTAAATTGATACAACCACTATGGAGAGCAGTATGGAGGTTCCTTAAAAAACTAAAAATAGAACTACCATATGACCCAGCAATCCCACTACTGGGCATACACCTTAAGGAAACCATAATTCAAAAAGAGACATGTACCACAATGTTCATTGCAGCACTATTTACAATAGGCAGGACATGGTAGCAACCTAAATATCCATCAACAGATGGATGGATAAAGAAGATGTGGCACATATATACAATGGAATGTTACTCAGCCATAAAAAGGAACGAAATTGAGTTATTTGTAGGGAGGTGGATGGACCTAGAGTCTGTCATACAGAGTGAAGTAAGTCAGAAAGAGAAAAACAAATACTGTATGCTAAAACATATATATGGAATCTAAAAAAACAAAAAAGGTACTGATGAACCTAACGGCAGGGCAGGAATAAAGACATAGACATGGAGAATGGACTTGAGGACACGGCGGGGGAGGGAGAAGCTGGGGCAAAGTGAGAGTAGCATCGACATATATACACTACCGAATGTAAAATAGTTAGCTAGTGGGAAGCAGCAGCATAGCACAGGGAGATCAGCTCGGTGACTTGCGACAACCTAGAGACGTGGGATAGGGAGGGTGGGAGGGAGGCTCAAGAGGGAGGGGATATGGGGATATATGTATGCATATGACTGATTCACTTTGTTGTACAACAGAAACTAACACAGTATTATGAAGCAATTATACTCCAATAAAGAGCTATTTAAAAAACATAACTATAAATGCAGTATAACTTTTAAAACCTGTGAATCACTATATTGTACACCTGTAACTTATATATTGTATATCAACTATACTTCAATTTAAAAAAAAACCAAAAAGCAGTCATATGTGCCCTTTTGTGTCTGGCTTCTTTTACTTAGCAGAATATTTTCAAGGTTCATCCAAGTAGTAGCTGGTATCAATACTTCATTCCTTTTATGGCTGAATAATATTCCATTGAATTTATAGGCCACAATTTATCTATCCATTCATGCACTGATGGACAGTTGGGCTGTTTCCACCTTTTGCCTGTTATGAACACTGCTATAAACATTCGTGTACAAGTTTCTGTGGAGACATATATTTTCATTTCTCTTGGATATATACTTAGGAGTAGGATTGTTGGATCATATGGTAATTCTGTTTATCTTTTTGAGGAACTGCCAAACCATTTTACACAGTGGCTGCAACATTTTACATTCTCACCAGCAATGCACAATTCCTGTGCATCCTTGCCAACTTTTTTCCCCATTAAAGCCATCCTAGTGGGTTGGAGTGGTATCTCATTGTGGGTTTGATTTGAATTTAATGACCAATGATGTTGAACAGTTTTTCATGTGTCATCCATTTGTATATCTTCTTTGAAGAACTGTGTATTCAATTCCTTTGCTGACTTTTTAATTGGGCTGTTTACCTTTCTATTGCTGGGTTGTAAAAGTTCTTTATATAGTCTGAATATTAAACCCAAATCAGATATATGATTTGTAAATATTTTCTCCCATTCTGTAAGTTACCTTTTCACACTCTTGATAATGTCCTTTGATGCAATTTCTAATTTTGATGAAGTCCATTTTTTTTTGTTTCTTGTGCTTTTGGTGTCAAATCTAAGAACCTATCACCAAACCCAAGCCCATCAAGACTTATTTGTTTTCTTCTGGTAATTTATAGTTTTAGTTCTTATAGATTGTTGATCCATTTTGAGTTAATGAGTAATATATGAAGTGAGCTGGGTGTCCAACTTCATTCTTTTGTATGTGGTTTTCCAGTTGCCTTAGCACCACTTGTGGAACAGACTATCCTTTTCCCAGTGAGAGGTCTTGGCACTTCTGTGGCCACATATACAAGGGCTTATTTCTGGACTCCCAATTCCATTCCATTGGTCTATGTCTATCCTTATGCCATACCAGTTTTGATTACTCAAGCTTTGTACTAAGTTTTGAAATCAGGAAGTGTGAGACATCAAGATTGTTCTTGCTATTCAGGACCCGTTGAAGCTTCAAAGAATTTGAGGATGAGCTTCTCCACTTCTGCCAAAAAAAAAATTTTTTTTTTGGAATTTTGATAGGGATTGCATTTAATCTATAGAGCACTTTGGGAAATACTGCCATTTTAACAAAATTGTCTTCCAATCCATGAACATGGTATGTTTTCCCATTTATTTAGGTTTTCTTTCAGGATGTTTGTAAGTTTATTTTTTTCATAAATTTGTTTATTATCTATTTTTGGCTGTGTTGGGTCTTTGTTGCTGCGCATGGGCTTTCTCTAGTTGCAGTGAGCAGGGGCTACTCTTCATTGCGGTGAACGGACTTCTCATTGAGGTGGCTTCTCTTGTTGCGGAGCACAGGCTTCAGTAGTTGTAGCTCGCGGGCTCTGGAGCACAGGCTCAGTAGTTGTGGCTCACAGGCTTAGTTGCTCCACGGCATGTGGGATCTTCCCAGACCAGGGCTCAAACCCATGTACCCTACATTGGCAGGCAGACTCTTAACCACTGTACCACCAGGGAAGTCCCTGTAATTTTCAGTGTACAAATCTTTCACCTCCTTGTTTAAATTGATTCCCAAGTATTTTATTCTTTTGGCTGCTGTTGTAAATGCAATTAAAAAATTTTTTTCAGATTGTTGCTGGTGTATAGAAATAGTTGATTTGTATGCAATCTCATACCCTGCAATTTTGCTGAATTTATTTATCAGCTCTAGGAGCTTTCTTATGGATTCTTTGGGATTTTCTATATATAGGATTTTATCTGTGAAGTTTTACTTTTTCCTTCCCAATTTGGCTTTTTTCTTCCTTAATTGCTCTTCTAGAACTTCCAGTATAATTTTGAATAGCAGTGAGTGGTGAAAGTGGACACCCTTGTCTTATTCCTAATCTTAAAGGTAGTTTTCAGTCTTTCACTATTATGTTTGCTGTGTTTTTTTCATAAATCCCTGTATCATGTTTATAAATTTCCCTTCTATTCCTAATGAGTGTTAGAATTTTACCAAATGTCTTCTGCATCTACTGAGATTATATGGCTTTCTTCTTGTCTTATTAGCTTGGCATATTTGATTGTTTTTATGGTGAACCACCTTACTATCCCTGGAGAAACACCTCCATACTACAACACTAGTCTCTTCTTTTTCATTAATGTCTCCTTTGCATTTAGAATGGTCCCCCTGCAAGGCAGTAATTTTTAAAGTATCCACCTTATTTCTGTATCCTTTAAGCCTGATGTACTACTAGAGTAGTTTAGTGACCTATCAACTAAAGATAGACTTTGGGTGAAAGAAGTCATGGATACCCCACAACTCAAAAATTGGATTAGATTACATGTATGCATATGACCCCAGGAGAAAGTTACACCAAAACTGTTCCTCTTCCAATAGGATTTCCATTTTTAGTATTTCCTTCAGCTTTGTTGTAGAAAAATATGATAACCTAAAGTATTGCTCAACTGCTGTGGATGCTGACACCATGAACAGCATTAAGAGAGGCTTGCACTGACACGAAGCACAAGTGTGACCAGTGCTTCAATTGCTGGTTTGCAGAGAAGTTCAATGGGGACCCATGCACCGACCTCTTCAAGCACTCAGCAGTGAGTTCAGAAAGCAGTAAAGGAGGAGATTCCTATTGAAGGACTGGAGGTTCATGGGCATGGCAAAGAAAAGACTGAAAGTTCTTTTTGACCTTGACAGTCACCTTGAAAATGGACTCATATCAGGAAATTGAGGACTCTGGATCGTGTCAATTAAAGCTGTGAAGATAGCATGGATTTGATAAATTTATGAGGGAGGAGTTTCCTTTCCTCGGTATTTTCCTCTCACTTGTAGAAAATGATGAACCATCACTCTTTGAGATATCTGGCTTTGGCATTTCAGCACACTAAATAATGGGATTATTTGGGATTATGGTTGCAATATTTGGTCTGGGATCAGTTTTAAATGTATCTTGTATGTAAATGCTGATAAGCTCGTCAGGATGACCAAGGTTGCCTAACCTCCTGAGCTATGCTTCGAAGGACATTCCGTACACTGTACTGGGGTTACTGTTCATGGAAGTAACTGGTTAGGATCTCTCTTTTCTCTCAGGGAGCTAATGCTCTAGAAAATCAATGCTTGGGAGCACAGTTTTATTTTTATATAGTAACTTAATTGTTAAGATTGCTGATGGACTGGGTGAGCCAAGAGAAAGACAGCTTTTAACAGTTCCCTACCTTAACAAGAGGTGTCAGATCTCATATTGATGTGAAAACTTCAAAACAGTGTGGTGAACACCATTTCAGAGCTCATGGTATAGTTCAGGAATTAAGATCCTTGTAGTAGCTAAGGAGGAAGATCCTAAATGGCAAAGATTTGTTGTTGCCACCTTTCAACTTAAGTCAATGAATTAAGTCAACCTGTGTATGATAAAAACACCAAAATGAGGCATCTGGTTAAATGTTGGGGGGGGGGGGTTTGCTTTATCTGCCTTGCTTACCCACCCTGCCCTGTAATGCCTTTAATCATGAAGATGGAATAAACTGTAACATTTAGTTTCTAAAAAATAAAAGTACTGCTCAAGAAGTTATCTAGATTAGTGCCTTCCAAAGAGGACATACCAATCACAATAGGGTACGAATGTTTATTTCAACAAAATGATCTTTGCCAGTTTGACAAGTGAAATGTCTTCTTGTAGTTCAATTTTGTAATTCTCTTGGATGAGGCTGTGCATCTGCAAATGATTACAGTATTTTACAAGGGAAGCAGCTACGGATTAGGGCTAAATTTTTTCAAGGCAACGCTTCTTGACTCGTATTAAGCACCCAGCATATGAAAGGTTTTTCTGAAAATAAAGAAACATACCAGGTGCATTTATAATATTCTCTTAAGAGTTTATTATAAACTAGTGTCACAGGCCACAAGGAAGTAAAAGGACTATGTACAGCCTTACGGGAAACAGGCAGGGAGCTGAGGAGGGCCAAGATGAGTCTAGGGCCTTGGTGGGCGCATTCCCGGGGGAGGGGGCCCTGTAAGGGAAACCAGACAATCCGGTGAGACTCCGCGGAACAACGGCTTAACAAACAAACAGGTGTGGTAACGTGGCCCTGGGGAATCGGGCCCACGCCTCTGTGGAGCTACTTCCATAACTCTGTGGCCAAGGTCAAAGAAGGCCTGAAGTAAGAGTAAGAAGTTTAGTCAGTGCCTGATCTGCAACTTGAATCCCCACCATACCCCAGCCTCCCACACCCTGCAGTTATCAAATGATCAGAGGGGGACTTCTCTGGGGCTAACTGGGCTCCTATGCTTATAAAGCTCATAAATGGAAAACCCGAATTAGAGACACAGTGGTCAGCAGGTTTGGCCATGGGTTAACTTAGAGGCCACTATGGCTCGGTGGAAAGAACACTGGTCTGGACACTGAGCTCTCTGGGCCTGTTTCCTCATCTATAAAATGAGAGAGCTGATCTACTTCAGCATTTCTCAACTGGAATTAAACAGATATACATAATAGTGTAGCAAAGCATAGAGCTCCTCCTTAATTACTAGACACTCCCAAACCAAAGGGCATAAGACCTTTGTTCGTCATGCAACAGAATGCATTATTTCACAGTGACCTGAGAATACTGCCCTGGACACTGAGCCCTGTGTACAGGGCTGCTCTCACTGTTCTAAGAGGGAGGTAAGGTCAATTTAAGAAATGCTTGTTCCCTCTTTCCTTTCTGGACAAAACTGTCCTCTAAGAGTTCACTTCCCGAGGCTTAAGGCCTAAAAGCCCAAAGGTATGGTCAAAATCCAATCTTCCCTCCATTTCCCATCCCAAACATGGCTCTAGAGAAGGAAGTCAACGCCACTGCTGCAGGCACTTACCTCGCATCCCTGGGGGAGGGGGCCGCATGCCTGGTGGGGGCATGCCCATTGGAGTGCCTCGTCCAGGGGGAATCCCCATTGGGGGACCCATGGGAGGCCTCATACCAGGAGGTGGGCCCATCATGCCTGCAAGAGAAAAGCCCCAAGAATATAGCTCAAGTGTCTGTCTTGAAAAGGTAGCAGGAAACATACAAAACTGTCCACCAAGTTTGGAGACGGAAGGACCATTCCACCCTCCCAGCCCCTCCTAGCAAACCAGGACTTGAGCCAAAGAAGTGAGGCTCTTGCCCAGATAGTTCCACAGTCAGTCAACCAAGCTGGATCTCAGAGTAATCCTGCTTAATTACACAAACTCGTCATCAGTTTCAGTCAAGGTTATGTCTCATCATAAATCCAGCTAAGGCATCTTCTATCAATTAGCAAGGTTCTCCTCATGGGCTTCTCACCTGGAGGGGGTGCCCCTCGGCCCATAGGTGGGGGAGGACCCGCACGGCCGGGTGGGTACTGGGTTGGGGCCCCTGCAATACTGGCTGTGGCAGCAGCTGCAGCTGCTGCAACAGTGCCTCTTCCTTGTGGGGTCATCACCTAAGAGGACACAGGAAGGAAGTTAGGCAGAACAGTACAGTGCAATGCGGTGTCCCACTCTCCTCCCCAACTTGGTAAAGAAACAGCAGACGCCAAATCCCCTAAGCTACAACTCATGGTATCAGACTTCCTATTTAAAACTATCTGCCAGGGACTTCCCTGGTGGTGCAGTGGTTAAGAATCCACCTGCCAAGGTTCGATCCCTGGTCTGGGGAGATCCCACATGCCGCAGAACAACTAAGCCCATGAACTACTGAGCCTGCACTCTAGAGCCCATGCACCACAACTACTGAAGCCCGTGCACCTAGAGCCCATGCTCCGCAACAAGAGAAGCCACCGCAGTGAGAAGCCCGCGCACCACAACGAAAAGCAGTTCCCGCTCGCCGCAACTAGAGAAAGCCCGCGCACAGCAATGAAGACCCAACGCAGCCAAAAATAAATAAGTAAATTTTTAAAAATAATAAATATAAGTAAATAAAAAATAAAACTATCTGTCAGAGAAGATCACGCTTGAATGCTCAATTCCCATTTTCTAGGCCTAAGTTAAGTATGCCCAATCCAAATCAGTTAAGGCACTTGCATTTTCAAATAAGACTGATAATAGGTTGCAAGAGCTGTAGTACAGCTGACCTTGAACATGGGTTTAAGCTGCCAGGGTCCACTTATACGCAGATTTTTCTCAATACATACTACAGTACTACATACAATCTTGGTCGAATCCTTGGATACAGAGCGCCAACTGTAAAGTTATAAGCAGATTTTCAACTAAACAGTTGGCATTCCTAACCCCTGCATTGTTCAAGGGTCAAGAATTCAAATGCTGTCATGGAAACACTTTGTTCCAATTCAGTTGGCCAAAATACTTTTTATACATCTCTTTACTTATTTTTCCCATTTTTTGGCCACACCTCGCAGCATGTGGGATCTTAGTTCCATGACCTGGGATTGAACCCATGACCCCTTGCAGTGGAAGCACAGAGTCCTAACCACTGGACCACCAGGGAAATCCCCTGCATCTTTACTTTAATAGCATCAATATTATTTATAATAGCAAGTTTTCCTTTTTGCTTGACTCTGGGACCATATGTGAAGCACAGTGAAATACTGATAGCCTGACAATCATAGGTTGATTGATCATTCTGGACTCTTCGCAAACTGTGGACCCTCACTCTATCCCTTATTTTAACCACCAGACGTTGGTACCCCCTTCCCCAACTCCTCACCTGTTGGGATGGCCCACCAACCCCACGGACCGGCCCAGCAAGTCCTGCAGGAGCCTGGGGCATGGGAACACCAGCTGGGATTCCTCTGCCAGCAGCTCTGCCAATCCCTGGGCCCCCAGCAGCTCCAGCAAGTGGCACTCGTGCAATGCCAGTCTGAAAAATAAAGATTCATGTTAAAATGCTTGTGGCCTAGAGAATCAGAAGTACACTTTGAAATATCATTGCCAAGAGAACTCCTCAGATTTATAGGGCATTGAAACAGCTTCTGATAAACACTACCCACCTATGTGTTAACACCATTCCTCCTCCATCCATGATTATATGCCTAGCAGGCTAGAAGAACTTAAGAGTAAGTCAAGAGAAACATGCACAACTCAACCTGTATGCACTCCTATGAAAATTAAACCAACACATGGCCAGGGCTCCATTCAGAAGGGTATGGCAGACAAGAGCACTTGACCTGGCATCAAAGAGACATGAGGTCCAGTACCAGCTCTGATTCTCACCTGGTGGGTGACAGTGGGCAAGTAATCCCACCATTCTAGGACTTTTTCCTCATCTGCAAATGGGGTTATGACAAAACTGGTTGTGGTCATGAAGGTTTACAATGGGCAACATTAGAGTAGCTATGAGTAGGTACATATGCTGTCCCCTGCAGACATTTACAATCAGGAAAAGCTTCAATGTAAGAGTCTAAAAAGAAGGAAATGACTAGGATAAACTACTCTGTACTCACTTGAGAGTATCTTTAAGTCATTAACATGACTTTTTTTTTTCTTTTTTTTTTTTTGTGGTACACGGGCCTCTCACTGTTGTGGCCCCTCCCGTTGCAGAGCACAGGCTCCGGACGCGCAGGCTCAGCGGCCATGGCTCATGGGGCCAGCCGCTCCGCGGCACGTGGGATCTTCCCGGACCGGGGCACGAACCCGTGTCCCCTGCATTGGCAGGCGGACTCTCAACCACTGCACCACCATGGAAGCCCATGACTTTTTAAAAGTGTACAGCAACAGGAAAAATGTTTACAATGTTAAGCGAAAAAGCAGAATGATATATTACATACCTATTACATGTTAAGTAAAAAAAAAATACATGTGGACAAAAATTAAAACAAGGTAAGAGGATTATTCCTTTAACAAACAATATATTAAAATGAAAAAGGGAAAAAAAATTTGGTTAGATTCTCTAAAGCCTCTTCTATTTCTAAAGGTAGGCTGATGTTAATGAACCAAGATTGCCTGGAATCAAAAGCCAGTATCACCACTTTCTAGCTGTGACACCTTGTGCAAGTTACTAAACCTCAGTCTGTATTATCTATAAAGTGGGAATAATTTATCTCAAAAGACTTTTATAAGGATTAAATCATACTGAAGGTCCCACAGAGCCTGGCACATAGCAGATGCTTAATAAACATTAACTATTATTCTATAACTGAACAAAAAATAAGTAAGTATGTATTCTACTGTTTGGAGTTATGACTTTTTATGGTCCACTAAACTGTCATCACATTAAGAATTGACCCGGATGGCCTTAGATGCCTCTTCTGTTGACTCACTATGTCCATCAACTAAAGAAGAAGGGATGGCTTTCAAGTTAGAAACCCTCAAATTCTAGTTCCCTACTTCTTACTTGCAAGGTAACCTCTTTAAGATTCTGGTTTATTATCTGTAAAAGGGGGACAGAAACCAGAGGATGCCTGTGAGTACTGCAATGAAAGAGAGAACCTCACACAGAGCCTGGCTCAGGTGGGGCCTCCCTTGTACAAGGTTCCTGGCCTTGCACAGGCTCTCTGCTGACTTACATCTTTGGGAGGTGGTCCCTCTACTGTCATTGAGACCAGGTTCTCCCCTCGAAGTAGCACCAGACCAAGGACTCGCTTCTCTTCTCTCTCCGCTTGTTTTGAGTTCTTTGGTCTAAAGACAGGTTTAGGAGAAGGAACAAAAAAGCAAGCATTAGAAAAAGGGTGAAGTTCAAGTTCACCTACCTAAGGACCCTCCAAGATTTGTTTTACTCTATATCTACTGACAAATGGTACATAAACTTTCCCTAAGACAGCTCCTCTGGACAGTCTTCACAGGCTGAACTTGTAACCCCTTAGGTGGTTGTCTCCCGTGCCAATAGGATGCACAGACCAAGAGACAGGGTAAGAGTCAAGAAAGCCCAGCCCTGGCTCACTCATGTAGCCACTGTGAAAGCCTTTCCTCAGTCAACTCTTCTTTGCTATTACCCTTTTCCTCCCTCTAGCTTAAGGCCTCACCAGTGCCAGGAGGCAGCCAAAACAATTCCTCAGTCAACTGAATCCCACTCATTCCACTTACATGCAATATTCTTCTAGTACCAATTCAACCCCACAGGCCTGTAACTCCACCCCTCACCTCACATTAGAAATAGAAGCTATAAAGGAAAAGGTTAAGAGTTAACTACATAGAAATTACACCTCTGTCCTCAAAGAACAAAAAACAGAAATCTCCAAACAGCAACAACCAGAGAAGTATGAACAAAATATAAATGAATGTAAACCAGGAAAAATAACCGCAACAAGATGGGGAAAGGAAAGGAAAGCCACAGCCAATATCCTAAAAATAAACACAAAATACCCTGATTTTTAAAAATAACTTAAAGGTTTCATTTTAGTGATATTTTATATTAAATTAACAGTAGTTTTCTGTGGGTGTCATTTTTTCCTCTTTTTTTTTTGACTTATCTATATTTTCTTATTTAATAAAAGCATGTATTGCCCTTTCACATTTTAAAAAAAAACCCTTTCTGGGTATTTTAAGTTTTTTCTCACATACTTTTATGTACTTTTAATAAATATTTTCTAATAGGCACTTTTTAATTATCAGAATAAAGTTAGTTTCATTTAAAAATACAGAAGAGAACAATTTGGAATAGTTCTACACTGATCTGTTGGTCACTGTCTAATGTGTACCTGGCACTCAGCCATCTCTACCACATTTTCTGTGCTGTATTTCTTGACCTCATGCCACAAAGAAAACAACTGTCCCAAAGAGAATCAAAGGGAATTCACAGCCACTGGCAACATACTATGGACGCTGCACGTGGCAAAAGAGAGCTGGATGATCATGGAAGTCATGTAACTTCTCTGGGCCTCAAGATGCCTTGAATGTAAAATAGGATGAAATGCAAGACCACATCTTTTAATAGCCTAGAAGCTTAAGATCTGTGAGTCCTAAGACAAGGGAATTACCTAGTAACTTATGGAATTGTATTCTCCAATTGTTTCTATAAATGCCAACAAAAAATCACTGGCCCCAAACCCCCAAGGGGAGCTGAGCACTTACCCTGAAGAGGGTCAGAGGCTTCTTAAAGCAGTTTCAGACCAGGCTGCACTGGGAGAGCCCTTTAGGCTACAGCTTTACAAATAGGCAATGAGGCCAGAAAATCAAGCTCTCCCCCCTTACACACCTGTGGGGAGAACATGAGAGCCCTTTACCCCAGTACCCAGGGGCACGCAAAGTCAGAGAAACAAAAAGCCTAGCAGCCCTCCTTACAATTTGTACTCTGCTAGAAGTAGACAGCAAGACTAAGGAAAGAGATGTCTTAGTGTCCAACATCCCCATTTTAATCTGCCCTGTAAAACAGGAAAGTAAACCAAGAGGAACTAGCTAGCTACATCACCGCCTGTCACTTGGCCCACCCACCCAATCCACTCCCCATCCACCCAATCCCTCCCCCCACAGCCCACTCCTCACTTGATCTTCCTGAACTCATCACAGTCACAGAGGATCAAATTCATATGCTTGTCAAAAGCTTTAAAGGTGCCAATGAAGATACGGCCATCTTGCAGGATGCACCTCATCCTGTAGTCGATGTGCTGCAGCATCTTGCTGCTCTTGCCCACGGTCTGCAAGGAGAAATCAGCAAGAATGGGACTCAGCTCTTTTAGACCCACATAGCCCTGGTCCTTCCTTAAAACTTCTGCTGCAGCCTTCTTTTCCATGTCTGTCTTTCTCAGTATTCTCAGCTCTGTCTTCCAGCCACAGACTTTTCCTGGGAATTCTCTCACATCACTCTGTTTTCAACCCTGACCTGTTATTCTTCCTTCCCTTAAAATCATCTTTCTCGTATTACAATTGCCTTTGTCTATGTTGTGTATGTTTCATGGGTGAGAGGGTAAGGTGGTTCCAAACCAATGAAACCCAAGTATATCACAGATTAGCCATCTGCCATTGTGTAGATTATAGGTGCTGTCGAACACCAACATCCCATTAAAAAGACTGGGTAAAAGAGCTAGAATGGGACTGGCACTAAGAATTCAATCAATGAAGAGCTTGTTATCAGAAAGGAGCTGATCAGCTTGGAAGCCAGAATAGAATCCCCCAAATCAATAATTTGTTAGTGTGTCTCCAAGACTACCTTTAGGAGAGAAAATCTTTCTGGTGCTCAGTGCTAATGAGTTTGAACACAAAATGAGAATATATAACCTGATACACTCCTTAATTAACCCAACAACCTATTCTGCTTTATAGCCTGGCTTCCAATGTAGTTTTGGTAAAACAGAGAGACTATATAGACCTCACAATGAGAATGTCAAGTACCCTTGGCAGTTACACTTCTCTCTAGAAATAAATGACCTGGCATTTGCTTTGTTATATCAGCCTCCTATCAGTCTGACTGGTATAGGCCAATCCAAACTCATGCAAGGGCCTTCTAAGTACCAGGCACTGTGCTTACTATTCATCTCTGTGAGCCTGGACGAGCACAGGTGCTCTGAACCTACAAATGCATGGATTGGAATCTCGACTCCTGCCATCCTGGAGACCCAAGTTATGTGGTTCAGTCTCTTTCAGATGACCATTTTAACCCAACTGTAATCACAGCTTCTAACCACATGGTCTGAACCTTTATGGTAACATATACTGGTGCATCTGTCTTGTACAGCTAATTCTTACTGGGTGCTCACTGGCAGGCACTGCCATAAACACTATTCTCTCACTTAATCTTTAACATCAGATTTTACAGATGAGGCCACTGAGGCTGTAAGAGGTTAAGCTGTGTTGGAAGTTGGTCAGCCTGAATCCAGTGCCTACTCTTCTAATCAATTCTCCAAACAATACCCTACTAGGTTTCCCTGCTTTCAATTCACCCAATATATAACAGCTACCGAACAGTTATCTTTCTAAACACAACTAAGTTCATGCCATTTTGCTGGTTAAAATCCTTCAGTGGCATCGCATCCTTCATCACCAACAAAATGAAGTAGCATGTAAAGCCATTAATAACCAGACTCCTGCCAATTCCTCCCACCTCATTCTTCCTTTTCCCCTCCAGGAACTTTCAATAGTGCTACCCTTCATGCTTTGTTCTGGCAATCCTTCGGATCTATACTATTCTCTCCCATTTTCGCTGGGAAAACGCCTGACAATCTTTCAGGACTCTGCTCCAGAAAGCCTTCTTACCCCGCCCCACGCCGTTACTTTTACTTAATGCTGAATTACCATTCCGAATTATACTATCCGTGTCCCCAAACAGAGAGTGAACTCGGGGAAGTAAACATTTCATTGTGCAGCCCCAGGGCCTGAAAAGTCAGACATACTCAAACATACATATATGCTGAACAAACGAGTTGAACTTTTCCTCCACTCGTTCATCCTCCGTTCACTCCTCCCCATCTACTAGAAGCAAGACTCTAGTTTCGGCCACAAGCCCTTCCACCTCTTTCCGCAACTCCTTCTCGGACCCTCACCCGCCTTCACAAGTCTGAGTCTCTCACCGGGTCTTCCCCAGTACCCCTGCGGCGCTAGTACCTGCTCCGACACCCCAGACACTCACACTCATGCTGCAAAGTTTACTCAGCGCCTACGGGATCCCAAGCACTGTGGTCACAGCGGTGTGGAGGACCGCAACGCAGTTCTAACTTCTCCTGCACCGAGCGACCCTGGCCTCGGACCCTCATTTCCAGCCTTCCCCTCCCCCACCCCGCCGAGCGACCAAGGTCCGGGTCTTCCCTGTCCCGAATGAGGGGCTGCGGCGGCCGGGGCCTTCACCGCCCGGAGCGGCCAACCCACGGCCTCCTTCCCGGTTAGTCGCGCTCCCCACTCCACAACAGACTCGGGAGCTCCCGCGCCGCCGGCCTGTGCCTCCTCACCATGGTGGCGGTTCTGATGGCTCCGATTCCCGCCGGATTCGCCTCCGCAGAGGCCTAGAAGCCCGCCACTAGCTCGCTTCCCGCCGCCGCTACCGGAAACGCGACCGCGGGCAAAATGAGGTAACGTAGAAGGCTGCTTCCGGTCCCGGAGCCAGTCCCTTGAGTTCCGGCCGAGGTGCTGAGCCGCGAGCTTAGAGTGGGGCGGGGCTTCGGCGGGGTTGGGGGCGGGGCTGGCGTCAAACTGAATCGCAGAGGCTTAGGACCTTCTCTGTTGGACACCTTCCTAGTTTCTGTCGGTACTGGAGCTGCTCCTCTTCACCCTCACCACCCAACCCCCCGCGCCCCAGCCCATTAACTCTCGGTCCTCATCTCCCACCACTCTACCCCAGCTCGGTCCTCTACAGCCAGTGTCCCTGCTTTTCCGTGAACTTAGTCGACCTGCTTCAGCTCCTTTGCATTTGCTGTTGCCTCTGCCTGGAATGCTAGTCGTCCAGGTATGTGCACGGCTCACGCCCTCACCTTCACGACTCAAGCTCAAATAATATTTTCCCACTGAGGACTTTCCTTGTCGTCCTGTTTAAAACTGCAATCTTCCCACCCATCCCTGTTTTATTTTTCTCCTTAACACTGATTGCTAACATACTATATATGTTATTTTATTATCCCTCCCCATTAGAATGTAAGTTCGAAGGGTATAGATTTTTGTGTATTGTTCATTGCTGTAGTGCCTAGAACACTGCTTAGCACAAAATAAGGGCTTAATAAATATCTGATGAATGAATTTATCAATCCCATCCAGTCCCATGACTTTTGAATGCTACCTATATGATCGGGTTTTTCGAATTTACTCCTCTAGGGCTTCCCTGGTGGCACACTGGTTTAGAATCCGCCTGCCAATGCAGGGGACACGGGTTTGAGCCCTGGTCCAGGAAGATCCCACATGCCACGGAGCAACTAAGCCCGTGCGCCACAACTACTGAGCCTGCATTCTAGAGCCCGGGAGCCACAACTACCGAGCCCATGTGCTACAACTACTGAAGCCCACATGCCTAGAGCCTGTGCTCCGCAACAAGAGAAGCCACCGCAGTGAGAAGCCCGTGCACTGCAACTAGAGAAAGCCCACACGCAGCAACGAAAATCCAGGGCAGCCAAAAATAAATAAATTTTTAAAAATTAAAAAAACAACAAACTTGGCAGCATCCTTGACTCCTCTCTTTGAGGAATTCCTCATCCCTGATTCAAAATGTCTTGAATCAGATTGTAGTCACCTGCTCCACTTCTACTATGCTAGTCCTAGGCACCATCATCTCCATCTTGGATCACTGAACAAGGCCATAACTGGTCTCTTTGCTTCCTCTCTTGCTCTCACAGCAGCCAGAGGGATCATTCTATAATGTACTGAGATTATATCAGATGATGTCATCACCCTGCTCTCCACCTCCCAATAACTTCCCAGCACACGTTGGAATAAAATCCAGTCCTGAATCTCTCTCTCTGCATCTAACCTCATCTCCCTCAACATTCCCCTCATTCATCATCTTCCAGCCACACGTCTCCTTCCTGTTCCTCAAACCCAGCAAGGATATCTTCCATCCCAGGGCTTTTTAATCCTCACACCAGACCTAAGATGCACATTCTGTCACCCTGTTTCTGTCAACCCGTAGATGAAGAGATGGAGGATCAAAGAGATGAATTATCTTGTCCAAGGTGGCAGGGTCGACAGTCAGAATAGGAATATGGTGCCATTTGTCTCCTCAGTGGCTCCAAAGTTACCCTGCCTCCTAACATTATCACTTATGCACACACTTAAAAATTACTTATTTAGCACCTACTAAGGCCATGCACTGTTACTGGGATACAAAGTCCCTTCCCTGAAGGAATTTATGTTGTAGTAAGAAAGGCAGACAATAAACCAAACAAATAAGTATACAAGGTAACATTAGAGTGACATGAAAAAATAAATAAAGTAGGGTAGGGGAACTGAGAGTGATGGGTTGCAAGTTTGGCTAGATGGTCAGAGAAAGCCTCTCAGGAGTGGCATGTGAGCAGAGACCTCAGTCAAGTGAAGGACATTCCAAACACTTCATATAAAGGGAATCATGTAATATGTGATCTTTTGTAACTGCCTTCTTTCACTTAGCATAATGTTCTCAAGGCTCATCCACGCTGTGGCATGTATCAGTACTTCACTTCTTTTTATGGCTGAATAATATTCCACTGTATGGATAGACCACTTTTGTTTATCCATTCATCAGTTGACAGACATTTGGGTTGTTTCCACCTTTGGCTATTATGAATAATGCTGCTATAAACATGCATGTATGCTTTCATGTGATTATATGCTTTCATTTCTCTTGCATGTATACCTGGGAATGGGTCATATGGGTCATATTGCTGGGTCGCATGGTAACTTTAATCATTTGAGGAACTGCCAGACTGTTTTCCAAAGGGGCTGCACCATTCTACATTCCCACCAGCAGTGTATGTGAGTTCTGATTTCTCCACGTCTTCACCAATGTTTGTTACTATGTGACTTTCAGATTCAAGCTATCCTAGTGTGTGTGAAGCGGTATCTATCTCAAAGTTTTGATTTGCATTATTACCCTGATGACTAATGATGTCCAGCATCTTTTCATGTACTTATTGGCCATCTGTGTATCATCCTTGCATTGTCTTTTATTATTCAGTTGTGAGAGTTCTTTGTGTATTCTAGATATGTCCCTCAACAGATATATGATTTATAAACATTTTCTCTCATTCTGTGAGTTGTCTTTTCACTTTACAGTGTCCTACACAATAGTTTTTAATTTTGATGAAGTCCAATTTATCTTTTTTCTTTTGTTGCTCAGGCTTTTGGTGCCATATCTAACAATCGATTTTTACCAAATCCAAGATCATGAAGATTTAACCCTATGTTTTCTTATAATAGTTCTACAGTTTTCATTCTTACATTTAGATCTTTGATACATTTTCAGTTATTTTTTGTACATGACATAAGGCAAGAGTCAAACTTTATTCTTTGGCAAGAAGACATACATTTGTCCCAGCACCATTAGTTGAAAAGACTATTCTTTCCCCTACTGAATGGTCTTGGCACCTTGAGGCAATCAGTGGACCATAGACACATGATTTTATTTCTTATCTCTCAATTCTATTCCTTTGATCTATATGTCTTTCCTTATGTCAGTACCATTGCTTTGTAGTAAGTTTTGAAATCAGAAAATGTGAGTCCTCCTAATTTGTTTTTCTTTTTCAAGATTGTTTTGGCATTCTGCATCCCTTGAAAATTCCATATTAATTTAGAATCAGCTTGTCAATTTCCACAGATCAGAAAAAGGGGGCCATGAATTCCAGAGCTGGGGGTTAAACAAGCTATTCATTCGGCCTTTGTTTGGTAAAGTATTCCCAAGTTTCAGTCTAGATCAGGGATTTGCAAACATTTTCTGTTAGGAGTCAGATAGTATTTTAGGGTTTGGGGCCATATGGTCTTTAATGCAATTACTCAACCCAACCATTGTAGCATGAAAGCAGCTATAGACAATATGTAACAATATATGGCTGTGCTACGATAAAACTTTATTTATGAACACAAATATGTGTCACAAAATATTATTCTTCTTTTGATTCTTTCCAATGATTTAAAATGTAAGAAGCATTCTTAGCTTGTAGGCCTTACCAAAACAGGTGGCAGGCCAGATTTGGCCTTCAGGCTGCATTTTGCCATCCCCTGGTTTAGACCATTAAGTTTGTGTCTGGGTTCAGGGCCATTGCCCCAGCTAGTATTAATAATAATTTTGACGTGCATTATTTCTTTGGTTTATCTCTGGGTTCACATCAAAAGTTCGTGTCTTTGCCCTCATATAAAAACTGTACAAGGCTTCCCTGGTGGCGCAGTGGTTGAGAGTCCGCCTGCCAATGCAGGGGACACGGGTTCGTGCCCCAGTCTGGGAAGATCCCACATGCCGCAGAGCAGCTGGGCCCGTGAGCCACGGCCGCTGAGCCTGAGCGTCCGGAGCCTGTGCTCCACAACGGAAGAGGCCACAACAGTGAGAGGCCCGCGTACCGCAAAAAAAAACAAAACAAAAAACAAAAAAAAAAACTATACATTCACATCTGTATCAACATGGGTCCAGTGAGGAGACAGAAACCACACAGTAACTTAAATGGGAAATTTAGCAGGAAAAATTACTTTGCAATGATAGGAAAGTAACTGTAAACATTAAAAGAAAACCCTCAGCTAAGGCTAAAGAAGGATAAACCTAGAAGGAGGTTTCCCTCCCCAAGGTTTGGGTTCAGCCCTCACTAGAGAAGGTGTGGTTTCAGCCCACTGGATGGTAGAGAAGTTGGCAGGAAGGGCCAGAACTTTACACAGGCCAGAGCTGGTCTGCAGTCGCCAGGCAAGCAGGAATATCCCTCTGGAGCACAGGCAAGCCAAGGCTGGTTGGCAGGTACACAAAGGGAGCCCAACGTGCACAGACAGTCAGGGTGTTGATGTTGACACAAAGCCTGGACCATACAGTATCTGTGTCTGAAGGGCCGCAGCAAACAAACCTCTGAGGCACAAGTCAGCCAAGACTGATGGGTGGGTGAGCAGAAGTGGTCAAGGTACTGCTATAGGTGCTGCTAGAAATGGAGGCTGAAAAGCTGCAAAAACCTAGTGCACTTAGGTGCACAGCTTGGGCTGTGGCAGCTATGGGTGGCTGCTGGGGCTCTGGTGCACATGCATGTGGAGCTAAGGAGAGGGTCTGGGGAGCAACAACCAGGCTGGGGAGGCTCTGAGCCTCTGCACAGGATGAAGGTCCAAGGTGGCCCCAGGGTGTGTCCCCATGGCGCTGAAGAGAGGGTACAGGAGCAGCAACCTGGGCTGGAGCACAGGCCTGTGCTGTTGGGGTTCCTGAGCCACCACCACCTGGATGGAGAGCTGGAGAAAACACAGGGTGGCCAATCGGTGGAGAAAGCTGTGTCCCTGCAGGCATTTAGCATGAGAGAAAACTGCAATGGCCGAGAAGCAGGGGAAAAGGGTACTCTCCAGGAGCCTGGTGGAAGAGCCACCTACACCAGGAGAGAGGACCCCTTCCTGCGGCAATGTTGCTCCAGAACAGCCCACTACTGATGTACCTCATGCCAGCTGACAAAGGAAAAATATATAAAGGGCCCAGATCCATTTTCACAGATCAGGCAACAAAAGGTGAATTTGGAGCTAAGACAATATATTGATTAAGTGACACCACTCCACATACACCCAAACATATTCTACCATACAGGTCAGCAGAATGCAGGCCTCGGAGGGAAAAGATGATAGCCTCTAAAGAAGGAACTACTCTCATGAGAAACACAGATAAGACGTTGGCTTTCTGCTTGGATTCTTGGAGTGATGAGCACTTTTTTTCTTTTGCAAATGTTTCTACTGTTGGAAAGCTGTGTTTGCAGGGGTGCTTTTAAATTTTACATCCAGGTGATCACCAAGTGCTTTGAAGACAAACCCTACGAAGCCTATCTTCTCTTTCAGTCCACAAAACTATCACCATAGTTGTCCTGTAAATTTTGCCTGGACAAGTGCAACACTTCTGACCTCCCAGATTTACCCTGGTCTCAGTGCTATTCATCATACCTTTCTCTCAAGTTTTCTCTCAGATTCCCCACATCATCTCTTCCAGGTCTTCAACACCCAAATAATTCCTGTACCAATATATTAAGCAGAAAATCTGATCTCATATGTTTTCACAATTTTATTAGTCAGGCACACCTCCAATATTGCAAAATTTACTTACTCTAAGATTTTTACAAGTTGAACCCCTCTATCAAAAGACAAGGAAGCCTCTTTTAGTGGCAGTGTTTATTAGACCTAGGGGAAGGTCGGGGTCCTGCTGCTTTTACCCAAGGTTATTATAACACAAAAAAGAAAGGCAGCTCAGACAAAAACTATTATAAGTAGCATTAAACTTCATAAAATTAAGCTCTCTTCCCCCCCAGACAAAAAATAGCTTTCTAGTTCCCAGAAGAGGTAGGAAGTAGGGAAGAGGGGAACTGATGACTAGTAGCAGCAAGGATTCTGTAAAACCAGCTCTGCCTTAGAGCCTAGTAAGCAAGGTGAGCTGGGCCCCACACTGTGGTCTACATTAGAAGCAGACAAGCCTGTCCCTGTGTGTAATCTGGCTTTGTGAGATTTTCCAATCCTCAGCTGTTGCCTCAACACTCAGACAGAGAACGAATGCTTTTATCCTTTTTAGAGCACTGATGGTTGGAACTCTAGAAATCTGGTTTCATTTTTTTTAGGATTCTAGAATGTCATATTTCAACCTGTCCTAAACTTCTCTTTGAAGGGCAGTTGAGGGGCTTCCCTGGTGACGCAGTGGTTAAGAATCCGCCTTCCAATTCAGAGGACACAGGTTTGAGCCCTGGTCCGGGATGATCCCACATGCTGTGGAGCAACTAAGCCCGTACGCCACAACTACTGAGCCTGCATTCTAGAGCCCACGAGCCACAACTACTGAAGCCCGCGCGCCTAGAACCCATGCTCCACAAGAGAAGCCACTGCAATGAGAAGCCCGTGCACTGCAACGAAGAGTAGCCTCCACTCACCACAACTAGAGAAAGCCCGCGCAACAAAGACCTAATGCAGCCAAAAATAAATAAATAAAATAAATTTATTTTAAAAATAATAATAATTAAAAAAAATTTTTTTAAATAAATGGCAGTTGAGTTTTTGGCTGTTCTCCAAAATGATAATGAGGTTAAAATTAATGAATAGGGTACAGAGCTAGATAAAAATAATCTTTATATAAGAATATGGATTTTGATCCCTTATATATGTCATGCATAATTAGGAGGAAATAAAGGATAACATGGTATTTCCATTAGGAAAAAGATTATGTAATGAGAAAATCTCATGTTTTGCCAAGAATCCTTTACTATCTGTTTTCTTTTAGAAAAAAATTGATAAAAAATTTATACATGCTTACTTTGAATATATGAGAAATATATGTACAGATATTTAAAAGTCAGATTAGAGCTTGTATGTATAAATTAGGTCACTTTAAATCTGACCCACTGTACCTAATTTCACAGCCAGGGGCCGTCAGATTGCCAGCCATCTTGAAAGTCCCCCCAACCCAGATCCTGTCTGTGACCCACAGGTGGCCCTCACATGGATTCATCACACAAGGTGCCACCAAATCATAGCATTTTTACACGTTCTTTTGTCAGATTACGGAGTTTCCACACCATTGTGTTACTGGGTCAGATGTTCCCATATCAGAACTGATGTTCGGGCTTCCCTGGTGGCGCAGTCGTTGAGAGTCCGCCTGCCGATGCAGGGGACACGGGTTCGTGCCCCGGTCTGGGAAGAGCCCACATGCCGCGGAGCGGCTAGGCCCGCGAGCCATTGCCGCTGAGCCTGCACGTCCGGAGCCTGCGCTCCGCAACAGGAGAGGCCACAACAGTGGGAGGCCCGCATACCGCAAAAAAAAAAAAAACTGATGTTCATTTTTCATAATCTACTGCCATGTTTTTCAGAAAACTAAGCAAAACTCAACATGAAAAGGACAGTTCTAAAACTGAACACGGGGAAGAATGCTGGAGGGTTCTGAAGTCAAGGTCATGACTCAAAAAAAGGGGCAGGACATTTGGATCATTCAATGAAAAGGCCCAAACGAGGTGTAGCTCAAGGCTTTCTAGAGTGGGGTCAAGTGAGGAGGCCAGGAAGGATGTAGGAAGCAACTTGAGTTTGAGCTCCCCAGTTCCCCAAAGCACCCCCACCCAATCGAGGCTTGACCCCCCCATTAGTATAGGACCTGCCTGGACACTGCAGGCCTCTGAGTTTGAGGCCACTGACCTCCTGTAGGAAATAAGCTCTTATTGTAAGTCTGAGCTCCCCCTCCCTGGGGGCAGAAACCAACATCCTAGGGAGTGGGGATGTGTACCTTCCTTTCTTCCCAGGGAGAGTTCACCTCACACACCCCTGTTCTGCTTCCTGCTGGGATGGAATACAGGAGCTGGTTCCAGTGGCCCTTCCTAGAGATAAAGGACAGAGTAGCAGCAGTCTGGGGAAGCCCCTTTCCAGGCTTGCAAGATAACCCCATACCCCTCTCCCTTTGCTGGGCTAGGACTGACAGTCCTTTCCCTGGAACACGTCTGAGGTCACTACAGGTTATAAGGGACTTCAGTTAAAAGGAATCTGCATCATTTTCTTTCCTCCCACCCTTCTTTCCCAAAGGAAGGTGCTGGTTTGTTCACAAGTTTCTCTCCCAAGGGCAGGACACAGGGAGGGGTCTTGGCGTCATCTGGAACATAGAGGGCCTATCCCTCTTCAGACCCTAGAGACTGCATACCCATAAACACTTTTCCCTCTGTGGCTTCCAGTTCTGAGCCAAAGCAAAGTGTTGATGTTATAGGGGCAGTTCCAGCAAAGAAACATGACGGGAAATGTGGCAAAGGGTGGGGACCCATGCTCCCCGCACTCACATCCTCTCCACCAGAGCTGACTCGGGACCCACTGGAAAGCTGACTTCGTGGCCCTTGGACTCTCTTTTACTGCCCCCTCCTTTGATAGTGCATCAAAATCAGTCTGTCTTTTTTCTGATTTTCAAAGCCTGATATCCATTTTGTGGATCTGGAAAACTCCAACTGAGCAACAAATTTGCTAGAGCTGAGGCCAACCCTCTCCAGTAAAGAGTTCTGGCTTAGGACATAGAAGTCAGAGCCAGGGCATGCAGAGTTGTCAAAAATCTGGGCAATTTGGACTCTGAGGGAGGAAGACTAGGAAAGGGTGTGATTAAAGGCCAGGTCCTTGGGCTGAAAAACAAGGGCAGGGGTATGACCAGGTTGTCTTGGACCAGTTAGTGGAGGGATGATGTGGGTGTCATTAGCAGGACTAGACCCTAGGATTGGAGGGAAGAGGGAACGTGGCACTGGAGCTGTGTTTAGGGGTTTTTTTGTTTTGTTGTTTTTGGCCACCCCACGTGGCTTGCAGGATTAGGGCCCAGGGATTGAACTCCGGCCCTCAGCAGTGAAAGCACAGAGTCTTAACCACTGGACCACCACGGAATTCCCTAGGGGTCTTTAGACTTATGATCTGACACAGAAGTAGCTAAGAGACCCAAAGCAATGATTCATGACTGGAGAACAGTTTGGGCGTGGTTAAAGGACCTGACTCTGGAATCTGGAAGGAAAAACAATGCTTCAGTGGTAGAGAAGGATACAGCAGAGACCTGAATAGAGACTAGAAGGAAGAGACAGAAGTCAGGGAAGGGAGCTTTCACAGAAGCCAAAGGGAGTGATCAGTCAGAAGAGGCAACCCAGCCCCCAGAGACCCGGGAAATTCCCTCCCTTCAGTGGGCATGCTCCAGAACCTACATCATCCTCCCCATGCAACGAATCAGATCCTCCAATAGATCTACTAGGTTGATTGGGACTTATTTTTTCTCAAGGGTTGAATTCATGCAGAAATCCAGGTTGTGAAATCTAATTCCTTTCCAGACAGATGAGTGACTAAGGTACATAGCCTGAGCTTATTGAACATTTTACGAGAACAGAAGGACATGAAAACATGGAAAAGAATGGGTGTTTGAAAATAAAACAAATTGATTATTCTTACTTAAATAAAGCCTTCTACTTTTTTATTCCATCTGATTATAAAAAGTGGAAAAAACATGTTTATTAAGTTGTTACTGCCATCTTCACTCTCAAAAAGAGTATGGGGGGCTTCCCTGGTGGCGCAATGGTTGAGAGTCCGCCTGCCGATGCAGGGGACACGGGTTCGTGCCCCGGTCCGGGAAGATCCCACATGCTGCGGAGCAGCTGGGCCCGTGAGCCATGGCCGCTGAGCCTGTGCGTCCGGAGCCTGTGCTCCGCAACGGGAGAAGCCACAACAGTGAGAGGCCCGCGTACCGAAAAAAAAAAAAAAAAAAGTATGGGGAGGGGTGGGGGTCAAGACTTCTGAAACACTCCCAGGAGGTGAGTGAGGTAGTGATCTGTGAGGAGGGGTGTCAGAATAAGGCTCCGCCCACAACCCCACCCACACAGGCCTCCCTGAGTGTCCTCGGCTGCACCAGAAGGTGTAACTTATTGCTAAAGCTTCCCAGTCTCCCTCCCTGCCTTGTAAAGCTTCTCCCTCAAAAGCTGTTCTCTGAGGCATCCTGAGGTGTCCTTACCCATTCTCCCCGCACACACAGAGCTTCTGTTCTGTATACTCTGGGGTTTGTTGAGGAGCGACTTTTAGCCAAAGCCTCATCCACACTCCTTGTGTGCTTATGATATCTTAGGGTGGATTCCCTGGAGAGACAATGAGACAGAGAATTGAGTGGCTTATCGGGGAATGAGGACAGGACTGGGCAGAGGAAGAAGCTGACCTGCAATGTGTTTGAGATCATTCAGTCTCATGGGGACCTTGGGATCTGGGATGACCCTGTGGAGCTGTCCCAGCAGAGTCAACGGCTAGGGTTTTGTTTTGTCTCCCCGTATCAATCAGTCGTTGGCCAGGAGGCATCCCTTGGGAAGTGCAGCTCCCTGTGGCTGAGGACAAGTCTAGTGAGGAATTCATCTCTGCAGCCATCAGCAGTAGTCGGCTGGAGCAGCCCCACAGTATCCCCACATAAGGATTCTCCCTACAGTGTGTGAAGAAAGCTGACTGATCACAAGAGCCTTGCCCACACTCCCTGCAAACACACAGCTCCTCCCTGAGTGAGCCATCTGGAGCCCTCCTGTCGGTTCTTTTCCCAAAGCCTGTCAGCACTCCCCGAACACACGACGCTTCTCCTGAGTCGGCCACTGGATGTTCCATAAATGCTGACTTATGGCTAAAGCTTCCCCACAGTCCCCGCACACACACTTCCCACCTAAGCGCATCCTCTTTGTGTACTGAGGGTTGACAGCTACCCACACTCTGCACGCATAAGGCTCCTGCCCTGAATGTGCCTCACTGCCCGATGAGGGTCAACACACCCCTGAAGCTTCATTCACAGCCCACACACACATACAGACTACTCCCCACATGTCTCTCTGGTGTAAGAAGAGATTCGACTAATTGCTAAAGTCCTGCCCAGGACCCCTGCATACACAAGACTTCTCCTCTCAGTGTGTCCTCTGGTGTCTTATGAGACTTGACTTGTTGCTAAAGCCTCGCCCACACTCCCTGCAAACATAATACTTCTCCCCTGAGTGTGTCCTCTGGTGTACAAGGAGGAGTGATTTCTGGCTAAAGCCCCGCCCACACTCCTTGCACATGTAAGGCTTCTTCACTGAGTGTGTCCTCCGGTGATTAATAAGGGTTGACACCTGGCTGAAACCTCGGCCACACTCACTATACACATAAGGCTTCTCCATTGAGTGTGTCCAATGGTGTCTGATGAGGTTCAACTTATCTTTAAAGCCTCGCCCACACTCCCTGCAGACATAGGGCTTCTCCCCTAAGAGGATGGTCTGGTTTGTAATGCAGTTTGATTTGGGGCTACAGTCTAGTTCACATTCTTGACAGTTGACTGCTCCAGAGCTTGAGGTTTCTAATTCCTTTATTTCTTTGTCTGCTTGCACAGGGTTTACCCTTTGGGCTGCGCTGGGGTCTATTTCTACCACTGCGCTGCCTTCTCCAGGACTTGCTGACTGTTCTCAGGGTGGGCTGGGCAATGCACGGAAGGGCCGTCTCTCCTCTGTCCTCAAGCACCAGGGTCTGGAGTCACCTTTTCTCTCTTGGCCTTCTGTGTTTTCCCTCCAGCAGCTGTGAGCAGAATACTGCTGCCCCCGATGCCCCAGGCCAGAATCCCCCAGGTGGAAGTGATTTTCTACACACACACCCGGGAAGATCTGCAGCGTGTGTTAGCTGAGGAACTGCTGACAGAAAAAGGCCAGAAGGCAGGAAGAACAGGGGTAGATCTCTGGCTTTGGTTCTGCTGGAGAGAGAAAGTTTTCAGTTAGAGAAGCCCTAAGTAGGGCTGCTGGGCTGTTCTGCCTTGTCTTAGGACAGGAAGTGTCTTACTGCCACAACTGTAATTGACAATATACATACAACATAATTTGTTTCCCACCAATAATTCCTTTACATTCCACTTCTACACATTCCATTTTCTACTGCAATCCAGAAAATCCATAACAAAAGCATCTTCTATATGTCAGTCAGACCAGGAACCTTTTTGCTCTGCAAGTAGCCTCAACTACCCTTAGCCTTTTCCTCTGACTAAATCATCTAAGTCTATATCACATTGATATAGACTGTCCACAACTCTGTTCTACTTGGAGGTAACAGTCTCTATGACCTATGTGGAAATCTCTTTCATGCCTTTTCTATTACAAAATAGAAGACTGATATACAAAAAAAGTCACTAGGTCTGGAAGGCTTTCAAATGTAGGAAACAGTATATGAAACAGTGGTTAAAGAGACTGTATATGAAATAAATCTGAATTTCCAGTTGCCCACCCGCAAACAAATACTAAAAATTTCTAAGTACTAGGTTCTCTACTAAAGTATTGTGGATTCAGCAGTGGACAGAAAGACATGCTCCATGATTTCAGGATTCTGGTACCTTGTGCCCAAACTAATCCCATTATAGTGACATCGACGTGGCTATGGGATTTGCTTTGGCCAACAAAGGTTAGTGAAAAGTTAGTGCTTCTTCCAAACAAGTTTTAAGAGGCACAGTATGGTTCTATAATTGCTGTTTTCCCTCTCCCTTAAGAATCCCATGACCCAGATAGAGGCTGTTCCTTTTGCCTAGATCCCAGAGCCAGCAGAGCTGAACCAAAAGAGCTGTCTACCTGAACTGTAGACAGTAGATATTAAGTAAGAAATGAACATTTGCAAAGTTTGGGGTTGTTTGTTATCACAGCATTACCTAGCCTAAACTAACTGAAATATCTCCCCTATGAAAGCTTTAAAGATTATTTCAGGGAGTACCTTTGAAGAAGAGACATCATAACATGAGTATGTGAAGAACTAGAGAAAGAGAGACCGGTTTAGGAGGAAAAATAGTATGATCTCAATTTTTGAAAAGTTTGAGAATAAACTTATGCTGTCTTGTAACCAAACAGAAATATGAAGATAAAGCACAGGTGAGACAGTGACAAAGAAAATGGATTCATTATAATAGGTGATGGGTAAAATCGCTGAAGTTCACAAACTGTTCAAGGGTGTGAATACTGACATAGAAAAAAAGAGTATGCGACACTAGTCCTATGGACCCTTACAGTCCAAAGAAAAGAAAAAAGTAAGAGAAAAGTCCACAAGAGACATAAGAGGCAGGAGGACTGCAGGATATTGTGGTGCTGAGCAAGACAAAGGACACAACTTCAAGAAATGCAAGTGGGATCCAAGTATTCAATATCAAGACTAATCTGAACAAGGTCATTTTGACATTTTCCTCGGAACCCGTTAAACATATTAACACAGAGAAGGAAGATAATATGACAAGAGAAAAATAAAAACAAAATCTAGTTAGATTGACTAACTGAGGCCAAATCAAACACAAAGGACCAGACTGAAACAGATGAATCCACACTTAATTAGATGGAGCTCAAACTAGATGAAATCAGATCAAAACACATCAAAGAAGATGAAAATGAAAAAAGTAAACCTGATTAAGCCATATCAGGGAAATAGCTATGCCATTTAAGGAAACACCTGAAGAAACTCCTGCCTAAAACTAGTTTGTGTCTCCAAAAATGTGATTTTTCTCTACCTGCTTTATCTAGAACTACAGGAGTATCTAGAACCACACTATCCAATATGGTAGCCACTAGCTGTATGCTTCCTGAGCACTTCAAATGTGGCTGGTCTGAATGAAAATGTGTTCTAAGTATAAAATAACAACCAGATTTTGAACACTTAGTACAAAAATAAAGCGTAAAATATCTAATTAATTTTTATACTGATTATATGTTGACATGAAAATATTTTGATATATTGGGTTAAATAAGATATTAAAATTAATTTCACCCATTTACTTCTACAGTTTTAAATGTGGTTACTAGGAAATTTAAAATTACTCACATGGCTCACATTATATTTCAACTGGACAGCACTGATTTAGAACAAAGGGTGGGAAAACTATGGCCCACAAGCTAAATCTGGCTGTCTATTTCTGCACAGTCTACAAGCTAAGAATGACTTTTAAATTTTTAAATAGTTGGAAAAAAATCAAAAGAATAATATTTCATGATACATAAAAATTACATGAAATCCAAAATTCAGTGTCCACAAAAGTCTTACTAGAACACAGCTATGCTCATTCATTTACCTGTTGTCTATGGCTACTTTAGCCCTACAAGGGCAGAGTTGAGAGTGGTTACAGAAACCATATCACCCACAAAACCTAAAATAGTTACTTTCTGGCCCTTTACAGAAAAAGTTGGCCAACCCCTGATCCAGAGAAATATCACAATCAAAAGTATTTATCAACCTAGATTTAAAGAATCAATGTCAGTTTTTACATAAATGAAAAAAATATGGCTTATGAAACTCAAAAGCCATACAAACTTTGATATAATGTTAACTTCTGTCTTAGAAGGCATTTCTCACTACTCTCCCCTAGCATACTGTGCCTCCACTGCTGTTCCTTATATCCAGCAGGCACCCCAATTCCTTAGGGCCTTAGCACTGACCAGGCCCTCCACCTGAAATGCTCTTATCCTAGATACCTAGAGTTCTAACTCCCTTTGGTCAAATGTTACCTTCTTGGTGATACCAAATACCCAATTTCAAAATTCAGCCAGCCACCCTCTCACACTCAATACTCCTTTATCCGGTTCTATTTTATTATTATTTTTTACTATGTAGTGCTTAGCACCTTCTAATATACCATATTATAATATCCCTATATATGTAATAACCAAAAATGGAGTATAACCTTTAAAAATTGTGAATCATGGGCTTCCCTGGTGGCGCAGTGGTTGAGAGTTCACCTGCTGATGCAGGGGACACGGGTTCGTGCCCCGGTCCGGGAAGATCCCACATGCCGCGGAGTGGCGGGGCCCGTCAGCCATGGCCGTTGAGCCTGCGCGTCTGGAGCCTGTGCTCCGCAACAGGAGAGGCCCCAACAGTGAGAGGCCCGCGTACTGCAAAAAAAAAAAAAAAAGAAAATTGTGAATCACTACATTGTACACCTGAAACTTATGTAATATTGTAAATCAACTATACCTCAATAAAAAAGAAAATTAAACAATGCAAAATTTTTTAAATAATAATAATGTCCCTGAATATGAAGCTTTTTCTTAGCTGTCTCCCTACAGTAGAAAGTAAGTCCCCATGGGCAGAGATTACCATTTCATTCACTAACATGTTCTAAGTGTCTAGAACATTTTCTGCCATATGGGAGGTGGTCAGTAAATCTCCACCGAATTAATGAAGGAAAGAACACTGCCTCACCAACGAGAGCAGATTCCTATAATTCTCCAGCAACACTTCTCTGTATAGGTCCCTCTGCTCAGAGCTCAGTCTCTTCCATTCTGCCTCTGTGAAGACCACAGCCACATCCCTGAATGTAACTGGTACCTATAAACAAGCAATAAATTAAGGGACATACAGCAAGTCCTCACCAGTCCTCCCACTATGAGGAACATAGCTGGTGGCCCTGGAGAGTCTGGATATGCAAGAAGTTGATCTAATTCTTTTCAGAGTACATGGTTCTCTGTATCAAGTTCTTCTGGGCATTATTACTATGGCTTTGTGTTAAAATCTGATGAGCACATAACTGATGCATAAAACTCATTCCTGGCCCTCGGACGCTTTTGATTTCTTTGGAGAAATGATTTGTGAATCAATTTGAAAACCTAAAGCACTGCTCAATGACCCTGAGGAATGGAGGAATTCTGAGATGAAGAGTAGAGCATGGGCTGGAGAAGAAAAAAAGCATCATGTACACAAGGCTTGGGCTGGGCATTAGGGAATGGAGACGATTTAGAGGAAAAAATGAAAGAAAACTTCAACCATAGAGAAAAGCAGGAGTGAACAGATGGAGCCCGGAATAAGTATTTTTGAAGAGTTCAGGTTATACTAAATGGGATCTGCAAAATCTGTCTTTGCCTGGTATTTTAACAACCTTTTTAAAATAAAGCCCTTAATGCTTCACTCAGCACGTAGAGCAGTACAGGTGAACCTCATTTTACTGCACTTTGCTTTATTGCCCTTCATAGACATCAAGTTTTTTACAGTTGAAGGTTCATGGCAACCCCGCGTCAAACAAGTCTATTGGCGCCATTTTTCCAACAGCATTTGCTCACCACGTGTCTGTGTCAGATTTTGGTAATTCTCACATTTCAAATGTTTTTATTATTATTATATTTGTTACAGTGATGAATGATCTTTGATGTTACTTCTGCAACTTGCTGAAGGCTCAGAGGATGGTTAGCATTTTTTAGCAGTAAAGTTTTTTTAAAGATTTTTTTGATGTGGACCATTTTTAAAGTCTTTATTGAACTTGTTACAATAGTGCTTCTGTTTTATGTTTTTGGTTTTTTGGCTGTGAGGCATGTGGGATCTTAGCTCCCTGACCAGGGATCGAACCCGTACCCCCTGCACTGGAAGGCGAAGTCTTAACCACTGGACCTCCAGGGTCCAATAAAGTATTTTTTAATTAAGGTATGTATATTGTTTTTTCACACATAATGCTATTGAACACATAATAGACTACAGCATAGTGTAAACATAACTTTTATGTGCACTGAGAAACGAAAAATTTCATGTGTTCTCATTTTACTATGATATTCACTGTACCATGGTGATCTGGAACCAAACCTACAATATCTCCAAGTTCTGCCTTTACTTCAATAAGCTTCCTGGAATGAAAGCAGGGCATTTAGCTCACTTTGCTTCCTAGCCGCAACCCCACTGGACATTCCCTAGGAGTATAACTTTGTGTCCACAGTGTATCAATGAATGAACAACTCATAACCAATAGGGGAAGATGAATTTACAATCCAGTGAGACTATAATTTAACTCATAGAACTGAAAAGTTGTTTTCATTTTACAGACCAGGAAAATCTATTTAGGCTTTCTCTCATTCTTAAATTCATATATTCTTTCTTTCCCTTTCCCTCCTTCTCCCTCCCCTTATCTATATAATTTTTCTTTGAATATTGGACATTTTAGGTAAAATATTGTAGCAACTCTGGATACCAACCCTGCCCTCTTCCTAGGCTGTTGTTGTGGTTGTCTGCTTGTTCATTTGTTTTGAGACCTGTCTGGATTAGTTCGATGAAGGTTATTTCCCCTGAAGCAGTGGCTCCTCAGAGGGTGCAGCCTTGAGCAAACACACAGTCACCCAGACCTTCCCCCTCCTGACAGAGGGTCCTCTTTGTGTCTCTCCTTGACTTCCCCGTTAAGCTTCCAGCAGGTCTGCCTCTATTGGTATCACACCCGGCTGTTAGCCTCCACTATTGGTTGCTGATTGCTCTACTGTTTTCAACAATGTCCTGGAGTATAAATGGCTCCATAGTCTGATCCAATTAAAGTCAGATCCTTTTGCAGGGGTAATTTTGAGGCCAGTATTTGAGACTTACTCTGACCCGTAGGAGAGCTCCTCTCAGCAATCTCTTTCCCTGCTTTCTCTATTAAACTTCCAGCTGACCTGCCATTTCCCTTGCTGCTATCACAGGCTTCGCAGTTTCCTCTTAATAGCTCACCACCAAAATCTCCACTGTTTTCAACAACACCCTAAGACTTCAACTTCCCTACTCAGTTCCACACAAAGCCAGTCCCCTTAGGGAGTGCTGTAGAGCTCTCTGTTCCTATGGCCTGCCTCCCACCAGGGCAGGACCTCTGCACCACTACTCAGAGGTGGCACAGGACTGGCAGACCACTTCGCTCAGTGTGACACTCCTGCTCTAACAGCGGGGCACTGGGCAGGGGTGGCAGCTCCTTTTCTTCTCAGCATGCTTCGCGTAGCACAGGATCTCTGTCTGCCCTATGAGCAAGATGGGGAGAAGGCAATAAGGTCCCTCCTGATTCTTGACCACCTGTGCCTGAGACAGAGCTTCCATCCTACAAACAGGGTCTAGTGGTGACAGAAAATGTCAGACTTCTTGGCCATGCTTGCCTGCCACACTGAGCTGGGGGGAATAAGAATTGCTGGTGGCTTGCCCCTCCCAGGGAAAAAGACTGGGAACTGGGGGAAGAAAGTCCCATCTTCTTAGCTGTACCCATTTGGAGTACAGCTTCCATTACACTAAGTGGAAGGGTGACCAGGAGGGAGCAGGTTGTGGGACAAATGCTACAGACTTGCTGATTTAGTAGATTTTCTTGAGTAAGTGTTTCGCTACTTGCCACATGTCCTTAAGAGCAATTTTGAGAGACTTTAAATAAATGTAACTCCAACTCACCAGTATTTTGGACTTTTCCCTTCTTTTCTTGAAGCCAGTCAGTCTTGTGAGAAGGCAAACCTAGAGAAGGAAAAAGAAGCTATGAGAAACTGGGGCTCCCATGGTGCTGCCAGAGCCACTCCTCCGTGCCTTGTGAAGAGGAAGTTGCCCCTTTCCTCAGCTGTGATCACAAGGCATTCGCAGTAAACCTGGAGCCCTGCTCCCCCTCTTCACCTCTCTGGACCCTCAACAGCTCTCACCTTTTGCCTTGTGATTCTGAGTCGGTGTCTTCACAGTTTCCGTAACTTCCCTGTTCTCCAAAGGCAACATCTCCTCCCAGTCCTGCTCTCTCCAGGCAGAAGGATCAGGCAACATCATGGAGCTCAGTGTTCGCCTTGAAATTCTGCCAGGAGGCCCTGGTAGAAATGATTTCATCTCAAGATCAATTTCTGCTGCCTGGTGTGATTACTCCAAAACTTACTTATAAAAGCCCAACTTGTTGCCATGCAGCCAGGACCTGTGGGACAGAGAAGCAATTTGACATTGCTGGGACCCTTACTGTGGGCCCTATGCCTGTGCCTCTTCAGCAGGGATCCTGTCCTCTCACACAATACACGTAGAGTCTCAGTCCACAAGGTTTCTTGCATTTTTTTTTATCTCATTCCTTTCTAGCCTGTAGGCCCTTTGTGGTAGATATCATCATCATTCCCAATTATTTGTTTCTCTCTATAATTCTCTGCCCCTGACATCAGGCTTGGTCTCATGACTTGCCCTGGACAAGGAAATGTGACTGAAAGTGACAGTGCCACTTGTAAGCACTGCATTATTCCACCATCTCCCATGTTCTGAGAACAGAGGAAAGGTAAACCTACTCTAAAAGAAAAAAAAAAACAAGGAGGTACTTCCCTGGCAGTCCAGTAGTTAAGACTCCACACTTCCACTGCAGGGGGCGCATGTTCAATCCCTGGTGGGGGAACTAAGATCTCGCGAGCCACGAGGCATGGCCAAAAAAAACAGACATAAAATCCAAAAGCCAGTAAGGAAGTGGTGGGTATATTTTATTAGACATCAATTAAAAGGTTCAGTTTAACAAGGACCCCTTTAGGAAAGGTGGGGAGTGGGGAGCAGGGTTTAATATGTGTGTTTAATCTTTGATTGTCTTTTCATAAAAAATACTGCCGGATAAACAACAAGATCCTACTGTATAGCATGGGAACTATATTCAAAATCCTGTGATAAACCATAATGGAAAAGAATATGAAAAAGAACAGATATATGTATAACTGAATCACTTTGCTGTACAGCAGAAATTAACACAACATTGTAAATCAACTGGACTTCAAAAAAAATTTTTTTTAGGGCTTCCCTGGTGGCGCAGTGGTTGAGAATCTGCCTGCCAATGCAGGGGACACGGGTTCGAGCCCTGGTCTGGGAGGATCCCACATGCCGCGGAGCAACTAAGCCCGTGCACCACAGCTACTGAGCCTGCGCGTCTGGAGCCTGTGTTCTGCAACAAGAGAAGGCCGCAACAGTGAGAGGCCCGCGCATCGTGATGAAGAGTGGCCCCCACTCGCCGCAACTAGAGAAAGCCCTAGCACAGAAACGAAGACCCAACACAGCCAAAAATAAATAAATAAATAAATAAATTTATTAAAAAAAAAAAAAATTTTAATACTGGAGGTATACATAGAAAAATAATAAAACTGATCATCTATGGGAAATAAACCTATCTGTTTGCAGTCATGACTATCCTAGAATCCAAAAGTCCAAATAAAAACTAGAAGCTGTAGCAGCTCATACAACTCAATATCAAAAGTCACAGCTCATACAACTCAATATCAAAAAAAACAACTCAATTAAAAAATGGGGGGACTTCCCCGGTGACGCAGTTGTTAAGAGTCCGCCTGCCAATGCAGTGGACACGGGTTCAAGCCTTGGTCCGGGAAGATCCCACATGCCAGGGAGCAACTAAGCCCGCGAGCCACAACTACTGAGCCTGTGTGCCACAACTACAGAAGCCCGTGCGCCTAGAGCCCGTGCTCTGCAAAAAGAGAAGCCACCGCAATGAGAAGCCCACACACCGCAATGAAGAGTAGCCCTCGCTCTCCACAACTAGAAAAAGCCCACACGCAGCAACGAAGACCCAACACAGCCAAAATTTAATTAATTAATTTTAAAAAAGAAAAAAGGGCAGAAATCTGCAGAGACATGGATGGACCGAGAGACTGTCACACAGAGTGAAGTCAGAAAGAGAAAAACAAATATCGTATAATATCACTTATATGTGGACTGTAGAAAAATGATAGAGATGAACTTATTTGCAAAGCAGAAATAGAGTCAAAGATGTAGAGAACAAACTTACGGTTACCAATGGGGGAAGAGAAGGTAGGTTGAATTGGGAGATTGAGATTGACAAGTATGGACTACTATGTATAAAATAGATCACTAATGAGAGCCTGCTGTATAGCACAGGGAACTCTACTAAATGCTCTGTGGTGACCTAGATGGGAGGGAAATCTGAAAAAGAGTGGATATATGTATACGTGTAACTGATTCACTTTGCTGTACAGCAGAAACTAACACAACATTGTAAAGCAACTATACTCTGATAAAAATTCATTTTAAAAAAAGGGAAGATGTTTAGTGAAGACTGATACACAGTATGGCACCTAGAGGCCTCAAATTTTCCGTATACACAGAACATGGACTGGATAAGAAGCATTGCCACCAATGAATATACAATTCTGCTTTCCAACTTTCTACCAACACTAGGAATTATCTAACTTTTTAATCTTTGCTAATCGAATACATTTAAAATATCCATTTTTTGGAAGATAAAATAAAATTTAAAAATAAAAATAAAAAATGAGAAGATGTGAATAGACATTTTTCCAAAGAGGACATGAAAAGATGCTCAACATCACTAACCATCAGAGAAATGCAAATTAAAACTACAGTGAGATATCACCTCACACCTGTCAGGATGGCCATCATCAAAAAAAACACAAATAACAAATGTTGGTGAGAACTCTTGGTAGGAATGTAAATTGGTGCGCCCACTGTGGAAAACAGCATGGAGGTTCCTCAAAAAACTAAAAATAGAAGTACTATATGACCCAGCAATTCCACTCTGGGTATATACCTAAAGAAAACAAAGACACTAATTTGAAAAGATACATGCACCCCAATGTTTACAGAAGCATTATTTACAACAACCAAGATATGGAAACAACCTAAATGTCCATCAACAGATGGACGGATAAAGAAGACGTGGTATACATGTACTACAATGGAATATTACTCAGCCATAAAAAGAATGAAATTTTGCCATTTGCAACAACATGGATGGACCTGGAGGGTACTATGCTTAACGAAATAAGTCAGAGAGAGAAAGTTTGTATCCAACATCTCCTCATTTCCCCTATCTCCAGCCCCTGGCAATCACCACTGTACTCTCTGCTTCCCTGAGTTCAGCTTTTTAAAATTCCACGTATAAGTAAGATCACACAGTATTTGTCTTTCTCTGTCTGACTTATTTTACTAAGCATAATACCCTGCAGGAAATATAGCCAATATTTTATAATAACTGTAATGGAGTATAATTTTTTAAAATTGTGGATAACTATGTTGTACACCTGAAACCTATATAATATTGTAAATCAACTATACCTCAATAAAAAAAAACTAGAAGTAGTAAGTTAATTTAAATTTAGCAAGGTGGCTGGACATGAGGGGTCAACATACAAACATCAATTGCATTTTTAAATACTAGTCAGAAACAACTGGAGAGTTACATCTTAAAAACATTTCCAAAAATATCAAGAACATAAAATGTATAGGAATGAATTTGAAGAGATGTGCAAACATTCTACACTGAGAACTACAAAATGTTACTTTGAGAAATTAAAGACCTAAATAAATAGAGAGATATACCAAGTTTGTGGGCTGGAAAACTCAGTACTCTTGAGATGTCGATTCTAACCAAACTGATCTATGGATTCAATGCAATTCCAATCAAAATCCCACAAGACTTATTTTTGTTGAAAAAAATCTAGCTGATTCAAAAAAATATTTGGAAATGAAAAGGACCTTGAATAGCTAAAATAACCCTGTAAAAGAAGACTTATGATAAATGGTTTCAAGACTTAGTATAGGGACTTCCCTGGTGGCGCAGTAGTTAAGAATCCACCTGCCAATGCAAGGGACAGGGGTTTGATCCCTGGTCCGGGAAGATCCCACATGCCCCGGAGCAACTAAGCCCATGCGCCACAACTTCTGAGCCTGTGCTCTAGAGCCCACGAGCCACAACTGCTGAGCCCGCGTGCCACAACTACTGAAGCCCACGCACCCTAGAGCCTGTGCGCCACAGCTACTGAAGGCCATGTGCCTAGAGCCCATGCTCCGCAACAGGAGAAGCCACTGCAATGAGAAGCCCCCACACCACAACAAAGGGTAGTCCCTGCTCACTGCAAACTAGAGAAAGCCCGTGCGCAGCAACACAGACCCAATGCAGCTAAAAATAAATTTAAAAAAAATTTTTTAAAGAAATATAAAAAACCAGACTTAGTATAAAGCTGAAGTTATCAAGACAGTGTGATGTTGATTAAATTAAATTAACGGAACAGAAGAGACTGTCCAGAAATAAACCCACACTTACACAGTCAATGATTTTCAACAAAGGCACCAAAGCAATACAATGGTAAAAGGAGTCGATTCAACAAATGGTGCTATAAACAAGTACTATGTCAAACTTCAAAACCTCAAACCATCCACAAAAAAAATACATCGAAATGGATCATAAACCTAAATGTAAAAGCTAAAACTTTAAGCTTCTAGGAAAAAAAATCATAGAATACCATCATGACTTTGGTGTAGGCAAAGAATTCTGAATCAGGACACAGATTCCAGTTGTTGGAGGTGATGGTTACATGGGAGTACATGTCTGTCAAAATCCATTGAAACATATACTTCAGACCTGTGTAGTTGGTTGTATGTAAATTATACCTCAGTTTTTTTAAAAAGGGTAAATTTAAGTCCTTCTCAGTTAAGGACACATAATGAAACATTTATAAGTGAAATGATATGATGTCTAGAGTTAGCTTTAAAATAATTCTGCAAAAAAAGGTGGGAGGCAGGGGTGGTATATGAAACAACCTTGAACATGAATTGATTATTGTTGATGCTGGACAATGGATTTATAGTTTCTATGTGAAAAGTTAACCACCAAAAAAAAAGGCATTAATTATGTAATTTTGTTATGTTTTTAACTTAGAAGAAAGCCCTCTGGCAGCAGTTACATGCTCCAAAGATGTGTTGTAGAAACTAACAGTGCAACTCTTATCCGTCACATGTAACAAAGAGAGGAATCATATGTGAGCATAGGTTTGTTCAAATAAGTCAGTGCTGAGGGAATAAAATATTACAGAGACTGTAAAGCCCAGTGCCTGGCACAGAACAACTCCCAATAAATGGTAGTTTTAATCATTTTTTATTTTACAACAGCTGACACAGTCTTGGGAATCCAGCAGCCAGGATGAAATGTTGCTAGGGCAAGGATGGTGGTAACCTGAATGAGAGCACTTGTCTGGGGTAATATTCCCTGTTAAAGGCCTTTGCCCTTAAATCAGCCCTGGTATCCTACAGAAACAAGCAGGTCCTCTGAGCCTCAAATGGGACACTGCAGGGCACAAAACGTCAGGATGAGCAAAGGAAATTTGCCCAAGGTCTGGAGAACAGAAGACACTGCAGAAACATGGAAGGTGAGTGGTATCCACCTGCAAGAAGTCCTCTCGTTCTCTATACAGTCCTCTCTGGGCAGGCAAGGATGTGAGAAGGTGAACCTGAGGATGAAACAGGCAGTGTGAGCTTCAGGACTGTCTCTTGGCCCCCAGATACCAAGCTAAAAATCCCCAAGCTTAAAATGAGGGGTGATCCTCTTCTTTAAAAAAAAAACAAAAAAAAAAAACAGCCTCAGATCTGTCAAAGAATGTAGACAGCTTCCTGGGGACAGAATCATGTGTGGGCATCAAAATACAGCCTGTCCTGATATGCAATTAAATAGGAAAATTATCCTTTGTTACTAACAATAATTAACACTTACTAAACTCTTACTATACACCACAGACAATTCCAGGCACTGTACAACTTTTGTCTCCCAAAGGCCCGGAGTTAGGTCTTCTGATAAACTGAGATGACAGAGCTAGAAAGTGCCTAGATTTGATCTCTAGCTGTGGAGTGCCATGGCCTTAGCCTGTTGGATGAGTTGTAATGTCAGTGATGGTCAACCCCTACCGGGTGTGACAGTTCTCAAAGCATATCCACAGACAAGTTGAGGGGATGTATATGAAACAGGATTGTCTGTGAATTAATGAAGGTTGAATCTGGTGATATGTCCATGTGAGTTTACTGTACTATTCTACTGCGCGGGTTTAAAACTTGACCTTACCCAAAAATTAAAGTCCTGATACCTGGGCTTCACCAGATCCCAGAAGTGATTTGGACAGCTGGCCAGCAGCCCTCAGAGGTCCCCACACTACCTAATCTGGGTAAGTCCCAAACTAGAGGTCTGAACCCCAACACATGAGGGAAAAGCATTCAAAGAGAGGGAGAATTAGCCGAACAAGCCACTTACATTACAACCAAATCTGGGATCTTTGTCATAGAGCAGAGTGGGCCCCGGGATGAGGACAAACCCTGGGACAAGAGATCCCAGAGAAGCAGACCTGCCTGCACTCAAAAAACTGCCTAGATGCAGGCCCCAGCGGTGCAGTGTACCATCACTGCAGGATGTCTGCCTCAGGCCCCAAACTTCCCCGTTTTCTAAAAACCCCAGGAACTCCAGAGCCAAGACACTCCACCACCCCTTACGGATATTTTGCCCACGTCGAACTCACCTCCACCCACCCTCAACAAGCCAACGCACAGCAGGGCCTGAGATGCTCTCTCCTCCACCCCACCTTCGCCCAATCACCACTGGGTCATATTCAGCCCCATCAAAAACAAAACTTGACATTCACGATCAGTCCTGGGTTCCCACAACCGTTCAGAGATGCGGGACCCACGTAAGAGCTCCCAGGCCAAACAACACCCAGGGACACATGGCCCAAGCCGCGCCCCCAGCCCCCATCACAGGGGATGTCTATTTGGCCCTGGCTGAACACACCCCTACACCCCAAATAAACGCCGGGGATGCGCACTGGAGCTGCCCCCTACTCGGAAATTGTTTGGCCCAGAATATACCCACCCTCTTTCCAAGAAAGAAATTTGAGTTCCAGGTCTCTCGCCCCAGCCGAGGAGTGAAGGTCCGCGTAACGCCCCGCAATTCAGGGATTCGCAGCTGGAGGAGTCACCCCATTTCCCCGCCACAAACGCGCACCTCGAGCCGCGCCCCCTCCTCCGAGCACGAATCCGCCCGAACCCGCCGGCCTGGGCCGCCGCACTCCCCCAGCAGCCGCACTCCTCCCCAGCTCCCAACCCTAAGCCCTGCCCGGCCTCTCCCCACCCTCCTGCAGCAGAGGAGGGACACCGTGGGGCCACGGACCCGGCAGGCCTCGCTCTCCAGAGAGGACCGGATCGCTCACCCCGCCCCCGGCCGCTCAACTACACCAGAACTACAGTTCCCAGAATCCTCGCGGACTCCCTTCCCGCTGGCCGTCCCGGGAGCCGCTTGTGGACCGCGCGGTTAATTTACCACGACAGTGGCTATGTAGTGACAGCCTACCCGTCTCTGTTTATAAAATACCCATACATAAACAGGTAGTGGTTCCCGAATGAAATCTCTGTTCCCTCTGCCTCTTCGCTTGAAAGACTCCCCAGAAGCCTCTGCGGCCGCTTCCGTGACGGCTTCCAGGTCCCCACCCTCGGCGCTCAGGGTCACCCGGCGAAGGCATATCCGGTTGGCTTGTGGAGGGTACGGTTTCGGGTTGCAGGCGTCTCCGGTGGGCTTTTCCTCTCGTGACCAGGCTAAATTCCCTGGGCTTAGGCTCTAAAATATGCATATGCCACCTTCCGCGAGCACCATCCAAATTTGTGCTGTCCGTTCACCCCTGTGTGCATTGCCATTTTACTTGTGGGGGGCGGGGGGGTTGGCGATTGGAAAACGGACTGCGGAGGTAAAGCGGACTCCCAAAGCCTCTGTTGATCCCTTACACTCAACTCCGGCGCTCTCCTTGCCGTGTAGTCACTTTCCCCTCGTCCAGGTCCTCAGGGTTAGTGACAAGCTCACATCCAGTTCCTAGAGGATGGAAGTGATCTCGGGTGGCCTCGGCCTGTGGTGGTTCGAAGCAGCATCTCAGTTCCCAGATCAGAGATTGAAGCCGCGCGCTGTGGCATTGAGAGCACGGAATCCTAACTGCTAGACCACGATGGCCAGTGGCTAGTGACAAGGCCCTGGATCGTCTGCTTTGTTGAAATGGATTTCAGCAAAGAGATGGAAAGTAGTGAAACAAGTAAAGTGTTTATTAGGATGAAAAAAAGTACATGTGGATAGACACACAAGGGTGGGCTCAGAGAAAGAGTAGCACCTTTGGGGTAGTTTAAATCACTTACGTGGGGCATTTCTTCTAGGTTTCCTCTGGCCCATCGTCTTGCTTTGCCTGGCTCTGAGTCCACAATTGATCTGACTCAAGGCCCCCCACTTTGGGCAGTTGTGTGTCTTTTAGCCAAAATAGATTACAGCACTAGGGTTTCTGGAAAGAAGAACATATTATGGCCTGGCACCCCCTCCATTCTCTGACTGCTGAGGAACCTTTCTGTGCATGTGTAGTTTGGGAGGTCTCCTTGACCTCAAGAATGAGAAATATGTGTTCTCTTTATCTTTTATCCAAGCAGGACTCAGCTTCTCCTTGCTTCTGCCATTATCTTTATCTTGGCGTGTCTGTCCACAGGGGAAGGATTCCAGCTGCTCAGCCTGGGACCCATCTATCGCCTGCCTCAGAAGCCTCACTCAGGCTGGAGTCTGGCTCTTTGGCTTTTTACCAAAGATCCTGGTTAAGGGCTAAGCTGGTACCTTCAACTGGCAACACGCCAATTGGGATTCAGCAAAGCAGACCAAGTTCAATTCATAGGAAGAGCGTTTAAATTGTAATGGTAACTGAAAATTAGCTTTCACTGTTACCATTTCCTTGAGAAACATATTTGTAAATCATGTGCCCCTTTGATACGTATGTAAATCTTTTTAAAGGCTAAGAAGTATGTTGTTTTTCTTAAAGGCCTGGCAGCCATCCCTGAAATAAACCATTAAGGAAGATATTGCCCTATCTTCCCATCATGTGGGAATTTAGCTTCAATGCCTAGCTCAGAAGTATAACTACCTCCTTGTCATAGAGTTAGAAGTTGTTTTTTTTTTTCTTTAAAATAAGAGTAATTAGTGTTCTCAGAGGGACAGCAGTGAGCAATGTCTTGAAGCAGGATCTTATTTCCCTGCCCAGGAATTGAACCTGAGTAGCCTGGATGAAAACCTGGAGTCCTAGCTGCTAGTCCACCAGGGGCTAGAGGCTAGAAGCAAAGTTGCCCTGGCTCTTGACCCATTGTAACAAGAATGTTTCAAGGAGGCAAAAACTGTAAAAACAGGTACAAAGTTTAATATTAGAAGCACAGCACAGGACTTCCCTGGTGGCACAGTGGTTAAGAATCCGTCTGCCAATGCAGGGGACACGGGTTCGAGCCCTGGTCTGGGAAGATCCCAGATGCCGGGGAGCAACTAATCGTGTGCACCACACTACTGAGCCTGCGTGCTAGAGCCCTCGAGCCACAACTACTGAGCCCACGTGCCACAACTACTGAAGTTCATGCACCTAGAGCCCACGCACCGCAACGAAGAGTAGCCCCCGCTCACCACAACTAGAGAAAGCCCGCACGAAGCAACGAAGACCCAACACAGCCAAAAGTAAATAAATAAATTTATTTAAAAAAAAAAAGAAGCACAACACATGGGAGAGCTCACAGAAAACAGTTTATTGAAGACAGAAGCAAGGCAGAATAGTTTATTTAAGACAGAAGCAAGGCAGAAATACACACCCGAAGAGAAAGGGTGTAGGCATCCTCCCTAATGAGGAGGAGTACAGTAAAGAGGTGGTTAAATCATTTATACAGGGCAGTTCTTCTGGGTCTTTGTTTTCCTCTGGCCAATTATCTTGCTTCTTTTCCCACATCTTACCTGCCCTAGGACCTTCCCTAAATATGTGTGTGCCTCCTTTTGCCAAGATGGATTACAGCACAAAGGCTAGTGGGAGGTCTGACAACACCTATTATGGGATGACACCCCCTCCATTTTTGACCCCAAGGAGCCTTCCTGCACATGTACAGTTGGTGAGGTTTCCTTGACCTCAGAGTGGTTGTCTTATCTCTTTACTCTAGCAGAGCTCAGCTCCTGCCACTAACTTTGTCCTTGGAGTGTCTAGGGAAAACAAAGCTACAATTTACTCCACTTAAAAATTCCAGCTGCTCAACCCAGGGATCCATCTATCTCCTACCTCATCAGCACAGGTGGCTACCCCCAATTACCAGGTGAATTTAGTATGAACTGTGAAAAAAATGTACAGTAAACAAAGTTGTCAAATCCTCTTATAAGAGGACAAGTTACCATTAACCATGAGAACATGTTTGTAATGGGTTGTATCCACTCAACTATATAAAAATTGGGATTTCTCTCTTTGCAATCTCAGAAGATTACCTATGATGCATTTCACAGTCTGGTTTAACACTTATTCAATAATCAAACTGTTTTCTTTCTTTTCTACATTTGCGGAGAGAACTATCTGGGTTGGCAGGCAATTTTATTCTTAATTTTCTCCAACACCATCTCTTCTTCCACCCTCTCATTTCTCTTCACCTTCCAGACATTATTATTAAACTCAGGGCCAGGGCTTACCACTCGAAAATCAATACCCTAGAGGCAAGTGTTTGTAGAAACAGAAAACATTGCTTTTAATCAGAAAACTGGCAATGTGGGGAGAAGGTGGACTCAACCCAAAACCACCTCCAAAGATTCTGCTTGGCCGTGAAAGTTTTCCAAGGGAAAAGGGGAAATAATCTCAGTTAATCATTGAGATAGGGGATCAAACTGTCACCATCTCCCACTACATGCAGACTTGTCAACTCCTCGTGATCTTTCTTTAGATGATATCTTGTTCAAACAGTTTGTTTGCAAGATTGCTGAAGGGGAAGCTAGGGAAGAGATCTGGTCATCTGTTAATTACTTATTCTTCATTTCTACTTCTTTGATCTATGGAAAGAACCAACAGTTTAGGCAAGGCGTTTTGTGATCAAAAGATTTGAAAGGTGTGCTTGGGCCAGAGGTGAGTAGAACATGCGGTGCCTGGTTTAAGGTTACTTACAATATAACTTTGCTAAAGTGACAAGACACAAAGGGCAGAGAGCCATGGTCCGGGAAGATCCGACATGCTGCGGAGCAGCTGGGCCCGTGAGCCATGGCCGCTGAGCCTGCGTGTCCGGAGCCTGTGCTCTGCAACGGGAGAGACCACAACAGTGAGAGGCCCATGTACCGCAAAAAAAAAAAAGCAAAGGTCTTTTTCTCCGCCCCATTCTGTGCATGATCAACTTGACAGTCTAGTTTATCAGATGAGAGGCATCGTGCCAGGAGGATTGAACTCTAGAAACAACATGGCAGGCGGCATTCAAAAACTTGGGGGAGGGGTCAGGGCACAAGCAGCCAAGGAACTTCAAGCTGTTAAGTTGTCCCTGTTTGGGATTTTCTGCCCAGGGCTCTGCTACAACCACACCTGGTTATCCGCAAGCTGCTGATGACAGGCGATTGCACACCATGTCCTGGGTTTAATGCTGCTCTGGGGGATGCAGGAGAAGCCACCCCGCTCCCAGAGCCGCATGGCCCCGAGGGAGCACAGCACAGGCCAGAGGTGGGCAGCAGTGGAGCGCATTTGACCTCTCTGCCGCTGTGGTAAAGAGCACTGCAGCAGGTGCATCAAGGAGCAGAGGAAAGGGCCCCCGGTCTGTGCTCTGCTAAAAGCGGGGCTGTGAGCGAGGGGACCCCTCTGAACTCTTCAGGGCTTCGGGGTGTTCCTGTTATAGCCACATTACTCCCTCTATCCCCAAAGCACCCTTGTAGGACTCGTAGCAGAATTACCTCCACCAAACAGATGAAGAAATGGAGTATCCTGTTTATGTCCTATATATATATAATGGGGACTGAAGAGGGATTTGTCACCTGTCTGATTCAGGTGACATCTGTAAATGGCTTGCTTGTGAGGAGCATTCCAGTTATTAATTATCCTTATCCCCTACGGGAAGAAGTAACAGGGCCTCGGAGTCCTGGCTCCCAGCTCTCTGCCTGACTGATTCCTGGGGTGGAGGGGAAAGAAGCAGGCGCATAAAGCCCATGGCCCCATACACCACCTGGCTGCAGTATTCTTTGTGGGCCATGGGTCATGCCCAGCCAGGTCTCTTGATCTGCTCGGCTTCTATCTGGCCAGAATCATCCTCTCCCTAGGAGTAGCGCTCCCTGAGGTCCCAAATACCTGGGTGTGGGTCTCCCTTCCTGACAAAGAGCCCAGAATGGCAGACACAACACAGCAGATCTTTGCGAACACTTTCAGGGCTCTGCGCTACCCTCAGTGCTGATCTAGGAAAGTTGAGGAACCAAGAGCCTGCCCAAAGGAGCCTTAGAATCAGCCTGTTCTTAATACATGCCCCCGAGCTTGCAGGGAAACATGGCTGCCGTCCAGATCTCTATGGTCCCGCTGCTGCCCTGCACCACAAACTTCCCTCAGGGAACTCTTTGGTGCACCTTAGTAGCTGGAAGGTAAGCACCCGGCCACCGGCCAGCTCACCTTATCCAGGGAAGGCGTTCCCTCCTGTCACTGGATCCTCTCCATTGTGCTGGTTTACAACATCCTGTGAGGGACACTGGATGTTTGTAAGCAGATATCCATAGCTAATTATATAGAGGTATTTTTTTAATTGGGGAGCTAAATTAACAAGGTGATCCAAGAAGTTTCCCCATTAATGAGGGGTTTTGAGACAAAAGGACCATCAGATTTGGATGCCTGTGACTTTTGTTGAAATCGCACATCATTTTGTTGTTGTTGTTGTGTTGGATTTTAGGATTTTATTTTCTCAGATAGAGCCACACCCATGAAAGAGAATTACTACAGAGCTTACCACCCTTAACCTTAGCAATAGAAATATTCACCATTGTGATAAAATACCACTCCAATATTATTACTCTTCAGAGCAATGTTTATGTTGAGTTGAATGTCTGATAAATGTAACTCAGGTATTAATTAGCTAGATCCTGTGTTGAGCAGAATGAAAAAAAAGAAAAAGAATATTTTATGAAAAGTTAAAAGATGTGTTTTTGCACCCCCTGATTTGGTCTCACTGTCCTCAAAGTAGGTTGTTTTTCTTAAAACTTGCAAATATGTGAAATCAAGAGATTTAACCTTATAGTCATGGTGAAATCACCACAAAGAAAAGGCAACTCTTGAGGCGAAACTCAAGGGCAAAAGAGAGAAGGAATCCTTCCCGAGGCTCGAAGGATCTCCTCAGACACCAGCCCCCATGTGATGATTCAGGGTGCAGTTCCTTCCCATGGACGGAGTGCTGACCTCTGCCTTGCTGCGTCTCCCCAGGTAAGGAGCAGAGCTCGTCTCCTTACAGCGCTTCTCGGGATGGTATCAGGTACACCACCTCCTCATCCTCTGAAGAAACCTGCCACCTAGGCCAGTGGAGTTGTGTGCCTGAGAGCTCGTGTACCCACCGTCCTGGAGAAGTGGCAAAGATGCAAGGAGAATATAAGCCAGAATCAGACATCTGGCAAAATGCTGACCATCCCACGTGGACTCGGAATCTCCACAGGAAAGGAGTATAAAGAATGTGGACACCAGTGTAACTATAATACCCAAGCCAGACACCTGGAAAGATCTGCCACAGCCATGGCTGCCCACCTGCCCTGCAACTACCAGAGGCCACCAGGCAGGATGCCTATTCTCTCCTGCTGGTGGCTGGAGTTGGATATTGTTTTCAGACACTGCATATCCAACGGCTGGATTTCCTTTTTTATTTTCCTCAAGGATGGCAAAACTTTTATTTATTTATTTATTTGCGGTACGCAGGCCTCTCACTGTTGTGGTCTCTCCCGTTGCAGAGCACAGGCTCCAGACACGCAGGCTCAGCGGCCATGACTCACGGGCCCAGCTGCTCCGCGGCATGTGGGATCTTCTCAGACCGGGGCACGAACTTGCATCCCCCGCATCGGCAGGCGGACTCTCAACCACTGCGCCACCAGGGAAGCCCAGCAAAACTTTTAGAATTAAGTGACTCGGCGTCAGAGGTTATATGACTCACCTGCTTCTAACCCTCTGTTTGAGAGCCTCGTGCCCTTGATCAAAGCCCTTCAGGGTGCTGTATCCTTGAAATACGATTGCCAGTCTCCTCCACAGTCTGCCCAGCCTGCCCATCAGCCTCACTCTCTTCCTGGCCTCACCTCACACTTACCCAGCAACACCACCAAAGGACACGTGGCAGACTTCTTGCCCTGTCCTTGCTGTTACCTCAGCCCAAGATACCTTCCTCACGTTTAAAACTCAATTCAGCATGCTGCTTCCTGGGGGGTCCCCTGATCCCTCCCCACAAACAAGACGGGGTACCTCCTTTTTTCTAGCATTGTGGAGGGTCAAGGACTGCCTCACACTTGCGGGAACACAGGGGAGGGAAAGAGATTCAAGTCGCCAAGTGTGGCCAGTGCAATCAAAGAGTTGTGGCAAGTGGGTTGGGGGTGACACCGAGCAGGGCCTGTGGGGCTCCTGGGCACAAAGCCCTTCTGTGTCCCCCACTTCTTTGATTACAGGAAAGAGACTTCATTCAGCCTCCATGACCTTCCCTGAGTTCCAACGAGCAGATTCAAGCAGTTGTTAATTAGGGAAGGGAGGGGATGCGAGACCAGGGAGGAACAAACAGTCAAGAGAAACAACAGTGCAGCCTTGGGACAGGGTCCTGGTGCCCCATCAGGGGAGACACACAATATCTGTGAGCTGTTTCCCAGATACTGACACCCCCACCAGGTGAGAGATGTTAACGGTTAACAAAGGTGTGCTGCCCACATCCACGTAGACCCCAGACGGGTTGGAACCAGAAGGTTGGTGATGCTGACTCTCACTTACAGCACCACCAGCCAATCAGAATAATGTCCATGAGCTGATCACACCCTCTTTGGAACATTACTATAAAATTTCTCACTACCCTCTCCAAGTGGGGACATGTAGTTTTGAGGGGATTAGCCTGCTGTGGCCCCCTTTGCCTGGCAAAGCAATAAAGCTATTCTTTTCTTCTTCACCCAAAATTCTGTCTCCGAGATTTAATTTAGCATCAGGGTACAGAGGCTGGATTCAGCTTCAGAGACTGGTTTGGATGGATGCAAATGACCCAAACTTGTGGGTGTGACTGACCACCTGGGAAGGAGCACTCTGGGTGCTTCCGATGGTGAGCTTTCTGTATCTGTGAAGCTTTCAGAAATAGGCACCAGAATGAACTCTCCCCAAAGCCAGTGTGTGTGTGAGTGAAAAGAGCAGCTTAAAGAGGGATTGAGCTCCCCATCCCTGCAGGTATTGGACTCATGCCTGCAAGAACTCCACTGTCCTCTAGCAGGAGGAAGACAAGGAGAAATCAATATGGTGGGACATGAAGCCCATGCAGCAGAAGCAGCAGGAGGTGGACTGCAGGGACCCCGAGACTCCCTGGTGTGGCTCCACCTGCTCTAACAAGGTTCTCCCCTGCTTGGGAAGAATGCTACCCACAGCCTAAGAAACATCACTTCAAAGTGGAGACGCCACTCTGACTGGGCTCGGCTGCAGATTTTTGGAAGAGCTGTTCTTGGACTCTGGCTTGGGTGCTTCCCTGCTGACAGGTGAGCAGAGTTTCTTGGCTAACCTGGCACTGGCCTTGGGATCTTCCTATAACAAGGAAGAGATAAGCCCTCTTTGCACAGCTGCCAAGGGCACAGAGAGGCATGGATAGAGAACATGGAGTGAAGGGAGGTAAACAAGGCCCAGTAGGGCCCAGAGCATGAAGCAGGCATCTCCCATGTGTGGGCAGTGGGACGCGCTCTCCATCTACTGGAGTTCTCTGGCCTGTGCAGGCTCCTTTACCTGCCTTCATCCATTTATCCCTCACAAGTCCCAGAAGTGGTCTTCTTATCCCCATTTTCCAGATGAGGAAACAGAGGCTCAGGAAGGATAAATAACATGTGTAAGTGATCTTGGAGAGACAGCAATGAGCGGTGGCTTGAAGTGAGATCTTAGTCCCCTGCCCAGGAATTGGACCTGGGCAGCCTGGATGAAAACCAGGAATCCTAGCCACTAGTCCACCAGGGGCTAGAGGCTAGAAGCAAAATTCCCCTGGCCCTTGCCCCCACTGAAAAATGCATTTCTCAAGGAGGCAAAAACTGTAAAAACAGGTATAAAGTTTATTATTAGAGACACAGCACAAGTGGGAGAGCACACAGAGAAACTGTTTAGTTAAGACAGAAGCAAGGCAGAGATGCACACCTGCAGAGAAAGGGTGTGGGCGTCCTCCCTAATGAGGAGGAGTGCAGTAAAGAGGCGGTTAAGTCATTTATACAGGGCAGTTCTTCTGGGTCTTTGTTTACCTTTGGCCAATTATCTGGTTTCTGTTTCCACACCTGCCCTGCCCCAGGACCCTCCCCAACATGTGTGCACAACTTTTTTCCAAGATGGATTACAGCCTAGAGGCCTATGGGAGGGCCTTGGTATCATCTATTCTGGGGTGGTGTCCCCTCCTTTTTAACCCCTGAGGAGTCTTCCTGCACATGTGCAGTGTCTCCCTTGCCCCAAGGATGGGAAATTTGTGACCTCTTGATCCTTTACTCAAACAGGGTTCTGTTCCTGCCATGACTGTTATCTTAAAGTGTCCTCAGGAGACAAAACCTGGCTCTCTGCCCTGTTTCCCATCCAAGTACTAACCAGGCCCAACCCTGCTTAGCTTCCAAGATCAGACGAGATCGGATGCATTCAGGGTGGTATGGCCGTAGACTAAAAGTTATGTTTTATGCATCAGACATACTGAGGACTTCAAGCCCGGAGAAAGCATCTCAAGTAACCCTGAGAAAACTGCTCTGAGGAGGCGAAGGCAGAATATATAGGAGTTTTGCAACAAAGGTCAGGTAGTCTGAGCATTAAAAGATTATTGTTAATTAAAGAAAACCAGATATCTCAAGTTAAGGAATTTAGTGCTTTTCTATGTAGGGGAAGATGCAAGAGCCTGGGCTCACTGAAATCATTCCTTTGATATGCACCTCAGCTATCTGGGGCCAGTATCCTGTGTTTTCTCATCCCGAGTTCCCTCAGGCTCACTGTTGGGAGTGGCTGCAGTCTGATGGCTGCTAGAGGGCAGGTATTCTTTGTTTCTTTCCTGATTTCCCTCAGGACTCACGAGCTCAGCATTGGAGGGCTACAATCACTGATGACTGTGACATCCTTTGTTTATCGATATGGCAGGCAATATTTTATTTCTCAAAGTGGTGCTGGGAAAACTGGACAGCTACATGTAAAAGAATGAAATTAGAACTTTCTCTAACACCACATGCAAAAATAAACTCAAAATGGACTAAAGACCTAAATAAAAGACCAGAAACCATAAAACTCCTAGTGGAAAACATAGGCAGAACACTCTGACATAAATCATAGCAATATTTTTTTAGATCTGTCTCTTAAAGCAGAGGAAATAAGAAAAAAAACCCAACTCAACAAATGGGACCTAATTAAACTTAAAACCTTTTGCACAGCAAAGGAAACCATCAACAAAATGAAAGGACAAACTACAGATGGAAGAAAATATTTCCAAATGATATGACTGATAAGGGGTTAATATCCAAAATATATAAACTGCTCATACAACTCAACAACAACAACAAAATAAATAACTCGATTAAAAAATGGACAGAAGACCTGAACAGACATGTTTCCAAAGAGGACATGCAGATGGCCAACAGGCACATGAAAAGATGCTCAGCATCGCTAATCCTCAGGGAAATGCAAATCAAATCACCATGAGATATCACTTCACACCTGTCAAAATGGGTATCATCAAAAGAATACAAACAACAAATGTTGGCAAGCACGTGGAAAAAAGGAAACCCTCATACACTGTTGGTGAGAATGTTAATTGGTGCAGCCACTGTGGAAAACAGTATGGAGGTTTCTCAAAAAACTAAAAATAAAACTACCATATGACCCAGCAATTCCACTCCTGAGTATTTATCTTAAAGAAACAAAAACACGAATTCAAAAAGATACATGCACCCCAATGTCCATCACAGCATTATTTACAACTGCCAAGATATGAAAGTAACCTAAATGTCCAACAACAGATGAATGGATAAAGAAGATGTGGTATATATATATACAACGGAATACTACTCAGCCATAAAACAAATGAAATTTTGCAACTTGCAGCAACATGGATGGACTTGGAGGGATGCTAAGTGAAATAAGTTGAACAGAAATATATATAAGTCAGATATATGATATCACTTATATGTGGAATCTAAAAAACACAACAAATGTGAATATAACAGAAAAAGAAACAGACTCACAGATATAGAGAACAAATTAGTGGTTACCAGTGTGGAGAGGGAAGTGGGGAGGGGCAATATAAGGGTAGGGGATTAAGCAGTACAAACTATTGTATATAAAATGAGCTACAAGGAAATATTGTACAACACAGGGAATATAGCCAATATTTTACAATAACTATAAGTGGAGCATAACCTTTAAAACTGTGAATCAGTGTATTGTGCACCTGTAACATATAATATTGTACATCAACTATATTTTAAAAAAAGAAAAGAAAATGTCTGTGACTCCTACTAGGGACAAAATCACACATTTTTTGAGGGAAATGCTAAATTTCAGTTAAAGGCTAGAAAACATGAAGACATAATGTTTTCCCCCATTCCTGTTCACAGACCTACAAAATTCCATCCATGACACTCAGAGTGCCAGGGAACCCAGGTTAAGAACAGGGGACGCTGAGGGCTGTGATTACCTTTCAGAGGGTTCCTCTGAAAGTCTGGTCATGGTTTTCAATGCAGCCAAATCTGCCTTTTTTGAAGCCAGGCAGCAGTGGGAAGAGCTGGCGAGTGAGCAGGTATAGTGGGAGCAGGAACAGTTCATCAAAGTGGGCTCAGGACTCCTGCATCAGGATTCAGACCAGGACTCATGTGAATGCCCAGTGGTAGCCTGGGAATCTGCATTTTAAATAGAAACCCTGATGATAACTTTCACAAACATCCTAGAATTTCCCTGGTGCCTGTCCCAACCAGTGACTCAAGATAGAAGGAAAGAACCCTGGGATGATCCTCACACCTCCCCTGGCTGGAGTGCAAGTGGCATCATTGCCGGGACGTGAGCCAGCAGCTTCTGGCCCCTCCAGGGCCCCTCCGTGTGTAAGTGATGCCTGAAACACGAGGCCACACCGCCTCTTTGCCGGGAAACCTGAGCGGAGGAGTGTGCAGCTGGATTGAAGGGCTGGGAACTCACCGCCTCCTGCCCTGCCTCTCTCCCAAACTTCACCCGCCTCCACATTCAATCTCAAACAAGCCAAGGAGCACTGCCTGCCAGGAAAGGAGGCCGGCCACCATGAGGGCCTCAAAACACCCTGGGCCGAAGGTGTGCGTGGATGAGCGAGCCTTGTGAGCCAGCCTGGGGGCCAAGCGAGCCCTGCAGACCATGAGCTGCCAGCTAAGGGGCCTTGGGGAGGAAGGTGAGTTTGTCCTCATCTCTGCCCACTCCCAGGTTTCCTGGGCAGCAGGGGGTGGGGAAGCAGACAGTGCCTTCGAGGCACAGGGACTCAGGTTTGAGTGCAGGGCCTGCTACTGCTGGCTGAGCAACCTCAGTCTGGTTATCCAAGCTCTCCCTGCCTCATCTATGAAATGAAGGCAGCCATGGCCCCGTTGCAGGGCTGTTGGGGGGATTAAAAACGACCTGTCCTGTGCCTGCGTTAACACTGAGCGACAGAAGCCATCAGAACCTGCGGGGCTCTTTCAGCCGCCCCTGTCTTGGTTAGAGTCACCTTTCCTTAGCAATCCCTTCCACAGATTTCTCTGTCTGTCTCTCTGGGGTTGTGGAGATGTTCTGACCTCATGACTTTCCAGGGTGTCAAAGAAATGTCAGGACTGGGAACTCTGGAGCTTGTTGAGTTAAATAGCTGGAGCCTGGTTCCCTCCGAGGTGCCGTAAACCCTCTGAGGGTCCCCACAGTGAGATGGGGCAGTGCAGGGAAGGGGACTTTCCAGAGGTCAGTGGATCATCCCTGTTGCATCTCTTACAGGAGGAGGTGGCGTGAGGGGGCGGGCAAGGAGCAGCTCTCCCGGCACAGGTGAGATGGGGTGAGGTGTCCTGGGGAGCCCCAAGGATCGGGGAGCCCCAAGGCCCAGCCAGCCACCAGCCTTCTCTTCCATTCTCCTGCTTCCCTCCCTCCCTCCCTTTCACTGTAAGGAGCCCTCCCAATGCAGGTAGTTTAACGGGGGAGGAGGCTGAGTGCTGCTCAGAGAGGGCCTGCCCTCAGCCACAGGAGTCAAGGGAGAGGCCCAGAGTTAGTGACGCTGAGCTGAGCCTCAGGGAGCAGTGAACACTCACCAGCCTGGGAGGCCGGGCCTCCGTCCCAGGCAGCTGCTAGGAGGGGGAGCCAGAGCTCACACGCAGGCCGCCTGACTGCAGAGGGCACACCCTTACCCTCCACAAAATACCAGCAGTGGTGGGTCGCCTTCCCATTGGGAATGCAGACGCAGCTCCTCTGTGAGCCAGTGAAGGCTTCACCTGGAGGGGCGACCTGTTCCACAAGGAGCTGAAGAGCCAGCGGAAGTAACGGGGGAAGACCGTCCACTGCCAGGAGGGCAGGAGCCACATGAACGGGTTGGGCATCCTGCACTTCAGGGCAGGAGACATGTGGTTATGGTGCCCTTCTCTCCTCCTCACATCCCAGGCAGGGCCCTGCTTATAGGTGAGGAAACAGAATCTCAGGAGGTGATGGACTTCTTGGTGGGGGTGGGGGTGGGGGTGCTGGGAGAGATCCTCTTACCTCATTCTGAGAGGGACTCGTCCTGGCCCCATGCTGACACACGGTACGTGGAGGAGCTGGTCCCAGGATCCACCCCATCTGCCTCCTCTGCCCGACCCTTCCTCTTGCACCTACTGCTCCCCCACTGCCAGGGTCCTGAGCCCTTGGTGAAGCAGCCCCGTGATGCGGGGGATGGGGGGGGCACCCAAGAGCAAGATGTGCAGGGGAGCCAGGGCTCCTGGGCAGGCGGGAGGAACCACGGAGGCACCACTGGCATCGCAACACTCCTTCCTATCCCCAGAGCTGCCCCATGGCCACTGTCCCTCCTCCCCACCCCACCTGCCTCTGCATCCAGTCCTCACATCTCTCCAGAATCTTGGGAGTGAGTGTGAGAAAGTGCACGGTGCGCAGTGGGGCTGGACAAGGACCTGTCCTCGAGGAGGGTCAGCTCCCTTGGTGACATTGAGTGTAGGATGCTCGGGTCTGGTCCTCCACATTCCATTTCCCTGCTGTCTTCCACTTGCTGTCCCATCTGCACCCATCCTGACTCCCCCTCCACCACCCCTGAAGGGGTGGGCCTTGTGGGGGTCACCTGTGGGCAAATGGTCCTTGAGCAGGACTGAAATGGAAAGTTATTTTGCCTAAAACACAAACCTTTTTCTACTGAAATATGCCACGTACACACTCCTCCCCCCCCTTGCCATCTTCCCTTCTGCATAGAAAAGAGGAAGTGAGTCAAAATTTTAACTTCAGGGGCCCAAATGGTCAAGGGATGCAGTAAAGTTCAATAATGGGAATCCGTTAAATGAACTGGAACACAATTACATAAAGATTTCCATTTAAAATCTCCTGTGGAGTCTCCTCTGAGGGACTTAAATCCTATACCTTCAGCTTATGTTCTACAAGAAAGAAAAAAATGTCTGAGAACTCAAAGTTTGTTTCTCAAAATAATTACAATTTTTTATTCCATTAGTTGAAAAGGAGGATCAGAATTCTCCCTCCTCTTGTATCATTTGGTGAACATACTTAACTGTTAAGAGTTGGAGGGTGAGCCAGACCCACTGGGTCTTCCAGCTTCTCTATTTTCCTTTCAGCCTATTTTTCGCTCTGAATTTTCTTTTTTTTTTTTTTGCGGTATGCGGGCCTCTCACTGTTGTGGTCTCTCCCGTTGCGGAGCACAGGCTCCGGACGCACAGGCTCAGTGGCCATGGCTCACAGACCCAGCCGCTCCGCGGCATGTGGGATCCTCCCGGACCGGGGCACGAACCCGTGTCCCCTGCATTGTCAGGCGGACTCTCAACCACTGCACCACCAGGGAAGCCCCGCTCTGAATTTTCTGACTTGAGTCAGGTGCATAAACGTGAGGAAGCCTGTTAAGTGTAAACGAGTGTATTCGGGGCTTGGAAGTCTTCCTAATGTGACAGCTGCCTTCCTAGCTCCTAAATTATGTATTACATGGAGTCTACTGAAAACTGACTACGAAAGAAAAACTAAAAAAGCAGATTGCTTTCTGTGTAAAAGAGGTTGGGGAAGATTGAAAGGCAAATTCTGGCTTGCTTTCCACATTCCACATGAATTTCATTCCGTTGGGAAATGAGATTACAACAGGGATTACATCTTGGAAAAAATATGTGAACCACCAAGTTACATCTACGGTGCTTGGAAGAATTCCTGGTACTGTTCATTACCAAAGAGAAAACTGTTTCTTAGCTGACTGAGGACACACAGTTCAGAAGAGGATACAAACGTATATTGACTTTCTTACTCAGTCTTGTCAAGCAATATGGAACTGGTCTTTGATGACCATGAGACACTTCTCCTTAATCCCTTGCCCACCCTCTCTGTTCCTCTGCCCTCTCTGAGAGCCTAGCTCAGCTCTAGAGCTCTTCCCTGGGATCACAGCTGTGGTGGCACACACTTTTTCACACTTGCTCCCATGTCTTTGGAGAAGTAGATTTGTTTCTGGCCAAAGCCTTTCAGACTATGGGAAAGAGCATCTGTAGGACAAACCCACCTTTCATGGCTAATACTGAACAGCTTCCAAACTTGGATGAGTTATTATCACACTTAAATAATTTATTGTTACATTGTCTTACCAAAACCCTCTTCCCATAGGAGGTGAGAAGGAGAAGACATTAGGGTAGGAGTGGGTGAAGAAAACCTACCCTGCCACACATGCGATCACCTGTCTTTGAGTCTGTAACTAGCACTCAGTACTTTTCAGTGTACTTACACCAGGTGTCTCATCAGACCCTGCAGTCATCGCAGCAATTGGAAACCAAGTCCCGAAGACATGGAGATTGTTAATGGTGGAGTCAGACCCTTGCTTGATGCCACTTCTTGCCTTCACAAGAAGTGAAGCAACCACAGCAAACATGCTCATAGGGTCTGCCCCACAGTGACTGGGAACCACTGTCCCCACCCTCAACAGCCTCTTCAGTGCTGCTAGCATTATCCTTTGATGCAGATCACATCTGGTCGATGCTCCAGTATTACACTCTCTCCCTCCAGATTTCCCCCTGCTCCCCAAGGGTATGCACTGCTCTCTGGGCAACTTCCTCTCTCCATGCTCCCTGCCCCAGCACCAACCATACCCAAGACTCAACTCTGCCCTGGTCACCCATGCCCCAGACCTCTTGGCATTTTCACTGGAGCCCTTCAAGCCCCCATTTCCTTTGCCCAGAATCCCCCCACCTCACTACCACCACTACCCCTCTCTATCTCCACCCCTTTCTTCTCTTGCCAAACTCATGTTCATCCTTTAAGACTCAGAGGAAACATCAGTTCTTGGTGAAGCATTTCCAACCATCCCAACCATAATTCATCACTCTCCCTCTGTAGTTCCAAGATGTTTTTTCTTTAGTCCACCTTTCATTCCTTCTTTAAAAAAAAAAAAGTTTATCTAAGTTATTGTCCAGAGCTGGCTCCCTAAATATCACCAACACAGCCTGTTGATAAGACAAAGCCGATTTATTGCTTACAGCAAGCAAAGTCTTGACAATATCTCAGAGAGGGGAAGGTACGTCAGAATTTATTAAGAAATGGAAGTTTGATTTAGGATAGGACTTTCAAAGTGACGGCTTGATTAAGACTGGGTAAGAATCACAATATAACAATCCACAATAAACAGCAAGGCCAGGATTTTGAAGCAAAGCATTGAAAAAACTCTTAGGGAACAAATTAGAGTCTGTAATGCTTTCCACTGCAGAGCTGATGGGTCTTTGGGAAAATTCTGTAATGAGCAATCAAGCCATTTGCTGGTCAGGAGTTTCCTGGAAAAATAAAGTCATGCTAATGAAGACAGAGGCATAGCACAACATCGTCTTCATATAGACACTAAGGTATAATTGGGCTTCTCCATGTCCAGGCTGAATGTGGGGAAATGGCTTCAGTTCTCAGTTTGTCTTTGTGGTCATTCTTCATCCTGAGCTGAAGGACTGACCATCAATATCTGAGAGTATCAATTCAGATCTTCACTGCTGTTTGAGGTGTCATAATTGCATGTCAATTGTCTGCTGAAAAGTTGTTTCTGCTGGTGGTCCTTTCAACCTGTGTGTCAGGTTTTCCAGTTCTTTCTTTTTTTTTTTTTTTTTGCGGTACGCAGGCCTCTCACTGTTGTGGCCTCTCCCGTTGCGGAGCACAGGCTCCGGGCGCGCAGGCTCAGTAGCCATGGCTCACGGGCCCAGCCGCTCCACGGCATGTGGGATCCTCCCGGACCAGGGCACGAACCCGTGTCCCCTGAATTGGCAGGCAGACTCTCAACCACTGTGCCACCAGGGAAGCCCTCCAGTTCTTTTTGATGGATGACCCTTTACTGGATCATTTGACGCACAGCAGTTGTGTAATAGAAATCAAAACTCTGGAGATCACACATCTGAACACGGGAATGCAGACAAATACTAAGAGGATTATGACCAGAGTTTATATAGCCCACTTTTCAGCCAGGAGCCAAGAGTGCCCAGACTGAACAAGAAAACAGATCTCATACCCAATCTGAGGTGTCCACAGAACTACATATGGGGTCATTAGACATATTACCCAGTTTTAGGATATCTTCATTTACTACCTGGATCTTTTTAGTAATGTTAAAGATCTCTGAGAGGTCTGCAGGAATGTGAGTACAACATTCTTCCCCTGAAACAACTCATATTACCCTTGAGAGGTCAATATTATATCTAAAGCAGCTCTGTTCTGAACCTCTAAGGAGATATATTCTACGGCCTTAGTGGCATTGCCTGAGTCCTACTGCTTTTTTCTCTCAATCATAAGGTTCACCCTACTATCTGGGCCTCTTGTAAAGTATGAAATGAAGAGTCCTGAGGAGAGAAGAAAGAAATCCAGAATTCCCCTAGAGTAGTTAGGGTTTCAGTTCTGGAATCAGGGCTAGTTTTTCTCCTTCTTCAATGAAACTATCTGCTGATCTCTTTTTCCTAGAGGACAAACCAATGGGCCAAAATGGAGCCTGGGTAATGTCAAAGGCAATCTTGAGAGTCGGTATTAGTATACCAACGTAATAAGTTCCTGTCCAATTTGTGGGTAGTAGCTAACAGGCTTCTGTGCCAGATTCAATACCTGTCATTGAGGGCCACCCAGTGACCTGGTTTTGGCCAACTGATTTCTTACAAGGAACTGGGACCAAGGGAAGCTGGTTGGCTCCCAGGGCTCCTTTTCGCCAGTTCATGGGTGAATTGTAGCTGGGAATTAGTCATTCCAAGGAGTGCTTAAGGATGCAAACAGCAATATTAGAAACAGGGATTATAAGTAACACAGTTAAAAGTAGCCTTAAGTGAGTGAGAGGACAGAAGATAGGTAAAAGAATAGAAAACAGAGGAATACAGATCATAAAGTAAAAATCTGTGGTCTTGTTCTGTGGGTCTTGGGCTCAGCTGTATACATCCAAAGGCAGTCTGCTTCAGGGTGGCTCCTAAGAACCCTCAGCCTGAGGTCACCAGTAGGGACAATCTTCCAGTAATTTGAGGATGGTTTATGTCTCTTTAGTTGAAGGACATGAATTCAAGAATCAACCTGCTTAAGCATTTCACTGCTTTGCTAGTTGTTAACAGTACCTGACAGGGTCCTTCCAGTCAGTGTTCTGAGACAGTCCTTTGATGAAGACAAAAACTCTGGCCTACAGCTGAGGTTTCAAGGAAGCTTTGGGGTAAAACAAATAGTATCTGTAGGTAACAGGGACTTAAAATGGCTGTGGTTAACTTATTACTGATAACTGTCAAAAGTGAAATATTTCATAATGGTAATGAAATTGACAAGAAAATTTAGTTGTTTCTGTAGCACACAAAACAAACACAAGGCAATCTAAAAGTTTTGAACAGAATGTCTATAATAATTAAGCATGTCTTTATAGACAATGAACATTATATCAGATTTATAAAGATGGTTAAACAGAGAAAGATACCTTGAGGTATAAAACAATTTTAAAAAGACATATACATAATATACCAAAACATACTAAGCATGTAAGAAAAATATATCAAGGCTATATCAAGTAAAGAGATTCGGTAGATCTGGAGTAGGTCCTAAGTATGCGTATGTTAATAAAACTCCATAGGTAAGTTTGATGTTCATCTCCAGTTGAACAGCACTGGCCTTAAAAATGCTAGATTCAAATTTTAAAAGATTGTTATCAAATAAACATTTTAAATGATAACTGAATTATGACTGATAATTATAGTGCTGCCTAACATGAGAAAATCATCATCAGAACTCTGATAAATAGAAACCAATGCTGGCAGCAAAAGCATTGAAAAATCTCTAGGAGCAGCCCATAGAGCATACAATTGCTGAAATATTTAACATTTGACCTATACCAGTTTAACCTAGAAAAGGCTAAGCATCTCTTCTGATTTGACACCACTTCCCATGAAACTCCAACAGTAACATATCAAATAACCCTAATTGCTTCTGGCACCTTTGTTTTTTGAGATGGAAAAACAAATCTTTGTGACTTCCCAGGGCCCTCTAGGAAACCACAAGAAAGTTTTAGATACAAAAGATATTCTGAAAGTGATTTTACTTCATTTTACACTTACGAGTCAATCTTAGAAACAAAAATGAAATCAAAATTTTTCAGATTTGATGGGAATTCCCTGGTGATCCAGTGGTCAGGACTTGGCGCTTTCACTGCGGTGGCCCGGGTTCAATCCCTGGGTGGGGAACTGAGATCTGGCAAGCTATACAGCACAGTCAAAAAAAAAAAAAGCTTTCAGATTTGAACACAAGATAGGATCATGGATGCCTTAGAAACAATATTTGGCTACTCATTTGAAAGTGACAAAAAAAATTTAAAAAATATACTTAGAGAGTAACATGATCACCTACCAAGAACCTTAGCACTTCATAAGTGAGGAAGCTTTGTTTTCCTAAATAATCAAAGCCATAACAAAGCCAGCACAAAACACAAAAAATTATTGTGGGAAGACTCAGAATCTTTGCTATATAGGCAGATAAAGGATGAGGGGTGCTTTATATCGTAAATGAAGGCAACTAAGAGTAAACTATGAAAATAAACAGAAACAAGCCCATCAAAACTGAGCAGACTTTGTTAGGATTTTAACAGGTTTCATAGCTTCTCAGACTCATGATTTACTCATCTATAATCCAAGGCCAGTAAAATTCCCTTTCCATGAACCTTCTGCTATTTTCTATATCCATTCAGGTTTTGTCCTTCACCATGCTCCATTCACTCTGCAACAGCCTGTCATTTCATTTTAGGACAAACCTATTCCTTTTCCCTTAACAAAAATACATTTTTTACTTTGCATACAAAGTTGTGCCTTTCTGTCAAGACTAATCATAGTAGAGTCTTACTGAATTATAACCCTTAAGTGAAGGAACTTCTATACAGAATAAGCTGGGAAGATGGATACTTGTCAGCTGTCACACATCAGCATTTTAGACTAGCAGAACTCATGAGTACACATAACACAACTTTCTGCAAACAAACACAACCCACACATAATTTTTCAAAGGAACAGAAATGTACATGTTCATTTACAGACACAAAGGTATTACTTCTAGGTAGCATAATTTTTTAAAAAGAAGCAAAAGGATACAAACTTAAAATCTTGCTTAGTAATCAATGTTTCAGAATTTCATCTTACTTAGAAATGATCTAGGCATCCAATGAATACCATTAACTCAATTTAGTATCAGTCCAAAGTTTCAAGATACCTATAAATCTTGGAGATTAATCTTGCAGCTGGAATACTATAAAACATAAATCTATTGAAATCAAATGTTCAGAATGATGAATCAATTTAATTAAGCACAAATTTATGTATTTCATAATCTTAAACTTTAAGTAGAAGTATCGCTAGCATATTTAATCAATGAACCTATATAAGTTTAGGATACCTAAGTAGAATAAAAGTATAATCTTGTGTTGTATTTAATGCTGAAAAATCAAAGAAGGCATGTTTCTTTTTATTAAACAAGACATAATAAACTAGTTCATCTGCCAAATTTTTACCAAATTTCTACGATTTTTTGGAATATTTAATTTATATAAACACATTGATATCTTATAAACCAATCAAATGAGCTCCTTTAATCTTTAGAGAAACTTCTCCTTGAGATGTCCCTTGGAGCATGTCATTGATCAATGATTTCATTTTTTAATAGATTTTATCTTTTAGAATAATTTTAGATTTACAGGAAAACTGCACAGAATATACAGAGTTCCCATATATAATCTTCTTTTCTCCTCTCACCCCAGCTTTCCCTATTATTAACATCTTGCATTAGTGTATTATATTTGTTACAATTGAAGAAACAATACTAATGCATTATTATTATTTATTTTTTATTTTTTCGGTACACGGGCCTCTCACTGTTGTGGTCTCTCCCGTTGCAGAGCACAGGCTCCGGACACACAGGCTCAGCGGCCATGGCTCACGGGACTAGCCGCTCCGCGGCATGTGGGATCTTCCCGGACCGGGGCACAAACCCGTGTCCCCTGCATCGGCAGGCAGACTCTCAACCACTGCTGCCACCAGGGAAGCCCCTGATGCATTATTATTAACTAAAGTCTACAGTTTACATTAGGGTTCACTCCTTGTGTTGTACATTCTATGTGTTTTTTCCTTTTTTTTAAATTGAAGTATAAAAAAATCTATGGGTTTTAACAAATCCACCATTACAGTATCATACAGAATAATGTGCCTTAAAAATGTCCCTCCCCTTTCCCCTGTCCTCCTGGCAACCACTGATCTTTTATCGTCGCCATATTTTTGCCTTTTCCAGAATGTCATATGTTTGCAATCATACAGTATGTAGCCTTTTCAAACTGTCTTCTTTCAGTTAGGAATATGAATTGAAGGTTCCTCCATGTTTTTTGGTTTTTTTGGCCGCACTGCATGGCATGCGGGACAGATCCCCCACCAGGGATCAAACCCACACCCCCTGGAGTGGAAGCGTGGAGTCTTAACCACTGGACCACCAGGGAGCTCTCGGTTCCGCCACGTTTTTTCATGGCTTGATAGCTCATTTCATTTTAACACTGAGTAATATTCCACTGTCTGTATGTAACACAGTTTGTTTATGCAGTCACCCATTGAAGGACTTCTTGGTTGCTTCCAACTTTTGGCAAATATAAATAAAGCTGATATAAACATTTTTAGGTTTTTTGTGTGGACCTAAGTTTTCAATTCATTTGGGTAAACACTAGGAGTACAATTGCTGCATCATAGGGTAAACCTACGTTGAGCATTTTAAGAAACTGCCAAACTGTCTTCCAAAGTGGCTGTACCATTTTGTATTCCTATTAGAAATAAATGATAGTTGTGGCCGTTCTACATCCTCACCAGCAATTAGTGCTGTTAGTCTACTGAATTTTAGTCGTTCTGGTAGCTGTGTAGTAGTATCTTCTTGTTTTAATTTGCAGTTCCCTGATGACATGTGATAACATTTTTTCATATGCTTATCTCCCATCTGTATATTTTCTTTGGTTAAGTATCTGTTCAGGTATTTTGTCCACTTTTTTTATTGAGTTTTTCTTACTGTTGAGTTTTAATAGTTCTTTGTATATTTGTGTACAAATTCTTTGTTGAATATGTGTTTTACAAATATTTTCTTCCAGCATATGGCTTGTATTTTCATTTTCTTCTTAACAGTGTCTTTTGCAGAGCAGAACTTTTAAATTTTAATAAAGTCCAACTTATCAAATTTTTTTTTCACAGATCATGCTTTAGGTGTTTTATCTAAAAAGTCTTTTCAAAACCCAAGATCACTTAGATTTTCTCTTATGTTACCTACTAGGAGTTTTATAGTTTTGCATTTTACATTTAGATCTATGATTCGTTTTGAGTTTATTTTTGTGAAAGGTATAAGGTCTGTGTCTAGACTTCTTTTTTCTTGACATATGATGTGATGTTCAGTTGTTCCAGTACCATTTGGTGAATTGCCTTTCCTCCTTTGTCAAAGATCAGTTGGCTATATTTGTGTGAGTCTATTCCTGGGCTCTCTATTCTGGTCCATTGATCTATTTGTCTATTCTTTCACTGATATCACACTGCCTTGTTACTGTAGCTTTATAGTAAGTCTTGAAGTTGGGTAGTGTCAGTCCTTCAAACTTGTTCTTCTCTTATGTTGGCTATTCTGGATCTTTTGCTATTCCATATAAACTTTAGAATAAATTTATCAAAATTCACAAAATGACTCACTGAGATTTTGATTGGGACTGTGTTGCATCTATTGATGAAATTGGGAAGAGCTGACATCTCAGTAATATTGAGGCTTCTTATCCATGAACATAAAATAGCTCTCCATTTATTCAGATATTTGATTTCTTTCATCAGACTTTTGTAGTTTTCCTCATATAGACCTTACATAGTTTGTTAGATTTATACCTAAGTATTTCATTTTTTGGTACTAATGTAAATGATGTTTTGTTTTTAATTTCAATTTCAATTTTCTCATTGCTGGTATATAGGACTTTGGCACGTTAAATTCTTTTTTTAAAGCAGCAATAAATATTTATCATCGCATACAGTTTCTGTGGGTCAGAAATCTGAGGATGGTTAGCGATGTGGTTCTGACTCCTGATCTCTCAAGAGGGATTGGGTGAGATGGTGGCTGGGGCTTCAGCCTCATCTGAAGGCTTGGCTACGGCTGGAGTATCTGCTCCAGTCACATGGCTGTTGGCAAGATGATGCTGGCCAATGGCAGGAGGCCTCAGTTCCTCCCCACATCGACGTCCCCCTAGGGCTGCTTGAGCATTCTCACAACATAGTGGCCGGCTTCCCTCAGAGAAAATGAGCTGGTTGCTTGGGGGTTTCTCCCATCTTCCTGGGCATCAAGGTCCCCCACCAGCGTCCGGCAGGCACCCTAGTTGTGGGGAGACGCAAACTCCACGTCTTCCCACACAGCCATCTTGACTCACCCCCCCACACACACCCTCCCTGGCACATTAGCTTTGCATTCTGCAGCCTTGCTATAATCACTTTTTAGTTCTAGGAGGGTTTTTTGTGGATTTGTTGAGATTTTCTACATAGATAATAATATAATCTGTAAACAAAGACAGTTTTATTTCTTCCTTTCCAATCAGTATACCTTTTATTTCTTTTTCTTGTTTTATTGCATTAGGTGGGACTTCCAGTAAAATGTTGAATAGGTAAGAGGCAACATCCGCATCTTGTTCCCAAGCTGAGGGGGAAAGCATATAGTTTCTCACCATTAACTGTGATATTAGATGTAGGTTTTTTGTAAAAATTCTTTATCAGGTTGAAGAAGTTCCCATCTACTTTTAGTTTGCTGAGAGGTTTTATTATGAATGGGTGTTGTATTTTTTCAAATGCTTTTTCTGAATCTATTGATATGATCATATTATATTTTGTCATTATCATGTTGGTATGATGGATTATATTAATTGATTTTCTAATATTGAATCAGTCTTGCATACCTGGAATAAATCCCACTTCGTTATGGTATGTTATTCTTCATATATATATTTTTGTTTTGTTTTGTTTTGTTTCTTTTGACATGCCATGCAGCTTGTGGGATCTCAGTACCCTGACCATGGATTGAACCCTGGCCATGGCAGTGAAAGCCTGGAATCCTAACTACTAGGCCACCAGGGAACTCCCAATTTCCTAATGTTTTATTGAGGATGTTCACATCTATGTTCATGAGGGATATTGATCTGTAATTTTCCTTCTGTGTAATGTTTTTGTATAGTTTTGGTATTAGGGTAATGCAAGCTTCATAAAATGAGTTGGGAAGTATTCCCTAATAGAAATTTTATGGAAGAGATTGTAAAGAAATTATATTTCTTCTTTAAACATTTGGTGGAATTCACTAGTGAAACCATCTGGGCCTGGTTTTGGGTTTGTTTGGTTGGTTTTTGACTTGGGTTTTTTGTTTGTTTGTTTGTTTAAGATTAATTGTTGATTCAATTTCTTAAATAGATATAGGCCTATTCAAATTACCTATTTTTTCTTGTATGAGTTTTGGTAAATTGTGTCTTTCTAGGAATTTGTTTATTTCATCCAAGCTGTCAGATTTATAAGCATCAAGTTTTTCATAATATTCCTTTACTACCCTTTTAAAGTCCATGTGATAATAGTGATGACTACTCTTTCATTTCTGATATTAGAAATTTGTGTTTTCTCACTTTTTTCCTTGGTTTTCCAGACTAGAGGTTTATCAATATTACTGCTCTTTAAAAAAAAAAAAAAAAAAAAAAAAAAAACTTTTGGTTTCATATTTTCTCCATTGCTTTCCTGTTTTAAATTTCATTGATGTCTTGTTCTAATTTTCATTATTTCTTTTCTTCTGCTTACTTTGGATTTAATTTGCTCTTCTATTCTAGTTTCACAAGGTAGAAGCTTAGATTATAGATTTTTAAGTGTCTTCTAATGTATGTATTCAGTACTACAATTTCTCTCTAAGCACTCCTTTTGCTGTATCCACAAATTTTGATAAGTTTTATTTTCATTTAAATTTAATTCAAAGTATTTTAAAATTTCTCTCGAGACTTCTTTGTCCTGTGTGTTATTTAAAAATGTGTTGCTCCGTCTTCAAATATTTTGGTATTTTCCAGTTATTTTTCTATTACAGATTTCTAGTTTAATTCCATTGTGATCTGACCTCATACTTTGAATAATTTCTATTCTTTTAAATTTGTTAACATATGTTTATGGTCCAGAATGTTGTCTATCTTGGTGAATGTTCCACGTGAGCTCAAAAAGAATGTATGTTCTGCTGCTGTTGGATGAAGTGTTTTATAAATGTCAATTAGATCCAGTTGATTGATGGTGCTGTTCAGTTCAATTATGTCCTTACTGATTTTCTGCCTACTATATCTTTCAATTACTGATAGAGTTGTGTTGAAATCTCCAACTATAGTAGTGGATTTGTCCATTTCTCCTTGCAGTTTTATCAGATTTTGCCTCACATATTTTGGTGCTCTGTTGTTAGGTGCATACATAGGAGAGATTATTTTGTCTTCTTGGAGAAATGACCTCTTTATCATTATGTAATGCCCTACTTTATCCCAGGTAATTTTCCTTGCTTTGAAATCTGTTTGTCTGAAATTAGTACAGTTACTCTAGCTTTCTTTTGGTTAGTGTTAGCATGATATTTTTTTCTCCATCCCTTTACTTCTAGTCTATATGTGTCTTTATATTTAAAGTAGATTTCTTGTAGACAACATGTAGTTGTCTCTTTTTATCCACTTTGACAATCTCTGTCTTTAATTGCTTCATTTAGACCATTGACATTTAAAGTGATTATTGATATAGTTGGATTAATATTTACCATATTTGTTGCTGTTTTCTATTCACTGCCCTTGTTTTTTGTTCCTATTCTTGTCTTCCACTCTTGTTCTGTGTTTTGTCGTTTTGACTGAGCATTTTATATGATTCCAATTTCTCTCCCTTTTTAGCATATTATACTAAATACTACATTTTCACTTTTTTTAGTGGTTGCACTAGAGTTTGCAGTATACATTAACAACTAAGCCAAGTCCACTTTCAAGTAACACTATACCTCTTCATGGGTAGTGCAGGTACTTTATAACAGAGTGTTCCCAATTCCTCCTTCCCATCCTTTTAACATTGCTGTCATTCATTTCACTTATCCATTAGCTATAGTCATCTAATATATTGTTGCTATTATTATTTCAAAACTCTTATCTGTTAGATTAAGAGTAAGAAACATAAAAGATTTTATACGTCATTTGTTTGTTCCTTCTTGAATGCTCTTTCTTTATGTATATCCAAGTTTCTGACCTACATCATTTTCCTCTCTCTGAAGAACTTATTTCTTTCAAGGCAAGTCTAGTCAATTTTTGTTTGTCTCAGAAAGTCTTTATTTCTCCTTTATGTTTGAAGAATAATTTTGCTGGATACAAAGTTCTAGACTATGGGGTGTTTTTTTTTTTCCGTTTAGCACTTTAAAATATTCCACTTCACTCTCTTCTTGCTTGTGTGGTTTTTGAAGAGAAATCATATAATTCTTATCCTTGTTTCTCTAGAGGTAAAATGAGTCTTTTTCTTCCCCCTTCTGGCTTCTTTCAAGATTTTTTCTCTGTCTTTGATTCTTTGTAATTTTAATACAATATACTAGGTGGAGATTTTTTTTTTTTTTTTGCGGTACGTGGGCCTCTCACTGTTGTGGCCTCTCCCATTGCGGAGCACAGGCTCCGGACGTGCAGGCTCAGCAGTCATGGCCCACGGGCCCAGCCGCTCCGTGGCATGTGGGATCCTCCCGGACCGGGGCACGAACCCGCGTCCCCTGCATCGACAGGCGGACTCCCAACCACTGCGCCACCAGGGAAGCCCGGTGGAGACTTTTTGACATTTGTCTTTGTTGGTGTTCTCTGAGCTTCCTGGATCTGTGGTTTGGTGGCTGTCATTGATTTTAGACAATTTTCAGCCATTATTACTTCAAATATTTCTTCTATTCCTTTCTCTCTTTCTTCTCCTTCTGGTATCCCCATTACTCTATGTTACACATTTTATAATTGTCTCACAGTTCTTTGGATATTTTGTTCTATCTTTTTATCCTTTTTTCTATTTGCTTTTCAGTTTGGGAAGTTTCTATCGACATATCTTCCACTCTACTGATTCTTTACTTGACTATGATCAGTCTACTAATGAGCCCATCAAAGGCATTCTTCATTTCTGTTACAGTGTTTTTGGTTTCTATCATTTCCTTTCAATTCTTCTCTAGAGATTCAATCTCTCTGCTTACACTACCCATCTGTTTTTGTATGTTGTCCACCTTTTCCATTAGATCTGTTAGCATATTAATCATAGTTATTTTAAATTCTTGGTCTGATAATTCCAGAACCTCTGCCATATCCAAGTCTGGTTCTGATGGTTGCTCTGTCTCTTCAAACTGTGTTTTTTTATCTCTTAGTATGCCTTGTAATTGTTTGCTGAGAGCCAACATGATGTACTGGGTTAACGGAACTGAGGTAAATAGGCCTTTAGTATGATGTTTTATGTTTGTCTGGCTAAGTGTTAGGCCATGTTCATTGTTCACTGTAGCTGTAGGTGTCAGAGGACTCAATTTCCTTTAGTGTCCTTGTTCTTGTCTCTCCTGTTGTTTTGAGTTTCCCTAGGAACTCCTTTTTTTTTTTTTTTTTTTTTTTGAGTCTGAGCCTTGCAGTTCTTTCTGTTGTCATCCCCTGTCATTATACTGGAGTCTTGTTTATGTGGTGGTGAAGTATGGGGCAGAGAATTGCTATAATCCTATGACTAGATTTCAGTCTTTAGTGAGCCTGTGCCTCTAGGCTGTGACCTTCACAAGAGCTTCTCAGCCTTCTCCCCCCAGCCTTTGGTGACACAAGAAGTCTAGAGGTGGCTGGAGTGGGGGTATTTCCATTCCTCCAGGTCAATAAAGCTGGTAAACTCTGGTCAGTTAGGCTCACTCTGGTAAAATAGTTTCCCTGGAGCATAGGTGTAAAGGAAAAACTCTGTTTTTATTCTTTCCCACATAGGGAAAAACCCAGTTCTTCCCTACTGTGAGTTTCTTCCCTATGTGTCTCCTTTACTACTCACACAGAACACTTCACTTCTGATATTTCTTGTCACCAAATGTATGGAAGTTTTCCCTTACAACAGTGTGACACTAGCTGGGTGTCCCACAGTATAAGTCAATTCTAACACTACCTACTCAGACCCCACAGGCTTATTTCCCCAAGACTGCAACCCACCCCCACTTCAGATACCAATCACAAGCCCAGGTCCTTCTGACCAACCAACTATAGATCCAAGGTTCCAAAGACCCCCTCCTTGGGTTCAATTAATTTGCTAGAGTGGCTCACAGAACTCAGAGAAATATTTATTTACATTTACCAGTTTATTAAAGGATATAATAAAGGATACAGAGTAACAGCAGATGAAGAGATACATGAGGCAAGGTCTGGGAGTTGGAGTGTGTCACCCTCGCAGTATGTGGATGTGTTTACCCATCAAGAAACTCTCCCAACCCACTGTTATTGGGATTTTATAGAGACTTCCTCACATAGGCATCGTCAATTCTTAACTTCATTTCTAGCCCCTCTCCCCCATCTTGAGGTTGGGGGTGGGGCAGGGCTGACAATTCCAAGCTTCTAATCATGGGTTGGTCTTTCTGGTGACCAGCCCCCATCCAGCCATTCAGGAGCCCATCAGAATCACCTCATTAGAAGAATAGATGTTCCTAGTGCTCTTAGGATTTTACAAAGATTTTAGGACCTCTGTGTCTGGAATTGGGGACAGAGACCAATATATATTTCTATTATCTCACAGCAGGCCTTTGTTAAAGAGAACAGGACACTCTGGGTTACTTTTCATATTTTGAAATGAGTACTTTACCCTCCCCCTGCTGGAAGCACCATGGGTTTTCCTCTAGTCTTCACAGTGAGAACCTGCTAGTGCTCCCAGGTGGTAAAATTCACGAAAGTGTGCCCCCTCCTCCAAAGACTGGGCCCCATAGTTTTTAACTCTCAAGCTAGTACACAATAAGCCTCCAGCATTTCATCAATTACAGTTTGTATTCCTACCAGTAATAGCCATGCTTTTTATCTTCTATATTCTGATCCTTTGGCACCTTGAGGCTTTGTTGACCCTGGAGGGACAGCCCTCCCAGTTTTAGCTAATTCTTAGAGATAGCAAACAACTCATCTGCAAGCTTTCCTTTCATATGCAAACCAACCAACCCAGAGTTTATAACCTCAACCTTTATCAAGCTCATACTCTGGGCCTCTATCCACCCGCCCTATTCACCCCAGGGCCTGGTAGCAGAACAACTAGGGAATGCCCCTATGCTCCAGGGCCCATTGAAATTATTCAAATTAGCCAATCCTAACCCTGCTTACCCTGACTCACTCCTTCCTTTCCTTAGAAACCATAATAAAGGCTCTTGCCCACATTTTTCCTCTCTGCCTTGCTACTGACTGAGCCTTGTGCTTCCTCATGTGGCCCTATGTGACACGGTGTTGCTTGGGATCTCTAAGTACAAAAACCTCTTCCTCCATGACAGTCATTTCCATGTCTGAGTATCTTACCATACCTAATTAAAGTAAGTCCTGAATACTCTCCCTTTAAGCACTACAAGCACTGGCTCCCATGGAGGGCTTCTGCTCAAGGTAAGCTATGATTCTCTGCCTCTGCAGTTTGCGGACAGTAGCTTGCCCTACAAACTCAATTCTCTGATGGATCTAAGAAGAATTTTCAGTTTGTTCAGCTTGTTTTCTTGTTAGTAGGATGGAGCTCTTTACACATTGGAGTGAAACCCAGAAGTCCAATCATTTCATTTTTTACCTATTTTCTCTATCTTCTTAGCCAAGGCAGAACAATTCTTTTTCCAGTATCCTTTATAATTACAGTTTCTTGAAGTATCTTTATCAAGAAACTCCCTCCATTGGGGTTTGAATACTGAATGGGACCTTTATAAAAGCACAAAACTGACCATGTCACCTCTGCTTAAAACTCTTCTAGCGTCCTTCCTACCCACCCACTACCTAACCCTGCCCTATACCCACTCGCTGCACACACACACTCTATTTTCACGCTAGGTCTTAGCTTAGAAGTTTCTTCCTCCAGAATATCTTCCTCAGGTCTGGGTGAAGCCTACCACTGTGCTTCTTTGATTCTACCAGTATCCTAGTTTGAGATCCAAGAAGAGAACTCTGGATAGTTTATCTTTGAACCACAGAGCAAATTCTGTTTGCTAAATCCAGCATGCTCCCCTTACATCACACTTGTATAGATATTATCTCAGTTGGATTTACCTACCACACTTTGAGATAGATTCCTATAGATAAAACAGGTCCCCTGGAAGCAGAGCCTGAGATGGGGATTCTTGTGCATGTGATTTATTGAGGGCAGCTCTCAGGAGACAAGGAGTAAGGGAAGCAGGACAGATCAAGGGAAGGAGCTGAGCAAAGCTGTGTGTTCAGCTGGGGTCTAGCCTCTGCCTGATCCCACAGGGAGCTCTGGAGAGTGAATGAACCACAGACTTGCTCTGCCTGGAGGCCAGAGGACTGGACTTTTTGTACCCCATATCAGTTAACAATTGGCTGTCAGCTGACTTGAGGAGAGGGGAGGCATGTAAACTCCCAGACATTTCCCAAGATTGTTTCCATCAACCATGGGCTCCCTTGGGAAGGGAGAAGCTGTGAACTGTAAGAGCCAACATGCATAGCAGCTAAGGGACAATGCCACGGCCAGATAATGGAGATCTGGGTAGACCACCATCAGCATACCCATGAGAAAACTGACTCAGAGAGAACAAGAAACCTGCCCAGTGTTACTGAGGTAATAACCAGCAGAACAAGGTTTCAGGCCCAAATATCCAGACTCTGAATCCCCAGCTCACTCTGCCCAAATCCACCAGCGACCAGTTTTGGTTGCTGTTTCACGGGGTGGCTTGCTTCTCAGAATGTAAAGCTCAAGGGTCAGGGAGCAGCGAGGAAAACTCTCTGTGGCTGCTACATTGCATGCACAACCTTGAGAGGCTGGAAAAGGAGTGGACAGAGGCAAGAACTTGAGAACCTGGGACTCCTTGTCCTGGACTCCATCACTGATGGGACTGCTGCTGGGGATGCTGGGTGACGAAACTCCACTCTGCCCTGCCCTGCCCAAAGTTGGGGCTCTCACAGCTCTGTTGGGAAAATCTGCCTAGTCATGGCAGAAAAGCCTGGATGGGGAGCCACTGTGAAAAGTGAGAACCTGTGCTCTGCAGCCAGATCAGGTTCCAGGCGATGCCCACTTAGAGCACAAAAATGGCAAGGCAGGCTGGAGGCGGGAGGGAAGGAGGAGGGCTTTTGTTGAGTACCTCCCATGAGTCAGACCCTTTATTCCTGTTTTAAATTAACCTAACTATGTACGGAAATAGTGGCTATTAGAGCCATTTTACTGGTGAGGAAACTAAGGTGCAGAAAAGTTAAGTAATTTATCTGTGGTCACAGAGATAAGTAAATGATAGAACTGATATTTTCTGGCAGACTGGCCTAGCTCCAAACCTGTGTTCTTTATACAAGTAAAAAGATCTTATTTCCGGATAAGAATATCAGAGTAATGACGTCCGTTCTCAGAAGTCAGTCACTGTGTCATGTTCATTAACAAGCTGATGGAGTAGTAACATCCCCATGTTAGAGATGAGCTGAGACTCAGAGAGGTTAAGTGACTGGCTCAAAGACACCCTGCTAGTAAGTGGTGGAGAGGTTGCTTATTAATACCAGAAACTCATTACAATTTTTCCTGCATTTAATGTGTAACTGCCCAGCTGGGATAGTTGTGCTTACACTAGGTGTTGGGCAAGCTGTTGGGGAAAGTTCACACTTGAGAGTAGATTCTGCCCAGCCAGGCCATTTGCCAGTTCTATAAAGTCATGGTATAAAATAACAGCAACAACGTGGGAGCAGCGCTGAGACACAGGATCAGAACCGACTTCGCTGCTCTCACCCCCACCCCCTCCCATCCGTTCCCTCATGCCAGGTGGGGCACATGAGGGGACAGCCCTTGGAGAATGGAGCCAGCAGGACCTCCGCGTCTCAGTCTTCCAGCCTTACCAAACAGAGGCTCACGCTTGGCCTCAGTCCTGGGCGTCAGGAGAGGACTGAGCTCTGACCCAAGGGACTGCACCCCCGGGCAGAGGAAGGCATGTGTCTGGGTCTCTAGCTGAGGTTTAGGTGAGAGTGTGGGAGTGCCAGGCGGTCAGACGAGGGAGACATTAGCTCTCAGCCGAGACCAGAGGCTCTGTCTGAAAGAGGTGGCTTTTGGAACCAATAAGGTCCAGGAAGCATCGTGAACATCTGATTTCTCACAGCTGGGGGCACTTTCCTGGGGTCGAGGCCCGTGAGGCCACAACTGTTCATTCCCTGCCCCTGCAGGTGACAGGTCCGGGAGGAGACCCTCGAGGAAGCGGACTCACAAAGCCGAGAACGCGCCAGGCAGGCGCCGAGCCCCGCCTGGCCAGAAGGAGCGGGCCGGGGGCAGCCCGGGGTCGGGGTCTCCCCAGAGGAAGCAGGCAGAGCGCAGGGGACGCAGAGAGCAGCTGGGGGAACGGGAGCGAGGCTCGGCAGAGAAGACCTGCGGAGGGAGGAGGAAGAGGGACGGGAGAGCTTCCCTCAGGGAGCCCCGAGCACCTCCAAAGAAGGAGAAGGAGGTGCGGAGGAAGGAGGAGATGTGGAAGCAGCTGAAGAAACACAGGTGTGTTGTGACCAGGCTTCAGGCGCGTTTCAATCCGCGCTCTCCCTCTCCTTCCAGCCCTGCTTCCTCCCGTGATAAGGGCCAGGTGTCGTCTTCCCCCCTCATTCTCTCCCATAAACAGGCGGCCCCTGCGCTCTTTTCTTTGTCCCTGCCTTTGCCCCTGCCAAGCTCTTCGCGGTTGGGGGTGGAACGGGATGAGGGTCACAGCCATCCCAGGTTGAGGGGCCACCGCACACTCTCGACTCAAACCCCTCCTGGAGCACAGGTGCAAGTGGAGCTCTGAGTGGGGAGGTGACATGGCAGCAGGGTGAGAAAAGATCCCAGTTCTCCTCAATTTCAGCTGGTGACTCACCACAGCTCTTGATGAGGAGCTGAGAGAAATTAACAAAATTGGATTTAGGAGTCACTCCAGGGCTTAAGCACACCATTTCCTAAGCTGACCTGTGCCCTCTTCTGCGAAATGTGGCTTTGATCTAGAAGAACTTCAAAAGTTCTACCAGGGGCTTCCTGGTGGCGCAGTGGTTGAGGGTCCGCCTGCCGATGCAGGGAACGTGGGTTCGTGCCCCGGTCCGGGAAGATCCCATATGCCGCGGAGCGGCTGGGCCCGTGAGCCATGGCTGCTGAGCCTGTGCGTCCGGAGCCTGTGCTCAGCAACGGGAGAGGCCACAGCAGTGAGAGGCCCACGTACCGCAAAAAAAAAAAAAAAAAAAAAAAAAAAGTTCTACCAGCTCTGAAATTCTAGGATTTGGGGTTTGATTTACTTGCTGTGTTTCCTTTGTTCCATTAGCATCTGCATACGGGGGTTAGTGGATAGAGCCAGTTTATGGAATCAGCAAGTTGGGATTTTAGTTTCATTTTTTGCTACCAGTTTTGATGGGACATCTCCCTGTCTTTGCCTCCCTCTTCCACTTTACTTTGCATCACTTCTCAGGATGTCTTAAGAATCCCCATTGATAATGGGCTGGGAGGCTTTGGAAACAGAGATACCAGGACTATGGCAAAGAGCTGATGCTCCTTCCAATGGTTTCTAATAAACCTTCCTTGCCCACACCCTCACTCAGGTGTTCCACTGTACATCTCCAACTTTACAGAGAAGAAATTAAGGCCCACAAAAGGGGCCACTGATTTCTTCTGTCACCCCTGCCAGCCATCCCTGGCTCAGTTAGGCCTTTTGTCTACTGTCTGTCTGGTTGTCCCTAGACCTGAGCTAACAGGATAAAGGGTGCATGGTGTCCTTAGCAACTTAGAGAGAACTTGAATGCATCATTGACGGGCCCCAGAGTGTTCGGAACTTTAGAAGGAGGCAGTCCCATCCTGTCTGGATGGCAGATGCAAAGTAAGGGATGCAGACAAGGACTCATTTGTGCCATTTTCAGCTGAGTGCCATGGCAGGGCATAGAGAAATGAAAAATATCCAGTCCTGTTCCTCAGAAACTGACAGTCTAGCAGGGGAGGTAGGACATGGGCATCAGCTATCACAACACAAAGCAGAAGGCAATATGTATGCAAGAAAGGATTTGATGAAGAGCATGTTGCTGGGAGGCTGCGGTTCCTCCACAAAGAAGGTAAATATTTCATTAAGACTTTAAAGCCCAGGTGGAATTTGAACAAGCAATGACTGAATGTCCCACCCCCCTACCACCACCCAAACTGAGGGAACAACTTATGCAAAGACTCAAAGGCAGATATCCTGCGGGGCGGGGTGGGGGGGTGAGATAAGGCAAAAAGTCCCTGTTCTCTAGGCTTTCCAGCATTTAAGAGCTAGGGTCCCCCCCTTCTCCACCTCACTCCTGTGACCTCTCCTTGCTCCTTAGGAGTTGATCAGAAGCTAAATTCACAGAGGCAAACTGGTCTCTAAAACCTGTGGTAACCCAATCCCACATCCTGATATTTCCATTTGTCAAACGTGCTAAAAAGGCTGCCCAGGCAGAACCCTTCTCCAGCCCCTCCCTCACCCCCTGTCAGCTGCTGCTATCTCAGCTGAGAGTCACTGTTTTCATGAGTGAAGGAGGCTGTGAGTAGTACAGACAAGAACTTGGATTTTGTGGCAGGCGAGCACAGTCTTGTCTGTGAGATGGTGAGGGTCATCACGCCCTCCAGCTGGAAGGTCTCTGCAGCTGTGCTGTTCCATACAATAGCCACTAGCCACATGCTAGGCATTTGAAATGTGGCTGGTGTGACTGAGGAACTGAATTTTTAATTCAATTTAATTTTAATCTGATGTTAATACCACTGAGTTAAAAAATTTACTTAACTTGGACAGACAGATGTAGTGTTTGGTTTTTTATTGTTTGTTTGTTTTTGTTTTTTGTGGTACGTGGGCCTCTCACTGTTGTGGCCTCTCCCATTATGGAGCACAGGCTCCGGACGCGCAGGCTCAGCAGCCATGGCCCACGGACCCAGCCGCTCCGCGGCATATGGGATCCTCCCGGACCGGGGCATGAACCCATGTCCCCTGCATCGGCAGGCGGACTCCCAACCACTGCGCCACCAGGGAAGCCCCAGATGTAGTTTTGAAGTTGATTTAACTTTGAAGCCAAAGCATTTCTTCTGGGAAAAAAAAAAAAAAGACAAACTAGTTTTGTCAGTGCAGATGTGAACATCAAAGGAAAATGATATTCTGTTACTTTATTCATTTACAAGGAAACTTTTAAGTATGTCTAAAACAATTTGGATATGTAAATCTACTTTTTCAACTAAATTTTATGAAATGCAAGTACAGATTAAATATGTTCAATGAAAATTTTGTGCCTGAATTGACATCCACAGTGAGTACAAGATGAACACTGGGTTTTGAAGACAGTACAAAAAGAATGTAAAATGTCTCATTAATAATTTTTACACCGATTACATTACTGTAATTATAAATTATAAATTTTTCATATACTGGGTTAAATGAAATGTATTATTAAAATTAATATGTCCATGTCCGTTTATTGTATTAATATAGCTACTAGAAAACTTAAAATTACGATACATGGCTCACATTATATTCCCACTGGGCAGCCCTGCACGAGCGAGGGTGTGCAGCGTGAGGGGGACTCAGGGGCACGGAGCTTGAGGAGGCAGCCCGCGAGGGGCCCTGGGCTCCAGGAGGAGGAGCGGCCTTGTCTGCCAGGTGGGGGGAGTCGCGGAGGGCTCTGAGGGGGTCAGGCCTGTGTGGGCGGGAGCCGGGGGCGTCTTGGGTGGGCCCCTCACATCCCACGGTGCCCCTGAGGACCCCGGCCTCCTCCTCACTCCTCTCTGCTCCACCCCGCCTCTGCTCCAGGTCATCCTCCTTGGCCTCCAGCTCCTCCGGTGGGGAGTCTCTGTCTGAGGAGGAAGTGGCCCGGATTCTGGAGCAGGTGGAAGACAAGAAGAAGCTCATCGCCACCATGCGGACCAAGCCCTGGCCCATGGAGAGGAAGCTGGCGGGGCTCAGGTGAGCAGTCGTGGTCGGCCAGGGCCCTCCCCGTCCAGAAGTCTCAGCTCCTCTGATGGGCGCGGGAGTCCCTTCCTCCTCTCCACTCCAAGGGGGCTCAACAAGAAGGGGGGTTCACCCTCCCACCCTGCTTTGGTCACCTCATCCCCAGCACGCAACTGGCCATCGGGCCCTGCTGTTGGCCAGCACCGAGCGGGGCCTGGCAGAAGACAAGGAGGATCGTGGCCCTCCGGCTACGCACCCCCCTCCGCTGCCAGGTCACCTCTCTGTCCCGCGCCGCATCTGGTGGCTTCCGCGCCTCCCTCACAACCAAAAAGACACGCCTTCCTTGGGGGTGGGGGAGACTTTCCATGACCCCCATCTCAACAAGTTCAGACCTCTTTTGTGTTCCCTAAGCACTAGAATCTCTCCCCGTGTCACACACTCACCCTTGCAGTGTGGAGAGCAGGCGGAGGGGCTGTCTTAGCTACACTTGTGTCCAAATGCCTAACACAGGGCCCAGCTTGCAGTGAGGTTCCATGAATATTGCGTGGCCTAGTGCCCACGCCCCTGACTCCTATTTGCAACTCAGCTGTTTCCCTGGTTTCCATATGATGAGCCAGCCCACCATGCATTTTATGGCTCTTGACTCTCTGCTGCAGTTTTGACAGAAGGGCAGGATGTTTTTCCTAAAAAAATCCCATTCAGTGTTACCATCTTCCCCCAAGTCCCACCTCGGTCTTTCTGCCACAAGACTGGAATGACTCCCTCCTTCCCTCTGTATAAGAAGCCATTTTCCCTGGTTCCCCTCACACCTGATTTTCCTCATTGCTCAAGTCAAATGCCTCGCCCTTTATCACATAGAACAGTTTGGCAGACATATTTTGACGTTCAGCCTCATCCACTGTCTTTCAAATTATTACGTTGTCTACAACTCAGCTGCAGGAAGAAATGCCTCCCTGCGGTGCCTCCAGGCCAGTGCTGACCAACAGAACTTTCTGGGATGATGGAAATGTTCTAAATCTGCGCTAATAGAGTAGCCTCCAGTCACATGAAACTAGTGAGCCCTTGAAAAGTAGTCAGTGCAATTGAGAAACTGAATTTCTGTTTTATTTTAATTTATTTAAATTTAAGTCATCACAGGTGAATGGTGGCGACAGTTTGGGCAGTAGGTAGAGCTTCAGGCAGCAGGCTGTCTGCCTTCCCAGCTCCCTTTTTCTGAGTCTCTTCTCCCTGCTCCCCCAGAGCCGAGTTCTTCCTCCTTCCATCTGTCAGTCTAACAGAACCTCACCCCGACTCAGGTGTCACTGGAACACATCTTTTATTAACCGTGGAAAAAGAGCAATGTTGATGCTTATGGAAATGAGATCTCCAGCTGGCTGGAAGTCTCAGGGACCATGAAAATCCCTGAGGGCCATTCATCTGCCCTGAGGAGAAGTCTGCATCTCCTCCAGGCCTGGGGTCAGATTTCCTGCTCTTGGTGGGGGTGGGAAGTGGCTAAGGCCCTAGAAGCTGAAAAGACTCTTGTCTCTCCCACTGGAGCAGGTCTCCCCTCCTTTTCCCTCTTGCAAGACTCCTTATCCCAGACTCAGGCTCTCCAGCTTCTGGGTCTCAGCTCCACTGGTGCCTCTGCCCTCCCACCTGGCTAGTTCCTACCCTCTGAGACTCAGGCCAGGTGTCCCCTCTGCAGGGAAGTCCCCATTACCCCTCCCTGCATTCAGGCTGAGTTAGTTACTGTCTCTCTGACCCCTAAGGCCCTCACTTGACTGGATGCTCTTGTTTACAGAGCTGTTTCTTATTCATCTTGTAATATTCTTTCTTGTTTTATATATTTCCAACATTTGCTGAGTGCTCCCTATGTGCCAGGCACTGTTCTGAGCGCTGGGTGTGTAACAATTCATTTAATCCTCATAATCACCCTTTGATGTAAGTACCATTATTATTGCCCCCATTTTACTGATGAGCAAACTGAGACACAGAGCAATCTAGTAATTTGTCCAAGGCTAAACAGTGAGTTTAGTGGTCTGGCCAGAATTTGAACTCAGGAATTCTGGCTCCAGAACATGCACTCTTAAATTGTAACTGCTTCTCTAGGATTACTAGACATTCTAGAATACACCCCTTTGCCTCCTGTATGATTTCCTCTTCTGGCAATAAAGTCTTCAATTGCAGATCTGCAGATAGCATCCCCAGACTACATCTTTTTTTAGGAGCAATGGTGTGGGGTCCCCAGCCTCTGGCCCACTCAGGCAGCTGGCATAATTGTTGTAGACAATCAAAGAAGGATGGCAAGGCATAAAGAGCAGCAGCAGTGAATTGGGGCAAGCCTGCCTTCACACCTCTACCATACCTGTGTGGTTTGACTGGCTATTCAGTCCCCCTCAGGCTGGCTTCCTTCCCTTAACCTCTCTGAGCCTCACAGCTGTCTTTTGTAAAGTAGGAATAATAATATCTACCTGCAGAGTTGTTCTGACAAATAAAAAATATTTAAGTACCCAGCATATAATATGCAATTAACAGATAGTAGTTATTGCTATTAAAGCTTGAACATCTTGTTCCAGACACTGTGCTGAACGCTGAGAGATGAGGATGGGGAACAAAGATGAATCAGAGAAGATATTATTAATGCACATCATTAATAATGAAACGAGGCAGGCTGTGATGTTGGCAAAAGAGTTTCTAGTGCTCATGAGTCAGGGATGTTTGCTTTAATCATAGAATTAATCAGGTATGTCACTCAGCTTTGTCAGAAACCTAATGTGTTAGAAAATTACCCAAAGTGAGATCTGAAGAATTCCACTTCTAGGAAGATGGAGTAGATATACTTCTCCATAGTCTTCCCACTAAGTACAACTGAAACCCTGGATAGTATGTATAAAGCAAACATAAGAGACTCAGAAAGGTGGAGAGAAGAAAGGCAGACTGGCTAAGGACCTCGGGGTCAAATGAATGACAGAGCATTGAGTTCCAATTCTCCTTTTTGCCTGTATATCCAGACTGGATATTGGAGAAGCTGGCTGCCCCCAAACACTGACAGACACACACAAAAGCACCTCAAGAAAAGTCTGCTGTCTCTAGCCAAAGGACCAGAAAAGGGACAGCCTCGCAAGACAGAAGACTTGTAAACAATCACAACCCTACTCCAGCCAAACACCATAAACAAATGAGCAGCTGTAGCCCCAGCCCTGGCAGCAAAAGCCAAGTGGAGAAGCCTACATTTCCTCCCTTGCCAGGCTGTAACATGGTACCCCTAACACCCCCATCAAGTGTCAGAGAAGGCCAAGTGAGGAGCAGGGACTCTCATCCCCACTGGGCAGTAATGAGCCCTCTCTCTCCCTGTGGTGTCAGTGGAGACTACATGGGGAGTCTGAAATTTCACCACCACCTGGCAGTAACAAGGTATCTCTTCAAGCCAGGAGGATATGAGTGGAAGGCTTGTGGGAGCTTGAACTCCCATCCCTGCTCAGCAGTAACAAGGAGCTCCAGCCCAACCCCAGGTATCAAAGGAGGCCAAGTGAATAATCTGGACTTCCACCTAGGAGTAAGCAGGCAGCATCCCCCTTCACCTACTGGAGCAGTGTCAGAGGAGGCCTGCTGAAACACAAGATTTAAATAAGATCCAGAGTGGGCCTCCCTGGTGGCGCAGTGGTTGAGAGTCCGCCTGCCGATGCAGGGGATACGGGTTCGTGCCCCGGTCTGGGAGGATCCCATATGCCGCGGAGCGGCTGGGCCCGTGAGCCATGGCCGCTGGGCCTGCGCGTCCGGAGCCTGTGCTCCGCAACGGGAGAGGCCACAACAGTGAGAGGCCCGCATACCACAAAAAGAAAAAAAAAAAAAAAAAAAAAAAAAAAAAAAATAAGATCCAGAGTCTCATAACATAATATCTCAAATTCCGGGCTTCAGTTGAAAACTCAGTCGTCATACCAAGAACGAGGAAGTTCTCAGACTTGAATGATAAAAGATAATCAACAGATGCTAACATCAAGAGGACATATATGTTAGAATTATCTGATGAAGATTTTAAAGAAACCATCATAAAAATGTTTCAGTGAGCAATTAGGAACACATGAAACAAATGAAGAAATAGAAAGTCTCAGAAAATGAATAGAGGATATAAAGAAGAACAAGTGGAAATTTTAGAAGTAGAAAATATAGTACCTAAAGTTTTTAAAAACTCAGTGAATGGGCTCAACAGCAGAATGGAGAGAACTGAGTAGAGAATCAGTGAAAGTGAAGGTAGAACAAGACAAATCAATCTGAACAATAGAGAGAAAATAGTCTGGGGAAAAAAAGTGAACAGAGCCTCAGGGACATGTAGGATTATTATAAATGATCTAACATTAGTGTCTCCTCCAAATCCCTAGATGATGAAAGAAGGAAATGGAGTCTCAAAAGAAGAGAAAGAAGGTGGGACTGAAAAAGTCTTCAAAGATATAATGACTGAAAATTTCTCAAATTTGGCAAAACTTACAGATTCAAGAAGCTAAACAAAACCCCAACAAGATAAATACAGAGTAATCCATGCCAATACACATCATGGTCAAACTTTTGAATACTTATAAGAGTCAGAGAGAAACAATGCCTTACAGGAAAAACAATTAGAATAACAGCAAATTTCTCATCAGAAACCATGGAGGACAGAGGAGGTGACATAAAGATTCTTCAAGTGCTAAATGACAAGAATTGTCAGTCCAGAATTCTATATCCAGCAGAAACATCCTTCAAGAATGAAGGAGAAATAAAGACATTCTGAGATGAAGGAAAACTAAAAGAATATGTCACCAGCAGACCTACCATAAAGTATGACTAAAGGAAGTTCTCTAAACATAAAGGAAATGATAAAAGAAGGAATCTTGGAACATCAGGAAGGAATAACATGGTGAGAGCAAAAATCTTGGAAAATACCATGGATTTTTCCTTTTCCTCTTGATTTTTAAAATTATGTTTGACAGTTGAAGCAAAAATTAAAACACCACCTAATGTGGTTCTCAGTAATGCAGATGAAATAGTTAAGACAATTATAAATGGGGAGGATAAAGGGACATAAAGAGAAATAAGATTCTACACTTCATTCTAAATAGTAAAATGCACCAGTGGATTTTGATAATACATAGAGATAGCTAGGTAGGTAGATAGATAGATAGATAACAGATAGATGGATGGCAGATAGAGATAGACATATAGTAATACCTAGAGCAACTATTGAAAAGGCTATACAAATCGATATACTCAAAAACACTGTAGGTAAAACAAAATGGAATCCTAAAAAATATTCAGGAAGACAGGGAAAAAGGAAAGCAGAAATGAAAAATAGAACAAACAGAAAACAAGAAATAAAATGAAGTATTTAAACTGTAACATATAAATAATTACATTACATGTTAGTGGTCTAAATACCTCAATTAAAAGACAGAGATTGGCAGACTGGATTTAAAAGATGACCCAGGGCTTCCCTGGTGACGCAGTGTTAAGAATCCTCCTGCCAATGCAGGGGACACGGGTTCGAGCCCTGGTCCGGGAAGATCCCACATGCTGCAGAGCAACTAAGCCCATGTGCCACAACTACTGAGCCTGCACTCTAGAGCCTGTGAGCCATAACTACTGAGCCCACATGCCACAACAACCGAAGCCCGCGTACCTAGAGCCTGTGCTCTGCAACAAGAGAAGACGCTGCAATGAGAAGCCCACTCACCGCAATGAAGAGTAGCCCCCACTCGCCACAATTAGAGAAAGCCCACGCACAGCAACGAAGACCCAACACAGCCAAAAATAAAAATAAAATAAATAAATTTATTTAAATAAATTAATTAATTTAAAAAAATAAAAGATGACCCAACTACATGCAGTCTATAAGAAACTCACTTTAAATATATCATATGTTGAGAGTAAAGTGTGGAAGAAAATATACCATGCAAACGTTAACCAAAAGATAGCAGGAGAAGCTATGTAAATACCAGACAAAGTCAATTTCAGAGTAAAGAAAATTACCAAGGACATAGAGGGACACTACATAATGATAAAAGGGTCAATCCACCAAGCAAACAGGACAATCCTAAATGTATATGCACCAAAGAGATCAGTGGTTTGGATTCTATAGAGTATTAATTTTCCAGTGCTACATAATAAATTACCCCAAACTTAGTAGTTTAAAACAATAATAAGCATTTATTATCTTCTGTTGGTCAGAAATTCAGGAGCAGCTTAGCTGGTCAGTTCTGACTTGGAGTCTCTCATAAGGTTGAGTCAAGGTATTGGTCAGGGCTTCAGGCTTCAGATGACTGGGGCTGGTGAATCCACTTCCAAGGTTGCTCACACAAATGGATGACAAGTTGATTCTGTTTGTTAGTAAGGGCCTCAGTTTCTCTCCATACAGGCCTCTCCACAGGCTGCTTCACTGTCCTCATAACATGGCAGCTGGCTTCCCACAGAAGAGAGGGATTTCAAGGGGGAAGTCACAATACCTTTTGTGTGTGTGTGTGGTATGCGGGCCTCTCACTGTTGTGGCCTCTCCCGTTGTGGAGCACAGGCTCCGGACGCGCAGGCTCAGCGGCCATGGCTCACGGGCCCAGCCGCTCCGTGGCATGTGGGATCTTCCCGAACCGGGGCACGAACCCGTGTCCCCTGCATCGGCAGGCGGACTCTCAACCACTGCGCCACCAGGGAAGCCCCACAATACCTTTTATGTCCTAGTCTCCGAAGTCATAAACTGTCACTTCTACCACTTTCTATTCATTGGAAGCACATCGCTAAGTCTGCCCTGCATTCAAGTGGAGGAGAATTCAATTCTTTTTCTTTTTGGCTGCGCCACTTGGCTTGTGGGATCTTAGTTCCCCCACCAGGTATTGAACCCAGGCCCTAAGCAGTGAACACGCAGAGTCCTAACCACTGAACAGCCAGGGAATTCCCCAGTTCTACATTTTAAAGGGAGGAATGTCATATAATTTGCTGACATAGTTTAAAACCACCACATATAGGAAGCCAGGCATGCTTGGTTAAACTCAACTGCCCTTAAATTGATTCAGTGACGCCTCTAGAACAGATGCCATCACCTGGCTCATCTGAATTTCCACTTAGAGTGAGCTCAGCCTCTGTTTGATCTTTGTCTCCACAACTGAAAAATAAAAACTGCTTAGGGACAAAGGGAGACACCAAACCAACATAGCCCAGATCACCTTCAACCTCTGACCACCTCCAACCTCTAACCACCTCCCTTTGGCCACCTGTATTCCCTACCTTTGTCTGGTTGTCTTCTGGATTTCAGGCTGGCTGATACATTCTCCCACCGTTCTGCATGGGACGGCAAAGCTCTGTAAGGATGCCATCAAATGCAGGCTGCCCTGTGTCTATTTATACCTCTGCATCTCAAAATTAAGTGTGATTTTGAACCTGATCTCCTTCACCAGGGCGTAGTTTTTGGAGGTATGTAGTCTCTCTGAGCGATGCTTTGGATCAACTTCAGAGTATTCTCATTGTGGAAGGCTGCATTGCTGAGCCCCTTGTCCAGACCCCTGGGGAGCAGAAGTCTCCTCACAGCAGCCCCCTGGGCTAGGAAAGAATCCTATCAGCTGCCCACTCCAGGAGCTGCTGTTTCCCCAGAAGGAGAAGGGTGACTGCCTGATAAATGAAATTGCTGTGCCTACATGGCATGCATCCACACGTTTAAGTCTCATAACATTGTCCCCATTTCTAGATGAGAACTGCCACCCTGAGAGGCACAGAATCCTGCCTGGCTCTCTCTGGCACTAAAGCCACACAATACACCGCTTCTCTCCCAGCAGTAATTGCTGGCCACCCTGACAGTGTCTTCCAAACTGTTATTTGGGCCCCTTTATCGACAAGGAGGGTCTTTCTAGGGCAATGTGAGGGGCTGCTGAAGTGCTGTCTTCTGCTGTGGATTAGGCTGCCCAGGAGAGCCTTGCCTCAATGGCCTCCTCCTCTCCTGAGTGTTGGAGGGACCTGAGGTGTTGCTAATCATCTGCCAAAAGTGACCTTGAGATCCAGGCCCCTAGAAGTTTCCACAAAGCAAAGGATCTCTCTTCTTTTGCCTTTTTACTTCATTTACCACACACCATCTGGTTTGAGGAAGAGGAGAGATGAGCTTGCAGAAAGTTCCCCATTTGAAAGGAGGGGACAAGGAGGGGACAGAAGCACCCTACAGAAGTAAGATTTGCAGAATTGTTAGGGGAAAAATAAAGAAGAAGTAAGATTTGCAGGGAATTAATTCCCTGGCGGTCCAGTGGTTAGGCCTCCACACTTTCACTGCCAAGGGTGCGGGTTCAATCCCTGGTTGGGGAACTAAGATCCTTCAAGCCACGTGGCACAGCCAAAACAAAAGAAAAGTAAGATGTGAAAAACTGTTGGAGGGGAGGGGAAGAAGTAAGATTTGCAACAGTTGGGAAGTGCAGTGAAAGAGCCAGTATTTCCATAAAACAACTACTATCTCTAGGAAGAAGAACACTGATCACGTATGACATGTTTAAAGGGGTTTGCTGTAAAAATGTTAGTTGTGAGTATTTATATACTTTCAGTGGATCCAAAAAAGCTTGCTGTGTCCATCAAAACTGTTAGACCAGTCGTTCTCTTTGCAGTGAATGGTCCTCAGAATTTGCACCCAGCGCTGGGCAGGGCCCTCTGTTCTCCTGAGGGCTCTCTGTGCATCTGGACACAGTCTGGACATTGAGAGGAGAAGCGTTTGGTGCCAGGCTCAATGGCTCAGGCATAAGAGCTGGCCTTTACTTTTGAGAATTTTTATCAGAAGTCTTCAAATCTTAAAAGTTGTCACATTTAAATTCACAAACGTCAAATGCTTAGGAGTCTCTACCCACTCATAAGATAAAGGAAGAGGACAAAAATATGAATTTCATGAAAACATTCTTTGGTGTCTTGGAGTCGTTGGTAGTCACAGATAACTCACTGCCAGAATGAGTGCTGCCTAGGGAGAAAACAGGGGCTGACCCCACAAAGGAGTCTTAATCCCATACAATCCAGCTTTTGACCCTGGACTCAGAAGCTAGACAGTTGGCCTCATTAACATTAGGACATCATTGAGACATCCTAATAAAACCAACCTTGGGGTTAACCCCAGGTTAGAATGTAACTTTAACAGGTGTCAACTACCTGCGTTTGCACTTTGGAGGTGGTGTCATTTGTGTTGCCAGCAGCAGGGCGCTGTAACAACAGCAGCCAGACACACAGGACCCAATGTCTTCTTCCACCCACCCTGAGATGGACTTCATTCTTCATCTACTTGTGTGGGTTTATCCAGTGGTTCCTGATAAACTGTTTCTGTGGGGGGATGGATGGGGGAACCCTGATTTGGAGCACTTGCTGAATCCCATAGTCTAAATACTCCCACCATGGCCGATTTCAAGCTACCAACAGTTTAATAATTTGTTGGCCAAGTTCCAGAATATTTCACAATTGGTTCTCAGAAGCCAGCCCGCACCAGCTCCAGCACACCACCCAGAATATTTAACAGACAAACCCATCCATGTGTTTCCCATGCAGTCTTCCTTGGATGTTCACTCACTCATCCAGCGTTCATGCACTCCACAAATACCTACTGAATGCTGTACTGTTTTTTTTATTGCTGCTCTAACAAATTACTACAAGCTTAATAGTTTAAGACAATACTCATTTATTAGCTCACAATTCTGTTGGTCAGAAGTCCAGCATGGCATGGCTGGATTCTCTGCTCAGGGTTTGACCAGGTTAAAATCAAGGTATCAGCAGGGCTGTGGTTCCCTCCCACATGGGACTTGAGGTCCTCTTCCAGGTTCCCTGACTTTTGATAGAAATTCATTTTCTTCCCTTGCTTTCCAGTGTGGCATCCTCCAGAGGGGCCCCAGCAACAGAGGGTGGAGAATTCTGTTGCTTCTAATTTCTCTGATTTCCCCTTTTGCTGCATCTCTCTCTGACTCTTCTGCCTTCCTCTTCTTTTTCTAAGGGCTCACATGATTACATTGGGCCCTTCCAGACATCCAAGGTAACCTCCCTGGTTTCAAGTCAGTAATCTTAATTACATCTGCAGAATCCTTCGTGCCATTCACCAAGGGGCAAAGGTCATGGAAGTCAAAATTCTGCCTACTGGTGCCTACCATGTTCCAATCACTATTCTTGGCATTTGGGAAACTTCAGTGGACAATATATATAAAACACTTAAGGTTTTCAGCCCCATATACACCCTTATAGTTCAGATTTCTATTGCTTGGGCATTAATTGAATTTCTGCCTTTTTCCCCCCCGCTAACCAGGGAGGCGCAAGAATTTGTGGAGAAGTATGAAGGAGCCTTGGGAAAGGGGAAAGGCAAGCGACTCTACGCCTATAGGATGCTGATGGCTAAGGTGTGTGGTGCAGAGGCACAAATCTGTGGGAGGACTTGCTCAACTCCTGAATCTGGGTGACCATCACAGGGCCTGCCCAGCTTCACCATTTGTGTCCACCTCCCCCAGAATCCTGAGCGTGAGGTCCAGTCAACCATTCCAATTTATCCAGGAATGGAAACCAACCGTATCCTGTCCATTTCTCTCTACTTACCTGTGAGGGCTTCAGTATACTTGAGACTTGTTTCCTCTCTAGTGAAGAACTAAACTCACAGAATTAATGATGTTGAATCCACTGGGATCTTATTTTCCAAACCCCCAAATCAAGACTTTGATTTGGTGGAGACCCAGAGGACCATGGTGTAATCAGGGTCATACAGAAGGACAACAGTAGTGTCGACGGGGCATTGGGGACAGCTCTGGTTTATTGAGTTATGCCATAACCTGAGCTTCTGATTCAGGCTAGGGTAATGATCTCTAATTGGATATTTAATGTGGAACTTATGGAAGTATCCTTCCTTTACCTATTGATCTGAAAAACTATCATTTTCATTCACTTAATTCTTGTATAGGCCCTTTTTTGGAGCTTTTATTTGAATTCATCATTTCAGCTATTGATTAACTCTAATGGCTTATAGGGCTTCCTCCTTTTACCTTTCTTTCTCAGAAATGTTTTGGCCAGTCTTGCCTATGTTTCCATATGCATTTTGTTTTGTTTGCATTCTTTTTTTCCACATGCATTTTTAAAATCACTTTGCCAAGTTTCAGTATAGCCCATTGAGATTTTGATTGGAAATTTTTTAAAATCCTTGATTTAATTTGGGAAGACTTATCTGTACAATATTTAGTCTTTACATCTAAGAATACCATACATTTCTCGAGCCTTATTTTTACATTCTTCAGCAAAGTTTGTCATTTTCTTCGTATAGATCTTTTCCATGTCATATGTTATTTCTACAAAATTTATGTTTTAGTTGCTTTTGTGAATGGAATCATTTTTCCATTTATTTAATAACTAGAGATTCCTGGTATGTAGGAAAGCTACGTATTTGAATATTAATTTTTTAATCTGGTTCCCCTATTGTACTCCCTTATTAGTTCTAATCATTTTCATCTGACTGTGTATGTAAAGGTGTTTTTCTTGGGTTCTAAATCATTCCTGTCCTGAAGTGGGGGTTAGCAATCCTAGAATAGTTTCAATTGATGATGGTGATAATAGGTCTCTTTGCTTTTCCATTACTTTAATGAAAATGGCTCTACTGTTTCACACTAAGTTGATGGGAGTTGTTACCTTGAAATAGATTTTCTTTCTCACAATAAGAAATTATCCTTTTATTTCTAGTTTAATGACTTCCATTTTATTGGAAATAGATGTTAGATTTTATTAAATACCTTTCCCTTCTGTTCATAAACTTACTTTTATCAGGCACATCTGATTTTTCAAGTATTTTATTTATAATTTTTACATAAATTTTCATAAGATTGATTTGAATTTATGTGTGTACATACGTGCACGCACATTATCTTGGCATATTTTAATATTAGGGCTGCACTTGCTTTATAATATTAAATGAATAGCATCACCTCCTTTTTATGCTGTAAATCAGTTTGTAGAGCATGATTTTCATTTTTTTGGAAATTTGAAAGATGACACCCTTAAAACTGTACAGATCAGGAAGCATTTTATAGAATATCTTGATAATTTTTTAATGTTTTTCCAATTGGTGTAGTCAAGTTTTAACTTTTTCTTGGGGCCATTTTCATATTTTATATTCTTCCCCAAACTTGATCATTTCATTAAGATTTTCATATGTATTAACAGAAAGTTGCATATAGGTAGTCCCATAATTTTTGTAATTACATTTTACATATGTCGAGTTTTAATCTCTTTTATTCCTAATTTTGTTTTTTTCTTCCTTTTCAGTTATAGTTGCATGACAACTATCTATGGGTCGTTTATTAATTTTATCTAAAAACCATTTACCACTTAACAACTGCACACTCAGAACTTTTTTCCCAATTAAGGAATGTGTTCTTCAAATATACCTGATAAATGGTCTATTCAATAGTGTTTCTATTCAAACAGTTCTAGCTTCTTTGTTAGCAGAAGGATGGCTGCCAACTCTCCATTCTTTGTATTTACTTTCCTTCATGGTTTTTAATTCTTTGCTTTCTCTCTCTTTGCATTCTCAAAAATTTCTCAGGTTTATTCTCAATATTATTGGATCAATTTTCTTCTGTCTCAAAGTGTAATGTTTATTTTCATTCTATTACTGAACTTTTAGCAACCTTGTTATCAATCCTTCCATACTTCACCTGTAACCTTTTTTTTTTCTCCCCTGGCCACGCCATGCAGCTTGCAGGATCTTAGTTCCCCGACCAAATGCAGAGTCCTAACCACTGGACCGCCAGGGATTTCCCCTCCTGTATTCTTTTTTTAACTCTCTAAGTGCTAACCTGTACTCTAGAAGCCATACTTGTTGTATCCTACTAAGAATGTTGAGCCATCTCTCAAAATTTAATTATGTATCCTGGAGGAAATGCTTTCCAAAAATTTCAAAGAATGGCATCACTTTTTCCTTGTTTTGCCGTACTACTTCTCAGGCTTCACTGGTTGTCTTTAGTTATTCAGATCCAGATTTCATCCATGGACAGGATGTGCCTGTGTCTTGTTCGACCACTGTTTGAAATCTTTTTTCCTATATACAGCTGACTAGCAAGATGACATGCACAGCTAGTAACCCAGTCTGAGGACGGCAGCTACCATCTCACACAGCTCTGAGGAAGGGAGTTGGGGTCTTCTCCCGCCCACGCCCAAGCTCAGTTTTCTGATTCTCTAAACCACTGAGGGAAAGAGCTTCAATGCAGAGCTTCTCCCAGGCCTCTCTCTGCCTCTGCCCCCTGCCCCCAGGCATCACCTTTTCGGGCCAAGATGCCCACAGCCTTGAGGGGCTGTCAGGTGGTTGCCAAGTGACCAACTGGCAGGCTATGTCTCCAGGGGCCTCACTTAGCAACATTCATTACTCCATTGGTCCTCAGCCTTGCAAGGCTATATTTTATACTGATTTTATCAGCACCCTGACAGGGGATCTGTCTCTCGGGGGAGGACTCACATTAATAAAGCTTATGAGACTGATATATAAAACCAGATACCAGATTACTAATCTACAAGGAGGAATAACTGGTGCAAGAACTGAAAAATTTGAAGTCCACATTAACAGTGCCTTTTTTTTTTTAATTTTTTTGTTTTTTTTTATTTTTTGCGGTACGCGGGCCTCTCACTGTTGTGACCTCCCCCGTTGCAGAGCACAGGCTCCGGACGTGCAGGCTCAGCGGCCATGGCTCATGCGCCCAGCCGCTCCGCGGCATGTGGGATCTTCCTGGACCGGGACACAAACCCGTGTCCCCTGCATCGGCAGGCGGACTCTCAACCACTGCGCCACCAGGGAAGCCCAGTGCCTTTTATTTTTGATAGTACAGTTAGTTATATGGGAAACTAAACCATAATCCCAATTCCAATCTATAATTTGCAATGAAAAAAATTACTGCCATAGACATCAAAATATTCACAGCCCAGGTGATGCGCAAATGCTTTCCTTATAGACAGACCTAGATAAGAAGCCAAATAAGCCAAAGATGGTTTTTGAGCACAGAATCAGAACTAGGGAAGGGAGAAGAAGCAATGAGGTTGGGGTGTCCATGTCCATCATCTGCCATTCCCCACATCCCTTCCTGCCTTAGGGAGATCTTTGCCGTTATTATCAACCTGTCATTTGCTTATGAACCCCTCTTCTCCTTGGCATCTGTGAACATTTCCCTCTTCTGACAGGTGGTTTCCTTCCTTATACAGTAATTACTCAATCATGATATAGTCAAAGCCTTCAGGTTTGGAAGCTTGTCTGATTCCTTCAGATAAAGTTTCCCTTTTATCCTTTAGCGAATTTACAAAGGAAAATCTCATTTCCTTCATGAATAAGTTCTTTTGAGACCTTTGTAATAGTAGAAACTGATCTGAGGATTTTCTCCCTCCTTCCTCTTTGCCTGCTGTTTTCTATGAGGTGTTTGTTTGTTTTTTCATTCCAAATGGATTTATTTCAAGGGGGTGGGGATGTTGGAGAGAAGCCCCTTAAAGAGTTGACAAATTTTCATGCAGCCAGCAGACAGACAGCTATTCAAGTTTCTGATTGGTACAAAGTGTCAGAGCTGGAATAGACCGTGGAAAGGGGCATAATACCTTCCTAACTACTTTTAGGAAAAAAAAAAAAAAAAAAAAAAACAGACTGCTGTTTCACTAGGAGAAGAATGGGAAGCCACCGGCTGAGATCTCTTTACCACTTCCACCAGCCTTGTAGTTTAGTAACAGTTCCTATCAGATTAAGGCACTTGGCTGTCTGCCAAACGTAGGTATGAGAGTTGTGAGATTTCTTTTTTCCCTTGAATTTTTGGTTTAAATGAAGGAAGTTGTATCAGAGTTTGCTAAGCCAATTTTATTCCCCAAATCAGAAATTATACACAGATTTTCTAAGTTCATATGTAAAGCATCCAAACCTGAAATTTTATCAGCACTATAGACAAACGCAAAGTATTGTGTTGCCCTTGCTTCTCTCTGACTCACACCTGACTTTGGAAAGTGAAGATGTGCGCATCCACCTCTGACAGCCTAGGCTCAACAGCTCCAACATGGCAGCCTCACCCACATGTCAACATGTCAACATCCACATGCACCTCCATCTTCCCGTCCAGGCCCCAAGGCAGTGTGTTAATGAACTGAGGGTGTTGCCTGTTTAATTTCAGAAATGGGTCAAGTTTAAAAGAGACTTTGATAATTTCAAGACTCAATGTATTCCCTGGGAAATGAAGATCAAGGACATTGAAAGTGAGTATTTTGGTGTCACTGTTTTTAGTTCGTTTGCTGAAGGGTTTTCCAAGGGTTTGGACTGTGTTCTTGACTAACTGATTAGGTTATGTTATAGGTTCTGTTGTACTAGAAAAAAGATGAAAGCAGAAACTAACACACCATTGTAACGCAATTATACTCCAATAAAGATGTTAAAAAAAAAAGAAAAGAAAAGAAAAGAAAAAAGATGAACTTTGGACTAGTCAGACCAAAATTTAAGATGTGCTTCTTCACATCGGTGAAGCCCTTTTTTCATTTAGAAAAAGAAAAAGGATGTATATTCCACAGACTGACATGAAAATTGAATCCATCACACACATAAAGTCCTCCTTTATGTTAATGTCCTTCTGCAACACTTACATCCACCATCTTTCTCTCTTCAGGTCACTTTGGTTCTTCAGTGGCATCATATTTCATCTTTCTCCGATGGATGTATGGAGTTAACCTCGTCCTTTTTGGCTTAATATTTGGTCTAGTCATAATCCCAGAGGTAAGAAAAGAACTGCTTACAACTTCAGATAGTGTTGAGGCTTATCATGACAGCCATCTTCATTTATATAAATCAAATACTCTGTTTTACAAAGAATCCATCATTCATTTTAAATTCTGTGCTCACATCATTTGCCCAGATAGCCGAGTACAAAGAATGGAACCATATATTTCCATTTCTGAATTAACAGGTGGACCCTACATTTTTCTACCTTTCATTTTACTTTAAAATTAGTGGAGAATTAATATCTCAGTGAGGTTTTCTTCTCTTTCACCTTGAAAAAAAAGAGATAGAATGCATTATATCATAATTTATTACCCCAAAGAAACCTTGCGTTTGAATAGCACTCCTCACTGTTCTCCCAGATACAATCTTATTATGGGTGTAGGTAGATTCTTACCTATAGCTTAGTAATTGAGAGACAAGAAAGGAACAAGTGACCTGTACAAATTTACACAGTAAATTTATGGTGAATGAGATTCCAGGTTTCCAGAGTGTTGGCCTGGGGCCTTTTCCAGGGGTGCCTGTGGTCCATTAGCACTTAGCACAGTAATTGCTACAGTCCTGCCTGAACCGTTTGGTGCTTGTGCTGGGTACACAAGTGGATTTACCTTTACAGCTTACAGGGTAATGATATTTATGCATTTAGTATTTTTTCCTTTCAGGTTTATTAATTGGCTCTGTGATAGGTTACTGATTCTTACTTTATTACAAATGATTCCATGAGAATATCAGAGTCAACTCTATCTGTAGTAACATCTTTGGGAAACTTTCCTGAACATCTATTTTTCACAAAACTAAAAGACTTCCATGGAATGTGAATTAAATCAGATTAGTTAGAAGAAGTTGAGGCCTTATTATAATAGTATTTGGTAGGAAAGGAGTGTTATATTATTGATAAAACCATTGAATTCTTTTCTACATTACCCAAAGAGTGTACTTACAATTATGTCATTAATTAACCTTTATACTCCTTTATGTGCACACCTGGAAATCAAGGATTATGAGTCAGTCCACTTTGTCCTATATATATATATATTCTTAAGCCATTGTCACTCTCCAGTACAGAGATAAAGATTTTATTTTATTTTATTAAATGATTCCATATGAACTTTTAAAAATTTTTTTATTTATTTTTGGCTGTGTTGGGTCTTCGTTGCTGGGCACAGGCTTTCTCTAGTTGCAGCGAGCGGGGGCTACTCTTCGTTACGGTTCACGGGCTTCTCATTGCGGTGGCTTCTCTTGTTGTGGAGCACGGGCTCTAGGCACGTGGGCTTCAGTAGTTGGAGCACGCAGGCCCTAGAGTGCACAGGCTTCAGTAGTTGCAGGCTGTGGGCTCAATAGTTGTGGTGCACGGGGTCTAGGGTGCATGAGCTTCAGTAGTTGTGGCTTACGGGCTGTAGAGCGCAGGCAGTAGTTGTGGCGCATGGGCTTATTTGCTCCACGGCATGTAGGATCTTCCCGGATCAGGGATTGAACCTGTGTCCCCTGCACTGGCAGGCGGATTCTTAACCACTGCACCACCAGGGAAGTCCCCAGAGATAAGGATTTTAAACCTTCTGGCAAATGTGTACAAATGCTCTTGAAAATAAATCTGGTTCTCCCCAGTATTGTCAGAAGTTAAATAGAAGTTTTACTTCTCCCCTCCATAACCAAGGAGGAGAGAGTTTTCCCCAGTAGTCACTGGGGAAATTTATTCTCACAGACTCTTTGCTTTCTTCCTGGGAGTTTTTGATTCCAAATGGATTTATTTCCATGAGAAGAGATAATATTAAATGCTATAGGCCTATGAGACATCACTAGAATTTTGCTATACAGTGGTCCAGAAAGATAGTGTTTTGGGGAAGGTGAATAATTTTAAAAACACTGAGGTTTTTTTTTCTCAAAGAAAACATTACATTTTATATAATTTATATAAATTGATATAATTTATAAATATTTCCTATCAAGGGGACATTTGTTTGAAACAATGAAAATTTAGTGATTGATGCATTCCAATGAAGCAGCCAAGACCTGAACTGTCCAGGAAAGAACACCTTGATTTGATTGGCAGTTGTTTGGGAAGCCATCTTGGAGTAGGATGGGAGAAAGAAGAGAAAGAGAGAGACAGTGAAAGAGTAGAACAGACAAGACTTGATGATAGGTTGGATAACAGCAGTTGAGAATGTGGGGTATCCTAAGATGCCCTCTTAATTAGGATAGTGGGAAATTGGCTTCGTGGGAATCTGACACATCCAAATTCACTGCAGGCAGAGTAGAGGAGATGACCTGTTGTTCAAGGACACGGCTAACTTCAAGGCCCAAAGGTTTTAAGCCTAAACCTAATGATCAGATATTCCTATGGCTCATGGCTGTTTTAAGGCTAACCACAGTGACTCAGAGGGTCTAGGAATAATATTAGAAGTGCTCAAATGTTAGACAACTTTAACAGAATTTTTCCTCATACTCATCTTCTTTTGCCACAAATCCTTGATACATTTTAATGGAATCAAACTGCTCTGAATGCTTGAGTGAATCTTGTTCAGCTTTAATGACAGCTGCCTGCAGATCCCAGAATGCCTTCATGGTCCCAGGAGAGCCCTCAGTTATGCTGCAGGAGCTCACTATCAAGGCCTTGCTACATGATGAGCTCATGTATTTCTTGTCTTAACACGGGCTGCATATGAAAATCACTTGGGGAGTTTTTTTAAAAATATGAAGTCCAATCAATTGGATCTGAATCTCTGAGAATGTGGCTCTGGCATCCCTATTTTAAAAGCTCCTATGGTAGACAGGCATCTGAGATTGCCCCCAGTGATCCTCCTCTCCTGGTAGCATGCCCTTGTATAATCAATCCCCTCCACCTGAGTAGAGCCTAGACCTTGAGGCGTGCTTTTAACAAATAGAATATAACCAAAGTGACAGGCTGTCACTTACATGATTAGGTTATAAACGACTGTGACTTCCATGTGGCATTTTCTCTTGGTTCCCTTCTTGGCTCGCATGCTTTGATGAAGCAACCTGCCAGACTGGAGAGGCCCGCTGGCACGGAACTGAGTGTGGCCTTTGGACAAGAGCCAGCAAGGAACTGAGACCCTCAGTCCAACAGCCCATGAGGAACTAAATCTTGCCAACAACCATGGGAGTGCATCTGGAATCAGATCCTCCCCCACCAGGCCTTCAGATGATACCAAAGCCCTGGCAGACACCTTGACTGAAGCCTATGAAAGACCCTGAAGCAAAGAACCCAGCTAAGCCCAACCCAGGTTCCTGACCTGCAGAAACAAGGAGATAGTTTTATGGTAATTTGATATACAAAAATAGATGACAAATACAGCTCCCCAAGTGATCCTAATATGTAGCTAGGGTGTACATTGCTGGTGTACATTAATTAATTTAATTAAATAATTCTTTAAAATATCTTGTAAGTTCTGCTCTAGGGTTCACATAGGCAGCACTCAGTCAGTAAGCCTCATATTGGTACTTCCTCTAAAAATAACTATTAAAACTTTCAGATATATGGAAAGGTATAAAGAATGAGCCCATTTGCCTGCCACTAAGTTTAAAAATAAAAAATTACACACACACTAGAGTCCTCCATCTACTTCTCCCCAATTATGTTACCCACATAAATCTCACAAGTAATCACTCTCCTGAACTTTCCATTTCAACTTACATTTTAAAATGCATTGGCTTAAAGTTAAATAACATAGTTTCTTGTTTTTTAAAATCACTCATGTATCTGAGTTATATTCCCTTTTGCATGATAGTGTAATTTTTTCCTCTCTCATTTACATTTGTTGATTCTCTGACATGTCGCATGCCGCAGCTAGGAATCCCGCATGCTGCAACTAAAGATCCCACACGTGGCAACGAAGATCCTGCATGCCACAGCTAACACCCAGAGCAGCCAAATAAATAAATATTTTTAAAAATATATATGACTAAATAAACAGGAGGGCACATTCATGGAAGGGAAAACTTAATATCATAAAAAAAGGTCAATCCTTCCTAAATCAACATGTAAATTTAATACAATCCTTATTTTTTAAATAATTAAGGCTGTGAATCAAGTCATATATATAAAGGGGTATAATAACAGAATTATGTACACATAATTATTTACACATAATCTCTAACTAGAAATACTCTAATTAGTCCAACAGTAGGGGATGTTGTAAGTAAGTTTATGGTACATACATGTGATTAGATATTTTAAAGTCATTTTATTTTTAAAAATACCATATGCCATAGGGAATTGGTCATAAAATAATATTAAGCTAGATAATCCAGCTAAAACATATATGAAACTCAGAAACTTTGAAAGGAAATACATGAATATTTAACAGTCATTATCTTTAGGATGTGAAGGTGACAGGTAATTTTTTAAACACTCTTCTATACTTTTTCACATTTTCTACAATGAGTATGTAATACTTTTAAAATCAGGAAAGTGATTAATGTTATTTAAAGGAAAAAAATGGATATTCCTGCTCTGAGAAGAGATTTAACCCACTATGTGCACATCTCCGTGTGTTTGTATCTTCTCCACGTGTAACTGTGTCGTTCTGTCCCAACACAAGGTGCTGATGGGCATGCCCTATGGAAGTATACCCAGAAAGACAGTGCCTCGGGCTGAGGAAGAAAAAGCCATGGATTTTTCCGTCCTTTGGGATTTTGAGGTACCATTGCCCACATGCCAATGCACTTCCATTTTGTGATTGTGGATAAGTGTGAAGTGTTTAATTATTGGAAAGCCAGTGCTTTAACCAAAAGGGATCCTAGCACTGTGCAAAATGAGCTAGCCAACCATGTCCCCCTAGGCCCCCTTTGTGGGTCCATTTATCACACACTCTGATAAACGTGACTTCCCCATGAGGCCACTGCTCCCCGCATTCTGCCAGATCTATGTAAGGCGATATTACACGATGGTTTTATCTTGGCATAACCACAGTAAGACCCCAGGGCTATTGCCAGTCCAACCTTTCCCCAACCTTCACGTAACATCTTCAACTGAATACCCTACCTGCTTCTCAAGTCCAACAACTATCCAACCAAACCTACATCACTTTTTCCCATTTCCTTTATTGGAGCCACTGTTCATCCAGTCATTGAAGTCTGAAACCTGAAAGTCATCCCACATTTCCTCTCCTCACCACCACCCCTCACATCACAATCAATCACTAAATCTGAGCCTATCTACTAAACGTTTCTTAAACCAGTCTCCTTTTCTCCATCCCTCGAACCTCTCCTCAAACCTCACTGTACCAGGACCACTGTCAGAATCTGCTACCTCTCCTCCCTGCCTTGGCTTGTCTCCTCAAATCTCCATTCCCTCTGCTGCCAGGTGACCTTTCTAAAATGTAAACCTGACCCTGTCACTCCCCACCTCCAATATTCATTTATTCCCACTCCCAGATGGAATAAAGCCCAGTGTTCTGAATTGGGTTTACAAAAGAATTGTTCATGACCTGGCTGCCCTCTACCTATCCAGCCCCAGTCCCATGTCTGTCTAAGACCTCACACTTTATGGCCCAATATTATCAACTTACGGGGAATCCAGTGCCTCCCTGCCTTTGCTCACGATCCTATGCCTGGAACATCCCTCCCTCTTTTTGGAATCCTCATACCCCCGTGCCTCTGGGGGCCTTGGTCTGCAGCTCCAAGGAGTTCCAGAGGCAGGAGGCCTGGCTGTGGTGGTTCAAGCAATACATCTTGCTGCTGCCATCCTTCACTCCCATAGTCAGATTCAAGACCTCTCAGAAATGTGTGAAAGTGAGTTGGAGTATTTTTCTAAGTCATTTGGAACAGGGGTGTTCCAAATAACTACTATACCACTAAGAATTACATACTACTACCACTATATGCTACTACTAAGAATTTCCTTTATTATTTATTTCACCCAAGGGCCCCTGTTGAAATGTCCTATCCACTCAAAACCAACAATTTATTCAGCAGCAATCCCATGTTGTATTTGTTGTTGTTGCCAAGGATAAATTTTTATTTTTCAAGTAAAAATTAAAATTTTGGAAAACTTATATCCATCACCATGACAGTGGCAGTTTTTCAGTAGTTAAATACTTTCCTGATGAGATCAATGGAGATATTAACAGTGTGATTTTTTTTATATTGTATAAGAAATGTGTCAACATTTGGCATATGTTCGTAACTCAGTGAACCATTACTTTCCAGATGACCAATACATGATGTTACAAAATCATGTGTGAGTAAAAAGATCCCACATCTTGATAGTAAAAGATAGAGCAATAGATTTTTAAAAATTATATTTTGAGATAATTTTAGACTTACAGAACAGTTGCATAAATAGTATAGAGAGTTCCCATATACCCTTCACCCATTCACCTTATGATAACATCTCATATACCCATAGAACAATTATCAAAACTAAGACATTAATCTTGATACAGTATTATTAACTAAAATATAGTATTTATTTTTATTTCACCAGTTTTTCCACTGACGTTCCTTTTCTATCCCAGGACCCAACTCACAATCTCACATTGATTTAATTGTCACATCTCCTTACTATCCTCCAATCTGTGACTGTTCTCTGTCTTTCAGTGACCTTGACACTTTTGAATAGTGCTGATCAGTTGTTTGCCCCTGAATTTGGGTTTGTCTGATGTTCTCTCATTATTGTATTAAGGTTATGCATCGTTGGGGAGGTAACGTGCCTTTCTCAGAGTGTCAAGGGTTACATTATGTTGACCACTTGGTTAAAGTGATATCTGCCAGAATTCTCTGCTGTAAAGTTAGTATTTTTCCCCTTTTAATTACTTAGTATTTGGGGGAGAGCAATGGATCTTAAGGTATGAAAAAGTTCATTATGTGATTCATATTCCACATTGCAACTAACCTTTAAGAAATAACTATTTTAAAAAATGAATAAAAAAAGAAATAACTATTTAGTTATTGGGTTGAGGTATGATATCAAAGAAGAAATAGCCACAAGTATATGAAAAAAACTATTAAAATTTGGCTCCCCTGTCCAGCTACATATCTGTGTGAGGCCAGAATAATACCCTGTTTTATGTTCAGCAAAGACATAAAAGAAGTGCTAAAATTATAAGTTAATTTTACACCTAAATAATTATACCTAAAAAGTGTGCTAATTACACCTAAAGCCAATTATACCAAAAACCAAAACCAAAATGAAACTCGAAGCTCAGATTGGATTGTGAGCCTTATCACATAGTTTTCTTTAGAAGCTTTGAAATACTGAGAAAGTTCACGGACTCCCTTCTAGTTCCAGAGTGCTAAATTAAGATCCTGGGCACAGGGTAGGGGGTGGAGGGGGAGTTTGGAGCCGTGTGTGCATGTGCACACAGACACACACACACACAGACACACACACACACACACACACACTGGGGGAGTGAAGGGAAGAACAGGAACATCAAGAACCCTTCCTTCCTCCCCTCCGGCTCCTGTCACATCCCTGAGAAAGAAACCCCAGGTCGATGGAAGCTTCCGATAACTGTCACGTTGAGCTTACAAACCCAGAGCATTTGGCTTTGCTGCCCCACAGGGCTACATCAAGTATTCTGCTCTCTTCTACGGCTACTACAACAACCAGAGGACCATCGGGTGGCTGAGGTACAGGTTACCCATGGCTTACTTCATGGTGGGGGTCGGCGTGTTCGGCTACAGCCTGATGATCGTCATTAGATCGTAAGTATGACCGTCTCATTTACAGGCTTTTAATTTTCTTCCCACAAACAGCCCACTCCTGTGGCCACACTGTGCCTACTTACCTTCTTGTTGGGGATTTAGAGATAAAACAAGGAAACAAATAAAGCAAATGCAGATTGTCATATGGGGTATAAAAGACATAGACAGGGTAATGTGGGAAGTTCTGGGAAATGGGATAGACAAGTCCTTTAGAGGAGGCTGGGCATAGCACTTTAGACAAAGCAAGAGCATGTGCAAAGGCCCTGAGGCAGCAAATATCCTACTGAGTCCCCAAAACTGTCAAAAAGAAACAGTGTGGCTTGAAAGGGAACATGGTACCCATTAAGGAGAGGCTGGAGAAGTTTGCAAGGCCTGTTTCTGTTTTCCCCAGAGCCCAGCATCCTCAGAAAAACCCTCTTCTTCTCTGTCTAGCTGGCATGTGAGAACTGAGCTGGCGCCTACAAAGATACAATGAGGCTAAACCAGTGTATATGGCAGAGAGTAACCTTGGTGTCCTCTCCAGCCCCGACTCTACTTGTCTCTGTGGTCAGAAATGGCTTTTTAATATGTCTGTGCCTCTTAATTCATGTTCTCCGAAGAAAAACTTTGGCCCAGCCCACAAACTGCCTTCTTCTAAGTCAGAGGACCCCAGTTAGCACAGGCTGTGCAGGGTGGGGACACAGTCTGTGCACAGACCTGACCACCAGGCCCACTCACCCTTCAGCAGAGCCACAAGAGAAGAACAGGGCCACGGTGTGTGCACAGGATACAGAGCGCCCTTGAAGCCCAGCTAGAACCCCCGGAAAGCGATGTGCGGGCCCAGCTGGGTTTTCTATCTCATCGTCTCAGGGGAAAATGCTGCTGTTTACAAGAGCCTGCCTGGCACGAGACAGTGACCACTAGGTGACATGTGGCTACCCAGCTCTATCAAACAAAAGGAAAAAAAAAGGAGACAGGCGAGACAGGCTTGGTTTTATTCTTAGCCTTCACATTGCTATGTTTTTCCCTGCCAAATTTAAGGATATGGAATGTTTCTCTGTTGAACCAAAAAATTAACTAAGGCAACCAGGCCCCTGGAACTGTAAATCCCAAAAGCCGACACATCAGATAGAGTCAGAGAGGGGCAACCCCACCCCCATTGTATCTGATGGAACCCCTGCCTGGGATTCCATGGTTCCCACGGGACTGATCTCCAGGAAGCACAAAAAGAGTGATACCAACCAGGATTCTTGGCTTCCTTAATCAATAGAAATTGACTAGAGGCCGGTGGGAAATTCAGGCAAGGCTTTACTGGGGCCTGCTGCAGCAGTGGGGGAGCAAGAACAAACAGCAGGTTCCCTTGCTTGCTCACTGAGTCGGGGGGAAAGCTTGTTTCTTATATGGGGTGAAGGTAGGGGCGCGTCCAGGGGTCAGGCCAGAGGTGTGGCTTAGGTGTTTTGCCCATCCCTTAAGTGGTGTGTGCAAGCATGCTCAGTACCCTGCTTTTGCTCCCAATACCCTGTTTTTGCTCCTGGCTCTTCAGAAATGGCAGTTGGGTTTTTTTGTTTTGTTTTGTCTTTTTGTATCTTTTGGGTCCAGAATTTGCCCCAACTGCACATGCACACAGTTATTTTTAGTCCCATATAGTTTCTTTGTATTTTGTAGCTGAAGGAGAGGTGTGTCCAGCCCTGCAGCAAAGGGTCCCAGGTCCCAGGCCTGTCTCAAGAGGATGAGGACAGGTAGGATGAAATAGGGGGCTATCAAGGCAGGTCCAAGGTACTTTCCTCGAGCTTGCTTAAGAAAAAGATGTGCGTATTATCTGGTTGTAGTCCTAACCACCTCAGGGCTTATTGAATTTTACATCAGAAAAATATGATTTTTATCCAAGAAAGCAGATGAATTAGAAGGGGATATTCTCTGTGAGAATGAAGAGTTCTAAAACATTTGCAGGTGAGGCAAGCCACAAGAAATCAGACGTCAGGGTAGAAAACATGGTACCCTGCAGACTCCTTGTTACGCAGTTGACACCATGTGTGCTCCCAGGGGACTCTGAATTTGGGGGGAAGGTGCTCTGGCTAAAGGTAGCCTGATTCAAATCCATCTTAGCTCTTTCCCTTCACTGGATATCTGCCACCTGTGCCCAAGACTAGCTTAGGCCAAGTTTCCCTTGGGCTGACACAGTAGACACAGGGGCAGACATAACAACAGCAGTGTGCACCCTACAGGATGGCCGGCAACACCCAGGGCAGCACGAACGACGGGGAGAGCGATAACTTCACATTCAGCTTCAAGATGTTCACCAGCTGGGACTACCTGATCGGGAATTCAGAGACGGCTGACAACAAATACGCCTCCATCACCATCAGCTTCAAGGTAGTCGCTTCAGGGCCATTCCCACTTCCCGGGGGAACTTTGCGTCCCTCCTGTCATTGGGAGACTTCTCCCAGCTGGGGCTTGGGAAATAAGATCCCTGATTAATTTGTGGTAAGAGCTTTACCAGAAGTAGGAGCGTACCTCTCAAGCCTTCAAGAAAGAATGCTCATGGCTGGTACCCACCATCTGTTTCTTAACATGGCAGAGAATCATGGAGCTGGTCCCTGGTTCTGCCTCTTTCCTCGTGGAACTGCTTTCTGCTGGAGGAAGTGAAAGGACACACTTGGGGCAGCCGTTCTCAACGTTTACACATGTTTGCATGATCTAAGGAGCATTAAAAATCTTCTGGGCCCCACCCCTAGAGATTCTGGTGTAATTGGTCTGGGCTGAGGTCCTGGCATGTTTTTTTAAAAACTCCCCCAAGAACACCCACAAAGAGTTGAGAACCCTGGTTTGGGGGTGTGGGAATAAAGGAATCAATTAAGTGTACAACTCCACACTTAATTATCTTATTAATTTGTTCACAAGAGAGATATGACGTGACCTACAGAATATAGAACGAAAACAAGCCTGAGGGTGAGCAGATGAATGAAGGCAGAAACACTGCACATCCCACTTTTCCCTCCATGACTGTAAAAACCATTCAGAGTTCTTATTTATTTATTTGTTTGTTTGTTTATTTATTTATTTATTTATTTATTTATAACATCTTTATTGGAGTATAATTGCTTTACAATGGTGTGTTAGTTTCTGCTTTATAATAAAGTGAATCAGCTATACATATACATATATCCCCATATCTCCTCCCTCTTGCGTCTCCCTCCCACCCTCCCTATCCCACCCCTCTAGGTGGTCACAAAGCACCGAGCTGATCTCCCTGTGCTATGTGGCTGCTTCCCACTAGCTATTTTACATTTTGTAGTGTATATATGTCCATGCCACTCTCTCACTTCGTCTCAGTTTACTCTTCCCACTCTCGTGTCCTCAGTCCATTCTCTATGTCTGTGTCTTTATTCCTGTCCTGCCCCTAGGTTCATTACAACCTTTTTTTTTTTTTTTTTTTAGATTCCATGTATATGTGTTAGCATGCGGTATTTGTTTCTCTCTTTGTGACTTACTTCACTCTGTATGACAGACTCTAGGTCCATCCACCTCACTACAAATAGAGTTCTTTTTTTTAAATTGAAGTATATTTGATTTACAATGTTGTGTTAGTTTCTGTTGTATAGCAAAGTGATTCAGTTATACATATATATTCATTTTCATATTCTTTTCCTAGTTTACTACAAGACATTGAATATAGTTCCCTGTGCTATACAGTAGGACCTTGTTTTTTGTCTATTTTGTATATAGTAGTTTGTATCTGCTAATCCCAAACTCCTAATTTATCCCCCCCTTTCTCCTTTAGTAACCATAAGTTTGTTTTCTATGTCTATGAGTCTGTTTCTGTTTTGTAAATAAGTTCATTTGTATCATATTTTAGATACCACATATAAGTGATATCATATGGTATTTGTCTTTCTCTTTCTGACTTACCTCACTTAGCATGACGATCTCTAGGTCCATCCATTATTTCATTTTTTTTATATGGCTGGGTAATATTCCATTGTGTGTGTGTGTGTGTGTGTGCCACATCTTCTTTATCCATTCATCTGTCAGTGGACTCTTAGGTTGCTTCCATGTCTTGGCGCTTATAAATAGTGCTGCAATGAACATTGGGGGTGCATATATCTTTTCAAATTAGAATTTTTGTCTTTTCCAGATATATGCCCAGGAGTGGGATTGCGTTATCATGTGGTAACTCTATGTTTAGTTTTACTATTCTCCACAGTGGCTGCAGTTCCCACCAACAGCATAGGAGGGTTCCCTTTTCTCCACACCCTCTCCAGCATTTATTATTTGTAGACTTTTTAATGATGGTCATTCTGACAGGTGTGAGGTGATACCTCATTGTAGTTTTGATTTGCATTTCTCTGGTAATTAGCACGTTGAACATTTTTTCATGTGCCTGGTGGCCATCTGTATGTCTTCTTAAAAACCATTCAAAGTTCTTGGTACTCCAATGCTTCTCCTGTCTGATCAGTCAGACTTTTTTAGCCCAGGACCGTGCAGAGGTCAGATCTACACTGCAACGGTGCTTGGTTGTCTTGCCTTCTTCTCTCTCTTCTCTCCTAGCCCTCCTGGGAGGAGAAGTGGGCTGCTGCCCACTGATACCAATCGTTGCCTACAGAAGACAGGTACACCCACCAGGGACAGGGCTTGGGCTCAGCAACTCACTACATGGGTTTCATGAGCCCCAGAGTCAGCTTGGCAGTGGGTAGAGCAGGGAGCGGGCTCAGTTCTCCTTCTCCTTCTCCTTCTCAACAATGGGAAGCCTGTGGTGGAGCATCCAAGGGCAGGGTAGGGGTCAACAAGGGCTTTGACCCTTCCTTCGGGACTACTAGAGAGAGACAAAGAAGGTCAATGCCTGTGAAGCACTTTGAACATATGGGAAGGTGAAGGCTTCTCCTCTGAGTCTGTTAAAAACCACTTATATAACAGGACACATGTTGTGAGAACTGTGTGCATTAATGTATACTAACTGCCTGATGAGTTAGTTGAAACTGAACCCGAACACAATAACTGTTAATTGATTGAAAAATCTCCTTCCTTCTCCTAAGGCAATAGAAATAAAAACAAAAATAAACAAAGGGGACCTAATCAAACTTACAAGCTTTTGCACAGCAATGAAAACCATAAACAAAACAAAAAGACAACTTACAGTATGGGAGAAAATATTTCAAATGATGCAACCGACAAGGGCTAAATTTCCAAAGTACACAAACAGTGCATACAACTCAACAGCAAAAAAACAAACAACACTATCCAAAAATGGGCAGAAGACCTAAATAGACATTTCTCCAAAGAAGACATACAGATGGCTAATAGGCACATGAAAAGATGCTCAACATCACTAATTATTAGAGAAATACAACTCAAAACTACAATGAATTACCACCTCACACGAGTCAGAATGGCCATCATTAAAACGTCTACAAATAACAAATGCGGGAGAGGGTGTGGAAAAAAGGGAACCTTCCTACACTGTTACTGGGAATGTAAGTTGGTGCAGCCACTATGAAAACAGTATGGATGTTCCTCAGAAAACTAAAAATAGAATTACCATATGATCCAGCAATCCCACTCCTGTGCATATATCCAGACAAAACTAGAATTCAAAAAGGATACATGCACCCCTATGTTCATAGCAGCACTATTCACAGTAGCCAAGACATGGAAACAACCTAAATGTCCATCGATAGATGAATGGCTAAAGAAGATGTGGTACAATGGAATACTACTCAACCATAAAAAAGAACAAAATAATGCCATTTGCAGCAACATGAATGCAACTAGAGATTATCATACTAAGTGAAGTAAGTCAGAAAGAGAAAGACAAACACCATATGATATCACTTACATGTGGAATCTAAAAAATGACACAAATGAACCTATCTAGGAACCAGAAAGAGACTCATGGACATAGAGAACAGACCTGTGGTTGCCAAGGGGGAGGGAGGTGGGGGAGGAATGGAGTGGGAGGTTGGGGTTAGCAGATGGACGCTTTTATATATAGAATGGATAAACAACAAGGTCCTACCATATAGCACAGAGAACTATATTCAATATCCTATGATAAACCATAATGGAAAAGAATATTTTTTAAAAAGAATGTGTATATATATATATATGTATAACTGAATCACTTTGCTGTACAGTAGTAATTAACACAACATTGTAAATCAACTATACTTCAATTAAAAAAAAAATCTCCCAGGTACTTTGGTGTCTGGGAGACATCGTTTTCCATCCTGGCTCTGCCATATACTAATTGTGTCTTTCTGTGAAAAACTTACTAATGCAGGATACAAGGTTAATAATTAAAAATCTATTGTATTTTTATATACTAGCAGCAAATAATTAGAAAATAATTTAATTCCCTTTTCAATAAAATGACATAAAGTACAAAAAATTCCAAGGAATATAGATTTAACCAAAAAAAAAAAAAAGTGTGAGACTGCCTACACCAAAAAGTACAAAACATTGCTGAAAGGAATTAAGAAACTCTAAATAAATGGAAAAATATACCATGCCCATGGATTAGAACAGGGGTCAGCAAATTATGGCCCAGGGTCCAAATCCAGCCTGCTGCCTATTTTTGTAAATAAGATTTTATTGAGACAAAGTCATGCTCATTTATTTATATATTATCTATAGTTGATTTCATGCTACAGTGACATAGTTGAGTAGCTATGAGAGAGACCACGTGGCTTGCAAAACCAAAAATATTTGCTATCTGTTTTTTTAATAGAAAAAAACTTGGCCAGAACTTTTTTATTAAAAAAGCCAGCCCCTGGCTTAGAAGACTTGATATTGGCCAAGTCGGGTGGCATATGGGATCTTAGTTCCCCGACCAGGGATCAAACCTGCACTGCCTGCAGTGAAAGTGTGGGAAGTCCCAGAAGACTCAGTATTTTTCAGATTCGATTCTAAACTCCTTGATCTATAGATTTAAAACAGTCCCCATTGGGTACTGAAATCTCTCTGGGCATTAGTAGCTGTAACTGGTTTGTTGTTGGGATTCAGGATAATGGATAGTGAGTGTTTAGCACCACATCTAACACACAGTAAGTATCCAGTAAATCTAAGCTTTGTCAGTACATGTACCAAAGTAGAAGTAACAAGAAAAAATGTAATTTTTTAAGATTCCTTTTTTCTTCCAGTTTTATTGAGATATAATTGACATACAGCACTGTATAAGTTTAAGGTGTACAGCATAATGCTTTGACTTACATACATCATGAAATTATTACCACAATAAGTTTAATGAACATCCATCATCTTGTATAGATACAAAATTAAAGAAATAGAAAAAAATATATTTTTCCTTGTGATGAGAACTCGGGATTTACTCTAACAACTTTCATATATAATATACAGCAGTGTTAATTATATTTAACATGTACCTTACATCCCTAGTACTTATTTATCTTATAAGTTTGTATCTTTTGATTGCCTTCCTCCAGTTCCCCCTCTGTCCACCCCACCCCACACCTCTGGTAACCACAAATCTGATCTCTTTTTCTATAAGTTTGTTTGTTTGTTTGTTTGTTGAGTATAATTGACTTACAACACTATGTTAGTTCCTGTTATACAGCAGAGTGATATTTCTCTACAATTCAAAATGACCACCATGGTAAGTCTAGTTATAACATGTCACCATACAAAGATATTACATAGTCATTAATTATATTCCCCACTTTGTACATTTCATACTCATGACATTTATTTTTCACCTGGAAGTTTGTACCTCTTAATCTCCCTCACCTATTCAAAATGTATTTTCTTAAAGAAAAGAATTATCCATATACCACCCCCTCTGAATTCTTTCATTTCTGGAAATATAGAAAGTAGTAATCTCAAGGAACCCAACAACAGTGGTTTCTTGTTATTATTCACATCTCATTTTCACACATCAAGGAATCAATTGTGGATGAACAAGAGAGTAACAAAGAAGAAAATGTCCATCTGACAAGATTTCTCCGTGTCCTGGCCAACTTTCTCATCATCTGCTGTTTGTGTGGAAGTGGGTACCTCATTTACTTTGTGGTGAAACGATCCCAAGAATTCTCCAAAATGCAGAATGTCAGCTGGTATGAAAGAAATGAGGTGAGGAGGGCATCTCTGCTGAAGTGAATATTTCAGGAAAATACTGAAATTACCCTGGTTCCTATGCCATTCAGCTGAATTATGGAATTCTGGACTATAGGACTAATTATAAAAAGTGAAATTACATCGCTTATAAATCAATTGTCTAGTAATACATGGGTGTGATTCTTGGCTTCCTTTTCTGTCCCATTGGTCTATTTGTCTATTCTTGCACTAATAACACACTAATAGACTATGGCTTTATAGTATGTCTTGATATCTGACAGAGTGAGTTCTCTCATCAAGATCCACAATAACATACATTAAGGTTTTATTGCGCTTGCATTGAATCCATAAATCTCTCTTGGGGGGCTTCCCTGGTGGCGCAGTGGTTGAGAGTCCGCCTGCCGATGCAGGGGACACGGGTTCGTGCCCCGGTCTGGGAGGATCCCACGTGCCGCAGAGCGGCTGGGCCCGTGAGCCATGGCTGCTGAGCCTGCGCGTCCGGAGCCTGTGCTCTGCAAGGGGAGAGGCCACAACAGTGAGAGGCCCGCCTACCGCAAAAAAAAAAAAAAAATCTCTCTTGGGAATTTGACATCTGTGGTAGTTGGCAAAAATAGCTACAAATTCTTCCCTTCCTTGTATCCACATTTTTTTGCAATGTGATTTTCTAGCTCCTCCCATGAAGAGTTGGAATCTGTTTCCCCATCCCTTGCCTTAGTCAGTGAAACAGTAGCAACGATGATACAAGCAGACTTGAAAAGTGCTTGTATTTTGGAACTTGCTCTCTTGGGAACTTGAGACCTCCACCATGTGCATGATGCCCAGCTAGCCTCCTAAATGATGAGTGGCACATGGCCCAATTATCTCATCACCTTAGGTGACAGCAAATCCACCACCAGATGTGTGAATGAAGCTGACCCCAAAGGCCACACCCTGCACCACATCCCTCTACTGTTGGTTCCATTCTGTGATCTGAGTTTCTGGTCTTCCATGCTCCTGAGATGAGGAGATTCTTACCTAGCTCACAGCTTTTACAGAACACAAAGCACTGTCCCATATGTTAATTCATTTACTTCTCAAAGATAGTTTGCTATTTTTATCAATGCTAATAACAGCAATCGTGATGACAACCAGTCACAGAGCAATTAGGACCTGTGGAACATACACTGACTGCTCAGGGCTTGTTGGTGCCTTCACCAGGGTCATACAGCAAGTTGTGGAGACCCCGGGGCATTTCCAGAGGCAGAGGAGGGGGCAAAAAGGAGATGGAGATGCATGGCCCTGGGGGTGCAGAGATGGTGGAGAAGCAAGTGATATTGATGACAAAACTAACCCAGCTCTCCCAATTTCTCAGGTAGAAATTGTGATGTCCCTGCTTGGGATGTTTTGTCCCCCTCTGTTTGAAACCATTGCTGCCCTGGAGAATTACCACCCACGCATTGGACTGAAGTGGCAGCTAGGACGCATCTTTGCACTCTTCCTGGGAAACCTCTACACATTTCTTTTGGCCCTGATGGATGATGTCAACCTGAAGGTAAAGACCACAAACATCCCCCCAATTCCTAGGGCCCACCAAATTTCTTTTTTAAATATAATAATTTCCTTGTGCATAATTTATATTAATTTAAAATTTTTTGGAAAGGTCAGAAAAGTAAAATGAAGAAAAATATCACCAGATTCCTATGACTCAATTGTTAACATTTTGCTTCAGTTCTTTACTGTCTTTTTCTTAGGCTTTTTCACATCATCTGCATGTCATTTGGTACCCTTAATATTTTATCTGCAGGCTTTCCCGTATTGTTTCTTAGCTGCCATAAATGTTTACCAGCCCAGTATGCGCCCACTGAGATGATAAGTCATGGTTGAGTTAACCTTTCATCACTGCTCACTAGATGGTTATGGCGTACCCACCAAGCCAGGCCCTGGGGGTACAGCAGAGAGCAAGACACGGTCCTGTTCCAGGGGAGACAGACTCATTCGCTGAAGCATGCTGGGGCAGGTGCTTCAGTGGGAGCAAGCCCAGGGCAGCATGGCAGTGCACAGGAGGGACTGCAAACCCCACTGTGGGGGAACTTAGCAGACCTTGGAAAAAGCAGAGGGAACAGCTCATGCACACAGGGAACTATGAGTTAGCGGAACAATAGAGTGGAGGGGAAGAAGTGAAAAATGAAATTGGGGGAAGGGCCAGATTATGATGCTCCTCTTCCCCACACATCCCTCCCCATGAACTTTTTCCTGAGGTTAACAGGAAGCTACTGGAAGTTTCTCAGCATGGAAGTGACTGGATCTGACCGTTACCTACTCTCCACCTTCATTTCTTGCTTCCCTCCTACCCTAGTAAACTCCTTCACCCTCCTGAGCCTCACATTTCCTCCACGGGGCAAAATTCTCTCTTGCCTGTCTCTCCACCCTTCTCCCCATGTTTGACTAGTTGACTAATCCTCCTGTGGTTTGGCTCAGATGTCACTGCCTCCAGGAAGGGCCCTCTTGTCTGACGTGGATTTCCTCAGTCCCCAAAGAAAATTTCCCACAGCTCTATCACTCTGGTCTGTAATTGTCTGTTCATCTCTGTCACTTACTAGACAGTGAACTTTCTGAGGAAAGCTCCGTTCACTCCTGTGTCGCTCCTGTTCACTCTTGTGTCACCATTGCCTTATATGCCCAGAATAGACCCTGAATAAATTAATCTCAAAAGAACAATGAATAACTGAATGGATGGATGGATGGACAAATGGATGAATGGACAGATGAATAATAACAGAGAAGAAAACTTCCTGGAAAACACCCAAGGACTTTAGCCAGTTGTCCCCCTTCTCCTCTATAGATTGAAAGACTGGGGAGGGCATTTCTGGAGAGACCTGTTGAGGGGTAGGGCAGGGGCTAGATGGTAGGGTTGTGGCATATGCTGGCTCTATTTGTTGTTCCTGTGGAAACATTGGACCTTCCCTGGCTCCTTCCAACCCCACATCTCCATCTTCCATTCTAGCTTTCTAACGAAGAGACAATAAAGAACATCACTCACTGGACTCTGTTTCACTACTACAACTCCTCGGGTTGGAATGAGAGCGTCCCCCGGCCACCCCTGCACCCTGCAGATGTGCCCCGGGGTTCTTGCTGGGAGACAGCTGTGGGCATTGTGAGTAGTTACGCTCTCCTGAAAAGGTGATCCTTGTTCTCAGTTCTTCGTTATCCCTTCTTGATGTTTCCATTTTTAAGCCACCAAAATGTCAAGCATTTCTTAGGAAAGTTCCACCTTTTCACGTTACCTTTTTTTCAGTGTCCCAAACATTTCTCTCTGTGCTTCATCTAGCAGTCTAATACCACTTGGATTTATTTAGAGTTTTACTGCAGATTTCACTGAAAGCCCGAGGTTCTCCACCTGGAAATCATGAATACAACTCCTAAAAGTTGTATACAAGATTTTGTGTGTATAGGCATCTGTGCATTTTTCTGTAAAGAGAATTAAAGGTTGTCATTAGAATGTCAAACATTAACAACTACCATTTCCCCTTATCCACTTTCACTACTGCTCCTGTAGCTTACACAGTGTGGACTTCAAAGGCTAGTGTTCTTTGCCCTCCTAGGCAGAAACTTGAAGTATTCACAGGTAACACAGGGATCAGCTGCCTTCTCTTCCTCAGCTCCCTCTCTTTGCATGGGCTTTCTATTCACCTGCCACCCCTGAAGAATCCGTGCCCATAGAGCATTGGACAACAGTGTTTTAACTGAGGTTGATGAAGTCCCATAGAGGAGAGGATTATATCAAACACTTATCAAACACTGCCTACAAGTCCACCTACAAGTCAGATATTTTCCTGAGGCAGGGTTTCCTTTCCACGGGGTCCTGGGGGCTTTTTCTCCCTGCTTCCTTCACAAGAAGGTTCAGACTCATGACTTCTCATCTCCTCCAGTCTAAATTCCCCCATTCTCTTCAAATCGTCCTCATCTTTAATGTGTAGAGCAACTCACATTTCTAAACCCATCACAGTGTGTAACAGAGAAAACCTTCAAGTCAGTAAAACCTACCCTCTTTAGAAGACAAAAGAGAGTTCGTTACCTACATGATTCCTTTGGAATATTCTGCTATAGAATTTCTCTGTTCCTTCCTCACATCCTTGGAAGGCATCTCTCTTGCCCTCCTCCCTGAATGCCCATCACTGATTAAAACTTGTTTCCTCCTGAGTTTGTTGGTAATGATGGGTTTGAGGCATTATGTCCTGCTCACCTATGTCCACCACCACCTTCACCCCAGGCCCCAGAGCATCACCTTGCATAGACATGGAGACCTGATACAAGTCAGTTTGTGTTTTACTTAAGAGTAATAGTCTGAATTCTTGTTAAGGAAAAACCCTGAAAACTCATCAGCCGTTCATCCAGCAAGCATTTATTAATCATCTTGGAAGACACAAAAATGAATAGAGTAGACCCTGTGTCCCCTGGGAACTCCAAGTCTATTAGATGTCTTAAAGATTGTGATGAAGTTGGGTAGATCTTTCCAACTTTTCAAAAAAAATTAATAAATTATATGTACTCTACACATCAAAGAAAACTTTGTTCCTTTGCTTTTGGCTCTTCTTCTATGTGCCTCTGTGAAAAACCTACATTATTTTCTCTACATACCCCCCCCAAAAAAAATCCAATTAGCAGGGGGTAAAGATAACCAGCTGCTGTTCCCAGGGACAATGGTCAGATTCAGTCTTAGCTGGGGCAGCTGGCACTTCAGAGCAGATGGGGGAAGCAAGGAGTGAGCCTCCAGATCCTACCTCTATGCAATAGTGCTGATAACTACCAAATACTGGGTATTGCCAACTGCCAGGCAATTTGCGTACATAATCACTAACTTTCCCAGTAACCCTGCAAGGTTAATGTATCAACTTCAAAAGGTTCAGAGACTATTCCAAAGCAATAACTTAGTAACTTGTAGAGCTGGAACCTATAGTAAGCATTTTGCAAAGCATGGGGTCTTTTATCTGCACCACCATTAACCAGAGGGTCACAGAGAAGAATACGAGTGGGTGGGGGAGCGTTGGCCTGGCTGCAGTCAGTTGGGAGAAGCAGGCATGGTCAAACCCTGACCACCCCCTTTCTCTATGTTCCTCCTTGCAGGAATTCATGAGGCTGACAGTGTCGGACATGCTGGTAACATGTATCACCATCCTGCTGGGGGACTTCCTGCGGGCTTGTTTTGTCCGGTTCATGAACTACTGCTGGTGCTGGGACCTGGAGGCTGGATTTGTAGGTCACCACTTCATGGACGTTGTGCAGAAAGGCGTTCCAGTCATCCTCTCTGATACACTCAGATGCATTCTGTGCATTTATTTAGACGCTTAATGACAGTCTCTACTCTGTGAAGTAGTATTTAATTTTTTCTAAGCAGGACACAAAATCCAGTAGATAAAAAGTTTGTTTTTTGTTTTTTGGTTTTTTTTTGCGGTACACGGGCCTCTCACTCTTGTGGCCTCTCCCGTTGCGGAGCACAGGCTCCGGACGCGCAGGCTCAGCAGCCATGGCTCACGGGCCCAGCCACTCCGCGGCATGTGGGATCTTCCTGGACCGGGGCGCGAACCGGCGTCCCCTGCATCGGCGGGCAGACTCTCAACCACTGCGCCACCAGGGAAGCCCTAAAAAGTTTTTTTTAATATTTTCAAATGTTAAATTTTAAATTCCCAAGATTTAACCCTCCTATATTTGGATTCTGCATGTTTCTTCCTTTAATCCACGCTCACCTGACTTTCCTTCTCTCTCTCCTCACTTTGTTTTCCTCCTTCTCTCATTCTTGTCACTTTTTATCTCCATTTCTGGAAGACAAATTGGGAAGCAGGTTTCAGCTGGCCTCACAAGGACACCGACTCCCTAATGCTCACACACATTATGTTCTTTCAAACAGTTGACAAATTTCCAAAACTCTGAAAATCAGAGTCAGGTTGAAAATCTGCATCTGGCTGAGATGGTTCCTTTCCATGAAAAAGAAGATGAGAGTGGGGCTTCCCTGGTGGCGCAGTGGTTAAGAATCCGCCTACCAATGCAGGGGACACGGGTTCGATCCCTGGTCCGGGAAGATTCCACATACCGTGGAGCAACTAAGCCCGTGCACTACAACTACTGAGCCTGCGCTCTAGAGCCCGCGAGCCACAACTATTGAAGCCTGTGCACCTAGAGCCCGTGCTCCGTAACAAGAGAAGCCACCACAATGAGAAGCCTGCGCACCGCAACGAAGAGTAGCCCCTGCTTGCCACAACTAGAGAGAAAACCCACGTGCAGCAACAAAGACCCAACACAGCCAAAAATTAATTAATTAATTAATTTTTAAAAATGATGAGAAGGAGAAAAGAATTGGAGGGGTGATTTATTTATTTTGTTTTTAAAGCTTTCTGTACATTTGACTCCTCATTTAATTATTTGCATTTTGTTATTTATTTGATTTACTCCTTGCTTATAATTTCAAGTTACATTTCTGATTAGAACATTGATAAAATGTTCTCTTGAGGCCTCCCAAGAATACACTGTCAGCCTGCAGGCCATAAAAGGTAAAAATTCTCTGTTTTTTTTTTTTAGTTTGGCTATGCTGCACAGCTTGCGGGGTCTTAATTTCCCCACCAGGGATTGAACCCAGACCCCTGCAGTGGAAGTGTGGAGTCCTAACCACTGCACTGCCATGGAATTCCCAAAAAAATCTCATTATTTTAATTGGAGAAGACCTTGAAGAAAGTTTCAAGTTTCAGAACTTCAAAACTCTTTTTTAAAAGTTGAAAACATGTTAAATAAAACTCTGAATCTAAGGTTCCTCTCTGGTCACCAGAGCAGGCTCTTTGGGGAGGAGTGGCTTGGTCAATTGACTGGTAGTGGGGTCTGGCTGACACGACCTAACAGACTTTCTCTCTCTCCTCTCTCTCTCTCTCCCTCCAGCCCTCATATGCTGAGTTTGATATTAGTGGAAATGTGCTTGGTTTGATCTTCAACCAAGGAATGATCTGGTGAGTTAACCATTTCCTCTGGTGATCACCTCATTTGGGGAGTCAAAAAGCTGGAATCCCAGGCTTTGCCTCTCAACCAGCTAGAGAGAGGCTGGACAAATCATCTGGCCTCTCTGAGCTCCCTTCTTTCACTTGAGCAGGACTAGAAGAGAACCAGGACAGTGTTTGGCCTACCCACTTGCTACCATATACATAGAGAGGGGAGAGAAGAGCTAGGGAGAGAGAAGGAAAAAAGGAAGAGGGAGGAAAGAGGGAGGAGAGAGGGAAGAAGGAAAAAAGGAAAAAGGGTGGGAAAGAAAGAAGAGAAGGAAAGGGAGGGAGGGAGAAGGAAGGGGAGGAAAGGAAAGAGAGAAGGAGGGAGGGAGATAAATGAACTGAGGAACTTCCCTCTGAGAAGGAGTTAGAGGAGGCTGCCTGACTTCAGCCAAAGGCTTTCAAAGGCTCATAGCAAGCCAATATCCAGTTCTTTTAAGTTAAGGACTTCAAATGGTTTTCTGAGCAGCAATGCTGTTTAATGGAGACCATGGAGAAACAGACAAGAGGCCATGTCATTTGCTCCATGCCTGGCGGTGGGGCAGTGGTAAAATCCTGGCCAGAACCCAAGCCAGGAATGCTCAGAGAGTCCCTGTCCTGAGCAATGGATGGCTATGGTTTGGTGATAACTGTCCTGGTTAAATGGGAGGCCCCTTCCCTTGGGACCTACAGAGAAAGCAACAAGGCCTCCTGCCTCTAACCCATCAGTCCCATTTCCTTCTGCTGTCCTTCCCCGGCCTCTTCTGCTGTCGAGCCAACCAGGTGTGCGGTCTCTGCCCTTCCAGGATGGGCTCCTTCTACGCCCCGGGACTGGTGGGCATCAACGTGCTGCGCCTGCTGACCTTCATGTACTTCCAGTGCTGGGCGGTGATGAGCAGCAACGTCCCCCATGAACGCGTGTTCAAAGCCTCCCGATCCAACAACTTCTACATGGGCCTCTTGCTGCTGGTGCTCTTCCTCAGCCTCCTGCCGGTGGCCTACACCGTCATGTCCCTTCCACCCTCCTTTGACTGCGGGCCATTCAGGTGCACAGTCTCAGCTGCAAGGGAGCACCTCCTCTCCCAGGGCAGTCTGCTCAGAGATCTCAGGCTCAGAATTCCAGTTCTGGTGTCACGTCAGCCTGCGAAAGGCCATGGAGCTTTGGGGAAATTATTAATGCTGTTCAACAGAGCTTTCTGCAGGATGGAGATGTTCTATGTCTGTGCTATCCAATATGGTAGCCACCAGCCACATGTGGCTGTTGAGCACTTGAAATGAGGACCAAGAAATTGAATTTCTAATTTTATTTCATTTAAATTAATTTTAATTTAAATGACCACCAGTGGCTAATGGCTACCATATTGGACAGCACAGCTCTAACCTTTTAACATATGGATAATCTACTGCCCTGGATTACCTTGCCATGGGATGAGTAACAGGGGGCATTCTGAAAATGAAATGACCGTACATTTACAAGTCCCATTCAAATGTGAAGCCGCTACTGAGACTCTTGACAGGGTCTTCATGCTCTACATAGCACTGTAGGCTCAAGGTATAAACCAGGCTAGTTTCAGAGACTGGACGTTGTATATAAAGAGATAAATAATTATGTAAGGAGGTAGATGGAGAGAGAATGTGCATCTACTGCTCAATTTCCAAATGTGACACCCTCTGAAAACAAAGCCCTTTCTTTTCTGCATAAAAAGGGATTCTGTGGTTCAAGAGTTTGGGATATGCTGCCCCTTTTATCTGCCACCTCCTCACTTAGAAATGCACAGTGCACACTCCTTTATTCAAGGCTCTGAAGAAACGTGCAGTGAGAGACCGTGTGCAAGCTGGTGCTTCCATCCCTACTGACCACAGACCCTTGCTCATGGAACACCATCTAGGGAAGGGAGGAGGGTGAGGCTAGTAAGATGCCCACCCTGCACTTGCACAACCCCAAGGGCAGTACCTCCTTAAACCGTGCACCCCAGGGCCTCACCCGCCTCACTCCAGTCCCGACCCTGTCTACTAATGTGGATCAGCACGCTTTGGGAAATGCTGAACTGACACTTCTCAGTTTATAACGGACTGACCTTGATAAAGCCCTGTGCTTGGTGCCCCACAGCAAGGGCTGTGGGAGCTCAGAGGAGTCGTTAGCAGGAGAGCTCACAGCAGAGTGTGATGGGGCTGAACGGGGGTCCAGACAGAAGGAAAGGGGGGCTGGATCCAGAGTGGAGGACCATGCTGAGCGGCAGGAGGCCTGGGCACCAGGCTGAGGGACAACCACGTGGCAGAAGTGGCAGAAGCTTCTTTAGGCTTCTTCCTGAGCAAGGTTTGGAGGGCTGGGCTCTGGGTGCAAATGCCGGTGCCCCTTTGCCCAGACCACCCACCTGTTCCAGGCAGGTGGCCAGTGAGTAGGCCCGTGCAGTGTCTGGCCCTCGCCACCTGCCGCACTCTTGCTTCATCTGCTCCCTGAGGCCCTGACAGCTGACACCCAGATAGCAGAGGAAGGGACCCACGAGTGGAGCCCAGGAGGACACATGGCTGCCACCTCCTTCTTGTCACTCTTCTGATCAAAACCCACCAACAGCTAGAACATTCATCCCTCGAGCATTTTCACAGCTGTCCTCTCACTTGCTTCTGAGCTTTACTCAATGGTCACCTTTTCAGTGAGGCCTTCCCTGGGGACCCTAACTGAAATCACACACACACGTCTTGTCATTACTTCTGTTTATCACATCTCTTTACCAACATCTAGCATGCCATTCTTTTTGCTTTTTCATCTTGTTTGATGTCCGTCTCCCCCACCAGACCATAAGCTCCATGCAGGTGTGATTTTTTTTTCTTCCTTTCTCCCTGCTTTACACCCAGTGTCTAGGAGAAAAATTATGGTCAGTGCTTGAACCAGACCCTTCACCTGGCAGAAATTCACTTTTAGGGTTTGGATCAGATCCAGGCAGGCAAGATAAATGAGTGAGATGGGCAGCATTGCAGAACGTATAGTTAAAAGTAAGGGTTGGGGCTTCCCTGGTGGCACAGTGGTTGGGAGTCCACCTGCCGATGCAGGGGACACGGGTTTGTGCCCCGGTCCGGGAGGATCCCACATGCCGTGGAGCGGCTGGGCCCGTGAGCCATGGCCGCTGAGCCTGTGCGTCCGGAGCCTGTGCTCCACAACGGGAGAGGCCACAACAGTGAGAGTCCCACGTACCGCAAAAAAAAAAAAAAAGTAAGGGTTGGTAAACTACATCCCATGGACCAAACCCAGACCACCTGTTTTAGTAAATAAAGTTTTATTAGGACACAACCTCACTCATTTGCTTACATATAATCTATGGCTGCTTTCTAACTACAACAGCAGCAATTTGAGTAGTTCCAACAGAGGCCATCTGGCTCACAAAGCCTAAAATCTTTTTTGGAGAAAAATTGCCACCACTCCTGATTTAGAGCATAGACTTTAGAGCTGGCTCTGTCGTTTGCCAGCTGGGTCATCTTGAGCAAGTTACACAGCAGATTCATTGCCTCTGAGATGGAAAATTTCACAAGCTTTGTTAATTTGTTCAGCTATGCCTTCTTCTCTGTATATAGTTTGACCTTTATCAGTTGTAGCACATCACTGCAGATTCCACTTTATTTCAGTTGTTGCTGTGAGGATTTAGTGCGCTGTCATCTGTAAAGTACTTGGAGGAGTGTGTTAATCCATAGTAGGGCATATATACGAATTTGTTAAGCTTGAGCCCTGCCCGAATATGGGGTAGCTGGTACTCATAACAATGCCATGAGGTGGGAAGCATTATCTACACCAGGGATCAGCTAACTTTTTTCTTTTAGAACCTGATAGTACATATTTTAGGCTTTGGGGATCAAGAGACAAAATCAAGACTATTATGTAGGTACTTATATAACAGGAGAGAAACAAATGCCCACAAAGTTTTTACTGGCAAGATTCAAAATATGATAATAATAGAGTATAATTTTTTGTAATACAGGACTATCAATGAGAAGAATGGAATTCTTTTGAGGGGGAGGAGGTGATATTTCACATAACAGAGGTTCAGAGTTACTATTCCCTATCATCAAAAATCAGTTGTCCTGCCCAGATAGCCATCTTTGCTGCCAGATCCATTTTTGTACCAGACATGGCAACACATCTACCACCATAGGAAAAAAATTTGCCATAAAGCTGTATTACTGCCAAGCCATCGGACTGCTGTGCAGTAGGGCAAGTCAGGATATTCAGTTTCTATTTCTGATAAAAATTCACAGATATGAAAATGATTAAGTCATGAGAGCAAATGAAGTTTACCATTGACACTATTGACTCAACTGTACATGATAGATTCAGATATTTTCTACAAATTACTGATGAATAAGAAAATGAATAACCATAGTGTGCATACACTGAAAATTTCACAAGCTTTGTTAATTTGTTCAGCTCTGACTTCTGCTCTACATATAGTTTGACCATTATCAGTTGTAGCACATCATAGCAGATTCCACTTCATTTCAGTTGTACTGAATTCCATTCCATTCAGTTGTACTAAATTAGTGTTTTCTCAATTTTTTTGAGAAAATTTCACCCATATATGTCCTGCACAGAATATTCATAGGAGTTAATTCTTCAGTCACTTCAGACTTGGCATTAACTCCTCAAATAAACAACTAAGCAGTATCAGTAACATCTATTGACTCATTAAGAGCCAAGGAAAACAACCTGAGATCACTTGCCTTTTGCTTGAATGTCCTCAACTCTTTAAGCAACTGCTCTTGCTGGAAAATCTAAAAGTCTTAAGTATATTTTCTCTGAATACATTCCTTCAGCTCCTACAATTTAATTACTTCATCACTGGTAAATGAGGACCATGATTTTGGAAACTAGAGTAAAGGGTATCCTTGTTATATAGAGACAGAAAGCTTAGATAAACTATGTCCTTCAGTTGTATGGAAAGCTGAATTTGTAAATGATAAACTTGTATATTTAGCTGAGGATATTTCTTTTTTTTTTTTTTGGTTGCACCACGTGGCATGTGGGATCTTAATTTCCCCGACCAGGGATCGAACCCACACCCCCTACAGTGGAAGCACAGAGTCTTAACCACTAGACTGCCAGGGAAGTCCATAGCTGAGGATTTTTTTTTTTTTGAAGATCAATCTTAGTAAAAACTTTTTTCTCTGTTTTTCTTTATTGAAGTATAGTTGATTTACAATGTTGTGCTAATTTCTGCTGTACAGCAAAGTGACTTAGTTATACACATATATACATTTTTTATATTCTTTTCCATTATGGTTTTATTCCAGATTGGATATAGTTCCCTGTGCTATACAGTAGGAACTTGTTGTTTATCCATCCCATATATAATAGTTTGCTTCTACTAATCCCAAACTCCCAGTCCATCCCTCCCCCTCCCTCCCTCCCCCTTGGCAAACACAAGTCTGTTCTCTATATCTGTGAGTCTGTTTCTGTTTTGTAGATAAATTCATTTGTGCCATATTTTAGATTCCACATATAAGTGATATCATATTATATTTGTCTTTCTCTTTCTGACTTACTTCACTTAATATGATAATCTCTGGTTGTATCCATGTTGCTGCAAATGTCATTGTTTTGTTCTTTTTAATGGATGAGAAATATTCCATTGTATATATGTACCACATCTTCTTTATCCATTCATCTGTCGATGGACCTTTAGGTTGTTTCCATGTCTTGGCTATTGTGAATAGTGCTTCTATGAACATAGGGGTGCATGTATCTTTTTGAATTATAGTTTGTCCAGGTATATGCCCAGGAGTAGGATTGCTGGATCATATGGTAGTTCTATTTTTAGTTTTCTGAGGAAACTCCATACTGTTTTCATAGTGGCTGCACCAACTTACATTTCCACCAACAGTGTAAGAGGGTTCCCTTTTCTCCACACTCTCTCCAGCATTTGTTATTTGTAGACTTTTTAATGATGGCCATCCTGACCAGTGTTAGGTGGTACCTCATTGTAGTTTTGATTTGCATTTCTCTAATAATTGGTGATACTGAGCATCTTTTCATGTGCCTACTGGCCATTTGTATGTCTTCTTTGGAGAAATGTCTGTTAAGGTTTTCTGCCCATTTTTCAGTTGGGTTGTTTTTTTGTTGTTGTTGAGTTATATGATCTGTTTGTATATTTTGGAGATTATAGCTGAGGATATTTCTAAGTAAAGTGTTGAAGGTGAAGCCTAGTTTCTTCTTGCTGTTTATACTAAAAATGTGAGAAGAAAGATAAATTGAGGAAAGAACTGATAAGCAAAAAGGAACCAGGACTCGATGATTTGGGAAATTCTCAGACTGTCCAGTTTGCAGAAGACTCTAAAAATAAATCCACTGTTAGGAAAGCATGCTCTAAGGAGAAAGCCAAGGATGAGGCTGGACAACCTTTTGCTAGTGCTTCTGAAGGATCTGAATATTCATTCACACAGATGATTCTTTTAAGCACGTAACTCGGATCCTCTCAACCATCTCAGCAGAAGCCAGAAATGGAAATGGAATTATCCAGGAAAGATCTGTGTAGGACCCTCTAGTGTAATGGACTGAATTCCCACAGCATACATGGAAGACCCACCAGGTATTTGAGATTGTTGTATGAGAGTATCACAGCTTGGACTGAAAGGGGCAGAGAAGAGACAAAATGAAGGAAAGCTGTTGGGCTCCAAATATTTTATAGTCAGTAAACAGGTTGATCAAATCTACTCAGCTGAAACCTGTGCTACTCTTCAAGAAAAAGGAAGGATGACTCCAAGGCCAGAGTCTTGGGCCTGGAGGGCAGAGTTGCAGGCAGGCACAGAGGGTTGAGCCAAGAGAAAATTATTCTCAGGCTTTTGAAATCTAATGGAATTTGGCTGATTGGACTTCAAAATTGCTGGGAACTGGTGATTCCTTTCTTCCTTCCATTTTCTTCCTTTTGGAATTGGAATATCCATAACTGTTATCCTATGACTGACCCACCATTGTATTTTGGGAGTAAATAACTTGCTTTCTAGTTTCACAGATCCACAGATAGAAATTTTGCCCCCAAATGGATCATACCCAAAGTCTCACCTACACCTGATTTAGATGAGATTTGGTACCTTTGAGTCCATGACATTTAGATGACATTTTTGGACTCTGAGTTGATGCTGTAATAGGTTGAGACTTTGGGGCATGTAGGGATGGTGGTGAAATATATTTTGCAGGTGGAATGAGTATGAATGTTTGGAGGCCAGAGAGCAGACTGGTGGGCTGAATAATGGCTCCCAAAGATATCCAGGTCCTAATCCCTGGAACCTGTGGATGTTACCTTATATATCAAAATGGTCTTTACTTATCTGATTAAGGATGCTGAGATAGGGAGATTGTCTGAGTTACCCAGATGGGCCCTAAATCACGTGTCCTTATTAGAGGGAGGCAAAGAGATATTTGACTATAGAAGAGCAGTAAGTGATGTGACCTTGAAAGCAGAAAGAGATTTGAAGATTCTCTCCTGCTAGCTTTGAAGATAGAGGAAGGGGCCATGAGCCAAAGAATGCAGGGAATGAAGCTATAAAAGTTGAGAAAAAGAAACAGATTCTTCCCTAGAGCCTCCCTCTGAAAGGAGAGCAGCCCTCCTGACACCTTGGTTTCAATCCAGTGAAACCATTTCAGACTTTTTGGCCTCCAGAACTGTAAGAAAATAATTTGTATTGTTTTAAGCCTCCAATGTGGTAATTGGTTACACAGTAGTCACTGAAAACTAATGCATCATCTAATACGTCATAATTCAATGACAAAATAATGCACATTCTATTGTGACTTAAGCATCACATTTGAAGTCCACTTTTCTTGTTTTTACAAAATGGGTATGCAGTAGTAATTAAAAAAATAATAGGGATTTCCTGGCGGTCCAGTGGTTAGGACTCTGCGCTTTCACTGGCGAGGGTGTGGGTTCAATTCCTGGTCGAGGAACTAAGATCCCGCAAGCTGCAGGGCACAGCCAAATAATACTACTAATAATAAATTAAATGTTATAATATGATGATATGCATGGCACTTGAAATGCTGTCATGTTATAACTACATCATTGCAATTTGTAGTGTGCTGTGCAGCAGTACTAAGCATTGAGGTGGCCACAGATGTTTGCTAACACAACTACTCATCTCTGCTATTATAGCACAAAAACAACCAGAGACTATACATAAATAAATGAGCATGGCTGTGTTCGAATAAAACATTTACAGACACTGAAGTTTGAATTTCATACTTCAATTTTTATGTGTCACAAAATGTTATTCTTCTTTTGATATTTTTCCAATTATTTAAAAATATAAAAGCCATTCTTAGCCCACAGGCCTTATAAAAACAGGTAGCAAGCCAAATTTGGTCCATGGGCCATTGTTTGCTAACCCCTGATTGACACATAGAGAAAAATGAAGCTTCTAGATGCAACATTTTGGAGGGCACTTATAATTTGACAGCCCCATACTCAATGTTTTATATGAATTCATGTCTATGTCCTCTAAACAATCTGAGACAAATGCTGTTATTATATTTATAATACCATATTGTATATACTATTTTATTATTGTACTATATTATACAGATGAGGAAACCAGGGCAGAGAAATTTTCAGTATCTTGCTCAAAGATATCAAACCTCTGCAGCACTAACCAATAGAACTTTCTATATGAGGGAAAAAAATCCACATCTGCTCCTAAAATATAGTAACTATTAGTCACATGACTCCTTGAAATGTGTGACTAAGAAACTGAGTTTTTAATTTAATTTAATTTAATTTTAATAACCACATTGAAAAGTACAGCTCTAGTGGGGAGAGTGAGGGTATGAATACAGGCAGAAAGTGAGTAAGTAAATTGTCCATGGTGTCCCACAACTAATAAATGGAGGAGAGAGGATTTAAATCGGGAATTTCAAACCATAAATTCCAGTTCTTGGCACCAAAGCTACCAACCAAAAGCCAGGAGCAGACAGTAATCTCTGGGCAGCTGTTTGTGGAAGGCAGTCTGCATAACGGTTCTTAGGTAATTGAAGAAAATCAAAATTACTGTTGTGAACTGTCCAAGAGCCTGCCCAAGGCAATACTGGAATTCTCATCTGAAGACTAATTGTAGGTATTTTTGAGTCACCATGAGGCTGTCCATCACATCAGTATCTGGAGAGCTGCCTCCAGGCCCAGGGACCCAGAGGAAGCTCCATGTTGGTCTCGTAGCTACATCACAGGCCATTTTCTCCCATGAGAGTATAGGAGAAAACCCATTTTCATCTTGCCGAGGAAGGTGCCAGGCACAGGAGACCAAGGTAGTTTGAGAGGTTGTGAGGCACCAAGGACTTGAAGCTGGAGAGCCAGGGTGCTGAGGCAGATCTAAGCCCTCGCCTACAGGGCAGCCCCAAGTGGGGACTTTTTCCACTGCAGTCCCTGTGGAGAAGAGCTCTGTTCTCCAGAAGAGTAGTCGTGAGTGGCGGCCTGGACCCTCCAGGGTATGGACACAGCTGTTTATGCCATATGAGCTTCACAGCACGCTATAATGTATTCTCTCCTCTTTCCAGTGGGAAAAACAGAATGTATGACGTCATCCAAGAGACAGTGGAAAACGATTTCCCAACCTTCCTGGGCAAGATTTTTGCTTTCCTCGCCAATCCAGGCCTGATCATTCCAGCCATCCTGCTGATGTTGTAAGTTACCCAGGGGCCATGGCTCTGCCTCGTGGAAACCTCCCCGAGACTTCCTTGGCAGGTCCTTCTTTCTTGCCCTCTCAATCTGGATTTCCCAGAAGCAGATCCTCAGACAAAGACTTAAACGCAATCTAAATTGCAATTGGAGGGGCCAGTGTGTGTAGGGAAGTAAGACAGAGAAGGGACAGGAAGGTGCATTCTTACTACTGGGGTGACTTTAATCCTGCTGGGAGTTCTGGGAAAGTGTGCCTCTGAGTTATCCTGCTCAAGGGTGAGGGATCCGGGGCATCTGTAGACCAGTTCCCATCCATCACTGGCTGAGTGCTGCTGGGAGATGTGGAAGGGAAGAGGCGTTGGTTAATTGCCCGGCAGTTAGGGCCAGTTGCCTTCATGGACAGAATGGTTTCCGAGTGTGGGGCGGGGCTTCAGGCACTGGCAGCTGTAAGTCTTTCTGTGAGCACACTGAAGATAGGGCCCAAAGCATAAGGTGAGTACTGGCATTGTCTGCAGCACCCTCCAAAACATCCACTGGAAATATCAAAGACCCCTTCCCCAAGAAAGCTGAGGCATGATGCATCCTGTCCCTGGCTGGGCACTAGAGTGTTCGGTGCATTTGTCACCATCCCTCTCACAGACTGAAGATGTGGGTGAGCTTGGCGATCTCTGTATCCCCAACACCAGCCCCATGCCTGGGGCGTAGGAGGCAAACAATGAACGCTCAAGGAAGGAACAGGGCAGGAAACTGAAATATTCCTAACGTACAGAAGCATACAGACAAGCATGTACAAGATCACAAGATTAAACAGATGTTAACGTTTAGCAATATTAGCTTCAGATCAGTCTCTCTTTTTAAAAGAAATAAATGTTACACTTCAAGCCCCACCCAGTCTTTCTCTCTCCCTCCCTCTCCAAAGGTGACTACTATTTGGATTAGTCTTCATCATTTCCAATCTGGACCATTTAATCACGTGTATGTACTACTGTTTTCTGAGTTCAAAAATTTTTCATGACTCGTTCAGACTACACAGCTTTCCTCACTCACATTATGTTTGGGGGACTTTTTCATGTGGATACATGAGCACACATTTTCATGGCTCTGCTGTATTCCATTGTGTCACAAAAATAATCAATAAACAATCTATAATAGGAATAGAAAAGAGTTTTATTTGAGCCAAACTGAGGACTATAGCCCAGAAGACAGCTTCTTAGATAACTCTGAGAAGTTGCTCCAGAGAAGCATGGTTTTCAGCACAATTTTATATCTTGACAGAACAAAGAACATTAAACAAATCAGGGATACATTCCTTCAAGGTTTCAAAAAAAAAACAGATCAGCACATACACAGCGGGTCAGTATGGCCTTGGCATCTGGGAAGGGAATCTTATCATCAAAGGAGGACCAGCAATGGAATCCTAGGAAAGGAGACATTTAATCTTTATTTTTCACATGGACATTCTTTACTTCTGGTCAATGTGCCCTTTTCTTTCATAATTAAAACAGATATGGGAGGTCCCTGGTGGCCTAGTGGTTAGGATTCTGGGCTTTTACTGCCGTGTCTCGGGTTCAATCTCTGGTCAGGGAAATGAGATCCCGCAAGTAGCGAGGTCACCAAAAAAAAAAAAAAAAAAAAAGCAGATGTACAATGTATGCTTGATAGGTCACAAACAGGCTGCTTTAGTTAGCATAAAATTCAAGTTAGCTCCTGTATAAACCAGAATGACTTCCCCATACATCAATATGTGAACATTTCTTTTATCAGTTGTGTGATTAAACCACAATTTAACCATTTCTCTGCATAGAGATAGGTTGTTTCCACTTTTTTGCTGTTGCAAATGTGCTCCTTATGTCTCCTTGTACGCATACTACAGTTTTCTCTAAGATAGACTTCTAGAAGTGGTATTGCTGGGTCATAGGTATGTGTTTCTTCAATCTTTGAAAATAGTGCTGAATTGCTCTCCAAAATAGGTGTATTTCCTTACATCCTTGACTTCAGACATCCTCTGCTTCTAGTCCTGGCATGAAGGAGGGCTGACATGGTAGTGACAACCACCTGAGGAAATTCTGGAACCCAGACACCAAACCTGACCTTACAGGGCGGCACAGGGAAATGCTAAGCTTGGAAACAGCCTCAGGAGGAGCACAGCCACCCAGGAGCATTCTATCTTCTCTGATCTCTGGTTCCTCCCTAACAAATGGGCTGTGAATTAGGAGAGAGAGCGAGGCCTCCTGGGCGCCTTCCCAACAGATGGTGGTCCCTTGCCTGTCCTCCTTCTGGCCTCTTGTCGCCCACGGTCCTCTGAGTCTTTGCTTCAGGAAGCTCACGGGACAGCCTCTGACCCACACTCTGCCAAAGGCTGCGTGGTTCCTCCCTTCTGCCTGTAAGAGAGCTCGAGAATTCTGCTGAAGTGGCTCAGGGCGGCCCCTCCCTGAGGGCAAGGATCAGAAGACCCAAGCTGGAGCAGCCAGGGCTTGAAATGCAGAAAGAAAAGTGACAAGGACAGGCTGTCAGAGCACCCAGTCCAGGAGGCATCCCAGGCTTTTGTGGCCCTTCCTTCTCAGGTGGTACATCCAGGACAAGCCCCAAATCCTAGATCCTGTGAAAGGGCTATAGCCTCAAAGGATACCCAGCCACCCAGTCAGCCAGTGGGGGCTGGACTGTGAAAACCACAAGCCCAGGACAGACATTCCCATCAGTGCACCCTGGGTAGAGGGCATTTGGGGTCTGTGCAGTTGTGTTTCTAGGCAAGCTTGGAGCAGGTCACTTAGCACCTCTCTCCTCTCTCAGCACTTGAAGGCTTTGGCGTCAAATGTGGTCTCCTACAAGTGCAAATAGATAGGGTGGCCTTGGGCAAGTGACTTAACCTCTCTGCATTCCAGGATGCTGATCTGTAAAGATGGGAGTCATCCTTTCTTCTTCACAGGGTTTCATCAAAACCAGTGAGATGTGGAGTGGGATGCACGTGGCACAGAGCCTGGCACAGGGCAGGTATCCAGGAAACACAAGCAGCTGTTTCTGCAGACAAGAAACCCTGCCTCTCTCCTGCCTCTTCAGGTTTCCCAGAAGAGGACTGATTCCTTTAGCTAACCTTTATTAAACTCTCTGAGAACTAGAAATGTGTTCAATAAAATAGAGAACAGCAATGTCCAAGACCTTGTCAATGTTAAGTGGAGAACTTAGGGTGATGGTAGGACCTCCCTCCACCCTGCCCAGAGGCAAAACCTGTTCACCTATTCCAGGAAGCCTGCTGTGATTCTTCGGGAAAGGTGTCCAGCTCTTGCCATTTTCCAAGATCACAGTACCCCCGGAGCATGCTTTTCTCTTGCAGCCTGGCCATTTACTACCTGAACTCAGTTTCCAAAAGCCTTTCCCGAGCTAATGCCCAGCTGAGAAAGAAAATCCAAGCGGTGAGTCTGTCGGGCATTTTCATTCAAAAAGATGTTATGTTTTTGGGTTTTGTTAATTTGCTCTTTGACCCCAGTTGTATTCTTTAAATGGCTTTCTTCTAAATCGAACCCCAAATTATCTGCATGGTAGGAAGCAGCCTTGAGAGACTCAATGACATGCATTTATATTCTGAGGGTATTTGGGAATACATAACAGTAATGACTTAAATTTTGAGCGGTTGCTAAAGAACAGGAGAAACTCAATAGATTAAACCAATGTTCATACACAATAAAACCAGTACCCACAGTAATTCCTACCTATTAAAACTAAAACTAGAAATACTAAAGAAAACAGCATTGCCAGAACAACATAGTGCTGTGCCCCATGACCTAAGGGGTCTCTTAAGTCCCCTCCACACTGGGGCAGCCTCTCTCAACATCCACTGACATGCTGACTGCTTCTTCTGCTCTCCCAGCCCCCAACCCCACCTTCTTCACGTGGTAAAGACTCTACACCAACCCTCCCTAAGCCCTGTCTTCCTTGCTTCCTCACCCCCTCTTCTGGAACTAATCTCATCAGCCTCACTGCCAGTTCCCCACCCACACTTCCTTCTGTTGCTCTCACTGTCCTCCTGCCCAGGTATAGAAAACCATTGAAATACAGGATTGGCAGAGGTTCTGTCCTCCCCTGGCCAGATGTTCCTTCAAATACCATGCAAACCTGAGTCCCAGGTGCCCTCTCCAACCAGCGGTGGGGACAAGAACTGGCTATTTAAGGTGGCTGCCCTCTAGATCTCACCATCTTGGGCTCCGAAACTCAAACACTCATTTCCCTGGCCAGGATCAACCTTTCATTTTTTTCCTGCAGCTACATGAAGTTGAAAAGAGCCACAAATCTTTCAAAGGCAGAGCCACAGCCAGATATTCGGAGGACACAGCTAAAGGCAGCTCCAAAAATGCCACCCAGCTCACCAAAGAAGGTAAATTCTATTTCACGATGATTACTTTTACAAAGCCATGTGGGAAAGTGTAAAGAGCAAATGCTGTGAAATCAGATACATCCGGGATTGAAATCAGATTTCTGGCAATTATTAACTATATGAAGTTGGGCAAAATAAAACAAGAGTGAATCACAGGCAACCTCACGTGGTGGTACAAAGGAGGTGGGATTATGCGTGTGAAGTGCTACACAGACTTCCTGGCACAGGGAACCAATGAACGTGAGCTGGTAGGAGGAGGAGGAATGTCTGTAAAATGGGGAAATACCAGGGTTGTTTCCCTCATTTCTATCCCCTGAGTCTCTCACCACATTTTCTATGGTGATGGTTCTTCATCATTTCGTCTTCGTTTCTGAAATGACTTTGTCTTCTTCACTCTCATTCCTGAGTCTGTCATTTCCCATGTCATATCCTCTTAATATCTGGCTATTTAACCCAATGTAGGATCACGATTTGTGTCCCATCCAGATCCCTTTAAGATGCTCTGAGGTTGGCTGACAAGGATCACAGCTGCCAGGGATGGAGGAGGTATTTGTTTTGTGTGTTGTTTTAAGCATTTTCTTTAGGAGGAGAAATAGGGAGATTTGCATCTAGCAGCTGCTTCTCCCACCAGAACCAGTTTGTATTCTCTTAGAAAAAAGAGCAGCACTGGAATAGCTAGAATAACAGGGTGAGAAAAAGCCACACACATTCCAAAAAAGGTGTCACAGAGCTTCAAAGGGGAATAATCACAGACCTACCTTGGGAGTGAGGAAAGGTCAAATTGAAAGAGACCATCTCTGAGCTGATCTCATTTTCCAAGGATTGTCCCTGTGTCAAAATTAAAGTGTCAATATGCGGTAATTTTGACCTTCGATGTGGAAATTGAATGAGATGCACAAGAAATGGCTGAGAGTTTAGGAGTTTGAATTTTTAGTGCAGAAATTACTTACCATTTATTTGATGCCTTTGTAACATATAGGCAAGACTCTAGGAAACAGAACCAAGAAGAATTTAAGCACATAGCAGTATTTTCCTGAAGATGAAAATACTCAGTTCTCGAGTTCCAATAGTGCGGAGAGTGACTGTAGAAGCAGATCAGGAGCAAAAAAGCTCACCCGTGTGTATCCCTAGCAAACACTTGTTGATATTGGAATAGCCATAAACAAGTGGATGTTACAAAAAGAGGACAAGAGGTCTGTGTCAATGTAGAACCTATTCCTGGTGAGTCTCCAAAATATATGGAAGGCATTTCAAAGCTACAGACATTCTTGTCAGCAAGATCAGCTGCAGACCATTGATAGCTTGGAAGTCTCATTCAGAGATGGAATGCGGAAGAGCAAATGGCTGGCACTTATTGTGGAGTGGAAGAAAGTGTTTATTGGGGGTTTTTTGTTTGGTTTTTTATTATTTATTTATTTATTTATTTTGGCTGTGCTGGGTCTTCATTGTGGCATGCAGGATCTTTAGTTGCAGCATGCGGACTCTTAGTCGTGACATGCGGACTCTTTGTTGCAACATGTAGCAACATTAGCTTTGTTTAGCTTTGTGAAGGACAAGTCTAGCTTCAAGTGTTTGTTAGTAGTAACCGCTAAAGAATAACCAAGATTGCTTAACTCTTTCAGGCCTGTTTATGCTGTTTCCCCAGCCTGTTCATTGTTTCCTTATTTTCCTTGTTTATCAGAAAAGAAAAGTCTCATTTCTATTTAAGTCTCATTTCTGTTTTTGCTGCAACATGCCCAATGCACAGTGAGGCCAAACAAACTGAAACGTCAGAGTTTGGAGCAGAGAAAGGTTTATTGCAGGGTCATGCAAGGAGACAGGTGGCTCATGCCCTGAAAGTCCTGAGCTCCCCAGAGGGTTTCGACAAAGCATTTTTAAAAGCCAGGTGAGGGAAGGGGGTCATAGGGTGTGCGATCAGCTCATGCACATTTCTCTGATTGGCTGATGGTGAGGGAAGAGGGTGGTGTCACAGGGGTTAACGTTATCAGTCCTTAGGGTCCAGGAGGCCTGGGGCTATGTGCTCATGGTCATCAAGTAGTTAACCTCTTCCATTTGGTGGGGTGTTTTCACATCTATAAAACAACTCAGGAAATGTGCATCAAATACTGTTATCTAGGTACTTCAGAGAAGAGCTAAAGCAGAGGATATGGGGGAAGGCCTGTCCCAGGAAGGCCCCATAGGGTCCTGCTCCGTTACAGTGACGTGGGGAACCCTGGCTCTGTCCGTCCTGTGATTCTACCTGCATCAAGTGGGAGGAGGCTGGAGGTCACACATGGACATGGTGCCCATCAAAGCCTGGGCTTCAGCCACAGGCCATACCATCCACGATGTAAACTTAGTCTATCTCTATGTCCCTGGAACTGGATTTGGTGAAGAACAAGCCAGTAATTGCCCCCAACTCAGAGTTTAAGGAGGGAAACAAGTAAGCGAAAGAGCTGGAAATGGATCTGATTAGCAGGAGCACCATTCTGGGGTTGATCCAAACAGTTTCCACAACCCTATCATCATATTTGACCCTGGTAGCCACCTGTGAAGCTGTTATTATTGCTCCAATTTTATTCTCAAGAAAACCAGGCTCACAGAGTCTAGCCTAAGGCCAGCATTCAAAATCTAGTTCTCCAGCCAGCTCCTCCTACACAGCTGTTTATGCCAAGACTAGGCCAAGGTGCACCTAGATGCCTGAGGGTGATCCGACCATTCTCACATCACTAAATAGGACTGAAAGCTAATGACAGCACAGGGAAGCTCCAGAGAGCTCCAGTTCCACACCAGGAAACTGTAGGGAAATCTCCCACATCCTCATTCTTGTCTTGTTCATTTTGCAGGGACCGCACATCACCCTGCTAGCCCAAGCCAGACCCTGGACCAGAAGGCGCAGGGCTCTAGGGCCTCCAGTTCTGCTGGCAGGACTGTGTCGCCTGCCTCACAGCACCCCCTGGCGTCAGACCAGACCCTGGCCAAGCCCAGCCTCAGGCTCGTCCTTGGAGGTCAGCCTCTGGAAGGAGTGCTCAGAGACCTCCCCACTGAAAGCTGGGACTAATGGAGCAGGGTCCTGGGGCTGATCCTTGGGCCCCCACCGGCTCATCTCACCCCCCAAATCGTTCTCTCTTCCTCTCTCTTCTCACACACATGCTCATTCTCTCTCTTCTCAGTGAACATGGGAACCTTGATTACTCAGTCTCAAGCCCTTGTTAGCTGCCAAAACAGGAGGACAATGGCTTTATCCACCTTTTAGAAGAGCTGAGCCTTCCCCTCACTAACCGCCCTTCCCTGTATCTTGGCTCAGGCAGCTCTAGACCTTGCACTCACAGCAGTTTCCCTCGGCTCCAGACTTGGGAAGAGGGGGCAGGACCATGACCACCATCATAGACTTTTTGCAAGGAGCCCATGTTGGGACAGGTTTCTGGCAGCCCCATCAACTGGCAGGAGGTTGCAGAGGGACCCACATTCCTGATCACCACCTCAATCCAAAGGCGGTGAGTCAGTGTAAACAAAAGATTGAAGAAACCGATGAAAATAAAAGTAAATGAACTGAAGTCCAGCCTTGGTGAGTGGCAAGATGGTGATTCCCCAGAAACTAACCAGAGGGAAGCTGATGCCATCAAGCACCAAAAATGCACTGGAAACTCCCTGGCAGCAAGGCAAGGAGAGAGAGCAGTGTGGTTCTCCTAATCTAATTGAAGGAAACAAAATATTTCTCAGGGCATAAAAATCTTTCTCATGCACGAAATTCTAAAAGGAATTTGATTGTTTATTGTAAAGGGACATGGAAGATGGTTTTGGGGGGAGTTTTGCAAAGGGTGCAGTGCAGAGCCTTGTCTCCAGCAATGCTGTGTGTCACATACTGATTCTGTGCAGAAGTCTCGTGGGGGCATCAGCCCTGGAGGCCAGACCACTGAAGAGGCCTTGCCAGCAAGGGCAAGTATCAGCAGGGTGCCAGTAACAACCCAGGACTTCCAGTGGTTACCCTCAGGCTTCCAAGGTTAACCAATATCCCTACACACCCACCACAAACTCAGACAAATTATCCTGTTCTGATGACGCACAACTTTATGTGAAGGAATGTATTTGTTATCTGTTGTTGCATAACAAATTATCCCCAAAACTTAACAGCTTAAAACAATAAACATTTATTTATTATCTCAGACAGTTTCTGTGGGTCAAGAACTTGGGATTGGCTTCACTGGGCAGCTCTGGTTCTGCATACCTCAGTCAAGATCTGAGGCAGGGATATAGTCATCAGAAGATTTGACAGGGCTAGAAGATATGTTTGTAAATGGCTCACTCACAGCTGCTGGCCGGAGCCTTCAGTTCTTTGCTGGCTATCCACAGACTTGATTACTCCCCACGTGGACCTCTTCATAGGGCTGCTTGGGTGTCCTCACAACACAGCAGCTGATTTCCCCCCAGAGCCGGTGATCTGAGAGAAAGCAAAGAGGAAGCCACAACGCCTCTTATAACCTGTTCTAAGAAGTTACACTATCAATTCCACCAGTTTCTATTCATTAGAATGGAGTCACTAAGTCTAGCTTACACTCAAAGAGAAGGAAATTTGGCTTCATCTCTCAAAGGATTTTTGGACATATTTTAACAAGAGATCTCCTCATTCGAATAGTTACCAGATCTCTATCAAGAAAACGCTAAAGCTTTTCTGAAAGACATCCATCAGAGGATTCGTTAATGGTGGCTCCTGCGACTGTCAAGCGCAACAGGAAGCTAGGTGAGCTAGGGAGTTGGGTAGAGAAAGAAGGCAAGGGTAAGAGAGGAAGGATGTTCACGTGGTGTGGCTTTACAGCTGGGACGTGTCGTTAGAAAACCGTCTAAATTGTGCTTTCATCTCTGCATTCTCAGGTTTGATCTTCCAGCTAATTCCATCTTAAAGCTTCGCTACTCAGCCTATCCAGGGGTCATCAAGCATGAAGACCACTCTTCCCTCCTTCCCTCTTTCCTTCCCTTCCTTCCTTCTTTCCTCTCTTTCTTTCTTTCCTCAGCTCACCTAAGAATGATTTGAACTAGAAAGTCTATTTAATAATTCATCCATAGGAATATAACTGGTATCTTACTGATATTACCTTAGTTTGTCTGTGAATTTGTCTTACTGGAGGGAAATGAAAGAGACACTGAATTTTTCTGTCAGACGCTATTTCTACAGGCTGATCCTTTCATTTCTAATAATATACATGCTCAATGTCCATAAAGAGCTCCATTATACACAGAACCACATAAGTAGGAACACACTTTTGCTGAAGATCAAGGGGGACACCTGATCACCCCGTGACTCACACACTCACAGAAACTGGGAGTGATGCACCAGCCAGTAGGGACCTGGGCAGGGTACCAACAGCATCCACTACACTGGTGATCCTCAATTCAGATATGCTTTGTAGAGCCCTACCCAAAGCTGGGGCACCAAAGTTCCACATGCTGTATAAGAGACAATAAGGAATAAACCTGCCAAGCAAAAGGGACATTTGTCTCTCTTGACCTCAGCAGAAAGTGGTGGACAAAAAGTCTCCTTTGAGAATTTATATCCACAAGGCAGCCTTCACACAGAGAATCAAAGTCCCCATACCAGCTGCATGTTCAAAAAAAAAAACTCAAATGGAAAATTTAATTTAAAGTGATCTTAGATTATTTACCATCACATCAAAAATAATAAAATACTTAGGAATAAACCTACCTAAAGAGGCAAAAAACCTGTACTCCAAAAACTATAAGACGCTGATGAAAGAAATTAAAGACTATGCAAACAAATGGAAAGATATACAGTGTTCTTGGATTGGAAGAATCAATATTGTTAAAAAGACCATACTACTCAAGGCAATCTACACATTCAGTGCAGTCCCTATCAAATTAACAGTGGCATTTTTCACAGAACTAGAACAAAACATTTTTTAATTTGTATGGAAAAAACAGAAGACCCTGAATAGCCAAAACAATCTTGAGAAAGAAGAACAGAGCTGGAAAAATCATGCTCCCTGAATTCAGACTATACTACAAAGCTACAATAACAAAATAGTACAGTACTGGCACAAAAACAGACACATAGATCAATGGAACAGGATAGAAAGCTCAGAAATAAACCCACGCTCTTATGGTCAATTAATCTACGATAAAGATGACAAGAATATACAATGGAGAGAAGATAGTCTCTTCAATAAGTGGTGCTGGGAAAACTGGACAGCTACATGTAAAAGAATGAAAGTAGAACACTTCCTAACACCATACACAAAAATAAACTCAAAATGGATTAAAGACCATTATAGAAGATATAAGACCAGATACTATAAAACTCCTAGAGAAAAACATAGGCAGAACACTCTTTGACATAAATCACAGCAATAGTTTCTTGGATTCATCTCCTAGAGTAATGTAAACAAAAGCAGAAATAAACAAATGGGACCAAATTAAACTTAAAAGCTTTTGCACAGCAGAGGAAGCCATAAACAAAATGAAAAGCCAACCTATGGAATGGGAGAAAATATTTGCAAACAATGCAGCCAACAAGGGATTAATTTCCAAAATACACAAACGGTTGATACAGCTCAATATCAAAAAAACAACCGATCAAAAAAATGGGCAGCAGGGCTTCCCTGGTGGTGCAGTGGTTGAGAGTCTGCCTGCCGATGCAGGGGACACGGGTTCGTGCCCTGGTCCGGGAGGATCCCACATGCCGCGGAGCGGCTGGGCCCGTGAGCCATGGCCGCTGAGCCTGTGCGTCCGGAGCCTGTGCTCTGCAACGGGAGAGGCCACAACAGTGAGAGGCCCGCGTACCGCAAAAAAAAAAAAGGAAAAAAAAAAACAACTGAAAATAGAGTTACCATATGATTCAGTAATCCCACTCCTGGGCATATATTTGGAAAAGACAAAAACTCTAATTCTAAAAGGTACATGCACCTCAATGTTCATAGCAGTACTATTTTCAGTCTCCAAGACATGGAAGCAACCTAAGTGTCCATCAACAGATAAATGGATAAAGAAGATGTGGAATATATATATAATATATATATATATACACACACACACATATATACACACACAATGGAATATTACTCAACCATAAAAAGAATGAAATAATGCCATTTGCAGCAACATGGATGGACCTAGAGATTATCACACTAAGACGGACAGAGAAAGGCAAGTATCATATGATATCACTTATGTGTGAAATCTTAAAAAAATGATACAAATCAACTTATTTACAAAACAAAAATAGATTCACAGACATAGAAAACAAACTTATGGTTACCAAAGGGGAAGGAGGGGGATGAATTAGGAGTTTGCAATTAACAGATACACATTACTATATATAAAATAGATAAACAACAAGGATCTACTGTATAGCACAGGGAACTGTATTCAATATCTTCCTAAATATTTATTTACAAAACAGAAACAGACTCACAGACTTAGAGAACAAACTTATGTTACCAGGGGAAAAGGGTAGGTGGGAGGGATAGTTAAGAAGTTTGGGATTGACATGTACACAGTGCTATATTTAAGATGGATAACCAAGACCTACTGTATAGCACAAGGAACTCTGCTCAATATTATGTAGCAACCTAAATGGGAAAAGAATTTGAAAAAGAATAGATACATGTATATACCTAACGGAATCACTTTGCTGTACACCTGAAACTAACACAACATTGTAAATCAACTACACTTCAATAAAAATGTTAATTAAAAAAAGAAAAATAGTAAAGAACACTAGCTACTAAAAAAATTAAAAAATAAAGTGATCTTAGGTTACTAGTGCCTCCAAGAAAAAGGTGGGGAGGGAGGAGCAAAGAAACAAAAACAGCACAAAAAATACAAAGCATATAAGATGCTAGAAATAAATCAGAATATATCAGGAATCAAAATAAATGCAAATGGACTAAACCCTCCAGACAGCAGACAAAGATCATCACACGGATATTTTTAAATCTCATGTGCTGTTTCCAAGGGATACCTTTAAAACCTAAGGACAGGTGCATATGGACTTTATCCTTTTTGGTTCCTAGGGAACAAAAACTGAAATTCAATCTTCAAGGGCAAAATCACCGGGTGTGTGAGTGCCATCCAATTCTGTAAATTGGGATTGGTTTTGAGTGCTGAAGATTTCTATTAAAGACAGCTGTCTGTAGTATTGTGCCACATAATTTATTCTTCAATGCAGTATTAGTTTGGAAAATGTAAAGAAAGGCCCAGGATCATAGTCAGTCAGATGAGGTATGTAGATGTATGTAGATCACACAGATCTATCACTGACTGTGTCTGGAGAATGAACCATATAAACCCAACTTCCAAACTCTGTTGTGAAGATTCAACAAGCAGACACATGTAAGACTAAGTGCCAAGCATTAGGCTAAGCGCTCCATAAATAACAGATATTATCACAGGCCTGGATAAGATCAAACATCCTCAGGCTCAGGTTATGAACAAAAGCAGCAATGACTGATCAAAACTTTTACCCTGTACTCCTAAATGATCGTCCTAGAAGGCTTCCTATTCTTCTGAGTCTTTGTGAAGAAATGTTGCATACATGTGTAACTCATTACCAAAGCATGTTGCAGGGTTTCTTTGGCCTAGGAATTGCTAGAAGCCTTTGAAATTTGATGTGAAAAATTCACGAAATGAGTGTGAAGTGCCGCCATCCAGTGGTTGTTTCATGCAATGTCCTTTCCTGAAACTCTCCCTGGTCCCTGGAGCTTAAATAGCACATTCATTTCCATAGGTCCCCATTAGTGTTGCCCAAAGTAAAAAATCTGGGTTAATTTATACCAAAATGACACAGTGAGCCAAAGGCTGGGCAAAATAAAAGAGGAAGAGATGCTATAGTGTATTATCCTTCCCAATGGGTGAACACAGAGAAAAGAAAGACCCACATGGCTTTTTAAAGCTGAGCCTGGAGCACACTTCAGACCTGCTGCCCATGCAGGACATTTTCTCAGCTGGAACTTGGTGAGAAATCTGTCTTGTACATCACCTCCAAACTAATCTCCAATCAAACACTGCTTTATGGAGAGTAAGAGTCTCATCAGACCCAAGCCACTCATCCTGGCCTTCATTCAAGGCTTCTTACATCCTGGATCTTACATGCTAGATCCTTTAGTCTTTTGTCCAACTACTGACCAGGATGGACCTTACACCTCTTGCCTCCGCTCTCTTTCCACCCTCCATCTCTAAATGACCTACACATTCTTCTGTGAATACCTAAATTCCCTCCTGACCCTGTAATCTTCCTCAGGAACCCACATCTTAGCACTTGAAGATGGAGTCTTCAGTGAAGCCTCTGAAGGAAGAGGTCATGGGTTAGTACTACTACCACTTTTATTATCCTCCCAGATCTCTGCATGGTTTATCCCCTTAAGATCTCTACTCAAAATAGCGCCTCTTCACCAATGGCCTCTATAAAACAATGCAACATTCCTTAACACTTACCAAAATCTGATGTACTACATATTTACTTGATTTTCTGTCTCCCCTAGGGTGTAAACTCCATGGTGGCAGGGACTTGGTTTTGTTCACTACTGTACCCCCAGCACCTAGAAAGATACTTGGCATGCAATAGGCACACAAAACCTCTTTTTTTTTTTTAAGTACACTTACAGTACCTTCACACTCACTTTGCTTTTAGTATTTATTTATTTATTTGTCTGTGTCGGGTTTTAGTTGCGGCACGCAGATCTCTGTTGCTGTGTGCAGGATCTTCCTTGTGGCATGTGGGATCTTTTAGTTGCGGTATGCGGGATCCTCAGCTGCGGCATGCAAACTCCTAGGCTCATCATGTGGGATCTAGTTCCCTGACCAGTGATCAAACCAGGGCCCCCTGCATTGGGAGTGTGGAGTCTTAGCCACTGGACCACCAGGGAAGTCCCCCCCCCTTTTTTTTGGTGAATGGAAAAATTGATTCTGTAGCTTGTTGAACATTAACAGTTATAGCTGATTCCTCATCCACAAAAGAAGGTGTTAGATCATATGGTCTCCAAGGTGCCCACTGGCTCAAAACTTACCTATGTTCTCAGGGGCCCAAAAAAGACCAGCTGAATTACATTGCTTAGTTTGGGTTCTGAGAAGATGAATAGATGCAGCTTTGGGCTCATTTCTCTGCTCACCCTCCCACCACCCCCACCAGTTCAATCTTCCTGTCTGTGAGATGTCGGCAGACTAAAATGAGTCTCCTGGGCCTCACACACATAAAATGATGCCAGCTGTCAGGGCCACGCTGGCACTTAAAGAACTAGGCTGACATTGACAGAAGCTGGAACAATGCAATCAGGATAGTAAATCTGAGGTGAGGAAATGCAACAGCTTGTGGCACCCCAAAACTGTTTTGATCAATAGCATCTTGCCTCCTCATCCAAAAAGTAAGTAGTGTCCTTTCCAGTGCAAAATTGGATGCTACCAGGCAGTGATGGGTGGCTGGGGTTTTTCTAAGAGAAAGATGAGGAAATAATGCTTAGAAAGCAGCAATGGAAAGCAAGGCAGACTTCAACCTTTAACACCCATCTAAACAATGTGTGGGTCATAGAAGCTATCATAATGGAAACTAGAATAAATTTGGAATTGAATTATAATGAAAGTATTGCAGGCCAAAATTTGCAGAATACAGCTAAAGAAGTACTTAGAGGGAAATGCATATTGAAGGAGAAAAGTTTAAACCAATGAACCAACATTCATATTAAGAAATGAAACAGAGAACAGCAAAATAAAGCCAAACAAGTAGAAGAAAGGAAATAATAAATATAAGAGCAAAAACTAATTTAAAAGAAAATAAACAGACAATAGAGAGAATCAACAAAATCAAAAGTTCATTGTTTGAAATGGTATATAAGATTAAAAACTTCCTGACAAGACTGATGGAAAGTAAAAATAAATATTAAGGATAAAAAAAATCACAACTACAGATGATGCAGAAAACATAAAAAATTCTCCAATTCAAATCTATACTATAAAATGTGAAAGCGCAGATGAAATGAACAAATTCCCAGAAAACTATAAAAATGGCCCAAGAAAGTAGAAATCCTGAATAATCTGTGGCCATTATAAATTTGAATTAATAATTTAAAATATGCTTTCAAGATCTCTTTGCTCTTGGTGTTTTGCTGGTTTATTACAATGGGTTTCTTTTTATTTACCCTGCTTGAGATGCATTCCTGCACCTTTGGATCCATGCTTTTCATCAGTTCTAGGGAAACTGCATCCACCAGCTCTTCAAATATTGTTCTTCCTGGTGATGGTTAATTTTATGTTGTATACTTGACTGGGCTGAGGGATGCCCAGATAGCTGGTAAAACACTATATCTGGGTGTGTTTGTGAAGGTGCTCCTGGAAGAGATTAGCATCTGAATTGAACTGAGTAAAGCAGATGGCCCTCCCAAACGTGGATGGTCATCCTCCAATCTGCTGAGCACTAGAATAGAGCCAAAAGGTGAAGAAAGGGCAAATTCGTTCCATCTCTGCTTGAGCTGAAACATCCATTTCCTCCTCCCCTTAGACATTGGCACTCTGGGTTCTCAGGCTTTCAATATGACACCTGGGCCTACAACATCAGCTGCCTCCACCCCCATTCTCAGGCCTTCTGGCTCAAATTGAATTACATCATCCAGTTCACAGCCTGCAGACCAAGGAACTTCTCGGCCTCCATAACCGTGTGAGCCAATTCCTATAATAAATCTCTTATCTATATTTATATCTATATCTGTATCTATAGCTATATCCTATTGCTTCTGTTTCTCTGGAGAACCCTCACTAATACACTCCTATTTATCCTTTCTGCTTTCTGGGCAGAACAGAAGCTAGATTCTCTCATTCCACACTCTATATCTCCTAATCGCTCTTTCACCTCTTAATCTCTCTTTGTTGCATTCTGGATAAATTATTTGGTTAGATCTTCCAGTTCACTAATACTTTCTTAAGCCATGCCTAATTTGCTAATGAATCGATGCATTTCTTTTCAATTTCAATGAGTTTTTCATTTCTACAAATATCATATCTGTTCACTTCTGCCATGCTCCCCGAACATGGCACAGATGAAGCCGCATACGTCAAGAACAGGAACTGGCAATCCTTTTGCATAAATGGTCAGATAATAAATATTTTAGACTTTGTGGGCCACATATAGTCTCTGTCGCAAATTTTTTTTTATAACCCTTTAAAAATGTGAAAATCATTCTTAGCTCTTAGGACCTACAAAAAGAAGCCACAGGCCAGATTTGGTCCCAGGGTCATGGTTTACTGACCTCTGCTCTAGAGGTCCCACACTCAACCCAATGCAATGGTCGGTGCAGCACAGGAAATCTTATAGAGCATTCATGAGGGAAGGGTTAGGATAAAAGTTCCGCTGGTAATGAGCCTGGTCCTCTCAGCCTATGTGTGGCAGGCAGATGATCCCAAAGACCACGCATGCCTCAGTGAGGAAATACACTGGTGCCACACAGCATGGAACCAGTAGAGGCCTGACATAAGGAGACCCAGAGCTCAGAGATTTCAAGCACCTGGCTGAGATCAGTGTGTCTCAGAGGATAAAGTACACAGGTCCAGGGGCCAGTCCAAAGCAGCCATTTTATAGCAGGGATTAATGGGGTCCCAAGACACAGCACCAGATCCTGAGCACAGAGAACTGAGACATAGAGATCCTGAGCACAGAGAACTGAGACCCCTTTTCCCCCTGCAACTAGGGTATGAGAATGCTCCCATAAACCCTAGTGCAATTTTTTTTTTTTTTTTTTTTTTTGCGGTACGCGGGCCTCTCACTGTTGTGGCCTCTCCCGTTGCAGAGCACAGGCTCCGGACGCGCAGGCTCAGCGGCCATGGCTCACAGGCCCAGCCGCTCCGCGGCATGTGGGATCTTCCCAGACCGGGGCACGAACCCGTGTCCCCTGCATCGGCAGGCGGACTCTCAACCACTACACCACCAGGGAAGCCTGAAACTAAAATGTTTAGAGGTGTTCTGTCTACATGTGCAAGTTAATGGCTAACACGATAGAAATGAATCAGAGCAGCTGGGTGTATAAAAAATGGGGTTTTAGTAGATTTTATGGGAAGTGATGGGAGAACTGAGACTCAACTGAGAATAGGTAAAATGAAATATTGTGATAAAAAATGTATCACTATTAATTGATAAGGGGGACAAAAGAACAAGATGAAAGTCCACTAACATTCGTTGAGTTCCTACTACATGCCAGGTACCACATCTGTGTCACATACTAGCTACCACACCTCTGTCACACCTGGCCTATGTTCAGTAAAATGTTTGTTGACAGGATGAATGAATCCTCCATCTTCATTCTGCAAAAGAAATGAAAACTCAGGAAGGTTGGGCAATTAACTTAAGGTCACGTTGTAAGTAGCAGAGCTGGGATCTGAACTCAGGTTTGCTGACTCACTCATATTCACTGCTGCTTAAAAATCATCCCCAAATTTGGTGAATCTAACAAACAGCCCAAAGGCAAGGGAGATATGGTCTTTGACATCACATGCTGCAGAGATGCCCATAGAGGTCAGGATTATGAAGTACCAGGGAAGATAGTTTAGTAAATAGAGGGAGGTAAAGAAGCCAAAGAAATATTCTTACTGTTTATACCATGTCCCCGTCTAATCATAAGCTTTTCTGCCTCACTAGTGGAAGTGCACTTTTCTTCAGCCACCCCTCTAAGTTAGCAAACTGCTTTAGCACAGTTCCTTTATAACCAGAGGACTCAAATCTATCCAAAGTATGACTCTGGTTAACTTTCAGCTCAGTGACTCTCAGGCTTTCTGTATTTAATCCACAGAAGTGTGCATTTATATAACTTATATATATGGTATATATATTTGTATATACATGTATATGTGTATATTTACATGTATACATATGTATGTTTGAGACAAAAGTTTTATAAATCAATACTCCTTACTCTATGTGATGTATTATTATTTCATATATTCTTTCATCCTACTTTTTTAATGCTGGCCAAGAATGTCTAAATTAATTCTGCAATCCCATTCCAACTTCTCCTTTGAAACCCCCTACTTTAATAGATAAGCACCTGTAACCCCAGGAATATTTAGGATTAAGTATAGAAGTAATGAAGTAAATCAATCATAGCATTAACATTTTCTGTTACATTTTTTTAAAATTAATTTATTTTTGGCTGCATTGGGTCTTCATTGCTGCGAACTGCTTTCTCTAGTTGCAGCGAGCAGGGGCCACTGTTCATTGCGGTGCGCGGGCTTCTCGCTGTGGTGGCTTCTCTTGTTGTGGAGCATGGGCTCTAAGTGCGCGGGCTTCAGTAGTTGTGGCATGTGGGCTCAGTAGTTGTGCTCACGGGCTCTAGAGCGCAGGCTCAGTAGTTCTGGCGCACGGGGACTAAGCTGCTCCGTGGCATGTGGGATCTTCCCCGACCAGGGCTCGAACCTGTGTCCCCTGCGTTGGCAGGCAGATTCTTAACCACTGCGCCACCAGGAAAGCCCTTCCATTACATTTTGGAAACTTCTATTTAATTTGGTAATTATAACGTTTAAGAGAATTTAATATTCTGATGTAATAGATTAATTTTGCAATTCCATTTTAAAATGTGAGATGGAGTGACTGATTCAGACTCATGACTGTAACTGGATACATGTAACAAAATTCAAGCATATTTGCAAGCAATATTGAGACTATGAGATTTTAAGAGTTAAGATTAAGTAAAGTTTATTAGATTTTAAGAGTGAGCTCAGGGACTTCCCTGGTGGTGCAGTGGTTAAGAATTTGCCTGCCAATGCAGGGGACACAGGTTCGATCCCTGTCCCAGGAAGATCCCACATGCCACGCAGCAATTAAGCCCATGCACCACAACTGAGCCTGCGCTCTAGAGCCCATGAGACACAACTACTGAGCCCTTGTGCCACAACTACTGAAGCCTGCACGCCTAGAGCCCATGCTCCACGAGAAGCCACCGCAATGAGAAGCCCACGCACCGCGAAGAGTAGCCCCCCCTCTCTGCAACTAGAGAAAGCAGTTCGCAGCAACAAAGACCGAACGCAGCCAAAAATAAAGATAAAATAAATAATAATTTTTTAAAAAAGAGTGAGCTCAGTACTTGGATCTTGTCAAATAACTGAATTGCTTAAGAATACCTTAAAATTATAAATGCACGTTAGCTGTGGGAATTTAAGTTATAAAACAATCCCCTTAAGATGACTTATTTTTAAATTTACCAGCATATATACCACTTTGGGGTAACCAGGTTTTGGATTTATAACTCTAATATTAATTATTAAAGCAAAAGTAATTTCAAAATAGTCGCCCGAGTGCCCAAAAGCTGCCCCGAGAACACGGAAGCAGCTCCAGTTCACTCGGAGCTAACCGGATGTTAAGAATTTAGGGCCGTACACTAGGGCGGGCGACACGTGGCCCCGCAAAAGAAGCAGGGTTCTGCAGAAGGAGGGAACGAGAAACCGACCTAGGAAGAGATGGGATCATCGTTCTTTCCTACTTCAGCGCCTGCTGCCCTTATTTTTAAGAAGAAATAAAAAACAATTTAAAAGCACGAAGCCAGCCGCTGGGAATCACGATGCCTCAAGGTCTGCGCCAGCGCACCCCAGGCCCCGCTTCCGTCCCGGTAAGGAGGGGAGGGCGCGCGGACCCAGGGCTCCAGACAGGGTCGTCCCCAGTGCCCGGCGGGGACGAAGGGGGTCATGAGGTCGCCTGGGTGCAGAGATCCCCGGCGCTGAAGACAGTGGGGCTCCGTAATAGTTTCTGCCCGGAAGGATCGCCGCGGCCCGCGCGGGGGCCTCCAGCCCAGATTCCACAGAGCTCTGCTGCCCGTAATTTACAGGATGAAAACATGAGGGATTGGACAGTTATCCGGAAAAGAGCCTTTCCAAACCGATTTGCCTCCTCGGCCCCGCGCGTCCCCGGCAACCAAGCCTCAGCGGAGGCCGGAAAAAGCCCGGTAGTCCGCACTCGCGCCCCAGCCCTGCGGGCCGTACCACCCCGGCGGACCCCCTCCGAAGGCGCGGAAAGGTACAGTCCCCGGCCTCTGATTGGCCGACGACGCGGGGGCGTGGCCTCCGGAGCCTGGTTCCGCGCTCCAGAACCCGCTCGCCGCAGTGCGAGCCGGACTAGGAGCGAGCGCCATGGTGAGGAGTGGTTGCGGGTTGCCGGCGAGGCGGAGGCCGTGGTTTGGGCCTGGGTTCGGGCTGGGGCCCGGGCCTGCCCGGGGAGCGAAGCCAGGCGAACGCGGGGTCCGCGCTGACGCTCGCGCCCCGGTTCGTTTTCCAGGTACTGCTGCACGTGCTCTTCGAGCATGCGGTCGGCTACGCGCTGCTGGCGCTGAAGGAGGTGGAGGAAATCAGCCTGCTGCTGCCGCAGGTGAGTGGGCGCGGTGGGCTCGCCTGGCCGCGCCGCAGCCCCTCGGGCAGCGCGGGCCCCAGCATGCACCGCGCGCTCCCACGTGGCCGGCCGCGCATTGGGGGGTGTGCTGTGCGCTACAGCTCAAGAGCAGGGGGTCCTTAACTGCATTCGTGATTAGAATCGTGTTTGAAGCATTTAAGAGTAAGTCTCCCGCATTCGAATTTGTGTGCACTCTCTACAAAATGCGGATTTTCATTTTTGCGTAAAGAGCAAATAAAACTCTACATGAAAAATGCAAAAAAAAAAAAAAAGTAAGTCTCCCGGACTCCACCCCGTACCGATGAAGCGGAACCGGGATTTAGGGCCCGTGATCCGTTCATTTTTAAAGCGTTCGGTTGGTCCAGACCTGCAGCTGCTTTACTGCGCCCTAGAGGCAAGAGCGAGAGAAGGAAACCACTCATCCGTCTTTCTCCCCCCCAGGTGGAGGAGTGCGTGCTGAACCTGGGCAAGTTCCACAACATCGTTCGTCTCGTGGCTTTTTGTCCCTTTTCCTCGTCCCAGGTTGCCTTGGAAAATGCCAACGCTGTGTCTGAAGGTGAGTTTGCCACTAAATATTTTAGGGAGATAAGCCTGCTACAGTTAACCTTTTAAATTGCACAATCTAGGATGTAGGCTTTATTTCTTGTGGGCACTGTAGTGATAAATGATTCCTAAATGAAATCTGGCTGGGGTGGGGGGACTGGTATAATACTAGACCCAATCAAATGTGGTTTTCTGCTACTTTGTTCAATTGATTTTGATACCAAAAGCCAAGAGAAAGAGGTTTGGTCCCAGAAGGTAAATCCAGTACTAAATGCTCCTGTTGTGCTCCAGGGTGTTTTTAAAGCTTTCAGTAATGTATTTCATACTTACGTTATTGGGCCCGAGTCATGTTCCTCCCATGGTTGATGCAGGCTTTGCAGTGATGACCTGAGTCTGTCAATCCCCTGAGTATAATCACTGATGTCTCCATGTCTCTGAGCAAAGCCTGGAGGGGAGGGCTCTAGGCACACCGTCCTAGCATGCTCTGCAAGACCAACATAAGATCAGCCTGTCAGTGATCAGTTGAGGGGACAGGATTCCTTTTTATGATTTAAGCATCCTTCAGCATGTTAGTGGGATCTCTGTTCTTTGCCCTGAGGTGTTGTTCATGAGGACCTCCGCCTGCTCTTGGAGACTCACCTACCATCCAAAAAGAAGAAAGTGCTCCTGGGGGTTGGGGACCCCAAGATAGGTGCTGCTATACAAGAGGAGTTAGGGTACAACTGCCAGACTGGAGGTGTCATAGCCGAAATCCTTCGAGGTGAGACCATCTGTGGACATTTTTGAATTCTGGGTGGGGGTGTCTAGAAACTCATTAGGCTTAAGGTTGCTTTTTGGAAGCCCTCCTGCTTGGCTGGTGCCCGTGGGTGCAGGAGCTAGCTCAGCCCTTCCTTGCTCACAGTCCTGCCCTCCTCCAGGAGTCCGTCTGCACTTCCACAACCTGGTGAAGGGTCTGACTGATCTGTCTGCTTGTAAAGCCCAACTGGGCCTGGGACACAGCTATTCTCGTGCCAAAGTTAAGTTTAATGTGAACCGAGTGGACAATATGATTATCCAGTCCATTAGCCTCCTGGACCAGCTGGATAAGGACATCAATACCTTCTCCATGCGTGTCAGGTAAAGTGCAGGGGTGATCACCCCTTAGAAACAAGGTCTTGGGTCTGTGGTTTAGCTAATTTTGAATCTTGAGATCAGGACTGGCTCCTGTGGGTAGAACCATGTGGGGTGGAGCTGGGTCTCCTGGTGCTTACCACAGGCTGTGTTCTTACACTGACTGTATAGAAAGAGGAGGCAGAGTAAACACACCCCATATACACCTCAGCCCAGGCCCTTTGCCTGGTCTGTATTGTGAATGGGGGGACATGGAGTTGAGGTTTTGGATCTGATTTGTTCCGGTTTCCTCCAGGCAAAGAGTAGATCTGAAGAGGGCTGAGGCTATAGCTTTGAGACATGGCAGCTGGGCCATGGAGTGATTGTGGCTCTTTGCAGGGAGTGGTATGGGTATCACTTTCCTGAGCTGGTAAAGATCATCAATGACAATGCTACATACTGCCGCCTTGCTCAGTTCATTGGAAACCGAAGGGAGCTGAATGAAGAAAAGTTGGAGAAGCTGGAGGAGCTGACAATGGATGCAGCCAAGGCTAAGGCTATTCTGGATGCCTCGCGGTCCTCCATGGGTCAGTATAGAGCCTGGCAGCCAAAATAAGGTACAGGGCTCTGAATACTGGGCTCGTGCGTTCATACTTGATGTCCCTTAGGCATGGACATATCAGCCATTGACTTGATAAACATCGAGAGCTTCTCCAGTCGTGTGGTGTCTTTGTCAGAGTACCGCCAAAGCCTACACACTTACCTGCGATCCAAGATGAGCCAAGTAGCCCCCAGCCTGTCCGCCCTAATTGGGGAAGCGGTGCGTCATGGGAAACCAAAAAATGGGGGATTAAGGAATTACCATGTATATTTATATTGTATGTCCTGACCCATCGTATCTTCCCCAGTTGTACTTGATGGGGAGGAGGTGAAGCAGGATTATGCAGTTGGTAGGTTGGCAATCCCAGCTTCTCTAATTCCTTGAATCCTTCTCCAGGTAGGTGCACGTCTCATTGCTCACGCTGGCAGTCTCACCAATCTGGCCAAGTATCCAGCATCCACAGTGCAGATCCTTGGGGCTGAAAAGGCCCTGTTCAGGTACCAGTGAGGGCACCTGCCCACACTCAGGTGCCACTTCTGGTGCCCACTGCTTGTTTGGGGATCACGGTGATGGTTGACCAGGGCTCCCTGACCTGTACAGGCCTCTGCTATGGGGGTGATGGCCAGTCCTGGTGTCTGAGTGATTCCCTGGGCCCAGCACAGGGACCAGCTTTCCAGGTCAGCGACATTGGATGCCTTCCCTCTGCCTCTGGGAGTGGTGGCTTGGCATGAGGTGGGGTAGAGACCCATCCCAGCCTGAGGCTTACCTGGAAACTGGGGGAAGTGGGGAAGGGAGGCGCTGCCTTAGCTAACGCGGTTGAAATTTCTGATCTTAAAACTCTGCGCTGAATATTCTTCTCCCAGAGCCCTGAAGACAAGGGGTAACACCCCAAAATATGGACTCATTTTCCACTCTACCTTCATTGGCCGAGCAGCTGCCAAGAACAAAGGCCGCATCTCCCGATACCTGGCAAACAAATGCAGTATTGCCTCACGAATTGACTGCTTCTCTGGTATGGGTGGGGAAGTTGGCAGTTGGGAGGGAGGGAGGCTGACTACCCTAGCAGCTTCTACAATGATGGCAGTATTTTTCGTCAACAGCAGTTCACCTAGTGAGTGTTGATACTTTGGGTCTGAGTGAAGCTGAGGGTAGAGGGAATACTGGGGGTGGTGAGTAGTTTGTCCCTTTAGAGACTGACGTGTCATGTTTACTTACATGCATATCCAGAGGTACCTACCAGTGTATTTGGGGAGAAGCTTCGAGAACAAGTTGAGGAGCGGCTGTCCTTCTATGAGACTGGAGAGATTCCACGAAAGAATCTGGATGTCATGAAGGAGGCAATGGTTCAGGTCAGTTTGGGTCAGGTCAGGTGGGGAGAACCAGAGCTGGCTGTTGGAGTTGATGAACTGTCTTAGCCTGACCATGTAGAGTGGAGGCATAAAACTGATTTAATGAGCCTGATCCAATAAAGCCAAGAGAGAGACCTGGGGAACCAGAGGTCTTCAAGCCTTTTCAGCACTTTTCTTTGGCCAGGCAGAGGAAGCGGCTGCTGAGATTACTAGGAAGCTGGAGAAACAGGAGAAGAAACGCTTGAAGAAGGAAAAGAAAAGGCTGGCTGCGATTGCCCTAGCATCTTCAGAAAACAGCAGTAGTACCCCGGAGGAATGTGAGGTCAGTAGTAGACAGCCCTTAGCCCTGAGTGAAGATCTTAAGCCGTAGGACAGAAAACAGCAGAACAGAGGATATGCCACCTCAAGTCAAGGTCTGGAATACAGGCTTTTGGACTGAAATAAGGATCTGAAACCTCTAAAACTACCTCTTGATTCTATAGGAAGGAGATAGGTGCTGAGAGAACTCGCTCAAGAGCCCAGAGCGCTGGTTTGTAGCAACACCTGTTCACTGGGCGAGTGTGTTCTGTCCTTGGCTGCTTCCCAGGAGTCCTCAACCAGGGGTAGTGTAAATTCCTGCTCTGCTTGTTCCCAGACATGTCTAGAAATGGTAGCATTTCATACTGGGGGTTGAGGGCAGGGAGGGCTCCAGTGTGCCACGTTAGAATCATTCTCCCTGGGATTGTCGTAGTGCCCAGTCCGCCCATGTTTCAGGGTCCCCTCTGGAACTTGGTGTCATGATTCTTTTGCAACCAGCATGGTAGGGTTTTCTGTAAATTACTTATTGGGCTTAGATAATTGTGTATTCTCCCTACTTTCTAAGTGATTGGCCGGCGGGGGCGGGGGGGTCACCTTTGGCATGCATTTCCAGAGTTAGAGCCATACAATTTAAAAATCATCCCAGAAACACTGGACAGTTTTAACACCATTTCCATCCACCAGTCTTTCTGCCCTGGGTACTTAACAGCTGGAATTCTAACGGGGAGTGTGTGCGTGTTCATACAATGGATGACACTCTTTCATGCCCATTTTTCCCTTTCTGCCATCAGGAGACAAGTGAAAGACCCAAAAAGAAGAAAAAGCAAAAGCCCCAGGAGGCTCCTCAGGAGAATGGAATGGAAGACCCATCTGTCTCCTCCAAACCCAAAAAAAAGAAATCTTTTTCCAAGGAGGAGCTGGTTAGTGATCTTGAAGAGACAGCTGGCAGTGTAAGTCTTACCAAGAGGAAGAAATCTTTTCCCAAAGAGGAAGCAGATAGTGACCCTGAAGAGTCAGGAAACAAGAGGGTCCCCAAGAAAAAGAGGAAATTCTCTTCCAAGGAGGAGCCTGTCAGCAGTGGACCTGAAGAGGCTGCTGCCAGCAAGAGCAGCAGCTCCAAGAAAAAGAAAAAACTCCGAAAGCTATCCCAGGAAAATTAGAATGGACATTTCCCTAGTAGGGCATAACTTAAGAGATATTTCCCAATCCATCCCCTATAGCCTAATAAAAATAAAAACAAATTCACGAGTCGTATCATTTCATATCATGTTTTATTGGACACCTTACATGGTGGGACCTATGGGTTGGACACAGGGCACCAGTGACCGCCTCAGTGAAGTCTTGGCAGGTGGCATAACCACCCATGTGAGAAGTTCGAACCTGTGGGGGAGAACTGTCATCACCTCTGTGGCCTGGGCCCCATCCCTAACCCCCCACCACCTAAGTTCCCTAAGGAAGCCAGCCCCAGACAACCTAGGCTCTGTCCAGAAGGTGATAATGGTCTACAGGTTTAGGGCTCTTCTCTGGTCCACCGTACTGAAGGAAGGTGTATGGTCCTTGTGAGGCTGGAGGGAATAAAGGGCTCTAGCCCCCATAGGGGTGCAGGTGGCCGATGACAGACTTGATGAAGTCGGTTGTGGTGCTGTAGCCGCCCATGTCTCGAGTCCGCACCTACAGCCACCACCGGCAACAGCCGTGGGGAAGAAAAGAGAGCCCATGAAGGCAGGATAGTGTGATGGAAATGGAATCCAAAGAGGGTGACAAGGCCAGAAAAAAGAAGACAATGCAGCAGAGATGCAAGGAGGCGGCCAGGTTTGGAAGAGCGTGGGCCCGTCCATTCCTGTCTTTTGAGGGCCAGGCCAGAGCTCTGCTGTGGCCTGGGTGAGGGTGGGAAGCTGAGCATGAGTGAGAAGGGAAATGCAGATTGGAGACAGGAGAAGGATGCCTCGGAGGAAATGGAGAAGACCAGGTGGAAGCACAGGGGAATGGCAGATGAGGATGGGCTTCCAGGTGTGGAGAAGGTGACACTGGTGCCTATCTGCTGCCAGCTATCTCCCTCTGCTCCTCCATCTCCCCTTAGATAGGAAGCTGCAGCAGGTTCTGCATTAAGATGGCCAATTAAAGAGCCAATGGATGGAGCAGGAGAGAGGGAATAGCAGATGGGAACTAGGAGGCAAAGGAGATGAAGAGGATGAAACAGCCAAGAGAAGGGAAATGAACAGCCCTGACAGGACTGGGGGAAAAGCAGGGAGCAGAGGCTCTTGGGACCTGGAGGGAGAGGAGGCCCCAACTCAGGTTCCCCAGGAAGTCCTACCGAGACCCTAAACCCCACAGCCTTTCTAAACTCACCTTGCCGACTTTGATCACCTTCTTCACTGCATCTGCAATCGTGTTGGAGTGATGCTCGAGACTGCCAATGTGGACAGAAAGAAACTGAGATTCCCCCCACATCGTCCCCCCGATTTCCCCACCTGTGCTCCCCAAACAACAGCCAGCTGCCTCCCCGGGCTGGCAGTGACCTACTTGAGATGCCGCAGCATGTTGGAAGCTGACAACAGCATGGCTGTGGGGTTGGCTATATTCCTGCCCACTGCCTGGGCAAATGGATGCCGGGCACCCTGTGGAAAGAGGAGCAGGCCAGAGTCACTGGGAGCAGACATTCTGCAGAAGCTGAGGTCAGGGAAGGGCATTAGGATGAAAGGTAAGGCCAAGAACACTGAGCAGATGTAAGGGTTGGGAGGACAGGAGCAGGCCAGGGTCACTTAGGAGGGGGATGCACTGGGGGAGAGCTATCAAGGGGACCTGAGGTCAGAAGAAGGGCACAGAGAGGGCTGAGGGAGGCGGTGACTTCACTCACCGTCTCAAAGACTGCATACTCTGCACTGTAGCTCTCACCAGGGACCACACCAGCTCCCCCAACCAGGCCAGCAGCCAGATTGTCAATAATGTTCCCATAGAGGTTGGGCATCACCAACACATCAAACTGGTAAGGATTCTGCACCAGCTGGGGGCAAAATGTGGGCATGGAGGAGAGACGTAAATCCTATTCCCTACCTTGCTCAGCACTGAGAATGGAGACACCGGGAGGGCCTCACCTGCATGCAGCAGTTGTCTATGATCATTGTCTCAAACTTGATCTTGGGGTACAGTTCAGCAACTTCCTCACAGCACTGCAGGAACAACCCATCCCCCAGTTTCCTGTCCATGGGCCAAAGGGAACATTCAGCCGATAAAGAGGGCAGGGAGCTACCTTCCCAGGAACCTACCCCATGCAAAGCCATGTCCCTCACATGATATTGGCCTTGTGGACAGCTGTGACCTTGCCCCGCCCCTTCTTAGTGGCATAGTCAAAGGCGAACTTTGCGATCCGCTGAGATTTGGTTCGAGTGACAATCTTCAGGCACTCAATCACGCCCCTCGCACTCTGCGTAAGAGAGAAGCAGCTGGGTGACACTAGAAAAAAGGGAAAGAGCTGTGCCTCTCTCCCCACTTCACCCCTGCCCTCCGCAATTTCTAGGGCCTCACCTCGTGTTCCAGAGAGCTGTACTCCCCTTCTGTCTGCTCTCGAATAATCACCAAATCTAGATTGTTGTGTCGAGTCTTGTACCCAGGAAGTGACTTCACATGGACTACGTTGGCAAACAAGTCCAGCTTACGCCTGGGGATGGGGCAGAGCCATGAGCACTGTGCCTGGTGCCCCAGTACCCCTCACCCATGTCCTCCCACCACCTACCTCAGCCGCATGTCGTAGGAGGCTAGTTCCCCCTTATACTCCATCGGGGTGTGGATCTTTCCTGCATAAACAAAGTTGAGGTGGGGGGCGGGGGGGTTAGACACAGGCCAAGCCCAAGGGAACCCAGATTGGTGTCCAATCCCCTCATTGACCCCCACCCCAGACTCCCATCTCCCACTCCCAAATGAGTGACATTAAATGCCTCTGGAGGCAAGGGGCAAAGGAAAATAATGTAGTTAAAACCAGAAACATTTTGCCCACTGTTTCATTTCTAGTCACCAAATTTAATTTATGTTGAAACTTCAAGATGACCTAAAAGGACAGAAAAGAATTTTCTCATGTTATCAAAGAGCCTGGGTTTTGGGACTTCCCTGGTGGTCCAGTGGGTAAGACTACTCCACACTCCCAATGCAGGGGGCCCGGGTTCAATCCCCGGTCGGGGAACTAGACCCCCCACGCATGCCGCAACTAAAGATCCCGTGTGCCGCAACTAAGACCCAGTACGGCCAGAATGAATGAATGAATGAATGAATGAATGAATGAATAAATAAATAAATAAATAAATAAATTCAAAACAAAGGAGCCTGGGTTTAATAGATCTTTCTTGATGTTTCTATGTCTACATATTTGACATCTTTCAACCAGCACTTATTGAATATCATGTGTCAGGCACTAGGGATATCAACCAAAAAACACAACACAAATTCCTGTCCTCAAGGGGCAAACAATGCATTGGGGGAAGACAGTTAATATAAAAGAAATGATAAATACCATGGGAGAGGTATTACCAACACGCACAGGAGCACAGAGAAGAAATTCCCTCTGGTAACATCAGGAAGTACCATAGAACAGCTGGCACTTCAGCCAGACCTTAGGTTGAGTGAGTGTACTAGGGTTGAATAGTGAACCACCCAAATGATATGCCCATGTCCTAACCCCCAGAACCTGTAAATGTGACCTTATTTAGGAAAACAGTGTCTGCAGATATAATAAGTTAAGGATCTTGAGACGGAATCACACTGGATCCAGGTAGGTTCTAAACTCAATGACAAGTCCTTATACAAGAAAAGAAGGAGAAACAGATACACAGACACAGAGTAGAGAAAACCATATCAAGACAGAGGCAGAGACTGAACTGATGCATCTACAAGCCAAGAAACACCAAGGAATGCCAGCAGCTGCCAGGAGCCACCAGCAGCTGGAAGAGGCAAGGAAGGATTCTACCCAAGTCTTCAGAAGAAGCTCTGCCAACACCTTAATTTCAGGATTCTGGCCTCCAGAGCTGGGAGAGAATACACTTCTGTTATTTTAAGCCACCAGGTTTGTGGTAATTTGTTACGGCAGCCCTAGGAAACTAATACAGTGAGTGAGAAAGATTCTGACAGGTGGCACCAAAAGGAGAACACTGTGGCAGAAGGAACAGCAAAAGTCAAGACAGTACATGTATTTGGAAACTAATATAGTCTGGTGTGACCAAAGCACACAACAAGTGTTGTAGAAACAAAGGCAGAAAAGCTGAGGGTCAGCTCATAAAGAGCTTACTCTCCTACACTAAGGCTGGGCCTGAAAGTCATGCTGGTTTTTCCAAGGGAAGAGCTGTAGAGGATGGACTATAGGGGCAGAACTGAAAGCCAAAAAATCTAATGAGGCGATTACAGTAGGGAAGCAGAAGGGAAGACAAAAGAAAAGAGGCAGCTAGAAATGGCATTCTAGAAACAGTTAACAAGACTTGGTGACCCATCATGTAGCCCCATGACAGACTGCAAACTCATTGAGCCTTCCTGCATAGAGAGCATGAGAGGCACACAATCTCTCAACTCCTGGGTTTCCAACTGGGTTCCCACTGATGGCCACCAGTGGTGGGAGCTCGGGAGAGTTAATGTATTATGTGTGTGCTGAGGAAAGGTTAATGAACATTTATTCGTTTGATTTTAACTAACATGGGTGCAGTAGCAAGGAGGCACACATACCAATGATGGCCACCTTGTTCTCCTTCATGGAACTCAGCACCTGCTCCAGCTTCTCCTCAGATGCCATATTCTGCACCTCGCTCAGGTGATGCTCCTGGAACTCCACTGGGACAGAGGCAGCCTTCAGGGGCAGGTGTCAAAAATCGCAGGGTCAGAATCGAGTAAGTCCTTTCCAACCCAGGCCATCGCCCCTGCTAGCTGACTCCCCCAGGCCACTCACCTTGAACACCTCCTTGACAGCGTGCATCAGCTCGGGCCCCACGCCGTCTCCCGGTAGCATAGTCACGGGAAAGGCGCCCTCCACCCTCACGTCCTCGCCCTGCGAGCGGGGTCAGCAGAGCTAGAGCTGGGGCTGGGGCAGGAGTCCTGGGGTAGGCCAGGAGAGGAGGGGTCGGGGCGTGGGCGAGACTGGAGCCGAACTTGCACTTACCTGGCTCCGCGAGGCGGCTTGCGCTACGGCCGAGGTACACAGGCTCCTCCATGCCCCGGGATTCGGGGCGGCGACCAGCGCCTACGACAGTCACATAAGCCTTTGAGGTCGGACCTGAGAGCCTCATGCCCCGAATATTTCAGTGAGCCCGGTACAAACCCGCCGCCCTCCCGCCTACCCCAGCATGCCCCGGGCCTCACTCGGGTCACCCAGCGGACACCCCCGAGAGTCGCCATGCTCTCCACAGGAAGTCGCGGCGAAATGACGCCGGAAGCCGGCGCGGCCCGGCGCCCCTATTTCCGGTCCGGCACTGATGCTGGGAGGTACGCTCATTTTCTCCAACCGAAACCTCCGACCCTTTCTTCTTCCTCCGCGTTCATCCACTTCTACTCACCACTTCCCTTGGACCGTGATGGTGCACAGCGCCGCTTTGTCTATTGCTTTATTTTCAGACACCGTATTTATGTTGAAACTTCAAAATAACATTAAAGGCGAATATGAGGTTTCATTTTATCAAACGAGTTTAATAACAAGTTGAAAAACAATACTGGAGAATCTGTCTTAATGTTTGTGTGTCCACGTATTTGTTATTCTTTTAATCAATTCTCACTGAACAATCGTATGTCCGACACTAAAGGCATTAATGAACGCCACACAATCCATGGGAGAAGGTGTGTGTGTCTGGCTTCTTCAGTCTCCTAGCCTGCCCGGTTACTCTGTATTAATCAAGTTTCCTTGTTTTTTTCTTAGGTGGGCTTGTTCTTTGCTCTGACAGTTGTTTCCCTAATAGTGTATCCTAGGCCTGAAGTCCTCTGAGCAGGATCGTAATTGGAGACAGAAATTACTTCAAGTTTGTGAGTGTGACTAAAAGGGAATTTAAGACCTATTTTTAAATTTCCAGTCACATGCTGTTTACAAACGACATGCCTAAAACAGATGACACAAGTGGACCAGGGGCACTTGTTAAAAGTGCAGACTTATGAGTGTCACCCCAGACTTGCTGAATCCAAATGTCAGGATTGGGGCCCCAGAAAATACATGTCTAACAGGCTCCCCCAGGATCATGATACACACAAATTTACGAACCACTAACTAGGTCATTTGTATACCTAATCCATCCAAAAAGGTGCAGAGCATTCTCCCAGCCCAAGGGAAAGAATGCAGTGGTTCTAATCTTGGGGATCAAGCACAAGCTTTGTGTCTCTTTTCTGCATTCCTTTAGGCAGGGCATTCTCTACTGTTGGGTGAAAAGATTTAAATTAGATGATAAGTGCGTAAGAAACCTGAACACATGAAAAGTGCTTGAACACCTGAAAAAGCTGTTAATATTGTAGCTAATGAATAATTTATCAATGTATAATATTAATGACATACTCCTCCATCTCCAGAATCAAAACCAGAAAACATTCACACCATCTTGCCTCCTTAGACTCCCTAGTTCCCGGTTCCACACTGCTATTGCCATCCACCACCATTTTTCTCTTCCAGATGTTACTCTTTCTAATGGAGAAAAAGTGGGAGGTTTACACTTTTAAAAAACTATGTTTTCTGTTACTTTAGGAAATTTAGGGTGGGAAAGAAGAGAGTGCCGTCTTGGTCTAATTTCTAATAATCTAATTTTCATCCCAGAAAATATTAATTTTCTTGAGGGCAACTACAACATTATTTCCATCCCTAAATTCTGCACAGATCTGAGCCCAGCCCGACAAACAACATCTGCTAATTGGTATAACACCATGTGGCTGTCAAAAGGGTGAAAGGAATTGATGAAGGATGCCAGTTGATTCAGGCCAAGGAAATGTGACCATCACTAAGGCCATTGTGCTCTTCTGGTGAGTTTTGTGAATTTGGTGAGCTATCCTGGATTTCGAGTCCCTATTAAGGCATCTCTCACTGATACTACCTGAGAATAGGGAAGTTCAGTCAGGACCCTTGAAAAGTTCCTTAACCAGACTCTTGGGCAGGTGAGGGAGGTTAAACCATCTTGTCCCTTCTAATTGTTATGAAGCATATATGAGTGTTCAGTATGAGGCTGGATGAATTGAATGTCAGTTTCCTAGGCCTATAAATTGTCCAGAATGGGATCCTAACTAGAGCTCCAGGTGTCCATGAATAGAAATCAGTACCATGAACTTGGAAGGGGAAAATAAAAAAAAATCACATCTTTATTCTCACTAAACTCTAACTGAAATTTAGTATTTCCTATCATTATGAATGTAGAGTGAAACTGTAGTGCTACCTTTAGTACCCTTGACTTTGTCACTAATAGAAATTATAATTCATACTGCATTTCAGTTGTGGCAGATATCCTGAAATATCATTTACTCTGATCTCTACTTTGACATTATTTGACCTAATGCTAGATTTTGTTATTTAATTCACTAATAAATCAGCACACATAGCACTGTATTACAAGTTTGCATTATAATAATAATTATTATTGTTATCAGTGTAATGAGTTTTATTTGTAATCCTATTGGTTTTGGTTTGTGCATTTAGAATCCTTTCCTAAGAAGAGGGCAGGGGATGGAGCTCAGCAAGATGTAGCCTCAGCTGGAGTATACCTCAGCTTGTTCTGGGGAGCCCTGGAGCCGGAATGATGTCTCAGGGTTGTCCCAATTTGAGGCAAGGCTTAATAACTCTGCTTCGGCCCTGCATGGGCTAATCTTCCAGGCATCTCTGGCTCTTGGAGGCTCCACTGACCATGGACAACCCTCCCAGAGAAGGGGGTAGCTGTGAGCAGTTAATGACCAACACCAGAAGCAGTTGGACTGGATGCACCAGCTGGCAAAAAAGAACTGGAAAAGGCAGCTACTATTCTGTGGAGGTGAGAATGGCCATGGTGCACTGGGACCCAGTGAGGAGAGCAGGCATGTTTGAGGAGGTGAGGTACAGTAAGGAGTAGTGTGTAAGATTGGTTCAAGTTCTAGAGCTGAGAGAAATGGAGAGGGATTAATGAGCAACACTAAGGACCCTGTTGGAATGGTGACCATGAATTTACCGTGATATGATTATGTGTGACTTCATGGAGAAAGCCAACACTTGGGTTCATCTAAAGATGTATTTTGCCAGAGAGAGGTACAAGAGAGTTGAGGGTGTTGGCAAAATGGGATCGGGAGGGAAGTGAAGACAGTCAGAAGAGATCTAATGGATAGACAGGTGAGAAAAGGATCAAAGATCCCAAAATAGTCAGAGTAGTGCTCGTGGGAGTCACTGAGCAAGTAAGATGGAAGGAAAGGAGGGTGTCTCCACCAGCCGTTTTGGAAATGGAGCAGGTGCCAGTGATAGAGGAGTCCCAGATGGGACTATGGGAGTGGATCCCAAAGAGAGCTCGAGGAGACCTCTGCAGAGAGGACTCAGACCTACACTGGGTCATCTGTGTCCCCGTGGGAGTCACCTAGGTTAGTGTCATGGCAGAGGCAGGAGAAAGGCTAGGATCCAGGAGCTGGGGTCTGCTCTTGATGAACAGGAGAGACCAAGAGGTCAGAGATGGCAGAGAATGAGAAAGGTGATTTCAGTGGAAAGAGTCCCCCAAAAGTAGAACTTCTTTTTTCTTGTTAATTTTAATATAAAATTTTGCTTGGGTATTTTTAATTGGACAGTAGGTAAATGATTACATTCCTTTTTTAAAAATTTATAAATTATAAATAAGGCCAAAGTTTCTTACCACCCCAACCACAGCCCCAATCCTTTTGCCCTGTCCCCATAGGCAGCTAGCTGTCTCCCCCGAAACGTTTTCCATATGCAAGCACACCCCCTTACACGCACGGAATAATATATAGTATTGTTTTTAGTGTATGGGTGTGTGCTTCAGAATAAATGGTTTCATACTCTATATACCTACTGTCTTATAATTTACGTTTTCCCCTCAGCACCATGTCTTAGAGATCTAAGATACCATGTTTTAGAAAATGAGCAGACTTATTGTTTTATTTTGCTGCATAGTATTCTATAATGTGAATTTACTAAATTTATTGAGCTTTTCTCACGTCAATGGATTCTTAGGTGATTTCTAGTCTGGGCTATTACCAGCGATGTTGCTGTGTACATTCGTGTACAATTTTTTTGTACACATGATAAATGTTACAAAAGTGCATCCAAAACACCTGTATATGTTTCCGTTATGAATGTGATCTGCTGCAATAAACAGAAAACTCATTAAACAAATAAGGGCTGTTGGATTTTTTCCCTTCTTTTCTGAAGGTAAGGAGTTACTGGGATTGGTTTAGTTATGTGGATGCACCCTGAGATCCAGGCTCTCTGCCTTTTCACTCTCCAGCCTTAGCGTATTGTCTAGTGTCCTCATCCTTGGGGCCTCATACTCACCATATATGGTGGCTGTGGCTCTGGACATCACTTCTGGATTCAAAGCTAGAAAGGGGGAGAAAGAACAGTCACAGCCACATAGGCTCCTTTTTATCAGAAATGTAAACACTGTCCCAGAAACAATCTCAGCGGATTTCCACTTAGGTATCACAGGCCAGAACTAGGTCCATGACCTCTCCTACTACAAGGGAGACTGGGAAGGAGGGGAAGAAGTTTGTCCTTATTGGCTTGAACTAATTCTTCATAGTCTTACTGCGTATTAGACTCATAGGGGAGCTTTTTAAGAATACCCATGTCTGGGGCTTCCCTGGTGGCGCAGTGGTTGAGAGTCTGCCTGCCGATGCAGGGGACGCGGGTTCATGCCCCGGTCCAGGAAGATCCCACATGCCACGGAGCGGCTGGGCCCATGAGCCATGGCCGCTGAGCCTGCGCGTCCAGAGCAACAACAGTGAGAGGCCCGCGTACCGCAAAAATAATAATAATAATAATAATACCCATGTCTGGACCCTACCACCAGAGGTGTTGATGTAACTGGTCTGGGGTGAGATACTGGTGTTCTTTAAAAGCTCCCTGGATGACTGTAAAAGTCAACCAGAGTTGAGAACCAGTGGCTTACACAAACAATCATGATCTTTCACCTAGGGCTGAGAAGGTGTATCAGTTAGGATTAGATTCAGGTGCAAAGTGATAGTGCACAACATAACCACAACCCAAACAAGAAAGAGCTTTATTTCTTGCTCACATAAGAGTTCAGTGATAGTTGGTTCAGGGCTGGATTGGCCTCCATCCTGTCAGAGGCTCAGACTTCATTATCCTGTTGGTCCACCTTGCGAGGTCTTCATTCCCAAGTTGATTCAAGACAGTTATTCCAGCTCCAGCCACCATTTATGTATTCCACCCAGCAAGAAGGAAGACAGGGAAGAAGGAGAGCAGAGGCCCCCAGCCCTTTAATGATACTTCCTGCCAGTTGCACACACCACTTCTGCTCTCCTTCCACATGATACAGAAAGAAATGTGTCAGTCTTTGTCTTCAATGCTCTAGCTTTCATTTCAGAAGGCCTCTTATACCTTAAGGTGATAAGCATATTCTCCAATATTTTTTCTAATGCTATTATGGTCTTGTGTGTTTCTCTGGTTTAGGTCATTAATTTATCTGAAATGTAGTTTTATAAAAGGTGAAATATAAATACCTACGTTTATTTTTTCTGAAAGTTTAGCTAATTGCCCCAGTATCATTTATCTGTTCCTCCAGATAAGAATTTCTACTTTTGTCAAATATTAAATTCCCACGTATATATTAGGTGAAACCATGTGAAACTGCTGATATCTATCACTTCACTGGAGCTTTATTTTCTCAGTTTTACCAGTCACTACTAGATGTCATATTATGTATTTGTTTCTTTGTCTTCTGTCTGTGTCTCTCACTTGAATGTAAGTTCATTGAGGGCTGGAATTTTGTCATTTTTGTCAACCCTGTGCCCATATGTATCTGCTAAATGAATGAATGAAATTTATCCTTGAGTCTGTTAATACATGTTGATAAACTTTAATGCTGAGCCATCCTTATATGTTAGAAAAGCTTGGTTATGATATATTATTCTTTAATTATACTGCTGTATTTGATCAGCTAAGATCTATTTAAGTCTTTTGCATCTGTGATCTTAAAAGAACTTGGGGGGACTTCCCTGGAGGTCCAGTGGTTAAGACTCCGTGCTTCCAATGCAGGGGGGTGTGAATATGATCCCTGGTAGGGGAACTAAGATCCCATGTGCCACGGTGTGGGGAAAAAAAAAAAAGAGCTTGAGTTTCTCTTTTCTTTGTTTCTGCTGCCATGATCCAGTCTGGGCAGACTAGAGAAGGGCAGCAGAAACTGCTGATCAGGACTGAGAGGTGGAGCTTTTAAAAAAGAGGCAAGCGGGGCTTCCCTGGTGGCGCAGTGGTTGAGAGTCTGCCTGCCGATGCAGGGGACACGGGTTCGTGCCCTGGTCCGGGAAGATCCCACATGCCGCGGAGCGGCTGGGCCCGTGAGCCATGGCCGCTGAGCCTGCGCTCCACAACGGGGGAGGCCACAACAGTGAAAGGACCGCGTACCGCAAAAAAAAAAGAGACAAGCATGGCCTGGAAACGGACATGGAGTAGGAACTCCTAGGAGAGGCAACAGGCCATGAGCCGTGGCGTCCCTGCACAGTCTTCCTGGGTATCCCAAGGATACAGGGTCCTAACTGCTCTTTGCCATTTCTCAGGCTTGTGTTTGTAGTGAGCAACCTTGAGGGATGAAGTAATACCTCCCTCTAGGACAAAAAGCAGGCTTGCTTGTTTCCTGCTATAAAACAGGTGGGTTCCCCAAGCTCAGTGTTCCTCAGATGCAACACAAACCCATTGTATGCATGGCATCTACTGGGGCCCTCCATGCTGCCCCTGTAGGACTTGGGGGGCAAGGGAGCCAATGTAAACATTATGCTTATACGGCTTAATGTGCCGTGCGTAATAAAGTCCTTTGTCTCTGTCACTAGAGTCTCATCTTGGCCAGCATCTATGAAACAGTAAGAGGCTATTTACTTATCAGCAGGGTAAATTCAAATGCCAGACCCTGACAGTTTTAGCAATGAGGATAGGGTGCTGACAGAGATAAGGCTTTCTGGAATAGGAAGGACAAAGGACCCTGTGGACCAGATCGGGGGATCTGAAAAGACTCCCTGGCACATGTTAGTGAATCCTCTCACCCAAATGGTGGGTGGCAGGGTAAGGGTGGCTAGAGGGTCTCACATTGTCCTACCTGTTAACGAGGCTAAGCAGTGAGAGGCAGGATTGAAACAAGCCACCTGGATGGTGCTTTGGTTCCTGCTCGCTCTCCCCCATGCAGGAAGAGGAAGGATGTTATGACAATGGGGCAGCAAGCTGCACAGCCCCACCCAAACGTCAATGTGGATGAGGCTGCTGAATCAAAGGGTCCCCAAAGCTGAAATAAATGGCATCAGCCAGGATGTTTGGAATAGAGCTTTAGATAAGCCAAAAACATTACAAGTTTATTTGATTGAGCCCCACAGATGACATTCAAACCCAAAGTGAACAAACACAAAGCCTTGCTTACTGACACAGACCCGCTCTTTGACTCTGTGCTCCCTATCCCACTCTCCCATCCACACTCCACCCTCAGCTGCTTTGATGAAAAAACAGAGTATGCCGGGAACTTCATGGAGCTGAGGATCTCAAACGCTTACAGCTCTGTAGGACCCAATGTCCATGTCAGCATCTTACCCAGTCCTGTGGATGGATGCAGGCAGGAGTGGCTGAAGGCACCCAGGGATGCAGTGTGGACTGGGGGCAAAATGGTCCTGGGCTCAGGTTTTCTCTGGACTGATGCTGGAGGTTCATGAGGGAAGAGGCAGTGGCACTCCAACCCTGAAGTCAGAGACCAAGAGAAAATGAAAGTCTTCCAGCTCCCTGCCCCCCTGCCATGAGCTAGCCTCCCCTGCCACCCAGCACTCCCTGCTCTCCCTTCTTGAATGCCATGATCTCCTGAAGCTGTTGCAGTAGCTCCTGATCCACACACATTAAACCCCTTGGTCTGTTTTCCCATAAGGTAAAAATATCACCCAATTTCAGAAATCTGTTGTGTTTCTATACACTAAAAATGAACTGTCAGCAAGAGAGAAATTAATAAAACAAGCCCATTTACAATTACACCAAAAAGAATAAAATACCTAGGAATACTTCTAACTAAGGAGGTAAAAGACCTGCACTCAGAAAACTATAAATCACTGATGAAAGAAATTGAAGACTACACAAACAGATGGAAAGATACACCGTGTCCATGGATTGGAAGAATTAATATTGTTAAAATGACCATATTACCCAATACAATCTACAGATTCAATGCAATTCCTGACAAAATACCAATGACATTTCTCATAGAACTAGAAAAAAATAATTCTAAAATTTGTATGGAAACACAAAAGACCCCAGATAGCCAAAACAATCTTGAGAAAGAAAAGCTACAGTCATCAAAACAGTATGGTAGGGACTTCCCTGATGGAGCAGTGGTTAAGAATCTGCTTTCCAATGCAGGGGACGCGAGTTTGAGCCCTGGACTGGGAAGATCCAACATGCCACGGAGCAACTAAGCCCGTGCGCCACAACTACTTAACCTGTGCTCTGAAGCCTGTGAGCCACAACTACTGAGCCTGCTTGCTGCAACTACTGAAGCTCACGTGCCTAGAGCCCATGCTCCACAACAAGAGAAGCCACTGCAGTGAGAAGCCCGTGCATTCAATAAAGAGTAGCCCCCACTCGCTGGAATTAGAGAAAGCCCGAGCGCAGCAACGAAGACGCAATGCAGCCAAAAATAAAATATAAAATAAATAAATTTATGAAAAAAATTAAAACCACAATGAGATATCACCTCACACTCATCAGAATGGCTATTATCAAAAAGAAAATAAATAACAAGTGTTGGCGAGGATGCAGAGAAAAGGGAACACTTGTACGCCGTTGGTGGTGGTGCAGCCACTATGGAAACAGTATGGAGAGTCCTCAAAAAATTAAAAATAGAACTACCATATAAACCAGCAATTCCATTCCTGGATATTTATATCAAATAAATAAAAATACTAGTTCAAAAAGGTATATGTCCCCCTATGTTCGTTGCAGCATTATTTACAATAGCCAAGATATAGAAGCAACCTAAGTGTTCACTTAGATGAGTGGATAAAGAAGATGTGATATATATAATAAATGGAATATTACTCAGCCATAAAAAAGAATGAAATCTTGCCATTTGCAACAACATGTATGGACCTAAAGCGTATTATGCTAAGTGAAATTGTCAGACAAAGAAAGACAAATACTGTATGAATTCACTTATATGTGGAGTCCAGAAACAGAGTTATAGATACAGAGAACAAACAGCTGGTTGCCAGAAGGGAGAGGGGTGGAGGCAGGAAAGAAATAAGTGAGGGAGATTAAGAGGTACAAACTTCCAGTTGCAAAATAAATGAGTCAGTGGTATGAAATGTACAGTATGAGGAATATTGTCAATAACTCTGGCCTCCCAGCAATCAACCTGGTGTCGACACAGCCTTAAACCAAGGAGATGGAGCTGGGTTTAAGTTTTTGAAATTAAAGTAGGTCTACATGTTAGGAACTCATGTCTTTTCTTGTAAGTAAATAGAGTGAATTAGCCATTTGGCCTCGGAAAAGTTCATTGTTGAGGGCTTAAGAGATTTGGAACCATTTGGAGACCAACGAGGCAAGCTCAGAGTCGATAGCATCCTTCTCCAAACAGGAGATCGTGAGTAGCTTTCTGACAGAGGGAGGGTGTTATGAGCTACTCACCATTACAGGCAAAGGATTCGAGGATCTGATGACAGTGAATCTAGCAAGGTACAAACCAATGGGAGAGTATGTGACTGTACGAAGGATTAACCTAGAAGCTTGTTCCAATGAGCTGGTGACATACTTGCAAGGGGAGTTCCATGTCTCTAAGATCTTCAGCCATCCCAATATCCTGCCATATCAAGCCACATTTATTACAGACAATGAGCTGTGGGTTATCACATCATTCATGGCATATGGCTCTGCAAAGGACCTCATCTGTACACACTTCATGGACAGCATGAATGAGCTGGGAATTGCTTACATCCTGCAGGGGGTGTTCAAGGCCCTGGACTACATCCACCATGTGGGATATATGCACAGGAGTGTCAAAGCCAGGCACCTACGTTCTGATCTCCACAGATGGGAAGGTCTACCTGTCCGGTTTAAGCAGCAACCTCAGCATGATCAGCCATGGGCAGCAGCAGCATGTGGTCCACGACTTTACCAAGTACAGTATCAAGGTTCTGCCCTGGCTCAGCCCAGAAGTCCTCCAGCAGAATCTTCAGGGTTATGATACCAAGTTTGACATCTACAGTGTGGGAATCACAGCCTGTGAACTGGCCAATAGCCATGTCCTCTTTAAGGATATGCCTGCCACCCAGATGTTACTGGAGAAGCTGAATGGCATTGTGCCCTGCCTGCTGGACACCAGCACCATCCCTGCCCAGGAGCTGACCATGAGCATCTCGCACTCAGTGGCCAACTCTGGCCTGAGTGATAGCCTGACCACCAGCACCCCCAGGACCTCCAATGGCAACTCACTGTCTCACCCCTATCACCGCATCTTCTCATCCCACTTCCACCATTTTGTGGAGCAGTGCCTTCAGCACAATCCAGATGTAAGACCAAGTGCCAGCACCCTCCTGAACCATTCTTTCTTCAAGCAGATCAAGCGACGTGCCTCAGAGGCTTTGCCTGAGTTGCTTTGTCCTGTCACCCCCATCACCAATTTTGAAGGCAGCCAGTCTCAGGATCACAGTGGAATCTTTGGCCTGGTAACAAACCTGGAAGAGCTGGAGGTGGACAAGTGGGAGTTCTGAGCCTCTGAAGAAGGTGCACATTCTCCATCCTGGGCCATATGAGCCTCTGGGACACTTCCTGAGGGCTAGCCACATTCCCACCCTCCTGGGGGCAGATTGGGCAGAAAGGACATTTCTGCCAGGAGAGTTGGCTGCTTACTGACTGGGAAAGAAATTCCTGGAGAGTAACTTTTCTTTACTGCTCCAAGGCTTTTGAGACACAAGGGAATCCCAACAACCATGGATCAGGAGGGGCTGGAAATCTGACATTCCTAGTCCTGTGAGCTCAGGCGACTTGACCTCTTCAGAAGAAAGAGATGCTGTTCTGGCCCTTGGGGCTGAAGTCCAAGCCCAGGGTTTGACTCATCCACCCAGGGAACTGTGTGACTTCTCACTCTGGTTCTCCTACCAGCCTGCTTGCATTCTTCTCCCCTGCTCTCAGATCCTATAGGTCCATGGAGGGGCAAGCAATAAGAACCCCCTTCCCTCATACCTCTCCCTAATAACTGAAGGGAAGGGTATTTTTTTCTTTTTAAGCACTAGGTTAAGGCTTGGTTCATCCGCGTAGCTCATTCCTTTCCCACCAAGAGTCCATCTTACTGTCTCCTGCAGGCAGCCTTGGTGCTTCTTCCAAGGGCCATGATGTCTTGCCTAGCCTGAGGGCCTAAGTCCTTATGCTGTGTGAGCTTCATTGACAGAATAAATTAAAACTTCCAGAGAATCAAAAGAAAAAAAAAAAAACCTCTGTAGGGTTTTTATGTCTGTAAGGTGACATATTATAACTAGACTTTATTGTAACTAGACTTTATATTGGTGATCATTTTGAAATGTTATAGAAATATCAAATCACTATGTTGTGTAACAGAAACTCACATAGTGTTGTAGGTCACTTATACTTCAAAAACAAACAAACAAATTCATAGAAATAGAGATCAGATTTGTGGTTACGGGACGGGGTGGTATAGAAGGGGAATTGGATGAAGGTAGTCAAAAGGTACAAACTTCCAGCCATAAGATAAATAAGTACTAGGAATGTAATGTACAACACAATAAATATAATTAACACTGCTGTATGTTATATATGAAAGAGAATAAATTCTAAGAATTATCACAAGGAAAAAAATATTTTCTATTTCTTTAATTTTGCATCTCTATAAAATGATGGATACTCACTAAACTTACTGTGATAATCATTTCACGATGTATGTGAGCATTGTGCTGTACACCTTAAACTTATACAGTGATGAATATCAGTTATATCTCAATAAAACTGGAAGAAAAAAAAAGTACCCAATTTCAACTGATGGGCTATGAGCAAAGTTTGACGTGGGGACAGGAAATTAAATTGGCCTTATGGTGGGTCCTTTGGGTCAATTCAGTGTACTGTTGTTGGAGCTGCCACTGCTGGAAGTATAATTGGTATTGATGTTTGTACAGGTTTGTACTGTGAATGCCCGTAAGTGTCAGAGGGGATTCGCTCATTCAGGGATTGCTGTATGTACAGAGGTGATTCCTGAATCCTCCAAGATGGTCCAGGAGAAACCCTATAGGCTTCCAAGAAGAGAAAGGGAAACAGGAAGAAATAGACTCAGTGGTTGCGATTACTCAGAGGAGGCCATTTTCCCACACAACAGCATCACCTTTCGGACACAGTCACCAAGTACATTCCTTTTGGAACCTGCTAATTTCTTACTTACTGACCCATAGAAGTCCTGTGACTCTTCAACGTGACATTCCCGTTTGGGGATGGGTAAACTTGGATTTAGTGGCTATCCAGGGAAGAACACAAAAGGCCTTGCTAGTCAAATGGAAATGCTATACAGTAAGTCCCCTACATATGAATGAGTTCCATTCCGAGAGCGCGTTCATAAGTCCAACGTGTTCATAAGTCCAACAAATTTAGCCTAGGTACCCAACTAACACAATTGGCTCTATGGTACTGTACTGCAATAGGTTTATAATACTTTTCACACAAATAATACATAAAAAACAAACACAAAAAGTAAAGAAAACATTTTTAATCTTACAGTACAGTACCTTGAAAAGTACAGTAGTACAGTACAGTACAACAGCTGGCATGCAAGGACTGGCATCGAGTGAACAGGCAAGAAGAGTTACTGAATGGAGGAGGGAGGGGAAGTGGGAGGTGGTAGAGCTGAAGGATCATCAGCAATAGGAGATGGAGGGCGAGCTGCAATTTCACTCACACCTGATGTTGATGGCACAGGTTGTTCCTTGCTGGAGTCAATTCTATCTACCCTCTTGAAAAAACGATCCAGTGATGTCTGGGTAGCAGCTCTCTTTTTTTTTTTTTTTTTTTTTTTTTTTCTCACCATAGATGACACAGTAGCACTGGACTGCATTCTGAATGGCTCCTGCAAACTTCGTGTACCATTCTACATTCGGGTCCTGTGCCTCGAAAACTAACAGTGTCTCCTCAAATAAAGAAAATCCCCTTGCCATTTCCCATGTCGTGAATCTCTTCAGTTCTTCAGTTACTTCTACTTCCTCTTGTCTCTCTTGGTCCTTTCTCTGGGCCTCCAATTCCATCAAGTCTTCATTAGTAAGCCCCTCGTGTTGCGCAGCAAGGAGTTCAATGAAGTCGTCCTCTTGCGGAACTAGCTGCAGCTTCTCGCTGAGGGTCACTAAGTTGCTGAAGACTTCTTTGGACTCTTCATCCAACTTCTCAAATCCATGAAAATCATGAACAAACTGTGGGCAAAGGGTCTTCCAAACCCCATTCATGGTGACGGCCGTAACCTCAAGCCAAGTAAAGTCGATGTTTTTTATGGCCTTGTAGATGTTATAGTCCTTCCAAAATTGTCACAAAGTTGTTCCCGATTCGTCACTCACCTTTACTGCCTGACGAAAAGTGTGACGTAAATAATATTTCTTGAAAGCCGCTATAACTCCTTGGTCCATAGGTTGGATAAGCAACATGGTATTTGGTGGCAGATGCACTACTTTGATATTGGGATGAAAGTCATCCATGAATGGGGGGTGGCCTGGAGCCCTGTCGAGCAGCAAAAGAATGTTGAATGGATGTCCTTCTCCAAGCAATATTTCTCTACCTCTGGGATTAAGTGGTGGAAAAACCAGTCCTGGAAAATGGCCTGTGTAACACAGGCTTTGGGGTTATTCTTCCATACAACAGGAAGAGTAACCCTTGGCTATGTTTTTAAGGGCTCTTGGGTTCTCTGAATGATAAACTAAGAGAGGCTTCAGGTTCACATCACCAGAAGCATTGCCACCAAACAACAGAGTTAACCTATCCTTTGCTGCTTTATAACTTGGCATCAACTTTTCCTCCTTACTGATGTAACTTCAGTCTGACATCCCCTTCCAGTACAGTCCTGTCTCATCCACATTAAAAACCTACTCGGGTAAATATGTGCCTTCATCAATAATTTCTGGAAGTGTTTCAGGAAATTCCCAGGCAGCTACCGTATCTGCACTCGCTGCCTTGCCACTTACTTTTACATTCTGAAGGTTGGCTCTAGCCTTGAACCAATGAAACCAACCATGGCTGACATTAAAAGTTGCACCCTCTGATTCTTCGTTGTGTTTCTTCTTCAAGTCTTCATAAAGGCTTTTAGCTTTCTCTTAAATCAGCATTAAGCTGAGTGGGACTTGACACTGATGCTGATCCTGTATCCACACACTGAGAAGTTTCTCCACCTCTTCCATCACTTTTCCATGCTTCCTCGATATTATTGTTGACATAATTGGCACAGCAGACTTCCCATGCCCCATGATCTTGTCCTTGTTCTTTAGAATCATGCCAATGGTTGAATGATTCATGTTATAAGAATAAGAGACGTCTACCATCTTTTTGCCTCGCTCCACTCTCTCAATTATTTTCACTTTTGTTTCCATCTTTATCACTTGTCACTTCTTAGCAGTACCAGCTACATCACCGCTGCTTTTACTCTTGCTTCTGGACATCCTGGGCTTGAAATAAAAATACTATACTACTGTACTCTATACAATACTGTACAGTAAAGTACACAAAGCACAACCACTTGTGTAGAGGATGCACGCATGTGACAATGTACGCCAGATGCGTGAACTAACTTACATGATTGGACATGGGAACACACGTTCGCATCTTTGGAAGTTTGCAACTTGAAGGTTCGTATGTAGTGGACTTACTGTATTCAAGAGCACACCTGACCTAGCTGTAACATTACATCTGGGTTTTACATGAAAGGGTGGCAGCAATCCCTTTGGGGAAATCTTTAATCCTCACTTCATCACCTGAAGCATAACTGCTAGCTCAATGGGACCCTCAGTTCACAGAGGGTCCCCTAAGTGCCTGCCTGGTCTTCAAGCACACCAGCAATGCCCAAGTTCAACCTCAGCATCAGCTATGCAGAATCAAAAGCAGGCATGGTCATTCTGCTCAATGGACAGAACTCAAGGCAGTGCTCATAGTCCTGGCCAATACCTCCCCTGAAGAAACTTAGGACATTTTTACTGACTTTTGTGCTGTTGCCAATGGCCTAGCTGTCTTGTCTGCAGCTGGCAAATTAAAGGAATTCTTCTTTGGAGCTGCAAACTGTGGAAACAAATTCAGCTGCCAATCAGACAACCTGGGTCTCCCATGGAGATGCCCGTGGTAAGGGCCCTTCTCTAATAAGACCAACTTAAATCAAGCTGCTGGGCTTCCCTGGTGGCGCAGTGGTTGAGAGTCCGCCTGCCGATGCAGGGGACACGGGTTCGTGCCCCGGTCTGGGAAGATCCCACATGCCGCGGAGCAGCTGGGCCCGTGAGCCATGGCTGTTGAGCCTGTGCGTCCGGAGCCTGTGCTCCGCAACGGGAGAGGCCACAACAGTGAGAGGCCCATGTAACGCAAAAAAAAAAAAAAAAAAGAAAAAAAAAAAATCAAGCTGCTGATCCAGCCTGTACTGCCCATATAACCACCATCACTGCCTGGATCCATCCTTGCACCAGAAGCAGCAACACATCCACCATCATGGATGGGGCACAAAGTAAAGAACTGTATGTTTCTGATGCAGAAGCCACCACTACCTACCAGACTTGTGACACCTCCCAAAATTTGAGCTGTTTGTCTTATAGTAAAGAGGCCACATTGCACAGGGCATTGCTCCCACCTACTCCTGGATGATTGACTACCCCAGACCTTTGAGCCCTTCTTTGGACTATCGTTGGTGCCTCACTGCTCTGGGGCATATTTTCAAGTTACAGTGTTGCTGTTCTAGTCTGATCAGGAGACTCTGGCCACCACCATTGTGGCCCTTGTAACTAAGCCATGTCAAGTTTTTGGCTTTTCAGATCATCTACAGCCTGACAATGATGCACCCTTCATTGCAAAAGCCACTCAACCAGAGGCCAATAGTCAAGGTATCCGATGGCCGTGCCATACTCCCTACCACCTGCTGGCACCCTGTATTATTGAGCACTGGAATGGCCTCCTCAAAAATAAACTCAAAAACTTCTGACTACTTCCCTCATCTCCTTTTGTCCACATACTTCAGTGAGGCAGTGTGGTCACTGAATGCAGCCATCCCCAGACAAGGATCATCTCCTCTCAGCCATTTCCTCGTTAATGATCAGGACAAAAAGGGTGGAGGAAGATTTGGGATTCTGACTATTCCTGGGCATGGTGCTTCTTTTTTCTCCCTAACAACAATCCCAGGCTAACCAAGGTGGTATACCCTCCAGGTGTCAGATTAGCAAAAGGGGGCCTAGGGGGTTCAAACTTTCAATCCAACTGGTACAAATGCACGTAATTTTCCTGTCACCTGAGTGGCCTTGCTTCCTACATGGCAACTAAGCTTGCAACTATTTGATGACACTGCCCATGTGGCTTAACCACATGGTGATACAAATCAGATTTAAGAACAAATCTTAAACTGGAATGACACTTAACCTATTGGGGTGTGTGTTTGTATGTGGGCCATGGAATGTCTCTCCATCAGGGATGGGGAGTACTTTTTGGCCCATCTAATGCCTCCTATAATTATTGGCAATGACACCAAAGATCAGCAGATTAGTCTAAAATTCACTTGTGAGAATTTTAGTGGATAATAACCTGGGTTTAGACTATATCCTGGCTGTCTGAAATAAGACCTACTGATCCCCTTGGGATTTACAGATGACTGAATCTGGGATCCTGGGTGGCATGGTTGAAGCCAACACTTCAGGTTAGCCTCATCTTCCTTCTTGAAGTTCTATTGATAGTAGCCTTAATTAAATTCTGTATGAGACAGATTGAGCAGATTTGGTCTCAGCCTCTATTTGATCAGATTAAACAGTGTGGCGAATGGAATGGCATATTCATGTGAATTGTCAAGTTCAGCCAAGAATGTGTAGGGCCAATTGTTGAAAGAACTTGGACACCATAGGCCCTGCACATCACTGCACATTTTTACGTGGCATGCCAAGAATATAAGGTCCTGACCACTCTGCCTGCACTATTTCTCAGGGTTGTGTGTGCAGACAGCAACCTTAAGGAATAAAGTAATTTCTCTCTCCAGGACAAAGAGCTTGTTTATTGCCTTCTATAAAAGAGGTGGGTCCCCCATTCTCCTGTTGCTCAGATGCAACACAAACCCACTTGTACGCAGAGCACCCGCAGGGCTCCTTCACACTGCCCCTATGGGACTTGGGAGTGGGGGCAAGAGGAACTGATGCAAGCATGATGCTTTTGCTACTTGCTTTGCTTTGAGTAATAAAGTTCTCTGTCTCTGATCCAGGAATCTCATGTCTTCTGCCAGCATCCATGAAACAGTAACAGGTAAACCTATTAGCTTGAAAGTAGGGCAAAATCAAATTCCAAATACTTACATGCCATGGGGTGAAAGAAAATAAACAATAACTGCTGGAAAGAGCCTTAGGAGAAAGGGTGTCCTAGGGTGTTGCTTTAGTCTGCTCAGGCTGCCATAAGAAAATACCAAAGACTGGGTGGCTTAAACAAAGAGATTTATTTTCTTACAGTGCTGGAGGCTGGGAAGTCTAAGATCAAGGTGCTAGCCAATTCAGGTTCTGGTGAGTGAAACCGAGCAGAAGCCGGTTTCCCAGTGGCAGACCCCTCCGGGTCCCCAATTTCTTGTTTGTAAAAAAAAAAAAAAGCCTTTAGTCTCCGAGGCCTTCCCCACATTCCAAAGAGCAGACTCAAACAGTTACTAGTTAGAGAAGTGAGGGAATACAGAGAATAAAGGAAAATCAGTCAAGCAAGAAAAGTAATAATAGCTTAAACAATAGTTCAGCCATAAAATAGAGTCACAGGACCCCTAGTTCCTCCTCAAGAGGTAAAAATACAATCTGACGCATGTATCTTTGAGTTGTTTTACAGAAACCAGGACCCCACTGGATAGAAACTGCTGACCACAAACACAAAGACCTTAGACTGTTTGGAGCCAGATTAATGATTAAGATCCCCAAAACACCACCCTGTTACCTCACCACCAACCAATAAGAAGACTGTCCATGAGCTGGTCATGCACCCCACAACCCTTAACCCTAATGTTGCCTTTAAAAACACTTCCCTAAAAAACATTGAGGAGTTTGGGTCTTTTGAGCATTAACTACCCATTCTCCTTGCTTGGCGCCCTGCAAATAAAGGCTGTACTTTCCATCACCACAATCCAATGTCAGTAGATTTGCTTTGCTGCACATCAGGAGAGCAAACCCAAGTTCAATGTGGTAACATGAGGACTCTCTTACTGGCTTGCAGATGGTTGCCTTCTTGCTGTGCCCTCACATGGTGGAGAGAGCTCTGGTATCTCTTCCTCTTCTAATGGCACAGCCCTATCAAATCAGGGCACCATCCTTATGACCTCATTTAACCTTTATCACCTCCTCACAGGCCCTGTCTCCAAATACAGTCACATTGGAAGTTAGGGCTCCAACATATGAATTTCAAAGGGACATAAACAATCGGTCCATAGCAGGTGTCATCCAGGTTTCAGTTAAGGCTGGAGATGAGAGAAACCTTTAAAAGATATGTTGAGAATATGAGGAAGTTGTTTAATTAGGGAGAAGGGTTCTGAAGGGTGTGGCAGATGTTTTTTGGGGTGAAGAAATGGTGGAGGATGAGTCAGGCAGGGCCAAGGAGAGACAGAGTATTATGGGACCGAGTATGTGGCCTACCTAACTGTTCCTACCCAACTCCAGATCCTAAGGGAAGATTTAGGTTTGGGGGCGGGGGGTGGTGGGGCTTAAGCTTATACAGTTGGAGGGTGGCCCTTTAAGAAGAAAAATACATTACAAATACACAATTATATATAAGCATGGGAACACATTGCAACGAGTTTGTGAAGGGCCTTGGAAAGGGCCTGTGTGGATGAGCTTAAGCCTCCTGGAGAATCAGCCTCTGCCAGGTCCTCTCCCCACTTCACCCAGGACAAGGTGAACAATGGCCCCCTCCAACCTACCCACTCCATTCCCCTGACCCCTACCCACCCTGCTCCACTTCAGGGGTGATGGCTTCCTTTCTTGTTGACCCCACAGCAATCAGAAAAGAAATTTGACCTTCCCCCTGCCAAGTTATATATATATAATTAAATCATGCACTAAATATAGCTGTTCACATAGTTCTATGAAGAAACAAAATGGCTAGGGCCATCCCAGAAGGCTTCCTGGTGGGTATGCCCCAGCTCTTAGCCTTCCTTCCTGCTGACTGAAGCTTACACAATTGGGGGTGGGGGCTAATGCTGTCGTTTCAGACTTTCTGCCACTGCCTGTGGGTAGCTAAGGGGCAGCCCTCCAGGGATACTGCTGGTGCTGTTACAGATTCAGGTTAGAAACCTGCAGGTCCTGGACCCTCTCTGAAACCTGGAGGATGAACAAAGGGTCAGCCCTGTGAAGATCTTGCTCCACAAGGGAAATGGTTCCTTTCCTCTTCCTCAGCAGGGACTGAGATTGAGATTGGTTGTCTTTGAGATGGTTTGTGATAGGAAGGGGTGTGAACAACTTGGAATATTGAGGGGACGCACAGCCTGTGCTCCAGCCCCGAGATTGAAGTTGGGAGTACAACTCTCCTGACAAAAGTGTCCACCATTGTGGCACCCATTGAGTTATTATATAAAATTGAATAACTCAGCCTCGATGCGGGGAATGGGATGGATCCTAAGGTCAAATAACAACTGTAGTGCAAGTTTTCCTGAAGCAGTTGAAGAGACCTCAGGAGGCAAAAGGGAGGAAGGCTAAGAGCTGGGGCATGCCCACCAGGAAGCCTTCTGGGATGGCCCTAGCCATTTTTGTTTCTTCACAGAACTATGCAAACAGCCATATTTAGTGTATGCTTTAATTTTTAAATTCTTCGTATATTTTAATTCCCATCAGGGAAGTTGACATGAAGCGGATCCGAGTGCTGACTTAACACTTTGGGGCCTCCAGGGGGCTCTATGGCCCAACACACAGTCTGGTCAAGGGCACTTCTGCCTAATGTGCCACTTTGGATTTGTTTTCTACAGTGCTGCACCCCCTTTTTTTGGGGGGGGGGAGAGAGAGAGATTCCGTTGATTTTTAAAATATTGTTTTAAGGCCCAGGCCTACAGGAAAAATCCCACGCTCCTCAGCATGGCATCTTAGGCACAAGCATGATGCTCCAGGTGCTAAAAGCTTCTACCTTGAAGCAAGTGCTGCAAACCCACTCATTCAGCTCTGCCAGTCATTACAGATGCTGATTCTTCTGCCCAAGACCGCTTTCTCCCCTCTCAGGCTCAGGCCCTTCTTCTGTGCTGGTCCCAGTACTTGCATCTGCATCTTTATCAGCCTAGGTCACTCTGGAGTGACACTGAGTATTTACACATCTCCCACCACCACACTGTGGTACCCATAAGGACACAGCCTGTGTTTTAGGCTTTGCTTATTCTCTAGCACCAGGCACATGACAAGAACCCTTCCTGTGGTATGAGCACAAATGTCCATGATGGAGAAGGATGAGGTCAGAGGCTCTGGGCTGGTGGCCTGGGGTGAGCCTCTGCCTGGGCCAGAAAGGACTGGCGTTCTCTGCAGCCTTGGACGCAGCATCCTCTATCTGTCACTACCACCCCTCCGGCTCTCTGTGAACACAGCTACAGCAGGCCCCCAAATCCCTTTCTCACGAAGCTACAACGGTTTGAGAGGAGAACTTTGTCAAAGGAACTAAGATAAAAAATACAAAATAAAACCACACAAGGAGTTCCAAGAAACAGACTTCCAGGATCTAAAGCAGAGATACTTACCTCTGACTCTAAAAGCTGACCCAGAATTTGCCCTGCAGGGCCCAATTGGTATTCTCATCACCCAGGGCCTTGCCCATTGGTTCAGCGGCTCTAACCCAGAAGGACTTCTCAGGGGCTGCAGGCCCTGGGAAGCCTCAAACACCATCCTGGTTGGGTTCTTTCTAGTCCATGTGGTTAGATAGAAACCCACACAAGTCAGGAGCCCATCTCTGGGTTGAGTGACTCCCCTTTCTGCCCAGTTTAATTCTGAGCACCTATCCCCCAAATCTACCTTAGGAAGAGGCTTCTAGAACCATGAAGACTTGCAACACCAAAGCCATTCAACCATCGTGAAAAGAATGTGGACCCCATTGCCTCCCAGAGAAGAAAGGTGTTGCAAAAGTGAGGGCACTGCAGCTGGAGGGCACAGCCAGAGTAGAGGCATGGAGTTGAGAGTGTGGGACCTGTGTCTGCATTTGGAAAACAGTATATCTTCTGTGTCAGGCAAGCAAGGGACTCACTCACACAGCAAGGGGATGGAGGGAAGGCTGGCAAGAACGTTTGGATCAGACATCAGAGGGCCTAGAATGTCCCTAAACTAAGTCCCTAAATGTCTACTTGGGGAGCCAAGAGAGACACTTGGAAGTTTCTAAGCAGGTGATGGCTTGCTTTTAAAAACTGGCAGGAGGATGGAGGGTGGTTGGGGGTAGAAAGGTCGGGGCAAGAAGATACCTAAGGAGGCCGTCATCAGACTGGGGCAGATTCCTCTTCCAAGTCAGGGTGGAGTCCAGTGGAGGGCAAGTAAATTCATTGTTAAAGATATTCATTGTGGGCCCTGGGGTAGAGAGGACAAGGAGGGAGAATCCTTAAGACTTGACAAAGAGGTGGCTATTGGGCAGGCAAGGAAAGTATCAGAGATGAACTCCTGGGCCCCAAACCTGGGGGGCATCAGGAGGAGGTGTCATAGACAGACACAGGGGAGCCAGGAGGAAGAGCTGGTTTGTGGGGAATGGGCATAAACGTGGCTGGGCATGTGGAGATGAAGCAGCCCCAACCCCGGCTCAGGGGCAGAGCTACTTGGGAGAGGGCCGCTCCCTGGAAGCAGGTGCTCCGCTCCTCCCCAAGGGTCAAGGACAGCTCTGTCCTCACCAGTGGATGTTCAGGACTGACAGAAGCAGATGGAGGCCCACACTAGGACATCATTTCCCCAAAGATGGCCCCTGAGACTGTGGAAAAGCCTGAGTTCTCTGAGAGAAGAAAGGGAGAAGGGAGCAGGACACAGCAAGCTGGGACGCACCCAGGGGTAAGAGGAGAGACGGTGTGCTCTGGTCATCAGGATGGCCTTCTCAGGTGTGTGGGGGAGGCAGGTGCGCCAAGCCCAGTGCTGTATGGGGGTCAGAGGGCCTGAGGCCGAGACAGGAACAAACAGCGGCAGAACTGGAAGGGAGCCAGACCAACAGGGCTTCAAGAGTGGCTTGCTGGGGGCTGGCAAGGCAGCCTTGGTGGAGTGCGCCTGTGAACTTTCTCAGAAACAGGAGTGGCACAAGTTGGAGGAGGAGGAGGCGGGGACAAAAGGAGGGTTCTTTTAAGAATGGGGAGGTCTGAGCAGAGGAAAGGAGTATCAACACACAGATTGCATGGGACAACATCAGGAGGTGCAGAAGAAGGGACTGAGCAAAGAGGTCCCTGAGCCCACATGCTTCTCTGGGTGCAGGGGGAAAAGAGAATGGGTGAGAAGACTGAGAAAGGAGGAAAAACATGGACGGCTGAGAAGGCCAGCAGGATTCTGCCAAGATTCCCTGTAATCTCTCCAGTAAATAAGAGGTAGCCTGTCTGTTGGAAATTTTAGAGAGCCAGAGGTAAGTTTGAAGGTTGGAGAGAGGGGTGGAGCAAGTATGTAACAGCCTTGGGGGGGTTTCTCTAGAGCATTGCTTCTCAAATGTTAACGTGCATGCAGATGACCTGGAATCATGCTAAAAGGTCGGCTCTGATTTAGCAGGTCTGAGCAGGGCCTAAGATTCTGCATTTCTAACAAGCTCCCACTTAATGCTGAAGCTGCTGGTCCAGGGCCACACTGGGAGGAGCAAGGATTTAGAGTCAGATAAGGAGATGGAGAAAAAGACTGGTATAAGAATTCACCTTAAGGAGACACTACCTTTGATAATCTCCCCTGGGGTAAAAACTGAGACCTTGAGAAGTCTGGGTGGGAGTGACAGCCCCCGCAGGTGATGGGGACGGGGGCATAGGTCAGAAAAGGAGGTGGGGGTGCCTCTGGGGTAGTAGGAGGCCCAGTAGTGGCCCTGGGACCTTCATTTGGGTCCATGTGGGGTGGACCACTAACTGCACACCTGGAGGCCTCCCAAAAGAGGATGGGAGTCAGCTGTGGCAGGAAGGTGATATTCCAGAGGTGTCTGAAAATGAAGCAGCAGGCTGGGTAGGCCACCCCCATGCTGTTCTGCAGGAAAGTGCTGGACTCATTCTGGGCTTGTTCAAAGCCTGGTCAGGACACACCAAGCCAGAATGTGGGGAGAGGGGCAGAAACGGCTCAGCCCTCGGGTCAAGGGCGAGATGATTTCTGGCCCGGGAACTAAGAGGAATGAAATCTGAGAGGGTAGATTCTCTGGCTGGGTAACAAGAGGAAGTGAGTCCTAACTCAGTATCCAACTTGCATCAAAAACCAAGAGGTGTCTGAAAGGCACAGGTTGGAAACGAAAATGCTTTAGTTTTTAGACCAGCCACGGACTGGACTACGGATGGGGGGTGCAAGGACTGCGCTCGGCGAGTCTGGGGCCCAGCCTAAGGGAGAAAGGTTTGAGTCCCAGGCTGAGGTTAAACCGAGGTCAGGGGAAGGTGGACAGGACCAATGGGGAGAGCAAAGAACATCAGGAGTAAAAGCTTGAAGGCGTCAAAATGAGCGGCAAGTGCAGGAACCGGGCGTCGGCGTGGAGAGTACGGCGGGTACTTGGGAGACGAAGATGAGTGGAGAAGAAGCCGGGACTTCGTGCAGTGGCGACCCGGAGGCGGCGGAGGTTTCTGAGTGCGGCCCTGCTCGCTCCTCCGGCTTCGCCCGGGCTCCCCCGCCACGCAGCCCAGTCAGCTCCTTGCCCGGGCCTCCCGGGCCCACGCTGGTCCCTCCCGTTCCTTCCCGCGGCCTCGGGCAGGCCGCAGCCCCCAGCCCCGGCGACCGACTCGCCAGGGTCCGCCCCGCCGCGGCGGCCCGGGCCCGGCCGCTCCTCCCCCGATGATGTCACGTCCCTGGCCGCCCCTCGGCCGGCCGCGCCGCCCCGCCCCCGCCTCCCCCGGCCCCCAGTCCCCTGGGCCCGCCAGCTCCCGCCATCCCTCCTCCCGCCCGCTCTCCCTGCCTTCGGCTCCCGCTCCCCCGGGAGCGGCGGCGGCGGCGGCGGGATGGCCCGGGCCCGCGGCCAGGGCCCGGGGAGCGGCGGGCGGCGGCGGCCGCGGCGGGGCGGCGCGGGAACCGGGCCCAGGGGGGAGTCGGCCGGGCTGCTGCTACTGCTGCTCCAGGTGCTGCCGCCCGGGGCTGCGGCAGGGCCGGGGCGCCGGAGCACGCGGGGCGCCGGCGGCGGAGGCGTCTGCTGGCCCGGCGCTGCCCCTGCCTTTCCTCGGGACGCACGGCTGCTGCTGCTTCTGCCGCCGCTACCGCCGCAGTCGCCGCCGCCGCCGCCGCCAAGCTCCGCGCCCGCAGCCTCCTCCTCCTGGATGGTAATCAGCGTCCCGCGCCGGCGCCGCGGGCGGGTGGGCGGGAGGTGGGGGCGGCGAGGGGGAAAGGGCGGGCAGCCCCGCGCCCCCGCCTCGCCTGAGGCAGTTCAAGGGGCCCTCGGGACGCCCCTCCGACGACCGCGGCCCTGGCTAGCCGCCAGAGCGCGCCTCTAGGGCGCCTCTGCGCGGACCGGGTGCCGTCTCCGCTCCCCTCCCTCACCGCCCCGCGCTCAGTCAGCCCGCCGGCGCTCAGGCCGCGGGGAAATCCCTCCATCTCCCCGCCCCGCGCCCCGGGAGGGGAGGGGACGGCGCCGGCGCTCGCGGACCCGCTTTCTCCGAGGGAGCGCCCAGGAGGCTGGCGCGCACTGAGCGGCCGGGACTGGCGCTGCGCTGCGCTCCTGCAGGCGCCGGGTGCCGTCGGGCGGGCGGAGCTGAGACGCCCCGCAGCCTCGGCGGGACCGGATCCCCGGCTGTGGGAGCGCCCACCGACTGCGCGCCCTTATGTTTCCTGCGCAGGACGCTCTGCCCCGCGGCGGGCTGAACCTGAAGGAGGAGCCGCTGCTGCCCGCCAGCCTGGGCTCGGTGCGCTCCTGGATGCAGGGCGCGGGCATCCTGGACGCCAGCACCGCGGCGCAGAGGTAAGCGCTCGGACGCGACAGGGCGCGCTCGGGTTGGACGACTCCGCGCCGCCTTCTCTCAGCTTGCTGAGCTGCTGGGGCGAGGGGTTGGAGGGAGCCGCAACTCTGCACTGTCCCGGCAAGCTCTTGTGCCCACCTCGCCCTGAGCGCCTCTGCTTCTTCCTGAGAATGTGGGGCGGGCCGGGGCGGGGCTTCTGCCTCCACTCCTGGATGTCCCGGCTCTGATTTCTGACTACCGCTCGCTGGCCCAGCCGTCCACGGCTCTAGAGGAGGAGGTCTCCCGGCTGCCTGCAGTCCCACAGCCACCAGCTGTTAAGGAACTGCTGACCCCTCCTTCTCAGGCAGTTAAGTGCCCCTCCTTGTCGAGTTCCATAGATCTCGGACAGGAAAGGCACGAAACCCAGCCCCCTTTCTGCTTTCTCACATCCCTCAGAGTTGGAGGACGGGGACGTGTGGAGCTGGAGAAGCGGCTGGTGGGGAAGAGATGAGGTGGGCAGTCGGCTTGGTGGAATGATTGGAGCTGAGGATGGGTCAGGGCCGCTCAGGTCCCTCCAGGTGTTTTTCTGGTGGGTCCTACCCGAGGCAGGGGGTCCCTGGGAACCCAACACCCATACCCATCTCCTCTGACTCCTTTGCAGGAGTCTGGGCAGGGAGCCTGGGTGGGGGATGGACTCCTGGATTTGGAAAGGAAGCATAATGGTTCATTGACCAGCCCCCCACAGCACCTGGGCTTTTTGTATCCCCAGTTGTGAGCAAGGGGAGGGGAGGTTAGATATCCTACCTGGAGTTCTCAGTGCCTGGGACTAGGGAGGTGCTGCCTCTGCAGACACATGGGACACTTGGGAGCTGGGCTTCCCAGAGGTCTGAGCAGCTGCTTGTCCAGCAGCTGGAAGGGATTCTGCTGGGGGGTTTCCAGGGCAGACCAGACCTGGATGCCAGCCACACATTCACATCCCCAATCCTGTTCAGGGGATACCACCCCACCACCAACCCCAACCTCACCCCTTAACAGACACACGCCTTGTTTCATGTTCAAACTGAATGGTGTTCCTGCATTCCTGTGCTTTCATGACTGTCCAGAGGGAGCACCGGGGCCTCTCTCTGGAGCTCACCTTTTTAGGAAGAGAAAGGGTCTTGCCTGCGAATTAATATCCATATTTTTACTCATGATATAACTTTTCTAGAAAAAAAAGGAAAATAGAAAACAAAACCTCATCTCTCTAAATAGCTACTGTCAATAATTTAGTGTATTTCCTTCCCATCTTCGCATTAACATATTTTTTCCTGTGTTATACATGCAATTCTGTATCCTGTTTGTTTTTCTTTTGGTTCTGGTTTTTCACTTAATTTGAGATGGTCAATTTCTTTGTCTTTTTCTCCACCACCGCCTTTGTGGTGAGAGCTCCTTGTAAGAGAGGATGAAGTGTTCCAGTGGGGCCTCACGGTTTAAGGTTCCTATTTCTCTCTGATGCTCCCCTCTGTCCCTGTCAGCAGGTTTGATGAGCAGGAAGCCGATGGGAAAGAGGCAGTGCCCTTGTAGCCTGTGTGAGTGCAGGAAGTGTGACGATGAGGCTCTTCCCATGAGATTGGGCTTCAGCAGTGTTGTCTGCACATGGGGAAGAGGTCTTGAGTGGGGTTGAGGTGTCCAGTCTGAGTCCCCAGGGCCGCATCACCAGGACTCAGAAGGCCTCCCAGTTTGAGGAGAGGAATTTCTTCAGGCCTGGGCTGCTCATCTCCAAGTCCAGAGGCTTCTCTGTCTCAGGACACAGATTGGGAGCCCCCACACGTTTGGTTGCCTCTGGGCACCTCCTGCCGATGGGAGCAGGTGGGAGGTACTTCTTTCTCATTCTTCCTGAGATGCCATCATCTCATCCGTTGGTTCTTGATCCTCCATCAGTCCTCTGTTTGGGTCTTTTCATCCTAGAACAACAATGGCAGGAATTCCTTTCCCTGCCCCACCCCCCTCTTCCACCTCCGAAGGCTCCTCTCCCTCTGTCTCCGAGGAACTTGCCCTGGAACGCTCCCTGCAAGGCTGCTTGGGGTCTGACAGCTCTCTTTGATGCGCTCTTTGCCTTCACCCCACAGCCGCCAGCTTGTCAAGGCTTCTGGACGGTGCCTCTGGGTCCTATTCCTAATCACAGTGCCCACGGCCAGCTCATACCCATGACACACACTCTTGCCCTCCATGACTTTCCACTCTGGCTTGAAGGTTAACCCCAGTGTATCACCTCAGCCTGCTAGCCCACTGTCCCAGCCTCCCACCTCGCCCCCCACCAAACCGTCTGCTATGCACCAGGGGCCAAAGAAACATTTCCAAAGAACTCTTCTGTGATTGTGTCCCTCCCTAATTAAAAACTTCAGTGACCCCCACACACACACTTCCTCCCAGATACTCAGCATTCAAGGCCCATCACAGTCTGATCCCAAGCTTCCTCTCAGCCTCTGTATGACTCTTGGAATCCAACAATGTCTCTTGAAACAGTTCCCCTGCTCCCAGCACCCACACACCCACCGAATAAAATCTTACAACCTCTGGGACCCTCCCCCCCAGCACCTTCTCTCTCTGTGCCCTCCCATCCGGCCCAGGGGAGCAGTTCTTAGTGCTGTCTAAGGATGCTTATCACAGGCCAGAGTCAGCTGTGCCCTGCCTGTCCTGGGCTTCCTTGCCCTGCCAGCCTACACCTTCTTTTAGGGCATGGATGGTGGCTTATTCATCCTCGTGTCCACAGCACCAGGCTCGAGCAGTCAATAGCGGGTAATGAGTATCTGCTGCAGGAAGCAGGAGTGCATGTTTGAAGGTTACTAAGTCCATTTTTGTTGGGCTCCGCCGTCCATGTTAGTGATCTACCTGACCCCAGGAACCAGGTACTGGAGCAGCTGCTGCTGCCCAGCTTTACAGCGCCAGGGTTTTTCAGAAGGTGGAGAAGGAGGAGAAAGCCCAGAGCCTGCTAAGATCAGTGAAGGAGGGCCTGCCAATAGGAAGGAAAGTTCTGAGCGAAAGAGGGGTAGAGAGAAAAGAGAGGCTGCATACCATACACTGGAGGTAAGAGGGAAGGCCGGCAGGGTCTTCCTGGTGGGGAACTCTGCACAAGGATCCCTGGCCTACCCTGGACCAACAGGACTTTATCTCTCAGCACAGAAGCAGTTCTTCTCTCCTTCTGATGTGACTCCCAGCCTGGGGAGACTCCTGGAGCACCCACGCTAGCCCTCCCCCTTGAGCTGGTCCCAGAACACTAGCCGGGCCCCGAGAGGGAAGCCAGCTGGGGCTGCGTTTCCTGTAAGCAGCAGCAGGCTAGCATCCCTGCTAGGAAATGCTTTTGTTTGCTTTAATAATTAATAGCTCTTCCTCAGCCTGGGACCTGGCAGGCAGGCCTGTGGGTGGGTGGCGAAGGGGGTGGGCACAGAGAAGCAGGGTGGACAGCCTTTGGGTAGAATTGAGAGCAAGAGGAAACATGGGAGAGCTGGCTAGTGAGATCCTCGCCTCCCCCATCATCCAGGGATCTGGTGGCTGAGATAATTTCCTGGGGCAAGTGAGCAGAGCCCCTGCTGGGGCAGTGGGAGCAAGGGATATGAAGCAGCCCCAAAGCCTCATCTCCGGCAGGCCCTTCTAGACCCAGGTTCTGGGCAGCTGCCTCTAGGCACCAGGTCCTCCTGCCTGCACTGTCGCATTGTTGGGGTGGGTTCACCCCAGTGAGCCTCTGCTTTTAACTTCCCAGGCTCTGGGCTAGGCCAGTAGATCTTGGCTGGAGTCAGGAATGCCAGGCCCAGCTTGATGATTATCAGCAGTCCCAGGGACCCAAAGGATGCCTGCAGGGAGAGCCACGGCCAGTGGGATGCTTGGAGGAAGAGAGGATGCAGAGGAGAGGAAGGTGGGACTTACGCAGCCATGCTAGGATGGGGAAAAGGAGATCTAGATTTAGCAGAGACAGTCGGGAAGTCTGAGACAAAGGCTGAGCTGCAGGAAATACACACTTCTACTCCTTCCACCTCCAGGGTGGAGGGGGGATCAAAAAGGAGCCTCCCCCAACTGCTGATAACAGCAGGGCTCCTCCCCATTTCCCCAGCATCCCAGATTCCAAGATGGATCAGGCCCAAGCTAAGGCACTGCTTGGAACCTTGGGCTGCCAAGGCAAGCAAGAGTTAGCATTTAGTAGAGGGCAGAGGGGTGCAGGGGAGACAAAGGCCTGAAGGTGCCTCTTGGGGAAGGCCAAAGCTCCGGTCCCGGCCATCCTCCTCTGTGGGATTTGAGATGCTTGTTTTAAATTGCTAGCACTTATAATAAGTACCTAATCAAGGATGTAAAGACTTATGAATGGCCTTCTGACCCGAGAGCAGAGACTGACTGTGAGGGAGGCGTCGTCTGTCCTAGACAGCTGTGGCGAGGTCCAGCTGCTGCAGGAAGGTTTCTGGGGCATCCTGCTCAACCTCGAAAAGGAACATCTCCAGGGACTCCTGGGTGGCCAAGCAATAGCAGCCAGACAACTCTGCAGCCCCCAGATGCCCCCAGATGCATCCCCCTGTACTCTGAAGCACAGTTACCTGAATGACTCAGGCTGTGAAGGTCAGGTTGCCCTTGGTGACACCTTTAACCTGGATTCCCAGCACAGTACTCAGGAAGCCCCCACACACCCATGCTCCGATGTCCTCCAACCAAAAAAATAGCTGTGCACACCGAAGCTTTTCTGTCCCAGTCTCCTTTAATTTGGGGGCTATTTCAGAAGATGGGAAGGGGATGAGTGGGCCCTGGTGGAAATATGAAGATGAGCGCTTTCTCCTCCCACATCCGTGCTCTTTACAGCAGCACATGCCCCACCGCCTCGGCACACTCTGGAGTTGATAGGAAAGTGTTTTGAACATTTTGTTGAAAACAATCTTTTTAAGAAAGCAAGGAGATGTGTAAATCGTTTGGGAGTCTTACAAAAGTGGTTAATGTGGCTGTTTTCATCACTCAGCTGCATTTACCTGGAAAAGGCGCGTATGTGGCACGCTTTGTGCACTAATTACGCTAAGTGAATGAGACGTTTCTGAATTATAGCCTCCAGCAATATACGCGCCAGGTGAGGCAGTTCTCGTGCATATTGCCAGGCTGTACGCAGGCCCTTGGGCTGTAGCTTTGCTGGCTTCCATCACACCGCAGGTCTCTGGATGCCTGGGAGTTGCTATCCCACCCATGTCCCTGGGGACCCTTGGGAAGGGTCTGCTTCCTCTGCCAGCAACTGCCTCCTAGGACTCTTAGATGGCCAGAGCCTGCTCCACCCACCTGCACAGCAGGCCAGAAGCACCTGAGAGATGACGCCCCAGAAGCCCTCAGTCAGTGACTGGAGTTGGACGATGAAGACCCCAGCTCCCTTGCTCAGCCCTCTGACTAGCTGAAGCACATGTTCTAGACTTGTTTCCAGAGCTCCCTGGGGGCTGAGCTGCAGCTGCCCACAGTGGTTACTCGTGGATAATGCACCTGTTAGGGACTGCCTTTCCTTCTCTCTCTCGCTCCCCACACCCACCAGGGTTTCCTGGAATCACCTCCCACATAAAGTGTTCACATATGAATCCTTGTCTCAGGGTCTGCTTCTGGGGAAACCCAGATAAAACACAGCTTTCCAGACTTCTGGGGCTCTCCTCCTGCCTCTCTCCCTTCTTCTAGATAAAGGATTCCTATCAGTAAACATCCTTGCAGTTTCTCTCCACACCCCAGTGGGTGTCTTGGGCTACCCCACTTTGGAGACCACAGAATCAGAGACCTTGGCCTTCATCCACATCTCTGCCTCTAAGGTACTGTGGGAGCACATGTCTTCTCCCAGGGTGCCCCAGCAGGCCTCTCAGACCTCTCCACGGCCCGGGTCTATCTTCTGAGCTGTTTGAGCATATTTCTGTGTCTCTTTCTGTTCTTTAATCTTGGTTTGCTTTCTCATTACAAGAGCATCAGCTCCTCCCAAGGGGAGAAGAGCAGAAGTCTCCCCCTCCCCCTCCGCACCCTCTCCCTTTGCAGCTTGCAGCTCTGCTCAGGGATGCTGATTGGTCACCCACTGCACGGGCAGGTAGGTGGTGGAGGTGCCTGGGGGAACCAGGAGAAGTCCAGACAGACCTGCATCTGGCACTCTAGCTGCTGTTCTAATCCTCATGTCCTTCTCTGTGTTCATAGGAAATACGAGGATTTCTTTAAACCAAAACCCTTTCCATTTCAGCTTGGTCTTCTCACTTGTCTCACAGGGGTATGAACAGGGTAAACTGGAGACATTCGCAGACCAGGAGCAGTCCTGGGCATGCCCAGCAGGGGTCTTGCCTATTCTGCCATCCTCTCCTGGTCTGCTTGGGGTCATATTGTTCTGCTGTCATACATGATAGTGATCCCTGTCCCAGAACTATAAACTAGCCGCCTCTGTCCCATTGCTTTGCGTGGATGTGTGTGATTGTGCCTCAGACCCACTAAGCAAGGTGGAGAGTGGAGGCTGATGCTGGGCTGCCTCAAGGGAAGTAGAATTGAGCCTGATCCCACTGTGGAGTAGGACAGTGCAGCCCCTTGATGCCCTGCAGCTGGCAACACTGGCTACTGGTCCACAGACCCCAGGCAGGGATACCTGTTCCCTTTCCCCTCCCCTGGTCCCTGCAACCACTCTCCCTAGGAATCCCCTCCTGCTGAGAGGGAAGGCCCTGTGAAGGGAGCTTGGCTTGGGGCTTAGGGCAGACTTCCCAGGTCTGGTCCTTAGGAGCCTGGTAGGAACTCCAGGAAGCCAGGACCCAGGACTGACTGGTATTTGCCAAGAGGAATGGATGGGAGAGGAAGCTCAGCATTATTGATTGACTCTTGGCCTGGGAAGTACAGGAGTGTCTGTGTAGATAGGGTATGTTGAGGGGTCCAGGGGATTGTGTTCTTGCTCAGCCTCCACCCCTCCTCTGTTAAGGCTTCTTTCTTTCTTTATACGCTCTCTCCCCACTGTCTGAGAGCCTTCCAGGCACCTTTCCTGGGCTAGATGACCGAGTAAAGGGCAGAGTGATCTGGGATGGCCCCACAGCCCATCTCCTTCTGACCTTATCTACCCCCAGGTGGTCCTGTCCCTGGGGAGCCTCACTGCCCCTAAGCTGGTCCTGGGGGCTGGAGGGAGGAGTCAGGGTTGCTGCCTCATTAGCATATTCATCAACAGTAATCAAGGACCTGCTGTGATCAAAGCTGTCTTCAGGCTTCCCTGCCTCTTGGCAAGTGGGAAGCGGGAGGGTCAAGGCCTGGATGTGAAAGGCCTGTAAGCCTGAGGCTGAGGAGAAGAGAGGGACACCGAGGAAGGAGGGAGGAGGATGATGCTGGAGCAAGGAACGTGTAGAAATAACCTTTGGTGGGGAAGAGAAGGTCTTGGTGGCCCCTCCTCATCTTGATCAGAGACAAGCAAGACCTGTCACTTCTGCCTCCAAAATTAGCATTTTACATGGACGACTGAGGCTCCCAAGCAGGCTTTCAAGAGGAGGAACGGTTTTCATTTTATTGTTTATGTATTTACTGTAATCTGTATGAGTAAAAACACAACAAACTTCTGAAACCCATGACATTTCAGATATTATGGCTTTGCAAGAAGCCAAGTAAGAGTAAGTTGATTTAAAATTATACGAAGAAAAATATTAAGTAGTGATGAGTATGGCAGATGTTGTCACAGTGGCATGTCCATGATGGGACTCTGGTCTAAATGGCTCTCAAGACAGTTCCACCATTCTCATCCTCGCCTCTGCATCCCTGCAGCAGCCTCTCACTTTTCTACCACACTGTGCCCTCCTTGCTTATAGCATCTTCTAAGCCCTGCCTGACTTCAGAGCCTTCTGGTGGCCTTTAGTCATACTTCCCAAACCACATCCCTCCACCAAAATGCTCTGTAGTCAAGTAAGCATGGCGTGTTAGTTACCTGTTGCCACATAAAAAAAAATCACCCCCAAACTCAGCAACGTAAAACAACATTCATTATCTCACACAGTTTCTTAAAGTTAGAAATCAGGGAGCAGTGTAGCTGGGTAGTTCTGGCTCAGGGTTTCTTATGAGGCTTCAGTGATCTGAAGGCTTGACTGGGGCTGGTAGACCTCACACAGCTGATCAGTTAGTGCCGGCTGTTGGCAGGAGGATTCAGTTCTTCTCCACGTGGACCTTCCATAGGGCTGCTTGAGTATCGTCACAACACAGCAGCCAGCTTCCCCCCGAGTGACTAATCCAAGAGAGTGAACAAGGCAGAAGCCACGTGTCTTGTATGACCTAACCTTAGAAATTGTATGCTATCGCTTGTGCCATATTCTATTGGCCACACAGACCAATCCTGATACAGTATGGGAGGAGACTATTTAAGGACCTGACTACCAGGAGGCAGGGATCATGGGGAACCATCTTGGAGGCTCGCTAACACATGGGGAGCACCGGCCTGAGCGGGTCAAGGAGGGCCCATTCCTGGAGGGTGTCCCAGGGCCCCCCACATACACTTGTGTATGCATTTCCCAGCAGTTGTGGCTATAACACTCTTTTATAGAATGAGGATCTGGAGCCATGAGAGAGCTAAAGAACACACTTTGGAAGACCTTGACCCAGAGAAGAAAGTCTAAACTCCATGGCCTGGTTTTTGTATGCATGGATAGTCTGGCACTTCCAATAAAACCTTTTCTCTCCTCACTTCACTCTTTGAAGTGGTCCAGTGACACTAACCCTCATACCTACAGCCATTTCTTATGCTGTTAGTTCTGCCCTTTTGCCTCCTGCCCCTGTTGAGCTCCTATTCATTCCTCGAAGGCCAGGGGGAAGGCCACCATCACCATGACATCTTCCCTTCATCACGCACAGAAAGAATTAATCTTTTTTCCTTTGCTTTTACCGTTTTTTATATAGTGACATCTCTTAAGGGACACCCACCACTCTGTCTTGTGTTGCAGCTCTCTGTATCTGTCTTCCCTCCCCTTCCAGGTGTTTCACTCTGGCCCCACGTGGTGCCATGTGGCCAGCGCTTGGTACATCATTGGGGTTCAGGAAATATTTGGTGAATAGGGCCTTGGTTCTTCTCTTCGTCCTGCTCTCACCCTGGCTTTGCTTCTGGGACTGGTTTCTGATGAGCCAGGAGAAAGCAGGGCCAGACCAGAAGATCCTTCTGCCCAAGGGAGCCAGTGGTGTCTTCCTCCAAGCATGGAGGCAGGTCCCCCTATACCTGGGGAGGACATTCCCACCTTCAGCCATAGCCCAGGGTCCAGGCTGGCCAGACTAGTGGCCCTGAGCCAGTTCAATGTCTCTTGAGAGTCTGATGGACTTCATCATCTCCCAGGCAATACCGTAGGCTCATGCACATAGCCAGGAGCTGGGGTACAGTGGGATATTCATTCCAAAACCTCCCAGCTTCCCCTTGAGGCCCTAAAGGGCAGTCACAGGAGCCTGTGGTCAGTAAGATGGGTTGCTTGTTCATTTGGTTTTAGAGATCAGCCTTCCAAAATGTGAGGCCCAGGGAAAAGTCTGGGAAGGAGTCTGTCAGGGATGCCTCTGTTGTCACCTGTTGTGCTGCTTATTCCCATGGGAGCAGGCTGGGGTGACCTCAGGGCTGGGAGGCCTCTTCTAGAACTGAGATGGCCCTGGCAAGGGTGGAATGGGCCCATCCAATTTCTTGCCCAAACTCTTGACACATCAGAGCCAAGTCTTGGCCAGCCCACCTACCTGGTCAGAGGTGATGGGGTCTTTCTCTCTGGAGGGCACTTCCAGTGGTTTCCCAGCAACTTTCCTCCCCACAGTGGCGTGGGCCTGGCACGAGCACATTTTGAGAAGCAGCCCCCCTCCAACCTCAGGAAATCCAACTTCTTCCACTTCGTGCTGGCCATGTATGACCGGCAGGGGCAGCCGGTGGAGGTGGAGCGTACAGCTTTCATCGACTTTGTGGAGAAGGACCGAGTGAGAGGCTCATGGGCTCGCTGGGAAGGAACAGGGTGGGGGGGTGGGGAGGGTTTCAGGGAACCCCCTCCCACTGGAGCAGATGATGGATAGGTGGTGGAGGAGTGGAGAAGGGGGTGGTAAATGGATGGGAGGGAGGGGGGGAGGGAGGAAGGTTGGGTGGGAAGGGAGTTGGGGGGAGGGGGGTGGCTGGAGGATCCCTGGGAGCACCAAGCATCCTCCCTATCTTGTCCCTGCAGGAGCCCGGGGCTGAAAAGACAAACAACGGGATCCATTATCGCCTCCGGCTGGTATATAACAACGGTGAGTGAGGCCCACTGCCCACTGGGTACCGCAGCACCATGTGACACTTGGTGCCCCACTGTCAGGGTGGAGGGGCTCTGGCTTCAGCGGGGGAGGGTGTGGGGTGTGTTCAGTCATCGGAAGCCACAGGGGCTCCCCAAATAGCAAGCCCTCTCCGCCTTTCCACCCTTAGGACTTCGGACAGAACAGGACCTCTATGTGCGTCTCATTGACTCCATGTCCAAGCAGGTGAGCCACCCCAGGGGATGCTCAGGCCTGTCCAGCCCCTTCTCTAACCCCCATCTCCCTGTGGTCTGAGCAAGCATCCTTGTCCCTGCCCCCACCTCCCCCATGCCCTCATCCTCACCTGTCTAGCTGTCCACAGTTCTCACCACTGTCCACAGGAGGAGGATGTGTAGCTTTTGCCCTCTAGACAAGAAAAAGACAATATTTGTTCAACGACTTTGTCTTAGGTCCTGTTATCTAGAAGTTCAGCCTAGACGGGGATTCAGGTACACGTGGTTTACTGGGGAGGAGGGGAGAAGCTCTCAGAAGGGGAGGGAGGAGAAGCAGGACAGGGCCGGGGATGCTCAGCAAGGATGTGGTCTCAGCTGGAGTCTAGCCTTAGCCTGATCCACGAGGAGCCCTGGAGAAGGAATGGCACCAGAGCTGTTCCCCCTTGAGGCAGGGAGGCCAGGATTCTGTCCCCTGTATTGGTCAGTTACTGGCTGGGGACCACTGCCAAGGGGAGAGTGTAACCTTCCAGATATTTTCAGGGGAAGCAGCTCCTGTCTGCTGAGAGCAGTTCTCAAGAGAAAGCCCTTAGCAGCTAATGCTACCCACAGCTGGGGGATGGGTGTACTGGTCCAGGAGAGGGGACTGAGTGGGGCCCCAGAGCTTCCACTGCAGGCCCTCAGTACCTTGCTGACTTGAAAAGACAAGGAGGCTCAAGGACCAGCATGAGGAGCTCGGGGCAACTGAAACCTGAGTCAGCCCTGACGGACTGTGCAGCCACAGGGCCCCAAGCCTCAGGCTTTTCAGAGGGGTTGTGTGCCCTGGTAAAAGAGCAGGGCTGAGTCTCAGATGTGAAAATCAGTGGCCTGCAACTTGAGGTGGAGACTTGGGCTTTCCCACGCAGACAGTCTTCCAGCAGCCCTCACCCAATCCCAGGGCAGAGGAAGAAGTGGTATGTTTCTAGGAAGCCTGTGGTCGCCATGGTGTGGGAGGCAGACCAGGCAGTGGCAAAGTGGGATTGCATGGTCAACAAGTGTGGAAGGGGTTGGAGAATGTCCAGAGAGAGAGGGACCCACAAATAAGGGATGGCTGCGAGGCACAGAGGTTATAAGGTAGAAGCCAAATGTGTGGTTTGGGAAGCTCACTCCTTGCTTCAGGGCGGAGGAGAAACTGGGGGACTGGCTGGGGGTGGGGTGGTGGGGTGGGGGTGGCTGATCCAGCAGTCCAAGAGGGAGCCACTGGCCTGGCCTGCGGAGGTGATAGGGGTGGGGAGAGGGGCCAAGGAGCTGGCAGGGCAGCCTGGAGGGACAATGCTTGTGAGAACTGTGGAGGTTGGAGTGTGTCTGCCTTCCCAGCAGCCTGACCTTGGTCATGGTGATCTGGGGACCTCCCTGCCCCTGAGCAGAGCTGGCTCCGGAAAGGGCTGCCTGTGGACAGACAGAATCTGTAGACCTCATGCCACTCTTGCCCATTCTGATAGTGGTCCTGGTTTGGGAAGCCAGGTTCCCAGCTCCCTCTTTGCATTCCTGGGCTCCCAGAGAGAGTTGGAGGGTGTGCTCTTCCCCGGGAGCAGGGCCCAGCTGCCCCTCCACCTGGCCTTGAGAGGAGCCTCCTTCCCCTCCAGCCTGCGCACTTCCCCTTCCCCAGGCCATCATCTACGAGGGGCAGGACAAGAACCCCGAAATGTGCCGCGTGCTACTCACCCACGAGATCATGTGCAGGTGAGAAGGGCTAGGTCACCTGCCCCTGGCCTCTTGGCCTGACCCCTACCACTGCCACCAACCCCTTCCCCACTGATCCCCAGGGAAGCCTGGGGGTGGGGGTGATGAGGGAAGAGTGAGGCCCCTGGGCACAGTGCTGGCTGAGGAGGGGGTCCTTGAGGACCCATTAGCCTGGCCTGTTTATGTGGCTTCTCCGAGTGTTTTTGTAAGAGAGGCCTCCTGCTGCTACTGGGAAGCTTAACTAATAAAGCTCTGGGGAGGGCTCGCTGGGAGATGGGGGCAGGGCCTGGGCCTCCTGGATTAGCTCAGAAGCTGGAGGAGGAAACTTTGCTGCCTCTTCTGTGAACTTCAGGGCACCCCTGGGCAGGCAGGATGGGGAAGAGGGAACACAGTGCTAGACTCCCCTTCCCCATTACCTCAGAGCTTGGCATTTCTAGGCAAGGGCTCCCCAGGAGATGTCAGCCAGGAAGGGTCCTCCGAGGCAGCTCTTCATACGTGGAAAAGAAAATAGTGTTCAAAAATCTGGTTGGGACAGTGGCTACCCTTGGGAAGGGCAGTGACCAGGAGGGAGCATGAGGGGGCTTCTGGGGTGCTGGTCACATGGTATTTCTTGGTATGGGTACTGGTTACATGGGTGGGCTCACTGTGTGATAATTCATGAGGTGCATGCTTACATTGGAGCTCTTTTCTATATGTATAAAACGTGTACAGAGAGAGTAGGTGGTCAGCAGCCTGCCCTTTCCTGGATCCTCCAGGAGCAGCATGCCTTTGGGACAAGGGTTTCTTGGCCAACCTTATCCCTGGGGATAAGGGCTCTCCAGTGTAGGACCCTCACCGCCTGTCTCCCCCAGGCCCCTGAGAGTGAGCCCCTCTGGCCCAGGGATTCCATACTCAGAGACAGGACATCAGCATCCTCACCCCGGGGGGAGAGAGAGAGAGAGAGAGAGAGAGAGAGAGAGAGACACACACACACACACACACACACACACACACTCTGTAATCTCCCTCTCCTTCACCCCCTTCCTCCTTCCCTCCCTTCGCATCTTTCCTTCAGCCGGTGCTGTGACCGGAAGAGCTGTGGCAACCGGAATGAGACACCCTCAGACCCCGTCATCATTGACAGGTACAGACCGGGGGAAGAGGGCCTGGCAGCTGCAAGGCCAGGGCAGGCTGGGATCAGCCACAGAGCACGGTGGCACCCACCACCCTGTTGGTGGCTCTGAGCAGAGAGAAACTGTCCCCTGACTGAAGCCCCTGGTGGCAGACCTTCTGGGGCTGGGCATAAGAGTTGTATGTCCTGAGGGAAGGAGCTGAAGAGGGCAGGGGTGGAGGGTGGTAGAGGCTGCTGGGCTAGAGAGGCTGGGAGGGCCTGGCAGGGAAGCAGGCTCTAGTCCTGGTGCCTGGTGCCTCTGTGCTGTTTGACTTGACTTCTCTGATCGTCCGTTTCCTTTGTTTAAAAAATAGGGAAATACTTAGCAAGCTTCAATCATAAGATTGTCAAGGTGATGCATATGAAAATGCATTCTCCCACCATGATTTTTTAAAATTATTTTATTTCTTTTTGAATAGGAAATGCATATATAAGGTACAAAATTTGAAAAGTATAAAAGAGTAAATAATGAAAAGTATGTCTGCCCCACCCCGATGTATAGCATACAGTACACAGTCTTTTGTACTTACCTTTTTATTTGTAACAATATATCTTAGAACTCATTCCATATTGGAACCTAAACCCTGCCTTGTTCTCCTTTTAGTAGATTAAACCATTCACAATGTACTAAAATTCAAGTTTAGGAGGGTTGACAGCAAAGTCTCCCACCTCTGCTGCTGACTCATCCATTGCCCTCCAAATAAGCAAGCATTATTACCAGTTTCATGGGTATCCTTCCTGAGATAGTCTGTGCAAGAAAATGCAGACACAAGCAGTCTCCTTATTCTTTTTTCTACTGCAAAATATTCCATTGTATGGATGGACTATAATTTCTTTAGTCTCTATTGCTGGACATTTTGGCTGTTTTCATTCTTTTTCAGGGATAAAATATGCTGTAGTGAATTACTTTGTCCATGTGTCACTTAGCACATGTGTGAATTTATATAAAGGATATTACTAGAAGCAGAATTTCTGGGTCAAAGGAGATGTGCATTTGTACTTTTGATACTTATTGCCCATTTGTCCTCTGTAGAGATTATACCAATTGATATTGAGAATGCCTATTACCGTATTCTGGCCGATTAGTATGTTGTTTATTCATTCAACAAATAATTTTTTAACATCTATTGTTAAATGTTAACATCTACTGTTAAAATGGACCCTGTGCCAGGGTCTCTTCTATATGCTGTGGATTAAGCAGTGACCAACACAGACAAAAAGCCTTGTGTCAGTGGGCTTACAATCTAGTAGGAGAGATAGACATAAACTAACTGAATAAAATGTACAGCGTGTTAGATAGTGATAACAGCTAAGGAGAAAAAGAAAGCCACCAGGAAAGATCAGAGAGTGCCCAGGAAGGGGCTATTGCAATTTTAGAGTATTTAAGGAAGGCCTCACTGAAGCTATGACATTTGAGCCAAGACCTGAAGGAAGTAAAGGAGCGAGCCAAGTATGAATCTGGGAGAAGAATGTTCTTAGCAAGAGTGTACTTGTCGTGTTTTAGGAACAGCAAGAAGGCCCAGGTGACTGGAATGATGGGGACAGTAGGAGATTAAGATGTCAGAGATACAATGGGTGGGGCAGGAGGAAGGCCAGACCATGCAGGGCCTTGTAGGTTGCATGTAGGCCATTCTTGTAAACCATTGTAAGGACTTTGACTTTTATTCTGAATGACATGGAAGCCAGTGGGGGTGTTTGAGAAGAATGATATGACCTGATTTATATTTTGACAAGTTTTTAACTCTAGCTCCTGTGTTGAAGATGACCCGCAGGAAGCAAGGGTGGAGACAGGGAGATGAGTTAGGAAACCATAACAATTATCCAGGAGAGATGATGGAGACTGCAACAGAGGGGATGTTATAGAGAAGTTTGTAAGAAGTGGTTGGATTCTGGATACACTTCATAGGCAGAACTGACAGGATTTGTTATGGAAGGAGAGACAAGGTGACAGGGTGAGAGAAGTCAAAGACGGATCCAAGGTTTCTGACCTGAGCAACTTTAAGGGATGGAGCTCCTATTTACTGAGAAGGTGGAGATTTCAGGAGAAGCAGGCTTGGGAGGAGAAGTCCAGGAGTTTGGTTTTGGACGTATGACATTTAAGATTCTTGCTAAACCTCCAGGTGGAGATTTTGAAAAAGAGCTGAACACATGAGTGTGGCTCTCAAGGGGAAGGTCCAGGCTACAGATGTAGATTTGAATCAATGAAATCATTGAGGGAACGAGTGTTGAAAGAAAACATGAGAGGTCCGAGAACTGCATTCCGAGGTGTCCAATGTTGAGAGGTCATGGAGATGTGTAACCAGCAAAGGAGAATGAGAAGCAGCTGCCAGTAAAGTAGAAGGAAAATCAGGGGAGTGGAGTCCCAGAAGCCTAGATAGAAAAATTATCCCCAAAGGAGGCAATAGTCAACTGCATCAAATGCTGCTCATGGATATGATAAAAGGACTAAGGGTTAATCATTAGATTTAGCAATGTGGGGGACATTGGTGACCTCAACAGGAGCCATTTCAGTGGCAAAAGGGGCAGAATTCTGATAGGAGTATGTCTAAGAGAGAATGGGAGAAGAGAGATTAGAGACAGTGACTAAAGGAACTCTGGACTTTCACCCTAAAGGGATCAAAGAAACAGGATGGAACAGGGTGGTGATAGGAGCACAGTGTAAGGCCAAGAAAAAGATATAGCTTGTTCAGATGCTGACGACAAAAACCCAGTAGGAAATGGAAAATTATGATGCAAGCGTTAGAAGGGAGAATGGCTGAAGCAATGTCCTCTAATCAGCGAAGGGCAGGGTTTCTCCTGCACACGTGGAGGACTGGCTTTAGCTGAGAGCACAGACGTTATCCATGGAGGCAGCAGGGAAGATAGAGAAGCTGGACATGGGTAAATGGGAATATCCAACATAGGAGCTTACGGATGTGCTTTTCTGATTGCTTTGTTTTCTCAGTGAAGTAGGAAGCAGGGTCAACAGTTGAGGATGTGGATGGAGAGGGAGACACTAGGGCATGAAACAGTTGTCCAAGAGAGTGAGTGGACCATGGAAATGTTCTGTGATTGCCAAGTGGCACTAAGGGCCCACCTAAGATCTGTGGTCATAAATTTATTCATTTTTAAAATTTATGTATTTGGGGCCATGCCACACGGCTCGCGGGATCTTAGTTCCCCAACCAGAGATTGAACCTGGGGCCTTGGCAGTGAAAGCACCGAGTCCTAACCACTGGACCATCAGGGAATTACCTGTGGTCATAAATTAAAAGTGAGCAATTTGCCTAGTCCTGCTGAGCTGCACAAGTGCAGGTGCAGAACAGGTGAGTGGTTGCATATAGCCAGAGTTAGGGGTTTGCTATGTGAATACGATGAAACATGAGAGGGCAAGAGAGTGAAAAGTGTAAGCAAGGGGTGTTTACAAAAATGGAACAAGGAATTTAAGCTCAGAAAGGAGAGGACTATGGGAGAGTGAAGAGAAGGCAGGATGAATGGAACATAGGTTTTGATGGGGCCAAGAATTACTAGAGTTGAGGTACTAGAAGGGGTTGGAGCTGGTGGTTAGGGAGTGGGTTGTCTGTAGGTAGGATTATTCGGAAATTCCGTTTATTGGTAATGTGTGGCCAAGGGAGGGTAGAGAGAAGGTCATTGGAGGAGAGATACTCAAGGAATGGAGAGAAGAATGTGTTGGGAGAATTATCTATTTACATTGATACTGAAATCACCAGGAATTATGATTGATTTTAATGATTGTTTATAGATCCTAGATACTGATCCTTTGTCAGGGAAGTGTATATCAAGTAACTCAATGTAGTTGAATTTATCGATATTTTCCTCATGGATTTCATTCTGCATTTTGTTTAAGAAACCTTTCTCTATGCTGAGTCGTAAAGATATTCTCCTACATTTTCTTCTAAAGATTTCACAGTTTTTCTTTGTACATTTAGGTTAGTAATCCATGTGGAGCTAATTTGGAGGCATGGTGTGAATTAAGGTATCAATGTAATTATTTTTATTTATGAATCACTAACTATTCTAGTATCATTTATTAAATAACTCATCCTTTCTTACTGAGCTTCAGTACCACCTATGTCCTAAATCAAGTTTCCTTCTATTTGTGTGTCCGATTCTAGAGTCTGTGTTTTATTCTCTTGATCTATTTGATAATCTCTGTGCTAACATGGCATTGTTTGAATCACTCTATCTATATAAAAATAATACAGACAAGCGTGTAGGGTAAGGTTCCCATCTTCTCTTGTTCTTCAGGGAAGAACTGACTATTTTGGCCTTTTGTGCTTCCATATAAATTTTAGAATCCATGTAGAAAGTTCCACACCAACACACACACACACACACACACACACATCTTTGGGGGTTTTGTACCGTTAACTTATACATCAGTTTGGAGGAGAATTCACATCTTTATGCTACTGAGTCTTCCTATCCATGAATATGGTTTATCTCTCCATTTATATAGATCTTCTTTAAAGCCTTTCAATAAAGGTTTATAATTTTCTCAGTAAAGTCTACATACACTTATTTTTTTCATTCATTCACTCATTCAGTAAATATTTATTGAGCATCTACTATGTACCAGGCACTGTTCTAGGTTCTAGGAATACCACAGTAAACAAAGCAGACAAAAGTATCCATATTCATGGACAGAGAAGACACTGGGGAGATGGGCAATAAACAGTAATTATAAGTATGTTAGATGGTGATAGGTGGGAAAAAATAGAGAAAAATAAAACTGATCAGGAATTTGGGGGTGGGAGAGGTGTGGTTTTAAATGGAGTGGTCACAGTAGGCCAAATTAAGAAGATGGAGTTTGAGGAAGGACTTGAAGAGGTGAGGGAATGAACCATTCAGTTGTATGGGTAGCTTATTTCTAGGTACAATTTATATTTTGTTGTTATTGTAAATTATATCTTTTGCTATGTTTTCTAAGTCTTTGTTGATAGTATAAAGAAATACAATTGATATTTGCATGTAGATATTTGTCTTTGGATTTCTTTTGTTTTGTTTTTTCTATAGAGACAGACGTAAAAAATGACTTTTGTTTTTCCTATCCAATCCTTTTGCATTTTATTTATTTTTCTTACATTACTGCACTGACTAGAACCTCAAGTACAACCTTGAGAAAATAAGGAGTGATAATGGGCAGTCTTGGCTTGTTTTTTATTTTAAAGAAAATGCTTCCAGTGTTTCACCATTTAAAATGTTGCTAATTGTAGCTATTTGGTAGCTAGACTTCATCAAGTTAAAAATGGTTGGTATGAGAGTTTTTTAATTTTTGGTTTTGGGGCTTTTTTCATGAACAGATGTTGAATTTCACGTGTTGTTTTTCTCTACATGTATTGAATTGATCATATGGCTTTTCTCCTTTAAACTGTTAATGTACTGAATTTCATTAACGGATTTTCTGATACTGAACTACTCCTGGTATAAACCTAGCTTGATGGTGATTTACTATCTTCTTTAAATGCTACAGGATTTGCTTTGTTAGTAGTATTTAGGATTTTTGCATTTATGTTCAACACGATTGGCTTGTAATTTTCTTTTCTTACAATGTCCTAGTACGATTTTGACAGTCCGTGGTATGAGACCCTTAAATAATTATATGGTGCATGTTCTTTCTTTTACTATTTGCTGAATGAATTTGTATTAGTTTGTAATGATTTGTTCCTTGAAAATTTGTTACAATTTGGTTTTAGTTTGTGGGGTTGAGGAGGAGAGAATTTTTAAGTCATTTATTCATATTTTAATGGTCATAGGACTATTTAGGCCTTTTATTTCTTTTTTACTCTATTTTCATGAGTTACATTTTTAAAGGAATTTGTACAATGTGCCTAAGTTTTCAGATTTGTTTCTGTAAAGTGGTTCATAATGTTCTCTTATCTTTTTGATCTCTGCTGTATCTTTTTAAAAGATATTTATTTATTTGGCTGCCTTGGGTCTTATTTGCAGCACATGTGCTCTTCATTGTGGCTTGCTGGCTTCTCTGTAGTTGTGCCATGCAGGCTCAGTAGTTGCGGTGCGCGGGCTCTCTAGTTGTGTTGCGTGGGCTCCAGAACACGTGGGCTCAATAGTTGCGGCATGTGGGCTCTCTAGTTGTGGTGTGCAGGCTCCAGAGCACGTGGACTCAGTAGTTGCAGTGCGTGGGCTTAGTTTCCCTGAGGCAGATGGGATCTTAGTTCCCCAATCAGGGTTTGAACCTGCGTCCCCAGCATTGGAAGGTGGATTCTTAACCACTAGATCACCAAGGAAGTCCCTCTGCTGTATCTTTAGCTGTAAACCTTTTCCATTTCTGATATTAATTGTTTGTATCATATCTTTCTCCTTGATGAGTTTTGCTAGCAATTTTTACTTTTATTTGTGTCTTCTAAAAACTGACAGCTTTATCAATCTTTTTCTAATGTTTGTTTCGCATTACATTAATTTTTGCATTTATCTTTATCATCTCCCTTCTTAGTTCTTTGGGTTTATTTTGTTGTTCTTTTTTAATTTCTTAAGTTGGATGTTTAGCACATTAATTGTTGACCTTCTTTACTAATATAATCATTTAAGGATATGACATTTCCTTAAAATACTGTTTCCTCTATGTCACATTATTTTTTATTTTTATTTATTTATTTTTGGCTGCTTTGAGTCTTAGTTGCAGTATGCAGGATCTTCATTGAGGCATGCAGAATCTTTTTGTTGAAGCGTGTGGGCTCTTCGTTGCAGCGCACGGGCTCCTCTCTAGTTGTGGCATGCGGGTTTTCTCTCTCTAGTTGTGGCACATGGGCTCCAGGGCGCAGGGGCTCTGTAGTTTGTGGCACGTGGGCTCTCTCCTTGAGGTGCACGAACTCAGTAGTTGTGTCAGGGGGGCTTAGTTGCCCCGCGGCGTGTGGGATCTTAGTTCCCCGACCAGGGATCAAACCCTCATCCCCTGCATTGGAAAGCGGATTCTTTACCACTGGACCATCAGGCAAGTCCCTATGTCACATTATTATATCTCATATTTTCATTATCAGTTCCAAGGATTGTTAAATTTGTTATGATTTCTCTTTTAATACATGGGCTATTTAGAAGTATGTTTCCTTATTCTTTATTTTTAAATTAACTTTATGAGGTATAATTGATATTCAATAAAACAGGCATAAGGCATACAATTTGAAAAGTTTTGACATATGTATACACTAATGAAACTATCACCACAGTTGAGATAGTGAACATATCTTTCATTCCCAGAAGTTTTCTCATGCTCCCCCCTGGAATCTCTCCCTCTCTCCCCTTACCTCCATCCTCAGGCAACAGTTGATCTGCTTTATGTCATCATAGATTTGTTTGCATTTTCTAGAGTTTTATATAAATGGGATGATACAGTATGTGCTTTTTCTTTTGTCTAGCTTCTTTTGCTCAGCATAATTTTTTTGTGTTATCCATTTTGTTACATGTATTAATAGTTCATTTCTTTCTATTGCTGAGTCATATTCCATTGTATGAATATAGCAAAATGTGCCTTCATCTCTTGATAGACATTTCTTTCCAGTTTTTGTCTATTATAAATAAAGCTTTATAAACATTTATGTACAAGTCCTTATATGGACAAGTGCTTTCATTTCTCTTGGCTAAAATAAGTAGGAGTAGAATGGTTGTATATGTATATGTGTATGTGTATGGTAAGTATATGTTTAACTTCATAAGTAGTCGCCTATTTTCCAAAGTGGTTGTACCATTTTATGTTTCCCACCAGCAGAGTGTGAGAGTTGTAATTCCTCTACATTCTCATCAGCATGAGAATGATCTCTGTTTTTAACGTTAGCCATCCTAATAGATGTGTAGTGATATCTCATTATGGTTTTAATTTGCATGTCCCTAATAACTAATGATGTTGAACAACTTTTCATGTGCTTATTTGCCATCCATATTTTGGGGGGGGGGGTGTTTGTTCACCCCTCCCTTTTTATAGGGTTATTTTTTAATTACTGAGTTGTGGGAGTTCTTTATATACTATGGATAAAAATCAGATAAATATTTTGCAGAAAATTTTTCCCAGTCCGTGGCTTGTCTTTTCATTCTCTTAACAGTGTCTTTGAAGAGCATGAGTTTTTAATTTTGATAAAGTCCAAATTATAAATTTTTTCTTTTGTGTATTGTGTTTTTGTTGTCATAGCTAAAGAATCTACCTAACCCAAGGTCACAGAAAATTTCCCCATTCCTCTATAAGTTTTGTAGTTCTAAGTTTTACGTTTAGGAGTAGGAAGCATTTTGAGTTAATTTTTGTAGATGATGAGAGGTATAGATTCAAGACGTCTTGTTTTGTTTTGCAATATATATTTGTTTTGCAATATACATATATATATATATATATTTGCAATATATATATGTTCCAGCACCATTTCTTTTAAACTTTGTAAAAAATCAATTGTTTATATATGTGTGGGGTTATTTCTGGCCTTTGTTCTGTTCCATTGATTCCTTAGTCTAGCTTTTATGCCAATATCACACTGTTTTGATTACTGTTGCTTTATAATAATTCTTGAAATCAGGTAATATAGGTCCTCCAACTTTGTTTCTTCATTGCAACTTTTTTCTTTGCATTTCCATATAAATTTGGGCATCAACTTGTCAATTTCTACAAAAAATTCCATTGAGATATTGATTGGGACTCTGAATCTCTAGACTAATTTGGGAAAATTGATATCTTAACAATATTGAGCCTTCCAACCCATGAACAAGGCATATCTCTCCATTTATTTAGATTTTCCTCAATCTCTCTCATCAATATTTTGTAGTTTTTAGAATGCAGATCTTTCACATCGCTTGTTCAGATTTATCCTTTAGTATTTCTTTACTTTGATGCTATTGTAAATGCTGTTTTAAATTTCAATTTCCAACAGTTTATTTATGATATATATAAATATGAATTTTTGTATAACTGATTCTGTAGCCTGCAGCCTTGCTAATCTCACTTATTAGTTCTAGTAACTTTTCAAAGAGTCCAACAGATTATCTTTATAGACAATCATGTCATCTGCAAATAAAGACACTTTTATTTATTCCTTTCCAATCTGGATGACTTTTATTTATCTTTCTTGCCTGATTGTACTGGCTAGACCTTCCAGTACAATGTTGATAGTAGCAGTGGTGAGGATGGACACTTATCTTGTTCCTGATCTTAGGTGGAAATTACTCAGTCTTTCACTATTATGTATGTTTTGTATGTATGTATGTGTGTGTGTGTGTGTGTGTGTGTGTGTGTGTGTGTAGCTATAGGTTTTTCATAGATGCCTTTATCAGGTTGAGGAAATTCTGTACTATTTTTTGTTACTGGGAGTTTTTATCAGAAACTGGTATTAGATTTTTGTCAAGGGCTTTTTCTGCATCTATTAAGATTTTTTTTTAAATTTAATATGATGAATGACATCAGTTGGTTTTCCGATGTTAAACCAACCCTGCATTTCCCAGATGAGCCGCACTTGGTCATGGTGTATTATCTTTTTAATATATTGTTGGATTCAATTTAATAAAATTTTGTTTAGAGTTTTTGCATGGTCATGATGAATATTTGTCTTTAATTTTCTTATAACTTTTTTGTCTGGTTTTGGTATCAGGTGTGCTGATATACTGGCCTATAGATTTAGTTGGGAGGTATATCCAGCTCTTCAGCTTTTGGGAACATTTTGTGTAGAATTGGTGTTACTTCTTCCTTAAGTGCTTGGTAGAATTCACCAGTGAAGCCATCTGAGCCTGGACTTTTCTTTGTGGCAAGTATTTTAACTATAATTTCAATGTCTCTAATAGAATAGGCTATCTACTTTTTCTAGAATGAACTTTGGTAATTTGTATCTTTCAAAGAATTTGTCCATTTCTTATAAGTTGTTGAATTTGTTGTCACAAATTTGTTTATAATATTCCCTATCCAATATCTCTAGAGTCTGCAGTGATGTCAGCACTCCCATTTCTGATACTGGCAAATTGTGTCTTCTTTTTTCCTGATCAGTCAGGCTACAGATTTATCCATTTTATTGACCTTCTAAAAGAACCTTTTGGTTTCATTGATTTTCCCCATTGTTTATCTATTTCCTATTTTGATATTTATTAGTTCCTTTCTTCTGCTTATTTTGGGCTTAATTTCCTCTCCTTTTTCTGGTCTCCTAGAGTAGAAGCTGAGGTCACTTATTTAAGACCTTTCCTTCTGTCTAAAACGGACTTCTAGTGCTATGCATTTCTCCCTAAGTATTGCCTTAGGGTCATACCACAAATCGTGATATGTTATGTTTTCATTTCCATTTAATTAAAAGTACTTTCTGGGGCTTCCCTGGTGGCGCAGTGGTTGAGAGTCCACCTGCCAATGCAGGGGACACGGGTTCATGCCCCGGTCCGGGAAGATCCCACATGCTGCGGAGTGGCTGGGCCCGTGAGCCATGGCCGCTGAGCCTGCGCGTCCGGAGCCTGTGCTCCACAACGGGAGACGCCACAACAGTGAGAGGCCTGTGTACCGCAAAAAAAAAAAAAAAAAAAAAAAAGTACTTTCTGATTTCCCTTTTGAGTTTTGTTTTAACCCATGCGTTATTTAGTTTCAAAAAGTTTGGGGATTCTCTTAGGATATTTCCATTACTGATTTCTAATTTAATTCAGTTTTCAAGGAGTATATACTTTGTATAACTTGAATCCTTTTGAATCTTTTGAGACGCATTTTATGGCCCAGAATATAGCCTGCCTTGATAAATGTTTTGTGTGCACTTGGGAAGAATGTGTATTCTGTTGTTGTTGGATGGAGTGTCCTATAAATATCAAATAGGTCACGTTAGTTGATAAGTGTTTTTTGAGTCTACTATATCCTGGCTGACTTTTTGCCTATTTTTTTTTTCTGTTATTGAGAGAAGGGTATTGGAATGACCAACTATTATTGTGGATTTATCTATTTTTCCTTGAGGTTCTATCAGTCTTGCTTCATATAATTTGAAAAACTGTTATTAGGTACATAGATATATAGGATTATTTTATGTCCTCTTATTTAATTGATTCCTTTATTATGAATCCATAAAATCTACTTTGATATAGTAATATAGCCATTCAAGCTTTCTTTTGACTAGTATTGGCATGATAAATCTTTTCCATCCTTTTACTTTTAATCTATTTGTGTCTTTATATTTAACATGCATTTCTTTTTTTTAACTTTTTTTATTGCAGTATAACAGAAATACATGCAGTTTGGGAAAAGAAAAGTTGCTCATTTGTAATTTTTGTTAAATTAATGATGTAAATACTCTCTTAATGGTTAATTTTAAGCTACCAACAGTTTGACACTTGACTTACAAATTCCTGTTTAACAATTGGCCCTCATGAACTAGCGTGAACCAGCTTTAGCACACCACTACAACATGTATACAGAAAAATGTACAAATCATTAGTTTATAGATCATTGTATATCAGCAAAGTGAACACACCTACCACCCTGGTCAGTAAATATAATTATACCTTTCTTTCTTCCTTAAAGGTGACCACTGTCCTAACTTCTAACACCATAGCTAACTTACTTTTGAGATTTATTTTATTTTATTTAAGGGTGATTTATTTTACTTAAGGGTGGCAGTGGGAATAGTCATAGATTTCTAATACAAACCAAATACAAAAATCAAACAACCGTAAGAATAATGAAAATCTAAATATGAAAAGCTAGTCTTTTAGGAGAAAAATAAGGAGACTATCTTTTTTTTTTGGCCAGTGGTAATGGATATGTAAGGGTATTGACAACAACATTGGAATAGCAGAGGAATTGAAAATGCTATACATTGATCAATGGGAAACTAGCTAAATTAATTATATTGCATATACACAATAAAATACCATGAAGAAAGCAAACACATATATAGTCTTTGGTTGAACCATATACCATTCTAAGTGCTCTACATTACATATACTATCTCACATAATTTCCCAACAATACTACTACTATCCCATTTTACATATGAGACAAGAAGTTAAGTAACATGCCCAAGATGACACATATTTTTTTTTCTGTCATAATATTGACATTCAGTCCAGTAATCCTCCACTGTAACAGCTCCTTTACTTTGCAGTGAAAATTGATTTGTATATATTTTTTGCCTCTGAGTCCTTAACATGCAATTTTTAGAGTCAGCATGTCATTCAGTTTTTCATCTGATCTGATAATCTCTGCCTTTTAATTGATATATTTAGACCATTTACATTTAATGTGATTATTGATATGATTAAGTTTGAGTCTATCACCTTGATATTTGCTTTCTATGGTGTTCGGTCTCTTTTTTTTCTTTTCCTTTTTTTCTACTCTTTTAGATTATTCAGGTATTTTTTTATTATTCAATTTTATCTCCTTTGTTGGTTTATTAGCAAAATTCTTTATTTTGTTATTTTAGTAATTGATTTAGGACTTAAAATACACATCTTTAACTTATTGCAGTCTACCTTCAATTATACCACTTCGTGCTATTGTCTTAAATTTTATTTTTATATATGTTCTATAATCTACAGTACATTGATATTATATTTGTTTCAACAGTCAATTATTTTTAAAGAGACTTAAATTATATGAAAAATATCATATATTTGCCCATGTAACTATTTCTATTGCTCTTCATTCTTTTCCATAGATTCATATTTCCATCTTGTATCATTTTTCTTTCACCTGAAGGGCATCCTTTAACATTTCTTGTAATTTTTTGAAAGATATTTTCACTGGGTATAGAATTATAGGTCGGCAGTAGTAGGAGTAGTTGTTGTTTTAAGATGTTGCTCCACTGTCTTTTCTCTTGCATTCCCAATAAGAAATCTGATACCATTATTATCTTTATTCCTGTGTACATATTTCTTTTATCTTTGGCTTCTTTAAATTTTTTCTTTATTATTCATTTTTAGCAACTTGATTATGATGTGCTTTGTTGTAATTTTCTTCATGTTTCTTGTGCTTGGAGTTCATTGATCTTTTTGGATCTAGGAGTCTACCATTTTATATATGCCCATTTTTTCAAGATTATTAATTGTGTTGTTCAGGTCTGTATTTATTTATCTTTGTCTGCTTGACCTATTAAAAATTGAGAGATGAGGTTATAATCTTGCACATGAACTTTCAGCTTACCTTTGTGGGTTTCATCAATTATATCCCACAAAGATAAACTGAAATTTCATGTGGAAGATTAATAAAAAATTAATAATATATATATATATATAGACTATTTTGTTAAATGTGGATAGGTTTTAAAATCTTATAGCTTCCTTCTGGATTGAACCTTTTATCAGCATTGATCCTTTATTTCTAATAATAGTTTTGCTTTAAAGTCTACTTTATCTGGTATTCTTTCTTTCTTTCTTTCTTTCTTTCTTTCTTCCTTTCTTCCTTTCTTCCTTTCTTCCTTTCTTTTCTTTCTTTCTTGCCAATCCCTGAGGCTTGTGGTATCTTATTCCCTGACCAGGGATTGAACCCAGGTCCTCAGCAGTGAAAGCGCCAAGTCCTAACCACTGGACTGCCAGGGAATTCCCTATCTGATATTATTTAAAGGATCTCTCAACTTTTGGTTATATTTGCCTCATATACCTTTTTCCATCCTTTTATTTTCAACCATTATGTGTCCTTATGTTTCAGATATTTCTCTTGTTTTTTTTTTTTTTTTCTGGCGGTATGCGGGCCTGTCACTGTTGTGGCCTCTCCCGTTGCGGAGCACAGGCTCCGGACGTGCAGGCTCAGTGGCCATGGCTCACGGGCCCAGCCTCTCCGCAGCATGTGGGATCTTCCTGGACCGGGGCATGAACCCATGTCCCCTGCATCAGCAGGCGGACTCTCAACCACTGTGCCACCAGGGAAGCCCCAGATATTTCTCTTTTAATAGTATATCACTGGGTTTATTTTTTTTAATCTAGTCTATTTTTTAACTGGCAAGTTTATCCATTTACCTTATTGAGATTATTGATTTATTTCAACTCTTTTCTACCATCTTGCTTTGAGCCTTCTATTTGTTCCACTTCCATGTTTCTTTGTTTTCCTTTCTTGCTATTTAAAAAAATTAATTGCATATTTTATTTGATGTAGTGTATGTATTTCTTATTCAGTTTTTCCATTTACTGGTTTAGAAGTTTATTCACTTCATTTCTATGCTTTTATTTATTACCCTTGACATTTACTATATACTCTTAACAAAATTGTAATTCCTTTCCTGACTAATACTAGGATTTTTGACAGTGGTGTGCTGGAGCTGGCTCATACTGGTCCATAGGAGCTAATTGTTAGCATCTCTTCTCAACTCCATATTTAATGACATCATATTGGTAGCTTGAAATCAGCCATGGGGGAAACATATATATTTATAACCCTGGAAATCAACAAACATTATAAATCAGGGGTTTTCTCCCCCGGAAGTGGTTGTTAAACATTTACCAGCACACCACTGATCTTAGACTGTTTTATTACCCCTGTCCCATTTATAAGCCATGTAGCACAGAAATTTAATTCTTTTAAAATTCCACACATTGTTATTATTCTTCTTGTTATAGATGAACAATTTTTCTTTAGATTTACCAAATTTTGCTGCTCTTCTTTTCCTTTGTGCATCTCACAACTTCCTCTGGGGTCATTTTCTGTCTTTCTGAAGTACATCTTTTAAAAGTTTGTACTTTAGTGAAGGTCTGTGTTGGTAAACAGCATGCTCACTTTTTTTTTGCTATTAATGTCTTTATATCAATCTCGTTCTTGAAAAATGGTTTTCCTGGGAATATAATTCTAGATTGATAGTTTTTGTGTGTTTTTTTTTAATTTAGCAATTTGAAATTATTTCCATTGTTGCTGCTGAAAAGTACAGCACAAACTAACACAACATCCTCTATTTGATAGTTCCAATATCTAAACTCCTTGGGGTTCTAAATCTATTGTTCATTACTTCTGCTGACTCTCATTCATGAAGCTTGTTCCTTGGTTTGGTGCTTTTGTTATTATTGTTGAAGTAGTGATAATTTTAGCTCATATTTTGTTGAACCATATCGGGTCCAAAATGGGGTATGCTTTCATCTGGAAGGATTTGTGTTTGATTCTAACAGGAACAGGGGGTGCTACCAACCTGGGACCTTTCTAGGTTCCTCAGAGGATCCAGGGCCCTCCTCTGAGGTGTCTCTGTTCTCCATCCCAGTGTTTATATTGGCATTTGCTACCACTACAACCCTAATATTTGTGTTAGCTTATAGTTCATGGTTTCCACTCAGATTTCAACTCACTTGTTTTTGATTTTTAATATCCTTGGAGATTTTCCTTACCTTTTAGATAAAAGCACAGGATCTAGTTATAATGGGAAGGCACTTCAAGATATGTAGTCTGCCATAATGCTGGAAGAGGAAATCATCCATTTGGAATTTACCCTGGTGAAAGGTAGGAAATATGGGTCCATCTATATATATTTTTTCTGATAGCTGCTAGTTGTCCCAACAGCAATTACTGAATAATCCATTTTCTCCCACCAATTGTAAATATCACCCATGCTATAGTATAAGTGTAATTGCATGTATTTCTGAACTTTCCATCCTATTTTATTATACCTACTATCTATTTATTCATATGGAAATATGATGCTTTTTTACTTTTTATACAAAGTTTTGGTAACTGGTAGATCTAGTACTCTTTCTTCATTACTCTATGTTTTCCCAACTATTCTTAATCATATTTTTCATATTAACCTTACAGTTAGATTGTCTAGGTTACAAAAGAATTACTTCCTCGTGTCATTTTTTAAATTATGGTAAAAAAAAAACAACCACATAATACAAAATTTGCCATCTTTACTATTTTTGAATGCACAATCCAGTATTATTAAGTATATTCACATTGTGGTGCAACAGATCTCCAGAACTTCTTGCAAAACAAAAACTCTATACCAATTAAACAACAACTCCCCATTTACCCCTTCCCTAGTCCTCATAGCCACCATTCTACTTTCTGTTTCTATGAATTTGGCTACTTTATACATATATACTTATATACTTATACCTCATATAAGTGGAATCATGCAGTATTAGTCTTTTTGTAACTAGCATAGTGTCCTCAAGTTTCATCCATGTTGTAGCATGTAATAGGATGCTACATGTTATGTGTATTTCCTTCCTTTTTAAAGCTGAATAATATTCCATTTTATGTATATACCACATTCATCTATTGATAGACATTCAGATGCTTCCATCTCTTGGCTACTATGAATATGAGTGTGAAAATATCTCTTTGAGACCCTGCTTTCACTTTTTGTGGATATATATAACCAGAAGTGGGATTGCTGAATCATATGATTGTTTTTTAAATTCTTTGAGGAACACTATACTTTTTACCATGGCAGTCGCACCATTTTATAATCCCACCATCAGTGCACAGGTTTCTAATTTCTCCACTTCCTCACCAACACTTGTTATTTTCTGTGTTTTTTTACATTTTTATAGTAGCCCCCCAATGGGTGTGAGATGATGTATCATTATGGTTTTGATTTGCATTTCTCTAAGGACAAGTGATGCTGAGCATCTTTTTAGATGCTTGTTGGCCATTTATACGTCATCTTTGGAGAAATGTCTATTAAATTCCTTTGCCCATTTTTAATTGGGTTATTTGTTGTAGTGTTGTTGTTGAGTTGTAGGAGTTCTTTATATATTCTGGATATTAACCCCTTATCAGATATATAATTTGCAAATCTTATCTCCCATTTTGTAGGTTGCCTTTCTACTCTGATTGTGTGTCATTTTTATGGAGACCGTGTTTAATCCAGATCACCCTAGGTGGAAATGAAATCTTTATTATGCTAAGTCTTGAAGGTGCTATGTAAAATGTAATTCATTTATTGTGTGAGTTGCAATAAGGAGTGTGGTTCAAGCCTTCTATTTCCTTGTTGATCTTCTGTCTAGTCATTTTATCCATTATTGAAAGTAGGGCATTGAAATCTGCAACTATTATTGTTGAATTATCTATTTCTTCCTTTGGTTCTGTCATTTTTTGCTTCGTGTATTTTGGAGCTCTATTATCAGGTGCACATATGTTTATAATTGTTATTTCTGATAGACTGACATGTTTATAATTATAAAATATCTGTCTTTGTCTTATGTAACAATTTTGTCTTAAAGTTTATTCTGTGTGATATTAATATAGCTGCTCCAGAAATTTTTGGTTAGCGCTTTCTTAACCCTTTTCCAAATCTTTTCCAACCTTTCTATCATCAACTTATTTCTATCTTTGAATCTAAACTATATCTCACATAGACAGCATATAGATAATGTTTTTAATCCATTCTTCCAATTTTTGCCTTTTAATTGGAGTGTTTAATCCATTTATATTTAGTGTAATTACTGATAAAGTAGGATTTATGTCTGCCATTTGCTATGTTTTCTATCTGTCATATATATAGTTGCTCTATTCCTCCATTACTGCTTTTTTTCTTAGTGGTTGCCCTGGGAATTACATTCGGTGTCTTCATTTAGGACAATCGATTTCTTTTTTAATTTATTTTATTTATTCTTGGCTGCATCGGATCTTAGTTGCGGCACGCAGGATCTTCGTTGAGGCATGCGGGATCTTTCACTGCAGCATGTAGGCTCTTCGTTGCAGTGTGCGGGCTTCTCTCTAGTTGTGGTGGCAGGTTTTTCTCTTCTGTAGTTGTGGTGCTCAGACTCCAGGGCACATGGGCTCTGTAGTTGTGGTGCGTGGGCTCCAGAGCAGGTGGGCTCTGTGGTTTGTGGCATGCAGGCTCTCTCGTTGAGGCACATGAGCTCAGTAGTTGTGGCATGCAGGCTTAGTTGCCCTGCAGCATGTAGGATCTTAGTTCCCTGACTAGGAGTAGAACGCACATCCCCTGCATTGTAAGGCAGATTCTTTACCACTGGACCACCAGAGAAGTCCCTAAGACAATCTATTTTAGATGAATATAAACTTAATTTCAAAATTAAGTATACAAGTATATAAAATAATATATAATGGATTCCATATATAGCTCCAATATAGCTCCATTCCTCCTCCTCTCCTTGTCACATCCTTGTCAATCACATTATACCTTTACACATTATAAGCCCATCAACACAGTTTTATAATTACTGCTTTCTGATGTTTTCTTTAATAGATTTTATTTTTAGAGTAGTTTTAGGTTTACAGAAGTTGTGAGTAAAAAGTACAGTGTTCGGGGCTTCCCTGGTGGCGCAGTGGTTGAGAGTCCGCCTGCTGATGCAGGGGACACGGGTTCGTGTCCTGGTCCGGGAAGATCCCATGTGCCGCGGAGCAGCTGGGCCCGTGAGCTATGGCCGCTGAGCCTGCGCGTCTGGAGCCCGTGCTCCGCAACGGGAGAGGCCACAACAGTGAGAGGCCCACGTACCACCAAAAAAAAAAAAAAAAAAAGTACAGTGTTCCATGTACCCCCTGCCCCCACACATGTGCAGTTGTATTTTAAATTAGGTAGGAAAACAAAATATTTACAAACAAAAATGCATTCATAATGTCTTTTATATTTACCTGAATAGTTAACTTTTACCAGTATTATTTATTTCTTCATGGGGATTCAAATTACTGTCTTGTGTCCTTTCATTTCACACTAAAGGACTCCCATTACTATTTCTTATAGGAAAGATCTGTTGGTGATGAATTTTTTCAGTTTTGTTTATCTAGAAATATCTTAATCTTTCATGTTTATTTAATTTTGTTTAATTTATCCTTCATGTTTGAAGGATAGTTTTGCTGGATATAGAATTTTTGGTTGACAGTCATTTTCTTTCAGCACTTTATATCATCCCACTGTCTTCTGACCTCCATGGTTTCTGCTAATAAGTCAGGTGTTAATTTTATTCAGGCTCCCTTGTACATGATGAGTTGCTTCTCTTCCTTACTGCTTCCCAGATTCCTTCTTTGTCTTTGTCTTTCAATAGTTTGATTATGATGTGTCTGTCTACATGTGGATCTTTTTGAGTTCATACTACTTGGAGTTCATTAAGCTTCTTATATGTGTGGGATAAGGTTTTTCATCAAACCTGGGAAGTTTTGGGTCATTATTTCTTCATTGTTTCTGCCCCTTTTCCTTTCTTCTCTTCTGCTGAGACCCCCATTATGCATATGTTGGTATGTTGGATGGTGTCTCACAACATCATGGGCTCTGTTCAGTCTTCATTCTTTTTCCTTTCTGTTCCAGAACTGTATAATCTCAATTGACTTATCATAAGTTCACTGACATTTTTCTTCTGTCAACTCATTTTTCTTCTGCTGTTGAGTTCTTCTGGAAAATTTTTATTTCAATTATTTTTCTTTTCAACTCCAGAATTTAAATTTGGTTCTTTATAATAATTTGTATCTCTTTATTGATGTTCCCTATTTGGTGAGATATTATTCTCATACTTTTCTTCAGTTCTTTAGACATGGTTTCCTTTAGTTCTTTAAACATATTTATACTAGCTGATTTAAAGTCTTTGTCTAGTAAGTCTAACATGTGGACTTCCTCAGGGACAGTTCCTATTGACTGCTTTATGTCTCACATTCGGACCATACTTTCCTGTTACTTCACATGTTTCATGATTATTTGTTGAGAACTCAATATTTTAATAATATAATGTGGTAACTCTTGATATCATATCCCCCTTCCCAGTGTTTGTTGCCGTTGCTGTTTGTTTGTTTAGTGACTTTCCTGGACTGATTATCTAGAGTCTGTATTTTCTGTCATGTGTGGCCACGGAAGTTTCTGTTCAGTTAGGTTAGTGGTCAGCTCATGATTGGACAGGCATCTCCTTAAATGCCTTGAACCAGTAAGTCTTCAACCCTTGTCAAAAGGTTCTGTGTGTGTGTGTTGGGGCATGCCTTCAATGCTCCAGCAGTTTACAACTTTGCCTTAACCTTTACTTCCTGCTTGTGCAGGGTTTCAGGGTCAGCCAGAGATGAGAGACTAGGGCCTTTGGAGATCTTTCCTGGGCATGTTCTCTTCTCTTCACATACACATGGCCTTTTAGATATCCAGAAATATATAAGAGCTTTTCAGAGCCCCCTATGAACATCTCATTCCCACTTTTTCCTTTAAAATTTTTTGGCCAGACTCTCATTTGCCTCAACCAGTGTCATTGTCTCAAGCAACAGCAGTGTTCAACAATTGCTACAGGTTGTTTTCAACAAACACCCTGAGAGTAGGGTTTTTCCCACTAAGCAAGTTCTAAGTCAGGTCAAATAACAAGTCCTGAAAATAGGGCTGTCAGGAAACTGCCAGACAGATCAAATAGTGACAATTGTCTGGGAATACAACTTGTTGAGAAGTTCCAAATCCAGTCTGTCCCTTTCAGTGGCTACTAGGCTGCTAGTTTTTACAACTACCATGGTTGCAAGCCTACTGCAGAGCTGGGAATAGGGCAAATTAAAACACTACAGGGAATTCCCTGGTGGTCCAGTGGTTAGAACTCCACACTTCCACTGCAAGGGGAGCAGGTTCAATCCCTCGCTGGGGAAGTAAGATTCTACAAGCTGTGCAACATGACCGAAAAACAAAACAAAACAAAAACCACTTCAAAATTCTCTGTTTTTACTAGGATTCAGCCATTTTTCTTGAATAAACACCCCTTGGATTGTTGTAAACCTTTTGTTAATTTTCAGAGTTCTGAAAAATTTGATTTTGACAGTTTTTGCCTATGTTCCTGTTGCTTTATGTAGGAACAGATTTTCAAAGATCCTTGCTCTGCAATTCTCAAAGTTCTATTTGGGGGCTTTGATACAGCATTCATCCTATCATAGTAAGTATGAATCAATGAGCACCTGCTGTGGGGCAGGCACTATGATAGATTCTTGGGAAAAGATAGAGAAGTTTAAGCAATGATTCCTGCCCTCTGAAAGCTTACAGAGCAGTTGAAGAGACAAAACTTAATTACATGAGCCTTTACATAATGATAAGAGGAACTAGAGAACAATATAAGGCTTTATGACGACACTATGGAAAAGAATTTCCTGCAATGATGGAAATGTGCTTCACTGACCAATATGGTAGTCAGTAGTCACATGTACCTGTTGGGCATTTGAAATGTAGCTATTGTGGCTGAGGAATTGAATTTTAAATTTTAGTTAATTTTAATTAATTCAAACTTAAATAACTACATATGGCTACCTTATTGGTTGTCACAGCTCTAAGACTAAATATTTACTTGATTGGCCAGGATGACTGTGGTATAAGAGTGAATGGGGAAGATGTCCTCCCACGGGAGGCCCACAGCTCTCCTTCTCTGACTCCTGTGGTTGGACAGGCACTGTGGGCTATGGATACTCCCTAGCATGTAGTTGTGTCTGGTGAACAGGATGTTGTACAGTGACACTGTTGAAACAGGTCATGTCTGAGCCACTTGGCAGAGGTAAGCTGTAGTCTACCCCGTTGTGGGCAAACTTAGACCCCAATGTGTAGGTCAGGTACAACCTGACAAATGCAATTTGATGAGAAGGGTTGTGGGAGCTGTGAAAGAATCAGCACCTCCTCCTAACCCAGTGGTCAATGTAACATTCACTCTTTTTCTCTGCAGCCACAAAACAAGCTCACAGTAGCATCTGTCTCCTTCTATGCTTTCCAGTAGGGTCTCTTGGCTCCCACACTGATGCTGCAAACACAGCCTTGTGTCTAGGGCCCATTCTGGCAATTCCCCTTGGGGAAACTGAGGTCCTATAACCTCCCTGCTGGGTCAGTGCTGAAGTGGGACTGAGGTTTTCCCTCTTGCCTACAGAATGAACTGCACTTCCTTCCCTACTCCAGCCTTTTCAGAGCTAGGTGCATGTGATGGAAGGAGATGCAGAAGGGGTTAGTAAGAAATTCCCCCATGTACCCTGGGAGTCATGTGGACTGGATGCCAGTCACAAGGACAAGGGTCCCCAAGCCACCCTTAATTCAGAGCAAGGACTTATAGGAGGACATCTGGGCAACTGGGGTCAGAGTGGCCCCCGTGCTGAGGCAGGAGTAGAGCCGTGGTTAGTGCCCCCAGAGGATATTGAAAGAGAGAGGGAGTGCAGGCATGAAGAGGCCTGGGGCCTGTGATAGGTGGAGTGGGACGTGGCTAGTGAGTGAACTGTCTGCAATTTGAATGATAAATTCTCTCTATAAAGGGCTAATCAGTGCTGGGGGACTCGTGCCAACCTGGACTGTCTCGTCATATGACTCGAAGCAAGGTCTCACCTTCAGCCTCAGTCTCCTCATTTGTCAAAAGAAGCGGACCTCAGATGGTAGGGATGTTGTAAAGTTAGGTAAGATGTATTTATGCGGTGCCAGCATAGTGCCTGCCACAATATTCTTTCATCCCCCATCCCACCCTCACCCCAACTGATCCTCTTTGAGGGTAAGTACAACTGAGCCTAGACAGTAGCAGGGAAGTTTAGTTACAGCCAGAGGAGTACTTCCTGACTCTGACCACACAGATGAGCAGGAGAGGAATGTGAGCCTCTGCCAGGGGCCCTGGGAGGTCTGAGCTGGGAATGGGTCCTTCTCTAATAGGATAGGGGCAACATTCAACCTTCTGTCTATTCTCTGTGCCCTGGGTTGCTTGGCACATTGTGGAAGCTTGCCAACCCCCCACCTCTTCCTCACATGATTCACAAATAGGAAGTACCAGGGTCTCTGGCTTTGGAGCCTGGCTCACCCACCCAAGGCCAGAGGAACACATGACTTCTTCTTCCCTTCAGTCTTGGGACCCCACCTTCCCCTTTACATCCCTAAATCACTCACAAGCACACCATCCTTCTCTGTGGCTTTCATCTGCCCATCCATCCCCCATCGCCCAGCCCTCCTACTTTTTCTCAGTCCCTCCTCCTGTTCTGTTCTTCCCATGGAATCCAATATTCTGCATTCACAGAAGATTCCCCAGGCTGGGGGATGTGCAAGGGGTGTATGTGTATGTCTGTGTCCACACAGGAATAAACAGGCTTCATGCTCATGTGACCCGCTGCTCCAGCCTGTCCCTGACACTCCACATGGGGTGCCCAGAGACCTCCCATTAACAGCCCCTTCACCCCTTCTTCCCTCCCCTCGGGCCCCATTAAAGGAAAGTAGAATCACCACCACTCTTCATGGGCAGCTGGGGGCCCCTTAGTAGTCTCTCCACCTCCTCTCCCCCTCTCCTCAGGCCCATGCCCAGCCCTGAGGTTTGGAGAGCCTAGTAAGTGCCCTATCAACATGTTAATCAAATTACTTAGGAGCTAAAATTGATGCTGTTCATTAATTATACAAGATTATGCTAATTGTGCATGCAAATGCATGCAGGGGAACAGAAGGTGTTCAGGCGCATGGTGGGCCATTAGCATAGAGGATGGGGTGCGGGTGCATTGGCATGCTAATGTATGCGCCCCAGCTATTTATAGTCCCCCAGCCCATCTGCACTGCAGCCACCTCTGCCCCAAGTGGGGATCATGGTAGGGAGGCCAGGTTCAAGCCTGGCAGGGGTCTATGGCCCTAGGGATACTCAGCCTTAGCTGTTGCCCCAGGCCAAGTCCAGGAAGTAGCATGTGCCACCGCCACTGTGGCCACCCCCACTTGGGCTTAGACTATCACACCAACCTCCTCATTCACCATCCTTTCCCTGGCCAAGGCCCTTTGGTGCCTGGCTCTCCTTGGAAGCAAAATGACTCTTCCAAATGACACAACCAATATAAGACACCTCCTGCTGACTCTCCATCACCCACAGGGTCCAAATCCTGCATGTTTTGGTGCCAGTCCCCCAAGAGCTCTGGTCCATAGCTGCCCTCCTCAGTCTTGTCAGGCACCACTGGGCACCATGCATACCACGTACCTCTTGGCAGGACTGTTATTCCTTTTGCATGGAGGGCTCCTGCATCCTACTTCTCTTCAAGGAAAAAGCCCCGAGTCCTCCAAGACCCAAAATGCCCAAGATCACATGTGACTTCTAGGACTTCTTCCACCTCTCCCAGCCAGAGTGGCTGCCGCAGATTGGCCAGTTATCCTGCTGTGCACACCATTCTATCTTCCTGGTTGTACTTTGAGTTTTTGTGTTTCTTGCTGGATTGTCATTTCCTTAAGATCTTTTTCACCTCTAGATTCTACTGCCTGACACATAAAAGGTATTTAATACATCTTTTTTTTTTTTTTTTTTTTTTGTGGTACGCTGGCCTCTCACTGTTATGGCCTCTCCTGTTGCGGAGCACAGGCTCCGGACGCACAGGCTCAGCAGCCATGGTTCAGGGGCCAAGCCGTGCCGCAGCATGTGGGATCTTCCCGGACCGGGGCATGAACCCGTGTCCCCTGCATTGGCAGGCGGACTCTCAACCACTGCGCCACCAGGGAAGCCCAATACATCTTTTTTAATGGATGTGTTGAGTGAGTGAATGGTCCAGCAATCTGTATCCTCCTCTGTCCTTGACCTGGGGGCAGAGAGCAGCAGACAATGAAAACAGTGGAGAGCACAGACCCTGTCCCAGATGTTCCATTTCCTCTGAGGCTCATGAGCCCAAAGGCGAGGCCCTTTGGGGTGAAAATTAGGAGGACCCCCCTCCCATTTCCCCATCGCAGGCTGCTTTGCCAACTTTGCACTTGGAAATAAATTTCTAGTTTGACTCTGCCCTTTGCTCTCAATCTGCTTGCTATCCCAAAGCCTTCATAGGACACTTGCTTTGAACACCTGCTCCAACCCATGTATCTCTTGCACCACTTCCTCTTTCTAGGTCTATACTGTCTGATAGGGTGCCTATGAACCACATGTGACTATTTAAGTTTAAATTAATTAAAATGAAATAAAATTGAGGGAGTTCCCTGGTGGTCTAGTGGTTAGGACTCTTTGCTTCCACTGCAGAGGGCCTGGGTTCGATCCCTACTCAAGGAAATAAGATCCCACAAGCCGTGTGTCACGGCAAAAAAAAAAAATTGAAATTTTAGTTTCTCAGTCACACTAGCCACATTTCAAATGCTCAAAAGCCACATGTGCACAGGGAACTCTACTCAGTGCTTGTGGTGACCTAAGTGGGAAGGGAATCTAAAAAAGAGTGGATATATGTATATGTATAACTGATTCACTTTGCTGTACAACAGAAACTAACACAACATTGTAAAGAAACTATACTCCAATAAAAATTAATTTTAAAAAATAAACAATTTTTTAAAGAAAATAAAATGGAAAAAAATCCACCTGTGGCTAGTGGATATCATTTTTGGAAAAGTTCTATCAGACCACATTTGTGATCGAGATTTCCGTTTCCTTGCTCCTGACAGACCTGTAGCTGCAAGCATCCTTGGGCTCAGCCCAGCTCTTTAAGTTCCTAACAGCTTTCTCTTTGGAAACGCAAACATAATTTTAGCTCTAAGTAAGTATCTCAGAATGATGTAGGGAGGGAAAAGCTGGTGAAAGTTCTGTGCCCTGATTTTTTAGGATGAGATTCCTAGAAACAGAACTGGAGATGGTGATTCTTGTGAAAGTGACTTATTGGAGGAGAGCTCTAGGGAGAAAAGGAGTGAGGGAAGCAGGAGCGGGCAGGAGAAGCAGCTTAGCAAGGAGACAGTCTCAGCTGGAGTCTAGCTTCAGCCTGATCCTTTGGGGAGTTAGAGTATGAACAGTACTAAGAGTTGGTCCTCCTTGTGATGTCGGTCTTTCTTTGGTTGTGGGCTGCTGGTGAAGAGCATATGCTTCTGGCCGAGGATAATTCTCGAGTAGTGGGGGCAGCTGTGAGCCATTTATTTATTTATTCATTTATTTAGCCACACCACGCGGCTTGCAGGATCTTGGTTCACCCCGACCAGGGATTGAAACCGGGCTCCCCCAGTGAAAGGGCAGAGTGCTAACCACTGGACCGCCAGGGAATTCCCCAGCTGTGAGCCCTTCAATAGCCAACACTCACAGGAGCTGCGAGTGGGGGAACCCAGGCAGGCACCAACCCACCATGATACCTGGACACAGCCTTCCAACGAGCAGCTCCATCCCACTCTGCTCTCCACCCCCTGAGAACCCAGAGTTTAACAGTGGACTCACATCAATCACCTCCACATTTTCCTTATGTATTGAGTGTCTCGAGTAAAGCACCGTGCGAGGGGAGCTTTCCTTGTGCAATGGTGTCACACCTGAGAAGTTATGTGCAAGTCACATGTTTGCACTTGAGTCATATTCAGTCCAGCATTTGCTTCTTTGGTATGGAATATTCCATTGACAAGGAAAGTTCATTTTAATTTCATCCTGAGTTGTGTTTGCAGGGAGGAATAAAAAGCATTTATAGAAATGATTAGGAAGGCTAGACTAAGTTCAGGATGTGGCAAGGTAGGTGTGTGGGTGAACTGCTCTTATCTTTCACTTATATCATAGGCATCAGAGTCGTGATGCATAACTTCCACCTTTTACATGCTTTATTAGCTGGATGACCACTGTTCACAGCTCTTCATCTGGTCTTTTATTTATTGAACTTTTTATTATACAGAACGTTGAACGTATAGGCAGAATAGAATAATGAACCACATCTCTCCCTCACTGAATTTCAACAATGATCAACTCTTGACTCATCTTAAAGTCCTGATCTTTAATCCTGAAAATCTTCTCAGACTGAGAGCAGCTGTCACAATAGCCAAAGGCCCCAACTAGGACCTGAGTCTCTCCTTTGCACCCCTGATGAATTTGTAACCTTGAGGAAATCCCCATGAAATGGCTAATCTGGTCCCTGCACAGCCTGCCTCTCACGGCTGATTTTGAAAGAAGGCTTGCTGCACTGTCCTGCATCGGCAGCCTCGTGGCTGGGGCAGGGTTGGACTCGAAAACCCCACTTACAGGGACTTTTCCATGACTCTTGTCAGTGTCAGTGGTTCATAACGTCCCGAGTTCGTATCCTGACTTTGGCATCTACTGTGACTTTGTAACTTATCCTTGCTGATCCTTGGTTTTCTCATCAGTAGAGTGGGAATGATTGCAGACCTACACCACACCACCTTGGGATTATGAGAGGATTAAATAAGATAATGCAAGTGGTAGGCTCAGCAGAGTTCCAGGCACTTGATAAGTGCTCAATAGATTAGACTTGGATCACTTAAAAAAATTTTTTTGCATAGTTTTGCATTTTATTTGTAATTCATGCTTATATTTATGGTGGTTTCTTCTAGTAATTCTAATGGCAGCTTCTAGCACTTAACCTTTCTATGAGGCCCAGATGAGGAGTCTGTGCCCCCAGAGAACCGTAAGGCCACAATAGGGATGGCACTGGGCACAGGTCATTGCCCCAACCAAGGGGGCATCCTAAAATGCTCACCCTCAGGTCACCCAACCCTGTGGGCTGTGGCCCATCACAGCCAGGGAAAAGGGGCTTCCCCAGGCTCTCTTCCAGCCCCTAGGTGGTGGGAGGGGAGATGCTCAAAAACACTGGCACTAGGGCTCATCCAGGTTTGGGGGGTGGGGGGTGCTCCCCTGGTGAAAAGCAGGATTTTGCAGGCCCTCAACAAAGTGCACATCCCCTCCTGCCTTAGGTCCCTGTAGGGTGTCCTCCTACAGCTCCCCTTCCCACTGGGTTACCTGACCCTCTCCACTTCCCAGCCTCCACATCTGTCCTCTGCACAGACATGGCTTGAAAGATCTGCTGTCCCTCCTTCCTCTTCCCGACACCATTCTCATCCTTCCCGGACTGCTCTGGGTTCTCCTCCACCCCTCTAAGGGTGTCGCCTAGGTGGTGCCAGCCTGTGGAGAAGTTTCCTGGACTGTCCTCATGTTATTCCCCCACCCTGGCCTTCCAGCTTCCGGGGGCGTGGATGGTGTGTCTGTCTCCCAGTGGTGGGGAAAGAAGGGCCCAGAGCCCCCTTTCCAAGGCTGAGGGTAGCCAGGCACTGTTGGGAGGAGTGAGAGGTCTGGGCACTACTTCCGGTTCTCCTAGACCAGAACGGAAATCCCCCAACTCCAGGCCATGTGCTGCAGAATTTCAAGACTAACCTTGGAAGACAGGACCCTTTGGGTGCTAGTCACCCTTTTTAAAGCATAATATTCAAAATGTATGATTATATATTCAAAAAGTATAATTCTCATACAAATTATTACTGAGCGTGTGTTGAGGTTTTCTGTAACTTATTAATGAAGGAACCAGCAGGATGACAAAGCTGGTTCAAAGAAGGCTAAGAGAAACTGATATAGACAGTTGAGGAAAGAGTTGAGAAGAGAGAGAAGGAGGGAGGGAGGGAGAGAAAACAGGATATGTGAAAAATACTTGAATAAGATTGCCAAGTTAGACACAAAGCTAGTTAATGTCCATGGGACAATAAAATTGTAAGCTTTAGGGCTCATTTCTCTACCAAATAGAAGTTATTTATTTCTCCCAGCAAAAATCATTTGCACCTTATCAGTTTTCTGCAAATTAGCACCTAACTTTACAGAGTCTGGCCCCAATTAATAGCAAATATTAGTCAACGTTTTTTCTCCTAGAGAATCAGCTAACTCTTAGGTGGCTTTGTCAACGTAATACTCTGGAACAGCACTGTCCAATATAAATATGATGTAAGCCATTATACATTTGTCATTTAAATTTTTCTAGTAGCCACATTTTAAAAAACAAAATGAAACTGGTAAAATTAATTGTGATCATATATTTTATTTAACCCAAGATATCCAAAATATTATTTCAGCATGTAATCAACACCAAAAAATTACTAATGAGATATTTTTACATTCCTTTTTTCCTAAGTGTTTGAAATTCAGTATGTATTTTACACTTACAGCAATTCAGACTAACCAAATCTCAAGTGCTCAGTGCCACTCGGGGCTGGTGGCTGCCATATTGGATAGTGCAGCTGTAAAGCAGTGGTTCTCAAACCTCAGGGTGCATCAGAATTACCTGGAGGGCTTATGAAAACACAGATGGCTGAGTCCCATCCCAGGAGTTTCTGATTCAGTGGTCTGCGGTGGGGCCTGAGATTCTGCATTTCCAGCAAGTTCCCAGGTGATGCTGATGCTGCTGGTCTGGACACCACACTTTGAAAACCACTGTTCCAGAATGACTTTGAAAGGACTCACTGTCATCTTTTTGCCTTATTTTCAAGTTGTAGTAGATGATTTTGCTTAACAACCCTGAGACTGGTGGTAGGGCCGCAGGCCGTCTGCAGTGTTAGCATCAGCTTGGCCTCTGATTGGGTGGGTGCCGGCTGGACACAGCCTCGCCGACTACCATCTGGTGGTGGGTGAGATTTCAGCCACCCTTCTCCCACCACTGATGGCATTGACTGTGTGCAGCTCTGAGCTAGAGGCTCAGGGAGAAAGAAAAAGAGGACTGACCCTCAGTATCCCCCACAGAAGGCCCAGGCCTTGTGTGGCTGCTTTTTACTCAACACCACTCTGCAGATAATGCCAACGAGGCTCAGAAACTGAAATGTCCCAGGACGGGCCTGCATAGATGGAGGTACCGGCAGGGCCCTGAGGTTCTCAGGGAGGGGTGGTCTCCAAAGCCTAGAAGGGCCAGAAGAGGTTGGGCAGACAGGAAGTGAGAATTGGTGTGGACCCAAAGGACAGATGCAACCTGTACTGGGAAGGGAGAGGGTGGGAGACCTGCCAGGCAAGGGCTGCAGGAGGGGATGACAAGGGGGCCCCCCCAGGGGGAGCCAGGATCCTACAGAAAACAGCAGCCTGAGGCTTTGGGAGGCTGAGATGAAGACAGGATCGGAAGGGACCTCAGCAAGCATCAATTGCTACTCTCCTGGTTCATGAATAAGGAAGGATCCCAGAGATGTGAAAGGACTTACCCCAGGCCACACAGTGAGGCAGTGCCTGGAAAGCCCTCATCTCCAGCCACATCCCAGGGTTTTGCAGGTTTGGGAGTGGGGTTGGGTACAGAGGGCACGTGTGTGGTGTCTACATGAGTGTGCACTTTTTGGGGTCACATGAGGTGTCTGCACCTCCAAATGCTCTGCAGAGGCGTATAGAAGGTCTACACTACATGAAAGTATTCTTTGGGTGGTGTCCACTATGGATGAAAATGCGTGCTGATGTAATGTCTCTATGGAAAGGGAACTAAAAAGCGTTCCCAGAAGGGTGCCCATGGTGTGGGGGAATATGACAGGGGCTGATGGGGTCACAGGCAGGGTGCAAGGGGAGATGCATCTCCAGGAAAGTGACTGCTGCCAGCTCCCAATGAGGGACGGCCCCCTTGGGACACCTCTGTCCAAGAGTGGTGCCCACCCCTCCCAGAACTTGGGGACCTCCTCTTTGGGGACTAAGCTTTCAGAGCTTGTAATAAATCTGATTTCATGTTCGTAGAGTTTGGAGGCAACTCTGATGAGTTAAATGGATGTACATATCTGGAGTTCAAGACCAGGGGGCTGATAAACAGGCAGCTGCTGGAGGAGCTCATAGAGCGGCCCAGGAGGCTGTGCCATGTGCCAGGACCCCCACAGACTTTAGCCCAGCACACTACAGTTTGTAAAGGGCATCTTCCTGGATACTCACAGAGTCCTGGGGTGAAGGCAGATTACTGATAGTATCCTGAGTTTATGAAGAGGACAAATCCAGAGTATTATCCATGGTTACCTCACGGGGAGGTGGCAGGGCCAAGGCCTCACCATCCGCATCAACTGCCTGGAAGGACTGGAGGATCAAGTTCTCATGTGTTTGTCTAAAAAGCAGTCACATCGCTGCATTTACTGTGCTTTTTTCTAATTACTGTATGTGAAAAAGAAGGTATTCACCGTGTATCTGTACGGTGTGTCTGACAGGTACACCATGTGTATATGATGGCTACACGCTCTGTGTGGTTAGGTTTTTGCTATGTGCAGAAGGGATATAGAATGTGTATGAGGGAGATCTGTTTGCGGGGGATGTGCCGGGGCAGGGAGTCTATTGTGTGTGAGAGGGATTTGTTGTAGGGGGGACCTCTACATACAGTACATTATATTTTACTGTAATGACGGTACAATATTTGCAATGACTATACTCTGGGTAATCATATACAACATAAAAATGGTGCACTAAAGCACATACACGTATTCTTTCTGTGCATATACTGTGTAGGATGGGCACACACTGTGCGTGATGGTATAGACTCTGTGTGATTAGCATACCACATGTGTGTGATGAGTCCAACCTGATGTGGAGTACATATCGTGTATGCCTCTGTGAAGGTATACCCTGAGTGTGGTGGGTCTACATTATGATGGCTGTATCTTGTGAGTAGTAGTATATAAGGCATATACAGTGTGGGTATAATGGGTATACTGTTGTAAGTAAACATCTTGTGGTTGATAGGTATACTCTAGGGGAAGGATACACTATGTGATATGGATGCACTGTGTGTGTGATGGGCATATACTGTGACAAACATACATGGTGTGGGTTAAGTTTACAGGTAAGTGGGAGTACCCACTTACTTATGGTGTATATAATATGGTGTATATAATAATTCATGAGTACTAGGTATATATAGTATATATAATGGATGTATTCTCTAGGATGAATATACTGTGTATAGATGTGATGAGTATATACTTTGTGAGATAATTAAGCACTGTGTGATCTGTACACTGTGGAGGTGGGGGATTTTCTGTATAGGGAAGTTGTCGTTGGGACAGGTCTACTGAATGTGTCACATGTACCCTGTGTGTATTCAGCTTAGGATGGTAATATGGGGTATGTGCCTCATGTGAGCAGGCAGAGGGGAAGTTACCCTGCTGGGAGAGGGCGTGGCAGGAAGCAGTTGGATCTTCATCTGTTTCTAGAACCCCCAGACCCTTGAGCCCACCGACCACACTGTTTCAGGTTCTTCCTCAAGTTCTTCCTCAAATGCAACCAGAACTGCCTAAAGAATGCGGGGAATCCCCGAGACATGCGCCGCTTCCAGGTGGGTCTGAGGAGAGAGTTCTCCCCTGCAAACCTGCCCTTTCCTGATGGGGCGGCCGGGGAGGCTGTGGCCCTGCCACCCTGAGAAAGGCCCCAGGGGCAGACCCCTGCACAGACCAGTGCTTTGGAGCCTGGTGCTTGCTGGGGGTGGGGCAGCTCTGTCTCAGCTTAAGCTGGCTGCCAAGGGAGGCTTCATTAGAGTCCCACTTAAGGAGATGCTAATTGTGACATTTTTACATGATTAACAACCCAGCTAATTTGCATAGCATGAAGCAGAGAGCAGCTGCCCTTAGCACATCCCCAACCTGCACACCCCACCCAGTGAAGGGTAGGGGGGAGAAGGAGGTAGCCCCAATTTCCTCCCAAGAGTGGGGGCTCCTGCTGATGGGCTCTCAGGCCGATGTTCCCCCTCCGTCAAAATGCTCACTCCCACTTGCCTAAGACCCATTCCTGCCTTGGAGCGCTAGGGATACAGCCTGTGGTACATGTGGGTGCAAAAACGGTAGCCACTCTGCCCAAGGAGTCAGAGATTTTTTTTCAGGGCTTTTGATTTTTCTAGCTCCTGGAGGTCAGTTCCCCTGGGCAGCCAGAGATCGTGCATCTGAGGGTGTCACCTAACCCGGTTGGTCCCCCTTCCACCAGCTCAGCTCCAGAGGGGCTGAAGCTCTTCCCCATGCCGGTGACCCTGAACTACAGTATCCAGCCACCGGCCTCACGTTGCCAGTGCCCCCCAGCAGTCCCTTACTGGAAGCCCCAGCCAGGCTGGCCTTGGCTCTCCCCACAGGTGGTGGTATCCACAACGGTGAGCGTGGATGGGCACGTGCTGGCCGTGTCCGACAACATGTTTGTGCACAACAACTCCAAGCATGGCCGCAGGGCGCGCCGCCTGGACCCCTCCGAAGGTCAGGACCCCCAGGCCAGCCCCGGCTGCCGCGGGCCCAGCCAGCCCCAGTCCCCACCTTGGCGTGGGCCCCTGACCTGGCTCCTCTCCTGCCTCCCAGCTGCCACCCCCTGCATCAAGGCCATCAGTCCCGGGGAGGGCTGGACCACGGGCGGCGCCACCGTCATTGTCATCGGCGACAACTTCTTCGACGGGTTGCAGGTCGTGTTTGGGAACGTGCTCGTGTGGAGTGAGGTGGGCCGCTCCCGCCGGTCTCCCTCCCAGCCTGGGGCTGGACCCTGCCCTCGCCGGGTCAGAACCCGCAGGCCTCCCCTCTCCCCTCGCAGCTCATCACGCCCCACGCCATACGGGTGCAGACACCCCCACGGCACATCCCTGGGGTGGTGGAGGTGACCCTGTCCTACAAGTCCAAGCAATTTTGCAAGGGAGCCCCCGGCCGCTTTGTCTACACAGGTAAGGAGTCAGGGGGGTGAAGGGAGGCCCAGGGATGTGGGATGGAGCCCCACGCCGCACACACCAGCCCTGGTGTAGGAGTCAGTGAATAGCCAGGCCCCCTAAGCCCCTGCTGGCACTCACCCCACATCCCAGGACACCTCCTCTCCGGACCTTCTTTCCCTGTGCTTCTGTTTCCTTCCCTGGCCTCCACGTCCTCAGACGCCCTGCCCGGACACTCTCTCTGCCTCGGGCATTCTCCAGAGCAATTCCCCCCACCCCCTTCACCTTCTGCGCTCCCCAGTGTCTAAAACATCTCCACAGGGAGATTTATTTAAAAGATGCCCCCACATAGCTTGCTGCTCCCCAAATCTTTCCGGTTCTCTTGGTTCCCCCAAGCCACCACAGGCTTCACGTTGCATGCACACGAACACACACACACACACACACACACACACACACACACACACACCTTGCATGAAGCCAGGGCGAGAAGTTAACACAAGACAGGAGTGTAAGCTACTCCTGAAGATGTGGCTTCATCCCCCTTCCCAGGTCTATCTGACCACTGGCCCGTATCCTCTCCACCTCCACCGTCTGGCACTTTTCCCCATTCCCCCACCCCACCTAACAGACATTCACCAAGCCCTTCAAGGGGCACTGGACACTCAGTAGTGACCCTACTTACTGTCGGGGAGCTCCAGTATAAGAAAGAGGGGGGAACACAGGGAACAGAGCATGGGGTGGGTAGTGTTACACAATGGAGGAGCTAGTGGTTGTCAGAGAAAACCTCCAGGCACGAGTGTGGACTAAACTGCTAAGCTGGAACCAGAGGGGTGAATAAGGAGATAGAGATGAGGAGGAAATGGCATCCCCGGAGAAGGAATAGCAAGTACGAAGACCGGTGAAGGAGCGCCTTACGTTTTAGGGGAAACTAGAGGAAATTCACTAAATCTAGAGTTGGAGGTGGAGAAGGTAGGTAGGGCTTTGAGGCTGATAAGATAGGTCGGGGCCAGGCTACAGGAGGAGGTGAGGAGGAGGAGGAGGGCTTCGGGAGCCAGGTCAGGAGGCTGCAGCGTCCTCCCCAGAGCCCTGGGTGTGGGGCAGCCCACTCCTGGGACACAGGCAATACCCCTAACGGTCAGGCACCGCTGAGAGTCCACCAGAGCTGTGATACATGAAGACTGTTGGGTTTATTTTTCTTTTTTTATAATAAATAATTCACTCCTGATAACACCAAATGCAGACAAAACTTTCCAGTCCTGCCCCTAGGAATACTGAAGCTAATATATATACAGTTGCCTTTTTTCTAATCACAAATGGGATCGTATAGTGCATGTGTGTTAATGCCAAGCAGCTGGCACAGGGCCTGGATCAGTAAACATTTGTTGAATGAATAAGAAAGGAACGGAGGAAACTTCCCGAGCCTCGCTGACCCGAGTGCCCGGAGTTTTCCGAGAGGCTTGGGCTAGCCTTGGAGGAGGTCTGCAGCAAGGCTCCCGGACTGGTTGCTGGCAGGCTTGGCCCTGCTGTGGCGCCGTGCCGGGAGGGGCGTCCTCCAAACACCGCCCCTCTCCCCAGCCCTGAATGAGCCCACCATTGACTACGGATTCCAGAGGCTACAGAAAGTCATTCCCAGACACCCCGGAGACCCCGAGAGGCTGCCCAAGGTACTCAGAGGGGCGGGGCGGGGAGAAGGGGGTGCGGTGGCCGAGGGGAGAAGAGGCGGCTCCCGGCCCCTCTGCCGCCCACGGGGCCGCCCCCTCCGTCCGGCTGTTTTCCTTTTTGCCTCCAGGAAGTGCTGCTGAAGCGGGCGGCCGACTTGGCGGAGGCCCTGTACGGAGTGCCCGGCGGCAACCAGGTATGGCTCCTCCGCCCGTCTCCCCACGCCGGGCCCGGGGCTGCCCGCTTCCCGGTGCCCGCGGCTGCCCCGGCCGTGCCCGCTCTTGTCTTCGCAGGAGCTCCTCCTGAAGCGCGCAGCAGACGTGGCCGAGGCTCTGTACAGCGCCCCCCGCGCGCCCGCGCCGCTCGGACCCCTGGCCCCCAGCCACCCGCACCCCGCCGTCGTGGGCATCAATGCCTTCAGCAGCCCGCTGGCCATTGCCGTCGGGGACGCCTCGCCAGGGCCGGAGCCGGGTGCGTCCCGCCTCCCTCGCCCTCCCAGCCGCCGGCGCAGCTCGGACTGCCCTTTCTCTGCCGGCGCGCGCCCCTGACGGCCGCTCTCCCGCAGGCTACGGGCGCAGCTGCGGCAGTGCGTCCCCCCGCGGGTTCGCGCCCAGCCCGGGCTCGCAGCAGAGTGGCTACGGCGGCGGTCTCGGAGCTGGCCTCGGCGGCTACGGGGCGCCGGGCGTGGCCGGCCTCGGTGTGCCCGCGTCCCCCAGCTTCCTCAATGGCTCCACGGCCACATCGCCCTTCGCCAGTGAGTGTCCCCTGCCTCCCGGGGAGGGGGGGAGGGACCAGGCCCCGGGGAGCAGAATGGGGCTCAGCCCAGCTCCATCCTAGCCTATGAGGGTTGAGGGGAGCTCCTGTCACCTGTCGCATGAGCACCGACCCTGGCCTTGCCCTCAGAGGCAAGGGCAGCCCTGTCTGTGTTCGACCTCTCTCTCTCTGCCTTTGGAGACCCAGCCCTCAACCCCGGCGCCGGGGCACTTCTTGCACTTTTAGTTCTGTTTGCTGACAGCAGTTGTGCACATCGCTTCTAGCCTTCCCCTCCTACTGAAACGAGTTTTAACACGGGGACATCCTGCTTAAACCGAGTGGACCGCCAACCTTTCCATCTTATGCCAGGACTTCAGGAGGAGGGCTGTTGCCCCCTGCCGGAAGCCTGAGGGAACTCAGGGCCCAAGAAAAGTAGGTTTCCACCTGGCCCCACGCCCCCAGGAGAGGCAGGGGCCTGAGGAGGGAAGACGTGGCTCCCAGCAATCTGGTTGGGCAGAGCAAGAATTCTGTGTAGTCAGACACCTGGATTCACAGTTTGGTTGTCCAAATCAGGAGCTGTCTGACATTCAGCAAGTTACTTCAGTTTCCTCTCTGTAAAACCGGATCAGTACCACCTGTTGCCTAGGGTTGTTCTCAGACCTGAATGTGCCACTGTGCATAAAGAGCCCAGATGCAGTTCAGAAAGAGTGTGTGAATATGCATCCCAGCACTGGCTGTGGGCATTAACCGTCTTCTGTCTGGCTTCTTGGGGTGGGCAGCTCAGAGCTGGGTGGATGGGCGACAGGGCATTTATGCTTTTACAATGCACTGCCCTCAAGTCCCTCCTTCCAACAGCAAGTTCCAGAACAGCCTGTCTGCAAGTTCTTATAGCTTAGCTATTCAGCAGACATGTTTTTAAAGCACCCAGCTTGGGGGATAGCTCCACCCCTGCTCACCTACAAGGAGCCTCCCCCATCAATTGTAAGAGAGATTGCACCTTGAGTCCTGGGAGACGCTGTTGTGCCAGAGGAATGGGGAAGGCTGGCCAAGAAGGCTTTTCCTGCCATTCCTTCGCCTGTCCCCTGTCCCCTGTCATATGTTTGCTATTGCTGAAGACCAACATATCTGGCACCTGCCTAGCCTTCCTTCCCATGGCCTGCATCCTGAGTACTGCTCTTTTTGGCTGTGGGTTTGAGTCTGGCTCTCTACCTTTGGCCTGGGCTCAGTGTCTGGGACCAGAAGCCCCATGTTGCTGGTGTCCACACAGACCATGACCCTCCGGTGTCCCCACCAAGACTCCTGTCTCCCCTTTGCTCAGGCCAGGCTCCATTGCTCCTACTTCCCTTCAGTTTTGGCCAGTATTCTTACCACCTCTCTCAGGGTGCCCCCCAGGTCGAAGCTGGTGGAGTTTGGAACACCAGCCCCCCTTCTCCGCCGCACACACAGTGCAGTCAGCAGTGGAGGAACACACTGCCCCAGTGGGCAAAAGCCACCTGGGGTCTTCCCATTCAGCCAGGAGATCAAGAATTCTACAGCTGCTTAAGCCTCACTCCAGCATCAACTGGGGACACCCTGGGCTGGCCTGAGGGTCAGTCCCATCTGGTGGGATTGTCCTGTCCAGTCCCCATCCACTCCCCCTTGTGCACGACGCTTTGTGGTGAAGCTCCAGTGGGCATCATTCTCATTGAGTTTGCCAGGACGTACCTGTAATGACCTCCGGAACTGTCCCTGCCAGAGGCTTTCTGCTCGGACCTCCCCTCTGTCTTCTGCTTCAGCTGCCAGCAGCCCTGGACTGAACCACAACTCCCAGTACTACCCAAGCTACAAAATGCGGCTGTGAGCTCTGGGCCTTTAGAGATACAGTACATTTTCTGGCATTTATTTCAAGCCCTCCACGGAGCTCCATGGGCCTCATCAGCTAGCAGTCAGCATTGTCTTAAAAGGAGATGGTGATCCATGGGGCTGAGTACATTTGGAACAGGGGCAGCTGTTGAAGACATCACTGTTCCAAAGAGGGGGGGTGGGGGATGTTCTGATACCAAAAGCAGCTTTCTCAGGCTGCCGGTTTCTTTCAGGAAAACCCCACCCTCATCCCATTGCCTGCTGCCTGGACAACACTCAAATCACAGTCTTATTGGTGTTTAGAAGAGAGAGGCAGGGAATTGTGTTCAGATGAGGTTGTAGAAAGGGGAATCCAGAGATGGCCTGGGCAGGAGCCCCCGGGAGAGGAGGCTGCAAGAAGGAGGGGCAGGCAAAGGCTGTGTGCAGGAGGCTCCCTGGCTATTCCCAGGAGAGCAAGCCACAGCCATGGGGGCTATGGGGTTAGAGAACAGGAAGATCGGAGGGTTTGGATCTCTGTACCTTTCTTTAAAATTGACCTGCTGGAAGAGGGAGATACAGGAGGCCTCCAGGACCAGGGCTGAAGATGATGAGGACCTGCATTAAGCTGGAAGAGAACAAAGTGTCAGGGGTCGGGGGGAGTGTAATTGGTAAGGGGAACATATTTATGGGGGGAGTAAGGGTTCTTATGTGAGCTGTGATCCTGGATACAGGGACCTTATAACAAGAGCCTATGTGTACCCCCCAAACTTTGTCCCTGACCACTTGCCCCAGCTCTGCTATGAACCCTGACCTTTGACTCTAACCTTGATGCCCCAGGGCCCATCAATGTTTCTTAGTGTCTCAGAATCCCAGTGGTTTTCAGCAGGAATCCTAACCTGTTCCATTTCTTGCTCATCCCTCATCTTTGCAGGCACCTCTCAGTATCTGGTTTTGTTGGATATTCTGGTTTTGCTTTCATTTTTGGGGTTTTGTTTTTTTGTTTGTTTGTTTTTAACCTCCTCTGGCCCTATCATCTCCAACGCTAAGAAAGGGTCTCCAGAACCCCCAAAAGGGCAAGTGCTAGCCCGCAACCCCAGAGGCTCCCAGCCTGCCTCCAGACTCTACCCTGTACTGGTCTCCCCAGGACCCTCACAGCCCCCAGTGTGGGCTGAGCCTGGCACCCAGGTCAGCAGCCCACACAGGGCATACTGCTCATGCCAGGGCAGCAACCAAGCTGCTCACTCTGGTGCTGTTTCCCTGTTGTGTCTCCCACCACCTTCCCTGCTGCGCCTGCCCCTCCCCGCCCTGGAGTCATGCCCTCTAGCCCCCCGCTGGCCGCTGCCTCCTCTATGTCCCTCCCGGCGGCTGCCCCCACCACCAGCGTCTTCTCCTTCTCGCCTGTCAACATGATCTCCGCTGTCAAACAGAGGAGTGCTTTCGCCCCCGTGCTGCGCCCACCCAGCTCCCCAGCCCAGGCCTGCCCCAGAGCCCACGGAGAGGGGCTTCCAGGTGAGTGCTCCGTGCTGCCTCGCTGGAACATGGTAGAGCAGCTGGGCCTGCGCGGCCCACTCCATCCACATCTCACAAGAGCTTCAAGCCAGGTGACAAGTCCTCCCTGGGGGTTGCAGAGGAGGGAGCTCTGCAGGGGTTCAAGGAGGTCCATCTGGACCCCACTTCCCTGGGCCTCATAGCTTGGGACGGTCTTACTCTGGGCCATCAAGGAGACAACAATACCAGTTGGAGAAGGTCTGGAAACCACTTCAAGGCCTCATCCAGTTGAGCCCAGAGTAAAGACCCAACATGCAGAGCTGGAAGAACCCCACCATGGGCTGCGTGCCTTTGACCTGTACCTCCCTATGTCCACTGGAGGATAGCATACACCACTGTGAGAGACCAGGTCACTTGCTGGATGGAGGGGGACTGAACTTAGATAAGGTTTAGCCCAGCTTCACCTTCCCCATTTTACAGATAGGGAATTGAGACCAGGTCACCCCTCCCGTAGCCCATTAGTAAAATGATTGTTATTTGCCATTTATCAATCTCCTCCAAGTCAACATCCAACTTAACAAAGCCTGGGTTCTAACCAGTAGTGTATATAGCAAGTCAAAAAGAGTTGCATCCCTTAGAATAAGATGACTCTTGGGGTGGGCTTGTTAGATGATGCTCTAGGATAATTCAAAGAGGAACAGTTTAGCCTTGTTTCCAAGTTTTGGATAATTTTTCTTAACCTAAGTGCGTCTGGAGCTTAAAATGCAGGGAATAGGAAGGACAGAAGGCCACCAGTTTCTCCTGCAGCAAACCATGGGAAGGGGGTTAGAAAGAGGCAAGGGTGATGGAAGTGATGAATTTCGTGGGGGTGTGGGAGGAAGACATGCTGCTACCGCCGCATTAGGTATCTGTACTCCTGGAGGCTGACCTCTTCCCTTTGCTGTCCTAATACATGGCCGTCTGCTTCCTCACCTTGAGACAGGCCCTCTGAAGGAGACAGGCTGGGAAGAGGAGCCCAGAGTCATGTCTCTCGATTGAAGAAACTAGGGGGGCAAGGGCTTGGGGCTGTACCTCCTAAGAGGTCTGGGGGGCACACCTCACCTAACTGTCTGCAGTGCTGGGCCTAGGCTAGGACTGGGGGGTGGCTGACTACCTTCAAGGCTCTTGATAGCTCTGCCCTCAAAAAGTGCCATATGTCCTGCATGCTGCCCCCAGTCGAGAGGGGCACAGGCTACACATGGCTTATGGCTCCCCTGCTTGGTTACTGCAGACCAGCCTTTTGAAGATTCTGACAAGTTCCACTCTCCAGCTCGGGGGCTTCAGGGCCTGGCGTACTCCTAATTATGGTAGGTCTCTGGCTGAGTCTTGCCTCCCTTCCTGACCTTGGATGGGCTCTCTCCAAAAGACTTTAACAGGGATGGGGAGTTGGGGTCCATGTCTCCGTCTCCAGGGCCCACCTAGACAGCTGTCAGGGCCACATAGCCCAGCCCAGTGGCCCAGGCTGAACAAGAGGCAAGAAGTGGCTTCCTGTCGCCTTGCAGCCAGCCTTCCTACAGGACCTTCGTCTTTTCCTCTCCCCACCAGGTCTACAGGTGTTGTCCCCACTGAGCCCGGACTAGTGGTCCCTCCAGGATTCACACCCACGCCCTGGATGGCAGCACAGACAGATACAGGGCCAGGGCTGCAGGCAGACTTCAACCCACAGGCCTGAACAGGGAGAGGCCTTCCTCCCCGTGCTCAAGGGCCCCTCAGTCCCACAGGCTTCTCTCACCTCCCTTGAGGCTGGTTGGAAGCCCCAGCACTCTGCTGATGCTCTTGTTAGGAGAGCATCCCGTGGAGGTGCTGGATGCCTGACCTCACTTGCTGGGTCGGTTCCTCTGGAAGAGATGGACCTTGCACAGACCAAGGGCATCTGGTGACAGGAGCATGGGATGGGGAGTATAAGGAGCTCAGGGAGAGTGGCCCGGGAAAGTTTTTTTGCGTCTGACCCATCTCAACCATCCCAGCATCCCAGCTACTCTCCAGGACAAGGGGTGGTGCCCAGCAGCCTCAGGAGGCCTGCCTAGGCTCCCATGGAGCTTCTGACAGCCACTTGATTCTGTGGCTGCCCCACTCCCTTTGAGTCCTGAGCACTCACGCTTGCCACATCATGAATCCCAGTGGGGGCTTTGGGCACGTAGGGTGCAGAAGAGGAGGTGCCAGGCCCCCTGGTTGTGGATCTTGCCCTCAATGGATGTCTCGTGGACTCTGGCCCCACACACAGATGACTCTGGCTGGCCCCATAGAACCATGGAACGGGTCCAGCTGCCCCTGGTCTCATACTCTCTCTGCTGAGGTTGGAGAAAACAATAAACACAGGTGCAGGTGGCCACCCAGCCTCTCTTGTCTGCTTCCTTGGTGTGGGTCTGCTTTTCTCAGCAGCTCTGCAACTCTAAACCATGCCCCTGGGCAGCCTTCTTATACCTTGGACTTTTTCAACAGCATCAGAGTTCAACTGAGCAAGTATTCCCTGCCCCATATCTGCTCTTGGGTACTGAGTTGGGGGGTTTGGGGAGGGGTGGGAAGACCCAGGACACGGGCTCAGCCCTGAGAGCTCTGGCTGGGAGCCCATTCTGGACACTGAGGAGTCAGTCCCCCAGCTGTCTAAGCAGGACCAAAGTTGGGGGTGTCAGAAGGACATTGCTGGGAACCAGAACAGAGCCAACTAAATACCACCCAGATGTACAGAAGCACAGAAGTGAAATCCTTCCTGACTGGAGGCTGCTGGGTGGGGAAAATTTTGGCTCCTAGGATTGCCTGATTAAGTGACACCCCAAACCTCCTCCCTCCTTCCCAGGCCTAGACACTTTCCAGCTTTCCTGTCTCAGAGTTTGGGAGGATGGGTGGTAGAAAGGCAAGATTCCCAGGCTCATCTACCCAACTTCTAGGATGAATCCCAGTTGTCCCCCTGAAACATGTTCCCTAGACCCCAAAGGTCTAGCTTTCTGACACTGGAAGCCACTTTTTTGATGCACTGTCCAGAGATCCCAGGGTCCAACTCCAGGCCTCAAGCTTCCTTTTCTCTCCTCCCGACAGCAGTCCTTCGCTCTGGCCTCTGGAAACCTGTCCTTCCCCAACCTATGAGCCCATGCCTTGCAGCCCTCTGGACAAATAATACTTGCCAAGGCAGATAGGCTGGCCCTGTCCTTTAGAGGCCTCCACTTTCTTCTCTTGTGTTCCTGCCAATACCTGGGATTCATCTCACCGGGGCCCGTGATGAGATACCCTCCTACCTAAGAATCCTGTTTTATTCTCAGTGCTCGCCTGGCCTCCCCTCAGTTCCTGCCTTCAGCCTATGTTGCAGAGCCCCAAAGCCTGCCAGCCATGCCCTGCTCCATTCAGGCTCCCAGCAGTTTCCACGGTCCAGGGCCCTCCCAGGTTGATCACCTGCTGAGCGCTAATCTGTACCAGATGCAGGTTATTACCGGTTCCTGGAATGGGTCAGGTGCCGTGGTTGGTATAAATAAGATGTGATATTTGTCGTAGATCTCACAACTGTCCTCAAGCCACCATCTGAGTCAACACTGCCCACTCCTGGGAATTCCCTGGTGGTCCAGTGGTTAGGACTCTGTACCTCCCCTGCCAGGGGTCCCGGTTTAGGGAACTAAGATCCTGCAAGCAGCACAGTGAGGCAGGTTAGAGAGAGAGAGATAGGTAGATTGGTAGATAAATACTGCCCACTCCCTCATCCACAGCAGGCAGAGCTCATCACTATGATGTTTGCTCTGGACTGAATTGTGTCCTCTCAAAATTCATACATGGAGCCCAAACCCCTCTGCCTTTGTGGCTATATTTGGAGACAGGGCCTTTAAGGAGGTGATTAAGGTTAAATAGGCCATAAGAGTGGGGCCCTAATCTGATAGAACTGTGTCCTTGTATGAAGAGGAAGAGACTCCAGAGCTCTCTGTCCACTATGTGAGGACACAGGCGAGAAGGAGGCCACCTACGAGTCAGGAAGAGTCCTCACCAGGATTCAAATCAGCTTGCACCTTGATCTGGGACTTCTAGCTTCTGAAACTATGAGAAAATAAATTTCTTTGTTTAAGCTGCCTAGTCTATGGTATTTTATTATGGCAGCCCAGGCTGACTAACACAATGTTCTTCCCGCATGTCTTGGTTTTGGTTCCCCAAGAAGCAGAACCTGAGACAGGTTCCCTGCTGGAGAACTCTGGAAGACAGTGTAGAACATAACTCAGGGTTTTCCCACCCAAGGGGCAGAGGATCTGGGATATTGATCCTCCAGCCCCCATCTGTCACTGCCTGGGGCTGCTCCCAGGAGATTAACTCTGACACTTCTGGCCTGCCTGTCCCTCCTGCAGAGGAAAAGCCACCAGTAGACTTCGTTGTGGAATATTGTAAGCAAATTCTGGAACAGTGAGTCTGAGGGGGTATGGACAAGTAGAACCAACAGTTCTATGCCACAGACCCACCAGGGCACAAAATCATTTTTAACACAGTCTCTAGTCAGGGCCATCACTTGAGATGAAAACTATTAACCAAATCTGGCAAATATCACACCAGGTCTTTTTGTAGCCAATAAATCAGTGAGGAGTGAGTGAAACTGGACCATGAGTCATGGGTCAGTACAAGACAAGCCTGCAACCAAGTCTGGGCCTGCATCTGGATCTGCAGCAACTCCAGCAAAGCAACAAGGGCATTATTTTCTGGGCCTCGCAGCCAGAACACCTCTCTGGACTTCCAACATTCTCTAGTGGAAAGGGACTCCATTCTCCGTAGATCCAGCCATCCTGAGTCAGGATGATATTAAACTGAGTGGCAGAAGCTTGGTCTTGATCTTACATAAATCTGTATGGAGAACCCACTGCCCGGTAAATGCTAGCATATTTATTTATTTATTTTTGGCTGCATTGGGTCTTCGTTGCTGCGCATGGGCTTTCTCTAGTTGCGGCGAGCAGGGGCTACTCTTCGTTGGGGTGCCCGGGCTTCTCATTGTGGTGGCTTCACTTTTGTGGAGCACAGGCTCTAGGCACACAGGCTTCAGTAGTTATGGCGCACGGGCTTAGCTGCTCCGCGGCATGTGGGATCTTCCCGGACCAGGGCTCAAACCCTTGTCCCCTGCATTGGCAGGCGGATTCTTAACCACTGCGCCACCAGGGAAGCCCCTAAATGCTAGCATATCACCAGGTCCTAGCCTAGTGACAGTCCTGAGGCCTTGTAGACAAGACAGGATTGATTGGTTCATGGGGACTGACCCCTGCAGATGCTGGACATCCCAGGCCAGTCATGGAAGTTCTAACCTTGCCCCAGTGCCTATGTTCATATCAGTCAGGGTGGCATCATGCACCCGAATGCAGGTTGTCTTCGTGTGGATTCCCCCAGGAGCAGAGCCTGAGACAAAGATTTGTGCTCAGAGGGTTTATTTGGGAGGCAATCTCAGGAAGCACCAGTGAGGGAGCGGGGAGGGAGGCGGGGAAATTAAGGAAGCCCAATACAGTGTGCTTGTGAGCAAGTCACTCCTGTGAGTTTTCTGGAGCTTAATCCCACCAGGGAACTCTGGGAAACTATAAAACACACGCCTCAGAGATTTCCCACCTGAGGGGCAAGGGGGCTTGTGTACTTACTTATACACCGACTTCTGTCAGTCAGTGGTCAGAAGCTTCCGGGGGCAGTGGGAGGGGAGCACGACCTTCCTGGAACTTCTAGGTGGCCTTGCAGGTGGTAACGGGCCCCAGAAGCTAGAGAAAGCTCTCAGGGGAAGAGATGCAGTGCTGGCAGATGGGGTCAGACAGGTGTACACTGAAGAGGTAAAGATGAGGGGGTCTGGATGGGGCACAACAGTGTGCACTGGAGGTGGCCCCGGGCAGTCAGCCTGTGGAAGAGGAAGTTTTTCCTAGTCGAAATAAGTTCATGAATTTTTCGTCATCTGTAGGTCCTGCCTCTCCTGGGACCAGGTGACAGAAATTCTGCTCAGACTGTTTCTAGTTGAGGTACCAAGATGCCAGGTGACAAAGGGGCCCTTCCCAGCAGCAGCCTACCGCCGGGCTTTCTTTCCACAGGGCCAATGGGGTGGAAGTAAAATGGGGGTCAAATACTTGGTTGCTTGACCTTTAGAGAGAGAGCATCTCCCAGGAAATCCTCTGCTTCCTTCCCACATATGTTTCCCAGCAGAACCAGGCTGCTGTGCCCTGCATCCTCGAGCAGCCTCTGGGGCTGTACTTGGCTCAGACAGGACCCACTGTGGACAGGTCTCACTGACTCAAGGGAAGCCCAGCAGCAGCTCTGACCAGCCCTACTGCTGACTGTTTTGCAAAATGTCCTCATTCTTCCCATTCCTGCCCTTATTGGCAGGGCCCTTATTTTTTTCCAAAAAGAAAAATCTCCCAGGGAACTCTGGTGGTCCAGCTCTTTCACTGCCGAGGCCTGGGTTCAATCCCTGGTCGGGGAACTAAGATCCCACAAGCCGCACGGTGCAGCCAAAAAAAAGAAAAAGAAAAATCTCCCAGAAAAATGGAAACTGCTGTGCAGTGCAGAAAGGATGGTCTTTTCAATAAATGGCACTAGGTCAACTGGATATTCATAAGACAAAATGAAACTTGACCTCTACCACATACCATTCACAAAAATCAGTTAAGATGGATTGTGGACCTAAATGTGAAAGCTAAAAAAATAAAACCTCATGCCCTTGAAGATAAACTAGTAGTTGTTTGCCAGAGTAACCTCTAAGGTCTATTTCCCCCGCCATATGGTCAACTTAGAATGAGGCAAGCATTAAACATGGTTGAGGTGGTTCAAGTGGACCCCCAAATCTCTTTTCTCTTCCCAAGGATGACTTCTCCAAATAGGAAAAACTTCACAGTGTCTTTGTCCCCTAGAAGGGCCAGGCTCTTCAGTGATTCTCAGAAGCTCCTCGCTCTTGCGCCTGGGCCGGCCACCCTCCCCCTCCCTGTCCACACCTTTGCACGTATACCCACAAGCTTCCTTCCTCTGCTGCCATTCCAGTACGCAGTAACAACACCCTTTGGGTGACCGAAGGGCATGAGCCACCTGGAAGCCACCAGCTTTGAAGTCTGGTGTTCATAAGAACACCACACCAGACAAGCTCTCTCTCACCAACCCCAACGTGAGAGCCCTCCTATCACTTGTTTCACACTCCCCTGCTCTTCACTCTCATTAAGGGATTTTTTGATAACTAGAATTTCTTAGTTGAATGTAGTCTAAGTTATCAATCTTTTCTTTACGGTTAATGTTTCTTGTATCCTTTTAAGAAATCTTCACCTACCCCCAAATCAAGAAGATATTTTGATTTTTATATATGGTGTGAGCTAGGGGTCAAGTTTATTTATTTATTTTTTGTATGGATAGTCAACTGGTTCATCACCATTTATTAAAATGACCATCTTTTCTCCACTGCAAGTCAGTGGCACCTTTATCATAAATTAAATTTCCACATGTGTACGGGTCTTTTTGTCTACCTTTATACACTATCTTAATTACTTTAGATTTATAATAAGTTTTGATATCCAGTACAGCAAATTGTCGAACTCAGTTCTTCATGATTATCTTAGCTACGCTTGGTCCTTTGCATTTCCATTTAAATTTTATAATCAATTTATTAATTCTTTAAAAGCCTCCTGAATTTTCATTGAGATTGTGTTGAATTTATAGATCAATTAATGGAGAATTGATCTCTTTAAAATGTTGAATATTTCAATCTATGAATATTGTGTATTGTTCCATTTATTTAAATCTTTTAAACTTCTCTTAACAGTATTTTGTAGGCCTCTGTGTGGAAGTCTTACACATCTTTTATTTTTTCCTCAGTATCTGATTATTTTTTGCTGTTATATATATCATTTTCTTAATTCCACTTCCTAGCTTTCTGTTGTGGGTTTATAGAAATACAGTTGATTTTTGTACAATAACCTTGTATTCAGCAACCTTGCTTAGCTCACATATAGTAATATTTTATCCATAGATTATCTTGGATTTTTTTAAACTTATTTTTTGGCTGCGTTGCGTCTTTATTGCAGCGCACGGGCTTTCTCTAGTTGCAGCGAGCAGGGGCTACTCTTTGTTGTGGTGCACGGACTCTAGGTGTGTGGGCTCAGTAGTTGTGCGCACGGGCTTAGTTGCTCCGCGGCATGTGGGATCTTCCTGGACCAGGGATCGAACCCGTGTCCCCTACATTGGCAGGCGGATTCTTAACCACTGCGCCACCAGGGAAGTCCCAGCTTGGATTTTTCTTAAGTTGATAATTATGTCATCTGTAAAGGACAGTCTTATTTCTTCATTTCCAATCCTTATTTCTTTTCTTTCCTTTTCTTGCCAGAATACACCACTGGTGCCTTCAATACAATGTTAATTAGAAGTAGTGTTAGGGCTTCCCTGGTGGCGCAGTGGTTGAGAGTCCGCCTGCGGATGCAGATGACATGGGTTCGTGCCCCGGTCTGAGAAAGTCCCACATGTCGTGGAGCGGCTGGGTCCGTGAGCCATGGCTGCTGAGCCTGCGCATCCAGAGCCTGTGCTCCGCAACGGGAGAGGCCACAACAGTGAGAGGCCCGTGTACCGCAAAAAAAAAAAAAAAAAAATGTCGTGTAAGTGGTCAATTTTATTTTGCTCCTGATCTCAAAAGGTGAACTTCTAGCATTAAGTATCATGTTTGGTTTTGTAGCATCCTTCTATTCCTGAGTTTCTAAAAAAAAATTTAATTATGAATAGATGCCAAATTTTATGAAATGCTTCTGTGCATACATTGAGAGAGAATAATGAATTTCTCCATTATTTTGTTAACGTGCTGAATTACATTCATTATATGTCTAATGTTAAACCACTGCATTAACTGCATTAATTGTATGCTTAATGGTACACTTCCATGTCTCCTTTACCCAGGGTATACCATTTGTTAATATATATCCCCATTCTCTCTCTCTCTCTCTCTCTCTCTCTCTGTTTCTGTCTCTTTCTCTTTCTTTATCTCTATCTCTTTCTCTCTTTGTGCTACTCCCCCAGAAGGTACCCATTGGCCCTCACCTTCCCTACTTCTCTTCAAGAAGCTAGGTTTCTGGGAAGCAAAATGCAGAGATCTGAAGACCACCTCAGTACTTCACCCTGTCATGATACCTTCTGCTGCCTTCTGGGAGAGGGGGAGGGAAAAACACAAGAACGAAAGCAAATCAGTCTCTCACTAGGTCATTCTACCTCGATTCTAACCTGTCTCTCCTCAGCTGGACTCTTAGCTCTGGGTCTCCTCTTTTGGAGTTCCAGAAAGGTGCTCGTGGACCGTCTGTCCAAGAGCCCCTACCTCCACTCACTTCTCAAAGGGGAAGGTGTCCACCCCCACTCCCACCCTCTCCTTGCCTCAGTCCTGGCAGGGAGCACAGAGGGCCACCCCCGGGGAGATGGGGGTGAGTGGGGGCAGGTGCTGGGATTAGAGCTGAGGGGACTGACTGCCAAGGGGAAGGAGGGGTGTTCTGAGTCCATAGACACCTCCCACTGGAGACAGACTGGAAGAGACTTCATGATTCTAAAGATATAGAAGAGGCTTCCCACCAGGGCAATAACAGAAACTAGACTGTTTCTGCACATTCTTTGGCTATTTCATTCCTCGAGGGAAAAAGAGCCAAGTGTTTAAAAGGGGAAGGAAAACACCATCCACAGCAGGTCTGTTATTCCTTGGGGCCCAACATCCTGGCATCTTGGTTCTCCAAAGCCTTTCCTTCCTCATTCCCTGCCAGCCTGGGCGTGAACGCTGCCCCTGAGACACCCTTCGCTGTGCAGTGGGCCCCTCGAGCTGGGCTTCCAGGGTTCCCAGGGGGAGATGTAGGTGCCTCCCCATGGCTAGGGTGTAAGGGGCTATCCATCTAGCACCATGGCCAAGGGCCACACTATAGTGGGCAACCATCCTGTGAGTCCAGTTCCTGAAGGCCTGCCTTAGGGTGGAGGGTTGGGCAGGAAAGCCCTCTGGCCTGCGTCCCTGCCCCTGCTGCCTCTCTTGGGGTTCCCCCAGCTAGTGGCTAGGAGCCTAGCCCCTTCCACACATCCAACCCCTCACCCAGAGCCTGAGTCCACCTTCAGGTGGGTGGAGGAGGGTCTGGCCATTGGGGCTGGCACCGACTCAAACCCAGCCAGCTTTGGCTTCTGTGGTGAAAGCGGGTTTGTCTGGGCTGCTCCCCAGGCCCTTCTTGGAGCCGGGCCCAGAGGGCCACCTCGCCAAGACAAACTGTGGCTGTCGCATGGAATGTGGTCGAGTGGCTGCTCAGCAAGCCTGAACCCGGCAGGCCTGTCCGTGGTGCCCTCGCGGTTCTACAGTGTGGAGCCCTACAGGGTCCCCAGGGTCAGGTCAGGCCAGGCTGGGAGCAGGTAACAAGAGGCTGCCAGTTGTAAAGCAACTACACTCCAGTAAAAATTAATTAATTTTTTAAAAAAAAGGCTGCCAGGCATCGCTCTGTCCCTTTTTGAGTGAGGTGGGGCATCCCCTCTCTTGGTCTCATCTGAAAACCAAAAACTCATAATCAAGCCTCAAGGTTGACAGAATTCCTCCAAGCCCACTTCCTCAGGGGAGCAGCTCAGTAGCAGAAGGTGGGGGAGGAGGGTCTGCAGGGAGGCATTTGCGCCTGTGTGCGTACGTGTGGAGTCGGGGCTGCCAGAGCAGGAGAAAGAGAGGCAGCAAGGCCTCTTCTTCCCTCAACACTGCACCAGGAGGAGCGGCGACATTGACATTTAGACCCACAACTTATGCAGCACTTGCCGTAAGGGGATTCCCTGGAAGCAGAGCCTGAAATGGGGGCTGGGGTGCAAGTGGAAGTGCTCTCTAGAAGAAAAGGGCCGAGGGAGGCAGGACAGGGCTGCGGTGGGGATGCTAAGTAAGAATGTGGTGTCAGCGGAGCCTAACCTGATGCCATAGGGAGCCCTGGAGCATGAAGGGCATGACAGTTGGCAAGGAGATGGCTGTAATACCCCTGGGTGCATGGGCTTAGTTGCTCAGTGGTATGTGGGATCTTCCCAGACCAGGGCTTGAACCTGTGTCGCTTGCATTGGCAGTCGGATTCTTAACCACTACGCCACCAGGGAAGCCCCTCTGTAGGTTTTCTTTCTGCCCCACATACCCCAGATTTGGAACAGAAGAAGCTGGCAACTCAGAAATGCCAATGGGTGAAAAGAACAACAAAAGGCCCCAACAAAAACCTGCTGTCTCTCTAGTCAAGAGACCAAGAAAGGAGCAACCCGGTAAGACAGAAACTTTTAGACAAAAAAGTTTATACTCCAGCCAAATCCCCCAGAAGAGACTGTAGCCCCACCTACACTCACACCAGCAAAGGCCCAGTGGGGAGCCTAAACTTCCATCCTGTCCAGGCTGCAAGGAGGTACCCCAACACCCTGCCAGTGTGATGCCAGAGAAGACCAAGTAAAGGGCAGAGACTTTCATCCCCACTGGCTGGCGATGAGGCCTCCCCTGGGGCCTCACTCGTGTTTCACCATGTCAGTGAAAACCATGTGAAAAGCCTGCATTTCCACCCCACTCAGCAGTAACAAGGGGCTTCTCATTCTCCCTGCTGGGATGGTGTCACAAGAAACCTAATGGGTCAGGACTTTGACCGTGGCCCAGAGGTATCAAGGCTACCCCCAACCTGTGGTGTCAGTGGAGATCACACTTGGAGCCAGACCTCCCACCTCTGCCCATCGGTGAAAAGGAACACCACCCGCTGGGTGTCAACAGAGGTCAAGTGAGAAAATTAGACTTTCTACCTCTGCCTGGCAGCACCCCGCCTTGCCCTGGTAGACTGGTGTCAGAAAAAGCCAGTTAAAATATAAAATTTAGGGGCTTCCCTGGTGGCGCAGTGGTAGGGAATCCTCCTGCCAATGCAGGGGACACGGGTTCAAGCCCTGGCCCGGGAAGATCTCACATGCCGCAGAGCAACTAAGCCTGTGTGCCACAACTACTGAGCCTGCGCTCTGGAGCCTGCGAGCCACAACTACTGAAGCCTGTATGCCTAGAACCCATCCTCCACGACAAGAGAAGCCACCGCAATGAGAAGCCCTTGCACCGCAACAAAGAGTAGCCCCCACTCGCCACAACTAGAGGAAGCCCGCAAGCAGCAACGAAGACCCAACACAGCCAAAAAATAAATAAATAGAATAAATTTAAAAGAAAGAAATGTACTTATAATAAAAAAAGTGTTCCTTAAAAAAACATATGTATATATATATATTAGCAATGAACAACTGGAACATGACATTTTTGAAAATAGTAACTGTATTTTTTTGCTAGGGCTGCCACAGATCAGGTAGCTAAGAGGACAGAAATTTATTTTCTCACAGTTGTAGCTATGAAGTCCAAGATCAAGGTGTTTCAAGGTTTCATTTCTCCTGCCCCATCTCTCCTTGTTTCATTGATGGATGTCTTTCACTGTGTCCTCACATGGCCTTTTCTCTGGGCATACATGTCCCCGGTATCACTCCCTCTTTCTATAAGAACAAAAGTCACATTGGATTAGGGCCCACCCATCTGACTTCATTTAACCTCAATTACCTTTTTTTTTTTTTTTTTTTGCAGTGCGCGGGCCTCTCACTGTTGTGGCCTCTCCCGTTGCGGAGCCCAGGCTCTGGACGCGCAGTCTCAGTGGCCATGGCTCACGGGGCCAGCCGCTTCCGTGGCATGTGGGATCTTCCCGGACCGGGGCACGAACCCATGTCCCCTGCATTGGCAGGCGGACTCTCAACCACTGCGCCACCAGGGAAGCCCTCAACTACCTTTTTAAAGTCTCTATCTCCAAATATAGCAACATTCTGAGGTGTGTGTGGGAGCAGACTTCAACATATGAATTTGAGGGGGACAGAATTCGGTCCATACAGTACCATTTACAATAGCTCCAAAAAAATGAAATACTTGAATATATCTAACAAAACATATACAGGACCTGTATGCTAGAAACTACAAAATGCTAATGAAAGCAATCAAAGAAGAATTAATAAAAGGAAAAACATACCATATTTATAGATAGGAAGACATAGTATATTTAAGATATATATTCTCCCCCAAATTGAACAATAAATTTAATGTAATTCGAATTAAAATTCCAGCAGGACTTTTTGTAGATAGAGACAAGCTAAGTCTAAAATGTATATAGGGACTTCCCTCCTGGTCCAGTGGGTAAGGCTCCACGCTCCCAATGAAGCGGGCCCAGGTTCCATCCCTGGTCAGGGAACTAGATCCCACATGCTGCAAATAAGATCCAGCGCAGCCTAAATAAATAAATAAACATTTTAAAAATTTAAAAATAAAATGTATATAGAAAGGTAAAGAAACTAGAATAGCCAAAACAATTTTGAAAAAGAAAAACAGGGCTTCCCTGGGGGCGCAGTGGTTGGGAATCCGCCTGCCAATGCAGGGGACATGGGCTCGAGCCCTGGTCCAGGAGGATCCCACATGCCGCGGAGCAACTAGGCCCATGCGCCACAGCTACTGAGCCCGCATGCGACAACTACTGAAGCCCGCGCGCCTAGAGCCCATGCTCCGCAACAGGAGAAGCCACCACAGTGAGAAGCCCGTGCACCGCAAGGAAGAGTGGCCCCTGATCACCGCAACTAGAGAAAGCCCATGTGCAGCAACAAAGACCCAACACAGCCAAAAATAAATAAATAAAATAAATAAATTTAAAAAAGAAGAAAAACGAAACAAAGATGTAGGATTCACATTAACCAATTTTTTGTAGGTTTTTATTTTAACATCTTTTTTAATCTTTTGGCCACGCCACACGGCATGTGGAATCTTAGTTCCCCGACCAGGGATTGAACCCACGCCCCCTGCACTGGGGGCGTGGAGTCTTAACCACTGGACCACCAGGGAAGTCTCTGTAGGGTTTTTTTAATTTAGTTTTTTAATTGTGGTAAAATTTAGCATTGTAATCATTTTTAAGTGTACAATCAGTGACATCAAATACATTCACAATGTTGTAATGCTGGAAGTACAATCTATTTCTAGACCTTTTTCATCATCCCAAACAGAAACATGTACCCATTAAGTTATAACTCCCCATTCCCCTTACCCCAAATCCTTAGTAATCTCTACTCTTTTTTTTTCTTTAAAATTTCTTTAACTTTTATACAATTTTTAAAGGTTACTTTGCATTTACAGTTATTACAAAATATTGGCCGATTTCCCCATGTGGTACAGTACACCCTTGAGCCTATCTTACACCCAATAGTTTGTACCTCTCACTCGCCAACCTCTATAATGCCCCTCCCCCTCCCAATGGTAACCACTAGTTTGTTCTCTGTATCTCTGAGTCTGCTTCTTTTATGCCATATTCACTAGTTTGTTATATTTTTTAGATTCCACATATAAGTGATATCATACAGTATTTATCTTTCTCTGACTTATTTCACTTAGCATAATGCCCTCCAAGTCCAACTATGTTGCTGCAAATGGCAAAATTTTGTTCTTTTTTATGGCTGAATAGTATTCCATTGTATATATACATACCACACCTTTATCCATTCACTTAATTTGGTTTCATGTCTTGGCAAATGTAAATGCTGCTGCTATGAACATTGGGGTGCATGTGTCTTTTCAAATTAGTGTTTTTATTTTTTTCAGATGTATACTCAAGAGTGGAAATGCTGGGTCATATGGTAGTTCTATTTTCAGTTTTTTGAGAAACCTCTATAATGTTTTCCACAGTGGCTGCACCAACTTACATTCCCACCAGCAATGTACAAGGGTTCCCTTTTCTCCACATCCTCACCAACATTAGCTATTTATGTTCTTTTTAATGATAGCCATTCTGACAGGCATGAGGTGATATCTCATTGTGGTTTTGATTTGTATTTCCCTGATGATTAGCAATGGTGAGCGTCTTTTCATGTGCCTGTTGGCCATCTGCATTTCCTCTTTGGAAAAATATCTATTCAGTTCTTCTGCCCATTTTTTAATCGGGTGGTTTGTTTTTTTGATATTGAGTTGTATGAAGTAACCTCTATTCTACTTTCTGTCTCTATGAATTTGCCTATTCCAATACCTCATATAAGAATTATATGGAAACATATAATATTTGTCCTTTTGTGTCTGGCTTATTCCACTTAACATAATGTTTTTTTGCTAACAAGTTTTATCTTTAATGGCACATATCAGAATTTCATTCCTTTTCATGGCTGAGTAATATTCTATTGTGTGTATACTACATTTTGTTTATTCATTCATTTTTTGATGGACACTTGGATTTTGTCTACCTTTTGGCTATTGTGAATAATGCTGCTCTGAACATTGGTGTACACATATCTGTTTGAGTTCCTGCTTTAAATTATTTTTGGATATATACCTAGAAGTGGAATTACTGGGCCATTTGGCAATTCTGGTTTTTTAAAAAAATATTTTATTCCTTTATTAAAATAAATTTATTTATTTTATTTATTTATTTTTGGCTGTGTTGGGTTTTCGTTGTTGTGCGCGGGCTTTCCTCTAGGTGTGGAGAGCGGGGACTACTCTTCATTGCTGTGCACAGTCTTCTCATTGCAGTGGCTTCTCTTGCTGTGGAGCACAGGCTCTAGGCATGCAGACTTCAGTAGTTGTGGCTCGTGGGCTCCAGAGCACAGGCTCAGTAGTTGTGGCCCACGGGCTTAGTTGCTCCACAGCATGTGGTATCTTCCCGGACCAGGGCTTGACCCCGTTTCCCCTGCATTGGCAGGCAGATTCTTAACCACTGCACCACCAGGGAAGCCCTATGTTTAACTTTTTGAGGAACCACTAAACTCTTTTCCACAGCAGCTGTAATATTTTACATTCCCACTAGCAATACACAAGTGTTCCAATTTCTCCACATCATTGCCAAAAGTTGTTATTTTCCATTTTATTGCTAATAGCCATCTTAATGTGTGTGAAGTGCTATCTTATTGTGGTTTTGATTTTCGTTTCCCTAATGACTAATGATGCTGAGCATCTTTTCATGTACTTATTGGCCATTTGTATATCTTCTTTGAAGAAATGTATTCAAGTCCTTTGCCCATTTTTGAATTAGTTTGTTTTGTTGTTGAGTTGTAGGGGTTCTTTATGTATTCTGGATATTTAAACTTCTGTAAATATTTTCTCCCATTCTGTGTGTTATATTTTCAGTCTTTTGCAGTGTTCTTTGATGCACACAAGTTTTTAACTTTTTTTTTTTTTTCAGTAAGCGGGCCTCTCACTGTTGTGGCCTCTCCCGTTGCGGAGCACAGGCTCCAGACGCACAGGCTCAGCAGCCATGGCTCACGGGCCCAGCCACTCCGCAGCATGCGGGATCTTCCCGGACCGGGGCACGAACCCATGTTCCCTGCATCGGCAGGCGGACTCTCAACCACTGCGCCACCAGGGAAGCCCCAAGTTTTTAACTTTTATGAAGTCTAATTTATCTACTTTTTTCTCTTGTTGCCTGTGCTTTTGATGTCATATCCAAGAAATCATTGACATACCGAATGTCATGAAGATTTCCCCTTTTTCTTCTAGGAGTTTTATAGTTTTAACTCTTAAGTTTAGATTTTTGATACATTTTGAGTTAATTTTTGTATATGACATAAGGTAAGAGTCCAACATCATTCTTCTGCATGTGCATACTACCCAATTGTCAAATGTATCATAAAACTACAGTAGTCAAGACAGTGTGGTATTGGTGAAGGAATAGATGCATACCAATGCAATGGACTAAAAATTCCAGAAGTAGACCCATATCTATATGGTCAACAGATTTTTAACAAAGGTATAAAGGCATTTCAATGGAGAAAGAACAGTCTTTTCACCAAAAGGTGCTGTAAAAAAACTGGACCTCCATATGCAAAAAACAAACAAACAGGGACTTCCCTGGTGGCGCAGTAGTTAAGAATCTGCCTGCCAGTGCAGGGAACATGGGTTCAATCCCTGGTCTGGGAAGATTCCACATGCCTCAGAACAACTAAGCCCATGCGCCATGACTACTGAGCCTGCTCTCTAGAGCTCTCGAGTCACAACTACTGAAGACTGCACACTCTAGGGCCCGTGTGCCACAACTACTGAGCCTGTGTGCTGGAACCACTGAAGCCCACGCACTGCAATGAAGACCCAACACAGCCAAAAATTTAAAAAGATAAAAAACAAACAAAAACAAAAAACACCTCAATTTACATCTCACATATATAAAAATTAACTCAAAGGGATCATAAACCTAAATGTAATATGTAAAACTATAAAACTCTCAGAAGAAAATATAGGAAAAATATCTTCATGATTTTTGGTAGTCAAAGAATTCTCAGATAGCACACAAAAGTACCACCTATAAAAGAAAAAATTGATAAACTAAACTTTTTAAAATTTAAAACTTCTCTGCAAAGAACACTAGCAAGAGAATTAAAAGATAAGCAAGAGATCAGAGAAAATATTCGCAAGTCACTTATCAGACAAAGGACTTATATCCAACTCTCAAAACTCAAAAATAAGAAAACAACCCAAATTTTTAAATGGACAAAAGATCTCTTTTTTGTCCCTTGTACATGATGAGTCGCTTCTCTCTTGCCACTTTCAAGATTCTCTCTTTGTCTTTGGTTTTTGACAGTTTGATAATATGTCTAGATGTAGAGCTTTTTAGGTTAATCCTGCTGAGAATTCACTGAGCTAAAACAAAGATGTAAGAACAGAAATATGATCAGTGGTTGCCTAGGGTTGGGATGGGAGGAGAGTCTGAATACAAGAGATGGCACAAGTGAATTCTTTTTTTTTTTTTTTTTTGCCGTACGCGGGCCTCTCACTGTTGTGGCCTCTCCCGGTGCAGAGCACAGGCTCTGGATGCGCAGGCTCAGCGGCCATGGCTCACGGGCTCAGCCGCCCCACGGCATGTGGGACCTTCCCGGACCGTGGCACGAACCCGTGTCCCCTGCATCGGCAGGCGGACTCTCAACCACTGCACCACCAGGGAAGCCCACAAGTGAATTCTTTATGTCTGTGTCTAAGGTGGTGGTTACAAGAATCTTTGTGCATGACTCATTGAAATGTACATCCCAAAAGTCAATTTTATTATATGCAAATTTTTAATAAATGAAAATGGATACTTTTTTTAAGCACATAAAATGTTCACACAAAGTTTAACATATAGTTTTAAGTGAACACCAAAGGATTCTCATCAGGTAAAGAAAAAAAATGTTACTAGCATTTCAGAAGCCTCCCCACCCCCTGCCATGTTCTCCTCCTTGACTGTTGCTCCACTGATCCTCCCAGAATCAATCACTATCCTAACTTTTGTCATAATCATATCCTTGCTTTTATTATTTTATGCAATCCATAAACAATATAATTTTCCTTCTGTGCTTTGCTTATTTCACTCAAAATTGTTTTTGTGAGTCATCCATGTTGTGTATAGTGGTTGTTTGTTTTCATCCTGTATAAAATTCCATTGTATAAATGTACCATATTTTACTCTCCAGTCTACTCTTGATGGATTTTGGGGTTGATTCCAATTTGAGTCTATTGTAAGTAAAGCTGCTATATGCATTCATGTATCTTTTTGTACATGTACTAGAGTTTCCCTATAGTATATATTGTATACCCAGGAATAGGGGCATGTGTGCCTTCAGTTTTACTAGATTATGCTGAGTGTTCTTCATCTTGTCATATATGTCAAACATAATGCAAAGACAAACACCTCTAATGACACATGGTACAGACACAAATAAGGGTTTATTGGAGGGAACTTCTCGGCAAAGAGCTGGGATCATGCATATAATGCCTCAAAGTCCCATTATCCAAAAGATGGCTTGCTAGGCCAGGAAGGGCTGATCTCACTGTTAAAAGAGCAGGAGAGGGGCCCCATTTTCATGCCACTTTGCATATTTATGAAGAAAGTAGAAGGAAACTTGGAATCCCTTGACAACTATGTAACAGAGGGAGTTTTCTGGCCAGGGAAATGTCTTACTAGAAATGGGCGAAATCCAGAGCTTGAGTTCACATGTCATTTCAGTTATGCTGAACTAGCTGTTTCTAGGGTACCTAAGAGAGAAGGGAAAGATTCACTGGAAACTTCCAGCAGACAAGGCTGGCTGTGTTCAGTTATATCATTATATAATGTCCCTTTCTGTCTCTGGTAATTTTCTTTGCCCTGAAGTCAACCTTATCTGATATTAAGATAGCCACTCCTGCTTTCCTTTAATTAATGTTTGCATGATACATCTTTTTTTATCCTTTTACTTTCAAGGTGCCTGTATCTTTACACTTGGAGTTTGTTGTAATTACAGTTGAGTCATGTCTTCTAATTTACTGTGCCAATAAGCTGTGCACTTATGTGTACTTTTAATTATATATATTAAACTTCGATGAATAATTTTTTTTTTTTTTTGGAAAAAGTTATGCTGTACAAGAAGCATTGGAGGTAGGGAGAAAAGGAGCAGGGAGATGGGAGATGGGGTACTAAATCCCTCATGGTGATCTGAGATTGAAAATGAGAGACAGGCAGAGACAGAGACAATACAACAGCCCAGCACTAGGCAAAGCTTACATAATAGGCTACATGGATGTCTTTGTGCCATAGTTTGCCTGTTAGTATTTGCCACATTCCTGCCCTTGCAAGCTCTCCGCTGAATTGCAGGGGGCTTAAGGTACCTGGAAACTACATTTTGTGGACTTCTTTGCAAACTAGGTTACAGTTAGATTTTGCCAGTGGACTTCATAGGTTGGAGATTAGAAAGTGGAAGGAAGGGAGAAATCTTTCTGACTCCAGCCACAGCAGGCAACCACAAGTGATCACAGCTGGCTACTGGTGGCCACAGGTGATTGTGGGCTCCAGCACCAGCACCAACATCAGGCTTATAAACACCAGACCAGGATTTCTCTCTTGGCGCAGTGGTTAAGAATCCACCTGCCAATGCAGGGGACATGGGTTTGAGCCCTGGTCCAGGAAGATCCCGCATGCCGCGGAGCAACTAAGCCTGCGTGCCACAACTACTGAAGCCTGCACACCTAGAGCCTGTGCTCCACAACAAGAGAAGCCACTGCACTGCGAAGCCCGTGCACCTCAAGAGTAGCCCCCACTCGCCACAACTAGAGAAAGCTCGCGCACAGCAACAAAGACCCAACACAGCCAAAAAATACTAACAAAAAACCCAAACCAAGGGTGTTATTAGCTTCCTGATTTCTAAGTAAAACTCCCTTCTCCTTTTTTCTCATCCAGCTCTTCCAACATCTTTTTTTTTTTTTAAGACTGCATTTCCTTGCTTTATTTGCATATACAGACTGGATTTTTTTTTTTTTTTTTTTTTTTTTTGCGGTACGCAGGCCTCTCACTGTTGTGGCCTCTCGCATTGCGGAGCACAGGCTCTGGACGTGCAGGCTCAGCGGCCATGGCTCATGGGCCCAGCTGCTCAGCGGCATGTAGGATCTTCCCGGACCGGGGCACGAACCCGTTTCCCCTGCATCAGCAGGCAGACTCTCAACCACTGCGCCACCAGGGAAGCCCTGGACTTTTTTTAAGTTTCCCTAAAGGAATGTGTCTTGCTTATTACTGACATTTGGTATGTTTCATTCATTGGAATATTTCTTTTTTTTTAAATTTATTTATTTTTGGCTGTGTTGGGTCTTCGTTGTTGCATGCGGGCTTTCTCTAGTTGTGTCCTCGGGCTTCTCATTGTGGTGGCTTCTCTTGTTGTGGAGCACGGGCTCCAGGAGTGCAGGCTTCAGTAGTTGTGGTGCATGGGCTCAGTAGCTGTGGCTTGCGGGCCGTAGAGCGCAGGCTCAGTAGTTGTAGCGCCCGGGCCTAGCTGCTCTGCAGCATGTGGGATCTTCCCGGACCAGGGCTCAAACCCGTGTCCCATGCATTGGCAGGTGGACTCTCAACTGCTGCACCACCAGGGAAGCCCTCTTCCGACACCTTTATACCCAATGTCCAGCATTAAATTCCCCTCTTCTTGAAATACCTAGAGTGGGTTATTTTCCTGGCAAGATACTGACCGACACCTAACTTCCCCTTCAGTCTGAAAGAAATGAGTAGAATGCTGTCATTTACCAACACTCTCCAAAATGGCTGGTGAAGCAAACCCAAATGCTCTCAGCTGTTCTATCTCTGGTTTTCTCCTTGGAGCTGTCCCTGTCCGTGCCCCGACACTATACCCGCCTCCCACCTAAACTTCGAGAACCGTCACCTCTATTGCATCCTGACTGACCCACAGCACTGTATTTCACTCCCATGTGTACACCTCCCCGGTCTCTGCTCCCACAGCATCCAGCCTCCACCTTGGCACGCTTGTCCCCTCTCTTGACTGGGAGCCTCAGGAGGTTGATGGGCACTGTTTACCCTTGACTCCTTGCATGCTTGGCACTGAGCAGGTGCTTACAGAATGTTTCACAGCACCAAGTGGTGTCTGCCGCAGAAGTTGATGGGTTGAAGAGTTGCTCTGCCAAGCCCTGGTTCAGGAAGAACACAGGTGGGATCCTCTTCCCACACTATTTTTCCTGAAGTCAACTGATGAGTATGCAAGTGTGTGCAGAATAGGATCGGGGAAGCTGAGGCCTGGCCCAGGTGGAGGACCTGGGACATAGAGACCACAGGAAGATTGGCTTAGGTGTCAAATAGCTTTAATGAGCCTGAGCATCTTTCCCCCTACTTTGTCCCTCCCTCCCAACTCTCCGTGCCCCCTCCTTCAGTTCTGAACAGGTCCAGCCTGCCCAAGGCTCTGGGGCTCTTCAGCTAGAGGTGTTAATTCTGTCCCCTCAGCCGCTCTAGCCGCCTCCGAAGGTCCGGGGGCACCTTGGCCCCAGCTGCCAGCAGCTCTCGAAGTCTCTGTTTGGGAGTCTTGGTGAGGTGGAAATTGCAGGGCACAGGGCCCTCTTCAAAGGTGACCCGGCAGTTCCGAGTCGCTGCGTGGTAGCCCTCAGCACTGGCAGTCACCACATAGTCCCCTGGGGTCAGCAGGCGCCAATAATCCCCGCCCCATGCTGGGAGGAGTGAAAAACAAGATCAGGGTCCGGTGGTCCTCAGCTTCTGACCCGGCTAAAGCCTCCCACACCTCCCCCCATCCCCTCCCCCACACACCCACCCGTTGTTACATCATGGTTAATCCCATCCACGGCAATGACGGCATCAGCAATCCCAACCTCCGTGTCCTTGTCCTTCACAACTCCGGCAATGCCCATACGCACCTGTGTGGGAAAAGGTTATCAAAACCCCTTTCCTTCTGTGTGAAAATGTGGCCTCCAGTTCATTTTCTGGCTCTGTTCCCCACAAATTTGATAGAGGTGGTGCGTCTACTCTGTTCCTACGTGACAATCCTCTGGTGAAAATATCTCCTGATTGACAAACTGCATCTGGATTGGGAGAACTATAAATGCCTGGCAGGAGGGCCTATCTATGGGCTTTCCCGAGTTGCGTGACTCTTGTTATTGGTCTTATGTTTTAGAACTCTTGGAAACTATACTTTCGGAGTCATTCCAAGGTACATGAGTTCTGTGAAAAGTGAAGTGTCTATGCCAGGGCATTTCCTGCAGCTGCAAAATCGGACTCTTTTCTGAGAACAGCTCTGGGTCAGCTCTATGGACAATTGCCTGGACTGCTGTCAGGTCTATCCCCACCCGCTAACAATGTCTTACACCACCCCGCTGGCAAACTGTGATTCCTGTCCTGTATCCCTCCAAGTCAATATGATGCTGAGCGAGTGTGACCCATGGCACCCGTGAGTCAGAATGCTCAGCCTGACCTTAGGCTCAGCTCCTATTGGGAGCTGCATCAACATGGAGAAGAGACCAGTCAGGAGTGACTCGGGCAGGCTGGGCACAGAGGGGATTCAGGTCCGACCTGTTCCAGGTAGGTGAGAAGGGCATCTTTGTTGTTCTCCCACTCCTGGGGCAGCTCGTTCTCGTGAGGGAACTTGTCACAGGACAGCTCCACAGTGACCTCAAAGCAGTTGGTGTGTAGGTAGCTGAAGTCATTCATGCCTAGGGGTACCGCAGACACTGGAGCCTAAAGGGGCGGGATGGGAGCCCTGCCCTCCTGGTGCCCTCCTCTGGGAGACACTTCCTGGTGACAGTTGACACCACTGGTTATGTGAGAGCAGACTGTCTTATTGGGCAGAGTTATGGGGACGGAGCTAACCCCACCCTTGGGCACATACTTCCAGGAACTGTGTGCCAGTCAGCCCCGTTGATGATGTTGCCATACAAGGAGAAGTCCTGGTAGTGGCAGGGTCGGCGATCTGGGTCCTGCATTGCCCAATTAGTGCCAGCATAGACAGTGCTGAGCCAGCGAAACACTGCCTCATCTGGGGTGGGCGTGAGTTCACGGGCAGCCCACGGAGTCCGAGTCATGTCGAAGGGGTAGGACACCACGAGCTCACCCCCGTGGAGGTTGGCACTTAGCACAAAAGGGATCCGCTCCATCCACTTGATCACTGCCCGCGTTTCAGGAGCCACCTGGACAAGGGCAGGTCAGGGGGGTGGGAGACAGAGACAAAGGCCCCTAGGGTGGCCCTCCACCACTGCCCCCAGAATACTCACAGTGGCATTGGGCAGGGTGTAGTAAGTAGGCAGTGGCAGGTGATGGTTGGGGACAGTGTCAGGCACCAGCCCATCATCCTCTGCTTCCCACAGTGGTGTGTTGAGGTCAGCAAAATTATGGTTAAGGTCAATGCCCTGATGGTTCCAGCGGCCCTCTGCCCAGCCCACCAGCTCCGAGCCCTGCCAGGGAAGAGGTTTGTTCAAGCCAAGCAGGCTCCGGGCACCACGACAGAAGGAGCAGGCTGGCCCTCGGGCCAAGTGGCCTACCCGGTGGAAGGCAGTCTCATAGCCGTCAGGGTTCATGGAGGGCAGCAGGTGAATGCGCGTCTCGGTGAGCAGCCGGGTCACCCGCGGGTCCCCTCTCAGGAACTCACGGCACAGGAACTGCATTAGGAGCAGGAGCAACTCCCGCCCCAGGGCCTCATTCCCATGCATGCCGGCCACGTAGCGCACCTCAGGCTCTCCTGGGAGCACACAGGTGCTTGCAACTGGCTCGTGCCCCTGCCCCTCCCCGCCGCTGTGCCCACCTCTCCCACCCCACCTGCCAGTACCCAGCTCATGCTCCCCAGGCTGGTCCGACATTTCCATCACATACAGCTTCAGGCCCTGGTGGCTCCTCCCGATGCTGTAGACGCGGGTGATGTTGGGGCATTGCTCGTTTACCTGCTTCATCAGCTGGGGGGCGGAGTGCACCTCCCATGGTGCGGGCATGGGAGGATCAGACCCAGGGGTCAGACACATGTGGCCACGGAAGGACTTCAAAAGCTTGTGGTGGCCCATACAGATGGGGACACCACGGCACAGTACAGGAGTGGGCAGCAGCAGACCAGAAGGAAGGGTCAGAATAAGGGAGGTGCCATAACAAGGGAAATTGGGGCAGTTTAGGGGTCAACAGGAGGGTGAGATGAGGGAGGACATGAGGGCAATCACAGCCAGTTATGCCCTGGTAGGCGGGGGACCTGAGATGGGCAGAAACTCCCTCCTGGGTCATAGGGGTTACCTTCCTCATGGCTTTATAATCATGATGCCGGAAGTCCAGTGTGTCGGAGGATCCCAGCACAGGGACCTCAGGGAATAGACCATTAGGATCTGGTAGAGGATGAGTTCCCAATAAAGGGGGAGTTCCCAGTGGAGGGTGCGCCCCGCCCATCCAACCCTTGTCTTACAGCCCACCTGAGACCGGGCAGGCCAGGATCTCTGCCCGGAGACAGGATGCACCTCCCTGGAGCCAGGTCTGGGGCAGCAGGCGAATGAAACGGGCCACCTGTGGCTCAGGCAGGAGGTTCAACACTGGTGTCTCTGGGTCCGAATTGGCAGGAAATACCTGGGGGCATCAAGTCCTTTGTAAGGGTGGCTTGAACCCCAGCAGCCTGGCAGAGGGCCCAGGGAAGGAGCTCAGGTCGCTGAGCTCACTGAAAAATCCACCCCCGTAGGCTCAGCTGGAGACTTGCCCACTGTGTCAAACACAGACCGCTGCCCACAGCCTTTGCCAGCAGGCAGCCCTAGGCGGCCACGCTTTCCATTTTGGTCACAGCTCATTAGACCAATATGGCCACGTGACTCAGGAGCAGCCAATCCTGGAGCTGGCTAGGACCCCACACTGTAGCCTGGGGTAAAAAGGGGTCATTGAGATGGGGAAGCCAGAGGTATGAGGAGGTGAGAAGTGATGCAAGGACCAGGGGTCCATCACCAGAAAGGGTGTTCCAGCAGGAGGCTGTGGCATGGAGGAAGTATTTGGGGAGGATACAGGCATGATCCAAGGCTGTCTGCTGGGTGCCACCCATCCTGACAACAACCCCCTTTCTCCTGGGATACCCAAGTGGACACCTGTTCCTTGTCCTCGGAGGAGCCCCAGCCCAGCCCAGCACCCTACAGTGGGCCAGGAGCCCAACTCCCAGCATAGAGGGCCCCAGCCACCATGGGACCTCTCACCGCGTCCATCCCACTGCTGCGATTCTTACTCCCCCACCAGGCAAGACTGTCATTGCTGAACTGGACCTTGTATGATGTGACCCAGTCATACCTGGCAGGAAAGATGGGTAGAGATCATGGGTGGCTCCCAGGACTCCCACCCCAGTCCTCCTGAGTCTGCCCATGACTTCCCTGGTCTGGAGATATCCTGCCTCACCTCCAGATGGAGTTCCTGCCCTGTGTGATAATGCCTGAGAAGCGGGTGGGGTGCCTAGCATCCACCTGAAGCCATGGCTCGGCATCCTGCTGCTCGGCACACCAGGCCCCATCAAAAAGATCACCATCCTCCAGGCCTGACTGTGGGAACAGGACATAGTAATCAGAACCAGGTAGGCAGTATGGGGTAAGCCTTAACCGAAGGTGGGAGGGGCAAGTAAGGAGGTCCTAGGGGTTGCCTTGCTAACCTGGATGTTGAGCCGTCCTCGGTGTGGTCCAAGACCAAAGGACTGGCTGCTAGATGCATCGAGCTGGTTATCTGAAACTCGCAGGGACTCCAGGCCCAAAGGGGGACAGTCTGGGACAGGGACAAAGCAGTAAATTGGGACCAGAGAAAGAGTGGTCAGGGCACGTAGGAAGCTGAGCCTAAGCTTGCCAGTGTGTTGGACAGGCTCGGGGCATGTCTGTGCCCAGGAGACCAAGAGCTACATTAGTTTGTGCCCCAGAGACTGCAAGTCTGGGCAGGGCCCCTGGAACGGTGGTACCTGGTTCTTGCTTCTCGGGGAGGTCAAGGGTCCTTGCAGGGCTGGTGGTCACTGAAGCCCTGGCAGTCGCCGGGGGTCTGGGGGGAGTTAGCTTCTTTCGCTTCTTCATGATGATCTTTTTCTTCTTGATGACTCGAATCCGGACATGCTGTTCTGAGGTCCCTGGGGACCAAGGAGGCCGAGCACCAGGGAGGGAAAGGATGACACGAAACCCCAGATGGAGAGGTCTGCCAGCCCAGGAAAGCCTGCAAGTCCACAACAGGCCCCACCACACATCTCCAAGAACCTTGGCATGGACTTAAAGGCCCGCAGGCTGACCCCCAACCTACCTCTCCAGCCACTTCCTTGATTCCTTCTCCCCTCTGACGGCTTGGCCCTCACCAATAGAAAGCTACACTGCCACTAGGAACTATCTGCTTACTCCAAAGAGCTGAATTTGGTTCTTTAACTCCTTCTTGGCCCGGCTGTCCCCTTCCCTGTCATCCACCACCTTTGATTTTATTGCCTAATTCCCATTCTTCCTTTGCATCTCAGCCCAGATACACTTCAAGGAGCCTTCCTTAGCTCCAGACTCGGTCTCATGCCCCAAAGCCTCTGTACCACCTCCATCATTATGTCTGCCGTCTGAGCTGAGATGTCCTGTCCTCAAATCCATGTCTTCCCGGGTGCTCAGGCTTTCCAGAGCTGGACCCCTGCCCTGCCTGCCCTTCAGTACAAAGCATTCATTGCACAGGGCAGGTGCCACTAGTTCCCCACCCAGCCTAGCTCCACAGATGCCCCTAGCGCATGCTGTACATTTTTGTGTTAGGTGCCCGGTGCCTTTGCACAGACTGTTTCCTTCTTGGCTGCCCTCCTCTTCAGCTCTTCCTAATTCAGAGATACCTTCAGGACCAGTTCCACTTGCCTCTCCCAAGAAGCCCTCCTAGGCTGCCAATCCCCTTGCTTTCCTCCTCTCTTACTCCCGCATCCGAAAAGGTGGGAAGTCAGGCGGCCTTCCCCGTCCCTTCCCCAGGCAGCGCCGCGCTCCTCCTGTCAGAGCGCTCTTCCCTTCCTCGGTTCTTTCCTTCCAGCGCCTGCCCTCAAGCTCTTCCTCACAGTCTTGCTCTGCACCCTCCTCCTTTGTCTGCACCTCTTTCTCCCCTCCTCCTGGCTCTGGCCTCAGTTTCCTCATCTGTGAAAAGGGAAAGTCTGGGGCTGGAAGAGGCAGTATCCCACTGGCTCCTGTCCCAGGGCTGTTGAGTTGGTTTGGCAGGGAACTGGGGCTGCTGACTCAGCAGCCATTGTACTGGGCAGGGAGTGTGTGCGCGTGGGGAAGGGTCGCCACACAGGCGCTGGGCACGGAGTGTGGCGTGTGTGGGGTGTGTGTGCGCGTGCTGGGGAGGGGTCGCCACACGGGAGGCGGAGGAGTGGGACAACCGGCCCGCGGAAGAAGCGGGCCGTGGGTCGGGAGCTCACCGTTCTTGTTCCCTGCGGACAGCTCTGCCCGGCTGCTACGCGGGGCCGGGGTCGAGACCGGGGCCTCGGGGGTCGCGGGCGACGCCAGGCCCAGCACCGAGGCGCCGGACGCCCCCAGATTCACCCCGACGGCAGGCGCGAAAGTGGCCAAGGCGAGCAGGAGACCCCACATGGCGGGGTCCAAAGCGAGTACACGCGCTGGGCCCGCGATGGCCGGTGGGTTCGCCTCTTCCTGCTGGGGCTCGGGAGCCCCCCGCCCCTTCCTGCCGCCGCCGCACGCCCCCTGCGGCCTTCGACACGCCCACAGCCCGCTAGTTGGCCTCGGACCCAGGAGCCGAGGGGTGGGCAGCTGAGGGGAGAGGAAGGAAGGGGCGGGGAGGGGCCAGGGCTGCAGCCCAGGGTCTCCGCACCCGCCGACCCTCCCCCTCCCTCTCTGCCCCGCGCCCCAACCCCCCGCACCTAACTCACCCGCCTCTCTCGGCAAAGACCCTGCACCCTGGATTCCACGCGATCCTGTGCGCCCGTCCCACAGTGGGCACTTACTGTGTACCATGCCCCGTGCCAGGCGCTTTACCCGTGGCCTCTCAGACAAATCTCATCTTACAAACTGGTAAACTGAGGCTCAGGGCGGCTAATTGACTTAGCCTAGGTAGTGAAGCCGAGAACTCTGGGGAGGAAACTACAACCCGAGAGGGAAATCTATCCAGTCAGAATCCCCTGCCAGGACGGGTGGGACGGAAAGAAGGGTGAGAGGAAACTGAGGCGGCGGCTGGGGTACGGGGTGGGGGAGGGCTGGCTCTCCAGGAATCCTTCTGAAGGACACCCAAGGGGCCCAGCTAGAGGCGGTGCTTCCCACCCCACCCCCCCACCACGGCGCCCCGCCTCTCCTCTCTCTTCCTTTCCCCAGCCTCCCGTCCTTCGCTCACCCGGCTGCCACGTTCCGGAGTTACATAATCCGAGGAGAGGCATCCGAGCCTATGCCCAGCGGGCTGGGGCAGGGGGTGGAGGGCGAGGCTGATGCATGTCCTGCCCTCCCCCGCCTCACTCTCCTCTGGGAGCCGGCAGCCCTGGGTCTGTGTCTTCGGGACCACCACCGACCCCGGGATTCCAGAGCGCAGGACCCTCCCCATCCCCCTCCGAGGTCCCCTTTGGCTCCCCCACGCCAGGGTCGCCTCCCCAGAAGGAAGGCATTCGTTCACTGTGCGCCTCTGGCCGGTGCTTTGCCCTTGCAAGGATCCCGCCAGGGAGACACTGCCATCCCCAAGTAAGAAGAGATGCCCAGAGGTGGCCGGGAATCCTCCGGAGTGCGCGGGACCCCTGAGCAAATGTTTTCTGCTAGGTCACTACCCATGTGAACAATTTGAATTACCCTAAATCAGCGTGTCAGCACCAATCTCGTCGGATCTCTCAAAAGGAGATCCTGGAACTGAGACCCACCCCCAGTAAGAACGATCTCATAGACTCGAGTCCCGGAGCTCCTCAAGGCATTTGGTCCACCCCATGCGCTCTGGGTAGAGAACCCCCGAAAGGGAGTAACTGGGACAGGGCCCCCGCGGGTTCTGCTCCCGCCTTAGAGCGCCCTGCCTGGACACCACTGCCGGGTCCCAGTCACCAGAGGAGGATCTAGAAAAATTCAAGGAAGGCGTGCCGAAGCGGAGGGTCCCCGAAGCGCCGGGCCGAGTCAGCGGCAGAAAGACGGTACTGCGGCCCCAGGCTTCGCAGAGGTGGGAGGCAGGGAGAGGCTCTGTGGAGCTAGAAGCGGGTCTGTACAAGTCCTGAGGACTGCTCCATCTCCCGCCAAAACCCAGTCTGCCCACTTCCCTGTCCCCACCCTCATCCAAGTTTCACAGAGTGGTGCGAGAGGGTCGGGGCAGAACCTGGCTAGGACAGGTCAGCCCCCTGAGACTCCCACCTCCTCCAAGCCCTTCCCTACACCGCAGCCAAATTGTCCTAGTGGGTTCACCTTCCAGGCTATTCCTGAAAATGTTCTTCCCCACCCACACCTTTCCCACCTCATCTCCCTGTGTTCTCCTCCTGGCTCATATCTCTCCAGCCACACAGGCATTCTAGCTGTTCCTCCAATGCACCAGCCCCATCCAGCCTCAGGGCCTTTGCACTGGTTCACCAAGTTTGCATCCTATCACTCAGATGGCCTTTCAATGCTACTTACTTCCCTGGCCATTCCTACAAAAGTAAACTCCAGCCTCCACACATACTATATCCTCTCACTCTTGTTTTGTTATTGATTCAAGGTACTCAACCCTCTCTGAATATATCTTGTGTTATTTATTATGTGTTCTTTGCCTGGGTCCCCACTCCCACCCAGCAGAAGGTAAGCAACCCCACAAGAGCCTTTTGCACCCAAATGTTCACAGCTGTACCTCAGGGCCTAGAACAGTGCTTGGTCTCTAGTTAGTGCTCAAAAAGTATGTGTATAATATGTTCAAGGTTAGAGGGAACCCAGCAGGGCTGGAGGGAAGCTGGCCTCCTCAACAGTGCCAGGTTTTACAGGAGAGGAGTTGGCCAGCAATGAACTGGGAGACCTGCCCCCAAAGAGACTGGTGGGACGGGGCATGCTGGCCATCTCCCACCGATCTCCCACCTTCTCATGCCCCTTCTAACTTGCTCATCCCTTCTGTTCTCCCTGCTCAGCTGCTGCCTTTGACCCTTGCCATTTGGTTGCCTAGAGCTGCAAAGGCATCAAGTCCGGAAGCAGGGTCTAGAGGTGGCGGCTTCCAGGGTGCAGGTACTTGCACAGCCAGATCTCTAGCCCTGGGAGCCAGGTGGAGGCTTTTTCGTGGCCTCCCGAGAGCAAGGATATGTTGCAAATCACAACTGAGCAAGACTGAGCTGGACTGGGTGGAGATACCTGCCCCAAAGGGATTTTGGCTTAAGGGATGGTCTGGGACTCTCCTGGCTGCTCCCCAGTGTGGTCGGGTGGCTGGAGGTGGAGATGATAGATGACTTTGGTGCCACACAGGCTTAATGTCACATCCCACTTCTGCTGTTCATTTTGTTTGCGTATCCTTGGACGGTAATTTTACCTCTCCGAGCCTCTGTTTTCTCATCTGTAAAATGGGAACAATAATATCTTCCTCTTTGGGTTGCTGTGAAGTGAGATAATATGTGGTTCCTGGGGGACACTACCAGATGAATTAAAGGTAGGGAAACAGCTTAACACAGTCCTCTTGCTCCCACATACGTAGATGGAATAAAACATTATCAAGAGAAGAGAGGAGGCTATGCGTCTAGCTGTAAATTGAGAAGTAGGCAAATCTGCTGCCTCTCTGTGCCTCCTAATCTCCTGTCCCTGGTACTCACTCCCCACTAAGTGCTCTCCGTATGATGCAGGTGAGCTTTGATGGGGACTCCTGTGGCACCTAGAGGCATCTCCCCACGTGCCCATCTCCCCTCACCACTACCTCCTCCAGCTATCTCTCTTTTGTACATCAATGTCTTCTAGAGCCTTACTCCTCAAAGTGTGGCCGAGGACCAACAGCATCAGCATCCCCTGGGAGCTTGTTAGAAATGTAGAATCCCTGCCGAGACCTACTATATCAGAATCTGCATTTTAAAAAGATCCCCAGAGGATTTAACTCCAGCAGATTCAGGTGGGCTGAGAAGCACCAGATGGAGGTTTAGAGCAACTCCACCTAAAATGCATGAGACTCACAGCTTTCTGAGTTTGACGGTGTTTGATGCTGTTACTGGAAATTTTATCTCAAGCCGTAAGAGGACATCCACGTAACATTAGGAAATTGGTATTTCATTAATCCTGGGAGGGTATATTCCTGATCTCCACCAAAGGACCCTATATTGATTTGCTTGTTTTAAACGAAATCATTTTAATCGAAATACTACAGAATATAATTTTTAAGACCTTTTAAAAATAGTTATTTATTTGTTTGTTTGTTTATTTATTTAGGCTGCACCAGGTCTTAGTTGAGGCACGCAGGATCTTCAGTTGCGGCATGCAAACTTCTTAGTTGCAGCATGCGGAGTCTTAGTTGTGGCATGCATGCAGGATCTAGTTCCCCAACCAGGGATCGAACCTGGGACCCCTGCATTGGGAGTGTGGAGTCTTACTCACTGGACCACCAGGGAAGTCCATGCAGAATATAATTTTAAAGGTAAATCACATATAGGTCTGTAACAGAAGATTCTTTTCTATGCTTCTCTATTCTCAAGTCAACCACTTTTAGTTCTGTTTGTTATCCCTTCTTGTATTTACCTTTATGCTTCTATTGCTATTTCTTGGATTTTTATGTTTAGATGTTATCTGTAGATTTCCTGCTATGGAATTAAGGATTTAGCTTTCCTACCACCCCTCCCCCCAACATACACCAAAATACACATACACGTTTCCTCCTGCCATCCTCCCAAAAGAACTAAATCACTGGAGTCAATATTCAGTGCTCATATTATGACCATGTAAAGATTATTGTTCAACTTTTTTTTGTTCCCTGGAGTTAGCAATTACTTTGTTTTATCATTTGCTTGGTTTTCAAGGCACTAGTTGCTAATTCAATCCCAAAGGTTCCAACAGAACTAAACATTTTGCATATGTCTAAAAACAGCAGATAGGGACTTCCCTGGTGGCGCAGTGGTTAAGAATCCACCTGCCAATGCAGGGGACGCGGGTTCGAGCCCTGGTCTAGGAGGATCCCACATGCTGCAGAGTAGCTGAGCCCGCGTGCCACAACTACTGAAGCCCGCGTGCCTAGAGCCCATGCTCTGCAACAGGAGAAGCCACTGCAATGAGAAGCCCTCATACAGCAACGAAGACCCAATGTAGCCAAAAATAAATAAATTAAAAAACAAACAAACAGGGCTTCCCTGGTGGCGCAGTGGTTGAGAGTCCGCCTGCCGATGCAGGGGACACGGGTTCGTGCCCCGGTCCGGGAAGATCCCACATGCCGCGGAGCGGCTGGGCCCGTGAGCCATGGCCGCTGAGCCTGCGCGTCCGGAGCCTGTGCTCCACAATGGGAGAGGCCACAACAATGAGAGGCCCTCGTACCGCAAAACAAACAAACAAACAAAAACAGCAGATAATCAGTTTCATTTTCTTCTGGAGACATCCCTTCTGGAGCATCTATCTTTTTATTCCAGGCTGGGTTGCTTGCTTTCTTTACCTGGAAACACAGCTGACGTCCCAGGTCTTTCTCATCACCACTCTCCTGTGTTTAGCCTCACTTCTTTCTTAGTTTAGTTCCTTATTTTTCTGAAGCACATGCTCCAGTAGCTTCCTAAGAAAGAGTGTATGCAAGGTCAAGTTTTTGAAACCTTGTTTGGCTTAAAATGTCTTTATTCTATCCTCATACTTGATAATCGTTTAGACAGATATGTTACTAGGTTGTAAATCATTTTCTCTCAGAATTTTGTGGGCATTGCTTTATTGCTCTGGGAAGACTCAGAAAAAGGCAATCAATGAATGGTCCCAAGGGCTGGTGGCCTTGGCTCTATGGCTGTTGAGCTCATCACCACCAAGGATGTCAAGGTCACCAGGCTTGAATCTTTGAACAGAATCCCCTGGAGGCAGATATGCAGCCGGACCCTTGCTCTGTCTCCTCCTCTTCTAGGGCCTGTATGGTCACTGTCCCCCTACCCCTTCCTCCATCAGTTTTCCTTCGAAGTATGATATGTGAACAAGGATTAAGTTCTCTCAGTTATGACCCATTTCCACTCTTGCCTCTCAAGTCACTAAACTGAACCTCTGTAGCCATTTACAGATTATTAGTGGAGATAGGTTTCTTTTCCAGGTGACCAATCCCTTCATACATGTTCATTTTCCTTAATTTCATTCTTGGAGGGTAACCTTAACCTCCAATTTTGGGGTTACTATTTGTAGCCCTCTTACAGTCACATTCTCTGTGCCATTTCTGGAATGCCAGTATCCAGAACACCTCCCACAAACAGCAATGCTTCAAACAACTAAACAGCCCCTTCCTACCCCACCCCCATTTAGTAGGTCATGTGGGAGCCCTGCCCCAGAAAGCCTCTGGTTGCTTCCTGGCAGAGTCTATCTCTGCATTCCAGGACTGCAGTTCTGAAAAATCCCCCACAAGAGCCCACAGGCCTCACCCTACTTTCAGGGGAGAGAGCTGGGGACAGACAGATTCAGTGACTTGCCCCTGGACACCCAGCCCCGGGAACCCTCGAGACAAAGCAGCCCTTCCTCTCGTGGTAAGCTGCCCAGGTGGTGATGGGGTTATAATGCCTTCCTGGCAACCCAAATCCCCACCCGAGGGCCCTAGGGCGGAGAATTAGCAAAGACAAGAGGATTAGTCTTAGCTCACAAAAGTCAGACCTCCCTTTGGCTAAACTCTGCCTAAGCCACCCGCTACTTATGAGGCCAGAGCCAGCATTAGCCTGCTCCTTACCCCAGGTCCCCACCTGGCAGTAGGTCACAATGCTCCAGCCGCCCAACCCACCAGAATGGCTGACTGAAGTGGGAGGGGGTGAGGAGGGTTTGGTGGGTGGGTGCGTGGGGAGGGGGAGATTTCTCAGGAGCCCAGCTCCCCACTGCCCGAGCTCACCCTTGAGTGTCTGCCAGGGCCCCACCCCCTCCCATGGTCCTCCCCACCATACTCCTTCCCAGCCCTGGTCCTTCCTGTAACCTCCACCTCCCTCCATGACCCGCCTCTGCTTACCCAGGCCCGAAGCCCTTGCTTATCCTGTCCCAGTCCCTTCCAGGGGCATGGGTGCTGGGGAGGGATCGGTAGCCCAGTGGGTCCATGTGTGTCCCCCTGGGGCCCTAGCCAGGCCCAGGTCCTGGACAGTGTCCTAGGGCTAGGGGCACTGGGGCTGACAATTCAGGCAGTCTTTTCCACAGCTGGCCCAGCCTCTCCGCTGCTGCTACTGGTCAGCTTCCTGGCCTTCGACCTGCTCCACCGGTAAGTAGACAGCAGCCTGGCAGGTTGGACAGGTGAGCAAGGGGTCAACCTCCCAAAGCCCAGCTGCCACCCTTTCTCTCCACAAGCCTGCAGGTCCCAGCTGGCCACAGCACACACATCTCACAGGGGGCCAGAGTCAGGGGGCCGGCAAGGGTCCAGGGCAGCAGGAGGCTCCACTCCTGCCCACGGTGGCAGTCACAGGACGACTCGCCTCCAGGAGGCTCTGCTGCTGCTGCTCGTGGGCCTGGGGCTACTCCTGGGAGCCAGCATGCCCTTGGCCCTGCTTGCCCTGGCTTTCTGCCTCTATCCTTGGGCCTGAATGCCCTTCGGAAATACACTGACCATGCTGCTTCCTCAGGCCTCCTTTCCTCCACCCTGGTCTGGGAAGGTGGGAGGATACTCCTTTATCCCCCAGCCTGCACCTACCTTGGGGGACCTCTGAGGTCTCCCCACAATGTGGACAGTAGATACCTAGGTCTGAGTCCGAGGGCATCAGTAATAAGTGAGATAAGGGACAGGGAGCCCAGTGCAGGGAATGGGAGCCACCTCAGAACCTCTAGGTTAGGGGTCGCTATTCTGGCCTCCACTGTGGTTCTAGAGAAGGAGGGTCCAGAGAGAAAGAACTACAAGAGAGTGGAGTGCGACTGGATATCGGCCAGCAGGGAAGGGAGGGATCCAGAGAGGTCTTTCCACAAGAAAACATGAGAAGCTACATCTGTGGGCTCACCAGGCTCCCCTGCCAGCCCAGAGGGTCCATGAAAGAGGCTCAGGTAAGCCTCACATCCTGCAGTGTTTCCTCTCTTGGCTGGATCCCCCCCAGCCCAGGTCACAATGGGGCTCCTTTGGGACGGGTGGGGGCAGTGAGAGTGGGGGCTCAACTCTGGCTGGACGCTGCAGGAAGCAACATGACCTAGGTGGCTCTGCCCAGAGGTAAGACCCATGCCCCAGCTCAAAGCCCCACCACACCCATGCTGGTACCCTCCTGACCCCTGCGCTCTCACCCACCCTGAGGTGCCAGGCATCTCCAGGGCTGCTCCTGCAGCTGGCGTGGCCCTCTCCCCAGGTGCACCAGCGGTGATGCAGCAGCCGCGAGCGGAGACACATGCCATCGGGGCTGGTGAGGGGCCACAGCGTGCAGTGCCCTGGTCGGCCTGGGTCACACGGGAGGGCTGGGTGCGCTGGTGCGTGTGCCATGTGCCCCCGAGCTGGACCCAGTGGTGGACCACATCAGGCTGGCGACAACCGCTGCAGCATGTGCTGTGGGGTCTAGAGGGGTTCCTCTACCTGCTGCTGGTGCTGATGCTGTGCCACACGCTCTTCACCACTGGCTCCCACCTGCTGAGCTCCTCGTGGCCCGTGGCAGCTGCAGCATGGCTCCATCTGCTGCCGGCTGTCCTGCTGCTGGTGCTCAGTGACCTCCCTACCCTGCTTTTCATGGCCTCCTTCCTGCTGCTTTTCTCCACACTGCTGAGCCTCGTGGGCCTCCTCACCTCCACGTCTCACCCAAGCCATGCTCAGGACTTGGACCAATAGAAGGGCAACCCCATCCTGCTGCTTGTGTCTGTTGAGCCCTGGCCTAGGGCCTGAAGCCCAGGGGAGAGGGAGGGCAGTTGGGACCAGGGCCTTCCTGCCTCAGCAGGCCCCAGACCTTCAGTCCCTAGTTGGGACTGGTCAGGGCATGCATGATGTTGTTGGAACTGGCAGGGTAGACTGGCCTGACCTCTGGGCACCTCCCTCAAGCTGATGCTGCAGGTACTTGGGGTGGGGGGGCAGGGACTTTGAGAAGAGACGTTAGGGCAGAAGGCTTAGCCAGGGGCAGAGCTTGACCAAGCCATCAAGAGCTCCCACATGCATGTGGTGACACCACTGGGGCCCCCTTAGCAGCTGGCAGCATCTTTTTCTTGCAGCTGCTCAACTGCCTCAGCTTCAGACTCATAGAGAACTACTTGGGTACCTCTGTATTTGCCATTCCCCCCACCAACCTCCTCTTTCCACTTCCCCAGGCTCTAGAAAGCGCCCACTGACAGAAACTTAGCTGGGAGAGGGCTAGCCAGAAGCCTCATGGGACCTCAGCCAACTCACCTTCCAGACCTGTCTGCCCAAGCATTCCCCACTCCCTAGACTTCCTACCTCCTGCCTCAGTCCACATCCCCACCTCTGGGAAATGGGCCAGCCATTGTAGTGAGGTTCCCAGAGAGCACTTACTCTTTAAGACTCCTGAGGTCTGCTACGGAAAAACAAACAAGAAGTCCCATTTCACTCACCTATGCAATGTGTGGCCTTGGCCAATTAGTTTTTTTGAGCCTTGGTATTAAGTGGGTCCTGTCATGGAGCTGTTGTGAGTCAAAAGCAATAATATCTATTCTTTTCTTTTTCCCTCTTTTTTTTTTTTTTTTGCGGTACGCGGGCCTCTCACTACTGTTGCCTCTCCCGTTGCGGAGCACAGGCTCCAGACGCGCAGGCTCAGCAGCCATGGCTCATGGGCCCAGCCGCCCCGCAGCATGTGGGATCTTCCGAGACCGGGGCACGAACCCGTGTCCCCTGCATCGGCAGGCGGACTCTCAACCACTGCGCCACCAGGGAAGCCCCCTAAAAGCAATAATATCTATGTGTGAAGTACTTTGAAAAGACCAGAAAACTGTACGATACTGTATTGAACTCTAAAGAGCAGAAAGCTTCTCTAGGCCTTCAGAGTAATGTTCTGTCATGGATACAACTGGGGCCCTACCATGGTAAACAGAGGATGGACGAATGGAAACAAAATGTAAAAGGTTGTATGCCATGAAATCTCAAAATATGCAGGTGTTGAACTCTTCTGACTGTGAAATGCTTGGGGCTGGGGCTTGGTGCCAGAAGATGTCTTGTACAGCTATGTGAGTGGGGAAAGCATGGCCCACGGGTTTCTAAAACCAACCCAACAAGCTGCTTACAGCACCAGGAGGGCCTTGGAAGGTGGCATCCCTTGATGCCCAGGATGCTGGCTGTTCACACATCAGCTAACCCTCCAAATAAAACAGTGAGTGATCAGTTACTACAGGCAAGACATTTGATAGAGAAGACCCACCACCTGACCCCCACCCCACTCCAGACCTCCACCTAATCCCTGACCCTCCCCAATCTAGTCTTGACCCCAGTATATACATAACCCTAAAATCCCTGCTCCTAAATCCCTCAACCAAAAGGCCCCTCTCCTGCCAGCTAAATACTCAAGCCCTGGGGACCAGCCCCTAGAACCGGGGTTCATTTTTTGCTAAAGCCCACTCGCTGTGGAGTTTCATAACTCTGCATGCCACTGGTCAACATCAGCACCTGAAACCCCAGACACAGTCCTCCTTTTTTCCTTTCAGTTCTCCCTGAAATATGACCTGGTAGCAAGGGCAAGGCAGGACATGGAGGCGGCATAGCTTCATGGTTAGCATGGGCTCTGGTGTATTAGCTGAAGCTGGGTTTGAATCCCAGCATTGTCACTTTCTAGCTCCATGGCTTTGGTAAAAATTGCTAAGCCTTCTTGAACTTCATTTTCCTCTTGGTTAAAACAAAGACAAGAACACCTGTCTTGGGGCCCCTGTGGGGCACTTGGTATGTGAGGCAAAGTTTCTGGACTGACTCCTCACACCACAAACTGTAGCTATGCTGTTACCATCCCATTTTAGAGATGAGAAGTCAGGCACAGGATAGCTACTTGCCAATGGCAAGGCCAGGCTGTTTGAGTCCTAGTCCAGCCTAACAGGCTACTAAAGGGAAAGCAATGGAGGAAATATAACCTAACTGAAGACCCCAGGGCTTCTCAATGCCTGTTCTTTAAGCTCCTGTCAGAGATGAAGCCAGGATGCCAATCTTGGGCCCGTCATTGACTTGGCTGTGCATTGCTAGCCAGGGACATCACTCTGGAGCCTTGGGGCCAGTCTGATTGAGAGAGGAGGTTTTGGCCCAGACCAGACACACCGGGGGGCAGGATTTTGGCAGGAGCAAGGAGAAGGCCTTCTTCCCTTCCCCACATAAATATATATCTTCTACCCTCCTGCGTTGCTGGTGTGGGGTAGGGTGGCACAGCCAGACTGGAGAGCAGATAGGCAATACTTACCAAATTAGATCAACACATACCCTGTGACCCAGCAACCCAAAATGAATTCTCACAGAGGCCCATAATGGCCTTGCTCCTCAAAGTGTGGTCCCAGGGCTAGCAGTATAGGCATCACCTGTAAACTGGCTACAAATGTAGAGTCTCAGGCCTCGCCCCAGGCGTGATGAATCAGAACCTGCATTTTAACAAGACTCCCAAGGGATACCTTTGCACACTGTGAGAAGTGCTGCAGGTGAGGGGATATGTTGAGGGGATACGTCTGAGAATGATGATTGCACTCACTGGTGGTGGCAGGAGATGGAAAATGTGAAACATGGTGGATGAGCACTGTGGAGAGGAGGCAGCAGTTAGAAAGGGTGGAAGCTATACGGATTGATCTTGAAATCCTAGCGTTGAGTGAAAAGAAGCTGAACGAGAAATAATGCAATTTTTTCCACACAAACTTAAAATGCATGCCAACAAAACCAGACACTTTTTTCTTCTTCTTCTTCTTCTTTTTTTTTTTTTGATAAGAACAAAAAATAGAATGGAATGGCCAACTCTAGAGCCAGCCAAATGGGATGGAGTATACAGATAAAAGGAAATAAAGTGAGGGACCTTGCAGAGAGGAAAGAAAAACATAACTCCTGAAATTACTTTAAATGTAGACAAAGTCATCCATTTAGACTTAAAACGCTTAATAATGCAAGCCTGGGGAGAATGAACTTGCTGGAATGAAGTTCTAAGCCCTTCCGTTTGGGCCAAGAAGGGAAAGCTGTCCCACTGGCCTCAGTGACCTGGGAGGTTGGGTGAGTTTTCTTTGCCGGCCTTACCCCATCCAACCCCGCAGCTGGCTCAGATGGGGTGGGGTTCCAGTAACGCTTGTGGCCTGGCCAGAAAAATAATCAGATCAGGGGGAGCATAAAGAACCGCAGTGGTGGAGGTATCAGCCGCGAGGGGCCTTGCATGTGAGAAAGCAGAGAGAGGATCCACAGCGGCATACACGCACCCTGGGGGGCGCCTAGGAGCAGGAGTGCCCGGTAGGACTTTCCTCTTTCCCAAGGACCGGGGAGCAATGAGTAGGAGCGGCCAGGATGCGAGAGGGTCAGAGAGGGCAGTGTCAAGGGGGATCATAAGGCTGGGGGCTCCACTTGAGCTAGCGTTGTCAGTGGCCACCCTAGAGGGAAGAAGAGGGGTCCCTGGAAGCAGGCGGTGCGGCGCCCAGGGAACCGCTCAGGACCAGCTACGGGAAGCCGGGAGGGGGCGCTCTCACCCAGACGCTTCTGTGCCGGAGAAAGGGGGCGGCTCCGCCCTCGCTAGCGGGTGAGGGGAGCAGCTCTACTCGCCGAGAGTCCGTGGCCACAGAGGAGGAGGGGGCCGACTGGGTCCTTTGGGGAGGAGGAGGAGAAGACCTGCGCTGCGCGCAGGAGCGACCTCTAGGCTCACCTGCGCGGGAGAGGGGTCAGGGCGACGGCTGGAGAGCGCCGAGCTGGCGCGTTGACCGTGGAGGCACAGTTGGGTGGGCATGGGCCTGACGTTGGGAAGGAAATGGGCACCCACACAGGGAAAGTGCTAGCCACCCCCGTAAATCAACACCTCCCCCCACCTCCACCCCACCCCCGGAATCGCAGCCCCTTGACTCGGTGCATGGCTTGCTCCCCTGGCGGAGACCTCCAGCTCTGGCTACGAAGAGTCGGGCTTGGCTGGGTGTGGGAAGGAAACGAGGAGGGGGAGAGGTATCTCCCGGGCCGGGCCGGCAGTGGCGGAGAAGGTAGATCCTGGGGCTAGGAAGGAGCATCTCCGGCCCACTGGCGGCTTCATTGACTCCTCAAAATCTCCTTAACCCAAAACTCTAGCCCGAGTTCCCGAGCCTGAAACCCAGAGGCATCGAGGGCAGAGCTCATGAGAATCCCGGAGAAGGAAGGGCCCAACCTAGACGGCTTCACTGTCTCCGACTGCTGTCCCAACCCTAGTCTATTATTCCATTCTTCCGGGGGTAAAGACCTGTCTTTTGTGAGGTTCTATCAGGATCTGGATGCAACCAACTTTGGACAAGTTATTTTCTGCTGAGCAAACATTTCTATTACCTTTCAAATATTTTCCATCTTCAAAATAAAAGAACTTAGGAGCTGTAGCTTTTATCATATTTTCTGGCCTGTGTCTTCAAATGTCTAAAACCAAAAAAATTTTTTAATTGATATGTGATACTGTATACTTGCAAAATATTTGTAACATATATGAAAGTTGTGAAGCCCTCTAAACCCAAGGATACCACATCCATCTAAAAGCCAGATGTTATGAGGATAGGTCCTCTTCCTTTGTGTTCATCTTCTGACTATACAAGCTGGAATTCCCAGACAATGGTATATGGAATTGCTGTTCACAGGTAACTTTGACTTGATCCTGATTTTAAAAGAACTGCTTTTAAGTTTCCACCATTAAGAATTACTGCGGAGTTTTGATAGTTAATCTTTATCCAGTCAAGGAAATTCCTTTCTACTCCTAGTTTGCTAGCAGTTTTGATCATGAGTGGATGTCGAATGTTAAAAAAATTTTTTTTTCTTCATCTACTACAAGGACTACTTATTCTGCTTTATTCTGTTTATATGGTGAATCAAATTTTTAGGTGTCTTTTAATGTTAAACCACTCCTGGATATTCTTTTTTTTCTTTGGCCAAACTGCACGGCTTGTGGGATCTCAGTTCCTGACCAGGGATTGAACCAGGCCATGGCAGTGAATCCTAACCAGTAGGCCACCAGGGAACTCCACTGGTTCCCTTTTAATTGACATATAATTCATACATTTTATATATGAATAAAATGCACAAATATCGAGGGTATGGCTCAATTAAAAAAAATTTTTTTTTTTGCCCTCACTGCACAGCATGCAGGCCGACCTGGGATCGAACCCATACCCCCCGCATTGGAAGGGCAGAGTCTTAATCACTGGACTGCCAGGGAGGTCTCTGGCTCAATAAACTTTTACACATTTGTGTGTCTTTGTGTGTATCCATGTAACTACCAGCCAGATAGAACTTTTCCATCATCCCAGGTAGTTCCATAATGCCCTTTCCCAATCAATACCTCCCCCAAAAGGTAACCACAATTCTGATTTCTATCGCCATAGATTAGCCTATTCTTGAAATCATGCAGAATAAAATCATATAAAATGTACTCTAGTTTCTGGCTTCTTTCAACATTACATCTGTGAGATTTATCCGTGTCGTTGCATCTGTCAGCATTTTGTTCTCCTTTATTACTGTCCCATTGTATGGGACGAATATTTACCCACTGTTTTTTTTTTTTTAATGTATTTATTTTTGGCTGCATTGGGTCCTCGTTGCTGCACGCAGGCTTTCTCTAGTTGCGGCAAGCAGGGTCTACTCTTCATTGCAGTGTGCGGGCTTCTCATTGCAGTGGCTTCCCCCGCTGTGGAGCACAGGCTCAAGGCACGCGGGCTCAACAGTTGTGGCTCACAGGCCCCAGAGCGCAGGCTCAGCAGCTGTGGCGCATGGGCCTAGTTGCTCCATGGCATGTGGGATCCTCCCAGACCAGGGCTCGAACCCGTGTCCCCTGCATTGGCAGGCGGATTCCTAACCACTGCGCCAACAGGGAGGCCCCCACTCTCCTGTTGATGGACCTTTGGCTTGTTTCCAAGTTTTGGCTACCATGAAAAAAACTTCTATGAATATTCTTGCACAGGTCTTTTCGTAGATGTCTAGATGTACTCATTTCTCTTGAAGTGAAATTGCTGAATCACAGAGTACATAAATGTTCAACTTTAGTAAATGCTGCCCAAGAATTTCCAAACTGATTTGTACCGTGCAGTGGTTCCAGTGAGTTTTTCAGCCTATCCACCTAATTCATCGTTTGGAGTTTCTGCTCTTTCCTGGTCATCAGATATGGTATTTACATTTCTGTTTCTCATTTTTACTTTTGCTTGGGTGATTTCTGAGAGGAGGAGGGTTCTAATCAGTCTCCCACATGGGCTCGGGAGCTTTTTGTTTAGTTCCAACCACTTAACGAGTGTCTACCATGTGCCAAGAAATTGTGCAAGGTATGTGTCTTGTATCTCCAGGAGCAGATGAATGTTGAACATACACACGAATGTGTGAGACTGGTATAGGTGAGATCTAGCCAGATTCCAAACTGCATATAAAATATTGACAATTTCAACTCAGCCCTTGATATTTCCCAATCCCAAAGAGCTGCTGACAACAGAGAACCCCTCCAGGGTCTTTGTTAAGTACACGTGTGTTCTGGTGAGGGTGTAAACAAGTGTGTGAGACAGTAGGAAGGATGCATTCAATGATTCTAAACAGTGTGGGTTAAAAGGTCCAAGGTCGCAGAGAGCCCAGAGGCAGCCTCCCCAACTTTTAAGATCATGGCTGGGAGACCTACTCCCTTACACAAAAAGATGCTCCTCTGTTCTTCCATGCCTTTATTGGTGACAGCAATGGACAACAACAATGCCAGGCATAGCAAGATACCCTGGCCCAGCACCTGGGGTGGCAAGCAGGCACTGCAGGGCCACTGGCACATTCAGCCCCAGCATAAGATCCACTCTACCCAGGCCACGTCCCCGAATGGGCAGGAGGCCATCTGTCCAGTTTGTATGGATGGATCAGCCTGTCTGAGTGTCTGGGACGCTGCCTGCAGGGTGCCCCTGTCCTTGGCACGTGGTAGGGGCTGGTGTGAATACAGCGTGGCATCCCCCGGTGGACGGTCAGGCCCCGGTGCTGACCATGGGGGATAGGGCTGGGGACTGGAGGAGGCAGGGGGCCAGGCACAAAGTTCACTCCGGGGCTACATCCTACAAGAGAACCAGCCATTATCAGAGTGGGCTTCTGGCCAGGGTGAGCCCAGCTCTGCCTTCAGGCAGTTCTGGTCCTCCAGGGTGAGTTTCTCTGGGCTTCAATTTCCCCATTTGCAAAATGGCCATACTACTTCCCCTACTTCCAAGTCAGGAAATTGTGACAATCAATGAGCTAATTAATGAGTCTACAGATGCTGCTCCAGACTCAGCAGTGACTGAACCCAAGCCTGGGGGGCACAAGGGCTACCCAACTCCTCTCAGCCCACCTGGACAAAGAAGGCTAGGATGGGGGAGGTTCAAGGGGATGCTGGAAAAGGTGTGCTGGGAGGTTGTAGAGGCACCTACCTAAGTGGGGTGGCATCGAGCAGTCTTCTGTTGGATTAAAATTGAAGAATTCATGGGGTGGGAAGGGCTGGCCTGGGAAAAAAGGGGGATCCTGGGGCAGGGGTGGAAACAGAGGAGGTGGGGAGGGCTGAGGAAGAGGGTAGGGAAAATGCATGGGAAGGGGTAAGGGAGAGGGTGGGGGCAAGGCCAGCTGCTCCCCGAAGTCTGGGGGCTGCCCCTGGCTCCCCTGGAAGAGATGATCCGGCTCTGGCCAGTCCTCAATCCACGGGTCTAGGAATGGGATGGTTGTTTTAGGTAGGCCTGGGGAGCCAGGCCGCCCTGAACTCTGGCTGTCCACACTTCTAAACCTCTACTCCCTCCTCTTGGAGAACACAGCACCCTCTACTTCCTACCCAGGTTTCCTCATCCCCTCTCATTTCAGGCCAAGCCCAAGCTGCGCTCTTTCTTCCCTGCCTGTCTCAATAGTCAGTGGACTTGCCTCTGTTCTGACCTCATGCTCCCCTCCAGTCTCCTCCCTCTGTTGCCCAGCTCCTGTATCTTTAGCTTCTTCCTCTCCCAGCTCCTCGCCACAGACCAATAAATAAGCTTAGTAAACCTTCTCTCTTAAAAACAAAGATCCTGTTGCTTCCTTCTCCCAGTAGGCCCTTGTTCCTTTCATATTTCCTCCCACCAAGAGTATTTTGCCCAGGTGCCATTCTCTCATCAACTGCTCACTTCCTCTTTCAACCCTACTCTACGCCTTCAACACTTATCCTACGAAACATAACCACTTCCTTGCTTCCTGACAAGTCACGTGGCCAAGAGCCTCTGTCCTCCCTGAGAGTGACTCTACCCTTGTCTCCTTTTGTTTCCTCCACCAGCCCCTCTTCCCTTCCAACTCCAAAACATGGCTATTGTTTTGCTCTTTCCGTCGCTGTTCACATTCATGCCCTCAGCTGCCACCTCCCTGCTGGGCACCACTGACTCCAAATCTACTCAACATCTTCATAGTACCTCAAAGAGATCTGCCCTAACCAAACTCACCAACTCATCCTCCCACCCAACTCTTCCCTTTGACGTTCCTATTTCTGTGGCTCCAAACTGGATTCCTAAGACCTGAGCCACGACAAACTAGCCTTACAACCTTTAGAGCAACCCTTCCTTTGTTGGGCATCAGTTCTCCAACTGATTTAGATGAGATTTAGTTCTCACCTAAAAAAACAAAGAAATTGGACCATTATATAATCAAGGTCCTAATTCACTTCCCTGATGCTCCAACTCCAGGCTAAAAGTGACATTCTTGACCTCTCTGTGCCCTCACATCCTTTAATGCTACTACTGCCTTCTAACGTGACTCGTGTCTCCAATTCAATAAACACTATCCTGTAGGTAGTATGTACACAGCAACTGTCCTAGACAAGTGGCTTAAAGGGATGAGTTGTCAACAAGTGAGGCAGGAACCTTAGCCTTGGAGGACACGATCCAGGGCAGAAGCAGACATGGAACAAGCACCCACAACGTTCCCTTTATCAGCAGGCAGGAACTGAAGGGGCCAGCCAAGGGGCTTCGCTGTGTCCGCCACACTGCCTGGATTACCTTTCCTGTTTCTGCCTTTCCGCCCCCCACATCTACTCCTATCTAAAAGTATTCCCATTCCTTTCCCGTTTATCTGTAGCATAAGGGTCTCTGACATGCTGCCTTATGTGCTCAATGCTCACTCACATACACATAGGTGACCACGTGGCTAGACCATATAGAAACCCAGGGGAAGGAAGGAGCACTCAGGGTCCACAACGGTCCTTCAAGGGGCCTCTACTCCCCTTGAGGATCTCTGTCCTGTTGTTTATGAGCCCTATGCTCTGAGGGCCCTCTTTGCATCACTACCGTCCCCACTTGTGGTAGGGCTCACCATGGGGATAGTCACGCTTCGGCAGCTCCACACCCCAGGCATCAGCCACGTGGGTCAGAAGCAAGTGTGAGAGGTGGCGGTGGGCATGCTGGTCCCAGTGGACACCGTCCCGGTGACGGTGCTGTACTGCATGCCGGAAATGAAAGTGGAGGTCCAAGACATCGAAGCAGTGGTCCCCAGCCAGTGTAGCGCTGTAGAAGTTCCCTTCAACCACATCCCGCCGCAGAGAGCCCACCAGGGGCTGGAGCTGAGTGACAAAGTGCAGCATCTAAGAGCCACAGAATGAAGCAGGTTTGGGAGGGAGGGTCCTCTATCTACCAGTCAGCTGCCCCGTCCTCTATCCTAAGGGGCTCTGGTCACTTGCCTCGGGCAGAAGGAAACCCCCAGTGACACGCTCTCCTAGGGGCATTGCCATGTTCCACACCAGCAGGCAGGAGTCTGGCAACACCTGGTCCATGCGCATGAACACCCGCTCCAGGTTCTCTCGGTAGCTCTCCATCGAGCAGCGGCCATACCTGTTGGGTAGCACAAAGGGTGGGCAAGAGCACAGGGGTGGGTGGCCTCTGAGCCATACCTCCACCCCAGGTTTCCCTCTCCCCCCGCCCCAACCTGGAGAGATCCCAGAGGCAGGAGTTGATGATCACCAGGTCCGGGGCAGGCCCATATGTCAGCTCCTCCAGGACTCCCTCGAGGTACTCGGAGTAAACGCGGGTGAGGAAGTAGAAGCGTACAAGGTGGTGGCCAGAACCCGAGCAGAACTGGCGGACCTCCCGGTACTGTGTCCCGTTGTGCAGCTCACCCAGCTGACCCCCAGCCACCAGCTGGTCCTGTTCAAAGCTCAGCTCCCCCTGCCCACCCCCCCACCCAGCTGGTCAGACCCATGCCAGGGAGGAGGACCCTACCAGGCCAGAGTCTGTGCCCACCCACCACTGGCATGGCCACCAAGCTTCCCTCACCTTGGCTTTCAGCTGGGCGGCTGTGAGCAGTGAGTCTTTCTGGAGCAGAAGCACCAGGTCTTTGTACACAGCCCGCTGGACTGCAGGGAGACAGAGATCCTGCGGCTGAGGCAGGCCGCACTCCACCCCAGCTCCTTCCAAATCCAGGCCTCCCATCTTCCCAGGGCTGGGGTTGCCCAACACCACCTTTGTGGAGTGTTGACTTAGAGACAGAAGAGAAGGTGAGGTTACAAAGTCCTGGCACTACCTCTGTTCCTTCTAGCTGTACATCACTCCTCAACTCAGCATATAGTGACCCAAGATCACCTGGCAGAAATAAGTCAGCCAAGTCACCCAAGAGACAGACAGCACAATCCACCGCTTCCATGAGGGACATTGTGGGGGACTGTCAGGAAGAAAAATGCTGAGCAAGGATGGGGTGAAAAGCTTGACAAGCTACATCTGTCAGGACACCTGTGGAAGGCGATAGGGAAATAAAAAGAGAAAACCTACTGGACTGGAACAGACTAGGTATCTGACTAGTAGATCTGAGATGGAGACAGAGGGTCCAGATGCAGAAAACAGGCTGCAGGTGTGGGACCAGGAAGTGTGATTCTAGAAGGGCACTCACTTGAGTCCCCCAAGATGACCACGAACTTGTTGTGTAGCAGCTGCTGGACTTCAGAGGCCTGGATATGGACCATGGTGCTTCCCAGCGGGCGGCGCACTTCCTCGTTTTCCAGACAGAAGACCATGCCGCCGCCAACAACGACGGGCTGCAGGGAGAGGCCACTAAGCCGCCACTAAGCCGCGCGAGGGTGGGGACTCAGGACAGGTTGGCTCCAGGGTCCACACGGAATAAACGAGACAAGTGGCGGCCCCCTCCGGGCTGCTCTGGGCTACAGGGACCAGGTGGCGCCGGTCTCCATTACGCTTGGCACAGGAGGCAGGAGGTCGCCAGGCCCGCAGGGCTCCAGAACACCGAGGCGCTTCCCGCGCGGTGCAGCCCTGCGCCGCGCCACGTGCCGCCGTCGCCCCGCGCATGCGCGCGCGCGCCAATTACCGAGTCCCGGGGCGCCGCGCCGTTCACCCGCGACCCGGGCAGCCCCGCACACCGCGCGCCACTCCCGCAGCGGGCTCCGGGCCTGGCCTCATGTTCCCGCGCCCGAAGAGGCCGATCGCTTCAGCACAGCCTCTGCCCCACAGAGCCCGTGCGTCCCGGTTAGCGGTCGGTGCGCAGCCCGACGCCCAGCACTCTCCATGCGTGAGTCGCGGAGGCCCGACAGCGCCTGGGCCCTCCCCGCCCCGGGCTGCGACACTCACAACTCCCACTTCCGGTCACCCATGTCCTGCTCTGCCCGACCCCCCAACGCCCGAGAGGACAGGAAGGCAGCAGGGGTGGCCGCCGTGGGGAGCAGGAGCCAGGGCCGGGCCTACCCGGGCGTGGGAGGGGGCGCGGCGGCGGCCAAGCGTAGCCGCCCACAGCGGTGACGGCCGTGGCCGCGGCCTCGCCACGTGACCCGGACGGGCGGAAGCGGAAGTGCCTGCCTGGAGCCCGCGCTAGGTGCGTGTCCACTCGGCGCTGGCCGGCTGCCGCCTGCACCAGCCATGGACTGCTACACCGCGAACTGGAACCCGCTTGGGGACTCTGCCTTTTACCGGTGAGCCGCCCCGCCCTGTCTCCCACGGTCTGACTTATCCCGCTCGCCCTCCGGCTCGAGTCTCTGAGCGGAGCCGGAGGCGCGCGTCGCGGTCTCTACGGCGCTGGGGTCCGCCCCTCGCCGGCTCTCCCGCGGCGTCTACCACTTAACACGCAGCCACCTAGGGCCGGGCCTTCCCCTTCTCCGGAGAAGGAAACTGAGGCAGCCGTAGTGGTCACACAGGTAGCGGCACAGCCCAACTGAAGCCCAGGGCTGTCAGCCTCTGGAAGGATGCTCAGATCACGTTGAGGGTGGCCGCCCACGGGTGACAGTGAGTGCTCGGTCTCCTGCCGGGAAGTGCTGCTGAAGTCAGACCAGGGGTGCTCCTACGGGGGCCGGCTTGCACGGCGGGCGGGGTAACAGTGCTGACCAAGGCTGGGAGAAGGAGGCGAATCGCCACTAAATCCAGAGGCAGCGCGAGTGAGGATCCCCTGCTAGGGGCAGCCCTCTCATGGGAGTCGTGGAGTCCTAAACCACTAATCTTTCTAAAGTGTAGACTGATCACATCATTACCCTAATTAGGATTTTTTCAATGGCTTCCCTTCTTTGAAAAACAAAGTACAAACTCCTTCTCGTGTTATATCTATAAACCGGCCTTATTTGTCTCTTCAACTTCGACTTCAATTTCTTCTTCAACTCCTACCCAAATCTGTGTTCCAGTTGCACAGAACAGGATCCCAACACATCATGACGTTTCAGGGCTCCCTATGTTTGCACCAGCCTGCAGTTCCTTCTGTGAGCACTGCCATTTTCCTCTTTACTTCACTGGAGAATTCTTACTCATCCTTCAGGACTTAGTTTAAGGGTTCATTCTGAAACCTCCCCGATCTAATCCCAACAGACTTGACTTGCAGCTGACTTTCCTTTGGGTCTCACAAGACCCAGTGCTAAGGTCTGTTATGTATGGCACAGCAGGGCAATGTTTGTATAGGTTTCTTCTGCTAAACCAAATTTCTTGAGAGCTGAGAGCATTTCTTGCATCTCTTTATCTCCAGTGCATATTTAGAACAGTGCCTGCTATGTAGTGGTTGCCTAATAAAGTTAAAAAAATACTTTATTGGTTGCAACTAAAGATCACAAAGGCATCGCGTTGGGGTCTTACTTCAATAGAAGACAGCTGTTAATGCTAGTGAAACTATACACCATTGTTATTCACATGTTAAAACTTTTCAATGTAAAAATGTCAGCCCTTAACACTTCTGAGGTGGACAAATGCCTTGATGCAATTTTTAGAGATCTGTTGCATTTGTTGTTTATTTCTGATTCTTATACATGTGCCTGTACAATGTGAAAAAAATTGCAAAAATTTAGTTAAAAATCAGGGAAGTCGGTAGGAAATAACAGTGATTTAAACTTTTTGTGGAGAAGGGTTGTCAGTTGACATAGATAGCATGTAATTTGGTGTTTACGACACAGCATATACTTTTAAAAATATTAACTAGGGGCTTCCCTGGTGGCGCAGTGGTTAAGAATCTGCCTGCCAGTGCAGGGGACACGGGTTCGAGCCCTGGTCCAGGAAGATCCCACATGCTGCGGAGCAACTAGGCCCGTGCGCCACAACCACTGAAGCCTGCACGCCTGCAGCCCGTGCTCTGCAGTGGGAGAGGCCACTGCAATGAGAGGCCTGCGCACCGCAGTGAGGAGTGGCCCCCACTCACTGCAACTAGAGAAAAGCCCGCACGCAGCCACAAAGACCCAACGCGGCAATCAATCAATCAATAAAAAATTAATATGTATTACTTTTGAAAATATATGTTGCCTACACAGTCTTATTAAATAGAGTACTGAGAATGGTGACCTCATTGCCATAGAACTCCTGGTTATCATATGAAGTCTTAGTTTTGTTTATACACCAATAAAATTTTACTATCTTTTTTTTTTTTTTTTTTTTGCTGTATTGGGTCTTCATTGCTGTGCGCGGACTTTCTCTAGTTGCGGCGAGCGGGGGCTACTTTCATTGCGGTGCGTGGGCTTCTCGCTGCAGTGGCTTCTCGTTGTGGAGCACAGGCTCTAGGCACGCGGGCTTCAGTAGTTGTGGCTCGTGGGCTCTAGAGTGCAGGCTCAGTAGTTGTGGCACACAGGCTTAGTTGCTCCGCGGCATGTGGGATATTCCCGGACCAGGGCTCGAACCCACGTCTCCTGCATTGGCAGGCGGATTCTTAACCACTGGGCCACCAGGGAAGTCCCCCAATAAAGTTTTAAATGAGTGTAAATGTTGAGTACGTGCCATAGACATGATCTGCATGGCTAGCCTACCCTTACCTGTGCTGTACCGCCAGAAGGGAGTAGAGGTATAAGCCTTGCTGCAGACGATGTGTTGCTCTTGGTAATGGGTGTTGAGCCTTTCTATGTACTAGACACCATGCTAAGTACTTTATGTGTATTAAATTGTCTAAGTCTCACAGCCCCATGAGGTAGGTATCATTATTTTGACCCCATCTTACTGATGAGGAAACTAAAGAACAGAGAAGTTTCGTGACCGGGTTACACAGATCGTGGAGCCAAGATTTGAGCCCAGTCTTCTTCTAGAACCTGTGTTAAAGCATAGGGTTTTTGTTTTTAAGTAGGAAAATAAAATAAGTGTTTTAATTTCTCTACCAGAGTAGAAAATATTTTAGGTGCAGATACTAGGTTTTATTTGTATTTGTGCATAACCTTATGCCAGGACTTAATACATGTTCAAATAAGTGAATGAATGATAAACAGGTGGCAGACATTTCAAGTCCTATCTACAGGATGGGATTCTTTTGCATTGGAAGTAATGTTCTGGAAATATCACTAATTTGGGAGGGCAAGGAGAGGTAATGGTGATTAGTTCTTATGAGGCTCCAGAATTTTAACCATTTTTATTCTAAAAACCCAGTTTGGGATAATACCATTAAATAATTTTCCCCAACCCTTTGCCAGGCTGAATGCATATTGGGCCAATAAAAAGACATGGACCCTTTCTGCCCTCAGAACTTATAGCCAGCAGGGAGACAGTTGATAACCACTAATGACTCTGTATTTGTTTGATCATAAAAAGTGAAGTAAAGGAGAGTGTAGGGTCCTCAGAAAGCATATAACAGATTGGTAAGTCAGAGGAAAAGAAGACTTTCTGAAGGAAACAATACCCCATCCAGAAGATGAGTAGACCTAGGTGCAGGGAATGGGATCCAAGAAGAGCATATACAAAGGTATACTGAAGTGAGAGAGACAGGACACTCTCAGTGACCTAAATAGAGCCAATGTGGCTGGAGTGCCACAGACAAGGGGACAAGATAAGAGACCACTTTATTTGAAGACCAGTGGGAAGCCTGAATGAAAGGATTGATGTGATTGGATGTGTGTGTGTGTGTGTGTGTGTGTGTGTGTGTGTTTTAAGTTCCTCCTGGAGGCAATAGGGGGACAAGTTGGAAGGGGCAAGCAAGAATGGAGACTGGTTAGGAGGCTGGAGGAATAGACCAAGGAGAAGTTGATGGTGGTGAGCACTGGAGATGGAGAGAAGGGGACCAGTTGGAGAGATATTAAGGGGGTAAAATTGAAGGACATTGTGATGAGTTGCACTTGGTAGGGAGGAGGAAGAGCAACAAATCGAGGATGACTTGGATTTTTGGCTTAACATAATGAGAAAGGAAGAGTGAGTTTGGTGGGGAAAAGGGTGCGCTTGGTTTTGAACACAGTGTTTCAGGTACTTTATTTTTTATTTTTTAATAAATATATTTTTATTCATTTATGTATTTATTTTTATTTTTGGTTGCGTTGGGTGTTTGTTGCTGCACACGGGCCCTCTCTAGCTGTGGCGAGTGGGGGCCACTCTTCGCTGCAGTGTGCAGGCTTCCCATTGAGGTGGCTTCTCTTGCTGCAGAGCACTGGCTCTAGGCGCGGGGACTTCAGTAGTTGTGGCTTGTGGGCTCCAGAGCGCAGGCTCAGCAGCTGCAGTGCACGGGCTTAGTTGCTCCACGGCATGTGGGATCCTCCCAGACCGGGGCTCAAACCCGTGTCCCCTGCATTGGCAGGCAGACTCCCAACCACTGCGCCACCAGGGAAGCCCTTAGAAACATCCTTTATGGTGAAGGAGACTGAAGGTACATTTCGTACTTGTGGAACTCTTCGTAGAAGAGAGGTTGACTATTTTAGTAGGTTTTATGGCTTTGTACGTTTGTCTGTTTTGCACATATAAACGTGAACATTAAGAAAAACTGTGGTTAAATACACATAATATAAAATCTACTATCTTATTCTTTATAAAGTACAATCCAGGAGTGTTAAGTATATTCACATTGTGCAATCAATCTCCAGAACTTTTTCATCTTGCAAAATTGAATCTCTAGGGCTTCCCTAGTGGCTCAGTGGTTGAGAGTCCGCCTGCCAATGCAGGGGACGTGGGTTCGTGCCCCGGTCCGGGAAGATCCCACATGCAGCAGAGCGGCTAGGCCCGTGAGCCATGGCCACTGAGCCTGCGCGTCCGGAGCTTGTGCTCCGCAACAGGAGAGTCCACAACAGTGAGAGGCCCGTGTACTGCAAAAAAAAAAAAAAAAAAAAATTGAATCTCTCTACCCATTAAATGATAACTCCTCATTCTCCCCTTCCCCCAGCCCCGGCAACTACCATTCTACTTTCTGTCTCTATGAATTTGACTACTCTAGATAGCTCATACAAGTGAAATCATACACTATTTGCTTTCTTGTGACTGGCTTATTTCATTTAGCGTAGTGTCCTCAAGGTTCATCCATGTTGTAGAATGTATCACAATTACCTTCTTTTTTAAGGCTGAATAATATTCTTTTGTATGTATATACCACATTTTATTTATGCATTCATCTGTCAATGGACACTTGGGTTACTTCCACCTCATGGCTATTGTGAATAATGCTGCTATAAACAATGGTGTACAAATATCTCTTCGAGACCCTGTTTTCACCCAGAAGTGGAATTTCCGGATCATATGGTAATTCTGTGTTTATTATTATTATTATTTTTTTTTCTTTTTTAATTTTTTTAATTAGTTTCTGCTTTATAACAAAGTGAATCAGTCATACATATACATCTGTTCCCACATCCCTTCCCTCATGCATCTCCCTCCCTCCCACCCTCCCCATCCCACCCCTCCAGGCGGTCACAAAGCACCGAGCTGATCTCCCTGTGCTCTGTGGCTGCTTCCCACTATCTATCTACCTTACGTTTGGTAGTGTATATATGTCCATGCCTCTCTTTCGCTTTGTCACAGCTTACCCTTCCCCCTCCTCATATCCTCAAGTCCATTCTCAAGTAGGTCTGTGTCTTTATTCCCGTTTTGCCCCTAGGTCCTTCATGACTTTTTTTTTTTTTTTTTAATTCCGTATATATGTGTTAGCATACGGTATTTGTCTTTCTCTTTCTGACTTACTTCACTCTGTATGACAGACTCTAGGTCTATCCACCTCATTACAAATAGCTCAGTTTCGTTTCTTTTTATGGCTGAGTAATATTCCATTGTATATATGTGCCACATCTTCTTTATCCATTCATCCGATGATGGACACTTAGGTTGTTTCCAGCTCCGGGCTATTGTGAATAGAGCTGCAATGAACATTTTGGTACATGTCTCTTTTGGAATTATGGTTTTCTCAGGGTATATGCCTAGTAGTGGGATTGCTGGGTCATATGGTAGTTCTATTTTTAGTTTTTTAAGGAACCTCCATACTGTTCTCCATAGTGGCTGTACCAATTCACATTCCCACCAGCAGTGCAAGAGTGTTCCCTTTTTTCCACACCCTCTCCAGCATTTATTGTTTCTAGATTTCTTGATGATGGCCATTCTGACTGGTGTGAGATGATATCTCATTGTAGTTTTGATTTGCATTTCTCTAATGATTAATGATGTTGAGCATTCTTTCATGTGTTTGTTGGCAGTCTGTATATCTTCTTTGGAGAAATGCCTATTTAAGTCTTCTGCCCATTTTTGGATTGGGTTGTTTGTTTTTTTGCTATTGAGCTGCATGAGCTGTTTATAAATTTTGGAGATTAATCCTTTGTCAGTTGCTTCATTTGCAAATATTTTCTCCCATTCTGAGGGTTGTCTTTTGGTCTTGTTTATGGTTTCCTTTGCTGTGCAAAAGCTTTGAAGTTTCATTAGGTCCCATTTGTTTATCTTTGTTTTTATTTCCATTTCTCTAGGAGGTGGGTCCAAAAGGATCTTGCTGTGATTTATGTCATAGAGTGTTCTACCTATGTTTTCCTCTAAGAGTTTGATAGTTTCTGGCCTTACATTTAAGTCTTTAATCCATTTTGAGCTTATTTTTGTGTATGGTGTTAGGGAATGATCTAATCTCAAACTTTTACATGTCCCTGTCCAGTTTTCCCAGCACCACTTATTGAAGAGGCTGTCCTTTCTCCACTGTACATTCCTGCCTCCTTTATCAAAGATAAGTTGGCCATATGTGCGTGGGTTTATCTCTGGGCTTTCTATCCTGATCTACTGATCTATCTTTCTGTTTTTATGCCAGTACCACACTGTCTTGATTACTGTAGCTTTGTAGTATAGTCTGAAGTCAGGGAGCCTGATTCCTCCAGCTCCGTTTTTCGTTCTCAAGATTGCTTTGGCTATTCGGGGTCTTTTGTTTTTCCAAACAAATTTTGAAATTTTTTGTTCTAGTTCTGTGAAAAATGCCAGTGGTAGTTTGATAGGGATTGCATTGAATCTGTAGATTGCTTTGGGTAGTAGAGTCATTTTCACAATATTGATTCTTCCAATCCAGGAGCATGGTATATCTCTCCATCTATTTGTATCATCTTTAATTTCTTTCATCAGTGTCTTATAATTTTCTGCATACAGGTCTTTTGTCTCCTTAGGTAGGTTTATTCCTAGATATTTTATTCTTTTTGTTGCAATGGTAAATGGGAGTGTTTTCTTGATTTCATTTTCAGATTTTTCATCATTAGTGTACAGGAATGCCAGAGATTTCTGTACATTAATTTTGTATCCTGCTACTTTACCAAATTCATTGATTAGCTCTAGTAGTTTTTCGGTAGCATCTTTAGGATTCTCTATGTATAGTATCATGTCATCTGCAAACAGTGACAGCTTTACTTCTTCTTTTCCAATTTGGATTCCTTTTATTTCCTTTTCTTCTCTGATTGCTGTGGCTAAAACTTCCAAAACTATGTTGAATAAGAGTGGTGAGAGTGGGCAGCCTTGTCTTGTTCCTGATCTTAGTGGAAATGGTTTCAGTTTTTCACCATTGAGGACAATGTTGGCTGTGGGTTTGTCATATATGGCCTTTATGATGTTGAGGAAAGTTCCCTCTATGCCTACTTTCTGGAGGGTTTTTATCATAAATGGGTGTTGAATTTTGTCGAAAGCTTTCTCTGCATCTATTGAGATGATCATATGGTTTTTCTCCTTCAACTTGTTAATATGGTGTATCACATTGATTGATTTGCGTATATTGAAGAATCCTTGCATTCCTGGAATAAACCCCACTTGATCATGGTGTATGATCCTTTGAATGTGCTGTTGGATTCTGTTTGCTAGTATTTTGTTGAGGATTTTTGCATCTATGTTCATCAGTGATATTGGCCTGTAGCTTTCTTTCTTTGTGACATCCTTGCCTGGTTTTGGTATCAAGGTGATGGTGGCCTCGTAGAATGAGTTTGGGAGTGTTCCTTCCTCTGATATTGTTTGGAAGAGTTTGAGAAGGATGGGTGTTAGCTCTTCTCTAAATGTTTGATAGAATTCGCCTGTGAAGCCATCTGGTCCTGGGCTTTTGTTTGATGGAAGATTTTTAATCACAGTTTCAATTTCAGTGCTTGTGATTGGTCTATTCATATTTTCTATTTCTTCCTGAGTCAGTCTTGGCAGGTTGTGCATTTCTAAGAATTTGTCCATTTCTTCCAGGTTGTCCATTTTATGGGCATAGAGTTGCTTGTAGTAATCTCTCATGATCTTTTGTATTTCTGCAGTGTCAGTTGTTACTTCTCCTTTTTCATTTCTAATTCTATTGATTTGAGTCTTCTCCCTTCTTTTCTTGATGAGTCTGGCTAATGGTTTATCAATTTTGTTTATCTTCTCAAAGAACCAGCTTTTAGTTTTATTGATCTTTGCTATCGTTTCCTTCATTTCTTTTTCATTTATTTCTGATCTGATTTTTATGATTTCTTTCCTTCTGCTAACTTTGGGGTGTTTTTGTTCTTCTTTCTCTAATTGCTTTAGGTGCAAGGTTAGGTTGTTTATTCGAGATGTTTCCTGTTTCTTAAGGTGGGATTGTATTGCTATAAACTTCCCTCTTAGAACTGCTTTTGCTGCATCCCATAGGTTTTGGGTCGTCGTGTCTCCATTGTCATTTGTTTCTAGGTATTTTTTAAATTCCTCTTTGATTTCTTCAGTGATCACTTCGTTATTAAGTAGTGTATTGTTTAGCCTCCATGTGTTTGTATTTTTTACAGCTCTTTTCCTGTAATTGATATCTAGTCTCATAGCATTGTGGTCAGAAAAGACACTTGATACAATTTCAATTTTCTTAAATTTACCAAGGCTTGATTTGTGACCCAAGATATGATCTATCCTGGAGAATGTTCCATGAGCACTTGAGAAAAATGTGTATTCTGTTGTTTTTGGATGGAATGTCCTATAAATATCAATTAAGTCCATCTTGTTTAATGTATCATTTAAAGCTTGTGTTTCCTTATTTATTTTCATTTTGGAAGATCTGTCCATTGGTGAAAGTGGGGTGTTAAAGTCCCCTACTATGATTGTGTTACTGTCGATTTCTCCTTTTATGGCTGTTAGTATTTGCCTTATGTATTGAGGTGCTCCTATGTTTGGTGCATAAATATTTACAATTGTTATATCTTCTTCTTGGATCGATCCCTTGATCATTATGTAGTGTCCTTCTTTGTCTCTTCTAGTAGTCTTTATTTTAATGTCTATTTTGTCTGATATGAGAATTGCTACTCCAGCTTTCTTTTGGTTTCCATTTGCATGGAATATCTTTTTCCATCCCCTTACTTTCAGTCTGTATGTGTCTCTAGGTCTGAAGTGGGTCTCTTGTAGACAGCATATATATGGGTCTTGTTTTTGTATCCATTCAGCCAATCTGTGTCTTTTGGTGGGAGCATTTAGTCCATTTACATTTAAGGTAATTATTGATATGTATGTTCCTATTCCCATTTTCTTAATTGTTTTGGGTTCGTTATTGTAGGTCTTTTCCTTCTGTTGTGTTTCTTGCCTAGAGAAGTTCCTTTAGCATTTGTTGTAAAGCTGGTTTGGTGGTGCTGAACTCTCTCAGCTTTTGCTTGTCTGTAAACGTTTTAATTTCTCCATCAAATCTGAATGAGATCCTTGCTGGGTAGAGTAATCTTGGTTGCAGGTTTTTCTCCTTCATCACTTTAATTATGTCCTGCCACTCCCTTCTGGCTTGTAGAGTTTCTGCTGAGAGATCAGCTGTTATCCTGATGGGGATTCCCTTGTGTGTTATTTGTTGTTTTTGCCTTGCTGCTTTTAATATGATTTCTTTGTGTTTAATTTTTGACAGTTTTTTTTTTTTTTTTTTTTTTTTTTTTTTTTTTTGCAGTTCGCGGGCCTCTCACTGTTGTGGCCTCTCCCATTGCAGAGCACAGGCTCCGGACGCGCAGGCTCAGTGGCCATGGCTCACGGGCCCAGCCGCTCCGCAGCACGTGGGATCTTCCCGGACTGGGGCACGAACCCGTGTCCCTTGCATCGGCAGGCGGACTCTCAACCTCTGCGCCACCAGGGAAGCCCTGACAGTTTGATTAATATGTGTCTTGGCGTATTTCTCCTTGGATTTATTCTGTATGGGACTCTCTGTGCCTCCTGGGCTTGATTAACTATTTCCTTTCCCATATTAGGGAAGTTTTCAACTATAATCTCTTCAAATATTTTCTCAGTCCCTTTCTTTTTCTCTTCTTCTTCTGGAACCCCTATAATTCGAATGTTGGTGCGTTTAATGTTGTCCCAGAGGTCTCTGAGACTGTCCTCTGTTCTTTTCATTCTTTTTTCTTTATTTTGCTCTGCAGCAGTTATTTCCACTATTTTATCTTCCACCTCACTTATCCGTTCTTCTGCCTCAGTTATTCTGCTATTGATCCCATCTAGAGTATTTTTTATTTCATGTATTGTGTTTTTAATCGATGCTTGATTCATCTTTAGTTCTTCTAGGTCCTTGTTAACTGTTTCTTGCATTTTGTCTATTTCCAAGATTTTGGATCTGGGAAATAGAATCTTGGATCATCTTTACCATCATTATTCTGAATTCTTTTTCAGGTAGACTGCCTATTACGTCTTCATTTGTTAGGTCTGGTGGGTTTTTATCTTGTTCCTTCTCCTGCTGTGTATTTTTCTGTCTTCTCATTTTGCTTATGTTACTGTGTTTGGGGTCTCCTTTTTGCAGGCTGCAGGTTCGTAGTTCCCGTTGTTTTTGGTGTCTGTCCCCAGTGGCTAAGGTTGGTTTAGTGGGTTGTGTAGGCTTCCCGGTGGAAGGTACTAGTGCCTGTGTTCTGGTGAATGAGGCTGGATCTTGTCTTTCTGGTGGGCAGGTCCACGTCTGGTGGTGTGTTTTGGGGTGTCTGCGGACTTTTTATGATTTTAGGCCACCTCTCTGCTAATGGGTGGCGTTGTGTTTCTGTCTTGCTAGTTGTTTGGCATAGGGTGTCCAGCAGTGTAGCTTGCTGGTCGTTGAGTGAAGCTGGGTGCTGGTGTTGAGATGGAGATCTCTGTAAGATTTTCGCCGTTTGATATTATGTGGAGCTGGGAGGTCTCTTGTGGACCAGTGTCCTGAAGTTGGCTCTCCCACCTCAGAGGCACAGCACTGACTCCTGGCTCCTCAATTTGGGATGATTTGTTGTCTATTCATGTATTCCACAGATGCAGGGTACATCAAGTTGATTGTGGAGCTTTAATCCGCTGCTTCTGAGGCTGCTGGGAGAGGTTTCCCTTTGTCTTCTTTGTTCTCACAGCTCCTGGGTCTCAGCTTTGGATTTGGCCCCGCCTCTGCGTGTAGGTCGCCGGAGGGCGTCTGTTCTTCGCTCAGACAGGACAGGGTTAAAGGAGCAGCCTCTTCGGGGACTCTGGCTCACTCAGGCCGGGCGGGAGGGAGGGGCACGGAGTGCGGGGCGAGCCTGCAGCGGCAGAGTTCGGCGTGACGTTGCACCAGCCCGAGGCGCGCCGTGCGTTCTCCCAGGGAAGCCGCCCCTGGATCCCGGGACCCCAGCAGTGGCGGGCTGCACAGGCTCCCGGAAGGGCGGTGTGGACAGTGACCTGCGCTCGCACACAGGCTTCTTGGCGGCGGCAGCAGCAGCCCCAGCGTCCCACGCCCGTCTCTGGGCTCCGCGCTTTCAGTCGTGACTCGCGCCCGTCTGTGGAGCCCCTTTAAGCAGCGCTCTTAATCCCCTCTCCTCGCGCACCAGGAAACCAAGAGGGAAGAAAAAGTCTCTTGCCTCTTCGGCAGCTCCAGAGTTTTCCCGGACTCCCTGCCGGCTAGCTGTGGCACATTAGCCCCCTTCAGGCTGAGTTCTCGCCGCCAGCCCCAGTCCTTTCCCTGCGCTCTGACCGAAGCCCGAGCCTCAGCTTCCAGCGCCGCCCGCCCTGGCGGGCGAGCAGACAAGCCTCTCGGGCGGGTGAGTGCCGCTCGGCACCGATCCTCTGTGCGGGAATCTCTCCGCTTTGCCCTACCCAGGTATGTGGGGAGTTTCTTGCCTTTTGGGAGGTCTGGGGTCTTCTGCCAGCATTCAGTAGGTGTTCTGTAGGAGTTGTTCCACGTGTAGCTGTATTTCTGGTGTATGTGTGTTTATTATTTTGAGGAATTATCCTACTGTTTTCCATGGCAGCTGCACCATTTTACATTGCCAGCACAAGGATCCTTTAGTAGTATTTATTTTTAAGGCAGGCTGGCGTCAAGGGATTTTGGGGGTGATTGTGGTCTCTCTCCAGGGCCTGGGGATTTTGGAACTGATGGATTATTCCCCAAGGCTAGACCTGATGCGCTTCTTCCTCCACAGTGATCTGATAGCTCAGCCTGGACAGGCGGGAGATCATCTATTTTCACACAAGCTCTTCTCTTACTACAGTGGACCGTGCTTTTGCAGCAGTTCAGCTGCACTGCAGCAGGGGTTTTGTCACTGTTTCCTGGAGGGGGCTGGAATTGAGACTACCATACCTGCTAGATTTAGTGATTTTCTGGTATTAGACCCAGGGTCCATTTACTGCTGCTCTGGGGATTTCCACTTCCAGGACCTGCAGGTAGAGGAGAAATACGTAGCTGACCTTCCTCACTGAAGATATGGCTTAGCGTCACAGAGTCCTCACCTCTAGACTTTTCTGAGATGCTGCTCTCAGTCTGTGCATCCACGGCCCAGGCCAACCTCGAGGCATAGCTTGAGTCACCTCACTGTCCCTGAGAAGCCTTCTTTACCTTGAAGCCTTGAGGAGGTGGCCCGTGTTTTGCTGCTCTTCGCTCCCTGACCCTTACTCCTGTACCTGTACGCTTCTTTCCCACCCCAGTCTGTGTCGATGCTAACCTCCTGGACTGCAGCCGAAGCCTCCTTGGGTCCCTCCTGCCAATCGCTGACTTCACCTTATGCTTCCCAGAGAGCTGGAAGTCATTGCCTAGAAGAGTGTAGGGTTACCCTGACGAAATCTGCCTGTTGTGTTGCCAACCTGCCGAGGAGATGTGCCCCGTCTCCCTGCCTTCTCAGAAACCATGCGCCGCCCATCCGCCCTCCCGCCACCACAGGTTTCTCCAGCTGTTGTTGCGGAGGACTCCCTGCATCAAGGTCACCCGAGATGCTGGCTGCATGCAGCTTCATAGGTCAGATCTACTCCATTATCTTTGGGTTGGGTCCTGGGAATTTGATCTGTATTTTATCAAGCAGCCAGGTGTTTCTTTGCTGCAGGAAAATTTGAAGACCTCTACATTGTTTTCCACGATCCTTACCCTCAAGGGCTCCCTTTCAGACCTCAACCTCTATATTCAAATCTCCCCCTCCTAACAAAAAATAAACTTCCCTATTCAAAAAATAAACAAGTCCCTCCTCCTCACCTCACCAAAGGTCTGAAAACTGCCACCTATACTTGCTTCCATTTTCTCTCTTCCCACTGATCACTCACTATGGTCTGACCACCCTCTTCTCAGTGACATCCTGTTACTGCACTGGACACAGCTCAGGCCTCATTTGAGCTTGACTGCATTGGATAGAGATGACCTCCCTTTTTTCTTGGAATTTGTATTTAAGTTTTTACAGTGAAAAATTTTAAATGTACAGCAGAGTAGGAATAGTAGAGTGAATACCCATAGCCGTTGTTTAGGCTTAAAAATTGTTATCGTGTGTAATACATTTGCTTCAACTACTTGTAAGTTTAAAAAAGTTTAAGAAAGTGTTCAAATATACATAAATGTTCTAAAAGTAGTGTAGTGGACATCCGTGTGCTCATCACTCAGCTTCAACAAGTGTCAGCACTTTGCCATTCACTTTTCATCTACCCGCCCCCCATCCCTCAACACACACACACTTTTTGGGACCATGTAAAAACAATATCCAGACATCTTTTAAATCAAATACATTTTCTGCTATATTTTAAAGTAAATTATAGTCACACCTTAAATGTGTATTACTTTGAAAAAAAAAGACAGTTTCTTATAAAACACCAATCAAAATGAACATTTAATATCATCTAGCAACCAGTCCTTCAGACTTCTCCAGTTGTCTTCAAAATGCCTTTTTATAACTGGTTTGTTCAAATTGAGACCCAAATCAGAATTATTCATTTGCTTACCCCCACCCCACCCCACCCCCCGCACTGCGTGGCTTGCAGGGATCATAGTTCCCTGACCGGGGATCGAACCTGGGCCCCTGCAGTGAAAGGGCTGGGTCCTAACCACTGGACCACCAGGGAATTCCCTGCTTATCTCTCTTAATTAAGTCTCTTGTAAACTTGAACATTATCATCCTTACTCTCACCCCTACCCTTTGTTTTCATGACATTCACTTGTTTTAGAGACCTAGGCGCTTTCTGGATTTGTCCCCTTGCTTCCTTGTGGTGCCTTTGAACTTTTTTCTCTATCATAGCCTGTTATTTCCTGAAACTGTGTGTTAGATCTAAAGGCTTGATCAGATTCAGGTTGACATTTTTGGCAGAAACACCTTGTAGGTGATGTGTGTGTGGTGTTCATCTGGAGGCATCATTGTATCGGGTTGTCTGCTACGAGGGAAGTTGAGATTGACAGGTAGGTTGGAGGCTGATGGCCACATCCTCACCCGTTTTCCCCCTTGTGACAAGCAAGTGGTCTGTGGAATGTGACACAGTTAATATCACTATGATTCTAATTAGGAGACAAACCATACAGTGATTAAATAGGGGAAGTTTAATATAAAGAACTATTAAACTGTGATAGCAAAGTAACTATAAGATAAAATAAAACTGTCCTTTCCTAGGGCTGAGGAGAAAGGAAGGACAAGTTGGAGGGGGGGATGCCCTCCCCAAGCTGGGGTTCCTACCTCGCCGGGGAAGGTATAGTTGCAGCCCACTGGATGGTGGGGGAGTTGCTGGTTTACCTGGGCCAGAGCTGGTCCACAGTCACTGGACAAGCAGGAAGCAGCCCTCCTGGGCACACATAGGGCACAGGTGAGCCATAGCTGGTGGCCAGGTTCATGGGCTTGCACACCAGTATGAGCAGGAGACCTGGAGCATGCGGTGTCTTGTGGAGAGAACCACGGGAAGGTGGATGCCAGTCCAGGCCAAGGCTGTGAGGTCACCAAGGGATTGTGTGCTCTGGGCGCATGGTTGGGGCAGAGTATCACCAGATGTCCTCATACCCACACTGCTGACTGACCTTGCAGCTGCTGGAAACAGCCAGAGACCCCCACCTCCTCCTACAATATCCCTTTACTACAGGGCCCTCTACTGAGAAAGCTTAACATCTAGCTCTCTGTGGAGCATGTATTGAAGGATGAATTTGGAGCTGGGAGGCAATAATTTGATAACTGGCACAGTCCATTCTTTGGCTGATCAGCTTCCACAAGTGCCCTCTACACTTCAACTCCCTCACAACAGCAAAACAACTCTATATATTCTGCTTAACAAGATACCATTCTTCTTAAAAGTAAACTTCTTTTTCCCAGAGTGAGAAGACATACAGTCTTAACAGTCATTGTAGCAATCACTATATTAGTTACTCCTCAAATTGAATTATAGTCCCACTGAATATTCTGTTACCTAAAACTTGAATTTTAAAGTTAACCTCTAATAATTTGTGTATAAAATGAAAATGGGAAGGAGAGAAGATAATGGCTGGTATATATATATAAACGCATGCATACAACAAACAGAGAAAATACGCAAAGTGGCTATAGTCTTCATTTCTGTAACTGGTCACAAGATCATAGTTAATATCTGTGGCTTCCTTTTTCAGCTGCCCATCCCATGTTTCCCTTGCTCTCAGCCAGAACCTTCACTGCTCTGCTCTTTACATAGTGAAGTGACCCAAACCTCAGTCATTCTGCTTTTTTTGGTTGCTGAGGTTTTCCATTAACCCTTTTTGTTAGACACGGAAGTACTAAGAGGTGCCCCAGAGGATCCCCTGGGTTTCAGACAGTCCTCCTTGCCTCCATTGTGTAGCAGCAGCTTGATTTCCCCTTGGCCATCAGGATAATCACTTCAGCCGGTAAATTAACCCCATTTTCTTGGCTGTTGTTTCAGTGGCATAAGGAGCCCCAAATGGCAAGGTAGCACCCTTTTTTTAATATATATAAATTTATTTATTTATTTATTTATTGGCTGTGTTGGTTCTTCGTTGCTGCGCACAGGCTTTCTCTAGTTGCGGCGAAGGGGGGCTACTCCTCGTTGCAGTGCGCGGGCTTCTTACTGCGGTGGCTTCTCTTGTTGCGGAGCACGGGCTCTAGGCGCGCAGGCTTCAGTAGCTGCGGCACTCAGGCTCAGTAGTTGGGGCACACGGGCTTAGTTGCTCCACGGCATGTGGGATCTTCCCGGACCAGAGCTCGAACCCGTGTCCCCTGCATTGGCAGGCGGATTCTTAACCACTGCGCCATCAGGGAAGTCCCCAGGGTAGCACTCTTATCTTCTAATTCAGTGAATCCATTGTTGTGTCCTCTGGTGGAAACATTCTCCCCTTGGAGACTAAGCTCTCCAATAGGTCTCAAAGTTAGTGAAACTGGAAGCAATATTTTAATGAGAGTCATTAGGTGTAATAGTGAGAGGAGCCACTCCCACTTCCACTCCTTGATTCCAGGTCCCCCATATTCTGACTGTGGAGGAGATAATACCATATAATGGTCTCTGATGCAAAGCATAAGCTTGCATCCTGTAAGACAGGGCCCCATACTTTTAGGATACTGTCTCCCAATTGGTGCTTTAACTGAGTCGTCAGTACATTTAGACCAGCCACTTCTGGGTAATGGGATATAAGGTAAGACTTGTTGATTCCATGGACCTGAGCTCACTGTTGCACTTCCTTTGCTGTGCAGTGAAGTCCTTGATTAGCTGCAAGACTTTGCAGAATGCTACAACGGTAGATGAGACATTCTGTTTATTTATTTATTTATTTATTTTTGCTTGTGCTGCGTTTTAGTTGCGGCATGTGGGCTCTTAGTTGCATTATGAGGATTCTTAGTTGTGGCATGCACACAAAATCTAGTTCCCCGACCAGGAATCGAACCTGGGCCCCCTGCATTGAGAGCATGGAGTCTTACTCACTGGACCACCAAGGAAGTCCCATGGTACATGAGACATCCTGTAAGTCCACGATGGTAGGTGCTAGCAAAGGCATTACAGGTAAAGAAGACAAATCCACATCCAGAATATGTATTCCAGTGAGGACAAATCTTTGCCTCCTCCATGATGGAAGAAGTCCAGTGTAATCGACTTGCAGACTGCTCCCCCTGGGAATGGTGCCATGCTGGGCCCATGTATTGGTCTCTGCTCTTGGCCGATTAACCACTCAGCAGTAATGTTAGCCAGGTCAGCCTTGGAGAGGGAGGCTCCCAAGACATCTACCTCAAGTGAGAGCATAACAGGGTTTTCAAGTAGAGGAAGGCTAGTCTCCTCCGACACAGGAGGGCAAGCTACTTCCACTGGTGAGGAAGACTCAGAATGACTTGGGGGCTCAAGATTGTCAGTTTCTTCTGGGTCTAAGCAGTTATCTCCCTTCCAAGTTTCAGGATTCCTTTCTTTTCTAATTAGTGCCCTAACTTTCACATGTGCCAGAGAATTAACTGTCATTGTTTAACAACCCATACAATTAAACTCTGTCTTTGATTTTCAGCAGTAGCAGCTGTGTGACTACAAGAACTAAGAGATTCTTTTAGGCTGTTACAGAAGCTTTCTGCTTCTCAGACCATGACCGCAGCTGAAAATTAATGGACATAACCTTGTCATTTTCTCTTCGTAAATGTTCAGGTGCACTCAAAATGACCCATCCACACCACAGCCTTTATAATCATCGTTATTGCCATACAGTCAAGCACGTGTTTGACTTGGCATTTCACTACACTGAACTACAGGTTTGGTTAATTGTGATGCTGCTGCACGCAGTGGGTTACTAGCATCCGTTCTGCATTGTCAGGGAACACGGCACTGCACCCAATCCCAAGCACATGACCAAACCAGTCCTCAAATCCCATCTTTAGGGGTCTGTCTCCTGGGGCCACTCCCTGCACCAGTTAGTCTGGGTCCAGTCAGGAGATGTAAACTGGGCAAGTTTAATAAATGTAAGGAATTATTAAGTTGTCATAAAGAGTAACTATAAGATGTGAGAAATTTTTATATGGTAGCCTAGGGCTAAGGGAGAGTACTCAAGAAACGACAAACTTGGAAGGAGGGACCTTCCCCAGGCTGGGGTTCATTTCAGACCTCAGAGAAAATACAGTTGCAGCCCACCGGATGGCAGTGAAGTTTACTGGTTTCCCGGGGCCAGAGCTGGTCCACAGTTGCTTGGCCAGCAAGAAGCAACCCTCTGGGGTTCAGCGGGTAGGGGGCACAGGTGAGCTGCAACTAGGGGTCAGTGGTGCAGGCTTGCAGAGGGAGTTGGGGAGCTGATGCCGGCAGTCTGGAGCACTTAGTGTCTGTAAGGCAAGCCACAACCAGTGATTGGGTGCATGGTTGTGCAGAGGGGGTCAGTGGAAACAAGGCTACGGGCAGGGCAGTCAGTGGCCGGGCATCTTGGCATGCAGAGGAAGTAGGGTGTAGGCACGAGGCCAGGAATGCCGTGTCTGTCCAGGGAGCCAGTCTGGGCAAGCCTTGGAGGTTGCTGCATGGCTGGTCAGAGCACCACCAGATGTCCTCACACCCGGGCTGCCGGGTGACTGCCCTGCTGGAAGCAGCAGGAGAAGCCTCTTCCTCGTGCAGTGTTCCTCCAGCGCCCTCTACTGAGGAGGCTCAACATCAGGCTCACTGTGAAGGAGAGATTCTTAGAAGAACACTACTGTCTGTTATCACAAAACACATATGGAAGAGTGAATTTGTGCTCAGTTTTTTATTGTGTAAGTGGATTCATATGGTTCATACTGCACTGCAGCTTGCCTTTTTTTTTACTTAACAATATATCTTAGAGGCCGCTTCATGGCAACATACCCAGTCACTTTGTTAATAGGCACATAATAGTCCCCAAAATGGGCATAAGTAGTTTATTTAACCAGTCGCATTTTAACGGGCATTTAAGGAGATTTTTCCAGGATTTTAAAAAACTATTTGAAACAGTGATGCAGTGAATTCATACCTTTGTGTACTTGTGCAAGTAGTTTCATAGGTTAGACTCTTGGAAGGAAATTGCTAAGTTAGAGTGCGTACACATTTAAAAATTGGATACATAAGTGCTTCATTCTCTTCCATAAGGGTTGAACCATTTTACACTCCCACCAATGTGTAGGAAAGTGTTCATTTTTCCACATCTTCAACAATATTCCATGTTATTTATTAACCTCTTAATTTTTTGCCATTCAGATGGCCAAAACATAAAAATAATTTTTAAATTCATATTTACCTAGTTGTTAAGTATGTCTGTTCATATCCTTTGACTATTTTTCTATTGTGTTGTCTCTACTGATTTGTAAAAGAGCTCTTTAAGTGTTCTCCATGATAATCCCTTTGTTACAAATGTTACAGATTTTTTCACAGTAGTCACTTGACTTTTATGTATTAATGTTTAACATACATATGTTAAGTTTTATGTGATAAAGTCTATCAGTCTTTTCATTTGTAAGTTCTGGGTTTTGTGTCTTACTCTGAAAGACTTTTCCATAGTTCACATTATGAAAATATTAGCTTACATTTTTCTCTAGTTTTTTATGTTTCATTTTTAAATATTTTCACATAGTTATGATATAGCCCTTGACCATTTTTCTTTTACTTTTATTTTCATTTTTTCTACAATTAATTAGAGCTTTTTTAAAAAGTATTTTGTTTTTATCTATTTATTTTTGGCTGCATTGGGTCTCCGTTGCTGCACGTGGGCTTTCTCTAGTTGCGGCGAGCAGGGGCTACTCTTCGTTGTGGTGCGCAAGCTTCTCGTTGTGGTGGCTTCTCTTGTTGCGGAGCACGGGCTCCAGGCACGCAGGCTTCAGTAGTTGCGGCACGTGGGCTCGGTAGTTGTGGCACATGGGCTCGGTAGTTGTGGCACATGGGCTCAGTAGTTGTGGCTCACAGGCTCTAGAGCGCAGGCTCAGTAGTTGTGGCGCATGGGCTTAGTTACTCTGTGGCATGTGGGATCTTCCCGAACCAGGGATCGAACCCGTGTCCCCTGCGTTGGCAGGAGGATTGTTAACCACTGTGCCACTAGGGTAGTCCTTAACTTTAGTTTTTAAGTGTATTCGATATCTGATATATATATCTGTTTTCATATTTTCTAATGTTCTTAAATATTATCCGGTATTTTCTCTTTCAGATGACCTTTTTTGCCCCCCCCAGATGAACTGTAGAATCAGTTTGTGCTTCCCTACCCACCAAAAAATTGGGCTGATTTTTGATGGAATTCTCGTGCATTTATAGATCCTTTAGAATATTTCTTCATGTCTTCTGTATCCTTGAGTAAACTGACTTGATTTTGCAAAAAATGTTTATTAGGTTTATTCTTCGGTATCATAGTTCTATTGCTATCAAGATTAGGATCTTTTTAAAAGTTATATTTCTAATTAGTTCTTGCTATGGTATAGAAAACTAATTGGTATGGAAAAAAATATATTGATTTTTGTTGATCACTTACTGAGCTCTTTCTTTCATTGTTCCATAGACTGCTTTGGATGTTCTAAGTAGACTATCTCTTTATTTGTAAATAAATAGTAGCAACCTCATTCCTTCTTCAAAATGGAAACCTCTGGGTTTTTTTTCTTAAATTATTTTGGCTAGAATGCTGAGAAGAATGTCAGTAGAAAGAAATGATGGACATCTTCCTGATCTTTAACGGGAAGTTTCCTGAGATGATACTAGCCGAAACAGCCTCCTTCTTGAACATTGTCTTCTCTTGGTATCCTGGTGTAGTGTCCACTCCTTCTCTGTCCCCTTTTCCCCACCTCCAGCCTTCAAATGATGGCATGCCTCAAGCCTCCTACTCTGTCTTCCCATGCAGCACGTCTCTTGGTGATCCATGCATATCTCAGATTGCAGTCATCTCGTGCCAGTTTGCCAGTTTGTAATTTCAGTTACCTCCTGTGAGTCAAGCATTCATATATTGGCATCTGCAACCCAGGACACTCCCTAGCTCTAGGCTTACTAAAGAGCTCCTCTTGGATTTCTTTCAGGCACTGCTCACTCAGTACCTCTAAAACTGAGTTCATTATCAACAGGCGTTGAGCTGGACCCCTGGGTGTAAAGCCCATAACCAGATTCAGTGTTAAGAACCAGAAATAGAAGAAAGGCTGTCTATCCTGAGAGGCCCTCCTGGAGGGTCTTGTTTCCTGCTAATGCAGGCTCAAGCCAACCACCCCACCCTAGTCCCACCTCACTCCGTGCCCTGGATATTGGCCACACAGCCTGCCCTCCAAACACCCTCTGCTCCCTCACCTGCTGTCCCTAAGCATGCACGTGGTCAGCTGGCCTAGCTGTTTCTAGTCATCACCCCCCTCCCTGCCCCTGGGGGGGGACAGATGGAGGCATTAGGGGCTCCTCTGGGGCTCAGCCCATCTGGATGCGGGGTCATGACGAGTCTAATCTCTGTTTGTCACTGTGTGGGCAGGAAATATGAGCTGTATAGCATGGACTGGGACCTGAAGGAGGAACTGAGGGACTGCCTGGTGGCCGCTGCGCCCTATGGGGGCCCCATTGGTAAGTCACCCCTCTGGCACTGCATGCTCTGGGACCGTGGGATGAACTCAGGGTCCTTGATTCTTGGGGTCCTTGCTGTTGGGTGGTTCTTGCTGGCGTATGCTACCCACCCCCACTCCACCCTACTGAGATGCTTTTTTTTTTTTTTTTTTCTGAGATGCTTTTAATTCTGGTTCTCGGGAGGCCTGCCGCATGTGGGGCGGGCCTAAGGAGCTAGTTCATAAGGCCTGCTTCACATGGGTTGGGCCTGGGCAGCTAGGACAGAAGGTTTCTTCTCAAACCACAGCGCTGCTGAGGAACCCCGGGCGGAAGGAGAAGCCTGCCAGCGCACGGCCAGTTCTCGAGATCTACTCGGCTTCTGGTGTGCCTCTGGCCAGTCTTCTGGTGAGCACCCTTCCTGCCCTGCGGCTGGGGGCTGGACAGGGTTCGGCACCCTGAGGACAGCTTCCGGAACCTCCTTCTCCTCTGCAGTGGAAGAGTGGGCCCATGGTGTCCCTGGGCTGGTCAGCTGAGGAGGAGCTGCTCTGTGTGCAGGAAGACGGGGTCGTGCTGGTTTATGGGCTTCATGGTGACTTCCGGAGACACTTCAGCATGGGCAACGTAAGGGCCCCAGGGGGCTGGGGAAAAGGGATGGAGTCTGGGAATCTGTGGTTCCCTCAACCCATGGCCCCTCTCTCCAGGAGGTGCTCCAGAACCGGGTTCTAGATGCCCGGATCTTCCATACTGAGTTTGGTTCTGGGGTGGCCATCCTCACAGGGGCCCACCGCTTCACCCTCAGTGCCAACGTGGGCGACCTCAAACTCCGCCGGATGCCAGAGGTGCCAGGTGAGCCCTGACACCCCTGAGGCAGCATTCACTGCCCACAAATGTGCCTCCAGTCTGTGGGACCATCAGAGGCAGAAACTGTGGGCTCTGGTCAGCCTGAGGTTGTCCTCTTCCCTGGCCGCAGGTCTGCAGAGTGCACCCTCATGCTGGACCACAGTGTGCCAGGACCGAGTGGCACACATTCTTCTGGCTGTAGGACCTGATCTTTACCTCCTGGATCACGCAGCCTGCTCTGCAGTGGTGAGAGGCCTTGAGTGGGAGTGAACTGGAGGGACTGGGGGAGGCAGTGGGAAGCTCTGAGAAGTCAGTATCTTTGGTGTCCTCCCCGGCCCTGCCCCAGACACCCCCTGGCCTAGCCCCAGGAGTGAGCAGCTTCCTGCAGATGGCTGTCTCCTTCACCTACAGACACCTGGCGCTCTTCACAGACACAGGGTACATCTGGATGGGGACAGCGTCTCTCAAGGTGTGATCCTGGGACAACACAGGGGCACCATGCCGTGTCTAGGAAAGATCTCTTGGGGGTAGGGGAAGGGCTTTTGAACCAGACTGGTGACTGCTGAGACAGGGCCATGACATTCCCTGCACCCTTTCAGGAGAAGCTGTGTGAGTTCAACTGCAACATCCGGGCTCCCCCGAAGCAGATGGTCTGGTGAGGATGAGGGTGTTATCCTGGGGGTAGAAGTGGACATAGCCTTGTCTCCTGGGACATGTTGGTTCATCCTGTCTACTGACCAAGCCAAGTGGAGCTTGCATCTTGTCTTCTCTGCCAGTGCATATTTGAGGGGCCAGTCCCCTGTGGGCCCCAGATTCCCCTGGGAGTTGACAGCGCAGGATGAGAGGGAAGCAGACAGGTCAGCCGGAGGAGTGGATAAGCGGCAGCAAGCCTGTGCGGGGTTGTCCCAAGGCAGAGTGATACAAGCAGTGATGTGGGAGCCATGGCTGTGGACCCGGCATCCTGTGTGTCTGTGTGTGTGGTGCTGTCCACAGGTGCAGCCGTCCTCGCAGCAAGGAGAGGGCCGTTGTGGTAGCCTGGGAGAGGCGGCTGATGGTGGTGGGTGACGCACCTGAGGGCATCCAGTATCCTTGGAGGACTGCTGGGGGTGAGGAGGGGGAAGGAGGGTCGCCTGCCCTGCGCCACCTCTGGGTGCTCTTAGGAACCTTGACCAAGCTCAGGTTCGTGCTGGATGAGGACTCCTACCTGGTGCCTGAGCTGGATGGGGTCCGCATCTTCTCCCGCAGTACCCATGAGTTCTTGCACGAGGTTCCAGGTGAGGCCCTCCTAAGAGCGCTGGGTGACCCGGGGCAGGGGCTCCTCGGCACCACAGCTGCCCTGGGCCAGTGCCCCGGAGTAGGATCAGGGTACTGAGGTAGGGCTGAGGGTTTCCTGACCCCCTTTCCCACTTACCAATTTCCTCCCAGTGGCCAGCGAGGAGATCTTTAAAATTGCCTCAATGGCCCCCGGAGCGCTACTGTTGGAGGCCCAGAAGGAATATGAGGTAAAGCCTTGGCCTTCTCCTTGGGCCCCAGGATGCTGTCCTTCCCCTTCCCCTAATTGGCCCAGCCCATGCCCCTGCAGCCAAGTGCTACCTGTCAAGACAGGAGTCCAGGCAGGACATTGGTCTGGGCTGGGCTAGAGAGAGCTGGCTCAGGTGGATTGGAGGGACATGGTGTCCTTCGTGTGGTGATAGGGAGGGGCAGGGAACCCCCAGTCTAGGCACAAGTCAGGGCTCTGTTGAGAGGTCTCAGGCCCCTCACAGGCAACTGTGGGCTGATACGGGGGGGGTGTGTGGGCACTTTGTGGGGAGGACTGAGTGGGCTGAGGGGATTTGGGGTCCGACCTCTGCAGCCTTCCAAACCAGCCCATTTGAACCACAGCCCAGAGGGATTGGGGGCCAGACGTGGAGGTGTTCTCGGTCATGACACACTGTCCCTGGCACCTTCCCCCCTCCCCAGAAAGAGAGCCAGAAGGCGGATGAGTACCTCCGGGAGATCCAGGAGCTGGGGCAGCTGCCCCAGGCCGTGCAGCAGTGCATCGAGGCCGCGGGACATGAGCACTGGCCAGACATGCAGAAGAGTCTGCTCAGGGTTGGGCTGGATGGCAGGGCTGGAGGGAGGGGGTGCTGGGCAGGGGTGGGCTGGCAGAAGGGGAAGCTCTCTATTGCCCTCTGGTTCTTTGCAGGCGGCCTCCTTTGGCAAGTGTTTCCTGGACAGATTTCCACCCGACAGCTTTGTGCGCATGTGTCAGGACCTTCGTGTACTCAATGCCATTCGGGACTATCACATCGGGATTCCCCTCACCTATAGCCAGTATCCCCAAGTGTGCTGACAGGGTGTTTACTTCCAGGGCCGTAAGGGCAAGGGGATGGAGATGCCTCCTGCAGGCCCTTGGCAAATAGGACTTACCTCCCAGCTGGATCCTTAACCAAATAAAATACAGATACAAGCAGCTCACCATCCAGGTGCTGCTGGACAGGTACAGCAAGCCCGAGGGTGCTGGGAGGAGGGCTGTAAGTGGGCGGGCATTACAGCCCCTGGTGTGCTCTTGTGGTCACTGCTCCTGATTCATCTCCTTGGGATCTGGGAGGCTGGAGTTACAGGCTGGGACCACTCTGCCCTCTTTCTACCCCACTTTATCCCTTGAGCCCTTCACCTCCCTTGTCTGCCAGGCTTGTGTTGCGGAGGCTTTACCCCCTGGCCATTCAGATATGTGAGTACCTACGGCTTCCTGAAGTGCAGGGCGTCAGCAGGATCCTGGCCCACTGGGCCTGCTACAAGGTGAGGATATAGGACAGAGTTCAAGGGCATTTAGCGGCTTACAGGCCCCGGTGAGGTGTAGGAAATAAGTGTAGAGCTGAAAGGGTGGGTCCTGATCAAGGCAGTGGGGGTGGGGGTTAAGGGGTGAGAGCCAGGTTTGTGTGACACCCCCTTCCCTCTGCAGGTACAACAGAAGGACGTGTCTGACGAGGATGTTGCTCGAGCCATTAACCAGAAGCTGGGGGACACACCTGGTGTCTCTTACTCTGACATTGCTGCACGAGCCTATGGCTGTGGCCGCACGGAGCTGGCCATCAAGGTGTGGGTGCCTAGCCCTCCCTGGATGCTCTGATGTGGGTGTCAGAGGTCCCCAGGCCAGCTCCTTCTCTCTGTGCCTTCCTCCCCACCCCACAGCTGCTGGAATATGAGCCACGCTCTGGGGAACAGGTTCCCCTTCTCCTAAAGATGAAGAGGAGCAAACTGGCACTAAGCAAGGCCATCGAGAGTGGGGATACCGACCTGGGTGAGCAGGGTTTGGGTGAGGACAAGGCTGGGGACCCTGGGCTGAGCAAGGGGCTGGGCTGGACCCACATCCCACCTTATTATCCCATAGTGTTCACGGTGCTGCTGCACCTGAAGAATGAGCTGAACCGAGGAGACTTTTTCATGACGCTTCGGAACCAGCCCATGGCCTTAAGTTTGTACCGACAGGTGTGTGCAGGGGGTCAGCGTGGGGTGGAGCCTCCTGAGCCCTTGAGTTGGCTTTGCTGACTGCCCACCTGCTGTGGCCCCAGTTCTGTAAGCATCAAGAGCTAGAGACGCTGAAGGACCTTTACAATCAGGATGACAACCACCAGGAGCTGGGCAGCTTCCACGTCCGAGCCAGCTACGCTGCAGAGGAGGTCTGAGGGCCGCAGGGCGGGTGGGGCTCACGGGCTGGGCCGTTGGTCTGGCTCCTTCTCCAGGAGTCTAGGCCTTGAATGCAGCACATACCCCATTTGGTCCTCACTGTGGAGGGAGAGCTTGAGAAGACATGAGGCCAGGCCGGGGATTGGTCCCAGAGGAGCTGGTCTTCGCATTAGGGACAGCAGAGCCGCGTGCCCAGCGGCCAAGGCTGGCAGTGGCAACCCTGGGCACAGGGATGGGGGAGAAAACCATAGCCTGGGTGGGAGGGCTGAGGTCCTTTGTGCTATGAACTCAGGTGTCCCTCCTTGCCCTTGCAGCGTATTGAGGGGCGAGTCGCAGCTCTGCAGACGGCAGCCGACGCATTCTACAAGGCCAAGAATGAGTTTGCAGCCAAGGTTTGTCCTGTTCTTCTCTAACAACCTCCTCTCCTCCCCTCCCGGTCTTCCCTCCTTGTCCCTCTCATCCCTGTCCTGCCTTATCCCTGTCCCCAGGCCACAGAGGATCAAATGCGGCTCCTACGGCTGCAGCGACGCCTAGAAGATGAGCTGGGGGGCCGGTTCTTAGACCTGTCTCTACACGACACGGTCACCACCCTCATCCTCAGCGGCCAAAACAAGCGCGCGGAGCAGCTGGCACGTGACTTCCGCATCCCTGACAAGAGGTAGGTGAGGGCCCGGTGTGCCTGTAGGTCCCAGGACCCCCTGCCCCTCCTGCAACACCTCCATGCCCAACTTTCCCACAGGCTCTGGTGGCTGAAGCTGACCGCCCTGGCAGATCTGGGAGACTGGGAGGAGCTAGAGAAGTTTTCTAAGAGCAAGAAATCACCCATCGGCTACCTGGTGAGATGGGGCCCTCCCTCTACCCCACCTCCAGTGAGGTAGTACTGGGGAGAGGGCCAGGCTCAGACAGTCTGTTCACACATCTGTTAAGCCCTCCCGCAGAGCTAGTGGGAGCTTCCTGGGCCAGGCACATGGGAGGATGGGCCTGAGTCTGCCTGCAAATGTTGCGGGGGAGGGAGAATGAGCTGCTTTCCCCAAGGAGGGCCACAAGGGACACCACGTGCCTGAAGGAAAGTCCTGTTTGGGGGGGTGGGGCACAGGGAGGGCACATATGCGAGGCAGTGGAGGATGTTGAGGGGTTTGTTTTCTGTGGCAGGTGTGGTGGGTCGGTGGGATAAGGGCAGCCATGAGAGAAAACTCAGGCCCTGGGAGGGCAGGAAGGTGCCTGCTGTGAGTGGGTAGCAGTGGATGGTGGAGTGGACACATGGAAATAATTGGTCTCAAAGCTCTAACAGATCTTTGTGGTAGGTTGTTTCTGCCCAAAGAACGTTGAGATCACAACTGTTACATGTGTATATCGGGTGGGAATGGGGGGCCGTTATACGGACTGAAGGGTATATAAAATACATTGGGATAATAAATCCACTGAGCTTTGCTCATAAGAGAGAGAAGAGGAGGGCACTGCCTTATCTTCCCTCTCCACCCTCTCCCTCTCCTAAGCCCTTTGTGGAAATCTGCATGAAGCAACACAACAAATACGAAGCCAAAAAGTATGCTTCCCGCGTGGGTCCCGAGCAGAAGGTCAAGGCCTTGCTTCTCATTGGGTGCGTCTGCTGAGAGCCCTAAGGGTGCTGGGTGGCTGAGCCAGTGGGCTGATGAGGGGCATGGTTTGTGCCCTTGGGCAGCGCAATACCATCTCCCCTCCTGCTGAAACCCCAGGGATGTGGCTCAGGCTGCAGATGTTGCCATCGAGCACCGGAATGAGGCAGAGATGAGCCTCGTATTGTCCCACTGCACCGGAGCCACAGATGGGGCCATGGCAGACAAGATTCAGCGGGCCCGGGCTCAAGCCCAGAAGAAGTGAGGGGCCTACCTGCTCATCTCCGCAAGCCCTGGGCCTGGCAGAAGTGTCACTGCTCATCAAGCTCTTACCCCAGAGCAAAGCCCGAAGAGCTGGGGTGAGAACGAGGGTTCTGGTTGTAAATAAAGTCAAAACATTTTAGAGCACTTGTCTATGCAAGTCCAGTCTAAGCAAAAGCAAGCTGGAGGCAGAACCTTCCAGATACCTCAGCAGAACCATGTGTTTGATTGTGGGGTACTGGAGAGGGAGCTTCTCCAGTGATATTTACAGACCCCTCTCCACAGTTACCAAGGAAAGTCCTCTCAAACTCACAGCCCCTAGGAAGATTATGGGGAGAGATGACACAAAACATAATAAGCACCAAGTCATCAAGAACCACACTGGAAAGCACTACACACACACGCGCGCGCGCGCACACACACACGCGCGCGCGCACACACCCCATGCTAAACACTTTACCATTGTTTTCATTATTCCACAAGACAGCCCTGTGAGATAGTTAATATCACCCCATCTTACAGAAGAGGATCGAGGACGGGGGAGCAAGTATGTGGCAAGACTGGGATTTGAAACCATATTGGACATTTGGGGGTCTTAGAGCTTCTCCTTGGCTGTTGTGACAGAGGAGGGATGACTCAGCTGGACCTGAAATCAGGCCCTCTGAGCAGGGGATCCTGAAGCAAGGCCCCTGGTTTGCACTACAGTGAGAATTGGAGGACTAATGAGAGGCATGTGGCCGTTGGATTGGAGGGATCAAGGGGGAGCCTTTGGAAACCCTGCCCCCTGGATAGTGGTGAGCAATTCTGAGTGGTCTCTGTGCTGAAGAGAAAAGGAGAATGGAATTCTACTTTTGGCAGTTCTGTCGAGGAAGAACTGCAAACTGGAGACCCCTGGCTCCCCACTCCCCTCAATGAAGGCTTTGCCCCCAGTCAGTGGGAATGCTTTCGTGGCCCTCCAGGCTCTCTGCCTCTAGCCTCTGTACTCCAGTGCACTTTGGCTTCATGCCCCAGCGCCCCTACCCAACACTGAGGGCATTACCTTTCTTCTTGTTGCCCCCGTTAAGTCTTGAAGGAAGACAAAGGAGGAAACCAAAGCCCAGAGAGAAGGCAGGCCTCCCTGGAACATCTGGCTTTCCCCTCTTTGACGCCCCTAGGACTATGCTTAAAAAGAGTGAGAGACTCAAGCTTGCTAAGATGTTTCTGTTTCTTTTTCTTCCCCCACCTGATTTGTAAATGTAAGTTTGTGAAAATCCTGCAAGGGGATATAAATCAAATTGTAAAATAATCATTTGTTGTTCTCACCACTTAGAGAACTTGAACAGGATAAAACAGGGATGGTTTGTCTGCTCCACAATGTCTAGGACATCAGCTTGAAGACAAAGTTTGGGGGTGACTTGACAGCTAGGGACTGGAATCTGAGGGCTTGGCAGCTCACATGTCTGGCAGTTGAAGCTGGTTGTTGACTGGAACCTTAGTTCTGTCAGCCAGGACACCTGCCTCACGACACAGCAGCTGGGTCCCAAGGGCAGCATCCCAGGAGAGCCACGTAGAGCTGTACTGCCTTCCCTAACCTAGTTTTGGAAGTCACACAGTATCATACCTGCCACACTCTGTTTGTCAAGGCAGTTACATGGGCCTACCCCATCCAATTCCAAGGGGAAATAGATTCCATCTTTTGATAGAGGAGTAGCAAGGCTCTGGAAGAGTGTGTAAAACTGGAAATTTGGCCAGTTTTTGGAATCACAGTCTGGCACCATCTATCAACCTTCCCTCTTAGAATCAGCAGACACCTTCAGGGAAAGGAAAGGAGATTCCCAATACTGGGGTCACTCTGGGATTTTTTTCCTCCTCAGTCTTGCCCCCACAGTTCTCCACTGCCCTGGTAGCTCTTCAGTGCCTTTTTCTTTCTTGGCCACACTGTGTGGCATGTGGGATCTTAGTTCTCTGACCAGGGATCGAACCTGTGTCCCCGGCAGTGGAAGCGTGGAGTTCTAACCACGGGACCGCCAGGGAATTCCCTTCAGTGCTTTTAACAAATGTTTTCTCCAGCTTTTCTAACTAGAAAAAGGGTTGGAACCATCCTACCCAGTCCTCTTTCTCTGGAAGGGGGGCCCTGGGCAGTGCATTTAGAATGTACACAATAAAAACCTGTGTCCCCAAACATACAGCATATTTACTCATGTGATATACAAACTCTAAGCACTGTACATGTGGGGACTTCCCTCGTGGTCCCGTGGTTAAGACTCGGCACTCCCAGTGCAGGGGGCCTGGGTTCAATCCCTGGTTGGGGAACTAAGATCCCACATGCCTTGACTAATCCTGCGGGCCACAACTACTGAGCCCGGCACGCTCTAGGACCCACATGCTGCAACTAGAGAAGCCCTTGTGTCAACGAAGACCCAGCGCAGCCAAATTTAATTAATTAATTTTTAAAAAGCACTGTACACGTGAAATTTTAGAAATACGTGAGAAATAACGATGACATACAAACAGCAATTACAACTTTATAAAAAGTGTGTATGCATGTGGAGAAGCACTGGAATTGTCCATGGGGAGACTTGTTTGAAAATTAAAAGCAGTTTTGTGTACTTTTCTAGTAAAGATAAACTTTGATCTCCCCCCCCCAACATTTTATTCTGAAAACTTAAAAACATACAGCTAAGTTGAAAGAATTTACAGTGAACACCTGTATACCCACCACCTGGATTGTACCATTAACATTTTACTATACTTAATTTTCATACACCTGTCTATTCCTCTATCCATTTTATTAATCCATCTTATTTTTGATGCATTTCAAAGTAAGTTGCAGTCACTGGTATAGTACCTCCCTCTAAATACTTCAGAATGCATTTCATTAACTAGAGTTCATTATTTGTGTGCAATTTTTCTTCAGGCAAAATATATATAATGCTCAGCTTTTAACTGTACATTTGCTGAGTTTTGACAAACTCACTTATACCCTTATAGTGATTTTTTTTTTTTTTTGACCATGCCATGTGGCATATGGGATCTTACTTCCCCGACCAGGGATCGAACCCACAACCCCTGCATTGGAAGCCTGGAGTCTTAACCATTGGACTGCCAGGGAAGTCCCTAAATAGTGATATATTAAAAACAACTAGTTTGCTGCACAAAAAAAATTTTTTAAAAACAACTAAGATTTATTTTTCAAATCCTTGGTTGCTCAACTGTAATTAGTGTAAAATGCCTTCTCTGCCCTGAGCGATTTGCACAGCAGGCCTGGGCCTACAGTCACAGGTAGGGTCATCTTGGCCAATGGAAGGAACTAGGATTGAGCCTTGGACCGGGATTTTGGGCCTGGGGGCAGAGAATTTGGAAACATTTCTTCTGGTTTAAGATATCCATGGATATCCTTGGAGTGAGAGTTGCGGCAAAGGCTCCTATAAGCCATCTTCTCAGGGTGAGGGGGCTGCAGTTTCTTCTAGGAACAAAACTCCGGCAAATGACCCTTGGGAATAGGAACAGTGAATGGCCTGGGAAGTCACATGGCTCTCATTTACTTCAACTTTGTATCATACTGCCTTGCTTTATTTTCATTATAGCATTTAGGAAATTTTTTTGTTCACTTGTTTATTGTCTGTCTCCCCATCTAGACTGTAAGTTCCTGAGAGCAGAGACCTTTTCTGTCTTACTCCCTGCTGTGTCCAGCTCATGTTCGGCAGCACTTAATAAGTATTTGTTGAACAAATGACTCACTGGTCCATTTACTAGATGAGGAAAGGAGGCCCTGAAAGGGGAAGTGACTTGCCTAAAGAAACAGGAGTCCTTTACTCACACCCTCCAGTTCTCCTTCTAGTCTAATCCTTCTCTCATGAAACCTGTGACTTCTGGGGCACCTGTGAGGTGGCTGACAAGTGCCTACCGCTAGGTGTGTGCTCCTTTGGGCTGGGACTAAAGCAGGGTCTGGAGCAGAAGACTGACTGCCTCCCCACCCTCTCTCAGTTCCTCCCCCCTCCCCTCCCCTCTCCCCCTCCCCTCCCCTCCCCCTCCCCTCCCCTCCCCTCCCCTCCCCTCCCCCTCCCCTCCCCTCCCCCTCCCCTCCCCCTCCCCTCCCCTCCCCCTCCCCTCCCCCTCCCCTCCCCCTCCCCTCCCCTCCCCCTCCCCTCCCCCTCCCCTCCCCCTCCCCTCCCCTCCCCTCCCCTCCTCTCCCCCCTCCCCTCTCCTCTTGGAAGATAGCCCTTTGCCTTGTGGTGATGGGTGGAGCTGTGGACCCCCTGGGTATCAGGTAGGATGGGGAATCTGGACAGGTCTCCACAGGTGGGCAGCTGAGGATGGGACTCTCCTCTTCCATTGCAAATAGGGTCTGTGTGGTCGCCAAACAAATTTCCTTCTCAGGGTCTCCAGGATGGAATATGCAAGGCCCTGTCTCTCCTTGGTGTGAGGTCCTGTCACCTCTGCACACACACCACAAATGCTCTGACCCCAATGCAGCTGTCTCATGGAGAGAAGGAACTGCATTTCCTGAGGATGGGTTACTTGCAAACTGCATATGCCTGTAATTCTCAGTACAGCCTTGGGAGGTTCCAGGGAGAGTAGCAGAGAGGGACTCCGGTCAAGCAGCCAGCGGTGAGGCTTGAACCCCAGGGCTCTGTGACTACCACACCCAACCACAGCATTTTCCCAGGTGTGGTCGGATCCGGTGGGGATCCTTCAGATGACCTCAAGGATGAATGCTTTTTATTTTAATATATATTTATATTAATGTAGGTTAGGAAATATAAGTAGCATGTGAAACCCTTTTATGGTAGTATAAGTAAAACTATAAATACAAAAATAAACCAAAAGAAACATACTAAGAAATAGTAGTGTAGGTCAGATGTAAGTAGGTAGGTAGGGCAAGCCTGGTGGGGTTTAGTTCTAGCGTACTGCTATCCTAGCTACCCAGGTATCTCCAGCACTCACAGTCATTATTTTTCAGGGTTTCCAAACCCTTGAGTTCAGGCTTTTTCACCTTTGCAGTTCAGTGTGTGGATAGAGGGAGTTTTTCTGCTTTCTGGGTAACTAAGTGGTTGGTATATATATAGAAGGACCTGCCCTCATTCGCCGCCCTTGGGGCTCTAACAGGAGACTGGGTGTGTGGCCTCTGGGTCTTTGGGCTGGAGTGTCTGTCGGGCAGAGGCGTCTAGGATTCGGTTATTTCACAACGCCTCTGGGCCAGCCCTGCTGAGATGGAGTGGGAGACACAATTCCTACTCAGGGAGGAACTTCCCTGCTGGGGAGGGGATGCCCCGAAGGACGCCCGCCGCACCCGGTATTCCTAGGCCGTGGCTCTGGTCAGCACATGATTATTCCACAAATCGGGGCAGTGGGGTGCACAGAGTTCCAAATTGACACCCCAACTGCAGGCGGTTGTGGGGACTGGAGGTGGTCGCTGATGTGGGCTTCTGCTCCTTCGCCTAAATGTCCCCGCCATGAAAACGGATTGCATTGCAACCAGCCACAGACCCTTCCCATGGGGCGCGTTGAACGTGGGACTGTCTTCCGGGCCACGGACGGGAGAGGGAGGCTCGCCATCGCCAACCCCAGGCAGCTCAGGCTGCGGGTCAGGAATGAAGGGTCTCCCAGCAAGCTCCGCTTGCACACTGCTGGGCAATCTTTCTCCAGCCTATAGACTCCCCGCCACTCCCCCTGTGCGGGTCCCGGTGCGTCCGAGGGACCCTGCGTGGGGATTACAACCTGTGGAGTGTCTCACCCGGCACCCACCACGACTGTGTAATCGGCCTTCAGCGACTCCTGAAGTCCTGCAGCCTGGGAACCCGCTGTTGCTGGGCATGCCATCTGATGGCTTTGGGGTGCCCACGTGCAGCGGGGTGCTCTGGGGAGGAGTTCTGCACCTCCCACCCGGTCCCCGGTCCCTGGCCTCGGAGGGAGACGCATCTCCCGGTCCTCTCGGAGCTTTGAACCTCCCCTTCCCCGCCAGGCCTATCGCAAACACCCCCACCGCAGAGCACCACGTGTCGTGTTTCTACCCGGCTCGGTGCAAGCCAGGCCCGGATATGCGCATCTGGAAAGCTGGGGAGATTTCCCTGGGGCTCGGGTGGGGATGGCTAGGCTGACTTGATGGAAGACCACAGCCACGGTGCTAGGCCTCTTCTAGCGGTTTTGCAGGTTCCTCTCCCTCCCCATTGAGAGCCTCCGCCCTTTAAATACCTTGCACCAATTAGAAAAAGGGAGTGGGGGGAGTTCGAGGGAACCCGTTTGGCGACAGGAGTGGAAAGACGACTTTTGAGTTCCAGGCCGCCCTGATCGCTAGACATTGGTGTAACTTGTGTTTGGCCTCAGTTTCCGCATCTGTAAACTGGGACGAAGGCCCACATCCAGGGAGGTGGAACAGTAGAGAGGCGGAAGGTGTTGGTGCACGGTCGGCCGGTGCTCCCAGGGTCCATGTGCGCTGCCGTGGGTCGCACATCTCCCGGGCCATCAGTGAGACGGTGACAGTGAGACCTGGCCTTGCGACCCAGGCTGGCAGGCGAGCGAGCGCTCGGAGGCGCGCAAGGGCGGGGCCCAGGAGGGCCAGGAGACGCCCTTTCAGTCTGGGCCAACCAGCGCCCGTCTCTGAACCACCAATGAGGAGGCTCTTTACAGCCAAGGCCGGGTCGGGAGCGAGGCTGCTGCGAGTGCGGCGCTGACAGAGACGAGCGCGCGTTCCGGCTCGAATCCGAGGCTGCCGCCGCCATCACCGCTGCCCGCCCGGTAGCCCCTCAGCAGCTGCCCCTCAGCCGCTTCCCCTCGCCATGGAGGCGAGGCCGCCGCCGCCGCCGCGGGGCTCCGAGCCGTGGGCCGGGCGGCGGCCCTGAGGGCGTGTGGCGGGCCGAGACGCCGCCGCGGCACAGAGGCGGAGCCGCCGTCCTCGTCCCCAGCGGTCCCGCCCAACGCCGGACTCGGTGAGTGTTCGCGGCTGCCGCCGCCCAGGCGGGCTCCGGAGGTGGGGGGGCGGCTCCCGGGAGCGGGTGGGAGGGGTCCCCGGCCCGATCCTAAATCCCTCTTTTCCAGGCCGGATCCATCCGGCTTCTCCAGGGATCCCACATCCTTGTGCTGTCTGTGTGTGTGTGTGTGTCTGTGTCTGTGTGTGGTGGGGGGTGTCCCCGGAAACGCTGTCCGTGTGTGTGGGGGTGGGGTGGGGTGGGGGGTGTCCCCGGAAACGCGCCGGCCCAGGCGCCGACCCCTCTCTACTGCCAAGGAACTTTGCCTGTGTCCTCCTGGGGTCGGGCCGGGGCGCTGCCATAGTTCATTCTGAAAGAAGAAATTTGGACAGTGAGAACAGAATTTGCACAGGTCCATTTAATGGGAAGAAAGAGGAAAACTGGCACGAGAAAATTTGCTCTTGCAGTGACCAACTTTTCTTCCCCGGGCCCCTCTCTTTACCGTCCACTCCCAACAGTTGAGGCCGCTTAGGAAGGGAAGCAGGGGCTCAGAGCTGCCCAGAATTTAAAATGAGCCAATTAGGAATGCAGGTCCCCTCCTTTGTGGTTTTTTTTTTTTTTTTTTTTTTTTTACTTTTGGTGAATAACACAAAGAATACCGTTTTTTGAAAAATTAGTTCCTAATTGTATTTCCTGAAGATAAAAATAATAATAGCAGAGCTGAGCCCAATGTTGAGGGTTTGTTTGTTTGTGTTTTTTTTTTTGAGGTCACTGAATGATGTTTGTAAGACAGGAAAATAGGAATGTTTAAAACCTCTCTAGGAGGGTGAATGCCTTCAGAAGCCTTTGCCCAGGGTAGGGATCCCTGCTCTAGAACCAGTCGCATCTCCCGAAAGATCTCTTCTCTTGCCACCTGCTTGCTGTTAAGGCAGCTCTAGAACCAGAAGATGGTGGGCAAGGAGAGGACTGGCGGTGGAAGATGGGCGAACATCTTCCTGCCTGGCCACTCCTTTACAAAACACAGATCTGACGCTGTCACTTGTTTACTTAAAACTCCCTCGCTTTCCTTTTCCCATAGGGTGAATGAAGCCCAAAATGCCTTAACAGGTCCTACAGGGCACTTGACAGTCTTGCTTCAACTTACTCTTTTACTTTTAGCTGAATCCTTCAATTCTCCTTCCTTTCATCCCCCTCTCCGGCCAGTCAGAATTGCTTGACTGCCTCTTTTTTGCTTGTGTGATCCTCTTTCCTTCCCACCTTTACCTGCCAACCTCCACCTCTTCCTTTAAAGCCCTTCTCATTTGAGAAGCTTGATGAGGGCAGGAGCTGTTCTTTGTTCAACTGTTCATCTTCCATATTGAGAGGTTTCTTCCTCCCGATTGTCTTACAGGTCCTGTCCCATCTCTTCCAGCTACCCACTTCCTGAGAAAATCTTTTTTTTTTTAATTCAATGGAATCTTTTTTTTTTTTTTTTTTTTGGCTGCGTTGGGTCTTCGTTGCTGTGCGTGGGCTTTCTCTAGTTGCAGTAATTGGGGCTACTCTTTGTTGTGGTGCGCGGGCTTCTCATTGCCGTGCCTTCTTGTTGCGGAGCATGGGCCCTAGAGTGCATGGGCTTCAGTAATTGCGGCGTATGGGCTCAGCAGTTGTGGCTCGCGGGCTCTAGAGCGCAAGCTCAGTAGTTGTGGCACACGGGCTTAGTTGCTCTGTGGCATGTGGAATCTTTCCGGACCAGGGATCGAAACTGTGTCCCCTGTGTTGGCAGGCGGATTCTTAACCACTGCACCACCAAGGAAGTCCCCTGAGAGAATCTTTCCTAAGTGTTTCCTGCTTGGCGTGCACACGTATGACTTTTAGTATCTTGATTCCCCATCTCTTCATGTCCATCCCATCCAGCCCCCATAAATAATCAACAGGCAGAAACTGGCAGGTCTCATATCCCACTGGCCTTCACTCTGCTTGACCGTCTCTGAAAGGCTAAAAGCCCCACCATCTCTTTTTCACCTCTGCTTGCCTGAAGTGGCCTGGCTATGTGCGTACTGTAAGGCAGGGTACAATCTAGGAGGCTGTTCACTGGGTACCTTTTAGACACTTAATTTACCACCTAGGTGAAATTCAGAAACCAGAAAAGCCAGTCCTCTGACTGAACTACATTCACATGTATTCTGTTTGCCAGGCGAAGTGCTTGGCATACAGAATAAAAGTGAGGAAGTCACATCTTTACCTTTGAGGGGGCTCACAGCTTAATGCAGGACAAGTGGATACAAATACTTATATCACAGGTACTATGAGAGTATAATAATACCTTTTATTTGCCTTGTGTCAGGCTAGGTAATAAATGCTTTCCACGAATTATCTTATATAATTCTTTCTACCATCATGTGGTGGCTAATTCTTACCAGACAAGGGTGGAAACTGAGCCCATACAGTGTGCAGATGAGGGAATATTCAGGATTTGAATCTTGGCTGTCTAGTTTTAGAGTATCTGCCTGACTGTATAGGCAGCATTCCCTCCCTGGGTGGTCTGAGAAAACTTGACTGGAAAGCACCCTTTGGGTCATGAAGGATAGATAGGAGTTTATGTATGGTGGACAGGATACAGGAAAGAAGGAGCAGCACAGGCAGGCTTGGAGGTGGAAGGAACCCATTGTCCTTGGGGAGCAGCGAGAGGTTAAACGTAGTTGGATTGGGTAGAGGGAAGAAGGGTGGGAGATGGGATTAGGTTGGCTTGAAGGGCTGTAAGTGCTGTGTTAGAGTTTGGGCAGTGGAGACTTTAAAGGGGGATTTTAAAGGAGGTCAGGGGGACTTCCCTAGTGGTGCAGTGGTTAAGAATCTGCCTGCCAATGCAGGGGACATGGGCTCGAGCCCTGGTCCGGGAAAATCCCACGTGCCACGGAGCACCTGAGCCCGTGCGCCACAACTGCTGAGCCTGTGCTCTACAGCCCGCAAGCCACAACTACTGAGCCTGCGCTCCACAACTACTGAAGTCGGCGCACCTAGAGCCAGTGCTCCACAACAAGAGAAGCCACTGCAATGAGAAGCCCGTACACTGCAACGAAGAGTAGCCCCCCACTCGCCGCAACTAGAGAAATCCCGCACACAGCAACAAAGACACAAGGCAGCCAAAATAAAAATAAACAAAATAAAATAAATTAAAAAAATGAAAGATAAAGGAGGTCAGGGACTTGGGCACACCAGGCTTTCGAAAGGTCATTCAGGGGCAGTGTGGGGCCAGATGTTAATACCCCTCCAATTTAGGAGGCAATGGTGAGGCTTCACAGAGGCAGAATCATAGCCTCAGACCTAGAGTGAGGCCTAAAGAGAATACTGCTGAGTTTTGGGAACAGGTCATACTTATGAGAAAAAATTCCAGCAGTACGAAAGCATATGTATAGAGAAATGCCTCCCTTCTACCCTGACCTCCCCAGAGATGGTTGAAGTTTCCAGTTTCTGTGGCTTTACATAGACACTATTCCTGTATAAACATGTATCTGCCTATCCATACTCCTACCCCATGGTACATACCAGTCACATCTTGCTCTTTTTTTTTTTCCACTGCTGCTCGGCTTGGCTTGTGGGATCTTAGTTTCCTGACCAGGGATCAAACCTGGGCCCTCTGCAGTGAAAGCATGGAGTACTTGCCACTGGACTGCCAGGGAATTCCCATATCTTGCTCTTTTTTACTTAACGTAGGAAAATCATTAACTTAGGAAATCATTACATATTAGTACATATAGAGCTATTTATTCTTTTTATTTTATTGATATTCTTTTACTTATTTCATTGTTTGGCTGCACCATTATATGTAACTAGTTTTTGGATTAAACAGCATTTAAGTTGTTTCCAGGTTTTTCTATTACAACATTATAATGAATATCCTTTTACATACTTTGTATGAGCTCATGTGTAAAATTATCTGAATTGTATATTTTTATTTATTTATTTATTTTTGGCTGTGTCGGGTCTTTGTTTCTGTGCGAGGGCTTTCTCTAGTTGTGGCAAGCAGGGGCCAGTCTTCATCGTGGTGCGCGGGCCTCTCACTATCGCGGCCTCTCTTGTTGCGGAGCACAGGCTCCAGACGCACAGGCTCAGTAGTTGTGGCTCACGGGCCTAGTTGCTCCGCGGCATGTGGGATCTTCCCAGACCAGGGCTCGAACCCGTGTCCCCTGCATTAGCAGGCAGATTCTCAACCACTGCGCCATCAGGGAAGCCCCTGAATTGTATATTTTTAGAAGTGGAATTGCTGGGTCAGAGGATACGTGTGCATTTTTAATTTGTAGACATGTAGCCAAATTACCACCCCTTGGAGGGGGTTGTACTAACATCCTCTTTGCAAAAATGTGAATGGACCTCAAACAGAACTTCATCAGAGTATGTATGAGGGTAGCCTGGGATGCTTTTTCAGATAGACTGCTTTTTCAGATGCTTTTCCCTCACCTAACCTCCTCCCCTCATGTGATTCTAGCCTATTTCTTTCTATCTGCAGAAGGAGACATTGAGTCTCAGAAGGATAAAGTGACTTGTGCAAGACAGTGGGTGGTGGGGTTTTTTTAAGCAGCTCTGATATTTGTATTTGCCCAGCATCTTTCATTGGAGCTTCTCAGAGTCAGTTTGTAAACATTGTTGCATTGTTTTTCTCCACCTTCATGTGGGAAAAATGAGGTACAGGTGAAGCTTCAGTTATAAGCAGGAATCTGGCCAAATATACAATCTTGTCTTTTTACTTATAATGTAATAACTAATGTTCCCAAATGACAAATTTGAAGATATTTTTTTAGTGAGTCTGAGTACAACAAAAATAGCAATAATATAACACTAACAATACAATTGAGCAACAAACCCTCAAATGACCCAGTGTTAAAATTTGTTTTAATATATTCTCTGTAGAAAAGAGAATCCATTAAATGCGAAATTGTATTTACTTTAAATTCACATCCATTTGTGTCAGTGTATAGGCATAGATTTTTTTTAATAGTTAAAACCTTTTATATGTACATGGCAAGTAAAGTACCTACAGCATATGATTTTTGTATTCTTTTTTTTTTTTTTTTTTTTTTTTGCGGTACGCGGGCCTCTCACTGTTGTGGCCTCTCCTGTTGTAGAGCACAGGCTCCAGGCGCGAAGGCTCAGCGGCCATGGCTCACGGGCCCAGCCGCTCTGCGGCATGTGGGATATTCCCAGACCGGGGCACGAACTCATGTCCCCTGCATCGACAGGCGGACTCTCAACCACTGCGCCACCAGGGAAGCCCGATTTTTGTATTCTTGAATAACATCAAATATTTTATATTTACTCATTTTGTTTATTTTAAATCACAGAATAGTATTCTATGCATTGATAGCTGTAGTTTGTGTGATCGTTTTTTATTTTCCTTTTCTCTCTCCTTTTTACTATTATAAATGGTACTTCTGAGCACCCTTGTTCAAATACTTCTTTTGGATTATTTTCTTGCACTCTTACCCCTAAAATGGGTTCACTGCATCAGAATATGGTTTCAGTGCCGTATTGCTATCTATTAAGGTCAAACTAGTTTACAACATCATCAGCAATTTTTGTGGCCCTATTTCCTGACAATACAGCCAATGCTATTACAAACAAAACTTAATATTTGGGCTTCCCTGGTGGTGCAGTGGTTAAGAATCTGCCTGCCAATGCAGGGGACACGGGTTTGAGCCCTGGTCCGGGAAAATCCCACATGCTGTGGAGCAACTAAGCCCGTGCGCCATAACTACTGAGAGCCGTGTGCCACAACTACTGAAGCCCACACGCCTAGAGCCCGTGCTCCGCAACAAGAGAAGCCACCGCAGTGAGAAGCCTGTGCACCGCAATGAAGAGTAGCCTCTGCTTGCTGCAACTAGAGAAAGCCCACACGCAGCAACGAAGACCCAACACAGCTGAAAGTAAAATAAATTTTAAAAAACCCAATATTCGATTTTGTTAATTTAAAAGAAATGTAATAGTACTTTGAGTTAGGTTTAATTTACGTTTCTTTAGAAAAACTTTAGAAAAAATCTAAATGAGCTACTAAATGAGTTTTAGTAGCTCATTTAGATTTTGAATGAAGTACAGTGCTGTGTTATATATCATATCCAAGTGTTATGTAGCTAAAGTCAACTTTTTTTTGAAGAAAGACATGGTTGATAGGACAGAAATATTTTGGAAATTTAGGATAAGATCATACTGGTATGAAATAGAAAACTGGGTGCTGTTCAGTAGAAAATACCAGACATTGTGCTGGTAGTTAGAGATACTCCAGACAACTGGATACTGGATACTCCAGTAACATGGATGTGATGTCTGTCCTTATGGGCTAATGCAGAAGGCAGTCATTAGTCACCTGATGATGATTATAGATGTGATCAAAGGGGAAGAATAAGATGTCTTGGGAGCACCAGAGAAGTTCAACAATGCTTGCAGTTTAAACAACACAGAGACCCTGAGCTAGGAAGAGGTTTGGTACCTTAGGTATATATATATGTATATATATTTTTTAATTCCCTAGGTGATTATAATATGCAGCCAGGGTTGAGAACCACTGGACTAGAGAGAAGCAGGGGCCAGAATTGAGGGCCCTATACACCATGCAAGGATTTTGGACTTTATCACGAAGGCAGGGCTAAGCCATTGAAGGATTTCAAAGAGGAGTGAACTGATCTGATTTGCAGTTGTGAAAAGTTCACTGTGGCTGCAATCCAGAGCAGTAGTTTTCCAAGTGAGGTGGATAAGGTGCTGGGATGCTGAACTTTTTATTGTTCTTATCTAAAAAATGATAAAACATTACATTTAGGGACTGTCACTGGCATCTTCTTGGGTCTGTAGGTCAAACAGTGTTTGGGTGTCCAGAAGTAAGAGAGGGGAGTCCTGCAGTAAGCAAGCAGAGCCGTATATATACATTTAAATTTTTTTTTAAATTTGTTTATTTGGCTGAACTGGGTCTTAGTTGTGGCACGAGAGATCTTTGTTGCGGCATGCGGGATCTTTAGTTGCGGCATGTGAACTCTTAGTTGCAGCATGTGGGATCTACCAGGGATCGAACCCAGGCCCCCAGCATTGGGAGCGCAGTCTTAGCCACTGGACCACCAGGGAAGTCCCTGTATACATACATTTGCTTTCAGTGTATTGCAACATATTGATAACAGTTTATATTATTCAGCTTTCATTAAACTAACCTTCACAAAATGAACAAGCGGCTTAAAAAGATCCCTGCGAAGAAACCAGTGATTGGGCTTCCCTGGTGGCGCAGTGGTTGAGAGTCCGCCTGCCGATACAGGGGACACGGGTTTGTGCCCCGGTCCGGGAAGATCCCACATGCTGTGGAACGGCTAGGCCCATGAGCCATGGCCGCCGAGCCTGCGCGTTCGGAGCCTGTGCTCCGCAACGGGAGAGGCCACAACAGTGAGAGACCCGCGTACCACAAAAAAAAAAAAAAGAGAGACCAGTGATTGAAGAAAATATTAATAACGCAAGCACAAGGAAACAAACAAACAAAATGACAGAGCTGACCCTTGTCTAGCTCCTATTATGAAGTCCTGGTGAGCAGTTATTTATTTATTTTTTTTTTAGTATTTATTTATTTATTTGGCTGCGCCTGGTCTTATTTGCAGCATGCACGTGGGATCTAGTTCTGTGACCAGGGATCGGACCTGGGCTCCCTGCATTGGGAGCTTGGAGTCTTAACCACTGGACCACCTGGGAAGTCCCTGCTCAGTGAGCTATGAAGTCAGATTAAATAAGTCAGCTCGTATTACATTGGAAAGTATCAAGAACTCTGTTTGAAACATAGACTTACATCCTCTGTCATTATAGGAATCTTGTTTTAAGATTATGTAGAACCTGAGATATTAAATAGTAAAATATGAGGCTATCACTAATAACAAGACATTTGAAAACTAAGCATCTGGAGCATAAAGAGAAGCTCTGCGTGTTTTTTTCTCCCAGTGATGTTTAAAGTCATAGCCAGGGGAGTTCCCTAGCAGTCCAGTGGTTAGGACTCAGCACTTTCACTGCTGTGGCCCAGGTTCAATCCCTAGTGGGGGAACTAAGATCCCCCAAGCCATGGGGTGCAGCCAAAAAGAAAAGAAAAAAAGACATAGGCTGTTCAGTCAGATGCTGTACATAATTTTACTAACCTGATGATTAAAGTATCTGTTTCAAGGTTTTCTGTTCTTATAAATGAGCAAAAGGCACATACCATTGGCAGGTTCTCCTGTCCGCACTGCCCGCACCCGCAAAAAGGCTGACATAGTGTATGGAAAATAATATATCAAGAAACTAAGACTAAATTTTGTTTGCAGATACTTTTGTAAGACGTAGTAAATGTTGCTGAAGATTTGAACAAGCAATATTAGAATAGATTTTTCAGTGTTGGAGGTTTGCTACATAGTTTTAAAAGTATAGAAGCTTCTAGCATGCCTTAGTATTTGCTAGATTCTCTTTATTAAAAGAAATCCAAGAAAAATCACTTCTTTTGTGAGTTACTGGAGAAAGTTATACTGGAGAAGACATCCTTAATAGTAAATGACTGCCTTCATAACATTGCTATATGGAATAATTGTCTAAATGTAAACAGAACATACACTTGAATGAAAAATGAAATGCGTTCATTGCCTCTTCATGAACTATTGAGGCAGGTTATCTTGTTGGTTATCTTGTGGTGGAGTTGTTGATGTTATACATTTTACTTCTACCAAAAAAAAAGCCTACTTTTTCTGTGATAAATGGCTATCTAGCAAACATTATTTGAGAAGTTAATATCCTTAATCTGTCTCTTCAAGTAAAGATGTTATTTTAACAGTGAATGAGAAAGTTAGGTTTTTTTTCTTACAAGTATGCTATGGGATAGCATTTTCCTTGTAATTAAAAAAAAAAGCTTTGGCCTCTTCCCTTCCAAGATGGCCCACACTTTGTCTATGGAGTGTGTATCTCCCTGAATAAACCTTCTTTCACTTTACTGTGTCTTGCTCTTGAATTCTTGCCTGCACAAAGCCAAGAACCCACACTTGGCGGCCATCCCAGGGACTCAGACATGACTTGGGATGTGACCATCATCTCGCACCCCACTCTCTTTCCTGCAACATCTTTTCTGGCACCCAATGCGGGGCCTCAAAGGCCATAATCTCCATCCGCCTATTGGGCTATGGCTCCCCTCTGAAGGGTGGCTGGGACTTATCCTGAGCCATGTAGATTCAAGTAGCCCATTAAGTGGCAGCTGACGTTGCCTGCAGGATCTGGCAGAGACCAGTTCTCTGGCCGTGAAGAAGCGCACTGAGGCCAAGGCTTTTCCCCCTCAGTCTTTCTCATTCTCCTATTGCTCTATCTCTTTGGACTTGAAAAGATCCACCCGGACGACCACCAAACATCCAAATTAAGACTGCGCGGCAAGTAACTGACCACTTGGTTAGGTCCAAAGAACTCCTGCCAGGGGGCTTCCCTGGTGGCGCAGTGGTTGAGAATCTGCCTGCCAACGAGCCCTGGTCTGGGAGGATCCCACGTGCTGCGGAGCAACTAGGCCCATGAGCCACAACTACTGAGCCAGCGCGTCTGGAGCCTGTGCTCCGCAACAGGAGAGGCCGCGATAGTGAGAGGCCTGTGCACCGCAATGAAGAGTGGCCCCCGCTTGCCGCAACTAGAGAAAGCCCTCGCAGAGAAACGAAGACCCAGCACAGCCAAAAAAAAAAAAAAAAAAAAAGCTTTATCATGATATAATTTACATACTTTAAAATTCAGCCTTTTAAAGTGTACAATCAGTGATTTTTAGTGTATTTGCGGAGTTGTGCGACCATCACCATTATCTAATTTCAGAACATTTTCATCACACCAAGGAGAAACCCTGCACCCATTACCTTCACTCCCCATTCCACCCTCCCTCCAGCCTCTGGCAGCCCCTAGTCTTTCTATTTGCCTATTCTGGACATTTTATGTAAATGGAATCATATAAAATGTGACCTTTGTTGACTGACTTCTTTTAATTAGCATAATGTTTTGGGGAGTTCATGTTGTAGCATGAATTCATTCATTCCTTTTTATAGCTGAATAAATAATCCATTGTATAGATATATTGTTTATCTATTCATCAGTTAGTGAATTTTTGAGTTGTTTCCACTTTTTGGCTATTATGATTAATGCTGCTGTGAGCATTCATGCACAAGTACATGTGCAGGCATACGTTTTCATTTCTCTTGGATATAGAGTGGAATTGCTGGGTTAAATGTGTTTAACTTTAGAGGAATTGCCACACTGTTTTGTAAAGCACCTGTGCCATTTTACATTCCCAGCAGCAATGCACAAGGGTTCCAGTTTCTTTACATCCTCTCCAATATTTATGCTGTCTTTTTTTTTTTAAATTTATTTTATGTATTTATTTTTGGCTGCATTGGGTCTTCTTTGCTGTGCGCGGGCTTTCTCTAGTTGCGGCGAGTGGGGGCTACTCTTCGTTGCGGTGTGTGGGCTTCTCACTGCGGTGGCTTCTCGTTGCGGAGCGTGGGCTCTAGGCACGCGGGCCTCAGTAGTTGCAGCACGTGGGCTCAGTAGTTATGGCTCATGGGCTCTAGAGCGCAGATTCAGTAGTTTAGCTCACGGGCTTAGTTGCTCCGCGGCATGTGGGATCTTCCCGGACCAGGGCTTGAACCCGGGTCCACTGCATTGGCAGGCAGATTCTTAATCCCTGCGCCACCAGGGAAGTCCCCTGTTATGCTGTCTTTTTGACTGTAGCTATCTTAGTGGTATGAAGTGATAGTTCATTGTAGTTTTGATTTGCATTTCCCCAGTGACTCATGGGCTCATTGTGATTTTGTTGCATCTATAAAAACTCTCATATTTTTACACATGAAAAACTTGGAAACATAAATTTCTTACCTGATAAACATCTCCAAATGTATTTCTAAAAAAATTTCCCGATGATCTAATGAAATAAAAGACCTAGACATTGATCATCAGTTGCTATTAAAACCAGTAGGGAACTTTATAATAGAAGAATCAGAATGACAATCTTCTAATTAGTCATAACATCTCTAAAATGGGTACAACCAAACCTTATGTTCTTCTCATGTAGTACAATAGGAAAAATATAACACCATTCATGAAATAGTCTTTCCCTACCAAAATCAAATCAAACCTGACTCTAATTAAGCATCTAGATCTAACAATCAGCTTATAGAATGTAATTAGAAAATTCAGAATGTGAGAAATCCAGTGGGACAAATGAACCCAGTTACTTCAAATAAATGGCAAGAAAAAAAGTGGAGAAACTTTAGAAAAGACTTGAGACATATTAACTAAGTGTAATGTGTAGACCTTGATTAGATCCTGTGTCATACAAATCAACTGTAAAAAGGTATTTATGAGACAATTGGGAGTAATTTGAATACCACTTAATATATTAAATGATTTTAAACAATTGTTTTAAGTTTTTAAAGATATGATAATAGTATAGTTATATTAAAAGGAAAAACTCTTTTCCCTTGGAGATACGTACTGAAGTATTTATGGATGAAATGATAGGATGTCTGGAATTTGCTCTAAGATAATTCATTGTGTCTGAGGGTTGTAGGTTATTTACCATTACTGATTTGCTCTAAGATAATTCATTGTGTCTGAGGGTTGTAGGTTATTTACCATTACTGATAATCATTGAAGCTGGATAATAGGTATATAAGGGTTTATTATAGAGTTACTCTTGCTCTTAGTTTTAGTGGGTTTCACATCCATTTGTTAGAAATTTAAAAAGTAAAATCTTCTGACTAGTTTTCAAGAGTAATTTCAAGAGTTGTTTTCTTTTCAAGGGAAGATAGACATTTGCTAGCCAAATTTGAAGGGAAATGTTTGTATAATTGGACGGGGTTGGAAAAAGAAATACCACTCTTTAGTAAGCACAACCGTAGTGCTTCTTCCTTTTGGACCCATATTTCTTTTGGACTATGTTAGCCATTAAAACCAAGTATTGATTTGAAATCAGACTTTCAGATTGCTTTGTCACAAAGTATTAAAATGAGATTTTTCAAGCATAATAAGAAATATTTGATCATATGGATCACACTAAATATTTTTAAAACAAGGTTAGTATTAGCATCTTAGTGATAGCAGTAATGATTTTTATATTTTTCCATATAAAAACCATTATTGCAATCATTATTTTATTACATTTGGAAATGAATGACTGTTTTTGTAGTATTTATATATATTAGTATCTTTGTCATATTTATTGGTGAACACATGTTGGGGATGTGCGTGTTGATTGATTGACTGGTGTGCAGTCAAAAAATTTGATTGTCATTACTGTGGAGAATGAACTGGAGCATAGAGACTAATTCCGTGATTGTTAGAGCATATTTGGGCAGGGTTGATGGTGTTCTGGACTGGTTTGGCATAGGGGATGGAGATATGTGGATAAGCATGATTTAAGCAGTAGAAGCATTAGTAGGGTTCCACATTTTTGGCTTTTTGAAAGTGAACTGAGCTTTTGTGTGTGGGGAGAAGTTAAAACCCGGCTGCTATAAATTGTTCAAGAGTTCTCAAATATTGATTGACGAATAACCATCAATTAGTTTTCAAACATTGGTTGACAGGTGGCTTAATGCAATATTATAAACGCATTAGTAATACCTCATTAATAAAGAGAATGTCTTCCATTTGGTGTATCAGCAGTACATCAGTATATGGAATAGTTGCAGGACTTCCAGGGTTCCTCTAAAAGGAAAGGTGGGGAAGTGTGGGGGAGAGCTTTCACAGGAATGCTTCTGTTCTGGTGCCCCTTTCCATGTCTCCATTGATTTGAATGCTTTACCCACCTTTCAAGGAATGAGGGCAGTTCCTGAATCAGTGCTTCTGCTGCTGTCTGTGAGACCACTGCTCTCCATTGCACCTTACTTCTCACCTGGACCTGCTTGCTTTGTTAACAGGGGCTGAATATGCAGTGACTTCCAACTAGTGTTTCTCTGTTTCTCCATTCTGGGGAGTTAGCCTGGCCCAGGATCTTGCTACTAGTTGGTGGAAGTGATAGAAGATCCTTTTTCTTCCTACAATTCGTACCCAGTTAGCAATAGTGCTTTTGGTAGCAGTTGTGAACCTCTGAGGCAGTGATTCTCAATAGTGGCTGACTGTGGTGGGAAGGAGAAGGTAAATTTGAAAAAGCATCTTTTTAGAAAATGGAAAAAATAATGGCTTTATGTTTTTTAATCAGTGTGTATATTTTTTTTCAGTGTGTATATTTTTTAATTTGCTTCATTTAAAATCATGTATGCATTTGAATGATACATGTACATGTTAAAATATTCAAATATTAACACTAAAAATATACAGTAAAAGGTAATTCTCTCTCCCTCATCTTCCAAGTTCCCCTTCTCAGAGGCATCCCTAGGCACTATGAACAGTACTTGTGAAACCTTCCAGAAAGAGTCATGCCCGTATACTGTGAGAGTTACTTAAGTTTGACATTTCATCTAACATTTCCTGCTTATTCACTTGCACTTAGCTTTCAGAAGTTCTACTTTGAAGAAGGCTGTTGTAGAGCAAGTAGTGGTTAACAGAGCAGTTCAGTTATGTGTGTTTTGTAATGTCTGAGTGGGGCTTTTGTTCATGAAAAGGACTAAAAATTACTTGGGTTTCAAATTAATGTTCAATTTATTTAAGTGGCAAATTTAAAAACCTAGTTTTTCTTTAGTCTTGTTATTGTACTTGTAAGCATTGTAATTTATGCATAGAAATAAGAACAATAACTTTCACTTGCTCTTTAATTAATGTTAATTCAAGCTTAACTGATTAAATTCCTTCATACCCCATTGTTAGTGAATTAAATTTTCTTAGATATTTAAAATACATTTATACTGTCAGTCTGTCAAACACTGCCAGTCCTTGAATCAGATTAGTTTCTCCCCCCCTCCGCCCCCTGGCCACGTTGCATGGCATGTGGAAATCTTAGTTCCCTGACCAGGGATTGGACCCACACCGCCTGCATTGGAAGTATGGAGTCTTAACCGCTGGGACTGCCAGGGAAGTCCCCAGATTGGATTTTGTATTTCTTTCATATTTTCCTTGTCAGGCTTTATAGTTATTTTAATTTGGGGAGTTGGAAGTGACTAGAGTTCATATCCCATACCTGCCATGCTTTGTGAACATGGACAAAATATTAATACTTAACCCTTCTGAGACTGTTTCTTCACCTAATAAATGGGTTCAATGGTAGTACTCTTTTACTGCATGTTTGTTTTAAGGATTAGATAGTTCACCCCAAGTGCTTAGCAGAGTTCTTAGCGTGTAGTAAACTTTCAGTAAATGTTAGGAAATATTATAATGACCTTGATTTTGTCTTTCCTCTGTAGTAGTTGGTCAGGATACAGTGTAGCTGCATAATTGATCACAGAGTAACTTTTATCTTCCTGGGGTTTCAATGGGGGAAAATGTGGCAAGGATGGGAGAGGGAAGAGAGAGGGAGAAGAATTGAGTAAATGGGATAAACTGTACAACATTTGCTCCCTGAACCATCTTCCCCGGAGTTCTGTGACACACTTTCTTGGTTTTTCTCTACCTTTCTGGCCACTCCTCAGTTCCCTTAGGCCTCTCTTCTGTGACCACTCTTTGACTTACCAAAGAATACATCCTTAGCCCTCTTGTGGTTCATCCTACGCATTGTTCCTGGAAGCACATGCCTATGCCCAGGGTTTCGGCCGCCAGCTCGTTGCTAATTAGGAGAAAATTTGTCCTCGCACTGGATGATAGCCAGCAACCTACTGGTCATCTTCATTGGACTGTTTCCCAGGCACCTGTAACAGGCTCAGAACTGACCTTATCTTCCCTTTAAATGCGTTATTTTTGTATTCTCTGTCTTGATGAATGACAAAACCCTGTAACCCAAACCAGAAATTTGGATGACACTGTTCTTCTGGTTGGTGATGCATTCCCATCTGTTTTACCTTTAATATTTCTCAAATTTGCCTGCTTTCCCCCACCTCTTCTGTCCCTTAGTTCTGGTTTCTTCTCATTTAGATGACTGCTGCAGATTCCCTAGTTGTCTACCCATTATTATTTCCTTATTCCAGGTCATGTATCACACTGCTGCCAAGAGTGATCTTTTTGACTTCCCTATCTAATCATAGCACTCCCCAGTTTAAAATCCTCTGGGTAAAATCCAAACTCCTTATCAGAGCAAGTTTTTGTGACCAACCCCTCTTAACCTTTTAGCCTTACCTTTTCCCCATATCCTTGACTGTGCTGTGCTCTTTCAGACCCTCTGTCTTTTGGACTGCCCATCTCCCTCTTTTTTACCTTGCATTATAATTTTTTAGGTAGGGATCAGCTCCTCCAATGAGCATTACCTTACTGACTCTCTCAATTCTGATCTAGGTATAGATCCTTGTGCTATTTCTATCAAGTCACTTAATCATATTGTGTGATAATCCAGACACTTATATAATAATCCATACATCAACACGTGCAGATTAATGGTTTTAGAAGGATCTTGGTGGTCCAGGATGTATAGTAATATGTAATTTTGCTGAGGCATGGATTCATATTACTTGCACTTTGAGTTTGGTGGCAGCAGGTGAGTTCCCTTAGTTCTTCAGTGAGCCTAACCTCACTCAGCATCTAAAGCTGTCTTTTTATTATTTCCTTCTTTTTCCTGTTCATTTTCTAGTTTCGTAAGTTTTCTGATTCCAAAACTGGAAAATACCTTTAAACAAGAAACTGTAAGCCCGTGTAATGGCTTAAAAACTCAGAAGGTTTTTAAGATGTCTTTTTCTTCTCCTCTCTTCTTTCCATCTCCCTTATCTTTGGCATTAAGTTTGTGAGGGGATGTGAACTCAAATATGTCTTTGAAAGCTGGGCAGCTTATATGAATGAGAGAAGTAGATCTCTTGGGTCATATGTCATACTGGAGTTTCCATGGCCTATCTAAAGGAGTTCATATTCAGTATTTTTATAACACAGTGTGCTACCAGTTTGCAACCCTCACTGTAATTGCCAAGACTGTACCTATATGATTTAGTTTCTTTCTCTTTGAAACTGAATTCATTAAATAAACAAAAACTTAAGTAACTGTACTACTTCTAGACCCTGCTGAAGTATCACCCACTTACGGAAGTCTCCTGAGTTCTCCTAGGAATTGTTTTTTCCTCCTTTTAGGGTTGGTATAACAAATACAGTATTGATCACAATGTTTTTTGGTTTTTTAAAAAAATATTTATTTACTTATTTGGTTGCACCGGGTCTTAGTTGCAGCACTTGGACTCCTTAGTTTCGGCACATGGGCCCCTTAGTTGTGGCATGTGAACTCTTAGTTGCTGCATGCACGTGGGATCTAGTTCCCTAACCAGGGATCGAACCCGGGCGCCTTGCATTGGGAGCGCAGAGTGTTATCCACAGAGCCACCAGGGAAGTTCCGATCACAATGTATTTTAATTACTCATTTTCATGTCTTAATTTCCTGTTAGTTTATTGAGGACAATTATGTATTGAGGAGCATGTCTATTAATTCTATTAGGTGTTCAATACATTGGTGTTGAACATTGAGCCAAGTGCTAGGCATATAGTAAACAGACATGTTTGTTGATGAACAGGTATCGATACCAAAATCTGGGGGCTCTGTAATATAACATTTCTTTTTCTTTTGATGATTCGAAGGGCTGTGTAGCTACCCTAAATTTCAACTTTGTTTCTTGGAAATTACCAAGAATGTTAGGGATGATCGATTATTGGATTGGCCAAAAAGTTCATTCGGTTTTTAAGTTAAACTAGAAGACACATTTTTCATTTTCACCACGAACTTTATTGAACAATAAAGTTGTTCACTTTTTATTCACTGTTTTGTTCCACTACCCTCTGCCATTTTTCAAGCAACGTCATAATTCCATCTTCCCAAAACATTTTATCTTTTTGAGCAAGGAACTGTTCCAGGTGCCTTTACAGTCTTCCAGGGAATTGAAATTTTTTCCATTAAGAGAATTTTATAGAGACCAAAATAAATGGAAATCTGAAGGTGCGATGTCTGGTGAATAAAGCGGTTGAATCAAAACTTCCCAGCCAAGCTGTAACAGTTTTTGCCTGGTCATCAAAGAAACATGTGGTCTTGCATTATCTTGATAGAAGATTATGTGTTTTCTGTTGACTAATTCCCAACACTTTTCATGGAGTGCTGCTTTCAGCTGGTCTAATTGGGAGCAGTACTTGTTGGAATTAATCGTTTGGTTTTCTGGAAGGAGTTGATAATAGAGGACTCCCTTCCGATCTCACCGTATACACAACATCACCTTCTTTGGATAAAGACTGGCCTTTGGTGTGGTTGGTGGTGGTTCATCTCGCTTGCCCCATGATGTCTTCCGTTCCACTTTATTGTACAGTATCTACGTTTCATCGCCTGTCACAATTTGTTTTAAAAACGGAACATTTTCATTACATTTAAGTAGAGAATCACCTGTGGAAATAGGGTCAAGAAGGTTTTTTTCCTTAACTTGTGTGGAACCCAAACATCAAAGCGATTCACATAACCAAGCTGGTGCAAATGGTTTTCAACACTTGATTTGGATATTTTGAGTATGTCGGCCATCTCCCGCATGGTATAACATTCTCAATTAATGTCTCGATTTGATCGCTATCAACTTCAACTGATCTACCTGACCGTGGAGCATCCTGACCTCCCTGACCGTGGAGCATCATCCAGGGAGAAATCTCTAGCACGAAACTTCACAAACCACTTCTGACATGTTTGATCAGTCACAGCACCCTCTCCATACACTGAACAAACCTTTTTTTGCGTTTCGGTTACGTTTTTCCCTTTCTTGAAATAAGAAAGCATAATATGCCGAAAATGTTGCTTTTTTTCTTCCATCTTCAATACTAAAATGGCTACAGAAAAATCACCAATTTTGATAAGTTATTTTTTAAATGCACGCTGATATGACAGTTGTCACAATACAATCTGACAAAATTGTTTCAATTGAAGTTAAAGACAACTAAGCCCTACCAGAGCCATCTGAGGGAAAAAAATCGAATGAAGTTTTTGGCCACCCCAGTATGTTGCTGTGTTTGGTGCAGACAGATCTGTGTACCGATGGTGACTAAACAGACTTAATTGCAAAGAATCAGTCGTTCATCCCCTGAGAAAAGATCTGTTACAAGGGGAGCTTCTTGCTTCTAATTTCATACAGTTAAAACAAATTAATCACCTGATGACTGTGGAAAATGTAAAGAAATTTGAGTACACCTTGGATAAAGAAAGGGTTTGGAGGAAGCAGACCTGAGTTCTATTTCTGGAAGTACTAATTAGCCTTGTGACTTTAGGCAGGTCTTTCCTGGTCACAGTTTCTTCCTCTGTAAAGTTATAAGGGACTTGATGGTTTAACATCCTCTATCCCTAAAATTATTTAATTCTAATACACTGTAATTTTGGGACTTCCCTGGTGGTCCAGTGGGTAAGACTCCATGCTCCCAATGCAGGGGGCCTGGGTTCGATCCCTGGTCGGGGAACTAGATCCCACACGCATGTTGCAACTAAGAGTTTGCATGCTGCAACGAAGATCCCGAGTGCCACAACGAAGATCCTGAATGCCGCAACTAAGACCCAGGGCAGCCAAAATAAATAAAAACAAAACAAAACAAAAGCAACTAAAAAAAAAACAAACAAAAAACCACTGTAATTTCTAAAATATTAGGACCAGTGAAGGAAATACTCATGGCCTAGCTCATTCTAAGGAGAATTTGAAGTAATTTTTACTGATACAAATATAGTACCATTGTGTGTGTGCTTCTAGAGAGAGTGCATTTAGGAGTTCTCCAGAAAGACACCAGAGAAGCTGGTCAGTAATAATGATCACTGGGGAGTGGGGAACTGGATGCCTGGTGGGAAGGATACCTTCTATTCAGCGTATTTTTCTTTTGTAATGTTTGATTTTTATAGTGTGTGCTTGACTATCTACCCAATAAGGACAAATAAATTTTAATATATAAACATACACATAAAGAAGTCAGAGTAGGGCTTCCCTGGTGGCGCAGTGGTTGGGAGTCCGCCTGCCGATGCGGGGGACACGGGTTCGTGCCCCAGTCCAGGAGGATCCCACATGTGTCGCGGAGTGGCTGGGCCCATGAGCCGTGGCCGCTGAGCCTGCGCGTCCGGAGCCCGTGCTCCGCAACGGGAGAGGCCACAACAGTGGGAGGCCCACGTACAGGAAAAAAAAAAAAAAAGAAGAAGAAGTCAGAGTAAAGGGAAAGTAAGGGTCTTATGGTAAGAGAGAGGCATGGGATGGTAGTGCAGTCCATTAGATCCTATGCAGTTATTTAAAGAAGATAGTATACTGAGCTCTCAAGTTATATTAGCCGAAGGTTCCAAGAGATTCACTTGACTTACAAGATAGAAACCATCATCAGTAGTGAGAAACAACCTTTCCTGGCACTGTGGTTTGAGGCATTTTCCTCTTAAATGGGATATTGTGTGATATGGTGAATGTTTTCAATAGAACCTCTACAGTCATACTGTAATGCAGTATCTCAAATGGGGGTCCTTGGATATATTTTGAAGAGAAGTTTCTCTGAGGAGACTCTAATAGTTTTTAAAATTTCAGTAACCTGAACTATAAGCATATGAATGACTGCCCACCTTGTAACTGAGTATTGCCACACAATTTCAGTGCCCATGTTTGTGTGTGTGTTTGGGATCATTGGTTATCTATGTCTTTATTTGTAAGTAAGTAGTTTGTGGGACCAGTCAGTGAAAGGCCAAGTAGTGCTAGGCACGCTGGGCAACTTGTTTGCAGTTGTTTGAATGGGAAAGTGATGGGAGAATTAGTATTATATGACGTATGTGTTTAGGCATGCCAAGCTTAAAAAAAAAAACAACTGTTGTAGTAGGTGATGCAATAGCCGTGTTGTGACTGGTGATTTAATTTCAGCATTAAATCTGTTGTTATCTATTAATATTGTTAATTTGAGTCTTACTGGTTTTATATTTTTATATAAGTTTGTTTTGGTTTTATAGCTGTATAATAGCACAGTGTTATGTTTATATTTATTCATTAATAAAAATTTTTAAATTAGCATTGAAGGTGTGTTAAAAATTTTGTTTCCTTTAAAAGGTAATTTGTATCTCTCAAATTTGAGAAATCCTGCAGTAGTGATTACAGATTTGCTTATTCTAAGCTGAGTCCACAGCTGCCCAAATAAGAGGCAGTTTTCTACTCAGCATCTCTCATAATTGAATTTTGTTGAATTAGGAAAAAACTTTGAAATCATGAGTACAGTTGCTGATTAGTGACACATCCAACTTACTTTGAAAATAAAGAAGGCTGAAGACAGCGGTGGTGCCTTGAATAGGTGGTGACTCCATCTCTGTTTACATGGAGCAACTGCAGGCAGGACTGAGATGGTTATCAGGAAAGAGTTCACCTGCTCTAACGCACAAATGAATGGATAGACCAGGCTCCAACCTGCTCAGTTGAAGAGAACATGACTTGAATGAGTTTAAAAAAAACTTTTGAAAAAAGTTTGAAAACATTTGAAAAAAATGTCAAAGTTGAGGTACCTAGTTATTCATTTTAGCCATAGAAAGATATCACTAATCTGCCAAATTTCAAAGAGCATAGTTTTCTGAGTCCTCTAATAAGGACAACTCTTTTGGAAAAGGTTACTCTAGAAAACAGAATTGTACTGTTTTAAAAAATTGTTGGATATTAACTTCCTGCTCAAAATGATTTTGATTTTATTTATTTTTTATTATTTAAAAATATATATATTTATTTGTTTGGCTGTGCCGGGTCTTAGTTGCGTCATGTGGTATCTACTTCCCTGACCAGGGATCGAATCCGGGACCCCTGCATTGGGAACGTGGAGTCTTAGCCACTGGACCAACAGGGAAGTCCCTCATTTTGATTTTAAAGTTGTTGATCTGAAGCCATTTTTTCTGTTAGTAGCTTAGAACAATTGCTTTTATGTTAAGGTAATTGTTCTTGACATCAAAACATACTTATCAGCACAGAAGAGATAACTACTTTTTCTGTCTTTTATATTTCAAATAATTGTAGTAGAATTTTAAAAGAAGGGTGCAAGGTTTTATATTCTGTAGAGTGTTACCTGATCTGACAGGAGTCTGTTGAATCCTACCGTGTGATCTTAGGGCTGTAGACACCATTTATCAGATTAAGGAAGTTCCCCTCCATTCCTTGTTGCAAAGAGGTTTTTTTTGTTTGGTTTTTGATGGGTTTTTTTGTGGTACACAGGCCTCTCACTGTTGTGGCCTCTCTGGTTGCAGAGCACAGGCTCCGGACGCACAGGCTCAGCGGCCATGGCTCACGGGCCCAGCCGCTCCGCGGCATGTGGGATCTTCCCGGACCAGGGCACGAACCTGTGTCCCCTGCATCGGCAGGCGGACTCTAAACCACTGCACCACCAGGGAAGCCTGCAAAGAGTTTTTAATGAGTGGATGTTGAATTATATCCCATGCTTTTTCTGCATCTATTGATATTCATATGCTATTTCTTTAATCTGTCAGTATAATAAATTACATTAATCAACTTTCCATGAGAAAATGATGTTTTATTCTTTTGAGCTCATTTTATATAATTTTTATTGTAAAATATACATAACAGGACCTCCCTGGTGGTGCAGTGGTTAAGAATCTGCCTGCCAATGCAGGGGACATGGGTTTGAGCCCTGCTCCAGGAAGATCCCACATGCCGCGGAGCAACTAAGCTCGTGTGCCACAACGACTGAGCCTATGCTCTAGAGCCCACGTGCCGCAACTACTGAGCCCGTGTGCCGCAACTACTGAAGCCCATGTGCTGCAACTACTGAAGCCCGTGTGCCTAGAGCCTGTGCTCCACAACCAGAGAAGCCACCACAATAAGAAGCCTGTGCAACACAACGAAGAGTAACCCCCACTCACCACAACTAGAGAAAGCCTGCGTGCAGCAACAAAGACCCAATGCAGCCAAAAATAATGAATAAATGGATTTGCCTTAAAAATAAATAAATAATAATTTTAAAAAATACATAACAAAATTTACCATTTTTACTTTTTTTTTTTCTTTTTTCTTTTTTTGCAGTACGTGGGCCTCTCAGTGTTGTGGCCTCTCCCGTTGCGGAGCACAGGCTCAGGACGTGCAGGCTCAGCGGCCATGGCTCACGAGCCCAGCCGCTCCGTGGCATGTGGGATCTTCCCAGACCGGGGCACGAACCCATGTCCCCTGCATCAGCAGGCGGACTCTCAACCACTGCGCCACCAGGGAAGCCCCATTTTTACTATTTTGAAGCATACAGTTCAGTGTACATTCATATCGATTGTTGTGATATATCATCACCGCCATCCATCTCCAGGACTTTTTCACCATCCCCAACTGGAACTCTTAAACAGGACGTTCCTGTTTCTACCTCCCTCTAGCCCCTGGCAACTACCTTTCATTAATTAGAAAGGTAGCTTTTAAATGAAACACAATTTGGTCATGGTGTGTACCATATTATCTTTTTATCTTATACATTGATGGCATCAGATGACTAATATTTTGGTTGGAATTTCTTCAGTAACAGTTCAGACTATTTTCTAATTTCCATTGTGGTTTTTTTATTCTTTGATCCATGGGTTATTTATAAGTATGTCTTTTAATTTTCAACTGTGAGGTTTTTTAATATTGGCTTATAGATTTAATTGCATTGTAGTTAAAGAATAGGGCCTATATGATTTTAGTCCTTTGGAAATTAGTATTTATTTGCTGTTTGGCCAAGTATATTCTTCACTGAGATTACACGTTGTTAATGTTAAATTGTTAACATTTTACCATGATTGCTTTATCTTTGTCACTATATCCATGTAGCTATACAGTTTTTCTGAATCATTTGAGAAGTAAATTGCAGGCAGAAGGCTCTGTAACCTCTTAATCAGTATGTATATCCTCAAAACAAGGATACTCTTCTGTTTAACCACAGCACACTCATTAATATCAGGAAATAAATATTGATATAATACTGCTAATTCACAGACACCACTCAGATTTTCACTGATCTTCCAATTATGTTCTTTACAGTAAAAACAAACAAACAAAAAACCCAAAAGATAACAAAAACCCAACTCCCGCCTCCAAAAACAAAAGCAGAAAAACCTCTTCCTTTCCCTCTTATATTTCTAATTCAGAGACCATCCAGGACCATACATTGCATTTAGTTTTCGTGTCTCTTAAGTTAAAGTTAGTTCAGAAGTGTTTTGCACTTCCTAGTAAGTAAACATTATACATTTTGTGAGATGATACTTTGAGGCTATATGAATAGTTCATTTCTCATCAGCTTTTTACCTACTAGTTGTAGCATCTATTGATGATTTGTGCCTGAGTCAGTTATTACTATAGTGGTTACCAGATGGTAAAATTTTTTAAATTTCATCATTCCTTCTGCATTCATCATTTGGCATTTCACTGTAAGAAAAAGCTTTCTCTCTCCCTTTTTTTCTTTGTATTTATTTATGTATTTATTTACTTATATATTTGCCATGCCACGCGGCATGCAGGATGTTAGTTCCCTGACCAGGGATTGAACCTGTGCCCCCTGCAGTGGAAGTGCGGAGCCTGTTTTTTTTTGTAATAAATTTGTTTATTTATTTTTGACTGCGTTGGGTCTTCACTGCTGCGCACGGGCTTTCTCTAGTTTCAGTGAGCTGGACTGCAACTCACTGCGGTGGCTTCTCATTGCGGAGCATGGGCTCTAGGTGCACGGGCTTCAGTAGTTGTGCCACGCAGGTTCAGTAGTTGTGGCTCGTGGGCTCTAGAGCTCAGCCTCAGTAGTTATGGCGCACGGGCTTAGTTGCTCTGCGGCATGTGGGATCTTCCCGGACCAGGGATTGAACCCATGTTCCCTGCACTGGCAGGCAGATTCTTAACCATTGCACCACCTGGGAAGTCCCAAAGTGCGGAGTCTTAACCACTGGACCACCAAGTGATCCCTTTTTTCCTTTTTAAAATCATTTAAACATGTTAGCATGAACTCCTGGATTCCTGTGTTATTCATTTATCATTTATTTTGATGCTTGAATTGTCCCAGATTTGGCCATAGGAACTCTTTCAAGCTGGCTCCTGTGCCCTTTTTTCATGTCCCCATCATTCTTTGATCACTTACTTAACTTTTTTGAACAGTGAGATTTTCCATGCTCATCTTGTACCTTCACTGCCCCAGTTGTGGAATCAACCATTTCATCAAGGAACTCTGGTTCAGACCTTTTATTCGGGGCTATATTTAGAAAACAAGATCTGAATACCAGATATGTTCTTTTCTTCTGGGGTATCATTGCTCTTAGACTCTATTAGAGGCCAGAGGTAGGATATTGTTTTAAAATGTACCTGGGATTTAATTTATAAGTACGACTGAGTGATGGCATGAAGAGGTCAATGCCATTGAAGGAAGTTTATTACTCATAGTTCCTCAGACACAGGAGGCACCATGCTATGCAGGGCCACATGGGAGAAGCACTAGGGTCAGTCAGGAGGCAGAAGGAATGAGGGGAAAATATGGATGAGGACCTTTATCATCGTGGTGATGGGAAGTTGTTAGGTGGAAATTTTCCCTATTGGGCAGGAAGTGAAACACAGATGCTGGGGTTTGTGGTTGGAGGGTTTGTAATAATTTATACATATACATACACATGTATATACAAAACATACACAAACATCGATATATGCCTATAAATATTGAAAGCCATGATTTCACTCTGATATGTTTAGTTCTGTTTCAGTACCACAGGATTTTTTCTAGTGTTCCTCCTTTCTGAATTTGTACCTCCTTTCTCTGATGTTTAGAATCTAGCTTTCCATCTTTTTTACTCCAGCCCCATTGTGGGTAACAGTCTCGTGAGCATGAGGGCTACCTCATTGACCCCAGCCCCACTGAAAAAGCTGGCTGAGCACCCCCATCTAGTTCCATGAGTCACTTTTATATACAGAAAATTCTCACTTTACATAGTTCCAATATGCATGAATTTCTACCATGGTTTAACTGAATTACACTGGTCCCCAAATAACAGTTAATATAACTAAATATAACTTGTGATCAGGAATAGCTTCTCCAAAAAATTTAAAATTTACTCTGACCCTGTAATAGCTGATTAATACCTTCCCTAGACAGTATTCAATTGAAGGTAGCCTTTTTTTATTTTTTAAAGGAAAATTACAGTCTCTGCATTGCTCTCAGCTTAACTTTACACAGCTCTGCATTTCCCTCTGTCAGTTCCTGTTGGAATGGTGGGTGGGTAGCAGAAGAGAGGATATGTACAAAAATGTATTTTTAGTTCTTTTGAACAGAGGGGTTGCTACAGCCATTGCTATTGATGACAGGAAGTATATTTATAGCTCCAGGGAAGTAGGGTCCTGGTTTAAGAAAACCTGGGAGGCTGTACTTAATATATTTCATTAAAGCTCATTTGCACTTCATAGGAAGTGAAGTTGAAATGAATGGACCTGTAACTTATCTTATGAAGTATAGTTATTTTCATAAGTATATTCAGTCTGCTCCTGAATTTGGAAAAACCTTCCATTTTGAAATTTCACAATTGGTAGCACCTAAAACAAGGGACACCTCTAGAGTATATGGGATGTGTGTGGACAGTTCAGATGGTGGCATGCAGTTGTACAGTTGAGGGGTTACCAAATACTGGTCCCAATTAGACATTATTTATGAAGTTCTACTGGTAGAGCTTCTGTTGTGATTTTCTTTTAAAGTCTGAAACGAAAATAATTGTTCGTGGGTCATAAGATAATCTCTGTAAAACCAATTTGGGGTTTTCCACTAGGCACCATATAACTTTCTCACAAGTTTGATTGGGACAGGACTTTTGCCATTGATTATCATGTGCAATGAACACATTAAACACAAGTTAAATTATTCTGAAGCCTTTTCTCTTTTTTTCCCCACTCCTTTTCTTAATTGAGAGAAGCCAAGAGTTGGTTTCCAAGGATACGTCTTCTCTCTTACACGGGTCTCAGATTGATGTAATCATGGAAATCAGGCAGTAAACTCATTCTTGGCAGCTGCCACCACTGGTCTGATCCTTTCTTTTAAAGGCATGAGATTCTTTTTTTTTTTTTTTTTCTTTTTGCGGTATGCGGGCCTCTCACTGTTGTGGCCTCTCCCGTTGCGGAGCACAGGCTCCGGATGCGCAGGCCCAGCGGCCATGGCCCACGGGCCCAGCCGCTCCGCGGCATATGGGATCCTCCCAGACCGGGGCACGAACCCGTATCCCCTGCATCGGCAGGCGGACTCTCAACCACTGCGCCACCAGGGAGGCCCATGAGATTCTTTAATAACTCATTTTGGGAAGGTTGGGGCCAGATGATTCCAGGTCATCCCAGAGGGGTGGTTGGGAATGTTGTTAAATAGATGTGATTCAGTTAAGTATTAAGAGCTTGCTAAACAAAACTGCAGTGATTTAACTAAAGATTTTATGCCTAATTTAAACAGGAATTTAAAATACAGAATTATTAATGTTTAGTCCTTTTTAAGAATATTTTAAAACATGCCTAAGTACAATTTGAAGATCTTATTTTTTGTTTTTAACTTTATGAATTTAAAATGTTAAGAATTGTAGATATGCTGACCTTTATTTAGCACAATGAAGGTTTTCAACTGGCCCACTAAAGGCTATCCACTGATGAAATAAAAATATGAAATAATGTGCTCTTTATTTTTTGTGGATTCTGAAGCTGACTGCCTTGGTTCAAATTCCATCTTAGATATGTAACCTTGGGCAAGTTACTTAACCTCTCTGTGCCTCAGTTTCCTCTCTGCAAAATGGGGCATAATAACATCCACTTCATAGGGTTGTGGTGAGGAGTAAATGAGCTAAATTAGGTAACACACCTAACTTACCAGGAGCATTCAGCAAATGTTGGTCATTCCATTTATACATAAGGAATAGAATTACTGGTGAGGTTGTAAAGGCTGAAAAATAACTAAATTCAGAGAAGGTTTGTACTGAGTTCATTTATGAAAGACTTTTAAAGGAAGGAAGATATCTTTTTTTTTTAATTTATTTTATTTTTGGCTGCATTGGGTCTTCGTTGCTGCGCAAGGGCTTTCTGTAGTTGCGGTGAGCGGGGGCTACTCTTTGTTGCAGTGCGCGGGCTTCTTACTGCGGTGGCTTCTCTTGTTGCGGAGCACGGGCCCTAGGTGCACGGGCTTCAGTAGTTGTGGCCTGTGGGCTCTAGCGCGCGGGCTCAGTAGCTGTGGTGCATGGACTTAGTTGCTTGGCGGCATGTGGGATCTTCCTGGACCAGGGCTCAAACCTGTGGCCCCTGCATTGGCAGGCGGATTCTTTTTTTTTTTTTTTTTTTAAAGGTTCACATGTTTATTACTGAGCTACACAGTGAGCAGTGGTGAGGAAAGATCAAGAAGAGAGGAGAGAGCATCAAACACAGGCAGCTGTTCCAGACACTAGTGATGTTCTGATAATGTGTGACACTTCATATGTGAGGCTCATTATAGACCCCTTCTCCAATGTCTTCTCTTAGAGTTGTACCTGATTTTATTACCAGTTTTCATTCGAATCCATTGGGGAATGGGACGATTCTGCTTTTGTTTCTTGACCAGGAATCGCTTGATCCTGAAAGTCTTGTGAGAAGACATGGCGAGGAGCAAATCCAGCCGCCCATAGGATGGCGGACAAGAGAAAAGAGCGGCAGGCGGATTCTTAACCACTGTGCCACCAGGGAAGTCCCAAGATATCTTTTTTTTAAAAATAAATTTATTTTATTTATTTATCTTTGGCTGCCTTGGGTCTTCTTTGCTGCCCGCGGGCTTTCTCTAGTTGCGGCGAGCGGGGGCTATGCTTCATTGAGGTGTGCGGGCTTCTGATTGCAGTGGCTTCTCTTGTTGCAGAGCATGGGCTCTAGGCGTGCAGGCTGGGTAGTTGTGGCTCGTGGGCTCTAGAGCACAGGCTCAGTACTTCTGGCACACGGGCTTAGTAGCTCCGCGGCATGTGGGATCTTCCCAGACCAGGGCTCAAACCCGTGTCCTCTGCATTGGCAGGTGGATTCTTAACCACTGCGCCACCAGGGAAGCCCTCAAGATATCTTTTTTGACATGTACTATTTTTTAGGTTAACAAGGGTGGTGGAGGATTTAGAATCTCCTCCCTATCCCAAATGAATAAACCATCTGTTTTCTTCTCCCTTTTAAAGAATTAGTATTGGGTTTACATAACTTAGCAAGATATTTGTCAGTTTGGGAAACAGTAATTGTTTGATCGATTGCTACATACTAGGCAGGTGCTTAGATTTCAAAGGTGAATGAGGCACATCCTGTTTTGGAGGGGTATGAATGGAGAAGTGTAAAGAAGTGAGAATGAGCTATTCTTACAAAACTTAATTCCTTATAAATTGTGTTAAATGCTACACTAGCAGAATTTGAAATTTTGAAAAAATGATACGGTGATAGGAGAGAGCATAAATTAACTTAATAAGAAATATGCAAAACTAATATGAAAAAACTAAAGCTTTACTGAAGGATTTTTTAAAAGATATAAATAAATTCAGTATTTATACTCTGTTCCTCAATATGAGAGACTTAAATATTATAAAGATATTATATAGATGTCAGTGCTCCCCAAGTTATTCTACAGATTTAGTGCAAATTGTTTGTAAACCCAGTGATGTGAGCCTTTTCGAGATCTTGACAAATAATGTATACAGTTCATTTGGAAGAGTAAATGCGGTAGTTGAAAAAATTTGAAAAACTTTGAAGAAGAACAATAATTGGAGGGCAGTAGAAGTGGGGAGGGTATGTGACACTTGACCCTCCAGATAGTACCGTATACCAGGAAGTTAAAGGTTTAAGTCAGTTTGGCATTTGTGTTGGAATAGACAAAACAAGTATTTAGAGCATAATAGTAAGTTCAGAAACAGACCTGGATATGTGAGGAATTTAGAATGTGATAAAAATAACATATAAAAATCAGGAAGAGGACTTCCCTGGTAGCGCAGTGGTTGAGAATCCACCTGCCAATGCAGGGGACACGGGTTCGAGCCCTGGTCTGGGAGGATCCCACATGTGGTAGAGCAAGTAAGCCCGTGCACCACAGCTACAGAGCCTGCACTCTAGAGCCTGTGAGCCACAACTACTGAGCCCTTGTGCCACAACTACAGAAGCCCGTGTGCCTAGAGCCTGTGCTCCGCAACAAGAGAAGCCACTGCAATGAGAGGCCTGTGCACCGCAATGAAGAGTAGCCCCCTGCTCACTGCAACTAGAGAAAGCCTGCATGCAGCAACAAGGACCCAACGCAGCCATAAATAAATAAATAAATAAATAAATTTATTTATTTTTTAAAAAAATCAGGGAGTAAGGGATGGAGTATTCAATAAATGGTCCTGCCACAGTAGGCTGTTTTGGGGGAAAATACATAAAGATTACTAATTTAGACTATGCTCAAATAATCACGAGATTACAGAGTATGCTTAACCAGATTACTGAATTAACCACACTTTTTTTTTTTTGGCTGTGCTGCGCGGCATGCAGGATCTTAATTCCCCAACCCCGAGGATTGAACCCGCGCTGCCTGTAGTGGAAGTGTAGAGTCCTAACCACTGGACCGCCAGGGAATTCCACACCACGCTTTGCATTCTTTAGAATGTACTGAATGATTCTTAAAATGATCTGAACACTGATGGCTGACAGACTACTCTCGAGTATACCTTGCCTTCTGCAATCACTAGTTGAATTTTTACTTTCAGGGATCAGTATGTTCTAAACCTCCGTTTATGCCAATTATACTTATTGTAATCTTGTAACCTAATTATATATTATTTAAACCAAGAAAATATGTAAAAATAGTTGTTTTTAAGAAAGTTAAGTTGAAGATCCTGGAAGGATTGGATAAATATAAGTCCCTCCCTTCCAGATTACTTTCTTACTAGTTTTGGGCATGAACACTTTAAAAGATTAAGGGAAAGAGACCATAAAAATCTTATTAAAGGTTCTGTACTCATTTGTCTCACAGTTGTCTAAGTTTTTGTTCCACGCTAAAGAAACTGAAACTTGAAATCATCAATATGTATTATGGATATGATGATCTATGCAAGAAACATTAATTAGCATATCTGTACTTAAAGAAGAGGCCTTGGTATTCTACCAAAATATTGGCAGATGAATGTACATGTATTTTTAAGTAAAAATCAAATATTTAAATTACATACATATATATATTTTTTGATTACCTGATTTACTGTACTTTTTCATGTAACCAACCAGGCCCGGGTCCTATTTGTGTTGGGTAAAAGTTTTTACCATTCCCTGGAGGAAGTAAGAGGTGATGCTTTTATGTGCTTAGGCTAAAGAAAACCCTTTCTCCAAAGCAAGATAATTAGACAATTTCTGTAAAGGGCCAAAGAGTATGTATTTTAGACTTTGCAGTCCAAAAAGCAAAATTGAGGCTTTTATGTAGGTACTTTATAACAAGAAAGAAAACACATTTCCACAAATTTATTATTGATGAAATTCAAATATGATAATAGTAATAATAATTATTCTTATTACTGAGTACAACTTTTTGTAATACAGGTATACTGATGAGAAAAATGGACTTCTTTTTTAGGTGATACATTTTGCTTAATTGGGGTTCAGAGTTACTGTTTGCTGTCATCAAAATTGATTGCAAATGTTCATCTGTTAATGCTGATCTGTAATGAGATTTTACATATTTCCTCTTTGGAAATATCTTCACACAGATGTACAGCCAAATATTGGTGTCAGCCCACAAGCATATGATTTTAATGGAACATATTAATTAATTGGGAAACATTTATAGAATTACATTAGATTTTTCTCTTAGTATTTGCCTTTTAGCATATCGTTACGTTGTAGATTAATTACTTCCAGTTGAAGGTTAGGTGTAAGTGCCATAACTGCACTGTTAAATAGATTTTGAAAGATGGAAATTTTCTTTGCAGTTGCATTGAAGTCCTAAAAATGCTTCCAGAATTATAGTTTGAGCTAAAAATATATATCCACTACAAATTTGTTTGAGAACTGAGATCTCACTTTTTGTTTTAACTTTTGACAGCAGCTTGACATTACTAGCTTTTGTGTAAATGAATTAACTGCAGTTTAAGTTTCACATTAAGTCCAGTGCTGCCCTATAATGTTAGGTTGAATTTATTAAATAGTATAAAATCTGCAGCAAAAGCTAAGTTTCATTTGTGATCATAGTGATAATAGTGACTGAAAACGGTCTTATTGTTCTGAAACTTCAATCTCAGCCCTGAGCTTTAAAATATATATATCACAGTAAAACTTTACAGCTGTTAAGCCATCAAACTGCTGGGTGGGCAGGCAAGACAGGTTATTCTGCTTCTGCTGCTGACAGTGATTTAGCCCATGACAGTGAATGAAGTTCACCATTGACACTATTGGTTCAGTACCATGATAAATTCAAATATTTTTCACAGTACCTGCTGATGAAAAATAATAAACAACTACCTTATATCTTCACAAGCTTTGTAAGTTCCAACTAAGCCGTTTTCTACTCCATATATATTTTTACAAACATCATCAATTATAACTCATCTTAGCAGATTCTACTTCAGGTTGTTCTAAATTAGTATTTTCTCAGCTTCTAGCCACACAGACTATTCATAGAAGGTACTTCTTCAAATACTTTAAACTTGGCATTGACTCCTTGAGTAAACAACAAGAACTGAGCAGTATTAGTAACATCTAACTCATCAAGGGACAGGGGAATCAACTTGAAATCATTTGCCTTTTAAAAAAATAGATTATTAATTTTATTTCCATTGTCCTCAACTTTTGGAGCAACTGGTTTTGCTGAAAGGCTAATAATAGTCTTAAGTTTATTTTCTCTGAATACATTTTTTGAGCTCCTGCTGTCAAACCTTATTTTATTTAATTTTAATTTTAATTTTTGGCCACCCCACATGGCTTGCGGGATCTTAGTTCCCTGACCAGGGATCGAACCCAGGCCCCGAGCAGTAGAAGTACAGAGTCCTAACCACTGGACCGCCAGGGAACTCCCAGCATGATTTTATCAACTCACAATTGGCAAATTACTTTCCTTGCTTGGCTAACAAATGAGCTTCTTGGAAACTTACTTTGGTTGCAGCCTCATTTTTTTTCCTTCTCTCCCTCTCTTTCTTCCTTCCAGAAATTCTGCTGTGATGAGATATTCCACTTCACATTTTCTACTTTTTCTGACCATTGCTTTCCTGTGAATTGGGACTATTGAGATGACTACTTAGTCTGGTAATGTTGATGTATATTGAATTTTTCTAGCACAGCTGTAGTGTCATTGCATAGTAAACACAGTGCTTTCCCATCTGACTTGATAACAAAATAATCCACACTCTCCACTGTGCCTTAAAAGCATGACAAAGTCCACTTTTCTCTTTTCTTGTTTTGACTTGATGGCTATGCACTGGTAATAAAAACCCCAAAAAACTATCACAGTATGCCAGTATGCATGTGTAGCGCTCAAAACGCTGTTGACTTGCAACTTCATCACTGCGATGTGTGGTACACTGAGCAGCAGTGCAAAGCTCTGTGAGTACCACATATACAAGGAGCCACTCGATTCTGCCATTGTAATGTTGAAGCCAGCCATACATAGACAATACATCAATGAATGAGTACCATTGTGTTTGATATTATTTGTGGACACTGGAGTTTGTGAATTTCATATAATTTGCGTATCATGAAATATTATTATTTTTATTTTTTCCAACCAATAAAAAATGTAAAATTGTTTCTTAGCTTGCAGGTCTTACTAAAATCAGATGATTTGCTCACCTCTATTTAGGGTAAAGCATGACACAAGTTCAGAATCAAGAAGGAAAAGATTGCATAAAATTTGACTGCTTAAAAAGATAATATAGGGCTTCCCTGGTGGCGCAGTGGTTGAGAGTCCGCCTGCCGATGCAGGGGACACGGGTTCATGCCCCGGTCCGGGAAGATCCCACATGCCGCGGAGTGGCTGGGCCCGTGAGCCATGGCCGCTGAGCCTGCGTGTCCCGAGCCTGTGCTCCGCAACGGGAGAGGCCACAACAGTGAGAGGCCCGCGTACCGCAAAAAAAAAAGATAATATAAACAAAACTAAAATATAAACTGCAAATTGGGGAAAAATATTTGCAACCATATGTCAGGAAAAAACCATAATATCATCCTAATATGAGAGAGTACCTATAGATAAGAAACAGACCAATATCCTGTTAGAAAAATGGGCAAAGACAAATGTCAGTAACTGTATGAACTATTGATCCAATACTGAACCAGGAAAGGCAAATGAAAACATGGGAGGCTTTCACTTTTCACTTCATAAACTTGAGTATTGCTTGAGACTTTTACAGCAAGCAAATACTACATTTATCAGTGTTTAGAAACCAAAAAAAAGTTTTTTCTTGTAATTTTTGAATTGCTGCTTGTTTTTCTGGTACCTGAGTTTTCTGTATTCCTGAACAGAGGTAGAAGAGGGTGAGTCCTGTCCCTTTCCTGCCTCTGCTTAACTATGCATGTTGCTTCGGTTCAGAAGCCAGAGCATGTGGAGTTGAGGCCCCAGAAAATTCCCCCACCACAGTCTTTTGTATCATCTCGGGTGTTTTACTGGGAAAGCATGATGAGCACTGCTTGCATTTGATACCTGTTGACCTTGAAGTCTAGAGGTTGATTTTTCAAACGAAGCTAGAACTTTGCTGGTTCCATTAAGCATTTTATAAATAACTTTGATGTTAAGAGTTTTGAATTGCTTTTTATTTTTATTTTTTTTATTTTTATTTTTGGTGGTACGCGGGCCTCTCACTGTTGTGGCCTCTCCCGTTGCGGAGCACAGGCTCCAGACACGCAGGCTCAGCGGCCATGGCTCACAGGCCCAGCCGCTCTGCGGCATGTGGGAACTTTCCGGACCGGGGCACAAACCCGTGTGCCCTGCATCAGCAGGCGGACTCTCAACCACTGTGCCACCAGGGAAGCCCTTTGAATTGCTTTTTTTTTTTTTTTTTTTTTTGCGGTACGCGGGCTTCTCACTGTTGTGGCCTCTCCCGTTGCGGCGCACAGGCTCCGGACGCGCAGGCTCAGCGGCCATGGCTCACGGGTGCAGCTGCTCCGCGGCATGTGGGATCCTCCCAGACTGGGGCACGAACTCGTGTCCCCTGCATCGGCAGGCGGACTCTCAACCACTTGCGCCACCAGGGAAGCCCTGAATTGCTTTTTAATTCCATTTTTGTTTTAAATAGTAATTAATAGAAGCAAGAGGGTGGAGAGAATTTTCTAAACCAACTCTTGTTTAAAATAGTTCTAATTTTGATAGGATTCTATATTTTCCTAGATTTGTTAAATATTTCTAAAGATGTTTGGCATAGATATTAACACTTCGTGGGCCTGTTGTATACAAACCAGTTTTTTTTTTTCTTTTTCTAGTTCTGAATTAAGTCAGTCACGAGCAATAACGGAACCTGGTATGTGTGTGACTGCTACTGCATTTGCTCAAGGCATTAGGTTAGCAAGGTGAATCACAAGGGATGAGAATTCTACTTTGCATTTCTTTTCAAATCGGGAGTTGTAGAATTTGATGTGTATGAAGCATGTTGTGTTATTCTTTTCCTATTTTCTATGTAGATGATTTCATTATAGGGACTTTGACTTTTAGATCTTGGTTTAAAACACTGATTGACGGGCTTCCCTGGTGGCGCAGTGGTTGAGAGTCAGCCTGCCGATGCAGGGGACACAGGTTCGTGCCCCAGTCTGGGAGGATCCCACATGCCGTGGAGCGGCTAGGCCCGTGAGCCATGGCCGCTGAGCCTGCGCGTCCGGAGCCTGTGCTCCGCAAGGGGAGAGGCCACAACAGTGAGAGGCCCGCCTACCGCAAAAAAAACAAAAAACAAAAAACAAAACACTGATTGACTAAGTGATAATTAAGTATATTTCATGTGGAAAAGGAATAATATGCTTGTCCTGAAATAAGCTAATGAAAACATGGCTAATCTGATCAGGAGGAACCTTATCCTAAGCATGGCAGGAAGTAAACTTGTAACACCAATTACATACAGTGTAGCAGCTATGATTGGGGGAAGATGAGTATGAGAGAGAGTAAGTAAAAGTAAAGTATAAATTATAAGAAGTTTGAGAGAAAGTGACTTTGTGATCTAACTTTGTGAGAGACAGAGGTGGGAATATTGGATAGGCGTGTACATGTCCCTAGATTTTTAGGAAGGCATACTTCAAAAAGGTAGAGAAGACATGAGTATGAATCAATAGGAGTGGTATACCAAAAGGAACGTCAGTTTAGAAAAAAACAAAAACTGCTCTCAAACTAAAGATAGGTGGTTGCTTCTAATAACCATTCAGACTTGAATAAGAAATTAGAAGATAGGAGTACTGAAAAATATACAGGGTATATTAGTCTATCAGCAAATATAGAAAAAGTAAAGTAACTTAACTTCTCTTAAAATCTAATTAGTATTAAACTGATTTTTTATGAAAAAGCTTTTAAGTCTTTTATGGCTTTTACTGCTGTTCTCTCAAACTACACTGTCCAATATGATAGTCATCAGCCACTTGTGCTAGTGTATTGGGTAGAGCTATGTAGAACATTTCCAACATCACAGAAATTTTTATTGGGGAGTGCTTCAAAAATGAGATACATTATTAGAAAAGCTAGTAAAAAGTAAGTTGGGGTATAAGGATACTTTTCTGTCCAGAAATTTTGCTAAGGAAGAAATAGATTTTTATAATACTGAGACATTGTAGTGTCCTTTATTGTTGTACTTGCATTTTGTCCTTTATTTTGAAATAATTTTAAATTTACAGATAAGTTGCAATAATAGTACAAAGAGCCTTTTCTTTTTCTTAACCATTTGTGAGTAAGATGCTCACTTGATGCCCCATCAGCCCTTAATACTTTAGTGTGTATTTCCTACAAACAGGGATATTCTCCCGTATAACCTCATTATACCCATGTAATCAGGACCTTAATATTGATACAGTAGTACCAGCTAATCCTTAGATTTCACTGATATCAGATATCCATAGATATCATTTGTCCTGATAAAAATATTGTATAGCAGGAGAATCCAGTTCAGAATCACATATCACATTTAGTTGTCATGTCTGTCTTTGACTTGATCCTCTTGATACTTTTGAAGAGTATAGGCTAGTTATTTTGAGGAATATTCCTCAATTTGGGCCTGATGTTCCTTCATGGTTTGATTCAGAATATGCATTTTTTCGGGAATACCACATAAAGGGTGCTGTATTTTTATTCTAATCTTATTCACAATTTCCATTGTGTCCTGTTTCTCGTAATGTTAGCCTTGATGACTTGATACTAAGGTGTTGCTACCAGTTTTCTCTACTGTAAATTTATCCACTTTTCCCTTTGTAGTTAATAAGTATTTTGTGAGGAGGGGGTACTTTGAGACCATGTAAATTATCTCATTTCTTGTCCAACTTTCACCCACTGGTTTTAGCATCTATTGATAATTTTTGGCAGGATTATTAGCATGATGGTTGCCAAATGACAGTTTTCTAATTTTATTATTCCTTCCACATTCATCAGTGGACATTCCATTGTAACAAAAAGCTTTCTTTTCTTCCATTCATTTATTAAATTGATATGGACTTATGGATTCCTATTTTATTCAGTGAGTTATTATCTATTAATATAATTTGTTACTCTGAGCCTGAATTTGTCCCACATTTGGCCAGTGGAAACCCTTCAAGTTGGCTCCTATATCCTTTTGACATGTCCTATCATTCTTTAATCACTTCCCTTTTTACCTTCTAGCACAACAAGATGTTCCAATCTCTTGTATTATACTTTTCCTCCCTCAGCCCTAGAATCAGTCATTTCAACAAGCCCTGGTTCCTTTTATTGAAGAGCATATTTAAAAAGCAGGTCTATGGGACTTCCCTGGTGGTGCAGTGGTTAACAATCTGCCTGCCAGTGCAGGGGACATGGGTTCGATTCCTGGTCTGGGAAGATCCCACATGCTGCGGAGCAGCTAAGCCTGTGCGCCACAACTACTGAGCCTGAGCTCTAGAGCCCGCGAGCCACAACTGCTGAAGCCCGCCTGCCTAGAGCCTGTGCTCTGCAACAAGGGAAGCCACCGCAATGAGAAGCCTGTGCACTGCAACGGAGAGTAGCCCCCACTGACCGCAACTAGAGAAAGCCCGTGTGCAGCAATGAAGACCCAATGCAGCCAAAAATAAATAAATAAATTAATTTAAAAGAAAAAGAAAACAACAGGTCTGGGCTTCCCTGGTGGCGCAGTGGTTGAGAATCCGCCTGCCAGTGCAGGGGACACAGGTTCGAGCCCTGGTCCGGGAAGATCCCACATGCCACGGAGCAACTAAGCCCGTGACGAAGAGTAGCCCCCACTCGCCGCAACCAGGGAAAGCCCGCCCACAGCAACGAAGACCCAACGTAGCCGAAAATAAATAAATAAATAAAATCAAAATTTTTTTAAAAAGCAGGTCTGGGAATTCTCTGCTGGTCCAGTGGTTAGGACGCTGAGCTTCCATTGCAGGGAGCATGAGTTTGATCCCTGGTCAGGGAACTAAGATCCCACAAGCTGCACAGCACAGCCAAAAAAAAAAGCAGGTCTGGACGTTAGGTATGATTGTTTTACTGAGACATTGCTGCTTGTAAGCCTGTCTGGACAGAACTAGGGAATGTACATATACATACACAAAATATACTCTTACATATGCATCCATATCTGTATTTTCTCTCTGTATATATATGTATATGTAAAATGCTGTGAGTTCACGCTGGAACCTCCAATTCTAGGCTAACACCTCAGAGTTCATTTTATTTTCTCCCTTTTTTGTACTCGAAACACCCTTCTCTGACAGAGAATCTTGCTTGTATTATTCTTAATATATTTATTTAATTGCTCAGACCCCTTTTTAAAATAAATTTATTTATTTATTATATATATATTTTTTTATTTTTGGCTGCGTTGGGTCTTTGTTTCTGCATGCAGGCTTTCTCTGTTTCCGGTGAGCAGGGGCTACTCTGATGCGGTGCGCAGGCTTCTCATTGCAGTGGCTTCTCTTATTGTGGAGCACGGGCTCTAGGTGTGCCGGCTTCAGTAGTTGCGTGCAGGCTCAGTAGTTGTGGCTTGTGGGCTCCAGAGCATAGGCTAAGTAGTTGTGGTGCATGGGCTTAGTTGCTCTGCGGCATGTGGGATCTTCCCAGACCAGGGCTCGAACCTGTGTTCCCTGCATTGGCAGGCAGATTCTTAACCACTGCGCCACCAGGTAAGTCCCAAAACAGTTGATTTTTATTCTCCATATAGAAATAGCATCATTTATTATCTTTAGTCCTAGTATCACTTGTGAAAAACCTTGTTAAAAAATCAAAGTCTTAGCTTTTCTCCCAGTTTGTGATTGGTCCCATCCTTCCTCTCTACACACGCATTTGAGAATCTCAAAGTAAAGATTTCACTGTTCATGGTATACATGTGAAGAGGTATCACAGGCAGAAAAAGAGGTTATCTCAAATTCAGTTGGTGTAAAAACCTCACTTGTGCAGACTGTACCACCTTAATTGGTTTTGCTTGCATAGCTAAATTCTTAGTCATACTTTAAATTACATGGACTTTGCTAAAAATTGAGGCAAAATCCACATAACATAAAGTTAACCATTTTAAAGTGTACAGTTCGTTGGCATTCAGTGTATTCATAATGCTGTGCAACCAAGACCTCTGTCTAGTTCCAAAACATTTTTATCAGCCCAGAAGGAAACCTTGTATCCATTAGGTACTCACTCCCCATTCCTCCCTATCCCCGGCAACCAACCACTAATCTGCTTTCTGTCTTTATGGATTTACATATTCCATTTCTTATAAATGAAATTATACAGTATGTGACCTGTTTTCTGGCTTCTTTCATTTAGCGTAACATTTTCAAGGTCCATCCATGTTGGAGCATGTATCAGTACTTTATTCCTTTTTTTTTTAAACAATAATGTCTATCATTTATTTAGAATTTATATGGAATTTACAGAGGTTTAATAGCTTGCTTCAGATTACCAATGGTTAAATGGCAGAGCAAGAAATGGCAGAGCAAGAATTCAACCCTGTTCTTCTGAATCTGCATAAATTACTTTACCATAAATAATGCCATTATTATATTGGGAGAAAAAAAATCTTATTCAAATTTTGTTTGGCAAATTTTAGGTATTTAATTTTGTTCTTTAGACATAAAATGCTCTAATTCAAGTGATAGTTTGCTAGCTTCACACTGTATTGAGACTACTGTTAATTTATCCTCTAAAAACTAAACATTTCCTTTTGCTGCCCTTTAGAGGTTATTAAAAAAAAAAAGGTTTTTTTTTGCTTTATAAAAACTAAAATTTCAGAATGAACGTAATCATTTATATGCAGCTCAACGTTGTATTCTTTCGAATATTGCACTGGAAGATTGATCACCAACTGTCACCTACATGAACTGTTTTGATGAAATCAAGATGGTCATATATAAGAGTTTGGTTGCTTTTAGCATTTAGAAAACTAAAGTATTCTAGTAACCAGTAAATCAGATAGATTTTTCATACATCACACAGGTAAATATGCATTCCACTAAGTTATCCCATTTTATTCTAAGGGAAAATACATCTTATTTCTTTATCCTGTGTCAAGTGGTTTGTGCTCTATCATCTACATGTTGGGTTGGCCAAAAAGTTTGTTTGGGTTTCCCGTAAGATGGTATGGAAAATCTCGAATGAACTTTCTGGCCAACCCAATATATATCTATCTATTTACTTCTTTATATTTATCTATCATCTACCTATATTACTTAGAATATTTAGAATATCAGTCAGAGAAAATAACATAAAATTCAACTAACTCATTTAGTAATAAAGGCACTTTTTTGGCTAACTAGCTGAAAAGTTTAGAGCTAGAGAATAAATACTTTGATGGTATCTTTAAGGCTGCATATCCATTTTTTTATGATGCTTTCAGCTCTTTCTCACTATGTTGGTTTCATCCTTACCTTATTTTTCCTCACAGTACTTTATTACTTTTTTTTTTTTTTTTTTTTTTTTTTTTAGCGGTACACGGGCCTCTCACTGTTGTGGCGTCTCCTGTTGCGGAGCACAGGCTCTGGACGCGCAGGCCCAGCGGCCATGGCCCACGGGCCCAGCCGCTCCGCGGCACGTGGGATCCTCCCGGACCGGGGCACGAACCCGTGTCCCCTGCATCAGCAGGCGGACTCTCAACCACTGCGCCACCAGGGAAGCCCACTTTATTACTTTTTAAGGCTGCATAATATTTTGTTGTATTTGTATACCACACTTTGTTTATCCATCCATCTAGCAATGGACATTTAGGTTGTTTTCACCTTTGAGCTATTGTGAATGATGCTGCTGTGAACGTTCATGTACAAAATTTTGTTCGAATTCCTGTTTTCAATTTTTTTGGATATATACCTAGTTGTGGAATTGCTAGGTCATACAGTAATTCTCTGTTTAACATTTTGAGGAACCACCAATATGTTTTCCACAGTGGCCACATCATCTTACGTTACCACCAACAATGTACAAGGTGTCTCAATGAAGTGGATCTCATTGTGGTTCTTACTTGCATTTCCATAACAACTAATGATGAACATTTTTCCATGTGCTTGCTGGCCATTTGTATATCTTCTTTTTGGAGAAATGTCTAGGCGAGTCCTTTGCTCATTTTTTAATTGGTGGAGGGGGTCTATCTGTTGCCAGGTTGTGAGAGTTCTTTGTATATTCTGGTTACTAGACCCTTATGAGATAGGTGATTTACAAATATTTTCTCTCATTCTGTCTTTTCACTCTATTTTTTAAAACTTTTTAAAAGTTTTATTTATTTTTGGCTGCGTTGGGTCTTTGTTGCTGCCTGCGGGCTTTCTCTAGTTGCAGCAAGCCGGGGCTTCTCTTGTTGCAGAGCACGGGCTCTAGGCACGCGGGCTTCAGTAGTTGTGGCTCGCGGGCTCTAGAGCACAGGCTCAGTAGCTGTGGCGCATGGGCTTAGTTGCTCCGCGGCATGTGGGATCTTCCTGGACGTGGGCCTGAACCCGTGTCCCCTGCATTGGCAGGCAGATTCTTAACCACTGCACCACCAGGGAACCCCTCTTTTCACTTTCTTGATAGTGTTCTGTTGTGCAAAATTTAAAATTTTGATGAAGTACACTTTATATTTTTGTTATGTGTGCTTTTTGTTGTTGTTGTTTTTTAAATCTAAATTGTGCCCTTAATGCTTAGGGTGTTTTTGTTTGTTTGCTTTGGTTTTTTAATTAGTTAATTAACTAATTTTTATTTTTGGCTGCATGCGGGCTTTCTCTAATTGCGGTGAGCGGGGGCTACTCTTAGTTGCGGTGCGTGGGCCTCTCACTGTGGTGGTCTCTCGTTGCAGAGCCTGGACTCTAGGCACACAGGCTTCAGTAGTTGTGGCACGCAGGTTCAGTAGTTGTGGCATGCGGGCTCAGTAGTTGTGGCTCGCGGGCTCTAGAGCACAGGCTCAGAGCTGTAGTGTGGGGGCTTAGTCGCTCCGTGGCATGTGGGATCTTCCTGGACCAGGGCTCAAACCCATGTCCCCTGCATTGGCAGGCAGATTCTTAACCACTGCGCCTCCAGGGAAGCCCTTAGGGTGTTTTGTTTGTTTGTTTAATTTCGGGTGCACGGGGTCTTAGTTGCGGCATGAGGGATCTTTAATTGCAGCATGCAGACTTCTTAGTTTCAGCATGCGAACTCTTAGTTGAAGTGTGCATGAAGGATCTAGTTCCCCAAGCAGGGATTGAACTCGGGCCCCCTGCATTGGGAGCACGGCGTCATCCCCACTGACCACCAGGGAAGTCCTTGTTGTTTGTGCTTTTGGTGTCACATTTAGATAAGATTTTTAGGACTCCATTTCCAAATCCAGTATCACGAAGACATACCCCTTTGTTTTCTTCTATGAATTTTGTCGTTCTTTTCTTATATTTAAGTCTTTGATTTGTTTTAATTTTTGTAAACAGTGTGAGGTAAGGGTTCAGCTTCATTCTTTTGCATGTGCATATCCAGTTTTCCCAGCACCATTTATCAAAGAGCCTGTTCCCACCCCCCCTTGAATAAATCTTAGCACTCATGTCAAAAAATCAGTTGATTAAATAAAGATGTATGTGTTTATCTCTGGATTTTCAGTACTATTCCTTTGATCTTTATCTCCTTATGCTACTACCACACTGTTTTGATTACTGTAGCTTTGTAGTAAGTTTTGAAATTGGGAAGTATGAGTCCTCCATCTTTTTTATTTTATTTTATTTTTTTTGCGGTACGCAGGCCTCCCACCACCGTGGCCTCTCCCGCTGCGGAGCACAGGCTCTGGACGCGCAGGCTCAGCGGCCATGGCCCATGGGCCCAGCAGCTCTGTGGCATGCGGAATCCTCCTGGACCGGGGCACGAACCCGCGTCCCCTGCATTGGCAGGCGGACCCTCAACCACTGCGCCACCAGGGAAGCCCCTTCTTTTTCACTTTTTAAGACTGTTTTGGCTGTTTGGGGTCCCTTGCAATTCCATATTAATTTTAGGATCAGCTTTTTTATTTCTGTTAAAAAAAAAGTACTGTTGGGATTTTGAAAGGGATTACATTGGCTCTGTAGGTTGATTTGGGGAGTGTTGCTATCTTAACAATATCAAGTCCTGTAATCCCTGAGCACAGGATGTCTTTCCATTTATTTAGGTCATGTTTAATTTATTTCAGCAGTGTTTTGTACTTTTCAGTTTACAAGTCTTGTACCTCCTTGGTTAAATTTACTCCTAAGTATTTTATTTTCTGATGCTATATAAAATGGGATTTTTCTTAACTTTATTTTTGGATTGATCATTGCTAGTGTATAGAAATACAACTGATTTTTTTAAAGATGTATTTTATTTTATTTTTTGATTAATTAATTTATTTTTGGCTGTGTTGGGTCTTTGTCGCTGCACGCAGGCTTTATCTAGTTGCAGCAAGTAGGGGCTACTCTTCGTTGAGGTGCACGGGCTTCTTATTGTGGTGGCTTATCTTGCTGTGGAGCACGGGCTCTATGTGTGCGGGCTTCAGTAGTTGTGGGGCACGGGCTTAGCTGCTCTGCAGCAGGTGGTATCTTCCCAGACCAGGGCTCAAACCCATGTCCCCTGCATTAGCAGGCAGATTCTTAACCACTGCACCACCAGGGAAGTCCCTACAACTGATTTTTTTTAAATTAATTAATTAATTAATTATTTAGGCTGTGTTGAGTCTTCGTTGCTGCGCGCGGGCTTTCTCTAGTTGCGGTGAGCTGGAGCTCCTCTTTGTTGCGGTGTGCGGGCTTCTCATTGTGGTGGCTTCTCTTATTGTGGAGCACGGGCTCTAGGCACGCAGGCTTCAGTATTTGTGGCATGTGGGCTCAGTAGTTGTGGCTCATGGGCTCTAGAGCGCAGGCTCAGTAGTTGTGGCGCACGGACTTAGTTGCTCCACGGCATGTGAGATCTTCCTGGACAGGGGCTCAAACCTGTGTCCCCTGCATTGGCAGGCAGATTCTTAACCACTGCGCCACCAGGGAAGCCCCCTACATTTGTGTTGATCTTGTGCCTTGCAGCTTTGCTGTATTTATTAGTTGTAACAGTTTGTGTGTGGTTTTTTTTGGATTTTCTATATATGAAGAGAGATAGTTTTACTTCTTCCTTTCTATTTTGAATGCCTTTTATTTTTCTTTTTCTTGCCTAATTGCTCTGGCAAAAACTCCCAGTACCTTGTTGAATGGAAGCAGCAAAAGTGGGCATTCATGTTTTATTCCGGCTATTAGGGGGAAAGCTTTCAGTTTCTCCCCCTGAATATAGCTGTGGGTTTTTCATAATTCCCTTTGTCGTATTAGGGTAGTTCCCTTCTATTCCTAGTTTGTTGAGTGTTTTTGTCATGCAAGCGTGTTTGATTTTTGTTAAGTGAATATTTTCTGCATTAGTTGAGATGATCATGTATTTTCCCCTTTTATTAATATGATGTATGACATTGATACATAGACTTTTAAGTAGTAATTAATTAGCTGTTAGCTTGTGTTTTATTCTATCTTTCGCATTGTGTGTAGGGTTTATTATGAATGACTGTTCTGCAAGATTGTATTGCAGGCATGTCTTCAAGATATCAAATACTAAATGATATTATCTTCTTAAAATCAACTTTATTGAGGTATAATCAATCTTCTTACAATAAAATGTGCCCATTTTCCATATACAGTTTAATGAGTTTTGCCAAATTTATATACCTGAGTGACCATCACCACAGTCAAGATATATAACATTTCCTTAAATCCAGAAAGTTCCCTGTGCCCTTCTCAGTCATTCTTCTCTCCCCTTACTTCCTGCACCCCAGGCAGCTGTGGATCTGCTTTCTGTCACTGTAGATTAGACTGTCTTTTCTAGAGTGCTGTATAACTAGAATCATACAATAGTACCCTTCCGTCTGGATTCTTTCACTCAGCATGTTGTTTTTGACATTTATCCATGCTATTAGGTATATTAGTAGTTAATTCCTTTTTTCTTTTTTCTGAGCAGTTTTCCATTGTATGAATATACTATAGTCTATCTTCCATACGTTAATAAGCATTTAGGTTATTTCTAATTTGATTCCCTTATGAATAAAGCTGCTAGGATCATATGTGTACACGTCTTTTTGTAGATATATGTTTTTATGGAATTGCTGAGTTTTATGGTTTAAGTGTATGTTTGGCCTTACAAGAACCTGCCAGACTTTTTCATAGTTTTATACTTTATATTCTCATCAGCAATGTGCAAGAGTTTTAGTTCCTCCACATCCGCACCAACACTTGGTATTGACAGGTTTTAAATTTTAGTCACTGTAACGAGTTTGTGGTTGTGCCTCATTGTGGTTTTAATTTGCATTTTCCTAATAACTAATGATGTTGAGCATCTGTTTATGTGTTTATTGGCCATATTTGCTTCTTTGAAGTGTCATCTTAAATCTTTGGCCTTTTTTTTGGATTATCATTTGTTAAAATTATCTTACGCATGAGTTGTTAAGAGTCCTTTATATATTCTGGATACAGTTCATTAATCATATATACATATATGTATATAATATTGCGTTGGCCAAAAAGTGCCTTTGGTTTTTAAGTAAAAATAAAAGACACATTTTTCATTTTCACCAAGAACTTCATTGAACAACGTGTTCACCATTTTGTTCCACTACCTTCTGCCATTTTTCAGGCAACGTCACAATTCTATCTTCCCAAAACTTTTTTATCTTTTTGAGCAAAGAACTGTTGCAGGGGGGCTTCCCTGGTGGCGCAGTGGTTGAGAGTCCGCCTGCCGATGCAGGGGACACGGGTTCGTGCCCCGGTCTGGGAGGATCCCACATGCCGCAGAGCGGCTAGGCCCGTGAGCCATGGCCGCTGAGCCTGTGCGTCCGGAGCCTGTGCTCCGCAAGGGGAGAGGCCACAACAGTGAGAGGCCCACGTAACAAAAAAAAAAAAAAAAAAAAAAAAAAAAAAAAAAGAACTGTTGCAGGTGCCTTTTACAGTCTCCCAGGCAATTGACATTTTTCCATTAGAGAATTTTGTAAAGACCGAAATAAATGGAAATCTGAAGGTGCAATGTCTGGTGAATATGACAATGAATCAGAACTTCCCAGCAAAGCTGTTAACAGTTTTCTCCTCGTCATCAAAGAAACGTGCCGTCTTGCGTTATCCTGATGGAACATTATGCGTTTTCTGTTGACTAGTTCTGGAGACTTTTCGTCAAGTGCTGCTTTCAGTTGATCTGACTGGGAGCAGTACTTGTTGGAATTAATCGTTTGGTTTTCTGGAAGGAGCTCATAATAGAGGACTCCCTTCCAATCCTACCATATACACAACATCACCTTCTTTTTTTTTTTTTTTTTTTTTTGAAAGGCAATATCTACTTTAATATTTCCTTCGTTATCAATTTAATGTCAGTTTTTCAAAAAAATATTTTAAGATGTACACATCATTGATAACAGAAATGTGGTTATAATGTGGTGGTATGGAAACTACATCTTTGATTCTAAGAAGCACTGTAGTTTTTTGGTTTCACAAACCCATTGTCATGAAACTCACATCTCAACATAGCATGAACCTCCATGGTGAAACAAGGATTGACCGTTTCAGACCTTGATTTTATTCACTGTCATAAACCATAACCTGTCAGTGTGGGATAGTTTAAATGATTATTTCTATTTTACAGATGAGAGAAACAGTCAAAGAAAGATTGGAGTATCTTTTCCAGGGTCAGACATTTAATAAGAAAGAGGCAGGGCCAGGATTTCAACCCAGGTAGTCTTCATTCCAGAACCTTTGCCTCCTAACCATTATGCTTCCAAGTTGCTAAATTCGATTTTGGACATGTTGAGTTCAAGGTGTTTGTGGCAGGGCCAGTGGCAGATGTTCAGTATGGTATATGAGTTTGGGGCTCAATAGGTAGTGAAATTGTTGTCGAACCCAAGTTCGTGTGCCCTACCCACAGTGAGGCCAAACAAACCAAAACGTGGAATTGGGAGCGGAGAAAGGTTTATTGCAAGACATCACCTTCTTTGGATGAAGACCGGCCTTTGGTGTGTTTGGTGGTGGTTCATTTCGCTTGCCCCACTGTCTCTTCTGTTCCACATTATTGTATAGCATCCACTTTTCATCACCCGTCACAATTTGTTTAAAAACGGAACATTTTCATTATGTTTAAGTAGAGAATCACATGTGGAAATACGGTCAAGAAGGTTTTTTCACTAAACTTATATGCACTGAAATATCAAAGCGATTCACATAACGAAGCTGGTGCAAATGATTTTCAGCACTTGATTTGGATATTTTGAGTATGTCGGCCATCTTCCTCATGGTATAATGTTGATTGTTCTCAATTAATGTCTTGATTTGATTGCTGTGAACTTCAACTCGTCTGCCTGACCGTGGAGCATTGTCCAGGGAGAAATCTCTAGCACTAAAGTTCGCAAACCACTTTTGACATGTTTGATCAGTCACAGCACCTTCTCCATACACTGCACAAACCTTTTTTTGTGTTTCAGTTGCGTTTTTACCTTTCTTGAAATAAGAAAGCACAATATGCCGAAAATGTTGCTTCTTTTCTTCCATCTTCAATATTAAAATGGTTACACAAAAATTCACCAATTTTGATATGAAGATTTTATTTTATTTTATTTATTTTTAGAATTTATTAATTTATTTAAATATTTTTTACCGCATTGGGTCTTTGTTGCTGTGTGCGGGCTTTCTCTAGTTGGCGTCAAGCAGGGGTACTCTTCGTTGCAGTGTGAGGGCTTCTCTGAATGAGGTGGCTTCTCTTGTTGAAGAGCACGGGCTTCAGTAGTTGTGGTACACAGGTTTAGTTGCTCTGCGGCATGTGAGATCTCCTCGGAACAGGGCTCGAACCCATGTCCCCTGCACTGGCAGGTGGATTCTTAACCACTGTGCCAGCAGGGAGGTCCCTGATAAGTCTTTTTTTAAATGCACGCTGATATGACAGTTGTCGCATACAGTCGAACAACATTGTTTCGAATGAAGTTAAAGACAACTAAGTGTTACTAGAGCCATCTTATGGAAAAAACTGAATGAACTTTTTAGCCAACTATATAAGTAAAATAAATGTTCTCTCCCAGCCTGTGAGTTGCTTTTTTATTTTTTAATGGTGTTTCTCAAAGAGCAGAAAGTTGTAATTTGGGGGTCCAGAGTCAGCAAGGAAGAGTCAGATGATTTAAAACATGAGAAGGATTGAACAAGAGGGAGATTTTTCCATTGCTGGCTTTGAAGATGGAGGAGTCCATATGGCAAGGATTGCAGATGGCCTCTAGCAGCTGAGAATGGCCCTTGTGAGACAGGAGGGAAGGGGGCAGGGCACAACCATTGAAAGAGTGACACAGCCGTTGAGAATATGATAAAAACTAGTTAGAACCAACTAGGCCCAAGGTGCCGTAAGATGACTTCCAGCATACCTTGAGCCTCATTATGCACTCATTGTAATATATTATCATACTAAATGACACACCCACCAGTGCCATGACAGTTCCGAGGCTGGCCACAAAAGGCCAAAAAGTGGGTGGTGGCCCAATTCCTGGAAATCCCTACCCCTTCCCCAAAATAGTTGGAATACCCAGCCCATAAAAACTAATCACCCTCACAGCCCGGGGCCACTCACCCTCTGAGATGGTCCACCTTCTGTCTATGGAATGTGTATCTCCTAGGGCTCTTTCACCTTCTGATACAGCCCATGCTCTGTCTATGGAGTGTGTATCTCCCTGAATAAATCTGCTTTTGCTGTACTTCTGGCTTGCTCTTGAATTCTTCCCTGTGCGAAGCCAAGGACCCTCACTTGGCGGCCTATCCCAGGGACTTGCCCGAGACCTGGGATATGACCATTCTCTTGTGCCCCCTTCTCCTGCAACAGTTGAATGAGAAATAGCAAAGAAACAGGGACCATTGTCCTACAACTGCACGGAACTGAATTCTGCCACAACCATGTGAACTTGGAAAAGGATCTTGAGCTCCAGATGAGAACACAGCATGGCATAAATCTTGAGTTTATCCTGATGAGATCCTGAGCAGAAAATCCAGGCATGGTGTGCCTGGACTTCTGACCTCTAACCTTGTGGTAACTTGTTATGCCTTTAGCAGTTTCCTCTACTTTCTTCAGAACTTAGCTAAACTTTTCAAAGCATGTAAGCATTTATCCAGTATTTTTAGATTTTTGTGGCTGGAGAGTTTTAGCAGATTTTCTAGACTCCTGTATTTGAAGATAAAAAAGATAAGACTGTGTGCTTTAAAGATTGAGTTTAATGTACAGAAATATTGGGTGTCAGCCAGAATATAAAATTACTTTTACATATTCATTTATTAATTTCCAGTTTCAAACGACAGCTTTCCCTTTAAAGAAAGAAATCAGGAGCCTGATTTTCTTGTCTGTTTCCTGAGGAAGCAAAAAGGCAGAAACTTTGTGAATAGCAAGACCAGTGGTTGCTATAGTAAGCATGGGACTTCCTGACAATGGCTCTATTAACAGTAGGAAATGGAACCATGGCAGTGTTCTAATTTGCCATAAGATTTTGTTTCCCATCTTTAGAGTAAGAGGTTCTGCTATATCAAGGAATTGGCTCTTCCACTTTATTTTATTCATTTAGTTAGACAGTGATTAGAAAGCCTCACTGGTTGTGTACGTGGCACCATACTCAGGAGTTTTGTAATTATATGACCGTTATGATACATTTCAAACAGGGCTTTGAAACTTTCCTTCTGGAGGAAGCCCTTCTCCAGTGGCTGTTGACCTACCTTGGTTATAGGCCCTATTCAACCAGTGGGGAGAGCATAGATTTTGGAATCATATATACCTGTGTTTGAGTCTCAGCCTTGTCACCTACCAATTGTTTGACTGTGGACAAACTCTGTGCCACAGTTTCTTCATCTGCAAAATGAAGCATCTGTTTTCTGTGCTTGTTTTGAAGATATGTTAAATACTGAACATTATACACTTTGACACAGTGCCTGACACATACTAAGCATTAACAAATGGTCATTCTGATCCTTGTTGAGCTGCTGATTTTTGATGTTTCTGGTTATGTCTTAAAATTTTTTTTTTCTTAGTATGCCTGGTTTTTCCTTCTTTATTGAATGACTTTCAAGATGTGATTATAGTTGAAGGTGCCACTTAGGAAGGAGATGAGTGTAGAAGGCATAAAGGCTGCTTATAGACCCAGCTCTCGTGGTGATCAGCAGCGGTATCAGCATCTCAAGTTGATTGTTTCAAAGATCCATACAACATTTCATGGCCTTGAAAAGCAGAAAACACCCAGAAAACAGAAATTGAGCAGTTATTGAAGCATTGAATAGCAAAGATCATTATTATTTGTACTTGATAAGGAATATCCTCCATGTTTGCCTGAGCCTTTATTTAATGCATTTTAAAATTTGTTGTGTTTTTCTTTTTCCTTTAAACCTTACTGTTAAGTTCAAAAATGAGCTGAACTAAAAAGAAACTGATGTCTTAGAACAGACATGTTTCTTACCTTCAAGGATCCTTACTGTCAGTTGAAGGAGGCCATAAACACTTATAATAGTTTGTGACAAGTACTTTACTAGAGGTAATGATTGATTCTTGTGGCTAAAGGAGAGGAAGGAATTGGGACATCTAGGATCTCTGGCTTGGATAAGGGGGAAGACCAGAGTTGGCAAACTGACCTGCTTGACAGTTTTTTGCATAGCCCACAAACTAAGAATTGTTTTAACATCTTTAAATGGTTGGAAAAAGTCAAATCAAAAGAAGAATGATATTTAATGACTTGTGGAAATTATATAAAATTCAAATTTTAGTGTTCATAAATAAAGTTTTATTGGACTATAGCTCCACTCAAACTTTACCTGTTGTCTTTTGCTGCTTTTGTGCTACAACAGCAGAGCTGAATAATTGTGACAGAGGCTGTATGACCTACAAAGCCAAATGTTTACTATGTGGCTCTTCACAGAAAAGGTTTGCTGATTCCTGGAATAGATGGTGATTTTTATCCACTGAGATAAGCAATTAAGGAGGAATAGATATAGGAGAAAATAACATATTTCTATGAATGTTGGTTATTTGAATCAGAGGTGCTTGTGAGCTATGCAGGTCTAGAAGGCAAGGGCATATATAGATATGGGATTCTGAAGAGAATTTGAGGCTGGAGATACATGGGAGGAGAAAAGATGAGATCCAGAAAGCCTGATGGAGGAGTGGTTCTCAGCCCTGGCTGTACATTGGAATCACCCTGGGTACTTAATTAAAAACAACCCAAAAAACCCAAACACACACTGCCAGGGATACTTCCTACCTCCACCCTCTGAGATTATGATGTCCTGAGTTGGGGGCGGTGGGGAGGTGGTTTAAAGAGTTCCCCAGCCTTCTAATGTGCAGCCAGCTTTGGGAACTGCTGGGATAGAGTGAGAAGGTTGGGCATGGAACCAGTATTTAAGGGGCAGTTCTATATTTACTGAGATGAAGTGCTGATTGAGTAATGATGGGACTTGTGGCAATGGTCAGATTCACAGTTTGGTGGTGTAAATAAGGATTGTGAAGTCTTCTTTGGAGATCGCTGTTGACTCTATCAAGAGGAGTTTCTGTGGAGACCAAGTGAGAGTGTATGTCAAAGGGTTTGAGGTAGAGGAGGAGAGAAACTGAGTGTACTATTGAGAAGATTGGCAGGGAAGGAAAGGAGAGAAATTGATAGCTGGGAAGGGGAGGCATTGGAGATTTGCTTTGAGAGGTTCTTTAAGATGATAAATGCTTGTGTCTATTCATGTACTGAGGGAGTCAGCACTTGGCAAGGAAACTGCCTGGAATGGCAATATCAGATTCCACCATTCAGTTTTTCATAGAAAGAGACAGATTTTGAATAGTTCTTGGAATAATCTTATTTTATCCTTTTTGGAATTGTGTGTTTAACGTGCTTCCTACATTTGGACACATCTGTATAGCTGGGAAGAGAAATGGACATAGGCATTGAGAAACAAGGCCAACAACTGTTCTTCCCTTATCCTGTCTGGGGCATTGATCTCATCCATGAGAATAAGAGGGTGAACTGAATAGGCTCCATTATCTCTTCTAAAAATCTTTAACTTAAATGAGTACAAATTTTAATTACACAAATGAGGAACCCTATGAAATGTCTATGAAAAGCCTGTGAAATGTCTGTGAAGCCCACTGCCTGATCTTTTAGTTCCTTAGTACCTGGGCATGTGCTGTTTTTGAAGAACACCAGCAGTTTGTTTATGACTCACCCCTTGGTGAATTTTTGGGCACATTGTGTACAAAATATACCAATTTATCCTACCATTAGGATATTTCCTCAGGAGCAAAATTTAGTATAGAGTCTTCTTTTAATTTATTTTTTTTTATTATGTACAAGCAATAGATGTTGGTTAAGGAATACTTGGATAATACAGAGTTCCCACCATTGTTGTTAACATTTTAGTTTATTTATTGGGAGTCTTATTTTTCCCCACTGGTTTTTGTTTCTCAATCAGAGTACATTTAATATATGTGCCAGTTGGGTTCTTCAGGAATCAGATTGAGATGGAGTAGGAGGGCAAATTGCTTATTGAGGAGTAATGCCTGTGAAGAAAAAGAGAAAGGATTAGGTTGGGCATGGGAAGCCATCAGACTGCAGTTCACTCCTGACAAAATCTCTGCCAGCCCAGTTTGCCAGATTGCCTCACTGGTTGGAAAGGGCTAGGCCATTGTACCACCACATTGCCCAGTCATTGGCTGGGGGCAGTCCTGAGGAAAGGATTCCCTCTGTTTGAAAGCTAAGGTGGATTCTAAAGGGGTTAACAGCAGGCAGCTGTCAGCTAACCACATCCTTGCAACTAGACAGGAATTCCCTTATTGAAGGGGGATCTGAGCAGTATATCTTTGTGTCTGCTAGGACATAAAATGTTCTGTCCTGCTCACATCAATTAGGATGGCTACTATCCAGAAAACAAGTGTTGGTGAGGATGTGGGCAAATTAGAATCCTGTGCACTGTTGGTGGGAATGTAAAGTGGTATAAAAGCTGTGGAAAACAGTATGGAGATTCTTTAAAAAATTAAACATAGTATTACCATATGATCTGGCAATTCTGATTCTGGTATATGCCCCAAAGAATTTAAGCAAGACCTTTAAGAGATATTTGTACACCAGCGTTCATAGCAGCATTATTCACAGTAGCTAAAATGTGGCAACAACCCAAGTGTCCATCAGCAGATGAATGAATAAGCAAAATGTGGCATATACATACAGAGGTGTAAAATTCAGCCTTGGGAAATTCTTCAGTATGCTACAACATGGAATGAACCTTGAGGACATTATGCTAAGCGAAATAAGCCAGTAACAAATACTGTGTGATTTCACTTATATGAGGTACTTGGAGTGGTTAAAGTCATAAAGACAGACAGAAGAATGGTGGTTGCCAGGGGCTTTGAGGGAGGGGAGTATGGGGAGTTATTGTTTAATAGGTATATAGAGTTTCAGTTTTACAAGATCAAAAGAATTTTGGAGCTAGATGGTGATGGTGGCTGCATAACAATGCTAATGTAGTTAACACCACTGAATTGTGCGTTTAAAAATGGTTACGGTGGTAAATTTTATGTTATATGTGTTTTAACACAATAAAAAAATGAAAAAAAAGTTTCTCGTTTTTCCTATTTACATAAGTGGGTTATTTTGTAATTTTTCTAAGCTTTTTAAATGGATACATAATATTCTAACATAATCTAACAAGTTTATATATCCATTCCCTAAGTTTCTAAATTTTCTATATTAATAAAAATAGAACAATGAGCATCTTTCTATGAAGTTCTTTACTGTACTTAGGATTGTTTTCTTTGAATAGACTCCAAGAAGTAAAGTAGATTGAAGAGTGGGAACATTTCATGTTGAAAGTTCTTTTACAGTGTCAGCGCAAGGTATAAGCAGCCTATAGCATCAGATCCTCAACAGTTTCAGATTTTGTTTTCTTAATCTTGTCTAATTTGTAGCTTAAAAATAGTGTCTCTTTGTTTCTGACCTACAGTCTGTATGGTCTTTAGTGGGCTGTGAATTGAGGGATTTGGTTAACTCAGTCCTCTGTCCAAAGGTCCAAAAGGATGGAGAAGATAATGTTAAGAATGAGGGCTCCAGAATCAGATTGATCAGGTTCAAATCCTGGCTCTGCTGCTTACCACTTTGTGACCTTAGGCAAGTCTCTGTGCATCAGTTTATTCATCTGAATAAGAAGGATAGTGGTAGCATCTGCCTTGTAGGGCTATGTTGAAGGTTAAATGAGGTAGAACACATAAAAACACTTAGTATGATCTCTGGCCCATTGCATATGCTTAAGTGTTAGGTATTATTTCAATATAAATTTGATTATTTTAGTATCTTAAGATTTAGAATGGGAGAGAACATTAAATTCAGACTCTAGTCTTTTTCCAAGGGAGAAAACTGAGGCTTAAAGAGGTTAATAAATTTGGCCTGGGTCACCTAGCTAATGGGTTGCAGAGCTTGGACCCGAAGGTGAGTTTTTGACCAATGCTGGGGTTTTCAACTTTGGCCTTTGGGATAATTCTTTGTCATGGAAGGGCTGTCCTGTGATTTGTTAGACAATCAAAACTATCTTCAGACATTGCCAGATGTCCCCTGGGGGTAACTTATGGTACATAAACAACCCTACAGTGGAATAGTCCAGGTTGTGGGATTAGGGAGGAAGGTCCTCCACAGGAAGGACCTAATATATTGTTGAATTCTGTTCTCATGAGTTCTTCAGTGACCTGAATTAACTGTTTAAGATGGAGCTTTGTCCTGTGGCTCCTGAAATGTTCAGCACAGCTCTATGAGACATCTTGTTAGAGTGTACTCCTCTCCCCTGGAACAACCAGTGTATTTAAATAGGGCTGATTTATCTTTCTAAAGGTTTTTTCCTGTAATTGCAGGTGGCACAACTGAAAAAAGTTATTTATGGAATTCCAATGAGTGTTGATGGATGATGCAGTTCAAGTAACTAAAGTAAGAGACATAAAACCTGAGCTGCAAGGAAACTTTGTCACCCAACTTACTGTCCTCACAAAATATAGCTAAAATCAGATTCTCTCCCACTCCACTTTATTTCCAAGCTATGAGAGTAGTTTATTTTTTATGATTAAAAATGTTATAATTGGGGCTTCCCTGGTGGCACAGTGGTTGAGAGTCTGCCTGCCAACGCAGGGGACATGGGTTCGTGCCCCGGTCCGGGAGGATCCCACATGCCGCGGAGCGGCTGGGCCCGTGAGCCATGGCCGCTGAGCCTGCGCATCCGGAGCCTGTGCTCCACAATGGGAGAGGCCACAACAGTGAGAGGCTCGCGTACCACAAAAGTTATAATTATCATCCTTTAAGGCAGTGGTTCTCAGGTTCTCAACCTGGTCATGAGTCAGAATCATTTAAAGAGCTTTAAGTCTGTGGCCTGCTGTCCTGCCCTTGTTGAATTAAAGTTTCTGTGAGTAGAGCACAGGTGATCTTGACGTCAACTACAAATTGGCACTTGCCATCTGCCTCTACAAGGATCAAATCACAAGCTGCAGCGACCGCTGACCTTCAACACACCCTGAAAAGAGTTCAGGTTGGTGATCAGGAATGTGGCATTCTGTGCTCTGGGAAAAACTGGCAGAACAGCCCTTCAGATAGATATTTTCAGGAGAAGATTTTATGAGCCCAATTCTTGCATCTCCTTGTATCTAGAAAAGCACTAAAATCTTTCATGGTGACATCTGTTTCTTGTGACTGGCAGTAACCTTCACGAGACTAGCGGCAACCTTCTGCAAAAATGTGTGCTTGATTGCGTGTACTCCACCTTCACCAATCGCATATATACTGACCTTCCCCCCTACCTCTTCGGAGCAGTTTCTCAGAGCTATCTGAAATGCTGACTGCCGAGCTGTAGTCCTCATTTTGCCCCACATAAAACTTAACTCACAACTCTCACGTTGTGCACTTTTTTGGTAGACACCGAATATGGATCCTTGTTGAAAAACTGATGCACTGAGAGATTCAAAGAATTCAATACTTAGTTTGTGTAGCATTAAACAACTTGTATTAAAAAGGAAAAACAGGTTTTCATTATTCAACTTTCCCATCACTCTAAGTTTGAAATGGCGGTGTAAACCAGCACTACAGTTTTGGAAAACTGTTGAATATTTTCTACAAAGCTAAACATACATGTATCCAATGACTCAGAAATTCCACTCGTAGGTATTTACTCTTGAGAAATGAAAACATATGTCTACATAAAGACTTGCATGTGAATATTCACTATAGCTTTATTTATAAAATAGCCAAAAAAAAAGGAAATAATCAAATGTCTAAAAACAGGTGAAAAGAGATACAAATTGTGATATATTCATACAGTGGAATTCTACTCAACAATAGAAAGGAATGAACTACTGTACAACAATGTGGATGAATCTCACAGATACAAGTTTGAGTGAAAGAAGCCAGATGGAAAAAAAGTAGATATAGTTCAGTTGCCAGAAGATATGATGATAGAAATCAGACTAGTGGTTCCTCTGGCAGGAGGTGGGAGAAGGAGGAGGTATGAGACAGCAGCATTGTAAAGGTTTTACATGTTAATGTATTCATATACATATTTTCCTTTGTTGTGCAAAATAAAGATAGTGTTGTACATAACAAAAATTACCATTTTAATCAGTTTTATGCATACAAATCATTGACATTACGTACATTTACATTGTTGTGCAGCCATCACCACCAACAATCTCCAGAACTTCATCTTCCCCAACTGAAATTCTGTACCCATTTTACACTACCTCCCCATTTCCCCTTCCCCTGGGCTCCTGGCAACCACATTCTACTTTGTTAATGTGAATTTGACTACCCTAGGTACACATGTAAGTGGAATCATACAGTATTTGTCTTTTTGTGGCTATTTCACTTAGTATAATGTCTTCGAGGTTTATTCATGTTGCAGCATGGATCAGAATTTCCTTCCTTTTTGAGGCCAGATGATCTTCTAGTGTGTGTATATACCACATTTTGTTTATCTGTTCATCCTTCAATGCACATTTGGGTTGTCTATACCTTTTGGCTCTTGTGAATAATGCTACTATGAATATTGGTGTACAAATACCTGTTCAGGTCTCTGCTTTCAGTTCTTTTGGATACATACTTAGAAGTGCAATTGCTGGATCAGATGGTAATTCTATGTTTAATTTTTTGCGGAACCACCATGGTATTTTCTATACTGGCTACACCATTTTACATTTCTACTAGCAATGCACAGTGGTTCCAATTTTTCTTCCTCACCAAAACTAATTTATGTTTTTTTGTTTGTTTGATAATAGCCATTCTAATGGGTGTCAAATGGTATTTCAGTGTGGGGTTTTGTGGGTTTTTTGAATTTTTGAATTTTATTTATTTTTTTTATACAGCAGGTTCTTATTAGTTATCCATTTTATACACATTAGTGTATATATGTCAATCCCAATCTCCCAATTCATCACATCACCACGCCCCCTGCCGCTTTCCCCCCTTGGTGTCCTTATGTTTGTTCTCTACATCAGTGTCTCAATTTCTGCCCTGCAAACCAGTTCATCTGTACCATTTTTCTAGGTTCCACATATATGCATTAATATACGATATTTGCTTTTCTCTTTCTGACTTACTTCACTCTGTATGACAATCTGTAGATTCATCCACGTCTCTACAAATGACCCACTTTCGTTCCTTTTTATGGCTGAGTGATATTCCATTGTATATATGTACCACATCTTCCTCATCCATTCGTCTGTCGATGGGCATTTAGGTTGCTTCCATGGCCTGGCTATTGTAAATAGTGCTGCAGTGAACATTGGAGTGCACGTGTCTTTTTGAACTATGGTTTTCTCTGGGTATATGCCCAGTAGTGAGATTGCTGGGTCATATGGTAATTCTATTTTTAGTTTTTTAGGGAACCTCCATATTCTCCATAGTGGCTGTATCAATTTACATTCCTACCAGCAGTGCAAGAGGATTCCCTTTTCTCCACACCCTCTCCAGCATTTGTTGTTTGTAGATTTTCTGATGATGCCCATTCTACCTGGTGTGAGGTGATACCTCATTGTACTTTTGAATTGCATTTCTCTAATAATTAGTGATGTTGAGCAGCTTTTCATGTGTTTCTTGGCCACCTGTATGTCTTCTTTGGAGAAATGTCTGTTTAGGTCTTCTGCCCATTTTTTGATTGGGTTGTTTGTTTTTTTAATATTGAACTACATGAGCTGTTTATATATTTTGGAGATTAATCCTTTGTCCGTTGATTCATTTGCACATATTTTCTCCCATTCTGAGGGTTGTCTTTTCGTTTTGTTTGTAGTTTCCTTTGCTTTGCAAAAGCTTTGAAGTTTCGCTATGTCCCATTTGTTTATTTTTTTTAATTTCCATTACTCTAGGAGGTAGATCAAAAAAGATCTTGCTGTGATTTATGTCAAAGAGTGTTCTTCCTATGTTTTCCTCTAAGAGTTTTATAGTGTCCAGTCTTACATTTAGGTCTCTGATCCATTTTGAGTTTATTTTTGTGTATGGTGTTAGGGAGTGTTCTAATTTCATACTTTTACATGTAGCTGTCCAGTTTTCCCGGCACCACTTATTGAAGAGGCTGTCTTTTCTCCATTCTATATCCTTGCCTCCTTTGTCATAGATTAGTTGACCATAGGTGCATGGGTTTATCTCTGGGCTTCCTATCCTGTTTCATTGATCCAATTTCTGTTTTTGTGCCAGTACCATATTGTCTTGATTACTGTAGCTTTGTAGTATAGTCTGAAGTCATGGAGTCTGATTCCTCCAGCTCTGTTTTTTTCCCTCAAGACGGTTTTGGCTATTCAGGGTCTTTTGTGTCTCCATACAAATTTTAAGATTTTTTTGTTCTAGTTCTGTAAAAAATGCCATTGATAATTTGATAGGGACTGCATTGGATTGGTAGATTGCTTTCGATAGTATAGTCATCTTCGCAATATTGATTCTTCCAATCCAAGAACATGGTATATCTCTCTATCTGTTTGTATCATCTTTAATTTCTTTCATCAGTGTCTTATAGTTTTCTGCATACAGATCTTTTGTCTCCCTAGGTAGGTTTATTCCTAGGTCTTTTATTCTTTTTGTTGCAATGGTAGATGGGAGTGTTTCCTTAATTTCTCTTTCAGATTTTTCATCATTAGTGTATAGGAATGCAAGAGATTTCTGTGCATTAATTTTGTATCCTGCAACTTTACCAACTTCGTTGATTATCTCTAGTAGTTTTCTGGTGGCATCTTTAGCATTCTCTAGGTATAGTATCATGTATAATATCATGTCAAACAGTGACAGTTTTAGTTCTTTTCCAATTTGTATTCCTTTCATTTCTTTTTCTTCTCTGATTGCTGTGGCTTGGACTTCCAAAACTATGTTGAATAATAGTAGTGAGAGTAGACATCCTTGTCTTGTTCCTGATGTTAGAGGAAATGCTTTCAGTTTTTCACCATTGAGAGAGATGTTTGCTGTGTGTTTGTCGTATATGGCCTTTATTATGTTGAGGTAGTTTCCCTCTATGCCCACTTTCTGGAGAGTTTTTATCATAAATGGGTGTTGAATTTTGTCAAAAGCTTTTTCTGCATCTATTGAGATGATCATATGGTTCTTATTCTTCAGTTTGTTAATATGATGTATCACATTGATTGATTTGTGTATGCTGAAGAGTCCATGTATCCCTGGGATAAATCCCACTTGATCATGGTGTATGATCCTTTTAATGTGTTGCTGAATTCTGTTTGCTAGTATTTTGTTGAGGATTTTTGCATCTACATTCATCAGTGATATTGGTCTGTAATTTTTTTTTGTAGTATCTTTGTCTAGTTTTGGTATGAGGGTGATGGTGGTCTCATAGAATGAGTTTGGGAGTGTTGCTTCCTCTGCAATGTTTTGGAAGAGTTTGAGAAGGATGGGTGTTAGCTCTTCTCTAAACGTTTGATAGAATTCACCTGTGAAGCCATCTGGTCCTGGACTTTTGTTTCCTGGAAGATTTTTAATCACAGTTTCAATTTCATTACTTGTGATTGGTCTGTTCATATTTTCTATTTCTTCCTGGTTCAGTCTTGGAAAGTTATACCTTTCTAAAAATTTGTCCATTTCTTCCAGGTTGTCCATTTTATTGGCAAAGAGTTGCTTGTAGTAGTCTCTTAGGATGCTTTGTATTTTTGTAGTGTCTGTTGTAACGTCTCCCTTTTCATTTCTAATTTTATTGATTTGAGTCCTCTCCCTCTTTTTCTTGAGGAGTCTAGCTAATGGTTTATCAATTTTGTTTATCTTCTCAAAGAACCAGCTTTTAGTTTTATTGATCTTTGCTATTGTTTTCTTTCTTTCTATTTCATTTATTTCTGCTCTGATTTTTATGATTTCTTTCCTTCTGCTAACTTTGGGTTTTGTTTGTTCTTCTTTCTCTAGTTCCTTTAGGTGTAAAGTTAAATTGTTTATTTGAGACTTTTCTTGTTTCTTTAGGTAGGTTTGTATTGCTATAAACTTCCCTCTTAGAACTGCTTTTGCTGCATCCCATAGGTTTTGGATCATCGTGTTTTCGCTGTCACTTGTCTCTAGGTATTTTTTTATTTCCTCTTTGATTTCTTCAGTGATCTCTTGGTTATTTAGTAACGTATTGTTTAGCCTCCATGTGTTTGTGTTTTTTACATTTTTTTCCCTGTAATTGATTTCTCATCTCATAGTGTGTGGTCAGAAAAGATGCTTGATATGATTTTAATTTTCTTAAGTTTACTGAGGCTTGATTTGTGATCCAAGATGTGGTCTATCCTGGAGAATGTTTCATGTGCACTTGAGAAGAAAGTGTAATCTGCTGTTTTTGGATGGAATGTCCTATAAAAATCAAATCTATCTGGTCTATTGTGTCATTTAAAGCTTGGGTTTCCTTATTAATTTTCTGTTTGGATGATCTGTCCATTGGTGTAAGTGAGGTGTTAAAGTCCCCCACTATTATTGTGTTCCTGTCGATTTCCTCTTTTATAGCTGTTAGCAGTTGCCTTATGTATTGAGGTGCTCCTGTGTTGGGTGCATATATATTTATTGTTGCATGTATAAGATACTGTATATCTTCTTCTTGGATTGATCCCTTGATCATTATGTAGTGTCCTTCCTTGTCTCTTGTAACATTCTTTGTTTTGAAGTCTATTTGATGTGAGTATTGCTACTCCAGCTTTCTTTTGATTTCCATTAGCATGGAACGTCTTTTTCCATCCCCTCACTTTCAGTCTGTATGTGTCCCTAGGTCTGAAATGGGTGTCTTGTAGACAGCATAGAGATGGGTGTTGTTTTTGTGTCCTTTCAGCAAGCCTGTGTCTTTTGGTTGGAGCATTTAATCCATTCACGTTTAAGGTAATTATCAATATTCCTATTACCATTTTCTTAATTGTTTTGGGTTTGTTTTTGTAGATCCTTTTCTTCTCTTGTGTTTCTCACTTAGAGAAGTTCCTTTAGCATCGTTGTAGAGTTGTTTTGGTGGTGCTGAATTCATCTTAGCTTTTGCTTGTCTCCAAAGCTTTTGATTTCTCCATCGAATCTGAATGAGATCCTTGCTGGGTAGAGTAATATTGGTTTAAGTTCTTCCCTTTCATCACTTAAAAAATATGTCATGCCACTCCCTTCTGGCTTGTAGAGTTTCTGCTGAGAAATCAGCTGTTAACCTTATGGGAGTTCCCTTGTATGTTATTTGTCATTTTCCCCTTGCTGCTTTCAGTAATTTTTCTTTGTTTTTAATTTTTGTCAATTTGATTACTATGTGTCTCAGTGTGTTTCTCCTTGGGTTTATCCTTAATGGGACTCTCTGCGCTTCCTGGACTTGCGTTGCTATTTCCTTTCTCATGTTAGGGAAGTTTCTGACTATAATCTCTTCAGATGTTTTCTCAGGTCCTTTCCCTCTCTCTTCTCCTTCTGGGACCCTTATAATGCCAATGTTGTTGCGTTTAATGTTGTCCCAGAGGTTCTTAGGCTGTCTTCATTTCTTTCCATTCTTTTTTCTTTATTCTGTTCTGCAGCAGTGAATTCCACCATTCTGTCTTCCAGGTCACTTATCTGTTCTTCTGCCTCAGTTATTCTGGTATTGATTCCTTCTAGTGTATTTTTCATTCCAGTTATTGTACTGTGCATCTCTGTTTGTTTGTTCTTTAATTCTTCTAGGTCTTTGTTAAACATTTCTTGCATCTTCTCGATCTTAGCCTCCATTCTTTTTCCGAAGTCCTGGATCATCTTCACTATCATTCATCTGAATTCTTTTTCTGGAAGATTGCCTATCTCCACTTCATTTAGTTGTTTTTCTGGGTTTTTATCTTGTTCCTTCATCTGGTACCTATCCCTCTGCCTTTTCATCTTGTCTATCTTTCTCTGAATGTGGTTTTTATTCCACAGGCTGCAGGATTGTATTTCTTTTTGCTTCTCTCATAGGTTCTTAATAAGCCTTCACCAGGCAGACGAGAAGAAGAGTAATTCAAAGGGCTCAGGTGCGCTTCACCAGTGCGTTTGTTGTCAGGCTCCTAGCAATCAGCTTTGGAGCCCACTCCTCAGCAACAGAAACTTTTGTAGCATTTTGTAAACTTTGCCCTTACTGTGGGTTCCAGCCCGTCTGACTGTTGTTTCCTGAAGAGCAGGGAAGGGTGTTTTATAGCTTGGTTGTTGGGAACCACAGATGTTGCAGGCTGTGCTGTGGCGAGGTGATAAAGGCTCTTGCTGTCATGATTCTGTGATTCCTGCACCATCCAAATGAGGTATTTTGGGCAAGTTACTTGACTGCTCTGAACATTCAGTTTCTCATACTTGAAAAAACGTGTGTTGAGGCTCTGTGGCAACAGAACTGTACTGCTGGCTTCCTGCGTTGCTTTCCGTTTAACAGTTTGTTGTTTGGGTGACTGCTAGTGTTGTAAGGTCTCCTGCAGAGGTGGGGGGTGGCTGTGGCTAACCGTGAGGAGAAGCACACTGGCAGCAGAAGTCTGGGAAGTACTCCTTGGCGTGAGCCCTCTCAGAGTCCACCATTAGCCCCCCCCAAAGAGCCAGGTAGGCCCTCACTGTGGTTTTGATTTGTATTTCCATAATGATTAGTGATGTTGAGCGTCTTTTCATGTGCTTATTGGCCACTCGTATATCTTTTTTGGAGAAATGTCTGTTCAAGTCCTTAGGTCATTTAAAAAATTGCATTGTCATATTTCTTTTTCAAAAGTGAGATTATTCATGTTTTAATAACTTGGTTTTAAAATTCTAATTTTTATTATAGTATGCACACATGAACGATCTGCAGCACACATGAAAGAAGTGAAAGAGCCTGAAATAAACATGTTCTTCAGCTCCCCATCCCACTCTGCTGAGGCAGTCTTTAATTGTTTGAGACTTTTTCATGACCTCCATAATTCTAGATTATATATTTATATTGCTGGTTAACCTTAAAAGAAATCAGCACAATTTTCTTCTTCTCCAGTATGAAAGAAGAGGGTTACCTCACATCACCCCCCCTCGTTTGATATTTTTCATTGTTTTTTGTTCTTCTGTTATGTATTAGTTTCCTGGGGCTGCTGTTAATAAAGTACCACAAAACTGTGTGCCTTAAACAGAAATTTATTGCTTTACAGTTCCAGAGGCTAGAGGTCCTAAATCAAGGTGTCGCTATGGTTGCTTCCTTCTGAGAGCTGTGACAGAGAATCTATTCTTTGCCTCTCTCCAAGCTTTTGGTAGCCTCAGGCATTCCTTGACTTGTAGATGGCATTCTCCCTGTATCTTCACATAGTCTTCCCTCTATGCATGTCTATCTCTGTGTCTGAATTTGTGCTTTTTATAACAGTCCATTGGATTAAAGTCCACATTAATGATCTCATCTTAACTTAGTCATCTGCAAAGACCCCATTTCCAAATAAGGTCCCATTCACAGGTACTGGGTGTTAAGACTTTTGGAAGGATACAAATCAACCCATAACAAGTTGGTTACCTTTCCAGTTATCAGAAGTGTTCTTGAACTTCTGTTTTTTGTTGTGTTAATTTTGAGCAGTATTACTTGACTTCCACTTTGTCAGATGTGGAGATTAGTACCCCTGCCTTTCTGTCAGGTATAGTTTTCATTTTAAGCTGTCAGAATTGTTAACTTCTGAATACTGTCCTGTAAACACCGCAAAGCCTTTCATGGTCTGTCCATAGGTTCTCTTTAAACTGGAAAGCCAGTAATCAGCATTTATATTATTATAGCTTTGTAAATATTGTTCACTGTCAAGCCAAGCATTGTTTTCTGGGTTTATATTTCTTTCTCTGTGGGTTTTATGTCATGGACCCTGTGCTGTTCAAAGGAGAAAATGAAGAAAAAGTTAATTCTCCTTTTGAAACTGTCAGTTGCTTCCAGTCATATCTTTATTTCTTATTCTTGTTTGGACTATAACTTTCTCATATAATTTTCTCCCTGGAGTATTTCTTATCTGTCTGTCTTTATTATTATCCTACTTTCCCCCGAGCTCTCAATCACACACATTCTAGTCTATCAAGACCCTGCTCCAATTTGTACTAATTGTTCTTTAGGTCATCTGAACAGCTTGTTTTCTTGGGATTTTCCTTATTGCATGTTTGAGTTGGATCCATCCCGCTGATCTTAGATCTCAGTCTTCTTTTTTAAATTAAAACAAAATTTTTTAAAATTTTTGCTGGAGTTCATTCTCAAGTAACTTTTTTTGGGGGGGTATAGGTGTTTTACAATGTTGTGTTAGTTTCTACTGTACAGCAAAGTGAAGTAGAGTTCCCTGTGCTATACAGCAGGTTCTTATTAGTTATCTATTTTATACATATTAGTGTACACATGTCAATCCCAATCTCCCAATTCATCCCAACCCCCACCCCTCCACTCCCCGCTTTCCCCCCTTGGTGCCCATACGTTTGTCCTCTACATCTGTGTCCAGTAACTTCCTGAGAGAAAGAGTACCTGCAGATAAACTGACTCTTTCTGATGTCTGTTCCTCCCTCATGTTTGAGTGATGGTTTGGTTGGGTTTAGAATTCTAGATTGCAGGTTATTTTCCCTCTGAACTTTGAAGTCATTGCTCGTTTTCCTCTGGCATCCATTGTTCCTCATGAGAAGTGAAATTTAGTCTCATTTTGTTTCCTGTAGGAAATTTATTTTCTCCCTTCTCTGGAAGCTTCTCTTTTTTCCATATATTTGACCCTGAATAACACAAGTTTGAACTGCACAGATCCACTTATACACAGATTTATTTCAATAAATAACAGGCATACTTCAAGGATATTGTGGGTTTGGTTCCACACCACCGCAGTAACGTAAATATTGCAATAAAGTGAGTCTCACAAATTTTTTTGGTGTCTCAGTGCGTATAAAAGTTACGTTTAGGGGGAATTCCCTGGCAGTCCTGTGGTTAGGACTCCACACATTCACTGCTGAGGGCCTGGGTTCAGTCCCTGGTCAGGGAACTAAGATCCCCCAAGCCACACAGCGCAGCCAAAAAAAAAAAAGTTTATACTGTATTAAGTGTGCAATCACATTATGTCTAAAAAAAATGTAAGTACCTTAATTAAGAAATACTTTATTGATGAAAAATGCTAACCATCATTTGAGCCTTCAGTGAATCGTAATCTTTTTGCAGTAGTAACATCAAAGATCACTGATCACAGATGACCATAACAAATATAATAATAATGAAAACATTCAAAATATTGTGAGAACTACCAAAACGTGGTGCAGAGACACGGAGTGAGCAAATGCTATTGGAAAATGGTGCCGACAGAGTTGCTGATGCAGGATTGCCGCAGACCTTCAATTTGTAGGGAACACAATTTCTGCAAAGCACAGTAAAGTGAAGTGCAATAAAAGGAAGCATAGCTGAATGTACTATAGCACCACATGATGGTTTAATCTGGGGATACTGAACCTGGGATGAGGAGGGCGGACTATAAAGTTATACATGGAGTTTTGATTGTGTGTGGGGGCAGTGGAGGGGGGTCCTGGTCGACACCTCTAACCCCCAAGTTGTTCGAGGATCGACTGTATTCTGGAATTCCATAGTGGTGTACTTGATGGGCCCCCTTAATCTGAAGACCCATATTTTTCATGTTTTTAATGAATGTCTTATGTTTTTTCTTAGATAATGTTCTCCCCTCCATTTTCTTGTTTCTTTCTGTCAGAAACTCTTTTTTTTTTTTTTTTTTCTTATGCGGTACGCGGGCCTCTCACTGTTGTGGCCTCTCCCGTTGTGGAGCACAGGCTCCGGACACGCAGGCTCAGCGGCCATGGCTCACGGGCCTAGCCGCTCCGTGGCATGTGGGATCTTCCCGGACCGGGGCACGAACCCATATCCCCTGCATCGGCAGGCGGACTCTCAACCACTGCGCCACCAGGGAAGCCCCAGAAACTCTTTGATAGTGGGCCTCCTGGATTGATCTTATACTGTTCTTATCTATTCTCTCCTGTTTTTGAACTCTTTGCCTTTGGTTTCCTTTTTTAGGTTTTCTCTTCTGGGAGATTGTCATGACTTTATCTCTCAATCTTTCTATTGAATTTTTTTCAGTTTATTTTAAAATTTTCTAGAACTGTTTCTTGTTTTATGATTTTTAAAAATTGCATTCTGTTTTTGTTTTCTCTCTGAAGATAGTTTTTTAAAGTTTTTTTTTTGGGGGGGAATTATTCCTCTTTCCTCCACTATCTTTTCCTGCTTGTTTATCTTTGGTGATCCTTGCCTGTTCTTTCATTTTTAAGAATGAAAGATTAGAAAAGTTGAGTAAGAGCTTCGAGTACATAGGCAGGGCTTGTCAGCTGGCAGAGTTAAGTGGGCATTAGCTGGCTGTTAAACTTTGAAGAATGCAGAGAGCTTGACCACAGCATTAGCTCTCTTTATTCTTATTTCTCCAACTTTACTTTAGCCCTTGCTGTATGTTTACACACATTCTTTCTTATTTACTTAATGTACATCCCTGCTTGTGAACACTGTGTCTTCATTAATGAGTGAGGTAAGATTGTAGGTATTGACATCAAAAAATGACCATAAAATAGTGTAGGACAAAAAAAAGAAAAGTCAAGTTGCAGACTTCTGGTTCATGATGCCAGATTAAAGACATTTATGCATTCTTTCTTCCTGATAACACCTCACTGAAACGATAGTGGAGGAATAATAAAAAAAGTTTAACAATGAGAAATTTGGAACAGGGCCCATAATAGTTGAAAGAAAGGGAATTGGAAGAGAGGAACTAAATGGAGGAAGCCACAGCCCAGAGAACTCATGGGATGGGCTCTGGATCAGGAAGGATCTGTAGTAGGAAAGGCCCAGAACCTGGAAATGTTGGCAGTGAGGCAGGCACTGACTGAAGAAAATTTACTTAAAGGTTTGTGGATACTCCAAACCCCACCTAAGCCAGGCTGCCTGGGGTCAGAAGATTTCTAGTTTATGGTAGGAGGAACCCTAGAGTAAGCTCCCAGCCTCTAATCACATCCCAGAGTGGCTGTGGAAATGAGGAACAGAGTGAGCTGTTACTACCAACATAAATGCATTACTGTTTTCATTCATTCATTCATTGCACTACATGTGCAAATTTTGAGGTTCAAGGAACCTGTAGAATGCTTCTTAGGGAAAAAGTTTGTGTAAAGTCTTACAAATTTGGGTGTTATATGGAATTTGAGTTCCTCATCTTGAAAGTGTACACCATAAAAATCAAGGCAAAGAAATGTATAATTTGAATACAAATGGTCATTTAATCATAGTGAAGGATTTGTGAATAAGGAACGTGTAGGGGGAAACTTGGATAGTGCCTGATGTATACTAGACTTTATGATGTGGTTTTACAGTATTACATGTAGATATATTTACATTTATATTACTTTTTTTTTCCGCTGCGCTGTGCGGCATGCCTGACCAGGGTGTGAACCCATGCCCCCTGCAGTGAACTCATGGAGTCCTAACCACTGGACCACCAGGGAATTCCCTGTATTGCATTTTTTATAGTACTCACAGCAGTCCTCTGTTATCAGTGGGAGACATTGCTATTTTAAAGATGAGGAGATGAAAACTCAAAACTTAAATACCAAGAGCTTTTTTAATCTGTAGTAGTGACAGAGCTAAGATTCATATACAAGTTTGTGTGACTTCACATTTCATGCTTTTTTCACTCCATCCTGTCGCCTCTCTAAGGAAAATAATTGCTTTCTCAATTTCTCATGTATTGGGCATTTGCTGAGTGAAGTAGACTTAGATTCTGCTTTCAAGGAGTGTATAGTGTAAGTTAGGGGCACAAAAAAGAAGTTTGCCTGTGGGCCATGAGCTCATTGAAGACAAGGACTGGTTTTAATTGGCTTTCTGACCCAGCACTATACTACTATGAAATTTTATCAAATTGTATAACCACTGCCACAATCAGGATACAGTACTGTTCCATCACCACAAAGAAAAAAAAATCCCTCATGCTGCCCCTTTGTATCAGAACTTCTCCCCAACCTAAACCTTGGCAGCCTAATCACTGTAATTTTTTCATTTCAAGAGTGGTATATGAATGGAATGTATGTAACCTTTTGAGATTGGCTTTTTCACTCAACATGATGCCTTTGAGATCCATCCAAGTTTTTGTGTGTATCAATAATTTGTTCTCAAAAAAAAGTAATAATAATAATTTGTTCTTTTGGAGCTCAGTAGTATTACATTGTGTGGATGTACCACAGTTTATTCATCTGCTTGTTGAAGGACATTTGTATTATTTCCAGTTTGGTGGTATACAAAAAACTGTTATGAACATTCATGTACACATTTTATGTGTGGACATGTTTTCCATTTCTCTGGGATAAATGCCGAGAAGTGCCATTGCTGGGTCGTGTGGTTAAGTGTACGTTTAGTTTTTTTTTTGTTTTTTTTGTTTTTTTTAATGGTACGCGGGCCTACTCACTGTTGTGGCCTCTCCCGTTGTGGAGCACAGGCTCCGGACGCGCAGGCTCAGCGGCCATGGCTCACGGGCCCAGCTGCTCCGCGGCACGTGGGATCCTCCCGGACCGGGACACGAACCCGTGTCCCCTGCATCGGCAGGCGGACTCTCAACCACTGCGCCACCAGGAAAGCCCCTACGTTTAGTTTTTTTTTTTTTTTTTTTTTTTTTTTTTTGTGGTACGCGGGCCTCTCACTGTTGTGGCCTCTCCCATTGCGGAGCACAGGCTCCGGACGCACAGGCTCAGCAGCCACGGCTCACGGGCCCAGCCGCTCCGCGGCATATGGGATCTTCCTGGACCGGGGCACGAACCCATGTCCCCTGCATCGGCAGGTGGACTCTCAACCACTGCGCCACCAGGGAAGCCCCTACGTTTAGTTTTTAAAGAAACTGCCAAGCTATTTTGCAGACAGGTTATAACAATTTTATATTTCCACTAGCATTATACGAGAGATGAAGTTTCTCTGTATCCTCACTAGCATTTGGCATTGTCACTTTTATAAAATTTTGGTGATTCTGATAGATCTGTAATAATATCTCATCATGGCTTTAATTTGCATTTTCCTGATGTCTGATGATGGTGAACATCTTCATGTCCTTATTTGCCATGTGAATATATTCTTCAGTGAAATGTCTCTTCATGTGTTTTGCCCATTTCTAATGAGATTCTTTGTTTTCTTATTGTTGTGTTTAGAGAGTTAGTTATACTTTCTGGATAAATGTTCTTGATTAGATATGTGTTTTCCCCCCATCTGTGTCATATCTTTTTATCTCCCTAACAGGTCTTTGAGAAACGTGATTTTTAATTTTGATGTAGTCCAATTTATGATTTCTTCTGTTACAAGTCTTGCTTTGGTGTCATGTCTAAGAACTCTTTGCTCAACCCTAGGTCACAGAGGTTTTCTCCTGTGTTTTCTTGTAACATTTTTATAGTTTTACCTTTTATATTTACATTTAGGATCCATTTTGAGTTAATTTTTACATAAATTTTGTATCTGTTTTTTTCTTTGCCTGTGGAAGGCCATCTACTCCAGCCCCATTTATTGAAAACACTGTTCTTCCTTCATTGGATTGCTTTTATATCTTTGCCAAAAATCAGTTTAGGCATACTTGTAAGTATATTTCTGAATTCTCTATCCTGGTCTACTGATCTCCATGTCTGTCCCTTCTTTAATACCATACACTCTTTATTTATTTATTTATTTATTTGCGGTATGCAGGCCTCTCACTGTTGTGGCCTCTCCCGTTGCGGAGCACAGGCTCCGGACGCGCAGGCTTAGCGGCCATGGCTCACGGACCCAGCCGCTCCGCGGCATGTGGGATCTTCCCGAACTGAGGCATGAACGCGTGTCCCCTGCATCGGCAGGCAGACTCTCAACCACTGCACCACCAGGGAAGCCCCACTCTTCTTTTTAAATAGATTTTATTGATTGATTGATTGGCTGCGTTGGGTCTTCGTTGCTGTGCACGGGCTTTCTCTACTTGCGGCAAGCAGGATACTCTTCATTGCAGTGTGCGGGCTTCTCATTGCGGTGGCTTCTCTTGTTGCAGAGCACAGGCTCTAGGTGCACAGGCTTCAGTAGTTGTGGCATGAAGGCTTCAGCAGTTGTGGCTTGCAAGCTTTAGCAGTTGTGGCTCGCGAGCTTTAGAACGCAGGCTTCAGTAGTTGTGGCACACAGGCTTAGTTGCTCCGCGGCATGTGGGATCTTCCTGGGCCAGGGCTTGAACCCGTGTCCCCTGCATTGGCAGTTGGTTTCTTAACCACTGTGCCACCAGGGAAGTCCAGTACCGTACACTCTTGATTACTGTAGCTATATAGTAAGTCTTAAATTGGGTAATATGGTTCCCCCAAGTTTATTTTTCAGTATTGTTTTATTCTAAATTCTTTGTCTTTGCATGTAAATATTACAATCAACTTATCCACATTTACTTAAAAAAAGCTGCTGTGGGACTTCCCGGGTGGTTCAGTGGTTAAGACTCTGCACTTCCACTGCAGAGGGCATGGTTTCAATCCCTGGTTGGGGAAGATCCTGCACACCGCATGGTGTGGCCCCCCCTAAAAAAAAAACTGCTGTGATTTTTGATAGGATTTGTGTTAAACCTATAGTTCATTTTGGGGAGAGTTGACAGCTATACTAATGTTGAGTTGTCCAAAACATGAAAACAGTATGGCTTTCCATTTATTTAGGCCTTATTTCATTAGTGTTTTGTAATTTCCAGCATACCAGATCCTAAACATGTTTTCTTAGATTTATACTTACATATTTTCTATTGGGGGAGTGATTGTAAATGGTGTTATGTGTAAGTTTGTTTTTCATTTAGTCATTGCTAGTATATTGAAACGTTACTGATTTTTCTGTGTTGATCTTAATATTTTGTAACATTGTTAAACTCAGTAGTTTCAAGAATTTTTTAATTGGTTCCTTGGGGTTTTCTATGAAGATATTCATGTCCTCTACAAATGGGGGCAGTTTTAGTTCTATTTTACAATCTGTGGAAATTTTTATTTCCTTTTCTTGCCTTACTGCACTGGCTAGGGCTTCTGGTACTATGTTGAATAGGAGTGGTGAGAGCAGATATCCTGGCCTTGTTCATAATTTTAGGAGGATGTATTCAGACTAGGGTTTTTGTTTCTTTAGATACCTTTTATCAGGTAGGGGGAGAATCCTTAAATTCCTAGTTTGCCAGAAGTTTTTCTCATGAGTGGTGGTTGGATTGTTTCAAATATTCCTTCTGCATCGGTAGATAGGATCTGTTGATTCACATATATAAAAAAAAATTTTGGTGGAGGAACCAAGATGGCGGAGTAGAAGGACGTGCTCTTACTCCCTCTTCTGAGAACACCAGAATCACAACTAGCTGATGGACAGTCATCAACAGGAAGATACTGGAACTCACCAAAAAAGATACCCCACATCCAAAGACAAAGGAGAAGCCACAATGAGGCGGTACACAATGAGGGGCGCAATCACAGTAAAGTCAAATCCCGTAACTGCTGGGTGGGTGACTCACAGACTGGAGAACACTTACACCACGGAAGTCCACACACTGGAGTGAAGGTTCTGAGCCCCATGTCAAGCTTCCCAACCTGTGGGTCCGGCAACGGGAGGAGGAATTCCTAGAGAATCAGACTTTGAAGCCTAGTGGGATTTGATTGCAGGACTTGACAGGACTGGGGGAAACAGAGACTCCACTCTTGGAGGGCACACACAAAGTAGTGTGTGCATCAGGACCCAGGGGAAGGAGCAGTGACCCCAGGGGAGACTGAACCAGACCTACCTGCTAGTGTTGGAGGGTCTCCTGCAGAGGCAGTATGTGGCTGTGGCTCACCATGGGGACAAGGACACTGGCAGCAGAAGTTCTGGGAAATACTCCTTGGCGTGAGCCCTCCCAGAGTCTGTCATTAGCCCCACCAAAGAACCCAGGTAGGCTCCTGTGTTGGGTTGCCTCAGGCCAAACAGCCAGCAGGGAGGGAACCCAGCTCCACCCATCAGCAGTCAAGCAGATTAAAGTTTTACTGAGCTCTGCCCACCAGAGCACCAGTCAGCTACTCTGCCCACCACCAGTCCCTCCCATCACGAAACTTACACAAGCCTCTTAGATCGCCTCATCCACCAGAGGGCAGACAGCAGAAGCAAGAAGAACTACAGTGCTGCAGCCTGTGGAACAAAAACCATATTCACAGAAAGACAGACAGGATGAAAAGGCAGAGGGATAGGTACCAGATGAAGGAACAAGATAAAACCCCAGAAAAACAACTAAATGAAGTGGTGGAGATAGGCAACCTTCCAGAAAAAGAATTCAGAATAATGATAGTGAAGATGATCCAGGACCTCGGAAAAACAATGGAGGCAAAGATCGAGAAGATGCAAGAAATGTTTAACAAAGACCTAGAAGAATTAAAGAAAAAACAAACAGAGATGCACAGTACAATAACTGGAATGAAAAATACACTAGAAGGAATCAATAGCAGAATAACTGAGGCAGAAGAACGGATAAGTACCTGGAAGACAGAAAGGTGGAATTCACTGCTGCAGAACAGAACAAAGAAAAAAGAATGGAAAGAAATGAAGACAGCCTAAGAGACCTCTGGGGCAACATTAAACGCAACAACATTCGCATTATAAGGGTCCCAGAAGGAGAAGAGAGAGAGAGAAAGGACCTGAGAAAACATCTGAAGAGATTATAGTCAGAAACTTCCCTAACATGAGAAAGGAAATAGCCACGCAAGTCCAGGAAGCACAGCAAGTCCCATACAGGATAAACTCAAGGAGAAACACGCCGAGACACATAGTAATCTAACTGGCAAACATTAAAGACAAAGAAAAATTATTGAAAGCAGCAAGGGAAAAATGACAACATACAAGGGAACTCCCATAAAGTTAACAGCTGATTTCTCAGCAGAAACTCTACAAGCCAGAAGGGAGTGGCATGATATACTTAAAGTGATGAAAGGGAAGAAGCTACAACCAAGATTACTCTACCCGGCAAGGATCTCATTCAGATTCGATGGAGAAATCAAAAGCTTTGCAGAGGGCTTCCCTGGTGGCGCAGTGGTTGAGAGTCCGCCTGCCGATGCAGGGGACACGGGTTCATGCGCTGGTCTGGGAAGATCCCACATGCCGCGGAGCGGCTGGGCCCGTGAGCCATGGCCACCGAGCCTGCGCCTCCGGAGCCTGTGCTCCGCAACGGGAGAGGCCACAACAGTGAGAGGCCCACATACCGCAAAAAAAAAAAAAAAAAAGCTTTGCAGACAAGCAAAAGCTAAGAGAATTCAGCACCACCAAACAAGCTCTACAACAAATGCTAAAGGAACTTCTCTAAGTGGGAAACACAACAGAAGAAAAGGACCTACAAAAACAAACCCAAAACAATTAAGAAAGTGGTCGAAGGAACATACATATTGATAATTACCTTAAACGTGAATGGATTAAATGCTCCAACCAAAAGACACAGGCTTGCTGAATGGATACAAAAACAAGACCCATATATATGCTGTCTACAGGAGACCCACTTCAGATCTAGGGACACATACAGACTGAAAGTGAGGGGATGGAAAAAGATATTCCAGGCCAATGGAAATCAAAAGAAAGCTGGAGTAGCAATACTCATATCAGATAAAATAGACTTTAAAATAAAGAATGTTACAAGAGAGAAGGACACTACTTAATGATCAAGGGATCAATCCAGGAAGAAGACATAACAATTATAAATATATATGCACCCAACATAGGAGCACCTCAATAAATAAGGCAACTGCTAAAGCTATAAAAGAGGAAATTGACAGGAACACAATAGTAGTGGGGGACTTTAACACCTCACTTAGACCAATGGACAGATCATCCAAACAGAAAATTAATAAGGAAACCCAAGCTTTAAATGACACAATAGACCAGGTAGATTTAATTGATATTTATAGGACATTCCATCCAAAAACAGCAGATTACACTTTCTTCTCAAGTGCACGCGAGACATTCTCCAGGATAGATCACATCTTGGGTCACAAACCAAGCCTCAGTAAATTTAAGAAAATTGAAATCGTATCAAGCATTTTTTTTTCACCACAACACTATGAGATTAGAAATCAATTACAGGGAAAAAAATGTAAAAAACACAAACACATGGAGGCTAAACAATACGTTACTAAGTAACAAAGAGATCACTGAAGAAATCAAAGAGGAAATTAAAAAATACCTAGAGACAAGTGACAATGAAAACAGGACAATCCAAAACCTATGGGATGCAGCAAAAGCAGTTCTAAGAGGGAAGATTATAGCTTACAAGCCTACCTCAAGAAACAAGAAAACTCTCAAATAAACAATCTAACCTTACACCTAAAGGAACTAGAGAAAGAAGAACAAACAAAACCCAAAGTTAGCAGAAGGAAAGAAATCATAAAAATCAGAGCAGAAATAAATGAAATAGAAAGAAAACAATAGCAAAGATCAATAAAACTAAAAGTGGGTTCTTTGAGAAGATAAACCGAATTGATAAACCATTAGCTAGACTCCTCAGGAAAAAGAGGGAGAGGACTCAAATCAATAAAATTAGAAATGAAAAAGGAGAAGTTACAACAGACACCGCATAAATACAAAGCATCCTTAGAGACTACTACAAGCAACTCTTTGCCAATAAAATGGACAACCTGGAAGAAATCGACAAATTCTTAGGTATAACCTTCCAGGACTGAACCAGGAAGACATAGAAAATATGAACAGACCAATCACAAGTAATGAAATTGAAGCTGTGATTTAAAATCTTCCAACAAACAAAAGTCCAGGACCAGGTAGCTTCACAGGTGAATTCTATCAAACGTTTAGAGAAGAGCTAACACCCATCCTTCTCAAACTCTTCCAAAAAATTGCAGAGGAAGCAACACTCCCAAACTCATTCTATGAGACCACCATCACCCTCATACCAAAACCAGACAAAGATACTACAAAAAAAGAAAATTACAGACCAATATCACTGATGAATATAGATGCAAAAATCCTCAACAAAATACTAGCAAACAGAATCCAACAACACATTAAAAGGATCATATACCATGATCAATTGGGATTTCTCAGGGATGCAAGGATTCTTCAATATACGCAAATCAATGTGATACACCATATTAACAAATTGAAGAATAAAAACCATATGATCATCTCAATAGATGCAGAAAGAGCTTTTGACAAAATTCAACACCCATTTATGATAGAAAGTCTCCAGAAAGTGGGCATAGAGGGCACCTTTCTCAACATAATAAAGGCCATATACAACAAACCCACAGCAAACATCATTCTCAATGGTGAAAAACTGAAAGCATTTCCTCTAAGTTCAGGAATAAGACAAGGATGTCCACTCTCACCACTATTATTCAACATAGTTTTGGAAGTCCTAGCCACGGCAATCAGAGAAGAAAAAGAAATAAAAGGAATACAAATTGCAAAAGAAGAAGTGAAACTGCGACTGTTTGCAGATGACAGGATACTATACCTAGAGAATCCTAAAAATGCCACCAGAAAACTACTAGAGCTAATCAATGAATTTGGTGAAGTAGCAATATACAAAATTAATGCACAGAAATCTCTTGCATTCCTATACACTAATGATGAAAAATCTGAAAGAGAAATTAAGGAAACACTCCCATTTACCATTGCAACAAAAAGAATAAAATACCTAGGAATAAACCTACCTAGGGAGACAAAAGACCTGTATGCAGGAAACTATGAGACACTGATGAAAGACATTTAGGATGATACCAACAGATGGAGAGATAGACCATGTTCTTGGATTGGAAGAATCAATATTGTGAAAACGACTATACTACCCAAAGCAATCTACAGATTCAGTGCAATCCCTATCAAATTACCAATGGCATTTCTTACGGAACTAGAACAAAAAATCTTAAAATTTGTATGGAGACACAAAAGACCCCGAATAGCTGAAGCAGTCTTGAGGGAAAAAAATGGAGCTGGAGGAATCAGATTCCCTGACTTCAGACTATACTACAAAGCTACAGTAATCAAGACAATATGGTACTGGCACAAAAACAGAAACATAGATCAATGGAACAAGATAGAAAGTCCAGAGATAAACCCACACACCTATGGTCAACTAATCTATGACAAAGGAGGCAAGGATATAGAATGGAGAAAAGACAGCCTCTTCAATAAGTGGTGCCGGGAAAACTGAACAGCTACATGTAAGTGAATGAAATTAGAACACTCCCTAACACCATACACAAAAATAAACTGAAAATGGATTCGAGACCTAAACTGAAGATTGGACACTATAAAACTCATAGAGGAAAACATAGGCAGAACGCTCTGATGTAAATCACAGCAAGATCTTTTTATCCACCTCCTAGAGAATGGAAATAAAAACAAAAATAAACAAATGGGACATAATGAAACTTAAAAGCTTTTGCACAGTAAAGGAAACTACAAACAAGATGAAAAGACAACCCTCAGAATGGGAGAAAATATTTGCAAACGAATCAACGGACAAAGGATTAATCTCCAGAATATTTAAACAGCTCATGTAGTTCAATATTAAATAAACAACCCAATCTAAAAATGGGCAGAAGACCTAAATAGACATTTCTCCAAAGAAGACATACATATGGCCAAGAAACACATGAAAAGCTGCTCACCATCACTAATTATTAGAGAAATGCAAATCAAAAGTACAATGAGGTATCACCTCACACCGGGTAGAATGGGCATCATCAGAAAATCTACAAACAACAAATGCTGGAGAGGGTGTGGATAAAAGGGAACCCTTTTGCACTTTTGGTGGGAATGTAAATTGATAGTCAGTATGGAGAACAGTATGGAGGTCCCTTATAAAACTAAAAGTAGAATTATCATATGATCCCGCAGTCGCACAACTGGGCATATACCCAGAGAAAACCATAATTCAGAAAGACACATGCACCCCAATGTTCATTGCAGCACTATTTACAATAGCCAGGTCATGGAAGCAACCTAAATGCCCATCGACAGACGAATGGATGAGGAAGATGTGGTACATATATATAATGGAATATTACTCAGCCATAAAAAGGAACAAAATTGGGTCATTTGTTGAGACATGGATGGATCTAGAGACTGTCATACAGAGTGAAGTAAGTCAGAAAGAGAAAAACAAATATCATATATTAACTCATGTATGTGGAACCTGGAAAAATGGTACAGATGAACCAGTTTGCAGGATAGAAGTTCAAGACACAGATGTAGAGTACAAACCTATGGACACCAAGGGGGGAAAGCCATGGGGGGTGATGGTGTTGTGATGAATTGGGCTATTGGGATTGACATGTGTACACTGATGTGTATAAAATTGATGACTAATAAGAACCTGCTGTATAAAAAAATAAATTAAATTTTAAAATTTTTTTAAATAATTTTTTTGAACCAGCCTTTCATTCCTGTGATAAACCCCACTTGTTTATGGTATTTTGTTCTCTTTATGTATTGCTACATTTGATTTGGTAGTATTCTGCTGAGGATTGTTGTTTCTGTGTTCATAAGGGAAATTGGTCTGGAATTTTGTTTTTGTTTACTGTCTGGTGTTTATCAGGATAATCCAGTATAAAAATGAGAATTGGGAGGTGTTCCCTCTTCTATTTTTTGGAAGAGATTGTGTAGAATTGGTGTTATTTCCTTCTTAGATAGTTGTGGGATTTGCCAGTGAAGCCATCTGGGCCTGAAGATTTATTTTTCTGAAGTTAAATGTTTCTTTAATAGTTATAGGAGTTTGTGATTTTTAAGGAATTCATCCATTTTGTCTGAGTCGTTGGATTTCTGTATATCGAGTTGTTCTTAGTATTCCCTTATCCTTTTCATGTCTGTGGTTTCTATGGTGATATCCCTTCTTTACAGTTGTGAAGGTTTGTTTTATGAACCAACATATGGTCTGTTTTGGGGAATATTCCATAGGAGGTTGAAAAAAAGTATAGTCTGCTGTTGTTGGATGGAGTGTCCTGTAAATGTCAATTAGGGCTTGTTGGTTGATGGTATTGTTCAGTTCTTCTGTGTCCTTGCTGATTTTCAATCAGGGGTTTTGTCAGTTACTGAGAGGTGGTTATTGATTTATCTGTCTCTCCTTTCAATTCTGCCAGTTTTTGCTTCATGTATTTTGAGGCTGTTTTTTGGTGCCTACATATTTAGAATCTTATGTCTATTTAGAATTGGCCCTTGTATCATTATGTATTATTCCTCTTTGTCCTTGATAATTTTCCTTGCTCTGAAGAATACTTTATCCAATATTAATATGGCTACTTCAGCTTTCTTTTGTTTGGTACTTCAATGGTGTGTCTTTCCTCATCCATTTTAAAAAAATTAATAGAAAAAAAGCAGTTTAAAGTAGAAAATGTAGATTTCCCATATACCCTCTTCTCACCACCCCCCACCAGTTTCCCTTATTAACATTTTGCATTAATGTGGTCAATTTGTTACAGTTGATGAGCCAATATTGATACAGTATTATTTACTAAAGTCCATAGATTACATTAAGGTTCATTCTTTTTATTGTACATTTTATGAATTTTTTTTTTTTGGCGGTACGCGGGCCTCTCACTGTTGTGGCCTCTCCCATTGCGGAGCACAGGCTCCAGACACACAGGCTCAGCGGCCATGGCTCACAGGCCTAGCCGTTCCGCGGCATGTGGGATCTTCCTGGACCAGGGCACGAACCCGTGTCCCCTGCATCGGCGGGCAGACTCTCAACCACTGCGCCACCAGGGAAGCCCCATTTTATGAATTTTAAGAAATATATAATGACATGTATCCATTACAGTATCATACCAAATAGTTTCACTACCCTAAAAATCTTCTGTGCTCTACTTTTTTATCCTTCCTTCCCTCCCCCTAAAACACAGAATCCATTTATTGCTAACCTGTCTGTATCATTATATTATATTTGAAGTAAATTTCTTGTAGACAGCACATAGTTGGGTCTTTTTCCTTTTTTTAAACAATTCTGCTCATCCTTGTGTTTTAGGTGGTGTACTTAGACTATTTATATTTAATGTAATTTTCAGTATTTTGCATTTAAGTTTGCCATTTTATGAATTGTTTTGTTTTTTCATATTTTTGTTCTTCTGCTTTCTCTTTCTTGTTTTCTTGTGGGTTATTTGATATTTTGTTTTTGCTTTTTTTTGGCTGTGTTGGGTCTTCGTTGCTGCACGCAAGCAAGCTTTCTAGTTGTGGCAGGCGAGGGCTACTCTTCATTGCAGTGTGCAGGCCTCTCATTGCAGTGGCTCCTCTTGTTGCGGAGCACAGGCTCTAGGTGCGCGGGCTTCAGTAGTTGTGGCACGTGGGCTCAGTAGTTGTGGCACACAGGAGTTGCTCCGCAGCATGTGGGATCTTCCTGGAGCAGGGATCAAACCCATGTCCCCAGCATTGGCAGGCGGATTCTTAACCACTGCACCACCAGGGAAGTCCCGAACATGTTTTTAGTACTCCATTTTGGTTTTTATATAGTGTTTTGAGTGTATCTCTTTGTATAGTTTTTTTATGTGATTGCTCTAGGGATTAAAATATATGTACATAATTTATCACAGTCTACTAATAATCGACCTTTTACCACTTTAAGTGGAAACCTTACTACATTTTAGGGCCTTTTACCCTACCCCTTTTATGATACAGTTGTCTTAAGTATTACCTTTACATACACTGAGAACCACAAGGCAATGTTATAATTTTTACTTTCAACCATCAAACCTAATTTTAAAAACTCAAGAAGGGAAAAATTGTTTAATTAGTGTATATGTATTTATTTATATGTATATATGCAGTACACGTACAGCATATATACGTGTGCACACACTTTCTACTGCTCATTATTGCTGATGTTTGAGGTTTCCTTCTGTTATCATTTATCTCCTGTGTGAAGAAATTCCTTTAGCCATTCTTTTAGAGCTGTTTTGCTGATGACACATTGTTTCCCCTATCTGCCAATGTCTTTCTTTCATCTTCACTCCTGAAGGATATTTTTACTGTAATGTAGTATTTTGGCTTGATCCTTTCTTTTAGCGTTTGAAAAATTCTGTACACTTCCTTGCGGCTTCCATAGTTCCTGATGGAAAATATGCTGTCATTCAAATTGTTATTCTCTTAGAAATAGTGTATCATTTCTCTCTAGCTGCTTTCAGGACTTTTTCACTAGTTTTCAGCAGTTTGAAGGTTTATATCCTTAACTAAATTTGGGATGTTTTCAGCCATTATTTTTCAAATAATGTTTTCTACCTCTGCATTCTTTTTTTTCTCATGTTTTAGGACTCTGGTGGCACAAATGTTAGGTCTTTATTATTGTCCCACAGGACTCTGAGGCTCTGTTCATTTCTATTTAATCTCTTTCCTCTCAGTTGTGCAGATTGGACATTTTTGGTTGATTTGTTTTTAAGTTCATTGATTGTTTCCTCTGTCATTCCCATTCTGCTATTGAGCCTAGCCAGTGTTTTTATGCTTTTTGGTTTTTTTCAATTTCAGCTATTGTACTTTTTAGTTCTAAAATTTCCATCTGGTACTCTTTATATCTTCTGTTTGCTGAGTTTTTACAATTTCTTTTTGGAGAGTTTTTAGGATAGCTGCTTTAAAATCATTTCCAAATAATTTAAAATCTGTATTATCTTGGTGTTGGCATCTATCAATTGCCTTTTCTTCATTCAGGTTGAGATTTTCATGGTTCCTGGTGTGACAAGTAATTTTGGATTGCACCCTAGACATTTTGAGTATTCTGATTCCTATTTAAATCTTTTTATTTAACAGGCAGTCAACCTGCATAGGTTTAGAGCACACACCCTGGCCTACTTTTGTTGGCTGTGGTTCAAAAGTCAGTTTAATTTTTGAAGTCTTGCTATGCTATTCTGGTCTGCCCTACTTGTGTGCTACCAAGAGACCAATCTGAAACCTGGGCATTATTTCAGACCAGTATTTTGTACTGAAACCTTTTGCTGTGTTGCTTCTCGTCACTTTTACAAATAGGTCGCTCAGAGGTAGTCTAGGATTTTGTACTGATATTTAGAGGATTCATTTCTGTAGCTCCCTCCTCATCATAATCTTCCCCCCATTCTCTAGGTGGGCTGGGGTTGGAGCTCCACCTTATTATTCCAGGGTAGAAAAGGAAGACAGGGCTCCACCCACATTCTCCAAAACTGCAGCCTGGTGGGGGTGGGGGAGGTGCTGCCTCATTAATACAGGACAAGGTTGGGAAGCAGTGCCTGGTGAGGGGAAGGAGGGGTGCCAGTTTTTTTTGTTGTTGTTTGCCTGGAGTATGTATGTCAAAATGTTTCTGTCTTGCTATGCCTTTCCCTGGTCCTTTGTCTAGAGAAAGCAGGCTTTTCTTGGTACTTTTTTGTTTGTGCTCATTGTTGTTTTCAGGTTGTGGACCTCTCCAGAGCTGAGGACAGGATGTATTAGAAGTCTAACCAAACAAAAAATAGGAAACTTCCTGCGGGGTCAGTCCTTGTGTCCCATGGTCTCTAGCCAGTCCATCTTCTTTTCTCTCCTTTTTGGAATCATCTGTTAGTTGCTTCATGAATTTTATGTGGGCTTTTTGTTAGTGTTGTTGTAATTAATGGGAGGAATAGGGTGAAGTATGCTTATTCTACCTTGTCCTGAACTGAAAGTCCCTGTTTCAGTTTAAATTATAAACATTAATTTATGAATACTAGTTTTCACCTATGTACTTTTTTTTCTAAGTACACAGTCCTGCATCTACAGATAAGTTTGGGGGGGTTCCCCAATAATTATACCTCATTTTGTTTTCTCACTCCATTAACTAAAACTTGTAAGACAGGTCAGCAAACTATGGCCCATCTCCCATACTCAGCCTACTGCCTTTTTTTTTTTTTTTTTTTTTTGGTACAACATACGAGCTCAAAATGGGTTTTACATTTTTAAGTGGGTGGAAAAAGACTCAAAAGAAGAATACTGTATGAACATTACATGAAATTTTAAGTGTTCATGAATAAAGTCTTTTCGGAATACAGCTGTGCTCATTCATTTACATATTGTCCATAGCTGCTTTTATGGTACAGCAACAGAGTTGAGTCTTTACAGAGACTGTGTGCCAGCCCCTGTTGTAGAAGATTACAAAATCATTATGGTGATAGCCAGCATGCTTCTTTTTGTCCTGGTTTAGTGATAAATGATTTCAGTGTTTTGCTTTTCAGTATATTGTTGGCCATTATTTTGAGATAATTTTCTCAGTTGAAAGATTCTTTTGTTTTTGGTTTTTAAGGATTCCTGAGAATTTTCCCTCACAAATGTGATTCTTTTCCTTTGTTCTCTGACTCACTGAATGGCACAAACTAGGTAAACCAGAAACCCAAAAGGAGTAGCATTTGACACCTCCTTTCCCTCAGCTCAAGCAAATCCACTATCAAGTCCTATGCATTTTACCTCCTAAATGTCTTCCTACTTGTAATACTTTACATCTTTGCCAGTAGCCTGGCCTCCTAACTGGGCTACCCGCGTGCTGTACACTGTCCTCTGTACCCAGCTAGAGTGTTCATTCCAAAATGCCTGGCAGGTAAATCACTCTCTAGTAGAAATAGAAGTCATGCTTCTACTGTTCAAAGGCTTCTTAATGTTCTTAGGACAAAGAAAAATCCCCCTTACGTGGTCCTGACCTGCATACATCCCCACCCTTCTCTGGTACCGTGATCTTCCTTGTTCTCTGTGCTCTAGATACAACAGCTGCTTTCAGGCCTTGTTCCCACCATTTCTGAGACTATTGGCTAGAATAGAGTTCCCTATACTCCTTGTCTGCTTAACTCCTAGTCATCCTTGACATCCCAGTTCAGGAGTCAGTTCTCAAGGAGCTTTACTGAGCTCCCTGACTAGATCAGATTTTCTTCTTATAGGCTCTTAAAGTCTTGTAATTCTCCTCTCACGTTTATCTCTGAGGTGGGTTGTTTAATGTCAGGGTTTTTTTGCTCCTAGACTGTAAGTTTCATGAAGGCAGGGATTCAGTTAGGTTTTGCTTACTGTTTCATTTCTAGTACCAGGAATAGGACCTAGCACAAAATGAGTGCTCGGTAAATCATTTTGTCTAATGAATGCCTTTTTTAAAAATCAAGAGTTTACAAGCAGCTTTTCTGGCAACCATCAGGGTAATCATGAGGCTTTTTATATTTTGAATTATTTTTGTGAGGATTTTTATTAATATGTTTCCTAGTAAGAGACCATTGCTAAATATCTGAAGTAAGCTTTACTTGGTCATGTTGTAGTATAATTATAACACATGCTGCATTTTCTTGGTTAGAATTTTAAGATCTTTACAATTACTCTGTGTGTGTGTGTGTGTGTGTGTGTGTGTGTGCGTGTGTACATGCTTTGTCAGATATTGATATCAGAGTTATCCTATTATTTTCATGTTTTATTTTATTCTGTTTTTTATTTTCAACTTTCTATATACTTACGTTTTAAATGTCTTACAAACAGCATACAGTTCGGTTTTTTTGTTATTAGGTCTTATAATTTTCGTATTTTAATTGGAACATTTAGTTCATTTAATGTAATTAATTGAATTTAAATCTGCCATCTTACTCCTTGCTTTTTTTTTCAATAAATTTATTTATTTATTTCTGTCTGTGTTGGGTCTTCATTGCTGTGTGTGGGCTTTCTCTAGTTGCGGCGAGCTGGGGCTACTGTTTGTTGTGGTGTGGGCTTCTCATTGCGGTGGCTTCTCTTGTTGCAGAGCATAGGCTCTAGGGCATGCAGGCTTCAATAATTGTGGTGCATGGGCTTCAGTAGTTGTGGCTCGCGGGCTCTAGAGTGCAGGCTCAGTAGTTGTGGCACACAGGCTTAGTTACTCCATGGCATGTGGGATCTTCCCGGACCAGGGCTCAAACCCATGTGCCCTGCATTGGCAGGCAGATTCTTAACCACTGCGCCACCAGGGAAACCCTTACTCCTTGCTTTCTATTTGACCCATCTATTCTAGGTTCCTTTTTCTCTCTTTTCTTGCTTTTGGATTGATTGGCTTTTTTACTATTGCATTTTTTTCCCTCTTATCTTTGAAGTTATAGACTCTATATTGTTTAGTGGTTACTTTAGAGATTACAACAAACAACTTAGACTATCAGATTAATGTTAACAATATATTGGTTCCTAAACAATATAAAGATCTTGGAACACTTGATTTCTTCAATCTCCCTCCCCACACATAGCTATTTTTGTTGTGTTTCTTTTTTTTTTTTTTTTTTTTTTTTTTTTTGCGGTACACGGACCTCTCACTGCTGTGACCTCTCCCATTGTGGAGCATAGGCTCCGGACGCGCAGGCTCAGTGGCCATGGCTCACGGGCCTAGCCACTCCTCAGCATGTGGGATCTTCCCAGACCGGGGCACGAATCCATGTCCCCTGCATCGGCAGGTGGACTCTCAACCACTGCGCCACCAGGGAAGCCCCTTTTGTTGTGTATTTTAATCGTATGTGTTTTAAACCCCAAAAGACATTATTATTGTTTTATATGGTTGGCATACACTTAGATCTACCCACGTATTACCATTTTCACTTTTTTGGAAATGTTTATTTATTTATTCATTTATTTATTCATTCATTTATTTAGGATGTGCCGGGCCTTAGTTGCGGCATGTGGGATCTTTAGTTACGGCATGTGGGCTTCCTAATTGTGGCATGCAGGCTTCTTAGTTGCGGTATGTGGACTCTTAGTTGCAGCATGCATTGCAGGATCTAGTTCCCTGACCAGGGATCAAACCCGGGCCCCCTGCATTGGAAGTGCAGAACCTTACCCACTGGACCACCAGGGAAGTCCCACCATTTCCATTTTTCCCCACTCCCTTCTGAATCTTTTTGAAATTGTTTTTCTTCTGCTTCAAAAATGTCCTTTTGTAATTTCTTACTGTAGTTTTGCCAATGATGAATTTTGTTTCCTTTCCTTAGTCTGAAAATTTTTAAATTTCACCTCAAGATTCTTAAAAGATATTTTTGCTGGGTACAGAATTCTAGGTTGGCAATTATTTTTGCCCTTTGAAGATATCACTACATTGTCTTCTGGCTTCTGTCTGTAGTAGTCAGGATTCTCCAGAGAAAGAGAACCAGTAGGTTTTATGTGCATGTATATATAAAAAGATTCATTTTAAGGAAATGGCTCACCCAATAGTGGTGGCTTGGTAAATACAAAATCTGATGAGGGGTTGGGCAATATGCTGGAGACTCAAAGTTGAAGTTTGAAGGCAGTCTGCTGGAGAATTCCCTCTTACTCAGGGAATCAACCTTTTGTTCTGTTCAGGCTTTCAACTGATAAGATATAGCCCACCCTCATTATGAAGAACAATCTGCTTTCCTCACAGTCTACCAGTTTAAATGTAAATCTCATCCAGAAACACCTGCACAGAAACATCAGACTGTTTGACCAAATATTTGGGGACTGTGGTCCAGCCAAATTGACATATAAAATTAACCATCACAAGTCTATCCCTCCTTCTAACTTGGCACCCACACACATCTTCTTAAACCATATTTAATCTCCAAATAAAGACAATAGCAAGGCCATACTTATACCTAACATGATATAATTATCCTGCATACAACCAGAAGCTCACTAAACCTTTCCCAGAAGAGGATGCAAAGCCTTGGATGATGTTTACTTTTCTCCTTGATATCTTATAACTTAAATACTGAGATATAAAGTTTAACACTATGTAAATACTATGATCAGCTGTTTAGTCTGACTGCTTTTTCTTGAAGAAAATATCTCTGTATTTTCTACTGCTGCAAACCTAAGATCCCCAAACTTAGTGGTTTAAAACAATAGCCGTCTACAAGCAGTCCCCAGCTTACAATGGTTTGACTTATGATTTTTTCAACTTTATGGTAGTGTGAAAGAAATATGCATTCAGTAGAAACCATACTTTGAATTTTGATTTTTTTCCCCCAGGTTAGTGATACATGGTACAATACTCTCTTGTGATGCTAGACAGCAGTAGTGAGCCACACCTCCCAAGTCAGCCATGTGATCACAAGGGTAAACAACCGATACCCTTATAACCATCTGTTCCCATACAACCATTTTGTTTTTCACTTTCAGTACAGTATTCAATAAATTATATGAGATATTCAACACTTTATTATAAAATTTTGCTCAACTGTAGGCTAATGTAAGTGTTCTGAGCATGTTTAAGGTAGACCAAGCTAAGCTATTATGTTTGGTATAGGTTAGATTATTAAATGCATTAAAAATTTTTTAATGCATTTTTGACTTGGGCTTTTTTCAGCTTAAAATACGTTTATCAGGACATAACCCCACCCTAAGTTGAGGAAAATCTGTAATTAGCTTGTGATTCTGTGAATCAGCAGTCTGTGCTGGGTTTGCTGTTTGATTCCTCTGTAGTTTTGACTGGAGTCATTCGTGCAGCTCTGGTCAGCTAGGACTGAGATTGGGACTGAGAGTGTCTCAAGTACATGTCTGGCAGTTGGTGTTACCTGTCTGCTGGAGCTCTCTATGTAAAGAGGTCAGCAAGGGCTACTTCACCTTATGGCAGCAGTGTTCCCAGAGAGCAAAATGGAAGCTGTAAGATCTCTTTAGGTCTCAACTTAGAAGTTATGCCGTCACTTCTGCTGCATTTTATTGTTTCAGTCAAGTCACAAGGCCAGCTCAAATTCAAGAGATTGGGAAATAAATTTCACCTTTTGGTAGGAAGAGTACCAAAGTTTCATTATAAAAGGTATATGTACAGAAATGAGAGGAATGTTTATAGCCATCTTTGCAGTCTGCCGCAGTGTCTTTTTTTCCCTTTTGAACACTTAGTTCTTTTTAAAAAAGAAAATTGTTTTTCAGAAGTATTACTTTAGTGTATCTAGACACAGATTTCATTTTTATTTATCTGTTTGGGGTTCTTGGAACACCTTAAATCTGTGGCTTGATGTCCTCTGTCAGTTTTGGAGAATTTTTAGCCTTTGTCTCTTCAAATATTTCTTCCGTTTCATTTCCCTCTTTCCTCTTATCTGGAACTCACATTACGTGTAGGTTAGATCATCTCACTCATATTCTCTCTACCTCTTATCCTCTCTTGTGTATTTTTTATCTTCTTGCCTCCCTCTGCTTTATTCTAGATAAATCCTTTTGACCTATCTTCCATTTCATGAATTCTCTCCTCAGCTGTATTTTATCTGTTCTTAAATACTTCTATTGAGATCTTTGTTTCAACTATTGTATTTTCTCAGTTCTAGAATTTCTGTTTGTTCTTTTTTTAGTTCTGCCATTACCTTTTTTAATAGCACTGACTCTTGGCTGAAATTCTTAATACTGTAGTACTTGTCTGTTTTCTACTTATTTTCATGTTATTTCTACATGGGCCAGACATTGTATTTTTAAAATTGTTTATAGAAATAATATGAGACACAGGATGATATCTTTTTCTAGAGGATTTACGTTTGTTTCTGGCCTTTCATAGGGGTCTTGAATCGTTTTAATCCAGTTTCGGGGATTCAGTTGCTTTTAAGCAGGGACAGGTTGACTTCAGTCCACTACCTAGGCTACCTGTTATGTGTGGGGAACTTTGCTAGGTGCTGGGTAGGTCCTGTGAGCAGAGTAGTCATAGTCTTTGATTCACATGGAGCACAGAGTATTGATTACAATTGACAGGTAAATGTATATACAATTAAGTTTTTGGAAAGCAATGAATAGGCTGTTATGGTAGTGAATATTTGGGGTGGGGATGGAGTGAAAATGATCCTGTTATAACAACTGGGGCAGGTTTTGTTTAAGCCGAGATCTGGCTGATATGAGAAGACTGGGAGCAGAAGCATTCAAACAGCAGCAGTGCCAGTGTAAAGGATGGATGGCAACAAAAAAAGTGGGTAAGGGGAGAGGTGGGAGGAGAGAGTTGGGATTGATTTAGAACCATAATAATGAGCCTTGGAGCCAACACCCCCCTACCCTGCTGCCACTGCCATTTTTGTTTCATTTTCCTTCAGAAAGATTAGTGAATTGGGAATTGACAAGTCTAGGTACTAGGTCTAGTTCTGTGATCTTAGACTAGTTACCTAATTCTTGATTCAGAGCAAAATGAAGGGAGGGAGAGAAGGAGGGGACAAATGTGAAGGTGAGATGGGAAGTAATGAAAGGAGCACATGAGGAGAGAGACTATGTCAAGTTTCTTTGTATTCCTCACAAGTGTTTGCACTGTTTGGCATGTATAGTAGGCATCGTACACCTGTTGATTTAGCAAAATGAGAACAGATCAGATCATATTTTTAATGGGGAATTAATCATGAAAGAGAAAAATAAGAATTTTCCATCTTATTCCTCTACTACTTAAAGAAAAGAGAGTAAATGAATCAAAATGAAGAATAGTCATATTCATCTGCCTCCTGGATGACAAGGATTTTATTGACTACCCTAAAATATTTCGGGTAACATGAGAATGGTAGATGAGAGAACACTTGAGATGTGAGCTTCTCAAGGGCAGGAGCTTCTCTCTCCTTTGCAGCCCCACTTGGCACAAGACAAGAGTTTGCCTGAACAAATTAGCAAATGAGTGTTTCCCTGCTTTGAAGCAACTTTGGCTGTCCTTACCTTAGCAGACAGTTTACCATCCATTTGCTTTGTATAAGTTCCAGGGAGGGATTAAGAAACTATTTCCTCTCATAATATTATTAGCCCAAACTTCTGAACTGATTGATGGATTATAGAACTTAAATTTCTTCATAGCCAGCAATCGGAGAACACATTGTTACACTGAGGTAAACAAGATCATACCTCACAGATCCTTATGAAGTATTCTGTCTCTGGCCACAGACCGTAGGGCTTGAGCTGATACTTGAGAGGGAAAGATTGGAACTTAGTAGAGTTACACTCCCTGTTTCTTAATTTTCCAACCATTATGTAAGGTTTTCTTTTTCTCGAAAGAGACTAAACTGGAATGAGAATGAATTCTCATCAGTAAAAGCAAAGCTTTAAGTAGGTCACCTGACTTTGCTTTTGTGCTCCACATTCACTCTGGTTATAAAAGGGCCTTTCATGAATTTTCTATGCTTTCATCACTGCCAGACTCTCTGCAGGCATTATAAAAGAATTAAACCACCCCCCCATGCCTGTCTCATTGACTCTTTCATAGAGTACACACTGCACTATGTTTAGCTCAGCAGGAACTCTTTGCAGACACTGAATATATGAAAAATCCTCCTTCTAGATAAGAGAATTCAGTATTGATTAGTGTCATAGCTACAAAAGTTAGTGTCTGCTAGAATCTAATAGATATAGTGACTTGCAGCCTAATTTTTGCCAAATTATTAGGTCAAAGCTTAATAGGCATTTATATTAAAGTTATTATATGTAAAATTGGCCTATAGATAGTTTGTCTAATCAGTTGGATAGGAGATTGATGAATGCTTCAAACAATCTACATACTCATAATTAACTTTTCTAAAAAATATTTATTTATTTATTTGGTTGTGCCAGGTCTTAGTTGTGGCAGGCGGGCTCCTTAGTTGCAGCTCGCCTACTCCTTAGTTGTGGCACGTGTGCTTCTTAGTTGTGGCTGGCGGGCTCCTTAGTTGCAGCTCACCAGCTCCTTAGTTGTGGCATGTGAACTCTTAGTTGTGGCATGCATGTGGGATCTAGTTACCTGACCAGGGATCGAACCCAGGTCCCCCGTATTGGGAGCTTAGAGTCCGAACCACTGTACCACCAGGGAAGTCCCTCATAATTAACTTTTTAAAAGAAGACAGTCAGCACTGAAATTGTTTAAGTTTTACCTGCAAGAGTAGAAGAGGAAAGTAAACATGGAATTTTGAAGGGATATTAAGCAAGCTGCTTGTGGTATTATCTGGTAGTAAAGGATTTGCATTTTATTGGCACCCTGTATATCTCAAGGAAACTATAACTGCAGTTGACTGTTGAACAACATGTGTTTGAACTGCGTGGGTCCATTTATATGCTGACTTTTTTTTCAATAGTAAATACTACAGTACTACATGATCCACAGTTGGTTGAATTCCGAGGGTAAGGAACCATGTATACAGAAGGCTGACTATAAGTTATATGCGGATTTTCAACTGCATGGAGGGTTGGTGCTCCTAACCCCCATATTTTTCAAGGGTCAACTGTATATAAAGTTAACCACAACCACATTTATTGATTTTTCAAGGACTACAGCCTATCATTTACAATGAATTCCAAACAGTTCTGGTGAAATTAGTTTCTTGGAGCATGGGGGGCTTCCAGTTTATTAACTCTGTTGTTCCCGCTGTAAAATCTTTTCCAACAGCTTTTGAGTTTGTAGTCACTTAAAGTCTTTATTTTCTCTAATCATCTTTAATATCTACCTTCCTCTCCTACCAAGGTTAGACTGGTTCTGCAATTCAGCTGTTCTCTTGCTAGTATTCAACTCTGTTGGTTATATTTCTATTACATTCATCCAGCAAAACCTTAATTCTGTATGTTCTCCAAACCATTATTACTTAGAGCATTTTTCCAAAAAAGAGTTCTTGAAAAATGGATTTCATCTCACTTGGGCCCTCAGGGCTGTCCAGTGTTAACATACTGCCATTTTCTGCAGCAGCACTATTAGTCTGATCACTTCTTAAAGCTTTATCCCACTATCTCCTCCTCCTTTTTAGCTTTTAATTTTGCTTTGTACTTCACAGGAAATCTTGAAGATGAAAGCTCCCTCACTTTTCTACTAGTTCTCTTATATCTTCCTATCTTTCTTATATACCTTGCTTTCCTTCCCTTCTGATTCCTTCTTACCAGCATTTACACACGATTCATTCTCTTCACCTAACACACCAACCCTCTCTTGAGTGCAAATCAGTGGCTATTTTTGCAGGGTATAAAAACCTATATCTAGTCACCTTGGTAACCCCCTGGTAATTTGCCTATATGTTCTTGTGGATTTTCTGTGTAAATGATAATATTTCCTGCAAATATGTAATTTTAATGATTAATTTTTATGATTTTGATTTTATGGTTCTGATTTCTTCTTACTGCAAAGGCTGGAACCTTTCATACATTACTGAATAGAAGTAATAGTGCGTAACCATGTCTTATTCTTCCTTTTTTTTTTTTTTTTTTGCGGTACGCGGGCCTCTCACTGTTGTGGCCTCTCCCGTTGCGGAGCACAGGCTCCGGACGTGCAGGCCCAGCGGCCATGGCTCACGGGCCCAACCGCTCTGCGGCATATGGGATCCTCCCAGACCGGGGCACGAACCCGTATCCCCTGCATTGGCAGGCGGACTCTCAACCACTGTGCCACCAGGGAGGCCCTTATTCTTCCTTTTTAAAGAGAATGCTTTCAGTGATTCCCCATTGAAGATGATAATTGCAAAGTTTTGTTGTTGTTTTAAAAATAGCTGTTTTATCAGGTTAGGAAATTTTCTTCAATTCCTATTTAACAGAGTTTTTTTTTTTAATTGTGAATTCGTGTGTTTTAATTCAGTGCTTTTTCTACATTTATTGAAATGATTATATGATCTTTCTTCTTTAATGTGGGTGAATTATATTTATAGATCTTATATTAAAACATCCTTGGGGCTTCCCTGGTGACGCAATAGTTAAGAATCCAGCTGCCAGTTCAGGGGACACGGGTTCGAGCCCTGGTCCAGGAAGATCCCACATGCCGCAGAGCAACTAAGCCTGTGCACCACAACTACTGAGCCTGCACTCTAGAGCTCACGAGCCACAACTACTGAACCCACACACCACAACTACTGAAGCCTGCACGCCAAGAGCCCATGCTCCACGCAACAAGAGAAGACACTACAATGAGAAGCCTGTGCACCGCAACGAAGAGTAGCCCCCACTTGCCACAACTAGAGAAAACCTACGCACAGCAACAAAGACCCAGCGCGGCCAGAAATAAATAAATTTCAAAAAAAGAAAAGAGAAGAAAACAACATCCTTGCACTTCCCTGGTGGCGCAATGGTTAAGAATCCGCCTGCCAATGCAGGGGACATGGGTTCGAGCCCTGGTCCGGGAAGATCCCACATACCACGGAGCAACTAAACCCGTGTGCCGCAACTACTGAAGCCTGTACACCTGGAGCCCATGCTCCACAACAAGAGAAGCCACAACAATAAGAAGCCTGCACACCACAATGAAGAGTAGCCCCTGCTCACCGCAACTAGAGAAAGCCTGAGCACAGCAATGAAGACCCAACACAGCCAAAAGTAAATAAATAAATAAATAAATTTTTTTAAAAAAATCCTTGTACACCTTGGATAAACTCAGTTTGATCGTGGGTTATCTTTCGTATACTGAATTCAGTTTGTTAATATTTTGTTTAGGATTTTTGAATCTATATTATTGAGTGGAAGTAGTCTTATAATTTCCTTTCTTCTAATGTTTTTGTCCAGTTTTAGTGTCAGGTTTTACTCACCTCTTAGAATGAGTTGGGAATTAGTTCCTCTTTCTTCTCACTTACCATCTGGGCCGAGTTTTTTGTGGGAAAATTTTAAACTGCTGGTTCACCTTGAAGTTCTCAAAATTATTTGCCTATAGTTATTGAAAACAGTATTGATTTTCATATGCTGTAGTTGTAGTTATTTCCACTTTTCACTCATAATATTTCCTTCTCTTTTTATTTTTTTGTTTGTTTATCAAAGAACCATTCTTTCACCTTATTTCATTTTTATTGTATATTTTATGTACTTTTATTGTGTCTATTATTTCTGTAATTTTTAAACAACTTTATAATTGACATACAGTAAGCTGTACACATTTAAAGTTTAAGATTTAGTAGGTTTTGACATATCTATACAGCGGTGAAACTCACCGCAGTCAAGAGAGTGTGAACATATCCATCACCCCTCAGAGTTTTCTTATGTCCCTTTGTAATCCCTCCTTCTTGCCCCTGCCTACTCCTCCATCCCCAAGCAATCAGTGACCTATTTTCTGTCACTATAGGTGTTTGTATTTTCTAGGTTTTTTAAAAAAATAAATTCATTTATTTAGTTAGTTATTTGGGCTGCATTGGGTCTTTGTTGCTGCACGTGGGCTTTCTCTAGTTGTGGTGAGGAGGGGCTACTCTTCGTTGCAGTGCACAGGCTTCTCATTGCTGTGGCTTCTCTTGTTGCGGAGCACAGGCTCTAGATGCGCGGACTTCCGTAGTTGTGGCAGATGGGCTTCAGTAGTTGTGGCTCGCAGGCTCTAGAGCGCAGGCTCTGTAGTTGTGGCACACGGGTTTAGGTGCTCTGCGTCATGTGGGATCTTCTTGGACCAGGGCTCGAACCCGTGTCCCCTGCATTGGCAGGCGGATTCTTAACCACTGAACCACCAGGGAAGTCCTCTTAAGTTTTTATCTAAGTGAAGTCATGTGTTACTGTATTAATCATGTGTTTATGATGCTTTGACATCTGGAACCTTTATGACCTTGGAGAGACTTCACCTCCTGGGTTAGCCAGTTTCTGTAGATAGTAAACAACTCACCTGCTAGAGTGCCTTTCATATGCAAACCAACCAATCCAGAGCCCACACCCTAATTACCTCCTTTATTGGGCTGTCATACTCTGGGTCACCGTTGACTGCTCAATTCACCCTAGGGCCATGTACCAGGTGACTAAGGACAACCTTTAAACCTCAGGGCTAATTTTTTTTTTTTTTTTTTGCGCGGGCCTCTCACTGTTGTGGCCTCTCCCGTTGCGGAGCACAGGCTCCGGACGCGCAGGCTCAGCAGCCATGGCTCACGGGCCCAGCCGCTCTGCGGCATGTGGGATCCTCCTGGACCAGGGCAGGAACCCGTGTCCCCTGCATCGGCAGGTGGACTCTCAACCACTGCACCACCAGGGAAGCCCCAGCATAATTATTTTGAGATTCATCCATGTTGTGTGTATCAACAGTTCATTCATTCTTATTGCTGAGTAGTCTTTCATTATATGTCTATACCAAAGTTCGCTTATGCATTCATTTATTGATGGGCACTTGGGTTATTTCCAGTTTTGGGGTATTACAAATAAAGCTTCTGTGAACAATAATAAACAAATTTTTATATGTACATACCTTTCCTTTTCTCTTGAATGAATACCCAAGAGTAGAATGACTGGATCATAGTATATGTTTAGCTTTTTAAAGAAACTGCCAAATGATTTTCCAAAGTGGTTATACCATTTTACATTACGACCAGCAGTGTGAGGGTTCTGATTTCTTTATATATCCTTGACAACACTTGGTATTATTGATCTTTTAATCTTAGCCACTTCAGTGAGCAGATAGGGGTATCTTGCATTTCACTTTGCATTTCCCTGATGATTAATGATTTGTAGCCTTTTCCATGTGCTAGTTTCCCTTTACATATATCTTCTTTGGTGAAAATTTGTTCAAATCTTTTGCCCATTATTTTATTATGATGCTTCTTATTGTTGAAGGTTGAGAGTTTTTGTGGATACCAATTCTTTATCAGATAAATGCTTTCTAAGATTTTCTCTCAGTGCGTGGCTTGCCTTTTTAAAAAATTGTGGAGAGGTTTATATATAAATATATGATAAAATGTACTGTTTTAACCATTTTTTAGTGGGTTTTTTTTTTTTTGCGGTATGTGGGCCTCTCATTGTTGTGGCCTCTCCCGTTGCGAAGCACAGGCTCCGGATGCGCAGGCTCAGCAGCCATGGCTCACGGGCCCAGCCGCTCTGTGGCATGTGGGATCTTTCCAGACCGGGGCACGAACCCCTGTCCCCTGCATCGGCAGGCGGACTCTCAACCACTGCGCCACCAGGGAAGCCCTAGTGTATGTTTTTGTGGCTTTAATTTTATTCACGTTGTTGGGTAGCCATTACCACTGTCCATCTCTAGAACTTTTTCATCTTCCCCAACTGAAACTCTGTACCCATTAAATAATAACTTCCCTTTTCCCCCTTCTTCAGCCCCTGCGACCACCTTTCTACTTTCTGTCTTTATGAACGTGACTCCTCTACATACTTCATATGAATGAAATCATACAATAGTTGTCCTTTTGTGATTGGCTTATTTCACTTGTATGATGTCTTCAAGGATTATCCATGTGGTGGTATGTGTCAGTTTCCTGTGTAAGGCTCCACTGTATGAATATACATTTTGTTGATCCATTTATTTTTCAATGGACACTTGGGTCACCTTTTGGCTGTTGTTAATAATGCTGCTATGAACATTGGTATACAAGTATGTGTTTGAATTCCTGCTTTCACTTCCTTTGAGTATATACCCAGAAGTAGTGATATTGTATCCTATGATAATTCTGTATAATTTTTTGAGGAATCAAAAAATTTGATGGTTTCCACAGTGGGTACACCATTTTACATTCCCATTAGCAATGTACAAGTGTTCCAGTTTCTCTACATCCTTGCCAAAACTTGTTCTTTTCTTTCATTTTTCTTTTCTTTCTTTTTTTTTTTTTTAATAATAGCTATCCTAGTGGATGTGAAATGTTATCTCCGTATGGTTTTTTTTTTTTTTTTTTTTTTCTTTTTGTGGTATGCGGGCCTCTCACTGTTGTGGCCTCTCCCGTTGCGGAGCACAGGCTCCGGACGCGCAGGCCCAGCGGCCACGGCTCACGGGCCCAGCCGCTCCGCGGCATATGGGATCCTCCCAGACCGGGGCACGAACCCGTATCCCCTGCATCGGCAGGCGGACTCTCAACCACTGCGCCACCAGGGAGGCCCTCTCCGTATGGTTTTGATTTGACTTCCCTAATGATTAGTGATGTTGAGCATTTTTCATGGGCTTATTGGCAACTTGTGTATCTTTGGTGAAATGTCTATTCAAGTCCTTTGCCCTTTTTTTTTTTTTTTGCGGTACGCAGGCCTCTCACTGTTGTGGCCTCTCCCGTTGCGGAGCACAGGCTCTGGACGCGCAGGCTCAGTGGCCATGGCTCATGAGCCCAGCTGCTCCGCGGCATGTGGGATCCTCCCGGACTGGGGCACAAACCCGTGTCCCCTGCATCGGCAGGCGGACTCTCAACCACTGCGCCACCAGGGAAGCCCTGCCCATTTTTTTTAAACCAGGTTGTCTTTTTGGTTGTTGAGTTGTAGGAGTTCTTTATGTATTCTGGTTTTCAGTCCCTTATCAGATAGGTGGTTTGTACATGTTTTCTCTCATCCCTGGGTGTTCTTTTCATTCTGTTGATAGTGTCCTTTGATACACAGAAGTTTTTAATTTTGATAATTTAGCTATTTTTTTATTTTGTTACCTATGTTTTTGGTGTTATATTTTTAAAAGCCATTGCCAGATCCAATGTCATAAAGCTTTTCCCTTATATTCTAAGAGTTTTATAGTGTTAGCTTTGATGTTTAGGTCTTTGATCTATTTTGAGTTAATTTTTGTATATGGTGTAAGTTGGGGCTCCAACCTCATTCTTTGGCATGTGGATATCCAGTTATCCCAGCACAATTTGTTGAAAAGGCTGTCTTTCCTCCATTGAATTGCCTTTGTACCTTTGTCGAAAATTATTTGGGCATATTTGTGTGGGTCTGTTTCTGGCTCTTAATTTTATTTCATAGATCTGTACATTTTAGCCTTAACACTGGTAAATGGATTCCTCACATTTTATTCTTTTCAAAATTGTCCCTGGTTTTTGTTTTTGTTTTTTAATTGAGATATAGTTGACTTACAGTATTATATTAGTTTCAGGTATATAGCATAGTGACTCAAATTTGTATAGATTACACTTCATTTAAAGATATTATAAAAATACTCACTGTAATTCCCTTTACGGTATAATATATCCTTGTAGCTTACTTATTTTATACATAGTAGTTTGTACTTCTTAATCTCCTACCCCTATCTTGTTCCTCCCCCCTTCCTTCTCCACACTGGTAGCCACTAGTTGTTCTCTATGTCTGTAAGTCTGTTTCTGTTTTGTTATATTCATTTGCTCGTTTAGTTTTTATTTTTATTTTATTTTATTTATTCTATTCTATTCTATTCTATTCTATTCTATTTCCTTCTTTCCTTACTCCCTCCCTTCCTCCTCCCTCCCTCCCTCTCTTCCTGTGCAGCATGCGGGATTTTAGTTCCCCAACCAGGGATCCCATGCCCCCTGGAATGGAAGCACAGAGTCCCAATCACTGGACTGCCAGGGAAGTCCGTGTTTATTTTTTACATTCCACATATAAGTGATAACATACAGTATTTGTCTTTCTCTGTCTGACTTATTTTACTAAGCATAATACCCTCCAGGTTCATCCATATTGTGGAAATGACGATTTTTCATTCTTTTTTATGGCTCGGTAGTATTCGTGTGTGTGTGTGTGTGTGTGTGTGTGTGTGTGTGTGTGTGTGTGTGTTTGTACACACCACATTCTGTTTATCCATTCATCTGTTGATGGTCACTTAGGTTGCTTCCATGTCTTGACTATTATAAATAATGCTGCTGTGAACATTGGGGTGCATGTATCTTTTCAAAGTAGTGTTTTTGTTTTCTTCGGGTGTATACCCAAGAGTGGAATTGTATCATATGGTAGTTATATTTTTAGTTTTTTGAGGAACCTCCATACTGTCCTTCTTTGTCTTGTGTTACAGTCTTAGTTTTAAAGTCTAAGTTGTCTGATATAAGTGTTTGTACCTCAGCTTTCTTTTGATTTCCATTTGTATAAAATACCTTTTTGCATCCCATTACTTTCAGTCTATGTGTGTGTCTTTAGATCTGAAGTGAGTCTCTCATAGGCAGCATACATATGGGTCTTGTTTTTGTATCCATTCAGCCACTTGGTCTTTTGATTGGAGTATTTAGTCCATTTACATTTAAAGTAATTATTGATAGGAATGTACTTACTGCCATTTTGTTAATTGTTTGGGGGGTTTTTTGTAGTTCTTTTTTGCTCTTTTTGTTCTCTTGTGATTTGATGACTATCTTTAATGTTATGTTTGGAATCCTTTCTCTTTTTTGTGTGTGTATCTATTACAGATTTTAAGTTGCTGATCTTTTAATTTCAAATGCATTTTAACAACCCTGCATTATTTTTTAACTCCCTCCTCCCATGATTACTGTTTCTGACATCATGTTTTTCATCTCTTTGTTTTGGGTATCCTTTACCTACTTACTGTAGATATAGATGATTTTATTACTTTTGTCTTTTAACTTTCCTACTAGCTTTTGTATGTGGTTTATTTAATACTTTACTGTTTATTTGCCTTTATTGATGAGCTTTTTCCTTTTGTCATTTTTATGTTTCTAGTTGTAGCCTTTTTTTTAAGAGAAGTCTAAAAAAACATTTAACGTTAATATTTCTTTTTTATTGATTGATTGATTGATTGGCTGTGTCGGGTGTTGGTTGTGGTATGCGGGATCTTTCGTTGTAGTACGCAGGCTCTTTGTTGTGGCACACGGGTTCTAGAGTGCATGGTCTCAGTAGTTGCAGCATGCGGGCTCTCTAGTTGTGATACACGGGCTTAGTTGCCCCAAGCGGCATGCATGTGGGATCCTAGTTCCCCGACCAGGGATCGAACCTGTGTCCCCTGCATTGGAAGGCCGAGTCTTAACCACTGGACCACCAGGGAATCCCCCCTTTAACATTTCTTGTAAAGCAGTTTGATGGTGCTGAATTCTTAGCTTTTGCTTGTCTGTAAAACTTTTGATCTCTCCATCAAATCTGAATGAAAGCCTTGCCAGGTAGAGTATTCTTGATTGTAGGTTTTCCCCTTTCATCACTTTAAATATATCATGCTACTCCCTTCTGGCCTGCAGCGTTTCTTCTGAAAAGTCAGCTGATAGCCTTATGGAAGTTCCCTAGTACATAGCTTGTTGCTTTTGCCTTGCTGCTTTTAATATTGTCTCTTCCTCTCTCTTTTTTTTTTTTTTTTGCCATTTTAATTACAGTGTATCTTGTTATGGTCCTCTTTGGATTGATCCTGTTTGGAATTCTCTGTGCTTCCTAGACCTGGATGTCTGTTTCCTCTCCCAGGTTAGGGAAGTTTTCAGCTGTTACATCTCCATATATGTTCTCTGCCCCTTTCTCTCTTCTTCTGGGACCCCTGTAATGCTAATGTTAGTACTCTTTTTTTTGGCTGCGCTGGGTCTTAGTTGCAGCACACTGGCTCTTCGTTGCAGCATACAGGATCTTTGTTGCAGCGTGCAGGATCTTTTTAGTTGCAGCATGTGGGATCTAGTTCCCTGACCAGGGATCGAACCCAGGCGCCCTGCATTGGGAGGGTGGAGTTTTAGCCACTGGACCACCAGGAAAGTCCCGAATGTTAGTACTCTTGATGTTGTTCTCGCAGTCTCTTAAACTGTCCTCATTTCTTTTTGTTGTTGTTGTTCAGCTTCAGTGATTTCCACTACTTTATCTTCCAGCTTGCTGATCTGTTCTTCTTTATCATTGAATATACTGATGATTCCTTCTAGTGTATTTTTCATTTCATTTATTGTATTCTTCATCTCTGGTTCTTCTTTATATTTACCAACTCTTTGTTTAAAACTGCTAAATTCTCACTCTGTTCATCCATTCTTCTCTCAAGTTCTTTGGTCATTTTTACAATCATTACCTTGAACTCTTCATTGGGTAGACTGCCTGTCTCCACTTTACTTAGTTCTTCTTCTCGGGTTTTATCTTGTTCATTCATTTGGAACATGTTCCTTTGTCACCTCATTATACCTAATTTGCTGTTTTTATTTTTGTGTATCTGGTAGGTTACTGGTAGGTTACATTTCCTGACCTTGGAGAAATGGCCTTTTGTAGGACATGTTCTGTGCATCCCAGCAGTGCACTCCCCTCTAGTCACCAGACCTATATGCTCTAGGGGTGCCCACTATATGAATTGCATGGGTCCTTCTGTTGTGGTGGTCTGGTAGGTGTGGCTGTCCCCTGGTCCATTTGGTTGCCAGGCCCTACCTTGTGCGGAGGCTGCTGGCCACTGGTTGGCTGGGCCAGGTCATGAGGCAGCTGGCTGTGGAACACCGAGGGGGTCCCAGGGCTAGTGCTGGGTCACTGGTGGGCAGAGCCGGATTTGGGGGAGGCAGGTTGCAGGGCCAGGGTTCCTGGATGTAGTGTAGCCTGCTGGTGAGTGGGCCCAATTCCTGACATGGCTGGCTGCAGGTTCCAGGACATCACAAAGCTGGTGCTGCTCCACTGGCGAGTGGGGCTGGACCCTGGGGCACCTGGCTGAGGAGTCCAAGGCATCTCAGAGATGGTGTTGGCCTGTTGGTATGTGGGGCCATGGCTGGTGTTGACCAGCTAGTGGGTGGGGCCAGGACCCAGGGGGTCCTGGGGCTAGTGCCAGCTTGCTGCTAGGAGGAGCTGGGTCCTGGGGTCTCTGGGTGCAGGGCCCCAAGGTCCCAAAGCTGGTTCAGCCTGCTGTTGCGTGGGGCTGCTGGCTGAGGGGCCCAAGGTGTCCCAGAGCTGGTGTTGACCTGTTAGTGGGCAGAACTGGGTCCTGGGTGAGGGGGTCCCAGGACTGGTGCCAGCCTGCTGGCTTGTTATCTGGGTCCTGACAGGGCAGACTGCAGGACTGCGGTGGCCCTGGGGTTGGTATCCACCAGCTGGTGGGTAGGATTGGGTACAAGGGATTCCAGGACTGGTGCCTGCCCATCAGTGAGTGAAGCCGGGTCCCCAGGTCTCTGGCTGCAGGGCCAAGTGGTCCCAGAGCTGGTATTGAACCTCTGGTGAATGGAGTCAAGGTTTTAGAGGTTCTGGGGCTAGTGCTGGCTCACTGATGGGTGTAGCTGGGTCCTGTGATTTCTGCTGTAGAGCCCTGGGAGTCCTGGAGCTGATGTTGGCCCTCTGGTGAGCAGGGCAAGTTCCCAACACAGCTGGCTGTTCTCTCTAGGGTGTCGCAAAGCTTGTACCCGCCCACTAGTGCATGGGATCAGATACCAGGCTGACTTGCTGAGGGGCCCAAGGTGTCTTGGAGTTGGCATTGGCTTGCTGGTGGGTGGAGCTGGGGCCCAGGGGGTCCTGTGGCTGGTGCCTGCCCACTGTTGTCTGAGTCTGGTCCCTGGGCTAGTGCCAACTCACAGGTGGGCAAAACCAGGGCCCAGGGTCTCTGGCTGCAGGGCCCTGGGGGTCCTGGAGTTGGTGTGTTGGCTTACTGGTGTGCCTGCCCACTGGTGGGCGGAGCTGGGTCCTAGGGTCTCTGGCTGCAGGTCCCCAGAGGTTCCAGGGCTAGTGCCTGTCCACTGTTGTATAGGGCCAGGTCCTAGGCCCTCTGGTGGACAGGGCCATGTCCCAAGTTGGCTGTGGGCTCAGGAGGTATTAAGGTAGCCTACCTGCTGGTGAGTGGGGCTGTGTCCCTGCCTGGCTAGTTGCTTGGCCTGAGGCGACCCAGTACTGGTGCTGACAGGCTGGTTGTCGGAGCAATGTCCCAGTGCTAATAAGCTAGAGGGAGGATTCCAAAATGGTGCTTGCTAGCACCAATGTGCACGTGGTAGAACAAGCTCCCCAAAATGGCTGCCACCAGTGTCTATGTCCCCAGAGTGAGCTCCAGTTGCCTCCTGCCTCTCTGGGTGACTCTCCAAGATTAGCAGGTGGGTCTGACCCAGCCTCCTTTCAAATTACTGCTTCTGCTCTGGATCCCAAAGCATGTGAGATTTTGTATGTGCCCTTTAAGAGACTATTTCCCACAGCTCTCTGGGACTCCCACAAGTAAGCCCCCTTGGCCTTCAAAGCCAAGTATTCTGGGGGCTTGTCTTCCTGATGCAGGACCCCAGTGTGGAGCTCAAACCCGTTGCTGCTTGGGGAGAACCTCTGCAATAAAAATTATCCTCCTGTTGCGTTTTGCCCTACTGGGGCTATGGGTCTTGACTATATCGAGACTCCATCCCTCCTGCCCATCTGGTTGTGGTTTCCTTCTTTATATCTTTGTAGATCTTTTCTGCTAGATTCCAGTCTTTCTCATCAATAGTTGCTCTGCAGATAATTCTGATTTTGGTGTGCCTGTGAGAGGAGGTGAGCTCAGGGTCATCCTACTCCTTGGCCAGGCTCCGTCTCTGGTTTGTTTTTAAATTTTATTTTATGCACATAACCTGTACTATATTTTGGTTTTATATCTCCAGTAGTTATTCCAGTATGTGCTTTAAGCAGAACAAATACTTTTCCATATTGCTCTTTGTCTTAATTAATCTGCAGTATAAGTTTTTTTTTTTTTTTTTTTTTTTTTTTTTTTTTTTTTTTTTTTTTTTTTGCGGTAGGCGGGCCTCTCACTGTTGTGGCCTCTCCCCTTGCAGAGCACAGGCTCCGGACGCGCAGGCCCAGCAGCCATGGCTCACGGGCCCAGCCGCTCCGCGGCATGTGGGATCTTCCCAGACCGGGGCACGAACCCGTGTCCCCTGCATCGGCAGGCGGACCCTCAACCACTGCGCCACCAGGGAAGCCCTACAGTATAAGTTTATACTAAACTATTTTGTTTATTGAAGTAATCTGATTTCATTGTCTCCAGGCTCATCTCTCTCCAGGCCCCAAATTGAATCTTGCCTTAGGTGTAACTCAAAGACAGTAGAATTTAACAATCTATTTCTCAGCCTTAGTGGTCCTTTTTCATTCTCTACATAAGCTCATCTTTGGAAATGAGCTGCTCTTGAGAGCTTCAGACTCCTATTAATTTTAGGAGTTTCTCTCCCCTTTATTTTGGACCTGTATCACGTTGTCTTTCTGCATTGAAGACCTGTAATGAAAGTTGATTTCTGGTGTTCCAGGACTTCTTCAGGAGCCCTTCAGCAGTTTTTCAGGTTCTTTTTTCTCACTAGCCATTCCTACTCCACCCTCCCTTAGTGGCATGTGTCAAATTTTTTTTTTAAGTTGAGAATTATATTTTGTTGTTTGTTTGTTTGTTTATTTGTTTGTTTGTTTGTTTGACTGCACCAGGTCTTAGTTGTGGTATGTGGGATCTTTTGAGTTGAGGCATGCGAACTCTTAGTTGCGGCATGTGAGATCTAATTCCCTGACCAGGGATCAAACCCAGGCCCTGCATTGGGAACGTGGAGTCTTAGCTACTGGACCATCAGGGAAGTCCCAGGCACGTGTCAGTTTTTCACACATCAGCACCCACCTACTCCTGCCTCCTGTGCTTGTCAGATGTCTCCTGCCTGGCTTGCTCATTGCCGCTTTTGTCAATCTCTACAGCTGTCTTCTTTTCTTTGGCTTACTGCCTGACTTCCGTGGCAGCTGCTCTGTCATTGCCTGTCTGCCGTTCTGCCCCTTCTCCAACCCTTCACCCCCATTCCTTCCCCTGTAGGTACAACATGTACTGTAGTACTGCACTGTTCTCAATGTTCAGAAATAAGCTCATCACCTTCCCTGTGGCATGTCTCAAAGCAATCATTCTCCTGCATATAGCATTGAGATTCGTCTGAGTCAGGGACCTGGGCCTTCCTTACCTCTGGCATCTCATTGTTAAGTTTTCAGTTCTGTCCCTATACACTTATCAGCCCTGCTCTGAAGTCCTCCTGGTTTATTGGCTAGATTATTTCAGAAAGCTTCAGGTAGCAGCCCTTCTAACCTCAAAGCACACCAGTTGATCCTCTACCCTACTGTCAGTCATTGTTTTAAAATCCAAATTGTTATGGTCAACCTCCCTGTGTTAAAGCCTTTGGTGGTTCCTCAGTGTGGTCAGTGGAAAGTCAAAACTTTTTATTGTGGCCTAACAGGCCCCTTTGTGATCTGTTCGCTGCTTCTTCTAACCTCATCTCCTGCATTTCCTCCACATATCCTCACAGACCCCAGTCTTTCATGTGTGCCATTTTCACATTCATTTAGCAAATGTTTATCGAGGTCCTGCTTGATGCCCTTACCTAGCTCTTTGCCATTCCTGGAACCAGATAGATCTTTCCAAGCTTCAAAGTCCTCTTGGTTTTAAAGACTTTTTCTTGTTTCTGACCCTTCTCCTGGCTAACTGCTCTTTATCCTTCCAAGTTCATCTCAAGCATTACCTCCCTTGAAAACTCCTTCTGTGGTGTCCAGTTTTACTACCTCGCCTTAGTGTTAATTGACTAACATTATGCCAGGTGATAATTCAGGGTTTGAAATAAATAGCTTATTTGTGCCTCACTGCTGGTTAGTGAACTACTTGATGGCAGTCTATACCTAGTCCATATCTAATCTGTCTGTGTATTCCCATTATCTGGTTGGAGGTTTTTTGTTTTTGAGGTTTTTTAAAATTTATTTATTTATTTTATTTATTTGTTATTTTGGCTCCTTGGGTCTTCGTTGCTGCGCGCAGGCTTTCTCTAGTTGCGGCGAGCGGAGGCCACTCTTCGTTGTGGTGTGGAGGATTCTCATTGCAGTGGCTTCTCTTGTTGTGGAGCACGGGCTCTAAGCATGCGGGCTTCAGTAATTGTGGCTTGCAGGCTCTAGAGCGCAGGCTCAGTAGTTGTGGCACACGAGCTTAGTTGCTCCACAGCATGTGGGATCTTCTTGGGCCAGGACTCGAACCCGTGTCCCCTGCATTGGCAGGCGGGAACTTTGGAGTTTTAAAAGCCCTGAGTTTGAATCCTAGTAGGCACTTAATAGGTATGTGGCCTTGGACAAATTCCTTAAGCTCTGTGATCTTTATTCATTTGTAGAATGGAAAAACAGTACCTAACTCAAAAGGTGGTTGTGGGGATTAATTAGGTTAAAGTATGTAGAATGCCTCATACAAATGCCTAGCACATAGCAGGCAACCAAGGATTATAGTTGTAAAAATAGTTTTTGATCTTAATAATAAATAACATAATGTTAATGAGTGAACAGTTAGCTGAAGGAACTGAACTCTCCATCTAGGTGCCTTTTTCTCAAATCAGAGAACCTGAAAAGCTCTAGAAGAAGGCTCAGGCAGAGCATAACATTCCTAGCTGCCACTTTGTTTCTTCCACACATGGGAGACATTTTTCAACAGTCTTTAAGCTTGGAAGGGTCAAACAGTGATATGTGAAGAAAAGTCCGGTAGACCTGGATTTGAATTCTACTTCTACAACTACCAGCTATGTGACCATCTCTCAATTTCTTTATCTTCAAAATGGGAATATGAAGAATATCTCTCATGTAGAGTTGCTCTGAGCTTTAACTGAGATAAAAGGCCAAATATTGAGATAAACTGTACCTGATACTTGATCATATTTTATCAATGTATTGAATATTGAATGCTTAGCTTTGTATAGATGGACTCTTGCTGGAAGCTGTCACAGCCAGAGTCTCTACTCTGGAGAATGTGCAGATTGGCTGAGCTCTCCTTTGCTAGTGGGAACTTCATAATATTAATTGCTTGTAACATTTTTTCTTTAGCAAATGTATGCAACATTGTGCTTCCTAGCAAGAGCACCAAGGAAAATGCATTTCAGAGCACCCTCATCATTTCCATTCCTTATCCATAGCAAGTCATAATGTTAGGAGTTGGTCTTATTCTTTATAACTATCTGTATCAGGATTGGGATTGGTTGCATATATCAGAAAATAGGTTTATTTCTTTCTTGTATATATGAAATCTGAAAGTATGCAGGGCTGGTATGGCAGTTCAACAGTGTCATCAGAAAACTTGGTCTCTTTCTAGCTCTCTATTCTATTATCTTTTTTTTTTTTTTTTTTTTTTTGCGGTATGTGGGCCTCGCGCTGTTGTGGCCTCTCCCGTTGCGGAGCATAGGCTCTGGACGCGCAGGCTCAACAGCCATGGCTCACGGGCCCAGCCGCTCCGCGGCATGTGGGATCTTCCCGGACCGGAGCACGAACCCGTGTCCCCTGCATCGGCAGGCGGGCTCTCAACCACTGCGCCACCAGGGAAGCCCTATTCTATTATCTTGAAAGTCACTTCAGGGCCCATAATGGCTGCTGGGGCTCTAATCATCACATCTGAATCCTAGATTACAGGAGAGAGAGGACAGGGAAAAAAGACTCCCTACCTCCCTCCCTGTTAAACCACCTTGCTAGAGATCTCATAATATACTTTAGCTTATATCTCCTTGGCCAGAATTTAGTCACTTGTCTACACCTAACTGAGGAATGGGCATGTTCTCCTTAGTACTAGCATCCAGTTTTCTTTCTTTCTTCCTCTCCTTGTTCTTAGGTGAGGGTGGCATGTCTCTCCGGACCTCAGGGTCCATTGACAGGGAGTGTACATCTGGGCAAGGAGTGTTTCTCTTTGGCCAGAAGCTCAAAAATTCTTTCTTTGCTAGATACTCAATATGCCTGGGATGGTTCCTTCATCTTGGGTGCAGTATATATATTTCAAATAATTTACCCCTGGAATGTGTGTAAGCATGTATAATTGATTGCAATTCAAGAGAGACTCCCTCCCACACAAGGTACACAGCATGGTAAGTTGTAATAACACCAATATCAGCATCATAGGATTGGGAAGGATTAAGTGAGAGGAAGCATACCAAGTGCTCAGTGCAAACTGGGATTTGAGATGGGAGGGCAAGTGTGAGTGATTTAACAGCCAGTGAACACTGCCCACCATCCATGTTCCCACTGCAGAATTCAGCCTCCACATGATTTCCTGGGGCATGTCTCAGATCTGCTATGCTGAATTTGAATTTTAAGAACATTTAGGAAATGTTCTTAGACACTAAAATATTAGGAAAACAATAGCTATAATTTTTCAGAACTTCCTTTGTTGTTTGTCCTAAGGCTTTTAAGTATCGCTAATGGCATCTTGGTTTTCCTTTGTTATTTGAATGTTAAACTTTCCTGGTTTATCTCCCTAATGTATGTGCAGTGGAAACAAATTTTTTTAAGTAAGAAATGTTTTTGTAATGAAAAAATAACTGTATATTAGCCTTTCGTCTGGGTGTGGTGGGATAGGAGAAAGGATACAGTGTGTATGCCATTGTGTCCAATAAATTAGGGAACTGCCCAGACCTTCATGACTCATCTCCCAAAGCCTCCCTGCTCATTTATTCTATACTCATAAACCAAAGGCTTATTATTCACAAGGGTGTTTGAAAAAAATGAAAAATATATAAGCTTGAGTTTCTTCCATTATTTGGCTTTCCTGGAGTATATAATTCTGTCTTTACTCAGACCACTGTTGCCCAATCAAAAATAACGTGTAGGGCTTCCCTGGTGGCGCAGTGGTTGAGAGTCCGCCTGCCGATGCAGGGGACACGGGTTCGTGCCCCGGTCTGGGAAGATCCCACATGCCGCGGAGCGGTTGGGCCCGTGAGCCATGGCCGTTGGGCCTGTGCGTCCGGAGCCTGTGCTCCGCAACAGGAGAGGCCACAACAGTGAGAGGCCCGCATACAGCAAAAAAAAAAAATAAATTAAAAAAAAAAAATAAAAAATAACGTGTAAGGACTTCCTGGTGGCACAGTAGTTAATAATCCGCCTGCCAGTGCAGGGGACACAGGTTCAAGCCCTGGTCTGGGAAGATCCCACATGTTGCGGAGCGACTAAGCCCGTGCACCACAACTTCCAAGCCTGCGCTCTAGAGCCCGTGAGCCAGAACTACTAAAGCCCATGTGCCTAGAGCCCGTGCTCCACAACAAAGAGAAACCACCACAATGAGAAGCCCACGCACCGCAACAAAGAGTAGCCCCCACTCACCGCAACTAGAGGAAGCCTGCGTGCAGCGATGAAGACCCAATGCAGCGAAAAATTAATTAATTAATTAATATTAAAAATGTGTAAGATAGAGGAGGAAATCATATACAGTTAACTCCTACCTAACAAAAGCAAACAGAAAGACTGGTTAAAATGATTGTGGTATATCCATATGATAAAGCACTATGCGGCTACTGAAAAGAAAAGTAGCTGGAAAGTATTGATGTGGAAGATGTCTAGGATTTATTATTTAAGTAAAAATGCAAGCTGTAGAAGCAGATCTACTATCCTGTTTATTTATTTATTTTTTATGTGTAGGTATATAATTTTATAGTATAGGAAATCTCTAAAGGATATGAAAGGAAGTATTTAGTGATCACTTTTGGGAAATGGGACAGACAGGAGGTGAATGAGACTTAGATTTTTCTTTATATCCATCTGTTCTGTTTGTATGTCTTTTGTTGTTGTTGTTGTTGTTTGGCTGTGCCATGCCCAGCTTGCAGGATCTTAGTTCCCTGACCAGGGATTGAACCCGGGCCATGGCAGTGAAAGCACTGAGTCCTAACCACTAGACCACCAGGGAATTCCCTGTTTGTATGTCTTGTAATGAGCATGCTTTATTTATTTATTTTAATAGCTTATAATTTCAGTGAAGGGGAGGAGGACCAATGTCTTTCCTATATAAGAAAAGTAATCTTTTAATAAATAACATTAAAAGATTCCACTCATTTCAGCTAGAAGATGAATAAGGTCTAAGGATCTAACATAAAAGATGGTAACTATATTTGACAACACTCTATTGTGTAATTGAAATTTGCTAAGAGATTAGAACTTAAATTTTCTCTCCCCCCAAAAAAGATAAACGGGTGAGGTGATGAATGTATTAATTAACTAGATGGGGGAAATTCTTTCACAGTGTATATGTATATAGAATCACCACAATGTACACTTTATTTTTTTATTTTTATTTTTTTTGCGGTACGCGGGCCTCTCACTGTTGTGGCCTCTCCCGTTGCAGAGCACAGGCTCCGGACGCGCAGGCTCAGCGGCCATGGCTCACGGGCCCAGCCGCTCCGCGGCATGTGGGATCTTCCCGGACCGGGACACAAGCCCATGTCCCCTGCATCGGCAGGCGGACTCTGAACCACTGCGCCACCAGGGAAGCCCCAATGTACACTTTAAATATCTTATAATTTTATATGTGAGTTTTACCTTAGTGAAGCTGAAATTAAAAAAAAAAAAGATTCCATTCATAATGGTAACATACAATATAAAAAAAAAACAGGAAGAGGGCTTCCCTGGTGGCGCAGTGGTTGAGAGTCTGCCTGCCAATGCGGGAGACACAGGTTCGTGCCCCGGTCTGGGAGGACCCCACATGCCGCAGAGCGGCTGGGCCCGTGAGCCATGGCCGCTGAGCCTGCGCGTCCGGAGCCTGTGCTCTGCAATGGGAGAGGCCCGCGTACCGCAAAGGAAAAAAAAAAAAAAAACAGGAAGAAATAGGACAAAAAATACAGTAACACTTTTAACATAAAAACTTGAATAAATGGACAAAATACTAAAAACTTGATTAAATGGGCAAAATACTATGTCCCAAGACTATGCAATGCAATACCATATAAATACCAGTTCTCTCAGAACTGATTTTTGTAATCAGCCTTTTATTCTAAACATTTCAAATGTAGAGAAGAGTTGAGAGGATTTTATATCCACCCAGCTAAATTCTACAATTAACATTTTACTCTACTGTATCTGTCTATCCATCCCCTGTATTCATCAATTCATATTGTTTTTAATGTATTTCAAAGTAAGTTGTGTATATCAGTGTACTTCTTCCCAGTTATTTGAGTATACATATCATTTACAACATGTGTTTATGGGTGGAATCTTTTTAGAGATAAAATTTATGTACAGTGAAATGCACAAATCTTAAGTTATCATTCAGTGAGTTCTGAAAAATTCATATACCCACACAACCCATTTCCCTGTCAACATATAGAATATTACTGTTGTCCAGGAAGTACCCTCATGTTCCTTTTCAGTAAATCCTCCATCTCTTTCCCAGGCAACCATTGTTCTGATTTTTCCACCACAGATTAGTTTTGCTTTTTCTAGAACTTCATCTGTATGGAGTCATATGTTATGTACTCTTTTGTGTAAGGCTTTTTTCACTCAGCATGATGTTTTTTAGATTCATCCATGTTTTTGTGTGTATCAGTAGTTCTTTCCTTTTTATTACTGAGTAGTATTCCATTGTAAGAAAAAACCACTTTCCGTTTATATATTCTGTTAGTGATAGTTACTTGGGTTATTTTCAGCTTTTTGTTATGAACATTCTTGTACTAGTCATTTTTTGGATATATGTTCTTATTTCTCTTGTGTAAATATATAGAAATGGAATTATTGGGTCATAAAGCTAGGTGTATATTTAGTTTTAAAAGAAGTTGTCAGACAAACTAATTTTTAAAATAAAATAAAAGTATCACAAATAGCTCATCTAAAAATCATCCTGTGACAAGGCAGAACCATTCCTGCTATTAGAATTTGTGCACAGGCTTCCTGGCATCGTGCAGACTATAGTTGAAAGGGAGGGCTGGTCTCCTTCTGACGTTTGATAGTGCATATTTCCCTCAGATTCAAACTATTTAACTGTTCATCTGTGTCAAGACTAGGCCTTCGTCGTAGAACCAGCTTTCAAAATCCTCAATTCAGAGAGAGGTACGGGGAAGAGATAAATTTGGGAGAGTATGGGATGTCAATAAATCAGATGTGACAGAGAGGTTGAGGGATTTAACAACAAAGAATGTGTGTGTGTGTGTGTGTGTGAGAGAGAGAGAGAGAGAGACAGACAGACACACACACACTCAGAGAAGGGTGGGGAAGAGAGGAAGAGAAAGGGGAATGGGCGAAGGAGAAAGAAATACTAGTGGGCTTTTCCTCTTGTGAATTTTTTTTTAAATATTTATTTATTTATTTATGGCTGCATTGGGTCTTAGTTGCAGCATGCAGGATCTTTTGTTGAGTCGTGCAGGCTCTTTGTTGTGGTGCACAGGCTTCTCTCTAGTTGAGGTGTACAGGCTCTCTAGTTGTGGCATGCAGGATACAGAGCACGTGGGCTCTGTAGTTGTGGCACGTGGGCTATCTAGTCGTGGTGCATGGGCTTAGTAGTTGGAGTGCATGGGCTTAGTTGCCCCGCGGCATGTGGGATCTTAGTTCCCCAACCAGGGATCGAACCCACGTCCCCTGCATTGGAAGGCGGATTCTTAACCACCAGACCACCAGGGAAGTCCCTCTTCTCATGAATTTTGAGTTTTTTTGCAAAAGTTATTATTGTTTTTTTGACTGTGTGGGGTCTTCATTGCTGCACGCAGGCTTTCTCTAGTTGCAGAGAGCGGGGGCTACTCTTTGTTGCAGTGTGCGGGCTTCTCATTGCAATAGCTTCTCTTGTTGCGGAGCACGGGCCCTAGGCGCATGGGCTTCAGTAGTTGTGGCACGTGGGCTCGGTAGTTGTGGCTCGCAGGCTCTAGAGTGCAGGCTCAGTAGTTGTGACGCATGGGCTTAGTTGCTCTGAGGCATGTGGGATCTTCCCGGACCAGGGATGGAACCCGTGTCCCCTGCACTGGCAGGCGGATTCTTAACCACTACGCCACCAGGGAAGTCCCGCAAAAGTTATTTTTAAGATGGTTCAAAATAAAAGCCTTGTGTGCTGAAATAAAATGGATCTCCAAAGAGCCTCACTTTGTTAAACAGCTGCATAGTATTCCATTTTATGAATATGCCATAATTTATTTAAACACGTCTCCCTCTCCCATTGATAAACATTTAGGTTATTTTCAGTCTCTTTCTATTGCAGACTATGTTTCATTAAATAACCTGTATATTGGTCACTTTTAAAGTATGGGTATATCTGTAAAATTCTCAAGTAGAATTGTGTCAAAGTGTTTGTGCTTTCATAATTCTGATAAATATTTACAGATCGTATGAGAGTATTTGTTTACACAAACTTGTTTACACAAACCCTTGCCCCAACGCAGTGTTGTTAAAGTTTTTTAATATATTTTTTATATTTGCCTATCTGATAGGTGCAGTATGGCTTTAATTTGGCTTTCTTTGATCATGAGTGAGTTTAAGCATTTTTTCTTATATCAGTATTTAAGAGAACTATTTAGTTTTCTGTGAATTGTCTGTTTCATCTCTTTTACTCTTTTGCCATCTCTTAATCTGTAGGACTCCTTTATATATCAAGGAAAATAGACCTTTGTGAATGAGTTGGAAATATTTTTAAAGAGCTCATTCTTTAAAAATATGGAGGTAGCTGTTTTAGTGGAATGGTGGAAAAAGAAGCCAGATTGCCATGGAGACAACTCTTTCTAGAAATTTGGCTGTGAAGTGGAGTAGAGAGAATGCTAGCTGGAGGATTGATATAGATGAAAAGGAGTTCTTTTCTTTGAGAAATTCTTAATTGTGTTTAAATGCTGTTATGAAAGGGCGTTAAACCTAGAAGATGGTGTTATAGGATCTACAGGACAAGGTTCCTAAGGGACTGAGATTCTTGGGAGGAATTGCAGAGAAGGAAGAAATTTGTAAATAATGTGACTGGTAGGTAAGGGTGTCCCAGTCTAGTGGTTTCTCTTACCTCTGAAGTGAAGGCAAGGCCAACAGCCAAGGATGTGAGAGGAGATGGTTGGAGAGGAGAGGAGGTTCTTTGAAATCACTGGAGCATTAGAGAGAGAGCTGAGTAGGGAAATATAGAAAGATTGCAGAAAGTGTTCAGAGTTCCATTGAGGCAGAAACAGTGATCTTAACCTTATGGGTTGTTTGATTTTCTTAAGGAGCATTTGGCAGTCCAGGTGTAAGGCTGACAGTTGGATTAGTTCAGGGTTGGGAATATTTCCCCCATATAGGTGTAATAGAAGAACAACGTAGCAAAAGAATTTAGGATATTGGCAAGGTAGTGATTGAACTAACACCAAGTTTTCTTGGTTGAGTAGAGAAGGAAATAAAGACAGAACAGAGATATTGGAAAGAAAATTAGAGGTTCAAGGGACTGAAAGCCTGGGTGAGGTCAAAGTGCAGGTATAGTAGACATAATAGAGTGTGAACTGCAAGGGTAAGGGAGTATGGGTTGGAGAGTGGGAAAGTAAGATTCCGTATGAGAGCTTTTCCTGGTGCTGACAAAATCTAGAGCGCAGCCATTGTCATGACCAGCCCCTGTGGAGTGGAGGTATAAGGTCATTGGAGTTGAGGAAGTCAGGGAACTCAGAAACTTGTCTGGATGTGAATTGTGGCTGTCATCTGTAAAGATGTTGAAACAAAATCTTTCAGGAGAATATCAGGACTTTGGAATGGGAAGAAAACTGTGAGCCACAATGCAGTGTCTTCAGTGACAAGTGAGTGCCAGGAAATCATAAGGCAAAAAAGCCTTCAAGAACAGGGCGTATTAGAGCAGACTCCAGGAAAAATGGTTTGCATATGGCATCCTAGAGGACTGAGGAAATCTCAACTGTACTTCCTGACTTTGCAGCTTTGGAATACTTGGAATGAAAGACTTGGAGACTGGAGGAGGGAAAGTTAAGCATAGGTGTAGTTGCAGTTTAGTCAGGGTGTCAGAAGTCACAGGAATTTACTTGAGGGTCTTTATATCCTCTGGGAAGAATGAGGCCTTTACAATGGTTTTCCTGGTTGTGGTCCATGGATATACCTTGTTACTGACATGGCTCTTCTTAAATTCTGACATGCCTCTCACTCCCTAGTTTATGCATACAAATCCTCTCCAACTTGCCATCCAGTATGCATTTGTTCTTTTCCTTGAATTCTTTCACTTCACTTTCCTCTGCAGTTTCCTTCCTTTAGTTTTGCTTCTTATATTCATGCTTTGTAGTGAAATCTATTTTCTTTTTAACTTAGTTTTATTATTTTTATTTATAAAAATATCATGCTCCTTATTTGAAAAATCTTGGAAATAAAATACAATATAAAGAAAATAAAAATCAAAAAATGCTATGCTAAAATGTTTATAGATTTTTTCTTCCAGGCTTACTTTCATGCATATACATTCATATACATACATAAATTTAGTTGAGATCAAATGGTATATTCAGAGTTTTTTTAGTATTTATTTACTTATTTTATTATTATTTATTTGGTTGTGCCAGGTCTTAGTTGCAGCTCTCGGGCTCCTTAGTTGCAGCTCTCGGGCTTCTTAATTGTGGTGTGTGAACTCAGTTGCAGCATGCACGTGAGATCTAGTTACCTGACCAGGGATCAAAGCTAGGCCTCCTGCATTCGGAGCACGGAGTCTTAACCACTGCACCACCAGGGAAGTCCCTATATTCAGTTTTGATCTGATGGGTTTTTTTAAGCTTAAAAATGATGGACTTGTTCCATTTTCTTAAATTCTTCGAATATAGCATATTGAATAGCAACAATTATTGTCTTGAAGAGCAGCATAATACTACTGACTTTTCCCTATTTTCCCTATTTTTGGGTATTTGGATTGTTTGCATTTTTCCACTTAATGAATAGCTCCATATCATTTTAATCTGAGTTTCAGATTATTTACATATACTCATTTCCAAGTACATATACTTGGAAATGGGTCAGAAAACAATGTGGGCACCTTTAAGATTCTTGTATAATCTTTCTGGAAAGGAGTTTGCTATTATAGGCTAATTGGTATTCCCATCAGTAGTTTGAGTTCTATTTTGAGTACCAAGGAGCACAATTGCTTGAGTCATATGGTAAGAATATGTTTAGTTTTGTAAGAAACCAACAAACTGCCTTCCAAAGTGGCTACACCATTTTGAATTCCCACAGTGAATGGGAGTTGCTGCTGCTCTGCAGAAGCACCAGGATTTGATGTTATCAGTGTTTTGGATTTTGGGCATTCTGATAGGTGTGTGTCTCATTGTTTTAATTTGCAATTCCCTAATGACATATGTTGCTGAACATCTTTTCATATGCTTTTTTGCCATTTTGTATCTTCTTTGGTGAGGTGTCTGTTCAGGTCTGACTTTTTAAATTGGGTTGTTAGTTTTTTTATTGTTGAGTTTTAAGAGTTCTTTATTTTGGATAGCAGTCCTTTACCTGATGTGTGTTTGGCAAATATTTTCTCGCAGTCTGTGGCTTGTCTTCTCATTCTCTTGACATTGTCTTTTGCAGAGCAGAAGTTTTAAATTTTGATGAAGTGCAGCTTATTGATTATTTTTTTATGGCTCTGCCTTTGGTGTTGTATCTTAAAAGTCATTGCTAAACCCAAGGTCATGTAGGTTTTCTCCTATGTTATCTTCCAGGAGTCTTTTATATTTACATCTAGGTCTGTGATTCATTTTGAGTTAATTTTTGTGAAGAGTATAAGGTCTGTGTCTAGATTTTTTTTTTTTTTGTATATGTATGCCAAGCTATTCCAGCACCATTTTTTGAAAAGACTATCTTTGCTCCATTGTATTGCCTTTACTCCTTTGTAAAAGATCTGTTGACTATGTTTATGTGGGTCTATATCTGGGTTCTCTCTCGTGTTCCATTGGTCTATTTGTCTATTCTTTCACCAATACCACACTGCCTTGATTACTATTTGCTTTTTTATGTTACTATTTGCTTTTACAGTAATCCTCCAACTTTGCTTCAGTATTGAGCTAGCTATTCTCAGTCTTTTGCATCTCTATATAAACTTAACCAGTTGTTGATATCCACAAAATAGCTTGGTAGGATTTTGATTGAGATTGCACTGAATCTATAAACCCAGTTGGGAGGAACTGACGTCTTGACAATATTGAGTCCTCCTATCCATGAACATTGTTTATGATTGATTTCTTTTATATTTTGTAGCTTTTATTTTTTTCTATTGTCAGATATTCCATTTTTACCTTTGTGATTTATTCCTTTGTGATTTCTTACAATGCATTTATGTTTAGAAAATCCTTCCTCACTCTGAAATCACATTTTCATTTATTCCCTCTTAAAATGTGTTTGTAAGCATTTAATTTTTCAGCCCATCTGGATCTTATTTTGATATATGGAATGAGGTGATGGTCTAACCCCCTCCCCGCAAATACACTGTTATTTTTCCTAAAACCATGTCCTATTGGTTTATCAAGAATAGACATGGATACATACATAATAATCAGCCTTCCAATCTGTTTTCTAACCGTTATGGAGGGAATTGTATGCTTTCCCAATTTTGGATAATGGTCGGGGGGAAGAAGGGAACTGGTCAAATCTTGTATTGCTGTACCTTGGGAAGGCCACTGGCTGAACCCAATTCCCTGCTAGGCATGGTTATTGGTATCAGAGGCAAACTCCTGGGATGTGCATAAACCACCTGCATTTCTCCACGCTCCCTCAGAGATTGTCATGTGCCTGGTGGAGAGGCATGTGCTGATTCCCTTGGAGAGTCACTACCATATTAAATTACCTCTAGGCTGTGAGTTTCATGAAAATGGGACCTCGGAGTGTATTGCTCCCTAGTTGTTTCCCTAGTACCTAGCTTAGTATAGGGCATAGACATCTGAATGGATGAATGAGCCACTACTACCAATGGGAATGTACCATAGCCCTCTGATATGGTTTGAAGTGAAATAAGAGGTTGAGAACAGCTGTATAATGTCTGCTTTGGAGGGTAGTACATTCATGCAGTCAACCTACCTTCTCCATACTTCTCATTCTGAAGACACTAAAGCTGCACGTATCAATTAACTGGGAAGCTTTTAAATGGATTGCTACCTGCCTCTCACCCCCAGAGATGTAGTCTGGCACAGGGATTTTATTTTTGTTAAGTTCTTTGAGTGATTCTAAAGTACAGCCAAGGTGCAGAACCACTGCTCTTACTTACAGTTGTGTAAAGATTCAATTAAGTAGCTGGATTCCTGGGGAATTGTGCTTACCAGACTCCCAAAAGATCATTGGTCCTGTGTGTGCACTTTAATAGCTAGGAAGAGTTTGCCCAAAATACTCCTTTGGTGAGTAGTTTGGACATAGTTACAGTATAATGGGACCTTATCTAAAATGGCTCTCTATTTTCCAGGTCAACATGGATTCCTGGTTCCTTCTTGTTCTGCTTGGCAGTGGTCTGATACACGTTGGTGCCAACAACACTACCATAGGTAAAGTGCCATTTGATAAGACTGGTATTTGGAATAGAATTTTGGTTTCATGTTTAATGACCCAAATTTGAAGGCCTCGGTGGTACTGAAGAAAGAAAAAATATTAAAGTTTTACTTAAAAGTGATAGTAAAATGTCTTTGCACATCTCTGGGTTATAGTGTATGCTATGCTCAGCATTGTTCTATATACCATATACTACTTTAAATAAAGAGATTATGTATTCATTCCTGAAAAGTTAAAAAAAAGAAAAGAAAATGGTTGCTATTTAAGACTCATCTATTGATTCTGGGGAACTAAGTAAAGAATCCAGTTTCTCCCTCCATTAGACAGTAATCCTTTGGAAGTGAGGGAAGGATTCAGCATTAAAACAAGAGTATGTGCTACTTGGCATATACCCAGAGAAAACTGTAATTCAGAAAGATACATGCACCCCTATGTTCATAGCTGCACTGTTCACAATAGCCAAAACATGGAAACAACCTAAATGTCGATCAACAGATAAAGATGTGGTACATATATACAATGGAATACTACTCAGCCATAAAAAAAACGAAAAAAAAAGGAACAAAATAATGCCATTTGTAGCTACTTGGATACAACTAGAGATTATCATACTAAGTGAAGTAAGAAAGATCCCATATGATACCACTTATATGTAGAATCTAAAATATGGCGCAAATGAACCTATCTACGAAACAAAAATAGAGTCACAGACATAGAGAACAGACTTGTGGTTCCAAGGGGGAGAGGGGGAGGGAGAGGGATGGACTGGGAGTTTGGGGTTGGTAGGTGCAAACTCTTACATTTAGAATGGATAAAGAACAGGGTCCTACCATATAGCACAGGGAACTATATCTAATCTCCTAGGACAAATGATAATGGTAAAGAATGTATATATATGTATAACTGAGCCACTTTGCTATACAGCAGAGATTGACACAACATTGTAAATCAATTATACTTCAATTTTTTTTTAAAGATAATAAAATAAAAGAGTGTGAGGTGTATGTGTATGTATCTGCTCATTGGTCTCCAAGTGTTTGAGAGTGTAATAAGGGCTTGCTGCTTTGTGCCTCATACCTGTTGAGCTCTCAAATTCTTTGTGTGATGTTTTCTTGTTTTTTTGTGTTTGTAGTTTCACCTTCAGTAGGCGTTACAAGATCTATTAAAGCATCTACAGCAGAACCACTTAAAGAAGAGACCCAAACTTCAAATCCTACTTCTTCAGTAACTTCTCCTTCCTTGGCACCAACATTCAGCCCAAGCCTAACTCTGGGACCCACCTATGTAACCACTGTCAATTCTTCAGACTCTGACAATGGGACCACAAGAACAGTAAGCACCAATTCTGTAGTCACTGCAGTTTCACCAAATGGAACATGGCTTCCAGATAACCAGTTCACAGATACCAGAACAGAACCTTGGGAGGGGAATGCCAGCACTGCAGCAACCACTCCAGAAACCTTTCCTCCTTCAGGTACTAGAGGTGGTTTCTATTTGTTCTTTCGTTACCTCTTTGAGTTTGTTCACCCTTTTATTATTTTTGTTTGTGTTTTCTAGCCGTAAAATTTCTTGAAATAAGTAAAATCACCCAAGCACAAAGTAATGAAACCTAGATATAGGGGATTCTCAGGAATATCTGGTTAACACAGAGTTAAGAGGAAAGAAGATAGGGGACTTCCCCTGTGGTCCAGTGGTTAAGACTCTGCACTTCCAATGCAGGGGGCCCAGGTTCGATCCCTGGTCAGGGAACTGAAATCCTGCGTGCCGTGTGGCCAAAAAAAAAAAAAAGGAGGTAAGAAGATAGATTCTGGAGGTTATCCTGCTTTGCATGGGATCCTGGTTAGACTGGGGAGACTTAATCATGTTTAATGGTAGAGAAGAAGGTTGAAAATATAAGAGAAAGAGGAGAGCTAATTGATGATGTGAGAAACTGAAGATGAAAGGATAGTGAAACTGAGTAATAGTATTAGCCTTGAAAAGGAAGGGATCCATGGAGACCATGGGAAGGAGAAGGGGTCTGGGTGTCTATAACAATTAGATAAGAGGGGAAGGCCTGTGGCCAGGAGTAGAGTTAGGAAGAGGAATTCAGGGAAACAGTTAAATTACACTGCCAGTTTGTTCAGGGCCTCAGCCCAGCCCACTTCTCTTCTTGAATCAATCACTGGTTGAAGTGGAAGTGGCTTTGAAGATAGAATCAGAGACCTAAATCTGAGACCAGGTGGGGTAGAGCAAATTTCCGAGGACTGGAGGGGGTCCCTCAAAGGGCTTCTGTGAGTAGTAAAGGAAATAATTGTTCCCTGACAGCTATATAATTGTCATTCCTTTTCTAGCAAAAATCAGTTACTCTTCTTTGGTCTTATCCCCTTGGCTCATATTTTTTCCTTGTTAGAAGGTGAGTGCCCCAGATGGAATCACATATGGCTCCTGGGGGGCATATTTACTGAATTGAATCTCATTTGCTGATGACATCTTTTAGCTAGACCTTACAACTCAGGCCCTGCACCTGCCAGCTTTAATCCCATATTTTCTACTATAAAGGTTATGCAGCATTTGCAGTTAAGAGCACAATCTGCTGAGCCACACTACTTGATTTTGAATCCTGACTCTGCCATACACTAGCTGTGTGACAATAGGCAAGTCTATTTAACCTCTTTACCTCAGTTTCTTCATCAGTATATAAGAATGAATGATGATGATAGTACTTACTTCATAAAGGAGCTGTTAGGATTAAACAAGTTAATATGGGTAAAACATTTATAATGGGGCCTACATATGGTAAGCACTAATTTTAAGTGTTAGGCATCGTACTATGAGTTTTATAGAAGTAATTCCTGTGAAGTATCCTATGGATCCTATTAAGTAGGTTCTATTTTATGTTTTATAGGTGAAGGAGTTTTACAGTGTTTTTGAAAGCACAGGTCATGACCGATTCTTGAAATCAGTTTAGTGAGCCACCACAAATTTGTGTATGTGTCCTCTTCCATTTTTATTCTTTTCATGTTACATATATTATTTTGTAAAACTTTTGTTTCAGTTATACACAAACACATACTGAGTAATGGTGTAAAAATTTATTTCTTTCTGTAAATTATGGCCATTGCTTAGAGAGGAAAAGCAAAATAACTTGTACAAGCTGAAGTAGTAAATGGAAAAGGTGAGACTGTCACTGACTGTCTTCACGGCCTGTGCTCTTCTATTCTGTACTGTCTTTCATTTAACAATTCTGTGAGATGACCAGGAGTAATTATCTCTTTTTAGTAGTTGCTTGATGTAAGACCTTAGAGGTTAAATAATTTGCCTTAGATCTGAAGGCTGTCAAGTAGCAAGTAAGACCTATTTCTCACTTCTGTGGTCTCTCCACACCGCTGTTAGGGAACCGAGTTTTCTATAATCTGCTGTAGGTCCAAATTATGCCGTAGCTGAGAAACCAGTTACTATACAGTTAACACATTTTATGTCTCAGAGGAGGCTGAGACTGCCTTTCACTGGTGGCTCTTATTCAAGATCAGTAGAAGGAAAACTTTATGGTACATCAGGTGTTACAGCCTGAAACCCCACATCTGCCGTGTCACCACCATTTTATCAAGCCTCCCATAATTGTTACATCATAACTTTTGGTAAAATCAGTATTTGATGTTTTATACTGCTGTGACTATATAATACTATTCCATGCTGAGCTGTGATGTGATTATTTTTTCTTTCTTGTACAACTTTTTTCTGGATTTAATAATTACCTTTTATTTTTTGCTGTTGGAAGCCGCTTCTTCCCAAACTTTCCATAGGCTTGTAATACAGTTAGTTTTCCACAAAGTCAGACCTATTAGATAATCTGTTTATTTCTTTTTTACCTAGAGATCGTCCTCCTGAGTCCTCCATTGTCATTGTCTTATTGAAGCCTAGGTTTTTTCTGATCACTAGGGCTGCTACTCAAGTGTCAGCCTGGGATTTCCCTTCTCTATCATTCTGGGAATTTCCTTTGCTGCTTCCTGGCTTCCATATTGTCTTCTTTCATGGATTACCCCATCACTTAGTAGAACGTATCCTCCAGTAGCTTCCTGAGAAAGGGGTCCATGGGAGGTAAATTGCATGAGGAATTACATGTCTAAAAATATCTTTAGGGGTGTGTATAGAATTTGAGGACATATTTTTTTTCCCTAGAATTTTTAAAGCATTGTCCTAACTGACTTCTAATTCACAGGCTTGGAGAATTCTACTGCTATCCTGATTCCTAATTGTTTGTGTGTCTTTAAAGATCTTCTCTTCATCATTGGTGCCCTGAAATTTCATAGAAATGGGTCTTGATGTGGGTCTTTTTCTTTCATTAATTATTTTGGGATAGGAGCTTTGGAGCTTTCGTCCTTCAGTTCTGGAAATTTTTCTTGTATTTGTTCAAAAATGTTCTTCCCTCTTCCATTTTCTCTGTTCTTTTCATCTAAAATCCTTATTATTTGGATATTGGACATATCCTGAATTAATTCTTTAATCTTAATTTTTCTTTTCTATTGACCTTTGCTTTGAGTTTGTTTTTCACTCTTCTAAAATAACAAGTGTGTGTGTGTGTGTATATATATATATATATATATACACACACACACACACACGCATATACATTTTTTCTTCCATTTATAACACAGATAATAAATGTACTGTGTACATTTCTACACATTACTTTTTTCAGTTAGCCTATCATACTTTTTCTATATTATAGTAAGGGGCTACCTCATTGTATGGCTTTACCTTGATGTATTTATCCAGTCTGCCCTATTAGCCAATGTTAAGGTTGGTTTTGTTTTGTTTTTTTTAATTAATTAATCTATTTATTTTGGGCTGCGTTGGGTCTTTGTTGCTGCATGCGGGCTTTCTCTAGTTGCCGTGAGCAGGGGCTACTCTTCATTGTGGTGCATGGGCTTCTCATTGTGGTGCTTTCTCTTGTTGCAGAGCACGGGCTGTAGGTGCACAGGCTTTAGTAGTTGTGGCTCGTGGGCTTTAGAGCGCAGGCTCAGTAGTTGTGGCGCACGGGCTTAGTTGCTCCGTGGCATGGGAGGATCTTCCCGGACGAGGGATCGAACCCGTGTCCCCTGCATTAGCAGGTGGATTCTTAACCACTGTGCCACCAGGGAAGTCCCCCCACGGTTTTAATGACTGTAACTTTATAAAATACTTAATGTCTGATAAGATGAGTCATCCTTTGTTAATCTTATTTTTCAGAATTTTGCTAGCAGTTCTTGATTATTTTTCTTCATAAGTGTTATAATCAACTTGTATAGCTGGAATAAAGTTTTTATAGATCATGTTAAGTTTATAGATTAACAGGGACAATTGATATTTTTAATTCTTCCTATCCAAGAACGCTGTGTATTCCATTTGCTGAAGTCTTTTATTTTGTATTTCTTGGAAGTGTTTTAAAATTTTCACCACTCGTGTTGCACGTGTTTTGTTCAGCTTATTTCTACATATTTCAAAGGTTTTTCTTTTTGTTTTGTTGTTTTTGTTTTTTGTTAGTATAGGTGGAATATGGTATCCTCTAACTGGTTGCTGTTGGGGCTATGAAACCTATTTTTTTTAATTGGGATACAATTGACATATAATACTGCTTTAGTTTTAGCTGTACAACATAAGGCCATTGATTTTTGTACATACAATATATTTTATGCTGATCATCTTAATTTCCTTTATGTTTGACATAATTTTCTTCAATTATCATAAGTTTTCAAATCATCTCATCTGCAAATATCTCTTTAAATTTCCAAATTTTTAGATCTCTTTTCTTCTGTTTAAATGAATTGGTGAATACCTCTAGAACAAAGTTAGGAAATAATAGTAAAAGTAGATAGCCTTGTTTTGGACTTGACTCTAAGGAGGATGATCTCAGTCGTTTTTCATTAAACATGGTGTTGACTCTTGTGTTGAGATAAACATATTTATCGTGTTCAGGATTTATTGACTCATTCCTGTTTTAAAGGGTATTTATGTCAAGAAGCGGTGTTAAATTTTGCCAGTTGCCAGCTCAGCATCATTGAGCAAGATTTGTATGGGTTTTTTTCTTTTTTTTGTCATATGCTTCAGTGAATCATATTAATTGATTTTCTAATTTTGAACTATTTACATTCCAGCAAAAATAGCTCCACTTGGTCTTGTATTTTTCTTGAATGAACTGTTGCAATTTATTTGATATTATTTTATTTCGAATTTTTTCATTGATGTTTCTAAGTTATTTCTTTTTTTGTTAAAGATTTAATTTTTTATTTATTTTTGGCTGTGTTGGATCTTTGTTGCTGCACGTGGGCTTCCTCTAGCTGTGGAGAGCAGGGACTACTTCCTGGATTGAATGCTTCATTTGTTTATTTTTATTCTTAATTAATATGTATCTAATGCTATGAATTTTTTATAAGCACAGCTTTAGGCATATCCTATAAGTGTTCCTGTAGGTAGTTACATTAGTTAGGGAGTGGTCTAAGCGACTCTTACAAAGACATACCAAAATTCATTGACCACTTAAGTCACTTAAGACACAGACGTGTCTTTCTCTCCCCTTTCACATTCCAGATGTAGACAGGGGGGCTTTACCTCATCAGAGACCAAATTCCTTTTTTCTTGTGCCTCTGGCATCCTGACAGTTGCCCTCATCTGCTTGGTCAAGAGATGGCTCTCATCACTGGGTTCTGGTTCCAGCCCCTGGGAAGGAGCAACAGAGGAAATAGTTACAAACAATTTCTTTTCCAAAGGGTGTGACCCAGAGGTTACTCTCATTGCTTTTGTTCACATCCCATTAACTGGAATTCTTCATATGATTACACCTAGAGTCTCAGAAATGTAGTCTCTAAATGGACAGGTTTGTGCTCAGCTAAAAGTGGGGGATGTTCTGTACTAAAGGCAAGAAGAGGAAGAGACTGATATTGGGGGAGTGTCAGTAGATTCTGCCACAAGTGTGATTTGTTATTTGTTTAGGCATTTTGCAGTTCGGTTTTGATTTTAATTTTCAAGTGTTTTCTTTCTTGGTTAATTTCTAGTTTTATTGCATCATGGTAAAAGAATATTGTCTGTACTATTTCTACTACGAGGAATTTATAAGGGCTCTTGGATATTTCATAAGCCTTTGAAAAGGTTTTCTCTGTTAGTATACAGAATTTGGTCTATGCCATTTAGATTTTATTATCTATTATCATTTAGGTCTTTTATATTTTTAACTTACTTTTGCCCTGTTGCATTTTAATGGCTTAAAAAGACATAAAGACCTCAAGTACTATTGTGTTTATATTTCTCTTGGCATTCTTGTATTTTTTATGAATGTTGACGCTGCATTGTTTTTGTACTCAGGGAGAAGGACAAACCATCGATAAAAGTTTAGTGAATCTGGGCAGTCTTATTTCCCAGTTGTTGGAGGGTGCCTCATTGTAGCTCCAACATATACAAAGGGAAAAGTATCCATATTCCTAGAGCTTATTTTGTTTTACATTAGATTGAATAATAATGTTTGTCTTTAATCTGAGTGAATGTTTCTATTTTTTTTTACTTATTACACAGGTAATTCTGACTCCAAGGACAGAAGAGGTGAGCCATTCACCTTATGTTTCTTGTCCTTTTTACAGTGTACAATATTTGTTGCGTTTCCTCTGCTCAGTCTGTGGTAACCTTGTGCATCTCTGACTGTTACTTGTTTATTTTTCCTTAAGTTGTTTCCATATTAACCTCATGGAGAAGACTAACAGAAATAAGTATTCATTACGTTTTTAAATGTAGATGTTGTTTTTTCCCCTAGTCTATAAAATGTTGACCTCTTGTCACTTTATATGGATTTTATGGATTTTCAGCCCTCTGGTGTAACGTCCCTATGACTGGAGATGTTATGTCAGTGGTCTAAGCAGGACTGCAGAATCCCTGTTCACCAGAGAATAGAATACATGGGTACTCTTGTAGAAGTGGCATATTTCTCTTAGGACAACAGTAAGGCTACCATCAAAGAGCGTAAGATAGATTATCCAATGGTCTAAGAAATGATCATTGCATTTGAATTTGGAAAATACTAATCTGTGAAGCAATTTTTCTCATCTTGATTTCCTATTTTATCAAATCAGGCTTCTTGTGTTTTGTTTTGTTTTTTTCTGATTCCATTATTTAACCATGCACAATTTTTCCTGCATAAGTAATGGAACACTTGAAGGCTTATGAAGTCCCATTAAGTAGGGAGCATTTGAATCAGAAAAGTAGATACTCTGTACAGCAACTATAATTTAAGAAAGGAAAGAAAAGTAGATACTCTAACACAAAGTGTTGCCCATCTGCCACTATGTTTGGTGAGGAACAGTGAGGTGTTATCATACTGTGTACAGATTTCCCTTGATTTTCCAGCTCTCGCTTTCTTAAACTCAGGAACTAGATTTGATTAATGTAGTGCCCTTGCTATTCACTTTCACTTACCAGATTCTCACTATCAAATGTAGAACTTAATAGATTTATATTGCAATAGATACTTATATTTGCTCCCTAAAACAGCTCTTTTAACCAATCTTATAATAAAATCAGAAGTCAAAATGGTAGGCTTCAAAATTAAACATAAGATCTCTGATTCCTTCCTCTACTTAGTGTGTATTTTCATACTCTTCAGCCTTTTTCTTGCCCCAGATATTATCCCTGTTTTACCTAGCTGACTAAATATAGATGTGAGTAGTTTCAGTATTATGATTAAAAAGAAATAAATTACCTTAATTATCTAGATTATTGCTAATTGTGACATACTAATATAATAAATCTTTTTAAGTTTAAAAAATAATTTTGTATAATTGCCTTTGACCAAACAGGAAAATGAAGAGGCTTACATAGTCTCAGCCCCATATGTTATGATGATTTTACCAGAGCAAATCCTTAGAAGTATTGCTATAAATTTTGATATCACATTCTAATTTTAAAGCCAAGTACTTTTTGAGAAATGAGGCTATTGTTTTGAAACATTTGCATTATAATGGGTTTGCTAAGCAAATGATGTCTTATGCAGATGATTAAGTGTTATAAATTTTTATGCATTGGCCTTTGATATGCTCTTTTTTTTGTGTGTGTGATACGCGGGCCTCTCACTGTTGTGGCCTCTCAGGCTCCGGACACGCAGGCTTAGCAGCCATGGCTCACGGGCCCAGCCGCTCCGCAGCATGTGGGATCTTCCTGGACCGTGGCACGAACCCGTGTCCCCTGCATCGGCAGGCAGACTCTCAGCCACTGCGCCACCAGGGAAGCCCCTTTGATATGCTTTTGAACAGCAATAGCTGGTGTTTTAATTGCCAGCACATATAAGCATAAAAAAGAGAGGACGGGAGGCAAGCAACTTTGCTTCTTTTCTTTCAAAGTTGAAGAAACTAGTTATTTTATCATGCGTATTATTTTTTAAATGTATTCCAAATTATTTTGGTAGAGCCAGCCTTTTCCCAATTTTGAAAAATATAAATCATATAAGGTTTACCATTTTAACCACACAGTTCAGTGGCATTAAGTACATTTACATTGTTGTGCAATCATCACCACCATCTGTCTCCAGAATTTTTTATTTTATTTTTTTAATATCATCCCAGACTAAAACTCTGTAACCCATTAAACAATAACTCCTCATTTCTCCTTCCCCCAGCCCCTGGTAACCACTAATCTACTTTCTGTCTCTGTAAATTTGTCTGTTCTGTGTACCTCATTTAAGTGGAGTCATACAGTATTTGTTCTTTTGTAACCAGCTTTTCTTTTAAAACATTTTCACTGGTGTTAATTTGGATGATTTGTGTACTATATAGTAATGTATTAAATCCAGTTCTGGCATTATCTACCAAGTACCTCTTCACCATGAAGTCAGTGGTCATGAGTATACTTTCCAGTTGTTATTTAGTCTTCGCTAGTTTTAAATCTCGGTTTCATTAGTTTTGTTCTAGGGGAAACAGACTCTGAGATAAAGAGTCTCATGCCCCTGGGAGACAGTGATGGCAGTAGTATTGGGTAGAGGGAGGAAATGAGATACCATGGAGTCAGAGCAAAGGCAGCAAAAGCTTTAGTATATGTGGTTAAAACGTGGGCTCTGGAGCTAGACCACCTGAGTTTGTATGTTGACTCTCTACCACTTACCAGCAGGGTGGGGTAGGTATTTAACTCCTATGCCTCCTTTTGCCATTGGCAAAATAGGATGGGAACAGAATTTCCTTCATTAGGGTTGTTGTGAGGAATGAACTAACATTGAACTAGTGCTTGGCCTACTGCTGGGTCAGCATATAGCAGTTGCTCAGCAACTCTTTACCACCACCACCACTCTGCTACTATTACTGTTAATTAGATGGGAGCCTAAGGGGATCAGGAGTCTCAGCCAGCCAGCCAGTCAGAATTTGTGGAAACAAGGGTGCGCTCCAAGGCAGGGTCACGCTGCAGTTTACTACCACAACTGTAGACATTAGCTCATCCTCTGCCCTGTACCTTTTAAACAAAGTTCTGCATAAACCTGTCTCATCTTACTTTTTATTTTAATAGTTTTTTAAATTAGGGTTTTCACATGAAGACTTTATAACTGATATTTGTTAAACAGCAAGAATACAGGATAAAACTATTCTAACCATACTTTACACTATTTTAGATATAATTTCTATAACTGGGTTTTTTCAAAAAATCTGGACTAGTACCTGTTAGTATTTGTGAAGGAGTCCTTGAGCTACAGAGTTCTAGAACCAGGCAGGATAAACATTCTGTTGCACCCCAGAGGCTCCTTAAAGTTTCTCAGCTCTCAAATCAGATCACCTGCTCCCCCTGGGTTTCTCTTTCAATACTTTGCTAGAGTTGAAGTCTAGAAGGGGGTTGGCATTCTTGTTAGAGAGGTATTTTGGAGGCTTCCCTTGTGGCACAGTGGTTAAGAATCCTCCTGCCAATGCAGGGGACACAGGTTCAAGCCCTGGTCCAGGAAGATCCCACATGCCGCGTAGCAACTAAGCCCGTGCACCACAACTAGTGAGCCTGCGCTCTAGAACCCGCAAGCCACGACTACTGAGCCCTCATGCTGCAACTGCTGAAGCCTGCGTGCCTAGAGCCCGTGCTCTGCAACAAGAGAAGCCACCGCAATGAGAAGCCCATGTACCACAACGAAGAGTAGCCCCGGCTCACCGCAACTAGAGAAAGCCTGTGTGCAGTAACGAAGACCCAACACAGCCAAAACATAAAAATAAATAAAATAAATAAATTTTTTTAAAAAATAGGGATTTGGGGATTAACATAGTAAGTGACATTATTAAGTGAACTTCATTTATGATGGCTTTCCCTAAGCACCTTTAATAATATATTCATTCAGCACCTATGAGGTGCTGAGGATTCTAGAAAGAAAAAAAAAAGTTCCCTGTCTGATGGAAGAAACGTGTGAACACCAAGAATCAGAGCCCACTCAGCTACATGCTATTGGATATATACCATACAAAGTGCTATGAGGGGAGCTTAAAAGGCTCACTATACCTAGGGAGTGGGAAGGAGGCATGAAGGTGAGTTTTGGGCAGTTTAATATAGTAACTGAGGAAAATGAGGATGCATGAGACAGGGTAAAAGCAAGGAGACATGAAAGAGCCAGTCATGTGTTTGAGGAGCTGTGCATGGTTGATGTGCATGAGGTGGGAAGTGGTCAGAGGTAGCCTCAACAGCAGTGCATTGAGCTCAGGGTGTCTCCTGGTGATGTTAAGGAAGGAAGTGACATGGTCAGATTTTTGTGTTAGAAAGATAACTCCAGAGGCCCTAGGGAAGATGGATGGGCAATAGGAATTAAGGTTTCCAAATGGTAATTTGGCCCAAGACAACAGTGATTGGGTTCATCCCAGAGGTTTGGGCACTTGAGGCAACTTTTGATGACTTTTGCTGTTTTTAGAGCACTTAACAACCTATAAGAAGCACTTAAAACAACTTTGCCTTTGAGTGTTGATAAATATTTCTACCAAAAAGTGTGAAGACAACAAAAAAAATGGGCCTTAGGAAGTGAGGCTAGAGGAGTATGGCTTTTACTTCACCGATTTTTTTTTTTTTTTTTTTTTTTTTTTTTTTTGGCTGCGCTGGGTCTTCACTGCTATGCGCGGGCTTTCTCTAGTTGCAACAAGCAGCCATTGCGGTGTGCAGGCTTCTCATTGCGGTGGCTTCTCTTGTTGCAGAGCTTGGGCTCTAGGTGCACGGGCTTCAGTAGTTGCAGCACACGGGCTCAGTAGTTGCGGCACGTAGGCCCTAGAGCATGCGGGCTTCAGTAGTTGCGGTGCATGGGCTCAGTAGTTGCAGTGTGTGGGCTCTAGGGCATGTGAGCTTTAGTAGTTGTCGTGCATGGGCTTAGTTGCTCCGTGGCATGTGGGATCTTTCTGGACCAGGGATGGAACCCGTGTCCCCTGCATTGGCAGGTGGATTCTTTTTTTTTTTCTTCTTCTTTTTTTTTTGCGGTACGCAGGCCTCTCACTGTTGTGGCCTCTCCCGTTGCGGAGCACAGGCTCTGGACGCACAGGCTCAGTGCCATGGCTCACGGGCCTAGCTGCTCCACAGCATGTGGGATCTTCCTGGACCCGGGCACGAACCCGTGTCCCCTGCACCGGCAGGCGGACTCTCAACCACTGCGCCACCAGGGAAACCCCGGCAGGCGGATTCTTAACCACTGCGCCACCAGGGAAGTCCCTTCACTGATTATTTTTGCAGTTGACCAAGGTGTGTCTTAAGTCCTTGAGTGATTCACCTGTCTACATGTGAGCCCTTAAAATAGCATGACCCTTTGTTTTCTTGGAGAGGGGATATTAGCAAATAGACAACTGTTGTCCCAGAACACCATTTTAGTATTTTTTAAATGGTGTCCTCTGGTCTGAGTCTAGGGAGTGAACTTCTGCTAGAATGGGTGGTTGGGGAGTGGGGCATGGAGGTGGGAGTGGCAGGGAATGGACCACTGTTCCTGCCTTGCCTGCATCATGCAAGGCCACATCTCCAGAGGGCCCAGATCAGGACAGGGCTAAGCACAATGATATGATGAGTCTGTCTGGTTTGGGAGGAGCCCTAGGAGGGTGGTTGGATTCTGAGCCTGTCTCCAAGTCTGAGATTTGATACAGGGAGCTGTAAATTCTCTCCTACTTTATTAATAGGTCTGAGTCTCCTTCCCTCACACAGGCCTGGGAACATCTTTACTATCTGTATTTTCTTTAACTGTATTAAAAACATGGCTGTAGTTCAGATGTCAAGAGGTAAAATCTGACTTTTATGATAGAGGACTCTTCTGGCCTGAAAGCTTGGGAGAGTTAAAATGTTTTTCCAACCAACCAACCAACCAACAAACTCATAGAAAAAGAGGTCAGATTTATGGTCACCAGAGGCAGGGGGTAGCAGTAGAGGGAATTGGATAAAAGCAGTCAGAAGATACAAACCTCCAGTTATAAGATAAATAAGTACTAGGGATGTAATGTACAACATGATAAACATAATTAACACTACTGTATGTTAAATATGAAAGTTGTTAAGAGTAAATACTAAGAGTTATCATCACAAGAGAAAAAATTTTTCTATTTAATTTTGTATCTGTATCAGATCATGGATGTTCACTAAACTTATTTTGATAATCATTTCATGATGTATGTAAGTCAGATCATTATACTATATACATTAAACTTTCTGTTTCTGTGAATTTCACTGCTCTGGGTACCTCATATAAATGGAATCATACAGTGTTTGTCTTTTTGTGACTGGCTTATTCACTTAGTATAATGTCTTCAAGGTTCATCCTTATATTGTAGCATATGTTTTCTTCCTTTTTAAGACTAAAAATATTTCATTGTATATGTATACCACATTTTGCTTATCCATTCATCTGTCAAAGGACATTTGGTTGCTTCTACATTTTAGCTATTGTGACTAAACCCATGTTTAGTTATGAACATGGGTATTCTTTTGGGCATATACCCAGAAGTAGAATTGCTGGATCATATGATAATTCTATTTTTAATTTTTGGTGAAACCGCCATACTGTTTTCCACAGCAGCTACACCATTTTACATTTTCACCAACAGTGCACAGGGTTCCAATTTCTCCACATCCCGGCCAACACCTGTTATTTTCTGGGACTTTTTTTTTTCCTGATAGGTATGAGATTGCTCCTCATTTTATAGTGGCTTTTTTTTTTTTTTTTTGGCAGTACACGGGCCTCTCACTGCTGTGGCCTCTTCCATCGCGGAGCACAGGCTCCGGATGCGCAGGCTCAGCGGCCATGGCTGACGGGCCCAGCCGCTCAGCGGCACGTGGGATCCTCCCGGACCAGGGCACGAACCCGTGTCCCCTGCAGCGGCAGGCGGACTCAACCACTGCACCACCAGGGAAGCCCTGGCTTTTTTTTTTAATCGATGCAGAGTCCTCTTGCATAAATTGCAGTATATTTTTAAAGATTTATTCTATTTCTTATACTGCCTCTGCTGTCGTTGGTATTTGTGAAGGTCTCCTGTAGGGCTCTGGTTGAGCTTTGCTCTGGAGCACTGAGTTGATTGGAATGTGCTCACAGTAGGTGTCCCTTCAGGAGGACAAACAGGAACATATCCTAAACTAGGGGTTCAGTCATTGTTTAGGAAGTTGGACACACTTATCCTCTAGGCGGAACTGCCTTTCTTTTCCCCTTCTTCATGTCTTGTGGCCTAGAATTACCTCAGGTACCACTCTTGTTCTTCCTCTGTCTTTGGGGCCCACCCAGGAAACCCTCTGTGGACCTAGTGTGTCTGGCAGTCATGTGCATCGTCTCTGGATGCCAGTTTTAACCAAAGCAAAACAAGCATCTATAAGGCTATCAGGAATACTTAAACAGTAACTGAATATTAGATTATATCAAGGAATTAGTGTTGCTTTTTTTTTGACAGCGTTGGGTCTTTGTTCCTGCACAAGGGGCTTTCTCTAGTTGCCGGTAGCAGGGGCTACAGTGTTGCTTTTTAAATAGGGTAAAGGTATTGTGATTATGCTAAGAACCCTTATCTCTTAGTGCCACATACTGAAGTAAATACAGTTGAAATGATATGTCTCAGATTTGCCTTAATATAATCCAGTGGTTCTCAGCTCAGGGTGATTTTCCCCCCAAGAAGACATTTGGCAACGTCTGAAGGTGATTTTGGTCATCACAATTAAGGGTTTGCTACTGGCATCTGGTAGCTAGAGACCAGAGATGATGTTAAACATCCTACAGTGCACACGAGAGCCCCCCACAGCAGAGAATTATCTATCCCAAAATGTTATTAGTGTGCGGCTGAGAAACCCAACCCTGGTATAGATGAAAAAACTGGCATCTGGTAATATTGTCAAAGTGAAATGGTCAGTGCATAGGGATTTACTGTAGTGTTCTTTTACTCCTGTGTAAGTTTGAAAGTTTTCCATAATAACAAGTTAAAAAATGTATATGCAGCTTATATTTTATATATATATATATATATATTTTTTTTTAGTAAAGAAGCCATCAGCACACCCCCACTCTGTATAGAGCACTGTTTTTCAAACTGAGCCCAGATGAGACACCACAGCTTGTTGCTCAGCCTGTGGGTGTACGGACTGCATTGGCAAGCCTTTGGTTAAATACCCTACTACCCCAAGACCTACTTTCATCCCCGTCCTGGTCTGACGCTGAACTTGAGGTGTTTCTAGGCTCAGACTGATGGAACTAGTACTTACCTTTTAACTGGAGGCTCTTCAGCTGTGATTGATCTCTTCAGCAGTCCAATCCCATCTGCTTTGTTGTCCACAAATCCCTCAAAGTTTCTGGTTTGCTGATGCCACTCTTTGCTGCCTTCCAGATGTGCTTTTTTTTTTAAGATTTTTTCTTTTTTAATAAATTTATTTATTTTTGGCTGCTTTGGGTCTTCATTGCTGCATGAGGGCTTTCTCTAGCTGCAGCGAGCAGGGGCTACTCTTCATTGTGGTGCGGTGGCTTCTCTTATTGTGGAGCATGGGCTCTAGGTGCACGGGCTTCAATAGCTGTGGCACATGGGCTCAGTAGTTGTGGCTCGTGGGATCTAGAGCGCAGACTCACTAGTTGTGGTGCACAGGCTTAGTTGCTCCACGGCATGTGGGATCTTCTCGAACCCATGTCCCCTACATTGGCAGGCAGATTCTTAACCACTGTGCCACCAGGGAAGCCCCAGATGCAATTTTTATTTCATTCATATTTTTATGTTTCTTCTATCGTTTCAGTGTCCTTTTGGGAAGAGAAAGAAATAAAATTATGGATTCAGCCCACTGTCTTGAGCCAGATGTCTCTAATTACCTTCTTTTAATACCTGGTATACAGCCCTCTCTGAGTGGCATTGAACAAAGACATATTTAGTGATAAATCATTAATTCTTTTATTCATTCGCTCAGTGTAGTCCATCCAGTATTTGCTTAGTGCCCACTATGTGTGAAATTCTGTGCTAGGTGTTAGGTATATGGTGAGAAGCAAAGCAGGTATATAATCCTTGCCTTTGTGGAATTTATGGTGTAAAGGAAGGACAGTCATAATCAGCTATACTCAAATAAATATATAATTACAAAGTATGAGGGTATTATCAAGAGAAATAACAGAGTGCTCTGTGAGACTAATAAAAAACAATAGCTAACACTGACTGTGTACATAATGTGTGCAAGTTACTGTGCCAAGAACTTTACATGGATGATCTCATTTAATCTTTAGAATAACTGATTTTACAGGTAAGGAAACTAAGGCTTACCTAATTTAATGTTAAGTCAGAAAAGACCTCTCTGGTAAAAGTAACACTTGAAATGAGAACTGGATGACTAGGAGTTAGCCAGGCAAAGAACAGAGGGAGGCTATATACAGCAGAAGGAATAACATGTTCAAAGGCCCAAGGAAAGAGTGAACCCAGGATGGAAGGATGCCAGTGGCTGAAGTTCAGTGAGCAAGGAAAGAGTGGGAGGAGATAGAGAAAGCAGGGGCTAAATGAGGGAGGCTGTTATTGGCCAGGGTAAGGATATTAGATTTCATTCTAAAGGCTTGGGAAACCATTGAAAGGTTTTTACATAAGAGGGGAACATGATCTGATTTGCTTTCTTCGAGATCACTCTCCCTGCTTTCTGGAAAATGGACTGGCAGGGGATAGCAGCTTACCATGATTCAGTTGAGAGAGGACAGAGATTTAGACTAGAGTGATGGCAACAGAGTAGAGAAAAGGCAGACAAATTTGAGGTGTTGGTTTTAGTGTTAAAACATTACTTGCAGCTGGGTTGGACATAGAAGCTAAGCATGGAGAAGAAACTAAGGGGATTTCCACATTTCTCGCTTGAACAACAGGGTGGATGGGTGGCAGTACTAGCTACTGAATCAGCAGTGAGGGAAATTTTTTTAGACCCAGGAAGTTTGCATTGCCTGTGAAATTTAAAGTAGGGGTGACACTCTAGTTTCAGAAGAGTTCGAAGAGAGGTCTGACCAAGCAATGCAGATGTGGGAATCGCTAGCATATCACTTGAGCTTCCAGCCTGATCTGATCAACTAGATAGCCTAGAGGAGAGCGCCAAGAACAGCCCTGAGGAAGTCAGACATGTAGAGGTCTGTGTTAGCAGGGCAACAACTGACAAGGGAAAATAATTTGAAGCAGACAAGACATAGAATCAGAAGGGTGCTTTGTTGTAGAAACCAAGAGAGAAAAGTTCTTCAAAGAGGAGGGAGGGACTTCCCTGGTGGTACAGTGGTTAAGAATCTGCCTGCCAGTGCAAGGGACGTGGGTTCGAGACCTGGTCCAGGAAGATCCCACATGCCATGGAACAGCTAAGCCTGTCTGCCACAACTAGTGAGCCTGCGCTCTAGAGCCCGTGAGCCACAACTACTGAGCCTGCCTGCTACAGCTACTGAAGCCCATGCACCTAGAGCCCGTGCTTTACGACAAGAGAAGCCACGGCAATGAGAAGCCCACGCACTGCAACGAACAGTAACCCCTGCTCGCCACAGCTAGAGAAGGCCTGCGCGCAGCGACGAAGACCCAATGCAGCCACAAATAAATAAATTAATTAATTTTTAAAAAAAGAGAGGAGGGTGTAGTCAGCCAGTTTGAATGCTTATTTTAGTATGAGATCCACATACCAGGGTATGTTTGAAAATTGCCATCAACAAAGAAGCATTGTACAATATCTCCCATCTCTTTAAAAACTTTCCACCCCACTTCTCCCTCCAGCTGCTGCTTTTCTCTGAATCTCTTTATGATAAAAGTCCTCACCTCAAATAAGGAGTCGGTATCTCACTGTCTCTTCTTTCCATCTTTATTTCACTCCATTTGGTCTTTCTCAACAACTGCTTAACTGAAACCACTCTTGAAAAGGGCACCAATAACTGCCCTCTTGTCAAATCCAGTTTCACATCTCTGTTTTCATCCTACTGAATCTGTTGATTGAGTATTTGATTGAGTTGACTACTCCCCCCTTCTTGAAAAACTCTGTTCTTTGCATGACACCACATTCTGCTGGATTACCTCCTACCTCATGACTGCTGCTTATGAGTCCGTTTAACTAGCTGATCATTTTGTTTTTGTTTTTTTGTTTTTGCGGTACGTGGGCCTCTCACTGCTGTGGCCTCTCCCGTTGCAGAGCACAGGCTCCGGACGCACAGGCTCAGCAGCCATGGCTCACGGGCCTAGCCGCTCCATGGCATGTGGGATCTTCCCGGACCCGGGCACGAACCCGTGTCCCCTGCATCTGCAGGCGGACTGTCAACCACTGCGCCACCAGGGAAGCCCTAACTAGCTGATCTTTTAAAAGAATGTAAACATTTATATCTCTCTCCTGTTCAAACCCTTCCAATCACATAATGTTTCTCATCACATTCAGAACTAAATCCACACTCATTACCATAGCCTGCAAAGCCCTAAGTCTTCTGGCTTCTGCCCACATCTCCAGCCACATCTTGGTCTTTGTGCTATTTCTTGAACCCACCAAACTCCTGAGGGCTCTTATGCTTGCTGTTCCCTGTGCCTAGAAAGCTCTTTGCACAGATCTTTTTGTGGTTTACTTATTCACATTATTTAGACCACTCTAAGTAATGGCTCAGTATAACCACTTCAGACCTTCCCAAACTACTCTTTAGCCAACCACTTTACTCTAGCCAACCACTTCCCCCTCCCCAAAACCCATCACTCTCTATCCCTTTACCCTTCTTTTCTTCATATATCTTGCCCCTGTCTGAAATTGTTTATGAACAGTTTTCTCCCACTTCCCCCAGAATGTCAGCTCTCTGTCCCTTGTCTGTTTAATCAGTTCTCTATTCCCAGTGTCTGGAACAGTGCCTGGCATACAGTTGCTGGTCCATAAATTTTTTTGTAAATTTATTTATTTTTGGCTGCATTGGGTCTCCATTGCTGCGCATGGGCTTTCTCTAGTTGCGGGGGCTGCTCTTGTTGTGGAGCACAGGCTCTAGGCACGCGGGCTTCAGTAGTTGTGGTGCGTGAGCTCAATAGTTGTGGCTCGCGGGCTCTAGAGCACAGGCTCAGTAGTTGTGGCACACGGGCCTAGTCGCTCCGAGGCATGTGGGATCTTCCCGGACCAGAGATCGAACCCATGTCCCCTACACCAGCAGGCGGATTCTCAACCTCTGTGCCACCAGAGAAGTCCCCATAAATATTTTTTGAATGAATGCTGCTAAGAAGTTGAATCAGATGAGGATGGGAATGTTTCCATTGGATTTGGCAATATGCCATTTGTTGGTGTCCTTGATGAGCAATGTAAACGGCTCACTGAGGATAGAGTCAGAGCAAAATAGATTAAGGAGTACCCAGAGGTAAGGGGTTGGAGAAAACAACTGTTAAATAAGACAACCGTTGTGAGAAGTTAACTGTGAAGAGAGACGTGGGGCTGGCTGTTTGTGGTTGGAGGAGGGTAAATGAGGTCAGGAAGGCAGGTCTTTGAGGTGACAGTAATAGATGTAATACAGAACGTATGTGACAGGATTGACCTTTACATGGGGGGATCTGCTAAAGAGGATGAAAAGTGGTGCTGCTAGGAAAGATGCAAAATGGAGAAGACAGTTAAAAATTCTGACTGGTTGTATAGTTCGTGGTGGGGGCATGAGACTGCAGGAAGAGGATGAGGTGGCACCTGGTCAGCTGCCATGAGGTTCAGTGTGGGGTGGAAAGGAAGCCAGGCCCTATGGAATGGAGGGCAGAGTTGCTTTATCTCCAAGCCAGATGTTGCTGTAGTTGGGGTCCTGGTAAAAGGTAGCTGTGGAAAGAGGTAGAAAAGAGTACCCAGCATTTTTTGACACAGTGCTTAAGGATCTAATAATGTGTCCTTGCTTTAATCAGGAACAGTATTCTCTGTGCCAGGAAACCATTTGGATTTATGATAGGAAAATTGTCATTTTTCCTTTCTCTCCCATCTTCCTCTAGATGGAGCGCACTGAGCCTGGGAGAAAGTACATTGTTGGCCCTGCACACCCAGCTTGCCATTAGGATTGATGAATACTCTATGAAATATTTGAGTATTTCTTATGTGCTGAGCACTGTTTTTGTTTTAGGCTTTATAGCAATGAAAGAAACAGTCTCTACCTTCAAAGAGCTTTCATTGTAATGCAGGGAGACACAAAATAAACATATGTATGATAAGTCAGAGATGGGGTGGACATGTCACCCTGGGCTCTTACCCTACTGTACCCTCCTCTTCACCCAATAGCCCTGGGCTGGCAGTGGAAGGTGTTCTCTTTTCTCCCTCCCTCCCTCCCTCCCTCCCTCTCTCTCTCTCTCTCTCTCTCTCTCTCTCTCTCTCTCCCTCTCTCCCTCTCTCCCTCTCCCTCCCTCCCTCCCTCCCCCACCCCCCTCCTTCTCTCCCTCTCTCCCTCCCCATGCCCAGCCATCTACATAAGCATTTGGAGGAGCCCTTCTTCCTCATCTGGGTGTTTCCCTGAGCAGCCGAGTTGAGCCTTCCATTACATACAATGATAATAACGTGTTTTGTTCTCTTGATTTCAGATGAGACGCCAATTATTGCAGTGATGGTGGCCCTGTCCTCTCTGCTAGTGATCGTGTTTATTATCATAGTTTTGTACATGTTGAGGTGAGCGTGCTAATGCTTCTGCATTCTCTTGGACTCTCTTTCAATACCCCAGGGTCTCAGTAAGCCCACACAGTCCAGAAGACAGTAGGATAAAGACAGTGAATGGGATAGAGGGGAATGACTCATGGTAGTACTCCTAAGATTAAAATTCTGCTTAGAAATGTTTTAAAGTTTTACATAGTCTTCCTTAACACCTAGCCCCTCCCCTTTGCTTCCATCTGTCCCAAGTCCAGTCCCTCAACTCCAGTTCACCCTAAAACCCAGGACAGTGGTTTAGAGGTTGAGGGAAGAAGCCACAGTCTCTTGTTACTAATAGGTGTTTTAAGATCCTCAGATCTAGCCCTATTGAAACAACCCCTGAAAGCACCACAGTGAAGATTATGTGCTCAGTAAAGGTCTACTTTATTTCTAGCTGGGGCTTTGTCCCCATACCCTTCTAGGGTCCCTGACTCTTGCATGCTGAACTGAACCATGTGAGCTACAGAGTTTCTCTTTCTGACTTTCTTCCAGGGTCTTTTAGGTATTACTCCTCAAACAGGTACCAAAGCCAGGAAGGGAAACCCAAGGGAGGGAAGGAGGAGGTGCATTTGTTCTCTTCCTGCTAAAGTCACCACCCTGACTAATTGGGTTTAACTCTACCTTATTTTTGGCTTAAGCCACTCTGGGCTCCCTCTGTTCTTCTGCAGGGATAAAGAGAGGGAAACCTTGTACACCCCTACAGTTTGTTGTGTGTCTCCACCTTTCTGCAGGAGACTTGTGGCCAGACCTCTGCCAATCCAGTCTGAAGCTCTGAGCTTCTCCCTGGTTACCAGGGAAGTACCAGGATTTTTGTTTGACACTCTTATCTCCCCCCACTGTATTCTACCCACACATTCTACCTCCACCTGGTGTGGCTATGATCTGCAGCGAATCCTGGAACTGGAGCTGCACAGAGGAGCCATTCAAGCCAGAACATACTGTGGGGTTTTCTGGGTTGGATTCTAGTGTGCTGAGGGTGAGCAAGAGCACAGTGAGGTGCTCAGTCACCACTGGAGCTGCTTCAGTGTGTGCAGAACCTGTCTCTAAAAGAGCCTGTTCTTTGGTAAAGGATATTTTAAAATGCTGAATCAGTAAGTGGAGCTACAAAGCCAATGATTGGTCTCTCCTGACTCTGTGCTTAGTGTTTCACTATGAACATTTTCTCATTAGGTTTAAGAAATACAAGCAAGCTGGGAGCCATTCCAATTCTTTCCGCTTATCCAATGGCCGCACTGAGGATGTGGGTAAGACACCCCTAAATGACATGGGGAACCTTCATGGAGAAGAAAAATCAAGAAAATAGGAGTTTCCCCATCCTAAAAGGAAAGGGAAAAAAAGACTTGAAAGCAGCCCTAGTTTTTGGATGCCTGGTCCATGAGATAGAACCCCTAATTTAGTCTCCAGAGAAGGGCTGTGTCCCCAGGGCACCTGACCAACCTTCCCCCTTATGCACTGCAGAACCCCAGAGCGTACCACTTCTGGCCAGGTCCCCAAGCACCAACAGGAAGTATCCGCCCCTGCCCGTGGACAAGCTGGAAGAGGAGATTAACCGGAGAATGGCTGATGACAATAAGCTCTTCAGAGAGGAATTCAACGTGAGTTCTTTGCTGAGGCTGGTGTGTCAGCAGGGAGGAAGGCAGACCTAAGGTCAAACCTTTTGAATCATGGGGTAGAAAACAGGCTTCTAATGGGTTAAGAGGTGAGAAATTTTTTACCAGGTTCATCTGACTCCTTTCCTATGTGACCATGGACAGGAAATGCAAAAAGATTTGCCATACCTCCCTCTTCTACCCATCTATCCATTCATTCATCATTGCATCTGTTACTTTTGTTTAATAAATACTTATCAAGCATCTGATATGTGCAAGGTGCCAGGGATTTGCTCGGGAGCAAATCTAGTCCCTACACTCAGGGAACTTGCTGTATAAGTTCAAACAGCAATATAGAACGTGAAGAACTGGTGCAGAGGCATAGGAACCTATATTAAGAGGTGGCCTTTTATTAATTAATTTATTTATTTTATTTTTTGTGTGTGGTACATGGGCCTCTCACTGTTGTGGCCTCTCCCGTTGCGGAGCACAGGCTCCGGACACGCAGGCTCAGCGGCCATGGCTCACGGGCCCAGCCGCTCCGCGGCATGTGGGATCCGCCTGGTCCGGGGCACGAACCCATGTCCCCTGCATCGGCAGGTGAACTCTCAACCACTGCGCCACCAGGGAAGCCCAAGAGGTGGCCTTTTAGAGTCTAGAGCCAGGGGTCACGGGGTATCTTAAGTAGACAGTAGGAATAGGTCATTGTGGAAAATGAGGACCATGGCAGACTGCAGAGCGCAGGCCTAATCTTGGGTAGTATTTACATTTGTATGTTTTATAACTCTCTCAAGGAAGCAGAGCATGTTTGCAAATCTACCAGTTGATGATTCCAGTCCACCAGTTCAGAACTTCCTTTAAAAATGATATTTTAATTGAGACCTAATCATAGGCAAGGGCATTGGGGAAAGGGGGATGGGGAACATTCCAGGCACTGGGAATATCAGGAGCAATCTGTCAGTAGTGAGGGTGGGTGAGGGAAGGGCACATTCAAAAAATAATGAGGGGGCTTCCCTGGTGGTGCAGTGGTTGAGAGTCCACCTGCCGATGCAGGGGACACGGGCTCGTGCCCCGGTCTGGGAGGATCCCGCATGCCACGGAGTGGCTGGGCCTGTGAGCTGTGGCTGCTGGGCCTGCACGTCCGGAGCCTGTGCTCCGCAACGGGAGAGGCCACAGCAGTGAGAGGGCCACAGCAGTGAGAGGCCCACATACCGCAAAAAAAAAAATAATAATAAAATAAAATAAATAATGAAGGACCGTGAGTGGCTGAAGGGCAGAGACTTAAGGGAGTAGTAAGAGATGAAAATGTAGAAGACTGGGCCAGACTGTAGATCTTGTAGAATGTCATGAGAGAAGTGGGAAGCCACAGACCAACCAGATTTGTAATTTGGAAAAAATGACTCAGACTACTAGTTAGAGAATAGCCCATGGGGAGACCAGGATAGAAGCAGGAAATACAGTTAGGGGCTGCAGCAGTAGAGACCAGAGTCGCTGATAGATTGATGTAAAGTGGTAATGATTAGGGAGAGGGGAATGGATTTGAGGACACAGGAACAGTTCCAGAGTTGGCTAATTCATCAACTTGGGCATTGTTAAACTCTGTCTCCTTCATATCTTTCCACTCAGCCACGTGTCAGTCCTGTCTCTTAGGCTGGCTTTCCCCATGTTGCCAAAATGGCTGCCCAGGGAATTCCCTGGCGATCCAGTGGTTAGGACTTCGCGCTTTCACTGCCGAGGACCCGAGTTCAATCCCTGGTCGGGGTACTAAGATCCCATAAGCCATGCAGCGTGACCCCCCCCCAAAAATAATGGCTGCCCCAGTTCTAGGCACCACATGGGGGTAAACAAGGTCCAGTGGGAAGAGAATGACTGTTTCTTCCTGTATGTCTCCTTTTATTAGTGAGGAAAACTTTCCCAAAAGCTTCTGGAGACTTCCCTGGTCACATATTCCTTCTTAAACTAGTCATAAGCAAGGGAGAAATAGACTTACTGCAACTGGTTGAGACCAATCCAGATTATTGTAGTGTCATGTAGAGGATAGGCGGATAACCCACAGAATGGGAGCTCTAGTAACAAGGAGGAATGTTTATTGGGTGGGTGGGTTACCACTCATATCTGCTCCACCTCTGAAGGGCTTGGGGGAATGGAGAGTGATGTGGTCAGATTTGCACTCTAAGAAAATCACTAGCTACAATGTGGAGAATAGATGGGAGGGGAGCAAGAGGTGAAGCAGAAGACCATTTACCAGGCAAAAGTTAAGGTAATAACTTGGACACTTCTTTCTGGCTGTTAGAAAAAAACACTATTTAATGCTCATTATTGATTATGAACATTCACCTCATCCCACAGGATAGCACCTCAGCCTCAACACTATAGCTAGGTCTCCAGTAGGCACTCTGCTGTTTTTTAAATGTGATGCAAGCTACTTCTGGGTGATGGGTATGTGACCTGGTGGCTGTACTGTTTTCTGTGAAATGAGTTCTTTGTTTAGAGATGATTCCCTGAGATCCCATGATAAGGCATTCCAGTGAATACCTGGATAGAGGTGGTGTTCCTAAGAGGCATGGTAGGCAAATTCAGATAGGTATTGTAACAGTCAACTGCCGTGCTATCATGGCCACTCTGTTCATGGGCTCATTGGGCCAGCACTGGGGTGGTGAGGGAAAGGGCCGACCAACATCTCCTGGGTTCTTGCAGTGAGTGCCATCCAGTGAGCATACACATGGAGCATAAATATTTCCTGTCTTTTTTGTCCCAGTTATCTACTACCCAGGGATCAGCTTAGATCCTGACATCCAGTGAAGTGGATAGTGTGATACCTTGCTTGAAGTTCTGTTCACCAGACGGGTTTCTCTTTTATACTCATTCAGAGCCATACCTTAAGTAGATTATCCCATAGCAATCTGCTTCCAGAATAGGCTAGCATGTCTCACAGAGCCATTTGTACACTAAGCTGGACTTTTTTCTCCTTTAGTCAACTGTTAATATCATCAGGAAGTCAGAGGAATCTATTGAAGGAGTGGTTGTGTGGCATGCGTTCTGTACACATCAGTTTCAGCTGAATTCTGGACATGTCCCAATTTATAGCTTATTGAATCACATAATACTTAGTTTATGATGGGCAGTTGACGTCATATGGATATCTAGTGTCCCATGGTCAGGCTTACAGTCTCTACCAGACCCCAGTGCTAAGCTAGGAACATAATCTTGCTGACAGGATCATGGTCTTGTCCCCAAATCCTAAGGTTTTTCATTATGATTCTCCTACTCAGCCTGAACCACAGACACTTAGGGCCCCATAGAATCTACCAGAGCTAATTTCTCTATGGCCTGGATCAGCTAGAGAGCCTTCTCTTTTCAGATCACTCAATAAATGAGTCAGAATAGGACACCAGCATGTGGTATATGCATGCTGTCTCCAAAATCCATAATGACCCAGCAAGCATCACTCCTCCTCCTTGAAGTGGGCGGGGCGGGGGAGGGCGTGGGGGCAAGGAGTGGCAACTTACCCTTTATGTTGGAGGGGATATCCTGACGTGCTGCTGGCTTTTGACTTTCAGAATACTTGGCCAAGGTGGCAGGCCACTATATAGTTGTCAGGGTAATGTCCTGTGAAACAGTGAGACAGAATCCCAATGAACCAATTCACAGCAGAGAGAGGTCAAGATGATTTATCACTGAAGCTGCTCCTGCCATGAGAAAGGGAAACTGCTTCATGTATTCTTTGTGCATCATAAAGGGAAAAATAAGCGTACTTGCCTCATTAATAGCGAAATTCCAGGTACCACGGGTTATATTAATCTGTAGGAAATATAACATCTGGAAAAGCAACTGCAGATCTGCAGCTCCACATGGTTCATGTATGACATTATACTGACATTCTTAAAAACTGTCAGCTTATCTGTTTGGTAGCTTGCATGGAGAGTAATAGGAAGCATCAGAATAGCTAATATTAGTAGTTATTGAGCACTCGCTTCACGCCATCACTAAACTCACACATCTAAATGGATTATTTCATCATTATCCCACAACTTTTAAGTCTCCTGTAGCACTTAGGAGCTCTGTGATGACTCATCTAGGGACCTAGCCTTTTGGTAAAGGGAGATGACTGCTCCAGCAGCTTGCATTTGCTCTAGCTACTGGAATGGCACCTATCCAAAGGGTTAGGGGACCAATGTGGTTATTCCTGTTCCTTGCTGTAGAATTCCATTCCAACCATACATTGGGAAAATAGGTAGCTCCTAACGTGAGACCACTTCAAGCCAAAAATCCTTCCATCTCCTGGCCTACAAAGGCTCCATTCAAACTAGCATGAAATTATAGCATTCTGGGTTCCCAGGAATTAGTTAGCTGAAGGCCAGAACCCAGTAGACCCCAAAAGATGTATTTGCCTTTACCCAGTGGTTACCATGGTAAATGCCTGCAGATTCTTAAGAGAAGATGAGGAGGAAGGTTCATGGTATAGGAGTGTCGATGTGCTACGGCAGGGTTCTTTCTTACATGTGCCCATCATTGAAGGGTTCTAGGTCTGTGAACTGACTCAAGCCTGGGAGTTGGATGAGAAGGAACCCTTCTCTAGCATGAGAGTCTAGTCAGGCCCCCTCAACTGACCTGAGCTGGCTGCCTCCCATTTCCATTATTGGGAGCTTCACAACAAATGATCCACCTCAGAGAAGTCTGAGCCCTGGTGAACTGTGGCCTCTGAGGTCTTTTTCATCCCACTAAGATCAAGAATCCCTTTTTGAAGTCAGTTCCTTCTTCTAAAAGATGAAGGTGCTTTCCTCACCCATGTACACCCTCTAGTGAGGCATGCATTGTAGATCCCATCAAGGACATGGTGAAGGTGTCAGTGAGAAGGTTGAGGCTGTTGGATCCCCTGTAACACTGATTTCCTCTACTTTGTGCCAAGGGCTTTCTGGCTTTTCTTTGTTACGTAGCTGAACCCAGCATTCAGTCCAGGTTCCTACTGGCCACCCCACCCTACCCCACCATTAGAACCGTGGCCAGTTTCCTGAGCGGTTACACTAACTGCAGAAGTTCAGTTAACCGTACCATAACTAGAAATCTAGCCCTATTCAAAAATTAGAATTAGACCCCTCCTTGGTCTAACATCCTCAAAATGTGTATCAACAACTATTCCTATGGTTTTTGGTGATCCAACTCAGTGAATTCCTGCAGTTTCTTCTGGGTGTTCTTTGCTTTTCTACCTTCTTTATGTATTTTACCCTCCAGATCGTGTTATACTTGCATCCTGATAATCCATGAGCAGTGAGAGCTGGGTTGTGGGGCAGTTTTCATCCTGAAAGCAGGATGCAGTAGAGAGCACAATAGAGATTTGTAGAAGTTGGCTTTCCCCAACTCCTCTGTTTCCTTTCTGCATCATTTCAATTATCTCACTTTAAAGCCGTGTCTTTCACATGACCAGCCAAGGAAAGATGTGAATTCCATTGGCATTAACATTTAACAACCAGCAAAATTCTGAAACCTTAACTTTTGGTTCAGCAAAATACATAGCACAGTCATAGAAGGGCCCTGACTTTTGTGCTGTCTTTGGAGATAAGTATTTGATTTTGGAGCCGGGCTTTTTCTTGTTTTACTATCTAAAATTGTCAGAAATAATCCTATTCCTTGGTTTCAGCATTTCTCATCTCCTTTTAATTGGCACTCCCCCTCCCCCAACTCCTTTACCATCAGCTAGAGCACATCCCAGGTGATTGCAAGCCAATATGAAGTAACTGTTTTACAGTCGTGAGGTATGAGTGGCTTGCTCTTTCCCATAATGCAAATTGGTTGACAGTTCCTTTCCCTTCATCTGAACTCGGTAATCAGGTTCACATCACCCGTATTTCCCCCATCAGTATCTCACCTACAACCCCACTCTCTGTTACTAACTGCTAAGTGAGTTAAGGTCTTTTACTTAAAAACAAGAGAAGTCAACTCAAGCAAAAAAGTGGGGAAGCTGGCAGAATCAAAAGATGAGATAGACTACCAGCCTTTGGACAGAGCAGGTCCTATCCTGGTGGGTCTGGGTCCTCTAGGGAAGCCTCTGCTTCTTCCTGGGTTTCAAAATCCTGGAAAAGAGAATCTAGTTGATACAATATAGGTCAGGTGTGACTGTGCTTGCATTGGTCAGCCCTGGCAGGAAAGAGGAGAGTTAACACATAGGACAAACACACCCATTTGTGTCCACTATCATAGAATAAAATTCTTGTAATCATGGGGTGAGGAAGGCCTTTCTAAGCAAAACACAAGATTCAGAAGCTAGAACAGAATAGGTTGAAAGATAATAAATATATTTAAATGTTAAGCATCTCTGAAAAATAACACCATAAGAAAGTGGCCAACTGGGAGAAACTATTTGCCACAGGTAGACAGAGAATTTTCCATAATATATAGAGCTTCTCCAGACCTGTGAGAAAAAAGTAAACATTGCAGGAGAAAAATTGGCAGTTCAGAGGAGAAAAACAAATGGTCTATAATCATAGGAAAAGAAGCTCAACTATATCTACTAGTCTGGAGATCCAGATTAAAACTAACCATTATTTTGGGCCTGTTAGATTTGAAAATTTTACAAGATTGATATCAAGTATGGGCAGGGGTATGGGGATAAAGAAACTCTTACACACAGGTAGGGGAAGTTTAAATTGATACAGCATTGGAAGGATGATTTGGCAGTGTCAACCAAATTTAAATGCTTATGCTATCTGACCTAACTTTTGGGACTCTATCAGAAAACAAAATATATATTTGTACAAGGATGTTCATTGTAGCATTACTTATAGCAAAGAAAATAAAGTGGAAAATATTTATCTATCAAATAGCAGAATGGCTAAATAATTTCTTGCATTTATTATGAAATTATGTACTGTCATTAAAATAAATGTGTTGACATAGAAAAATATGGGGAAAAACATATTCCAGGGGACTTTACATGGTATAATCCCCCTTTAAAAAAAAATCTATGTATGTCTGCATTTGAGTGTGTTAATGCCTTTTTTTTTTTTTTTTTTTTTAAGTCTGGAGGAATACTGTGAACTGAGCAGTGGTTGCCTACAAGGACGGGTAGAAGACAGGAGAGACATGATAGGGAACTTCCACTTTCTACTGAATTATTTGACTTTCTTTTACAACAAGCATATTTTTAAATAACATTTTTAAAATCAGACATTAAAAACTTTAAGGGGGCTTCCCTGGTGGTCCAGTGGTTAACGCTCCCTGCTTCCACTGCAGGGGGCGCAGGTTTGATCCCTGTTTGGGGACCTGAGGTCCTGCGTGCCTCTCGGTGCAGCCAAAAAGAAGAAGAAAAAAAAACTTCAAAAAGTTTTTTTTATATAGTAAACAAAGCTATTCAAGCTTATTAGCTTTAGCGTAGTATCCATTATGCTTTAATGTATAGATGGCATATAGAATAGAGTTGGTGTACCCAGCTTGAACTGTGCCAAGAGTCTTGTGGTCAGGTCTCTGTGAAAAGGAATATCATTAAATGGGAAGTTGTTTTGGAGGAAAAACTGGACCGTGGGGGTGAACAGCTGAAGAAACAATAAGCATAGGAAATGACAGCTGTTTTCGGATATCTGACAGACTAAATGGGGAGTGTGTAACATTTCTATGATACCCCACTGTGGTTGAAAGTTATGGGTAATGGAACTTTTGTCCTAAAGTTATAACTGGAACATTTTACTGACCAGCATTTGTCTCAGAAGGAAGCATTGAATTTGTTTAAAAGAAACACTTTGAAAAGCTACTTATTGAGGTCCCTAAAACATGTTTAAGGTTTAATAAATAAATAAATAGACTTTAGTTAGCTCCTGAGATGAAGGGGATAGGAGTCAGCTAGGGAAGGAACTAGAGGCTGTGAGGCAGTCACAATCTGTGAATTGTGAAATGTGAAACCCCCCAACCCACGCAGGACCCTGCATCTTTAGTAGAGACAGCTTAATTCTTGGATTTCCGGGTAAAGAAGCATTTATGTGTAATTTGGTGACAGAACTGTGTGGCATCTGAGTGAATCAGAGGCTGAATAGTCTCTACATTGATGAGTTGTCTCCAGATAAATGTATCAGAGCCAAAGGCCTATGGGAATTATCAGTACCTATGTCAAGGGCTTTAGAATTCAACAGTCCAGGGAATTGGGAGTTCAGGATTTCCAAGGGGCAGAGAAGGCACCAGCTGACCTCCTGGGTTTTACACTAGTCAGTACAAGGGGAAAACAAGTTAGGTATCTGGGTGTTAAGTCCTTCTAAATAGAACTGTTCCAAGATCAGGGGAACTGCCTTGGAAAATAGTAGGCTCCCCATCACAGCAGAGTGTTCAGGCACTGGTGACTGTGGCCAAAGTATTTGGAAGGGGATTTAAAGTGAATGAGATTCAGTACTATACTGGAGACATTAGCACAGTAAGACAAGAAAAGAAACGAAAGGTATTACGGATTGGAAAGGAAGAGACAAAAATCAGTTTTTTTCACAGAGGAGATTATTGTCCCAGAGAAATCCACAGACTCATCAGATAAATTATTAGAATTAATGTTATTTTAACAGGGTTGATAGATACAAAAACAGCATAAAAAGTGAATGCATTTCTGTTCATAAGCCACAATCAGAAAATCTAATAATTTTTAAAAGATGCCATTTACAATGGCATCCAAAATGTGAAGTACCTAGGAATAAATTTAATAAAACATTTATAAAATCTTTGGAGAAAATTATAAAAATGTTTGAAGACATTAAAGAAAAAAACCTAAATTAGTGAAAGAAATAAGATCAATGGATTAGAAGGCTCAGTATTGTAAAGTTGTCAATTCTCCCCAAACTGATATATAGATTCAATGCAATTCCAATAAAAATCCCAACAGGTTTTTTGTGGAACTTGACAAGCTGATTCTAAAATTTATATGGAGGAGAAAAGATTCAAGAATAGCCAAGACATTCCTGAAGAAGAAGAACAAGGTGAGGAGACCCGCCTTACCAGTATAAAGAGTCATTATAAAGTTTAGTAATTAAGACAGTTTTGTATTGGCACTGGAATAGATTGACCAGCGGAATAAAATAGAGAACCCAGAAGCAGATTCATATGTAAAGGGAAACCTATTTGTGACAAATGCTGTTGTAGTTTTGCTGGGGTAGAGGATGGTCTTTACAATAAATAGAGCTCAGACAATTGGGTAACCCCATGGGAATAAATGAAATTGAATTCCTGTCTCATACCAAAAATCAGTCCCAGTTGATGTAAACACTGAAATTTAAAGGAAAAAATGTAGAGACAATAATGTAGGAAAATATACTATGATCTCACATAAGAAGGTGTTCTTAAGACTTAAAATGTTTATAAAGGGAAAGATTGATCAACTTGACTACATTAAAATGCAAAACTTCTGTTCATAAATAGATACTATAAAGAAAATGAAAGGGCAGCCCACAAACTTGGTAAAAAATACTTGTAACACTTATAACTGATAATGAGTTTCCAGAACACATAAAGAACTTCTACAAAGTAGTAAGAAGATAAATAATCCAATAGAAAGATGGGGAAACACTCAACTAGGTTCTTCACAGAAGAGGAAACCCTGTTGACCAGTAAACTATGAAATGATGGTGAACCTCATTAATAATCAGAGAAATGTAAATTAAACCTACATATGATACATTTAAAGTCTGACCATAGCAAATGTTGACAAGGATACGGAATAACTGGAATACTTTACATTGCTGGTGGGAGTGTAAATTGGTACAGCTACTTTGAAAAACAATTTGGCCTCGTCTGGTAAGGTTAAAGATAGTCATATCTGAAACTCTTGCACATGTGCATGAGGAAACACATACAGTTAGTGCTCAAAGCAGGATGGTTAACTGTAAACAACCCAAATATTCACCAGTAGTAGAATGGATAAATAAATGTTGGTATGGTCTAAAAATGGAGGACTACAAAGTAGTTAAAATGAATGAACTTTGGCTACATGGAACAACCTGAGTGGAATCTTCAGAACATAATGTTGGGCAAAAAAAGCAAGTCACCATTTATCATTGCATTTTTATCAAAAAATAGACTGAACAATAAAAATATATTTTTTTAAGGATACAGAATATATGGATACAAATAAAGCAAGGGGATAATAAATATAAAATTCCAAGTTTACTTGTGAGAGGAGAAGGAAGAGAACATGGTGAGGAAGGGCCCAAAGAGAACTTATAAGTTAAATTGGGTGGTAGATATACTTTTTAAAAAAATAATTGTAAAAATTGAAAAAAAAATTTTTTTAACTGACATTTTTTAAAAAATGATAGCCTTGCTTCCAGTAAAGGCCTAAGCAAGGGATGAAGTGGTCTTTGATGCCACCTACTGTTTGTGGAGAATTTAACATCTTAGAGCCTTCTGGTTCAACTGCTTCTGCCCAGCTCTCCAGGCTGGGTTGTTCAGAATAGAAGCTAAAAGTAGGATTCCCCTTGTTTTCATCCTTGACCTAGGCCCTTTAATCTGATATTTTGCATCTAGTACAGTGTTCTCTAAAGCAAATCTTTTATTTTCTCTTGTCAAACAGTGACTCCTGTTTCTTCCTAACTTTCCTTTTAGGAGCCTCAGCCTACCTGGAGACCTAATTTTTCTTCATCATGACTGGGGGAGCTAGGGGTGCTGACAGGACTTTGAGATGTGGTCATTGTCATTACCCTGAGGACTGTTTTCAAGAATCTTGTTGTCACTACATCTGTTCTACATCATTTTAGACAAGGGATGTACAGGAAAAGTAATGCCTCAGGATTAGTCTTGAGGGCTTTTAAAAACTTGTGTCTCGTCCTGCCCTGCATCAAGGTGGAAATCTAGCCTATCTAGGTGAAGAGAAGGCAAACTGTGGGTGAACTGGGAAATTCCAATCTTCTGGTCCAGGAAACTCCTTTTTCCCCTTTATGTATTGACAGCAGTGGGTCTAAAGAAATTGGCTTTCTTAGTAAAATAACAGGCAGAACCTCCAGGGTTTTAACTCTGAAAAGAAAATCTCTTGAATAAGTGAAGGTAGATGGACTATGAGACCTTGACTCTGGTTATCTTGGGGTATTTCACTTTAATTTCTCCTACCACTATCTTGCTGGTTCCTAGGAAGTATATTTGCTCCTTCTTAAAACTCTTGTTTCTTTCTGGCAAGATTGGTTCCTTTTAGGCTGGCATTTCCTTTACTTAATCTTTTTATTATTTTTATCCAAGCTAGAAACCTGAGAGTCATCCTTCATTCCTGTCTCTTTCTCTCCCCAACTTTTGTTCATTCCATCTCTAAATCTAGTCATTCTGACTTCATAATATATCTCAAAGGCATCTATTTCCTTGTACCATCATCTTTCCACATTCTGTACTTGCCTTCCTCCCAGCCCATTTTCCATGTAGCAGCCAGAGTGATTCTTTAACAGGTAAAGTGGATTGCAGTTTATAAAAACCTTGAATGGTTTCCTCGTGCACTTAAAGTAAAATTTAAACTTCCTATTCAAGGACCTGTGTAGAAATACGTGATCAGCCTTTTGTCAAAAAACTCATCTCCTCCCACTTGCTCTTGCCATCTCCACCAGCAACATTTTCTACATAACACCCTCACTGACACTTCATTTCCTCACACAAACCAAGCCTTCTCCTGCCTCTGGGTCATCATACATGCTGTTCTTTGCCTGGAATACTCTTTTCCATACTCATCCTTCCTCATAGAGACCTACCCTTAATCTGTATTGGGGTATTCCTTGGGCTTTCTGATACTTTCTCTAATAATCTGTTCTCTCATTGCATTTATCATGGTATGTAATTTTATATTTACTTGTTTTATTTATTTAATATCTGTCTTTCACCCACAAGTTTGCATTGTTCATGAGAGCAAGAACTGTGTATATGATTTGATTCACCACTGTTTGCTCTGTACCTAACTCGGTACCTGATAGGTACACATATGTTTGTTGAAAGAATGAATGAAAAGTAATACATGAACCATAATTTACTTAACTGTTCTCCTACTGCTGAATACTAAGGTTGTTTTCAGTTTGGGGTCATTCTAAATAATGATGAAGTAAATAATTTGAACATAGAGATTTTTATTTATTTAGTCTAGAATCCAGATTTGCTAGGTCAAAGGGTATGAATATTTTTAAAGCTTTAAGACATATTTCCAAATCACTTATCAGGAAGGTTGTCTAGGTTGTAATTTTAAACTATTTCTCTTTTTGCTTTCTTAGTTTTGAATATATAGAACACAGAAGAAAACAATTCAAATAATAAAGTTTAGCTTCCTACTCTTATAAAACGAATTTATTGAATGCTTATTCTATGCCAAACATGAGATTATCTTATTTACTCCTTATGTAGCAGATATTATTGTCCCAATTTTATGGGAAACTTTGGCCGATTTGCTCAAGTTCATACAATCCAGACTATCTCATGTCAAACCATTTATACTTATCCACATACCTCCTAGTGCTAGCTGATTTACATTTGCTCCAAAACTGCTGCAGATTCAGTGTTACCTCATCCACGTCCTCTGCTTCCTAACTGCTGCATCCATGTGAATGCCCTCTCACCCACTCACCTGTTCTTGCTTCCTTACCACATGATGCTAGAGGCTGGGCTGCCATACCCCCTTGTCAGGCTCCTAACTCACCTGTCCATCCAGACCCCTCCTGTGTGGTTTACTCTGAGATACATCTCAGCTTTGCATGGTGGTCAGCATGGGGATAAATGGCCCATCCTTTCAGTTATGTACCCAGTCCTATATACTGGGGTGGTCCATTTTGACCCAGCATTGTAACAAGCTCCTAACCACATAGTAATCATATAAAGAGCATGCTATGCTTATAGTAACAGGAAAGGCATTCTGCCCTCTGGGCATTCAAACTCTAAGGAGCTTAGAAGCTATTTAGAAGAGAGGTGCACTCTCTGTATTAGGTGCAAGTATTCACCTGGGCGTATCTTTTCCCCCCCAAGGAAAGGTAGAACTTGCTGCCAGGTCAGAGTATGGTGCAGCAGTTTACATGTTTGGTGTTTATCCCTGTTAATAACTCCTGTAATTTCTCTTAACCTTTCAGGCTCTCCCTGCTTGTCCTATCCAGGCCACCTGTGAAGCTGCCTCCAAGGAGGAGAACAAGGAAAAAAATCGATATGTAAACATCTTGCCTTGTGAGTGTTTGTAGGGTTTCTTGGGATGTAACCTGAAACTGCATCTGTAGCCAGATTTTCTGAGGATGGAAAGAATCTTGTGATTGATCATAGGAAGGCTGGTAATAAGAATAGAGTCAAACCTTTGGACTGAAAGAGCCTTTATGGCTCCCCAGGCAACCCCAGGTGCTCATAAAATCAGTAGGGGTGCTTGACCAGGTTTTTTGTGCCAGGCCTAAAGTTTCTAGGAAGTTAAGGAGAGCAGTTTCACTAAGACCAGACAGCAAGTGCATGGTTGTTGTGGGGGGGGTTTGTTGTTCATTGCAAAGAAATTCCAATTCAGAGTTCTCTTCGTAAACTCCTTCCCAGAGTTAGCCATTGCTAATCAGTTTATATATAACCTAACAGACATTTTTCTAGGCTAGTGGTCTCCAGAATGGAATATGCATAATCCAGTGGGATGTGAGAGCAAAATGTTTGAACTTTGCTTTATTTATTTATCTATTTATTTATTAAATTTTTTTGTGGTACGCGGGCCTCTCACTGTTGTGGCCTCTCCCATTGCGGAGCACAGGCTCCGGACGCGCAGGCTCAGCGGCCATGGCTCACGGGCCCAGCCGCTCTGCGGCATGTGGGATCTTCCCGGACCAGGGCACGAACCCGTGTCCCCTGCATCGGCAGGCGGACTCTCAACCACTGCGCCACCAGGGAAGCCCTGCTTTATTTTTTATAATTGCTTTTTTTTAAAATTCACCCTTTAAATAATTCCTGGTGTAATTTTGGGTGCATAATATATTAAAGACCACTGTACTAGGCATTTACAGATACTTATGTCTTATTTGTGTATAAATGCATGTATATATATTATATATTTTTAGTATAACTGGTATGCTGTATACATTGCTCTGACTTTTTTCTTTTTTTTTCCCAATATATATTGGAAAACAAGTCAGATGGAGAAAGATAAATACCATATGATTTCACTCATGTGGAATCTAAAAAAACAAAACAAAACAAACACAAACTCATAGATACAGAGAACAGATTATTGGTTACCAGAGGGAAAGGGGGTTGGAGGTGGGTGAAATGGATCGATGGGGGGTTCCTACTGTATGGTGATGGATGGTAGCTAGACTTGTGGTGATCGCTATAGTTATTACAGATGTTGAACCATAATGCTGTATACCTGAAACAACTATAATATAGAGAAATGTAAAATAAAAACAAAACTAATATGTATTGGTAATTGTCAAGAAACAGAAGTGTTCACTTTCCTTTTTATCAACTGCTTACTATTCCCTATTATGGATATATCTTAATTTATTTAACTTAGTCCCCTAATGATGGTTGAGATGTGTCCGAATTTTTGCTGTTATAAATAGTGCTGCAGTGACAACTTTATACTTGTGTGTCTCTCTACACATAGTCATAGATGTCACAACTGGCCTGGTTGCCTTGGGACCCGTGAAAAATAAAATTGAATTTAATTGAAAAAAAAATTTTTTTTCTAGATGACCACTCTAGAGTCCATCTGACACCAGTTGAAGGAGTTCCAGATTCTGATTACATCAATGCTTCATTCATCAATGTAAGGAACTTGAGCTTTTCTCATTATTTCCTTGATTCCTTCTCAGCTGCATGTTAGGAGGAATATTTGTCATTTCAGTTTTTCCCAGGGGAGTCTGATTTTTTTAAAAGACCGAAAGAATTTTTTTAAAGATCAAACAGTTTAAAATGTATTCTTATGTTTACCTGTCATCATTCCCAAAATTTTCCCATGCAGAAATCTGAACCTAAATGTATACTTTTCTGTAAGAGTCAGTGAATCCTTTATTGAGCGTATTCAGATAACTAAGAACAAAAGCACACCTTGTCCTCCAAACAGGACTAGAATATCTGACTCCGGGTAAGTCTGGTTAGTCATGTCTACTATGAATTGAGAGAAGAGCTGAAACTGAAAGGAGGTTTTTAGGGGTGATTTAGAGAATGTTTATAGAGATGGTGTGCGAGACTTGAGTATGTGTTATAGGCTGACGGGAGGGAACTAGTAAAGAGAGAGTTTGAAAGGAAGAGAGAGAGTAAGCAAGAGATCTAGAAAGAGCAAGCCTGACTACTGAAGCATGAAGAGAATACTGATGGAATTTGTACACCCATGATCATAGCAGCATTAATCACAATAGCCAAAAGGTGGTAGCAACCCAGGTGTCCATCAGTGGAAGAATGAATAGGTAAAATGTGGTATATACATGCAATGGAATATTATTTAGCCTTAAAAGGGGAAGAAATTCTGACACATGCTACAACATGGATGAATTTCGAAGACATTATGGTAAGTGAAATAAGCCAGTCACAAAACAATAAATATTGTATAATTCCACTTATATGAGGTACCTAGAGTAGTCAAATTCATTAAAACAGAAGGTAGAACGGTGGTTGCCAGGGGCTAGAGGGAGTGGGGAGAAGGGAATTATCATTTAATGGGTACAGAGTTTCAGCTGGGGAAGATGCAGAAGTTTTGGAGATGGATGGTGGTGATGGTTGCCCAACAATGTGAATAAACTTAATGCCACAGACCTGTACACTTAAAAATGGCTGAAATGATCAGTTTTATGTTACGTATATTTTATCACAATTTTTTTTTTTTTTTTGGCTGCGTCAGATCTTAGTTGCAGCATGTGGGAATCTTCATTGTGGTGCGAGGGCTTCTCTCTAGTTGTGGCACACAGGCTTCTCTCTAGTTGTGGCGCGCAAGCTCCAGAGCACATGGGCTCTGTAGTTTGCAGCACGCAGGCTCTCTAGTTGAGGTGTGTGGGCTTAGTTGGCCCACAGCATGTGGGATCTTAGTTCCCCAACCAGGGATCAAACCCACGTCCCCTGCATTGGAAGATGAATTCTTAACCACTGGACCGCCAGGGAAGTCCCTTACCACAATTTTTTTTTAAAGAATTCTGATGGAGAGATTAGTGTTGAACATAAGAAAGGATGTTTTTTCCTCTGAGACTGATGGTAAAGGAGTATAGAATAGATAGAGGTGGTTTGTAGGTGTGAATAAATCAAGCCGAGGGAACTCATCTGTTTTTTCTAAGAAGTAAAGTCAAGGTTATCTGCTGAAAAGGGAGGATGGGACTGTGACATGAGAGTACTGAAGTCAGTAAGAAAGAATACTGAAAAGGGCATGAAAAAAGCATGTTTAGCTGCATGGAGGGACTACCTAAGATGGAAATCTTTGATATATAGGGGCCTCAGTTGTGTGATTTTCTCCAGTTGTACCCTAGGATTGGTGATATGCAGAAAACATGTGGTACTCAGACAAAGGGGCTAGGGAAGTCAGTTGTTGCTTCAAGTAGTCAGCCAAGGGCTTCAGGTTCAGTAGAGAAAGGAAGGGATCAAGGACTAGGTCTCAAGAAATTGAAAGAGCAGTCTTGGGATAAGAAAAGGAGAAAGATGGAAGAACAAGAGGCTGTGGCTAAAAAATAGGCTATCAGATGGACTTCAGAAGTGGAGTAGTGCAGGCACCCTCACGAGTATGGATTTGCTGAAATTCCTATATATGTTTCTTAGTAATGGTCATATGTTTACAGTTAGAAGGAAAGGAACCCTGATAGAAATGATTGATGTAGTAGATAAGGAAAATGGAAAAAGGCTAGTAACCAGCTAAGAGTCCTAGGATTTAGATCAAAGATTATGATGAAGTGGTTGGGAGGAACAGGTTGAGTTTAACATTATATGGAAGAGTATAGCAATATCAGAATGTTTCCATCTGCAGGTAACAGAATACTCAGCTAGAAATGGTCTACACAGGAACATTTACTTCTCATATAATCTGAAGGCAGGTGTTCTGGGGTGGGCTGAGTCTGTGACTCAGTGACATCCTTAAGAAACCAAGTGTTTCCATCTTTCTACTCATATCTTCTATTCATGGTCATGATGAGCAAGGCACTAGAAGGAAACAAGCCTTCTCCTTTGGCCATGCTTAGTTGGAGCTCACAGTAGGGCATCCTATAAAGCCTTGACGGTTATTGGAGGTTATTAATAGGTAATATGAAAGTTTAGATGAAGAGGGTTAAATTGGAGGTACTTATGAACTCAGTGAAAATAGAAAAGCTGGAAAAAGCTTATGGTTAACCATGAGTAAGAGGGATTAAAGAAGATTTAGGTTTATTAAATTCAGTCAACATTTTTGATCACCTGCTGTGTGGTAAGCACTGGGGGTAGGCTCCAAGGTTACAGAGATAAGATACGTTCCCTAGTGTGATCTACCTACAGGTAGATCATAACCTTTAGTGTGCAACATGTGTGAAGAAGGTATTCCCAGATTCTTTGAGATTTAGAGAAAGAAACATTCAGCCAACCTGATGAGCCAGTAGAGCTGAATATTGAAGGGTAGGTCTGAATTCAAGAGAAGATGGGCAGAAACTTCAAAGCAAAAAGAGAAGTATGAGCAAAGTCAGAGATTGGAAACAGTAGTCTTAGTTATAAGATACAAGATGGGGAAGTCATGGGAGATGAGGCTTGGGGGATTGGTAGGAACTCGATCTTAGAAGGCATTGAATGTCAAGTGTGTCTGTTGGGGTTCTTAGTTGCAGGTGACAAGAGTCCACTTTCTGTCTATTCTTTTCAACAGGAAGGGGTTTATTATAAGATAGTGGGTGGCTTACAGAATCTGCGGGAGAGTCACCAGGAACAGAGCAGCCGTAGATGTACCCAGCTACCCCATATGACTCTCGTAGTGAAACCCCTGCAGAGGTGCTACAGAAGAACTCAATGCTTCCTCTGCCATGCTTGCCCAAAGACCAGGTCTTCCTAGCACAGTCACCATCTCACATTACTCACTTCTATCCCAAGTCTTATATGGGACTGCTAGGAAGAAACTGGTTCTTAGGCAGAACTGAACTACAAGAGAGACTAGGGAATTTAGCTTTTAGTTTTTCAGCCTCTATAGAAAGAAAGTCAAGCTAGAAGTGGGTGGGACTGGATGCTGATTGAGTCACCTTATGGTATCTACAAATTTTCAGTACAGCTTAGAGTTTTTGTTTTTGTTTTTTATTTATTTTTGGCTGCGTTGGGTCTTCGTTGCTGCGCGCGGACTTTCTCTAGTTGCGGCAAGCAGGGGCTACTCTTTGTTGTGGTGCGTGGGCTTCTCATTGCAATGGCTTCTCTTGTTGCGGAGCACAGGCTCTAGGCACACAGGCTTCAGCAGTTGTGGCACACAGGCTCAGCAGCTGTGGCTTGTGGGCTCTAGAGCTCAGGCTCAGTAGTTGTGGCGCACAGGTTTAGTTGCTCCGCAGCATGTGGGATCTTCCCAGACCAGGGCTTGAACCCGTGGTCCCCTGCATTGGCAGGCAGGTTCTTAACCACTGCGCCACCAGGGAAGTCCCCAGCTAAGAGTTTTGATTTCTAGGCAATGGGATAACATTGAAAGGTGTTAAAGATAAGGAGCGATATGGCCACATTTGTATATTGATCACTCAGGTTACAGTGTGCAACATGGATTTAGGAAGGGCTGATTGAGGGCTGTTACAGTAGCATGCTACAGATGGTGAGGGTAGAAGGGTTGGAGAAGAAACATCAAAGTAAAAACCACTTTGGAGGTAGAATTTAGCAGGATATGGTGATTGACTAATATATGAGAGAGTATAGGGTGATACTCTGTAGAGTGTATTTAGGGTGGAGTTTCCTTCTTTCTCCATTTCTGGGCTGGAGGAAACACCCGAACATGTAGAAACCCAGTGCTGGGCAACCAGGGCCATATCCACAGCCCCCTAACTTCGGGTACCCTGGAGGTTGCAATCCTGCTCATCCATCACCTGCCAACCTGACCTTTCCTCCAGACCCCTTTCCCACTCCCCCAGGAGCACCCCAGGGGAACCCAGCTTTTCCCCCTGGTGGGCCTTGTCATCCTGTGCCACAACTAGGGTATCCAGGATGCCAACCCTCAGGTCCCTACCCCCCTACATATCCACCACCTGAGCCTGGCATTGGCTCCTGGCATGGTAGGACCAGGAATGGTGATGGACAAGAAGATGCAGAAGAAAATGAAGAACGCTCATAAAAAGAAGCAGAAACACCACAAGCATGGCAAGCATTCCTCCTCTTCCTCCTCTTTCAGCAGTGACTCTGACTGAATACAGGGCCTGGACCCTTTCCTCCAGTCTCTCCAGTTCTTCTCTCCCATCAAGCTTTAGATGCCATCTTGTACTGGGGAAAATTAGCCCTTGTGTCCCTCCCCACCTCACCTCCGCAATCTGAGCCTCACTCTGCTATTCAACCCTAACTGACAAGGGAAAATGGGAGAAGAATTGCCATGGGCTAGCAAAGGCCATCTTTGCACTGCTTTGATAGAACTTTTAGCTGATGAGTTTTGCAAGAGATCTATTTTTTGAAGATGGTGAGATTTGAGCTAAATGCTGAAGACGTGATTTTTTTATACACATTGTGTAAATGTGTAAAATGTGATTTTTTACATTCTTTTGTAATACTTATGCTTGGGGAGATGCTGTGGAAATTTAATTATGGGGAAAAAAACAACCTATACCTTTCTTGTTTAAAAAAAAAAAAGAGTATAGGGTGATCCACGTGAATGTATCCAGCATAGTTGGGCATCATTAATCTGAGCTCAGGGGAGAGATTCCAAAGCCATGGCCTTTGAAGTCATTAGAGAGAGAAGAGTGGGCCCTGGAGCCCACAAACCTCTGCCAAGGCACACTGGGCAAGAGGTGCTCATTAGTGAGACAGAAGGAGACCAGGAGAGAAGAGCATCTCAGAGGGCAAAGAGTAAAGCATGGAGAAGTGTTAGGTGGTCAGCAGGGTTGAGTGCAGATGAGAGAGCCAGTGGGAAAGAGGGAGCAGATGTCCATAGGACTTGGAGTATAGGGGCAGGCAATAACCTTTGCTGAAACAAATTGTGGCCATTTGTTGTGGACTGCCAGTTACACTTACGAAACCCTTTTTTCCTCCCAACATGATTGAGGTACTGTTTATATAACAGAAATTCAAACATTTAAAATGTAGAATTCAGTGATTTTTAGTAAGTTTACCAAGTTATGCTGTCATGACTATAATTGTTTTAGAACTTTGTTAGTGGCTTTATTGATGCAATTCACATACCATAATTTTCACCCACTTAAAATTTACAATTCAGTGGTTTTCAGTATATTCACAGATACGTGCAACTATGACCAATTTTAGAACATTTTCATCACCTCAAAAGAGAAACGCGGTACCTTTTAGCTATTGCCTCTTAGTTTTAGAACTTTCTGCTCACCCCAGAAAGAACCTTCTTGTCCATATACAGTTACTCCCCATTCCCACCCCCTGGCAATCATTTACCAAGCCCTTTTTGCACACAGAACCAAGATCACACATGTATCTTGAAGAGAGGTGGTGGCAGGCACCACAGAGTGGTGGCAGCAGGCAGGGGGGATGGGTTCTGTGTTTGGAGAATACAAAGGTCTGAAAGTGAACCTGACATTGGTAACAGGAGAAGATGAAATAGACAGTACAGATGGCAACTGGGCTTCCCTCCTGGAGTCTTAGGAGGACCAGCTTCCTCTCTCACCTTCAGGTGTGTAAGGGTATAGGGGGTCTTTAGAAGTGTTTTGTTTTTGTTTTTAAACTGGTAGGAATGTAGGTGCCACCTAGAGCCAACTTGGCATTTGACTTTCAGAATCCAAAGATGTCTCAGGAACCAGGGAGCCACATTTCATCTTTCCCTGGAACATAACACAAGGAAGATCAGTAGTTTTGCCTCATTCTAGTTATTCCTTATTGGTTGAGCAATGTCAGCATATCATTATGTAGGTATGTTTTCATGGGGGATATATAACACACTCCTGGTAAAGATGGAGCGGGAAGCACTTTGGGGCTGGGCCCTCCAGCAGTGCTTTTAAGCTATTCATGACCCACATGCTCCAGTGAGAACTTGGCAGCAACTTCTCCTGGAGCAAGGATATTATACGGCTTAACATACTCTTAAGAGCTTCTCAGTTTTAGTTACAAGTTTAGTGCTATAAGCAGAATGCAGCATCCTGAATTAAGGCTTTGTCAGTTTCCATCTTCTCATGGTTAAAAACTTTTGGAGAATTCCTCTTAATAAAAATTTTAACAAGCTTCTTCTTATTGTTAACTCTAAACATGTCCATATTGAGGCCTAAAGCTTTCTCCATTGCTGGGAAGCAACCCTGCCCTGCCCTTGTTTGAGCTGGAATAGGAAGCTGCTTCTCAGACTCGGCCCCCTCCTTTATTCTGCCACTGCCTTGCAGACTAGTATTTCACATCATCACCTTGGTATGGTATCCCATCCATGAAGTTGCCTCCCTCATTGCCCATCTTAGTGCTGTCTGAGAGAGGCAGAAGGTGATTTACAATCCTTAAATCAAATGATTTTTCACTTACCTGGGATGTCTCAAGTGAACACTATATTTAAACAATGAGGTTGAAAAGATGTATGACTAAACAGTAAAGAAAGTTACTGCCAGTGTCAGTTTTTCAGAGGCTCCTTATCTATTAAGTGATGTCCCCAGGCTCCTTGGCTTCTTTGTCTCCCACTTCCTGTAACGGAGAACCCTCTTGTCAAACACTGGGAGCTGTTACACCATACCCATGGGCTATTCCCCGAAAACTTTTGCACCTGGGTACAGCATCAGCAAGAAAATAACCCTTTTTCCTTCCTCGTGTGGGCCCAGCCTCACATGCTTCTGACTTGGAGGGTTCCTACCCATTAACACCAAGACCCAGATTGTCAGCAGCTAAGAGAGCATCAGAACAGGGTCTAGCCTAGGAGTTGTTATTTGGATGTTCTTATACTAATGTTTGTTAATAATTCACTTTAAGAAGACTGCCTAGACCATGTAATCTTTGCTTCCTGCTATCCAAAGCTAATCCCATTAAAATTTCTCCAATGGAAATCCTTGTTAATTGCCTGGACCTTTTCACAAGGAAGGCTTTGTAAACGGGCCGTCGGGAGTCTAGAGAATTTCATTCCTGTCCATTGTTGGGTTTTCACTTTCTGTTTCTCTACTCCTCTCCCACCCCACCCCCAGGGCTACCAAGAAAAGAACAAATTCATTGCTGCACAAGGTAAAGTAAGATAATTTTTTACTCTTGGGCTTAACCATGAATGGATTTGGGATTTTTCTTCCAAATGCTAATAGATTACTCAGAATATATTAGCTTTTATGTAATTATTACCACCTGAAAGAAATATAATCTGCCTTGCAGGTTTATAACTAAGGGCCTTCATCTTGATGACTTAGTGTCCAGGGATCCTTTGAAAGAAATTCTTTTATATATGTGCATAAAAAATACTGGAGAAGGCTATACACACACATACAACACAGTCTAATGAGGCTCTTTGTCTTGGGGTCATTTGGGAACCTTAAGTTCAAACCAGGCTGCTTAGAATTTGAATTTGGATTTAGTCTCCAAAGAGGATTGGCCACCTCACTTGGTCCAGGCTGACTCATCTCCTCCTCCCACTCATGGGCCTGAACTCCCCTATTATTCACAGATAAGTGGTCTAAGAACCCTCAGAGCAGGGACCCAATGCCATGGTCCTGTATGTGCTCTGCACACGTTTCCATAGCCTGAAGTTCCAACAAGTGTCCTCACCTTTGGGATCCTAGCAAAAAAAAAATCTTGATGTTTGTAGCACTAAAAAGTAATTGATGTTATTATGGTCCATCAAAGCCCATTTATTTAATCACTCAACAAATATTTATTGACCATTTATTAATATTATGTGCCAGGCACTGGCCTAGGTGATGGGGATATGTAGGGGAATAAAATAGAATATGGTCTCTGCCTTTTTGGAGCCTTTAGTTGGTAGAGGATAATTTATAGCAAAATAAACAGAAACTTTGGTAAGTGACTATCCTGTTCAATACGGTAGCCACTAACCACATGTGGCTATTTAAAATAAAATTTGGGGGAGCTCCCTGGTGGTCCAGTGGTTAGGACTCTGTGCTTTCACTGCTGAGGGCACGGGCTCAATCCCTGGGTGTGGAACTAAGATCCCGCAAGCCATGTGGCGAGGCCAAAAAATAATAAAATAAAATTCTAAATTCAATTCTTCAGTCACACTAGTCACATTTTAAGGCTCAATAGCTACATGTGGCTAGAGGCTACCATATTAGTGCAGATAAGAAACATTTCCATCATCACAGAAAGTTCTGTTGGACAGTACTGTGATCGTGATAAAATAGGGATAGAGGTAAAATGAGGCAGAGGTGGTCAGAAGTCTTAGATCCTCCTTGCCCTTGCAGTCTCCCACCAGGACCTGGCCCTTGCCTAACTGGACCCCACTTTCCCTCCCTCTGTAGCCATCTGTCAATTCAGGTCCACCCTCCAAGGCCCACCTCAGCTACCACCTACTCAGTGATGATTTTGGCACTAACAACCACATATAACCTCATCCTCTCTTTGTTTGTCATGGGGCCTTGTTGACGCTAAAATAGTTCTTAAATTAAGTTCACCTTTGATTTCCCCATTAGCCTTTTCTCAGACTCCCTCCCTCTTGAACTTCTCCACAGTACTTCACACTCCTTGAAACCCTCCTGTTATTTCCTGCCATTCAGTTCTCTTGATTTTTCTCACTTTTCTAAATATTGTTTCTCTACCTCTTATTCTTCTTTCTGCCCCTTAAGTATAGTTTCTCTTCAATACTGTGGATGACTACTTCCCTTGAAACTCCATTCTTGCCTTTCATGGCACATTTCTGTCCATTCTTCTGCCTCCAGGGCTTTTGTTCTGTCTGAACTTGAATAATGCTTGAAGATCCCCAGCACTCTGTGTTTGACTCCTTCTTTACTCCTCGCCCTCTGTATCCTCTTTGAGAGACCTCATCTAACACCCACCTCTGTTTGATTGGCTGCTGCCTCTCTTGAGCTCCAGAGCCACATTTTTCTGTACTCTTCCGCTTGAATACCCCCACAGACTCTAGATTCAACATCAGAGACTGAAACGTAACTCTTCCTCAGCCCCAAAGCTGCTTTTTCTCCTCTGTTCTTTAGAGACTGGAATGTAATCTATATTCATTGTGACTGGAATGTAATCTGCCTATTCAGCCAAACCAGATTTGGGATCATTCAGATCTCCGACCTGTCCCTTGCTTTACATATGACTAGTCCTCTTGCTTCTCTCTCCAAAATCTGCCTTCTCTGACACACTTCCTTACTCTCATCTCTTCTTCCAGCTCTGTTGCAGCAGCCTACTGATGGATCTCTCTGGGCCCTAGCTTTGCTCCTTGCACTCCTTCCACCAGAATGACCTTTCTTAATGCAAAATTTTTGTCAGACTCTCATGAAAACCCTACAATGATTTTTCATTATCTGTAAAACAAGCCTTCCTTAGCCTGGCCTCCATCCCTTTAGATCCTGGTACCTCACCTATCTTTCTAGTTTCATCTTCTACCTTCTGCACACCCTACACAGTGACCTCACTGAACTCCTTACAGTCCCTGGATGTCTCATGCTCTTACTTGCTGCTAGCCCCCTGCACCTCTGCCTGGAGTACCTCTTCTCCCTATGCCTCCTTTCTAGACTCCCATCTACTTTATCTGTCCTAACATATGGCTCAAATGTCATCTCCTCCAGGAGATTTTTCCTGACCTTGCCAGGCAGTGAAACAATTCCCCCTCTGTACATCTTTCCAGTATGTGTCCACTTCTGTCATTATTTGTTTTTCTTTTTAATATTTTTCTTTTTACCAAAGGGAATACAAATTTTAAGAAAGTCAAAAGGTATTACAAGGTCTATAAAAATAAAGTTCTCCCCCCTTTCATCTACACTTTTTTAGTCTAAAGCAGCCATTTTTATCTGTTGACTTTTTCTTATTATAGATAACTTATTTAATCCTTTTACAAGCTACCTCACACTCAGACAGACATGTCCCTTTTCCCCATTCTCCCAGTGGAGTTAAATCACAATTTGTGGTGAAGATAATACTTGTTATTTACATTCTTATTACTATGCCAATATTATTCACAGCTAAAGCACATAATATTATATGATTTTTTTGGTACAGTTTTTGGTTTCCCTCTTTCCCAAGAGTTAATAATTGCCTTTTTTCCTTACTCACTTAGTTTTTTATATACCTAGCACTGATTTTTTTTTCTTAAACTCTTTGCTAGAAGTGTATATTTCCTCTCGGTACCCTCAGATACATGAGGTTTAATTATTTTAGTTTAATTTTTTATCTTGGGGTCCTTCTAGAACCTTCTTCCTTCAGTTCCATTCTGGATTGATCTAGCCTCTGGCAGAGTAATTATCCTGAGCCTTCCCTTTACCAACACCCTGGGAATTCTGTTAGTCTCTCTCCTGTGTTAGATCCCACTTTTTTCTTTTTCTTTGTTTGTGCCCTTCTAGTGACTTTCTGGAAAAGGCTGTGTGGGAGGTAAATTTTAAATTTCAGCCTAAGCAATTTACCCAACCTCTCTGACTAATGACACCCACCTCAGAGCATGGTAAGAAGGAGTAAATGAGATATAAAGCACATAGCTCACTATCTCGCCCATAACATAGGTATTCTGTAGGGGTCATGATTTCTAATCCTCAACTATAGTATCCTTGGGAAACATTGTTCATGTTCTCTTTATATTTTAAGAACCTCACATCCCCACTTCACTCCCTAGTGAAGTGCCTGGCACATACATGGTGGATACACAGGAAATGTTCAGTTAGTAGGTAGGTGGATGGGTAGATGGATGATATATTTAGCTGGGGGCATGTGGGCACAGGCTTCCAAAAGTCAGGAATGAATGTTCCCAGTTTCCCAGCATCTTTCTTCCTCTTGTGTGTTCTCATCTTTGCTGTTGGCTACTATAGGACCAAAAGAAGAAACGGTGAATGATTTCTGGAGGATGATCTGGGAACAAAACACAGCCACCATCGTCATGGTGACCAATCTGAAGGAGAGAAAGGAGGTGAGTGGAGAAATTAGATAGAATTGCCCCCTGATACAGGCATGACCAACAGAGGGACTGCATTGCTGGAGTTCTGTGTTTGAGCCTAGGCCCTCCACCCTTTGTGGCTTCTGTGCCTGTCATTCATCCAGACAGAACCCAGGCCAATGTGCCTACTACACTTCCCTGTGGCCTGGAAGCCTCCGATGAACTCAGAGGTATACCTAGGGCACACCCTGTGTCTGGTGACCAAACAGCTCACCTAGATCCAAAACATCCTGGAAGAAAGACTTGGGCCATTAGACAAGGAAAAGCCACAGTGGGGCTTTTCTCCCCTGGCTTCTCTAGTCCCTCACTCCCCTGGGTTTTCTGTTTTTGTTTTTGTTTTGTTCCTCCTCCTGAGATAGCAGAGGGAGCTGTATGAACTGAGACCCTGCAGGGCACAAGGAAATGTGAGCCCCTGAACTGATCCTTCAGGCAGCCTTCTGACTGGTTCTTTTCTTTCTGTGGCTACCAAGTCCATATGCCTGGTCAGCTCCATCACTGGGCCACAGCCAACACCAGTCCTGAGTCCTGGATCAGGGCCCAGAGAGGAATCCCGATTCGTGACAGTCTCTCTCCAGGATGGCCCTAGAGTCAACCTGATACCCACACTGGGCTGTTGGATGTATTGATTGGCTTAGGAGGGATAGCTTTAGGGCTGGGCTTTAGGTTCATTTTCTCCAACCCTACCTCTGGCTCTTGGGAGCTGTCCAAGGCCTAGTCAACCAGAGAAGGCCTTGGGCCTCTCGTGGCAGGTTTACAGTCTGCATCAATGCACCCTGGTGACTCCCTCATAGCAGGTTGCTCTTTCCAGGGGATCAGACAAACTTGCCCCTAGAGCATGACCTAGGATATTGTGGAAGTACAGATTTTGTAGGTAAAATGACTTCCGATTTGCCCTGAACTGAGAGACTAGAGGTGGGAAAGAGTGAGAAGTATAGGGCTGGGGCTCTGCATAAGTTAAGAGATTGTGCTAAACAGGATGGAAGCTGAGGAACTTAAAAAAAGAACAGTTAGGGAGTTCCCTGGTGGCCTAGTGGTTAGGATTCTGGGCACTGCTGTGGCCTGGGTTCAATCTCTGGTCAGGGAGCTGAGATCCTGCAAGCCGCATGGTGTGGCAAAAAAAAAGGAACAGTTAAATAGGTCTGTAGCTGACTGAGGTGAGAGAAGAGGCCATAGGGCTTTCTGAGGATTTTAGTCTGGGCTTTTGTGGTCCTTTTCTTTAGAGCCTTTTGCACCTGCTGGGGGCAGGAGGTCTGAGGTCAGGGGGGTGCATGTCTGTTTCTTTCCAGTGTAAGTGCGCCCAGTACTGGCCAGACCAAGGCTGCTGGACCTATGGGAATATCCGTGTGTCAGTAGAGGATGTGACCGTACTGGTGGACTACACAGTGCGGAAGTTCTGCATTCAACAGGTACTGTCTCCTACCTCCTTTCTTGGTTCTCATTTAGAATCTGCTGACCATTAAGAGGGCAGAACAGGCTGGGTCATCCCCATCTTACTCAGGGTGGTCAGGAATTGCTGAGTGTGCAAAATGTTCAAACTCTGAAATCACTTCTGGGCTCCCAGGGGATTTTTCCTTCTTTTTTTTTTTTCTTGTTTTTTTCTTTTGGTCAAAGCTAAGGGGGGAACATTTTCATGACTTTTCATGGCTGGGAGAAAAAGTACTACTGAGATGGAGTTTGGTCATCTTAGGTATGAACCAAGTGCATCAGGAGGTATTGCACCAGTATCTTCTGGTACTTGACTTACCTCTCCTCCTTTCTTACCCCAAAGGCTCCTGACATCAAGGATGTGGTGGGCCCTGCTCCTGACCCTCCAGGGCGACCCTGGAGGCTTGAGCAAAGGTTGCCTTCAGCTGAGGGCACTGTGGTGCTCTGAAAAGAGGGCTTACCACAAGTCAGGAGACCTGCATTTTAGTTCTGACCTTGCCTTTTACTAATCCTGGGACCTAGACCAGGTCATTTAACTTTTCTGAGTTTCACATTTCACATCTGTAGGCTGTGAATAATAGTAACAGCCTGCCTACCCCATGGGGTTTCTGGGAAGGTTCTCTGTCCATGGTTAAAACTTTCTTGGGAAGTTTAATCCTCTCACTTTCCCATTGTCAGTGATAGCCACAGCTGGCCCTGGCCCCTAAGCCTCACCCTCCTTCCCCTGGTGCTGCCCTACCCCAGGGTATCAGGGCCAACACACAGGGATCTCTTCACTTCACAGGTGGGCGACGTGACCAACAGAAAGCCACAGCGCCTCATCACTCAGTTCCACTTTACCAGCTGGCCAGACTTTGGGGTGCCTTTCACCCCGATTGGTATGCTCAAGTTCCTCAAGAAGGTGAAGGCCTGTAACCCGCAGTATGCAGGGGCCATTGTGGTACACTGCAGGTCAGTGTGGCCTGACCCTTGGCTCCCCACTCATGTCACATTCTGCTCCCATGCTGAGAGCAGGGAAGGCACAGGGGCCCTGGCTGAGGAGGCTGGCACAGAGCGGATGAGCTCTTGGGGTGCCAGGGCAGCATCCAGAGAGACTCCTCAAGAAAACTAGGTGCTGGGTGGAAAGCACTTGAGGAAAGAGGGAAGGGCAATCCTCTAAGATTGGGGGTGGGGTGACCACTGTTATGAAGCCAAGAAGCTAAGTTGAGTGCTGCCTTGTGTACTGGGAATCTTCAGACCATTCTAAGTGTCAAGGTTCTCTGGTCCTGATAACTAGAGGTAGGGAGTTCAGGGTACAGTGGAGTTGTTGGCTCCGTGAGAGTCCCAGCTCTATCCCATACAGAATTAGAATTTAAAGCCTTGAAGAAAGAGCCGTACCCTGTGCTGCCCCCTCCCTGGGTGTTCCCACAAGACATGCTAGCCATCCCAGTAATATTCCTGCTCTCTGGCTACAGTGCGGGTGTAGGGCGTACAGGAACCTTTGTCGTCATTGATGCCATGCTGGACATGATGCATACAGAGCGGAAGGTGGACGTTTATGGCTTTGTAAGCCGGATCCGGGCACAGCGCTGCCAGATGGTGCAAACAGACGTGAGTGGTTTGTGGGTAGGGGGCATTCCAGGACCAGAACATTTACCTGCCTCATGGATTACTCAGCCTCCCAGGTTATTGTAAATGATCATCATACAGTGTGATGAAGGGCCCTTATAAATTACGTATTAAAAGAACTATGGAGCACAGAGGAGGCTGTGCCTAGGGGAATCTGGAAGGTGGGGCAGATGTCATTTGCACTAGACTCTAAGGATATGGAACAGATCCTGAGGGAAGTAGGTATGTGGGCAGCCAAGGGAGCCATTGCCACAGAGTTGTGATGCAGCTTAGCCAGGTCCAGGAGCAGCAGTGAGATCAGCTCTGTGGTTAGGGCATGGAGTTCAAAGGGCACAGCACTGGGAGGGGAGGGGGGCTGGCACAGGTTTTGTGTGTCACCAGAATTTGACAACCCCTCAGTCTATCCAGTCTGTGCTCTCTGAATGAGCAGGAGTTGGAGTTGTCCTTCTCTCCAGGAGGGTACCAGAGTAGGACCCTCCTTCCCAAGTTTAAGCACCCCCAGAGGGACTCATGCCTTTCGAGTCCTGCCTCCCTGAATTGGGACAAGAGTGAATCATTTTATTTCTGCTAGGATTGAAGAAGTGGACTGAAGTGAAATGGGAGTGGGAGGGAGTGCTCTGGCACCACCAGGACCATGTGTGTAACTGGGAACTCAGGCATCATCTGCATTTCAGATGCAGTATGTCTTCATATACCAAGCCCTTCTGGAGCATTATCTCTATGGAGATACAGAACTGGAAGTCACCTCTCTAGAAACACATCTGCAGAAAATTTACAACAAAATCCCAGGGTCCAGCAACAATGGATTAGAGGAGGAGTTTAAGGTAAGTTGGAGCTGAGCTCTTTTGGGATGAAGGATCTATTTGACCTACAGAATACAGGATGCTTGACTCCTTGCGGATTTACCAACAAATGGTGAATCCCCTTGCAAAGCATGTGAGTGGTTAAGGAGGTGGGTCTCTGGCCCTTTACTCATACCCTAGTCATTCTCAACCCATCCTGCATGTTAGTCACTTGGGTTGTGTTTAGGGGGGAAAAAAAACAAAAACAGGCAGTGGTATTTTTTTTAAGTCCCCCAGCTCCCTCTCCCAGGTAATTATAATGTACAGCAAGAGCAAACATTCTCTGCAAAGTAAATATTTTTGGCTTTGCATGCCATACGGTCTCTATTTGCAACTACTTAGCGCTGCTGTTATAACACAAAAGCAGCCAAAAACACCACGTAAACAAATGAGCATGGCAGTGTTTCCGTAAAACCTCCTTTGCAATCAGCAGACTAGACTGGCTCGTGGACCATAGATTGCTGACCCCTGCTGTATGCCATTAGACAGTGGTTCTCAACTCACCTAAGGGACATGTCACACTCTCATCAATAAAAGTGCTCCCAGAAGCAAGAGATTCTGGATTGGGATGGGGAAGACCAACTGCCTTAAAGCACTCCTGAAACTATAATGTACACATGAATTACCTTGGGATCCTATTATGATGCAGGTTCTGTTTCAGCTGGTCTGAGTTGGGGCCTGAGATTCTGCATATATAACAAGATGAGGCTGATGCTGGTTTATGGGCTACACTTTGAGTAGCAAAAATCAAGAAGGAACCTTGGAATAAGGAGAAGGGAGGATATATATTTGAATAAGGTTTTCTAAAGAATCTAAGACAGCCTCTGGGAGTAGAAAAGCAGGGAGAGAGGGAGGAAGGGCACACTGTCTCCTATAAAACTAGATTACTTGTTCCAGGATCATAAAATTTCAGTCTAAAGGAATCACAGGAACCGGGAAAACAGTGTTTCCCAAACACTCTTGGCTTATTAAAGACAGAAAAACAGTGTTCTGATAAGAACATGTGGAAATGATGGAGGTCAGGGCTCTGCTGAAAAGAGCAGTATGCCAGTGTGCCCTGGATGCAAGTCCAGTGACAGACAATCTTGTCAAGTCCAGTTACTGAGATCAGTAATGTTTCCCCTCCCCTTCCCAATTCAGAAATTAACATCAATCAAAATCCAGAATGACAAGATGCGGACCGGAAACCTTCCAGCCAACATGAAGAAGAACCGGGTTTTACAGATCATTCCATGTAAGAGCCCTCTCCCCACCCAAAGCCTTAATGCCCCATCCCCCTTTCCCTTCACCCTTTGGACTTCTTGGGTACTAGTTAATGATCAGCCTGGAGACAAGAATTATGGCATTGTCTCTTATTGTTCCCAGTTCTTCAGTGGCTTCTGGAAAGAGCATGAAGCCCAAAGGTTTTCTGCCTCCTGGGCTAGGAACAGGCATGTTGTTGCCCAGCTGGAATTATATCTTCTCAGAGCTGAGGTCAGGGGGGATAGATGGAAAGAGAGGGAGAAGAGGACAGGTGATGCTGGGGAGCCACAGGCTGCTGTCCTTCTTGCAGATGAATTCAACAGAGTGATCATTCCAGTTAAGAGGGGTGAGGAGAACACAGACTACGTGAACGCATCCTTCATTGATGTAAGTGGTAGCTGTGTCCCCGGAGCTCCCAACACTCCCTGGAGATTCAGCTGGGCCTTGCAGTGCTCCCCTCCCAATGCTTGGAAGGGTGGTCTTTGAGTCAGTCATCAAATAAATACAGAACTGATACCCTTCCTGTGCACTAGGTCTCTCAGGGCCCCTACGAGCAGAAAGTGAGGGAACAGAAGGCAAACACCAGTTTGGAAGGAAAAGTTCACAGCACAGACCAAAGGCTAAAAACACCAACCTCTGGTCCTTCCCATTCCTGCTGTCTCCATCCTAGCCCCAGCGCCCCCTTCCCTCATCTTCTTACAAAGAGGCCAGCATGCCAGCCAGGGTTTGGTCCATGGCCAAAGGGGAGCTCTGCCTGGGATGTGTTTGTCTCCAGGCAGCCCCTATCCCATCCCAGTGGCCTGTCTTCTCCACTAGCCCCTCCCTGATCAAACCATCTCACTCCTGCCATTGACCTGGACTGTATAGGGCTACCGGCAGAAGGACTCCTACATCGCCAGCCAGGGCCCTCTTCTCCACACAATTGAGGACTTCTGGCGAATGATCTGGGAGTGGAAATCCTGCTCTATCGTGATGCTAACAGAACTGGAGGAGAGAGGCCAGGTGAGCTCAAAAAGGTCCTGAGCTGTAGGAGACAAGAGACACATGAAAAAAAGCAGGGGTGGGAGGGTGGTGCTAAGAGGGTATTTGGACTTTTTCTTTGACTTAAACTAATCAAAGAGCCATTGCCCAGCTGCTTGGTATCTGAATAGTCAGCTTCTCTCAGGACTGGTCTGAGCCTCCATTCGGTTCCCAGACAGTTCACACCCTCTCATTTGTCTCCCGAATACGGTCTCCCCAAGCCTACCTTTGTGCACACCCTCTGCACCCCACCTCCACGGGCAGGGCAGAACTAGTGAGAGGAGGGATACAGAGCCAGACTGAGGCTCTGATGTGGAGCTTGTGTGAGTGTCTCTAAGGAGAGAGTGCCTTCCAAGCCAGAGAAATTAACTAGAAGACTGGTGGGAAGATGGGTCACTTCTTTGCTGACTACACAAAAGAAAACAATAGAATTTGAGAAATAACAAAAACAAGAAACTTATAAGTTAACATTCAATAACAAGGAAATCTTTTAAAGAAAAAAGTCCTTGAGAATTGTCAGTGTACTCAGAGTATAAAGGGACCTTAGAGGCCCCCTAGGCCAGCTCGCATTCAGTGTAGGAAATCTCTTAACACTATTCGTGACTCAGAACCTTGCAGCCTCTACTGAGCACTTTCAACCTCAGGGGTCACTCTTTCTCTGTCCACCTCCCACCCCACCCCTCTCACTACTACCTGTGGCTCAGTCTGTGTTCAGATAGTGCTTATTATCTTCAGACTCTTTCTGCTGTGGTGCACAGTGCAGTAAGTGGGTGCTTCATGGTGCCTGGTGTGCAGCTTAACAGGGGTCAGAGAGAAAGAGCGGGAGAGGCTAGCAAGGGCCCAGGGGAAAAGGTCCTTCTAAGCCATAGTGAAGAGTTTGAATTTTGTAAAGCAGTTGAAGAACTCTTGACAATATCAGATTTGTAGGTTTTTAAAAATCCATCTGGCTATGGTGAGGAGGACAGATTAGAAATGAGCAGGCAAGCCAGAAGCAGAGAGGAAACTGCAGCAGTAATGCTGGTGGCCTGGACTCAGCAGGGGTGGTGAGAAGGGGTCTGCCCCAAGAGATGGTGCAGAGGTGGGGTGGACTGGACTGGGGGAAGTGGGGAGAGGAAGAATTAAATACGTTTTACATTAGTTTTTCCAAGCCACATCTTTCCCATTCTGTACTTGGGCAGTTTGTTTATTTTAACCTTGATACAGCCTTGATATTTGCTCACTCTGATGTTCCGTTATGTCAAGATTTTTTTCAGATTTAATCGTTTAACTCATTAGTTGTTCTTCTCGGATTTGTATCATGTACCTAATCAACAGACATACATTATAGGTCTTCACCTATCATTAATAACAGTACTGATGAGGTGAGAGATTTGGAGGAAGTGTACACCTGAGTAACAAAGGCCAGTTGGGGGATGAGCTACTTTGTTATCAGGAATTAGGTGCATGTCTCCTGGCCCTCTCTGATAAGCTGTGATGGAACGTACATATAGACCAGGGACCTACATGAGGTTCCCTCCACACTTCCACCCTCTGGATCTGTGATGGGCAGGTCCAAAGAGCAGGCAGAAAAAGCTGGAATGGCAAGCACATTCTCAGTCCACTGACCTGTAATAAAAAGCAGCCCAGTGAATACCTCAGACTCTGTCTAGTCAGATTGTCAGGCTTTTCCATCCTTGAAGTAGACCTAGTGAGAGTACAGGGCAGAAGGGCAGGAAGCATTTCTCACCGGTAGAGGTGGGGAGAGAGGGGACATGCACACACAAGTTTTCCTGCCTGTTGGCCAGGCCTGCAGTCAGTTGGATGCGGCCCATTCCCCTCTACCTACTAACACTGTGCCTATGCTTCTGTCTTAGGGCCAGTGAAACAGAAGCTTCTGAAGTGGAACAGAACAGGTTATAGTAACATTCTTTACCAGCCTCACTGGCCTCTAAGATAAAATTTTACTTTCTGTTCCACCTCCCATTCATCTTATCAAGTGTAGCTCCCAGAGATATTAACACAGTAAGCCTAAATGAGACAATGAAGGGTGTCTCCATTTATACATTCTGACACCACTCCCTACTCCCAATTTAAATTCCGAGAAAAAGTCTGATCCAAAAATGTAAATTCTGTATACATTAAAATTCCAAAGGAATTAAAGCCTAAAATTCTCTTCTCCCTGTTTTATTTTTCTGCACCATTTAAACCAGGTGGGTGCACCAAGAGGCTTGGTGAGGCCTGAGTTCCTCTCATCAGCTGCAGCTTGATGCATCCACCATCATCATCAGAGTGGGCAGAGCAGCTCTAGCAGTTTCTGCATGGTGTCACCTCAACCCAAGGCCACATTCTACTTCTCCAGAGAGACAATAAAACATGATAGACCCTTGTTAGACCCTTGCCCACAAAGCTCTGTATCACCATCACTGTTTTCAGCCCCAGACCATAGCAAGAAACTTAGTGCTATCTAGGGGAAAGAGGGTAAACAAAGACAGCAAGAGAAAAGATGGAAAAGCTTCTCTGTTTCAGCTTCTTTAGGGATACCAATATCTAGAGTCCACAACCTGAAAATATAAATCTTAGATTAAACCCCAGTTCCCAAGCATTCTTCTACTAGACTTGAACACCAACTCCTCATCTCCGATCACCCACGGATGACTCCAACACCTGGCTTGCTGCCCCTTTTTTGATTCCTATTTCTGTTTCTATTCTTGGAAGCAAAAGTATGTATGTGGGTGATCCATCTACTCTTGTCTTTCAGCTTCTCAGCCTCCTTAGCCATCCAGTTCCATGGTCAAACCACAACCTTGTCATCCCCCCATATCTGCACTGCCTTTGGAGTATCAACATTAGGCATCCCGCCCTGTTTACCATCTCCTGTCCTTTCACCTCACTACTTCTCTTCTCTTACTCTAGTAATTCTTTGTCTTCATCAGATCCTTAGAGACATTGGCTTCTCCATTTTCTCAATCTCAATCACCCCGGTAATGTCCCCACCTTCCTTCTTACTCTGTTAAGAGTTTTTGTGATTTGTCATTATTATAATCCCTCCCTTGTTAAAACGCACTATTCCCTCATGGACTCTTACTTTCATGGCAAGCTCTCTACCCTATTAAATTCAATTATATGCCTGCATCTGGTGTCAAACATTACTGGGAGAAAACGCAAAATGGTGCTGAGTGGTCTCACATTGAATTCATGACCACAAATCTAATATGGGTAATTAGTGTCACCTACCGATCCTACTACCCTTCCTTCTCTTTCCTCAGACCTTCAACATTCCCTCTTGCCTATCCCATCACGCTCACACCTTATCTTTTGATCTCATTCTTCTCCAAGAAAGCAGACAAGAATGCTCTCATCTTCTTACCCCCAGGCAGCCAGCTGCAGCTGGATGAATCTGTATCCATTCATCCATTCTCTTGTCTTCTCTCTGGTTGCAGTAGAAAAGTGTTCCTACATTTCTCAGTCCAACTATCCACTGTGCCCTGGTCCCTTCCTCTCCTGTCTTCTCAAGGATGTTGCTGCTCTCATTATCTTCTCTCACCTCCATCCATAAATAGTTCCCCTCTCTCCTCTGTACTCTTATCAGCCTATTGTTACTTTCCTATCTTTAAAAAACAAAGATCTCCTAACCCCACATTTCCTTCCATTTGCCATCCCATTTCTCTGTACCCCTTCCCAGCAAAACTCCTTTAAAAAGCGTTGGCTTTCTCCCCTCACATTCTCTCATCCTGTTCCTTCTAGGCTTGACTCCTCTGGGACTGCTTCAGTCAAGATCACTGGTGACTGCCATCTGCCCAATGCAAAAGTTATTTCTCTTTTCTTGTCTTTCTTGTACCTTTGTAGCAGCGTGTGAAACTGTCAACACACACTCCTTCCTCCTCAAGACACTTTCTTCCCTTGACTTCCATGATGTCACCCCCTCCCCGCTCACTGGCCTGGCAACTCCTTTGTTATTTCTTTTGTGACCTCCTCCTCCTCTGCATGACCTCTAATCATTGGAGTGTCCAACACTCAGGTCTTAACCCACTTTTGTTCTCTTTTGATACACTATTCCTTGAGGATCTCATCCAACTCTGTGGCTTTAAATACTATCTGTATGTCAGGGACTCTCACATCTATGTCTCTAGCCCAGTTACCCCCCACCTTCCCAGTTGTGGACCAGTGTATCCACATAGCTACTTGATATCTTCTCATGGATGTCTGTTAAGAATCTCAAACTTCATATGGCCCAAATAAAATTTGGTTTCCTCCTTTCCCTCATACTGGTTCATCCCACCCTACCCATCTCAGTAAATTGTACCACCTTCCACCCAGGTGCTCGTATCAGAAGTCTAGGAGTTACCTTTATTCCTCTCCTTTTCTCACTCTCCACAGCCAGTCTGTCAGTGAGTCGTGATGTATGCCGAGCATATCCACTTCTCTTCAGTGTAACTCCTGTCACCCGCATGCAAACCATCATCTCTCACCTGCATCACTGAAGTAGTCTGGCAGCCAGTCTGTCTGCTTCCATTCCCATTCCCTTTTAGCCACTTCTCCACATGGAGGCCCAGTGATCCTTTTGAAAATATAAATCTAATTATATCACTCCTTGTCTTAAAATCCTCTGTGGGCTTCCTCATCTTGAGGGAAAATCTACCCATGCATTCAAAATGTAGGGCTCCCCTGGTGGCGCAGTGGTTGAGAGTCCGCCTGCCGATGCAAGGGACACAGGTTCGTGCCCCGGTCCAGGAAGATCCCACATGCTGTGGAGCGGCTAGGCCCATGAGCCATGGCCGCTGAGCCTGTGCGTCCGGAGCCTGTGCTCCACAACAGGAGAGGCCACAACAGTGAGAGGCCCGCGTACCGCAAAAAAAAAAAAATTTAGAAACTTTTCCTGTTGATATCCAGTCCCAAGACTTGAACTGGGTCCTTCTTCCTCTCCTGTTTCCATTGCTTATTTTAAGTCTCCTAGTTTCCATTTTCCCTCATCCCCGTCTGCCCTCCACGTACAGAGTGGAGCATAGATTCTGAGATGAGCCACAGCCTCTACTCCCTGAGGGTCGGGTCCCATATTTGTCACAGCCTTGCATTCCCCACAGGCCTAGTCTCCAGCTCTGTGCTCTCATGTCTCCATCCTCAGCAGGATACCAAGGCATTTTTAGCCCTGGGCGACAGTGGGTACAGCCACTGCTGGCCCCTGCTCTGGATTCTGTTACAGCTCTTTTTGCCATATCCCTCCCCACAGCCATGAGAGGCACCTCGGGAGTCAAGTCCCATTTAAGCCCAACCTGCTTTTTCTGTTTGTGTTGTTGGGCCCACACAGAGAGGGCTAAATTAAATAAGACTTCACCTGGCTGAGTAGGGTAATTTCCTGCCATCGGTCCAACATCTGCGATCATCTTATGTGGCTTCTCTTTATTTCATGTCGTCCCTTAAATCCTATCCCTGTAAGTTTACCAGGCTTGCTTTCTCTCAGCACAGCATACCTGCTTCCCTACAATAGCTGTGTCACCTTGAAATTCACCCTACAACAGCACTGATCTAACTTCTTGGTCGTACCGCAGGTAATCATTTTGGCTGGTTGTCCCCTTTAGGCAGCCAGAGCGGACATGCTTTCACTGTTGACCAACTCCTTGTCCAGAGTTTGAAGAGGGGATTTTTTTTTTTTTTTTTTTTTTTTTTTTTGCCATACCACGTGGCTTGCGGGATCTCAGTTCCCGACCAGGAATCAAACCCATGCTCCCTGCAGTAGGAGTGCAGAGTCCCAGCCACTGGACCACTGGGGAATTCCCTAAAGAGGGGACTCTTTTTTTTTAATTTAATTTATCTTTATTCTGTTTTCCTTTTATTTTTGGCTGCGTTGGGTCTTCTGTGCTGTGCGCTGGCTTTCTGTAGTTGTGGTGAGCGAGGGCTACTCTTCGTTACGGTGCACGGGCTTCTCATTGCAGTGGCTTCTTGTTGCGGAGCACGGGCTCTAGGCACACGGGCTTCAGTAGTTGTGGCACGCAGTCTCAGTAGTTATGGCACACGGGCATAGTTGCTCTGCGGCATGTGGGATCTTCCCGGAACAGGGATTGAACCCGTGTCCACTGAGTTGGCAGGCGGATTCTTAACCACTGCACACCAGGGAGGCCAAGAGGGGACTCTTGATGGTTCAACTGTGCATCCCTGGGAGTCCTCCTTGCAATCTGCCCCTTTTCTTCTCTGTTATGCCTCTTTTCCTAAACTAGGAAGATCTAAAATGTCTGAAGCCTGTTAAGTGTGGGACCATTAATATTTCCTTTTCTTGCCATAGTGTGATTCTAGCTCCTACATGCTGTTGCTGTAAAGCTCTTTGTATCTTAGCAGTTCTAATGGTTTTAAAGCCCCAGTCTTTAGTTCTGACTGATAAAACTGTATAAAGGCAGTGTTGGGAAGGAACTGTGGTAACAAAACTCACTCCACCCACCAAGCCCTGAAAACCAATGTAGTCTCTGTTTAAGGTGAGCCTTAATTAGATTTTTCTAAAGCTTTTCTGGTTGAAGAGAGGGCCCAGAGCTCTGACCCTCAGGGTATCCCCAGGGTTCCTAGTGGGCACACATTGAAAAGCAGTGGTCTGTGACATTTCCTTGATCTACCACTTTAATAATCCCGTATTTTAAAATGAGCTCAGTGTCATTTATAAAGGGGGTAATGAATGATCACACATAAAAAGCAAGAAAAGTCATTAAAATGGACTTTTAATACTGATTTTATTTGGACTGAGAGACTATCAGTGATTTTTATTTTTGTATTTAATTTCCCCAAATCTTTTCTAATGAACATAGAGTACATTTATGGTTGAGTATCTTTATTTATTTATTTATTTATTTATTTATTTATTTATATTTTTGGCTGCATCAGGTCTTTGTTTCTGCGCATGGACTTTCTCTCTAGTTGCGGCAAGCAGGGGCTACTCTTTGTTGCGGTGCGTAGGCTTCTCACTGTGGTGGCTTCTCTTGTTGAGGAGCGTGGGCTCTAGGCGCGCAGGCTTCAGTAGTTGTGGCTCACGGGCTCTAGAGTGCAAGCTCAGTAGTTGTGGTGCACGGGCTTAGTTGCTCCGCGGCATGTGGACCTTCCCAGACCAGGGCTCGAACCCATGTCCCCTGCATTGGCAGGCGGATTTTCAACCACTGCGCCACCAGGGAAGTCCCATATGGTTGAATATCTTTAAATTGCCAACAATGAAGTATCAAATTTCCCCCCTAAAATGCTCTAAAGAAAGGACAGCATAACCATATTTTGTTTTGTTTATGTATTTATACCTTGGCTTGTTCTGCAGACATTAAACACATTCACTTACCAGATACTTATTGAGAACCTACCAGATGCAGGCAGTGTGCAAGGTGCTGGGAAAACAAAGATGAAAAGAGGTAGCCCCTGCCCGCAAGGAGCTGTAGAAGGAACTGAGCCAGGTGCAAGCAGAGACAACAGTAAACCATCTTGTGCTCACTAATAAGGACAAAAACACAAGAGCTAGCAACTGTAAGGTGCCACTGCAGATTAAAGAGTTAAAGAGGAGGGACTTCCCTGGTGGCGCAGTGGTTAAGAATCCGCCTGCCCATGCAGGGGACACAGGTTCGAGCCCTGGTCCGGGAAGATCCCACATGCTGTGGAGCAGCTAAGCCCCTGCATCACAACTACTGAGCCTGCTCTCTAGAGCCTGTGAGCCACAACTACTGAGCCCGCGTGCCACAACTACTGAAGCCTTCGCACCTAGAGCCCATGCTCCACAACAAGAGAAGCCCACGCACTGCAACGAAGACCCAACGCAGCCAAAAATAAAATTAATTAATTAAAACAAACAGAAAAAAAGAAGTTACACATTTTTTAAAAAAAAAGTGTTGAAGAGGAAAGGAATGAAAGCATACTGTGGACTGGGCTTTGGTGAAGCACCATGGCTGGGTGAGAATGTAATTGGGTTCAGTTTTTCTGGGTTAGCAGTCTGATATACATAAGTAACTACAAATGTGGGAACACCTCAAAGGAGCAAAGAAAAAGGAATTGGAACAAAGACACTGATTCCACCTCTCCCTCCACCCTACCATTGAGTGTTAGATGCAGCTATGAGCTGATGGTCAGAGTTCTTCCCAGACCCTGTCAGTGTTGCAAATTAGACTATAAATAATAGCAAAAGGTTAAGTGATGAGTGGACTTAAGTTAAACTGGAGTGATGTTAAGTAGTAGAAGGACCCTCTGAGTTTTTGATACCTTGGGGAAGAAGTGTGTCGGTGTAAGAAGTGGCTGTGTTGAGAGGAGCAGTCTGCTCACAGGGCAGCCCTGCTTTTACCACACATGATATTCTGAGCCCCTCACCTCTCCCATTTGTCCCCCAGGAGAAGTGTGCCCAGTACTGGCCCTCTGATGGACTGGTGTCCTATGGAGACATCACAGTGGAGCTGAAGAAGGAGGAGGAATGTGAGAGCTATACCGTCAGAGACCTCCTGGTCACCAACACCAGGGTAAGATGCCTGGTGGGTGGGCTTCTCCCACAGGGAAAGCAGGGTTGCACCTACCTCCCTGATCCTCCTTCCTTCAAAGGAGAACAAGAGCCGGCAGATCCGGCAGTTCCACTTCCATGGCTGGCCTGAAGTGGGCATCCCCAGTGATGGAAAGGGCATGATCAGCATCATTGCAGCCGTGCAGAAGCAGCAGCAGCAGTCAGGGAACCACCCCATCACCGTGCACTGCAGGTATGCCCACCTCAACCCTCAGGGGGAAGAGAGAGAAAGGCATGGGAGGCAGGCAGAGGGGTGTGATGGGAGCCTGTATCAGATAGTGAGGAAAGCCAGACGAGAGCGGGATGTTGGCGAGCACGTGGCAATCAAGTTTAATGACCAGGACAGGCCCAGATGATAAGAACTTCACACTTTAAGTGCTGGGAACAGCAGTCCCTAATGTTAAGATATTGGGCAGGGGAGGTGATGCAGAAGGGGAACAGCAGGGGAGACTGACAGTGGAGAAGACCAGTTGGGCAACATGGGAATGAGGCCTGTTTCCCTAAGAAACACAAGAAAAGAGAAAAGGGCAACTATGTTGAAAACAGAAGAAAAATGAACAAGGCTATAAACATAGCTGTGAAAAAGAGGAGTCTCCTAGGTTCGAGGCTGGGTAATGGCTGGTGTCACTGACAGAAGGAAGATAGCAAGGGGACCCGTGGGGCAGGGGGTGGATTTTGTTTGGGGCACATTGTATGAGATTGCATTTTAGAAAAAATTTTACCTTGAGTTTGTATTGCTTTTATAATTGGGGGGAGGGAATCTCTTAAAAGGGAAGGAAGAATATATTTAAAATTCCTACAAATTGGTTTTGAAGATAGAAAAATGAGCAAAGGAACTTCTAGAAATGTATCTAGTAAATGTTCTTCAAATGGCCAAAATGAAATATGTAATTACAAGAATTGAAGCACCGTTTATAATAGTAAAAGATGGTAGGGACTTCCTTGGTGGTCCAGTGGTTAAGACTCTGGGCTTCCACTGCAGGGGGCACGGGTTCAATCCCTGGTTGGGGAACTAAGATCTGGCATGCCATGCGGCGCAGCCAAAAAAAATTGAAAAAAAGATGGTAAATAATCTAAGCATGTTTTTTTTTTTTTTTTTTTTTTTTTTTTTTTTTGCTGTATGCGGGCCTCTCACTGTTGTGGCCTCTCCCGTTGCGGAGCACAGGCTCCGGACGCGCAGGCCCAACGGCCATGGCTCACGGGCCCAACCGCTCCGCGGCACGTGGGATCTTCCCAGACCGGGGCACGAACCCGTGTCCCCTGCATCAGCAGGCGGACTCTCAACCACTGCGCCACCAGGGAAGCCCCTAAGCATGTTTTAATAGGGGACTGGTTCAGTAAGCTCTGATATATCTCATACTACAGAGCTTCAGATAATTAATTAGAAATCTGTTTATGTACTGGTATTCAGTAATCCTCAAGATTTATTGCTTAGTGAGAAAAGCAGTGGGAGACAGGGAAAGAATATGTTTATGTGGGTATATGCATAAATTATCTCTGGAAGGACACACAAGGACCTGATGACATTGGTTGTTTCCCAGGAAGAAACTAAAAGGATGAAGAAGTAGAGTAGGAAGGAGACTTTCCACTGTTTCTGACCTTTTTGAAATTTGAACTATGCTAATTTATTACCCATACAAAAATAAATCATTTGAAAAAAATGTTTTTAAGAAGAAAAAGTGGCAAAGTCCACCATCTAATACAAATGTACAGTAAACATGAAAAGATGCTAATCCTTATTAGCAATATGAGAAATGGGGATGAAAACAGTAAAACATGGCTTTTTGTCCGTTGGATTGGCAAATTAAAAGGATTCCTTGAACTACAAAAATCAACACTTCCTTGCCCACACTTGTAAATCTTCCATGCTCCTCTCTCCCTTAGTCACCCTCTCTTGGCAAACCCCAGATTCTCTGGCTACCCTGCACCATGCAGCTGAATATGGCTAAAGGAGAGCACCATGTTACAAGCCTCATTTTATGTTTCTGATGAATTCATGGTTGGCCATTAGTGCTGCCCTGCAGTCCTTCTGCATCTCCCACTGTTCTAGACCAGGGCTAGGCAAACTAGGGCCCAGTGCCAGATCTGGCCTGCCACATGGTTTTGTGGGGCCTGCAAGGTAAAACTTGTGTTTACATTAAAAAAAAATTTTTTAATCAAAAGAATATCTCATAACGTGAAAATTACATGAAATTTATATTTGTGTTCATATATAAGGTTTTATTGGAACATGGCTATGCTTATATATTATCTGTGGCTGCTGTCCTGCTCCAGCAGCAGTATTGAGACCATTCGTGGTACTCTTACTACCTCACACTGCTGCTCAGCACACAAGAAGCACAGTTGTGCAGTTGTAACTTGACTTTGTCCCTCTTCCCAGCAAAACCTAAGATACTTTCTATTTGGCCCTTTATAGAAAAGCCTGCCAGCCTTTGTCCTGGATGATCATTTCATCCTCCTCTCAAACCTCAAACCTCCAGTACCTCTCCCATCCTCATATTTAAGAAACGACCATGTTTTCTATTAGCCTAGGAAAAAAGAAGCAATCAGAGAATTTCCACTTGCTCTTAACCACCACAGCAGTAGTGCTGTGGACCCTGCATCCCTCCTGTTCAGTGGATGAGTTGTCTGAACTCTCTCTGAAGTCAGCTATATTAGTCCTCTATTACTGTGTAATAATATGACCACACACTTAGCATCTCAAAACAACACACATTTATCTTGCAGTCTTCGTGGTTAGGAATCTGAGCACATCTTAGCTGAGTCCTGTGCTTCAGGGTCTCAAAAGGCTGCAGTCAAGGTGTTGACCAGATGGGCTGTGGTCCCATCTGAGGCTTGACTGGGGAAGGATCCACTTCTGAGCTCACTTGGTTGTTGGTAGCATTCAGTTCCTTGTGGAATTTTGTATTTTGAAGTTCCTTGCCACGTGGTGGACCTTCCCAGCATGGGTGCTTGCTTCTTCCAAACCAATGAAGGAGAGAGTATTTCCTTACATGACAGACATTATGATCCACATAACATAATCACATACATGTAATTGTATACGCTCCATCACCCTTGCTACATTCTGTTGGTTAGAAGTACATCACAAGTCCTGCCCACAGTCAAGGGGAGGGGAATCACACAAGTATGTGAACACCAGGAGGCAGGGATCTTGGGAGTCAAGCTAAAGTCTGCCACACCCACCCTCCACTTGGATACCCATTCCATCCTCTTTTGTCTCTTCAGAGACCTGACTTCACTATCCTACATTATCAGGTTTTCTTCTGGATACCTACTATCTTCATAAAAATGTGCTATGATTTCTCCCATTTTAATATTTTTTTAAACTTTTGCCTCCAGTTCCCCTCCAGCTACCCTCTATTTCTCTGTTTTCCTTAATTGTAAAATTTCTCAAAATATTTGTTCATACTAACTCTCCAGTTCCTCTCCTCCCAGCCTCTCTTGAGCCCATTTCAGTTAACCCCCCACATACTCCCTTGCAACTGCCCTGTGAGGGCCGCCTGTGACCTTCACATTGTTGAGTCCAGTGCTCACTTCCTAATCTCATTATCCTTGACTTTCATCAGCATTAGACACAGTTGGTCATTTGGTTCTCTGTGGAATGCTTTTAGCATAGCTTCTCTCCAGGGTTTTTGTCCTCATTGGCTGTTCCTTCTCTGTCTCCCTTGCTAATTCCTCCCCATCTGTGGTCAAGGGCCAAGTCCTTGGACCTCTGTCAACTGACAGTCACTCTCCTAGGTGAATTCATCCAATCTCCTGGCTTTAATACCAACTCCCAAATCTTTATCACCAGTTCACCCTCTCCCCTAAACTCCAGATTTATATATCCAGTTGCCTACTCAACATTTCCACTTGGGCCTCTTCAGTTTTAAAGGGTTATTTTAGAACTCCCGATCTTTCTTTCCAAGCCTTTTGTTTCACAGCCTTCCCCACATCAAGAAGTGGTATTTCACTTAACTCAGATAAGGAGCCTGGAACAATTCTTTTTCTCACACATGTACATCTGTTCTACCTGAAAAATAATTTCAGAATCAAGTGTTTATCACTCCCCCCACCATGGCCCTCTGTCTAAGCCACCATGCCCTCTCCTCAGTAACTATACTGGCCTCACTGGTTTCCCTGCTCCCACCCTTCCTCCTATAGTTTGTTCTCAACACAGCAGCATGAGAGCTCCTTCTAAAACTTCAGTCAGACCACATCACTCCTTTACTCAGAATCCAAACACTGGCTCACGAGGTACAACATGTCTGAGGGCTCCTTGCTCAGGCCAGGCAGGGAGTGCACCGGGGGTCTGGCCTTCTCCCTGAGGGCCCTGACCTTACCCCGCCCACTTCCCTCCCTCCCTCAGACGCAGCTACAGTGGCTTCAGCACTTAGACACACTCCTGCGTCATTCCTGAGATGCTCATTTCCAAGGGCCTTGTCCTCACCTTCTCAGGGTCTCTGCTCACATTCCCTGGCCACCCTGTTCACCATAGCACTTCTCCCCACACTGACTAGAGCTGCTGTTCTCTTTTTCCTTCTCATACTGCATATCTTATTGTCTGGGGGTACTGCTACCCACCGCAGTCCCTACCACACAGCAGGCACTCAGTAAGGGTCTGGTGATGACACATTGAACAGGTGGACAGTGTCAAGGTGAGAGTCTGGATTCCTGGGATTTAGGAAGAAAATGAGCAGCATAGAAAAGAATCAGCAACCATATACCAGTGCAGAGGGGCAGGAAAGAGGGGGCCAGAACTCTTGACATGAATGAGCAGCAGGCCAGGGCCCCCCAGGCCTGTTTTTGTTTTTTGTGTGTTTTGTTTGTTTTTTTTTTGGCTGCGCCACGCAGCATGTGGGATCTTAGTTCCTCCACCAGGGATCGAACCTGTGCCCTTGGCATTGGTAGTGCGGGGTCCTAACCACTGGACCGCCAGGGGATTCCCCCCCACCCCACCCCAACCCTGGCTTGTTCGTAGGTGGACAGAGAAGACTCAGTGCTGGGGGTGAGGGTGAGGTTCTTCACCACTGCCCAACGAGTGAGCCCCTCAGCAAGCAGAATCGGTCATACAAGAAGAGCAGCAGTGGTGCACCCGCCTCCCCAGAGCTGTGTGAGCTCCTGTGCCCACCCCCAGCAGTTCCACTGGATGACTGACCTTCCCAAGAGCACCAGCCTCGGCCTTTATCTGCTCATTGTCACTGACACTCACCTCCTTGGCACAGGGAGTCATTGCAGGTGTGATAAGTGTATCTGCTTTGTTACAGTGCGGGGGCAGGACGGACAGGGACCTTCTGTGCCCTAAGCACAGTCCTGGAACGGGTGAAAGCAGAGGGGATTTTGGATGTCTTCCAGACCGTCAAGAGCCTGCGGCTGCAGAGGCCACACATGGTCCAGACACTGGTATGCTACCCTGTGTATTTATCCATGCCACCACACCATCTGCAGCTCCTCTGCCAAAGCCAGCTCAGGGGGGAGGCTCATTTGAGGGGCCCATCTGATAGTCAGAGGACTGTGTAACCACAGACTCATCCTTCCTCAAGGTGCCTCAGACAAACAGAATGAGCTTTGGGAGGCAGGAGAGCAGTGGGGGCATAGCCTAGCCCCACACCAGTAAGAGATGCAAGTGGCCTCTGTGAAGGCTAGAAGAGGGTGCCCAGGTGCCCCATGGGGCTCTTCACTTCTCCATGGGTCCAAGGTGGGGAAGACTCAGAAGTACCTCCTCTCCTCTCCTCTCCTCAGTTCCCTTTCAACAGGTCTCCTGACAGTCCAGATGACCAGTAACCACTGAGTATGTGGACAGACATGAGCTCATGTCTGACCTCTGCAGGCCTAGGACCGCCATCTGCATGTCCAGTCGCTTCTATCTGTAGAAGGTAGCTGCACTCAGCCCAGAGGGGAATGCTGTCAGAATTGTGGCAGGCAGCTCAGGGCTTAGGTGGAAATCCAAAAACATTCATTTCCTCTGAATTTTCCATTTTTTTAAAAATGGAAAAAAAATAATAATAAAAATAAAAATAAAAAATGGGTTTGTCAGGAGCTGCAGGTACATTTTTCTCTTCCGTAACTACCCTGGCCTTTTCCCCCACCTTTCACTCTGCAGGAACAGTATGAGTTCTGCTACAAGGTGGTGCAGGAATATATTGATGCATTCTCAGATTACGCCAACTTCAAGTGAGAAGTGATGAGGCCCCGTGGACAGGAGAATTGCCTTTAATATTTTGTAATATTCTGTTTTGTTAATATACCCAAAATTGTGTATATATCTTACAACTGTTTTAGAAATTGGTACATAGGCTTCTATTACCTATTAGGTGGAGATTTTATATGTAAATGTGTTAGCACTGATAGTCCTTTTTCCAATGTTTTATTGGGGAATTAAATAGTGTGATGTTTGGATTGATATCATGAAATCCTCTGCCTGGAAATTGGGCTTTATTGTTCTTTGGTTTATACATCTTTTCCTAAAGAAGATACACAAAACTCATTCCAGGTAGCTAGGCATTAACTAAGAAAAAAAGCACAAAGTTATCAGAGCTCCTGAGGAAATTGGTTGTCCCAGTGCCCCCAGTTCAGACCGCCCTCCCCTCCCTGCTCTGTAAATAATCTCTCCCCTTTCCACCCTTGCCCACCTTCTCGTACCACCTACATCCCACCATGGCGAGTAGAGGGACCAGAGTGTTATCTCTGGCACCACACTAGGGATTATCAGGTAATAAAAGCTTTGACTCCCTGAGGAAACGTCTCTCCCTTTGTCTGGGGTGGGGCAGTCATACCAGGGCTGGGGTTCTCCTGGGCCACTCCCATCCCTGCCGTTACTGTTCTGTCTTAGCTGGCTGCAGAGAAGGCACAGTCTCCCTGGCTCCTTCTTTCCAACAAACACAGCCCCTCTAGCTCTTAGGTAGTTATCAGGGCTCTTCTTTCACTCCCAGCATATCTTTGGTGCAGTGGTCCTAGCCAGCCTTGCTCCCTGGGGAAGATGGCCAGGGTCCTCACTGCTTCCCTAAGTACAGAGGCATGGAGGAGAGAGGGGTGGCTTGGCTTTCGGCTTTGGGTCGATTTGACCTCTCCAGTCCTTGGTGCTTTGCTGCAAAACTATCTGGATCATGTCGCTCTGTCCAGAGCAAGTGTTTATATCTACACTTATTGTGTTAAACTGCTTCCATTTCCTTTCATATCTGTCCTCATTTCCAGGACTTTTATGTGGAAGTGCCTCAGATCCAGAGGCCAGGATGCTGGGAGTCTTAGATCCCAACTCGAATTTGAGCCTAACATGTTAGACAAAGTGTCTTAAATAAGGTGGATGTTCATTTATTTTTCATGTTAACAGTCTGCCTAGTCCAGAGACCCAGTATCCTCCATCTCATGGTCCCAGTGTCCCTTAGGTTGTTGTTCTCATCCTCATGGTTGAGGTCGCTGTCTTTTCCCATGGAGAAGCAAAAAGAGCATGGGCAAACAATTTCATTTTTAAAGACATGAAGCAAAAGTTGCACTTTTCACTTCCACTCATACCCCATTGGCTAAAACCTAGTCATAAGACCACACTGAGCTACAAAGGTTGCTGGGAAATGTGGTCTTTAGTTGAGGGCACAGCTGGGAGGGTGTGTCTGCTCATGGCCTCCTTTCTTCATGATCAGCCCAACACAGGAACAGGAGAGGAAACCGGTTGCCATGACTGTCAGTGCAGGGCTGAGAGAACCTTGCAGCCCTCGGGGCCTTTCTTAAGGATCGGGCCAGTCAGGGACCAGGGGCACCTCGGGGCTGTCAGGAGTGAGAGGTGGCACCCCCGTCTGGCCCACGGAGGCATGCACAGAGATCACCGCTGCCGTGCTTGCTGGAGGAGGTAGGACTTGAACTGGACCTGCGGGATATTGGAAGTTTAGATGAGCGAAAGGAGGAAAGATCAGTGGAGCAGCATTACAAAGGGCCTCAGATTCCAGGCAAGCAAAGACGCAGTGGCCTCCAAGATAGAAGCCAAGTTCTGCACCACATATTCAGGTGTATGCATGAAGCCCGGGTGCCACGACAGACCACCTTCTGGAAGGTTGCAAGGGCTGAAGTCGTGTAAGTCAGTAGGTGTACTCTGATCCTTCTGTAGGAACCAAGGAACTGTAAGGGGCGATAAACTTAAAAAGTCAGTAGGTTTAAAAGAAGCATGGATAAATTAAGCAAAGACAGAATCTAAAGAATTTCTGGTGAGGGGTGCCATGCTTGGGAAGGAAACCCTGTCTCTTTGCAAGCTACCTGTTGGTGCCTCTGTGTAACCATGTCCAGGCAGATGGAGGAGGGCAAGCCTTGGGTTAGCAAGCCATGCAATGAACATATCCCCTGGTTGCTAAACAGACATCTTCAAGCAGGAATTATCCCAGCTCTTTGCCTCCTTCTCTCCCTCAGCTTATAGGTATGGCTCATCACTCCCTCTTCACCTCTTTCTTTTCCTGTATTATTCAGAGCTCACATGGTGTCAAGAGACATGAACCCGACAGGCTCAAAGGGAAGTGTATTGAAGCTCACATGGCACAATTGTGTGGGAAGGGCAGAGGAGATTGCTTCATCTAGTGCCCACTCCTCAGTCAGTCAGCTGTGACTGTGCCCACTGCACACCCAAACTTCTGGGGCCTGCCACACTTGCAGAGACCTCACTTCATCAAATTGTCTCTGTCCTGGGTTTTCCTTCATCCTCTACCCCCACCTGCCCAATATGCTCATCTTTCATTTAAAAGAAGAAAAAAAAAGCACTTCCCCCATGCCTAAGTTCTTCCATTCCCACATATTCCTTCCTTACCCTTTCATCCTCAGTGCTGAGCCCCAGGGATCCACTATCTCCCTGTCCACTAGCACCCCCCTTGGTGTAATGACTGCCTCCTGACTTTTATCCTCACTCTGTAGGTTTTCCTCCACAGCCCCCTTCCTCAGAGGTCAAGCATTCCTGCAGTCTGTGTGGTGTGGACCCTCAGCCCTCCTCCAGCCCTGAGCTCCTGGTCCACACACCCAACTTCCTACTGTGACTCCACAGGGTGGCCCAGAGGCACCAGTCTCAGGCTCTGCACACCCAGCGGTTTGCCCAGTCTCCAAAGCCCACTGCCTTTTCGTGCAGCCTCCAGCATTCTCTGCCCCCACCCACCCCGTCCCAGCCCTACTACCACTGGCACCAAACCCACAGACCCCCCCCCATAGTTCCTGTGTTAGCTCTTCTCCATTTTGTCTCTTACCCTAGAGCACCCACTGCAGCCCTATTGCCAAGACTAGCTAACTCTCCATCCTTCACCCAGACCACCTGCTCAGGGGGTGTGCCCCTCTGTGCTCCTACAGCACCTGAGCATTCAACTCAAAACCTCTGCCTTCCCAACTGATTACAGCAGCCCCCAGACTGGAATAATGTGGCCTCAGGGCTGAGTGTGAGCTAGAGCTCAGTGGTGAACAAGTGGCTTCCTGTGTCCTGCTGAGGGGTACAAGGATGAATTCCAGAGTTTATAATCTGGAAGGGGAAAGCAAATATTCCTGAAAGGCAAAGTATGTGGCCAGAAAGAAAGGGAAGCTTTCCCCTGGGAAGCTTGTTCTTGTTTGGAATTTTCAGGAAAAACCACTATCAAATTACAGAAAAAATAAAGGCACCCCATTCCTTTTTTAAAATAAACACCAGGGCCTTTGAATAAAACATTCTGTAAACCCAAACCAGAACCAAGCTAGTTTACTGAACTCAAAGAATTGTTTTCACTAAACCACAAAGTAAATGTGTTCCTAAAATTTACTTGGTTAACCAGTACATAAAGGGACAAGATCTGTTTCCCAAAACAGTTTAACTGATCATACAGTCCAAATATTCATTTCAGGTAAGTCAGTTTGGAAATTCACCCATTCCCTTCTGCCTGGGCAGCTGAAGTCGAGGTGCCCATGATGTCATCTCCCCCATCTCTGCCACAGAATTTGACACACCTGCTCTCCCAGTGACCAGCCACTGCGATGCCCAGCCTGACCCTGTCCTTGCACTTGCTGTTCAAATTGCTGTCCAAAGGCGGAGATTGGCTAACCCTATAAATTGGCCTCTGCCCCCCAGAGGCTGGTGGCTGGCAGCGGAAAGCTGAGCTGATGCAGACTAAGGCGGGAGCCTTTTCTGGCATTCCAGGGGCTGTGCCCAAATCCATGAATGGTCCTGGGCCAAGTACAGGATGAGGAGGGGTTGGAACCTTGAGGGACAAAATTATTCCTACCACCTTTGGATAGGCCCACAAAGGCTGCACTGCCCCCTTAACTGGGCCCCCTGTCAGGCACCTGCTTGGAGGAGAGAGAGGCCACCTGTGGGGTAGCTATGCCCCACCCAAACCTACTTCCACCTGGAGTGACTCAGTCCTGGTGCCCAGGTGTGTGGATGAGGACATCCCACCCAACCCATTTTACAAGTGGGCAAACAAGCCCTCAGGAAGAGTGGTCATAGCTCTCCCCAGACTTCTTAACAGGCTGCTGGACTCCTCACTCTTAGGCCCCCACTCTTCTACCAGGGAAAGCCCTGAGCTGGGTGGGACTCAGGGACACCCCAGGCATTGCCTCTCTTAGGGCCATAATTTGCTGTGTCAGAGAGGGCTGTGAGGGCTTTCTAGACCTAAGGGCAGGAGCTTGAGAATGCAGCTAGGGAAGTGGCTAGATGAGACTTCAGGGGCATAGGCCAGGCTGAAGCAGGAGTCCTGTGACTTCAGATCCCTGGGAAGATGGAAGGAGAAGGCATCTGTCTGGTGACCCCAGGGCCAGCAGCTGAACATACACTGGGAAGGGAAGAGAGTTTGTGGCGAGCTGCCACCCGTCCCCTCTTTGAGACATCATTGGAGTCTGTGGGCCCAGAGCAGTGGGTGGAACTACCTGAGCAATAAATCTTGGGTCTGGCTGCCTGGGTTCCACTGCTGCCTGGAGGAGCCACCTCAAAGGAGCCACTTCATCCACAGCTCTCCCTCGGTGAGTGAAAAGGCTGCCCTCCCCAGGGCTGGGGCTCCAGGATGGAGCTCTGTTCTGGGTGCCTGGTACACTGCTCCTCTTCCCCCTCCCAAGTCCCTCTACCCCGACCCATGCCCAGAAAGGCCCCCTTTCCCTCATCTCTCCCCAACAACACTATTCCTGTGCCTGCTGCCCCTAGCGTGGGAGGGACAAGGGGTAGAAACCCTTGCCCCTGTAACCACCACACATCCATTCCACATCCCCAACTGCCATGGAAGAGAGAGAGCAACCCAGAGGGAAAAGGAGCTGAGGCCCTGCCAATAACGTCCCCCAGCACTGGGTGCCCCACATGCCCCCACACTGCTGCCTGTCTCTTGAACAACTCCCCTGTTCCCCTCTCCAACCTTCTCTCACTTCTGAGATCCCTGAGGGAAGAAAGGGTAGTCCTGTCCTACTGGGGAAGGCCTGCTTTGCCTTGTCTTCGTGGCACTACTCGTCTTCTACATTAGCAAGAGGAAAAAACAGAGGAGTAGGAGAAATGGTGAGGAGTTGGAGATAAGAGGGAAGAGAGTGACCCCTGAGGAAAGGGGCTGGAAGCCCCACCAAATTCCAGGCTCAACTCCTCAAAATCCAGCCACGTCCCAAACTCTTCGAATACCTTGGTCATCGTTCCCAAGTACCCGCACGTCGTCCCAGGCCTCCTGGCCACCGTGTCCAGCACCAGCAGAAGAAGAGGCCTCCTCCTACCCTGGGCAAACAAGTTCACCTGCAAAAAGGCCCTCCCCTCCCCAAGCCTCGAGTTCAAACGAAACCTCCCTGTGAGGCTGAAGAAAACTCATAACTGTCTCCTGACGCAGCTGTCCTCTTCCTCTAATTAAAAGAGATTAAAAACCATCCTTTCCCATAAAAAAAAAAAAACTGGCAAAGCGGGGAGCCTCTGTGCCCCGAGGGTTCTGGGAGGTGGCTAGTTGCCAGGAGCCCTCAGGGTCCAGACCCCTGTAGTCTTGGTATAAGGAGCAATAGCAGAAGAGAGAAGAACATTAGGAGACACTGAAGCTGCCCCTGAAACGCCAGTTGTCCAAGGGAACCCCGGAGGAAGAGGAAGGGGTTATGGATGGGAGCACTCCTTGAGTGCTGTCCACTGTCCATGGGAGCAGCCCTGCCATGGCCAGCTTTGGGCTAGGCCTCCTGGTGCTGCTGCTGACCACCCATCCTGAGCCCTCGAAGGCTCAGCACTGCTCCCACAGCTGGCACCCTGAAGGAAAGCCAGCCTCCAGCTCACTCCATGACCCCCAACATACTCCTGGGCCCCCAGGTGAGTTGAAGGGCCTTCCCAGCCTAAGTGAGAAGAAGGTGCTGGCTGGGGCTCTTTCATCTACCTCAAGCCTTGGGTGGCGGTGGGGAGGGCAGGCTGCAGCCTCAGTTCCCTTCTAAGGAAGGGTTCTGGGCACTGCAGCTCACAGCCCAGGCCAAATTGTCCCCAACCTCCCAAGCAATGTTCTGGCTCCCCCTGAGGACAGTGTGCCCTGGGAGAGTAGGACCATGGCCCGGTGGCTCCTGCACAGGAAGCAGCACCTGGTGCAGACACTGCTGGTAAGTAAGCTAAGAACTGGCTGTGGGTGAGGGGGAATGATACACCACTGAGTTATTTATTTACTTTTGGCTGCCTTGGGTCTTTTTGCTGTGTGCGGGATTTCTCTAGTTGCGGCGAGGGGGGGCTACTCTTCGTTGCGGCGCGCAGGTTTCTCATTGTGGTGGCTTCTCGTTGCGGAGCACGGGCTCTAGGCACATGGGCTCAGTAGTTGTGGCTCGCTGGCTTAGCTGCTCCTCAGCATGTGGGATCTTCCCAGACCAGGGCTCGAATCCGTGTCCCCTGCACTGGCAGGCGGATTCTTAACCACTGTGCCAACAGGGAAGCCCCAATCCTAGACAATTTATGATGAAATACTATGTTAGATTAAAGTAAAAGATTAGAAGTCACTAGTGGAGTAGGAGGTACTACAAACCTCCGTAAATAGGACAGTGGCGGCTGTGAAGTCCCCTAGGCTTCTAGACAGCCAAGGGAAGCCAGTGTGGCTCAAGGTGGGCAGACCCACAGCCAGTGAAAAGAGGTGAGGGGTGCGACCTCACTCTGCAGTACGGCCCCGATAACCAGGTGGTCATTGATTGGTGCACTGGGAATGACTCAGTGATTGCAGAGCTCCCCAAGGCCAATAGCAGAAGACAGGTGTAGGGAGATGGTTAATTATTTTGCAAATTGTATTTTAAAGGGCACCACGGGAGCACGATAACTAAAGGAGAAAGCGTAAATTCCTATAAGGCAAGACCTTATCGCCTAATTTCAGTCGGTGTGAGCTCGGGTTTTTAGATATCAGGTGGGCAACGCCTGTAAGCCCAATGAGCTAGAGAACCCGCAGGCTGGGTCTTCTAGGAGGCTAGGGGGCGTCCGCAGGACGTGGGAGCCACAACACCGGCCGTCGGTCAATCCTGCGCAGCGAGGCTAAGCTGGGAGACGAGGGAAGAGGAGGGGGCGGGTAAGGCCGCCGCTCGGCGGTCAGGTGACCAGAGCGTCCGGGGGAATGACTGCCCCCTCCTCCCGCAGACCCGATCCCGAGCGCCGCGCCCCACTGCCCTCCAGTAAAGGTGTGAGGTCGCTGAAGTTGTTGCATCCTTTGTCCCCTCTCTCTCCATTGAGACCCTTCCCCGGGTGGGGGCTGGAGGAATGCAGGTCGGAACCCGGTCCCGCAGGGAGGACACAGCCAGGTTCCGGGGAGCGGGGGCGGACGCAAATGTCAGCGGGCAACAGAGGGTGGGGGCGGAGCCCGCGGACTACGCGTCCCGTGGTGCCCCGCGGCCACTTCCGGGCCCCAGTGATGCCCTGCGGCGCGCCGGACGCTAGGCGGTCAGGCCATGCTTCGTGCGCTGAGCGCCCTGGGCGCGCGGCCCATGGGCCGGCCCCCAGCCCCGTTTCTGCTCCCCGTGCGCTGCCGCAAGACCCGCCACGACCCGCCGGCCAAGTCTAAGGTCGGGCGCGTGGCGACCCCACCCGCTGTGGATCCTGCGGAATTCTTCGTACTGACGGAGCGTTACCGGCAGTACCGCCAGACGGTGCGCGCCCTCAGGTGTGTGTGACGGAGGGGGAGGCGGTGCCGTCCGGCGTGTGTGTTAGGGCGGGCAGGCGAAGAGAGTGCCGACCTTGGGCGCGTCTCCGTCCAGGCTGGAGTTCGTGTCCGAGGTGCGCAAGAAGGTGCACGAGGCCCGGGCCGGGGTCTTGGCAGAGCGCAAGGCACTGGAGGACGCCGCTGAGCACCGCGAGCTGATGGCCTGGAACCAGGCGGAGAACCAGCGACTGCGCGAGCTGCGGTGAGTGGGGCGGGAGGCGAAGCGGGGATGCCTTGCCGGCCGGGAGACACCCATCCACGCTCAACCTCGGCCTGTCACTCCTCCCAGGATGGCCAGGCTGCGGCAGGAGGCGCGGGAGCAGGAGCGGCGGCAGGCGGAAGAGGAGGCCCGGCAGGCCCGAGAGGCGCAGGCTTGGGCGCAGCTCAAGGAGCGTGAAGTGCTGCAGCTGCAGGTGGGCCGTGTCTCCAGAGGGTGGGGCTGCAGGCCGCGAACTCCGCCGGTGCCGCGAGTCCTGCGTGCAGCCAGGTGGGGGAGGTGGGGCCCCGGCTACATGCAGAGGGAAGAGAGTAGCCTTGAGTCTTGACACGGGGTTAGCAGGTGAGGATTTGGAAGAGGAGGCGTGCAGGGAGAGTGCCTGTCAGGCGCGAAGACCCGGAGGTGAGAGTTGACACCGCAGTGTTCCCTTGGCTAGCCACTGTCTGTGAGACTGGCCCCCGCGTTCCCCAAGGAGTTTATATTTTGCCGTGAGGGTGGGAAAGTCACCGAAGGGTTTAAACATTTTGGCCTGGGATGGCAGGTATGAGACTTAAAAGCAGGGAGACCAGTTAGAAGTGATCCAGCGAGAATGGATGAGGCTTGAGTTAAAGTAATGGAGAAGGACAGTTTGAGAGAGATTGAGAGATCTAGGCAATATTGAGAGACTGATTCCACCCAGTGAATTGTCACAGCTGGTGTGTCTGGGTTTTGGCCGAAGTGTCCAGGGGATGATTGTCTAAGAGAACTGAATGTGGCAAAGCTGCCTGATGTTCTTCCACTGGAAGGTCAGCGGGGTGCTCAGAGAAGACCTGGGCTGCAGACATCTTTCCCACAGGAGAGCTGGAGCCCCTCCCTCAGTGGGCTAAAGGCTAGCAGGCATGTTCTGAGGGCTTCCATTCAGTTGGCCTTCTCTCTTCCAATAGGAGGAAGCAAAAAACTTCATCACCCGAGAGAACCTGGAGGCGCGGGTGGAAGAAGCCTTGGACTCCCCCAAGAGTTACAATTGGGCCATCACCAGAGAGGGGCTGGTGGTCAGGCCACAGCACAAGGGCTCCTGAGGGCCCTGTAAGGACAGTGTCCACCCAGGGACCATGGGGGTAGGGGGGTTGGGCCTGATCTGGAATAAAGCAGTTGTTTCTGATGAAGAAGGAGGCTCTGCCTATTCCAGTGCAGCCTTCACTTTGGGCCTCAGCACCCACCACTTGGTCAGAAACTCCACACACACAGTGCCCTGTTCTGCACCCATGTACAACTCTTAGCAAGGCACCAGACCTTAGAAGTTTCCATCTCACAGAGGAGCATAGTCTCCTCGGCAGCCAGGTCATCTCCTGAGTATCCTCAAGGTCCAGTGGTTGGCATATTGCAGTCCTTGGGCCAAATCTGGCCTATTGCTTCTTTTTGTAAATAAAGTGTATTGGAGCACAGCCACAGTTATTCATTGACTGCTCTCATACTACAATGGCAGAGATGAGCAGGTGCAACAGAGACCTTATGACTTGCAAAGTCTAAAATATTGTTTTATGCCTTTTTAAATTGAAATATAGTTGATTTACAATGTTTTGTTAGTTTCAGGTGTGCGGCAGAGTGATTGAGTTATACATCTATTCTTTTTTAGATTCCTTTCCATTATAGGTTATTACAAGATAATATAGTTCCCTGTGCTGTACAGTAGGTCCTTGCTGCTTATCTGTTTTATATATAGTAATGTGTATATTTTAATCCCAAACTGCCCCCCCCCCGATTATATGACTTTTTTTTTTTTGGAGGGCCGTACCATGCGGCATGCAGAGCTTCCACTACCAGGGGATCAGACCTGTGCCTCCTGCAGTGGAAGTGCAGAGTCTTAACCACTGGACCACCAGGGAAGTCCTATATGACTTTTTACAGAAAAAGTTTGTTGATCTAGGGCTTTCAGGCTCCAGCAAGGAGCAGGTATCACCCAGTAACTGAGCCACAAAGTAGCCATTGGCCAAAGATCTGCTTCTGCTTGACCCTGAGTTTTGCTGGCCAGGGTCTGGTGTGCCCAAGACACAAAAGGCAAAAAGACCCCATTTCTTCTGGTGACCCTCTCCACCTTTGGCCTCAGTGACCCACATTTACCCTGGCAGTGCCAGCTTCCTTGGACCTCACACCAGATTGGTGCTGGCAGAGGCTTGATTGACCTTTATAATGTCAGTGTGGCTTGTCAAGCACTTGGAGCAAACCAGAAATACTTGTGATTAAAGTTCACAAGGTTGGGAACTTCCCTGGTGGTCCAGTGGGTAAGACTCCGTGCTGCCAATGGAGGGGGCCCGGGTTCAATCCCTGGTTGGGAATCTAGATCCTGCATGCATGCCACAGCTACGAGTCCGCATGCCACAACTAAAAGATCCCGCGGGCCTCAACCAAGACCCAGCGCAGCCTAAATAAATAAATATTAAAATAAAGTTCACAAGGTTGAATGAGCATACAGATCCACAGCCCCTACTCAGGTGCAGACCCTCCAAGAGCATCCAGGGTGAGGAAGAGACATGTTTCTCTGAGCCAGAGCTTATGTCCCTTTGCCACCATTCACTGAACTTTGCCTGGATACCACCAGAGGAAAAAACAGAATCCTTGCTTCTTTCCCTAATTCCCATGTTGTAGATAGGACCTGAGACCCTCAAGAAATGAAAACCTTTTAGGGAATATGGGCAATCCCTCACGTTCAGGTAGGGAAGCGGGTAACAGAGATGCAAGCAAAGGGCCATGATTATCATAGTGCCTAGGACACAGTCCTATCAGGGTATTGCATCCCTGAGGGCAGTGGCCTCCCTCCTCAGGCTGGTAATAGCTCTTCTCTTCCCTGGTACTGAGCCCAGGCACAGTGGAGTCCTGGATTTCAGGTGCTCAGCGTAATTTCTAGGGTGAGAGCTGATGGGCACACATTGTGGGCCATGGTTTATGCCCACAGCCTTGGGCTTTGTTATGGTGAGGAGTGGGCCATCTGGTCCCCTGCAGAGGAAGCCTTTGGTGAGCTTTCACATGGGACATTGAGCCTGTTTGGGGAAGTCCCTGCTCCTCTATCAGGATCCAGACAAGCCTTCTGTCTTCAGATACAGGAGACAGTGTCATACCTTCTTGAAACTCTGTTTTTGGGCTGTTTTTCCTTCACTGGTATCCTGCATGGGGCTATAATTCCTTAGCATTCACTGCTGATGGCAGCATGTCATGCAGAGCTACCTGTAAACCAAGCTTGAACATTTTTGTTCTCCACCCACAGCCATCTTACTGGTTTCGGCACGAATAGGCCGTTTAGTAACTTCAGGGTTAATTCAAGCCTAATGCCATCTGTACCTGCATTGAATGGATTGTAAGGTGCTGCTAGGTGCACAGGTAAGCTGTCAGATCATACCCAGTCCAGGTTGCAGAGTTATGTGGTGTCCTATGGAAGAATGCTTAATCTCCAGTGGAACCCTAATAGTTAACCTGATGGGCAGTCTTGCTCAGAAACACCAGGATCTCTTCTGATTCTTACCCCAAGTTCCAAATACGGTTTGGATCTGCTACAGACAATGTAAGCTTGTACCTCCTAGAGAGAATCTTCTCTTGCTCAAGGCCCCACTTAGTAGTAGATTTGAGGGCTACCCAATAAATGCATTTGGAGCACAATACCCAAATGTAAATGCTTTCACCAAAATTTGAAGAGGCCTACTGTGCTTTGTGCACAGTAGGGTAGAGAGGATAGGGGACAAGTAGAATTTGTGTTTCACTTGTTGGGAGAGGTATGCTGACCCCCAAGAACTTGGTTGAGTAAGCACTTTTTTCCCAGGATTTATGTCCCCAATCAAGCATACGTGTTTGGGGAAGTTCCGTGGTGGTCCATTGGTTAGGACTTGGTGCTTTCACTGCTGTGGCACGAGTTCAATCCCTGGTCGGGCAAGTAAGATCCCGCAAGCCCCTGCAAGCCTCGCGGTATGGCCAGAAAAAAAAAAGCATAGATGTTTTACCAAAACACGTAGGATTCTTGCCGCTCCCAATAGGAAAAGCAGCATGACGTCAGCAAAGTGGACCACCATTATGTCCTTGGGGTGGGTGGTCAGGGTCTTGAGGATTAGATTGTGCAGAGTTATTCACCTCTTGGGCTGGGTTGTGGTGATACACTGCTGCCAGGGCAAGGCATACTGCTAGTAGTAGTCCAAGTGGACAGAAAAGAATGTATTTGCCACGTGAATGGGTGCCGGGTGCCTCCTCAGTCTGTTCCGTCAAGTAGACCACCTAGACCTCAGTAAGCCTAAAGTCATTCCCCATATTTTTGCAGTATACTCTATATTTTCTGTGTGTATACAATGTTCCCTGAAATCATTGGGAAATTTCCCTGTGAACTTACCCTGTGGTTATTTTCCTGACACAAGTACAGAGGTGAAATGGATACCTAGGAAACAAGCCTAGTTGACTGCTAAAATGAGGGCAATTCTGAATTCTGGCAGGAAGAGTCAAGCTTGGAACTCTTTTTCCTTCCCAAATAGGAAATCAGAAGCGATATTTGCAATCCCAAATCCTGAGACAAACAGGCATTTCTCCCGAGGGGTGCTCCGATGATTATTTCCTCAGTGCAGGTAAATGCATAAGCCATGAATGTGAACATCCATGTCTGGGTAAATTCATAGTGCAGTTGACAAAGCCTTGAGATCAAGAACCTGTAAGGAAGAACACCATACTGCCATGGGGCCCAATAAAGTGACATAAAGAAAGGCAGAGCTGCATAAGCCCCACCCTCACCAGTACTCTACAGTGGCTCTGTGGGTCACTGATATCTAATAATCTTCCACCATTCTTTGGGCATTTTCCCTCGCTGAGGGAAGTGTTATATTCACACTCATTTTTTTAATGCTGGCTCATGCGGGAGAAAATGGTCTGAGAGTGGGACTTTGTGTCTGGGAAACCCATAACTGAGGTATAAACGTCAACCATGACTATTGCACCTTTGCCTGTCACTGCCAGAGCCAAGCCCGCAAGTGCTGGTGCTGGCTGACCCATTGCTGCTGCTGGAACTGCAGTGCCTGTGCAGGAAGGAACCCAGGAGCCACACTTAACCGCTTCCACTGCTGCTGCAGCTGCCAGGAGTACCAGAAGCTGAGGGGAAATGTGGATTTGCCCCTCCTCTGGCTTTAAAAACAAATCTTTTGTCAGTGACTCCTATGTTACTGTCATAATGGAAGCCAGCTGGCAAGGAAGGCTGGGAAATGTGTGCAGGCCTCCAGCCTCCTGTGGAACTGAGAGCTATGGATGAATAACCGGTACAAACCAATTTTTTTAGAAGCACTGTTTCTTATAACTTTACAGTATTTAGAATGGGATAGGCAGAATTGTTTTGTGGGGACTTCTTTAAAATAAGGCGAAATGGGGCCTCCCTGGTGGCGCAGTGGTTGAGAGTCTGCCTGCCGATGCAGGGGACACGGGCTCGTGCCCCTGTCCGGGAAGATCCCACATGCCACGGAGCGGCTGGGCCCGTGAGCCATGGCCGCTGAGCCTGTGCGTCCGGAGCCTGTGCTCCGCAACAGGAGAGGCCACAACAGTGAGAGGCCCGCGTACCGCAAAAAAAAAAAAAAAAAAAAAAAGGCGAAATGAAATTTGAAACAGTCATATATTTTGGCAATCAGGGATTCACACTTCCTGAAATTCTGCAAAAATTATCAATAGCAACAAACAGAGCATATCACTAGCTTGTTTTTTAATCTGAAAAATGTGATACTTTCAAATATAATTTTGTCTAAAAACATAGTTTAATTCTAACTTTTAATAATAGACAAATTTTATTTGTCAAGAAGAGTTTCATGTAAAATATCTCCAAATTATTGTTTGGCAAAGGTCATTAAAATACATATTTTTGAAAACAGCAGTTTGTAAGCAGCTGTTCTATATACATCTCTTTTATCATCATTTATCAGGATTGTCACTTCTTTGTGTGAGACACATGGTTTTTTCCTTCTGAATATTTTATTGCTGCCTGTGACATTCAGCACTTCGGAAATTTTTTTAAATGACAAATTTCCCAGACAACATATGGCCTGGAAGAAAATATTTGCAAACGATGTGACCAACAAAGGCTTAATTTCCAAAATACACAAACAGCTCATACAACTCAATATCAAAACAAAAGACAACCCCACCAAAAAATGGGCAGAAAACTTAAGTATACATTTCTCCAAAGAAGACATACAGAAGGCCAACAGGCACATGAAAAGATGCTCAGCATTGCTAATTATTAGAGAAATGCAAATCAAAACTACAATGGGGGATCACCTCATACTGTCAGAATGGCCATCATCAAAAAGTCTACAAATAACTCACTCGGCCCATAGTAGGCCTTCAATAAATCATCATTCCCCCACATTAAAAAAATTAAAAGTCTACAAATAATAAATGCTGGAGAGCGTGTGGAGAAAAGGGGATCCTCCTACGCTGTTGGTGGGAATGTAAATTGGTGTAGCCACTATGGAGAACAGTATGGAGCTTCCTTAAAAAACTAAAAATAGAGTTTCCGTATGATCCAGCAATCCCACTCCTGGGCATATATCTGCAAAAGACGAGAACTCCGATGAGAAAAGATACATGCACCCCAATGTTCATAACAGCACTATTTACAATCTCCAAGACACGGAAGCAACCTAAGTGTCCATCAACAGATGAATGGATAAAGAAGATGTGGTGTACATATACAATGGACTATTACTCAGCCATAAAAAAGAATGAAATAATGCCATTTGCAGCAATATGGATGTACCTACAGATTATCATTCTAGGTGAAGTAAATCAGACAAAGACAAATATCATATGATATCACTTATATGTGGAATCTAAAAAAATGATGCAACTGAACTTATTTACAGAACGGTAACAGACTCAGACATAGAAAGCAATCTTATGATTACCAAAGGGGAAAGGTCAGGGGCAGGGATAAATTGGAAGTTTGGAATTAACAGGTACACACTACTCTACATAAAATAACCAACAAGGTCCTACTATATAACACAGGGAACTATATTCAATATCTTGTAAAAAACCTATAATGAAAAAGAATTTATATGTATGTATGTGTGTATATATATATGTATGTGTGTATATATATATATATATATGTGTATATATATATATATATATATATATATCTGAATCACTTTGCTGTACACCTGAAACTAACAACGTTGTAAATCAACTATACTTCAATAAAAAAATAAAAAATAAAATTATATAGCCAATAATAACAAACAATTTCCAGTATTTCTGTTACTTCCTGACTGGGCAAAATTTAAGTTTTTGTTTTTGGATGATCTTTGCAAGTAGAATAACTGCCCCAGAAAACTAATTTGGGGATGACTTGACCGGATTGAGTCACACCTTGTGGCTTCCGAGACCCTTTTGTGAGTTTATAGTAGAAATTAAAAATCTCCACGAGATATGGGAGTGTTTGCATGATTTCCCAGCTCACTGCTTCAATCCAGAAATCCATATGAATAAGTTAAAAATAGAGAAAGCGTGGTGAGAGGCTACATAGCTTAGTGGTTACAAACCTGGTGCCATCTGCCTGGGTTTGAATCCCAGCTCCCCTTCATACTACTTTGTTCCCAATGTCTTTGGGAACATTTCTTAGTCTCTCTATGCCTCAGTTTCCTCAAAAGTAAAATAGGAATAATACTGATATCTACCTATAAGATTATTGTAATTAAATGAGACATTCATGTAAAGCTAAAGTTCAGTGCTTGGGACTTAGTAGGTGCTCAATACATGTTAAATGCTGTTTTTTAATGAAACTAGAGAATGGCCTTAAACTCATACCACGAACTAAAACAATATGGTGATTCCTCAAAAGAATTATATGCCAAATACAGTAAAATTGGGAATCAATTGCCGGAGGAAGCCAAGATCCACTCTGCAGCTTCCCCTACCTCCAGCAGAGGGCAGCCTCACCAAGACAGTGACAGGGCCTTCAAAAGTTGGTAAATTTGACATTATTTTTACAAAGAAATGAAAGAAGGAAAGGCAGCAGGAACCTAGGTAGTTGTTCTCTCAGTCTGTTTCCTCTGACATCACTCTGTCTCTTAAATCTGTTGCTCTCTGTACATTTGCAGTCTGCCTCTCTCTGTCTCTCATTTGAAAGTAAGTTGCAGCCATCACAACACTTTATCTCTAAACATTTAAACATACATCATTTCAGAACAAGGTCATTTTCCAAAATAACTGTAATGTTATTATCTACCCAAGAAATCAACTCCCTATTTCCCCCTCCTTCGAGCCTCTGACAACTACCATTCTACTTTCTGTCTCTATGAATTTGACTATTCTAGATATCTCATATAAGTGAAATCATACAGTATTTGTCTTTTTTGTGACTGACTTATTCACTTAGCATGATGTCTTCAAGGTTTATCCATGTTGCATCATGTGTCAGAATTTCCTTTTTGGGGAGGGGCATGCCACACACCTTGTGGGATCTTAGTTCCCTGACTAGGGATCGAACCCAGGCCCAGCAGTAAAAGCACCAAGTCCTAACCACTGGACTGCCGGGGAATTCCCTCCTTCCTTTTTAAAAAAGTCACATTGATCATTGAAATACAATGGTATTCCTTTGTATGTATATACCACATTTTGTTTACCCATTCATCCACCCATGGACACTTAGGTTGCTTTCACATTTTGGCTATTGTGAATAATGTTGCTATGGACATGGGTATACAAATATCTCTTCAAGACCATGCTTTCAATTCTTTTGCATATATACCCCGAAGTAGAATTGCTGGATCATATGGGAATTTTATTTTTAATATTTTGAGGAATCACCCTACTATTTTCCATGGCAGCTGTACCATTTTACATTCCCACCAATAGTGCACAAAGGTTCGTTTGTCTACATCCTTGCCAACACGTTATTTTCTGTTTTTGTTTTTGTTTGTTTGGTTGATTTTGATAGATCCCAATGGTGTCTCATTGTGATTTTTATTTGAATTTTTTAGTTTTGATGAAGCCTAGGTTATCGATTTTTTTCCTTTCATGGATCATGCTTTTGGTGTCATATCTAAGACTCATTACCTAATAATCACAGGTAATAAACATTTTTTTCCTACTATTCTAAAAGTTTGATAGTCTTCAGTTTTACATTTAGATCTATAATCCATGTCAGTTAATATTTGTATAAGGTGTGAAGTTTAAGTCAAGTTTCATTATTCTACATATGCTACCTAGTAGTTCTTGAACCACTTGTTGAAAAGACTAGCTTTTCTCCTTTGAATTGCCTTTGAACGTTTGGCAAAAATTAACTGACTTGGACTTCCCTGGTGGTGCAGTGGTTAAGAATCTGCCTGCCAATGCAGGGGAGATGGGTTCGAGCCTTGGGCCAGGAGGGTCTCACATGCCACGGAGCAACTAAGTCCGTGCGCCACAACTACTGAGCCTGCACTCTAGAGCCCGCGAGCCACAACTGCTGAGCCCATGAGCCACAACTACTGAGCCCGCATGCCACAACTGCTGAAGCCCACGTGCCTAGAGCCCATGCTCTGCAACAAAGAGAAGCCACCATAATGAGAAGCCCACACACCACATCGAAGAGTAGTCCCCGCTCACTGCACCTAGAGAAGGCCCACATGCAACAACGAAGACCCAACGCAGCCATAAATAAATAAACAAACAAACAAACTGACTTTGTCAGTTTCCTGGTTTGGGGTTATGTAAAACACTATCAATGGGGGATCTTGAGGGAAGCTGCGTAAAAGGTATAGCTTAAATCTCTATTAATTTTTGCAACTTTTTGTGTCTTTAAATATTTTAAAATACAGTATTTTAAAAAATCAGTTGGCCATATTTGTGTGGACCTATTTTTAGATTCTCTATTATGTCCCCCTGGTCTATGTGTTTTGATTATTGTAACTTTATGGTAATTCTTAAAATCAGGTAGTATGATTCATCCACCTTTATTCTTCTTTTACCAAATTGTTTTGGCTATTCCAGTTCCTTTGCTTTCCATTTGAATTTTAGATTCAGCTTGTCTGTATTTACAAAAATTCCTGCTGGAATTTTGATTAAAGTTGTGATATTGTTTTATCAATTAGATATTATTTTATAACCCACAGTATAGTCTGTAGGTCAATGTGTTCCATGTGCTTTTGTAAAGAATGTATATTTTAAGCATGTTATGACACACATGACCCTATCTATGAAACAGAGACAGACTCACAGACATAGAGAACAGACTTGTGGTTGCCAAGGGAAAAGAGGTTAGGGGAGGGATGGAGTGGGAGTTTGGGGCTAGCAGATATAAGCTATTATATATAGAATGGATAAACAACAAGGTCCTACTATATAGCACAGAGAACTATATTCAATATACTGTGATAAACCATAATGGAAAAGAATATAAAATATATATATATATATGGATAACTGAATTGGTTCGCTGTATAGCAGAAATTAACACATTGTAAATCAACTATACTTCAATAAAAAGCAACAACAAAAACAAGGACCTACTGTATAGCACAGGGAACTATATTCAGTGTCTTGTAAGAATCTGAAAAAGTGTGTGTGTGTATCTATCTATCTATCTATCTATCTATATATATATATCTGAATCACTTTGCTGTACACCTGAAGCTAACACAACATTGTAACTTAACTATACTTCAATATTTTTAAATGGTTAAAAAAAATCCCAACAGGAATAAAAACAAAAAGAAAGAAGGTATATTTTGTTTTTGAGTGACGTGTATATTGTTTTTGAGTGAAGTATTGTGTAAATTTCAATTAGATCCAGCTGGTTGGTGGTGGAGTTCAGTTCTGTATCCTTGTTGATGTTCTGTCTACTACTATCAATTACTGAGAGTGGAATATTAAAGTCTTTGATTATAATTGTGGATTTGTCTATTTCTCCTTTTAGTTCTGTTAGTTTTTGCTTCGTGTATTGTTACTGAGTCCAAGCTTGCTCTGCTTGCCTCACGACAAGCCAATAAACTGGGAGACGAGGTGCTGAGGCAAGGAATAGCATCTTCATTCAGAAAGCTGGCAGACCAAAAAGATGGCAGACTAGTATACTCCAAAAACACGTCTTATCAGGATCTGGATGCCAGTTTCTCTTATAGAACAGAGAGGGGGAAGAGGTGAGGAAGTAAAGTAAAAAGACCATTTGTTTTGCAAAATCTCCTCCCTCAGCCCACATGGGGAGGGGATGTGTTAATTTCTTCTTTTCTGCAGCCATTCACAGGTGGGCAGGGTCAGAATGTCTCTCTGTGAGCTGAATAAAGGCCTTCTAGTTTAACTGTCAGGCAGAGGTGCAGGGTTCCCTGTGGCAGGCCATTTTTTATGCTTACAGCTATAGACAGTGATTTTAATAATACCAAAAGCAACGAAAAGCAAAGGTTAAAGTAAAGGAAACAGAACCAACATGGAGTCAGAATTTGCTCTTCCCTGTTACAATTCCCCACTGTCAATGTCCATTACACAGTCTTGTGGAAAAAGGGGCGATGACCGTTCTGCTTCTTGTTGTGTCTCGTCAAATGGATCTTTCTGGGAATGTCCGCCATCAGTGCCAGTGTTCCAAATGTTGCTTCTTTTGTTCCTCTTTGGAAAGTGTCTACTTTACACCTGTAGACTTAAAGAATATTCACAACCTTAAAGTTGAGAGTTATGTTTTATTCAACAGGAATTTTGAGGACTTCAAGCCCAGGAGGCAACATCTCAAATTAAAGAATTTAGTGCTTTTCTATGTAGGGGAAGATGCAAGAGCCTGGGCTCACTGAAATCATTCCTTTGATATGCACCTCAGCTATCTGGGGCCTGTATCCTGTATTTTCATATCCTGAGTTTCCTCAGGGCTCACCATAGGGAGTGGCTGCAGTCTAATGGCTGATATGGCAGGAAACATTTCATTTCTTAGATCTTCTCCTCTTGGTCAGGAATTTGACCAATGTTTGGGAGACACTTCATGATCAAATTTTGTCCCACAGCACTGGGAGGCTCATCCCAGATCAGGCAAAAATTCTTAAAATGCAACTCCAGGAGCTAATTTTTGGATTAGGCCCTATCAATAATTAAAGATTCTCTGGATCCTCTGTCAATTATGATCCAGGAGACATTTTCCCTTATTGCTTCTTCCCATACTTAGAATCACATTATTACAATTATTTTATGTTATAAATGTGATCTGTTTCCTCAAGATGTTTAGCCATAAAAGTTTTGTTGGAGACCTTGTTTCACACTGGGTACTGTAAGAGACAACAATCTTGTAAAATAGGATATAAATAATGCAGCTAGTAACATTGACAAAGTACAAAGCACAAACAATTTGGAAACAAAGAACAAATTAATACAATGATTGGTATAGCTAGTTGTAATCCAGTTGCAATAACGAGTGACCAAAGGAACCATAACTGATTTAATGAGCCATCTGCAGTTTCACTGTACCACCCATGCATACTTAGACGTACATGGCTTAATCTTTGAGACAAGCATATACTACTGGCAGGATCAACCAGGTAGAGAGAAAAAGATAAATGTTTTCTCTTTGTTTACAAAGGCATACTTTATCAACCTGTTGTAGGTAATAGCCTAAGAGAAAAGGTTTTTTCTGAAAAACTAAGATTAAAGCTAATATATTTCCCAAAGTCATAAAGTTATAAATCATATTTACCAGTCCTTTCAGTCCATGTAATTAATTCCTGTTGATCTGGATGAAGTAATCAGGCTTTCCATTAGGTTTTTTTTTTTGAGTTTTTGAATTTCACTTTATTTTTTTATACAGCAGGTTCTTATTAGTTATCCATTTTATACATATTAGTATATATAGGTCAATCCCAATCTCCCAATTCATCCCACTACCACCATCCCCCCTCCCCGGCCACTTTCCCCTCTTGGTGTCCATACGTTTGTTCTCTACATCTGTGTCTCAATTTCTGCCCTGTAAACCAGTTCATCTGTACCATTTTTCTAGGTTCCACATATGTGCATTTATATACAATATTTGTTTTTCTCTTTCTGACTTACTTCACTCTGTATGACAGTCTCTAGATCCATCCAAGTCTCTACAAATGACCCACTTTCGTTCCTTTTTATGGCTGAGTAATATTCCATTGTATATATGTACCACTACTTCTTTATCCATTCATCTATCAATGGACATTTAGGTTGCTTCCATGACCTGGCTATTGTAAATAGTGCTGCAATGAACATTGGGGTACATGTGTCTTTTTGAATTATGGTTTTCTCTGGGTATGTGCCCAGTAGTGGGATTGCTGGGTCGTATGGTAGTTCTATTTTTAGTTTCTTAAGGAACCTCCATACTGTTCTCCATAGTGGCTGTATCAATTCACATTCCCACCAGCAGTGCAAGAGTGTTCCCTTTTCTCCACACCCTCTCCAGCATTTATTGTTTCTAGATTTTTTTTTTTTTTTTTTTTTTTTTTTTACTTTTTATTTTATATTGGAGTATAGCCGATTAACAATGTTGTGATAGTTTCAGATGCACAGCAAAGGGACTCGGCTATACATATGCATGTACCCATTCTCCCCCAAACTCCCCTCCCATCCAGGCTGCCACATAACATTGAGCAGAGTCCCCTGTGCTATATAGTAGGTCCACTGGTTATCCATTTTTTTTAAGTTTATTTATTTATTTTTTTAATTAGTTTCTGCTTTATAACAAAGTGAATCAGTCATACATATACATCTGTTCCCACATCCCTTCCCTCATGCATCTCCCTCCCTCCCACCCTCCCCATCCCACCCCTCCAGGCGGTCACAAAGCACCGAGCTGATCTCCCTGTGCTCTGCGGCTGCTTCCCACTATCTATCTACCTTACGTTTGGTAGTGTATACACGTCCATGCCTCTCTTTCGCCTTGTCACAGCCCACCCTTCCCCCTCCCCATATCCTCAAGTCCATTCTCAAGTAGGTCTGCGTCTTCATTCCCGTTTTGCCCCTAGGTTCTTCATGACATTTTTTTTTTAAATTCCGTATATATGTGTTAGCATACGGTATTTGTCTTTCTCTTTCTGACTAACTTCACTCTGTATGACAGACTCTAGGTCTATCCACCTCATTACAAATAGCTCAGTTTCGTTTCTTTTTATGGCTGAGTAATATTCCATTGTATATATGTGCCACATCTTCTTTATCCATTCATCCGATGATGGACACTTAGGTTGTTTCCAGCTCCGGGCTATTGTGAATAGAGCTGCAATGAACATTTTGGTACATGTCTCTTTTTGAATTATGGTTTTCTCAGGGTATATGCCCAGTAGTGGGATTGCTGGGTCATATGGTAGTTCTATTTGTAGTTTTTTAAGGAACCTCCATACCGTTCTCCATAGTGGCTGTACCAATTCACATTCCCACCAGCAGTGCAAGAGTGTTCCCTTTTCTCCACACCCTCTCCAGCATTTATTGTTTCTAGATTTCTTTTTTTTTTTTAATTAGTTTCTGCTTTATAACAAAGTGAATCAGTCATACATATACATCTGTTCCCACATCCCTTCCCTCATGCATCTCCCTCCCTCCCACCCTCCCCATCCCACCCCTCCAGGCGGTCACAAAGCACCGAGCTGATCTCCCTGTGCTCTGCGGCTGCTTCCCACTATCTATCTACCTTACGTTTGGTAGTGTATATATGTCCATGCCTCTCTTTCGCTTTGTCACAGCTTACCCTTCCCCCTCCCCATATCCTCAAGTCCATTCTCAAGTAGGTCTGTGTCTTTATTCTCGTTTTGCCCCTAGGTTCTTCATGACATTTTTTTTTAAATTCCGTATATATGTGTTAGCATACGGTATTTGTCTTTCTCTTTCTGACTAACTTCACTCTGTATGACAGACTCTAGGTCTATCCACCTCATTACAAATAGCTCAGTTTCGTTCCTTTTTATGGCTGAGTAATATTCCATTGTATATATGTACCACTACTTCTTTATCCATTCATCTATCAATGGACATTTAGGTTGCTTCCATGACCTGGCTATTGTAAATAGTGCTGCAATGAACATTGGGGTACATGTGTCTTTTTGAATTATGGTTTTCTCTGGGTATGTGCCCAGTAGTGGGATTGCTGGGTCGTATGGTAGTTCTATTTTTAGTTTCTTAAGGAACCTCCATACTGTTCTCCATAGTGGCTGTATCAATTCACATTCCCACCAGCAGTGCAAGAGTGTTCCCTTTTCTCCACACCCTCTCCAGCATTTATTGTTTCTAGATTTTTTGATGATGGCCATTCTGACCAGTGTGAGATGATACCTCATTGTAGTTTTGATTGCCATTTCTCTAATGATTAATGATGTTCAGCATTCTTTCATGTGTTTGTTGGCAATCTGTATATCTTCTCTGGAGAAATGTTTATTTAGGTCTTCTGCCCATTTTTGGATTGGATTGTTTGTTTCTTTGATATTGAGCTGCATAAGCTGCTTGTAAATTTTGGAGATTAATCCTTTGTCAGTTGCTTCATTTGCAAATACTTTCTCCCATTCTGAGGGTTGTCTTTTGGTCTTGTTTATGGTTTCCTTTGCTGTGCAAAAGCTTTGAAGTTTCATTAGGTCCCATTTGTTTATTTTTGTTTTTATTTCCATTTCTCTAGGAGGTGGGTCAAAAAGGATCTTGCTGTGATTTATGTCATAGAGTGTTCTGCCTATGTTTTCCTCTAAGAGTTTGATAGTTTCTGGCCTTACATTTAGGTCTTTAATCCATTTTGATCTTATTTTTGTGTATGGTGTTAGGGAGTGTTGTAATCTCATACTTTTACATGTAGCTGTCCAGTTGTCCTAGCACCACTTATTGAAGAGGCTGTCTTTTCTCCACTGTATATTCTTGCCTCCTTTATCAAAGATAAGGTGACCATATGTGTGTGGGTTTATCTCTGGGCTTTCTATCCTGTTCCATTGATCTATATTTCTGTTTCTGTGCCAGTACCATACTGTCTTGATTACTGTAGCTTTGTAGTATAGTCTGAAGTCAGGGAGCCTGATTCCTCCAGCTCCATTTTTTTTTTTTTTTTTTTTTTTTGCGGTACGTGGGCCTCTCACTGTTGTGGCCTCTCCCATTGCGGAGCACAGGCTCCGGACGCGCAGGCTCAGCGGCCATGGCTCACAGGCCCAGCCGCTCCGCGGCATGTGGGATCCTCCCAGACCGGGGCACGAACCTGCATCCCCTGCATCGGCAGGCGGACTGTCAACCACTGCGCCACCAGGGAAGCCCCTAGCTCCATTTTTTGTTCTCAAGATTCCTTTCGCTATTTGGGGTCTTTTGTGTTTCCATACAAATTGTGAAATTTTTTGTTCTAGTTCTGTGAAAAATGCCAGTGGTAGTTTGATAGAGATTGCATTGAATCCGTAGATTGCTTTGGGTAGTAGAGTCATTTTCACAATGTTGATTCTTCCAATCCAAGAACTTGGTATACTCTCCATCTATTTGTATCATCTTTAATTTCTTTCATCAGTGTCTTATAATTTTCTGCATACAGGTCTTTTGTCTCCTTAGGTAGGTTTATTCCTAGATTTTTTTTTTTAATGAATTTATTTACTTATTATTTATTTTTGGCTGCGTTGGGTCTTTGTTGCTGCATGCGGGCTTTCTGTAGTTGTGGAGAGCGGGGCTACTCTTCATTGTGGTGAGTGAGCTTCTTTTTTTTTTTTTAATTTTTTTTTTATTAATTAATTAATTTATTTATTTTTGGCTGTGTTGGGTCTTCGTTTCTGTGTGAGGGCTTTCTCTAGTTGTGGCAAGTGGGGGCCACTCTTCATCGCCGTGCGCGGGCCTCTCACTGTCGCGGCCTCTCTTGTTGCGGAGCACAGGCTCCAGACGTGCAGGCTCAGTAGTTGTGGCTCACGGGCCTTGTTGCTCTGCGGCATGTGGGATCTTCCCAGTCCAGGGCTCGAACCCGTGTCCCCTGCATTGGCAGGCGGATTCTCAACCACTGTGCCACCAGGGAAGCCCTATTCCTAGATATTTTATTCTTTTTTTTGCAGTGGTAAATGCGAGTGTTTTCTTAATTTCCCTTTCAGATTTTTCATCATTAGTGTATAGGAATGCCAGAGATTTCTGTGCATTAATTTTGTATCCTGCTACTTTACCAAATTCATTGATTAGCTCTAGTAGTTTTCTGGTAGCATCTTCAGGATTCTCTATATATAGTATCATGTCATCTGCAAACAGTGACAGCTTTATGTTTTCTTTTCCAATTTGGATTCCTTTTATTTCTTTTTCTTCTCTGATTGCTGTGGCTAAAACTTCCAAAATTATGTTGAATAAAAGTGGTGAGAGTGGGCAACCTTGTCTTGTTCCTGATCTTAGTGGAAATGCTTTCAGTTTTTCACCATTGAGGATGATGTTGGCTGTGGGCTTGTCATATATGGCCTTTATTATGTTGAGGAAAGTTCCCTCTATGCCTACTTTCTGCAGTGTTTTTATCATAAATGGGTGTTGAATTTTGTCAAAAGCTTTCTCTGCATCTATTGAGATGATCATATGGTTTTTTCCCTTCAATTTGTTAATATGGTGAATCACGTTGGTTGATTTGCGTTGAAGAATCCTTGCATTCCTAGAATAAACCCCACTTGATCATGGTGTATGATCCTTTTAATGTGCTGTTGGATTCTGTTTGCTAGTATTTTTTTGAGGATTTTTGCATCTATATTCATCAGTGATATTGGCCTGTAGTTTTCTTTCTTTGTGAAATCTGTGTCTGGTTTTGGTATCAGGGTGATAGTGGCCTCGTAGAATGAGTTTGGGAGTGTTCCTCCCTCTGCTATATTTTGGAAGAGTTTGAGAAGGATAGGCGTTATCTCTTCTCTAAATGTTTGATAGAATTCGCCTGTGAAGCCATCTGGTCCTGGGCTTTTGTTTGTTGGAAGATTTTTCATCACAGCTTCAATTTCAGTGCTTGCGATTGGTCTGTTCATATTTTCTAATTCTTCCTGATTCAGTCTTGGCAGGGTGTGCATTTCTAAGAATTTGTCCATTTCTTCCAGGTGTTCCATTTTATTGGCATAGAGTTGCTTGTAGTAATCTCTCATGATCTTTTCTATTTCTGCAGTGTCAGTTGTTACTTTTCCTTTTTAATTTCTAATTCTATTGATTTGAGTCTTCTCCCTTTTTTCTTGATGAGTCTGGCTAGTGGTTTATCAATTTTGTTTATCTTCTCAAAGAACCAGCTTTTACTTTATTGATCTTTGCTATCGTTTCCTTCATTTCTTTTTATTTCTGATCTGATCTTTATGATTTCTTCCTTCTGCTAACTTTGGGGTTTTTTTGTTCTTCTTTCTCTAATTTCTTTAGGTGCAAGGTTAGGTTGTTTATTCGAGATGTTTCCTGTTTCTTAAGGTAGGATTGTATTGCTATAAACTTCCCCCTTAGAACTGCTTTTGCTGCATCCCATAGGTTTTGGGTCATCGTGTCTCCATTGTCATTTGTTTCTAGGTAGTTTTTGATTTCCTCTTTAATTTCTTCAGTGATCACTTCGTTATTAAGTAGTGTATTGTTTAGCCTCCATGTGTTTGTATTTTTTACAGATCTTTTCCTGCAATTGATATCTAGTCTCATAGTGTTGTGGTCAGAAAAGATATTTGATACAATTCCAATTTTCTTAAATTTACTAAGGCTTGATTTGTGACCCAAGATATGATCTATCCTGGAGAATGTTCCATGAGCACTTGAGAAAAATGTGTATTCTGTTGTTTTTGGATAGAATGTCCTATAAACATCAATTAAGTCCATCTTGTTTAATGTATCATTTAAAGCTGTGTTTCCTTATTTATTTTCATTTTGGATGATCTGTCCATTGGTGAAACTGGGGTGTTAAAGTCCCCTACTATGAATGTGTTACTGTTGATTTCCCCTTTTATGGTTGTTAGTATTTGCCTTATGTATTGAGGTGCTCCTATGTTGGGTGCATAAATATTTACAATTGTTATATCCTCTTCTTGGATCGACCCCTTGATCATTATGTAGTGTCCTTCTTTGTCTCTTCTAATAGACTTTATTTTAAAGTATATTTTATCTGATATGAGAATTGCTACTCCAGCTTTCTTTTGATTTCCATTTGCATGGAATATCTTTTTCCATCCCCTCACTTTCAGTCTGTATGTGTCTCTAGGTCTGAAGTGGGTCTCTTGCAGACAGCATATAGATGGGTCTTGTTTTTGTATCCATTCAGCCAGTCTGTGTCTTTTGGTGGGAGCATTTAATCCATTTACATTTAAGGTAATTATCGATATGTATGTTCCTATTCCCATTTTCTTAATAGTTTTGGGTTTGTTATTGTAGGTCTTTTCCTTCTCTTGTGTTTCTTGCCTAGAGAAGTTCCTTTAGCATTTATTGTAAAGCTGGTTTGGTGGTGCTGAACTCTCTCAGCTTTTGCTTGTCTGTAAACGTTTTAATTTCTCCATCAAATCTGAATGAGATCCTTGCTGGGTAGAGTAATTTTGGTTGTAGGTTTTTCTCCTTCATCATTTTAAACATGTCTTGCCACTCCCTTCTGGCTTGCAGAGTTTCTGCTGAAAGATCAGCTGTTAACCTTAGGGGATTCCTTTGTGTGTTATTTGTTGTTTTTCCCTTGCTGCTTTTAATATGTTTTCTTTGTATTTAATTTTTGACAGTTTGATTAATATGTGTCTTGGCGTGTTTCTCCTTGGATTTATCTTGTATGGGACTCTCTGTGCTTCCTGGACTTGATTAACTATTTCCTTTCCCATATTAGGGAAGTTTTCAACTATAATCTCTTCAAATATTTTCTCAGTCCCTTTCTTTTTCTCTTCTGCTGGGACCCCTATAATTCGAATGTTGGTGTGTTTAATGTTGTCCCAGAGGTCTCTGAGACTGTCCTCAGTTCTTTTCATTCTTTTTTCTTTATTCTGCTCTGCAGTAGTTATTTCCACTATTTTATCTTCCAGGTCACTTATCCGTTCTTCTGCCTCAGTTTTTCTTCTATTGATCCCATTTAGAGTATTTTAAATTTTATTTATTGTGCTGTTCATCATTGCTTGTTTCCTCTTTAGCTCTTCTAGATCCTTGTTAAATGTTTCTTGCATTTTGTCTATTCTATTTCCAAGACTTTAGATCATCTTTACTATCATTATTCCGAATTCTTTTTCAGGTAGGCTGCCTATTTCCTCTTCATTTGTTAGGTCAAGTGGGTTTTTATCTTGCTCCTTCATCTGCTGTGTGTTTTTCTGTCTTCTCATTTTGCTTATCTTACTGTCCCTCTTTGGGGTCTCCTTTTTGTAGGCTGCAGGTTTGTAGTTCCCATTGTTTTTGGTGTCTGACCCCAGTGGCTAAAGTTGGTTCAGTGGATTGTGTAGGCTTCCTGGTGGAGGGGACTAGTGCCTGTGTTCTGGATCTTGTTTTTCTGGTGGGAAGGTCCACATCTGGTGGTGTATTTTGGGGTGTCTGTGGCCTTATTATGATTTTAGGCAGCCTCTCTGCTAACGGGTGGGGTTGAGTTCCTGTCTTGCTAGTTGTTTGGCATAGGGTGTCCAGCACTGTAGCTTGCTGGTCGTTGAGTGAAGCTGGGTGTTGGTGTTGAGATGGAGATCTCTGGGAGATTTTCGCCGTTTGGTATTACGTGGAGCTGGGATGTCTCTTGTGGACCAGTGTCCTGAAGTTGGCTATCCCACCTCAGAGGCACAGCAGTGACTCCTGGCTGCCTCAACAAGAGCCTTTCATCCACACGGCTCAGAATAAAAGGGAGAAAAAGAAAGAAAGAAGAAAGAAAGAAAGAAAGAAAGAAAGAAAGAAAGAAAGAAAGAAAGAAAGAAAGAAAGAAAGAAAGAAAGGAAGAAAGAAAGAAAGGAAGAAAGAAAGAAAGGAAGAAAGAAGGAAAGGAGATAAAATAAAATAAAGTAAGATAGGGCTTCCCTGGTGGCGTGGTGGTTGAGAGTCCGCCTGCCGATGCAGGGGACACGGGTTCGTGCCCCAGTCCGGGAGGATCCCACATGCCGCGGAGCGGCTGGGCCCGTGAGCCATGGCTGCTGAGCCTGCGCGTCCGGAGCCTGTGCTCCGCAACGGGAGAGACCACAACAATGAGAGGCCCACATACTGCAAAAAATAAAAAAATAAAAAAATAAAATAAATAAAGTAAGATAAAATAATTAAGTTATTAAAATAAAAAATAATTATTAAGAAAAAAATTTTTTAAGTTAAAAAAAAAAAGGACGGACAGAACCCTAGGACAAATGGTGAAAGCAAAGCTATACAGATGAACTCTCACACAATAGCATACACATACACACTCACAAAAAGAGGAAAAGGGGAAAAATAATATATCTTGCTCTCAAAGTCCACCTCCTCAATTTGGGATGATTCGTGGTCTATTCAGATTTTCCACCGATGCAGGGTACATCAAGTTAATTGTGGAGATTTAATCCGCTGCTCCTGAGGCTGCTGGGAGAAATTTCCCTTTCTCTTCTTTGTTTACACAGCTCCCGGGGTTCAGCTTTGAATTTGGCCCCGCCTCTGCGTACAGGTCCCCGGAGGGCGGAGGGCGTCTGTTCTTCGCTCAGACAGGACGGAGTTAAAGGAGCCGCTGATTCGGGGGCTCTGGCTCACTCAGGCCGGGGAGAGGGAGGGGCACAGTGCGGGGCGAGCCTGCGGCAGCAGAGGCCAGCGTGACGTTGCACCAGCCTGGGGCGCGCCGTGCGTTCTCCCGCGGAAGCTGTCCCTGGATCCCGGGACCCTGGCAGCGGCGTGCTGCACAGGCTCCCGGGAGGGGAGGTGTGGAGAGTGACCTGTGCTAGCACACAGTGTTCTTGGTGGCGGCAGCAGCGGCCTTAGCGTCTCATGCCCATCTCTGGGGCCCATGCTGGTAGTCGCGGGTCACGCCTGTCTCTGGAGCTCCTTTAAGTTAATCCCCTCTCCTCGCGCACCAGGAAACAAAGAGGGAAGAAAAAGTCTCCTCCTCTTCGGCAGGTCCAGACTTTTCCCCGGACTCCCTCCCGGCCAGCCGTGGTGTACTAACCGTTTTAGGCTGTGTTCACGCCGCCAGTCCTCTCCCTACGATCCGACCGAAGCCCGAGCCTCAGCCCCCGCCCATCCCGGCGGGTGTGCAGACAAGCCTCTCGGGCTGGTGGGTGCCGGTCGGCACCGATCCTCTGTACGGGAATCTCTCCGCTTTGTCCTCTGCACCCCTGTTGCTGTGCTCTCCTCCGCGGCTCCCCCCTCCGCCACCCACAGTCTCCTCCCGCGAAGGGGCTTCTAGTGTGTGGAAACCTTTCCTCCTTCACAGCTCCCTCCCACTGGTGCAGGTCCTGTCCCTATTCTTTTTTCTTTTGCCCTACCCAGGTACATGAGGAGTTTCTTGCCTTTTGGGAGGTCTGAGGTCTTCTGCCAGCGTTCAGTGGGTGTTCTGTAGGAGTTGTTCCACGTGCAGATGTATTTCTGATGTATCTTTTTCTTTTTCCTTTGTGCTTGGTCTAGATGCACTTGCTCATAGGGGGCTGCATGCAGAGTCCTTGCGCCCAGCCCTTCACACCAGAGTTCCTAGTGCGAACTGGCTTCTGCCGACACTGTAGCTTCAAGGGCCATGTGCAGATGCAGGTGCAGAGCCACGTGCAGACACGCTGAGCACCTCACAGCAGTTCAAGATGGCGGCAGCAGGCCGTGTGTCGATTTTTAGTTTTTTTTTTTTTTTTTTTTTTTTTTGCGGTATGTGGGCCTCTCACTGTTGTGGCCTTTCCCGCTGCGGAGCACAGGCTCCGGACGCGCAGGCCCAACGGCCATGGCTCACAGGCCCAGCCGCTCCGCGGTATGTGGGATCCTCCCAGACCGGGGCACGAACCCGTGTCCCCTGCATCGGCAGGCGGACTCTCAACCACTGCGCCACCAGGGAAGCCCCCGATTTTTAGTTTTTTAAGGAACCTCCATACTGTTCTCCATAGTGGCTGTATCAATTTACATTCCCAACAACTGTGCAAGAGGTTTCCTTTTTCTCCACACCCTCTGCAGCATTTGTTGTTTGTAGATTTTCTGATGCCCATTCTAACTGGTGTGAGGTGATACCTCATTGTGGTTTTGATTTGCATTTCTCTAATAATTAGTGATGTTCAGCAGCTTTTCTTGTGCTGCTTGGCCATCTATGTCTTCTTTGGAGAAATGTCTGTTTAGGTCTTCTGCCCATTTTTTGATTGGGTTGTTTGTTTTTTTAATATTGAGCTGCATGAGCTGTTTATATATTTTGGAGATTAATCCTTTGTCCGTTGACTCATTTGCAAATATTTTCTCCCATTCTGAGGGTTGTCCTTTTGTCTTGTTTGTAGTTTCCTTTGCTTTGCAAAAGCTTTGAAGTTTCATTAGGTCCCATTTGTTTATTTTTGTTTTTATTTCCATTACTCTAGGAGGTGGATCAAAGAAGATCTTGCTGTGATTTATGTCAAAGAGTGTTCTTCCTATATTTTCCTTTGAGTTTTATAGGGTCAAGTCTTACATTTAGGTCTCTGATCCATTTTGAGTTTATTTTTGTGTATGGTGTTAGGGAGTGTTCTAATTTCATTCATTTACATGTAGCTGTCCAGTTGTCCCAGCACCACTTATTGAAGAGACTTTCTTTTCTCCATTGTGTTTCCTTGCCTCATTTGTCATAGATTAGTTGACCATAGGTGGATGGGTTTATCTCTGGGCTTCCTATCCTCTTCCATTGATCTATATTTCTGTTTTTGTTCCGGTACCATACTGTCTTGATTACTGTAGCTTTGTAGTATAGTCTGAAGCCAGGGAGTCTGATTCCTCTAGCTCTGTTTTTTTCACTCAAGACTGCTTTGGCTATTCGGGGTCTTTTGTGTCTCCATACAAATTTTAAGATTTTTTGCTCTAGTTCTGTAAAAAATGCCATTGGTAATTTGATAGGGATTGCATTGAATCTGTAGATTGCTTTGGGTAGTATAGTCGTTTTCACAATATTGATTCTTCCAATCCAAGAACACGGTATATCTCTCCATCTGTTGGTATCATCTTTAATTTCTTTCATCACTGTCTTATAGTTTTCTGCATACAGGTCTTTTTTTCTCCCTAGGTAGGTTTATTCCTAGGTATTTTCTTCTTTTTGTTGCAATGGTAAATGGGAGTGTTTCCTTAATTTCTCTTTCAGATTTTTCATCATTATTGTATAGGAATGCAAGAGATTTCTGTGCATTAATTTTGTAACCTGCAACTTTACAAAATTCATTGATTAGCTCTAGTAGTTTTCTAGTGGCGTCTTTAGGATTCTCTATGTATAGTGTCATGTCATCTGCAAACAGTGACAGTTTTACTTCTTCTTTTCCAGTTTGGATTCCTTTTCTTTCTATTTCTTCTCTGATGGCCGTGGCTAGGACTTCCAAAAACTATGTTGAATCATAGTGGCGAGAGTGGATATCTTGTCTTTTTCCTGATCTTAGAGGAAATGCTTTCAGTTTTTCACCATTGAGAATGATGTTTGCTGTGGGTTTGTTGTATATGGCCTTTATTATGTTGAGGTAGGTTCCCTCTATACCCACTTTCTGGAGAGTTTTTATCATAAATCGGTGTTGAAGGCTTCCCTGGTGGCACAATGGTTGGGAGTCCGCCTGCTAATGCAGGGGACACGGGTTCATGCCCTGGTCCGGGAAGATCCCACATGCCGTGGAGCGGCTGGGCCCATGAGCCATGGCCGCTGAGCCTGCGCGGCCAGAACCTGTGCTTCACAACAGGAGAGACCACAACAGTGAGAGGCCCGCATACTGCAAAAAATAAAAAAATTTAAAAAAATAAATCAGGGGCTTCCCTGGTGGCGCAGTGGTTGAGAGTCCGCCTGCCGATGCAGGGGATACGGGTTCGCGCCCCGGTCCGGGAGGATCCCACATGCCGCAGAGCAGTTGGGCCCGTGAGCCACGGCCACTGGGCCTGTGCGTCCAGAGCCTGTGCTCCGCAACGGGAGAGGCCACAACAGTGAGAGGCCCGCATACCGCAAAAAATAAAAAATAAAAAAATAAAAAATAAAAAAAAATAAATCAGTGTTGAATTTTGTCAAAAGCTTTTTCTGCATCTATTGAGATGATCATATGGTTTTTATTCTTCAATTTGTTAATATGGTGTATCACATTGATTGATTTGCATATATTGAAGAATCCTTGCATCCCTGGGATAAATCCCACTTCATCATGGTTTATGATCCTTTTAATGTGTTGTTGGATTCTGTTTGCTAGTATTTTGTTGAGGATTTTTGCATCTATATTCATCAGTGATATTGGTCTGTAATTTTCTTTTTTTTGTAGTATCTTCGTCTGGTTTTGGTATCAGGGTGATGGTGGTCTCATAGAATGAATTTGGGAGTGTTCCTTCCTCCGCAATTTTTTGGAAAAGTTTGCGAAGGATGGTGTTAGCTCTTCTCTAAATGTTTGATAGAATTCACTTGTGAAGCCATCTGGTCCTGGACTTTTGTTTGTTGGAAGATTTTTAATCACAGTTTCCACTTCATTACTTGAGATTGGTCTGTTCATATTTTCTATTTCTTCCTGGTTCAGTCTTGGAAGGTTATACCTTTCTAAGAATTTGTCCATTTCTTCCAGATTGTCCATTTTATTGGCATAGAGTTTCTTGTAGTAGTCTCTTAGGATGCTTTTTATTTCTGCAGTGTCTGTTGTAACTTCTCCTTTTTCATTTCTAATTTTATTGATTTGAGTCCTCTCCCTCTTTTTCTTGATGAGTCTGGCTAATGGTTTATCAATTTTGTTTATCTTCTCAAAGAACCAGCTTTTAGTTTTATTGATCTTTGCTATTGTTTTCTTTCTTTCTATTTCATTTATTTCTGCTCTGATATTTATGATTTCTTTCCTTCTGTTAACTTTGGGTTTTGTTTGTTCTTCTTTCTCTAGTTCCTTTAGGTGTAAGGTTAGATTGTTTATTTGGGATTTTTCTTGTTTCTTGAGGTAGGCTTGTATAGCTATGAACTTCCCTCTTAGAACTGCTTTTGCTGCATCCCATAGGTTTTCATTGTCATGTTTTCATTGTCATTTTTCTCTAGGTATTTTTTTTATTTCCTCTTTGATTTCTTCAGTGATATCCTGGTTATTTAGTAACGTAGTGTTTAGCCTCCATGTGTTTGTGTTTTTTATGTTTTTTCCCTGTAATTCATTTCTAATCTCATAGCGCTGTGGTCAGAAAAGATGCTTGATATGATTTCAATTTTCTTAAATTTACTGAGGCTTGATTTGTGACCCAATATGTGATCTATCCTGGAGAATGTTCCATGTGCACTTGAGAAGAAAGTGTAATCTGCTGTTTTTGGATGGAAGGTCCTATAAATATCAATTAAATCTATCTGGTCTATTGTGTCATTTAAAGCTTGGGTTTCCTTATTAATTTTCTGTTTGGATGATCTGTCCATTGGTGTAAGTGAGGTGTTAAAGTCCCCCACTATTGTTGTGTTACTGTTGGTTTCCTCTTTTATAGCTGTTAGCAGTTGCCTTATGTAGTGAGGTGCTATGTTGGGTGCATATATATTTATAATTGTTATATCTTCTTCTTGGATTGATCCCCTGATCATTATGTAGTGTCCTTCCTTGTCTCTTGTAACATTCTTTATTTTAAAGTCTATTTTATCTGATATTAGTATTGCTGCTCCAGCTTTCTTTTGATTTCCATTTGCATGCAATATGTTTTTCCATCTCCTCACTTTCAGTCTGAATGTGTCCCTAGCTCTGAAAGTGGGTCTCTTGTAGACAGCATATAGATGGGTCTTGTTTTTGTATCCATTCAGCAAGCCTGTGTCTTTTGGTTGGAGCATTTAATCCATTCACGTTTAAGGTAATTATCGATATGTATGTTCCTATTACCATTTTCTTAATTGTTTTGGGTTTGTTTTTGTGAGTCCTTTCTTTTCTTTTGTTTCCCACTTAGAGAAGTTCCTTTAGCATTTGTTGTAGAGCTTGTTTGGTGGTGCTGAATTCTCTTAGCTTTTGCTTGTCTGTAAAGCTTTTGATTTCTCCATCGAATCTGAATGAGATCCTTGCTGGTTAGAGTAATCTTGGTTGTAGGTTCTTCCTGTCATCACTTTAAGTATATCATGCCACTCCCTTCTGGCTTGTAGAGTTTCTGCTGAGAAATCAGCTGTTAACCTTATGGGAGTTCCCTTGTATGTTACTTGTCATTTTTCCCTTGCTGCTTTCAATAATTTGTCTTTAATTTTTGCCAATTTGATTACTATGTGTCTCGGCGTGTTTCTCCTTGGGTTTATCCTGTATGGGACTCTCTGCGCTTCCTGGAATTGGGTGGCTATGTCCTTTCCTATGTTAGGAAAGTTTTTGAGTATAATCTCTTCAAATATTTTGTCGGGTCCTTTCTCTCTCTCTCTCTTCTCCTTCTGGTACCCCTATAATGCAAATGTTTTTGCATTTAATATTGTCCCAGAGGTCTCTTAGGCTGTCTTCATTTCTTTTCATTCTTTTTTCTTTATTCTGTTCTGCAGCAGTGAATTCCTCCATTCTGTCTTCCAGGTCACTTATCCGTTCTTCTTCCTCAGTTGTTCTGCTATTGATTCCTTCTAGTGTAGTTTTCATTTCAGTTATTGTGTTGTTCATTGCTGTTGGTTTGTTCTTTAATTCTTCTAGGTCTTTGTTAAACATTTCTTGCATCTTCTTGACCTTTGCCTCCATTCTTTTTCCGAGGTCCTGGATCATCTTCACTATCATTATTCTGAATTCTTTTTCTGGAAGGTTGCCTATCTTCACTTCATTTAGTTGTTTTTCTGGGGTTTTATCTTGTTCCTTCATCTGGTACATAGCCCTCTGCCTTTTCATCTTGTCTGTCTTTCTGTGAATGTGGTTTTTGTTCCACAGGCTGCAGGATTGTAGTTCTTGCTTATTCTGTCTGCCCTCTGGTGGATGAGGCTATCTAAGAGGATTATGCACTTTTCCTGATGGGAGGGACTGGTGGTGGGTAGAGCTGACAGTTGCTTTGGTGGGCGGAGCTCAGTAAAACTTCCGCTTGACTGCTGATGGGTGGGGCTGGGTTCCCTCCCTGTTGGTTGTTTGGCCTGAGGCAACCCAACACTGGAGCCTACCTGGGCTCTTTTGTGGGGCTAATGGCGGACTCTGGGGGGGCTCAGACCAAGGAGTACTTCCCAGAACTTCTGCTGCCAGTGTCCTTGTCCTCACAGTGAGCCACAGCCACCTGCTGCCTCTGCAGGAGACCCTCCAACACTAGCAGGTAGGTCTGGTTTGGTCTCCCCTGGGGTCACTGCTCCTTCCCCTGGGTCCCGATGCACACACTAGTTTGTGTGTGCCCTCCAAGAGTGGAATCTCTATTTCCCACAGTTCTGTCGAAGTCCTGCAGTCAAATTCCAGTAGGCTTCAAAGTCTGATTCTCTAGGAATTCCTCCTCCCATTGCTGGACCCCAGGTTGGGAAGCCTGACCTGGGGCTCAGAACCTTCACTCCAGTGTGTGGACTTCTGTGGTATAGTGTTCTCCAGTCTGTGAGTCACCCACCCAGTAGTTATGGGATTTGATTTTACTGTGATTGTGCCTCTCCTACTGACTCATTTTAGCTTCTCCTTTGTCTTTGGATGTGGGGTATCTCTTTTGGTGAGTTTCAGTGTCTTCCTGTTGATGATTGTCCAGCAGCTAATTGTGATTCTGGTGTTCTCACAAGAGGGAGTGACAGCACATCCTTCTACTCTGCCATCTTGGCTCCAATCTAAAGATTTGAGTAGAACACAATTAGCAGGAATCTTGGATATTTCTGTGACATATAACATTTTAGAATAACTGGAATTATGATTGATAACATACCAGGACATATCAGATGTTAAGGATTCCGTATAAATTTTGGAATATCTATATTAATAACATTTATCCATACACTATAAACTAAGGTTCATCTGCAATCACTTGACAATGTTTTTGAAGTAATTTAACATACCAAATAAACTTAGTTTGATATTCCTCTCTGAGATGTCTCAGAGCTGTTCTTTCCAAGTAACCCAGAGTCAGCTGGAGGCTAAAAAACTTCTGTCAGATTTTGATATTTGGGAAGTTTGTTAAAAATATCAAAAAGTTTTAAAACAAAAGAGGATCATAGGTCACTGTGAAACAATACTGATTCATTTAACCAAAGTCACAAAACAATTAAAAGAAAGCAAATACGGATCACCTAAGGGCACAGAAACTCATACAATCTGTTATCAAAAAGGAGCACTTCTAACAGAAAGAGATCAAATTCCAGTCTTGTATTAGCTTACTTAACAAAATGCATTTACTTAGTTAAATTCAATCTAAATTTAGTTAATCCTGACCATGAATAAAACTTTCTCAGTAAAATGTAATTCCATCCCTCATACCTTCTTAACTGAAAGCACACATTCTACTATACTGAAATGTTTTATTATTTTCAGTAGCTTTAATTATATATTTAAATTAAAATCCCCAACTCTTAAAAATCTTAATTTCTAGTGAAAACCAAGAGGCAAGTAATAGTTACCAAAATCTGGAGAGACTATTTTAGATAATCTTCAGAACATAATTATTCATATAGAGTTTACCTAAGGCTCTTATCTCATTTACATTTACTTTAAGGTTTCATCATATCAAGTTATTTTTCTTGCTGACAAATTTGCAAAAGGTATAACAAGATTTCATTTAACTTCTATTAAACCTAGGTGCAGTGAAAGTATTATACTTAATGTTGATGACCCTAAAGACATGTCTATATTAATTAGCTCAACAAAAACATTAATACCAGGTATTAATTTAATACTATTTTCCAGTTCACATGAACCTGAAACTCATTTATCTCAATTTCTCTTGTGTTTAGAATTGTTTGGTTTGTAAGCACTTACTTTTCTTTAAGCCAGTTAAACAAAGCTCATCCAGCCACTTCCTTAATGAGAAGGTGAAACTCATCAAGAAGATGGGTGACCACCTGACCAACCTCTGCAGGCTGGCTGGTCCCCAGGCTGGGCTGGGCGAGTGCCTCTTTGAGAGGCTCACCCTCAAGCATGACTAGGAGCCTCTGGAGCCCAGCGGGCTTTGAGGACCCCCTCTGGTGTCAGGCCTTCTATCTGAAGCCTCCCTCTGAAGCCAGTAGGCAACTTCTTAACCATCCTGGAGCCTTCTCCCAAGCCTTGGACCAAATGGAAACAATAAAGCTTTTTGCAGGAAAAAAAAAAAAAACAGAGCTCATCTACAAATAACCTCAGCAATGTTATCCAAAGACGAAGATACATACAAACACACAGAGAGACCTCATAGTTCTCATTTCAAAGTTTCAGCCCTGAGTTGGGTACAGCACTGTAAAACCCATGTTTACATGTTTTTGGCAGATGGAAAAATTCAAGCTCACTTGTCTAGATGGCTAAATATTTATAGAAAAGACACTTAGGATTTCTATTTGCCTTTGACGAGTCAATTTCTAAATTACTTTACCCTCTTTTCAAAATTTACATTTTATTTATTTTATTTTTGGCTGTATTGTGTCTTCATTGCTGCGCACGGGCTTTACTCTGGTTGTGGCGAGCAGGGACTACTCTTCATTGTGGTGCATGGGCTTCTCATGGCGGTGGCTTCTCTTGTTGTGCAGCACAGGCTCTAGGTGCATGGGCTTCAGTAGTTGTGGCACACGGGCTCAGTAGCTGTGGTTCACAGGCTCTGGAGAGCAGGCTCAGTAGTTGTGGCACGTGAGCTTAGTTTCTCGGGGGGATGTGGGATCTTCCCGGGCCAGGGCTCAAACCCGTTTCCCCTGCATTGGCAGGCGGATTCTTAACCACTGCACCACCAGGGGGGCCCCCAAAATTTGCATTTTAAAAAGATGGGAGAGATGAGGGTTCCTGAGAGGACCAAGTAGGACATTTGCATCTCAATACAGGCAAGTTTCTCCTAGGATGATTTTGTTTCCCCTTTGTTTAATACTTCTTAAGAGGGCCTCCCTGGTGGCGCAGTGGTTGAGAGTCCGCCTGCCGATGCAGGGGATACGGGTTCGTGCCCCGGTCTGGGAGGATCCCATATGCCGCGGAGCGGCTGGGCCCGTGAGCCATGGCCGCTGAGCCTGCGTGTCCGGAGCCTGTGCTCCGCAGCGGGAGAGGCCACAGCAGTGAGAGGCCCGCGTACCGCAAAAAGAAAAAAAAAATACTTCTTAAGATAAATAGGGAGGGTTTGGGGAGCAGTATCTATTAGAAAGTCAATCAACTTGTTCCCCACTGTGAAATTACCCGGGGCTCCTGTGGGGAAATTAGAATTGGATTCCTCAAGTCCAAGGGAGTCCCTTGGCCTTTTACAGGATACTGGCGCAAGGGAAATTGCCCTGCTGCAGAAGTGGCTCCCGGTCCAATTTGGGTGCCCTGTCAGGTCTTAGATGTTGATACTAAACCGGGTCCCTGTGCTCCAGGAGTTAACATAGAGTCTTCTATTCGATCCCCATGGGTAGGGGAAACAGGAGGCAGTGAAAGGAGTAACTATGTTGGCGGCATGGAGGAGCAGTTGGAACAACTGCTGGTGCAGCCTGATCAGCCAGTGGGGGAGCTGGATATTCCAGAGGGGGTTTTAAATTTTGAAGTAACCTGTCCCCACTCTCATTTTCTCCCTCTTCCCCTTGTAGAACAGGTTCCCCCTTGGTTTTCCTTTCAGACCACTGCACCATAAGGTGGCAGTCCTCTGACTCCTTTTCCTCCTGGTGCAGTAGCATAAATGCTTCTACATATGGAATCTCATCTCTTTCCCCTGCTCTTTTGCAAAACACCTCTAACTGTGAGATTGTATAATAATTGAGTGAGCCATTCGGGGCCATTGCTCTTCTGATCCTAACATATATTGGGTCCACACCCTATTACAATAGTATATCATGTCTTTCTTAGTCATAGGCTCACAGCTATGTTTTGCCCATTTATCTAATATACTCCCCAAAGGGCTCTCCTTCGGGATAGACGGAGTATTTCCCATTTTTATAAGTTTGATAACACCAAAACATAAAAGATACAAACAAATTCCAACACAAAAGGCCCAAACAAATTCCAACATCAATGCACACAAAACCAAAACCAAAACCAACACCAACTAACCCGTTCCCAAATTAGGTAGAGTCCAACAACAATTCCCTCTCCAACGGGGTCCCCAATCAAACAAATTGGCTTGTCCCATAAAGGAAAAGCCCAAATTGAGGGGGGAATATGTTCCCAGTGTGCACACCTGAGAGACTCACCCTACAAAATCGAGGCCTTCGACTTTCAGAAGTTTGTGCTTTCCTTATATCAACTGCCAAGCAGTGGGATAGCCAGTGATGCTTCGGGGAATTTTGAAGGGAATATCCTCAGGACAAATTGTCCCAGCAACTGCTAGGGCTGCCCAAATATTCCCTGACCAGGGCCTGCTAGCCGCGAGCACCAAGGCTCCTGGTTGGCTCGCCAAATTGTTACCAAGTCCAGGCTCGCTCTGCTCGCCAAACAACAGGCCAGTGGATCGGGAGAAGAGGTGCTGAGGCAAGGAGTAGTGACTTTATTTGGAAAGCTGGCAGACTGAGAAGATGGCAGACTAGTGTACCCCAAAAACCCATCTTATCAGGGTCTGGATGTCAGTTTCTTTTATAGAACACAGAGGGGGAGGAGGTGAGAAAGTAAAGTAAAAAGGCCATTTGTCTTGCAAAATCTCCTTGCTCTGCCCACATGGGGGAGGGGATGAGTTAATTTCTTCTTTTCTGCAGCCATTCACAGGTGGGCAGGGTCAGAATGTCTCTCTGTGAGCTGAACAAAGGCCTTTTATTTTAACAGTCAGGCAGAGGGGCAGGGTCCCTGTGGCAGGCCATTATGTATGCTTACAGCTATAGATAGTAATTATAACAATAACAAAAACAATGAAAAGCTAAGATTAAAGTAAAAGAAACAGAACCAACATGGAGTCAGAATTTGCTCTTCCCTGTTACAGTATTTTGAAACTCTGTTGCTTGGTACATACACATTTTTTAAATAAATAAATAAATAAATAAATAAATAAATTTATTTATTTATGGCTGTGTTGGGTCTTCGTTGCTGTGCTCGGGTTTTCTCTAGTTGTGGCGAGCGGGGGCTACTCTTCGTTGTGGTGCATGGGGTTCTCATTGCGGTGGCTTCTCTTGTTGCGGAGCACGGGCTCTAGGCACACAGGCTTCGGTAGTTGTGGCTCGTGGGCTCTAGAGTGCAGGCTCAGTAGTTGTGGCACACAGGCTTAGCTGCTTCATGGCTTTTGGGATCTTCTCAGACCAGGTCTCGAACCCGTGTCCCCTGCATTGGCAGGCGAATTCTTAACCACTGCATAACCAAGGAAATCCCACATACACATTTAGAATTGTTGTCTTCCTGATGAATTAACCACTTTATCATTATATAATGAGTTTCTTTATCCCTGGTAATTTTCTTTGCTCTGAAATCTACTTTGATATTGATTTAGCCACTCCAGCTTTCTTTTGATTTATGTTTTCATGTCAAATCCTTTTCTATCCATTTACTTTTTGAAAGCTGGACATAATAAATCTGGTAATAGAAACTGAGGTAACCAGGCTTTTAGTATGAGGTTTTTTATGTTAATCTGGTTAGAATCTGGGCTGTGTATAGATCTTTGTTGTAGCTGTAGGTTCCCAGGGCGTACATTTTCTCTAGTTTCAATGTTTTGTTTTGCTTTTCTCCCCTGTTATCTTTCCTTTTCTTTAAGGATTTCTTCTTACATAGAGTTGGTGTCTTGCAGCTTTCTCAATTGTAATCCACTGTATTATACTGGAGCCCTATTGATGTAGTGGTAAAGTGTGGAGAGGAGAGGCATTCTACAGTCTTATGATTTAATCTCAGGTTTTTGTTGTTTTTTTAATGGGCCTATATCCCTAGGCTGTGACCTTCAGAAGCCTATTTTAGCCTTTCTTTTCTTCCTCCCCTTAATTGAGACAGGAAGTCTATAGGAGGCTGGAAGTGTCTAATTGTCCTTCCCCCAGGTCAGATAAGGCTTTGATAAAGTAGTTTCCCTTGAGGGCAGGCCTTTGTTATAGACAGTGCTCTGGGTGTATTTCAAAATGTTTACAGGATTTTTCTCCAATCTTCACTTTGAGAATTGATGGCTTTCCTGAAGGCAAAACCAACAGAACTCTAAGGGTCTTTCCTAAGACTGGTCCCTTAGGAGTTAACTCTCAAGTTGGTGTGGACAGAAATAATTAATAACCAGTCTATAAAAAGAATAGAAGAGTTTTATTTGAGCCAAACTGAAGACCATAGCCCAGGAGACACAGATTCAAGAAGTACTTGTGTTCCACTGGACTATAAAATGGGGGAGGCTTACAAAGATGAAGTTACATAAATTGTTTCTCAAGAATTAGGATTGGAGCTGGCAAGAAGTAAGCGTGCTTGTTAAGCAAGGATTGCTTGGGGTCTGAAGTTGTTGCATAGTTACAAGTGATGCTGAAAGCTCAGCCTCTCTGTACACTGGTGCCAAATTGAATCTCGGAGACAGAGTTTTGGGTGAAGTAGAAAAGGATAGCTTTACTGCTTTGCTAGGCAAAGGGGGACACAGTGGGCTCCTGCCTCGAAAAACTGGGAGGATTTGATGAGGGGTGTTATAGCAATACTTCAAGGGTGGTGTTGCTGACAAGATTAGGGTATGTGCAGGGCTTGCACTCCCTTAATCTTGTCTCAAGTGGTGTCTTGGCTGTTTCTCCCTTGATTAGCAACTGTTCGAGTCTGCCCTTTGGAACTCAGGGAAGGTCATGGAGGCTGGAGTCTTTCCTCCAAGAAATGGGGGACAAAAAGGTCTCCGTGCCTGAGAGTCCCACAGGGCCCCACTCAGTTTCACAAGGGGAGACCTTGAGACTGATACCGGCCAGGGTTCTTCCCCAATCAATAGAAACTGACTAGGGGCTCGACAAGAAATTCAGGCAAGGCTTTATTGGGACCCCTGCTACAGCAGGGGGTAGCGAGAACAAACAACAGGTTCCCTGCTTGCTCGCTCCCTGAGTGGAGGCAAGCTTGTTCCTTACATGGGGTGAGAGTGTCCAGTTGTCAGGCCAGAGGGGTGGTTTAGGTGTTTTGCTCACCCCCTAGGTGGTATTGTGTGCAGGGGGCCATGCTCAGTACCCTGCTTTTGCTCCCAACACCCTGTTTTTGCTCCAGGCTCTTCCAAAGTGGCAGTAGGGGTTTTTTTGGTCTTTTGTATCTTTTTGTCCATAATTTGCCCCAACTGCGCATGCGTGCAGTTATTTTCAGTTTCTTTGTATTTTGTTGCTTGAGGAGAGGTGTGTCCAGGTGCAAGCATTGCAGCACTGCTGCAAAGGGTCCCAGGTCCCAGCCTGTCTCAAGACTTATAAGGCGGCAGCTGGCAGCTGCTAGCAGATATTGTTTTGAGAATGGCTGGTGGTGTCCTTGAGTCTGATACAGTTCAGAAAATTCAACTTCTCAATAATACTGGAATGTGTCTGAAACCATATCCACAATGGCCACCCAGCTCCATTTTGAATGCCTGAACCACAATTACTCCGTTTTGATTTTTAAATGCATTCTTTTCTCTAATGGTTAAAGCAGATGTATAATTCATGTTTGACAGGCCACAAAACAGGCTGTTCTAGTTAACATAAAGTTCAAGTTAAATCATTTGTAAGCCAAAATGACTTTCCCATACCTCAATATGTGAAAATTTCTTCTATCACTAGTCCATACTCCACCTCCAGGATTAGTCAATTACCATTTGAGTGTTCCTAAAAATTGCTGGCTTCAGTGGCTTCTGCTCCCCAATAAGCTGATTTTGGCTCTGATTATCTATATCACAAGTCTTTCTAATTTTTAAGGTGGCAGTTTGCCCTGTGACCTCAAGTCTCTGACGGATCTAAGAAAAGTCATTAATTTTCAGTTTACTCAACAGTTTTATTGTTGTGAGGATGGGAGTGATGATTTCCTAGCTCTTTACAAATCAGAGATAAATCCAGAAGTCCATCCATTTACTTTTCATCTACATAAATCATTATATTTTGAGTGAGTTTCTTATAGAAAGCATATAGTTGGGGCATGGTTTTTTAAAGTCCATTCTGAAAATCTTTGTCTTTTAATTGGTGTGCTTAAACCATTTACATTTAATGCATTTTTTGATATTTTGGATTTAGGGCTACCATTTCCCCACTTCTGCCTCTTTGAGTTATTTGGATTTTTTTTCATATTTCATTTTAATTAGTCTATTGTGATTTGCTTATATCTTTATATCGTTTCCTTTACTGTTCACTCTAGGGATTACTTAATACTTAATTTTTCACAGTTGTCTTAGAATCAACATTTTACCACTTCAAGTGGAAACCTTACCACAATAAATGTCCCTTTACCCTCCTTCTTTATATTGTAGTTGTCTTATTATTACATCTACATACGTTAAAACTCCATTAGACAATGTTATACTGTGGCTTTTCCTTCAATCCTAAGGTTCCGATTTTCCCTTTGGTATCATTTTCTCTACTTGCAAAATGTCCTTTAGCAATTATTTTAGAGCAGGTAATGCATTCTCTTGGTTTTCCTTCACTGAGAATATCTTTTTTTTCTTGACTTCTGAATGATATTTTAACTGGAATAGAATTCAGAATTAACAGCTCTTTTGTTTCAGTACTTTAAAAAGCTGTACCTCCTTCTGGCCTCCATAGTTTCTGATGAGAAATCCATGGTCATGTAACTTTTTCCCCAACTAAGTAATAGATTGCTTTTCTTTAGCAGCTTTCAAAATTTTTTGCTTGCATTTAGTATTCAGCACTATTGTTATGACTTGTCTGGGCATGAATTTCTTTGATATTATCCTATTTGAGTTTCACCGAAATTCTTGTATATGTGAGTTTATGTCCTTCACCAAATTTAGGAAATTTTCAGCTATTATTTATTCAAATATTTTTTTTTGCTCCATGCTTCTTCTCCTCTCCTTCTGGGACTCTGATGAAACAAATGCTAATCTCTTCAGATTATACCACAAGTCCCTGAGGCTCTATAAACATTTTTAAAAATCTGTTTTCTCTCTGTTGTTCAGATTACATAATTTCTGTTGCTCTGTCTTCAAGCTTATTTACTTATTCCTCTGCTATCTCCATTCTGTTACTGAGCTGTTGGGCTGCACCCTACAGGCCAGCAAGCCCTGTACTTGCCCAACCTCAAGACTGAAGAAAGAGCCCAGATTCAGTGACAGAGACATCAATGGTTTAATGGATAGAGGGATCTTACATGTCTGAAGCAAAGCCCTGAAGTGACACCCCACCATGTGTGGCAGATGGTGGGCAGGACATGGCAGCAGTCTTCGCTACGGAGGGGAGAGGAAGGGGGAATTGACATCAGGTTGGCTCATCAGTTACCAGGGAAACCAGCAGAGCAGAATGTCCCTCACTGCCCCTTTGAGAAACTATCATGGTGTAGATGTTCTGATCTAAAGATTAGAACAATCACTAGCTGGGGCTAGAGGCAAGTATGTAGGCATTTACAGATTAGGCTCTATGATTAAGAGGGAAGGTCAGTCATGTGAGTAGTGTGTAGGTGAAGCAGGGACTGGTCAAGCAGGGCTTATACAGAAAGGAAGAGAACAGTCATCTTGGGTGGCCTGATCATACATGAGCCCTTAGGCTTTTGTTGTTGTTACTGTGTTTTTCAGTTCTAAATTTTCCATTTCCTTCTTCTTTATGTCTTCTATTTCTTTGCTGAGACTATCTTTCCATTCATTTCAAGAGATTTCAGCTTTATTTCATAGAACATGGTTATAACTGCTGTTTTAGTGTCTTTTTCTGATAGTTCCAACATTTATGTCATTTCATTGTTGGTATCTGTTGATTGTCTTTTCCTTTGCCAGTCAAGATTTTCTTGATTCTTCATAGGCCAAATATTTTGGATTGTATCTTGATTTTTTTAATGCTTTGTTATCATCATTTACTTTATTTTATTTATTTATTTATTTGGCTGAGTCGGGTCTTAGTTGCAGCATGTGCGATCTTCATTGAGGCATGTGGGATCTTTCATTGCGGTGTGCAGGCTCTTTGTTGCATTGCAGTGCGTGGGCTTCTCTCTAGTTGCGGCATGCGTGCTCCAGAACGTGTGGGCTCTGTAGTTGCAGGACACCAGCTCTCTCATTGAGGCATATGAGCTCAGCAGTTGTGGCACGCGGGCTTAGTCCCCAGGCATGTGGGATCTTAGTTCCCCGACCGGGGATTGAACCCACGTCCCCTGCATTGGAAGGCAGATTCTTTACCACTGGACTACCAGGGAAGTCCCTATCTTGATGTTTTGAATATTATGATGAGACTCTAGGTCTTGTTTCAATCCTAAGAATTTTTGTTTGTTTGTTTTAGCAAACAGTTGACCGGGTTAGGTTCAGGTCACAATTTCTGACCTGCCTTTTGTGGGCTGTGGTTCTAATGTTTGTTCAGTTTTCAAAGCATTTGCAATGCTATTTGGATCAGACCCTCATGTGTGCCACTCAATGACCAGTCTCAAATTTGCACTATGGTCTAGCTGAATTCTAAAGCCTGTGGTGTACTGTATAGCATCAGATCTGCTTATGCAGCTTGAAGATGGGCTCAGGAGTTCATACCCAACTTTATGCATTCTCTCTCTTCACTCTCAACAGTCTCCCTGATACTTTCCAGCTTCTAAGGGCCTTCCTTCCTGGTCCTCTGGTCAGAAAGCTGGAGTTTTACATTCCCTGTTAGGCCACACACTTCATGTGACTATATCTGTGTCCAGAGCCAAGTGGTAGAAAGATAGAGAAAGTTGAGAAGCAGTGGAGAGTGACCCCATGCTCTTTGGTCAGAGAGGAAGCATTTCCCTCCCTCAGAGGTTTGGGTGCCTGTCTGGATGTCACTGCTTTTGCTTTGCTGCCAACTTTGCCACCATTTCTGCAGCCATAGCAGCATTGCCTGGTGGCTGCAGTGTGATAAGGGGGGAAGAGAGGTGTAGAAAAAGGGGAAATTACTCTCTCTGAGCTTTAGGAGATACCTTCCACTCCTCAGATCAGGAAGAGAGGAGAAATTCTCTTGGAATAATTTCTGTTCAACATCTGATGCACTCTTTGAGTTCTAGCTAGGCAATACTAGAGGAGATAAATAGTAAATCCACCACCAGTTCTGGGAACTTTGAATGCTAGTCTACTTATCTGCCTGCTACCATGTACATTTCAGAGTCCTCATATAGCCACTCTGTGTCCAAAATTTATACTTACATTCAATGAGAGAGACCAGGTGGCGTATGCTTGTTCCATCTTCTGCAGAACAAGAAACTTTTTTTTATCTTAAACTGTTATTTATTTGTTTGTTTTTTGGCTGCACTGTGCAGCAGATCCCTTAGTTCCCCAACCAGGGATTGAACCCACACCCCCTGCAGTGGAAGCTCCAAGTCTTAACTTCTGGACTGCCAGGGAAGTGTCTTAAACTTTTAAATTAAAGTATAACATACATACATAAAAGTGCACAAATCTTCAGTATTTACCTAATTTTCACAAAGTAAACATACTGTGAAGTCAACATAAGATCAAGAAATAGAAGCACCTCTCATGCTCTTCCCAATCACTACCTACTGATAGTGGCCACTCTCCTCTTACTTCTAACTCAGTAGATTGAGTATGCCTCTTTTTGAACCTTATATAAATGAAATCATACATTTCTATTCATACACATTCTTTCATTTGACATAAAGTCTGTGCGATGTTTTCATATGTAATAGTAGTTTCTGCATTTTTTATTGCTTTATGGTATTCTGTTGTATAACTTTACCTATTCCATTTTACTGGTGATGGACATTTGGGTTGTATCCAGGGGGGGCTATTACAAATAGGGCCACTATGGTAAACATTCTTGGACATGTCTTTTGATGCTCACTCACATGTATATATTTCTGGAGCATAATTGTGGGACCACATGGTATGTACATGTGCAGCTTGCGTAATACTGCGAACCAGGTTTCCCGAGTAGTTGTACCAACTTACACTCCCTCCAGCAGTGTATGAAGGTTCCCATTGTTCTATATTCCCTTGGTAATACCAGCCTTTTTTTTTTTAACATCTTTATTGCAGTATAATTGCTTTACAATGGTGTGTTAGTTTCTGTTATATAACAAAGTGAATCAACTATACATATACATATATCCCCATATCTCCTCCCTCTTGTGTCTCCCTCCCACCCTCCCTACCCCACCCCTCTAGGTGGTCACAAAGCACTGAGCTGATCTCCCTGTGCTATGTGAATATCAGCCTTTTTTAATTTTAGCTATTCCAGTGGGTGCATATCTCATGATGGTTTTAATTTTAATTTCCCCAATAACCAATGGGATAAGTACATTTTCATTCTTATTAGACAATTGTATAGCTTTTTTTGTGGTTTTTTTTTTTCTTTTCTGGTTCATGTGTCTTTTTTTTTTGGCCAGGCCACGCGGCTTGTGGGATCTTAGTTCCCTGACCAGGGATTTAAACCCGGGCCCTCAGCAGTGAAAATGCTTAGTCTTAACCACTGGACTGCCAGAGAATTCCCTGTAGGCATTTATTTTAGATTTTGACTACAAACCCTTTGTTGAGTATATATGCTAGGTAATAAAAATGGTTTGATCCACAGGGATCTTTGAGAGGCACTACGTGGTCATGAGTCTCCTAAGGACTGAAATAATCAGGAAGCCCATTAAGGTCCCACTTGTTCTATATGACCAAAAGTACTCTATCTGTGGTGAATCAGGGCCTAACCTAAGCCACCACAACATAGCAACCTAGTCCTTTGCCCAGTTGCCAGACCTCTGTTTTGGTTACAGACCCAAAGCCACTTGGATGAAGGAAAGACCAGATGAAGGAAGAACCCTGCAATAACGTTACATATTTGTACTATAAATCTTCCTCCTGGCATTTGCCAAAGAGACCTGTGACCTGTGTAACTGGAGTGGGGAAAAAATACCAAGACCTTCCTAGAAGGTAGATTAATCCCCAGGGACCCAGAGTTCCACTGTGGTCCAGTGATCAGAGCCAAAGCTTGTGGTAGTCAGGAGGTAAGTAGGATGTAGGAAGCAAGAAGTAACATCATACCTTTATAAAATGTGTGTGTGTTAGAGGGCAGGAGATAAATCTCATGAAAATACAGAGGCTTGCACGTCAATGAAGTTTCTAGGAATGCAGTGGCCTGGCCCATGTTGGGATGGCCCATGTTGGGATGAAATTCTTTTTCAAAAGTGAAAGAGAATTCCCACACTGTGCTGATAAGAAAAGCTAAACGTACAAAATTTCTTGAATCTAGCAATTCCACTTGTAGGTATATACCCAAGAGAAGTGATGTTTATGTTTGCGCATGTAGGAGAATGTTCATAGAAGCTTTATTCACAATAGCTAACAACTGAAAACAATCCAAAAGTCCATCAACAGAATAATAGATAAATATGTTAGTATATTCTTACAACTGAATACTACTCAGCAATGAAAAAGAATTAAACTACTGCTACATGCATTGTTGCATATGTATGGGTGAACCTCAATGAGATTATATAGAGCAAAGTAAGCCAGATATATAATTACATCTATATGAAGTTCAAAAACAGGCAAAACTAATCTATTGTGATACGTATTAGAGTAGAGGTTGTCTCTGAGAGGATACTGACTAGGAGAGAGCATGTGGGAGTCTTCTAGGGTGCTGATCATTGTAGTGTTTTACAAAGTATAAATGGGTAAAAATCCACCGAGCTGCACGTTTAAGATTTGTGCACTTTATGCAAATTTTACTCTGATAAGTAAAAGTGAAGGAGAAATATTTCCCATCATGAGACAAGGTGACATAGCTAGAAATGACTGCATAAATTTGTTGGCCAAGAAAGCAGAGAGCGCATCATATGAATACCCTCTCTTATGTAAATAAGTGTGTTGCTCTTATAGTAACAGCAAAACAGATGTCTTTCTACCCCTAAAAAAACAATGCACAAGTTGCTATACCTTGAGCCCTTTATCCCTGAAAAAGAGATGCATTGAACAGAGGACCTCCAGATATTGGAATCCACATTGGCCACATTTGAATGTACTATTCTGACCCATTTAGCAGAACCAGAAGGGCTGTGGGCTTTGAGGGTCATCCAGAGCAAGGGGACACCACAGGAGATCCAGCTGTAAGGCAGGCAGCTCTGCCTTTTAGGGCTTAGGACCCAGCCGACCCCCCATGTTCAAGATGCCCATGGGTGACCAGAATGCTGGGGAAGCCTGTGGCAAGCCCCAGTGGGGTCTCATATCAGAAGTCCCTAGGGTTTTAGAACAAAACTATGACCCTTTCTGACAAGTCACTAGCTCCTTGTCGGAGACTACCTGATGCTGAGACTCCAGGGTGTATCAGTTAGCTTATTCTGTACACAAACCACCCAAATATTACTGGCCTGAAACAAATACTTATTACTGCTCATGAGTCTCTAAGTCTCATGGATGATTCTCCTGCTCTTGGCCAGGCTCATTCACGGTGTGTGGTCAGCTGTGGGTCAGATTAGCTTCATGGACAGATGGACTCTTCCTGAGCTCATGTTCCCTCCCCAGCACATACATGTGATCTCATGGGGAGTCTTATATGTCCAGTTGACCAAAGAGGAAAAAATGAAGTCCAGTTTTCAGACAGCTCATATCCAGGTGGCAGATGGCTACAGTGTTGCTGTCTTGCTTAAGTGGCCCTGAAAGACAGTAAGGAGATGAATTTTCTCCAATTGGCTGTACTTGATAAATTACATCACAACCACTTAACCTGGAACTAGAGAGAGCCTTAGGGACAGATAAGTAGCTAATGTTTTGGCTGCATGATAAGGGACTTGGGACTTAGCAGGAATATGATGGGAGGTTGGTAACGTGGAGGCCTGTGAAAAAGTATGTGGATGGACCTCTCAGAATGGACCTGAATTTGGAGAATATTTGTGGAATATTTGTTGAATCTCACCAAAGGGACCTACTGCAGAGGTGGCTGTCAGAAATCAGGTGAACAAGGTGACTTGTGCATGTCAGACATCCTCTATCCCATCCACCCCAATTCTTGCTCAGTGGACTCATGAACAAAGTGGTCATGGTGATGGGTGTTGAGACTGTGTGGGGTCTCAATCGCGAAGGCTGACCCGGCTACCAACACCGCTGAGAATCTAACCCACCAACAGCAGAGACCAAGTTGGGCACCATTCCCTGGGGCCCAGCCAGTCACTGCTAGCACCAACACTTATAGACACACTGAAATACAGCATGATGGATATTCCACCAAATTGCTTTTGACCAAACAGCTCCCTTTATAGGAAAAGAAAGAGGGCAGTGGATTTTCCTGGTCTTACCATGCACCCATTCATCAGAAGCAGCTGGCCTTGGAGAACACCAGAACAGCCTATTGAAGATAGAGTTACGGTATCAGCTCAGAGACAACACCTGGGGTTGGACTGTTTTCTGAATCTACAATCGGTGTGTGGGACTGTCTCCACATAGGCAGTGGTGTGGGAAAAAATAGCTGACTCAATAAAGGAAAATAATTCATGAACAGTACTGAGAGACAAGTTGAAATTAGAAACTGCTCACTCTTTGTAGCTGTGAGATTTCCATTAGCAGTACTCAGTCACTCTGGCATAAGAATAGAGAAGGAAGCTGCAACATTGAAGATCAAGGTTGTGTGGGACACCATTATGCACCAAAATTCTCTCAGCCCTACTCTTCCTCCAGCTGCTGCTGGGGGACCACTTCATGTGGGCTTCGACTGGCTCTGCACCAGGACCATCAGGCAGCACTTCCACTTAGGTGGAGGTGATACTGCTCACCTCTTTTTTTAAAAAAATTTATTTATTTATTTTTGGCTGCATTTGGTCTTCATTGTTGCACACGGGCTTTCTTTAGTTGCAGCGAGTGGGGGCTCCTCTTCATTGTGGTGCATGGGCTTCTCGTTGCAATAGCTTCTCTTGTTGAGGAGCACAGGCTCTAGGCATGCAGGCTTCAGTAGTTGTGGCACATGGGCTCAGTAGTTGTGGCTCGTGGGCTCTAGAGCGCAGGCTCAGTAGTTGTGGCGCATGGGCTTAGTTGCTCCACGGCATGTGGGATCTTCCCAGACCAGAGCTCAAACCCGTGTCTCCTGCAGTAGCAGGCAGATTTGTAACCTCTGCGCCACCAGGGAAGCCCACTGCTCACCTCTTAAAGAGTTCATCGAACACTTACCATAGGACCCAGCAATTCTATTCCTCGGTAACTAACCAAGAGAAATGAAGCATATGCCCATGCAAAGACTTGTACATAAATATTCATAGCAAGATTATTGTAATAGCCAAAACTGGAAACAATTAAATGTCCATCAACTGATGAATGGATAAACAAAATGTGGTCCATCCATGGACTACTTCTCAGCAATACAGAGGAACAAACTGCTGACACATACAATCACTTGGATGAACCTCAACAGCACTATGGCAAGTGAACGAAACCAGACACAAAAGATTACATACTGTGTGTGGTTCCATTTATAGGAACTTTCTAGAAAAGGTGAATCTATATCAGTGGGGGCAGAGGGTGGGAACAAGGAGTAATGGCAAACAAGCACGAAGGACGTTTCCTAGGATGGAAGCGTCCTAAAATTGGATTGTGCTGATGGTTGCACAACTGTTTACTAAAAATCATCAAACTGTGCTCTTACAATGGGTGAATTTTATGCTATATAAATTATACCTTATTGAAATTGTTTAAATAAAGAATTTCAACTTTTATGTCAAGCAGCATTTGGCACAACTGATCATTTCCTCCTCCTTGAAATCCTGTCTTCATACTCTTGTTTTCTCCGACCTTACTCGGGGTTCAATTCACTCCCCCTAAGTGACCTCCTTCAGGTCTGTGCCTTTACATATTGGCACTGATGATGTCCACATTTACATATCTGCAGCCCAGCCCTCCCTCCTGAACTCCAGACTCTAAAACCCAAATGCCTGCTCACAGTCTCCTTGGATATGTGATGCGCACCTCAAATGTCCTATGTCCACACTGAGCTCCTGCCCTTCCCAACCCCAATCTGAGCCACCCTCAGGGTCCCCATCTCAGCTGATGGCAGCTCCTTTCTTCCCACTGGTCAGGCCAAAAGCCTTGGAGTTGTCTTTGACTCCTCTTTTTCTCTCCCGCCCATATCCAACCCATCAGCAAACCTCAACTGGTGCTTCCTTCTAAATACACCCAGAAATGGGTCACTTCTGCCCACCACCTTGGTCCAGCCCATCGTCATTCCTCGCAGGCATTGCTGCAGTAGCCTCCTCTTCCCTGCTTTCACCTTTTCCCCACAGCCTTTTCACAACAAGATATCCAAAGTTGTGCTAATAACATGTAAACCCAATCACATCATGCCTCTGCTCAGAACCCTCTCTGGTTCCCCATTTCATTTGGGCCTAGGTGACCCAGTCCCATGTGACCATTCTGACCTCAGGACTCAGTCACTCTGCTCCAGTCCCACCGGCCTCCTTACTATTCCTTGAACATGTCAAACATTCCCACCTCAGGACCTTTGCACTTGCTCTTTCCCCTGCCTAGAATAGTCTCCCTCCAGAATTCTAAAATAGCTGTGATTCCCATCCCTGGTATCCATACATTTGTGTAATCTCTTCCAGTTGCATGTGGGTAGGACCTGTAACTTTCTTCTAACCAACAGAAGAATATGGCAAAAGTGTTGGGGGATCACTCCCATGATTATACTATAAGCTAAAGATGAAGGGATTTTGCAGATGTAATTAAGGGCCCAATTATCCAAATTAATCACTTTGATTTTGAGTTAGAAGATGACCCTGGTGGACCTGGCCTAATTAGGTGAGCCTTTTTAAAAGAGGGTTGGGGACTTTCCTGGTGGCGCAGTGGTTAAGAATCCGCCTGCCAATGCAGGGGACACGGGAAAATACCACATGCCGCGGAGAAACTAAGCCCATGCACCACAACTACTGAGCCTGCACTCTAGAGCCCGAGAGCCACAGCTACTGAAGCCCACTCGCCTAGAGCCCGTGCTCCACAACAAGAGAAGCCACCGCAATGAGAAGCCTGCGCACCGCAACGAAAAGTAGCCCTTGCTCTCAGCAACTAGAGAAAGACTACGCGCAGCTACGAAGACGCAACGCAGCCAAAAATAAATAAATAAACAAATTTACATTAAAAAAAAAAGAAAACATACATAAAGTTTAAAAAGTTATTTAAAAAATAAAATAAAATAAAAGAGGGTTGCCTGCACTTAGAGACTTGAAGTACCAAAGACTCATTCTCTCTGTTGCTGGCCTTGAAGATGCAAATCACATGAGTTCTACAGCTGCAAGGCAATGCATTCTGCCAACAATATCCCAGGCTACAGAAAGGAATGCTGCCTGGCTGATATCTTGACTGCAGCCCTGTGAGACACTGAGCAGAGGACCCAGCTGAGCCATGCCCAGACCCACAGAAACTGTGGGGTAATAAGTGGATGTTGTTTTAAGCTGCTAAATTTGTGGTAACTTGTGACATAGCAATAGAAAACCAGTCCACCCTCAGATATCCACATGGCTTCTTTCCTCACCTCCTTCAAATGTCAGATGTCACCTTCACAAACAGGCCTAGACTGAGCACCTCAGGAAAACTGCAACAAGTCCCACTTACTGCTTCCTAACCCACTGAAATATGTTTCTTGCTTCTCCCCCTCCACTAGAATATAAGCCCCTGAGGGCTGGGATTTTTGTCTGTTTGTATCACTGATGTTTCCGAGCATCTGTACTGGGACCTGGTGCATCTTCAGATGACAGTTGTTGAACAGCTGAAGGAACGCTGTCCTGTGGGGGACACTATGCTAAAATAATCTATGTGCATGTGTTAACTTGGGTGAGGTCACTGTGCTCACAGGGCAGGCGGGAGGCCTTTCTGGGGCTGCCTCCAGGGTCAGGCCCTTGGCCTTCTAGCCCGGCAATGCCAATGAGCTGATTTGGGTGAGAAACAAGACCAGCTGCTGACTGGTAATCCAGGTCAGCCTGATCTGCTCAGCCTGGCAGCCTCAGCACCCACCTTGAGGAGGTCAACAAGAGTGCAGAGGAGGCTGTCTCCTCTCCCAGGGATGACAAGGACCTCATTTTTTCCTATTGCACATTGGGATCCCCAGAGAGCAGACTGAGATGGAGTTTAACATGCAGGATGCTTATTACCAAGGGCCCTTGGGACCCACACTTGTGGGAGGGAGGAGGTAGAAACAAGGCTAGGTGGAGGGAGAACTTCCATGCAAGCCTCAGTTGACCCCACAGGGATGTCCTGAGCTGAAATAATCCTTCAGGGTTGTCCGGCATTAGGCCAAAATGGACCAGTCATTGGATGTGGGCCACCGGGGGAGGATGTGACTATGACCTTGGGACAGGCGGCTCTCGGTAGCTGAGGCAGGCCTTGGATGGGCTGTCAGCCAAAGGCTATCCGATGACCACTCTCCCAGCAGCTGGGTGGCAAGTCCCTTCTTGGAGGAGGATCCATGCTGAGCACCTCCCTGGTCATGACAACACTGATCAATGCCCTTTCCACCGAGGCAGTCTATCTTTCTTTTATTTTTAATCATTTTCATTTTAAGATACTGTACATTAAAAATGCAAAAAAAATCAGTTTTTTTAAATTTTATTTTTGGCTGTGTTGGGTATTAGTTGCGGCACGCGGGATCTTCATTGCGGCATGCAGGATCTCTAGATGTGGCGAGCAGACTTCTCTCTCTAGTAGTGGCCCACAGGCTCAGTACTTTCAGTGCACAGGCTTCATTGCCCCGCAGCATGTGGGATCTTAGTTCCCTGCGTTGGAAGGCGGATTCTTAACCACTGAACCACCAGGGAAGTCTCCCAAAATCACTGTTTTTAAATGCATAACTAAAGACATGGAATTACAAATGAAACCAGTTATATTTATGAGCAGGTATCAAAATATTAAAAACATTTGAGATACAGTCACAAATGTGCTTCTTTATTTAAAGCATTAGATGACGGGCTTCCCTGGTGGCGCAGTGGTTGAGCGTCCGCCTGCCGATGCAGGGGACACGGGTTCGTGCCCCGGTCCGGGAAGATCCCACATGCCGCGGAGTGGTTGGGCCCGTGGGCCATGGCTGCTGGGCCTGTGCGTCCGGAGCCTGTGCTCCGCAATGGGAGAGGCCACAGCAGTGAGAGGCCCGCGTACCACAAAAAAAATAAAGCATTAGATGACAAGATCTAGTGGCACATCCAATAACTGCCATAATTTCAAAGTGATGATGAGTCTGATGTTTAGAGGCATTTGTAATAGCTGTTGTAATGGGATAGGAGGACATCTGCCATTTTGATTTGCAACAAAGCCATGGGTATTGCAAATTCCACTGTGGTTTGTTGTCTACCTCACAGTTGAGGAAAGGCTGAATTTCAGTTAGAAGTGAGAGAAAATAAAATCTTTTCTGATCCCAGTTCCGGGTGCAGGGAAATGGTTGCTGGTGTGGGGAGTGGGGCTGGGGTTCCAGGAAATCTGTGTTCAGGAAGAGGAGGACTTCTTTGCAGAGGGGAGCTAGGCTGCGTGTATGGTTGGCCGAGAGGGGAGAGGGGGAGTCCTGCCGGAGTTTCTCCCAGCCTGGAGGGGCCCGAGAGTCCAGCCTGACCCCCACCTCAAGGTATTGGGAATGGGGGAGGGGGCTACAGGGCCTCCCCCACAAACCCTGTCCCACCCTAGGGCCCAGGCCATGGCACTGGCTCCCCTCCCAGAGCTGCTTCCTTCCCCTAGCAGTATTCGCTATCATCGCCAGGTCCATTAGCCGATGCGGTGATCTTGACCCGGCCTGGCCCCTGCAAATGAGCGGGCACGCCGGGGGCGCAGGGCCTGACCCGCAGCGGCCTGCTGTGACCAGTCATGCGGCGGCCCTCTTAGACACTGCTCCGCCTACGCGGCCCCTGGGCATAAAAAGCCGGCCAGAGAGACGGTGCAGCTGCCGGACCCCGGACCCAGCGCGCCCGCACCATGGCCGTCCCCAGCCTCGCCTGCTGCCTGCTCGGCCTCCTGGCGCTGACCTCCGCCTGCTATATCCAGAACTGCCCCCTGGGCGGCAAGCGGGCAGTGCTGGACCTCGACGTACGCAAGGTGAGCGCCCAGCCCTAGTCCCGCGGCGCTTGAGGCTGGGCAACCCGCAGCCACAGGGTCGCCCCTGCCGCTCCCTTTCCCGCGCTGACCCCGCGCCCGCCCCGCCTGGCCTGGGAACCAAGGCAGCCGAGTAGCTTTTGAGTTCCCTCCTTCGACCGCTTCTGGGGCCCAAAGAGCGCCCGGGAGAACCCGAACCTCCGGCGCTCCTCTGCCCTGTCCTCCCCCACCCGGCTCAGCCCCCGCCCCGCAGGCTCTCCCTCCCGGGCCCGGGCCCCTCCCCGCCCCCGGCTCACTCCCGCCCTCCCGCCAGTGTCTCCCCTGCGGCCCCGGGGGCAAAGGCCGCTGCTTCGGGCCCAGCATCTGCTGCGGGGACGAGCTGGGCTGCCTCGTGGGCACGGCCGAGGCGCTGCGCTGCCAGGAGGAGAACTACCTGCCGTCGCCCTGCCAGTCGGGCCAGAAGCCGTGCGGGAGCGGGGGCCGCTGCGCCGCCGCCGGCATCTGCTGCAGCCCGGGTGAGTCAGGCTGGGGCCGGGGCGGGACCGGGACACCGGGACCAGGCGGGGCGGGCCGTGGCGGGCCCTGACCCGGAGTCTCTCCATGCAGACGGCTGCCGCGGCGATCCCGCCTGCGACCCCGAGGCCGCCTTCTCCCAGCTCTGAGACCCGCCGGCCCCCGACACCGTCGGAGCGCAGCCCTCGCTCCCTCCGTAGCCACCCCCAGGAATTATGACTATTAAATAAAGCAGATTTTTTTCCCTCCAACCCGACTCGCGTCTAAGTGTCAGAACTGGGAAGGGAGGGCGTTGGGGGAGTCGAAGATCGCCGGCTCTCGGCACTTCATAGGGAATTAAAGCCGCCGCCCCGAGGGGAGAAGGGTGCCATCCTGTAGGGGTGGCTGGAGGAAGGAAGGGGACGACACGGCTGGCTCCCAGGGAGATGGAAACAGCCCGCTGCTTCCCACTCCAAACAGAGCTGGGGGCCTACAGCGGGCTGGACATGAGAGGAGCTTTCTAAGGTCCAAAGCGACAGAGTGGGGCCTGCAGAGATGAGTCTGACGGGGGACCAGAGGAATGGCAGGAGGTTGGTCGCAGAGAATGAAAGACTTCCTGACATCTGGAAGCAGGCTTGGGCCACACAAGAGGGCTGGCCTGGGGGAGGGGAGCTTGGCTGGGGCAGCTGAAGGGCCTTCACGTTTCCAAGGAGCTGGACTCTCAGGCCGCAGGAAGCCACCTGTACTCTCAGAAGGGGTGGCCAAGCTGGGGAGGCTGGGCGGGAGGGCCAGCACCACCCACCCCTGTGGCTTGTTGTCCCACCCAGGAGGCCCTGGGTTCCCAGTGTTGCATGGAAGCCAGGAGCCCTGCTCCTGACTGTGCAGTAAAGAAACGTGACGGCACTGGGGACCCTGCAGAACAGGGGTTCCTGAGAGCCCATAGCCACAGAAACGACCACAAAATGCAGAGGACACTAACAGAGAGACTCCTGCAACCTACACTTCTCATCCGTTCCTGGATCAAAGACCATTTGGAGCATCTATAAAAGCCTAACCCCTCTCCCCCAGAATGTATGTGCCGCTGTTCACTTACTCGTGCTGTGGGACAAAAGTGATTTCAGAAGGTGCATGCCCACACACCCACTCCAAATAAAACAGGAGCGCATCACTATCTGTTAGTAATTTTTATATGTTATTTCTGTGGCTTTCTCACACACTGAAGCAATGAGGATTCACTCAGAGGCCTCCCACCCACCACAGCAGTGTGTCGTCTCACAGAGTGGAGAGATAAAAAATAAACTCAAGAGAACTGTAAGGTTTTCTTTGTATAAATTACAAAACCAGGCAAAACTAAGCTATGGTGCTAGAGGTCTTGGGTGTGGTGGTGACAGGAAGGGGTGTAAGGGGGCTTCTGGGGTGCTGGTCATATTCTGTTTCTTGGCCTGGGAGCTGGTAAAACAAGTGTGTTCAGTTTATTAAAATTCATTCAGATTGAACACATGTGATTTGTTCACTTTCGTATGTATATATACTAGAATAAAAGTTTTTTAATGAAAAAATTATCATTATTACCAAGATGTATGAAGAGAATAGAGATGAAGCTTTTGAAAGCCCCAGTGGTTCCTGACAAGGCTGTGAGAGCAGGTCCCTCCTCTTACCCCATATCTGGAACAAGAAATGACTGAAAGCTGAGTCCTGTTCAAATCAACTACGGGGAAGTATGTGATTCTCATATATTGGTGTTTGAGAACCATGTCAAAGTTCTGTGGTCCCTCAGAAACCACACAGATGAAGAGGGAAGCAACCAGAAGGAACCACACTACTCAACTAGAGAGACACAAGGTTAGGGATTTGTGCTTTTCCAAGCTTGGGCATCCACCTGCCACATCAGCAGGAAGCCTGGGATCTCCCTCTGGGACCTCACTCTCTGAGTGCCCTGCATACCCTTCAAACCCCAGAGGATTCCATAGAGCAGAGCCATGTCAGCCCAGGTCTCCCCACCTGGAGAGAGAGTTCAGGGTCCCCTCACCCCTCCAGTGTTTTCTTTTCTGGTCTCAATAACACAGGGGCAGATTGACACCTCTTTTTCAGGAGATGATGCAGAGGTGGCATCAACCTGGGCCTGGTGAGGAAGAGGAGCTGGGAGAGCTGCCACGTGTGCTAAGTGAAGTGGTTCAGTGGCCAGACGGTGCAGAAGCCATTCTTCACTCTTCCTCCTGGCTCAGACCCATGGCCTTTGTCCTCCTTGGAATGACTCCTTCAAACCACCAAAGTGCTTGGGGCTTGTGCAGGGTGGTGGTTCCCAACCCCTGCTTTGTATAACTAGTACTTTGTGAACCCATTTAACTACCTGGGAATGAAATTCCTAGATAACATGCCCACCCACACACAATTTCAAAAACAAATAATTAGTCCTAGCAGTAATATAAAGTAGAGAAAAGGGAAGTAATTTAGTACAAAATAACACTATTTTAATATGTAGCTAAACAGGTCAGGCTACACTGGGTGACATACACACAATAAGGTCATCTCATGATTATATCTGCTTATATCAAATACAGTAAAAAGAGATTGGAAGCCAATCTCTACGGACATTCAGGAAAATAAGACGGTCAAAGCACCATGAGGATCAATAGTCTTTTTTGTACCTAAAGAAAAGATGGACTCAGATATCAATGAATCACAAAGAATATATTTATGGGACACCTGGGGAAATTTGAACAGTATATATTTGATGATAATATATATTGTTGAGTTTTGGCTTGGGGCTTGCATGTGTGTGGTAACAGTCTGTGGTCATATCTTTTTTGTGTGTGTGTGTGGTACGTGGGCCTCTCACTGTTGTGGCCTCTCCCTTTGCGGAGCACAGGCTCCAGACGCAGCCATGGCTCACGGACCCAGCCGCTCCGCGGCATGTGGGATCTTCCCGGACCGGGGCACGAACCCGTGTCCCCTCCATCGGCAGGAGGACTCTCAACCACTGCACCACCAGGGAAGCCCTGTGGTCCTATCTTTAACAAAAGTCCCTCTCATTTGAGATGCACCCTGGAACGTTTACAGATGACATGGGATGACTGCTGGGATGACTTGGGGGTGGAAGGAGGGGGTGGAGTAGAGATGAAAGAAGGATCATGTGTTGATAATTGTGAGAGTGAAGGAGGGGGTAGGTACCCAAGGGGTCTTTGTTTAGTGGCTCTACTTTTTTGTATGTTTGAAATTTCTCTTAATAAAAACTAAAAAACCAAAAAGATTGTGGTAGAGGTAAATATTCTGATATGAAGAGATGCCCCAAATTTACTTTGTTAAAAAAGATGTGAATTAGTATCTGTACATTATGAAATAATACTAATTTGTAAAATAAAAATTCGTATGTGTGCATACCAGAATCCTGTGGGCAGCCTCAGAGATGAGCTCTTCACAGCTGTGAGAAGCTTTAGGACAGAGCATTCCAGTCTGAAAACCATAATCATTGACTGCATCACTGAGCACTTATTGCTGTGATTTATTTTTATGTCACTCTGTACTACCAGCTCCTCCAGTACAACACTGAAGGACAGCAATTTCAGTTTTCTGTAGGGTCTACGTGGACAGTAAGTCTTCCCTGCTTCCACACCCACTAAATTTCGTGTAGTTCAGTTTTTAAATCTGAAATGGTTTGAAATTATACCAGAAGTTTTTCCCGGCATCATAAGAGGTGACTGTCCATAGGGCAGAGGTCAGAAATATTTTTTCCCTTCCCCGATATTTTCTTCCGTGTAGAGGGGTTTCCCTGAGATAACACTCCTCCCAGGGAGTAGCTGACTTGCGGGGCAGGGTGAGAGGAAAGGAGTAGGTATAATGCCACCCCTTCCTCTCTGATCCCTCTTGCGATGAGGCTGCCATCCCAGGAAGCACGTGCTGCCACAGCGCAAATGCAGGAGCTCAGCCAATGCACAAGCTCCTTGTGTCTGGGACAGTAAACAGCTCTAGCTTGTTACTCAGCTTTGTGAAGCCTCCTCGCCAGCAGGTCCAAGTTGCATTGTCTAATATCAGTTCTATCAATAATAAAGGTAGTCTTCTGGCCTCCAAATATCACATTCTTTTATTTCATTTTTTAATTGTTTCAGAATTCAGGGGTTATAGTTAGTTAAAGTTAGGCTGCCATTATAAAAACACCCAAACCGTAAGGAGACCTTAGGGAGGTAGAGAAGGTCACTGTTTAATTCCCTCTGTCCTATCAGTCCTCAGTGAGCATTCCCAGCTCTGTTCCACTTTGTCACTTAGGGACCCGGGTTTCTTCTGTCATATAGTTCTGTCATCCCCTAGGCCTCAAATTTGTCTGCATATTTGAGACCAGGACGTTGTGGATTCCACCGGGTGGGAAGGGAAAGAGTGTGGAGGAGGGTCACACTGTCGTTAAGACCCCAAGTTCACTATTCCTTTCACTCACATTTTATTGACAAGAACATGGTCATATGGACACACAGTGCAAATGAAGCTGGAAAATGTAGCTACAACTCTATTACTACACAGTGCCAATCAAACTCCCAGAGGATTTTTTTGGTACAAATTGGAAAGGAACTGAAACAGCTAAATCAGTTTTGAAGAAGAAAGTTGAAAGAGTCTCACTACCTAATTTCAGACCTACTGTAAAGCTACCACACTCAGGACAGGGTGGGAGTGGAGAAAAGATAGGCCTATTGATCAATGCAACAGATCAGAGAGACCAGAAATAGACTTACATGTGTATGGTCAAATGATTTTGAAAAAGTTACAAAGACAATTGAATAGAGAAAGAATAGTCATTTCAACAAATAGAGCTGGAGGGAATTCCCTGGTGGTCCAGTGGTTAGGACTCCACGCTTTCACTGCCGAGGGCCCAGGTTCAATCCCTAGTCGGGGAACTAAGATCCTGCAAGTCCCATGGCCAAAAAAAAGAAAAATAATTAAAACAAACAAATAGAGCTGGAACAAATGAATATCCAGACACAAACAGTGAACTTCAATTCACAACTTGCACCCTATACAAAAATTAACTCAAAATGGATCATAGTTCAAATCCTAATCTGTTTAAAACTTATAAAGTTTTGGTGATTACAATAGAGCCACTATAAACATTCACATACAGCTTTTTGTGTGAATATAGATATTCATTTCACTTGGATCACTACCTGTTAATGGGACTGGTGGGTTAAATGGTAATTGTAAGTTTAACTTTACGAGAAACTATAGAACAGTTTTCCAGAGTGGGTGAATGATTTTCTATCCACATCCACAATATATGAGGGTTACAATTGCTCCATATCCCTGTCAGCACATGATATTGTCAGTGCCCCCCTTTTTCTTAAGACATTGAAATGGATATCTCACTGTGGCTTTAATTTGCATTTCCCTAATGACTAATGATGTTGAACATCTTTACATGTGTTTATTTGCCATCTATGTATCTTATGTGGTAAAGTACCTGCTTAAATTGTTTAGCCATTTTAAAAGTTGAGTCATTTTCTTATTATTGAGTTTTGAGAAGGCAGTCTTTATATATTCTGGGTATAAGTCCTTTATAAGTTGTGTGATTTGTGAATCTTTTCTCCCAGTCTGTGGCTTGTCTTTGCATTCTCTTAACAGTGTACTTTAAAAAGCAGAAGCTCTCTCCTGCTCTCATGACCACATCCACACTCCTACAGTCCAGCCTCCCTCTGCTCCATTACTCTTGCTGCTACCCTGGCCCCAGCTCCTGCACTGCTCCCCCAGATTCCTGTAGCAGCCTCTGCTGCTCCTCCACAGTCACCCTTGCCTTGCCCATCCGCCTCATAGGAGCCAGAGGGATCTTTTTTTTTCTGCAGTACACGGGCTTCTCACTGCTGTGGCCTCTTCCGCGGCATGTGGGATCCTCCCGGACCGGGGCACAAACCCGTGTCCCCTGCATCGGCAGGCGGACTCTCAACCACTGCGCCACCAGGGAAGCCCCCAACCATCAGTATTCTTAAAGCAGATGTCTATTCTTTGATTGAAGACTTTTAAATATATATTTAGTGAGCAAAATTGTTCCAGTTGTACACAACCAAATCGTCATTCCGCTGTAAAAACATTATATATTGTCTTAAATATGACGTATCATGAACCAAAATAAATAAATAAATTAATTAAATAAAATGAGCAGAAGTTTTTAATTTTGGTGAATTCCAAATGTATCAAATTTCTTCTTTTATGGATCTTGCTTTTGGTGTCAGAGCTAGGAAATTTTTGTATAACTTGAGGTCCTAAAGAATTTCCCCTATATTTTCTTCAAGAAGTTTTATAATTTTAGGGACTTCCCTGGTGGTCCAGTGATTAAGACTCTGTTCTCCCAATTCAGGGGGCCTGGGTTCGATCCCTGGTCAGGAACTAAGATCCCACGTACCACAACTAAGCCCACGTGCCTCAACTACCGAGCCCGGCATGCTCTAGAGTGTGCATGCCGCAACTAGAGAAGCTGGTGAGCCACAACGAAGACCCAGCACAGCCAAAATAAACAAACAAATAAATAAATAGTAAATAAATTTTTTAAAAAATAAGTTTTATAATTTTAGATTTTACATTTAAGTCTATGATCCATTTTTTTAATTGAAGTATAGTTGATTTACAATGTTGTGTTAGTTTTTGGTGTACAACAAAGTGATTCAGTTATACATATATACGAATATATATATTCTTTTTTTTCTTTTTATTTTCTGTACATTCTTTTTCAGATTCTTTTTCACTATAGTTCATTACAAGATATTGAATAGAGTTCCCTGTGCAACAGTAGGTCCTTATTGTTTACCTATTTTATATATAGTACTGTGTATATTTTAATCCCAAACTCCTAATTTATCCCCCCTCCTTCCCCCTTGGCAAACATAAGATTGCTTTCTATGTCTGTGAGTCTGCTTCTGTTTTGTAAATAAGTTCATTTGTATCATTTTTTTAGATTCCACGTATGTGGTATCAAATGATACTTGTGTTTGTCTGACTTACTTCACTTAGAATGATAATCTCTAGGTCCATCCATATTGCTGCAAATGGCATTATTTCATTCTTTCTTATGGCTGAGTAATATTCCATTGTGTATGTATATACCACATCTCTTTCATTCATCTGTCGATGGACACTTAGGTTGCTTACATGTCTTGGTGATTGTGAATAGTGCTGCTATGAACATTGGGGTGCGTGTATCTTTTTTCGAATTAGAGGTTTTGTCTTCTCTGGAAACATGCCCAGGAGTGGGATTGCTGGATATGGCAACTCTATTTTTAGGGGTTTTTTGGGGTTTTTTTTTGGGGGGGGGGCTGCAGTGGGTCTTCATTGCTGCACGCGGGCTTTCTTTAGTTGCGGCAAGTGGGGGCTACTCTTCATTGCGGTGCACGGGCTTCTCATTGCGATGGCTTCTCTTGTTTTTGTTTTTTTTTTTAAAGAGTTTTTTTTTAATTAATTTATTTTATTTTTGGCTGTGTTGAGTCTTTGTTGCTGCGCACGGGCTTTAGTTGCAGCGAGTGGGGGCTACTTTTAGTTGTGGTGCACGGGCTTCTCATTGTGGTGGCTTCTCTTGTTGCAGAGCACGGGCTCTAGGAGCATGGGTTTCAGTAGTTATGGCACGTGGGCTCAGTAGTTGTGGCGCACGGGCTTAGTTGCTCCGCGGCACGTGGAATCTTCCCGGACCAGGGCTGGAACCCGTGTCCCCTGCATTGGCAGGCAGATTCTTAACCCCTGCGCCACTAGGGAAGTCCCGCGATGGCTCCTCTTGTTGTGGAGCACAGGATCTAGGCACGCGGGGTTCAGTAGTTGTGGCACTAGGGCTTCAGCAGTTGTGGCTTGCAGGGTCTAGAGCGCAAGCTCAGTAGTTGTGGCTCATGGGCTTAGTTGCTCCACAGCATGTGGGATCTTCCCGGACCAGGACTGGAACCCATTTCTCCTGCATTTGTATGCAGATTCTTAACCACTGTGCCACCCAGGAAGCCCTATTTTTAGTTTTTTAAGGCATCTCCATACTGTTCTCCATAGTGGCTGCACCAATTTATATTCCCACAAACAGTGTAGGAGGGTTCCCTTTTCTCCACACCCTCTCCAGCATTTATTATTTGTAGGCCTTTTGATGATGGCCATTCTGACTGGTGTGAGGTGATATCTCATTGTAGTTTTGATTTGCATGTCTGTAATAATTAGCGACGTTGAGCATATGATCCTTTTTTAAAAACCAAGCTGCCTCTTCCCACCGCCCTCTGTCTGGATGGGTTACTAAATTCCTATTAGGTCTGGTCCTGCCCCAGGTCTTCCCAGACCTGGGGACTGGTCCTGAGTGTGCCACACTAGGGTAGAAGCGGGAGGCCATGGCAGGGAGAGAAGCCAGTGTGGGCCCTGCCCCGGGCAGACTTAATCATGCTGGACACTGAGCTGGGTCAGGATGATGGCAGAGCAGAGCTCTAAGATCAGAAGAGAACTTGGGGCTGACTGACTGAGACTGAGTCACCAGGCTCCGCCCCAAGGCAGGGTGTTGGGGTCAGGGCTCAGAGTGACTTCTCTCTGCCTGCGCTCCCTCCAGGCCTCCCTCCTGGCTTCCAAGTGTGGGAGGATTCCAGAGGAGATGCAGCCCCTGTGGTCCCAAGACCTGGAGCAAGAAATCCCAAGGAGAGGATGCAGAGAAGAGAGGGGGTAGAGAGAGAAGGATGGGAGGTAACGGAGGGGAGAGTTGGGGCAGAAGAGGCAAGGAAGGGATGAAGAGGGATAAGGAGAGAAGCAAGAGGAACAAGAGGTCAGGGGGGTGGACAGGGGAAAAGAGACCAGTGAGGGGAAAGGGGATAAAGGGGCAGATGGGATAGAGGGGACCAAGAGGGACAGAGGGACACAGAAGAGGATCTGCCAAATGCCAGCAGACTTCTACCCTGAAGCTGCATAGTCAAGGCTGGAAGGTCCTAATGTGAGTGTGTGTGTGTGGAGTGTGTGTGTGTGTGTGTGTGTGTGTGTGTGTGTACATGTGCCTGTCTATGGTCCAGTCAGCTGGGTCTGCGTTTCTCTGGGTGTGTCTGTGCTTCCCAATGTGTATCTCAGGGTCTGTATCTCTGACTGTGGTCAAAGATCACCGGGCATGTCCCAAACAATTTTTTTCGTCTGTTTGTCTGGCTGTGTGTGTGGTTGGTGTGGCTGTTTTGGGGGGGAGGGGGTATGTACCTAGGGTTTCCGTGGGCTCTGTCTCTCGTACTGGCTAAGTGGCCCGAATGGGGATGCTTAGTTTCCTCCTGGACTGACAGTCCCTGGCCCCCGTCTCTCCTGGGTCTGGGGTGATGTCCCCTCCACGCGGGCACATAAAGCACAGCCTTGGATGAGATGGGCTGGGAACTCCTGAAGCTGTTTGTGCCTCAGCCTCCCGGGATGTAAACGGGGACGAGAACTGTGGTCACCCCTGGTGCATCCCTTGCCTCTCTCTCTCGCTCTTCTCTCCGTGACTCTCAGTGTTTCTCTCTCTCTCTCCATCGTTCTGCTGTCTCTCTGTCTCTTGCTATCGTGTCCACCCATGTCTTTCCCCCTCTCTGCCTTTATTTCCATCCTTCTGCCAGATCCCCAACCCAGCCTCTCCACGGCCGGGACAGTGGCCCTTCCCCTCCCCGCCCCCAGGTCGCCCTGTCAGTAGTTCTATCTAGAATCATGCTGGCCCAAGATCGCTTCCCGACAGGATCTGTCCCTTTTCTGGGGTGGATCTGCCCACGACTTAGGGTCCGGGAACTGGTCCCCCACCCTCCTGTCCTCTCCCCTCTCCACCCCCAGAGACGGAGACGCACGCTAGCCAATGCCTTTAAGACCGTTTATTTTTCGTGCTGCGAGGGCGGGGGGTGTGGTGGGGGCGCCTCAGTAGACGCCGGGCTGGGCGGGCTCAGCGGGCTCCGGCGCCCCCGCCAGCTGCACCAGCCGCAGCAGCAAGGCCCCGCTCGGCCCGTCCAGCAGGGTCGCGTTGCTCAGGTCGCTGGCCCGGGCGCGTCGAGGGAAGCTGGCGCCCTCCCGGCACTCGGGCTCCATCACGCAGCTCTCTGCGGGCAGCATGGGCTGAGCGCGCGGCGCGGGGGCGCAAGAAGGTGCCCAGGCCCCGCCCCCGCCAGACCCAGGTGGGCCCGGCCCCCGCCCGGGCCAGGCCCCAGCGCCCCGCCCGCCCCCCGCCGCCCCCCCGCCGCCCCGGCCGCTCACCGTCGTTGCAGCAGATGCCGGCGGCGGCGCAGCGGCCCCCGCTCCCGCACGGCTTCTGGCCCGACTGGCAGGGCGACGGCAGGTAGTTCTCCTCCTGGCAGCGCAGCGCCTCGGCCGTGCCCACGAGGCAGCCCAGCTCGTCCCCGCAGCAGATGCTGGGCCCGAAGCAGCGGCCTTTGCCCCCGGGGCCGCAGGGGAGACACTGGCGGGAGGGCGGGAGTGAGCCGGGGGCGGGGAGGGGCCCGGGCCCGGGAGGGAGAGCCTGCGGGGCGGGGGCTGAGCCGGGTGGGGGAGGACAGGGCAGAGGAGCGCCGGAGGTTCGGGTTCTCCCGGGCGCTCTTTGGGCCCCAGAAGCGGTCGAAGGAGGGAACTCAAAAGCTACTCGGCTGCCTTGGTTTTCAGGTGACTGAGGAACAGCTCTCAGTGACAGCCCTCAGCATCCTCCCCCTTCGTTGAGGGAGGGGTCCCTCATGGGCTGCATGGGAGAGACCTTCCTTCTCAGCTTTGGGGCCTCCTGGTGTGCACCCCTCTCTCGGCTGCCCACTACCCTCCCCTTAATGCAGACCTTCCTCCTCTGCCCGCGTTGCTCCAGCTCCATCTCTAGCATGCACCCCCTCTCCACACCCACCCCACCCCGTGCAGGGAGGGCCCCTGCCCCGTTCTAGAATACACTCAGGCCCTTCTTCCCATGTCCTGTTCCCTCTCTGGCCTTACCCTGCCCCTCAAGCCAGTGGGCCTCACTGGGGCCCTGACCTCTGCTCACTCACCTATGGACTGACCCTGTGGGTGGCAGGGACATGAGCCCTAGAGGAGGGCATGAGGCACTTAGGTGACTCCAGCTTCCAAAGCTGCCAAGCAGAGGGAGGGGCTGTTTGTGGGGGCTGTCCACCTACCCACCCTAGTTTGTTCAGCAGCTCAAAACTGGCCACCTGTGGCCTTGACAGAATTGAGCATGGTGATTGGATTTCCTTTAGCTCTGCTGAAGGTGGAATAAGAGGGAATCACTGGACATGCAGCATGAAAGAATTGGTCTAGGTACCCAGCAGAACTTCCTTACAGGATACTTGGGTGGCACCTCCCACTCAGGCAAGCTCAGGGCAATGGCCAGCTTCTGGGGGATGGGGGGCTGGGGCCCATGGCTAGGAGAGGCCAGGAGTTGAACAGTGAAGGCCTCAAGTGCTGGAGAGACAGAGCCTCCGAAGCTCCAGCTAGTCCTGGAGGAGAGGCCGCCAGGGGCAGAGGAGGTCTTGCCATCCAGTTCTCCCTGATCCAGCACCGAGTCCAGTTACTGGGGAAACCTCTCTTTCCTGCATCCCTTCTCTGGATGCGGACAGTGTTCAGGAAGCCCTGCAGCCCGTTCTAGCCCAGCCGACAGCCTGGTCCCCTCTGTGTGGCCATGCCAAACCTTTCTTCTGTTGGGCACTTCCCCTAAAGCCTGCCTCTCCCACGACTTCCCTTCCTAGCCCCTGCACTGTGGTGCCATCCCTGGGCCTCTGCCCCGGCCCAGTAGCCCTGAGATGGGCCACGGTCATACCTGTCTCAGCTCCAGGTCGGACATGGCCCTCTTGCCGCCCCTTGGGCAGTTCTGGAAGTAGCAAGCGGAGGTGAAGGCCAGCAGGCCGAGGAAGCAGGCAGGCAGTGTGGCGTCGGGCATCCTGGCACAGGTGGGCACAGTCGGCAGTGCTGCTCTGTGGACTGTGCTGTGCTGCCTTCGCTGGCTGCCTATTTATGTCTGCAGGTGCTCCCTCTGAGGTGACGTGGCCACCACCCCCCTCCCCAGTGGCTCCCCAGGAGCCCATGGCCGCCAGGTCCCAGTCGTCAGCAGTGATTCAGGCATCTGGGGACGCACGTGGACCTGTGCAGGGGACGGTGGAGGAGGGGTGCCAGCCTCTGGGCTGTCATTGGCAGCGGTGTGACTGCGGTGTGACAGGAGCTGCTGTGACTGTAACTGTGACTCTCTGGACTCAGGGAAAGAGACAGACGTGGGGAGGACGGTCACCTGGAGACTGTCTCCAAGCTTTCTGGTGCCCAGAAGAGGCTGGGGTCAACAGGCCCTGTCCCCCAACACAGACCCCTGAGAAGGGGGCAGGGGGGACCTGAGGGGCTGCTGTGTAAGGAGCAGGTCAGGCCCCAGCCCAGGAGTGATGAGCAGGGGACAGTCGATATGCAGGACCCCATCAGGAGCATTAGTCCTGTGAGAGGACAAGTGACCAAGAACGGCACACACTCGAGGTGGTGCAGACAGAGGCCTTTGTACCGGCTGCACTAGGACAGAAAGTGCTGCCTGCAGCCCTGTGTAATGGAGGCAAGAGACCAACATGGAATCAGGGGGTCATTCCCACTTGGTGGGTGGGGCAGGTTCCCAGGGGGAGCTGGGGATGCTCCCAACCCCCCACACACCCACACCAGGGTCCAAAGATTCAGGGACTGGGGACCTTGGGGACAGCTTCTTGGCATGTCCCCATCACTCCCCTTCCAGGCAGGAGCATGGGGTAATGGGAGCATCTATGGGGGAATGAGGAAATCCGGACCCAGTAAGGTTCAAAGGTCGGGGGGTAAACTGACAGCCAGTTTGCCCCAATTCCTACCCTGACCAGGACGCTAGTTTGTGGGGACCAGAGCAGGTACCAGCTCAGGCCTGGGGCCTCAAGGGGCTTTGAGGCTCGGGGAGGGGCAGAGCCACAGCCAAATGGGCCCAGCCTGAGAAGCAGCCTTTGGTTTATGACCCCAGGCTGGTGGGTTTATGGGATGGAAGTCTCCCTCCCTCGGCCGCCTGAGTGGCCCTCTGGTCCTTGAATCCAAGCTAACCACCCTGCACCTCTCAGGCTCTGCACAGCCCCCAGCTCACCCAGCCCCCAGACTCTTGGCCTCCTCTCCAGAGTGCTGCTGGGAAGCTCCAGCTGCTTCCTGTCAACCAAGTGCAGTGCAGGGTCCCAGGTCCCAGAGGTGGGGGGCTGTGAGGATGCTGGAGCCCAGCAGCCTGTTGAAATCTGGCCTCTGTTCCTCAAAACATCATGACTCGGGTAGATCACTTGACCTCTCTGTGCCTCATTTTTCTCCAGTGTGAAGTGGGGAAGATACTTGCACCCACATCACCAGGTTGTCGTGAGGTCTGAGATAATGTAATGCAGGAGAGATTTGGAAAAGTGCCTGCACCATTGTAAAGTTAATTAATAGTAGTATTGTAGTATTATTAATGCCATTATTCTTAATAAGACCTTAAGAGATTTCTTCCAGAGAGAGTAGCTTCCTGAATTAATGCAGGATAAACTTTTTCATTCTGTTCATGGCCTAGAAATAAACTTGGTCTGGACATTGCCCTTCTGAGACTTTGCGTTGTGGGGCAGACTGAGAGGGGTGGCCAGAGGCCTGGCTTAAGCCAGCTGTGGCCCAGCACCTTGCCCTGTCTGCACTTTTGGTCTGAGTTACCAACTAAAAACTGAAGGAGCTACAGGAAATGAAGGGCTCAAGCTCTGGTACAAGCTCTGTCCTGACTAGCTGTGTCTAACTGAATCACCATTCTAAGACTTGCCTCCCATACTAGGGCCCTTTGAAGATCCCAAATCCCACCTCCACACAGATACCAGAGGGCCTGCTTCTCCCAATACCACCTTCTTGAAACCCACACTGGCTGGAAAAAGTCCCGTTACTATGCTGACTGGCTGCATTTCCAGTATAACACCTCACAGGTCACGTGGACCCTGAGGACACCCCCACCCCTTCTTCACTTCCCTTATATGTTCTCTTTCCAAAACTACTTTTTCACACCTTTGCCACCCTTACATCTTCTACAACTTAGCTCATGATCTTGATTCAGTGTCACTTAAAAAGAGAGGATTAACTCTTTTACCAGTCCTTCCCCACCACCCCTCACAGTACCCTCCCACACTATTTTCTTGATATAATAATGTCATAATGGTTAGGTCACTATTATGAGTTAGACTGCAAGCTAAACCTCCAAACTGAACCATATGGTATATTATGATGACCTTTCCATCGCTGAACAACTTTTTGTGTTCCCTGGAGTTAGTGATTACCTTTGTTTTTCATTGTTGTCCAACTGCCATTTTTATCCAGAAGTCAACATTTACTCTTCAACTCACTCCACTCAGGCTTCTGCCCAAACCAGTCCACTGAAACTCCTGTTATCAAGGTCATAAACTACCTCTGTATTACCAAATTTGGTGGTCATGTCCATGTCCTCATTTTACATTATCCCTCAGTAGCATTCAACATGGTTGAGCAGTTGTCTTTTTTTTTTTTTTTTTTTTGCCATGTCTTGTGGCTTGCAAGATCTTAATTCCTCAACCAGGGATTGAACCTGGGCCCCAGCAGTGAAATTGCCGAGTCCTAACCACGGGATAGCCAAAGAATTCTACACTTGTCCTTTTTAAATATATGCTTTTTTTTTTTTTTTGGCTGTATGTGGGCCTCTCACTGTTGTGGCCTCTCCCGTTGCGGAGCACAGGCTCCGGACGCGCAGGCTCGGCGGCCATGGCTCACGGGCCCAGCCGCTCCACGGTATGTGGGATCTTCCTGGACCGGGGCACGAACCCGTGTCCCCTGCATCGGCAGGCAGACTCTCAACCACTGCGCCACTAGGGAAGCCCCTAAATATATGCTTTTAAACTCCACCACACTGGATGTTCTTTCTCAGTCTCCTTTTCTGCCTCTACCTCTTTGACCTTGACTTCTAAATGTTGGAGTATCCCAGGACTCAGGCCTCTGTCCCTTCTCTTCTCTTCTCTTCTCAGGTGATTGCTTCTAACCCCGTAATTTTATATACTTTCTACAAACTAATGATTCTCAAATTCATACCTCCATCCTGGGCCTCTCCCCCAAGTGCCCAGTGACAACGCCCCTTGGATATTCAATAGGCCTTTCCAACTTAACATGGTCAACTCCTGATTCTTAGCTGCTCCCCTGCTCTCTCCCAGGGTTCTCCAGCCCTGCAATCATACCACCATCCAGCCAGCTGGTCCTCCCAGAACCTGGGACTCACCCTGATCCATTGCTTTCCCTCACTCTTTGTTAGTCCTACCTCTAAAATCTACCTCCAACTGTCTGCTTCTTTCCATCCCCGCTTTGGAATTTCAGAGCCAGCTGTCTCCTTGTCCTAAAAGGCTTGCCTACCCTCACCTATCCCTGGGGTTCACCTTGTTGCTTTAAAGTGTCATCTCCCAAGAGGAGCCTTCCCTGAGCACCCACGTGGAGCATACCTCACACCTAGCTCAGTTATTTTCTAAGTTGGGTCTATGTTGATGGGTTTAATAGCACCTACTACAACGTGCAGTTCATTTGTTTATTATTATTATTATTATTTTGTATGTATGGCTGTACCCCCTCTAGAATGAAAGCCTCAAGGCAGAAAGGACTCCATCCTTTGTGTTCCGTACTGTAACCCCACTCCTGGTACAGTGCTTTCCACACAGTGAGTTTTCAATAAATTATGGAAAGGAGGAAGGGAGGGAGGGGAGCCCTGGGTACGAGCCTCAGCTCTCCAGGGAGTTACTGTGTGACCTTGGGCGAGTCACACCTGTTCCGAAGGTTGCTTGATGTACTGACCCCATGTCCTATCTCACTGAGGTCTTAAGGGAATCAGATCTGAAGGTGCTATAAGGGGTTAGAATTTTCAGAAATCTTTACATAACAAAGAGTTGCAAGCCTCCAGATTAAACTCCAAATCTCAGAATGTTCTTTAAGTACTTCCTTGCCCTTAGACCCTCTTTTCTGAGAACAGGTAACAACTGCCCCCGACTCCTGTTTCTTATTCCTTTTTTCTCAGGGTCAACCCAGTGCTTGTACTATAATGACATCTCTGCTACCCTCCGAAGGGGGTGGCCTCGTTCTCAACCAGGTCTGCTAGCGTTTCATCACATCTGCTTCCTATCAGTCTGACTCAAGGACCTTCAGCTGTGTGGTCACACAAATGCTCTGTGAACTATGCAGAGGAACGAAAGGGAGCAAACGTTGTGAGAGCCCAAGAACTGCTGACTGAATGAGTCGAAGAGGGCGCGCTGAGCAGGGGCAACAAACATAAGAAAAATGCTGGGCCTTGGCATGAAACTGCCTTGGGTCTGCACCAGGAGTAAGGAAAAAATAAAAATAAAAAAAGCTTTCACTTCTTCATCAGACGAGGGAGCTGAGTGTGAATATGAGATCTCTAAAGGGGGTTACATTAAGCTTAAAAGAAATCAGAAATGAGAGGTCATCATAAAAAGTCTTACCTGCAAAAATAACCTAAGTAAAAAGCAACATAACCTAGGAAAGTTATTTTTGACAGGCTTTTTTCTGTATTAAAAGCCTGTACAGCAGCCAGGTGGGTGGATTCACATCTGGGGACTGTGGGCTCCAGCTCCAGGGCCCACGGGGCCGGCCTGGAGCACCCGCTGGGGACAAAGGCTTCTGCTCCGGGGGCGACCGAGGTGGCCCCCTTTGGTCGGCTGGGAAGAGCCAGCGGAGGGCCACATGCGCTTCTCCCACGCTTCAGCCAGACGACTGGCCAGAAATGCCGCGGGCCGAGGGGAGCAGAAGCGCAGTCAGGAAGCTTCGTGGGCCTCGGGGACCCGACGGGGTCGAGCACAAAGCGGGCGACGCTGCCGGGGCGCACGGCCCGCCGGCTGGGGCTCCCAGGAGGAATCTCGCTGCGCCATCTGACGCTCTGGCCCAGCCCGGCCCGGCCCGGCCCCGCCCAAGCCCCGCGCTCCCGGCGGAGAAAAGCGCGCAGGGCGGCCACGCGGGGCGCGGGCAGCCGGGCAACGGCACAGGGCAGGTCCCCCCCGGAACACCTTCGGTGAGCCTGTAGTTTGGAGAGTGAAGGCTGAGTGGGGAGCTCCGGGAAGAGGGGGCAGGGAGGGCGCAGCTGGCAGGATAAAGAACTTGTGCTGCAAAGGTGTGAAGGAAGAGGATCTAAGCATGGGGGCGGGGGCGGGACATAACACAGGAGGAGCGGGCCTGTTGAACCCCGACAACAGCAGAGACTTCCGTAGCCCTGAGTGCCTGGCAGTACTGTTCTCAGCCTTTCACAAACCTTTCCTCCTTGAATCCGCATAAAACCCTAAGAAGGAGGAAGTCATTTTTATCTCCATTTGTAGACAGGAAACTGGGGGACTGAGAAGTTGCCCCAGGAGGCCCAGGTGATAAACAGCAGACCTGGGATTGAAACACAGGCCCCAGATTCTGTGCTCTTTACCACTCCATTGCCTGGAAACCCACTAACAGTGACTAAACCACCAGGACGTTTATAACTTATTTAGGATTCAGGGTTGGAGGTTGATGGTCCTATGCTTGGCCTGGGGTCCAGGGATGTCACCTGGGAATTCCTTACTGCCGCTGGCACCTTCTTCATGTCTGGGTGTCCCTCCTCATGGCAAGGGAGGCAGTCACAAAATGGGTGCCCTCCTCCGAGCCTCTCCTTTCTCAGGGAGGAGAAACTTATCTGTCCATCTTCTACACTAAACAGGGAAAATGACTAAACAGGGGTGATGGGGAATAGCTAACAATTACTGCGAGCTGACAGTGTGTTCCCAGCACTACACTATAAGCTGTGTAACAATGTCAGAGGATACGTTTATCACCATTTTATTGATGTGGAAACTGAGGCTTAAAAGGGTTAAGCAATTTCCTGAAGTGCCACAGCCAGCAAGGAGCAAGGGCAGGACCCCAACACCAGAGTACCCTGCGGGAGAGGGGTCCCCACCCCCGTGCCTTTCAAGGCTTTGATGGGTTATCCCAGGTTGTGATTTGCTGTTTTCTGGGGGAAGACAGAACTCCAGGAGCTCCTACAAATCATGTCCTAAATGTGTTAATCTGATGCCAAAATAACAAGAGAGGGGTGAATTGGGTGAGGGTAGGTAAAGAAGAAACAAGACTAGCCATGAATTGAGAGTTGTTGAAACTGGGTGATGGGTACGTGAGAGTTGATTATACTAATCTGTATTTTTGTATGTGTGTGGAATTTTCCATAATAAAAAGGTGTTTTTTTTGTTTTTAAGTATCAGCTCCACCTTTTTTAAGACCTGGGGTAAACTATGACTAAATATATAAAAGTTGTAAGTCAAGCTAACAAAATGTAAAATGAAACGTGTTCCGTCCTCCTACCTTGAAAAATATACGTTCATGATGACCTGAACTCCACGTTCAGCTTTGGAGGTCTGCAGCAGAACGTGGCAGCCTAGGGGGCTGGTCTCTCCCTACAGCTTGTTCCGTCCCACATCCCAGGGACAGGCGCACAGGTGGACATTCCGGGCTCTGCCTGTGCACCTCACAAATCGCCTCCCCTTCCCGCCATGTAGGCACACTGGCACAGCTGAGGGGCAGTCCACCTGGGCCACAGACCCAGGGAAGAGGACTCTTCCAGCCATAGATACAGACATGGGAAAGTTAGGCAGCAGGTTCCAGGCCACAACCCTCAGTGCACAGTTTCTGTGTGGGCATGTCCCCTGGTCTCACCCTAAGGAGAGCCAGAGGAGGCCCTCTAAGGGCTTCTCTTGTCTGGGTCTTAGACATTAATGCTCCTTGAGTCTGCCAGAGCCCTGCCCTCAGTAGGCACATGGCTCCAACGACTCAGCTGCTTCCTCCTCGCCTGTCACAGGACACCAGGGTCCAGACCAGTGTGTAAACACCCACTTCACTGCCTTCTGCCGCTTCCTGACCAATCCTACCTGCCCCTCATGTTCTTGAGAGTCATATGTCCATTGCTTAAAGCTCCCTCAGCCTAGCCAATGGAGAAAGAGTAGTGGCTTAAAAGAAAATCAGGATGCTATTATGAAGAGTCAGCGGATGCCTCCCCCCAAAATCCACTGAAATCAGTACCAGAGTCCCATCTTTCTTGCCCCCATCCCTGACCTTAGCAGACTTGACTCTCCTTGCAGGTTGATGTAGTACCGTACCTAGACATCCCTTAATCATGTGTTTCCCCGTCTCTCTGCCCCACTAGACAGTGTTTCTTTCATCATTGTGTCCCCAGGACCCTGCATCAGGCCCCTCACTGGCTCTTCAGTAAATGGCCAAGTCAGTGTGCTGGCCAGCCCGGGAGCATTAGGATCCTCTGTCTGTGCTGGCTGCCCACGGTCAGGTACAAAATATTAGCATAGGAATATTTTCAGGCTTTCCCCTCCCCTCTCTGCTAAGAGGATTCTGGTTTTGAGCTCCCAGTTTCTCCCCCTCCTTCCCCAGCCCCCTCTGCAGCAATTGTCTAGGATTTTGTGGTTGTTCCAGTTACTACTGCTGTGTAACAAACCACCCACAATGCAGTGCTCTAGACAGCCACCATTTCTATATGCTCATGGGTTCTGAAGGTCGGGAGTCCCAACAGGGCACAGCAAGGACACCTTTTCTCTGCCCCACAATGTGTGGTGTCCCTGCTGGAAAGAGTGAATGGCTTGGGGCTAGAATCATCTGGAGACTTCTTCATGCACATGCCTGGGCACCTGGGCTGAGATGACTCAGAGGCTGGGCCCAGCTGGGACTGCCAACTGGAGTGGCTGCCTGCCTGTGGCCTCTCTGTGTGGCTCCTCACAGCCTGGTGGCCTTGGGATAGTTGGACTTCTTGCTTGGTGGCTCAAGGCTTCAAGAGCGAGTGTTCCAGCAAACAAAGCAGACTGGCAGCCTTAGAAATCCCATGGGGTCACTGCTGCCACACTCCATTGGTCGAAGCAGCCACAAGCCTGTCCAGGGTCAAGAGAAGGAACAAAGTGCCCCTTTGGGTGGGAGGAGTGCTGAATAATTGGCAACCAATCATTTGAAATCATCCCAGTGGTGTGAAGTCAGGAGGAAAGGATGAAGACTAAGGTTTGGAATAGATGTTTCCAGGGAGCACTGGAAACATAGGTATGGGAGCAGGTGCACAAAAGGACTGCAGGAGGTAGATGGGAGGATGAAGGAGGAATTTGAAGAAGAGTTGCTGACAGACATCACGTATCATGTGAAACTGCGTTTTGGCGGCTGAATCTGTATTTTTGCTCCAGATCACTCCATGACTGAGCCGTGTGGGCCACAGCTTTGCAGGCCTTAAACAGACCAAGCTTGAACAGGTCCACCCAGGCCGCTCAAGCCTGCCCACAGGTTTCTTGAGTCGAGGAAACTTTCAGGGGCTGAGGCACTTACCATCATTTCCTCCAGCTCATTACAGAAGGTCAATCTGCAAAGCCCGCCTGGTGCATAAACGCATGCCTTGGCATCTCATTAACCCCCGGTGTTCATGCTCCCCCTCCCCTCCTCATTCCCAGAGGCCAGATCCCCTCAAGCCTGATCTCATTCTTGGGGTGGGAGGGAGAGGAAGGCAGGTGAGAGGGGCTCTCTCTGGGGGATCCTGGTGTCTGAGACGGGCTAATTACAGGCTTCCTAATTAATGAGCCATGAGGTTGCATTTCATCAGCTGAGTCACAGTTGATGTCTGGGTCCTGGGCCCAAGGGGAGAGTATGAGGAATCATGGGAGGCGGAGGCCAGGCTGTGTCTCTCCCTCCCTGACCCTCATTCTCTAGACCCTCTCTTTTCAAACCCAGTTCTTCTTACCACCTTAGAGGGTGTCAGCAGCCCCCCTTCCTCCCTACTCCTACCTCTGCTTCCTGATATTTTCCCGGGACTGTCCCCCAGTCTGTCCATCCCTTATGCCTGCCCACCCACCCAGGACCACATAGAGCTCATTGGTTATTGTTTCCCCATCACCCAGTTTCTCTTTCTCTTTCTCCCTCAGCCACATACATCACACAACTGGAGCTGCTGTCTGTACCATGGCAACCACATCTCGGGATCCTAGCACCCACTGCCGTTGGCCACAGCCTGCCAGAGACCATTCCTGAGCCACTCTTCCACCTGTCTCCTTGCTCCTTCCCACACTCACCTCTTTCAGTAACTGTATGTGACAGGTACTTTTCCATTTTCATTTCAACCAGAAGATGTATCCATTTACAGGAAGTTAATGCTGCTGAGTCTTTATTGGCAGTGGTGGGGGAAGGGGAATTCTTTTATTTTTTGTGCCTAGAGGTGTAATATTTTTGAATTTTCAAAAGCTGTGTTGTAGCTTGGTCATGAGTTGTTATTCCATAGACATTTTTATGCCTTCAGCTCTGGGTCTCATGGTGGACTTGGGCCCAAGTAGAAAGGTTCTAGTAGGTCGTGGAGTTGGGTGGTTTCCCACCAGATCAGTGCTGGCGGTGCCCCGTTCCCTGCACTAGGCTCCCGTTCAATGGAGGGATCCTTAGCGGCTCTGTGGTGACAACGTCCAGGCCACCCCTGTAGAGGGGACCTGAGTCTGATCTTTGCCAGCCTCTACTACCTTCAGAGCATCTCAGGGGTTAAGTTGGTGGCCTCGGAGTCAGTCAGATGAGCTCTTCATGGAACTGGGCCTCGGCTTACTCCTTCTACTGAGAGTTGTGAGGATTAAATGAGATAGTATGTATGAAGTGCTTAGCACAATTCCCAGGACGGCATGCTCAATATATAGAAACTTTCTAAAAGACTTATTTATTTATTTTTATTTGCTTTTTTTTGGCTGCATCAGGTCTTAGTTGTGGTGCTCGGGCTTCTATAGTTGTGGCGTGCGGGCTTAGTTGCCCCTTGGCATGTGGGATCTTAGTTCCCCGACCAGGGATTGAACCAGCATCCCCTGCATTGCAAGAAAGATTCTTAACCACTGGACCACCTGAAAGACTTCTGAATGCAAAGGTTTTTGTTGTTGTTGTTGTTTTTCATACCTGGATGGGCTTCAGATTCTCTATTATCTCCTTGATAATACATGCAAAATCATGTGTGTGCAAACCACTTGTTCCTGGGCCCATCTTCTGGACACAGCTGACCACTCCACAGGGGGTGATGTGGCTCTAAGCCCCCCAGACCAGCCCTGGCTGCTCAGGCTGCCTGTTGGTAGGGTTGGAATCGTTCTCTTCATTTTTTTGTCAAAGAATCTTTGGGCTAGAATCCTATAGGTGGGATTGCTGGGTCAGAGGGATCATGCATACGTAACTTTGTTAGATATTCTCCTCCACAGAGGGTGTACCCCTTGCATTCCCACAACCTCACCAGCAGATTGTGGACAAATTTTGAGATTTGTGCCAATCTGCTAAACAAGAAATGGTATTTCAGGCTTATTTTTATGTCATCATTTTATGAGCAAGGTTGAGCATCTTTTGACACGCTTAAAAGGCCATTTGCATTTCTTTGTGTGTCTTTATTTTTAGAAGCTATATATTGGAATATTAACCATTGTAATACAACTTACATATTGTATTTTCCCAGTTTGTAATTTGTGTTTTTACTTTGCTAATGGTGGCTTTCTTTTTCTATGTAAGAGGGGTTTTTTTGTTTTAATTTTTCATGTAGTCAAATTTATCAATCTTTCCCCTAACTGTATGTGGATTCTGAAATCAGGAAGGGTTTTCTCACTTCCAGGTTTACAAGAATTTCCTCATTTTTCATTTTCTTCTAATTCTTAGATGGTTTCCTTCTTCCAGTGACTCCAGCACCACTTACTGAGAGGTCCCCCCCACGCCCCAATTTCCATATGCAGTTGGGCCTGTTTCTGGATTTAAAAATTTTTTTCATTGCTCTGTCTGTGTATTCATGGGTTAGTTTTCACCACCCCCAAATCAAACTGTTCATTTTCAGCTTTTTTCTAGTTATTCTGGCTTGTTCTTCAAAATGATCTTTATAATAAGAATAGTGTGTAATGACGGCAAACGTCCATTAAATAATGTTAAGGGAAATAGCAGGCAACAGAACCACACAGTATATACACGTACCTCTTTTTCCTTATAAAAAATTATTGGAAGGGAAAAGAGCCAAGGGAGCCATGTTTGAGTGGTCATCTCTCAGTAGTATGGCTATGGGTAGCATTAGCTTGTTACTGATGCAAACCTTGGTGGAAAAAACCTGCCAACTGCCACATGGCTGCCTCTTCCTCCTTCCTCCTCACCTCCTCCCTGTGCCACTCTGGAGATCTTGTCACCCTCTGGGCCAAGGCATCTCTTTGTAAGGGAGGGAGCGCATTACAGCAGGGAGGAGCCTGGGGGCACGGCCTCTGCCAGGTCGGGGGTGGGGGTGGCCGGCAAGGTGCGGGCGCATCTGATTCTCTACCCCACTGTCCTGCTCTCCATTACAAGCTCCACCCCCGTGTAGGGGTGTTTCCCTACTTTCCCGGGAGACAGGTTCCTAAGCGGTAAGTGTAACACCACAGGCCAGCACTGTCCAATAGAATTTTCTTTGATGGTGGAATGTTCTGTATCTGTGCTGTCCAACAGGGTAGCCACTAGCACATGTGACTATTCAGTACTTCAAATGTTGCTGGTGTGACTGAGGAACTGAGTTATTTTTATTCACTTTAACTAGCCAGTGCCTCTTTGGCCAATTCCCAGTCCAGCCACTCCCCTTCCAACCTAGAACTGGAAGGAATTATCCTGCCTGTGTAAGTAGACTGAGAGGCCAAGCAGGTCAGTGTGGGCTGGAGAGGGGAGAGGGCAGCTCCGTGGGAGGGCCCAGCACACCAGCAGCCCGGCCCCTGCCCCAGTGGCCAGCACACAGGCAGCCAGCCCGGCATCACAATACTGCAGACGGGAGGTGAGCAGCAGCCTGGCAGCCCGGCAGCCTGGCAGGGGATTCCCTCCGGGGGCAGGTCTCTTTGTCTGCAGACCTACTTACAGCAACCCAGGCAGCAGAGGACCATTTCTTGGGGAATGGAAAAGCACCCAGCAGCTGAGCGGCCTCAAGCTGGAGACCCACGGGAGGAAGCAGGGCTGACGAGGGGATGGGGGAGCCTTTCAGCTCCAGGACCCAGACGCAGCCGCCTGGAGATGGAGTACTCCGGGCACAGAGCAGCTGCTCCTCTTGGTGGTTTGGTTTCCCGACTTCTTCTACCTTGAGGACTACTTCTGAGTGGCCCTCCTTTCTGCCTGCCCCTGGGGCTGGAGGGCGAAGGCAGAGGAGCATGAGTGAGGGCGGAGCAGCCGAGGCCTGGGGCCTTGGCCCCACAAGGGGACGCCAGGATGTGGGGCAAGGCCTCACTCTGCACCTTCGGGATGAAGATTTGGAGACCAGCCACAGGGGCCCAGCTTCCTGCTCTCAAAGGGCCCAGGGCTGCGTGCCCCCAAATGGACTTTGTGTTGAGTAAATGCTACAGGAAAGGGGACATGTGCCCCCACAGACCCTGTGGTCAGGCAAGGGGGCAGTGGGGTCACAAGGCTTTGAAGTCCTGAGTCTTCTCAGAGTCAACAGAGTCCAGCTCCTTGAGTTTATTGGTTAGCTGCTGTGCGCCCGCCCTGGGCTCTGGTGACAAACAAACTACCCTTTGAGTCTAGTTGGCAGCAAGAGAAAAGTTATTCTCATTTTCTAGGGGAGAGAAACAGAGCCCAGCAGTGCTTTGTGTGTTTCTGGCAAGGGTGGTGAAAAGACCACTTCATTTTAGGGGACTCGTTAAGATAAAAATGGATGCATCTCCAAAGATGTGGATATGGCTCCACCTGTCCATCACAGGGGCTCCCATGCCTGGTTTCCTCCCAGAGCTACCTGGGGAGCAGCAGCCTGTTCAAAATGCAGATCACCAGGCCCCCTGCAGGAGGGGAGGAACCTCTGCCCTCATCTGGGCACTCTGCGCTTTATGCTGACCCCACGCTGGCGGCTTCCTCAGGCTCCCAGGTTAGGAGAGATGAGACAAACCCCAGAGGGAAGGCCTCCCAGCAGTGAACTTGCTCTTGGGGAACTAGGCTGTTACCCTGAGGCCACGAAAGGCTGAGGGTAGGAACTGCCCTCCCCTCTGTAGCAGTGCTTTTGCTGCAATGGTGGGGCTTTTCCTAGAACACAAGCACACAAAGAAGATAAGGTAATAATCTGGACTGACCCAGACATTTAAAGCCAAAGGACACACGGGAGCTTCACCAGCCAAGAGGAAAGCCCACCAATGCAGACCTTGGAGGCTCATGTGAGGAGGGGTCAAGGGAAGTGTCACCAGGAGGCCGAGGGGAGGGTGGGATTGCCTCTCCACAGCCACCTTTGTGGCCATACACACCTTCTAGGAACTCTTAAAAACACATCCTCTAACCCCAACCCCAGATCTCTAAATTCTTAGATCTGGAGTCCAAGAATGACATTTTTAAGAAGCTCCCTCCTTCCCCCATTAGTGTAAGAACTATAGTTCTCTCTACCCTGTGAGCAACGCGTGGAAGCCGAAGAGAACGCTGGCCTCCTGCCCTGGAGGGTCCCACTAGAGCGAAGTGGAGGCAGCAGGCCTGTGGCGGTGGTGGAGAGCAGGCGGCTCAGCATCCTGAGGGGCTTCAGGGACCTCCGCAGCCTGTCCACCGGCGGCCGTGATGAAATCTCAAGAATAAAATAGGAAGCATCGCTGCGCTCCTCCTTCCCAAACATGCTCAGAAGGAACAGGGAACAGCACAGTGTATTTTTTCACGGATATTCTTCCATGACGAGGATCTACTCCATACAGTAAACAGTTGTAGGAACACATATTTTCCCTCTGGGACTCCAAAATTTTGAATGGAAAAAAAAAATGCAATCTATCCACAGGTATCTTTGCTGAAATAGGCCCCATGCAGAAAAGGTAGCTTCTCCCCTCGGAGGGCAGTGCAGCTCTGCCAACACGCAGCTAAGCAAGCTGTCACCAGCCTAGGGGGCTGCTCAACCCTCCCAACTGGTGTGCACACCCACCTGCAAACCCTCATGCATCAGATGCACCTGCAAATGCAACTTCTTGTCCCTTCAGGCCATTGAGCCAAATTACAATCTGACAGGGTTGCAGTGACTGCTCACGGCTGCCCTGTGACAGTCCCACTTTGTGTGGGTGCAGGTGGGGTAGAGGATGATGATGACGCAGACAAGAGGAAGCCCACAGCGGACGTCAACCATTGCTTTATTAAGGCTCGGAGTGGTTTGCCAGTCAGAGGGGCTGACTCATTCACTCCACAGATCCTTGCCATGCTCCACTTTGGGGTGACACTGAAGGTGGAGGCTCTCTCTGAGATCCCGAGCCACATTCACATCCACGTTGTAGGCTGAGGGGTGTGTGTAGACGACGTGGGGGGCCTCAGAGGGTGGGGCTGGCTCTAGCAGGCCCTGGGCTCTGGCAGGGCGTGCTGGCAGGGAGGCACGGGAGGGCAGGGACATCTCCCCCATCCCTCCCAGCTCAAACTATGGCTTTGTTATCCTTTTGCCACTTGAGCAGGCGTGGAGAGCCCCTTCCCTGACCCCTCACTCCGCAGGCCCATGTGCTACGCTGTGGGAGGAGACAAAGGGAAAGCCCGCGAGAAAACAGAGGCCCCCCTGTGCCTGGGACCTGGCCAGACCTCAGAGGCTTTGACCCCCCACTCACTCCTCCTCAGCTCCTCCCAGCGATGGGTCTTCTCAGGTTGAGGCCAGTCACTCAGAAGTGAACCCGCAGAACGTCCTGGCTGGCAAATGGCCGCTGGCAGGCTATGCATGTCATGGGTAGGGAGCGTTGCTTCTCACCCAGGCAGGGCCGGCACAGGAGATGGCCACAGGGAAGCTGGTACACGGGCTCCTTTTTGAAGTAGGGAGAGAACACTCTTTTGCAGGATGTGCATTCTGGGCCCAGGATGCTCCCAAGCTGCTCTGGTGAATCAGGGAAGAAAATAGGCCAGGGTTAGGAAAAGCTGCCCCCAGTCCAGGCTCCGTCCTGGAGGCGGGCATGTGCCTGGAGTAGGACAAGAAGCTTCCCTACCCTGCATCCCTTCAGCAGCCTGGCTTCCTCCCTCCCTAGGCCGCCTCCGACTCATCTGGGAGGAGAGGATGCCAGGGAGCCTGAGAATCTGGGGAGCCTCCTCTCCATAATCAAATCTCGGTGCTCCAATGAATGCTCAAGAAAAGCTGGCTTCTGAGGGCTGCTGGGCAGCACTGGGCCCTTCCTCTGCTCTCCCAGCAAGATGGACTTTCCCCTGGATAGGCTGCCAAGGTCACAAGCTCACCCTGACAACCTTGATAAACTGCAAGAAAGGTGACATGTGACAAGAAGAAAAAGCAAAAAATGGTCTGAGGTACCCAGGTTGGGCAGGTCAAGGGGGGACGGAGGTCACCAGAGGGGCAGGGCTGAGTTCTGTCTGTAGCAGACCTGCCTGCTGAGCCTGGCACCTGAGTCTCTTTAGCCCTGTAGCCCAGCAGCTCCCCTCCTGACCCATCAATCCCTTTCTTGTGCTGCAGGCTCTCTCCTTCACGCTTCCCACAGGGTCTCCTGAATAAGGGCCACAGCGGGCAGGCCTTGCCACCCCTCCTCCGCAAGCTATACCTGCTGCTCTTCTCTCGTGGCCCTTGCCTAGGGAGGCTGCTCTTTCCCCCCCAGTCCACTCCCATCTGGAGAGGGCAAGGATGACCTTTTGGGTGAAGAGCCATAAGAATGAAAGGGAGCCAGCCATGCATGAGTGAAAGGGGCAGCAAGTACAAAGAGTGGCTGGTCTATTAAAGAAACAGAAAAGACAAAGGTGTGATGTGTGAGAGAGTGGCAGAGGAGGGTGGAGCAGGGCTGGAACATGCAGGACCTCACAGGCAGCAATTTATATTTTATTCCAAGTTCAACGGGATACCCTGGAAGGATTCTAAGAAGTGGAGTATCATGATCCGGCTTACATAAAAAGATCCCTCTCTGGGCTTCCCTGGTGGCGCAATGGTTGAGAGTCCACCTGCCGATGCAGGGGACATGGGTTTGTGCCCTGGTCCGGGAGGATCCCACATGCCACGGAGTGGCTGGGCCCGTGAGCCATGGCCGCTGAGCCTGCGCGTCCGGAGCCTGTGCTCCGCAACGGGAGAGGCCACAGCAGTGAGAAGCCTGCGTACCGCAAAAAAAAAAAAAGATCCCTCTGGCTCCTATGAGGAGGATGGGCAAGGCAAGGGTGACTGTGGAGGAGCAGCAGAGGCTGCTACAGGAATCTGGGGGAGCAGTGCAGGAGCTGGGGCCAGGGGAGCAGCAAGAGTAATGGAGCAGAGAGGACATCCCTGAGATCTACTTTGGAGCAGTGTAAACAAGACTTGATGATGAATAGAATGTCAGGAATGTTGACGGAAACCAAGGATACCCTCCATGTTATAGGCCTGACCACAGGGTAGAAGATGCTTGCTCTTTACCAGTGACTGGATGATGGGGGGCTATGGGGAAAAACCTTTGGAGGCGCCTGCAGTTCTGAGTTAGAAATTCACTTAAGATATCCATGAGTTTCCCACATAGAGGCACCAAGAAGCTGTAAGGGAGGTCAGGGTCTAAGTTCCAAGGAGAGGAAGGAGCTACAGGTGAATATGGGCAGTCACAGGCCAAGTGGGCTCTCCCTTGAGTGACACAGAGTATAGAGAAGTGGGTCTAAGACAAGAGTCTGGAAGAGAAGGAAGAATCAGCAATGGAAACTGAAGAGAGACTCTTGAAAATGGGGAGAAAAAGAGCATAACATCCGGAAGGCCAAGACAGGTATTTCAGAAAGGAGAGGCTGCTTAGCCACAATAGACACTGCTGAGAAGTTAAGTAACCATCGAATTTGGGGTCATGGAAATTGCTGGTCACCTGGACAAGACAGGTTCTGGGAATGATTAGGATGGAAACATAATCAGAGAGACAGGGAGGAGGGGACAAGGGCAGAAAAGGTAAGATGGCCTGGGATCCAGGCAATAAGAGAACAGACTAACTTTGGATAGGCAGGAGGAAGCAAGTGTATACCTTATCATTAGTCCCACCAGATTTCATCTTGTAAAAAATGCTCCAGATTCTCTCACTTTGTATCCTAACCGATTCTATCATCCATTGTGGTCCCAGGTTCATTTTAGGCAAAACTTAGCTCGGTAAGCTATCACTGTTCTAAGATACTGGTGAAAATGTTAATAGGAAGGGATGAAGATGACATACTCAACTTGAAACCACCCTCCACATTTACATAAAGTACCCCAGATGTCAGATGAGAGACAAGACTACATAAGAAAAATAAGCAAGAAGGGAGAAACAAACAAAAGTCCTCAGGACAGAGTAATTAACATTAGATCTTACCAAAAAACACCAATCCTCAACGCCACAGAATTACTAAGAATTGACTAACGGAAGACTTTCTTGTGAAGAGTTAAACTTCATAGGCAGCCCTTGAACTCACCCTGGAAAAGTAAAGGCCTGGGTATTGGAGCTAAGGAGCCTGGGCATAGAGGTTCACAGAGCCCCAGAGGCATGGCCCAGCATCCTGTTCAAGGGCTCTGAGGAGATAGACAGGGCCCCTCTTACCCGAGCTGGAGCCTGGCCTCCAGGAAGTACTGCTCCCTCTTGTGCTGAGGTGCTGGAGCTGTCCTCTGGTCAGCCGAGCTGTGAAGGAGGGCATGGAGCCAAGGGTTGACGTCAAGGCAATTTCCAAGCTTTGCGACAGCTTTTGCTCATGGGATACTGGACCTGCTGAGAGATGCACAGACCACAATATCCAGAGAGTTTTGGCAAAAGCGAAGACCAAAACACAAAGTCCTCTGAGAACCACAAATGGTACTTCTAACTTCAAACAGACACAAACATAAAGAAGGTCCTCCCTAATGTCTACTAATAGACTGTGATGACAGGATACCAGGAGTTAAAGCCCTGGGGTCCCTGGCAGTTCTTACCCATCCCACACTGCTTTCAGGATTCCTGGGCTCTGCGCTAGCTTTTCTCCTCCTGTACAAATTGCTGGGCAGGCCTGGGCCACCTCCTGGCTCACCTGTGGAACTGTACCCTACTTTCTTTAGGCCTCCCTGCCTGCCAAGGAAATGACTGGGGCAAGTAAACGCCCAGTTTTGTACCCCTGCTCCCTGCCCCCATTCCCTCCCCAACAGGCTTAGTCTGCTCTTTCCCCATCTCCTCCCTGCTAGGGCCCCTCAACTCTGCAGAGCCACTGGCCTGCACTCCCTTGGTGTTCGTGTCCTCTTGCTTCCTAGGTAAAGCAAAGCAGTTATTATCGAGTGGAATAATGAAGACCTCACTCCACTATCTATAGGGCCTTCTCTGGATATGGGCTGAGGGTGAAGGTAACAGGAGAAGGGGAAAGCTGCTGAAGAAAGGACCTAGAGATCTGCCTGATAGCAGGGTTCCCCAAAGTGGCACCATAAAAGTACCCCAAAGTGGGGAGTGGAATGTTTGGTCTACAGTATGTAGGACATAGGATATCAGCTTGACGCCTTGAAGGAGCACTGGTCAGCGTGGTCCTGTGTCACCAACAAATCTGTCAAGGACAACACCACTGGAGACCTCCACAAACATCAAGGTCTAAGTACCTTTCTCCTCATCTTGCCCCACTGCACCTCAGATGCTTCCAGGAGTTTCTGGTGGTCTTGTTAACTAAAATTTACACTGAAAGCCAGAGAAGATACATACGTAACCTTTAAGTGTGCTATTTGCATAAGCCTTTTAGACTAAGAGAGGAACTTTAAAGATTGATATAGGTGGATGGACCTAGAGTCTGTCATACAGAGTGAAGTAAGTCAGAAAGAGAAAAACAAATACCGTACGCTAACGCATATATATAGAATCTAAAAAAAATGGTACTCATGAACCTAGTGGCAGGACAGGAATAAAGATGCAGATGTAGAGAACAGACTTGAGGACACGGGAGGGAAGAGGAAGCTGGGACGAAGTGAGAGAGTAGCATTGACACATATACACTACCAAAATGTAAAATGAATGGCTAGTGGGAAGCTGCAGCATAGCACAGGGAGATCAACTCGCTGCTCTGTGACGACCTAGAGGGGTGGGATAGGGAGTGTGGGAGGGAGGCTCAAGAGGGAGGGGATATGGGGATATACGTATACATATAGCTGATTCACTTTGTTATACAGCGGAAACTAACACAACATTGTAAAGCAATTATACTCCAATAAAAATGTTTTAAAAAAAGAATGACAGAATCTAAACAGACTAGTTTTCATAAACAAAAAGAAAAAGTTGTCAAAGAGCTATCTCCAAAAGCACCAAGCACTGACAATCACAGGGGAATTCTACCAAACATGTAAAGAGTAAATGAAAGACTTCCCTGGTGGTGCAGTTGTTAAGACTCCATGCTCCCAATGCAGGGGGCCCGGGTCCGATCCCTGGTCAGGGAACTAGATCCCACATGCCGCAACTAAAAAGAAAAAAAGATCCCGCACACAGCAACTAAAAAAAAAAGAAGATCCCGCATGCCGCAATGAAGACCTCGCACGCAGCAACAAAGATCCTGCATGCTGCAGCTAAGACCCGGCATAGACAGATAGATAGATAGATAGACAGACAGATAGATAGGAAGGAAGGAAGGAAGGAAGGAAGGGAGGGAGGGAAGGGAGGGAAGGAGGAAGGGAGGAAGGGAAGAAGGGAAGAAGGGAAGAAGGAAAGAAGGAAGGAAGGAAGAGTAAATGATTCTAATACTACTAAGTTGTTCCAGAGTTTAGAAAAGGGAAATTTCCTAATTCTTCTTATGGAGCAAATCATTGATACCAAAACCTGACAGAAGATGATGTGTACTTGTACACACACACACACACACACACACACAACTGCAGTCCAATCTCATTAATGAAGGCAAAAATCCTAAATAAAAACACTAGCAAACAGAATTAAGCAGTACACTAAAAGCAGCATGACCAAATGGAGTTTCTTGCAGGAATATAACAGTGGTTCAATATTAAGAAGCCTATTAATGTACTTTACTGTATTAAAAGATATAAGGATGAAAAATCATATCATCTCTACTGATATTGAAAAGGCATTAGACAAAATCCAACCACCAATCTTGGGTAAATACATTGAATAAAATAGGAATCAATGGTGTGGGAGAGTGTCTGAAATGGCCCCCAATGAATCCCACCTGAACTTAGTAACTTGCTTCTTACAGAATACAATAAAAGTGATGGGATGTCACTCTGTGATTAGGTTCTACAAGACTGACTTCCACTTGTTTGCACATGCTGGTGTACACAGCTACCATGTTGTGTGCTGCCCTTGAGAGGCCCATATGGCAAGGAATTGAGGGCAGAATCCAGGCACCAGACAAAAGGGAAGTGAAGCCCCCAGTGCAACAATTCAGCAAGGAACTGAATCCTGCAACAATCACATGAGTGAGCTTGGAAGTGAATCCTTCCCCAGTCAAGGCTTGAGATGGCTGCAGCCCTGCCAACACTTTGATAGCAGCCTTGGAAGACCCTAAAGCAGACAATCCAGCTAAGCAATGCCTAGATTCCTGACCAGAGAAGCTGTAAGATAATAAATGCGTGGTTCTTTAAGCCAGTAAGTTTTGGTGTAATTTAAGCCAGCAAAGCATAAAACAAAGGGCAAGTGCCAAGTGTCACCGGGAGGAGTAGAGATGACGATGGGCTTGGACATAAGACGAGGGATTACCTGTTGAACAATCCATGAGCTCACTGGCAGCTTTCATTTTCTTAGCAGTGTGCTCTGAGGTAGTGGGTGAGACCAGAAGGCTTGTGGTAGAAATACAGGAAGCATTTAAGCCAAGGCTACTGTCTGGGGCATGTTCACCCTGCTCCATCTTCCTTTTCTGAGAGGGCAGAGCAATGGAAGAAGGGGTCACTGCCAATGCAGTCTGAGCTCTCCCAAGCAGGTGGCAGCCAGGGATGGAGTGCTGGAGCAGGAAATGGTCGATCCGGGCCTTCAAGGAGGGGTGAGGCAGGGGCTGGGAGTGTGGAGTAAAGGCTACTCCTGTGAAAGGGTCACTGGGCACTCGGCCCCATGCGGCTTCACTATGGTTACACTTCTCCAGCGTGCTCTGGTCAATGACCTTGCCTGAGGGCAGCAGCATGGGGTAAGGCATGATCTCCAGGGTGATGGGATCCAGGAACTCTTCAGGTACATCCCGAATTACCTCAGCCAGCTCCAGTAGGCTGGAGGGGGCCTGCTGGCCCTCAGACTGGCCCCCAGAATCACAGTCACTCTCCATGGGCAAGGCCGGGGCCTGTAGAGACAAGTCCTGAGGGAGGCTCTCTGAGGCAACCAGCAAAACACTGTCTATCACCTCCTGAGAGCAGGTTTTGGCTGGCTGACCCCATACTTCCAACCGCTTGATACAAGGGATACCACTGCCTGTCACATGGGTGATACAAATCTTGAGATGGGCCACATGACTAAGAGAAAGAGCCCCTTTATTCCAGAGCTCCTGGGCCACAACAGCAGGGGAGGGAAGTGTGGCTTCCATCGGGCCAAAAGGTGGCCTGGCTTTGAAGCCCCTGTGGCTAAACACCACTTGGCTCTGGTTTTTCAACAAGACTTTGCCCACCAAAGTGAACGCTTCTTTGTCCGGAATGGATGGCTCATCTGGGCCTGGGGTCTGGCACTCGGGGGTACTCCAAGACACTCTGCTGGACAAGGCAGATGTATACATTTCCAGGCCAGTGACAGTCTGGCCTCCCCCAGCTGTGAGGTCTATGTTAATCCTACAGATTTCCACATTGAAGGGAAAGGAAACTGTCACATAGACTGGTGGCTTAATGAAATACTCTGTCCTAAAACCATGACTTCTCTTTGTGAGGTCTTCAGAGATGAGATTTTCTACTTCATAACCATCAGCTGATATCTAGATTTAATGACAAAAATGAGACACATTGATTTGACGAGATCCAAATGAAGACAACTAGTTTTCAACAACTTGTCACTTCTAAGAAAACTCTTTAAAGAAAATCTGAAGTTCCTCATTTGAAATTTCCTCTATTACATCAAATTTTCCTGGGGTTTTCTTTTCTTTTTCTTTTTTTGGCAGGCATCCAAGATCAGGTCAAAGGCTGAGGGCAACTGTGTCCCCAAATACTGCCCATCCTTAAAAAATGAGCAATAAAACTCTGCCTAACCAACAAAAAATCCCTTCAAAATAACATGTCTGTGAAAAGGGGGCAGATTTACAAGTGTTTTTTGGATTGTTTTGGGGTTTGGGGTTTTTTTTTGTTTTTAAATTCAGAGGACGAAAATGTACAGATTTAGGGAAAAATAAAGATGTTCACTGAAGTTCTCAATTTTGTACTTGGACTCTATCAATTATAAGAGTTTCCCTGGGAAGGCATAACAAAGGAACTTCTTGTAAATCTATGAATGATGAAACTTGGAAAAAAAAGTTTGCACAGAGACAAGGACCACAAAAGACTATGGGAAATTTAAAACAGTGAATGTGCTAGGGGTGGGATTGTGAGTAGCTTTTTCCTTTCTCCCTTTTAATGTTTCCAATACTTGTTATAACCAATGGAAATTTTAAGATATCCTTGTCTGGGAACCAGAAATAATGTGTTGTGTGCAAAAATCCCAAACTGGGGAAGAAGTTCAATTCTCCCCTTGGAGTTTCCTTACTCCCTGCTCTGGACTGTGGAAGATATCCAGCTTTGTACAAAAGGGGAGGCAGCTTAATTCAAATAATAAAGAAGAAGGAATCCATATAACAAATATAAGCCATTATTTGTAGCATGAGAAGTTAGCAAGAACAACAGCATGGGAGAGAGAGAATTTCTACCTTCACCTTGACCTTGAGTGAAATTAAAATTTATTGTCAAAGGGAAGAGAACCCTCCACAAAATGAGTCACAACTCAGCTTGTAACGGTGCTGTCTGACTCTAGAGGTGCAGTCTGACCCATGCTTACCTAAATATCATCTGGTAGACTCTAAAACAATGAGGGTGAAAGCACATTAAGCCTGAATTAAGTCTACATACACAGGCAGGAAATGGGGAAAAACATGAAAAATAGATGTCATATATTTATTTATGTGTATATACTTGTTTTGTTTACCTTGTTGCAGTAAATTCTTGGTCTGAACTGTGGGAGGCAAAGATTTATTACCATCCTTACGGCTGAAAGGATAGCTTCCAAGCATCAGAAATAGCCTTAAATGAAAAAATAAAACTTGGTATTAGACAAGTTAAAATTCAAATCTAAACTTTTAGGAGTTGATTCATAAGATCAGCTTGGTGCTTTGTGACCACCTAGAGGGGTGGGATAGGGAGGGTAAGAGGGAGGGAGACGCAAGAGGGAAGAGATATGGGGATATATGTCTATGTATAGCTGATTCACTTTGTTATAAGGCAGAAACTAACATACCATTGTAAAGCAATTATACTCCAATAAAGATGTTAAAAAAAAAAGAGATGAGAATCAAACAGGATAACAATAAAACTTTAACACACACACATTCTCATGGTCTATACTCACTCTTTTTGTATACTACATGGGATACTGGGAAATTAGTCACTGAAAAATTACAAAGCAGATTTCTTTTGCAGACTGTGTAGTCTGGTTCTCTGCATGACAGCTGTTCTAAAGCCCCAGTGGAGGCAAGGGCCTATCAGCTCTTCAGGGGGCTCCCCACAGGAAAGAGAGGGTCAAAAGTGGATGAGCTCAGGGCTTCCCTGGTGGCGCAGTGGTTGAGGGTCCGCCTGCTGATGCATGGGACGCGGGTTCGTGCCCCGGTCTGGGAAAATCCCACATGCCGCGGAGCGGCTAGGCCCGTGAGCCATGGCCGCTGAGCCTGTGCGTCTGGAGCCTGTGCTCCGCAACGGGAGAAGCCACAACAGTAAGAGGCCTGCGTACCGCAAAAAAAAAAAAGTGGATGAGCTCAAAGAAAAAAGAGGACTACTTAGCCAGAAGGTTTAGAATGAAAAGGGTCACAGAAAATAATCACAGTGGTGCTATGCATCATTGTCATTTAACACTTGTTAATGCAATTATGTTTTCTTATTAACACGAAAACAATTAGAAGAATCAAAAATGTCATTATTGAGAAGTAGAAAATCTTAAGAGTTGAAAAGCACCTTAAAAGAACATCTAGGAGCTTCCCTGGTGGCGCAGTGGTTAAGAGTCCGCCTGCCAATGCAGGGGACATGGATTTGAGCCCTGATCCGGGAAGATCCCACATGCCATGGAGCAACTAAGCCCGTGTGCCACAACTACTGAGCCTGCACTCTAGAGCCCGTGAGCCACAACTACTGAGCCCACGTGCTACAACTACTGAAGCCCACGCACCTAGAGCCCGTGTTCTGCAACAAGAGAAGCCACCGAGATGAGAAGCCCACACACCGCAAGGAAGAGTAGCCCCCACTCACTGCAACTAGAGAAAGCCCGCACGCAGCAATGAAGACCCAACACAGCCAAAAATAAATAAATAAATTAATATATATATATATATAAAGAACATCTAATCCAAATACAGCTGACCCTCGGGACTTCTCTGGTGGCGCAGTGGTTAAGAATCTGCCTTCCAATGCAGGGGACATAGGTTCGATCCCTGGTCCGGGAAGATCCCACATGCCGCGGAACAACTAAGCCTGCATGCCTACAGCCTGTGCTCTGCAACAAGAGACGCCACTGCAATAAGAAGCCCACGCACTGCAATGAAGAGTAGACCCTGCTCACCGCAACGAGAGAGCCTGCACAGAGCAATGAAGACCCAATGCAGCCAAAAATAAATAAATTAAAACAAACAAACAAACACATCTGACCCTTGAACAACACAGGGTTTAAGGGCACTGACCCTCCACACAGGTGTTGAAAATCCATGTTTATCTTTACAGTGTGCCCTCTGTATTGTTTCCACATAAGTGAATTCAACCAGCCTCAAATTGTGTGGTACTGTCGTATGTATTTAGTGAAAAAAAATCCACATGTGAGTGGACCTGCATAGTTCAAACCGGTGCTGTTCAAGGGTCAACTGTAGTCATTTTGATGACCAATAAGCAGGGTAAGGGAAATGGATGAAGGTGGTTAAAAGGTACAAACTTCTAGTTAAGATAAATAAGTTCTGGGGATGTAATGTACAACATGGTGACTACAGTTAACAATGTATTGTATATTTGAAAGCTCCTAAGAGAACAGACCTTAAAAGTTCTCATCACAAGACAAAAAAAAAAAATGTAATTATGTGAGGTGACAGATGTTAACTAAGCTTATTATGGTAATCATTTCACAATATATACATATATTAAATCATTATGTTGTACACCTTAAACTTACACAATGTTATATGTCCGTTATAGCTCAATAAAACTGAAATCAAAAGACTAATGTCCAACAGCCTTCATTTTTCTCTGTAGAGAAGCAGGGAAGGCACTAGAAACATCCCTTCCAGTGGTAAGCCTCTCCAACGAATTTGAACTCCTTGAATGAGGCCAGCCAGCCATTCTATGCTTTTCCATCTAACAGACAAGGCCATGAAAAACTCCCAATAGCGACAGGGCCACCCTCTGGGGTCTTGGTATTGTCGTGCTCAGTAAGTGCCACTTGCAGAGGCCAGGCATGTTGGGCATCCTGCAACATTTTAGTGAGTAGTTTCTGCACAGTGAAGATCTGCCATGAGACCTGTGAATGTTTATTATCTCAGCCCAGCCCCTATGTCAGTTTTACATATAAACACAGAATACTTTTTAACATGGTTTTAATACGTGCTGAATTTTCTAGGAAGGGAACTTCCATGTAAACCACAGGAAGATCATACGTTGTTTACTTCAGGTCTTTACCAAGAAGTGTTCACTTCTGAAAACCACATCACTGTGGTATTCAGAAATGCTAATACATCTGACAGTCCACATTTGTAGAAGTCTGCATTCATGTTGATTCCACATGTTGGTAAAAGCTTTTGATTACTTTTTTTTTTTTTTTTTTGGCTGTGCCACGCAGCTCACGGGATCTCAGTTCCCCAACCAGGGATCGAACCTGGGCCCCCTGCAGTGGAAGTGAGGAGTCTTAACCATTGGGTCACCAGGGAAGTCCCTCAGTTATCCTATTGAGCTCATTGATTTTAACAAATTTTCAGGGATTTGGGCGGGGCAGGAGGTTCTACAATCTCAATAATAATGAGAGCCTCTTTCTTAAATGGCAACTCTTTTATTTCTGTCTTTCAGCTTACTATATTAGCTAGAACTGCCAGAATTATATAAAATATTAGAGTTGCCATGCTTGTTTTGTTCCCATTAGAAAACACCTCTAGTGTTTCATCTTTGAACATAGTGCTGATTGTTAGACTGAAATATTCTATGTTAATAAAGCACTCTGATTTTCATAGGTTTTTGAAAATCAGGGATATGCTTTGAATTCTGATGGTCTCTATATACTGAGTTTTATTATTTTTCTTATTTGACAGATTAATGAGATATAACACATTTTCCAATTTTTTAAATAAATAAATTTATTTATTTTTGGCTGCGTTGGGTATTCGTTGCTGCGCGCAGGGTTTCTCTAGCTGCGGCGATCAGGGGCTACTCTTCGTTGCAGTGCGCGGGCTTCTCATTCTGGTGGCTTCTCTTGTTTTGCAGCTCGGGCTCTAGGCGTGTGGGCTTCAGTAGTTGTGGCACAGGGGCTCAGTAGTTGTGGCTCGTGGGCTCTAGAGTGCAGGCTCAGTAGTTGTGGCGCATGGGCTTAGTTGCTCCGCATAATGTGGGATCTTCCCGGACAAGGGATTGAACCTGTGTCCCCTACATTGGCAGGCAGATTCTTAACCACTGTGCCACCAGGGAAGTCCCAAAATTTCCAATTTTAAGCCATCTTTTTATTCCTAAGATAGGCTCTAGTTGGTTGTGGAAGATTGTTCTTTAAATGTTTTTCAAACTCTACTGAATTTGATTGGTCATATTTAATTTTAGATGAGATAACACTGCACATTCATGTAACATTTACAAGTCCTATGCTAGGAACTGGAGTGGAGATAAAAATGAAATGGTCAGGTGGTGAAACTATTCTGTATGATACTGTAATACATGGCATTATACATTTGTGAAAATCCAGAGAACTGTACAACACAAAGAATAAACCTTAATGTAAACTATGGATGTCAAATAAAAATAATATATCAATATTGGCTTACCAATTATAATAGATATACCACATTAATGCAAGATGTTAATAATAGGGAAACTGTATGCAAGGGAGAGGACGTATATGGGTACCCTCTGTATTATTTGATCAATTTTTCTGTAAGCCTAAAACTACTCTTAAATAGTCTAATAACAATAAAAATAAAATAATAATAATAATAATAAAGAATGATTGGGGAAAAAGTGCCTGAAAACAAATTAGGACTGGAGAGCAAACTGAAACAAGTGACTGTGCCATTACAGGATTAGAGTAGCAGACCCTTTAAAGGAAATCTTACAAATCATGGTATCTGTTTCTTTGGGAAACAGCGATGCCCAAACATTGTAGGATCCTGTACGACTCTGGTTGCCACTGAGGTCTGTGTATGATCTTTTCCTCTCTCTTGTTCCAACACTCCTGATCTTTTAAGGCAAGTATTTCCTGCCTTAATGTTTAACACAGAAAAAAAAGAATGGCGTACCATATGAAAATGCAAACAGTCTCATCCAGGAAGACGGCCTCCTCAGCTCTGCCTAGGAAATAGCCAAGCTACCTGAATTCACTGCAAACACTCTCCAGTGAATACTTACAAATTATAGACTCCTTATCCAAATTTGGCATCTAAGTACAAGAGAGACCGTGTCTGAGTATAAGCTGGGGACCACAGACCATGGCTAAAGTGCCCTGCAGTTCAGAGAAGCAGCTTGGAGCCAGACAATATGGCATTATAAGACAGCAAGATAATAAATATTTATAAGCAGATATCAATTTTCATTACAAAGATTTTTTTATTACAAAATATTTTAGATAAAAAGGTAAAGAATATAACATAGTAGACACTCTTCTACCCACCACCTAGATTTAGCAAATGCTAACATTTTGCCACGTTCATGTCTCATTAATGTACCTTAATGATAATTTACCGTGTATTATCTTGCAACATGCTTTTCTATTAAGCATTACTATTTTAGGTTTTTTCATGTTGAAATGTGTATATCTAGTTTGTTCATTTTAACTTCTTCATAGTATTCCACTGTATGACTAAAACACAGTTTATTTCTCCATTGACCTATCACTTATATTTTTAATTTTTTTACTATGAAAAAAAGCTGCAGTAAATATTCTCTATAAGTCTTTTTGTGGGGAAAAAAAGTTAAATAACGCGGTCCTGTCCTCAAGTCTTGAAGCATTACAAACTTCCTTCCAACAGTGATTATGGAATACAAAGGTTTGTAACAGAGCTTTTCACAGATGACATTAAGAGTAGGGAAGGATGGTCTAATCAATGTTTTTCAATTTGTTGTTTTAAAATCAAGTTATAGGTTGAAGAAAAGAAATATGAACTAAAAAAGTACAAAATACCAAAGTGCACATAGTGCATTATTTCATGAGACTTTTGTTTCAGTTTTATACAAATACATATAACAAATATATACTAGGTTCAATATAAAATGTACTGTGGCTTTTGATGAAAAAGACTGAAAACATTGGCCAAAGGTATACCCAGAAGTCAGGGAAGAACTCACAGGAGTAACGTTTGAACTAGAGACAACTAAGACACATGTCTGACCTCATGGACAACTTTGAAGAAGGACAGATACCACAGACTAGTGGTAAATCGTACAATATGTGCTTGACTATAGGAGCCAAGAGACAAGAACAGGAACAAAATAGGAAGGGCACTAGGGAGAAGGACCAGTAAGAGTCAAGGCACAGAAACAGGACAACGTGAGGCCAATCCAGGAAATGCTGACTATGCCACTCAGCTGGAGGAAGCAGGGCTGGAAAGGCATAGTTATAGTGCAACATTACTACCAGGAAACTGACAATGACACAATCTACTGATCCTACTCAGATTTCACCAGTTTTACATGTACTCATTTGTGTGTGCCTGTTTATTAAGTTCTGTGCAATTTTATTCTCTGCACAGATTTATGTAATCACTCTGTGTGTACCAAAGTCAAGATACAGAACAGTTCCATCACAAGGATCCCTTGTACTGTCCTTTTATAAATCCAAATACTCTATTACCACAGAAGTCTTAAAGTTCCTCACCCAGATCTAAGCTCCTCAACTGAAGACTCCAGTTTAATTCCACTACCCACACTATAAGAAACAAACTTGAGGGACTTCCCTGGTGGCGCAGTGGTTAAGAATCCACCTGCTAATGCAGCGGACATGGGTTCAAGCCCTAGTCCAGGAAAATCTCAGATACTGCAGGGCAACTAAGCCCATGCGCCACAACTACTGAGCCTGCTCTCTAGAGCCCGTATGCCACAACTACTGAAGCCTGTGCGCCTAGAGCCCATGCTCCACAACAAGAGAAGCCACCGCAATGAGAGGCCTGCGCATTGCAACGAAGAGTAGCCCCCGCTCGCCAAAACTAGAGAAAGCCTGGGCGCAGCCAAAAATAAATAAATAAATAAATTTATTAAAAAAAGAGGAAGAATGAGGCTCCAGATACACGCTCAGAGTATTTCTTGCAGCTGACAGCCCCTACAGGACTGGATGTCCACACGGAGACAGACCTTTCTCCTCTGCCTCCCTGTACCAGGCTGAGGAAGGGAAAATGCAAGGGAAGGACTGAGAAGGGACCCAGAGGTAGGGTGACCAACAATATGGTATACCAAGGACTGAGGGTTTTTTTCAGAACGTGGGACTTTCACTGCTAAAACCAGGAAAGTCCCAAGCAAACTGGGACATCCTATCTGGAAGGTTTCTGTCTGTGCTTCCTTGGAGCTTAAAGCAGCCAAGCAAACCTTTTTGTTGCTGATGACTCAGAACCGAGAGGTGGGGAAGTGTGGAGGGATAACTTAGAAGAGAATAAGGTGACCATGACACTTTCTGGACACCTGTGCATCCATCTTCCTTTGGCTTACAAAGAAGTTGCCATAGCTGAGTTATACAAGCTGATTTTTGAGTCTCATGAAAATGTAATGGAAAGTAATTCTGGCAGATACACATATTTTAAAGACTAGGCTCAAACAGGTTACAGAATTAAAAAAAAAGATTACCTGTCAAATAAGAGAAAAGCATTTAGCATCAAAGAGTGGGTGGAATACCAAGGCACTGAGCAATTTCATAAATTGGACATTTCAGCTTTTAAAGAAGTACAATACTTCTTATAATTTCTAAATTGAGTTACTGGTCCATCCAAGTAAAAAATCTGACTTGTGTGCATTTTTTTTATAGCTGGTTAAAATGAAAGACAGCTGTCCCAGCCTATCCCACATAGTCACCCACCGATGAGAGGGAAGCAGGAAGACCAAAACACAGGTGTAGGCCCAAAAGAAGCTTGCAATGTTATATACCTGGAGCCAATTCACCCTTCAAGAGCTTAATATGTGCAAGATACTTTGCTATGCACAAGTGGACACAGTTTTTACTCTTTAGAAACTCACAGGATCAAAACAAGGCACAGATGGGGAAGGGTTCTAATACCATTTACTCCGTACCTTAATAGCAGTGTCAGAAAAATTATATGGGAACCCAGGTAAGGCAACCAAGCTCCTCACATACAAACCTGACCCTAACTCTGTCCTTCTCCTCCAGGGCCTTATTCCATCTGTTCTTGCCTCTCTCTTGAATCTTCAACTTATCTCTGACTATTGGACCCTTTCCTCAACATGTAAACAACATTCAAGTCTCTTCTGCCCCCATCAGCCACCTCAAAAGAACCCAGCCTTGTCTATCTTAGGGTTGTCAATTTAGCAAATAAAAATTTTAAATGCCCACTTAAATCTGAAATTTGGATAAACAATGGATTTTTTTTTGGTTGTTAGTTTAGTATAAGAATGTTCCATGTACTACTTGGGACATACTTACACTAAAAAATTATTTATTGCACATTCAGCAAACTACGAATAGAAAGGAACTTCCTCAACACAATAAAGGACATTTACGAAAAATCCACAGCTAATATTATACTCAGTGGTGAAAGACTAAAAGCATTCCCCCTAAGATCCGGAACAAGATGAGGATGCCTGCTTTCACCACTACGATTCAACTTTGTCTAGACGTTCTAGCCAGAGCAACTAGGGAAGAAAATGAAATTAAAAAGTATCCAAAGTGGAAAGGAAGAAGTAAAACTATCTCTATACACAGATGACATGATCCCATATATAGAAAATCCTAAAGAATATACACATATACATACACAAAACTTAGAAGAGCTAATAAAAGAATTGAGCAAAGGTGCAGGGTAAATCAGTTGTATTTCTATATACTAGCAATAGCAATTCGTAAAGGAAATTAAGAAAATTCCATCTACAATAGCATCAAAAAGAATAAAATACTTAGGAATAAATTTAACTGAGAAGGTGCAAAACTTACACACTGAAAACTACAAAATGTTGTTGAAAGAAATTAAAGACTGGACTTCCCTGGTGGCGCAGTGGTTAAGAATCCACCTGCCAATGCAGGGGACACGGGTTTGAGCCCTGGACAGGGAAGATCCCACATGCTGCGGAGCAACTAAGCCCATGCATCACAACTACTGAGCCTGCGCTCTAGAGACCGCGTGCCACAGCTACTGAAGCCCGCTAGCCTAGAGCCCGTGCTCTGCAACAAGAGAAGCCACCGCAATGAGAAGCCCGCGCACCACAATGAAGAGTAGCACCCCACTCGCTACAACTTGAGAGAAAGCCCATGCACAGCAACAAAGACCCAACACAACCTAAATAAATAAATAAATTTTTTTTTAAAAAGGAAAGAAATTAAAGAGCTAAGTAAATGGAAAGACATCCTGTGTTCATGGGTTGGAATACTTGATATTAAGATTGAAAAGCTACTAAACATCATCAGTCACTAGGGAAATGCAAATCAAAACCACAATAAGATATCACTTCACATCCACTAGGATGGCTATTTTTTTTAAATAGCAAAGATGTGGAGAAACTGGAACCCTAGTACATTCTGGCAGGAATGTAAAATGGTATAGCCACTACGGAAGTATGGTGGTTCCTCAATAAGTTAAACATAGAATTAATACATGACCCAGCAATTTCACTCCTAGGTATATACCCAAAAGTACTGAAAACAGGTGTTCAAACAAAAATTTGTATATGAGTGTCCACAGCAGCACTATTCATAATAGCTAAAATGTGAAAACAACCTGATGTCCATCAACTGATGAGTGGATAAATAAGATATTGTATATATATGAAATGGAGTATTTTTTGGCCATAAAAAAGAATGAAGTACTAGTACATGCTATAACACGGATGAACCTAGAAAATATTATGCTAAGTAGAAGTCAGACACAGAAAGCTGCATATTGTACAATTCCATTTATATGAAATATCCATATATGCAAATCCATAGAGACAAAGCAGATTAGTGGCTGCCAGGGTCTGAGGAAGGGGGAAATGTGGGGTGACTGCTTAATGGGTATGGAGTTTCCTTTGGGGGTGAAGAAACTGTTCTGCAAGTAGATAGTGATGACTGGGTACACAACACCATCAATGTAGTAAATATCACTGAATTGTACACTGTTTAAAATGGCCAATTTTACATGTATTTTACAAAACATTATTCACTACTTATCTGAAATTCAAATTTAACTGGGCATACTATATTTTATCTGGCAATCCCAGTCCCATTCTAAATCCTGCTCAAGTTTCCCCATCCCTTCGAAGGTTCCCAAGGAACTGCCTCAATATTTGCAATCCATTCCTTAACTCCACTCATTCAACAGGTGTGCGGTCTGGCTTTTGCCCTGACAATTCAATTCAAATTGCTATTGTTAAGGTCATCAGTGACATCCAAGTTGCTAAACTGATTGAAGGTTTTTCAGTTCTTGCCTTAATTGCTCTCTCCCTAGCAACTGACTATACAAACCCTTTCCTTCCTGAAATACTCTTTACCCTTGGCTTCTGTGCAGTGAAAGGTTAACTTCAGCAGGTTTGGGGTATTCAAGTCTTGCACATTCCAAAGAAACTTCACCAAGTCCTGGGATATAATCTCTAAGCCTTTGGAACACTGTGCCTGATAAGACTGTTGTATATATATCTAGGACCTTGGGCCACACCAGATAGTTTACATTAACAAAGTAATTTATGGTGGGAGCCTTGGGTCATGCTGTATAAACTGGGCCCCTGGAGGGGCTGGGGACTGAGTAACTAAGGTCAGCCATGTGGGCACTCACTCCATGTCTACATGACTGACCCCAAATAACAACCCTGCACACCAAGACTCAGGTGAGCTTCCCTGACTGGCAATATCTGTACATATTGGCAAACATCATTGTTGGGATGAATTAAGAGCAGACTGTATGTCTCCACTGGACAAGGACAACTAAAAGCTTGTGACTGGCCTCTCCCAGACTCTACACTATGTACCTTTTTCTTTTGCTGATTTTAATCTGTATCCTTTCACTATAATAAACCACAACTCTAAGTTTTTCTTAGTTCTGTGAATCATTCTAGTGAAAGTGGTCTTGGGGAGCCCAGACTTACTTCTATGCCCCTATTTTTTCCTAAGTCTGATTATCTAACTGTTCTTTTCCTGTCTTTATCACTGGATCCCTTTGCTTTGCCCTCCCTATAAATTCTGGTATTCTACTCTTGGTCATCTTTTCCCCTCCCTACCTGCAATAACCTACTTGCCACCTGTCCTAGGCAATTTCACTCACGGTTCTGCCATCTGACCTCATGCCCATTTGAGACCCCAGCCTGGACCCTTCTGCCTAGAGGCCCATCTCAGCATGACTTGGGCAGACTCAGCATTAACTCTGTACCCAAACACATTTCCTGCTTTAGTCTCAATTGTAGTTGCTGACTCCCTATCAATCTAGGCACTAAAATCATCATTCCCCAAACTGATCAATTAGCAAGTATTGATCTTCTTCCCCTTCCAAACATCTTTGAAATTTAAACTTTCCATTCCCATAATTTTGGCCTTCATTGTCTCTCACATGAGCTCTTGCACACATTTGTGAAATACTCTCCCTGACTGATCTCACACACCCCCACCACTCAATCTAGTTCTATCCTGCTTTTTACCTAACGTTTCTAAAACATGAATCTCTCCAATTACTCCCTTAGACCCTTCAGAGGCACTCTAGCCCCTGTAAACCTAGGCTCTTTAGCAAGGCCATAAGGCTTGTGACCCAGATATTCTCTCTCTCTAGCCCCACCCTCTGCCTTCCTTCTACCCCCAACTCTCCAGCAATGCCCAACCACTCTAAATTCCCCGACCACACTCACTAAACATTATTATGTCCCAGGACCCATTCTAGGCACTGCAGATAAATTCTAGACAAAGTTAACTCAAGGAGCTACCTTCCAACAGGGAAACCAGTAAGTAAAGAAAGAATAATTTCTGATACTGCTGAATGCAATGAGGACAATGAAGCTGAAGGTGACAGAGCATGATCAAAGGCCAATGGGGTAATTTTAGTTAGCACGGATGGGGAGATGACTTGAGAGGAAACCTAAATAATGGTGGGAGGAGCCCGTTTTAAAACAAATTCTCATAGACCCCAAGTGTTTATAAAAGTTACCTGTATTAAGTTTCTTACATATATACAATCTTCTTATGCTTGTGGCTCTAATACAAACCTGAAGCCCCCTAGACTACCTCTTATGGGAGTAATACATTTCCTTCGTGTCAGAGCTACTTGCCATGAAAAACATTCTGCCTGGTCATCAGATTTGGGAACCACTGGCCCAACAGGCACTCATGTAATTCTACTCTTCCAGGTCCAATTTTAAGCAGAAAATATCCTTGGGAGTGGGGCGAGGAGGAATTATGTAAGAGAAGTAGAAATGCAGACAAGGGGGCTAAGAGGAAGATATTAAGGTAATTCTGAAATGGCTCTTTGAAACAGGAAGAACGAGCAACTAACGACAACCAACCAAATCTAAACGAAAATGAAAAGGACTTTAATTTTAGAGGGTGTGAAGAAAACATGCATGGGGGAAAAATGGTGAAATCTAAGTGAAGCTTAGATTTTTCTTTACAACAAAGTATATGAAAATCAGTTTTTTAAAATGAGCTTTAGACAATGCCTGACTATACTTCTGTCCTAAAAATTCAAAATAACCATGAGATGAGGCCGGTAAACAGAAAGGAAAATGAGATAGGAGCTACTTGACCATAAGACATTTTAAGATGTTTATTATTTACCTGCACAAATTAACAGCAACTTATATAACTGAACCAGGTTACAATTATTTCACAGTAACGTATGCTAGCTTCTATCTGCCACAGAAAAGAACACAACTAAGTCTCCTCAACAGATGATTTTATTACCAAATCTACATTCTGGCTTTTATAACTGTTTCACAACACCTGGCACAGTGCACATCTACAGCATTTATGACTAGAAATGACCCTGAAGGCCCTTCAGAGAGCAGAGGTGAACACTTTCTCATGGAGAAACGCCAGCTTTTCTAAGCGAGTTCGTTTCAGTAGCGGGAGCCATTCCCAGTGAGATAACTCCACCACATGGTATCCAAGCTGATTCAGCTGCCGCCTCTTCATATTATGTAGTCCAAGCAGATCCCTGGAACCATAGCAATACTGGTTCTTGTTTGTCAACTGAATAGCCAGTTTCACTTGTGGGGCCTGCCTGCAGGCCGGGGGGCACAGGCCAGCCATCTCCATGGCCTCCAATCTGTCTGCCGTATTGCAAAGGGAGCCCCCCATAGGTATGGCCACCTCCTCCTCTAATTTCATGGGCTGCTGCCCACTGTCTGACTCAGTTTCCCCCTGCAAATGCCCTCTTGATTTCCCTCTTAGTAGCTGATTCATCAAATCATCTGTAAGGCTGATTCCCACATGCTTAAGCCTTAATTTGGCTACATCTTCAGTTGGTGTGGCTTCTCTGTTAAATGGTAATGGCTTCATGTTAACATCAAGCTGAACCTCTAAATCAGAAGATCGGGTATGAGGTAAAATCATATGGTGTTTGACATACTGGGGCCCACCCAACATTGTCTCAAGTAAAAAGAGAGCTTCTAGGAATTCAGGCTTTGAGTTCATATCCTTCCTTGCTAAATTCCACAGCATTTCCAATGCCTTTTGCTGAAGGTGAGAACTAAGACGATTGCCTCTGTAATCTGGACACTCAATGCCAACTGTACCATCAAGAGTATACAGCTCCTTGGTGACCTCAAACTTACTTCTCTCTTGAGCTAACCTGACAAACCCTGGACTCAAAGCAAAATCTATGAGCTCTATTGGAAAGTACTCAGAAAATGCCAGGCCCAGCAGGCAGGTGAGCAGGTGTTCTGGGTATCGGTTGAACTCAGGCATCTTTCTGTGAATCTCATTTATCAGGCTAGAATAAAACTCTTCTGCATTGGGTGGCTTATAATTCAGAGTTCCAAATGACCACAGAATCTTGGCAACATCTTTACTTCGACAGTATGCTACCCTAGGAGGCAAAGAAGCAGCCACAGCATTCATTACTCCTTCATCCAGGATGCGTAAGGCCGAGCAGGCAAGAGTCAGGTGCATGACACCTTGAACTCCCAGAGAAGGAATTCGCTGAGGAGCAATCTGTCCAAACTGCTTCATGAAATTTACGTGATCCACATGAGTGAAACGGAACATTTTAAGAATATTCACTAAAGCATAACTACTCAGATGCCGCATGTCAGCACAAGCCAGGTCTCCAATTTTCCGCATGACAAATTCAGAGAGACTACTACTTGATTTAAAAAACCCCAAACAGATTGTACCAACCTCCTCTAAATTGATCAAATCTATATACTTGAGGATTAATGATTCCAATTTTTTCATTAGGTCCTGGGGTGCCTGACGATTTTCACCTATAATATAAATTAAGTGAATCAGCTGGGACAAGGATAGCTCTTGCCAGTGCAAATTAAGATAACTAAAAAAGATTTTTAAAAACCGAGGTACTCTGCGGCCCAAGTACCGCCAGAGGTCAGCCACCAAGAGAAGTTGATCCAGACTCACCTCCCATACCTTATGGCAAAATTTGGTTTCAAACACATCTAGCATTGAATGGGAATGAGGAATTCCTAAACTGACAAAGGCTTTCAAAATACGGATCAGATCTGGGGCATCAAAGACATTTATGTTTTTCACACTCAGCTGGCAGAGCAGAGCAAAGCTGGCATTGGACAGCAAAACAGGATGCTGCTCTGCAGGCAAAGAGCTCAGCTTACAAAAATAGTCAGCAATAATTTGAGGCTGGAGATTATCTTGATAAACTGTGACTTTGTGCAAAATTAGTTCACCTTCTGAAACAGACAGGGGCTGACAAGTCTCAGACCTGTTATAGCTGTGAAGCTGGTATTCTGGTCTTAGCTGTAGGAAAACTCGAGGGTCTTCAAAGGAATCAAAAGTTTCTACATCCTCTTCATCAACTCTCATGGCCCTGGGTGAGCCCGGCTTCAACGTGCTGGCCTTAGAGGCAGAAGCCCTGCTGAATTCCAAACTGGGGAGGGTACTGCTAATTGTCAGAATTCTCCCAGAAGCAGAGGTGCTACAAATGTTAACTTTTTTGGCAGGATGGCAGAGGCTGTTTTCTGGAGAGTCCTGTCCTTTGCGCCATGCGCAGCTTCTCATATTCCAACATGCCACACTTTGGGTTGCACTGTAGGTAAAAGGATTGCAAAAAGCTCGATATCTTAAAGGTTTTAACAGCTTGAGAGTGGCTGTCATTCTGGTGTCAGAACTGATCATTTTGGCAGTCAGAACACAGTCCTCACAGGTTTGACCAAGCAATTTCTTGTTTACATGGTTCTTGATTAGAGCTGGATGAGAAGGCATTCCACAGAAACTGCCTGGAAATCTTCGGCATATCACAAGAGCCATGGATCACAAATGACTGGGCCAGAATTGGTGCCAGATACTGAAAGAAGGGTAGATGAAGAGTAAGTGGCTTCCACCTATCATAATACCAAAATTTACACACTATAAGAAATGGATTAAAACTACACCACTGTCCACTCAAGTAAGTTCAATGCTGGTGAACGCCCAAACCACAAGACAGCATACATCAAGGATAAACCCCATGTACCTTGCATAAAGGCAAAGGAAAGCCCCAAACCCAGGGTGCTATTGGGCAGTTCTTCGGACTGCTCCTCAGTCTGAACTTCCTTTGTCCTCTGGACAGACTTCCTTTATGCTTAGAAACAGCTGTTCCACTAACATCCAACAGGAAGGAGGCAGGCAGATTTCCAAAGAGAAAGCTGGGAACAAAAGTGAGCAATGTATTCCACCTCTTTGATATCAACACATAAAGAGCATACTTGGAGAATAAGAAAGTTGGTAAAAGCTGCCATACTAACAGCTAAAGTAAAAAGTGGGATTTGGGGTAAAGTTTAATTAATTATACCCACAATAACCTTCTCTGTTCCTCCTTCTGATTACAGAATTTGGTTGTTCTAATGCTGCTCCTGTACCTCTTAGAAGATGCCTATCCTCCTTCCAGACCTCTCCAGTCTGAATCACTATCACAGAGTAGTCATGTACTTGGGAAGTAAACTCAAAAACTCACTCACAAGGAATGAAATTGTGCCATTTGCAGACATGGATAGACCTAGAGACTGTCATACAGAGTGAATTAAGTCAGAAAGAGAAAAACAAATATCATATAATATAGCTTATATATGGAATCTAGAAAAACTGGTACAGATGAACTTATCTGCAAAGAAGAAATAGAGACACAGACGTAGAGAACAAATGTATGGATACCAAGGGTGGGGGGTGGGATGAATTGGGAGATTGAGATTGACATATATACACTACTATGCATAAAACAGATAACTAATGAGAACCTACTGTACAGCACAGGGAACTCTACTCAGTGCTCTGTGGTGACCTAAATGGGAAGGAAAACTAAAAAAGAGGGGATATATGTATATGTATAACTGATTCACTTTGCTGTACAACAGAAACTAACACAGCATTGTAAAGCAACGATACTCCAATAAACATTAAAAAAAAAAAAAACTCACCCACTTTGGTGGGGGAGGGCAGAAGGCCCAGGCCCTACTCACTGTCAATTCATGGGTGGGACACAAAGAGCATCTCAAAGCTGGGCTCAGGGAGCACCAATTCATGCAACTGCCCTGATGACAAGGGGACAGCACAGCTTTCCTCTGGAGGAGGCAGATTAGCAATGCCTCCAGTGAGTCAGGTGTTGATTATCCTGCCTGTGAGCAGCCCAAGTCCCATTTTTCTCCTATAGTAGAAACCATGAGAGGCTATGAAAATGACTCTGCTGTACTCTTGCTTTCAATGTTTATTGTCTTTCCCTCCACCTGAGAAATGCCAAGGCCTGACAAAGAAAACCCAGGGAGCCCTAAGCTGCCAAGATATGGACCAGACAGGGCTCTTGCTGCAGAAAATCCCATGAGGGTTCCGAGGGTGCCAGAATGACTTTCTGAAATGCCTAAGCAACTCCCGTCAGTCCCTTCCTTCCAGAGCCCACAGCATAAGAAATAGAGGACTGCAGGGCAGGCCGGTAGCTTTTTTCAGGTAGCCCAGCTACACAGGCTTCTCTGGATGGCAGAAATGTATGCTCTAATTTCTTTGTGAACCAGAACGGAATTCTCTCATGCCAAATCTTTATACGCTTGGTTTCTTACTGTGGCCTGGGGACCATTCTGCCCACTATGTTTCAATCTGTGGGTCCAGATGCTATAGATCAGGTGTTAGCAAACTATGGCTCAGAGCCCAAATCCAGCCCTCCATCTGTTTTTCTAAGTAAAGTTTTATCGGAACATAGCCAGGCCATTTGTTAAATATTGTCTATGGCTGTTTTCTCACTACAAGAGCAGAGCTGAGTAATTTTAGCAGAGAATATATGGCCTGCAAAGCATAACATATTTACTATCTGGCCCTTTACAGAAAAAGTTTGCTATAGACCATTAGCTTACTCCTATGAATGCATATGGCCAACTTTTTAAAAATTAGAAAACATCAGAAAAACAGTACTGAAATAATTTTTTCTTTAACACTTAGATGATAATTAAAGATTTATGCCTCAAAATAGTCACTAGGAATCTCAATTAATATTGCAGCACAGGCATGGTGGAAACAAAGGAGAGAGCAATTAATAGAACTCTTCAGCTGACAGAACAGGGCTTTTAATAATACCTGTTTCAGAGGACTTCCCTGGTGGTCCAGTGGTTAAGAATCCGCCAATGGAGGGGATATGGGTTCAACCCCTGGTCGGGGAACTAAGATCCCACATGCCGCAGGGCAACTACTGAGCCCACACACTCTGGAGCCTGTGTGCCACAACTAGAGAGAAGCCTGCACACTGCAATGCCCACATGCTGCAACAAAGGTCCTGCGTGCTGCAACTGAGACCTGACACAGCCAAATAAATAAATAAATAAATATTTTTTTTAAAAAAAAGAAAGAATACCTGTTTCGGAAGCTGGAATCTAAATTTAGTTCAACACAATGTGCAACTAAAGCAATTGTTCAAAGTCCTTCTTCTCATCTTGGGAACTAGATCTGAAGAAATAACTTAAAAAAAAAAAAAAAAGACCAAAAAAAATTTTTTTTAACAATAGCAAAAAACTGAAAACCCATATGTCTCTCCAGAACGAGGAGGGTGATTTACAGAGTAAGTGTGTGTCAGGCATCAACACATGGAAAAGTACATACAAATAGTGGAACAAACAGAACACAAGTGCCATCACTTAAAATATACTGGGTTGGCCAAAAAGTTCATTTGGTTTTTCCCAAATGAACTTTTTGGCCAACCCAATACTTATATAAAAGGAAAGTAACTATGTAGCTTCTCTGTTGGGAGACTTTCTGCTACACCTTTGATAAATTCACTTTTTTTTCCTTTTTATTGGGGTTAAAGCTGTTAAATAGAAGAGTACATGGATTAATTTAACAAATACTTTTATAAATAATATAATTTTAAAAGCACATTAAATAATTTAAGTTACTGCAATTAATACTACCTAAGAGTACTTAATGAGATTACTGTATGTTGTCCTGAAATGAACAAAAGAACCATGTGGAACATCATTTGACTGGTGTAGATCCAGTGTTTTGAATTGATGTGGCTCTTTTTGATACAGGCTAAGGGACTTCCCTGCTGGTCCAGTGATAAGACTTCACGCTTCCAATGCAGGGGGGCGCGGGTTCGATCCCTGGTCTGGGAACTAAGATTCCACATGCTGCGCGGCACAGCCCAAAAAAAAAAATACAGGCTAAGTCCCAAGATGGAAATAACAAGAGCCACAATTGTCTCAGGGTCTCCACTGTGGCAAGCCTTGAATGAGCTGCTTTATCTGCATCAGTTCCAATCCTTACAACTTTTCTGTAAGGTAAGTTTTATTAGCTCCATATTGTTGATAAGTAAAAAGAGTCTTGGGCTTCCCTGGTGGCGCAGTGGTTGAGAGTCCGCCTGCCGATGCAGGGGACACGGGTTCGTGCCCCGGTCTGGGAAGATCCCACATGCCGCGGAGCAGCTAGGCCCGTGAGCCATGGCCGCTGAGCCTGTGCGTCCGGAGCCTGTGCTCCGCAAGGGGAGAGGCCACAACAGTGAGAGGCCCACGTAACAAAAAAAAAAAAAAAAAAAAGAGTCTTCACAAGATTAAGAAACCTGCTGAAGATTACACAGCCAAGGGACGGAATGGGGTTTGACATCACATCAAAGATTATCTGATTCCAAAACCCACATTGCTAGTGTATTGGAGAGACAAGAAGGGGAGTCAGATTCCAGACAGGGGTGTGGGGAGGACCCCAAACAATCTATACGGTTTCTAGGTGCCAGGAAGCTAGAGGACTAGAACTGGGTGAGCCCAAAAGCCCCTCATACCTCTAATAGTCTAAGATCCTAGCTATCACTAGTATATACTACTTGTAAAAAGAACAAAAAGAAAATCTCAAAGACCAAAATCTACATGAAGGAATGAGTTTACAAGATGCCCCAGTATTAAGGTAAAGAGAACTATAATTGAAGTTTATACATAAGTTCAACATAGAAGGGAAGTAAAGGGAAACCCCAGGATAATGATGAAGGAAGATCCCAGGACTACAGCTGTGAGCATACACAAAGAGCAACTAGTTTATGCTGGAGGAGATGGATACATAGGAGAGAAGATTTACATTTCTGATGGGTAATCTGAGGATGAACAAGTAATAGGTAGATGGAAAACCAAGCCAATAACAGCAACAAAAATGATTAATTCCAAACAACACAAAAAAGTTGAACAAGACAGAAAATGTTATCATATTACTCTCCTTACTCAGCTGTAAACAATATTTACATAATCTTACTTATATAAACCTTGAATATCTGCCTCACCAAAAATGATGAGCAACCTATGTTGGGACATTAAAGAGAGGGGAAGTGGGGTAGAAGAAAACTGAGTAGTGATACAAGAGACCTAGAGCATCAAAGTCCATAACAGAGAAGTCAAAAGATTTTATAGACATAGATATATCCTAGAAATCAAGAAATAGAAACACAAATGTTATTTAGAAATACACCAACGAATGCCAAAAGAAACAGGCAAATAGTTGAAAAGTGACTCTGGGTAACAAAAATGGAGGGAGAAAAGAAAGGAAATTAATTTTAGTGTTATAAGATCTGTCAAACTATTTGCCTTTTTTTTTTTTTTTTTTTTTTTTTTGGCGGCGCTGTATGGCTTGTGGAATCTTAGTTCCTGGACCAGGGACTGAACCTATGCCCTCGGCAGTGAAAGCGCAGAGTCCTAACTACTGGACCACCAGGGAATTTAACTACATAAGCCATGTACTTTTTTTTTCTTAATAAATTTATTTATTTTTGGCTGCACTGGATTCTCGTTGCTGCACACGGACTTTCTTTTAGTTGTGCAAGTGGGGGCTACTCTTCATTGTGGTGCGCGGGCCTCTCACTGCGGTGGCTTCTCTTGTTGCGGAACACGGGCTCTAGGTCCGTGGGCTTCAGTAGTTGTGGCGCATGGGCTTAGTAGTTGTGGCTCACGGGCTCTAGAGCACAGGCTCAATAGCTGTGGCACACGGGCTTAGTTGCTCCGCGGCATGTGGGATCTTCCCGGACCAGGGCTCGAACCCGTGTCTCCTGCATCGGCAGGTGGATTCTTAACCACTGCGCCACCAGGGGAGTCCCAAGTCATGTATTTTTTTTTTTTTTTTTTTTTTTGCGGTATGCAGGCCTCTCACTGTTGTGGCTTCTCCCGTTGCGGAGCACAGGCTCCGGATGCGCAGGCTCAGCGGTCATGGCTCATGGGCCCAGCCGCTCCGCGGCATGTGGGATCTTCCCGGACCGGGGCACAAACCCGTGTCCCCTGCATCGGCAGGTGGACTCTCAACCACCGCGCCACCAGGGAAGCCCAAGCCATGTATTTTTAATTTAAAAACTTAAATTTACAAAATGCATGTTCTAACAGGAAACTACAGTGTTCTTCAAGAAGACAATCAGGGACTTCTCTGGTGGTCCAGTGGGTAAGACTCCGCACTGCCAATGCAGGGGGCCCAGGTTCCATCCCTGGTCGGGGAACTAGATCCCACATGCCGCAACAAAGATCCCACGTGTTGCAACTAAGACCCAGTGCAGCCTAAATAAATAAATAAATAAATTTTTTTTAAAAAGACAATCAGTGAATAGAGAAAGCAACCCTGGGACTTCCCTGGTGGTGCAGCGGTTGGGAGTCTGCCTGTCAATGCAGGGGATGTGGGTTCGAGCCCTGGTCCCGGAGGATCTCACATGCCGCAGAGTGGCTGAGCCCGTGCGCCACGACTGCTGAGCCTGCACTCTGGAGCTCTCGAGCCACAACTACTGGGCCTATGTGCCACAACTGTTGAGGGCTGCGCGCCTGGAGCCCACGCTCCGCAACAGGAGAAGCCACCACGTGAGAGGCCCGTGCATCGCAACGAGGAGCGGCCCTCGCTCGCTGCAACTGGAGGGAGCCTGCGTGCAGCAACGAGGACCCAACAGAGCCAAAAAAAATTAAATAAATAAATAAATAATTAATAATAATAAAAAAAGAAAGCAACCTACATACTCAAGGAAAATGCTGAAAAGTTATTTCTAGTACAAGCACTTCCTATTGTCTGTAGAACTTCTCTGTGGATGCTCAGTAACAGAACGATGACAAAATAAATAATCTTAGAGCCATGCAGAGTGAAATTGCAAATGGCAAACAGCAGCTACTCACTTTTTCACCATGTAACTTTTAGCACAACTGGATAGACACCATATCTATGTATACAGATCTGAAATATAACCACTTCAGAAGCTGGGTATTAAGTACTGTGGAGAAAGAAAGGGAAGAAACACAAGGAAGATACAGAACCAATAAAGCAGAAGAGTTGGGGGAAAAGGCACTATAAAGGAGAGGAGGCCAGAATGTTTTGCCCAGATAGAGGAAAAATATAGCTGAGAGTTAGTTCCTCCTTACTTAAGGGCTCCCAGACAATCCATAAGAAAGCTGGAAAGAGAACACTATGAGATGCCCAATCAATAACTCCCGATGTCTCCTCTAAAGGTTCAAATTTATGTGACATCATTTCACAAAACCCCTTTCCTAGTTAAGTGCCCCAAGGATACTCTCCTTCCCATCTCCTCTTTAGGGGTCCTAAAGAACCAGAGTGGAGCCTCAGAGACCACTGGACCAACCATGGCTGTTCTGAAAGGCACTGCCCAAACCACCCTGAATGATGTGATTTCACAAGAGCGAGAAATCTTACCTTTCCACCTTCCAGGTACAGGTCTGAGCAAGGCCGAATAGCTTCGTTTTAAACTACAGTCCAGTAGTTAGAGGAGGGGAGCCAGGCGGAGGAAGGCAGCCATGCTAACTGTAGATTAAGTATATGATACCCTCAGCATATTCAATTTACCAGTTACCAGATCTCATCCCTTAATTCTGATTTGATTCTTTTGCTAGAAAAATTTAACCCACTTATATCCTGATAAAATTACCACAAATAAATGGATACTTCAAACTCCATTTTTGTTTTAGCAAATAATATGTTGAGTAGCCCTGAGAATTAAAATAGCAAAAAACGAACTTCCTCTAGGCACTGCAGTCTACGAGAGGATTGACAAAAATCCCAACATGTAAACTATCTGCACCCACAATCATGTGAAAAAATTTCCAAATAAACAGTCCAAGTACCTATCACTGTTAGCACAACCGAACATTTGGTTTTATCTGTTTTCCTAGATTTGCAAGGCTGCACAGTATAGTATTTCAGACAAGTCAAGGGGAAACGTCAGAATTCTTTGGTATCAAAGTTGACTTATTTGCATGATGAATGACAAGGCTTTGTTGGGGACCAGGAAAAATAAACCAATGAATGGGGAAGAAAATCATACTGACAAATTAGATGTGCATAACTGCCAAAAACCTCACTTTCTCAGTTATCTCATTCAGCACAGAGTCTTTAGGTTTTATTCTGGTCTACCAGGCAGAAGCAAATTCATCCCAGAGCTTGCCCAAGGCCATTCAGAGCAGTGAGTCACAGAATCTAGGTGACCGTTCTTACTATTCACAAAGTGTGAGCAAAGTGCAGAAAACATAAATTCAGATTCCAGCAGCAACAAATGACTAAAGCACAAAACATTAGCCATGTTGGTGCTAAAGCACTTGGCTCCAGCTCCACAGGATGAAGCACCGTCCAAGGGTCTGCAGTGAGTGGGCAATGAAGCATCACCCGAGGAGGCCCATGAACGTAACTGGTGTGGAGAGGCCCCAAAGCTCCCTGGGTCAGGAAAGAAGAGCTGTGTCATGATTTGTACGGAAAGAGAAATGGCAATTATTTTTCTTATCCCTGGAGAGAAAAAAGGGAGGGGGACATCAATAACACCCTTAGTCTTGTGCAACCAGAAACTATCTGTTAAAAAAATGGGGGAAAAAATGGGGAAAGGGTATATATCTATTGATATTTACTGAAGACTCAACCTGTCCCAGGTACTAAGCAAAATGCCGCAGGGCCTTGCTGCTCAAAGTGCGGCCTGCGGAGCAGCGGCATCAGCCTCACCTGGAAACTGGTGAGAAACGCAGAATCTCAGGCCCCACCCCAGGCTTACAAAATCCGAACCTCCAGATCCCAATGAATCGCATGCAGATTGAAGTGTGATAAGAGAAGCGGCAGAATATCTCACTACGCTCTCACAAAAGACCTGTGAAGCAAGTACTGTTATCATCTCCGTCTCAGAGAGGAAAACTCAAGCTTCAGGTAAGCAGCCTGCCAAAGGCCACAGAACTCCGGGTCGCCGAGGTTCTCCTAGAGCCGGGCCTTGGACAGGTGCCCGCAGCCCGCGCCGGGAAGCTCGGCAGGGAGCGCCGCCGCGGCCTCCTCTCTGGCCGCCGTCACTCACCTGAGCCTGTGGAGCGCGGGCGCCGCGACACCACTCGCCACTCCAGCCAGTGGCCGCGCCTCGGCGACTTCTCCAGCTACACCCGGGACGCACAGCCCCACTTCCGGCCAAGTGCCCGCTACTTCCGTATGCTCTGCGAGTGACGGGTGCGGCCGAGGCTCAAAAGACTCTGTCAGCGTTTTCCAAAGACGTTTTCCACAGCAAGATGTTGCTGCAGAGACAGGACCTACAGAGGGAAAACACCGCTGTGGATGGACGGCTCTGAAAGTCACTGAATAGCCTAGATACAGGTTCGAATCTCAGACCGCTACTCAGGGTTTTATGGCCTTGGGGAAGTCACGTAAATTCTCTAAGCCAAGTTTCTTATCTGCACAATGAGGTAATCATGCATTTATAATAAGAGATATATCTAGAAAGCGTTCTCAGGAGGAGAGTTAGTGATGGATAGATGAGCCTGTTAGGAGAAATGAATGTGAGGAGCTGGGCTGAAAAGGCCAGAGCTTTGGCAGATGAGCCAGGGTGATCCTCCACCTCCCCAAGTAGGGGGGCTCCCACCTGAGTGGGTATGGGCAACCAGGCAGGGAAGAGACTCTCGAGACTTCCAGGAGGACTTGGCCCCAGACAGCCGTCCCTGGGGGCACTGGAGACGATCAGTGTGATCAGGGTGGTCACACCTTGTCCGTGCCTTGGCTGCTGGTCCACTCATCCTAAGGGCTGTGAAGGGGACCTGAGAAATGGTGCTCCCTCCAGGGCACCGTCTTGACAGGGAGACAAAACCAATGTAGGGAGGACACTGTACTGCAAGGAGAGACAAGCCTGGCATCCCAACTCCTGAGCTCTGTGGAGGGCACTGTTTGCCTGGGGGTGAGCATTTGGGGCCCTAGACCACTGACACCACTGCTCAGAGAGGGTTCTCTCACCGGGGCCGGACCAGAGCAAACACTGTGAGTTGCTGATTATGACTCTGTCCTTGCCAGCAGAACCCAGAGAGAGAGCCTAGGCGATGAAATGAACTGTAACTGCTCCTTGGCAGCCACGACAATCCCGTTCCTCTTTGCCAATACTCAATTTCCCAGGCTCCCCTGAAGTGAGAAGAGCATGTGACTCAGTTCCAGCCCACAAAATTTAAAGGGAACGGTGCTGTGAAGCTTCTTGGAAAGCTTTTACGTTCACGATAGAGCGCTGCTGCCTCAGTCACTTCACGCAGCTGTGGCTGCCGCCTTGTGGCATGGAGGGAACAACATGCACAAGATGGGAGAGGAGGAGGGTGAAAAGGCTAGGTCCTTGATGAACCAACACCTATGACACTTAGAGGATGCTTATGTCCAGACTTTTTGTCAGGTGAGGAAAAATGAAACACTCTTTGAGGTCCTGTGTATCAGGTTGTGTTACTTGTAGCAGAGTGCATTCTTTTTTTTTTTTTTTTTTTGTGGTACGCGGGCCTCTCACTGCTCTGGCCTCTCCCGTTGCGGAGCACAGGCTCCGGACGCGCAGGCTAAGCGGCATGTGGGATCCTCCCGGACTGGGGCACGAACCCATGTTCCCTGCAGCGGCAGGCGGACTCTCAACCACTGCGCCACCAGGGAAGCCCAGAGTGCATTCTTGATTGAGGGTCTTTGTGAGGATGACCAAAGGAATTATAAAGGACAGCTCGCTACTTGAAGCACGCTTGGGTCGCTTCTGCCTTTGGGGCCTCACCACTAATTACAAACCAGTTCTCAGCCTTCATGTGTTCTGCCCTCAGACTTTGGCTAATCACTGTAAGGTGGCTCAGGACGCTGCAGGCTGCATCTAGTTGTCCTGCATCACCTGCCTTCTGACCAGCAGTCTGTTATCCAGATTCTGAGCTGGAACTAGCTTGAAACCCTTTTGGCAACAGTCTGAGCTGAAGAGAAAGCCCCTTTGGGCAGAAACGTGGAAACACTCCTCCTCCTGGGCAACAGGGAGGAGATTGGGCTTTGGGCCAACCTCCTGGCACGGCCCAGTGAGCACCTCGTCTCATGCCTCCTCTGGGAAATGTTTACTCCAGCTTTGCCCTCCATACCCCCCTCACCTGCAAAGACACAAGCATGCCAAAAGAGTGCCGCTCAAGAGGCTTTCTCCATTTTATTTCTCTGGGAAAAGAAAATGAAGTCTTTCCATCACATGTGGTAGAGATATATATTTATATATATTTATATATAATTTCTTTTGTAGTTGGAAATCCCAAAGCTTAGTCTGTTCATATTATTTTCTATTTTTTTTTTTCCTACTAATGCCTCCTCTTCCCCCTGCCCCTCTGGCCCAGGCCCAGTTTCTGGGGCAGGTGCAGTGAAGGGTGAGTGGAATGGGCAGTGATTGCCAGGACGGCCCCCCACCCAGCTCAGAGATCTGGTGAGGGGCACTGGAAAGGGCTGTGCAGAAGGAGAGGCCACAGGGGCACTCCTGTTTTTGTGGGGGATGCACAGCTCGTTAAACAGTCACCAGTCATGGGAGGAGGCTGGTCAGGGGTCGGGGGATTGCTCACAGTAGTTGCCAGCTCCCTCCACCCTGCCCCACAAACCCAGTCTGTGGGTGGGAAGGAGAGAGTGAAAAGAGAAATACAAGGGCTGAGGGCCAAGCCTCCTCTGATTTTTATTGCTGGTGTGTTAAGAAATTTGCCTTTCCCTTCTTATTTTGGGGAGATGGACTCTGAGAGGGCCCCCAGAGGAGCAAGTGACATTGGCTGCCCCAGTCCCCACTGATGGCCATGCCAGGCCTACCCTGGGCAAACACTGGGCTACTTCAGGCCTCTGGGACCCAGGGGTCAGTGATCCCCTCAGTTCAGTCTTGCTCTTCAAGAGCAATCATAGCCACCCCCACCCCCCAAAACAAGGGCCTCAGGCTCAAGCTTGGGCCCAGTGGAACTTGGAAGTGGGCAGTGCACCAAAGATCAAGCAGTTTTCTACTGGAAGAAAAGGTGAGGTTTGGGGGAAGAGATGGCCTAGGACAATGATGTTCTGAGCATGAAAGCAGTAGGCTGAGCACGAAAGCAGAGGTGGCTGAGGGAATCAAGTCGGGGAAAACACAAGAAGACATCACAGACACTCATGTGGCCTCAGAAACTAGGTGAGGGGAGTGCCTGAGAGGCAGGTGGCACTTAATAGCTGTAGTTAGAGCTGGACAGTGGCCCTGGGTGTGGGGTCAGCCAAGCAGATGGGGCTGTTGTGCTGTGGGATCCGGGTCAGAAGGGTGAGGGTAAAGCTAAGAAGCCTCCAGGTGACCCTTCTCAAGCATAGGATGGCAGATCTTCCCTGGGCACAGAGCCTCCAGCCCCAGCCCTTCTCTCCTCCAACACACACATATGGACACACACTCAGGACCAGGCCAGGCTCTGAGGCCTGAGTCCAAGAGACCTTGGCAGGGAGGGGCTGGGCAGGTAGCCCTCTCAACCGCAGGTAGGCCACCTGCCCCCACTTGTCCTGCCAGTCTGCCCAGGGAGGGAGAAAAGTACTGGAAGGAGAGAGGCCAGGAGTCCAAGGTGTCAGCTTTGGCAGAACTCACGCAAGCCCCCTCAGGTTACATGGCCTAGGAGATGGGTACAGAGAGCATCTCTGGACACAGGGTGGCCGACAGTAGCAGCGCAGACCCACCAAGGAGCTGGGCACCTCATGGCACTGCAAGGCCTGCCACCTCTCCAACAAGGGAGTGCCAAGAAAAGGAGCAGGAGTTCCCCTGCTGCCTGGGCTCCTCATCCCCACTCACCCTGCCCTTCCCCTATTTCCTCCTTGGGAGGAGGGTCGAGTGGGCTGCCCAGAGGGGCAGTGGTAGTGCTGGGAGGCACCCAGTGAGGGGAGGGGAGGGGAGGGGCCTGGTCACAGCTGCTTTGAGAACCTCTTTGGTCTGGGGATAGAGGGGACATGGGGAAAACAGATGGCAGGGAGGGGATACTGGGGACTCTGGCCTTTGACTGGGTATTTGTCAAAAGGCCACATGCCCAGGTAGGGGATCAGATTTCTGTGGACTCGATGCGCTCGAGGCGGGAGGGGGTCCAGGCTTTCTTCTCCTCCCCATGTTGGGGTGTAGGCGTGCTGGCACCTCCCGCAGCCCCCCGCTCTCGCAGCCGCCGCTCCAGCTGCTGGTTGCGCTGGTACATCTCCACATAACTCAGCTGCAGCTGCTTCTGGTACTCGATGACCTTCTCCTTCTCCTCCAACCACACTCGGCGCTCCTCTGCGAAGCTGGCGCCCTGGCGCTCCCGGGCTCGCCGCTCAGCTGCCAGCTCAGCCTGCAGGCGCCCCACCTCCCGCCGCAGGGCCCGAGTCCCACTCTCCCCCCCAGCATCCACCTCCCCATCCAAGGAAACCAGGGAGGCGGCAGCAGCCACCCCAGCCTGACGGCGCATCTTGGCCTCGTCGCTCTCGCAGGTGGCCAGCACGTCCTGCGGCTCGGCCGGGTCCACTGGGGTCAGCGCTGGCTTGAGGCAGGCAGAGGGCAGCTCGCCCTCACCCAGCTCCAGGCTGGCCTGTTTGCTGCTGAAGGAGTCCCGCAGGCTGAGCAGCTGCTCCTCCTTCTCCCGCAGCGAGGCCCGGCCCTCCCGCAGCTGCGAGCGCAGCCCAACGATCTCACTCAGCTTCTGGGACACGTCCGCCTGCGAGTCCTTCAGCTGCTGCTTCAGTAGGGAAATCTCCCCAGCCTTCTGGCATACCTGGGCAGGGACAGGTGAGAAAAGTCAGGGTGAAGGCAGAGCTCTGCTCACCCCCACCCCAGCCCCCATACCCAGCCCCAGGGCATCAAGCTGCCCCAGGGCTCAGGGTCAGCTCCTCATCATGGCAGAAATGACATGCAGGCTTCCCTCCTCAGACTTGGGACAGACATGGCTAATCTCACACAGCCTGGAACAGCTCTGGTCCTCACAGACACTCCTAATTGATCCCTGCACAACCTTCACTCCCCTTGTGATAGCTGTGGGCTGCTACTCTGGGTTTCTCCCGAGAGACAGAAGGAAGGGGACACAGGGTGATGCCCAACCCCCCAGTCTGCACCTCCCACTTAGTTTCCTCCATCCGGGGCAGGAAGTCGGCCTGTTCCTTCTGGCAGGCGGCAACCTTGTCCTCAAGCTCTTCCCGTTGCCTCATCAGTCGGGCTGCCTCCTCCTGCAGCTGCTTCTTGTCCTGCTGCAGCCGCAGCACCTGCAGCTGTAGGCCTTGCTGGGCGCGCTGGGCGCGCCGGGCCACCTGCTGCAGCTTCCCACTGCAGCCCTGCCGCAGCTCGGCCAGCTCACGGTCCCAGGCCTTCTGACGCTCCTCCAGCACCTGGGCCACTGCCGCCTCGCTCTGCTCCAGGCTACGCCGCAGAGCTGCCACCTCCTGCTCCTTCTCCCACAGCCGTTCCTCTAGCTCCTGGATCAGAGCACTGGGCGAGGGTGGTGAGCAGGCCGCAAATGGCAGGCCTCCACCTCCACCGTCCCCTGATCCCAGGTGGCCTGGCCGCCCCATGGATGAGGAGGACCCACTCTTGCTGGAGGCCCGCACGCTGTCAGAGGTCGCCAGGTCCTGGTAGCCTGACCCACCACCGCTGCTGCTGCCACCACTGCCACTACCATAGCTGGCAGTGCCAATGCGGTTGATGTGGCTGGTGGAGGCACTGAGGGGCGCCAGGTGCTGGCTATAGCTGGAGCTGTAGGTGGGCAGGCTTGTGAGTGAGTTCCGGCCTGAGTCTGAGAGGCCGCCCCCTCCCCCACCCGCTGGGGTCATGGTCCGAGACTTGTCCAGTCCACCCTTGAGGCCACCAGGGCCCTGTCGTCCCTCAGGCGTCCCGTTGGTCTGGGGGGGGCACAAGTTCTGCATGGAGTGGAAGTTTTTGGGTACAACAGGCTTGAAGGCCGAAGGCCGAACTAGCGGCTCTGAGCACTGCATAAAAGCAAGGAAGGGGGAGTGGACATCAGGATGGGACCTTAGCCTTGCCCCCAGTCTCTTCCCTCTGATCTAGACTTGTTCAGCCCCACCTTCCACCCCCGTTGGATCTCCATCCTGGGAGTCCCTCCAGGCTGGAGTCCCACCTTATATCCACCACCTGCCCCCCTCACAGCCAGGTCTCTGCCCTAGACCCACCAGCTGGAGTTGGCCCCCAAGGCTCCCCAGCCCAGCTTCTATCTCAGCCCCTACAACCCAAAAACGTCCAAGAAGGCCCACTTCACCCTCCTCTCTGGGCTGCCTCCGGCCCCAGGAAAAGGCCCTGGGGACTGACCTGGTCTAGCTTGCCAGAGGTGGCCAGGAGCTTGGGCGGGTGGCTGGGCTCACGATACTGTGGTGGGGCCTTGTCACTGCCGCCGCTGCTGCTGCTGCCACCACTGCTGCCCACCACATTGCCGCAGACATCTGTGTGGTCATTGCCCCGTAGCTCGCCATTGAGGTAGAGTGAATTGGCGAGAGCCTTGTCCTCCGAAGGGTAGCGGCCTGGCCTCTCCCTGCTGGCCCCACTGCCACGGGGGCCGGGGAAACTGCCTTGGCTGCCCCCACCCCCCGTGCGGGTGCCCACACTCTTCATGGCGAACTCCTGAGTGTGGGCCACCCCACTGCCCACACTGCCCATGGCCAGACGAGGGTCTGGGGGTCCGAGCTCAGAGGGCCGAGGGGCAAAGGCCAGGAGGGGATCCCGCCCTGGATCAGCGCGCACAGGCAGTGTCTCCAGCTTCGCCATGACTAAGCCAGGGGGGCACTGTGGGCACAGGTGGGAAAGCAGATAGGTCAGCTCCACCTCCACTCCCACCACCCCATGCAAGCCCGACCCGGCACGCACCACCTGCACCCTGCCCCTCAGTGTCCCCTTCCTTATAGTGGGTACAAGAGTTCCCAAACACCCAAGGTAAAGGAATGGGGCTGGGTAAATAATGATAGCTTCGTCATAGGGGCTGCCCGTTGCACACCTGACAAAGCCCAACCCCCAGGGACCATGCACCTACCCTCCTAGCTTTGCTCTGCTCAGTATCCCATTCTTAGCTCCAACCTCAAACCCACCTCCTTCATGAGCCTCCCAGACTCAGTGACCCCCTCAACTCTTCACTGCAACCCCCAGAACTCAGGTGTACTTTACTCTGGGTCTGGACCCCTATATCCCAATCTCATGGGCTGGGGAGATGGGGTTGGAAGGGGACAGCGGTACCTGAATTCAGTAGGGAACCTCAGAACTTAAGGGAGGGAGAGAAACCCACCCTTATCCAAAAACTGTGGATGGGAGTCCTTCCCGGCCCCCTAACCTAGGGTGTTGCAGTCAAGGGCAGAAGTGGAGGCTCACTACCAGCGCAGGATCCCCTCCTTGCCTCTCCAAGGGGGTGGGGGGCCGACGGGTCCTCAAGCCTTGGACCCTCCGAGGCCCGGTCTGCAGGGGCCATGTGCCTCACTCTCGCAGCTCGGCCAGGACCAGCTGCGCGACTTTGGACGGGCCGACTGAGCCATCCCGGACTGCAGTTTTCTCCTCTGCGAAATGGGAGGAATGGAGGACCTACCTCGTAGAGCTGCCGCATGCCAGGAACCCCAGGGAGGCGGGCGCGGGGAGGGGACAAGGGTATTGGGGGTCGGGTGGGCGGGAGCTGCTGCGGCGGCGCGCATCTGGGTCACCACGGGCATGCCCCGCCCCTCGCGGACGGCCGGGGACCCCAGCTGCAGCGCCTAGCAGGGGGCCCTCCCGGAGGTCCTCCCAACTCCGCCGCATGGGGGCCTGGCACGAGAGGGCCCCCTACCCATGGTCAGTACCTCAGCAGAGGCCCCCGGGCTGGCTGAGGCCGGGGCAGAGGACGCAGCGCCGCCAGCGCGGGCGCCTGCCATGCCTCCCTCCTGGCCTTCTGTTCCTACAGGTGGGCGGGGGCAGGGGCGGGGCCTCCGTGCCCAGCGGCGCCCAGGAGGATTCCGCGCCTGCAGAACCCCTCCAAGAATTCACTGCCTTCGGGAAGGCTTCCTGGATTACTCCCCTCCCCCGCTCCTTGTGGACCTTGACCCTGCTCAGTTCACCGTGAATTTCTCTGAGCCCTTCAGTGGACGTGCGTCCCTCCTCCCCCAGGGCCGGCCCACAGGAGCAGGGGGAGCAGGGCCTCGGGTTACCTGCGCTCAGAAAGGCCCCGCTTCCTGGTTCCTTTGTCTCAAGTCCGCACCTGGGAAGACCTGCCCCAGAGATCCTCATATCCAGCCAGGCAGTGGGAGCAGGCAGTGCCTGCTGTGAGTGTAGACGCTCAAATACGTGTGCCAGAAATGGCAGCGGGCGCCCTTCAAGCCTTTAACCCCTGTTCCCACCAGAAACCAGGCAGGGAGCCTTCCTTCTCTGCCAAGGTGAAGGGGTACAGGTAGCAGCCCTCGCCCCTTGAGTGCTCTTCAAACTGTCTTCTACCCATATGCCCATTTTTAATGCTGTGTTTGTGCTATCAGGCCCCAGACCAGGGGAGCCTTAACAAAACTCTTGCCCTTCAGTCTTCTGGCATCACACCTGGAATTACAGCCCTAGGTGGTTGGAAGACTTACCACAAACCAGTCCACACTGACCTGGTAAAATTCCATTCTATCAGCATCTCCCCCCGACCCCCCAGGTGTGGAGAACAGGACTTTACTACATTCCTCCCTTAAGCTAATCTGTTCCACATGTCCCACAAGGCTGAGACTTAGCGTGAGGCAAGAGAGGCACCTAGGGCGCAATTTAAGTGCAGGATCAGCAAGTGCAGGACCCTGAGAGTGAGTGCCTCCTTTCATCTGGTGCCCTAGGTGCCTCCCTTTATTTATTTTTTTAATATATTTTTGGCTGCATTTGGTCTTCGTTGCTGCGCGCAGGCTTTCTCTAGTTGCAGTGAATGGGGGCTACTCTTCGTTGCGATGCGTGGGCTTCTCATTGCGGTGGCTTCTACTGTTGCAGAGCACGGGCTCTAGGCACGTGGGCCCAGTAGTTGTGGCTCGCGGGCTCTAGAGCGCAGGCTCAGTAGCTGTGGTGCACGGGCTTAGTTGCTCCACGGCATGCGAGATCTTCCCGGACTAGGGCTCAAACCCGTGTCCCCTGCATTGGCAGGTGGATTCTTAACCACTGCGCCACCAGGGAAGCCCTACGTGCCTCTTGACTCACCTTGGCCATGCTGTCTCCACTCCCAGTATACTCCAGCCCAGATATCCCCCTCCCATCCTAAGCATGACCCCCTTCTCTTGCCATCTCTGGATGCAGTGTAGGGAGCAGATGGGGACTAAGAGGATGGAGGGTGTGAGGCCTGAGGCTTAGAACCAGTGGGAAGATCTGGGCAGGGAGGAAGAACGGACAGAATTTCATACAGATGGTGTTCAGGGGGTGGGGGCAAGAGAGGAATCTGGACTGGGGCACCAGGATGGGTGTGACACCCTTAACTTGACAGGAGGAGAATGTTTGGGGAAAATGGGTGATTTGAGGAAGACCAGAGAAAGATATCTGTCACTTACCGGATGGAAAGAGAGACTGGAATCATGAGCATTCAAGGGTGGTGTGGGTGGCGCCCAGCATGGAGCTCGAGTGGCAGAGCCCCAGAAGACTGGGAGGTGGTGTGGGAGTGGGAAGAAGGCCAGGAGAAGGCAGGCCCTGAAGACCAAGATGGAGTGGGCTGCAAGAATGTGGGGGCAGCTCCTGGTGTTAAAAAAGGGGCCAGGGCTTCCCTGGTGGCGCAGTGGTTAAGAATCCGCCTGCCAATGCAGGGGACACGGGTTCGATCCCTAGTCCGGGAGGATCCCACATGCCGCGGAGCAACTAAGCTGGTGCAACACAACTACTGAGCCTGCGCTCTAGAACCCGTGAGCCACAACTACTGAAGCCCACACGCCCAGAGCCCGTCTCTGCAACAAGAGAAGCCACCGCAATGAGAAGCCCACGCACTGCAACGAAGAGTAGCCCCCGCTCACTGCAACTAGAGAAAGCCCGTGCCCAGCAACGAAGACCCCACGCAGCCAAAAATAAATAAATTTATATTAAAAAAATTTTTTTTAAGGAACCAGGTAAAATTGGGATTGGCGAGGGTGTCCTCAATTTGGCAGGTGGAAACATCACGTGTCTATGAGAGAATGATTTCAGAAAAGTGGTGCAAGGCAGAGCCAGACTACAGGAATAGGAGGGGGGGTCTGGAGGGAAAGGTGGAAGTGTTCCCCTCTCTTTTAAGAGGAGGCCAGAGAAGGCAGTAATTTAAGGTGGTTTGGGATCCAAGGGCTCTCTTCTAATTTTAGAATTTAACATGGTAGAAACCTGAGTGTGGCGATATCCTGAAGGAAGGCATCAATAGTGAGATTAGAGATCTAGGCAAGGGGGTGCCACCAGAAGCCTGGGTGTGGACAGGAGCAAACCTCAGAAGTCATCATGTTGATCATGAGAGTGACAGGAAGGTTCTTTGCAAACTGTAAGGTGCAGTACAAACATGCAATACTACCTTCTCTGAGATTCAGGAAAGGAGAATCTGACCATAGGTTGGGGCTGATAATATTCCACTCTGACCCACTGTTTCCCTGGATTGTGTGTGGTCCCCAGGAAGGCCTGGATGCCTAGAGTCCTGGATGGATGGAAATGAGGTCCCAGAACTGTTTCCTGAGCCTCCTATCCCTGTGGTTTACCTGGGGAATCTTTGACTACCAACCCACTGCAGCTCTCCCTGGAGTCTTGCTCCCCAAAGAGCTTCTTGCCATAATTCTAACCTGTTGTGGTCAACCCCATACAAGCTTTCCCTGCCCCTTCTCTCTCCCAAGCTTGGGCTGCTGCAGCTTCTTTCCACAAAACCCCAGCAGGGACTGGTAGGATAAGGAGGGGCGTATGTTTCCCTGATAGGTGGAAACTGAGCCCAGGGGAAGGGTTTGAGCTTCATTTGTGGGTCAGGGTCCTGAACTAGCCCAGGTAGCTGAGTGTGGTCAGCAAAGACAGCCTCATGGCCTCAGCTCAACAACCTGGGATGACAGCCTGTTGCCCGATTCTGCCTCTATCTCTGTCCTATCAGCTCTCAGCGCCTAGGACATTACACACAGTATTAGTGGTCACGAACGGGCCAAAGAGACAATACCTGGGGGTTACATGGCCAGGTCCTTCCATCCTACAGTGACCACCCACCCCACCGTAGCTGTGTCCCTCCCAAAACTAGGAACACCCCACCCTTCTCTTGGGTCTCAGAGGCCCCAAGCTCAGCCCATTCACCCCCTAAAGATCTCAGCAGCCCCTCCTGCCAGCATCCTTGCGGGGGGCTCCTCACTGGGCTTTCTTCCTCAGCACTCCCTCCCCTGTGCAGCTGCCAAGGGACCCTTTCTAAAGGGCAAAGCCGATCTTGTCTGTGCTCTGCCCAAATTCTCCTGCACCAAGTGCAACAGACAGAGTTATGGAGGTATCAGCTCCAAGTGTAAATCCCAGCTCAACTGATTAGGGGTGGAACTGCATGCAGGTTATTCCACCTTGGGTTCTCACACCTACCTTACAGGAATCTTAAGAAGTGAATGTATTATGGGTAAATGCCTGGCATTCATCTCAGCCCTCAGAACCAGAGCAGAGCTTGAAGCAGGGCCCCCAAGGTCTCTCCTGTTGCTCATCCTATTTCCCTTGACCTGAGCCCCTCTCCACTCTACACACAAAATCTCTTCTCAGCTCTCTGTGCCCATCCTGCATCCTTCAAGGACCAATCCAAATGCTGCCTCCCAGGACAGCATCCCTGATCTACCCTGGGAGAGGGGGGGAGGGTGGTCTTGGAGCACTTGGCTCAGGCCACTCCAGGGATATTTCATTCTGAGACTGGCCTGTGAGTACCCCCAGGGGGAACGGACGGCAGAGTCTTGCATCTCTGGCCCCTGGCACTGAGGAGATACAGAGAGAATGTGTGTGGGAATGCTAGTTATGAGCAATGCAAAGAGGCAGTGAATCGGACAGGAAAATCAGGAAGGGCTTCCGAGAAGAAGGACTGAGGGAGAAAAGGTATCAGGGGCACTGTAGGGCTTTTGGGGGTGCAGAGGTCTCCAGAACTTCTTGGTTGGGATGTGTGAGGAAGATCCATCTTCCCTTGGCGACAAAGGGGGAAGGGCCCCATCCCCTGATCCTGGCTCTGATAAATCCCATGTTTCAGGACTGAGGGGGCTGACAGCGCCCCCCCACACACACTCCGAGCACACACACGCGCACATACGAGCCTCCCGCACGGGGGGGGGGGGCGGGGGGCGGGTGTTCGGGCGCTGCCCACGACAGAGACCCCGGCCACAGGCCATCCCGAGGAGGTGCCCGGGGGTGGGGTGGTCTCTGCGGTGGGGGAAATCCTTCCCCTCTCGGTGCTCCCCACCAAGGCGTGTGGCCCGGGGGGCGGGGCGCAGAGGGAAGAGGTGACATAATCCGGGCCGCACCCCCTCCGGCCGCCACCTTCCCCCAGGCCCTGCGAAGCATCCATGACATCATCGGCCTCATCTTCACTCCCCTCACCCCCAAGGATCCCAGCAGTGGGACGCGCCCCCTCCCCGGCTCCAGGTCCTACCGAACGAGCCTCGCGGTGCAGCGGGCAAGGCGACAGACAGGTCGGAGCCGGGAGGGGCGCCGCAGTGGGCCTGCCTCACTTACTCGCTATCTCAGGGTCCGGTGCGGGGTCTTCGGCGCGGGCGCTGCCGGCCCGGCTAGCTGGCGCAGCCAGAAGCCCGCCCGGCTGGGCGCGAGGCGCGGGCCCGGCTGCGCTCCGCGCCCCTCCCGCTCCCCGCCTGGGCCCCGCCCACTCGCGGCTGCGGCAAACGCGGGCACGCCCTCCAGCCACGCCCCCCGGTCCCGCCAATCCCCGGGCTGGGGCGGGGCCCAATGCTTTAACCCTTTCGTCGCTGCGTCCAGGCCCGCGCGTGGGACCCCTCTCTTTCACCCACCCCAGGGCGCCGCGAGTCTGCCCCGAGCCCCCTGCTCATTCCCTGTTAACCCTCAAGACCCTTGGGCTCAGCCCCCAGTCTCTCCTCTTCAACAAATCCAGTAGGACCGCGCCCTCCTTGAACCCCACATCTTCGGCGACAGGGAGGAGCCCCTCTGGCTTGGGGAAGGGGCTCTAAAAGCTAAGCCCTGAGCCCTATTCCTCTCGCTCTCCCGTTCTTCGGGACGCGACTCCCAGCGAACGCCGTGGAGACCTTGCAAGTCTGCAAGGTGGGGGCGGGGCGAGCCGTCCGGAGTGTATCCGACAACGCTCTTGGAAGACCCTTCGCGGGTATAGGGGAGGCTTCGCGGGTCGTGACTGTGTCCGTCAGCAATCGGAACCGGTTTGAAACTTGATTGTCGCGGAGGATCACCGTCGTGGGGGAAAAGGCGGGTGACAAGGAAAAAGACATAACATTACAATCGAGCAGGGTTTGACTGCTTCACCCTGTGGGCCGAACCTGGCAGGATGCCCAGCCCCTCGGAGTGAGAGGGAGTAAGGTGGTTCGTCTCAGATCTGGCGCACCAGCTTCGCACGCGCTTGCCAGGTCTGTGAGAAGAGTGCTCATTCCGCCCCTGGTGGCCCGGGAGGAATGCCGGGAGGACTGCCGGGAGGAAGAAGTCTGTCTGGAAGTGAGGCCTTAGCCTTGAATAGGGTAGACAAGCAAGCCAGGCCTAGGGTTCAGAATTAGCAAGAGCCTGGAGGCACAAAGTGTCTGTCCTAAAAACTGCAGCGTCTCCACTCCGGCTGGCATTTAACCCATTGTAGCTCTACTGTTAACAGATGACTTGTTTCGTCATCTGTCATCCTATCTTATGGTTTTTATTTCTGGCTATTTCCTGTTTTCTGAATTTTTCCATATTTACTTTTATCTGCTATAGTGATTTGCAATGCAGAAAGCCTGTTTTTAATTCTCCTGGTTGTTGCCTTTATCAAATAAAGATACTGTTTATATTTCACAAAGCATTAAAGTCAATGACAAATCATTCATTTTTATGTTCCTCCTTGTGTAATGAGAAATTTCCATCTCTTGGCCTGCTGCCCTCAAACTTACTTTTATCTTCCACTTAATCCAGGATGATAGACCCAGCTTTTGTTTACACTTTTTTTTTTAAGTCACAAAATCCTCTTTTTCAATCATTGTTTTTGGCTTTTGCCAACTCTTCATTTAATTAGTAACAATGTCACTGCCAGTTTTTTATGCACTAATTTTTCTGTTCCTCATTCAGACTTACCTCCCACTTGACTGGTGATTTCAAGGAGAACTCTGGGATGTTACCTTTTTCTAAGTCTTTGCCCTAGGTGAGAATGCCTTTCTACTGTCTTTACACACATGGTGGCTTGACTATTTATAGAATTCTTGAATCTCAAACTATCCCCATCAAGACTCTCGTCCTTATCCCATTCTTTTGGCTCTTAAAATGGTAGCAAGTACACCTGAAACTAATATAATGTTATATTGTCAATTATAGCTCAAAAAAAGGTAACAAAGCTGGGCTGTTCTCTTTTATTATTATTATTTTTAATATTTATGTATTTATTTGGCTGTGGCGGGTCTTAGTTGCAGCAAGCAGGATCTTCGGGGCATGCCAGATCTTTTTTTACTTGTGGCATGCAGGATCTAGACCAGGGATGTAGCCCTCGGTCCCCTGCACTGGGAGCGTGGAGCCCTAACCGCTGGACCACCAGGGAAGTCCCTGGGCTGGTCTCTTTTAGGCAAGCAATTCACCTGGTGCTTGTTGGGATTTTTCTTTACCTTCAAAAGTCAAACATTTTGCCAGTATAATTCTCAGTATAGGCATTTTTCTGTTACTTTTACAGAAATAAAAAAGGTCTTCTTTTCAACTGAGAAAAGTTTTCCTCTATGTTCTTTCTTGTCCATTCTATGAACAGATTGTTTTGGATTTTTTTCTCGCCTAAAATTATCACGTTGGATTGCCATTGTCAATGAAATCTCTTTGTCCCTTTTCTCTGAATCCTGGAGACACTATCTCAAGTTTTTTGTTTTTGTTTTTTCAACATCACTGATTTAATTTTCTTCAGAGTCAAAGGTACTCTGTTTTCTCTAATAAAATATTTCATTCTGTTTGTTTTATTTTCCTTTCATTTTAGCCATTTTCTACCCACCTCTGTCTTGATCTCAACTTAATCTCTTTTTATAGTTCTCTGTTCTTATGTCATGGAGAATGTGGTTTTGCATCTTAAGAACACCAGGAAAATAAGAGAATAACCGTATCTGGCTCTGTTCTAATGCATATGAAAACCTTGATAATGTAGACAATTTTCTGGGAAATAAAATTATAAAAATAAGAAAGATGTTGAAAATATTATCCAAGAAAGATGTCCAAAACAGGCTCTAGGCCCAGATGGTTTAATGGAATAATTCTCTCAAACTTTCAGTGAACAGATAATCCTCACCCTATAAGTCTGTATCAGAGCACAGAAAACCAAAAATGGTAAATATTTCATTTTATGAAGCCACAATTCGCAATAAAGGAAGATCAGAAAGGAGAACTACAAACCAGTCATACTTATCAGCTCAGAGGGGAAACGAAATCCTAAACACAAATCAAGGAAATAAAATTAAATATTATTGTATATGAACTTAATAATCCATGAGTGTGTTAAATGAGAAAAACAATCATCATAATAGATGCCAAAAAGTCATTCAAAAATCAATACCCCAAAGAACCCTCATAATTAACCAGGAATGGTTGAAATTAAAATTCAATATTTTGTGCTATCTTGACAAAATCTAGAGGGCCTCAAATGGCCTAACTGAAAGTTGCCCTAGTCAAACAATCCTCCTTATCAAATGGACGAGGTGCAGTTTCTGCTTATCTCTGAGTATTGTAGTGGGTTTCAGTTCTCTGCCGGCCCTCCGATTTATTCAAAGAAGCCAGTCAGATCCCCTGCAGGAACCAGGGGGCACTCACCCTCTTGCTGCTACAAAGTCTGCCTCCCACAGTCCCTGGTTGTTCACTATATTCCTGAGTGCAACACCTCTGTGGCCCTGGGTGGCTTGTGGTGTTCTCCTCCCCTGGGCTGTGAGTATATGTGCTGTCAATCTCACCTGCTCAGTGTCAGGTATTGTGTTTGGCCATCCCCATAACCCTAACGAGGGAATCTCTGCCTCACCAATGGGGTGAAGAGCAAGTAATTAAAACAAGAGTATATCAGACTAACAGGGAATTCCCTGGCAGTCCAGTGGTTAGGACTCCTCACTTTCACCGCCAAGGGCCCGGGAACTAAGATCCCGCAAGCCGCGAAGCACAGCCAAAACAAAGAGTATATCAGGCTAACAAAAATTAAAAATCCATGTTGGTGAGGATGTAGGGAAATAGGAAATCACGAAGTGTTTTTTTTTTTTTTTGGCTGTGTTGGGTCTTCATTGCTGTGCGCCAGCATTCTCTAGTTGCCGTGAGCAGGGGCTACTCTTTGTTGCGGTGCGTGGGCTTCTCATTGTGGTGCTTCTGCATGGGCTCTAAAGCATGAGCTCAGTAGTTGTGGCGCACAGGCTTAGTTGCTCCGCGGATTGTGGGATCTTCCAGGACCAGGGCTAGAACCCGTGTCCCCTGCACTGGCAGGCAGATTCGTAACCACTGAGCCACCAGGGAAGCCCCACAAAGTATTTTTGAGAGTATAAATTGGTACAACCTTTTGGGAGGACAATTGGGTAATTTATTAAAATGAGAAATGCGTATATCCTCGGACCCAACAATTCCATTTTTGGAAGAAATACCATCACAAATAATATGACAGATGTACAAAGACAGTCATTGACATGATGGTGTAATAGTCAAAAAAAAAAGTTTTTTTCAACCTAAATACATCAATCTACTAAGAGAAGATTGATCAAGTGAATACCAATGCAACCAATGCAATGCAAGTCCAAAAAAGCAAGTGGCAGAATCACATGTATACACACTATACTCTAATTTTTCTATTATTTTTTAAAGAATATATATGTACACGCATAGAAAAGTCTGGAAAGATACATACCAAACTACTAACAGTGGCTACCTTGAGATGGTGGGATTTCAGGGAGTATGACAGAAGAGAGGACTCTAGGCACTTTGGTAATGTTTGCACTTTTTAAAACAAGCATGTATTACTTTTGTAAAAAAAAATTTTTTTAAGGTAAAGAAGTTTGCTTGCAAGAATAAACAGGTGAGGGACTTCCCTGGTGGCGCAGTGGATGGGAATCCGCCTGCCAATGCAGGGGACACGGGTTCGGGCCCTGGTCCGGGAGGATCCTACATGCCGCGGAGTGGCTGGGCCCGTGCGCCACAACTACTGAGCCTGTGCTCTAGAGCCTGCAAGCCACAACTACTGAGCCCACGTGCCAAGACTACTGAAGCCTGCGTGCCTGGAGTCTGTGCTCCGCGGCGAGAGAGGCCACCGCAACGAGAAGCCTGTGCACCGAAATGAAGAGTGGCCCCTACTCGCCGCAGCTAGAGAGGGCCTGCGAGCAGCAACGAGTACCCAACACAAAAAATAAATGAATAAATTTTAAAAAATTTTAAAAAAAGAATAAACAGGTGAGTAAGCTCTGAAAATTTAGACAGGCTATTAGATATTAAATATTTGCTCAAAAATCCCTGCCCCAATGGAGTTTGCATTCTAGTGGGAGGAGACAATAAGTAAAATATATAGTGAATTAGAAAGTGGTAAGTACTAAGGAGAAGTTGAGACTGCAGGGGATCCCAACTATGAATAAGATAGAAGGTCTTGCTGAAGAAGTGCACTCAAGTTACAGATCTGGAGGGGAGGGAAGCAAGCCTGAAGTATAAAAGAGGTTCCTAGGATGCAATCATTTTATCTATAACAAAATGAGCTTTTCTTTTTCAATGTTTTGTTTTATTGCACTAAAGCTTCCAGACAGAAAAATGGTTAAACATTAAAACATTATAGTTTTTAATAAGATCAATAACTACAAAAAGAATTAGCATTGTTAAAAATCTACCTTTTGGGGCTTCCCTAGTGGTGCAGTGGTTGGGAGTCCACCTGCCGATGTAGGGGACGCGGGTTCATGCTCTGGTCCGGGAGTATCCCACATGCCGCAGAGCGGCTGGGCCCGTGAGCCACGGCCGCTGGGCCTGCGCGTCCGGAGCCTGTGCCCCACAGCGGGAAAGGCCACAGCAGTGAGAGGCCCGCGTACCGCAAAAAAAAAAAAAAAATCAAAAATCTCCCTTTTTTTTTTTTTTTTTTGGCCACGCCACATGGCATGCGGGATCTGGTTCCCCAACCAGGGATCGAACCTGTGCCCCCTGCAGTGGAAGTGTGGAGTCTTAACCACTGGACCACCAGGGAAGTACCAAAGGTCTACGCTTTTAAACGGCACTGGCCCTAGATTGTTTTATGGCTGAGTTCTACCTATCTATAAACAGGTCATTCTAAATCACAGGAAAAGAGGAAAAGCTCTATGGACCTAGAGATTATCATACTAAGCGTGGTAGGTCAGAAGGAGAAAGACAAATACCATATGATATTTTTATATGGAATCTAAAATACGACACACATGGACATATCTACGAAACAAAAACAGACTCACAGACATAGAGAACAGACTTGTGGTTGCCAAGGGGAAGGGGGGTTGGGGAGGAGAAGGATTGGAAATTTGGGATTAGCAGATGCAAAGTATTATATATAGGAATAATAAACAAGGTCCTACTGTACAGCACAGGGAACTATATTCAATATCCTGTGATAAACCATCATGGAAAAGTATATGAAAAAGAAAATGTGTATGTATAACTGAGTCACTTTGCTGTACAGCAGAAATTAACACAACACTGTAAATGAACTTTTTTATCCTTCAATAAAATTAAAAAAAGGAAAGCTCTCTAATTTATTAAGGTAGAATAATCTTAATGCCAAAATCTGACAAATGAGACAAAAGAAGAAAATTGTGTGATTGATTAATCACCTGTCTTCCCACTAGCTTGTAGCACCTATGTAGACAGGATCCTTTTTTAAAATTCCATATTTCCATCTTAATACTCTGGTAAGCAGAATAATGGCCTTCCAAAGATGCCCAAGTCCTAATTCCCAGGACCCGTGACTATGTTAGGTTACATGGCAAAGGAGAATTAAGATTGTAGATAGAACTAAGTTTTCTAATAACTCTCCACTTGGAGATTATCCAAGGGGGCTCCATGTAATCACAAGGGTACTTAAAAATGGAAGAGGGGGACTTTCCTGGTGGTCCAGTGGCTAAGACTCAACACTCTCAATGCAGGGAGCCCGGGTTTGAACCCTGGTCAGGGAACTAGATCCCACATGCCCCAACTAAGGATCCTGCACACGGCAATGAAGATCCTGCATGCCACAACTAAGACACAGCACATCCAAATAAATAAATATATATTTTTTTAAATGGAAGAGGAAGTTGGTGGTGGATTGGGGGGGCGGGGAGGGAGATGTGACTATGGAAGTATGGTTAGAGAGATACAACGTAGCTTGCTTTGCAGATGGAGGATGGGGGCCATGGGAATATGGGTGGTCTCTTGAAAATGGAAAAGAGCCTCCAGAAAGAAACATAGCCCACCTTGATTTTAGCCCAGTAAGACCTGTGTTGGACTTCTACATAACTACAAGATAATAAATTTGTGTTGTTTTACAACACTAAGTTTGTGGTAATTTGTTACAGCATCACTAGAAAACTAATGCAAGCACTTAACAGACACTCAACATTCATTTGCTGAATGATGAATGAAACCACAAAAACCCTGGGTCTATAGATAAATGGGTAAAAGATAGAAATATATCATTCACAGAATACAAATGTCTAATAAGCAGTTGTAAACATCTTCAGCTGATATTGAAGAGATGCAAATGAAAACCTATCAAATTAGCAGGCTGTTGTAATCCTTTGGGCGTCCTACCCACCAAGTTATCCAGAAGGGAATTAGGGGCTTCTTCACTGGGATGACTGGGCAGTATCTCCAGATGCCAAATTGAGGAGCAGGCACTTAAATCCATGCTAAAGTTTGGATGTTTGTACCAAAGCTTTTTCCAGCTTGCTTTATAAAGGAAATAAAAACCTCCCGAATTGGGCCAAAAATTCTTAGGAATGACCAGTAAAAGTCTTGGTGGTTATCTAGACCAATATAAAACTATAAGTGAAATGTTGATGACCCAAGCATGCTGGGGTGTTTTACAAAATGCTGATGTTCACACACACACACACACACACACACACACGGCCCGTGAAAAAGAAAATTTAAAGGAAAAATACAAAAACATTATTAGACTATATTCTCTTTTGTACCACTACTCTTTACTAATGGCACATTCTACCTAAGACAGAATATGGTTTTATGTTCCCCAGGAATTTTTCTTTTCTGTAACATTTTTCTTTTCTGTTTTTACATAATCGATGCTTTGTTTATATAATATTAACAAACAGACTTATCTGTACCTATACGATATAAACCTCACTGCAAGCTATTTAGAAACAAGGTAAAAAGAAATACAAGTCACCACCCCACCTGCCATCTCAGGTGAGTTTTATGCACTCACCTCTATTTGTGAAGCATGTTGGTCCTTCTTAAAGCCCCAAGCAAAATAATATTTTAAATTATTATTGCATCATGGAAATTATGGTCATGCCCAAACCTCTAATCAATTTTTTTTTTTTTTTTTTTTTGCAGTGCGCGGGCCGCTCACCGTTGTGGCCTCTCGTGTTGCGGAGCACAGGCTCCGGACGCGCAGGCTCAGCGGCCATGGCTCACGGGCCCAGCCACTCTGCGGCATGTGGGACCTTCCTGGACCGGGACACGAACCCGTGTCCCCTGCCTCGGCAGGCGGACTCTCAACCACTGCGCCACCAGGGAAGCCCCCTCTAATCAATTTTATGGAAACTTGCAAACTCCAAAAATGTTACCAGATTTTTGTAAAATCTGGGGTAAATATGTCCAGCAGAAAGTCTTCTCTGTAAACTCTGTACATTATCATTACAGATAGGTACACTGGTGGTTAAATGAAACTTTTATAACCTGCCTTGGGGGCCCACATTTCCCATGTGTCCAATACACACAAACTAAAAAGGCATCAAGACAACTGTCAAACTAGACATCAAACGTGTGTCTACACAACTACTATGAGGTTTAGCTCAACAAAAAAGTGACTTGACTTACCTCATTGATGAGGAATAAAGGAAAATAAAACAACAGAAGTATTTATCTCAGTTACTCAGTTACGATACAGTCATAACATTACTGGTTTTAGTTTTGGTGTAATTATTATTATTATGGATGTGTTTTTTGTATCATGTTAGAAATTTAAGTCAAATTGTAAAATCATATAAGAAAGTTAAAGTGACTAAAATTGGTCAGAGTAAATCTAGCAGGTTATATAAAGGGATATATTTAAACAAGTTTAGTGTTACAGTATCAGTATTTGGTAGGTTCTCTTATGAGGTTCCTTTACACACTTATCTGTAATGAGTAATCAAATATTGCATTAACCAGTTAAAAATTATATATGGTGTCAGAATAAACCAAGCAAAAAAATTCTTTTCAATGTCCCCACTATAGTCTACATTGCTTTTGGTACAATTCTGTGACTACTAAAGGTTATGTATGATACACAACTCTTCACTCAGATACTGCCCTGTCAATACAAAAGGAACAGCCTCCTTAGAACCCTGTTTTTCAAACTGTAGGTCGAGATCTGTGAGTGGGTTAGAGAAACAGGGAGTTCTCTGGTGGTCTAGTGGTTGGGATTCTACGCTTTCACTGCCGTGGCCCGGGTTCAGTCCCTGGTCAGGGAACTGAGACCCCGTAGGCTGCTCGGGGCAGCCAAAAAAAAAAAAAAGAATAGAGAAACAAGTATCAACATGCATCAAACCATGATAAGCAAAGGATTACTGTGAAACTTTAGCCTGTTCATTATCTCTATATATGCACACACACATGTACCAAGTCCTTGATATAAAACCAATTTCTTAGTAAGAGATACTGTCAAAAAATTTTGAAAAACACAGCATTGGTAGAATAGTTGTCTCCAATCTTGGGGCCAGGGCTTAGGACTGGAGGTGTCTGGGGAATGCGCTTGTGAAGGCTTGCTGCAGTGCCCTCCAACAGTACAACGGGAGCGTGGAGGGAAGAGGTGATAGACTGATAAAGATTTGTGGGATATGAAGATTGCGAAGAAGGCTTAAGAAATGAGTTAGTGATTTAAAACACTAATTAAACATCCCCCCGACACTTCACTAAATACAGCCTAAATCTCTGGCCTCAGTATTTACCACCCTTCCCAGCTGGGTCCCAAGCTCCCTTTCCAACCTGTCTCACCTTTGCCCCCACCTATTCCTTTCCTCCACCCAACACTCCATGCCCCTCAATCACAAACCTTTACATTCGGCACACCTGGCTTCTCCTCAGCCCAAAAGGCCTCACCTTGTAATTACAGGCCGTGCACCTGTTGGCTGAATGATGGGCGGTATCCCTGCTATATTAATAGCATTGCCCTGCCCCCACTTGTGGATGGGGCCATGTTTTGTTTACTGTGATTCCCTGGGGTGCTTAGTATCCTTCCTCATACTTAGTATTTAATAATTTTCCAACTCTTGACCAATTTTGTAAACAACCATTTTGATAAGACAAGTTTATTATATGGCTCTCCAACCTCTGCTTGTCAATATACCTTGAAGGTGCCTTAAAAAGAAAAGTTGTAGGATTTCCTGGCAGTCCAGTGGTTAAGAATCTATGCTTCCACTGCAGGGGTGCACGGGTTCAATCCGTAGTCGGGGAACTAAGATCCTGCATGCTGTGCGGTGTGGCCAAAAAAAAAAAAAAAGTAGTAATAGAACTGAACTGAATCATACTGGACTCTATTGGGAGCAAAGTGCTTTCAAAGTAGACCTGTTGGGTTGGGCTGTGAAGATAAGGCACCTAGACCTAGCACAACAAGCACTGTGTAATTTAGGGGTTACAAAAATCAAAACTTATCTGATTGGTTGAAGCCATCAGTCTAGAGTTCCTGATGGAAGGGGGAAATCTGTGAAAGAGGAGCCACACAACAGGTTGAGGACTCAGATGGGTCCCTGGTTCTGAATCACCATCCTTCAGTCATTTATATTCTCAGCCACCTGAAATAACCACCCTGGTGCTCCAGGATAAATAAAAACTGTACCCCCAGGAAAAACTAAAAATAAAAATGGAGTTAGTGAATAAGCAAATGGAAATCCATGGTATTTAAATGTTTATAATCAGTTTTAGCATTACATGTACAGATCAGTAATGTAATCACTATGATACCATGTGTGTTTGGTCAACTTTTTAAGGTATAAAAGTATTTAAAATAATTTCATATACAGTTGACCCTTGCGCAACATGGGTTTGAACTGCTTGGATCCACTTACACGCAGATTTTTTTCAGCAGTAAACACTACAGTACAGCACAATCTGTGGTTGGTTGAATCCGCGGGTGCAGAACCACGGATAGGGAGGAACTTCCGTATAGAGAGCCAGTCATAACTTATATGCAGATATTTGCCTATGCAGAGGGCCAGCACTCCCAACCCCCTGTGTTGTTCAAGGGTCAACTGTACTAATTTGGGGAGTTTAAATGCTTAGAAGTATTTAAGTAATAATTAATGTTTAAACACTTGAAAATTTGTCTAAGTGGTTAAACTTTTCATTTATTAGTTGTTAAAAGTTTGTACATATTTAGAAAAATGTTAATCGCTTACTATCTGAAGAACTATTCATTTGATACTTTTATTAGATTAATAGATTGATTACTAAATAATGCACAAAGGGTTATAGGTTTTCCCCCTCTACACTAAGCCCCTGGGACATTAAGAGTCTTAGAAGCCTTCTGGGATATGAGGAAGGGTTGTGCCTTTTTCTTACTCCAGGCCTGTGGGCAGTGTCCTGAAGGTAGAATGTGGCGGCTTGGGCCGCCATAGTCATCTTGCTACGCGGATGGCAGTGGCTGAGGATGGTTGAGGGAAAGGATGGAAGAGACCTGGAGCTACTGTCTTGCTCTTCCAGAGAAGCTCCTTCGACTGGGGATTTTAATTACTTGCAACTTTACGGCCTGCCTTTCCACCCCACCCTCACTTCCTTCGCTGTCTCTCAACCTCAGCTACACATTGTAATCTCTTACTTATGTTCCCTGGACCCCAACCCCAGAGATTCTGATTGAACTGGTCCAGGGTGCAGCCTGGCACGAGACTGCGGTAAACTCCCCAGGTGATTCTAACGAGCAACCAGGGCGGGCTGAGAACCACTGCTCTAACTGTAAGCTCTTCTCTTCCCTTTGGAATTTTATGTTTCTATCTCATACTGTGGTTATCTATGTCTATTTCTTCCTTCTTCCTAGACTGTGGGCTCCCAAATGGCCTTCCAAACAATGCATGTGGCCCTTCCCAGCTCCAGGTGACTTCAAGTGTCCATTGCTGACAGAAGTAGCAGAGTTATGCCTTATTTGGAATTTAGGTTCTATAGTCTATGCTTATGACACCAAATGAGTCAAAATCACCCTTGACAATCCCTCAGGAAGGCTCTGTTCTGGGAGCCTGATGTCCTGTCTCCCCATCACCATATACATAGACTGTTTCCTCCTAGACAGGAACAGAAAGCTGCCTCCTCCTCCACCAGGCATCAGAGGAAGTAGGTGGTTGTGTTTAGGGGCCATCTTGCATAAAAAATACACATTTAAACAGATGCCTCACCCTCAGCACAGCAGGAAGCTCATGCCATGAACAGCTCACAGGAACCAGAGTGCTGACCCTGCAGGAGACACACATCTCCCATCTCAACCCACTCTCGAGCATATGGTCCTTACATCCACCAGTGGGTGGAATCACCCATTCAAACTTTTTGTCAAGGATGCAGAGCTGAATTCATGTGAAGTACTATATGAAGCAATGTCCCTCCACTGCACAGTTCTATCCAGCTCACACAGGTCTTCCCCTTTCTTCTCCCTGTCCCACAAGCAGCTGGCCCAGCCTCTCTTCTCCCTGACCTCCCTTCTGTCCCTCTTAAGGCTAATGTTCCCTAGGACTCTATCCTTGGCACTTCTCATTAACTCTTCTTCCTACGGGCTCTCGTGGTGGGAACTCCTTCCTCAGTTCGAGGAGATGTGGCCTGAGAGGATTCCCACTTTGGCTCTGGTAAGGTAGGGGAGGAGGAGTAAGACCTCATCCAGGCCTTGGGGGCTGGGCTTGCAGGACACAAAGGAACAGAGTAAACGCTTTTTATTGAATGAATGGATGAATACATGCTTGATAAGAACGGAACTTGTATCTGCCTCCAAAGGACCCCACCCCCACTCCCAAGATATATTCTGAGGCTGAGATTTTCACCTGCTCACCTAGCACCCCTTCTGCCACACCAAGCCACGCCAAGCTCACCAGTGCTCATAGACCTTGAATCTGTAACTGCCTGGCCCACACTCCATCACTGCCCCAGCATGCAAGGGAGGGATAAAGATGTATAGCCAGCTAGACCATGCCAGCTCTGAGTCCAAGAGGGAAGGGCTAGGTCAGGCTGGGACCTGGGCAGGGGGCTCCCGGCCCCAGGCGATGAGGGAGTTGCTGGCCTGGGCAAGCTCGGTGATGGATACCCGGCCCCGCTGTCGGATGAAGTTAGCCACGGCAGCCAGTTCCTCCGGGGTTATGTAGATGAACTTGCCCCGGTCGTCAATCACACCTGTGGGGACATGCAGGTTGTGGGGCTGAGCCCTCCCCACCTGGCCTGAGGATGCCCACCCACCCACCCTTCCTGCCTGTCTACTTGGCCTTTCCTGGCTGTATCCAATCTTGACTAGGTGAGTCAAATCAGGCTTCCTTACCTGTCCTCGTCACTCAAAGCCATCCCCAGGCCTTAGCATGTCCTCCTTGTAACTGCATCCCCCTCCTCAGTACACTGCTCCCCCAACCCGGGGTGGTCATCCTACCTCTGCAATAAGTCCCTGCAGCCCCACGTGGCTAGATACTCCCCAAGGCCAGGGCCCATAATGACTGACTCTTATCCTCTCACCTGTAAGAGTTCCCTCAGTTAGCAGGTCCTGGATGCGGTTTATGGTGTCCTATGAGGAGAACAGTTCTCAGAGCAGAGATGGGTGCTGCCATCCCCAGAAAAGGCACTCACAACCTCCCTCCCACCACAGCCGAATCTCCTCCTCTCCTTCTCATGGCCACCCTGCAATGTGACTCCATGTTTCTCCTTTGGAGGGACCCAGAGAGAAAGGGCTCTGGTCCTGGGACCCTGCAGGACCCCTGAGAGAGGCTCTCTTCCAACCAGGGGAGAACCGTTGGTGACATTTGGCCGAAAAGGCTGGTATAGCCTGTTGTAAGACAGCTGTCAAGGTAACTGGATTTGGGCTGCTAAGAGTGATGGGGTTTAGACATTTTTCTTTTTTCTCCTTGCCTGTTTTCCAACTAGTTAGAAAGGCAGGATTCCTGGGGTGCCAAGAGATTCCTACAGTCTACTCATTCTTGGTTGGGGGCAGGGTGGAAGGGGCATCAAGACTTTCCATCTTTAGGGCAGGCCCTCTCTTACAGCCACACAGACCCCATGGCCACACTCCATGTAACAGGCCACCTTGTAGGGCTTACCTGAGTCCGCAGGCCCACCTGGGAAGCCAGGTCTTCCAAGAGCACGACCTTGGACTGCTACAAACAAAAGGTGGAAAGGGAGTGAGGCTGAGCTTGAGCAAATCCTTCTCAGCACTGGAACCCTCTGAAGTTGGCATTCCGGTCCGATCTGCTCTGGGTGGCTGGATAAACACTGTGCAGATTCCTATGGGAGAGCCTTGCTCCCTTCACACACTACTCACGCACTCTCCCAACTACCCATATGGAGAGACACACACATTCATAACCTATCTCATTTCCCTTGCTTGTGGGCAGAGATCTGCCCAAAACTACCACTTGTCCCCCAGGCTCCGGGACCGAAGACCACCCTGAGAAAGACTCACAAGTGGAGAACCAAGCACAGCTGCCACCTTCTCCTCTGCAACCAGACGTATCTTTCTAACATCTTGGGCAGGTTGGAAGGGGAAGCACCATAGAGATGAAGGGGAGGGGTGACAGTCACCAAAAGCTATTTAAAGAAACTTCTTCTAGGACTTGTATTTGCTGAGAACCTGCCAGGACAAGGTACTGAGAAGCTGCTGGGGAAGCAATGTTGAAAAAGACATAGCTCACAGCCCCGCCAGGAGGAAGGTGAGAACGTGGAGAAGAACAGAGCAGAGCAAAGGCCCCAATAAGCCAGGGCCTCGGTAGAAGCTCATTCTTGCCTCGCCTTTGCTCAATGCCCCCTGGCCTGGAGAGTACCACAACCCTGACACGCCCATACTACTTTTCACCCATCCTCTTCTCACCATATGAGACCCCCTTAACATAACTGTTGACAACACTGCTCAGTGCTTTCCACACACAGCCGTGTGCCACGTGCCTCCCTCACATCCTCAGGAGAAACGTTAGTTCCCAGGGATGCAGCTGAGGGTCCACTGCTGGATCCTACACATGCACCTGCCCCCGCCTCCCCCGCAAACAGACAGCATATGACTTGAGAGAAGGCGGTCTTTTGCGTTTCTGTGAATCTTCCATAGCAAATGAGCTGAGGTAGGAGTGACACGGTGACACCGCCCCAGCTGCAGATGGCATGTGACTGTTTGAAATGCCAAACAGAATATGTAAGCAGGCAGGCAAGTAAGCGGCAGTTGGGCCAGAGTGTGGGCGAGCACAAGGTGACCTGGCCAGCTGGCCTCTACCTACAAAGCAGGGAGTGGGTGCTGGGCTCTGAGCGACAGCTCAGAGTGGGAATATGGAGTCACTCCAGGTGGTCCCTGAAAACCTGGCCTGAGGGGCTGCTGGGGCCAAAAGTATGTTTGGAAAAACAAACCAACCAACCCAGCCTCAATCAGAAAGAAGAGTGGAGTAACAAGAGCAAGCTATGCCTGTGCACATAACTGCTGCTCACAGAAATGTCCCTCCAGTTCTGAAACCCTAAGACAAAAGGGCCCATCCCCTTGGAACCAAGAGGAAGGTGGGTAGGCTGAATTTTGGAAGTTCTCCTTCTCTCTGCAGACAGCAGCTCTGGGAGAATCAGCTAGCATAGGCTGGAGAGACTTCTAAACTCCAAAAGAGTTTGGAGAACCCTCAGAAAATGGCCCCTCCAGAGAGGTGCTGAGAGCGAGGGCTGGCACTGCCCTGGGTACCTTTTCTCAGGCCTCTGCCTTGGAGAGGGGGACCTGAAGCTGATGCAGGAGGGCTTCCCGGAGGAGAGACTCAGGACTACATTGCTCCCCACTGGGTAGGTGGGGACAGTGAGCTCCAAACAGCAGCAGGAAAGCGTGAGATACCCTGCCCAGGGTTGCAGCCCTCAATCAAGTGTGCCAGGGTGGAGAATGGGCTCCATCAGAGGGAAATGGCGGCAGTCTGAGGGAGCCTTCTCCCTCTCGGGAGCCCTGGCCCCCAGCTGTGAGCCTAGCCCCTCGCCGGCTGGGAGCTGTCTAAACCCCACTCTCTTCTGGGAGAGGTGGGGGAGGGTTAGCAAGCCCCCGGCTCCTTGGCGCCCCTGGTTACCACTCCCACCACCGCCTCCGCTCCCTCTGCATTCCTTCCCTCAGCCGCCTCTGCACCCCTGAGCTGCACTTGAAAACCTCTCCCCTCATTGCATCCTTTGTGGGAGAGGAGAAGTTGCTTAGCAGCAAAGCAGAGCAGGACGTGCTTATGCAACGCAACCTGGAGCAGTAATCGGGAGGCCTGCGCTGCAGCTGTAGACAGAAGGGGGCACACCTGCTGCCCTGCCCCAGGTTCCAAAGGAAACATCATCCTATATCCCCCGGAAGACCCAAGTTACTGGTTGGGAACACATGGCAGGGGATGCTTGTGTCACCTCAGTAGAGCCTCAGTATGACAGAACTGGCAGAAAACACACGTGAAGAAACTTGAAAACACAGTGACTCACTGAGCATGGGGTCTGAAGAGCAGGGAAACTGTCAAACCCTAAGCATGAGGAAGCGATCATAGACTCGCACTTCCCACACAGACCAGGTCCTTCTCCACCTTTGGGGTCAGAGAAGGGACTCTCCTGGCCAGGACCCCAGCAGCTCAGCCTCTCTTTGTCCACCTGCCCACTCCTGCACTAGCTTGAGTGAAAGGCCTGCAGCCCCCGCTCAGGCCTACTCCCTCCAGGCCCTGAAGATGCATCCAACATGCACACAAGAAGCAGGCAGCTGACACCCAGGTTCTGCTCTGTGGCTTCTTACCTTAATGTAGTTGATGAACTCGGCCAGGAAGCTGTGGGACTAGAGGAGCAGAGAAATCAAGGTGAGTGTCCCCCTGGCAGGGGCCACAGGGTCTATGCCTACACACCTGCCCATGTGAGTGCCACCTGCCTGCCCTGTGTGCCTGTCCAACCACCTGCGTGAGCAGTAGAGCCTCCTGTGGTGCGGGGATCGAGGCGCCACTTCTCCCAAAGACAAGGTCTCAGCCGCTAGAGCCTGCTGATCCTGATGCCCACCCGCCTCTCACTGCCTGACTGGGGAGGCAGGTGAGGAGCAGCGGGGTGTCTGGGACGGGGTGGCTCATCTTTTTGGGCACAGGGAGGGGTTTCCTAGGGGCGGTGGGCCCACCTGCTCCTCGGTCATGGTCTCGCCCACACCCTCTTCCTCCACCACGAAGGCCTCCTTCAGTTTCAGATACTCTTCATGCTCCCGCTGGGCCTGCTCCTCCCGGGCTTTCCTCTCCTCCTCCTCCTGTGGACACAGAAGAGACAAGAGTCAGATATTTTGAGGTGAGTGCCCACCCTATCCTGTTCTGGTCTCTGCTGCCCCCACAGGGCAGCAGAGCATCCAGACCAGCCCTTTCTCAGGGACAGAGCTCCTTTAAGACCTTGATCCCTCTGGTTCCTAAGCTGAACAGCAGGATCCCTCTTCTCAGTCACTTCCATCACCTCCCAGGTGAATGCTGCTCAGCCCCCCTTTCCCTGAAAATCCTGCCATGACCCCCCCATAATATCCTCCAGTCACCTCCCCTCTCACTTCCTGTCCTGTCACATCCAAACTTCATGAACAAACACCCAGTTTCCCCTTCCCACCAATCATCCATCCCTCCAGCCCACTCCAATCTGGCTTCTGCATACTCAGCTCCACCAAAACAAGTCCTGCTATGGTCTCACCCATGTCCTCCAACCACAAAAGCCAAAGGACAACCATCAGGCCTCATACCCCTGTCTTCTCAGTGGCCTGGCCAACCATCCTTTCTTCCCTCCCTTGGCATCCAGACCCTACCCTCTCCTGGATTTCCTCCTGTTCCTTGGGCCATTCTTCCCGCCTCCTCCATCACTCAGCCCTGTCCCTTCTTTCTCCTTCACTCTCTGGGCCACCTCACCATGCCCACAGCATCAACAGTTATGTCCTTGCCAGTGGCCGCCACAGTTGTATCCCCACCCAAATCTCTCCTTGCAAACGCACGACTGCCCAAGTGGCACACCCACTGGGCTGTCTCACAGGCACCTCAAATTGATTATGTCCCAGAAAGACCCTGTGATCTACTCCCCACACATCTGGTACTCCTCCTGGGCCCCTGGCTCAGTGAATCACACAACCATCTGGCCAGATGCCCTGGTCAGAAATGAGGCCCCATCTACCACTTCTTTCTTTAACTTGTGGAAAACTTGATCCACCCATGTCACTCCATCACCAGCACAACCTACTGCAACAGTCTCACCCCAAATCAACCCATTTTCCAGAATTCTCAGAACGATCTATTTTAAACATGAAGCTAAAGCTGGGACACGGAATGTACAAGATGAGCCTGGAGCATTTTGCAGTGTCAAAAGTAAGAAAGTACTTAAAAAAAAAAACAGTGGGCAAAGCTGGAACAATCTAAGCAAAAAAGTAAATAAGATAGCACTGGATGGGACTTCCCTGGCGGCCCAGTGGTTAGGACTTTGCACTTTCACTGCTGAGGGCCCAGGTTCAATCCCTGGTTGTGGAACTAAGATCCCACAAGCCACATGGCGTGGCCGAAAAAAAAAAAAAAAAAGATAGCATTTGGATTATAATACAAAGTTCAAATAAATATCCATAAGTCCATGTGGATACAAATAAACAATTGGGGACTTGCCTGGTGGCACAGTGGTTAAGAATCCGCCTGCCAATGCATGGGACATGGGTTCGAGCCCTGGTCCAGGAAGATGGCACATGCCATGGAGCAACTAAGCCCACGTGCCACAACTACCAAGTCTGCGCTCTAGAGCCCACAAGCCAACTACTGAGCCCACGTGCCACAACTACTGAAGCCTGTGCGCTCTAGGGCCCGTGCTCCACAACAAGAGAAGCCACCGCAATGCGAAGCCTGTGCACTGCAATGAAGACCCAACACAGCCAAAAAATAAATTAATTAAAAAAAAAAGAGGGGCTTCCCTGGTGGCGCAGTGGTTGAGAGTCCGTCTGCCGATGCAGGGGACGCAGGTTCGTGCCCCGGTCCAGGCGGATCTCACATGCCGCGGAGCGGCTGGGCCCGTGAGCCATGGCTGCTGAGCCTGCGCGTCCGGAGCCTGTACTCCGCAATGGGAGAGGCCGCAGCGGTGAGAGGCCCGTGTAGAGCGGAAAGAAAAAAAAAGAAAAAAAAATTTTTTAATTGCTTTAAAAAAATAAAACAATTGAATAAAGAAAGAAGAAAAGATAAATCTGTACAAAAAAATACTTTATGTAAATACTCTCCTCTTAAGAAGGTGGAGCATAGCTCCCTACCCCTTAAGTGTGGGCTGTGCAGTGACTTGTTTCCAAAGAAGCATGAGAAATGGAGAAATCTGGCAAATATAACCTTAGCCAGGTGATCAAGGTTAACATACTAGTGATAAGTCAAGTTGATAACATGTACCCTTGCTATGTTGTGGTGAGGATGACACTTCACCTCCAGTCTTCCTCCCAGAAATCTATAACCCCCAGTCTAACCGTGACAATAACATAAGCCAAACGCAAATAGAGGGACATTTTACAAAATACTTGCCCAACAGGTCACAAAACTGTCAAGATCATCAAAAGCAAAGAAAGTCTGAGAAACTGTCACAACCCAGAGGAACCTAAGGAGATATGACAATTAAGTGTAATGTGGTATCCTGGACGGAACCCTGGGAAAGAAAAAGGATATTTGGGGAAAGCTAAAGAAATCCCAATAATGTGTCAAATTCACTTAATAATAATGTATTAATATTAGTTGTGAGAAATATACCACAGTAAGGTATGATGTTAATAATAAGGGAATCTAGGGTGCAGGGGAGAAGAGTCCCAGAGTATTTAAGGTGCATTATTAGGATCAATATTCAGAAAGGTAAAAAACTCTCTCAACTAATGCCTCCCCTCTGCTGTGTTCCAGCCCATCTGCTATAGCACCCATAGCCAGGCTTCCTGCCATCCAGTGTCCCTGGACAATAGGGCCAGTAGAGGCCAAAGGCACCGCGTTATGGGGTCTTCCCATCTGGGCAGCCCTGGCTCTCACCCTGTATACCCCACATCTTTCTGATGTTGCCTTTCTTCAGCACCTGATTCTCAGAAGGAAGGAAGCACCTGGCAAACAAAGGTTGATTCACCGCCCTTACTGCAGTGGCCTCCATTCCCTGAGCATCTTCTCTATGCCAGGCCCCAAACAGAACCTGGTACAGATAGAATCCACCATCTCTTACAATGTCCGTTAACAGCCTCAAGATCCTTGGGATCCAGAACCCCCCCTCTGCCACCTTACCTCTCTGACCCCTTTCCTACTTCCTTACCCTGCTCTAGCCACTCTGCCTCAATGTTCTTCAAATGCTTCAGGTGTGTCCAATAAATCACATGCACAAAATTTCAGTCTCAGGCTCACTTTTCAGCAGCAGCTTTACAGAGGCTGTGCCTAGAGCTCAGGGACCAAATAAACCAGGGCCGGCACCTGGCTCAAGGCCCCTCTTCTAGGCTGGAGGTGTTGGGAAGCGGCATGGGTATCAAGGCTACCTGGGCAGCTGTCAGAAGTCAGCATCGGGGGCCTGGCTCACCTTCTGTTCCTCCTCCAAGCGAAGCCGCTCCTCCTCCTTTTTCCACTCTGCCTCACGCTGAGACTCAAGGCGTTTCCTCTCCTCACGCTCAGCCTCCTCTGCCTGGAGAAAGGCCTTCATGGGGGGCACATCTCCACCGCCAGCTAGAGTTTGCCCACCTCCCAAACAGGCCAGGCCAGGCGAGGCCTGTCCACAGACCAACGTTGCAGGAGACGGAGACAGGCAAGCATCAAATACCAGCCCAGCATGCAAAGAGCCTCGAGGGGAGGGTCTGCCATTTAGAAGACCCTTTCCCACTTCTCAGAGCCGCACCCCATCCCTCCTGCTTGCCTCACGCTGGGCTTTTCGTGCTTGTTTCTCCTCCAGCTTCCGTAGTTTCTTAGCTCCAATTTTCCCTAACAGGTGAGTTTCCACTGGCTTCTCGATGTCTTCTTCCTCTTGGGCTGAGTATGGTCAGAGAAAGACACTTCAGGTCCTGGCCATGGAGGACTGATGATGATGGATCCACCCTACCCCTTGTCCCTCTCCTTATGGGGGGGATCTCCTTCCACTCACTTGCAAATACCACTAGCCCAGCTCTGCCCTCTAGAGGCCTCTGCCACGCAGAAATTCATCTGGGGGTGTGTGTGTTAGGTGTGGGGGAGGGGTGAGGGAACCATGGGTAAGAAAACAGATGATAACTTTAGATCTGCATAGCCATAAAGAAAGCACTCTAACCCAAGGGTTAAGCCCTCAGGAAATGAGTGTGCCCACACAAGGAGAGTGCTGGAATAGAAGGAGTGGACTGGGCTTCCCTGGTGGCGCAGTGGTTGAGAGTCCGCCTGCCGATGCAGGGGACACGCGTTTGTGCCCTGGTCCAGGAAGATCCCACATGCCGCGGAGCAGCTGGGCCCGTGAGCCATGGACGCTGAGCCTGCGCGTCCGGAGCCTGTGCTCCGCAACAGGAGAGGCCACAGCAGTGAGAAGCCCGTGTACCGCCAAAAAAAAAAAGGAGTGGACTGAAGAACTCTCTAGATCAATCTAAAGACTCCTGCCCTTGGACTTCCCTGGTGGTGCAGTGGTTAAGAATCCATCTGCCAATGCAGGGAACACAGGTTCAATCCCTGGTCTGGGAAGATCCCACATGTCCGGAGCAACTATGCCCGTGTGCCACAACTACTGAGCCTGCACTCTAGAGCCCATGAGCCACAACTACTGAGCCCACGTGCTGCCAGTACTGAAGCCCATGCGCCTAGAGCCCTTGTTCTGCAACAAGAGAAGCCACTGCAATGAGCCCGAGCACCGCAACAAAGGGTAGCCCCCGCTCGCTGCAACTACAGAAAGCCCGCACGCAGCAACAAAGACCCAATGCAGACATAAATAAATAAATAAATAAATAAATAAATAAATAAATAAAAGACTCCTGCCCTCCTGTTTGGACACTGAGAGCCAAAATGAAGGAAGAGGGGGTTGGCTCAATGGAATAGGGATCAGGGTCCAGAGCTGCTAGTCCCCGGGAGCAAAGGCTGGGTCCTAAGTCTCCCCTAACTACATCCTATGGCTCCCAGATAACCCTCCCACACTATGGCTTCACACCCCACTCTTCTGCCCAGCTTTGGGGGTCCCCTCACCCTCTAACCCAGGCCCTTTCTCCACCAGGCTGGGCCCCTCTCACCTGGGATGACGGCCTCCCCCTCATTCTCAACTACTTCTGCCCAGGCCACCCGCTGGGCTCGACGCTGGGCCTGCAGGCGACTGCCCAGGTCCCTGCGGCGCCGGGGCCTGCCCCCAGTTCTCTGCTCCTCGAGCTCCAGGGGCTGAGGCTGGGCCACTCGGCCTGCTACTACTGCTTCCTCCTCATTGTGCAAAGGCCCATGGACAGCTGTAGGGAAGAGAAGAACCATGATTCTGTCTGGCAGCCCAAACCACCTCATGGCAGGGGGAACAGCGTCCTGGAAGCCTCACCCTCCTTGGCTCAACTTCCTCCAGGCTCCCGCTGCCCACAGCACAAAGTCCCAATTTCTCAGTCTGACTGTGGAGGCCTTCATATCCTAAACCCAGACCTTGGTCCTATACAGCAAGATCACCCCATCCCTCCCACCTGTGCTGATATCTTCCTTTCCTCTCAAGGCCCCACTTTTCCAGTTGACCTGTCAGGAAACTACCACCTGCAAGATGGAGCTGAAGCTCTACCTCCTCTAGGAAGCCCACCTTGACCTCTCCAGACCTCATGTGAATGCCCACGGCAGGACTGCATTTATCTGTTGCCTAACACCACCTGCCATGGTTTTATCTGGCACCCCAATCAGAGGGCACACCCGAGGGCTGAGTCTCTCCTCTCAGGAAGATTTGTTGGCTATTTGCCTTATCTCAGCTTCTCTGTGCACCCCCCCCGCTCCCACAGATGCTCTGAAGTAGCTTGTGGGTCCAAGGAGGGGGAAGAGACATATACACAAACCCATATGCTGATAAGAAATGATGGGGAGGGGGGCAGGATGGAGGATGACAGGTGTATGGGTTCTGTGCCCTGGAGGGCGGGGTGCAAAACAAGGAGGAAGGTGCATGGCCACATGTGTATTCTCCTTGAGGGTGAAGGAGAGAGCTTCCTGGAGCCACCTCATGCTCTGTTCAGCTCATGGGTAGGTAGAAAACTTAGGTTCCCCCTCCTCGTCAGCTGCTCTGGAGCCAGCCTGGGAGGGATGGGAAACCCCTGTGGATCCCCCAACGGGCGCAGAGAAGGGTTGCCCGGATGAGGGATGTGAGTGCCCGCCAGGGCCTGACCCTTCTACAGTGCCAAGGGGCCGGGGGAGAGATGAGGCGAGGCTCTCTTTTGGGGCCAGGAGAAAGGCGTAGGTTCCCTGCTACTCTGTCCCCGAGCCGCAATCCTGCTCTGCGGCTCCCCGCTGATCCCCCTTCGCGCACGTATGCGCATGCGCGCAGCCTGCCTGCCGCGAAAGGCGCGGCTACCTCGTCAGCCCAACCAGGCAAGCTGGCGCATGCGCAGGAGTCGCGGCTCGACGGCCTACAGAGGCTCCGGAGTCAGAGAAGGCGCGGCCCCACCGGCCATGGCGTGGCGACAACTCCTACCTGCTACCACCCGGCTCCGGCTGCGAGTCAGGAAGAGGATAAGGCCGACAAGCAGAGCCGCCGCCACCAAGTACACCACCGGGACCACCATAACAACGGCTTCCAGGTGGAACCAGCCAGCGAGTCCACCCTGAGGCCCGGGATCTCCCAGGCCCCGCCTAACGCCCATGTGGCCCCGCCCCGTTTCCCATTCTAGGCCCCGCCCACCACTCGGCCCCGCCCAGGCCGCACACTAAATTTAGAGGCCCTAATTTTTTTCTTAATCTGCTGTACAGCAATGAATGAATTAATTAGCTGTATAGCAAAGTGATTCAGCTATACATATATATCCTTTTTTTTTTTTGGCCTTGCTGCACAACTTGCAGGATCTTAGTTCCCCAGCTAGGGATTGAACCTGTGCCCTTGGCAGTAAAAGCACAGAGTCCTAACAACTGGGTTGCCAGGGAATTCCCTACTTTTTTTTTTTAATATTCTTTTCCATTATGGTTTATCATAGGATACTGAATATAGTTCTCTGTGCTATAGGAACACAGAAGGTAGGCGCTTGTTTATCTATTCCATATATATCAATAATAGCTTACATCTGCTAACCCTAACCTCCCACTCCATCCCTCCTGCAACCCCTTGACAACCACAAGTCTGTTCTATACGTCTGTGAGTCTGTTTCTGTTTCATAGATAGGCTCATTTGTCATATATTAGATTCCACATATAAGAGATATATGGTATGTGGCTTTCTCTTTCTGACTTACTTCACTTAGTATGATAATCTCTAGCTGCATCCGTGTTGCTGCAAATGAGAGGCCCTAATTTTTAACTTTAAAATGAATTCTGGGGAGTAAAAAGTTAAGTGGAAATTATTGCAAATGGTTATGTGCAGCGTGACATTTATAGGTTGTTTTTTTTTTTTTTTTTTTTTTTTGCGGTACGCGGGCCTCTCACTGTTGCGGCCTCTCCCGTTGCGGAGCCCAGGCTCCGGACGCGCAGGCTCAGCGGCCATGGCTCACGAGCCTAGCCGCTCCGCGGCATGTGGGATCTTCCCAGACCAGGGCACAAACTCGTATCCCCTGCATCGGCAGGCGGACTCTCAACCACTGTGCCACCAGGGAGGCCCCTTATGTATGTCTTAAAAGCACTAAACAATACCACAGTGTTTATGGAAGCATACATATGCAGAAAAAGTAAAAAAGATGTTTGGGAATGATACGTACCAACTTCAGAATAGCAGTTACCTTTGGGGAGGAAAGAAGTTGGATGGCATTAATGGCAGAGCTTTGCCTATATCTGTGACATCTGATCTCATTAAAAGTGGAGACCAAATCTTCAAAACAATAAATTGTAATATACTTTTGTACTCAGACTTGCAATTTCACACCATTTTAAAGTAACTTATTGGGTTGTACAAGAATTATTGATCCAGTTTTCCATAGTGAGCACTAGGAAATTAAATACTCACAGGAAATTTAAATTTTCTTTTAATTCTTGACACTGTTAAAAAAGAAAAACAAAACTGGGACTTCCCTGGCAGTCCAGTAGTTAAGACTCAGCACTTCCAATGCAGAGGGCACGGGTTCGATCCCTGGTCTGGGAACTAAAATCCCACATGCCATGTGGTGCGGCCAAAAAAAAAAAAAAAACAACCAACAAACAAAAACAAAACTGGGGGCAAATTCTACCTCAATAAAGTTGTTTCAAATAAAAACCTAGGGGCTTCCCTGGTGGTGCAGTGGTTGAGTCCGCCTGCCGATGCAGGGGACACGGGTTCGTGCCCCGGGTCCGGGAAGATCCCACATGCCGCGGAGCGGCTGGGCCCGTGAGCCATGGCCGCTGAGCCTGCGCGTCCGGAGCCTGTGCTCCGCAGCGGGAGAGGCCACAACAGTGAGAGGCCCGCGTACCGCAAAAAAAAGAAAAAATTGGAATGGTGGGAACTTGAGCATTTATGATTTTCTGTAATTTTGAAATAGTTCATAATTTATAAACAAGCAAAAAGGGCAGGACAGTGCTTTTAAAACATATAAATGTTGATAATCGTTAAAGCTGGTCAATGGTTATATAGGGGCTCATTATACTGCTTTTTTTTTTTTGGTAAGTTTGACATTTTTGTGCAACTTTGAAATTTTCCATAATAAAAAATATTGTTAAAAAGTAAAAATTAAGACTTGATACATTTTTGTGTGTAATTTGCATGTGCATAGAAAGTTGTTTGGAACGGTGAAACAAAAAACTGTCAACAGATATAACTTCCTTGCTGCCTCAGATTATATCACTTTCACAGCTTTCATTTGGAGTTCTCAGATTGTCAGGGTTCTGGACCCTAAGCATGTTGCTTAAGGTTTGTGGGCAGACTGAGTGGGGTGGAAGATGGCAGGGAGAACAACAGTGAGACAGCTGCTGCCCTGGTCCAGGTAAGAACAGAACAGGGCTGGATTCATGACAGTAGCATTGGAGTAGTGAGGAGGGGACTGATTCAAGAACTATTTCAGAGGCAGAATTGATAGGACCTGACAATCTCCTTCGAGGGCAAGAATTGTCCTTCTTTGCTTAACTTGGTTTCCTCCATAACGAGGGAAGTGCAATTCCAAAGAGATTTTCTGTCATATTCCTTGCTAAAGGAAATAAAAATTTACATTTTAGGGATTTCCCTGGTGGCACAGTGGTTAAGAATCCGCCTGCCAATGCAGGGGACATGGGTTCAAGCCCTGGTCCGGGAAGATCCCACATGCTGTGGAGCAACTAAGCCCGTGTGCCACACTACTGAGCTGTGCTCTAGAGCCCGCTAGCCACAACTACTGGGCCCATGTGCCACAACTACTGAAGCCAACGTGCCTAGAACCCGTGCTCCACAACAAAGAAAAGCCATTGCAATGAGAAGCCCGCGCACTACACTGAAGAGTAGCCCCCATTCACCGCAACTAGAGAAAGACTGCACGCAGCAACGAAGACCCAACCCAGCCAAAAATTTAAAAAATAATAATTAAAAAAAATTTACATTTTAATTCTGGCATAGGCTACTTAATGAATAATGCAGTCCCCTTCCTTTCTGCTCAGAGAAACTAAGAACCTATTTACCCTGGCTCACCAGTTAAGTGAAGCAATCGATGCATTTCTTTTTTTTTTTTTTTTTTTTTTTTTTGCGGTATGTGGGCCTCTCATTGTTGTGGCCTCTCCCGTTGCGAAGCACAGGCTCCGGACGCACAGGCTCAGCAGCCATGGCTCACGGGCCCAGCCGCTCCGCGGCATGTGGGATCCTCCCAGACCGGGGCACGAACCCGTGTCCCCTGCATCGGCAGGCGGACTCTCAACCACTGCGCCACCAGGGAAGCCCCGATGCATTTCTTTTTTGTTTTGTTGTTGCCTAAGAGGATTTCTGTCGCTTGCAACCAAGGATCCTAACTAAAGATCACACATACACAAACTTCTGCAAACAATTTTAGGTATTCACACATCTCCTTCCTCCCCTCCCCCCCACCCTGCCAAGCTCTTGGGCCCCAAGACCTTCAGATTTATTTATCTAACTATTTACAATTTATTTATTGGCTTGCGGGATCTTAGTTCCCTGACCAGGGACTGAACACGGGCCTTCGGCAGTGAAAGCAGAGTCCTAATCACTGGACAGCCAGGGAATTCCCCAAGACCTTCAGATTCAGAGTGAGGTCTATCTAAAGTGAATACTCATTTCCAATACTCCATGCTTAATAACCCTGTAGCTGAAGCTTTCAATAGTCAGGAGGTCGGCTTTGCTGCCGGGAACCTCTTCTGCCCCTCCACCTCCCTGAGGATTCACCATGACTTCATGAATTAGGAAGACAAATGACATACAGGGAAAGCAACCACTTCCTGATGTAACCCACTACTTCTCAGGCCAACTCCAAGGAGCCTCGCAAATCACATGGTAGAAAGGGATCACATGGTAGAATGGGAAACTTCAGGACCTGCCTTAGGACACAGTGAGGCCTTCTGGCCTATGCAATACTCCCGCTATGGTAAAGTCGTTGAGCAATGGGATTTCCCCCCCCCCACGAGGACAAATTCTGGGATCTAAAAAAAAAAATCATCCAGATTATTAGAGGTCTTTAACATTAATGAAAATAACTCATCAGGCATTGACAGTCCTCCAGACTTCCGATGACACTCCTCTGACAGGAGTTGCCTCACCAGGAGCAGAGCTGGCCCTGAATCTGCCCTTACTGTTAACCTTTGGTTGTGAGTCCATGAAGGAGGGAGACAGCTGAATTGCCCAGTGGGGGTGTCAGCAGTGGGTCAAGGCCTATCGCACAGGTGGGTCTGCTGGGGCACTTTCTACTCTTTGCTGTGTTTGGGATGAAAAGATGTGGCTGAGAAGGGATGATGGACTTAAAGGACTGGAGGGATGAGGTAATAAGGGAGTCTAAATACTGAAGTCGCAAATCTGGTAGATGGGGGGAAAGACCGGGCTAGATTTAGGCTATGCCAAGTTTAAGATCATAGTCAAGTAGATAAGAGCTGGCAAGCAAGGAGGAACTAAGGAAGCGAGGCTGAAGGTGAGGTCAGGATAAAGACCCAGGTTTGGGGGCCCTTGTCCAGAAGGAAACAGTTTCCAGAGACAGCTTTAAAGTGCCCGCGGTTAAGGCGAATCGTCCAGAGCCTAGGCAGTTCATCACCAGCCTCGAGGTAGGTACGCTGGGCTTCTTTGCTTCCTCGGTGTCCCTGTCCCAGAGAGGGGCGAAAGCAGGGGTGGGGCAGGTGGCTGGAAAGGTCTCTTCTGACCTTGAGGAGAGCGTCTCTTTGCGGGAGGGACTGGTCTCGGCTTACACAACCTCCAGCGTTGGGAAGACCCCAGCAAATCCGACGCAGGAGGGCCGAGCCCTTCTCCTCCCTTCTAGCGCCCGGGGCCCCAGGCTGCTCAAACGGAAAAGGGCGCTGTGCTCCCGGGGATCTGAGCAAAGATTCTGGGCGCCCAGCGCAGCATTCCCGCCCCTAAGGTGCCCAGACTGCAGCTGCCTCCGCCATCATAGCGCGCAGCACGCAACAAAATCCACAGCCGGCCTTCCTGGGACCCCAGGCCGGAAACCGAGCCACCCCCTTCCGCCGCCAGGCGGAAGTAGAGGGGCTTCCGGTGAGCCGGCCAGGTACTCGTGGTTCACAATGGCGGCCTCCTTCTCCGGGAAGAAGATAGTGTTTGTCACGGGGAACGCCAAGAAGCTGGAGGAGGTGACGGGAGGGGTGGGAAGCCGACCAGGAGGCGGTTGGGGGGTAGCGTGTGGCAAGGTTGGCTGGGGAGAAGGCGGAGAAGTGGCTTCCAGGCGGAGGGAAGCACGCGGGTGGAAGAGCAGAGGGGGAACAGAGTCCGACCGGGAGGGATGGGTTGGATCGGGAAGGGGATGGGCCGCGCGGAGTGGACCGGCACGTATGCGGAGTGGGGGTGACCCGGGGTTGGACTCGATAGAATGAGGGCCTTGACAAATCCGGGCACAGGGCTTGTGAGCTTAGGGGCATCGGAAGCTGAAGGAGTGGTAGGGTCCTTAACACTTGTCCCAAAGGTCACCTCTTAAGCTAGGTCCCAAACCGGGACCCTGACACCTCTCTCGAGCGGATCCAGACCCCGTTGTTGTCCTGGGGTTGGCAGGGGCCGGACAGGGTGTGGGGCGAGGCATCCAAACTGACTTCCACACCCCACCACGGTCCAGAAATGTGGTCCTCAGCCTCTCCCAGCCTCTTTCCGCCATCTCTGAAATGGCCATTATTCAGGAGGTCTGATTCACAGCGCAATGGAGAGGAGGAGTGAAGGAGGCAGTGGATCCAAAGTTCCTGCCTACAGGGACTTTGTGGTCGGCTCTGAGAATTCTGGGGGTTGATGGAACCGCTTTGGCTGCAAATAGTAGAGAGACACAGGGAGCTCATGTAAACAGCCAGGTGACAATCGTATGCTGTCCCACAGGGCTTGAGGAGTCTTTCTCAGGAGTCCCTGTCGAGGGGTTTATTTGTCCTTCTAGTTCTCTCTGGATGCTCATCCCTTTTCCTTTTGAGGTCTTTCTGCATTTTTCCCTTCTGATGGAGGAGGCAGTAAGGCTTCTGCCAGGTATCAGCTCTGATTGGCCTTACTTGGATCAAAGGTTTGCCCTTTCTTAGTCAGCCATGGTCAAGGATGTGGGTCATGTGTGGAGAATCAGGATGACACCCACTAGATGTCTGAGGCAGACCAATGGGGTGCAGTCATTAGGGTCATTTGTCTACAGCATAGGGACCAATGACACTTGTGTGCTGTTACAGGGTGGCCTCAGAAGTCAGAGCCCTGTGCTGATAAAAGGTTTGGGATCTTGAGGCCAGACCAGACAAGCAGACAGGCAGTGCCACACTGAACAGAGCCCCATGCAAAATGGTGGGTGCCAGCTCCCAAGGCCATCTCTACCTCTGGTTGAGAATGTGGCCATCCCACATTTAAAGAAGAGGGAGGGAATTCCCTGGAAGTCCAGTGGTTAGGATTCCAGCTTTCACTGCCGGGGCCCGGGTTGGATCCCTGGTCGGGAAACTAAGATCCTGTAAGCCATGTGGCATGGCCCCCCAAAAAAAGGAGGAAAAAAAGAGAAGATGCTGGAGTAGCCAGAGGAGGCTCACTGGAGAAAATGGAGTTGAAGTTGGCCTAAAATTGGGAGGTTTTTTGTTTTTTTTTTTTGCGGTACGCGGGCCTCTCACTGTTGTGGCTTCTCCCGTTGCAGAGCACAGGCTCCGGACGCGCAGGCTCAGCGGCCATGGCTCATGGGCCTAGCCGGTCCGCGGCATGTGGGATCTTTGCGGACCAGGGCACGAACCCGTGTCCCCTGCATCGGCAGGCGGACTCTCAACCACTGCGCCATGAGGGAAGGCCTTAAAATAGGGAGTTTTAACTCTTCATCTCATGGTACCCCATTGGCAGAGTGATGAAGCCTCTGGACCCTTTCTCAGGAAAATATTTTTAAATGTACAAAATAAAATACATAGGATTACAAAGGAAATCAATTCTATTGATTTACAATTCTCAAACTATTATAAATATTTGTGATCCAGTTACATATGCTTTATTAATGCATACTGAGCTGATCTCCCTGTGCTATGCCGCTGCTTCCCACTAGCTATTTTACATTTGGAGTGTGTATATGTCGATGCTTCTGTCACTTCGCCCCAGCTTCCCCCTCCCCCGCTGCCGTGTCCTTAAGTCCATTCTGTATGTCTGCGTCTTTATTCCTGCCCTGCCACTAGGTTCATCGGTACCAGTTTTTTTTAGATTCCATATATATGCGTTAGCATATGGTATTTGTTTTTCTTTACTTCACTCTGTATGACAGACTCTAGGTCCATCCACCTCACTACAAATAACTCTATTTCATTTCTTTTTATGGCTGAGTAATATTCCATTGTATATATGTGCCACATCTTCTTTATCCATTCATCCGTCAGTGGACATTTAGTTTGCTTCCTTGTCCTGCCTATTGTAAATAGTGCTGCAATGAAGATTGTGGTGCATGTCTCTTTTTGAATTATGGTTTTCTCAGGGTATATGCCGAGTAGTGGGGTTTGCTGGGTCATATGGTAGTTCTATTTTTAATTTTTCAAGGCACCTCCATACTGCTCTCCATAGTGGTTGTATCAATTTACATTCCCACCAACAGTGCAGGAGGGTTCCCTTTTTACCACACCCTCTCCAGCATTTATTATTTCTAGATTTTTTGATAATGGCCATTCTGACCAGTGTGAGGTGATACCTCATTGTGGTTTTGATTTGCATTTGATTTGTTGAGCATCTTTTCATGTGCCTCTTGGCCATCTGTATGTCCTCTTTGGTGAAATGTCTATTTAGGTCTTCTGCCCATTTTTTAATTGTTTTTTTTTTAATTTATTTTATTTTATTTTAATTTATTTTTATTTTTGGCTGCGTTGGGTCTTCGTTGCTGTGCGTGGGCTTTTCTCTGGTTGTGGTGAGCAGGGGCTACTCTTTGTTGTGGCGCGCAGGCTTCTCATTGCGGTAGCTTCTCTTGTTGCGGAGCATGGGCTCTAGGCACGTGGGCTTCAGTAGCTGTGGCACGGGGGCTCAGTAGTTGTGGCTTGCGGGCTCTAGAGCGCAGGCTCAGTAGCTCGGTAGTTGTGGTGCACAGGCTTAGTTGTTCCGTGGCATGTGGGATCTTCCCAGACCAGGGTTGAAACCCGTGTCCTCTGCATTGGCAGGCAGATTCTTAACCACTGCACCACCAGGGAAGCCCGGGTTGTTTCTTTTTTTGATATTGAGCTCCATGAGCTGTTTGTATATTTTGGAGATTAATCCTTTGCTCGTTGTTTCATTTGCAAATATTTTATCCCATTCTGAGGGTTGTCTTTTCATCTTATTTATGGTTTCCTTTGCTGTGCAAAAGCTTTTAAGTTTAACTAGGTCCCATTTGTTTATTTTTGTTTTTATTTTCATTACTCTAGGAGGTGGGTCAAAAAACATCTTGTTGTGGTTTATGTCAAAGAGTGTTTTTCCTATGGTTTCCTCTAAGAGTTTTATAGTGTCTGGTTTTACATTTAGGTCTTTAATACATTTGGAGTTTATTTTTGTGTGTGGTGTTAGGTGGTGTTCTAATTTCATTCTTTTACATGTAGCTGTCCAGTTTTCCCAGCACCACTTACTGAAGAGGCTGTCTTTTCTCCATTGTATGTCCTTGCCTCCTTTGTCATAAATTAGGTGATCATATGTGCATGGGTTTATCTCTGGGCTTTCTATCTGTACCTTGATCTATATTTCTGTTTTTGTGCCAGTACCATATTGTCTTGATTACTGTAGCTTTGTAGTATAGTTTGAAGTCAGGGAGCCTGATTCCTCCAGCTCTGTTTTTCTTTCTCAGTATTGCTTTGGCTATTCAGGATCTTTTGTGTTTCCATTACAAATTGTAAAATTTTTTGTTCTAATTCTGTGAAGAATGCCATTGGTAGTTCGATAGGGATTGCATTGAATCTGTAGATTGCTTTGGGTAGTATAGTCATTTTCATAATATTGATTTTCCAATCCAAGAACATGGTATATTTCTCCATCTGTTTATGTCATCTTTGATTTCTTTCATCAGTGTTTTATAGTTTTCCGAGTATAAGTCTTTCTCCTCTTTAGATAGGTTTATTCCTAGGTATTTTATTCTTTCTGTTGCAGTGGTAAATGGGATTGTTTCCTTAATTTCTCTTTCTGATTTTTCGTTGTTAGTGTATAGGAATGCCAGAGATTTCTGTGCATTAACTTTGTATCCTGCAACTTTACCAAATTCGTTGATTAATTCTAGTAGTCTTCTGGTGGCATCTTTAGGATTTTCTATGTATAGTATCATGTCATCTGCAAAGAGTGACAGTTTTACTTCTTATCCAATTTGTATTCCTTTTATTTCTTTTTCTTCTCTGATTGCCATGGCTAGGACTTCGAAAACTATGTTGAATAAGAGTGGTGAGAGAGGACATCCTTGTCTTGTTCCTGATCTTAGAGGAAATGCTTTCAGTTTTTCACCATTGAGTATGTTTGCTGTGGGTTTGTCATATATGACCTTTATTATGTTGAGGTAGTTTCCCTCTATGCCCATTTTCTGGAGAGTTTTTATCGGAAAAGGGTGTTGAATTTTTTCAAAACCTTTTTCTGCATCTATTGAGATGATCACATGGTTTTTATTCCTTAATTTGTTAATATGGTGTATCACATTGATTGATTTGCGTATATTGAAGAATCCTTGCATCTGATGTATGATCCTTTTAATATATTGTTGGATTCTGTTTGCTAGTATTTTGTTCAGGATTTTTGCATCTATGTTCATCAGTGATATTGGACTATAATTTTCTTTTTTTGTGATATCTTATTCTGGTTTTGGTATCAGGGTGATGGTGGCTTCATAGAACGAATTTGGGTGCATTCCTCCCTCTGCAGTTTTTTGGAAGAGTTTGAGAAGGATTGGTGTTAGCTCTTCTCTAAATGTTTGATAGAATTCACCTGTGAAGCCATCTGGTCCTGGACTTCTGTTTGTTGGAAGATTTTTTATATATATAAATTTATTTATTTTTATTTATTTATGTTTGGCTGCGTTGGGTCTTCGTTGCTGTGCGTGGGCTTTCTCTAGTTGTGGCAGGCCAGGGCTACTCTTCGTTGTGGTGCACAGGCTTCTCATTGTGGTGGTTTCCCTTGTTGTGGAGTATGGGCTCTCGGCAGGTGGGCTTCAGTAGTTGCAGCACATGGGCTCAGTAGTTGTGGCTTGTGGACTCTAGAGCATAGGCTCAGTAGGTGTGGCACATGGGGTTAGTTGCTCCGTGGCATATGGGGTCTTCTCGGACCAGGGGTCGAACCTGTGTCCCCTGCATTGGCAGGCAGATTTTTAACCACTGTGCCACCAGGGAAGTCCTGTTGGAAGATTTTTAATTACAGTTTCAATTTCATTACTTGTGATAGGTCTGTTTATATTTTCTAATTCTTCCTGGCTCAGTCTTGGAAAATTGTACATTTCCAAGAATTTGTCCATTCCTCATGGTTGTCCATTTTATTGGCATATAGTTGTCTGTAGTAGTCTCTTATAATCCTTTGTATTTCTGCAGTGTCAGTTGTGATTTCTCCTTTTTCATTTCTAATTTTATTGATTTGCGTCCTCTCCCTTTTGTTCTTGATGAGTCTGGCTAAGGGTTTATCAATTTTGTTTATCTTCTCAAAGAACCAAATTTTAGTTTTATTGATTTTTGCTGTTGTTTTCATTTCTGTTTCATTTATTTCTGCTCTGATCTTTATGATTTCTTTCCTTCTACTGACTTTAGGTTTTCTTTGTTCTTCTTTCTCTAGTTGCTTTAGGTGTAGGGTTAGATTGTTTTTTTGTTGTTGTTGTTGTTTTGTTTTGTTTGTTTTTGCGGTACGCGGGCCTCTCACTGTTGTGGCCTCTCCCGTTGCGGAGCACAGGCTCTGGATGCGCAGGCTCAGCAGCCATGGCTCACGGGCCTAGCTGCTCCGCGGCACGTGGGATCTTCCCGGACCGGGGCACGAACCCGCGTCCCCTGCATCGGCAGGCGGACTCTCAACCACTGCGCCACCAGGGAAGCCCGGTTAGATTGTTTATTTGAGATTTTTCTTGTTTCTTGAGGTGCGATTGAATTGCTATAAACTTCCCTCTTAGAACTGCTTTTGCTGCATCCCATAGGTTTTGAATCATCGTGTTTTTGTTGTCATTTGTTTCTATGTATTCTTTTATTTCTTTGATTTCTCTAGTGATCTCTTGGTTACTTAGTAGTGCACTGTTTATCCTCCATGTATTTGTGTTTTTTACAGTTTTTTTCCTGTAATTGATTTCCACATAACAGTGTGGTCAGAAAAGATGCTTGATACAATTTCAATTTTCTTAAATTTTCCGAGGCTTGATTTGTGACCCAAGATGTGATCTGTCTTGGAGAATGTTCCATGTGCACTTGAGAAGGAAGTGTAATGTGCCACTTTCGGGTGGAATGTTCTATAAATATCAATTAAATCTATCTGGTCTATTGTGTCATCTAAAGCTTGTGTTTGCTTATTTATTTTCTGTTTGGATGATCTGTCCATTGGGGTAAGTGAAGTGTTAAAGTCCCCTACTATTATTGTGTTACTGTTGATTTCCCCTTTCATGGTTGTTAGCATTTGCCTTATGTATTGAGGTGCTCCTATGTTGGGTGCATAAACGATTATAATTGTTATATCTTCTTCTTGGATTGATCCCTTGATCATTATGTACTGTCCTTCCTTATCTCTTGTAACAGTCTTTATTTTAAAGTCTATTTTTAAAAATAAATTTATTTTATTTATTTATTTTTGGCTGTGTTGGGTCTTCGTTGCTGGGCTTTCTCTAGTTGCGGCAAGCAGGGGTTACTCTTTGTGGCAGTGTGCAGGCTTCTCATTGAGGTGGCTTCTCTTGTTGCATAACACAGGCTCTAGGCATGCAGGCTTCAGTAGTTGTGGCACATGGGCTCAGTAGTTGTGGCTCACGGGCTCTAGAGCACAGGCTCAGTAGTTGTGGTGCATGGGCTTAGTAGCTCCACAGCATGTGGGATCTTCCTGGACCAGGGATTGAACCTGTGTCCCCTGCATTGGCAGGCAGATTCTTAACCGCTGTACTACCAGGGAAGCCCTTAAGTCTATTTTATCTGATACGAGTATTGCTACTCCAACATTGTTTTGATTTCCATTTGCATAGAATATATTTTTCCATCCCTTCACTTTTAGTCTGTTTGTGTTCCTAGGTCTTAAGTGGGTCTCTTGTAGACAGCATATATATGGGTCTTGTTTTTGTATCCATTCAGCCAGTCTGTGTCTTTTGGTTGGGACATTTAATCCATTTACATTCAAGGTTGTTATCGATATGTATGTTCCTATTACCATTTTCTTAATTGTTTTGGGTTTGTTTTTGTGGGTCTTTTTCTTCTCTTGTGTTTCCTGCCTAGAGAAGTTTTTTTAGCATTTGTTGTAAAGCTGGTTTGGTGGTGCTGAATTCTCTTACCTTTTGCTTGTCTGAAAAGCTTTTGATTTCTCTGTTGACTCTGAATGAGATCCTTGCTGGGTAGAGTAATCTTGGTTGTAGTTTTTTCTCTTTCATCATTTTAAGTATATCCTGCCACTCCCTTCTGGACTGCAGAGTTTCTGCTGAAAAATCAGTTGATAATGTTATGGGGATTCTTTTGTATGTTATTTTTTGCTTTTCCCTTGCTGCTTTTAATATTTTTTCTTTGAATTTAATTTTTGTTAGTTTGATTAATATGTGTCTTGCTGTGTTTCTCCTAAGGTTTATCCTGTATGGGACTCTCTGCGCTTCCTGGACCTGGGTGGCTATTTCCTTTCCCATGTTAGGGAAGTTTTCCACTATAATCTCTTCAAATATTTTCTCAGACCCTTTCTTTTTCTCTTCTTATTTGGGACCCCTATAATTCGAATGTTGGTGTGTTTAGTATTGTCCCAGAGGTCTCTGAGATTGTCTTTGATTCTTTTCATTCTTTTTTCTTTATTCTGCTCCTTGGCAGTTATTTCTAGCATTCTGTCTTCCAGCTCACTTATATTTGTTCTTCTGCCTCAGTTATCCTATTATTGATTCCTTCTAGTGTATTTTTCATGTCAGTTATTGTGCTTTCATCTCTGTTTGTCCTTCAGTTCTTCTAGAACTTTGTTAAACATTTCTTGTATTTTCTTAGTCTGTGCCTCCATTCTACTTCTGAGATTCTGGATCGTCTTTACTACCATTACTCTGAATTCTTTTTCAGGTAGATTGCCTATTTCCTCTTCATTTATTTGGTCTTATAGGTTTTTACCATGCTCCTTCATCTGTGACATACTTTTTTACCCTCTCATTTTTTCTGATGGGTGGGATTGTGTTCCTGTTTAACTGGTTGTTTGGCCTGAGGCTTCCAACACTGGAGTTTGTAGGCTGTTGGATAGCGCTGGGTCTTGGTGCTGAGATGAGGACCTCCGGGAGACCTCACTCCAATGAATATTCCCTGAGGTCTGAGGTTCTCTTGTTAGTCCAGTGGTTCAGACTCAGAGCTCCCATCGCAGGAGCCGTTCACTTGGGGGTTCTTCCCGTCTCCTTGGGCATCAAGGTCTCCCACCAGCATCTGGCAGGTGCCCTAGTTGTAGGGAGACACGAACTCTGCGTCTTCCCATGCCGCCATCTTGACTCTGCCCCTTGTAAATGATATTTTGAGATATCTGCTACAACTGTAATGGGATATGACAACATCTGTGATTTTAATAGGGTTAAATATCACAGGAGATGCTAATGCTATTTGTGTTTGTTTTCTATATTCACTATTGAAAGGGATGCTAAATTTCAGGTAGCGGTTAGTGAAAATAAAGCGTTTTTTTTTTTTTTTTTTCTAATCCAAGTTCACAGACCTCCTGAATTCTGGGTAACCCCTGATAGAAAATTCCTGGCCCAAAGGATAGGTTTGGGGAGCACTGGGAAAGGAAGAGGGTGTTCTAGGTAGGTGGTTAGCATGAACAGAGACCTGAAGTAGGAGGGAGGGATCGGAGAGTGAGGAGATGGGGGAGCTGACCTGCTGGGGTGGGACCCTGAAGGCTGGGGTGAGGCTCGTGGGCTTGACTTGGTGAGCTTTAGGGGACTGACAGGAGAGTTACCTGACGAGAAAGGTGGGTGACAGCTTGTGTAGTAATGGGGAATAGTTAAACAAATGGTGATAAATGTTCTTTCATTTTGGAACAGGTCATTCAGATTCTAGGAGATAAGTTTCCATGCACTTTGGTGGCACAGAAGATTGACCGTATGTCTCTGATTAGTTCTATTTTTAAAAGATGATTCAATTTCTCTCTCTCTCTGTGACCTGACGGTGTGTCTGTTTCTCTGATAAGTGCCAGAGTACCAAGGAGAGCCTGATGAGATTTCCATTCGGAAGTGTCAGGAGGCAGCTCGCCAGGTGATTGCTCCACACGTCCTGTACTTGCGCCTCTTGTCTGGTGGCTCCTGGGGTCTGTGCCTGCTGGGGATGGGTAGAGAATATGGTGGGCACAGTTTATAATGACTTGAAGGACCTTTCCAGGCTTAGCTAGGCTGGAGTCAGTTAATGTTGGCTCTGGAATACTGCCTTCCTTTCTCAACTTTGACTGCATAGTATCCCCCTAGATGACCACACACACACATAATTCACTCTTCCCAATTCTCAGGTACATACATTCCACCCCTACATTCTCCCCACATACATCCACCCTGCACTCACACATCTCTGTGGAACTGAAAAAGAGTGCTTTGTAAACAGTCAGGCCGCTTGAGTATGAATCCCAGCTCTCCTATCACTGTACCTGGAGCAAACTTTACAACCTGCCAAGGCTTTGATGTCCCTACCTTTAAAATGAAGATAAGAGATTAGTCAATGGCTGTTACCCAGAGCAGATAGACCTCTATCTGCTGCTGCTGTTACACATCCCAGCTAGCTGTGAGTGTGGCCCTGGCTTGGGTGGCCGAGGAATTCAGGGTGGAGATGGGGCCTGCTGCTGGGCGCGGGTCTCAGGGCTGCATGTCCTTGTGCTGCAGGTGCAGGGCCCTGTACTGGTGGAAGACACCTGTTTGTGCTTCAACGCCCTTGGGGGCCTCCCTGGCCCCTACATGTGAGTGCTCCCCCACCCTTTTGCAGGGCCCTGGCCACAAAACCACTTGAACTTTGAAATGATTTGTTACTTGATACTGCGGGTCATTCACTGTCTTGGCATCAACACCAGTATGTCAGATCGTCTTGAGGGAGGATTAGGGATGGGGAAGAGGCATACCTTTCTTTTGTAAAGTGTAAGAATGTGATTGTGTAAGTTGAGATGGGCAAGGGGAACTCACCCATTGGAGAGGTACATTCGTGGGCAGATCAGTTTCAGGAAAGAGGAAATAAGGAAGTTGAGATCTGCAGATGGATTTCCTTAAAGCTCTCCAGTACCCTGGACCCCCTCAGAAGGTCTTTGTGTATCTCTAGGGTACAAATACCCCAATTTGTTAGGTCTTGGGTATGTATACAGTTGACCCTTGAACAACTCGGGGGGGGGGTTAACGAGCATTTAACTTACAGTTGGCTTTCCATATCAGTGGATTCAACTGTATGTTACTGTAGTATTTACTACTGAAAAATATCCATGTATAAGTGAACATATGCAGTTCAAACTCATGTTGTTCAAGGGTTAACTGTATCTTTAACTTTTGGATTGCTGATTTGTTTGCCAAGGCAGTAGCACCCCTACACACTTACAGTGTACATTGCTCCATATTCTTACCAGCACTGTTTTATGACTTTTTAGTATTTTGTAATGGCGGGAGTGGGAAATGTTACCACATACAATTTTATTTTGCATTTCCCTAATTACCAGTGAGATTGAGGGCTTCACTGGTTTATCAGTTGTTTTGTGGATTGCCTCTTTGTCTCCATTTCCTTTTTCCTATTGGATTATTTCTCTTCATTTTGAGTTGAGACATTCTTTATCTTTTCTCCTTGGCTCTCGCAGGGCTCTAATCCCTGGGGGACGCAGCCCAGAAACAAGGTGGTAAGAACATCCATCTGCTTGTGGTGTCTGACTCACCTTTATTTCTCTTGCAGAAAGTGGTTTCTGGAGAAGTTAAAGCCTGAAGGTATTATCCCCATGTCTCTTTCTTTAGACTTGTTTGAAATTAAGAATCTGTGGCTTCTACGGGAGGAGCTCCAACTAGTAATCAGGAATCTCGGGTTCCATCCCCTTCACGGAATCTCCATTCACCTCAGTTTCCCCATCTATAATCTACAGCTCACACTCTCCCTATATACCTGGTGCCAGGGAGCACTGAGATTTGGGAGGAGTGGATGGGGTGGGGGTGGGTGGTGAGAGCTTTGCGTTTGAGGGACAAAGGGGCTCTAGTTGATTCTGGCTCAGAGAGGGACTCTCCCCACTGCTTGCTGTCCTTGCCTCAGTGGGGGGCGGGGAGGGGGACACCCTGTTGCTCCTCCTCGTCCCAGCAGCTCATACGCTGAAGCCCACAGTGGTAGAATAAGGAACCCCACGTCCCCATCACCCAACTTCCGGGGTTATCAGTGCAGGGCCTATTTGGTGATATGTATAACTCCCCTCGCCACCTGGGCCCCTTGAGTGCGGAGAGGGGGCTGGGGCTGGGCAGCATAGAGTGCCCTGAGCCCTCACTGCACCTGCGCGCAGGTCTCCACCAGCTCCTGGCTGGGTTCCAAGACAAGTCGGCCTATGCACTCTGCACGTTCGCGCTCAGCACTGGGGACCCAAGTGAGCCTGTGCGCCTCTTCAGGGGCCGGACCTCGGTGCGTACCCATGCTCCTTCCCCCGCGTGCCGCCAGAGGGCGCTGTGACTCGCGGTGATGCTGCAGGACTGTGGTGGGGAGGGCACGCCCCTGGGTACCACAGCTAGAAGTCCTGTCAATCCCAAAACTTATTTGACCCCTGAGTCTGGTGTTTGGAAAGGCACAATGGCTTACAGCTGTTGGGGCCTGGTATACCCAGAGCTCTGCAGTGTATGCTCTCCTGAGAAGCAGATGTGGAAACTGAAGGTGACAACTCCTAGAGCTACATCTATAGCCCAGATTTCTCCAAGCTTGAATCTCCTCATCCCACTGCTGAGGCAACAGCTTCCCTTGAACATCTCACAGCCTTTCCAACTTTCTACGTTCATATAGAATCTTCCTTCTCCCCCCAACTCATTCCTTTCAAAACTGCCCTTCAGGGCTTCCCTGGTGGCACAGTGGTTGAGAGTCCGCCTGCCGATGCAGGGGACACGGGTTCGTGCCCCGGTCCGGGAAGATCCCACATACCTCGGAGCGGCTGGGCCTGTAAGCCATGGCCCCTGAGCTTGTGCGTCCGGAGCCTGTGCTCCGCAACAGGAGAGGCCACAACAGTGAGAGGCCCGCATACTGCAAAAAAAAAAAAAAAACTGCCCTTCAGTTCCCCCATGCTTACCTATCAGACCATAGGTTCAGCTGCTTCTCACAGGGTCCAGACCACCCTCTGGGCTGGCCTGCTCCCCCCACTGCCCCAGCCCATCCGTCCCCTCCCCGTGGCGGGAGTGTACCTTCAGGCACATCATTTCTCTGCTTTGTCCTTTCTGCTCAGGATAAAATCCAGAGCCCCACCATAGCTCCCATAGCCCTATGCCAGTGGCTCCACAGGGACTGTCCACAGATGTTTTACTTTACGCTCCCTGATTAGATTTTTAATTTTTGTGGTGAAAAAACAGGTGACAGAAATTACCATCTTCATTTTTAAGTGTACAATACAATAGTATACACTGTTGTGCACCAGATCTCTAGAACTTTCTCATCTTGCAGAATTGAAACTATGCCCATTGAATAACGACTCCACCTTCCCCTCATCTCCCCAGCACCTGGCAACCACCATTCTACTTTCTGTTGCCAAGAGTTCAGCTACCTCAGATACATCATATAAGTGGAATCCTGCAGTGTTTGTTTTTTTGTGACTGGCTTATCTCACTTAGCATAATGTCCTCAGGTTTCATCCATGTTGTAACATGTGACAGGATCTCCTTTTTTAAGGCTGAATAATATTCCATTGATTATGTATACCACTTTTTCGTTTATCCGTTTACAGGCATACCTCGTTTTATTGAGCTTCACAGATATTATGTTTTTACAAATTGAAAGTTTGTGGCAATCCTGCATTGTCAGACGATGGTTAGCTTTTTTTTTTTTGCGGTACGCGGGCCTCTCACTGCTGTGGCCTCTCCCGTTGTGGAGCACAGGCTCCGGACGCGCAGGCTCAGTGGCCATGGCTCACGGGCCCAGCGGCTCCGCGGCATGTGGGATCTTCCCGGACCGGGGCACGAACCCGCATCCCCTGCATCGACAGGCGGACTCTCGACCACTGTGCCACCAGGGAAGCCTGATGGTTAGCATTTTTAGCAATTAAGTATTTTAAAATTAAGGTATGTACATTTTTTTAGACATAATGCTATTGCACACTTAATAGATTACAATATAGTGTAAACATAACTTTTATATGCAGTAGGAAACCAAAAATTTCATGTGACTTGCTTTATTGCGATAATTGCCTGATTGCAGTGGTCTGGAACTGAACCCACAATATCTCCGAGGTCTGCCTGTATTCATTGATGAACACTTGCGTGGCTTCCACTTTTTGGCTCATAATGCTGCTATGAACGTGGGTGTGCAAATATCTCTTCAAGATCCTGTTTTCATTCTTTTGGATATATATCCAGAAATGGGATTGCTGGATCATATTGCCTGGTTACATTTTTGTTTGTTTGTTTTGTTTTGTTTTTTGCAGTATGTGGGCCTCTCACTGTCGTGGCCCCTCCCGTCGCGGAGCACAGGCTCCGGACGCGCAGGCTCAATGGCCATGGCTCACGGGCCCAACCGCTCCACGGCACGTGGGATCTTCCCAGACCGGGGCATGAACCCGTGTCCCCTGCATCGGCAGGCGGACTCTCAACCACTGCGCCACCAGGGAAGCCCTGGTTACATTTTTAACAGTTAGTTTTAGTGGTCTGCTACTTTCACAGAAATGTTCTCTCAAAAATCAAAAGTATGAACAACCACAGGCCCAACTTCCTGCACCATGACTGACTAGCACCTATGTTGCTGACGGGGCCTGATCACTGCCATCCGACCATTCCCTATTATCTCCCCAGCTTGGGCTGCTGTTTCTACTTTGTTGCTGCCAGCCCCGACTTTAACTGAAGTAGCCTTGTTTCTCCTTGTTCTGTTCTCTCCTGTGCTTTGTAAACCCCAGCCACATTGTCCTTTCAGCAGTGCACATGCTAAGCCCTTCTCCATCTCTGGACCTCGGCACAGCTGTGTCTTCCACCTAGAATGTTCTTTTTTTTTTTTTTTGCGGTACGCGGGCCTCTCACTGCTGTGGCCTCTCCCGTTGCGGAGCACAGGCTCCGGACGCGCAGGCTCAGCGGCCATGGCTCACAGACCCAGCCGCTCCGCAGCATGTGGGATCTTCCCGGACTGGGGCACGAACCCGTGTCCCCTGCATCGGCAGGCAGACTCTCAACCACTGCGCCACCAGGGAAGCCCGACACTGGTTATCTTTGTCACATTTTCCTTTTGGAATTTGCCTGTTACAGCCAGTATTTACTGAGCTCATTTTTGTGTTGAACATTGTGCAAAGTAATTTCTATTTTGTTATTTCATTTAATTGTTAGAGCCTCCCTTGTATTATGAGAAATGCAGTAATAGTAGCAGGCACAGGGCTTGGCTGAAAAGTTCAGGGCCCTCAAACTTCCTATTAGGAGAAAATGTTTTCTGTCAGTCTTTCAAAGTTGATTCTCTTCTTCAGTGAGGTCACAGTTTGTCAAAGCTTCAGAGAGGGAGGCTGGTCCCAGGGGTATCGGTGGGCTGATCAAGCATGTGGTTCCTCCCTGTCTCTGGGGAGCGAGCTGTCCTGCTCTGCATTTTATGTGTTCAGCAAACATTTGCCGGCACCATAGACCCCTTGAGATCATATATTTTGAGTAAATAGGGTTTAACCAAATTCATAAACTAACCAAACTCAAGCTGGCTACTGCCCTCCTCACAGTGCATCTCCTCCACACCCAATGGCACACCTGTCCCCCTTTCCTCTGGCAGGGCCGGATTGTGGTGCCCCGTGGCTGCCGAGATTTTGGCTGGGACCCCTGCTTTCAGCCTGATGGATATGAGCAGACGTAAGGAGCCCCAGTTTCTTTCAGGGGTGTGGGGTGGGGATGGCCGTGGTCTGGGTTGGGTCAGTGCCCCGCCCAGGTGCAGGCACGCGGTTACAGGCGGGGCAGGCTCTGAGGTGCCGTTCCGGCTGAAGGCAGCTCTGCTGGGGTGGATGCAAGGAATCTGGGTGGCCCGGTCCACAGCTGGGAGGCAGCTGGGCATAGCTGAAGTCCTGGGCTCTCGGGCTCAGCTCAGTACAGAGCAGCTTTGTAGCTTCAGTGGCTTCCCCGCTCTGACCTGGGCTTGTCAGCTTTGTTGGATGATTATCTGACCCCCATTTAGTCTGGAAAAATGTTAGCACTTGGCCACCACGTTACACCCCCACAGTGCCAGGTGTTCTCATTATTTCATGCTAGCCCCCGCTTATTTACATGGGACATGTTGGCCATTATTGGAATCAGGTTTGTCAAGCTGGAGGGGGGCCCTTAGGGAGTGTGGCCTGAGGCCTCACAACAGCCAGGCAGGGCTGAGGACAACATGAAGCAGCACTTTGGTGACACAAGTGCTCTATATCTGCACTGTGCAATCTGGTAGCCATTAGCCACATGTGGCTGCGGAGCATCTGAAATGTGGCTAGAGCAACTGAGGAACAGAATTTATTTTTATTCAGTTGTAATTGGTTTAAATGGCCACAGTGGCTGGTAGCCACCATATTGGACAGCGTAGATGTGAAAGTAACAACTGGAGTAGGGATTCTTACCTCACTGGAGTCTTGCCATGGGTGGCAGGCCACTGGCTGGCTGTTCAAGGCTCGTCTGCTGCCCCCTGCCCCCACCTGCCCACCCCACAGTGCATTGGAGGAGATTGCTGTGTTTGCTCTGTCAGGCCCCACTGCTTCCCGTCAACAGATGACAAAGCTGATCAAACATGCAGCTCATCCCCCTGTCCCCAGCTTCCCTTTGATGACTTTTGGACACACTAGAACCAGTTTAAGATCCTTTCACACTTATTAATATGGGTTTCTACCTACAGGGGAATTTAAGACTCTGATTTTTTAAAAAATTAACTCTGGTTGCCAGGAGCTGGTAGCCCCACTACCCTTTCCTAGGGACTCTTTGAGCTTTGGGCTCCAGGATGAGGTGAGGTGTACACACCCTCCCTGAATCTGGGCTCCCTCTTCTCTGAGCTGCTACTGTTGCCCCTTAGATATGCAGAGATGCCCAAGGCTGAGAAGAACACCATCTCCCATCGCTTCCAGGCCCTGCTTGAGTTGCAAGAATACTTTGGCAACCTGACTCTACTTGGAGCTGGTGATGACCACTCTGCCTGAGGATCCGGGGAGGGCTAGCCTGAAACCGCCTCTATCAGGCAGGCACCCGTCCAAGTACTGCCTTCAGGGTTACCACTTCCTGGGGGTGTTACCAGCCGTCAGGAGCAGCTGGCTCTGCCTGGAAACTTTGGCCAGAGGACACCATCCTCTTGCCCTCAGGGATTCAGTGGTCTCCTACAGCCTCCAGGCCTGGAATCCGGAAAGGACCTTGGGTGTTAAAACTGGCCTTGGCAGGGTTGAGGGTTTGGGGAAGAACCACACAAACAGCCTTAGATGTTTTTTAAATGCAGCAAATAAAAATTCCGGAGGGTACTTGCTTCCAAAATAAACTGGGTATATTTGCTTTGAAACCTGCCCCAGACAGGTGTCTGTCTCCTGAGTCCCCTTTGGCATGAGCAGGAAACCTCTCAGGTCGGGGGGGGGCAAAAGGGCTGTGGGGGGGTGGCTGGACGAGGGCAGTGCTGTGTCGAGGCTGTTCGTGTGCCCTTGCTAGCTGGAGTATTATATCTTTCTTTTTGTCCTTGAAGTCTCTGATCATGGGCTGAACTTTTCCATGCCACATCCCTGCTGCCCGCCCACCCAGCCACTGAGCAATGCCACCACCCAGCTGGCCTCTATTGTGTTTGCTGGGTTGGGGGGCGGGCAGTGTGGGATGTTGAGTGCTTTTGCTTTATTCTGGTGTACATTAGAGCAGCTAAAATGTTGGCTTATGGTTATAACGCCAGGTTCATTTTTATGGCAGGGAGGAGGGATGGAGTTCTTGACCCCAGTTGGGTTGACATGCCACGGTTCAGCCTGGGGGGCCAGCTGAGTTGAGCCCTTCAGGAGGCCCGGCTCAGCTATCTCAGACCCGTACTGTGTCCTGGTGAAGCCCTTCCCTGGGAGGGACTTCAGAGTCCCGGGGTGGCTCCCTGCCTTCCTGCAGGTGTTACTCTGGTAAAGAGGAGGTGCCCAACCCCAAGGACAATCAGAAAAGCCTGTTGTGTGCAGCGGGTTGCGGGGGTGGGGGTCCTTAATGATGGTGTGTCACTCCCAGGCTTAAGTTAACATCCCCTCCTCAGTCCTAGCAGCACGGCCCAGGGCCTAGATTTAACAGTTGTTTCCTCCCCTAAAATTCATCAGCACGTGTGGGTGAGGACAGGACCTCATCCCTTTGCTCCCCTCTTGTCTGTGAAGCCCAGCTGGGTGGTTTCCTCAGGAAGTGCCGGTGGTGGTGCTCAGCCTCCTCTGAGTTGTCTGCTTGGGGTGGGTGGTGTCCGGCTGGAACTCAGGTGTGGGGTGCTGGGGGGGGCCTGCCTACTCCTTGCCTGGTGATCCTGGACACAGCCCCACCTGCAGGAAACACACAGGCTACCGGGGTGGGGGCCCCAAAGAAGGATCACTTGCCACGTGGCACTTGGAGCAGGGCACCCCTCTGTGTCTGCTCCTCAGCTGCTTCCTCAGAGTCCTGTCCTGGATGCACAGTACATTTTCTGTCCCCTTTAAACTTTACCCATCCTGCAAGCAGCACCGTGAATGTGCTCATCCCACCCTACCAGCCACTGGGCTCTTCACTGGCCCCAAGCCCACTTTCCCTGCAGGTTCCTGGCAACATGGCAGAACAAAGGCCTCCTGGATCTTCCACGTTTCCCTGTTGAGCTACTGTGTGGAGTTGGAAGTAATAGCCCTTAGGTGGCACTCAACAAATCAGTCCCTTTTACCCCATTTCCCCTGGGATGGTTTCTCCCTCCTCAGGGCCCTCAGGTGGCCTTCAGAGGCTGGGGCAGGGCAGCATGGATGGAGGCGGTATGTAGAAGCATAGAAACAGGAGCTTTATTCTCTAATGTGCATGCATACAGCAAGTTCCTTACACAATCAAGGAAATGGTTTCTCTTTCAGGCTCTTTTATCAAAAGAAAATCCGTCCTGCTTAGTCCCACCCTGGGCAGAAGCTGCCCTGAGCAGAGTTCCGGACCCAAAGCAAAAGGCTAATGGGAAGAGGAGCAGACACACACCTTGGAGCCCCCTCAATGCCCAGACACCCTAGGCCAGTTGGGACAGCTGTGAGGGGGTGCAGCACAGAGCAGCACCCCAAGATACCCACACACAGCCACAGAGCCAGCCTGGGAAGACCCAGAAGGATGGGCGAATGGGGTGTGGCCAGGGCCTGGTAGTCAGGACCTCAGTGCTCAGCGTCCATGGCGTCCAGGTACTTGGCTTCAATGATTTGGGGCAGCAGGTTGTAGCTGAGGGGAGGGGGAACAGGCAGGAGGATAAGCATTGGGTCAGGGAGGAACAGGCTGAGGGTAGCCACTCCAGCCCACCGTCTCCCGCCCAGCCGAGTCCCTCCTGCCTGCTGGCCACCCTCCCGTACCGGATGGGGATCATGGCGATCATGATGAGGGGAAAGATCATCTTCATGTAGGGCAGGGTGCTCATGCCAAAGGCACAGAGCAGCAGCAGCTGCAGGACCTGCAGGCCTGTGAAGTAGTGGATCTTCCTCTGGGGCACCCTCCGGATGTAGTGGGTGGGTGGGTACGAGGTCTGTGGGTGGCAGGGACCAGGTGTGGGCAGGTCTGCAGCCATATCCCCCACCCCCACCCCCACCCCTCACTCTCAGGGTCAGACACTCACTTGGTCCTTGAGCAGCAGGACCATGCGTGCAAACAGCTGGTTGCCGTCGATGGAGGTGAGCGCGATGTAGAGAAAGAGGCCGTAGAGCACAGGCTTGGGGATCCACTGCAGCGGGAAGGGCAGCAGCAGGAGGGAGAAGCCCACCAGGATGCTGGCGCCCAGGCTGGTCAGCCGCGTCTCCTTCACACTCACAATCCTGTGAGGTTCCAGTGCACTGGGTCACCGCCGGCCTGGTCCACAGGGCCGTGTCCATCCCAGGTCACTGGGCTCTGTTACTTCTGAGCCCTTATCCCCTGGGCCATATCCTTCCTTAGGTCATATGTGGCCCAGGGCTACCCCCCACCTCAGGGTCCATGTGACTCTGGCCTCACGTCTCAAGGGGCCAGTTTCACACTCACGTCTCGTAAATGTGCCCATTCTCCACACGCTCTTCCACCATGGCTAGTGCCCGCACGTGCAACGGGGAGTGGGGGTAGGCAGCGTGGATCCAGGGCAGCCCAAACAGAGACAGCCCGGTGTTGATGATGGCGACGAGCAGGAGGTCCCAGTGGTAGGCAGTACCCTTCACCAGCCTGCAGCAGGCAGGGTCACATGTGGACAAAGCCCCATGGCCCCTGGAGGGCTGGGCACATGCTTACCCCTCCCTCCCCAGCCCTGCGAACCTGTTCTCCGGGGCATTAGCCAAGGCGGCCACCAGGTTCTGCTCGATGAAGAAGAGCATGGAGAGGAGGAAGCCGAGGCCCATGGCGCCGCTGACGGCCACCAGGGATAGCGAGTGCATCTCGGCCATCTCGAACAGGCTCTTGCTTGGGTTGTATCGGAACTTGCCCACTGCAGCCGGGTACAGGCCCCTGCTCAAGCCTTCCTCCCCCACAGAGCGACCCACCCCACCCCACCCCACCCCACGCCTAGTCCCAACTCACTCTTAATCTCCTGGAAGCCGTAGGAAGAGATGAGGGAGAAGGTGAGCACTGAGATGGGCAAGGCACAGTCTGACAGGATCTCACGCATGTAGGGGTGCAGGTAGGGGCTAGGGAGGCAGGTGGGTGTCAGCGTGGCCTGCGGCTTGTGCTCCCTTGCCCTCACCCTGAGGGGGCACTCCTCACCTCTTCTTGAACTGGTAGAGGGTGTAGCTCAGCCAGAGTGTCCCCAGCATGATGAGGAGGCTGAGCACAGCCGTGTCCCGGGCCAGGGGCTCGGGGCCCTGGCTGCCCACTGAAGTCAGCTCTGGTGGGCTGGCCAGGAGGCTGGTGTTGAGGGCAGCGTGGAGGCTGCTGTTGAGGCTGGGGCTGAGGCCCAGCAGGCTCACCGGGGAAGACCTATCTTCGTAGTAGTTCCCGGGGTTGTGGCCACAGTAGTACTTCTGGAAGACTATGGACACAGGCCAACAGGACTCAGCCATCTGGGTTCTGGGAGCCTGGGGGCCCAGCAGCTTCCTCCTGGATGTGGGGGTGAAGGAGCCCCGAGGGGAGGAAGGGATTCTGGGGGGAGGAGGGGAGAGAGCTGGCCTTCTGTCAGCCAGGACCCCTTGACCTGCCTGTCTACCCACCACTCCACACCCTGCCCTCATCCATTTCTGACAGCGAATCCTGCTTGGCCCAGTGCCTCTGATCCTGCCTAGGGCAGCTCTATCACCCTCTAGCACGTGGGCCTGCTGCTCTTTGCTAGTCATGGCTCCCAGAGCACCCTGGGCCATGGAAGCAACCTTAACGCTTGCATGCTTCTTGGCTGCTCTGGGCACAGTTCCATAGCCCCCCGTCTCAACTCAGCTTCCCCTGCAGGAGGTGGCCACCGGCAATACACTCACTTTTGACCATGCCCTTGACAGCATCCAGCACGAATGTGATGGAAATGAACAAAGCAATGATCTCCTCCGTTGACCTGCCAGCAGGGGATATGCCTCATAAGACGGGGTGAGTTGTTAGTAGTGGGGAACCTTCCCCGAGCCTCAGCATGGCCCCCTACCTCCTGCCATGAAGAGGACCAGGGTCCCAGGCTTTCCCCTTGGAGCAGTGATATGGTGGGGGCACCCCATCTGCTCTAGGGTTAACAGGGCCTCAGAGGCTGGCATGGAGGCTGACCCAGGCCCCTGGCCTTGGTCTCCCTCCTGCTTGCGAGTCCCAGAAGCTTAGGGAAGGGCCCTGTCACCTCTTGAAGAGACTCATGACCAGGCTGAGGTTGAAGAGGGCATAAAGCGCGAGGAAGAAACTGTTCCACAGGCCTGTCCATGCGTAGAAGGTACTGAAGTCCAGATCGTAGTCATCACAGATGCCACGGATCACTGCAGGCGGTGGGACAGGAGTGAGCAGTCAGGGCCAGGCTGGGACCAGCGACCTCAGGAAGCATCTCCCCGCTGCCGCCCCCACTGCACCGTGGATGTAGAGGGCCAGGGGTGCGGTCGTCAGCAGCACCACCAGTGGCTGCCCGGAGAAGAGTGCGTACAAGAGGCCTCCAATGCTCTGCCCAGCTATAGTCTTCTGTACATCTGAGGATGCGGGGCAGTCAGGGGGGAACCGTGGCCCTGGGCTCCACCCGGCATGCCCCACCAGGCTCCAACCCCTCACCAATGGCCCCATTCGTGTTCTCATCGTTGAGGGACCCAAAAGCGATCGTGGGCAGGAGGCAGGCGAAGTAGAGGAACAGGGTGGTGGTGATGTATTTGCCCACAGCTTTGTTTTTCCCGATCATGCCTAGGAATGGGGGACAGGGCGGAGGGTGTGTTGGGGATACAGGACAAGCCTGGGGCCTGAGCTACAGGCCGAGCTCCAGGAGGGCCATGGGCCACTTACCATCAGTGAAGTCCAGTGGGTACACAGGGAATCTGCGGGCGATGTCCTCCCGGATGCCCCTCCCCATGGGGAGAAAGTCCTTGTGCCGTGGGGGCTGGGAAGAGGACACGCGCCCATCAGCCCTGTGTCCCTGCCCCGTGCTGCCCGCCCAGGCCACCTCTGCCCTGCACCTGCGGGGGTCTGTGGGTGCAGATGGAGCTCATGCTGTAGTCCTTCATGCTGATGCTCGGACAGTGGCTCATTACGGTGAGCAGCTGTCTCTGATGTACCAGGGCCTCCTTGAATTCCTCCTCCGTGCGGGTCTTCAGGAGCTTCTGGCGGAAGGTGATGTCTAAGAACATGGTGGCAAACGTGCGTCCCACCTCCGTCGCAGTTTTGGTGCTTTTCTGGGGATGGGGCAAGAGAATCACATCTGTAGCCACTGTAGAGCGAAGGGTGCCCAACCCCGGCCTGGCCACTCACGGACAGACATTCCCAAGCACGTGGCGGGTGCTCTCCCCATGACCTGGGTGTAGTCCCCCAAAGTTCAAGCATAGTGGACTCTGCCACGATTTCCACCAGGTTAGCAGATCACTAGAACTACCATCAACCTAGTATTTTTTTTTTAATAAACTCAGGTATTAAATCTGTGTAATTGTGGATAATGAAATCATGATGATGGAGAAAAATGTTCACCCAGCTACTTTTCACTGGTGGCATTTGCACGGTCGGCTGGTTTATGATTTTCAGAGGGGTTCCAGGCCCATCCAGCCTTGTGCCTCTTGCCTGGCCAAGCTCAACCCTGTCCATGAACTCAGTGTTCAACCTCCATCCCAGCAGCCTGTCTCACCTCCCCATCCTAGGTCCCCTGGGAGCAGCATCCACCCCTCCATGCTGCCCAAAGCTACAGTCCCAGGGCTGCACTGTGCACACTGTGCTTTCTGGTAGCTTTAGAACAGGCTTGTTCCCCCCGAGGAGGAGCCAGGTGTCAGGATGGCTGGCCTGTCTCAAGGCACCAGTCTAGCCACTCAATCCTAGGGATTTTCTTCCTTCCAGCTGTTCTGGCCACCTTGTCAGCTGTCACTCCCTCTGACCCATGAACTGCCCACTGCCCTAAATGCCCTTCCTCTCTCCCCAGCACAGTAACATCTGGAGAGATTCACAGCATGTCTATGAAAGCCCTGGGAGGGACGATCCCATTAGCACCCCCTTTGCTTAGAGAAAGCCTGGAGAGGGGCCATCCGAAGCTCTGAGTCTACACCAGAGGCAGGGGCAGAGTCATCAAGAAGCCAATGGAATCTTAAGCATTAAGGCCCTTCCCAGGCCTGGGGAGGGGCCCTAGCCATTTTCTATTAATGATTTTAAAATCCTTTTCCATAAAAGAAGATTCCCCAAATTGTATAAGTCTCAGCCCCCACAAAAGCGAGATGCCCCTGGCCGGGGCGTAAATACCCCAGGAAGGAGTGGGGATCTTTGGTCAACAAATCATAGCCAACTAGAAGAGTTAGGGTTGGGCAGGCCAAAGAAAGGCCCCTATATTTGAATAGTAATAATCTTAAAAAGTATCTCTTTTCAGTCAGGGAAGAAATACAACCTTTTGGGCAACTTCTGGGGAAATTAGGGCTTGATAAAGACCTAACAAGTATGCTTCAGATGAACCCCAGTAGGGTGGAGATGAACAGAGAGGGTGAGAATGTGGCCTTCAGAGGCCAGGACTGTGGTGCCTCCAGCACTGGGAGAGATGCCCCCAAGAAGAGGGCAGGGTAACCTGGAACCCTCCTTCCTGGGAAACAGAGCAGCCACCCGAAACCCCTCCTCACCATCTTGGGTGGGGCCAGCACCAGGATGACAAACCGCACCTCACAGGAATTCTCCCCCCAGTTCTGCGGGCGAACCAGGCGGCTGATGCACACGTGCCGCTTCAGCAGGGCCTTGGAGGTACAGCTGGCAGGGACAGAGAGGGCACACAGCACACAGTTGCCACCCTTGGGAGCTGGGGCTCCCCCCTCCCCGAGCCCCCAACCATGACCCCGGTGACCTCTGTTAGGGAGGAAAAAAAAGACCAAATGGGATGGATTCCTCACTCTCTCTCCCCGCAAACTGAGCGGGCCAGCCTCCACAGGGACTGGATGCCTGGCTCCAAGGTGACGTGGGGAGGCCAGTTGTGGCGGCCTGGCAACTCACATGATGCAGAGCCACGACTGCTGGTATTGCACCCCCGTTACTGTGGCAGTGACCCCTTGGATGGTATCTGACAGTAGGTGAACTGCTGACAGAGTGGAAGGAACAGGAGGGTCAGATGGCCCCACCTCCCTGACCTCTCGCCCAGGCAGAGGGACAGCCCTTACCTTTACCCTCCATGGGGGCCCCGGCATCAGTGAAAAGCATGGCCATGAGCAGGTCCAAGTTGCAGTCGGGCTCGATGTTCTGGGAGTCTTGGGCTAAGCGGCACAGCATGGCCCGTAGCACATCGTCCAGGGAGGTGGCTGTCTCGTTCAGGATGATGCTGGCCCGTGCCAAGAAGTCGTCTAGGTCCCGGTGCGCTCGGATCTCTTCCTCAAAGTTCTTTAGCTTCAGGTACTGTGGGGACCCCATACACAGAACCACACAGGCCCATAAATAAGAAAGACCTCCTGTCGCTGTCTGGGTCCTTCCTCTGTGGTGGTCCCCGGCTGACCCTGCCCACCAGGACCCGACACCCCCTTCCCGGAGAGAAGACCAGCGTGGTTGGCCCCAGCAGCCAGGCCCTGGGCTAGCATGAGATCCAGCATCGGTGTGAGCTCTCTCAGGGAAGCAACCACCTCCACCCCCAGCTAGTGGTCCAGAACCAAATGTCTCCCATCCGGTCAATGGGCCACTCACCTTGCGGGAGATGTGTAGGAGCCCGTAGCCGCCAGGCGATTCACTCTCTGCTGGAGGAAAGCGGGAGGGCTCAGGGGGCGGCCCCAGCCCTTCAGGTCTCTCTTGGTGGAGCAGGGCCATATCTGCCCAGTCCCCAGTCCCCTGCGTGCCTCCCCCGACCCATCCCTGCTACAACCCCCATACCGGACTGGGTGGGCTGCACCTCGAGGTTGACGTTGACAAAGAAACGGATGCTCTCGCCAGACACAATGGAGGAGTTGACCGTGTCGAAGGCCTCATCCCCCAGGCTCTCCTCACGGGTTTCAGAGGCATCATCCGTGTCACGCTTGAGGTAGCCTGGAGCCCCAACCACCACCAAGAGAGACCCCCCAAGAGGGCCTGGCTACACACAGGACAAAGGGGCTCCAAGCCAAAGGAGCGGGGGCCCCTGGGCTGTCCCACTTGGTGCAATCTCGGTGAGTGGTAAGGGAGGCCTCTAGCAGGCTAGGAAGGAAACCTCAGCTAGGCCCAATATCTGGTCCTGGCCCAGCCCCCTGAGTACGGCAGCCAGCTGGCACCCCCCACCCAATGGTTTTCTCCAACATTCTTCAGCAGCGGGAACCCTGCACTGTTCTGTGCCACACATATCCTTTAGCTAGAGAAAGAACATGTTCATTCCACAGACACTGAGCCAGGCATATGGTACAATGATGTAGTTAAGACTGACTGGCCCCTGCCTTCTCAGAACCTCCAGGTTGTGGGACCTGGACCTGTCTGGCTCCCCAGAAGCAACTCAAGGAAAGCCAGAGCCCTGCAGTATCCGGACCTCAATGGCACAGGGAAGGCATGTGGGGCAAAGCATCAAGGCTGAGAGACCTTAGTCCAACATGAGACAAGGCCCAGGAAGCAAGAGAGCCAGAAAAACAGAGCCAGAGACAGAGGTGAGAGGACCCCAGAGGAGGCCTCATCTCAGGCCTCCACCCATGGTGGGCAAGGGGCCTGTTATGGCACCTTGGGACTCCAGAGCACAGAGCCTGCTGTCCCTTTCTTTTGGTCTGCCTCTCAGTTCCTGCAACTGCCCCCCAACACAGGCCCCCTCCTATAGGAAGCCTTCCTGACGACATGCAAAAGTTCCAATCTGCCCTGAGTCCTGCTGGGGCTCCCCACAGCCTCTGGGATGACAGCCTGAGCCAGCCCTGCTACCCCTGGCCCCTCAGGCCCAGTCCCACACCGCCCACCTCAATCTCTCACTCCTCAGGCCAGGCGGCTAGCACCCCAGGCATGCCAGCTCCTGTCCTCCAAGCTGAGGGCTTCCCTCCCTGGAGGGCCTTCTTCAAGGCTTGACGACCCTTTCTCCTCTGGCAGGGCCCTCTCTGCCTTACTCTTGGTCCAGCTGACACCTCTTCCTCACTGTCCTGTGAGTCCCCTGTGGTCCACCACTTGTGATTCACCCAGGAGCCCTTGTAGCTGAGACCCCACCAATGCCTGAAAAACACCTGTGCAGGAACAGGGACGGGTCAGCAGCACGCCTCCACCTGCCAGGCAGTGACTCACCCTGACTCACGTCCACTCCCTCCCACTGGTTTCCTCTGCACATCCCAGGCCCTGTTCCCCCAATGTCCTGTGCTCAGCCTGGGCCCTTTCTGGGTAGGAGGCACTAGGCCTCCCCTGTCAAGGCCCTCATGGACTGGTGACCCCTAACTCCAGGTCTGCACTGCACCCAGAGCCCAGAGAAGAACTATTATTCAAAAGATGTCATTCCCCCATTTGTCATGGAGTTCATGTCCATGAAAAACACCTTCCTCCCCAATTCTAGACCTGCTTTGCTTAGAATGCTTGGTTCCCCAGCCCCAACCTATCCCAACCTCCTTTCTGTCACCCCCACCAGCACCCACTGTTCCCCAGCATGCTTCTCACACTGTCCCTCTTCTCCACTATCCTGGGCTCTATCTAGGACCTACCCAGCAGACACTACCAGCTCCCTGCAAGGCTCCTGGGATGCCATGCGTGCCCTATCTCCACCCTATAGCCCAATCACATACCTAACCTGCCCACCAGCAGCCTGGCACATGCAGTCACCATGCCCTGGGGACATCACCACTGTGTCCAAGCACTGTCCCACTAAACACCCCTCTGAGGCCAGCTCCCGAATCTGGGCTCAGGAGAGGCAGCACAGAGCCAGCCCAGAGATATGGGGAGGGAGAGAGCTAGGCTGGTGCAAGCAGGGAAAGCTGAGGTGCAGAGAGGTTACAATTCTTTAGAGGGGCAATGGCAGCCCCTCCCTCACAGGGCTGGGCGGGGTCTGAGGAATGTGGGCACACACAACACTTAGCCTAAAAGCTGGTCAGACAACCAGAGCATTGTAACAGCAAAACCATGGGCTATCAGATGGTCCACATAGTGCAGGATGGGAGCAGCCTGCCCTCCCAGGACCACAGGACAACCAGAGATCTGCCAGAGCCCAGGGCAGTTATCAGCTGCCCCTCTGACCACATCACAACTTTCTGGAGGGTAGAATCCAAAGGCATCCCAGCACCAGCAGAGGACCATGAGTACCCAGGTGGATGGACTAGGTCCCCTAGAGACTTTTGACCAAGGAGCTCTCTCTATACACACACCCATACCTGAAATGTACTCACCGGCATCCTCAAAGTATCCATTCTGCGACATGATAGAAGAGTTTTCTGCAAGGCAAGGCAAAGAATTGTCACCAGCTCCATGCACCAGCCCCGGACAGTCTTCAGGGCACATCTGCTGCCCACCCCACACCAACCCTGCTGAGTCTTTCTTACCCTTCCCAGAGACCCTGGGAGAAAAAGGAGCAGGGGACAGTACAAGACAGGGGCTCCTTGAGGAGCCAGAGGAAGCCAGGCCTGTTATTCTTCAGCCCATCTGCTAGGGGCTGCCCAGGTGGGAAAGGACCGAGGCAGACAGGGAGATGCTCTCAGCATGTTTTCTCCAGGAGTAATTAAGAGTACCCAGTGAAGGAAAGAAGGATTCGCTGGTTGCAGGACTCGGGAGGGAGGAGACTCGCCTGGCCACCTTCCCTGTGGAAGCCGGCCTCCCTCTCTCAAGCCTTCGCTGCCAAGCCCAGTAACTGGGCTGGGGTTCTTCCAGCACTTTTCGGCCCTCACTCTCACGTCGGTCCCTGATGCCATCAACACCCATCACACGGGCAGTTGCCCCCAACCTCACGCGCCAGGGGTCACACGGGGGCGACCCGGCAACGGCCTCCTGCCCTCAGCACCACCCACTTTCTCCTGGGAGGCGGAGCCGTTGGTCCTCTTGGGAGATGCCGCGGGGTGGGGGGCGGGGGGGGGGGAAGAGAGCTGTCCGTGCTCTCAGCGCCGGGCCCCGGATGGATGGTCCGGGCTGTTTGTGCCTCGCTTTGCGAGGAAGGAAGCGACAGGAAGGGCCGCGTGCACGAGAGGAAAGCGCCTCCAGACTCGGAGACCCTGGGGGTCGGGGGGCAGGATGCGGACGGACTCCCGGGGCGGGAGCCCGGGCGGCATCAGAAGGGAGGGGCGGGGTCAGTAAAGCTAGCACCAGAGGCTGCAGGGATGGACAAAGGACGAGAATGACGAGGGTATGGAAGGGTGGGGATGCTACTCCCATGCGGGGCGGTTCAAGTGCCACGTAAATAGATGGTAGTACAAACCCCGGGCTGGCCCTCAGGTGTCAGCTGCGGCCGCGCTGGGGACAGTCAGAGGCCCAAGGATCCCTAAGAGTGGGCAGGCTGCCGCGCAGCGCCAGGGGCGGGAAGGTGTCGGGTAGAACGTAAAATGAGGCTTTCCGAGGTGGCTGCACGCCCGGCTGCGAAGACCCTGGCGCTCCAGGTGCTAGGGACCCCGCAACTCCGCCCCGCCATTTGCAAGCCCCCCACTCCTCCACAAACTACCTCGTAGGTTCAAAAACTGTTAAGAGTTTCAAAACGGCATTAAGTCAAGCGCGCAGTGCCCACGAAGTCGTCCTGGGCTTCCCCCAGCCACCCGCATACCCACCCGGGCTCCCACTCCCTCGAGGCTGAACTCACCCAGGGCACCCCCGGTCACCCCCGTCCCAGTTGGGAAGCCCCCACGACCCTCTCGCCCACCACGCCGGAGACCGGTGCAGGCCGGCGGCGTCCGCATTCCCCCCAGCGCCTCGACGGCTCCGCGTCCCAGCTTAGCACGCCTCTGCGACGGAGATCGGACGGCCTTCCAGCCGCAGGCACCCACCGCATGGCAAGAGATGGAACACGCGCCTGGTGGCCGCGGCCATGGCCCCAGCGATCAGCCGCGGGACGGCTGCACACCAGCGCGCACGCCCTGGCTCCTCACCAGGTGCCGCGGGACCCCAACCTCGGCGTCCAGGGCGGGCCTGCGGCTGGAGCCGGAGACACAAGCCTGCGCCGCGCCTGGGTCCTAATGCCGCGCCGACGGTCCTCCCCAGCGCTGCCCGGGCGGGGTCCCGTCCGCCCGCCCCGCGCCCTCACCCGCGCTCCTGTTCAGCCCGGGCGGGCTACTCCCGGGAGCCCGCGGCGACTTAGCCAGAACGCGTAGACTGGGCTTCTTCGGGCCCGCACAGTGAGCGTTAGTGGCTGAGCGGGGCTGCGAAGTTTCTGGGAAGAAGCTCGGTGAGCTCGGAGACCCTCGGAGTTGAGACAGTGAGGCGGGTGTGGGTAGGGCCTCCCTGCAGTCGGCTTTAAGCACTTGGCCGGGCCCCCTCACCCCCTCCTCTAGGCAGGGGACCTCCGCTGGGCCCAGCCCTCCTGGGCCCCGCCCCCTCCATTCATCCCGGCTGCTCGAGCGGTAAATCCTCCTAGTCCTCCTCCAGGAAGCGCGCCCCGACTAACTACACGGGCCGGCGCGCGTTCTCTGGGCTACGCCCTGCCCCGCGGAGCCCGCTGCCCTCCCGACTCGGCGGCGTCGGGTTTACTGGCAGCGCGCCTCGCGGTTTCTCTCCCGGCCTCGTTGCGCCCTCGGCCTTCTCTTCGGTCAAGGTCTTGGCTTGCGGCTTTTTTCCTTCTCAAGATGGCACCGCCGCCCGGTTTTCCTTCCCGGACACGAGGGAGCCCGGCCCGGGAACGCGCCTTCTCCGGCGCCTGGTCCTCTGCAAGCAGAGTATGTGTTCGGGAGGATGGGTGCGGGGTGGGGCGCGAGCTCTCTTGTGTAGGGAGGCGGTGATGCGCGCGGCCAGGCAAATCCAGCCCATGCGGTGAACCCCTGATCTGACCCTTGGTGGCTTCTCAACGAAGGATCACACAGCCCTCAGGCCCCGGACTGACCCAGGAACTCTCCCCATAACAAAGTGTTAACCCCCCATTCCTTCCACACTGGCCACCAGCCCTAGGAGTAGCAGCAATCCCCCCATCTGACCTCCTGCTGGAAAGTTCTCCGCCTCTGTCCCCCAGGCATGGAAGAGGGCAGGCGAAGCAAGCCCAGGGTGAGCCCACCTCTACGGCGGGGGCTTCCCTGCGGCCCCCAAGGGTTCCTGGTGCGTTGGGGCAGTCCCATGCATAGATGGGGTGAGGCTGACCTGGTTTCCCCTCCCAGCGAGATAAGAGAGCATTAGGAGCAAAACTTCATGGGGTGCCCTCCTTGGCAGATGAAGGCCTGGGGGTCAGGATGGCCCTGAGCACCCTGCTCCCTACTACTGCAGAAGATGCTGCAGAAGAGACCTGCGGGACTCTGACCACGACTGACTCGGGGCTGGCCACATGCTCCTCTGGTTGTGGTGAGCAGAGCTTGGGTGGAGACATGGGGTCTCCTCCATTCATGGGTATCCCCTCCACTCAGCCTAGGGACCGTCTCTAGGTCACCGTTTAGGTAGACCCGCAGCCCATGGCACAGACTCCCCCAGACAGCAGGGTGGGGGATGGAGATTTGAAGGGGAGCTGAAGACAGGCAGGCTGATTGCCCAGGAAGCAAAGTTCCATGTGGGAGGTGTAGGGGCTGGACCCCTGAAAAAACACCCATTTTGCCCTCAGCCCCTCTCATCTCAGAAAGCCTAGGCCTCTACATCTGCCTCCCCATGTCATCAGCAGCTCCCAAACACCTGGACATTCCAACCCAGCTGTTCCTGGAAGCCACCCTGGAATGGAGGGGACGCCTCTCATCCCTGTACTGCAGCCTCCTCCCTCATCTGAGGCCCTTACCACTGAGCTCACTGAGGAAACAGGAGCCCACAGTCAAGATCTCCCGCAGTGGTCTCTGGACCTGACTCTCACAGAAACTGACACCAACCCCTTCTGACCCCTTCCCCACTATAGCCTCCTGCGCTCTGCCCCTGTGGTTTCTATTCCCCTGGCTGTCCTGGAGAGACCCTGACCCCCACACCCCTGCTGCAAAGTGAGAAGCTGTTTCCTTTAGTCCTCCCACCCACCACCTGCCCTCTGTGGACCAGAGGCTGAGGGCAAATACAGGTGCTCCAGGTCTCCCTCCCCCCACACTCCCCATCCTCCCCCCCACCCTCCATGCCCCAGTGGGTCCTTACACAGGGGGTTTAGGGACCTGGACATAAACACACACATTCCCCTCATTCCCATCCTTGAAGTCTCAGACTTTACTGGGCTGCGGACACAACCTTGAATTCTGGGTTCCACAAGGCGCTTAATGGCTTTCTGAAGTACTTTCAACTGAGTTTTCTCCTTTAGCCACTATGCCTATAGATTTTAGAATCTGGAGAAGTAACTCTATAGTATCTCATTAAACAAAACCCAAAATACTCCCTTGAACTCCCCCCTCCAGGTACCACCCATTTCCTCAGCTGCACTTCAGAGCAAATTTCTCCAAAGAGTTGTCTCTAGTTCTCTGTATCCATGCCTCTCCTACCTCTCTTCCACCGATGCATACCGATCTTTTGTCCCCACTACCCCACTGAAACTGCTCTCAAGATCATCCTGCCTCAGCTTTCTGCCAGCCCCTCCCCCACCCCCTAGCAGCACCCAACACCACCAATCCCTCCTTTTTAAAACAAATATTTATTTATTTTGGCTGCACCAGGTCTTTGTTGCAGCATGCATGAGGGATCTAGTTCCTCGACCAGGGATCAAACCCAGGCCCCTGCGTTAGGGGAGTGGAGTCTTACCCACTGGACCACCAGGGAAGTACCCCTCCTTTTTTCTTGCAGCATTTCCTTCTCTCTCTCTCACCTCCTCGGACCTAGGAGTGTTGGCCTGCCCTGGATCTTTCCCTGGATCCATGGCTCTCTACCAGCCACAGCTGGCCACCAGATTTCACGACACCTGTCACTGAGCTCCTGACTTCAACATGACATAGCCTACTTACACCCTCCCCCCTACCTGGATGGCTAGTAGGGAATTCAGATGATATTCAGGCAAAATAGAGCTCCCGAGTCCACTATCCGCCACCATCCACCTGGCTGCTCTGGACCTGGGAGTCCCCCCGACTCATTCACATCTGATCCATGAGTAAGTTTTGTTGGGTTTACCTTCAAAATAGAGCTCAGTTCTGCCCACTTGCATCCCCAGCCTGGTCCATCATCTGGCCCTCTGACTTGCCCACACCCACCATCCATTCTCTACCTCCAATGGCTTCTCATGGCATTTAGGAAAAAAATAAATAAAAGCAAACTCCCTGCTGTGGCGTAGGGGAGTAGGGGTGTGGGGTAGGGGGTGCTGTACAGCCTGGCACCTGCCTATTTCCCATCTCATCCCAGACCTCCTGCTCCCAGGGGAGCACTGTTCCAGCCATCTGGCTGCCAACAGTTCCTTCAACACAACCGGCCCACACCTGCCTCCAGGCCTGGAGAGTCTGAGTACCTGGAAGGTGTGTCCACAGCTCTTATCGTGGCTCAGTTCATCCTTCAGCTCTCAGAGAGGCCTTCCCTGGTCACACCATCTAAAGTAGGTTCCTGTTTTCTGCCATCACAGATCCTCATGGCCCCTAACTCTGCAGCACAGCCTTCTTACTTTACTGCCTGGGCCGTCTCCCAGGCTAGACTGGGATCTCCCTGAGAGCAAGGCTATGGTGTCTTTCACCAGCGCAGCACTGGTGTAGTAGGTGCTCAATAAATCCACGACATATTGAACGCATGACCAACACCTCCCTGTACAGTTCCTGGAGGCTTTCAAGCCATGAAGCCCCCCACATGACCTCTTCAGCCGCCATCCTCCACTCCCACTCAGGTTTTCCAGCCAGGTACTCCTCACTCCCTCTGCCTACTTCCTGTCACCTGGACTCTTCAGCTGTCCAAGTCCTTGTATTTCTACTTCCAATCTGCCCTCTCCTACTGCCCTCACCTTCCTTGGATAGCCTTGGCAAGCATGGCTTTCCGCACCTTGCAGCCTTAGGCTTTCCCTGGAGTCACAAGCCTCTTGGGGCTCCTTGCTGCCCAGGGCAGGCAGCCTTGACCAGCATTCCCAGACCCTTAACAGCCCTTCTCCAGCTGCGGCTGTACCACTCCCTTGCTGTTCCTGGGAGGAGAGATGATGTTCCCATACTATCCCTCCAGTGGTGCTGGAGGGGGCTGAGGGAGGGAAGAGGGCCTCCACTGGCCTCCCCTCTTTCCTGGGGGACACCTCCAGGCCCCCTGGGTAGGTGAGAGGAAGACCTTTTGGTGCTCAAATATCACAACATGAAGCCTTCTCCCAGTTGCCATCCACCCCTACTGAGAGGAAGATCCAGGTTCCTATAAGGGCAGCTAGGAAGGCAAGGAGCCCTATGGAGGGCCAGAAGGACCTGCTCCCCTCAGGACAATATCCCTCTGTGCCCCCCATACTCAGAGTCAGAATCTAGTGCTAGACAGCAGGCTGTTGAGCAGGAAGGTTCCAGAGCTGCCCCACTGCCCTCATGCCTTCTGACCTGGGTTTCCAGTTCCACAGCCCAGCTTCTCAGCCAAGAAACCCCTGGCAGACAGACACCACTAAACACTGACCTACTTTCACTCATCCTGCTCCAGGGTATCCCTATGAGAGGCCAGGAACCTGCATTCCCATCAGAGCTGGCCCCAAACTTCCCCACCCTCATCTACCCCCAGGCCCCACTTCATTTGAACCCCATCACCAGCCACCTGAATCCTTCCAAGTGGTGAATACAGGTGGCCTATCATCCTCCTGGTCATCACTGCCCTCCTTAGCCTTTATGTGTACCCCACATCCTCCTTATCCATGGCTCTCATTCTCACTGGTCCCCTGTGTCAAGGAGCTGCCCAAGGTTCTGCTTCGAGCTCACTATTCAGGGCTGACACTGCCTGCCGCCCCACTTCAGCTGTCTTTCAAATGACCTCCAGCTCCTCCCAGCTCCTGCAAGGAAGCTGGATGCACAGACAGGAAAAGTTAGTGGGGAAGGCATACAGGGCAACACCCTCGGGCAAGACGTTCAGCCTCTTTGGGTCTCTGATCCTTTTTATCTATAAAACAAAGAGGTTGAAATCGAGTGCTTTTTTTTTTTAATTTTTATTGGAGTATAGTTGACTTACAATGTTGTGTTAGTTTCTGCTGTGTAGCAAAGTGAATTGGTTTTACATATATATATACCCACTCTTTTTAAAATTCTATTCCCATATAGGTCATTACAGAGTATTGAGTAGAGTTCTCTGTGTTATACAGTCGGTTCCTATTAGTTATCTAGAAATAGTTTTTTTAGTTAGAAAATTCCATGAAGTTTTGGTTATCAAACCATCTTTCCTCCTCCTGTTGTCCTTATTTTGCTATTATGTGTACATTCGCCCAGGCATGAAATTTCAGAGTAAAGATGTAAAGTTTCTTAAAATTTTGAAGCTATGGAGGAAAAAATTAAACTTGTTTATTGGTATGGAAAAACAGTAGTAGTGGTAGGATAAAATGGAAATATAGTCACACTTCATTTGGTTAGCTTTTTTTTTTTTTTTACAGATTTATAATCATTTATTCATTTGACATAAAATTTGTCAACCCTGATGCAAGTTTTTTTAACCAAATTATTTTGGCTAGTCAATTTAGCAATGCTGAGGCCTGGGCAAAACAGGAATAATTTGTGGATAAACAAATTTATTTTTCTTCAAATTTCTGGAGAATGAAACAAAAGAATTTTGGAATTGTTTCAAAATGTTGGGGTTTTTTCCACTTTGGCTTTTTCCACTTCTACCTTGAGGTCATTCATCCCTTTGGCTCTTGTCTAATTAGTCATTTCGTCTTGTCAATTGCTCCTTCAAAATCACTCTCTAGTTGGTCCAGTTCTCACCCCCACCAATGTGGAGTAGCATTACAGTCTACATGATCTTTTTTTTCTTTTGGTTGGGTCATTTCCCTGACCAGGGATTGAACCCAGGCCACAGCAGTGGAAGTGCAGAATCCTAACCACTAGACCACCAGGGAATTCCTGATCCTTCTTTTATTTAGGAAAAAAAAAAGTATCAAACAGGCTCCCATGGCTCCCATGGAACACTGGTGTCCCTGGGTATACAGAAGCAGTAGGAGCCTTTTCTCCCTCCATCTTCAGGGGGGCAGTCATCTTAGCGAATAGAACATTTTCAAGTTAAAATTTTTCTTCCCTTGTTTAAAAGTCACTACTACCATCACCACCACCACAACAGAACTATGTTTGCTATCACTTGTAGTAGAAAAGACTAGCAGAAAGCAAAAAAAATTAAATCAGATAGGTATCTGACTTTAACAGAAAAGCTCAGAAATGGCCTTCAGGTGGATGTGCAATGCTGATCCAGGGGAGCAAACCCTTCTTTGGGGAACCCAGCTCCCAAATGATGTTGAAGCGCCCTCATAAATGTGCAGTGACCCCTGGCCAGGCCAGTCAGAATACTCCTGACCATTGTGACTGATTCAGGGATGCGAATGTGACCCCAGATTTTGGGCCTGCCTTTGGAGAGAGAGGTCGGGTCTTGCCTTTGGGGTGTTGGGGCTGTTGGGTGGCACAGAGGAAGCTTACTGCCAGGGGAGTGTGAAGCCATTAAGGACAGAGAGGGGGCTCTGATGACATCTGAGACCAGCTGAACTTGAAGCTGGTACCACCCTGGATTCCTCTTAGAGCAACCGAGCCATTCCCTTTCCGTCATGAGCTGGCAGTAGGACCATGGTCAGATTTTCTTCGGGCATGACTGTTCCCTAGATTATATGATAGAAATTAATACATCAGCATTTCTCTGTGCTCCTCAGAGAGCCTTGTGATTTTCAGCAGCTCCACCTTCTGCTTCAAATCACTTTCCACATGTCTATCCCACCAGGATTCCTTGATTCTAGGACTCTGGCTTGGTCAAGCATGCCCTCAGGGTTCAGTTCAGTAGTCCCCGGCCCCTACTGTGGGCCACTGGTGGGGAGGGCCCCTTTCGCCATCCCCGGACTTCTTGGCCTCCAAGTCCTCCTGGCCCTCAAAGATCATCCAGTCCTGGAGCTCTTTGCCATTTACTGTCCCCCCTTCTCTCTGACAATTCTTTGGGGGTAATCCCCAAACCTTGGCGGTTTCTGGGAAGTGTAAGCACAGGAGCTCCTTCAAGGTTCAAGCCCTGTAGGATGGCAGGTGTGGTGGTGTGTCGGGGGTGGGGTGGGGGGGGCGGGGGGCATAGTGGGGCGGGAGGGGGCGTGCTGGGAGGCTCTGGGTAAGCCGGTGCTGAGGAGGGTGTATAGTACTGAGGCCAAGACCCCTCCCCCAATTCTCTCGGCTCCTTGCACGGTTTTGCAATCACGTAGAGCCTCCAAACCCAAGACCACCTTCCCAACCATTTGAGGGAGGCTGCCTGTGGAGTCTGCACCCTCCCCCTCGGGCCAGCTCACAGATCTTCCCAGTGGGTCACTTCCTTCGTCCGGAGGCCCCTGCATTGAGGGTGGGATAGGAAGCAGGGTCTCTGTGGACACCGGCGGTGCCCCTCCTTAGTCGGCCCTTTTTCCGAAACGACAGAAGCCCCTGCACGGGGTGGGTCCTTGAGAGCTCCGGGGGTTCCGGCCGACCTCTCCCTTAGACAGTGCGGTTCCAAGGCCCGCCTGACCTAGGGAGCGCCAGGAGGGGTGCTCGGATCTAACCCGGCGAGGGCAGTGACTCTGCCACCCGGGCCAACTACTGTCCCTTCGTGCTTTGCTCATCCCCCGATTGTAAAGCGGGACCGAGTGGCCACCTGACGGAGCTTTGGCCGGGATTAAACCAAGCTACCAGCCTGTGAAGCAGTGGTTCCTACCGCAGCCTGGCGCAGGTGGGGTGCCCCGCAGGCCAAGCGCCGGGACTGCGGATGCGGCTTCTCTGGGTGAGGGTGGGACAGCTTATCTCTGGGGCCCCGCCAGTCCCCTGCGCCCACAGCCAGCTTCCTCGAGCCCCTCCTTGGGATCTGGGACTCCCAGAGAGTGCCCACCGCAAGCCACGGTGGTCTCCTCATATAAACTGTATTCTCCGCAGCCGCTCAGGGGTCTGGGGAGGGGAGTGGAACACCCAAGGATCCCTCCTGAGGATCCCTCCCAGCAAAGAGGCGTCCCGGGGGAAAAACTGCGGGGAGGTCCCCAGTCCCACGGGGAAGGCCACCTCCTGAACCCCCAGGGACACTTCGGGAATACACCAACAGGCAACTACTGGAGGCCCTGCTTGTTCAGTGATAAGTTTATTGGTCCTCAGTATTACATCTCAGTTAACAAGATAAATTCACATACACAACTGCAGGTAAAAAACATGAAAATAATATAAAAATAAATTGAAGGCTACTTTTATATATTTACTGAATTAAGTAGTGTAATAAATACTATAATAAGCAAAAAGCTTCAATCACACAATTGTTTCACTGAAGTTACAGTAGTGTTTGTAAATAGGAGTTTTAAAATTTAAGTTATGAATATTAAAGCACTGAAAAACTAGTATAAAAGTGAATTTTGGCACGTAAGTGAGCTCTTCTGTCATTAGTATTTGACAACCTGGAACAGTGAGGAAGCTATTTCTCACCTACTTTTTGAGGTACACTATCCATCTAGGTCAGCAACATGGCTGGAATACTTAATAGCTTACAATCTTTGAGTTAACTTTTCCCTTTTGACAAGCCCAAAGAGCAAATCCAGAGCTTATTACTGTGCAAAAAATTTCCGAAATCCTAATAGAATTTAGGAGGGTACTTTTTTTTTTGAGACCCACAGGGCCTGGTGTCCAGGCCTCAGGTCACAGCCCCCAGGACTCTGTGGGGCCAACTCCACTCCTTGCCAGCGGCCCCTTCCTAGGGTGATCCCTTTTCTCCAATTTCTGCCTCCTTCCAATCAAAAACAGAAAAATCCCACATCAAAATGTAAAATAACCTATAACTTCAGCGACTTCAACACTATCACACTCACTCGGGGTGATATAAAACTGAAGCTGCTAATAGAAGAGTGGGCAGAAAGCATGTAAGACCCTGGAGGACTTCTGCCTATCCCTAGGAACCTGATGTCTTTGGCTGGATCTCTGGTATCCACTTCTAAGGTCAAAATTTCAAACACAGTGTCATGGCTCTTCCTCTAGAGACAGTCTAAGACCCCACACCTCCACCTGGAGTGTCCAGAGGAATCAAGTGGATATTAATCTTCACATCCAAGACCCAGAGGCCCCAAAGGTTACAGAAGGGGCAGTGTGGGGAGGAAGCATCCTCCCGGCCTCAGTCCTCAAAGAGCTCACACAGCGCACGGCTAGTGTGCCTCTTCACCAGGGGCACAGCAAGTACGCCCCAAGGAATGCCCTTTCGCCAGTGTGCCCTTCACACTCCCAAGCAGGCTGAGGAGTGTCTACGGAAGCCTCAGCCAGTTTTGCCTTTTTGGCTTTGAAACTTAACATTTTGACTTTTTTCAATCACAGTTTCATATTCAAGTTGAGGTAATCACAGTTTCCCCTCTAACAGGAGAGGAATTGGGACAGCGGGGCAAGTTGGTGAGAGAGCATTTCTATGGACAATGGTCAGAAACCAAGACCATCAGGAGGTATAGCCCCATGCAGTGTTTAAGACCCACTTTTATGGGCGGGCTCCGACCCCTCTTTAAAAACTCTTTTGTGCAGCAGCCAGGAAATGGCTCGAGCTCCTAGAAAGAGAGCTTTCATTTAAATGTTCACAGCAACCCACCTGGAGGAGATGGCCTGTCGTCTCCCCCCACCGCCACCCTCCCACCCCCAGCTCCCTTTTCTAAGGCTGCTTGAGTTTTTAAAAAGAGCTCGGTAGAGCTAAAGGAAGCTACAGTAACTCATTATTATTTCATCAATTGCACTTAAGATCTCTATTATTGATTCTGAAGCAGAGGCAGGCCCATTGCGGACCCCAGCCTCTGGCCAGCTAGAAGTGAGGGGCTCCCAGACTGGGGCTCCACACCTGGGCCCTTGTCACCAGCAACTTTGGGAGCTGGGACTGGAGCACATGGGCCTTTTCAGAAACCTTTCTTCAAGCAAGAGTTCTTATTCAATGGTATCTGGAGTATTGTTCATTTGGCTTCAAATGAAAAATTTTTTTCTAATATAAGTACATGTTACTAACAAGCCCTTAACAACTGCTTTACTACTTGCATGCAGGCCTCTGTGTGACAGACTACATGTGCTCCATCGGTTTTCTGTCTCTCCTCTATGCCAGGATCCCTTCTCAAAAACCCCTCTACATTACTAGAAACTTTGCTGGTTTTGCCTATGTGCTCCTTCCTAAGGCATGCAAAAAAATACGTGAACTTCAGAAAGCATTTACAATCTAGGCAGCTGAGGCGCTTAAGTCCTAACAGACATCACCTAAGTATCTGTGCCTGCGACCTTCCTCTTCCCCACATTAATTCTGGAGGTCAGGCATGGGATACACTTGAAATTCCCCTCTGCTTTTTAGTCCAGCTGAAAACAAAGCTACTAGAAGGAATTCTAACTTGGATATTGGAATTCTCCGAAATTCCTGGTCCCCTGGAGCCAAACAAATACAAGGCTAGCAACGATGCTTGGAGACATGAGATTCCTAAAGGTTGGGCTGAAAACCAGGCCTTCCCTGGCAAGACTGGGGGAGGTATGGGTGCTGAGACTGAACCCCCTTCAAGTGAAGATGCCCCATAAGCGACCAGAACCCTGGGCATAAGACTATGCAGTTGCAGGACACTGCCCTTAACAGTGAGGCAAAGCGTCACCAGGGAGGCCTGAGCAGCAGTTTTTCTCGTCCCCGAATGAGGTAAACCAGAGTGATGACATGAGGAGGCTCAAGACCAGTCCCAAGGGGGGCTGCTTGTGTCAATTCAAAAGCCACATACTTCTGGAAAGCAACAAGTCTTTCCCTTCTGTTTAGTCCGTAAGGGAAATTCCCTCATTTTAGAATAAGCTGCTGATCTCCACCCAAGCTGTTGGCTCTGTGGGTTGGGATTGGCCAAGGCTTGTGCTGTTCCCTCTAGGACTGGGCACAGGGTCAGCAGGGCCCAAGCCTTCAGTGGAAGGGGCCTAAACAGGGAGGCAGGCACTCCACTGGGGTGAAAGGCTCTCCTGGGGTGGTGTCTGAGGCCCGAGGCCTGTGGTGGCCTGGCCCCCCAGGCGTGGCCACAGTTTGGCAGCCAGGATTCTTTATGTCCCAGCAGCCACCCTGTGCAAATCCAAATGCTCCTCCCACCCTCACACACTGCTGCAACAGCCCAAAGAAAATACTGTTATCAGAGACCCAGAGGTCCTGGACTGCTGGCTGCACACAAAGGGCAGCCCCCTGTCTGCTCATCCTCCACGAGGACCCCCCTCCCCCGCCAAATCAGTGGTGCAGGTGATGCTGTTCAGCGCTGTATAGAGAATAAAGACAACATGCACTCAAGCCAGCACACAAAGGCCAAGGAGAACAAAGATAGCCCCTCTAGGGAGGGGCCTCTGGAAAAGCTGAGGTTAAGACACCCCGTTTTAAAACGTCCATCTCCAGGGTCTTCTTCCTCTAGGGCTTCTGCTCAAAGAGGTCATGATACTCCTGCTGCTCCAGCTCGCGGTTATACTTCTCGATTTCCCGGTTGGCTTCTTCCACGTAGTCATTCATGAACTGGTCCATGACTGGCACCTCATTAAGGAAGAAGGCCCTGAGCCTCGGGGCCAAGGGATCTGCCCAGGCCAGAGGAATCTGTGGACAGGTGAAGTAGGGGACACTGAGGTAGTGAGTGCTCAGCCTGCACAGAAGGTACCTGACTGGCTTTTTTTATATACTGGCAGCACCACAGCTGCAAAGAATGTGACGGGGGTTGACACAGGGCCCTTCATGAACTCTTAGAACTGAGCCCTTCAGCTTTCACTAGCCCACAGCAGCACCCCATCCACCTTTTCACAAATTAACTACTGTAATCAGACCGAGTCTCCAACTTGTAAATCATGACTCCCTGATGACCACAGGATGTCACCACAGCTGCATTTAAACTACAACCCACAGAGTAACCTCAGCCATCACTGAATGAAGAATAAATGTAATTTTAATGACTCTAAGAGGACAAAATGAAAAGTCAGCCTCTGTGGCTTGCTGTGTATTCCCAAACCCAGCCGGCACCAGGGGCTAGGCTATGATGGCTCTAGCAGATACCCTCTTTACAGCCAGGTTTTCACACACCCCCAGCCTCTCTGCCCCAGATTCCAAGGATACGTGGGTGAAAATCAGTCTTGTCACCAAAGAAGTTGACAAACTGGGTGCCATTATAAAAGTAACCTGCAGGTAGGGGGTCCAGGTGGCGTTTCACCTGTAGGAGAAGAGTCCTGTTAGAATTATCTGACCATTTTCTATCATTCACTCATTCATTAAAAACAAAAACAGGGACTTCCCTGGTGGTCCAGTAGTTAAGACTTTGCACTTCCACTGCAGGGGGCGTGAGTTTGATCCCTGGTCGGGGAACTAAGATCCTGCATGCTGCGTGGTGCGGCCAAAAAAAAAAAAAAAAAACCCCAAAACAAACACGCCTATTACCCTAGCAAAATAGCCCACTTTGCTCTGTGGAAGGCTAGGTGTGCCAGGGAATAACACCATCCTCACAGCAGCCATCAAACAACGACTGACAGAGGTTCTCCCACCTCTCAGGCAGGAACTCTGGGATTATTAATGGGACCAAGCCCCAGGTGCCAACAGTGGTACTGGTTTGACAAAACACGATTCCCTTCTCTTACTTTCCCATTTTCCTAATAGTGTTTTCTAGAATCACTTCCAAAATAAACTACCTGCGCTTAAATCCTTATTTAAGGTGTGCTTCTGGGGAAACACACACTGCCTGCTTTCTGAGGTGCCCGTGGTGTCCTCAGCAGGAACACCCAGAGATGCCCAGGCCCTGGAGTCGGAATAAAGGGGCCCTCCTCAAATCCACAGCAGGGGCTCCTGGAAGCCCAGAGTCCTGCCCCACCTGCTCATTACTGGGACTTGGGACACAGCTCATGCTGAGACCTGGACTCTCTGTCCCTTTTAGCCTTTGTCCCCAAACCCATCAGGAAAAGGCCTCAGTGGGTATGGGAACTGGGGTAGAGCCTGGGAGTCAGCATGGGAGAGGGCTCCTCAAAGGGCCTCTCGTCTTGGCCTCAGGATTTCACAACCTGCCCATGAGCAGCTTCAGGATCTAGTTTTTACCTAGGCCCTCGCTGGTTTCTCTGTGGTTTATCTAGGACAGAGGAATGGGAGTAGGAAAGGACTTCTCTGCAGCTGCTTGAACACGGTGACAAAACAGACCTCCATGTCACCTGTTTCTCCCACAGGCACTAGTTCCCAATTTCGTAACCACATCACACCAGAGGTCACACTGCCCTTCTCACTGAGGCTGCAAGGCCAGGTGAGCTAAGGTTTCTCTTTACCCAGCTTGCCTCTGTGGCCTGAGAGAAGCAGGACCTCCAGCATGCCCTACAAACAGCTACCTCACTCAGGAATCCTAAAAGATAGAGCTGCACAAGAACATCCTTGGGACACTGAGGGGACTTAGGCCCCCAGGGCAGGGTACTCACATGGATGTTCCTGATCTCCTGCTGGGTCAGCATCCCCCTGGTCTTCAGGGCTTTCCTCTGAGGCTTCTGTGCAGAGATGTAAGGAGGTGTCAGTTTCCAACAGAGCTGATGGGTACACGGGAGGGTGAGGGCTCAGGGCTCTGGGGGCCAGTTACATGACTGAGATGCCAGAAGGGGAAGCACAAGCATCGTCATGGACTGGATACAATATCCTGCCTGTCTGCCCCTTGAGAAGACCACTTTCCCACCACAGAGTCCTGCGGGCCAGTGGGGAACAAACGGCAGAAGAGAGACGGATGCATTTGCAAATAGGCATGTTTCTGCCTCTTTGCAGATTCTCAATCCTAGGCCCCACCAGTGACAGACATGCAGACAAAAGAACAACTGGAGGTCTCACAGTCAAATACCATTTAAGAGTTTATCCAGTGAGTCTGAGAAAGACCCAGTCTGCAAGCACCCATTCCTTAGTATAAAAGACAGGTCCCAACTGAGCATGTACAGAAGACCCAGGCCCCAGCGAACTCTATTTCCAGAGCTCTAGAATAAGCTTAAGCTCAGACTGTGCTAAGAGGCTTAGAACCCAAAGCTAGCGGCATATAAAAGGATTTAAACTCCAGTCCGGATTTTTTTTCTTTGTAGTATTGGACTAAAGATGTTTGTGTGGCTCTATAGGCAAGCCTCCTCTTCCCCTGTACCTCTCTCTAGGGCCTCCGGGCTCACTGCTGTCTATGCTTGGAGTCTTGGTTTGCAAAGGACTCTAAGCATATCTTTGTTGTTTTTCCTTTCTAGAGAGAGAACCGAAGTACAGGAGATGCTGGGCTCAGAAGACAGGAGAGCCTATGAATTAGGTTCAGCTAAGAAGACATTTTTGAGTTTAGAACACTAAGCTGATCCAGGGTCCACATGAAACAACTAAGTTTCACCTAGGTCCTGGTTAAGCCATCTGATAATAACTCCAGCCTGCCTTGGGAAGCAGGACTGGAAATGGCTTTGAGAACCTGGGCTCGCAGGGTAGGCAGCAAAACAAGTCTGCCTGGAGTTTGCCCCAGGGGCTTCCTCCCACTCTCAGTCCCTGAAAACGCTGGCTGAGCCTGTGAGGGGTGAACCAGTGGGGAGAAAGCAGGGAGAAGGTGGAGGGGCTTCTGCCTCAGGTCCAGCAACAACTCTGAAGTGTCTGGTCTTATCAGTGCCAGGTCTGTCTGGGCTTTGGAAACCACCTGCTTAGCTGACTGCCGCAGCCAGTCCTTGACACTTTCTTCCTTCAGGGAGCAGCCTATGAACACGAGGTAGCATTCCTGCTGCCCGCTGCTGCCTTGAGGTGTGCTTCTGGAGTCAGGTGGTGGCGTGGGTCCCTCCAAAACTGGCACGATGCTCAAGGAATTGGCCAGAGTGTTGTGGCAGACCTCCATGGTCCTCTCAGAGTCTGCAAGGAGAACATTTTAGTCCCTGAGACCCTGCCCCAAAAGGATAAGGCTACACTAAGACTGGATTAGTGCAGCTGTGGGGGACAGATTCACAAGACATGCAGGAGGGAGAACTGACATGACTGACAGCAAATTAGAAAGGATGAAGTAAGAGAGGGAGGAACAATGTAAGTTTCTAGCTAAGCTGATTGGGTGATCCGGTGGACATCATTAACCCAGAAGGGGACTACAAGAGGAAGAAAAGGTTTGCAAGTGGGAGAAGAAGAGTTTGACTCTGCATCTGTGGCATTTGAAAGACTGTAGGACCCTGAGTGGGAGACATCTACACAGTCATTAGAAGAAGGGAATGGCTGGGGTCACCCCTATGGAAGAGGTAGCTGAGGAGAAGCAAGGAAAGCTCCCTTGGTAGAGGTGGAGGAGATGGGTCTCAGCTGAGGTCTGAGAGTCCATGGGAGGAGGGCAAGCTCAACAGTACAAGTGCTGCAGGAGGGACACATGGGTGGGAACAGGAAAGATGTAATCGGGTTTATAAGCTGAGGCGCTGGGGGCTAAGATATACTGGAGACACAAGAAAAGGGTAAGGTTCCCCAAAAAGGCATGATGAGAAAGAGATCTAAAACAAAGTAAGGTTTACCTTTAACAAGAAAGGGGTCAGAGTCAGTCTAAATAAAAAAGAAAAGGAGGTGATGATAGGGGAGAGGGATGAGCGGGGGAGGGGGCTCTGTCAGAGCCTGAGGGAAGTGGGCTTGAGTAAGGGGCTTGTAGAGAGGGGCCAAAGTTTCAGATTCAATAACATAAATTAAGCCAAAGGTTAAGGACCTTGAGAGATTCTTTTATAGAGGCTCTGCCACCTAATTCTCCTATCTGAATCCAGATGATTCCATGCTTACAACTCTCAGTGGCTCCCTGCTGCAGACACCCCAGGTTACCTGCCCAGCATCCCCCTCCTCCCCCAATACCAATTCCCCATGGGTAATGGCAACTCGATCCTGGCCAATGAGAGAAGTCTGCTGAGGAACTGATAAAGACACCCACCGGAAGAGCCAGCTTCTTCCATCAGCTGGCTGTTGTATCTGGATGTGACACCTAGACCTGCAGCACTACCTGGCAACCATGAGGGGTGGGAACCTGAGGAAAAGCTGACACCAAGAACGTAAGAACACAAAAGCCATATATTACCTGGGTCTTCAGTGGCCTTGCTATGCTGCCAGACCTCGTGAGTTCTTGCTATGTAGCTAACACCTGCTAGCTGAGCTGGGGTTTTCTGTTATAACTGCCAAAGATGCCCTAACAGACACGCTCCCTCACTTCCTCCCCTGGGACCCAGACACAGTAAACCCTTTTTGGTTCCTGAAACGTGACTTTTTTTGCCTCACATCCACAGCACATGCTCTGCCTTTTCCCTGGAACATTCTTCCCTTTCTCAATGATGAGTTAACTGGCTCCTTGTTTTCACACCTTCCCTGAACCCCAGCCCAGGATTGACAGACTTCAGGTTGCGAGGGCTCCAGGGTCAAAGGCTGATAAACAGGTTTACTGAACAGAGGGGAGGAGAAGGCAAGTGGAAGGCTTGAAGACTTTGGCAGAAACGGATCCAGAGCTGGAAGGCTCAGCATTGGGGTAGCTCCTGGTGACAGGTCTAGGAGGAGGCCATGAATGGCTCAAGAGGGGTGGAGTGTGAGTCTTTAGAACAAGGAAGTCAAGGAGCTGTGAGGAGAGGCCCTGGGCAGGTTCATCCAGGGGCAGGAAAACAGATCCTCCACTGCAGAGCAGAGGGACCTGGAGAAAGATTGGGACCCTGGCTGAAAGGGATGACTGGAGGAGCCTATGGTGTAAGACCCAGAGGGGAGGGTTTTTTGAGAGAGTTTAAGAGGCATCAGTGGTCTGCAAAGCACCAGCAGAGGCTATGAACTCACATCATGAGATGTGAGCACTCCATAGAGTAGCGCTCCCAAATCCAAGCACCCAGTTACCTGAAAACTTCACTTTGCCCAGGATGTGGTAGATGTTTCCAGAGAAGGGACTTGGCTTGATAGAGGACTGAATTGCTGGTGGAGGAAGAGGACAGGGTTGTTACTCACCTGGGGGCAGAGGCCAAGTCCAGGGTGGCACAGCTGGGAGGGTTAGGGACTGGAAAGGCACCTCCTCTAGGGTCCAGGGTTCACAGGTACCCCCACCAGATCCTCCCCCAGTGGCTCTGCCACTATTCCCAGGGGTAAGGAACTCCTGGGTCCTCAGATTCTTCTGCCTGCTTTCAGACCCAAATGGTGAGAAGAAACAGCACACACAGAATACTAAAATGGTGCCAGGAAGCGGGGACAACTCTGGGGCATTCTTTTACCAGTGTCTGGGACATGTTCCGGTCAAGGCTTACCTTTACACTTGGCCACAAAGCGAGTCTTCTCCAAGGGACGACCAAACCATACACAAATCTGAACCATTAATGGAAAGACCGATCCAACATCAAATTTACCTTCATACCTTAAAAGGTTTAAAAAATTATAAATACAAGTAATTGGGGCTTTGAGTGTTACTACATACTACATTGGAAAGAACTACATATCACTTATCATAGTTGAATTCTCCCTTAATTGTGCGTCATTTTGTGTACAAAGCACTTATTTGAAAGCATTTATGTCTCTTTCATCTTGAGACTGAGAAGCATGTTTGCCCCCTTAGAGCAGGAAGGTCTTACCTTCTTTGGACTAGCAATTCCTTAAAGTCAAAGACCCCCTCTACCTTTGAAGCTTGCCAGTATCCCAACTGTGATTAGGGGTCCCTCCTGGTACCTTTGGAGCTCTTCCTCAGGATCCCCTCCCACTCTCTTCAGGGCTCCCATTATGCCCTACCCTCACTGAGGGAAGTTTAACAGACTGTACATTTGGATGTGCAGTCTCTCCAGAAGGAACTAAAGGGCTGGGGCATCTCTGATCTATTTTCTCAGTTTTGAGTTCAGCAGACTTACTGACTGCCACAGACTCATTAAGAACGCAGCATTTAAAAAAGTTAACTTTTTATTATGGAAAATTTCAAAGATATGCAAAGATAGAAGGGCAGTGTAGTGAATTCCTACCACCCAGCTTCCAAAGTTATGAAACTGTCATTCCTTCTTTTGAATGATTTCATTGAGATGAATCCCTTGATTGGAATCAGTCCAGGAGAGGGCATAACATCTCATGGGTAATTTATACCACCCACAGCAGTAGATGAGTGTACTAGTTTCACAACAATTCCCCCAGCAATGAATTTTATAGATATTTTTGCCTAAATGTAACAGGTGTCAATCAAAGCAACAGTGAGACACCATTTTTTTTTTTTTTTTTTTTTTTTTTTTTTTTTTTGCGGTACGTGGGCCTCTCACTGTTGTGGCCTCTCCCGTTGCGGAGCACAGGCTCCGTATGCGCAGGCTCAGCGGCCATGGCTCACGGGCCCAGCCGCTCCGCAGCATATGGGATCCTCCTGGACCGGGGCACGAACCCGTATCCCCTGCATCGGCAGGCGGACTCTCAACCACTGCGCCACCAGGGAGGCCCAATGAGACACCATTTTTCATTTGAGTATTACCTACATGGAATTCTGTTAACACAGTTGCCATTTATACTTGGTCTTAAGTGGACTGTTCACATCTATATAATATGGGTTACTCTTCTTAAATATCTAAACAAGCTTCCCAAATACTATATTAACCCTTCGTCACATTTGATGCAAACACCTCCCTCCAGTCTACTGTATTTTCGTATTAGTTTCCTTTGTTTGAAAACTGCACAGCAGTTTTGAATTTTACATTGTTCAAAGTATCTTACTCTTTAAAGCAACTTCTTTAAAGTAAGGTGGTGGCATAACATTTTTGCAAGACTGACATGTTCTTTTTGTTCTCTCCCCATCCAAACATGAGATTTGGAGACCACGGGCTTCTCAGGCTTCTGTGTTCAGAGGTGTGTTCCATTCCTTAGGGGAATTTGGAGGGGCCAGGGGAAGAGTACAAGGTTTCCTTACAGACTAGGAACAAGCCCTTCTACCAGGGGAGGTGGGGGTGGGGTCGATGACAACAGAGGGCTGTGGGAGGGGAATGGCTGAGAATTTGCACAGCACAGAGCTGAGCACATCCTGCAGCTAAGGCCTGTTCACTCTGAGGTGGTGGCCCTCACCCAAGGAGAGAGGGGAGTAATGTACAGCGATGAGCAGGAATCTGATGACTGCCATCTTGTTAAAAGAGTAAATCATCTGATTCCTAGGAATGAACTTGGAAGGGAGGGCCTGAAGGGTGATTCTGAGGCCCCTCCATCTCTGATTCTCTACAAGGACTGATCTTCCTGATAAAGGAAGATTTCAGACTCTAGATTCACAGAGCCTTCTAATGAACTCCCTCATACCTGTCTCTGTCCTAGATCGGTCTGCCTCCAGAAAAGTCTGTGCCCCGAGCTAGGTTAATGTATGCCATGCCCGCAATGAGTTGGTATGGACTGGAGAATAGGTGCTTCCCTAGGCACCAGGTGGAGACGACAGAAGTCTCAGGACCAGGCCCAGAGGTGTGGGCAGCAAAAACGTCAGTAGCTGCAGCCACTGGAGAGTAGAGTTTCACCCCAGAAGCTCCATCTTTTTCTTTTTAGCTAAGATATTATTGTCTTATTCAGGCATAAGGAATGATCCACCTACTCACTGTTTAAGTATGATGTGACTCAAACCAGAGGTTCCTTCTAAAAATAAGCCTGAAAACCTTCAATTTTACATACTGACCTTTTTTTTTTTTTTTTTTTTTTTTTTTAAACAGGATAGTACAATCAGTTTTTTGCTGGTACAAAATACTGGTGATGTAAGGGGTGGTTGGAGGACTCACAGAGGTGGCTGAGGGAAGTGAGTGAGGACAATAAAGATGATCCAAATCAACATGAGGGATCAATTTTGTCTAAGCTTTAACAACTGTCTTCCCCTGAACCTTCAACAGAGCAAAACTAGTTTATCCATTCCATACAGGGACAAGTGCAGCATGGTGGTTAAGAGTACAGGCTCTGCTGTACAGCAGAAATTAACACAACTTCGTAAATCTATTATACTTCCAAAAAAAAAAAATACAGGCTCTGAAGCCGCACAACCTGGGTTTGAAACCCAACTCTTTCACTTACTAGCTGTGGGACTTTCGACAAGACATTTAAGTTCTTGCTTCCTCAGTTACCTTATCTCTAGAATGAAGAAAATAATGGAATCCACCTTGCAGGCTTGGTGTGAGGATGAATGAGATAACACAGGTTGAACTCTTAGAGTGGCACTGTGAACAGAACTTTCTGTGATGATGGAAATGTTCTGGATCTGAACTGTCCAAGACAGTAGCTGCTAGTCACAGGTAGCTGTTAAGCACTTGAAATGCAGCTTGTGTGACTAAAAGGCTAAATTTTACTTTATTTTTATTAATATACATTTACATTTTATTAACTAGCCAAATGTGGCTAGTGGCTGCCGTACTGGAGAGCGAAGTCTTAGGGCAATGTGTAGCACACAGTAAGTGCTCAAGTGATGCTGGAAATATGATTACAGTGCACTTCACACTCTCTTTTCTCTTCCTCTCCTATCTGGAAGACAGGTTCAGGCTAGGAGGCCACCTGCAGAGCACAGAATATCCCCTGGGCCACAAGAGCAGGGAACCTACCTGTCAGATGGGAACCCTAGAGGACTGACTATTCTCAGGAGAGACTCTCTCACCCGGGAGGGTCATAACTCCTTGGTTCAATGCCGGCCACCTCACCCTCACTAGAGGCTAGAGGAAACAAAGGATACCATTGTGCTTAAGGCCTATAAGATGACTCCTTAAGTCTCAACATCCAGCAAGGGTCTCAATTTGGACCCCAAGATGTGGATCACTGGGCTTCCAGCAAGGCCAGTGGTTACTGGGACATGGCAGACTGTTGCAGCTGCCATTGTCACCCTCCTAGAGCACACCTGGTATTTTCACTTTCTTTTTTTCTTTCCTGTAAATAAATAAATCACTGAGTTTATAAAGAAATCTTAGCTACTTTTCAATGATGATACTTGCCAGCCAGGGTACATTAGATATCGAGATCGTAGCATCTGAGGACTCGAAAAACTATTTTCTGAGAGAATCAGTTCAATGTCTTCATTCCTTTGAAAACATACAGAAAACCCAGGTTAACCAGAAATATTAACCTTAACCTGTACATTCTGCTTACTCTCTACACCCCCAAACACACATACAAGTACATGCATATATATTTTTTTCTGTTATTTCACCCCTAAATACTTTAGTATGCATCTCTAAGAACAAGCACATTCTCTTGAAGAACCACAACAGTATTATCACACTGAGGGAATTTAATACTGAGGACAAGCAGCACTGGTATCACATGGGAGCTTGGTGGAAATGCAGGATCTCCAGCCTACTCCAGACCTACTGAATCAGAACCCTCATTTTAATAAGATCCCTAAGAGGTTCATATGCACATTAAAGTTGGAGAAGTATTGATCTAATATACATCCATTTTCAAATTTCCCCTTTTTGGGGGGATAGGGCACTCAGGATCCAATCAAGGATTGCTCATTAATTTATAATCTTTATTTTCCTTCAGTCTGGAACAATTCCTCCAACTTTTTTTGTTTGTTTGTTTCTCATAGAGTTGACATTTTTGAAGAGTACATGCCAGCTGTCTTGTGTCCCACAACCTGGGTTTGTCTGGCTGCTCCTCATGATTAGATGCAGCTAAACATTTCTGACAAGATTAATGGCCAAGTGATGTTGTGTCCTTCCCACAGTGTCACGAAGGAGGCACATGATGTCAGTTTATCCCATTAGTGGTCTTGCTAAGTTTAATCATTTGGTCAATGTCATGTCTTCTAGATTAGACCTCTCCATTGTGAAGGTACTTTTCCCTCTTTGTAAGTAGTAAGTAGTCTGTGGAGTGACAGATACTTTTTATTTATTCATTTATTTATTTAATTTATTTATTTATGGCTGCATTGCATCTTCGTTGCTGTGCATGGGCTTTCTCTAGTTGCGGAATAGCGGGGGCTACTCTTCGTTGCAGTGTGCAGGCTTCTCAGTACAGTGGCTTCTCTTGCTGCGGAGCATAGGCTCTAGGTGCACAGGCTTCAGTAGTTGTGGCACATGGGCTCAGTAGCTGTGGCTCGCGGGCTCTAGAGAGCAGGCTCAGTAGTTGTGGCACATGGGCTTAGTTGCTCTGTGGCATGTGGGATCTTCCCGGACCAGGGATTGAACCCATGTCCCCTGTGTTGACAGGCAGATTCTTAACCACTGCGCCACCAGGGAAGTCCCGTGACAGATACTTTGAGACAAGTGAATATCCTTTTCCTCAACAATCTTTCATCCACTGCTTTTAGCATCCATTGATAATTCTTGCCTAAATCAAGTATTATACGAAAGGTTACAAAATGGTGACTTTCTAGTACTATAAATCCTTATTTATTTATTAGCTAGCATTCTTCTATAAAGAAGAGCTTTACTGATCTGTCCATCTCCCTTTTTTTAGTATCACCACAGACTCATTTTACCTCACATGCTATATAATCCATTATTATCATGGTTCTCTCGTATACTCAAGTTGTCCCAAATTTGCCTAGTGGGAGCTTCTTAAAGCTAGCTTCTGTATCCTTTCGACATATTTCCACTTATCTTTGAATACTTCCCTGCTTTTTTGTCACAAAATGTACTAGGCTCACCTTGTACTTTCACTCCCTAAACCTGCAATCAGCCAATTCTCCAAAGAGTCCTGATACCTTGTAGCAGGGATTGGTACTTGGAAATTAAGATCTAGAGGTAGAAGTATTAATTGCTATTATTATTTCTAGTCCCTTTTAATGGAAAGGGTATTATTTCTGGTCCCTTTTAATGGAAAGAGCTAGAGAATATACTTTTTTTTTGAAATAATTTATTTATACCGAGTCCCCCAATTCAACTCCAACATTTGCAGGGTTTTTCCTTACCTTTCCCATTTCATATTTATAATCTCCCTTCTCTAATCAGTGATGTCGTTTGTTTTGTTTTGTTTTGTTTTTTTGCGGTATGCGGGTCTCTCACTGTTGTGGTCTCACCCATTGCGGAGCACAGGCTCCGGACGCGCAGGCTCAGCGGCCATGGCTCACGGGCCCAGCCGCTCCGCGGCACGTGGGATCTTCCCGGACCGGGGCACGAACCCATGTCCCCTGCATCAGCAGGCGGACTCTCAACCACTGCGCCACCAGGGAAGCCCAGTGATGTCGTTTGGAATCAGGGTTCCAACAGAGGATTATGCTCAGAAGCTACTTGAATTATTTTGCATATGTACGGTTCTTATTACTTTGGTATACAGATGGATTCACTTTTTTGTTTGTTCTTTTTCCCTCCTTGTTGACTTAATTTTTGAATGTGTAAAATATGTGCAATGCTCAAAAGTCAAAACTATATGAAAAGTATACACCTTTTAGCACCTTACTGAGCAAACAAAACTGCTATATGACAAGATGTTTTCATACATACATACACACAAAGTCACTAATTCTCTATTTTTAGTTTGTAATTTGAACCCAGGTCTATGAAGTAAAGATATAACTTCCCTATGTTTCCATGCCATTTCTCTCACATATTAACACAAAGAACATTGAGAGAGTCTTGACTTCCCTCCTTTAATGATGAGAACGTGAATGCATCAAAACAAAACATCTCAAAACAGTACAGGAGGGCTTCCCTGGTGGCGCAGTGGTTGAGAATCTGCCTGCCAATGCAGGGGACATGGGTTCGAGCCCTAGTCTGGGAAGACCCCACATGCCACGCAACAACTAGGCCTGTGAGCCACAAGTACTGAGCCTGCGTGTCTGGAGCCTGTGCTCTGCAAAAAGAGAGGCAGCGATAGTGAGAGGCCCATGCACCGCGATGAAGAGTGGCCCCCGCTTGCCACAACTAGAGAAAGCCCTCGCACAGAAACGAAGACCCAACACAGCCAAAAATAAATAAATAAATAAATTGCCAATTTGATACATGAAAAATTATATATTTTTTTAAAAATTTAAAAATTAAAAAAAAACAGTACAGGATACTAACATGCGGGGTCCTCTTGGTGATTTTTACATAGCATCAAAAGCACTTCAAGGGTTTCCCTGGTGGCTCAGCGGTTAAGAATCCGCCTGCCAGTGCAGAGGACACAGGATCGAGCCCTGGTCCGGGAAGGTCCCACGTGCCGTGGAGCAACTAAGCCCGTGAGCCACAACTACTGAGCCTGCGCTCTGGAGCACGTGATCCACAACAAGAGAAGCCACCGCAATGAAGAGTAGCCCCGGCTTGCCGCAACTAGAGAAAGCCCGCCTGCAGCAACAAAGACCCAATAAAGCCAAAAATAAATAAAAATAAAATAAATAAATTAAAAAAATAAAAATAAAAAAGCACTTCAAGACCTGACTTTTATAAATGCTCAGGTCTTTGATACAGTGGAAAGACCCAGTGGGCCATAGCCAGACTGCTGCATCTGAGAAAGTGGCTGGTCCTGCGGAGTGAAGTGAACTGGTAAGTTTACCTGGTGACAATCCCATTTTCTGCAAGAATGAAGGCTGCGGAAGGATTGGCAGCTCTGATGAGGCTCTGCAACTGAATGAGGAGAGGGTGCCTCTGCTCTGTGGTGTGACTGGTGAACACCACATTACTCACCAGGCCTGGGGAACAAAACCAAAAACAGTTCAGCCTTTATAGAGTCCTGACTGGGGCTGAGGGTTTGCACAAATGTGAGCCCTTGCTCCCTCTCCCCTGATCATCGCTTCTAGCAGCCCCCTCATGTAGACACCCCTGCCACCCAACACTGATATACATAGCCATCATTCTGCTCCTCTTTCTGCCACTGCAACCTCTTGGAGTGAACGGCCTCAACTCTGTAGCTGCCTCACCTCCTAACCTCCTCTGTCTTCTTAATTCCGCTTTGATACCTGGAGCTTTTTCATCTAAGGGCCCTTTCTATACCCCATGTACTTAACCTCATCAGGAACTGGTGCCAGTGACTTTTCACCAGTTCAGAACACAGACATGTACCAAGCACAAACCATATGTCAAGTGCTAACCATTCTCAAAGAGTGCACAGTCAAGAAGTCTCACCCATGGACCCACAGTTCCAAGGTAAGTGCTAACAAAGATATTCAGAGTGACACAGTAAGGAAGGGTGGCGCATGTAAAGAGAGATTGTGGAGTGGGCCACAGTCACTCTCAACCTTTCTGTGAAAATACAGAAGTAAAATCCACAGCACTACAGATAATTTCGAAATCAGAGAATTTGCCACATCCCACCATGCCGACACAATTGTAATACCTCTTCCATACTTATTTTTTTTTTTTTTTTTTTTGCGGTATGCGGGCCTCTCACTGTTGTGGCCTCTCCCGTTGCGGAGCACAGGCTCCGGATGCGCAGGCTCAGCGGCCATGGCTCACGGGCCCAGCCGCTCCGCGGCATATGGGATCCTCCCGGACCGGGGCACGAACCCGTATCCCCTGCATCGGCAGGCGGACTCTCAACCACTGCGCCACCAGGGAGGCCCCATACTTATTTTTACATGGCTAGGATCACAGCATATACACCATTTCTGCTATAATATCATTTGCATTTGAGTTATTCAACCATTTTTATTCACTTAATATTGTGAAAATTTCAAACATATACAAAAGTAGAAAAAAATAGTATAATGAATGCCCACGAGCCCATCACTTGGCTTCAAGAAAGATCAACATTTGGCTAACTATTTCTTCTATACCATACCCCAACCTTTTCTCCTTTCCTCTCCTTCCCCACTGGATGATTCTGAAGCCAATAATAGACATCCTATTATTTCATCCAAAAATATTTCAGTATGTATTATCATAAGGACTCTTTAAAAAAATGTATGATTAACAATAAATTCTTTAATATAAAATATCTAGTCCACACTCAAATTTTTCTGTCTCAAGAATATTTTCTTAATTTTTTGGAAACAGGAACCAAAGCCCATACATTATATTTCACTGATGCATCTCGTAATTCTCTTTCAATCTATAGTTTTCTTCTTACTTCTTTGTGATTTATTTGTTGAAAAACTGCATCTTGTATATTTCTCTCAGTCTAGATTTTGCTGATTGCATCTCCATAGTGTTGCTTAACATGCTAGATATATCTGGTTTATAGATTCAATCTTTTTTATTATAATCTAGTTTTTTTAAAGTTCTTGTTCCTTTTCTAACTTCTTAAGTTGAATGCTTATTTCATTATTTAAAAAAGCCACAATGAGATAGCATTTCACACCTGTTAGAATGGTTATTCTAAAAAAGACAAGAAATAAGTAGTGTTGGTGAGGACGTGGAGAAAAGGGAAACTTGTACACTGTTGCTGGGAATGCCAATTCCATAGTGGTATAGACACTATGGAAAACAGGATGGAGATTCCTCAAAAAATTAAAAATAAAAGTACCATATGATCCAACAATTCCACTTCTGGAATATACCAGAAGGAACTGAAATCACTATCTTGAAGAGCTATCTGCACACCCATGTTCATTGCAGTATTATTCACAATAGCAAGATATGGAAACAACCTAAGTGTCCATTAGTGGATGAATGGATAAAGGAGATATAAGAGGGATATATCTTATATATAAGATAGATATATCTTATATATGATATGATATATATATGAATGTTACTCAGCCATAAAAAGAATGAAATCTTGCCATGTTGCCATGGATGGACTGCAAGGGCATTATGCTAAATGAAATAAGTCAGACAGAGAAATACCATATGATCTCATTAATATGCAGAATCTAAAAACAAAAACCAAGCCCATAGATACAGAGAACAAACTGGTGGTTGCCAGAAGCAGGGGGTAGGGGGTGAGAGAAATGGGAGGAGAGAGTCAAAAGGTACAAACTTCCAGTTATAAAATAAATAAGTCATGGAGATGTAATGTACAGCATGGTAACTATAGTTAATAATACTGTATTGAATAACTAAAGGTTGCTAAGAGAGTATATCTTAAAAGTTCTCATCATAAGAAAAAATTGTTTTGTAACTATGTAAGGCAATGCATGTTAACTAGACTTATTGTGATTTCATTTTGCAATGTATACAAACATCAAATCATTCTGTTGTACACTTGAAACTAATACAATGCTATATGTCAGTTATATCTCAATAAAAAGAAAAATTATTTCTTGTTTAGTAACTTAAAGGTATATGCTTTCTTTTGAATTATTTGGTACAGAAATATTCATGACAGGTTGTAGATGGTGTCCTTTATCATTAAAAATTGCCTATTTATTTATTGATTGATTGATTGGCAGTGCTGTGTGGCATGCGGGATTTTAGTTCCCCGACCAGGGATTGAACCCGTGCACCTTGCAGTGGAAGCACGGAGTCTTAACCACTGGACCACCAGGCAAGTCCGCAAACTGCCCTTTTTAGACTCTGCAATATTTTGCCTGGTATTCAACCCTGCTGTTATTAATATCAACCTCATTTCTTTTTGTTTGCATTCATCTGTTATACCTTGTCCATTCTTTTATCACCATCCTTACTTAGTTTTAGATGCTTCTCTTGTACAGAACATCATATAATTAGATTCTATTTTTTGGTTTAATTTGAGATACTTTTCCTTTTAATAGGTGTTTATTCCATTTATATTTACTGACACTTTGTTTCTGTTACCTTGTTTATGTGGAATTCTATTAAAATTTTTTTTTAACTTCTAGCAGTATGATTTCTGCATTCTGTTTTCTGCTTTCCTTCTGATAAGTGGTGGGCTTATAGTCTGTTTTATGTTCTTATGATAGCTATCCTTACCTTTAGACAATGTCTTCTGACTTTTCCATATGACAGACAAGGAAGTTCATATACCCTTAAATTTGTCCCACTTCTCCACTATCACGTTCTGGTTGGTTACATTAATAATTTTATAGATCCTCTAGTGGATACTTTTTCTTTTTTAAGTTTTACTGTTCTTATAAATTTATTTATTTATTTATTTATTTATGACTGTGTTGGGTCTTCGTTGCTGCTTGCGGGCTTTCTTTAGTTGTGGCGAGTGGGGGCTACTCTTCATTGCGGTGTGCGGGCTCCTCATTGCGGTGGCTTCTCTTGTTGTGGAGCACAGGCTCTAGGAGCGCGGGCTTCAGCAGTTGTGGCTCGTGGGCTCTAGAGCGCAGGCTCAGTAGTTGTGGTGCATGGGCTTAGCTGCTCCGTGGCACATGGGATCTTCCCAGACCAGGGCTCAAACCCATGTCCCCTGACTTGGCAGTTGGATTCCTAACCACCATGCCACCAGCGAAGACCGAGTGGATAATTTTGTATCTTTAAAGACTGTAACTAACTCTTTACAACTTGACTTAACAGCTTTAAAATTTACTGATCTCCCACTTGAGAAGACGTGGAGGTAATATCTCTCTTGTTGCCTCCTAATTTTTTATTAAATATAATTTCATTTATAGGGTTTTGAGATTTTCAACTTTTATATTCTATTTTGTAATAGCATTCTCATAGGTGTTATAATTAATTCTATACCTAAGAAGACTCAATGCTCACCATCAATCTTTTTACTAATAGAGACTAGTTTTGTTTTTGTTTTTGGGTTTTTTTTGCGGTACGCGGGCCTCTCACTGCTGTGGCCTCTCCCGTTGTGGAGCACAGGCTCAGTGGCCATGGCTCACGGGCCCAGCTGCTCCACAGCATGTGGGATCTTCCCGGACCGGGGCACGAACCTGTGTCCCCTGTATCGGCAGGCGGACTCTCAACCACTGCGCCACCAGGGAAGCCCGAGACTAGTTTTATAAACGATTAGTTCATAAGTGAATGTCTCTAAATTATGAGAATTCAGCTTTCCTAAGTAACCCTGTAATTGTAGGATCCTGAATAATGAATATTCAGTACAGAGGACTCTTACTGTTTACTTCAGTCAAGTGTTTTGTTTTTTTTTATAAATTTATTTATTTATTTAGTTAGTTATTCTTTTGGCTGTGTTGGGTCTTCATTTCTGTGCGAGGGCTTTCTCTAGTTGCGTCGAGCGGGGGCCACTCTTCATCACAGTGCGCGGGCCTCTCACTGCCGCAGCCTCTCCTGCTGCGGAGCACAGGCTCCAGACACGCAGGCTCAGTAGCCGTGGCTCACGGGCCCAGTTGCTACGCGGCATGTGGGACCTTCCCAGACCAGGGCTCGAACCCGTGTCCCCTGCATTGGCAGGCAGATTCTCAACCACTGCGCCACCAGGGAAGGCCAAGTGTTTTGTTTTTTAAAGAATTAGCTGTACTTAGTTTTTGAGGGCAAAACTCATAATGTACGGAAGGGTTCACAGAGAAAGTAAATTCCCTTCTTACCCAGCAACCTACTTCTTTCCCTGGAGGCAACCATATTTATCAGAGTTTTCTTCCAGATATGTGCTGAGTATTTACAAGTAAATGTGTATGTATACATTTTTCCCACAAGCAGTGGCATACTGTACCATTCAGTATACCATTCTGAATACTTGCCATTCTGTACCTTGTTTTTTCACTTAAGCCCTTTAAAAAATTTTAAAATACTATACCATTCTGTACCTTGTTTTTTTCACTTAAGCCCTTTAAAAAATATTTTTGGTGAAGCTTACTTCTTCCTTACAATCTTCTCTCATACCTTATCATCCCAATCCTCCCCTCATGCCACCTTGCTGTCTCCCTTTCTCTGAACTACGAGAGCTCCTTTGAATAACACAGGCAGTGCTTAAAATATAAGGCTTATATTTTTATTTATCTTCTTCATATATGTACAAAGATAGCATAAGGTAAAGATTAAAGCATGGGTTTTAGAGCCAAGCAAACCTGAGTCTGAATTTTCGGTTCCACTAATTATTCATGGGTGACATTAGGCAAATCGCTCAACTTTCTCTCTGAGCCCAAATTTCCTCCTCTGTCAGATGGGAACACATACCTCCAGGTTATCTGTGAAATGCTTCATCACAGGCTACAGAGATTAAGAACTCACTAAATGCAACCTGACACTACTACCACCACCATCTCATCATTTGGGAATGGGACCCCTACATGTACACCAAGGAGCCTGGACCGATCCATTCCTCAGACTGACAGAGGTGGCTGTGGCACACCTTAGCCACAGCAACAAGCAGGAAGGTAAGTCACATGACTCTCACCAGCCTAGGCTGTTGAGCCCATGGTTTAGATGAGTGGCTATCACTGGTTTGAAGGCAACTTCCAGGACCCCTGGCCCCTGCCTCTGGTCTGAGCCAGAAGTTAGTGATACTTCTTTCCTCTCACCAATCATACTTATAAAAAGTGTTTCAAAACTCTGAAGACTGAATCTAACCTCATAACCACATTCCATTCGCAATCAGGGAACAGGGGTTAGGAGCTTCATGTCAAAGGTCGTGTGTTACAATGGGGACAGGGCACACACAAAGGGTATACAATATGCCTAGGATCATAGACGTCAGGAGGTAGATAGGGCTGCTGAGCACATAATCTGCTTCCTGAGTGCTTACACACTGTTTGGGAATCTACTGGTTCCTTGGTTCTGAGACAGGAGTCCTGCTCTTTGCAGGTATCTGTTAGTGCTCCATAGAAAGTCAGTCGGCCTTAGGTAAATATGGCCTGTATGCCTCTGCACAGTGCTTGAGAGACCTCTGAGGATTCAAGGGTGAGTTTCCTCAATGGCTTCCCCTGACATCCAAGTGGTCACTTGGTGAAAGGCACACCAACTGCCTAGTTCCCCAAACCTGGGCCATCGTCCATCCTCCACTCAGTCCCTGCTACCATTTGCCTGGTTTAGACCACTGCTCTCTTTTCACTAGGTTACTGCTCATTCTCTCTACTTCCAGGCTTCCTTTACTACAATTCATTCTTCCTACTGTAGTAAGAGTAATCTTTCAAAAACATAAATCTGATCAAGTCACTTCCCTACTTAAAATATTTAATGCATTCCAATTATTTTTAGGCTGATATCTAAACTTCTTGGCCTGCTTGACCTATCTGCATGATGCACTTCCTCAGGGACCTAGTCGTACTCTAATCACCATCAGGCCTTCAATCTTGCTGTTTCTTCTGCCTGGAGCCATCTTTTTTCTCATTTTTTTGAAGGAGGGCCAACTCCTCCTTCAGGGTGTAGACAATTTGAATAGCACCCCTTCCAGAAGCCTTTCTTAATCCCCCAGGACTGGGTTACAGCAGGCATTAGATAAAGATTTGCTGAATAAATGAACGAATGAACAAAGTGTAATAAAAGACACATGCAACCTGACCTCCGAGGCAGCTGCCTAAGAAACTAACCTGTGGGTACCCATATGCCAAAAATTCTCCCACTTGCAGGTCTGAGCAAGTACCATTCATCAGACAGCCATCTGGAAAGGTTTCTAAGATTTATTAGTATATACATATTTTTGGTACAAAATTCATAAGGTACAAAAGGGTGTTCAGTTTCTTCTTCCCTTCTCTGGCACCCTGAGCCTTATTTCTCCTCCGCAGAGGCAACAACTAATAACCAGATTTGGGGTATGCCTCCTCAGATAGTCTATGCATATACAAGTACATAGGAATATACAGAACCACATTTTCTTAACAGCTTCTCCTACACTTAAAACTTCTATCCTCAAGGTCTTCAGGTATGGCCTAGATGTGGTAACAGCACAAGACTTAGGAATTCAAATGGAGAATATGTCTGCATTTTGTTTATTCTATTTTAAAAAGTTTCCTCACATGCCTTCCTTGTTCATAAGCTTTAACATTAAGATGGACCATCTGCAGTTAGAGTTTCAGGAAAGCCTCCTAACAAAGGTGACACTGGTAGTGCCTGTGCTTCCATTCCCATTTAGAAAGGTCACTCTGGAGGCTGTGGGGAGGCAGTGAGGACAGCCTGGTGAGCCTACTGCCAGAACCCCATGTCCTGGTGCAGCCACAGGAAGTGGCTGGGGCCTTTGGAAACTGAGTAAAGCAAGGCCAGGCAGCCAGGCCCAGAATGTGGCACAGTGGGGTAGCAGGCAGGGTTCTAGAAGGCTCAGCACATTCCAGAGATGGCAGTTATGGGAGCCGGTTCCTGCAAGAGGCCCATGACATTCCCAGGGGTGGAAGACAAAAATAGCTGTGGTGGATCTTGCAGTGAGGAGTCAGGAAAGGCTGAGAGAAGATCTATAAAGGCCCTAGGACTCTACTTAGCATCTTCTTGGGCAGAAGAAACTGGAGAGTCAGACTACTATGAATGTGCCAACCTGAGTGGCATGCAGCAGGGTCACAAGCACAGGCTTGGCCTGCCTGAGAAAAGGCTAGGGTCTGAGTCTCTGACAGATACCTTGCCCAAAGGCCTGCTCCATGAGTATCGTGTAGACAAACACTGTGGGCTTTGGATTCTAGGTCAGGAATTGGACATAGAAAAGGGGCTTTGCTTTGTGGAGAAACAAGCAAAAGGATTATCCCCAGCATTCCTTGGGCCAGCTATGCAATCTGCTACCTGCCAAGAGGAAATGCCATCTTCAAGGCAAGGTACAGCAGTTATCTGGAGCACAGGGTGAAGAGGCCATCATAAGCGGTTTCATCTTGCTTGGGCTGGGAGCTGCCTTCTGCTCTGTTATCAAGGAGTGGATACTCTGATTTGGCCAATGCCTCACCAGTCTGGCTGTGAGTGAGCAGGCAGCCTGGACTGGCCCGTTCCCAAGAGTGGAGAAATATCTCTGAGGTCTGTTTGACCATCCCAGTCTGGCTAAAGACTTCCAGCAGCCCAGAAGAATACAAATCTCACTTCTTTTGTCTATCTACAGATACATCTAAAAGCAGGTCATGGTAGTAAATTATCTGCGCTCTGTTTTAAAGCCAGCATTATAATGAGCCTTGCTTGTTGTTTAAGCATTGAGATTATTTCCTAATCCTTGGATTTCTGTAATACACATCATCTTGTGGCTGCAATACAGTGATTTTCTCATTGTAAAATAATCCTTTGTTGTAAAAGCAATGAATCAGGGAGCTTGACTCATGAACAGGAGCGAAGGGAGGCAACTGCTCCCTTGGGACATGAAATGTTTGTCTACCGGTGGCAGATCCTACCTCTAAGAGAGCCACCAAATCTCTGAGGAGGAAGAAATACTTGCATTTTATTTCCTCTCTCCCCAGAGGGTCCATGCCCATGGTGAATTAGGTCAGATCAGTCTATAGGGTCCTCCTGGCCCAGATGTAAGGGGAAGATGTCTACCAAGGCACTATCACTTAACAAGCCCTTTGCAGTTCAGAAAACAGCATATATGGCCTCAAGGTTATCTGTCTACATCTGATCACATTCCCAGCTTTCTTTTTTTCTTTTAGTCCTCCGACCAGGGACTGAACTCGGGCTGTGGCAGTGAAAACGTCAAGTCCTAACCACTGGACTGCCAGGGAATTCCCCTGGCTTTCTTTTTTTTTTCTTTTAATTCTTTTTTTAAAAACATATTTATTTATTTATTCTATTTTTGGCTGTGTTGGGTCTTAGTTGTGGCACACGGGATCTTTTGTGGTGGTGCACAGGCTTCTCTCTTCTTGTGGCGTGCGGGGTCTAAAGCATGTGGGCTCTGTAGTTGCGGCATGCAGGCTCTCTAGTTGTGGCTCGCATGCTCAGTAGTTGCAGCGCATGCGCTTAGTTGCCCCGCGGCATGTGGGATCTTAGTTCCCTGACCAGGGATCGAACCCAAGTTCCCTGCATTGGAAGGCGGATTCTTAACCACTGGACCACCAGGGAAGTCCTCCCACCCCCACCCCAGCTTTCTTTATATAAGCACAGAATTGACACACACTGCCTTTGAACAATGAGTTGGAAGGCAGTGTTAATGAAATATGCCTACAAAATCCCAGACAGAACTCATTCTGTCTTGGCCTAAAAGAGCTTTCCTCTTGTAATACTGGCCCAGGTTCATGGACAGTAAACACAGAACACTTGCTTAAGGTTCTTTGCCAAGGTAGCCTGATCATCTTTTTCCCAAATGCAAAAAAAGCAGAGGGGCACTGAAGGAGAAAGTGTCAAGAAGCCAAGGGGCACTAGGGTGGCAATCGTCATGTGATCGATCACTATATGATCGATCATATAGTCAGAGGGGCTTACTATAGCTCACACCCTTGGCTTTGATCATGACTTCCAAACATTTATTGAAGGACCAGACAGCTCTCTTTGGTTATCTCCTGGACCTATGTTTTCTCCTATGTAGTCTATTTCAAGGATAGGTACCACCAACCTTCCCAATCTCCCAAGCTAGAAACCTAGGAGTCATTCCACATACCCCCTTTTTCAATGTCCCCCCATCTAGTCTGTTACCAGACCCTACTGATCCAGCCCCTATAAAATCTCTTTAATCTACCTGGGGTGGACACTGTGGATAGACCCAGCCAACCTCCATTCAACTCTGCTTCTGGGGTGCAGTGCCTAGAAAGCAACAGGGGCTTCTAAAAGCTAGACTTGAGACTCCCTGGTGCAGCAGTCCAACACACACATTCTTCTCTCCAGTGACCCGGCCTCCTGCCCTGCACAGCCTCCAGCTCAGCTCTTCCCCAAGACAACAGCTCTACGAATGCTCTGTTGTCTCCATTCCCTGTGGATTGGCAATGGGATCAGCAGAGCACAACTGTGCTGGTGACACTGAGTTATTTTCTTCCATCTGATTTCTACTTGCTGGGCTATTTCAGGAAGCCCAGACCCCAGGCCTTCTGACAACAATAAGTATTTTATCACTAACTGTAGGAAATTTAGAATTTATTCTGGGTCTCCAGCCATCATAGCTAATATGACTAAAAAGTGCTGCTCCCAGGCTGCCAGATGGTAGGACAATGCAAGGTTGAGTATAACCTACAGGATGGGTGGATTTTTCTTTTCTTTTTTTTTTTTTTTTTTTTTGGATTTTTCTAAATGTTATAAAGGAGACGTGGAAAATTTCAGTATATGTAGGAGGGGACTAAGGGAGGAGGTTCTACTTGGCCATACTCTCACTCATGGGACAGGAGAAATGCATCAAAATCTTGCTGATCCACAGGCTAGGAATTCCTATTCAGTCCACTGACATTAGCTGGAAGGCTAGGGCAGACTTAAGCCCAGCTCAGAAGAGGTGTTGCCATGGCAATTTATTATCATTAAGAGACAAACTCTTGGAAGAAATCTGCCTATCAAATATGATAAAAGCAAAAAATGCCCAAGTTTTCCCTGGATCAGTTTTATTTGCTTTAGATTTCAGAATGGTAGGTGGGAGCATGAAGAAAAGTCTGTCGTGTCTAAACATAATTTGAAAGGCAGGCAAGCGAAAATAGAGCATATTGCTTACCTTGTGAACACTGGTCGAGACATTTAGGAAAGAGAAATCTAGGGAGAAAAAAGAAATATTTTAAAACCATTAATCTCAGAATTTTCATTGGTTATTTCTCACAAAAATGTGAATATCACTAACATACAAGATGACTTACTCAGTGGGGCAACTGGCAGGCAACACTGAACATTAAGGAGAGCCATGGTTATACAAAAGGTTTTCATAGCTTTGAACCAAAGTCCCCTAAGCCAGAAACCCCATAGAAGTCCCAAAGTGGCCAACTCTTGGTGGAATGTTGAAGAGGGGATACTGAGGACAGGGCCAGCTCTCAAGACTATAGGAAATGGAGAAAGAGAACTTGGTCTTCTTTTCCACCCTCCCAAAGAGATACTGTCCTGACAGTGAAGGGGAAATTTCAAAGGAAAATGAGAATTATTTTGCCTAACTGTGCCAAGGGCCTTCAGTACCAAAGTTACCATATTTCCCTTTATGTGCACAACAGAATCCTGGTTTCCCTTTAATCCTATTCTGAGCTCAAACGGTGAATGAAATGTAGGAAACTGACTGATTGGATTGAGGGTGACTAATCCAAAGTGTGAGTTAACAACTGTAGCTCTGCAGTAAGCTCCGGAGAAAAGCCCATATTCTCAGTGCTTTAAAACTTCTAAAACACCACAGTGCTCTTCTTAGAGAAGAAAGCTAACACTAATGAGAATAGCTGCCTTTTATCAAGTTCTTACCATGGGCTGGGCACTGTGCAAGCAGAGTTCATATATACAATTTTGTTCTCACATCCACCCTGTGCCTTGGGTACCTAAAAACCACAAAGAGTGGGTTTAGGTTGGCTAAGCAAGCTAAGCACTTGGCCCAAGGTCCCACATGCAGCTAGGAAATGGGAGAGCTTATACAGGGACCCAGGTTCGTTTGGCACCACAGAGCTCCTGTGCTTTCTTCCCCTGCAAATAAGATGCTTGATAAAGCCACCCTGTGAATTATTGCTGGTGTAGTTGGCAGGTATTAATGCTGTTCAAAACACTGAGGGGAGTTTCTCTCCTGCAATTTTCTTGGTGGTGGCAAATCCTCATCTTTTAATTTGATTTCTGACAACAGCCAGACACACACCATTTGGAACCAAATTTGGTGGATCAGTGAGCTGGATGAATACAACTTTGGGCTGTGGATCTAATTCACTTGCCTGACTCCTTCATGGTTTCTAAAGAATTCCATGGGAGAATCCCCATGTGCTCTGAGCAAGGTCAGGAGCCCTGGAACAAAGGAAGAGACATCCGCACCAGAGTCTCCCAAGAATAGAGCTCACTGACTTCACTGCACTCATAGTCCACTGAATGGCCAGCCACACAGCAAATGCATTCTTAGAAAAATGTCTGTCCCCATCAAGTAAGTGCGTGTGACTTTAGAGTACGTGCCCTTAAAAGCCCTTCTCAGCGTCCTGCTTGCTTTCTTGCAGCAGCCCACAGCAATTCACACCAGTGGCATCTTAGACAAGGTTGAGCAATGTTTCCCCTCAAGGCATCTTATACAATCACAGGTTGGATGCTCATGTTTTAAACCTCTGACAGGGCAGAGGGCCATTCAGCTGCTCACTTTAAACAGCTGCAAAGAAAATACTCAGAACACATGGACTTGCATATTCATGCAATTTCTTCTCATATCTTGTCATCTCTGGCATCCTGGTCCTTCAAATTCATATGCTGGCTTTCTTTACTAATCCAACTATGAGTTATCATTGCTTTTTTATAATTCTTATAAAATTACATGAATTTTTTATTACAGCACTTCCTACCCTACATCATGATTAATTGTGTACATGTCATGGGTGTGGCATTTGGAAAATTATTTAACTTTTCTGAGCAAGAGCTTCCTCATGGTAAAACATGGTAATGATGTCTACCTTAAATGCCTCCCAAAATACCTAAAGGGGATTTTGAGGTTTGAAAGGGGTAAAGCATCACAGTGTCTAACAAACAGTGGAAAACAAATGTTGGCTCACTCCTTTCCTTCTCTACATATCGTCCTCCCTGTAATATTAGTATTATTAATAATATTATAATTATTATTATTTGTGTGTGTGTGTGTGTGTGTGTGGTACGCGGGCCTCTCACTGCTGTGGCCTCTCCCATTGCGGAGCACAGGCTCCGGACGCACAGGCCCGGCGGCCATGGCTCATGGGCCCAGCCGCTCCGCGGCATGTGGGATCCTCCCAGACCGGGGCACGAGCCCATGTCCCCTGCATCGGCAGGCGGACTCTCAACCACTGCGCCACCAGGGAAGCCCTAAACTGTAATATTATTGAAGACAGACAACAACAAGTATTGGTGAAGATGTGGAGAAATGGGAACCCTCATACACTGCTGGTGAGGATGCAAATGGTGTAGTGGCTTTGGATAAGTTTGCAGTTCCTCAAAAAGTTAAATATACAGTTACCATGTGACCCAGTAATTCTACCCAACAGAACAGAAAACATATAACCATATGAAAACTTATACATTCATAGCAGTATATTTATGATAGCCAAAAGGTGTAAATAACTCAAATGTCCATCGACTGATGAATGGATAAAAAAGATGTGATATATCCATACAATGAAATATTTGTCAATAAAAAGAAATGAAACACTGACACATGCTACAACATGGATGAACCCTGAAAGAAGCCAGACACAAAAGGCCACATATTGTATGATTCCATTTATATGAAATGTCCAGAATAAGTATATCCACAGAAACTTCAATAAAGCTGTTACATTAAAAGAAGCAATATATGTGATACTATAAAATATCAAATGGTTTCCCCATCATCCAACATTTGCCCCCAAGGAACTGGTCATTTCCCAGAAGGAACAACTATTTCACAGTTTGGCATGTATCCTTTTAGATATTTTCTATGCATATACAAGCAAACATTTAAAAAATACACATTGCTTTGGTAATTTGTTTTTCTTACTTCATAAAATATTATGACCATTTTCTATGTTAGAAGATAAAAATCTACTTGATTTTAAAAAATGCCTGCATAGCAGTCCATTATATGAATATCCCCAAATTTAACCAGTCACTTACTAATTGAGCATTTGGATTATTTCCAGTTCTTTGATATTATTAATAGTGTTGTCTTGAACATTGCAGAGCACACCTGTCATATTTCAGACTGCCCAGTACCTTCTAAACACCTTTCCCAGACTTGGAATTAGGAAGCCCGTCCCTGGCGTAAATGGCAGAAAACTGCTTTTCCAGCCTTTCTTGCCGTCTGGTGCAGGCATATGGCCGAAGTTCTACCAACTAGACTCCAAGTGGCAATGAGCATGGTGAGTGAGGGAATGTATGGTAAGCAGACTCCATTTCCTGGTGGAGGAAGTGGTTGAGATATCCCCTTCACTGGGGCAGCCCTACAGGAAGTTTGAGTGTTCCACCTGGCTGCCTAGCCAATACAGCCTGACCCTCCTAGAGACTCTGCAAGCTATAATGTACATTAGTAAATTCCTCCCCAGCTAGTCATGCTGGAGTGGGCTCTACTGCTTGGAATTAAAAATTCTGCCTGAAACAAACACCTCTATACATATATATCTTTGCACATTTGTAAAAATATAACTGTATGATAAAATTTGAGCAATTGAGTGGCCATATTTATCTCCAAAGAGATTAAATCATTTTACATTCCTATCAACAGTGTATGAAAAAAAAAAAGAGTGTATAAGTGTACCTATTTTCTTACACTGTTGCAGTATAATAAATCACCCCAAAACTAAGTGGCTTAAAATAATGATGATTTATTATTTCTCATGATTCTATAGGTTGAATGGGCAGTTGTTTTGGCCTGGGGCAGCTCAGCTGGGGCTGATGATTATCTAAAATGGTCTCACTCACAGGCCCAACTGGGGTCTCAGTCCAAATGGTAGGAATGGATGGCTGGGCCTCTCTCTCCACATGGTCTTTCATCCTCCAACAGCCTAGCCCAGGCTTCTTCTTATGGTGGTCTTAGGTCCCAGAAGCAAGAGAGGGCAAACCCCAATGTGCAAATGCTTTTCAAGCCTTGGCTTGTTTCATCCTTCTTGATGTCCCACTGGCCAAAGCCAAGTCACAATGCCCAGGTGAGAAGTAGATTCGACTCTTCAGGTCTCGATGGGAGGGGCTGCTTCTGCTGTGGCCATAATTTTAATCTACCACAGTTGGCTATGTAAGGATGGATTCCTTCCTCCCTTCCTTCCTCCTTTCCTTCCTTCCTCCCTTCCTTCCTCCCTCCCTCCCTTCCTTCTTTCCTTCCTTCCTCCCTCCCTCCCCCTCCTTTCTTTCTTTCTTTCTTTCTTTCTTCCTTTTGGCCATGCCGGGCAGCTTGCAGGATCTTAGTTCCCCAACCAGGAAGCGAACCCAGGCCACGGCAGTGAAAGCACCAAGTCCTAACCATTGGACTGCCAGGGAATTCCCAGATTGTTTTTGCTTTTTAAAAATTTATGGGCTGGGCTTCCCTGGTGGCGTAGTGGTTGAGAATCTGCCTGCTAATGCAGGGGACACAGGTTTGAGCCCTGGTCTGGGAGGATCCCACATGCCGCGGAGCAATTAGGCCCGTGAGCCACAACTACTGAGCCTGTGTGTCTGCAGCCTGTGCTCTGCAACAAGAGAGGCCCGCGCACTGCGATGAAGAGTGGCCCCCGCTTGCCACAACTAGAGAAAGCCCTTGCACAGAAATGAAGACCCAACACAGCAAAAATAAATAAATTAATTAATAAACTCCTACCCCCACATCTTCTTTAAAAAAAAAAAAATTATGGGCTTAACTGGCCCACTTAATTTTTTTCTTAATGGAATGGGATTAATGTTATTTAATAACTTTCTGTTCTTTTTTTTTAGCCAAGTTTTTTTTTTTTAAATATTTATTTATTTACTTGGTTGAGCCACCGGGTCTTAGTTGTGGCACACGGGGTTTTCTAGTTAAGGCATGTGGGATCTAGTTCCCTGACCAGGGACTGAACCCGGGTCCCCTGTGCTGGGAGTGCAGAGTCTTTTTTTTTTTTTTTTTTTTTGTGCAGCACACGGGCTTCTCACTACTGTGGCCTCTCCCGTTGTGGAGCACAGGCTTCGGACGCGCAGGCTCAGCGGCCATGGCTCACGGGCCCAGCCGCTCCACGGCACGTGGTATCTTCCCAGACCGGGGCACGAACCCGTGTCCCCCGCATCGGCAGGCGGACTCTCAAACACTGCGCCACCAGGGAAGCCCGAGTGCAGAGTCTTAACTGCTGGACCACCAGGGAAGTCCCGATAACTTTCTATTCTTGATCATTAGTCCCATAATTCTCTTATTCTATTCCACATGCAGCCCCATGCACATGAAACAGAATAACTCCACAGCCCACGCACAGGGGCTAATCATTAGTTTTCCAACAGAGCATTAGTAAACCACTATAGTAAATTACTTTCTGGAATGGATTCAAAAGTAAATTTGGAAATTTCTTATTAATATCTAAAAAATGAGCAAATCAGTAATTTTGATTTATTGACAAATATTATCTTTGATCTCTTATACTTTTTTTTTTTGGCTGCATTGGGTCTTCATTGCTGCACGCAGGCTTTCTCTAGTTGCGGTGAGCGGGGGCTACTCTTCTTTGCAGTGAGCTTGCTTCTCATTGCGGTGACTTCTCTTGTTGCGGAGCACAGGCTCTAGGTGCGTGGGCTTCAGTAGTTGTGGCTCACGGGCTCTAGAGCGCAGGCTCAGTAGTTGTGGCGCATGGGCTTAGTTGTTCCGTGGCATGTGGGATATTCCCGGACAGGGGCTCAAACCCGTGTTCCCTGCATTGGCAGGCACATTCTTAACCACCGCGCCACCAGGGAAGTCCTAATCTCATACTTTTTAACCCACCTGATTTTGTCATTTATATTTTTATATTCCATAACTATAATTTATATACTTTACTCTTATTTCTATATTTAAAGAGGTTATATGCTTATCTTTAGCTTGTTTATTGATTTACTTATTTAAATTCTCTTCAAGGACATTTATTCCTCACATGCTGGCACACTCATTTATTCCACAGACACTTCATGAGCACTTACTATGTACTAAGCATTAAACAGAAATGATTTCTGTCCTCGCAAAAGCTAAATCTGTATTCTATAATTCCTCTCTTTTCTCTAATTGTCTTCATTTCTTTGTCTATTTCCTCTCAAAAATTTTTTTTGGTCGTGTAGCTTGTGGGATCTTAGTTCCCCGACCAGGGACTGGACCTGTGCCCCCTGCAGTAGAAGGGAGGAGTCCTAACCACTGGATCTCCCGGGAATTTGTATTTCCTCTCCATTTTGTTTTAGCAGTGTCTACTTTTACTTCTCACTGCTTTGAGATTTTCATTTCTATAGTGAAATTTTTATTTTCTTTCTAGGACTCTAACAGTTTATCTTTCAGCTGCTTTTGTCAGCTAAATTCCTTTCCCCCTGATCTTTTCTATTTAACTGCTTTATTTATAACCTGCACACCATAAAATTTACTCATTTAAAGTGTACAATTCAATGATTATTTTTAGTAAATTGTTTACAGAGTTGTGCAACCATCGCCACAATTCGGTTTTAGAACATTTCCACTACCCCAGGAAGATCCCTCCTCCCCATTTCCCCAGACCTTTTATATCTCTTCCTTGAGCTCTTCCCTCACCACCCTGTTAGTTTCTCTTCTCCTTAACTTTTTCTTGACGGTGTAGAAGAGTACTTGTCTAGAGTGTAACCTTTGTCTGTTCTTTGTTTATTACTATCTTTTCCTACCTTTCTATGTTAATATCTCTGGTAGTGTCTAGTCCCCTGTTGGACTCCTTTCTGCTTTCATTCATCTTTAAGTAAAAACTTCAGAAAAAGAAAAGACATGGATGGTAGAAAGAGTGGCATGTAAGACTCAATACGGCATTCTGAAGTACACTGGGGATGCTCAGCATTGACTACAATAACCTAACCTAAGGCAGAAGGAAAAATAGACCACCTTAGCTTTATTATGGGAGAGCAGAACCTAGGTCAGAGCTAAAGAGAAGGGAGAATGGTGAAGACATTTCTTGGGATCAGTTAAGGTGACTAGGGAAGTAACTTCTAATGTAAATTCTATGAGAAGTCTAAAGATATCAACTTGGGACTGAAGAAGGGAGCTTTTTCAGATGAAGATCTAAGGAGAGATCAATCAGTTACCAGGAGATGATAATAATATGGACTAGTCAGAAAAACCACATGATTACAGACCTTGGCTACATTCTACTAGGCTAAAGGGAGAGGAAGTCAAATAGCTCTATGAAGGGACACTGTAATGTTTGAAATTTCCCAGTGATGATTTCTCTCATGATGAAATAGGTATTCCAGATACCACTGGGGCAGTATAAACTGCAAAACCCACTCAGAAAGCAATTTGGAAATATGACTAAAGAGTAATAAAACTATCATACAATTAATTAATAATATATCTTTGAGGAATCTATTCTAAGGAAATTATCTGAAATTTGAGAAATTTATATGGATAAAGATGTTCTCATAGCATTATTTATGATAGTGAAAAGTTGGAGACATCCTATGTGACTAACAGTGGGGAGCTGGTTAAGACTATTATGTCCATACATGCACATAATGATTATATACCCAATCAAAATGTAACTACCACTGTAATTGCAGGAACATACATATGTTCACTTATATAACATGTCTATATGTTAACCTAAGAAGAAGGATATAAAATTATATGTATACCACAACTGTAAAAAAGCATGCATATAAAAGACCAGAAAGGAATTCACAAAAATTATAATAGTTAACATTGAGTGAGATTATGAGTGAATTATACTCAATTTTCTTTGTTGTTATTATATTTACTTCCAAAGTAGAAAAAAAAAAAAGTTCACCTGTTTGTAATGAGAATAAGTGTCATTAACTGAGGTAAGATGCTTTAAGATGGCTTAACCACATGAAAAAGTATCTGTGAGGTACTCCAAGTGCCTTGGGACACAAAGCCCCTCCCCTGCAGTAAAGAGGAAAAGAAAAGCCTGCCATAGGCATTCTTTTTTCCTGGGAGAAGCTATTTCAAGTCCCACTATCCTAGAAGGGTGACTTTTCAGTGCACAAAGTGGTGAGAAGCTGACAGTCCAAATGGTAGCTCTGAGGACCTAGCACTAATCAAATGACAACTGGGCATTTATTACATATAAGGTAGACTGATGCATTCCAAAAGATAAACACACGTAAAGATGTGTCTCCTACTGGTAGGTGGGAGAAAACTGCTTTCTGTACACTTAAACACAACACGCCCTGTGGGCCAGAGGTGGTCCTAAGTATGTACCTGTGCTCCATGTAGCAGCTCAGGGGCTCCACGCACACTGTGATGGCACCAATGGTGAAGGAGGACTTGACATTTGAATCCGGATGTATCTGCAGGGCCTGGACAACATCAATAACATCTGTGTAGCTGGGGGGGGAAAAAGGGAATAATTAGTTTACTGATTGGCGCTTTAGAGTGCGGGAAGAGGGGTATGCTTGCCGAGTGGCTGAGTAAGGGTGGAAGGAAAACCAAAAGGGGGAGACTGCGACTGGGTTCCTTGGGGTCACCCACTTCATGATTTAGAGCCCCTGGAGTCCACAGTGCTTCTGTATTTCCGAGTTCCATTAGTTCTAACTTCAAGAGTGAGTGGAAGAAAGAACCCTACTGCCCACTTCCCTTAGAGAAGCCTGCAGGTGACCCTAGGGCTCTGAGGGTGGGACCTGGTGTTTTCTTTTTTTTTTTTTTTTGCGGTACGCGGGCCTCTCACTGCCGCGGCCTCCCCCGTCGCGGAGCACAGGCTCCAGACGCGCAGGCCCAGCAGCCATGGCCCACGGGCCCAGCCACTCCGCGGCATGTGGGATCCTCCCAGACCGGGGCACGAACGCGCGTCCCCTGCATCGGCAGGCGGACTCCCATCCACTGCGCCACCAGGGAAGCCCAGGACCTGGTGTTTTCTAATCAAGTTAGGAGCTCCCGCATTGGTATATTTTCTTTAATAGCTCTTTCCTCTCCTTTCATCTCACAGAACATGCAGGAAAGAGAAAGAGGGATTATGAGACATATCTCCAAGTCAGTAGACACATGTCAAACACCAACTGCATTTGTATCTCCTGCCTGGAACTCCCTCCAGGGCCAATTTGATGTTTTCAATTACAACTTAATATGTTCCTGATCCAACTCTCCCACATCTGCTCCTCTTGAAGTCTTGTCCTTCTCAGCAGAGGAGATTCCGCTCTTTCAGCTGCGAGGCCAAAGGTTTGTTTGGCATCTTCTTTGACTCCATTTTTTCTTAATCTTTAAAATATAACTATGCTCATACTCCCACTCTACCACTGAGTCCAAACTGCTTCTGTCTTTGTATCTCCCTATAACCTGTTTTCAACACAAAAGTTAGAGGGGTCATACTAACCCCATCAGATAAGCCACTGAGTGAGTGGCTTCCATCCCCCTCAGCCTGAAAGCCAAAGCTCTTACAATGGCCCACACAGCCCTCTAAGATCTGACCCGCACTGCAGGGATGAGTTTAATTTCTTACTATTTCTTCTGTACCTGAATCTACCTATTTTGACCTCCTGGCTCTTCCCAGAACGTGCCAGGTATACTTTCACCTTTGCACTCTCTGTCCCCTCTCTTGTAATGTTCTTTTCCTCAGATGTCTGCTAGCCTCACTCCCTCAACCCCCTTCGGGTCTCTGCTCAATTGGCATCTTATGAGAGAGGTGTCCTCTGACTTCACGCAGCCTATGGGATATAGCAATCCTCTCTCTTGATACTCCCCACCCTCACCCCAATTCCTCTCCAAAGCACTGACTACAGCTACACACACTGTATTTTCTAATTTGTTTATTGTGTGTCTCTGCAATAAGAATGTAAGGTAGTTGCTAGGTGCTGTAATCAATGGTGCCTAAAGCAGGGCAGGTGAATGAACTGGACATTGAACTCCAGGCAGACCCCTGGCCACTCCAAGAACATTTTCCTGACTAACCCAGCCTATCACAAAAGGTCAATTCTTACAGAGGAAAAGGCAAATCTGATGGGCAGCCTTGCTGATCATACAGACCTGGGTCTTAGCCTGGGGCTGAGGAAAAGGCAAATCTGATGGGCAGCCTTGCTGATCATACAGACCTGGGTCTTAGCCTGGGGCTGGGGGGATAGGTACAGCCTGCCTGGGCTATTTCCTGAGTTCCTACAAACAATTCATCTGTACAACGGTACTTGACTTTACTCCACGCAACAACATTAGCACCGCCAAGCCCAGGTCTGCCTCAGTCCTGACCAAACAGCAGTGGGCGCTTCAGTAGAGAACATGGTGTGCTACGTTCTACAAAGAGCGAGCCCTCTGCTCCCTGGCTTCTCTTGGAGGCTTCTCCCACTGCCTGAGCATGTGTGCATATGACCATGTAGAGTGCTTTCCACTGGTTCTGTAGTGTCTGGATGGTCCTAGATGCTAGGAGAGCCCCTCACACTGCAGCAACACTCTGGTAAGCAGGCCTGAAGCTTACAAACTGCCTTAAATCTCTTTGTAGTTGTGTTTAATGGCCTTAATGCTCATGGTGAAGTGCCCTAGCCTTGCTCCTCAGCATTAGCTTTTTCCTCCTCTTCTAAAAAAAAGTGTCTGGGGGCTTCCCTGGTGGCGCAGTGGTTGAGACTCCGCCTGCCGATGCAGAGGACACGGGTTCGTGCCCTGGTCTGGGAAGATCCCACATGCCGTGGAGCGGCTGGGCCCGTGAGCTATGGCCGCTGAGCCTGCGCGTCCGGAGCCTGTGCTCCGCAATGGGAGAGGCCACAGCAGTGAGAGGCCCACGTACCACCAAAAAAAAAAAAAAAAAAGAAAAAAGTGTCTGGGGCTTTTTACTTTCCATGTTTGGTACAAGCTGTAGAGACTCTCATTTCTTAGGGTTAAAAAGAACTGAAAGGGACTTCCCTGGTGGCACAGTGGTTAAGAATCCGCCTGCCAATGCAGGGGACATGGGTTCGATCCCTGGTCCAGGAAGATCCCACATGCCGCAGAGCAACTAAGCCTGTGCACCACAACTACTGAGCCTGCACTCTAGAGCCCGTGAGCCACAACTACCGAAGCCTGCGCACCTAGAGCCTGTGCTCCGCAACAAGTGAAGCCACTGCAATGAGAAGCCGGCGCAACGCAACGAAGAGTAGCCCCCGCTCGCCGCAACTAGAGAAAGCCCACGTGTAGCAATGAAGACCCAACACAACCATAAATAAATAAATAAATAATCTTATTAAAAAAAAAAGAACTGAAACATTTATAAGTCAGTCCTGAGGATTTTGGCAATTTTAATACAATAGATTTCCCTTAGACAGGGTGACTGGGGAATTCCCAAGTTTTCAGAGGATTACATTAATTTTCACTGATTTTAATGGAAAAAAGAGCAAAAATCAGGCCCCAGGCTTCTTGGTGAGGCCAATGTATCTAGGTGAAGCATCTGGGCACTGCAGCCAGGAGCCACTGAGGCAGACAGCAGGTCTTTGGTGTCAATCACTCTACTTGTTAATGGGGTGCCTGCTAATGCCCTCCCTTACTGCCCAGCCCCTGCCTTATAACCATCCTGGGCATGGCTTCCAGACAGCAGGAGGCAGCCCTCACCTCAGAAGGATGCACACTGATCCAGCTGCTGAAGCCTGTACCTGGCCACTCTGGCTGAACTGCCCCAACTGCATGATGAAGGCAAAAAACTAACTCTTTGTGTTGCCTCTTTCTTTTCAGTATTCTCTTTATTAAAAACAAAAACAAAACAGAAATGAAAAACCCAGCAGGGCTTTAACTTTCTTTCCTCTGAAACAACAGATATTCCATACAATTGTCTTTCAGGCTCTATTTTACATTTGAAATTTAAGCCTACAATTTTACCTCGTTTTACATTAATTCAATTTTTGTTTTGAGCAATACTGTTTTAAATGTAGATAATGTAAAGAATAATTTTACAATGTTCCAGAGTATAAACAAATACAGCCCCTCAAATTCCTTAAAATTATTAAAACTCAGATTTCCGCAGTTTTACTTATTTGTGTATGTATTAAGTTCTATACAATTTTGTCACCTGTGTAGGCTCCACCACCACGATAAAGATACTGAACAGTTCCGCACCACAAAGCTCCCTTGTGTTGCCCTTTTATAACCACACCCACCTCCCTCCTGCCCCCAACTCCCATCCCTAACTCCTGGCAACCACTAATCAGTCCTCCATTCCTAAAATTTTATCATTTCAAAATACATTAATTTTTAAAACAACCACCTAATAATCCACTTGAGGTCAAAGCTCAGCACCACTGCCCACCTGCTGCAGTAAGTAGAATGGGACCAGGCCACTCTAGGGGCAAAAGAAAACGCCGCCCTACAGCACAGAATCCTGTAAATCAAAATAAAGGCCACATTCAAGGAATAAAATTCTCAACATGAGAAGCCTCTGGGGTGTCCCCTCACCAACAACCTCAATACTGGGCTCTAAGGCCCAGCCCCAAGGAGATGGACATGCTACAAAGAGGCTGCCGTGTGTTCCCTGCTGAGCCTCAAGAGAATGGGCCCAGCCTGTAATAACAGTGTCATAGTGAGCACCACAGCAGGAAATCCATCTGAGGTTCCTAGTGTCCTGGGGCTATGACTGGGCAAGAACTGGGTCTGAGAGTACAAGTGGGCTGGCCATACACTGTCACTGCAGTCCAGAGCAGCCAGGACACCTAGCACTTTTGCAGACTTGTACAGTTAGAGACAAGGAGTCAACAATGCTTTCTGAAGTAATGGAAGATGGATATGACCTCAGCTGCACAATGTCAAGCTACCAAATTTGACTCCAGGTCCACACCCCCAATGACTCTCAACTCTGGAGAAGCAGCAGGAGGTGATGAAGCTAGGCCAACCCATTCCTTTGACCATTAGAGGCGATGGAAAACAAGTGATCTCTAGCCTTCTGGCTCTGTGGCTTCCACAAACTCAGCCCACTAGTAGGACAAAAGGGTCAACAGAAGGGAAGCCCAAAGCAGGTGTAAGAACAAGATCTCAAGAAGAGAAAAGATGGCCTGGCAGGGCACATACTCCCAACTGCCTCCTGCAGCGCCACTGGCCTGGCTTTCCTCTAGTTCTCACCATCACACCCCAGAGACCAAACAGGGCTTTGGATCCGGGCCTATTCTCTACTGGAAACAATTAGCCAGTTGCAAATACTAATTATTATGAGCACAAAAAAACACAGCATAGCACAAAAGCACTTTGTGAGAACTGCCAAAAGCTTCTTTATCACCAACTATAATGACAGCAGCAAAGAGCACAGCCCATGTTTTCTTGATCTGGCACGTTCTCCTCTGGGCCCAGGGGATGATGGGCCTGCTTCCTCCCTGGAAGCTCTTAGAACAGGTCAAGGGAAGCACCTTGCAGCCAGGGCTCCCCAAGCAGTGGTACACACTCCGAAACTGTCCTCACAGGGAGCTCCCTGCCCAACTGGATTATTCATGCTCCTCACTGAGGGGCCAAGGAAACCCTCCTGCACTAGCCATTCCGTGGATAATGGGGCTCGAGACTAGAGAGTGGGGACTGTCTCTGCAACTCCACAGGAGGGAGGACTGAAAAAACTGAAGCTCCCTTGCCTCGGTGGCAAAGGAAGAAGCTTAGGGACCATTACCGTTAGAAGAATTATCAAAGTATCTTGCCCAGAAAACCGCCTCCCTAACTTTCTGCCTTCTGAGGATATTATGATGTTGAGGCCAAACTTAAAACTTGTGTGCAATCTTCACCAGTCACTCTGGGCCACAGGATGGCAACAGTTCTTGTTGAAGGCATATCTGTGTAACACAGACACTTCTCATGCATGTGTGTTTGTTCTGTGCCCCAAGTTAGCCACACATGAAATAACAATAATGGCAAGGTCACCACCCTACCCCACTATCCCCAAAAGACTTCCAGTGCTCACCCTTGTAACACCACCAGTAGTCTGGTCTTCTTGCGGATGTAGGCTGACTGGCGGGCAGAGCAGTTCTGTTGGGCCTCCAGGGCACTGGAAAGGTATCTCTGGAAGTGGGCAGCATGAAAACATTCGGAGCTGTCCATAACTTGACGGTATACCATCCACCTGGAAATGGCAAGTGTAATCTCAGCATGAGGACCAGGCCCACAGGCTCTGCCAGTGGATTCAAATGTGACCAGTACTCCCACAGCCTCTCTGTCCAGTGAACCCATACAGGAGAAAGCAATCCTGGCACCACAGAAACAGGTAGAGTGCACTGGCTGGGTGGGGAGCCCTGTATCCTGCACTCACTACTGGAGCTTTTGGCAGGAAATGCCTTGCCACAGGAAAAAAGGTCAGATAAGCACATGACCAACAGATTTCAGAGTTGAGAAAGACTCCTGAACAGGCAGTCACTTCCTGAAGGATCATTCAGTAAAATGGCTTCAGTCTAGTTTTCAGTAAAATTCTTGCTAAGAATAAGTAATGGGGGGAGGGGGAGTTCCCTAGGGGCCTAGTGGTTAGGATTCGGCACTTTCACTGCAGTGGCCCAGGTTCAATTCCTGGTTGGGGAACTGAGATCCCACATGCCAAGTGGCCCAGTCAAAAAAAAAAGAATAATGGGATAATGGGTAGGGTGAAGAATTCAGATTCTTTACAGAACAAAATCAATGGAAATGAGGGAGGAACTGGTTAGCTATTGAGTACTTATGAAGGAGGTCTAATATTTCCCCATATCTCTCCAGAACTCACCTCCCCACAGCGCTCCCCCCACCAATCTCCCACTCTAAACTCCCAAACTTCTAGGTGATTTCAGTCTTCTCAATTCTGCTATATGGCCTCCTGCAGGATGCCTTGCCTTTTTTTTTTTTTAAATAAATTTATTTATTTTATTTATTTATTTTTGGTTGTGTCGGGTCTTCGTTGCTGTGTGTGAGCTTTCTCTAGTTGCAAGCGGGGCCTACACTTTGTTGCAGTGCACGAGCTTCTCACTGCGGTGGCTTCTCTTGTTGCAGAGCACAGGCTCTAGGTGCTCAGGCTTCAGGAGTTGTGGCTCGCAGGCTCTAGAGCGCAGGCTCAGTAGTTGTGTCACACGGGCTTAGTTGCTCCGCGGCAACTAAGTGGGATCTTCCTGGACCAGGGCTCGAACCCGTGTCCCCTACATTGGCAGGCGGATTCTTAACCACTGCACCACCAGGGAAGCCCAGGATCCCTTACTTTGAGGTAGACCAACTAGTTATTAAAAGCCTGGTCGGCAAGGGTTGTTTAGCAATCTGCCAACCAAATGGAAGTGATGGATGAATGATTTCCCCAATTTTGCCTAAGCCAGCATGTCCCAGTTCCACCTGAGCTCACGCAGTCCCCTTGTGGTCACGGAAGGATCACATCCACCAGCTCTCAAGTTCTAACCACCCTGGTTCTGAATTCCCCTGCTGACCAGGCACATTCCCAGGCCTCTGCCCATGCTGGTCTTGCTGCTACAGGGCTCTTGCCCAGATATCCAAGGGTTCATTCCCCCATTTCCTCAGGCCTTTGCTCAAATGTCACCTTCTCAGTGAGGTCTTCCCTGAGTACCCAATTTAAAACTGGAATCCCTCCCCCAGCCCAGCACTCCCTATAGTCTTCTCTGCATTAATTTCTCCATAGCACTTTTCACTAGCTAATATACTATTTTCCTTATCTGGTTAATTGTCTATCTTGCCAAACTAGAATACAAGCTCCATGAAGGCAGAGATTTTCTCATCTGTTTTGTTCATTTGTCCCCTATAGTTAGAACAGTATCTGGCATACAGAAAGTACTCAGTATAAATATGTTAAATGAATGGATGGATGGATGACCACTGCGCTGATACCAGTGACACCAAAGGTCAGTGCATGTTGAAGGTTTCCCAGTGCCAAGGCAGACCCAGACATAGAATCCCTTTCCCCAAAGCAAAGGCAGCAGCCATACTAACCTGCCGTATTCCTTATGCAGAGTGACCAGAAAAGCACAGAGCTCGCTAGCATGACAGCCTGGGAGACCAGTTACAATGCTGATAATTACCTACATGAAAGAAAAGCCATGTGGGTTTGTGATTCAACTGGGAGGCAGCGTTGTGTAAGAGGTTAAAAGAACTGACTTCTTGAGCCAGGTTCTATGGGTTTGAACCTCAGCACCAGCACTCACTAGCTATGTGACCTTGGGCTCACAACAGAACCTACCTTGCAGGGTGGATGTAATGATTAACTGAGTTAATATATGTAAACAAAATGCGTGCAACAGTGTCTGGCACATAGCAAACACCATATACAACAATGTAGTGTTACTATAATAATTTCCATGGAGTAGGCTGTGACTAGATCAGTCTATGTGTGGAACAGATAACTAGTGAGAGCCTGCTGTATAGCACAGGGAACTCTACTCAATGCTCTGTGGTGACCTAGATGGGAGGGGTGTCCAGAAGTGAGGGGATATGTGCATAAATATGGCTGATTCACTTTGCTGTACAGCAGAAACTAGCACAACATTGTGAAGCAGCTATACCCAATAAGCTAAAAAAAAAAAAAAAAGTATAATGGAAAATACTGGGCAGAAAGGAGGTTTGGGACAAAAATGCCACAGGCTAAATTGGTGTCGTAAACTCAGCGAAGGAGGGGAGTGGCCTGTGCCTTCCAAGCCACAGGGCCTGAGCTAAGGAAACAAACTGGGTGGAGGAAGCACTTCTCAATCTTGATGGGGAGAAAAGAAGAGGTGCCAGGCTGCACTTTCCTAATCTTGGCACACGACCACATGAAAACAGGGCCCTCTGCAGGCAGACATTCCAAAGCAACTCAAGAAATTAACCAACAAAGAAGGGGTCAAGCAGAGAAGAAAGGAACCATGCATTTGCTGAAGGATAACGATGTCAGTGACATAGCATGGCAAGGGCTTCTTTAAGTGTGTTTTATTTCACAATACACAAGACTCACTGGGACAGGTCTGGAGTGAAGTTCAACTTGGTGGCACTCATCACTTGAGCTAGTCCCATCAGCACAGAGATGGCTATGGATGCCTCTTTTATGGGAAACAGTTCTCCCTCCTCCCCTCTGACCAGACCCTTAGTCTGTATCCCTTTCTGTGCCTATGGGCAGTACTCCATGTAACTGACTTTCTGTTTATACTCTTCCCATCCAAATTTCTCCATCTTGGTTCCCATTCCTCAGCACCCACGCCTCAGCCTCTCAAATCCCAGCAAACATGCTCACAGCCAGATACCTTCTTACTTTAAGGCCAGTCCTGTAGCACTTTGTTATATGAAATATCAATACATATATTAAAAAATATTTAAAATATGTAAAATATAACATTTTCATTTTTAAACTCTTGCTTAAGGGAAAAATGAGGCTTCTGACTGCTTAATGCTTCTATTTCCTTTTGCAGCTGAGTGTCTTTTAGATTTGCACAGAAATAAATGCCCTCTTTGAGCATATTATGACATACGGTTCCAAAGAAATGGTGGGAGGAGTCAAGAAGAGAGACGTGTGAAGCAGGAGATTAAAATCCACTCTTGGGAAGACAGTGTTTATAAAGTGTCACCTTAACCTGGTGGTGCTAGCAAGGTCTCGCTAACACTTCCCCTTACGAAGCTCAATGTGCCAGGTAAGTCCTTGCAACCAGCAAGAGCTGATGGCATGAGAGTACTGAGCAGGAGTTTGCAAGACCTGGAGGGGCAAGGGGAAGGCACAGCAATATGCCAGGGTTTCATCATTGCTATGGGGCTCAGCTGGGTTTAATGTAGATGCCTGTACACAGTCATTATATAGAGTAGGTTTCATGTATATCATTACATCAGTATCCAGGGAGGTGGAGAGTCTTATAAAAGGGACTCCGCCTGAGCTCCTTTTGTTAATTGACACTGAAGATTAAGGGCAGGCTATCAGGATTATCTTCCCATGAATTCCCAGCTTATTTGGTGAGCTGCTGTACCTTGTCATTTTCTACTGTGTGAGTAGGGTTGATTTCAGCTTGCTGCAGCAGGACAGGGAGATGGGTCCTCATCACGGGTTCCCGACTGATGCTGCTGACGGCAAAATGCTGGAGAAACCTAGAAAAAGAAAGACAATGCTATTACGTTACCGTCACCAGCCTTGCCTGAATGTGCCCATTCACATGATAAACATTTAATTGCTGAAAAGAAACCTTAGTGAATATCTCTAGAGAATAAAATTGTATATGGTGTGTCACTACTACTTTTTATAATTATTCTTAAGAAGCTATAAAGAAAGAAAATGGAGCTTAGAAAGCACCAACTCTGAGGTTTCTGACATTTTAAAAGTCAGAAACAGAAAAACAGAGCTCACCCATCCAGCTCTGGGAGTTTGGCTGAGAGTAGCTTTAGAGGACTCCGTTTCTCCCCAGCAGAATGGCTCAGGACACTGAAGAGCTTCTGTGCACTGGAGTGTCTGGAATATCAAAGGCTCACAGATTAGAATTCCATCTCTCTACAGCAAACATACTTTACATAACTTGTTCTGATATTTTCAAGCCAAAGTCCCGTGACAGAGTCAATACTTCTAAAACAAGCATCTCACTGACTTAAGCAAAATTCGGCATTAATGCAGGATGACTGGTTTGCCCACATAGGAAGCCTGGCCTAAAATCTTTGGTAATACTACAGGTTTCTGATTCTTGGTGGATTTCATCTCTCTTGACTTTTGTTCCCCAAGGGCACTGGCTACCTGCAAGTTGGCAGCACTGGAATGATTGTGTCCGCCCTTTCAGAAGCCAGGACCCCTGTGTTACATAACACAAGTCATCCTGCAGAGAGAGCAGACACACACAGCCTAGGGAAGCAAGCATAAACACTGAAGGCAGCCACTTACAATCTCTTTTGTTCCACAGATAATCCATCTTCCTGGATCACTTTTAAAGACAGCCCTGAGTTAGCCTGCTGTTGCCAGGGGGAGAAGACCTAAACAAAACAGAATTTGAGCAAAGAACACTTTAAACCCAACAACAGGATATGGAACCCACATGGGGATTTGATGGCTGTTGAAAATCTAGACTGTCAGTACAGAGAAAAACCATCATAACAAACAAGTTTGTTCCAAAAATAGAGGCCTGAAGCAATTCTGTTCTGTATTTTTAAAAACTAGAATTTCTTTCTGGGTTCTTCTCCCAGGGATTCTGCTCCTTAAGAGGCCAGGAAGCACAGAGGAAGGTATCAGGTAATACTGTTCTGGCAGCAGGGGCATGTCTTCCCTGGTGATAGGGCCAGAGAGAAGGAGTTCAAGCAACCCCTGCCTAGAGGCAGAGGAATAGCTGAAGAGAATCTCTAGGTTCCTAGACTGAAAGGACAAGCACAAGGAGGTAGAAGGACCAGCTGGCAGTAAGATGGAGACACAGACAGGCCCTAAAAGCCGCTCTGCAGCCAAGGCCAGTTCTTGCCTCTTCCCTGTTCTACGAATCTATCCTGAGGGAGGGACTGTCCTCTCAGAAGCTGTTGCATCACACCTTTCCAAGCATTTCCACCAGAATAAGACTGGCCATTTGTATGACTCTGGCTACTGCTTGGTCTCTAAGTAGGCTGTATAATTCTTGGTGAGCTCCCTCACTTGTGCAATCTGTGCTGAGAGCCTATGGTGTGCAGCCTGCCAGGTGGAACCACTTGCAAGGGCAGGGCCTATGAACCATGGGGAGGGAGATTTTGGGGTGGGGTAGAGAGCTCTGACCCAGTAGGTAGGGCCCAACAACTCAATAAAGTAGCTAAAAGGAAAATGAGTCTAATTATGACTTATAAGGGACAAAGAAGATTTTTCTTAGAAGTTAAAAACCCTTTTGTTCAGTTCCTTTAGGTTCTCACCTTTCAATGGCAAGAGTACTATTCCAGGACCCGAAAAGATCAGAAGCAGCCACCCTCACACCAGCCCTCCCAACTCTCCCTCTCAGCACCTCACTGTTAGCCCTGAAACACTGCCTTACCAACTCAATTGCTAGGAAAAAGGGGAGTAATTGTTTTGCTGAATAATGATAGATGTTACCTCTGAGTAAAATGTTTGGTATATCTTGGATTTGGGGAAAAGGGCAATCATCAGAAAATTGTTTGATCCACGGAAATGAACTGGAAGATGGGGAAGCAATGAACTTTTGAAGTCTATCAGAAGGGCAGCAACAATACTGGTGGAATCCTAAAGAGAAAAAGAGGGAGCATCACTGAGAAAAGCCATATGCATGATACAAGCCCTCACATCTACTGTCAGAACACATACGGTGAATGTCAGTCCAGTTATTTTCACATTACGTGGTTTACTGGGATTCAGTTATAGATGTGCTTACCCACACCCAGTTTTTGGAGATATAGGAAGTACAGGGTCTTTTCTCCTAAACTGAAAATATCATCTCTTCCTAGGATATTAATCCCTTATCGGATAAATGACTTGCAAATATTTTCTCCCATTCTGTGGGCTGCTTTTCACATTCTTAATAGAGTCTTTTGATGCAGAGAAGTTTTAAAATTTGATGAAGTCCAACTTATATAGTTTTTTCTTTTGTTGTCTGTGCTTTTAGTGTCAAACCCAAGAAACTGCTGCCTAATCCAAGGTCACGAGGATTTATTCCTATGTTTTCTTCTAAGAATTTAATAGTTTTCATTCCCACATTTAGGCTTATACTCCATTTTGAGGGTTTTTTTTGTATACAGTGTAAGGTAAGAGTCTAACTTCATTCTTTTGCATGTGGATATCCAGTTTTTCCAGCACTGTTTGTTGAAAAGACTGTCCTCTTCTCATCGAATGATCTTGGCACCCTTGTTGAAAATCATTTGACCATATAAGCAAGACTTTCTTTTTGGGCTCTCTATTCTGTTCCATTGGTCTATATATCTAATCTTACACCAATACCACACTGTTACAACTATTGTAGGTCTGTAGCTAGTTTTGAAATTAGGAAGTGTGAGTCCTCCAACTTTCTTCTTTTTCAAGATCATTTTGGCTATTTTGGCAGGGGAGTCCCTTGAGATTCCATATGAATTTCAGGATGGGTTTTTTCATTTCTGCAAAAAACGCCATTGGGGTTTTAACAGGAATTGCCCTGAATCTATTGATTGCTTTGGGTAGTACTGTCATCTTATTTTAATATTAAGTTTTCCAGCCCATGAACGTGGGATGTCTTACCATTTATTTAGGTCTTCTTTAATTTCTTTCAGCAATGTTTTGTGGATTTTGGTGTTTTAAGTCTTTCAACTCCTTGGTTAAATTTATTGGAATTGTTTCCTTAAGAACCGTTTCGGATTATTCACAGTTTGGCTACGGAATTGCAACTGTTTTTTTATCTGTTTATTTCGTATTCTGCAAATTGGTGAATTCGTTTGTTAATTCTAACAGTTTGTGTGTGTGTGGAGGGAATCTTTAGGAATTTCTACATATAAATCATGTCATCCATGAACAGAGCTACTTTTACTTCTTTCGTTCCAATTTAAATGCCTTTTATTTCTTTTGCTCGCCTAATTGCTCTGGCTAGGACTTCCAATACTATGTTGAATAGACGTGGCAAAAGCAAGTATTTTCGTCTTGTTCCTGATCTTAGAGGAAAAGGTGTTTTTTTTTTTTAAGTTTGTTTATATATACTTTAAAATTTTTATTTATTTATTTTTGGCTGTGGGCTTCTCTAGTTGCAGCACATGGGCTTAGTTGTGTTATGTGGGATTTTAGGTCCCCAACCAGGGACCAAACCTGGGCCCACTGCATTGGGAGCATGAAGTCTTAACCACTGGACTGCCAGGGAAGTCCCTTTTTTTTTTTTTTTTTTTAAATCATTTAAGATTTCATTATGAAAGTCATATGTTCATTAAATAAAAATTTGAGAAAAACATAAAAATAGAATAGAGAATAAAGGTTAAAAAAATTAATCCAAGGTCCCATCACCCAACTCCAACTACAGCTAACATTTTAGTACTTTTTCCTTCTAGTCTTTTCTTCCTATGCATTCATTGACTTCCCTTTTTTATGTATTGGGAAATCATATTCACTTTTACAGTTTCATATCTTGCTTTTAAAACTTAATCTACCATTAGCATCTACCATGTTGTTGTAAACTATCTGTAAACATTTTCAAAGGCTGCATCCGACTCCCCTCTTAGCCCACCACTATGACTGGACATTCATATTATCAATTCCACTTCATCTTTTGTCTACTTCACTGTACCTTTTATCTACTCTTTACTAATTTACTAATTTACTGTTATACATGGTAGCATGCATCTGATGTGCTTCCACGTATCTGTTAACTAACCTCACGTCCTCTGAACACCCATGACCTGGCACTCAGTGTTTTCATGTTGATAAAGTTAGAGCTCTTCATAGAAAAGAAACAGCAACTCATTTTTTTTAATCACCAAAAACAGTTTTCCTGGTTTGTGTTTTTGTCTTTTAATTCCCTTTTTGAATACTTTTCAGAGTTTTAAATTATCAGTGTGATAAAATTTATGCTACATCCATACAGTGGAATACTACTCATCAATAAAGCAATAAAAAGGAAAAACTATTGATACACACCACAACATGGATGACCTAAAAATCATGTTGAGTGAAAAATGCCAGGCTCAAAAGGGTACAGAATGTATCATCTCCATTTATATAACATTTTAGAAAATGCAAACTAATCTACAGTGACAGAAAGCTAATAAGTGGTTGCCTGAAGCCAGAAGCTGGGGGAAAAGATGATCTGCAAAAAGGTATTAGAAAACTTTTGGTGGGGTGACAAAAATCTGTATCTTGACTGTGCTGGTGGTTTCATGAATATATACATCTGTCAAAACTTTAAACAGATACAGTTAACTGTATGTATGTATGTATTTATAATATATTTTATTCAATCCAACATATCCCAAATATTTTAAATGTAATCAATATAAAAATATTATGATATTTTACATGCTTTTTTTTAGGTATAGCTGATGTACAATATTATATAAATTTCAGGTGTACAACATAGTGATTCACAATTTTTAAGGGTTATATTCCATTTATAGTTATTATAAAATATTGGCTATATTGCCTGTGTTGTACAATAAGTCCCTGTAGCCAGTTAATTGCACTTAAAGTATATTTCAATAAATTATCAGCAAAAAGTTAAAAAATCCTTAAGTGGCCAAATCTGACAAACTGTTTCTTTAGAATTTCTTGTATCATTTCTAAGCTTAGATTAGAAAGTCTTCCTGTCCTTAAAGATTTAATAAATATTCATCTTTATATTCTCCTTAACTGGACTTATTGTGGTGATAATTTAATAATATATATGTCTAAGACAGTAGATCTTAAAAGTTCTCATCAGAATCTGAAAAAGAATGGATATATGTATAATTGAATCGCTTTGCTGTACACTTGAAACTAATACACTGTAAATCAACTATACCCCAATATAAAATAAAAATTAAATTTAAAAAAGTTCTCATAAGAAAAATAATTTGTAACTATACCCTTTTTTCTACTTATGAAATTTTAAAATATTTAATTTTCTCAGAAGTTTATTTTCATTTTTGATATGAGTTAAAAATCCATCCCCACCCACCCCAAAATTAGGTAACTTATCATTCCAGCCCTTAAGTCTCACCCTTTCCTTCCTGATGCTGGAAGACTCTTTAACCTAATTAATATCACATATCAAAGCTTTCACCTAATATAGCCATCTAACTTGTCTGGTTGGTCTGCCTGCATTTTTGAATAGCAGTTAAGGAACAAGGTTCTGGGGAGGGTGGGAGGGAGGGAGATGCATGAGGGAAGGGATGTGGGAACAGATGTATATGTATGACTGATTCACTTTGTTATAAAGCAGAAACTAATAAAAAAAAAAAAAAAAAGGAACAAGGTTCTATGTGGAAGAAAGACATAACTCTTCCTGACTTGCTCACAGAATTCATTTTCAGAGCTATCTGACCAAACCACTTTACCCGGTCTCTGTCCTGGCTCCCAAACAAGCTGGTTTTGAGGCTGAGACCACACAGGGTGGAGGGCCTGCCCTCTGCTTTGGTGTCACACTGTGATGAGCTGTGCCCTGGCCAAAGGGTACAGGCTAGGGGAAACTCATAGCTACCCCTATGGCTCACAAGAGCCTCTCCATGACTTTCCTGCCTGCCTGCCTGCCTCAAGGGCAGTGCTGGTTCCTAATACCCTGCCCTGTGGTGGTAGAGGGAAGACAGGGAGCTATCTGATTTTCCCTTAGAAGTGTGAGTATCTTTTTGAACATCAAAACCATGGACTGTAAAACACCTACCCCATCATAGAACAAAACGGAATTCATGTGATCCTTGGAAATGATGATATTTCCGTGATGACGGTCAGAAAACAGAAGTCCACCAGAGAAGAAATGTACTTTCCCTGGAAGGAAAAGAGAGCTGGTAAGAGCTGGAGGGCTGGATTCTGGGGACCAGTATCACAACGTTCTTCCTGCAGGTTCCAGGCCAAGACAGAGTGGTTACTAGAGACCATCTGAAGTGCTTAAGTTAAACAATCTTTATGCTGAGCCCTGTGCGCTGAGAAAGCCAATGTACCCTCTTAGGGTCTCAGAGAGAAATGAGGCATCAGATACAGTCTTTGCATAAGAATTAGAAAAAGAAACAAGTGAGTAAGTTATCAGCTGATGGAGAGAGGCAAAATTCACATTCACTTATGGGTGTCTTCCAGGGAAATACACTAAAAAAGACTTTGGTATGTCTGCTCCATTACTGAGTTTATAGATGCTCCTTTCTACTATCTTGGCAGAAGCTGGCTCGGCTCTGAAATGACCACATCTCTCTCATAAGGCCCAAGAAAGAGCACTAGGGCATGAGTTGTTGAAAGACTGGTGAAGGGTGCTTAAGGGCCCCTTGCCAGGAAAGGAACATGTGAGTTAGGCAATAAGTGAATTCTACAGACACTGGAGGCTGCTGTTCTGTAGTTCCCAAAAGCAAGATGGGTGGGACATGGACACTGAATGTGGGTTCCTTAGAATAAGGATTCAGGTTTAAGGAGAGCTGCTTGTTTCCTGGGTGGCCAAGGTTACACAGCAGCTCAGTATGGGCCCTAGGGAGTAGATCACAGAAATGATGGACACTAAGGTCACAAGGGTTAAGGCTGGGCCTGGGCTTGCTTTGGAGACCCAAATGAAGTACCCAGGGCACCCATAAGACCCCTAGGTGAAGCTGCTCTCTGGAATGGTCCAAGCTGGATCCTTCCTATTCCTGTAATAGCCTTTCTTTCCATGTTTTCACAAACAGACAAGAGATAAAGTATTTCTTAGAGCTCAAGGCACAGGCTTGGGGAAAGCCGCCAATATCTTATTGCTAAGGCAGAGGACATGAGACCAAGAAGAGGGACTGATTCCTTGAGCTGTAGTTCTAAAAAGGCAGCCCCAAAGCTGTGTAAGTTGTAATGACAAGGAGAGCAAAGGCCAAGTTTTGAAGGTTTCCTGAGAAGTTGGGGTTTCAGGAGGCAGAGAGGGGCCTAGAGAGTATGTGTGCTTGTGTGTGTGCATGTTAATGGGGGATGGGGAGAAGTGGGGGAGGTGGAGGCAGTTTTTAGGTACTAGAGGACGGTCTGAAGCCTGAATCTCAACAAAAGAACAAGACAACCAGTCAGAGGGAACTAATGCCAACCTTACCAGCCAGCCCAGTTCAAGGCACTCAATGGTTCAAGTCCTGTAAGGCTTCTACCCTCTAACAAGTAAAATCTAGCCTCACCTACACACAGTCTTGCCCTATGGCCCTCTTGAGTGGAGGTTCCTCATGCCCCAGCCTCATCCTGCACCCATGCCAAGGTTCATCACTGCTGTTCTCAGACCATTCCCTCCCACAATGGCACAATATTTTCATTCCCTCAGAGACTCATGCCCCTCCTTTCCTTCACTGCTCACATCTACTCCCTCCTAATTATGCTACAACACTTCAAACAGCTTCTGAATGTGTTCACAGTCTTCTCTTCCAAAGCCGACACTCCCATTCCCTCTGAGAGATCAGGGGGTGGGCCATGCCACGCTCTGGCCTTGCTGCTCCTCAATGCCAGTTCCATACCAGTAAAGCAGCACCCAGAATGTCTTAACTTCTGAAATCTTCAGCTCCAGAACCTACTCTCTGACTACAAAATGCCATCATACTTTTAACTATCTCACTCCCCAAACCTCATCCCATGATGTCACTGAGCCTTTGAAGCCTTCAGTTCCCCCATTTTCCCTTATTGCTCAGAAGTTTCTGACTTTCCTCTCATCCACATTCAGGGCCAATCCCCAGGGACAAGACAAGCTTTTGATCTCTGTTTTGTCAGGGAAAGGGATGGGAACAGATTTTATTTAGTATTTACTAAGCACCAACCATGTCATATACATTATAGTTTTCCATCTTTGCAACAACTGTAAGAGGTAGTATTATTTTTAGAGGACTGATGGGAAACTCAAGCTTAGAGAGATCTTCCCAAAAGTCATAGAACTGCTTGATAGTGGAGCCAAGTACAGAACACAGGTTTGTCTGATGTCAGGGCACTGCACCACGCTAGCCACTTCGGTTCTCTTTTTTCCTTTACTTCTGCTCTCTCCACAGCCCATCTGTGGCTAATCTGATGAGGTACCTTCTCTGCTTGCTCAACCTCAACAAGCCCTCAGTGCTGCCTGGCAGTCCCACCACTGCCATCTCCTTCCATCAACTCCTCCAGGGCCCACCCAAAGCCCTTAACACTCTCCTAACACCACAACTTCTTAAACTCCAGCCACAAGATGACTCTACCTACTGTTACAGAGGAAAGAGGGGTCAACAGGTGTAATCAGGTAGAAACTGCTCCCCTACCTACTGCTTAGTATCTGGACCCTTCCATGTCCTGGGCTCACCATCCACCTGTATACCTCTAACATAAAGCTTCTCAGGAACAAGTACCACTCAAAGGCCTCCTGGACAAACCTCAAAATCATTCCAAAGCTTCCAGAAAACAGCACATATCTGAGAGCTGGTACATTCCAAGTAGTCACTGGGAAGATGGGAAAAGAAGTGGATCAGGGAGGTCATCTCCAGCACTTCTTCTCCCTCTAGATTCTAAAGCCTCAAAACAAAATGGAAAAGAGGCAGAGAGAAATTCACAAGGCAGTGCTGGAAAAGCACTCACTATGGGACCTGGCCCAGGACAAGAGCTGATTTTAGTACTGGTGCAGACTGTTCTGTGTTGCAACTACCCTTTGCTCTGGGAATAGTAACTCTGTTATTATTCTCAGGGCACACATGAGATAACTGAAGTCTCTCACTGGGTGGTCCAATGCCAGTGCCCCAGTCTCTTAGATACTAATCCACTTGAAGTAGTAACACTTCCAGTATCTGTTCTGGACTTGTGACTGTCAAACTGTTATCTGATAGGACATGCCTTTGCAAGGGCTTCTCAGTGACTGGGGGAGCCAATTCCTGATGAGATCTCCCTGGCTCCTTAACCAATCCCTGGTGCCTTGCTTAACGGGCTCTTTCATTCCTTCTCCATTCTGTGAGCCTGAAAACCCAAGGTAAGAGGAAGGTCCCCCTCAGTACCCAAGAAGTAGCAGGGGACTACAGCAGGGCTTTTGATTGACCTCTACATCCCCGGAGATCTAACAGGAATGAGCCCTCAGGGCAAAATAAGACACCAAATGTTAATGAAGAATTTGGCTTTTCCTCCTTCAGACAACTGGCTGTACAAATAAAAACGCTTGGACTTCCCTGGTGGCATAGTGGTTAAGAATTCGCCTGCCAATGTAGGGGACACGGGTTCGAGCTTTGGTCCGGGAAGATCCCACATGCCGCAGAGCAACTAAGCCCGTGTGCCACAACTACTGAGCCTGCGCTTTAAAGCCCCTGAGCCACAGCTACTGAGCCCGCGTGCCTAGAGCCCATGCTCTGCAACAAGAGAAGCCACCACAATGAGAAGCATGTGCACCACAACAAAGACTAGCCCCCACTCGCCACAAACTAGAGAAAGCCCTCATGCAGCAAAGACCCAACACAGCCAAAAATAAATAAATTAATTAATTAAAAAATAAATAAATAAAATAAAAATCCTCCAGTGGTCCAGCCTGTGTAAAGAGGGAACATTATCACTGCTGGGAAAATATTATGATGCAATGGCTGGATAATTCTCCTTCTGTGTGTGTGACAGTATGTGAAGTATACATATATGATTTAAAGAAAAAAACCTGGGCTTCCCTGGTGGCGCGGTGGTTGAGAGTCCGCCTGCCGATGCAGGGGACGTGGGTTCGTGCCCCGGTCCGGGAGGACCCCACATTGCGGAGTGGCTAGGTCCGTGAGCCATGGCCACTGAGCTTGCGCATCTGGAGCCTGTGCTCCGCAATGGGAGAGGCCACAGCAGTGAGAGGCCCGCGTACCGCAAAAAAAAAAAAGGAAAAAAAAAAAAGAAAAAAACCTAAACAACAACAAACCCTGATGCCTGTATATGCACCACTCAGCTTAAGAAATCAAGTATTCCTAGTGCCTTTGAAGCCTCCTCAATGTCCTTCCTCAAAGGCCCTCTCTCTTCCACCCAGAGGGAACCAACATCCCAAATTTTATGTAGCTTTACCATACTTCAATGTATCTATAAACTATATATGATTTAGTCTTGTCTCTTTTACTTTCATACAAATGGAATCTTAACACATGTGTTCTTCTGTGACTTGCTTACTTCTTTCAGCATCCTGTTCCTGAGAGTCATCCATGCTGTAGGTAACTTGCAACTGTGGGTAATATGTATGTTGTAGGTATATGCTATATAATTCATTCATGCTCAGTGCTGCAGAGAACTTTCTCTTTTAAAGTGTCCCTCAACAGTTTCATATCAGCACAAGGGAACACATGAGAGGGTGCAGAATGAAGCAGATGGCCACTGCCTGGGCCTTCTCATCACAGGAAGGTGAAACTAAGCTTGGTCACCAGAGTTCTCAGACTTTATGTGTCAGTGGTACCAGCATCTCTGCTCCTCATTGCTAAAAAATCTCTGCCTGATGGAAAAAATACTCTGGAATCTGTAAATTGCTACAGAGATAATGAAGGTGCTGCCCGAGGGCCAACCATTCACTGAGGCTTGCAGGAAGTAGTAGATATATGGTCAACTGATATTCAACAAAGGTGCAAAGACAATTCAAAGTAGAAAGGAGAGTCTTTTCAACAAATGGTGCTGGAAAAAATGGATATTCCCATGTAAAACAATGAACATCAATTCATACCTTGCACCAGATATTCTGCCCATTAGCACCAGCCACAGTGGAAAACTTCGTACTTCATAGGGATGGCAGGTAGTGTTCTCAGAATGATTTTGCCTCACTACCGGGGTAAAATTAGTCCTAAACTAAATGCTGCTCTGCTTCTTGCCTAACAAAGCTTAAAAGAAGGCCCAGATGATAAGAGTGGAGAGAAATAGAGCAGTTATTATCACTGTATTCCCTATGTTTGCGGCTAGAGGAAAGACTGAACCACGTTAACCTGAGACATGAAAGATGTAAAAAATGTCTAAATTGAACTTCTAGAGATGAACAATACCATTTCTGAGAAGAAACACACACTGGGTAAGACTAATGACATGACAGCTGTTGACAGCTTAGCTACTCCGTGGTTCTGCTGCCTCAGCATCCATCTTGTTTGGCCAAGCGGCCTGCACGGGCCTTAAACTGACACTAGCCCGCGCATGCGAGCACATGTCCTAGACAACAGCCTGCAGAGTCACAAGCAAATGTAAGTTCTTGATATGACTTTCCCAGCAGCCCTTGTCATCAACAGTCTCCCCTGCCTCCTTAGTGCCTTCCCCTTGTGTGCCCCTTATATAAGACCTCCATGAGCTTAACAAAATTCCACTCTTTTTAGTTTGAATTGACCAGTTTGGCCTTAGCCAAAAGGCTAAGGAATCCCCAAGCACTCCAACCCACAGACCCTAATAAAGGCATGTACCCAGGTCCAGCCTGCACCTTGCCTTGACCACCACCCCCTGGCCCCCACACCTCCGTGTAGCCCCTCAAGGTATGCCATGTACTTCCTCCTGGATCTGTGAATAATAAACTTCTTTATTTCAATTTCTTTCGTGGTCTTTTGTTGAACCTGGCTCACCATCCAGCAGCCTGTGTTCCGTTTAACAAATGTTAATTTAACAAACTCATAACAACAATGCAGAACAAAAGATTAGTAAATCAGAATATGTAGAAACTATGCAAAATAAAACACAAAGAGAAAAAAGACTAAAAATAATTGTACAGAGCATCAGGGAGCTGTGGGACAACGTTAGGCAGCCAGATGTATGTAATTGGAATCCCTGAAGGAGAGGGGAAAAACTGAAGAAATAATGGCCAAAAAATTTCCAAATTTGAGGAAAACTCTAAATCCATCAACTCAAGAAACTAAATGAATCCCAAGCATAAGCAACATGAAGAAAACCACACCAGTCACATAAAGATCAGACTGCTTAAAATCTGTGATAAAAAGAAAGAAAATCTTAAAAGCAGCTGGTAATAAAAGACATCTTATATAGAAAGGAACAAAGGTAAGAATGACAGTAGATTTCTGCTCAGAAATAATGTTAGCAAGAAGACAGTGGAGTGGAGCAACATCTTTAAAGCACAGAAAGAAATGGTCAACCTACAATTCTTTACCAAGTGAAAATATCTTTCAAAAGCCTCAGGGTTGGGACTTCTGAAATGGCTGTGAGGAGTCTGGAAAATTCTCTCCCCAGGAAGCAGCCATAAAACTGGACTGTCAAAAACAACTAGTTAAGGACTCTGGAAACGGACCAAAGTTATACAACAAAACTGAGAAACATTTAAGGAATTCTACTGAAGCTTGGTAAGAACAGTGGAAATCTATGGTATTTTAGCTTGGGGCTATTCACATTACCTCCCCTCCAGCTCTGTGGTGCAGAAGTCTTATGAAGGAGAGAGGTTGGCCTGCTGGAGTGGCTGACTTTATTTGGGGGCAAAGCACAGAAAATTCCATACGTAGGGATATCAAAAACCAAAACAATCCAAATGGCAAACGTGGGACTTCCCTGGTGGCGTGGTGGATAAGACTCTGTGCTCCCAATGCAGGGGGCCCAGGTTCAATCCCTGGTCAGGGAACTAGATCCCACATGCATGTCGCAACTAAGAGTTCATATGCTACAACTAAGGAGCCGGTGAGCCTCAACTAAGGAGCCCGAGAACCGCAAATAAGGAGCCCGCCTGCCGCAATTAAGACCTGGTACAACAACAACAACAACAAAATAAATATTAAACAACAACAACAACAACAAAGTGGCAAACATTCAGGGAAGACCAACATACCAGAGATCTCAATGCTGGCTGGTACAACCAGCCAGAAATGTAACAGGAAAATCAGAGGATTGAGACCATAGATGGCAATTATGTCTTTACATACCACAAGAAAGATGTGTTGCAAAGCACTGTCCTGGTGCCAGGTGCACCAAGAGACATGTACAAGAATGCTCATGAGAGCACTGTCTGCAATAGCAAAAAACTATAAACAACCCAAATGTCCATCAAGAGTCAAAAGGATAAACAGCATATTTTCATACAAAGCAATCCTATGGAACCATGAAAATGAATGAGCCATACGGCTACACACAACAATCTGGATGAATCTTAGGACCAGAACACTGAGTGAAAAAAGCAAGTCCCAGAAGAACACGATAGAGTGTGATCCTAATTTGTATTAAATTCAAAAATAAGACATTGTTTAGGGATATAGGCCTATGTGGTAAAACTCTAAAGCAGGCTCCTGAGGATTAGGTACTGGGCAGCCTGCCTGACCAAGGTCAGCAGGGTAGGGAAGAGAAGGGCACATAAAGGAAATGAATGAAAAGGAAGCTGCATAACAAAAAGTCTTTTGATAGCAGAAGTCACTAACTGGGAAAGGGAAAAGATACCAGAGCTGGAAACATTTCAAGGTAAAGGAAGTACTATTCTTTTTATCCATAAGTAGTTCATTGGGCCATCCCTAGACCAAAAATCAAAAGACCTGGACCACCCCCCCAGATGTCACCACTAACTCAGACCCATTTTTCACCTTCTATGGGGCTCAAGATATGAAGATCAATCAAGATAATGCATGCTGATGAGCTCTTTAAATGCCTTCAGAGGATGGGAACAAATAAATCTCAGTCTCAACTCCAGGCATATTTACCTAGACCCTTAAATGACATTTAAGCTTCAGGACCCTTCACCTGCTCAAGCCCCTTTTCAAGGCCCAGAGAAGAGACCTAACCCTTCTGTATGTACTATTTTTCCTTAAGAGAGCCCTGAAGTGGTATAAACGTCAAACCCTATAAAACTGACCTGAGCCTTGAAGTGGTGAAATGCTTAATACACAGCCAGAGGATACTCCTATTTAAATTCTCTGCTCTACTGAAATTTCCTGCCTCAGAAAACCATCTCCTATTCAAACTACATTTTCCTCAGGAACTAAGAAAGTGTGAAATCTAAGCTCTCAAGTGTGTGACTAACAAGGCCCCAGAAATTCCTGGCTTTATTCGTGTGTAGAGACCTCAGGATACACTGAATCTTGCTGGATAACTCAATACAGTGTAAGATTATTTTTCTAACAAGGACTTTTGCTAATAAGGTGCAAACTAATTTTGGCAAATATCCTTGCTAAATATTATAACTGGCTCAACTATGACACAGCACAACCACCTCTGTGTTGTGTCTACAAGCTGATTTTAAAACATTATGCAACTTGGCCTCAAGGCTAGGAGTACTGTCACACACTCTCCTGTCTTTGGCAAATGTTCCTAACTTCCTGGTTTTTTGTACCAGGATCTGGAGAGGCAGAAATGCAGGGGGCACAGCATGATAAAAAATGCTACCTGGCATTTTGTGGATCGAAAACCAGGACTCCTTGTGCTTTATCTTCTATGACAACAGAGGAGCCAAGTTTAACCAGTGATCTGAGAACATGGAGAGCAACTTGTCACTGGAGAGAATATTTTCAAGAAGAACAAATTATCCAGAGAGGGAATTTGCTTAGTAAAGGATGAGGAATTTGTGGAGTAAGTCACAACTCTTCTTCCACAAAAAAGGCTTATCTAACAGGGAAAGAATAGGACTCATAAGAAAATGTTATTTTGAGGAAACCCAACAGGAGCATGGACTGAATCCCCAGGAAATCCATGTAAGACCAACACAGTTCTTGAGAATTTTACATCAGCAGAAACACTGCCAGCTTGGACTGAAAGGGATAGAGAGAATAGAAAAATGAAAGGAGACTGTTGGACCCCCAAAATTCTAGCAGCAAGAAGCAGGCTGATAGAACTAGTCAGCTACAAAGTGCCACCTTCATGAAAAGGAAGGATGACAGAGGTATAGCCACAGACCAGAGGGCAGAGTCATTAGCCTAGAGGGCAAAACTAAGAGTTTAGAGGGTAGAACCAAGAGCCCAGTGGGCAGAACTAAGGGCCATGGAGGACTATTCCTAGGCCTTGAAACCTAATGTAGGAACTGGAGTTTGTCTAGCTGAATTTCAAAGCTGCCTTGGGGTTGGGACTCCTTTTTACCTTTCATTTTTCCCCCTTTTTAATATGAATGTCTGTAACTGTTATCCTATGCCAGTCCTACCTTGTATGTTGTGAGGGCTGGGGCAGATAACTTGCCTCTAATTTCACAGGCCTACAGATGGAAAGGAATTGTGTTCAGGACCTGTACTTTATGAATTAGCTCCAGAGCCTCACCTACAGCTGATTTAAATAATCTTGATGATGAGATTATGGATTTTTCAGTTGGTGAGATTTAAGACTCTGAATTGTTACCATAATGGAACGAGGCTCTTGGGTGGGGGTGATTATATCTTGCATGTGAGAATCGTGGGGCACAGAGGGCACACTGTGATAGGCAGAAATTTAAAAGAGCCCCCATGATCTTCATCCTCTTAGGTTACTCCTGTATTCATGTAACATTATATGGAAAAAGGGAGATTATCTGATTGGGCCTCCTCTAATCACATGAGCCCTTTATAAGCAGACTTTTCTCTGCCTGGTAGAAGAGGAGTTCAGAGAGATTCGAAGTGTGAAAGAGATTCAACACAATTAAGGTTCTTTGTTGCTGAGATGGAGGGGGTCACAGGGCAAGGACTCCTGGGAGGAGGAGCTAAGAGTGGTCCCAGTTGATAGCCAGCAATGAAAGAGGCCCCTCAATCCTACAGTCTGAAGGAAATGCACTCTGCAAACAACCTGGATGAGCTTGGGAGCAGGTTCTTTCCCAGAGCCTCCAGATATAAGCCTGGTTAATGCCCTGACTTCAGTCTTATGAAACCCTGAACATGAATCCAGCAAAGCCTTCCTGGACTTCTGACCACAGAACTGTGAGAAAATAAATGCATGTTGTTTCAAGCTACCGAATTTGTGGTAATTTGCTACACAGCAGTAAAAAACTAACCCAGGTTTTGTTTTGGCCCAACAGAACCTATTTCTGGACATGTTGCTGCTCTAGCCCATTCTGAGAGCAATCCTCAGGCAGCAGCAAGAGGACCAGGTGCAGTTCTGGCACCAGTCCTTTCTAGCACAAGTTTCCTCATCTGGAAAATGGACAGATCAAAAGAGAAAAGCTGTAAGAGAACACTTCTATACCAATAAGTTTTTTCAGATATCAGATGTATTATTAATTACAACACTCATGTTGAAACCTGTGAAAGAGGTAGCCAGACAGAGTCAAAAACAGAAAAGTCAGAGCCGCTCACCTTCCTCAGGCCAAGACTGTTGATTACTAGAATAAAGATACGCCCCTTCTCCTCTAGTTAGAAAAGTGCCCAGGAAACACTCATCTCCCTTTAAAAAACAAACACAAAGAGCAGGTGATTTACAGCATAAACATTCAGAGAATCAAAAGTCCTGCCCAAGTTAATCTGTCTACAGAGGCTGCTAAGTCAGCCTCAGATTTACCCAGCTTCTTTCATGGCCTTTGGCACTGCTTGGCTCTTTGCCATGTTACTGGTATTCGTGACTCGTGCTGAGAAAAATGTTAAGGTCCTCTCTGAGTCTAGGCACCATGGTCTGCAATGCTTGTTCATGTTCCCGTAGATTTATATCCTCTGATAAAAGAGGCAGCTTCTCCTTGGCCTAAAGCCTTGACCTCTTAGCTCTACATGTCTAGGCCAATTTGAGATCTGCATGTATGTATGTATGTAATTTATTTATGCCGCACCACGTGGCATGTGGGATCTTAGTTCCCCGACCAGGGATTGAACCCGCGTCCCCTGCACTGGAAGTGGGAAGTCTTAACCACTGGACAGCCAGGGAAGTCCCTGAGATCTGCTTTTAAAAGTACTGGGAGATTTTGATAAAACACCTAAAGGTTTAAGTGGCAGAAAGAATCCCTCTAGTTTGTACCCCATACATGGTTATTTCTAGAGCTCTGCTGGGAAGGGGAAGAATACAAAAAGGAATTGAGACAAGAAGGTACAGAACCTTTAGATTAGCAGTAAGAGGAAATATTTTAAGTTGTTTTTATAAATTGTTTACATTTCATTTTGATATGATGTTAACATTAAGAATAAGAAGGCTGCTTACCATAACCGATTGCTGGGTTTTCTCAGAAAATTTTACTTCAATATCTTCTACCTGTGTCCAAAAGGAGTGCAGATTTTCAGTTTACTACTTCAAAGGCAAAACTCTGCTAGGTCTCCCTTGTGTTCACATATTTCTAAGAGAGCAGTCCCTCTACCAAATCCAGTTTTCTCAGGCCCTGATGGCTGGCAGAGCTGGCTGCTGGTCACAAAGCTCAGAGCACCAGGCCATGATGGGCTCTCTCATGGGGACCTGAAGTCCAGCTAAATAAGCCTACGATATGTGGAGAGGATATGTTAGTCTCCACTTACATTTCACTTCGGAGAAAACTATTTTTAGGGATGAAGGAAAGAGAACATTTTAAAGTATTTTGAATGTGTTCTCATTTAAACATGTTCACATTAGAGGATGACTCTTGCTCTCCTCTATTCATGTCAGGATTGTAGAAACAGAATATAAACAGATTCTGAAATAGGTACTTAGACCATTACTAGACTCACTGCTGTCATATTTTCTGTGTCCCAAGGCACCAGAGTTTCAGACAAGTCCCACAGATGAAGGTGGGACCATTCCACATGTAGAGACGTGGTTGTAAAAATTCAGCAGCAACTATTCTGACCAGAAAAGGGAGCACATGATCCACTTCTCACTTTCCGTGTGACCTTGGACAGGTTGGTCAATTTCTAAACCTCATCTGTAAAATGAGGGTGTTAATTTCTTCCTTTCACAATTTAACAGGACCCAGATAATTGAGTTCCTTTCTTTTGGAACTTTTCCAAGATTATAAAAAGGTTAAAGAAACTAGATTCATCTGTATAAAGAAAAAGAGCAGAGATAAAAACTTCTATTCCTGAAAAGTCGCTAGGTAAGGATCTGACGTCCCACCAGGACCCAATGAAGAGGCTCTTCCTTAAACGTTCTCCCCAGTTTCTCCACGTTTATGTCCACTTTCACCTGATGAATGACACTAACCAGCCAGGAGCAGAATCTGGGTATGGCAGCTGTCAGGATTATGAAGCTGGTTTCTGTGGTAACAGTGCCATCTGCAGGAAGACCACAGATATGCCGGTTACTGCCCACCAGAAGAGCCCACCTTGCAGGCCCCAGACTACTTCCCCTTCTCAGGAGTGAGGGCTCCTCTTATTAGTATACAGAGTCTGAGACCTTCAGAAAATGAAAACTCCCTCATCTGGGTAGAGGGAGTCTAATGAGGGGATGGAGAAAGGCTTCCCCATGTGATTAACTCTATTCTTTTTACGCCAAATAGAAATACATATTTAAATAAAGAGTCCATTTCATCTATACTTTTAATTTTTGTCAAGGTAGTACAGATGTACATATTAAAAACCAAACAAAACATTATCAAGCTCATCCTACTAGCACTGGATATTATCATTCTCTAGAATTTTTTGCTAACATAATGGGTAAAAAAACAGATCTAATTATTATTTCAAATTGCTTTTTTCCTGACTACTAGTAAGGCTGTACATATTCATATATATATATATATATACATATATACATATATACATATATACATATATATATATATATATATATATATATATATATATATATATATATATATACACATACACATACACATACAGTGGACCCTTGAACAATGTGAGGGTTAGGGGTACTGATCCTCTGCACAGCTGAAAATCCATGTGTAACTTTACAGTCAGCCCTCTGTATCCACAGTTCCACATCCACGATTCAACCAACCATGGAACATGTAGTTCTGTAGTATGTACTTACTGAAAAAAAATTTGTGTATACGTGGACCTGTGTAGTTTAAACCTGTGTTCAGGGGTCAATTATGTGTGTCTGTGTATGTGTAACATTAAAAAATATATATTTTTAAAATATTAAAAAAATTTTGTTTTCCACTCTGGTAAACTGCCTGCTCATATTTTTTGCCCATTTACCATGGGGTAGCTTGTCTTTTTCTTATCAATTTATAAAAGCTCTTCATAAATTAGGATATATACTCTTTGTTTATTTTAAGTATTCTAATATTTTTACCAGTTTATTGCTGGTCTTTTGATTTAGTTTATGGTTTATTTTGCAAAAAAAAAATATACATATAATCAAGTTCAAGTTTTGCTTTCCAAAGATGACATACACTTACCCTTTTCTTTAACCAAGATCTGAGATGTCAAAAATGATTCTGAGAAGACCACAGATCCTAAGCACCCACTTCCTCCCAGCAAGTCAGGAATGTCACAGATGGTCATACAAGCCTGTATCAAATAAGAAACCAGAGTTAGTCCAGTTGTCAGTCCTAAACATACAGGGGAAAATCCATAAGAAACAGACCACAGAACACTAAGGCACATGGCAAAAGAATACTGGAGAATTTCTAAGGAAAACTCAAGTATATCTTGAAATACATCTCAAACTGGGAGATGACTTCAGGATCACCCAGGCTTTTTGCTCCTTGGTCAGAGGCACACGTGGGCTAGATGAAGAATATCTTTATGTTTCTGTAAATTCCCTCAAATTGCTTATCCTCCCTAAAAGGCAATGCAACAGCCTTCCTTCTTAACCATGACCAGTGTCACATCCCAGTGTGTCCACATGTTCATCCACTCCTTCTTTGGTTTGGGCTCGAGTTCTGAACAAATCTGGAAAGGGGGATACATGTCTTCATGGATATTTCTGGATACCTGTCAAAACATGCAAATGCTCCTTTCAGTACCAAAAAATTAAAAGAAAGCTGTTCGAGCTTTAATGGCCAAGACAAATAAAAACAGAGGCTTCAGTAGGCCAGAAAAAAACTAGAGCAACTCAGAGAAAGCTCCTGAATGGCTGGTAAGAAGGCTATAATTTAGTTAAAAACCATTGAAAATGAAATAATTCTGAGATGAATCTAGCAGAGGAAATGCAGAAATTGGTACAAGCCAGAGTTAGAGTTTGAGATGACCGTGAAGTTTGGTGAAGGACAAAGGATAAGCTGCATGATGAGCGCTCCCAGGTCCCTGCCCTTCCTGGCCTGACGATGCTGAATGGCCAGGTACAGAGCTCCTAAAGCCAGAGCTCATTTTCACACCTTGTTGTCCTCATATGGGATCCCTGCTCTATCCTCAGTACAGAGACAAAAGACCTAGGCCTCTTGAAGGGACTGCTAGATTCTCAAATAAAAACAGATGGCAGGGGACTTCCCTGGTGGTGCAGTGGTTAAGGATCTGCCTGCAAATGCAGGGGACATGGGTTCGATCCCTGGTCTGGGAAGATCCCACATGCCGCGGAGCAACTAAGCCCATGCGTCACAACTACTGAAGCCTGCGCGCCTAGAGCCTGAGCTCTGCAACACGAGAAGCCACTGCAATGAGAAGCCCGTGCAGCACCACAATGAAGAGTAGCCCCCGCTGTTCGCAACTAGAGAAAGCCCGCGCAGCAATGAAGACCCAACGCAGCCAAAAATAAATAAATAAATTTATAAAAAAGAAAAAAAAAGATGGCAGAAGAGTTGAAAGGAAAAAAACCATAGTTAGTCCTTAATCATCCATGTTGTCGTGATAAAGGAATGTACAAAGTGACAGATAGGCTTTATACTTCAGTTAACTTTCTCATTAGGCATGACAACTGGAAGGTTTATCTAAATTTGTTTCAAAGAATTTTGAGTATCTGAAGACACAGAACCTTCCTGGGCTACATGGTTCTTCTTAAGTGATAATGATCAGTTAGGTTCCCAAATCAATTAGGAAGACAAATCCTGTGGTTTCCTAATCCCCCACTTCCCCATTTGGCCTCTGGTGTTGAGGAAGGGGAGAGAGGACATTAAAAAGAATACATGTAGTATTTTTTAGACACTTGCTATGTACTTCCCACATGTGGCACGGGGAGAGAAAACATATGAAGCATCATTCCTATCTTCAGGAAACCTATAATGTATAGCTGGAGAGACAAGAACATTCTTACAGAGAAGTCATCATGTGACACATTACTACAGAATTACTCCCTAATTTATGTAATTTACTCCCTAATTATGTATTCCTATAGGAATACAGTACTTGTAGGGAGAAATCAGTAGGGTAGGCTTGGAGGAGGAGGCTGAACTTCATCTCTGCCTGGAAGGGAGGATAGGATTTGGACAGAAAGCACCAACATCCTATCTTTTCTTTCTTATTTCATTAGCTGCTGCTGAATGTGTACTTAACACAGTAGTATGATTCTACTGGACTGCTAATCACCTACTCCAGTGCAAAGCATCTTCCAGAGCACTGCACAAGAGTCTAAGAAGAGAAGTCAGGGAAACTAAAGTCCAGCAAGGAGACAAAGTATTATTACCTAAATATCAGAAAGTATTTCCCAGTGTCTTAATAATGTCACAAAAAAGTCTCCATTAGTTCTAAAAGAACATCACCACAAAATACTGACAGAGACAGGGAGCAGGTATGTTATAAACACAGAAACTACTCACAACCTTAAAAAATTAACCATGTTGTACCACTCTCTGTAGATGAGATAACACTATGCTTGTCTCCTGGTGATGGCAGTGGGCATGCATTTGCACCAAGTCATCCACGCCTGCCCACCCACTTCCCTATGACCAAAAGCTCACTGAAATTAAGGTTCAGGCAGTAGCCACAGAATGGACTGAAGGTACAACTTGTACCCATATATACTACAATCAGAATCTTGGCTGGATGTCCACCATCCTCTTATGCATTGCTTGCCAATTTTCTTCATATCAGGATACACTGGGGTAAAGAGAGGATTTGGATGTGGCTGGGAGCAACTGGTTTAGAAACCCTGGCTCCCCAAGACCATGCCAGCTCACCCCAGGGACCAATATTTCTGCATCTCTACACCCATTCCCTTGGCCCATTAGTTCTGCCTTCAGCACGGAGGTCAGAAAGCTCTGTTCTCACTACCCCACTTCACAGTAGACTCAGGCCCGTTTTTTTTTTTTTTTTTTTACGTTAGTTTGTTTTTATTTTCATAAGCGTCTGTTAAATAAGGGCATAAGGACTTCCCCTGGTGGGGCAGTGGTTAAGAATCTGCCTGCCAATGCAGGGGACATGGGTTTGAGCCCTGGTCCAGGAAGATCCCACATGCCGCAGAGCAACTAAGCCCGTGTGCCACAACTACTGAGTCTGTGCTCTAGAGCCCATGAGCCACAACTACTGAGCCCGTGCGCCACAACTACTGAAGCCCGCATGCCTAGAGCCTGTGCTCCACAACAAGAGAAGCCACCGCAGTGAGAAGCCCGTGCACCACAACGAAGAGCAGCCCTCACTGGCCCCAACTAGAGAAAGCCCGTGCGCAGCAACGAAGACCCAATGCAGCCATAAATAAATAAACAAATTTATTTATTTATTTTTTAAAAAGGGCATCAACACAGGCCTTGGAACACAGAGAAGCCACTAAAAACTTGGTCTGTGTTGAGGTAGGCTTGTCATCAGCTCCCATTTCCATGTGAGGTCAGAGAAACCTCAGCCACTTGGAGGAAGCCTTCCTAATCTCAGGAAGAGGTGTCTACCACCCCACCCCCTCACCCCCCACCCCCCCCCAGCTAAGACTCTGCACCCAAGGGGCGCCTAGACATGGGAGTGTGGATGTGGTAAGCCTTGTACAGCTGCTGGACACCCTCAGAAAGCACAGGCTCACCACCACTGCAGCTGGAACAGTCCTGAAAGTAGACTAGTTTTCTCAGGTAAGGGGTGGGCTGCCTAAGACTCCCACCCACTCCTACCTCACCCCTTGTAGATGTCCTCTACAGGCCATTCCCTGCCAGCTGACCTGTAACAGCTCTGCTTACCGTCTTCACAAAGTATAAGCTATCTTCACTGTCCAGAGGCACAATTCTATAAGAGGAAATTGATGGGAGAGACATATTAAATTTACAGTGTTCTCTTTTTTTCAACTTGGAAGCAACTCACACTCAGATCTCTCTCAGGGATTTCCAAAACACTGGGTTGCATGTATGCAGAATTCCACTTGGAGGGAACTAGGTCCACCCCCCAGCCCACCCTAGTCTTTCAGTGGGAAGCCTTCAGGGCAAAGGGTCTCAGCTGAACACAGCCACTTCCAAGCCCAACCCTGGAATGATGGCACTGCCAGGTGTAGCAGGGTGAAAAGATCATCCATGCCAGCAGTTACAAGGTAGCTGCTCTTCATTTTGCTCCTAAAACTTGCCCCCAGTGAGGACACACCATAAACATATACTTACCTTCCCTGATTATTCACAGCATGTATATGAAAAGCCATCTTGGAGCTGTAGACCCAAAACAAAATAAAACAAAAGTCAGTCTGCTTCTGTGACCACTGTGTTGGCATCCTCCCCAGACACCTGCCACTGCAGTGCACCTGTGCTGGGCTCTCACAGACACCAGTGAGGTGTGTGTCATCCTTACCTGCCTTAGGGTATCATGCCATCAGCAAACATGGGGTCAGTGTCTGACTCCAGTCACGGCCCTGCCTCTGTGCAGATTATGAGGGCTATCTTGACTCTTGGACAGAGCAGGAGAGAACTATGTGCCTGCCATCCATGGCAGATTGAGAGTAAACCTCTACTTGTCCCAGGCTTCTGGCCCACAGCTTGACATATTCTCCTGCTCCTCCTCCTCTTCACCACCTTTGAAGTCAAGCTGCCATCCCTGCTCGGAGTCAGACTGCTACCCACAGTCAACTGCTATGTAATAATGGGCATGGTCAGGCCTTCAGAACTGAGGAATAACCAGAAAATCCTTTTGGCATCAACTCTTTTTGTAAAAGAAAGTTTCTAAATTGAATTAAGTTTAATTTTTTTGCCTTAACAAGTACTGGTCAGTCATATGCTAACTTCCCGTGTTCCTCTTGGGAGAAGATTTGCTAATTTGATGCAGTTTGAGGGAAGTGACCATGTGAAGAGAAGGAAGTGGGGCTCTTGGGTGGAGGGCTGGCCCTGGAAGACTCTCCTCCTATTGCCTGGAATGTATTCTCTCCTTGTTCTTTCCTCCAGCCAGGGTGGTACACCCCATGCATAGGAGACCATGGGATTGAGAGCGTGGCCTGCCCTAGAAAGACAGGGTGGGCTAGGCAAGGCCCCGAGGACAGGAGGAATGGAATGACTTTGTCAGCCATGCCAATGGTAAGAGAGGAGAACCCACTGAGACAGCAGCTACCATTCACTTGCCCAATCACTGTACAGGGCAGGAAGATGATGAAACAGATGCACAGAGAGCTCCCTATCTTGCCCAAGGTCACACAGCCTGAAAGCAAAGAAGCTTCCTTAAACTTAGGTCTGCCAGGAACAGACAGTGCAGGTCAGCACACAGCCTTAAGGGACCAAATTTCCTCTAACCCTCTCCTCTCATGGTCAGAGCTACAAGATTCAGAAGACCCAGAAGAAAGGAAAAGAAACCTGAAGCAAGCCTACAGCTTTGCACCAAAGAGTTCTGGCTCTTTCCTACACTCCTGGAGCTATAGCAATAGAATTCTTCTTGTTAGATCATTAACTAACTTAGTTTTCCAAATGTTCCTTCTCACTACCCAGGGCTGCAGATGTAAGAAAATGTGGGGTACGGAACTGAGGTACCACAGGGCACATCCCAGAAGTGTCCTTAAAGAAACTCTCTGATATTGGTGTCTTTTGTCTCCTTTGCAAAAAAGTACACCTGGGCTTCCCTGGTGGTGCAGTGGTTGAGAGTCCGCAAAAAAGTACACCTGGGCTTCCCTGGTGGCACAGTGGTTGAGAGTCCGCCTGCTAATGCAGGGGACACGGTTCGTGCCCTGGTGTGGGAGGATCCCACATGCCGCAGAGCGGCTGGTCCCGTGAGCCATGGCCGCTGAGCCTGCGCGTCCGGAGCCTGTGCTCCGCAACGGGAGAGGCCACAGCGGTGAGAGGCCCACGTACCGCAAAAAAAATAAATAAATAAAAGTACACCAAGTCGTCCTCATATGGGACAGAAGGTTGAGTGGACTGGGTTCAAGAAGGTTTAGCTATGGACAAAGACTACACAGAGATCCACTGTGATATGCCAGGACATGTGTGATGGGAAGACTGCCAGGAAGCCAAATTCCCAGACCTTCTAGACCCTGAGACATGGCCAGGCTCAGGGGTTTCTACCATCTGAGAAGCAGATGAGGCCCAGGGCAACTCTCTTCTAAGCAGTGACCATCTTCATGTGCCCAGGGCCCCTAATCCTAACAAACCTCACCACTCATGTCCCCAGCTTCATCTTTCCAACCTCTGAACCCAGGTCTGTCAGTTCTAATACTGATCTGCTTCCCATTCCAGCCTCAGGCAGTGTGTCTGACTCTCAAACAGTTCCTCCATCCTTGGCTCCTTGGCCTCTCAAAAAAAACCCTGATCATGAATGACTCTCCTTCACATATCTTATTGATCTACTGGAACATTTCTCAAAGGGGAGACAGAATATCAAATACAAAGGAGAAAAGGGTTTTTAAAACACAAACATTAAAGAAAAGCTTTTATAGACAATATCAGCTATTGCTTACCGCAGGGCTGCCTTAAACTGCATCAACTCAAAGGAATTTAACCCAGATCCAAAGGTCTGCTCAGCTACCTCCTTGGCCTGTAAAATCAGTAACAAAACAGAGACAATTAGCTTTCACAGCAGGAAAGAATACACTTAGAAGGGCCTTTCTCACATATGGCCAGGAGAACACTTCCCATCCCCTCTAAGTGACTACTTTGTATACATCAATAGATTAAAGTGAAAACATCTTGTTAGGGGAAACAGGAGCCTGCTTTCTTCGGGCTGGGTTCACATGAAAACACTTCATTCAGGCAGGTGGCCACTGGAACCTGATCTGGTGACCTGTAACCAGCTGGGACGGTGCCATTGTGAGGCCTGGAAAAGCGCTTTCTCCTCCCCTTGAGAGATCACTGCCCTCAGTGTTTCTGCCCAGATGCTAAGCACATTCAAATAACTAAAGTTATAAAAAATCAGTTAAAAAACAAAGGTGCACAACTGATACTGAAGAATAACCTACTGTTTTGCATAAGCCTTCAGCTAAAGGGCTGGGAAATCCCAAGTACGGGGGAATCAAGTTCAGTGAGGAGGGAAGATGGCAAGGAACTGGTGACAAGGAACTGGTGACTAGGCGATAGTCTCTTTGATATCTACAACACAACCTTTCCAATATCAAACAGTTTGCTTCAGGAAAGGTCCTATTGGCACTGGGAGGCATCAAGCCAATTCGTTCTCATCTGTCACTCGGTCAGATATAGAATTCAACTCAGCACAGCAGGTTAACCACAAAACAGCAAGGAAGTAAACGGTCAGAGAAAGGGAACACATGTGCCTGTCTAGGAAAGACAAGTCAGAATTTCTCATCTTTAGTTAATTTTTTAAAACACAGAATTATAGGAAATCAAACTATGTAGCTCAAAATAAACTTATCTAACTTTATTAAAATTCACAGTAGAACAATCTATATTTTTCTTTATTTTTTAACTTTTGAAAACCTTTTAAAAAACTACTAAGTAAAACAATATACTACAGAATGATTTCTTTTTTAACACAACCAGATATCTACAAAGTGCTGATTAGCTGTCATTCATAAGACAAGCTCAGCACACTAAAGGCATCTCTTTGGTGCCCAAGTTCACACACAAAATTAAGTACTGTAAGGTGTCCAAATTAAAAACAGATCGATAAAAAGTTTCACATTAAAATAACCACTAAGGAAAGAGAAATGCGGTATTTAAATTACCTTTGTTAGACTGGAAGTTTTAGCATAACATGCGATGGCAGCCACAACAGCCTCAATAACAGCAGCATATACCTGTGACAAGAGCCTACTTTAAAAACAAAAAATAAGGGTTAATTACAGCATCACAAGTTTCATCAAAAGCTGCGTGCACATAAATGACATTCTCTAAGAAACAGATTTTTCAACAGAATGAGAAAAGTATAATAACAGAACTTGTTGACTTCTAGACCTTTTAAAAGCTATGTTCCCCACTCCAATTTTTACTTTGCTCTTGTTAAACCATGATAAGGACCACCTTTTCTTAATTCTGCTCAAAAGACCAACCCTCCCTGTTTGTGATCCAACAGAAGAAAACTGTGTAGACTCCCTGACCCTCTATGAGGACCCGAAAGGTATCATGACACAGACTTGCTGCTTTTCCAGGAACCAACCACAGCACACCTTCAAGTCGTCTCCTCCCCAGGCCTGCTAAGGGCTGGCTGCTACTGGAACCTCAGGGTGGGACTCCTCAGGAGGCAAAAGAGATTATCCAATTTCTCTCCACTTAAACGAAAAAAATTTTTTTTAATTGGGGTATAGTTGCTTTACAGTGTTCTGTTAGTTTCTGCTGTACAGTGAAGTGAATCAGCTACACATATACATATATCCCCTCTTTTTTGGATTTCCTTCCCATTTAGGTAACCACAGAGCACTGAGTAGACTTCCTTGTGCTACACAGCAGGTTCTCATTAGTTATCTGTTTTGTTTTGTTTTTTTAATTTTATTTATTTATTTTGGCTGTGTTGGGCCTTCGTTGCTGCACACGGGCTTTCTCTAGTTGCGGTGAGTGGGGGCTACTCTTCGCTGCAGTGTGCAGGCTTCTCATTGTGGTGGCTTCTCTTGTTGCAGAGCATGGGCTCTAGGTGCGCAGGCTTCAGTAGTTGTGGCTCATGGGCTCTAGAGCACAGGCTCAGTAGTTGTGGCACATGGGCTTAGTTGCTCTGCGTCATGTGGGATCTTCCTGGACCAGGGCTTGAACCCGTGTCCCCTGCATTGGCAGGCGGATTCTTAACCACTGCGCCACCAGGGAAGCCCTAGTTATCTGTTTTATACATATTAGTGTATATGTGTCAATACCAATCTCCCAGTTCATCCCCCACCTTTCCTCCCCTCCCCGCCTTGGTGTCCATACATTTGTTCTCTATGTCTGTGTCTCTTTTTCTGCCTTGCAAACAGGTTCATCTGTACCATTTTTCTAGATTCCACATACACGTGTTAATATATATTTGCTTTTCTCTGAGTTACTTCACTCTGTATGACAGTCTCTAAATGCAAATTAATAGCCAGAGACCACTTTCTAAATAGCTCACCTGATCTAGAGAATAGAGTCTTTTGAGGGGAAACATCCCCTGCTCCTGCCCAACCTTGCGCTTCCTATCTGACTTCACACTTCCCAAAGACATTATAAGGTTTTTTTCTTGGGACTTCCCTAGTGGCGCAGTGGTTAAGAATCCGCCTGCCAATGCAGGGGACACGGGTTCGAGCCCTGGTCCGGGAAGATCCCACATGCCGTGGAGCAACTAAGCCTGTGGGCCACGACTACTGATGCTGCACTCTAGAGCCCGCGAGCCACAACTACTGAGCCCACGTGCCACAACTACTGAAGCCTGAGTGCCTAGAGCTCGTGCTCGGCAACAAGAGAAGCCACCGCAATGAGAAGCCCACACACCACAGCGAAGAGTAGCCCCGGATCGCCACAACTAGAGAAAGCCGGCGAGCAGCAACGAAGACCCAACACAGCCAAAAATAAATAATAAATAAATAAATTTATTTTAAAAAGGAAGGTTTTTTTCTTTGCCAGACAGGGAATGCCATGAAGATTCCTAGAAAATCCAAGTCTGGTTCCCTTTTGGGCAGGGTTTCTCAATCTCTGCATTTTGGGCCAGCTAATTCTTTGTTGAGAGGACTTCCCTGTGCATTATAGGATGTTGAGAAGCATTCCTGGCCTCTCAGTAGTAACCTCAGTTGTGACAAGCAAAAATGTCTCCAGACACTGCCAAACATCCCTGGGGGTGGGGGGTTGGGGAGGGACTGGTGGGAGTGATGTGGCAGAACTGCCCTCGGTTGAGAACCACTGCCTTAGGGGAAGGAGACCCAGGGTCTTATTAGGATAATTACAGAGAGAAGGGGCTCATCCACAAGGCCTCAAAGGCAAGGGAGGTGTTTGGCAAGTAACTGCCTTATCTAAGAATATGTTTATTTTTAAGCCTGAGAATCTTGTAACAGGTAAAGGAAGGCGAAAGGAGTTTTGTAACAGGGAAGAGCAAATTCTGACTCCACTTGGATCTGTTTCTTCTACTTTAACCTTTGCTTTTCATTGCTTTTGTTATTATTATAATCACTATCTATAGCTGTAAGCATACATAATGGCCTGCCACAGGGAACCCTGACCCTCTGCCTGACTGTTAAACTAAAAGGCCTTTGTTCAGCTCACAGAGAGACATTCTGACCCTGCCCACCTGTGAATGGCTGCAGAAAAGAAGAAATTAACACAACCCCTTCCCAGTGCAGGAGACATTCTGCAAGACAAATGGCCTTTTTACTTTACTTCTTCACCACCTCTCCCTCTCTGATTCTAGAAAAGAAACTGGCATCCAAACCCTGGTAAAATGGTTATTTGGCCACCTTCTTGGTCTGCCGAATAAAGTCTCTACTCCTTGCCTCAACACCTCGTCTCCCAATTTATTGGCCTGTTGTGCGGCGAGCAGAGCGAGCTTGGACTCGGCAACAGTTTGATAGCAGGAAGAACAAAGAAATGATCTGGTCTAACACTCTCATCTTACAGAAGAAACAAGTAGGGCCTGTAGAGGAACTCAGGTCTGCTCTCAGCCTGGTGCCTTTCCATTGTGCCACATCACACTGCCAGCACCTTCAATTTCCTCCTTGGCTCTCACACACCTCTGCATTGCAGGTAAGAGATTTGAATAAGGTAGAAGAAAAAGAGAAACAACACATAACAAAATGACAGCTCCAAGGTTCGACATATCCTGAAGATTGTTGACCAGGCCATGGCAGAGGGGTATGTCCTGGTAGGAAAGTGCCCGGCAGGGACACTGCCAAAGAGCTTGGCCACTTCCAGGTATGACAAGAATCCTCCACATCTCAACACTAAGGGCAAAGATTTATAGAGACCAAAGGCATATAAAGATACCCTTACTCCCTCCCTCACCCAGCTTAATTCAAACATCACTCAGTACCAACACTGGTTCAGGCCAACCCCCTGCTTGGCCTTGTCCTATACAGACCCTCAGGCAAGAGTTCAGTACAAAGCTATCTGGCTTCTGACTCATAGAAAGGCCTGGACAGGAGGCCTGAGACCCATGATTAGGGAAGGGCCTGCTCTATGCCTGGATGGTGCTGCTGTTGCCTTCAGTAGGACTCCATTAGGCCCCAATTCCACCAGCCCTGTGACTTAACAAGTCTCCTGATGTGGGCCCAAGCACCTCTCAACACCAGTCCCTGAAGTACAGCACCAGTGACTTTGGTTTAAGCAAAATGTCTACAGGTCTAGAATGAGGATCCAGGGCAATGGCTAAGCACAGCTGGCATGGAAACACAAACAGGTACAAAGCAAGACTATACATATCCACCAACACATGAGAATGTGGTTGACTTGCTGCTAACGTAAAGAAAACCCGCACAAAAAAATTGCATACACACTACAATTACAGCTACACAAAACCTATATGTATAATTAAAAAAAAAACAACAAAAAGATACACATTAAGATACTAATGCGTGGGGCTTCCCTGGTGGCGCAGTGGTTAAGAATACACCTGCCAATGCAGGGGACACAGGTTTAAGCTCTGGTCCACAGGGGACATGGGTTTGAGCCCTGGTCCAAGAAGGTCCCACATGCCATGGAGCAACTAAGCCCATGTGCCACAACTACTGAAGCCTATGTGCCTAGAGCCCATGCTCTGCAACAAGAGAAGCCACTGCAATGAGAAGCCCGCCCACTGCAATGAGGAGTAGCTCCCGCTCACCGCAACTAAAGAAAGCCCATGCGCAGCAACAAAGACCCAATGCAGCAATCAATCAATCAATCAGTCAATATGTTAAAAAAAAGAGATACTAACGGGTGGTGTCTAAGAAGAGGAATTATGGTTAATCTTATTTTTTCCCCTTACATCTCAAATTTTCAAGTGTGATTATATTACTTTATATTTTTCCAACAGAGCCTTACGGGTTCTACCCTAGAGATTCTGATTCAGTACTTCTGAGAACTACTATAGCCCGGGAAATGTATGTTTTTAAAAAGATCCTTAAATGATTCTCTGTGGCCTGTCACTGTTAGCCTTTGGGAAGCACAGACCTAATTCGTTTGTGCTAGGATATTTAATTAGGTAATAACAGAACTCTATTACCTTCATAATTCTGAAAGAAAATCCCTTTATGGAATTCAGAAATTCCTGCATTATTATGGACTGATTACATCCTCCCAAAATTCATATGGAACCCCTAATCCCCAATGTGACTATATTTGGAGATAGGGCTGGGCCTTTAAAAGGTAATTAAAGTTAAAGGAGGTCATAAAGGGTGGGCTCCTAATCCAATAGGATTGGTGTCCTTATAAGAGGAAGAGACACTAGGGACTTCCCTGGTGGTCCAGTGGTTAAGAATCCGTCTTGCAATGCAGGGGACACCGGTTCGATCCCTGGTCGGGGAACTAAGATCCCACATGCCATGGGGCAACTAAGCCCACGTGCCACAACTAGAGAGAAGCCCGTGCACCTCAACAAAAGATCCCATGTGTCAATGCAGCTAAAAAAAAAAAAAAAAAAAAAAAAGCAAGAGGCACCAGAGATCTTTCTCTCTCTCCATGTAAGCACAACACTAAGAAGGTGGTGGTCTGCAACTCAAGGAGAGAAGCCTCACCAGAAACCAACTCTGCTAGTACCTAGATCTTGGACTTCTAGTCCCCAGCATTGTGAGAAAATAAATTTTGTTGTTTAAGCCACTCAGTCTGTGGTAATTTGTTACGGTAGCCCAAGCAGACAAGCATTAATGAGTTAACTTCGTGTCTTTGGTTTCCTGCTAAACTGGGGGGGTGGGGTGGGGTGGAGAAATCAACACTAGGCCCTTTCTAGAGAGTTGCATGGCCTGAGTTGAGATCCTAGCTCTGTTCCATAAGTCTCAGTGTCAAATTCAGAGGAAACACCTCTCAGACCAGATGTGGTTTCACACAGGTTCTACCAATGGGTTTCAGGATGTTTTATTTTTTGGAAAGCCCTATTACAAAATGCACAATATATTAAATATATTAAGAAGCATTATGCCATTTAAATGCATGGGTGTGCAGGCAGAAAGTCTCTGAGTCTGGAGAGAGGAGCAGATGGCAAACCTGGCAGAGTCTCTAGCCTAGACTTCAAGATGAAAGACAGGGGCTGGGACATTCTGGGAGACTACACAGCTCTACTTTACTTACTTATTTTACTTATTTATTTATTTATTTATTTATTTATTTATTTGGCTGCATCAGGTTTTAGGTGCAGCAACGTGGACTCCAGAGAGCACGGCCTCGGTAGTTGTGGTGCGGGCTTAGTTGCCCTGCAGCATGCCGGGATCTTAGTTCCACGACCAGGGATCGAACCCACCTCCTCTGCATTGGAAGGCGGATTCTTAACTACTGGACCACCAGGAAAGTCCCTCTGCTCACCTCTTAAACCAAATGTCCTACCCAACGCTATCTCAAAAGGAGGTAGATGGGACAATCTCAACATCTGAGTAACTCAATGGGAGAAAGAAAAAATGTAATAGAAATGAAGACTTACATTTGTTCAGTTTTCTTGGGCAGCTTGTTGTCATCTCCTGTGAAAGAGGACCATGTATTAAGAATGTGACAAGATTATAGGAGATGCAAACACTTTCACAAGGAGGCTAGAATTTCTTAATTTGAAGGAGATGTCAAGAACTACATTTTTTTCTTTTGAGTTAAATACTGTACAAGCACAAACAGTGAAACCTAGCTTCTGCCAGTATCCTCCCAGACCATCATCCCTGACACTGACCTTGACAACCAATCAGCATCACCACTAAACACCAGAGAAGACATGTGGAATCTTCAGCTCTGGAATGTTTTTGCCTTTATTTTTAAATTTTTAAATTAGGAAGTATAAGTAAGCAGGCTCAGTTCTGCCTCTTTCTTCATCTCCTTAATTATCCAACCCAAGTCATGCTTCTTTCAGAGTTTCCTGGCTTATATAACAATGCTCAGGAGAAAACCTGGTTTCTGATGCACTCTCCTCTGTGAAACAGTGCTGGGACCCTCATTCATTCAAGAGTTCTTCTCTGTGTCTCTTTGCATGTCTGCAGCTTCTGGTTACCCCAGCAAAGAGGATAGCCTCAGTCAGCCTAGCCTTTCTGAATGGCTCCTCAGCATAGAGCACTTGCTCCTGTCAATGTTCCCAGCTTATGGGTACCCTTCTACCATGGCTCTTCCTCACCTTCCGCACTAGAACAACAGGCACCTGGCTGAGTCATCCAAACTCCCATTGCAGCCCATATCTCCTCCTGCTATCTCCAACTACAGCTGACTCATCTTTGCCTTCCCTCTGATACCAAGCACTTGGTCTCACACATGATTGGATCTAATATATACTGAGCTGATAATTATTCCTCCTGAAATACACTCTGTGAGAAATGTGTTAGGCACATCAACAAGGAATTACAGGCTACAAAATGAGTTTCTGAGGAAAGTAGTAAATCTCAAGTCCACTTCTAGTTCATGGGAGAAACTTTTCATTAGATAAGTTGATGAGATGACAACTTACATGGACTTACCCAAGTAAGGAACATGAGTAGCTCCAAAAAAGTATGTTCTTGAACAAGCAAGGGGTCCCTTTGGTGAAACACACTGTACTACCTGGATATCAGAAAAAAAAAAAAAAAAGGAAAAAAGGAGCAGAGACTTAAGTGTGTACTGTTAGAGAAACAAACAGTGTATAGTTAATAGAAATCCATTTTATTTTACCAACAGCTGCTTTATTATTTTTTAAACGCATAGGGGAAAAGGTCACCTTTGTTGTTTTTCCAAAGGTATCTTGTGTGTGTTTTATAACTTTGGCTACATTGTGAGGCTGCTGTTGGGTCAGCCCAGGATGTTAAAGAATTAACAACTTAGAAAGAAAAGAAGAAAAAATGTGCTTGGATTTTGACTGTCATTAATGTTTAGTGCAGAACTTTCACAATTTGAACCTTGGCTGACATGATATGCAGATGTGGGAAGGCAGCTACAAATTCAGGAAAGGAGGTGATACCCAGGTCCCCACCTTCACTTGTATTTCATCTCTGCTAAGTTCTCTAGATTTTTTTTTTTTTTGCGGTACGTGGGCCTCTCACTGTTGTGGCCTCTCCTGTTGTGGAGCACAGGCTCCGGATGCGCAGTGTCAGCGGCCATGGCTCATGGGCCCAGCCGCTCGCTCCGCAGCATGTGGGATCTTCCCGGACCGGGGCACGAACCCGTGTCCCCTGCATCGGCAGGCAAACTCTCAACCACTGCGCCACCAGGGAAGCCCAGTTCTCTAGATTTTTAAATTCTTATTTTTCTTCCCTGCTTAGTTGCTCATTTATACAGATAGAAATGGATGTCCTTTTCTATTTTGAAAATCCAACAATCTCATCAGGGTTCCTAGGATAGTAGGTACAAAATGCAAAAATGCTACCACAAGAAACAGAGGAAAGGAAATTAGCACAGTATCTTATTTTTTATTTATTTATTTATTTATTTATGGCTGCATTGGGTCTTTGTTGCTGCGCGAGGGCTTTCCCTAGTTGCGGTGAGTGGGGGCTACTCTTCATGAGGTGTGCAGGTTTCTCATTGCGGTGGCTTCTCTTGTTGCACAGCACTAGCTCTAGGTGTGCAGGCTTCAGTAGTTGTGGCTCACGGGCTCTAGAGCACAGGCTCAGTAGTTGTGGCGCATGGGCTTAGTTGCTCCGTGGCATGTGGGATCTTCCTGGACCAGGGCTCAAACCCGTGTCCCCTGCATTGTCAGGCAGACTCTCAAGCACTGTGCCATTAGGGAAGCCCAGCACAGTATCTTAAAAATAGCTAAATATGACACAAATATTCATTCCTTCTATTTTACTCCATTAAGGAAGTCACAAGAGAATACATGGAATTTTTCTGTAATCCAAGTTATAGATTTGAAATAAAAATTTAATTCTGACTAATCTAAACTATACCATAGTGAATATGATCAATACTGCCAAGATCCTAAATGAAAAATCATGTACATAATTCTAACTGTTGGTTAATAGGCTTATTTCCTCAAAACATGTTCCTTGGATTTCCAAATTTTCCCTAACTAAAGGTTTTTTTATAAGGTGCCATGTATTTCAAACCTGCTTCCTTAGATGAGGTCACAAATTTATGTAAGCCTATATTAACATCAAATTTATTGATGTTTAGATGCAACTGACAAGGGATTAATCTCCAAAATATACAAAGAGCTCATACAGCTCAATATCAAAAAAACAAACAACACAATCCAAAAATGGGCAGAAGACCTAAATAGACATTTCTTCAAAGAAGACATATAGATGGCCAAAGGGCACATGAAAAGATGCTCAACATCACTAATTATTAGAGAAATGTAAATCAAAACTACAATGAGGTATCATCTCATACCGATCAGAATGGCATCATAAAAAAATCTACAAATAATAAATACGGGAGAGGGTGTGGAGAAAAGGGAACCCTCCTACACTGTTGGTGGGAATGTAAATGGTGCAGCCACTATGGAGGACAGTATGGAGGTTCCCCAAAAAACTAAAAGTAGAGCTAGCATGTGATCCAGGAATCCTACCCCTGGGCACATACTGGAGAAAACCATGATTTGAAAAGATACAATGCACCCCAATGTCCTCTGCAGCACTATTTACAGTAGCCAAGACATGGAAACAACCTAAATGTCCATCAACAGATGAATGGATAAAGATGATGTGGTATATATATACAGTGGAATACTACTCAGCCAAAAAAAGGATGAAATAATGCCATTTGCAGCAACATGGGTGGACCTAGAGATTATCATACTAAGTGAAGTAAGCCAGAGAGAGAAAGATAAATACATATGATATTATATGTGGAATCTAAAAAAATAATGATACAAATGAACTTATTTCCAAAACAGAAAGAGACTCACAGGCATAGAAAACAAATACATGGTTATCAAAGGGAAAAGGGCATGAGGGGAGGGATAAATTAGGAGGCTGGGATTAACATATACACACTACTATATATATAAAATAGATAACCAACAAGGACCTACTGTATAGCACAGGGAACTATACTCAGTATTTTGTAATAACCTATAAGGGAAGAGAATCTAAAGAATGTGTGTGTGTGTGTGTGTGTGTGTGTACACACATATACACATATATATGTATAAATGAATCACTGTGCTATACACCTGAAACTAAGACAATACTGTAAATCGACTATACTTGAAAAAAAAATGTTATTGACATTTACATTAAAAAGGAAATTGGGGGCTTCCCTGGTGGCGCAGTGGTTGAGAGTCCACCTGCCGATGCAGGGGACACGGGTTCGTGCCCTGGTCTGGGAAGATCCCACATGCCGCGAAGCGGCTGGGCCCGTGACCCATGGCCGCTGAGCCTGCGCGTCCGGAGCCTGTGCTCCGCAACGGGAGAGGCCACAACAGTGAGAGGCCTGTGTATCGAAAAAAAAAAAAAAGTTAATTGGTACAACAGAAATTGCATGTGTAATGTAAAACTGCTCAGATAATCTGGATTTTCAGGTTTAATATCACCTATTAATTTGTAAATTATTCACAAATGGCACAGAAATGGAAAAGATAAGTATGTCACCTTGAAACAGAGCTGAATGAAGATGAAAGTTCATAACTAGGGCCCCCACCACCCCAGGACCAGTAAGTTCCTTGACTTCATTAGGTTTTCATGTTTGTAAAATAAAGAACCCCAATTATTACAGAAAGTTGTATAAATAACCTGCTACATTTTTGTTTTGGTAATAGACTATTTTTTTTAGAGCAGTTTTAATTAGGTTTACAGAAAGACTGATCCGAAAGCACAGAGAGTTCCCACATTATCTCCTGTCCTTCCCTCTGCCTCCACAATTTCCCCTATTATTTGTCTTGTAATATTATATTTGTTACAACTGATGAACTAATATTGATAAATTATTATTAGAGTCCATAGTTTACATTAGGGTTCACTCTTTGTATTGTACATTCTATGGGTTTTGACAAATGTATAATGACATGTGCCCATCATGACAATATCATACAGAATAGTTTCACTTCCCTAAAAATCCACTATGATCCATCTATTCTCCCTTCCTCCCAAACTCCAGGCAACAACTGATCTTTTTACTGTCTCCATTTTTTTTTTTTTTTTGGCTGCACTGCGTGGCTTGTGGGATCTTAGTTCCCCCGACCAGGGATTGAACCCAGGCCCTCGGCAGTGAGAGTGGCAGTGAGAGCATGGAATCCTTAACCACTGGACCACCAGGGAATTCCCTTTACTGTCTCCACTGATGTACCTTTTCCAGAATGTTATATAGTGGGAGTCATATACTATGTAGCCATAAAAGACTGGCTTCTTTAACTTAGCAATATGCATTTTAGGTTCCTCCATGTCTTTTTGTGGCTTGATAGCTCTTTTTATCACTGAAACACAGTCCACTGTATGGATGTATCACAGTTTATTTATCCAGTCACCTGCTGAAGGACATCTTGGCTGATTCTAAGTTTCCAAGTTTTGGCAATTATGAAAAGTGATGTTATAAGAAAAAATTCCTTGTGTAGGTTTTTGTGTGGACCTAAGTTTTCTGCTCACTTGGGTAAATACCAAAGAGCATGACTGATGCTAAAAGTATGTTTAGTTTTGCAAGAAACTGCCAAACTGTCTTCCAAAGTGGCTGTACCATTTTGCATTCTCACCAGTAATGAATGAGAGTTTCTGTTGCTCCACATTTGGTGTTGTCGGTGTTTCAGCCATTCTAAGGTGTGTAATGGATGGCTAAATTATTGCTCCAAACATTTCACAGCACGATCCTCACTGACTCTTCTACTAGTCTATGAGATCCTTCGAGGCAAAGACTATGACTAAATTTGCCCTGCACCTAGCACAGTGATTGGCACATAGTAGACACTCAATAATGATTACTGAGTTAATGACTGAAAGCCCTTTGGCTTTGGAGTCATACAGACCTAAAAACAGAAATTGGCTAAGTCATCCACAATGTGGGTGTGCACTGGGGTTAGTTTCTTTTTTTGCAATTTTTTTGAGATAATATTCACTATTTTAAAGTATAAAAAAATGTACTGGTTTTATCATTGTGTTCTTTTGTCCTCCTTATTGTTCCAAGATTCCTTCTTCTTTTTTTTTTTTTTTTTTATCATTTCTTCTTTGTTTTGACCAAACTTCCTTTAGTCATTCTCTTAGGGTAGGTCTGCTGGCAACAAATTCTCGTAGTTTTCTTTCATCTGAGCATGTCTGGATTACCCCTTCATTACTGAAGGAGGTTTTCGCTGGATATAGATTTCTAGATGATAGTTCTCTTTTAACACTTGAAATGTGACAGTCAAGACATAACAAATTTAGGCTTGGAATGACTCTATTTTCAAGTTAATTTAAAATTCTTATTCTACTGTTGATACTACTTGGATAAATGAAAGTTTGGTTTGTGAAAGTATTTTTTTAACCTTTTCCCTTCAATATTTAAAAATTAAATATGATACTTTCAAATCCTATCTAGTACTTACATAAAAATACACAGTCAGTTTTTATTCACTTTTCACACCAAAACAACTTCAAATTCAAGGTTAAATCAATACACTAGTTGGAAAGGTTCCATTTATCCAGCTCCCCTCCTCCCTATTTGATAATAAAACCAATTAAGCACCAGGTAGTCAAGCCACTCACCATGTGTTTGGCAAAGCTCCCGCTGGGACCAGTGCTGCGTACCAGGTGCCCTTCAGAAGGGAAGTTAAAGTTGCCAGCATTCAGGTTTTCTCGTGTGGAATGATTACCAAAGAGAACAAATGGCTGCCTATTAGGGCTAGAGTGGCAAATCAAAAACATGTGATTAGTGAAGAGATATCTGGCTAGGTAAACTTCCAAATGAATGAGTTCTTGGGCTTCTCTGACTGTCATCCTGCAGTTTGAGCAAGGTGATTAGTACAGTCCACCTAATGCTCCCTGCTGGTTGGGAAGAGATACCAGATTATCTTTGACTCCTCCTACTGACCCATAGGGACATAACTAAACCCAAGCCATGTTTATATTTTTAGCTTGTCCTCTGCTTAAGGAGAAAGTTCTTTAAGTTTGCTGTCCATGATGCAGAGATGGAGCAAAATCCCAGTTTTATACAATAGCATTTTGATAGAAATATACATTTTCAAGAATGATAGCAGTTGTGATACTCACACTGTAGACAAACAATAGAGCTGTTAACCATTCCCAAGTAGCTTTAGGAGGGAAGGAGGAAAGTAGGGTTCTCACCACCACACCTACCCGTCCCTGCACCCAACCCTCTCTTCCCTCTTTCCTCTTGGCTGCAATGCTTCCTCATAGTTTCCCTACTTTCCACTCTGCTTCCACTCTGCCCTCCTATAATCCATTCTCCACATTGCAGAGAAGATAATCTTTTAAACATGCAAAGCCTTTATTTTCAGGAGAAGGGCTGACATCTTTCACATGGCCAACAAAGACTAATATGGTCTGGCCTGGCCAACTTCTTTAGCTCCATATAAGGCCACTCTCTCCCAACTTCCACACTCCGGCCAAATTCATCTTCTTTTAGGTTCCTCAACACACATTTCTTTTATGTTCCTTACGTTCTCATCTCAGGACCACTGCTTTTGTCCCTTAATTATCTTTACTCATCATTCACATCTCATCTCCCCCCAGAGGTCAGCTCTCCAGTGTGGTCTTCACAGTACCATGTTCTTTTCTCCTTCAAGGCGTCAATCAGAGTTTGCAATTACATATTTCTTTGTGAGGTTGCTTGATTAATGTCTTATTTCTCCACCACATTATTCACTCCATAAGGGCAGAGACTGTGTCTGGTTTATTTTTAAATCATGTATCTCTTGCTTAGTATGTCATACCTATTTGTCAACAAATAGTCAATGACTAAAGGATATTTTAAAAAGATAGTTTCTGCTATGGATTGAATGTTGTGTTCTCCCAAAATTCAACATGTTAAAATCCTAACCCCCAAAGTGATGGTATTAGGAGGTAGGGATTTGAGGAGGTGATTAGGTCATAAGGATAGAGCCTTCATGAACAGGATTATAAAAGAAACTCTTATAAAAGAGGTTCCAGAGAGATCCCCCTTGCCCCTCCTGCTATGTGAGGTTAGAGTGAAATGACACCCATCTATGAGAAAGTGGGCCCTCACCAGACACCAAATCTGCCAGTGCCATGATCCTGGACTTCCCAGTCTCCAGAACTGTAATGGAGAAACAAATGTTTGTTGTTTATAAGCTACCCAGTCTATGGTATTTTTGTCAAAGGAGCTAAAACAGACTAAGACAGCTTTCTTTATCCCATACCCTTCCCTTAAGTTGCCCTTAGAGTACGTCATGTGGAAAATCCTTTGTATTTCTTCTCATTGTTCTTAAACATACTTCCTTAAGCTTCAGGCAAACTGGGGCTGTTAAAAGTAAAAATGACCCTGAATCTATTCTGATGCTTAATTCAAGTTAAGTGAGACTCTGTGCAGAAAAAGATGACTCTGAGTCCCAGTCAGGGTAGTCTGTCTCATTACCAGATTGGACTGCAACTGGGGAAGAAAAGAAAGATCTACTCGCATTTATCCATCAGAGGAACTATCCGCCGCTGGGCCCTCCTGATTATCATTGCAAGAGAGGTACAGAAGGAAACACTTCAAGAAAACAAATGCAGCAACCTTCATTGCTCCCATGTCTTCCTGGGGCTGGACCTTTATGCCCAATCCCTTTATCCCTTTTACTACCCAACAAGCCACTGTCGATCACTGCCCAGCCCTTGGACACTCTGCTTCCTCTAGCTTTGCTGGGTTACAGATGGAATAAAAAATTCCTTTCTTTAGATTTTAGCAAGTTACAATGTTTTAAAAGCCACCTTAATATAAAACGGTTTTTAATACAAAAATACAAAAGCAGTGAAACAGACAATTTTATAGAGTATGGATTTCTTACTCTGTGATGACTGAAGTCAACCCATATTTTCCTGACTCCACCTTCTGTACTTAGATTCTCTCCCATTTCCACCCCCTTGTCAACCCCATTTTCTCTATTACCATTCAATTTCTTTCCCAAGAATCTTACCTATTTTCAGTTATATGACTGGAAATCATTCCATGACTAAAGTAACTTCTGAATGGCTAAAAAAGAAGTCAACATTATATATATTAAGATCACAATTTTATAAAACAATGACAAACCCCTCATATATGCATGTATGTATGTATATAGTGTGTGCATGCATGTGTGTGTGTGTGAGAGAGAGAGAGAAAGAGAGAGAGAAAGAGGGAGAGATGCATGTTTATAGATTGTTATAAGAACATGGGAGGACATATGTGGTGGATAACAACATGAATTTTGGAGACAGAAAGCAAACAAACAACAATTAGCAAAGAAAAAAAAGACAAAAGGCTGCAAAAGAAAAAGAAAGGAAAAGGAAGGTAAAGAAAAATCCTTGTCAAATTTTACAGTTTTTAACTACTGAAGGGAAACTGGACAAACCACCATCTGTGCTCTAAGTTACTAACCATATAGGAATCTTCTTCTTCTATTAAATTTGTTTCTACATTTCCAATAATTAGAATTATGTTAATTCTATAAATTATAATATATATTAATTCTAATATACTAATTTAAAATGAGTAATGAGGAAGAATCCAAGGGACTTAGAAATACTGACAGAAGTTTCCCAGGAAACCACAGAAGTACTTCTCAGCTTTGATGTGCATAGTGCTAGGCTAAACACTAATCAAACATTGATATGCAGGGTCTTTGTCAAGAGTTCAAAACTTCAAAAGGCAATTCTAATCCCCTTAAATAATACTGATTGTTTCCCCCCACCCCCGATTAAATAAATAATATATGCTTATTTTAGAATACAATAAAAACCACCTACAATCTCTAAGAACTATTAACGTTCTGGTACATTTTCTTCAAATCTTTCTTCTATGGTATATTCATAGAATATATATAGATTGTACCAAAGTTTATTAAATAGTCCTTTATTCTTGGAAATTTATATTGCTACTAACTCTTATATCATAAATAATACTGTAATGAATAACTTTTCATAAATTTTATCTACAGCTCTGATTATTTCCTTAAGGCAAATCTGGAAATGAAATTATAGGGTAAGAAGGCAAAACTATATTGCCAAATTGTTTTTCAAAAAAGTCTGATCAATGTACACTTCCACTTACAATATCTGAGTGTGCCTATCTCAGGGTAAGCACTGTCCAATAAATGTCCTTTTAAAAATATATTTGTCAAGTTGACAAATGAAAAATGGTACCTCATTGTTGTTTTATTTTATACCCCTTTGATTTTTAATGAAGTAGAATATTTCAGATATGTTCAATGGCCATTTGGACTTCCCTTTGGTAATTAACTGTTTATTTACATCCTCTGTATGTTTATCAATTGGAGTTTTGGAGTTTGTCTTACTGATTTGTAAAAACTCTTTATATATTAAAGGAATAATAGCTAAAGTTTATTGAGGGTTTACCATGTGAACTGTGACAGGCATTTAAATGTATTATCTCAAGCACAGTTGACCCTTGAACAACGAAGTTTGAACTGCACAGGTCCACTTATATGTCTTTTAAAATAGTAAATACCACAGTAACATATGACAGGCAGTTGGCTGAATCTGTGGATGTGAAACCGCGGATGCCAAGCAACCGCAAATATGGAAGGACTGCGTATAAGGAGGCGTCGTGTACACAAAGGGCTGGCTATAAGTTAAATGCAGATTGTCGACTGTGTGGAGGGTCTGGAGGGTCTGGGTTCCTAATGCCAGTGCTGTTCAAGGGTCAACTGTAATCCTAGTAACAACCTATGCAGTTCATTCTCATGATCCCCTGTTTACAGATGAGTTGGCTAATTTAATTAACTTGTCCCAGGTCACAGAGCTAGTGAGCTGCATAGTCAGGATTCTAACTGGATTTGGGAAAAAAAGATAAAATTAGATCCATATCTCACATCATATCCATATCTCACATCATATACACAAAAAATCCCAAGTGAATTATGGATCTAAATTTAAAAAATTAAACCATACAAGTACTAAAAGGGTAAATTCCTCTTTAACCTTAGATTTATAAGCCTTTCTGTATATGACTCAAAGTCCAGAGGCAATAAAAGAAAATATTAATAAATTTACATAAAGATAAAAAGTTTGCATGGCAAAAAACCACCATAAACAAAGCAATTGATAAATAAGGAAGAAATATTTGGAATATATATCACAGACAAAAAGGTAATAGCCTAAATGTATAAAGAACTCGTAAAAAACAAGGGACAGGGCTTCCCTGGTGGCGCAGTGGTTGAGAGTCCACCTGCCGATGCAGGGGACACAGGTTCGTGCCCTGGTCCGGGAAGATCCCACATGCCGTGGAGCGGCTAGGCCCGTGAGCCATGGCCGCTGAGCCTGCGCGTCCGGAGCCTGTGCTCCGCAACGGGAGAGGCCACAGCAGTGAGAGGCCCGTGTACTGCAAAAAAAAAAAAAAAAAAAAAACCACACACAAAAATACCAAACGAAGAACAACAAAAAAAGGGACAAAAGACCTAAAACCTGTGCTCTATAGCTCAGTTAATAATGTTGTACCAATATTAAAATGGGAAAAAGACATGAAAATAAAATATAAAATGGCCTTCAAACATATGAAAAAGTGTTCAAGCTTAGTCATAATTAGAAAAACACAAAATAATACCAAGATACCATTTCTCATCGATGAGACTGTCAAAAATTAAAAAGTATGACAACACATTCTATTGGTGAGGCTGTGATAAAACAGGCACTCTCATATGTTGCTAGTGGGAATGCAAATCAGTACAACCTTTCTGAAGGGAAATTTGGCAATAGCTAACACAACTACATATGCACTTACCTTTTGACCCAGCAATCCCATTACTAGGTATACAAACCTCCAACAATATGAAAATACATAAGCACAGAGTTATTTACTATGGCACTGTTTGCAACGGCAAAATAACCTAAATACATATACATAAGACAGGGGTTAATCTGCATATAACTTATAGTTGGCCCTCTGAATTTGCGGCTCCTCTGCATCCATGAATTCAACCAATCTTGAACCGTGTAGTACTGTAGTATTTACTACTGAAAAATACGCAAGTGGACCCAGGTAGTTCAAGCCTGCATTGTTCAAGGGTCAACTGTACTATGAATTATAATAAGGAATGAACTGACCTAGAGAGAGTTCCAGGATACACTGTTAAGTGAAAAGAGCAAAGTGGAAATGACTACATATGGTATGCTACTCTTCAGTAAAAGAAAGGATATAAGAAAATACTTATGTATCTGATCATTTGCGCAAAAGAGACAGAAAAGACAAACCAGAAACTGAAGAGATTTGTTACCTACTGGAAATGGAATGGGTGGAAAAAGGGTGGGAAGAAAGTGGGAATCAGAACATGGTAGTAAGAACCCAGGATAGACATGTCACTGAGTATATCTTTTTGAATATTGTTTACTCTTAGAATCAGTAATAAGAAAAAAGAATTAAAAAGAATAAAAAACTGAAATGGGCATCAGTGAGAGGTGGGACAACTTCAAGTGGCCTAATATAGAGGTAATTGGAGTCTCTGAAGGAAAAGAGGACAGAAAAAAAAATGGCCAAAAACTTTCCAAACTTGATGAAACTAAAAATCCAGATCCAAAAAGCTCAACAAAACCCAAGCATAGGAAATATGATCAAAATTACAGTGAGACATACTATAATCAAATTACTCAAAACCAGTAATGAAAGAGAAAATCATAAAAGCTACCAGAGGGAAAAATGACAAGTTATATACAGAAGAACAAAGATAAAGATCAAAGACTTCTCATCAGAAATAATGCAAGTGAGAAAGAGTGGAACAACATCTTTCAGGTACTGTAAGGAAAAAACTGTCAACCTAGAATTCTATACACGGCAAAAATACTTTCAAAAATGAAAGTGAGGGATTTCCTTGGTGGCATAGTGGTTAAGAATCTGCCTGCAAATGCAGGGGACACAGGTTCAATCCCTGGTCCGGCAAGATCCCACATGCCGCCGAGCAACTAAGTCCATGTGCCACAACTACTGAGCCTGTGCTCTAGAGCCCGTGAGCCACAACTACTGAGGCCCAAGCACCTAGAACCCGTGCTTCACAACGAGAAGCCACCACAATAAGCCTGCACACCACAACGAAGAGTAGCCCCCACTCGCCACAACTAGAGAAAGCCCGTGTGCAGCAAATGAAGACTCAACGCAGCCAAAAATAAATAAGTAATTTTTAAAAAATGAAAGTGAAATAAAATTTTTTTTCAGACATACAAAAGCTGGAACAATTAATCATCAGAAGATTCACACTACAAAAAATGTTAAATGATATCCTTCGGGGAGAAGGAAATCATACCAAATGGATACCTGTGTCTACACAAAGAAATGAACAGCACCAGAAATTTTAACTACATGGGCAGATATGTAAGATTTTTTAATTATTTAAATCTTTAAAAATATTTTTAAAGATTTTTTGAAAGACAAAAAAGACAACTGACTGTTTAAACAAAAATAACCCCAATATATTGTGGGGTTTATAACATAATGTAAAAGTAAAATGCACAGCAACAAAGATCAACTCCAGTTCCAAAGGTCAGGAGTAGGGCCTGTCCTGGGTCGCAGTGGAACACAGCAGAACTGAGGACTGGCAGTGCAAGCCCAAAGTAAGCTCAAGTGCAAGCTCAGGATCACTCTTTTGATCCTTCCTTTGACTAGTTTTGGGAAATAGTTTGAGAACTAGATTTGTGCTTCACTTTATTTATTTATTTATTTATTTATTTATTTATGTATTTATTTATTTATTTTCTTTTTGGCTGCATCTGGTCTTAGTTGTGGCATGTGGGATGTTCGTTGAGGCATGCAGGATCTTTTGTTGCAGCGCGCAGGCTCTTTGTTGTGGTGCGCGGGCTTCTCTCCAGTTGTGGCCTGCAGGTTTTCTCTTCTCTAGTTGTGGCGCGCAGGCCCCAGAGCACGTGGGCTCTGTAGTTTGCAGTACACGGGCTCTAGTTGCAGCGTGCGAGCTCAGTAGTTGTGGTAAGTGGGCTTAGTTGTCCCACGGCACGTGGGATCTTAGTTCCCTGACCAGGGATAGAAGCCACGTACCCTGCATTGGAAGGCGGATCCTTTACCACTGGACCACCAGGGAAGTCCCTGTGCCTTAGTTCTTGATTTACATACCTCAGTTTACTCATGGAGTGGGTCTTATCCTGAACCTAGTAACTTCACTACTGTTGTTTGCCTAGAAAGAAAGCTTGGCATTACCTAGAGGTTCAACTGACAAAGGTGTGCTATTCACATGTGGAGAATTATTCCTAGGCTTATTAACTGGTGCCCAACAGAATTCCTGGCTGACAGGGGCACCACCTCTGACAAATGAGTATCTTTCTTGTAGAGAAACTGGCACAGAAAAAAAAAACCTTCTTATATAGGGGTTGGCATGGGAGTTAAAAACTTCTTTACAGCATGCAACAAATCTTAAGGAAATGATAGCCAAATTCGGATTGGTAGTGCTATATTCTGAGAAAATTTTTAATAAAAGTAAAAACAATAAATAAACTAGCCAATTTCTTCTTTCTCTTTAACCCTTCCTTTACATACCTCACCCGCCTGAGATTCAGACAATTCCAGCAAGAAGGGAATTTCTGTGTCAAAACTGGCAAAGAAGCTAGCCCACTGATGTTCAAAAGCCACCAAATCCTAGAAAGAAAATGAAAAGATAATGTGGTCATTCAAGGAGGTACTTTAGAAAACCAGAATCATGAAACCACATCTGATCTCAAAATACCAGACCGCTTAAATATGTTGTTTAAAAGGTAGTAGCAAACTACTGATACATGTTACCACATGGATGGACCTCAAAAACATTATGCCCAATGAAAGAGGCCGTATATAAAAGACTACAGTATATGAAATACTCAGAAAAGACAAATCTACAGAGACAGAAAGTAGACTAGTGGTTTGCTTAGGGCTGAGAGTGGGAATGGAGGTTGACTGCAAGTGAGGACAAGGGAACTTTCTGGGTTGAGGAAATGTTCTAAAATTCAAATTGTGGTGGTGGTTGCACATCTCTGTAAACTTACTAAAAATCACCAAACTGTACACTTAAAATGGGTAAATTTTATGGTATATAAATTATATTCCAATAAAGCTGTTTTTTTAAAAAAAAGGGCAGTAATGTCCTTTAACAGCTGTTTTTAAAAAGGACAGTTAGCAACCCTTGTTGAAGAGGGAGTTATTTATGAGGCACCTAAAGCTATTTATGAGACACTACACCTAGTACCATAAGCTCACAGTAGTGAAGCTTTGTTCAAGGACAAATCAGTTGACTTTAGTTAGAAGTTCAGTGGGGCCAGAGGTGGCCCAGAGCCCTTTCCTCCCTCATCCTCTCCTCCCAGCGGGAAAGCAAGTATGAGGAACTCTGCACCTTCCCAGCTGACTCTCCTCTACATACAGCCTGCCTCCCTCCCCCATCCCAGCTGCTTTTCAGCCTCCTCTCTGAACTCATTCCTGTTCCCAACCACCACACATTGCTTTGTGTTCCTGGCTTTTCTTTAAGGCATCATCAGTTAACCCAAAATATCAGCTATGACTTGCTTGATTGAGATACTCAAGTGACATCTTTGTCCTTATTTGGAAGTTGCTGTTAATTTGTACTCAAATTGGATAGTTCTCTTTACTGTCCATCTCACGCTGTGTAAGTGTACATGACAAGCACCCAGCCTAGTGCCTTGCTTACAGCAGGCATCCTGTTTGCTGCACTAAAACTGGCTGTCTGGATCTATGCTCTTCTCTATTCTTCTCTTTAAGGATACACAAGTACTCATACCTATGAACTCTGTGTTAGCCATGCAATGGTCCTAGGCATAAAGCATAATGGATCTCTGCTGGGAATACTTAGTGTAAACAACATTCTCAAGTGACTTCACTATTTGCTGCCCAGACAATCTATATTTTGTTTATTATATATATATATATATATATATATATATATATGTATACACACACACACATGTATTACATTACATATATGTCAATATATGTATAAAATTATTTTCAGTAATATGTAGGAGACAGTGCTGATACTGTTTTCTGAGTATGTTTTATATATAGCATAGGATAAAAAATCAGGTATATATTTGTGTACATATGTATGTATATACATGTGCATGTATATATAAGTATGTATATGTGTATACACACATACACACGCACAAGGAGAGAAAAGGTGAGGGAGCAGGGAGAGAAGAGAATTTCCTAGTTTCGTCCACTGAAGAGATCTAGAAACAATGACCAAACCAGGAGCAAGGAGCATTTCTAGCACCCAGATTGTGGTGCTGAAATGTGATTTCCCACTCAAAGAAACCATAACTTACTAGAGAAATGACCAATTCCAGGTCTGAGACAGGAAATGTACAAGATAAGCCTGGAATATCTTGTCCCAGTATATAGCAGAGAAGTTACTGAGGACTATTAAGATTGTGTTAAAAGGATTTGTGACCAACTTGAAGTGAGACCACAGCCCAAAGATGGAACAATTTAGAGCATCAGTAAAGATGATAACTGCAATGGACAGAAACATATCAAATATGTTTAAATCTATGAGTTCAAAATTCGATATATTTTAAAAAACTATTTTTTTTTTACTGGTTACTTTTGGAAAACGGTTGGGAACCAACCTTATTTTGAAAACTTAAAAGTAAAAGCAAGAATTCAAGCATTTATATTGCTTTTCCTACATGAATGTCACCACTGCATAAACAATATTAGCAAGCTGAATATTTCTCTTTGGAGAATATAAATGAAGAAGGAATTATAGAATTGGAATACCACCATTTTGCAATAGTGAATTAAGACTCTAATTAATGAAGTAAAGATCTGAAGATTGCGTATCAATGGCTGTTCACAAAATAAAGAGAATCAATTAGATATACGTACTTCTTGGTAAGGAACACAACACCCTCTATGAAGTAATCTTCCCTCTAAAAATCAACCCTGAAACTGATTAAACCTCTAGATTCAACTACTAATAATCAGGAAATACAAAAGACAGGGAAACTGTTAAACTACATCATGGGAATGCAATCAACAAAATCCCAGTAAGGGGCTTCCCTGGTGGCACAGGAGTTAAGAATCTGCCTGCCAAGGCAAAGGACACGGACTTGAGCCCTGGTCCTGGAAGATCCCACATGTCGTGGAGAAACTAAGCCCATGGGCCACAACTACTGGGCCTGCGCTCTACAGCCCGCAAGCCACAGCTACTGAGCCCGTGGGCCACAATTACTGAGGCCTGCGCACCTAGAGCCAGTGCTCCACTACAAGAGAAGCCACCACAATGAGAAGCCCATGCACCACCACAAAGAGTAGCTCCCACTTGCTGCAACTAAAGAAAGCCCGAGTGCAGCAAAGACCCAAAGCAGCCAAAAAAAAAAAAAAAAAAAAAAATCCCAGTAAGGACAACCATATGACAATGATCTGGTTTCTTCAACAGACAGTTAGCGAGGGGTGGGTGGGAACAAAGAGAAGGAGGGGGAGTCCATACATGAGAAGAAACCTAAAACACACACAAGCAGGCAAAGCTAAACTATGATTAGATTCAGAAAGACATGTGCTGGAAACTTTGCTTTGCCTCTTACTGGCTGTGTGACCTTGGGCAAGGGAACTAACCTCTCTGAGCCGCAAATGCCTTATGTGCATAATGGCGGGGGCTATTATTTACCTTACAGAGATATTATAGGATTTAAATAAAATAACCTGTAGAAAGTGCTTATTACCAGGCCTTACACACTAGATGTCTGCAGTACTTGTCAATTTCTCTGCTTCTACTGTTGGCTAGCTGGAGTTGGCTAAGAACATCTGAGCCTCCACCTTAATTTCCTGGAACTTGTCTGCTCTATCTCTCAGACACCCATAATGCATATCACTGGCCTCAGGTAAGTCACATCTGAGGCTATGCAACCCATTGTGGGTCTGTGCTTTCCTTGCTTGGCTCTGTCCAATCCCTTGGGCTATACCAGAATGCTTCACTTTGTGAGGCTTAGGAAAACAAAAGAACCAATATAGCTATTAGTACAGAATACACTTTATTCTGTTTTCCAGTTCTATTTAGAAACAAACTCAGAAGTATGTTTCTATTTTAATGGCCTACATGGTTACACTCACCTTGGTTTGGGTCTATGATAAGAAGTAGAGTTATACAGTTGGGCAGTCACCATTTTCTGGCTATCTTCTACAGAAAAACACTGCGTGCTTTGGGGGATACACAGAAAAGATAGGCACTTTGTTCCCAAAAGAGTTCCCTGAGGGAGGTAGATATGTCAGTACTAATTACAGAATAAGGTGGAATGAATCATTAAATACTGCCTTCAGCTCCATGCTATGCCGAAGAGTGACAAATCCTAACCACTAAACCATTGGGACTCCATGCTATGACTGAAATGGGAGAGAGAGAGAGAGAGAGAGAGAGAGAGAGAGAGAGAGAGAGAGAGAGAGAGAGTGTGTTTTCAAATCTTCCTAATATCCTTGTGTACCTCTCTATGCCCACTTTATAGATGAGGAGACTGAGGTACTAAATGGTAAAGTGACCTGAGGATGCGATACTAACAACTAGCAAAAGTGAAAATATATCTAGGTAAGGGATACCCAGAGTCTGTATGGTTTCCACCAGACACACTATTCTCCAATTTTTCCCCAGCACAAACAGTGCATTTGTGGAAATGGATACTGTGCATGGAGGTAGAATTGGTTCGTTGGATCTGATGATGAAGAAGGGAAAGCCTATCTGCTCAGACTCCTGAAGGCCGAATCCAGAAGACAGGCCCAGATGGATATCAAGATCAGATAAGCAGCAGAAGTCTGCAAACCCCAAGAAACATGCCAGTATGCCTTGGCCCTTGGCCACCAGGAAAGGACCCTGAACTTCAGACAGAACTCTTGCCCCTAGGCTGGCATCCGGCAGTGTCTGATCTCAGGTGACTCAAAGGGGGAAAAGAAGCTTAGTTTCAATATTTAAAAGTATTTTTAAGAATTACATGAGGTAGAACTTCCCTGCTGCTGCAGTGGTTAAGATTCCGCCCGCCAATGCAGGGCACACAGGTTCGAGCCCTGGTCTGGGAAGATCCCACATGCTGCGGAGCAGCTAAGCCCATGTGCCACAACTACTGAGCCTGCGCTCTAGAGCCCGTGCGCCACAGTTACTGAGCCCACGTGCCACAACTACTGAAGCCCGTGCACCTAGAGCCTGTGCTTCACAACAAGAGAAGCCACTGCAATGAGAAGCCCATGCACCACAATGAAGAGCCCCTGCTCGCTGCAACTAGAGAAAGCCCATGCATGGCAATGAAGACCCAACACAGGGAGGGAGGAAGAAAAAGATGTAAAAGAAAAGAATTACATGATGTAATAAATATAAGAAAATGAAAATAAGTAAAATAATAACAATCACCAGTGAGACTACCATCTGAAGTTTCTAAGACACAGAACACAAATTATTTTACAAAGATGATGGAAATATACTCTGCTTTTTACTTTTCTCACCAAACATATTTTGAACATCTTTCTAAATCAAATCTCAGAGCAGTATGCATTTTCTCCTTTCAGGATCTGACCAAGAAGCATGGAGCTGTAGGCTCCCTGTTCATCAAAGAGCTGCCAGCAGTGACTGACCAATAAAAATTAAGGCCTAGATGCTAATTCTGACTATAAGATTACCAGTCTTAGCAAAGAGAAGATACATGTGAACAGAAAAGTATTTGGATATTGAAGAGAAAAAGAGCTTTTAAAGAGAACTTTGGAGGCTACGAAGCAGCTAAGCAAGAGAAGGAAAAAAAAGTAGATTTTAAGAAGTAATATGGGTATAGATTGGTTCCCTTTTTAAAAATTTTTTAGGGCTTCCCTGGTGGCGCAGTGGTTGAGAGTCTGCCTGCCAATGCAGGCGACATGGGTTCGAGCCCTGTCCTGGGAGGATCCCACGTGCCGCGGAGCTACTGGGCCCGTGTGCTACAACTGCTGAGCCTGAGCTCTGGAGCCCGCAGGCCACAGCTGCTGAGCCCACGTGCCACAACTGCTGAGGCCTGCGCGCCTGGAGCCTGTGCTCCGCAACGGGAGGCCACGACAGTGAGAGGCCCGTGCACCGCAACGAAGAGTAGCCCCCACTCACCACAACTAGAGAAAGCTTGTGCACAACAACAAAGACCCAACACAGCCAAAAATAAATAAATAAATTTATTAAAAAAAAAAAAAAATTTTTATAGCACAAGTAATGACTAGAATTGCATTTTAACTTCTTTTGGTTGTTGGATTTGAATTTTATTAACACTTGTAGACTCACCACAGAGATCCCTGCACAAATTTATAGTCATTTTCATACATATTTATTTTATCCTACTTAGGGTTTACTGAGCTTCTTGATCTGTGGATTGATGTATTTTATTTCATCAATTTGGAAAGTTCTCAGACATTATCAACTTAACTTTCCAGCCCCATTTTCGCTCTACTCTCCCTTCTGGGACTCCAATGATCTACTATGCTAGATCATTTGACACTGGCAGATACTGGATGCTCTGTTCTACCCCTTTTGCTCTTTTTCTCTCTGTCCTTCAGTTTGGAAACTTTCTATTGACTTATCTTCAAGTTCACTGAACTTTTCTTCATTCGTGTCTAATCTGATAAATTAGCCAACCTAATAAATCCCCCATTTCTATACCATATATTTTTCATTTCTAACATTTCCATTTGGTTCTTTTTATAGTTTTCAGGTCTCTGCTAAAATTCCTCAACTCTTCACACATGTCCCATTTTCTTCCAGACGCTTTAGCACTTTTATCAGTTACTTAAACAGATCAAATTTTCTTGTTTCTTCCGGTCTTGTAATTTTTAAAAAATCATATGCCAGACATTTTGTATAAAAGACCAGTAAAAACAGAGGTAATAGTACCATTTACCTCTAGGAAAGGGCCACTAGATCCCTTTCTTTTGTTAGGCCACTAAAGCAGGGATCTAAGTCAATTTGATCTATAATTGATCAGGGTCTGTGCTTTGTAGCATTTGTAGTTTGGTTTACTTCATCACTAAATTCAAGTATTTCAAGGGTGGGGTGTGAACTTTGATAAAGATTTTGCTCAGAGCACTGGGACAAGATTCTGGAAATCTCTTTGCATTTTATAGCTGAGCCACCAGCTTGCAGAATCATGGACAATCTCTCCCTGCTTTACAAGCTGGCTACCACTTTTCTGGGTGGCTAAGTTCTCTTTGCCCTCTAGTCCCCTTGGCTCTGTCTGTGTAGAGAGATCCTTGTCTTGCTGCCTTGCACCCAGCCTTAAGAGGGCAGCTGCTTATACTCTGTAAAGACCTGGAATGCCTCCAAATGGCTGCTCTCAGCTCTCCTGCGCTAATCCAGGTTATAGTTGAGTGTCAAGTACCTCAGGGGGGATGGTTCTCAGTGCTCCTACCTGGTGCCTAGTCTTTGGTGGACTACCCTGAGCACTTGTGAAGACCTATGGTTTAGAGTTGAGGGGTAGGTGCTCACTCACTCACATACAGCCATTAAAAGCTCTTTAAAAGGTCAACTGATTTTTACTTATCCCTGTCTGTGATAGATTTCTCTTCCTCCTGCTGCTCCACTGGAAATGAGAACAGTGTCCTATGAAGGGCCCTACTTTTTTAGAAATAGAGTTCTTTGAGGTTTCCTTGCATCTTCAGCTCTCTAATGATTTTACACTATTATTCTGTTGCATATTCAGATTGTTTTGGTTATTAGGGTGAGAATAATGGTCTCTTTTGACTTTCTATATCCCTAACTGGGAGTGGAAAACCATGGTCATTTTTATTTCTTATTTTGTGAACAGCAAATTCCGGTTGTCTCCCAGTTCCCCACTGTTGTATTTTTCTTATCAATTTTAAGAGCTCTCCATAGTGTAGTGGGTATAAATGTGCTCAATCATATTTTGGAATAAGAAATATCACCTTACTTTATTCTTTCTAAATAAAATTAAATCTGGCCCTGAGTCCTCCTCACTCTTGCTGTTAGATGGGAAGTCCACTATCAGACATTAAAAGGGCTTCCTTTCTACTCCTTCATGGTATCACCTAAGAATACCAAGCTCACTGGAAGTCAGAAAACCAGGAAATGGCCTGGTCTACAGCCCATGATGATTACCGCTATTGCTTCTTCAGTTGCATGATGTCACTGCTGTTCTCGGTGTAATTAAAGATGCTATCCTGAGTGGTCCCATTCCACTGACTCCAGAGATGCTTGTGATGTTCTCAAAACTACAATGCTATATCTAGCTTCCATGTGTGACCTGAAGCGTCCTCACATTCAGGGCACTGCATGCAAGTGGGGCATGGGTCCCAGATACTATGCAGAAACTCCTAAACTACTTATCTCTCTTATTTGTCTGTGGTTAAATTTTGTTTGTTTGTTTTGTTTTTTTTGTTTTTTGTGGTACGCGGGCCTCTCACTGTTGTGGCCTCTCCCACTGCGGAGCACAGGCTCCGGACGCACAGGCTCAGCAGCCATGGCTCACGGGCCTGGCCGCTCTGTGGCATGTGGGATCTTCCCAGACCGGGGCACGAACCCGTGTCCCCTGCATCGGCAGGCGGATTCTCAACCACTGCGCCACCAGGGAAGCCCTGTGGTTAAATTTTATTTAACATTCTTACACTCTTTTTTCCTTTTTTTGTGGCCATGCCACGCAGCTTGTGGGATCTTAGTTCCCCGACCAGGGATTGAACCCGGGCCCTCAGCAGTGGAAGCACGGAGTCCTAGCCACTAGACCGCCAGGGAATTACCATCATTCTTACACTCTTAATGTTGTAATTTTTGCATTTTCACTTTTTCCCATAATTAGGCAAGCCATGGATTGATGATGATGATTAGGCCTTTTAAAGAACAAAAAGTTCAGGTTTTAATTTTCTTTTATATTCTTATTTTATTAGAAATGTTTAACAGAATGGATGTTCAATTTCATCAAATGCCTTTTCAGCATCTATGGAGTTATCATAAATGGTTCCAAGGAGAAAAATCAGTAGTGATACATGAATAGATTTCCTGATATTAAACTAAATATTAAGCCCTTAATAAACTCTGCTTCATCACAGAATGAATGTTCTTTTAATATGATACTGTTTGCTACCATTTTACTTAAAGTATAGGCATTAATATTTGTGAGACTGATGTGCAGTCTTCATTTTTTGAATTATTTTTGTTGGGTCTTGATTTCACAGCTCATTTCATTAAAAGGCTACATACAAGCTTTTTTTTTTTTTGCGGTATGCGGGCCTTTCACTGCCGCGGCCTCTCCCATTGCGGAGCACAGGCTCCAGACGCACAAGCTCAGCGGCCATGGCTCACGGGCCCAGCCGCTCCGCGGCATGTGGGATCTTCCCAGACCGGGGCACGAACCCGTGTCCCCTGCATCGGCAGGCAGACTCTCAACCACTGCACCACCAGGGAAGCCCCAAGCTGTTCTTTTTCCATGCATATCCATCCATGACCCCTGAGAGACACTACTGAGCTGTTTAAACAAAGTACCTATACCTTAGTTTTGTTTGTTGCTCCTCATTGCAAATTGCTCTGCCCACTGTGAATTTTTTCTTCAAAGTTCAGATGAAAAATTAATGCCTGACCCTTTAATCTAGGAGTTAGTGAGTTATGGCCTGCCGGCAGGCCATATATTTTTATAAATAAAGTTTCCTTGGAACCCAGACACACTCATTCGTTAAAGCATTGTCTATAATGACATTGCTGAGTAGTTCGAACAGAGACACAGGGCCCACAAGGCCTAAAATGTTACTGTCTACCCCTTTACAGAAAAACGTTGCCAACCCCTGTCTAATCCTTGATTCCTTTAAGGCATACACCAACTTTTTAATCTTTTCATGCCAGAGAAAGAGTGCAAAAAGACACCCTCTTTATTGTTTTTCTAAAGTCCAGCCCAATGGAAAGAATGTCTTTAGGTGAAAACCTAAATCTTGGACCAGACAGGCAGCCTTGGTCTCATCTCAGGTGAGGTTTCCTCAGAGTGGAAGAGGTAGTGTCTCTTTTCCAGGTCCCCTTCCACCCCCCAAGAAGTTCAAGATAATAATTGGGGAAGAAACTGTTCGATTCTTTGACTAAAGCAAACTAAAATATATCCTGCGTTTCTACAAGTTAAATACCATTAGTGGATAATTGAGCTGGTTGTAGTATTTATAAGTTAAATACAGTATGGCTCCTTACTTCTGAAAGCAAACTCTCCAGAGACATAGGATCCATCTTGCTGTAGACATTCCATAGATTCAAACTCACATCCTGCAACTGCAACACAAGGGGAAAAACATTGAAATAACTGAGTCAGTATCATTAGGATGATCAGAATTATTTCCTGACATTTAGAAAGGACTATCTTGGTGAAAACTCCGTGATTAGAATAATAAATAAAAATTTTATATTATATTAGAACCTATACATATTAATAAAGGTGTCCCATTCAAGGAAACTATGTGTTCAGAGACTTTGGTATATCTTTTGAATATCTTCAATGATGGGCATATATATATTTATATACATATACACACAAAAATATTCTTTGTTTAGAGTAAAATTTTAATTAAAATAATACATTCCTATAGTTTTAAAAATCAAATACTAGTCCTAAAGGTTTGTAATAAAAAAATTTTAATCCCTACTCCAACCTTTCACAAACCTCCACTAGTCTTAATCCTCAGAGGCAACCACTTTGAAGTCTTTTAACATTTTCTTTTTGGTAATTACCTCCATATTTTGATATAAGCTTCTATCACTATTTCTTGATTTATCAATTTAGAAATTAAATACTGACTTATGGCCAAGATGTAGCTCTGCTACGCCTATCCCCATTCTCATACGTTTTCTCACATATACACCTTAACATTATCTAATATCATAATATGACTTTTTTGGTTATACCAGTAGTTATTGTTTATAATATTAAGGATATATATATAATATATATAAATATATATATATAATATATATATAAAATTTACTGCAGGCCAAGTGCATACCATACTCATATTTGCTTTCTTAAATTTTGTTTTTCCAAGAGCTACCAACAGCTTCATTCTTTTCACTTGTATAATTTAAAAACTCAATCCTAAAATTTTTTCTACCTTTCCCACTTCATTTGCTAGTACACTTACACTAGGGTTTCTCAATAGCAACACTACTGTCATTTTGGCCAGTTATTCCTTTGTTGTGAGGGGCTGCCCTGTGCATTGCCTTGTGCAAAATCCCTGGCCTGTACTCACTAGATGCCTACAACCCACCCCCCAGCCCCGGTCCAGGCAAATCAAAAGCATGTCCAAATATTGCCAAGTGACTTGGGGGGATGGGGAGGAAGGGACAGGAAAATCACCCCAATTGAGAACCACTGGCTTTAAGATATCAGATAATCTATCATTTCTTTTTCTTCTTGCTTCATTCTGGTATGCCTGTTATGTAAGCTTGCTGTGCAACTGCAACTTTCACTATGAGACTTCTCTTTGCTATCATCCTGGTGCTCTCACGTGATGGATCTGATTCCATGGCTTAATTTGTCTCCTGTTCCTTGGTTGTTTGCTGGAGAACATCCTCCAACAGCTTTCTAAGAAAAGATTAATGGGAGGAAATTTTTTTTAGTTTTAAAATGTCTTTATTCTCTCCTTACGACTAATTTGGCAATCAGTGATGCTCTTTCCATTCTTCTGTATTCTTTAGTCTCTCTGTGCTTCATCTTGGATAGTTTCTACTGCTATGGCTTCAAATTCAATCTTTTCTTTGGCAGAGTCTAATTTAATGTTACTGCCATCCAGTATATTTTTTCACCTTAGATATTGCAATTTTCACTTCTAGAAGTTCAATCTGAGTCTTTTTTATATTTTCTGTTTCTGTTCAACACGCTCAGTCTTTCCTCTAGCTTCTTGAACATATGGAACAGTGAGAATAACTTTTAATGTCCTTGTCTGCTAATTCTAACATTTCTGTCAATGTTAGGTCAATTTTGATGGACTGATTACCTTATTATCAGTCATGTATTCCCACTTCTTTGTAAACTGATAATCTTTGGATGCCAGACAGTGTGAATTTTACCTTGTTGGGTGCTAGATATTTTTGTATTCCTATAAATATTCTTGTGATTTGTTCTGGAATGCAGTTACTTGGAAACAGTTTGATCCTTTCAGTCCTTGCTTTTATAAATTGTTAGGAGGGTCCAGAGCGGTGCTCAGACAAGGGCTGATTATTCCCCACAGGAGACAAAACCCTCCTGAGGACTCTATCCAATGCCCCCTGTGAATTATGCATTTTTCGAGTCAAACTGGTGGGAACAGGTACTATTCCCAGCTCTGAGCATGCATCAGGCACTGTTCTGGAATACTTTCAGATATTTTTTCCTTCCTCCACCTTCAGTAGTTACATCACACATGAACACATAGATCAATAGTCCGTTGAATACTTGGGATGTGGGGGTGGGGAGAAAGAGGAATCTTGGCAGATCTTGGGAGTTCCGTTTTGGAGCAAATATTTCCTCTTTAGTACTCTAGCCGTCTTGGTCTCACCAGACTCTCAGCTGCATCTACTCAGCTCAGGAAGTGCACTGGGATCTACCTGGGTATCCCCTTCCTGTGCCATGGCCTGGAAATTTTCTCAAAGTACAGTTGACCCTTGAATAAGGGGGTTTGGGGAACTGACCCTCTGTGCAGTCAAAAATCCATGTGTAACTTATAGTCAGCCCTCTGTAAATGCAATTCTGCATCCATGGATTCCACCAACTGTGGATCGTGTAGTATTATAGTATTTACTACTGAAAAAAATCTGCATATAAGTGGACCTATGCAGTTCAAACTCCTGCTGTTTAAGGGTCAACTGTAGTAAGCTAGGACATTTGTGGGGCTCACCTTGTTTATTTCTCTCACTCAAGGGAATCACTATTCCTCATTGCCTGATGTCTAGTGTCTTGAAAGTCATTGCCTCACATGTTTTGTTTAATGTTTGTTTTGGTTGGGGAAGGAGAGAAATCAAGTTTCTGTTGTCTTATTGCGTAAGACTTATTTTTTCTCCTTTTTATGATATTCTTTAATCCTCAGTGTTCAAAAAAGACAGAGACAGATTTAAGGTTTTTCTACTTTCATTGATGCTTGCTAAAAGCTTTTCTTTCTCTTTATCACTGGAAATGTTTACTTTTTTTTTTTTTAATTTCCTCCCTTCTGATATCTCTGCTCTATTTTTCTAGAACTCCTACTTAATGGCTACCAAACCTTATGGATAAGTTCTCTATGACTTTAAAGTTTTTTCTCATATTTTCTACCTCTTTTATTTCTAAACTTTTATATTTTGAGATTTTCCTAACTGTACCTTCCAACTTCTCTGTTAATTTTATCAATTATCATTTTCCAGAGCTCATATTTTCCTTATATTCATTTACCACAAAATAACACTTATTCTAATAAGTCACCAAATCTTACATTTCTCTGGGCATCCTAAGGAGAGTTTTGTATCTTAACTTTTCCTCTATATCATAAATCATCTTTGGTCTTAATCAATCAGAGTTTTAAAACAATCTCGATCTTTTTCTTTCAAGTTACAGGTATTTAATCAAATGTGTGGTGAGCTTCACTGCCTGTTTATATTTTCAAATGAAAAGGCTGATTGGAAGCTTTCTGCTCTCAGCAGAGCTTGTCAACTACCAGGAAGTTTTATAGGGAGAGTAGACAGGCAGGAGGCAGTTATTATAGGATCTCTACTCCCTCATATTCTAAGTGTAAAAGTGTAGGTAGAGAGCTTTACTCTCAGCCATCAAAAGCTACACTACCCAATGAGTTCTCTTTGTTTTATTTTTCAGTTTCTATAGAGAAACCCCACCCATCCACTCACCTTGTTCCTTGTTTTTCCTAGTGTGGAGGTGGCAGTTGGTAAATGTCTGGTTGTTTATCACTTGGGAGGTGGGGAGGACGACACAGACTCCTACATAACCTTCAATTAATTCATTTTTGATATCACCAATTTCCATCCTCTATCCTCCATTTTATTACCTTCCTCACTGATTTAACCTATTTGGCTCCTACCTCTGTACTGTGGAACAGGTTTACAGGTATGTCAACTGATTAGATTTTTGAGGTACTGAATTGATTTCTATTTTTAAAATTTATTTATTTATATTGAAGTACAGTTGATGTGCAAAATCATGTAAGTTACAAGTGTACAATATAGTGATTCACAATTTTTAAAGCTTATACTGCGTTTATAGCTATTATAAAATGTTGGCTATATTCCCTGTGCTGTACAATATATCCTTGTAGCTTATTTTATACATAAGTACCTCTTATTACCCTACCCCTAATATTGCTCCTCCCCACTTCCCTCTCCCCACTGGTAACTAGTTAGTTCTTTATATCTGTGAGTCTATTTCTTTTTCATTTTATTCACTAGTTTGTTGTATTTTTTAGATTCCACATAAAATGATATATTTGTCTTTCTCTGACTTATTTCACTTAGCATACCACCCAAATCCATCCATGTTGTTGCAAATGGCAAGTTTTCATTCTTTTTTTATGGCTGAGCAGTATCCCACTGTATATATATACATCATATCTTCTTTATCCATTCATCTACTGATGAACACTTAGGTTGCTTCCATGTATTGGCAACTGTAAATAATGTTGCTGTGAACACTGGGGTGCATGTATCTTGTTGAGTTAGAGTTTGGGGTTTTTTTTTCAAATGTATACGCAGGAATGGAATTGCTGGGATATAAGATAGTTATATTTTTAGTTTTTTGAGGAACCTCCGTACTGTTTTCCACAGTGGCTCAACCAAGTTACATTTCCACCAACAGTGTATGATGGGTTCCCTTTTCTCCACATCCTTACCAACATTTATTTGTGTTCTTTTTGATGACAGTCATTCTGACAAATGTGAGGTGATATCTCATTGTGGTTTTGAGTTGCATTTCCCTGATGATAGCGATGTTGAGCATCTTTTCACATGCCTGTTGGCCATCTGTATGTCTTCTTTGGAGAAATGTCTGTTTAGGACTTCTGCCCATTTTTTGATTGGGTTGTTTTTTTTTTTGGATGTGGAGTTGTATGAGCTTTTTATATATTCTGGATATTAATTCTTATCAGTTGTATCACTTGCAAATATCTTCTCCCATTCAGTAGGCTGTCTTCATTTTGTTGATGGTTTCCTTTGCTGTGTGAAAGCTTTTAAGTTTAATCAGGTCTGACTTATTTTTAATTTGTTTTTTATTTGCATTAGGAGGCAGATCCAAAAAACTATTGCTACAATTTATGTCAGAGTGTTCTGCCTAGGTTTTCCTCTAGGGGTTTTATGGTTTCCAGCCTTACACTTAGGTCTTTGATCCACTTTGAGTTTATTTTTGTATATGGTGTTAGACTATGTTCTAATTTCATTCTTTTACATGTAGCTGTCTAGTTTTCCCAGCACCACTTATTGGAGACTGTCTTCTCCCCATTGTATATTCTTGCCTCTTTTGTTGTAGATTAATTGACCATAAGTGCATGGGTTTATTGCTGGGCTCTCTATTCTGTTCCATTGATCTATGTGTCTGTGTGCCAGTACCATACTGCTGTTATTACTGCAGCTTTGTAGTATAGTCTGAAGTCAGGGACTGCGATTCCTCCAGCTCTGTTCTTCTTTCTCAAGACTGTTTTGGCTCTTTGGGGTCTTTTGTGTTTCCATACACATTTTAAAATTATTTGCTCTAGTTCCATGAAAAATGCCATTGGCATTTTGATAGGGATTGAACCGAATCTGTAGACTGCCTCGGGTAGTATGGTCATTTTAACAATATTACTTCTTCCAATCCAAGACCACGGTATATATCTTTCCATTTGTGTCATCCTTAATTTCTTTCATCAGTGTCGTACAGTTTTCTGAGAATAGGTCTTTTACCTCTTTAGGCAGATTTATTCCTAGGTATTTTATTCTTTTTGATGCAATGGTAGATGGGATTGTTTCCTTAATTTCTCTTTGTGATAGTTCATTGTTAGTGTATAGAAATGCAACAGATTTCTGTATATTAATTTTGTAACCTGCAACTTCACCAAATTCATTGATGAGCTCTAGCAGCGTTCTGGTAGTGTCTTTAGGATTTTCTATGTATAGTATTATGTCATCCGCAAACAGTGAAAGCTTTACTTCTTCCTTTCCAATTTGGATTCCTTTTTTGTCATAAATGGCTTTTATTATGTTGAGGTATGCTCCCTCTATGCCCACTTTTTGGAGGGTTTTTAATCATAAATGGGTATTGAATTTTGCCTTTTCTGCATCTGTTAAGATGATCATATGGTTTTTAGTCTTCAACTTGTTAATGTGACGTATCACACTGATTGATGTGCAGATACTGAAAATTTCCATCGATAGATCCCACTTGATCATGATGTATGATCCTTTTAATGTGCTGTTGGATTCAGTTGATGATTTTGTTGACGATTTTTGCATCTATGCTCATCAGTGATACTGGCCTGTTATTTTCTTTTTTTATGATATCTTAGTCTGGTTTTGGTATCAGGTGATGTTGGCCTCAAAGAATGATTTTGGAAGTGTTCCTTCTCTGCAATTTTCTGGAATAGTTTCAGAAGGACAGGTGTTAATTCTTTTCTAAATGTTTGGTAGAACTCACCTGTAAAGACATCTGGTCCTGGACTATTGTTTTCTGGAAGTGTTTTTGTTTTGTTTTTTGTTTGTTTTTTATTCAATTTTAGTACTGGTAATTGGTCTGTTCATATTTTTTATTTCTTCCTGGTTCAGTCTTGGGAGATTGTACCTTTTTAAGAATTGGTCCATTTCTTCTAGTTTGTCCATTTTATTGATGTATAGTTGCTCGTAGTGGTCTCTTATGATCCTTTGTATTCCTGTGGTGTCAGCTGTAACTTCTCCTTTTTCATTTCTGCTATTATTGATTTGGGCCCTCTCCCTTTTTTCTTGATGAGTCTGGCTAAAGACTCATCAATTTTATCTTTTCAGAGAACCAGCTTTTAGTTTCATCTATCTTTTCTAGTTTTTTAAAAATCTCTATTTCATTTATTTCTGCCATCTTTATGACTTTTTTCCTTCCACTAACTTTGGGTTTTGTTTGTTCCTCTTTCTCTAGCTCCTTTAGGTGTAAGGTTAGGTTGTTTATTTGAGATTTTTCTTGTTTCCTGAGGTAAGCTTTTATCGCTACAAACTTCCCCCTTAGAACTGCTTTTGCTGTGTCCCATAGGTTTTGGATCATCATGTTTTCACTTTCATTTGTCTCTAGGTAATTTTTAATTTCCTTTTTGATTTCTTCAGTGATCCATTCGTTGTTTAGTAGCATATTGTTAACTCTCCATGTGTTTTGTGGTTTTTGCAGTTTTTTTCCTTGTAGTTGGTTTCTAGTCAGTGTTGTGGTTGGAAAAAATGCTTGATATGATTTCAATTTTCTTAAATTTACCAAGGCTTTTTTTGTGGCCTAGTATGTGACCTATCCTGGAGAATGTTCCATGGGCACTTGAAAAGAAAGTGTATTCTGCTGCTTTTGGATGGAATGCTCTATATCAATTAAGTCTATTTGGTCTAATGTGTCATTTAAGGCCAGTGCTTCCTTATTGATTTTCTGTCTGGATGATCTGTCCATTGATGTAAGCAGGGTGTTAAAGTCCTCTACTATTATTGTGTTACTATTGATTTCTCCCTTTATGTCCATTAATATTTGCTTTATGTATTTAGGTGCTCCTATGTTGGGTGTGTATATATTTATAATTGTTTTATCTTCTCCTCAGATTGATTCCTTGATTATTATGTAGTGTCCTTCTTCATCTCTTATAACAGCCTTTATTTTAGGGTCTATATAAGTCTGATATAAGTATTGCTACCTGCTACCCTGGCTTTCTGTTAATTTCCATTTGCATGGAATACCTTCATCCATCCCCTCACTTTCAGTCTGTGTGTGTCTTTAGACCTGAAGTGAAGCCTCTTGTAGTCAGCATATACAAAGCTCTTGTTTTTGTATCCATTCAGCTACTCTGTGTCTTCTGATTGGAGCAGTCAGCCCATTTACATTTAAGGTAATTATTGATATGTATGTTCTTATTGCCATTTTGTTGTTTTGGGGTTGCTTTTGTAGGTCTTTTTCCCCCTTTTTCTTCTTTTGTTCTCTTGTGACTTGGTGACTATCTTTAGTGTTATGTTTGGATTTTTCTTATAGTCTGTATATCTATTACAGACTTTCGGTTTGTGGTTACCATGAGGTTTTTATATAGCAATCTATATACATACTTGATTGCTTAAAGTTGTTGATCTCTTAATTTCAAATGCATTTGAACAATCCCACAGTTTGTACTCTCCTCCCCTCACTATGACTGTTTTTGATATCTGTTGGGAAAATTAATAAAGTAGTCTTGCTCAGGCTTCAGATGCAGAAGCAGGCCTCTGACTGACCCGTGACCCAGCCTGGACTGCACACTTGCTTGCACACCTAACAATGCTGCTAGCAAGGCAAGCAGCACTCACAATAAGAAAGGGAGTGGGTCTTGGAACTTCTTGAGCCCCGGGGACCTGGCCAGTCCCCTGGGGTCTGGAAAATCTTGTGACCCACATGGTGAAACAAACAGCATTGCTAAAGTAAATCCAGAGCTGCATTTTGGCACGCAAACTGATATCAGTTTGTGGCCTGGAATTACAAATGGAAGCCCCTGGAACTCTGATCTGAAGTCTCACCCATGGGGTGGACACACCGCCTGGGACTCTTCCCAACTGGAGCTCCAGACTGGTGTTACTCAGGACTTCCCAGCTGCTGTTTGGATCTGGAAGTAGGTGTCGGCCCAATTCTGTGACATATATATACTGTGTTATGTTTCTCTAATATTCTTATTCCTTTCCTTCTAATGATTGTATATTAAAATTAAGCTAAATCATCTTTCATTAAAGGATTAAAGCTGTTTATTTGTGTGAAACAAGTGGTTATTTTGCCAGGAAATCCAACAAACCTTAAAACAGAAAGCAGGCTTTCGGCAAAACACCACCACATTTTACATCTAATTCTTCTGTGTATCCCTTAAGTGCTTATTGTGTGTATCTGTAGATATTGTGGATTTTACTACTTTTGTCTTTTCACCTTTCTACTAGGTTTGTGCATGAATGATTTCCTATCTTTACTGTATGTTTTCCTTTACTGATGAGCTTTTTCATTTCATAATTTTCATGTTTCTAGTTGTGGCCTTTTCTTTTTCACCTAGAGAAGTTCCTTTAACATTGGTTGTAAAGCTGGTTTGGTGGTGAACTCTTTTAGCTTTTGCTTGTCTATAAAGCTTTTGCTCGTCTATAAAGCTTTTGCTCTCACCAACAAATAGGCATGAGAGCCTTACCGAGTAGTGCATTTGTGCTTGTAGGTTTTTCCCTTTTGTCACTTTAAATTTATCATGGCACCCCCTTCTGGCCTGCAGAGTTTCTGCTGAAAAATCAGCTCACCGCCTTATGGGAGTTCCCTTGTATGCTATTTGTTCCTTTTGTCTTGCCACTTTTAATATTCTCTCTTTAATTTTTGCCATTTTAATTATCATGTGTCTTGGTGTGTTCCTCTTTGGGTTAATCCTGTATGGGACTCTGCATTTCCTGGATGTGGATAACGGTAACCTATTCCAGGTTAGGGAAGTTTTCAGCTATTATGTCTTCAAGTATGTTCTTAGCACCTTTCTCTCTTCTCCTTCTAAGACCCCTATAATGCAAGTATTAGTGTGCTTGATGTTGTCCCAGAGGTCTCTTAAACTGTCCTCATTTCATTCTTTTTTCTGTTCAGCATCAGTGATTTCCACTACTTTGTCTTCCAGCTCACTGATTCATTCTTCTGTATCATTTAATATACTGATGATTCCTTCTAAAGTATTTTTCATTTCCGTTATTGTATTCTTCATCTCTGGCTGTTCTTTATATTTTCTAACTCTTTGTTAAAAACTTCTAATTTCTCGCTCTGTGCATCCATTCTGCACCCACATTCTTTTTTTTTTTTAATTTGTTTTTTTAGCTGTGTTGGGTCTTCGTTGCCGCACGCGGGCTTTCTTTAGTTGTGGCGAGTGGGGGCTACTCTTCGTTGCGGTGTGCAGGCTTCTCATTGCGGTGGCTTCTCTTGTTGAGGAGCACGGCCTCTAGGTGCGCGGGCTTCAGCAGTTGTGGCACGCGGGCTTCAGTAGTTGTGGCTCGCGGGCTCTAGAGCACAGGCTCAGTAGTTGTGGCCCACAGGCTTGGATGCTCCGCGGCATGTGGGATCTTCCTGGACCAGGGATCGAACCCGTGTCCCCTGCGTTGGCAGGAGGATTCTTAACCACTGAGCCACCAGGGAAGCCCCACCCACATTCTTTGATCATCTTTATGATCACTACCCTGCACTCTAGCTTGGGAAGACTGCCTTTTTCACTTCACTTAATTCATCTTCTGGGGTTTTATCTAATTCCTTTGACTGGAACATGTTCCTCTGTCACCTCATTTTGCCTAAGTTGCTGTTTGTATTTTTATTTATCTGGTAGGTTAATTATGTTTCCCGACTTTGGAGAAGTGGTCTTCTGTAGGAGACATCCTATGCATCCTGGCAGTGCACCTCCCTCGTCACCCATGCTATATGCTCTAGGGGTTCTCCCATGAGGGCTGTGTGGGTCCTTCTTTTGTAGCGGGCTATTTGGGTGATGTGGTAGGCTTTGTTGGCGCCTGGTCCAGTTGGTTGCCAGGCCCTGCCTTGTGCAGAGGCTGCTGGCTGCTGGTTGGTGGGGCTGGAAAACCTCAGGGAGTCCCAGGACTAGTGCTGGCTCACTGGTAGGTAGAGTCAGGGTCCAGAAGACTCCAGGGTTGTTGCCTGTCGACAGGTGGGTGAAGCCAGGTCCTGGAGTTAGTACCAGACTACCGGCAGGCAGACCTGGGTCCTGGAGTCTGGTTTCTAGGCCTAGGGATCCCAGAGCTGGTGTCAGAGATCACTGGTGTGTGTGTGTGTGTGGGGGGGTGTCCTGACACAGTTGGGTTTGCGGTCCAGGGTGTCCTGAAGCTTGTATTTGGCTGATAGTGGACAGGAGGCCAGGGCCAAAGTGGTCTCAGGGCAGGGTCTGGCCTGCTTTGGGCAGGCTGCATTCACAGGCTGTGGGAGTCTGGTTTTCTTGCAGCTGGTGTCTGCCCCCTGGTTGGTGAGACTGGTTCAAAGGCCGAAGCAGGCTTCCTGGAGGGCAGGGCTGGGGCCCAGAGGATTCTGGGACTGGTGCCTTCCCACGGGTAGGTGGAGCTGGGTCCTGAGCCTCTGGTGGGCAGGGCCATGTCTAGAGGCAGCTGTGGGTTCAGGAAGTCTTCAGGCAGCCTACCTGCTGATGGGTGGGGCTGTTCCCCTGCCTAGTTAGTTTGGCCTGAGGCATCCCAGCACTGGCCCCTACAGGCTACTGAAGCCAGGTCTTGGTGCTAATGAGCTAAAGGGAGGATTCCACAATGGTGACCCCTAGCATCAGTGTCCACGTGATACAAGGGAGCTCCCAAGGAATGGCTGCCATCAGCGTCTATGTCCCCAGGGTGAGCTGCAGTTGCCTCTTACCTCTCTGGGAGACTCCCCGAGATCAGCAGGTAAGTCTGGCCCGGGGTCCTATCAAATTACTGCTTTCGCCCTGAGTCGCAGGGCGTGTGATATTTTGTGCACGCCCTTTAAGAATGAAGTCTCTGTTTCCCCCAGTCCTGTGGGACTCCTGATATTAAGCCCTGCTGGCTTTAAAAGTCAAATGTTCTGGGAGCTCATTTTCCCAGCGCAGGGCCCCCAGGCTGGGGAGCCCGATGTGGGGCTCAGAACTCTCACTGCTGTAATTATCCTCCAGTTGTGGGTCACCCACCTGGGGGAAAAGGACCTGACTGTATCGCAAGTCTGCCCTTCCTACCTGTCTTGTTGTGGTTCGTTCCTTATGTCTTTAGTTGTAGAGGTCTTTTCTGAAAGGTTGTGGTCTTTTTTCATTGATGGTTGCTCTGAAAATAATTCTGATTTTGCTGTGCTTGTGAGAGGAGGTGGGTCTTTCTACTCTGCCATTTGGCCAATCTCCCTGATTTCTATTTTGAAATTCAAATCTTAATTCTACTAATGAATTTTGAGACATAACAATATTTCCTCATGTCATCCATCTCCCTTTTTAATTCTGCTTGCTCAACCTACCATATCTATTTCTCTTTTTACAAACTGCATTCTTAAAAAGTACAAAGAGATATTTTTCTCAATTTTTATTTTATTTCCTGGAGAAAATATTTTTTAAAAACATGTTGATGTATCCCTGCATCTAATATGCTATGGTCTCTTACCTTCTGAATTTTTTCATAGGGTTTATCCCACCTTTCAGTACAAAAATCTTACGTTTGTCCATAAAAAGGTGAATGTTTATAGTTATTCTCATTATTCAGAGGATTATTTTAGAATCCTCCCCTTGGGGAGCTGGTTAATGTAAATTGACATTACCAGGTCATACAGTTCCAGCAGCTGGAGAGTAAGAAGAAGGAAGTTGGAGGCAGGGAAAGCCCTAGCAGAGGAACTTCCCTGTACTGCTTCCAGGAAGAAAGAGTTCCCTATATCCATAACTTAGTTTGGCTCAGCCTAAATACCAAGTAAATGCTATGTGGGTCTGGCTTCCTTTCTCATGCTGGCACCTAACACATCAGGGATGAAAACATCCTCTGAATTAAGGATTTTCTTCTGGGTATGAGCATGTAATAAAGAAGAAATTTGAAAAATTAAGTTGTAAGTATCTGTAGTTCTCCTCCTAGCTTTCATAGGAGGCAAGAACTTTTCTGGCTCAGGCAGTTATGAGGCCTTTAATATGTGAATCAGAGAGAAGTACAGTATAATGGCAGAGCTGATCAGGAGGCCAAACTGCTCCATACTTTAAACGACCAGGAAGGACAGGGTAAGGAAGAGAAGTGAGGTCAAGGGAAATGAGATGGAGATGAAAGGAAAGTATCTGAGAGAATGAAAATTAGTGGCTACAGAGAAGGGCAGGATCTGAAGAAAGGGATCCTGAGAGAAGACTTATAGTGATAACTCTTACAATATGATGTGTGCTGTTTCCTCCTCACTGCCCATCCCATCCCCTAAAAACACCATCCTACAGGAAAAATCTACATTACCTGGATTTGACTTCATGGTGTGATGCACCTTAAGGCAGAAGCCAGAGGCCTGACCCATTTGAGCTGCATGAATTGTACAGCCTCCTAGTGCACTGCTTTCTAATGCTAATCTAGTGGCAGCCCAGGGGTTAGGAGCACAGGCTCTGAAGCCAGACTCTCTTGACTGGGCCCTGCCACTCACAGGCTACTAGCTCTGTGACTTTGGGAGATTCATTTAAACTTTCCATAAAATAGGGATGGTAATAGTACCTACTTCAGAGGGTTATTTTAAGAATTAAAGTTAATTCATGCAAAATGCCTGGCGTATACAAGACAGTATAAATGCCTAGTTTATACAATTAATTAAAAATAAACATTACCATTATCACTAAAAATTTTAAGTTTCCTCTCTACCTCTTATGGCTTGCCTCCTTTCAAGCCCCTCTTCTTCTAAATTAGAGGGCATTAGGTGCTATCAGGGGCAGCTCCCACAGCCTTGTTGATGTTCTGCTACCTGTGGTCAATGTGAGAAAACTGGTTTGGAGCAAGAAAAGTAGGGCTGATGTGGTGTGTGTCTCTTCATCCCTACAGCCCACGTTCCTCTACATTACAGGGTTTGCCAGGTGAGCCTCCAAACATCTCTTAGGGACACTGCTACTTCTCGGAAGGGGGTAGGAATTAGCCCTGGGCCTTGCTTCCAAAGGTCTCACTTACTTCTATCCCTAAGAGTATGTCCCCATTTCTAGCATGTCAATGTTCCCTCTCCCTGGTTTCCTGTACTGGGGGCAGGTCATTTCAGTGCGGATCCTATGGAGGCATGTAGATACCAGGTCATCCTCCCTAATATGTACCCTGGATGATCCCCTCTCCCAGTCTCATTCATTAATTCACTTAACAAATATTTATTGGTCATCTTCTAGATGCAAAGAATACTGAAATAAAAGATACTGTTCTTACCATAAAATCTAACCCTTTTATTCCTCTAGTAGACAGTACTTATACAAAATTCTCATTGCTCTTTTCATTGCTCTTGAACAGTTAAATTATACGAACTTCTGAGCTATAAAGAAGAAGAATGGTTTTGTTCTCAAGGAGCTTCTAATCCAGAGATCAGGGGTGGGTGAATGGGTGAGTGGGTGTGACAAATGTGGGTGACATCGGACGATAAAAGCTATAAGAGGAGTCAGCCTAGGGTGCTACAGTGAACTTAGAACGGGGAAAGGAGAGGAAGGAGGACAGAGAGGAACTCCAAGAATAAAGGGCACAGGAGCTCAGTTTGGGGACTAGCCTTAAATAGCAACTATTTTCCATTTCAAGTCTTTTTTTTTTTTTTTTTTTTTTTTTGTGGTACGCGGGCCTCTCACTGTTGTGGCCTCTCCCGTTGCGGAGCACAGGCTCCAGATGCGCAGGCCCAGCGGCCATGGCTCACGGGCCCAGCCGCTCCGCGGCATATGGGATCCTCCCAGACCGGGGCACGAACCCGTATCCCCTGCATCGGCAGGCGGACTCTCAACCACTGCGCCACCAGGGAGGCCCCATTTCAAGTCTTTTAACTTGCTCCATGCCCTTTGGAGTCACTGCCAGCTTTTCAGAGTGTTATACACCCACATTGTGGGCCTTCATAAAAACAGCCCAGTGGTAGACAAAAACCAGGCACACTGCTTTTCATACGTACCTCGTATTTCATGGTAAAAAATCCATCCCCTCCAATGCCCTCAAGTGCAAAGGCCTGTACAATTGGCCATTTCTCCACTACAAACATATCAAATATCTGCAAGTGACCTAGAGGAATCAAGTACAACATGTATCAAATACCGTCCTGGATATAGCAGTCTAAACCTGATCTAATGTGGTCATTAGACATCATTTCTCACAAGTTCACCACAGCCTCATCAAGCAAAATAAAACTGAAACAGATACACAAACAAGTTACAAAAATTCAGATTTCTCTACAGTATTTTTTCACATTCTGGTTTCCTAAGTAAGTAATTAAGTAGGTAAATAAATAAATAAATAGTGACCTACTACATCTGACTTGTATCACTAAGTGGATATATTTATTAACAGACCAAAACTTGGCTCCTTTCCCTTAAGAAACACAGCTAACCAATTTCCTCAAGGGAAAATTACCAAATCAAAATTTTTCTTTTCTTATAACAACAAGCTTCAATGTGCAAAGGTTTTTTTTTGTTTTGTTTTGTTTTATAAATAAGATACAAGCACTGCTAAGCTTGTTGATTTTTTCCCTCTGTTTTCACACTTTTTTTTTCGGCCATGCCGTGTTGGCATGTGGGATCTTGGTTCCAAGACCAGGGATCGAACCCGTGCCCCCTGCACTGGAAGCACAGAGTCTTAACCACTGGACCACCAGGGAAGTCCCCTACAAGTTATTTTTGAGTCTCACTGTCAGCATATTTTTAACAGCTACCCAAATTACTATTTCTTATTAGCAAGAGGCCCCACATCCACACTTCAAGTATAATAAGTGGTATAGCATAGATGGCAACTATGGTAAATCCCTTATCAGTTCTTCCGACTGCTGCTGGTAGCATGCTGTGTTGCTGCAGAAACTTCGGTTATGAACACAAGCTTGCATAGGAAAGTTCCGAAATTTCATTCTGCTTGATCCTCTCTGCCTTTAGCGAAAACAGATCAACAGGTTTCCCACCTGAATGCCTCCACTGAAAGGAGAAGTAAGGACATTCGATTCACACACCATCCCAGCAAGGTTCTAAAATGGCTGACTGTCAGATACACACCTTGGGAGCTGTAAGGAATGCCAATTCTACTACAGTCTCGAACCATGTCCACAAAACTGGCAATTTTAAATTCTTCTGCAGCTTCCTCATCTTCATACTAAAGAAGGAAATAGAACGGAAACAGGCTCTAATGAGACATCATACAAAATCCCATATTTTCTGTGCATTTTTATTAGTTGTCCCACATGTCCCAAGAGGGTTTTCTTGTTTGTTTTTGTTTTGTTTTGTTTTGCTTGGCCGCATTGCGTGGCTTGCGGGATCTTAGTTCCCTGACCAGGGACTGAACCCACTTCCTTGGCAGTAAAAGCACAGAGTCCTAACCACTGGAACGCTAGGGAATTCCCATCAAGAGGGTATTTTTAAAGGCAACTTTCAGTGTTTGCTGGTCAGAAACACGTCATTCCCTTACCTTACACCACACACAAAAATCAACTCAAAATGGATCAGAGACCTAAATGCAAGAGATAAAACTTGTCCTCAAAAGTCCCCTAAATGCTCATATGGAAAGAAGGGTTCTGGACCTACATTGGGTCACAATTTCCACAAAATCCTAAATCTTAAGTCCCAATTTGATTTCTAGCCAAATCTTTGAAAAGGGTCTAAAGGGAAATAGAAACAAATACCAAGAAATCCAAACATGGAAATGTCACAGAGCTTATCAAATTCTCCTGGGGCAGTTCCTAGGCCCGAGAGAATGGACCCAGGCTGGGGATAAAGAAGCAGGGCAGGAAGGCAGGTTCACAAGCCCACTATTAGGTCCCAATTTTAATAGTCCTTTTTGTCTCTTTCAGGCATATAATTTATTGCTAGGGTAGCCTCATAATGAAATATGAAAAGTTCCACTAAAGCAAATAACCTTTTTTGTGTAACCACATTTCACAATTTTTGGGGGGGGGGCCATGTCGCGTGGCATGCGGGATCTTAGTTCCACAACCAGGGATCAAACCCATGCCCCCTGCAGCGGAAGCTTGGAGTCCTAACCACTGGACCACCAGGGAACTCCCCAATTTGATTTCTTTAAGGACCTCCTGTTCCCATTCTATCAATACATTTTCCTGAACGAATATCCTTAGAGTGTCTCTAAGCGCCTATTTTATCGTTTCTTCTCACCTCATTTTCAGTCATGCAGTGGAAATGCAGATTTCTCCAATGTGCCACATAGGGTAAAAGATAGCGATAATTTATAGGATTACAGTACAGATGGACACTATCTGATTTAATCAATATAATCACATCTGTAAGAAAAACAAAATTAAAACACGATTGTCAAAAGCATTTCCTTTAGACATCTTCTGCCCACATAATCAGTAAAACCATTAAAACTACAGAAACAATGTAACAAAACTCTAAACTGAAAATTCTTTAATTAGGCAATGTGCTTCAAAGTGACTGCAGAACACTCAAGTGTGGACAGCAAGCATTTCCTCATCCCCATGCTATGCTTCCACTACTGTGGCCCTCTGGTTATGGTAGAATAAGTCAAAAGAACAGCCTTCAGGGTGTTTCACAAAGTTCAACAAAGCAAAATTTGTTGTACCAAACTCAACTGTGTACTTCGCTGTGGAGATAGATAGTAATTGAAAACTCTACAGGTAAAAGCCACTGAGGCAGGAAACAGCACCAAATATGGCCAGTGACTGGTTCTCCTGCAGACATCAGTGTATAAAGCTCTTGGCTGCTGGCTCATCTGGCTCAAGGCAAATCGTGGGCCCGAGGATACCCCTTTCCTTGCAACCTGGGAAGGGTTACTGTATACAGATGTAAACTCTGTACACAGGAAAGGCTGGGAGGAAGGAAGTAGAGGCAAGTGATCAGCAGCTCACAGATTTAGGGAATAACCATCGATGTTGGTGGGTCAAATAAATAAAGCAATCCCAAAGGTGCAAATAAAACCGAGTAAACTAACAAACAAGCCATGGAACGGGGCAGGAATATTAAAACAATTTGAACACTGAGAAAGAAAGCAGTCACACTTCCAGAAGAAAAGCAGAGGCTCCATTCTACGGCTCCTCAGAAACCAGAGTCATTAGGCCTCTTTCTAACAAGATGACACTAGGGAAGGGGCTAGAGGAGATGGCTGGAAGTGAGAGAGGAGCGTGGGGGCAGGAAGCAACTGAGGCAGCAGGCTTAGGGCAGTGCCAGCACAGTAACACATCGTGACAGACCATAATCTACAAAAACATAAGCCCAGTGAATACTGATCTCAGCTGACTGCACAGCTGGGTGGCCTCATGAAATAAAGCTCCATGATGGTGGCCTTTTAAGCCACTCTGAGCTCCACACCTAGTCAGACCCTAGGTGTTCTAGGCAACACAGTATGGAGCAGGCTCTTCACTGCTGACTCTCAGCTAAGTGCTGGAGTTAAAAGGTAGCAAGGGATGGGAAAGAAGCCCCGTCTCATTCTGCTGGGAGACCCACCCTGAATCATCTGTAGGTCACCTGCTCAGTAGTGAGAGTTTGATGTCACTGAGGGCTTCCTGTATAGACTGTACTCTATACTAATGCGTAACATACCGCAAAGAATTAGGATCCAGTAAAAGAAATAATGCAACAGCTACTAAACCTAATGAAGCATGCTCAGGATCTCACAAGACTGACGTCATCACTACAAATAAATTTTAACAGAGTACACAGTCAGGTAAAAGAAGAAAGCATAAGAGTACGTAAACTATTTTAAAAGTTTCTTTTTAAAATAAATCCTTCGTGTTTGCCTCTTTTTCTCTCAGATAATTAGGGATTGTAATGTAGAAGATAAATCTGGTGAACTCAGCTTTCTAGCTACTTGGATTTAAAAAATGAATTTATTAATTTGGAAGAAAATGCTCACTTTATAAGCACTCGTTGTGCTAGGTGACAGGATAAAGACAAAGATAAGCAAAAAGGAGCACCTCTGAGGATTTAAACTACTTCCTTAATTTCAGTACTGCAATGTCCTTAGCAACCTTGACTGCAGTGAAATGTGTGGTTGATACAAGTATCTGCCTTTTTGTAACTGTCTAAATGAGCTGCCAAGATGAATTCTTTCCAAGCCAGTATATGTTTTACAGTGTAAGAAAGCATTTTTTAAAATCAAAATCTGCAACTAAATTTGAATTGAAAAAAAATTAACAGAAGGAATAATTTCACCCTGCTTTCTGCACTTCCTAATAAAAAGAAAATCTTTCACCAATCTATAAGGATAGATACTATTAAGGACTTTACTACAGAAGAATTTTCACATACACTAGGCCAGGGTTCTTCACCTTCAGCACTACTGACAGTTTAGACCAGATCATTCTTTGTTGTGGGGAGCTGTCCTGTGTACGCGCTGTAGGATGTTTAGCAGCATCTCTGGCCTCTACCCACTCTGCCCAGTTGTGACAATCAAAAATGTCTTCAGATATTGCCAAATGTCCCCTGGGGGATAAAACTGCCCCCAGTTGAAAACCACTGTACTAGGTCCACAGCAAGATTATTTCAACATCGGATGTTTGCTTTCACGCATCCCCCAGCTGCTTCACAAGAGCTGTCTCTCATCCATTTTGACTTGTCTATTCCTGTGTCTCCTGATCCACCTGGCAGACAAGTCATAATGCTAAGTATGTGATATCAGAGATAGCTCCTGGGCATCACCCCATAGCAGCATGAACACAGGGTGAGTGTCTCAGAGCCAAGGAAAGGGGAATGTAGGCAGAAAGTCTGCATTGTAGTCACAGGCATCGTCATAAATTACAGCTCACAGAAAACAATTCCCAAAGACAGAGCAGGATAAAGAGCCTTTGTTCCTAAGCTGAAGATCCACATGAAGTCCTCCTTGCAGGAGTAGCCTGCAGGCTTATCCTTGAATCACAGCTGAAAGTGCTTTCATAGGACAACGGCACATAATATGAACCTCCCAGCATGTAGAGGCAATGGAAAATTCAGAGGAAAACTAGTACCTTGCCAAGAAGATATAAAGCCAAACACTGATGTTTACTTTTTCCCTCTAAAACCGATTTATCTAGTAAACACTCTGAAAACTACTTGTCACCAGTCTCTTATAATCCAGCAGGTAACCTACAGAGCATATTACTTAACATATCAGCAAAGAAGAAATGTCGTTTTTCATTAATAAAAAAAGCAAAAATTTACTGGATCTTCAGGCTATTTTAAATTTGATCATATTTTTCCATAAAAAGGCCATGAAATAAGAATCCAAAGTACTATATCACTTACTCCTCTCTCACACAGAGTTCACCAATATATACTTACCATCTAGAACTTCTTCAGAAAACCCTGTTTTCTCAAAATCACTGGTATTCTGATTGTACAAACCAAACAGGAGATAATTTGCCAGCTCTCTGCAGCCTTCATTGTACCTGCTATCGATTCCTGCAAGGCAAAAAAGGCTCTGATCAGCTGTACTGTACTACGGGGAACATATGAGTCCCAACAGTTTGCCCCTGCTCAGCAAAACCCTAGTGGTTAAGTTAAAGGCAGCACCTCAGACCAGTTTTGTGCCAGAAGCCAAACTAAACAACTGAAAGAAGCAGGCCTCAGCATCAAGTACTCTTACATGGATTCAAGATCTATATAGTTGAGATAGTCAAACAGCACAGAACATAGAAGCTGTTAATTTAATCAAAAGCAATTCTTGAGGATAGAAGGAACCAGAAAATATAGTCCAAGTCCTGCCATAGTTGGTTAAATTTTTTTAATACTTTCAGTTAGAATAGGAATAGGCATCAGAAAAGTATTCTCTTCTCAAAGAGACCTTTACCAAAACACATGGAATTAAATAAAGGAGGATTAAGGTGGTTTGAAAAGAACTCAAAGAAGTAAAAAGAGGACAAGTGAATGAAACCTCAGACATCCATCATTTCACAAATATTTATCAGGCCCAAGGCCTAGCACTCTGCTGGGTGCTGAAGCATGTAGTAAACATGCCTACAGATGGTCTTCACGAAGCTTACAGTCTAGTAGGGCTGGGTCAGAGACTAATAAAAAGGAAATTAAATACTGCCTTCGCAACTGCCTTTCAATGCCACAGGCACATATACTACCTGGTTCCTGGGTATCTGTGAAGGCCCAGAGCTATGACTCTGGGCAAGAGGGACATGTCAAGGGCAGGAGGCAGCCGGCTACGTGAGGCTAAAAGGAAGGGGTTGGGGCAGAAGCGCCAAGAATGGAAATATGGCTGGAGCCTGGGAAACAGGACGACTGTCAGTTATTCAGACCAGTGAAAAGTAATGGGCATTCAGACCAGAGGGGCTTAGGGACCACCTGTGGCAGGGGACTTCAAATATGGGAAGACTACTTTCTCAGCTAGATCAAAGCAGCACATCCCTCTTTTATGGCATCCAACACTTTAGTGAAGAAAGAGATAAAAAGATTCAAAAGCAGAAATGACCTGGCCTACATAAGGCCTGAAGTAGAAAGGGCTACAGAGTTAAAAAATAACCAGTGGACTGGGCAGAATGTCCTCTTCTAAGGATTCCAGCTACATAAACTGCCACAAAAAATGCTAACATTAAAAAGACTGACCATGTAAAATTAAAGGTAAAAGATACTATATGTAACCACCATACTCTAGTTAATAAAGTTGTTTCCCATGGGGGAATTTTGGGCTACAAATCTGATACTACTAAACATGCATACTGGAATTAAACAAGTAAATGGGTGGTAGACCGTAGGTGCCAAGTTTCTCACTGGTGGAGTGGAAGTTTACAGATAAGCAAGAGAAGGAGGCTAGAATGATCCATGTAGTAATGGGTTAGAGCTAGAAATACTAATATGAATTCACGTTTAGCTGAATACAGTAGAGACAGTTATATAACATTTACAGATGTGTATATATACACCACTTAAGGTACACACATATATTTCCTTACTTTGTCAGCTGAGAGGGCCTAAAAACAATGACATCCCAGTAGCAAAGAGCATACCCAGTGCCCAGATCTTGGTTTCTAATACCATTCTCCAATAAAAGAAATCAGGGCTCCTTAGAGAAATGGCTGATTCTAGGACTGAAGCAGGTAATATACAAAATAAGACTGGAGCATCTTATAGTGTCAGAAAGTACAGAAGTACTAAATAAACTAAAACTTTTATGGTGATATATTAAAGGGAGGGATGTAGGAACCATCTGAAAGAGCCCCAAACGGCCAAAGCTAGAACAATTTGAAGTAGTAGTAGGTTATAACCTAAGGTATAAATGAAGTAGTACTGGATTTTAACTCAAAGTATAAAATAAATCTCCATGAAGACATACAAACAAACGATTGAATAAATAAATAAATGGGGGAGAAGAGACAAATATCCCATGCAGAAGAATTTCAAATAATTTATGTAGACACTACCCTCCTCAAGGCAATGGAGCATAATCCCTGCTCCTTAAGTGTGGGCTCATAGTGACTTCCTTCCAAAGAGGACAATATGGAAGGAGGGGTGGGGAGAGTACTTTACAATGCAGAACCTGACAAATATTATCTTAGCCAAGTGATCAAAGTCAATATAAACAGTGAAAAGTCTTGTTGTTAGTATGTATCCTTGATATGTGATGAAAATGGCATGTTACTTCATTGGTCTCGCACTCCAAAATCCATAACCCCAGTCTAAGCATGAGAAAAACATAAGAAAAATCCTAAAAGAGGGATTTCACATATGTCAAAACTTATCACATCGTACACTTTAAATATGTGCAGTTTACTATACATGAATTATACCACCATAAAGCTGTTTTTAAAAAAAGGTTAGCAGAAATTCAGTGAGAACACCTCCTACACCCTAATAACTAAATGAAAAATGCCAAAGTGGAGGGAGTTGAGTCAGAGTTGCTCAGAAGGATACTGTCGAGGCTAGAAGGCTAGATTAAACCAACCAACCAACCATGAGATGCTATGATAACTCTAATTACCCAAAAAAGCAGAATTCACTAAACCCCAGAAGCTGTTTAAAAACATACAAGTGCCTCACTGATTTCTTGCTTCACGTTCACATACAGCTGTTTGTCCTGAAGGTTTTTTTTTTTTTTTTGGCCGCACCACGCAGCATGTGGGATCCTAGTTGCCTGACTAGGGATCGAACCCACAGCCCCTGCATCAGAAGCACATAGTGTTAACCACTGGACCTCCAGGGAAGTCCCTGTCCTGAAGGTTTATTAAGTTTTTACCTCAATCTTCACTCCCAACTTCAAATATCAATTTCTGCAACATTTGTGTTTTCACTAAAAATATATATATATAATTATGTATATATATATGGTCACGTGATATTCTTATAAGTTGACCTTTTTCTCAATCCTTTAGTATTCTATATTCAAGTAGCCCACATGATCAATTTTATGCTGCCTATTTTTACTAGGTTGAGCCTTAACTAACAGAAATAACAGCATAAGTCCAGTAACAAACAGGTGATTTTATTCATAAGTAAATTCATGGCAAAGACAGCCCCCACACCCTTGATAGGTGCAGCTGGAAAGAGAATCCAGTGAGTTTTGTTTCAGCATTTGACTGGAATTCTAGGCCCACGATAAACTATGTCTCTTGGCTAAGTGAGGGATGAAGCCAAGATTCAAACCCAAAACCTGCCTGGCTCCAGAGTGCACGTTTTTAACCACTCTGCCCACTGCCTATCGTAAGTTTAAATGCAAGTGCTATTAAGTGAAAAAATAAAATTATGCATAGACTATCTGAGGAGGGACAAACAAGAAAGTGGTTCGCTTCTGGGAAGGAAATTGGGTGGCTGACAGACAAACAACCTGACCTAAGCAAGTTTTATGACTCAATACTGTGAATGTAAATGAAAGTGAGATAAAGAAGGAGACTGACCTGACATAGAAAAATCTCCAAGATATACTTATCAAGTGAAGAATTTTCAATTAAATTAACAACAATATACATAAAATGTCCCCTTTTGTGTTAAAGAAAATATGGTTGATATTATCTCTGGGAAGTGGGACTGGGTAACTGGGATGATTAGAAAATTTTGTTCATTATTATTTGTGTAATGTCTTAATTTTTAAATTATATGATGTGTTTTCATAATAAAAACAGTGTTAAAGAACAAATAAATGCCGAATTCTGCCACTCCATGGCCCTGAGCAAGTCGGTTTGATCTCCCAGAGTCTCCGTTTCCTCCTCTGTAAAAAAGGGACAACACTGCTTCTTGTAAGGTTGCTGTGAGGAGAAATGAGGTAACATGTACAAAGTGCCTGCTCTGTGGTACAGGCTCCCTATCTCACTGATATCTCACCTGACCTCATTAAAACAGCAACAGATCTCAGGGGAACAAAAGCTGGGAGAAGAATACTAACTCACAGCTTATCTCACAGTGATGATACTATTATTAATATCTTCCTGTGAACAGAAGCCAAGTTGTCCCAGCCCTGACTCCCACCTTGTTAAAAGCACTGACCTAGGATGCAGAGGATCCCGTCGGGTTGAGACTTGCTGCTCTGGGTCAGGATGCTCTGAACCTGGCGGAGTCGACTGCAGCTGCAATAAGAACAGAAATCAGCTTCCTGAGTGCCAGCACATGAAGACATGAGGAAGGGAACGATTGCTAGGGATGGAAACTGGTCCTTATCTGACTTTGGTATAGGAATCATAACAAGAAATTAGGGAGTATTCTTTTTTCTTCTGTTTTTTGGAAGAGATTATGCAGAAGTGGTCTGAAGACTAAGTCTGAACTGCTGATTACAAACCGATGGACAGTGGCTCTCTGGCTCAACAAAGGATGGAGCCAAAGGCCCTCTCATGATAAATGCTGGATAGGACTAGAACTGAGCAGCTGACCAGAAGGACTTTCAATGACTTCCCAATTTTGAAGTTTAATCAAAGAAGAGTTTCTACACTTACCTGTCCTAACTGTGGTCATCATTGGTCTGTTAAAAACGAAACAAAAAACAAACAGATAAAAACCAAAAACTGGCCTAAGGACCTAAAGGAAGCTCTGATGTATCATCATAACTACCCCCACAGAGAGTGTCAGTAGATGGTACTTGCTCCCATTTCTGTGCAGATCTCTGATTCCATTAGTTTTAGGCATATGCCCTTCCTCCCAAACAAAGCATAAGGAGAGGCACGACCAGACATTAATATCACTTCTAAGGACCCCATGCTTTCCATATCAATCCCTCCTCCTTCCCAGAAGTCCAAGAGAGAGCTGGTCACTTTCCTGCTTGAGACTGACCTTTCCATAAGGTCTGTCCACATCACCTTCAGGTCTAAGATCTGTCTCCAGTATTCATTCCCTAACACTCCTATATTAATTTTTTTCCCTACAGTCAACATATTCCCAGCCCTACCACTTCATTATTATCTAAGATCCTCCATAAACCAACTACAGTAACTGTTCCATCCATAACAGTCAGATTTCATCCTCACCCCTCTGCTCTGGTACACTGTCCTACACTCACCCAAGCAATAGTATATCCAGCCAAACAACACCACTTCCCTTCCTTGGATTCTCTTTCCCCCCTGGATTCTTTCTGATGTTCCCATAACCCAAGTCCATGACTTAGTGGTCATTATCATTGTCTTCCCTCAAGATGTTCACAATCTTCCACCTAATACCAAAACCAAAGATAGCACCAAAAAATAGAAACCTACAGATCAATATCTACCGTGAATATAGATATAAAAATCCTCAATACAATATTAGCAAATAGAATTCAAAAACATACAAAAAGAATTGTACACCATGACCAAGATGGATGCAAGGCTGTTTCACTACTGGTAAATCAATCAATATAACCCATCATCTAACAGGCTAAAGAAGAAAAAAAAAAATCACACAACCATATAATTGATGCCGAAAAATCATCTAACAGAATTCAACACCCATTCATAATAAAAACACTTAGAAAACCAGAAATAGGGTTTCCTCAACTTGATAAAGAACATCTACAAAAAACCTCCAAAGCAAAGTTTGGAATATACTTAATGGTGAAAGACTAAATGAGGAACAAGAAAAATATGTCTGCTCTCATTACTCCGGTTCAACGTAATACTGGAAGTTCTAGCCAATGCGATAAGGCAAAAAAAAAAAAAAAAAGGAAATAAAAGGCATAAAGATAGAAAAGGAAGACATAAAACTATCGCTATTTGCAGATGACATAATGACCTATGCAGGGAATCTCACAGAATCTACAAAAAAAAAATCTGAGAACTAATAAGTGAATTCAACAAAGTCACAAGATCAACATATAAAAACCAACTGTATAAATGAACACACAGAAACCAAAATTAAAAATACAGTATCATTTAAATATAAATCTAACAAAACATGCACAGGACTTACATGCTAAAAACTACAAAACACTGATACAGGAAACCAAATAAGATATAAGTAAGTGGAGAGACATACTGTATTTACAGACTGGAAGACTCAACATAATATAGATGTCAATTCTCCTTAAATTAATGTACAAGTTTAACACAATTCCTATCATAATCCCAGCAAGATTTTTTGTAGATATAGAAAAGATTACTCTAAAACTTACATGGAATGGCAAAGGAACATTCTAGAATAGCTATAACTTTTCTGAAAATGAATAAAGTGGGAGGAATCACTCTACCTGATGTCAAGACTTATTAGAGAGACAGGTCCAAGACGGCGGAGTAAAAGGACGTGCACTCACTCCATCTTGCGAGAGCACTGGAATCACAACTAACTGCTGAACAGTCATCGACAGGAAGACACTGGAACTCACCAAAAAAGATACCCCAAAACCAAAGACAAAGGAGAAGCCACTATGAGACAGTAGGAGGGGCACAATCTCAATAAAATCAAATCCCATAACTGCTGGGTGGGTGACTCACAAACTGGAGAACACTTATACCACAGAAGTCCACTCACTGGAGTGAAGGTTCTGAGCACCACATCAGGATTCCCAAGCTGGGGGTCTGGAAAGGAAGGAGGAATTCCCAGAGATTTAGATTTTGAAGGCTAATGGGATTTGCAGGATATCGACAGGACTGGGGGAAACAGAGACTCCACTCTTGAAGGGCACACACAAAGTAGTGTGTGTGTCAGGGCTCGGGGGAAGGAGCAGTGACCCCACAGGAGACTGAACCAAACCCACCTGCTATTCTTGGAGGGTCTCCTGAAGAGGTGGGGGATGGCTGTGGCTCACCAGTGGGACAAGGACACTGGCAGCAGAAGTTCTGGGAAGTACTCCTTGGCATGAGCCCTCCTGGAATCTGCCATTAGCCCCACCAAAGAGCCTGCAGTCTCCAGTGCTCGGTCGCCTCAGGCCAAACAACCAACAGAGAGGGAACTCAGCCCCACCCATCAGCAGACAAACAGATTAAAGTTTTACAGAGCTCTGTCCACCAGAGGAACACCCAGCTCTACCCACCACCAGTCCCTCCCATCAGGAAGCTTACACAAGCCTCTTAGATAGCCTCATCTACCAGAAGGCAGACAACAGAAGCAAGAAAAACTACAATCCTGCAGCCTGTGGAACAAAAACCACATTCACAGAAAGAAAGACAAAATGAAAAGGCAGAGGGCTATGTACTGTACCAAATGAAGGAAAAAGATAAAGCCCCAGGAACACAACTACATGAAGTGGAGACAGGCAACCTTCCAGAAAAAGAATTCAGAATAATAACAGTGAAGATGATCCAGGACCTTGAAAAAGAATGGAGGCAAAGACTGAGAAGATGCAAGAAATGTCTAACAAAGACCTAGAAGAATGAAAGAAAAAACACCTAGAAGACTTAAAGAACAAACAAACAGAGGTGAACAATACAATAACTGAAATGAAAAATACACTAGAAGGAATCAATAGCAAAATAACTGAGGGCGAAGAATGGATAAGCAACCTGGAAGACAGAATGGTGGAATTCACTGTTGCAGAACGGAATAAAGAAAAAAGAATGAGAAGAAACGAAGACAGCCTAAGAGACCTCTGGGACAACATTAAATGCACCAACATACACATTATAGAGGTCCCAGAGGAAAACAGAAAGGACCCAAGAAAATATTTGAAGAGATTATAGTCGAAAACTTCCCTAACATGGGAAAGGAAATAGCCACCCAAGTCCAGGAAGTGCAGAGAGTCCCAGGTAGGCTAAACCCAAGGAGAAACACACCGAGACACATAGTAATCAAATTGGCAAAAATTAAAGACAAAGAAAAATTATTAAAAGCAACAAGGGAAAAACAACAAATAACATACAAGGGAACTCCCATATGCTTAACAGCTGATTTCTCAGCAGAAACTCTACAAGCCAGAAGGGAGTGGCACGGATGTATTTAAAGTGATGAAAGGGAAGAACCTACAACCAAGATTACTCTACCCAGAAAGGATCTCATTTAGATTCCATGGAGAAATCAAAAGCTTTACAGACAAGCAAAAGCTAAGAGAATTCAGCACCACCAAACCAGCTCTACAACGAATGCTAAAGGAACTTCTCTGAGTGGGAAGCACAAGAGAAGAAAAGGACCTACGAAAACAAACCCAAGGGCTTCCCTGGTGGTGCAGTGGTTGAGAGTCCGCCTGCCGATGCAGGGGACGCAGGTTTGTGCCCCGGTCCGGGAAGATCCCACATGCCGCGAAGCGGCTGGGCCTGTGAGCCATGGCTGCTGAGCCTGCGTGTCCTGAGCCTGTGCTCCGCAACGGGAGAGGCCACAACAGTGAGAGGCCCGCATACCGCAAAAACAACAACGACAAAAAAAAACAACAAAAAAACCCCAAAACAATTAAGAAAATGGTAACAGGAACATACATACTGATAATTACCTTAAACGTGAATGGATTAAATGCTCCAGCCAAAAGACACAAGCTCGCTGAATGGATATAAAAACAAGACCCATATATATGCTGTCTAAAAGTAACCCACTTCAGACCTAAGGACACATACAGAATGAAAGTGAGGAGATGGAAAAAGAAAGAAAAAAATCAAAAGAAAGCTGGAGTAGCAATACTCATATCAGATAAAATAGATTTTAAAATAAAGAATGTTACAAAAGACAAAGAAGAACACTACATACTGATCAAAGGATCAATCCAAGAAGAATATATAACAATTATAAATATATATGCCCTCAACATAGGAGCACCTCAATACATAAGGCAAATGCTAACAGCTATAAAACAGGAAATCGACAGTAACACAATAATAGTGGGGGACTTTAACACCTCACTTGCACCAATGGACAGATCATCCAAAATGAAAATAAATAAGGAAACAGAAGCTTTAAATGACACAACAGACCAGATAGATATAATTGATATTTATAGGACATTCCATCCAAAAACAGCAGATTACACTTTCTTCTCAAGTGCGCATGGAACATTCTCCAGGATAGATCACATCTTGGGTCACAAATCAAGCCTCAGTAAATTTAAGAAAACTGAAATCATATCAAGCATCTTTTCTGACCACAACGCTATGAGGTTAGAAATGAATTACAGGGAAAATAACGTAAAAAACACAAACACGTGGAGGCTAAACAATAAGTTACTAAATAACCAAGAGATCACCGAAGAAATCAAACAGGAAATCAAAAAATACCTAGAGACAAATGACAATGAAAACACGACGATCCAAAATCTATGGGATGTGGCAAAAGCAATTCTAAGAGGGAAGTTTATAGCTATACAAGCCTACCTCAAGAAACAAGAAAAAACTAAAATAAACAATCTAACCTTACACCTAAAGGATCTAGAGAAAGAAGAACAAACAAAACCCAAAGTTAGCAGAAGGAAAGAAATCATAAAGACCAGAGCAGAAATAAATGAAATAGAAAGAAAGAAAGCAATAGCAAAGATCAATAAAACTAAAAGCTGGTTCTTTGAGAAGATAAACAAAATTGATAAACTTTTAACAAGACTCATCAAGAAAAAAAGGGAGAGGACTCAAGTCAGTAAAATTAGAAATGAAAAAGGAGAAGTTACAATGGACACCACCGAAATACAAAGCATCATAAGAGACTACTACAAGAAACTCTATGCCAATAAAATGGACAACCTGGAAGAAATGGACAAATTCTCAGAAAGGTATAACCTTCCAAGACTGAACCAGGAAGACATAGTAAATATGAACAGACCAATCACAAGTAATGAAGTGGAAACTGTGATTAAAAATCTTCCAACGAACAAAAGTCCAGGACCAGATGTCTTCACAGGCAAATTCTATCGAACATTTAGAGAAGAGCTTCTCAAACTCCTCCAAAAAACTGCAGAGGAAGGAACACTCCCAAACTCATTCTACGAGGCCAACATCACTGATACCAAAATCAGACAGATAGTACAAAAAAAGAAAATTACAGACCAAGACTACTGATGAATATAGATGCCAACATCCTCAAAAACATAATAACAAGCAGAATCCAACAACACATTAAAAGGATCATACACCATGATCAAGTGGGATTTACCCCAGGGATGCAAGGATTCTTCAATATACACAAATCAATCAATGTGATACACCATATTAACAAACTGAGGAAGAAAAACCATATGATCATCTCAATAGATGCAGAAAAAGCTTTTGACAAAACTCAGCACCCATTCATGATAAAACCTCTCCAGAAAGTGGGAATAGAGAGAACCTACCTCAACATAATAAAGACCACATACGACAAACCCACAGCAAACATCATTCTCAGTGGTGAAAAACTGAAAGCATTTCATCTAAGATCAGGAAAAAGACAAGGATGTCCACTCTCTCCACTATTATTCAACATAGTTTCGGAAGTCCTAGCCACAGCAATCAGAGAAGAAAAAGAAATAAAAGGTATACAAATTGGAAAAGAAGAAGTAAAACTGTCACTGTTTGCAGGTGACATGAAACTATATATAGAAAATCCTAAAGATGCCACCCTGAATAACCAAAGCAATCTTGAAGGGAAAAAAAAGGAGCTGGAGGAATCAGACTCTCTGACTTCAGACTATACTACAAAGCTACAATAGTCAAGACAATATGGTACTGGCACAAAAACAGAAATACAGATCAATGGAACAGAATACAAAGCCCAGGTATAAACCCACGCAACTAATCTATGACAAAGGAGGGCAAGGATTTACAATGGAGAAAAGACAGTCTCTTCTAAAAGTAGTGCTGGGAAAACTGGACAGCCACATGTAAAAGAATGAAATTAGAACACTCCCTAACACCATACACAAAAGTAATCTCAAAATGGATTAAAGACCTAAATGTAAGACTGAACACTACAGAACTCTTAGAGAAAAACATAGGAAGAACACTCTTTGACATAAATCACAGCAAGATCTTTTTTGACCCACCTCCTAGAATAATGGAAATAAAAACAAGAATAAACCAATGGGACCTAATGAAATTTAGAAGCTTTTGCACAGCAAAGAAAAGTATAAACAAGACGAAAAGACAACCCTCACAATGGGAGAAAATATTTGCAAATGAATCAACGGACAAAGGATTAATCTCCAAAATATATATAAGCTCATGCAGCTCAATAATAATAAAACAAACAACCTAATCAAAAAATGGGCAGAAGACCTAAATAGACATTTCTCCAAAGAAGACATACAGACGGCCAAGAGGCACATGAAAAGCTGCTCAACATCACTATTAGAGAAATGCAAATCAAAACTACAAAGAGGGGACGTCCCTGGAGGTCCAGTGATTAAAACTTCACCTTCCAATGCAGGGGGTGTGGGTTCAATCCCTGGTCAGGAAACTAAGATCCTACATGCCCCGCAGCCAAAAAACCAAAAACATAACAACCGAAGCAATATTGTAACAAATTCAACAAAGACTAAAAATGGTCCACATCAAAAAAACAAAAACAAAATCTTAAAAAAAAACCCAAAATACGACAGTGAGGTATCACCTCACACCGGTTAGAATGGGCATCATCAGAAAATCTACAAACAATAAAGGCTGGAGAGGGTGTGGAGAAAAGGGAACCTTCTTGCACTGTTGGTGGGAATGTAAATTGATACAGCCACTATGGAGAACAGTATGGAGGTTCCTTAAAAAACTAAAAATAGAATTACCATAAGACACAGCAATCCCACTACTGGGCATATACCCAGGGAAAACCATAATTCAAAAAGACACATGCACCCCAATGTTCAGTGCAGCACTATTTACAAAGCCAGGTCATGGAAGCAAACTAAATGCCCATAGACAGATGAATGGATAAAGAAAATGTGGTACATATATGCAGTGGAATATTACTCAGCCATAAAATGAATGAAACTGGGTCATTTGCAGAGACTTGGATGGACCTATAGACTGTCATACAGAGTGAAGCAAGTCAGAAAGAGAAAAACAAATATTTTATATTAACGCATATATGTGGAATCTAGAAAAATGGTACAGATGAACCGGTTTGCAAGACAGAAATAGAGACACAGAGGTAGAGAACGAAAGTATGGACACCAAGCGGGGAAAGCAGGGTGGTGGGATGAATTGGGATGATTGGGATTGACATATATACACTAACACGTATAAAATAGGTAACTAATAAGAACCTGCTATATAAAAAAATAAAATAAAATTCAAAAAAATTTTAAAAACTTATTATATAGCTAAAGTAATCAAGATTGTGGTTCTGGCTGAGAGATAGACACATAGATCAATGGAACGCAACAAAACAGCCAGAAATAGACCCACAAAAATATAGCCAATTAATATTTGACAAAGGGTGGAAAGTGATTCAATAGAGGAAAAATAGTCTCTTCAATAAATGGTGTTGAAACAACTGGATATCCATAGACAAAAACATGAACCTCAACCTAAACCTTATAACTTTCACAAAAATTAAGATAGATCATAGATTTAAACATTTTAATGTAAAACTATAAAATCTTTAGAAGAAAAAAGAATAAATATTCAGGGCTTAGGGCTTAATGAAGTTCTTAGGCTCAATACCAAAAGTATGATCCATTAAAAATTTGATAAATTAGACTTCATCAAAATTTTAAACTTTGCTTTGTGAAAGAACCTGCTGGGAGAATGAAAAGACAAGGTACAGATTGGGAAAACATATTTGCAAATCACTTACCTACCAAGCAGAATACATAAGAAACTTTCCAAACTCAAAAGTAAAAAAACAATGCAATTAGAAAACAGGCCAAAGGCATGAAAAAACATTTTCTCAAAGTGGATATAGAGGTGGCACATAAGCACATGAAAACATGTTCAACATCATTATCCATTAGGGAAATGCAAGTTAAAACCACAATTAGATATTTCTACACATCTATTAGAAAAGCTAAAATATCCATAACAAATGGTGATGATACCAAAATGCTGGTGAGGATTCAGAGAAACTGAATCATTCATAGATTTCTGAAGTAAATTAAAGAAGACACCAATAATGGAAATACATTCATGTTCATGCATTGGAAGACTTAATACTGTTAAGCTGTCAATACTACACAAAATAATCTACAGATTCAAAATAATCTCCATCACAATTCCAGGAACTTTTATATATATATATTTTTTAATTTTTATTGGGGCATAATTGATTTACAATGTTGTGTTAGTTTCAGGTGTACAGCAAAGTGAATCTGTTATACAAATATATATAGCCACTCTTTTTTTAGATTATTTTCCCTTATAGGCCATTACAGAGTATCGAGTAGAGTTCCCTGTGCTACACAGTAGGTCCTTATTAGTTATCTATTTTATATATAGTAGTGTATATGTGTCAATCCCAATCTTCCAATTTATCCCTCCCCTCCACTCCAGAAACTGTTTTTGAAGAAACAGAAAAATCCATCCTAAAATTCATAGTAATTTCAAGGAACCCAGAATACACAAAACAATATTGAAAAGGAAGGATAAAGCTGGAGGACACACTTCCTGATTTCAAAATTATTACAAAGCTAACCATAATGGTTTGGTACTGGCATAAAGATAGACATATAGAACAGGGGTCCCCAACCCCCAGGCTGTGGACCGGTAAGGGTTCGCGGCCTGTTAGGAACCCAGCCACACAGCAGGAGGTGAGCGGTGGGCAACCGAACAAAGCGTCATCTGCAGCTCCCCATCGCTCACATTAATTACCCCCTGAACCTTCCCCCCAACCCCTGGTCCGTGGAAAAACTGTCTTCCACTAAACCTGTCCATGGTGCCAAAAAGGTTGGGGAACACTGATTATAGAACAATAGAATAGAATAGAGAGCCCAGTAATAAACTCTTTTTGTGACTGGCTTATTTCACTTACTATAATGTGCTCATGGTCAAATGATTTTTGACAAGGGTACCAGGATTGAGAAAGGAGAGTTTTTTTCAACAAATGGTTTTGGGAAAACTGTACAGTCACATGCAAGTTAAAAAAAAAAAAAAGAATTCAAACTCTGACTTTACACCATATACAAAATTTAACTCAGAATAAAGACCTAAATGTAAACCGAAAACTATAAAATTTTTAGAAGAAAACATGGGAAAAGCTTCATGACATTAGAGTTGGCAATGATTTTTTGTCATTGTCATTTTCCAATGACATCAAAAGCACAGATGACAAATGGAAAGATACATAAATTAGACTTCATCAAAATTTAAAACTTATGTTCATTAAAGGACACTATTAACAGAGTGAAAAGACAACCCACAGAATGAGAGAAAATATTTGCAAATCATATATCTATTAAGAGGCTAATATCCAGAATACATAAAGAACCTCTATAACTCAGCAACAACAAACAACTCAAAATGGGCAGAGAACATGAATAGACATTTCTCCAGAGAAGATACATAAATGGTCAATAAGCACATGAAAAGATAAAAGATGCTCAATATCACTCATCATCAGGGAAATGCAAATCAAAACCACAACGAGGTATTACTGCCACACAAATTAACATGGCTACTATCAAAAAAGCAGAAAATATAAAGTTTAGCAAGGATGAGGAGAAATCAGAACCTTTGTGCACCATTGGTGGGAATGTAAAATATTGCAGTTGCTGTGGAAAACAGCACAGTGATCCTCAGAAAATTAAACACAGAATTACCATATGATCCAGCAATTCCACTTCTGGGTATACACCCCAAAGAAATGAAAGCAAGCCTCAAAGAGATATTTGTACACCCAAGTTCGTAGCAGCATTATTTCCAATAGTCAAAAGGAAGAAGCAACCCAAGTGTCTATGGACACAGATAAACTGTGGTATATCCATACAATGGAATATCATTCAATCTTAAAAAGGACAGAAATTCTGACATACGCTAAAACATGGATGAACTTTAAGGACATTATAATAAGTGAAATAAGCCAGTCACAAAAGGACAAATATTATATGATTCCGTTTTTATGAGGTACCTACAACAGCCAAATTCACAAAGACAGAAAGTAGAAAGATGGTTGCCATGGGCCTGAGGGAAGGAGTGGGGAGTTACTGTTTAATAGGTACCAGAGTTTCAGTTTTGCAAGATGAAGAGTTCTGTGGATAGATACTGGTGAATGTAGCACAACAATGTGAATGTACTTAATACCACTAAATTGTACACTTAAAACAGTTAAGATGGTACATTTTATGTGTATTTTACCATAATTAAAGAATTTTTAAGTTAAAAGAAGCCAATGTGATGTAAAACAGAAAGAAGAGAGGGAAAGCTCTTCTTATGTAAAAGAGATTAAAGAATAATAAGACAATGCAATTTATGAACCTTAATTCAATTTAAACAAACAAACAAAAACCCAGGGAAACATCTATGAGACATATGAGGAAATCTGAATATGCCTTGTATAATAGGTAATAATTATATTATATATTATTATAATATTATTATCTATCATCCAGGGCATATTCAAATTGACTATTAATTTTCTTAGCTGAGATAATATTATGGTGGTTACAAAGTAGAATGTCTTTTTCTTAGCAGACGCATGAGGCAGTACTCAGGAGCAAAGTGTCATTATATCTGCAAACTGAAAAACGTTTAACAGAAAAGAAGAATGAAAAGAAAAGAAAAAGTAAAGACAATGAACATAAGGTAAAAAGTTAAAATTGGTGAATCTAAGCGATGGGTATAGAGTATTCACTGTACTATTCTTTCATCTTTTCTGTATTGTTTGAACATTTTCATAATAAAAATTTGGGGCTGGAGGTAAGGAGGACTCAGGGTTTGGAAGTAGCAGAATTTAAGCTGCAAGATGACTAAGATTAAAGTAAGAAAACTTCTTTCCCTGGGAAATGGTTGCCTGTCCCTCCCCACTTTCTCATGTTTAATATAAGATTCATTTTGCAATCATTCTCTACACGACAAATATTTCATTAAGTTGGTCCTTTGGTCCATTGCGCAACCCTAGCTGACTACCAAGGTTACCAAGAGCTCTTGGGCTTTCAAACTTAGAATCAGCCAGTGACAAAAAGCATTAACAGGTCATGTGACCAGGAAACAAACAGCTCCCCAACTACTGCGGTGGGAAGCCAAGACAATACTGAAGACAGGAGCAAAAAGAGGATTTTTTCCCTGCAAGTATTTTGGGAAATAAATAAAGGGAAAAGTAAAACAAAGTGAAAGCATATAAAATGTAGAAAGACTTTCCTCTTCCCAGAGTAAAACATTATCATAGTATTTTCTTGTCTAATGGGTAGAACTAAATTTAGTTCTTTTTTCCTTTGAATATTTCCTTGCTTCCCAAATTTAATTTTTAACCAGAACATAGCCTATTATTTGTCACTGAACCATTAAACTTTTCACTTACTCAAGTATTTACCTATTAAAAACACCTGGTAGGGCTTCCCTGGTGGCGCAGTGGTTGAGAGTCCGCCTGACAACGCAGGGGACGCGGGTTCGTGCCCCGGTCCGGGAAGATCCCACGTGCTGCGGGAGCGGCTAGGCCCCTGAGCCATGGCCGCTGAGCCTGCGCATCCGAAGCCTGTGCTCCGCAACGGGAGAGGCCACGACAGTGAGAGGCCCGCGTACCGCGGGATTTTTAAAATTAAACAATTAAAACATGAATAATTCTCCTTATATTCTATATGTTTTGTGCTTTGAATGTTTTACAAAGTGAATCCTCATACCAACCTGAACCACTTTATCTTATTAAACTGCTGTGAACAATCTGAGGTCAATCTCTCAGTAATACACAGTTTGGGTGAGTTTTTTGGGGAGAGAGTTGTTTTACATAAAATCATAATAATGACATATGTAACTGCTCTGTAACGTGCTTTTTTCACTTAACATTGTACCTTAAGATCTTTCCAAGCTAGTAAATAGAACACAACCTCATTTTTAAAACTGTTGTACTATGTTCTTTTTATTTAACCAGACACTATAATTGAACATTCAGGATTTTAATTATTTTTGCAAATAGCAAACAATGCTTCATTGAACAACCTTATATAGCCATCTTTGGCACAAGTACTAAAGTTTCTGCAAGGTAGAGACTAGCATTGCCAGGTTAAGAGGTATCTGCATTTAAAACTTTGATAGATCTTGCCAAATTGTCTTCTTAAAACGTTCACCTACAATATACCAGAGTACCTGTTTCCCCATAACTTCTAAACCATGTGTGGTTAGAATTTTCAATGTTATACAGTTGCCCCTTGTTATACATGGAGGATTAGTTCCAGGACCCCCTCAGATACCAAAATCTGCAGATGCTCAAGTCCCTTATATAAAATGGCATAGTATTTGCATATAGCCTATGCACATCCTCCAGTACACTTTAAATCATCTCTAGGGACCTCCCCGGAAGTCCAGTGGTTAAGACTCTGGCTTCCAATGCAGGGGCGTGGGTTCGATCCCTGGTCGGGGAACTAAGATCCTACATGCCACACAGTGCAGCCAAAAATTTAAAAAAAATCATATCTAGATTACTTATACCTAATATAAATGCTAAGTGAACAGTTGTAAATACAGTGTAAATGCTATATAAATAGCTGCTTGTGTGCAGCAAATTCAAGGTTTGCTTTTTGAAACTTTCTCAAACTAAAAAAATATATATTTTTTTCTTTCTATCTATCTATCTATCTGTCTATTTATTTATTTATGGCTGCATTGGCTCTCTGTTGCTGTGCCTGGGCTTTCTCTAGTTGCGGCGAATGGGGGCTACTCTTCGTTGTGGTGTGAGAGGGCTTCTCATTGCGGTGGCCTCTCTCATTGTGGAGCATGGGCTCTAGGTGTGCGGGCTTCAGTAGTTGTGGCATGTGGGCTCAGTAGTTGTGGCTCACGGGCTCTAGAGCGCAGGCTCAGTAGCTGTGGCGCACAGGCTTAGTCGCTCCGCGGCATGTGGGATCTTCCTGGACCAGGGCTCGAACCCATGTCCCCTGCATTGGCAGGCGGATTCTTAACCGCTGTGCCACCAGGGAAGCCAAAAAATATATTTTTGATTGGGGTCGTTGAATCCATGGATGAAGAACCTATGGATATGAAGGGCTGGCTGTAATATTATTTTATTTAGGACTTTTGCATTTGTAGTTCTCCTTTGTACTCTCCTAGTCAAACACCAGCATTATGCCAGCATGAGAAAACAAATGGCAAAGCTTTCTGAGGTATATACTTCACTTAGCATGCTTTCCATTTTCATTTCCCTTGGTAACATACACTGTGCCCCTTCTCTGCCACAGCATCCAATCGTGACTCACCCAGAAGCAAGCCAGGTCAGCTGGAGTCCTTTCCAGGGATTTCCTATTTTAGAGGTAGAAGAGAAATGGCCTCTAGGGTCACAGTGCAGGAAGAATGTGGATTTCGGGCTATATGGATAGAGGCAACTATTTTGATAGCAGAGTCTTGGTTCCAGTTCCTGAGGCCCTAGTTCTTACAGGTCTTCCTACAAGTCTATCTCCCCACTATTCCTTCCAGCCAAGTAAGCCAACACATTCACTCCCGTTTTTACTTTAATCTTTTGAGTTGGGTTTCTGTCACTTGAAAGAGAGAGCATTCTTCTTATTATGAAATCAAACCCAGGAAATGTTTAGGGTTGAAGCATACCAATGTCTGTAACTTACTTTGAAAAGCATTAAAACATAGGATGGATTGATGGATGGATAGCGGGATGACTATATGATAAGGCAAACAGAGCAAATACATTAAGCAGAGAATCTAGGTATGAATATACATGAATGTCCACTGAACAATTCTTTGAACTTTTCTGTACTTCCAAACAGTTTTCATAATAAAATATTGGGGGGAAAATCAACAGCAGGAGTAATACAACATATTATCATATCAGCATTAATTCAGACTTCAGGTACTGATTACAAGGAGCTACTGCAGGACTGCTAGAAAAGGGTTTAAGGGCTTAAGAAAGCTGGCCCTGCATTAAAGTGGCAACTATTTATTCCCTCCATAAAAGAGACTTGGAAGAAAGCCAAGAAGGCAGGATGTGTCTCAAGTCAATAACTGTCCTTTCCCACTGATGTCCTTTCTGGAGCAACAACTTGCAATGGAAAAAGCAAAGGCAACATTACTGCTGTCATGACCAATACATGGTTAACCAGTGACCATAAAGTGACTCAAACTGAAGGGATACACACACACACACACACACACACACACACACACACACACGACTGAGAAATGTGTTGGCATCATTTAACTATTCCATGACTTGAATTTTCTCCCAGCATTTTCATGTAGCTCATCACAGCCATTAGTAATCCTAAGCAATGTAACTTTCATTCCACACAGCTACCTCTCTGTGGTAGAGACAAACAGATGCCTAATCCATATCCATTCTCCCCCTTTTTCTTTTTTTTTAACTAATATTGGGTTGGCCAAAAAGTGCCTTCGGCTTTTAAGTAAAAATAAAAGACACATTTTTCATTTTCACCAAGAACTTTATTGAACAACGTAGTCACCGTTTTGTTCCACTACCTTCTGTCATTTTTCAGGCAACTTCATGATTCCATCTTCCCAAAACTTTTTATCTTTTTGAGCAAAGGTTCCCAGTGTCTTTTACAGTCTTCCAGGGAACTGAAATTTTTTCCATTAAGAGAATTTTATAAAGACCAAAATAAATGGAAATCTGAAGGTGCAATGTCTAGTGAATACGGTGGATGAATCAGAAATTCCCACCCAAGCTCTAACAGTTTTTGCCTGGTCATCAAAGAAACATGAGGTCTTGCTTCTGTTGACTAATTCCGGACGCTTTTTGTCGAGTGCTGCTTTCAGTTGGTCTAACTGGGAGCAGTACTTGTTGGAATTAATCGTTTGGTTTTCTAGAAGGAGCTCATAATAGAGGACTCCCTTCCAACCCCACCTTATACACAACATCACTTCTTTGGATGAAGACCGGCCTTTGGTGTGGCTGGTGGTGGTTCATTTAGCTTGCCCCACGATCCCTCCATTCCACATTATTGTACAGTATCCACTTTTCATTGCCTGTCACAATTTGTTTTAAAAACAGAACGTTTTCGTTACATTTAAGTAGAGAATCGCATGCAGAAATACAGTCAAGATTTTTTTCATTTAACTTGTGTGGAACCCAATCAAAGCGACGAACATAACCAAGCTGGTGCAAATGATTTTCAACGCTTGATTTGGATATTTTGAGTATGTCAGCTATCTCCCACATGGTATGATGTTGACTGTTCTCAATTAAAGTCTTGATTTGATTGCTATCAACTTCAACTGGTCTACCCGACCGTGGAGCATTGTCCAGCGAGAAATCTCCAGCAGGAAACTTCACAAACCACTTGACACATTTGATCAGTCACAGCACCTTCTCCATACACTGCACAAATCTTTTTTTGCACTTCAGTTGCATTTTCACCTTTCTTGAAATAATAAAGCATAATATGCTGAAAATGTTGTTTTTCTTCATCTTCAATATTAAAGTGGCTACACAAAAATTCACCAATTTTGATACATTTTTTATTTACTTAAATAAAATTTATTTATCTATCTATCTATCTATCTATCTATCTATCTATCTATCTATCTATGGGTGCGTTGGGTCTTCATTGCTGTGCATGGGCTTTCTCTAGTTGTGGTGAGCAGGGGCTACTCTTCGTTGAGGTGCACGGGCTTCTCACTGCAGTGGCTTCTCTTGTTGTGGAGCACGGGCTCTAGGCGCGCGGGCTTCAGTAGTTGTGGCACATGGGCTTAGCTGCTCCACGGCATGTGGGATCTTCCGGGACCAGGGCTCAAACCCATATCCCCTGCACTGGCAGGTGGATTCTTAACCACTGTGCCACCAGGGAAGTCCTGATAAGTTTTTTTTTTTAATGCATGCCGATATGACAGCTGTCATAATACAATCTAACAAAATTGTTTCGAATGAAGTTAAAGACAACTAAGCACTACTAGAGCCACTTATGGAAAAAACCGTACAAACCTTTTGGCCAACCCAATAGTATCCCAATTTTATTTGGAGCAGCAATAGGCACAGCTCCTTTGCTTCTAGACCTGACCAATGAGACATGCAAAAGCCATCACGTGGAGGCTTCTGGGAAAGTTTTCTGAAGGGAAAGAACTGACTCAACTAGGAAAGCTGCTGCTTTTCTTTCCCCTTTTTGTCTGACAGACCTGATAGCTAGAGTTCCTGCAGCCATTTTGTGACCATGAAGCTATGGAGAAAATGGAATCCATTTGCTAAATACAAACACAGAAGTGGCCTGGTTCCATACCAGGACTAGCCTGCCCTCCTCTAGATAGACATCTATCTATCTATCTATCTATCTATTTATTTATTTATTTATGGCTGTGTTGGGTCTTCATTTCTGTGCAAGGGCTTTCTCTAGTTGTGGCAAGTGGGGGCCACTCTTCATCACAGTGCGCAGGCCTCTCACTATCGTGGCCTCTCTTGTTGCAGAGCACAGGCTCCAAACGCCCAGGCTCAGTAGTTGTGGCTCACAGGCTTAGTTGCTCCGCGGCATGTGGGATCCTCCCAGACCAGGGATCGAACCCATGTCCCCTGCATTAGCAAGCAGATTCTCAACCACTGCGCCACCAGGGAAGCCCCTAGATAGACATCTTTTGCAAGAGAGAGTAAACCTCAAAGTTAAGTCATTGTTAAGCATCTTCTACCAGCTGCCAAACATGGTTCCTGACAGGTCACCTTATCTAAAATAGTTAAAACTTGTACCCAACTGCAATTCATGTCTATGCATATTTCACAAATTGGGGTATATAAGACTCTCTACAAACTAAATCTGAGAACTTCAGAAAATGCTCCCCACCACAAATGGAAAATGTTATTTTAAAGTCTGTCACTATGTTCCACTGTAACAATATATTATTTTCCATTTTCTTCCTTTTCTCCAGATTTCTCTGAGCATTTCCACACACAATCTGCTCTTTGTAAAGTCAGTTTCACAGGTCTTCATTCAAAAGGCATCTACAAGTACTTTCCCTCACTTCTTTGACTATTAAAAGCATGCCAAATATAAATGCACTGTGGAATTCTGGATTGGATCTTGGAATAGAAAAAAGACATTAGTGGAAAGACTGGGCAAATAAAGTCTGGAGTAATAAACTCCAAATAAAAACAAATTTACTAAATAAAGTTTACAGTAAACTAATGTAAGGTACAAATATTAATTTCTTAGTTTTGATAAATGCACCATGTTAACATTAGAGGAAGCAGAGTGAAGGCCATATAGGAACGCTATGTACCATATTTGCAACTCATCTATAAACCTAATATTATTTCAAACAAGTTGATAGCAAAAAGCATGCCAAGTTAGTTAACTTTCCCTCGAACTAGGGCTCAAAATCACAGAATACAGTTTTAAATACCCAAGTAGCAAACTCTGCTTTTCTTTTTTTTTTAATATGAGGGCAAAACAATATTTAAGCTGTGGAACTCTTGAGGGCATCTGCATCTCATCTACTCCCCCTCTCCAAAAATTACAATATCACAGAAGAGCCCAAGAGCTAGGAAACACTGTTACAATATTGTGCACTATTAATGCAACTATACTCACTAAATAAGAGTCCTCAAAACACAGTCATCCCAGACATATGTGAAAATGCAGACAGGGGCATCCCCTGCTTTTCAAAGTTCGCTTTTACATAAGACCTACCTGTTTTCACTAACTGAAAGAAATCTGAAGAGGGTTTTGCTTTTATGAAAAAAGGTGAAAAGCAAAGATAGCCAGCATCTGTTTTGCAGTGGAGCAATGAGAGTGACACTGCCAAGCTCCTTCCCTGGTAACTACACTCAGCATAACAGCAACAAGCCTCCATAGCTTTGAACTGTGTCTGTGAGCATCTGTGCTTTATCCTGATTTATTTTGTGCCTCTGTTAGCAAGATGTGTTCTAAGGTAATTGCTCCTTCATTTTAGGCTGTTTCACCTTACAAAAGGTTTCTTAGGAAGGCTCTACTTTCTGATAGCAGGGGGAAACCCATACTTAGACCTCCACCCCGGGCCAGAAATAAGGTCATAAAAACATAACTAAGTAAACCCTTTTTACTTCTATAAGCACCAAGCCTCCCTGGCCAGCATCCAAGCAAGTATACTGAAGGTGAAACTTCAAATTTTCAGACACACAAGGTCATAGTCTTACTCTGTATTTTGAGTTTTCTTAAAGCAGGGACAATGACCACTTCTGTTAGATCTGTAAACCCAAAAGAGAACCACGGGTATTGGTACCTGACCAATAAACATCACCTGAAGAGATAACCTGTCTCTGTGAGGCTTTATGTAAGTGCTCTCTATAGAAAATCACTATGGTGACCCCCCTTCCCACCATCTAGCTTACAACTGTGATTCTTCATTCTCTGAACACCCTTAGCCCACAGTTTCACCTGTAATTATTTTTTATTCATTCAATAAATAATTAGTGCAAGCAGTGTTTCATAATAGCTAACAACAGCAGTTCACATTTAGTGAGTACTGACTATGTGCCAGACACTGACCTAAGCACTAGGGCAAGCAATATGGGAAATGGCAATAAAAAATGGTCCCAGCCCAGGGCTTCCCTGGTGGCGCAGTGGTTAGGAATCCGCCTGCCAGTGCAGGGAACATGGGTTCGAGCCCTGGTCCGGGAAGATCCCACATGCCACGAAGCAACTAAGCCCGTGAGCCACAACTACTGAGCCCACGTGCCACAACTACTGAAGCCCGTGTGCCTAGAGCCTGTGCTCCGCAACAAGAGAAGCCACCACAATGAGAAGCCTGCACACCGCAACGAAGAGCAGCCCCTGCTTGCCACAACTAGAGAAAGCCCGCACGCAGCAACGAAGACCCAACACAGCCATAAATAAATAGATTTATTAAAAAAAAAAAAGTTCCAGCCCTTTGGTAATTTCCAGAAGCAACAAAGAAGGTCCTTCCTTATGAGTCCCTTAACAAGGAAAAAATCCCACCTATACGTGGTATAGAAGAAGACCAGCACAGGAACTCCTCGGTCAGAATTTTTTGCTAGAGCACACGCCACCCAGTGAATTCTTAATAAAGGGCGTATGGAAAATCAAACTATGAGACCTCGCATGTGTGAAATGTCTTTATCATTCCCTCACACCTGCCTGAGAGTTTGGCTGGATACAGAATTCTGGGTGGGAACCCATTTTCTTTTAGAAGGTATGCCTTGCTCCATTATCTTCTAGTGTCCATTCTTGCTACAATCTAATGATTTATGACTCTGTGATTTATAGATATTCTTCTGTCTTTATAGTGCTCAAAAATTTCATTATGTGGGGACTTTCCTGGTGGCGCAGTGGTTAAGAATCCTCCTGCCAATGCAGGGGACACGGGTTCGAGCCCTGGTCCGGGAAGATCCCACATGCCACAGAGCAACTAAGCCCATGTGCCACAACTACTGAGCCTGTGCTCTAGAGCCTGCGAGCCACAACTACTGAGCCCACACGCCACGACTACTGAAGCACACGCACCTAGAGCCCGTGCTCCACAACAAGAGAAGCCACCACAATGAGAAGCCGGTGCACCGCAACAAAGAGTAGCCCCCAGTGGCTGCAACCAGAGAAAGCCCACGTGTAGCAACGAAGACCCAATGCAGCCGAAAATAAACAAATAAAAAACAAATTTCTAAAAAAAAAAAAATTTCATGATGATGTGCCTTGGCATGGATATTTTTTAATTAATTGTGCTGGATTCTTGGAGGGTACTTTTAATCCAGAAACACACCTTTGTGAGAAACTATTTTATTTTGGATGATTTCTTCATGCCAACAAACAATAACCACCCACTATCCCTCCTTGTTACAGACATCTACAAACCTGTAGGTCACTCAGTCCTCCACATTCCCTCAAGATTTAGCTTCTGGATCATTGTCTCTTTGCTATTACTACTCCCATCTTAATTCATGATGATCTTAATATACACTGAGATAACCCTTCCACTATCCTTACCTCTCAGTTCCTTTACTCCTATTTTCCAATTACGTCCTCTATCCTACCTCAGCCACTCTCTTCCACAGTGCCCACATCCAAGCAGCTCAACACAGCTGAAGGGGAAGCATTCAACCATGCTAACTGGGTCTCACCCACCTTAAATTTATGACCACAAATGCCCCCTAAAATATTTCCTTATTCAACTCATTTTTTCCCACTCTCCTGAATGAATTTTTCACCTTCTTTCTCCTCAAATTTCCAACACCTCCCCCACTCTTCATTTTTAGCTTAAAGACCTTCCTTCTTATTTAACTGAGAATATGGAAGTAATCAGAAGAGAACATTCACTCTGTCCCACTACCAAGCTACCAATTCACCAGTATTTGGGTCAATATAATCACCACAGATGAACTGTCCATGTAGCTATCGGGCTTAAGGTCAACATATCCATTTATATCCTAGACGCCATTCCCTCTCATCTACTCAAGGACCTCACCCCTGCAATTGTCCCTTCTCTCTCTTTAATCATCAATTTGTCTCTCTATACTCCACTATTCCCATTAACTTACAAACATGTTATCTGCCCACCTAAAAACAAAAAGAACTCTAACGCTTCGTGCCCTTCCAGTCACAGCCCTATTACTCTGCTCTCCCTTATAGAAATCCTTGAAACAACATCACTGTGACTATCTATACTCACTGTCTTCAATTCCTCTTCTATATCCTCTTGAACCCACTGCACCAAAACTGTTCTTGTCAAGGTCGCCAATGACCTCCACATTACCAAATCTAATAGTCTATTCTTGCATTTATCATTTGACTATCCTTGATTCTTCCCCTATCTCAGAGGTAGGAAACCATTTCCCCTCAGAATTTGGAAGACATTGCTACACTGCCTTTTTTACATGGGGTATCCCAGGGCTTGGATGTTGGTCCTCCTCTCTATCTACATTTACTCTCTGGGTCTCTATCTAGTCTCACAGCTTTAAAAAAAAATTTTGGAGTCACCAGTAATATGGGTGGTATTTCCAGTTTCAATCTCTCCCCTGAACTACAGACTAATATATCCAACCGCTAATCCAATATCTCCACTTGGCTATCTATTATCTATTAGGAAACTCAAATGAACAAGGCCAAAATTGAACTCTACTTTCTCCACAAATCTGTTCTTATTCCAGTGTTCCCAATATCAGTAAATTGCAACTCCATTCTTCCAACTGCTGAGCCCCAAATTGACTATGCTTTCTTACATTATTGTTCCTTCAGCCCTATTTCCTCCCCAATACTTATTTCTCATCACTCTGTATTATGATTTTTACCTCTCTCCACTTACAAAGGAGCTCTTGGAGGGCAGAGGCCTGCCTTAATGCTCTGAATCCACAGCACCTAGCACAGTGTATGTTGGATTATTTGCATAAAGAGGCAGTGAAATTTAAACTGTTAAACAAGTCCTGAGCAGGGTTAGATTCCTCTGCAGGAAAAGATCTGAAGTAGGAAAGCATATTTCAACTATTTCCACTAGTTCCTTAGTACAAGTAAAGATAGTTATTTGGTAATAACTCCAAAATCTCAGTGGCTTGAAACAAAGGCTTACTTCTTGCTCACTCTACATGTCAAACATAGGTCACCTGGAAGCTTGCTCTGGTTCCCAGACTGAGACTAGCCACCATCTGGAGCACCAACAATCACCAAAACAGAGGGAAAGAGTGGCAAATTACACACCAGAAGTTTTTACCATTAAGGGATACACATCATTCCTGTGCACATTTCACTGACCAAAAGCAACTAACAATGCCATATCCATCTTCAAGGGTGCAAGCAAGTACAATGGTACCACATGCCCAGGAGACAGAAACCAAAGATATTTGATGGACAGCACTGATGACTACCATATCATTAAAAAGAAGCTTTTAGATCTAAGCAACAATATTTTAACTCCTGATCTCTACTGCTCATCTGTGAAAATGAACTCCATTGCTAGAAGAGAACCACTCACTTGCAAAGTACTATCTATGGGTCTCTAGGAACGTAGCTTCACCAGTTAGGCCCGCCTCTTTCATCACTCAGGTGTCAGAGTGCAGCAAAGAAGCCAAATATGGGTGACAGGAAAGTGCTGATTACAAACCTTCCAGAAACGTTCAATGTCAAAATCTGGGAAAGGCTTGACTGAATGAGTAAGAAAATCACGTTCAGTTAAAAACGGCAGGGAAAGGAGGGAAACTTTCACAAAATTTCCTTTACCAAAGGTGTACAACCTCCAGGTCTTGGGGTTCCTTGCACTACCCCATGTCTGAAGACTAACAAGTTTCACTCAAACCACGTGATGAAAAATTCGGAGTTTGAGTATGATTAGTAAAGTTAGCCAACATTGATCTTTTTAACATAAAAACACTACTTACAAAAAAAAAATGTATACTGACATGCTACCACAAGCAAGGAAGGAAGAAGTTATTTTAGAGATGGATTTTATTCAGAAGCTCTTTTTTCCCCAAAAGTCTCAAAGACTCCAGACTTCAAAGCTCAAGATGATATGGGATGAACCCCAAGTCTACAGAGACCTGGATTTAAAGTGTGGCTGCTTCAAGTTCTAAAGTATCCTGTGCAGTTTCTATTTTATTCAAAGTTTAAATATTTTCTAACAGTGAAACTGGCTGCCAGAAACGTTAGGACAAACTGGAGATGGTTACCATAAGCTGCTAAACACTTGGAACTGTAAAGTCCACTGAAATTCCACTGAAGAGCAGAACAGGAGTCCAAATATGTCACCTAACGTCACCTGCCAAATCAGAAGCAAATTAGTACTCCCAAATGCAACAAAGGGTATCTAGTCCCACCTCCCCATCCTTTATTTATTCAACCAACATGTGTCAGTAGCTGGGGTGAAAGAAGGAATGTCGGTAAGTAAGAGAGGGACTGGATTTTAAGATTTAGTTCTTGTTCTCCATGAATCTGGTGGAGTTAAAACAAAATAAAAACAAAGAAAAAAAACAGATTTGAGAGCAAAAATTCCAAAATACAATGCCTTAAATACCATAACAAGGATACAGGAAAGACCATTCTCACATGTTAAGTTGACAACCTTCGTTAAAGGAAACAACACCGTATTTGCTCTGTTAAGTAGCTAGAATAAAGAAAAAGCAAACAAAACAGATAAAAATCCTCTTCTGGTTTAATGACAGTTTAGCAGAACCAAAGCCCATTTCTCTCTCTTCCTCCCTTCCTCTCAATGGTCTCTGCCACAACCCCTCCATCATTCCAACCTCCACACTCCACTGGCAGCCCCAAACCAGCTCCATCACGAGTAATACCGAGACTATCAAGGTCAGCCCCAAAGGCACAGGAAGCAGACAGCGGAAACAAATCTTCATATATCGAAAGGGGGCGGGGACCCTCCCTATACTGAGGCACCCGGGGGCTCTATCTCTAGGCTCTGTGGCCTGGGATCCGCAGCCTTCGGGGATTCTGGCCCCTTTTTCCTTATCCAGGCCCCTAATGACTTCCACCTGTCCTCAACCTGAACTCTGCATCGTGGAGTGAGGGATAGCCTCGGGCTGGGGTAGGGGGAGGTGGGGAAACGCGCAACAGGGAAGATGCTGTCCGTGCGGGTGTTTCTAGGGGGCGGGAGGGGGGTACTCTCTAGGGAAGGCGCAGTGAGAGGGAAACGCTCTAAAGGAGACCTACTGTAGGGGAGCATGAGAGGTAAGCCATTTCGAGGGAAACCCATTTGGGGGTTCTATAAGGGGAGCTATTGTGAGGGAACGTCTCCATAGATGGCCGTTTCTGGGGAAAATATCCTATGGGGAAGGCAAGTGTATTAATCATACAGAAGGCACTGTGGAGGTTCTCGATAGGCGAATCTTTCCGGGGGGAAATGTTCTATGGGGTTGGGGATGTCATAATAGGGGGTCTTCACAGAAGAGCCGTTGTGGGGTTGTCGATACAGGAGCCATTGTGGGAGCCTCTGCACCGAGAGCCGTTCCTCGGAAAACGTTCGTCAGGGAACCGTTCAGGAAAAAAACCGTCCGCAAGGAAGCCATATCGGACCACGCCCTTCGGCGGGAGGCGTCTCCAGACCCCAACAGCCCGCAACCGCCTGCCCGCCCGCCGGCCCCTCTGCTGCCTCGGCCCCGCGTACCTGACGGAGGGCGACCCGCGGCCAGGGCCGCCGGGGGACCGTGCGCGGGGCAGCCCCAGCCGGTGTTGGGGGTACACGTCCATGGCTGCGAGAGGCGGAGGAGGACGGCGCCGCTGCGAGGGTCACTCAGGCCTGCGGGGCGTCTCCTGGCCCGCTTCGGCCGGGCGGGGCGGCTGGGCGTGCCGGGTGGGCGGGGGGCGCAGTGCGCGGGGGCACGTCGCGGGCGGGGACACGTCGGGGGGCGGGGCGGAGCCGGACGCGTGCAAAGAGCGCAGATGGGGGCGTCGGGACGGGTTGGGGGTGGGGGCAAGCGCACGGCTGCGGGTAGAGTCTTTCTTAAACTTGGAGGCGGCCGGGTTGGACGTTGGGAGCGTGGGTGCCCAGAGTGAAAGCTACCGCGCCGCCGCTCTGGCCTGTCCTCAGGCTTCGCATCGTGGAGTGGGACTCTGCGGCGCCCCCAGCCACGCACACGGGCGCGCCAGGGGGCGGGGCCTCGTTCCGCCCCGCCCAGTCCACTTCGGCCTCCAGCAAAGCCTTCTGCTGCAGCAGAAGGTCCCTGGCGCGGAGATCTGAACCACCCTGGTGCTCGGCTTTCGTGCCCCGGTCTCCCAGGCCGGTTCCTTGCTGCTGTTTCCTCACCCGCTGCTAGTCAATTGTGCACCCTCCCTTCAAACGTTCAGCCGATTTCTAGCCGACCTAAGGTTAGCGGTGCGCGCCCATCCTTGCGCAGACGTTAGGGGCTCACAGGGGCCCAGAGGATCCCTACCCTTTACAGTAAAGATTCTGACTCGACCCGTTTCCGACTGCAGGGCCGTATGCAAGAAACCTAATCCCAGCGAGCGTCAGTCTTTTGTGTAATTGACAGTTTCCAGGCATCCTGTATATACAGGACGTATTTAATGATTTTGTCCTGCGTCGTATATTGACTTTGTCAGGATGCCTTAAATGTCCTGTATTTATCTTTTTATAATCAATTAAAAACTATTAGAGCTATTTTTCCGCCACAGTAATTGGTGCTTAAATCACTAACTGAAAATCCTACCTTTACAAATAAAAGATCTGTACAGTGTCTACGGTGCCTCCAGCGAGTTTAGCTGAGGGAAGACCAAAAGAAGGAACTAGAAATTTAAAGTACTTATTTTTCATATTCAAGAAAGGAAAGGACTTTTTTTGCTCAAGTTGTAAGTCCTGATCAAGTAACCACCATTATTTAGAGATAACTTCACATCAGTACACAGGCTCTACAAACCAGCCAATCAGCGACAGCCTCACTCCAGTGGCTTCTGAAAATCAGCCAGTCAACAACAGCTTCACTCCGGTAGCTAGGCTTCTGAAAGTTCGTAAATCAACGACAGTCCAGAGCTTCTGAAAGTCAGCCAATCATTGACAGCTCCATGCTTCTAGACAACAACCAATCAGCAAGTGCCTCACTCCAGGGACCAGGCTTCTGATAGTTAACAGGTACTCAGCTTCCTCACTCCAGTAACCACACTAACAAAGCTGGAAGCCCGTCAATCGCTGGACGCTCACGCTTCTGAAATACTGCCAGTCCCTGAACGCTAGCTTCCCAAAACATTGGATTGGGTTGGCTAAAAAGTTCGTTCGGGTTTGCCGTAAGATGATACAGTAAACCCGAACGAACTTTTTGGCCAACCCGTATTGGCTCAGCTCCGACTTTGTTAAGGGATACTGTTCCTTACAAGTACAGCTCTCCTTTGCAGGCAGACTAGATATTCACCTTTGAGTTCAATTTGCTTTTCGTAAAATCAAGTTCGCAACCCTTTCACGACTTAACTCCCACCTTACCGTTAGATATGAATTTGGGCTTGTGACAGATGCAATGATGCAGCCATGAGATTTATTAAATACAACTTTTCAGTTCTTGCGTTGGTCGCTATTACCAATTTTTTTCTTTTATAATTCAATGGGTATATTCACAAAGTTGTGCGATCACCACCACAGTCATTTTAGAACATTTTCAGCACGCCCAAAAGAAACCCTATACCTTTTAGTAGTCATTCCCCCATTTCTTCCAAACCATCCCAGCCATAGGCAACCACTAATCTACCTTTCTCTCTCTCTCTCTCTTCCCGCCCCCCTTCTATGGATTTGCCAATTCTGAACATTTCACATAAATGGAATCATACAGTATGTGGTCCTTTGTTACTGACATTTCATTTAGCATAATGTTTGCAAGGCTCATCGGTGCTGTAGGATGTACAAGGATTTCTTTTTTTATGGTTGAATAATATTCTATTGCATGGTTATCTCATATTTCTTATCCGTTTATCAGGTGATGGACATTTGTGTTGCTTCCACTTTTTTACTATTTTTTTTTTAGCTAATGGTGCTGTGAACATTCGTGTACAAGTTCTCCCGTGGGCACATGTTTTCAAGTCTCTTGGGTATATGACTTAGGAGTGGAATTGCTGGGTAACTCTATCTTTTGAGGAACTTCCAAACTGTTTTCCAAAGCAGTTGTACCATTCACTTTCCCACCAGCAATGTATGAGAGTTCCAGTTTCTCCACCTCCTTACCAACACTTACTATCTCTCTTTTTGTTCATAGCCACCCTAGTAGCGGTGAAGTGCTATCTTACTGTGGCTTTGATTTGCATTTCCCTGACAGCTAATGATGTTGAGCATCTTTTCCTATACCTACTAGCCATTTTTATGTTTTTTTGGAGAAATGTCTGTTCAGATCTTTTGCCCATTTTTTAATTGGGTTGTCTTTTTATTAAGTTGTAATAGTTCTTTATATAGCCTAAATACAAGTCCCTTATCAGGTATACAACTTGCAAAAATTTTCTCACACTCTGTGGGTTTTCTTTTCACATCCTTGATAGTGTCCTATGAAGCACACAATTTTTCATTTTGATGGTATCGAATTTATTTTTTTCTTTTGTTGCTTGTGCTTTTGGTGTCATATGTAAGAAACAATTGCCTAATCCAGAGATTTACCCCTACATTTTCTTCTAAGAGTTTAGTAGTTTGGGCTCTTACATATAGGTATTTGATCCATTTGAGTTAAATATTGTATTTGATATGAGGTAGAAGTTCAGCTTCATTCTTTTGCATGTGGCTATCCAGTTGTCTCAGCACCATTTCTTTTCCCATTAAGTTGTCTTGGCAACCTTGTTGAAAATAAATTGTTACCTCGTTTTTATTTGCTATATTTGAACCCCTAAATGCCAAAATGCAAGTGTGAATTTCATGATACATTTTCTGAATTAAATGAGGAAAATTCCTTTTGAAGCTCTTTGTGCCGTATGCAAGTGTTCATACAGCATTGCAAATGGTGGAAAGTCAGATATAAGCGAGCATATACTAGCAGCTAAGAGTAAAAGATGCATGATTTCTTCAACTTGTATCAAAGAAAGTGATAAAATAAAATTTTGATTAAAAGAAATCTAGATGAAGAACACAAAATAATCACAGCAGAAGTTGTAACAGTCTCCCACATTGTATATTGTCATCAGTCTTTCAGCTCAAATGACTCATTGAATGTACTGCTACCAGCAGGATTTTCTAATTCCAAAACTGGAAGCAAAATGTCAAATGCCAGGACAAAACCTACAGCAATAATTAAAAATATAATAACTCCATTTACTATTGCAGTGATTATCAAAGCCCTAAATGCCTCATCTTTTTATGGATGCAAGTAATAACAAAGCAGAAAAATTTGCTTGTGCAATACCCTTCTTGTGAAAAGGCTCACTTTTAAGGTTATTTTAAGTAAAGACTCTTCCAGATTAGACTTCAGAAACAAGAGCAAATTTCTGCAGAAACTCTCTTATTGACTTAGGAGTTAATGAAGAAAATTGTACTGCTTTTGGTGGAGATGATACCAATACAAATGTTGGTAGATGTTCGCATAAAAGTGCAGACATTGTTTATTCAAAGCTGAAGTAAAGCACGAATGGTTCTTCGGAAGCCGTTTGGCTATCTGGCTCATATTCTGCATGGTGCTGCTCATACAACATCTGATGTCTTTCCTGTTGACTTTGATGTAATTGTCATGAAATTGTTCTCTTAAGCGCCAACTGAACAACTGAGGAATTTTTGTGATTTTGTTGGCATTCAGTACTGTTCATTTCTCTTGCATTCAGAAACTTGTTAGCTTGCTTTAATAAATGAAGAATCCTCAGTTTATTTGAAGCACTGAATCATACTTTAATCCTAAAGAAAATGCCCCTCAAATTCTTATTGACTTTAAGGGAAACTTAGTTACCTAAGTTACCTCTTGTTGATAGTTTATAATACCTCTTTAGCAGTAGATTATGCAAAGTGAAAGAAGAGTGTTGTTGAGGCACTCCATTGCTTAAGGGAACTGTAAAATGAACTAAAGAATGATTTTTTTAACATCTTTATTGGAGTATAATTGCCTTACAATGGTGTGTTAGTTTCTGCTTTATAACAAAGTGAATCAGCTATACATAAACATATATCCCCATATCTCCTCCCTCTTGCATCTCCCTCTCACCCTCCCTATCCCACCCCTCTAGGTGGTCACAAAGCACTGAGCTGATCTCCCTGTGCTATGCAGCTGCTTCCCACTAGCTATCTATTTTACACTTAGTGTATATATGTCCATGCCACTCTCTCACTTCGTCCCAGCTTACCCTTCCCACTCTCCGTGTCCTCAAGTCCATTATCTACGTCTGTGTCTTTATTCCTGTCCTGCCCCTAGGTTCTTCAGAACTTTTTTTTTTTTATATTCCATATATATGTGTTAGCATATGGTATTTGTTTTTCTCTTTCTGACTTACTTCACTCTGTATGACAGACTCTAGGTCCATCCACCTCACTACAGATAACTCAATTTTATTTCCTTTTATGGCTGAGTAATATTCCATTGTATATATGTGCCACATCTTCTTTATCCATTCATCTGTCGATGGACACTTAAGTTGCTTCCATGTCCTGGCTATCGTAAACAGAGCTGCAATGAACATTATGGTACATGACTCTTTTTGAATTATGGTTTTCTCAGGGTATATGCCCAGTAGTGGGGTTGCTGGGTCGTATGGTAGTTCTATTTTTCATGACTACCATCTCATGAAGAATTTGATTCTTGTACAAGAACTAAATACTCTCTGGCATGGGAACCAGTGGAATCATCGTGTATAGTGTTGAAGAAGAAAGGAAGAAAAATTGATGACAATGTTCTTTTTCTGTTACTGGATAACATTTTAAACAGTTATTGATCAGGGGCTTCCCTGGCGGCACAGTGGGTGAGAATCCGCCTGCCCATGCAGGGGATGCAGGTTCGAGCCCTGGTGCGGGAAGATCCCACATGCCATGGAGCAACTAAGCCCGTGCGCCACAACTACTGAGCCTGTGCTCTAGAGCCCATGAGCCACAACTACTGAGACTGCATGCCACAACTACTGGAGCCCGTGCTCCACAACGAGACAAGCCACTGCAATGAGAAGCCCGCACACTGCAACAAAGAGTAGCCCCTGCTTGCCGCAACTACAGAAAGCCCTCACGCAGCAATGAAGACCCAATACAGCCATAAATAAATAAATTTATAAAAAATAAAAGTTATTGATCAAGAGATGCAACATAATACTGAAAAATGAAAAATCATCTCATTCCATGAAAGATGGTATTTGCTTCAACAAGCCATATTTGAAGAGCAATTTTCAGGGTTGTTAACTTTATCCTAGTATATGTTCAGTATATTGGCTCATAATGCTAATGTTGAGTATATTTTCTCTTTAATGAATGTTCAATAGACAAAAGAACTAAAGAAGTTAGATGTGACCACTGTAGAAGCTATGATACAAAAAAAATGAGCATAGACTGTGTCTGCAAGGAATTTTATAAGCAAATACCACAAAACAAGGAATTATTGAAAAGAACCAAATGATCAGAAGAATATAATTACAAAAATGTATAATTTAGATACTTATAATTTATTTTCTATGAATAACAAATACTTTTAAAGTATATGTACCACTCAATATTTTTCTTTTCTATCAATGTAGATATGCATAAGCAATTAGATATAATTCAAATTTAACTGGGCCCCCCTGTTTTTCATTTGCTAAATCTGGCAACCCTACTCATAAGTGATCTGAGATATTGTGTGTTACCCACTTAAGAGGATCTTCTTAAAAGTTTTCCCCCAATAATCTTTTTTAATGGAAGTATAATTTTCTTACAATAAAATAGTTGATAAAATACAGTACAGTTCAATGAATTTTGACAAATGTTTACAGTTTTAGAATCATTGTGCCCCTCCCCCCCCCAGCTAGGATACAGAACATTTCCATGATCATAGGAAAGTTCCCTGAGACCCCTTTGCAGTAAAATCCCCACCTCAGCCCCAGACAATTACTGATTTGATTTTAATGGCCATAGATTAACTTTATCTGCTCTTGAAATTTATATAAATGGAACCAGTGTAATGGTTTTGGGATTTATTCATTTTGTTATACATATCAGTAGTTTGCTCCTTTCTACTGACGAGTAGTTTTCCATAGTTTGGACAAAACGTAATTTGTTTATCCATTTCCTAGTTGGTAGGCATTTCAGTTGTTTCCAGTTTGGGGCTATTATGTGTAAATTCCTATAAACATTTATGTATAAGTCTTTGCATGACCATATGTTTTAATTTTTCTTGGGTAAATACTTAAGAGTGAAATTGCTGGGTCATATGGTACATGTATATTTAGCTTTATAAGAAACCATCAAACAGTTTTACAAAGTGTTTGTTTTCATTTTACATTCCCACCTGCAGTGCAGGACAATTCCAGTTGTTCCATAACCTCACCAACACTTGGTAGTGCCAATCTTGAACTTTCATTCTCCTGGCTATGCAGTGGTATCCCAGTGGGGTTTTAATTTGCATTTCCCTAATGATAATGATGTTGGGTACCTTTTCATATTCTTATTTAGCATCTGAATATCTTCTGTTGTGAAGTGACTTTTAAGTATTTTGCCCACTTTTTAAAATTAAGTTGTATATATTTTATTACTGAATGAAAGGAATTTTTTTTTTTTTGCGGTACGCAGGCCTCTCACTGTTGTGGCCTCTCCCGTTAAGGAGCACAGGCTCCGGACGTGCAGGCTCAGTGGCCATGGCTCACGGGCCCAGCCGCTCCGTGGCATGTGGGATCTTCCCAGACCGGGGCACGAACCCGTGTCCCCTGCATCGGCAGGTGGACTCTCAACCACTGCGCCACCAGGAAAAGCCCTGAAAGGAATTTTTTAATGTATTTTTAATATGATTTTTTTCCCAGATATATGCATTGGGAATTTTTTCTCCTAGTCTGCGGGTTGCATTTTCATTTTCTTAAGGGGTATCTTTTATGAAACAGAATGCTTTAATTTTCATGAAGTCTAATTTATTTTTATTTTCTCATTTATTTAAGAAGTAAATGTGGCTAGCTATGGTATTGGGGCTGTAGGAATAAGAAGAAGTAGGAAGGCCTGGACCAGCTATGAGACCTTACCTGAGGTATTGATCCCCACCCCCCACTCAAAGCCTCTAATCACAGTCTTGAACATGCAGAATAATAAAAGCTTGAATAGATTGAATTTTGATTCTTTTGGCAAAGCTATTACATAACGACCTATGGTGGTCTGGAAGCCTTCTCAGTAGAAGTGACGTTTGTGCAGGGGGTCCAGAAAATGAGTGATAATAAAAGCTATTATTTAAAAACACACTGTGTCCCAAGCACCTTTCATGTACTTCTTTGTGGTAGCCAACCTCCAAGCTGGCACCCAGCGATTCTCACCTCCTATATTCAGGCCTTTGTTTAGTCCCCTCCATTATACAGGTAAGAAAACTGGACTTCAGAAAGGTTAAGGAACTTGCCCAAATAAGTATCAGAGTAAAATTTTTTCCCTTGACAAATAATTAAAAAATTTTTTTGCAATTTCCGTGAAGAAATAATAAAGGGAAACATCACAGCTTATATAACAAATCTCTTCAGGCTTTCTTGAACCTCCTTAATTTTTCTCTAATGCTGTAACTTCTCTCAAAAAACCCAAGGCTGCCCAATTTTACACACTCCTCTCTATATCCTGTCATGCATTTCCCACTAAGCAAAGCAAATACTGGCACTATTAGAACAGAGTTTTGCTTCTACCTCTATCTTTCTCCAATGCTCTGCCTCTTTGAAGGGTTTTCTAGGAAGAGAATAAGGGAAGAGCATGAGAGGCAGAGAAAACAACAAATGCAAAGAACTGAGAGTTTGGCAGGATCCAGCTGCTTCAATATGGCTAGAGATCAAACTTCTTCGGAAAGGAGCTGGTATTTGGTGTATAGAAATCTGTAAGTCAGGGCTTCCCTGTTGGTGCAGTGGTTAAGAATCCTCCTGCCAACACAGGGGACACGGGTTCGAGCCCTGGCCCAGGAAGATCCCACATGCCGTGGAGCAAATAAGTCCGTGTGCGCCAGCTACTGAGCCCGCGTGCCACAACTACTGAAGCCTGCGCACCTTGAGCCTGTGCTGGGCAACAAGAGAAGCCACCGCAATCAGAAGTTCATGCACCGCAATGAAGAGTAGCCCCCGCTCGCTGCAACTAGAGAAAGCCTGCGCACAGCAATGAAGACACAGCCAAAAATTAATTAATTAATTAATTAATTTTTTTAAAAAAGAAAGAAACCTGTAAGTCATGCCAACAATTTTGGATTCCTCTACAGTTAAAAACAAACAAACAAACAAACTTTAGGCAGGGGAGAGACATGCTATATCTGCTATATCTATATAACCTTCAAAAGACCTTTTGGTGATTTAGCAGACACTGTTGGTGCTCCTTGGCACTTAACCATTTCTTTGCATGCTAGCCACCTTCCGTGTGAGCGGCCTGGAAGGGCTGGGAAATTAATGCCTGCTGGAAGCCCTGTGACTGAAAGAAGTTGTTGTATAAATACCCCAGCTTCTCACTCCTCAGGTGGGATGATTCTGAGGCATCTGTTCCGCAACATTTCTCAAGATTCCCCAGGATTGGGCTTCCCTGGTGGCGCAGTGGTTGAGAGTCCGCCTGCTGATGTAGGGGACGCGGGTTCGTGCCCCGGTCCGGGAAGATCCCACGTGCCGCGGAGCGGCTGGGCCCGTGAGCCATGGCCGCTGAGCCTGCGCGTCTGGAGCCTGTGCTCCTTAACGGGTAGAGGCCACAACAGTGAGAGGCCCGCATACCGCAAAGAAAAAAAAAAATTCCCCAGGATTAACCTCTAATAGCCCATAGTGATAACTTGCTTGAGAATGGGTACTCCATTGACTGTTTTCCCTTCCCTGAGTCTCTTCCCCATTCTCCTGATGGTTTTTCCTGTGATTACCTCACAAACAAGGTACAGTTGTCCACCCTTATCCATGAGGAATATGTTCCAAGATCCCCAGTTGGATGCCTGTAACTGAGGATAGTACCAAACTCTATATATAGTATATTTTTTCCTATACATACATATAAAGTTTAATTTATAAATTAGGCACAGTAAGAGATAAACAACAATAACTAATAATAAAATAGAACAATTATAACAATATACTGTAATAAAAGTTATGTGAATGTGGTCTCTCTCTGAAAATATCTTATTGTACAAATTTAATGCCTTTCTCATCTTAACTAAGCACTTACGCACTGTGGCTGTAACTTTTGCAGTTTGAGGTGTGACAACAAAACTAGCACGGATTTCCTTTTTCCTTCACAATTTCACAGATGGAAGATTTGTTCTCACTGTAGATTTTAGCAACCCCAGCGTCTGACTTTTTTTCTTTTCTTATTAAGTTGAGAATATTCACCTTTTCACTTAAAGGAAGCACTCTATGACTTCTCTTTGGCGTATCAGAATTGCCGGTGTCACTACTCTTGCCCTTGGAGCCATTATTAAGTAAAATAAGGATTACTTGAACACCGCACTGCGATGCTGCATCAGTCAGTCTGATGACCAAAACTATTGGGCAGGATATGCTGGACAAAAGGATGATTCACGTCCTGGGCAGGACGGAGTGGGACAGCATGAGATTTCATCATGTTACTCAGAATGGGACACAATCTAAAATTTATGAATTATTTCCAGCATTTTCCATTCAATATTTTTGGACTGAGGTTGACGGCAGGTAACTTAAACCTCGGAAAGCAAACATGAGGATAAGGGGGGACTCGCACTCAAATTCTTATCTCAGGGTCTACTTCTGAGCAGGGGGAAAGGGAGGACTACAGAGTACAACAGATGGAGTAAGAGGTAATAGAGCCAATGTTTATTCAATTGCACATTAAAATGTTGACTCTTTCCAAATCACTCTATGAATTAAATGAAATTTCCAACAAAATTCTAACAGGGTATTTTTAATGGAACTTAAAAAACGGATCCCTATGGTCATGAACATTAAAGTCAGTTGCAAAAAAGAAGAAAAAGGAGAGGACACTTGCCCTACCAAATTTAATGCCTTTTCTGTCTTAAGATTTACTATAAATCTATCATAATGGCACAGGGTAAACAGTCTTAAACATATATGAGACCTTATTGTATAATACATGAGGCATTACAAAACAATGGGGGAGGGCTTCTCTGGTGGCGCAGCGGTTGAGAGTCCACCTGCCGATGCAGGGGACAGGGGTTCGTGCCCCATTCCGGGAAGATCCCACATGCCGCGGAGCAGCTGGGCCCGTGAGCCATGGCCACTGAGCCTGCACGTCCGGAGCCTGTGCTCCGCAATGGGAGAGGCCACAACAGTGAGAGGCCCGCGTAACGCAAAAAAAAAAAAAAAAAAAAAACAATGGGGGAATCGATGGACTATTCAATAAGTAGTGCTGGGAAGCTGACTAAAGAATATATTAATGTTTATAACTCAGAGAAAGGGGATGATTTCCTAAGTAAGACAGAAAAATCAGAAATCTAAAGAAAAGACTGATACATTTGATCAAATCAAAATTCAAAACATATGTACAACAATACATAGTATAACCAACTTAACCATCCATGATGTAACATGGATGAAACTTGAAAGCATTATGCTAAATAAAAGAAGCCAATTGTAGAAGACCACATATTGTTTGATTCCTTTCTTCATATATAAATTTTATTTATTTATTTATTTATTTTAACATCTTTGTTGGAGTATAATTGCTTTACAATGGTGTGTTAGTTTCTGCTTTATAACAAAGTGAATCAGCTATACATATACATATATCCCCATATCTCTTCCCTCTTGCATCTCTCTCCCTCCCACCCTCCCTATCCCACTCCTCCAGGTGGTCACAAAGCACCTACCTGATCTCCCTGTGCTATGCGGCTGCTTCCCACTAGCTATCTATTTTACATTTGGTAACGTATATATGTCCATGCCACTCTCTCACTTCGTCCCAGCTTACCCTTCCCCCTCCCCGTGTCCTCCAGTACATTCTCTACTAGGTCTGTATCTTTATTCCTGTCTTCCCCTTAGGTGCTTCATGACCTTTTTTTTTTTTAGATTCCATATATATGTGTTAGCATACGGTACTTGTTTTTCTCTTTCTGACTTACTTCACTCTGTATGACATACTCTAGGTCGATCCACCTCACTACAGATAACTCAATTTCATTTCTTTTTATGGCTGAGTAATATTCCATTGTATATATGTGCCACATCTTCTTTATCCATTCCTCTGCTGATGGACACTTAAGTTGCTTCCATGTCCTGGCTATTGTAAATAGAGCTGCAATGAACATTATGGTACATGAATCTTTTTGAATTATGGTTTTCTCAGGGTATATGCCCAGTAGTGGGATTGCTGGGTCGTATGGTAGTTCTATTTTCAGTTTTTTAAGGAACCTCCATACTGTTCTCCATAGTGGCTGTATCAATTTACATTCCCACTAACAGTGCAAGAGGGTTCCCCCTTCTCCACACCCTCTCCAGCATTTATTGTTTGTAGATTCTTTGATGATGGCCATTCTGACTGGTGGAGGTGATACCTCATTGTAGTTTTGATTTGCATTTCTGTAATGATTAATGATGTTGAGCATTCTTTCATGTGTTTGTTGGCAATCTGTATATCTTCTTTGGAGAAATGTCTATTTAGGTTTTCTGCCCATTTTTGGATTGGGCTGTTTGTTTTTTTGATATTGAGCTGCATGACCTGTGTAAATTTTGGAGATTAATCCTTTGTCATTTGCTTCATTTGCAAATATTTTCTCCCATTCTGAGAGTCGTCTTATCGTCTTGTTTATGGTTTCCTTTGCTGTGCAAAAACATTTAAGTTTCATTAGGTCCCATTTGTTTGTTTATTTATTTATTTATTTATTTATTTATTTAGTTTAGTTTAGTTTTTTTTGTGTGTGTGTAGTATGCAGGCCTCTCACTGTTGTGGCCTCTCCCGTTGCGGAGAACAGGCTCCGGATGCACAGGCTCAGTGGCCATGGCTCACGGGCCTAGCCGCTCCGCGGCATGTGGGATTTTCCCGGACTGGGGCAAGAACCCGTGTCCCCTGCATCAGCAGGCGGACTCTCAACCACTGCGCCACCAGGGAAGCCCTATTTATTTTTTTAATTTCCATTTCTGTAGGAGGTGGGTCAAAAAGGATGTTGCTGTGATTTATGTCACAGAGTGTTCTGCCTATGTTTTCCTCTAAGACGTTTTAGTGTCTGGCCTTACATTTAGGTCTTTAATCCATTTTGAGTTTATTTTTGTGTATGGTGTTAGGGAGTGTTCTAATTTTATTCTTTCACATGTAGCTGTCCAGTTTTCCCAGCACCACTTTTTGAGAGACTGTCTTTTCTCCATTGTATATCCTTGCCCTCCTTTGTCATAGATTAGTTGTGTGGGTTTATCTCTGGGCTTTCTATCGTATTCCATTGATCTATATTTCTCTTTCTGTGCCGGTACCATATTGTCTTGATTACTGTAGCTTTGTAGTATAGTCTGCAGTCAGGGAGCCTGATTCCTCCAGCTCTGTTTTTCTTTCTCAAGATTGCTTTGGCTATTTGGCGTCTTTTGTGTTTCCACACAAATGGTGAAATTTTTTGCTCTGGTTCTGTGAAAAATGCCACTGGTAGTTTGATAGGGATTGCATTGAATCTGTAGATTGCTTTGGGTAGTATAGTAATTTTCACAACGTTGATTCTTCCAATCCAAGAACATGGTATATGTCTCCATCTGTTGGTATCTTCTTTAATTTCTTTCATCAGTGTCTTATAGTTTTCTGCATACAGGTCTTTTGTCTCCTTAGGTAGGTTTATTCCTAGGTATTTTATTTTTTTTGTTGCAATGGTAAATGGCAGTGTCTCCTTAATTTCTCTTTCAGATTTTTCATCATTACTGTATAGGAATGCCAGAGATTTCTGTGCATTAATTTTGTATCCTGCTACTTTACCAAATTCATTGATTAGCTCTAGTAGTTTTCTGGTAGCATCTTTAGGATTCTCTATGTATAGTATCATGTCATCTGCAAACAGTGACAGCTTTACTTCTTCTTTTCCAATTTGGATTCCTTTTCTTTTTCTTCTCTGATTGCTGTTGCTAAAACTTCCAAAACAATGTTGAATAATAGTGGTGAGAGTGGGCAACCTTGTCTTGTTCCTGATCTTAGTGGAAATGCTTTCAGTTTTTCACCATTGAGAATGATGTTGGCTCTGGGTTTGTCATATATGGCCTTTATTATGTTGAGATAAGTTCCCTCTATGCCTACTTTCTGGAGGGTTTTTATCATTAATGGGTGTTGAATTTTGTCAAAAGCTTTTTCTGCATCTACTGAGATGATCATATGGTTTCTATTCTTCAGTTTGTTCATATGGTGTATCACATTGATTGACTCATGTATATTGAAGAATCCTTTCATTCCTGGGATAAACCCCACTTGATCACGGTGTATGATCCTTTTAATGTGCTGTTGGATTCTGTTTGCTAGTACTTTGTTGAGGATTTTTGCATCTATGTTCATCAGTGATATTGGCCTGTAGTTTTCTTTCTTTGTGACATCTTTGTCTGGTTTTGGTATCAGTGTGACGGTGGCCTCGTAGAGTGAGTTTGGGAGTGTTCCTCCCTCTGCTATATTTTGGAAGAGTTTGAGAAGGATAGGTGTTAGCTCTTCTCTAAATGTTTGGTAGAATTCGCCTGTGAAGCTATCTGGTCCTGGACTTTTGTTTGTTGGAAGATGTTTAATCACAGTTTCAATTTCAGTGCTTGTGATTGGTCTGTTTATATTTTCTATTTCTTCCTGGTTCAGTCTCGGAAGGTTGTGCTTTTCTAAGAATTTGTCCATTTCTTCCAGGTTGTCCATTTTATTGGGATATAGTTGCTTGTAGTAATCTCTCATGATCCTTTGTATTTCTGCAGTGTCAGTTATTACTTCTCCTTTTTCATTTCTAATTCTATTGATTTGAGTCTTCTCCCTTTTTTTCTTGATGAGTCTGGCTAACGGTTTATCAATTTTGTTTATCTTCTCAAAGAACCAGCTTTTAGTTTTATTGATCTTTGCTATTGTTTCCTTCATTTCTTTTTCATTTATTTCTGATCTGATCTTTATGATTTCTTTCCTTTTGCTAACTTTGGGGTTTTTTTGTTCTTATTTCTCTAATTGCTTTAGGTGTAAGGTTAGGTTGTTTATTTGAGATGTTTCTTGTTTCTCAAGGTAGCATTATATTGCTATAAACTTCCCTCTTAGAACTGCTTTTGCTGCATCCCATAGGTTTTGAATCGTCGTGTTTTCATTGTCATTTGTTTCTAGGTATTTTTTGACTTCCTCTTTGATTTCTTCAGTGATCTCTTGGTTATTAAGTAGTGTATTGTTTAGCCTCCATTTGTTTGTATTTTTTACAGATTTTTTCCTGTAATTGATATCTAGTCTCATAGTGTTGTGGTCAGAAAAGATACTTGATACGATTTCAATTTTCTTAAATTTACCAAGGCTTGATCTGTGACCCAAGATATGATCTATCCTGGAGAATGTTCCATGAGCACTTGAGAAGAAGGTGTATTCTGTTGTTTTTGGATGGAATGCCCTATAAATATCAACTAAGTCCACCTTGTTTAATGTATCATTTAAAGCTTGTGTTTCCTTATTTATTTTCATTTTGGATGATCTGTCCGTTGGTGAAAGCGGGGTGTTAAAGTCCCCTACTATGATTGTGTTACTGTCAATTTCCCCTTTTATGGCTCTTAGCATTTGCCTTATGTATTGAGGTGCTCCTATGTTGGGTGCATAAATATTTACAGTTGTTATACCTTCTTGGATTGATCCCTTCATCATTATGTAGTGTCCTTCTTTGTCTCTTGTAATAGAGTTTATTTTAAAGTCTATTTTATCTGATATGAGAATTGCTACTCCAGCTTTCTTTTGATTTCCATTTGCATGGAATATCTTCTTCCATCCCCTCACTTTCAGTCTGTATGTGTCCCTAGGTCTGAAGTGTGTCTTTTCTAGACAGCATATGTACAGGTCTTGTTTTTGTATCCATTCAGCCAGTCTATGTCTTTTGGTTGGAGCATTTAATCCATTTACATTTAAGGTAATTATCGATATGTATGTTCCTATTCCCATTTTCTTAATTGTTTTGGGTTTGTTATTGTAGGTCTTTTCCTTCTCTTGTGTTTCCTGCCTAGAGAAGTTCCTTCAGCATTTGTTGTAAAGCTAGTTTGGTGGTGCTGAATTCCCTTAGCTTTTGCTTGTCTGTAAAGGTTTTAATTTCTCCGTCAAATCTGAATGAGATCCTTGCTGGGTAGAGTAATCTTGGTTGTAGGTTTTTCCCTTTAATCACTTTAAATATGACCTGCCACTCACTTCTGGCTTGCAGAGTTTCTGCTGAAAGATCAGCTGTGAACCTTATGGGGATTCCCTTGTATATTATTAGTTGTTTTTCCCTTGCTGCTTTTAATATTTTTTCTTTGTATTTAATTTTTGATAGTTTGATTAATATGTGTGTTGGCATGTTTGTCCTTGGTTTTATCCTGTATGGGACTCTCTATGCTTCCTGGGCTTGATTAACTATTTCCTTTCCCATATTAGGGAAGTTTTCAACTTTAATCTCTTCAAATATTTTCTCAGTCCCTTTCTTTTTCTCTTCTTCTTCTGGAACCCCTATAATTTGAATGTTGGTGTGTTTAATGTTGTCCCAGAGGTCTCTGAGACTGTCCTCAATTCTTTTCATTCTTTTTTCTTTATTCTGCTCTGAAGTAGTTATTTCCACTATTTTATTTTCCAGGTCACTTATCCGTTCTTCTGCCTCAGTTATTCTGCTATTGATTCCTTCTAGAGAATTTTTAATTTCATTTACTGTGTTGTTCATCATTGTTTGTTTGCTCTTTAGTTCTTCTAGGTCCTTGTTAAACGTTTCTTTTATTTTCTCCATTCTATTTCCAAGATTTTGGATCATCTATACTATCATTCCTCTGAATTCTTTTTCAGGTATACTGCCTATTTCCTCTTCATTTGTTTGGTCTGGTTGGTTTTTATGTTGCTCCTTCATCTGCCATGTGTTTCTCTGTCCTCTCATTTTGCTTTCCTTAATGTGTTTGGGGTCTTCTTTTTGCAGGCTGCAAGTTCGTAGTTCCTGTTGTTTTTCGTGTCTGCCCCCGATGGCTAAGATTGGTTCAGTGGGTTGTGTAGGCTTCCTGATGGATGTGACTAGTGCCTGTGTTCTGGTGGATGAGGCTGGATCTTGTCTTTCTGGTGGGCCGGTCCACATCTGGTGGTGTGTTTTGGGGTGTTTGTGACCTTAGTTATGATTTTAGGCAACCTTTCTGCTAGTGCGTGGGGTTGTGTTCCTGTCTTGCTAGTTATTTGGCATAGGTTGTCCAGCACCGTAACTTGCTGGTCATTGAGTGAAGCTGGGTCTTGGCGTTGAGATGGGGATCTCTGGGAGATTTTCACCTTTTGATATTATGTGGAGCTGGGAGGTCTCTGGTGGACCAATGTCCTGAACTCGGCTCTCTCACCTCAGAGGCACAGGCCTGACACCCGGCCGGAGCACCAAGACCCTCTCATGCACACAGCTCAGAATAAAAGGGAGAAAAAACGAAGAAAGAAAGAAAAATAATAAAATAAAATAATCTAAAGTTGTTAAAATAAAAAATAATTATTAAAAATTAAAAAATAATTTTAAAAAAGGAAAGAAAGAAAGAAGAGAGCAACCAAACCAAAAAACAAATCCACCAATGATAACAAGCGCTAAAAACTACAGGAAAAAAAAGAAAAAAAAAAAAGGACAGGGCTTCTCTGGTGGCGCAGTGGTTCAGAGTCCGCCTGCCGACGCAGGGGACACGGGCTCATGCCCAGGTCCGGGAGGATCCCGCATGCCGCGGAGCGGCTGGGTCCGTGAGCCATGGCCGCTGGGCCTGGGCGTCTGAAGCCTGTGCTCTGCAGCGGGAGGGGCCACAACAGTGAGAGGCCCTCGTACCGCAAAAAAAAAAAAAAAAAGGACAGACAGAACCCTAGGACAAATGGTAAAAGAAAGCTATATAGACAAAATCACATACAGAAGCATGCACATACACACTCACAAAAAGAGAAAAAGGAAAAATGTATATATATATATTGTTGCTCCCAAAGTCTACCACCTCAGTTTGCGATGATTCGTTGTCTATTTAGGTATTCCAGAGATGCAGGGTACATCAAGTTGATTGTGGAGATTTAATCCGCTGCTCCTGTCTCTGCTGGGAGAATTTCCGTTTCTCTGTTCGCACAGCTCCTGGGGTTCAGCTTTGCATTTGGCCCCACATCTGCGTGTAGGTCGCCTGAGGGCATCTGTTCTTCGCTCAGACCGGACGGGGTTAAAGGAGCAGTTGATTAGGGGGCTCTGGCTCACTCATGCCGGGGGGAGGGAGGGGTACAGAATGCAGGGCAAGCCTGCGGCGGCAGAGGCCAACGTGAAGTTGCACCAGCCTGAGGCATGCCGTGTGTTCTCCCGGGGAAGTTGTCCCTGGATCACGGGACCCTGGCAGTGGCAGGCTGCATAGGCTCCAGGGAGGGGAGGTGTGGATAGTGACCTGTGTTCGCACAGGCTTTTTTGGTGGCTGCAGCAGCAGCCTTAGCGTTTCATGCCCATCTCTGGTGTCCGCACTGATAGCCGCGGCTTGCGCCCGTCTCTGGAGCTCGTTTAGGCAGTGCTCTGAATCCCCTCTCCTTGTGCACCCCGAAAGAAAGGTCTCTTGCCTCTTAGGCAGTTCCAGACTTTATCCCAGACTCCCTCCCGGCTAACTGTGGCGCACTAACCCCCTTCAGGCTGTGTTCACGCAGCCAACCCCAGTCCTCTCCCTGGGGTCTGACCTCCGAAGCCCGAGCCTCAGCTCCCAGCCCCCACCTGCCCCGGCAGATGAGCAGACAAGCCTCTCAGGCTAGTGAGTGCTGGTCGGCAGCGATCCTCTGTGCGGGAATCTCTCCGCTTTGCCCTCCGCACCCCTGTTGCTGCTCTCTCCTCTGTGGTTCCGAAGCTTCCCCCCTGCGCCACCCGCAGTCTCCGCCCGCGAAGGTGCTTCCTAGTGCGTGGAAACCTTGCCTCCTTCACAGCTCCCTCCCACTGGTGCAGGTCCCCTCCCTATTCTTTTGTCTCTGTTTTTTCTTTTGCCCTACCCAGGTACGTGGGGAGTTTCTTGCCTTTTGGGAGATCTGAGGTCTTCTGATAGCGTTCAGTAGGTGTTCTGTAGGAGTTGTACCACATGTAGATGTATTTCTGATGTATTTGTGGTGAGGAAGGTGATCTCCACGTCTTACTCTTCCGCCATCTTTAGAAATCTATTTATTTTATTTTTGACTGTGTTGGGTCTTCGTTGCTGCACGCGGGCTTTCTGTAGTTGCAGCAAGTAGGGGCTACTCTTCGATGTGGTGTGCAGGCTTCTCACTAAGGTGGCTTCTCTTTTTGTGGAGCATGGGCTCTAGGTGCGCGGGCTTCAGTAGTTGTGGCTGGCAGGCTCAGTTGCTCCGGCGGCATGTGGGACCTTCCCGGACCAGGGTTTGAACCCGTGTCCCCTGCATTGGCAGGTGGATCCTTAACACTGTGCCACTAGGGAAGCCCTATTTGATTCCTTTTTAATGGAAGATCTAAAATAAGCAAATCCACAGTGACAGAAACAGATTATTAGTTGCCAGCAGCTTGGAGGAGGGGGGAATGGAGAGTGACTGCTTCTGGTTTTCTTTGGGGGATGACGAACATACTCTAAAATTAGATTGTAGTGATGATTGTACAACTTTGTGACTATAATTAAAACCCAATGGGGACTTCCCTGGTAGTCCAGCGGTTAAGAATCCACCTTCCAATGCGGGGGCCACAGGTTCGATCCCTCGTTGGGGAACTAAGATCCCACATGCCACGGGTGACTAAGCCCACACGCTCTAGAACCTGTGCACCTCAACTAGAGAGCCAGTGTACAACGATTATTGAGCCTGCGTGCTGCAATGAAGAGCCTGTGTGCCCAGCTAACACCCAATGCAGCCAAATAAACAAATAAATATTTTTTTAAAAAGCAATGGATTGTTGGGCCTCCCTGGTGGCGCAGTGGTTGAGAGTCCGCCTGCCGATGCAGGGGATACGGGTTCGTGCCCCGGTCTGGGAGGATCCCATATGCCGCGGAGCGGCTGGGCCCGTGAGCCATGGCCGCTGGGCCTGCGCGTCCGGAGCCTGTGCTCCGCAACGGGAGAGGCCACAGCAGTGAGAGGCCCGCATACCGCAAAAAGAAAAAAAAAAAAAAAAAAAAAAAAAAAGCAATGGATTGTATACTTTATTATTATTTTTTTATTTATTTTTGCGGTACTCGGGCCTCTCACTGTTGTGGCCTCTCCCGTTGCGGAGCACAGGCTCCAGACGCGCAGGCTCAGCGGCCATGGCTCATGGGCCCAGCCGCTCTGTGGCATATGGGATCCTCCCGGACCGGGGCACAAACCCGTGTCCCCTGCCTCGGCAGGTGGACTCTCAGCCACTGCACCACTGGGGAAGCCCGGACTGTATACTTTAAATGGGTGAATTTCATGGTATGTGAATTCTTTCTTCTTTTTTTTTTTTTAATTTTTGGCTGCATTGGGTCTTTGTTGCTGCGAGCAGGCTATCTCTAGTTGCGGCAAACCAAGGCTACTCTTCGTTGCGGTGCGCGTGCTTCTCATTGTGGTGGGTTCTCTTGTTGCGGGGCACAGGCTCTAGGTGCGCAGGCTTCAGTACTTGTGGCACACGGGCTCGGTAGTTGTGGCTAACGGGCTGTAGAGCGCAGGCTCAGTATTTGTGGCGCACGGGCTTAGTTGCCCCGTGGCATGTGAGATCTTCCCAGACCAGGGCTCGAACCTGTGTCTCCTGCATTGGCAGGCAGATTCTTAACCACTGCACCACCAGGGAAGTCCCTGAATTATTTCTTTTTTTTTTTCTTTTTTTTTTTTTTGCGGTATTCGGGCCTCTCACTGTTGTGGTCTCTTCCGCTGCAGAGCCCAGGCTCTGGACGCACAGGCCCAGCGGCCATGGCTCACGGGCCCAGCCGCTCTGCGGCACGTGGGATCCTCCCAGACCGGGTCACGAACCCGTGTCCTCTGCATCGGCAGGTGGACTCTCAACCACTGCGCCACCAGGGAAGCCCCCTGAATTATTTCTTAATAAAACTTTTCTTTTTTTAAAGGTAAGCCACACGCTGGGAGAAGATATTTGCAGTGAATATTATTGACAGATTATATCAAAGAATTCTGTAAAGCAATAAAAATGACAAACAACCCAATATAAAAATGCATAAAGAATTGGAATAGACATTTCAAAGATGAGGAAATTCAATAAACATACGTAAATACGCTCAACATCATTAGTAATGAGGGAGAAGAAAATTAAAATAATGAGATACCATCACACCTATTAATTTGGGAAAAAAACTTTAAGCAGCTTCACATTATTCAGTGTTGCCAGGATATGGAAAAATGGGACCTCTTGAACACTTCTGGTGGGAGTATAAATTCATATAACCACTTTGCACCACAATTTAGTTATATCTAGTAAAGATGCTTACATGTCCCTATAACCCAGCAATTCCACTTCAAGAAATGTTTTTCATATGGGAATATATGAAGTAAGTCCATAGATGTTTATGCCACATTGTAGTAGTAAAATTTGGGAGGGGGGATTTTATATCCATCAGTAGGGGATCAGGTGTGAAGTATGAATCAAATATGGAATATTCATTCAATGTTATATTATACAACGATTAAATGAATATGGATAAATCTCAAAAACACAGAGTTCTGTAAGCTACAAAAGAATATTTTCAGTATGACTCTTGTAATAGTCTTGGTTTTCCAGAGAAACCAAACCAGTTTTATATACATATTATTATAAGGAATTGGCTCATGCAATTATAGAGGCCAAGAAGTCCCACAATTTGCTGTCTGCAAACTGAAGACTCAGGAAAGCCCGTAGTATAGTTTCAGTCTGGTTCCGACCACCTGAGGGCCAGGAGTGCTAATGGTATAAAAATTCCGGTCTGAGAGCAGATGACTGATGTCTTAACTCAAGTGGTCAGGCAGAGAGAGTAAATTCTTCCTTTCTCCACCTTTTTTTCTACTCAGGCCCTCAGCTAATTGGATGATTCACACCCACCTTGCAGAGAGCAATTTGCTTTACTCAGTCTACTGATTCAAATGCTAATTTCATCCCAAAACATCCTCGCAGATAAACAGAGAAAGATTATTTAATCAAACACTTGGGCACCCTGTGACCCAGTTAAATTGACACATAAAGTTAACCACCACCACACAATTAATGTAAATTAAAATAAACATACCTGAAATGATATCATGTATATTGCAGCAAAAGTATAAAAATATGATAGTTGTTGTTTCTGAGACTGGGGAAGGTAAACTTGGTGAATATATCTTCATCTACAATGTTTTATTTCTTTAAAAGATTTGAATCCAATATGACAGAATATCAACATTTGTACATTTGGGTGATTGGTACCCAGGTATTTTTTTATATCAACCTTCCTTATTCTTATCAACATATTTATATTTTTTCAAATAAACAAGAACCTCTAAATCACTATGAAAATATAACCCCCCTCCCCCATAGAAAATGGACAAATGATATGGAAAGGCAATTTACAAAGGAAGAAATGAAACTGTGCATCTCAGATTGGGACTTGAATCCAGCCAAATCCCAGACTGGGACTCAAACCCACAGTCTTTTAAGCACCTGGTCTCAGGACTTAATGAAGCTCAGCTTCTGAGCTTCACAGAAAGAATTCAGTGAGAGACAAAGTGATAGTTAAGAAGTAGATTTATTTAGAGAGAAACAAACTCCACAGACACAGTATAGGCCATCTCAGAAAGCAAGAGCAACCCCAGGGTATGGGGTTATCAGTTTTTATAGAGGTGGGTAATTTCATAGGCTAATGAGTAGGAGGAATATTCCAGCTATTTTGGGGAAGGGGTAGGGATTTCCAGAAATTAGGCCATTGCCTACTTTTTGACCTTTATGGTCAGCCTTAGAACTGTCATGGCACCTGTGGGTGTGTCATTTAGCTTGCTGACGTATTTACAGTGGGTGTATCCTGAGGCTTAAGGTCTAGTGGAAGTCAACTTGTTTGCCATCTTGGACCTATTTGGTTCTAATCAGTTTATGACATGTCTTTGGGCTGTGGTATTCTTTTAAAGGTTGTGCCCTGCCCCCTTCCTTCCTGTTTCAGAAATACAAATGGCCAAAATAAAAAAGATGAAAATATGTTCAACTTGACCAGAAATCTGGGAAAGGAAAATTGAAACAACAGTAAGATGGCTTCTTGCTTATTAAATAAATCCATCCTAAAAAAAATAACAAGCAGTGTGGAGAAATAAACACTCTGATATCTGCTAAATGGAGTAAAAATGGGTACAATCTTGCCGGAGGGTTCTCTGGCAAAATATATGTAGCAGGTTCTCAAATTCATTTTCAATCTGGCTCGAATATTGGACTGATTAGGATTACACTACTCTGTGATTGAATTTTACCCTGTAAAAGTTAATTAACAGTAGTTTAGCCTGGGTGGAAGAATCTTTCTATGTTGAAGGTATGGTGGCTGTGGCACAGTGATGTCAGAAACCAAGGTCCCTTCTAATTGTGCATCTGCTGGCTTTCATTCCCTAGATGTCTGTTCATGCTCCAGCCATCACACAGCAGAATAGAGGAAAGGACAAAGAAGAAAGAGCAAAGGATGACAGTAGCTGTCTCTCAAGGAGGCTTCCTGGAAGCTTCCATATGACATTCTGCCTTCATCTGGTGTCCTGAACCTAGTTATGTGGACATGCCTAGTTAGAAGGGAGTCTGAGAAATGTAATTTTTATTCTGGTTCAGCTAAGTTATCTTGTTTGTTTTTCTTTTTGGTAAAGGAAATAGGGAAGAATGAATATTAGGAAAGAAATAGCAGTATTTGTTATGGGTGTGTAGAGAAAATGTAATTTTATTTTATTTTATTTTATTTTTGTGGTACGCGGGCCCTCTCACTGTTGTGGCCTCTCCCATTGAGGAGCACAGGCTCCGGGTGCGCAGGCTCAGCGGCCATGGCTCACAGGCCCAGCTGTTCCGCGGTATGTGGGATCCTCCTTGACTGGGGCACGAACCCGTGTCCCCTGCATTGGCAGACGGACCCTCAACCACTGCACCACCAGGGAAGCCCCTGTAATTTTATTTTGATATGGTCTTTCATGAACGATATGTTAGATGTTGTAGGTGCCCTTACCAGATTCCGTTAACCTAGGTAGTACACACCAACCCTAGCTGTTGTGAGTTTTGGTTGATCTCAGATTACAGCTGCTACCTTTTTCAGAGAATTGTCTTTGGCCTACAGCTGCTACATCACAAAGAAGTGCCTGGGAGGTTATACCCACTCCAGGGGAGAGAGAGACAACCAATGGTTTACTGACATGGGGTAAAAAAGCCCAACTGTTGCCTCATGGCGGATAATTCAGTGGTACAATTCTCACTCCAGAACTCCCCTGTGGGATCAGGCTGAGACTAGACTCCAGCTGAGACCATATTCTTCACTGCTTCCCTGATATACTTCTTTCATTATGTGCACAAGAATCCCCATCTCAGGCTCTCTTTCTAGTGAACTTGACCCAAGACAAGTCCTTATCTACTGAGTAGTGGGAAAAAATTACATTTCTGTCCTGTCCAGAAACCTTAGTCTAATGTAATAATTTGGATGGTCCTTTTAGGTAATACCTAGTCCCTGCAATAGATTGGATTATTGTTCCCAATTCTTCACTCCCTCCCTAATATACATTATGCTTCCTGACCCATTGACTTTGGACTTGGCTATAAGATTTACACTGGCTAGTGGAATATTGGTGGATGTGGTATGAGCAGAGGCTTTAAATGTGAGTGTGGTTCGGCTTGGCCTTTTGCAACCCTGTCCTCTGTCATGAGAAGAGCATGTTACAGTAGCCGCTGGCCCCAAAATGAGGAGACTTGTAGAACAGACTTGAATCCTACTCATGGCCTGGAGCCAAGTTCAGTTGATCCCAGTTGAAGCCAAAAGAGCTCAACTGAGCCTCAAACCTATGAGTAAGGAATCAAACTTGTTTTTAAAAATCACCGTGATTGGGCTTCCCTGGTGGCACAATGTTTGGGAGTCTGCCTGCTGATGCAGGGGACACGGGTTCGTGCCCTGATCCGGGAAGATCCCACATGCCGTGGAGTGGCTAGGCCCGTGAACCGTGGCCACTGAGCCTGCGCGTCCGGAGCCTGTGCTCCACAACGGGAGAGAAGCCACAACAGTGAGAGGCCCGCGTACCGCCAAAAAAAAAAAAAAATCACCGTGATTTATGATTGTTATGCAGCAAGAGTATAACTAAAAGTGTCTTTTTAAGAAGAAATGGTCAGATTTTTAGCTTTTTGCACCCATCTCACTTTCAAAGAGGACATGTGGATGACCAGGGGGAGGTGGACTTACGTGTCCATCTCCTACCTCCTGATATCCATAGCTGATGAGATCAATTCTTTTTCTCAGTTTGAGCTGGGTCTGGTGTCTTTAGCCTCCCACTGGGTTTTACTTGCTCTTTGGACAACTCTGAGTCATTGTCCTGTCTCCTCTGTCCCTGTCCGTGGTGGTCAGTCCACCCATCAGCCCCTGTTGCCCCATGACAGACCCACTAGCTCTCACCTAGCATTTGCTCCACCCAAGGATCATGGGAGTCATGACAGGAGCCCAAGAAAAGCTGAATCCCTTTTTGGCCACTCTGTACATTGCTCTTTAGCGGGTTCTAGCAGGTTAAAGCATTGCTCCTCTATATGGTGGCCTCCTCCGAGAACCCCAAATAGGGAATGGAGTGATTTCTCCTGCCCTTGAATCATAGCTGAATTCTTGAACTCTTTCTCCAGGCTGAAGTCTGGAACAGAGAAATTAGAGCCCATGCATTCCATATCCTCCCTCTGCAGCCTCTCCCTCCTTTTCTTCTCCATGATACTGTCAGGCCAAGGCCTTGGTTTTGAAAGCACACTATGGAGGAAATGCTTCAATCTGATAGCTATTGTTATGTCAAATGGGGCTAATGGAATTTAGAAAAGTATTTCCCTCTCGACAATGCCTTGCTTTGGAGCCTATTGATATGCAGCAAAACTGTTTTGAATGTCCAAAGTTGAAAAAAAAATCCTCTTTGTTTATGTCCTGGAAGAAATCAAATCTTCACCAGCACCCCACCAGGAGGGATGAATTGTGGTGGACATGGAGATGTGTTGCTCAGATCCCCCTTCCAGAAGGACTGGCTGCCCAGCTGCAGAGAGCATGTCAGCAGCCAGCCTCCAACTGTCAGCTCCTTCAGGGTCTGCCTTAGCTGAAAAAACCACGCCTTCCATGGTCATGCCCTTCCCAAGTCAGCCTATGTGCGGTGACTGGGTCAGGTGGAGATGTAAAGGCCTGGCTATTCTGGTCTAATGTGGGACACTTTCATGGGCAGTACTCACTCAAAAATTCCCTACCAGGTTGGCTGAGGCTCCACTGGGCCTGCATCATAGTTTGATTTCTTCCTCTGCCCAGTCTGGCTTCTATCCCCTTCTTTTCCATAATAAATGTCTTGCACCCCAAACTCCATCTCAGTATCTGATTCCAGAGAACCCAACCTATGACGTGGATACTTTGAGCTGCAAGTAAAGATCCTTATACATACAATGGAATATTATTCAGCCTTAAAGAGGATGGAAATTCTGGCACATGCTACAATATGGATGAATCTTGAGAACATTATGCTAAGTGAAATAAGCCTGTCAGAAATACTGTTTATCTACTTATATGAGGTACCTCGAGTGGTCAGATTTATAGACAGAAAGTAGAATGGCGGTTGCCAGGGGTTGGGGAGGAGGAAATGGGAACTTATTACTTTATGAGTACAGAATTTCAACTGGGGAAGTGAAAGTGTTCTGGAGATGGATGACAGTGGTGGTTGTACAACAATATGAATGTACTTAATGCCACTGAGCTGCACACTTAAAATTGGTAAATTTTATGTTATGTATATTTTATCACAATAAAAAATATTGGTTAAAAAAGTCAGCCACAAAACAAAGAATTACACACTACAGGCAGGCTTATGAAATGTAAGGATGGTTAAATATTAGAAAATTTATTAATATAATTCACTGTGCTAATAACACAAAGAAGAAAAAATATCTGATCATGTCCATAGATGTTGAAAAGGCATTTGAAAAAATGTAACATCAGTTCCTAACATAATTCTTTTTTTTTTTTTTTTTTTTTGTGGTACGTGGGCCTCTCACTGCTGTGGCCTCTCCCGCTGCGGAGCACAGGCTCCGGACGCGCAGGCTCAGCGGCCATGGCTCACGGGCCCAGCCGCTCCACGGCATGTGGGATCTTCCTGGACCGGGGCACGAACCCGTGTCCCCTGCATCGGCAGGCGGACTCTCAACCACTGCGCCACCAGGGAAGCCCCTAACATAATTCTTAATGAAGCAGATATTAATTGGTTCATCTTAATATGACAAATAAATTTTTTTTTTTTCTGGCTGTGGCGTACAGCTTGCAGTCCCTGACCAGGGACTGAACCCGGGCCCCAAGCAGTGAAAGCACCGAGTCCTAACCACTGGACCACCAGGGAATTCCCAAACGACTAGTAATTTATATCTAAAAACAAAAACCAGCAGTGTAACACTAGAAGCATTCCCATTAAAATAACAGACACCCATTGTCACCACCATTATTTAATATTGTTCTTGACAACTAGCTAATAACTTAAATTTAAAAAAATCTAAAGTATAAAATTGGAAAAGAAAAGATAGGTATAAAAGACAAAGATAGGGCTTCCCTGGTGGCGCAGTGGTTGAGAGTCTGCCTGCCGATGCAGGGGACACGGGTTCGTGCTCCGGTCTGGGAAGATCCCACATGCTGCAGAGCGGCTGGGCCCATGAGCCATGGCCGCTGAGCCTGCGCGTCCGGAGCCTCTGCCCCACAACGGGAGAGGCCACAACAGTGAGAGGCCCACATACCGCAAAAAAAAAAAAAAAAGACAAAGATAAAGGATATAAACAAACTGTACACAGAAAATATATTATTAAACATCTTTTATAATAGAAATACAAATTAAAATTTAATTTTTGCTAAGATTAGCAAAGTTAAGACAATGGGCACTCATATTTGCTGGTAATGTGGAAACTGGTACTACTGGTCTATGGAGGGCAATTTGACATCTAAAAAAATCACAAATATACACACTGGATATGTCTTTTGACCTAGAAATTTCCACTTCTGGGAATCTATGCTATAGATTTGTTTCATATATGTGTGAAATTTTATCTGTTTAAGTATGTGGCAGATACTGCTATCTACCAATATCCATTTTCCTTTTCTTCCTTATAAAAGAAACTTGATTTTGTTCAAGGTGACAATAAACCCAATAAAAACATATCACCTTGCAGCCTGGGTAGCCACATGACTTAGTTATGGTCAATAAGCCAAAGACGTTGGTTGGAATTCAAGGAAAGTTCTTTGAGAAGGACAGAACTCATGGACCTGTCTTTTGGCTCTTCACCCTCTTTTTTCTGGTCTGGAATGCAGAAGCAATGCCTGGAGGAGCAGCAGCCATTCTGTAAGTATGAAGATGAAAGTCATACACTAAGGAAGGCAGAGAGGGGAGGAGGAGCCTAGCTTCCTGAAGATGGCATTGAGCAACTGTCTCTGTTCTGGAATTCCTCCCTCTAGACTCCTTTCTGTAAGAGAAAAATACACTCTATTTAAGTTTTTTAAAGTTGAGTTTTCTTTTACCTTGAGCCAAAAGCAATCCTCACTGAATCAAAAGATTTTGATGGTAATATCAATTGCTGCATTGTTTGTAATACCAATAAAATTGAAAACAATCTAAACGTCCATCAACAGAAGACAGGGTAAATAAGTGATGGTACACACATGCAATAAAATACTCTGTAGCAAGAAAGATGAATGAGGAACACCCACAGGTATTGATAAGCAATGATCTTCAAAATACATCATTAAAGGAAAAAAATCAAGATGTAGAACCATGTGCCTATTGTCCTATCATTAATGTAAACAAAAAGGGGAGGGGTGTAGTTTTGATAACCGAGGGAAACAGGGAATTTGCAGGAAAGCCTGTTTCTTGAGGTCCCAGGGAAACACAGAAATGTCCTGTTGGAGGAACAGAGACATGAGGGTAAAGGAGGCTGCTGCCCACTGAATCTCTCATGTTCCACTCTTCTACTTTGGCATCCTTTCCATCCACAGGCCTCTGTGTCCTCTTGTGGAACAATTCTTTGTGTTATGATACTCTAAGGTGTCAAGTGGGCTGGTGAGAGAGTTCCAGAGTGAGCTGGATGACTGGGGTAGATGGAAGGAGAAGCCTGTGCCTCAGAGGGCAAGTCTAAAAGACAGTGCTGACTAAGCCACTTTCCTCTGGCAAGTGCCTATGGACCCATTCCTCAGTCCTAGGGACACAGGAGAGAGAACAAAAACTGAGTGGTTGTCACATAAAATCTTGGTGAGATGCTGCAAGTCTAAAGTAGTCCTTTTAGGACCATCATATAAGAAAGTGGCCTCAAGATATATTTCAGCAGTTTCAACACAGAGTGATCTTGTCATTGGACACATTTCACAAAGATATAAGAAATGGGACACAGCCCATGCTCATTCTTTTCATACGACAGGGGCCTGGAGGGTAACACTTCCAGAGGAAGAATGGAAGATTCTGAGAGGATTACACAAGAGTACTCCCTGGTCTTTTCCAGAAAATAAGGGAGGCTATGGTAGAAGGGAACTGAAAATTTCAAAGTATTGATCATATCCATTACATAAGACATTGTGTTTAAAAGCACTATGACATCATGATACACAGGGCCTTGATTTCATCTGATTTTATTAAAAATAAATCTGGATTCAGATTTTTGATAGAAATATTAAGTGATACTGTGTCCATCTCAGTGCATCACATCAGTCAGTTTGTCACATTAGTGGTGATGCTAAGTGTAATCCCTTGATCAATATGGTGACTACCAGCTCTCTCTATGGTAGTGGTACCTTTTCCTCTTTGCAATTAGTAAATACCCTTAGGGTGACACTTTCAGACCTTTTCAATATCTTTTCCCCAAACTCTTTCATTGCAGTGGTTTTATCTTTCATTGATGATTCCTGTCTGAATCAATTATTACTAGAATTCTTATAAAATGATTTTCCCATTTCTATCATTCCTTTCACATTGACTAGTTGATAATCTTCTATGAAGAACTTTCCTTTTTATCTCCCTTAAAATGTGTTGAGTTCATATCAATATAGATAGATGGATTCCTTTTTACTCAATATATTATAACCCATTCTGCATTATTCATTTGCAGCTGGCATGACCTCAGATTTGACATGGGGCTCTCTTTAAAATGTAGATTCCAAGGCACCTTCTCCATTGTCTGGGAGTGGAGTCTGGGGTTCTGCATTTATAACTGGCTCCCCCTAGTGCTACTTATGTCCACTAAAGTTTTAAAGGTTGAAGAGAAGCCCTTCCAAAGGACCATCTGAGGGGTTTATGTTAACAGTGGTTCCCCCCCACCAAGGCAATAATCCTAAAATGTGAAAAGGCTGCTCCTTTGAGGCAAGGAAGACCAGAATACCAGCAAAGGCAAGTCTGTCTTCTGTGGGTACAGAGGGATGAGTAAGAAGTGGAGAGGTTGGGAGGCGAGATAGCTACTATTTCCTTTACAGCAATGTTTTTTTAAATAATGGGAACCCTTTGCTTCTATCCCCAAAGGTGGGGATGATATTTGGAACCAAACATTGATATAATTAAGAAAAAGCCTAGATCAGGATGGCATATAGAATGCATGAGTATACAGTATCATCCCTGCTGGTATCCCAGTGAAATCCAGAAAAAACACGAAAAAGAAAAACTAATAGTTTTATAGAAGCATCAGGAAACTGAAAAACCAACAGGCCAGACAGTCTAAAAAACTCCTGGAAGATAGAGAGCAGAAAGCAATGTGTGGTTAAAAAAAGGAGGAATTGAGCTCATGTTAATGCCTGCTTCCTCTCCTAACCTCACTAAAATAACAGTAAATTAGAAAAAACAACAACAACAAAAACAAACACAAAACCCACAAGGAAAAAAGAACAGGCATTGAGGCAAGACTGGGTTAGTGATGCCCAAAGTATTTTAGATGTTTTTTACCTGGCATAGGAGAGAAAGAGAAAATGATTCCACGCTCAGAAAAAAGGCAAAATTATGATTGATCAATTCTTGATACCTCGAGGAAATACCTTAAATGCCCAGTTTGAATGAAAGCTGAAACTAGAGTCCTGAGGAATGTAATCCATTGCCACAAGATGTCTAATTGATTCACAGCTATTGAAGGAACAGACAGTTTTATGGTCCACTATAGTTATAGTTTAACTTTAGAAACCAAGAGATTCTATGATTTTACAGCCTAGTTGTACAGTTAAACACAAGGATTTTAATGCCGTGTAGAAAGTTAACTGGTCTCGAATCTTACCTAGCAAACTGTCTTTGGAATTCCTTTCATTAACTCTAACTCAGTGTTTGTTTATACACATACACACTTCTGTTTTTCAAGCACTGGAAAACCAGCCTTTTTTTTTTTCTACATGCTGTTTTTTTCCTTAAGGAATTAAATCCAATTTTGATAAATGCTCACGATCTCTTCATTTTAGAATTTTGCTTTAACATTGCTTTCACTTTTCTCAGTTCTGCAAAGTAAATGGGGATGAGCCAACAGGAGGAAAAACCAATTTGTGCTTTAGTACTCCAGAAAGGCTCAGAGATTGGAAATACCACATCTCATGGTGGGAATAGCTGAAAATCTTGGTCCTCATCTATCAGGACAGAAAACTAGAATTTGCCATCTGGAAAGGTTGGATCCCAAAGCTCTTGGCTTAGGGAGATCAGGCACAGTTGAGGATGAGGCTGCTGGAGTGGATATGGGGGAATTGAGTGAAGTCATCCCCTGCTCTGAGCCATGCAGATTCTACCACTATCCACTGTCTCCCTTCTACTCACACAAACACTGCCCCCTACCAGGCAGATGATAGGAGGAGCCTTCTCTAGAGAAACTGGCCAGCCCAGAGAAAAATTCCTACAGAAATTGACCTTTGGGGGAGTCCCCCTAGGAGATTTCCAGGGCCCTGCTCATCTGTTACTATGAGGCCACAATCAATAAACTCCATCCACAAACCTAAAACTCTAGTTCATGTGTATATGAACAGATGGCTATAGGTTACCTAACATGGAAAGCTGCTAACATGGAAATCAGAGACCTAAACAAACTGAAAAAAGGAACTTGAGGAAATTCTTCCCACCTTCCAGTCTCCTGCCAGTGCCTCCCACAAGCCAAGGGAGCTTGAGAAGCTATGAGGGTCAGTCCCCTGAAAGCACAAGATGGGCAGGCAGGGAGTGGATATACAAGCAAATAGGCACCTGACCAGCACATCCTTGAAATACCAGTTAAATTCAGACAGAGGGAGACAGAGACAAAGATAGTGAGATAGAACAGAAAGAGAGAGAGAGAGAGAGAGAGAAGGACGAGAGACAGAGAGAGAAATAAGAAAATGGTGGGAGGAAACTTTCAAGAAGATAATCCAAATCTCAAAATTGAAACTTCTGGTTGGAAAGGTCTCATCAGGTTTCCAGCATAATGAATGAATTTAAAAATATAAACCCAGCCAATCAATATGAACTCATGTTTAGCTTAACACATATACAGATGAATAGATACAGAAATAACTTTAGAAATAAATGCATGTCTACATGGATTAGTATATGTATGTATATTTCCCCTTTCTACTGAGAAATCCTGGGAGCACTGACACTACAATAGAAACAAGTACACCCAGTGCTGAGATCTTGGTTTCTAATACCATTCTCCAATCAAAGGAACCAGAATTCCTTGGAGAAATGGACTGACTTTAGGTCTGGGGCCAAGAAAATACAAAATGATCCTAGAGAATTTTATAGAACCAGAAATAAAGAAATTGCTCAGAAACTACAACAACAACAACAACAAAAGATGGGGCAAGTCAAAGGGATACCAGAGCCAACTTGGAGGAGTTCCTAATGGCCAAAGCTGAAACAAATTGGGAAAAAAAATAATGTAATATTGAATTATAACACAGAGCATAAAATAAATATACTTGATATATATTTATTGATCCTTATATCAATAAAGTGATTGAATATATAAACAAATGGGGGAGATGGGACAAATCTCCTTTAAGGAATAATTTCAAATAATACACATAGACATGCTTCCCCCTTTGCAGAAGGTAGAGTTTAATTCCTTTCACTGTCTCCTTTGAGTGTGGGCTGGACTTGGTGACTTACTTCCAAATGATAGAACATGGAAGGGGGAAAAATAGTAACTTTACAATGGAGAACACCACCTTGACCAAGTGATCAAGGTTAATATCATCAGTAATAAGTTGTGTTGATACGTGTCTCTGATATGATGTGATAAGAAGGTTACTTTTACCGCTGTGTTTTTTATCCCCAAATCCTACAACCACAGTCAAGTCATGAGGAAAACATCAGACAAGCCCAAATTAAGGGGCAAAATATTCTACAAAATACTTAGTCAGTACTCTTCACAGAGGAAAGTCAAGAAAACAAGGAAAGACTGAGAAAATTTGAATAAAAAAGGATGGGAAATACATACCATGCAAATGTTAACCAAAAGAAAGCTACTGTAGCTATATTCATATCAGACAAAATAAACTTTAAGGCAAACAAAATATCTAGAAAGAGATTTTTTCATAGTGGCAAAATGTGCAATTTGCCAGGAAGATATAATAATCATAAATTTGTGGGCACCTAATAACATGGTCCTCAATGTTAAAAGCTAGATTGATAGGACTTGAAAGCAAAATAGATATGTGCACAATCATGGTGAGCCATTTTACATACTTCTCTCAGGTGAGCCATTTTAACATACTTCTCTCAGGAACTCTCTCAGAACCTGACAAAACAGACAAAATAAGTCAGTGGGCCTGTTGTTTGTCTGTTCTTTCCTTCTCTCTTTCTCTTTTCTTGTCTTTTTTTGTTTTGTTTTTAGTTCCCCTTCCAGGGATTGAACCCGTGACCTGTACAGTGAAAGCACACAGAGTCTTAACCACTGGACTGCCAGGGAATTCCCTAAATGAAATTTTAAATTATTGAATAAATAAAAATTGAAAGAATCAGATTAATGGAGATAGGATCAAAGAGAACCAGAGCCCAAAATATGCCTGCCAGAAGTTTAGGGGCAGGTGAAAAACAGGGCTTCTCAATGAAGTTAACTCATTTGAACAACATGGAATTATTACAGGGATAGAAAACCAGGTCAATGGAGCAATACATAGTCAAGTAACAGAACTATATAAATGTAGAATCTAGTTTGTAACGAATGTGACATTTACAACTGGTGGGGAAAAGATAGACTATTCAACATATGGTTTTAGGATAATAGGTTTTACATATGGGAAAAAAATTAAGTTAGATATCTACCTCATGCCATAAATAAAAATACATTTGGATGGAATACAGATCTGAAATAAAAAACAGTTTTTTAAAAGTAAAAAAATGAGCAGATTAAAAAATATATAAACATACATATATATATATAAAATATATACAAATATAATTTGGGAAAAGAAAGGTTTTCATAAACAAGACACAAAAGATGGAGGTGAGTACGGTAGCTATCATACGCTTACCAGGTTTTCCCTCCTCCAGTTCTTCCATAACCAAACTCTTTCAGTCCATGTGGAGCACATTCTGAGTAGTCTGAAATGACTGAACCAGCCACCAGACACAGGAATAGATATATAATACATACTGGTCAGGGTGCCCATAATAGCAAGCAGATTCTCCTGGAATTCCTATGCCCAATCCATCAGGAGAGTCCTTCTCCCTTCCTTTGGAACCAGGAAGTGTAATAATATGGGCCATGTTTCCAAAAAGATGAAGGAAGCTTCAGTGGGAAAGAAGCCCAGGGAACTGATAGACTGAGAGAGAAATGGTCCTAATGATATGGTTGGAGTTATGATTCTAGTTGTGGCTTAGGACTAAATACCTCTAGAATTCCCAATTTTGTTAGCCAATAAATTGTCTTTTTATCAGAACTAGATTGAGTTGGGCTTGCATCACTTTCAACCAAAGAACCATGTCCAATAATCCAAAGATGATAAAGGTGAAGCTTGTTGATTTAAACTCCATAAAACCACAACCTTCTCAATAATGAGAAATAGCATAAACAAAGTAAAAGATAAGTCATAAAATAAATTATTTACAGCAAACAATGGACAAAAGATCAAGTCCAGAATATATACAGAAAGCCTTCAAATCAGTAAGGAAAAAATAAAATGGCTCAAAGGAAAAATGAGAAAAGGTTATTGTGTTAGAACTCTTCCCTTTGAAAGTAATAAAGCTTAACTCGTACTCCTTTAAGGAAAAGAGTGGGGAATTTTTGTGTTCAAATAATTGAGAACCCAAAGGAGCAACATATTTCAGGAATGGCAGCATTCTGGTGCTTAGATATTGCCCATAGCAATTGCTTGCTCTCCCTCTCTCCATCTCTTAGCTTGAATTCTTTCTTTCTTATGAGTAGGTTTCGTTGTCACCAAGGGTCTCTTTACATGGCAGCAATATATTTTCCTGCAGCTGAGGGCTGCCCTCATTGTATTTGTCATAACTGTTTTGATTGTAAATGTTATAAAATCCAGCCCAAACTGGTTTAAACAAAGAAGGGAACTCATTAGCCTGTGTAATCAAAGAGGTGTAATCTAAAGTAAGACTGTCTGAGTGGAGCTTGAACTAAGAGCTCCAACAACATCAACTAGGACTCATTTCACTCCCTCCACAGTATCCTGCCTTCTGCCGTGCTGGCTTTATATTCAGGTTCCTCATTATGGCCTCCAGCAGCCCTAGGTTCCCCTCATCCTTGATGAGGAAGAGTGAAATATATGTTAGGGAGTAAATATATATCTACCACAACGTTCTTAAATGTAGCTCATAACTTTAAAGACAGACAGATTTCCCAGAGTCCATATCAATGTGCCCAAAGACTCTAGCAATGCCAGGGCCTGTGCCTTCCCCTGGGCCAATCCATCATTGTATCTCACTGAATGGGTTTTTGGTTGGGTATCCTAGGAGCAGAGCCTGAGCCAGGGATTCAGCTGCACCTGATTGACTGAAGAGTGCTCTCAGGAAAATCTTATAAGGGAGTGAGGGAAACAGAATAGGGCCAAGGAAGAGACTAGGCAAAGGTGAGGGTCCAGCTGCAGTCTATCCTGATCTCTTGGGGAGCACTGAAGCATAAATCGTTATGCAGAATTGTCTCTCCTCTCTTCCCTTGGGTCTCCTTACCTTTAGATGTGGAATGGGGGTGGGGGTGGGGGGGCCACGGTGTGCAAATCGGCCCTCTCCTGCTGCAGGCAATTCTCTGAAGAAAAGTGCAGTTGTCAGTAACACTCACCTGAACTGAAGGATGGGTGCCCTGATCAGTAAAGGGAATCTAACTGGAGTGCCAACAGTGTCTACTATAATGATTTAGCATGATTGGCCTACTTGGGTCATTTGTATGCCTTGTGACAAAGGAGATAAGCCTTTTGAGTGACAGCCCCCCCCCCCAGAATCATATGCAATGGGAGAAGGGCGATTCTGAAAAGCAGAATCAGATATTGTCTGCTGTTCCCTTCAGAACTCACACACATGCCTACAACTTTTTAAATGCCCCCATCTAAGATAATGCAGTTAGCTCACAATTGAAGAGAAACTCTTTCACTTCTTGCAGCAGATGCTGTCATTGCCTTTCCCAAAGTCCCTTGTCCTTACCACTTTAGTGCATACTGGCCTGACTTCCAGCTGCCAGTATGTGTGCTTCTCTGAATAAGGGCTTTCTCTGACTGTTCCCTATTTTGTCACCTAAAGAGCAGGCCAGAAGTACAGAGGAATTAATGTAATGTTTTTCCCTTCCTGGGAGCTGCTCTTAACCAATGAATGACAGGAGTTGATGTACAAACATTTCAGCTCCCTTACTCTTTGTAGTGGAATAACACTGTGGTGCATGTCCTACAGTGGCTCCCAGAGTTTACCGTGGGATTAAGATCTAATTGTGCACAATGGTAACTGGCATGATAACACACCCTATATTTGTTCTCTTTTCCTGTGTCACTTCCTTACACTTCTACCAGTATTCTTCTTTACCTCCCAAATAAACGACTACTTACAGTTGATACAAGTGTTCTTTGCTTTGATAGCTGACAATGTTCCTTGGTCAGTCCATCTCACTGCCTCCTGGCTACTCTCTGTGCTGTCCTCCATGGCCATATCTAAAAGGTTTCTAGAATGGATCCCCTTCTGAATTCTGTACAGCTTTAGCAGGTCATTTCCTGTTGATGTGAGATCTGAGGCCTTAGGATGCTTTAAGGTATTGTCAGCCATACTTGCCTGATCATAAGACTCAATTGGGGTGCTTATTAAAAACCTAAATTCCCAGCACTGCTCTTCACTGTTCTAAAGGAAAAGATCCTGGGAAATTGTCTTTGCCTGTATTCCCTAAGGAACAGAGCAGGAGGCAAAGGTTTCATAGTGGGGCCTTAATGGGAGGTACAATCCCAGAGCAACAAAAGATAGAAATAGGGGGAGGAAAGAAAGCAAATTCAAGGTGGTCTATTGCTGGGCTCACCAAAGCTTCAAGAAAACATACCTGGTTGCTTAGTTACACAGGAGTCTTCTTTAAAAGTTATGCAAACCCGCCATGTCTTGGAATGTTCCACTGAGGGGTGAAAAAGAAAGATTATTTCCTGGTTCTCTCCTGTCTCTTATCTTACACTGGCCAAAGTTCACACATGTGGTGTTAACTCCCTCATGACCTGGGATTCTTTTCCACTCCTATAGAAGGGGAGACCAAGTTCCTTGGCTGACAGGTTTACTAAATCATGGGTAGGAAAATAGCAGTTCCCCCCAAATGAGGAAATTCAGGGAGAGAATAATTAACTCACAGAATTTGAAGGTCATAGGGTAAGGGATCACCCTTAAGATATCACCTTCAAGATATTTAACAATCAGTATATTATGGACACAGCTCAATCAGAAATTATTATAGGTATTATAGGACAAAGAAAATGAGTACTTGTGTTGATAACATTAGGAATCAAGATTCTCAGAACAGAATTTCTCCTGTATCTCTTTTCAGAGATACAAACATAGAATCAAAATTTTGTGAAACCTTGTTGCCCTAAATTTGAACTTGGAAATCGACATGAACTTAAGATGAATTTTCTTTAAAAAAACAAACAAAAATTTTCTAGCTCTGTATACTAAAAACAAAAACAAAAACAGCCATGTCTCTAGGAATGAGTACCCCTAGCCCCTAGATTGTGATCTCTAAATACTGTTTTTCTCTAAAAGGGACCAGGACTATTGGAAAAGATGATTTCATGTCTAGGGCAGAAAATGTACAAGATGACCTGAAACATCTTGCATTAGAAATGTAAATCCTTTAAGGAATTCCCTGGTGGTCCAGTGGTTGGAACTCTATGCACTTTCACTGCTGTGGCCTGGGTTCAATCCCTGGTTAGGGAACTAAGATCCCACAAACCTCGCTTGGCTTGGGGTGGGGATGGGCGGCGGTGGGGCGGACTTTAAATACTACTGTAGGAGCTGGCTTACTATATGGGACAATTTGAGAATCAAAAAGAAGAGTGATTACAATGAACTGAAAAACATCAAACATGTTGCACATGAGTTCATAATGATATTCAAAACAATAGAAAAACAAAATGCTTTGATCAGCTTTGGAGGATGCCAGGGAATTATTTCATTGTTCTGAATACTGGTAAACAAAGGCTCATAAGCACTTACCATACTTCTACTGTACAAACTATACCTCAGAATAACTAAATAGTTGATGGAGAAATATTATTCTTTATAGAACAACCACAGTTAACAAATGCATAAAGGATGATAGAATGAAATATTAGAAATTATAAATATTATAATTAAAATGAAATAATGACTCTAGGCTAGTTCTGTCTAATATAGTTTTCTGGATGATGGAAATACTCTATATTTGCATTGTTCAATACAGTAGCCTCTGTAGCTACTGAGCACTTAAAATGTGGCTAGTGTGACTAAGGAACTGAAGTTTTAATTTTATTCAGTTTTCATTCAATTTAAATAGCCACATGTAGCTAGCTGTTATTGTATTGGACAGTACAGTTCTATGACCTGATTAGTTTTGGCTATTAAAATCATTAGGTGAAAGACTGGTGGGGAGTTTATAATGGATGGATTAGAGTGACTACCCTTGAATTTACTGATTGGGACTTCCTTGGTGGTCCAGCTGTTAAGACTCCGAGCTTCCAATGCTGGGGATGCGGGTTTGATCTCTGGTCGGGGAACTAAGATCCCACATGCTATGCAGTGTTGGTGGGGGGGAGAAAAGAATTTACTGATTAATCTTAAAATCACAAAAAGAGACAAACAGACATTATGTCTACTGATGTGATAAAACAGACAGTATGTAATACTACCCATGAAGTATTCTTGCCAAAAAATGAAACCAGAATCTGACCTGATCAAGCTTCTAGATCTAACTATCAGTTTAGGAAACATAGGGAACAGAGGAACATGATAAACAATACCATAGCAAGAGAGAGCAGCAAAATCTAGAATGTGGTAAACTCATGAGAACAAACAATGTGATTTATTACGATAACCAAATAGGTGCAAGAGACAAGAAGTGGAAGGGCATGAAACCTGTAGATTAAAGAGCTAAAAGACAGACCAGTCAAATGCAAAGGGTGGACCTTATTTGGAACCAATTATGTCTTAGTTTGGGTCCCCCAGAAAGCATAACCTAATTTTTAAAAAAGCTATGTGCGGGACTTCCCTGGTGGTGCAGTGGTTAAGAATCTGCCTGCCAATGCAGGGTACACGGGTCTGAGCCCTGGTCCAGGAAGATCCCACATGCTGTGGAGCAGCTAAGCCCATGTGCCACAACTACTGAGCTTGCACTCTAGAGCCCATGAGCCACAACTTGTGAGCCCACGTGCAGCAACTACTGAAGCCCGCATGCCTAGAGCCCGTGCTCCACAAGAGAAGCCACTGCAGTGAAAAGCCCGTGCACTGCAACGAGGAATGGCCCCTGCTCACCACAACTAGAGAAATCCTGCGTGCAGAAACGGAGACCCAATGTAGCCAAAACTAACTAACTAACTTAATTTATTTTTAAAAATTCTTTTTATTGGAGTATAGTTGATTTCCAACATTGTGTTAGTTTCTGCTGTACAGCAAAGTGAATCAGTCATACATATACATATATCCACTCTTTTTTAGATTCTTTTCCCATATAGGTCATTACAGAGTATTGAGTAGAGTTCCCTGTGCCCAACAGTAGGTTCTTATTAGTTATCTATTTTATATATAGTACCGTGTATATGTCAATCCCAATCTCCCAATTTATCCCTCCCACCCTCCATTCCCTCCTGGTAACCATAAGTTTTTTTCTTACATCTGTGACTCTATTTCTATTTTGTAAATAAGTTCATTTGTAACATTTTTTTAGATTCCACATATAAGGGATATCATATATTTGTCCTTCTCTGACTTACTTCACTCAATATGACAATCTCTAGGTCCATCCATGTTGCTGCAAATGGCATTATTTCATTCTTTTTTATGGCTGAGTAATATTCCATTGTATATATGTAGCATATCTTCTTTATCCATTCCTCTGTCTGTGCCAACACACTTTATTGAGCAGTGTGACCTCAGGGAACAGGAATGAGGGGTGCTAAGTGAAACAAGGAAACAGGGAAATCCAACACAAGAAAGCATGATCAAGATGGCCACCGCTAAAGGTGATTCCTTAATCCTGTAGACCTCCTAAGAGGCTGCATGTAGTGTGCCTTAGGACTGTTGCTTTGGGGATGAAAGGGAAACAGTTGTTCATTGGTTCTCATTCTCCATTGGTCAAAGTTTACCTCAAAGATTGTTAAGTCCTTGGCACTTCTGGGTTGTGCATGCCTGGGTGCCAAGCAGATTTCCACAGTAGCCCACACTGCAGCATTAAAGAGAAGCCAGGAGCAGGTTCCGGGCTGTACCTGTGTGTTGAACTGTGCAGAACTGTGCAGAACTGATCTAGGCAACAACTGCTGAATTAAGAGACAGGTGGTCCCCAGAGGATCTGGAGTTAGGCACAGAGGTGTCTGATACAAACTGTATAAAGGGAGAGGGGCAGGGGAGAAGGGCAAGATAAATCAGGGAAGTTTCTTTTAATTAATTAATTAATTAATTAATTTTTGGCTGCATTGGGTCTTCATTGCTGTGCGTGGGCTTTCTCTAGTTGCAGCGAGCAGGGGCTACTCTTTGTTGGGGTGCGCGGGCTTCTCATTGTGGTGGCTTCTCCTGTTGCAGAGTACGGGCTCTAGGCATGTGGGCTTCAGTAGTTGCAGCACGCGGGCTCAGTAGTTGTGGCTCACGGGCTCTAGAGCGCAGGCTTAGTAATTGTGGTGCACGGGCTTAGCTGCTCCACGGCATGTAGGATCTTCCCCGACCGGGGCTCGAACTCGTGTCCCCTGCATTGGCAGGTGGATTCTTAACCATCACGCCACCAGGGAAGTCCCTAAATCAGGGAAGTTGGAATGCTAACTGGCTTTTGGGTGATACTAAGCAATTATTGTCATATTGTTAACTTTTTGTGAGATAATGGTATAGTCATTATGATTCTTCTGGACTTACCTTTCAGAAAATCATACTAAGGTCCTTATACATGAAATGATATGATACCTGGGATTTTCTTCATAATAATCCAGTTGGTAAGGGAAAGTGGATGAAGGCATAGCTGAAACAAGATTAACCATGAGTTATGTGCTGGTTTTAAAAATGTCCAGTAACTTTTCGATATTCCTCTCTTCAAAAGGTAGAACCTAACCCCTCCCACCCCCCACCTTGGATGTGGATGGGACTTAGTGACTCATTTCTAATGAATACAGTGTAGTAGAAGTGATCTTGTATGTCTTCCAAGACTACACTATAAAAGCATTGCAACTTCCACCTTGCTGTCTCTCGGATCATTCATTCTGGGGCAAGCCAGCCACCATGCCATGATGACACACCAGCAGCTCTAGGAGAGGCCCAGGCCACAAGAAACTGGTGCCTCCTGCTAACACCTTACCAGCCACAGGTATGAGCCACCTTGAAATAGATCCTTTAGCCTCAGTTAAGGCTTCAGATGACTGTAGCCCAGGCCAACCATTTGCAGCCTTATGACAGAGCCTGAGCCAGAACCACCCAGTTAAATCACTCCTGAAACCCTGACCCACAGAAATTGTGTGAGATAAAAATGTTTATTACTGGTTTAATTTGCTAGTTTGGGGTGTAATTTGCCGCACAGCAGTGATCAACTAAAACAAGTTAATGATTGTTGAGGCTGGGTATTGGGTTCATTGTACTATTCCATTTTTGTGTATGTTTGATATTTTTCATGATAAAAATTAAATATTGAATCTCTAAAAATTAAATATTGCATCATCATATAAATACTTTCCAGGTGTGTTAAAGACTATCTGTAAAAAGCAAAAAATGCCTGGCAAATTATCATCTTTGTAACTTCAAGAAAGGAAAGGATTTAAAAAAAAAATTTATTTATTTATTTGGCTGTGTTGGGTCGTAGTTGCGGCATGTGGGATCTTTAGTTGTGGCATGCGAGATCTTTAGCTGTGGCAGGTGGGATCTAGTTTCCTGACCAGGGACTGAACCTGGGCCCCCTGCATTGGGACCACAGAGTCTTAACCACTGGACCACCAGGGAAGACCCAGGAAAGGATTTCTTAGACAAGACTCAAAAAGCACAGACTATAAAAATTGATAAATTAATCTACACTAAAAATAAGGACTCTTTATTGAGTGATACAATAAAGTGAAAAGCTGAACAAAAATCTGGAAAATAGTATTTGTTACACATATAATGAAGAAAAGATTAGTATCTAAATATATCAATCAATAATAAAACTATAAACCAATAGAAAAATGGGCAAAGGATATGAACGCACAATTCAAAAAGTATATGAACGCACAATTCACCTAAATGACCAATAAACAAAAAAAGATTGATCGACCAATATCTGCAACTCTGTTTTGGTCACCACAGTAATTGACACCTCTTCCCCTAGCAGCTCTCAACAATGGCTGACTGGAGTTGGTGTATAAATACCCCCAAATATGCCAGTCCTGTTGCCTCCCTGGGGTTTGTGTCCTACACCATTTCCCAGAGTTTCCCTTGAAACCAGAAACTGGTTTGGTAAAGCACCCTGTGTTGAGTTCCCTTCCCTTCCATGTCTCACTTCCCCACTCCCCTACCAGCTTCCTAGGATTACATCCCACAGTAACCTTGAATACTCGCCTCAGGGCTTTCTTCTGAGGGAACCTAAGCTAATAGAAAATGTTCAAGCTTCCTTGCCAGTATGGGACAAAACCGAAACCCTGGCAACTCTGTGGGGAGTTTTTCCCACATGAAAAAAAACCTTTAGACTCCCTTGAAATGTATATGGAAGAAGGGCCCTGATGGTTTCAAGCCAGCCCTGCATGTGGGGAAGCCCAGACCATGGCCTTAGGCACAGATTTCAAAGCTGCCCCATGGACCTCCTGCAGGTCTGCTTTTTTTCTGTCTTCTTTGAATCTTGTCCATAATCCATGCCTTTGGCCCTGACTTGCTGGGGTTCATAGCTAAACTCTCCCTGTTCCTTGAGCCATTTTTTATATGCTGATCTGGCTTTATCCTGTTTAACTTGGTAAACATTGCAATCTGGGCCATACCTCTAGTCACAGGCCAGGCTTTTGGTCAGCTGGCTCTGTATACAGGGTTACCTGCCACTCCTCACCCACCTTGGGGTTCCTGCCACAGTCACAGTACAAGTGAATGCAAGAACCACTTCGCTGTTAGGAAGTCTGCATTACTGCCAGTGGCTTCTCAGATGATGGGAGCTGGTGCCAGTGGCTCAGCAGCAACATGAAACTTGGACCTCTGCGTAGGCAACAGAGGCCTTGATCACACCCCTGGCAATAATCTGTATTATGACCTTGGGCGAGCTATAGAAATAGAGATGGTGTTTCTAGTGGCACCAGGACAGTGGACTTTGATGGGAGTCAGCTCGGAGAGGAGACGGCCTCTGTCTGAGCCAAAGCAGGAAATGAGGAAATGGACATCTTCCATGGATTTGCCATGTTGTCTCAATGCTAATATCTTCTGTTATGGCATTGTTTGTATGCAGGGGGACTTCCAAACTCTTGCTGCCTGTATAAGTTATTGCCATGAGATAAATTACCCCCAAATTCAGTGGCTTACAAGAACAATTTACTACCCTCATGGTTCCTGTGGGTCAGAAGTTTGAGGGCAGCTTGACTAGGCAATCCTGGTTTAGGGTCTTTCATGAGGTCAGTTAAGATGTTGGCCAGGGCTGCCATCATCTGAAGACTTGATGGGGACTAAAAGATCCACTTCCATGTTGGCTCACACAGGTATCTGGCAAGTTTGTGCTGGCTCTTGATGGGAGGCCTCAATTCCTCACCACCTGGGCCTCTCCACAGGCTGTTTGAGTGGCCTCATGATATGATGACTGGCTTTTTCCAAAGCAAGTGAAGAGAGAGAAAAAGAAGTGGGATAGTGGGGAGAGGGAGAGAGAGACTGACTATCCTTTGTATGGTCGCATTCTACCACATTCTATTTGTTAGAAGTGAGTCACTAAAACCTGGCCTACATTCTAGGAGAGGAATTAAACTCCAACTTATAAAGATAAAGGGAGTATCAAAGAATGTGTGGACATTTTTTAAAAGTACCACATTGCTTTTAGTTCAATAGCTAACTATAACTTGGATTATAAGGTCTTTTCCAGCTTCTATTTCTGACTAGCTAACCCCGTTTTTCTATTCTTTCCTTAAGTAATCAGTAAGGTACAAATCATCCATTAGGAATATAGTATGGTCAACTCCTATTACTTTAGTTAATAACTAGAACACTTATCTGCCCTTATTAGGAGGAAATCCTATAATGTCTTCCTCTAGAATCCCTCTCTTTCAGTGAATTACCCAAGAAACCTGGGGCTTATTCAGTCTAAAGTGGCCAGTCCAGCTTTCAAACAAGTCAGCCAAGCCAGGGTTGTGCATCTAACTTGTGAAAAGTAAGATGTGAAAAGTTAGTGTAGAGAAGACACTGATTGAGAAGCCATCCCACTCATCTCCAGGGAGGTGGCACGAAGGAATATTGTCAGGTGTGGAGATCATGAAAATACAATGGTCAGATCTCCTGCTGTGTGGAGTGTGACTGACTGGCAGCCCAGCGGCCACCAGTCTGGCTCCACCACCACATTTGTGCTAATGTAGGCCTCCTCCTGTGAAATTCAGGGCCACTCCAACAGGAAACTTTGGCTCCAACACTCGCCTTTGGCCTGGACAAGCCTTTCTTGGAACTGCACTGCAGTCTGAGACTCTTCTTAACCAGTCCTGCTTTCCCCCTTTCCTTCACAGCTGTCAGTTTTTTATTCCAGTCTGATTCCTCTCCCTGCCTTTTCCTGCTTCCTTTTTCTTTATCCTTCACAGATGTTTCTCCTAATAATTCTCTTGAACTAATTCTGTTCTGGCATCTGTCTGTTTCTTGGTAGGCCTCCCAGGCATTCACAGTGCTGGAGCTGATTCCCACTGGCTTGTGGGAGCAGATTCTGTGCACCACCCTCCCAGCTCCACATTCAGTGACATCATGTTGGTAGCTTGAAATAGGTCATGACGGGAGTATTTACACTGTAGGAATCAACAAATGCTACACATGAAAGCTTTTTTTCCCCTTAGCAAGCTGGTTGTTAAACATTTATCAGTATATCTCTGGTATATACCCAACAGAAATGTATACATATGTTCACCAAGAGACCTGTGCTAGATTCCTAGACTGTTCATAGTAGAGAAATGAAAATAAAGGACCTACTAGATACAACAATATGGATGAATCTCACAAACATAATGCTAAGTGAAAGCCAGTCACAAAAGAGTCCATACTGTAGCATTCCTTTTACATAAAGTAAAAAACTGGCAAAACTAATCTATAGTGTAAGAAGTCAGGAGAGGAAATTCCCTGGTGTTCCAGTGGTTAGGACTCAGCACTTTCACTGTCAGGGCTGGGGTTCAATCTCTGGTCAGGGAACTCAGATCCCTCAAGCCGAGTGGTACACCAAAAAAATGTGTGTGTGTGTGTGTGTGTGTGTGTGTATGCCTAATTAGTTCTATGAAGGCAGGGTTTTTTTTAACACAATTTAAAAATTTTTGTGGTTAAAAAAACCCCACATATAATAAAATTTACCATCTTAACCATCTGTAAGTGCACAGTTCAGTAGTGTTAAGCATATTCACATTGTTGTACAACAGATGTCCAGAACTTTTTCATCTTGCAAAATTCAAACTCTATATCCATTAAACAACCACTGCCCACTTCCCCCTCCTCCCAGTTACCTCATGTAAGTAGAATCATACAGTATTTATCTTTTTGTTCACTTAACATAATGTTTCTAAGGTTCATCCATGTTATAGCTTGTGTCAAAATTTCTTTCCTTTTTAAGGCTGAATACTATTCTATTGTATTTATTTACCACATTTTGTTCATCCACTCATCCACTGATGGATGCTTGGGCTGCTTCCACCTCTTGGCTAATGTGAATAATGTTGCAATGAACATGGGTATGCAAATATCTCTTCAAGAGCCTGCTTTCAGTTATTTTGGATATATATATATCCACAAGTGATATTGTTGGATCATACAGCAATTCTATTTTTAATGTTTCCAGGAACTGCCAAACCATTTACCATAGTGGCTGTACAATTGTACACTCCCACTAACAGTGCACAGTGATTCCAATTTCTCCACATTCTCGCCATTTGTTATTCTGGATTTTGTTTGTTTATTTGTTTGATAATAGCCATTCTAATGGACGTGAGGAAGAGCAGGGATTTTCTTTCATATGCTTTTTCACTGCTGCCTCCCAAGAGCCTAGGTCAATCTCTGGTACATAGTAGCCACTCAACGAGTATTAGTTGCATAAATGAATAAATTGAATGAGTTGACTTCATGTATCGGGTTGTGTAGTGGGATGAACAGTGGTACCACAAAAAATCTGTCCACATCCTTACCCAAGAACCTGTGAATGTTACCATAATTGGAAAAGGGTCTTTGTAGATGAAATTAATTAAGGATCTTGAGATGAATAGGTCATCCTAGATTACCCAGGTGGGCCCTAAGTCTAATGACAAGTGTTCTTTTTTTTTTAAAGGGAACTTTATTTTTATTTATTTATTTACTTACTTTTCGCTGCATTGGTCTTCCTTGCTGCGCAGGCTTTCTTTAGTTGCAGTGGAGCGGGGGCTACTCTTTGTTGTGGTGTGCAGGCTTCTTATTGTGATGGCTTCTCTTGTTGCAGAACATGGGCTCTAGGCGCATGGGCTTCAGTAGTTCTGGCATGTGGGCTTCAGTAGTTGTGGCTCACGGGCTCTAGAGCGCAGGCTCAGTAGTTGTGGCTCATGGGCTTAGTTGCTCCACGGCAATGTGAGATCTTCCCGGACCAGGGTTTGGACCCGTGTCCCCTGTATCCTGCATTGGCAGGTGGATTCTTAACCACTGCGCCACCAAGGAAGCCCGAAAAGTGTTCTTATAAGAGAGATATGCACAGGAGAAGACAACACAGAGGAGAAGGCAACGTGATGACAAAGATTGGAGTGATGTGGCCACAAGCCAAGGAGGACAAGGAATGCCAACAGCCATCAGAAGCTAGAACAGTCAAGGAAGCATTCTCCCCTGAAGTCTCCAGAGGGAATGCAGCCCTGCTGAAACCCAGAACTGTGAGAGAATAAATTTTTGTTGTTTTATGCCATCAAGATTTTGGTAATTTGTTACAGCACTCACAGAAAACTAATACAGGCTGTTACCCATAATTCTGAGAAGTTTTTATTAAAAAGGATGGTTTCGGGAGTGGGGTGGGAGGATGAAAGAAATAGATGAGGGAGATTAAGAGGGACAAACTTCCAGTTACTAAATAAATGTCTGAGGTATGAAATGTACAGTGTGGGGAATACAGTCAATAATAATGTAATATCTTTATGGTGAGAGATGGTAACTAGACATCATGGTGATAATTTTAGAAGGTATAGAAATACTGATCACTATGTTATAGCTAATGATACTGAGTTATATACTTGAAAGTTGCTAAGAGAGGAAATCTTAAATGTTCTCACCAACAAAAAAAGAAATGGTAATTATGTGATGGGATGGAGGTGTTAGTTAATACTATGGTGGTAATCTTTTTGCAATATATAAGTGTATCAAATCAACATGTTGTACATCTTAAACTTATATGTTTAAGGTGTTTTATGTCAATTCTATCCCAATAAAGCTGGAGAAAAAAAAAAGAAAGAAATACTGAGCACTATGTTGTACACTAGGAACTAACAGTGTTGCGGGTCAATTACACTTGAAAAACAAATAAACAAATAAACTTATAGAAAAAGAGATCAGATTTGTGGTTATCAGAGGTGGAGGCTGTGGGGTCGGGGAATTGGATGAAGGTGATTAAAAGGTACAAACTTCCAGGTATAAGATAAATAAGGGTTCCGGGTAAGATGGCGGAAGAGTAAGACGCGGAGATCACCTTCCTCCCCACGGATACACCAGAAATACAGCTACACGTGGAACAACTCCTACAGAACACCTACTGAATGCTGGCAGAAGACCCCAGACCTCCCAAAAGGCAAGAAACTCCCCACATACCTGGGTAGGGCAAAGCGGAGAGATTCCCGCACAGAGGATCGGTGCCGAGCGGCACTCACCAACCCGAGAGGCTTGTCTGCTCGCCCGCCGTGGCGGGCGGCGCTGGAAGCTGAGGCTCGGGCTTCGGTCAGAGCGCAGGGAGAGGACTGGGGCTGGCGGCGAGAACTCAGCCTGAAGGGGGCTAATGTGCCACAGCTAGCCGGCAGGGAGTCCGGGAAAACTCTGGAGCTGCCGAAGAGGCAAGAGAGTTTTTCTTCCCTCTTGGTTTCCTGGTGCGCGAGGAGAGGGGATTAAGAGCGCTGCTTAAAGGGGCTCCACAGACGGGCGCGAGTCACGACTGAAAGCGCGGAGCCCAGTGACGGGCGTGGGACGCTGGGGCTGCTGCTGCCGCCGCCAAGAAGCCTGTGTGCGAGCGCAGGTCACTGTCCACACCGCCCTTCCGGGAGCCTGTGCAGCCCGCCACTGCTGGGGTCCCGGGATCCAGGGGCGGCTTCCCTGGGAGAACGCACGGCGCGCCTCGGGCTGGTGCAACGTCACGCCGAACTCTGCCGCTGCAGGCTCGCCCCGCACTCCGTGCCCCTCCCTCCCGCCCGGCCTGAGTGAGCCAGAGTCCCCGAAGAGGCTGCTCCTTTAACCCTGTCCTGTCTGAGCGAAGAACAGACGCCCTCCGGCGACCTACACGCAGAGGCGGGGCCAAATCCAAAGCTGAGACCCAGGAGCTGTGAGAACAAAGAAGAGAAAGGGAAACCTCTCCCAGCAGCCTCAGAAGCAGCGGATTAAAGCTCCACAATCAACTTGATGTACCCTGCATCTGTGGAATACATGAATAGACAACAAATCATCCCAAATTGAGGAGCCAGGAGTCAGTACTGTGCCTCTGAGGTGGGAGAGCCAACTTCAGGACACTGGTCCACAAGAGACCTCCCAGCTCCACATAATATCAAACGGCGAAAATCTTCCAGAGATCTCCATCTCAACACCAGCACCCAGCTTCACTCAACGACCAGCAAGCTACAGTGCTGGACACCCTATGCCAAACAACTAGCAAGACAGGAACACAATGCCACCCATTAGCAGAGAGGTGGCCTAAAATCATAAAAAGTCCACAGACACCCCAAAACACACCACCAGACGTGGACCTGCCCACCAGAAAGACAAGATCCAGCCTCATCCACCAGAACACAGGCACTAGTCCCCTCCACCAGGAAGCCTACACAACCCACTAAACCAACCTTAGCCACTGGGGACAGACACCAAAAACAACGGGAACTACGAACCTGCAGCCTGCAAAAAGGAGACCCCAAACACAGTAACATAAGCAAAATGAGAAGACAGAAAAACACACAGCAGGAGAAGGAGCAAGATAAAGACCCACCAGACCTAACAAATGAAGAGGTAATAGGCAGGCAGTCTACCTGAAAAAGAATTCAGAATAATGATGGTAAAGATGATCCAAGATTCTATTTCCCAGATCCAAAATCTTGGAAATAGAATAGACAAAATGCAAGAAACAGTTAACAAGGACCTAGAAGAACTAAAGATGAATCAAGCATCGATTAAAAACACAATACATGAAATAAAAAATACTCTAGATGGGATCAATAGCAGAATAACTGAGGCAGAAGAACGGATAAGTGAACTGGAAGATAAAATAGTGGAAGTAACTGCTGCAGAGCAAAATAAAGAAAAAAGAATGAAAAGAACAGAGGACAGTCTAGAGACCACTGGGACAACATTAAACGCACCAACATTCGAATTATAGGGGTTCCAGAAGAAGAAGAGAAAAAGAAAGGGACGGAGAAAATATTTGAAGAGATTATAGTTGAAAACTTCCCTAATATGGGAAAGGAAATAGTTAATCAAGTCCAGGAGGCACAGAGAGTCCCATACAGAATAAATCCAAGGAGAAATACGCCAAGACACATCTTAATCAAACTGTCAAAAATTAAACACAAAGAAATCATATTAAAAGCAGAAAGGCAAAAACAACAAATAACACACAAGGGAATCCGCATCAGGATAACAGCTGATCTCTCAGCAGAAACTCTACAAGCCAGAAGGGAGTGGCAGGACATAATTAAAGTGATGAAGGAGAAAAACCTGCAACCAAGATTACTCTACCCAGCAAGGATCTCATTCAGATTTGATGGAGAAATTAAAACGGTTACAGACAAGCAAAAGCTGAGAGAGGGCTTCCCTGGTGGCGCAGTGGTTGAGAGTCCGCCTGCCGATGCAGGGGACACGGGTTCGTGCCCCGGTCTGGGAGGATCCCACATGCTGCGGAGCAGCTGGGCCCGTGAGCCATGGCTGTTGAGCCTGCGCGTCCGGAGCCTGTGCTCCGCAACGGGAGAGGCCACAACAGTGAGAGGCCCGCATGACGCAAAAAAAAAAAAAAAAAAAAAAAAAAAAAAAAAAAAGCTGAGAGAGTTCAGCACCACCAAACCAGCTTTACAACAAATGCTAAAGGAACTTCTCTAGGCAAGAAACACAACAGAAGGAAAAGACCTACAATAACGAAACCAAAACAATTAAGAAAATGGGAATAGGAACATACATATCAATAATTACCTTAAATGTAAATGGACTAAATGCTCCCACCAAAAGACACAGATTGGCTGAATGGATACAAAAACAAGACCCATATATATGCTGTCTACAAGAGACCCACTTCAGACCTAGAGACACATACAGACTGAAAGTAAGGGGATGGAAAAAGATATTCCATGCAAATGGAAACCAAAAGAAAGCTGGAGTAGCAATTCTCATATCAGACAAAATAGACTTTAAAATAAAGACTACTAGAAGAGGCAAAGAAGGACACTACATAATGATCAAGGGATCGATCCAAGAAGAAGATATAACAATTGTAAATATTTATGCACCCAACATAGGAGCACCTCAATACATAAGGCAAATACTAACAGCCATAAAAGGGGAAATCGACAGCAACACAATCATAGTAGGGGACTTTAACACCCCACTTTCACCAATGGACAGATCATCCAAAATGAAAATAAATAAGGAAACACAAGCTTCAAATGATACCTTAAACAAGATGGACTTAATTGATATTTATAGGACATTCCATCCAAAAACAACAGAATACACATTTTCCTCAAGTGCTCATGGAACATTCTCCAGGATAGATCATATCTTGGGTCACAAATCAAGCCTTGGTAAATTTAAGAAAATTGAAATTGTATCAAGTATCTTTTCCGACCACAATGCTATGAGACTAGACATCAATTACAGGAAAAGATCTGTAAAAAAGTACAAACACATGGAGGCTAAACAATACACTACTTAATAACGAAGTGATAACTGAAGAAATCAAAGAGGAAATTAAAAAATACCTAGAAACAAATGACAATGGAGACACGACGACCCAAAACCTATGGGATGCAGCAAAAGCAGTTCTAAGAGGGAAGTTTATAGCAATACAATCCCACCTTAAGAAACAGGAAACATCTCGAATAAACAACCTAAACTTGTACCTAAAGCAATTAGAGAAAGAAGAACAAAAACATCGCAAAGTTAGCAGAAGGAAAGAAATCATAAAAATCAGATCAGAAATAAATGAAAAAGAAATGAAGGAAACGATAGCAAAGATCAATAAAACTAAAAGCTGGTTCTTTGAGAAGATAAACAAAATTGATAAACCATTAGCCAGACTCATCAAGAAAAAAAGGGAGAAGACTCAAATCAATAGAATTAGAAATGAAAAAGGAGAAGTAACAACTGACACTGCAGAAATACAAAAGATCATGAGAGATTACTACAAGCAACTCTATGCCCATAAAATGGACAACCTGGAAGAAATGGACAAATTCTTAGAAATGCACAACCTGCCAAGACTGACTCAGGAAGAAATAGAAAATATGAACAGACCAATCACAAGAACTGAAATTGAAACTGTGATAAAAAAATCTTCCAACAAACAAAAGCCCAGGACCAGATAGATGGCTTCACAGGTGAATTCTATCAAGCATTTAGAGAAGAGCTAACACCTATCCTTCTCAAACTCTTCCAAAATATAGCAGAGGGGGGAACACTCCCAAACTCATTCTACGAGACCACCATCACCTTAATACCAAAACCAGACAAGGATGTCACAAAGAAAGAAAACTACAGGCCAATATCACTGATGAACATAGATGCAAAAATCCTCAACAAAATACTAGCAAACAGAATCCAACAGCACATTAAAAGGATCATACACCATGATCAAGTGGGGTTTATTCCAGGAATGCAAGGATTCTTCAATATACGCAAATCAATCAACGTGATACACCATATTAACAAATTGAAGGAGAAAAACCATATGATCATCTCAATAGATGCAGAGAAAGCTTTCGACAAAATTCAACACCCATTTATGATAAAAACCCTGCAGAAAGTAGGCATAAAGGGAACTTTCCTCAACATAATAAAGGCCATATATGACAAACCCACAGCCAGCATCATCCTCAATGGTGAAAAACTGAAAGCATTTCCACTAAGATCAGGAACAAGACAAGGTTGCCCACTCTCACCACTCTTATTCAACATAGTTTTGGAAGTTTTAGCCACAGCAATCAGAGAAGAAAAGGAAATAAAAGGAATCCAAATCGGAAAAGAAGAAGTAAAGCTGTCACTGTTTGCAGATGACATGATACTATACATAGAGAATCCTAAAGATGCTACCAGAAAACTACTAGAGCTAATCAATGAATTTGGTAAAGTTGCAGGATACAAAATTAATGCACAGAAATCTCTGGCATTCCTATATTCTAATGATGAAAAATCTGAAAGTGAAATCAAGGAAACACTCCCATTTACCACTGCAACAAAAAGAATAAAATACCTAGGAATAAACCTACCTAAGGAGACAAAAGACCTGTATGCAGAAAATTATAAGACACTGATGAAAGAAATTAAAGATGATACAAATAGATGGAGAGATGTACCATGTTCTTGGATTGGAAGAATCAACATTGTGAAAATGACTCTACTACCCAAAGCAATCTACAGATTCAATGCAATCCCTATCAAACTACCACTGGCATTTTTCACAGAACTAGAGCAAAAAATTTCACAATTTGTATGGAAACACAAAAGACCCCGAATAGCCAAAGCAATCTTGAGAATGAAAAATGGAGCTGGAGGAATCAGGCTCCCTGACTTCAGACTATACTACAAAGCTACAGTAATCAAGACAGTGTGGTACTGGCACAAAAACAGAAAGATAGATCAATGGAACAGGATAGAAAGCCCAGAGATAAACCCACGGACATATGGTCACCTTATCTTTGATAAAGGAGGCAGGAATGTACAGTGGAGAAAGGACAGTCTCTTCAATAAGTGGTGCTGGGAAAACTGGATAGGGACATGTAAAAGTATGAGATTAGATCACTCCCTAACACCATACACAAAAATAAGCTCAAAATGGATTAAAGACCTAAATGTAAGGCCAGACACTATCAAACTCTTAGAGGAAAACATAGGCAGAACACTCTATGACATAAATCACAGCAAGATCCTTTTTGACCCACCTCCTAGAGAAATGGAAATAAAGACAAAAATAAACACATGGGACCTAATGAAACTTCAAAGCTTTTGCACAGCAAAGGAAACCATGAACAAGACCAAAAGACAACCCTCAGAATGGGAGAAAATATTTGCAAATGAAGTAACTGACAAAGGATTAATCTCCAAAATTTATAAGCAGCTCAGGCAGCTCAATAACAAAAAAACAAACAACCCAATCCAAAAATGGGCAGAAGACCTAAATAGACATTTCTCCACAGAAGATATACAGACTGCCAACAAACACATGAAAGGATGCTCAACATCTTTACTCATTAGAGAAATGCAAATCAAAACTACAATGAGATATCATCTCACACCAGTCAGAATGGCCATCATCAAAAAATCTAGAAACAATAAATGCTGGAGAGGGTGTGGAAAAAACGGAACACTCTTGCACTGCTGGTGGGAATGTGAATTGGTACAGCCACTATGGAGAACGGTATGGAGGTTCCTTAAAAAACTACAAATAGAACTACCATATGACCCAGCAATCCCACTACTGGGCATATACCCTGAGAAAACCATAATTCAAAAAGAGACATGTACCAAAATATTCATAGCAGCCCTATTTACAATAGCCCGGAGATGGAAACAACCTAAGTGTCCATCATCGGATGAATGGATAAAGAAGATGTGGCATATATATACAATGGAATATTACTCAGCCATAAAAAGAAATGAAATTGAGCTATTTGTAATGAGGTGGATGGACCTAGAGTCTGTCATACAGAGTGAAGTAAGTCAGAAAGAGAAAGACAAATACTGTATGCTGACACATATATATGGAATTTGAGAAAAAAAAAGTCATGAAGAACATAGGGGTAAGACAGGAATAAAGACACAGACCTACTAGAGAATGGAGTTGAGGATATGGGGAGGGGGAAGGGTAAGCTGTGACAAAGTGAAAGAGCAGCATGGACATATATACACTACCAAACGTAAGGTAGATAGCTAGTGGGAAGCAGCCGCATAGCACAGGGAGATCAGCTCGGTGCTTTGTGACCGCCTGGAGGTGTGGGATAGGGAGGGTAGGAGGGATACGCAAAAGGGAGGGGATATGGGAACATATGTATATGTATAACTGATTTAATTTGTTATAAAGCAAAAAAAATAAATAAAAATAAAAAACTAAAAAAAAAAGCTATATTAAAAACCACTGATCGTATGCTTTAAAAGGATGAATTTTATGGTACATGAATTATATTTCAATAAAGCTGTTATTAAAAAACTATATTAAAAATTAAAAAAAAAAGATAAATAAGTGCTGGGATGTAATATACATCATGATTAATATAATAAACTCTCTTGTATGTTATATGAAAATTGTTAAGAGGGTAAATCCTAAGAGTTCTTATTATAAGGAAAAATATTTTTTAATTTAATTTTATATCTATATGAGATGATAGATGCTCACTAAATTTATTGTGATAATCATTTCATGATGTATGGAAGTCAAATCATTATGCTGTACACCTTAAACTTATACAATGCTGTATGTTAATCATATCTCAATAAAATTGGGGAAAAATGGCTTTAGTTTGGGAAGCTCTAATTTGAAGTCATTCTTCATGGGTGTACTATTTAGCAAGGCCAGTTGTCTTTTAATGTTATTATTGTTTTCATAACATCTAATCTATGTATAGGAGAAGCCTTTTAGTTCTCTATCATAGAAATTTGGGGAAAAGGGCATGCATCCAGCTCATCCAATAGAAATTTCAAGTCCTCTACCTTTAAATTGGTTATCTCTTCCCAAGACTGGGTTTTGTCCCTTGAGCTTATGTAAAGGTCACTTCCTATATCTGTGGGGCTTGTCTATGGAGGCCATAGGGGCTCTGCCATAGCTCAGGGGGCTAATTCTGCGCTCCCAGGTCAAGGATCCCTAAATACTTTCCCTTAGAGCCTGACAAAGAGTATTGGGATCTTATGTTTGTAAGTTGACCTATCCCTCACATGGGAGCTGCTACCCATTAAGCTTCATTCCTACATAGAACCCTCCCAGTTGTGATTGTTCTGAAGTTTCAGGATCAGCCTTTTTCACAGGCAGTATAGTACCTTACCTGTTAGGTGAGATCCTGACACCTGTAATCAGGGAATTACTTCATTTCATGTATACTAAAAGTATAAGAAGACCTTTGGCATACTAAAATATGTTGATGTTTCAAACAGTTCAGAGAAAGGTTTTCTGATGCTTAGGGAAGGTCAGACAGCTGATCAGGTAGATCTTACCAGGGAAGCATTCATCCTTGCTATATAGTGCTCAATAAATATTCGTTGTATGTAGTAAACTGCTGGTACCCCTCCCAAATTTCCTTTACTGGATCCTTCTTACTGCTGTGAGTGATGGCTGCTAAATGAGATATGTGTACAAAATCCTGGCCCTTTTGCCTCAAGGTGGGATCAACTCTATGGTACAATTCATGCTCCACAGCTCTCCATAAGATCAGGCTGAAGCTCCAGATAAGACCACATCTTACCAGCTACCTTCCCTGCCCTATCCTGCTTCCTTCATTGCCTTTCTCCTAAGAGTACTCTCCCAATAAATTATGCACTCAAACCCTGTTTCAGGGTCTGCTCCCAGGGAAACAGACCTAAAAGACACTGAATGAATAAAAAAATATAAAAATTCATCCATGTCTATGACCTGGAGCCAATATTATAATGCAAGCAAAGATATAGAAAATGGTGACATGAAATCAGAGAGAGCAGAAGGCCCACACGGAGAGAATGCTTTTCTTGAGTGAAAAAAACAAAAAACCGGCAGAGGCAACTTCAAACCATCTTAGTGGCAAATGTCCCTGGCCATGCAGTTAGTAAGAACTATGTTATTTAGAGTCTGGACTTAGAACAGTTCCAGATCAAAGGCTAAGAATTCTTTGCTTTTGGCATTAATGTTTCTGGGACCTGGCGGTGGCTGCTTTGATAAGGACTAGTGGAGAAACAGGTGGCATGGGATTTTAGGTAGAACAGCCACAGTACCTTGGTGATAAGGAATAAGGAGTCCAACAGAAGTGCTTCCAGAGCTGCAGTGAGCCCTTTCGTTAGAAGTGACTGGATATTATTCCAGAACCCACTTAGTATTATATACAGATGACCAGCTATACTTGATATTTGTATACATAATTATACAGCCATTCTTGATCAATTCTTAATCAAGTTTACCTCACAAGACTTGTTCTTGGCAGAAGCAAGTTACACAGTATTCTGGTAATCTTTTGCTGTGTAACAAATTTAGTGCCTTAAAAAGTATACTTATTTATTTTGCTCATGTACCTGTAATTTGGGGTGGATTCAGCAGAGATGATACCCCTCTGCTTCATGAATGTCTCGGGCCTCAACTTGGAAGACTTGAATGGCTGTGGGCTGGCTTCCTCATAGCATGGCAGTCTTAGAGTAGCTAGACTTCTTTTAAGGCAGCTGGATTTCCCCAGTGCAAGTGTTCCAAGACACTCAGGAGGAAGCTGCAAAACTTCCTATGACCTAGACTCAAAAGTCTCAACACATCACTTCCATCATAGTCTACTGGTTAAACAAACCATTAAAGACACCCCAGATTCAAGGAGTTGGGGGATTAGTCCCCACCTCCCCACATAAATAGTGTAAAAGAATTTGTAGCCATCTTTAATGCACCATACAGAAAGAGAAAGTGTAGTGGACTCTGACAACAACAGTAAAGGAGAAAGAAAATATCAATACTTCCCGTCACAAGAAAAGATTTTGTTTTTTAAGGACAAGATAATTTGAGCATGTTTGAAGGGCTAAGGAAAAAGAACCAGAGAAGGGAGTAGGTTAAAGAAGTAAGAAAAAGAATGTTTGCTGCAGCAAGGTTTGAGAGCTTTGGAGAGCAGCCATACTGCTGCTGTGTAGATGCGAGCCATTTCCTGTTAACCTCAAGTGTTGGTAAAGTCACATGAAACTTCACAGCCTGAGCTCAGTTTTGCTGTGGGGAGTGGTGGAATAGGCTGGTTCCACTTCCGGCCTGGAGGAGCAGTGCCTCCTGAGGCCAGGGCATGGCTCCATGCCAGTCTGTCCCATGGTAGGGCCATGTCTTCCATTTTCCTGTCTCATCCTGCACATCACCATGTAGGAAACTGTAGCAAAACATAACCTGCAAACCAGAATGCCAGTGCTAGGGCCTAGGCTGAACAACGGGTTTCACGTAGGAATAGGAGGGATGTGTGGGTGGAGAGCTGGCTGTTGTGCAGTTCAGCTTCACCAGGCTTAAGGGGATGCGGAATGAGGAAGGTCAGGACCTGGGTATGAGGTCCATCGTAGAATTTTAGAATTCTGTGCTCTGTGAAGAGAAGCTTCACAAGTACATGAGGGCCTTTCTTTGTTTCCCACGGACTGCAAGGTGCCCAAACTATGAGATAGCTGCCATGGGAATATTCATCCCACCACAAGGCTTATGTCAGACAATGTTCTGGTTATCTATTTGTGAGTAACAAACCTCTCTAAAACTTGGAGGCTTAAAACAGCAGCCAGTTTATAATTTCTCAGGATTTTGGATAAGGCATAGTAGGAAAGACTTCTCTCTGTTCTACATAATGTGGAACGGCCCAGATGGCTGGAACAATGGCTTCTTCCCTCAGTGACTTTGTCCCTCAGCTGGGATGGGTCCACCAGTTTCTTGTGTCTGGGATCTCAGTTCTTGGTGATAACTGGGTTCCTACTTTTCCTCCATGTGGTCTCTCTGCAGCAACGTGGAAGAGCAGCTGCAGCTCAGGACTATCAAGAGCTCAAAATCAAGATTGCTAGGTTGTTCTTAAAGGCTCAGAACTGGAACCGGCACAGCATCACTTGCCCCACATTCTTCTTCAGTTAAATCGAGTCACAGGTCCGTCCAGATTCCAGGGTCGGGGACCACACAAGGTTGTGCTGCCAGGAGGCATGTTTCACTGGGGGGCACCAAAGTAACAAACTACCTGACAAGAAGGGCTCCAAGGGGCAGAATTGTGTGTGAGGGGGGGAGAGGGGGGATGCTCCAGTTCCTAATTTTATGCTGCCCTTTCTTCAGAGATGATTGGAGGGCAAATAGCGGGGAGCAAGGTAACCTCAAACTGCCTGTACAGAATTAAAGGTGTGTGGTCTGGTCTGCTACTTAATAAGCCTGTATCAAGGGAGGCCGCACTGTGTGTCTTCAGTTCTAGGCATTTATTGAGCATAGCCAATGCGCTAGGTTCTTAACATAGGTGTTACTTCGTTAACCTATACTACAGAGGACAAAGCAGAAGCTCAAAGGCAGCACTGCTACAGTATCGCACTTAGCGTCACACCACGACGCTGACTCCTAGGCCCTTTCTGCCCTGCAGCGAGAGTTGGGGTAGAGCGATGACCGGAGCCGGGGTCTTCGGGACCGCAGCACTCAACTCTGCCGGCTTGGTTAGCAGAGGGACCGGATCCGAGGCAGCCAACGGGAATAGGGTGCTTCAGGACCGCTACGCAGGGGCCGCCTCGCCGGGCGAAGGGATAAAACTAGAGCACTAGGGCGCTTCGTTATAGAGGTCGGAAAGGCCTCGCTTAAACCCAGGATCCGCGTTAGACGTCTGCCTCCAGGGCCGCGCGTGCCCCGCCCACGCACGCATGCGCCGACCCCGCCTCCCGCGCAGCTCCCGCCCCGCCCTCAGGATTGACCGCCCGAGCCACCGTCCAGACAGCCCCGCCCCGCACGGCCAGGGGAAGGAGAGCCGGTCGTGCCCTGTGGTGTGTGTGTTTGTGTGTGTGTGTATGTGTGTGTGTGTGTGTGTGTATGTATATGTGTTCGTGGGGCACCGTCTCAGCCCCGGGAAGATGGTGGCGGCGGCGGCGGCGACTGAGGCGAGGCTGAGGAGGACGGTGGCGACGCCAGCGCCCGGGAGCAGGAACAGCAGGCGGTGCCGGGACTGGGACGCGACCAGGGCTGGGAGGCCAGGGCTGGGGACCCGGCTGCGCCTCTCACGGCGGCGGCGGCGGCTGCTGCTGTTGCTGCTGCTCCCGCCGCTGCTGCTGCTTCCCTGGCCGGCTGAGGCCGCGGCGGCAGCGACGGCGGTGTCGGGCTCAGCCGCAGCCGAGGCCAAGGAATGCGACCGGCCCTGTGTCAACGGCGGCCGCTGCAATCCTGGCACTGGCCAGTGCGTCTGCCCCGCCGGCTGGGTGGGCGAGCAATGCCAGCACTGCGGGGGCCGCTTCAGGTGAGTGGTGGTGGGGGGGTGTCGGAGGGTAGGGCTCAGCCAGAGGCCGAGGCTTATGGGCCGCTCGAGACGGCCCCAGGCCGGAGGCGGCTGCCCGACAGAAAGTGGGGGGGATAGGGCCGCCCCATGGTGTTTGAGGACCATTTGCTACCTGGGAGATCATCGTCTCTGGCCTGGGGTATTCCTGTAAGATAAGTTGAAAAGGTTCGAGGCAAGGGTGGGGGCACCCCAAAGGGGTTTGGGCACGGCGGACTACATGGGATGAAAGCTTAGGATCCCGAAGAGTTTCTAAGCCAGTCTCTGAAACTGGGCCTCTTTCGGGAAAACGAGGTATAAAAGAAAAGGTGAGAGAGTCAGTCTTCCTTAAATACTTCTTTGGAACATTCCCTCGTTCTCTAGAGCCTGATGAGTTCCTGGACTGATTGGAGATGTGGGGTACTCCGAAGAAACAGGGCCCTGGGAGAGATTCGTTGTCTGGAGATAGAAGGGAAAAGGGTAGAATTGTGAGATATTAGAGATAGATGAACCAGCGGTTATTGGCTAAAGGAAAGTGAAGAAACTAGCCTTTGGAAGCTCACTGGAGGAGGCGGATTGGAGCAAGGTCTGTCATGGAGAGGGCATCGAAGGAGGTTCCTGTTTGCCCTGGTTTCTGGAGAATATGGAGTTCTGAGTTGGCCTGGTTCAGGGCAGTACCTCTTGGAGAGATCATTCATTAATTAATTAGTAGTTAACTATTATTTGCTTTAGTTGTGCAAGGATTTCTGGATAATACAAACAAACAGATTAGCCAGACTTTGGCCTAGTCCACAAGGAGTTTGGAATATAGCTAGAGAAAGATTTGTACATAGATAACCATAATCATAAGGGCTACAGAGTCATTCATGCTTTTGGCAGATATTTACTGAACTTTTTTGATGTCAGATATGGAAGAGTGGGGAAATATGAAGAACAAGACGGACAGGGTCCCTGCTCTCATAGATCTTACATTCTAGTGGGGAGACAGACAAGAAGTAAATAAGTGAAAGAAAAGAACAAATAATTTTAGGTAATGGTAAGTGCTGTCAAGAAGGTAAGTCAGGATGGCCTGATAGACAATTATAACCAGTTGGTAACTTTAGGAAAAGGCACTCATTTGAAGTGACATTTGATCTGAGACTTGAATGAGGCAAGGGAGAACCTGTGGGAATTCAGGGGCAGAGAGGGTGTGACTAGCTGAGGGAATACAAGGGATATTTTGAGGAGGAGGTGACGTTGGATTTGAGCACTTGAGGATAGTAGGATTTGGAAGTGTGGCACTGGGAAAAAAATTTCAGATGAAACAAAGGATGCAAACAAAATTGTGGAGACCAGAAAGTAAAGTATTGCTAGTGCCAGGGTATATAGAAGAGAATTGTGAGAGAGAAGTTTGGAACCGTAGAATTATAGACTCACTGCTGCTGTTGCTGTCAGATCTCCAAGGGAACACGGAGAACGTTGAAGAGCTGAGCTCTTTGTCGTTATGGAGAAAGCAAGTTATTTCAAGACTAGTGTACTGTAGGGCCAGCCTTGTACCTTTACTTAGGGTTCTGGGTAATGTGGTTCTGGTTTATGAACTACATTAATCTACACAAACTTGTTGAGGGCTACTCTGGGTTAGGTTATGAGATGATAGTGGTTAACGAGACAGACACAGTCCTGCTCTTACGGAGCTTACATTCTGGCTTGGGAACAGTAATCAATTTCTTATGATTTTTCTTAAAGCTATGGAAGTGAAGAGGAGGGGGCAAACAGAGGACTTGATTTAGTTTGGAAAGGTAAGGTTAGTGTCTGAATAAGTGGCTTTTGAGTTGAGATCTGAAGTGTGCAATGCCACCACCTACATGGGAGGTGGGGTGCTGAGGGGCCAGTATGTACAGAGGCTTGGAGATGAGAGGGAACATGGCAGGATGGATCGAAAGCCAGGTGGCTGGAGCAGAGAGAGCAAAGGGGAGCATGGCAAGACTGGCGAGATAGGCAGGAGCCAGGCCTTGTGGAGCCCTGTTGGTTGGGTTGAGAATTTTGACCTTTAGCCTGTGAGCAGTAGAATAGCATAGTTCATCACGTTTTCATGACGTTACAGGCTTTTAGGTTGGCGCCAGAGCAGGAATGGCCTTTGAAGATGGGGCCAGAGCATTTTGAATTTGAGGAACTTCCACAATCAAGTGAATGGATGGTTGGGTCAGAGGAGAGTTCTTCAAGTTCTGAAAATCTGGGATGCTTTAGTAGACCATGGGGGTCCACAGGGTGGGGAGGGATATATATAGCTAGATCAGTCTGTCTGTAATGTTCAGAGAAGGTGGACTCACTTTAAGCATGAGGGATGGTGGGCAACTAGATTGGAACTGTTGACCTGGGTCAGGACAGCAGTAATGAGAACTTGAGATAAGCTGTGGGAATGGAGGCAGGGTTAGGTGCTCGGTGGTATTGTAGAGGTGAATGACAGATCTTTCTTTGAAACTGGCTTGCTCTTGGGAAGGGAGAGGGGGATGGTGAAGGAAAGAAAACTAGATCCTATCTTAGGTGATTGAGAGGACGGTGTTACCATGAACAGACACAGGGACACAGGAGGAGCAGATTTGAGATGTTTAATTTTGCACATACTGAGATTGGAGTGTTTACAGGGTTTCTACCTTGTGGGACAGGTGTAAGCATTGGAGTCATCTACATATAGAGAAAGCAGGTCCAAGTGTCCACGTGGACAGTCCAGAGGATTGGAGAAAAGCTACTTGTTAGGGGGAACAGCCAGTCCTGACACTGGTTGTCTCAAATGGCATCATCCATGAGTGAAGGGGCTCCCCTGGTTGTTGTGGACACTCCACTTGAGCCAGTTCCAGCTGGTGTCAGTGCTCTTTCCTGGGCAAAGAGTTATGACCTTTATTCTGATAATTTCATTATATTTTGTGGGCTTCTAGAATTTGCATTTTAAAAAAAGGAAAGTAAGGGACTTCCCTGGTGGTCCAGTGGTAAAGTATCCACCTTCCAATGCAGGGGACGCAGGTTCGATCCCTGGTCAGGGAACTAAGATTCCCCCATGCCGCGGGCAACTAAGCCCACACCACAACTACTGAGCTCGCACACCTCAACCGGAGAGCCCACATGCCGCAAACTACAGAGCCCACGTGCTCCAGAACCTGCACACCACAACTAGAGAGAGAAAACCCACACACCACAACTAGAGAGAGAAAACCCACACACCACAACTAGAGTGAAGCCCGTGTGCCCAACAAAAGATCCCACGTGCCTCAACAAAGATCCTGCATGCTGCAACTAAGACCCGATGCAGCCAAAGATAAATAAATAAATAATAAATCTTAAAAAAACCAGAAGCAATATTTTAAAAAGTGAAAGTAAGAGGAACTTACATTTCTAGGCTTTAAAAAAAAACCTTTCATTAAATTTTTAGTTGTAGGATTTTTTAGGGAAAGAGTGAAATGTTGGTTTTCATTATGTGTTGGTATGTGTCTTGATTTAACTTACAAACCTCTTTATTATTAAACTTCGAGACATTAGAATGAATACCTGCTGGTTTGGGTCAGCATTAGGTTGGTGTGATTTTTAAGCCTTTTAGTTCCATAAGTCCTGTGTTACAATTGCTGTTATAAGGTCCTTTTCATTAATTGAAAGGAACGTAGGATAATAAGAGAGTTAGATTTCACTAAAGTTATCATACTGAGTCCATACGACATGCCATGGACCCGGTCAGGCATTTTCATGTATATTGTGCCATTTAATCTTCAGGACAACTCTGAGGGTATTGTTTACAATTTGGATTATTGTGTGGTTATAGTTAGAAAATCACTTAATTTTTTTTCCCAAATGTAAGATACTATAGAAATGATTAATTACAGAGGATAAAGTTAATGGTGTCAGTTTAATAAAAATAACTATGAAATCTTTGGTGGATGATTTCTAAAGCAGTGCCACTTCCATTCATTTTTATGTGATTCAGTAATCATGTTTTTCTACTTGTGAAATCACCATCGCAGTTTTTCTTTAGAGGATAAATATATCCCATTAAGTTAGAAAATAAAGATGTTAAGCTCATTTATGAAATTAATATGCATTTAATTCTTTTAAGTTCCTGTATACAACTTCTGGGAGGTTAGAATACAATAACCTGCTGAATTAGAGCCTTGTAGTTGCCCATGATATTAATACTGTCTATAGAAGCAAAAGAAAGGCATTTATTGAGCATCTGTTTTGTGCCCAGCACATTGCAGTAATAGTAGCAGTAATAGTTGCAGTAGTAGCTGCTTCCATTTTTCTAGCATTTCTCCATTTTTTCCAGGTGTTGTGTCAAGGGCCTTTTAGAAATTATTCTTTTTAATCCTTAGAGTGAAGTTATTCCCATTCACAGTTGGGTAAGCCGAAGCTTGGAGATACAGAGTAACTTGCCCAAGGTTACACAGCTTGTGAAAAATTGAGATTTGAACTCAGGCCTTGTCTAATTCCCAAACATATGCTTTCCATTGTACCATTTGGCCTCTCATTTTTTCTGAGTCTAGTCATCCTTTATGGACATTATTTGGAAGGGCTGACATAATCCCAATACTCTGAGAAACAAAGGAGGGAAAATAGGTTTGTTACAATAGGAAAGCTAGCATAAAAAAAAAAATCTTAATTTACTTGAATCTGTCTGGCTACTGGCCTGAGGATATAAATATATGCTTTTCTAACTAGTGAAGTGAAAATTCTGGAAAATAAAATTTGATAAAAGAAGGTAAAATAAATACTTACTTTGCTTACAGTAATTACTAAGAAGTATTAACCTGAAGCCCTAAATTGATGTTCATGAATCAAATTTAGACTTGTCTGTTTTTCCCAGTAGAATATAAGCTCCATGAGGCAGGAATTTTTATCTGTTTTGCTCACTGTTATATTCCCAGAGCCTAGAGCAGTGGCTGAGACATAGTGCTCAATAACTATTGTTGAATGAAGGAATGAAGTTCTGCTATATATTCTTTATGACTTAAAAAAAAGTCATCTGTACCTATATGACTGCCGTGTTTGTCTTTTGCCCTTTTATTTCTCCTGAATTTCATTGTCTTGTCTTCCACTGTTTGCTGGGCATCTTTATTGGGATGTTGTGCTGTCCACCTCATACTAAGCCACATCGAAGACCAAACTTCTTATCCTCATTGAAAAAATTAGTGTTTTCCTTTGTACTTCCTTATTTCAGTAGCAAATTCTACTTTAGATAACCAAAGGTCAAAACTTAGGAGTAATCTTTTGCTCTTTCTGTTTATTCTCCCTTCTCTAAAGTCTTAGAAATGTGTTCCTTTCCATTCTTCCTGCTGCCATCCTAGTGCACCTGGCCCTTCACCTTATTGCTGACCTGCCTCTGTTGCACCCTGACTGGTTTCTTGCACCTCCAGAATACATTCTACCCTGTGTCATATAATCCCCTGAGAACATGTATCACTGTCCTGCTCAGAAACCTTCCTAACATACAGAGGGACCTAGGGCCAGATCATTAAACTCCATACCAAGGAGTTTGGGCCTTATCCTCTTGTTTTGTTTTTGTATTTTATTTTGTTTTATTTTATTTTTTAATTTATTTTGGCCATACTGCATGGCTTGCAGGATCTTAATTCCCTGACCAGGGATCGAACCCGTGCCCTGAAAGCACAGAGTCCTAACCACTGGACCACCAGGGAATTCCCTGTTTTTGTTTTTTGATTGAAATACAATTTATGTACAATATTATGTTAGTTTCAGGTGTACTACATAGTGATCTGACATTTGCATACATTATGAAATGATCACCATGATAAGTTTAGTAACTATCTGTTCCCATACAAAGTTACTGTAGTATTATTGACCATATTCCTTATGCTGTATATTACATCCCTGTGGCTTATTTATTTTATAATTGGCTGTTTGTAACTCTTAATCCCCTTCACCTATTTTACCCCGACCTGGGCCTTATCCTCTTGGAATTGATAACATGGTCTAAATTACTGACTTTAATACCGTATCTCCCAATGTTCCAATCATGTTGGGCACATGATCCAAACCCTAAGTTACCGCGGGCAGTAGTTTTAACTGGTTTCTTTGATACCGCATAACTGGGATTGCCAATTTCCAGCTCAGAATCAGGCTGTTCTCACTGCCCTGTACTTTAGCTCTTTTTATCTAGTTTCACATTCAGAGGCTCATTAATTGTCACTCTATTTGTAAATTGTATTGGATACAATTTCTATCAAAGTTCTTTTATTGACAGATGCCCAACTCAAGACTAGCTTAAGAGAAAAAGATGGGAGAGATTTATTGATTTATGTGACAGAAAAGTCCAGGGGATATTGTTGGCTTCATATGTGGGTAGATCCAGGTGACCAGTTGGTCTCTCTCCTTCTTTCTTTACTGGCCTCACTTTCAGGCAGGCTCTCTTCATGTGACGTCTCCAGGAGCTACATCAAACTGGAAAAGAGTAACTTTTCCTTAGGAGCGTGTAACAAATAAGGAAGGGTGAGAGTCTCGCTGGTTGGTCCCTTGTCCTTTACTGAAGCAGTCACTGTGGCTAGTGTCCTGGGAATGTTCTGACTGATCAGACTTGAGTTGAGTACCTCTCTGGAGCTGGGGGATGAGGGTCCAACTCCATGGATGGCAGGACTGAGAAAGGGGAAGGAAAACGGAAAACACACTTATTGTCACCAGAAAGTGGGGCCAGTACCGGGCAAGTGAAGACAGTGACATCCCTGCGTATTCTTAGAACCTGCTGTTTGGTGAATACTCAGTAAGTGTTGATGATGAAAATTGGGATTGGTCTGGAAAATATTGTATCATGTAATGAGATGCTGGTCCCCCAGTTTATCAGAAATTCACTCCATGAGGGACCCACTATGTGGAATGTTGAGGTTACTGCAGTGAAGACTGTTCTGTGTTGAGATTAAGTGTATTGATAATAGAGCCAAGTCATTGAATGGCAGTTATTCATCCCTTGATTTTGTGACAGAGAAAAAAGAGAGGATTATGGGAAGAATCAACAAAATATGTGCTTATGTTGTGTGAATTTATGTTATTTTGGGTGGAAACTTTATATAAAATACTTACATAACAGACCTTTCAAGCTTTTGGCTGATTACTGGAAGGGTTTACTTAGATGAAAAGGTAAAAATATGTTTATTGAGTAAAAAGAAAAATTTAGCATGAATGTCTTAATATAATTGCCTAATATGTTTGAAAGCAGTTATCTGACATTTAAACTTTACCTCTGTGAAAGGTTCCCAAGATAGGCAAATGCATTTTATTTACTACAATATAGAAGACAGATAAATATATAGGAAAAAAGCAGAGTATGTTTATGATCAAAACAGTTTTTTCTAATTGTGATTAACTTATTTAATAAATTTGTAGGTTATCTTTATCTTGAGAATTAAATATAGAAGTAGGTACCTGTTAGCGTGGTTGAACAGAAATCATACTGGTTTTTCTCTTTAAATACAATCTTGTTTCTAAAACTGAAATGAAACTGTGGTTGTACTTTCCCTAATGATTGTATCTAGAAATTCATCAGCCACTAACTTATTATGAAACTTGTTTCTCATTTATACTCTTTACTATTTTCTGTGATTTCCCAAATGCATTGTGGCAAAAGTGACTCATTCATATATTATATACTAATCTAATCCTTCGTCTTGTTACTTTCTTCCTTCCATTTTTCCTTTTCTCCCTATACTTTCAAACTGGCCCTTTATTGTTAGCCTGACTTTTTCTAATTTTTCCTCCTTAGGGTGAATTTCTTTTATTTACCTTGCTTTTTTCTTTCTCCTCATTTTATTGATGTCATATCCCTTTAACTGCTTTTCTTTTAACACGTGAGACCCTGGTTCGATTTCATCCTTTCAGTTTTTAATTCTTTAAGTTTTCTGTTTTTTCAAGTACATTTTGAGTGAACCTTAATTCAGGCTATTTATTTACGTGTTTACTTATCTAGAATTCTCTTTCACTTATAGAAGTTAATTTTAGTTATGGCTGAGTTGCCTCTATTTTTTTAGAATTTGACATTAACGGTGTACAGTTATTAGGTTGAATGAATTTTCCAATTAATTCCTCTTGGTACTTTTTGCATTCTAATTAAGAATTTTCTAATTTGTTTATTAGTAAGCCTATAAGCATTAGAGGCTGAAATTGTGTCAGGTGCTGTTAAAGGACACAAAAGTAACCTCTTGACCAGTGTTTCCTATATTTTTTGATTCACAAATCCTTTCACAAAAATGTATAATCTTAAAAAAAATGTATAATCTTGTGGACTATCTTAATTACACATTAAAAAATGTATCCTATTTTTGATAAGGTGATTTTAAATAGTAAAAAGTAATTTCCTATTAAACATTATAACATACATTTTGAATACAATTTGTAATGATATTCACAATATAAAAAGAAAAATTTCTTTTCCCTCTAACATGTGGGCACATGTTGTTTAATGTATTTTAAATTAATTGAGTAAGGAGAAGCATTATTTATACACAAATAAAAAGTGACATTTAGTTTGGGGATCGGATATATATTAAAATAGAGATTGTTTTGGCTCTGCTTTATACTATAGAAATAGACAACTTTCCTGTCCTCATGTTTGTTATTCATGCATTTGTGCTTTAAAAATTATTTCTTAGAATTCTTTCGTGTTTTGTTTCTAAATGATAAAATGATAGTGGTTTTCAGCTGTTTGTAAGCATTCCTTTGCAAATAGCATACTTCCTGTGCGGATGGTTTTTCAAAATTGAATGAAAAGGCCAAATTGGCTGTAATTGTCACTTAATTTTCCCCTTTCACATTGGTTTTTGAAATACTGGAGACATCTTGCAAAGTTATACAGGGATTTTAATCAGAAGGTTTAGCAAGATGATCTTGAGGCAAATTGCAGAATTAGATTAATTTCATGCCCTTCCCTAACATGTATTTAAATATCATGTCTTATGTGTCTCTTTTAATAGATGCCATTACTGTCTTTTAATTGGAGCATCATTTGGACTATTGGTTGAGAAACACTGACCAACCCTGACCAAGTAACTGGTTGCTTTGGTGCATGTATTTGGTGCTGGTTCAGTCTCTGAGCTAACTTTAACTTCCTTTTAACATGAAATATTTTAAGCTTGTGGAAGAGATACAAAGAATAATAAAATGAACATCTGTGTACTTGCAACCTAGCTCTTCTGAATTCCTTCATATTAATATTACTACATAATAATATAAGTTGTGTAATATAAAATATTACAGATATCACCAAGGTTCCTATATTACTCCTTCCTAATTCTGTTTACCTTAACTCTCCCCAGAGGTAACTAGTGTGGTGAAGTTGATGTTTATTATTTCTCTTGCATGTTTCTATTTTACTACAGATACACACACACACACACACACACACACACACACACACAATGTCTTGTTTCCAAAAACAAGATCATGTTTTCAAACTTTATAAAAAGTAATCTTTCTGTAATACGTTTTTTTCCCCACTCCTAAACCTATTTTTTATGCTTTTGAGATGCTTGTGTTGATAAATGTAGTGCTAGTTGATTTCATAGCTATATTCATTACAGAATTCCAATTTACTTACCTATTTTTCTGCTGCTTGGCATTTAGATTTTTCCAGCTTGTGCTGTTATGAACAGTGCTACAATTAACATTTTTACATATCTCTTTGTGTACCTGTGTATGATTTTTCTCTAGGGCTTTGATCTTCAAACTTTTGAAGTACCTCCAGAATATTTAAAAATTCTATTTACTTCCTTGAATACTTTTAGGTTGACATGCAGTTGACATACACCATTTTAAAAAAATGTCTTTATGTAGTTGCAAAGAATGTCATTTCTGGTGTATTATAAATAGAGTTACTGAAAAAACCCATTATATTATTTACAAAATTTATTGGGTACCTGCAAATTTTATAGCAGTTTGTTAACCATTCTCACTCTTTTTTTTTAAAACATCTTTATTGGAGTATAATTGCTTTACAATGGTGTGTTAGTTTCTGCTTTATAACAAAGTGAATAAGTTATACATATACATATGTTCCCATATCTCTTCCCTCTTCCGTCTCCCTCATTCTCACTCTTTTTAAAAATACGTATTTAGGGTCTTCTTTGACAGTCAATTTTTGCAGTGTCCCTTTTTTTTTTTTTTGCCTAAATTCTTATTTTCATTCTAATTCCTCTGTACAATTTTTCCCCCCTGGGTTATGAATTCTGTCCACTGATCTAGATGTCAGATAACATAAAACTCACCATTTTAAAGTGTACAGTTGAGTGATTTTTAGTGTATTCATGAAGTTGTGCAACCATCATCACTATCTAATTCCAGAATATTTTCATTATGCCAAACAGAAACCCTGTACCTGTTTGCAGTCACTCCCCATTCCTCCTTCCTCCCAGTGCCTGACAACCACAATATACTTTCTGCTTATGGATTTTCTATCCTAGGCATTTGTGGTCATTTGTGACTGACTTCTTTTACTCAGTGTAATGTTTTCAAGATTCATCCATGTTGTATCATATATCAGTACTTCATTCCTTTTTATGGCTGAATAATATTCCATAGTATACATATACCACATCTTATTTATCCATCCATTAGTTGATGGACATTTGGGTTGCTTCCACCCTTTGCCTATTATGAATAATGCTGCTGTGAACATTCATGTACAAATTTTTGAGTGGACATATGGGTATGTCTCTTGGGTGTTTGCCTAGGAGTGGAATTGATGGGTCCACGGTAACTCAGTGTTTACTTTTTGAGGAAGTGCCAAACTTTTTCACAGCAAATGTACCAGTTTACATTCCTACCAGCAGTGTATGAGAGTTGTATTTTCTCCATGTTCTCATCAATACTTATTTTCTGAGGTTTTATGTATTCATTCATTCATTTATTTTTTTAAAAAATATTTATTTGGTTGCATTGGTCTTAGCTGCGGCACGCGGGATCTTTCTTGCGGCATGTGGAATCTTTCATTGCAGAGCGAGGGCTCTTCATTGCAGTGCACGGACGTCTCTCTAGTTGTGGTGTGGGGACTTCTCTCTGGTTGTGGTGCACAGGCTCGGTAGTTGCGTCACGTGGGCTCTCTAGTTGTGCGCGCGTGCTTTGTTGCCCAACGGCATGTGGGATCTTAGTTCCCCAACCAGGGATCAAACCTGTGTCCCCTGCATTGGAAGGTAGATTCTTAACCACTGGACTACCAGAGAAGTCCCATACATTTATTGTTATAAAATTATTTATATAAATAAATGAATGAATGGCCATCCTAGTAAGTACAAACTGGTATCTCATTATGGCTTTGATTTGTATTTCCCTAATGACTATTGGTTTTTAGTATCATTTCATGTGCCTGTGTGGCCATTTGTATATCTCCTTTGGAAAATTGTCTACTCCAATCATTTGACCATTTAAAAAATTATTTGTCTTTTTATTGTTGAGTTGTAAGAGTTCTTTTTATGTTCTGGATATTAGACCCTTGTCAGATATATGATTTGCAAATAATTTCCTCTCATTTTGTTGGTTGTTTTTCACAAGAACAACCTTGATTATGCTTTTTACATACAAAAGTTTAAAATTTTGATGAAGTCTAATTTTTCTTTTTTCTTTTTTTTTTTGTTCATTTGCTTGTGCTTTAAGTGTCTTTCTTATCTAGGAAACCATTTCCTAATCCAAGGTCATGAAGATTTACACCTGTGTTTTCTTTTTAAGAGTTTTATAGGGTTAGCTTTTACATTTTGGTCTTTGATCCATTTTGAATTAATTTTTGTACATGCTGTGAGGTAGTGGTTCCACTTCATTCTTTTACATGTGGATATCCAGTTGTTCCAGCACCATTTATTGAAGAGACTATTTTTCCCCCATTGAATGGTCCTGGTACCCATGTCAAAAATCAATTAACTCTAGATGAATGGGTTTATTTCTAGACTCTCAGTTATGTTCCATTGAACTATATGTTTGTTGTTATGTCAGTACCAGACCATCCTGATTAGTTTGTAATAAGTAGTTTTGTAATAAGTTTCAAAATCCTCATATATAGTTTTAAAAAAGTTTTATTTTGAGATAATCATTGATCCATATACAGTTCTAAGAAATGATAGATTTCTTATATCTGTCACCCATTTCTCTTAATAGTAACATCTTGCATAACCATAGTACAAGAGCACAACCAGAATATTGGCATTGATACAGTCCATCAACCTTATTCAGATTTCACCAGTTTTACGTGCATTAATTTGTGTGTGTATGTGTATTTCCCCCATAGAAGTTTATTCTAATATAGTTCTATGCTTGAAGATGGTTTGAATATCCTATCTTTTCTGTAATAAGGATTTGTAAATAAATGATTTTTTTTCAGATTTCTATGCCCATGAGACCTTACATGCTGAAGATTTTCTTCTGAATTAACTAATTATTACAGTTATTTGTAGTATACAGCTGAGCAAACGACACAAATCTAATACACATTTTTTGAAAAAACTTTTAAACATTTTTTATTAGAAAAGCATCTCTTGTTGAGATGGATAGTACTTTTAAAAATCTGTGATGAGGGACTTCCCTGGTGGCGCAGTGGTTGAGAATCTGCCTGCCAATGCAGGGACACAGGTTCGAGCCCTGGTCTACAAGGATCCTACATGCTGCAGAGCAACTAAGCCCGTGCACCACAACTACTGAGCCTGCGTGCCTAGAGCCTGTGCTCCACAAGAAGAGAAGCCACCACAATGAGAGGCCCCCACACTGCAACGAGGAGTAGCCCCTGCTCGCCGCAACTGGAGAAAGCCCTCACGCAGCAATGAAGACCCAACGCAGCCAAAAAAAAAAAAAAAATCTGTGATGAAATAATTTACTGTTAGAATGAGACACAGTTTAGTGTAAATATTAATCCCTTTTCCCCCTTTGGTAAATGTAAAACTAATAAACCTTGTTAACATAAATAAGTTTTTTTATTATTTTTAAAAATATTTATTTATTTATTTTTTGGCTGCATTGGGTCTTAGTTGCAGCACGCGGGATCTTTCATTAGTTGTGGCACGCAGGCTTAGTTTCCCTGTGGCATGTGGGATCTTAGTTCCCTGACCAGGTATCGAACCTGTGTCCCCTGCATTGCAAGAAGGATTCTTAACCACTGGACCACGAGGGAAGTCCCAAATAAGTATCTTTAAATGGAAGAAACTTTGTTGTGGCAGGGTCTCTCAAGTATTTGAACTCCTTTTAAATTATATGCCAAAAGTCAAATGATAGTCTTTCATCGAAAATTCGTTTTAAGTATGTACCAGGCAACAGCTGAGTTATATCTGCCTTCAGTTTTGTTGTAAGCAAAAACTTGGAAACCACCTGACTTTCAAAAGGATTTGTTACCTATTCATTAGGAGTAAAATTGCTGGGTCAGAGCACTTCAATTTTAGATATTACTAAATTGTTCTTAAAAGGGATTGGTCTAGATTTTACTCCCATGTTTGGGTTCATTTTACTCGTTCGTGTTTGGGTGCTCTAGTTTTTTTTTTCACTCCAATCTGATGGGTATGAAATTGTATATGGTGGTTTTATTTTGCATTCTCTTGATTACTAGTAAGGGTGACTATCTTTTAATATGTTTAAAGACCATATTTGGTTTATGTTCATTTGAATTGCTTTTTCTTGCCTTTTGCCCATTTGTCATTTGGGTTGATTTTTAAATTAGTTTATAGGAGTTCTTCATATATTCTGTATATTAATCCTGAGATTATATATGCAGCAATGATCTTTTAGTAAATGGCTTATTTTATTTCACAGTTTAAAATTTTTACCTATAATTGATTGGATAAATAATTGATAAGAAGGAACAAATATTACAGAAGAATTCTGAATATTATAAGCAGATACTTCCCCGTCTAGGATGTGGAGCTTACTTTCTCTCCACTGCCCTCCTTGAGTATAGGCCATATTTAGTGAATCTTATCCAAAGAGTAGAATATGGAGAGGGGAAAAATAGTAACTTTACAGTGGAGAAACTTGGCAAGCACTACCTTGACCAAATGATCAGGGTTAACATTGCTGTGGTAAAATGTGTTGATATCATGTGCCCTCTGATATCATGTGATTAGGAGGGTATATTGCTTCTGTGGCATTTTCCCCAAAGCCCCATAACCCCAAGGTAATCATGAGAAAAACATCAGACAAATTGAGGGACATTCCACAAAATGCTTGATAGTACACTATCTCAAAACTGTCAAGGTCATGAAAAACAAGGAAACACTAAGAAACTGTCATAGACCAGGGGAGACAAAGGAGACATGATGAATAAATGTAATGTGGTATCCTGGAACAGAAAATAGTATATTAGTGTAAAAACTGGAGAACTTGGAACAAAGCCTGGCATTTAGGGAATAGAAAAGTACCAATATTGGTTTCTTAGTCTGGCAAATGTATCATAGTAATTTAATATGTTATCATTAGGTCAAACTGGATAAGAAGTGTCTGGGAATTCACTGTATCATCTCTGCAACTTTTCTGTAAATCCAAAATTATATTTAAAAAAAAATTATTAAGAAGTTTTTACTTAATTTTGTTGAATCTAAGATGCCATCAATTATAAGATACGCCATTATTTTATGTACTACTAAGAAAGAAAAATGTTTCTAGTGTTATTACAATATTGGTATCAGTTCTAAGAAGCACCTTGATTTCAGAGATATTAAATGAGAAAAGAAAGGCATGTCTTCGAACAGATGAAATATGGCCTTTTTTAAAATTGGTAATGCATTCAAAAGCTACAAAGGGATATATGATAGAAAGTTTTCCTTTCCCTCTCTGGGAATAGTCTGTCATCAGTTGTGTAGCTTTCCAGATATGTTAGCAGCATATATAAACAATTGCATATTTTGTATGTTCTTCCTCCTTCCTTTTTACATAAGAATGGCATATTTCCCCAATGATCTGTACTTTGCTTTTCCCTCTCCATCCTCACCGAGCAGCATATCTTAGAGATTCATACCAGTACATTTGAAAAAAAAATTCTGTGGTATTCCATTGCATGGTTGTGTCTTAATTTATATAAAGGTGTTGAATGACCTTGTACACATGTCATTTCACACATTTCTGGGTGTATTTTTAGGTTTAGTTCTCAGAAGTAAAATTGCTTTATCAGAGGGATATGTGCATTTTAGATTTTGTTAGATATTGCCAAAAAGCTTTCCATAGAGATTTAGCCAACTTACATTACCACCAGCAATTATGGCTTGTCTTTAACCTTCTTTATGGTGTGTTTTTAACAGAAATTTAAATTTTAATGTAGTCAATTTTATCACTTTTTTTCCTTTATGGCTTGTGCTCTTTTTGTTATATTAAAAAATTCCTTTCCTTTACTGACCTTGTCAAGATATTCTCCTGTATTTCTTCCTCAATGTTAAAAAATATTTGCTTTTTCACTTTTTGATCTTTCTTCTACCTGTAATTTATTTTTATGTATAGTTTGTTATGACCTAATTTAGTTATTTTTATTTGGTAAGCAGTTGTCCCAGTCCCATTTATATAATAGTATACTTTCCTCCCTACAGATTTGAAATACACCTTAGTTACATAAAACTTCAAATTTTTCTTGGTTGTTTTTAGCCCTTGGTTCCTTTTATTTCAACAAAAATCCTTGTTGAGATTTTTGATTGGAATTTCACCTGATATTGAGATTAGCCTGGAGAAGTTCATCATCTTTATCAATAGAGTCTTATCATCTAGAACATGCTTTATACTTCCACTTATTTAGGTGTCTTTTATGTCTTTAAGTAAATTCTTATAACTTTTTTCAAAATTTATTGGATTTACCCCTATATATATAATTTTGTTGCTATTGCTAAACCTAATTGATTACTGTAGTACATAGGAATGAAATTTTTTATTTTTATTTTTATCAGTATTATCATTATAACAATAAGCAATATTTAGCTCATAAGTCTCTGTGGTTATCTGGGTGACTTGGCTGATCTCTAGTGAGCTTACCTGTATGGGTCTAGGCAGGAACTTAGCTGGACTTATCTGGTAGGGATGGGGTGTCGAAACTCTCTAATCCTCCTTGAACCAGAAACTGTCTGATTCTTACCATCGTTGTGATGGTAGAAGTGCAAAAGCAGAATTGATTTTCTTATATATTGAACTTATATCTAGGAAACCTTCTGAAATTCTTGTAGTACTTAGAGCTTGTGAATTCTACTAAGTTTTCTATGTTGATAATCATGCTGTCAATAAATTGTAATAGTTTCTTTTTTTAAAATAAATTTATTTATTTATTTTTGGCTGCACTGGGTCATCAATGCTGCACGCGGGCTTTCTCTAGTTGCAGCGAGTGAGGGCTACTCTTCATTGCGGTGCACGGGCTTCTCATTGCGGTGGCTTCTCATGTTGCGGAGCATGGGCTCTAGGTGCATGGGCTTCAGTAGTTGTAGCACGCGGGCTCAGTAGTTGTGGCTCGTGGGCTCTAGAGCGCAGGCTCAGTAGTTGTGGCACATGGGCTTAGTTGCTCTGCAGCATAGAGGATCCTCACGGACCAGGGCTCAAACCCCTGTCCCCTGCATTGGCAGGCAGATTCTTAACCACTGCGCCACCAGGGAAGCCCGTAATAATTTCTGATCTGTATACTCTGTGCTTCTTTTTCTTGTCTAATTATTGAATTGTTTAAGGTCTATAGGACATTGTTGAACAGTCTTGTTTCTGACTTCAAAGAAATCTTCTAGAATAGTGCTTGGCACACAGTAGGTGACCAGTGATCATATAGCTTTTATCTTTTAATCTGTTAATGTGTTAAGTTACACTGATAGACTTTCTAATTGTTTGACCATCCTTATATCCCTGAAATGAACTCAATTTGGCCATGATATATTTTTTAATATAGATTTTCTGGATTTGATTTGGTAATATTTTGTTTGGTTTTTTTTTTTTTTTTTTTTTTTTGCGGTACGCGGGCGTCTCACTATTGTGGTCTCTCCCGTTGTGGAGCACAGGCTCTGGACGCTCAGGCTCAGCGGCCACGGCTCACAGGCCCAGCCGCTCCGCGGCATGTGGGATCCTCCCGGACTGGGGCACGAACCCGTGTCCCCTGCATCGGCAGGCGGACTCTCAACCACTGCGCCACCAGGGAAGCCCTTGTTTGGGGTTTTTATATCTATGTTCATGAGGTTTTCTTTTGGCAAGGGTATCACATTTTGTCTGTTGTCTTTATTTTGTCTTCACCCTTAAATGCTGATATGTTTGGGGACAGAATTTAAGACCGTCTCTATAGAGAACTGGCCAGATCAGGGAGTTGGGCTGAGCTACTGTAGGAGAATAAGCTTGGATGAGAATTTAATCTAGGGCATCATTGGCCTAGGGATAGAAGAGGGACAAAACGGGGAGAGAAGAGGGACAAAAATGGGAGTAGTTTTGTAGGCTGAGTGAATGGGGTGAGGTAAAGGAAGAGTTGATAAGTTTTGAAAGATAGGGTGGATGATGACAAAATTGTGGGGGGAAAAAAGAAAAACCAAGAGGTAAAAAGAAGTGGATTTAATTACTTAAATTTTTAATATAGGAAATATTGGTCTGAAACGGGTCTAGCTTTGTGCTAGAAATATAGTTTGGGCAGTTGTTATCATAAAGACTCTAGAGGAAGCTGTGAATGCATATGGGATTGCATTTAGGGGGATCATAGAGAACTGGATTCAGGACAACTCCAAGGACAGAGCCCAGGATTTGAGCAAAGGAATTGTCCCTTTTATGGAGTCTTTCAAGGTAGATGATTTATTATTTTTTACAAATGTGAGGGATCCATATTACTCTGTGGTAGTTTTGATTATCATTATGGATGGTTATAGTAGGATATTCTAAACATTAAAGCATATAGCACTCATAATAGTTATAGATATATTATTTTTAAGTGATTAGGACATGTGCTTAATCTGTTACATTTTAGGGCTATTACTATAAATTTTCATGATGAACTTTTCTCATTGTATGTTGATTTTAAAGAATTATTAGATCAAAAATTTCTAACTAAAAATGAAAGTTTAGAATGTAGAAATATTTTTAGTATTGGTGTCAAAAATTCAGCCACTTACTTTAACACCTAGAAATTCTAAGATTGTATGTGGAAGATTTGTTCTTAATTCAGAGTATGTATTAGAATCATTTGTGGAGCTTTTAAAGACACTAATGCAATGCTGGGTCCCATCTGAAAGTGGTTAGTGTTGTGGCCCTATCATTTATCATTTGTTTTTTAAGCCTCTGTGGGTGATTTTGTTGTATATTCCAGTTGAGAACCCTATATCATGGATTTGGGCAGGGGCTAAATTTGTTAGTGTATTTTTTTCTTGGTTATATAGTTAACTTCTTTGCTTAATACTGTGACAGCAGAGGCCAGAATACCAGTAGATTAGTTGATCTGTCCTCCTCAGTGAGACTACTTGCATTTTTATGTGAACTTGAATTATGAAACAAAATTCAATAGCAGGTTAGTCTGGGCTCAGATCACTAAGAGGACTAGTTAAATAAAATATGGTATGTCCACACAATGGAGTACTATGAATGGAGTAGCTATAAAAAGGAATGAGGATAATCTACATATCAGCTATGTGGTCATCTCAAGACTATATTGTTAAATGGAAAAAGCAAGGAGCAAAACAATGGCATTGTATGCTACTAGTTTTCAAATAAGGGGGCTATACAAATACATACACCTACATTGTTGTGTATATACATAGACCAAACAAAGGAATGATAAACCAAAACTAAGAAAAATGATTACTCTAAGGAAAGGGAGGGAATGGGCTGGCAGAAACAAGTATAGAACCTAGACTTCTGAATGTACTTTGTGGATTAGGTTTTAGAATCATGCAAATGCTTTACCATATTATAAAACAAAAATGAAATGAAATTAGAGAAAAAAAGGTAATTCCTAAAAATCAAATGCAAAATGAAATGTGAACCTAAATGTATATCAAGTTTGAGGCTGAAGCACATAGAGACTATTTCAAGTCACCTTGAAGCATAGTAATTTGGATGTTTCTAGTGGTATATACTCCCGAAGATAAGGAACTGCAAAGATATCATAAACTGTTTCTAGTAATCATATAACTGGTAGTAATATTGGTATTGTTATTCTGGAGGTTTGTATCATAAAGTAAACAAATGAATACTTATATTGGATTGAGACCCTAGATTTTTGAATGGAAAAGAGATATAATCAGAGAGTTGGATAAGAATTCTAGGATTCTAAACTTGAGTTGGAAATGTCAGTATGAGCTCATGATGTATTTTTTCCGTTTTAAAAATGTATTGCCTAATTCTCTCTACTGAAGAATCTCAGAAATTAAGCTAGGTAGCATTAAGCACTTTTAGTGTCCGACTTTGTTCTTTTAAAAAATAATTCTCACTAGAAGGAACCTGGGATACCTTGGATAAATGTCTTATTTCAGGTTGGAGTCAGAAAATCTATAGTATGAGCCTGGAACATATTATCATATCATATCACAAGCTATTGGGGAGATTTCTGTTTCTATCAATGGTAGAATAGCTTTTTCTAAGGCAGCACTCCAACTGAGAACAACTAGAAAAGCTGAAAAAATATTTTTAAAAAGTCTGTTTGGAGGCTTTGGAGAGTGAGCAAGGCAGACAACAAGGACTTGAGAGGCCAAAATTTTGGAGAAAAGGAGAGCACAGAGGGGTGAGGCCAACTTTTGGTATAGGTTTCCCCATGGAGTGATTATTGGTTGATTTGAAACATAGCTAAGAGGTTGAGCAGAAAGTGGTGGCAGAGAGGCTGAGATTCTAAGCAGAGTTTTTGGTAGTCATGCAGAATTGGGGGACAGAATTGGAGTTCAGAGCTTGCAAAGAATGACAGGCACTGGAAAACACCCCAAGCTTTTAACTGGGAACCCTGAAGGATAGACTACACTTTATGCTTAAGGGTGAACTCAAAATAGTTCACTCTCAAAAAAAGCTGAAGCCAAGCTTTCAAATCACCTCAATCCTTGATTGGATTAAGATCTGTTCCTAGCTTTGTTGCTTGCTGGAAGCAGATATAAATCTTCCCTGGAGGAAGACACTGTCATCAATCATTGATTCAGGTTATCTGTATAGTTTTTATATACTTAGTGATAATATATGATGTATTTATATGTAACTATAGTATATATTTATAATGTGGTAAATATAAAACTTAGTCTCGCATTCAATAAAAAAAAATGATGTATAAAAATGAAAGAACTGACTGAAAATCAAGAGAGAAAATAGATAATTGAAAAGACCCATAGGGAGACTTCCATACAGATGAGGTAGTATATACCCATTTTTCCCAGCTAAATCCAACTATAAGTCCTGGAATTTGTGCAGAAGACAACCAAAGGAGAACTGTGAATGGTTCTAGGAAGGTGATCTGGTTCTGGACCATAGGACTGAAAGAACAGCATAGCCATAGCATTTTGCATTCCCCCCACAGAAGAAGGCCACCTAGTTCTGGTGTTTCCTGACCTCCCCACCCTGACCTAACAACAGAACACAGTCCAGGTAGGTTCATGCCTCCCCTGAATCAAATGGGAGTCCTTCTGAAAACATCATGCAAATTCAATACCATTGGTAAGGGGGATCAGCTATGAGCCCCCACTGAATATGAGTGCTGAGTAGAAGCATAGTCCTTCCCACCTGTCTTGAGACTTCCCTTTTCTGCTGAGAGATATCAAGGCAGGTAGGCAGAACTGACAAGAGAGACTCTGCTACAGTAAGCGTTCTAGTCTGAGAAGCGTCTTTCTCCTTGAGGGCTTGAGACTCTCCTCCCCAACCCAAAGACCCCAGGGTGGGCACTACTGGCAAAAAAGACACAGCTACAACTGGCCTAGTCCTAAGTCTCTTTGGCTGTGTGGGCCTGAGCTGCTGCTCCCCTACCCAAGAGACACAGGGACAGATGGGTGGAACTGGCAAGAGGGGTCCAGCTGTAGCAAAGGGCACATTCTGGGAAGCCTGTTTGTCTCTGTGGACTCAAGACTTGCCTTTACTACTCAGAGACACTTGGAAACTGAGGGGAAACCTAGGGCCATCACAGACTTTCCCCACCAAGAGACACTTGGCAACACTCCTTTTGCCCCCTCAGGCAGCACTAGCAGGGACCAGGGGGAGCCCAGTGGTACCAGATAAACAAAGCAAGCCAAATAAGACCACAAAGGCTCTGAAAATTAACCTGTCATTTGAACAGTAGCCCAGAAAAGTAGGCCAAGAACCACATGCTAAAACTAAACAGGGTGACAACCTGCTAAAACAAAAGATTTAATAAGACCCTATGTTAGCGATGTTCTAACATAATAGACAAAATGTTCAAGATACAATAGAAAATCACTCATCATACCAATAACAAAGGAAACTGCAACTTGAATTAGAAAAGGCAACAGACACCAACACATGGTGAATCAGATGTTGGAATTTTCTCAGAATTTTAAACTAGCTGTTATAAAAATGCTTCAAAATCAATTAAAAATATCTTGAAACAAAAAAACAAAATCTTAGCAACAAACCAAATAAAATTAATTAGAACCAAACTTAAAATGATATTAGAACTAAATGGAAATTTTAGAATTGAAAAACACAGTAGCAGCAACAACAACAAAAAAGTGGCTGGATGGGCTCAATAGTAAGAGTGACCATGAATAATAGATGGTAGCATCAGTAAACCTGAGAACAAAACCATAGAATTCACCCAATCTAAACAGAAAACAGACTAGAAAAAAATGATCTATGAAGGACAAAAGATACAGCATTCGTGTTATTGAAGTCCCAGAAGGAAAAGAGAAAGAGAATGGGGCTGAAAGAGTATTTGAAAGAAATATGGCTGAAAATTTACCAAATTTGGCAAAAGAAACAAATCTACAGACCCAAGAAACTGTGCAAATCCCATATAGGAAAAACCCAAGGAAATCTACACCAAATGCATCTTGAATTAAACTCTTGAAATCTAAAGGCACAGGACACAAGGTTAATATACAGAAGTCAACTGCTTTCCTGTGTATCAGCAATGAAGAAGTAGAATTTGAACTTAGGAACAATGCCATTTACATCAGCACTCCCAAAAGTGAAATACTGGGGATAAGTCTAACAAAATATGTATAAGATCTATATGAGGAAATCAACAAAACTCTGATGAACAAAATCAACGAAGAACTAAATAAATGGAGAGATGTTGCTTGTTCATGGATCAAAAGACTCAGTGTGGTCTTTTGATCTAAGATATCAGTTCTTCCCAACTTGATCTATAAATTCAATGTAATCCTATTCAGAATCTTAGCAAATTATTTTGTGGATATTGAGAAACTGATGCTAAAGTTTATGTGGAGAGACAAGAGACCCAGAATAGCCAACATAAGATTGAAGGAGGGCAAAGTTTGAGGGCTGACACTACCTGACAGCAAGGCTTACTATAAAGCTATAATGGTACCACAAGACATTGTGTTATTGTTGAAGGAATAGACAGATAAGTGGAATAGAATAGAGGGCCAGAAACCTAAAAACAAAGAAAAAAAGTCTTTAAAATAGCCAGATAGAAATGATGCAGTACCTATGGGGAATACCAATTCAAATAGCAATAGATTTCTCATTTGAAACCATGGGTGCCATTGGAAGTGGCACAATATTTCAAGTGCTGAAATAAAAGAACTGCCAATTGTGAATTCTGTATCTAGCACAGTTGTCACTCAGGAAATAAAGGGAAATAAAACATTCTCAGGTGATGAAAAACTAAAAGAAGTTGTTGCTAGCAGTCCTAAAGAAACAATAAAGGAACACATCTTGGAGCGTCAGGAAAGAGATGATGGAGAGAGTAGAAATATCGATGCATACAATAATAGACTCTCCTTTTCTTCCTGAATTTTAGCAGTCATTGATGATTGAATCAAAAACATAAAACAGTTTGATACTAAATATGATGATAGTAAAGATAAAGGACCTAAATGGAAGTGAGGTTTCCATACTCCACTCAAAGTGGTAAAATGTTATTACTAGAAGATTTTTGGGCTTCCCTGGTGGTGCAGTGGTTAAGAATCTGCCTGCCAGTGCAGGGGACATGGGTTTGAGCCCTGGTCTGGGGAGATCCCACATGCCGCAGAGCAGCTAAGCCTGTGTGCCACAACTACTGAGCCTGTGCTCTAAAGCCCACAAGCCACAACTACTGAGCCCGCATGCTACAACTACTGAAGCCCACGCGTCTAGAGCCCGTGCTCTGCAACATGAGAAACCACTGCGATGAGAAGCCCGTGCACCGCAATGAAGAGTAGCCCCCGCTCACCCCAACTATAGAAAGCCCGTGTGCAGCAATGAAGACCCAATGCAGCCAAAAATAAATAAAATTAATTTATTTTAAGAAAAGATTGTGATAAATCACATATGTATATTCTAATACCTAGAGTAACCCCTGAGAAAACTATACAAAAGGATAAAAACAGTGTACATAAATCAAGGTAAAATCTTTAAAAATGTTCAAGTGACCCACAGGAAGGCAAAAGAGAGAAACAGAAGAATGAGATCCAGAGAAAACAAATATAAAACAACAGATAGAGTGGGAGACTTAAGCCTTAACATATCAGTAGTGATGAAAAAACGTGACCAAGTTATATGCTGCTTCTGGGAAAGTCACTTCAAATTCAACAATGTAGTAGGTAGAAAGCAAAAGAATGGAAAAATTGTACCATATAAACATTAAAAAGAGCAGGAATGGCTTTATTAATATTTGATAGATTAGATTTTAGAGTATAGAAAATTACCAGAGATAAAGAGAGACATTACATAAAGATAAAAATAACAGATTAAACATTGGCAGGGATTAAGTATAGTGGGTGTGTGAGGAAGATGTGGGAGGCAGGTGTGTGTGGTTATTAAAGGGCAATATGAGGAATCCATGTATTGTTGGAATTGTGCATATCTTGACTGTGGTGGTGGATACATGAATCTACACAGGTGACAAAATTGTACAGAACTTACACAAACACATGTACACACATGAGTATAAGTAAGATTATGGAAATCTGAATAAGATTGATTTATCAGTGTCAGTATTATGGTTGTGACATTATACTGTAGTTTTGGAAAAGTGTTACCATTCGAGGAAACTGGTTAAAGTGTACAAGGAATCACTGTATTTTTTCTAACTGCATGTGAATCTATTATTTCAACTAAAATTTAAATTATTTTAAAAAAAGAGGCTCAGGGAGATTAAGAAGACATAATAACTCAATGCAGTGTAGGATTCTGGTTTGGCTCTTGGAACAGGAAAAGGACATTAGTGGAGGCGCACACACACCAGGAAACCATCAGTCATAATGATTACAAACGGGCTTTGAGATAAATAATAACTGTCTTTAAGAATTTAAATGACAAGATGAACAATTTCATCAGAGAATTAGAAAGTATAGAAAAGAAATTAGTGGAAACTGAAAATACATTTACTGATTTTAGGAACCTTAGACACAGATGAAGAGAAAATCAGTGGATTGCAAAATATATTGGAATAAAATAACTGGACAGAAATACAGAGAGACAGGGGGTGAAAAATACCTAATCATTCCCTCTCTGTATGTGTCTCTCTGTCTCACACACACAAACACACTCACATACACAGTTTATTTCCTTGAAGCATTTGAGAATAAGCTATATGTGTGTGTGTGTGTGTATGTATCAGGGCTCTTGACCCTTTAAAATACTTTAGCATGCAATTTCTAAGAATAGTGATTAAGAGACTTAAGAGTTAAGTCTTAAGGTATAGTTTTCACCGTCAGTAAATCTGACATTGATATAATGCTTTTATCTACTGTTTGTACTCCCCATTGTCAACTGACCGAATAATGACCTTTCTGTCATTTCCCTGCTTCCAGTACAAGATCCAGTCTAGGGTTAGGTATTGCATTTGATTGTCATGTCTCTTTAGCCTGCTTTAATCTGGAACAGGGGTCAGCACACCTTTTCTGTAAAGGATCAAATAGTAAGTATTTTTGGCTTTGTCTCGATCACAACTGTTCACTTCTGCTATTGTAGCACTGAGCAGCCATTGCCAGTAAGTGTGCAAAAGATTGTGGCTGTGTTCCAATAAGATTTTCATGAACGAATGGCAGGCTGGATTTTGCCCAAGGACTATAGTTTGCCAGCTCCTGATCTAAAACATGTCTACTGCCTTTCTTTGTTGTTGTTTGTTGTTTTTAATGATATTGGTATTTTTTTCATAAATACAGCCCCCCGGTTTTAATTCAGTTTTAAAAATTTTGCTTTTGTTTCATGTTTCCTCATGGTTAAATTCAAGTTATGCATCCTTGGCCAGGATGCTGCTTAGGTGGGGAGGTATCCTTCTCACGGTATCACATGTGAAGGCATACAATGCCTATCTGTCCCTTATTTTTTTATATTTTATTTTCCTGTTTGAGATATTGTCTTATTTTTCCACTAATTCCTCCTTGCAACCGTTAAGCAGTATGTGAGGAGACGCTTTAAGACCATACACATATCTGCTCCTCATCAGATTTTCTTCCTGCTTTTTTACATCCATTGATGTTAAAAATACTTTAATACTCCTCTCTCAGTAACAGAAGAAAGATTTGAAAGCACTTGGCCTAATTGACATAGAGAGAATACTGCACGATACAATTACTGTATTCTTCTAATGTTCATGAATCGAAGAAGAAACCACCCCAGTAATTTGAAAATATTTCAAACCGGATGGTAATGAAAATATTTTATCTCAAAGCTTTGAGATACCACTAGTGCCATGCTGAGAATGAAAGTTACAGCTTTAAATGCATACATTAAAAAAGAAGAAAGATTGAATTGGTGATCTAGGTTATCAACTCAAGAAAATAGAAAAAGCACTACAAAATATACTTAAAGCCATGGGAATGAAATAATATAGATAAGATAAAAATTAATATAAAACCTATACAATACAGAGGACTAACAAAGGTAAGTGTTAAAAGACTAGTAAAATTGATAAACTGCTAGAGAGATTGATAAAAAGAAAAAGAAACAGAAATTACTGATATCACTGATGATAAAGGGGCCATCACTATAGATCCTACAGACATTGGAAAAATCATACGAGGATACTATTAACAAGTTTATTCCAATAAATTTGAAAATTTTTAATGGAATGGCAAACTCTAGTAAAACTAATTTACTAAAAAGACAACTCCAGGCCCAGATGGCTTCAATAGTGAATTCTTGCAAACTTTTATAGGACCAGTCTTACACAGACTCTTCTAGAACATAGGAATAGAGGTGAAATCCATTATTTTTATGCAGCCAGCGTATGTTTATTATCACAACCTGACAAAGAAGGAAAGCGGCAGGTCAGTCTAACTTACATATTAAAAAAAATTAAAATATTTGCAAACTGTATCCAGCAAAATGTAAAAAGAATCATGACCAAATTGAACCCAACTTTGAGTTTCTTGGATTTGAGAAATTCAAGGTCGATTTAACAGAATAAAGGAGAAAAACCAAATGATCATTTCATTAGATGGACAGTTTTTAAAAAAGAAAATAGAGTTCAGTAGTCATTAGTGGTAAAAAAAAAAATCTTAGTTTAAAGAATAGGGACTTCCCTGGTGGTCTGGTGGTTAAGGCTCTGCACTCCCAATGCAGGGGGCCCGGGTTTGATCCCTGGTCAGGGAGATCCCTGGTCAGGGAACTAGATCTTGCATGCCACAACTAAGAGCCCGCATGCCACAACAAAAAGATCCAAATGCTGCAACTAAAAATCCCACATGCCGCAACTAAAAGATACCACATGCCACAACTAAAGATGCCACATGCTGCAACGAAGATCCAGCATGTGGCAATGAAGATCCCACGTGCTGCAACTAAGACTTGGTGTAGCCAAATAAATTTAAAAAAAGAAAGAAAAAGTAGAAAATTACTTCCTTAATCTGGTGAAGACTTCATACAAAGAATTTAGGGTAAACATCACACTGTAGGGTGAAATGTTGAAAGCTTTCACCTGAGATTGGGAACAAGACAGGGATACTTACCATTACCAGTTCTTTTCAGTGTAACAATGGAGATCTTAACTAGTTGTAATAAGACAAGAAGATAATAAAATATAATAAAAATGTTAGAAAGGAGAAAATAAAACAGTAATTTTTTTTACAGATAATATGCCTGTATTGTTCATAGTTTTTGCCTGGGATAGCCGGGAGAATGGTGTTCCAATCATAGAGATGATAGTTTTTTTTTGTAAAAAATATATGCAGTTGGTACTTAAGGCTTTGAGACAGTTTGAGATCACTTATCCAGTGAATTTAGATAGAGAAGCAGACTGAAGTTGCAGCCTTTGGGGCATTCCTACATTTAGATATTGGGATAAGCAGTTGGACTTACCAAAGGGGACTGAGAAGAAGCTGCCTGTGAGTCCAGAGTGTACGGTTTGGGAAACCAAGTGGAGAAAGTGTTTTAAGAAAGAGGGAGGCTTCCTGATTTCAGTCTATATTATGAAGCTACAGTAATCAAAACAGTATGGTACTGGCACAAAAACAGACATATACATCAACGGAACAGAATAGAGAGCCCAGAAATGAGTTCACACTTATATGGGCAATTATCTATGATAAAGGAAGCAAGAATATACAATGGAGAAAAGACAGCCTCTTTAATAAATGGTATTGTGAAAACTGGACAGCTACATGCAAAAGAATCAAACTGGGCTACTCTCACACCATGCACAAAAATAAATTCAAAATGAATTAAAGACTTAAATATAAGACATGAAACCATAAACCATAAAACTTCTACAAGAAAACATAGGCAGTATGCTCTTTGACATCACTCTTAGTTTTTTTGGATATGTCTCCTCAGGCAAGGGAAACAAAAGCAAAAATAAACAAATGGGACTACATCAAACAAAATATCTTTTGCACAGTGAAGGAAACTATCAACAAAACAAAAAGGCCACCTACTGAGTGAGAGAAGGTATTTGCAAATGGTATTTTCAATATGGGGTTAATATCCAAAATATACAAAGAACTCATACAGCTCAATATGAAAAAACAAAGAAACAACCTGACTAAAAAATGTGCAGAGGATCTGAATAGACATTTTTCCAAAGAAAACATACAGATGGCCAACAGCACATGAAAAGATGCTCAACATCACTAATCATCAGGTAAATGCAAATCAGAATCACAGTGAGATATCACCTCATACCATTCAGAATGGCTATTTTCAAAAAGACAACAAATAACAAGAATTGGTGAGGATGTGGAGAAAAGGGAACCCTGTGCACTGTTGGTGGCAATGTAAATTGGTGCAGCCACTATGGAAAGCAGTATGAAGATTCCTCAGAAATTAAAAAGAGCCACCATATGATCCAGCAATTCCTCTTCTGGGTATTTTATCCAAAGAAAGGAAAACACCAATTAGAAAAAATATATATATCCCTATGTTCACTGCAGCATTATTTACATTAGCCAATATATGGAAGCAACCTAAGTGCCCATCAATAGATGAATAGATAAAGGTGTGGTGTATATATGCAATGGAATATTAGCTGTAAAAAGAATGAAATCTTGCCATTTGTGACAACGTGGATGGACCTAGAGCATGTTATGCTAAGTGAAATAAGAGGAAGACAAATACTGTATGAGTTCACTTCCATGTGGAATCTAAAAAACAGATAACACAAAACAAAACAAATAGAGTTGTTTATACAGAGGACAAACAGGTGGTTGCTAGAGGGGAGGGGAGTGGAGGATGAGAGAAATAAGTGAAGGAGATTAAGAGGCACAAACTTAGAGTTGCAAATGAATCACAGGTATGAAATGTACAGTGTGGTGACTATAGCCAATAACTATGCAATATCTTTGTATGATGACATATTGTACCTGGACTTATCATTGTGATAATTTTTGAAATGTATAGAAATATTAAAACACTGTGTTGTGTAACAGGAACTAACATAGTGTTGTAGGTCGATTATACTTCAAAAACAAACAGAAAGAGAGATCAGATTTGTGGTTACCAGAGGCAGGGAGTGGGGGGAGGGGGAATTGAGTGAAAGTAGTCAAAAGGTACAAAATTCTAGTTTTAAGATAAGGAAGTACTAAGGATGTACATGGTACATTTAATTAACACTGTTGTATGTTATATATGAGTTGTTAAGAGACTAAATCCTAAGTGTTCTCATCACAAGGAAAAACTTTGTTTTCTATTTCTTTAATATTGTATCTATATGAGATGATGGATGTTCACTAAATTTATTGTGATAATCATTTCATGAAGTATGTAGGTCAAATCATTATACTATACACCTTAAACTTATGTAGTGCTGTATGTCAATTGTGTCTCAATAAAATTGGAAGAAAACAAAAGATTAAATGCAAAAAAAAGATAAAGAGGGAGTCATCAGCTACTTCAGATGTGTAGGAGAGTGAAGTAAGAAGGGATCTGAGAATGAAATTAGAAGGAATCTGAGAATTTACTCCTCTATACCTTAACAGAAGGATTTCAGAGGAGGAGTGAGGGTTAGACCCCAACGGAATGGGGTTAAGAAATTACAAGGTAAGAGTATTGTCAGCGAGAGTAGATAATTCTTTGTGGTTTTTTCTTTGTTTGTTTTTTGGTTTGTTTGGGGTTTTTTTGGCTGCACTGTGCAGCTTGCAGGATCTTATTTCCCATACCAGGGATTGAACCCACACCCTTGGCAGTGAAAGCATGGAGTCCTAAGCACTGGACCTCAGGGAATTCCCAACAGTAGATAATTCTTAAGAAGACCTTTGTTGTAAAAGTTAAAAAAAAAAAAAAAAGTAGGGAGTATCTTGAGAACATGAGAAGGGAGTTTGTTTTTTAAGAAGGGAATCCAACAGCTAGTCTATGCTTATCCAGTAGATAGAAAAAGTATAGCGTGGGGTTTAGAATTAGGTTTGTTCTGGTGAGGCCCTTGATTGAGTAGAGTTTTAGAATTCTGCACCCAGGTAGAGGGTGTGACCCTATCCATTGTAACTAGGGGTAAGGCAAAGTACCTGCATTTAGTAATGGTAAGAAAATATAGGTCTCTCCTGATTTATTTCTTCTTTCCACAGCTATTCACTTTTTGTCATTAGGATGCCAGACACACTTCTAGGCACTAGAAATAATGAACAGAGCAGACAAAAGTCCTTGCTGTCATGAAATTTACATTCCACTGGTGGTAAATGGATGTGAAACAAGTGAAGTAATCAATTGATCGTCAGCTAAAATTGAAGAGAGTGAAGAGGGTTTGGAAAGGTGAAAGATAAGGTATAACAGAGAATTGGCCAGGGAAATGAAAGGATTGATTGTCCCACAGTGCTGGGAACCTACTTGAGGTATGTGTTTATAAATGTGAAGTGAGACCAGTCAGCACAGTGTTGTGTCACTAGCCTTATTTAGCTGCCTGGTTTCATATACAGAGTAAGCAGAGAGTTGGATTCAGTCAGGTTTAGGGTTTGACATATGTGTAACTGCAGTTTATTAAGATACCACCGAGTGTAAAATGCACCCTTATGTACTTATAAGAAAGAAAAAACATTTAAACTACGAACTGCCATTGGTTTTACAATGCATCCTGATTTCTGAGCTGTTAAGAAAAACATGTTCATCTTGGAGTTGGTGAAATAAGTAGTCGGGATGCTTTTAGTTAGAAGCAACAAGAAAACCCAGACTCAGACGGCCTTTGACAATAGGGAGAAAGGACGTGGCAGCCTGAATGAGGCTTGCTTCCTTGGCTCTTCTAACTGCAAGCTCCCTGCTTCTCTTGAGCCAGCTTGCTTGGGGACCTATAGGAAACTATAACATACACATTCTGTTGTGATTCTTCTAGACACAGAGAGCAGTGTAGCTGGGCCAGTATAGCAAGGTGCAAGGACCACAAAGCTGCAGATTTGGAAAGCAAGATGCTGCATCCATGGAGTGCAGTAGATCTTCCTGACTTCCACAGTCCAATATATTGCTGAAGGGGTATATTGCTGAGGCTGTGGGAATACTGGGAGACCTGAGAGCAGAGAAGATTTATACCTAGATGATAGAAGTGTAAGATGGTATAACCACTTAGGAAACAATTTGGCAGTTTCTTTAAATTTATGTGTATATCTATATTTTGATCCAATGATTCCTTTTTTATGTTTTTATCCAAGAGAAATGTCCACACAAAGGCTTGTGCACAAGTGTTCTTAGCAGCTTTGTTCATAAGCGTCTGTAACTACATAATCCAAGTGTCTATCAACAGGAAAATGGATAGACATGTTGTGGTATATTCATACAGTAGAATACTACACAGCAATAGGAAGGAACAAAATATTGATACACACTGTACTCAGAAACATGCTGATCGAAAGAAGCAAGGCACAAAAGTGTCTCTGCATGATTCCATTAAATCAGGTTCTATAAAATCAGGTTCTATAAATCAGGTCTGCAATGATAGAAACAAGATCAGCATTGAGAAGGATTACCTGCAAAGAGGTCTGAGGGAACTTTGGGGGGTGACAGAACTGTTTTATATCTTGTTTTGGGGTTTGTTTGTTTTTTTGCAGTACGCGGGCCACTCACTGTTGTGGCCTCTCCCATTGCGGAGCACGGGCTCCGGATGCGCAGGCTCAGTGGCCATGGCTCACGGGCCCAGCCGCTCCGCGGCATGTGGGATCTTCCTGGATCGGGGCACGAACCCGTGTCCCCTGCATCGGCAGGCGGACTCTCAACCACTGCGCCACCAGGGAAGCCCTTGTTTTGGGGTTTTATATGTGTATAAATTTGTCAAAACGTACCAAATTGTACATTTATGATGGCTGCATTTTATTATATCTAAATTGCTCCTCATTAAGGTTGATTTAAAAATTTGGTTGGAAGGAGTCAAATCAGTATAGCAGTCATTATGCTAAATGTGAATAGATTATACTGTGTCAGTAAAACTGTCAGACTAGTTTGAGAAACAAAACCTAGCCACGTCCTGTTTAGAAGAAACAAACTTTTGCTCTCTACCCTTGACCTCACTGTGGCCCCCAGGTGTGCCATGTGCTTTCCAGGATCTATGGCAGAGTAGAAGGACATGACCTCCCCCTTTCTCATGGAAAAACCAAAATCGTGGCTTACTGCTGAACAACCACCGACAAAAAAATTTTGGAGTCTTATCAAAAAAGATATCCTATATCCAAAAACAAAGAAGAAGCCAGACAAGATGGTAGGAGGGATGCAATCACGATAAAATCAAATCCCATACATGCCAGGTGGGCAACCCACAAACTGGAAAATAATTATATCACAGGGATGAAAGTTCCGAGCCCCACGTCAGGCTCCCCAGCCTGGCAGCCTGGCAATGGGAGTTGGAGCCCCCAGAGAATCTAGCTTTGAAGGCCGGCAGGGTTTGATCACAGGAATTCCACAGAAGTGGGGGAAACTGAAACTCCACACTTGGAGGGCATACACAGGGTCTGGTGCACACCAGGACCCAGGGAAAAAAGCAGTGACCTCATGAGAGACTGGGCCAGACTTACCTGACGGTATTGGAGGGATTCCTGCAGAGGCAGCAGGGGGCAGCTGTGACTCGCTGAGAGGACAAGAATATTGGCAGGGGCAGTTCTGGGTAGGACTCATAGGCGTGAGCCGTCTTGGAGACTGCCACTTTCTCACCAAGACCTGGCCCCACCCAACAGCCTGTAGCCTCCAGTACTGGGATGCCTCAGGCCAAACAACCAACAAGGTGGGAACACAGCCCCACCCATCAGCAGACAGGTTGCTTAAAGTCTTCCTGAATAAACAGCTGCCCAATAAACACACCCCCTGACGTGGCCTTGCCCACCAGAGGAACAAGACCCAGCGCCCAAGACCCATTGGGCAGCTACCAGTCCCTCCCACCAAGAAGCCTGCACAAGCCTCTTAGCGTCATCCAACATGGGGCAGACAGCAGAAGCAAGAAGAACTACAACTCTGCCATCTGCAGAATGGAAATCACAATCACAGAAAGTCACACAAAACGAGACAGCAGAGGAATATATCCCAGATGATGGAACAAGAAGAAAGCCCAGAAGAACAACGAAGTGAAGCAGAGGTAGGCAATCTACCTGAAAAAGAATTCGGAGTAATGATAGTAAAGATGATCCAAGACCGTGGGGGAAAAAAATGGAGACACAGATGGAGAAGATACAAGAAATGTTTAACAAAAACCTAGAAGAACTAAACATACAAACAGATGAACAATACAATAACTGAAATGAAAAATACACTTGAATCAATAGCAGAATAACTGAGGCAGAAGAATGGATAAGTGAGCTGGAAGACAGAATGGTGGAAATCACTGCCATGGAACAGAATAAAGAAAAAAGAATGAAAAGAAATGAGGACAGTCTAAGAGACCTCTGGGACAACATTAATCACACCAACATTCTCATTATAGGGGTCCCAGAAAAGAGAGAGAGAGAAAGGACCTGAGAAAATATTTGAAGAGATAATAGTTGAAAACGTCCCTAACATGGGAAAGGAAATAGTCACCCAAGTCCAGGAAGCACATAGTGTCCCAGGCAGGATAAACCCAAGGAGGAACACAGAGACACGTAGCAATCAAACTGACAAAAATTAAAGACAATTTATTAAAAGTAACAAGGGGAAAGCAACAAATAATGTACGAGGGAATTCCCATAAGCTCATCAGCTGATTTCTTAGCAGAAACTGCAGGCCAGAAGGGAGTGGCACAATATATTTAAAGTTATGAAAGGCAAGAACCTACAACCAAGAATACTCTACCCAGCAAGGCTGTCACACAGACAACCAAAAGGTAAGAGAATTCAGCACCACCACAACAGCTTTGCAACAAATGCTAAAGGAACTTCTCTAAGCGGAAAAGAATAGGCCACAACTAGAAACAAGAAAATTACAAATGGAAAAGCCCACCGGTAAAGGCAAACATATGTAAAGGTAAGAAATCATCTGCACGCAAATATGATATCAAAACCAGCAATTGTGAGAAGAGGAGAGAACAAATACAGGATACTGGAAATACATTTGAAATTAAAAGACTTGCAACTTAAAACATCTCGTTTATATATAGACTGCTATATCAAAACCTCATGGTAACCACAAACCAAAAATCTACAATAAATACACAAAACAGAAAAAGGAATCTAAACACAACACTGAAGTTAGTCATCAAATCAAAGAGAAGGGAACAAGAGAGGAAGGGAAGATAAAAGACCTACAAAAACAAACCCAAAACAATTAACAAAATGGCAGTAAGAACATACATATTGATAATAACCTTAAATGTAAACGGATTCAACGCTCCATCCAAAAGACATAGACTGGATGAATGGATACAAAAACAAGACCCTTTTACTGTCTACAAGAGACCCATTTCAGATCTATGGACTGAAAGTGAGGGGATGGAAAATGTATTACACACAAGCAGAAACGAAAGTTGGAGTAGCAATACTTATTTCAGACAAAAAAGACTTTAAAATAAAGAATGTTACAAGAGGCAAAGGACACTACATAATGATCCAAGGAGAAGATATAACAATTGTAAATATATATGCATCCAATATAAGAGCACCTCGATATATAAGGCAAATACTAACATCCACAAAAGGAGAAATTGACAGTAACACAATAATAGTGGGGTCTTTAACACCTCAGTTTCATCAGTGGACAGATCATCCAGACAGGAAATCAGTAATGAAACATAGGCCTTAAATGACACATTAGATCAGATGGACTTAATTGATATTTATAGAGCATTCCATCCAAAAGCAGCAGAATACACATTCTTCTCAAGTGCACGTGGAACATTTGCCTGGATTGATCATATGCTGGGCCACAAAATGAACCTTGGTAAATTTAAGAAAATTGAAATCATAGTAAACATCTTTTCTGACCCCACACTATGAGAGTGGAAATCAACCATAAGAAAAAAAAACAAAGAAACACAAACACGTGGAGGCTAAAGAGTGTTACTATAAAACCAGTGGATCACTGAGGAAATCAGAGTAAATAAAAAATACCTAGGGACAAATGAAAATGAAAGCAGGACGATCCAAAACCTATGGGATGCAGCAAAAGCAGTTCTAAGAGGCAAGTTTATAGCAATACAGTCTTACCTCAGGAAACAAAAAAATCTTAAACAATCTAACCTTATACCTAAAGCAAATAGAGAAAGAAGAACAATCAAAACCCAAAGTTAGTAGAAGGAAAGAAATCATAAAGATCAGAGCAGAAATAAATGAAATAGAGATGAAGAAAGCAATAGAAAAGATCAATGAATCTAAAAGTTGGTTCTTTGAAAAGGTAAACAAAATTGATAAACCTTTAGCCAGACTCATCAAGAAAAAGAGGGAGAGGGCTCAAATACAAATGACACCACAGAAATACAAAGGATCATAAGCAACCAATAAAATGGACAACCTAGAAGAAATGGACAAATTCTTAGGTATAATCTTCCACGACTGAACATGGAAGACATAGAAAACATGAATAGACCAATCACAAGTACTGAAATTGAAACTGTGATTTAAAAACTTCCAGCAAACAAAACTTCCAAAAAACAAAAGTCCGTGACCAGATAGCTTCACAGGCAAATTCTGTCAAACATTTAGAGAAGAGTTAACACCTATCCTTCTGAGACTATTGTCAAAAATCACAGAGGAAGGAACACTCCCAAATTCATTCTGTGAGACCACCATCACCCTGATACCAAAACCAGACAAAGATACCACACAAAAAATTACAGGCCAATATCACTGCTGAACCTAGACGCAAAAATCCTCAACAGAATACAAGCAAACCAAATCCAACAGTACATTCAAACAATCATACACCATGATCAAGTGGGATATAGCCCAGGGATCTAAGGATTTTTCAATATCCGCAAATCAGTCATTGTGATACATTACATCAACAAACTGAAGAATAAAAACCATATGATCATCTCAGTAGATGCAGAAAAGGGTTTGGACAAAATTCAACACCCATTTATGATAAAAACTCTCCAGAAAGTTGTAATAGAGGGAACATATCTCAAGATAATAAAGGCCATATATGACAAACATACAGCTAACATCATACTCAGTGGTGAAAAGGTGAAAGCATTTCCTCTAAGATCAGGAACAAGACAAAGATGTCCACCCTTGCCACTTTTATTCAACCTAGTGTTGGAAGTCCTAGCCACGGTGATCAGAGAAGAAAAAGAAATAAAGGGAATCCAAATTGGAAAAGAAGAAATAAAACTCATTGTTGGCAGATGATATGATACTATATGTAGAAAATCCTAAAGATGCTACCAGAAAACTACTAGAGTTCATCAATGAATTTGGTAAAGTTGCAGGATACAAAATTAATACACAGAAATCTTTTGCATTTCTATACACTAACAAGGAAAGACCAGAAAGAGAAATTAAAGAAACAATCCTATTTACCATTGCATCAAAAAGTGTAAAATACCTAGGAATAAACCTATCTAAGGAGACAAAAGATCTGTACTCCAAAAACTATGACAGTGAAGAAAGAAATCAAAAGATGACACAAACAGAAAGATATACCATGTTCTTGGATTGGGAAAATCGATATTGTCAAAATGACTGTACTACCCAAGGCGATCTACAGATTCAATGCAATCCCTATCAAATTACCAATGACATTTTTCACAGAAGTAGAACAAAAAAGCTAAAAATTTGTATGGAGACACAAAAGACCCCAAATAGCCAAAGCAATCTTGAGAAAGAAAGACGGAGATGGAGGCATCAGGCTCCGTGACTTCTGACTATACGACAAAGCTACAGTAATCAAAACGGTATGGGGACTTCCCTGGTATCTCAGTGGTTAAGAATCTGCCTGCCAATGCAGGGGACACGGGTTTGAGCCCTGGTCCGGGAGGATCCCACATGCCACAGAGCAACTGGGCCCGTGCGCCACAACTACTGATCCTGTGCTCTAGAGCCCGTGAGCCACAACTACTGAGCCCATGTGCCACAACTATTGAAGCCTGTGTGCCTGGAGCCCGTGCTCCACAGCAGGAGAAGCCACCTCAGTGAGAAGCCTGCGCGCAGCAACGAAGACCCAACGCAGCCAAAAATAAATAAACTAAAAAAAATATATATATGTATATAAAAAAGTTACCATTAAAAAAAAACAGTATGGTATTGGCACAAAAACAGAAATATAGATCAGCGGAACAGGATGGAAATTCTGTTAAATGTTAAATGTTTATCTTGGTGGGGAGAAGGGGTGGAGTGCTTGGGGAGATCAGTGGAAAAGGGAGAATTGTCCTTTAGTTGACCCAGAAAAGCCTGTTTGATCATATCTATTCATTATCTGTAAAATTATGTAAATGTGTATGTTTAAAGATATGAAGTAAATATTCAAAATTGACCTATATTTTCTCCAAAAGGGATGCAGATTTGCAAATACCTGAACATGTCCATGTGAAGTCTGTAGAAATTCTTAGAAACAAAAGAAGCATAGTAGAAAGCCACAAAACTGTTTGAACTACTGGGAAATTTATTTACCTGTAAACCTGGGGCGGTCTCTGTGCTTGTTTGGTGTGGCTCTTCAGGGACCTTTGCACTCCTTTGATTTGTCATCCTTGGTGTTGGCTTTGTGTTTAGGCTCATAGCTTGATGGCTGAAGTAAAATCCAAACATAGCAAAGTCCAGAGGAAGAAGGATGGTCTCTTTGGATGTCTGTCTGTCATAGGCTGGGTTTCTTGGAAGCATTTTCTGAGATGGAGTTTGGGATACAAGTTAGTTATAATTATAACATCTGTGAGAGGAAGGGGCAGGAAGCAGAACTGGGCAAAGGAAGAAGTTGAGCTTCAATGCAGGCCTGACAAAGGAGAGTTCTGGAGTAAGGATTGCCTGCCAGAGTTATCCCATGTTAGACTGAAAAATGCCCACCCTTTATACCCACTCTGTGTGGGCTGTGCTGGGAAGGGCATGACCTGGGGCAAGGCAGCTCCAATGGAACTGACAGCTGGATGCTGTCTGTTGACCACACTCATTTCTGCAGCTGGCAACAAGTCTTTTCTTGAAGAGATCTAGGTGTCGTAGCTAGGAGTGAGGAAATATTTCCTAGAAACCCTCCATCAGACTTCCCCTCACATCTAAGATTAGATTACATGCTGTGACAGAAGTAGTCGTCTTCTCTTCTCTAGTAAAGAGTCCTGATTTTTCACTGAGTATATGGTCATCTGGGATAATGGCTATATTTCTCAGCCTCCCTGTACATTTAGGTATGTCTAATTTTTGGCTAGGGGGTAAGTTGAATTGTCACGTTTGACTTAGAGGGCAGGGGTATGTACCTTGTTTTCTTTCAACTCCTTCCTGCTGTGTAGAATATGGAAATAATAACTGGAGTTTGTGCAGCCATCTTGGATTATGAGGTGGAAGCACATGTTGAGTATGACAGAGCAACAAGATAGCAGAACATTAATTAGCTCCCTGATGATCATAGAAATGCTTTATGTGCTCCAGGTTGCTTATGTTTGGGCTTTATATCTTGGTTTAAGCCATTACTATTTAGGTTTTTCTGTCAGTTGCGTTAGAACTTAATCTTAACTAATACACATTCCTAATTGGCAAGGGGCACAGGAAACCATGATTGGCTTAGAGTAATATTTTGGGAATGGAATGGATGTTGGGGAGTAAGACACAGAGACATTTATATCAGGCAAGTACAGCAGAGAGAGAGAGAATGCAAAGAAGTCGAGAGATTTGCAGGGGATGATAATTGTGATGGACCCTGGAATCATACCTAGGTAAGTGAGAAAGTGAAATGTGTGAGTGATGAACATAAAGAAGTGATAGCTGTGTGGATTGGAGGTCAGGGCTGAAGATTCATTGGAGAGGGGGAACTAGGCTAAATGAAGTAGAGAGAGCAGAGATGGTGGTCAGAGTGTAGGTCGCTTTAAATGGAGATTTTATGGTAGAGCTTTCACTCCTAACAGCAGGGCTGAAAAGAGTGGGTAACTAAAGTGGGGTAGAGGAAAAAATCGTTAATGGTGAAGTTAAGAAATGGAGAGGCTAGGCTTTGGATGGAACATCTTGGATGTGGCTGAATGGAAGGCAATGAGCTAGATGCTGATATCTCGAGTGGGTGGAGAGGAGTAATTGGGATGTCAGTAGATAACTCAGAAAGTAAAGGAGGCAGATCCAGAAGAGAGCATTTGTTTCAGGAGGGCTGACATTGTTGATGGAAGAGGGAGGAAAAGTGATCTGGAAACAGCAAAGAGGAAAGAAATAGCATCGTTAAATATTAAAAATTTCTACATTTCTAGTATATATTTCTACAATATATACTGGACATAAACTGAGAAAATATGTTTATAGTACATTTACCATACAAATGGGAGCTTCTTAATATAAATAGAGCTCTTAAACATTATTTTGAAAAAGATAACTTGGTAGCAAAGTGAGTAAAGAATATTGAGTCTTAATTTGCAAAGGAGAAAATGTAAATGACCAAAACACATGAGAATCTTCATACATCAGGGTTAGTACTAGTAAAAATATTAATGAGATACTAAGATGTGCCTGTCATATTGGCAAGACCTAAAATTATTGATAAACTTCAAGCTTGGCATGTGTGTGGGAAGTCAGGTGCTGATGTGCACTGCTCACAGGGTGTGGTAGATTGCCACTTCAGAAGAAGCAACTAAATGGCTGTGGTGGGTCTGTTGTGTGTTGTGGATTGATGTGCTTGCGCATCATAGTTATGCTGGCCACAGCGTTATTTATTGCATTTACACATTTTACTTGTAATGGTAACTGTGTGGCCTTGTTTTTTAAAAACCAACTGATATTTATAAGTAACTTCTTGTGGCCATTTTTATGGAAACAAAGTGTGATTTTCCCATCTCAGCTAGAAAGATGTATGTTTTTGTTCATTCCTGTTGTTTTTAATGTATTTGTATCCCCTTTTCTTAAGTGTATGGCATGAATTTGTTTCATCCAGATTTGTGTAATCTGTGTATAACTATCCAGTCTTTTTCTTCTGGTCATAGTATGCATCAGTGTACCCACTTGGATTGTATTGAGAATTAAGAAAGATATTATTAATATATGAAATTTTGATGGATTAAATTTTTTTTATTTTTTGAATTACAGACTAACTGGATCTTCTGGGTTTATAACAGATGGACCTGGAAATTATAAATATAAAACAAAGTGCACATGGCTCATTGAAGGACAGTAAGTAGTAATGGCTAATGTAATTTTTTTTTTCCAGGATAGAGCTCATTGTGAGATTACTTTTCCAACATGTAAAATTAACAATCTGTGGCAACTGAAAATATTTTTTATTTGGTAACCTTTACTTTGACAAGTGAATTTGATTTTCTTATTTTCTTAATCTTCAATGTTAATTGAAAAAAACTTATGTGTTGATTTGCAAATGAATTATACACACCAGAAATTTGTATATTTTCAGTTGTAATAGTTAAAAAACCGTTACAATATTTTATTATGGTTGAGGTATATGAAGAAAATTAGACTTCACTTGAATATGTAGTAGGGAAGGGAAGAGATTTTAATAGGCCTATTTATTTATTTATTTACTATTTTTAGTGATTTAACATATGGAAGTTTATTTCTTCCTCACATAACAGTTCCAAGGCAGGTGTTCCTGGTCAGCAGGAAGCTTTCTTCCCATTGGTAGTAGGACCCAGGCTCTGCCATTCATTCATTAGCTTCACTGTTTGCTAACTGCATCCAGCAGGAGGGGAAGGAGGAAGTACGGAGAAAGCAGACCTGCTTCTTAAAAGCTTCTTGCAGAAAGTGTCACATGCATTCACTTGCATTGCAACCATTAATAACCCTTTAAAATAATTGTGGACAGTCTGGAAGACTGGACCAAAACTGGACAAGTGGTAATTTCTTAAAACTAAATTGCAGTGTGGAATCTGAAATGATCCTAATGAACTTTTAGAACTTGTTAAGTTAAAACTGGTTTTCTGTGGGACTTCCCTGGCGGTCCAGTGGTTAAACTCCACGTTTCCACTGCAGGGGGCATGGGTTTGATCCCTGGTCAGGGAACTAAGATCCCACATGCCGCATGGCATGGCCAAAAAAATATATATATATATATTTAAAAAAATTTTTTTAATTGGTTTTCTTTTACTTTAAATAGATCTTTAACCCATGCATGATTTTGTAACATTTGGAAAATATTGGTTTACTGAATTATGCAGGTCTTCCAGGTGTCGATATATTTCATTATATGAAATTTAAAACATCACCTTAGTTAAAAATCACCATCAATCTCATCAGAAAATTTTAAGCATTGGGAAGTTGTATCTGGGTGGTAGGTACAAATTTTCCAAAACTCATTATTGCTTTAAAGCTTATATTTTCTTTGGCAACAAATACAGGCTTGCTTTGTTCATTTTCACGAAAATATCTACCAGATATCCAAGTCTAAATAACCATAGTTTTTACCTCTTGGACCTCCTAAAAGGGCCTCAGGGACCCTGGCATTGTGTGGACCATACTCTGAGAATTGCTGCTCTAAGGAGCTGTCTGCCCTTGCCCTTTCTACCAGTTCACTCCCATCTGATGTCCTTCTCCACTGTTGCTCTGAGTATGCTGTCAGTGGTTGCTCCACCTCAGCCTAAGCATAAAACTAAGCAAAAAACTTCAAATCTTCCATTTGCTTATCCACATATTCAGCCTGTCAGTAAGTTCTATCAGTTTTCCCCTCTAGAATATCTCCCCAGTCCTCTTCATCTTCAGCTCTACAGTTATTTTAAGAACCACCAACCATCCTCTCTTTCTTGGGCCACTGTAATAGCCTTGAAATTGGCCTCCAGTTTTTACCTTTGCCCCTTGCCCACCTCTCACTCACTTATCTTACTCCTTCTGTTTGCTATGTTTCAGACATGCTGATTTTCTTCATGTTGCTTGGACACATCAACTTCTAAAGTCTAGGACTTTAAGGCTGTTATTCTCTCTGCCTGAAACATTGTCCCCCCAGGCTTTTCACGTGGCTTATCTCTCGCCATTCTAATCTTTTCCAAAACTTTCTGGGGTATCACATGGCTTATCTCTCGCCATTCTAATCTTTTCCAAAATTTTCTGGGGTATCTCCCCACCACCTGTTGTACTACTACATCGCATTCCTTTAATTTCTTCCCAGTATTCATCACAATGTGAGTTAGCTTGTTTATGTATTTATTTAATTGTTTGGTTAGAGATTTTAGTTAGACAAGAAATATGGGGTAGATGAAAGGTTCAGGCTGGAGACATATAGTTAGGAATCACCAGGATATAGATGGTGTTGATATTACCAAGAACTTTTGGAGTAGAGTCTTTGGCCTAAAGCCAGGTTGGAGAGTGAAAAGGTGAGTGGGATGTGAGGAAATGGAGAAAACCAAAGTCTTCTGTGGAGTTTCAGAGGAGAAAGGGATAGGTCTGATAGTAGCTGGAAGGAGAGTTGGGATTTAAAGTTTTTTGTGTTTTGTTGTTTTTTGTAAAATATGTGATACTTAAAGAGATTTAAGTGTGGACTTGGAAGTTTTAGATGAGAGGGAGATGTTAAATATTTGAGAGATGGAAGGAAAAGTAGGTAGATATATCTATTTTAGAAAGTGGAAATTTGAGAAATTTTTGTCTGAGTGCTGAGCATAAGCAGGGAGATGGGACTGGGTGGTCTGAAATAGAAATTGAGAACTAGTAGTAGGACTGCTGGCAGAATCGAAGCACCAGTACTGGAACCAGCCTACCCAGTGTTGTGACTTTCTCCAGCATGGCTTAGTTTTCTCTAGATTCAGTCTAGGTCAAAGCAGATAACTGGTTTTCTCTAGACCAGGGCTTCTTCCAGGGAGTTCCATGAAAAGGCAGAGGGGCAGGCAAGTTTAGAGGATTGGCAGGTGTGTTTGTAAAATGCTGTAGTATGAAATCTTAAGTTGAATAAGAAAGGCTGATGGATTGGTAAAGAATGGCCACTGTTATAGACTATAAGGCCCAAAGATGCATAGACCATGTCTATTTTGTTTACCATTGCATATTTAGTGGTCTCTTGCACATAGAAAGTACTAAGGAAATCTTTGACAAGTGAAGGAGTACTGATTACATACTATTAATTTCTTCTCTCTATATAAATTCTTTAAAAATCTATATTTTTTCTCAGATGTTTTATAGTGATTATGATTATTATAAATTACTTTTTTCTGTTCTTTTCAGGCCAAATAGAATAATGAGACTTCGTTTCAAGCATTTTGCTACAGAGTGTAGTTGGGACCATTTATATGTTTATGATGGGGACTCAATTTACGCACCCCTAGTTGCTGCCTTTAGGTAAGCTCAGTCATATAAATACTGGTTAACCATTGTTTGATTTCTGGATTCATGTATCTCCTAGATTGTATTTTTACTGGATTCACCTTTTTTATCACTTAAAACATTTACTTCATGGAAAGAGTACTAGTTATGGAGTCCTATCACTTGTGTGCTAGTCCTACTTTGGTTTCCTGTAGCTTCTGGGTAAGTTTTTGGGCAGAGTACTTGACCTCTCTTTTCAGTTTCCTGATCTATAAAATTGTGATAGTAGTATCAAATTTACCTACTTCTTGTGGTGGTGGTGAAGTTTACATCTAAAAATGTTTTGTGAGTAATATAGCGAATATAATATTTCTGTGAAAAATTAAATCAGGAACCATGTTCATCTTGATCCTTGTTGTGTTCTTCATTGCATAAGCATTTAGGAGTTATTTGTTGAATTCAGATACAGCTCTGTGTGTGTGTGTGTGTGTGTGTGTGTGATGTGTAATTATGTATATACCTTAATATGGGTGAGGGAGAAGTTTTGGAAGAGTATATGTAAAATGAACAGTGGTTACCTGTGGAGAATGAGGAGCATTCCAGTTATGTGTTGTGATTTTTTTTTCTACAGTATATTCTGTGTTTGTTGTTAAACAGCTTAACACCAAATACATGGGGTGCTCTGAATTGTTTTGACATTTTACTTTTTATTCACAGTAAGTAGCTGTGTTGTTTATTATATTTTTGACCACATGCAAATTCAAAACTGTTCTATTTTTCTTCCTTTTACTTGATAGAGGATTTTTAAAATATATTTTTTCTAAAGTGCATATCCTTAGAGAGTCATAGTTGTCAGCTGACTTTCTGGATTTCTTTCCCTCAAATATTTGATTTCCCTGACTTTAAAAGAAATCAATTTAACAAATATTTTTTGTATTCCTCACATGGGGCTGGTTGATGTCTCTTGTGGGTGAGGAGATAACAGAGAGTGAACAGAACGTGAGGAGGCAAAGGACAGCTGAGATCAGGGGACCAATGTGCCCTTGTATTTCTCCACTCCCTTTGGCTTAGAAATCTCTGCAACATGTCTTTGAACTGAGAACCAAGGCCATTTTCTGGGCTTTAGAGATTCACTTAGAGGGCCAAAGAACAGGGTGGATAGGCCATGCTAAGCATCAAAATGTCATTGGCTACATGTTGGGCATATACATCTTTATGCCAGAATTTGACTCATACCTTGTCTTATAGCAAGAGGCACCCCAAACTTTAACACAGCACAAAAACTATCTGTAGTATGATATTATCATGATAATAGTACTTGTTGGAGGTTTACTTGATACTGCATTTGTTAATCAAAACTCCCCTCTTTATGTGCCAGGCACTTTGAATCAGCTTGCCATAGCCCTGTGGGAACATCTGCCAAGAGGGTATGCATAACCCTGTAGTTCACCCAGACTGTGTATTTAATGAGCAGACATGTGAACCAACAGTGACCATAAAACAAGCAGAAGGGTATAACTGTTTTAGTCAGTGACTTTTGAGAGAAGCCACAGTATATGTACAGACAACAGGAGGGTTTTTAAGCTTCTATAAAAAAGTTTATTTACTGAAATGTATAAATTAATGCATTGATTGTGTTAAAATTTAACCTATGACATAATTGAGTGTGCATTTTCTAAAATCATAGTGAGATAATGTATGTTTAGTAATTGAAATTTACCTGAAACACAGAACCCCTGAAGCACTGATGTGCAGAAGAATTTGAAAATAACTGTTTAGGTCATAAGGCAATGTCACAAGATGGGGAGCTGAGGAGTGCTGTTGGGTCAGGAGGGCTTTGGATAGAGGAATCAACCCAGTGGTGATGTTCTGGGGGACCAGAGTGGAGTGAGCCTGGCAGCAGATAGTTCAGCCAAATAAAGAAAAAGAGAGCCACACAGGATTCAGAAGATTTGGACTTTTAATCTGCGTTCTGCCCAAGGCTCTGCATGAGTCTGAATAGTTCATTTAAGCACTCTAGTCCTCATCTTCTGAAGCCTAAAATGAAGGTGTTGTACTGTGTTTTCTCTGGGTGTATTGCAGTCCATGAAGTTTAATTTGACTCTGAACTGGTTGATCACATTATCTTTTATGTGCTGAAATTCTGAATAAAATTTGTTTAACAAACAGAGTTCCATTACTGGACACATTTGAGAACCGCTAGAGCAAGTCTCTTCCAGCTGCACAACATTATGACTTTGTGGTGCATTCACTTCAACAAATGCATAAGTGCAGCACCTTTGTGGAGCACCTGCTCGCTCTGCTCAGATCTGTTGGTAGGGAGATGCAGAGGTGGTAGTGGTGATAGAGCAGGGAGAATAGTTTTCCTCTCTGAGGAAATTCTTATTCCTTTTAGAGGTTTTTGTTGTTGTTATTTTTAAGAAAATAAGAAAGTTTTCCTTATTTTTAAGAAAGTCAAATACTGATGAGGCATTTGTTTAGGCTGTGATGCAGAGCTGTTAGAGGAAGTCTTGTGAAAGTGGGAGTCAGCCTGTCCAGCACCCCATGGAAATCGTGGTCAGTTTGTGGCAGGTAATCAAAGGCAGGCACCTCTTTTGTGGCTATGGACCCTCCTTTACCACTCAGAAGTATAGATGCTGTTTGGACCCATCCCCAGGCTCCTAACCCTGACTTTAAAAATCTGGCTTACCTTCCACATCTGCCTGTCCTTGCATGTATAGTTTTGCAAGGAGACAGGTGTGTCAAACTAAGGATTTGCCAACTATGTAAACTTACGTAGTATAGTTGGCAAAGTCAGACCGTGCCCCAGGTGTGTTCAGAGAGCCCATATCTGTCTGGGACAGTTATGTTGAATTAAGACAATACCTTTAGTTCAGTGATTTTCAGAAATGGTTCTAAACAATGGTACTCTGTATTTACAATATAAGATTATGAAGAACCCCAGGGCAAGCAGTTCTTGATTTTCTCAAGTTGAACAGCTGGCTGCAGCCTAAGCTGAGCCTGCATTTATTTACCTGCCTAGGGGCAGGGGACAGGGAGGTGGAGGCAGCTCAGGGTGACAGTTGAACGGCAAGCCTGCAGCATCACTTTCTCACCCACACACTTCCTATTGCCTTGCACACTGGGTTGAGTTTTATATTCATTTATTCTGTACAAAGTTTATTTTTGTCATAAACCAGTTGTTTTATTTTCACACTGGGAAAAAGCACATTCTGAAGCTGTCACAAGTTTTTGGAGTGAAAAGAAGCAAATGTGTAAGTCTCTCTGACAGTAGGGAAGCCGATCCCCTTTCTCCAGCAACGTGGTCATCCAGTGCAGGTGGCCCTCCCACTCCTTCTGACTCTCGATCCTTTCTCCCTCCACCCATTCTGCCGTTCGTTCTATACATTTAAATGTCCCCACCATATAAATAATAAATACCATTAGCCATCTCTTATTGAGCACCACTACTGTGAGATGCTATTTAAGCCCTTCACTTGCTTAAACAGTTTGATTCTCATTACATTGCTGTGAGGTAGATAGGATTTCTTTCATTGTGCTTTTGAGGAAGCTAAGGCTCAGAGATGTCAGTGACATGCACAGGCTTGTGGAACAAGAATCAGAGCTCACATCTCTGACCGTGAAGCTCATGCTAAGATAACAAAGAGTGTCCTACATGTGACTGAATCCCCCAGTCCTTTCCTGTGCCAGTATTTCTTATGGCAAGATTGCTTTTGACATACGTGTTTCTAGGTGGCCCTGCTCTTGCAAGTACTTACCCCTCATCATTTTAGGGGATTCTGGTATATAAAACTGATGAAAGCATGATGATGGTTGAAACCTTCATTTAGGTCTGTGATCAAATGTCATTTCTTCCAAGAGTCCTTCCCTAAATGCCCTTTCTAAAGTAGCACTTTCTGTTCTTTTACTCTGTTTATTTCCCTTCATAGTATTTACCTCTACCTGGCATTATATATACACACCTGTGGGCCAGGGGTTGGGGGTTCGTATCTAGGCTTATTTCTCTGACATGAACTCCAGTAAGGGCAGAGACGTCTTCACTGTTGTATTCCTGGTACCTAGAACAGTGCCTCATTTGTAGTAAGTACTTAGTATTTGTTAGTTGAATGCATAGTAGAAAATGCTTCACTGTTTTGCAACCCCTAGTTCTGCCTGCATATTAAAAACTTGTTGAATGAAAATCCCATCCCTTCTTCCTCCTCACACCCTTCTTATTATATGCTCTTCCACTCATTTTTATATGCACTTGTATAAATGCACATGAATGTACACATATACTAGGCCCATCGTCTTGCAGCTTGTTTTTTTTTTTTTTTTCCTTTGCGGTACGCGGGCCTCTCACTGTTGTGGCCTCTCCTGTTGCGGAGCGCAGGCTCAGTGGCCATGGCTCACGGGCCCAGCCACTCCACAGCATGTGGGATCTTCCTGGACCGGGGCATGAACCTCTGTCCCCTGCATCGGCAGGCGGACTCTCAACGACTGCGCCACCAGGGAAGCCCGCAGCTTGTTTTTTTTCCCTACTCATCAGAATGCCTTGATGAGCGCCTTGTCAGTCCTGCAGACCTAACGTATGTAATGACTCATTCATCCAGCTCCCAGATGACCATTTAGGTGGTTTTCAACCTGTTCTCATTCTGAGTAGTGCTGCGGTGAGGATTCTTATATATTTGTGTATGTGAGCAAGTGTTTCTTCAACTAAGAAATAGAATTGCTAGGTCATAATGAATGAGCATTTGAGATAGTCATCAGCCCAAAAGTATGTGCTTTAGGAAAGAAAAGAGGCCCGTGTGGCTGGGGTTGAGAGAGTGAAAGGAAGAGAGTACGGATCTTCCTTGGCTTATGATGGGGTTATGTCCTGATAAACCCATTGTATGTTGAAAATATTGTAAGTTGAAATGCATTTATACACCTGACCTACTGAACATCATAGCTTAGCCTAGCCCACCTTAAATGTGCTCAGAACACTTACATTAGCCTACAGTTGGGCAAAGTCATCTAACACAAAGCCTATTTTATAATGTTGAATATCTCATGTAATTTTGAATACTGTACTGAAAGTGAAAAACAGAAAGGTTGTCTGGGTACAGAGTGGTTGTACATGTATTGGTTGTTTACCCTTGTGATCGTGTGGCTGACTGGGAGCTACAGCTTTGTGCTGGTGCCCAGCATCATGAGAGAGTATCAACAGCATATCGCTAGCCTGGGAAAAGGTCAAAATTCTAAGTACAGTTTCTACTGAATGCGTATCCCTTTTGCACCATTGTAAAGTCGTAAAATTGTAGGTCAAAAAACTGTAAGTCAAAAAATTGTAAGTCAAACCATTGTAAATCGGGGACCATCTGTAATAGATGAGATGTTTGTTCATCGGATGGGGTTATGTGTGTGGAACAGATTGCACAGGGCCTGGTAAAGAGTTAGGCTTTAACTGAATGAGATGATGGTGGTACTGAACAATAACTGGGCAAAAGATAGGAGCATATGAAGAAAAGCAAAAGATGCAAGTAAACATAGGAAAAATGATTAACCTCAGGAGTATAATTAGAGAAGCTCAAAACCACAGGTTAAAAAAATCACTTTCACATATTAAATTAGCAAAACTAAAGTAGGACTGGTAATTCTCCTTGTTGGCAGGGTTAGGTGGGATGGACCCTTTCATTCTCTATGGGTGGGATTTCAAGTCACCATCTCTCTTCTGGAAAGCAAGTTGGTATAGGGATTAAGAGCCTTAAAGCCATCATTTAGACCCTTTGACTCGGTAATTCTTTCTCTTTGTAGACACCCAACAGATACTATTGTGGGCTGAGCTCTGAGTAAGGTTCTAAAAGTTCTGAGGGAGCTCTTAGAGACATAGAAATGCTTATGGTACATTACTTGTAAAATAGAATATGATATGTAACATGGTATCAAATAAAGAAAGTACATCAGAATGCTAATAGTATTGGGATGATGGATGTTTGTATATCAAACTTTTATTTCTGTTTTTACTATTGATGTCTTTCAATGGTATATGTTTGGTATCCATCAACTCATAAAGTTTGTTACTTTCTGTGATTGTGGAGGTTTACTCAGTTTTTCAAAGGAGTATTATAAAATGTTTTACTTAAAAAAAAAGAATAAGGTCATCGGTTTCATATCTCATTTAAAATATAACCTAGGGGCTTCCCTGGTGGCGCAGTGGTTGAGAGTCCACCGCGGATGCAGGGGACACGGGTTCGTGCCCCGGTCTGGGAAGATCCCACATGCCGCGGAGCGGCTGGGCCCGTGAGCCATGGCCGCTGAGCCTGCGTGTCCGGAGCCTGTGCTCCACAACGGGAGAGGCCACAGCAGTGAGAGGCCCGCGTAACGCAAAAAAAAAAAAAAAAAAGATATATATATATATATATATATATATATATATAAAACCTAGAATAGAGAAGAGCCTAGCAAAAGATTCAGATCTGTTCCTGTGCATTTATCACAGGAATTTGGCCCTCTTCCTAGAAGTGGCTTTTTAAATTACAAGGGTGAAATCCAGTTGAATTTGTGTTCTGTCACCATGTGATGTGTCTGTAATTTTTCTTCCCTTTATAAGACATGTGTTTTCATTTCAGCGGCCTCATTGTTCCTGAGAGAGATGGCAACGAGACTGTCCCAGAGGTCGTTGCCACATCAGGTTATGCCCTGCTGCATTTTTTTAGTGATGCTGCTTATAATTTGACTGGATTTAATATCACTTACAAGTAAGATATTTAAGTCTAATATTTGTGAATTTTTTCAGAAGACTGTATACTTTGTTTTAACAATAATAATGACTAACATATTGAGGGTTTACAATGTGCCAGGCATTATGCTAAGCAGTTTGCATGAATTTTCTCATTTAAAGTTCTTTTAAAAACCCAGTTACAGGCACTGTTTTTCTGCTTCTTTTATAAATGAGGCAAGTGGCAGGAAAAGGTAAAGTAAATTGTCAAAGCAGTGGGACCAGAGTTGCAACCCAGGTCTTGCTGCTGTTGAGCTTCTCCTGGAAAAGAGGGGCATTATCCATTCCTGCCAATGGATAAAAACTTCGGAGGAGTTTGCTAAGTACAATTTAACAAATATTAGTAGTTTTCATGTACTCAGTAGTTGGCCCATTGATGACAACTTAGTTGAGGTTACAAAGGAAATGTAGACAGACAGACTCTGGGCAGCTTTTGGAATTTGTTGCAGTAGGAGAGAAGCTAACTTCTGTCTTTTCCTTTTTTTCCTAAGAAATATTTATTTTCAAAAGTAGTTAAATTCATAAAATGCCATAAGCAGGGGGTCTGTGATAAAGAACTTCTGTGGCCCACAAAACCTAAAATATATATTATCTGACATTTTACACAATACGTTTGACATCTCCTAGTATAGCTGGTAACCCCCATGTGTAACCTTTATACTGGGTTCTTTTTCTTGCCCATTTTCTCAGGATCTCAGTAGTCTTTCAACCCTATTTAAAGCCATCTTTATCTTGATTGGTATGGTGATTCAGTTTTTTAGGTACCCAAGGTTTGTGACTTAGCAGCCTGGGCAGCTCATCACAAGCCTGGGTTTGAAAAGTAGGCATATGCATTTATTATATTATATTATAACATAGATTATAAAAATACTGTATATACATACTTATAAAATTTTATTATAAATGTATCGTGAACTGACGTTAGGGTGTAGGCATGAATTTTTTTTTTTTTTTTTCAATTCAATCTGCTCTCATTTTATTGAACTTTTGTATGTGGTTGAATGTTAATTAGCTTGTTTTGTAACTGATTCCTGATTTTCTGGCATGCTTTGCTACAAAATTCCTTTTTAGTTTTGTTTACACTCTTACAGTATCTTGCTAATCCTGTTATCCCCCCTTTTTTAAATCAGAATTATGTCTTTTCAAAGTGTTGTCAATATCATTGTCATGTTACTATGCAACACTTTATGGTTAAACTCATGTATTACGTTAAACTACCCCTCCCTTTTCTTGCATCTGAGATGGGTAGATAAACTTGCTAAGGAATTTAATACACACCAATCTGAGCAATAATCTTAAGCAAATCTGTAAATTTTTAGAGACTATCCAGAGGAATGAGGATGGTAGTGTATTGTTTGCAATTTGTTTTATCCTTTTCTTCTCCAGACTTGCTAGCATGCATTTTATAATGCTCATCATTTGTGGGCTACCAAGAATTAGGGTAGTCATCCTGTCCTTAAGGAGCTAAGCCTGGATATTTTGCAAGAATCTCTCCTCTTCTTGTAATCTCTTTAACTGTCTCTTCTTATGAGAATCCAACAGGTTTAATTTGATTTTATTACTTGCCCTAGTTCTGCAGGGTTGAGTGACCCCATTTAGGCTAAATGGTAAGTACTGCAATTATGCTTGTGAATGAACTGGCTAGACAGTGAGATTTCTTAAGCCTTGTGTAGGAGGAAGTTCTGCTAAGTTAATCAAAGTGTTGCTTTGTGTTGATTTAATTTCCTTCCACTATTTTTATAGTTTTGATGTGTGTCCGAATAATTGCTCAGGCCGAGGGGAATGTATGATCAGTAATAGCAGCAACACTGTTCAATGTGAATGTTCTGAAAACTGGAAAGGTGAAGCATGTGACATCCCTCACTGTGTAAATAACTGTGGTTTTCCTCATCGAGGCATCTGCAATTCAAGTGATGTCAGAGGATGCTCCTGCTTCTCAGAGTGGCAGGGTAGGAACTTCTTTCTTTTTTTTCTTTCAATTTACAGGATGTTTCTAGTTTAATAAGTTGTAGATTGACTTTATTCCCAATATCTGTACCATTTATGTTAATCAAATATCAGGAAGCATTTAAGTTTTCATATCTCTTTATTCAGCTTCTTACAAATCTTTGAATTTCATAGATGTATGGTTGTGGTCTCTAGAGATGTGGAGCAGTTGAACGTTCTTTGCAGTTCATTCATGAATTTAGAGAACTTGGTCTCAGCCATAAGACATAGAGAACCAAGCTGGGAGGTGGAACAAGAGCTAACAATAATGGTCTCTCCACAGAAACTTTCAATAAATTCAGAGAAAATTGGGGTTGATTATACAGTAGAATCCTAAAGCAGTCAGTTATTGGAATTATCTGCAGATACAGATTATTAAAGAAGCCCTTTAGCAAATTCAAGGGGTGGGTGATAACAGCTGTTACTGATTTGGTTTTTTGGTTTTTTTTTTTTAATACATTTACCCCTTTCTCAAACACATTTATTTTGAATTTCCAGAAATGTGCTTGTTAAGATGCTTTAGTTTGTTCGGTTTGGCTGACATTGAGCAGTTAAATAATTGAAGTATTTGACTACCTACCACTTTGCAAATGTTGGAGCAGAAGCCAAACCTCTCAAAAAAGGAGTTTCTTGATTTTGCAGGAAATGGATAGTTTGTAATACTCCCAGGACTAGTCTTTACATTTTAGCTCTAAAGTTTTTATTGTTTTTTTTTTAAATTTATTTATTTTTGGCTGCGTTGGGTCTTCCTGGCTGTGTGTGAACTTTCTCTTGTTGAGACAAGTGGGAGCTACTCTTTGTTGCGGTGCGCAGGCTTCTCATTGCAGTGGCTTCTCTTATTGCGGAGCACAGGCTCTAGGTGCACGGGCTCAGTAGTTGTGGCGCATGAGCTTAGTTGCTCCGCGGCACGTGGGATCCTCCCGGACCAGGGATCGAACCCGTGTCCCCTGCATTGGCAGGCGGATTCTTAACCCCTGCACCATCAGGGAAGTCCCTAAAGTTTTTCATTTGAATTAATAATTCCTTTGTCCACTCTTTCCTCTGAGAGCCGCTTAAGCAAGTATTTCATTACTAAAAAATCCTAACCTAGATATGGTCAGGTCTTCATTAGAAAGTATGTGATTTTGAATTTTATTAGAGATTACCCTTGGTCACTACCTTTGAGTAAATTGAAAGCACAAATTAAAGGGATTTGTCTGATATTTAGATGCTAAAGGAAAGACTGTAAATATTCTTTAGATAATTTGCTGTATTTAGATGATTCAAACTTGAAACGCAGTAGTTTTCTTTTTTTTTTTTTTTTTTGTCCTTGCTGCACTGCATGTGGGAATCTTAGTTCCCCTGACCAGGGATTGAACCCAGGCCCCCTGCAGTGGAATTGCAGAGCACTGACCACTGGACTCCCAGGGAATTCCTGAATTGCAGTAATTTTAAAGCTGCATTTTGTGAAGCTAATTTATTATGTTTTATTAGGTCCTGGATGTTCAGTTCCTGTACCAGCTAACCAGTCATTTTGGACACGAGAGGAATATTCTAACCTAAAGCTCCCCAGAGCCTCTCACAAAGCTGTGGTCAGTGGAAATATAATGTGGGTTGTTGGAGGATATATGTTCAACCACTCAGATTACAACATGGTTCTAGCGTAAGTTGTTTTAAAAATTTTTACAAGAAGCTTACTTTTCCATTTTGAAAATATTTAAAGTAGAGATAAGCAAAAAGAAAAGAAATCATTAGTAATTGCATTCCTGAAGAAACTCTCTGTTAGTATTTAGTAGTTGTATTCTAGACTTTTGGGGACATATTCTTAGTTTTTGAAATTGGGAGCCACAAAGAATTCATTGCTGTAATAAAGAATAATTCATCTTTTCCAGAAACTGTCTCTCAGATTTTGTGTTAGGTACATATAATAGGTTCTGTATAAATAGGGGATTGCTTTGTCTCTTAATTAACATTTCTGTAGGTTAAATGGCTTGCATTTATAGTTTGCTAGTGGAAATTATGCCATTCTTTAATACTTCCCAGGGTTCAAGGTCTTTTGCTGGTTCCATGCTGCTCATCCTGAAGGGAGAGTCTATTTTCACGGTGGAATTAGCTATGGAGTTTGACTTTGGGGAGAAATTTTTGAACACCTACTGTTGTGCTGATTTTGTGCCCTGGAAATTTTTTCTAAACATTTTCTACTAATGAACATTGTCAAAAATCAGCATCTGTTCTTTAAGGAATTCTGGAAATATGGCAGTGATAGTATAGTTTCTGAATCCCCCAAACATAGTCATTAAAGCACAGAGAACAACTAGGATAGCAAAATAAAAAACACATGGATAACATCTATAACAAACTTGGTCAGAAGGCATCTACACAAATAGGCGGGGTTAAACCGTTGACAGCTACAAGACCTGTTTGCTATCAGTATCTGTGTAGGAGTAAGCAAAGGGGAGTGGTGGTCCCACCAGCAGTAAACCCAAAGACCCGCTGGGAAGCTCAGCAAGCTGCTTTGAGAACAGCATCTGGAATTGGGAAGATTTTGCATGTTCTAGTAGGGGGTATGAGCTCAAGGGATCTGTAGTAGGATCTGAAGGGGCTGGAACAGTTTGTGCCTTATTAGCTCTCAAAAAACCAGCCAAAGACTCTTTGTAGGAGAAAGTCCCACACTGAAGAAAAGCTGCTGGGAATAGAATTCAAATTGAACAGGACAGGGACAGCAGAGAAAGAAAGTCCAGGTAACAGTCTGAGAGGAGAACAGAGCCAGGAGATCTCAACAAGTAAGGTGCCAAATAGTTGGACACTACACTACAACAGAAGAGGAGCTAGTGAGCTGAGAAACTAGAAAAACTAGCTAAATCAAGCATCTCCTACAAGGGTTCAGGAAAATTTTTTTTTAATTAAAAAAAATTAACTTAAAAAATTAAAATTTAGCAACAGAAAAAAAATCAAGGTCAAATCTCATAGAAAGTTATTATAAAAAAGAAGAGAATAAGTAGAATAATACCCCTTCAAACATGAAAGCATAATAGAAAACCTGACAAAAATTATAACTTAGTATTCCAAAGTAAGCTAACATACAATAAGAAAATGATAAAAGACATGAAAGAACAATATAACCAGGACTAGAAAAATTCAGAATGAGATGATAGAAGTTAGGAAAGAATTTTAAAATAATTTCAGAATTAAAGACAAACCTAGAAGGAACACAGTAAATAAACACAAAAGATACTCCTTTAGAAATAGAATATGAAAAAAAAAGAAATAGAATATGAAAAAGGAAATTTTAAAAAATCATAAATAAATGAAGGTCATTTTCCCCTATTCTTTTTTTTTTTTTTTTTTTTGCGGTACGCGGGCCTCTCACTGCTGTGGCCTCTCCCGTCGCGGAGCACAGGCTCCGGACGCGCAGGCTCAGCGGCCATGGCTCACGGGCCCAGCCGCTCCGCGGCATGTGGGATCTTCCCGGACCGGGGCACGAACCCGTGTCCCCTGCATCGGCAGGCGGACTCTCAACCACTGCGCCACCAGGGAAGCCCTCCCCTATTCTTTATATGATAAGTACAGTTAAAAAACCTGGACATTACATATAAAACAAACGTAAGAAAACTCTGAAGAAGGCAGTCTTATTAGGGACCTCAAGACCCAAAAAATGACATAATGGTAAGTTCCAAGGGTTTTCCTTTAGTCTCATATATCTCAGACTTGATGTTGGAAAAATCAGCAGTCTGGAAATGTTAATAGGTATAAGCTGAAAAAACCCCAAGAAAACCCTGTTTTCTCTAGCCTGAGGACCAAGAAAGGGGCAGCTTATCAAGACAGAAAACTTTTAGACAATAACCACTCGACCTTAGACAAACAGCACAGAAAGAACTGTGACTTCACCCCCACCCCTGCTAGCAAAGTGTTAGTATAGAGTCTAGATTTCCACTTATGCCAGGATAAAGTGAGGTGCTCCAACCACCCCCCCATCCCACCAGGGTAGGGTTAGACACCCCCCCATCCCACCAGGGTAGGGTTAGACACCCCCCCATCCCACCAGGGTAGGGTTAGAGAAGGCCATATAGGGAGCTGAGACTTACTTCTCCACCAGGCATTAATGAGGCCTCCCCCACCCCTGTGACATCAGTGGAGACACTGTGGGGAGCCTGGATTTCTACCCCTGCCTGGCAGCAACAGCAGTAATGAGTAGACTTTCCCCTCTCTCCACTGGGGTGGTGTCAGAGGAGGCCTGCTATAACAGAAGATTTAAATAAGATCCAGAGTCTCATGTCATGATGCCCAAAATGTTGAGATTTCAACTGAAAATCATTTGTCATGGTAAGAGCCAGGAAAATCTCAACTTGAATGAGAAAGGCAATCAAGAGATGCTGACACCAAGGTGACACATATATTAGAGTTATCTGACAAAGATTTTAAAGCAGCCATTATAAAAATGCTTCAACAGTTCTCTCAACAACAAAATGGAGAGGACAGAGGAGAGAATCAGTGAACTTGAAGATAGAACAATAGAAATTCCTTAATCTGAACAATGCAGAGAAAATAAAACATTTAAAAAAGGAACAGAGTTTCAGAGACCTGTGGACTGTAACAAAAAATCTTAACATTTCTGTCACCAGAGGAGCCTTGGAAGAAGAGGAGGAAGAGGGTGTGTATGAAAAAGTATTTGAAGAAATAATAGTTGAAAAGTGCCCAAGTTTGGCAAAAGATATGCATGTACAGAGTCAAGAGATTGGGTGAACTCCAACAATCCCAACTCCCACAGGAGTTTACATTTCATTAATTCTTATTCCATCTCTCATTCTCCTGCTCAGCTGTCATACTGTCTTTTCATTTTTTAGATCTCCACCACATTTTCTCCTGTTTTCCTGCTCAGCTAGTGGCCTTGTTTCCCATTTCTGTTTTGAAAGATAAAGGTTATCAAAAGAGGACTTCCACAAACTCCCACCACCACATTTAGCAATTACCTACATATTGCTCATTTTTCTGTCTTCCGTTTCTTTACATTGGAACTGTCCAGTGGACAGTTTCTGTTTTGGTTATGATGGAAATGCTCTGTGTTTACACTGTCATGTCACTATCCACATGTGGTTATTGAGCACTTGAAATGTGGCTAGTATGACTAAGGAATGGATTTTAAATTTTCAGTTCTGATTCCTCATCTTACTTGATCTTTCACAAACATTCGATAAAACTGGTCTCTCCCTCCTCTTTTAAACAGTTTCTTCACTTGGCTTCCAGGACTCCACACTTCCTTGACATTTTTTCTAACTGCCCATTCCTTCTCAGGCTCCTTAGCTGGTTCCTCTTCAGCTAACTGACTTCTGAATGATGATGTGCCCCAGGGCTCAGTCCTTGGTCTCCTTCTGTGAGAGTGTGTAATCACTCCCTTGGTGATCTCATGTAATATTTTGGCTTTTATGCTGGTGACTTCCAAATTTATATCTGCATCCTAAACTTATCACCTGTTCCCATATCCCCACCTCTTTATTTGACATCTCAATAGGCATCTAAAACTCCATGTGTCCCAAACGGATCTTTCCTCCAAGGCTGTTCTTGCCCCAGAAGTCCCTATCTCAGTAAACGACCACTCCATTCTTCTATTTGCTTAAGCCAAAAATTTCAGAGTCATCCTTGACTTCTTGTTTTTTCACACGCCATATCAGTATATGTATTAGTTATCTCTTGCTGTGTAAATTACCACAAACTTAGCAGATTAAAACAACCCACATTTATTACCTCACAGTGTCTGCTGGTCAGGGTTCTAGGCATGGCATAACTGGGTTCTCAGCAATCAAGGTGTTACCTGGCCTGTGTTCTAATTCAGAGGTTCAACTGGGCAGGAATCCATTTCCAAGCTCACCCATTTCCCGGTGGTTGTAGGACTAAGGGCCCTGGCTTCTTGCTAACTGTCAACTGGAGGCCACCTCAACTCCTGGAGGCTGCCCAGAGTTCCTTATCGGTAGGGTTTCCCCAGTATGGCTGCTTACTTATCAGGCCACAAGGAGAGTCTCTGGCCTGAGTCTGCTAGCAGGATAGATGTCATGAAAATGACATCTCATTATTTTTGCCATATTCTGTTGGTTAGAAGCAAGTCATAGATCCTGCTCACACTCGAGGGGAGGATATTATATACATGGGTATGAACACCAGGAGGCAGGGATCATGAAGACCACCCTAGTGTCTGTCTGCCACAGTATGTCAGCAGATCTTGTTAGCTCTTCCTTTAAAATCTACCCCTAGGGCTTCCCTGGTGGTGCAGTGGTTGGGAGTCCACCTGCCAATGCGGGGGATGCGGGTTCGTGCCCCGGTCCGGGAGGCTCCCGCCTGCCGCGGAGTGGCTGGGCCCATGAGCCGTAGCTGCTGAGCCTGCGCGTCCGGAGCCTGTGCTCTGCAACGGGAGAGGCCACGGTGGTGGGAGGCCCGCGTACCGCAAAAAAAAAAAAAAAATCTATCCCTAATCTAACCACTTCTCACTACTTCTAGTGCTGCCACCCTGAGAAGTAAAGGTAAAATTAAAGATGTGAAGGTGATTGTCCCTTCCACTGTTATACTAGATATTATGAGTCATATATTCTACCATTTATGTGATTTTTGTACTTCTACCTGGCATCATCCTCCCTTGAAGTAAGAAATCTGGGAGTCATTTTTTTTTTTTTTGCGGTACGCGGGCCTCTCACTGCTGTGGCCTCTCCCGTCGCGGAGCACAGGCTCCGGATGCACAGGCTCAGCGGCCATGGCTCACGGGCCCAGCCGCTCCGCGGCATATGGGATCCTCCCAGACCGGGGCACGAACCCGTATCCCCTGCATCGGCAGGCGGACTCCCAACCACTGCGCCACCAGGGAGGCCCCTGGGAGTCATTTTGATACTTCCTCTCCTTTACCTCCTCATAACATAATCTCATGTCAAGCCCATCAACTCTGTCACCAAATGCATGTCATATTCATTCTTTTCTCTCTTAAGACCAGCTTGCCAATGTCTCTCATCTAGGATTCAGCAATAGGTTGCTGTAAAGTCTGTCTGTTTCCATTCATTCCGCTTAATCCATTTTTTAAATATCAACTGGGGTGATTTTTTAGGGTATACATTTTATCATTTACTACCTTCTTAAAACCCTTCAGTGACTTCCCATGGGACTTAATGATCCTACCTGGTGTGACCGCTGCTTACCTTTCCATACTCAACTTGCTCCCCTCCTGCCCCATCAGCCCTCTTTCCTTACCTAAAACTCCTTATGATTGCTCTTGCCTTTGTCTAGACTGTTCCTGCCATTGTACCTCAGGGCTGGTTTCTTCCTTTACGTATCCTGTCAGTTAACTGTCCCATAGTGAGATCCTCCCCGATCAGCTAGTTCAGACAGGTACTCCCTGGTTTTTTTCATAGTTCTCATTTCCTTTAGAGCAGTGTTCATAATTTTTATTCTACTTGTGCCCATTGTTGTGCTTGCTCATTTTCTGCCTTTTCCACTATATGTTCTCCAAGGTTAGAGACCTTGTTTACTCACTCAATTTGGCTTAGCTCATAGAATGTGCTCAAATAAGTATTTATCAAATGAATAAGAGAGTAAATGAATTATCTACTTCTTTCACAAATATTCTTAGAAATATAGATGTTACCTACTACTTTTGACTGGTGTACCTTGTAAGCCATGTTTATTTTTTTTAATTTTATTTATTTTTAAGAGGGTATTAAATAGTTTATTGATTACCCATGATAATGGGTGATAAACAAGCTTCATTCCCATCTATAACTTTATCTTGTACCATAATTCTATTTAGATATATTGTGTAGGATGTGCCAACAATCATATTAATAACCGAAAAACTCCATGACTTTGCTTGGGTGACCCTTTTTTTTTTTTTTTTTTTTTTTTTTTTGGTGGTACGCGGACCTCTCACTGTTGTGGCCTCTCCCGTTGCGGAGCACAGGCTCCGGATGCGCAGGCTCAGTGGCCATGGCTCACGGGCCCAGCCACTCCGCGGCATGTGGGATCTTCCCAGACCGGGGCACGAACCCGTGTCCCCTACATCGGCAGGCGGACTCTCAACCACTGCGCCACCAGGGAAGCCCTGGGTGACCCTTTTAACAGTGAACTCCAGGTCACAACACAGTAACTGTCAGTTCAACTACACCAAGTTTCTGAAGACGTTGGCTTGATTCACAAGCAGGTTGTGAATAAATTTCAAATGGAACCTAGCATCACCCTGAAGAAATTCTGACTTCACACTGTTGCAGTTGTTTACCAAAGTGTCTTCAGAGTAGACTAACTTTACAGAGCACGTTTTTTAAAAAGGCGCATTAATTCAGTGTCATGATCAGATGATTATATTTAGCAATCAACAGCATGGGTGCAAAAAAAATTTACATTAAAACCCTTTGTTGGCATGCTTTACACTTTCCACAGAATAGAAACTAAAATAACCTGTTATACAGTTAGTCACAAATACAGTCCTCGAGGTTTTTTTGCCCATACACAGGAGTATTGTCTAAAACATGTCTTCTTTGTAGCAGCTAGGTCCTGCCACCACTGTGCTTGGCTAAGTTCACAAATCTGTTGTAACCTGTAGCTTCCCTGTCACTTACCTGGCTCTCCTCTCCTGCGAAGCTTTGTTTCCTGGCAGTAATTAAAACTTTCTGCCACTGCCATAGCTACTGCTGCTGCTGGAACCGCCATAGCCACCTTGGTTTCGTGGTTTGGCAAAGTACTGGCCTCCAACACCATAAGGGCCAGAACTTCTGCCTCCAAAGTTTCCTCCTTTCATGGATCCAAAATTTGAAGATTGATTGTTGTAACTGCCAAAATCACTGTAGCTTCGACCACCTCCAGAATTGCTTCCATCATTACCAGATCCATTATAATCATCCCCACTGCCACGATAGCCACCACCACTGTGGCTGCCACCAAAGCCACCTCTACCACTGAAGTTTCCTCCACGACCAAAGCTGTCATTCCCACCAGAACCCCCTCCACGACCACCACCAAAGCCTCCAGAACCACTTCGACCTCTTTGGCTGGATGAAGCGCTAGCCTTCTCTTGCTTAGACAGGGCTTTTCCTTACTTCGCAGTTGTGGCCGTTCACTGTGTGATATTTCTGAATGACAGTCTCGTCTACGGAGTCATGGTCATCAAAGGTTACGAAAGCAAAGCCTTTCTTTTTGCCACTGCCTCAGTCAGTCATGATTTCAGTCACTTCAGTTTTCCAATACTGTTCAAAATAATCTCTTAGATAATGTTTTTCAGTGTCTTCTTTAATGCCACTAACAAAAATCTTTTTCATAGTTAAGTGGGCACCAGGTCTTTGAGAATCTTCTCTTGAGACGGCCCTCTTTGGTTCCACAACGCTTCCATCCACCTTGTGTGGCCTTGCCTTCATGGCTGCATCCACCTTCTCCACAGTGGCATACGTGACAATCCTGAAGCCTCTGGAGCGATTGGTGTTTGGATCCCTCATCACCACACAGTCTGTGAGCGCTCCCCACTGCTCAGAATGGCTCCTCAGACTCGCATCAGTTGTTTCAAAGCTCAAACCTCTGATGAAGAGCTTCCGCATTTGTTTGGGCTCTTTGGGAGACTCTGACTCAGACGTGACGGCAGTGGAGAGGGAAGATGTCAACGATGCTTACTCGGCGGCGTCCACGTGCAGAAAGCAGTAATCTAACGAATGTATCTCCACGTTTATTTTTTAGGTTTTAACATTTTTCTTCTTGTACTTGATCAAAACATGATTTTTACAGCTTTATGTACTTTGTGTAAATACTAATATAGTTTCAAATAAATGTTTACTAACATGAAAAGTGAATATAGTGACTCCTTTTAGAGGAAGTATTTCTGGAACTTAGATCATAAATTTTATCATCGTCTATACTCTTATATAAGCATATTGCAGGAATTGCCCTCACTCTCTATTTTCTCCACGACCCTGTTAACCCAAAACTTTTAAGTTGCATTAAAAAGCAGTTCCCATTTTACGTCACGCAAGGGTCCTCTTGCAAAACAAATTATCTTGGTCATCTGGTTAAGATTTCCAATTGAAATGTCACTGAATTTCCTTCCCTTGAGCAAAAAAAATAGGTTTTTTTTTAAACTAAAAAAAAATAATAAGAAATTGAGCAACAGGTAACCACACAAGGTAAGGAGTATCACCTAATCTGATAAAACAGACACACAGAAACAGCAAGCCCCCACAGAAACCATATGAGTGAACTTCTGAGAGTTCTCACTAATAGCCCCAAATCTAGAGAGAAGCAAACTGAGTGGGTATCATTGTTTTCTTGCCCTTTTAACTGAGTAGTATAAGAAATAGTTGCTAAGGAGGATCAAGTGAAAAAGGGGGAAATTGACCAAGTGGCTGAGTCTGCCCAAAAGTCAGGGCTTCTGTGTAATTTGGCTACCCCCAAATTTGAACCCTGGGATAGGACACTTAAACAAAATCTCAGAGGCGAATAGACTCTGGATATTTTATTCTAATAGACTGCACACCCCCACCCCCACCTGAGCCCCAGCATTTCTTCAGACTTCAGAAAAATGGACATAACATAAAATGCCAACTCGCACACTAAAGCTAGGATGGAAAGATAAACTTGTCTTAGATACAGTGGAAAAAGAATTAAATCACCCACAGTTTGCAAATGTAAGACAAGCAAGACAAAAGAAGTGACATTGTAGCAAATGCAAATATCTATGGTGAAAAAGTAAAGAGGAAAGAACACAGCGTGTAAAACTGACAACAGCTGATCATAGAGGAAAAGTATTCCTTCCAACTGCTTTATGCTATGGATCAATATAATGAGAATTTGAATTCAGAAAAACAAGCTGAAAAGCAAGAAGATAATAACAATGAGATGAAATGTGAGAGTACACATGTAAAGAAATATAAATAAGTTACATACAGCAAAAACTACAATGAAAATCGAACTGCTGACAGCTTGGTAGACGTGATTCCAATGAATACAGATGAAAAAGTTAAATAATTAGAAAAAGCAAAGACATGGGAGACAGAAGGTCCAATATAATACAGATAATTGCTGTCACTGAAGAAAAGAACCTAACAAATAGAACAAGTGGATTGAAATAGTACAAGATGTTTCAGGAAAAATATTATAGTTGTTCAGTGACAAGACCTGATTTGATCAAATTATTGAACTTTTAGGATAAAGGACAAATTATTGGGTGGGAAGCCTCAGGTAGTTCTTGACTCCTGCTGGCTGGGGTCAAGTTCAATCTCTGAAGAGCCTTTCCTGTGGTCTTTGGATGGCCAGACACTGTAATTGGAATACCAGGCCACTGTGAGGGGCAGAGGATGTGCCCTGTGGCATGATGGGCATTGTGTTACCAGCCATCAGGGAGGAGTTTGTGAGAGAGGTGGCTGCACCTTTATGGAAGACACCTACTTCTGAATTCCTGAGGTTTGTCTTTGCTTAACTGCATGTCCAGGTCTTAGAACTAATTGTTCAATATTCCTTTATCTTGGACTCAGCTCCCAGAAGAAGGAGCGTTTATTTGGCACTTGGCATTTCTTACAGTTTATTGCATCAACATTGTTCTTGTCTTGTGTTTGCTTCTCTGTATTGTGAAAAGAGTGACAACCTGTTATGTAAGTGTCTTTTGGCAGTTCATCTTAACCAGATTTGAGCACCTGCTGGCACCTTAGTGTCTCTGACCAGCTCTTGGGCTGACACGTTATTGATTGAGGAAGAGTAAAATGCATTAAGATACAGATTGAGCACCTTCCATGTCACTTGAAAGAGATATGGATTGGGTCACGTGGAGACTTGTTTCTGTGCTCCCTCTGTTTCTTTCCTTTCTTTCAAGATTAAAGAAACAGGCCTTTGGCTTGAACATATGGTGTATATGTGTTTTTCAGAAGCCATGCTAGTTCTTCTTAGGAAACACTTTCCAGAATGCCATAAAAGTTGCAGTAGTATGCAGTCCATTTTGTTAAAACATTTACCTGGATGGATTTAAGTTATTTCCACCATAAGTAAAGTACAATATTGTGTCTTTAAAAAACAGTGAGAGAAATACATACATATATTTATGTATATTTATTTATTTAGAGAGAGGGAGGGAAGAAAGGAGGGGGAGAGAGAATGAGAATGATTGAGACTTCTGACTTCCAAGCAGAAAAGCAAACCACACAAAAGTGGAAAAAAATCAGAGTGGCCTCAAACCTCCACTGGCAGCATTCAGTACCAGCAACATTCAAGGGAGCAGCGTCAGCAAAGTTGTGTGGGAAAGAAAGGATGGCCCATGAGTATTATATGCAGCCAAGATGTCATTCACCTCTAAAGCTAGCAAGCAGATATTCTTCAACATGAAAGAATTTAGGGGGAGGAGCATGTATGATCTCCACTAGGAATAACCACTTGACAGTGCAGTCTAGCCAATTAAGAATTAAAGACTCAAGAAGGAGAAGTTGTGGTAAGAGGACTGTGAGGAGACTGATTCAACTAAAATATAGATCCAGTACTAAATAACTATGAAATTATAGAATGGAATGTGCATGTTTTGAACCTGGACAATGTAAAAATTATGTAACAAAAATTGGGAGAAGAAATGGGAGGAAATGTGGGTGCTAATGTTTTCAGCTTTCAAAGTAGGAAGTTAGTGGAGTCTGTCCAAAGTTAAATAACGTGTAATTTTAAAGTAAAGGGAGTTTACTCTCTGAATAACTTTTCATGTATTTTAAAAATGTAGAATATTCAAAAAAATACATAAAATAGTAGCTGGTATTGATTTAAGTGTTATTCATATTTAATGAATGTCACCATTTTATGTTTTCTTCAGATCATGTATAAAATATTTAAAACAAAGGGAAAGGTTTAGAGAAAAATAATGAATGCTAAAACATTCGTCATCCAGGTTAGGAAATAAAACATTGCTAATATAGTTAAGACCCCACATGCCCCTCTAAAATCCCAGAGATAATCAATATCCTGATATTGTGATGTCGTTTGTTCACATACTTATCTTTAGACTTTTAATATATATGAACATTTTTAGAGTTAATAAATTTTCTTGTTTTAGTCTTTACAGGAACAGTGTTCTGCAGTTTGCTTTTTTAGCTTAACATTGTTTCAAGATTTATGTTAATAATACGTTGCTTGAGTATATTCACTCTATAAATGTTATATAGATATCTATAATTTATTAATCCATTTTCTATTGATGGATATTTATTTGTTTCCCTTTTTTGCTATTATGTTGTGATAAAACTTTCTTACATCTTTACATAATATTTTTCATAATTTAAAAATCTTGTATTCAGGGAAACATAGAAAATAAACATTTAAAATATAAGAGTAGTATTGGTTTTCCTTTGGTTTCTTTTTTCTATTAAATTATATAAAATTAACATTAACACTGTTTATTAAAATTCACCTATATTAGGATCCCCTTTGTATAAATGTATATTGTCAGTCTATTCTTCTATCTGTATGTATGCATAGAAAATGTCTGGAATGATGTTTACTTAATGATATTCATTTCTAGGTGACAGAATGTGGGGTCATTTTTAAGTTTTTGGCTCTTTATTTTTTTTGCATTGATTACACTTTTTATAGTATGTATAATTTTAATAAAAACAGTAGAATGATGTTTTCCTCAAGAACAAAACTAATATTCTAAGATATTGAATGTGATTAATGCTGCAATGTAAGAGTATAAATGATTTTCTTTGGGGCATTTTTATATTTTAAAGGTCTTTAAGTGTATTCATAGTATAATTGAAATGCTATAATGATATTCTAGTTTTTTTGAAAATACTACTTTTTAAAATAAATTAGATAAAGAAAAAGAAAGGCTAAGAATTTTTTTTAACTTAGTTATCATCCCTTTTTCAGTATGTGTCTTTACTTTTGCATGGTTAAATGAAAGAAAAGTTATAGTAATAAAAGTCCCTTGAGTATAATGCAAACCTGCAAGTGATTTAGTGTGTAGAAGAGGTTTTCAGGAAGCATTAGAAAATTCCAGTAGATTTTCTTTCTCTTCCCAGAGCTGTGAAACCCAGCTCCCCCTTCCTGAGTTCTCATGTGCCCCATAGGCCCAGATGTTAGGTTTGTTTGCCCAGGTACCTCACCATATCCATTGCAGATTTAACGAGCATCTCCAAAGTGGATTAGATCACAAATAAAGACTCCAAGATGTTCTCTTTTGTCATTTGGGTAAAAATACGATCTGTTTGTTTTGTAGGTATGACCTTGCTTCCAGGGAGTGGCTTGCACTGAACCGTTCTGTGAACAATGTGGTTGTTAGATATGGTCATTCTTTAGCATTATACAAGGTAAAATGTCTCCACTCTGTACTAAGCTAGAAACTCAACTCTTCCACTGTTACTTCTCATATTATGTGATTGAAATAGCTATTTAGTGTTGGTTTTTTTTCTAATCTTTTTTATTGTGGTAAAGTATGTATAACATACTTAGCCATTTTTAAGTGTACAATTCAGTGATAGTAATTTCACTCATAATGTTGTGCAGCCATCATCACCATCCATCTTTGTAATTCTTTTTTTTTTTTTTTTGCTTTGGTTTTATTTTTCATCTTTGTAATTCTTTTGATCTTGTAAAACTGCAACTCTATGCCCATTCAGCAATAATTCCCCATTCCCTCCTCCTGCCTGCCCCTGGCAACCACCATTCTACTTTCTGTCTCAGATTTTGACTTCAGTGTTGGTTTTTAATTGGGGGAAAACTTTCTAATGTGGGGGGTATATAATTGGCTAAGTTATAAGTGGAAATTAAAGTTGAAACTACTTTAACCCGAGAGATTTAAATGGATTCATATTCAAACTGGGATATTATGATTGTGATACTAAATGGTTAAAAATTAATCTAGTGTAGGTTAGCTTTTATGTTCATTAGCAAGCTTAGCTAAGGATAGCGACATTACAATGTAACTGAGTAATCATTTTCATTTCCCTGTTTTTTAGTTTATTTCAACTTTATTTTTCCAAGCCATTTTATATTGTAAAAGATCTTGTGTGAGGAAGTCCAAGAAAAGTGGCAAAGTATTAGGGATATAGGTTAGATTTATTTTATTTTGTTCTTTCTACATCCTTTTCCTAATAATTCACTGAAAGGTGCTTTTCACTAACACTTTTTAAGCTAAGAATAATATTGAGGTTTTGAACTGTTCCTTTTTCTGTGTTTAGATTTGATCCTTTTGATGTTTTTTAGAATTTTGTTTACATTTTTTCCCTAGGATAAAATTTACATGTATGGAGGAAAAATTGATTCAACAGGGAATGTGACCAATGAGTTAAGAGTGTTTCATATTCATAATGAATCATGGATATTGTTGTCCCCTAAAGCAAAGGAGCAGTATGCAGTGGTTGGGCACTCAGCACACATTGTCACATTGAAAACTGGCCGAGTGGTCATGCTGATTATCTTTGGTCACTGCCCTCTCTATGGATATATTAGCAATGTGCAGGAGTATGACTTGGGTACGTATATTTTTTTCAGTGAATCGTTTTTGAATGAATGTCAGATTTAAAATTTTACTCTTATTATTATGACTGTTTAACAAAATTCAACCTAACATTGACCCAGTACTTGATCTTGATATACAGTTAGCATTGATGAATTGCCAGTGAAGTTTAGATTATTGATGCTGCTATGTGGTATATATTTGTTACTGTCAATTTGGCAAGGAGCCAAAAATGGCACTAAATGCTGAGTGTTGAAAATAAAATAAATAAATAAAAAGGGTTTGAAACAACAAATACTCTGAAGAAAAAAAAAATATTTGAACAGCCCTTTAGAGATTGGTTTAATGGAGCATGATTTCCCCTTAGTATATAATCTTTCCTTTGGTTAAATTTTATTATATTTGTTTTTGTGGATGTGGATGATATTTTAAGAAAGTAGGCCGGTAAAGTACGTCTGCAAATTGGTCCGTAAAGGTCATGGGGAATTAAGTGTTCAGTTGAGGGGGAGCTGAGTCTTTTAAATTTAATGTAATTCTTTTCCTACATATTAGAACATCAGAACATTTAACAGGTTGAAGTTTGGCCACCTGGATTTGTTACAAGTTTTAGATGGCCTTCCTTTAAAAATAAAATGGTTAAAGAAAGTTACATGTATCAAGTCTCCTGAAATCTTTTCTCTTGTCTTAAGCTAATTGGTAATTTTAAGTATTAGGAGGAGCCTGCAACGTTTGCCTTTAACTGTTTGCCCTTTCCAGGTAAGAACACGTGGAGTATATTACATACCCAGGGTGCCCTTGTCCAAGGGGGCTATGGCCATAGCAGTGTCTATGACCACAGGACCAGGTCCCTGTATATTCATGGAGGCTACAAGGCTTTCAGTGCCAATAAATACCGGCTTGCAGATGATCTCTACAGATACAATGTGGACACCCAGATGTGGTGGGTGCTTTTTCTTGAGCTTTCACTTTAAGGTGGGAATTCTGGCAATTGCTGGGAAAATTGTGCTACATTTTTGTTTTCAGGCTTGCAGATAATTCTCTTCATCATTGTAAACAGAAATCATGAAATAAGCAGAAGGTAATAAAGTAGTAGTATCTATAATTTTGTAGAAGGTTGATTAGAACCTTGGGTTTTTTTTGGTTTTTTTGACTGTTTTTCAATTTTCATACACTCAGTACCACTGTAAAATTATAGCTCTTCAGAATCCTAAGGAATAAATTGTTCTACATAGCTGAGTTTATGCACACTGTTGTAATTAAGTAGAATATATCCACTTTTTAACCTTTTCTTGTTGACCAAGGTGTTATCATTAGGGTCAGTTACTGGCATCATTCCATGAAATCATCAAACAGAGGTGGTCTCAGTACCTAAAAGATTAGAGCTGTCCTCACTCTACTATATATTGGTCTATATAAAGTATGCTAATCTTAAAAAATGTAAAGCAAATTTGAGTTATGAAATAATATAATTATAAAGCAATGGTTTCTTTTCATATTTCCTTACATATTTGAGACCATGCTGTGGATACCATTTTACATTGTCTGTCATTAAAATTGTCATTTTTAGTGACTGGTAATACTCTATCATGTGGGTATCCTGAGCCCATACAGTTGGAAGTTTTGGTTTCTAGCTCTTGTCTTATTAATAAAACGTATGTAAGCTTCCATCCATATTTCACATGATATCTACTCAGAAACTGGAATTATAGAGTATGAACATAGAGTATGAACATTTTTAAGGCTCTTAACATATCAAAATCCGCATACGTCTTTCAATTTTACATGTTTATTGTTGAGAAAGTTACTTATATACAGATAAAAATCTAGAATTATTTGCACACTTGGATCTGAAGTTAAGAAAATGGTTATGTTTGTATTAGCAAATAGATGATAAATATTCTAAAGAACTAACCTTGTATTTATTATTTTTAAATAAACTCAAAAGGACTATTCTTAAGGAGAGCCGATTTTTCCGTTACTTGCACACAGCTGTGATAGTGAGTGGAACCATGCTGGTGTTTGGAGGAAACACACACAATGACACATCCATGAGCCATGGAGCCAAATGCTTCTCTTCAGATTTCATGGCTTACGACATTGGTAAGTTTCCCAAAGCCATTTTAGCTTTTTTTTTTTTTTTTTTGCGGTACACGGGCCTCTCACTGTTGTGGCCTCTCCCGTTGTGGAGCACAGGCTCCGGATGCACAGGCTCAGTGGCCAGGGCTCACGGGCCCAACCGCTCTGCGGCATGCGGGATCTTCCTGGACCGGGGCATGAACCTGTGTCCCCTGCATCAGCAGGCGGACTCTCAACCACTGCGCCACCAGGGAAGCCCCATTTTAGCTTTAAGAATCTTTTTTGTCTGTAAGCAACGTTTTAAAAGAAACAGAAAATATTTCTAGTTAAAAATGGTCAAGCTATTTGAAAGAGGTCCAAATGGAATTTTTTATGTTAATTTGACTGATATTGTAATCTGTTAAAAAGCATTACTTCTATATTAAATTCTTTTTGAAGTCCCTCCTTTGATGAGTTGGGGTGATTGGGCTCTCCTGTGTCACAGATAAAAACCTTACATAGTAATATGTGTTATGTAGTTGTGACCACCAGCATTGTGTTAAGTTGGTTTAAGTTTAACTTTATCTTATTCCCTTGAAACAGATTTCACACATTCTTGATGTAATACTTGGACAGTGATTTTTAAAGAATTTGGTGTGGTAATCTGCTGACCAGAAGAGGGCAGTATTGGTTCATGCAAAACAGATATTAGAAATTCTTTAATGTTTATCATATATCATATGATATAAATATAAATATCATCAGATGTTCTTTTTTAACAGACATTTATGTGCCAGCCACTGAACTTATACATTGGGGATCATAAGAAGAATAAGTTACAGTCCTTGGCCTCATGGTGGGGGAGTCAGAGAACTGAGCAGACAATATAATTGCATTCAGGGTGTTACTTGCTCTGAGAAGAACGTATGAGAGCACCTGTGAGCATCCCTTAATTCATGAGGGGTAAGGGGTACAGTCAGGGAAAGCCTTCTTGAGGAGGGCCATCTAGGCTGGGTCCTAGCACTGGGAAGTTGGCTGGGCCAAGTTAGGCAGGACTTCTCAGGCAAAGGAAGCCCATGTTTAGAGACACAGAGGTGGAAAGAGACCATGCCACATACTTGGGGCCTATGAGTATTTAGTTTTGGCTGTATTCTAGTAGCACATCAGGGAAGAGTGGCTCTAAGTGGAACTAGAAGCAAGCAGCTGTCTCGTCAGATCTTGAGGGACCTGTTAGGTCATGCTGAGGGGTTTGGGCTTTTTGAAGAATCTTACAGAAGAGGTGATAGAATTGTATTTGTGTCTTAGGAAAATCTCTTTATGGCATTGTGATGAGTAGTTGGGAAGGGGCAAGATGGGAGTTAGGAGGCTGTTGATAAAGTCCTGATGAGGATTTGAGCCAAGACTGTGGAAGTGGCAGTGAGGATAAAGAGACACATGTGTTTGAGAATTACTGGGAACCCGAGGATTGTCCCGAGTGTGTTTTGAGAGCTGTGACAGCATCCTTATCTGGTATCTGGTGTGGGCCACAGTAGATGGTGTTTTTTACCAAGGCTGGAAATAGAAGTAGAGGGACAGGGTCTGGGAGGAAGTGACTAAATTGAATTTGGGGGCATGTTCAGCTGGAGATGACTGTGGGACAGAGCAGTACAGAGATCAGTGGGGAGCTGTAGGAGGGGGTGAACTTCTGTAGGGAGCGTGTGTCATCAGGGACAAGCAAAGAGCCAGGGAATAGATACATAAAGAAGTCTTAAAGAGAATGGAGATTGCAAAAGCATGTCAGAGAATAGGAGGAAAGTGAGGCAAGACCGGGGACCTGAGAGGTAGCAGTTAACAGTGGCTACAGAGGGATTAAGTAAAATAAGGACTGGAGAGTCTTTCACATTTAGCAACAAAGAGCTCATTTATTACCCTCTGGACATGGAGGAATGATCCAGATTACAGGAGGCTGAGAAGTAATATACGATGAGATGTACACAGTGAATGTTGACCATTTTAATTAAAAAAAAACCAAAAACCCTTGTCTGTGAAGGGAAGAAAAGGGGTAAGTTGAGTGCCTCCTTGGGCATATTTAAATACTGTGGTAAAAATCAGGTGGGGTAAGAGGAAGGGCTCCTGCCACACTGGTTTTAGGGAAGGAAGCAAGGTGGGTGGTCAGGAAGCTGTGGGGGTTGATGGCCTCTGTTCTGCATGTGAGGAAGACCACAGAGTTTAGGCTGGGTAGGAGAAGAAGGTGAAAGCTTTTGTTGTCAGGGTTGAATAAATGTCCGGATTGAGTGGAAGAACCTTTGTTTAGTGAGTGTGAAAAAGTCTGTGTGTCTGGGAGCAGAAGACAGTGAGTCAGAGGTTGGCATGGTTCAGCAGCACCTGTTGGTATTGAGGTCCAGAAGAGAAGTTGCTAGCGTGAATCAGAACAAAGGAAAATTAGTAGATCTAGGGGTTCTAAGAAAGGACCTTTTAAAAATTAGATAAAGTTTGATTTTTTTTTTTTTTAGTTTTAATTTTCCACCTGTACATTTCTATTTTAGTGACTGAGTTTGGGCAAAGCAATATAGAGTGAAAAATAATTATGGAATTCACGTTTTACTTATGTAAGCTTTGAAAAATGTAAAATTTGCTTAAGTTAAAAAACATTCTAGGGCTTCCCTGGTGGCGCAGTGGTTGAGAGTCCTCCTGCCGAGGCAGGGGACACGGGTTCGTGCCCTGGTCCAGGAAGATCCCACATGCCGTGGAGCGGCTGGGCCGGTGAGCCATGGCTGCTGAGCCTGCGCGTCCGGAGCCTGTGCTCCGCAGCGGGAGAGGCCGCAGCAGTGAGTGGCCCACGTACCACAAAAAAAAAAAAAAAAAAAATTCTAGTGGGTAATATTGATAGGCAACAGAGTGAGTGATGTGAATGTGCATTCACTAATTAGAATTACTATAGAGTCCTACCGTTCTTCCTTGCCCTTCTGTTCTGTTGCTACTGCATTTTACTTCAGAAATAATGGTGTGACTAAGAAAAACTGAGAGATATGTTTGTGTTTATTACAGTCTTCTTTCCCAAAGAAAATGCCAGTCTCTATTGATTATGAATGACAGTCCCTTCTGAAATGTGTTTTTCTTGCTCCTAGCTTGTGACCGATGGTCAGTGCTTCCCAGACCTGATCTCCACCATGATGTCAACAGATTTGGCCATTCAGCAGTCTTATACAACAGGTAATTGAAGAAGAAGTGCTTGCTCCTTTTCTCTTGTGTTTAAAATGAAAATGAAGTAAAATATGAAGTGATATTGGACTTACATATTATTCATAGGATTACCTTATCCCATTGTTTTTTCACAGAATTATGTTAGGTATGAATTTCCTGATCTATATTTAAAATATTTGATGTGGATTTGAATTACTTCTAATGCCATGTTTGTTGACGTAGTTTTGTTAGCATGCTGGAGTAAGCTATGTTTGGTGTTGTCTGAGTGCATGGGACAACAAAAGTTGTGTGCAGTTACTGTCTTAGGCTCTCTGCTATTTGCTATTGTTTATGGTGCTTTTGTCTGAGTGGTGAAGAAAGATTTGAAAAAAAGGAGAGAGGGCACTTTAGATAAGGGATAAGATATGGGAACAGAGGTGGGGAGATTCTGATGCTTCATATAGGTCAAGTCTGTGGTGCTTCATATATATCAAGTCTTTGGATAATCTGAAGTCTGCACTGCATTTCATTGCATCATTCAGAAGTGCCTGACCCAAACTAATAGAGCTCTTCACAAATCTGCCCCTGGAGAAGCATCTTTCATATAAGGGAGCTCTAGAGTGGCCATGTGACCTGTACCTTATAGTGTGCTTTACCGATTTTTTCTTTAAAAAAAAAAAAAAAAATTATTTATTTATTTATTTATTTATTTCTGGCTGTGTTGGGTCTTCGTCTCTGTGCGAGGGCTCTCTCCAGTTGCGGCAAGTGGGGGCCACACTCTTCATTGTGGTGCGCGGGCCTCTCACTATCGAGGCCTCTCTTGTTGCGGAGCACAGGCTCCAGACGCGCAGGCTCAGTAGTTGTGGCCCATGGGCCCAGTCGCTCCGCGGCATGCGGGACCCTCCCAGACCAGGGCCCGAACCCGCGTCCCCTGCATCGGCAGGCAGACCCTCAACCACTGCGCCAACAGGGAAGCCCAATCCTGAAACTATTTAAATGCTATAATGCCTATGTATATTATGTTAGGATTCCCTTCATTTTCAAAATTTCTGTTGTGATAATGAAAGTTAGATGAGGTAATTCACCTTGGATTAGGAAAGATAAGAAAGCAACCTATCGTGGAGATGTGAAGGAAGAATTGACAGAATTCAAACACTTAGATACTGGAAAAAGGGACATCTTTCACAAAGTAAACAGCTGAAATTTAGCAATAAATATGGTTTTACTGTGGGAATATTTGATAGGTATAGATTAAAATGGAAGGATTTTTGACTACTAATTTGAAGTGTTATCTTAAAAATATATATATATATATTTATTTATTTGCCTGCATTGGTTCTTAGTTGCGGCACGTGGGATCTTCGTTGCAGCGTGCGGGATCTTTTTTTTATTGTGGCACGTGGGCTCTCTAGTTGTGGCTCGCGTGCTTAGTAGTTGCAGCACGTGGGCTTAGTTGCCCCATGGCATGTGGGATATTAGTTCCCGAACCAGGGATCGAACCCGTGTCCCCTGCCTTGGAAGGCGGATTCTTAACCACTGGACCACCAGAGAAGTCCCTGAAGTCTTATCTTAAATTGTAATTTGATATTTCCTCAGTAAGGAAAACGCTTAAAGTTTTCTAGTAAGTGCCTCTTGATGTTCTTCATCTGAAAAACAGTGGGTCCATTTTGTCATCATCTTGCCTGTGAGTGCCTGGCCTCAGCTGTGTTCATCTTTATATTCATGGTGTTTTCCTAGCATAAGATTTGGCACATAATAGGCATTTGCTAAATGGCAGCTGTTGGTACCATAATGATAGTTAGCAAATAAATGGATTTTCTATCAAAACATTTCGGAGGTTTTATATAAACTCAGAGAAGTTGACAGTTTACCGTAAGATGTAATTTAACCATGAATCAAAATTGGGAATGGCTTGCCTGAGTTATAATAATGTGCTTATTTTTGTATAATTCCAGTGGAGTATTTGAGCCTATATGTGAGTATCTGTATGAATAGGCCAGGGTTGGAGGGGGGCAGGGCATGACAAGGGAGGTCATGTAGTAAAAAACCATGGTTAGTTTAATTTTTTTTCAATTTTTTTAAATTGAAGTATAGTTGATTTACAGTGTTGTGTTAATTTCTGCTGTAATGGTTAGTTTAATTTTGTGAAGTAACTTACCTAAAGAGAAACTTTGATTCACATGACTTCCACATTTTGAATGATGGTTCCCTTAATCGAGCATCTGTATTGGGCCAGCTGTGCTTCACTTAGTCGTTGTCCTCGTGGTTTTTGAGGGAGGCAGGAAGAAGAGTGGGCTATGAGGCATTGAGACTGCTGCAGATGCAGCTGTTCTTTTCAGTTCCCTGCTCCAAGCCTCTTTGATGGACTTTTCCTACCCTCACATAGCCGATGTGACCAGATGAATTCAGAATTGCTAAGAACACCAGCTGTACTGAGAGGCCGATGGAACTTATTTGGTTTAAGCAATAAATTGAAGACTAGCTGAAACCAGACTATGTAATGTGATACTAAGTAAACCAATATGAAGTTAAAAATTAAACCTGGTGTTCATTTTTGGTTACTGAAATATGTCAGTTTTCAGATATAGTAAAAGTACGGCCACAGAATCTTTACGCTTTAGTTATCCTCTGTCGATTTGAGGAAAATTGAGGCACAGTGCGAGTGAATTATTTGATACCTCATTGTGGGTTAGTACGAAACTTCCTGGTTGATTATAGGATCTCAGAGTTGGAAGAAATCCTTGAAATCATATGTTCCACTAATTAAAATGTGACTTGTACTGTGTACTAAATTTTCATATGCACTTTTATCTCTTTCTTATTGGTCTGTGTTTTCATTACACAGTTTTAATTAGAGAGCCTTTATCTATATTTCTTAAATTGTACATACTTATTTTTAATATTTAAAAACATGTAGATGTAGGATTATGTGTATAATTTTAAAATATGCTAGCTTGCCCTGTCACTAAAATATTTTGAAGAATCCTGGTTAAAAGTCACTCACTTATCATGAGAACTTTTTAATATAGTAGCTTTAAAGAGGAGGTAGATTATTGAAACTATTCTGGGTAGTCACAGGCCATTGTGAAAGGTTGGAATTTGGGAGGTAAAGGTATAAGAATGTTTTTTGAGGTCTTGAAAAATAACTTTTTTACAGGACTTTTGATATGTGAGATTCGTCTAAAGATTATAAGAAGTATATCATGCATTTGTTTATGTAAGTTTCCAATGAACTCTTTCTCTCTCTTTTTTTTCTTTTAGCACCATGTATGTATTTGGTGGTTTCAATAGTCTCCTTCTCAGTGACATCCTGGTATTTACTTCAGAACAGTGTGAAGCACACCAGAGTGAAGCTGCTTGTCTAGCAGCAGGACCTGGCATCCGGTGTGTGTGGGACACAGGGTCATCTCAGTGCGTCTCCTGGGAGTTGGCGACTGAAGCACAAGAAGAAAAGTTAAAATCAGAGTGTTTTTCTAAAATAAGTATGTTTTTTTCTCTTCTTAAAACTTAATTAATTTGAGATCTCATTTTATCTGAATTGTGAAGTCACTTACCCAATGTGTACTTTTAATGTTCATTTTATTATCCAAAATTTTTCAGTAATAACATAGGCAAATGCTTTATGGGTGTTTGAAAATTGGACTGTAAACATCTTTATAATGGATAGGAACGTGCCACGTCTGCTGTTTGCTAATGATGAAGACAAAACCTTTTAGCATTGCATAGACTTTGTATACCAACTCCAGAACCTAGTTTCAGCTGTTTTGAGGCACTGCAATCCAGTAGGACTTCTTATATCTGCGCTGTCCCAATATGTTAGCTACCAGCCATATGTGGCTATCAAACACTTGGAATGAGACTGGTGTGACTGAAGAACTGAATTTTAAAATTTTAATTAATTTAAATTAAAAACTACATGTGGGGACTTCCCCAGCGGTCCCGTGGTTAAGACTCTGCGCTTCCACCGCAGGGGGCACGGGTTCCACCCCTGGTCGGGGAACTAAGATCCCACGTGTCACGCACTGTGGCCAAAATAAATAAATAAATAAAAACTACATGTGGTTAGTGGCTACCATATTGGATTATGCAGTTCTGACATTAAGGATAATATTAAGAGGGCCAATCCAGAAAAGCTATGTTGGAGTAGATTGTTCTAGTGGATAGAGGTATTATTCTTTTCTAGCTTCTCTAGTTGGGCACAGCAGTGATAGCCAAGGCAGACAGTTGCTGAGGATGAACAGTGATCCCTCCTTCTAGAACCACCCCTTATATTGTCCAAGCTTTCTTCATCTTACCTACTCAGCTCCTTATTACCCTTTTGCTCTGACGTAATAGCACAGTGCAATCAATGAAGTCATATGTGAGAAAGTCCTTTAAAAGTAAGAAAAATGTTGTCTCTGAAAAATATTGTTTCACTTCAATTAATTTAAACTATGTTGACTGAATTTCTTAACTATTAGGGCTGGTGTAGTAGTTACCGTGAGAGTTATGATAGATAGAGGCAGCTTTCACTCTCCTGGAATGCTCCAAATTAAGCTGAACATAAATCCTCAGTAAGAGCACCCAGGCAGCTTTACAGGTTCATTGGTGGGCTGGTGAGTGCTGGAGAACTAACATGACCAGAACTTGGTAGGGTTAGTCACTGTCTCCTAAAAGGGATAAAATCAGTGAAATAGTTATTTTTTAACCACATTTAAAAAGTTCAAATTAAATGTGCAAGTTTATAGGAAATAATATTTAATTACCTTAGGTGGTTCATTATGAACCCATTTGCTATGAACTCATCTCAGATGTCACCTCCCTGGTTCACTCTGCTTTCTCTGTGGGCCCAGTCCATGGTGTGATGACGAGGGCAGGAAGAACAGCCTAAGGAGCAGGTTGTTGGGGTCTTTGTGAGGGTGGGCCCTGCCTTTTTTTGTCCATGGATTCCACCATGTGCCATGTCCATGAATGGTTCAATAGATGAGGCAGCACTGTTGTGCGGCTTCTCTTTCATTGCTGACCTTGACCTGTCTAGGGTCAGTAGGAGATCAACAGGTCTCTAGTAGCCCAGAATTTCTTGGACTTACATATATGTGTATTGCCTTCTTTGGGGTTCTGTGGTGCTGCCTGCTTCCTGTGCCCAGAGCAGCCTTGCATTTATAGCTGGGAGGAATGGCTTCGTCTCCTACATTTCTTTGTTTGGCCCCTGGGCTGCTCTTGGTGTTCATTCAACTGCTAGTTGATTTCTTTCTTGAAAGGAAAAGTATTCGAAGAACCAGACCTATTTCCCTTATATCTCATCGTTGAATTATTCTATCTTTGTTTTTCACTTTCTGTGTACTTTTGTTAGGAGGGTGGAGTACAAAATGGCTTTTCTTCAGATTGTTTACTTATTTCTAAATACTGTTTTGACCTGAACACACCAATATATTTTCCTGCCAGTTTCACTCCTCATTTTACTTCCCAAGGCTTGTTATTTTATTTTATTTTTTTGCCTCAGTGTCATATTTTGCTCAACAGCAGTTGTAATGGCCTGTGACATTTCTGAGGAGAAGCTGTCACAGTTGATGAGTTTTTCTTCTCTTCACAGCTCTTGACCATGACAGATGTGACCAGCACACGGATTGTTACAGCTGCACGGCCAACACAAATGACTGCCACTGGTGCCATGACCATTGTGTCCCTATGAACCACAGCTGCACAGAAGGCCAGGTCAGAGGCTGTTTCTAAAGGATTTCAGAGGATAGAAAAATCCTGAGTGGGATTAGATGTAGATTTTAGAGCGTATGGTATAGCCCAGAGTTTATCTTTGAAACCTTCAGTGTAGATTTGGATTTTATTATTGCTCAAGTTTATTTTAGTAAGGGATGCTCTATATGTCCTAATTCCAAAGGTTCTGCTAGCCACGAGGATTGATGTGTGGTGTTTTAGAAGAAGGCAAGATTATTATTCTGAGTACACCCCAGTCCCTATGCATGGCTGTGGCTAAGTACTAGATTCTTGGCGTGAAATTTGTAATGGTGTGCTCCCTCGACATATGCAAGGTTTGGGGAGCAATTTAGGACTTGAGAGTGAAAGTGAGTCAGGTGTGTAGCAGCCAAACTGAATTGTGGAAATAATAGACTTTGCAAAATCTCCTTGTCTTATGTTATATCTTGGCTCAGCATAATTTATGCTTACCATTTATGATTTTTTATTTAGGCTATAAGGCAAAAAAAGATACGATGACTCAACTTTTATAATTTTTGACTGTTTATAAGACATTCTTTGTCAGTCTGTAAAGCAGCTCATAAAATTAAAAACTTTTAGAATGTTTGGGAGACATTTAAATTAAAAGCAGCAAGTTCAACATTCCCATTCTACAGATGAGTAAGTTGAAGCATGATGCTTAAAAGAATGCACTGCTTCCTTGCCAGGTAAAGGCATGTCCTTGAACAGAACATTTCACTATAGTGTTTCCACTGCAGTGCTGCTTCATCTACATCTTATTTATTTATTTATGTATGTATGTATTTGTAGTTTGCTTCCTCAGTTAGACTGTTGTTTTTAGTATCCTATTTGTTCTTGCCGTGAGTTCTCTCTGTGGATATAAGAGAAAAGCTTTTGTCCATTGTATTCTAGATCTCCATTTCCAGGTATGATCATTGCCCCAAGGATAACCCCATGTACTACTGTAACAAGAAGACCAGCTGCAGGAGCTGTGCCCTGGACCAGAACTGCCAGTGGGAGCCTCGGAATCAGGAGTGCATCGCCCTGCCTGGTAGGCCTTGCCAGGGGCATCTTGATGTGTGTGGGTCCAAAGACTTCACACACACACACCCTCAATACTGTGCAGCCTAGATTGAACCCTGCAAAAGGGGCGAACTCATTTTATCCATTCATTCCCCCTCACCACTATTGTGGTTGTTATATTTTAAAGCAGAAATACAGTTCTTAAGTATTTACTTCTACCATCCTTTGAAAGAAAGTGAAGTGTCATCTGCTGCTGTGGAGAATCAAGGACAGCTTGACTCTGTGTCATTGAGCCTGCTCCGTTGTCCCTACCCCACTCTACGGTAACCTGGGAGTAGAAAGCAGCAGTCTCAGCAGCCAGTCTGCTGGGCACTTTATGAAGAGTACTTCTTACCACTGGGATCAGGTTTTCAGCACCTCCTGATAAGAAGGAAAGGAGAGATGTCTCTGTCAGCAGCACCTCCTGGGATGACCCCAGCCCCAGACATCTCAATTTATAGCACTTCTGAGGTTCAGGATGATGAGTTGGGGGCCTGAAGCCAGACAGCCATGGCTGAAACTGTATGATATATTTGCTCAACCAGGAAGCCCAGGAAGGGGACTTCTGTGGCTCTGTGCAACAGAAGTACAGGGTAGCTGGGGTCTACTGCGCCCCTCTTGAAATCCTTTGGAAGTACTTGATTCAGCTTGCTGGAGTGGGCTTCTTGTTCTTTTACCTCATTGCATCTCAAACTTCAGGGCATAGCAAAGTACCTGGGGGTCTTGCTAGAAACCAGATTCTGGCACAAATTTGTGATGGGGCCCTAGAATCCGCATTTCAGTGAGCAATGACACTGATGCCACACTTTGAGGAGCAAGTCTTTATCTGCTCTGAAATCACCCCTTTCCCGTGGCACCTTCCGTTTATCTCACTGGCTGTTGATGAACATTGTTGAGGGCATCTCCAGGGTACTTTGGTTCTGGTGAAGTTGCTTTGCTCGTGCACTGTCTTCCAGGAAGCATGTATAGCTTCTGTGCAGTTCTTTGGGTGGGTACAGGGAGGTCACAGTAGCAGATTACAAACTTACCTGGTGTACTGTAGCACTTCGGTTTATTTCCCAAAAAGCCTCTTTCCACCTCACTTTTGGGATGTTTTGTTTCACTTGATGTGAAAACAGTGCAGCTTGCTCACTCACCAACTCATTTCTGTTCTTGCAGTTTTCCACCCCATCTTTCCAATAATGCATATTCATTTTTCTGCTCTTAGGATTTTAGCCTTGTTTCTGATTTTTCTTCAAAAGGAGGTTTATAAGTTTAACAGTGGCATCAAGCAAATGTTTTCCTCTAAGACATAGGAGGGTTGACCTCAGAATATGCATCTTGAGATCCAGGAAATATGACTGATAAACATTTAAAAAATTCTAGTGTGTATTCTGTATTTGGTCCTTAGTAATGTGTCTGATGCACTCACCACATCCGAATGAAGTATCTAGAATTCAGCTCACAAAAACCATTTAGGTTTTCAGCAGTTCAAGCTGCTAATATACGTAGTTTTGTGTGATTTCTAAAACTCTTTGTTTTTCTCTCCCCTCTTTAATAAAGAAAATATCTGTGGCATTGGCTGGTATTTGGTTGGAAACTCATGTCTGAAAATTACTACTGCCAAAGAGAATTATGACAATGCAAAATTGTCCTGTAGGAACCACAATGCCTTTTTGGCTTCTCTTACAACCCAGAAGAAGGTGGAATTTGTCCTTAAGCAGCTGCGAATCATGCAGTCATCGCAGAGCATGGTGAGTTAAAATTCTTGGAAATTAAGTTTCTAATATCCATCCTTCTACTGATGGCATGACTACAGCTTACCTGTGATGTGCTTGGCAGGAGGAGGAATGCTAGTAGGTGCAGTGTAATACACTGTGGAACCGCACTGTCAAATTCTCTTCCTTTAATAAATTCTTTCTTATCTTGAAATTTCCAACACCTTATTTTTATTAGTCATATTTCATTAAATTATAAGATATATCAATAACATGTGTATTGAACAGTAACATGTTTACCTATGCACATATCCTCTGACATCAGTAGATGATTTCATATCTGTTTTATCCCTAGGGTCTGTTGGGGTGGGGGAGGGGAATGCCATTACTAATTAGCTGAGCTGAATTAAGCCACCTGAGTCTCTCAGATTTCAGGTATTATTACAGTGTGTAATATGATTTAATGCTAATCATCCTAAGAAATGGACATCCATTTGGGTCTTTCTTAGATCTGACCAACCCAAAAGGAGAGGGCATCTTCTTATCAGGAGTTTCTGAGCACAGAGAGTCCCCGAGTTCTCTTCCTGTCCACCCAGTGCTCTCAGGCAGCTTGTAGTTGATATTCCACAATCACATTTTGTCTTTTTTAGTCCAGAGTCCTAGAACTGTGGTCCTACCCTCAATCAAATAGATACTCACAAGACAACGCTCTTTCAACAACATTGTCTTTGGTATAGAGCAGTTAGGGGGAAATGTCAAGCAGGTAGGAGGAATGGGCAGCACTTCCTTGGGAAGGACATAGGAAGTGTGGTCTGGGTCTTGGCTACATGTGGCATCTGAGACAGACTTTCCCAGGAATTCATTGTCCTGTTTTCCCTATAAAATTTGGTGACAGCCAATACCCCCCACCTCCCCAGCTGAAGGTGGGAATCTTTAATCATCATTTATCTAAGCCTGAACTAGCCAGAGCTTCCAAAACAGGCTTAGATAATGATAGGCATATAACCAGTATTTCATAAATATCAATACGATGATTTCACGTATAAACAGACATTTAAACCAAGTTGGGGTTGGTCATCCCTTCATAGCATTTGTCATAGCATGTAGAAATTTAGGAACTTGATTATTACTTTGACATTGATGTCTTCTCCGAGCTGTATTTCTGTCCTTTGTAAAATGGCCGTATTAAAGTGCCAGGCATGATATGTAACATAAAAATGATGGTCTGCAGTAATCTACCATGGCTGAATCGGGATAGGGAGGTTTTCCTTTATCTTTTGGATGTATGTAACTTAATGGCTTTTGTCTAGAAGCCAGTTTTGGTCAAGACATTGATTATATTCATAGCTGTGCCTGTTTTGCCTACAGTCCAAGCTCACCTTAACCCCGTGGGTTGGCCTTCGGAAGATCAATGTGTCCTACTGGTGCTGGGAAGATATGTCCCCATTCACAAATAGTTTGCTACAGTGGATGCCATCTGAGCCTAGTGATGCTGGATTCTGTGGAATTTTGTCCGAACCCAGTACTTTGGGCTTAAAGGCTGCAACCTGCATCAACCCACTCAATGGTAGTGTCTGTGAAAGACCTGGTAAGTATATGGGTGAATTATGCGTTACTGGAAGTTTGTTGAAAGAGAAGCTACAGAAGGCATAGTTAAGTATTATGAAATTTTCATGAAAAACCGATGGAGTATTAATTTCAAGCATATGAAGCAGAGTGTAACACAGAACTTTTAAAGCAGAAGGAAGTAGTGTTTGACTCTGAATAGTGTGAGCCATGAACAAAACCAAAAATAACTAACACTAATATTCTGATTAACTGTGAGATTGATTGGTTTGTTGACCACAGAAAGTATTGATAATTTCTCTGAAAGGCAAATTTCTTGGTGTTGGCAGGGAAATGTTATGGAAGAAAGAACAAAAAATCCAAAGAAAAGATCAGAAAAGCAAGCAGATCACTGCAGGGACAATGGACAGAAAGATAGTGTCAGTGGGGAGAAAAATGATGGGAGTAGCTCTGTGTCAGGAAGCAGAAGCAAACCTTCAGCATGATAAAGCTGCAGGAGAGTGCTGAAGGACCGGACACTTGGAGTAGCTTCACAGGCTTGAAGCTCTCTAGGCACATTTAGGCTTCCTAAAGGCAGGCATAGGAGTGGCATTTGCAGCACGCAGACAAGCCCTAGACCAGTGTCCTTCTCCTGCAGAGGGACTCACAAGCAGTAGTTGGAATTCTGTGGCTGCTTTTGGGAGGCTGGACTCCACTGACATCATGTCTTATTTTAGGAAGGTACTGTCATTTGTCTGAGGAATACAGAGGTGTGGAAGAGAATTCATAGCACTGTAGGAGTCACCTTAAAGTATAATATCTAGGGGAACTTTTCAGCCATTTTGGATCCTGAGTGCTTTGGTGAATTTAATGAATGCTGTGGTTCTTTTCCCCCCAGAATATACAAAGATGCAATTTTGCATATTCAGGTGGGTTGTAAAACCCCTGAAGTTCATCCTGGGTCTCCTATATTATAAGGAGCTTTAGAACCTCTGCTCTTATGGAAAGATTAGCTTGTTCCCTCATGTCTGTCCTTAATGCTCTTTGAAAAGAAAAACTGTTTTCCCCCCAAGTGTATAAATATACTTGACTAAATAGTGCTTGATGACCTAAGACTTTCTATTTTCTTCTTCATTTAATGTAACCCACTGAATTGATTTCATGACACACTAGTGGGTCACAACCCACATTGAAAAGACTTTGACCTTAGCTGACATAGTGGGAGCTCTAAGTGTCTCTCTTGGGTTTACTTCCCAGCGAACCACAGTGCCAAGCAGTGCCGGACGCCGTGTGCCTTGCGGACGGCATGTGGGGAGTGTACCAGCGGCAGCTCCGAGTGCATGTGGTGCAGCAACATGAAGCAGTGCGTGGACTCCAATGCCTATGTGGCCTCCTTCCCTTTTGGCCAGTGTATGGAGTGGTATACCATGAGCAGCTGCCCCCGTGAGTGAAAAGTGAACTCTAGGCAGTATGGGGGACAACTCCTGTGTGTAGGGCAGTGCTGTCAGCCTCTGAAAATTCTAGGGATGAGACCAGACTTGACCTTCTGCTCAGGACTGTCCAGAGACTGACTGCCTGATGTGAACCCGCATACAGAATCAAGAACAATGACACAAGTAAACAACTGTAGGATAGATCACAGAGTACAGAAATAATTTGCTCAATCCATGTAATATCTCGACATCTTAATCTCCTAATTCATAAAGAAGCGATTTCCAGGAGATGATCTCTAAACATCCTGGGATTGAGAGAGGAGGGGAGGAGTCTCTATTATATGTTGGACAAGATATTGGGCTCTTTAAAGTATTATTATGTCATTTAAACAATCACAATAGAATAGGAATTTTGACTCACAGAAGTTGAATAGTCTGTTAAAGAAAAAGGAATTTAAATACAATGAATTTAAGACTAAATGTGATAGTGAATTGTAACTTATGTTTTTTTACAGCTGAAAATTGTTCAGGCTACTGTACCTGTAGTCACTGCTTGGAGCAACCAGGCTGTGGCTGGTGTACTGATCCCAGCAATACTGGCAAAGGGAAATGCACAGAGGGCTCCTATAAAGGACCAGTGAAAATGCCTTCTCAGGCCCCTACAGGAAATTCCTATCCACAGCCCCTTCTCAATTCCAGCATGTGTCTGGAGGACAGCAGATACAACTGGTCTTTCATTCATTGTCCAGGTAAGATGTCTTGTGTATCCAAAATTAAGTGTTTCACTATGTATTTACAAAGAATAAAGCCTTGAAAGCTACATTATTTATATGGATTTCTTTAAGAAAAAAATAACAGATAGTTTAGGAAACTATTTGTTTCATGTGAAAAATATTTTTAATGTCAATTAATGAAAATACTAAGGACTTTAAGTGAGTTGTCTTGCTAACTTTCATTACAAAAGTATTGAAATGAGTTCACTGTAAAAAATTAACTATTACAGATGTAGATAAAATAAAAACTAGAATTCCTCTTCTCATCTCTAGAAGGAAAAACTTTTAACAGTATAATATAGATACCTCTAGATGTATAGTTTTTAAAATAAAAAATACTATGCTATACACTATGCATATGATATATTGTTCTACAGTTTGCTTTTTACTTAAAATACGTTGTGGCAATTGTTAGGGGAAAAATTAAAAATAAAATCTACTGCCAACCCAGAAATTCCTCTCCACAGATGTAGAAAAGAAAGAAACAGTTTTATGATTGAATAAGCATGTGGCCCACATCGCAGCAATCCACTAATGAGATTGCAAAAACAGAGAGAAATTCTACCCTTTTAAATATCCCAGCATATATAATCCATTATATACATGTCCTCAAAATGAAGATAACTTGTCTTCATGTGAGGATTCGACAGCACTATTTGCTCTCCATTCTTCCACAGTTCATTCTGAATTTACCTGGTAATTGGGGAGGCCACCTAGGTTAGTTAATTGCCTTTACCCAAAGGAGAAAACAAACTTGTATCTCTAAGGCAAGCAGGTGGTTACAGTTTGGACCCATTCCCACGGCACGGGGAGGGGGGGCTGGCTCCCTTGATGTGTACATTTCAAAGAGATGGCTCTTAAGCCCTTAAGAAAAACATCTCTGCTTTGTGGTGCTGACTTGAGGCTTATTTAGGTTTAAAAAATTTACATACGTATGCATATCAAAGGAACAGGAAGGGTTTTTAAATACAGGTTTTCTTACTGAAATGCTCTAAGAAAAGGGAGAAGGAAAACCATCTCTTTCACTTTGACATGAAGAAAAAAGGAAAACTTCTGCGTGCCTGCCTGCCTCCCTCTCTCCCTCCTCCCCTCCCTTTTCCCTCTTCTCTCCTCCCCACTCCTTCCCTCTCTCCTTTCCCTTCTCCTTCCTTCCTATCCTTTCCAGTGGTTGATGCCAGAAGAAACAGACCTTGAGTTGACCTAAAGCTTGATCCTAGACCTGCTATGGTAGCTGTCCTGAGAAACCAACCCTGAAAAATTGACCTTTGATTCAAACTTTCAGTAAATCTCAGGAATGTACTGATGGGCCTCCAGAGCAGTTGGGAGATGCTAGGCAAGTGCAAAGACTCCCAAGAGATTAGTGGATAAGAATTTCTCCAAGAACCTGCCAGACATTGCCCCTGGCCACTGGGTTCTCTGTAAGGACTTCTATAAGGGAAAGACCACTGTAAACAAAGATAAAGGGCCACAGGCAGACTGGAAGAACATATCTGCAGGGTATATAACAAATGATTATCATCCAGAGTATGTAAACCTCTACCCTCCAGAAAAATAAAGCTGAATGTCAACCCAACAGAAAAAGTGAGCAAAGTGAAACCGCTAGGTGTCTTTTCCCCGGGGGTTGGGGGGTGGGCGCCATGGCGCTCCAAGGAGCTCCAGTCCTTTATGTCTCAGCACAGAAAGAATTCATCTAGGTGCTAAGTGATAGATAAGAAGGGATGTATTAGAATAGGACACTTGTGAGGCTTACAAGTGAGCAGGCAAGAGGGTGCCACTCCGAGAACTTAGTGGGCTACAGCTTTATAATCCAAGGAAAAATGGGGTGGGGGAAAAGACCACCTTCTTCCTCATTCTTGAGTAGACATCAGGCTTCCATCATAAGCTCCTCCTCCAGGTTGGGCAGGGGAGTTTTCTTGTCCCTACATGGTCAAGCCAGTACTGTCATGACATTATGGAAAAATTATTTTAGGTTTCAGTACAATAAGGGTCTTTCACTTTGAATGTCACCCTTCCATAAATTATTGTTTTTTATGTGTGCAGAGAGCATGTCCTAGGGGTCATTAACTTACTGAGCTCACTGGGCAGGATGTGGGTCTCATGCCACCATTGTTTAATTGTTTGGGGGCATGTCTCATGCTTCTGTGGCATGGTTTTGTTGCTAAGCAGGCCTGCTTAGTTTTGTGGTTAAGCAAACCTGCTTTCTTGAGTGATCATTAACTTACAGGGGTCTCCCATATTTTTTTCTACTTACAATCCCCTAGTGGGATTAACTATTTAATCACCTACTTTCTCCCTTTATTCTGTTCCTATCAAAAGGATATAAAGTCATTCTCAGAAAAGGAAGTAGAGCAGGAAAATGCAAAATAAAATGAGAAACCAGCTTTTTATCTACAGAACTGGATTAAATTCTCTTTGTTCCTTTTTTCCTAAGATTTTGGAGGATCTGCAGTTGCATTTCTAATCTACTAGTGGTTTAATTAATGAAATAGTTAAATCTGTGCTTTTCCACTAATATCAAGAATATATCAGGTAAAATGAAAATACACAGGATATAGGAAGATATTTACAAATTATATGTCTGACAAGAAGCTAATGTCCAGAATACATAAAGAACTCTTTAAACTCAAATAAGCACATGAAAAGATGCTCAACATCATTTAGGAAACTGGAATTCTCATAAATTGTTGGTGGGAATGTAAAATGGCTGTAGCCACTTTGGAAAACAATTTGGCAGTTCCTCAAAAAGTTAAACATAGATCCATCATATAGCCCAGTATATACCCAAGAGAATTGAAAATATATGTCCACACAAAAACTTGTACTGAGGGGCTTCCCTGGTGGTGCAGTGGTTGAGAATCCACCTGCCAATGCAGGGGACACGGGTTCAAGCCCTGGTCCGGGAAGATCCCACATGCCGCAGAACAGCTAAGCTGGTGCACCACAACTGTTGAGTCTGCGCTTTAGAGCCCACAGGCCACAACTACTGGAGCCTGTGCTCCGCAACAAGAGAAGCCACTGCAGTGAGAAGCCTGCTCACCACAAGAAAGAGTAGCCCCCACTCGCCACAACTAGAGAAGAGCCTGCGCGCGGCAACAAAGACCCAACGCAGCCAAAAATAAATAAATAAATAAATTTATTTAAAAAAAAAAAACTTGTACTGAGTGCTCATAGAAGTATTATTCATAATAGACAAAAGTGGCAACAACCCAGATGTCTGTCAGCCAGCGAGTGGATAAACAAAATGTGGTACATTCATACAATGGAATACTATTTGGCAATAAAAAGGAATATAAAGTACTGATATATTCTACAACATGAATGAACCTCGAAAATATGCTGTGCAAAAGCAGTCAGATACAAAGGCTATATATTGTATGATATCACTTATACGGAATGTCCAAAAAAGGGCAAATATAGAGAGACAAAAAGTAGATTAGTGGTTGCCTAGGGCCAGGGGCAGAAATGGGGAATAATGGGCACAAAGTTTTCCAAAGTAGCTGTACCATTTTTCATTCTCACTAGCAGTATAGAAAGGTTCAGATTTCTCCACATCCTTATCAATACTTGTGTCTGTCGGTTTGATTGTAGCTGTTCTAGTATATGAGAAATGGTATCTCACTGTGGTTTTGACTTGCATTTCCCTAATGACTAATGAAGTTGAGCATCCTATTGGCCATTTGTATGTGTTTGGAGAACTGTTTATTCAAATTCTTTGCCCAGTTTTAAATTACATTATCTTTTTACTGTTGACGTATAAGAGTTCTTTATGAATCTAGATACAAGTCCCTTATTGGTTATACAGTTTGCAAATATTTTCTCCCATTCCATGGGTTTCTCTTTACTTTCTTTCTTTTTTTTTTTTTTTTTTTTTTTTGTGGTACGCGGGCCTCTCACTGTTGTGGCCTCTCCCGTTGTGGAGCACAGGCTCCGGACACGCAGGCTCAGCGGCCATGGCTCACGGGCCTAGCGGCTCCGCGGCATGTGGGATCTTCCCGGACCGGGGCACAAACCTGTGTCCCCTGCATCGGCAGGCGGACTCTCAACCACTGCGCCACCAGGGAAGCCCTCTTTTTACTTTCTTGATGGTGTCTTTTGAAATACAAAAGATTTCATTTATCCCATGTGCTTTTGGTATTGTATCTAAGAAGTCAGTGCCTAACTAACCCAAAAATCACAATTACTCCTGTGTTTTCTCTTTAAGGTTACATAGGTTTATCTCTTTGTATTTAGGTCCATAATTCATTTTGAGTTAATTTTTGTATATGGTGTGAGGTAGGGGTCCAAATTTATCTTTTTGCATGTAGTTAACCAGTTGTCCCTGCACCATTTGTTGAAAATACTATTTTTTTACTATTGAATTTTGGGAGAACATTTGTTGAAAATCAGTTGAATGTAAGAACTTATTTCTGGACTCTCATTTCTACTGCATTGACCTATATGTCTGTCCTTACGCTGGTATCACACTCTTGATTTCTGTAGCTTTGTAGTAAGTTTTGAAATTGGGAAGTCTGAGTCCTCCAACTTTGTTCTTATTTTTCTAGATTGTCATGGCTGTTCTGGGTTCTTTGAATTTCCATATGAATTTTAGGATGAACTTGTCAGTTTCAGTAACATCAACAGAAAGCCAGCTGACATTTGATAGAGATTGCATTGAATCTATAGACCAACTGGGGGTATATTACCATCTTAACAATATTAAGCCTTTTAGTTTATGAACCTGGAATGTCTTTCATTTCTTTAGTTTTTTATTTTCTTTCAGCAGTGTTTTATAAAGTTTTCAATGTATATATCTTATGCTTATTTTGTTAAATTTACTTTACAAAGTATTCTTCTTCATGGTATTGTGAATGGAATTATCTTAATTTCATTTTCTGATTGTTCATTGTTAATATGTAGAAATACAGTTGACTTTTCTATGTTAATCTTGTATCATGCAACCTTGCTAAACTCATTATTTCTACTAGTTTTTTAGTGGATTAGGGTTTTCTATATACAGGGTTGTGTTGTTTACTAAGAAAGACAGTTTTACTGTCTTTCCTATCTGGATACCTTTTAAAAAAAATTTTGGGGGGGTGCTAATTGGCCTGGCTAGAAATTCCAGTACAATGTTGAATAAAAGTGGTGAGAGTGGGGCTTCCCTGGTGGAGCAGTGGTTGAGAGTCCGCCTGTCGATGCAGGGGACACGGGTTCGTGCCCCAGTCTGGGAAGATCCCACATGCCGTGGAGCGGCTGGGCCCGTGAGCCATGGCCGCTGAGCCTGTGCGTCCGGAGCCTGTGCTCCACAACGGGAGAGGCCACAGCAGTGAGAGGCCCGCGTACAGCAAAAAAAAAAAAAAAAAGTGGTGAGAGTGGACATCATTCTCTTGTTCCTGATCTTAGAGGGAAAGAATTCAGTCTTTTTCCATTATGTATGATGTTGGCCTTAGTTTTTTCATACTTGTCCTTTACCAGGTTGAGAAATTTTCCTTCTATTCCTAGATTTTTGAGGGCTTTTGTCATGATTGGGTGCTGGATTTTGTCAAATGCATTTTCTGTATCGCAATGATGATGTGGTTTTATTCTTTAGTTTATTAATATTATGTTATACTAATTGATTTAAGGATATTAAACCAGTCATTCATTCCTGGGATAAAGCCCATTTGCTCATGATGCATAATCCTTTTTACTGTGTTGCTGGGTTTAGTTTGCTAGTTGGGTATTTTATGTCTATTTTCATGAGAGATATAGGTCTGTTCTATAGTTTTCTTTCTTGTGATGACTGTCTGGCTTTGGTACCAGGGTAGTACTGGCTTCATAGAGTGAGTAGGGAAGTATTCCCTCCTCTTGTATTTACTGAAAGAGTTTGCAAAAGGATTGGTATTAATTCTTCTTTAAGTACTGGTAGAATTCACCAGTGAAGCCATCTGGGCTTGGATTTTTCTTTGTGGGAAGATTTTTGATTATTCATTCAATCTCTTAGTATAGGTAAGAAAAGTATAATACAGGCAGCTTTTCTGTTTCTGCTTGAGTCAGTTTAGGTAACCTATATTTTATAGGAATTTTTCTATTTCATCTCAGTGATCAAATTTGTTGGCATACAGCTGTTCCTGTTATTTTCTGGCAAGTAGCTTTTTGGCTATATGTGTTCTTCTGTTTAATCTATTGAAGGGTTTTTGTTTTGCGTCTGATTTTGTTTTATCCTTTTCATTTTGCAAGGTCTCTAAATATTGTGAGGGTTTGTTCCAGAGCTTGCTTTCTTATTTTATGAATGCAGTGATCTCTGAAGCCTCCTTGAATTTGCTAAAATTAGCATTTTTCATTCTCTTAAGTTTCTTGCATTAATCCTTCCTTCAGAGTTAGTCATTCCGTGTGTTTATCTAGGTGGTGCTTTTAGGTTGATGATTTTCTCATGCTAGTGATTCCTCAAGGTTGATTTGTATTTATAGCTGAATGTCTAGGCTTATGAGTACTGGGTGAACTGAGGTGTCGTGAAGGTGTGGTGTGATGTCCTAATGGAGAGGCTGGCTAGCTAGTACCAGGGCTCTCCAGCTCTGGTCTGCTCTGGCTGTTGTTGAATGGTCTGCATTTCTTCCACAGTGGAGGAAGGAAGGAGCAACAGACCAGGTGTGTGGATGCATTTGGCATGTTCATGGTTGTGCCACGTGCCTCCCCACTTGGGGCGTTCTGGCTAGAAATTCAGTGCTTCAGAGGTATCTTTCAGTACTTCTCATAGCACCTTTTCCTCTTATCCCAAACCCTTGTTTTTACATTTCTTCTGTAATTTCAGTGAGATCTTGAAGGGGAAGAGAGAGAGAAGCATTTGTTCAATCTTTTTATCTTGAACCAGAATACAGATATTTTGGTAAATGATTTTAGGTATTACATTTTTTTGGTGTTGTGCTTTGCCCTTTTGCTACGTGCACAGTTGATCATCTTCACAGGAAAAACATGTATAGTCCCCAGATCTTAAGCAATTTTGGTGGAATATTTGATGTAGTCATTTTTAAGTTCTTCAGTTGCAGTCTATTTAAAACAACTCAAATACCTACAAGGATGGGGTAGAAAGCAGGTGGGTAAACAGAACAGGTGCAAGGCCATGGAAAGTTATCAAGGTAGAGACTGTATGACATTGATCAACGAAGACAGATCTGTAAAAGAGCAGATCTTACAAAAAAGAAATGGTAATTATGTGACATGATGCAGGTGTTAGCTATAGCTATGGTGGTCATCATTTTGCAGTAAGTGTATCAAATCAACACATTGTATACTTTAAATGTGCACTTGAGATTTACCCAATGTTACATGTCAGTTATGTCTCAATAGAGCTAAGGAGAAAAAAAGACAGGTCTGCTTACAGGTTGTGCACTACGTGAGTGGCCCCACCTGAAGTATGCAGTGTACAGCTGTCCTGAGCAACCCTGAGAGGTCCAGGCCTCATATGCCTTTCTAGTTGTAAACTCCTGTATGCATCAGGAATCAGTAATTCCACTTATAGAAATGTTTACATATAAACATGGTTATTTTTCTAAAAATGAAAAATTGAAAGCAAACTAAATATCAAAATGTAATGGTTAAGTGACTGGCTTCATAGAAATCATTCTGCCATTTAAAGTTTTGTGCATGATAGGTAAAATAATGTGGTAAAATAATTGTGATCTACATTTAAAAAAATCAAAATTGAATATTAATATGAACACAACTGTGTAAAACTGTATAGAAAAAAATACTGGAAGGAAAGATCCAAATGTGGACAGTGATCTCTATGTGGTGAAATTGTATATGATTTTTTTTCCCTTTCCTTGTATTTTTCAAATTTACTATCATGAGCATATATTATTTTTACAATGAATAACAACAAAAACTTTTTTTTTAACGGCTCTGGACTTTCACCTTGCTTGGTATATTTCTGATTTTCCTGAATTAGCTCTTTTTTGATGTTTTGATCTTATTTCTCAAACTAGTTTTTAGTAGTTTTGATGATTATTTAGAAGCAATAAGGAACTTAGATAGTTGCAAATAAATCTCGTGGAATGTACTCCACCCAGCTGTACCATAGGAAAAGCCCCTTAAAATTCTTTCTTTCAGCTTGCCAGTGCAATGGCCACAGCAAATGCATTAATCAGAGTATCTGTGAGAAGTGTGAGAACCTGACCACGGGCAAGCATTGTGAGACCTGCATATCTGGCTTCTATGGTGATCCGACCAATGGGGGAAAATGTCAACGTAAGTCAAATTTTTCAGGGTTACTGATTGCAAACCAGGTGGCACATAATGCGTCTGTTTGACTTGTATATCTTGGAGGAAAAAAGCCACTTGGTTTCAGATATTGCATTTCTTAAGTTATACTTGTCAGAAGCTCAGCTGAGCTGGGGGAGTGAGAGCAGAGCTGCCTGGTGTCAGAGTAGCCCTTAAAGCAACTAGTCAAAAATGAAGGACTTCCCTGGTGGTCCAGTGGTTAAGACTGCACACTCAATGCAGGGGGCCCGGGTTTGATCCTTGGTTAGGGAACTAGATCCCACATGCCGCAACTATGAGCCTGCATGCCACAACTAAAGATCCCCTGTGCGGCAACGAAGATCCTGCATGCCACAACTAAGACCCGGTGCAGCCAAATAAATAAATATTAAAAAGAAAAAAATGAGGGAGTTAAGCCTTTATTCACTTACTGTGATGGTATAAGCAAGAGGCTTAAACTGGAGAAAGCACTGACTCCTCTTGTTCCACTTTCCCTCCTGGAATGGTGCGCTGGTTGAGTGTCAAGTGGATCAGCATAGGCTTGGGGATCAACTCATTGTTAAGGGAGACCTGAACAAAAAGGTCCAGCAAAAAGCCTTTTATGGACCCTGGGGTCGGGAGGGAGGGTGAAGGGGAAGGACTAAGAGTGGAAAAGTACCTGGGACTGAGAGTGGGTAAAGCCTCTTTGAGGTTCCCCTCTTCCTCCATATGGAAGCTCAGTAGAGGTGACTGAAGAAGACCTCTGCCCAAGGCCTCAGATAAAGAGACCTAGGAATGAAGGTGCCTGAGCTAGGAATGCAAATATGTGAAAGAGAGTGGCCGGCCAGGTGACCTGAGACCTTGACTCAGCCCCCCTCAGAGACTTCCACCCAGGCTGGTGTGGGGAGGGCAGCTTTCCTGGTACGGCCCACCAGGGAAAGCCTTTGTCATTGTCTATGGTTCGGCCTCAAAAATCACATATAGGTTTTTAACCAGGAGCTGGACTCTTCAGTACTTCTACTATTTTTAAAGATTTAAGTAGTCCCATGTTTCCCCATACATGTCAAATAGATTCCTGTAAGCAGTAGGACACTTCATTGTTAGTACACAAATTATATTTTTTAAAATGACAAGTGATACCAATAAACTACTTTTTGGTTTGTTCTAGTTTATAGTGGAAGACCCATCAGGTCTGAGAAGGAAAATAAATAAGAAAGGAAAATCTCTACCTACTCGCCACATCCCACCTCCAAACTCCTTAGCGTGGTTCTTGAGAATCTGACCCCAGAGCATCCAGAAGAGAGTTAGTGTCCTAGTGGAACCTCTCTGGGGTTTAGTTTCTTCATCTGTAAAATGGGGATAGTAGGGTGGTTGTTGAAATGAAAGCAGTCAGCAGGACATACCAGGTAGATGTGAGCAATTATTATTACTCTTCTGATGTCCTTTCTCACCACTCTTAAGTAAAATTTCTTGCTCAGATTAAAAGGTATTAAGTAAAACTGTTTTTTCACTCTTTGTGAATAGATTTCATCCATTAGACAGAAATCAGAGTACCTGACATTATTGAGTGGTGAGTATATACAAGGCATTGTGCTGGTAGCTACCTGAGACAGTGCTGCTTTTATTATCCCCAGGATCAAGTAGCCTGCCCAAGGTCTCACTGAGATTTGGCCATGCTGAGAACCATATCCAGGATGTGTGACTTTAGCTGTTGGGCCTGGTTGTGCCACTGTGAGGGTACCATCGTCCCCATATCTTCAGCTCTTATCTTAGAAAAATTACATTCTCCTCTGTGGCATCTGTGGGGCCCGAGTACAGTTGTTCAGAACTCAGAGCTAGCTTTATTTTTCAGAGTTGCAATCCATAATAGAAAGCATGATTTAAAAATACTGTGAGTGACACCAAGTCTTTAATGTTTTCTTCTTAGAATTGTATAGTCCTTAAGCTATGGATAACAGCAATGATTTTTTGAATGCTTAATGTGTTATCTCATTTAATCCTCCCCAAAACCCTACAGGATAGGCACTGTTATTATCCCTGTCACATGGATGAGGAGGCTGACTTGGAAGCTAAGTGGAGGGACCTGAATTCAAACCCAGGCAAACTGAACTTCAGGCTTTTGCTTTTGTTAACACACTGCACCTCTCTCCATCCTCAGTAGAGCCCAGAGTTGAACCCTAGTGTTTCGCACTCCAGCATAAATTTTCTTCACCACTGCACTATTCTATTCATAGGTTTCTGTGGACTTTTTTTTTCCACCAGATTTCTTTTAAAAGTACACCTATCTCCAGCCTAATACTTTTAATTTATTCACAGAAAAACAGTTTGTAGAGTGAAAAGGTATTGAACAAAAGGATTCATTTATTTCACCTGGAGTATAAAGTTTGTCATAGCTTACACGTGTTGGATGAAAGAAGGTGGAGATGTGTTGGTGGCTAGAGGAGGGAGATGACAAGAGTCGTTTGCTGTTAAGGAAGAAGAAGGCAGGCAAGGGTGTGAATCCTAGAGGGCCGCTGAAACACTGACCTGCCATTGGAATCCTGCCTCAGAAGTGTGGCCGTTGTGGAGAAGTCTCCTCAGCTAAGGCAGAGCTTAGCCAGACCAACCCTCCCCCCAGAGGGCAGTTGTCGCTCAGAGGTCTCTATGAGGACGGGGACTGTCTGTGTGCCACACTGGAGATGCTTCAGAAATGTTTATTGAGTGAATGAGAGAATGGTGATAGTGAAAAACAGAGTCTATTGCAAAGATCTTTGCAAAGTCTATTGCAGAGGGATGATCTCAGATTGGCAGCAGACACTGACATTTCTCTTTTCTCCTGGCCTGTGACTTTGGCTTCTTTAATGTTGCCTTGACATTATTTGAGATAAATCACTAGCTAAAAAACAAGACTTGTACCCCTTAAATGAATGCATTTCTTTTACCTGCCTTTCCTGTTGAATCCAGTTGAGATAATATTTGTTTCAGGGAAAGTCTCTAATAGTGGTAATCTTTTAAGCCATTTGTGACCACCCGCTTTCCTTTTCCTTCTCCTCAGCATGCAAGTGCAATGGGCATGCGTCGCTGTGCAATACCAACACGGGCAAGTGCTTCTGCACTACCAAGGGTGTCAAGGGGGACGAGTGCCAGCTGTGAGTACCACACTCCCGGGACTCCTGCCACAGGCCACACCTCATCAGGGAGGGCCAAGGGGCTGTGAAACTGCCTGAACCCCAAGAGCCACTCTTTTCTCTGGGCCTTGTTGCCGTGGGCTCTGAGGGATCCCCAAGTTGATTGATTTGAAATTTTGCCCTTTCTACTTCAGATAGGTGTAATTTAGTCACCCTCCATACTGGGAAGGTTGTCAGTTTAGCAGTAATTCCTTAATGGCTCTTTAAATCACAATTTTATGTTTGAGTGACACGACAGTTCGTTGCTTGCTGACTTGGATTAGTCTTTTAACTTCAGTAACGACTTGATTTTTGTCATGTCAGGAGATTTTCCTAAAAGATAGGGTTAGAAGAGCCGGTATTCCAGGACAGTATTTTATTTGGCATTTTGGTTGTCTAATAGTAGAGAGGTCATCTTGCCTTTAACACACCCTCCCTTTTCTAGCATTTTCCTTGGTGAAGTATGTCAAACATCTTCCAGGGAAGAGTTTGGGGTTCCCATCCATGAGGATGCAAACAGCATCAGGCAGATGTGGGGATTCAGCCCTGGCTGTGCCTCCACTGAGTAGAGTGCTGTTGAGGCAAATCACTTAACTGTGTTAAGCCTCATTTTCCCCATCTATCAATAGTGAGGCTAGTGGTAATTGTTTTTAGTGTCCTGGTGAGTTGAAACAAGAGAGATTGTTCCCCAGTTTCTCTCTGCCTCACCAGAAAACCTCATAAAATAAGCTCTAAATTTAATTTTTAAATCTAGGTTCCTTTAAATAGAAAAATGTAATAGAGCAAAATTAATCACCCCTGCCTTCAGTTAATGGTATACAACAAAGAAATGAAGTGTAGGTCTAGTGAAAGACTTTCTCTTTAGGAAATTTTAAATATAGACAAGTGCTGATAATCACTAGATAAAAAGACACAACATCCTTGTATTATTTATCTGGCAAAAGTGCTTGACCCAAGCTTTCCCCTCCTTTCCTCACAGTTCATAGCTACTGTGCCTGCCTGGATCACTTTGTAAAGTGGGAGCCTGGGTTTTACTGATGTTCATAGATGATATTTATGAGGAAATTAATAATTCTTTTTTACTAGAACTTATTTTTTTCTCCAGACTGATGAACCATGTCCAAGGGTTGTTTTTGGTTTTTTGTTTTTTAAGTGATTCTTGGTTTTTAGCCTTCTCTCACTTGTATTTAAAGAACAGCTTCAGTTTATCCAGGAAAAGTGAAAAATGAATATATAAAAAATGTTTTTTTTTTTTTTCAGTAACAGCTCTGATTTTATTGCAGTAATAAAAACAGACAGCTAGATGGCCCTAGGAAAAAAACACATGTAAGATAGCCGTTCTTCCACTTAGCCACCATTTACATCTTTTGGCATAATCTAATCTAAACAGTTTGCCTTTGCCACAGTCTCATCCACACCCACACATTCCAAAATGGATAAAAACTTAACTACTTTATTAGCAACTAACCACAGGTAAGTCAATTTGAAAAATGTTTTAACTGCACTTTTAGAATATTTAGTCCATACAAAAGTGAACATGTGTTTTTCATGATAATAAATAGGATCTAAATTTTATTTTATTTGAATTTATCTCATGTGCTTTGGCAAATGTTTATCGGTTGGTGGTGGTGTGAACTGCTGGGCAGTCAGCATTGAAAATGAATGCAAAGTCTTGTTAGTCCATCTGATTTGAGTAACAGTGAAGAATGTAATTATACTCAAAAACTGGTAGTTTATATAAAAAGATCTAATTGATTTTAAAGTGAATATAGATTCTGTTTTAAGTAACAACAGAAAATAATCCTCATTTTCCCCCCCTAGATGTGAAGTAGAAAATCGATACCAAGGAAACCCTCTCAAAGGAACATGTTATTGTAAGTGTTTTTGCAGTTCTCATTTGTCTAGAAGCAAAGTAGTTCAGTAAAACATTATTTTCTTTAACATGGTTTGAGAATGATAAGTGCTATAGGAATATAGTAACCACCCATAGAAGTGTTGCCTAATTTGATGTATTACATTCTATTAAATTTAATACATATGTAAATACTATTTTAAGCTGCTTTAATTCTGGTTGTGGTTTATATCAGTATGTCCATAGCAGATATCAGGGAAGAGTACAGAGATATACGTCTCTGGCTTTCCTAGTTTATATTCTCTTGAAAACTTATTTCATTTGCCATTATCTGGTTGGGGTCATTGTATGTCATATTTTAGGATCAATCAAAAACAGAATTCTTAAAATATAGTTGAAGTTATTCTCTCTGAAACTGATTTGTGTTAACCACCTCTCTAGGAACTAATACGTAAAATAAAATATCTAGTGACTAACTTACAGTGAACGGTAAATCTGGCAAGGTGACCAGGTCCTTATGGGTAAATGCATTTTCTTCCTGTAGGAGAATCCACATACTAGGTCAGACTATGGAACCAAAGGAAAATGAGCTAATGTTTTCACATTCTGCTATAATTATATACTGGCTTTTCTGGGTTAAATAATGTCCACTCAAAATTCATGTCCAGCTAGAACCTATAAATGTGTTTTTCTAGAAAAAAACAAGAGAAAAACTTCATGACCTTGTATATGGGAAAAGGTTCTTAGATGTGATTCAAAAAGCACAATTAATAAAAGAAAAACTCGTTTATTGGGACCTATCAAAATTTAAAACTTGTGTTTTTAAAAAATACTGTTTAAAAAGTAAAAAACAAGGGACTTCCCTGGTGGCGCAGTGGTTAAGAATCCGCCTGCCAATTCAGGGGGCACGGGTTCAATCCCTGGTCCGGGAAGATCCCACATGCCATGGAGCAACTAAGCCCGTGCACCACTATTGAGCCTGTGCTCTAGAGCCCGAGAGCCACAACTGCTGAGCCCGCATGCCACAACTACTGAAGCCCACGCGCCTAGAGCCCATGCTCCACAACGAGAAGCCACCACAATGAGAACCCCACACACCGCAACGAAGAGTAGGCCCCACTCCATAACTAGACAAAGCTCACACGCAGCAATGAAGACCCAGCACAGCCAAAAATAAATTAATTAATTAATTTTTAAAAAGTAAAAAACAAGCTACAGACTAAGGAAAATGTTTACAAAGCGTATCTTTGATTAAGAGTTTATATTCAGAATATATAAAGAACTCTTACAACTGGATAAGGGGACAATTTCAATTAAAAACAGACAAAGATTTGAATAGACATTTCACCAAAGAAGATAGACGAATTGCCAATAAGCACATGAGGAAATGTGTAACATTATTAGACATTTGGGGTATGTGTATTAAAACCACAATGAGGGGGCTTCCCTGGTGGCGCAGTGGTTGAGAGTCCACCTGCCAGTGCAGGGGACACGGGTTCAAGCCCTGGTCTGGGAAGATCCCACATGCCACAGAGCAACAAGGCCCGTGCGCCACAACTGCTGAGCCTGCGCTCTGGAGCCCGCGAGCCACAACTACTGAGTCTGCATGCCACAACTACTGAGACCCGTGCGCCTGGAGCCCGTGCTCTGCAATGGGAGAGGCCACCGCAACGAGAGACCCGTGCACCGCAACGGAGAGTGGCCCCCGCTCGCCACAACTGGAGAGAGCCCGCACACAGCAACGAAGACCCAGTGCAGCCAAAAGTAAATAAATAAATTTTAAAAAAAAACCCACAATGAGGGGGGCTTTCCTGGTAGCGCAGCGGTTAAGAATCCACCTGCCAATGCAGGGGACACGGGTTCAAGCCCTCGTACGGGAAGATCCTACATGCCGCAGAGCAGCTAAGGCCGTGCACCACAACTACTGAGCCTGTGCTCTAGAGCCCGTGAGCCACAACTACTGAGCTCACGCACCACAGCTACTGAAGCCTGCCTGCCTAGAGCCCGTGCTCTGCAACAAAAGAAGCCACTGCAATGAGAAGCCCATGCACCACAACGAAGAGTAGCCCCCGCTAGCCACAACTAGAGAAAGCCCGCACGCGGCAACAAAGACCCAACGCAGCCAAAAAAAAAAAAAAAAACACACACAGTGAGATACACCCCTAGAATGACTAGAATCAAAAGCCAATACAGTGGCTTAATAGAAGACAACTGGATTCTCATATATGCTTCTGCATTCAATCTGTTGCACTATGTCTCTTTGGTTAAAGTACACACAAAAAAACCTGGCTCCACCAGACATATAGTTAGAAAAGGATGGAGTGTTTTAATAACCTTTTCAGGTAACTGGGTGTTATCCTTTGATACCATATCAAAGCCAGGCAACTGGTCATTTCTTAAAGGTTAGTTTATAATGTGAAACCTGAAACCATATCAATTAATTTTTTGTAATCTGGTACCTTATATTTCTCTATCTTGAAAAATAAAAGCCAATACCAAGTTTTAGCCATGATGTGGAGAAAGTGAAACCCTTATAAATTTTTTGTGGGAATATAAAATGGTTTTCCACTTTGGAAAATCATTTGGCAGTTGTTTTGAACAGTTAAAAATAAACTTACCAACAACTCCCCATTTCCCTCTTGCCCTACCCTCTAACAGCCACCATTCTACTTTGTCTATATGAATTTGACTATTCTAGGTACTTCATATAAGTGGAAATATACAGTATTTGTCTTTTTGTGATCCATTTATTTCATTTAGCATAATGTTCTCAAGGTTCATTCATGTTGTAGCATGTGTCAGAATTTCCTTTCTCTTTAAGACTGATATTCCGTTGAATGTATATACCACATTTTGTTTATCCATTCATCTGTTGTTTATCCATTCATCTGTTGTTTATCCATTCATCTGTTGATGGACACTTGGTTTGCTTCCACCATTGGGCTATGATCTCTTTGGCTGCTATGAACATGGTTGTACAGATAGCCCTTCAGGATCCTACTTTCAGTTCTTTTGGTATATACTCAGAAGTGGAATTGCTGGATCATTTGGTAATTCTATTTTAATTTTTTGAGGAACTGCCATACTGTTTTTCACAGCAGCTGCACCATTCCCACAAGGGTTCCAGTTTCTCCACATCCTCACCAACACTTTTTTTGGTGGTAGCCATCCTACTACAGGTGATGTGTTATCTCATTGTGGTTTTGACTTCTATCTCCCTAATGATCATTGATGTTGAGCACCTTTTCATGTGCTTATTGGCCATTTGTATACCTTCTTTGGAGAAATATCTATTCAAGTCTTTGCCCATTTTTAAATTGGGTTGTTGAATTGTGCAGTACTTCTTAGAATTATATTATACCATCTTTAGCCAGTAGGCTCTTTTTCAAGCTATGTTCTTTTGCTACATTACATTAGTCTTTGAATGCTTTCTTGCTTTCTAGAATAAGATAACTGAGGCACATATTCCTTGCCCCAAACCTGGAATCAACCATTTTTACTTGGAGTCTTGGTTTCTTTTATACCATTAATTTATAGCTTTGTATCTTTAAGCATAAATAGATGCTCAATTAATATTTCTAGGTAAATTAGCTTGGAGCCTAAAATCTCAACCAGGGTCATGATACAAGGAGGTTTTGGTGGGTTAACTCAAACAAAATGACATTGCCCACAGACTTTGCCAAAAGTGCTTTCCTGGCTGTTGAATATTTATGAGAAAATCAATCTGTATCTCTAGAGACCTATTCTGTTTTGTTTTGTTTCAGTTTTTAAATGCACATTTCTTTCTTTCCATAGATACTCTTCTTATTGACTATCAGTTCACCTTTAGCCTATCCCAGGAGGATGACCGCTATTACACAGCCATCAATTTTGTGGCTACACCTGATGAAGTAAGATTTAAAAGTCTTCTTACTTTGTTTTGAATTTATGTGGAACTTTTTCTTGGTCACTATGGATAGAAGCACTGCCTTAGCAGCAGTCTCCAGAGTGGAGTCCACAGGATGATGTTTAGAGGTACAGGAAAGAAATGTTAGAATCTACATTTATCTCCTTTGTATTTAAAAGGTAAGATTTACCATGTTGTTAAGATTTACCATGATCTGATATACAGAGTGACATTGACTCCAAACATACTTGGTTTGCTCATCAGCCCATCACAGCCCCATACAGGAAAGGAGAGGAGACTGCAAGGGGAACTTCCCTGTTAGGGGGGCAGTGTGAGAACCGAGATTTACTCTCTCAGAATGGAAATTAATACCAGTGATGCAAGGCAGAGGTGACATTTATGCTCCTAGAATGAGTTCTTATCCTCATTAGGAGGTAAAAACAGTGAAGTCAGCCAGAAATAATTGAAATTACTAAGGTAACTATTTGAAATGTATTTTTATATCTACTGTTGTTAATGGTAAACCCCCGCCTGCCATAAGGTATTACCTAGAGGTAAAATGGAGCCAACACAGCATGACATTTAAAAGTAAAGCATCTAGAATATGAACATGCACCTATATGATTTCCTCAGTGAAATATAAAGTCATTTAATACCTACTCTGGTACATAATGAAATTTTACTAAACCTGATGGTAAATTATTTAGGAGCCTCCTTGGAGGTTTCTTATTTCTCATCAACATACACAAAGCCATTTACCATTACAAAAATACAATAAATGTAACAAATAATACATGGAAAACAATATGATAATAAGCCAAAGTGTATTCCTTTGATAACAGATGTTATCAGCAAGCACTGCTAAATTTAAGAAATAAATAAATCAGTAGTAAAATGAAGTCCAGTGTGGGATGTTCACAATTAAAGTAAGATTTGTTTTTTGTATTCCACTTCAATGGTAAAATTAAGAAGAGATGTACTAGAGAAGATACATTCTCATGAGTGAATAGCTTTTTAAGTAAAAATAATAAATGACTTTCAATGAAAATGTTTTGTGGAAAAACTGTGTTGGTATATCATTTCAGTGGCTGTACTGACCAGAATTTTTAAAAAAAAATTTTTTAGGATAAGGCTATAGCAAAAGTACCACACATGAAATTTATTTACTGCCTTTTTTTTCTTATGACAGAATATTTAATAGTTACACAATGTATGTGTCCTGTCTTTTACAAAAGCACCAAGATTTCAAGGTTATTAATCCTTTCCAGGGAAAGAAGTAATCACTAGTAATGTGCTACCAGCAAATATTAAAAAATAGGGAATTCCCTGGCGGTCCAGTGTTTAGGACTCCATGCTTCCACTGCAGGGGGCACGGGTTCGATCCTTGGCCAGGGAACTAAGATCCCACATGCCGTGACTCAGCTAAATAAATAAATAAATAAATAAACACTTGAGCTGTCCCTTTAAGAGGATGGTGAGGCCTTATCAATAAATGAGAAGGTAACTGCTTTATGAGAGAAACTTCTGGTTTGGAGATCACGTTTTGGAAATAGCTGTTTGGAAATGCTTCCATTGTTGTAATTTTCGTGCTGTAAAAACTATCAAAAGAATGCTCTTTAAAATCTTAATTTTCTAACCTGTTTTAAAAATCTTTCAATGTGAAGAATTTCAGCAGGATTGAATTCAAAAATATAAAACACAACATCTGACTCATTTGGAAAAACAATTTTTTGACCCCAAGAAAGAGATTTATTAGCCAAATTTCAGGGAAAACTAAAAATTAGTATCATGATTTACCCAACACTACTGACAGTGCTCTTCTTCCAGCTGGCCCAACACATTCCTCAGAGATACCTTTTTCAGTCATTAAAACCAAGAGTCACAATAAATTAAACTAGCTCTTCAAACTGCTGTATCTCTAAGTGGTATACAAAGTTTTCAAAGGTAATAAAACATATTCTGTCATATTTCTCTTGAAATAATATTTTTAGTGAGAGAAAAATGTTCTTAATCATGGGTAAAGACAATTTAAAGTTTTTAAATTTAGTTTAATTTCAGCTTTATGTGCTATTCCTTAAAAACCACTTCCATTTTGGAGAACTTTACACTGTATATAATCTGTGGGTTCAGAAGTACATAGGTTTGATTTATAAGTTAATATAAATTGAGACACTTGACCAAGTGTTTTACTCTTCAGACATTTGGAAAGGGCTGCCCAGAGGATCCTTAAGAGGCTGATTCCCTAACATAGGTCACAGGATGTAGGTCAGTGTGCTCTGGTGAGGGTCTTTTTAAAAGATACTTTTTCATGGAGTTAGGCATTTGATAAAGCATTAAATCCCATATACTTTTTTTTAAAATTTAACTGATTTATTTATTTGGTTGCACTGGGTCTTGGTTGCGGCAGGCGGGCTCCTTAGTTGTGGCATGAGAACTCTTAGTTGAGGCATGCATGTGGGATCTAGTTCCCTGACCAGGGATCGAACATGGGCCCCTGCGTTGGGAGCACAAAGTCTTAACCAGTGTGCCACCAGGGAAGTCCCTAAATCCCATATACTTTTTTTTTTTTTTTTTTTTTCCGTACGCGGGCCTCTCACTGTTGTGGCCTCTCCCGTTGCGGAGCACAGGCTCCGGATGCGCAGGCTCAGCGGCCATGGCTCACGGGCCCAGCCGCTCCGCGGCATATGGGATCCTCCCAGACCGGGGCACGAACCCGTATCCCCTGCATTGGCAGGCGGACTCGCAACCACTGCGCCACCAGGGAGGCCCCCATATACTTTTTATGGGAGGGAAATGAAATTTGTTTTGGGTATATTGCTTATGTTAAGGTTAGAAATTTTGCTAACTGTTCTATAAGCATGAGTTTCTCTTAAGACATTAAAATATCTTTCTGTAATTAAGAAAGTTGAGAGTAGTAAAATTTAACTACTGCTTTCTTTTAAAATCAGGAAACTGTTACAGTAATTCATTTTCTAATTATTTGTACATCTCATCAGCAAAATAGGGATTTGGACATGTTCATCAATGCCTCCAAAAACTTCAACCTCAACATCACTTGGGCTGCCAGCTTCTCAGGTAAAGACATACCTAGAGAAGACCTTCCGAGTGGAGATAATTGATTGAGAAAGAGTTGAGAAAAGGGGCTCTGGAGACAGACAGATGGGTTTGAAACCCACTTTTGCCACTTATTAGCTGGAAGACCTTGAGCAAGTGTCTAAAATCTATCTCTAGACCCTTAGGGTTATTCATCTTACAGAGAAGGTAATAATACTTATATTGTAGATTAAATTTGGCTATACCTGTCAGTGCCTGCCATGGTACCAAGATCAGTACATGCTCACAACCCCTGCCCTACTACCACCGTTAATACCATTGCTGCAGCCTCTGCTGTGGTGCTGCCATCATCATCTCCATCCATGCTTCAGAAGAAAAATGTAATTGACTCAGTTTCAAGAAATGGAAACATTTTTAATAGAATGAGATTTTAGTAGGTACAGGGGAAAAAGTACTTTGGGAATTAAATAAAGATCTAAGAGCACAGCTTTTGCTGTCTTATTTATCTTGCAATGATTTACTAAAGATATTCTGAGCAGAAAATCTAAAGAAAGAAAGGGTGGCCCTGATGTAGTGGTTAAGAATGTAGCTCAGCGGACCTAGATTTGAATTCTTCCTGTTACTTGTTTTCTGAGCCAGTTTCCACAGGTATGAAATGGGGTAATAAAAACACCCAGCCGTGTAGAATGTTCTGAGGATTAAATGAGATAATAAATGAAGTACTCAGTGTAAGTGCTAGAAACATGGGATATTCTCATCAAATGGTAATTATTTTTCATCATCATTATTACTATCACAATACTGTTTTTTGGTCAAAACACAATCAATTAGACTGAAACAAAATAAAAACATTACTTTGCACATCACTTTGTGTACATCATATCTTAAAAGATTGTGTAGAATTCAGAAAAGGTTCAGAAACTTGCAGTGAGGAGAGGCCTTTAAGAAAAAGTCTGAATTATCAGAGCCTTTGTTTGGAGAAAGGTGGCATCCCTGAGTATGTGATTGATTTACAATGACAGTCTCAATGAGGACCAGCCAATCTGGCTTCAGTCACAGGATTTAACTCAGACATGGGAAAAGCCTATTTCATGAATCTTTATAAACACTAGAATTCCTGGCTGAGGGACGATGTGGAATGTTGAAGGACTGCCTGGGAATAGGATAGGTTTATATCAGATTGGGGGGATTTAGAGTCAGTTGTAGCTGGTAGCAGAAGGGACTGAGTGACCGCTAGAGCTCCTTCCTCCCTGCTGCTGTTGAGACTTGCGGTCACTGCTAGTTAAAAAGTGAGGGCTGAATCCATGTCCCTGGTATGGGGGATCTAGAGCACTGCCAAACAGGTTTAAGGGGGCAGTGCAAAGCAAGTGAAGTGTTGTGGGCAGAATGAATGCCATTGCTTGTTAATAGGATTCTAGTGGTATCTGGATTTTCAAAGCCACATGTAGCCCGTTTCTGTGGGAGGAGTTGTAGGGGATCCTGGTAAAGCCATTTGGGTTAAGGGCATAGGCTTGTGTATCAGCCCTCCCAGCTTCAAATCCCAACTCTACTTCCTGGCTATGTGACCTGAGCCAAGTTACTTATTTTTCCTGAACCTGAGTTTTCTGATGTGTAAATGAGGTTAATAGTTGTTAGAATTAAATGAGATTGAGCTCTTAAAGGCCATTTCTGGAACATAGTGTTTAATAAATGCTAACTATTATCATTATTATTAGTGAGGGCAGATGCGGTCCCCAAAATTATTATTTATTATTATTTATTATTATTTCATTCTTTTCTTCCTAACAGCTGGAACCCAGGCTGGAGAAGAGATGCCTGTTGTTTCAAAAACAAACATTAAGGAGTACAAAGATAGTTTCTCTAATGAGAAGTTTGATTTTCGCAACCACCCAAATATCACTTTCTTTGTTTATGTCAGTAATTTCACCTGGCCCATCAAAATTCAGGTAAGAAGTGCTTTTTAGTCTCATACTTGCAAAGATGGTGAAATGTCTATAGCGAAACTAAATTCACTAATCTGTAACTTGCGGTAAATGAAATGTACAATATTAATATTGTTTTGCCTTTGTAATATCTGTGGTAAAGGAGTGCTGAGCACATACCATAAAAGAAGATTGTAGTGGGGCTGCCTTAAATCACTTATGAAGGAAATTTATAAGCACTTTTTAAAATAAATTTATTTTTATTTATTTATTTTTGGCTGAGTTGGGTATTTGTTGCTGCACACGGGCTTTCTCTAGTTGCAGCAAGCGAGGGCTACTCTTTGTTGCGGTGCTTCTCACTGCGGTGGCTTCTCGTTGTGGGGCACAGGGTCTAGGTGCATGGGCTTCAGTAGTTGTGGCACGTGGGCTCAGTAGTTGTGGCTTGTGGGCTCTAGAGCGCAGGCTCAGTAGTTGTGGTGCATGGGCCTTGTTGCTCTGCGGCATATGGGATCTTCCTGGACCAGGGATCGAACCCGTGTCCCCTGCATTGGCAGGCGGATTCTTAACGAATCTGTGCCACCAGGGAAGTCCCTGTAAGCACTTTTGAAAGCAAGTTGATATATAACAGATTTGGTAATTACAACTGTATTTATTTCTTCATTAAGGACTTGTCACTAAAAAGCCTGTAGAGCTACACAAAGAGCTTCAATTCTGGAATGAGTAAGGTGTATATAAATGAAGCAAACACACATAACCAGTGAAAGCTGGCGTATGGAAAGTGCCATATGAGAAGATCCCCAAAATGCTATCAGGTGTTAAAGGAGCATAGGATGGAGGGTAATGGAGACACAGTGGGGGACAGTATAAGGTCGCCTTAAGGGTTTAGGCCTTATAGTCAAGACAGATGCAGGTTTGAGTCCTGACTTGCTCTTGTACAATTCCTGTAGCCTCTCCACGACTCAGATTCTTTGTACATGTGACCTGGAAGCATAGGTCTAAGGGTTCATGTTACCTGCTGCAGCCACTGCTGCTATCAACCTGCCCCTTTTCTCTGTTCCCAGGGGACCAGTGCACTCCCTCTTATCCAGGCTTGGCCCATGGCCCCATTTGTGCTCTTTATAATATCTGCCATTATGTTTTTGAGGCCTTGCTTCAATACTTTCTGCTTTAACCCCCTTCATTTTGGGTAAAGGTGTGGAGTTCCGGGAAGGGTGGACTTCTGTTTGTTTGTTTGTTTGTTTGTTTAATTTAATTTATTTTTTATACAGCAGGTTCTTATTAGTTATCTATTTTATACATATTAGTGTATATATGTCAATCCCAATCTCCCAATCCGTCCCACCACCACCACCACCCTTTTCCCCCCCTTGGTGTCCATATGTTTGTTCTCTACATCTGTGTCTAAGGGTGGACTTTGGAACAACTGGTTCACCTTTAGCCGTGGAAGAGTGGTCACTAGACTGGGGCTCTGGCTGCTTGCCAACTTTCAGTAGTGTGATCAAGTGAAGCAAGTCGCCACTGATCATTTGGGATGGGCTTGAAATCTGGTTCTGGTGGGTATGTGTTCATGCCTGGGGACTGTAACTAAAGAACAGTCAGTCACTCTTTTCCTTTCTGGAATGTGGAGGACAGGCTCTGTGTTGTATTTTTTTCTCACCACCCTCTTTTTCTATTCAGATGGTCCACAGATTTGTTTATCCTCTAATCTGCTTCTTCCTTTGTTCTTGCACACTCTCTGCTTCCCTTCCCAGCTAGCCTTCTTGTAAGCATTGACCATACTCCCTGTTTGTTTCCTCTTATCCATTCACCCATCAGCCCGCAACAGTCTGCCTTCCTCCTTCACCACATCCTGAAGCCTGCCACGGTGGACTCCAGTGACTGAATTCTTTAGTCCCCTTCTCCTTCTCATTGCATGATATGAGTCAGTATCTTTCCTGCCTTCCTGGTCCTTTCCCTGATTCTCTGGCCTGTCTTTTTAAGGAATCTTCTTCCTTAAACACTGAGGTTGTCTGAGATTCAGGCCATGGTTCTCCTCTGTCTTTATCCCACTTATAAGACTTATTGTACTACTTCTGTACTTGTGATTCTCAGTACTCTGTCTTCAGCCCTGCTTACACTTGAACTCCAGACCAGTGTTCTTGGCATCTCTACCTGGCCATTCACAGGCTCCCTGTACTCAGGGAGTCATTCTTCTGATCTTAGCCCCAAACCCTCTGCTTCCTTTCTAGTGAATGTCACCACCATTTGTCCTATTGCATAAGCCAGGACCCTGGAAATAATTTGCATTCCTGGAATAAACCTGACTTGGCATGATATATGATTTTTTACTTTATCTGTTGCTGGACTCAGTTTGCTAATATTTTGGTTAGAATTTTGTATCTATCTCATGAGTGAGAAAGTCCGGTAATTTTCCTTTCCTGTCTTTTTTATGGTTTTTATATCAAAGTTAAACTAACCTTTATTTATAAATTGAGGAGTTATCTCTCTTTCTCATTTTTGGAAGAGGTTATATAAGATTAGAATTATATGAACCTTGCATACTTGATAGATCCCTCTTGTAAAATCATTTGATTCTGGTGTTTTATTTGTGGAGTTTTGTTTTCTTTTTTAACTGCTGATTCAACTTCTTTAATAGTTATGGGATGTTTTGGATATTCCCTCTCTATTTGCATTATTTAAGATAATTTTTTCTAGATGTTAATTTATTTCATAGGTTTTCAAATGCATTGACACAAAGTTGTTCACACTGTCCTCTTTTCTAATCTTGGCAGCATCTGTGCTTAAGTGTATTGAATCATATACTTAAAAATGGTTAAAATGGTAAATTTTATCTTAATATATATTTACCCCAATTTTTTTTAAATTAAATCAGTTATACATATACATATGTTCCCATATCCCCTCCCTTTTGCGTCTCCCTCCCACCCTCCCTATCCCACCCCTCCAGGCGGTCACAAAGCACCGAGCTGATCTCCCTGTGCTATGCGGCTGCTTCCCCCCAATTTTTTAAACTTTAAAAAAATAGACCAGAGGGCAGACAGCAAAAGCAAGAAGTACTACAATCCTGCAGCCTGTGGAACAAAAATCACATTCACAGAAAGACAAGATGAAAAGGCAGAGGGCTATGTACCAGATGAAGGAACAAGATAAAAGCCCAGATAAACAACTAAATGAAGTGGAGATAGGCAACCTTCCAGAAAAAGAATTCAGAATAATGATAGTGAAGATGATCCAGGACCTCGGAAAAAGAATGGAGGCAAAGATCGAGAAGATGCAAGAAATGTTTAACAAAGACCTAGAAGAATTAAAAAACAAACAAACAGAGATGAACAACACAATAAATGAAATGAAAACTACACTAGAAGGAATCAATAGCAGCATAACTGAGGCAGAAGAACAGATAAGTGACCTGGAAGACAGAATGGTGGAAATCACTGCTGCAGAACAGAATAAAGAAAAAAGAATGAAAAGAAATGAAGACAGCCTAAGAGACCCCTGGGACAACATTAAACACAACAACATTCACATTATAGGAGTCCCAGAAGGAAAAGAGAGAGAGAAAGGACCCAAGAAAATATTTGAAGAGATTATAGTCGAAATCTTCCCTAACATGGGAAGGGAAATAGCCACCCAAGTCCAGGAAGTGCAGCGAGTCCCATACAGGATAAACCCAAGGAGAAACAAACCGAGACACATAGTAATCAAATTGGCAAAAATTAAAGACAAAGAAAAATTATTGAAAGCAGCAGGGGAAAAACGACAAATAAAATACAAGGGAACTCCCATAAGGTTAACAGCTGATTTCTCAGCAGAAACTCTACAAACCAGAAGAGAGTGGCATGATATACTTAAAGTGATGAAAGGGAAGAACCTTCAACCAAGATTACTCTAACCGGCAAGGATCTCATTCAGATTCGATGGAGAAATCAAAAGCTTTACAGACAAGCAGAAGCTAAGAGAATTCAGCACCACCAAACCAGCTCTACAACAAATGCTAAAGGAACTTCTCTAAGTGGGAAACACAAGAAAAGAAAAGCACCTACAAAAACAAACCCAAAGCAGTTAAGAAAATGGTAATAGGAACATACATATCGATAATTACCTTAAACGTGAATGGATTAAATGCTCCAACCAAAAGACACAGCCTTGCTGAATGGATACAAAAGCAAGACCCATATATATGCTATCTACAAGAGACCCACTTCAGACCTAGGGACACATTCAGACTGAAAGTGAGGGGATGGAAAAACATATTGCATGCAAATGCAAATCAAAAGAAAGCTGGAGTAGCAATACCCATATCAGATAAAATAGACTTTAAATTAAAGAATGTTACAAGAGACAAGGAAGGACACTACATAATGATCAAGGGATCAATCCAAGAAGAAGATATAACAATTATAAATATATATGCACCCAACATAGGAGCACCTCAATACATAAGGCAACTGCTAACAGCTCTAAAAGAGGAAATCGACAGTAACACAATAATAGTGGGGGACTTTAACACCTCACTTGCACCAATGGACAGATCATCCAAAATGAAAATAAATAAGGAAACAGAAGCTTTAAATGACACAATAGACCAGATAGATTTAATTGATATTTATAGGACCTTCCATCCAAAAACAGCAGATTACACTTTCTTCTCAAGTGCACATGGAACATTCTCCAGGATAGATCACATCTTGGGTCACAAATCAAGCCTCAGTAAATTTAAGAAAATTGAAATCATATCAAGCATCTTTTCTGACCACAACACTATGAGATTAGAAATGAATTACAGGGGAAAAAACGTAAAAGTCACAAACACACGGAGGCTAAACAATAAGTTACTAAATAACCAAGAGATCACTGAAGAAATCAAACAGGAAATCAAAAAACACCTAGAGACAAATGACAATGAAAACACGACAATCCAAAACCTATGGGATGTGGCAAAAGCAGTTCTAAGAGGGAAGTTTATAGCTATGCAAGCCTACCTCAAGAAACAAAAATCTCAAATAAACAATCTAACCTTACACCTAAAGGAATTAGAGAAAGAAGAACAAACAAAACCCAAAGTTAGCAGAAGGAAAGAAATCATAAAGATCAGAGCAGAAATAAATGAAATAGAAACAAAGAAAACAATAGCAAAGATCAATAAAACTAAAAGCTGGTTCTTTGAGAAGATAAACAAAATTGATAAACCATTAGCAAGACTCATCAAGAAAAAGAGGACTCAAATCAATAAAATTAGAAATGAAAAAGGAGAAGTTACAACAGACACTGCAGAAATACAAAGCATCCTAAGAGACAACTACCAGCAACTCTATGCCAATAAAATGGACAACCTGGAAGCAATGGACAAATTCTTAGAAAGGTATAACCTTCCAAGACTGAACCAGGAAGAAATAGAAAATATGAACAGACCAATCACAAGTAATGAAATTGAAACTGTGATTAAATATTTTCCAACAAACAGAAGTCCAGGACCAGATGGCTTCACAGGTAAATTCTGTCAAACATTTAAAGAAGAACTAAAACCCATCCTTCTCAAATTCTTCCAAACAATTTCAGAGGAAGGAACACTCCCAAACTCAATTCTATGAGGCCACCATCACCTTGATACCAAAACCAGACAAAGATACTACAAAAAGAGAAAATTACAGACCAATATCACTGATGAATATAGGTGCAAAAATCCTCAACAAAATACTAGCAAACAGAATCCAACAACACATTAAAAGGATCATACACCATGACCAAGTGGGATTTATCCCAGGGATGCAAGGATTCTTCAATATACGCAAATCAATCAATGTGATACGCCATATTAGCAAATTGAAGAATAAAAACCTTACGATCATCTCAATAGATGCAGAGAAAGCTTTTGACAAAATGCAACACTGATTTATGGTAAAAAACTCTCCAGAAAGTGGGCATAGAGGGAACCTACCTCAACATAGCAAAGGCCATATATGACAAACCCACAGCAAACATCATTCTCAATGGTGAAAAACTGAAAGCATTTCCTCTAAGATCAGGAACAAGACAAGGATGTCCACTCTCACCGCTGTTATTCAACATAGTTTTGGAAGTCCTAGCCACGGCAATCAGAGAAGAAAAAGAAATAAAAGGAATACTAAATTGGAAAAGAAGAAGTAAAACTGTCACTCTTTGCAGATGACATGATACTATACATAGAGAATCCTAAAGATGACACCAGAAAACTACTAGAGGTAATCAATGAATTTGGTAATGTTGCAGGATACAAAATTAATGCACAGAAATCTCTTGCATTCCTATACACTAATGATGGAAAATCTGAAAGAGAAATTAAGGAAACACTCCCATTTACCACTGCAACAAAAAGAATAAAATACCTAGGAATAAACCTACCTAGGGAGACAAAAGACCTATATGCAGAAAACTATAAGACACTGATGAAAGAAATTAAAGATGATACCAACAGATGGAGAGATATACCATGTTCTTGGATTGGAAGAATTAATTTTGTGAAAATGACTATACTACCCAAAGCAATCTACAGATTCAGTGCAATCCCTATCAAATTACCAATGGCATTTTTTTTGGAGCTAGAACAAAAAAATCTTAAAATTTGTGTGGAGACACAAAAGCCCCCAACTAGCCAAAGCAGTGTGTGTGTGTGGTGGGGGGGGGTACGTGGGCCTCTCACTGTTGTGGCCCCTCCCGTTGTGGAGCACAGGCTCCGGACGCGCAGGTTCAGCGGCCATCGCTCACGGGCCCAGCCGCTCCGTGGCATGTGGGATCTTCCCAGACCGGGGCATGAACCCGTGTCCCCTGCATCGGCAGGCGGACTCTCAACCACTGCAGCCACCAGGGGAGCCCGCCAAAGCAGTGTTGAGGGAAAAAACTGGAGGTGGAGGAATCAGACTCCCTGACTTCAGACTATACTACACACCTACAGTAATCAAGACAATATGGTACTGGCACAAAAACAGAAACATAGATCAATGGAACAAGATGGAAAGCCCAGAGTTAAACCCACACACCTATGGTCAACTAATCTATGACAAAGGAGGCAAGGATATACAATGGAGAAAAGACAGTCTCTTCAACAAGTGGTGCTGGGAAAACTGGACAGCTACATGTAAATGAATGAAATTAGAACACTCCCTAACACCACACACAAAAATAAACTCAAAATGGATTAGAGACCTAAATGTAAGACTGGACACTATAAAACTCTTAGAGGAAAACATAGGAAGAACACTCTTTGACATAAATCACAGCAAGATCTTTTTTGATCCACCTCCTAGAGTAATTGAAATAAAAACAAAAATAAACAAATGGGACCTAATGAAACTTAAAAGCTTTTGCACAGCAAAGGAAACCATAAACAAGAGGAAAAGACAACCCTCAGAATGGGAGAAAATATTTGCAAATGAATCAGTGGACAGAGGATTAATGTCCAAAATATATAAACAGCTCATGCAGCTCAATATTAAAAAAACAAACAACCCAGTCCAAAAATGGGCAGAAGACCTAAATAGACATTTCTCCAAAGAAGACATACAGATGGCCAAGAAGCACAAGAAAAGCTGCTGAACATCACTAATTATTAGAGAAATGCAAATCAAAACTACAACGAAGTATCACCTCACACCAGTTAGAATGGGCATCATCAGAAAATCTACAAACAACAAACGCTGGAGAGGGTGTGGAGAAAAGGGAACCCTCTTGCACTGTTGGTGGGAATGTAAATTGATAAAGCCACTATGGAGAACAGTATGGAGGTTCCTTAAAAAACTAAAAATAGAATTACCATATGACCCAGCAATTCCACTACTGGGCACATACCCAGAGAAAACCACAATTCAAAAAGACACATGCACCCCAATGTTCATTGCAGCACTATTTACAATAGCCAGGTCATGGAAGCAACCTAAATGCCCATCGACAGACGAATGGATAAAGAAGATGTGGTACATATATACAATGGAATATTACTCAGCCATAAAAAAGAAAGAAATTGGGTCATTTGTAGAGACGTGGATGGGTCTAGAGACTGTCATACAGAGCAAAGTTATTCAGAAAGAGAAAAACAAATATCGTCTATTAACGCATATATGTGGAACCTAGGAAAATGGTACAGATGAACCGGTTTGCAGGGCAGAAATTGAGACACAGATGTAGAGAACAAATGTATGGACACCAAGGGGGGAAAGCCGCGGTGTGTGTGTGTGATAAATTGGGCGATTGGGATTGACATGTATACACTGATGTGTATAAAATTGATGACTAATAAGAACCTGCTGTATAAAAAAATAAAATAAAATTTTTTGTAAAAAGACTTTTTTTAGACAATGACAAGCTGATTCTAGTATTTATATAAAAAGCAAAGATTCTAGAATAGCTATAACAGTTTTGAAAAGAGGAATAAAGTGGGAAGAATCGCTATATGAAATATTAATAAGACTTCCTATTAAGCTACGGTAATCAAGACATTGTGATTATTGTTGGAGAGATAGACACATAGATCAATGGAACAGAAGTAGGAACCCAGAAATAGAACCACATAAAAACATCCAACTGTTTTTTGACAGAGGTGCAATCAATTCAGTGGAAGGATAGCTTTTTCAACAAATAATGCTAGAACAATTGGACAACCATAGGCAAGTAAATGAACTTTGACCTAAACCTCACATCCTACACAAAAATTAATTCAATGTGGATCACAGGTTTAAATGTAAAATGCAAAACTATAAAACTTTTAGGAAAAAAATAGGAAAAAATAGGAGAAAATCTTCATATCCTAAAGCTAGGCAGAAGATTTTCAGATTTGACAACAAAAACATGACCTGTGGGAAAAAATTAATAAATTGCCCACATCAAAATCAAAAGCTTTTGCTCTGTGAAAGACCCTGGTAAGAGGATGAAAAAAACAAGATGTAGGGCTTCCCTGGTGATGCATTGGTTAAGAAGCTGCCTGCTAATGCAGGGGACACAGGTTCGTGCCCTGGTCAAGGAAGATCCCACATGCCGCGGAGCAGCTAAGCCCATGCACCACAACTACTGAACCTGTGCTCTAGAGCCTGTGAGTCACAGCTGCTGCGCCCGTGTGCCACAGCTACTGAAGCCTGCATGCCTAGAGCCCGTGCTCCACAACAAGAGAAGCCACCACAATGAGAAGCCCACGCACCGCAATGAAGAGTAGCCCCTGCTTGCCGCAACTAGAGAAAGCCCGCGTGCAGCAGCGAAGACCCAGTGCAGCCGTAAATAAATAAATAAATAAATAAATATTTAAAAAAGAAAAAAACAAGAAAACAAGCTATATACTGGGAGAAAATATTTGGAAAAATATTTCTGACAGAGGACTTGCATCTAGAATATAAAAAGAATTCTCAAAACTCGACATTAAAAAAATAAACAATCCAATTAGAAAATGGACAAAAGATATGAAGAGGCATTTTACTGAAGAGGATATAAGCATGGCAGATAACCACATGAAAGATGTTCAGCATTAAAAGCCATTAAAGAAATGAAAACCACAATGAGAATGTTGTATTCACAAGGTTTCATTGAGTTGGTCAATTTTTTAAACTGGTGAAAAATTGGAAATAACCTAAAATAAACTATCGTAAACATCTTCATTAAAAAAAAAACAAAACCCACAGTGAGAGGGAATTCCTTGGTGGTCCAGTGGTTAGGACTCCACACTTCCACTGCCAATGGCCCCGGTTCAATCCCTGGTCGGGGGACTGAGATCCCACAAGCCACGAGGTGTGGCAAAAAAACCACCCCACAGTGAGAATGAGATATCACTACACACCTATCAAATGGCTAAAATTTAAAATAGTGCTAACACCAAATGCTAGAGAGAATGCAGAGAAATTGGATCATGCATACATTGCTGATAATATGGCACAGCCAGTCTGGAAAGTAGTTTGGCACTTACTATACTTAACCCAGTAATTGTATTCCTGGGCATTTATCCCAGAGAAATGAAAACTGATGTTCATACAGACACCTGTATACCAATGTTTATAGCACCTGTACAGCAGTATTTAGCAGCTTCGTTCATAATATCCCCAACTGGAAACAACCCAAGTATTTCTCAACAGGTGAATGGTTAAACACGCTGTGCTACATACATATCATGGAATAATGCTCAGCAATAAGAAGAAACAAACTATTGATGCAACTTGGATGAATCTGAGGAAGTTTTGCTGAGTGGAAAAAAAATCTTAGAAATGTACATGCTGCACGATTCCATTTATGTAACATTTGAAAAAATTTTTAGACCAAAAATAGATACAGACCTACTGAAGCTTCAACTTTCTCTGACTTCTTCTTGACCCTCTTTTCAAAGGGTTCATTAGATTAGGTCAGACTCACCCACTCTCAAGGGGAGGGGATTATACAGGATTTGCACATCAATATAGTAGGAATCTTAGGAGCCATATTAGAATTTTCTCTGCCACTGGCTATATTTGGAGTGGGGCTAGCAGGGTTAGGTTGTTAATCTAACCCCAGGGAATTTGAGCTCTAGGCTCTAGTCAGTACAATTTCAATTTGATAACATCTGCTAACACTGCCAAGTTACAGATCACATACAATTGTAAAATATTTTATTTGGGTTCTAGTAAATATAATTTACTGACTTGTTTTAAGTTCAGGTTGTTTTCATACTGACATACCTTATATTCCAAATCCGATTGAACTTCAAGCTTTGTTTCTTATAGTTGAAAACTGATTATTATTTTTAAGATTCTTAGTGAAAACCTTGCTGGCGTTTTTCCCATTTGGAAAGAGGGCTCTGTGCATATAAACAGGCTTTTGTGCTGGAGATAGCTTTGCTGTTGCCAATTCTGACTTCCAGTTTTCTTTTTCCTCCCATTGCCCTGTTGCTCCACCCTCTGAAAGTCACTGAAATGGTCATTTCCTTCTGGAGGGATCTCTTCCCCACACTTACTTTTTTAAATACTTTTTTCAAGTTTAAGACTCAAAGAGATGATTTTCTGCCTGATTTTTTTGGTCCTCTTTACCTGGACTGGATCACTCACTTGAATAAGATCCACTTATGAAAGCTGCATTCAGGAGCACTTTCGAAAATAAATGATAGCATGCTCACCATTTAGTTTGCCAGGCTTCCCTTGAAAAAACAGGTAAGTTCTGTTGAAAATATGTCTTTTTGCTCTTTGTTACAAATAGCTGCAGTATTCACGAACAATGTGACTGGACCTTTGGCATCATGTATTCTTGGTGTCTTCTCAAAAGAACCTGATCAATGCTGGTTCTCTCTATACTTGGGACTGTATCTGGGTGTGTTCTGTGTGGCAGGCTGAGCTTGCATCTTCCTGGGCAGATGTGGGCATGTTCTCAACAGAGGGGGCTGCACCTTTCCGTATTGCTTTATATTCCTCAGAGCCTTAGTCTTTCTAGGTGTAGTTAGCTTTTAAATACACACTTAGAGACCATACAGATTTAGTTAAAATGTAGAGACTTATTTAAGGAAGAGAATAGGAAAATGTCTAAATGGTTCAGTGTAGGTCATGCAGTTAAATTTCAGTACGGCTTTCAATGCAGACAAAAGCCTTTTTTGTCTTTGATTCTCATTTTTTAAAGCAAAATAACTGAGGCAGTTTAATTCTCTACTCAAAAATTCGTGTAAATATTAGTGTTTTAAAAATGGTAATGGTAAACTCAAGTTCTTTCACTCTGAACTGACCCCAGGATTCTTTTCCATAATTAGGAACAGATCAAAACCTACAAATGCTAACTGAGGGAGTTTGCAACTAACTATAAAAATCTTTGTAGATTCAGTTTAAAATTGTAAAAAACCACCCAGACTGAAAAGGCCTGTGTGTCAGAGGGTGGTGGGTGTGTTGGGTCCGTTGTGCCTGGTTTCTGGTTGGTTGCTCTTGTGGGTGAGTGCCCCTCGCTCAGCCTCTGCTTTCAAAACGTGATTCTAGATGTTCCCCCGAGTCAGCAGGACTCACCTGGCTTCAGCCATGGTTATAGTTTGGGAGGGTAGGTATTCAAGATAGAGAATGCACAGGTAGACATTGTGTGTGAGGTGGGAAGATGGGTGGTGGCGCTGGGATTCTGGCTTGTTACAGGCTCTGCAACAGAGGTTGTTATTGTAATGTGGAACTAATATTAAAGTCCTCTCCATGCTGGGTGTTTCATTTGCTCGTTTATGTAAGAGGCTAGTGTTCACAAGTGAAGGCAACACAGAATTTATATTGAGGACTGGGCATTCATTTAGATGCTAGAGTTATGTTTATGGATGCTAATAGGATTGCGGTACTAAGCAAAGGATGTATGAAACTTGTTTGTTTTCACTCAGATGTACTTTTTCTAGTAACAGCTTTATTGAGATATAAGTCACATACCATACAATTCACCCATTTAAAGTGTACAATTTAGTGGTTTTTAATATATTCACAGAATATTTTAGAATGTTTTCATCACCCCCAAAATAAACCCCATACCCAGATGCAGTCCCTTCCCATTTCTTCCTTCCTCTAGCCCCTGACAACCACCAGTCTACTTTCTTTCTCTATGGATTTGCCTATTTTGGGCATTTTATATAAATTGAATCATGTAATAGGTGGTCCTTTGTGACTGGCTTCTTTGACTTAGCATAGAGTTTTCAAGGTGCAACCATATTTAGTATGTTTCAGTACTTCATTCCTTTTTAAAACTGAATAATATTCTATTGTATGGATAAACCATATTTTGTTTATCCATTCATCTGTTAATGGATACTTGGGTTGTTTTCACTCTTTAGCTGTTATAAATAGTCAGATATACTTCTAAAGTTTATATTTATTTTATGATAATAATGTATACACATAGCTTCTGGTATTAGATGTCTGTACCTTAAGGATTTAAAAATTATAAAGCCACGAAATACATTTAGAACTAAACTACTTAAAGTATAAATCGGGACTTCCCTGGCAGTCCAGGGGTTAAGACTCTACGCTCCCAACGCAGGGGGTGCAGGTTCGATCCCTGGTCGGGGAACTAAGATCCTGCATGCCTCATGGTGCAGCCAAAGAAAATAAATAAAATAAAGTATAAATCTGTCTTAGTTTCAGATGGCATTTAAACTTCCTGTACAACCTCATGGTTTTTATCATGATCATTATTTATTATTCCTTCTTCTTAAAAGTCTCCTCTCTTATACTTTTCAGCTGTGGCTTTGGCTGTTTCTTCTCAGTTCAGTGCCATTGTTCCCTTGGGTTTCCTCTGGGCCCTTTTCCCTGGATAGTCCCATCCACACCATCTATGAACACCACCTATGGCTGGGATGGGTAAATCTTTCTCTAGTAGAACTCTCTCCTGTGATCTCCATAGCTAGGATCCACTAGACTTCCTTTAACATTCACTCACTTAGCTGACTTTCTGACACACAGAGGCAGCCATGAGGGGACAGCAGGAGCCATGCCAGATACTGGGAGGTACCCCCGTGCTCCTGGACACCCTGGGAGGAGAAGGGAGTGCCCTATGGTGCCTGAGTCTGCACGAGGCAGGGCAACACCAGAGCTGAGCCCTAAGAAACATGAGTTCAGTGTCCTGGGTGGGAAAGGGGCATGTCCAGTCACTTTCCAGAACTACCAGGAGTTTAGCAGAGCTGAAGTGCCTGTTCTGTGAACAAGGAGCTGGAGAGCAGGGCAGACTAAAGCTGTCATGAAGAGACTGGGGCTCCAGCTGAGGAATTTGCACTGTAGCCTGAAAACCACTGGGAGTCATTGAAATGCTTTAAGCCAAGAAGTGACCAAGATCAGTGTTTTAGAAAGATGCCTCTGGCAGCAGTTACAAAAATGGATTGGAAGGACCAGGGCTGGGTTGGGGAGTCTTATTTAGAAACCCAGGGGAGAGGTCCCTCCAATGACCCTTCGGCATATCCCATAGCAACTTCTTTTCCTCGTCTGTGCTTCCGCAGTCATAGACGTGTCTGGTTTTTCACTCTACAAAGATTTCCTTAAGGGCAAGGGCTTTTTGATATTTCTGTGTCCTCTGTGTCATAGCATAGTGTTAATCAACTGTAGACACTCCATAAATGTGCACTAGATGAATGCATAGTTGTAGATGAGAGCTTTATTCTCGGTATCAGAACTTTGGGTTTTTTGGCAACTTTTATAACCTTTATATAGGTAATGGCAGCCTTTTTCTGATATTGTCAGCATGATTGTTGACCAGTGCTGAAGAGCCAGCAGGGGTTAGAGACCAAGAATTTATTGTCCCAGTCTACATAGTGTGGTGTTAGAAGATTGAATTGTTCTAGGTTGGAATCTCGTCAAACTCTCAAAAGAGTTGAGAAGTAGAAGAAAAGGGAAGGATGAGGACACAAACATCCCTAATTTTACAAAGAGGGTAGTTAAGGAATACTGGCTATATTGAAATACTTAAGAATGAAATGATAGGAAGTCTGGGATTTGCTTCAAAATAATATGATCACGGGGAAATGGGTAGAGTATGGATGGATAAAATAAGATTGGCCGTGAGCTGTAATTATTAAAGCTGGGTGATAAACACATGGGGTTCATTATACTATTCTCTCTACTTGTTAAAAAGTTTAACATTTTCCACAATAAAATTTTTTTTTTAGGGATAATACAGATGATTGAACAAGAAATAAAGGTCCAAATATATTATTTAACCTCCCAAAACTAGCTGCAAGAATATGCCTCAGCTGGGCCTGCAGCCTAGGCCAGCTGGGACATATCTCAGAACTGACATTCTGTTCTCCTTTGCAGGAAGCACACAGCACTGTACTAGAGTTTTAACAGTCACTAGCCACTGTTGGGCAGTTTTAGAACAATCAGAGGGCAGGAGAAAAACCTCCTCTCCCTCAGCCCAGCATACTTCACCCTGGTGAAAATGGCAAAGGGAGCTTCCCTGAAAGCTACTGACTTCTCCTCCCCACCCCCCAAGCAGGGGTGCATCAGAGGCCTGAGGGCTCCTCCCCATGGGCCTGTGAGGTTTGGGAAGCTGCTTTCCAGTGGGCATGGCTATATTGTCTTCTGCTCCTACAGCCTTTTGTGGGTGCAAGGCACATCCTCTCCCTGAATCCAAGGGTATTATATCCATTTCCTGTCTGTTTTGGCATCTTTCCATCACCATCACCCTCAGGATAACAACACAGAAATTATAACAGAGGCAGTAAAAATAGTGATATAATTCTACTGGGGGATTGGGGAGTGAGGGGGTGATGGCCTAAATCACCTTCTAATCTAGTAGGAAGTTAGTAAGTGATGCCTAAAATAGCTAGATCAAGAAGTAACAAAAAACAAAATGAAACAAAACAAAACCCAACTTATTAGTGATAAAAAGGTAACCCCCCAGAAGAACTGAACAGAAATCTAATTAAAGGTGAGGGCCTCTGGAGAGAAGCCTTAAGAAGAAGAAGGGGGACTTCCCTCCTTGGTACAGTAGTTAAGAATCTGCCTGCTACTGCAGGGGACACGGGTTTGAGCCCTGGTCCGGGAAGATCCCACATGCCGTGGAGCAGCTAAACCCGTGCGCCACAACTACTGAGCCTGCACTCTAGAGCCCATGAGCCACAACTACTGAGCCCACATGCCACAACTATTGAAGCCCGCGCGCCTAGAGCCCATGTTCCGCAACAAGAGAAGCCACCATAATGAGAAGCCCGCGCACTGCAACGAAGAGTAGCCCTTACTCACCACAACTAGAGAAAGCCTGTGCGCAGCAACGAAGACCCAACGCAGTCATTAATTAATTAATTAAAAAGAAAAAGAGGGGCTTCCCTGGTGGCGCAGTGGTTGGGAGTCCGCCTGCTGATGCAGGGGACACAGGTTCGTGCCCCGGTCTGGGAGGATCCCACATGCCATGGAGCGGCTGGGCCCATGAGCCATGGCCGCCGGGTCTGCGCATCCGGAGCCTGTGCTCCGCAATGGGAGAGGCCACAACAGTGAGAGGCCCATGTACCACAAAAAAAAAAAAAAAAGGAGGGGGTGGGGAGGAATCATTGTTGATATTTCAACCAGGTATATGTAGTTCTTAATGTTTTTTAAATTATTGATGAACATGATAGAATGAAATAGGGATTCTGGAGAGTGGTGAAAATGAATGGAAGGAAATTTGAGGAAGAGAGCCCAGAGGTTGACAGTGGACAGACAGTGAGTGTTAGCTTACATGTCAGGAATGAGCAGGTTGGTAGTGTTACCCAGTCTTGAGGCTCTGACCAGAGCTTGGGTATACAGTTTCTGTGCTTGCACAAACCAGCATTAGGTGGGTGGTGTGTGAGGCTAGGTGATGGTCACTAGGATCCAGTCCAGGGCCTATGGTCTCAACATAGAGTTCCATATAGAACTTAGGTTTAGAAAAAAAAAGAAAGTTGTTTTGTGTCACAGCAAAACTCACGGCAGTGGCAGCACTAGACTCAAGTTAGGATATGCTCAGCCAGTAGTCATAGAATCTTCCATCCTTGGCACAGCTGAGGCCTAGACTGGAAAGCTGTTTGTAAACAGGCCTAAGTTCTTATGGGAGGAATCAGTCCTCTCCTGGCCTTGCAGTGTTCAGAGTTACGTGGCAAGATTGGCAAGGAGCCAGGAGCCAGAGGGCAGCCATGACCACTTATAAGCCCTCTCTGGTCCTAGTGTCAGGTCTTCGGCATCTGCAGAGCCTGGCCTCTTGGGGAGAGTTGAGGAGCAGATGGGCCATAGTCGGGAACGGCTCCCTGGCCAGGTGGAGCTGAGCCCTGGTGGAGCTGCTGGCCTCAGCAGGCCAAGGGAGCAGCCCACAGAGGTTCTGCCATGTGCATATAGACCTTGGGTTTTCTTAAAGCCTGACGAGTGCTGCCTTGAAGCTAGAAAACTTCACCTCACAGGGCAGCCAGCTCTCCTTTCCCATCCTCTTCCTGACTTAAATGCTTGTAACAGTGAAGATAGTTCTTGGTGGAGAAGATAAAGGCAAATTAGAGGTTCTCCCTTTTCAAACCTTCTATATTAAACAGTGATCTTTCCCTATTCATTCATTCATTCATTTGTAACTGCTTTGTGGATTGTACATATAGATGCAAAACACCAGTGTTAAAAAAATTGTTTTGTGGCAGTTGAGTATAATAAGTGTCATATTCTCTTACTTTTACAGTAAGCTTGGGCTCAGCCTATACCCACCATAGTTGATGAAATTCATTCTCAGCCTGTATCCACAGAGCCCCGTCCCCTTCCCTCAGAGACATGCAGAAACCTCAGGGCTTAACTGAGTCCAGAGATTTTCATTCACTGACTGCTACTCCTGGTGCCCTGGCCCATGGCCATGAGGTTTGAAGGCAGCTGTCCTCACTCCCATATGTGACAGGCTTGGGTGCAGAATAATTGCTGGTGCTTCAGAGCCTCACCAAGGCCTACCGTGCAGTTACTCCTTATTTCTCTGTACTTTTCAAAACTCTAAAACATCCTCTCCATTTCCTTCATTTCCTTCCACTTCCTGGTTTCGAGGTTTGGGCCAGGCCATCTTCCTCTACCCCCACTTCCTCACCCCACACCCACCCCTGGGGAAGATCTGCTGCCAGGCGTCTGGGAGTCCCCGTGAGTCCGAGCCGGAGCCGACTCCGAAAGGGAGCTGGGGCGCGAGCGGGAACCAGACTGGGCGTGGTGGGCACTGCCCACCATGAACCGCAAGCCCCTGCTGCAGGAGCAGCCTCCCGCCTACAACCTGTAGGGCGGCCAGGGCTACTTTGTGCGTAACCCACACCGCTACGGCGCCCTCCCAGCCGCCGCCCTACCCCTACCTCCTCACAGGGTTACCCACCCACCACCCCAGGGTCTACAACATCCACAGTCAGAATGTCACCCGGCACCCTGCCAGTTCCATCGTTGTCATTGGAGGCTGCCCTGTCTGCAGGCTCGGGGTTCTGGAGGACTCCTTCACCTTCCTGGGCATCTTCTTGTCCATCGTCTTGATCCCCTTTGGGTTCATCTGCTGTTTTGCCTTGAGGAAGTGAAGATGCCCCAGCTGTGGAGCAAACTTTATTTAAAGGAAACAACACACCTGGCTTTCCCACACCCAGTTATCTTTTCCTAATTACACCCACCCCAGTGCCCAGGACGTAAGGCAAGGCTTCCCGTCCTGTGTAAGGTAGCAAGAACCAAACAGGGAACCAGAAGAATTCCAGGGCCACCTTTTCATTGAATGGTGCTGAGCGATCATTTGTCACCGTCAGTCGGAGTTTCACAGTAGCAGAGGGGTTTTCTCCACTGGGAGGGTAGCAAAAAAATGTTGGCAGAAATACTCCAAGACAGGGATTTGATTTGAAAAGAGCTTGTAACTATTGCTCTTGCTCTGTAAAATTATATAGCTAATATAAATTCCAGACATTTTCTGAAGAAAAAAAAAGAACCTTTACTTCTCTTTGAAACCTTGTAACTTTGGAGACTTACCTGATAAACATTCAACAAAAGAAAACCACTTTTAGAGTAATGTGAGTCTTGGGGACCAGCCACGCTGGCAGCAAGTTTATATAGGTTCTTTTTAAATACATTTATTTATTTATTTATTTATATCTTATTTTTGGCTGCGTTGAGTCTTCATTGCTGCACGCGGGCCTTCTCTAGCTGCGGCGAGCAGGAGCTTCTCGTTGCGGTGGCTTCTCATTGCAGAGCACGGGCTCTAGGCTTCAGTAGTTGTGGCACACGGGCTCAGTAGTTGTGGCTCTTGGGCTCTAGAGCGCAGGCTCAGTAATTGTGGCTCATGGGCTTAGTTGCTCCGCGACACATGGGATCTTCCTGGACCAGAGCTCGAACCCGTGTCCCCTGCATTGGCAGGCGGATTCTTAACCACTGCGACACCAGGGAAGCCCTATATAGGTTCTTTATGATTTTAAGTTGGATGTGAATGTGGTGTGGCTCTACTTTAGCAAGAAATCAGGCTAATGTTTGGGATCCCATATGTCCTTAGGAGTGTTATGTGGCACAGGGCACACAGGCACCTGATGCGTCTTCAGAAGGTGCCATTAGCATCCAAATTTTTTGGCACCCTACAGTGAGTATAAAATCACCTCATGGATTTCTTTAAAACACTGAGGACATACTAATGTTTTAAAAGATTAAAATCTAAACAGAATTGGATGCACTAAAATCTGTTTCCTTCTCCTTCTTTATGTCTTGTAGCCTGGATTCTTCATTCCTCAAGACTGAGTAACCTCGTTTATATAATTGTTTTTCCCCAGTCTTATTAAAAACCTTTATGTGAGGACTGTAGCCATATTCTGCAGTTTTCCTTCTCTCAAGGAGCCTTCTTATTTAGGATGATTACTATAATAAATGAAGGAAAGCAAAGAATATGGTTTCTCCTTGTCTATGATATCAAATCTATATATCTTTGTATTTCTGGTTATAAATGGTGGCTAGAGGAAGGATACAAAAACTTCAGATTCTATGCCCCATAATATTCTACGGCCTGAAAAGGTAATATTGGACCTTTATTTAAATGTCAAAAAGAAAATAAGAGCATCAAAAAGAAAAGCAGTGGAAGCTTCTCTCTCCTGCCTCTGTGAGTCTGACTATGAAAGGAGTGCAAAGCACTGAATTGTTGCTGTACTGGGGCCTAGGCTGTAGCACTTTCCTTGCATTGCTGTAGGATGGGAGTTGACAGGAGTAGGTGGAGGGGGGAGGTAGGGTGGGATTAGGAAAAGAAGACGCTAATCATTTACTTATGTGACTCTTGTCATACTGCCTTCATTTCAATAATTACCATCTTATTCAATAATTGTTTCATGTATAGTACCATTATCTCTCCAAGGAGGGCTGTGGTCCCTTAAAAATAAGCAGAGAACACACCATAACATCTGGCTAGTACCATGTGTGTCATAGGGTAGTAAGGACACAATTATCATACTTACTAATAAATTCTAAGGTGCACATTTTTTCATGCTCTAATATCTCTGAATTCATGATACATCTTACAATGATTTTAAAAGCAGTGTGTCATGGTGTAACTGGCAGTGTTTTCTTAATAGTACACAAAATAATGCCTGTTTTAGTGGTGTCTTAGATTTGATGAACTACATTAGGGATTTTATAATATTCTTGGTATAAAATTATTTAAATTCAAATTGGTGTTATATTGATTGTCAGATGATATTCAGTGTAGTGAAACTTGGGATAAGGTTTTTTTTTAAAGACGTTATCTTGAAGTGAGTACATTAAATGTCAAAGGGATGAAGGGCACAAAAGGAAGCTGCCCACCTGATGGTAGATCCAAGAATTGGAATTTGAAGCAAACAAGGAGAGCATTTTGTCTTGAAAAGGGCACAAGGAGGTAGCAAGTAACCTGACTTGCTTGCAGTTGGGGTCATTAGCAGGAGTCTGAGAAGTCTTCAAGGTCAGACTAAAAACTGAGATCTGGTGTCAAGAGCAGGGGGACTGTAGGGGTTTGTGTTGAGTCTCAGAATATCACTTTTGTGTGACAGTTAAGCAAGAAAAACTAAAGGGATGAGGTGCTTTTCCTCAAGTGAAAAAATTTCATTAATCTCTTCTTGAAATGTTAATGTCTTTCTGCTTCAACGAGAAGGTTGAGTTAATGGTGCTATCTTATAACCCAATCACTCTATGTGTTTTTCTGTCACAGATTGCCTTCTCCCAGCACAGCAATTTTATGGACCTGGTACAGTTCTTCGTGACCTTCTTCAGGTAATTTCACTTATACAAACTGTATCTGTTCTTTTGATTCAGGCACTTAATTTCATTAATTATCAGCCCATAAAAGATAAATGAATAATCCTATGTTTGCACAACAGATCAAACTAACTTTATATGTATTCCTGAAAAGTTACATGTCAGTTACAATACTGTAAATTCAATCTAATCTGATAAAATGAAGACATATGGTTTGTATGTTCTGGCTTTTTGAGGCAGCTTTTCATGTACCCTATACTAAATGTAGGTAATTTAGCTCTTCATATGGGGAGGATTTGGGGTTGAAATAACACGTAATTAATAATGATTACTGGTGTGTGCTACATATATGCTTCTTCTTGTTCACGAGATGTTTCAGGTGATTATCTAGAGTTTTAAAGCTAAAAGTGATTTGTTAGGCCCTGAGATTCTTTTGTTTTTATAGGGTTTTTTTCAGTTTAATTTTATTTTTAAGAAAATACTATTACACATAATTGAAAAAGTGCTACAGTGCAAAGAGAAAGCGACAGCATCCTGCCCCACACCTTCCCATCTTCACTGTCCACATTTAAATTATTTTAATTGTTTTTTACTTCTCCATGCTTATACTTTTTATTTCCAAAGGAGAAAAATTATTTAATTTAGATAAATGCAAAAATGGATATTCAATATATTTCAAAATCCAGTGCTGATTTTTTTTTAATCTAAAGCATTGCATTCCTTTCTATTTCACCACTTAATATCACAGTCATTATTACCATAAAGTATTTTCAACATTAGACAAGGAATTATGCAGTTAGGTACAATATAACTTTCTTTCATGGCTGGAACAGATAGGGTAAACTTATTCAATTTACCCACTCTTTGCCCAGTCTTCTGACAAATCCCACTAGGTTTTACCCTAATTAACATAATTTCCTAACGTTTTGCTCTGCCTAATGGATTTTGAGTATGTTCAACCTTTAGAGGTATCCATGTCAGTGGCTTACACTCTTTCTTGGTTTTTCAATTCAGTTATCTTTTGATGTCCTACTGTAGAAGGATTTATTATCTTATGTTACCTCCGCCAGGACCCCCCCACACACTATAAACACATACAACTGCCCCTTCCTCCCACTCATGTAATATAGTTACATCACAATGTTTGGCTAAATCAGGAGTCCCTATTTATGTTGCTATAATCATAAAAACTCCTGTTTGCAGCTGAGTTGAACTATAATTATACTTCCCCATTTTTTTTTTTTTTTCTTTTTGCGGTATGCGGGCCTCTCACTGTTGTGGCCTCTCCCGTTGCGGAGCACAGGCTCCGGACGCGCAGGCCCAGCGGCCATGGCTCACGGGCCCAGCCGCTCCGCGGCATATGGGATCCTCCCAGACCGGGGCACGAACCCGTATCCCCTGCATCGGCAGGCGGACTCTCAACCACTGCGCCACCAGGGAGGCCCATACTTCCCCATTTTTTGGATGGGGGAATCACTCTTTGCTTATCCTAAATGTAATATTTGCCATATTTGGGGTTTTTAATTGTTTGGTTTTCTATGTAGCTACCCCTGATTTACCCCTATACTCTGACAAAACTGAACAATCTCTCAGTATGGTCAAGCACAAGCAAGTACTCTCCTGGTTTTAGTTTCTCTTGGAGATTTCTGCCCTAGAACCCTAGCCTGCTGCTCCCAAGTGCACTAGTTGTTTTTGAGGCCTGCTGCACAACTGTCGTCTTGGGAATTTCTTTTGCCTTCCTCTTATATTAAAGTCTCTGTCTCCTCGATCCCATGTCTTTGTCTCCCTGTTTATTCCCTCCTTATATTGGGGCACATTCTCCAGGAAGTTTCTGAGAAGAGATACATGTGGAGGTAACTTTTCTATGACCTTCCCTGTCTGAAAATGTTTTAATTTTACCCTCACATTTGATTGAAAAGTCGAATACAGAATTCTAGGTTAGAAGCATTTTCCATTAAAATTTAGAAGGCGTAGACTTCCCTGATGGTCCAGTGGTTAAGATTCCACGCTTCCAGTTCAGGGGACATGGGTTCAAGCCCTGTTCGGGGAAATTCCGCATGCTGTGCACCATGGCCAAAAAAAAAGTATTGAGAAGGCATTTTGCTGTTTCTTCTTGTTTCTAGTATTAATATTGAGAAGGTTAGTGCCATTATAATAACCACTCCTTGTATGGGATCTGTCTTCTCTCTTAAAAAAATATATTGAAGTATAATATGAAATTACAGAAACACTTAGAAATCATTAATGTCTAGCTCAGTGAATTATCACAAATTGAACATGCTCAGGTAACCACTACCCAGGACAAGAGTTTTTTTCCCCCTAGGGTATTACCAGTACCCAGTGTCCTTTTTGACCCATCTCCTAGAGAAATGGAAATAAAAACAAATAAACAAATGGGACCTAATGAAACTTAAAAGCTTTTGCACGGCAAAGGAAACCATAAACAAGATGAAAAGACAACCCTCAGAATGAGAGAAAATATTTGCAAGTGAAGCAACTGACAAAGGATTAATCTCCAAAATATACAAACAGCTCATGCAGCTCAATATCGAAAAAACCACAGATTTAAGGCATGTGGGATCTTCCCGGACCAGGGCTCGAACCCGTGTCTCCTGCATTGGCAGGCGGATTCTTAACCACTGTGCCACCAGGGAATCCCAAATCATCCTTAATTTTTATCGCCAGTGTCTTTGCATTTTTCTGTGATACCTCTGAGATAATTTTTATCCTAAAATTGCTATATCAAAATGCAAAAACACTACCAAATAGCCCCTCAGAACAGTTGCATGAATTTACACTTCTACAACAGGAATGTACTTTCTCTTACTATTTCTGCCTATTTCTCTTACTACCATTAACTATTTTTCATTATTTTTAATTTTGCCAATCAGGGAGGTGTCATTGGTACCTTGTTTTAATTTGTATTTATTTATAAGTGATATTTACTAATCTCTTATACCTTATAGTTCTTGTTTTGAATTATCTGTTTGTATCCTTTGCTCATATTTCTATTGGGATGTTCACGTTTTTCTTCATGAAGTTTAGGACCATCTTTTAACCCCATTTATGGTATTTTTCACCAAGCAGATGTGTCAGTTTTTTCCTATATTTTCTTCATGAGCATTTAATCTATTGTTATTTTTTTTCAGGTGTTCCTTTATCTAACTTGAATCTATTTGAATTATAACTTTACTATATTTCCATATGGATAGGCTTCAGAAACTTGTCAATGAACGAAAGCAGGGTATTAATTACCTCAACTCCAAAGCCACACTATCCACTAGGCCAGGAATTCACTCTCCGTTTTATTTTTCAGAGTATGCCCATCTTAGCTCATTGGAGCTCTGTCCTAAATGATGCAATGCCAGCAATATGGAATGCTGGAAATGTGATTACACTTTCTCCCATTCACAAGGAGGTATCTTCTTTCCACGGAAATATAGATTTCAAAAGGAAATCGCCCTCTCTCATGTTAACCACAGAAAAATTAAAATCTCAAAATCTTTTCCGACCCCTCCCAACATTTTTTTATTATGCTCACTCACTGACACCAACCTTCTTCCACAGTTCCTCCAGAGTGGAACCAATGAATCCTCCTATATTCTTGCAAATTCAATATTTCTTGAATCTTTGCACTGTGACTTCCACCAAATTATAAGTCCCTCCAAGATAGTTGTCATCCCCTTCCTTTTTGGCCATGTGAGCACCGGGGCTTGGGAGGGTGACACACTTAAATAGTTCTCCTCTGCATTTGCCTCAGGGGTACTTACCTGATCCCACTGACCTGTCATATTCTTACTCTTTCAGAACCCAGCCTGTCTACTCTATGAAGTCTTCTTCTGGCACATTCACCCCATAGTCCACCTCTTCTTGGACTCCACCCTACCCATATTTTTATTATACCACATAATCACACTTTAATGCAGTTATTTAACAGTCTAGCACTTAAGGGCAGCCCATATACAAATAAACCTGTAATTTGACATGCGAAGATGAACAGGGCTAATTAGAGGCCTCTCCTACAAGTTTTAAATTGGGTTCTGAGAGCCTGAAACAGTTCTCGTATGACTCTCAGCACTAACTATACTTTAGAATTCACCTGAGAAGCTTAAAAATGAAGCAGCAGCCTGGGCCCTGCCCCCAGAGATGCTGATTTAACTGGTCTGGTATGGGACCTTATCATCATGGTATTTTAAAGGCTCTCCAGTGATTCTTATGTTCAGCTGTCATTAAAAACCCCTGAGTTAGCTGAAAGTTGTGTGGATTCAGGGGCTGGGGTAGTATTACATCCATCCATATGCAAGCTAAAGCACAGAAGGTCAGATGGAAAAGAAGATCATTAAGTACTGAGAGGATGTGAGCATGGCTTCAGCTGACAGCTTCGTGATTCCCTTTCCTGCAAGAGCAGGCGGCTTTAGGGCTCTGAGAGAGCCCTGTAATTATTCCCCCACCACCAGCCAGTGACCACCACCTGGGTAGAGGTTATTTGGAATTTAAATTCTAGACTGTAATTATTTTACATAATATAGGAACAGTTTTTTTAAGTTCTACTGGTTTTTTTCTTGCACCATTGAATGTGTCCCATGTCTTGTCCTTTGTTGGATGTTGTTGTTATGCAGAACTATATCCTAGAGTCATTCTCTCAGAAAAGACCTGAGAAATAAATTGATACTTGGGGAAGACCTTTTATAAAGTCTAAAGACTGGAGTCTTGAGTTTTGCAACATTGTCTTCTATTTCTTTGTTTCCTCACCTTTAATTCCATTTGCTTGCATTCTGGACTTCTCTGTAGATGAATGAGTACAGCTCTGGATCTGTCCTCCATACTTCTTAACTGAACTCTCATTTCTTTTTCATTTTCCTTTGCACTACATTCTAGGTGAGCTCCTCAGCTCATTAATTTAGTCTAGTGTTGGGGTCCATTTCCTTTGCTGAGTTATCTGATTAGGTTTTTTTATTTTAACAATTGCATTTTATTTCCAATATATGTTCCTTGTAGCCTGTTTCAATTTTATGAATGCAATTTACTTTCATATTCCTTTGTGAGATTAATAAATGTTATAATTTTATTTTGAAGTCTTATTTTGTGCTATTAATAATTGTCTCCTCACATGCTGTTTGTTGTTGTTTGGTACCTCTCTTTCACAATGCTGATTTTCCTCAAAATGTCTGATTTTTTATTATGTTGAAGATTCTGTGTTTACCTTTGTATGGTTGCCATTTCTGTCTGTCACAGCCTCCAGTGAGTATGGAGTATGGAGGCAGAGTGTGCTGCTGGGTTAGGTATATCGTTAGTTTGTCTTCTGTATGAGAGAGTATCCATCCTGCCTGGCCTCTCTAGCCCCAGGACCAGAGCTCACTGCCTTATTTGCTCTCTTCCATTGCTCAGCACAAGCAGGGAGGAGGGAAGAAGCCATCTGGTGTGGCCACACTGAATGCAGCTCCCCCCCAGCACTCGGGCAGTTCTCCAGAACCCCTTCCCTCCTTGTATCCATATACTCTAGACTGACTGACTGACTGACTTCTTCCTTCCTTCCTCCCTTCCTCCCTCCGTCCCTCCCTGCCTCCCTTCCTTCTCTCTCTCCCCCCCTTTCCTTTCCCTCTCTCATACACTCACTCTCTCTTTCTCCCTCTCCCCCTCCCTCCTTCCTTCCTTTCTTCCTTCCTTCCTTTTAATTTTTAGAGACTTTATTTGTTTAAAGCAATTTTAGGTTTACAGCAAAATTGAGAGGAAGGTACAGAGATTTCTCATATACCCCCTGCCTCCACACATGCATAGCCTCCCCCATTATCAACATCACTTGCCAGAATTATACATTTTTTACTAAAGATGAACCTACACTGATACATCATAATCATCCAAAGTTCATAGTTTACCTTAGGGTTTGCACTTGGTGGTGGTGTACATCTGTGGGGTTTGGACAAATGTATAATGTCATATCCATTGTCATAATATCAGAGTATTTTTACTACCCTAAAAATGGAGCCCCTTTTTTACTTTTTAGCTCTCTCTAATCTGGCTTCCATCCCGACACCCCATCTAATTTTTTTTTGTTGAGGGCAACTAGCACATCTCTATTGCTAAATCCAAAAGTTAGTCTTTAGTTCTTATCTTTTTGGCTTTGCAACAGTATCAGTCAACTGATCACCCCATCAGTGAGACTCTTCTTGCCTTTTGTGAGTCCATACTGCCCTGAAGCTGCTCTTCCTTGGTCTCCCTTGCTGAACTATCTTTTCTATTCAACTTCTCATTGTTGCTATTCTTCCAGAATTTGACCCTGGCCATCTCCTTACTCTGTGTTCTCTGGTTGAAGTCTGCCATCCCCATCTGCAGCATAACATGCCCAGAAATGAACTCTTGGATCCTTCCTCACCAGTCTTCCCCACATCACTAATTGGCAAATCATGCTGCTGGTTCCAAGTCACTTCTTTCCCTTTCACACCCAACAGGCATTCCGTCGCCACATCCCAGCAGTTACAGTTAGCAACCTGCCCTACGTCTACTCCCCACCCTAGCCCTAACCATCACAATCTTGCCAGGACTATTTCAGTTGATTTTGGCTCCTTTACAACCCACAAAAAGTCCAGAGGAGACCTTTAAAATCATGAATTAGTTTGTATCTAACCACTTATCTCATATCTAATGGCTCTGCATTGTATCTAAAATAAAAACCAGGGTCCTGCATGAACTGGCCTCTGTTCACCTCTCCACCTTCACCTTACGCTACTCTGTTCTGCATTCCCATTACATGAGCCTCCTTCTGTTTCTTAGAAAGCACCAAGCTCCTGCCCACCTCATAGCATTTGCACATGCTTTTCCTTCTTTCTGGGATGCTCTTCTCCTTGCCCTTTACCTGTATACTTTTACCCATTGCTTTGTTTTTCCAAACAAAAACCAATTCTCTGACATCAACTGACTGTCTACAATTCAGTTCTGACACTAACCATGTGGAATCAGTGCACACCCCACAGGTTAAGGGCTCAGTCCAACAAGACTGCTCCTACTTCAGACGTCAACCACAAATGAGTCCCAAGGCTACCCATACTTCTGCCTGGCCAAATACAAGTTTGGGTTGTTCCTGTGACCCCTCTCAGAGTCAACAGTTTGCTGTTGCCTCACCGAACTCAGGAAAACACTATACTTAAAATTGCAGGTTTATTATAAAGAATACAACTCAGGAACAACCCAGTGGTTGTTCAACAGCCCAGAGTTGCATTGGGCAAGGTATGAGGGTAAGAGGGAGAGCACAGAGCTTCCATGCTCTTTCTGGGCATGACACGCTCCCAGCACATCGATGTGTTCACCAACCCTGAAAGTCCCCCAAATCTCGTCATTCCACATTTTTTCAAAGTTTCATTGAGTAGGCATGATTGGTGAAATCACTGGTCATTGGTGATTGAACTCAATCTCCAGTCCCTCTACCGTCCTGTGGAGGAGAGGCGTGCTGGGGGGCTGAATGGTCTAACCCTTTAATCACATGATTAGTTTTTCTGGTGGCCAGCCCCGTCCAGAAGCTATTTAGGTCCTTCCCTCCCATGAGGGGAGAAAAGACACTCCTGAATTACATCTCCATAAACGTGTTATAAAAAATAGTGAATTCAGGGCTTCCCTGGTGGCACAGTGGTTGAGAGTCCGCCTGCCGATGCAGGGGACACGGGTTCGTGCCCCGGTCCGGGAAGATCCCACATGCCGCGGAGTGGCTGGACCCGTGAGCTATGGCCGCTGAGCCTGCGCATCTGGAGCCTGTGCTCCACAATGGGAGAGACCACAACAGTGAGAGGCCCGCGTACCACAAAAAAAAAAAAAAAGTTAATTCAGACTCAAAGCCACTGTCATTTTTTTATACCCTTCTGTATTATATAAATTACTTTGTGTAGAAAACTGGTAAAGATACATTTTAAAGATTTTTAAAATCAAAATTAAAAGATAGTTTCTTCCTTTTTAAGGCTGAGTAATATTCTCTGTAAAAATAAACCACAATTTGTTTATCTGCTCACCTCCTGATAGACATTTGGGTTGTTTCCAGTTTTTGACTGTTACAAATAAAGCCATTATGAACATTTGTGTAAAAAAGAGGAGAGAGGATGCTCCTATCACATAGGAGGTTTCAAGGGTTTTGGGAGCCCTGTGCCAGGAACTTGGGACGAAGACCATATGTATATTTCTTACTATACCACACTCACCTTTCAGATTTCGGCACAGTGTCACTTCCTCCAAGATTCCATCAGTGAACTCCCAAACTAAATTCTCTCCCTTTGTTCTACCCTCCCATGGAACTGTATTATTTTTCATCACGGTACTTATCACAGTTCTGTACTTGCATACTGTGTGTCCACAGTGAGACTCTAAGCTTTGGGAGAGCAGGTACAGTGTCTCTTTTGTTCACCCCTGTATACACACACACTTTCAGCATCTAGCACAGAGTCATGCTCCAATATATGTGAAAAGTAAAGCAGACCTTCAGGAGAACCGCAGAGCCGTGAGGGACCATAGACACCAACCTCTCTGAGGGGATAAAAGCTCGTGGTGCTGCTGATAGGAATGCAGAGGCCGTATGCTAACTCGGAAGCTCCAATTAGCAGGTGTGTTATATTCTTGGATCATGTGTACAGAGTGAGGTGACTCAGCTGCCAAGTACCAACCCAGTGAGGATTAGTCACCTCACCTGATTGGTGGAAGACTGAATGAGACCATCAGAATCGATCAGGGACCACAGAATCTTGTGTAGAAAACAAGGACAGATGGTGTTCTCATCACTTCTCCCTTTTTTGAACGTGGGAACCTTTGGAAAAGAATGCAGAACTTTGGTATCTAATGAGAACCTACTTTATAGCTCAGGGAACTCTACTCAGTGCTCTGTGGTGACCTAAATGGGAAGGAAATACAAAAAAGAGGGCATATATGTATACGCATAGCTGATTCACTTTGCTGTACAGTAGAAACTAATACAACATTGTAAAGCAACTATACTCCAATAAAAATTAATTTTAAAAAATTAAACTTAATTTCCACTAAGCTTCCATTGAATTCAAAGACAATAAAATAAAGGACTTTTGCCAAATATTAAAAAAAAAAAGAATGCAGAACTTTGGTTTTTCTGGATTTTGTTTAGGAAGTAGAAATGATGAGCTTTTAGCTGAGAATGGAGTCCTTTTCATGAGCATGAGGAAGAAAATATTTTCCCAGAGCAAGTTAACCAGGTCCAAAAGGATATACATGAAACATAAGGAGAGAAGGAAAGGTATACAGATAATCCTAAGCACTCTGAAGAATAGCTCATAGAATACAGAAGAGAGAATTAGAGTTGGGGTGGGGGTAGAAGGGGATAGCTAAGTGATTCAAATGAGAAAATATCAGTGTGAGATAAGTTAGAAAAGGACTCCCAGACTTGGGCACAGTGAAGAGTAAACTGTAGATCCTGATAAATCCTTGGGCCCAGTGAATAGTAAACTCTAGATCCTGATAAATCTATTAAGCCCTCTTAGTGTCTTAATGAGATGCTCTCCCAGACTCCAGTAGGCGCCTTGTGTTTATAAAGAGGGAAATAATAAGACCCATTTGCTTGCTTTCTCTGAAAATCAAATGAGGTGATGCATGTGAAAAAGCTTTGTATCTGGAAATGATGTGGTAGTGTGGTCAGGATAATGATTATTAGTAGAAGAGGGAGAGACAGACTAACACTCTGAGCATCTGTGTGACTGGAGTTAGAGGTGCCTTATAGGATAGCATTTGGGTGAGAATAAAAAGGAGAAGCAGGGGGGCTTCCCTGGTGGCGCAGTGGTTGAGAGTCCGCCTGCCGATGCAGGGGACGCGGGTTCGTGCCCCGGTCCAGGAGGATCCCACGTGCCACGGAGCGGCTGGGCCCGTGAGCCATGGCCGCTGAGCCTGCGTGTCCGGAGCCTGAGCTCCGCAACAGGAGAGGCCACAACGGTGAGAGGCCCGCGTACCGCAAAAAAAAAAAAAAAAAAGGAGAAGCAGGGGATGTCCAATAGGAGGCACTGACCAATAGGAGGGACTGTAATGGGAATTCCTGATATTGGCAAGGTATGTTTTTGTGAAACTTTTAATTATCGGAACTTCTGCTAAGGTCCTTGCCAGATTGACGGCAGACATTTTGACACATCCATGTCCAGAAGATGGAAGTGATATGGGGTCCTACCACTCTGGATCTAATTCAAACCAGAATGGTGAAGTGCACATCACAGGAACTTGGGAAGAAGCAGCAGTGTCTCTGTTTTAGATTGGTTTGGAGGTCAAGGCCAGGCCAAGAAATGAATATGTAGGTTTTTTTGTTTTTATTTTATTTATTTATTTATTTTTATTTTTGGCTTAGTTGGGTCTTAGTTGCGGTATGCGGGCTCTCTAGTTGTGGCACGGGCTCAGTTGTTGCAGTGCGTGGGCTTAGTTGCCTCGCGACCTGTGGGATCTTAGTTCCCCGACCAGGGATCGGACCCACGTCCCCCTCATTGGAAGGCGGATTCTTAACCACTGGGCCACCAGGGAAGTCCCGAATGTGTAGTTTTTTTTTTTTTTTTTTTTTTTTTCTTTTTCTTTTTGCGGTATGCGGGCCTCTCACTGCTGTGGCCTCTCCCGCTGCGGAGCACAGGCTCCGGACGCGCAGGCCCAGCGGCCATGGCTCACGGGCCCAGCCGCTCCGCGGCACATGGGATCCTCCCAGACCGGGGCACGAACCCGTATCCCCTGCACCGGCAGGCGGACTCTCAACCACTGCGCCACCAGGGAGGCCCGAATGTGTAGTTTTAGAAAGGCTAGACTTGTAAGGACGGGAAAAGCAAAGTTCAGTACACTCTCAAAAGTATCATTCTACTTACACAATTACAGTTAAGCTGGTGAAAAACATCCCCAAACACAGAGCTCTCAGAAAATATTGTGAGTTTTCAAACATATATATTGATACAAAAGATGGAAAGAAAGACCTAGAGTCAGGACATGGATTTCTGAGCATAGTCTCAGGAAAGTGTAAGCCTCTGATAAGCAGGGACAGGTTTAGGACAAAAAAGGACAAAGGATTCTTGTTTTTTCCTAGGTACAGAGCTGAAAAGAAGTGAAAGACCCTTAGCCTGGGGCCAGTGTCCCTGTGTTGAAAGAGAGAAATACACTTCTTTAAGAATGATCTTTGAATGCCATAGGAAAGTGTTAATAATTGCAAGGCTGAGTATTGAACATATAGAGATTCACTGGATCAGTCTCTATTCTTTTGTGTATGTTTGAAAATTTCCATGATTTTTAAAAAAATTACATTTGTATTAAAAACTATAGAAAACAATTGATAAGAGGAACTGCAGTAAGATGAACACTGAGTCACAGCCCCACCTGTACCCAGATTAGTGGTAGGAAAAAAAAGAAGGGAGGGGTATCAGCAAGTGCCATCTTTTTTGAAATAACTAGTAAATTCTTCATTGTTGTGTTACCCTTGGAGAAATCATGCACGTATCAGCTTTGAGGAACAGTCATGGTGTGTCGGTATGCTGTTTGTGTCTCTCAGAAAAACTGGAACAGGCTGAAGGAACTGGGTTGTTGGTGTTTCTAACAGGTCTGCATTGAAGACAGAATCCCCTCAGGGATAAGGGGCACAGACCTTCTGAGCTGCACTTTCACAGTTCTGTGTTGAGGGTAGTCCAAGAGAGGCCTCTACGTGACACCAGACTCCTTGCCTCTGAGACCCGCCCTGTATTCAGCTGCATCAGCAGCATCCTGACCAACTCATGTGTTTCATGTTCTTCCATGTGGATTTGCTGCCACCATGTGTTTATCTATTAGAATAAAAGTACCAGAAAGCAAGCTGATGGGGGGAAAAAAGCAGGATTATGCATAGAAACCATGAAAGACTAAGAAGGTTACTCTTCTCAGACTCCCTTACTGCTTCTTCCTATTCTCCCCAACTTCTCAGTGTTGGGGTGCCCCTAAGACACTCTCCTCTATTTGTATTCATCCCCTTGATGACCTCATCCAGATTCATTACTTCAAATACCATGTATATGCTGATGACTCCAAATGCTGTCTGCAGCCCAGACCTGGCAGCCAGCTCCCAGGCTTATGTGTCTGCTCACAACATCTCCCCGTAGCTTTCAGGTAGATGTCTCAGAACTCAACATGTCTAAAACTAAACTCTCTGCTGTCTCGCACCTGCTCCCCCCAGAGCCTTCCCTGTCCAGGTTTGATGGCAAGTTCCTCAGACCCTGACTTCTCTCTTTTATACCCTACATCCAGCCCATCAGGAAACCCTATTGCCTTGACCTTCAAGTCATGTCCAGATTCCAAAGTGCTTTTCACACCCCTGCTACCACCATCCTGGTTTGAGCCGCCCTCATTTCTCACCTAGACTCCTGTTCTTTCTATTTCTGCATTGCTACCTTAATGGTCTCCTCATCATAAATTAAATCATGACACTTCTCTTCTCAAAAACCTGCACTGGCTCATCTCATTAAAATCCAACACCATTATAATGCCTGTCGGGCCTTCGTGATCTGCCCTCTTCTTACCTCTGTGTCTTTATCCCTGGCCTAACTCCCCCCCACACACACACTACAGCCACACTGGCCTCCTGAGATTCCTCAAGAAATCCCAGGCACATCTTTGCCTCAGGCTTTGCACTGGCTGACCCTGGTTGCCCAGGCGCATTTCTGCAGACCTTCACAAGCCGCCTTCCACATATCCTCTATATCTTAGCTCAGATGTCACCTTCTCAAGAATTAAGGCCCACCCACTCTGACCATTCTGCTTTAGAGTGCCACTGTCACTCCTGAACCTCTTTACCCTTACCATCTTTTTATCTGTGTAGTATTTACTCCCTTCTGACACGCTCTATAATTTGCTCACTTATTTTGTTTACTGTTTGCCTCCATCTGCTGAAACGTAAACTCCATGGGAAAAGTGGTCTTTTGTTCTGTTCACTGATGTATTCCATGAGCCTAGAACAGGACCTGCCTCAATAAAGTTCTGATAAAAAGAAAAATAGAAACTGTCAGAAAGGAGGAAGGATCATCAGTGTCAGGACAGCCTGGAGGCCCAACAAGATAGGAACTGAAGACTCTCCACTGAGTGATAACCTGGGGAGCTTGTCTTTTGTCAGGGGACCCAGTGGAGGGATCTGCACTCTGTGCCTCTTAGGGAAGTGATGGGCTGAGGGAGGCTTAATTTCTATTTCTGAAAGGGCAGAAGCTCAGTGCTCCTAGCACCTTAGAGGGCCTGTCACCAGCCAGCTCTGGAGGCCTGTCTTCAGCGATCTGTGCATTGAAGCTGCCTCTCGTAAAGCCAACACCATCCTGCAAAAACAGAGCTCAGCAAGAGAGTACCCAACTACAGGGGCGGAAAGCCTTGTGTCTCCTTGTAACACCCTGGAACAGTACTCTGTAACAAGCCCCTTTTACAAGTTAATGAGTGAAAATGCCAGTTTTAAAATTATTTAGCGGTTACTAAGAGGTTTATTTGTTAGACTCATTAGTCCTTTTAATCAGAAATCAGTCATTCTCTCTGCTGTCACAGTAGCTTTTCAAACTATTCGGTGCCTGGTTTAAGAGGCATTGAATGTTGAGAGAACATTGAAATCATTTGCAGTTATAAGACCACTGGGACTTCGTCTCTCCTAATACTTGTAAGAAAGTTGTTGGCTTGAATTTAGTTGTTTTATTTTATTTAAAAAATAGGTATTTACTTTGAATATATATTACTACATATACATTTATTGTTCCTTATGAAAAGCTGGTTGTTACTTTGATAGTTAACTTTTCTCATTTCTTACCAGTAGATTTTTGCTAATTTGATTAATAGCATGCTTGTTACTTGTCATAATTATCATAGAATTGTTTTTATTATTTGGGATAAGCCACGATGGACCATTCTGATAAAGGCCGGCAGGAAATCAAGGCTCTCCTCTCAGAGTACCTTGTGGAGACAGTATTGTCTAGTGGTTGGGTCGGGAAGCCCAGCCTATCAAAGTCTTCTTACACTTTGTTTCCTATGAACCAGGACATGGTTGTGATGACTCATCAGAAAGGAGCTTGGAGTTGGTATTTGGGGGATTGTTTCCCTGCCTGACATGGGGTGTGGATGACAGTGTGCTGATTCTGGGGGTTGGGATAATAACTCAGTACTTTCCTTTCTCACAGTTGTTTCCTCTCTTTGCTCCTGGTGGCTGCTGTGGTTTGGAAGATCAAACAAAGTTGTTGGGCTTCCAGACGTAGAGAGGTAAGCCTCAGTGGTTAAAGATTAATGAATCCCTGTAAGAGCTTTTTCCTTCGTATTTCCCTTAAGCAAGTCAGTTTTGCTATTTAGTGGTAATTGATGGATATATCTATAGAGAGAGTAATGTATGGTCAGTAGACTTCAATCAGTGCTGTATAAGCTATAGTTCATTCTGCACCACATGGTTTTAACTTTCTAAAAGGAAACTAATAATCATATTGACTTACAGGTGTCAACTTTATCCTTCCTACCAAAAGCTGGTTCCTTAACTCAGGCTGGAGATCTGAAGGCTTAGTAGCAGAGCCTTTACAGGAGCCTTTCATGAGGATGAGAGTAAAATATCAAAAGTTTCTCATTGTTCAAGGAAAGACAAATGTGTGTCTAATTAAGTATTTGCTTGAGTTCTATTTATTAATGACTGTTGATTTATTTCCGGAACTCCATTCCAAAAGTAATATTAATAAGTCCAGCAAATATTTATAATTGGCAAATCAAATAAATAAACTTGATGAAAAATTACAACACAAAAACTGTTTATTGCAACTTTCACTTGTGTATTTACTCTGCCTTTTAGTCATCATGTCTATTGCATTGTTGCTAAATAGAAGTGCACTAAGATCTAGACTTTGTGCTCTTTGGTTCTCTATATAAAACATGATCTATAGACAAGATTTAGAGGAGAACAGAAATATCTAAAATCAAAATTCACAAGCATGCAGCACTGTTCATAGAACATTGGTGTCAGTAATGGGGTTAAGATAGGCTTCAGGATATGAGTCTCTTCCTGGGGGCCATGACACCTTTTCTGACCCATGTAAAGGTGATGTTATCATAGAGGTAGCATTACACCCTCTTTATTATGATTTTTAAAATTCAGTGGATAATGTATTCAGAGGTTTTTTTTCTTTTTAATAGCTCTATTACTAAGATATTTTAAAATCTCAACAAATAGTACAGTATTCTGAAAAAATATGTTATCCAAATGTGTAAAAAAAAGTGAGAAGCCATATAAACTAGTACCAAGGAAGGAATCAAAAACTGGTCAAAATATTACTCTCTCCACAATGGGTATTAGACCCAGGGAGTTTCAATTTGAGATGAGCTTATGGAGATAATAATAGTCTATTCCTTCTTGGGTGCTTATGAGAATTAATTATTTCCAAAATATATAAACAGTTCCAGGGTAAAGGAAAAGGTGGGAAGCTTAAAAGAATCCTGATACATTTTATGCTTAGAAACCTTGAAACCAAAACCTAAGAAATGTAGCACCAAAAAGTAAAGACCAGTTGTATAATGACTGTACATGCAGCAGTCTAGTTTACCAGTGTAGAAAAGGGATCATTTCATACCAGAAAACCTACTAGGATATGTTATATCAGTGGGTAAAAAAATAAAACCTAAATTTTCGGTAGTGACCAAGTAATCATTTAGTCATTTATTGATATTAACACTCATTCCTAGTTTAAAAACAAAACTCTTAGTAAACTCAAAAATAATACCTCCTCAACACTTTGAAGAATAACCAGATAACCAACATCACCCATGATGAAAAAATAGTAGAGGTTGTACCTAATAAAATCCAGACAAGTTAGTCATATTAAGAACTGACATTTGAGCATTTCTAAGTTGTAGGCACTGTTTTGTAAGAGGTTTTATATAGATTAACTAATTTAATCCTCACAACAACCCTATAAAATAGTTAGTGACATTAGTCCTGTTTCACAAATAGAGGAACTGAGGCTCAGAGAGGCAAAGTAACTTACCCATCACCACACAGTTACAATAAAGACACCAAACTGGGCTTTAAACTTAGGACTTCTGTCTTCACAGACCATGTTTCTAATCACAAAGTTGTCCCCATAGTCACTTACTTTTGTTCTGGGTATTCTAGACTCTGCACTAAGAGAAAGAGAAATAAGAAGTTTTGTTACTTTTGGAAAGGGAACAAAATTATTATTTTCATATAAGATGATTAAAATGTCATATAGATTTACCTGCATAAAATTACTACTTAAGTATATAAAAAGTAAACAAATGAATAACATAGAAGACAAACAACCAACTGGAAAATATTTGCAGTGTACGTGAAAGAAAATAAGATGAACACCTTGTAGAGAAGAGGTTTTCCCCAAAAAAAGTATGCTTATTACACAGTTGATCAACCAATAAACTAAGCTTTTACCTTTGTGACTTAAAGTTTCTTTGTTACTGTGAACCTGACCATTCAAAATATATTTTATCTTTTCTAAAATATCATTCATGATTTATCCCTCTCAGAACTGTAGAAAAGTGATGTGATATTTTTTATAACAAAAATAATAGCAGCTAATACTGCTTAAGTCGTTGCTACATACCAGGCCCTGTTTTAAGTGCCTTTACTCACATTATCTCCTGCACTTGTCATAAAGGAACTAGACTGGGAACTGGAGGCGGGTAGGCACTCTGTCTCACTGTGACTCCACACTTAGAATAGCAGAGAACCCAGAGGAGGGTTGTTGTTATATGTATTTGTTGAGTAAATGGACCAATAGCTTTGTGAGATGTAGGAATGTGATTATTGACATGTTAACACAATGTTTAATATAAAAATGCCCTTCTAAAACAGAGCCATGATCTATCCAGCCCAAGATTCTGTCTCCTACAATAGTTCCAAGGGAGTGGTTGAGGTAGGGCCTCATTGTCTTCCATAGCATGACCTCAGAGCTTCAGTGACATGCCCAGATTTCTGATATCCCTAATGATATATGATTGACCACACGCCATGTGCTAGGCACTGTGCTAGTTAAAGCATCTCATTTAATCCTATTGATACTTTTATGGGATTAAAAACCCATTTCAGAGAGGAGGGAACTGAAGCCCAGAGACTTTAAACACCTTTTTTAAAGTCACACAGCTGGAGAGTGTTGAAGCAGGTATTCATATCCAAGCCTCCCTAAATCCAGAGCCCCTAGTTGTCCCTATGCTCTGCAAAACTTCATGGTTTTTTGTGTTTAGCTTATACCACCTCTCTGAATAAAGAGCTCTTTCAGTTCCTATCTACTGTGTAACAAAGGATAGTTTTTGTTGCTGTGTAAATACTTGGTTCAAATTTCAGCAGGAAAAAAGAAAGCCTGGCTTTAATCTAGTAATAAAAATATAAGGAGATAGGATAATTTATTTTATGTGTTTAACAAGCAGACATCATAGCATTATATCCATCAGTACATTAGTATGTATCTCTAACAGATGAGGACTTTTTCTTTAATATAACAATACTGTCATCACAGCCAACAAAATTAAAATGTTAATACCTGGTCCATGTCCAGTTTTCCCCAGCTGTCTCAAAAATATCGTTTTGGATTTGATTTGTTTGAATCAGGGAGGATGAGGTATTTTTAATATGTAGTATTCTCTAATAAAATCCCCTCAGTACTCTTTGCATTAATGATTGCTGTATTACTTACCAGCAACTTCTTCGAGAGATGCAGCAGATGGCCAGTCGTCCCTTTGCCTCTGTAAATGTTGCCTTGGAAACAGATGAAGAGCCTCCTGATCTTATTGGGGGGAGTATAAAGGTGAGATTGTAATTTCAAAAGTCCCTGTAACTTAATTTATCAAAACTCATGCTTCTAAGTCTGGGGAACCAGAGAGAGCAAGAGCCTCATTCTGTTGCCTCTTCTTTCTTCTTAACAGTAAGTCCACACACTGAAGGTGTCAGGTATTCTTTTGCTTTCATTTTCTAATCTTTGATTCATGTTGTTAAGCAGTCTCATATTCAGGGAATTTTAAAATGTAAATAACTTGTCTGATATTCTTATAAGTTTTCTGTGGTGTAATACTTGAAAACTTGAAAATAGCTAAATTGAACCATTGTTCCTTATAAGTATTTTGGGGGATTTTTTAAAAGGGGAAAAATCATGATTGACTATGAATTCTGTAGTCAAAATAAATAATTCTGACCCCCCCCACCATGATGAAGAAAATGATAAAGACTTTCTCTTTTAACAAAATGATGAAATATTTCAGATACTCTTGGGAAACAGCTATATGTTCATGGAGATATGTATACACACGTATATACATATGTGTATGTATGTGTATATATATACTATATTTTATATATATATATATATATAAAACCTATATGTCCTAACATACTTACTAAAGCATTACTGAGCTTACAGGAAGTATGTGAGATTTCCAGGGACCACTCTCCTTTTCCTCCTCCAAAAAAGAACAAACCATGAACCAAAACCAGAGCCATGCGTGGTCTAAAGTGGTTCTAGACTGGTAACACACCACATCTCACAGCTGAAGTAGATGCAGATCCTGTCTGAGGGAAAACTTACCCAATTCAGCCATGTAGAACTCCCATAGATTTAAGACCAAGGAATCAGTGATCACCAAGGACAAAAGAGAAAAGCCATGAATAAGAGTCAGCAGAGGGCTTCCCTGGTGGCGCAGTGGTTGAGAGTCCGCCTGCCGATGCAGGCGACACAGGTTCGTGCCCCAGTCCGGGAAGATCCCACATGCCGCGGAGCAGCTGGGCCCATGAGCCATGGCCGCTGAGCCTGCACGTCCGGAGCCTGTGCTCCACAACGGGAGAGGCCACAACAGTGAGAGGCCCGCGTACCACAAAAAAAAAAAAAAAAAGAGTCAGCAGAAACAACAGAATTGACATCTAATGAATATAATATAGCTCTGTATGAAATGTTTAAAGAAACGAAAGATAGAATCATAAAGATGAGGAAGCCATGAGAGTCAAGAATGGCCAATCATACCTGAAAAAGAACCAAATGGTACTGTTAGAAATGGAAAACACAGTAGTTGAAATTTTTTAAATAATTCAGTTTACATGTTAAATAGCACATCAGACACAAGTAAGGAGAGAGCTTTTGAGCTGGAAGATGACTCTGAAGAAACTACACAGGCTGCAGAACAGAGAGACAAGGAGATGGAAAATATGACAGATAATGAGAATATGGAGGATAGAATGAGAAAACTTTACATATATATTATCACAGTCCCAGAACAAATGAATGGAGGAGAGGCAATATTCAAAGAGCTGAGAATTTTCCAGAACTGATGGAAGACATGATTATACAGATTCTAGCAAAACATATTGTAAGCAGGAGTAAGGAAAGAAAGCAGAGGGAAGGCAGGGGAGAAAGAAAACTACAGTTGGGTTTATCCCAGTGAAACTGTAGAACTCCAAAGACAAAGAGAATGTCTTAAAATTAGCCAGAACAAAAAAAGATCACTACAACATGGAGAAATTGGAACCCTTGTGTACTCTTAGTGGGAATGAAAATGATGCAGCTGCTGTGGAAAACAGTATTTCTCTTCCTCAAAAAAAAAAAAATAGAATTATTGTATGATCTAGGAATTCTGTTTCTGGGTATATACCCAAAAGAATTGAAAGCAGGGTCTTGAAGATATATTCGTACACCATGCGCATAGCAGCTTTATTCACAGTAGCTAGAAGTTGGAACCAACCTATGTGTCCATTGAGGTATGAATGGATAAACAGAATGTGGTATATATATACAATGGAATATTACTCAGCCTTAAAAAGGAAAGAAAGTCTGACCAATGCTACATAGATGAACATAGGTGAACCTTGAAGACATTATGCTAAGTGAAAGCCAGTCACAAAAAGACAAACATTGTATGATTTCACGTATATAAGGTACCTTGAGTAGTCAACTGCATAGAGACAGAAAATAGAATGGTAGTTGCCAGGGTCTTGGGAGAGGAAGGAATGGGGAGTTGCCGTTTAATGGGTATAGAGTTTCAGTTTTCCAAGATGAAGGAGTTCTGGAGATGGATGGTCGTGATAGTTGTACAACAATATAAATGTACTTAATACCACTGAACTGTATACCTAAAAATGGTTAAGATAGTAAATTTTGTTATGTGCATTTTACCACATTAAAAAATAATGGGGAAAAAAAGATCACCTACAAAGGAATGACAGAGTGACAGCTGACTGACTTCTCAGGAGCTACAAGAAAGAAGAATGTCTTCAAAGTATTGAAAGAGAAGAACTGCCAACCTAGGATAGTGTACCCAGTAACTACCTTCCAAGAACAAGGATAAAATAAAGATATCCTCAGATTATGGGAAAAACCGAGCGCTTGCCACCAACAGACGTGTATAAAAGAAATGTCTAAAGGATGTGATAGAGAGGAGGGAAATTACCCCAGGAGGGTGGAATAAGAGGGAATAGTGAGTAAATCAGATGGTAAACATGTGCCTAAATCTAAGCAAACGTCCTGATAAAATAGTAATAATTTGTGGGATTGAGAAGAATAGACGAGCCTGAGTGACACCCTGTGTCACACGTCAGCAGCATACGGCACAGCCGGCTGCTCCTTAAAATGCTGTCTTGACTTTCCTGTCAGGACACCACACACCTTCTGGCTGTTCTGTGCTCTGTATTCTTCGTTCAACCCTCTTCATCTCCCAACATCTTTTAACAGTCGTGGCCATCTCAGGCTCAGTCTTTGCGCCTCTTCTCACATCTTTTACACCTACACCATGGGTGATTGTCTTAGTCTGTTCAGGGTGCTATAAAAAGTATCAGAGACTGGGTGGCTTATAAATAATGGAAATTAATTTCTCACAGTTCTGGAGGCTGGGAAATCCAAGATCAAGGTGCTGGCCGATTAGGTGTCTGGGGAAGGCTTGCTTTCTGGTTCACAGATAGTGACTTCTAGCTGTAATCTTTTTTTTTTTTTTTTTTGGCCACACCATGCAGCTTGCACCATGGGATCTTAGTTCCCCGATCAGGGATTGAACCTGGGCCCTTGACAGTGAAAGTGCAGAGTCCTAACCACTGGACCACCAGGGAATTCCCTCTAGCTGTAATTTTATATGGTAGGAGGGGTGAGGGAGCTCTCAGGGTCTCTTTTCTAAGGGCACTAATGCCATTCATGAGGGCTGTGCCCTCACGACCTAATCATCTCCCAAGGCCCTACTTCCAAATATTATCACATTGGGTATTATAATTTAACATATGGGACTTCCCTGGTGGCTCAGTGGTTAAGAATCCACCTGCCAGTGCAGGGGACACAGGTTCGATCCCTGGCCTGGGAAGATCCCACATGCCACGGAGCAGCTAAGCCCATGCACCACAACTGTGGAGCCCACGTACCGCAACTACCAAAGCCCGCCTGCTCTCGGGCCTGCGTGCCGCAACTACTGAGCCCACGTGCTGCAACTACTGAAGCCCATGCGCCTAGAGCTCATTCTCCTCAACAAGAGAAGGCACCGTAATGAGAAGCCCACGCACCACAATGAAGAGTAGCCCCGGCTCATTGCAACTAGAGAAATCCCACGCACAGCAATGAAGACCCAGCTCCGCCCAAAAAAAAAATTTAGCATATGAATTTTTTTTTTTTCTTCCGTACGGGGGCCTCTCACTGCTGTGGCCCCTCCCGTCGCGGAGCACAGGCTCCGGACGCGCAGGCCCAACAGCCATGGCTCACAGGCCCAGCCGCTACGCAGCATGTGGGATCCTCCCGGACCGGGGCACGAACCTATGTCCCCTGCATCGGCAGGCGGACTCTCAACCACTGCGCCATCAGGGAAGCCCTAGCATATGAATTTTGGGAATACACAAATATTCAGACCATGGCAGTGATCTTATCCATCATGGATTTAAACACCATGATGTTTAAACCTCTCCACTCAAACCTCTCCTGTGAGTATCCAACTCATATATCAAATTGCTTGCTCAGTGTTCCCACTTGGATGTCTTAATAAGCATCTTAACAAATTTAACATGTTCAAAGCTTAGTTCTAAATACTGTTCCCCATACCTGCTCCTCTGGCATAACTTCCCCAACTCATCATCCTAGTTGCTCAGGCCAAAATCGTCCTTGACTCGTCCTTGCTCTCATCCTCATTGGATAGCCAGTCCATCAGCAAATCTTCTTGACTTTATCTTCAAAAATATTTCCTGACCACTGTGCACCACCTCCACCACTGTTACCTATCACCTTGATCTAGGCCATTATCCTCTCCCACCTAGGTTTTTGCAGTTGCCTCATAACTGGTTTCCCCACTTCTGCCATTTCACTTATCTATTCATTTCCCTGTGCTGTAGCCACAGTGGTTCTGGAAATGATTTTCTTCAATTTGAAGAAATTGATGGCAAAATTCTAAAGATGGCTCCCAAGATTCTTATCTTATGGATATTCAATCAAACACTACTCCAGGTTCTGCTTTTTTTTTTTTTTTTTTTTTGCGGTACGCGGGCCTCTCACTGTTGTGGCCTCTCCCGTTGCGGAGCACAGGCTCCGGACGCGCAGGCCCAGCGGCCATGGCTCACGGGCCCAGCCGCTCCGCGGCACGCGGGATCCTCCCGGACCAGGGCACGAACCCGTGTCCCCTGCATCGGCAGGCGGGCTCTCAACCACTGCGCCACCAGGGAAGCCCCAGGTTCTGCTTTGAAGAGATTTTGCAGAAATAATTAAAGTCTGAGGGTAGTTGATATTAAGATATAAGGAGAGCTTTCTCTGGCTGGTGAGAGAAGAGGAAGCATGAGAAGAACTTGAGCACCATCACTGGTTTCAAGCTGGAGGGACCAGGTAGGGGGGAATGTGAGTGGCCTCCAAGAGAAGAGTGGCCCCTGGCTGATCGCTAGCAAGGAAATGGGGACCTTAGACCTAGAGCTGGAAGGAACTGGATTCTGCCAACTTGAATGAGTTTTGAAGCAGGTTCTTCCCCTGCCTCTTGGTAAGAGTGGAACCCAGCTGATAACTTGACTTCCACCTTCTGAAGACAAGAGCTGAGACCCTTGAGACCTTTGTGAGATAGAGCTGAGAATTTTTCCAGAACTGATAGAAGACATGAATAGGACCTATATCCCTAAGCAGAGAGCCCTACAGAGCTCTTGCCTGGGCTTCTGACCTACAAAATTGAGATAATAAATAGGTGCTGTTTTAAGCACCGAAGTTTGTGATTTGTTTCATAGCAATAGAAACTAATATAGGGGCATCTTTAAAAATCACATCTAAAGACTGGTGAAGGTGCTTCTTCAGAAACACTGCTTTAGGTAATTCTTTGTTTTCTTCCACCAGACTGTTCCCAAGCCCATTGCCCTGGAGCCGTGTTTTGGCAACAAAGCTGCTGTCCTCTCTGTGTTTGTGAGGCTCCCTCGAGGCCTCGGTGGAATCCCTCCTCCTGGGCAGTCAGGTGAGTAGATGAAGGTCATTGACAAATGAGGTTTATGTTTTAGATGTGTGAAGGCTCCTTCCCTTTTGTAGAGAACTTGGTTATAAAAGTGATATTGCATTCAGGCAGACCTCGGAGATATTGCAGGTTTGGTTCCAGAAAACGTCAATAAAGCAAATATCACAATAAAGCGAGTCACATGAATTTTTTGGTTTCCCAGTGTGTGTAAGTTCTGTCTACATTATACTGTAGCCTATTAAGGTGCAATAGCATTATGTCTAAAAAGACAAGGTACATCCTTAATTTAAAAAGGCTTTATTGCTAAAAATGCTAACTATTATCTGACAGTGCAGGGTTGCCATAAACCTTCAATTTGTTAAACAACAACAACAACACAGTATCTGTGAGGCACAATAAAGTGGGGTATACCTGTAGTGCCTGCCTCGTGTCATTGTGAGGATTTGGAGAGATGATCCCATCGCCACTGTATTCCTAACCCATCTTTCCTGAGGTCACCATTCCTTCCTGGGAAAAATCTGGATCTCCTCACTGCCCCAGCCTCGTCAGCCTGCCAGTGGTGTTGATGTTTCCAGCCAAACCTTCTTTGCCGCCAGTGTTTCCAGTCCCCCGGGTCTGTGTTGCTCCTTTACTATCTTTTTCCTTTCTCTGCCTCTAAATGTAGGCTTTCTCCCTCTTCACTCCATATGCTCTTCCTCAATCATCTTACTTACTCTCATGGCTTCCAGCTAGCTCCCTCAAGCTAGTGGTTCTCAAATTGGTATTTCTAACACTACTGTATTTCTTTTTCTTTTTCACTCTAAGTATAAGGCACAAACAACAATTATAACATCCTAAAGGAAGTTTTTGAAAATTTATTCACAATTCTACCATCCGACACTCACCAATTTTCACTGTTTCCTTTCCAGCCCTTATCAGCAATTTAGTTGCAATGATTGTATAACTAATTTTTATTCTTCTTTTTTCATGTAACTATCATAAACATTTTTACAACTTACTATATATTGTTTTACCCATCTTTTACACTACTCCATCAAATACTTGAATCATAATTTAGATAAACATTCTTTTACTGTTGAACACGAAGGAAATATGGAATATAGTTTTGGAAGTATTGTGATTAATCTTGGAGTACTTTGGAGGGATGCCTCAGACAATATGAATGTTTTAGACAACTTTCAGTTGAGATGATTCTGCAGGCCTCCACTCCAACTCAGCTTTCGGAAGGTCTGGGTCCGTGGTGTTCTTATGAGGGAGGACATTAGGCGTGGCCAGGTCAGGATTTATTGTCTTCATCTCATAAGCGAATGGCTTGACTTGCCCTCATCTAGGGATTCCTGTGAGTTCATCCTCTAACTTGGCCTTGTCCAGGTTGAGGGCAGAATGACCCATTAACCTGGCGCTCTGGAGCAGTATCTCCTGCCCAGCTCAGCAGACATTGACTGGTGCTCCCTGAGGGCAAGGTACTGGCTGGGGGTGGGAGGGGAGCGGTGACAGGCTTGCAACACTGTGGCCTTTCCTGCTCCAGACTTCGCCTGATGTGCCCCAACCCCCTGGACTCCTGATGAAGACCTGCTCACTGCTTGAGAGCTACCCCAAGGGTGGGGCCATCCCTGCCACCCATTCTGTATCCCCCATTTCATTCATTCATTCATTCATTCATTTTTATTGAATTATAGTTGATATACAGTATTATATTAGGTTCAGGTGTACAACATAGTGATTCAGTATTTCTAATAGATTGTACTACCTTTAAAGTTATTACAAAATAATGGCTAGTCTCCTTTCCAGTCTCTACACCTTAAGGTTCCTCCTGCTAAACCCTTGGCTTTCTTCTTTTTCATTGTGAGCTTATTATTCCCAAAAATTAAGTAATCAGTGTCTTTCCCAGGTTAATATCTCTAATTCTTGTCCTCCTTGCCAAGCTTCACACCCAGTTATTCGATTGCCTACTTGAAATGTCTACTTGGATACCTCAAGGTCTTATCAAACCTAAAATGTCCAAAATGGAGCTGGCCCTCTTTCTAACCAGTTGGTCCTTTGATCTCCATCTCAGTAAAGGAATTCGTTATTCAGCCAGTTGCTCAAGCCAGAAACTCAAGAGTCATCCTAGGCAGTCCTCACCTCTCTATGTATAATTCATGGGCGAGTTCTGCTGGCCTACATCTGGAGTCTCATTCTTCCACTTTGTTTCATTTACTCTACCACGTCTCTCATCTAACCTCAGCTGCCATCTCTCCCCTGTAGTCTGCTTCTTCTACCCTTGACCTCTAAAATCACAGCCCCGACCCCCTCCCACACCTCCATGCAGCCATTCGCCTGCAGTTAAAATCATTCTTTAAATGAATGAATAAATAAATAAATGATGGTTATATTTCCCTGTGCTGTACAATATATCCTTGTTGCTTATTTATTTTATACATAGTAATTTTGTATCTCTTAATCCCATACCCCTGTCTTGCCCCTCCTGCCTCCCCTCTCACCACTGGTAACCAACACCTTGTTCTCTATATCTGTGAGTCTGTTTCATTATATATATTCGTTTGTTCTCTTTTTTCAGATTCCACATATAAGTGATAACATGGAGTATTTATCCTTCTCTGTCTGACTTATTCACTAAGCGTAATAATCTCTAGGTTCATTCATATTGTTGCAAATGGCAGAATGTCATTATTTTTTATGATTGAGTAGTATTCCAGTGTGTGTGTGTATGTGTGTGTGTGTGTGTGTAAAAAACATCTTCATTATCCATTCATCTGTTAATGGACACTTAGGTTGCTTCTATATCTTGGCTATTATAAATGATGCTGTGAATGTTGATATGAACATTGTGGGTGCATGCATCTTTTCAAATCAGTATTTCTGTTTTCTTTGGAAGTATACTCAGGAGTGGAATATGGTAGTTCTACTTTTATTGTTTTGAGGAACCTTCGTACTGTTTTCCACAGTGGCTTCACCAATTTACATTCCTACCAACAGTATACAAGGGTTCCCCTTTCTCCACATCTTCACTGACATTTGTTATTTGTGGTCTTTTTGATGATAGCCATTCTGACAGGTGTGAGATGATACCTCCTTGTGGTTTTGATTTGCATTTTCCTTATGATTAGTGATGTTGAGCAACTTTTCATGTGCCTGTTGGCCATCTGTATGGTGCCTGTATGTCTTCTTTGGGAAAATGTCTATTCAGGTCTTCTATTTTTTAATCGGGTTGTTTGGTTTTTTGATATTGAATTTATGAGCTATTTATATATTATATATTAACCCCTTATTGGTCATATCATTTCCAAATATTTCTCCCATTCAGTAGGTTGTCTTTTCATTTTGTCAGGGTTTCCTTTGCTGTGCAAAAACTTTTAAGTTTGGTTAGGTCACATTTGTTTATTTTTGCTTTTATTTCTTTTGCCTGAAGAGACAGATCCAAAAAACTATTTGTTATGATTTATGTCAAAGAGTGTTCTGCCTGTGTTCTCTTCTGGGATTTTTATGGTTTCAGGTCTTAGATTTAGGTCTTTATGTATATGGTGTGAGGAAATGTTCTAATCTCATTCTTTTGCATGTAGCTGTCCAGTTTTCCCAGAACCACTTATTGAAGAGACTTTTCTCCATTGTATATTCTTGCCTCCTTTGTCATAGATTAATTGACCGTAAGTGCATGAGTTTATTTCGGGTCTCTCTTTTCTGTTCCACTGATCTATGTGTCTGTATTTTTGGGAAAACCATGATGTTTTGATTACTGTAGTAGCTTTTTAGTATAGTCTGAAGTCACGGAGCGTGATATCTCCAGCTTCATTCTTTTTTCTCGAGATTGCTTTGGCGATTCAGGTTCTTTTGTGATTCTATATAAATTTTAGTATTATTTGTTCTAGTTCTGTGGGAAACGTCATGTTTATTTTGATAGGGATTGCCTTAACTCTGTAGATTGCTTTGGGTAGTATGGACATTTTAACAATGTTCTTCCAATTCAAGAACACAGGATATCTTTCCATTTCTTTGTATCATTTTCAAATTCCTTCATAAATGTTTTGTAGTTAATCAGATTATAAGTCTTTCACCTCTTTTAAAAATTTTTAAAATTTTTTATTTATTTTATTTATTTATTTTTGGCTGCATTGGGTCTTCGTTGCTGCACGCAGGCTTTCTCTAGTTGCAGCGAGCGGGAGCTACTCTTCATTACAATGCGTGGGCTTCTCATTGTGGTGTCTTCTCTTATTGCAGAACACGGGCTCTAGGCACACAGGCTTCAGTAGTTGTGGCGCGTGAGCTCAGTAGTTGTGGCTCACGGGCTCTAGAGTACAGGCTCGGTAGTTGTGGCACACGGGCTTAGTTGCTCCACAGCATGTGGGATCTTCCCAGACCAGGGCTCGAATCCGTGTCCCCTGCATTGGCAGGCAGATTCTTAACCACTGCACCACCAGGGAAGCCCCTTTTACCTGTTTGGTTAAGTTTATTCCTAGGTATTTTATTCTTTTTTTTTTTTTTTTTTTTGCGATACGCGGGCCTCTCACTGTTGTGACCTCTCCCGTTGCGGAGCACAGGCTCCAGACGTGCAGGCTCAGCGGCCATGGCTCACAGGCCCAGCTGCTCTGCGGCATGTGGGATCCTCCTGGACTGGGGCACGAACCCGTGTCCCCTGCATCGGCAGGTGGACTCCCAACCACTGCGCCACCAGGGAAGCCCCTCTTTTTGATGTGATTTTAACGGAATTATTTTCTTGCTTTCTCTTTCTGGTAGTTCATTATTAGTGTATAGAAAAGCAACAGATTTCTGTGTATTAATCTTGTCTCCTGCAACTTTACTGAATTCATTTATTAGTTCTAATAGTTTTTTGGTGGAGACTTTAGGGTTTTCTATATATAGTATCATGGCATGTGCAAATAGTGACACTTTGACTTCTTCCCTTCCAATTTGGATGCCTTTTCTTTCCTTTTCTCATCTGATTGCTGTAACTAGGATCTACCCCCCATTTTAAATGGTGCCCTTCTTTGGACTCCCGAAGCACCTGGCTCTGTCTTTGCTATAACAGTGGTCACTGGTGTGGATTCCCCGACTCCATGCCAGGTACTAAACCTGGCACTTAAAAGCTTCCCCCCTCCCCCATTTTATAGGCTCAGTGAGGTGGAGTAAGAAGCTCCTCTAGCATGGCTCCTGGGGGCCTCAGCAGGGCTCTGAACCTGTCTGGCCTTTTCCCATGCATAGGAATCCAACTCCCTCAGGACTGTGCCTTCCCTAATGAACATCAAGTTGATCAATTACCAATACAAAAAGGAGAATGGACCCACTAGTCCCCAAAGCAAAGGTGGTAGTGGAGGTGGTGGGGTGATAAGCCAGGTACCATTCTAAGACTTTACATCAGTTCACTCATTGACTTCTCACACAAGCCCTGTGCTGTTCGCCATTTACAAAAGAGGAAACTGAGGTACAGGGAAGTCAAAGAACCTTGCTTATTCCAAAGTCTGGCCCCAGAGTCTATCCTAACCCTTATCATGGTGTAGATATCAAAATAACTAGTGCTAGCTGGGCAATGTGGAATGAATCTGAATTTCATCATAAAGAGTGCAGCTTTTTCTTGGAGAAAAAGACAGGAGAAACTTAGTGCTTAAAGCATGTCTGCAGTCTTATTTAGATGCTCCCACCACGGGCAGAGCACTTTGCTTAGTTGATCTGCTGAAAAGTAAGGCTCCTTTTGTGTAAAAATGGGGGCGGAGGAGAATATGTATTTGTAGTTATACAAATAAACCCTGAAGAATATATACAAACTGATGAAAGAAGTTACTCTGATGGAAGGGGGGAATATGGAGGGAGACACAGGTTAGAGGTAAGATTTTTCCCATGTATGTACTTTATTTATTTATTGCACCATGTGAGTGTAAAAAGAAATTTTTAAAATTATTTTTTAATAAAAGCAAGCTGTTCCTTAACATGTGTTCCCTCTGTGGGTTCTCCCAAGGTCTCGCAGTGGCCAGCGCCCTGGTGGACATTTCTCAGCAGATGCCAATAGTATACAAAGAGAAGTCAGGAGCGGTGAGAAACCGGAAACAGCAGCCCCCTGCACAGCCTGGGACCTGCATTTGATGCTGGGGCCAGGACTCCCTGTGAGCGAGGAATGGTGTGCCAGAGCCATCTGCAGAGAGGGAGCAGGCAGGGAGACACTGTGCAGGGCAGAAGACTGGAAACTCTCGAAACATCCACCTCATCTGCATGTTCACAAGCTTTCTTTGACAGTTTCTCCCATCTGTGCTCCAGCATCTAACCTTTTACTTTCATATAGGAAATAATTGATTTAGTTACAGGTCCAGGGGTGATCCAGTTGTTGCTGGAGGAGGCCGGTGGAGAGCGAGTGAGAGAGCTAGGAGTGACACTCAGGTTCACGTGTGGAGAACTGTTCTTGGGACTGTCTCAACCGTGCAAAAAACAAAGATGTAGTGTTTACAAGTAGACATTTGTCATCAGTCATTCTTGAACATGGTCTTTTAAAAACTAGTCAGATGAATTAACTTGTTTTCATCTGAAGCCTGCTATCTTTTTTAAAAGATGTGCTATTTATTCTTGCACGATTTAGGCAAATATCTCTCTTTCAGGGAGTAACTTTTTTTCTAGTTGAGAATTAATAATGGTCCATCTCTTTTGAATCATAAGATAGAAGAGGCTATTTTAAATGTCAAGGTCAGCAGTGTTACTTGGAATGCCAACTGATATAATGGGTAGTTTCTGTAGCAACTTGATTAATTTAGTCTGAATCCATTTGAAGTTCTCTCTCTCTCTCCTCTCTTTCCCTCCCTCTCTCTCCTTCACTTCCTCTTTACCTCTCTCTGTCTCTCTCTCTCTGTCTTTGTCTCTCTCACACACACACACTCATACACTCATACACACACACACTAAGTGCCTAGACTTTAAATAGATCTAGCAGTTGGAAAGTTAGTAAGCATAAGTTTTTACATAATTGCATTGCTACATTCTTATAAAACTTAAATAGCTATCATTGGCAATCTGCTCTTTTTCTAAAACCTAATTTGCCACCAGGAAACAATTTTCTCACCCCAAGAAACATTTAACGTAGCAGCAGGGATTGAGAGGAAAACAGAAATGACCTAACTGTCAAAGCTCCTGTTTTTGTTGTCAAAAAGGACACTAAATAAGGCATGTTCCCACATGCCTCCTTGCCCCAGGTCACTCTAGGCCTTATGTTTGCTTCAGCCCTTCTGGGTGCTCCTGCCAGGGCACCACAGAGGGAGGGGCTCACTCATGTTACATGTCTCTCTTGAGCCGAAAAGAGCATGACAGGACTTGGGACCCCTTAATCAAAGGGTAACTCTTTGTTCCTGTCTGCTTGAGCTGGTGGGTCATTCTTCATTCTCAGGCTCAGGTGGAGTGCCAGCAGAGGGTCGGTCTCCTGTTGTCAGGCAGAACCTGCCCAAAGCCTGGAGGAGGACCTGAAGCTGTTTGCCCTCTTTCCCCTCCTCCCCAGGAGGGGCCCAGGCCTCCCATGCTCCCTCCCAGACCCATCGGGTAGCTGTGGGGAGGGCAGTGAACTATAAGGATGAAAAGCACATGGGGAAAATCGACAAGGGGAAAAAACGATGCCAAATGAAAAGTGACCAAATTGAAGTAGTGACCAAATTGAAGTGGAGTAGGCCAGTCCCTGCTCTTCACCCCAGGGCACTGCCTGGATGGTGTGTTGTCCCCGTCCATGGTGCTCTGTATTCTGGCATTATGCAGCAGCCTCCCAAGATCTCTCTTCTGCTTCAAAACCCAGTGTTCTATGGCATTACCCTGGGGGCGTAGACCTTTAGACAACAATGCTCAAGTTTGTGAATTTGGAGAAATCAATACTCAAAAGAGCAAAAACTGCGGCATTTCACCTTTATATGCAGTGCCTAGAGAGGAGTATGACCTCTTCCCCAACACTAACCCCACTCCCATGAAGAATTGCCTGGAAAGATGTTTTCAAGGATGTTGAACCATAAAACACTGTCTGATGCACAAAACACCTCTACTTTGAGACTTGCCTCTCAAAATGCTGCTTTTTCACATTATTGTTAAAGAGCAGATGGTTCTGGAAAAGACCCCTCCTCTTACGAGCTCCCCACGTCCCTGCCCCAGATCACAGTACCCGCAGAGAGCCTGCTGGGGACTGGCCCTTCACCCCTGTGATTACCAAAAGGCCACTGGAGAGGACCCTCCCACAAGGGAAGTCCTTGTTTGTTCAAAGGACTGGTGTTTCCTTGGCAAAGAAGCCTCCTCCCCATGGTAGTCCCATGCCTTGAAATAATAAGCACCATGTCCCATAGCCACCTGGTTATTTTCTTTTTTCTAAAAGATAATGTTTATTTTTTAAAAGGAAGGAAGGAGCAAGTGAAGTTTAATTCTGCTCCAACAGTGGAGAAACAACTGAATCCACCTGCTTCTCCTTTGCAGCCAGTAGCAAAGAGCTTCTTCCAGGCTTGGGCCAGAGGAAGGGGGTGGCAGGAGAAGAAGGCACTCAGCTTAGAGTCAGTTATCAAGAGGAAGTCATGTGGAACTTCAGAGCCTGTATATAAATTAAAATAGTTATGAAAACATCGATATTGCACTTGTACATAACTATACAGTAGTGTCTGAATGTTCAGACATTTGGAGTGTACATAAAACAGAAAAATATCTTAATGTATTTTTATTAAACATAATGATGTCTGAGTTTGACCTAATATGTTTTTGTGCCATATATTGGATATCCAGGTTCAGAGAAGTCCTCTCGTTATGCCCTGATATGATAACAAAGCCACGAAAGGCATCCCCATTGTGCCCACGTGTTCAAATGCATCTGGGACTGATTGGATAGCTTCTAAAGTAGGAATCATCTGTCAGTGCACATATGAAAATGCGGGCAGTGTGTGAAGAGACTCGAAGGCAGCCAGAATGTCTCTGTCCCTGTCATTGGCTCTGTGAGTGCATTGTAACTCTGCTTTCAGCTTCTTGGAGCTGTGGGTGCCCAGGGAAGACCAATCTTGTCCTGAGAAACGCTCCTCTTAGTCTTTAGACTCCAAGACTGTACCTGTAGATCTAGTCAGATTTTCCAAAAAGGGCTTTTCCGGGCTGCATTTTGTTGTGGTTTTGTCTAAATTTTTAATGACCATTTCCCAGGACCCTAGCTTACTATACTGAAAACTGGGAGTGGGAGTGAGCATGGCTGCTATGTTGATAAATAGCTCCTGTTTTCCCATGGAGAACCTCACCCTGGCCTCCTGTCCACCTCCTGCCCCCTTCCCACACTGTTTGGGGAGAGGTCTGTGCTTCCCTGTGAGGATCACCTCTAAGTGTGGGAGGAGGTGTACAGAGAAGGCAACCACATACTCCCTGAGCTAACCTGGAAGAAAAGCAGCCCTGGACAGAGACTGTCAGCAATAGGCCTGAGGTGCAAGATTGGAGACGCACCAGGAAATCTGGGGCAAATGGAAAGACCAGAGCGCTATCTGTAGAAAAATACATTTTATCTTTCAGTGCAAATCTTGCTCCTTCTATTTAATAGAGTATATTTAGAGATGGGATGGGAGTGATTCACTTCCTTGGGTGGTGGTATCCTTTTCATTAACAGCTTTGATCCTTACGTTTCGTTCATTCATCCATTCATTCAACAAATATTCTCTAAGTACTTACTAACAACCTAAGCTAACACTAGAGCAGTGACTGAGATGGAAAAGCTGCTCTTCAGAACTACAACAGAATCCAGCTCCTCAAACCTGTCATCCCAGGAGACCTTTCCTTGTGGTTTCTGTGAGAATTGGCCACCTGAGGATAGACCCAGGAAGGCAGAGGGTCTGGCCTCAGGCCATGCACTGGCTTTCAGCCTGAAATGTTTACCCAATTTACCAAATGGCTCAAACCATAAAAATCACCATGATGGTTTGTAGATAGCCAGGCCCACCAAGAGACATTTCCCCTGAGTTGTCCAAATTCATAAACATCCTCGCCTGCAGGGAGACGATTTGGGAGTGCAGAGGAAAACGCACCTTCTCTTTTAAAGGCAATAATGGAATCGACTTTCAGTAACTGAATTTGTGCACAGAACATTCTAAACACTAGTGAAGCCTGTTTTGTTGAACTAATTTTGGCTCTGGAAATGTTTTATAGTTATTTACGGTTTTGTTTTGGGGGGTTTTGGTTTGGATTCAAGTTTAGTTTGTTAATATGTATAATTTAGCATCTATTGCACTCATGTAAATATGGAGTAAGTATTGTAAACTATTTCATTGCTGGGGGTTGTGGATGTTATACATACATTTAGGACTGCAATTTTTTGGTATTTTTTGTATTGTAAAATAACAGCTAATTTAAGCCGGAACAAGAGAATTCAAGGAGGTCTGTGCATTTTAAACACAAATGTGAAGAACTTGTATATAAACAAAAGTAAATACTATAATACAAACTTCCTTCTGAAATAAAAGTAGATCTGATAAAAATGTGGGTTTTGTTCTAAGTGTTTGATTTTGTTTCAATTATTTTTACAATTTGGTCATTAGAACCTTAAGAAAAGGGAAAAAACATGTTTTAAAATGTTTACCAGTTTTCAGACTGCCTCAGAGGAAGCACTTGGCAGTGCATGACTGAGGTGTAAACCAACAGGGTGGGCACCTCAGACACCTCTGCGCAAAACTGAGCCCTGGGGTGTGGGAGGAGCCCTGAGCAGCTTGTGAGCAGACTCCCCAACATCCCCACTGTGGCCTAAATTGCCCTCAACACACCAGTGCTGGGGACAGAGACTCGTGTGCGGGACAGCTCTGCCCGGGCACCATCACGCCCATGCCGGTGCCTCGCCAGCTGCCCTTGGTCATTCAGCTACTCGTACTCTCATGGGCCCCTGCTAAACCTCAGGTATGCTGATAGGTTTAGTCCTCCATGGCCACAGCGTCGTCCTTGGTCTTGAATTTTGATGAAGTTATTATGTCCAATCACAAAGTCTTGTCTGTAGGCCTTCTGCATGCCCAGCCCCACGTTATGCGGCTCCTGCCCTCAGAACAAGGTCAGAACAGTGCATTTCAGCACCCTGGTAGAGTGCAAAAGGTCTAGAAGGATAAGATCGGCATAAAGTAAGTTGAGAAAGTCCAGAAGAAGCACAAGGAAGGGCTGTGGTTCATACAGGGGAGGGTGGGTGAGGCACCAGGTCCAGGCCAGGAGGCTGGAGGAGGCCTGCCTACCAGAGCTTGGGCCTCAGCCATGGTGGGAAAGAACTGAACCTCTAGTTCAGAGGCCACTGGTTGGGGAGGACCTTGAAACTGTTCCGGGGAGGGTTGTGGGAGCCATCAAGTGTCTCTGGCTAGAAACCTGTGATTGAGTGATACTGGGGCAGTTTGCTACAGCATCAACAGCATCGCCCAGCCCCCTTGCAGTTAGGTTGGGGCCATAAACTGGGCTTTAGCCAAGAAATGTTGGAAGAAGTGATATATTCAAGTTCCAAACTTTGCACAAACACCATGCTCCCACATGGGACTCCCTGGAGGTCACGTGTTAAAAGACGCTGGAGATAATAAGGGTCCGAGTCACCACTTAAAGGCAAACCACCTGACCAGCAAGAGCTGTGTGCTGGCCTGTGCATCTGAAGAGCAAACTTTACCGACCCACTGAGATTTGGCATTTTATTACAACAGGCAGGTTTTCTTACTCTTATTAATACACAGACTGGCACTTTGAAGTACAAGGCAACTATAACCAAAGCCTAAGGTATGTGGCATTGGCTTAGTTAGTGGTCAGGCGGCAGCAATGAGAAAACAGACACAGCAGGCAGAACAGCTGGGGATCCCTGTCAGGTGGTGGCAAAACATCTGGTATGGCTATGATGTGGATAACTTGTTAAAGCAAACTACTTTTTTGCTGTGTTTACTGAGTTATTTTGTTCAAGGGGAAGAAGCTGGAAGAAAAACAGAATGTGGTATATGTTGATTGTTACTTGGCAAGACAGAGTTGAGTTCCAGAAAAAAATTAGCCAGTTTACAAGCAGAAGTGAAGGGGGTGGAGAATCCTGAAATCCAGGGTTGTGAAGTGTTGGAGAAGCCAAGTAGTCTTGCTTCCAGCCTCCAAACAGTAAGACATGCTTATGAGCAAAAAAAAGCCCAGGGAGACAGTGACTTGGCCTCCGAGTAAGAATCACATAGAGGGTGTGGTCTTCCTGCTTGAGCCTCATAACCTCAAGGCCATCATCTTGAGGGGGAGTCATGTGGATAAGCAGAGAAATAAAGCGAACCTGAGAACTGTGCCCAGGAAAGAACCAGGAATGCTGTCATTGACCCTGGGCCTGCCTGGTAAATAAATAAAAAGCATGGGTTTCTGAGGGAATTATGTTGCCAAGAAAACCATTAGCTTGACCATAAAAAAATGAGAACAACCAACCCTGTGACTATCGAGAGTCGTAATTAGAACCACCCAAGGCGGGAGATGGTTGTGAAAGCTGTGCGAGGCGGGCCCGCGACCCAACGCCACCTCAGATGTGGCCAGAGAGCAGAGTTGGGCCTGGTCAGGAACCTCCCCCACCTCGAGGCAGGGCCCGGCAGGATTTCAAAGTCCCTGTAGGCCAGTGATTGCAGTGTGTCGGCCATCCTCCTCCTGCCCATCCGGTCGCTGTGTGTCGGCCAGGCACTGTTTGGGGTCCAGGGACTTAACAGTGAACAATGCGGACCAATTCCCTGTCCTGGTGCAGTCTACAATCTAGTAGGAGAGACAAAAATAAAGACAAGGCCAGGTAATAATTTCTGTGAAGCAAGGATGGGGTAGGGGTTGGGGTAGACAGTGCTTGGGGGTGCTAGGGAAGGCTCTTGTGGTAAGGTGACAGCGGGGTAGAGCTCACTGAAGGAGGGAGCTGGCACATGGACGCCTGGGACAAGAGTACTCCAAGTAGAGGGAGCAGCAGGTACAGAGGCCCTGAGGAGGCAGTGTGCCTGCTGGGTGTGCGCAGCAGCAAGGCATGGGGGCTGTGGGGGCAAAATGGGTCCAAGAGCTGTGGTAGGAGTTGGGGCCAGCCAGGTCCTGCAGGACAGTAGTTCTCAGCAGTACAGGGCTTCCCCTAGGGGACATCTTGGAAAGAGGAGGGGCAATTTGATTATTGCATTCAGAGGGGCACCACTATGATTTAGTTGGTGGGCCTGAAAAATTCTGTCACCAAGTGCAATGTCACTCCTAGTATCTGAGTCCCCAACCCCAAACATCTCTGTGGGTTGCATCTGAACAGACATACACCCTGCAGCCCTGTATTACTAGCTGTGTGACATGCCTGGCAAGGATTCTCTTGCATCCTGTGTCCCCAACCTGAGGAAGGGACTAGACTAGATGATCCTGATGACTGTATGAAGCATGCTGCACAGGGAGCTGGGGATCCACCCTGGCTGCTGGGGCCCATTTGCATACCCTGTAGGTCTTTCCTCCTCATTTGCGTAACCCTAGTCCCTGGAGGGCTCAGGTTCTGAGGTTTTGTACATGTTTTATCTTCTTGTGCATATACCCATCTTGATTTTCCTCTGTATCTTCTGCCTTGGACTGGAGGCTCCTTCGGGTGTGGGGTAACGTGTCCCTGGCAGAACATCCTCCCAAGACATCCTTCAAACCAGGCCTTCCCAGGCCTGCAACCCAACAAGGCAGGGCCACATATCTGCCTCCTTTCACATGGATGCCAAGCTCACTGGCAAGTTGCCATCCAGCTGGGGACCTCTCCTGAAGCCCTGCATAGCCCCTTCCCTCCTGCCTCTCTGGAAATTTCACCCACCAGTGTCCACAATTCCTGTAAAGCTAAGCCAGTTCTGTGAGTTTGGCCGCACCTGACTCAGTTGGGGTGGGTGGAGAGAGGAGGGGGGCAGTGAGCAGCTTCGTACCAACCTTGCACCTTAGACAACAGGCTCCAGGCCAGAGCGGGCATTCATGAACCATGAAGTTTCCACTCATAAATCCATGGATGCTTCCAGCACCTGCCCTTTTGCCTGCCCCCATCCCCAGCCACCTGCCAGCTAGAGGCTCAGTGTTGACAACAGCTAACAGAGACCCAGCCACGGGGATGAGGCCAGGGCCAGGACTACAGTTTCCCAGAATGCATGTGAGAGAGTGATAGCAAGCAGGCTACCTGGCAGGACACAGAGGCCAATACTCAGATGTGGAGCAAGGCAGGACGCTTTCATGGTTGTGGGGGCCACTGGACTCAGCTTTGAGGTGTTTGGCCAGACTCTACATGTTACGAGTCAGGACCGTTTTACATGGAAGCGACAGAAACCAAACTCAGACCACCTTAGACAACTCCATTAGTTTCCCGAGGCTGCTGTGACAAATTACCCAACCTTGGTGGCTTTAAATGACGGAAATTTATGCTCACAGTTCTAAAGGCCAAAAGTCCAAAATCATGGTGTGAGCAGAGCTGCGCTCCCCCCAGAGCAGAAGCTCTAGGTGAGAATCCGTTCCTGGCCTCTTCTAGCTTCGGTGGCTGCCCACGTTCCTTGGCTTGTGACCACATCACTCCTGTCTCTGCCTGTGTCTTCACAGCACCCTCTCTTCTGTGTTTCTATCTAATCTCCCCCTGCCTCTCTTTAACAAAGATGCACAAGACTGCATTTACAGCTCCCTCTGATAAGTGCCTCCTCTCAAGGTCCTTAATTCAATCACATCTTTTGCCATAGAAGGTAATATTCACTCTTTTGCCTACAAATAAGGTAACATCCACAGGTTCCAGGGATTAGGGTGAGGACAAATCTTTGGAGCCACCATTCAGCCCATTACAGCAACAAAACCCTACAAAAGTCAACTGTCCCTGAGGTGGCAAGACGATGGCCTCTGCATGTCACAGGGCCTTGTCCCTCCTTTTGGCTTCTATCTCCAGAGTTGGCTAGGTCTATGCCCCAGACAGCCTCAAGCCTCCCACAGGAAATGTTCACTCTGGGAAAAAAAAACAGAGAGCCAGGCTGACGCCTGAGCTGGAGAGAACTACTGATGGAAGACAGCCAGCTGCTATGGAAAAATTTTGCTGTTTTCCATTAAATTCCACTCACTTTTATCTTCCCAATCTTTTGAAAGGCATATGCCTATATTTCACTCTGAGTAAAAAATGGAAGTAGTAGAGTTTAACACACTCTCACATAAAGCACATAACTTAGCATTGTGTGCTTGGGCTACCACACAATGGTGGTAAGTAAACAGGGCAAGGCAATGCTTTCACTTGACCACACACACCCCGCCCCCCCACTCTGCTCCAGGTGTCCATTCCCACACAGGTGTAGGTGGCTGAGAACATTCCTCCTTTGTGAAGTGGGAACAGGTTAGACTCTGAGCTTCGCTCTGTCCAACACCCCTCCTTTTTCCATTGGAAAACTGTCCTTCCCATTCCATGTGATCTCGGTGGGCTGACATCGCTCTCCAGGCCACAAATCCTTGGAAAGAGAAGCACCTTTCTCTGCTGAGAGTGCTAAAGGAGAGACTGTAGATATGGGGCTGCTGGTAGAACCCTTACCTATCCTGTGGTGAGAGCCTATCTGGCCTCAGAGGGGAACACAGACCAGCAGGGGTAACATCATTTGAACCCCCGGAGACAGCTGCACCTGAAGCCCAAATTGCTCAGATGCATGCCCAAGCCAGTTTGATCTGTATTTGGTTCCAATCAGGAGAGTACTGGCTGAACCTGGAGGCTGGTTGACAGCTGCCCCGTGCAGTGTCTGCGGGTTTGGTATGAGTTGTTAACTACAGTCTCAGAGCCAGTGGCTCTTTTTCTGGTCAGGACAGCCCCAGGCCTGGGCTTCGGCATGGTCTGTACCTAACCCCTGTGTCTTAGGTCGGGTTCTCCAGAAGTGGAGCCCAAGACAGGGATTCTCAGACCATGATTTATTGGAGGGAGTGCCCTCAGGGGAAACTCTAAGTGAGGAAAGCAGGAGTGGGCAGGGGAAGGAGCTAAAGTAGGATGTGGTCTCAGCTGGGATCCAGCCTCAGCCTGATCCCACAGGGAACTCTGAAGCATGACTGGCACACATAACTATCCCCCGCGGCACGCAGGCCAAGCCTCTGAACTCCTGCCTCAGTCAGTCACTGGCCACTGGCCACCTCTGGGAGCAGAGTGTAACCTTATAGGCACTTCTTCTAGAAAAGGGGTCAGCTGTGAGCTGTGTTGGCAGCCAACATCCCCAGCAGCTTGGGGATGGGTTGCACTAGCCCAGAGAGTTCTGAGCAAGGCACCAAAAGTCTCCACTTCAACCTGTCTTGTGGTCCTGTTGCAGCAAAATTAGAAATGTTTTCCCTCTCCTGAGAACAAGGAAAATAAAGGGAACAGTGAACAGGCTAGAGAAGAAACCTAACCTGGCCTGAAAGAGTTAATCACTCCTAGTTTTATTTTAACTGTTACTAATCTGTAGCGTCTGTAACTAGATTTGTACTTCACAAAGCTAACCTATCACTTTTTTTTTTTTTTTTTTTTTTTTTGGCTGTGTTGGGTTTTCTTGCTGCGAGCAGGGGCTGCTCTTCGTTGCCATGTGCGGGCTTCTCACTGTGGTGGCTTCTCTTGTTGCGGAGCAGGGCTCTAGGTGCACGGGCTTCAGTAGTTGTGGCACACGAGCTCAGTAGTTGTGGCACATGGGCTCAGTAGTTGTGACTCGCGGGCTCTAGAGCACAGGCTCAGTAGTTGTGGCGCACAGGCTTAGTTGCTCCACAGCATGTGTGATCTTCCTGGACCAGGGCTCGAACCCGTGTCCCCTGCATTGGCAGGCAGATACTTAGCCACTGCGCCACCAGGGAAGTCCTAACTTATCACTCTTTGACACTATGTGAATTACATCCTTCACTCCCTTGTAGCAAATCACCCCTTGTAGCTGTCTGCATTTCAGAAAGGAGGTCGCAGGCTGATAACCCAGAGACTAATAGACCCAATTACTGGGTTGCCTGACGCCAGCAGTGGCTGTTTTGAAATAATGCAAGAAGAAGAAGAATGCAAGAACTTCAGCATTTTGATCCTTATCTCTCACTTCCGGACTGTGAACTCCCCCTATAAGAATCCCTGTAATTCCCCAAGGAAGGTGGGGCACAGTTCTTGAGGCGCTAGCCTACTGTGTCTTCCCTTTGCCTGGCAAAGAAAAGAAAAAAGCCTCTCTATTTCTTATCTTCCAAATCTCTGTCTCCGTATTTCTATTCGGCATCGGTGCATAGGGAGACAAGGTTTGGCAACAGTCCCTGCCAAATCTCAACCAAGTTTGAGAAGGAGCAGCCCGGAGACACGGTAACTCATCAGGAGTCCCCAAGCCTTTGAGGGAGGCTTAGTACCTTGCCCCCACTCTTCTGCCCTCTCCGCCCAAAACTCCTCCACAGAACTGCAATTTAACACGATGCCCTTGGCATTCTCTGGGTCCACACTGGCCACACAGTGTTTATAAAAAGCTTTATGATAAATTTCCCTCAGCTCCAGGAAAGAATTTGACTCTCCACGTGGACAGAAACAGATAAATTACGCAGAAATCAAAAAACAAAACCACCATCGCCCCTCTTTCAAGTGTCTATCAGGGCGAGGCTCTGTGTGCACTGAGGTAGGGCTTCCCTAAGTGAGCACAGCAGGTGATCCCGGGGCTCCCAGGAATACCATAAGTGGAAGTGTGTCAATCAGGGTCTATGTTTGGCTTCAAATAACAGACACCTGGGGAGAAACTGGCTTAAACAAATTAGGGGTATCATTTTTCTTACATAATAAAGTCCAGAGGAAGGTAGACGGGCTGGTGAGCCACAGTGTCATATGGTTCCACTTTCAAGATGGTGCCCATGCTCCCAGGCATTGCCTCCAAGTTCTGGGCAAGAAAAGGAGAGGGTTGAGGCCAGAGGCTAAAGGGCCCAGTCAGCAAGTCTGTTCCTTTTCAAAGAGCTCTCCTGAAAGCCTTATCTGTGAATTTCACTCACTGGCCAGAACTGTGTCACATGAACACCCCCTAACTGCAAGGAAGGCTGGGACATGTACTGTGTTTATCTGATTACTAGCAGAGAATGAAAGAATAAACAAAAGCAACCAAAGTCCCTGCCACTAGGACCTGAGAGGTGATTCAGTTCAGCATTCACAGGTGAGAAGATGATGCCTGGAGAGGTTCTGAGGCCACCCAAGTTCTTGGAGGCCAGCAGAGGCACACCCTGTGGCTGACCTTGGTCTCCAGGCTCCCAGGACACAGATCACATGAAAGCAAGGCCAGTCTCAGTGCACATGGATTTATTGAGTTATGGATGCCATTCCTAGTGCCAGGTTGAACCACTGGGAAGGTGGACATATGACCAGTGCAATGTAGGGAACTGGATTCTCACTCTAGGTGGTGTCCAACAAGCAGCATATCGTGGACAGGAAACACTCTGACAACGTTAGTTATGGGGTGCAGGTGGCTATCATGATGGGTGGTGCCTAACTGGGAGGATGCCATGACGGCTGGAGTAGTAGAGGGAGTTTTGCCTACAAGTCTGTTCAGAGGGAGTTTTGCCTACAAGTCTGGTTAAGTCTACCCTTAAAGCATGATAAAAGTGTTCAGACCTGCAAAGGGCAGTAGGGCAAGAGCACTGGGGCCAGCTTGGGAGGTAAGCCAGTCCCTTTTCAGTGGGGCAGTAGGTCACCAATGAGGCCCAGTATCCCAGGCAGGGTGGGACAGTTGGCTGTTGTCCAAGGTCTGCTGTCCTCGTCAGAGCAGGGGCTGGAGAGCCAGAACAGGGAGCACGGAGAGCATGGAGCTCCCCTCCAGGGACGCATCTGCAGAGGACACCTTGGCAGATGAGAGCGGAGTATGAACTTGAGGCAGAAGCCTGGCTCTGCTCTCTGCCACCCCCACCATCCCAGGCCATTCACGCCTCCATCTAGGCCCAACTGGCATGGAAGGGTGGAAAGAGGCAGTGCAGGAGCTGCCACCTCACCATTCCCTCCCTGAACCTACCGGTAGGAGGCTGTGCTCAGGGTCCTGGTGGGGGTCCAGCTGGTCGTGTAGGACTGAGGGCCACCCACCGTCAAAGGCCTGTATGGCTCTATCTATGGAGAGAGGGGTGCAGGATGGGCTTGGCTGAGAAACCCTAGCACAGGGCCCAGCTCCTCAAGGACAAACTGAGACCCTTGGCATCCTGCGTGGGCCCTCCCCAGATAGAAATGGGGAGATAGGACATCCGCAAGGCTTTTGGAATGGAAGGTGCTGGGCGAGGAATAACAAAGAAAGTTGTGTTAAGAGTGCCTTACATACTGTAGTCTTCTATCCTCACGGGAGCCTGACAATTATCATCCCCATTTTACAGATGGACACAAAAAGGCTTAGAGGAATTTAACTCTCAGCTAAGTAAGTGGCAGAGTCAGTCTTCAAACCCAGGCCCTCTAACTCCCAAACTGGTCAGCGAACCACCCAGCTATTCAGACCCGAAAGGCAAGATCTTTAATGGGGGGAGTTGGCTGTGTGGGGGGGATGGAACCGCCTCAAAAGTGGCGGAAGCAGGAATCTCGCCTTGTTCCATTCCAGGTCCTCGGAAACTTGTTTTAACCGCCCCCACTTCCTGCCCGCAGGGGCACCAGCCTAGACTACCCTAGGATTCTACTTTGGTCTGTGACTTGGTCTCCGGAACCAGCTGGGCGCAGATTGCCCAAGGGGCAAGACGACAGTAGAGGGGGTAAGTGGGCCTACAAGGCTGCCGGTGAGGGCTTCAGTTTCCTCACCGCCAGCTAGGCAGCTTGGGAGGGGGCAGTAAGCCCCGACTGGACTCCCTTCCCGCCCCGCCCGGGCCCCTCACCCAAGCAGCGGTTCCTTGTGAAGAGCCCCCGGAAGACTTCGCACTCCTCGCGCCGGTTTCCGCTGGCTCCGCAGTCGCACCAGGGCGCCACGCGCGCGCTTGCGTTGTCCACGTAGTTGGGGGTGACGGCGGTGCCTGCCAAGACCCCGAAAGCAGGATAATCGGCCCACCCGGACAGAGGCATTCCCAGGAGAGCCCCCGCCCCAGCAGGGATCCGGGCGGTGCATACCCACGAGGCTGGCGTAGGCGCGCAGGCAGCTGGGGACCTGGTCTCGAAGGCAGCCGTCCAGGTTGCTGGGGGCAGGCGCGCAGGAGGCCTGGAAGGCCAAGAGGCGGGGCCTGCGCGGAGCGGTCGGAAGGCGGTGAGTGGGACTCGCCCCCCGCCCGCGAGCCCCGCCCCCTCCCTCTACTCCACCTCCTCCAGCACCTGCAGACCCGGCTGTGCTCGCAGGCGTCTAAGGGCGCGAGGCAGGAGGGCGGGGCCGGTTCAGGACCCGAGAAGGCGCAGGAGGGCACGAAGGTCTGGCGCCGGCGCTCGGCGCATGCGGGGCCGCCGCACGGGCAGAAGAGCAGCGCGTGGGTAAGCTCGGGCGGCCCGCGAGCGAAGAAGCGGCGCAGGGCGCGGCGGCAGCGGGCGCGGGGGCAGTTCCCCGGCGCGGCCCGACCCAGGCACTGCACCACGTACGCGGTGCGCAACCGCTGGCATCGCGCATCCGCGGTGCACGCGTCGGCCGCGTCCACGCATCGGTTCGGTGCGACAGCGCTCGGTGACCCTGGTGGAGCGGCGGGCAGGCTGTGGTTGTTGGTGTTCCTTACACACACACACTTCACCTCCGCCTCCCAGTCAGGGCCGCCGAAGATGTGGGGTGCTCAAAACTCCGAGGTGGGCAGAATGTGACCCGAATGCGTGAGCGACTGGTACTGACTGACCTTCCGTTGTGGAGTTGGGCAGTGGCGGGGTCAGGGATTTCCTGCAGCACATCTGGGGTGGATGGGGCGTGTCGAGGCTGGGCCTGTCCTCCCGCAGAAGCTGAGGCCCACCCTCTGCAGGCAGCACCCCTCACCCATCCAAAGAGGGGTCCATGAGATTCCTCTCATTCTCCTGGCCCCCATCTGACACGGAAAATAGCAAGGCTTCTGGGGACCTGGCTCATGGAGACTTACCAGAAATGGTGCTGAGGACAGTGGCCGCTCCTCTTCCTCTCTGACATGCCGGGACGCCTGACCTTTCTTCCTTTCCTCTCCTTACCCCTCCCCCTTGGAGACCCTTTGAGTGGCCTGTAGGTTTCGGGTTCTCCTTTCTTCTTGACCTTGTCTTGTGCTTCCTCCTGCCCCCTGCCTCTGTGCCTTCCCCCTCCATCCTCTTCTGGTGCTCCCTCCTCACCGATCTAACTGGTGCTGCCCCATCTGGATGGACTCTGGTTTCCCCCTGGGCTCTCCACTCTCCACCAGCCAGGTAAAAAGATTCCCCACTAGGGCTCTGGGCACCGGAGCAATTTAGGCCTGGCTGCCGGAGTGTGGATTCAAGAGAAGTCCCAGATGGCAGGCCACAGGGCTCTGCCCTTAGCCACAGGGCGCTTCACTGGGGGCAGAGAGTGTGCCTGGCACAGCCCAGTCACACACCAGGGGTCTGTTGGGCAGAGGGTGAGCTTTATCCAGAAGTGCCATGGGCCACATCTAAATCCAGCCAAGCTACGGTCTCTGGAGGTCAGAACTTGGCAGCCCCTTCCTAGGACCTCAGTCACAAAACGAGACTACCCCTGCCCCTCGGTGCTCTCAGCCTCCAGGAACCTTGCTCAGGTGAGAAGCCTCTGGCACCAAAGTTTGAGGGAAGTTTCCCAACCTGGTTAAACACCCATCTCGCTGTGTGTGTGTGTGTGTGTCTCGCTGTGTGTGTGTGTGTGTGTGTGTGTAGATATTTCCTGCCTCAGGGCTGGGAGCAGGGCCCCTCTCTGGCACTGGCCATCTCTTTTGGGTGGCTGTGGAGGAAGGTAGAATAGACACTGAGGGCTTGGAATAGGTCTGTGAGTGGACGGGATGGCCAGGAGAGGGGTAAGCCTTTCCTTTCTCTCTCCTTTTCTCCCCTCCAGTCTCCTACCCTCCCTTCCAGGACTCCAGAGCAGCAGGCAAACTTTGCCCTTCTCTCCCAGCCAAGCCCTCACATCCCCAGGCCGCAGCCACACACAACAGCACCTAGTGTCTCCTGAGATCTTGGTCCCACTTCTGTTCCTTTGCTTACCTGTTTCCCTCCACCAGGAGCACCCTTACTTCATCTTCACCCTCAAAACAGCACATCTCAGCTCCAAGATCTCCTCTGCCTTAAACGTTTGCCAGATTCCTTTCTCCTCAACCTACACCACCTGGTAAAGTGACCCCTCCCTCCATGATGACCCAGGTGGGGAAGGGGTAGTCCAAGCGGGTGGAACAGCAGATGCATGGCATGGAGACACTGAAGATGCAGGGCAAGGAATCAATGTGAAGCTGCAAGACTGAAGGTGGAGGGCTGGGTCTGGGGGAAGGGTAATAGAGGCGGGACAGCAGGCAATAGGAAAAAGAAAGTTTCTGGGGCAGAGCTACCAAGGCGAGACTTGGGAGACTTAGGAGGCCGTGGCTCTGTGGGACCCAAAAGCTGGAGGCGGGGTGCTGTGTCCCCACACCTTGAGCACAGGTGTCTCACTGGTGCCCCTTCCTGCATTTCAGCTTTTCCTAGAATCACCTTCTTGCCCTCCAACCTTGTGTTTGAGGAGGGAAGAGGATCAGGGACAGAGAAGCCGAGGTTCAGAGGTCTGGGGGAGGAGGCAGCCACTCACCTAGAAGCAGTAGCAGCAGCGACGCGGGTGCCAAGCAGCTGGCCATGCTGGGCAGCAAACAGAGGAGAGGACGACCAGAAGCAGAGCCCCAGTCAGACAGGTGCCTCCTTCCCAGCGCCCCTGAGCCATAACGAGATGGAAACCCAAGTGTCTGCGCTGACGCGCTCTTCTGGGGGGAGGAGCCTTTGCATCAGGAATGACTCCCCGCCCCCAGTGAGTCCCCACCCAGGCTGCGCCTTCACGCATATCTGGGAGCCACTGAGTCCGGCGCCTGACTGTGCCTAGATGGATCCCACCACACCCCTCAACACACACACAGCAACGCCCACACAACAACCCAAGGAGACCTTGTCTCTCCCACGCTAAACCATTAACTATGAAACAACACTGTTCTTTTCCATCTTTTATAGTTTTATTGTTAACTTTTTATTAGCTAATTTCAGACTTGCAGAAAAGTTAGAGCATTGCAAAAATGCTAGCATTCCCTTTATATCCCTCACCCAGTTTCCCCTAACATCAACATCTTACCTGACCATAGTACAATTACTAAAACTAAGAAATTCATGTTGGTACAAGACACTTAACTATAGACCACTTTGAATTTCTCCAGTCTTTCCACTAATGTCCTTTTTCTGTTCCAGGATCCCATCCAGCATCCCACATTGCACTTAGTCGTCATGTCACCTTAGTTTCTTCCAATCTGTGGTAGTTCCTCAGTCTTTCCTTACAAACTGGGTGCTTCCCTATGTGGCCCTGCACGGTGGGCAGTCCCCCTTCTCGAGGGAAATGCAAGCCATAAAAACTTCTTTCAGTGGCATTAACTTCTCGGTCTCATTGCTATGTCGTCTCTATAAATCAGAATCCCACTGCGAACACAGGAGTGGGCTTTAGCAAACAGTCTCATTCAGTGCCTTCAGCTGGTAGAGTGAAAGCAAGGCCTGAGCCTTGGGGCTGCTTCTCTGCTGCCAGTGGGTGATTGCAAGAATTCCCCAGTTCTTCACACCCTATGAAATATGATTTTGCTGCTCCTCCCTGGAGGGGAGGTGGGGTTTGCCTCCCAATCCCTGGAACCTGGGCTGGCCCTGTGACTTGCTTGGGCCAACAGAATGTTATGGAAGTAAAATGTGCCAGTCATGGACTCTCAAGAAGCCTGACAAGCTTCCACATACTCTTCTGCAAGAGGAGGTGAGTGAGGTACTTGCCTCAGGATCACAACTACTGATTTTTCTTTTTGCCTCAGGCTCCAAAAATGCCTTGGTATGGTAACTGATCCTGTCTTTAGTTAAATTTTTGATATTTTGTTCATCGTGGACTTTTGTATTAATTTTGATCTTTAAAAATATTACATTAAAATATTTTTTATCTTGATTACTTTTCGTGCCCAAGGTGAATGCCTCCCTTGCCTCACTCTAATCCTGGTCCTGCTCGCTTAGAACCCTCCCCAGCTGTTATATGTGAACAGGCCTGGGCTAGCCAGCTCATCCCCATCACCCTAGCCAACAGCCAGCCAACCCCAGAAGCAGCGACCAGCAGTTGACTGCAAATGTATAAGTGAGCTGAGCTGAGACCAATCGAACCACCAGCTGACTTGCCAATTCACAGAATTGGTTATTGTTTTAAGCTACTAAGTTTTGGGGTGGTCTTGTTATGTAGCAACAGCTAGCTGATAAAGAAGGTCACTCAGCAACTTTTGCATGAAGCAAGGGGAGAGAGTAAATGGCTGCTGAGAGTGTCCAGGGGAGGCAGGAGAGGTGGAGCAAAGGGAACATTTAAGCTAGGCAACACCATCCTATGCCCTGATACATACGGGGCCTGGCTGTCATCTGAGGCTCCACCCACCAGCCACCACCCTTTGTCACCCTCAGGGAGCCCCATGGTGTTGAATTTACAGACAGGAAAGACAGAAGTCCAGGGCAACATGTCTTTCTTCTGACTTCTACTTCGATGTCCTTTCCAAAATGGCTTCCTTTGTCACCTCCCATGGAATGGAGGAGAACCTGATTAATGTTCAAAGTAAGGGGACTGCAGCAGGCCCCATGCTTCTCTGAAACCTCACCTAAGGACTAGGAGTGGGGTGGGGCTGAGGAAGCATCTGAGGGACAAGAGAGGGTAGGAGACGGCAGGAAGGAAGGTCCCAAGGATTTCGTTTGTTTTGCAGGGGCCAGGCTCCAGGGAAGTGGGCTCAGTCTGAAATGTAGGACCCCTGGAGTCCAGGCTTCTGGCCCAGCAGTCACTGCCCTCCAAAGAGCTACGTCCGAATAAAGTGAGTGTAGCAGACACACCTAGGCTGCCTGGACATAGGCCTCTCTGGGTGCCCAGCATGACCCAGCGCCCCCTAGTGACGGGAGGTCAGTGACTACATGACCTTCCCTCCTGGGACTGATGGATTCACGCTTGAGCTGGAGGGTGTACCCTAGCAGGATCCCACAGCCCTAAGGAATGGGGACAGCACTGAGCAAATTTTGATGAGGCTCCAGGGTCCTGGAGTAGGTGGTGTGGCGGTAACTCAGGGAAGAAATTTCGAAGCTGCCTGAAGGTGCAAGAGGTGTGCTGACTCCCTGGCTCCGCCCCTGGGGGGCGGGGTCCAAGTTCCTGCTGTGGCTGTCAGTAGCCACCTGTCCTTAAGTCTTCTCATCTCAGGAGTCACTTTTCGCCAGAGACAGGATCTTGGCTTTTGGACTCTACCTGCTGAGAATGACGTGGGAGAGGGTCATCCCCTGAGGGCTGGGACCCCAGGCTGCAAATCATGCGTCAGGGACCCCCTGTCCTCCCTCAGGGAAAACCAGTGACCCAGGAAGAGCCAGAACTTCTTCCTCCCCTGCCCCAGGGGCCTCCAGCATCTGGCCCCAGACAACAGCTTCTCCACGAGGTCTGTCTCATTTCCATACTACAAGCTCAAAAACCTCAGAGTGGGACTTCCCTGGTGGTCCATTGGCTAAGACGCTGCACTCCCAATGCAGGGGGCCCTGGTTTGCTCCCTGGTTGGGGAACTAGATCCCACAAGCCGCAACTAAGAGTTCGCATGCTGCAACTAAGAGTTCACATGCTGCAAATAAAGATCCCACGTGCCACAACAAAGATCCTGCATGTCGCAACTAAGACCCAACGCAGCCAAATAAATAAATATTAAAAAAAAAAACCTCAGAGTAAGGGACTGTGAGATGAGGGGCAAGAGGTGGATGGGTGAGCAATGGGAAGTGGAGGGCCCCACCTACCTTGGGGGTACAAGCAGGGCCGTGGGGCGCAGGCTTCTCAAGGTGGCTGTTGGGCTCTGGCAGAGTTCTCAAGGTCTGCGGAGCAATAGGTGGGGGAAGAGTGCTGTGAACATAGGTGGCAAGAGTCCCTGATGCAGGGTGGGGCATGGGCTCAAGGTGGCTGGGTGCTAAGTGGAGAGGAGGGGGCCCATCTGAAAGGAGGCAGAAGACAAGAGCCTGTCCCTTTCCTTCCCTCCCCATCTCCCACTGTGCCTCACGCACCCAGGGGCCGGAGCTCTGCAGTGGCTGTCAGGCCCAACTCCATTGGGTGAACACTGCCTAGAGGTTGGCCCCTGCATGGGCCATCTTTGGGTCTGAGCAGTGGATAAGAGGCCAGGAGATTGAGACAGTGACCATTAGTAGGGCACCCTGGGGCTTCTTCCCTGAAGCCAGAGGCTTGCACCCAGGTTCTCTCCAGTACACTTCCTGCTCTCTCCTGAGAGGAGCCCTTGGGGTCCAGGCTCCAGTTGAGACTCATGCTTTCCCAGGGCCTCTGACACTTCCTCTCTCCAGCCCTGATATTTCTCCTAAGCTCTGGAACCACCCCAGCATCCTCCAGACGTTGGCATCACTCAGGTCCCAAAGAGGGGCGGACTTCCTTCCCCAGTGGTACCTGTATTTGTGCTCCTTGTCATTGGGTGGCCCTGCTGCCCTCGATGACTCCAAGCTATGCTCGGCTGCTCACACCCCATCTCCCAGGGCCTTACCACTTCCTTTGATGTCTCTTTGAAACAGTCTCCTCAATACTTCACCTGGCTGATGACATGCATTTGCTGCCCCGCCCCGTAAGCCCCCAGTGATGACACACCAATCTCTGACCACCTTGATCCTCCGCTCACAGACCCACAATCAACACTAATTGTGTCAAGGCCCTCAGCTGGTGCCCTGCCCCTGTCTGGGATGCCCTCTTCCTCCATCTCCAGCCCAAACTTTGCCCTCTCCCTCAGCTTGCCCAGAACGCTCCCAAGGCTAGGCTTTGTCAGACGTGGTCATAGGGCTCATGCCTTGCCCAGCGCCCAGTGAAGGGGCAGCCCTAGACTGACCATGCTTGGTATCATGTGACCCTCATCGCAGGTCGTGGAGAACTGGGTTAGGGGCAGGCCCTAGGCACAAGAGCAGCCAGCACCATAGCTGCCCAGCGGTAGCGAAAGGAAAGATGTGCTGGGTCCAGCATTTGGGAACTTGAAGGGGATAACAGCAGAGATTTAGAGGAAATGCCAGAAGGCTGAAAGCTCACGAGAGAGAAGCTGGAGAGGCCTTGAAGGGTACATTGGAGCAGGAATTGCATTATAAGCTGGTGAAAAAACAGGGCAAAGTCAAGGATGAGGCAGCCTCTTGGTGGGAAAAAAGAAGATATGGACAAGAGGTACTGAATCACAGCAGTGGGGGCCAGGGTAGAGGGCCCTGCATGGATCCACGCCTCTGGCTTCACTGGAGGCCACTGGGGCCTCTGCTCAGTGCTTCTTTCCATTGCCTTTGCCTGCCTCTCTGCACCCGGGGGCAAGGCCTGAGGACCCCACCCCAGCTGCCCCAGGTACAGCAGAGCTCTGAGGATCAGGAACCAAAGGAGTGGGCTCAGGGAACAGGAACCTTAGCCCTCAGTGCCTACCCACTGCACATGGGGTCCCTCCTTGAGCCCCAAAGGCATTGTTGGAGACGGAGTCCCGGGTGCCGGCAGCAGCACCAGGCCAGGCTGGCCCCAGGGAGCAGGGGCAGCAGAAAACTAAGGATCACCGCCAGCGTGAAGGTGTCCTGGTCTGCGGAGGACAGGGTATGGCTGAGTCCTGAGGTGCATCACAGGGGCCCTCCCCACTTGCCCCCCATGGGCGCACTTTCAGGCTGCATAGGACCGCTGTCCACACTACCACCAAACCCTGGCTTGTCACAGGAAGGCGGAGCCCAGCCCAGAGCACAGTGGCAATTACGGTTACTATTGCAAACCTGCAGTGGAAAAGAGAAAAGGAGGGTCCCACGAGATCAGGGACTTCCAAAGTCACCCCACACACACCTTTCAGGCCACTCACCCCGCGACCATGGCAGGCGGTCAGGCAGAGCTCCAGCTCTCGGAAGGTAGTGTTCTGGCAGCGCCTTTCCTGGCACACCTATGGGCAGTGTGTGCACTGGGCAGTGAGGGGGATTGATGCTTTGGCCTGCAGGACTCAAGTGGCAGGGAGGGGTTGGGTGGGCAGGGCTCACCATTCTAGGTCCACACTGGGTGCCTGACTCTACCAGGCCCAAATCAGGCAGGTCCAGCTGGGTGCCGGGCAGCACGAGGGCTCCCTTGCAGGTCACCTGGCGGCTGCCTAGGGGTACGGTGGAGTCCACCGGCACCATGTGTGGCGCCAGTGCGCTCTGCTCCCCGCCCTGGCACTGCAGTTTCCCACACTGCGCATCGCTAGGGACGAAGTGCAGGGTAGTCAAACAGCGTGGAGCTTCTCCACACCCTCTTCCCCAGCTTCCCCTCCCTCCGCTCCCCACCTCTGCGCACAGGGCACGAAGCTGCTGTCGCCCTTCTGGCCGCAGTTCCCATGGGCGTCTCCCGCAGAGTTCACAACCTGGAAACAAGCCTCCGGGGCTGGGCGGGAGCCTGAGAAAGCATGGGCGGGACTGGGCAGGGGGGCAGCCCAGACCTGAACCACGCCCTTTCTGCCTCAGTTTTCCCCCGCCCACCTCCCCCTAGAGCGTTAAGCTGAGCAGACCGGAGGATGCGGGCGGAGGGCCCGCTCTTGGTCTCACCAGGCCCCCAGAGCTGCTGGCACTGATGCTCCAGCGTGGGACACGCGCCGTCCCGGCAGTAGCCGCGGCCTCTGGCGCAGGGCGAGCCGTCCAGTAGATAAATGTCGGGGGGGCAATAGGGGGAGGCGCCCGTGCAGAATTCAGGGAGGTCACAGTCACCCGCAGACCGGCGGCAAGGCGCACCCGCCGGCTTCAGCTACGCAGGTGACCCGGGTGGAGGGAAGGCGGCGAGGCATAGAGAGAAAACGAACAGTTAGAGATCCACTTCGAGAGCGCCAATCGGACACGAGAGAGCCCTGTGGGGAGGTCCAGGCGAACCCACGCACAGAGCAGAGCCAGAACCCACAAGGGGGACCGGAGGGCGCCGATTAGCCAAAACCAACAGGCCGGCTCCCAAGTGCCCCCAACCCTCACCCCCGAGCCTCCCATACACTCACCAGGCAGTGTGCGCAGCAGTCCCCGTGGGTGCACTGGGCCCCCGCACGCAGCGAGCAGTTGTGGGCATGGCAGCAGGAGTCCGGGCACTCCTGGAGCCGGAAAGGCGAGGAGGGACCAGGTGAGGGTGCAGCGCCCAGACCTCCGGGGAGGGGGCGGGCGGACACCAGCTTGGTCCCCCGGGGTCGGTCGTGCGGACCCAACCTGGCCGGCGCCGCAGTCGCACTCCTCGCCCTCTTCCACGAAGCCATTCCCGCAGTGCGCCCGGGGCACTAAGAGCCCGGAGTCTGGCGCGTTGGAGAGGCACGCGCCCCCTCCCTTGCTGAAGAAGGCGCGCAGCTGGCGGCGGCTGCAGGCGCTAAACACTCGCGGGAACGGGTGCCTACGGGCGGGGGAGGGCGTCGGGCATACGGGGACCACCCCCTGCCAACCCCTGCTCGTCACCAATCCCCTCCCCCCCTGCACACAGGTGCTTGGCTACGCAGCCGCCGGATGCGCGAACACCGCCTGAGCAACTGGCGGCCAGAATTCTCTAGAGGCAGAGCCCAGAGAGGGTAAGTAACTCGCGCAAAGTCACACGGCGAGCACGAGGCAGGAGGGTGTGACGCCAAGAGCGGGCAGCCCAGGACCCAAGGCCGAATCCCAACCCAGCGCCGCTCCTCCCGGGGTTGGAGTCACCTCGCAAGGTTGTCCGAAAATAATTTATCATATCATGAGAATCCACTTTGCCTGCGTTCCCTACACTTCAGCCTCATAAACAGCCCTCAGGGCAGGCACTATTATCATCATCCCCATTTCACAGAAGAAGAAACTGAGGGATAACCATTTCGCCCAAAGAAATGCAGCTGAGGAAGGCCCGGGTCCCGCGGAGCCTGTCCTGCAGCCCCGCCCCCGCCCCGGCGCGGGTACCGGGTAGCTGCGGCCATCACGCAGCCGCCCTGCTCCACCGCTGCCTCCACGCAGCAGCCGTCGGGGTCGTGGCTGAGGCCGAGGCTGTGGCCTATCTCGTGGGCCATGGTGGCTGCAGCACCAATGGGGAGCTCCGAGTGGTCCTGGGAGGGCGTGGGGACGGTCACTGCGGGCTGCGGAGACCACCCCCCAGCACCTCTCCTCCTCCTCCCGTCCCGGGTGGCGCTCACGGTGCTCACGCCTCCAGAGCTCTCCGCGCGGCACATGCCCTCGACCGGCGCCAGGCCCACGGTGGCGCCCTGGAAGGCGCGGCCCCTGAGGGAGGAGCGCGGCTTGACCGGGCGGGCCAGGAGTCCGGACCGCCCGGCCGGGGCCGCGTAGGGGTCGGAGGTACCCACGTGAGCAGCTGAGCCGAGTCGTGTGGCTGCCGTGCCCACAGTCCCTGGCGCCACTGCAGGAAGGCCCAGAGCGTGGCGTTCGCGTCTGGCGTGACGCGGCTCTGGTCCTCCTCGGTCCACACTTCCAGGCCGGTCAGCGCCACCTGAATGTCCAGAGTCCTGAGAATCTGCGGGCGCGGCGGGGCAGGGCTGAAGCGGGAGGCCGCCGCGGTGCCTGTGCTCCTCCATGGGAGCGCCCCTCTTTCCTCCCCTCCGTTCCCTCTCCCCATCTCCAAGCCTGCCCCTGTCGTGGTCACCCGCAAAAGGGCTCTTCCCCCCGCCGACCCAACCTGATCCACATAGCTGGCGACCTCCAGAAGACGCTGTTTGGTGTGGTTCAAGTTCCGGTGCTGGGTCAAGAACTAGAAAAGCAGCAAGCAATACTGCGTGTGAGGACGGGCTGAGCTCACCCCATCCAGGCCTGCCAACCCCTTTGGGGCTTCTCTCACCAGGGTGTGATCCGCCACTATGTACAGCTCCAGGTACCTCGGGCTCCCCAGGGACTCCCGCCTCTCCTGGGGAGGCGGCAATGGTGACCCTGAGTGGCAGGCTGCTGGGCTTGAGCCCTGACCACCAACCCCAATTCCCAGAAAGCATAAAGTTAACTTTAAAATTTTGCTAGAACTTGTTTCTTCAGCCTCCAAATAAAAATGTCAGGACAGGAGGCCCTGAATTGGGGCTGCACTTTCCTGTCTCTTCTGATTTTAAAGAGCTCTGGATACTGCATTCCTACCCCCACCCCTGCCCGTGCTCCTGACCCTGATCTGGGTGGCACACGAAAGGCTGGCCATGTCCCTTTTGTCCCCTGGGTCCCTGTAGCCACAGGCCCCTTTCCAGCTGAGCAGCTGCTCTGTCCGGAAGATCTTGTGGGTCAAGAAGTCTTTGGAGTCCCCAGCTGGCCAAGGATGCACATAATAGCTGGCATTGCTGCTGAGTGTGATCAGGCCCCTAGGGTGCAAAGGGGTACAGGGGTGGGCAGTAAGGGAACTCTTTCCCTAGCCCCAGGCCCAGCCCCCTCCCCCAGAACTCCTCACCTCATCCCAGAGCAGATGCTGAGGACTACCCAGGAGTCCAGGAAGCCCCTCACACGCCCATGGTAGTGGCAATGATCCTGGAGAGCAAAGGACCCAGCCCCAAATCTCAGCCAGGACTGAAGTGGGAGGGGCAAGAAAGAAAGCATGGTGGGGGACTGGCTCCAGCTTCTCCTTAGGAACAGGAGGAGAATGGGGGAAATGGTGGAGAGGCCCTTGGTGGGTGCATACCCCAGCACTCCTCACCCTGTTCTCAGAGTCCATGCAAGTATCTCACCATGTGGTTGGGGAACAGCACTACTGGCTGCCCATCTGGGCTGTAGTGGGTTTCTGTGTATCCTGGAGCCAGCAGCCTGCTGGGAGGGGGTGTTGCAGAAATTACTTAATCCAGCCCTGCCTCCTCCAGGATGCCCTCTGGTCTTCCTCCCTGATTGCTAATTGAGTAACTGTATGAGTGAGGCACAGGGCTAGCACTTAGGAAGCAGCCAAAGTGCGTCTTAGGGAAGGGACAGGAGTGACTGTGCATTGCTCAGCTCAGAAAAATCTTGGGCTAGAATGAACAAGGTGAAGGTCAGGAAGGAGCCTTGGTGATGGCTTAGATGTGGAAATGGGCGTGTGGGAAGCACCAGGGAGGAACAGGAACACGGGAAAGTTTGTGATTCCCCTGGAGCCTGTGACAGGCAGCTGGATCCACAGGTCAGGGGCATTAGAAAGAGACTGGGCAGAAGGAGAGGAGTCAGGAGACACTGCCAAGGAGGTGGGACTTGGAGCCAAGGAAGTGTGTGAACTCCCTAGGTGGCCCTGGCTGCTGCCTACCCTTGTTGGGCAACTGGACAACCCTCTAGCCCACCTCCTCCCATTCGGAGTTCCTTCAAATCTTCTCCTCAAGCCCCCAGATCCCACATATCTCCCCACCTGTCCTTCACTGATGCTCACCTCCTGCTTCCAGAGAAAACAGAATCCACACCTGCTCCTGCCCTGCCCCTCTGAGCAGGGATCCTCCTCCCCTCCTTCTCCAGACCCCACTCAAGTAACTGAATTCATCTTCGGGCTCCATCTCATCAGGATCCTTCCCACCAAGATGGATCAACCATAAGTCAATTTCTCTTTAAAGAAAATCCTTCACCCCACCTCACCTTGACCTCTTTAGCCGCAGACTGCCCCCAAACACTTGTGATGCCTGCTTCTCCACTTCCCAGTCTTACTTCCTCCTCCAGCTTTGCTCCCCCACTCCATCCACACACTCAACCTTAGGAGGGAGGTGATGTGATCACCCTTTTTAACACATGGGGACATTGAACCCCAGAGAAACTATGGTTAGGCATGGTGGAACCTGAGTTCCACCTGAGTTTGTTCCCAGTGCATGGGGGAGAATAAAACATGTGTAGAGTGCTCAGAACAGTGCCTGCGATGAAATAAGCACTTGATAAATCATAGCTGTTGATAACACAATCTAGATGGTTTCACGAACCCACGCTCCATCTTAGACATTCATCTCACCCAGCCCAGCTCTGCCTGCTCATTCACCAGCTCAGAATCTTTGGCTTTGCACCATCCTGGACACTCAGCACCAAAATGGCCTTCTGTGATCTGGCCCTGCTAGGACTCCCCAGATTTGTTTCCCCTTGCTCCCCTCCCTCAGATGGAGACTCCCCAGGCAAGCCAGACAAATTGCCACCCCCTCTTGAATGTGCCTTGACCTATGTAGCCACTGTACCTTTGTCCCTGGCATTCCCGAAGCCTGGAGCACCAGCCCATCTTTGGAACCCATCTTGGATTCTCTTTTGACTCAGCGCACCCTGTGAGCACCCACCAGGTGATGCTCACTCATTCCTGGCAGGAAGCTGACAAGATGTTTCTGGGGCCGGGATGAGAGATGTGCCCCACAGCAGGGCTGACCCAGCCTCAATAGCCCACTTCAGTCTCGAGGGAGCCAGTCATGGGCTAGCATGACTCACCCTGTCACCTGCACCTCCTCCTCTGGGGTTCTCACCCCATCCAGCCTCCATCTGGGGTTCCCATCAGTCTCTGTCTCCAGCACTGAACCCTCCCCAGAGAGAGGGGCTATTCTTGGCTTCCAGCTCTTTCCCCGGCCTGGTACTCACTGATTCTTCTCCAGCTCTAGCAGGAGCTCCTGGCCTTCAGCCTTCAAGGCCACCAGCCCCACTTCTAGCTTCGAGACCTGGGCAAGAAGGAGTGTAGGGCTGAGAGGGCGGGCATCCAGGTCCCCTGCCTGCCAGGAAGCAGGGAGGATGTGGAGCTGACTGGTGAGGGAGTTCATGGGGAGAGCACAGGGGCACGGGGCAGAAGGCCCCCGCTTGCCATTGTGGGTGTGGATGGGTGTGGGGTGAGAACGTGCAAAGATGCTCTCAAACTCAGAATGTTTGTTGTTCTGACAGCAGCCATTTGACAGAGCCTGCTAGGTGCACTCCACATCCTCCCTGGAGAGACAAGTGGTCTCAGAAAGATGCCATGCCTTGCCCAAGGTTACTGGACTCTTCCTCTGGTCTTCCCTCCTCTTTCATGCCCAAAAGGCTTCCTCTAAGCAGGGAGGAGAGTGGGGTCCTGAAGACATTGATGCGCGAGAGTGGGGTAGCCACGGCTCAGGCCTCCTCACAGCCTCTCCTTTCTGTACCTTGCTGTTCCTTACTCCCTGTAGAATTCAGACTTAGTACCTCCACCTCCAATGCTGACTAGCTGCCCACCCCCCAAATTTTCCTACGCCTCTAGCAGGCTCACCCCACACCTGCTTCACTGAGCCTGTGAGGTAAACACTGACTCACACGCCTTGCCAAGAGAAAAACTCTGGTTTTCTTGGCTAGATGTCAGGAGGGTGGGCCTGGGCCAGCCTGCCCACCTCTCCTTCCCCTACCCTCTTTGCCGCTTCCACCCTGTGGGAATACCCCATCTGCCCGCTTTGTCCACTCCCTGGCTGGGAGCCCAGAGCTGGAGCAGGCCAGGAGCCTCCTGGAGAGAAGCTGTGTCTTTGGAATGCTGGCCCCCACTCTTGCTGGCCCTTCCCCTTCATCCCACAATGCACTGGCCTGGGCCCCAGGCCAAGAGGCTCAGAGTCTTGTGGAGGGGGCCTTCCTCTGCAGGTGGGGAGCAAATAGTCCCCTCCCCCAGCCAAAGGCCACCCTAGGCCCCAAGCATGAGCTCATGTGGCCGGAATGCCACTTGTTTTATTGGAGAAAGATTTGCACTGAGGAAAGGAGGCAGCCCAGATGGAAAGCTTCCTCTTGCCCCACCCCCATCCCTCTCTCTGTCCCTCTGCAGCCCCTGCTGTCCTCATTTCTTGCCCTCCTGGTGACCCTGCCCTTCACCATGCACTCCATCTCCAACCTAAAATGTAGGTGTTTCCTGCCTCTGGGACAGGACTCCCTGCCACTCTGTCTGCTGTCCTCATCTTGGCAGGCTTCCCATGGACAGAAAAATTGAGGAAAGCAAATTCCCTCTGGCACTCCCCTCCTATTTGGTCACAGCCCAGGCCAGGCCCAGAGGGAGGTCCGCAGTCAGGGTGGTCTCAGCATGTGATGTCCCTTCCCCTATGCCGGTGATGAACAATCTCAATCTCAGAGCTCGGGCTGGCACCATGCTGACCACTTGAATGGGGGCCCTGAGGGTCTGGGGGACCCAGTGAGGGCCCTAGGTTGAGAGTTGCTGGGCCTGTGGGGGCCCCCCAGCCTACATGGCAGTGCTCTCCTGCCTTCCTCCTTGCAGGCTTGGACAGTGGATTGTCTTCTCTTTCCTGAAAATTCATGATGAAAAGGGTGCTCTAGCCTTGGGGAACATTGGCCAATGGTTTCTTCTGGGTTAAAGAGCTGTGTGACCTTGGGCAGTTTCTCCAGCCTCTCTGGGCTTCAGTTTGCCCCTCTGTGAAATGGACATAGAAAGGCTGTTGGTCTCCATGCAGCACAGCTGTGTGGCACGTACAGATGGGGGCAAGGTTATTCTGAAAGTGTGTGATGGATGGCTGTTGGGAGGAGACTGGGACAGAGCGTCCAGAAGAAGCAAAACAGGGTGGGCTTGCCTTTGGGGGCACTAGGAGAGAGTGACTACTGGGCAGAAGTGGCATGAGCCAGTGAGACAAGTTTCAGGCCCCTAAATGGCAGTGTCCTGGAGAGGACAGCAATGCATCCACAGGGTCACATGTTCTGGTAAACTTTGCAAAAGGAAGATATTTTGGTGTTTTCTTAAAGAGGTCCTTGAAAAGCTTCTGGCCCCACTTCTGCCTGATGGGGTGGAGGTGGCCTGAATAACACTGGGAAGAGATGGTTAGGGAGGAGGTGGGGGAGAGGAAACTGGAAAATGACTTCCATGTGTGCAGCCTCTCTCCATCTAGACGTCTCCCACCTGCCCCTGTCAAACCTTCGGGGAGGGGCCTGAAGGACTCTGGGGATCTAGGGACCCCAGCGAAACTGCCACGCTGATTTGGCCCCTGCCAAATCTTTGGGGAGGGGCAAAGGGGCTGAGAGACCCTGGGCCTTTGCAGAGTAAGGGATGACCTGGCACTGACCGGCTGCTCCAGGGTGACCATGTGCCGGGGTCGTCCATCCAGAACCCAGTGCGGGATGACTGGCTCTCCAGGGGTGTTTCCTGGGGAGAGGACAGAGCGCAGGGTGAGGGGAACCTGAGGAACACAGGGAAATTGAAGACAACAGAGGGATAGAGTTAGAGGATGTCAGCAGGCAGGAACAGGAGACTCCATCTTCAATACTCAAAAGTTTAGCCTGGAGAAGGGTGGCCACCCATGGGGCATCCTTGGAATTGAGGAGCCACCAGGGAGGTGGCAGAAGAGAGACAGAGGAGCCTGGGAAGAACGGCTCAGCTGGGCACTTGGGAGACCCACTGACCTTGGGAGGGGGGAATTGGGGTCAAAGATCACAAGGAAGAGACCAAGGCCCCTAATACAGAGGGGAAAGGAAATGGGAGGCAGCTTCGGGTATTTTTAGACTGGGCAGCAGATACTTTTAGGGTGAGAGATCTGTGAAGACAGGACGCCTGTGTCTCCCCCACCATCTGAGAAAAACAACAGCAAGATGTTGCCCAACGCCCCCTCTGGGGGCTTCATGCTGGGGGCAGGGCTTCCAGGGACACTGGCCCAGAAGCCCCCTCCTCGTGTCTTCAAGAGTGGGGGCGGGGTTTGTTTGGGAGACAGAGCCTGAGTGCTCCCAGGATGGGAATGCTTAAGGGGGGCTCCAGGAGGAATACCAGAGCGAAGCATGACTCAGAAAGTGCCTGGAATGCTCCCCTGGAATGCTCCCAGCACCCCCCGCCCCAGCCAAGTGGGCCCCGGAAACTCTCACCACACCCGCCCTGCAGGAATCAGACCTCAGGCTGCCCAGAGCCTACAGGCAGCCTTCCCTCCATCCCTGGGGAAGCCCAGGTCCCAGAACTGACAGCTCCCCAACACCCGCCCAGCCCTGGCCCCAGTCCTGCCCAGGCTGAGATGGCTGCCTATGGAAGTGGCTCAACTCCTGCCAGGCCACACCGACTCCTTTCTCCTTCTCCATCTCCTCCTGCAGACCCCATCATCAAAGACCTGGAATAGCAGCCACTCCAGGAAGTCCCCTTCTCCCAAGAAGCCCTCCTTGATTGGATCAGCAGTTTCCATCAGGTAGATGGGGGGTGGGGGTGGGGAGGCGCAGGGCCTTGGAATTGAGGCTGAAGGGCCAGTGTAGCGAGGGGTCTGAGTGCGGGGTTGGGGTGGGGGCAGTCTCAGGCCAGAGAGGACTTAACTCGGTGTGGAGCACCAGGTCCAGCTGGCCCTGGGTTTCCCAGGGTGGAGAGGGGAAGGTGTGCCTGTGTGCATGTGTGAGTGTGGGTTCTCCTCCTGGCCCTGTGCACACACGTTGGCCATTGGCATCTTGACGGGGGCAAGGAGGCAGAGATGAAGCTGTGGTGACTAGGTGGATGGGAGTGGAAACTGAGGAGCCAGTGTGGTGTTGGGGAGCATAGAGTCCCTCTCCATTCCTCCCACGGGTCCCTTCATCCTCCCCTGACCCCAGGCTGAAGAGGAGGGAGCAGCGGAATGCCTGGGGACCATCCCCAAAGGCATGAGGGCTGTTGTCCCTCCCCGTCCACGTCCCAGAACAGGGCAGGACACTATCCCTGTTGCCACCCGCCCCCCCACCACCGCACAGTGCTCTGGAACCCACTGTCCCCAGGCTGCCCAGCCCTTCCTGCCCGCCTTGTCAGGCACTTGATGTACAGGACTCCGCCAGTCCTCCCACCCTTTGGGAGAGGTTTTCATCAGCCCCATCTCACGGAGAGTTTATAGAGGTCAAACTGAGAAGAGACAGAGCTGCAGTCTTCCCCCAGGGCCCTGCTAAACACACACCTTCTGTTCGAAGCCGTTTCTATCTAACCAAACAAGGCAACAATATAAACAATATACACACTGCCCCAAGGCCCGGGGATGAGGGGATGAACATGGAATGATGCATGAGTGTGGAGGCCACAGCTAGTCCCTTAGTGTGAGGGCGCAACAGGGACTCCAGGCCACCGGTGGTCTGGGGCTTCCTGGAGGATGGAGGCCCACTGAACCCTAGGAGATGAAGGTGCAGGAACCTTCATACTGGCGGATGGGGCCACAGCAGAGAATCCAGAGGGGTTTGGGGGTGCTGAGCGGCTGCTTGAAGGGAAGGGGTCCTGCCACTCTGCTTCGCCATTGGCACAGGGTATCTGGGCACAGTGTGCAAGTCTGGGCCCTGAGGCCAGCACAACTGCAGTTGAGAGTCCCTGGACAATTCCCACAGAAACTCTCCCAAACCCTCCCCATGCCCTGTCCTCCTGGCCCGCGCGAGCCCCGGGGATTTCCGACCCTCCATCCCAGATAGCGACCTCGCTGCGCACTCCCACTCACCTTGGAACGCCTCAGCCCCCCACACCGGCCACGGTAGTCGCAGTAGCAGCAGCAGAGCCAACGCCGGCGACCCTCGAGCTCTCCGATATCCCGGGCGCATAGCTGTGAGCGCCTAGCATCTGAGCTGCGGCTCCCAGCTCTCGGCTCCGCCCCGGCTGGATCGCGGCCCACCCACGCCCTCTGCAGCCGGCCCGCCGCCTCCCGACCCTCCCGCACCCCCCTCCTGGCCCGCAACCCCCTCCACGCGCGACCCCGCACGGAGCCCCGCCTGCCCGCGCCACCATCTCAGCCCATCAGTCCTGACCCCGGCCGGCGTGTGCCCTCGGGGGTCGGGACCACCCTCCCGCGTCTAGGGGCCAGAGCTCCGCGGGGCAGGAGACCCTCCCGAGCCAACCCGCCGCATAGGTCTCAGAGGGCCCCCTATTCGTGGGGGTGGGAAGTGGAGATGGGGCGGGGACCCTCGGGAAGGGCCTTTGAGGACCAGAGCGGGGAGGCGGGGACAGTGATAGGGGGCCACCTGTTGTTGCTCCGGTCTGCCCAGGAAGCGCCCCCCTCCATGGTCTCCTGGATCGGACCTTTGTCCTCGCCTTGACACCAGTCACGCCCAGAGTCGCCCGGGTGAGAGACTGGCGGGCCCTAGGAGAAGGGAGGCCCGGGCGACTGCGACAGGCAGGTGCGGCCACGGCCCCAAGTTAGTCTCTGTTCCGCGGTGGCCACCAGCGCCTGCGCCCGAGATGCGCGGGTCGGTCGGGAGGACGAGCGGAGGCCGCGGTCCTGCGGGCTCCCAGCCCGGCAAAGGCGAGGCGGTGGAACAGGCGGGCGGACGAAAAGAGGGGGCAACCATTTGTCCCTGGTGGTGGCCGGGGGTGGGGGTGGGGCGAGGAATGGCACAAAGCCATAGACTCCCACAGGTGCGGGAGACTTTTGGCTTTTGTTTCTTGTTTTAAAAAGTTTGTGTACTGAGTAGTAAATTCGGATAGCGAATAGCAAGTATTCCGATAGCGAGGGATGTTAAATTTAAGCAAATCTGTTTGTTTATGAGAATTCAAAATGCGCCAGTTCAGTTAGTAAGAGTTGCAGTGGGGAAGGTAACCTATGTTGGCCTGATTCAAACATCAAAAAGTAAGGTGGGTCTTCCCTGGTGGCGCAGTGGTTGAGGGTCCGTCTGCCGATGCAGGGCACACGGGTTCGTGCCCCGGTCCGGGAAGATCCCACATGCCGTGGAGCGGATAGGCCCGTGAGCCATGGCCTCTGAGCCTGCACGTCCGGAGCCTGTGCTCCACAACGGGAGAGGCCACAACAGTGAGAGGCCCGCGTACGGCAAAAAAAAAAAAAAAAAAAAAAAAGTATGATGAGAGGTATAGGGAACATGCCATCCTCTCAGACCACTCCCCTCCAACCAGAAGCTATTATAAGCTTCTTGTATAGGCTTTTAGATTAGTTTATGCATGTCCACGACAATACAAACACTTTTTTCCCTCTTTTTAACATTTTTCTGTACCTTGATTTTTTTCACTTAATACCCTTGGAGATCCTTCCTATCAGTGGTCTCCTTAACACTATTCTTTTTCTTTTTCTTTCTTGTTTTGGCCTTGCCATGCAGCATACGGGATCTTAGTTCCCCTGACCAGGGATTGAACTTGTGCCCCCTGCAGTGGAAGTGCAGAGTCTTAACAACTGGACCACCAGGGAAGTCCACATTAACACTATTATTATTATTATTATTTTTTTTTTTTTGCAGTATGCAGGCCTCTCACTGTTGTGGCCTCTCCCGTTGCGGAGCACAGGCTCTGGACGCACAGGCTCAACGGCCATGGCTCACAGGCCCAGCCGCTCCGCGGCATGTGGGATCTTCCCGGACCGGGGCATGAACCCGTGTCCCCTGCATCGGCAGGCGGACTCCCAACCACTGCGCCACCAGGGAAGCCCTTATTATTTTTTTAATATTTATTTATTTTTATTTATTTGGTTGCACTGGGTCTTAGTTGCAGCAGGTGGGCTCCTTAGTTGTGGCATGCGAACTCCCAGTTGCAGCATGTGTGTGGGATCTAGTTCCCTGACCAGGGATCGAACCTGGGCCCCTGAATTGGGAGCACAGAGTCTTATCCACTGTGCCACCAGGGAAGTCCCAACACTATTCTTATGCTTATTACTATTATTCTACTATGATTACTTTGGATTTTAAAATTACAATAAAATGCACTTACTTTAAGTGTACAATTAGATGAGTTTTGAAAAATTTATACACCTATGTAATCACCACCACAATCTAGATAGAACCTTTCCATCACCCCCAAATAGTTCCCCTGTGCCCCTTCCCAGTCAATCTCTTCCACTCCTAACCCCAGGCAACCACTGATATACTTTCTGTCTATAGATAAGATTTGCCTGTTCTAGAACTTCATACAAGTAGAATCATAAAACATGTACTCTTTTGTGTCTGGTTTCCTTCCCTCTTTGTTTTTGAGATTCATTTGCATTGTTTCATGTAGCAGTAATTTGCTCTTTTGTAGTGCTGAGTATGTTCCATGGTAAGGGGGAAGCACGGTTTCTCTATTCTCCAGCTAGACATTTGGGTTCTTTTCCAGTTTGGGCTCTTCTAAATATGGCTTCTACAAATTGCTGTGTAAATCTGTATGAACATGTTTTCATTTCTCATCTGTAAATACCTAGAAGTAGGATTGCTAGGTCATACAGTAAAGGGCATGTTTAATTTTTTAAAGAAACTATTTTCCAAAGTGTCTGTACCATTCTACATTCCCACTAGCAATGTATCAGAGTTCCCCATATTCTCACCAACATTTTAGTGTTATCAATCTTTTATCTTTATTTACTTATTTATTTATTTGGCTGCATTTGGGTCTTCATTGCTGCACACAGGCTTTCTCTAGTTGCGGCAAGCGGGGGCTACTCTTCATTTCGCTGCAATGCATGGGCTTCTCATTGTGGTGGCTTCTCTTGTTGTGGAGCACGGGCTCTAGGCGCACGGGCTTCAGTAGTTGTGGCACACGGGCTCAGTAGTTGTGGCTTGCAGGCTCTAGAGCACAGGCTCAGTAGTGTGGCGCACGGGCTTAGTTGCTCCACAGCATGTGGGATCTTCCTGGACCAGGGATCGAACCTGTATCCCCTGCACTGGCAGGCGGATTCTCAACCACTGCACCACCAGGGAAGTCCCCAACCTTTTAAATTTTAGCCATTCTAGTGGGTATGCAGCATTCTCATCATTTTTAATAGTTGAATGCTATCATTTATTCATAGTCTCCTCTTGGGCATATAAATGGTTTCCAGTCCCTTTGCTATTACAAACAATGCTGTAATGGATAGTTATATACACAAATTCATCTGTGAGATGATATCCTACAAGCAGGATTGCTGGGTCAAAGGATATGTGTGTTTGTGATTTGGGTAGATAGAGTTAAATTGCCCTCTGATTTGTGCCAGCTCACAGTTGTACCAGCGATATCTGGAGTGCTCATTTTCCCACAACCTTACCAACACAGTTATCAAAACGTAATATTTGCTAGTCTGAAAGTGAAAGTGCAGTCTCCATTTGCATTTTGTCTTATGAGTGAGGTTGAATATTTGTTCAAACATTTAAGAGCCGTTTGTATTTCTTTTTCCCTGAATTGCCTGTTCATATCCGCAGCTCATTTTTCTATTGGGTCTTTCTCTTAACTTGAAGGAACTCTATATATAAGGGAGATGAACCCTTTGTCTGGAGTATGAGTTGCAAATATTTTCCCCAGCCTGTGGTGTGTGGCTTCAGCTCAGTTATACTCATTGCTGAGTAACATTTGATTGTGTGACTATAACCACATTTTTCTTTCATTGACACTACCGTTGCTGGAGCTTTGAGTGGTTCTTAGTTTTGAGATGTTATAAAAAATGCTGCTGTGGGGCTTCCCTGGTGGTGCAGTGGTTGAGGGTCCGTCTGCCGATGCAGGGCACACGGGTTCGTGCCCTGGTCTGGGAAGATCCCACATGCCGCGGAGCGGCTGGGCCCGTGAACCATGGCCACTGAGCCTGCACGTCCGGAGCCTGTGCTCCGCAATGGGAGAGGCCACAACAGTGAGAGGCCCGCGTACAGCAAAAAAAAAGAAAAAAAAAAAATGCTGCTGTGAACATTCATATGCATGGGTCCTTAGCTTCCTCCCTTTGCCTGTCCTGCTTCCTCCACCCTTTTACTGGTCTCCCCTGGGAACACGTTCTTAATAGGTCACTTGCACATGAAACCCTGTAATGGGGAACGAGACCTAGTACAGACATAGATGGCTTTGGTCATGCTGGGTGCTCCAGTGTAGACAGGCTGGAGAGGCATCAACCCCTCCCCCTGTGGATGAAGACTTGTGTCTTCCTAATTTGCCTTCTCTCAGGATCCACATTCTCTTTTGGAATCTCTGGTTGTGCTCCTGGTTCAAGAAGAAAGAGCCTGGGCCTCTCTGTCCACCCCTACTCTTCCCCACATCCTCCCTGAATGGGGAAAGAGAGGGGCTCTTTTTGCCCGGGGGGCTGACAGCAGCAGAGGGCCCCCCTCCAGGACAGAATTCCCGATATTCCTGCTGGATGACCAGGAGGCAGAGAGTAAGGCATCCTGTCACACGCTTGGTCCATTTTGCTCTCTCTTTTCTCATCCGAAGAGGCTTTGGGGAGGAGTAGGGGTGAACAGAGAGATCAGGCTTCCGTCTTGAAACAGGAGCCAACTGGAGATTCCAAAAGAGAATGTGGATCCTGAGGGAGGGCAAGTTAGGAAGATACAAGTGCCAACCATGGTAAAGGAAACAGTCCTGAAGAGGAAGAAGAGAGGCGCAGCTAAGAAAGCTCCAGAGGTCACAGGGGCAGGACAACACCAATGTGCACCCTGGCCTGGAGGTGGCCCAAGTCCCATGACCTGGGGGCCAGGGAAGCAGAGCAACCTCCAGGGCAGCCAGACTCTGAAGGCAGAGGGGAGGCTTCAGCACACTGGCTAACTCCTACTCACACTGCAGACCGTGGCCTTGGTGTCTTCTTGTCCAGGGGCCCTCCCTGACTCGAAGCCGGCCACTGTCCCCTGCACTACCCTTCTCACCGCACCACATCTCAAACAGCAATGCACTTGCCCATTGCCTTGTCTCTCTCCTCCAGACCTTAAGTTCTGTAGGCTCTGGGACTATGTTTGCTGCCTGGCACAGGACCTGGCACACAGTCAGTGCTAACAAAATGAGGGGGACACGTAGCTTAAAAGCCATAGAGGGACTGGAGTCCTTGCAAAGTGGATGCCTCCCAAACTCAGATAAGCTGTGTCCAAGCCATGTAAGAGGAATTTTCTGCTAAAATCTCAGAGCAACTGTTTACATTTGGAGGTTGCAGAGGAGGGGCTGGGGTCATTGGACCAAAGTTGAAGAAGATGGGTCCTAGAAGTGCCACTCATCAGCTTGGTGTTCGTGACCAGTGACACAGTGGGAAAGATGATTTATCAGATGGAGTGTTAGTGTCAGTCTCCAGAGGGGCATCTGGAAGTGTCCTGGGAAGAAAGCAAGTGAGAGTTAAGCCTTCGGAGTGTTTGTGTAATGGGCGACACCCACCATCTGTAAACAGGACTCATTCTGAAGAGTGACCCGGAAAAGGGTGACTATAAACATTCTGGTACAAGTCTCACAGCAGATATAAGCCCTTAATCCTTTTGAACAAATACCCAGGGGTAGAATTTCAGGGTCATAAGACAGGGGTATTTTAGCTTTAATAGATAATGTGAAACAGTTTTCCAAAGTAGTCATACATTCTGTATGGTTCCCACATAAAGTTCAAAAACAGACACATCAAACCTATGGTGTCAGAAGTCAGGATACTAGTTACCTTTGGGGGCTTGCGACTGGAGAGAGGGGCACAAAGGAGACTCTGGGGGCTGGTAATGGTCTGTGTCTTGATCTGGGTGCTGGTTACATGGGTATATTCACTTTGTGAAAAGTCATTGAACTGTACACTTAAAATATATGCACTTTCCTGTATGTGTGCTACCCTTGAATTAAAAGTTTATTTAAAAGCCTTGAGGAGCCACAGACCACTGGGGGTAGACAAAACTAACACCCCTGAGAACCCTCCAATCCCAGGTGGACCTACGTCCCCTTGGAGGTTCACAGAAGCAGATGAAGACTCCAAGTCAAATGTTCCCAAATCCTCCAGTAGCCATCCCTTCTGTGGCTACCCGTGGTCCTCCCATCACCCTCTCTTCCTTAGACAGTTTCAAAACATCCGGCTGCATCTAGCTTGCTCTCTCCTTGTCCCATCTCTGGTTTTAGCCCACAGTTTCCACCCTCCCACTTGAGAGCAATGTAGAAAAACCAGTGCTTACTAAATGCTTACCTACTGCATGCCAAGCACAGTGCTGGTCATGTGTGCAGCAGAGGTGAGCAGTGCCCAGAGCCTCACGGAGAAGGAAGGGGCACGAATTGCTTGAGCATAAGGTAGTTTGTGGTAAAGGTCATATAATTTGCACCCACTGCCACCTCCAGCAGATGGTGTCCCAGAATAAACCCCACTCACATTCGAATCTTCTGTGTTCCAGTCCAGCAGTTTGGCTTGCAAGAAAGAGACTCATTCCAGTTATGTCACAGGATGGACGTTTATTGGGAGGACATGCCTGATAGGCTCCCAGGAAGACCCTGGCGATCAGGCACTAATAAGTATAGGACCTGGGACCGGAAGGGTCCAGCCACGGCTACATGAATCTCACCTGGCCTTCAATTTTTTCCCAACCTGTTAGCTCCTATGCCAACTCCCCACTTCTCTTCACATTTCTCAACTCAAATCCCAGAGTGGTGGGCTCTTTGCTCCTCCCACCATCTGCCACCAGGATACCAGGGGAGTCACTAGCCCACTTGAGAACTGTTTCCCCTCAGGCACTGACTTCCCTAGGGGCATGTTATTCTTTCTTAGTGACCCTTGTTTGTCTTAACAGCCCCTGGTGCACAAGCTTCCAGGAAGAGGACGTGAGCTCACTTGATCATGGACAGGAATGCACTTGGAGCAGAAACAAGGATGCTGATACCATTTCTGCTCCCCATTCTCTGGGGGTGGGGGAGTGGGAATGGGAGCATCTCTTCTTCCAGAAGCCAGATCTGGCACAAAATGCCTGTTCAGGCAACCCAACTGCCTGGAATTCCCTCTCCCTAGGGACCACGAAACCTTCTTGATTTCCTCAGTCTTAATGTGTGAGAGAGACTACCTCCTCCAGGAAGCCCATGACCAGAATAGACAAGGACGCACCCTGGCCTTCAGTAGATGAGCGCTGAGACAGAACGTGGCCCGCTGGCAGCATGCCCATCAATGTCAAAATCTCAGGGATGTGTCGATAGTTCGGAGTCCTTTGAATATATAATAAAAAACTACATTTCCCAGAACCCCTTGCAGCTTGGCATGGCCATATGACTAAATTCCAGCCAATGGGAAGTGAGTGGAAATTACCTGCACAACTAATGGGTTGTAACCACAATGGGAAAGGGCATGCCTTTAACTTCCACTCTTCCCTCTTCTTGCTGGAGGAAGTGTGAATGCAATGGCATCATTGTGAACTTCACAATCAAAAGCAACATTTTAGGGATGGAGAAAAACAAAATAGAAGGATCCAGAACTCCAACATCTTAAACCACCTTAACATATCCAGACTAGTATGGGAGAGAAAAATCAAATTCTCTCACGTTGAAGTTACTGTATTTGGTCTTGTTACAGTAGCCTAGCTTATATTCTAGCTAGTACAGAGTGCCTTGACCAGCCTGTGATGATGTAGAAAGCTCTTCCTCTATTCTAATCCATCTCAAATGTTCAGGGTAAGCTTGGAGGAGAAAGATGTGAAGAGGCAATGCACTGGAATATCAATGGAGAGATGAGATCCAGAGAAAAGAGAAAGAGAAACGGACTTGGTCAATTCATTTCTCTTCAGAGTCCCCCAGGGTCAACACCCTTCCTGGTAGATTGATGTTCACCTCCACCTCTCGCCACCCATTTTTCTTGGGGTTTGGAGCCAGGTCATAGAAAGTCAGGTGCCACAGAGCTGTTTTCATGGAGGCAGGCAGGACCCAACGCTGTCTTGTTCACAGGGCCCGAGTCATCACAGATTCCGGTAACCTCCTCCCCCTGAAGGCAGGAAATGCTACAGGTCAGCTCAGGGACAGAGCACAGGACAAGGTCACAAATGTGGCTGCATCAGGATCAATGAGCTTCCCACAGAGAAAACTCTGGTCACTGGAGGACTCTGGGAGTAGTCATCACCTGACCTCTAACTCTGGAGGGCGGTCCCCCAGGTCCCCAGCCTTGGGTAGGGGTCCCAAGGGGATTGGTGAGAGTGTGCATGACTGGAAATGTGGCTGGGAGCCCTGGCCCACCAAATGGATTATCTGAAGAAGGGGACACATCACAGGGGAGGAGAAACAGACTTTCACCCCTGCCCAGGTGATGGGCAGAATCAGGAGTGGGGAAGAGAGACCCTAAAACCCAGGTGGGGTCCTGTGTTACAAGATGTGTCCTGGAAGTAGAGGTGATGCTGCTCAGTTCAGAATGTCTGCTCCAGTCATTCAGGCAGCCACGCAGCAAGCACGTGACTGCTCCGCCCCAGTCAGAATATGGCTCCCCCTGTCTTCTCGGGGGGCGCTGGGTCACTATGCTCTCTCCCTAGTCTCTGCCTAGCCCCAGACACCATCCTATAAATGAGAGTAATCTCTCGGTGCCAGCCCCGCAGTGCGGGTTAGCCGAGCATTGTGTCTGCATGTGCCCACATGGTGAACGAATACCTGTGTGGTTTCCTTCTGAGAAGCCATCTCCACCGAATTTTCACCCACTCTCAGCTTATGAAAAAGCCTCCTTCTGCAAGGGTAAAAGCGGACTCAGAGAGCCTCTCCCCTCCCCCGCCTGCCCCCATTCCCTTCCCCCACCCTATAAGCTTCACCCCAGACTGCTCACTACACAGAGAGCTGGGGAGATTTGTGGAGAGTAGGCTACTGTCTTCCTCCCCAGCCCTTTCTTCAGCAGTGAGAGGGCAGAGATAAGAAAAGAAGAAAACTACAGAAAGATAGATTTAGAGATGATTCTAGAAGGGCTTCCCAAATTTGGAGCAAAGAGAGGGACAGGCTAGGAAGTATGGAGCTTGTGAATTTGGTGGGAGGAACATGGGGGAAGGATGAGGTAACTCTGTCCACCTTCTAGCTCCAGACCCACCTCCAGGCGTAGCAGGCCCCCAGGCCCAACAGTAGGAAGAGGAGGCCCACCAGCAGCCCCAGGACCCAGAGTAGCTGCTGGAACAGATGCAGGCGGTGCAGGGCTGGAACACAGGGGTGGGGTTTAGGGGTGGCTGTGGCTCCAGGCCTCCAATGCTCCCTCCTAAGGTGACTCCCCCAAGATGAAACCTAAGTTTCACTTTCTCTCAGAAGCGTCCCCATGAAAAGGAGCTTCAAGAAATCAGTCTAGACTAGACAAGCTGATTGCAGCAGAAGTGATTCAGGAAAGACCTCAGAAGGAAGCCTTCGGACCTGAGAACTGGGCCTCTGCACAGAGTGGCCTGGGAGATAGAGCCCCCCTCACCTCTGGTTCCAAAGTAGGTGGCAGCAGAGGCAGAGCCCAGGGCGTTGGAGGCAGAGCACACGTATTCCCCCTGGTCACTGGGCCTCAGCTCCTCGATGTCCACCCTCAAGGCATTGCGGGTGGCTGAGACGTGGATGTGTGGCTTGGCAGGAGCAACCTGGGGCTGGCTGGAGGCCACCAGCCGACTGCCAAGGTGGATGGTCAGGCTGGCTAGGGGCTCGCTGTCCACTCGGCAGTCCAGAATGCCCTGGACGCCACCCTCGGGCTCCACAAAAACCGTCATGGTGGGCATCTTGGGAGGGTCTGTGGGAAGACGGGGAGTGTGGTGATTGCAGAAACAACCACAAATTCCTCCCCTTCCTGTACCCCATGCAAGGTGACTGCTGCTCCACCCATTAAGAGGGAGAGCCTGCTTCCTCACTCCTTAAATCTGTGACTCACTTTGAAGGCAGAAGAAGTAACATTGTGCGACTTCAGGGCTAGACCTCAAGGGGCCTTGCATCTTCTGCTCTCCTTGGAAAACAACCATGTGGGAAGCCCAGGCCAGCCTGCTGGATACATGTGGCCCAACCTATAGCCAGCCCCAATTGCCAGCCATGAGGGTGAAGCCATCCTAGACCATCTAGCCTCTGTTCAGCCACTGGGCAACTGCAGCCACATGAGGTAAGACTAGAGGAACTGCACAGCTGAGCCCAGCCCAAATTTCTGACCCACAGAATTGTGAGCAAATGAAAAATGGCTGTCGTTTTAAGCACTAGGTTTTGGGGTGGCTTATTACACAGCAATAGCTTACTGATACGGTATGGGGCCCTGGTGAAGAATAAAGTAGGGGGCCAATGTTGATGAGGGCCTACTGTGTACTATCTTGTGTACTCCTCACAAGGTGAGGGGACTGGCATTTTACAGATAAGGAAGCCAAGGGAGGTGCACAAGATCACACATCAGTCACCGGGAATCCTCTGACCCAGGACTCCATTCCTGTGAAGTCCTTGCTCTTTGCAGACAGAAGAGGAGGAAGACCTGAAGTGGGCGTGTGAGACGTGGGGAGACTGGGGCAGGGGGAGGATGTCACACTCACAGAGCACCCGGAGCATGACTGGAGCAGAGGTGGTGGCCCCAGTGGGGAGCTCAGCCCGGCAGTGGTACATTCCAGCTTGGGCAAGGGCCACATGAGTGAAGGCGAGGGTGGGCACAGGCTCTGTGTGTAGTTGCCGGCCATTCCAGAACCAAGCAAAGGTAGAGTTCTCCACGGGCCCAGGGCCGCCAGGGAGGTAACAACTCAGGTTCAGCGCTGTGCCCTCAGGCACATCCAGCCCTGGCTCAGCCACCACATGCACACCTGCAGGACCAGAGGTGGTTAGAGATCTGTAGGCCTGTAGGAGCCGGAGTCTCTGGGTTGGCCTCTGTGCATGATGGGAAGGCCTGATCTGACTTGGGATCTGGATCCCCAAAGGTGGGACTGTGTCTCCCCCATCAGACTGAGATCAGGGCTAGCTCTCCTCCTTGCCCCGGGGACTTCCGGGGCAAAGCTCTGCCTCCCTCTCTCATCTATTCAAGCTTTTTGATGGATGAGGCTGTGTCTTGCCCTCAGGTTGGACTCCCCAAGGTGGGGCTGCACCTTGTCCCTCAAACTGAGCTCCCTGTGGGTAGGGTTATGTCTGTCTTCCCATCCCTGGTTTCCCCAGGGCAGGTCAGTGCTCCCACCCGCAGTCTGGGCCCTGCGAGGGCAAGGTTATGTCTCCCCTGCACCCAAGCTCCCCTTGGGCATTGCCATACCTCCCCGCCCCTCCCCCTCCCTAGGGAGCTCTCCAAGGGCCAGGCTGTTTCTCCCCCTCAGGCTGGGCAACCCCCTCCTGGGGGAGCTGTTCCTCCCCACTAGGTCAGGCCAGCCAGCCCCCTTCTGTGGGAGCCCCACCCCTCACATGGACTCAGACCCCACAGCACCGGCGCCCCTCCTGCGCCCTGGCCTGCTCACCTTCTGCCTGCAGCTGCCCCATGGTGCTGACTGAGCCCAACAAGTTGCGGGCCGTGCAGACGTAGGTGTCCTTGTCACCTGAGGGCACTTCTTGCACCCGCAGCTGCAGGGCGTTGCGGGCCACCTGGACGTGGCCCGTCCCCACTGCTAAGCCGTGGACCCCGTGGCTGGTGGCCAGCACCTTGCCATCGCGGGAGAGGGCCAGCTCGGCAGGTGGCTCGCTGTCCACGGTGCACTGTACCACGACCATGGGGCTGGCCCTTGAGTCCCAGAAGGAGGACAGGATAGCGTCCCGAGGGGCATCTGCGTTGTGGGGCAGGGCAGAGTTGAGGGCTTTGCTTGGAAACCCTGTGCTATCCGTTGCCCACCTGCCTGGCATTGGTGAGGCTGAAACCTCTGGGAAAATGGTTACTTCTGGGAAGTGACAGCTTCTCAGGAGTCCTGTGGGCAGATTCCTCCAGACAGGGTTCACAGGACCTTAAGGAATCTTCCCTCATCACCTATGTCTTTCTTTCCCCAAGTGTCCGTTCCCAGGTTCCCTGCAGTCCTATGCCCACCCACACCAGGGCCCAGAAGCACCCTCCACCCTCCCTGGGCACCCCCAGCCAAGGACACTTGCTCACAAAGGACATGCAGTGCTGTGGGCCGGGAGCTGCGTGTGCCCTGGGCATCCTGGACCTGGCAGGTATAGGCGCCCGCGTGAGCCCGTGTAGCCACCGGGAACGAGAGAGAGGCAGCTGACCCCTCCTGCAGCCAACGACTGTTGTGGTACCAGGCATAGTGGGTGGGTGGGCGGGCAGCAGGGTCTTCACAAGTCACTGTGACGGGGGCTCCCTCGGGCACAGTGGCTGACGGAGCCAGGGTCACCTGCACACCTGTACCAAGAAGACGTGGTCAGCTGGGCTGGCCAGACACCATAACTGATCTCACCCCTGGTGCGCCTGGCTAGGGCCCTGCCTCACCCTCTAGCCGCAGCTCCAGGGACATGTTGGTCTGACCCAGAGGACTGCGGGCCGAGCAGCTGTAGAGACCCTCGTCACTGGGCCCGGGCTCCCACAGCTCCAGCCTCAGGGTGTTGGGGACAGAGGCTGTGGTCGAGGACACCAGGAGACGGCCAGCGTGGCTGAGGGCCAGCTGGGCAGGTGGGCGGCTGTCCACTGTGCACAGCACCAGGGCCAGCTGCCCGCCACGGCTCTCCAGGAGATAGATCAGGCGCATGCCGCGGGGTGCATCTATGGAGGCACGAAGGCATAGAAGGAGTTCAGGGACCAGAGTGGTGAGGAGGCCAGTTTGCAGGTAGCATTCTAACCAAGAGGGCCTTGGCTCCCCACCCCCAAGGGCCTCCACTTGCCCAATCTGGGGCACTGCTTCTCTGCCCCAGTGACCCCAAACTCTAATGCTCCTTGTCCAGTACTCCATCAGCCAGCTCGGTACTGCGTTCCTGGGGTGGATGCCTGTGAGGCTCTGGCCACGCCCTGATCCCTGCAAGCTGTTGTCATTCCTCCCAGCTCCACCCTGCATCCAGCCACACTCACAGAGGACGTCCAGGGTGACGGGTCTGGAGAGGTGGAGTGCCTGGCCAGGGGTCAACACGCCACAGCGGTAGGAGGCAGCATCCATGACCGTGACGTTGGGCAGGGAGATGGAGTGGACAGCACCTGGGCGCTGCTGCCCGTCTTGGTACCATGTATAGGTGAGCTGGGCCACGTGGGTCGCCCATACAAGGCAGGTCAGGTTCACCAGCTGCCCCTCCTGTACGGTGGCTTTGGGCCACACCTGCACACTCACAGCTGGGGAGAGAAGGAGGGCATGGAGACACCAGGGATTACCAAAGGCTGTGTAAAGCAAGTCACCTGTCTCCATGAGGATGGGAAGCCTCTCGGCCTCTGGGAGGCACAGGTGACCCACCTGTAAGTGGGGTCAGAGATGGAGCTTAGGAAATGGCTCATCATCTGTCAGGTGGTCCCAAGCAGAGTTCTCTCTGCAGCGCCCTGAGCCCTACAGGCCTCACCTGCCCTGCTGTGGTTTCTCCTTGAGTACCCCCTTTCTGATTAGTTTTATCCACTGGGCATTCATGTAAAATTCTGTTTTTAAGAAAGGTTTTCAGGGAATTCCCTGATGGTGCAGTGGCTAAGAATCTGCCTGACGAAGCAGGGAACACAGTTTGGAGCCCTGGTCCAGGAAGATCCCACATGCTGCGGAGCAACTAAGCCCGTGAGCCACAACTATTGAGCCCGTGCGCGACAACTACTGAAGCCCGTGCGCCTAGGGCCTGTGCTCTGCAACAAGAGAAGCCCCCGCAATGAGAAGCCCACACCCTGCAACGAAACAGAGTAGCCCATGCTCGCCGCAACAAGAGAAAGCCCGTGCGCAGTCAACGAAGACCCAACGCAGCCATAAATAAATAAATAAATAATGTAATTTTAAAAATAAATAAATAAAAATAAAAAAGGTTTTCCATGAAAACCAGATCTGGAGACTGCTGCCCTTAAGAAGGGTGGGAATACAGACTGTCCTATGTTCAACCCTCCTGCCTGTGCCTCAGGCTTCCAGAACCCTCTCCAACCTCCTCTTCTCTTAAAGGAGCCACACACACACACACTCACACCCCTACACTGACCCTGGGCATCAAAGGTGGCTGAGGCCGAGGCCTGGCCCAGGGCGTTGGTGGCCTCGCAGGTGTAAACGCCCTCATCCTCCAGCACTGCATTGTGGATCTCCAGACGCAGCGTGTTGGGGGCCACAGCCACCTGTAGCCGGGGAGAGCCGCCTGCAAGCTCCCCCACACCTTGTAGGGTAGAGGCCACGAGGAGATCCCCATGGAGCAGTCTTAGCTGGGCTGGAGGGTCGCTGTTCACACGGCACAGGAGGAGGCCCAGTCGCCCAGGGCCTGTGTCCATTAGGGGGATGAGTGTGGCCTGGCGAGGGGAATCTACACAAAGCAAGCAGTGGTCAGGGCCCAACCAGGTGGTCCCTCATCTAGGACTCTCTCGGAGGCAGAGCCCAGGACCAGGGGCTTGGCATCTCCTTCCCCAGTCATGCCCTTGGCTCCCTCATCCCCCAGGAAACACGGACGAAAGTGCTTACAGGACACATGGAGGCTGACGGGGACAGCCAAGTTCGTGGTGGCTGAACCTGGAGCCTGGGCTTGGCAATGGTAGGCCCCAGCTTGGCTCAAAGTTATGGCTGCAAAATGGACTGTGGCCGAGGTGAACTCCTGGAGGGGCTGGCCATCCCGATACCAGCGGTATGAGATCCCCTCCAGGACCCCTGTGGGCACCTGGCAGCTCAGGACCACAGCCTGGCCCTCTCGGAGCTCAGGCGATGGTGACACCCGGACCCAGGCTCCTGCAGGGAGAAACCAAGAGCAGGTGAGGGCCCTCTGCCATACCCTCCCACATTCTGGGACTGCATGTGTGTCCACATGAGGACTGCAAGACCCCAAGCCCGTGTCCCGGAGCCACAGCTCCCCCACCAGACCACTACTGAGGGCCCCACTGCCGTTCCATGCCTCTTCCTCTCCTGCACCTGACTCCCCTGCCCTGGTTCTGACCAGCATTCACTGCCCACCACCTTGAATTATGGTTTTGCTTTGTCAATCATATTTCACCTACCAGAGGGTGAGCCTCACCTGGGCTCTCAGCTTGTGTGACCTCTAACCCCAGTGCCAGGCACAGCACCTGCACATGTTAGCTCTTGACAAATGTTGGTTTGACCCCATAAAGCACTGAAATGGTAGGGATTTAGGTCATGCCAAGCGCCATTGTCCTTATCACGAGCTGGCCTCAGCATGGGTGACCAAGTGCTTGAAAGGGGAAGTTAGCAGCTGTGTAATCTTGAGTTCTTTTCAGCTCTCTCCAGCCAACTCTGCACCCAACCTCCAAGTCATGAGAGCCCAGGAACTGGGGACCGGGCAAAGGGCTGTCCCTAGTGCCTCCCGGGTCTGAGGCAGGAGGAGACCAGGGTTGGGGGAGTAAAAAGGAGGGACAGAGTGGTGACTGAGAGCCCAGACTGTGCCAGGGACCAGCATTGAATGTGCCAGGGACTAGTCACGTGACCATGAGCAAGCCCCTAAAACTCTGACCTTCAATTTCTCTACAGAATCAAGGCCCAAGGAAAATGTTCAAAAACTGTTGTTTGTCATTGTGGGAGAAAAAAGTGTGTTTTTCTTTGGCCTTTGCAGCATTATTGATATTAACTTTCCTTTTTTCTGGTTTATTCACTTAGGGAGGATTATTACAGAAGAATATTGATAGATAGATAAATGAAGAATATGAATATATTCATATGCATGTGTATATATGTATATATACTCACATTTGTATATTATATATCTATACATAAATATGCAGAGTGGCCCCCAGGGCACTTGGGTCCACCACAGCTTCAGAGGACTGACACTCACCTCGGACCTGGAAGAAGAGGGAAGTGTTGGCTGATCCCAGGACATTGGTGGCCTCGCAGCTGTAGCTGCCAGAGTCAGCCAGGCTCAAGTCTTGGACCTCTAGCTGCAGGGAGTTGGCTGTGGCTTTGGCCTGGAGGTGGCCACGGGATGAGAGCCGGGGCCCCGGGCTGGTGGCCAGGAGGTGCTCCCCATGGAACAGAGACAGCTGGGCAAGAGGGCGACTGTCCACAGTACAGATGAACACAGCCGTGTGGCCCTGGTCCACATCCAGGAGAGCTGACAGCTTTGGAGGATCTGGGGGATCTGCAGGGACAGTGGGGAGCTCAGGCCACCCCCAGCACAGCTCATCACTTTTCACTTGCCACACTCTGTTCCACACACACACACACACACACACACAGTTCAGTCCCGCACTTGCCCACGCTCGAGCCAAGTTCTTGCCTCCCCAAACCGAACCTCAGCCCTGTTTCCCCCAGACCACCCCTTCCACCCTCCAAGGGCCCAAACCTGCCCTTGCCCATCACCCACAGAGCACACTCAGGACCACAGGGGTGGAGAGCTGGGCACCAGCCTCGGTGAGGATGCGGCAGGCATACAGGGCAGCATCTCTTCTGGTCACAGGCAGCAGCGTCAGGGTCTCCAGGGGGCCCTGGGCCCACAGTGCCCCATCCCGGAACCAGGAGAAGTTGGCAGGGCCACCGGCTTCCCGGCCCACCCTGCAAGTCAGATTGGCTCCAGTGCCCTCCTTCAGCGTGTTTGATGGTGTGATGACCAGGACAGTGGCTGGAGAACAGGCAGCACAGGCCTACTGAGACAGGCCTCACCTTGATGGCTTCCCCCCAGACCCTGGGGCCAGTGGTCCAGCCTCCCTGCCTGGAGGGGGTGGGAAGGAGGCCCTCTGGGGTGCCCATGGGGCATAGGGAGGAAAGCAAGCTCCCACTGCTGACCAAAGGTGGTTTCGCCAATAGACCCTCCTCAGAGCTGGGGGTTGCAAAGGAATGGGGCTCCGAGTACCAGCCCCTGACCCTGAGCGACCCTTTCCCTGACCCGCCTCACCCTGGGCATCGAAGGTCGTCGAGGCAGAGGCATTGCCCAGGCGACTGCTGGCCTCGCACAGGTACATGCCCTCGTCCTCCAGCACCGGGTCTTGGATCTCTACACGCAGCAGGTTGGGGGCTCTGGTGACTTTTGTGCGTTGGGAACAGCCCCCACAGGTGCTACAGCTGCCCCCAGATGACAGGGAAGAGGCCACGACACAGCCCCTGTGGAGCAGCCGCAGCTGGGCCGGGGGGTCACTGTCCACACGGCACAAGAGGAGGCCTCGCCGTCCAGCCCCGGCTCCTGCGGTATCAGGGTCCAGCCGGGCGGTAAACATGGGCTGGCGTGGGGCATCTGTAGGGAGAGGAGCATGGGCACTATCCCACAGCCTCTGACAGGGTCCCACAGGTCCACTAAAGGCTGGCTAGACTCCCAGAACACACCAAGCAAAGGCATGTACCCAGAGCTGCTGCAAACAGCTGTGCAGACTGTGCACGACACAAGGACAAACAGACAAGGGTGGGAGGACCTCAGCCCATGCCCCTTGTGCTAAGCTATGCCCTAGCGCTGGACTGCATCTTCCCAGAAGAAGGAGTGCCATTTTCTAGCTTGGACAGAGGGCAAGCAGCCACCTTGCATAACCTCCAGGTGCTCCTGAGCAGGTGCCTACCTAGCAATCCCTGGGTGTCTTGCTCTCTGCTTCCACTCTGCACCCCATCCCTTCCCCCAAGATCCTTCCTGCCTCTTATCTCTGATCTCCAAGCCAGCTCCTGTGAGAATAGATAATGCCTAAAATGCCCTCTTCCTAGAAGTTTCTGAAGACTGGGGCCAAAGTCCCCATGTGATCTCACCCTGAACACTAGAAAACACCCCAGAGGCACCTGCTCTTCCTGACAGCCCCCGGACATGACTCTTGCTCATGTCAGGGAAGGTGTTCTGGAAGCTAAGTGTGTCCTGAACATTGGTCAGCCCCTCAAAAGCATCCATCCTTGACAGGACGCAGTCCCTGTGCGGAGAGGCTCTGCCTTTGTGTCTGCACCTGTGAGGGCACAGCCTATGGGGTGTGTGCACATATATGAGTACAGTGTCCCAGGGCCCAGCTCTGGAGGACAAAGTTTGGACATGGTGTCCATGATGGGTCTGAGGCTAGAGGCAGAGCCTTAATGGAACTGGGGCTGGGAAATGAGATTCCCCAGCCTCAGTCTCCAAATTTCAGTTCTGGGTGTCGAGGTCCGCAACGTCCAGGCTTGTGGCTGCCTTCCTCATCTAGACCCCAGGGTAGGACAGGGCCAGGAGAGCCTGGAGGAGGTGGGGGTGGCTGATGGACTCCAATGGGCTGATCCTCCTCACAGCAGCCACGGGCTGGTGGGAAGGCTACTCACAGAGGACGGTGAGGACAGCAGGAGAGGAGGGCCCGCTGGTGCTATGGCCATCCTGGGCCCAACAGTGGTATGAGCCGGCGTCAGTGCTGGAGGCAGCAGGGAGCAGAAGGCTGCTGCTGGGCCCCTTGAGAAGGAGGGCCCCATTCCGGTACCAGGAGAAGCGTGTGTCAGGTGTCGGGCTTAGGCTGCTCCTACAGCTCAGTGTCACTGCCTGCCCTTCTGCCACCTCTGCTGCCGGGCTGATGAGGAGGCGGGCTGCTATCAGGAAAGGGAGAGAGGAAGGCTCGGCTCCCCTGCACGCCTGTGGCTTCATGCCACCCACCGCAGGAAGCGCCCCCGGGTTCCCCTCTCCCAACTCAATTGTAGGGAGCTCTGGGCTTCGTGGCATCAGCTCTGTGAATCTCTTGATGATCCAGGAGGGTCTGGTCTTGAATGCCAATTCAGCTCTTATTGGTAGTAGCTGGCTGAAGAATGGTTGAGAAGGATTCTGAGCCAGATCCCAGGCTTATGTCAAAAACCTGGCTTGATCAATTAGCTATGTCTGCCTCAGAAGGAGGGAAAGGCAGCACAGGCACCAAGACCCACCTTCTCTATTTGGTCTTCTGCATCTGACTCCTAGCACGGAGTCTGCCCCAAATGTTCAATAAATAAAAAACAAATGAATGCGCATTGAAGAACCCTCCAAGCTCAGAGTCAGAATGGAGACAAAAGGAATAACTCAGTCTGCCATGTTTCCCTTTTTGCCTTGACTTCTAGGAACCTCTGAGGCTGGGATGACTGTATACCTCATATCTTTGATGTGATTTTTTTCTAGCCAGCTAGTTGAGGCCCTCAGTTGACCCCTCCGGGCTCCCAGGAGGAAAGTACCAGAGAAGGCCTCCTCCTCAGACTCCTTCCACTAGCCTCACTGGGGCCATCTTACCATTGACATGGAAGTCCAGAGTGGAGGACGCATTCCCAAGGGAGTTGGTGGCTGAGCACGTGTACTCCCCACTGTCAGTTGGCCCCAGGTCTCGAATCTCCAGGCGCAGGGAGTTGGGGGCAGAGGAGAGACTGAAGCGTGGGCTGTGGTCACCCTCCCCGGAAGTGGAGGCCAGGATGAGGCCCCCATGTGACAACACCAGAGTAGCCATGGGCTCGCTGACCACAGAGCACTGGATGATGCCCACCAGCCCTGCCTGTGTCTCCAGGAAGGCAGTTAGGTCCGGGGCGAGGGGTGGGTCTGTGTGAAGATGAGGAGCAGGCCTGTTACCCTCAACAGGAGCATTCCTGGATCTCCCCTTATAGCCTATGACCCCTGCACCCACTTTTTCCCATAATGCCCTGGGAAAAGGGGGATGACCCCAGCAACTCCTGAGTGTCTGTCCCGGATTGGGCAAATCACTCCGTCATCCCAGTCAATCCTTGTGGCCACCCTGAGAGTGGGGATCCAGGGACCCCACTTTAAAGGTTGGAAAACCTGGCAGTGGGCAGCACTGCCCCAAATAATCAAAGTGAACACTCCCAGCAATGGGACAAACTGACCCCATGTGCCTCTTGATGTGACACAGGGAGACAGACACAGAATCACATCCACAGTGTCCCTGCCCACGTGCACTGGCTCAGTCTGCTCCATTCAAACCAACGCAAACTGAGAGCATCACAGAACAACTGGCCTGTGCTCATCGGAGCTCAATGTCAAGGAAGACAAGAAAAGACTGAGGAGCTGTGCCAGAAGGAAGGAGAATAAAGAGGCTTGACAACTGAATGCAATGCAGGATCCTGGATTGAATCCTGGACAAGAAAAAAGTAATTACCATAAAGGACATTATTGAGCCAACTGGTAAAATTTAAATATGGATTGTAGATTAGACAATGGCCTTGTATCAATGTTAAGTTTCCTGACTACATACAATCATTGTACTGTGGTTATGCATGAGAGTGACCCTAGGAAATACATGCTGAGAAATTAAGGGGTAAAGGGGCATTATGCCTGCAACTTCAGGAATATAAATGGATGGATAGATGATAGAATATGTGTGTATGTATACCTATAGAGTGCATATGTATGTATGCATGTGGGTAGAAAGTGTATATGTAGAGAAAAATGTGTGCATCTATGCACACACATATGTGCATATATACATACATACATGTATATGTGTGCATGTGTGAGCACATATATACACAAACACATATAATATATAGTTAGAGAGAGAGAGGGAGAAAATCAATTTTCCAAAAATATTAACAAATGTGGAATCTAGATTAAAGGTATATGATAATTCTTTGTTTTCTTCTTGCAACTTTTTTAAAGTTTGAACTTATTTCAAAATAAAAAGTTTTTTTAAATAGGAGGAAACTGGGGCTTCCCTGGTGGCGCAGTGGTTGAGAATCTGCCTGCTAATGCAGGGGACATGGGTTTGAGCCCTGGTCTGGGAAGATCCCACATGCCGCAGAGCAACTAGGCCCGTGAGCCACAACTACTGAGCCTGTGCATTTGGAGCCTGTGCTCCGCAACAAGAGAGGCCATGACAGTGAGAGGCCCGCGCACCGCGATGAAGAGCGGCCCCTGCTTGCCACAACTAGAGAAAGCCCTCACATAGAAACGAAGACCCAACCCAGGCAAAAATAAATAAATAAATAAATAAATGGAAAGAAGGCTCAACATTAAAAAAAAAAAAAAAAAAAAATAGGAGGAAACTGAAGCCCGGGGAGGTCAAAGCCTTGACCAGATGTGAGCTCAAGGGCACCTGGGCCCAGGACCCCAACCCTTCTGCAGGGGGCTCTACTCTTTAGCCCGGCTCCCAGGTCCAGTTCCCCACCCACCCACCACTTACGGCTGACCACCATGTTGACCAGGCCAGAGCGCTCGCTGCCCTGGGCATTCTGCACCTCACAGAAGTAGAAGCCTGTATCAGCCCTGGTGGTTGAGCGCAGCTGGAGGATGCGGCTGTGAGTGTCCTCCATCAGGGCGTGGTTCTTGTACCACCTGTAGCGCAGCTCACTGGGTGCTTCTTTAGGTGTGTTGCAGGCCAGCGTAACTGTCTGGTTCTCCAGGATGGAGCCTGCTGGGCTCACCTGGACCTCAGCCACTGTGGGGGCAACATAAGGTACACTGGGGGATACCCAGCTGACTTCCAGGCCCAAACCCTCAGGGTTGCAGCCAATCAGCCTAAATCTCTGCCCATTCTACATCATGCCCCTTCTGCAGAGGAGCCTCCTAGACTGGCCATGCATCTCTTTGCCCTGTTCACTGCCAGGGAGGTTTGTCATCTGTCTGACACAAGGCTGGGACTCCTTACGGGCATCCCAGGAGGCACCTTGGCCTGGTTTCCCTCAGCTGCCATGGCCTGGACGCCTCCCTGCCCTCTGGTCAAGACCCAGGCTCACCCAGGACTCACTGAAGACGTGGAGGCTGACAGGGGGTGAGACGGAAGAACCCACGCCATTCCCAGCTTCACAGGTGTAGATGCCAGCATCGGCCCAGGCTGCCTGGGGCAGCTGTAGTATACGACTCTGGTCTTTGAGGTGCGTCCCATCCTTGACCCACTTCACGGAACTGACCTGAGGGTAGCTGTTATTCACCTGGCAGGTGAGTGTGACCAGATCACCTGGAAGGATGTTTCGCCCCGAAGGGCTGAGGAGGATCTTCACACCCTTGGGGGCATCTGCAAGGCATGATGGGGGGTGTCGAATATGGTGCTCAGGGAAGGCAGGGGGCATTTTTCCTCTCCTCTTCCAACACTCTGCCTTAAAGAAGCCCACCCAGATAAATCATAAGTCTCATTAGTTCCCCTGTCCAGGGCAGGCACTGCCCCCGACCTTGTGAGGAGTCCTGATCCCTTCCTTCTCCACTGAGAGCCTGATGCTGTGATGCTTGGCCTAGCGTTCAGCCTACGCTGCCCTCTATGGCTTTCTGCCTCATGACGTGTCCATTACCTCTCTTCTGTCTGAGAGTCATGGACACACTGCTTGCTTTAGTGGCTTGTGGTAGCTGTTGGCAAGGGAACAACCACCTAATGGAGGGGCCAAAGGCAGAGTCAAACTCACTCAGAATGTTTACCTCATTTGTTGAGTTACAACAAAGAAATACAATACAAAGAAACTGCACTTATGGGGGCTTCCCTGGTGGTGCAGTGGTTGAGAGTCCGCCTGCCGATGCAGAGGACACGGGTTCGTGCCCCGGTCTGGGAAGATTCCACATGCCGTGGAGCAGCTGGGCCCGTGAGCCATGGCTGCTGAGCCTGCGCGTCCGGAGCCTGTGCTCCGCAACGGGAGAGGCCACAACAGTGAGAGGCCTGTGTACCGCAAAAAAAAAAAAAGAAACTGCACTTCTTTAAATCTTGTTCCAAAGCCTCTCTCTATGTAACTATGCTAATAAAAGCTAATATTTTCAGGAGTTCCCTGGTAGACTAGTGGTTAGGATTCTGGGCTTTCACTGTTGTGGCCCAGGTTCAATTCCTGGTCAGGGAACTGAGATCCAGCAAGCTGTGAGGTGTGGCCAAAAAAAAAAAAAAGCTAATATTTTCAAGTGCTTAATCTATGTAAATATGAAAATAATAGAAGCTAATATTTCTGAGTGCTTAATAGGTATCAAGCACTCCTTTAATTTTCATAACAATCCTGTGAGATAGAAAGAATTTACTATTACCTCCACTACACAGATGAGAAAACAGAGGCTCTGAGAGGCAAGTAACTTGCCCTAAGTTTTGCTCATCTAGTTGATGGTGGAGCCAGCGGCCGGCCTGATGCCTGTGTACAGTAGTCGTTCTAGAACAGGCTGCCCTGTTTTACTGTGATGGGAAGATGCATAACCAAGTGAAAACTCAGACTTTCTCCCACTGCCTCTTTGCCATGTCTGGGTGTTACCCTGGTCACGAGTATGAGTGGCCTTAGGCAGGAAAGGGGTAAACCCCTGCCTCTGTGGCAACATCCAGGGCTGGGCTAAATCCCAGGGCCCCTGCTGCTTGACCCCCAGTTCTCTGGCTTTTTGTGTCTCCTCTTCTCTGCCCAGCCCAGCTTCGGGGACTGGAGGTGGAAGAGAGCCTTTCAATGTGGCCCTTAGGGCTTAGTAGTCTCTCTCCACCTGCCCCACCCTGTGGGTCCGAATGCAGCCTGGCTGTTTCTACAGGCTGGAGAAGGGACTGTTTCCACGGGGGTGCCACAGACACGAGCTCAGTAACGAGGGCGTGGCCCCCAGCGCACTCACACTGCACTTGGAGGTGAATCTCGTCCTGTGTCCTGTGGTTGGCCACCGAGAGCTGGCAGCGCAGGGTCCGGCCATGGTCCTGCCAGGACAGGGCCATGTGGAGGGTCTCCATGTGGCTGATGCCCGTGGGCTCAAGCTTCTGGAGGTTGGAGGTGACGGAGCGGGTGGGGTCCTGGCCTTGCCACTGCAGACTGACTGACTCCTGCAGGCACGCGTAGGGAGTGGAGCAGTTGAAGTCCACCTCCATGCCCTCGCGCAGCTCAGCTGGTGAGGCAATGGTGGGCACACTGGGCTCCTCTGAGGAAAAAGACAGGAGGCTAGGGACTCCCCTTCACTGCACCTGACACCTCCTGCCCTAGAAACTCCAGCCTGGGGCAGGGGGGCTTCAAGGGGAAGGAGGATGCGAGGGGTTCATTGTGGGTAATGCCAGGGGGCACAGGGCTGGGGCTGGAACTGCGCCCAAGATTGAGGCTGCATTTGGATTCAGGACCAGCGTTGGGTCTGTGGGCCAGTGGGGCCAGGAGCAGTCTGGGAGTCCCTTCCAGGCAGTGGCCCTGCTCCTCACCTGTCACAGTGACCACTGTGCCTGTGACATCTGACCAGCGGTTGCCCTCACTGATCTCAAAGCGGAAGTTGTAGGAGCCCGAGTCCTCGGGCCGCAGGTCCCTCAGCAGCAGGCTGCACAACTTGTTCTCGGCACGCCCCACCAGCAGGGCACGACCTTGGAAACGGGCATCCACCAGCTGGGGGTTCCCGGAATGGCTCACTACCTGCCGATTGCCCGAGTAGTCATAGTACCAGATGGTTGTGATGCCGTGGGGCACCTCCACGCTGGCAGGGAAGCTGAAGATGCAGGGGATGACGAGGCAGGAACCGCTTACGCCCTGCACAGCCTGGGGACTGGAGACGCCCCATGAGGTCAGGCCTGAGTTGGAGGGCGGGACAGGGAGGAGCGTGATGCAGGCCTGGGGTCACTGCAGAGCCCCATGCTCTGCCCCACAGAAGGTGCCCCAGATGTGCCCCCAGCAATGCAGCCCCTCTGGGCACCCCAAAGAGGGTCACTGTTCCCTGTCCCCGCCTTCCCATGCCCTCCTTCAAAGTCAGCAGCTAAACCTGTGACCAGACACAGTCCAGTCTGCCCAGGCCAACAGGGGGCTGGACTCACTGAGGCCAGGCCCTATAAGAAGAAAAAGGCCAGCAACGCTTACCTGCTGGGATGGATGAGGCCAGGAGGAGGAGCTGGAGCGGGAAGTCCATAGCAGGTTCTTACGCTGGTTCTGGTGCCTAAGAGGGTGGTGTACACTGTGCTGGCTGGGCACTCATAGGCCTCCTGGGGAACCTCAATCTCAGAGCCTGCTGGGGGCCCAGCCCTGTTTCCTCACACGCTATGCTGGCCAACCCAGTGAGAGGGCAGGGCAGCTGTCACTGGGAGCCAGGAGCCCGTGTTCCCAGTTCAGGCTGTACCCAGGAATGCCCTCACTTGGTGGCATGCCCCAGAAAGTCCTCTGTCTGTCTCTTGGCCCCGCCCTAAGTTCTGCTTTCCCAGGCCCCTCAAGGATGAACAGCTGTTTCTTCCTTTCCCCCACTTCCCTGCCCCCTCCCTGCCACCCAAGTCACCAGGAACTGGAGCCCAGAGAGGCCCAGTGACTTACTCCAACGCATCCAGCAAAAATGATGGTTTCTTACTTTAGATTTGTCTCCCTACCACCAGCCTTACCAGCTATAGACCATAATGGGGCTTGACTGAGTGCTTACAACAGTGCAGCCTTTAAGGGTCACTCCCCTGCTCAAAAGCCTTCTGTGGCTCCCCATTGCCCGTGAGATGTGGTTCCCCATACAACCCTGAAAGCTCTTCCTTTCCTACTCCCAGCTCTGCCCTCATTTCCTGCTCCCACTGGGGCCACCCTGGAACCAGTTCCCACCGTGGGGCCAATCCTGTCTGCCCATGAGCTCTCCAGCTGACCAGCTCTGGCCTCACCACAGATGATGTTTGCCTGCTGAAATCTTATTCAGTCTTCAAGGTGGCTTCTAGCTGAAACCTCCCCTTTGGGGTCTCTAGCCACTCCAGAGCCATCTCTGTGTTTGCCTTGTCCTTGGTAGCTGTGAGCACCCATTTCTCAGGACCTGGGACTGAGGACATGTGTCCTGCAGCAGTGCAGAGCCCCCCAGCAGTAGTGGGCAAGAGAAGGGTGTGGTCCTTTGTGGTTAAAGTTGGTGGCAGGGCAAGTTTAGGTGTGACAGGGGTCACAAGGACCCTGCCCAACATATATCCTACAAACAGGAGTTAAATGCCTACTGTATACCATGCACAAGAAGGCAGGCCCTCTGCCATAGAGTGCCCCTGGCGGAGATGGGGGCTCTAAGAGGTGCAACAGATATGAATCCAAAGGGGAGAGATGCCAGAAACACATATAACTGAAATTATAAAACTGTTAGAAGAAAATGGGTGAAAATCTTCATGACCTAGTAACAGGCAATGATTTCTTAAGTATGACACCAAAAGCACAAGCAACAAAAGAAAAAATAGATAAATTGAATTTGATCAAAATGAAAAACTTTTTTGCATCAAAGGGCACTATCAAGAGAGAGAAAAATCAACCCACAGAATGGGAGAAAATAGGTGCAAATCATATAGGTGATAAGGGATTAACATCTGGAATATATAAAGAACTCCTACAATTCAAGGACAACCCCCCCCCACACACCGAACATCCCAAATTCAAAAAAATGAGCTAAAGACTTGTATAGACATTTCTCCAAAGATGATATACGAATGGCCAATAAACCCATGAAAAGATGCTCACCATCATTAGTCATTAGGGAAATGCAAATCAAAACCACAATGAGCTACCACTTCACACTGTAAACAAACAAAACCAGAAAATAACAAATGTTGGCAAGGCTGTGGAGAAATTGGAAGCTTCATGTACTGTTGGTGGAAATGTAAAATTGTGCAGCCCCTCTGGAAAACAGTGTTGTGTTTCCTCAAAAAGTCAGACATAGATTACCATATGATCCAGCAACTCCACCCCTAGTTATATGCCCAAAAGAATCGAAAACAGGGGCTTAAACAGATACTTGCACACATGTTCATAGCAGAGTTATTCATAATAGCCAAAAAGTAGAAGCAACCCAAATGTCCATCAACAGATCAATGTGGTATATCCATACAACAGAATAGTATTCAGCCATAGGAAGGAATGAAATTCTGACAAATATTACACACATGGCGGGCGTGAACCTTAAAACATTATGCTAAGTGAAATAAGCCAGGCACAAAAGGGCAAATATGGTATGCATCCACTTATATGAGGTACGTAGAACAGGCAAATTCGTAGAGACAGAAAGTAGAATAGAGGTTACCAGGGGCTGGAGAGCGGAGGGACTGGGGAGTTAATGTTTAATAGGTATAGAGTCTCTATTCTGGATGATGAAAAATTTCTGGAAATAGACAGTAAGGATGGTTACACAGTATTATGAATGTAGTTAATGTCACTGAATTGTACACTGAAAAAATGGTTAAAACACTTAAAAATGGTTAGGTTATGTATATTTTACAACATACACATAAAAAACCCATGCTGCCAACTTTGCACTCCTTCCTGGTCCTAAATGCTGACTCTACAGATTGACGGGAAGGGCTTGGGCAGGCTGGAAGTGGGAACAGGGAACTCGTGACATCTCCCAGCCCCCAACCTATCTGTCTCAGGGGTGGGGCCCAGCTGATTCTGGTAGCTGCCAGGGGGCACACCTGGGGAGAGGCTGAACAGACGCCCAGAGCCTGGATAGAGCCTGAATTGCCTGTCAGGATGACTAGCCAAGTGTGAAGAGAGGGAGCACAGTAAAGGCAAAACTGAGGGAAGAACAGGCAGAGCCCTGTTCTTTAGTTGACTTGGGTCCCTGGCTAGGCTGCTCCTGCAGACAGGTCTGGTCATTTGCTGAGGCCCAGTGGCTCATCCTCAGTTCTTTGGGCAGTCCTAGTCCTGCTCCTCTCCCAGGAAGATGTATCCACACCCTCCACACCTGGTCCTTGGCCACAGGAGAGGCTCATGCTGGCCCAGGCTGGGGCCCATGACCTGGATGCTATGGCCTGGATGCTGGACTGAGCAGCAGCCTACCGGGCATGTTTGGGGGCATGTGTGGCCCTGGGGCCCAGAGCCACACTGGGCATCAAGGTCAGCTCCTCTACAGCTGGGGCGTCACCAATGTTCATGTTGTCCCCAGCTCCCCTGATGCTGCCCTGGAAGGGGCAGTGCTGAAGCTACAGGAGGAATGGTGGGATTTTAGACATACTGACCCCAGAATGGAGCAGGGATTTTTGAGAGGACCCTTTCTAGAACCAGCCCAAATCACATCATGTAGATGTCACCTATACTTAGCCCAGTCCCAATACCCAAGAAGTCAGTCCCACCAGAGTCCAGCTTATTGGCTCAGCCTGTTCCACCCCAAAGACCACCTTCAGCTCAGAGAACTTTCCTGGAAAAAAGAGAGGGCAAGAAGAACCCCAGGAAGGGAGCTCCTTGTCCTTGTTTAAAGCCTGGTGTTGAGGGGCAGGTACCCCTAGGGCTTGGTTTGAGCTGGTGTCTTGGTGGGCACCCACACCCAGCACTTCCTGGTGGCAGAGGGATGATTGCAGGTCCTGGGGGAGGGGGTGGCTTTACTGGGGACAGGGAGCACTGCAGCCCGTAGGTAATGACCATTTGGGAGAGCATGGTTCCTGGGTTCATCCTCCAATCTCCAAGTCTTGGGCACTCTGAAGACAGAGTTTAAAATCCCACTCCCAGAACTGGTATACACTGCATCAGCACTTGGTTGGGGTGGATGGCACATGGGGGGCACCCATGTTTGCTGCCTGTGTGAGAGCAAGTGAGTGGGTAAATTCTACATGAGACCAAGTGTCCCAGGACATCTGGGAGGGCCAGCTGGGCCACAAGTCACTGACCTCTGATCCTAGAGGCCAAGTTTGGCCTGGGGAAGAAAGGGCAGAGGCAGTTTTACTGTAGGCAGCTGTGCCTGGGTGCAGGGTTCAGTTTCTGTTTCCCAGTACCAGAGCTTCTCCCCAACTTCCCTATTCAGGCTGGAGAAGGAGGGAGATGGGGTGATGCAGCCAGCCGGAGCGCTCCACTCCACAGATCGGAACTCAGGTGCAGGTGGGCAACTCCGGGAGTACAGTATCTTCCTAATAGTGAAGAGCCCCAAACGTAGGCCAAACAGTTAACTTGGAAAGCCATAGTATCCATAAATGAGGTCTATTGGCTTTGAAATGGGTAGTAGAAGTTTCACATTTCATTCCTTAATCTGACTGTAAATGCTCTTAGCCTGAATGCCCGTTCCCCTAAGCTATGCTGGGCGGTGCTGGGGGCCTTCGCTCAGATGAATGAAGTGGTAACAAATGAAGTGAAATGAGGGGAAGATGAGGGTCGGGCTGCAGTTGGGTAGGGGTGAAGGTAATGGTTAGGCTGGGATTTGGAATCGAATTAGGGTTGGCACAGAGTTGAGAGTGATGGTGTTGGGTGAACGTGCAAGTCAGGCCCGGGGCTGGATGGAGATGATTGTTACTAAATGGTTGGGGATAGGATGCAATGGAGGGTGAGGCAAGGTTGGAATAACTACCCGGGCTGGGCAGGGCAGGAGTCAAGGTGACGGTTAGGATGGGGATTGGGATGTGGGTTGGAGAAGGTTTGGGGTTGTGCAGGGGTTTGGGTTATGAATGCAGCTTTGATTAATGTCTTGGGCTTGGACACCCAGGTGTCTCCCAGCAAATCCCAGCCCAGCCCCACTCCCAAGCCTCCCCTCGCCCTCCGGGCCCAGGGATGGGAGTACCTGCTCCACAGGGGAAGATGGCTGCAAGGCTGGCCAACTGCAGGAGAGAATGGAGGGGGCAGGGCCAGGAGCTCAAGGTGCTGCTGGCTCTCCTGGAGAGGAGACCCAGCCTCAGGGTTGCTTCCTCTTTTCCCAAAGCCTGAGCCCTACTGCCCAACCAGGAGGCTGGTCAGGGAGGAAGCTGCCGGCCTTGCACAACACCAAAACCAGAAAGACCTCCCAGGCAGGGGAAGGCCCCCACAAGGCCTGGGACTCTGGGACTTGAGCAAGCAGAAGTGAGGCCTTGGGCCCTGTGGGAGCCTCCTCTCTGGCAAAGTGGGAACTGAGGGGTCCTGTTCACCAGCCATAGCCATACCCCTCTCTTTGGGCACCACTTGGCCTTTTTAGGGGGTCTGAGAGAGGAGGAAGGGAGCTTTCTGCGCACTGTTCCTCCTGACAACAGGAAAGGAGACAAGCCCAGCCTGGGGTGGGGGAGCGTGACAGGGCGCCCAGACAAAGGTTCTGATTTTCCAGGCCCTTTGGGACCTTCCCAGTACCCTCATTGCACCTGGCTACTCTGGGGACAACCCTCCAAGAAGCAGGCTCTAGTTGTGGGGAACACAGGGGCCCCAACCTCAGGCTAGAGGAGTGCTTCTAATCCCTCTCCCCACACACCCCCACAGGATTTCAGTAGCACCCCCACCCCCGCTGAAGCAGAGGAGGAAAGACCCTGCCATGGCTGCGATACTGTCACGATACCGGAGCCCATTTTATCGAGGGCCTACTATGTGCCAGGCACTCGGTGTGTGGGGCAGATGTTAATTGCTCCAAGCAATCTTGGATCCAAGTGACAACACATTTCTTTGTTTCACAACTCAAATATAATTCAACTCAGCCCCAGCCTATCTCTAGTGGTGGGAACCCAGCCAGACCAGGCCCTCTGTACCCTGTGGGCAAACTCACATGTGCAGATCAAAAGTCACATAAAAACTTGAATCAGGATGGACCCAGGATCCCAGGCCACAGTGGCCCAAAGCAGATGTCTCCTGACATTCTACCCTGAAATCCTCAGGCCCCAGAGAGATTAGGTCTCTATCACTCTGTCCTCTTTGCAGCCCCTGCATCACTCCTAACCTTAGGTCATTTCCTTTTTGGACCAAAACAAAATCCCTTTACTTCCTCCTCCAACACCAACATAAGACTTGTTGGCCCAGAGACCCCCCCCCCCAACTCTAGGCCTGTGTGAGTGCAACTTTCCAGCCCCAACCCTTCAGTCCACTATAGACTATACACATCTACCCCACAGCTCCATGGTGGGTAAAGCATATTCCTTCACCCCTTGATTTTGTACCTAGTCATGTAACTTACTCTAGCCAATGAGTGGACACAACATAAACCAAGTCTTGAAGTGTACTTGCATATTTGGCCTTGCTCTCTTGCATTTCTGCCATTGCCAAGCAAAGGATATACTCCAGCTAAACTGCTGGAGTCCAAAGAAGATGGGACATGTGGAACAGACCTGAACCAGACCCATAGGCCAAGCCCAGCCAAAGTCAGCCATGCCTGAGCCAACCTGCTCAGATCTATGTGTTTATTACTGGATGCCACTGAGAATTCTGTGGTTGCGTGTTAGCTACAGTAGTAAACTGATACAAGGCCTAAGTCTCAGAACAGCACAGATAGAACTTGCTTACCTTTCCTTGGGGTAAGGAGAACAAAGACTTGTCTGCTTTGCCTGGTCAGGGAACATTACCCTTCAGTGTTTTCCTAGTCGATAGCTGCTAAAATAAATTTTAAAATAAAAAATTCTTAGGTAATTTCTCAGTAGGTCTCACTGTTATACATACTTTTAACTTTCACAAATATTTTGTGAGGTAGGTACTATTATCCTCATTCCAGATGTGAGAATCAAGTCATGGGGAAGTAGGATATTTGCCCAAGGCTAACTTTTTCAGCTACAAAAAAATAAATAAGACCTCACCAAAGAGATATACAGATGGAAAATAAACACATGAAAAGATGCTCCTCGTCAATGTCATCAGAGAAATGCAAATTAAAACAATAATGATGGGAATTCCCTGGTGGTCCAGTGGTTAGGACTCCATGCTTTCACTGCTGAGGGCCCGGGTTCGATCCCTGGTGAGGCAACTAAGATCCCACAAGCTGCATGGCTCCGCCAAACAAACAAACAAACAAACAAACAATGAGATACCACTATACACCTATTAAAATAGCCAAAATCCAGAACACTGACAACACCAGGTGCTGGCAAACAGGTGGAACAACAGGAACTCTCATTCATTACTGGTGGAAATGCAAAATGGTACAGCCACTTTGGAAGACAGTCTGGCAATTTTCTTATAAAACAAAGTATATGCTTACCATACAATCCAGCAATTGTGCCCCTTGGTATTTATCCAACTGAGTTGAAAACTTATGCTCACACAAAACCTGCACACAGATGTCTATAGTAGTTTTATTCATAATTGCCAAAACTTAAAAACAACCAGATTGTCCTTCAGTAGGTGAATGGATAAATGAACTGTAGTACATCCAGGCCATGAACTATTCTTCAGAGAAATGAGCTATCTATCAAACCATTGAAAGACATGAAGGAACCTTAAAAATTCCACCTCATCATAATTAAACATATCAGATCAAAATCTGTCCTAAGAATGGCAGATCTTAAAATAACAGAACCCTTTAGAAGTGGGAAAGAACATGAGTAAAGATACCAAACAATATATATATTTTTAGTGGCAATACTTGAAATATAAAATTTTGAATATGAAATTCAATTCAATTCAAAAATCCATTTATTCATAAATAAATGGCTAATAAGTGAATTTATTTCATGGCTAACGGTGCACTCAGTAAAATTCTGATAATGTTTTTTTACTTTTGTTCTGGCATGAACAAGCATAATTTCTTTTAAGTGAAAAGAAAAAAGTTTGGCTAAAGTACAGAAAACCCCAAATAACAGTGGTTTAAAGGGACTTCCCTGGTGATCCAGTGGTTAATACTCGGTGCTCCTAATGCAGGGGGCCTGGGTTTGATCCCTGGTCAGGGAACTAGATCTGCATGCCGCAGCTAAAGATCCCGTATGCCACAACTAAGACTCGGCGCAGCCAAATAAATAAATATTTTTTAAAAAAAACAGTGGTTTAAATAAAGTAGAAGTGTATCTCTGTCTCCCTCAAATAAAGTGTTGGCATCCAAGGCTGATAGGGCAACTGCATGCAACCACTAGACCCCCTCTTATTTTTTTACTCTGTCCTTTCCAATGGCCTGTTTCCACTCCTGGTCCCAGATGTCTGCTTGAGCTCCAGCCATTATATCTGCATTCCAGAAAGAAGGATGGAGGAAGGAACAAAACAAGTCACGTGCCCATCTTTTAGAGATAACTCCTTATATTGCACACTTCATTTCTGCTTATGTTGCACTAGCCAGAAGTTAGACACAGAGCCTATGTCTTTATTCCAATAGATGATGCACACAGGTAAATATTGGGGGCTCTTTACTAAGGAGTGGGGAAGGTAAAGCCCTGCTCTCATATAGAGCAACCAGGGCCCTAATTGAATCATTCATTCCTTGGACCTACTAGGATCCCAGGCCCAGGCCCCGCCCACTCCTCCACCACATCTCTGCAGAGCCTGCTATCTCCGCCAGAGGGCGCCAGAGCCCTCTGCGTCCTTGTCTTTGTCCTTTCAGACCCAACTGCAACATCTGCGGTGTGGACAGCTCAGCCCAAGTGACCCAGGAGGGATCTTCGGGACCCTGCTCTGGTCAGCCTGGGGGCAGGTGGGAGTCATGTAGCTCAGTGGTTAGGAGCTTGGGCCCTGTATGGATCTGAGTTCAAATCCAGACATATCCTTCACCAGCTGTGTGATCACAGAGAATTCACTCAAACACTCTGAACCTGGAGCCTCCCAACAGCTTGTGTGAAAAGCTTCCTACAGGGCCTGGACTGTCAGAAGAGCTCTGTGAGTGCAGAGTGAGAGTGACTGAAGGCTGTGCTCCCACTCTGCCCCCGTCAAGATGACCTCCACTCTAATAGATACACCCTGGATTTTCACTTTTTCAAGTATCCCACCAAGCCTGTGGTCTGTCCCTCTGGCTCTCCTCCCCTGTTCACACATCTTGTACTCACTCACTTCTGCTCCCAGAGAGTTTGAAGACTCTGGAGTTCTTAAGGAAACAGAAGGGCCATCTTCCTCCCCCAAACAGCCACTAGGTCTGAGAGACTGGCTTGGAAGTCAACAGGCCCATGTAGACTTCACAAGATGATTAAAAGACTTAAGTTATAAATGTCTCCCTTTTTCCTTCCTGTGCAAGGTCTGGGTGTCCAGTGTGAATACTTGCCATCCCCAAAGGACCCCATCTGTGCAGAGTTGGATGGAGTTAGAAACACTTAAACCACTACACTGACTTCCAGTTCAGGATGGTGGGCTGAGAACATGTCTCTACCACCCCTAGTGCCTCAAACACCACCAAAAGCACAGTGAGGAAAGAGAAAAGGAAGCAAATCCATCGAAGGGCTGAGGACACGATGGCTGGGGTGGGGGGGTGGGGGGGGCATCAACTGTCCAGGGATTTTTATTTGCTTTTAGAAGATAAAAGAAGGGCGGATTGCAAAGAGGCACAAATGGGGGCAGAGGAAAACACAGCTGAAGCCTGCCTGAGAGAAAGCTGTTCCAGAGGCCTGAGCAGTCATGGAAGCAGGAGAGGACTCTCCACAGGAGACAACACCCCTCAAAGGGATGGCGGACGGCATATGGACCACTCCCCACTGCCCTGCCCACTGCTTACGCTCCAGGGCAGAGGAAATACCCTACTTCAATGCCGATACCAATCAGCCCTGCCCTTCAGTCCTAAAGATGAACTGGTCACCAAGTATTACCAGACAACTGAGAAAAACCAACAAAAGGAGAAGGATTAAGAAAAGAATATCGGGCTTCCCTGGTGGCGTAGTGGTTGAGAGTCCGCCTGCCGATGCAGGGGACAGGGGTTCGTGCCCCAGTCCAGGAAGATCCCACATGCCGCGGAGCGGCTAGGCCCGTGAGCCATGGCCGCTGAGCCGGCGCGTCTGGAGCCTGTGCTCCACAACGGGAGAGGCCACAACAGTGAGAGGCCCGCATACCGCAAAAAAAAAAAAAAGAATAATGAAAAGGAAACAAGGATCATTCTCCCAGTCAAATACACTTCAAATACTCCCCTGCATCAGCAGGTGGACTCTCAACCACTGTGCCACCAGGGAAGCCCCATCCTTTTCATCATTCTTAATAAAAGGAGATGGTGAAGAAAGAAAGAAAGAAAGGAGGTGGGTGGGGGGTGGGAAGGAAGGAAGGAAGGGAGGGAAGGAAGAAAAAAGAATAGCAAATAGCTCTTCAGGGCTTACTGCGGGCCCGGCCATGATCTAAGCATTTTACATTCAGTAACTCATGTAACGACCCTCTGAGCTAGGTGCTATTATTATCCTTTCTGGGAAATGGAGTCACAGAAAGGCAACATAGCTTGGCTGAGGCTTACATAGCTAGTAAAGGGCAGAGAGATGGAATCTGAACCCAGGCAGTCCGTTTCTTGCATTACACTCTGAACTATTCAGCTATACTGCCTCTTTAATAAATTAAATAAAAGGTGAACAAACTGATCCCAGAGGAAATAGATAAGGAACAGAGGAGAATTTATAAAAAGAAAGATTCTAATGCTATTACATTCATAAAACAAAAAGGGGAAGCTATGAAAAAAAAGCAAGAAATAATTCTTGGAATTTTAAGCTAGAATCACTGAAATAAAAAGGAATTCAATAGGAAGGAGTGTGAACATCTGTGGTTTGGGTGTACAAAATGAATTCATTCTCCTTTTGGTAAAAACTACTCTGATTTCCCTCCTATATTCTCAAGTCCTGTGGATTGGGTTTGATTGACCCACCCCCACCCCCACATTTGCTACATGAGAGAAGCATGTTGCTCATGGCAGACCACAGTGAGGAGCCAGGGAATGATGACAACACTGAGTGCAGAGGAAAGATATATAGTGACCCTGGGTCCTTGATGACATCATTGGAATCCCTGGATTAAGCCTTACCTGAAGGTAAAGGGGTGAGTTCTTCTCACTCTCAGTATCCACTGATCAAATCCCACTGGACTCCAATTATTCTTGCCTCAGTTTTGTGTCCAGCCCTCATCAGTCACCATCAAGGTAAACTTGGGTATAGCCCACCCCTGAAGGTACTGCAATTGGAAAAAAACCCAAATCATACAGTTGGACTGGGGAGCAGCAGTTCACCAAAAGAAAGGGGAGGCGAATGGAATGCTGGATAAACTCAACAACAGCTACCATATCTCACTACACATACAAAGGAGCCAGCATGAGACAGTGTATATGACAAGTTGACTTTGTGGTAACGTAATGGAGACAACATCTGTTTCTTCTCTCAGAAAGAAAACAAACAAAAAAAAAAGGTAATTAGAAAACCAGAAACAACAAAATCTATTCCAGGAACCAAATATGGAGCAAACACATCTGAAGCATGATTCTGAGCAATTAGTGGAGTGAAACAAAAGAGAATCTACTTAACCTTAACATTTGAGACAGCAAATATTCTTCCTCAAGCAGCATAGGGTGGAGGAAATGCCATTACACTTCCTTCTCAGTAGAGGTATCTTATTACTTGGTTCTGCAGTAAATAATGTTTATATAATCATAAAACTGGTTGGTTTTCAGTTTTCAGAATCAACCTAAAGACAAAGAATGGAAGATTTAATTATAATTACAGTACAGAATATAAGTGTTATAAACTTTGACCATGGAAAGTCAAAGATAAAACCAACAGAAATTAGAAGGAGGTGGGGAAGGAAGATGGCAGATGGCATAGAGGGGCTAGTTCTTTTTATATAGCGGCAGGGCTCAAGAAATTCTGTCCGAAGTTGATGAAAGAGGAACTAAGTTTTAAACTCAGACTGTTTACAACTATGAATAACACCAAAATAAGCCTGCAATAATAATACAGCTAACACAATTGAGAAAGTAGGCATGGGGAGATGAGAGATAGTGTGATTTAAATTCTTGCTTTAATGATGAGGCATCATTAGATGTTCTCCTGAGTTACTAAATTGAGAAACAGAGGTAAAGCGTATTACTTAAAACTATGATGTTAAGATTCTGGAGTATCTAAAAATGGAAGATGTTCTGAGGAGTGGAACTGAGTGTGGAAAATTTTGCTTTTCGATTTGTGTCATTCGGTATTGGCTGAGTTTCTTTACCTACACTTACAGCACCAGAGCAGCAGTCCAACCCACACACACCAGGCTCCACCGCCTGTTTACATGGAGGGTTGCCACTCCCCTCCCACCTCCTTCTGGTTTATTTTCCTGTACTGCAAAGGCTAGACAACTAAATTTACATTTCTCAGACCACCAGCTACCTTAATGTCACCACGCCATCCAGCCATAATTAATTTCCCACTTCACCAAACTGGTCAAATAATAGTCTCTCCGGGCTTCCCTGGTGGCGCAGTGGTTGAGAATTGCCTGCCAATGCAGGCGACATGGGTTCCAGCCCTGGTCTGGGAAGATCCTACATGCCGCGGAGCAACTAGGCCCATGAGCCACAATTACTGAGCCTGCGCATCTGGAGCCTGTGCTCCGCAACAAGAGAGGCCGCGATAGTGAGAGGCCCGCGCACCGCGATTAAGAGTGTGGCCCCCTACAAATAAAAAGGATAATTGAGACAGAATTTAAAAAAAAAAAAAAAAAAAAGAGTGTGGCCCCCACTTGCCGCAACTAGAGAAAGCCCTCACACAGAAACGAAGACCCAACACAGCCATAAACAAACAAACAAATAAATAAATAAATAAATAAACAAATAATTTTTAAAAATAATAATAATAGTCTCTCCCAAAACTCTGGAACTGGGACTAAGAGACACCATTTGGCATCTGCTTATAGCTGAAATGAAGGGCAAATACATTCAGGAGATGTGGAATGATCACATGCATGGAGAAAGAAAAAGTAAACAAAAGGCAATCTGTTAAGAGAATTAAAAGACAAGCACAGACTGGGAGAAAATATTTGCAAAACATATCTGATAAAAGATTGTATCTAAAATATACAAAGAACTCTTAAAGCTCAACAATAAGAAATCAAACAACTCCATTTAAAAATGGGCAAAACATCTGAACAGATACCTCATCAAAGAAGGTATATAGATAGAAAATAAGCATATGAAAGGATGCTGAATATCATATGTCATTGTGGAATTGCAAATTAAAACAACAGCTATCAGAATGGTGAAAATCCAGAACACTGACAACACCAAATGTTGACAAGGATTTTTGCTGTGGAGCAACAAAAACTCCCACGCATTGCTGGTGGGAATGCAAAATGGTACAGTCACTTTGGAATACAGTTTGGTGGTTTCTTACAAAGCTAAATATAGTCTTACCATATGATCCAGCAATCACACTTCTAGATATTTCCCCAGTTAAGTTGAAAACTTATGTCTGTACAAACCCCAGTACACAAATGTTTATAGAAGCTTTATTTATAATTGCCAAAACCTGAAAGCAACCAAGCTGTCCTTCAATGAGTGAATGGATAAATAAACTGTTACATACATAAAATGGAATATTATTATTCAGTACTAAAAAGAAATGAGCTGTCAATCCATGAAAAGACATGGAGGAACTTTAAATACATGTTACTAAGTGAAAGAAGCCAGTCTGAAAAGCCTACATATTGTATAGCCTTTGGAATAGTAGGAATTGTATAACTCCTACTATTTGACATTTTGATCGTGGTCATCAGGTATTCGGGGAAAGAATAGGTGAAGCACAGGGGATTTTTAGGGCAGTGAAACTACTCTATATGACACTGTAATGGTGAATATCTGATATTATGTATTTGGCAAAGCCCACAGATGTACAATATAAAGAGTGAAATTTAATGTAAACTATGGACTCTAGTTAATAATGTATCAGTATTTGTTCATTAATTATAACAAATATATCACACTAGTCCAAGATGTTAATAATAGGGGAAGCTGTGTGTGAGGGAGGGGATAGATGGGAACTCCCTACGATCTGCTCACTATCTTTGTAAATCTAAAACTGGTATTAAAAAAAAAGTCTAGGGGCTTCCCTGGTGGCGCAGTGGTTGAAAGTCCGCCTGCCGATGCAGGGGACACAGGTTCGTGCCCTGGTCCAGGAAGATCCCACAAGCCGCAGAGCGGCTGGGCCCATGAGCCATGGCCGCTAGGCCTGCGCGTCCGGAGCCTGTGCTCCACAATGGGAGAGGCCACAACAGTGAGAGGCCCGCGTACCACAAAAAAAAAAAAAAAAAAAAAAGTCTAATAAAAAGGCAGTCTGCAGCAAGAGAAGAATTTAGCAGATACACAGAGAGCAGAAGAAGGAGGAAAGTGGTCAGGGCGACAGCTCCCTGCTGCTGGCCTATTTCCAGTTCCTTGTTCCAGGCTCTTGTGGAGCCCAGGTGCACTCCTCTGCCCCCACATTCTATAACATACAAACCCCTGTGATATGATCTTCTCCTTTACCTTTGCTGCTCTAATGGGTTTTTATTACTTGTGTGGCACTTCTCAAGCCATCATCCAAGAGGACCAGTCTCAGGTGATGTTATGACAGATGAGGTCCAGTCTACCAATCAAAAAGTAATTTCAACACATTTCAAGTTGTGTGTTTTCTAGAACACCGCGAAAGGGATTTTCACACCAAAACAGCACATTATAAAACCTCTTTTTTTCCTTTCTCCAATCCACTTTGCCACACACACCACAGCTGCTCTTAAAATTATCTCTCTAAAAACTCTTCCAAACAATTTCCTCCAACCCTAGTCCATATACCTCTTGTCTTCCCCCAGCCTCCCTCCATCCTGATTCTGCATCATAATAGCCAAGAAGCGTGCTGAGGAGGCAGAACCCTCCTCATGAAACCTCGGAAGCGGGTGGATGAAACTGAGCAGCAGAGCCAGAACAGTCTTTCTGGGCAAGAGGGGGACAGGCTGCCTCCTGGGCAGGCCTTGTCTGCTCTTCCACACAGCACACTCTATCTTGCTGATCTCATTGCCCTGGTGGCTTCAATTCCCATCTCCATGAGAATGATTGCCAAATTTCTACCCACAACTCCAAACTCTGCTCTGTGCTCCAGGTCCATTATCCACTGCCTAATCAACATTTTTCCTTAGGGTCCAATCAGATAGGATTACATTCTGCTATGAGTAACAGAGACTGAAAATACAGGGTCCTAAACAAAAGAGTTTCTTTCTTTCGCATTTAAAGGTCTGCAAGTACTCAGCCCTGGGTGGGAATGGGCTATTGCTGAGTGCCAGTCTCCTTGCTGGTCGCTTTCTGCTATCACCGGGGTGTATCCCTCAACCTTATGGTCCAACATGGTGGTTAGAGCTCCAGTCATCCCAACAACATTCCAGGCAGCAAGATGGAGAAAAGCAGGATGAGGAACAAGAAACAATGGGCAACCAACAGCAGTGTTTAAAAGCTGAAAGACACTACGGAACACTTCTGTATGGTTGAAAAGAGAAGTTTCTATTATGAAGAAAAAGAAACTAGATAACAGGGGAGGGGGCATCCAGCACTGTCTACACAGCATTCCCTCCAACTTAACATGGCTGAAAGGAAAGTATCTTCTCTCCCCCAACATCTTCTTTTCCCTTAGAGTCGTGGCCCTTTTCTGTACCCCCAATACCCTAGCAGAGAGGCCATTCTGTGGGGCAGGGGTTGGCAAGGTGAGGTGCTGCCCGAGGTAAGCGAAGGCGTGAGCAGAGAAAGGGTTGTGTAGTGAAGCTGAACTCCCGGTGGTCAGGACTAGAGACCAGAGATCCCAAACAGAAGATGTCCAAGTTGAGCAAGTGGGGTTGAGGGTTCCCGAGCAAAGAACCAGCATGCCTGCTGGGGTAGGGCACAAGGGAAGACTGTACTTGAAAGCATCAGGGACACACACAGCCAGCCCCTCATCCAGCTATGGAGTCTGCTGATTCCTTTCTGCCTCCTGCTCACTCCACCCTCCAGGCCTTTGTCTGCAGCTTCCTCTTCTTGGAATGCCCTGCCCACTTCTCCACATGGATGACTTTCTCAGTCATCCTTCAGGATGCAGATCAAGCATCACCACCTCCAAGAAGTCTTCCCAATGTCCCTGTTGGGAACCCTAATAACCTCACTCTGGAGAAGGAGCTGCAAGTGGAGCCATGTCAGTGCAGAGCTCTGGGAGACAAGGCCAATTCCGGTGCTTTGGGGGTCATTTGGGGCAGGGTATTAGGGAGGCTCAGCAGGAAGGTGGAACCCCAGGGCTTTCTTTTTATGAAGGAGGAGGTGCCAGCTGCCCATGCAACAGCAGAGGCAGGGCACCACCAGGGCTCAGCCTGAACTCCTGGCCACAGGCTGGGCCTCCCACGCTCCCATCTCCAATGAGGAGAATGATGCAGATGGATGCTGTGAGCCACAGAGAGGAAGTCCAGCTGGGTGGGGCAGGCAGAGTCATTCCTGGAAGGAAGTTCGCACCTCAGGAATCTGGTAGAGGAACACTCTAGAGGCCTCTGTCTCAGGAGCCACCCTGTCCAGCAGGGCTGGACAACTATCCAGGAAGGCTGCCTGTCTGGGTGCCCAGGTACCCTCACCAGTCTCCTGCAAGAGCACAGACTCTGAGACAGCCCACTGAATCGATCTGTGCCCTGAATCAGCAGTGGGTCTGAATCGGGCAGTGCCCTCTTCTCTCTAAGCCTCAGCTTTCTCCTCTGTAGAATGGAGAGTCCCTCCCCACCGAGGGTGCTGTGGCAGCGTAAGTGGCAGGTAAGTTACCCAAATAGGCACCAGCACACCACGAGGTGCAGTCAACAGGGTCTACTGATGGAAAAAAACTTCTGTCCGTCCTCTCCTCCCGAGGGAGGCTGTGGGAACACCTGCCCTCCTCCTGGTGTATGTGTGTGGGGTGTGTGTGTGTGTGTGTGTGTGTGTGTGTGTGTGTGTGGTTTGTGTGTCTCTCTGTCTGCCTGCCCCAAGCTCTGGGGTGGAGCAAGCACCTGGACTTGGGCAAGAGGGAGGGGAGACAGAACACATAAGCTTAGGTGGAAAATGACATGTCCTAAAGACAAATATCACCCTCTGCCCTAATACTGCCTGCTGGTGTGCGGGTCAGGCACCAAGCCAGAGGAGCATTGCTCCTGCCTTCCAGACCCAAAGAGTTTTCCTAAAAGCCCCACCTGGTGGTGACCAGGGCTGGGGGCTCTTTGAGCAGACACAGCACCCACAACAGGTTCCCAGGGGCCAGTTTCTCCCAAAGAGCCCAAGGGAGGAAGGGTGCTGCCTGCCAAGCAAGGCAGGGCTGGGGCTGGCCCAGGTGGAACAAAGGTTCAGAAGCAGAGAAGGCAAGTTGGGCTTGAAGGGCAGCAGATGCGCTTGGAGGTTAGGGCTGGGAAGGGGAGTTTGAGAGGTCAGCCAAGGGCAGAGTCCAAGCCTTGGATCACTTGGCTCTTCTGCTGTAGGTAATGGGGAGTCATGGAGAGTGTAGGAGCGGTGAAGCAATGGAAGCAGATTTGCACTTTTTAAAGTCTCCTCCAGTTGCACAATAGAGATGAACTGGAGGGGCAGGGCTGGGAACGAGGGCATCCACAGGAGGGGGGATATCCTGAGTGCAGGCCAGAGGAGGGAAGCGTGACCTGGAGAGAGGCTGCTCCTGAAAGGACACACTCGGAACTGATCCTTCCTCGCTCCTCCCCCACCGGGGAGAAGCAGGAAGCGGGTGAGGTCAGTGGGTGGGTCCCCATAGCGATGGAGGGGAGAGGAGGGAGGTGCAAGGGCACAGGGAGGATGACAAAGGGCAGGGTCGCTGCAGGACCCTTGTCCATGCCCACCTCGGCCCAAATCTTCTGGTGGCAGTTGAATCAAACCTCCCAGTGGCAAGGATTCACTGGAATTGTTCGATATCCTTCTCTTGTGTCTGACTGGACGCTGCCCAAGGGTGGGGCTGTGATGCCTATGTCAGACTGAGGGGGCCTAAAAGAGGGGGGGAACAGAAGGCTGCTAAGCAGAAGGGCACCAGGGGCTGGGGACCTCCCCACCCACGAGTCTTCTTCACTCCTGCTCAGAGCCTGCTGCTGTGGCCCTCAGAGATGAGCCAGTCTGTGGAGCTGGGGGTGGGGAGGGAGGAACACCTGGGGTGGAGGAAAAAGAAAAACAAGAGGCAGGTTGTGTTTGAGGGGCTGAACCCTTTGCCCCTTCCCCATACACTAATGCCCAGCCACACTTCAACCCTCCCCGGCTTTGCTCGGCCTCTGGAATGAGAGGAAGGCCTGCCAGCCCCCATCACACACTTGTCACACACAAACAGACAAATACAACAAACACACTTACACACACAAAGACATAAGATACAGAGACACACATATATAATACATACAGACACACCAACAGGCATAGACACATACAGACACAGTCACACAGACATCCCAAGAGACACACTCACATATGGACACAGACATACATATGCACACAGTCATAGACACAAAGACACACTCACACACATAGACACACACACAGACACACCAACAGATACACACATTCTTACAGACACACATTTGGAACAGCCAGTGGAGGCTGCTGATTGGATACCTTGCTGGCTTATTGGCCAGTGCTAACATCCAAAATTGTTTGGTTCTGCACACCCCTCACCCCCAATCTCACTGCAGGGAGCCCTCTGGAGCAGTGGCCCTGACAATAAGGGCAAAAGTCTAGGAGAGGGACTTCCCTGGTGGCGCAGTGGTTAAGAATCCGCCTGCCAATGCGGGGGACATGGATTCAAGTCCTGGTCCGGGAAGATCCCACATGCCGCGTAGCAAATAAGCCCGTGCGCTACAACTACTGAACCTGCGCTCTAGAGCCTGCACACCACAACTACTGAAGCCCGCACACCACAACTACTGAAGCCCGCGCACCCTAGAGCCCACATGCCACAACTACTGAGCCCATGTGCCGCAACTACTGAAGCCTGCACGCCTAGAGCCCATGCTCTGCAACAAGAGAAGCCACCACAATGAGAAGCCCGCACATGGCAACGAAGAGCAACCCTTGCTCACCACAACTAGAGAAAGCCTGTTTGCAGCAACGAAGATCCAACGCAGCCAAAAATAAGTAATAAAAATTAAAAAATAAGAATAAATAAAACTTTCTAAAAATTAAAAAATAAAGATAAATAAATAAATAAAAAGTCTAGGAGAGATGACACTTTAGCTGGGGAGCCTTTTAGATGGGCAGAGATAAGGAGAGAAAGTATTCCAGGGAGGGACAGTAGCCCCTGCCAAGGTTTGGGGTGGGAGGGGCAGCTGATGCCCAAAGAACTGTGGGAGCCTTCTTTGGGGAAGGGGCTGGGGGAACAGACAGGAGGCCAGCCCCCCTAACACAGAGAGACAAGCTAAGAAGCAGCCCTTGGCCCCATCCCATTCTGCCCAGCCTAAGGCTTTGTGGTAACACACTGGGCAGAGAGAAAGGGGCCAGGCCCAGGCCCTGCCAGAATCAGGAGGTGGTGGGCATTATGGAAAGTCAGCTGCCTTAGCAGCTTTGCCTAGCAAAGATATCTCCACTCTATATCTCCTGTTCGGAGGCCAGGTCCCCAAATCCCCACGAAAGCATGGGTTAGGACAGGAAGAAGGTCATGAACCCTCACAGGAAAGGAGCTCTGTGCTCCTTGCCAAAGCAGGATGAGTTCTGAGTGATCCCTTTGCTAGGAGTGGGGACCCAAACTGTGAGAACCCTTCCCTCCCTACCCCAAACTTCAGCAAGGACAGACCTAAGCCCCAGCCTGGGCCTTAAAGGCCTGTCCTCACCCTCAATCTGGCTTCTTCTCTCTTCTCTGACCCTTGGAGACCAAGCTCGGGATCTTGGAGGTGGGGTGGGGGTGTCTGGGTGAAGGGACTGCAAGAGTCCGGGGCAGGGGCTGGAGGGGTCTGGGCAGGGCCCTCCCTCTCAGCAGCTTGGCCCCCTAGGCTGAATCCCGAGGTGGCCTTGGGGTGTGCAGAGGAGCCCTTGGCAGTCGGGCTGCAGGAGGCCTACCAGGGCCTGAAATTCCTCTCCTCCTCCCTCCACCTCGTCTCCTCACCCTTCTCCCCTCACGGCCCCCCGGGTGGCTGGGAAGTGGGGGAGGCGCAGGAGGGGCAAAGGGAGGGGCGGTGGACTCGAGCCGGGCCGGGCCCCTCGGCGGAGGCCCGTGCTGCAGGCCCCGCCCCGGCCTCGCACATCTGGGCTGAAGCGCTGGCCCACCCGGCGGCGGCGGCAGCGGCGCGGCCATCCGGCCTGGGGGAGGGGGAGGGGGAGGGGAGAAGAGGGGCGGGGGCGGTGCGGGGCGGAGAGCCGGGCTGGGGCCAGGCGCACGTCGAGGGCTTTGGCCGACGCGGCAGAGCACAGCCGCCCCACCGGCTTTGGGCCCAGGATCCAGGCGTCTGGACACAGGTCGAGCTGTCGGCAGGGCAGAGGTGAGTTCTGGGCGGGGGACCGCTGGGCTCCCAGAGAGGAGGAAACGCCAAGGTTTGTGGTCTCATCGCGGGCTGGAGGCTGAGACCCCACCACAAACTTCCTGACCCAGGGGGACAGGACTGGGGCAGATCTGCAAGCCCCTCTCTCCAGCAGGGCTGTGGGTTCAATAAGGCAATTGGGGCAACGACGGAGGGCTACATCCGGGCTTTGGGACCCCACACTCGCCCTGTGGAGGGTGGGGATCTGGGGGGAGGGAGGGGGGCTTGAGAGACTTCCGTGTCTGAGTGTCTGTGGGGCTGGGGGCTGCTCCAGGGAGCCAGTTTGTGGAGGACACGGTGCTTAGGCCAGAGGTGGAGACCCCGGGGTTGAGTGTGTGTGTATTTGGGGACGCCTGCAGGGGGAGTTCCCAGGGCCTGTGGTCCAGAAAGTTCAAGAGTGGCTGGATGGCACAGTGCCAGACTGTGGGCTGGCCTCATGAACAGGGACCTCTGGTTTCTCTCTGTGAGGCCAGCTTGGGAATCCAGGTGGGGTGGGGTCAGGGCTCCCTGTGGGATCCCAGTGGAGCCAGGCTGTAAAGTTAGCTTGTGTGGGGGAGAGAAACTGACAGGGAGGGTGCTCTAAAATGTGGACTCCCTGGGAGAGTGAAGGCAGCCCTGGATCCCCAGAAGGTAAGAGAGGTGATGAGGGACAGTGGGCAGAGGGTGGGAGGGGCTTCAGGCCCTAGGCTGTGTGGGACAGAGGTTGTTTGTGAACTGGCTGCTCCCTTGATGAGGACCCATGGGGGCAGGGCAGGATGTATAGAAAGAAAAGTCGAGGACAGGGAGGGGACTTGGGAGGCCATTTCTATCACTCCCTGCCTCAGGCCAGGAGAAGGCAGCTTCCTCACCCCACAACCTCCCACTGGTCCCTCTCCTTGAGGGTGCCTCTCCAGAGACAGACTGGAGCAGCCCTTTGGGTGCCATTTCTGATCTGTTCCTTGGGCCCTGATTGGCTCAGTCTCTGGCTTGGGAGAAATGCCTGTGGCCTCTCTTTGCCTGCTGACTGGCAGGATGCTGAGAGAGCAGTGGATGGGAGAGGCAGGGTCCCGGTAAAAGGAGGCCTGCGGGGGTAGGGAGGTGAAAGGCCTAGGCTTTTGTGAGTCTGGGGGACACTGTGGGATGGGAGTCTCCAGTTTCAAGTCCCTACTCGGCCACACTCTATCCTCGTCCCCAGTCATGCCTATTGGGTAGAAGTCAGGGCCAGGGGTCAGGGTAAAGCTGAAGATGAGAGGTCAATATGAGGCCAAGGGCTAGGGGTCAGTCCATGGGCAAGGTTAAGGGACAGACCATAGGCAGGGTTAAGGGTCTGTCTGTGGGTAGGGTAGGGGTCAGGCTGGGGCCAGGGTTTAGCCTGCACTTGTAGCCAGGAAATGAAGTTATTCTCTGTGTAAATCAAACTGCCCCACCCAAATTATTCTCAAACCCATAAGCATCACCAGTCTGAAATTAGTGGGCCCCTGCGGCAGGGATCTACCTCTCCCCACTTCCAGCTGCAGGCCCCGCCCAGATATAGCTTTTGGGAGCTGAGGTTGTCCTGAGTCCCATGATCAGCATTCTCCTTAAATGTTTCTGGTATGTGGGTGTGTATGCATGGTGGGGGATGTCCCAAAGAAATATGGGGTGTGTGTGCGTGCTTGTGTGGCTGCCACCCTCTTGTACCTCCACCTCTCAGAGAATCAGCAGGATCCTCCTTCTCTAACACAAATTGATTCAGGGCCTCCCTCCCTCCCTAAAGAACTCAGAATGACTAGAATAAAAGTTTCACTAAGACCAAAAACTTTTGACAAGAGAAAATTCAGAATCCACATCATGAAGGGAAAAAACACTGCTCACATCTGTCGAACTCCCTGCCTTTTTATCAGCCACCTTCCTTTCTTGGACTTGATCCTCACAAGCCCCCTGCATGATCCATTTTACAGGAAAGGGCACTGAGGCACAGAGAGGCAACATGATGCACTCCAGCCAGGTGCCATCATAGGCCCTTGTCAGCCCTGAGTGTAGGGGCATTCAGTGTCACATGCTCAAAGATGGGAGATAACTGGACCAGGTTCACAGAGCTGGGGAGATTATAGACACATTGGTTTGGACATGGGATCAGCTTAGAGTGACAACTCTTGAGTCTTTTTTTCTTGGTGGTTCTAGATTGTTTCTGCTCCAAATACAATATCCTTGGTTCAGAAAATCCATTCATTCATTCAGCAAAGCGTTTCCCCAGCACATAGCTGCAGAACCTGGCAGGAAGAAATGTCAATAAGTTTTTTGCTGATGAATCAAAACAATGTATAAATAGGGCTGCCATATTCTCTCTTGTGGGCTTGATCCAGTAGTGAGTTGGTAGATGTTTTTCAGTCAGCTCCCCAAGAGGGAGGAAAACCTAATTTGCAGTTTACCAGCTTCTATGGTATACTCACCATGGCTGATTTCAAGCTATCAATGTGATGTCAATAAATGCAGAATTGAGAAGAGATGCACAGAATCAGCTCTTGGGAGCTGGTAGGATCCACACCCAGCATGACACTCCATCACCCTGAACTGGGCACCTGTCCCTGGTTTTCAAGGCCCATACCTACCCCCACCATTTACTTTCCTTTTTCTCAGCATCATCCAGCTGCTGTACAAGTGCCCATGATCAGCCCCTGTATTTCCCCTGATTCTGATTCCTGGACATCCACCTGTGCACCTCCAGTGACAGCAGGACTGCATGTGTCTGGAAATCTCCGTGGTGCTGGCCATGGAGGAATATCCTGGATGTGTCTCAGTGTCTGTCCATGCTGGGGCTGGGTTGTGTGAATTCTGTGTGAGCAAGGGTGTGTGCACGTGGGTGTAGGGGTGTGACAGTGCCCAGCTCTGTGTCAGCTGTGTTCTGTTAGCAAAACTTCCTGGTCTGGCCACTGGCTACAGAGAGGGAGTGGCCTCTGGGCTGCCCCCACCCTTGTTTAGGCTCACTGCTGAGGACAGTAGCGTTGGTGATCTGAAGGCCGGGCCAGGATACATTGACAAGCACTTCTCAAACCTTAGGGTGCTCCCAATCACCTGGGATCTTGTGAAAAAGCAAGAGCTAACTCAGCAGGTCCCAGGCGGAGCCTGAGGGCCTGCACATCTAACAAGCTCCCAGGGGACCCAGTGCTGCTGTCCTGATACCACGCTTTGAGTAACAAAGTTGTCAGTGACCTGGAGGGCGAGGCCTCTAGCTTGGCCCTCAGAACTTCACAGACACAAGCTCAGGTTCCTCCCACCTTAGAAGAGAAAATAAAAACCTGTCCTCCCCTCCTCAAGCGTTATGTTCCTCCAGGTGCAGCCAAGCTTCCCAGAAGTGCTAGCTCCATTCTCTTACCGTCTGCTCCCTCCTCGCCTACCTGACTCCCACCCCATCTCCATCATTCCACTGAAATGCCATTAAAAACAGGTGTTTCCAGTCTCATCTAAAAATCCCTGAAGGCGTCTAGCTTCACAGCCTTCTCTTATCAAGATCTTCATGAAACCATAGCAGGCAACTCCGTCTCCCTGGCCAGCCAACCTTCCTCCAGTCAACCTTTATTCAGAGCTTCTCCTCCCTTCCCTTCCCCCACTCTACTCTCTGCCAAGCCTCCTGTGACAATGACTCCCAGACACACATCTCCACCTCAGATTTCTCCCTGTCCTCTAGGTCATATGTCATCTGACTCCTCAGTCTGTTCTCTCAGCAGTTTCAAAACTGCACCCAGAACACTGCCCCTTCCCCCGGCCAGCCTGCCCTGCTCCAGTATTCTCCATTTCACCATCCATCTCCTAGCTTGAATCAGGCAGTGTCATTCTTGACACCTTCTTCTTCCTAACCTCCCATGTCCAATCCAGCCATCTTCCATCAGGCTTGTTGATTTTAACCTCTAACGTAATGTCTACACTTCTGTCTCAAGACACATGGCCACCACCATCATCTGTTGCCTGGAGCACTGATTGGCTCCTGTTTTCATGTCATCCCACTGCAATCTACACTTCCCATGCAGCCAGAGGGGCTTTTTAAAACACAGATTTAGTCATGCCCCTGCCTTCACTCTGCCACTTGAAACCTTTCAAGATTTGCTGTTGCCTTTCATGTAAAACCAGATCTAAAATTGGGTCCACCAGGGTCTGCCTGCAGGGTGAGCCTAGCCCAACCCCTCTCTCCAGCCTTGCCATGCTCCCTTTTCTGCCCTGCTTCACAGTATCCTTCACAGCATTGTTTGTAATCTCAGATTCACTTACATGATTATCTGATTATGAATGGCTTCCCCACCAGGCTGTGGGCCCCCAGGACAGGGACAGTGTCTCTCTGGGTCACTGATGTCCCACAGCATCTGGCAGAGAGTGGGCACCTGAAAACACTTAGGAGCATCCTGGTTCCAACAAAGCAACTGTTAAAAAGACATTTTTGAGGGAATTCCCTGGCGGTCCAGTGGTTGGGTTTCCTCACTTCCACTGCAGGGGGCCAGGATTCAATCCCTGCTCGGGGAAGTAAAATCCTGCAAGCCACGCAGTGTGGCCAAAAAAAAAAAAGACATTTTTGAGACAAACTGGGATGGAGGATTGAGCATTGGATGAGATTAAGGAATTACTGTTGATTTTGTTAGACATGATAGTGGTGTTGTGGCAATGTCTTTTAAAAAATCTCTGTTAGAGAGACATACTAAATAATTTATAGGTCAAGCAACACGCCTGGGATTTGCTTCAAAGGACTCCAGCCAAAAGTAAATAAATAAAATAAACAATTATTCAGTAAGGGAACAAAGGAACAAATAAATGCCATTCTGCTTCTCTGTTCCTGTTCACAGCCACAGGGCCTACAAAGATGCTGGCTGTTCCGGAGATGGGCCTGCAGGGGCTGTACAGCGGTAAGACCCACCCCCTCACCTCTGCCCAGGGCCCACTGCCCCCCTCACCCTGGCACTCAGACCCACCCCTAGTCTGTCCACGTGCCTTGCCCAGCAGAGGCTCCTGAGAGCCGTTCTGTGAGTGTGTGTGTGCAAGGAGGGTCAATGCAACACGACTACGCATGTGAGTGTGTGTGTGTGTCTGCGTGCCTACCTATGGGCAGGTCTCTGGGCACAGGGTGTGTGTGTCTGCACAGAACTCTGTTTGTGTGCATGCGCATCTGCCTTTGGCCTGGTCTGGGCGCAGGCTCTGGGTTCTGTTCAGGGGTAGGAGGCCAGGAGGCAGGACAGACACGCCTCAGGAAGTCCACTCACAAAGACCTGGTGGGCTGGGGCTTCCTTCCTGACTCCCTTCCCAGGCTCAAACCACAGCAACTCGGCCCCTCAAGCTGGAGCTGGTGACAGGACTCAAGCCTGCCCTGGCCACCTGAGAAAAAGGGGCTCTGGGAGTGTGACCACCATGTCCTTGCCCCTCCAGCACTGCGAGACAGATGCCAGCCCTGTCCAGGCACTTCCCAGAATCCCCTTCATGCCCGGCCCCTCACGTATATTCCCAGGGTACCCCAAGGTCGGAGAGAGCTGGGACTTGTCAGGGCCACAGAGCTGTGGCTGAGCGAGTACACAGGCCCCAGCCCTGGCTCAGCCTAAAGCCAGACATTGATTTGCCAATGTGTCTTCATACCAGACTCCATCAATCTCCCTGGCCAGCGCCCCTGTCCCCACACACGGATCTCAGGGCAGCCCCAGTGCCCCTCCAAGGGACTTTAGCAAAGTTCAGTGTGGTGGTGATGAGCCACCAGCCCACACCAGCAAAGCAGGCCCTCCTGCCCCCTGAGCTGCCAGAGCCTCCAAACCAGGCTTTGGGCTGCCTTCTGGGGGCTGCACTGCTTCCTCCCACCAAAGATCCAGCTCAGTCCTGGGCCTGTGAGAGGGTCTTAAGGGGGCCTCCTGCCCCCAAACGCTGGCTCCAGGTCTATGTGTGTCATGGGGGAGGGGAGGCTTGGAATCTGACTTCCTAATGTGGTGGACACCTCTCGGCTCAGGGCTGGGCTGGGGGAGGTGTTGCCCCAGTCAGCCAGCTGGGCCTGTCCATGGCCCTTGTGGGGCAGAGGGAGGGGGGGAGGCAACTCCCTCAGGTCCTGATTAGAACCATGTGGCTGCACTTTAGTGGGGAGAGGAGCGGCTCCACTCCCACTCAGTTAGGTCTGTAGTCCCCTACCTTTTCTGGTTTCTCCACCCTCACCCCAGGAGCTCACCTGCCCCATCTCTCCTGCCCTTCTATCTCTGGACTCAGTCTTCCCCACCCCCACAATGCTCCTCTGTCTCTCCCCTTCCCTGCTGTCTGAGGGGTGCTGGGGGAGACAGTGAGTCCCTAGGTGAAGTATGTCACCCTTCAGGAATAGGTCGCCTCTAACTGATAACAGACCCTGAGCCCAGCTATCCCCGACCCCGACCTCAGTCCCATCCTTCCTACCCTCCCTCCCTCATACCCTTTCCCCAGCAGGGTACCCCTCACCTTGGCCCAGCAATGACTGATGGAGAATTCCCCAGGCTTGGGGCCCAGCCACCAGCCCCTTACCCTGATTGTGTGCCAGAGTGATTTGCCCTCTCTTTGCAGGCTCCAGCCCAGAGCGGTCTCCAGTGCCCAGCCCACCCGGCTCCCCAAGGACCCAGGAAAGCTGTGGCATTGCCCCCCTCACACCCTCACAGTCTCCAGTAAGCCCAGAGCAGGGATTGGGGTGGTGGGTGGCCTGGGTAGTGGGGAAGGTCACACTGGTGTCTGGAAGAGCCCTGGCAGGTCTGGGCTGGGGGTGCCATCATGCTTCCTGCCCCTACACACTCCACTCATGTTCCCCCTGATGGGTTAGCCTTAGGTGACCTTGGACTGTAGGGGTAACAATTCTACTGAGGTGATCTCTCTCCAGGATAACATCTAGGGACCATTGCATGTAACCTGCCTGGGGCAGGTGTACTTCTGAGCAAGTAGTTTTGTGTGTTCTCAGAGCACTGGGCCTCCAAGACTTGCTTCCCCTCCTGTCAACCACAGCCACCCTAATACAAGGTATATCTAGGGAAGAGGAGACATGTTGCTAAAAAATAGTTTGGGGCTAGCTTGTGAAGTATCCAGGACATAACCACCACCCCTAAGCTCCCTAGGTCACCCCACGTGGGGTGGCCTCACCCTAGTGATTCAGCCTGGGGACCCCCTTGTTCTCAGGGAGCCCAGGCCTGGCCTGGGAGGAGGCAGGGACCACTCTTGGGCACGTGCATGGGGCCTCTTCTCTGTCACAAAACTGGATAGAGTCTGGCTGTGTCACTGTGGCCACAAAGAGCAAGAGGGTCAAATATACGCAGGTCCATGGGCTATGAAGCTGCTCAGAGCAGCAAAATTGCCCCCAGCTGGGCCCAGGCTGTGAAATGGTGTGAGATGGGGGTGGGGCAAAGGCAGTCCAGGCAGAAGGTGGGCAGGGAACCAGAAGCAGGGAAGCAGGAGCTCAAGCCCAAAACTTCATGGGGCTACCTGAGAGGCCTTGGGCTTTCTGAACAGTTGGCATCTCAAGGGCTTAGCTTGCAGCTTAGGAGAGGAAGGGAGCCAGGCAGGCAGGTAGGTGGGGGTGGGCCAGGGCTGGTCTGGACCACAGCCAGGGGTTGGGAGGGCTCCCACATACAGTCAGCCTGGCCCTCTGGCTGCTCCCTGACTAGGTCTTGCACTTGCAGAAGCCTGAGGCCCGAGCCCCCCAGCAGGCCCCCTTCTCCGTGGTAGTGGCCATCGACTTCGGCACCACATCCAGTGGCTATGCCTTCAGCTTTGCCAGTGACCCTGAAGCCATCCACATGATGAGGTGAGGGTGGCTGGGCTGGGAGATTGGTGTGGGGTTGGGTGGGGGAATCCTACACCCTGGGAGAGACCTGGTCCCAGAAGTACTGTCACTAAGGAGAAATGGGGTCTCCTCAGAGTGCCTTCCACCCCTAGTCTGGGCTCCCCACTGGGGCAAAAGTTTGGAGGATGGGTGCCAGGCCTGGGCCCTCAGCCCCAATTGGGGCAGCTCTCTGACCTCTGCAGGAAATGTTGGGCTTTGTTTTTTATTTTTAATTTTTTATTGAGAGATAACAAACATACAGTAAAATACACAGATCTTTTTCTGGGCTAGTCACAAACACATACACAAATACATATGCAAAAACCAAATAAATATGTGGTTTTAAAATAAAAGTGGTATATCATACAACTTGCTTTATTTTTTATTTTTATTTTTTTTACGGTATGCGGGCCTCTCACTGTTGTGGCCTCTCCCGTTGCGGAGCACAGGCTCCGGACGCGCAGGCTCAGCGGCCACGGCTCACGGGCCCAGGTGCTCCACGGCACGTGGGATCCTCCCGGACCGGGGAACGAACCCGCGTCCCCTGCATTGGCAGGCGGACTCTCAACCACTGCGCCACCAGGGAAGCCCACAACTTGCTTTATTTTAAGCTTTCAACACTATTTTCTAGATGTTTCATGTGAATACAGAGAGCCATGATTTTGTTTTAATGGTTGCATAATATTCCATGTACAGATGTGTCATAATTTATCCATTCTTCTATTGATAGTTTTGAGGCTATTTTTCCTTCTAATTTTTCACTATTACAAAAAGTGCTGCAATGAATATTCTTCCTTGAAAACTTGTGCTGGAATTTCTATGTGGTAGAATCCTAGAGGCAGATTCCTAGGTTCAGCTCGAATGAAATACAAGGAAATGAATGATCAGAGGGTTAACTGAGTTGACAAGTCACACAGTTGTCATGAAAGAGCTGTTTGAAAAATCCATTCTGATGGAATTTGTTTTGTTTGAATGAAACATTTGTTTTTGACACTCCCCTTCAGGCCTCAAGACCCTGATCCTTTGAATATATCTTAGTGGGGCTGTAGCCTATAGGGGGAAGACCCCTATAGAAGACCCTAAAGATCCCAACTCAGCCTGGGGTGGGGGATCAGGGGGCTTCACCAGGGCCTGGGAGGCTGGATGGGAGGGTGAGTGGAGAGACAGGCAAAGGGTCACTGCCCCAGAGATACAGGGGACCTAACCTACATGAGCGTGGACTGTCCTTCCCCTTTCTCTGCTCCCTCCACATCCACATGGGGCCACAAAGGCTCTGGGCCCTTAGAGCTCTCTAAGAGCTGCAGGGCATCCCAGCTTGTCAGCACACACAGCTGAGGCCATGCTGGGCCCCTTGCTGGGGCTGAGGACACATGAAGGGACACTGGAGATAACAGTCACAGGAAGTAACTGGGGGCATCTTGGCCTCCTCCCAAGCCCTTCCCACCCCCACTAGCCACTAATCCCCATCACTTCTATCTCTAATATATCTGTAATACCCGCCTACTTCTCTCCACCACTACCACCCTGAAGTTCAGCCCCACCCTCTCTCACTTGAACGGTTGCAATATCCTCCTCCCTGGTTTTCCTTCTCCATCCTCCCTCCCCTCCACTCTATTGCTACATGGGGACCAGTGACCTTTCTAAAGGCAAATGTGGCCATGCCTCTTCACTCCCCTACCTAATACCCACCAAGACAGAATTCTGATATGGCATTTGATACTCCTCCTTAGTTGATCTTAAGATTCCTGTATTTTCTCCTGCTTGGAGCCAACTTATAGCTAATTCTCCCTGGTCTTTCACACCTCTAAGCTTTTGCACATGCTCTTCCTTCTGCCTGGATTCCCAGTTCTTTCCCCAAAAGGCTGCACTGGTGAGCTTGGCCTAGAGGAGTCAAGGCATCAGACAGCGCAGAGGAAGGGGAGGAAGGATTTGCCAGGCTAATGAACTGGGCAGTTAGTTCTGGGTGGAGGTCCAGATGATGCCTACACATAGGGAAGTCTGGAGTCTCAGGTTTTGGGGCCTGCTAGAGGTGTAGTCAGCTGGGGTGTAGCTACTGATGTGGGCCAGATAGGAATGATCATGAATACCTTGAAAGAGCTAAGCTGTGGAAGATGGCCTAGAGGAGGGCAAACCAGCTGGCTGAGAGGAGGCCTCTGCCAGGGTCCTGGAGAGACATATCAGAAGGTCAGACAAGGCAGATGGCTTGCTGCTGCTGCTTGTTAAAAAGACAGGGAGGTGGGCTTCCCTGGTGGCGCAGTGGTTGAGAGTCCGCCTGCCGATGCGGGGGATGCGGGTTCATGCCCCAGTCCGGGAAGATCCCACATGCCATGGAGCGGCTAGGCCCATGAGCCATGGCCGCTGGGCCTGCGCGTCCAGAGCCTGTGCTCCACAACGGGAGAGGCCACAACAGTGAGAGGCCCACGTACCACAAAAAAAAAAAAAAAAAAAAAAAAAAGACAGGGAGGTGAGGTCCAATGGTATACTTCATGGAAGGGAGCAGGAGCTGAGGATGTCGGATGAGACCCATGGCCCCATGGATAGAGAGGATCCCATGAGCAACGTTTATGGAGATTTAAGTGGATGCCAAGCACCATATTCACAAGAACGCTAAAAGGTAGGTACTATTGTCATTCCGATTTTACATATGGAAAGACTGAGGCTTGGGGAAGCCAAGTGAGCTGCCCAAAGTCACACAGCTGGTTCCAGAGCCAGCACCCAACCCCACAAAGGGAGGATTACTGCTGACCACACTGACAGCTATCTGCCTCCACAGGAAATGGGAGGGCGGGGACCCAGGTGTGGCCCACCAGAAGACCCCCACCTGCCTGCTGCTGACCCCAGAGGGTGCCTTTCACAGTTTTGGCTATACAGCCCGTGATTACTACCACGATCTGGACCCTGAGGAGGCTCGTGACTGGCTCTACTTTGAGAAGTTCAAGATGAAGATCCACAGTGCCACTGTGAGTCACATTCTGGCTCGGGGCCCAGCTCCAGCCAGGGAGGCAGGGCTAGGAGGGAAAGCGGGGAGGGAGGCCTCATGGAGGGTAGGTAAAGCTAAAAGGTGAGGAGGGGCCTGGTGGAGGAGGAGCTAAGGAGGCGGAGCTTGAATGTAAGGGACGGAGGCATGACCAAGGGGTGAAGATAGGGTAAAGACAAGGGCTGGGGAGAGAACTAATGTGAGATTAGAGCCAGAGTGGGACAGTGCCAAAGAGGGGGAGCACCAGGAAATGGGGTGAGTATAAGAGGCTGTCAGGAAATGGAGGCACAGCTACGGCCTCCTGAAGAGGCACCTTGTGTCCCTGCCAGGATCTCACTTTGAAGACCCAGCTAGAAGCGGTAAATGGAAAGAAAATGCCTGCCCTGGAGGTGTTTGCCCATGCCTTGCGCTTCTTCAAGGAGCATGCCCTTCAGGTGCGCTGTGACCCCATCCCTGCCTACTGGGGTGGAGGGTCCCCAGGTCCATCCTTTCCCCTCAGCCCATCCCCTGTCCATCCAATGGGTAGCCACTGTCAGAAGACAGAGGTCATCTTCTCCAGTCCCCTGCCTTTCTATCTGGTAGAGCCTGCATCAACCCTACAGGTGTTGGGGAGGTGGTGGTGGTGGGGAAGGGGGTGTTAGGATTCCAAGTTAGCTGGGAAGTTCCTCCTGAGGCCTGATTAGTTCCTCCAGCTCCCATAGAGGCTAAAGACACTCCCCACAAACCAAGCCAGCCATTCCCCTCACTGCCCCCTCCTGCTCCAGGAGCTGAGGGACCAGTGCCCATCGCTGCCAGAGAAGGACACTGTGCGCTGGGTGTTGACAGTGCCGGCCATCTGGAAACAGCCAGCTAAGCAGTTCATGCGAGAGGCTGCCTACTTGGTGAGAATGTGCAGTCAGAGCCGTGGACGTTGGTCGGGAGGGCCCTGGGCAGGGCCCATACCCTCATTCACCCACTACGCTTGGGACCACAGAGCCATTGTGTAAAGACTGCCAGCCCCACCCTGCTGGCCATTTCGGAGGGTTGTTGCCACCAGGAAAGGGGGTGGGCCTGCAGGACCAGAGAGCAGGGGGACAAAAGACACAGCCCAGGCCAGCTTAAACAGTGTCTTAGGGCAGGTTTCCTAGAAGCAGAGCCCAAGATGGGGATTCTTGTGCATGTGGTCTATTGCAAGGACTCTCAGGAGAAAGGGGAGTGAGGAAAGCAGGACAGGAGAAAGAGCTGAGCAGGGATGTGGTCTCAGCTGGAGTCTAGCCTCAGCCTGATCCCATGGAGAGCTCTAGAGGGAGAATGTACTGTGGTGTTGGCCACGGGGAGGCGGGGGAGTGGCTTTTTGTCCATCCTTATCAGTCTGTCATTGGTTACTGGGGGAGTTGGGGAAAGCCCCTCCAAGTGAGGCGGTTCCCATTCAGCTGAAGGCAGTTCTTCAGAGAAGGGGCAGCGGTGAGCCAATAGCAGCCAACACTCACAGTAGCTGGGCAGGACACCAAGAACACCCACTTCAGCCAGCATCAGTATTTTCACCACAGCCCCAACCATTGAGCAGGGGAAATAGGACTATGAAACTATGAAGGGAGGAGATTTTTATGAAACTATGAAGGGAGGCTGGTCTTCCTACCATAAGAGATGCCCAAAGGTCTGGAGAAAGGGGGACGGCTCAGGCACCCCCCTCTCAAGTGGAAATGGGGAGGTTGGAGGGGGGCTCATTGTTTGATCCTGCCAATGAACCTGAGGCCTTGGTGGACACCCTAGGATCTCCAAAAGGGATCTCAGGAATTCCAGTGCACCTTCCCCTGGAAGATACCAGTACCCCCAACCCCCCACAAACACAACTTTGGGCCAGGCATGCCTCAGCTGTCAAATCCGCAGGTGCCTACAGTTGTCTCTAGAAGGAGCTAACCCTGAGGCCAGTGGGCATCCCCCTGCAGAGACCAGGATGAAAGCATGGCTGTGCCCAGCCAGAACAAACACCTCCCACACCAGTGGCCCCCTGCTGGTTTACCCACCCTGCTTCCTCCCACACTGTTCCCTGTCAGCTGAGGGCAGGCTGGCCCTGGGCAGAAGTCTAATACCCACCCGTCCCCATCCCCCACCTGGTCAGACTGCCTTGCCTTGGCGCCTGAAATTTCACTGTTAAAGTTTCTTTCCTCCTATATCAGATTCCCTGAGAACAAAGTTCTCCTAAGAGTGGGGAGACCCATGGCCACTGCCTATCACCAGTGGAGAAAGAGGGTTCAGTAAGCCAAAAGGGGCCCCCCCCACCCCTCTGACTGATGGTCTGGCCATTATACCCACCCTCCCCAATACACTGTGTTGGAGTCTTCACTAACCCCCTCAGCCAGTGCTTAGCTGGCCAACCCAGCATCTGTGAAGGGGACCTTGCTGCAGCCCGGGGACACCTTGGGCAGCCTGGAGGCAGATCCCAGGTGCTCTAGGTTTTCACTCAGTCTAGGGTCTCTTCCTGCTGGGCAACACCATGGCATCCTTGGCCATGGCCATGCCCCTCCCCAGCCTGGTCACAGGGTGGCTGTGAGCTCCAAATTTGTGCAGCATGGAGGGGCCTGAGAAGCTTAGCATGGGTAGGGTATAATCCGGAGGAGATGGGAGCCCCACAGGCCCCCGGTTGCCTGCCCTGAGGTGCCATTTCAGTGTGATGTTTGGCCCATGATGCTCCCCAACCCTGCCAACCACCCATCCTCAGGCCGGACTGGTGTCGAGAGAGGATGCAGAGCAATTACTCATCGCCCTGGAGCCTGAGGCCGCCTCTGTCTACTGCCGCAAGCTGCGTCTGCACCAGCTCGTGGACCTGAGCAGCCGAGCTCCAGGCAGTGGGCGCCTGGGCGAGCGCCGCTCCATTGATTCCAGCTTCCGTCAGGGTGAGCCACCCCCAGGGGTACTGCCCAGTGGTGGCCTTGGAGGCAGGCGCTGAAGATTACACCTTGCCCTAGAGTAGCACTGTCAGAGGACGGTAGGACTCAGCCCAGCCCTGAATCTGAGAATGGGAGGGTGATGCCTACCCTGGGGAGAGGTGCTTGGGTACTGACAAAGGGTACTCTTAGCTGAAGGTGGAGGTCTTCAGGAGCTGCCCCTTAAACAGCCACTGAATCAGTTTTCCCTCCCCTCCTGGCACATCAGCTGTCCTCCCCCCTCCCCCATCAGCCGCAAGCTCCTGCTGCCAGGACCAGGAACTGGGACAGCTATGGTCAACCTTCATCATCCCCTCAGATGCCACCTCGCATGACAGGGAGAGGTCCCAGGACCTCCCCCCACCCCATCCCCAGCTCCTTCAGACCTTCTTAATTCTCATTTTGCCATGGCCTGAGCCCTTCTGGATTAAGGGAAGGTCCTGCAGCCGGAAATACCCCCCCTTAGCTGTTGGTTACAGTGCCTAAGATTACCCCATCCAGTTTCTCTGGACCCTTTGGGGTTCAGCATTGCCCTCTCCCAGTTAGGAGTGGAGCAGGAGTTTCAGGAGCACTGGCTGCTCCAGATGCTCATGGAGGGCGCTGGTGGAAGGATGCGGGGCGTTGAGCGTGGTAGCTGAGACACCCCTTCTAACCTCACTGTCCTGCTGTCCCTCAACACCCAGCCCGAGAGCAGCTTCGAAGGTCCCGCCACAGCCGCACGTTCCTGGTGGAATCGGGTGTCGGAGAACTGTGGGCTGAGATGCAAGCAGGTGGGGGAGGGGAGATGGAGGGCTATTCCTTGGGCCCTGTGGGGCACCGTATACTGAAGGTGGGGGGAACATTTCCGAAGTCAGCTCTAGCCCCTAGGAACCCTGCCCCTTCCAACTCCTTCAGCTGTACCTAACCTGGTAGTCCCCCTCAGTCACCTGCACTCCCACCCCCACTCACAGCCATGCCCCTAACCCCCACTCTCCCAGGGGATTCTCTGCAGATGGAGTTGCAGAATCCTGGGACCATTTTCCCCCACACCTTGTGCTCCTACCTGCTGACCCTCAAGCACCTGAAGCCCCTTTCAACCCTAACCCCCATGGCCCCGCAGACAGGGCTCAGGACCTGGGGCAGGGCTGGAGGCTGGGTGAGTCTGCAGAGGGCGCAGAGCTGAAGGTGCCACGAGTGTGTGCTCACGCTCGCCCCCGTAGGAGACCGCTACGTGGTGGCAGACTGCGGGGGAGGCACGGTGGACCTTACCGTGCACCAGCTGGAGCAGCCCCATGGCACCCTCAAGGAGCTCTACAAGGCATCTGGTGAGTAGCCAGGCAGCGCCCTTGGTACCCAGACCGCCCTGGCCCCGCCAACGCCCCCTGGCGGCGGAGTCGGCACTGACGCCCCCTTCCTCCCCTGCCCTACCCAAGGTGGCCCCTGTGGCGCGGTGGGCGTGGACCTGGCCTTCGAGCAGCTGCTGGGCCGCATCTTCGGCGAGGACTTCATCGCCACCTTCAAAAGGCAACGCCCAGCAGCCTGGGTGGATCTGACTATAGCCTTCGAGGCCCGCAAACGCACCGCAGGCCCACACCGTGCGGGGGCGCTCAACATCTCGCTGCCCTTCTCGTTTATTGACTTCTACCGCAAGCAGCGAGGCCACAACGTGGAGACAGCCCTGCGCAGGAGCAGGTGGGCTGGGGGACCGCCCCTACAGGGGAAGATGTGGGCCCCAAGGGGGAGTAGGGGATCCACTTATCTGTCCCACGCACACATCATGCCAGCCCCGGTGGAGGCAGGGGGAGGGGCATGAGTACCCCAGCTGGAATCAGCAGCCCAAACTGGGGCGAGAATCTTGAGCCTGGGGAAAGGCCAACATCTACCTCTTCCCATTCCCCACAGACAGACAGACAGACAGACAGACACACACACACACACACACACACACACACACACACACACACACACTAGCCAATGGGTCTGGGTTCCTCTGCTCAAGGCAAAGGGAGGCTCCTCTCCTGGGACCTCATGCCTGGACCTGGTACAGACCTGCGTCTAAAGCCCTGAAAGTATGCCTGGCACAACACATAATGTGCAGTCAGTGCCCAGGTACTTCGGCCTGGAATAGGGGTAGCACCCAGGACCCTGACCCATGGGCCTGTGCCTCCTTCAACACCTACAGCGTGAACTTCGTGAAGTGGTCCTCACAGGGGATGCTCAGGATGTCTTCTGAGGCCATGAACGACCTCTTTCAGCCCACGGTCAGCGGGATCATCCAGCACATAGGTGAGCACCTGAGCCTGGGTCCTTCATTCACCTCAACATACACACCCAGATGCGGGAATATGTTACCCTGTTAGTGCCTGGAAACCTCCCTATATCCATACACTGGAATGAGACGCAGAATCATCTGGAATACCTGGAGGATGCAGTGTGGTGGGGATTAAGAGATAGGCGGGAAGCTGTGCAGTCTTGCCAGGTTAAAGAACCTCTGGTACCTGCTTCCCCAAATGGGGTGATTGATAGTATTAGGTCCCCCAAACTGCTATCACAGGGATTTAAATGAGCTGAAGTATCTAGAGAGTGAGTGCAATATCTTGCACGTAGTAGGCATTTAATATGTGTAAATGCAGACCCTTATCTCAAGCCCTCCACGGTGTGGTGGGGAAGCAGAGCACATAAGGATTGCCAGGGGCCCTCATGAAAGTGCCCGGTGTTTTTCTTTATGGGAACCAGGCTGCCATTTTATAGTGAAATGACTAGTTTCTGGTTGCCCGAGGATACAGGCGGGCAGAGGAGAGGCGCCAGTGGCTGCGCAGTGGTGGCCTCAGTGGCCCACTCCCCATCCCTCCTCCTTAACCCCACCCTCCACTCCTGTACCGCAGAGGCGCTGCTGGCGCGCCCCGAGGTGCAGGGCGTGAAGCTGCTGTTCCTGGTGGGCGGCTTCGCAGAGTCGGCCGTGCTGCAGCACGCGGTGCAGGCAGCACTGGGCGCCCGCGGCCTCCGTGTGGTGGTTCCGCACGACGTGGGCCTCACCATCCTAAAGGGCGCGGTGCTCTTCGGGCAGGCTCCGGGCGTGGTTCGGGTGCGCCGCTCGCCGCTCACCTACGGCGTGGGCGTGCTCAATCGCTTCGTGGCTGGGCGCCACCCGCCCGACAAGCTGCTGGTTCGAGACGGCCGCCGCTGGTGCACTGACGTGTTCGAGCGCTTCGTGGCCGCCGAGCAGTCGGTGGCCCTGGGCGAGGAGGTGCTGCGCAGCTACTGCCCGGCACGCCCAGGCCAGCGGCGCGTGCTCATCAACTTGTACTGCTGCGCCGCCGAGGACGCGCGCTTCATCACCGACCCGGGCGTGCGCAAGTGCGGCGCGCTCAGTCTAGAGCTCGAGCCCGCCGAGGGAGGCCCCCATGCCGCCGGCGCGCCCCCTGGCCGCCGCGAGATCCGTACTGCCATGCAGTTTGGCGACACCGAGATTAAGGTCACTGCCGTCGACGTCAGCACCAATCGCTCCGTGCGCGCCGCCATCGACTTTCTTTCCAACTGAGGGCGCAGTGCCAGCCCCCCACGGCCCCGCTGAACTCTCTTTTGGCCCAGGGCCTGGGGAGTGGGCTGAGGCGGACCAACCGGCCCCATTCCCCGCCATCCTGCCCCAGGAGGTGAGGTCGCAGGAGGATGGGTGGGGACATATCCAGAAACTCTGGCTTTGGGATTGGGCCCCGGTCCGCTGACTGGAAGGCTGAAGGGCCCTGCCAAGTACTGAGGTCAAGGAGACTTAAAAGAGGTTTGTAAGACGGCGTGCCCACAGGGAGCACGTGATCCTGAAAGCAGAATGCATCGGAAGACTTGAGCCCTGGTCTGAACTGGGGTCCGGGATGGGAGTCGGGGGGTGGGGGTGCAGCTACAGGTGGGGCAGCAAGAGGAAGGAGGTTGTGCAGGGCCTGGGCCTGAAGGGCAGAGTGCACTGACTGACTGGCTCAGCCTGTTTAGGGAGCCAGACAGGACAAGGACTGGAAGCTGACAGGAAAGGGACAGGGGTAGTTAAGACCTTCCTGGGTGTGGTACTGACCACCCAAGTATGAATGTTAATTGTAGAAAGAGCAGTAGCAGACTATGAGAAGAAGGGTACAGGGCGAGGCACTTATGAGGGGGATGTGGGGGCACATGTCGGGGGGGCCTTTCCTTTCTATCTGAGAAGGCCCCAGGGGCAGCCTATGAATGACCCACTTGCACTCCATCGAGCCACGGAGTGAGGGAGGGTAGGGAGGACAGAGGGAGCACTGGTCGCAGCTCTGCCATCAACTCTGTACCTGCCCTCCCATGATGTTCAACAGCCCTACCTGCCTGAGAACCCTAAGGTGACAATAAAGCATTTACGCTCAAGGTGAAGCTATAGCCTCCTGGTACCTCACAAGAGGGGACCCTAATAGTGGAGTAGTGGAGAGGGGCTGGGATCTGCAAAGGGAGGTTTTCAGCTGTGCCTGGGGCTGGGAACTGACCAGAAGGGGGTGCTGCTGTCTCTGGGTCAAGCCTCCCAAACTGAAGGTCCCATTCCACAAGACCTCTCTCTGACCTGGGCAGAAGGCCCCTCCCCATCCAAACTCTAACTGTCTTGGCAACTATTCCCAGGCCTAAAATGTCACCCCCTGTGCATACTTCTTTTGGGGCCAGGTGCTGTAATACCACGAAGTGACCTTGCCTCCAAAAAGAATGAGTTGAGCCAAAACTGTTCCTTGGCCATTCTGTAAAGGGCTGGGCATTCTCAGGGCCCTGGAGAACAAAAATCCTGCTGGCCTCTGGTATCCACTGGAAGTTTTATTTCTTTAGGGTTTTATCCCAATCAGTTGTTTAAAAACCAAGTAACACAGACCTGGGGGGGTAGGGATTGGGAACTGCACCTCCCTCCTCCTCACCATGGACGGCAGTGGGAAAGAGGGAGGGGACAGGAGAGGTGGCTAAAGCAAGACAACAGCAGCAGTAATGGGGGCAGCTACACCACAGAGCCAGCTCCCTCCTCTCCTAGGCCCTGGCTAGAGCCCCTATGGCTTGGGGTAGGGGGGGTGGGTAGAACCCACCCCAGGCCCTCTCCATCCCTCCTCAGAGAGCCTCCTTGGGGGCTCAGCCCATTTCTTCCAGCAGGAGACTGAGGCACACAGAGAGGAGAAAGTGGGAGAGGAGGATGCTGGAGAGGCAGGGAGGTGGCACAAATGAGGTGAGAGGTGTGGGCGACGCTCCAGCTTGGAGGCCCTTGGACCCTCCACCTCCATGCCCATCCCTGGGAAGGGTGAGGAAGCTACACCATCACGCAGCATTTGGGGAGACGAGGTGGGGTTTAAGGCTGAGAGGCCACGAGGCAGGTGGGGGCGAGGGCCTCAGTCGAAGCCGTGCCAGTCACTGTGCTCTGAGTCGTATTCTAGCTCAGCACCCACGCACTTGACACCATCTAGCAGCATGGGTGTGCCGTGGTGTCGGTCTGCAAGGCAGGTGACAAGTCAGTATGTCAGGCTGGACCCTGGCCCCACCTACTCCAAGGGGACTCCTCTACCTTCCCTCCCGGCTCTGCTAGGGGATGGGGAGAAAGGTACCCACCAAGGCGGTTGGGGATGGGCCGGGACAAGGATCCCTTTTTCAGACTCAAGGAGGGTGGAAACTCCTTGCAGCCAAGTTGGTGCCTCCCTCCTCTAGCCAGACCCGGGCCTCGAGCTCTCACCCATGACGCGCGCCTGCACCATCACGCGCACGTAGGTGCCGGTGCCACCTTCGCAGGCTATCAGCATCTCCTCCTTGAGGACGCCCTCCTTGTGCGCTGAGTACTCACACTTGATGCTGTAACCTGCCCGGGCGATCAGCACCTCTGCGGCCTCCCGCCCCCACCCCCCAGCACTCACTGGCCCCCACCCACCACCAAGACCTCCAGAGGAGCAAGGATGGCCCAGGACCCTACCCCCAGGGCTGGGCGCACGGGCCTCAGGAACTTCCCATTCTTCATTGAGCTCTACATGCCTCGGCCTGCAGGCCAGAGGTCAAACTCAGGCTTCCAAGAGGTGGGATTCCCCAAAAAGGCAGGCAGGGAGAGAGGGTGATGGGGAGGGGAAAGGAGGGCAGGGCAGGGCTTGAGCAGATCTGGTGGCAAGAGGCCTGAGGGGGCTTGCTCAATGCACTTAAGGGTGAGGTCATTAGGTGGAGGTAGGGGGAAATGAAACTGAAGCTGGGGCTTCGGTACACGGTGAAACTGATACCCTAGCCTTTGGGAGAAGGGGGGGCACTGAAGCTGGCAGGGTATAGAGAAGCAGCCTCAAGCCCAAGCCCCGGTCTGGCGGGTGCTGGGAGGTAGCTGTCCAGAGTCCCTGAGGTTCCAGTAGCTTTTTCCTGAGGTACAGGCAGAGGGAGGGCTAGAGGCCCAGAGCCAGTTCCTCAGTGGCTCCCACTGTCCCATTAAGGTAACTATCAGGTGATGAGCAGACATAGGCCAACTGTGTGAGCCCGTGGACTTCTGTCCAGGGAGTGAGGCCTGGGGCATGGGACCTGCCAAGGTGCCACAGTGCAAGACCATAAGGAGGCATCATGTCCCCTGATTGCTGAGCTGCCCATCAGCCCTAGATGGGGGAAGGAAGTACCCCATGCTCTCACTCCCACTCACACCCAGGCCCTGCTGGAGGAGGGCAGGCTTCCAGCACCCCAAGCAGGGTACGCACCTTCTGGGATGGGCATGACGCTGAGGAGCTTGAGGTGCAGGCTGGGGACAGGTGCCTCTCGGACCTCCTTGCTCAGCCTGCGCACTGGGGGCAGAGTGAAGGTAATCTCATACCTGTGCAGGATCTTCAGGAAGCCAACCTGCAGCAGGAGGGGTGGAGGAAGGAGGCACCTTCACTTACAGTCTCCCCCACGGCCCACCCAGGTTGTGCCACTGATGATCCTGTGGGGCCCTACACTTGCTTCCTTGACAATCCCAGGGGAGCCTGACTCCCTCCATCACTCTAGTTGGTCCACACCCCTGGCTGGGTAGCTCCAGGCCCTTTCTCCAAGGACCCCATCCCTACAGCTTGGCCCACACACTCCTCAGCATCTGTCTCATGGGCCCTGAAGTTCCTCGTTGGTCATTTTATAGATGATGAAATGGAAGCTAGGAAATGACTGGCTGAAGGCCACAGTGTGGTCAGGGTATAGTCCTCCCTGGACCTCTTGGCTACTGCTGCCACACGTGGCACACAGCAAAGCACCAGCCACTGCCCACAGGGGAGGCTCAAAGCCTCACGACACAGGCCATCCACCTGCTCCCACCACTACCAGCATGTGGCCAGAGCCAATAGCCCAGGGACTCTGGTCCTCTAGTCATGGTGGGGCCACCAGGCAACACAGATAGCACAAGATGGAGGATGGGCTAGAATTAGAAAAACAGACACTAGACCAGCTGTGTCAGTCCAAAGCTGGCCCACAAGACTGGCACCAGCCATGGAACCTGGGCTCCGGTCCACCCTGCTGGCACATGAACATGGATTCCTGCCTGCCCACTCAAAGGCTCACTGTGTCCAACAGCCCTGATTCACAGCCCGAGCAATTTCTGTTGTTCATACACAGAGCTTGGCCATCCTTGGAAACTCCAGTCATGTGAAGGGTCACAGGCCAGGGTGGCTGTTGGGCAGGTAGGCTGACTGGAGTGCCAGTCCAGGAGGTGCAGGGCTGCATGCTGTATCCATAGCTCACATGGGCACACACTCTCCTGTTCAGTTTCAGGAAATGGATGGCCCTGTCCTTTGGGGAAGCAATTAGCCTTTCAATGAGATCAGATGATGTCACTGAATGATAAAGTTCAGTCCCTGTGGCCCCCACACTCTGCTGGTAGAGGGCACACCTCTCAAGAGGGCTTTCTGGCTGTACCTGCCAATGGTGACCCTGTGATCCAGCTGTATCACTTGCAGAATTTTCCAGGGGAAATACTCAGAGATGTGCAAAAAAAAATACTCATCACTGCCCTATTTATAACAGTACAAAACCGTAACACCAGGAATAGGGAACCAGTTAAATCAATGATGATACATATAGTGGAATACCAGGCAGTTGTAAAATCTCGTGGAAACCACCAGGAGATGGTTCACAACAGAAGCAAGCAAAACACAGTGCGTACACTGTGATACCAGTTTTTCATTTTTGGAAACAAAGCTAAAAAAGAAACTGGAATAACACACATCAAAATATTAACCGTAGTTATTTCTGGACAGTATGATTGTGGGTACTTTTAAATTTCTTTATAGTTTTCTCTATCTTCCAGATTTTCTCTAATTACATGAATGGATTTTGCAATGGGAGGCAGGGAGCTATTTTTGAAAGTTTGGGTTAATTATGTTTATTCCCTTGGGGAAGTTGTCAGCTCTTGGAGGAAGAGCAAGGGTTTTAGAGTTGGGCAAACAGGTATGACTCTGGACCCCTCCTCAGGGTGATCTCAATAAACCAGACACCACCCCGCATCCTCACTGCCATGCCCTCCAGGGCTCAACTCTGAAGCCCTGATTTATTGTCCAACCTGAGGGCCTCAGTCCCTGTTTCTCTCCAATCCATCCCCTCCAGAGACTTCCTCCTGCCCCTCCAAAGTGGATGTGGGATCCAACTGTGTGTGTCCCAGCAGCAGAGGAGCCAAGAGTGTATGAGATGTGGCCACTCAGAGAGGAGGAGAGGGGAAAAACATGGGGGTGATAAATACTACTGCAAAGAGCCTAAGTCAGCCAGAGGTTTGGCAAAGAAGAGTAAATAAAGTCACACCTTGTTATCAGCATAATTAGCCTCACACCTGAGTGACATATATACATCCTTCCATTTCCAACTCTTTGGGGTATAAATTGTCTCTACTTCAGAGAAGGGAAACTGAGGTGACCTGCCCAAGGTCAGAGCCAGAATAGCAGGCCTGGACCTGAACCCAGGCCTGTGACACCACAGCCTTGACACCTGCCTTCCAATTGCAATGGTTGGGGTGATGCCAATGATAACAACAGCTCCACTCCCATTCAAGTAACATCCTAAGTCAGTGGTCCCCAACCTTTTTGGTACCAGGGGCTGGTTTTGTGGAAGACAATTTTTCCACGGACCAGGGGGTGGGGGTGGGGGGGGTATGGTTTTGGGATGATTCAAGTGTATTACATTTTTTGTACCCTTTATTTCTATTATTATTACATTGTAATATATAATGAAATAATTATACAACTCACCATAATGCAGAATCAGTGGGAGCCCTGAGCTTGTTTTCACTTGCCACTTACTGATAGGGTTTTAATATGAGTCTGCAAGCAACTGATTTATTATGGTCTCTGTGCAGTCAAACCTCCCTGCTAATGATAATCTGTGTTTGCAGCCACTCCCCAGCACTAGCATCACTGCCTCAGCTCCACCTCAGATCATCAGGCATTAGATTCTCACAAGGAGCATGCAACCTAGATCCCTCGCATGCGCAGTTCACAGTAGGGTTCCCACTCCTATGAGAATCTAATGCCGCCGCTGATCTGACAGGAGGTGGAGCTCAGGCGGTAATGCGAGCAATGGGGAGTGGCTATAAATACAGAGGAAGCTTTGCTCACTCGCCTGCTGCTCACCTCCTGCTGTGTGGCCTGGTTCCTAACAGGCCATGGACCAGTAATGGTCCGTGGCCTGAAGGTTGGGGACCCCTGTCCTAAGTGCACTCATCTTACCATAGTCTCACACTTCCCATTTTACAGATGGGGAAACCAAAGCCCAGGGAAGGACAAAGATGTGCCTATGGAGCCAACTTAGAGGAAATGGAACAGGCTCAGGAAGCCAGGCAGGGCCAGGGAGAAGACAGAGGGAATAAGGTTGATGATGGGGGCGGGGGGGAGATGCACACATACCTTGACCAGAAAGCTGCTGTCGCTCTCTTGGGTGACCATGACCACAGAGTCATGCAGCTTCTCATCAAAGTGGACGTGGCTCTGGGAGCCTTCTGCATCATGGCCTGTCGCAAAGCGGATACTCCGGACTCTGGGCTTATTGCCTACGAAGAGAGTGGGAGAGGGCTACCGGTGCTGTTGCCTTCACCTATCCCAGTAAACTGCTCCACCGTGTCACCTCCCTGCCCTCTGCGACTGCCCTTCACATCATCCAGCAGCCACTGCTGGGCTAGGCCACATCCTACTGGACAGTGGTGATCATAAGGCTTGAGGCTCCCACCTGCCCCTACCTGCTCAGTCCTCCCACAGAAAATACTCATCCTGAGAGAGGGTTTGGGGGGGGATTCAGGGATTAGCTAATATGACCCTTCACTTAGAGAGAATGGGGCTGACAGGGAAGAGACAGTCCTCCCGACTCCAAACACCAAGCAGTGCAGGACTCAGCCCCAGTCCTCAGGATACCCTGCCCCATGCTCTCCTACACAGTGCCAAGCTCCCCATCTCTGGGACCTCCTCTTCCAGGTCTGTCAGTACCTGAGGCCCCCTGCCTGCCCCTCCTGCTGACCCAACTTGAGAGGGGAGAAGGGCAGAGACAGGAATGGGCTCTATGGGACCTGCCTGGGAGTGGGAGAAACAAACAGGGTCAAAAACCACACTCAGCCCTCCTAGGAGGGGCCGCAGCTGCCTCTAAACCTCATCACTGATCACTGGCCGGTAAGAAGGAAGAACCCAGGGGAGCCTCCAGGACCCCTCCCAGAGACGCCTTTCCCTCCTCTGCTTAACCCCTCACATGGCCCGCAGCTGTCTCCAGCTGGGTCATGTTCTCCAAGGCCAGGAAGTCAGGGAGTTAAGGCAGGCAGAGCGTGGGAACTGGGCTGAGGGCCTGCACCGGGGGAGGCTAAGGCTGAAAGAGGCCCATCTTGCCAAGAGCATGACCCCAATCCTCTCTGACCCCCACAGCCCCTAGGGCTCCCAAGAGCCCTACCCAGAGTCCTTTTGGTGGGAGGGCCTGGGCCAGCCCCTGCCTGGGTTCTTGCACACTCAGTGGAGGGCCAGGGGGCCAGCCTGGCATTTTCACATTCCCCACTGAGCCCCCCAGACTTGACCCTCATATATCCTACCAGGCCTCTCTTGCCTAAAACCTTCTATGAGCACTTCTGGACTCTGAATGAAACCCAAATTCCTTTCCACAACCTGCTGTGGCCCTACCCACCTCAGCAGCCTCAATGCTCACCCAAAGCCCCCTGTGCTCCCCAACCCCCACAGTGGAACAGGGAGGCTGGAACATGGGGCCATGAAGGCACACACCTCCAAAGACCAGCACACCATGGAGCCAGCAGGGGTCCCCGGGTTTGGCTTGGGTGTCCCCAGAACAAACACTGGTGTAATGTAATTAGTACCTCACATTCAGACAGACACACACACACACTCACAGCCAATGCAGGCCCCACATGCAGCAATGCCCCTTCCCACCAGGGCCCGCTGGAAGATGCTACAAACCCCGCCAGACCAGGCAGGCACTCACCCTTGTTGGCTGCAGCCATGGACGCCCTCCCTGCCACAGGGTGAGACACGCAGCTCCTGCCAGACACCACCGGTCAAGCTCAGCAGCTTCCCATGCTCCAGGGACACCAGCAGGAGCCTGATGCATGGGGAGTGGGGAGGGCAGGGGTCAGGGTCACCAATGGGCCTGTGGCTAGGGGAGAGCAGAGAGTTCCCTTTAGGAAGGACCCAAACCCTGGCTGCTCTCAGTAGCCCAAGTGGTACCTGCACCCCCTAGCAGAGGGGGCTTCTGCCCCCCCACTCCTCCATCCACTCCCCACATTCACCAAGAGCCCTCACCCTTGCCTGACACACTACTGACCCAGGGCCTGGCCAGCATGTACTGAGCTGCAGCTTCTGGGTGCCAAAGCACCAGCACAAGCCTCTTGTGCCCAGCCCACCTGAGGCTGATGGGAAGAGGCAACCAGCAAAGGAAGGGGACTTCACTGGCACTTTCCAGGGGTCAGTTCTGGTGCTGGTGACCCAAGGGTTGGCCCATCCCAGACACACAGGCTGTACCATGCTACATCCAGAGACCACAGTATTCACATTGCACAAGTGGGTCCAGGTCAGAGGTAACAGTATGCTTGGAGGGGGGCAAATATGGGGACTCACATAATAAAACATGTCCTCAGAGCTTTCCCTCCGAGTGATCGGTCAGGGCCATATACAGAACAGATACCCATGAAGGGGTTGCCGTCCATCGAAACCCCACCATTCAGACTCTGGCTTGATTACTATCTGGCTAGCCTCCCAGCTCAGCTCCGCAAGGGCTGCCTCAGGGCAGAGACTGTGGGAGGTGCCTCCAGGAAGTCTGTGTGAGCAGCCAGGCCTCTGAAAGACTGGGCTGAGACCATCTCGGCATCAAAAAGAATAAGTGCAACTGATGGAAACAGATGGAATTACATAAAATCAGAGCATTCACAGAGATTACAAAAAAGGGGAGAAAGCAAAACAAACAAACCCAAATCCTCATTTGTCACTACTGACAGTAGCAATGCCCTAACTCTCTACTGAAAACTGGCAATATAGAGAGCTAATTCAGCCTCTCTCTTGGCCTTTCCTATAACCAACTTGCCCTGGTGGTTAAAGGACAGCTCTTCTTTAACAAAGGAATGACCAACTGCTAAATAATGCTGCAACCCCCAAAACACAAATGCTAGGAGCAACACTAATCAGTGGGTGCTGAACCAGTAAGGCAAAGGTTGAAATGGATGCTCACATATGCGCAAGTGCCACTGACAGATGACCTAGGGTAAAGGGAACGAGTTTGCAATGGAGGGACGTGACATCAGCCAGTCTTGCATTAGTCAATCTCCTCTCGCTCAGAGTGGGACAACTGGACACACTGATGCCTCCTGATGTGAGGCAGCACCAGGTCACAGCAGTGCTAACAGGGCAGCCCCGCCCCAAATGTCTAACCTGCATCTAACAAGCCCCTAGAACTCCAACATCAGTTCACCAAAAACACAGAGGCCAGCAGAACAAATGACTCCACGAGAAAGCAAGGAGACAAACCCAGAAGGCAGGATATTCTACAGGACAACTGACCTAATTTTTTTCCAAACTGTAAGAAGGAAAATAAAGGAGGGAGATTGTTCTAGATAGGGGATGGGCCAACTACAGCCTGTGGGGGCCGCCACTGTTTTTTGTAAAGTTTTACTGGCACACAACCGTGCTCATTTGTTCACGTGTTGGCTAAAATTGCTTCTGTTTTTTCTATTTGTTTGTTTGTTTTGCCTTGCCATGCGGCTTGTGGGATCTTAGTTCCCAGAGCAGGGATTGAACCTGGGCCTGGCAGTGAAAGTGCTGGGTCCTAACCACTGGACCGCCAGGGAATTCCCTAAAACTGCTTTTGCACTAAAGCAAAACTACTTTGAGTAGTTGCTACAGAGGCCACATAGCCTGCAAAGTCTATAATATTTACTATCTGGCCCTTCACAGAAAAAGTTTGCCAACCGCTGTTCTAAATTAACACACAAAGAGACCAAGAATGGGAAAACTGACCTCGTTTTTTCCACCACGTCAGTTTCAAGAAGAAAAATAAGTGGGGTAGGGGATTTCTAACTATCTCTAAAAAAGAGACATTTAGGGGATAATTGGGAAATGTGAATGAGTGGGACTGGATCTTAGATGACATTAAGAAATAAGAGCTGATCAGTTAGGTGCGATAATGGAATTGGATTACGTAGAGAAGTATGTCCATATTTGTCAGAGATACACACTAAAGTAGAGATAAGTGAACGACGTTGGCTAGTCCAGGGAATGAAGAGACTAGCCAACTCGGGGTGGCCTCAGAGTTGGGCCTGTGGAGGGCATAACCTCGAGGCCCCCCAGGTGCCGAGCTGCCCTGAGAGCAGGCTTCACCTCCCTCCCCACTTCCCAATGCAAGAGAAGTCCACCTAGGCCCAAGCCTGGCCTCAAGGGCAGGGCAAACAGCCTGGGTACCAGGAGCCCACATACGAGGCCTCAGAAGGTACAGGGAAAGGCAAGGCTTGGGTCTCAGGAGTGCAGAAGCGGCCAGGGCAGAAACACCCCAGGTGAGTACTCTGAGGCCACTCCCAGAAGGGCAGCCCCTGAGCCCTGGAATGCCTAGCTGTCCCAGAGAGCCTGGCCCCTGGAGAGAGGCCTGCCCTACCCTACCCACTCCAGCCACCCCCTGAAGCTGTGGACACAGAGCATGTGAAACATGGCCAAGAGCAAGGGGCCAAGAGCAAGGGGACCCTCCTCCTACCTTGGGCAGAGGCTGCTCCAGCCACACCTCTGCAGCCAGGGGAAATGACAATAGGCCCCCATGTCCCAGGACATTTCCTGGGAGGCCTGGATGAAACTCTTAAACAGTGGCTGGTAAGCAAAGGCTCCTGGGGCTCTTCATAAAACTCTCTTCACTTCATAAAACCCCAGTACACACAGGGTCCAGTCCCTGTCTTCCTCCCCAGTTCATTGCCTGTTGCCTGCCCGCCTGCCTGCTTTAACCCAGGCCATCCCCTCTGCCTGGAACAATCCTGCCCCCCATCCACACCCCAGCCTGGGTCTCAGCTCCAGAGGATGTTTTTCAAGGTAGCACAACCCCATCCCACCACCGTCCATCCCAGGATAGGCCTGAAAATCTTCAAAAAGGATCCCCTTTCTCACTTCTGGGATCATTTGATATCTATGTCCCCCACCTTACAAGGGCAGTGACTGTGTTTTTGCCAAACGCTGTGTTCCCAGCACCCAGCCCAGCACCTGGCAGGGAGCAGCTGTATTCAGTTTATATTTGTTAAATGAATGAATGACCAAACTAAGTGGAGCCCAAGCATGGGCCTCAGCTGGGCCCTCTAGGCATTGTGGCACCAGGGCCCAGAGGCTCTCAGAAGAGGAACGCCCCACCTCATTCTTTAAGCCAACCCCTGCCCTGGAGGGCACTCCCTTCCCCCCATCTCAGAGTGGGGCCCCCTGATGGGCATCTTCTAGCCTGGCCACAATCAGCTGTTACCTGCCCCCCTCAACCTTGAAATGGAAGGTTCACTGAGGGCAGGACCTGCGTCTCTTGCACTGCCCAGAGCTCAGGACAGAGCAAGCACTCAGGCACTGCCTTGTAACCCTTGGGCAATGAGAACGCAGAGCAAGGAGGCCAGTGACTTCAGGGGCCCAGAGAAGGCTGGAAAAAGCTCCTTTCCCAGCAGAAAGCCTCTCTGGTTGCTGTCCCCTGTGAGCCAGACTCTCGTCCACGGACAATTCTTCATCAGAATCGGGAGGAGATGGCATCGGGCCTCCTCTTGTGGCAGCTGTGTCCATAGGGAACCACTAGGCCCCCTTGAAACCCCAGGCCTCCTCCTGTGCCAGCCAAGTCTTGACCATGGCCCAAGTGGCACAGCCCCCAAGAGGCAGCAGGGACATGGTCAAGACCATGATTTAAATTCAGGCTGCATGGCAAAGTCACTCCGTGTCTCTGTGCCTCAGTTTCCTCATCTGCAACACAGAAATAATCAGTGGCCTCTTCCTTAGTGGGTTTGGTGCAGCTGGTGCCTGAAGCTCTGTGACAATGCTCCCCACTCCACCCCCACCTTTGCAGAACAAATCCCCCAAAGGGGGCTTCCCTGGTGGCTCAGTGGTTGAGAGTCCACCTGCCGATGCAGGGGACGTGGGTTCGTGCCCCGGTCCGGGAAGATCCCACATGCCGCGGAGCGGCTGGGCCCGTGAGCCATGGCCGCTGAGCCTGCGCGTCTGTAGCCTGTACTCCGCAACAGGAGAGGCCACAACAGTGAGAGGCCCGTGTACCGCAAAAAAAAAAAAAAAAAAAAAATCCCTCAAAGGACTGGTTTCTGAAGCAACAGCAATTTCAGCATCAAAGAGGCACTTCAGGCCAATCCTGGAACAGTCAGGAATGGCCCTCAGGGTGGGCCACAGGGACTTCAGTCTTCTCAGAAAACAGCTCAAGGGACTTCCATGGTGGAGCAATGGTTAAGAGTCTACCTTTCAACGCAGGGGACACGGGTTCAAGCCCTGGTCCGGGAAGATCCCACATGCCGTGGAGCAACTAAGCCCCTGCACCACAACTACTGAGCCTCCGCTCTAGAGCCCGCGAGCCACAACTCCCGAAGCCCGTGCGCCTAAAGCCCGGGTTCCGCAACAAGAGAAGCCACCACGCTGAGAAGCCTGTGCACCTCAAGAGTAGCCCCCACTTGCCGCAACTAGAGAAAGCTCGCGTGCAGCAACGAAGACCCAGCGCAGCCAAAAATAAATTATCTATAAAAAAAAAAGAAAAACAGCTCAAGGGCTGAGGGGCCTCCCTCTCCCTTCCTTCATCCTGCCTTCCCCTCCCCACCAGGTCTCCAGGGATTGCCAGAGAGCAGACTGCTGGGAGCCCACTATGCCCTACAACCAGAAGGACTCATAAAGAAGATGTGAAGAATATACATCCCACTTAAGCAAAAAAAAAGACACCCCCACCTTTAGATGGGCTGTCAACAGGTCAGGGGTGGTACCACAGAGAGTTACAGGATGGGGAGGGCTGGGAAGCTGGAACAAGGGCCTTCGGGGACTCCTTCAGCTCTCAGTTAATCTCAGAGAAATTGGCGGAAACTTTTCTCTGGGAAGCAGAGCTCCCAGCTCAGATCCCTCTCAGTTTTAGAGAGAAAGGCTGCTTCGAGGTTATCCTACCCAGGGCAGGGCTCAGCCAGGCCCAGTGGCACCTCTGGCACAAGGAGCAGAACAGGGAAATGGCAGCTGGGCAAATGGACAGATGGACAGTTACACAGGAACCCAGAGTTCTCAGCCCCTTAGATTCCTGCCCTGCACACAGAGTACTAGCTGCTACTCCAGGCTGTGCCACACTGGGGCCCAAGGCTGAAGGGAGGGTCAAAGACAGTCTTCTGTCCACGGCAAAGTGGAGCTCCAGAACCTGCCACCCTCTTGCCCTCTACCTCACAGCTGCATCCCCACAGCACGTCTCTGCAGTCCCCAAACCCCAGGCATCGTAGGACCAGCACCAGCTTGTCCTCTGCTTTGTGGCTAGGAGCATGCTTTCTTGGGGCCTCGTTTCTCATTCATTCCTAATCCCCATTCTCAACGTGTTCAAGGGCTTTGAGCCAGGGACTCTACAATCTTCCACCCTCCCCACCCCAGCCTAGGACTCAGTCCTGGCTTAAGCGCTCAGTCCCGCAGAAGCCTCTCATCAAAGCTCAAGCATGTAAAAAGAGCACCCACTGAGGTCACACTAACCTGCTGACTCCAGGACCTGACATAGGACTGGGCCCACAAACCTAGAACAAGGCCTGGAAAGGCAAGGCTGGAGGTCAGGAGTGGTTGTGACAGTTTTACATCAACTCAGACTGGATATGACTCCATTTTCTCCTCCCTCCAGCAGGCCAAAGTTGCAAGGATGAGTATAGGTGTTCTCTCTCTTAAAAACGGGTGGAGGGCTTCCCTAGTGGCCCAGTGGTTCAGAATCCGCCTGCAGGGACACAGGTTTGAGCCCTGGTCGGGGAAGATCCCACATGCCGCAGAGCAATTAAGCCCGTGCGCCACAACTACTGAGCCTGCGCTCTAGAGCCGGTGAGCCACAACTACTGAGCCCGCATGCCACAACTACTGAAGCCCACATGCCTAGAGCCGGTGCTCCGCAACAAGAGAAGCCATGGCAATGAGAAGCCCGCACACTGCAACGACAGAGTAGCCCCCACTCACCGCAACTAGAGAAAGCCCGTGCACAGCAACGAAGACCCAAGGCAGCCATAAACAAACAAACAAACAAACAAATAAATAAATTTTAAAAAAAGAATGGGTGGAGCAGGGGTGAACTGAGGAAGGGACCTCCACCATCTCACACCCTCCTTTCTCCCCAAGAAGTGCTGCCCTCCTCTCCCCAGCATCTCCTCCCCACAACCTCTCAGGCCCCCAGCTACAGGCTGCTCAGACCCCTCTAGCCTCCAGACTGCCTGCCCCATCCAGGCCCCAATTAGTAGAGGCCAGGCCAGGTCCAGCGGGTGACAGCTGCCTCTGGCCTTCTTCAGCTCCCTGAGCAGAGAAACGCCCTACCCACACTTGCCAAGGCCAAGGTTCAAGAGGAAAGGCAACCCAAGCCCACCCTTCTCAGTCCACCAGGGTTCCTGCTCACTAACAGGAACACTGGTCCAGAACCTAAACGAACCTTTCCTGCTCTGTGACAAAGGGGAGGTGGTGGCCAAGCTCCCAGAGATATCAGGGGCCTGGGTATAGGAATCTGTACCCTCTCCCGCCTCCATCCCCGTGGGTGTGGCGCCCCCATCCCCACCCCATCCTCATCTTCTAAGGGGACAGCGGAGTCTGGACGCCCCCCCCATCACACTCCTCCCGGGCTGCGAGGCGTCGGCTCTGTCCCTCATAATCCTGTGCCGTCTCCACCCTCATCTCTGCTGACGCTGTAGTCTCGGGAGCCCGTACTCCCCGACATCACAGCCCTCCTCCTTGAAGGTGCCGAGCCACGAGAGGTTCAGAGGCTACTCGTCCAAGGTCACACATTGAGGCGATGACAATGGAGGGCGGGGCGCGGAGTTGCTGACGGCGCTGACCCCATTAGGCACCTGCCCTCACAGTGTCACACGTGCCCCCGACAGAGCCCCGCGGAAAGCACTCCAGCTCTACCACCTAAAGGTCACCTGCGGCCCTGGGGCCTGACATCTCCCCAGCTCAGATGCCAGGGAGCCCTCCCCGTCCCGGGCCCGACAGCGGAACCCTCCAGCCCCAGCCGGATGGGGTCGCAGGCACCGACTACCCAGAACAGCGGCTCCGCTGGAAGGGGATCTCCGCGAGCGGGGCGGAACCGGGAGGTGGCGGAAGGAAGAGCAGTCTCACCGTACGGGGAGCACCCCGAAGCCAGGACGGGCAGGGACGACCGCGGCAGCGGCGGCGGCAGCTGCGGCGGTGGCGGCAGCGGCAGCCGTGGCGGTGGCGGCAGCAGCGCGATCTCAGCGCAGAACCGGAGACAGCCCCGCGCCGCTACCGCTTGCCTCAAGGGCACACCCCCGCCTCCGCCCATTGGTCGACCGAAGGGGTGGGGCGAGGGCACTTCGGACCAATAAGCGGGCCCCAAAGAACCGCCAACGGGCGTTGCGCCTCTGCGTCACCTGCAGGAGCCCCTGCGGCTGCGCCGTGCGAGCCCACGCTCCGGGGCCCGGCAAGTTCTCGCGATGAAGTCAGCCAGGGCAGGTTCTCTGTGGCCAGGCGGCAGGATACCGCAGAAGCGAGAGAAGATAGAAGCGCCTTTAATAGGCCCTACGCGTGTCCACGTTCAGCTTGGGGGTTTGCACCTCCTGTCTCCGCCCAACTTGGAAGGGGCGTCCCCTGGGCTCTGTCCCCTTGAGCGGCCGTAAGGTGGGGCTCAGAGCTAGGTGGGGCACCTGAAAGTCGCCTTCCTTCCGAGGCTTCCAAGCCCGCATTGGCAGTCGATACGGGCATCGCTAGGTCCTGTCCGGGAGCGGAGGAACCCTCCATTCTTCCCGCTTTGCGATCCCCGGGTTTCGGCATCTTCCCCTTCCGTCCCATCCCCCTGCCTCGGAGGAAGCGCTCCCGTGAGGAACTGAGACGCGTCCTGGGTGCCCTGCCGGCCCGGATAAGAATCAGAACAAAGAAGGCCCGCGGGGTGGGGGTTGGGAGAACCTGTGCAGGAGCCGCCGGGGACCGCAGCCTCTGCTATCGATCTCCACGGAGGCGGTCGCAATGGCAGGGGGATGTGCCTAGTTCAGCGCCCCGGGGTGGGATGTGGGCGCCTGCACAGAGTCTGGGAGCAGAAACGTAGCCCTCGGATCTTTAAGGGTTCTAGCCGCTGCTGCGCCTGCAGGTCCTTGAACAACACCCCCTCCCGATTTCGCTGGCTGGAACAGGGTCCCTAAAGTACCCGCGGGGAACGGTCCCTTCTTCCAACGTAACTAGGAGAGAGATGGTATGGGCGGCTTAAGGCCAGCTTCCTTTCAGAAAGAGCGGGGTCACTGACTTTGGGGAGCCCCCAAGGCTCCTACCCTCTGCTGGATCCCTGTGGCCCCTAACCTATCTTCTGGTCTCTGGTGAACACACTGTCGGCAAATTAATCTTCATGAGCTGTTGTTACCATTGAATCCTCCCCTGCTTCAAAGCGCTCTGTGCTCTGGGACTGTCTCCAGAAGAGCCTCAAACTTTTTAGCATCATTTTGGGTGATGCGTGCACACTCTGACGTTTGAGATGCTGTCCTCCAGCATGGTCATTGGGAGATTTCTACATTCTGGTCCCAGCCCATCCACTCTTGCCAGATGCTTTCTTATTACCCAACCCACCATTCCATGTGCCCCCGTATGCCTCCCCCACAGTTGTATTCACATGTCTATTCTATTCCTCAAGCTCTAAAAGTGGCAGACAGTGCACCCAGAGTAAGCTGTAGATGTATTTCGTTTAGTCCACATGGGGCTTTAAAAAATTCTTATTCTTCCTCTTCCTTCTCCTCTGCTTCTTCTTGTTCCTCTTTTGAAATATCAGATTTAACAACATGGACTCAATTCCAGCCTGGCACCAAAGGCTGATGGCACCAAAGGCCATGGTATCTTGGTCAGGGTTGGGAGGCAAGCTTGGCCTTGGTCCACAGAACTTGGGGTCAGTCTGTGGGCAGGGTTGGGAGTCATATAGAGGACAGGTTTAGGGGTGAGTCCATAGGCAGGGTTGAGGGTGACTATGTGGCTACATTTGGTGAGAATCTGAAGCCTGGGTTTGTGGTTGGGTTTGGACAGGGTTGGAGAACACTGTGAGGATAGGTTTGGGGGTCAGTGTAAGGCCAGAGTTAGAAGTCAGGCTGTCCTAATGCACAAGACCTAACCCCTGGTGGTATCATCAATCTACCAAGCAGTGGCCACTTCAGGGCCCAGCTACCCACGAGTTGAGACCCACTCTGGGCCCACAAGCCTCTTTCACTTAAGGGGTGGGGCGTAGCACAAGGGGGACAGGAAATCACTGCCCTCAGAGAACAGAAGGCGGGCACAGGAAGGAGAGCATACCTTTAATGGGGGCAACCCAGACATTCTTAACATACCCCGTGTGAGGGGAGGGCAATTGGAAACAGGCACAGCCCATGTCTTCCCCACTCCTGGCTGAGCTCACTCCTCACCCCTTTCTCTTCAGCTGTTGCACTTTCCAGCCTCCAGTTGGGTCCCAGGTGAGTGCCAAGGAGGGGCAAGGAAGCCCCTCAGCTGTCTGGGACAGCTTCCCCTTTGGCCCAGGGTACAGAGGACTAGGCTGGATGGAGACGCTGCTGTCATCAGAGCTGGGTGGGGACCGGGTTCTAGGGGTGTGGACCGAGCTGGGGGACCAACGTCCAAGGCCCAGCACAGGGAGCATAGAGCCCCCTCTGGTGTCAGGCACTGCTTTGGGGTGCATGCCAGGTCTCTGCATGTGGCTTCTAGGTTCCGGAAAGCAGTCCATTCTCCTGACCCGAATGGAGTGGAAGGAAGTGGCTCAGTCACGGGGCTCAGCTTGGAGGGTTCCTGTCCCACCGCCCCCCATGCTCACTCACACCCCAAGAGAGGGGAGGCACTCTTGTCCCAGGAGGCTCATTAGAGCATCTGGCTCACCGCTGCTTATGCTCCGCCTGCTGGAGCCGCCGGGAGAGGTCTTCGATGCGCACGTTCTTGAGCTGGAGCAGGTGCTCCAAGCGTCTCACCTTCATCTGCAGGACCTGGGAGGAGCCCCACAGAGGTCAAGCCCTGCGGCCTGCTGCCCCCGCCCCTGTGTTTCCAGGCCCTAATCCCCCAGCGCCTTCCCAGTGCGCCCTCACCTGCACAGTCTCCTGCGAGGCCAACAGCTCCTGCTCCTTTTCAGCAATCTGGAGGATGAGGCTTCGGTCGACCTGCCGCGCCTGGCTATACCCCAGAGGCCGGGGCACAGGCAGCCGGCCCACCCTGGGGTGAGAAGCAGCTTAGCCCAGGCTTGGATCTTGGGCCCCACCCTCACCCTTCCAGTGTCCCTCGACCAGGCCTTCTCTCCCCGCCACTCTCCCCCACCCGTCCCTGACTTCCTACCTTTCCAGGTGCAACCCTCACCCTCACCTCCTAGCCATGTGCATAGGGAGATTACCAGGCTTGGTGAGGTCAGGAGCTCCCAGTTTCCTTACCTGAGCTGTCCCCCTCCCTGGGGGTCTGGAGCACCTTTCCCTCGGGCCTTCTGGGACAAACCTGAGACAAGGCAAGTGTAGGAGTAATCCTGATGGAGCCCTGTTTTCCTGTCTTCCACCTCCCCACACCCCCACCCCTTCCCCCACAGGAAGGAAGGACAGGAGGAAAGCTCCTCCTGGGAGGGAAGAAAAGTAAAGGCTACTTTACCCACATCCATGTAGTCAGTGCCATCCTGGGGAGCCAGCTCCTGAAAGAACCCCCGGGGTCTGCTGTGAGCTCAGGCTGCCCACCCCCGAAGAGCACCGCCCCCCCGCCAGGCTCCCTTTAGCCAGGCACCCTTCTCCCACACTTATTGCTGAGGCAGAGCGTTCTGCTGCCTGGGAAACTCCCCCAGAGCAGTGCAAGAAACTGGAATGGGGTGGCACCTGTAAGGAGCTGGTGCCCTGCTTCCTGCGCCTCTGCTGTTCCTCCAGGCACTGCCTCAGTGGAATGAGCACCAGCTCCACCACACCTGGGGCACACTGTGCGATCTTGCGCATCACGTCATCTGGTACAGAGAAGCTCAATTTGTTCAGCACCTTCCTGGGGGGCAGACACAGGGATGGTGGACTGGCTCCTGGCGGGGATGAAGTGAAGGGCTGGGGGATGGAAAGGGGTGCAGCAGTTGCAGCCCTTCAGTGCACAGCCCTGGGGGAATGGAAGGGCACCCAACCTGAGCCCAGTGTTTATATGTCTCGAGGGTCCTTGTCACCTCCCCAAAAGAAGAGTCCCTTGATTTTGTTACCAGACAGATTCTGTCTGCATTGTCCCTTCCCAGCCAGCCACCAGCCTGGACTGTGGAGACCACAGGAGGTGGAGGGGCTGGGCAGCCCTTCCTGGGATCCCAGTGCAGGGGCTGGAGATCCCACTAGTGTGCCCAGGTATTCTGCTACCTGTTCAGGTGACCCCAGTTGCTCAGCTTCTGCTGGAGAGAGTTAGCAGGAACATAATTGTGCATCTCCACCATCTTGGGGAAGTAAAACTTGATGACCTCTGCGACCAGGACTGAGGGAGAGGGAGTGCGAGCAGACATGGAAGTTGTAGAGATGGGTAAGGAAGAAGGGGGAGGGAGAAGGAATGGGTGGGATGGGAGAATCAGGGTTTGCAGAGTGGTGGGGCCAAGTGGAGAGGTGAAGATGTGGAAAGGGGTAAGGATGATATGGAGGTGAGGTAAGAAAGCAAGATCAGTCATCAGCCAGAGACAAAAATTCCAGCACACCCCAAAGGAGCTGCATTCCTATGCCATTAACTCGGGGCATATAAAAACTAAGGTCTCTGGTCCTCTATGAGTCTCAAAGAGAACACTTCAGGAGGCTGGGGCCTCACCCTAGGAATTGACATAAATACACACACACACACACACAAAATGACACAGAGATGCAGAAACATACACAGACACATAGTTCTATCACTGGAGTTCTAAGAGACAGTCACCAACACGCACACACAGAAGCACGAAGTGTCACATATGCACCAATATACACACAGAGTGATGCATACTTCTATTATTAAAATCCCAGGAGACAGTCTTGGACACACACCTACACAATCACAAAGAAACATATGCACACAACATCCCCACTCATACATACAGGACAGAACATGTCAACACACATATGACCAAACATGCTCAGACTCCCACAAGACAGATATATAGAATACAGGAATAGGCATGCACACACACAGAGATGTACAAATACATATACAGAACGCATCTTAGTCATTAAAGTCCCAGGAGGGAGTCACAGACTCAGACACACACACACACCACATGCATAAAGGATAGAACATGTATACATAATATGGACACACACATGCCCACATACCCAAGGTGCACACTTCTACAATTGAAGTCCTAGGAGATAGACACCCCTCCCACCAACTCACCCCCACCTCCGCCGCCACAAGCACAAGAGACATGTATGCACACACACCCTGTACACACGTACATACAGGACAGACACACAAGGACATATAGAACACACCCAGGCGCGCACGCGGACACACACACACACACACACACATACACACACACGCGCACACGCTGGAGCGCACACCTCCGTCACTGAAGTCCCGGGAGAGATTTCGCTTGGGCCGGGACAGAGGGATGCTGTCTACCCACAGGTACAGTTGGTGCAGCGCTTCCTCGTCCACGCTGCCCGCCATTGGAGCCCTCAGAAAGGTCAGGCCGTTCCAGCTGTGCAGAGTCCAGGCCCAACCTCACGACCCCTCAAGAGCTTCCTCTATCGCCACTGCCGCCGCCCAGATCCTCCTCTGCCTCTCTAACCCAGACTCACTTCCCAGCTGGGAGCGGCCATATTGTTTTCTGAAACCATGGCAACCATTCTCGAGTCGCCCGGGGAGCAAGGGCTTCTGGGAGTTGTAGTTTCCCCCCTCCCGCTACCTCCTTTCAGGCCCCAGCTTTGAAAAGGCGGTTTGTCTTGTCCACCTCCCAAGAAGAAATCACCTCTGCCAACTGCTCACCAGACATTGGCCCACTCTGGGAACTGCCAAACCAACCAGTCCTCCAGAACCCCTGCATCAGTATCCTCAGGACAAGGAAACTCCTCCAGGGTCCTTTAGCAATCAGTCCCAAGTGAAGGCAGCATCCCAGTGTTTGTCAGCTTTATCTGGTGGTCCATTGTTAATCACCAGCTGCTTCACATCTGGACCGTGTGGTAGGCTGGGTGACAGTGCCTCCTTGCTAGGTCCCTCCTCAAAGCTCTGTGCTCATAGGGCAATCCCCACACCACTGCCCCCCACCCCCCAAGTAGTGTCCCAGTGAGGCATTTTATATGTAACCCAGACTCCCAGGGAGAGCACCAGAGCTCAAGGCCAGTGTCTTGGGCAGGTCATTTATAGTCCTTAACCCTATTTCCTCCTCCGTGAAATGGGGATGGTTCTCATCTACCATCCCTAAGGAGTAATAGGGAGAATGGGAAGGATATTTACAGAAGACCTGTATTTGGGGACTGAGGGAACAGGAGTTAGTTATAGGTACAGGAGCTTCAAGAGCTCCTGTACACACTTCCACATCCCTCATCTCCAAGAGCTATTCTTCCATGGGTTAGAAACTGAGTCAGGGGCTTCCCTGGTGGCACAGTGGTTGAGAATCTGCCTGCCGATGCAGGGGACACGGGTTCAAGCCCTGGTCTGGGAAGATCCCACATGCCGCGGAGCAACTAGGCCCGTGAACCACAACTACTGAGGCTGCACGTCTGGAGCTTGTGCTCCGCAACGAGAGGCCGCGACAGTGAGAGGCCCGCGCACCACGATGAAGAGTGGCCCCACTCTCTGCAACTAGAGAAAGCCCTCGCACAGAAACGAAGACCCAACACAGCCAAAAGTAAATAAAAAGCTTAAAAAAAAAAAAAAAGAAACTGAGTCAGTAAGCAGTTCCTTTAGGAATATGGTTAGGGTTAGGAATTCCTTAGTAAAGGGGCACTTCTAGAGTCAGCCTGGGGAGAGAGCTTGCTTCTGCCACATACTAGTGGTTTGGCTTTGGGCACATTACTGAACCTTTCTGTTCTGTGTTTCTCATGGTTTTACCTACTTCATAGGGGCTTTGTGAGCATCTAAAGTACTTAGCATAGAGCCTGGCACACAGCAAGAGCCCTATTAATGTCAGTTGGTGTTATCATTAATGGGATGATCTCAGTTCCAGCAAAAGAGGTGTTCTTGTTGGCAGGAGACAAATGGAAGTATTTGCCTTGTTGGTATTTGAGGTGAGGGCCTTGGGTTGGCCAGGAGCACCTGGGGAGAAGGCTACTGTTCCCACATATTTACTCCAGAGCAGGCCAGGGGGTAGGCTGGGCTTCCTTGTCTCATCCTCCAGGGCTCAGATGGGGCCTGGATGGGGGCCAGGAATCCCAACTGCTTTTTTGCTTTCACTTAGTTCCTTCAAGGCCTTGAGGGAATCCCTGAGAGTCAGAGGTACGGAAGGGAAAGTCATTCCACCTTCTTGTTTAAAAAGATGACTTGAGTAACTGCCTGCAACACCACCACCCCCCCCGCCCCCACATTCCAGGGTGGAGAGAAGAGGAACTGTGAGGAGGTGGGGGCAGGGAACCACAGGGGTGATGTGCCAGCCTCAGTAGAGGTGGGAAAACCGGTTTGGGGCCCAGAGCTGCTGGCCTGCTCAAGCTCAGGCCCTCCCCTCACTGGAACCACTGGGGCCTGAGGGCCTCAATGACAAAGGGCCGGAGGGGTGAGCTGGCCCTGAAGAGAAAGGTTGGGTAGGATCAGCAGAGGGCCTGTCCTCACCTTTGGATGGGGGCGGGGGGGGGCTCTAGAGGGTACCACACAGGGAGTGGCTAACCTCTTGGGGGTGCAATGTGTCCCCAGCAATTTCACCTCCATCCTGACACTGTTCCCAAGGATAGCCACCAGGAATGGAAATGCCAATCACTTAAAGGCCTAGAGGACTCCCTCTTAAGGCACCATACAAGAGATGCCCTGTATGCTCCTACAAACTCCAACTTGGACCACAGCAGCTGCCCCAACACTTTCTTTCTGCCCTCCGACCCCTCTCCTGCAAGGATCTTCTTTAATGGTCCTTGATAAGCCTAGTTCCCAGGTGCCTATAGTTTAATTTGGCCCTCCAGGGACTGTTGGCTCCCTCCCTCCTGTCCCAGCCAACTGACCCAAAAGTTTTAACCCCAAAGCAGTGCAAGGCCCAGCTTGCTCAAACCCACCCCCAGGCAAGTGCATTGAAGACCCCTCCCACCCAAGCCTAGGCAACACTTAAGATATACATGTAGCCCCTCACCCTGGTCAGGGCCTGGGCTGTAGCCACTCTCTCAATATTTGTCCCACCAGAGCAAGGACCAAAGGGAACCGGGAAAGAAAGTGTCCCCAAGACAGACGCAAGCCCAGACCATGAAGGATGCACCCTTGGCTGTTAAAACGTCCACTCCCACAAAAGGGGGGTGGACAGATTTATTGAATTCAGACTGGGAAAGGAGCAGCTGGATGGCTGGACTCTGGGCCCAGCCCCAGGACCCCTGCCCAGGATAGGGCCCTGCCAGAGAGGGAGGAGAGGCATGGGGCCTGCAGCTGCCCACAAGGAAAGTGCCCATTACCACTCCTCTGGAGGGCCTCTTGAGAACCTCCAATCTGGAAAGAAAACCAAGGGCCAAAGTAACATGGACTGGGCCAGAGGAAGGGGATGGGGAAGTGGGGAAGCAGGCAGAGGCAGGCCCAGGAGCCTGCGGTTAGACTGTGCTTCTCAAGGTGGCCTCGGGGCAGGGATGCGGGGCTGCCAGCCTTGTGGGGTCCTAGGCTGGACTTTTCTCTGGAGCCCTTCCCAGAATGGCTTTGGGGTCCCCCCCCACCAAAGACCTGGTGTGGGATGGCAGAGGGGAGAGGCACTCTCTGGCCAGGAGCTTCCAGGGTCCATCCCTGGCTGCTACTGTGGCCTAGTCCACTGATGGCACGGTGTGGTAGCACCGGACAGCTCCCCACCCTCCCCACCTGGTCCCCCAAGCCCAGGGGCAAATAGGGAGGAAAGAGGATTCTGAGAAAGAGGCAATAAGCAGGCAGTGAGGCTGACACCAGCCCCAGGCCCTACTGAGGTGACTGGGCCTGTCACAAGACCAGGAGAACATCACTAAAGGATCTGGGGCTCCCCACTCTGGCTCCATCCACAACAGCTGCCCAGAGAGTCCTCTGCCCTGGGCTGGTGCTGCCACATCCGGGCTGGGGGCATGGCTAGGCCCAGTGGCTCAGCTTTGATGTCCAAGACCCCGAACTCCTGCCTGCCTGGCATGGTTCTTCCTGGTCACGTGGACCAAGTCGTGTTCCAAGTGGAGGATGTGGCTTTGCACACGGTCATCAATGGGGAAGGAGGTGAGGTACCTCTTGACCATAGCAAAGTAAGCCATGGCCTCCCCAAAGCTGGGTACAGGCACCTCATCACCATCCTCATCATCATCTTCGTCATCTTCATCCTCCTCATCATCATCTTCCTCTTCTTCCTCACTGTCTGACTCAGAGTCCTCCTCACCTTCCAGGAAGTGGAGGGTAGGGCACTGGACCTCCTCCTGGGCACCATAACCCCCGAAGCTGCCACCAGCCTCCACTACTCCCTGGGCCCAGTCCTCAGCCTCCAAACCCTCAGAGGAGCTCTCCTCCTCCTCCTCTTCCTCTTCATCACTGTCATCAACATCACCCTCCTCTTCTACCTCCTCTTCTTCCCCCAGCTCCTCTCCTTCCCCCCCTTCCTCCTCTTCCTCGCCATCTTCCTCCTCCTCCTCCTCCCCTTCACCCTCCTCTTCCTCTTCCTCCTCCTCTTCCTCCTCCTCCTCCTCTTCCTCCTCCTCGCTCTTGAGGGCAGTAGTGATGGTAGCATTAGGGCCACCCCCAAAGCCAGCCTCACGAAAGCAGGTGGCTATGTCCGAAGGTTCCACAGCCTGCCAGGCTGCAGCAACGAAGTGCAGGGCCTCCATGAGGCCTAGCTGCAGGCCTGAGCGATCCTGGCCCTCTAGCGCTGCCATGGCCTTGAGCAGCATAGCCTGGCGGTAGTGGCCCTTCACCTGTTGGACCACTCCACGCTCCAGCGGCTGCACGGTGCCTGGCGGGAAGAAGGCCAGCTGCACATGCCTCAGGCCCGAGGTATCCAGGGACTGGGCTGCCAGGCGGCCAGCCAGCAGCAGGACTCGCCGAGATTCTGCAGCCATGCGGGTGTCCAGGGCCTTCAAGTACTTGGCCAGGGCCTGGGTGGTGACACCACCCTTCGAGTTGGCGGTGTAGTCGCAGGGCAGGCCGGCTTGGCCTGCACGGGGCTTAGCGGACTTGCCGGCTACAAGTGGGGGAAGCTTCTCACTGCCATCAGCATTGGCGCACAGCAGGACACTCAGGCGCTGGGTGGCCTTGCGTGCCCGTCCATCACCGCCACACAGCCCCGCGGCCTGGTCGGGCAGGAAGTCGTACCACAGACTGGTCTCAGTGGCACTGAACACGTCCTGGGAGGCGTAGCCCTCGGCCACCGACGGCGGCTGCTCCTCCCGAGCGCGCCAGCCCGTTGTACCCCCACCGCTGCCCTCCGAGGGCACCGTGGGCGGGCTGGCGGGCGCCGCTGGGGGCCGGGGGGCAGCGCTGCGCGACCGGGCGCGGGCCACGCCGCTGCAGGACACCACACCGTGGCGCCGGCGGAAGCGGTCCAGCCAGCCGTTGGAGGCAGTGAAATCGTCCATGCCCAGCTCCTCAGCTATACGCAGAGCCTTCTCCTTGAGGATGATGCCCTTGACCGGCAGGCCAGCGGCGCGGATCTGCTGGAACCAGGCGATGAGCAGCCCCTCGAGCTTGTCGTAAGGAGACAGCTTGTTGGTCTTGCGGCAGGTGGAGGCTACACCGTACTTGCGCTCCGACGCCAGGATGGCGCGCTTGTTCTTCAGGATGGTGCTCAGCGTGGACGGCGGGATGTTGAAGCGCCGCGCGATCTCGCCCTTGCGCAGGTCCGGGTTCTCCTCCACCTCCTGGATGATCCGCGACTTCTCCCGGAACGTCAGCTGCCGCCGCTTGGGGCCCATCCCGGCGCGCCCCCCGCCCCGGGGCCCGGCGCCACCGCCGCCGCCCCGGGGCGGGGGGCCCGGGCCCGCGGCGGGGGGCACCTGGCGGCCTCTCCTGCTCGCCCCGCCCGAGACAAAGCGGCTCGCGGGGCGGCGGGCGGGGCGGCGACCCGGCCGGGCCGGGGGCACCTTCGGGGGCGCCGGCGGGCGCGGCGCCGGGCGGCGGGCGGCAGGCGGCGGGCGCGGGCGAGGGCTGGAGGCGCGGGAGCGGAAGGCAGGAAGTGCCGCGGCGCGGGGAGCTGGGAGCGCGGCGAGCAGGGCGGAGCGGGTAGAGCGGGATCTCGCGGGAAGCGCGGGGACGCCCGGCACCGCCTCCAGCCCTCCGTGCCCACCCTCCTCCCCACCCCGGACCGACCGCGCGGGGGCGCTTCGGCCTGCTTGAATGGCCAGCGCTCGGGCGTCTGGTGACCCGCCGGCAACGGTGCGGGCCGGGACGCTGCGCCCGTCCTCTGCGCAGGGTGGACAGCGATTTGTTGCTTATAAAGAATAACAACTATGTTTTGTCTTTTTTATTTTATTAAGGTAAAAATAACCCCCGTTTTTTGCGGAAACTGAAAAATACAGGAAACTAAAAAGCACCTTTCACCCCAACACCTGGAGAGATGCTCAGGTCACATTTTGATACATTTACTTCCAGTCTTTTCTCTAGGCGCATGCAGTTTTCTTTAAAAATTTATCGCATAAAACTGGCATCAGACGATATAGACTGTGTATTGGCATCTCCTGCTGTTTTACCTGGCATCAAGTGATGAAAATATTGCCTTACTGATAAAGTACTGCCAACAAACTTTTTAATAGTTGCATATTGTTCCAATTATGGTTGAACACGAATCGATGAGGCCTATTACACATTTAGGTTATTTTTATAAGCAACACTATAGTTTTAAATCTGGTTGATGATGATCCCACAATTCATAGATAAACACTGATAACATCTTGGTGTGTCACTTTCTGTGCTGTTCCATGCATTTAGCCATAAATGTTTGTGTTTGCACCTACAGAAATAATGTCATGTATGTACATAAGCATACATACATACAAATCCCTGAAACCTCCTCCTCCACCAAACACATAAACATGACAAATTCTTAAAACAATGAATGAATTGCAGTGTTTTTTAAAAAAATCTTAAAGTAGCCTGAGGAGTAGGCAGAGAGGAAGGCTGTGACCCAGAGGGACAGGCTGAGGATCTGGGGCTGGATGAGGCTTCAAGAAAATGGGTGTAGACGAATAATAAAATAGCACCAAAGACAGTGCCGGGGTTCTCCAAGGTTAAGGGCTCAAGAAAGAACTAACAAGAAACGCAGGAGGAGCAGCTGAAGCAGTAGGAGGAAATTCAAGCTCATATGCTGTTCTGGAAGCCAAGGGAAGAAGGTATAACTCACTGCTGTTTTAGTGTGCATTTCTCTTTCCATATGTGTATTGGCCATTTGAAGCCTGAGAATTTTCTAGTGATATCTTTTGCCCTTGTTTCTCTTTTGTTGACTTTTAGGAACTCTTCATATGCTCTGGACATAAAATCTTTAAATATATTGCAAATATTTTCTCCCAGTCTGCCACTGTCCTTTTACTTAGCCTAGGGAATCTCAGATATGAGAAGTTTTTAATCTTTAGGTAGACAGGTCTGTCAGTTTTTTCCTCTATTGCTTCTGGATTTTGTGTCTTACTTAGAGAGAGCTTCTCCCCCTTCCCCCACCTTAAGACATAAAAATATCCTTCCAATCACAAGGTCCAGAAGAAAACTTGGGAGATTTTTTCCTTTAGGAGCCAGATCAATGCTTGGCCCATAATGGGTGTGAGGTCCCTGTGCAGAAGTAAATGTAGGACCACCTGGTTGAGGACTCCTTCCCACAAACCCTCAGGAAACCAAGTCTACAGTTTTGGAGGTTTCATCCATGTGCATGTATGTCCTCCTGTCTCCCCACCCATCCTGACTTATAATCAATGGTTGTTTGGGTGAAATGACTGTGGATGAGCTTTTTTTTTCTACTTTGCTGAATTTTCCAAGTTTTCTTCAATAGCAAGTACTACAGGCTCTTTAAAATGAAAAGGAAGACTTCCCTGGTGGTCCAGTGGTTAAGACTCTGCACTTCCACTTCAAGGGGCGTGGGTTCGATCCCTGGTCAGGTAGCTAAGATCCCACATGCCACGCGGTGCAGCCAAAATTTTTTTTTAAACAATAATAATAAAATGAAAAGGAAAATGGAAAGTTTGCTGAGAGGCACAAAGAATAGTGATGATGTAAGTGGAGTGGGTATAGGCCTCATGAGCAGCTTTGGACAGCCTAGGCCAAGAGAAGGGAAGGTGGACTGTGGACTTTCCTAAGGTGGAGAATTGGAAAGATGGCACATTTTCATCACTTTATAAAGAAATCCCATAACCTTTAGCTATCATCTCCCTATCCACTCCCTGCCCCTTCCCTGGCTGGCCCTAAACAGCCACTAATTTACTGTCTGTCTATAGATTTCCCTGTTCTGAACGTTTCATATGAATGGAATAATATCATATGTGTCTTTTATGACTGGCTTCTTTCACTTAGCTTCATGTTTCAAGATTCATCCATGACATAGTATTTATCAGTACTTCATTCTTTTTTTATGGCTGAATAATATTCTGTTGTACAGATATATGACATTTTGCTTATCCATTTGTCAGTTGGTGGACATTTGGGTTGTTTCTACCTTTTGGCAATCATAAATAACTGCTATAAATATTTATTTGCAAGGACATATGTCTACATTTCTCTTGGGTATATACCTACGAGTGGAATTGCTGGGTCACATGGTAACTCTATGTTTAAACGTTTGAGGAACTGCCAGATGGAGATCATGTTATTTTAATTAATCTAAAAATTATAATTATGTTATTATTATAATATTATTCCAAATTATGTTCTTTGGAAGATATTTTCAAATACAGACAAGTTTAAGGATAAAACTATTTAATCACCATTAATTCCATCACTCAGAGAATACCCTTGTAGGATACTTATCTGTGCATTTTTTTAATAATAAATAGAAAATTTATTTATTTATTTATTTGGCTGTGCTGGTCTTAGTTGCGGCACGGGGGTTTTTTAGTTGTGGAATGTGGAATCTTTAGCTGCGGCATGCGACCTGTTAGTTATGGCATGTGGGATCTAGTTCCCTGACCAGGGCTTGAATCCGGGCCCCCTGCACTGGGAGCACGGAGTCTTAGCCACTGGACCACCAGGAAGTCCCCTGTGCATATTATTTTTAATGGGACCACGCTTGGCATAATATTTTTTAGCCTGTATTGTAAAGATCTTCTCATATCAATAAATATCTACATCAATGACTTTCAAAATTCTAGGGCTTCCCTGGTGGTGCAGTGGTTGAGAGTCTGCCGATGCAGGGGATGGGGGTTCGTGCCCCAGTCCGGGAGGATCCCACATGCCGCGGAGCGGCTGGGCCCGTGAGCCATGGCCGCTGAGCCTGGGCATCCGGAGCCTGTGCTCCGCAATGGGAGAGGCCACAACAGTGAGAGGCCCGCGTACCGCAAAAAAAAAAAAAAAATTATTTTACTCTAGGAACACTTTCTCCAAAAGATCATTTTCCAAGAGTCCAGTAGGTAATCATTCAATAATCAGCAATTATTATTGGGCTTGCCAGGTGCCAGGCATCCCTACCCTCCCAATACTTGTTTTCTTTAAATGCTTCAGCTATTGCACAGTATAGAGGAACCACCTTTGTTGGCTAGTTCCCTATTGAAGGACACTCAGTATTCAAGGTTCTGGGAGACGGGAGGAGAGGTAAATGACTTGGTCCCTGTTCTTCAATAACTCAGATTGAGAAAATGAGATTCAGGAAAGGGCAAAGGAGATTTTTATAAATAAAGCCCATTCCTTCCAGCAGTTTCTCTTTAGGAATTCATTCTATACATATCTGTTGCATCATTTAAATAAATGTTCAGCATTAGGGAATTGAGTAAATATATCAAGTAAAAGAAAGCAAGGTATAAAACATTCTGGCAAGTCCAAATTGAGATGTGCTGTGTGTGTAAAATGCACATTGGACTTTGAAGGCTTGGTACCCCAAAAAAGTATGTAAAACATCTCATTAAAAATTTTTATATTGATAACATGTTGAAATGATAACTTTTCAAATAGGTTAAATAAAATATTAAAGTTTCTTTTTCCTTTTTTTTTGTTTTTTAAACACCCTTCCTTTATTTATTTTGTAATTTATTTATTTTTGGCTGCGTTGGGTCTTCATGGCTGTGCTCAGGCTTTCTCTAGTTGCGGCGAGTGGGGGCTACTTTTTGTTGCAGTGTGTGGACATATTGCAGTGGCTTCTCTTGTTATGGAGCACGGGCTCTAGGCAAGTGAGCTTCAGTAGTTGTGACACGCGGGCTCAGTAGTTGTGGCAGGCAGGCTTAGTTGCTCCATGGCATGTGGGATCTTCCCGGACCAGGGCTCAAACCCGTGTCCCCTGCCTTGGCAGGCGGATTCTTAACCATTGCGCCACCAGGGAAGTCCTTTTTTTACTTTTTTAAATGCGGTTGCTAGAAAATTTTAAATTACATGTGTGGCTCGTATTTGTGCCTCCCATTTTGTTTCTATTAGCTAGGACTGTTTAGACTGACTCCAGAAGACTATGCAACAAATTATATTAGTGACTGCCTCTGGGGAGGGGCTCTGAAGATTTGGGTGGGGTGGGAGACATACTTTTGTCACGTCCCCACCCTCCTCACCCCTCTCAGATGGGATTGGGGTCTTTCCATTCCCTTCCTCCACATGTCTCCTGGCCCACCCAACCCCCTACGGCCAGGCCCTCCCTTCTGCCACCCCCACCCACTGCTCCTTGGTCTGAAGGATTGGGGCTACAGGGGAAGGGACTCAAGGCCGAAGCTCCAGCATTCCTGAGCTGCGACCCGACAAGACCCGACAAGCCGGAGGGCACCTCTCCCCAGGGCAGATGGGGTGCAAGAGTAGTTTACCACCCACTCGCTTTTGGGTTCAGCCTTCCCAACACGGTCCAGGAAAGATGGCTCCCTAGGAGGTGATCAGATAATTAGAAGATGCTCAGTTAAAACTAGTGACAAGGGCCTCCCTGGTGGCGCAGTGGTTGAGAGTTCGCCTGCTGATGCAGGGGATACGGGTTCGTGCCCCGGTCTGGGAGGATCCCATATGCCGCGGAGCGGCTGGGCCCGTGAGCCATGGCCGCTGGGCCTGCGCATCCGGAGCCTGTGCTCCGCAACGGGAGAGGCCACAACAGTGAGAGGCCCACATACCGCAAAAAGAAAAAAAAAAAAAAAAACTAGTGACAAATTCAGCCTCCCTGATCAAAGAAACACCAATTAAACGTTGGCACCACATTAGCCAAACCGTCAGTGGGCATGAGATAATTCCATAACTGGGTTCTGAGGTTGCTGACACCCTCTTTGGCCCTCACGGCCAAAACTCATGGCTAGACCAACCATTAGAGCCTCCTCTGGGGCTGCGGGAGAAAACTGGATCCCTTGGCATCACATCTAATCAGAGGCTATGGAAGCACCATCAGTTACGTGTCAGCCCCCACCGCGGGTCCACCTCCCGCACTGGGGGCTCCCCGTGGGAATTACGCTTTGAGGCCGCTCTGAGCTGCCAGTCGCAGGGTCAGGGAAGCTGTGGGAGTAGAGGCGCCTGGGGTGAATCTCAACTCCACCATCTGCACAACCATGTGACCTTGAACGAGTTAATGAACTTCTCTACATTGTCCCCGTTTGTAAAGTGGAATGGCGAAAACAGACCGCACAGCACAGCTGTATTCTGCAGACTCCGGGAATGGAGGCTCTCAAGATGCCAGCCGGTGCTTGTGAGTGATGTTAAACGGCGGGGGTCCCTCTGAGGCTACCCTGTGGGGTTGTTGCATCCTCTGAGGCCCTCTTCGCTGGAGGCCCTCTACACACCCTCTTCGCTGGGGGGGGTGTAGCTCCAAACCACATACTGAGAAGCGGAATTTGGGAAGCCCGGCTCCTCGAACCGTAGCTGGGAGGGAGTGCGAGGGGCGTAAGAGAAACCCTAATTCCTCCACCCCACCCAAAGCCTGGAACTGGGCGAGGCCCTGCTGGTCTAGCCTCCGCGCCTTCCACCACACGGGCTCCGCCCTCGGTCCCGCCTCTCTTCTAACCCGCACCCCCATTGGTGGCGTCCGGCGGCGCGGCCGCTGTTATTTTTCGAATATATAAGGAGGTGGAGGTGGCAGCTTCTGCCAGAGGCTTCCCGGGCTGGTGGCTGGTCCATGCGTCCCTCCTCCCTTCCCCACCCTCCCCGCTTCCCTCTCCTCCCTCGATCCGGCCCCGTTGCTCTTCCTCCCTCCCTCCCCCCTCCACCCCGGGCCGGCTCCCTACCTCGTCCCGGCCAGCTGTGCCCGGCGTCTGTGGGTCGCCCTTCGCCCAGCCCTCCCGCCCCACCGAGATGGAGCTGCCCCAGCCGGAGCCCGCGGCAGCCTCGACTCTCAGTCCGGCCGTCGTGCGCGGTGGCGCCCAGCGTCCCGGCCACCTCCCGGGCCTCCGGCTGGGGGCTCATGGCCTCCTGGGGTCTCCGAAGCGCGCCGCCGCTTCCTCGCCGGTCACCACCCTCACCCAGACCATGCACGACCTCGCCGGGCTCGGCAGGTAGGGCGCCCCAAGGATGCTGAGTGTGGGGTGAGAGGCCCGCATTAGGGTTTAGTCCCGGGCCTCTTGGGAGCCCTGCCTGGGTGCCAAATGGGGAGGCATCCGGGACAGAGACTGCTTCAGGGGCCCAGGACTAGGGCTGTGCTGTTCACACCCTCCAGGTGACTTGTTCTTGGCCCTCACAAGCCTCTGGAGACCCTCTTCCCCACCTCCACCATGCTGCCTTCCTAATCTCAGCCCAAATCTCCACCATTTTGCCCCAGGCAGGGGATTCTGAGTCTGGAGGGGGAACTTGAGGGTGGCCCTGTTCCCTCCACCCCCAGTTCTTTCCTGGGGTTAAGGGGTTAAACTCTGGTCCTGCTCCCCGAGCAAACCTTCACCTCCAGCCTGGGTTGTCCTTGGAGCAATAAAGACCAAAGTCTTGGCCATTCCTCCAGAAAGGCTTGTGGATGGGTAGGGGCCTGAAGAGTTTAGGGGAAGGCCCTCCAGGGCTGTCTGCTGCCCCACAATCCCCCAGGATGACCCCAGCCCACCTCCTCCAGCCTACCTCCTTGCTCTTGCTCTGGGTTCACCTTCCCCTGCACCCAGGAGAACGTTAAATCAATCAACAAAGAGAAGACACTTAGAGTCTCTGTAGAAGGCCTGAGAAGAGGGTAGGCCCTTGGTGCCATCACCTCCCTGGGACAGTGCAGAGGCTGGATGGGCCCTTCAGAGGTGGGTGGCTGGTGGGAACATGGGCCGGCCAGCCCTTGAGCCCCACATTTACCTTTCTCCTTCCCTGGGTCCCTGCTCCCTTCCCAGCGAGACCCCAAAGAGTCAGGTAGGCAGCCTGCTCACATGCCTATCCCTGTCCCGTCGGGCGTCTGAATCCTCCCTGTCGTCTGAGTCCTCTGAATCTTCTGATGCAGGTGAGGCCCAGGGGTGCCAGGGGAGTTTGGGGGGCTGCCTGAGCCTCCCCACTTCACTACTGATCAGACTAACATCCTTACCACAACCTGGTGGGCCCAGCAGCCTCCCTCTGCCCAATTCTGGTGGGGCTTACCACACCCAGCACAGACTGGCTGGGCAAGGTGGGTGTTGGGTGGGGTCCTCTGCGGGAGATGAGATCCTACCTATTTAAAACCAGGCGCCAAAGTCCTGAACCACAGCCCCACCTGGGAGGCATTAGGGCTGAAAGTCTGTCATTTTATAACATTCACTTGCCTTCAGCTTTAACTTTTTCCTTTAAAAAGCCATTATCTCTTCTAGAACAGATTATTTTAAACCAGTTCTAGAAAAATGCTTAGCAGAGTTCTGGTTTAAAGCCTACAGGGAGGAGTTTCCATAGTAAACATGGAGTGGAGCCCTGTGTGATTTGGCAGTGTGTCAGCCCTTGCGGTCCATGGGTGGGTTTTGTTTCATTTTTTAATGTGCCAAGACCTAAAATAACAACAGGTTTTTTTCCCTTTTCTGAATAGGGTTGGGACATGGTGGGGGAAAGTGTGCAGGAAATGCCACCACTTTCAAACCAATGCACTCTGTCCCCAGGTCTGTGCATGGACTCTCCCAGCCCTATGGACCCCCAGGTGGTGGAGCAGACGTGAGTAGAGAAGAGGGACCACACTACCAAGGAGGGGGAACCTGCCCTGGGGAATCTCAGTTCTACCCTAAACTCACTGGGAAGCCTGGTAGAGCAAACAGACCTCTCTGGATCCCCAATGGGGGCACTAACTGACCTTCCCATGTCCTGGAATTCTGCTCCTTGTCTCAGGGAAGGGTCTGCTCTCATGGGAGCAGCTTAGAGTGGGTTCAGGGCCGGGGTGGTAGGAAAATATGGTCCAACTAATTCAAAGTTTTTAATTTACTTTAGGCCAAACAAAACAGTTGCTTCAAGGTGGTTTGGCCCTTGGCCATCCTATCAGTAACCTCTGGTTTCAGTGACATTTGACCCTCTGGCCAACCCCTGGACCAGGCCTTTTGTGAGGGGGAGTAGAGAAGTTGGTGGGCTCTGCTCAGCATAGTTCCCTGCTTCTTGGTTGTGGGACATGAGTAGTACCTTCCAGAGCACAGCTGTTCCCACCCAGCTGATCATGCCCCAGCAGGGAGAGCAGCTGTCAGGCATTACTGGGAACAGCTGGGCATCCCTGGCCTGAGCTAAGGGACTATGGCTTTGGGTTTAGGGCAGTGGCTGTCTTTCCTCCCATTGCCTTTGATCAGACTGGGCTGGGCTGCAGGTTTGTTCATAAACAGGAAATGGGGAGAGCATTGGGTGGTGGTATGGGGACTGCACGTTGGGTTTTGATGGTAACACAGGACTGTCCCTGCTTTACCCCCAGGGCCCAGGTGCAGACTGAAAACCAAGCCAATTAAATTGGTCATCCTGATGCCAGGTTGGCTGGGCACAGCCACCCTCCTACTCGGGGCAGGGGCATCCCCCTGACACTTTAGCCCTCAGTTCCCACCACCACCACTGCACCTGCTTTGATGGTTACACAGAAAGAAGTGTGTGTGTGTGTGTGTGTGTGTGTGTACACATAGACACAAAAACCCCGCCTGGCAGGTGGTCTCTGGTAACACAGCTAGGAACACAGAAGGAACATCTGTTGGAATTCTTTGCCTGCTGGCCTTTTCTAAGGCAGGAGGAGGGGGTAGGACAGAGGCTGGGTCCTGGAAAATTCCACAGGAGGGAGGAGAGGTTGTGACCCTGCTCATTTGTCACTAGGGGGTCTGGTACAGCAGACTGAACCAGGCCCCTGTCCTGGAGGAGCCAGGACAGTCCCACACAAGGGAGGGAAGCCCAGCCTTTCTGGCATCCAGGTCCTCGAGATATCCACATTTTCAGGACAAGGCCTGTCATCATGGGATGGATGGATGCCTTTCCTGGCAGCCATATGGCCCTGCTGAGGTGATTTGCATACAGGTGGAAGGCCTGTGGGCAGGCTGGTGAGACTGTTGCCTTGGTAACTCCTCAGCCACCCTGCAACCTACACCAGCTGTCTCTGTCACTGCCATTCTCCAGGCCTCCTCCATTCATGGCAGCCTTTGAAATCCCAGGCTGCCTCTCATCTCCCCTTCCCCTACACCTGGGCCCCCTGATAATCTGCATTCTTCCTCCCTCCTCTTTCCCCTGGCCTGAGCCCTGGCCCTTGTGGACTAAAAACCTAATGCTGGGGGTGGGCGATGGGCTGTGAGGGGAGCTGGGTTGCATGGGACCCTTCTCTCTCCTAGATTTGAACAGGCCATCCAGGCAGCCAGCCGAGTTATTCGAAAGTAAGTGCTCGTGCCTTCCTCACGCAGGCTCCCCTGCCCGGTGTGGGTGGAGTAGGCCCGGGGAGGGTGCTTTCCCAGGTCCTCCCGAAGGGGTGCACAGGGCTCTGTGGTGGAGGGGCACCCTGCATGCTCTCTGTCACGGCCCAACTCTTCAGCCTTGAGGTGTCCCTGTTTCCTTCTGCAGTGAGCAGTTTTCTATCCGACGCTTCCAGTCCTTGCCGGTGAGTGTCCTTGAGGCCCATCAGGAGGCTCGGGCTTGCTGGCCAGGATTGTGGAGGGGCAGGAGGGACTGGGGTTGGTTCCCAGAGGGTGGGCTTGAATCGGTTGGGTGTCCCTGGTCTGGCTGTGGGAGCTGGGCTTTGGAGGTGGACAGGGGAGCTGGGGGAGTTGGAGGAGGGATGGGAGAAGGTAGGGCCTGGGCTGGCACCAGAGGAATGCAGCCTTCTGTACCTGCTGCCCTCCTGGCTCTCTAGGGGAGGCTTCTGGGCCACAGCCCTGTGCTACGGAACATCACCAACTCCCAAGCGCCTGGCACCTGGAGGAAGAGTGAAGCATGTGGCCGAGCTGCCCACAGCTCTAGGGAGGACAAAGAGAATGTGCGCTTCCAGAAGGCCAGAGTGGGAGCACTCCAGGGAGAGAAGGGGGCTTGCTGGGATGGTTCTCTGGCATTTGATCATGTACCCGCCTCCGCTCCCTGTATTGCCCGCAGGATGGATTTGTCTTCAAGATGCCGGGGAAGCCCACACATCCCAGCCACACCCATGCCCTGGCAGAGTGGGCCAGCCGCAGAGAAGCCTTTGCCCAGAGGCCAAGCTCGGCTCCCGACCTGATGGTATATCAGGAGAGCTGACCCATGCAGGGCAGGCATGCACACAGGGCAGGTGCCTGTGAAGGCAGCCTGGGGGACTTGAGGGTGATCCTGAGCCCTGAGGCACTGGGAGACTTTTCTCAGAAAGTTTGGGGTGGGGACCGCCTCAGGGCCCCACCCCTGAGTCATCTGCGTCTATTCGTCACCCACACAGTGTCTCACCCCTGAGCGGAAGATGGAAGTAGAAGAACTGACTCCCCTGGCCCGATGTTGCTTCTCCCTGACCCCAACCAAGGGGGCTGCCGAGGAAGATGATGGATTCGTGGATATCCTGGAGAGTGACTTAAAGGTGAACAGCCTTGCCCTTTCAGGCCCCCTACCTCTCCCTCCCTGGGATCTTAGAAAAGGGGAGAGTTCTGAGTTCCTACAGCAAGATTATGACCTCATTTCAATGTCATCAAAAGAACTGGAGGTTGCCGAGTTACAGCTTGACCTCTGGCCAATCAGAGAAGAGGAGGTGGCTGGTGCTGCAGTGAAGGGTGGTTGGGCAGGGCAGAGGGAAGCCTGGTCCTCCTGCATGGCCACACTTCTCCCAGTTCTATCTATGCAAGCCCCTGCAGCGAGTGGGGCCCTGCAGCTTCCTAGTTCTGGGGGTCTGCCCTGTGCTCGGGTAAAGTGAGGGAGGTGTGAGCAGGGTGAGGGAGGTGTGAGCAGGGTGAGAGAGGGCTGCTGGCCTGGAGTTTGCTGGGAGAACTGGGAAGGCTGTCCTGGAAGACTCGGGGCCTTAGAGGTTGGACCTTTGCCTGTGAATGTAACCATATCTTTGCTGATTTGGCCTCAGGAGGATGATGTAGTCCCCCCAGGCATGGAGAGCCTCATAAGTGCCCCACTGGTCAAGACCTCAGAAAAGGAAGAGGAGCAGGTGAGCCTCTGGAGAGGCCCCTCAGAATTTGGAGGGGTGGGGCCCTACCCTCCAGGTGGGAGTTGAGGTGGAGGGCAGGGGCTGGAAACTCTGACCCCGGACCTGCCACCTCTGCCAGGACCTCATCATGTACAGCAAGTGCCAGCGGCTCTTCCGCTCTCCGTCCATGCCCTGCAGCGTGATCCGGCCCATCCTCAAGAGGCCGGAGCGGCCCCAGGACAGGGACCTGCCCATACAGAGCAAGCGGAGAAGGAGCGTGACCCCTCCAGAGGAGCAGCGGGAGGCTGAGGAACCCGTGAGTGCCCTCCTTCTAGGGCGGGACTGGGCTTGGCAGGGCTGAGCTGCCACCCTCCACGTCCACCCTGCAAGTCCTTCTCAGCCGGGTTTGTGGCAGAGGACAGGGTGCAGGGAAGGGGGGTCCTAGCCAGATGGGGCACTGAGGGGCAGCCTCACCCCTGACCCTGGCTGCCACCTGCCTCACAGAAAGCCCGCGTTCTCCGCTCAAAGTCCTTGTGTCATGACGAGATTGAGAACATCCTGGACAGTGACCACCGAGAACTGATCGGGGATTACTCCAAGGTACTAGCAGTGGGATCCCTCAGGAGGCTCCATCCCTTACTGACTGTGGCCCCTGAGCCCAGCAGCTGCTTCAGCAACTCCCTCTCTCCCCAGAGGCCCCTCACCTTGTCCTTTGCATCTTATCCTTTATTCTCATCTAGACTCCTCTCTCTCACTCTCCTTGATATTCTGACTCTACCCAAATCTGTACAGGGCATCAGTGGTGTCTCAACCTTGGAAAACATTTCCAAACCATAACATCTTGCTTGGAGCTTCTTTGGGCCTCATCCTGGGGCTTGCTTGGCAAAACATGGGGGCAGGAGGCATGGGGGTTCATCTCTTCTCCCCATCTTCATTTCCCCTTGGAAGGTTGGGGATCAGACCCTAGAGGCCCCTCTTGGTTGCTATGGGAACCAGAGCTGAATTTGAAGGTCAAAGCAGGTGTGGCCTTTGGGCTTGGGAAAAAACTCCATCTTTTCCATCTTACCAATCTCACTTTCTCTCTCCCCTCTCTCTCCTCTTCCCTTTAGGCCTTCCTCCTACAGACTGTGGATGGAAAGCACCAAGACCTCAAGTACATCTCACCAGAAACGGTATGCAGGCATGAGCTATTTTCTGGTGCCTTTGGGACTTCTGTTTGCCTGTTAACCTCCCCTGGGGTCAGGCTACATGCATGGGTCAGCCCCTGCCTGCCAGCCTGAACTGCTGGAACCCACCTCCGTGGCCTCCTACAGATGGTGGCCCTGCTGACAGGCAAGTTCAGCAACATCGTGGAGAGGTTTGTGATTGTGGACTGCAGGTACCCCTACGAGTATGAAGGCGGGCACATCAAGGTGAGACAGGGTGACGGGAGAGGACTCACCCAGTTCTATCCTTCCTCTGCCTGGAGGATGAATCAGTAGGGGGTGGGTGCACCCTCTCATGGGATTCTGCCCCTCAAGAGGTGGAGTCACTCATCTGAAAGATGGGGACCACATAGGGCAGGGTCTCCCGCCCAGGCCTAGGGCTGTGGCCTGACCTCTGGCTCCTTTGGCAGACTGCTGTGAACCTGCCTCTGGAAAGGGATGCTGAGACCTTCCTGCTACAGAGCCCCATCACACCCTGTAGCCTGGACAAGAGAATCATCCTCATTTTCCACTGTGAATTTTCATCTGAGCGGGGGCCCCGCATGTGAGTCCCAGCTCCACCCAGCCAGCTAGTGCTGCTCCTGACCTTCCTCGCCCAGGACTGCGGGTGCTGGAGCCATCCAATGGCCAAGAGGCCCAAACCCAGCCATGGCCCTTCTGGGCCCAGACCTGTTGTCTCACCTGATACCTTGGAGCAGGCCTCATCCCTGCTTCCCTGTGCATGGCACCCTCCTCCTGTCTCCCTCTCACTGTCCTTCCCAACAGGCCTCCCATCTACCCTCTGTCCCTTGCCGCCCCCCTCCCTAAAACCTAATTCTCCATCAGTCTCCATCAGTGTCCTTAAAGTCCAAGGGCCCTGTCCCAGTCCTCAGTGACACTGATCCTTCCAGAGTTCAATCGTCCTTTCTCTCTCCACCTCCTCCTCACCAAGCCTTGTCTAGACCTTCTGAATCTACCTCTTGAACTTGGTCCACTTCTCTCCTTTCTGCCTCCCCTTTCTCAGCCCAGGAGAAATGTCTCTGACAGAGATTGAGCAACTGTCTTCTGGACACAGAACCCCCTTGATTTGCTTCATTCCTTCTATCTCCCCAACCTCTTCTGTACCCGTTTAGCCAGACTGATCTAAAAGTGTTCTTGTGGCTGACATTCCTCCACTCAAGCCTTCTGTGGTTCCCCAAGGCCCTCAAAGGAGTGGGCACGGGGACCAGTTCCCCTGATGTACACCCCACTGCACGCCCAGCTCTGAACCCCACACCCCTGCTGGTCCCAGGTGCCGTTTCATCCGGGAACGGGACAGAGCCTCCAATGACTACCCCAGCCTCTACTATCCTGAGATGTATATCCTCAAAGGCGGCTACAAGGAGTTCTTCCCACAGCACCCGGTACCATGGGTGGGGGTGGCCATAGCCTCCGTGGGAGGGCTGGGCTACAGGGAAAGGGCTCGGCTAGGCAGTAGCCCTAGGAGAAGGAGTAGGGAGGACTGGGTCCCCCCCACCCGAAGTTGCCCATTTCCCCGTATTGATCAACCCATCCCATCCTGCCCTAGACCTTTTGTGAGCCTCAGGACTACCGGCCCATGAACCATGAGGACTTCAAGGATGAGCTGAAGACCTTCCGCCTCAAGACGCGCAGCTGGGCTGGCGAGCGGAGCCGGCGGGAGCTCTGCAGCCGCCTGCAGGACCAGTGAAGTGCTGGCAACTGTCCCACCCGCCTTTCTTGCTTTGTGCGGCCTGGGCGTCAGCTGCCCGGTGGCTTACAGGGCTGAGGGTCTGCTGTCTGGGCGAAAGACGGTGAGGGTGTCCTGTCTGTTTGCCCCAGTGCTGATCCACTGTCTCACTCCAGTCATACTCCATATCGTGATGACACCCACGGCCCCACCCCTGGCACCCCTGGAAGAGCCCAGCCTGCTGACTTAGTGAAATTGGATTAAGTCTAGTTCAAAGGAAGTGTTTTGTGTCTAGCAGGAGCCTTTTTGTTTTTTTTCTTTATTGTTTGGGTTAACCCTTTGTCTTCCTGTATTCAGAAAAGCCCCCTTTTTTCTAGGGGCTTTGTTTGTATGTATGAGGCTGAGAGAAAGCTACAGCCCCCTAGGATGGGCCACAGCTGTACTCTTCCCTGCCCTAGGAGTCAGCACTGTGCCCCAGGCTCTCGACAGCACTCCTGAGTGTGTGCGCCATGTTCCCCTTTCTCTTTTCCTCTTTCCTGTCCCTCCATATGAACACCTCCAGCACAGACATGAGCTCTTACTCTTTCCTGTTTCAGTGTTATATATATGCTTGATTTGTCTTTTTTTTTTTTTTTTTTTTTGCCCATCTCAGGATAGTCACAGGCTAAGAGTTAGGTTCCCCCGTCCAGTTGGGGTTAAAGACTCAAACTTTCATAACCCACTTGGCCCTGGCTTCTGTTGCCTCAGAAAGGGATGTTATTATCTGCGGAGGCCCTTGGGTGAGGGCTAAGGCCTGCATCCTGAGCCCACTGGAAGCCTAGCCCTCACTGCTGTGAACCCTGGGGCCTGAACCATGTCAGAACTTGCTGCTGTCTTGTCATGGATGGACAGATGGACGAATGGAAGAGTGGATGGATGGATGGCCGTGGATGCACAACGCCTTGTCCACAAACCGCTGAGTTGAAAGTGTCTCAGTGAGGATGACAGCCTGCAGCAGGAGTATACGTGTATCTGTATGGACAAAATCTTTACACTTTTTAAGGTTTGGAGATATTCAAAAGGAAATGTCATGGAAGCAGCTAAACCAAGGCCAGCCACCTCTGGATTCTGAATCTCAGGAAATGGGCAGGGCTTCTTGAAGGCCCTGATGAGTCATCTGGTAGGGTCTTGGTTCAATAAAGCACTGAGCAAGTTGAGTAAGGCAGCATGTGTCCTGTGGAGCCCTTGACAAGACTGCAGCAGACACTCATGGTGGAATATGGCAGGGGCAAGTCAGCAGATTGAGGCTGGAAGACTCCTGGGAAGGTGGCCTCATACTCTCTTCTTCCCAAGTCTTGCCAAGATTTTGGATTCAGACTCCCCATTTCCCTCATCTGGCTGCTCGAGCACTTCTGGGCTCACCCTTCCTAAATTCTGCACCAAAAAGGCAAGAGTGATGCCATCACTTCTCTCCTCTAGAATTGTCAGTGGCTCACCATTGCCCTCAGATAAACTTAAAAGTCTCATAGCCCTTTAGGACCTAGGCCCTCCCCAGCCTCATTCCTCACCTCTTGCTGAATCAAGTCCCAGCAACCGAGTTGCTGTTCACATTTCCTTGTCTTTGCATCTGCTGTATTATCCTCAGCAATGCTCTCCGCAATCTGCTTTTCCTCTTTTAAGATTCGGTTTCAAATGTTAATTCCTCCCAGAAGTCTCCCTGCCCTATCAGGGAAATGACTTTCCTTTCAGTATCCCCAGCACCCAGCAGAGGTTCCACCACCTAGGAGGTGCCAAGTTCAAGATCAAAAGAGTGGGAAAGGGCCAATCTGGGAATACCAGTCCCAGGCCAAAGTTGGGTGTGTCAGGAAATCCTCTCGGAATACCACAGCAAATAACTCTCCCCTCAAATATGAGCTGTGATTGTAGGGAATCCTTTGCAAATGTACAACTAAGACGCTGCCTGATACAGAGTGCACACAGAACATGTCAGGTGTCATTACTGCTTTCTGTCAAAGTTCATCTACCTTGCCATGATTATTTGCTCCATTTTGCAGATGGGAAAACAGGATATTTCTTGCCAGAGCAATAAGAAGGGACTTGAGATTCCCAGGCTGGGTCTAAAGGACACTTACCTGGTCTCTAGCTAGTCCCCCTGCCCACCCCAAGTTTCTTCTGCTCCAAGGCTTGGTCTTCACTCTTGGTCTAGAGCCCCCTGCAAGGGCACAACCTGTGGGGGGGCCGGTATCTTGGGGGCTGGACTTCTACTCAGGAAGAGGAACTCTGGAAGCCTCCAGAAGCCCCCTCCACTGAGCAGGCAGCTGACACCAAGGCCAGCTTTATTTGGGTGAGGATTTGCCCCAGAAAAAGGAAAATATCTGTGCAGACGCCTGAGAAAGAGGGAGAAGTAGAGGGAGGGGAGAGAGTGAGCCCTGGGCACGGTTATGCTGAGACTTGCCTGTACCAGCCTGAGGGCTCAACTGGTCTGGTTTTATGAGGAGGAAGGCAGCTGGATGCTCAGAGGGCACTCACTTACCCCAGGTTACACAGCAGATACAAGCAGAGCAGGTATTACAGCTGCCCAGGACTCTCCCACTCACCTTCTACCTCTGGCCCAGAGGGCCAAGGTGGTGGGGCTAGGCTGCCTGGCTTCTGCTCTGAGAGTCCTCTTTCCACTCTGTCCATCTGGATCAGGCCACATGGGGAGGAGAAAGTAATAGGAGCTGAGTGTCTAACACCGCCCAGACTGTGCCAGGTGCTGACAGCTGCAGCCACATCTGCCCCACTCATAACCCATCAGAGTCATAGCTGCTGTCAGTCTGCTCCAGACACTTTTACCTAGTGTCTTCTACGCACACCAGGTCAGTATTCAGCTCATTTTGCAGGGGAAACAGAAGAAAGAGGAAGGCAGGGAAGGGACCCTGGTCAAGCGAGATCGAAACTGTTCCCTGAGAGAAGGCCCTGGTGCTGACATCCACCTTGAGGGAGGTGTGGGCCTGGGTCCGGTAGAGGGGGCGCCAGGATTCACCTCTCCAATTCGGGTCGGGCCAAGACCTCCCTGCCCCTGGGAATTTCCGGGGATGGGGCAGAGGTGCTGCAACCCCCTGTTCCACCAGGAAAAGAAGCTATAACTTTATTCCTGGATGCTCATAAAGAGGAGTGGATCAGGCAAGGAAGCGGTTTAAAATACTGGGCTGCCAGCCAGTTTTAAAGGTTGTTTTACTTGGGCCAAGGTGGGGCAGTAATTCCCACCTCTGGCTAGGAGCCTGGGAGCAGCCACGTGCAGCCGACTCACAAAGTTAAAGAGCTGTGCAGGGCAGGGCCCAAGTAAGGAGCCTCTGCCAGGCCTGGCAGAGTCAGGAGGCATTGCTGGGCACTGGGCATTATTGGATTTGCTCACCAGATAACTTGCAATGACAATTTAAAAAATGTTTTCTTGGGCTTCCCTGGTGGCGCAGTGGTTGGGAGTCCGCCTGCCGATGCAGGGGACACAGGTTCGTGCCCCGGTCCGGGAGGATCCCACATGCCGCGGAGTGGCTGGGCCCGTGATCCATGGCCACTGGGCCTGCACGTCCGGAGCCTGTGCTCCGCAGCAGGAGAGGCCACAAGAGACGCCTGCATATCGCAATAAAAAAATAAATAAATAAAATAAAATAAAAAATGTTTTCTTTTTAAATTGGGGAAAGATTGACATTTCCTCAAAGGTACACATCTTAAGCATAAAGCACAGATGTGAGGAGGCACCACACAGCTCAAGATGTCGACATTTCTAGCATCCCAGGAGGCTCCCTCCTGCTCCCTCCTAGTTACCCACACTCTGTGGTCACCACTAATTTGACCTCTCTCATGGTAGATTAGTTTTGCCTGTTCTTGAGCTTCATAGAGATGAAATCATACTCCTTTGTGTCTGGCTTTTTTCACCCAGCATAATGATTTTGAGATTCATCATGTTTCTTTTAGCAAGAGTTATTCTTGTTCATTGCGGTGTAGTATTCCATTATATGGATATATTCTTTTTTTTTTAATTGTGGGATATTCCTTTTCACTTAGAAAATTTGCAAATAATTTTTAAAAGGCAATAGTCAATGTTGGGAAATATTTTTTTTGACTTTTAACATCTTTCTTGGAGTATAACTGCTTTACAATGGTGTGTTAGTTTCTGCTTTATAACAAAGTAAATCAGCTATATGGATATATTCTTACATTGAATTATTCATTCTACTTTTTTCTTCTGGCCTTTATTTATTTATTTTCACCATGCCACATGTCTTGCAGGATCTTAGTTCCCCGATCAGGGATTGAACCCACTTTCACGGCAGTGAAAGTGCCGAGTCCTAACCATTGGACCACCAGGGAATTCCCTGGCCTTTAAATCTTTAAAAAATTAAGGTAAAATTCACCCTCTTGTGTATACAGTTCTGTGAGTTTTGACGAATGCACAGTTTGGTAACTGCCACCACAATTAAGATATAGAACATTTTCATTTTGCCCTCAGTGAATAATTTGGGACTATTTCAAATTGTGGTGGAACTATACCAGGAGTGGAATTGCTGGCTTGTAGCATGTGTGTTTTCCACATAGTTCTCCAAGGTTGCTATACCAACTTACCTTCCTACCAGCAGTGTCTGAGAGTTCTGTTGCTCCATATTTTCATTAAGATTGGTAAATTTTAATTTCTCTCTCAACCAGAAAATGTGGTTATTTATAGCAAAAAGCTCTGCTAACTGTCAAGTGCTGAACCTACATGCTGTGATGTGGCAGTAGCAGGAGTTCCAGCCTGTTTTCTGATCCTCCTACGTTGAAATACTGATCTTAGTCTTAATTGTTTCTCAAGTCAGATTCTGAAAAAAGTTAAAGTGACTCTTTGGAGTTAACTGACTGTAGATCACTGGCTTGAGTCTTCCAGTGACAATAGCTCACAACCACCTAGAAAACATGATTTTTAAAAAGTCTTTATCCCTGGGATTGAACACACAGGCACCCTACTTTCCAGAAGCGATAAAACTGTTGGTGGTACAGAAAGGAAGGATGTTTAGACAAGGAGGTCTATAGCCATGTGGAATCTGGAAACAATCAGGAGAGGGAAGTTGAGCAATGATGGAGAAGTTGCTGTTCTACAGCCTTAAAATTCATGCCTTGAGAGAATGTTGGATGACATGAAGTTATTCAGCCTATTGTTCAAAGTAGACAGTTGGTTATGGGACAGAAGCTAAGAAGCATTCCCACCCAACCCACATGGGAATGTGGGTGCTGAGCAGTGCTGCTAGGATTGCTTCCTCCCCACCCAGTCCATACCAGCACACATACCCCTGGGAGGGGTGGTGACTGAAGCTGCCAGGCTCTGAGTCAGCTGGGCCTGGGGCAGCGGGAGGGGAAAGGGTCTCACGTGGCTGGGCCTGAGCTGCCTCGTGGGGCCTCCTGGCTCTCAGCCCTGCAGGAAGAGCAGCCGTTTGAAAGGACAAATCACACACTGCCTAGCCCTTCTGGAGCCCAGCCAAGACATGGGGCCTGGGGCTCCCTGAGGGGAGGGCTCAGGGCGGGGGCCTCCTGAGCTGGGATTGGGAATACCAGAGAAGGAGATCATCCAACCAGGGTGGGAAGGGAGCTCCCAAGGTTGGATTATAGCAGGTAAGCAGGGCTGGGATTATGGCCTCTGGGAGCTGAGGGTGTGGGCCAACAGTCTCTGTGGTGACCCTGAAGGGATGGGGGAGAAGGGGACACACAAGGGAGGGGATGAAACAGGCTGAAATTTATGGACATGCACACCTCATTCAGTACATGTGTAATATCAGGAAAGTTACTTGATCTCAGTGCCTCATCTGCAAAATACGATAGTAAAGCCCCTCCTTCAAAGGCCTGTGGATTGGATCAAATGAGTTGGTGTATGTAAAGCACTAAAAATAGGGCCTGTCTACATCAAGTGCCACACAAGAGTCTGCCATGGCTGTTATTACTTAGAGCCAATGTGGGGATTACAAGACCAGACAGGTAAAAAGGATAAGCCTAAAAACACTTAATTAAAAGAAAGGGGCTAACCTGAGGGTTTGGCCCCTTTCTGCCCATAGACATGCCCCTGGGTGATGGGTTACAAGGGAAAAGCCCAGCCGCTCTGTGTAGGAGACTGGTGTCCTACTGCACCAAAGTAGCAGTTAGGAGACTGTGGATGGGGGTTGGTGCAGGCAGAGGAGGAGGAGGCCGTCTGGTGACCCACATAGGGCAAGCCATCTCTGAGATGGCCCAGGAAGGTGGAGGGGGATGGAAGTATAAGGCTTGCCCTACTTTGGTCTCCTTAATTCTAGGGCAACCATAGCCACTCGAGCTCAGCCCACCTGGGCTCTCAGTAAAGCAGATCCCCTCTTCCTCTTAGTTTCCTCCTCTACAATTTGAGAAATGGCTAAACATTCTTATCAGACATTCAAAAAATCCATTGCCTGGGGCTGGCAGAATCCATCTAATTGCCCTCCCCTCATCCAGAAGTAGGTGGTGGCCCAGCTGGTCTGGCCTGAGGTCTCAGGGGTCTGTAAAGATCATCAATAAGCATTTCCAGCTGTCAAAAACCAGTGGGAGGGGGGGACTTCCCTGGTGGCACAGTGGTTAAGAATCCACCTGCCAAAGCAGGGGACACAGGTTCGAGCCCTAGCCCAGGAAGATCCCACATGCCACGGAGCAACTAAGCCCGTGCGCCACAACTACTGAGCCCGCGTGCCACAACTACTGAAGCCTGTGCACTGCAACGAGAAGCCACTGCAATGAGAAACTCGCGCGTTGCAACAAAGAGTAGGCCCCGCTCACCGCAACTAGAAAAAGCCCGCACGCAGCAATGAAGACCCAATGCAGCCAAATAAATAAATTACAAAAACAAAACAAAACAAAACAAAAAACAATGGGGGGACTTTCCTGGTGGTGCAGTGGTTAAGAACCTGCCTGCCAAAGTAGGGGACACGGTTCGATCCCTGGTCCGGGAAGATCCCACATGCCGAGGAGCAACTAAGCCCATGCACCACAGCTACTGAGCCTGCACTCTAGAGGCTGCGAGCCACAACTACTGAAGCCCGCGGGTCTAGAGCCCATGCTCCACAACAAGGGAAGCCACTGCAATGAGAAGTCCCAGGTTGCCGCAACTAGAGAAAGCCCGCATGCAGCAACAAAGACCCAATGCAGCCAAAAAAAGAAAAAAAACAATGGGGCTATCTTGGGGGAGTGAGCTCCCCGTCCCTGGAGGTGTGTTAAGCAGGACCTGAGGGTTGGTCCTGTTGTCTGGGAGAAGCAGCAGAGCTTCCCAAGCCAGGCTGCCCAGCAGTGATTCAGGACCCTGCATGGCTTGGGTGAGTGGGAAATGGAAACTGCTGTCCAAATTGAGTCAGTATCAGACACCACGTGCATCCTGATGGTGGGCATCAATGTGGATCGGAAGGGGCAAACACCAGGCTGCCTGCCACTGTGGGGCAGGCCTCACCCTGAAATGGGTAAAGAGCAATGGAGGGTGGGAGTGTGAGGAAGGGGTCAATGTGAGGGGCTTCAGGCAACCCCCCCAACTCAAGAGGGCCGCTGAGAAGAGCAGAGCTGGGCAGTGGAGTGATGGGCACCTTTGCCCACAGCCAGAGGAGGGGGAGGGGAAATGACTTGAAAGTGTGGCCCCTCGTCTCAGCTAGGCAGGTGGGCCAGGCCTCAAATCCAGCCAGCTGCTTATTTATTTATTTTTTTTTTAGGGTTTTTTTTTTTTTGAAGTACAGTTGATTGTGTTAGTGTTGTTGTGTTAGTTTCTGGTGTACAGCAAAGTGATTCAGTCATATATAATATACATATTCTTTTTCATATTCTTTTCCATTATGGTTTATTACAGGATACTGAATTGTAGTGCTTTATTTTTCTTCTTCTCTCCTGTCTCTATCACTCACACACACACACACACACACACACACACTCTAGCCACAAACCCACATCTTAATGTACTGCGTGCCTGGCCCCGCTACAATTTCTAGGGTAACTGCTATAAAAGGCTGGCACACGTGAACATGCACATACCAGGAAGCAGAAGTTCAGCCTGTCCATCGCCCTGCCTCTGAGCTGCTGCCAGACCAGAAGGCCCCACCTGCTTTCCAGGACTGACCAAGGCCTCTCTGACACCTTCTCCTATCCTGCCTCTGCATTAATGCTTGTCAACATTTACTGATTTATTGAGTACCGACTACATGTCAGGCTCCACTCTGCCCACTTCACATGCTGCCTCACTTAACTCATTTGAGTTAGGCTGCACATAACAGAAACCCCACACACCAGTTTAACAAAATAAATACATTGCAATATGTGCTACTCATTCAGCAAGAAGGCTCTGCAGCGTCTCGGGGGACCCAGGCTCCTTCCTGCCTCACTGTCCCCAGCACATTACTTTGACCTTGGGGGCACAAGTTAGCTGAGGGCTGCCAAAAGTTGGGAACGGCATCTGAGTCTGCCTCACTTATCTGGACACCACCTCCATCTGGGTCCCCCACTGACCTCCAGAAGCTCAGGCCAGCTTCTCACTGCTGTCTTCTCTGTGTATGTCACACTAGGCTGGCCTCCCCAGCAGCCTGGGACCTGGAGTAGACTCACTGCCTGAGGAGTGGACAGAGGCCAGAATACTGTGTTCCGGATGCCAGTTGGCCCCCAGCAACCAGTGCCCTCTGCCAGCTCTTTGCTGTAATCAGGTGGCAGACATGAGTCCTGGCTGAGAGTGATAGGGACCAGGAACTGAGCCAACATCATCCCAGCCTTGTGGCTGAGGCCCAACTGTCTCTGGGCCTGCCCCTCCACCTACAAATACATATATGTGTTGCACCTGTGGTCAGAATGCCCACATGCTCTGGCCAGCCCCAAGGCCACCTCCTCTAGCCTCCCTTCACTGCCCCCCTGCCCACGTCCTATGGCCAGAGGGGCCCAGGCTGCACTCCAAGGTCCCTGCCTGAGCTGCCCTGCCCTTCTTTCTTCAGTCACCAAGAAGTGTGTTTGGGGGCTTCCCTGGTGGCGCAGTGGTTGAGAGGCTGCCTGCCGATGCGGGGGACACGGGTTCGTGCCCCGGTCCGGGAAGATCCCACATGCCACGGAGCGGCTAGGCCCGTGAGCCATGGCCGCTGAGCCTGCGCGTCCGGAGCCTGTGCTCCGCAACGGGAGAGGCCACAACAGTGAGAGGCCCGTGTAATGCAAAAAAAAAAAAAAAAAAAAGAAGTGTGTTTGGGTTGGCTCCAGGCGTGCCTTGTGCATGGACGTGGGGAATGAAACTGGGCACCACAGCCAGGGTATACCCCATAGGAGACATCAGCACCATAGGCAGACCCTCACAACAGATATAAAGGGGACAGCTGAATGCTAATGGGCAGTCCAGCAGGAAGACTTCCCCTAGGTTTTGGTCTGAGCACCTTTTGAAGGGCTAATAAAGGGGTGGAAAGGGCAGGCCAGGCCGAGGAAACACCCAGCGTGGGGTTTTGAGGCACAGAACACATCTGGGGAGGTTGCAGCAGTTCACATGCCAAGAAGTAAAAGGATTATGTGGGGAGGTGGGGGCTGGGGTGCCCAGGGCAGGCAATGAGGCCCACACAAGTCTTGCAGGGCCCCAAATACCTCTGGGCCAAGACACCAACAGGGAAGCACCTGGCAGTGGCCCTTTCAGGCTTAAGGTACAAGTCCTTTCCCTACACTTTTGATGGCCTCCCTCAAAGAGGGGACAAGGAAAGAGCTTGTTAGAGGTGGGAGTGTGAAAGGAAAAACTAATATGGGGCTTCACTGGGGCCCAGTAAAGTGACTGACCTGCCAGGGATGCACAGCTGGTGACCAGAGTTTTAATCTTTCCACTCCAAACCGAGCCCTAGTCTTAACCCACCGCAGGAACCCACAACCCAGAAGCCCTCCCCGCCAACTACGTAAATATGCATGTTTCCCCACAAGCCTTCTTTCCCGGAGCTAAAGCCCAGCAACCTGAATTTTAACAGGCGCCCCCGTGATTCCCACGCGTATTGGCCAGTTGGAGACCTCGGCCCTGCACCTTCAGACCCCGCCTCTTCCGGAAAGGCCACGCACCGGGTTGGGCGCCCCCTCGTGGCCTCCAGGGGAAGTGGCCTGGGGCTCGACTGGTCTAGGGCTTCGAGTGGGAACCCCGCGTACCCAGTCAGTGAGTGACCAGCGACGGCCGCGCCGTGAACCCGGAGCAAGGGGCTTTTGGTCCGACGGTGAAAGTCGCCTGAGCCCGAGGCCCAGGCTTCCAGAGGCCACCCACGCCCCGCACCCGGAGCACAGCTCGGGATATGAGGCCCCGCCCACCCTGAGCGCGTCACTCTCGGGCGCGCGCCCGCTACTGGCGTGCGCAACCGCCATATCTCCCCTTTAGCCGAGTGAAGTGGCTTGTTAGTAGAAGTCCGTGGGCACGGAAGAAAAGGTGAGCGTCTCGCCTCGAGGACAGCGGCCCGGGGTTGCAGGGCACACGCAGTCCAGGGTGCCCCCTCCTTAGGCTTGGCTAGCTGGGGCAAGCAACTACAATCCCCCAGAGGCACAGCGCTACAGGGTTGCGCGGAGTAGTGACGTAAAGTGTCTTGGCCGCTACCATTTCTCTGTGGGGGGCGGGGGTGGGCGACGCGGTGGCGAAGGCTGATGACGGCTCTGATTGCGGGTAGCGGGTCGCGGGAGGTCAGTCGAGGTCTCCGAGCTACGGGTTTCAAAGCGCTGTCGTGAACCTTCCTGTTTAACCAGTTTAAACTCACGATCTATTTGCCCTTAGCTACAGATATCTGCTTACCGTCTACCCGCTGCCTTTCACCCCCGGGCTGGTCACTGAGCCAAACACCATTATTATTACTATTTCGTGGTCTTTATTTTGGCGTGATCGCAAGCTTACGGAAAATTTCAAGACTGTTCTTATAAAGAACTCCTGTATACTTAAATTTCCAATTAAGTTAGTTGCAGATATGATGCCCCTTTACCTCTATATTTAGAGGTGCTTCAGTGTGTGTTTTCTAAAAACAAGGACATTCTCCTACATTCAAAATCAGGTAACATCGATCAAGACTATTATCTAACCTGTAATCCGTACTTAAATGCTTCCAGTTGTCCTAGTAATGCCCTATGTTGAAACTACCTTTTTCTCTGCCAGGGCTCCTCTCTAGTATCGCAGGATGCGTTCGGCTGTCTTGTCTCTTTGGCCTCCTTCAGTCTGGAACAGCTCCCCAGGGTTCCTTGACTCTGATGACTGACATTTTTCAAGATTCCTGGCCGGGTTTTTGTAGATTTGGCTTTGAGGTTGTCTAAGATATCTTAGCTGCTAGACTCTTATGGACAGAGTTGGTGCTGACCACATTCAGAGGCTGGGCGTGTGTCTTGGATGACTGAGGAGGACCAGTGACCAGCCACACCAGCCTCTAGACACGCTCCCAGGCCTAGCTAGGCCAGACCCTTTCTGTGGTTGCCTCCCCTCTGGGGTTTTACACTCATCTCACTGAGGTCTCTGGCTTTCCTGCAGCATCCATCCCAGAGCCATGGTCCATGCCTTCCTCATCCACACCTTGCGGGCCACGAAGGCTGAGGAAGGCCTTTGCCGAGTGCTCTACTCCTGCTTCTTTGGTACCGAGAATTCACCCAACGACCCACAGCCACATGGTGCTGAGAGGGACAGGCTCCTCCGAAAGGAGCAGATTTTGGCCGTGGCCAGGTAACACAGTCCAGCCCATTGAATACACACCAATTATGATAGGTTTTCTGGGGGGCACAGAGAAACAGGAGGACTAAGAAGCAGAGAGAAAGTTTTAGAGTAGTGCTTTCAAAGAGTCTTCCACAGTTGTCACAAGTATTATATGAAAAAAGGTTAAAGACGTAATAATGTATTATCATCATCATTTATTATAGTTAGCATTTATGGTAATTTTTTTGTAGTTAGCATTTATTGAGCCTGTATGTACTAAGCATTTTATGTTCTGAGCATTTCGTGTGTATGAACTCATTTTATCTTTGAAACAGTCTTTTGAGGTAGGTACATTATCCCCACCTTACAGATGAGTAAACTGAGCTACAGAGAGTTAAAGAAATTTAACTGGTCTAAGGTTATGCATCTAGAAAGTGAAAGAGTTGGGATTTGAGTGTAAGCAGTACAAATTAAATATGCTTTGCAGTGCAGGACTTTTCAGGGCCCTTAGTGTGCCTTTAAGCTTCATGAATCTCTAAGGAAGAGAGAGAATGTGGTTTATGGGAATCTGTGCCAAGAGCCTCCCAAAAGCTCAGGATCCACAGGGTACAGTTGGGAAACACTGTTCTAGATGGGATGGCTGACCTTGGACCTTCCCCTCCCAGACCCAGTCTGAACCAGCAGGTTCCAGAATCTCCTGGCCCCTCTGTGTTTTGGGTGGGGGGATTAACACTCTGGGGCAACCCTGGGCCAGCCTCTTGTTTATCTTTTTGTTCTGCTGGGTCTCCCCCTTATGTGGCACAGAAAACCAAACGTGTTTTTAAGAGCAGCCTGTACATGGCCCAGATTGGAAGGTGATTCATGAGAGATCAGAGAGTGATTTCAAGAGCCTGGATGTCCAAGTGCAAGGTTTTTCTTTTTTATTTGGAGAGGGCTGCAGGATGGGGTGAGGGTGGAGAGGTTGGACAGCCTGGGTTGGACATAGCTTTTACTCCACTTCTCATCTCTTGTTGAGATGTTGAGGAGGCCTCTGTGAAGCAGGTAGGGGCAGGATCTTCATCCCCTGGTGCTTTTTCCCAGCCCAAGGAGCTGTGTTCAGAACCTGCCTTCTCTTGGCCACATGGAGTGAAATGGTTCAGGGCCTGGAGGCTGGAGCCTGGATTCCCATCTGGGCTTATGCTCCCTGCTCTGTGGCCCTGGGCAGGTCACTTCACTTAGTCTTTCTGGGGCTCAGTTTCTGCATCTAGTTATGGGGATAATGGCAGCTCCCAGCTCCAGGGGTGGTCCTGAGGGTGACAGGTCAGTGACCCACCTATTCTCCACAGGCAGGTGGAGTCCATGTGCCAGCTGCAGCAGCAGGCGTGCGGCCGGCCTACTGTGGACCTGCAGCCCCAGTCCTCAGATGACCCAGTGCACCTGCATGAGTCCCCATGTGGGGCCTTCCGCCTGACAGCAGGGGACCCTTTCCAGGAGCCTCGGACAGTGGTGTGGCTAGGCGTGCTCTCATTAGGCTTCGCCCTGGTGCTGAATGCCCACGAGAACCTGCTGTTGGCAGAGGGCACGCTTCGGCTGCTGGCCCGCCTTCTCCTTGAGCACCTCCGGCTGCTGGTCCCCACTGCCAACATCCTGCTGCGGGCTGACTGCATCGAGGGCATCCTCGCCCGCTTCCTGCCCCATGGTCAGCTGCTCTTCCTCAATGACCAGTTTGTCCAGGGTCTGGAGAAAGAATTCAGTGCTGCCTGGCCCCGCTGACCCCTCCTAAGAGGGCAAGGAGGGAGGATGAAGATGGACGGATATACAGCCAGGTAAAATCTGGCATCTGCCTCCTTCCCAGCCTCCTCTCAGCTCTGGTGTGCTGCCACACCCAGGACAAATGGATGGGACAAACTGGCAGAAAAGGGGCCCGGGGAGCGGTTAGAGAGGAGGAATCACAGAGCATCCTATGCCTGGAGTGACCTCGTGACTTATTCAGACTTCTGCAGCGGGCCAGCCCGCTTGTCCTTGACCCCACTTTCTCCCATCCCTGCCAGCCAGCCCCAAATAGTCCACCAGCCACTAGTGCTGGGGCAGTAAGGAACGGCTGCGTGGAACTCGGCCCACTTTCTTCCAAACCCATAGTCATCGCAGTGCAAAAGGAGTCTCTGAGATTTCGAGGGTCAGGGAGCTGGCTTCTGCCTTTGCACTTACTTAGGCGCCATCATCAAGGATTTTGTTGGCGAGGGCCTGCTCAGTGTCCAGCCCCACCACAGTTCACAAAGGTGTGAGTTGTTCAACAGAGAGGCTCCATAGCTCCTTTTGGCCCCAGCCCATGCCCACTGGCAGCCATGAGATAATCATGGGCTTACTTTGTCTGCAGGGAGAGAGGGTGGTGTCGGGTGAGAGAGGTCCGATGCTGTCCTTCTCATTTTGAATTAAAAGCACCGAGTGTGATTTCACCCTCTGTTTCTGTGAGTTTGATTAATTCACGTCTTTTCCTGTGCCACTCTGAGCTGGGTGTCTGAGCCTTCGTGGTCAAGTATGTCCCCAAGAGACTTCTTGGGAGGTTCTCCACCTCGTGTCCCCCTCATCACTTCTGTCTCCTTAAATGCCTCCTTCGGATGGTAGCACTTGCTTCCTCTACCAAAATGTGGTGGGTTGGTGTGGATCCCTGAGTAGCAGAGCCTGAGACAAGGATTAGGTACAAGCAGTTTATGTTGGAGGTGATCCCAGAAAGCCCTGGAAGGGGAGGCAGACCATACAGGTGTGTTATCAAGGGTAGGTAGGGAGCTAAGTGCACTAAGTGCCCCTGGGGGCCAGTGCACAGCAGTCACCTCTGAATGACCTCACCTGAGGGGTGAAGGACTGTGGGTGTTTGTCTGGAACCCCCTTCCATCTGATTGTGAGTTGGTCCCAAGGCAAATTCCTTGGCTCTTTCTGCCCCCACAAAAAGCCCTTGGGCCTGCCTGCACCATGGTCAGGCCCAAAAGGTTATGGATGGGGCACCCAACTGCTGTTCGGGAGTCTTTACTCAGTAGCTCCTAGTGATGGTTTAAAATGATTCAGTTGGATAAAACCTCAGTTGTGTCTATTTTCACGATCTACTTGTGACCTGTGAAGTATGGCTTTCTTGCATGGGCAGAACGGGCCTCCTAGGTGGTCACTGTGCGGGTGTGGGCCTGGTCTCATGTTTGCCAAGTATTAGTTGCCCCTCGGCACCCAGGAAGAACCCACCCACTCTCACTTAGGAGGCAGCACCTGTGATTGGAGTTTTGCCCTTCCAATTCTGCAGCGAAGGCCATCAGCCATGCCATGCCTTCCGTCACCACCGTCACTACTAGGACAAGGCTACCTTCTCCATCCTAGGGTGCCACAAATCACCCTCTGACCTTGAAGCACTAAAGGGACCTCAGTCTGTATTGGTGGCAAGCTGTACCACTGGAAATGTCCCAGAGGCCGCCAGTGGGACACCCCTGCCCTGTAAAGTCTGCTTTCTTGGCCTGCTCCTCCCCTTACTCCAGGCTGGTGGTCCTTGCTGAGTGGCTGTATTCTCACAAGAGTAGGCCCCTCTGACTTCGGTTGAAGGGCTCAAGCTTGGGTGGTCTGAAACCTTTCTGCCTATTTTTCAAACTGAACTTGAGGAAGAGGGTGAGACCCTATTCCCCTAGAAGCTGTGGGAAATTGGGGTTAGGTGAGGCTTGTGGTGAGGCTTGAGGTGAGGCTACTTCCTCCCATCAAGTAGAGGAAACTGATACACAGAGAATGGCAGAGTGAGATCCCTCTCTGAGGCCACTGAGCCCCTGGTTTCCGTGGTTCCAGATGCCCAGTTAGTACCTGGGTTTCTTTAATCATTCGAGTTTGCCCAGTGCCCTTTCTGTATATTCCCACTTTTGCCCCAGTACCTCTGAGCCGGGTTTCCACCACAACTTCTTACGCTTGCTTCACTTTCATCCAGCCTGCCTTGGCCCTGACACTCTGCTAGGTGCTATGCATGGTATAAGATGACTTGCTAGGATTTTGATTGGGAATGCATTGAATAGATGAAGATGAAGTTGGGAAGAACTGACATCTTGACAATACTGAGCCTTCTATCCATGAACAGGGAATATCTCGCCACTTATTTAGTTCTTTGATTCTTTCATCGGAGTTTTATAGTTTTCCTTAAGGAGATCTTGTACACATTTTGTTAGATTTATATCTAAGTATTTCATTTTTGGGGGTGTTAATGTAAATAGTAATGTATTTTTTATTAGTATTGAAGTATAGTTGATTTACAGTGTTGCATTAGTTTCTGGTGTATAGCAAAGTAGTTCATTTATACATATATATACATATTCGTTTCCATTATGGCTTATTACAGGATATTTAGTATAGTTCCCTGTGCTATACAGTAGGACCTTGCTGTTTATCTATTTTATATATAGTTGTTTGTACCTACTAATCTCAGAGTCCTAATTTATCCCTCCCCCACCCCCTCTTCCCCTTGGCAACCACAAGTCTGTTCTCTATGTCTATGAGTCTATTTCTGTTTTGTAAATAAGTTCATTTGTGTCATATGTTAGATGCCACATATAAGTGATATCATATGGTACTTGTCTTTCTCATTCTGCCTTACTTCACCTAGTATGATAATCTCTAGGTCCGTCCATGTTGCTGCAGATGGCATTATTTCCTTTTTTATGGCTGAGTAGTATTCCACTGTATGTATATATACCACATCTTCTTTATCCATTCATTTGTTGATAGACATGTAGGTTGCGTCCATGTCTTGGCTATTATAAATAGTGCTGCTGGGGACTTCCCTGGTGGTGCAGTGGTTAAGAATCTGCCTGCCCATGCAGGGGACATGGGTTCGAGCCCTGGTCTGGGAAGATCCCACATGCCGCGGAGCAAGTAAGCCTGTGAGCCACAACTACTGAGCCTGCGCTCTAGAGCCTGTGAGCCACAACTACTGAAGCCCGCATGCCTAGAGCCTGTGCTCTGCAACAAGAGAAGCCACCGCAGTGAGAAGCACGTGTACTGCAACGAAGAGTAGCCCCTGCTCGCCGCAACTAGAGAAAGCCCGCATGCAGCAACGAAGACCCAGTGCAGCCAAAAATAAATAAATAAAATAAATAAAATTTTTAAATAAATAAATAAATAAATCAGTAGTGCTGCTATGAACGTTGGGGTGCATGTATCTTTTCAGATTACAGTTTTCTCTTTTCCAGATATATGCCCAGGAGTGGGATTGCTGTATCATATGGCAACTCTGTTTTTAGTATTTGAGGAACCTCCATACTGTTTTCCACAGTGGCTGCAATGGTAATGTATTTTTAATTTCAAATTCCACGTGTTCATTGTTGATATAGAGGAAAGGGAATGACTTTTGCATGTTAACCTTATATTCTACAGCTTTGCTATGATTGTTTATTAGTTCCAAGAGTTTTTTTTTGTTGATTCTTTCAGATTTTCTACATAGACAATCATGTCATCTGCTAACAGATACGGTTTTATTTCTTCCTTCCCATTTTACTTACCTTTTATTTCTTTTTATTTCTTTTTTTTTTTTGGTCTTATTGCATTAATTAGGACTTCCAGTACAATTTGAAAAGTAGTGGTGAGATGAGACATCCTTGCTTTGTTGCTGATCTTAGTGGGAAAGCTTCTAGTTTCTCACCGTTGAAGTATGATGTTTCCTGTAGGTTTCTGTAGATGTTATTTATCAGGTGGAGGAAGTTCCCCTCTATTTCTAGTTTGCTGAGCGTTTTTATCATGAATGGATGTTGGATTTTGTAAAATACTTTTCCTGTATCTATTGGTATGATCATGTGATTTTTCTTCCTCAGTCTGTTGATGTGATGCCATTAATTAATTTTCAGATGTTGAGCCAGCCTTGCATACCTGGGATAAATCCCACTTGGTCATGGTGTATAATTCTTTACATATTGTTGGATTCTATTTGCTAATAATTTGTTGAGGACTTTTGCATCTGTGTTCATGAGTGATATTGGTCTGCAGTTTCCCTGTATGCCTTTGTCTGGTTTTGATATTATGGTAATGCTGGCCTCATGGAATGAGGAAGTATTTCCTCTGCTTCTGTATCTTCAGGAAAAGATTTTAGCAAATTAGTATATTTTCTTCCCTAAATGTTTGGCAGACTACCAGTGAACCCATTTGGGCCAGCCTTGAATTTTTATTTATTTATTTAAATTTTTATTGGTGTATAGTTGCTTTACAATGTTGTGTTAATTTCTACTTGAATTTTTTATTTTTATTTTATTATTATTATTTTTTTTCTACTTGAATTTTTTAAATGTTTATTATTTTAATTAAATTTCGTTTTCTAAACAGGTAACATGGTTTAGAAATCAAAATGATAAAAATGTTTTTACTGAAAAACTTGGTCCCACCTCTGTCCTCATCTACCCTGTTTCCCCCTCTGCCCTAGTGTATAATAGCCTTCTAGGTTTCCTACATATCTTTCTATCTCTCTTATACAAATACAAGCAAATACGTACTTTTTTTGGCTGCGTTGGGTCTTTGTTGCTGCGCGTGGGCTTTCTCTAGTTGCGGCAAGCAGGGGCTACTCTTCTCTGCAGTGCGTGGGCTTCTCATTGCGGTGGCTTTTCTTGTTGCGGAGCATGGGCTCTAGGTACGTGGGCTTCAGTAGTTGTGGCACATGGCTCTCAGTAGTTATGGTGCACGGGCTTAGTTGCTCCATGGCATGTGTGATCTTCCCAGAGCAGGGCGCAAAAGCGTGTCCCTTGCATTGGCAGGCGGATTCTTAACCACTGTGCCACCAGGGAAGTCCCGTACGTGTATTTTTATTTTACTTCGTGCTTGCACTGTTTTCTTACACAATAGATTGCCTACTATATATAGGATTCTGCACTTGTTTGTTTCACTTAACAGTGTATCTTGGAGATCTTTTTATAGCAGTACATAGTATTATTATTCTTTTTTTATTCTTATCCATTGTGTGGATATATTGTAGTTCATTTAGCAAACTAAAAATTACTGTGAAACAGTTCACATAAAAAAGTGCTTAGAATTATAAAATGAGGATCTAAGTACTAATCATTCAACTTTAAAAAAATAATAAATTTATTTATTTATTTTTGGCTGCATTGGGTCTTTGTTGCTGCACGTGGGTTTTCTCTACTTGCAGCTAGCGGGGGCTACTCTTCGTTGCGGTGTGAAGGCTTCTCATTGTGGTGGCTTTTCTTGTTGCGGAGCAGGGCTCTAGGCGCGCAGGCTTTGGTCGTTGTGGCGTGAAGGCTCAGTAGTTGTGGCTCGCGGGTTCTAGTACGCAGGCTCAGTGGTTGTGGCACATGGGCTTAGTTGCTCCGCAGCATGTGGGATCTTCCCAGACCAGGGCTGGAACCTGTGTCCCCTGCATTGGCAGATGGATTCTTTTTTTTTTAAATAAATTTATTTTGTTTCTTTATTTTTGGCTGTGTTGGGTCTTTGTTGCTGTGTGTGGGCTTTCTCTAGTTGTGGCGAGTGGGGGCTACTCTTCCTTGCGTTGCGCAGGCTTCTCATTGAGGTGTCTTCTCTTGCTGCGGAGCACGGGCTCTAGATATGCGGGCTTCAGTAGTTGTGGCACGCGGGCTTCAGTAGTAGTGGCTCGCGGGCTCTAGAGCACAGGCTCACGGGCTTAGTTTCTCTGCGGCATGTGGGATCTTCCCGGACCAGGGCTCGATCCCATGTCCCTGCATTGGCAGGTGGATTCTTAACCACTGCGCCACCAGGGAAGTCCAACTCATTAATTTGTGCTTTTATTTTCATTAAGTCCTTCCTTCTGTTTTTATTTGGTTTATCTATAACTCTTTAAGGGTGCTTATTAATTCTTCTATTTTCAGTCTTTTTTACAAAATTGGTATTAGCGGACTTCTCCTGGCGGTCCAGTGATTAAGATTCAGCACTTCCACTGCAGGGGGTGCCGGTTCAATCCATGGTTGGGGAACTAGGATCCCACATGCTGTGCAGAGTGGCCAAAAAGAAAAAAATTGGTATTAGTGTTTAAGTTATGAATTTTCCTCTGACTGCTGCTTGAACTGTATCCTACAGGGGTTCTGACATTTAGTATTTTCACTGTTGATATTTTCTAGAAAATCTAGTTTCATTTTTTTTTCCTCTCTGATTCCCTATTTCTGTACAATTTCCTAAGAACAATATTCCTTAGTTCTTATGTATTCAAAAACATTTTTTTGGAGCCTTTATACTTGCTCTTTTTGCCTGGGTGCCCCAAAGATTGTTTGTTTTCTAGTAATATTACTAGACTATATCTTTTAGTATAAACATTGTTTTTTTCAAATGTAGATTGAAATCCTTTTTTATTTTAGAAACATTTTCCTGAATTATATTTTAATTTTAACTATTGTATTTCATTGTTTTTGTTCCTTTCAGGGATGCTAATTATGCACTATTTGGCTCTCCTTTGCCTGTCATCCATAGCTTTCTTTTTTCCCCCATAATCCTCTGAACATGGCAGATCCCAGGAAGCAGGAAAAGAAAAAGCATGCCCTGAAGATGAATCTTATATTTCAGTGAGGTAGGAACTGCATCACAGCGGCACCCCTGGACTCAGTTTAGCTTAACGTAGGAGAGAGCCTGCAGGCTATGAAGTTCATGAGGTTCACCCATGTGATTCAGGTCTCTGCCTTCTGGGTGGTTTGAGGTCTTCCACCCCTGTGGAGCTGGCCCATCCTTCAGTATTCCAGTACCAGTTGCTTGAGCCCTCATCCTGCCTGAAGTGGGATACACGGTACTGCCCCAACACATCATATGTGTCTCCTGGCCATCACTTGTTCTCATCTTCTGATTTTGTGGCATTGTCCTTCTCACTTGGGTCTCAGTGCATGTGGATCCTCCCTTCTCTCTGCCCTGATGTGTCTGCTAAGAATACATGCTCTTTTATATTGTGTCTCTTGTTTTCTACATTATACTTAACACCTGGCACATAGCAGGCCCCCAAAGAATCAGGTATCTGGGTATAGCAGACTTTTACTAAAGTTTAGGGGGATAGAGGAGAGTTATCTTATAGAATCACAGAGCAAAAAACTTAAGATTGATTGTTAGACACTTGTGTTCCCTCAGTCTCTTGACCATTCCCCTCAAGGGGGTCTTCTCACTCCTAGTTCTCCCTGGTCCTTGGCCTCCCATCAACTTCCAGGTTGCTCCCTTCTGCTTTATTATTATTATTTCTTTTTTACTAAAAACTGTTTTCCCTTCTTTTTATTGTGAAATATACATAACATAAAATTGACCATTGTAACCATTTTTTAAATGTATAATTTAGTGGCATTAAGTACACTCACATTATTGTATCTTTTTTTTTTTTTTTTTTTTGGCTGCACCGTGTGCCATGCAGGATCTTAGTTCCCTGACTGGGAATTGAACCTGCGCCCCCTGCAGTGGAAGCGTGAGGTCTTAATGACTGGACTGTCAGGGAAGTTAACTACTAATTTTTAATAGCTTTCTTCACCCCACCCCCATTATATGTGTTTATTTGTGTGTTTTATAGTTTAATGTTTCTTTTTCCCGTCAGATTATAACCTCCAAGAGGGTTTATATTGTCTCTTGTTTTCTACATTATACTTGACACCTTGGCACATAGCAGGCCAGGTGAATGAATGAATTCATATTGAATGAATGAATGCATGAATGAATAGGTGGTTTATAGAAGCCCCTTGGGGCCAAGGATTCTGCAACATCACCAAGTAACAACTTTTTCTTTCTCCTGGGAAGCAGATAGAAACAATAGACTGTATTATCTCTCAAGGTTGGTACTCCCCAGGATCACAAGTCCCTTTCCCAGGTGATAAGCTGCTTGTTGCAGCAAAGGAAACATCATGTAGCATCTGCAAGTTTCCTGCTGCAAGGCCCTCTGTGTTCAGAAGTTATGAGTTACACTGGCTTGCTTTCACATTTCTATTAATGAATAAGAATGATCTTTCCCCTCAGTGTTCTGAAAGAGGTTAGAGTTATGACTGGCTGTTGCTACAGGCCTATGATTTCTGCCCCTAGGAAAGGTGAGTAAAAAAAGTGGTCAGGGGCCTTCGCTGGTGGCGCAGTGGCTGAGAGTCTGCCTGCCGATGCAGGGGACACGGGCTCGTGCCCCGGTCCGGGAAGATCCCACATGCCACAGAGCGGCTGGGCCCATGAGCCATGGCCGCTGAGCCTGCGCGTCCGGAGCCTGTGCTCCGCAACGGGAGAGGCCATGACAGTGAGAGGCCTGCGTACCGCAAAAAAAAAAAAAAAAAAAAAAAAAGTGGTCAGAACTCCTGCTCTTTCTGAAAGTCACCTGGAGGTGGCTTTGTCCACCCTAGTTATACAAGCCACACAAGCTTGAGGGCCCAGAAGTCTTTGAACCAGCAGAGGTTCCACCTTCAGCTCGAGCTGGGAGCAGAGCATTTACTGCCTGGGCATCGTTTGTAACTGATACTTAATCAGAAGCAAAAGGACATTAAAACCCTTTGATAGGTCTCTGGCTCATGTGGCCCTGTAATATCCATGTGATAAAAACAAAGTAAGGGGCTTCCCTGGTGGCACAGTGGTTAAGAATCCGCCTGCCAGTGCAGGGGATGCGGGTTTAAGCCCTGGTCCGGGAAGATCCCACGTGCCTCAGAGAAACTAAGCCCATGTGTCACAACTACGGAGCCTGCGCTCTAGAGCCCACGAGCCACAGCTACTGAAGCCTGTGTGTCTAGAGCCCATGCTGCACAACAAGAGAAGCCACTGCAATGAGAAGCCTGCTCAGTGCAACGAAGAGTAGCACCCCCCACGCCACAACTAGAGAAAGCCTGCACTCAGCAACGAAGACCCAATGCAGCCAAAAATAAATGATAATTTAAAAAAAGTCTTAAAAAACAAAAAACAAAGTAAGTCCTGGGCAAGAGGAGCCTTCTCTGATCCGGAGAGGTCCTAAGGTAGGTGGTTGATAACAAAATGATCAGTAAAAATAACTTTCCTATGTCCGTGAATAATGAGTTAGTACATATAATGAAAGACAAGATCTCATTCAGGGTAAAGACAAAGATACAAAATACCTAGGATCCAACATAATTAGGAATACATTGTGTCTATACAAAGAAGATCTATGAAATCTACTGAGATGCTAAAACCAGTCAGTGAAAGATGGATGAGGAACAGGACTTTTATGTAGCCTTTCAGTGAATTATTAGTTATTAGTTACAAATGAGGAAGTAGTAAATCTCCTACTACTGGGGGGCACCCCATTTATCAAGTGATCGAAGTGAACATCCCCAGTAATGGGACAGATGGACATCCTGTGCCTCCTGATGTGCAGGAAGGACACAGTGTCACTTCTGAGTGTTAAAAATGTTTAACTTGAATCTGATCAGGAGGATGAAACCAAACAAACCCAAATAGAGGAAAATTCTGACCTGCAGTCTTCAAAAATACCAAGGCAGTGAAAGGCCGAGGAACTGCTTCAGATTAAAGGAGATCAAAGAAACATGACAACTCAAAGCAATGGGTGATCAAAGTTGGATCCTGAATCAGGAAAAAATTGTTATTGTCTGGGCATTATTGGGACAATGATGGGACTCGGAAGCCACAGACTTTCAAGGGATTCATGGATAGAATTCATGGGATTCTGCAATTCAGATGGGGAAAAAATGCATCTTTTTCACTAATTACTATCTGAAATTAAGTTTTAATTGTTCTTTGTTCTACTTTATTATATAAAATGTATGAAATGCTGCTGAGACTTTGTAGTGTATTGTGAAGTACCTGCATGGTTTAAACTGATTGCATTTTCAATAATAGTGTTTTCTCTCCCCTCTGTGTTGGTGCATAAAGGTCTTTCTGTTGGTAGGATTCCGTATTTACCCAACATTACACATATTTAAAGTGTACAATTTGATGAGATTTGATGTATGTATGCACCCATGAAACAATCACCACAATCAAGATAATCAACACATCTGTCACCTCTCCCCAAAAGTGTGCCTTTTTAAATTTCCTCCCTTTTAAAATGTTGGGTACAAGTGACAATGCTGTTAGCAGGATCTGGTACTTGGTCACCAAAAGAAATTTTGGGTGTTTTAGTATCATGATAGAATTGATGCAGATACCTCAGATTATCATCTTTGCATGACACTATTTACATATTTGTTTACTGAAACATTTGTTTAATACTTTAATGTATTTCAGTATTGGGTTTTGTTTTGTTTTGTTTCTTTGTAACCCTATGTATCTTTAAATGCCTTTAAAAACAGTGTTCTGGCCTACAGACTTTACCAGACAGCCCAAGGAGTCACTGGCCCAAACCAAGTTAAGTGCTCGTGTTCTAAAGAAACAGAACAGCCCCATGTGTGAGAGTCCCTCATGTTCTGGCCTGTAGGGCTCTTCCACAGGCCAGTCCCCATATGGCCCTTTCAGAAGCAAGCCAACCAATGGATGTGTGCAGAACTTCCTTCATGCTTTTTATTGCCTCACTCTTAATGTGAACAAACATTAATGTGAACAGACATTTGGGGAAAGCCTACAACATGAAAGAGAAACTAAATAAACAGCAAGAAATGGTTTCAGAGGAAAACCATGCAGGGAACATAAAAGATTTTTTTTTTTTTAAGAAGGCTTTCTAATTGCTCTCTTTAGTAATTAGCTTCAGAAAGATATCACATCCATAAAGCAAAACCAGGAAGAACAGATAACAAGAATGAGTTCTCAATGTTGTTCCTTACATTAAAAATTAATTAGAAGATTTAGAAAATAAAGTTAAGGAATCTAAGAAACAGGATAAAATAAAGGGACAGAAAAGGGAAGGTACAGGGAATATTGTTGCTTTGCCCAAAAAAAGGATCCGAGTACTTGGGATTTGCTGGCTAGTTCCAGAAGTGGGAGGCATGGTGGGGGCTGTGGATTAGTGTGACTTTTCAACCCACCGTTTAATCACACCCTTGCAGGGTGAATTTACCTCACCTTCTGGACGAGGTGGAGTCTATTTCCACTCCCCTTGAATCTAGGCTAGCCCTGTGACGTGCTTTGGTCAATAGAATGTGGCAGAAATGATGTACCATTTGGAGCCTAGGCCTAAAGAGCATTTTGCTCTCTCATGGAAACCTGCCCAGCCATCATGAAAACAAGCCTAGGCTGGCCTGCTGGCGGATGAGAGACCACATGGGCAGAGATGGTCCATCTCAGCTGAGCCCATCCTAGGCCAGTCAATTCCCAACAGAATTGGCAACTGACTTCAAAGTCATGAGTGAGCCCAGATAAGATGAGAACTACCTAGCTAAGCCCAGCCCCAAATCACCAACCCACAGAATTGTGAGCTAAATAAGTGGTTGCTATGTTTGTCTTTCATGTTGGGGTAGCTTTTTTTTTTTTTTAATTTAGGCTGTGTTGGGTCTTCGTTGCTGCACACGGGCTTTCTCTAGTTGTGGCTCGCGGGCTCTAGAGTGCAAGGCTCAGCAGTCATGGCGCACCGGCCCAGCCGCTCCGCGGTATGTGGGATCTTCCCAAACCAGGGCTTGAACCCGCGTCCCCTGCATTGGCAGGGGGATTCTTAACCACTGTGCCACCAGGGAAGTCCCTGGGGTAGCTTTTTTACTCAGCAAAAGCCAACTGATACAGCTGGCTCCCTCTGCCTCCTTCTAGAGTGTTTTCCTATGTTGGGCAGAGGCTAGAAAGTAAGAAACTGCATTTCCCAGATTTTGTTTTTTCAGCCATGCTGTGCAGCATGTGGGATCTTAGTTCCCTGGCCAGGGATCGAACTTGTGCCCCCTGCATTGGGAGTGTGGAGTCTTAACCACTGAATCGCCAGGGAAGTCCCTCCTGGATTCTTTTGCAGCTAAAGTTACGAATATTAAGGTATGACAATTGGATGCCCCACCAGAGATTGGGGGTGGGGGGCAGAGGCCATCTTCCTGCTGTCACTTATCCTGACAGCAAGGACACAGAGATGCAAGGGTCTAGAGCCAGTCTCAGCAGCCAGACTCAGCATATTCCTGCATCAACCAGATGTTGAGACAGAGCCATGTGGAGCTGAGGGTGGCAGCAGTGGCCTCCTCAGTTCTGACCATGGTTATGGTAATGTGCTGTGGAACTCAGTTACTCCAGTGACAGCCTTCTGACTCCTGCTCCTCCATTCCCCCTCACCATTTTGCACCAACTAATTCCCTGTATGAAATTCCTTCCTGTGAAAAAACTGACTATGTCAAGTGTTGGTGAAGAAGAGGACTGTGCTGGAGAACCTGGATCCATTGATATACTTGCTGGTGGTAGTTTAAAGTGGTGCAACCACTTTGGAGAATTGGTTGGAAGCTTTTAATAAAGCTAAACATACCCTACTCTCTTGTCCACCAATTTTTAAATGCATGCATAACTCCACAAAAAGACTTATATGTGAATGTTCATATCAGCTTTATTCCTAATAGCCTAAACCCAGAAAAGGCTGAATATTCCACTAAAAGTAGAATAAATAAACAAATTGTGATATATTCATATAATGGAATACTGCTTAGCAATGAAAGAGAAATTCCTGACACATGGAACAATGTAGATGGATGTCAAAAATGTTGTGTAAAAGATGCCAGAGACAAAACAGTATGTTTTATATGATTCCATTTATATTAAATTCAAGAACAGGCAAAACTAAACTATGGTGATGGAATCAGAATAGTGACTGAGGATGGAGACTGAAAAAGGAGTACAAGGGAACTTTCTGGGGAGATGGAAATATCCTAGATCTTGATCTAGGAGCTGGTTACACAGGTATTTACTTGGATAAAAAGTAATCAATTTGCACAGTTAAGATGGATGTATTTCACAAAATGTAAATCATGCTTCAAGAAACAAAAACCTTTCGTGCACATAATACCTACAGTGATTTCTGTTTTCTGCATTGAGCTCCAGATCCTGGGGGAGGGGCCCTAGGAAAAGAGACAGCAAGAGGGCCTGAAAGCAAGTCAGGCACCGATAAGTGTGGCAGGAAGCTGGGGTCTTGGAGGAATGTGGCCAGGGAATGGCCTTCTGCATTGGGGGAGGTGTGTGAATTTTAGGAACTCCAATATCTAACTTTGAAGGCATGTCCTACCCATGCACTCATTTCCTTGTTTTTCCCCAAACTGCAAGTAAATGTCTGTTGCCACGCAACTTATGTCAGTAGTTCTCAGAAAGGAAGGGCAGGATGGCAGCCCCCGAGTGGCAGGTGGTGAGTAACACAATGTCCTGAGGTTGGTGAGGCCACACTGACCATAGGGGGCTGGATAGCCCCAGAGGCGCTGGCTGCAGCAGGGATCGGACCCATGAGCTGACACAGACCAAGTCCCTTCCTTCTCCTGAGACCCCTGAGAAGTAAGGTGGACTCATACCAGACCAGACCCTTTTATGTCCTTCCCATGTGGCTGGGTGAGGCAAGGGTGATTCCAAAAAGCCAGAGGACTCAGAGATCCGGCACTGTAGAAGAGAAAATACTAGAAGAAAAGACACCAGAGTGTTACCAGTAGTTTTTTCTGGGTGGTGGATCATAAGTATGAATTTTGGTTTTCTTCCTCAAACATTTCTGTTTTTCCCCATACTAACTTTATAAGCATGTATTAATTTTTCATAATAAAGTTGACAGTGTGAAAAAATAAAGAATAACAATTTTAAAACTTACTTGAAATGAGGTTGTAAAGGCAGGGATTGTATTTTGTTTTTCAGTTTGGAGAGTCCCCTGAAGGAACTTAGACATTTGAACATGTACCTTTTTGGGGCCCTCTGGCACTATCTTTGGGGCTGACTTTGGTCTCTGGGGGGAAACATGAGCTGGTGGTTGCTGAGTCATAGCATGTGAGCCACAGCCTTCCTTGGAGCACTGGTCTGGAGACATGGGCCACCTGCCTGGGGATGAACTTTACTGGCGAGGGGGCCTCCTAGGACCTCAGTGGAGCGGGGGGCGACCTGTGGTATAGATCACTCTCTGGACTTGCCTTTCCCCTAATAAATGGACAATGATCAATAAATTTTATTCATGAAATAGGGTGGGATGCAATCAACAGTAAAAGATAATAGCTGGATAGAGTCAAAAGATGATTTTAAAATTTTATTTCACTTAAAAATTTTCGTTTTCAAATAATTTCAGACTTACGAAACAGTTGCAAAAATAATACAAATGTTTACATCTTAAGTAACCACAGTACAATGACCAAAACCAGAAAATTAACCGTAATAGAATATTAACTAATCCAAAGGCCTTAGTAAGATTTCATCATTTGTCCCACTGATGTCCTTTCAGTTTCAGGGTCCAACCCAGAATCCCATATTGCTTTTAGTTGTTATGTTTCTTTATTCTCCTTTAATCTGGAGCAGTTCCTCAGTCTTTCCTTGTCTTTCATGTCCTTCACATTTTTGGAGAGTTATTCTATAGATCAGTGCTGTCCAATACAACTTAAAAAAAAACTGGCCAATAGAACTTTCTGTGATGATAGAAATACTCTATATCTATGCTGTCCAATATGATAGTCATTAGCCACATGAAAATAGCATTTGAAATGTGGCTAGTGGGGCTGAGGAACTGAATTTTACATTTTATTTAATTTTAATTAAAATAGCTATATGTGGCAAGTGGCTACGGTATTGGGTAGGACAGCTGTTGAATGTTCCTTATTTTGGGTTTCCTCAGATTATGCGTTTTAGCAAGAATACCATAGATGTGATGTTGTGCCCTCCTTTGGTTCCCTGAAAAAGGTGGCAGGAAACTACCTAGACCTGGATTTTTATTGTGGCAAAATATACATAATGTAAAATTTACCATTTTAACCAGTTTTAATTGTGAAGTTCTGTGGCATTAAGTACATTTACATTGTGCATTCATCGCCATCATCCATTCCAGAACTTCTTCCTCTTCCCCAGCTGAAACTCTCTACCCATTAGACACTAACTCTCCATTCTCCATTGCCTCAAGTCCCTGGCAATCACCATTCTACTTTCTACTCTGTGAATTTGACTACTCTAGATCCCTTATGTAAGTGGAGTCATACAGTTATCCTTTTTGTGACTGGCTTATTTCCCTTAGTATAATGCTGTCAAAGTTCATCCATGTTATAGCATATGTTAGAATTTTCATCCTTTTTAAGGCTAAATAATATTCCATTGTATGTATACACTATATTTTGTTCTATCCAGTCATCCATCAATAGACATTTGGGTTGCTTCTCCCTTGTGGCTATTGTGAATAATGCTGCTACGGACATGGGTGTACTGTTTGAGTCCCTGCTTTCATTTCTTTGGGTGTATATCTAGAAGTGGAATTCCTGGATCATAATGTAATTCTGTTTTTACTTTCTAAAAAATTTTTAAATTTTTATTTTTTTATTAAATAAAATTTTATTGTCTACTGTTTACACTCATGTTGCTGCTATAAAGTACGACAACATACACAGATTCCTAGCATGAATTACTCATTGTTCACACCCACTGAACTATAGACATTGCTTGAGAATTAGATCTTTGCTTTAGGGATTAAAAAAAAAAATTGGGGCATAGTATCTTGAAAAGTATTCTCAAGTGATGTGTTGGAATTCTAAGGCATAGCCAATACAGTAAAACAGCACTGACTGTGCTGTCCCTGGGAGGAAAGGGGAATGGAAAACAGGCAGAGTAATTTTAAGCAGTTGTTTCTGGTGACAGATGTGACTCTGAAAGCTTGATTCTGCCCATCTGGGCTAAGTGGCTGCTTTGAGGAGGAACAAATAAAATGGGGGAGGGTGGGAACGTGGCTACTATGAGTTAAAAAAATATAAAAAGTAATTAATTATATCTAAAATATAGATTAGATATGTGATCCAGAACTCATTAAATAAGCTCAAAAATACTGTAAAGTGGCAATTTGAGCTACATTTATTTTTAAACAAGTGTGGGGAATACTGAGCGTCTTGAATGTTGTGTGCAAAACTGATCCACATCACCGTCTCACCGTAACAACTGAACATGGCAAGGCGGGTGCATTGGGTTCCAGAGTCACAGGCAACACTGCATGTAGGTTTTTAAATGAACAATGTAAACTTCAGCGTTAAGGCAGCTGGCACTAACGTTGCACACAGGCTTAGCTCCGTGCCCATTTCAGGAATGAGACCGTCAGCACTTGAAAACAAACTGTGAGAGAAGAAAAGGGGAACCAGCATTATCCGACAAAAACAATGTGTCAAAATATTTTCCCTTTCACACACACAAAAAGAAAAACACGTTTAGATAAACAAAGCACCCATCCCGCCAACTTCATCCTGTTCCTTAACAAATATTTCAAACTACTGATCAATAATAGTGACTGTAAATTCCAGTGCCCGAGCCTATGGCCCCAAGGAAGTCGGCCAACACCGACAGGGTGCCGATGCACAAGCCCCCAAATGCAGCCACCGTGGGCATGTACCTATTAAGCTCATGAACCATAGAGGTAGCCCTGTGGCCCCTCATTACCATTTGCTGTTCTTTAAGCTGTTTAGCTACATCTTTGGCTGAGGAACCAGACACCTCTATCCACATCTTAGAAAAGAATGCACATGATCCCAACATGAAGATGATACAAACAACCACATGGACAGGATCCTCAAATATGGCGCCCATGGACTCAGGAGGAGAAAGGTAGTAACAGAGGCCCCCCACTGGGTAAGAATGAGCAGGTCCTCCCTCACTGACATCAGCCCACTGTCCTAGTAAATTTACTAAGTTGCCACTAAATCGAACTGACAGCATCTGGGAAATAACATACAGGTTGGACACCAGGGCCGACTGCAGGGTGATGGGGATGTTGGAGGTGTAGAAGAGCTTGATGGGGTAGCTGCTGTACTGCCCTTGGTACTGGGCCGACTTAATGGACAGGTCCACACAAAATCCCTGAAAATATATAACAACAGCAAACACGAAAACTGTAGCAATGAGACTGGGTTCATGAGACTGGGTAAATTCTGATGATAGAAAGCCTCCCTTAGAGCTCGGACTTTGTCCTGGTGGCCAGTAAGTGAAAGAGAGCTATGACTGCACCCTCAAACTCAGTACCTCTGCCAGTGTTAATGGTAGTGGGACTAACGGCCTTCCAGACAATGGTTTCTCAGATGTTGGTGGCAATAAAGAGGGAAATCCCAGACGCCAAGCTGTAACCCTTCTGTAGCAGCTCATCTAACAGCAGCACAATCAAGCCAGCAACAAACAACTGAATGATGATAAGGAGACAGATTCCAGAACCCATTTCAGCGGGATCCCCATACATGCCCGTCATGACATACACAATGGCTTGCCCAATGGTAATGATCATACCAAATAGTTTCTGGGCTCCATTGAATAGGGCTCTATCTTTGGGTGTATCTCCAACTCTGGGCTCTATCTTTGGGTGTATCTCCAACTTCAATGATTTTGGCTCCAGCTAACAACTGCATAATCAAACCAGATGTTACAGTTGGGGAGATACCCAATTCCATTAACATTCCTCTGTGGGATGCAAGAATAACTCTCATCCAGTAGAAAGGATCTGCAGAATCTGAAGACATGATTCCAAATAGTGATATCTGACAACATACTAAGAAGATGAAGAGAGTTATAGCAGTCCGTAGTACCTTCTCTCCAAACTTGATTTTCCTTTCAGGTTTCTGAATTTCTGGTAGAACTGCACAGAAAGGTTTGATAACTTCTAAAAATTTGATGCCCATGGTGGCGGCTAGGGTGGCCAGGCTGGGCCCTGCTACCTCGGCCCGGCCTTCGCTCGGGTCCCGCGGCTCGGGCCTCGGGGCCCACTCCCGACACGCTCCGGCCTGCCCTGCCTATTTTTACTTTTTTGAGGAACTGCCGTACTGTTTTCCATAGCAGCTGCACCATTTCACATTCCCACCAGAAATGTATAAAGGTTCGAATTTCTCCATATCCTTGCTGACACCTCATTTTGTTTGTTCTATAATAGCTGGTTGATATTTGCTGTAGACTGAATGTTTTTGTCCACTCCACCCCCCATTCATATATTGAAAACTAATCTCCAATGTGATGGTATTTGAAGGTGGGGTCTTTGGGAGGTGATTAGATCATAAGGGTGAAGCCCTAATGAATAGAATTAGTGCTTTTAAAAAAAATTTTATTTATTTTTTTATACAGCAGGTTCTTATTAGTCATCCATTTTATACACATCAGTGTATAGATGTCAATCCCAATCTCCCAGTTCATCACACCACCGCCTCCCCACCCCCCACTGCTTTCCCCCCATGGTGTCCATACATTTGTTCTCTACATCTGTGTCTCAATTTCTGCCCTGCAAACCAGTTCATCTGTACCATTTTTCTAGGTTCCACATATATGCGTTAATATACGATATTTGTTTTCTCTTTCTGACTTACTTCACTCTGTATGACAGTCTCTAGATCCATCCACCTCTCTACAAATGACCCAATTTCGTTCCTTTTTATGGCTGAGTAATATTCCACTGTATATATGTACCACATCTTCTTTATCCAGTCATCTGTCGATGGGCATTTAGGTTGCTTCCATGACCTGACTATTGTAAATAGTGCTGCAGTGAACCTTGGGGTGCATGTGTATTTTTGAATTATGGTTTTCTCTGGGCATATGCCCAGTAGTGGGATTGCTGGGTCATATGGTAATTCTATTTTTAGTTCTTTAAGGAACCTCCATACTGTTCTCCATAGTGGCTGTATCAACTTACATTCCCACCAACAGTGCAAGAGGGCTCCCTTTTCTCCACACCCTCTCCAGCATTTGTTGTTTGTAGATTTTCTGATGATGCCCATTCTAATTGCTGTAAAGTGATACCTCATTGTAGTTTTGATTTGCATTTCTCTAATAATTAGTGATGTTGATCAGCTTTTCATGTGCTTCTTGGCCATCTGTATGTCTTCTTTGGAGAAATGTCTATTTAGGTCTTCTGCCCATTTTTGGATTGGGTTGTTTGTTTTTTTAATATTGAGCTGCATGAGCTGTTTATATATTTTGGAGATTAATCCTTTGTCCGTTGATTCGTTTGCAAATATTTTCTCCCATTCTGAGGGTTGTCTTTTCCTCTTGTTTATGGTTTCCTTTGCTGTGCAAAAGCTTTTAAGTTTCATTAGGTCTCATTTGTTTATTTTTGTATTTCTTTCCATTACTGTAGGAGGTGGATCAAAAAAGATCTTGCTGTGATTTATGTCAAAGAGTGTTCTTCCTATGTTTTCCTTTAAGAGTTTTATAGTGTCTGGTCTTAAATTTAGGTCTTTAATCCATTTTGAGTTTATTTTTGTGTATGGTGTTTGGGGGTGTTCTAATTTCGTTCTTTTACATGTAGCTGCCCAGTTTTCCCAGCACCACTTATTGAAGGGACTGTCTTTTCTCCACTGTATATCCTTGCCTCCTTTGTCATGGATTAGTTGACCATAGGTGCGTGGGTTTATCTCTGGGCTTTCTATCTTGTTCCATTGATCTATATTTCTGTTTTTGTGCCAGTACCATATTGTCTTGATTACTGTAGCTTTGTAGCATAGTCTGAAGTCAGGGAGTCTGATTCCTCCAGCTCTGCTTTTTTCCCTCAAGGCTGCTTTGGCTATTCAGGGTCTTTCGTGTCTCCATACAAATTTTAAGATTTTTTGTTCTAGTTCTGTAAAAAGTGCCATTGGTAATTTGATAGGGATTGCATTGAATCTTTAGATTGCTTTGGGTAATGTAGTCATTTTCACAATATTCATAGTTTCTTTTTTTTTTTTTTTTTTCGGTACGCGGGCCTCTCACTGCTGTGGCCTCTCCCGTTGCAGGGCTCAGGCTCCGGACGCGCAGGCCCAGCGGCCATGGCCCACAGGTCCAGCCGCTCCGCGGCATGTGGGATCCTCCCAGACCGGGGCACGAACCCACGTCCTCTGCACCAGCAGGCGGACTCTCAACTACTGCGCCACCAGGGAAGCCCTCATTTTCACAATATTGATTCTTCCAATCCAAGAACATGGCATATCTCTCCATCTGTTGGTATCATCTTTAATTTCTTTCATCAGTGTCTTATAGTTTTCTGCATACAGGTGTTTTGTCTCCCTAGGTAGGTTTATTCCTAGGTATTTTATTCTTTTTATTGCAGTGGTAAATGGGAGTGTTTCCTTAATTTCTCTTTCAGAATTTTCATCATTAGTATATAGGAATGCAAGAGATTTCTGTGCATTAATTTTGTATCCTGCAACTTTACCAAATTCATTGATTAGCTCTAGTAGTTTTCTGGTGGCATCTTTAGGATTCTCTATGTATAGTATCATGTCATCTGCAAACAGTGACAGTTTTACTTCTTCTTTTCCAATTTGTATTCCTTTTACTTCTTTTTCTTCTCTGATTGCCATGGCTAGGACTTCCAAAACTATGTTGAATAATAGTGTTGAGAGTGGACATCCTTGTCTTGTTCTTGATCTTAGATGAAATGCTTTCAGTTTTTCACCGTTGAGAATGATGTTTGCTGTGGGTTTGTCATATACAGCCTTTATCATGTTGAGGTAGGTTCCCTCTATGCCCACTTTCTGGAGAGTTTTTATCATAAATGGGTGTTGAATTTTGTCAAAAGTTTTTTCTGCATCTATTGAGATGATCATATGGTTTTTCTCCTTATTTTTGACTGCACTGGGTCTTCATTGCTGTGCGTGGACATTCTCTAGTTGCAGCGAGTGGGGGCTACTCTTCATTGCCGTGCATGGGCTTCTCACTGCGGTGGCTTCTCTTGTTGTGGAGCATGGGCTCTAGGCACGCGAGCTTCAGTAGTTGTGGCATGTGGGCTCAGTAGTTGTGGCTCACAGGCTTAGTTCCTCCACAGCATGTAGGATCTTCCCGGACCAGGGCTCGAACCCATGTCCCCTGCATTGGCAGGTGGATTCTTTTTTTCTAAACATCCTTATTGGAGTATAGTTGCTTTACAATGGTGTGTTAGTTTCTGCTGAATAAAAAAGTGAATCAGCTATACGTATACATATATCCCCATATCTCCTCCCTCTTGCATCTCCCTCCCACCCTCTCTATCCCACCCCTCTAGGTGGACACAGAGCACCGAGCTGATCTTCCTGTGCTATGCGGCTGCTTCCCACTAGCTATTTTACATTTAGTAGTGTATATATGTCCATGCCACTCTCTCACTTCGACCCAGCTTACCCTTCCTCCTCTCTGTGTCCTCAAGTCCATTCTCTATGTCTGCATCTTTATTCCTGTCCTGTCCCTAGGTTCTTCAGAACCTATTTTTTTTTTTAGATTCCAAATATATGTGCTAACATACGGTATTTTTTTTCTCTTTCTGACTTACTGCTCTCTGTATGACAGTCTCTAGGTCCATCCCCCTCACTATAAATAACTCAATTTCGTTTCTTTTTATGGCTAAGTAATATTCCATTGTATATATGTGCCACATCTTCTTTATCCATTCATCTGTTGATGGACACTTAGGTTGCTTCCATGTCCTGGCTATTGTAAATAGAGCTGCCATGAACATTGTGGTACATGACTCTTTTTGAATTATGGTTTTCTCAGGGTATATGCCCAGTACTGGGATTGTTGGGTCGTATGGTAGTTCTACTTTTAGTTTTTTGAGGAACCTCCATACTGTTCTCCAGAGTGGCTGTATCAATTTACATTCCCACCAGCAGTGAAGGAGGGTTCCCTTTTCTCCACACCCTCTCCAGCATTTATTGTTTGTAGATTTTTTGATGATGGCCATTCTAATTGGTGTGAGGTGATACCTCATTGTAATTTTGATTTGCATTTCTCTAATGATTAGTGATGTTGAGCATCGTTTCATATGTTTGTTGGCAATCTGTGTACCTTCTTTGGAGAAATGTCTATTTAGGTCTTCTGCCCATTTTTGCATTGGGTTCTTTAAAAAAATTATTTATTTATTTATTGGCTGTGTTGGGTCTTTGTTGCTGTGCGTGGGCTTTCTCTAGTTGCGGCGAGCGGGGGCTACTCTTCCTTGCAGTGCATGGACTTCTGATTGTCGTGGCTTCTCTTGTTGCAGAGCACGGGCTCTAGGCACGCGGGCTTCAGTAGTTGTGGTACGCGGGCTCAGTTGTTGTGGCTCGCGGGCTCTAGAGCACAGGCTCAGTAGTTGTGTTGCATGGGCTTAGTTGCTCTGCGGCATGTGGGATCTTCCCGGGCCAGGGCTCAAACCCGTGTCCCCTACATTGGCAGGCGAATTCTTTACCACTGCTCCACCAGGGAAGCCCTGTTTGTTTTTTTGATATTGAGCTGCATGAGCTGCTTGTGTATTTTGGAGATTAATCCTTTGTCAGTTGCTTCATTTGGAAATGTTTTCTCCCATTCTGAGGGTTGTCTTTTCGTCTTGTTTATGGTTTGTTTTGCTGTGCAAAAGCTTTTAAGTTTCATTAGGTCCCATTTATTTATTTTTGTTTTTATTTCCATTTCTCTAGGAGGTGGGTCTAAAAGGATCTTTCTGTGATTTATGTCATGGAGTGTTCTGCCTATGTTTTCCTCTAAGAGTTTTATAGTGTCTGGCCTTACATTTAGATCTTTAGTCCATTTTGAGTTTATTTTTGTGTATGGTGTTAGGGAGTGTTCTAATTTCATTCTTTAACATGTAGCTGTCTAGTTTTCCCAGCACCACTTATTGAAGAGGCTGCCTTTTCTCCATTGTATATTCTTGCCTCCTTTATCAAAGATACGGTGACCATATGTGCGTGGGTTTATCTCTGGCAGGCAGATTCTTAACGACTGCGCCACCAGGGAAGTCCCTAGAATTAGTGCTTTTTTAAGCGAGCTCCTTTGTTCCTTCTGCCTTCTGAGAACACAGTGAGAAGACTGAGTCTGTGAACAAGGAAGACAGCCCTTACCAAACGCCTAATCTGTTGGCACCTTGATCTTGGACTTCCCAGCCTCCAGAACTGAGAAATAAATGTTTGTTGTATAAGCCACCCAACCTATGGTATTTTTGTTAGATCAGCCCAAATGCAGTAAGTCAGTATCTCATTTTGTTTTTCAGGAAGCTGTATTTTTTAAAGCCCTGCAAGGTCCAGCAAAGATAGGGGGTGACAACTGCATTTGGAAGTCAGTCACCATACTCCCAATGGTCTTCCTGCAAGAATTAGATATGAGGTCACTGAATTTGGGGTGGGTAGCAAGCAGGAGTAAATTCTCAAACTAATCAACATTCACCCTGTCTTGGCTGAGCTGGCTTTATCACAGTTGAGTTCAGGTGTGATGTTAACAACATTTTGTAAATGTTGAATGTTGTGAATATCCACAGGGTTAGTAAATAAAGTAATAAAATCTCATTTGAATGGTGTTCAGGGATCTTTCTACGATTCTGTTTGGCACCACTGATTTTGGAGACAGGTATGTTGCTCAGGCATTTGCAAGTGATCTCAGCCAAACCTCTTAGCCCTCAGTTGTCTGTCTTTTTTTTTTTTTTAGTTTTTAAAATTTAAAAAATTTTTAATTGTTTTTTAAAAATTATTTATTTATTTATTTATTTTGGGCTGTGTTGGGTCTTCGTTGCCGCACACTGGCTTTCTCTAGTTGCGGCAAGCGGGGGCTACTCTTCGTTGAGGTGCCCAGGTTTCTCATTGCGGTGGCTTCTCTTGTTGCGGAGCATGGGATCTAGGCGCGTGGGCTTCAATAGTTGTGGTATGGGGGTTCAGTAGTTGTGGCTCGTGGGTGCAGGCTCAGTAGTTGTGGTACAGGGGCTTAGTTGCTCCGTGGCATGTGGGATCTTTCAGGACCAGGGCTCAAACCCATCCCCTGCACTGGCAGGCAGATTCTTAACCACTGCACCACCAGGGAAGCCCTGTCTTTCTTTTCAAAGTTGCAGTATAAAGTGTAACAACCCTTTTTTTAAAAGAATTTTTTTTGATGTGACTTTTTTTTTTTTTTAAGTCTTTGTTGAACTTGTCACAACGTTGCTTCTGTTCTATGTTTTGGCCTTTTTTTGGCCACGAGGCACGTGGGATCTTAGCTCCCCGACCAGGGATCGAACCTGCACCCCCTGCATTGGAAGGCAAAGTCTTCACCACTGGACCACCAGGGAAGTCCCTATAAAGCGTAACAATCTTAAGTGTACAGATGATGTATTTTTACATATGTTCAAGCCCAGGTACCCACCACTCACATCAAGATATTGAACATTTCCATCACTCCAGAAGGCTCTTTTGTACCCGCTCCTCAACATTCCCCAGAGGTAACCAGTGATATGATTTCTGTTTATGTAGATGAGTTTTGCCTATTTTTGAACCTTATTGTACCTTGTGGCTGGGAACAGACAGCATGTACTTTTTGTGCTGGGCTTGTTTAGCCATGGTGCCCATTCATCCTGGTAAGATTCATGCATGTTGTATTGATAGTTTTTCGCCTTTGTTGTTTTTCACTTCTGTGTATACCACAGTTTGTCTCTCCATTCTATTGATGGACATTTGGGTTGTTTCCAGAGTTTGCCTATTGTCAGTACAGCCACTATGAACATTATCTATTGTGTATGTTTCCAGGTGGACTCATAGGTCAACTAGGAGTGGTTGCTGGGTGATAGGGTTGGCATATGTTTAACTTAAGAACTGCCAAACGTTTTTCCAAATCTTTTTTTTCCCAAATCTTTTAATCTTTCTTTAAAATTGGAAAAAATAAACCTCTACCTGGTTATTTTGCGGATATTTAATGGGCCCTAAGGTATAAGACTTTAAGTCCGTACCTGGAACACAGTGGGCACTCAATAATTGCTGGCCTCTGGCCCAGCAGAGGAAAGGCGAGGTGGTAGGCGAGCACTGCCGTGAGGTACCGCCCTAAATAATTGATTGGAGAGGCCTTTCCCACGCAGCACTCAAGGCCCACACCCTGCGAGCCGGGCAAGCCAACCTTGGCGCCCCTGCCCTGCATACAGCTACATGCCCCAATCCTGCCTCCTCAGGTCCAGAATGAGTGTCGCCTGGCTGGGCACTCATACCCTTGTGAACTCTGCGTGACACCGGACGTTTATTGAGCACTGATTGTGTGCTTAGGCCCTGGGCGTCCAGGAGCGAACTACATAAAGACCCTCACCCCTCAAATTACTCGGCGGAAGGAGGGGGTAGCTTCGCGTGGGAAGCGTCGGGATCGAGCCCACCACGGTTTCTACTTGGTTTCTAGTCAGACCCTGGGCTTCCCCTGGAAGTTGCTCAAGACGAAGAAGGAAAGATCATCTGCACTTTCGCACACGCAGTAGGAACCCAGGTCTGTCCCGAGCGCGCGTCCAGAGCCTCGGGGCCCCGCAAACCAAGGCCAAGTGCCCGCCCCCGCTGTCTGCCCAATGGCCGCGCGGCCCTACCTCCCGCCCTTCCCTCCCTGCAGGGGAGGGTTCCCGGCTGTCCGCGACTGGAGGCAGGTCGCCAGGTCGTGGCTACCCAAGGTAAGATCACCCACCACCTTGGGAGCTCGGTCCTCTGGACGCAGGGCGCACAGATGCCTTTCGGGGAGGTGGTACGCGGCGCAGGAGCCGAGTGGGACTAGGAGTCCGCCGGGGTGCACGGGGCTTGGGGCGCGGGGGAGCTGGGAAGAGCAGGTACTAACGCACAGGGTGTTCGGGGCAGCGAGAGCTCCGTGCACCGCATCCAGCACCGGGGGCTCGAGAGGTGGGTGGCGCTGGCGCCTGCTCGGGCTGGAGGGGAGGTTGGGCCGGAAGGAGAAGGGCGCTGGCTACTGAGCTCCTCCAGTTGCCCACAGGCCCAGGGTGACTCCCAGGCGAGGCCTAGCCCGGGTGCGCCAATCTCCGGCGGCCGCGCTTTTGGGGGTCGCGGACTGCCGCCCTCCCTTGGGTTTTGGCCGTTTTCGGTGGTGACACCTGTTCAGAACAGCCTCTCGGTCCTCCGCGGACCTGGGTCTGGCCCAGGAATCCAGGAATAGGAGCTGAGACTGTGGGGCCTCGCCCCTTCCGGGAGGGTGGAGCGCTCTGAACTCAGCTTCTGGTGCAGTCGGGTCAGAACTCTCCTAGACGCGACGGTCAGGAACTATCCGCCCCACATCTTATCTGAGACCGGAAGGAGGTGCCTGGAAAACACTGGAAAAAACAAAACCGACATTCTTCGTTTGGAGGCTCAAAAACATCTGGAAGGACATCTGGAAGGACGTGAGAACCCGGCTGTGGTGGAGGGCAGGGTTAGAACGTCCTCAGACGTTTCCGAAAGATTTCCATACCTCGCAAGAGAAGGGACTAAATAGTGCATCTTCCCAGGCACACTCTCACTTAGCAACCCCCCTCACCCAGGCAGTGGCCTTGGCCCCTTCCGGGGCTTGAAGGCAGGGGGCTGTGTATCACTTGCCGCAGGGGTCTCTAAGCCCTGCAAGGTGTATGGTGAGCTGCAATGAGGCAGCAAGTCCTGGGTTCAAATCCTGTTAGGCCACTGGTCAGCTGTGCAACTTGGCATCGCTTGTCCTCTTGGGATTGTGGCAAGAATTAAATGAAAGAAACTTAGGATGTGCCTGCCTATAGTGGGCCCTCAATAAATGTGAACAAATATGGGCTTCCTTTCTTTTTGGTTGGACCATTACATACACCCATACTCCTCAAACTCTTTGCCTCAAAGGCTGAGGCTGGGATGCAGAAGAATGTATCACCTGACTCTCTCCTGGTACTTCCCTGGATCCCATGGGAGGGAAGGAGGGATCTGTTCGCCACCACAGAGTTGTTTTTTGTTCATCTTCTGAAGGCTCAGAGGACCCCCACCCCACCTCTCTGATCCTCTTGATTTCTGTCACTGGTACTCGCCCCACCAGGAATGTAGCACCTGGGGGTTGGCAAAGCAGGTCATGCAGCATGTGGCTATGAGGCTGGTGGGCTGCAGGTAGGCAGGACTACTGCTCCATTTCCCATGTGGCAGGGGACTGGTGGCCTCAGCAGCTTCTAGGCACTCTCTACTCTGCAGCACTGTCTCTTAGAGGTTCCACCCAAGCTTGACATCCAAGTTTCTACTCCAGCCTGCCCCTCTCCTCTGCCCACTTCCCTCCCTGAAAACCCCTTTGGACATCCAATAGCATCTCAAGCTTCACTTGTTCAAAATGGAACTCTGGAGTCCTCTCTGCACCACTGCTTCTCCCCCAGACTCTCTGGCTTGCTAAGTGGCACCCTCCAGCCACCTAGTGCCTTGATTCTTCTCCTTCACCTCCCATATCCACAAAATACCAGGAATCCAGCCACCTCTTGCCACCTTCATGGTTACCATCCTGGCCATACCCATCATGTATTCCCTGCTGTGGCCTCCTGACTTGTCTCCCTGCTTCCATCCTGCCCCCTCCCCAGTCCAGGATCCTCACAACCACCACAGAGGTCTTTAACGTAAATAAGTCAAATCAAATAAAATCCTCTCCCTTTCCTGCTCAGAGCCCTCCAATGGCTCCCTGTTTCACTCCAAATAAAACCCAAAGTCCCTTCCTATAATGCCCTACATTAGTGGCCCTTCCCAACCTCCTTGACTTGAACTCTGCCCCTCCCCCTAGCTTTCTAAACCTGGACAACTCCAATCTACTTTCTATTCTTCAAACATGCCAAGCTTGTTCCACCTTAGGACTTCTCACTTGCTGTGCCCTCTGCCCAAAACACTGATCTTCTTACATTCGAGTTCAGCTCAAATGTCAGTTCAGAAAAGCTTCCCTCCCCATCCCAGTTCAAGCAGCATGCCCTTCTTCAGGGGCTCTGTCTCACCATCTGCTTTATTTTCTCTGTAACCTTTATTACTGTCTGGAATTCTTATTTATGTATATGTTTTCTGATTTGTTATCTGTCTCATTCCAGTAGAATGTAAATTGGATGGTGGCAGAGATCTTGTCTGTCTTATTCCCTGAAGCTGTCTCTCATGAGAAAGGCAAATAAGAAACAAGCAAACAAACAGATCTATAATTGAAAATTGTGTTAAGTGCTACATAAGCAACCTGCGGCAATTGATTGTATTGGGGGTACTTCTAAATTTCAGGCTTATAAGGCTGAACTACTTACTGTATTGTCAAAACAACCTCTCTGAGCCATTTTAGGGGTGAGGACAAGCCTGGAAAAGGCTGACAACTTGCCTGGGGTCACACCCAGAAGTGGAATTCAGCCTCCTACCGAAAAAATATGTATGTAGGGCTTCTCTGGTGGTGCAGTGGTTAAGAATCTGCCTGCCAATGTAGGGGACACGGGTTCGAGCCCTAGTCCGGAAAGATCCCACATGCCACGCAGAAACTAAGCCCACGTGCCACAACTACTGAGCCTGAGCTCTAGAGCCTGCGAGCTGCAACTACTGAAGCCGCGTGCTACAACTACTGAAGCCCGTGCGCCTAGAGCCCATGCTCTGCAACGAGAAGCCACCACAATGAGAAGCCTGTGCACCTCAACGAACAGTAGCCCCCGCTCGCTGCAACTAGAGAAAGCCCGTGTGCAGCAACGAAGACCCAACACAGCCAAAAATTTAAAAAATAAATAAATTTTTAAAAAATTAAAAAAAATGTGTATAGCAAGCTTTAATGTAATGGTGGGCCTGCAGTCATGTTCTGGGAAGAACCTGATCCCAGATCCTGAAGACCTCAGTTCTTTGCTCTTCTACTCACTAGCAAGTCCCCGTAATTCCTTGGTACTTCATTTTCTTCACGATAAGAATAGGATAGATCCTATTATTATATTGGGTGCCTTCTCCTCTTCCCCATCCTCTCCCGCCTACCCCTCCTCCTCCCTCTCCTTCCCTTCCCCCTCAGTATACTCCAGAGGAGCAGCACTTCTAGATGGTGCTCTTTTGCTATCAGAAGCTAGGGGCACATTCAGACCTGGGGATGATGGGGCAGGAGCCAGAGCTCTCCCCAACACTGACCAACCTGCAGGGCAGAAATGGGCCCTAGGTCTTCTAGATCTGTTTTTTTTTTTTTATTCACCAATTTGTTTTTAGGCAAATTCATTGAGGGCCTCTGAGACTTAGGCAGTAAAATACGATGATTAAAGAAAAGAGCAAAATTTCTAAAGAGTTGAAAAAGAAAGAGAGAATTGCCTTTTGTCCAACTCCACTCCCAACTCTGTTGCCATGTGTGGTCTGTTTTCTTCCAGTCTTTTTTCCTCTCTCTCAGTCCATCCACCCTTCATGGGCCAGAGCCCTCTGCCACTTCAGAACCCGGGACAGCGATGACGTTTGCTGAGGACAAGACTTATCAGTATATCCGCAACCATCACGGCAATTTTTGCAATATTCATGTTCTGGAGATTCTGCCTTACCTGTCCTGCCTCACAACAAGTGACCAGGTGAGCCAGGGTGTGACAACCAGGCATGGACTGGGGGCAGGGCTGTGGAATTCAGAGCTTCTCCCAAGCCAGGACCAACTCCTTCCTTCTCTGTTGTCTGTATCTTGCTTCCCATCCTTGACAGTTTTCTAACTTTCAGAAGGAAGTGTGGCTCAGGGTGTCCTTTCCAACCTCACTGAGCTCCCTCTTGTGTCGTTTTGGTATAGTGCTCCAAAATATGGCACTGAGATTTCTGGGCTTGGGACCCCTCACCCACTTTCATCGGAACCTTCTTTTTCTTTATCTCTTTTGTCCTTGTTCCTGTTTAGTTTCAATTGCATTCTCTTAGTCATGGGATCCATCCTGGCAGGGAGCCTGGGGCTCAACTTTGAGAGTCTTTGGGAGCCAGACTGTGCTAGCTCCCTCAGCACTTGCTGTGGGCCCCTAGTGAAGTGAGCCTGGCCCCTCCCAGTTTTAGTTGTCCCCACATTGAACCCCGAGGCCTCCCTCTGCTTCCTCCATGCAGATACCTGTGGTATGTGAATTTGTGGCTGGGGGGGTTTGGCTCCTCCCTCTTGTATTTTGGTGTTTGTGGGAATACCTTGCCATTTAGTTCTGCAGTAAATGTTTTCTGTGGGTTTTTGTTTCTGCTATCTGGTTGCTTGTTTGTATGTGCTAAGCCTCAGTTTCCTCATCAGTAGAGTAGGGGTAATAATAGCATTAAATAAGATAATTCACACAAAGCCCTGAGCAGAGAGCCTGGGACACAGTAAGGCCTATTTCCTGGGCCTTTAAACTTGGGCTCAAACTCTGGCCTTGTCCTGGGCTCTGACTCAGTTTCAGATGGTTGCTTCCATCTTGTAGCTTTCTAGGTACCTCCATCTGCAGCTGTCCCCTCCAGAGTGGGGAGGGGGTCAGGGCTACCAGGCTTGAGCTTGGTGGCGGGGCTGTGTCTTGCAGGACCGACTGCGGGCCTCCTATGAGCGCTGGGGGAACCAGGGCACTCTCTGGGACCTCTTCAACAGCCTTCGGCGGAGGAACGGCTGGGTGCCTTCCTTCATTGGGGCACTGAGGGCCTGTGAACTGTCTAGTCTCGCTGATGAAGTGGACCGAGTCTACCAGAGCAACCTGCTACGTGAGCCTCCCACCTTGACCCTTCTTCTGGAACTCCTATCTGATTCCCTGGCCTCCACTCTCCCTCTCCTCTCACCCCATACCTGCTGTCTTCATCTCTCACCCTCCCTCCCATCACTCCTGGGCAGTGGACAAACCAGAGTGTAGATCCCTGCTTTGCCACTTATTAATCTTTATTAACTCTTTGGCCAAGCCCCTTCATTCCCTAAGTCTCAGTCTTCTTTGTAAAATGGGGCTAATGGCAACATTTACCTTGTAGGGCTGCAGTGGATACCATGGGATGATGGCATGTTGAGTGCTTAGCTGGGGCTGGGCACCTTCCATGTGCTCAGCAAATGGAGCCTCCTCTAATTTTTGTGGCTGTGACGTTTGCCTCCCACGCTTTTCTCATTTCCTCCCGTCTACTCTCCCTCAGTTTGCCTTCCCTCTCTCTGCTCATCTCTTCTCTCCCCCTCCCTTCACTGCCTCTTCTTTCTTCCTCATGGGCTCCTTCCTTCCTTTCCCCTCATCTCTTCCCCTCCCACTGGTTTCCCCTAGAGCCTCCTTAGTTGCCTCCCACCCCCCCCCCAGCTGCCCAGTTATCCCTCAAAGCCCTCTCAATGCTCCCTGCCAGGCCAAGTCCTCAGAGGGGGTCTGCTGAGGCCAGGGTCTCAGGGGCTGAGGCAGAAAGAAAATTCACACCAGCCCTATATATATTTCAGACTAGAGACAATTCCTGAGACACTGCTCAGATTTACAGCCTTGAAATATCCCCATGTTTGCCTTTCTTTCTTTTCCTCCCCCTCCCTTCCTCCCTCCCTTCCTTCCTTTCTAACTCATCTCTTCATTTGTGCAGATTACCAGTGATTCCCCCAGATAAAAACAGCTGTGGTAGGGCCAGGCGTGGCTGGTGGGGGCAAAGGGGAGGTGCTGAGGAGGAAGCTTTAGGTCAGGGGTCAGTTAGTGGTGAAAGCCACCCACGAGGAGGAGAAGAAAGCCACTGTGTCCCAGAATGCCTGGGGACAGAGAAGTGGTGACTGCTGACATAGTCTGGGTGGTGAGAGGCCTTCGAGGTGCCCCCAACACTCTCCCTTCCCCCACTGCTCCTCCTACCTCTCCTTGTCCTCTCCACCTCCACTCTCCCTCTGATACCTGCCTCCTGCTTCGTGAAGCTGGTCTCCTCTGAGGAGTACTGCCCACATCAGGATAGAGTTTGATGCTGTGGGGGACTGATAGCCATGGACCTGGAGTTCTAGGAGCACCCAGGCCTCTCTTGTCACTAAGAGCACCCCAATTCCTCCTTGACATCAAAATATCTTTGTCCTTCAGGGAATCCGAACCACCCCCCATCCCCACTGGAGCGGCCATCAGTTCCTGCTGGGGTTCCAGGGCCCTCCACACCTGCTGTGGCCCCCAGCATCCCCAGCAATGGCTACAGAGAGGACGAGCCAAGTTACCCTATGCCTGTCCAGGACACCCAGCCACCAGAGTCCCTGGGAGAGGTGCGTCCTCATGATCTACCTTGAGCCTCCTGCTTTTGTGTTCCCATCTGCCCACTTCTGCTCACCCAGCCTTCCAGAAGTCCCCCACAAATCATGCCTAATCTCTGCTCAGAACCCCAGGGCTCCCCCAATATGGATCTGCCCCAGCTCCCAGACTGCCAACCAGGTCTTCACTATGTGGCAGCCCCCACCCCTCTGTCATCAGCCAGCTGTGAGGCCACAATTCTGAGGTCTTTGCAGTGGTCCATGTGAGATGTTGAGCTGGGTCAAGGGATCAGGGGATGACCAGATGAGGGAGAGTGAGGGAGCAGGAGGTGATGGGGAAAGGGGGGGATGGTTGGAGCTGCAATCATTGCCAGTAAAGTTTGGGGGTTAAGACGACTGATTCTATTGGGATAGGATGAGTGGGCAGTGAGGTGTCCAGGAGATACCACTTGGACTTGAAGCCTAAGAAAGGGGTCTGTGCAGTGGCCCCAAAGATGGGGACCTTTCTTTAGGGCCAGACAGATGAATAGGGACCCCCCCATAGGATGATTTTCTATGAGGTGGCTTCAAAGTCACCTGCAGATAGAAGTCCTGGCAATGACCAAAGCCGAGGCAAGGGCTTCCTTGGTCCTGTGCTTCATGGCATGGGCTGTGGCCTGTAGGAGCCGTCCCAAGCATAAGGTGCCCTTTGCCAGCTCCTGGGAGAAGCAACTGCCTTATTCATATATTCCTTTGTGCAGAGTTCGAAGAAAGCCCCACAGCCACCCAGCTCTGGGGCTGTCCTCAAGAAGCTGGGTGGCCCCCTGCAGCCCTCATCTGACACGGTGGCCCTCAGCCCTCTGACCTGCAGTGGACATCAGGAGCAAGACACAGAACTGGGCACTACGCACACAGCAGGTATGCATGGACCCTGGAGTTATAGGGCCTTTCTGACCTCCCAGTGAGGGTAAGGGTTAGAGTTGCCCCTCTGGTTTTCTTGGTCAGGAGGCAAAGGTGGTATTCCCCAGGGTAATGAGTTCACCCCAGGGAACAACCCAGTTCCTCAGAGGGCATATTGGCTAGTATTTGCTTTGTAACATACAATCCCAAAATTTAGTAGCTTAAAATACGACTATTTACTTAGCTCATGATTGTGTGGGTCAGCAATTTGGGCTGGCTCAGATGGGCTGAATTCCCTTTTATATACACATCAGGGTACATATAAGCTGTTTACGGCTGTTGTCTGGGGCACCTCAGTTCTCTTCTATGAGTCTCTTACCTTCCAGCAGTCAAGCCCATTTCATATACCTGAGCAGAGTTCTGAGAGAGGGAGAGAGGGCTTCTGGGGCATAGGCTCAAAACTGGCAGTTTTCCTCCTGCCTCTTTCTGTGGGACAAGGCAAGTTACAAGGCCAGCCCAGCATCAAGGAGTAGAAAGGTAGACTCCATCCCTACATGAGAGGACTGACAGGGTCACATTGCAGAGGGCGTGGACACAGGCAGAAGTGAATTAGGGCCATGCCTGCACTATACCAAAGGGACTATGTAGGGATCCGCCAGGACCTGGAGGACAGTGCAAGAAGAGTACAGGGCTGGGCCAGCTGTTGTCAGGGAGCACCGCCCTACCCTAAAGGGGTCTCTAGCTCCCAGTGAATCACTAAAACTTTTCAGCCCCCAGGAGAAGTATGTTCTTCATCAGCCAAGGGCCTGGACCCTCACATCAGACATCTCAGGAATATAGTGCTATCTACTTGGATCTCTCAGGCTGGCATCTCTGCACCACTATTTCCCAAACCATGTTCCATGTGACAGTGATGCCCAGCCAGCCCACAGTGCCCATGGAACAGCCACAAGACACAGGAGCTCAGAGAAGCCACCTCAGCGTCCCATGCTCCTGTCACACCAAACTCTAACCCAAGTATCCTTTTGCACTTTGCATTGTCAGCTTGCTGTGGAACATCTTTTCAAGAAATGCTGCTGTGGACCAGGGAGGCAGAGGGCACTTTGATTTCAGTATGAGTATGGACACAGGTCCCATGAGATTCTGTGTTGTTAGCTTTGGGATGGGGGGTGGTGGACATCAGAATCACTCCCGACCTTTGTCAGCTGTAGGGCCAGGCATGTGTGTTCTCAAGAGTTCCATGGTGAATCCTTATGTAGCTGCCTTTATGGACCATCACCACCTGCTCCCTCCTGCTTCCCCCAGTTCAGACTCTCCTCCCACGGGTGGCTTTGTCCCTGTAACCTCAAGCCCTTGGGCCTCCTAGAAGATTTGCACACACTGGGGGCTGACTGGGCCTCTGGTGCCACATGACTGGTGTGAGCTCTTCTAAGCAGAGCCATCCTGCTCCTCTTGCCCTGGCCTAGGATTGTTCCTGCTGAGAGGAAAGATGGCAGTGGGAGAAACATCCAGGATTCCACTTGCCTAAGGAGAGGATGGAAGAGGCAGACACAACAGGAAAGGGGGGTGTCCTAGGCAGGAGAAGAAAAAGCAGAGATGAAAATTAATAATGATTTTCAAGCTCCTAGACCCTGTTAAAGGGAGGGATCATTTTGCTCTTGTGAGAGAACACGTCAAGGATTGAGGAGGGACAGGACCAAGGGTTTATCTGCAACCATCGGGCCTTCAGCCCTGGGAACCAAAGAGACTGTGGAGACTCCTCCATTGGTAGGAGGTTGGGAGGCTTGGATGCAATAGGGATGGTGTGAGCTGGGGCAGAGAGACCCTTCTCCAGCCCTCTGATCCCAAGGCCACTGTGATTTTAGGATAACACTCCTGTGGGTTTGTGTTTCTCATTTTGTTTTGCCACCTGCAGGTGTGGTCTCCAGTTTCACATCATCCTACGGGCCTGTGTCTCCGACTGTCTCCTTCCAGCCCATGGTCCGTTCTACCCCCAGGGAAAGCCGCTTGCCTGAACCCCCAGTGTCAGCTCCATCTATTGGCACCTCCTCCTCCTCCACTGGCTTGGCCTCTGCAGGAGGTGCTGGTGACCAGGCTGAAGGTACCATCTGCTCCAGCGGGGCAGGGGTGCCCACCAACTCAGCATTTGGCAGCACAGTGCCTTCCAAGTTGTCCACCAGCTTGAAGCCCCCTGGTGCAATGCCCACTAATGTGCTCACCAGTCTAGCACCATCCAAATTGCCCATCAACTCAGTGCGTTCTGGCATGGTGCCACCCAAAGTGCCTACTGGCTTGGTGCCTGACGACAGGAAACGTATGTGCACGGTGCCCAGAAAGCTGCTTGACAACACAGGGCCCACCATCAGGAACAGCAACAGACTCGTGGAGGTGAGTCCTCGCCCCTCCTAGCAGTGATCCAGGCCTCTTCCTTTTACCCTTTCCAGTCACCATTCTGTCTCCAGCCTAGGCTGGTCCAGGGCTTCTTCTGAGGACATAGGGACAGCTGAGACCTAGGCTCATCCAGACCTAACACCATGTCCTTTAGAGTAATAATAATCATTAGAACTCTTAAGTGTGAATGCTTCAGGAGGGTCAGGCTTGCTGGGCCACCTCCACTGGTCACATGCATTAACCCATTTAGAGCTCACAGCTCCCTTTTAAGCTCATCAATACTATTTTGCAGGTGAGGAAACATTGAGGGGTAGAGCAGGGTAGCCTGTTTGCCTTGATGCCTTGCTCTTCACCACTGGGATATCTGGCCTGCCCCACCATGACCAGGGTTTTACAAACTGCAGTCCCAGCCCATCCATCTCTGACCCTAGTAGCCTCCACAGCTGCCTGCTCAGAGCCTGCACATCTAACCCTACTGCTGCTGTCTGTCTGGAAGAACCAAGTCCATGGGGCCCCTTGGGTGCATGGCCCAGCCTCTGACCCGGTGGCTGCTTCATGGCCATCAAGCCCAGGCATAATGTCAAAGTAGGTGGGGCCACACATGACCAAGTGCTCCCTGGGGTGGGAGTGAGCTCACAGGCAGGCCAGTGAGTAGAGCTTTCAGCCCTGGAGGAGTTCACCACTGATGCTCCTACAGGGCCTTAGTCCCCTCCTCCCCCACTGTCCTCCTGCACCATCAGTGGGTTGAGTCCCCAAGAGAGGGTTGCCTCACAGCACTATGGGCTGGGAACTGAGGGGTTGGCCTGTTTTGGGAATGGGGCCACCCAACCTGGCTTGCCCCCCACCATCCTCAGTCCCTCCAGTCCCTCCTTTCTTTCCCAGGAGACTCCAGCATCTCCAGCAGCCACAGGTACTGCCACTGGAGGCACCTCACCATGGCCAGATAGCAGCTCTGACTGCTGGGGCTCAGAGCTGGAGCTGAGCAAGCCTGGCAGGCTGGTATCCAGAATGGACAGCCAACCGTTCTCGGGCTGCTCCGCAGACCTTGCCATCAGCCTCAGTAACTCCCTGGGCGCGGGGCCTGACAACGCTCCGGAGGAAAATGAGTACAAGTCGGAGGACACCATTAGGATCCACGGGGGCCCCAGTACCCCCAACCTGGGGGACAGCCCTGGGACACACACCGCCCCAGGATTCCGGGAGGAGGAAGAGTTGGAGGAGTTGCTGGTGGTCAGGACCTCGTCCTGGCCTCCGTGGCTCAGTGTGGCTGTGGCTGGGGTGCTCCTAGCTGTGCTCCTGGCCACACGGTACCGGCGGCGCCTACTCCAGTGAAACTCCTGGGCCCTCCTTATCACGCATCTGCTCCCTTTCCCATGGTACATCTGCCTGAGCCGCTGAGTTGAGCTGTCCCACCATCCTTGACCCTATCTCGGGGCTGGGAGAGGCTGGGTCAAAGGCGAGGCAGCATTTCCGTCCCAGCTCGTGCCCTTGGCAGCTCCCCCACCATCCTTGGCTTTCTGGGCCCTGGGCTGCCCTGAGTGCTCCAGCCCTTGCCCACCTGGCCATCTGGTTGTTGCCCTTATCCTCTGGAGGAGGTGCCCCCGTCTAGGCCTTATCCCTCTTTACCCAAGTGCAAGGATCAGGAGGTGCTGCTGGAGACCGCAGGGGGTCGGAAACATCCCCCATCCTGCTCTGGTCCCTGGCAGCCAATGCGGGGGGTAGGGGACCCCATAGAACATCATTCCAGCCCCCAGTGGCCCAGCCTCAGGCTATTGCCCCAGCAGCAGCGGAGTGGCCCACCTTCAAGGACTTAGTCCCCTGCCTCTCTGGTTCTCCTCCCCTGCCACACAAGGTTGGGGAGGAGGTCTGGAGATTCCCATGGACCCCTGGGAAGCCTGATCAGGTGCTAGGCCTGAGAACCACCTAAGTGCCCCTCTCCAGCCTTCTCATCCTGGTCTCTGTTCTCTTCATCTCCGTATGAGGGTTGGAGAGGGAGCACGTGCAGGGCAGAGCTCAGGCCAAGGTTTGGATTTCAGCTCCACCCCTTCTTGGGCTGTGTGGCCTTGGCAGATAATCAGCCTTCTCTGGTCTTGCTTACTCATGTGGACCCGTGAGGATCATGGCTCATCCTTCACTGTGTTCTGAGATTGAAGCATACACGTCTTTGTCAAGTGCCTGGTCCAGAGCAGGTGGCCACTAAATGCTTCTCTCACCTCTCCCTGCCCAGCCTGGTAGAGAGATGAGGGCATGAGAGGCAGAGTGCCCAGTGGGTAAGCGTGCACTGCTGCAGTGTAGGATGGCCTAAGCCTGCATCCCATCTTACTAACTCTGTGCTCTTGGGCAAGCTGTTAACCTCTCTGTGCCTGTTTTCTCATCTGTAAAGTGGGGATGAATAGTAAAATTTTATGTATAGACATGTCCTAGTGTTGTGAGGATTAAATGAGTTTATCTATATAAATCTTAGAATGGTTCCTGACATTTCGTTTACTACGGGTGGATACATGTTGTTATTCTCTCTATTCAAATGTGGAGGGACTGGAGCACTTGGCCGTGCCTTTAGAAGCAGACCCAAACCCTACTGCCTATGCCCCTTTTATATTTGCCCCTTACTTTATTACATGCACTGGGGAATTGTTGGGGAGTGAGGAGGGAGGCATGTCCACTGGGGCAACTGTGCAGGGTGGGGGCTAGGGTGCCTCCCAGCAGACAGATGGATTGAGGGATATCCTTGTGGGTTCTTTCCCAGCAGCCATTGCTGGACAAGGGCCAGGGACAGGAGCCTCGGGAGCTACCTTCATTTCTGGCTCTGCAAGGGATAGGAACTAGAACCCTGTGGAGACATAAGGGGTAGGGCTCACTGTGGCCCACTCCCAAACTGTCAGTCTGCAGGGTTCTGCACCCTGCTCTGGCTGCTACAGCCTTTCTTTACGCTGCCCTTGGGGACTTCAGCAACCTAATGACCTCTACTTCTACCTCTGAGCTTCTCTTCAACCCTCTCTCCAAATGCAACCACCTGTACCCTGAAGCCAGGAGTGGTCCCCACCCAAGCTGTCTGCAACCACGCCCCATCACCCTTGCTTTTAACCCTCTGTGCTCCTTCCTCCCTCCCAGATACCCAGGTCAGTGAACAGTTCATGAACAGGTACTGGTTTTAATGTGTTACCCTCCCAAGGTAGCTTTGGAAAAAAGTATCTCAAGAAAGCAGTTTGTAGACCCAAAGAATGCTACTTAAATGGTAGAATTTCAAGCACAGTGACCAGCCATGTGGGAGATACCTTTGGGTAAGGTGTGTAGGAAACATTTAGGGACCATCTTGGCACTTTTCAAATTATGCTGCTCAGAAGCCCTGACTTGGCCTGTATTGAAGAGCATTCCTATTTTGGCTGTTGTCAATAAAATGCCACTTCAAGCAGGATTGGGAATTGGCCTGTGGCCAGGAGAGGGCTTGGGGTAGTTGATAAGAGAGATGGGGAAGCACCCTTCACCTCGGGGTAAAGGCCGGGGTGGGGCCAGAGGGCTCAGTGCCATCCTAAGCGCTTAAGGGCAGACTCATCAGCAGCCAAGTTACCTGCATATAAAGCCCTCTCCATCTTTTCTCTCTCCTGTTGAAACATTTCCTTCAAAGCCCAAGAGCTATCACTGCTTCTCTTTCCCTGGGAAACACCTGCTGATTCTGCTTGATGACCCACTGAAGCCAGACTAATACCACACTCTCACCTTGTTTCCCTGGTTGGATGTGCTCAGATTTAATTGATTTGGGGGAATTTCTAGTCAAAGATCAGCAAGATGCCCTTTACTCTTTCAGGCCATGGATTATTCATAGCTTCTTTTAAGAAACTTTTTTTTTTAATGGAAAGCTTTTAAGCACGCACAGAAGTACAGAAGCTAGAATAATTACCTTTCCCCTCCACGTGCCCATTACACACCTTCAATAATTATGGACTCATGGATAGTCTTGTTCATCCCTGCCTGATTCCCCCTTTTCTGTACAGGTTCTTTTTGTAAGTCAGAAAGTGAAGAGTTCAGAAAGTCAAGGGAAAGACTTGGGACAGGAGGATTCTGTGGCAAAGGCCCTCTTTTTCCTTCCAAGGCATTCCCCTCTTGGTTTCTTGGCCTCAGTGGGTGACATCCCTCTTGAACCAGTTCAAAGCGTGAGTAGCACTGGTTCCCTGTCTTAGGAGGAGACACCTAGAGGAGGTTCCTTCACTGACAAGCTCCTTGGAAGTATCTAGCTACTGCTTCTGTCCCAGAGAGGTGATGACTGACAGGTGTGTCCAGTGGCAGTTTGCCCCATTGCACGAGGGGCCTCCTTTAGGCTCTGACAAAGCCCTTCCAGCAGGCAGAAATTCCCATTCTTGGCCAGATTCAAACTTCACAGCATGTGTCCTGCTCTTATAGGAATCTCCTGGAAATGGAGTCATTCAAGCCTTGAGGTCCCTTGCTTTCTACCAATGCACTGTTGTGAAGCTGATGGCCAAGGAACACCTCCGCCCCCACCTTCAGGGAGAGTAGTGTTCAGGGTCCCTGGGCTAGTCTGTGCTGGAAGTGATAACTCTTTATGGATAAAAATCACATGCTCCCCTTTCTGCTCTTTTCCATGTAGCCCAGGGCCATGAAGTTCACACTTGGTGCAGGGCATGGTCACTCAGCGTTCCTCATCCCTGCTGCTGCTGCTGTTAATAACAGCAATAATAAAAAGTGCTACCACTTACCCCATACCTTGTTGCATACCAGGTGCTGGGCTAGGTGCCTTACATATATTAACTTGTTTAATCCTCACAATGACCCTATGAAACGGATACAAGTATGACCCAATTTACAGCTGATCTGCAAGACTGGGAGGGACAAAGGACCAGAGGGGACAATGCAAGGGAAGACTCTGGCCCGTGGGCCCCAGAGTTGGATGTCCTCCATGCCCATGACCCACAGCTGATCAGGTGTCTGGAGCCTGGGACCCCATTTAAAGTGAGATTTCACACCATCACATCTCTGCCCGGTGTGCCAAGATCTGCCACCTGCTATAATAGTGTAATGATGTGCAATATATAATTAATATAGTCTCAGGGATGTTGTGACAATATGAATATAATCATCTTGTATGTGCCCAGGCTCAATGGCCTGAGGCTGCATGAGGTGAGGCAGCTGGAGGTCAGTTTGGTTTAGCAGATATTGTTTGTTAAAGGATTCCCCTGTGCCAAGTCTAAGGCCTAAAATGAGTAAGACACCTGCATACCCTCCAGTGGTCGGGAATGACTCACAAAGTATGGTGGAGACATATAGGCTTTCATGTCATTTTTTTCATGTACTTATACAACAGATATTTATTTTGCTCCTACTGAGTGCAGAGTATGGGGACAGGCCTTGGAGAGACACAATAATAACGCAAAGAGCCCACCTTAAGTGCCCCCTTCTATCACTCACTGTCTCCAATATAATTGTGAGTAGTCTAAAGGAGTGTCTAAAAGCAAGGGCAGGGGTGGGGGGGAGGAGAGAAAAGTGTTGTTTTGATCAGTCATGTACTATTAACAATTATAACAATGAAATCCAGGAAAACAGTAAAACTTAGAGCCTCTAGGGAACAAGAAAAATATTAAGTATAAATTTACAAAGACACCTATCAGAATGGCTAAAATGAAAGTGTCTGACAAGATCAAATGTTGATGGAAATATAGAGCAACTGAACTCTCAAACTTTAGGGGTAATGTAAGTTAGTAAAACCCTGTTGGAAAATAGGCAGTATCTACTAAAGTTGAACACATGCATAACCTATGACCCAGCAATTCCACTCCTGGGTATGTACATGACAGAAACAAGAGCTCATGTATACCAAGGTATGTGCAAGAATATTTCTAAGTGCACTGTTCAAAATAGCCCCAAACTGGAATCAACCCAAAGGTCTATCCATAGTAGAATGGATAGAATGGATATATATATATATATATATATATATATATAAAAGTTGGGGTAAAGTCATACAGTAGAATACTAGTGCACAACAATGAATACAAATGAAAATACTGCTACACTCAATGTGGATATATCGCACAGACATGATGTTGAGAAAAAGAAGTCAGTACAGGGCTTCCCTGGTGGCGCAGTGGTTAAGAGTCCGCCTGCCGATGCAGGGGACACGGGTTTGTGCCCCAGTTCGGGAAGATCCTACATGCCGCGGAGTGGCTGGGCCCGTGAGCCATGGCCACTGAGCCTGCGCGTCCGGAGCCTGTGCTCTGCAACGGGAGAGGCCACAACAGTGAGAGGTCTGCGTACCGCAAAAAAAAAAAAAAAGTCAGTACACACACAAAAGTGTTGACTGGGTGATTCTATTCATACAAAAAGTACAGAAATAAGCAAAATTGATCTATGGCATTGAAAGTCGGCATGGTTACCTTTGATTTGGGTGTTGGTTTCATGAGTACGTTCAGTTTGTGTCCAGAATTGCTTTAGAGATATGGAGATAAACCAAGGCCACCCAAATGAGAACAAACATAGGCTGTTCATTCTGAGCTTGTAAGAGCAGCCACTGTCACTTGCATTTGGCCGGGAGGGTATCAAAGGCAGGCAGGGACTGGGAAAACACTGTGGTGAATAAAAGAAAGGGAAGGCTTCAGATGTGCTGTGATTGGAGGTTATTTGCCTGGGACACTGGATGCTGGCTAACTAGAAGAGGGGCACCTTATGTGATTGGTTGGGGAACATATTTGGCTTTCTCTGGTTGGTCCCGAGATGGAAGAGAGGGAAGAGGTGGTTGGGGATTGGGAAGAAGCTGGCACACATTAACCAAGACCTGATCATTCTGGATGACTGCTGCAGAGGCTGTGGTTTGGCTTTCCAGGCTGGTTACTGCAGAGAGTTTTATTGTCATATATGGTCTGGCCACTGTCCTTTTGTATATTCAGTCTCTCAGAGGGAAGGATATGGGCTCTGAGAGGGGTCTCCATCCCATGCCGGAATGGGATGGGAGTGGGCACATGCATGCTTCATCCGGCTCCCTATCCCTCCCTGGGGTCAGTGGTGCTGCCTGTAAGGATAAGGCCAATGGCTAGAGGGCTCTGCTGCAAGTCATGGCTTAGCTACTGCACACACTAAAGTTTTTTTCTTTAAGGCCTGGCTTAAAGCCCAGCTCCTTTTGGAAGCTTTTTTGAATAGATCCCTCCCACTTATTAGCCTTCCTAAATTCTCATGGCTTACCTCAAATTCTTCAGAGTAAATTCTCACCTTCCTGCCTGCATTTAAAAAACTTACACTGGGGCCTTCCCTGGTGGCGCAGTGGTTAAGAATCCACCTGCCAATGCAGGGGACATGGGTTTGAGCCCTAGTCCGGGAAGATCCCACATGCCGGGGAGCAACTAAGCCCATGTGCCACAACTACTGAGCCTGCGCTCTAGAGCCCGCAAGCCACAACTACAGAAGCCCACACGCCACAGCTACTGAAGCCTGTGCGCCGAGCCTGTGCTCCGCAACGAGAAGCCACTGCAACGAGAAGCCCACGCACTGCAACAAAGAGTAGTCCCCACTCGCCGCAACTAGAGAAAGGCTGCGTGCAGCAAAGAAGGCTCAACACAGCCAAAAATAATTAAAAAAAACCACACAAACAACTTACACTGAATATCTTCCTTCTACTTACTCAATGCTGTTTCTATAAAAACAGCAATATAAGAAAAATACCCCCTCAACCCCACAGCTTTTTATTGAAGTAAAATATACATGCTGAAAAGGGTACTTCAAAGACAGAAGGGATGTGGGGGGACAGGGTGGGCAGCAGCCAGAAAGGTGGAGGTGGGGAGAGAAAATGGGAACGGTGAGAAAGATGAAGAAGGGAAGTAGCCCTGGGTTCTAGTCCTGGGTCCACAGCCAGCTCCTGGCGTCCCTTTCCTTCCTGGACCCATAAACCATGAGGCTGGACCAGGTGATGTCAAATCCTTCCTCCTCCAGAGCTCAGTCCCATCAGCCCTTGAGTGTCCTTGGCACGGACTGGCTGTACCAGCTTCCTCCCTTCCTCTGTCCTTCCCCATCCCCAAGTGCCACTGCCATACTGTCTGAATCGTTGATTTCCTAGCAGTCAGATGCTGTCTCCTATTTGATCAGTTTGCTTGTATTTAACATAAGAAGAAAAATCCTTTCATTATCACATGCAGCTGGAAATCAGCTTCTTGCAGGAGGCCTGTCCAAAGGAATCGGGAAAGAGAGAAACTGTGGTAACTGCTGAAAGAATTGCTTTTTTCACTACTTGCTATCAGGACGATGTCCTTAGAATTGTGAGCCCATGGACTCACGTTTCCAGTAATTCTGCTATTATTACTTCTAGAACTTAAGATCCTTTAACGTTTCTTTTATTCAGCCCACAGTTCTGAGGATCTACCCTGGCCAGATATCTGCTTGAAGTGAGGCTCCTGCAGTGAATATAAAAGAACTTTCAATCTGGGGGGCTTGTGCAGGACCCCTCCCCCTTTTTCCTCCCACCTTCACTTTCAGGAGTCTCTACTCAGGGACAAGCTCCTCAGTTCCCCACATGTCACCTTCTGTCCTGGCTCAGTGGACTCCTTCCTTCCCACCCAGTGCAGGGGGTCAGTCTCCCCTCAGAATTTTCACCTTCCTTATAATCTAGTCTCTTTAAATCATCTTTTAATTACACAGGTAATACACGAATATGTGCTTGCTGTAAAGAGTTAAAATTCCACCAGGAGTTCCCGGGTGGTCAAGTGGTTAGGATCCCAGGCTTTCACTGCCATGGCCTGGGTTCAGTCCCTGGTTAGGGAACTGAGATCCCACAAGCTGCAGTGAGGCCAAAATAATAATAATAATAAGAATAAGAAGAAGAAGTAAATTTTAAAAAAGAATAAATAAAATACCACAACTAGAGATTATCATACTAAGTGAACTAAGTCAGAAGGAGAACAAATACCATATGACATCACTTACATGTTGAATCTAAAATAGGGCACAAATGAACCTATATATGAAACAGACTCAAGAGAATAGACTTGTGGTTGCCAACGGGGAGGGCAGGTGGCAGAGGGGTGGACTGCGAGTTTGGGGTTAGTAGATGCAAACTATTACATATAGAATGGATAAACAACACGGTCCTACTGTATAGTACAGGGAACTATATTCAATATCCTGGGATAAACCATAATGGAAAAGAATATAAAAAAGAATGTATGTATAACTGAGTCACTTTGCTGTACAGCAGAAATGAACACAACATTGTAAATCAAGTATATTTCAATAAAAAAGTGAAATTAAAAAAAAATCCAAACTATACAGAGTTATATAGTCCAGAGTGTCTCAAACTTCAGTAGAGATACAAATCCTCTTGGGGATCTTGTTAAAAGCAGGTGCTGACTCATTGAGTCACTGCATTTTTAAATTTTTTTTTTTTTTTTTTTTTTGCGGTACACGGGCCTCTCACTGTTGTAGCCTCTCCCGTTGCGGAGCACAGGCTCCGGACGCGCAGGCTCAGCCGCCATGGCTCACGGGCCCAGCCGCTCCGCGGCATGTGGGATCTTCCCAGACTGGGGTACGAACCCATGTCCCCTGCATCAGCAGGTGGACTCTCAACCACTGCGCCACCAGGGAAGCCCTAGTCACTGCATTTTTTTTTTTTTTTTTGCGGTACGTGGGCCTCTCACTGTTGTGGCCTCTCCCATTGCGGAGCACAGACTCCGGATGCGCAGGCTCAGCGGCCATGGCTCACGGGCCCAGCCGCTCCGCGGCATATGGGATCCTCCCGGACCGGGGCACGAACCCGTATCCCCTGCATCGGCAGGCGGACTCTCAACCACTGCGCCACCAGGGAGGCCCATCACTGCATTTTTAAGGAGACTTTTTTGACTAAAGAGAAAGAGCAACAATTGATAATGTCCTTTAATCCCTTGCAATCCTGTTTCCTTTTTAGAGGGGTTGATAAACATCATTCCTTGCCTCTCTCTATGTACTTCTGTGCCATTTGATAGCCCTGACTTAATCCCATCCTTGGCCTGGGTCTGGGGGTGCTCTCTGAGGTCCATTTCATAGCAGTGGGGTGCAGGGCCTTCTCTACAGCTCCCTGTATTGCTCCACAAACTATTGTTGCCAAGCTTAATGGGTCTTTGTTGAATTGAATTTAGTTCATGCAACAATCCAAACAATTTGGTCATTGTTTCAGTTGGTTGAGGACCCTCTGGTTCTGGATTTTTCCCCACCATGTGCAGGATGAGCCATCAAATCACTAATGAAATGGAGAACAGGGCAAAGCCAGAGCCCCACACAATTCTACTCAAGATCATTGGTCAACTGATCTCATCAGTTGACCTCATCATTAACTGATTAATCAGCATTCTACTTTCCCTGCAGTCATCCAACAGTTAAGAGTATATATAACACAGCCGCTATGGAGGTGTATCCATTAACTAATGCTGCATGAGAAATTATTCCAAAACTTAATATCTTAAAACAACACATTTAGTATCTCAGTTTCTGTGGGTTAAGATTTCAGGTGCAGGTTTGCTGCGTCCTCTGGCTCAGGGTCTCTCACAAGGCTGCAATCAAGTTGTTGGCCAGGGCTGCAGTTTGGGGAGGATTCACTTCCAAGCTCATTCACATAGTACTTGCAGGATTTAGTTCCTGATTTTTTTTTTTTTAATTTATTTGGCTTTGCCAGGTCTTAGTTGCGGCACGTGGGATCTTCATTGCCGCATGCGGGATCTTTAGTGCAGCATGCGGGCTCTTCGTTGTGGCATGTGGGATCTAGTTCCCTGACCAGGGATTGAACCTGGGCCCCCTGCATTGGGAGTGCAGAGTCTTAACCACTGCACAACCAGGGAAGTCCCAGTTCCTCATTGAATTGTTGCTCTGCGGGCTGCACTTCCTTGTTGGCTGTTGGCCAGAGGCTGCCTTCAGTCCCTTGCCACATGGGTTGCTCCATAGGGCAGCACACAACATGGTAGCTTCTTTCATTAGAGAAAGCAAGAAAAAATTTAAATCTCTAAAAATTGAATCAAAATGGAAAAAAAATGGACTCAATTCTGTATTGAGTTATTGGCTGAATTACACAGAAGGAAGTTATTTCAAATGACTTTAAAGCACAATTTGATTTTTCATCCCTAGTGCAACACATCCTAAGGACAAAAAGAACTGCAGAAAAATCTTAAACAGTGTATAATAATCACATCATTGGTAATATTGATATTTTTATTCTGAAACTATTATCTATATACTTAATGATAAAGCAAATAAGTAGTGAATGTTGTGAAGTCCTTAGATTTTCAGGTTAAGATAAAAGAAGCTAAGTAAAAACTGTAACCTTAAAAATGAATGGAAATTAGTATAAATCCATGATACATTTTTCTCTTTAAAAATTTATTTTCTGGGCTTCCCTGGTGGTGCAATTGTTAAGAATCCGCCTGCCAATGCAGGGGACACGGGTTCGAGGCCTGGTCTGGGAAGATCCCATATGCCGTGGAGCAACTAAGCCTGTGTGCCACAACTACTGAGCCTGTGCTCTAGACCCTGCGAGCCACAACTCCTGAAGCCCGCGCACCTAGAGCCTGTGCTCCGCAACTAGAGAAGCCACTGCAATGAGAAGCCCACACACTGTGATGAAGAGGAGACCCCGCTTGCCGCAACTAGAGAAAGTCCGCGTGCAGCAACGAAGACCCAACGCAGCCAAAAGTAAGTACGTAAGTAAATAAATAAATTAATTAAAAAAAGAAAAAAGACACTATACACAGTAAAGAAAGAAAAGCTACACACGCTTCAAGTGTTGTTTTGATGTTGGGATTTGTCTAGGCAGTCTCAGGTAATGATGATTTTTTTTTTTTTTTTTTGTGGTACGCGGGCCTCTCACCGCTGTGGCCTCTCCCGTTGCGGAGAACAGGCTCCGTACGCGCAGGCTCAGCAGCCGTGGCTCACGGGCCCAGCCGCTCCGCGGCATGTGGGATCCTCCCGGACCGGGGCACGAACCCGTGTCCCCTGCATCGGCAGGCGGACTCCCAACCACTGTGCCACCAGGGAAGTCCTGATGATGATTCTTGATTCTTCAGGATGATCTATTGCAGCTCACAGACCTGGATGGAAGTTTCCTCAGGTCAAGGAGAACCGTTTTTTTTTTGTTGGGGGAGGCAGAAACGTAGGCAATGCTGGGCACTGAGATTTAGAAGGGTAGCTATACGTTTTTTTTGTTTTTGTAGGATCCTTCTGGGGTGGCTTCCTTCAGGAGATGGAACTTCCAGAGTTAGGAAATAGGGTTTCCAGAGTTAATCCTACAGTGAGGGGAGCTATTAAAAAAAATTTTATTTATTTATTTATTTATTTATATTTATTTTTGGCTGTGTTGGGTCTTCGTTCCTGCGCGCGGGCTTTCTCTAGTTGTGCTGAGAGCGGGCTACTCTTCGTTGCAGTGTGCGGGCTTCTCAGTGCGGTGGCTTCTCTTGTTGCGGAGCACGGGCTCTAGGTGTGTGGGTTTAACTAGTTGTGGCTTGCGGGCTCTAGAGCGCAGGCTCAGTAGTTGTGGCGCACAGGCTGAGTTGCTCCGTGACATGTGGCATCTTCCCAGACCAGGCATCGAACCTGTGTGCCCTGCATTGGCAGGTGGATTCCTAACCACTGTGCCACCAGGGAAGTCCCAGGGAGCTAGTTTTGAGTGAGCATGGCAATTCTATTCAATAAGCAAGAGAGAAGCTCATATTTCTTGTTCAGCCTGCTACTAGCAGTCATTACAGGAAAGATGAAGAACATAAGGGGCATTACCGTCTCTCAGGGGAGGCACTTATGAAATAATTTGCTAGCAAGATAAACCCACAATCCCGTTCAACTTGACAGAATGAGGGAGTGCCTTGGGAGTACAGAGCCATGGATCATTCCAGGCATGGACAACCTATGGGAGAAGAGACACTTGGATGGACCTTTGGTCAGTATCTCAGGGCTGGAGGTGACCATGTTCTCACCCCCCAAAAGAAGGTGATAAAATGATTTAAAAAACAAAAAAACAATGATTAAAAAAACAAAAAACCAATCAAGACAAAATCCCCAACAACCCAGGCCCCGAGGCGGCCACCAAATCCTTCTGTGTCCTACACTGCACCACAAAGAAAGGGGGTCCAGACTCTCCTTCCAAGAGCCAACCCTACTTCCCGGCTCCCACACCCCCCTCCTTCACCACAGGGGGGTGGCAAAGGATTTATAACCCACCTCTTTCTTCCAGTTGCCATGGAGACCAACCCCAGTCCTTTCATTAGTTTTGGTACTGGGAACATCTCTCTAACACAGGAGGAATGAAGGGGGCTTAGCCTAAACACGCCAGTGGCAGTGCTGGGGAAGGGGGTGGCGGTCAAACAGAGCGCGGAGGACTGGTGGCCTTGACGGCAGCAGTGGAATCAGGTCGAGGGACAAAGGCTAAATTCAGCCGCGGTTCAAGCCCCTCTGTTTGCCAACGACTGGCGACCAGACCCTGCGGCACACCGCTGGGCTGGAGAAGGGCGCAAGCCGGGAGACGACGGGACGCAGCAGCAGGGCGGGGCTCGGGGGCGCGAGGCAGCTCCCGGGAGAGTTCTGGGGCCTGGAGCGCCTACCTGTGCACCCCGGTGGAAGGGGGCGCGGACCCCTCCACCAACGCGTCCATTGGGCGGCGCCGCCATCACTCTCCGCTCAGCAACACCGCCTTCTCCTCTGCCCAGCCCGGATCCCCTCCCTTGCCGTCCTCCGCCCCGCCCCGAGCCTTTCACTGGACGGAGGCGCGGTCGATCCGCCTCGAATCAGGCATCCGATTGGACATGAGGCCTTCGGGCCGCCCCTAGCTTGCTTGGATTGGCTTGCTATGCGTTGGCGCAACGGAAGAGGCGGCCTGCCGAGGGTGTTCTTCTGCTCTGGCTGGATTGCCGCGGAGGAGGCGACGAGGGCACTGGCCTTGGGGGGCTAGCTCGGTCGGCAGCGGTTCCTGCTGCGGATGGGAGCGGGCCGGCTCGGCGCGCCCATGGAGCGCCACTGGGGGGTCGCCGCCACCCCCGCCTCGTCGGTCCGGGAGCCGGCGTCCGGCGGCCCCGATGGGCGGCGGCGGGAGCCACTGCGGCGCCGGGCGAACAGTGCGTCGGCTCCCGCCGTCGGGGCCTCGGCTTCGGCGGAGGGCGTAAGGCGGGACCGGCCCGGCTCTTACAGCGGCGCTACGTCGGCCTCCCGTCAGCGCGTCGAAAGCCTCAGGAAGAAGCGGCCGCGTAAGTGCCCGGCGGGGCGCCCTCGCGTTTCGCCCTGCCCCCTTCCGGCCCGGTCGCCGTTTTTCCCGCGCGGAGACAGTGCCCCCGCTCGGTGGTCCCAGGTTGGTGCTGGGCTGACACCTGGCTGGAGGCCTCGGGTCCCCCAACGCGGGGGCTGCGGGTTCGGCCCCGTCCGGCCTCGCGCTTCTGCTTCTCGGTTGTCCGAGTGTAGCGTCCGTACCCAGGACCTTTTTTCTCTCCCGGTTCTTAGTTCCTTGTGCATTCTTCGGCCGAGAATCGCATTATTTTTTTCCTCGGGAAGGCTTCCTTTGACCCATTTTCACCACCTCCCCTCCCCCCTCAAGTCGTTTGAATCCCCAGTGTCTGTCTTCCGTGGATTTCCAGAGAGCTGCAAGACGTTACATCCTTTTTACCTGGAGATTTTGGGCTCAAGGAAAACGGTTGAGTTTCTGCAAGCCTAAAACTGGATTCCGTGTTCTGTATACTAAGCTTTGTCTGCTTTTCTTCCCATGAGAACTCGGGTCTTGTCTCACCCAGATATCACCTCTATTTTCTTTCCATCTCTTTGCTGATACTCACGATTCAGTACTGTAGCACTCTGGGCATTAAGCCTTTCTCTTTTGAGGGAAAACGACTTCTCGCCTTGGCGGTTGCACATGCTCTTCCCAGAGAATCGGTTTTTCCGTTTTATTATCAGGTTTTTTTTTTCTGCATTGTGATCTAGTCCAGATATTTTCTTCTCTTTACAGGTCTTCAGTTCGGGTCCTCCTTCAAACAGCCATTGCAACTCTTGAAAGTATCCACTGTCTTGATACTCTAATATGAGTTTTACGATATAATAACATTTTACATGTGGCTATATATTTTTTTTCTTGTCGTTGCCCGTTGCCAGATTCCTATTTCAGGAAATCAGCTTGTTTTAAATGTAGATTATGAGAGTGAGAAAGTGGCAGGATGAATGTGAGGTCGTTTTTTAAAAAACTATCATTATTTTTTACTTTATTTTTTTATACAGCAGGTCCTTATTAGTCATCAGTTTAATACACATCAGTGTATACATGTCAATCCCAACCGCCCAATTCATCACCCCCCCCACCCCCCCAGGTGTGAGGTCTTTACTGGTTAGTCTTGTACCTCAGCCCAACAACCCAGTTGCTTTACTTTTTTATGATTTGGATGATTAAATATTAAACGCACCCCTATTTTGCTATGAAAAGTTTGAGAGTTCTTAATTCTTTTGTCTTTTCCTATGTTCTTGAAAGAGAATTGGAAAAGAGATGATGTGCTCTCAACCTATACCGTTTTTAGAGCCTGGTTCCTGTTTTGAGAAGCACCTGATTTTTAAGCGATGCAAAAAACATCAGTTCCTTCGTGGTTTTGTACTGCCTCATTAGAGATGGATGTAAATTCCAGAGATTCAGCAAAAAAGAATCACAGCCATGTAGCCAGCTCTTTGTGACCACTGGCCATGAAGATTCTAAGTATTGTGATTTTGGTGTTTGCCACCAGTCAGGCACTCTTAAAATTTTTTTTTCATGTACTCTTCTAAGAGCTTTAATAAACTCATTAGTCCTTACAAAAGTCATGAAAACCCATCTCTCAGATAATGAGAACTAAAGAAATAAACAAGGTATTGTTTTCTTTCCATTTGTTCTTTCTGTACTGTCCAGGGGTACACCTGTTAGATGGAGAGGCAGTGTATTGATTGTGTATTGACCAAAGAATATACTTTGGTCTTAACTTTGAGGGAATTCAATAAAGATTAAATCTTTGTATTTTTTATTAGGAGAGTTGGGTTGGTGCCACCTTTCTTTTGTTAGAAAACCTCATTCTGATATCATTACACTACTTATCTTAAGGTAGGAGCCTAGTTGTCATTGGAAACTTGAAGGAGCTGTTCAGTTTATCTTAGGAATTGTGGGCCCTGCTTATAGTCATGTTCTGCCACACATGTCCCCTAGAGCAGTGTGATTCCCAAACCTGTCCCCACCTCAGACTTAACACATCATAGTCATTAGGGATGAGGCTAGGCATGTGTGTCTAAGAAGTTCTTCAAAAGTTTTAGATTAGCTGGAGTATGTCTCATAGGTCTGAGAGAAATACCAAATAAAAATTGGTTTAAAATGATGGTAATGATGATGCTTACGTGTTCATGTTAGACACTTTGCCAACATTTAAGTCTTGCAGTTATCCTCTGAGGTGGGTATTTGTTATCCCCAGCTTCCAGATTAGGCAACAGGCTCAGTGAAATTTTCTCTTTGTCCAAGGGCATATAGTGAATTAGTAATGGAGCTGTGTTTTGATTCTAGGTGTCTGACTTCAGACCCAGTGTTTCTTGACTTTCCACATCTTGGAAGGTGCATGCGATGTAGTTCAGTAGTGGTTCTCACGTGGAATCACTCAGAAGCTTAAAAAAAAAAACCCTCAGATCTGCAGAGGGGTCTAAAAATGTGTTTTAATTTTTAAAATTTTATTGAGGCATAATTACATACAGTAAAATGTACAGTTTTGACAAACGTAACAAGAGAACATTACATGCATGTAACATGAGAACATACATTTTAATCTAGGGCCCCAGATATGCAGGAGGTGTGGGAACTCTGGGATCACAGTGCTTCATGGCAGTGCCAGGGGGTGAGCTGGATCTTTGAAGGTGACTCCCGAGCATGTTTTAGCACTCCAGGGAAAGCTTGGGGACATGCTGATTTTGGACTCATGCCAATCATGGAATTTCCTTAACTTCCATTAGTCTAGAAAATAAAGCTTTTGTTTGTAGCTTGATAATACTAATCTAGAAAATAGTTAGCTTTTCCTTGGTATTTGGTGGAGCATCAGTGTTGCCAGAATGGAACTGGTACTGGGAGGTTGCCTTTTATCAGGTGCAGTGTTTCATCTTCAGTTAGGGAATTAGGAAGGGCCGCCCACTGGGAGCTCGGGGAAAAAAGTTAGATTTCTATTGCTTTATAGCCCATTTTTGAGGGACAGAATAGGAGAGGGTGCTTTTTAGCCTATTGTTTTATCAACTTTAAACCTAAATGAAATAAAAGTAAACACGGCTCCTCTTCTTTGATGAATAACGAATATAAAGCATTAAGCATAACCTAAAAATAATATTATTATGCAGCTTGTAAAATTAAGTATGTTATTTTAGGGGCCCATGTATGAATTGTGTCCTTAGATAGTATGACTGTTGAGTGTTGGCATCACTGCCCTCTGTATATCTGAGGAGACCATTAGCAAGGGGGATGTATGTTATTAAAAATATTTTGCTTAAACACATGTTAAAAGGAGAGATAAGGACGAAGATAATAAATAGCCTGTAGGTTGTTTGAGAGTACCTTATCAGGCAGTGATATAGCAAGCAGAATAGCTATTTTGTCTGGTTATTTAAAAGAGCAGTGAGGTTCCTTGGGCTTAAATTTATAACCTTGGGAGCGCTTTTCAGGTTCATAATTTGGGGTATCTTTATATTCAGGCACTGTTCTTTCTCAGTTAATATTCTTTTTCAATTTTTGTCAGCAAGGTGGACTAGGATATGAAAACCCTTTATAATGGCTTAAAGTTTGCTTTCTGAAAGTGAAAGCTATCTTGCAGTTTTTAGTAGCCTATTAAGTTTTGTATGTTTATATTTCTTTTCTTAAAAAATAAATTTTATTTATTTATTTATGGCTGTGTTTGGTCTTTGTTGTGCGCGGACTTTCTCTAGTTGCGGCGAGCAGGGGCTACTCTTTCGTTGCGGTGCGTGGGGTTCTCATCGTGGTGGTTTCTCTTGTTGCGGAACACGGGCATTAGGCGCGCGGGCTTCAGTAGTTGTGGCACGCGGGCTTAGTAGTTGTAGCACACGGGCTTAGTTGCTCCGCGGCATGTGGGATCTTCCCGGACCAGGGCTCAAACTTGTGTCCCCTGCATTAGCAGGCGGATCCTTAACCACTGCGACACCAGGGAAGCCCTGTTTATATTTCTTGAATGTAAAATTTATTATTGAGTCTGCTGGTTTTATAGTAGGTAGTATTTTATAAGTATCTGGTCCCTGAGTTAAACTATTTTGGGAATATTTATTGAGGTCCGTCTTTTAAAAAGTATTTATTTATTTATTTGGCTGCACTGGGTCTTTCTTAGTTGCAGCACACGGGATCTTTGTCACGTGCGAGCAGAATCTTTTTTTTTTTTTTTTTTGTGGTACGTGGGCCTCTCCTGTTGCGGAGCACAGGCTCTGGATGTGCAGGCTCAGCAGCCATGGCTCACGGGCCCAGCTGCTCTGTGGCAAGTGGGATCTTCCCAGACCGGGGCACGAACCTGCATCCCCTGCATCGGCAGGCGGACTCCCAACCGCTGCGCCACCAGGGAAGCCCTGTTTATATTTCTTGAATGTAAAATTTATTATTGAGTCTGCTGGTTTTATAGTAGGTAGTATTTTATAAGTATCTGGTCCCTGAGTTAAACTATTTCGGGAATATTTATTGAGGTCCGTCTTTTAAAAAGTATTTATTTATTTATTTGGCTGCACTGGGTCTTTCTTAGTTGCAGCACACGGGATCTTTGGTGTCACGTGCGAGCAGGATCTTTTTAGTTGCGGCATGTGGACTTTTTAGTTGCGGCATGCGGGATCTAGTTTCCTGACCAGGGATTGAACCCGGACCCTCTGCACTGGGAGCTCAGAGTCTTAACCACTGGACCACCAGGGAAATCCCAAGGTTTGTCTTTTAATATGAGGCCAAAGATCGCTGCCTAGACCAGTCTAGGGATTTGGGTTTGCAGTATTTTAACCACATGTGGTCTGGTGTAAAGATATAATTCGTAATGTTGGAAAATTGAGTACACTTTTATAAACCATATATTTCTCATTGGAAAGTATTTCAGTTGTTGAGACCTATTATGAGACAGTGTGCTATTGATGATTTTACATAAATCTGTGAGGGAAAGTTTAAATTCTTTCTAGAAATGTGTCCTAAGTCAAGTGTACATTGTCTAGGTGGAGCACCTTAGAGGAAATACATCAGGAAATATGCTGAAGGCCTAAAATAGACTAAAATATCTGTGAAAATTAATGGAAAGACTCACTAATCAGAAGTGATAAAATAGGCCTTCTATTAGTGAGATATGAGGAATGTGAGGGCATAGCAAAAGTTCCTTGACTTTCCATGACTTTTCCTGCCAGAAACACATAGTGGGTTTTTTCTTTTTTTAAAAATTTATTTATTTTTGGCTGCATTGGGTCTTTGTTGCTGTGTGCAGGCTTTCTCTAGTTGCAGCGAGCGGGGGCTACTCTTCGTTGTGGTGCATGGCCTTCTCATTGCGGTGCCTTCTTTTGTTGCTGAGCACGGGCTTCAGTAGTTGTGGCACGCGGGGTAAGAGTGCAGGCTCAGTAGTTGTGGTGCACAGGCTTAGTTGCTCCGCGGCATGTGGGATCTTCACAGACCAGGGCTCGAACCTGTGTCTCCTCTATTGGGGGGCGGATTCTTAAGCACTGCGCCACCAGGGAAGTGCCACATATAGTGTTTTGAATAAGAATTGAAGGCTTATTCTAGTAGTCATCATGTCATAGTATATGGGGCAGTCTCTCAGTTATTGTTAGGAATCTAAACCCCCTTTGATAGGCTGAATGTTTAGAAATAAGAGAATTGTATGGCCTGAGATATTATCAGAGAGCATGCATCTAATGGACCTCCCATGTCTTTCATTGTCTCTCAGTTCTTGGATATGTAAATGTTTGATTAGTAGTATAACTAAAAAATCCAGAAGCTACTAAAGGATATAATAGGCTATTTACTCTTTCAGCCTTAGGCTCCTTACTTTTCCTTATATATTGTTGGTTCTCTTTATTTATTTAAGGTATGTGAATTTTATTAAACTACTTTTACTTAAAAAAAATTTAACCCAAGAATATGTTTTGTGCTGTTAGGTTCGTATAGATACTGGTTAAAAGATACTTTTAAAAGGACTTAGGAAATCTGAGTTTGAGTCCCACTTCTGCCTTTTCTTGACTGTGAGTGACCTTGGGCTCTTCTGCACTTAAGTTTCTTTTTCTTTCATTCTTTTTTTTACGCGGGCCTCTCACTGCTGTGGCCTCTCCCATTGCGGGGCACAGGCTCCGGACACGCAGGCTTAGCGGTCATGGCTCACGGGCCCAGCCGCTCCGTGGCATGTGGGATCTTCCCGGACCGGGGCACGAACCCGTGTCCCCTGCATTGGCAAGCGGACTCTCAACCACTGTGCCACCAGGGAAGCCCTGTTTCAACTTTTTAATCTATGGAAAGGGGAGTAAGGCTTACTTTGTTTTAAGCATTACAGCCTTCCCTTGGTCTTAGATATGTCCAAAACTAAAGATTCCAATCCTGTTGATGGGATATATTTGTTGGTAGAGTGCTGTGTCTCTTCTTTGCTCTCCACAAGGTTGGCATCATCTTAAAGTTGATGGTTAAAAGAATGGCGCTGTTAGTAGGAAAATAGGAATTGAATCTCCTTACTTCAGTCATATCCAGCACTGTTGATTTCATTAGTGAAGAAACTTTTTATTCTTCCAGTCAGGGCCAGACTTCATGACTCATGCCAGGTTGAGTTAGTCCCTCATCACTGGAAATGGAGTTTCTGTTGGTGTTAAAAAAAAAAAAAAAAAAAAATCAGGGATCTCTTTCAGACTGAGGTGGAATGGCTGTTGGGGAGTCAGCCACAGTGTTCTCTTTAGAATTGCATTGACATTGTTAGTTAGATTAATTTGGGGGAGAATTGACACTTTAATAGTATTTAGTTTTCCTTCCTGGAACATGATGTATCTTCCCACTGTTATGTCTTTCAGTACACCATTTTAATAGCAATCATAGATATTTAGTATTAGATTTATTTATAAATATTTTATGGTTTTTGTTATGCATGACTTTTTCACATCATTTTCTTGCTGGATTTTGCTTATAACATAGGAAAAGCTACTGGTATTTGTATTATTTTTTGGTGTGTCCAGTTATTAAAATTTTTTTTTATTTTGTTGGCTTAATTGATTCTCTTAATTTTTGTTTTTTGGAGTGTATTGAGATAATCATGGTTTTTCTCCTTCAATGTACTAATGTAAGCAATCCTCCTTAATTGGAGTTTTAATGTGAAAACCATCCTTGCGTTCCAAAGAATCCCTGTTGGCCATGGTGTATTACTTTTATTGCACAACTGGATTCTGTTGTTTAATAATTTAATATTTTTGCATTTGTTTTGTGAGACAATTCTTTTCTAGTTTTGATATGAAGTTAGAATGACTTGGGAATCTTTCTAGATTTTTTTGTGCCCTAGAAGCTCTTAATGGTTTGCCTGGAAACCATTAGGGCCTGGTGCTTTTTTGTTGTTGTTTGGGTGGTAGATCTTTGACCTTTTTAAAAAAATTTTCAGTGTTTTTGATTTGTGTTTTTTACCTCATTTTGAGCCACTTTTTTATTCTTTTCTAGCTAATCCTCTGTTTAGTGTACATTTTAAATTCACTGTTACAAAGTTGTAAATTGGCTTATTTGTAGTTTCTGGTTGTGTAAGTTCATCTTCTTTGATCTTTTTTTTTTTGAGAAAAGTTATATCTTCTTTCTTTTTCTTAGATACACTTACCAGAAATTTGTCTGTTTTAATGGCTTTTTCAAAGCTTGATTTTACTGATCATCTTGTTGTGGCTTTGTTCATGATGATGTTTTTCTAATTTCATTTACATCTTGCTTTCATCTTTAATAACTTCCTTCTGCTTATTTTGGGTCTGCTTTATTTTTGTAGCATTTCAAATTGTATGTGACATTCCCTTTTATTCAGGCTTCCTTCTTTTTGAATACATTTGATAAACATTTAAGGCTAGAAGTTTCCCTTTGAGTCCCACCTTGGGTAGACATCCTTTACCTTTTGCTATATAGTGTTCTCATTGTCATTCATTCAAAAATAAATTGTTTTGATTTCATCTTCAGTTTCGGAGTTAATAGAAATGAGTTTGAAGATTTCCAGGTGGATAGATCTATTTCCTTGTGTCTGTTGGATTAATTTCTTATTTAGAGGTATTGTGGAAAGTGAATGTGGTTTGGTTTTGTTCTTTGGAATTTGAGGTTCTGCTGATTTGTAGATTTGTCAGTTTCTCCTTGTTTTTAATATTTTTTGAAGCATATGTCAGGATCATATCAATTATAGTTTTATATGCACATGACATCATTTCTTTTTGTCCTCTTATAATGCTTTTTGTTTGAAATCTTTTCAGTCTGCTAGTATTGTATTTGCTTTCTGTTAACATTTGCTTAATAGAGTGGAGTAACATTGTCCAGGCATTTGTTTTGCTTACCCAAATTCAACTATATAAATGTGGCAAAGCATGGTGACAGTGACTACTCACCGATTTAGTCATTGAATATATATTGGATTGGCCAAAAAGTTCGTTCGGATTTTTGTAGGATGTTACAGAAAGCTGAATGAACTTTTTGGCCAACCCAGTAATTGCGAGTGAGCTCAGGGACGGTAGATCACTGTTTGGAGGGGCACCTCTTATAAATGTGAGCCCTTGATTAATGCAGTATTGGTCTTGAAACATAAGGTTTGACTTTTACTATATCATGTTTCCTAAATGTAAGTCAACCGTTCTTTCAGTCTCCAGTGAGGTGCTTAAGATCTTGATTTATTCATTGTGACTGAATGCCGTTTTCATCTTAAAGAATCCAACTCCTCTTTATGATGGGACTCTACTGTGGGTGTTTTACCGTTTATTTACCTTCAGTCTACTTGTATTATCTTATTTTAGATGTATCTTTTTATATAAGCATATATCTGAATTTTCTCTTCAATCTGGAAGAGAAATTTGACGTGTCTGTGATTACTGATATGTTTGCATTCATTCCTGTCCCTTTTTGTTTTGTATTTACTGTACTTTTTTTCCTCTTCGTTGTTTTTTTTTTTTTTTTTTTTTTTTTTACACGGGCCTCTCACTGTTGTGGCCTCTCCCGCCGCAGAGCACAGGCTCCGGACGCGCAGGCTCAGCGGCCATGGCTCACGGACCCAGCCGCTCCGCGGCATGTGGGATCCCTCCGGACCGGGGCACGAACCCGTGTCCCCTGCATCGGCAGGCGGACTCTCAACCACTGCGCCACCAGGGAAGCCCTCCTCTTTGTTTTTGAACTGATTTTTACCCCCTAGTTGTTTGAAGGTCATATGTTCATTTTCTCTTTTTTTGGAGTTGCCTGTAAATTTTTTTTAAAATTAATTTATTTAAATTTATTTTTGGCTGTGCTGGGTCTTCGTAGCTGCACGGGCTTTCTCTAGTGGCAGTGAGCGGGGGCTGCTCTTCATTGTGGTGCGCAGCCTTCTCATTGGAGTGGATTCTCTTGTTGCACAGCATGTGCACTAGGCACGCGGGCTCCAGTAGTTGTGGCACACGGGCTCAGTAGTTGTGGCTCGCGGGCTCTAGAGTGCAAGCTTAGTAGTTGTGGCGCACGGGCTTAGTTGCTTCGCAGCATGTGGGATCTTCCTGGACCAGGGCTCGAACCCGTGTCCCCTGCATTGGCAAGTGGATTCTTAACTATTGCGCCACCAGGGAACCCCAACCTGTAAATTTTTAACGCATTTAAATCATCACTTCTTTATTCTTGTTTAGAAATAATCAGAATCTTTACCTTCCGTTCCCCAACGAGACAGAGCTGCTGCTTGCTTTGACTTCCCTCTCCTTTCTCTTCCCTCTTCGACTTCCTATGTTGAAATCATGTAAGTATTTTAGTTGCAGATTGCTTATTTTCCTAAAAGTCAGCATGTATTGCTTCCTGTGCTTATCATTGTTTATATAGCTCATATCTTCTTGGGTGCTTTAAAAAATTATATTGGAGTGCATCTACTAATTATTTCAGAGAAGGTCTTTGAATAGTAAATGTTGAGCTCTTTCATGTGTAAAAATGTCTTTCTCTTGCACTCCCATTTGAAAGCTGATTTGGCTGGATATGAGTTTCGAATTGTTTTCCTTATAACTTTGCCAATGCGCTGTTGTCTTCTAGCATCTGTGTTACTGACGAAAAGTCTAATTTTACCTTAATGTGATTTATGTATCTTCGTAGGAATTCACTTTTTTCCTTTGGGAGTTTTTAGGGATTTCCTGAAATTTAAATAGGATGTGACTATACATCTCCCTTTTCTACACTTATTAATTTTATTTCAAGCCAATGATTCCTGTCTTCCCCTATCTCGCCAGAAAATTTCTAGAACTCGTATAACACAGATGTTGGACTTTCTGGTTCTGTGTTCTATATATCTACCTTTCTTTCATACTCAAGAGGCATTTTGGGAGAGTTTCTTAGTTTTGTTTTCCATTTGTTTTTTCTGTGCCCATTTTGTTATTAAATGTATTGTAGAGCTTTATTTTGGAAATAAATATTTCTCCTTTTTTTCTATTATAAAAGTCTTTATTGGACATAATTTACATACAATAAAATATATCCATTTAAAGTGTATAGTTCCATACATTTTGACAGATATATACACCCATGAAGCTCCCCTCTTGCCCCCAACAATTAAGATTTGGGTTATTACAGAAAGTTTTCTCCTGCCCCTGTATAGTCCTTCCCTCTCTCACTCCCCCAGCCAGTGATCTGCTATCAGATACAGAAATAATTAGCTTGCATTTTCTAGAGTTTCATATAATGGACTCATAGTATGTAGCCTTTTGTGCCAAGCTTTTTTCACTCAGCCTGTTTTTGAGAGTCACCTATGTGAAGTATATTGGTGTGTCCCCCTGCCCTGCGCCCCGCCCCCTGCCCCGCTCTTTTTGGTTTTTAAAGCTTCTCCCACAACCCCCAACTAGGAAATTAACATTGATACAGTTCACAGAACCTTATTTAGATTTAACCAGTTTTACATAAACTCTTTTGTATGTGTGTATTTAGTTCTATATAATTTTGTCACATGTGTAGATTCTTAACAGCCACAACCACAGCTGGCAATCATTTCTTAATTTCTAGTTTTTCTTTATGGTAGCTTATTCATTTTAAAATTAATTTTTTTATTGAAGTATAGTTGATTTACAATAGCTTATTCATTTTTCATGGATGAAATCTCATTTTACCTTGGAGGATATTTATGATTCTTTTAAAGCCTCTTCTTTGTTCCTGCAACTCTTTCTTTAGATGTTAGCTTCTTGGTTTTGTGGTGTTGATTTTTCCCTTTTGGTGATTCTGGTTTGTAAAGTGATCGTCTCTGGTTTAAGGATTGCTTTCTCCTGTCAGTGGGTGCAGTGTCTGTTTACCAGTCTGTCAGGATGGATTGTAGGGGAGAGATGGGCCAGATGTGGGGGCTCCCCACTTCTGGGTAACAGCAGCTACGTGGATACGTACTGATGTTTGGGCTCAAGTGCCTGTGCCCAGTGAAGACTTTGACTCTTTGGAGGAGGGGGAGGGGAGTGGCTGGCCTGTCCAGTTGTGCCAAGTGTATTTCCCCACCATATCACTATGACTGCACCAGAGCCTGCTTCTGTTTCCCCATGGCAGCTACCCCATCGACAGCTTGGATGGAGCACCCGTCTGCTCCCCGCACCTTCATAGCTGCTCCCAATTTTTATAGCATTTCTCTTTTCAGGGTTCTGGACAGTTATTGCCTCTATCAACCTCATTCTGCTGATGGTATCACTTCTTGTTTCTCAGAATTATTTTAGAAAATCAGTAAGTTTATATCTTTAGTCATCTCTAGGATTTAAGGTGGGAAGAGAAGGCATGTATAGCTAATGCAGTTTATCTTGATCCAGTCTCCTTAAGCCATTTTTTGGGATGGATTCTTTTTTTTTTTTTTTTTTTTAGCTCCTTCACGTAGTATGTGGGATCCTAGGTCCCCGACCAGGGATCAAATCTGTGTCCCCTGCATTGAAAGCGCAGGAGTTAACCACTGGACCACCAGGGAAGTCCTGGGATGGATTTTTTGGGATGGATTTTTGGGGAACGGGTATTAACTTTGAAACACCTGTTCCACTGATGGCCATTGAAACCTGATGGATTGATTGATATCAGGGTTTGAGAGAAATTGACCACTGGAGCTTATATGTTACATAGGGTTGGGAATTTCCTCTAGCCCTAGTTTGAGTACTAAACCAAAGCTCTGAAAAGTCTCAATGTTTCTTTAAGGCAAGGGCAAAGATGAAGATTTTCATTTTCAATCTTTTTTTCCAGAGTTGAGGTTAATGGGTGTCATTTTGCTGTTTTTTAATATTTCTCAGTGCAGTTTGGGCTTGTCTAAGAGGGTTGTGTTGGCTTAGCATTGTGATATTTTTCTTCTTGATCTTTGCAATTCTTTTTTTTAAGATTTGTTTCTAGATTAGACAGAATCATATTTCTTCTTCCAAAAACCTTTTTGTGTATATAGTTCTTGGAAACCTCAAGGTATGAAATAAATTGTTAATCTAATGAGTGTAAATTTAGTTTTCAGAAAAAAAGCTGTTCTGACTTTTTTTTCCTTCCCCATTTAGTTTTTCCTTGGTTTGGCTTGGATATTGGTGGGACCCTGGTCAAGCTGGTTTATTTTGAACCCAAAGACATCACTGCTGAAGAAGAAGAGGAAGAAGTGGAAAGTCTTAAAAGCATTCGAAAGTACCTGACCTCCAATGTGGCTTATGGGTCCGCGGGTATTCGGGACGTGCACCTGGAGCTGAAGGATCTGACTCTGTGTGGACGCAAAGGCAATCTGCACTTTATACGCTTTCCCACTCATGACATGCCTGCTTTTATTCAAATGGGCAGAGATAAAAACTTCTCGAGTCTCCACACTGTCTTTTGTGCCACTGGAGGTGGAGCGTACAAATTTGAGCAGGATTTTCTCACAGTATGCATTTTTTAGCTTATATACAATTTATGGTAATCTGATTGTTAAAAATAATACCAATAGCAAGTGGTGGAATCATTTCCATCTCTAATGGAACTTGAATTTTCTTGAGTCAAGTTAAGATTAAATATCAATTAGTGATAGGAGTTGCCATCTAGAGATTGTTGTATAGTTTACTTTTTGCCCAATTCAGATGAGTTGATGAGAATCAGAAGCACTAACAGCATAGCATTTTGTTGTTCTTTTAGTATGAAAAAATAGTAAAGCTGTAATAAGCACAGGAAGGAATTACCAGTGAGGAACAATATCATTGTCTTGGACAATGTGATTGAAAAATAATTTAAAAAATTAATGTCATTTCATGTTATAAAATTGTTTCCAATCTTATCTACCACATAATTTTTCTTATCCCCCTCATTTGTTTCTTGGCAATTTTACTATTTAGAAATATGAGGAACTCTGGTCCAAAGCAGTGTTTTTCAGGCTTCAGGGTTAGTCAGAGATGGTTGACAGCAGAGTCTGCTCTCCCCAAATGCCTTTTGATGTGTCCTGAGCTGCACACTTGATAACAGGAGTCTGGATAGTAGGGGGAGTGCCAGTGGGCCCTTGATTTTGTTTTCATTCAGTGAACACTGTGTGTAAGGCCTTGAGGCTAGGTCATTTGAGGGTGGATGTGGGGGCAGATGGGATAATTGATAGGCGAATTGGCCAAGGCTCTGACCTTCAGAGTGCAGTGTAGATTTAAAATATCTTCAGTGACCATGTTTTTAATGCCACCAATGAGAATGTTATTACAGAGATTCTGCCTTTGCCTATGTTTTTCATTTTCTCCCCCCCAACCTTGCGTGTCATTGTATGGTTTGTGACTTTGTCTTTCTTTGTCCTCTATCTCCTTTCTCCCATAACTGACCATAACCATAATATAGAATTGACATGAATTTTAAAACTGGTTTTGCATTCTTTGCTTGAATTTTCCTTGGTTGTTGGTTTTCAGTGGTTTCTTTTCTACCTGTGAGTAAATGGGAAGGTGGCAGGAGGAGAGGAGGTCCCCCTCCTTTGCGGTCACAGTGGACTCTGGATTATAACTGATAGGCAGAGGAGAAAACCTCTCGATTTCTGGGGCCCTGTAGAGATGCCTTTGGAACATGTTTGAATACCATTTGGGCTGTTACCAGAGGTTGTGTGCTGTGTGCTAATCCAAGGAGAGGTGCAGAGTAGATTTTAGACTTTAGGGATTGGCTCTTAGGCTGTTGGGATTTCTCATCTGTATGCACCAGCGCCGTCCTTGAAAACTGGGGGAAAATGAAATGCCTAACAAATCCTTTTTGTGCATCTGGAGTAACTATTATCTAATAAACCACAGTGAAGTATTTTTAAAAATACGGAGCTTACCCTGTTTCTCTTTTAATGTGAATCAGATTTCCTCACATTGTATTGAGTTTGCTTATGGGTGCAACACATAATTATGAGTAACTTGAGTTAGTGAAATAACTTGCATATTTGGTCATCTTACTCTGTCAATTAGGCTGGGATTCATTAGGATTAATAGCACAGCAGGGCACTTCAGGTAACATGAATTATGGGAAAGAAAAGGAGGTATTGGTTTGACATACAATGGCAGAAAACTACTTTTATTCCAGTAGGCTACCAGTGTAAGATGATTTTGCTTTGACATGAAAATGCTGGCACTTGAGATTCAAGTGTCAGGAAATCAGAATTGAATTCATTGTGGCAGGGAGGGCATGGGCAGATAAAATATGGACAGTGATGAACATTTTCAAGGCTTGGGTTTCCTCAGAGGAGTAATTTAATATTCGTAATTAGGGATTACTTAAGGATTAAGATGAAGTTACCTATTAACTTCCATCTCCTTTGGATCAAAATAAATTGAGTATAATGTAATCAAATGAGAGTTGAATTAAAGGGGGAGGACTTGCAGGGCTAAACTTGGTTTTAAACAGAAATAGGTGCTTTAGGGGGTTGAGGCATCTTTGTATTTGTCACATATATTGAGTAGGTAGATATTGCTGGTAGCATTCAAATGGAGTAGAAGTTCATAGAGTAAAAAGTGAAAGTTGCCTTATATCATCTTTGCAAAGTTACCACAGTTAAAAGTTTATGTATCTTTTTAGTTTTTCTGTGCATGACTGTGTATGACACATACACGTGCATATAAATATGGTTTTAAAATAAGGCAAATATAAAATATTTCTCAGCTTGTTTTTTTTTTTTTTTTTTTTTTTTTTTGACTAAAAACATGTCTTGGAGTTCTTCTCACTTCGATTCTTAATTGAATAAAGATCCTCTTCATTCTCGGGACTTCCCTGGAGGTCCAGTGGTGAAGACTGCACTTCCACTGTAGGGGGCACGGGTTCGATCCCTGGTCGGGGAAGTAACATCCTGCATGCTTTGTGGCGCGGCCAAAAAAAAAAAGTATATATATTGATATATATGTATGTTTGTATAAAGATCCTCTTCATTCTTAATTGCTATACAGTGTTCCATAATATGAATAATAATTTAATCATCCCTTTATTAATTATTTAAATGAAATTAAGTGGATAACAGTGTTTTAAATTTTGATTCTGCTAAACTCCCCCCATCCCTTGAGGCTGTAATCAGTTGAAATAGTGAAGTATTTTACTTTCTAATTGGACACTTTCAGTCCTTTGGCTGCAGATTATTATTATTATTTTTTTTTTTGCGGTACGCGGGCCTCTCACTGCCGCGGCCCCTCCCGTTGCGGAGCACAGGCTCCGGACGCGCAGGCTCACGAGCCCAGCCGCTCCGCGGCACGCGGGATCCTCCCAGACCGGGGCAAGAACCCGCATCGCCTGCATCGGCAGGCGGACTCTCAACCACTGCGCCACCAGGGAAGCCCTGGCTGCAGATTATTAATAATAAAGTGTGGCCTGCTCTATAGCCTTGAAGATGGTCTTTGGAAGGTAGATGTTGGATTCCTTGTGGCTCCTGCCATGTGTTTCCAGGTCCTTGCATCATTTAGACTTCTTAGAGTCTGCTTTCTGATGGAGCTGTGCCCTCAGCTGTGCTTCTGCCTCATGGTCCCCGTAAGCAGACATCTTGTTTTCTGCTTGGGTTTTGGCACATTTCTCCAGCTGCTGCGGTGGTTTGAGTGTATTGGGTCTGTGGGAGCAGAATTCTGTCTTGTCAGTCCATCCCTGTATTTGTTGTCTCCAGATCTGTTTTGTAAAGCAAGCACAAATAGTACACATCCATGAGCACTTTTATGGTTTGTCTTATGTAGAGGGGAATGCCTTATTAAACAGTTTTTATTTCTGCTTGGCTTGTTAAAAAAATCTGAATACATTTTTATTTCATTACAGATAGGTGATCTTCAGCTTTGCAAACTTGATGAACTAGATTGCTTAATAAAAGGAATTTTATACATTGACTCAGTTGGATTCAATGGACGGTCACAGTGCTATTACTTTGAAAACCCTGCTGATTCCGAAAAATGTCAGAAGTTACCATTTGATTTGAGAAATCCATACCCTCTGCTCCTGGTGAACATTGGCTCTGGGGTTAGCATCTTAGCAGTATATTCCAAAGATAATTATAAGCGGGTCACAGGTACCAGGTAGGTCTTTTATATAAAGGTCATTGTTTATTCTTGATATCATAATGGGTTAAAACTGAGTTTTCAGGTACTGCATGTAAGAACATCTTCAAGAACCTGTTAAAATTATGTGAGAGATATGTTTCTCTAGGATTATGCAAGCAAATATTGTTTCTCTTTGGAAATTCTGATTTCATGATCTACTTTTCTTTAATCTCTATTGCTGAAGATTTCACTACCATAGTTTCATAAAATATCTCATCAGCAGACTCACTGAGCCCAAGGTCCCTGCCCTCAGATAGTGTTACAGTGTGCATATACCATAAAGTAACCAAAGCTACTAGGTAGCATTTATAAGGAGAAGGCAAGGCAAGATCCCAGCTTTGAACTAGTTTAGATTTTACATGTATCCACACATACACATGGCCAGGGGATGTCGTGAGATCTAGAAGTTGAGGTACTGAGCAGTAGAAATATGTTTGGGGGAGGGTAGTCTGAAAAGGGAGGATTAGGTGGCAGATGAGAATGAATACCTTTTGGTTTAAGGATCAGCGATCACTTGAGGGAAAACAGGAGCTGGGGATTGGGGTAAACAAGTTTTTGAACAGGTGTCAGTTAAAGAATGAGAGGAGTAATTTTGGGAGAGAAAACACATTCATGGAGGAGTTCTAGTCGGGTAAGGGGGGCTGATGACCCAGGGTGACAAGATGCTTGGATGAGGATGACTCGGGGCTTGCACTTGGAGAGAGAAAGGGAAGAAGTTCCACCATGGCCCTGGTGGGCTGATCTGCACCTGAGGCTCCTAGTATTCAGCAGATGCCCAGACTGCACTGGGGACATGGGTAAAGAGGCAGGCCCTTTGTTTTGCTGCTTTGTTTGCTTGGCTTATGTGAATATGGTATCTTCAAGGTGTCCATTAGACACTTTATTTTTATCTTTTCACAGACTTGTTTCCTACTTAGTGGCATCTGCATGATTGGGATGGGGCAAGAGTGGGTTGATACATGAATATGGTTTTGGATTCATAAATATTACCTTCCTGTTCTTATTTTGAAAAATGTTATAATACTATGTTTGTTTTTAATCACAGTCTTGGCGGAGGAACTTTTTTTGGTCTTTGCTGTCTTCTTACTGGCTGTACCACATTTGAAGAAGCTCTTGAAATGGCATCACGTGGAGATAGCACCAAAGTGGATAAACTAGTACGAGACATTTATGGAGGGGACTATGAGAGGTTTGGACTGCCAGGCTGGGCTGTGGCTTCAAGGTAAGGGAAAGGGACGTGTGTGCTCTAAGAAATACAAGGTAATACAGTAGAATATTATCAGCCATAAAGAAGAACAAAATAATGCCATTTGCAGCAACATGGGTGGATGGACCTAGAGATTCTTATACTGAGTGAAGTAAGTCAGACAGAGGAGGACAAATACCATATGATATCACTTTATATATGGAATCTTAAAAAAGGCTACAAATGAACTTATCTACAAAACCAAAATAGAGTTACAGATGTAGAAAATAAACTTATGGTTACGGGGTGGGGGTAAGGGGTAGAGGAGGAAGAATTGGAAGATTGGGATTGACACATACACACTACTATATATAAGACAGATGACTAATAAGGACCTACTGTATAGCACAGGGAACTCTATTCAATACTCTGTAATGGCCTATATGGGAAAAGAATCTAAAAAAGAGTGGCTATATTTATTTGTACAACAGATTCACTTTGCTGTATACCTGAAACTAACACAGCATTTTAAATTAGTTATACCCCAATTAAAAAAAAATACAGGAATCAAATATTAAGTATTGGGTATATCTTTTACCCTTTAAATAGCTTTACATACTGTGAAGTCACCTGTTTAAAGTGTGCAATTTAGTAGTTTCTAGTATATTTATAGAATTTTTCAGCCATCTTCAAAATACAATTTTGGAACATTTTCATCATTCCAGAAAGAAACCTTGTATCTGTTAGCTGTCACTCTCCATTCCCCCACCCACAGTCCCTAGTAAACACTAGTCTATTTTCTGTCTCTCTATGGCATCATACAATATGTGATTTTTGTGACTGGGTTCTTTCACTCAGCATAATATTTTCAAGGTTCATCCACGTAGTAGCATGAATCAGTACTTTGTTCCTTTTTACTGCAGAATAATATTATTTGTATGGATATACAGTGTTGTATTTATCCATTTATCAGTTGATTATATTTTGTGTTGCTTCAACTCTTTGGTTTATTATGAATAATGGGGCTATAAACATTCATGTACAAGTCTTTGTGTGGACATATGTTTTTAATTCTCTTGGGTATATACCTAGGAGTGGAATTGCTGGGTCATGTGGTAACTCAGTGTTTAATCTTTTGAGGAACTGTCAGACTGTTGTCCAAAGTGGCTGTACCATTTTACAGTTTCACCAGCAGTATATAAGAGTTAAATTCTCTACATCCTTGCCAATACTTGTTATTGTCTGTCTTTTGGGTTTTAATTGCCTTAATAGGTGTAAGGGGATCTCTTATTTTGATTTGCACTTCCCTGATGACTGATGGTGTTGAACATCTTTTAATGTACTTATTGGCTCTTTATTTTCTTTGGAGAAATGTCTGTTCAAGTCTTTGCTCATTTTTTAGTTGGATTCTTTGTCTTTTTATTATTGAATTGTAAGAGTTCTTATATGTTTTGGATACAGGTCCTTTATCAAGTATATAATTTGCAAATATTTTCTCCCAGTCTGTTGGTTGTCTTTTCACTTCTTGATGGTGGCCTTTGCAGCTTAGAAGTTTTAAATTTTGATGAACTCATTCTTATCTGTCTTCTCTTTCATCACTTGTGCTTTTGATGTCATGTATAAGAAATCATTGCCTAACCTAAGATCATGAAGACTGACTTCTGTATTTTTTTCTAAGCATTTTATAGTTTTTTTTTTTTTTTTTTTGTGGTACGCGGGCCTCTCACTGTTGTGGCTTCTCCTGTTGTGGAGCACAGGCTCCGGATGCGCAGGCTCAGCGGCCATGGCTCATGGGCCCAGCCTCTCCGTGGCATGTGGGATCTTCCCGGACAGGGGCACGAACCCATGTCCCCTGCATCGGCAGGCGGACTCTCAACCACGGCACCACCAGGGAAGCCCAGCATTTTATAGTTTTAGCTCTTACATTTAGGTCTATGATCCATTTTGAGTTCATTTTTGTGTGTGGTGTGAGGTAGAGGTTCAGATTCATTCTTTTGCATGTGACTATATAGGATATATAGTTGTCCCAGCACCATTTGTTGGATAGCCTATTATTTCCCCATTGAATTCTCTCGGCCCCTTTGTTGAAAATCACTTGACCATAAATGTATGGGTTTATTTTTGGACCCTCATTTCTATTGCATTGATCTATATTTCTATCCTTATGCCAGTACCACACTGCTTTGATTACTGTAGCTTTGTAGTACTAAGTTTTGAGACTGAGAAAAGTGAGTCCTTCAACTTAATCTTCTTTTTCAAGATTGTTTTGGCTAACCTGGGTCCCTTGACATTCCATGTGAATTTTAGGATCCGCTTGTTGATAATCTGCACCAAAAGGCAACTGGGATTTTGACAGGGATTGTGTTGAGTCTGTTAGGTCACTTTGGAAAGTATTTCCATCCTAACACTATCAGGTCTTCTGACCCAAGAAGATAGAATGTCTTTCCATTTAGATCATTGCTGTCATTTACCAATGTTTTGTAGTTTTCAGTGTACAAGTGTTATTCTCTTGTTAAATATATTCCTAAGCATTTTAGTCTCCTTGATGCTATTATAAATGGAATTGTTTTCTTAATTTCATTTTTGGATTGTTTAGAAATACAGTTGCTTTTTTGTGTATTGGGGCACATGGTTTTTAATAATAGAAAAGGCACTCATATACATGTTTGTTTACTCATTTTAGGTACTTTGTAAATGCTGTAGATTTCATTTTCTATGTTTGTAGCATCTGCTCAATGATAATCACTTCCTTTTCTGATTGGTTGGGTTTGTGATCAGGTCATAGTTATTTATATATCAATTCTGCTGGTCAGGAACTTTGAAATACCTGATCTTCTGGGGAAATCTGAAACTCTTAAATAGTTTACTCAGGGACTCAGCTGTCAGATAAAGCAGTTTACCAGATATGAATGTGACCATTGAGCTGAGTGGAACAGCTGTGCAGTTGGGGGCAAATGGCTAATTGAGGCATCTTCCTGAAACTTAGCCTGGTTGCAGAAGGAGCATGGTGCCTTCAATGGATCTGAATGTGCAAATACGTGGCGTCAAAGCTAGATTTCAGTGGAAACCACAGGGAAAGCCATTTGCTCATTCAGAATGCTTGAGGTGTGGGAATTCCTTGGCAGTCCAGTGGTTAGGAGTCCGAGCTTCCACTGCAGGGGCCATGGGTTTGATCCCTGGCCAGGGAACTAAGATCCCACAAGCCATGCAGCGTGACCAAAAATAAAATAAAATAAAATAAATAAAATAAAAGTTCATTAAAAAATATTTGAGGAAAAAACTAAAAACTAAACTAAAATAAAATTCTGTGTCCTATTATTTAAAAAAAAAAGAATGCTTGAGTTCTTGAAGTTGCATTTCTATTTGAGCAGATGCTCTGTTATTTTGTAATAAAATGTTTGAATATTTGAACAGTGGTGCCCTGAAAGTTACTTTTGTCTTAGTAAAGTAACATTCAGTTCTGTTGAGCTGTGTTGCCTTTGGGTTAGCAATGAGATATTTTTTTTCCATCATAGCTTTGGAAACATGATGAGCAAGGAGAAGCGAGAAGCTGTGAGTAAAGAGGACCTTGCCAGAGCGACTTTGATCACAATCACCAACAACATTGGCTCAATAGCAAGAATGTGTGCCCTTAATGAAGTAAGGGGACATGGATTTTTTTAGTTGCTCTGAGGAAAATATAGAACTTACTATGTGGGCCCCGCCTTGTATACATCTGTTTTCTCTGAACAGTGCCTAAATGTAGTTGTAAGTGGTGGAGTTTGTTTCAATGGCAAAGTTAAAACGTTTCACCTGTAGATTAGTCTTAATAGATTTTTTTTTCCTTACTCAAGATAAACACTGCTACTATCTGTAAGTAGAGGAAAAAGTAGAGGAAGGTAGGGAAGGTAGCCAGTATTGCAGATGATGGGGACTGTTGGGTGGTGGTGATGGATGGCGATGCTGAATCTAGACGCCACGCCCACTGTTGAGCTCTAGAGTCCCTGGGAATGAATCCAGAGGAAGGCACTGAAGCTGGGAGAAGACTGAGTGGGCCGAGGAATGCCCACCCTGCTCCCCCTCCACTGCAGCAGAGCTGTCTTTGTGCTTTCAGCTTCTTTACAGTGCTGCCTTGTAGCATTCAGGTCAAGCAGCATTGTACAGGGCTATGAAAGAACTAAGAATGGCCTTCCCTTGGGGATCCAGTTGGTGCAGCTTTATAGCTTATCCCTATTTATACACTTTTGTTTAAAATTATTATTTAAAATAGATAATATAAGCATGTGATTTAAAAAGGAAACCTCAAAAGGTACAAAAGGATTGTCTCATTTTTAGTTAAAAATACTGTATCAGTATGAAGAAATTAAAAATTCTTTATTTGAATATTTTAACACTTCTGTTTTCTTTGTTGCATGTTCCTTTAAGTCCTGTGCTCACGTATTTTAAGATATTTTAGTTGGTGTACATGCCATTCTATGTTTTTTACTTAAGTATTATAAATTGCTTGGTTGTATATTTGATTTCTTTTTATGTCATAAGTCATTCACATAGAACTGGGCATTTGGTTGCTTGCCGATGATAGCTCTGCAGTAAAGCATTTTTAAGCGTGAAGCTGTTCCTTGGATGGATTTATTCTTGATAAGAGACTTATTCAGGAGTGAGATTTCTCATCTAAAGAATATCATACTTATGAATTGTGATAGGTATTGCCAAGATGCTTTGCACAAGGGCTGCACCAATTTAGATTGTTTTTAGCAATGAATGAATGGATTGGTTTTACCACAACTTGACTAAATTGGGGTTAGAGTTTCAGTTAGTTGTTTGTTTTGCTGACTTTTTTTTATGGTGCCAATTTAAAATACAGTTTTATTTAAGACATTGCATTTTCCACTTAAAATACAGTGCTTATAAAGTGCAATGTTATTTCCTTTCCCTGTGTACATATTCACTGTTCAAGTATCAAGAATGCCCAGTTGTTTACTATAGCAGCTCAGCTTTAAAACTGCCTTGGAATTTGCTACACATTTGGGTCCTTCAGTGTTTTTTGTGAAACAGTGCTAAATCTATATTGGGTTGGCTTAATCAACCTCTTCAGTGGTGGGTCTGGAGGAGGCACCACCAGATGGAGGAGCTCGGCCCGCAGGCATTCCTCCTGGTATGTATGCCTCCTGCGCTCTCTGGTACAGCTTGGTAATGATGGAGTTGCAGATTTTTTTCCAGCTCCTTCTGCTGATGTTCGAATTCTTCCTTCTCCACAGGATGTAAGATCTTGTGTCACTCAGACATCCAAGGAAGGAAGCTGCCAACATCTAGAGTTCTTTGCTAACTTTTAATGGATCTAAAATTTTACTTTTTTTGCTCACTTAGTGAGATTGAATTTTTTTGTCTGTGATATTTTTTGTATAATTTGCCTATTTGTGTTACTTTTCTTCTTTGAATTGGGTCTTAATATTTTTTACTTATCTGTATAAAACTTATTTATTTTTAAAATTTATTTTAAATTTATTTTTTATTTTTTGTTTTTATTACGGTACGCGGGCCTCTCACTATTGCGGCCTCTCCCGTTGCGGAGCACAGGCTCCGGATGCGCAGGTTCAGCGTCCATGGCTCACGGGCCTAGCCTCTCTGCGGCATGTGGGATCCTCCCGGACCGGGGCACGAACCCGTGTCCCCTGCATCGGCAGGTGGACTCTCAACCACTGCGCCACCAGGGAAGCCCTAAAACTTTTTATTTAATTGTAGTTATTGTTTGTCATATTTAATTTAAATGCTTTTCCTAATCTGTATTCTCCTGTGACATTTTCTGGCATACTTTGAAGTAGGTTTAGAGTTGTCTGGGGATCAAATTTAAGCAGCCCTGGATCAACTGGATTACATGTAAATACTTTTTTTTGATCAGCAGTCAACTTGCTACTAAAAACTATGTACATGGTACTCTCTTTGGGGTAGCTTTTATGAGAGAACAGAAATTAAGATGAAAACTAATTGCCTTTTTTTTGATGTGCTCAGAACATTAACCAGGTGGTATTTGTTGGAAATTTCTTGAGAATTAATACGATCGCCATGCGGCTTTTGGCATATGCTTTGGATTATTGGTCCAAGGGACAGTTGAAAGCACTTTTTTCGGAACACGAGGTAAGCAGACTTACTTCCTGTGACACGTTACCTTCATAAAGGGCATGCAGTTCATGCTGCGCTGGAATTTGAAGCAGTACTTACTTGTTTCTGTACTTGTATAATATGGGTTAACTTTGGTCATGTTCAAAAGCTGTTTCTTACCTGATTTAATGTAAGGTGGATATTTGGTTAATTTAATTTTGAGCTTCAGCAGTTTTAAAGAAGAAAATCTTGATGAACAGCCAGCTATATTACGATGCCATATTCTTTTCTGAACCATCCTTTATATTTTCCCCATTGCAGTTTGCACTTACTTTGTAAATGCACTTACTCTGAGTTCTTTTTTCATTTTTTTTTTTTTCTTTTTTTTTTTTTTTTGCGGTATGCGGGCCTCTCACTGTTGTGGCCTCTCCCGTTGCGGAGCACAGGCTCCGGATGCGCAGGCCCAGCGGCCATGGCTCACGGGCCCAGCCGCTCTGCGGCATATGGGATCCTCCCAGACCGGGGCACGAACCCGTATCCCCTGCATCGGCAGGCGGACTCTCAACCACTGCGCCACCAGGGAGGCCCCTCTTTTTTCATTTTTTTGATGTCAGTTTTTATGTATTGATATAGTTCATGTGCCAGTTTGCCAGTTATTTAAGATGTATGTTCTAAAAACAACTAGATCAGTAAAAAGCATTCCAGGATTAGAGCCACACTATCATAAGAACTTAACACATAGACAGGCTATGTGGAAAAGAATAACTGAATTGCTCAACCTGATAATCCTATTTTGGAAAGTGCCTTTCTGTTTTTCAGTATGAGGAACAGAACCAGAGCTATGGAAGGGACTTTCTCTTTCCTCCCCTTGGTTGTGGGGCAGTTGGACTCTTTAAAGTGTTTAAGTGGATTGTAGATAGTGTTATCATGAACATTTTTCAGAACTGTATTTGCATATTTACTTTAGCAGTGTTTCTATGAATTGACAGAAATCAAAGTAGGATTTGAAGTAATATGAAGAGGTTGTTTTTTCTTTTAAGGTTGCTTTAAGTTTTACGTTTTAAGTTGCTTAAGTTCATAGTTAAAACCCAAAGTGTGTAATTCCCCATATCAAAAAGCTTTAAGTTATCTAACTTTCTTTTTACCTCTATCTTATTATATTAGTAAATCGGTACTGAATTATCAGTTTCTTATACCTTTTATATGCATCTTGCTTTTTGTGATCTTTGACCTGTTTTATTTTGCTTAATATTAGAATAAGAATAAATCCTGTTTAATGTTGTATCTTAGTATAACTTGCCTCCTGCTGAGTTTCTACCTCTTTTGAACCTTTTTCAAGGCAGAATGTGGAGATTTCTTAGGTTAACTTTTTTTTTTTAACTTACGTCTTCATATCATAATAATTACGACATGAACCCTTTATGAAGTTTTGTTTTTCCCATTTTGACTTCCTCTCTGGTTAGCCTGTTGGCTCTGTTTGTCTCTGTGTTTTCCATTTACATTCATGCCTCTGGCTCTAATGTCGATCTCTGTACTTCTGGAACTCTGATTATTTTAGGTTCTCTGAGTCATGAAATGTTCTTCTGTCTGCACACTGAAGTCAGTGTGTCTACTGTTGTGAAAGCTTTGTATAGATTATTCTCAAGCCTTTCTCTTTCATTGTTTACTGTTCTCATCTTACACTTCTTGGCTCGTAGCAACCTCTGTCTTTTACTAGATAGTAGATTTTGGGTCCTCAGTGGAACTCACTATAATGGTTAACTTTATCCCTTCTTTTGTTGTAAAATAAAACACAGATACAGAAAACCACTTTATATGTAGAGCTAACTGTTACAAAGTGAACACCCTTGGGACTTCCCTGGCGGTCCAGCTGTTAAAGCTCTGTGCTTCCACTGCAGGGGGCGCAGGTTCCATCCCTGGTCAGGGAACTAAGTTCCTGCGTGCTGTGGCCAAAAAATTAAAATAAATAAATAAATAAATAAATAAATAAAGTGAACACCCTTGAATTCTATCCTCTGGCTGTAATTGTGGGTTTCTGAGTGTGGCTGAGTCTTGCTCAGTTGTGTCCCTTCTACAGTTTCTGACTTTCTCTCATAATACATTCATGTGGCTGCTTATTTATTTATTTTTTATTATTTTTAATATTTACTTATTTATTTGGCTGTGTCAGGTCTTAGTTGTGGCAAACGGGATCTTCGTTGTGGTATCTTTCTTTTCGACTTGCGGGCTGTTTGTTGCAGTGTGCAGGCTTTTCTAGTTGAGGTGTGCAGGCGAGTTCATGGGCTCTGTAGTTGCGGCGCACGGGCTTAGTTGCCCTGCGGCATGTGGGATCTTAGTTCCCTGACCAGAGATTGAACCCGTGTCCCCTGTATCGGAAGGCAGATGCTTAACCACTGGACCACTGGGGAGGTCCCCGTGGCTGCTTATTTTTAAAGCCAAAAAAGAGTGAAAGGGCAGGCCTCTCTGTTGTGTGGCCGCATGTTCTTTGGAGAAGCTTTTCTTGGAAAATAGACTAAACCTTAGTTATTTATATTTCAGAGACTTCTCATATGTTCTTTTTAAAAAAAATTTATTTATTCATTTATTTATTTATGGCTGTGTTGGGTCTTCATTACAGTGCGCGGGCTTCTTATTTTGGTGGCTTCTCTTGTTGTGGAGCACGGGCTCTAGAGTGCAGGCTCAGTAGTTGTGGCGCACGGTCTTAGTTGCTCCGCGGCACGTGGGATCTTCCAGACCAGGGCTCGAACCCGTGTCTCCTGCATTAGCAGGTGGATTCTTAACCACTGTGCCACCAGGGAATTCCCTCATGTGTTCTTCTAATCCATAGCAGGTCTTCCAGGATCTTCCCATATTCCTTTCTCAGTCACTTCTCTCTTTCTTACAGTACTTTACTGTCTGATTGCATCCTTTGGAGACCTTGATGGATTCTGTATCATTGTACGATTATTCTCTGATTCCTGCTGATTTCTGCCAGCATGGGTTTTGCCTCATTTTCTTTTATATTTAATCCTTGTTTAGGTTTCGTGTTTGGGTTGTCATGTCTTGGTTGTATTTGGCCTTGATTGCTTACTTCAGGAGATGGTCCTGTAATGTCTTCCTTCAGCTGCTGCTGCTCTGTCTCACGCCTCTGCCTTCCCCTCAGTTGCTTCTGTTCTTCAGATGTTGCTCCTCTGTCCTCGCCCTTCTCTACACGTTGCCTGAAGGTTCTGTTGTCCACTCCTCTGCTGCTCACCTCTGCCAGTACTGCTCTGACTGCTGCCCCGCTCCAAATCCAGACATCCAGTGACTTTCTGGGTGTGGCTGCTTGGCTGCCTGGGGCACCTCAGCTTTGCACATCCTGTATGGAACCCCCTTCCTTGCTCTCCACATCTCTTGCTCCTGTGTCCTTGTTCTCTCAGGGGTGGTGTGACTGGATGTGTGGGAGGGACATCAACATCTCTGCCACCCTCGTCCCCTTCTTCAGGCGAGTCTTGAACGCATCCCACCCCCTTCTTTCCACCCTCAGCCCAGCTAGCCCTCGCCCTCTGTGACCTGTCCCCGCTTCTCCTTCATAGCACTTCATGTCTCATATTCCCTTCATTCCAGAGTTGTCTGGAAATGCTGCAGGCCCCTGTTGCTTCTCACCACCTCATTCCGCAGGAGACGGCCCAGGTACCGTCCTTTACCAGGGGTAACTGGGCTGCTCTGGGCCTCATAACTTGTGGAGCCCCAATTGTGGGCTCTGGTCTGATGTGCCAGAGTGTCCTTACCCCCTGCCTGGGAGCTCTGCAGAGCTTCTCTGCTCCCAGGCTGGCCTTGGGCTCAGCAAAATGGGAGTCAGGAAATAGGTGTCAGGAATTAAGGCTGTGTTGGCTTTAATGCTAGTAATCATATTTATGGTAATATAAACAAGTCAAAGGAGAATTGCTCTTATTTTTTTTTCTTTCTTTTTCTTTTTTTTTTTTTTCAGGGTTATTTTGGAGCTGTTGGAGCACTTCTTGAGCTATTGAAGATCCCCTGATTGTTACCTGGGGAGGGGTTCCTGGAACCTTCCACAATGGGATTTGTGGACTTGTTTTTTTAAGAGACTTACTCAGTTTATGATTGTGTACTACCTGCATCAAAGCGAGAAAGGACAAATGTATTTTTCTAAGTCATCAAGATATCTTAATAACCAGTAAGGAAAGTTATATATTAAAAAAAAAGTGGACCATGTCGGTGAGAATTCTCTGTATTTAAGTTGCTCTTCAGTATAGCTTTGTTCAACTTGCTGTGTATTTTTGAAATTCAGCATCACTTTGTGGAGCCACTTCAGGGGAGGGGAGGAGAGCTGTTCTGTGTTCAGCGGGCTGTGGTTTTGTGTCCTGTTGAACTAGCTAAATGTAAGGCAAGCTATTGATACTATGTATTATAATCCAATCACAATTTTATCAGTGTGGCCTTGGAGATCATCTTCTGTGCATTAACTCTGGTGTGCATTTAGCTTGTGTGAATGTATTGAAAAACATGTTTCAAGGTTCTACAGACTTATTGGGCAAGTTAATTCTGTGCCTGTAACTTTAACAGTTAAGCAACTTTTGGAAGGGCAGTTCCAGCTTGTTTACACTGTAGATCCTGGGAAGGTCTGTTTGGAGGGAAAGGACTTCTCCCCTGGGCAAATTTCCTTGGGTAGTGGAGGGATAATTGATGTGATGGAAGTGAGTAAGCTAGTAGAAAAAGCACATCTGGAAGACTAAAAGCAGACAAAGAGGGCTGCCAGTATCGACAGCTTTTCAAGGAGTGGTGGGGGGAATCTGGTTATTTCAGGCTGGTAGAGAGGGAGGAATTGAGGTGACCATTGATCAGCTCATGGAGAGCAGGGCGGGGCTCTCCCACCTTCTGCTCCCTGCCTTGTGCTTGCTGGAAACTGCCTGGGAGGCTGGCTCAGTTGGATCTAGTGGAGGGGCTGCGCGTGGGAGGCTCAAAAGGCTGCTTGAGGAGAGACAGGTTTCTAGATGGAGTCTTGGTAGAGGTTGGCTTCTTCCTCTGGACCGAGGAATGGAGCCAGCGTGAGCCCGTTTGCTGCCCATGGAGACCCAGGTTGACCTCTGAGGCCTTGTGGGGTCCCGCCTGCTCTCCCCGCGGTTACTGTGCTCACGAGGCTGTGCCATTGCTTTTTTTTTTTTTTTTTTTTAAATTTTTTAATTAGTTTCTGCTTTATAACAAAGTGAGTGCCATTGCTTTTTGTGGGTCGTGTCATGCAGCCCTTGTCATCTCCACAACTTAACAGAGGAGGAAACCTGCCCAAAGTCACACAGCTAGAATCTGGCAGAGCCCCCTTTCCTTTTGTGCCTCGAAGTCGCCTTCCACCTCCATGGATTCACCACTTCCTGCTCTTGAGAAACTGCCTCTGTGACTTCTCTTTGTTCTTTGTGCTCAGCCCATCCTTTTTACTCCAGTGAATCTCAGTTGCTAAATCTAATGGACATTTCATGTTATCATCTTCCTCAGTTCTAACACTGCAGACCCCTCCTGCTTTTCCTTCTATCTCCTAGGCCACTTTATCTCTGCCACTTTATTCTCCACTGAAGATAATTAGATATTGCTAGCCCTCAGGCTCAATCCTTGATCTCCTTAAGCGGTCATCAGCACTCACCTTGACTCTGATTTCTAAGGTAGCATGTCTGGCCCAGCCCTTGCCTCTGAGCTCCAGTCCCAAGGCATTGACTGCCTTCTCTTCACTCTTCCCCCTTCCCCTTTCCCCCTTCCCTTCTCTTCTGTATCTCCAAGGCCATCTTTACACAGAAATATCTCCATCTCTCCCCTGAAGCTCCGCCAGCATCCTCTCCCAGTTTCCTGCCACTTCACTACCTCCAGTTTGTGAGATGCATGTAAACTCAGTCTTTCGTCACCACAGCTACCACCCTGGTCTAAGCCACTGCCCTGTCTCATCTCAGCAGTTATCCCTTCCAGTCAGCCCTCCAAATACTAGCCTGAGGGTCCCATCCCACACTCCCCTGTTAGAGGCAGTGGGGGTGGTAGTGGCTCTGGTCATGGTCCAGGTATGAAAGGAAGGTGGTCAAACCAAGATGGGAACAGTGGATGGTCAGGTAGAGATGCTTTAGAGGGTTGAGTTTAGAGATGTAGAGATTGGAAGTGGGGGAAGGAGGTTCTGTGAGGGCACCTAGGCTTGCGGGGGAGACTTGGTTTTGGGCTGCCTGATTTTTTATGCCAAATAGGTAGCTGGATATTTAGGTCAGAGACCTGAAAATGATGTGCGTGTAGGTGGGTAAAATGTAGGTGGGAATTTAGTAAATCCCAAGGTAGAGTGAGAATAACAAGAGATGTGCAGAGAAGGAAGAGGCTGCAAAGAACACTGAAGAGTGGTCAAAGGGGACTAGTGCAGGGGACCTGTTGCTCAGGAGACTTGAGGGGAGAGGAGCTCTCCAGGCACCTGCATTAAGAGGAGGTTTCAGAGGTGGCACAGATTTGGTTGCAGGGCCATGGATGGCCTTGAGGGGGACCAGTTTCCCTGAAGCTATGGGGCCAAAGCTGAGCTGCAGAGTCCTAGTGAGGGTTGGTGAGTAGAAACTAGCTGCCACAGGATGGCTTTGGACCAGGAGATGTTTTTTTCTTCTCCCAACAGAATAGTTGGTATTTCCAGACCTGGGATATAGCTAGAGGGGTGAGGTGTGGGCCAGTTCCACCACTGCAACCCTTCTGAGCACTGGTGTCCACATTTGGGAGACTGCTTGACTGTGTCCAGCCACACCTGTGGTGCTGAGGCCAGGGTGGCAGGGGGGCCCTGGCCTCTCTGCCTTCTCCTTTGCTGTGGCCTGGTGCTCCACTCATCACCCCTGACTAGCACCCCACACCATGGGAAGAGATAAGCCAGGCTCCTCTGTCACAATCACCTGTTGCTGTTGACCAATTCTGTTTGTTCAGAACCACCCTTCAGCTCTTGCTACGTGGGCTTAAGTGGGATGTGGGTGACCAAGGGTGCGTACATGCTCAGCACAAAGTATTTTTAAAATCTTTTTATTTACATTTAAGTCAATTACATGCATGTCTTATTTTTTAAACAAGAGTATTAGCAAAATGCATTAAAATTTTAAAATAGCAATTAAATATACAAAAATATATAGCTTACAAAAAACTGCGAATGTTTAAAAATATTCTGCTGCATAATTCTTAGTGTACAAACATGTCTATGAAACCTGAGGTTCAGCATTTCATAAACCTTTTTTTGAGGGAGTTATACGGTATCTAGTGAATAAACCCCAATGGGCTTAAAACTATAGGACTAATATCCACTCTTCCTGGCAAAGATCTGTCAAGAGACCCAGAGATGACAGTTCAGGAACACTCTCTTGGAAGACTGAGCTGTCACCAGGAAGGACTTCCTAACACTAGCCCCATCTGCCTCTCCTGCTCTAGCGGGGGGGGCCTGGGAGGGAAGGGGTGGATGGAGGGATGGTGTGCACCTGGCCCGAGACACAGGTCCGCCAGCCTTGTACTGGCCCAGGGAGCTGAGAGGGGCTTCATGGAAGAATAGACAAGTCCCTTGACACTGGTGGGGCCCACAATGTGGTTACATGTTCCTGGAGCAGGGAGGCCCTGACACTATAGCCACAGAAGTGAGCACTGGGTCGGTAAGCCAAGTGTGCTGATGCTTGGTCTAAAAGTGGAATAAAACTCTGCATCTTGCAACAACAATTTAGGCTCTGAAGCTGAACTGGAATAATAACATTTACTGAACAAGCCCCTCTGTTTTCCTCATGTTCCCAATCAAATGGAAGCACATTCCATGGCACGTGGAAGCCTTCGTTAATCTACTAAAGGAACATGACCCAGCATTCTCCAGTTATCAACTGCAAATTTCACCAGAATTTAGACACTTTCATTTCCTTTACTCAAATTCCTAAATGCTAATGGTGAAAGACAAGAGGTTCATCAAATGACAGAAGAGTGGAGTTTCACATACAGTTCCTTTGCAAGTTTCAGGTCAGGGGCCCAAGTTGCACTTTTAATCTAGGGAATCCCTGGGCTGCTGTTGTGTGTGGCAGGGTACCAGGGAGGTGGGTGAGGAATGAGGCACAAGTCCATGCCCCTCCCCGCAAGGCTGCCTGGAGGAAGCAGCTTTAACCTGGATCTCCTGCAGGGGCAAGAATGAACTTAATTTTTTTTGTTTTTTAAAGAAAATGTTGGTGGGATAATTTCTGTTGAAAAAATGTTGGGCGAGGAGAAACTCTATGGGAACATTTTCTTTTTAGTGTGTTCACGAAGTGTGGGAAGGGGGGCTTCCCTGGTGGCACAGTGGTTGAGGGTCCGCCTGCCGATGCAGGGGACACGGGTTCGTGCCCCGGTCCGGGAAGATCCCACATGCCGCGGAGCGGCTGGGCCCGTGAGCCATGGCCGCTGAGCCTGCGCTCCGCAACGGGAGAGGCCACAACAGTGAGAGGCCCACGTACCGCAAAAAAAAAAAAAAAAAAAAAAGGGAAGGGAAAGGGAGTAGGTTCATGAACTTGAACGTTCGGCCATATCTGCTGTTAATGCTGAGGCAGCTAACCACCTATTTGCTTAGCAACATCTGAGACATCTGCCCCACAAAACAAGGATGCCTCAGCCTTCAGTTACTGCTGCTTCTCAAACTCCTGCCTCAAAAACATGGGCTTGCCTAAGAAACCATGACAGTTGTAACCAGACGTCACTGCTGGACTCTTGGTCCTCACTTGAAACTGGATTGGGAGGCTGAGGTGCAGCTGCAGCCTGTCCAGGCTCCTGCAGAAGCTGCTGCACTGTGCTGTTGCTTTTGGCTGTGGAGCCTGCTCTTGAGTGTCCTGCAACAGACTCAGAAAGATAGGCTGGAAACTGGTTGTGCTGTCTTGTTATTTGGGCATCAGTGGTTAGGGTCAGGGAGGGATTGTAGTTTGATTGGGATAGCAAACTAGAATTTCATCATGCTGCAATCAGTGGAAAATATGCCTTATTCAAAAGGAATGTGATTATAGAAATATCCCCCAATTCTGGGCTCACCTTTACAGATATTCTGACTTCTGGGATGGTTCTTCCCACATGACTAGGAATGTTCCTTGAATATACTTGTCTGGTATTACACAAGTAAAAAAGAAAAAAAATTACACACATACAGTTGATTCTTGAACAATATAGGTTTGAACTGAGCAGGTCTACTTACACGTGGATTTTTTTCAGTGAATACATTCTACACGATCCAAAGTTGGATGAATCCTTGGATGCCGAACCACGGATATGGAGGGCTGACTGTAAAGTTATGCGCAGGCTGTACGGGGGGTCAGCGCCCCTAACCTGTGTTGTTCAAGGGACAACTGTGTGTGTGTGTCTGTGTGTATATATATATACACACACATACCCACACCCCATGCACATGTACATACATGTGTGTGTACTTGTACATGCATAAATAATCTCTGGAAGAATCCACAAGGAACTAATAGTGGGTCCTCAAGGGGTGAGGAACTTGGTTTGCTTGGAGGTCAGGGATGCAAGGAAGACTTAACTGTTTATGATTTGTGAACCACTTGAAGGGATTACCTATTCAAAAAATTAAGGAATATTCAGCACTGAGCAACCATGTTGGGGAGCACCGTGGGCAAAGGTAAATGGAAGTGACTAAGGAAGATAAAGAGGGGAAAGGGAAGGGAGCCAGGTGAACTGGGACCCAGGGGAGAGCCCCTACATCTCAGGAGGCTCTCTGCTGAGGTTGTTTCTTCAGGGACAACAGAGGAGCCCCATGTGGCCAGTTGACTAGTGTCAACTAGTAGCACCAGCCCCCATGACTCTAGGCCTGCCTGCTGGGCTCCAGACATGGTGGCCAATTCCCCACAAAAGCTGGTGGGGACACCCTTCCTACAATCCCTGGGTGGGCGGATAAGGAAACAGGCTTTGGGAGGCTAACTTGCAGGAAGGCACGTGGCTAGTGAGTGGCAAGGGGGTGATTCAAATCAAGCTGAGCACCTTTTCTCTACAGAGCTCTGGGGATGCCTCCCTGTGTGCATTTCATAATTCCCAGAAAACCTCTCAGAAGAAGTTACTACAGTCATTCAGGGCAGCTTAGCAGAATGGGACCAGGCCATGAAGATGATAGGCTTTGGAGTGGGTAATGTGGAAAGGAACAGGGCGTGAGGTCATTCGTTTGATGGATTTGAGGGGCTAGGCACTGGGGAAAGGATCTTTGTCAAGACTTGTCAAGAACAGTGTGTTTGGCAATGGTGTGAGGTCCCCTGTATCCCTCAGCCCAGACTTCCCCATGGGCCACCTGCTCCCATCTGGCCATTACTGTCTTGTCCTGTTCCTTGGCTAGGGCCTTAACTACTAGGGATAGGCCTAACCAAATCACTGTGGCAAAGAAAAGCAGCAGATGACAACTAGCATGTTAGGCCTACTCAACCAGGAATCAAGTCAGGCTGGTTTTGTTCCCTGTTCCTAAAGCCAGCTGAATTCAGCTGTACCCCTAATAACAACTAGATAATGATTGACCCACCCGTGGAGTCCAGTTGAGTCTGAGTTTTGCCCCACTAACCCACAGCATGCAACACCCAATCTCTGAGTCGCTTAAGACACATTAAGATGAAGTTAAAAAATCACATTACCTGCCAGTGGCCCAAAAGCAGACCAGAGTCCTCACATGTCTACAGATTAACAAAAGGTCAACAACTCATGGAGATAGATTTGGACAGGGCAGCCTCACTGGTCTCACTGTGAGGTGTGAGCTTGATCAAAGAGTATTAAGGGATCCTTGTTCTTTAAAAATGATTGTTTTTGAATGGAGATTTGACCTTGTCCTTCACATAAAACTGTGATTTTAATCAGAATTAAAGGAAGACATAAATTAAACCCTGGCCGTTCTCAGTTACAGCAGTGCAGCACAGGGACGTTCTGGAGGAGGACCCAGATGTGGGGAGCAAACACATTCACGTTGTGTTGCTAAGAATAATTACTGCAGGTGACACTGGCCATGCTGCAATAGAAGGACACCAAGCCAAGAAAGGGAAGATGACTACAAGCAGAGCAAACACTCTTAACCCCTCCAGTGTCAAGCCCCACCTTCGAAGAGCTGGGTTTTTAAAAGCCCTGCACATTCACAAGTGTTGAGGTCATGGTGTAAAGCAGACCCATGATGGTGCCTAGGGAGCGCACAGCACTCTCAAGCTTTCCTCTAATGGATGGGCTTTGAATGTCTGGTCCAACTGGCCTTTAGCTGTGACACTGAGATGAATTAATTTGCCTCCTTACAAATAGAGGGGCTTCGTGAGGCTGTCTCCTTGGTACTGATGCACTGAAAGGCTATAATCCTACAAAAGCTGTGAGATGAAATCATTTGCAGTATAGAACACAAGAATTCCTCCTTTGAAGGGAAAAGTTCTATTTCCTATTGGAACCCCATAACTAAGAGGTGACATTTGTCCCAAAGCCATTATGTGAAAATGGTAAGTGTTGGCTATGAATGAGGCTAGTCCAAAGTAAGCCTACTTCTGACATTGGTCACTGAAAACGTTTCACTATCAACTGGGTGCTCTGCAGCATTCAACTCTGTTGTGCTACAAAATAGAGAGTGCAGAAACAGAGGGTGAAAGTAGGTGTACAAATAGTTCTTTTCATGGGTGCCAGACAGACTAAGGCTTTCATATAAAAATATTCCACACTTCCCTTGCCCTGTTTAAAGAAGCAGTCCAGGGCCTCCCTGGTGGCGCAGTGGTTGAGAGTCCGCCTGCCGATGCAGGGGATACGGGTTCGTGCCCTGGTCCGGGAGGATCCCATATGCCGCGGAGCGGCTGGGCCCGTGAGCCATGGCCGCTGAGCCTGCGCATCCGGAGCCTGTGCTCCGCAAGGGGAGAGGCCACAACAGTGAGAGGCCCGCGTACCGCAAAATAAAAAAAAAAAAAAAAAAAAAAAGAAGCAGTCCAGTTAGCATACCATGAATAGGTCACACATAGGGTACAGCCAATTCCGACCAACTGGATTTGTAATTTCCCAAACTGGATTCTGCCCAGAACTTTTCTAGGCTAATGGGAATATTCCTCCTCATCTGATCCCAGCCACCTGAGCCAAGGACAGGTTCCCTCGCCCATTCTAAGATGGTAGAGGCTGGATTCCAAGAAAATTCCTGGAGATATGCCATGAACAGAGTAGCAAAGTTTCCTCCACTCTCTCCGTATCATGCAGGCTGTATTTCCAATGAGAAACTGCCCCCACTCATACTTGCGGGATGGAGCAGAGAGGCAAAGCTGTTGATGAGGAGTCCCACCCCTGTGATGGAGGGAGGTGGAGAGCAGGGCTGTGGAAGAGCACTTTCTCTCTGACCCAATGCTGTTTCACATAGCTAACATAAAATAGTCATGAATCCTGCTGTACTCTGAGTCATTTCTAGAAAAGTTGGACAGAAAGAGCCAAAAAGCAGCATGCATTTCTCCCCTATAAAGACACTTTGAATTAGTTATCCAAGTCCAAATACTGAAGCACACACCAATGGTGAATAGCCTTGCAGGAGCTTCCTGAAACTATTCACAATTTCTAGCATTTCCCTGGCTTCAGAATTACATAGGGATCTTATTTGGGATACTTTAAGTTGTTAAGTCAACGATGGGCATTTTCTTTTGAGTAGAAAGAGAGGGCAAGAGAGGGAAGAGAACAGAGAAGGACGGGGAGAAGCAAGGGGGTTAGCATCCTCCTCTCAGCTCAGCAGGGCCAAGGGGACTGGCCGTTATCAGTAAGATGCTCCTCTTTGGAGCCATATGAGGGGCTTACAGCAGCTTCCTACTGAGGCAGTGGGCCAAGACCAGCAGGTATGCTGGAACCACACAGCATATGTGGGAATGTGGGCAGCACCCTGAGGCCCCCAGGTCATACAGGGACAGCATGGGCTCAGAGGCCCACCCCCTGCTGGGGCTCCTGATGGCAGCTTGGCTGTGCCTCACTGGTGAGTAGGAGGGGAAACAAGAGGAAATGGCTTTTGACCAGACCTTTCCAAGCACATCTAATGTTTTTAGCTTAGATGATTTGATAAGCAGGTGGTGTGAACTTGAGGCAGGACCAGTGGTGACGGGTACTGCTGCTTTTTTGTAACCAAAGCCCTTGGGTTCCAAGATGGCCTTATCAAAGGGACATAACGTGAAAAGCCTTGTTGGCACTGCCTCCAGCACTGCAGCCGGTTGTGCTTGGGCTGAGGTAACCACTGTTTTTACTTGGCTGGGGCTGCTAGGAGGGTTTGCTGCTGCAGAGGCCTGCGCTGTCTGCATAGAAGCTCATGTGTCCACAGGGTCAGGGTGGGGGTGGCTTTAAAGACCTGCACTCAGTTCCCTTCTCTAACACTTGTGTTTCTCGTCCTTTCTGCTTGATAAAGATTCACCTTGACATGGAGATAAGTGTCTGGGAGACAGTGCAATGGAGTTAGCAAGAGACCCTCATGAGGTTCTCGAACCAAACCCGCAGGCTCATCTACTCCTCTCCTCTTGGCATGGGGTGGTGTCAGAGTGCTTTGGTTGTCACAAGACCCAGAAGTCTCGGTTCCCAGCCTAGTTGGCCCAAGAGTTCATTAGACAAAGGAAGCGGCAGCGGGTGCCCCAGGTAGTGCAGCCAACACAGAGACTGCTTGTGTTCCTCCTGGCTCCACGCAGACATTGGCTCCTGCAACAGTTTGATCCTTGTGATGAGCTATACAATGTTCTCTGCCCCGGGGAGGGGCCCCTGTGGGGGTCCACGGTCCTGCTTACTATGCAACTGGGCCAGCTGCAGAACCGGCATGTTGCACAGTGGACATACTTTGCGAACCTCCAGCCACTTAATAAGGCACCTGCAGAACGAGACACCACAAGAAGGAAGATGTCAGTCCCATGCTCGTGGCACCCCCTGCCCACATGCCTCACATGTAGAACATGTCTGTTGCTCAGAGGTGGGGACTGGAGTGAACAGCCAGGTCCCAAAGAGTTCTACCACTGGGTGGAGAATGAATTTCACCCTCTGGAGGAACCAGAGACTCCAGTTTTCCAAGAAGCTACAGTCAGTATGCTATACCCTCAGTCATCCATGACTTCTTAAAGAATGAAGTACATTGAGGAGGGTGGTGGGAAGGAGGAGAAATGAAGTTTTCTAATAGAAATACAAAACACATAAAATTGCTAGAGAGGGGGAATATTAAATATGTCTGTAGGAAGGGGGAGGAGATGGTCCCACACTACTATTAACATTCAGACTATTTATTTTGATTTAAAATAACTATGGTTTTGATTAAAATGTTTTTAGGAAAGGAAACTCTCATTGGAAAGTTCCAGTAAAACAGCTCTTTATAGCCTGGGCTCCAAGGAGGTGTGGGCTTGTCTGGGCTCTGCCTGAAGTCCGGCCTTGGTATTCACGTTCCACCACCACTCTGATCCCTCCTAATGTCACACACACAAAACAGCCTGTAGGGCGCTCAGCTTTCTGCATTATAAACCAATCATGAAGCCATCAAGCTTGTCTGGCACTGCCCCAAGCCTACAAGTGAGTTGGTCAATGTGCCTCAAACTCAGGTCCTCTTAAATAATTCCACACCAATACTTACTTTCTGTGGAAGGCATGCTTACATGGACAAATCCCCAACTCATCTCGAGGCTTGAAGTCTTCTAGGCACACTGCACAGAGCTGAAAGACAGATTCACAGATGAGGCAAAGTATCTGCTAAGGACTCTCCCAGGCCAATGTAAAGTGCAGGCACCCGAGGCCCAGCCATTTGAAGGGACTTCCAATGTCCCACAACTCTTTAAGTGAAAGAAACAGGCTCGAATCGGCAAGGTCTTCTGAAGAAGTATCTCCTGCTCTTCCTGTCATGTGTCTTCAAGATGGAGGGCAGATGGGAGAAGACAGAAAGCAAGAGGCAGGTTCCTTTACTTCAGTCCATCAGCAGAGTGTGACTTAGGTTTATTCTCACCAGATAGACTGAGCATAATGTAATTTTCTGTGCTGTGCCAAGGGGCTGACTTTCTGCAGGGAATGCTCTGCCTGCTCAGCAGCAGGGCCCCTGAAGGGACTACTCACACCCTGGGGCAGGCCCTGGGGCTCTCCTTTCTCCAGTTTTCATAACGTGGAAACTATAATCCATGGCACAGCCTGCAGTAGTATGCTTCTTGTAGTTCCTGGGGCCCCTTATTTTGGCACTGTCCTTCTGTCAGTGTCTGTCTTTGTCTTATAAAAAGTTATTCAAGAGTCACTGAATTTAACCTTATGAAAATGTGCAGATGGGGCAGGATTGTTCTGACAGGTGGCTAGCCTCCACTGCTTGGAAAGAAGCCTTCTTCAAAGCCAGATGCTCCGTTCCAACCACTACTTGGGCACTTACCAGTGCCCAGGGACACCAAGTATCATCCCATTTACTCACTTTACAAATGGGGAAACAGAAACTCAGAGCAGTAACCATGTTGCCTGAGGTGAGTGGCCAGGTCTGGCTGGGGACCAAGGTCTGTTACACTTTCATCTGCCCAAAGCTTGCACTCCTCCCTGCTTGCTTCCCTGTCCATCTCCAGGGATCCTGGTTCAACCATCACCATTTCTTGTCCAGACTGCTGACCTGCCTCCCTGTCACCTGTTTCTTAACCTATAACAAGTAACCCAGTATTCTTAAGTTATGTGACAGGACACATGGCTTTTGGTGTCCCGTGGCCAGTGCTGTGGCTGTTGGTCTTCCAAACCCTTCTCCAGGGAGCTCTCAGGGCCTTGTGTATATAGCAGACAAGATCTTCACAGGAGGAGGAGCATGGATACCTGTCTTATCAGATTTGGCATTACTGCTGAGACAGCAGGAGAGCAGGGAGGAAGGCAGGACAGATGGCTGGCCTTGGCTCGGACACCCAAGCTGTGTGACTTCTGCCATCATGATGCCTCTCAAGCTCTGTTGCTTCATCTGTAGAGTGAGGATCCTACATACCCCCAACCCCCTGCCTGGGACTGTCATCAGCTCAGGTTGGGGGCAGGCCTGAGGAGGCAGTAAGGCAGTCTACCAATACCAGTTGTTTTTATTCATGTTTAAATTTAGTGATGGGTGTACTATTTTCAAGCCCATTTTTGTTTTCTGGAGGAAGGTTAAGAACAAGCTGTGGGTAAAGATGAGAAACTAGCGGTTCCAGCCTTGGGATGATCTTTTTTGGGCTTCTGCTTCCCATCTGTAAAGGGAGAATGATGTTCCCACCTCCTACACTGTGTGAAAAGGTCCTCTGGCCTTAACCCAGCTTCCCTCCCAGCATAGCCTTCTGAAACAGGATGAGGACTGCTGGCTCTGCCCTGTAGAGATTCAGTGCTGATCCTACCAAAGGGCAAGACGTTGCTTTGGTTATTTTTCCAGAATCCAAAATTAGATTTATAGCCTTTTCAAATGGAGTTACTATTAATGGCTATTACGTTCTTCTTAAAAAATTCTAAAACCATAGTCACCTGAAAAAAAAAAAGATAAATTCTGACGTGTTAAGCACTAAAGTTGACCAAAAGCCAAGGTCAGTCATGAAGAGAAAAGCCTTAGATCTGACTTCTTAGAAGTTCCCTCAAGGGTCAAACTAGTTTTACAAATTTACAGATCATATTTTGCAAATGAGCTTTGCTTTCCAGTATTTCAACAAGATTGTTTCTCTCATTCCTTTTTAAAAATGGAGATATATAATTCACACATCATAATATTCACCCCTGTAAAGTGTACAATTCAGCAGTTTTTCATATATTCATAGAGTTGTGCAACCATCATACTAATTCCAGAACATTTTTATCATCTGCCTTCAAAAGCCCATGTCCATAAGCAGTCACCCCCCATTCCACCTTCTCCCCTGGCAACCACTAATCAACTTCCTGTCTTGATGGATTTGTTTATTCTGGTCATTTCAAAGTGGAATGGAATCATGTAATGGTATCACACAACATGTGGTCTTTTGTGCCTGTCTCCTTTCACTTAGAAAGATACCTTCAAAGTTCACTCATGCTGTAGCATGAATCAATACTTCATTCTTTTTTGTGGCAAAATAGTATTCCGTTATATGAATATACCACATTTATCCATTCATCTGTTGATGGCCACTTGGGTCGTTTATACCTTTTGGCTATTGTGAATAATCTTGCTCTAAACATTGGTGCACAAGTATCTGTTAAGAGTTTTCATTTCTCTTGGGTATATATCTAGGAGTAGAATTGCTGGGTCATATGGTAGCTCTATGTTTACCTTTTTGAGGAACTACTAAACTGTTTTCCAAAGTGGGCAAACCATTTCACATTCTCACCAGCAGTGTATGAGGGCTCCAATTTCTCCATATCTTCAGGTTATTATTATTGTCTCTTTGATTATATCCATCCTAGATGGTATGAAGTGACATCTCATTGGGGGTTTGATTTGCATTTCCCGAATGACTAACAATGTGCTTACTGGCCATTTGTATACCTTCTTTGGAGAAACGTCTTTTCAAATTCTTTGTCCGTTTTTTAGTTGGGTAATTTTTCTTTTTATTATTGAGTTGTGAGACTTCTTTATATATACTAGACACAAATCCCTTATCAGATAGCCAACTGATTTTGACAAAGGTGCAAAAGCATTTCAATGGCAGAAGGACAGCCTTTCCAACAAATGGTGTTGGAGCAATGGGACATCCATAGGCACCAAGAAACCAAAAAAGATTGATAAACTGGATTTCATCAAATTTAAAAACTTTTGCTCTGCAAAAGATCCTGTTAGGATAAAAAGACTGGGACAAAGTATTTGCAGATCTTTTTATTTTGTAGGCTTTTTATTATTGAGTTGTAAGCGTTCTTTATGTATTCTGGATACCAAACTCTTATCAGATATAAGATTTGCAAATATTTTCTCCCTGTGGTTTGTCTCTTTACTTTCTTCTTTTTTTTCAATGTCTTTAAAAAAATATTTTATTTATTTGGGTGCATCGGGTCTTAGTTGTGGCATGCAGGATCTTTCGTTGTGGTGAGTGGGCTTCTCTCTCTAGTTGCGGCGTGCGGGCTCCAGAGTGCACAGGCTCAGTAGTTGCAGCGTGTAGGCTCTCTAGTTGTGGCGTGTGGGCTTAGTTGCCCTGTGACATGTGGGATCTTAGTTCCCCCATCAGGGACTGAACCCGTGTCCCCTGCATTAGAAGGCAGATTCTTAACCACTGGACCACCAGGGAAGTCCCTGTCTCTTTACTTTTTTTTTTTTTTTTTTTTTTTTGCAGTACACGGGCCTCTCACTGTTGTGGCCTTGCCCGTTGCAGAGCACAGGCTCTAGGACGCGCAGGCTCAGCAGCCACGGCTCACGGGCCCAGCCGCTCCGCGGCATGTGGGATCTTCCCGGACTGAGGCACGAACTCTCAACCACTGCGCCACCAGGGAAGCCCCTCTTTACTTTCTTGATAATGTCCTTTGAAGCACAAAAGTTTTAAGTTCTGATGAAGTTCGATTTATCTAGTTTTTTCTTTGGCTGGTTGTGCTTTTAGGTGTTGTATATAGGAAATCATTGTCTAATCCAAAGCCACGAAGATATATATTTATGTTTACTTCTAAGAGTTTTGTTATTTTAGTTGTTACATTTAGGTCTTTGATTCATTTTTGAGTTCCTTTGTGTATGGTGTGAAGCAGGGCTCCAATTTCATTCTTTTTTGTGTGGTTATCTAGTTATCCCAGAACCATTTGTTGAATAGACTACTCTTTTCCTATTGGATGTCTTGGCACCCTTGTTGAAAATCAGTTGACCATAAATGTATGGGTTTATTTCTGAACTCTCATTTCTATTCCATTGATCTGTATGTCTGTCTATCTGCCAGTATCACACTGTCTTAAATACTGTAGCTTTGCAGTAAGTTCTGATATTGGGAGGTGTGAATCCTCCAATCCTCTCCTTTTTTAAGACTGTGTTTGGCCATTCAGGGTCTTCTGCATTTCCATGTGAATTTTAAATTCTGCTTGTTAATTTCTACAAAAAAAAGAAAGGGCAGCTGTGATTTTGACAGGAGTTGTGTTGATTTTGTAAATATTTGGGGGGAATACTGCTATATTAACAATAGTAAGTCTTCCAAACCATGAACAAAGGATGTCTTTCCATTCATTTAGGTCTTCTATAATATCTTTCAATGATGTTTTATAATTTTTCAGTGTACAAGTCTGAGCTTCTTTTGTTAAATTTATGCCTAGGAATCTCGTTCTTTTTGATGCTATTGTAATTGGAATTGCTTTCTTAATTTCATTTTCAGATTGTTCATTGCCACTGGATAGAAATACAGCTGATTTTATTTATTTATTTAATTTACTTTATTTATTTTATTTTTGGCTGCATCGGGTCTCAGTTGCGGCACACGGGATCTTCATTGAGGTATGTGGGATCTTTCGTTGCAGCGCGTGGGCTTCTCTCTAGCTGTGGCCTGCGGGTTTTCTCTTCTCTAGTTGTGGCACGCAGGCTCCAGGGCACGTGGGCTCTGTAGTTTGCCGTGTGCAGGCTCTCTAGTTGAGGCGTGTGAGCTCAGTAGTTGTGGCGTGTGGGCTTAGTTACCCCACAGCATGTGGGATCTTAGTTCCCTGACCAGGGGTTGAACCCACGTCCCCTGCATTGGAAGGCAGATTCTTTACCACTGGACCACCAGGGAAGTCCCTACAGCTGATTTTTGTATATTGATCTTTATCCTGGAAATTTATTGAACTCATTTATCTTGTGATTTTTGGTGGATTCTTTAGGGGTTTCTGTGTTTACAAAATCATATCTGCAAATATAGCTTTACTTCTTTCTTTCCAATCTGGATGCCTTTGATTACTTTTTCTTGCCTAACTGCTCTGCCTAGACCCCTCCAGTACAATGTTGAATAAAAGTGATAAGAGTAGGCATCCTTGTCTTGTTTCCCCTTAAGAGGAAAAGCTTTCAGTCTTTCATTAAGTATGATGTTAGTTGTGGGTTTTTAAAAAAATTTTTATTTATCTATTTATTTATTGGCTGCTTTGGATCTTCGTTGCTGCGTGTGGGCTTTCTCTAGTTGCAGTGAGCGGGGGCTACTCTTCATTGCGGTGCGTGGGCTTCTCACTGTGGTGGCTTCTCTTGTTGCGGAGCACAGGCTCTAGGCACGCAGGCTTCAGTAGTTGTGGCATGTGGGCTCAGTAGTTGTGGCTTGGGGGCTCTAGAGTGCAGGCTCAGTAGTTGTGGCGCACGGGCTTAGTTGCTCCGCGGCATGTGGGATCTTCCCAGACCAGGGCTTGAACCCGTGTCCCCTGTATTGGCAGGCGGATTCTTAACCACTACACCACCAGGGAAGCCCAGTTGTGGGTTTTTCATAGAAATCTTTATCAAGTTGCAGAAGTTCCCTTCTGCTTCTAGTTTATTGAGTATTATCATAAAAGAATGTTGAATTTTGTCAAATGCTTTTTCTGCATCTATTAAGGTAGTCATGTGTTCTCCCTACTCCTTTATTCTGTCAATAGGGGGTATTACATTGACTCATTTTCCTTTGTTGAACCAACCTTGTATTCCTGGGATAAATTCCATTTAGTTATGATATATAATCCTTTTTATATGCTGCTGAATTTGGTTTGCTAGTATTTTGTTGAGGATTTTTACAACTATATTCATAAGGAATATTGGCTTGGAGTTTTCTTTTTTTATGATGTCATTGACTGGCCTTGATATTAGGGCAATACTGGCCTCACAGAATGAGGATAGGAAACATTCCCATCACTCTTCATTTTTTGAAGTCAAAGAATAGATCCTTTGCAGCCAGTTAAGCCAACTGTGCTCTTTTCCACATGGGGGCCTGGTGCGCAATGGCTGCAAACAGCAGCCTCCTCGGTAGTGTATGCAGCCTGTTGCCTGTATGGGTTGCCCTAAGGGACCTTGGAGACAGCCCTTTCCAATGGACATTAATGATTGGCATGCTGTCCCCAATCTAGGCTCCAGACGGGTATGCGTGGTGCCTTTGGAAAGCCCCAGGGTACAGTGGCCAGGGTCCACATTGGCCAGGTCATAATGTCCATCCGCACCAAGCTGCAGAACAAGGAGCATGTGGCTGAGGCCCTCCGCAGGTCCAAGTTCAAGTTCCCTGGCCACCAGAAGATCCACATCTCCAAGAAGTGGGGATTTACTAAGTTTAATGTAGACGAATTTGAAAACATGGTGGCAGAAAAGTGGCTCATCCCAGATGGCTGTGGGGTCAAGTACATCCCTAATCGTGGCCCCCTGGACAAATGGCGGGCCCTGCACTGGTGAGAGCCTTGGCGCTGCCCCCTCCTCACCCATGCCCACCAATAAACACTACTTTCTTGTCAAAAAAAAAAAAAAAGAATAGATCCTATCAGCCCTGTCAGAAACAGGGCTAGGACATCCATTTACTGATTGGTCAGTCTATAGATACTTGAGTTTATTTGTTTTACATGTTATTGATGGCATCTGCAGAGAACAAAAGGAAGCCAGGTCACGACATTTCAAAGTAATTTTTTACAGCTTGAGGAACAGCAGAAGCTTCAAGTTTGTGGGTGCAGTAGGGGCATCATAATGTGAAGGCTCCAGACTCAGAAAGATAGGGTCACCTTCTTTCTCCACACTCAGAAGCTAGAGGACATGCCCATTTTCCTCAACTTTCTTAAACCTCAATTTTTACAAAAGCAAAATAAGGAATAATACTTACCTCACCTAAATTTTTTAAAGTGTCAGTTCCCTTGCTCCTAAGATAAATTATATGAAGAAACAGACATCTTGGTAATTTTGCCACCTTGTATACATGATTCCATTTTCTTTACACTGAGATTATACCCATAAATAAAACAAATTTCAAGGGAAAAATGGCTTTTAGTGACCATAGCATATATACTGGAAAGAAGCCTAATTTTCTAGTATTCGCAGAGTGCGTGATCCCTAAAATGACCAAGAAGGAAGGATTTGACAATTTTCAAGGGGTTGACACAGTCTATAAATTTACCTCAAAATGCAAGCTAGGGAGTGGAGAGTCATGTGGGGAAGACAACGTCACACAATGAAAATGACCCACAGCTCAGGGAATTTAGCCAAAATGATTTTCTTTTAAATATACAATCATTCTTTGATGGTGGTAGTGAACACTAATATACCTTTCCTTGAATGGTTACGAGGATAATCATATCTTTTGCAAAGGCAGCATTCCCAGTTCAGACGTGTCATTTAAGGTTGGAATCTTTAAAAGCTATGAAAGCACTCTAAACATGGCTGTGCTGCTCAGGAAAGATCTGACTTTCCTGTTCCAAACTGAAGTGCAGTGGGACGTCCGTTCCATGGCCCTCGTGTTCGTGTGCTCAGCCCTTTACTGTCCTTGCCTCACTGGCTTATGACTTTCTTTCCTGTGGGACCAGTGCTCCTTGAGGGCAGGGAGGGACTATACTTTGCCCACTCAATCTCTAGGGTCCTCTATACTGTCAGCTCCCTATACATGCTTTGGGTTTTTTTTTTTAAACTGTTTTTGTAAAACAATTTTTACAATTTAAACTGAGGGACGAAACTCAGTTGGGCTCTAAGTATTCATATTATAATTTTAAAATTAATTTGAGTAATGTGATTTATAAGAAGATTGATCAGTAATCCTAGAAAGACTGAGAGGGTTTATATCTCATATAAACCCTACATAAGAAAGGGATGTGGCAAAACTTGTACCACCAGACCCCCTCCTCACTGGACCAAAGGGAAGGGAATGAGCTTGTGGGGAGGTGAGGAGAAGGAAAAGATGTTCCTAACTTCATTTTACACAGCGGGGCAACTCCAATGGGGTTACATTCCTACAGTCTCTTCTTGTGGAAAGTAGGGTAGAGCAGGGCCATAGCATGTCTGCCACATGACTCCTCACCCACTCTCTGCCTGATCCAGGAAAACTGACCTAAAGATGACTTTTCCTGGTCCTTGTGCAGCTAGGATCCCACCTGCTGCTGAGATGCAGGAGGGAGCAGGTTCTCCTTTCCTTTCTGTATGTATAGGCAATATCACCCTGCCAGAAGAGGGGATGGACCCAAACATGTTCAAATTTAGAAGCTATATGGATGGCTGTATCACTGTACTGTACTGTAGATGTGGGCTCAGGGTTCTGATTGGCCCACATGGCCACAGCAGGTGGATGAGGCCTTCTCTGGGAGAGTGGCAGGATAGAAAGAATACAGTACAGAAAAAATATTTGAAGAAATAATGTTTGAAAACTTCCCAAGCTTGGCGAAAGACAAACCTACGTATTTATGAAGCTGAGTAAACCCCAAACAGGAAAAATCCAAAGAAATCCATGCTGAGACGTATCATAATCAAATTGCTGAAAACTAAAGACGTAGAAAAAAATCTTGAAAGCAGCCAGAGAAAAATGACACATTATGGATAGGAGATCGATGATTCAAATGACTATGAATTTCTCATCAGAAACCATGGAGGTCAGAAGGAAGTGGCACAACATTTTAAAAGTGCTGAAGGAAAAGAAATAACCCAGGAATAAAGGTGAAATAAAGACATTCTCAGATGAAGGCAAACTAATACAATTCATAGCCAGCAGATCTGCTCTAAAAGAATTGCTAAAGGAGGTTCATCACATAGAAGGAAAATGACATAAGAAGGAAACTTGGAACATTGGGAATTAAGAGCAACAGAAACGGTAAATATCTGGATAAATATAACAAACTATTCGTCCCCTCCTGAATTCTTTAAAATATATCTGATGGTTAAAAGTAAAAAATGTAACACTGTCTGATGCCATTTTCAATGTGTATAGGTGTAATATGACACTTACTGTATAAAGGGGTAAAAGTAAAGGGATCTATATGGTGATAAGGTTTCTACATTACAAATGAAGTGCTAAAAAATTGATTCTAGGTATTTATTTTGTAATCCCTAAGTAACCACTAGAAAATTATACAAAAAGATAAAATCACAATAGATAAAATACTAAAAATGTTCAAATAACCCAAAAGAAGGTAGGAGGAAACAAAGGAATAAGAAAGGGGGGCAAAAGCGGAAGATAAATAGTAAAAGAGTAGACCTAATTTCAAACACATCAATAATTGCATTGAACATAAATGGTCTAAACACATCAATTAAAAGACAGGTTGGCAGGGTGGATTAAAAAACATGACCTAACTATATTCTGTCTATAAAAACACTCACTTTAAATATAAAGACATAATGTGTTTTTACATATTAGAAAACTCAACATGGTAAAGATACCAAATTTCCCCCTGATTTATATATTTAATGCAATACTAATCAAGATCCCAGCAGGATTTTTGTTGTTGTTTGTGTGTGTACAGATAGACAAGCTGCTGTTACAATTTACATGGAAGAGCAAAGGAACCAGACTAGCTAAAACAGTTTTGGAAAAGAAGAATAAAGTTGGAGGAATCATATTACCTGATTTTAAGACTTGCTATAAAAATACAGTAATCAAAACTGTGGTATTGGTGAAGGGACACAGGCACAGAAATCAATGGAACAGAATAGAGAATCCAGAAATAGACTCACCAAAATATGGCCATTTGATTTTTGATAAAGGTGCAAAAGAAATTAAGTGGAGAAAGCAACCATTCACCATAACCAGAGCTGGGGACACTGTGGTGAACAAATCAAAGACTAAATGCAAATGACAAGCAGATCACAGACTAATGTCAAGGCTCTCAGGCTTCTCTTAAAAACCCCCCAGATCTGGCAATAGTTGGCAATAGCCTATATTCCCCTATGGTAACAATTAGCTAGAGGTGAGTGCTGACAACTTCTTTAACACAGGACCTTGCATGCCCCAGTGTGTCACAGCTTCCATGGCACCTTTCTGTTTCTCTTGATACCAAGACTCCATTAGATGCAATTTATTTATTTATCTATCTATCTATCTATCTATTTATTTATCTATCTATTTATATATATATATATATATATATAACTTTTGGCCACACCACACGGCATGTGGGATCATCCACAGATTCAAACAACCACAGACCGTGTAATACTGTAGTATTCACTATTGAAAAAAATCTGCGTATAAGTGGACCCGTGCATTTCAAACCCATGTCGTTCAAGGGTCAACTGTACTTTTTTTTTTGCTGTATGCGGGCCTCTCACTGTTGTGGTCTCTCCTGTTGCGGAGCACAGGCTCCAGACGCGCAGGCTCAGTGGCCATGGCTCACGGGCCTAGCCGCTCCGTGGCATGTGGGATCTTCCCAGACCGGGGCACGAACCGTGTCCCCTGCATCGGCAGGCAGACTCTCAACCACTGCGCCACCAGGGAAGCCCTCAACTGTACTTTTTAGATATTTTTTTGCCACGTGGCTTGTGGGATCTTAGTTCCCTGATCAGGGATTGAACCCGGGCCCTTGGCAGTGACAGCACGGAGTCCTAACCACTGGACCTCCAGGGAATTCCTCAACTGTCTTTTTAAGATAATATATTAACTTACTTTCCTTCTTTAAAATTAAGAACATTATATATAAAATTAACATCCCTTTTTGACCAACTTCCCCTAATCTTTTCCCTCTTCTCTCCTCCTCTGTGTGATCATTATGCATCCTTTTCAAACATTATGCAGTATGCATATAAATCCATGAAAAATGTGTTTATCTTAGTTTACATACATGATATAAACATTTATATCATTTTGCAACTTGCTTTTTCAAGATCCCGTTAGAGATCTATCTAGGTTGACGTGTTTATAGATGGAGCTTGTTCCTTAATTTTGCCTGCCGTATAGTACCTCACTGTATGAATCACTGTACCACGTTTCCCTCTTTTCCTCCCTCCCTCCCTCTCTTGATGGATAATCTTCCAGTGTATCATGTTTTATTTATTTGTTACACTACTGATGGACATTTAGCTTGTCTCTGATTTTCCACTATTATAATTATTCACTAATAACATTATTCATATTGAAATTCCATGTGCTTACACAGGAACAAGCTATGTATCATTGCATAATTAGGCTACAGGAATGCACACATACAAAGAAGTTTGACAAAATAGTTTCAACACAAAGAAGTGCATCCAAAAAGGACCAAACTGCGAAAAGTACATGACTGGCCTCTGGAAACAAGTTGTAGAGCAAGGTTAGGTTTTCTTAGGCACAGTGAAACTGGAATTAGTGGGTGCGGTTGGGATACTAACTCTGATACGTAATGATGCAACACAATTCACTTATTCAGGATAAAGATACTAAACTAATGAGTCAAACCAATAAGGAAGACTTCTATTCCTGACAAACATGGTTATTCAGTATTGTTAACGTATGTCAGAATTTGATCTTTTCATTTATGGTCATCAAAAAGACTCCAAACAGAAGAGGATCACTTTCTGTTACTGTTTTGGGAAAAAATTTTAAATCAAACAGTATTTGATGCTTGAGTTTAATCCAAGGTTAGTTCTGAAATGCTGTACCATATCAACTCTTTGATAAAAAATATGCAGAAAGAGCAAAGGAGGGACTTCCCTGGTGGCACAGTGGTTAAGACTCTGAGCTCCCAATGCAGGGGGCCTGGGTTTGATCCCTGGTCAGGGAACTAGATCTCACATGCATGCCGCAACTAAGGAGCCCGCCTGCCGCAACTAAGACCCAGTGCAACCAAATAAACAAGTAAATATTTTAAAAAAAGAGTAAAGGAGCAGTAGATGATTTCAAAGTGTTCAACAATAATATAAACCATTATTTTAAAATTATTATTCAAATAATTTCACAAATTAACTGTCTTTGAAGAGACTGGTAATGTAGCTTCACCACAGTTATGCTATATAAAACATAGATACTACAATGTGTAGCTTTTCAAGTCCTTGCTTTAAACACCAATTAAAAAACTCAGAAAGGGTAGAAGAGAAAGGGCCCTAAAATTAAAAATAAAAACTCTGAGCATTTGAAATCAGTGGCAAGACAAGGAATAAAATAAACAAGAATTACTATAGACTACGTGTCTTAAGGTGCATAGCAGGATACACACACACATCTGTATATAGCTTAGAAAGCATAACAATATAGCGAACACCCCAAACACGCAACCTCATTACTAGACAAGTCCAAGAGTTCATGTCTCTCCCTATATGTTCTTCCCTATTCCATCCCTCTGTCTCACCTCCCCAAACCCCCACCTTCATGAAGTAATCACTGCCTTGTTTGTGCCATTGGTAAGAAAGGACTTCTGGGAACATTTTCAAGAGTGAAATTAGTGCAAATTCATCTTGAATAGAAAAACTTGTTTATATCTATCTCCTACTCGTATAGCATGGACAGCAAGCAGCATCCCTGCTGCTATGAAATCTTACACTGGCACCATCCCTATTAAAAATGAGTTATTTTACACTCTTATAAGTCTTCACAAAATTGATTTTTATGTGACCTCACCCTCAAATATTCTATTAAGCTGATCAAAATAAGCCCAATGTTTTTCAGCGTCTGAAAATACAGATGTTTAAGCATACCACAGCATACCACTTCTGTTAGAATATACTCAAGAACAGATTAAAATACTTATAGGCAACTTACCTCATGTAAATTCAGTTCTTTTACTTTTTCTTTTAATATAACCTGTAAGACAAAAAAAGTATGCTTTTATGCCCATTTAAATCTGTAATTTAAAAGGTTTCTCATTATTCTTACAAATATTTTTCTTTTCTGTATATAGCTCATTTCACCTCATGTTCAGTATTAGAGAGAATCTCTTACAGTTTGAGATAGAATATTTTAGCAACATTCTTTTAACTTGAGCAATGGTGCAGTATTCTCCTGAAAAGCAATTTTAAAATCTCTTTGAGAATAGATTAAATTTTGGGAGAAGAAATTAACACATGCCTGTCTGGAGTTATGTGCTAATATGGGGGGAAAGTGAATGGGATTGCTTGCCTCATGATTTGGTAAAACACAGTATTGACTCATGGGACAGACTGGTAATTTATAAAAGACTGAAAAGTAAGGTCAGTCTTAATTTTGGAAGCTTTGCTTATTATTATACATCACTATCCTCAGAAAACTGTAGCTCTATGCAGAATTATGTAAGTGGGTTTAAAACTCATCCAGGTGCTGTCCCTAACCTGACTTTGTGGTGACTGGATATCAGTTAAAAAGAATGCAAAATGACAAGAGGGCAGATGACTATTTAAAAAGAACATCTCTAAACAAATAGGACCTAATCAAGCTTAAAAGCTTCTGCACAGCAAAGGAAACCATAAACAAAACGAAAAGACAATTTAAGGACTGGGAGAAAATATTTGCAAATGATGCCACTGACAAGGGCTTAATTTCCAAAATATACAAACAGCGCATACAACTCAATAACAAAAAACAAACAACCCAATTGAAAAATGGGCAGCAGACCTAAATAGACAGTTCTCCAAAGGAGACATACAGATGGACAACAGGCACATGAAAAGATGCTCAACATCACTAATTATCAGAGAAATGAAAATCAAAACGACAATGGGGTATCACCTCCCACCAGTCAGAATGGTCATCATTAAAAAGTCTACAGATAACAAATGCTGGCGAGGGTGTGGAGAAAAGGGAACCCTCCTACGCTGTTGGTGGGAATGTAAGTTGGTGCAGCCACTATGGAAAACAGTGTGGAGGTTCCTCAAAAAACAATTGGAGACAAAAATTGAGACAAAAAGATTCATTCCTTTAGAAAACTAAGACATTCATCTCTGTATATGAATCCCACACGAGACCCATGTATGGTTACCTGTGGACATCAGTGTGGACATCTAAGGAACTCACCAATGAGCTCAGATTTCAAAGAGACATGGACAAAAAGATATGTAATCCTAAAATGACGACATGGTGTGTAACATCAGTGTCAGCAAGATTAAAGACCCAAATAAACTGAAGCTTGGCCCCCCCCATCTCTCCCCGCCTCCCAAATTGCTATGGACGACAAAAATAATTTCATGCTCAGGGTCAAAAGAAAATTAAGAAACACCTAGGCCCACTGTTTGGTATCAGTGGTAAAATATTAATGGATGACATATGGAAGAAAAAACATTTTACTGGCCTTCAAGAAAAGCTAAATTTATTACCTTAAAGAACATATCAGCAAAGGGATAGTACAAAGGGCTAGGAGTTAATAGCAATGACTGAAGTATCTGGACTTCCAGTGGTGTGACGTGAACTAACATTTAAAGTACAAAGGGGAGGAGATGAGATGAGTATAATACAGCTGGTTACCTCTGAAGAACTAGTATGTCTTCTAATGAAGAAGGTAAAAATTTCATTTAATGGAATCTCTGAACTCCATTAGGATAATACTAAGTTTAAGGATTTTAAGCTACAGCATTTTCCTTTACCAAAATATTGGCCAAAGTTCCCTGTTAAGTTATATTATTTTATCATTTGAACTTTCTATAACTTCAAGTAATACTTAAGAGAAGTCACCGCAATAAGCCCAGGCACTGCAACGAAGAGTAGCCCCCACTCGCCGCAACTAGAGAAAGCCCGTGTACAGCAACGAAGACCCAACACAGCCAAAAAAAAAAAAAAAAAAGGAACGCTTGAAGTATTTTGTATGGCAAATTGGCAAGCAAAATGCTAAAATGAACACAAGTAAATCTAGTCCCAGTTTAAAATATGATTGGAAACCTGAGGTCTCATTTTTTTGGTGAAGAACATGATCAAAGCCAATCTTAAGTAAATCTCTCTCACCTGTTTGTAGGCATAAAATTCTTTGTGTGCTTGATGTCTTAGCCTAAAAGACAGAAATGAGAAATGCAATACTGAGATTTCCGTATAAGAATTTGACAAAAATTTTAAAACTGCTTATTTTTGGTATTAATTTATATCATTTATGGTTTAAATCCAGAATCTTTATTCTAGAATATACTCAAATGACATATCTGTTACCATGTTATGAGAAAGTGACCAGTGAACCATAGAATATTATCCAGATATATAAGTTCAAGTGAAATCTCATTAAAACAAAATCTCAAATATTTTAATGAAGAAGGCTCAATTTTTTATATTGATAATAGTCCACTTATTTCAATAATATTTAATATACCACACTTTTCTTAATTAAAAATTGAAGTATCAATATAATATACATCTAATAATGTGCAAAAGCCTCAAGAATACAGATAAGTATTAAAAAAAATTATACACACCACTGTAACTATCACCCATTTCCAGCATCCCTGAAATGACTCTTCCCAATCAATATTCACCCCTAAAACTATCCTAATTTTTATCATTGTAGATTAACTATGCTTGTTTTTGAACTTCACATAAATGGATCATCTGGTATATACTCTCCTGTGTTGGCTTCTTTCAGTCGACAATTACTTGTGAAATTCATCCATGTTGTTGCAGTAATTATATTTTTGACTGACATAGTGTTCCATTTTACGAATGAATATAAAACTATCCATTCCACTGTTGACAAATATTTAGGTTACTTCCAATTTGGGGCAATTATGAATCAAGCTGCTACACAAATTCTTCTACATGTCTTTTAGTGGACATATAGACTCATTTCTGTTGAGTGTGTATCTAGGAGTAGAATTGCTGGTCCAAAGTGCTTGTACCAATTTTACTCCTATGGGTAGTGCATGAAAGTTCTAGTTGTTCCACATCTTTGCCACAGTTTGGTAGGGTCAGTCTAAAAATTTTTAGCCAGTCTGGTGGGTGTTCAGTGGTATCTTACTTTGGTTTTAATTTTGCATTTCCCAAATGGTGTTTAGGACCCTTTCATATGCTTATTGCCCATTTGGATATTTTTTACGAAATGCCTGTTCAAGTCTTTTGTCCATTTAAGAAAATGAGTTGACTATATTTTTCTTATTGATTTGTAGGAGCTCTTTAAATATTTTAGATGCAAGTCCTCTGTTGGGTACTGCAATACTCTATGGCTTGCCTTTTCATTCTCTTAATGTTATCTTTTGATGAACAAAAGCTTTTAATTTAAAGCTTTTTAATTTAATTTGTGTCCAGTTAAAGAAATCTTTGCCAACCCCCAGATAATGAAGATAATTTCTTGTGTGTATCGTGAAAATAATTTGTTATTTTACCTATCACATTGAGGTCTATGATCCATCTGAAATTAGTCTTTATGTATGATGTGAGGTAGAAGTCAAAGTTCTTTTTATCCACATGCAGATTTTCATTTGACTCCTTTATTGAAGAGACACTTCTTTCCCCACTGTGTTGCAATGGCACATCTGCTGTAAGTGAGACCAGTATGTGGTTCTGTTTCTAGAGTTTCTGTTTTATCCCACTGGTTTATCTGCCCATCCTTGTGTACTGGGTTGAATCATGTCCCCTCAAAATTAATGTCAAACTGCTACCTCAGAATGTAACCTTGTTTGGAAATAGCATCTTTGCAGACTATTTATTAGTTAAAATTAGGTCACATTAGGATTAGGGTCGACCATAAATCCAATATGACTGTTGTCCTTAGAAGAAGAGGAGAGGATATACAGAGACACAGGGAAGAAGGCCAGGTGAAGACAGAGGCAGAGACTGAAGTGATGCAGCTACAAGCCAAAAAATATCAAGGATTGCTGACAACCACCAGGAACTAAGAAGAGGCAAGGAAGGATCCTCCCCTAGATAGCCTTCAGAGGCAGCATGGCCCTGCCAACACCTTAATTTTGAACTTCTAGCTTCCAGAACTGTGAGAGATTGATAAATTTCTGTTGTTTTAAGCCATCCAGCTTGTACTTTGTTACAGCAACCCTGGGAAACCAATGCATCTTGTGTCAATACCATGCCAGTTTAAAAAAAAAACAAAAAAACTTTTATTTTGAAATAATCTTATAGGAAAGTTGCAAAAAATATCAGAGTTCATATATACTTCTCTCCCCAGTTTTCCAACATTCACATCTTACATAACCATAGAACAATGATCAAAAGCAGGAAATTAATACTAATGTTTTGATATTAATACTCATATAGTATTCACCAAACAGACTTTATTTGAATTTCACCAGTTTTTTCACTAATGTTCTTTTCCTATCTTGTGATCCAATCCAGGACCCCAGCTTGCATCTAGTTGTGTCTCCTTAGTTTCTTCAAATCTGTGACAGTTCCTTAGTTTTTCCTTGTTTTTCAGGATTTTGACATATCAACCATGATCACTTGGTTATGGCAATGTCTACTGGGTCTCTCCACTGTAAAGTTACTATTTTCCCCTTTGCAACTGATCAATATCTTGGGGGAGACACATTGAAACTATGAAAATATCCTATTTTTTTCTCAAGCTTTTGCCCACTGATTTTAGCATCCATCTTGCTTGCAACGTTTCTGCAGTGTTTGCCTGGTGGTGGTTTTGTAGTTCCCTAATTCCTTGTACATTAACTGGGATTCTTCTATAAGGAAGAGATGCCCCTTCTCCTTCATTTATTTATATCAGCATGGACTCATTTATGTTAGTCTATGGGTTATAATTTAATATGATCATTATTTATTTTGTTGCTCAAATTGGTTTAGGCTTTTAGGCTCTCTTTCAGGTTGATTCTTATGTCCTTTCAACACGCCCTCATCCTTTCCCATGCATTTCCTAGCTCCCTGGCACCAAAAGATGTTACAAGTTCATCTTGTATTTTCCATGCTCCAGTTGTGGAATTAACCACTTCTTTCAAAGAGCCTTGGTTCCTTTTATTGGAGAATAATATTTAGAAACCAAGATCTGGGTGCTAGGTGAATAGCACTCTGTTTTAAGTACTGGGGTTTTGTAAAAAGTCTTGGGTCCTCAAACTTTGCTCTTAACTACTTTGGCTATTTGTGGTCCTTTGCATTTCCGTATAGATTTCATGAGCTTATCAATTTCCACAAAAAAATCTGTTGGGGTTTTGACTGAGACTGTGTTTAATTTATAGATCAATTGGGGGAAGAACTGACATCTTTGCAAGATTGAGTTTCCAACCTATGAATATAGCATATTCTATTTATTACATCTTCTTTCTCTGTATGCATTTCTACATAGAACACATGTATCCTTCATTAAATTTATTCCTAGGTATTTGGTAATTTTTGATCTACTATAAATGGTATTTAAAATTTTTTTATGTTCTAATTCTTTGTTGCTACTACATAGAAAAAATTCAATTTTTGAATATTGATCCTGTATCTAGTGACTTGCTAAGTTCACTTATTAATTCTAAACATCTTATCTGCAGAATCTTTTGGATTTTTAAAATACACAATTATTTTGTCTGCAAATAATAACAGTTTAAACTCTGCCTATTTAATCTTCACATATTTCACTCTTTATTCTTTATTTCACTTCTTTTTTTTTCCTGCACTGGCTAGGACCTCCAGTACCAATATTAAATGAAAGTGATGGCAGTGAATGTCCTTATTAATATGTTACTACTAAATATGATGTTTTCTCTAGATTTTTTGTAGATAACCCTTGATTCAAATAAAGTTCCCTTGTATCCTAGTTTTAGACTTAAAAAAATCATGAATAGGTATTAACTTTTGTCAAGTGCTTTTTTTCCCATCACATTTTTTCCTCTTTACTGTTAATGTGGTATACTGTATTGATTGATTTTCAAATGTTAAAACAGTCTTCATTTCTGGAACAAAACTCTACTTGGTTGTGGTGTACCACCTTTTTGTACATCCTTGAATTTTATTTACTAATATTTTGTTCATGAGAAAGATTAGTCTATAATTTCCATTCTTGTAATGCCCTTGTCAGGCTTTGGAATCAAAATTATCTGGCCTCATCGAAGTATCTCTTCTATTCTCTGGAAAAGTCATATAAGAGTGGTATTTCTTCCTTAAATGTTTGGAGAAATTCACTGGTGAAGTTACCTGACTTGCAGTTTCTTTGTGGAAATGCTTTTATTATTACATATATAATTACTAATATTTTCTATTTCTTCTTGACTCAGTTAAAAATGTTATTATTCTTTTACTTGTATTCACATAACATACAATTAACCATCTTAAAGTGTATAATTCAGTGGTACTTAGTGTAGTCACAATGTTTTGCAACCACTAGTTCACTCTAGTTTCAAAACTTTTTCATCAAAAAGAATCTGGTACTCATTAAGTAATTGGTCCCCATTCCCCCATTCCCTGGTAATCTCTAATCTGCTTTCTGTCTCTATGGATTTGCCTATTATGGATACATTACATAAAATATATCATACAATATGTGACCCTTTTGTGTCTGGCTTTTCATTTAGTGGAATGTTTTCGAGGCTCTGCCTATTTGTAGCATGTATCAGTACTTCACTCCTTTTTATGGCTGAATAATATTTCACTATATGTATATGCCACAATTTGATTATCCATTTGTCTATTAATGAGCATTTGGGTTGTTTATACCTTCTGGCTATTATGAATAATGATATACACATTCTGTACAAATTTCCTTGTGGACATATCTCTTCATTTGTCTTGGGTATACACCTAGGAGTGAAATTTCTGGGTCATATGGTAATTCTATGTTTAACTTTCAAGGAACTGATGAACTCTTTTCCACAGTTCCTGCACCATTTTACATTCCCACCAGCAATGTATGAAGGTTTCTATTTCTCCACATCCTTGTCAACACATAATTTTCCATATTTTTGACTACAGCATCCTACTAGTTGTGACATTTTATTTATTTATTTATTTATTTTTTGCCGTACGCGGGCCTCTCACTGTTGTGGCCTTTCCCGTTGCAGAGCACAGGCTCCGGACGCACAGGCTCAGTGGCCATGGCTCATGGACCCAGCTGCTCTGCGGCATGTGGGATCTTCCCAGACTGGGGCACGAACCTGTGTCCCCTGCATCGGCAGGCAGACTCTCAACCACTGCGCCACCAGGGAAGCCCTATTGTGGTTTTAATGTGCATTTCCTTAATGACCAATGCTGTTGAACATCTTTTCATGTGCTTGTTGGCCGTCTGTATATCTTCCTTGGAGAAATGGCTACTTAAGCCCTTTACCTATTTTTAAATTCAGTTGTCTTTTCTTTTGTTTTAATATTTATTTATTTATTTAATTATTTATGGCTGCATTGGGTCTTCGTTGCTGTGCGTGGGCTTTCTCTAGTTGCAGCGAGTCGGGGCTACTCTTCATTGTGGTGCACGGGCTTCTCATTGTGGTGGCTTCTCTTGTTGCAGAGCATAGGCTCTAGGCATGCGGGCTTCAGTAGTTGTGGCATGAGGGCTCAGTAGTTGTGACTCATGGGCTCTACAGTGCAGGCTCAGTAGTTGTGGTGCACAGGCTTAGTTGCTCTGTGGCATGTGGGATCTTCCTGGACCAGGGCTCAAACCCGTGTCCCCTGCATCGGCAGGCAGATTTTTAACTACTACACCACCAGGGAAGTCCCAATATTTATTTATTTATTTTATTTTTGGCTGCGTTGGGTCTTAGTTACAGCATGCAGGATCCTCTGCTGTGGCATGCAGGCTTCTCTCTAGTTGTGGTGCGTGGGCTCAGTTGTTGTGGAGCTTGGGTTCCAGAGTGTGTGGTCTCTGTAGTTGTGGTGTGCGGGGTCCAGAGCATGTGGGCTCTGTAGTTGTGGCATGTGAGCTCTCTAGTTGTAGCCCACATGCTCAGTAGTAGCAGTGCATGGGCTTAGTTGCCCTATGGCATGTGGGGTCTTAGTTCCCTGACCAGGGGTTGAACCCACGTCCCCTGCATTGGAAGGTGGAATCTTAACCACTGGACCACTAGGGAAGTCCCAAATTCAGTTGTCTTTTTGCTGTTGAGTTGTAAGAGTTTTTAAAAATATATATCCTGGATATTAAACCCTTATCAGATTTATGATTTGTAAATATTTCTCTCCCATTCTGTAGGCTGTTTTTTTCACTTTCTTGATAATGCTCTTTGATGCACAAATATTATTAATTTTTATAAGTCCAATTTATTTCTTTTGTTGTTTGTGCTTTTGGTGTCAAATCTAAGACTCCATTGTCAATCTGAGGTCATGAAGATTTACCTGTTTTCTCCCAAGAGTTTTATAGTTTTAGCTCATGTTTAGGTCGCTGATCTATTTAAAAAAAATTTTTTTTTTAAATTTATTTTTGGCTGCGTTGGGTCTTCATTGCTGCGTGTGGGCTTTTTTCTAGTTGTGGCGAGCGGGGGCTACTCTTCATTGTAGTGCATGGGTTTCTCATTGTGGTGGCTTCTCTTGTTGTGGGGCACAGACTCTAGGCACGTGGGCTTCAGTAGCTGTGGCACCCAGGCTCAGTAGTTGTGGCGCATGGACTCTAGAGTGCAGGGTCAGTAGTTGTGGCACGTGGACTTAGTTGCTCTGCGGCATGTGGGGTCTTCCTGGACCAGGGCTCAAACCCGTGTCCCCTGCATTGGCAGGTGGATTCTTAACCACTGTGCCACCAGAGAAGTCCTGCTGATCTATTTTTTGAGTTAATTTTTATATGGGAAATGAGGCAGGGGTTCAATTTTATTCTTTTGCGTGTATTATTCAGTTGGTCCACCATTTGTCCACCATTTATTCTTTTGCCACTGAATGGGCCTGGCACCCTTGTGAAAAACAACTGGCCATACCATACTACCCAAAGTAATCTACAGATTTAATGTGATCCCTATCAAATTACCCATGACATTTTTTTTACAGAAATAGAACAGATAATCCTAAAATTTATATGGAACCATAAAAGAGCCAGAATTGCAAAGCAATCCTGAGTAAAAAGAATAAAACTGGAGGCATAAGCCTTCCAGACTTCAGATAATACTACAAAGCTACAGTAATCAAAACAGCGTGGTACTCTCATGCCAACAGACATACAAATCAATGGAACAGAATAGAAAGCCCAGAAATAAACCCATACACCTATGGACAATTAATGTTCCTCAAAGGAGGCAAGACTATACAATGGGGAAAAGACAGTATCTTCAGCAAGTGGTGTTGGGAAAGTTGGACAGCCGCATGTAAATCAATGAGGTTTAGAACACACCCTCACACCATACTCAAAAATAAACTCAAAATGGCTTAAAGACTAAATATAAGACAAGATACCATAAAACTCCTAGAAGAGGACATAGGCAAAACATTCTCTGACATAAATCATATCAATGTTTTCTTAGGTGAGTCTCTCAAGGCAATAGAAATAAAAGCAAAAATAAACAAATGGGACCTAATCAAGCTTATAAGCTTTTGCACAGCAAAGGAAACCATGAACAAAATGAAAAGACAACCTACGGACTGGGAGAAAATATTTGCAAATGATGCGACCGAAAAGGGCTTAATTTCCAAAATTTACAAACAGCTCATATAACAAAAAACCAAACAACCCAACTGAAAAATGGGCAGAAGACCTAAACAGACATTTCTCCAAAGAAGACATACAGATGGCCAATAGGCACATGAAAAGATGCTCATCATCGCTAATTATTAGAGAAATGCAAATCAAAACTATGATGAGGTACCACCTTACACTGGTCAGAATGGCCATCTGCATAAAGTCTGCAAACAATAAATGGTGGAGAGGGTGTGGAGAAAAGGGAACCCTCCTACACTGTTGGTGGCAATGTAAATTGGTGCAGCCACTATGGAGAACAGTATGGAGATTCCTCAAAAAACTAAAATTAGAGCTACCATATGATCCAGCAATCCCACTTCTGGGCATACACCCAGACTAAACGATAATTCGAAAAGATACATGCATCCCTATGTTCAGAGCAGAACTATTTACAATAGCCAAGACGTGGAAACAATCTCAATGTCCATCGACAGGTGAACGGATAAAGATGTGGTACATATATACAATGGAATATTACTCAGCTATAAAAAAGAATGAAATAATGCCATTTGCAGCAACATGGATGGACCGAGAGATTATCATACTAAGTGAAGTAAGTCAGAAAGAGAAAGACAAATACCATATATCACTTACATGTGTAATCCAAAATACAACACAAATGAACTTATCTACAAAACAGAGAAAGACTCATAGAGAGAAGAGATGTTGCCAAGGGAGTGGGGTGGGGGAGGGAAGTATTGGGAGTTTGGGATTAGCAGATGCCAACTATTATATACAGTATGGATAAACAACAAGGTCCTACTGTATAGCACAGGGAACTATATTCAATATCCTGTGATAAACCATAATGGAAAATAATATATACATGTATAATTGAGTCACTTTGCTGTACAGCAGAAATTAACACAACACTGTAAATCAACTATACTTCAATAAAATTTTAAAAAAACCTATATGGAGAGCCACAAAAGCCAAAAAAAATCAATTCACCATAGATGTTTGGGTTTATTTCTGGACTCTCAATTCTATTTTATTGATTTATATGTCCATTCTTATGCCAGTACCACATATTTTGATTACTGTAGCTTAAAGGAAGTTCTGAAATTGGGAAGTGCAAGTCTTCCTGCCTTTTTTTCTTTTTCAGTGTTGTTTTGGCTATTTGGGGCTCCCTGCAGTTCTAAATGAATTGAGGATCAGTTTTTCCATTTCTGTATCAAAGGTTATTAGAATTTTGATAGGCTTTGCATTGAATCTGTAGATTGCTTTGAGGAGTACTGCCATCTTAACATCTTAAGGCTTCCAATCAATGAAATCTTTCCATTTATTTAGGTCTTCTTTAATTTATTTCAGCAATATTTTGTAGTTTTCAGTGTACAAGTCTTTCACCTCCTTGGTTAAATTTACTCCTAGGAATTTCATTCTTTTGGATGCTATTGTAAATGTTTCATTTATTTCCTTTTCAGATTGTTCCTTGTTGGTGTACAGAAATACAACTGGTTTTTTTGTGCTGCTTCTGTATTCTCAAAGTTTGCTTAACTTGTTTAGTAGTTCTAGATTTGTGTGTGTGTGTGTGTATTCTATGGGATTGTCTATATATAGAATCATGTCGTCTTCAAAAAGAGATAGTTTTACTTTCTTTCCAATTGGATGCCCTCTATTTCTTTTTCTTGTGTAAATGCTCTGGCTAAAACTTCTAGTACAATGTTGCATGGTAATGGTGAAAGTGGGCATCTTTTTAAAACCAATATCAATTCTTTTATTTTTTTCACTGTTTCTTTTGAGAAATCAGTTTTGCTTTTCTTTTTTTTTTAGTATACAATGACGTGTATCCACCATTATAGTAACATACAGAATAGTTTCATCGCCCTACACATTCTTTGTGTTCTACCTGTTCATCCCTCCCTCTCCCGTAGATCCTGGCAACCGCTGACCTTTTAACTTTCTCCATAGTTTTGCCTTTTCCAGAATGTCATATAGTGAGAGTCACAGAGCATGTAGCCTTTTCAAATTGTCTTCTTTCACTTAGAAATATGCATTTAAGATTCCTCCATGTCCTTTCATGGCTTGATAGCGCATTTACTTTCAGTGCTGAATAATATTCTGTTATCTGGATGGACTACAATTCATTTATTCATTTACTCACTGAAGGATATCTCGGTTGATACCAAGTTTTGGCATTTATGAGTAAAGCTTCTTTCTAAAACATCTGTGTGTTGGTTTTTGTGTAGACATAAGTTTTCAAATATTTTAGATATTTAAAGAAATTCACTTCTGTGTGTGTGTGTGTGTGTGTGTGTGTGTAACATTTTATCTTAGTCATGGGTTGTCAGCCATTTCACAAAAAGCAACCCCCCCCCAAACCAACCCCATTTTTTTTGGTTTGCTGTACTTCTTGAACCCTTAACTTGTGAGGGAAATTTTCATCTACTGCTTCTTCCATATTCTCTCTCAACATTTCTTTTTTGGACTCAATTTAAATGTGGTTTAGGCCATTTTACTATGTCCCAAATGTTTGTTACATTTTCTACCCCTTCGTCTTTCCAACCATTATCCTGCTTATTTTCTACTGACTATTTGCCACATTACTAACATTTTCTTTGTTATTAAAGAGTATTGAGCGGAGTTCTCTGTGCTATACAGTAGGTCCTTGTTGGCTATCTATTTTAAACATACCAGTGTGTACGTGTCAATCCCATACTCCCATTCTATCCCTCCCCGCCATCCTTCCTCCCTGCTAACCGTAAATTTGTTCTCTAAGTCAGGAGTCCCCAACCCCCAGCCTGTTAGGAACCGGGCCGCACAGCAGGTGAGCGGCAGGCGAGAGAGTAAAGCTTCATCTGCCACTCCCCATTGCTTGCATTACCGCCTGAACCATCCCCCACCCCTGCTCCCTCCACCTTCCGGGGAAAAATTGTCTTCCTCAAAACTGGTCCCTGGTGCCAAAACGATTGGGGACTGCTGCTCTAAGTCTGTGAATATGTTTCTCTTTTGTTCATTTGCATCTTTTTATTAGATTCTTCATACAAGTGATATCATATGATATTTGTCTTTCTCTGTCTGACTTACTTCACTTAGTATGATAATCTCCAGGTTCATCTACGTTGCTGCAAATGGCATTATTTTATTCTTTTTAATGGCTGAGTAATATTCCATTATATATATGTACCACATCTTATTCATTCATCTCTTGATGGACATTTAGGTTGCTTCCATGTCTTGACTATTGTAAACAGTGCTGCGATGAACATTGGGGTGCATGTATCCTTTTAAACCATGTTTTTCTTTGGATATATGCCCAGGAGTGGGATTGCTGGATCTTATGGTGGCTCTATTTTTAGTTTCTTAAGGAACCTCCATACTATTCTCCACAATGGCCGTACGAATTTACATTCCCACCAACAGTATAGGAGGGTTGCCTTTTCTCCACACCCTCTCCAGCATTTATTATTTATAGACTTTTTGATGATGGCCATTCTGACTGGTGTGAGGTGATATCTCACTGTGGCTTTGATTTGCATTTCTCTAATAATTAGTGATGTTGAGCATCTTTTCATGTGCCTCTTGGCCGTCTGTATGTTTTCTTTGAAGAAATGTCTATTTAGGTCTTCTGCCCAGAAAATGGGCATCTTTGTCTTGTTCCTGATCTTAGGGGGAAAGCTTTCAGTTTTTCACCATTGAGTATGATGTTAGTTGTGGGTTATTCATAAATGCTATTTCTCATGTCAGTTTTTTTAAAATTTTATTATTTTATTTATTTATATTTTGGCTGCATTGGGTCTTCATTGCTGTGCACGGGCTTTCTCTAGTTGCTGTGAGCAGGGGCTACTCTTCGTTGTGGTGCGTGGGCTTCTCATTGTGGTGGCTTCTTTTGTTCTGGAGCATGGGCTCTAGGTGTGCAGGCTTCAGTAGTTGTGGCACGCAGGCTCAGTAGTTGGGGCTCACAGGCTCTACAGTGCAGGCTCAGTAGTTGTGGCGCACGGGCTTAGTTGCTCCGTGGCATGTGGGATCTTCCCGGACCAGGGCTCGAACCCGTGTCTCCTGCATTGGCAGGCGGATTCTTAACTACTGCGCCACCAGGGAAGTCCCCTTATGTCAGTTTTAGTGCACTCTATTTTTTCTAGGAAAGTGTCTAATTCAACTAAAATTTCAAATTTACTGGCATAAAGTTGCTTATAATATCCTTTGCTATCTTTTTAATGCTTGTAGGATTTGTAGTAATGTCCCCTTTTTAATTCCTGATATTAGTAAATTTATGTTTTCTCTTCTCTTCTTCTGGATCTCTTTCTAGAGATTCATCAATTTTGTTAATCTTTTTAAAGAATCAGCTTTTTTGATTTCAATCATTTTATTATACATTTGTTTTCTAGTTCATTGATTTCTGTGCTTAGTTTTTTTAGGAAGATTTTCTTCTACTTTCTTTTCGTTTTTTTTTTTTTTTTTTTGCTCCATGAAAGGAAAATTTGTATCACTGGTTTTCAGTCTTTCTTGTCTAATATATGATTTTTTCTTTTTTTCTTTTTTTTTTTTTTGCGGTACATGGGCCTCTCACTGCTGTGGCCTCTCCCGTTGCAGAGCACAGGCTCCAGACGCGCAGGCTCAGCAGGCATGGCTCACGGGCCCAGCCGCTCTGCGGCATGTGGGATCCTCCTGGACCGGGGCACAAACCCATGTCCCCTGCATTGGCAGGCGGACTCTCAACCACTGCACCACCAGGGAAGCCCTATATGATTTTTAAAACTATAAATTTCTCTTAATTAGGTCAAATTTATTAATCATGTAATTCAAATCATCCTTACTGTTTTTTATTTTTCATTTTTTGGTCTTCCTGTTCTGCTGAGAGAAGTGTACACTACATTTTCATGTAAGGGAATAAAATTAACTCCATTACAGTTCATTAAAATGAGGCTGGATTTGTAAACTTACTTTGCTTATTTGACTTTTACTTGGATCTGCATATTTTCCCAAAGCATCATTACTTCCAGCCACAGCAGGGGTCAATTTGTGTTTACCTTTTTTTCAATCCATGGCTCAAAAACTCATCCCTTCTAGAAAGTCCTACTTAAATTAATTTCATCCCTCTGATTACTCTGTCACTCTAAGTTCAACTAATTACCTAATATTTTAGATTGCACTATTTTATTTTGCATTTGCCATGCATTTAAGAGAAATATCTTTTTGCTATTCCTTCCAGGAAACATACTAGTAATATAGATTGTGACTTATTTGATGAAAGGAGGTAAGAATGGGGAATATTTCCTTTTTCTTAAGTAGCTTGTTATCCATTATTAAAAGAAAAGTAAAGTAGGTACTGTCTTTGTTTAAAAATATAAGGCTCAAAAAGTTTTAATATTGTAAATCAACTATACTTCAATAGAAAAGTTTTAGAATGTCCTCAGTATGCAAATCTGTCCTTTGAGTGTGATTATGAAATTCTGAAATGGTTATTTTAAAATGAAGCCTGATAAATATAATTTATTATTATTTTTTAAGTGGTTAAGAGCAAGTGCTTGGGTCAGACACAACTAGGTTTGAGTCTCAGCTCTAACCAACTTTTATCTGTGTGACTATAGGAAAATTATTTAACTTCTGTAAAATAAAGATAATAAAGTTACCTGGTTTAACTGCAGTACACAGCACAGGGTCTGACACATAGTAAGTACTTAATAACATGCTCAGTTAGACCTCCCACATTGCTCTTTTTTTTTTTTTTTTTTTGCGGTATGCGGGCCTCTCACTGTTGTGGCCTCTCCCGTTGCGGAGCACAGGCTCCGGATGTGCAGGCCCAGCGGCCATGGCTCACGGGCCCAGCCGCTCCGCGGCACGTGGGATCTTCCCAGACCGGGGCACGAACCCGTATCCCCTGCATTGGTAGGCGGACTCTCAACCACTGCGCCACCAGGGAAGCCCCTGCTCTTTGATTCTACTTATTCATGCTGAGTATCCTAAGCTTCCCTGCAGTAGTCATTTCAAGCCCTTGCCACCCTCTTCAAGCTTTATCCTACCATCTCCTTCCCCATCCTTTTCAACTACTTTTCAGAGAAAGAGGTTTTCAGATATGCAGCTCTCTTGCTCCCAGCCCCACATACCTACGTATATACTGTTCTTCCCAGTTACCTTCATCTCTGTCTTAGGAAGGTATTCTCCTGTTTAAAACCAATATTGCTGTAACTTTTAGGTATGTCTCTCCTCACTTCCACGATTCATTCTTTCTCACAAATCCTCTACAACTAGCTCATTCTCCTTAATATTATATTTATAAATATCCCTAAATCTCTATTTTAAAAAAACCCCAAACAACAAAATACTTCCTTAGGGATTTCCTGGGTGGTGCAGTGGTTAAGAATCCGCCTGCCAAGGCAGGGGGACACGGGTTGATCCCTGGTCTGTGAAGATCCCACATCCCATGGAGCAACTGAGCCCATGTGCCACAACTGCTGAGCCTGTGCTCTAGAGCCCATGTGCCACAACTACTGAGCCCATGTGCCACAACTACTGAAGCCCGCGTGCACTAGGGCCTGCATGCCACAACTACTGAGCCCGTGTGCTGTAACTACTGAAGCCCATGTGCCTAGAGGCCATGCTGTGCAACAAGAAAAGCCACTGCAATGAGCAGCCCGCACACCACAATGAAGAGTAGACCCCACTTGCTGCAACTAGAGAAAGCCCGTGTGCAGCAATGAAGACCCAGTGCAGCCAAAGCCAAAACAAAACAAAACTTCTTTAATTTACAGGAAACTGCACTCCCCACCCCTAATCTTTTCTTAGCCAATATTCTTCAAAGAGGAGGTTATATTCCTTGTATCCATTTTCACCTGCTCCTCAGGCTTTGTCCCATTATAACCCACCTTTCATCACCTGTGCACCTATTCTACTGAACCTTTTCTAAGATTATGAATGCAAAGCTAAGTGTAATGGAAACTCTTCAGTTCTTCTTACTGGACCGCCCTGAGAACGGCTGACACAACTGACTCAATCCATTGAAGCCCTACTTGTGGGGCACCTCTCTCATGATTTTCCTCCTGTCTCCTGCTATCCCTTTCTAATCTCTCTTATGGGTTCCTCTTAAATGTCAATGTTTATCTAGGATTCTGTCCTGGACCCATTTTATTTCACTATATACATTATCTTTATGGGACACTCCTGGCTTCAGCTTCCACCTATTATTATATCATCTCCTGTTTCCAGACCAGACTTCTCATAAGCTTTAGACCTATATATCAAATTGTGTACTAAACAGCTTGACTGTTACACAGGGAACTCAGTCCTCCCATGTCTGAAACAGAATCTATCATCTTTCCACCCCAAACTTGCCCATCCATTTTCTTTCTCTGTTAAGGGATTGCTATCCACCCAGCTGCCTAAATCAGAAGTCCAGGAAAGATTCTAAGCTCATCCTTTCCTTGTCTTTTATGTCCAGTCACCAAATTCTATTCATTTTCACCTCTCAAGTATTTCTCAAAACCAGCCATAGCACTCTCTCTATCTTTTCTGTCATTATCTTGACCTTATAATTTCTAGTACGTAACTCAAAAATTTCCCTCTATTTTTAATTTTTAATTACATATGTTTCAAAGTTATATATAGTTTTACAGGTTAGTAACAACAACAACAATAAAAATCAGCAATCCTGCTCTCTTCCCCAGAGATAACCATTTTTTTCCCTTTAGCTATTTTGATATTTACTTCCAAGTTTCTCAATATGTTTCTTGTGTTGTTACTTCTTGATTTTTCAGTTTTATGCATATCTATTAACTTCCTATTAGGGACACCATTCTTTCATTTACCTAACCACATTTATTGAGTGCCAATATTGTGCTAGGCACTGTTTGGGTGTTTGGGATACAGCAAACAGAACAGACAAATATCTATCTGGGGACAGAGATGAATAACAAACATAAATTAGAATATTATATGGTTCGTTATAAAATAGCAAAGACAGCTTTCTTTTGTGCTCCAGTAGTGATCTATCCATAGCCCTATCACAGGCAGAAAATTCTATACTACAATGTTGTGTAAGATTGTGGTTGGTGCTGGGTGTCTCATTTAGACTTAAGTTGTGTTCCTCCTATGGTTCTGATGAGTTTGGTTGTGACTGGAGTGATCTTTCTACTTGAGAACATAATAGCTCCCTGGGAAGGTGTTGGAGAACTTAAGTTATATCTAAAAATGGGCTTGGGTAATATTAGAGGAGTTGAATCCATGAATCTCCAGAGTAACTGTAAATGACTTGTGAAATCCAAACTTAACATCTGAAGGGTTAAAAGCAACAAACTGAGATCATCAGAAAGTGAAAACGTCTTACATTGTGATTAAAATTTCAAAATGGTACCAATTACTTGTAAATGAAATTTAGAAATGTTTGAATGTGACTCGTTTCTCTGATTAAGCAAGGTAATTTTATTTTAGTGTAGAAGATTCCCACTTATTTGCTTTGTTAGCTTAATAATAAAAAACATACAAAAATGATAAAATGTACTACAATGATAATGCATGAAAACAACTGCTATAGTTTTTTTCTTTATTTCTTTACGTATTTGCTTGATTATTAAAAGAAAAACAATGAGATAAAATGGTGTTTCACAACTTACTTCTCAAAAAATTTACCCGAGTCACAATTGGTATACTAGTGTTTTTCTTAAAACAAAGTTAAAGGCTTAATTAATTCTTTGACAAAGTAATAAAAAATATACTATAAGCTACACATTTTAGATTATTTTATATGCTAACCCTTCCTTTTTTAAAATATTATTTTTATATTTTTGTCTTCTTTTTAAAAATAATTTGGTTTCAGATATTAAATTCACAAATTTCTGAGTTAAACCACTATTTGGAGAGGAATTACCAAAAAATTTAGTAGGTCTGAAAAAAAGAAACAGATTTTAATGTTCTGAGGTCCTGTTTGTGCCATGGCAATTCCCTAATAAAAAAAATGCTGAATATTTACATAACATTTATCAAACTATTATTATTTTTTAAAATCAAACTATTATTAAAAATGTTAGAAGAAGGAAATTTCTGGAAATAAACAGATTTTTAAAAAGTTTTTCCTGAATGCTATAATTATATTAGCTAAGTATTTAATTTATCTATCTGAACAAGACCTAAAAATCATAAGCAGACAGCATATAAGGGTGAATTACAGTTTTGAGAACTTCAGAAAAGATTCATCTATAAAAAAAAAAAAAGATTCACTTTCTATGAAGAATGTAAATTCACTTGTCAGAAAATCAGAAACTACACACTAAATTCATTTGAATTTGTCCATCAATGAGTGCCCCCAAAACACTAGTGCTGAAAGATATTTGATGATGGTATTTATCTTAATATAATCATATACTGTGCAAACACTAAAAACTGTTAGATGTATAGCTGTTTAATAAAATTCAATTCTCTTCTCTTTTATTCCATAAAGCTCTTTGAATACGGTGTAAAAATTTTTTACAGTCTCAGCTTTGGCTTTGAAAATTAGGCCCTATTTGGAAATAAAAACAAAAAAACCCAAATGGGACCTAATCAAACTCAAAAGCTTTTGCACGGCAAAGGAAGCCATAAACAAAATGAAAAGACAACCCATAGAATGGGAGAAAATATTTGCAAATGATGCAACTGACAAAGGATTAATCTCCAAAATTTACAAACAGCTTATGCAGCTCAATATCAAAAGAACAAACAACCCAATCAAAAAATGGGCAGAAAACCTAAACAGATGTTTCTCCAAAGTAGACGTACAGGTGGCCAAGAGGCATATGAAAAAATGCTCAACATCACAAATTATTAGAGAAATTCAAATCAAAACTACAATGAGATATCACCTCACACCAGTCAGAATGGCCATCATCAAAAAGGTTACAAACAATAAATGCTGGAGAGGGTGTAGAGAAAACGCAACCCTCCTACACTGTTGGTGGGAATGTAAATTGATGCAGCCATTATGGAGAACAGTATGGAGGTTCCTTAAGAAACTAAAAATAGGGCTACCATATGATCCAGCAATCCCACTCCTGGGCATATATCCAGAGAAAAATATGGTTTGAGAGGATGCATGCACCCCAATGTTCATTGCAGCACTGTTTACAATAGTCAAGACATGGAAGCAACCTAAATGTCCATCAACATATGAATGAGTAAATAAGATGTGGTATGTATATACAATGGAATATTACTCAGCCATTAAGAAGAATAAAATAATGTCATTTGCAGCAACATGGATGGACCCGGAGATTATCATCTAAATAAGTCAGACAGAGAAAGACAAATATCATATGATATCGCTTATATGCAGAATCTAAAAAAAAATGATACAAACTTATTTACAAAACAGAAACAGACTCACAGACTTAGAGAACAAACTTATGGTTACTGGGGGGAAGGATGGGGGAGAGGGACAGACTGGGAGTTTGGGATTGACATGTACACACTGCTATATTTAAAACAGATAACCAAGAAGGACCTACTGTATAGCAGCAGTCCCCAACCTATTTGGCAACAGGGACTGGTTTTGTGGAAGATGGTTTTTTCATGGACTGGGGTGGGGAGGGGGATGGTTTTGGGATGATTCAAGTGCATTGATTTGTTATGGTTTCTGTGTAGTCAAACCTCTCTGCTAATGATAATCTGTATTTGCAGCCGCTCCCCAGCACTCGCATCACCGCCTCGCTCCACCTCAGATCATCAGGCATTAGATTCTCATAAGGAGCACGCAACCTAGATCCCTCGCATGTGCAGTTCACAGTAGGGTTTGCGCTCCTATGAGAAACTGCTCATCTGACAGGAGGTGGAGCTCAGGCGGTAATGAGAGTGATGGAGAGTGGCTGTAAATACAGATGAAGCTTCACTGGCTCACCCGCTCCTCACCTCTTGAGGTGCGGCCCAGTTCCTAACAGGCCACGGACCAATACTGGGGGTTGGGGACCCCTGCTGTATAGCACAGGGAACTCTGCTCAATAAACCTAAATGGGAAAAGAATTTGAAAAAGGATACATGTGTATGTATAATTGAATCACTTTGCTGTACACCTGAAACTAACATAACATTGTTAATCAACTCTACTCCAATATAAAATAAAAAAATTTAAAAAGTATTGAAATGAAAAAAAAGAAAAAATGACGAAAATTAAGCCCTATTTAAAAACTGAGAAAGAGGAAAAATGCTTGCTTAAACAATTATGAGTCAGTCAACCATGAAAGTTTACTGGCCAAATCCATTAATCCTTCTAGTGGGTATTTTATCCTTTATCACTTGTCTGTACATGTGCTACAGAGCTTGTCGAATAGTGTTTTATGCAGATAATCACCTGTACACCTGACCAATTCACCAAAAAATGTAAGATTCAGATATTCTTGAGAAACCACAAAAATCTGTTTAAAGCCTTGTATCTTGTTTGGACACTGTTTTCTGATCCCTAATGACTTTAGCTAACACCCTCCTGAAAAGCAATCTTGAAATTTCTGTGAAAGTAGATTAAATATTGGGGACAATAACATAAGTGTCTCTGGGTTAGGTGCTAATACGTTAGAAAAACAAATGTGGACAATTTTCTCCTCTAATGTAAAATACCTCCTCAGCAGATAAAATTGAAGACTGAATAAAGGTGTTTTACTGATTAGTAACTCACAGAAGGTTAAAATGTTAAGCCACCTTAATTTTAGAAAATTTGCTAATTATCATACGTATAAAACATTTTAACCTAAGGGCAGAAAGTTGATTTATTATTGATTGCTTAACATATATTGAAGCAACACAGAATGAAAATTGATTACCTAATCAAGTAGCAACAGAAGAGTAAACTAAGGATGAAGACAAATATAGCAGTGCCAAAAACCACAATATATATGTTGAGTGGCAGATTCTGGAATCCAATATTAGGCATCCTGAAGTTGTAATGTGGGAAATCCGAGCTCATGGATGAACTGTGGGGAAAGAAAAGAATGGGAAAAAATTAGGTTATAAAGACTAAAAACCAAGATAGCATTATCTTTGTACATGTACAGAGGCAAATTTTTCCTTAAGGCTTGAAACAAATATGATAGGGTTAATATCCTTGCCATTAATTCATTAATCATGCCACAAATATTTATTGAGTACTTATTATGTACCTAGCACTAGTCCAGAAGCTTGAGATCCTACCTAAAAAGCTTTACAAAAAGGTATTCACAGAGAGGTACTGGCATTATTTCACTGAAATAATGCCAATAATCAATAAACATCAATATATGAAAATGTTCAATGTCAAAGAAGTAAAAAGGAAAAAAAAGTTAAGATTTTAAAAACTCTTTAACCTTTAAAGTAATAATATTTATAATGGTAAAATATTGGCAATAACTTAGATTGTCTCAGAAGGAGATAATGATTAAATAATTATATAGAGTCATACGTTACAATATTATTTGGTCATGGAAACCTGTTTTCAATAAATTTTAAATTTTAATAAAGATATATGGGAAAATTAAGCAGGATATAAATTGTATATAAAATATGATCCCGATTTTGTAAAGGGTTGAAAAAAAAGGTGGATTATATATGGAAATATATGTGTACATATAGGGGTGTGTGTGTATGTGTGTGTGTAGCAGAAAAAAGCCTGAAAGCCAACATATCAAAATGTTAATAATGACTTGTGGTTTACTAGCCATTCTGATTTTCTTCTACTTTTTTTTTTTTTAAAAAAAACACTTTATTAAATCAGACTCGGGTGAATTCCCTGGCTGTCCAGTGGTTAAGACTCTGTGCTTCCATTGCCGAGGGCAGGGGTTCAATACCTAGTCAGGGAACTGAGATCTTGCAAAAAAAAAAAAAAAAAAAAGTAAAATTTATTTAGGAATTGCTCTTTGTGGGAATGAAGAGAAGAAATAGAACATACAGTGCACTGTTGGATCTTACTTGGCATTTCTGACTTCATTCACATGAAAATCATTTTCCCCTTTATGTAATTTCATGTTCCTGAAATCGCTAATTTCAGCCTAAATTTCAAACTAATCAGTTTATTTATTATTATTTTTTTTGCGGTACGTGGGCCTCTCACTGTTGTGGCCTCTCCCGTTGCGGAGTACAGGCTCCAGACGCGCAGTCTCAGCGGCCATGGCTCACGGGCCTAGCTGCTCCGCGGCATGTGGGATCTTCCCGGACCGGGGCACGAACCCGTGTCCCCTGCATCGGCAGGCAGACTCTCAACCACTGTGCCACCAGGGAAGCCCCCAATCAGTTTATTTTTTAAAGAAAAAGAAAGAAAAAGTCAAATATCTGAGTTTTTTTTTTTTTTTTTTTTTTAAGCAATGGGATTTTTCACCAAGATACAAAAGGGATAGAGATTTGGCCCTACAGAGGACTAGAGCTTCATACAGTACACCACAGTTAGATGGGCTGAAGCAGTGTTTCTTTTTTTTTTCAATAAATTTATTTATTTTAATTTTTTTGTTTATTTTTTTGGTTGCATTGGGCCTTCGTTGCTGCGTGCGGGCTTTCTCTAGTTCCGGCGAGCAAGGGCTACTCTTTGTCGTGGTGTGCGGGCTTCTCCTTGCAGTGGCTTCTCTTGTTGCAGAGCAAAGGCTTTAGGCACGTGGGCTTCAGTAGTTGTGGCACGCAGGCTCCAGTAGTTGTGGCTTGCGGGCTCTAGAATGCAGGCTCAGTAGTTGTGGCACACAAGCTTAGTTGCTCTGTGGCATGTGGGATCTTCCCGGACCAGGGATCGAACCTGTGTCCCCTGCACTGGCAGGCGGATCCTTAACCATGCAGCAGTGTTTCTTGAAGTGTGTTTGGTGGCCTCATTCTTCTTAGACCAGTTCCTGCTCCCTGGACAATACATCAGCATCTTCCCAGTAGTTAGTATTCTACTTTTGCTTCAAAAATGCTCAGAAAAAGAGACACCAGTAATTAGACTGCTGTGTTTTATAATTTGTGGTTCACAAACCATTAATAACCATATATTTCTTATTAATACAAGACATCCAAGAAAAACTTGCTAAGAAAAAATTATCTTAGACTTTGTTAATCTTTAAAAAAAAACTGAGACATAAATTTACATTAAAAATGCACCTATGTGTATAGGTCAAAGAGTTTGGACAAATGAATATACCCTTGTTACCACCATCCTAATCAAGATACAGACCATTTCTTTATCCCCAGAGAATTCCCTGTACCCCTTTGCAGTTAATCACCACTCCTAACCACTGATCTGATTTCCATCATTACAGATTAATCTTCCTTATTCTAGAATTTCATATTCAAATGGAATCACACAGTATGTGCTCTTCTGTGTTTAGCTTTTAGTCTCTCAGTAGGTGAGAGACTCTTAACAAACAGCTATATAAATTCACGTTATATTCCTAGCTTGTCCTAGTTATTCTATTATCTACAGCTGGTGTCTCCTAAAGATCATTAACTTCATCTTTGAATATATCAATTTTATGGTTAATTTTTGGATACTTCTTTCTACACAAAATTCCTGGTTATCCTATTCAGGTGTTGTTATTGTTTTCATGGAAGGACATTTCACCATGTCCTGGGTGTTCCTTTCCATTTTTAAGTCTTTCTTCAGTGGAACACTTTCTACCTATTATTTTTTTAAAGCCTTCAGCAGAGGAAACGTGTAGCTTGATTCACTCACCATATTTTGCCCCAGTCAAAATCTAAGGGAAAGCAGGAACTCCAAGGTGCTCAAGACTGGAGTGGTGGGACTTCCCTGGTGTCTCAGTGGTTAAGAATCTGCCTGCCAATGCAGGGGACACAGGTTCGAGCCCTGGTCTGGGAAGATCCTACATGCCACAGAGCAACTAAGCCCATGCTCCACAACTACTGAGCCTGTGCTCTAGAGCCTGCGAGCCACAACTACTGAGCCCATGTGCCACAACTACTGAAGCCTGCACTCCTAGAGCCCGTGCTCTGCCACAAGAGAAGCCACCACAATGAGCAGCCTGTGCACCGCAACGAAGAGCAGCCCCCGCTTGCCGCAAAACTAGAGAAAGCCTGCGCGCAGCAACGAAGACTCAACACAGCCAAAAATAAATAAACAAATTTATGTATATATAAAACAAACACTGGAGTGGTGAAGCCCCTTTTATGGTGAGACATCTGCTGATATGTGCCAGTCTTCTTCGGCCAAGGAAACACAAGTCCAAGCTCGCAGCCTAGCCCAGGTGGGTTCCTACATTAAGCCAGAAGGGAAGATAAAGCAAGTGGATACATACAGCCTCTTTCATTCACACCATTGTTCTTTTTTTATTTTCACCTTTTACTTTCATATAATCATGGAAAAACCCTCTGTGTCTATTGTCCTATACATCTGTTCATAGGAAACATGTATAACTAACATACACATAACATGATCAATACCTGGAACCTGTTTAAACATTCTCATTCATTTATCTGGCTTCTTTTATTTCATTCCGTATTAAAATTTTTTTCTTCTCTTCAAGTATGTTCTGTGAATTCTCAACTTATCCTCCATTTTTGTATCTTTAGCATTATTTCCCTCTTTCTTAGAGCTTTATGCTTTATTTTGTTACTTCATCCAACTTCTCTGGAATACTTTTCAGATCTCTTAAAACGTGACTTCAGCTCTTATATTATCTATGTGATGCTGTCTGCAAATGCTCACAGCATGTATATTACTGTCTCTTTTTTCATCTGCAGTCTTCTATGTTCCTCTTTTAAGTTGATGTATTTACTCTAGGAGGGAGGCAGTCCATACAGAACACACTAAGAAGAGGCCTGACAGGGCAAATTCATCTCCCTTCCTGGTTAGCATTATCTACTGGAAGAGGTTGTTGGTCACATTACATCAAGCACACCACTGTGCACTTCAGTCTAATTCAACAAGGCACTGGGTGCCAGGTCTGTAGTAAAGAAAGAAACAAGAAAAATGTGTTCAGAGAAGGGGAGAAGTCTCACATGACATGCTCACTTCAGAATTCTGTCTAGGTTTGGAATTTTCCCAGAAAAAAGGAGAAAATTCTTTTTTTTTCCTTTTCCACTTCTATCTTCTGTATGAGTGTATATATATATATATATATATATATATATATATATATAAATGTATATATATATATATATATATATATACTTTTTCATATTCTTTTCTATTATGGTTTATTATAGGATATTAAATACAGTTCCCTGTGTTATAGTGTAGGACCTTGTTGTTTATCTATTTTATATATAGTAGTTTTTATCTGCTAGTTCCAAACTCCTGATTTATCCCTCCCTCACCCCCTTTCTCCTTGGGTAACCATAAGTTTGTTTTCTATGTCTGTGAGTCTGTTGTTTTGTAAATAAATTCATTTGTATCATATTTTAGATTCCACATATAAGTAACATCATATGGTATTTGTCTTTCTCTTTCTGGCTTACTTCACTTAGTATGAGAATCTCTAGGTCCATCACATTGCTGAAAATGGCATTATTTCACTCCTTTTTTATGGCTGAGTAGTATTCCACTGTATATATATATACCACATCTTCTTTATCCATTCCTCTGTTGATGGACATTTAGGTTGGTTCCATGTCTTGGCTATTGTAAACAGTGCTGCAATGAACATTGGGGTGCATGTATCTTTTTTTTTTTTTTTTTTTTTTTTTTTGCGGTACGCGGGCCTCTCACCGTTGCGGCCTCTCCCGCTGCGGGGCACAGGCTCCGGACGCGCAGGCTCAGCGGCCATGGCTCACGGGCCCAGCCGCTCCGCGGCACGTGGGATCCTCCCGGACCGGGGCACGAACCCGCGTCCCCTGCATCGGCAGGCGGACTCTCAACCACTGCGCCACCAGGGAAGCCCCCGTATCTTTTTGAATTAGAGTTTTCTCCAGATATATGCTCAGGAGTGGGATTGCTGGGTCATACAGTAGTTCTGTTTTTAGTTTTTTGAGGACCGTCTCATAGTTCCTGCAGCAATTTACATTCTGGCCAACAGTGTAGGAGGGTTCTCTTTTCTCCACAACCTCTCCAGTGTTTGTTGTTTGTAGACTTTTTATTTTTTAAAAAATATTTATTTATTTATTTTTGGCTGCATTGGGTCTTAGTTGCAGCACATGGGCTCTTTTGTTGTGGCACGTGGGCTCTTCATTGCAGCGCATGAGCTTCTCTCTAGTTGGGCCACACGGGCTCTAGAGCGCGTGGGCTCTGTAGTTGTGGCATGTGTGCTCAGTTGCCCCGTGGCATGTGGGATCTTATCTCCCCAATCAGGGATCAAACCCACGTCCCTTGCATTGGAAGGTGGATTCTTAACCACTGGACCACCAGGGAAGTCCCTGTAGACTTTTTAATGATGTCTATTCTGATTGCTGAGAGGAGATACCTCACTGTACTTTTGATTTGTATTTCTCTAATAATTAGTGATGCTGAACATCTTTTCATGTGCCTGTGGGCCATCCGTATGTCTTCTTTGGAGAAATGTCTGTTTAGGTCTTCTCCCCGTTTTTTGATTGGGTTGTTTGTGTTTATGATATTGAGTTGCATGAACTGTGTATATTTTGGAACTTAAGCCCTTGTCGGTTGCATAGTTTGTAAGTATTTTCTCCCATTCCGTTAGGTTGTCTTTTCATTTTGTTTATGGTTTCCTTTGCTGTGCAAAAGCTTATAAGTTTGATTAGGTCCCATTTGTTTATTTTTGCTTTTGTCTCTATTGCCTTGGGAGTCTGACCTAAGAAAACATGCAAGGCCTTTCTTCAAGGTTCACCTATAATAAAAATAGGCTGCTGTGGCCTGCCCTATGTTAGATCCAGGAACTTAACAACCGTTTCAAAATTATGTGTATATAGAGGGATGCACTCTGGGTTTCTAAAAGCAAACTTGGGAAACATACAGTTAGAACTGGGCACATTAATGGGAATTCCCTGGTGGTTTAGTGGTTAGGACTCAGCTCTTTCACTGCCATGGGCCCAGGTTCAATCCCTGGTCGGGGAACTAAGATCCCAGAAGACACACAGTGAGGCCAAAAAAAAAAAAAAAAAAAAAAACAACTGGGCACATTAACAAATTTGGGAACTTTCTAATGTTCAACTTATTTTAAGAAGTTTTACCCTTGGTTCTATTAAAAAAGAAAAAAAGATTTATCAAATCAAAACCTCTCCTTACGAGAGACCTTCAAGATGGCAGAGGAGTAAGACGTGGAGATCACCTTCCTTTCCACAAATACATCAGAAATACATCTACATGTGGAACAACTCCTACAGAACACCTACTGAATGCTGGCAGAAGACCTGACTTCCCAAAAGGCAAGAAACTCCCCACATACCTGGGTAGGGCAAAGGAAAAAAGAAAAAACAGAGACAAAAGAATAGGGACAGGACCTGCACCTCTGGGAGGGAGCTGTGAAGGAGGAAAAGTTTCCACACACTAGGAAGCTCCTTCACTGGCGGAGACAGGGGATGGCGGGGGAAGGCTTCCGAGCCACGGAGGAGAGCACAGCAATAGCGGTGCAGAGGGCAAAGCGGAGAGATTTCTGCACAGAGGATTGGTGCTGACCAGCACTCACCAGCCTGAGAGGCCTGTCTGCTCCCCTGCCGGGATGGGTGGGGGCTGGGAGCTGAGGCTTGGGCTTCGGAGGTCGGATCCCAGGGAGAAGACTGGAGTTGGCTGTGTAAACACAGCCTGAAGGGGGCTAATGCGCCACAGCTAGCCAGGAGGGAGTCCAGGAAAAAGTCTGGAACTGCCTAAGAGGCAAGAGACCATTCTTTCGGGGTGCACGAGGAGAGGGGATTCAGAGCACCGCCTAAACGAGCTCCAGAGATGGGTGCAAGCTGTGGCTATCAGAGTGGACACCAGAGACGGGCATGAAATGCTAAGGCTGCTGCTGCAGCCACCAAGAAGCCTGTGTGCAAGCACAGGTCACTATCCACACCTCCCATCCCAGGAGCCTGTGCAGCCCGCCACTGCCAGGGTTCCGTGATCCAGGGACAACTTCCCCAGGAGAACACACAGCATGGCTCAGGCTGTTGCAACATCATGCCAGCCTCTGCCACTGCAGGCTCACCCCGCATTCCATACCCCTCCCACCCCCTGGCCTGAGTGAGCCAGAGCCCCCTAATCAGCTGCTACTTTAACCCCATCCTGTAGGCGACCTACACGCAGATACAGGGCCAAATCCAAAGCTGAACCCCAGGAGCTGTGTGAACAAAGAAGAGAAAGGGAAATCTCTTTGAGCAGCCTCAGGAGCAGCGGATTAAATCTCCACAATCAACTTGATGTATCCTGCATCTCTGGAATACTTGAATAGACAACGAATCATCCCAAAATTGAGGCAGTGGATTTTGGGAGCAACTGTAGACTTGGGGTTTGCTTTCTGCATCTAATCTGTTTCTGGATTTATGTTTATCTTAGTTTTTAGTATTTAGTATTTAGACTTTATTATCACTGGTAGATTTGTTTATTGATTTGGTTGCTCTCTTCCTTCTTTTTATATATACAGATATATACATATATATTTTTTGTTTTCCCTTTTCTCTTTTTGTGAGTGTGTATGTGTATGCTTCTTTGTGTGATTTTGTCTGTATAGCTTTGCTTTTACCATTTGTCCTAGGGTTCTGTCTGTCTGTTTTTTTTTTTTTTTTTGTAGTGTTTTTAGCGCTTGTTATCATTGGTAGATTTGTTTTTTGGTTTGGTTGCTCTCTTCTTTCTTTTTTTTTCTTTTTATTACTTTTTAATTTTGTAAAATTATTTTTTAATTTTTAATTTTAATGTTATTTTATTATTACCTTTCTTTCTTTCCCTCCCTCCCTCCCTCCCTCTCTCTCTCTCTCTCTCTCTCCCCCTCTTTCTTTTTCGCCATTATTTCTGAGCTGTGTGGCTGACAGGGTCTTGGTGCTCCAGCCAGGTGTCATGCTTGTGCCTCTGAGTTGGGAGAACCAAGTTCAGGACATTGGTCCAACAGAGACCTCCCGGCTCCATGTAATATCAAATGGCAAAAGATCCCCCAGAGATCTCCATCTCAACGCTAAGACCCAGCTCCACTCAACGACCAGCAAGCTACAATGCTGGACACCCTATGCCAAACAACTAGCAAGACAGGAACACAACCCCACCCATTAGCACAGAGGCTGCCTAAAATCATAATAAGGTCACAGACACCCCAAAACACACCACCAGACGCGGTCCTGCCCACCAGAAAGACAAGATCCAGCCTCATCCACCAGAACACAGGCACCAGTCTCCTCCACCAGAAAGCCTACACAACCCACTGAAACAACCTTAGCCACTGGGGACAGACACCAAAAACAACGGGAACTAAGAACATGCATGCTGAGAAAGGAGACCCCAAACACAGTAAGGTAAGCAAAATGAGAAGACAGAGAAACACACAGCAGTGGAAGGAGCAAGGTAAAAACCCACCAGACCAAACAACTGAAAAGGAAGTAGGCAGTCAACCTGCAAAAGAATTCAGAGTAATGATAGTAAAGATATCCAAAATCTTGGAAATAGAATGGAGAAAATACAAGAAATGATTGACAAGGACCTAGAGGAACTAAAGAGCAAACAAACAATGATGAACAACACAATAAATGAAATTAAAAATTTTGTAGAAGGAACCAATAAGAGAATACCTGGGCAGAAGAACGGATAAGTGACCTGGAAGATAAAATAGTGGAAATAACTACTGCAGAGCAGAATAAAGAAAAAAGAATGAAAAGAATTGAGGACAGTCTCAGAGACCTCTGGGACAACATTAAATACACCAACATTCGTATTTTAGGGGTCCCAGAAGAAGAAGAGAAAAAGAAAGGGACTGAGAAAATATTTGAAGAGATAATAGTTGAAAACTTCCATAATATGGGAAAGGAAATAGTCATTCAAGTCCAGGAAGTGCAGAGAGTCCCATACAGGATAAATCCAAGGAGAAACACGCCAAGACACATATTAATCGAACTATCAAAAATTAAATACAAAGAAAAAATATTAAAAGCAACAACAGAAAAGCAACAAATAACGTACAAGAGGGCTTCCCTGGTGGCGCAGTGGTTGAGAGTCCGCCTGCCGATGTGGGGGACATGGGTTCGTGCCCTGGTCTGGGAGGATCCCAGATGCCGTGGAGCGGCTGGGCCCGTGAGCCATGCCCGCTGAGCCTGAACGTCCGGAGCCTGTGCTCTGCAACGGGAGAGGCCACAACAGTGAGAGGCCCGCGTACCGCAAAACAAACAAACAAACAAAAACATACAAGGGAATCCCCAAAAGGTTAACAGCTGATCTTGCAGCACAAACTCTGCAAGCCAGAAGGGAGTGGCAGGACATATTTAAAGTGATGAAAGGGAAAAACTTACAACCAAGATTACTCTACCCAGCAAGGATCTCATTCAGATTCTACAGAGAAATTAAAACCTTTATAGACAAGCAAAAGCTAAGAGGATTCAGCACCACCAAGCCAGCTTTAAAACAAATGCTAAAGGAACTTCTTTAGGCAGGAAACTCAAGAGAAGGAAAAGACCTACAATAACAAACCCAAAACAATTAAAATGGTAATAGGAACATACATATCGATAACTACCTTAAATGTAAATGGACTAAATACTCCAACCAAAAGACATAGACTGGCTGAATGGATACAAAAACAAGACCCGTATATATGCTGTCTACAAGAGACCCACTTCAGACCTAGGGCCACATACACACTGAAAGTGAGGGGATGGAAAAAGATATTCCATGCAAGTGGAAATCAAAAGAAAGCTGGAGTAGCAATTCTCATATCAGACAAAACAGACTTTAAAATAAAGACTATTACAAGAGACAAAGAAGGACACTACATAATCATCAAGGGATCAATCCAAGAAGAAGATATAACAATTGTAAATATTTATGCACCCAACATAGGAACACCTCAATACATAAGGCAAATGCTAACAGCCATAAAAGGGGAAATCGACAGTAACAGAATCATAGTAGGGGACTTTAACACCCCACTTTCACCAATGAACAGATCATCCCAAATGAAAATAAATAAGGAAACACAAGCTTTAAATGATACATTAAACAAGATGGACTTAATTGATATTTACAGGACATGCCATGCATAAACAACAGAATACACGTCACAAGTGCTCATGGAACGTTCTTCAGGATAGATCATATCTTGGGTCACAAATCAAGCCTTGGTAAATTTAAGAAAATTGAAATTGTATCAAGTATCTTTTCTGACCACAACGCTATGAGACTAGGTATCAATTACAGGAAAAAAATCTGTAAAAAATACAAACACATGGAGGCTAAACAACACTACTAAATAACCAAGAGCTCACTGAAGAAATCAAAGAGGAAATCAAAAAATACCTAGAAACAAATGACAATGAAAACACGACAACTCGAAACCTATGGGATGCAGCAAAAGCAGTTTTAAGAGCGAAGTTTATAGCAATACAATCCTACCTCAAGAAACAAGAAACGTCTCAAATAAACAACCTAATCTTATACCTAAAGCAATTAGGGAACGACGAACAAAAAACCTCCAAAGTTAGCAGAAGGAAAGAAATCATAAAAATCAGCTCAAAAATAAATAAAAAAGAAATGAAGGAAACAACAGCAAAGATCAATAAAACTAAAAGCTGATTCTTTGAGAAGATAAACAAAATTGGTAAACCATTAGCCAGACTCATCAAGAAAAAAAGGGAGAAGACTCAAACTAATAGAATTAGAAATGAAAAAGGAGAAGTAACAACTGACACTGCAGAAATACAAAGGATAAGGAGAGATTACTGCAAGCAAGTATATGCCAATAAAATGGACAACCTGGAAGAAATGGACAAATTCTTAGAAAAGCACAACCTTCCGAGACTGAACCAGGAAGAAATAGAAAATATAAACAGACCAATCACAAGCACTGAAATTGAGACTGTGATTAAATATCTTCCAACAAACATAAGCCCAGGACCAGATGGCTTCACATATGAATTCTAACAAACAGTTAGAAGAGAGCTAACACCTATCCTTCTCAAACTCTTCCAAAATATAGCAGAGGGAGGAACACTCCCAAACTCATTCTACAAGGCCACCATCACCCTGATACCAAAACTAGACAAAGATGTTACACAGAAAGAAAACTACAGGCCAATATCACTGATGAACATAGATACAAAAATCCTCAACAAAATACTAGCAAACAGAATCCAACAGCACATTAAAAGGATCATACACCATGATCAAGTGGGATTTATCCCAGGAATGAAAGGATTCTTTAATATACGCAAATCAATGTGATAAACCATATTAACAAATTGAATAAAAACCATATGATCATCTCAATAGATGCAGAAAAAGCTTCTGACAAAATTCAACACCGATTTATGATAAAAACCCTCCAGAAAGTAGGCATAGAGGGAACTTACCTGAACATAATAAAGGCCATATATGACAAACCCACAGCCAACATCGTTCTCAATGTTGAAAATCTGAAACCATTTCCTCTAAGACCAGGAACAAGACAAGGTTGTCCACTCTCACCACTATTATTCAACATAGTTTTCAAAGTTTTAGCCATGGCAATCAGAGAAGAAAAAGAAATAAAAGGAATCCAAATAGGAAAAGAAGTAAAGCTGTCACTGTTTGCAGATGACATCATAGTAGACATAGAGAATCCTAAAGATGCTACCAGAAAACTACAAGAGCTAATCAATGAATATGGTAAAGTAGCAGGATACAAAATTAATGCACAGAAATCTCTTGCATTCCTCTACACTAATAATGAAAAATCTGAAAGAGAAATTAAAGAAACACTCCCATTTACCACTGCAACAAAAAGAATAAAATACCTAGGAATAAACCTACCTAAGGAGACAAAAGACCTGTATGCAGAAAACTATAAGACACTGATGAAAGAAATTAAAGATGATACAGATTGAGGGATATACCATGTTCTTGGACTGGAAGAATAAATATTGTGAAAATGACTATACCACCCAAAGCAATCTACAGATTCAAGGCAATCCCTATCCAACTAGCCACCAATGGCATTTTTCACAGAACTAGAACAAAAAATTTCAATTTGTATGAAAACACAAAAGACCCTGAATAGCCAAAGCAATCTTGAGAAAGAAAAACGGAGCTGGAGGAATCAGGCTCCTAGACTTCAGACTATACTACAAAGCTACAGTAATCAAGACAGTATGGTACTGGCACAAAAACAGAAATATAGATCAATGGAACAGGATAGAAAGCCCAGAGATAAACCCATGCACATATGGTCACCTTATTTTTTATAAAGGAGGCAAGAATATACAATGGAGAAAAGGCAGCTTCTTCAATAAGTGGTGCTGTGAAAATTGGACAGCTATATGTAAAAGACTGAAATTAGAACACTCCCTAACACCATACACAAAAATAAACTCAGAATGGATTAAAGACCTAAATGTAAGGCCAGACACTATCAAACTCTTCAAGGAGAACACAGGCAGAACACTCTGTGACATAAATCACAGCAAGATCCTTTCTGACCCACCTCCTACAGAAATGGAAATAAAAACAAAAATAAACAAATGGGACCTAATGAAACTTAAAAGCTTTTGCACAGCAAAGGAAAACCTAAACAAGACCAAAAGACAACCCTCAGAATGGGAGAAAATATTTGCAAATGAAGCTACTGGCAGAGGATTAATCTCCAGAATTTCCAAGCAGCTCATGTAGCTCAATATCAAAAAAAAAAAACCACAACCCAATCCAAAAATGGGCAGAAGACCTACATAGACCTTTATCCAAAGAAGATATACAGATTGCCAACAAATACATGGAAGGATGCTCAGCATCACTAATCATTAGAGAAATGCAAATCAAAACTACAATGAGATATCATCTCACACCAGTCAGAATGGCCATCATCAAAAAATCTACAAACAATAAATGCTGGAGAGGGTGTGGAGGAAAGGGAACCCTCTTGCACTGTTGGTGGGAATGTAAATTGATACAGCCACCATGGAGAACAGCATGGAGGTTCCTTAGAAAACTAAAAATAGAACTACCATACGACCCAGCAATCCCACTACTGGCATATACCCTGAAAACCATAATTGAAAAGGAGTCAGGTACCACAATGTTCATTGCAACTCTATTTACAATAGCCAGGACATGGAAGCAACCTAAGTGCCCATTGAAAGATGAATGGATAAAGAAGATGTGGCACATATATACAATGGAATATTACTCAGCCATAAAAGAAACGAAATTGAGTTATTTATAGTGAGGTGGATGGATCTAGAGTCTGTCATACAGAGTGAAGTCAGAAAGAGAAAAACAAATACCGTATGCTAACACATATATATGCAATCTAAAAAAAAAAAAAGGTTCTGAAGAACCTAGGGGCAGGACAGGAATAAAGACGCAGACGTAGAGAATGGACTTGAGGACACGGGGAGGGGGATGGGTAAGCTAGGGGAAGTGAGAGAGTGGCATGGACATATATACACTACCAAATGTAAAACAGATAGGTAGTGGGAAGCAACTGCATAGCACAGGGAGATCAACTCGGTGTTTGTGACCACCTAGAGGGGTGGGATAGGGAGGGTGGGAGGGAGATGCAAGAAGGAGGAGATATGGGCATGTATGTATATGTATAGCTGATTCACTTTGTTATAAAGCAGAAACTAACACAGCATTGTGAAGCTATTATACTCCAACAAAGATAAAAAATCACCAGTAAAAAAAAAAATAACAGAGTCCGTGAGCGTCGCGCGGAGAGGAAGTCTCCACTGCCGCCACCGCCACCGCCAGACCCCAGGCCCCCGCGACCCCGCCCGCCGTGTCGCCATGGCCTGCCGGCCGCGAAGTCCCCCGGGTGCGGGACTCGCCGCGACGGCCACAACAGCCAGCCGCCCGCTGCGAGATGGAGCCTGGGACACAAGAGCACGGCCAAGGGGAGGCGCTGGAAGTCCGAGGACGCCGAGGGCCCCACGAGGACGCCGGGCGACCGCAGACCCGATAGCTTTACCACTCCCAAAGGCCCTAAGCCCCATTCTAGATGTTCAGACTGGGCAAGTGCAGCTGAAGAAGATGAAATGAGGACTCGAGTTAACAATGAAATTGCAAGATATAAAAGGAAACTCCTCATAAATGACTTTGGAAGGGAGAGAAAATCATAATCAGGAAATTCGGATTCAAAGGAGTCTATGTCAGCATTGCCAGCTGAGTTGGAGACCGATGAAAGTGTCCTGATGAGGAGACAGAAGCAGACCGACTATGGGAAGAACACCATCGCCTACGATTGCTATATTAAAGAAGTCCCAAGGCACCTTCGACAGCCTGGCATTCATCCCCAAACCCCCAACAAATTCAAGAAGTATAGTCCACGATCATGGGATCAGCAGATCAAACTCTGGAAGGTGGCTCTGCATTTTTGGAATCCTCCAGCGGAAGAAGGATGTGATTTGCAAGAAATACGTCCTGTTGACCTCGGGGAGATTGAGATGGAATCCGCGGAGAGCAGCTCTGAGTCCCAGACGAGCTCTCAGGATAACTTCGATATGTACTGTGGCACACCCACGAAAGTTAGAAACGTGGACTGCCCGGCAGAGGATGAGTTTGACTTGAAAGCCTGTTTAACTGAACCCTTGAAAGACTTCTCAGCCATGAGCTAAATGGCGCCACCTGGAGGCCACTGGGAGCAGCGCTGCCTCCCCAGGTGGGTGTTGGCCGCCAAGCATGCATCCTGCGTTTGTAACTGGAGGTTTCTGTTAATAGTGTACAGTCTCATGGTGAATTGTTGTTCTTGCCTTATTTTCTTAAGAAACGTTAATTTTATGTATAGGGAGTGTATTCTGCATGTTTTAAACTGTAAATGGAACTAAATCCGAGGAAAATTGAACTTGAAGCAATCTTGCAACAATCTTAATTGCTTAATCTCCCGCATCCTTGAAGTCAACCTGACAAGTGTACCGTAACTGGATTTCCACAAGTATTTTAGACATTAAATTGCTACTTGTCAGATGGCTGGTTTGGGTTTAAGCGTATGTTCACTGGGATTTCTTTACTGGTATCTGAATGAGTGTTCTCATAATCAGATACCTTTAATATCTTTATGGAAAGGGTTAGGGTTTGGGCTGTTTGTCAATATGTCAAGATTGTTTTTTTTCATCATACAGAGAACTGAATAGTGAGATATTAAATTGAGCTGGTAAATTAATGGGGTTTATGTAAGTTATACAGTCTTAATTTGGTATTTGTAAGTAGCACTAAGTAGGCCTTCTACCTATACCGTTTCCAAGAGTTTAGAAAGCAGAAGCATTTAGAAAGAACATTTTTTTTACAATCAGTTAATTTACCATGTAAAATTGTTGTGAATGATAATGTGTACAGATTTTCTGTTCAAATATTCAATTGTAAACTTCTTGTTAAGACTGTTGTGTTTCTATTGCTTTTGTATGGAATGACATTGCAAAAATAAAAAGGACCTTCTTTAACTATGTTGCCAAAAAAAAAAAAATAGAAAAACCCTTTAATGCAGGTTAGCCAATCCCAAAAAACCCCCTCATTATCAAAGGTTGTAATTAAAAATTTAATTACGATTTTATTGTTTTTCATCTCAACTATATAACAGAAACTCCGAGATGACAGAATCTGTGATGTTTTGATCATTGTGGCATTCCCAGCATCTAGGATGTGCTGAGAATACATTTATTAAATGAAAGATTAAGTAACAATATAAACTTACCAAGTATATACATGATCAAATGAAAACTTCTCTCAAAAACCACATTTCAAACAAATATCATATATTAATGCACATATGTGGAATCTAGAAAAATGGTATGGATGAACCGGTTTGCAGGGCAGAAATAGAGACACAGATGTAGAGAAGAAACATATGGACACCAAGGGGGGAAAGCGGGGGTGGTGGTGGTGGTGGTTGTGGGATGAATTGGGAGATTGGGATTGACATATATACACTAATATGTATAAAATAGATAACTAATAAGAACCTGCTGTATAAAAAATAAATAAAATTCAAAAAAAAACCCACCCCCAAACCACATTTCAGTGCCTTATGATATTGTCCCAAAGGCCATGTTCTTGAGGCTCTGCAGAAGCCTTCTTGCAATAATCTAGAAGTTTCAGTTTCCGGTATCTTCCCATCCCCTTTTTTGTTCCTATTAGCTTTTTTGAGATATAATTTATGTACCTAAAATTCATTTTCAGTGTACCTTATTTTAAGTGTAATTCAATGATTTTTGGTAAATTTTGAGTTGTGCAATCATCACCATAATCCACTTTCAGATCATTTTTATCATCCCCAAAAGGAAACTGTACTCATTAGCTGTCATTCCCTATTCCAACCCCCAGCCCGAGGCAACTACTAATCCACTTCGTCTCTAAAGATTTGCCTTTTCTGGACATTTTATGTAAGTGGAATCACAATACATGGTATTTTGTGTCTGGTTTCTTTCATTTAGCATAATGTCTTCAGTGTTCATCCACATTATAGCCTATATTAGTACTTTGTTTCCTTTTATTGACAAATAGTATTCCATTTTATGGATAAACTGTATGTCTTTATTCACTTACCAGTTGACTAGACACTTGGATTGTTTCCATTTTTTGGCTATTATAAATAATAAAGTTATAATAATGCTCAGCTGCTATGAACATTCATGTGAAACTTTTTGTGTGGACATATTTTTTCACTTCTCTTGGGTATATAACTAGGAGTGAAGTTGCTGGGTCATATGGTAAGTTAATGTTTAACCTTTTGAGGAACAGCCAGACTGTTTTCTAAAGTGGCTGCACAATTTTACAATCTCAGAGGCAGTGTATGAGGGTTTGAATTTCTCCACATCCTCTCCAAACTTGTTACCTTTTTGATTTCAGCCATCCTAGTGAATGTGAAGTGGTACCTCACTGTGGTTTTTAATTTGCATTTCATTAGTGATTAGTGATACTGAGCATCTTTTCATGTGCATACTGGCCAGTTGCATATTATCTTTGTTGAAATATTTGAATCCTTTGCCCAATTTTATTTCATTTTAAAAAATATTTATTTATTTAGTTATTTTTGGCTGCGTTGGGTCTTAGTTGTGGCATGTAGGATCTTTTATTGCAGCATGGGGGCTCTTCGTTGTGGTGCACGGGCTCAAGAGCGCGTGGGCTCTGTAGTTTGCAGCACCACAGGCTTTCTAGTTGAGGTGCACAGGCTTAGTTGCCCCGTGGCATGTGGGATCTTAGTTCCCCGACCAGGGAATCGAACCCATCTCCCCTGCATTGGAAGGTGGATTCTTTACCACTGGACCACCAGGGAATTCCCTGCCCAATTTTATTTTTTTTGAATTTTTGAATTTTATTTTATTTATATTTTTATACAGCAGGTTCTTATTAGTTATCTATTTTATACATATTAGTGTATATATGTCAATCCCAATCTCCCAATTCATACCACCACCACCATCCCCCCCAGCCACTTTCCCCCCTTGGTGTCCCTACGTTTGTTCTCTACATCTGTGTGTCTCTCTCTGCCCTGCAAACCAGTTCATCTGCACCATTCTTCTAGGTTCCACATATACATGTTAATATACGATATTTGTTTTTCTCTTTCTGACTTACTTCACTCTGTATGACAGTCTTTAGATCCATCCACGTCTCTACAAATGAACCAATTTCGTTCCTTTTTATGGCTGAGTAATATTCCATTGTATATATGTACCACATCTTTTTTATCCATTTGTCTGTCAATGGGCATTTAGGTTGCTTCCATGACCTGGCTACTGTAAATAGTGCTGCAATAAACATTGGGTGCATGTGTCTATTTGAGTTATGGTTTTCTCCAGGTATATGCCCAGTAGTGGGATTGCTGGGTCATATGGTAATTCTATTTTTAGTTCTTTAAGGAACCTCCATACTGTTCTCCACAGTGGCTGTATCAATTTACATTCCCACCAACAGTGCAAGAGGGTTCCCTTTCATCCACACCCTCTTCAGCATTTGTTGTTTGTAGATTTTGATGATGCCCATTCTAACTGGTGTGAGGTGATACCTCATTGTAGTTTTGATTTGCATTTCTCTAATAATTAGTGATGGTGAGCAGCTTTTCATGTGCTTCTTGGCCATCTGTATGTCTTCTTTGGAGAAATGTCTATTTAGGTCTTCTGTCCATTTTTGGATTGGGTTGTTTGCTTTTTTAATATTGAGCTGCATGAGCTGTTCACATATTTTGGAGATTAATCCTTTGTCCGTTGATTTTCTCCCATTCTGAGGGTTTTCTTTTTGTCTTGTTTGTAATTTCCTTTGCTTGGCAAAGTTTAAGTTTCATTAGGTCCCATTTGTTTTTTGTTTTTATTTCCATTACTCTAGGAGGTGGATCAAAAAAGATCTTGCTGTGATTTATGTCAAAGAGTGTTCTGCCTATGTTTTCCTCTAAGAGTTTTATAGTGTCTGGCCTTACATTTAGCTCTTTAAATGCAAAAAATAAACGCCATTTTGAGTTTATTTTTGTGTATGGTGTTAGGGAGTGTTCTAATTTCATCCTTTTACATGTAGCTGTCCACTTTTCCCAGCACCACTTATTGAAGAGACTGCTTTTTCTCCATTTTATGGCCTTGCCTCCTTTGTCATAGATTAGTTGACCATAGGTGCTTTCTATTCTTTTTCTTTTTAAATTTTTTTATTAGTATCTGCTTTATAACAAAGTGAATCAGTCATACATATACATCCATTCCCACATCCCTTCCCTCATGCATCTCCCTCCCTCCCACCCTCCCCATCCCACCCCTCCAGGCGGTCACAAAGCACCGAGCTGATCTCCCTGTGCTCTGTGGCTGCTTCCCACTATCTATCTACCTCACGTTTGGTAGTGTATACATGTCCATGCCTCTCTTTCGCTTTGTCACAGCTTACACTTCCCCCTCCCCATATCCTCAAGTCCATTCTCAAGTAGGTCTGTGTCTTTATTCCCGTTTTACCCCTAGGTTCTTCATGACATTTTAAAAAAAAATTCCATATATATGTGTTAGCATACGGTATTTGTCTTTCTCTTTCTGACTTACTTCACTCTGTATGACAGACTCTAGGTCTATCCACCTCATTACAAATAGCTCAGTTTCGTTTCTTTTTATGGCTGAGTAATATTCCATTGTATATATGTGCCATATCTTCTTTATCCATTCATCCGATGATGGACATTTAGGTTGTTTCCAGCTCCGGGCTATTGTGAATAGAGCTGCAATGAACATTTTGGTACATGTCTCTTTTGGAATTATGGTTTTCTCAGGGTATATGCCTAGTAGTGGGATTGCTGGGTCATATGGTAGTTCTATTTTTAGTTTTTTAAGGAACCTCCATACTGTTCTCCATAGTGGCTGTACCAATTCACATTCCCACCAGCAGTGCAAGAGTGTTCCCTTTTCTCCACACCCTCTCCAGCATTTATTGTTTCTAGATTTCTTGATGATGGCCATTCTGACTGGTGTGAGATGATATCTCATTGTAGTTTTGATTTGCATTTCTCTAATGATTAATGATGTTGAGCATTCTTTCATGTGTTTGTTGGCAGTCTGTATATCTTCTTTGGAGAAATGCCTATTTAAGTCTTCTGCCCATTTTGGATTGGGTTGTTTTTTTGCTATTGAGCTGCATGAGCTGTTTATAAATTTTGGAGATGAATCCTTTGTCAGTTGCTTCATTTGCAAATATTTTCTCCCATTCTGAGGGTTGTCTTTTGGTCTTGTTTATGGTTTCCTTTGCTGTGCAAAAGCTTTGAAATTTCATTAGGTCCCATTTGTTTGTTTATTTATTTATTTATTTATTTTTTTTTTTATTAGTTTCTGCTTTATAACAAAGTGAATCAGTCATACATATACATCTGTTCCCACATCCCTTCACTCATGCATCTCCCTCCCTCCCACCCTCCCCATCCCACCCCTCCAGGCGGTCACAAAGCACCGAGCTGATCTCCCTGTGCTCTGCGGCTGCTTCTCACTATCTATTTACCTTACGTTTGGTAGTGTATACATGTCCATGCCTCTCTTTCGCTTTGTCACAGCTTACCCTTCCCCCTCCCCATATCCTCAAGTCCATTCTCAAGTAGGTCTGTGTCTTTATTCCCGTTTTACCCCTAGGTTCTTCATGACATTTTTTTTTTAAATTCCGTATATATGTGTTAGCATACGGTATTTGTCTTTCTCTTTCTGACTTACTTCACTCTGTATGACAGACTCTAGGTCTATCCACCTCATTACAAATAGCTCAGTTTCGTTTCTTTTTATGGCTGAGTAATATTCCATTGTATATATGTGCCACATCTTCTTTACCCATTCATCTGATGATGGACACTTAGGTTGTTTCCAGCTCCGGGCTATTGTGAATAGAGCTGCAATGAACATTTTGGTACATGTCTCTTTTGGAATTATGGTTTTCTCAGGGTATATGCCTAGTAGTGGGATTGCTGGGTCATATGGTAGTTCTATTTTTAGTTTTTTAAGGAACCTCCATACTGTTCTCCATAGTGGTTGTACCAATTCACATTCCCACCAGCAGTGCAAGAGTGTTCCCTTTTCTCCACACCCTCTCCAGCATTTATTGTTTCTAGATTTCCTGATGATGGCCATTCTGACTGGTGCGAGATGATATCTCATTGTAGTTTTGATTTGCATTTCTCTAATGATTAATGATGTTGAGCATTCTTTCATGTGTTTGTTGGCAGTCTGTATATCTTCTTTGGAGAAATGCCTATTTAAGTCTTCAGCCCATTTTTGGATTGGGTTGTATGTTTTTTTGCTATTGAGCTGCATGAGCTGTTTATAAATTTTGGAGATGAATCTTTTGTCAGTTGCTTCATTTGCAAATATTTTCTCCCATTCTGAGGGTTGTCTTTTGGTCTTGTTTATGGTTTCCTTTGCTGTGCAAAAGCTTTGAAGTTTCATTAGGTCCCATTTGTTTATCTTTGTTTTTATTTCCATTTCTCTAGGAGGTGGGTCCAAAAGGATCTTGCTGTGATTTATGTCATAGAGTGTTCTGCCTATGTTTTCCTCTAAGAGTTTGATAGTTTCTGGCCTTACATTTAGGTCTTTAATCCATTTTGAGCTTATTTTTGTGTATGGTGTTAGGGAATGATCTAATCTCATACTTTTACATGTCCCTGTCCAGTTTTCCCAGCACCACTTATTGAAGAGGCTGTCTTTTCTCCACTGTACATTCCTGCCTCCTTTATCAAAGATAAGTTGACCATATGTGCGTGGGTTTATCTCTGGGCTTTCTATCCTGTTCCATTGATCTATCTTTCTGTTTTTATGCCAGTACCACACTGTCTTGATTACTGTAGCTTTGTAGTATAGTCTGAAGTCAGGGAGCCTGATTCCTCCAGCTCCGTTTTTCGTTCTCAAGATTGCTTTGGCTATTTGGGGTCTTTTGTTTTTCCAAACAAATTTTGAAATTTTTTGTTCTAGTTCTGTGAAAAATGCCAGTGGTAGTTTGATAGGGATTGCATTGAATCTGTAGATTGCTTTGGGTAGTAGAGTCATTTTCACAATATTGATTCTTCCAATCCAGGAGCATGGTATATCTCTCATTCTATTTGTATCATCTTTAATTTCTTTCATCAGTGTCTTATAATTTTCTGCATACAGGTCTTTTGTCTCCTTAGGTAGGTTTATTCCTAGATATTTAATTCTTTTTGTTGCAATGGTAAATGGGACTGTTTTCTTGATTTCATTTTCAGATTTTTCATCATTAGTGTTCAGGAATGCCAGAGATTTCTGTGCATTAATTTTGTATCCTGCTACTTTACCAAATTCATTGATTAGCTCTAGTAGTTTTCTGGTAGCATCTTTAGGATTCTCTATGTATAGTATCATGTCATTTGCAAACAGTGACAGCTTTACTTCTTCTTTTCCAATTTGGATTCCTTTTATTTTCTTTTCTTCTCTGATTGCTGTGGCTAGAACTTCCAAAACTAGGTTGAATAAGAGTGGTGAGAGTGGGCAGCCTTGTCTTGTTCCTGATCTTAGTGGAAATGGTTTCAGTTTTTCACCATTGAGGACAATGTTGGCTGTGGGTTTGTCACATATGGCCTTTATTATGTTGAGGAAAGTTCCCTCTATGCCTACTTTCTGCAGGGTTTTTATCATAAATGGGTGTTGAATTTTTTCAAAAGCTTTCTCTGCATCTATTGAGATGATCATATGGTTTTTCTCCTTCAACTTGTTAATATGGTGTATCACATTGATTGATTTGCGTATATTGAAGAATCCTTGCATTCCTGGAATAAACCCCACTTGATCATGGTGTATGATCCTTTTAATGTGCTGTTGGATTCTGTTTGCTAGTATTTTGTTGAGGATTTTTGCATCTATGTTCATCAGTGATATTGGCCTGTAGTATTCTTTCTTTGTGACATCCTTGCCTGGTTTTGGTATCAAGGTGATGGTGGCCTCATAGAATGAGTTTGGGAGTGTTCCTTCCTCTGATATTGTTTGGAAGAGTTTGAGAAGGATGGGTGTTAGCTCTTCTCTAAATGTTTGATAAAATTCGCCTGTGAAGCCATCTGGTCCTGGGCTTTTGTTTGTTGGAAGATTTTTAATCACAGTTTCAATTTCAGTGCTTGTGATTGGTCTATTCATATTTTCTATTTCTTCCTGATTCAGTCTTGGCAGGTTGTGCATTTCTAAGAATTTGTCCATTTCTTCCAGGTTGTCCATTTTATTGGCATAGAGTTGCTTGTAGTAATCTCTCATGATCTTTTGTATTTCTGCAGTGTCAGTTGTTACTTCTCCTTTTTCATTTCTAATTCTATTGATTTGAGTCTTCTCCCTTCTTTTCTTGATGAGTCTGGCTAATGGTTTGTCAATTTGGTTTATCTTCTCAAAGAACCAGCTTTTAGTTTGGTTGATCTTTGCTATCATTTCCTTCATTTCTTTTTCATTTATTTCTGATCTGATCTTTATGATTTCTTTCCTTCTGCTAACTTTGGGGTTTTTTGTTCTTCTTTCTCTAATTGCTTTAGGTGCAGGGTCAGGTTGTTTACTCGAGATGTTTCCTGTTTCTTAAGGTGGGATTGTATTGCTATAAACTTCCCCCTTAGAACTGCTTTTGCTGCGTCCCATAGGTTTTGGGTCGTCGTGTCTCCATTGTCATTTGTTTCTAGGTATTTGTTAATTTCCTCTTTTATTTCTTCAGTGATCACTTCGTTATTGAGTAGTGTATTGATTAGCCTCCATGTGTTTGTATTTTTTACAGATCTTTTCCTGTAATTGATGTCTAGTCTCATAGCATAGTGGTCAGAAAAGATACTTGATACAATTTCAATTTTCTTAAATTTACCAAGGCTTGATTTGTGACCCAAGATATGATCTATCCTGGAGAATGTTCCATGAGCACTTGAGAAAAATGTGTATTCTGTTGTTTTTGGATGGAATGTCCTATAAATATCAATTAAGTCCATCTTGTTTAATGTATCATTTAAAGCTTGTGTTTCCTTATTTATTTTCATTTTGGATGATCTGTCCATTGGTGAAAGTGGGGTGTTAAAGTCTCCTACTATGATTGTGTTACTGTCGATTTCCCCTTTTATGGCTGTTAATATTTGCCTTATGTATTGAGGTGCTCCTATGTTGGGTGCATAAATATTTACAATTGTTATATCTTCTTCTTGGATCGATCCCTTTATCGTTATGTAGTGTCCTTCTTTGTCTCTTCTAATAGTCTTTATTTTAAAGTCTATTTTGTCTGATATAAGAATTGCTACTCCAGCTTTCTTTTGATTTCCATTTGCATGGAATATCTTTTTCCATCCCCTTACTTTCAATCTGTATGTGTCTCTAGGTCTGAAGTGGGTCTCTTGTAGACAGCATATATATGGGTCTTGTTTTTGTATCCATTCAGCCAATCTGTGTCTTTTGGTGGGAGCATTTAGTCCATTTACATTTAAGGTAATTATTGATATGTATGTTCCTATTCCCATTTCCTTAATTGCTTTGGGTTCGTTATTGTAGGTATATTTCTTCTGTTGTGTTTCTTGCCTAGAGAAGTTCCTTTAGCATTTGTTGTGAAGCTGGTTTGGTGGTGCTGAACTCTCTCAGCTTTTGCTTGTCTGTAAAGGTTTTAATTTCTCCATCAAATCTGAATGAGATCCTTGCTGGGTAGAGTAATCTTGGTTGCAGGTTTCTCTCCTTCATCACTTTAATTATGTCCTGCCACTCCCTTCTGGCTTGTAGAGTTTCTGCAGAGAGATCAGCTGTTAACCTGATGGGGATTCCCTTGTGTGTTATTTGTTGTTTTTCCCTTGCTGCTTTTAATATGATTTCTTTGTGTTTAATTTTTGACTGTTTGATTAATATGTGTCTTGGCGTATTTCTCCTTGGATTTATTCTGTATGGGACTCTCTGTGCCTCCTGGACTTGATTAACTATTTCCTTTCCCATATTAGGGAAGTTTTCAACTATAATCTCTTCAAATATTTTCTCAGTCCCTTTCTTTTTCTCTTCTTCTTCTGGAACCCCTATAATTCGAATGTTGGTGCATTTAATGTTGTCCCAGAGGTCTCTGAGACTGTCCTCTGTTTTTATTCTTTTTTCTTTATTCTGCTCTGCATCAGTTATTTCCACTATTTTATCTTCCACCTCACTTATCCGTTCTTCTGCCTCAGTTATTCTGCTATTGATCCCATCTAGAGTATTTTTCATTTCATTTATTGTGTTTTTAATCGATGCTTGATTCATCTTTAGTTCTTTTAGGTCCTTGTTAACTGTTTCTTGCATTTTGTCTATTCTATTTCCAAGATTTTGGATCTTGGAAATAGAATCTTGGATCAGCTTTACTATCATTATTCTGAATTCTTTTTCAGGTAGACTGCCTATTACCTCTTCATTTGTTAGGTCTGGTAGGTTTTTACCTTGCTCCTTCACCTGATGTGTGTTTTTCTGCCTTCTCATTTTGCTTATGTTACTGTGTTTGGGGTCTCCTTTTTGCAGGCTGCAGATTCGTAGTTCCCGTTGTTTTTGGTGTCTGTCCCCCGTGGCTAAGGTTGTTTCAGTAGGTTGTCTAGGCTTCCTGGTGGGGGCGACTAATGCCTGTGTTCTGGTGGTTGAGGCTCGATCTTGTCTTTCTGGTGGACAGGTCCACGTCTGGTGGTGTGTTTTGGGGTGCCTGTGGCCTTATTATGTTTTTAGGTAGCCACTCTGCTAATGGGTGGGGTTGTGTTCCTGCCTTGCTAGTTGCTTGGCATAGGGTGACCAGCACTGTAGCTTGCTGGTCGTTGACTGAAGCTGGGTGCTGGTGTTGAGATGGAGATCTCTGGGAGATTTTCGCTGCTTGATATTATGTGGAGCTGGGAGGTCTCTTGTGGACCCGTGTCCTGAAGTTGGCTCTCCCACTTCAGAGGCACAGCACTGACTCCTGGCTGCAGCACCAAGAGCCTTTCATCCACCCGGCTCAGAATAACAGGGAGAAAATGTAGAAAGAAAGAATTAGTAGAAGAAAGAAAGAGAGAGGGAAAGAAAGAGAGAGGGAAAGAAAGGAAGAAGGGAAGAAAGGAAAGAAGGAAGGAAGAAAGAAAGGAGGGAGGGAGGGAGGAAGGATGGAAAGAAAGAAAGAAAGGAGGGAGGGAGGGAGGAATGAAAGCAAAAGGAAGAGTGAATGGAAGAAGGGAGGGAGGGAGGAAGGAAAGAAAGAAAGACAGGAGGGAGGGAGGAAGGAAAGAAAAAGAAAGTGGAAAGAAGAAGGGTGGGAGGGAGGGAGGGAGGAAAGAAAAAGAAAGAAAGAAAGGAGGAGCGGAGGGAGAGAGGGAGGAAGGGAAGGTAGGAAAGAAAGAAAGAGCAGGTAAAGTAAAATAGAATAAAGTATGAAATATAGTAGCGTTATTAAAATTAAAAAGTAATTATTGAAAAAAAAACTGGACAGATAGAAGAACCCTGGAACATTTGGTGGAAGCAAAGCTATACAGAGAGAATCTTACACAGAAGATTACACATGCACATTCAGAAAAAGAGAGCAGGGGGAAAAATCAAAAATCTTGTTCTCCAAGTCCACCTCCTCAATTTGGGATAATTCGTTGTAAAAAGAGGAAAAGGGCGAGAAGTCTGAAATCTTGCTCTCTAAGTCCACCTCCTTAATTTGGGATAATTCGTTGTAAAAAGAGGAAAAGGGGGGAAAGTCTTAAATCTTGTCCTCAAAGTCCACTTCCTCAATTTGGGATGATTCGCTGTCCATTTATGCACTCCACAGACGCAGGGCACATCAAATGGACCGTGGAGCTTTAATCCGCTGCCTCCGAGGCTGCACAGAGAGATTTCCCTGTCTCTGCTCTCACAGCTCCCGGGTCTCAGCCTTGGACCTGGCCCCGCCTCTGCGCGTAGGTCGCTGGAGGGCGTCCGTTCTTCGCTCAGACAGGACGGGTTTAAAGGAGCCGCTGATTCGGGGACTCTGGCTCACTCAGGCAGAGGGGAGGGAGGGGCGTGCAGTGTGGGGCGGGCCTGCGGCGGCAGAGGCCGGCGTGACGTTGCAGCAGCCCGAGGCGCTCCGTGTGCTTTCCCGGGAAAGCCGTCCCCGGGTCCCGGGAGCCCGGCAGTGGCGGGGTGCACAGGCCCCCCGGAAGGCGGGGCGGACAGTGACCCGCGCTCGCACACAGGCCCCGTGGCGGCGGCGGCAGCAGCAGCCCCAGCGTCCCACGCCCGTCTCCGAGGTCCGCGCCTGTCTCCGGCGCTTCCCCAAGCAGCCCTCTTAATGCCCTCTCCTCGCGCACCAGGAAACAAAAGGGAAAAAAGTCTCTTGCCTCTTCGGCAGCTCCAGACCCTTTCCCCGGACTCCCTCCGGGCTAGCCGTGGTGCACTAACCCCTTCAGGCTCTCTTCCTGCCGCCAGCCCCAGTCCTCTCCCTGCGCTCCGACTGAAAGCCGATACCCGAGCCTCAGCTCCCAGCCCTGCCCGCCCCGACGGCCAAGCAGACAAGCCTCTCGGGCTGGTGTGTGCCTGAGGGCACCGATCCTCTGTGCCGGAATCTCTCCGCTTTGCCCTCCACACCCCTGTTGCTGTGCTCTCCTCCGCTACTCCGAAGCTTTCCCCCTCTGCCACCTGCAGTCTCCGCCCGCGAAGGGGCTTGTAGTGTGTGGAAACCTTTCCTCCTTCACGGCTCCCTCCCACTGGTGCAGGTCCCGTCCCTATCCTATTGTCTCTGTTTATTCTTTTTTCTTTTGCCCTACCCAGGTATGTGGGGAGTTTCTTGCCTTTTGGGGGGTCTGAGGTCTTCTGTCAGCGTTCAGTAGGTGTTCTGTAGGAGTTGTTCCACGTGTAGATGAATTTCTGATGTATCTGTGGGGAGGAAGGTGATCTCCGCGTCTTACTCTTCCGCCATCTTCCTCCGGGGGCCGGTGCTTTCTATTCTGTTCCATTGATCTATATTTCTGTTTCTGTGCCAGTACCATATTGTCTTGATTACTGTAACTTTGTAGTATAGTCTGAAGTCAGGGAGTCTGATTCCTCCAGCTCCATTTTTTTTCCCTCAAGACTGTGTTGCCTATTTGGGGTCTTTTGTGCCTCCATACAAATTTTAAGATTTTTTTATTCTAGTTCTGTAATAAATGCCACTGGTAATTTGATAGGGATTGCATTGATCTGTAGATTGCTTTGGGTAGTACAGTCATTTTCACAATATTGATTCTTCCAATCCAAGAACATGGTATATCTCTCGATCTGTTTGGTTCATCTTTGATCCCTTTCATCAGTGTCTTACAGTTTTCTGAGTACAGGTCTTTTACCTCCTAGGTATTCTATTCTTTTTTGGTGCAATGGTGAATGGGATTGTTTCCTTAATTTCTCTTTCTGATCTTTCGTTGTTAGTGTATAGGAATGCAAGAGATTTCTGTCCATTAATTCTGTATCCTGCAACTTTAGCAATTTCATTGATTAGCTCTAGTAGTTTTCTGGTGGCATCTTTAGGATTCTCTATGTATAGTATCATGTCATCTGCAAACAGTGACAGTTTTACTGCTTCTTTTCCAGTTTGGATTGCTTTTCTTTCTTTTTCTTCTCTGATTGCCATGGCTAGGACTTCCAAAACTATGCCAAATAATAGTGGTGAGAGTGGACATCCTTGTCTTGTTCCTGATCTTAGAGGAAATGCTTTCAGTTTTTCACCATTGAGAATGATGTTTGCTGTGGGTTTGTCATATATGGTCTTTGTTATGTTGTGGTAGTTTCCCTCTATGCCCACTTTCTGGAGAGTTTTTATCATAAATGGGTGTTGAATTTTGTCAAAACCTTTTTATGCATCTATTGAGATGATCACATGGTTTTTATTCTTCAATTTGTTAATATGGTTTATCACATCGATTGATTTGCATATATTGAAGAATCCTTGCATTCCTGGGATAAATCCCACTTGATCATGGTGTATGATCCGTTTACTGTGTTGTTGGATTCTGTTTGCTAGTATTTTGTTGAGGATTTTTGCATCTATATTCATCAGTGATACTGGTCTGTAATTTTTTTTTTTTGGAGCATCTTTGTCTGGTTTTGGCATCAGGGTGTTGGTGGCCTCATAGAATGAGTTTGGGTGTGTCCCTTCCCCTGCAATTTTTTGGAAGAGTTTGAGAAGAATGGTGTTAGCGCTTCTCTAAATGTTTGATAGAATTCACCTGTGAAGCCATCTGGTCCTGGACTTTTGTTCACTGGAAAATTTTAATCACAGTTTCAATTTAATTACTTGTGATTGGTCTGTTCATATTTTCTATTTCTTCCTGGTTTAGTCTTGGAAGCTTATACCTTTCTAAGAATTTGTCCATTTCTTCCAGGTTGTCCATTTTATTGGCATAGAGTTGCTTGTAGTAGTCTCTTAGGATGCTTTGTATTTCTGTGGTGTCCATTGTAACTTCTCCTTTTTCAGATCTAATTTTATTGATATGAGTTCTCTCTTTTTCTTGATGAGTCTGGCTAAAGGTTTATCAATTTTGTTTATCTTCTCAAAGAACCAGCTTTTAATTTTATTGATCTTTGCTATTGTTTTGTTTCTATTTCATTTATTTCTGCTCTGATCTTTATGATTTCTTTCCTTCTACTAACTTTGGATTTTGTTTGTTCTTCTTTTTCTAGTTCCTTTGGGTGTAAAGTTATATTGTTTATTTGAGATTTGTCTTGTTTCTTGAGGTAGGATTGTATTGCTGTAAACTTCCCTCTTAGAACTGCTTTTGCTGCATCCTACAGGTTTTGGATCGTCGTGTTTTTGTTGTCATTTGTCTCTAGGTATTTTTTGATTTCCTGTTTGATTTCTTCAGTGATCTTTTGGTTATTTAGTAAAGTACTGTCTAGCCTCCATGTGTTTGTGTTTTTTGTTTTTTTCCCTGTTGATTTCTAATCTCATAGCGTTGTGGTTGGAAAAGATGCTTGATATGATTCCAATTTTTTTAAAATTTACCGAGGCTTGATTTGTGACCCAAAATGTGATCAATCCTGGAGAATGTTCCATGTGCACCTGAGAAGAAAGTGTAATCTGTTGTTTTTGGATGGAATGTCCTATAAATGTCAATTAAATGTATCTGGTGTATTGTGTCATTTAAAGCTTGTGTTTCCTTATTAATTTTCTGTCTGGATGATCTGTCCATTGGTGTAAGTGGGGTGTTAAAGTCCCCCACTATTATTGTGTTACTGTCAATTCCCTCTTTTATAGCTGTTAGCATTTGCCTTATGTATTGAGGTGTTCCTATCTTGGGTGCATAAATATTTACAATTGTTATATCTTCTTGGATTGATCCCTTGATGATTATGTAGTGTCCTTCTTTGTCTCTTTTAATAGTCTTTATTTTAAAGTCTATTTTGTCTGATATGAGAATTGCTACTCCAGCTTTCTTTCTTTCCTTTTTTTTTTTTTGCGGTACGCGGGCCTCTCTGTTGTGGCCTCTCCCATTGCGGAGCACAGGCTCTGGGCGCGCAGGCTCAGTGGCCATGGCTCACGGGCCTAGACGCTCCGTGGCACATGGGATTTCCCCGCACCGGGGCACGAACCCATGTCCCCTGCATCAGTAGGTGGACTCTCAGCCACTGCGCCACCAGGGAAGCCCAGCTATAAGTTTTTATACAGTAGTTTCATGTAGAAGATTCTTCTATTCTTAGTTTGTTGAGAGTTTTTAATCATAATAGTGAGTCTATTATGTTAATTGGTTTTCTGATGTTAAACTAACCTTGTATAGGTATAAACCTCACTTGGTCAGAATCATTTTTATATGTTGCTAGGATCAGTTTATTAATATTTTGTAGATGATTTTTTTAAATTTATTTATTTATTTATTTTTGGCTGCATTGCATCTTCGTTGCGGTGCATGGGCTTCTCATTGTCGTGGCTTCTCTGATTGCAGAGCACGGGCTCTAGGCACACACTCTTCAGTAGTTGTGCTCAGTAGTTGTGGCTTGCGGGCTCTAGAGCACAGGCTCAGTAGTTGTGGTACACAGGCTTAATTGCCTATTCCTGGAATAGGGCTCAAACCTGTGTCCCCTGCACTGACAGGTGGACTCTTAACCACTGCACTACCAGCATAGTCCCTGTAGATGATTTTTGAAGCTATAGTCATAAGGGATATTGATCTGTTGGCATGAAGTTGTTCATAGCTCAGGGGTTAGTAAAGTATGACCCATAGCCTATTTTCACATGGCCCCCAAACTAGGAATGGTTTTTAATTTTAAAAGGTGTGTTAAAAAGCAAACAAACAAGACTATATGACAGAAACTATATGTGGCCCTCAAAGCCTAAAATATTTACTATCTGGCCCTTTATAGAGAAAAAAAATTGCTCACTCCTGGTCTAGCTAAAGGCGTCTCAATTTTCTTGTTCTTTTCAAAGAACCACCTTTTGCTTTCATTTGATTTTCTTTCCTCTATGGTTTTTCTGTTTTGTATTTCACTAATTTCTACTCTAATTTTTATTATACTCAGCCTCTACTTGCTTTGGGTTTAGTTTGCTCTTCTTTTTCTAGTTTCTTACAGTGGAAGCTTAGGTTACTGATTTGAATTATTTACTTTTGCCTAATACAGGTATTTACAGCTATAAATGTCTCTCTAGTTTCTGCTTTAACTATGTTCCATTAATTTTTTATAATCATCAATGATCTAATTTTTTGAGCAATGATTTAATGAAAGTAATTTATTAAAGAACAAATTTATAAAAAGTCTAGTAGCAAATGATTATTACAAAAGTGATACCTTTGATTATAAATTTCAAAATTTTGGTTTACCACAACTTCTCAAGAGCATATACCCTACATATGCTTAAAAATTTTGAGGTGAAATTTACATAACATAAAATTAACCATTTTAAAGTGAGCAAATTCAGTGACATTTACTGCTTTCACAATGCTGTGCAACCACCAACTTTACCTAAGTCCAAAACATTTCATTACTCTAAGTTCAATAAAATCCTGTACCCATGAAGCAGTTACTCCCTAAATCTTCCCTCTCCACAGCCCTGGTAACTGCCAAACTACTTTCTATTACTATGGATTTATCTATTCTGTATATCTCATATACATGAAATCACACAATATAGGACACTTTGTATCTAGCTTTTTTCACTTAGCATATGTTTTTGAGGATCACATCCATGTTGTAGTGCATATCAGTACTTTTTTATGGCTGAGTATATTCCATTATCTGTATATATCACAATTAAAAAAATTAATTTTAATTACTATTTTATATTGGAATATAGTTGATTTACAATGTTGTGTTATTTTCAGGTGTACAGCAAAGTGATTCAGTTATATATATACACATATCTATTCTTTTTCAGATTCTTTTCCCATATAGGTTATTACAGAATATTGAGTAGCGTTCCCTGTACTATACAGTAGATCCTGTTGATTATCTTTTTTTTTTCTTTGCGGTATGCGGGCCTCTCACTGTTGTGGCCTCTCCCATTGCGGAGCACAGGCTCCGGACGCGCAGGCTCAGTGGCCATGGCTCATGGGCCCAGCTGCTCCACGGCATGTGGGATCTTCCCGGACCGGGGCACGAACCCACGTCCCCTGCATCGGCAGGCGGACTCTCAACCACTGCGCCACCAGGGAAGCCCTGATTATCTATTTTATATAGAGTAGTGTGTATATGTTAATCCCAAACTCCTAATTTATCCCTCCCCCTCATTTTTCCCCTTTGCTAGCCATAAGTTTGTTTTTGAAATCTGTGAATCTGTTCTGTTTGGTAAATGAGTTCATTTGTATCATTTTTTTTAGATTCCACATACGAGTGATATCATAGGATATTTGTCTGTCTCTCTCTGATTTACTTCCCTTAGTATGATAATCTCTAAATCCATCCATGTTGCTGCAAACGGTATTTTTCATTTTTACAGCTGAGTAATATTCCACTGTATATATGTACCACATCTTCTTTATCCATCCCTCTGTTGATGGACATGTAGGTTGCTTCCATGTCTTGGTTATTGTAAAAGGTGCTGCATTGAACATTGGGGTGCATGTATCTATTTGAATTATGTTTTTCTCCAGGTATATGCCCAGGAGTGGGATTGCTGGATGATATGTCAGCTCTAGTTTTAGTTTTTTAAGGAACCTCCATACTGTTCTCCATAGTGGTTGTACCAATTTACATTGCCACCAACAGTGTAGGAGGGTTCTCTTTTCTCCACACCCTCTCCAGCATTTATTGTTTGTAGATTTTTTGATGATGGCCATTCTGACTGGTGTGAGGTGATACCTCACTGTAGTTTTGATTTGCATTCCTCTAATAATTAGTGATGTTGAGCATTTTTTCATGTGCTTTTTGGCCACTTGTATGTCTTCTTTGGAGAAATGTCTATTTAGATCTGTCCATTTTTTGATTGGGTTTTTTTTTGATATTGAGCTGCATGAGTTGTTTGTATATTTTGGAGATTAATCCCTTGTTGGTCACCTTGCAAATATTTTCTCCCATTCTGTAGGTTGTCTTTTTGTTTTGTTTATGGTTTCCTTTGCTGTGCAAAAGGTTTTAAGTTTCATTAGGTCCCACTTGTTTATTTTTGTTTTTATTTTCATTACTCTAGGCGGTGGATCCAAAAATATATTGCTGCTATTTATGTCAAAGAGTGTTCTGCCTATGTTTTCCTCTAAGAGTTTTATAGTGTCTGGCCTTACATTTAGGTCTTTAATCCAGTTTGAGTTTACTTTTGTGCATGGTATTAGGGAGTGTTCTAATTTCACTATTTTACATATAGCTGTCCAGTTTTCCCAGCACCACTTATTGAAGAGACTGTCTTTTCTCCATTGTATGTTCTTGCCTTCTTTGTTGTAGATTAATTGACCATAGATGCATGGGTTTATTTCTGGACTTTTATCCTGTTCCATTGATCTGTATTTCTGAATTTTGTGCTAGTATCACACTGTTTTGATGACTGTAGCTTTGTAGTATAGCCTGAGGTCAGGGAGCCTGATTACTCCAGCTCCATTTTTCTTTCTCATGATTGCTTTAGCTATTCAGGGTCTTTTGTGTTTATGTATAAATATAAAAAATTTTTGTTCTAATTCTGTGAAAAATGCCATTGGTAAAGAAAATATTTTTAAGAGGCCATAAAGATATTCAATAAGGAACAAATAAGTGACTTACTTCTTTGTTTTTTAATTTTATTTTTGGCTGAAGTGGGTCTTCACTGCTGTGTGTGGGCTTTCTCTAGGTGTGGCAAGCAGGGGCTGCTCTTCGTTGCAGTGCGCAGGCTTCTCATTGCAGTGGCTTCTCTTGTGGCAGAGCATGGGCTCTAGGTACGTTGGCTTCAGTAGTTGTGGCACACAGGCTTAGTAGTTGTGGCTTCCGGGCTCTAGAGTGCAGGCTCAGTAGTTGTGGTGCATGGGCTTAGGTGTTCCGTGGCATGTGGGATCCTCCCGGACCAGGGATCAAACCCATGTCCCCTGCAATGGCAGGTGGATTCTTAACCACTGTGCCACCAGGGAAGTCCTTAAGTAACTTACTTCTAATTTGCCAAAAACTTTCTGTTTTTAATGAACAAGTTAGAGAAAAAAAACTATAAGCAACATGATTAAGCTGTGAGGAGCTGCTTGGACCTTAAGACTTTTAGTTCTGACTTGTATGACACTGGAAGACTTGCTGGAACAGAGCTTTTGGTGTAAAGAAAAGTGAGGTGATCAAGAAAAGTGAGCTATCATACCATAGTCAACATCCCCTGTTGTTGTTCCTTTTAATTATTTCAAAAAGTAGAAGACAACTGCATAAAACAAGAATTATTAAAACGTATCACTGTGCTTGTAGCATATAATGATGTAATCTAAATGACAATACTATCACAAAAATAAGGGGAGAGAATGGAGCTATATCAGATCAAGGAAATAATACCAGATGGTAACTTGAATCCACAGGGAGAATAGAGTACTGGTAACAATAAATACGTGGGTGAATATAAAAGATTCTATAAATATATTTTCTCCTTTCTTAATTATCTTTTAAAGATATAAAATTGTATAAAGTAATAATTGTGATGCTGTATCATTGGGCTTATAAGATATATAACACATAATATATATGAAAATAATATCACAAAAGAGTGGGGAGGGAATGGAACTATGTTGGAGCAAAACTCTTTCTGTATTTTACTGGAGTTAAATTAATATTACTCTGAAGTATATTGTGATAAGACACATATTGTAATCCCTAGAATAATCGCTAAGAAAAAAAATAAAATATATGTAGTTTAAAAATCAACAAAGCTCTTCTGGGCATTTATCCCAGAGGGATGAAAACTTAACATTCACACAAAAACCTGTACCCAAATGTGCATAGTAGCTTTTTTGGTAACAGCCCAGAACTGGAAACAACCCAGATGTACTTCAGCAGATGAACAGATAAATAAGCTGGTACACACATAACCTTGGAATACTACTCAGCAATAAAAAGGAACAAACTATTGATATATGCAGCATCCTGGATGAATCTCCAGAGAATTATGCTGAGTAAAAAAAGCTAACTCCAAAAAGTTATATACTTCATGATTCCATTTATATATCATTTTTGAATTGACAACAGTTTAGACATGGAGGACAGACTGGTCATCACCAGAGGTTAGGTAATGTGCAGCTATAAGAGGGTAACACTAGGGGTCCTCGTGGTGTTGGAACTGTTCAGTATCTTGTCTGCAGTGGTAGATAAACAAACACACATGCACACATACACAAATGAGTGAAACTGGGGAAATCTGAGGAAGATTGATCATATCAACATCCATCCCTTGTCTGTGATATGTTATAGTAACATAAATATAGCTAACATATAGTTTTGATTTTATATGGTAAAATGTTAGTTACTATCGTGGAAAAGTTGGCAAAGTATACAAGTGATTTCTGTATTATTTCTTACAAATGCCTATGAATCTACAATTATCTCAATAAAATATCAGTTAAGAAAAAATGTTTCAAAATTCAAAGAAGGAATTAAAATGGAAAATATCCATTTAATACAAAAAAGTCAGAAAAAGGACATGAAACACACAGGAAACAAATGGCAAATAGCACATAAATCAAGCATAGTAATAATAACATTGAATGTGAACAGATTGCTCCAATTAAAGGCAGACATTGGGTGAATAGATTTAAAAAACCCAAAAAACAAAAAACAAGCTATGTGGGTTTTTTCTGTAATCAAGAAACACACTATATTCAAAGATATAGGATGATGTGAAGATACATCTTGCAAGGAATATGCATAAGAGACCTACAGTGGGACTTCCCTGGTGGCACAGTGGCTATGAATCCGCCTGCCAATGCAGGGGACATGGGTTTGGGTCCTGGTCTGGGAAGATCACACGTGCCGTGGAGCAACTAAGCCCATGTGCCACAACTACTGAGCCTGCGCTCTAGAGCCCACGAGCCACAACTACTGAGGCCACGTGCCACAACTACTGAAGCCTGCATGCCTAGAGCCTGTGCTCTGCAACAAGAGAAGCCACCGCAGTGAGAAGTCTGCACACCCCAACGAAGAGTAGCCCCTGCTCGCTGCAACTAGAGAAAGCCCATGCTCAGCAACAAAGACCTAACACGGCCATAAATAAATAAATAAATAAATAAATTTATATTTTAAAAAAAGAGCTAGAGTGGCTATGCCAGTATCAGACAAAATATACTTTAAGCCAAAAAAATTTTTACTAGAGCCAAGGTAAGATGTTTTACAATAAAACTGTCAATTCATCAGGAAGATATGTCAACCTAACAGCTGACCGAAAATACATAAGGCAAAACTGACAAAATTAAAGGGGAAAATAGATAATTCAACAATAATAGTTGAAAACTTCAATATCTCACTCATAATAATGCATAGAACAATTACACCAAAAATCACCAAAGATAACATAAGAGTTAAATAACACGAACGAACGTGACCTGACACTTAAAGAACATTCTACCTAATGAGCAGAATACACATTCTTCTTAAGCACAATTGGAACAGTCATAGACCTTATGGTAGGCCAGAGGTTGGTAAAAAAGTTTCTTAAAGGACCACATAGTAAATATTTCAGGCTTGTTGCCTATACAGTCTCTGTCACAGCTTCTCAACTCTGCTATTTTAACTCAAAAGCAGCCACAGACAACACTTTAATGAATGGGTATGACTGTGTCCCACTAAACTCTATTTACAAAACAAGCAGGCCACGCATAGTTTGCCAACCCCTGTGCTAGGTCATAAAACAAGTTTCAATAAATTTAAAAGGATTGAAACTCAACAAAGTATGTCCTCTGACCATGATGGAATTAAATTAGAAGTCATCAAAAGGAGGAAATTTGGGATACCCACAAATATTTGGAAAGTAAACATTACATTTGTAAGCAGCCTATATGTTGAAGGAGAAAACAAAAGGAAAATTAGAAAACATTTTGAGCTGGATGAAAATAAAAATACAACAAACCAAAATAATGGGATGACTGACTGCCCAAAGCAATCTGCAGGTTCAGCGTAATCATTATCAAAATTCCAAGCATAATTTTGCAGAAATGGAAAAGCAGTCCTCAAATTCTTAGGGAATTGCAAGTGGCCCTGAATAGCCAAAACAATTTTGAAAAAGTAGAACAGAGTTGGAAGACTTACACTCTTCCCAATTTCAAAACTTACCACAAAGCTACAGTAGTTAAAACTCTGTGGTATTCGCATAAAGACAGACATATAGACCAATGGAATAGACTTGAGAATCCAGAAATAAACCCCAAACATCTAGGACCAGTTGATCTTTGACAAGAACATGAACACCATTCAATGGGGAAAAAATAGTCTAACAAATGGTACTGGAACAACTGGATATTCACATACAAATGAATAAAGTTGGACCCCCTTCCTCATATCCTGTACAAAAGTTAACTCAAAATCAACTAATGACCTAAACAGAAAAGCTAAAACTAGAAAACTCTTAAAAGAAAACTTAGAGGTAAATATCCATGACCTTGGATTTGGCAATGGATTCTTAGATTTGACATCAAAAGCATGAGCCACAAAAGAAAAAAAGCAAAAAAAGATAAATTAGACGTCATCAGAATTTAACATTTTTGTGCACGAAAGGACATTAACAAGAAAGTGAAAATACAAACTACAAAATGGGAGAAAATGTTTGTAAATCATATATCTCATAAGCGTTTAGTATCCAGTTTACATAAATAACTTTTGCAACTTAACAAGAAGAAGACAGCCCAGTTTAAAAATGGGCAAAGGTCTTAAATAGCTGTTTCTCCAAACAAGATATACAAATGAAATAAGCACATAAAAGGATGCTCCACATCGTTAGTCATTAGAGAAGTGCAAACCAAAACCATAATGAAATACCACTTCACACCCACAAGGATGGGTATTTTGAAAACAGCACAGAAAATAACAAGCATCAGTGAAGATATGAAGAAATTTGAACCCTCGTGCATTGCTGGTAGGAATGTAAAATGGTATAGCCGCTGTAGAAAACATTTTGGTGGTTCCTCAAGAAGTTAAACATAGAATTATCATATGGCCCAGCAGTTCCACTCCTAGGAATATACCCAAAAGAACTCAAAACAGGTACTCAAGCAAATCTTTGTACATGAATGTTCTTTTTAAAAATTTTTTTAATTTATTTTTGGCTGCGTTGGGTCTTTCCCTAGTTGTGGACAGCGGGGGCTACTCTTGTTGCAGAGCACAGGCACTAGGTGCACAGGCCTCAGTAGTTGTGGCATGGGGGCTTCGGTAGTTGTGGCTTGCGGGCTCTAGAGCGCAGGCTCAGTAGTTGTGGCACACGGGCTTAGTTGCTCTGTGGCATGTGGGATCTTCCTGGACCAGGGCTCGAACCTGCGTCCCCTGCATTGGCAGGCAGCTTCTCAACCACCGTGCCTCCAGGGAAGTCCCCATGAATGTTCTTAACGGCACTATTCACAATAACCAAAATATGGAAAGAACCCAAATGTCCATCATGGATGAATGGATAAAGAAATTGTGGTACACCATGACAGTTTTCACAGAATTAGAACAAATAATCCAAAAATTTATATGAAACCATAAAAGACCCAGAGTTGCCTGAGAAAAAAGAATAAAGCAGGAAGCATAATCCTCCCAGACTTCAGACAACAGTACAAAGCTACAGTAATCAAAACAGCATGGTATTGGCACAAAAATAGACATATGGACCAAAGGAACAGAATAGAGAGCCCAGAAATAAACCTACACACCTATGGTCAATTAATCTTTGACAAAGGAGACAAGAATATACAATGGGAAAAAGATAATCTCTTTAGCAAGTGGTGTTGGGAAAGTTGGACAGCTGCATGTAAATCAATGAAGTTAGAACACACCCTCATGCCATACACAAAAGTAAACTCAAAATGGCCTAAAGACTTAAATATAAGACGTGACACCATAAAACCCCTAGAAGAGAACATAGGCAAAACATTCTCTGACATAAACTGTATCAATGTTTTCTTAGGTCAGTCTCCCGAGGCAATAGAAATAAAAGCAAAAATAAACAAATGGGGGGACTTCCCTGGTGGTGCAGTGGTTAAGACTCCATGCTCCCAATGCAGGAGGCCTGGGTTTGATCCCTAGTCAGGGAGCTAGATCCCACATGCATGCTTCAACTAAGAGTTTGCGTGCCACAACTAAGGAGACTGCATGCCGTAACTAAGGAGCCCACCTGCCACAACTAAGACCTGGCACAAGCAAATAAATAAATAAATATTAGGGGCTTCCCTGGTGGTGCAGTGGTTGAGAGTCCATCTGCCGATGCAGGAGACATGGGTTCATGCCCCAGTCCGGGAAAATCCCACATGCCACAGAGCAGATAGGCCCGTGAGCCATGGCCGGTAGGCCTGCACGTTCGGAGCCTGTGCTCCACAACGGGAGAGGCCACAACAGTGAGAGGCCCGCGTACCACACACACACACACACAATATATATATATATATATATATATATATATATATATATATATATATATATATATTAAACAAACAAAAACAAATGGGACCTAATCAAACTTACAAGCTTTTGCACAGCAAAGGAAACCATGAACAAGATGTAAAGACAACCTATGGACTAGGAGAAAATATTTGCAAATAATGAGACTGACAGGGGCTTAATTTCCAAAATATACAAAGAGCTCATGCAACTCAACAACAACAAAAAACCAAACAACCCAATTGAAAAATGGGCAGAAGGCCTAAACAGACATTTCTCCAAAGAAGACACACAGATGGCCAACAGGCACATGAAAAGACGCTCATCACTGCTAATTATTAGAGAAACGAAAATCAAAACTACAATGAGTTACCACCTCACACCAGTCAGAATGGCCATCATTAAAAAGGCTACAAATAACAAATATTAGAGGGGATGTGGAGAAATGGAAACCCTCCTACACTGTTGGTGGGAATGTAAGTTGGTGCAGCCACTATGGAAAACAGTACAGAGATTCCTCAAAAAATTAAAAATAGAGTTGCCATATGATCCAGCAATCTCACTGCTGGGTATATATCCTGAAAAAACTCTAATTTGAAAACATACATGCACCTCTATGTTTACAGCAGTACTATTTACAGTAACCAGGACATGGAAACAACCTGAATGTCCATCGACAGATGAATGGATAAAGAAGACGTGGTATATGTATATGTGTATATATATACACACACACATATATATATGTATATACACACACACACACATATATATATATACAATAGAATACTACTCAGCTGTAAAAAAGAATGAAATCATGCCATTTGCAGCAACATGGATGGACCTAGAGACTACCATACTAAGTGAAGTAAGTCAGAAAAAGACAAATGCCATATGATATGACTTATATGTGGAATCTAAAATATGGCACAAATGATCTTATCTACGAAACAGAAACAGACTCATAGACATAGAGAACAGACTTGTGGTTGCCAAGGGGGATGGGGGTTGGGGGAGGGATGGAGCGAGAGTTTGGGGTTAGCAGATGCAAACTAGTATATATAGAATGGATAAACAACAAGGTCCTACTGTATAGCACAGGGAACTATATTCAATATCCTGTGATAAACCATAATGGAAAAGATTATGAAAAAGAATATATGTATGTATAACTGAATCACTTTACTGTACAGCAGAAATGAACACAACATTGTAAATCAACTATACTTCAATTTTAAAAAATTGTGGTACATCAAGGAAAATAAAGAGAGATCACAGCAAAGGAAACCATCAACAAAACAAAAAGACAACCTACTGAATGGGAAAAATATTTGCAAATGATATGACCAATAAAAATTAATATCCAAAATATATAAACAGCTCATACAACTCAACATCAAAAAAACAAACAATCCAATTAAAAAATAAGCAGAAGATCTGAATAGACATTTTTTCAAAGAAGACATATAGATGACCAACAGGCACATGAAAAGATGCCCAACACTGTTAATAATCAGAAAAATGCAAATTAAAACCACAGTGAGGTATCAGCACACACCTGTCAGAATGGCTACCATCAAAAAGAACACAAATAACAAATGTTGGCGAGGATGTGGAAAAAAGGGAACCCTTGTACACTGTTGGTGGGAATGCAAACTGGTGCAGCCACTATGGAAAACAGTATGGAGGTGTCTCCAAAAGCTAAAAATAGAACTACCATGTGACCCAGAAATTTCACTCCTGGGACTTTATCAACAAAAACACGAATTTGAAAAGATTCATGCACCCCAGTGTTCATATCAGCATTATATACAATTGCCAAGATATGGAAGTAACCTAAGTGGCCATCAACAGATGAATGGCTAAAGACGTGTTTCCATCAACAGATGAATAGATAAAGATGTGGGGTATGCACACACACATACATACAATGGAATAATACTCAGCCATAAAAAAGAAGGAAATTTTGCCATTTGCAGTAACACGGATGGACTTGGTGGCTATTATGCTGAGTGAAATAAGTCAGACATAAAAGATGAATACTGTATGATACCACTTATATGTGGAATCTAAAAAATAAAATTAGTGAATACAACAAAACAGAAACAGACTTGAGACGTAGAGAACAAATGAGAGGTTACCAGTGGGGAGAGGGAAGGAGGGAGGGGTAAGATAGCAGTAGGGGATTAAGAGGTACAAACTACTATGTATAAGATAAATAAGCTAAAAGGATATATAGTTAATAACTGTAAATGGAATATAACGTTTAAAATTTGTGAATCATTATGTTGTACACCTGAAATGTATATATTTTACATCAACTATACCTAAATAAAAAATTGTGGTATATACACGCCTCTGAGGCTGGCAATCTGTGAAGCTCCCACCTTCCCTTAGAGTTCTCTGCAGCTGCCCTGCCCTGCGCCCTCCAGAGACTGGGATGGGACCATGATGTGGACACACTGGCTCACACTCATGCTGGTGGCAGTCACCTGGATCCACACTGAGTTGAGGACTGAGGACAAGATGGTGGAGTTAAAGGACTTGAGCTCACCTCCTCTCACAAAAACACCAAAATCACAACCAACTATTGTACAGCCATCCACAAAAAACACTGGAACCTACCGAAAAAGGTATTTTGCACCCAAATACAAAGAAGAAGCCACAACGAGATGGTAGGAGGGGCGCTTTCATGATATAATCAAATCTCATACCCGCCATGTGGGTGACCCACAAACTGGAAAACAATTATATCATAGAGGTCCTCCCACAAGAATGAGAGTTCAGAGCCCCATGTCAGGCTCCCCAGCCTCCTCATTAGGAGGAGGAACCCTTAGAGCATTTGGCTTTGAAGGCCAGTGAGGCTTGAGTGCAGGAGCTCTACAGGACTGGGGGAAACAGAGACTACACTCTTGGAGGGCACACACAAGGTTTCATGTGCACTGGGACCCAGGGCAAAGCAGTGACTCCATAGGAGTCTCGGCCTGACCTACCTGAAGGTCTTGGAGGGTCTCCTGGGGATGCAGGCATTGGCTGTGGCTCACTGTGGGACAAGGACACTTGTGGTGGAGGCCCCAGGGAATATTCATCTGTGTGAGCTCTCCTGGAGGTCACCATTTTGGCACTGAGACCTGGCCCCACCCAACAGCCTGAAGGCTCCAGTGCTGGGACGCCTCAGGCCAAACAACCAACAGAGTGGGAACACAGCTCCACCCAGCAACAAACAGGCTGCCTAACATCATCTTGAGCCCATGGCTGCCTCTAAACGCACCCCTTGCCACGGCCCTGCCCACCAGAGGGACAAGACCCAGCTTCACCCACCAGTGGGCAGGCATCAGTTCCATCCACCAGGAAGCCTACACAAGGCCCTGGGCAAACCTCACCCACCAGGGGACAGACACCAGAAGCAAGAAGAACTACAAACCTGCAGCCTGAGAAACGGAGGGCACAAACACAGAAAGTTAGACAAAATGAGATGGCAGAGAAAGACGTTCCAGATGAAAGAACAAGCTAAAACCCCAGAATAACGACTAAGTGGAGATAGGCAATCTACCTGAAAAAGAATTCAGAGTAATGATAGTAAAGATGATCCCAAATCTCAGAAATTGAATGGAGGCATGGATGGAGAAAAAACAAGAAATGTTAACAAGAACCTATAAGAACTAAAGAACAAACAAACAGTGAGGAACAACACAATAGCTGAAATGAAAAATACACTAGAAGGAATCAATAGCAGAATAAATGAGGCAGAAAAACAAATAAGTGAGCTGTAAGACAGACTGGTGGAAATCACTGCCACAGAACAGTAAAATGAAAAAAGAATGAAAAAAAATGAGGACAGTCTAAGGGACCTCTGGGACAACATTAAACACACCAACATTCGCATTATAGGGGTCCCAGGAAGAAAAGAGAGAGCGAAAGGGCCTGAGAAAATATTTGAAGAGATAATGGCCGAAAACTTCCCTAACATGGGAAAGGAGACACTCACTCAAGTCCAGGAAGCACAAAGTCCCATACAGGATAAACCCAAAGAGGAGCACGCCAAGACACATATTAATCAAATTGACAAAAATAAAAGACAAAGTGAAAATATTAAAAACAACAAGGAAAAAGCAACAAATAACATACAAAGAATCCCCATAAGGTTATCAGCTGATTTTCCAGCAGAAACTCTTGCAGGCCAGAAGGCAATGGCACCATATATTTAAAGTGATGAAAGGGGAAAACTTACAACCAAGAATACTCTACCCAGCAAGGCTCTCATTCAGATTTGACAGAGAAATTAAAAGCTTTACAGACAAGCAAAAGCTCACCACCAAACCAGCTTTACAACAAATGCTAAAGGAACTTCTCTAGGTGGAAAAGAAAAGGCCACAACTAGAAGTAAGAAAACTATGAATGGGAAAGCTCATTGGTAAAGGCAAACATACAGTAAAGGTAGGAAATCATCCACACACAAGTATAATATCAAAACCAGCAACTGTGGGGAGAGGAGAGTACAAATGCATGATACTGGAAATGCATTTTAGATTAACAGACCAGCTACTTAAAACAATCTTGTGTATATCCAGACTGCTATATCAAAACCTCATGGTAACTGCAAACCAAAAGTCTTCAATAGATACACACACAAAAAAGAAAAAGCAATCCAAACACAACACTAAAGCTATTCATCAAATCACAAGGGAAGAGAACAAAAGAGGAAGGGAAGAAAAAGACCTACAAAAACAAATCCAAAACAATCAACAAAATGGCAATAAGAACACAAGTATTGATAATTACCTTAAAGGTAAACGGCTTAAATGCTCCAACCAGAAGACACAGACTGGCTGAATGGATACAAAAACAAGACTCATAAATATGCTGTCCACAAGAGTCCCACTTCAGATCTAGGGACACATACAGACTGAAAGTGAGGGAATGGAAAAATGTATTCCCTGCAAATGGAGATTAAAAGAAAGTGCAATTAACAACACTCATCAGACAAAATAGACTTTAAAATAAGGACTGTTAAAAGAGACAAAGAAGGACGCTACATAATGATCAAGGGATCAATCCAAGAAGAAGATATAACAATTGTAAATATATATGCACCCAACATAGAAGCACCTCAATATATAAGGCAAATGCTAACAGCCATGAAAGGAGAAATCAACAGTAACACAATAGTAGTGGAGGACTTTAACACCCCACTTACATCAATGGACAGATCATCCAGACAGAAAAGCAATATGGAAACACAGCCCTTAAATTATACATTATAGCAGATGAACCTAATTGACATTTATAGAACATTCTGTCTGAAAGCAGCAGAATACACATTCCTCTCAAGTGCACATGGAACATTCTCCAGGATTGGTCACATGCTGAGCCACAAAGCAAGCCCCAGTAAATTTAAGAAAATTGAAATAATATCAAGCATCTTTTCCGACTACAACACTATGAGATTAGAAATCAACTACAAGAAAAAACCTGTAAAAGACACAAACACGTGGAGGCTAAACAATATGTTATGAAACAGCCAATGGATCACTGAAGAAATCAAAGAGTAAATAAAAACACACCTAGAGACAAATGAAAATGAAAACATGATGATCCAAAACCTATGGGACACAGCAAAAGCAGTTCTAAGAGGGAAGTTTATAGCAATACAGTCTTACCTCAGGAAACAAGAAAATCTCAAATAAACACCCTAACTTTACACCTAGAGCAACTAGAGAAAGAAGAACAAACAAAACTCAAAGTTAGTAGGAGGGAAGAAATCATAAAGATCAGAGCAGAAATAAATGAAAGAGAGACAAAGAAAACAGTAGCAAAGATCAATGAAACTCAAAGCTGGTTCTTTGAAAAGAGACACAAAATTGATAAACCAGACTCCCCAAGAAAAAAAGGGACAGGGCTCAAATCAATAAAATTAGAAATGAAAAAGGAGAATTTACAACTGACATCACAGAAATACAAAAGATCTAAAGAGACTACTACAAACAACTGTATGCCAATAAAATGGAAAACCTAGAAGAAATGGACAAATTCTTAGAAAGGCCTAATCTTCCAAGGCTGAAGTTGGAAGAAACAGAAAATACGAATAGACCAGTCACAAGTACTGAAATTGAAACTGTAATTTAAAAAGTTCCAACAAATGAAAGTCCAGGACCAGATGGCTTCACACGTGAATTCTATAAAAAATTTTAGAGAAAAGTTAACACCTATTCTTCTGAAACTACTCCAAAAAATTGCAGTGGAAGGAACACTCCCAAACTCATTCTTTGAGGTCACCATCACCCTGATATCAAAACCAGACAAAGATACCACAAAAAATTACAGGCCAATATCACTGATGAACATAGATGCAAAAATCCTCAACAAAATACTAGCAAACCAAATCCAACAACACATTGAAAGGATAATACATTATGATCAAGTGGGATTTAACCGAGGGATGCAAGGATTTTTCAATATCTGCAAATCAATCAGTGTGATACACCACATTAAATTGCAGAATAAAAACCATATCATCATCTCAATAGATGTAGAAAAAGCTTTTGACAAAATTCAACACTGATTTATGATAAAACCTCTCCAGAAAGTGGGCATAGAGGGAACCTATCTCAACATAATGAAGGCCATATATGACAAACCCACAACTAACATCATACTCAACGGTGAAAAGCTGAAAGCACTTCCTCTATGCTCAGGAAAAGACAAGGATGTCCACTCTCACCACTTTTGTTCAACATTGTTTTAGAAGTCCTAGCCACAACCTTCACAGAAGAAAAAGATATAAAAGGAATCAAAATTGGAAAGGAAGAAGTAAACTGTCACTATTTGTAGATGACATGATTCAATACATAGAAAATCCTAAAGATGCTGCCAAAAAACTACTAAAGCTCATCAATGCATTCGGTAAAGTTGCAGGATACAAAATTAATACACAGAAATCTCTCGCGTTTCTATACACTAACAATGAAAGATCAGAAATAGAATTTAAGGAAACAATCCCATTTACCATTGCATCAAAAAGAATAAAATATTTAGGAATAAACCTATCTAAGGAGGCAGAAGAACTGTACTCCAAAAACTGTAAGATGCTGATGAAAGAAATTGAAGATGACACAAACAGATGGAAAGATATACCATGTTCTTGGATGGGAAGAATCAATATTGTCAAAATGACTATACTACCCAAGGCAATCTACAGATCCAATGCATTCCCTATCAAATTACCAATGGCATTTTTTTGAGATCTAGAATGAAAAATCTTAAAAATCTTCTAACTGTAGGTAGGATTTAAATTTGAAGAAATCCATTTGGAAGACTATTTGGATTGCAATCAAAATGCTAAATGGGTATGCCCATTTAGAATTTAGTTGAGTTGGCAACATAATTTATGACTGTATATTAAAGAAATGTGGACAAAGGTGTATAGATATAGATATTTATTTGCAACACAATGAAATTAAGAATGAACCAATGTTCAATATGCAAGAGGTTAAATTATGGTACATCCTAACTGTGAAATGCATCTGTTAAAAAGAGGTGGGTCTATATATTCTGAAATAGAAGTGGGTCTATATATTCTGATACAGACAGAGCTCCAACAGCTATTAAGTGAAAAAAAAGAAAAGAAAGCTGAGGAACAATAGATAAGACATAACTCCAGATATGTTATATATTAAAAATGTTATACACTTAATGTATGTTTGCACTTGCATATATATAATAATAGCTATCATTGAGTTTCACTGTTCTAAACATGCTAATAAAGTACCTCAGTTAATTCTAATAAAAAAAATAGAAGACATCAGAGGTCACTGCCTATACCTCCATCAAAAGACAAGCTGGTTGCAGAAAGATAGAGTAGACATACATTTCGTATTTCTCCATCTAAATACAACTAAAAACTTTGGACATTATATATAAAACAATGAGAAGTTGATGAGAATACTCTGAAAGATGTTGAGAAAAAGGCACAGTAGCTCAGAACCTCAAAACCTAAGGAACATGGTAGTGGGTTCTGAGATTTCTTTTTGTCTCATATATCCCAGACTTGGAGCTTTAGAAGTTGGCAAACCAGAAATGAGAACAGGTGAAGACAAAAATAGCCCCAATAAACCTGTTCTATCTGGGCACTGGACCACAAAAAGGGTATCCTAGGAAGGCAGAAAACTTTCAGATAGTAACTGCTCTACTCCAAACATCCCAGAACTATGGCCCATCCCTACACATGCCAGCAAAGGCTAAATGGACAGCCTAGATCTCTACCCTTGCCCTAAGCCTGGGGTAGTGTCAGAAAAGGCCAAGTAGGAAATGGAAATTCTATCCTGCCAGGTGGTAATGAAGACCCACCTCTGCAATATCAGTGGAGACCACATGTGGAAGTTGCCTGGACTTCCATCTCTATCCAGCAGTAAAAAGGTGACTGAACCCTTCCCCTCTGAAGTTGTGACAGAGGAGGTATAGTGCAGAATCGGGAGTTTACCACTACCCTGCAGCAATAAGTATTCCTACCCCTCCCAGTCAAGGAGGTATCAGTGAAAGCCCAGTGGAGAGCTGGAACTCCCAACCCTGCCCACCAATAACAAGGAGCTCCCCCACTCCCCTGTGTCAACAAAGGCTGAAGGGAGAACCTGGACTTCTAGCCTCGCCTGGCAGTAATGAAGTGGTGCTCTATCTTTTTCACTGTCAGAGCAGTGTCAGAGGAAGCCAGGTAACACAGAAAGTTTAAGTAAAATCCAGAAACTTATACATAATATACAAAATGTCCAGGTTTCAACTGAAAATCACTCATCATACCAAGAACTAAAAAGATCACGGAAAGAATGAAAAAAAAATCAACAACTGCCATAACTGAGATGACAGAAATGTTAGAATTTCTAACAAAGATTTTAAGGCAGCTATCATAAAGATATTTCAACAAGCAATTATGAACATGCTTGAAACAAATGAAAACATGGAAAAATCTCAGCAAAGAAAATGAAAGCACTAATTTGAAAAGATATATGCACCCCAATGTTCACAGCATTATTTACAGTAGCCAAGATATGAATGCAACCTACGTGTCCATCAACACACGAATGGATAAAGAAAATGTGGCATACAAACACACACACACAAAATGGAATATTTCTCAGCCATTCAAAAAGTATCCATCCATGCAGTATCATGGATGGACCTAGAGGGAATTATGCTTAGTGAAATAAGTCAGAAAAAGACAAATACTGTATGTTATCACTTATATGTGGAATCTAAAAAATAAAACAAATGAATGTATAGAACAAAACAGAAACAGGCTCACAGATATAGAGAACAAACTAGTGGTTACCAGTGGGGAGGGGAAAGGAGGGAGGAGCAAGATAGGGGTATGGAATTAAGAGACACAAACTACTATGTATAAAATAAATAAGCAACATACAGCACTGGGAAATATAGTCAGTATTTTGTAATACCTTTAAATGGAGTATAATCTATAAAGATATTGAATCACTATGTTGTACACCTGAAACTAATATTGTAAATCAACTACACTTCAATGACAAGAAAACCCTGAAAAAAAAAAGTCTCAGCAAAGAAGACCAGAGAAGAACAAAACAAAAATTTTAGAACTGAAAAGTACCATAACTGAAATAGAAAACTCAGTGGATGGGCTCAGCAAGAGAATGAAAGGGAAAGAGGGAAGTGTCAGTGACCTAAAAGAATAATAGAAACTACTCAATCTGAACAACAGAGAGAAAATAGATTGAAGGAAAAATGAACAGAACCTCAGGGACATGTGGGACTATAATACAAATTTAACATTCATGTCACTGAATTCCCAGGAGAGCAGAAAGAGGGCAGGGCTGAAAAAGTACTCAAAGAAATGGCTAAAAACTTCCAGAATTTTGCAAAAGACAGAAATGTATAAATTCAAGAAGATGAGCAAACAGAATAACCCCCCCGCCAAATCTACACCAAGACACATCCAGTCAAACTTATTAAAACTAAAGGAAAAAAAAGAAACACCTTGAAAGCAACCAGAGACAAATATGTATTACTTTTAGTGGAAAAACAGTTTGAAAGAGAGTAGATTTCTCATCAGAAATGATAGAGGCCAGAAGGAAGTGACACAACATTTTTCAAGTGCTGATAGAAAAGAAATGTCAACCTAGAATCCTATATCTGATGAAAATATCCTTCAGGAATAAAACAGGAAATCAAGACATGCTTACATGAAGGAAAACAAAGAGAATATGTTGCCAGCAGACCTACTCTGAAAGAATGACTATGGGCAATCACTATGTGTTCTACAACAATTAAATAAATTTAATTTGGCATTAAAAAATTCACAAAAAAGAAAGCTCCAGGCCCAGATAATTTTACCAGAGAATTCTACCAAATGTTTAAAGAAGAATAAACACCAATTCTTGACAATCGCTTCCTGAAAATAGAATGGAACATTTCTCAACTCATTAAAAAAAAACCAAATTTATTTATTTATTTTTGGCTGTGTTGGGTCTTTGTTGCTGCACATGGGCTTTCTCTAGTTGCAGCAAGTGGGGCTACTCTTCGTTGTGGTGCGTGTGCTTCTCATCGCGTTGGCTTCTCTTGTTGCAGAGCACAGGCTCTAGGCATGTGGGCTGCAGCAGCTGTAGCACAAGGGCTCAGTAGTTGTGGAGCACAGGCTTAGTTGCTCCGAAGCATGTGGGATCTTCCCAGACTAGGGCTCAAACCCGTGTCCCATGCATTGGCAGGTGGATTCTTAACCACTGTGTCACCAGGGAAGCCCTCAACTCGTTTTTTGAAGCTAGTGTTAACCCTGATAGCCAAACTAGATAAAGTCAGTGTCTCATGAATACAGACACAAAAATTCTTAACAAAATATTAACTAGTAGAATTCAGCAATATGTAAGAAGTTTTACACTATGACCAAGTAGGGTTTATTCTAGGGATGCAAAGCTAGTTTAGTGTTAAAATATATATATATAATCCACCATATTAAATGGCTAAAGAAAAAAAAATCACACGATCATATCAACTGATGAAAAAAACAAGCGTTTGACAAGATTCAATACTCATTCATTATAAGAACTCCCAGAAATATAGGAATAGAAGGGAACTTCCCCACTTTATAAAAAGCATCTACAAATAACAAACAAAAAAATCAAACAACAACAACAACAAATACGTGTGCTAAAATGTAGCAAGCCACACGGACTTCCCTGGTAGTGCAGTGGTTAAGCGTCCGCCTGCCAATGCAGGGGATAGGGGTTCAATCCCTGGTCTGGGAAGATCCCACATGCTGCGGAGCAACTAAGCCTGTGCACCACAACTACTGAGCCTGCACTCTAGAGCCCGTGAGCCACAACTATTGAGCCCATGTGCCACAACTACTGAAGCCTGCACACCTAGAGCCTGTGCTCTGCAACAAGAGAAGCCACTGCAATGAGAAGTCCACGCACCGCAACGAAGAACAGCCCCCGCTTGCCATAACTAGAGAAAGCCCACGCGCAGCAACGAAGACCCAATGCAGCCAAAAATAAATAAAATTAAAAAAAATGTAGTGAGCCACAAATGGGATGAAGGAGAAAAATGAAGCAAAGAAAAACTCGATCATTTCAACAAAATCTAGAAAGGAAATAAAAAGGGGGAGTAGTCATAAGAGAGCAAATGAAAGAAATATAAAATAAAATGGCAGTAACAAGATCTAAAATTAATTATCAGAAAAAATGTCTCCCTATTAAAAGAGACTCTAAGACTACATAAATACAACTATCAGCTATAAGCTGTTTATAAGAAAACATGTAAAATGATTCTAAGAAATTTTTAAATGAAGGTGGTAACACAAAAATGAAGAAAAATATAGCTGGCAGATACTATCAGAAAAAGTAGGAATGCCAATTTAAAAAAAAGTAGAAATGAAGGCAAAAAAAGTTATACGGGACAATGATTTTTTTTTTAATGTTATCTATTTATTTATTTATTTTTGGTTGTGTTGGATCTTCATTGCTGTGCGCGGGCTTTCTCTAGTTGCGGCGAGTGGGGGCTACTCTTCGTTGGGGTGCGTGGGCTTCTCATTGTGGTGGCTTCTCTTGTTGTGGAGCACGGGCTCTAGGCACATGGGCTTCAATAGTTGTGGCATGTGGCTCAGTAGTTGTGGCTTGAGGGCTCTAGAGCACAGGCTCAGTAGTTGTGGTGCACGGGCTTAGTTGCTCCACAGCATGTGGGCTCTTCCTGGGCCAGGGCTCGAACCCATGTCCCCTGCATTGGCAGGTGGATTCTTAACCACTGCACCACCAGGGAAGTCCCGACAATGATGTTTTATAGTGATTAAAAAATTATATACCTATATAAAACTAAATAAAGTGTAACAGACACAAAACTTAATATAGCATCAAAATACAGAAACAAAGGTTATTAGAAACACAGAATTTGGTAAAAACATAATCATTGTGGGAGGCTAATATACCTCTCTTAGACTTTAATGGGTCACAAAAAGAAAAAATAAAAAAAAGAGAGCGACAGACAGGATACAAACAATACCATTACCAGATAATAAGCTTATATTTAGGACTTTGTATCTTTTAAAGTGAATCTGGAACATCTACATTTAGATAAACTGATTTTTTTATAATGTCATAAGGAACATTCAGAAGAGTAGAAATAGCCACATTCTGTGACTACGATGCAATAAAATTAACTCAACAGGAAGAAAGATAAAGAAAACTAACTACTAGGAAATTCAAAAGATAATCTGAAATGACTTCAGTCCAAGAGGTAGGGAAAACAAATTACAGACTATTTAGAAATTGATCACGTTGGGGGAAAAATTCTTGTGCTGAGAAAAAAAATACATAATCTTCAATACATGTATTATCTATCTAAAATGGATTACGAAAATAAATGAACCAAAGAATTCACTGTAGAAGCCAGAAAAAGGACAAATCAAACAAAATAAACCAGAAGAAGGGATTAATAAAGGTCAAACAAAAATATATGAATGAAAACAAACCAAAAAACCCAGAGGGGAATTGAAATCAACCAACACACCAACAAAATATTAAGAATGAGGGGCTTCCCTGGTGGTGTAGTGGTTGAGAGTCCACCTGCCAATGCAGGGGACGTGGGTTTGAGCCCTGGTCCAGGAAGATCTCACATGCCGTGGAGCAGCTGGGCCCGTGTACCACAGCTGCTGAGCCTGTGCTCTGGAGCCTGCGAGCCACAACTACTGAGCCCACATGCTACAACTACTGAAGGTTGCGTGCCTAGAGCCCATGCTCCACCACCGCAATGAGAAGCCCGCACACCGCAATGAAGAGTAGCTCTCACTCGCCGCAACTAGAGAAAGCCTGTGCACAGCAACGAAGACCCAGTGCAGCCAAAAATACAAAAATAAATAAATTTATAAAAAAACACTAAGAATGAGAAAGAGCTAAAAACTATTGATATGCTTAGATTAAAAAAATCTATAAGAGAATTCACTTAAATCTAGATTAAATGTACGACTTTATAGGAATATAAATAACCAAAACGGGCTCAAGAAGAAATTCGGAAAATATAGAACGCTATCTTCACAAAAAGGCCACAGATCCTGATGGCAATCGAAGTGGAACTCCATCTAAATTTGTACAGATTAATTCCTCTGCTATATAAATTTATCCAGAGTATAGAAAAGAACAGAAAGATGGAAAGCATTCCAACCCATTTAAAGATGTAAGCATAATCTATAAACCAAAACCAAGACTACAGTGGAATTCAAAAACTTGAATCTGACCTGTGAACATGTTTTGTTTGGCCTATACAAAGTTCTAAATGTTGAGATAGTTTAAACTGTGGGGATTTAGCATAAAATTTGCAATTTTCCAGCTTTACATGGAAAAAGATCAGAAGATCTGATAACTCTGGGCTTTATTCTTGCATGGCAACGATTGCTTAGTGCTGAGTGGCCTTGGGGGCCTCCAAGCTGCCATGTTGTTGCACAATTGGGAGGAGATCTTACAGACTAGTGTTGAGTGCAACCCTGGGCCTAGGTCAGCATGCTTTCATTTGTCACTATGTTCATCATTGCTTATCACTTCCTAAGTCTGAACCAAATGTTGGTGGTCACTTATTGTCCTTACGCTGTTATTTTTCTCAATGAATATAAATATTTCTACCTCTATCAAAAAACCAGAATGAAAGAAATCGAGGAGTGCACAATTTTGTTTTCTACCCAGTGTACTCAAATGATTCAATTTCCTGCCTGATGCTGTTGCCTTGTCGGCACTGAGTTTGTGCCCCTGCTTTATGGTTTCTAATCTTCGATTTCCCTGCATCAGATTGCAGAAATACTCATATTTCTTTTTAATATGTAGATGGTTTTTCATCTCAAATTTAAATGTTTAAGCCATCTTGAATCTATGGCATGGAAAAAAGATCTAAAGCTGTTTTTCCAAATGGTTAGTCATTTGTTCCAATAGCATTTATAAAATTATTTCTCCACTGTTTTAAAATTATACTTTTTTCACAGTCACTTTTTATACACGCCTGGGTCTGTTTCTGGATTTTGTAGTCTGTTCTTTTTTTTCTATCCATGATGTCCTGAATCAGTACTCAATGTTTTGTTTTAATATAACTTTAGCATATCAAAAATTCATACACGATAGCAAAATTTACTTCCATCATTACTCTTTCATTTTAATATTTACACGCCTATTCTTACACAATCTTTTTCAGATAAACAATTTTTAAAATATCCTGTTAGGAAGTTGATTTAAAGTATATTAAATTTATAGCTTACTTGGGCTTCCCTGGTGGCGCAGTGGTTGAGAGTCCGCCTGCCGATGCAGAGGACACGGGTTCGTGCCCCGGTCTGGGAGGATCCCACATGCCGCGGAGCGGCTGGGCCCGTGAGCCATGGCCGCTGAGCCTGCGCGTCCGGAGCCTGTGCTCCGCAACGGGAGAGACCACAACAGTGAGAGGCCCGCGTACCACAAAAAAAAAAAAAAAAAAATTATAGCTTACTTTAGGGAGAATGGGTCTTTTTATACAGGCACACGATATGTTTTTCATTTATTCTAGTCTTACTTTATGGCTCTCAGTAGATTCACATAGCTTTAGTCATAAAGGTTTTATACTTTTCCTTAGTTTATTCCCAGTTTTATTGTATATATTTTTGTTATTGTTATGATCGGGATTTTTTTCCATTATATTTTCTGAGCTGGTTATTCCTGGCATGGAGAAAAGCTACTGCTTTTTGTATATTTATTTTGGAGCCTAACCTGGAAAAATTTTTAGGGCAGGTGCAACTAACTGCCTGCATAAAAATAAATCTTAATAAAGCACCCACAGAATACCCAGCTCTGAGCAGTGAGTACTCCATGAAAAACTAGCTGCAAAAAATACACCAAGTCAACTGAACACAGTGACTTTCTGTAGTGACTTTTTACTTATATATCACCTAAAATAATTATAAAAGATACATATCACCAAATATAACTTTTATGTTGAACTAGCTGGTCTAGAGATCATCTTTCTGGCAACAAAATAGCAAACTGGCAATTTGTCTCTCAAGACCCTGCCCAAACAGGACAGTGCCAAAACACTGTACTTTAGAAGATGTAATCGTTTTATTTTCTAATATAACCAAAGGTGGTCTTGTGAACAAACTGTAAGTTTGAGAAAACCAGGACACGTCCCTGTTTTATTCAGTTAGAGTATAGAAACTAACTGCAGAAGAGACCTTTCTCTCAGACCTATGACTGAGTTTCAGTTAATGAGTTACAGTGTGGCCTCACTGGACTGGCCAGTACCTGGCCCTACTGCAATAACCTGAGCCTGAGAGAATTAGATGGCAGGTTCTATGTCTGTATTAACAGTCAGGGGTTGATATGGAGCATCTGCAGCTCAGCCTATAGCTGACTGGTCTGCACCGTATAGTGGCCACTAAAACTGTAAACACATCTATTATTAGTTGGATTTGGTATATTTCACTACTAAAGAATATAAGCATTTGCTTGAATATGCATACATTTTCCCTGGAAGGATATTGAAATTGATAACATGAGCTGTTTTTGGTGAAGGGACAAGGAACCTAGAGAGGACAGAGTCTTTTGATATATATATATATATATATATATATATACACACACACATATATATACATGTACATATATATGTATATATATATACACACACATACACACACATATATGTGTATGTATATCCTTTTATATCTTTTAAATTTAAAGTAAAAATAAAATCTGTGATATATTTGACCAATATTTATCTACAGCTGCATATGAAAGCTAACAGAGACAATGGTAGTAAAGGATTTAAGAGAGAAAGTGTTAGTACAAGTCCATCTATATAGAAGCATAGATTATATATGTATAGAATTAAGCATACATTTCCTGCCATTTCCAGTGTGTGCCAGTTAATGTCAAACACTTAGGTCCCCCGGAAAGCACCCCTACACTAGGAAGAATACTTCAAGTGTAGCAGAGAAACACTTTTAAAAACCACTTATGTTTATTCTAACTCTAAATTCACCAAAGTTATACACTTTTAAATTCTATTTTCCTCCCATGACTCCCCTGGTCAACATTCAAGTTTATCTGAAAACTCTATTTCTCATGGCAAATCTATAAATTGGCAGTCTTGTGAGCTTTTGTTAGCAAGATTTTCCTAGGCCTCGGTTATCCCTGAGTAAAGGTAAGGTTGCATTTCTGTATGTGTGCAGGCCCAGATCCTGGAATGTGCCAACTCAGGTGGAGTTTCTGTACTGAGATGTTTTGTTCCTGAATACCTAAGCTACCAGTCCTGCATCACTACCTCACTTCCTTCAAAGTGCTCCAGTCTCTACCACTTACATTTCAGAAGTTTCCTCTGCATTCCCAGTCTTTTATAACTTTCTCTGGTACTTGTCTGTTGAAAATTCTTCTCAGGTATCAGGGTTCAAAAATGCTTTATCGTCAAAAGGCAGAGAGCTAGGCAAGATAATTGCCTGGTGTTTTGTAAATATTTCTCTAATATATCTTCTACTATTTGAGTTGCAAAGTCTGAGGTCATTCTTATCTTTTATTCTCCAGAGAATAGTTCTTCCTTTCCAGTTTCAAGGGAGGAGATACGGGAATATATGTATATGTATAGCTGATTCACTTTGTTATAAAGCAGAAACTAATACACCATTGTAAAGCAATCATACTCCAATAAAGATGTTAATAAATAAATAAATAAATAAATAAATAAATAAATAAATAAATAAACTGGTAGGTAGGTATATGGGTATACTGTCTTTAAGTGCCAAATCTGGAAAATAAGTACGCCATAAAATCTCAATCTGTAGGCAAAGGTCTATTTTTCTCTTCAATAACTTCTTCAGTTATTCTTTTACTGAGGCTTCCTCCTATTTGCAATCCACCCCCATCCTCCCAATTATTTAGAGGAGATTTGCAGGAGAAAAAACTAAGTTTACAGGATTTGCTATAACCTATTTGTCTATTCCATTTGTATTTTAATCTGGATCTTTCCATCTCAGTTAGCTTCAATTTTACTGACTGCTCTATTATTTTGATGCCATTTTTTTCCTTAAGGGATGTTGTAAATTTCTTTATACTTTTTATCACAGTGCTTTGGGTTTTTGTTTTGTTTTTAAATTCTAACCAATTCCTTTTAATAGTCTTTGTGTCTTTTATTCTTTTCAGCCTTATTACTGACAATTCCATTCCTTTGGCAATTTTTTTTTCTTCTGTTTCTCCTATTACCATTGTTTTCTCTTGGTCTGTACACAGCTTTTCTCTTTTTTTGGTATTGCCAAAGTTCTAAAATCAAGCCTGAGGTGCTATCTTTGTTTATCATAACTGAAGTTTGCCTTCTTAAACTATTTTTAATTTCAGATGTCTGTTATTTTGGTGGGTCTGTTTTTACTCTGCCATAGTCAGCTCCATAAAGACTTTCCCTCCATTTCTGTGTAATTATAAAGTCTCTATTTTCAATTTGAATTATTCCATAAGATCTTTATGAGACTTCACTTTGATGATGGGTAAAGGGTTCAGATTTGATGTCTTGTATTCCCTGTGGACTTCTATCCCGGGCACAACTATACATGCACTGTAATCTCACAAATAATCTGCTTATTAGCCTTTAACTATTGACTTCTATTTAATTCACAGTCTTGTGATTAAGAATTTTTTTGTAATTTATTTTTGGCTGTGTTGGGTCTCTGTTGCTGCGCACAGGCTTTCTCTAAGTTGTGGCGAATGGGGGCTACTATTCATTGCAGTGCGAGGGCTTCTCATTGTGGTGGCTTCTCTTCTTGCGGCGCACAGGCTCTTAGGTGTGTGGGCTTCAGAAGTTGTGGCTCGTGGGCTTTGGAGTGCAGGCTCAGTAGTTGTGGCGCATGGGCTTAGTTGCTCTGCGGCATGTGGGATCTTCCTGGACCAGGGATCGAACTGTGTTCCCTGAATTGGCAGGTGGATTCTTAACCCCTGTGCCACCAGGGAGGTCCCTAAGAATTGAACTGTTAAAAGTATGGGTTGTAGGAAAAAGAGCACAGGGTAATGCTGAGATAGGTGGAGGATGAAATGAAAGACAAGTTGTAAGGGAGAAAAATACTCTTAGGTTGAACTTCATATCATAATTACACAAAGGTAGTGAAAAGAAATAAGAAGCAATGAGCAGTTCTCATCCTCAATATGAAATAAACCCTAGGTGTAATACCTGCTTAACTTTAGTAAAAAGCTGATTCTTCCCCCCAATAAAACAACAAATCAAAATGCAATAGGAGGGAATTCCCTGGCAGTCCAGCGGTTAGGACTCTGTACTTCCACTGCAGGGGGCATGGATTTGATCCCTGGTTGGGGAACCAAGATGCCTACATTTCTCAAACCATACTCTAATTACATGTGAATGTTTAATTTTCAACATCTCTCAAGTTTGATGAATGGGCCAGTGAGTAGAATCGGATCTTATTTTCCATTAATGGCTTATCATCTCCTGGTTCTTGTACAGGTGGGCATAATAGACACTTGCAGAGCATAAAATAAATATAATTTAAAAAAATTTGATTAAGTGCTTCTAGGTGCTGGAGTAAACAGTATTTACTGTTGATGTAATGTTAATCTATTTATTTATTTGGATTAATATAAAGATGGATCATGAAAAGAAAAATCCTCAATATGAAATATTTTGAAAAATTTTTGATTGGGTGATATGTTATTTGAGAAATGTTTATATCCTTTCTGTTCCTTCAAGAAAACCAACCTGATTGTAAAGAAGGAATTAAAATTATTATTTATAGATGATAGTAAAATAAAGACCATTAAAAGAACAAAAAAAGAATACTAATAAATATATACAATGTATATTAAGAATATATGAAAGATACAAAAGAAGATGTGAATAACTGAAAAGATATATCTGCTTCTTGGTTGTAGAAATGCAATGTTACAAAGATGTCATTTTTCCTTAAATCTATAAATTTAATGCAGACACAGTTAAAAAATACTGACAATTTGGCTCTTTCTAGAGAGAGGAGGGTGGTTAGAGAAGCTAATTCTAGTTCAATAGGAAAAATGAAAATGAGAGACTAGCCAGAAATATTCCAAAAAAGAAAAACCTGTGTTATTACCACATGAATTGACAGGTTAACAGGACAGAATACAGATACAGTCGTTAGTCATAGCTGCTGTTTGCCAATAGCTTCAGCTTTCCATCTAGGCACATGTATGACTACACTTCCTGGCCCTCTTATAGTGGGTGAGGCCATGTAATGAATACTCAGTCAGTGAGTTGTAAAGGGAATCAATATTTGTTACTTTCAGGCTAAACAATATTTATTGATGGTGTGTGACTCTCCAGAGCCCTCTTTTCCTTAGCCATGACAACTGGCAATGTTCAAGATGGTGGCAGCTTAATGTTAGCCTAAGTTTTTGAGTAAGGAGATGTGGCGTACAGCCCCTAGCTGACCAAAAGGAAAGACATTTCTTGTTACAAGCCACTAAGATTATGAGGTTGTTTGTGACTAAGGCATAACTTAGCCTATCCTGGCGGATACAAGAAAGTTGAAGAGCAGCCCACATTCAAGCAGAAATCTAATATGTCATAAAGTTGATATTACCCATTAGTGAGAGTAAGCACTCTCACATTATCAGTGAAACTGTCAGTCAGTAAAATTGTCAGCCTCCATGAGAACAACTTAGCAAAATTATACAGGGACTTACCCACTGACCCAGCAATTCCACATTTAGGAATTTATCTTTCAAATGTGCTTACATGTGTACTCAAAGTGTTCTTGGAGAAACAGCAGTGAACAGTCTTGAGGAAGGATCTTAGCACCCTGCCCAGAAATTGAACCTGAGTAGCCTGGATGAAAAACCAGAAGTTCTAGCCACTAGTCCACCAGGTGCTAGAGGTTAGAAGCAAAGTTGCCCTGGCTCTTGCCTTGTTTGAAAGCAAAAATGCTTCAAGGAGGCAAAAACTGTAAAAACAGGTACAAAGTTTATTATTAGAAGCACAGCACAACATGTGGGAGAGCACACAGAGAAGCAGTTCACTTATCTAAGGCAGGAGCAAAACAGGAATACACACCCAGAGAGAAAGGGTTTGGGCATCCTTCCTAATGAGGAGGAATGCAGCAAAGAGGTGGTTAAATCGTTTATATAGGGGCAGTTCTTCTGGATCTTAGTTTTCCTTGGCCAATTATCTCACTTCTTTTCCACATCTGAACTGCCCTAGGACCCTTCCCTATATGCATGCGCATCTTTTTGTCAAGATGAATTCCAGCACAAAGGCTAAATGGAGTATGGCCACACATATTAGGGGATGATGCCCCCTCCCTTTTTGACCCCTGAGGAGCCTTCTTGTGCGTGTGTAGTCGGGGACGTTTCCTTGACCTCAGGAGTGATAGATGTGGTCCTCTTATCTGTTTATTCCAGCAGACCTCAGCTCCTACCATTAATTTTGTCCTTGGAGTGTCTAAGGAAAAGAAAGTTCCAATTTACTCTGCTTGACAAATTCTAGCTGCTCAGCCCAGGGGCCCATCTACTGCCTACCTTAAATGACACACATGTACCAAGGTCTTCTTTCCAGCCTTGCTTGTAAATAGCAACAGGTTGAAAGCAATCTAAATATGCAACTGGTTAAGTTATAGTATATAACCATAATCTAATTTTTCACTTGTTAAAAAAAATGCTCTGGATCTATGGATGTGCTGATTTGGCACAGTTTCCATTATAATATTGCTAAGTAAATAAAACAAAAACAAGGTACAGAACAGTATATGTGGCATATTACTATTAATGTAAAAAGAATGAAGAGAGAAGCTAGTTTTGTATATGCCTAAGAAGTCTCTGGAAGGGAACATAAAAAACTGGTACCAGTGATTGTCTCTGACAGGGCTGGGAGGAGACTGACTTTTCACTGAATATTTGTTTATGATACCTTTTGTATTTTATAGCACATACACATATTACATATTACTTATTAAGGAGAATAAAATAAAAATCTAACTGTAAATGGGAATAGAAAAAAGGTTCCCTGTGTTGTTTGTGAAGATTTGTAAGGCTTTTTCAAACTTCATTCTTATTCAAAAGACTTGGTTGAAAACCCTGGCCTTTTCTGGATAGATTTGGTGAGGAAAATTTTCTGCAAAGATTATTAGATATTTCATAAATATCCTGTAGCTATCTGTCTTAAATCAACATTTGCTTAGACAAGGTAATTATTGAATAATTTAAATTCCTGCTTTACAATTATGTATATATAAATTGTTTCTTCTCTGAGTTGTCTAGTGTCTCTAGAACAATGTTAAAAATAACATTAAGAATGGACATTCCTGTCTTATTCATAATCTAATGAGACTGCTGTTTTATCAGTAAATAGGATGTGTATACCTTGAGACACACATACATATACACAAACATACTTACCATGTTAAGAAGTTTCCATCTATTTCTAATAAACTACTTTTTACTGAATTGGAAAATGCATTCTTTGAGGATAACAGAGATTTCACTCATTCATTTTATCAACTCAGTAACAATTAGTCTTTTTAATATTTCTCTCTACTCAAAAAAGTACTTGAGGAGACATCCCTGGTGGCACAGTGGATAAGACTCTGCACTCCCAATGCAAGGGGCAAGGGTTCAATTCCTGGCTGGGGAACTAGATCCCACATGCATGCTGCAAGTAAGAGTTCGCATGCCACAACTAAGGAGCCCACATGCTGCAACTAAGGAGATGGTGAGCCACAACTAAGGAGCCCATGAGACACAATTAAGGAGCCCGCCTGCCACAACTAAGACCCAGCGCAACCAAATTAAAAAAAAAAAAAAGCACTTGAGGACTACTGGTGAGCATCTCTGACTTCACTAGAAGATCTTCTAGGGACTTCCCTGCTGGCGCAGTGGTTAAGAATCCGCCTGCCAGTGCAGGGGACACAGGTTCGATCCCTAGTCTGGGAAGGTCCCACATGCCGCGGAGCAACTAAGCCCATGCACCACAACTACTGAGCCTGTGCTCTAGAGCCCGTGCACCACAACTACTGAGCCCGTGTACCACAACTACTGAAGCCCGCGTGCCTAGAGCCCATGCTCCGCAACAAGACAAGCTACTGCAATGAGAAGCCTGTGCACCACATCGAAGAGTAGCCCCCACTCGCCGCAACTAGAGAAAACCCGTGCACAGCAACAAAGACGCAACGCAGACAAAAATAAATAAATTAATTTTAAAAAAAGGATCTTCTATTTCTTTGACTTCTTTTGGTCTTGGCTTTAGATTGGGATTTGTGAAAAAGAACTTCATTGATCTCTGTGAGGCTGCTTTATTGAAGCGAGTAAATCAACAGACAGTAGACACAGCAGGGAGAATACTTAGGATCTGGTTGAAGCCACACAGCAGCTCTTCAGCAAACACTGAATCAGAGCATTTAACCATCTGAAATATGGACTTAGAATCAACTTTACATCTCTCAGGTGTAAAATAAAAAAACAAAATTTCATCACAGACAGTTGGCAGCACTACTTAAATATTTTCACTGAGCTCCTTGTTTTCAATTCATTATAGAATAGTTTACTTTTGGAAACAAACTACAAGGTTAGAGGTCTCATATAGTTGATAGATTGGAGATTGTATCTTTCTAGGGTCTCTCTTGAAGGTAACTCCATAGATTCCATTGATGGTTTTCGCTTTAAACTTCAGGAAACTAACAACCTGGGGGCTTTCATATTTGAAATGCTCTTCCTAGGATCATGACTTCCAAAGCAAAAGGGTTAGACACTGGCTTAAATAAGTAAAAAAAAATGTGCATGTAAAATCTCTATATTAAATAGACTATAATGTTCAGCTTACAACTTTGTGTTTCTTAGTCATATTGATTCAAGTTCAAACTTATTATTAATAATCAAATATTCAAAATAGCATAAGCACAATTATAAATATATCACCTATGGATTTTGATTGGACTCAGTGCAGCAGTACAATTAATCTAGGAAAAATTACCTCAGGAGACCCAGCTGAACATATAATCCCCCAAACTGGGGAATCTTTTTTTCTTCAAACAATTCTTTAAAGGGACTTCCCCAGTGGTCCAGTGGTTAAGACACCACCTTCCAATGAGGGGGGCGCGGGTTTGACCCCTGGTCGGGGAACTAAGATCCTTCATGCTGCGTGGTATGGCCAAAAATTTTTAAAAATTAAAAAACCAATTTTTTTAGGATATTAATCAAAATAAACATTTTGCATAATGTTTTAGAGAGTCTATGACTAGCATTCACATACATAAATATCATTTAATCCTTATAATCACTGTGGGGTAGGTATTATACTCCTCAGAAGAAACTAAGATACAGAAAGGTCAAGTTGGTTGCCCAAACTGAAACTACTAGTGAGTGGTAGAAGAGGGACTGAAACCCATGTCTGAATCCAAATCCTTTACTCTTCCCATGAGAGCCTGCTGCTGCCTTCCATGGACCTTACTAAATTTGCACTGGACAGTGTTTGAATGAACGCACAAGTGAAACAATTTCTGTGACTGCTTCCTATGGGCAATGAGTATGCTGATACATCCAGCGTTATCTTCACTGCTTTAGAGAGAGAGGCCCAATAAAGGCCAATACTGTACTATAATTCCCAAAGAATTTTGAACAGTGAAAAAAATATACGTATATATGTTTTAAAAAACTTTTAATTTTGAAATAATTTTAGATTTACAGAAAAGTTCAGAAGTTCCCACATACACTTCGCCTAACTTCCCCTAATGTTAAAATCCTTTTTTTAAAAAAAATTTATTTTGGCTGCGCTGGGTCTTAGCTGCTGCATGCGGACTCCTTAGTTGCGGCACGCATGCCGGATCTTCTAGTTCCCCGATCGGGGATTGAACCCCGGGCCCCCTGCTGGGAGCGCGGAGCCTTACCCACTGGACCATCAGGGAAGCCCCCCCCCCTCCTTTTCTTGACCCTAGGAAGAGAATTTCAAATATGAAAGCCCCAAGGTTGTTGCGGCATGCAGGATCTTAGTTCCCCAACCAGGGACAGAACCTGCGCCCCCTGCAGTGGAAGCGGGGAGTCTTAACCACTGGACTGCCAGGTTAGTGCCCCCAGTGTTAAAATCTTACACAACCATAGTACAATAACGGGAAATCAACACTGGTGCAATACTATTAACTAAACTTCACACTTTCTTTTCTAGGATCCAATCCAAGATCCCACATCACATTTAGTTATGTCTCTTTAGTCTTCTCCAATATGTGACAAAAAACCATGACTTTTAAGTTAAAATTAATCAAAGTTTATTTGTTTCTGAAAATGTCATTGCATTTCTGGAAACAGTACTGAATATTGAAAACCTGCCTTGGGAACTGCTGGGTCTATGTGAAAACCAAGAAAACATCCTGAAATAAAGAGCTACAGTGGCCCTACAGACGGAGAAAAGAGTCACTCTTTAAATAAAAGGAAGAGTTGGCTGTAATAGTCTGACTAGGTCAGTTATATTTAACATACCTGTCCACAGAAAAGAAGTCAACAATCAGTTATAACTCTCTGGAGAAGCACAGGCTACCAGATAGAAATCAATACAACTCTGTTTAATGGAGCAGTCATGAAAGATTAATTTGTTTTTAAATTAAAGGACATGAATTTTTTCCATCTATAGATAAGGTAACTTAATAACTAAATTCAAGTATACTAAGGTTATTAGAAGGCACTAAATTTCTCCTACATATGGACCCCTTTTTCTAAACTGTAGCATAAAAGTTGCTGAGTTGTGGGTGACTCTAATTCAAACCCTTAACCCTTTGGAAGACGCACAGTCTCTATATGCTATTAAAGTTACTCTGGGAGAAGTGGCAACAAGGTCCTCTATAAACGTGGATAGGTTACCTCCTATTCTTGAGGGTTCTGGGTTGAGCACATTAATTCCAAGACTTTACTGGTGAATTCTCAATTACCAGAAAAGGTAATAGTTTTTAGGAATTCCTACAGGAGCTCAGAATCCCTGAAGAGGAAAGATTAGAAGATATAAACTGTATGTACTAAAACTGAAACAAGGAAGTTTAGTAAATCACAAGCACTTCTAGAGTGGTAAAACAAGAACAAGCTAACAAATAAAAAATTGAAGATTCTGTTAGTGTTCAGCCTTAAAAACAAGAGAATATAATGTCTTTGTGGTTTAAAAATTCATCAGCCAGGAAATAAGGGTAATTCAGGGGGTTCCACAGCAGTAAGTGGGCTCCACTGAAGATGCCATAGCAGAGGCATTAACTGCAGACTTGAGCTTAGCCACACCCACCACTAAGACTGTAGGCAAGTTTAAATTTCCTCATGTGTAAAATGAGGATAGTTAAAACAACTGTCTCTGGGGGATGTGCATAGCATATAGTGAGTGCTCATCATCACTAAGGTCTCTTGGTTCTTTGGTGCAAGGTTAGCATTGGGGTTAGTGTCTAAATTTTCCTGAGTCAGGGAAAATTTGGGCCTGGGACACATTTCCCTGGGCCACTCTGGTTCAGATCCAAATCTTTGAGACTTGGTCACAAGTGTATATTGATTGATTGATTGATTGGCTGTTTTGGGTTCTTTGTTGCAGCGCATGGGCTTCTCCCTAGTTGTAGTGCACGGGCTTAGTTGTCCTGCGGCATGTGGGATCTTAGTTCCCCGACTAGGGATCAAAGCAAGTGGACTCCTTTTTTTTTTTTTTTAGTAGATCTTTATTTGAGTATAACTGCTTCACAATACTGTGTTAGTTTCTGCTGTACAACAAAGTGAATCAGCCATATGCATACATATATCCCCACATACCCTCCCTCTTGAGTCTCCCTCCCTACCCCACCCTTCTAGGTCATCACAAGCATAGAGTTGATCTCCCTGTGCTATGCTGCTGCTTCCCACTAGCTAACTATTTTACATTCGGTAGTATATATATATGTCCATGCCACTCTCACTTCGCCCCAACTTGCGTCTCCCCTCCCATCTCCTCAAGTCCATTTTCTATGTCTACGTCTTTATTCCTGCCCTGCCACATGGTTCATCAGTACCATATTTTAATTTTTTTTTAGATTCCATATATATGTGTTAGCATATGGTATTTGTTTTTCTCTTTCTGACTTACTTCATTCTGTATGACAGACTCTAGGTCCATCCACCTCACTACAAATAACTCAGTTTTTTCTTCTTTTTTTCTTTTCTTTTTTTAAATAGATATTTATTGAAGTATAATTGCTTCACAATACTGTGTTAGCTTCTGTTGCACAGCAAAGAGAATCAGCCATATGCATACACATGTCCCCATATCCCCTCTCTCTTGAGCTTCCCTCCCATCCTCCCTATCTCACCCCCTAGGTCATCGCAAAGCACTGAGCCAATCTCCCTGTGCTATGCTGCTGCTTCCCACCAGCCAACAATTTTACATTCAGTAGTGTATATATATTGATGCTACTCTCACTTTGCCCCAGCTTCCCCCTCCCACCCCATGTCCTCAAGTCCAATTTCTATGTCTACCTCTTTATTCCTGCCCTGCAACTAGGTTCATCGGTACCATTTTTTGTTTTTTTTAGGTTCCATATGTATGTGTTAGCATACAGTATTTGTTTTTCTCTTTCTGACTTATTTCACTCTGTATGACAGACTCTAGGTCCATCCACCTCACTACAAATAACTCAATTTCATTTCTTTTCATGGCTGAGTAATATTCTATTGTATATATGTGCCATATCTTCTCTATCCATTCATCTGTCGATGGACATTTAGGTTGGTTCCATGTCCTGTCTATTGTAAATAGTGCTGCAATGAACACTGTGGTACATGTCTCTTTCTGAATTACAGTTTCCTCAGGGTATATGCCCAGTAGTGGGATTGCTGGGTCATATGGTAGTTCTATTTTTAGTTTTCTAAGGAACCTCCATACTGCTCTCCACAGTGGTTGTATCAATTTACATTACCACAAAGAGTGCAGGAGGGTTCCCTTTTCAACACACCTTTTCCAGCATTTATTGTTTCTAGATTTTTTGATAATGCCCATTCTGACCGGTGTGAGGTGATACCTCATTGTAGTTTTGATTTGCATTTCTCTAATAATTAGTGATTTGAGCATCTTTTCGTGTGCCTCTTGGCCATCTGTATGTCTTCTTTGGTGAAATGTCTGTTTAAGTCTTCCACCCATTTCTTAATTAAATTGTTTGTTTTTTTGATATTGAGCTCCATGAGCTGTTTGTATATTTTGGAGATTAATTCTTTGTCTGTTGTTTCATTTCAAATATTTTCTCCCATTCTGAGGGTTATCTTTTTGTCTTGTCTATGGTTTCCTTTGCTGTGAAAAAGCTTTTAAGTTTCATTAGGTCCCATTTGTTTATTTTTGTTTTTATTTACATTACTCTAGGAGGTGGGTCAAAAAAGATCTTGCTGTGATTTATGTCAGAGAGTGTTCTGCCTATGTTTTCCTCTAAGAGTTTTATAGTGTTTGGTCTTATATAAAGGTCTTTAATCCATTTGGAGTTTTTGTGTATGGTGTTAGGTAGTGTTCTAATTTTATTCTTTTACATGTAGCTGTCCAGTTTTCCCAGCACCACTTATTGACGAAGCTGTCTTTTCTCCATTGTATGTTCTTGCCTCCTTTGTCATAAATTAAGTGACCATATGTGCATGGGTTTCTCTTTCTATCCTGTACCATTGATCTATATTTCTGTTTTTGTGCCAGTACCATACTGTCTTGATTACTGTAGCTTTGTAGTATAGTTTGAAGTCGGGAGCCTGATTCCTCCAACTCCATTTTTCTTTCTCAAGATTGCTTTGGCTCTTCAGGGTCTTTTGTGTTTCCATACAAATTGTAAAATTTTTTGTTCTAATTCTGTGAAGAATGTGATTGGTAGTTTGATAGGGATTGCATTGAATCTGTAGATTGCTTTGGGAAGTACAGTCATTTTCACAATATTGATTCTTGCAATCCAAGAACATGGTATATTTCTCCATCAATCTTTCATTTCTTTCATCAGTGTTTGTTGTTTGTTTTTTTAAAATTTATTTATTTTATTTTTGGCTGCAATGGGTCTTCGTTGCTTCACGCGGGCTTTTGTCTGATTGTGGCGAGCGGGGGCTACTCTTCATTGTGGTGCACAGGCTTCTCATTGTGGTGGCTTCTCCTGTTGGGAGCACAGGCTCTAGACATGCAGGCTTCAGTAGTTGTGGCACACAGGCTCAATAGTTGTGGCTCATGGGCTCTAGAGCACAGGCTCAGTAGTTGTGGTGCACGGGCTTAGCTGCTCCACAGCATGTGGGATCTTCCTGGACCAGGGCTTGAACCCGTGTCTCCTTCATTGGCAGGCGGATTCTTAACCACTGCGCCACCAGGGAAGCCCTCATCAGTATTTTATAGTTTTCTGAGTACAAGTATTTCGCCTCCTTAGGCAGGGTTATTCCTAGGTATTTTATTCTTTTTGTTGTGACGGTAAATGGGATTGTTTCCTTAATTTCTCTTTCAGATTTTTCATTGTTAGTGTATAGAAATGCCAGAGATTTCTGTGCATTAATTTTGTATCCTGCAACCTTACCAAATTCATTGATTAGTTCTAGTAGTGTTCTGGTGGCATCTTTAGGATTCTCTAAGTATAGTATCATGTCATCTGCAAACAGTGACAGTTTTACTTCTTCTTTTCCAATTTGTATTACTTTTATTTCTTTTTCTTCTCTAATTGCCATGGCTAGGAATTCCAAAACTATGTTGAATAAGAGTGGTGAGAGTGGACATCCTTGTCTTGTTCCTGATCTTAGTGGAAATGCCTTCAGTTTTTCACCATTGAGTATGATGCTTGCTGTGGGTTTGTCATATATGGCCTTTATTATTTTGAGGTAGGTTCCCTCTATGCCCATTTTCTGGAGAGTTTTTATCATAAATGGGTGTTGAATTTTGTCAAAAGCTTTTTCTGCATCTATTGAGATGATCCTATGGTTCTTATTCCTAAATTTGTTAATATGGTATATCACATTGATTGATTTGGTTTACTGAAGAATCCTTGCATCCCTGGGATAAATCCCACTTGATCATGGTGTATGACCCTTTTAATATGTTGTTGGATTCTGTTTGCAAGTATTTTGTCAGGATTTTTGCATCTATGCTCATCAGTGTTATTGGTCTATACTTTTCTTTTTTTGTGATATCCTTTTCTTGTTTTGGTATCAGGGTGCCTTCGTAGAATGAATTTGGGAGTGTTCCTCCCTCTGCAAGTTTTTGCAAGTTTGAGAAGGATTGGTGTGAGGCCATCTGGTCCTGGTTTTTTGTTTGTTGGAAGATTTTAAATTAAAGTTTCAATTTTATTACTTGTGATAGGTCTGTTTATATTTTCTAATTCTTCCTGGTTCAGTCTTGGAAAACTGTACCTTTCCAAGAATTTGTCCATTTCTTCACGGTTGTCCATTTTATTGGCATATAGTTGTTTGTGGTAGTCTCTTATAATCCTTTGTATTTCTGTGGTGTCAGTTGTGATTTCTCCTTTTTCATTTCTAATTTTATTGATTTGCATCCTCTCCCTTTTTTTCTTGATAAGTCTGGCTAAGGGTTTATCAATTTTGTTTATCTTCTCAAAGAACCAGCTTTTAGTTTCATTGATCTTTGCTATTGTTTTCTTTGTTTCTATTTCATTTATCTCTGCTCTGACCTTTATGATTTCTTTCCTTCTACTGACTTTGGGTTTTCTTTGTTCTTCTTTCTTTAGTTGCTTTTGGTGTAGGGTTAGATTGTTTATTTGAGATCTTTCTTGTTTCTTGAGAGACTGAATTGCTATAAACTTCCAGCCAAGAACTGCTCTTGCTGTGTCCCATAGGTTTTGGGTCATGTATTTTCATTGTCATTTCTTTCTATGTATTTTTTAGTTTCTTCTTTGATTTCTTCATTGATCTCTTGGTTATTTAGTAGTGCACTGTTTAGGCTCCATGTATTTGTGGTTTTTACAGTTTTTTCCCTGTAATTGATTTCCAATCTCATAGTGCTGTGGTCAGAAAAGATGTTTGATACGATTTCAATATTCTTAAATTTTCTGAGGCTTGATTTGTGACCCAAAATGTGACTTATCCTGGAGATGTTCCGTGTGCCCTTGAGAAGAAAGTGTATTCTGCCACTTTCAGGTGGAATGTTCTATAAATATCAATTAAATCTATCTGGTCTATTGTGTCATTTAAAGCTTGTGTTTCCTTATTTATTTTCTGTATGGATGATCTGTCCATTGGTGTAAGTGGGGTGTTAAGTCCCCTACTATTATTGTGTTACTGTCAATTTCTCCTTTCATGGTTGTTAGCATATGCCTTATGTATTGAGGTGCTCCTATGTTGGGTGCATAAATATTTACAATAGTTATATCTTCTTCTTGGATTGATCCCTTGATCATTATGTAGTGTCCTTCCTTATCTCTTGTAACAGTCTTTATTTTAAAGTCTATTTTACCTGATTGAGTATTGCTATTCCAGCTTTCTTTTGATTTCCATTTGTATGGAATATCTTTTTCATCCATTCACTTTCAGTCTGTACATGTCCCTAGGTCTGAAGTGGGTCTGTTTTAGACAGCATATATATGGGTCTTGTTTTTGTATCCATTCAGCCAGTCTGTGTCTTTTGGTTGGGGCATTTAATCCATTTATACTCAAGGTTATTATCTATATGTATGTTCCTCTTACCATTTTTTAAATTATTTTGGGTTTGTTTTTGTAGGTCTTTTTCTTCTCTTGTGTTTCCCACTTAGAGAAGTTTCTTTAGCATTTGTTGTAAAGCTGGTTTGGTGGTGCTGAATTCTCTTAGCTTTTGCTTTTGCTTGTCTGCAAGTGGACTCCTTTCTGAAGTGACCCAGACAGAGAATTTGGGGAAACAAGAGTTATTTTAAGTACATTTCTTCAATAACAATTTCCAGCTTGCTAATCTGTATAATTCAAAAGCTTATCCATTTTTGGATCTTAATTTTGTAGGAGGAAAATTCTATGGCCTTAAAACAGCATCTAAGATGCTTATAACTAACTCAGCAAACCCCAAATAGTTATGAATACAGCAAAGTGTGCAGGCTGCCAGGTAGTTTGACACTTATGATAATTACTTTAAGTTTCTAAATATTATAGTCCTAAGCACGGCCTCAAAGTCTCTCCCCTTTGCCTACTGGGATCATTTTTTTCTTTTTTTTCTTTTCTTTTTTTTTTTTGGTACGTGGGCCTCTCACTACCATGGCATCTCCCGTTGTGGAGCACAGGCTCCGGATGCGCAGGCTCAGCGGCCATGGCTCACAGGCCCAGCTGCTCTGCGGCATGTGGGATCTTCCCAAACTGGGGCATGAACCCGTGTCCCCCGCATCGGCAGGCGGACTCTCAACCACTGTGCCACCAGGGAAGCCCCATTTTGTTCTTTTAAGAAAGATATAGGAAGATGTCATCCTTAAGATTATTTCAGGCAGACAATGGAACAGATGAGACAATGGCACAGGCAAAATATGTTATTTTAATATTCTAGGAGATGAGTCTGGTTCTCCTGATTTTGTATTTTCCAAAATTCTAAAAAAATCTAAATCATTCCAGAACAGTGAATAATTCTGCTCTAAATAGGTTTTTAAACGTCAGGACTTGCTATACCATTAGCCCTGAAAGCTCCTATATAAAAACATTTTACAAGACCACTACTAATCTTCATCATGCAAAGCACTATTATCTTAATTTTATAGATGGATATATTAAAGACAGTACAAGTTTGTGATTTTTTTCCCCCCACTTCAAGATCAGGAATGAGATGGGTGGCTCAGGTCAGATGAAGCCTTACAAGGTTTATGTTCCCAGTAAGGTCAGTGTACATCTAGGGTGGCATCTATTCTCTGGTTGATCAATTTCCCCGGGGGTTACTGGGCTCAGTGGGAAAAATTTACACTAACTAAACCTAGAAGAGACCAGCTCATAAATCAAAACATCAACTGATGAATTCAAACCAGGAAATATGTCTAGCAGTTCTCTCTTGGAAGATCTTATGCATTAAACCAATTACAGAAAAGTGAATGACATGTTCTTTTTAAATTTTTTAAAATTTATTTTTACTTTATTAAGTAATTAGTTTTTGGCTGCGCTGGGTCTTCATTTGCTGCACGTGGGGGGTACTCTTCATTGCTGTGCGCGGGCTTCTCATTGCGGTGGCTTCTCTTCTTGTGGAGCAGGGGCTCTCGGTGCATGGGCTTCAGTAGTTGTGGCACATGGGCTCAGTAGTTGTGGCTTGCGGGCTCTAGAGCGCAGGCTCAGTAGTTGTGGCACACAGTCTTAGTTGCTCTGTGGCATGTGGGATCTTCCAGGATCAGGGATTGAACCCGTATCCCCTGCATTGGAAGGCAGATTCTTAACCACTGAGCCACCAGGGAAGTCCTGAGAATGACATATTCTTGAGATGTTTCTATGACACTGTCAGCTCTTCTCTTCTAAAAGGACAGTTCCATTTGGAGAACCAGTATTGGCAACTAAAAACACAGAAGCTTCCTTCTTTAGTGGAAGAGATATAATGGCAAACAAACACTCCTTGGTTTTCCTTTTTGTTTAGCCAGATAGCAGAGACACCCTCCCCCCAATATCTCTTTTCCCTGTCTTCCACTCTAATCAGAAGTTTTAGCTGGGCACATGGCCCCACTTTCCAGCTTTCCTTGCAGCTGTGCATGGCCACATGTTTCATGGATTCACACATGATGATTCACAAAGAAGTGTCTGGGAATCATGATTAATAGAGCACTGAAGGTGCCTTCCACCTTCTGCTTCATCCCTTTCTCCACCCTGTAATGTGGATGCCATGATCTTGCTCGATAAGAATATGGTTTACACTCAAGAGGAGAATAGAGTACTAAGAAGGAAAGGGGATAATTGGTAAAATTTCATGAAGTTCCCTTCATGATGCCATGAAGTTTCCTATCAGATCAGTGCCAACTCTTACATGAGTGAGAAATAAATTTTAATCTTGTTTTAAACCAGTTGTTGTTTTGTGTTTTTTGTTACTCACAGTTGAACCCATCTATCTAATATAGAAATGTTCTGGATGAGTACTATTTTAAATTATTTTGTATTAATAGACATTTGCAATATCAGATCATGGATCTTAATTCCAGTTCAGAAAAATATGATTTTTGTTAAGACATGTCATTAGCCTTCTGTCATGGCACCACATTAGATAACCAAGTAGAACACAGGAAATTCAACAGAACAATGCAATCTTCTTGATAGGAAGTAGTCTGGAACCATCAATAATACATTTACATATACATCTTCACAGAACCATAGAGTTAAAGACCATTGTCCCTAATTAAGTGTTGTAGTCCAAATGACTCACTTTGCAGAGGAAGAATCTGAGGCACAAACAGGATGGATTTTCAAAGTCAAAAGCCTGGTTTTTTCTTTTTTAACTGCAGCCACAAACTTGGGGGGAATATGCTCTGTGGATTGTACTTCTATGTATCTTGTTTCTAACAACTTACTTATACTAACATATAATCACTGGTTATCCCCAAATAAAACATCTAGCACTTAGCTCATCAAGCTCACATAAAAATTAAAAATGTAGCATGTAACAACAGACAATTGCATGTAACATGTAGCATGTAACCGTAGGCATTACAGAATAATAACTGAGTTATGCAGAACTCTCAGCAGAAAAATTAGTTACAAGAGGAAAACAGCAATTAAAAATAACAGTGGTGCAATGGTTTTAGTTACAATAGTCCCATTGTAATGTGTAACTCTAGTTCCCCAGAGTTACACATTATTATTATTTGTGCTGAGGGATGTACCAATAATCATGACATTATTAATGTACATAAATGCAGCAAAAAAAGAATGCTGGCACATGAATCTTTTCCACATTTTATATTGAAACACCATTCTTTGGTTTGCAGCCACAGTAACTGTTTTACAGGGCTTTTCTAATCATTTGCAACTGACAACCAGTCATGGGACACCAATCAACTTTATTTTTAAAAAGTCACTTTATCTCTTCTTCCTACAGGATAAGTTGGTGTGCTTCTAAGAATCTTAATGTAACAAAAAGGGAACGTGGATAGATCTTGAAAAGACCATGCTAGGTAAAAGAAGCCAGTCAAAAAGGACCACATATTGTATGATTCCATTTATATGAAAGCCCAGAATAGGCAAATCTATAGAAACAGAAAGAGTATGTTAGTGATTTCTTAAGGGCGGGAATGGTGTATGTGGGGGGATGGTGGCAGCATCAGGGAATGATGGTTATGGGACCAGGGTTTCTTTCTGGGGTAATGATAATGAAAATGGTCTAAAATTGATTATGATAATGGATGCACAACTTTGTGAATATGCCAAAAGCCACTGCACTGTAAAATTTAAATGAGTGAACTATATGGGATATAAATTATGTCTCAATAAAGCTGTTTAAAAAGGGGGGTGGGCAGTCCTAACCACAGCAATCAGAGAAGAAAAAGAAAAAGAATCCAAATTGGAAAGGAAGAAGTAAAACTGTCACTGTTGCATGATACTATTCATAGAATACCCTAAAGACACCACCAGAAGACTACTAGAGCTCATCAACGAATTTGGTAAAGTTGCAGGACACAAAATTAGTACACAGAAATCTATTACATTTCTATACACTAACAAAGAACTATCAGAAAGAGAAATTAAGAAAACGATACCATATACCATTGCATTGAAAAGAATAAAGTACCTAGGAATAAATGTAACTAAGGAGGTAAAAGACCTGTAGTTAAAAAACTGTAAGACACTGATGAAAGAAATTGAAGATGACACAAACAAATGGAATGATATACTATGTTTATGGATTGAAAGAATTAATATGGTTAAAATGACCATACTGTCAAAGGCAATCTACAGATTCAATGAAATTCCTATGAAAATATCAATGGTATTTTTCACAGAATTAGAACAAATAATTATAAAATTTGTGTGGAAACACGAAAAACCCTGAATAGCCAAAGCAATCTTGAGAAAGAAGAGCAGAGCTGGAGGTATCATACTCCCTGACTTCAGACTACAGCACAAAGCTACAGTAATCAAAACAGTACAGTACCAGCACAAAAACAGACACAGTGATCAATGGAACAGAATAGAGAGCCCAAAAATAAACCCATGCACTTACAGTCAATTAATCTATGACAAAGAAGGCAAGAACATATAACAGAGAAAATACAGTCTATTCAAAAAGTGGTGCTGGAAAAACTGAACAGCTACATGTAAAAGAATGAAATGCGAACATTTTCTCACACCATATACAAAAATAAAATCAAAACTGATTAAAGACCTAAATATAACACTGGAAACCATAAAAATCCTAGAAGAAAACATAGGTAGAACACTCTTTGACATAAATTGTAGCAATATTTTTTTTGGATCTGTCTCCTAAGGCAAAGGAAACAAAAGCAAAAATAAACAAGTGGGACCTAATTAAACTTAAAAACTTTGCACAGCAAAGAAAACCAATGACAAAACAAAAAAAACAACTTACTGAATGGAAGAAAATATTTGCAAATGATATGACCAATAAGGGGTTAATATCCAAAATATAAAAATAGCTCGTGCAACTCAACATCAAAAAAAATCTGATTAAAAAATGGGCAGAAGAAAAGTGAACCCTCTTGCACTGTTGGTAGGAATGTAAATTGATACAGCAACTATGGAGAACAGTATAGAGGTTCCTTAAAAAACTAAAAAATAGAATTACTATATGACCCAGCAATCCCACTACTGGGCATATACCCAGAGAAAACCATAATTCAAAAAGACACATGCATCCCAATGTTCATTGCAGCACTATTTACAATAGCCAGGTCATGGAAACAACCTAAATGCCCACCAACAGATGAATGGATAAAGAAGATGTGGTACATATATACAATGGAATATTACTCAGCCATAAAAAGGAATGAAATTGGGTCATTTTGTAGAGACGTGGATGGACCTAGAGACTGTCATACAGAGTGAAATAAGTCAAAAAGAGAAAAACAAATATCGTATATTAACGTATATATGTGGAATCTAGAAAAATGGTACAGATGAACTGGTTTGCAAGGCAGAAATAGAGACACAGATGTAGAGAACAAATGTATGGATACCAAGCGGGGAAAGGGGTGGTGGTGGTCGTGGTGGTATGAATTGGGAGATTGGGATTGACATATATACAATATGTATAAAATAGATAACTAGTAAGAACCTGCTGTATAAAAAAATAAATTCAAATAAAAAAATTAAAAGTGGGCAAAAGACCTGAATAGACATTTTTCCAAAGAAGACACACAGATGGCCAATGGGCACATGAAGAGATGCTCAACACTGCTAATCATCAGAGAAATGTAAATCAAAACCACAATGAGATATCACCTCACACCTGTCAGAATGGCTATCATCGAAAAGATCGCGAATAACAATGTTGGCGAGGATGTGGAGAAAAGGGAACCTTTGTACACTCATGGTGGGAATGCAAATTGGTGCAGCCACTATGGAAAACAGTATGGAGGTTTCTCCAGAAGCTAAAAATAGAACTACCATAGGATTCAGCAATTCCACTCCTGGGTATTTATCAAAAAAAAAAACCCCAAACACTAATTCGAAAAGATACATGCACTCCAACATTCACAGCAGCATTATTTACAATAGCTAATATATGGAAGCAACCTAAAGTGCCCATCAACAGATGAATGGATAAAGAAGATGTGGTATATATATGCAATGGAATATTACTCAGCCGTAAAAAAGAATAAAATCTTGCTATTTCCAACAACAGGGATGGACTTTGAGGGCACTATGCTAAGTGAAATAAACCAGACAAAGACAAATACTGTATGTTATCAGTTATATGTGGAATCTAAAAAAATACAACAAACTAGTGAAGATAACAAAACAGAAACAGACGCACAGATACAGAGAACTAGTGGTTATCAGTTGGGAGAGGGAAGCAGGGAGGAGCAAGATAGAGGCAGGGGATTAAGAAATACAAACTACTATGTATAAAATAAATAAGGTACAAGGGTATAATGTACAGCACAGGGAGTATAGCCAATATTTTATAATAACTTTATAATTTTTTAAAATTTATTTATTTAATTATTTATGGCTGCATTGGGTCTTCAGTGCTGTGTGCGGGCTTTCTCTAGTTGCGGTGAGTGGGGGCTACTCTTCATTGTGGTGTGCGGGCTTCTCATTGCGGTGGCTTATCTTGTTGCAGAGCACGGGCTCTAGGCATGCAGGCTTCAGTAGTTGTGGCTCGTGGGCTCTAGAGCACAGGCTCAGTAGTTGTGGCGCACGGGCTTAGTTGCTCTGTGGCATGTGGGATCTTCCTGGTCCAGGGATTGAACCCGTTTCCCCTGCATTGGCAGGTGGATTCTTAACCACTGCACCACCAACGAAGTCCTTATAATAACTTTAAATGGTATATAATCTATAAAATATTTGAATCTCTATATTGTACATCTGAAAGTAATATAATACTGTAAATCAACTATACCTCAATTTTTTAAAAAAAGTTACTTCCTGAAAAAAAAAGAGGGGGGGAAGAAAATTGACTTAAGATAACCATCAGAAACGACATATCCAGAATCTCCTAAAAATTTAAGAAAGTATGTAGTACAGTTCAGTAGTAACAATTTTTTATATCATCTGACCACTACCAGAATGGAACCTCTAACCAGCCACAGCTCGGCAGCCAGGCTAAAATGGCGGCATAACTGGTCTCGTATTTATAAAAAGGAGAGAACTGAGATGCAAAGATTGTTCTTGTGTTCACTCTTTCCATTGCCCACCCCTTGCCTAACAACAACAATCATTAGGAGAGCACTTTATTAAAGGAGATAAACTACACTCACAATAACTCTGAAGCATTCCATTATAATTACCCCTTTTCAGGCTAAGAGAGGTAGTGGTTCACCAAAGCCACACAGTTAACAAACAGTAGGGCCAGAACTTACTCAAATCCCACATGCTTTCCACTATATCACCTTACTTCTTGTTGGCTTGTATGAAAATAAACTTGTAACTTACTGTGCAAAAACATATGCTTAGGTTTTCAAGAGTTAGAAGTTAGTCTGAATAAAATCTAAATGCAGCCTCTGCTTCAATTATTTCATTGCATTTGTGGTTAGTTATCTTAGCCTGAAGAAAGTCCTGAAGTTCTTCATGACGAGCCAATTTTCTTCAGCTTTACAGAAACTTTTAAGTCAGATAATATATAAAATGTCAGAAAAAGAATATTAAAATTACAACCTCAGATCTAATAAATCCAGATGTGAAGTACCCCTTAATTTCATTAAATGTAGTGGAGTTATTCAACAAGAGTGTCTTCCCACCAGATGTGTGATTTCTATAAATTCAGATTAATCAATACCTGGCACTTAAAAGATACTCAGTAAATATTTATTGACATGAATAAAGGTAAGATGGTAAATCCAAGCAGCATACTGGATGAAATAACTGCAATATTCCTAAATAGACAAAAACCACCCTTGTTTCTGGCATAAGATAAGAAAGGAGAACATACAAGCTTTGTGGCCTCTGAACAGCAGAGCTTCTAATCAACAAGGACCTATTGTGTAGCACAGGGAACCGTACTCAACATTCTGTAATAATCTATATAGGAAAAGAATCTGAAAAAGAATGGATATATGTATATATATAACTGAATCACTTTCTGTATACCTGAAACTAACACAACATTGTAAATCAACTATACTCCAATATAAAATAAAAATTAAATAAAAAAAATAAAGAGCAGAGCTTCAACCTCACTAATCCTTGGGCTCTTTCTAGCCCATACAACACTTAAAAACGGGAACCGGACAAAGGCTTCATGGTACAGTACAAGCCCAGGGGCTTCTGGCTACATTAAATGAGGGCAAGAAGTCAACACAGTTGAAACACATACTCCCAGAGGGTTCTTTGAAAAAAAGATGTATTTTTTTTTTGTAGTTAAAAAAAATTTATTGGAGTGTAGTTGATTTACAATGTTGTGTTAGTTTCAGGTGTACAGCAAAGTGATTCAGTTATACATATATTCATTCTTTTTTAGATTTTTTTTCTCATAAAGGTTATCACAGAATATTGAGTAGAGTTCCCTGTGCTATACAGTAGGTCCTTGTTAGTTATCTATCATATATAGTAGTGCATGTATATTAATCCCAAACTCCTGATTTATCCCTCCTCCCCCAACCCACCTTTTTCCCTTTGCTAACCATAAATTTGTTTTTGATATCAGTAAGTCTGTTCCTGTTTTGTAAATAAGTTCATTTGTGTCATTTAAAAAAATTAGATTCCACATATAAGTGATATCATATATTTGTCTTTCTATGTCTGACTTACTTCACTTAGTATGATAATCTCTAGGTCCATCCATGTTGCTGCAAATGGCATTATTTCATTCTTTTTTTAATGGTTGAGTAATATTCCACTGTATATATGTACTACATCTTCTTTATCCATTCCTCTGTAGATGGACATTTAGGTTGCTTCCATGTCTTGGCTATTGTATTTAGTGCTGCAATGAACACTGGGGTGCATGTATCTTTTCAAATTATGGTTTTCTCCAGATACATGCCCAGGAATGGGATTGCTGGATCATACCGTAGTTCTGTTTTTAGCTTTTTAAGGAACCTCCATACTGTTATCCATAGTGGTTGTACCAATTTATATCGCTACCAACAGTGGAGGAGGGTTGTCTTTTTGCCACACCCTCTCCAGCATTTGTTTGTAGACTTTTTGATGATGGCCATTCTGACTGGTGTGAGGTGATACCTCATTATAGTTTTGATTTGCATTTCTCTGATAATTAATGGTGTTGAGCATCTTTTCATGTGCTTTTTGGCTTTTGTATGTCTTCTTTGGAGAAATGTATGTTGAGATCTTCTGCCCATTTTTTGATTGGGTTGTTTGTTTATTTGATATAGAGCTGCATGAGCTGTTTGTATATTCTGGAGATTAATCCCTTGTTGATCACTTTACAAATATTTTCTCCCATTCTGTGAACTGTCTTTTCATTTTGTTTATGGTTTCCTTTGCTGTGCAAAAGCTTTTAAGTTTAACTGGTCCCATTCGTTTATTTTTGTTTTTACTTTTATTACTCTAGGAGGTGGGTCAAAGAAGACGTTGCTGCCATTTATGTCAAAGAGTGTTCTGCCTATGTTTTCCTCTAAGAGTTTTATAGTGTCCAGCCTTACACATAGGTCTTTAATCCATTTTGAGTTTATTTTTGTGTATGGTGTTAGGGAATGTTCTAATTTCATTCTTTTACATGTAGCTGTACAGTTTTCCCAGCATCACTTATTGAAGAGACTGTCTTTTCTCCATTGTATATTCTTGCCTTCTTTGTTGTAGATTAAGTGACCATAGGCACATGGGTTTATTTCTGGGCTCTCTATCCTGTTCCATTGATCTGTATTTCTGTCCTTGCATCAGTACCATAGTGTTTTGATGACTGTAGCTTTGTAGTATAGTCTAAAGTCAGGGAGTGTGATTCCTCCAGCTACACTGTTCTTTCTCAGGATTGCTTTGGCTGTTCGAGGTCTTTTGTGCTTCCATACAAATTAAACGATTTTTTGTTCTAGTTCTGTGAAAAATGCCATTGGTAATTTGACAGGTATTGCAGTGAATCTGTAGATTGCTTTGGGTAGTACAGTCATTTTGACAATATTGATTCTTCCAATCAAAGAACATGGTATATCTTTCCATCTGTTTGTGTCATCTTCAGCTTCTTTCATCATCGTCTTATAGTTTTCAGAGTACAGGTCTTTTGTCTCCTTAGGTAGGTTTATTCCTAGGTGTTTTATCCTTTTTGATATGATGGGAAGTGGGATTGTTTCCTTAATTTCTCTTTCTGATCTTTTGTTGTTAGTGTATAGGAATACAAGAGATTTCTGTATATTAATTTTGTATACTGCAGCTTCACCAAATTCATTGATGAGCTCTAGTAGTTTTCTGGTAGCATCTTATAGGATTTTCTATGTATAGTATCATGCCATCTGCAAACAGTGGCAGTTTTACTCCTTCCTTTCTAATGTGGATTCTTTTTATTTCTTTTTATTCTCTGATGACTGTGGCTAGGACTTCCAAAACTATGTTGAATAAAAGTGGCGACAGTGGGGACTTCCCTGGTGGTCCAGTGGTTAATAATCTGCCTTCCAATGCAGGGGACACGGGTTTGATCCCTGGCCAGGGAACTACTACTCCCTGCCCACATGCCATGGGGCAACTAAGTCCACGTGCTGTAACTGAGCCCCTGCGCCACAACTAGAGAGCCTGCATGCCACAATTACAGAGCCCATGCCCCACAACTAGAGAAGCCCACATGCCACAACTACTGAGCTGGTGCACTCTGGAGTCCGTACATCACAACTAGAGAAAAGCCCGTGCGCCGCAATGAAAGATCCCGTGTGCAGCAACTAAGACCTGACACAGCCATAAATAAATAAATAAATAAATAAATAAATAAATAAATAAAGTGGTGACAGTGGGCGTCCTTGTCTTGTTCCCTATCCTAGAGGGAATGCCTTCAGCTTTTCACTGTTGAGAATGATGTTAGCCGTGGGTTTGTTATATGTGGCCTTTATTATGCTGAGGTAGGTTCCCTCTACGCCCACTTTCTGGAGAGTTTTTATCATAAATGGGTGTGGAAGAAGTAGGTACTTCCTATCTTCTTTATCTGAATAGTGAAATGAACCCTACTACTCAGCACCTAGCATAATGACTTGCACAGAGTAGGTGTTCCACAAGCATCTGTTTTAATCCAATAGGTAGGAAAACGTAGTTTTCAGCACTAAAACCATTTTAGAGTACTGATAAGGAATAATCAGCTTAACTGACTAAAAATAAGTATATTGATCTTATCTATGGTCTTTTGAGGCATTCCTTTATAAAGGCATTCTTTATCTTTCAGAAAAGACCCACAGTATTATTATTTTAAAATTAACAGCATAATCATAGCAAGATTTTGCCTATGGAGAAACCATAATAGTACATACGTTTAATGGTCTTCTCAAATACAATTAGAGGCTCTCTAGAGATGGTCACTAAGCTAAGAACACTGACCTGTTTAACTTTCATTTGATATCAAGGTTACTTTCCCCAGAATACACAGATTCAGGAGATGAATAAAAACAACAGGCTTAAGATAAAATGGAGCAGGAAAAATAAGTAGGGCTTTATATTCACATTACTTTATTCAGTAATTTTACTGAATAAGAATGTGAAGACATGAGGTTAAACAAGAGGTATTATGAGAAATGGTGATCAAAGGATTTTTTCCCATAAAGTACAATTTAAAGTAAAAGAATGATATTCAGTGAAGAATTCTCCCTGCCTTTTAAAATATTTAATAATTAATTCTATAATACATAACCTTGATTTCTTTAGGCTACACACAATTTCACAAAAATACTGACAATATATTAGGGATATACATATGTGAAAAGCTCACTCTAAGAAGAGTGAATGGATTAGACATTCAGGGGCTGGGTCATACTGACTCTGGAAATCTCCCAATTTTTTTTTTTTTTTTTTTTTTTTTTTTTTTTTTTTTGCTGTACGCGGGCCTCTCACTGTTGTGGCCTCTCCCGTTGCGGAGCACAGGCTCCGGACACACAGGCTCCGCGGCCATGGCTCGCGGGCCCAGCCGCTCCGCGGCATGTGGGATCCTCCGGGATAGGGGCACGAACCCGTGTCCCCTGCATCGGCAGGCGGACTCTCAACCACTGCGCCACCAGGGAAGCCCTATCTCCCAATTTTTAAAAATTAATTAATTAATTAAAAAATTGAAGTATAGTTGGTGTACAATATTGTATGTTACAGGTATACAATATAGTGATTCACAATTTTTATTTTTTTAATTTTTAAAAATGTTTATTTATTTATTTGGCTGCATTGAGTCTTAGTTGCAGCATGCGAGAACTTCGTTGCAGCATGCAGGATCTTTCATTGTGGTGCGTGGGCTTCTCTCTAGTTATGGCACATTGGCTCCAGAGCACGTGGGCTCAGTAACTGTGGTGTACAGGCTCTCTAGTTTTGGCTCATAGGCTCCAGAGCACGCGGGCTCAGTAACTGTGGCATGTGGGCTCTCTAGTTGTGGCGTATGGGCTCCAGAGTGTGCACACTCAGTAGCTGCAGCATACAGGCTCTCTAGCTGTGGCACGTGGGCTCCAGGGCGCGTGGGCTTAGTTGCCCTGTGGCATGCGGGATCTTAGTTCCCTGACCAGGGATCGAACTCACATCCCCTGAATTGGAAGGTGGATTCTTAATCACTGGACCAACAGGGAAGTCCCGATTCATAATTTTTAAAGGTTATATTCCATTTATAGTTATTACAAAAAATTGGCTATATTCTCTTCCAATTTTTAAATTCTAATCTAGTTAGTACTCTTTCCTCTCCAATGCTTGATTCTAATTTATAAAAGACTTTCATTTACCTCTACCTTTAACTTTCAGAGCAATTAGAGTGTACATTCTCAATTGTAAAAGGAAAACAATCATTCACATTTTACTACAGTACTCAATTTCATTGTAACACTCATTAAAACAAAAGATTAACACAATTCCTTTTATTCTGATTCAAACTCATTATCTTTTTTTTTTTTTTTTTTATAAAGGTGTCACATTTTATTTATTATCTTTGGCTGTGTTGGGTCTTCGTTTCTGTGTGAGGGCTTTCTCTAGTTGTGGCGAGTGGGGTCCACTCCTCATCGCAGTGTGCAGGCCTCTCAGTGTTGTGGCCTCTCCCGCTGCAGAGCACAGGCTCCAGACGCACAGGCTCAGTAGCTGTGGCTCACGGGCCCAGTCGCTCCGTGGCACGTGGGATCTTCCCAGACCAGGGCTCGAACCCGCGCCCCCCGCATTAGCAGGCAGACTCCCAACCACTGTGCCACCAGGGAAGCCCCCAAACTCATTATCTTTTATCAAGAGCATAACAGTGTAAGATTACTTGGCAGTCTCTCATACAAAATGTATTTCAGAGAAACCCCAAACAGTCTTAGTTGATGAGATAAAGGTCTTCTTTACAGAACTCCTGCTAATAAATGTGGAAGACAGGACAGGATTAGAAAATCACCATTTTGCCACAAAGAACTCTGACATGATCATCAATGGGGTCTTTTAACATCACTAGAAGTAGGGTAGCCAGACACAGCAGGCCTCTGGATGTGATGCAATATTAAGCATCTCCTAAGCATTTCTTGCCAAAAAACTTCAATCTGTTTTAATCAAGCCTCTAGAGCTAACTTCCATTTGTAGGAAATACAGGGAACAGAGCAACAAACTGACACTGCAATTTAAGTGAACAAATCCCAAATGCGAGAAGTTCCACAGGACAACTGACCTGGTTCCTGTAACTAGTCCACGACACACAAAAAAAAGTGGAGAGAGAGGGAGGGAGGAGGAACTACCCTAGATCAAAATAGGCATGAGAGACAAAATGACCAAATGTGATCTGTGGACTTTGAATCCTGGTGTGAACAAGCCATCTCTGAAAAAGATATCCTTGAGATAACTGGGCAAACGTGAATAGGGTCTACTTATTAGATGATACCAAGGAGTAAGTGTTAATTTTATTAGGTATGAGAATAGCATTTTGGTTCTGTAAGACAACATCCTTATTTTTAAAAGATGCATATAGAAGTATGTCAGGAAACATGTACAAAAATGTCTCGGATTTGCTTTAAAATACCTCAGCAAAGAAGGTAAAAGAAACAAGGATAAATGAAACAAATGTGGCAAAATCTTGATAACAGTAGAATCTGAGTGATGGGCATGTGGGTGTATGTTGTACTATTTCTCTACTTTTGAGTGTATTTACAATTTCCTATAATAAAAAAAAATTAAAAAGAAGAATCTCACTAGCAGAGAACCCTGAAAAACAGTACAGGTAAATCTATTAAGTAATATTAATCTTGGGTAGAAAATAAATGGATCAATGAAAAAAATTTACGTGGTAGTTGCTTATTTAGAAATCGAATGAGTTATATGGAAAACATAAATTTTCCCTTTTCATATGGTTAGTGCTATCGACTGTGCTATATGACACGTCCTCCCCAAATTCACATACTGAAACCAAATCCCCAATGTGATGGTATCTAGAAGTGATTAAGTGATGAGGGTGTCACCCTCATGAATGGGATTAGTACCCTTATACAAGGGGCCCCAATAAAAAGGACCCCAGGGCTTCCCTGGTGGCGCAGCGGTTGAGAGTCTGCCTGCTGATGCAGGGGACACGGGTTCGTGCCCCGGTCCGGGAGGATCCCACGTGCCACGGAGCGGCTGGGCCCATGGGCCATGGCCGCTGAGCCTGCGCGTCCAGAGCCTGTGCTCCGCAACGGGAGAGGCCACAGCAGTGAGACGCCCACGTACCGCAAAAAAAAAAAAAAAAAAAAAAAAAAGGGACCCCAGATAGCTTCCTCACCCCTTCCACCACGGCAGGACATAGCAAAAGACAGTGAGAAGTACCGGCTATGCACCAGCAAGTCGGCCCTCCCCAGACACTGAACCTGCTGCCACCCTGATTGTGGATTTCCCAGCCTCCAGAACTATGAGAAATTTCTGTTTGTAAGATACCCAGGCTATGGTATTTTGTTATAGTAGCCAGAACAGATTAAGACAGTCAGACAGCTATGAAATATAAAGTTTTATTCCTGAGGTAGCTTATACTACTGAAAACCCATGGCAAAGAACAAGCAGTTTTACAGGATACATTAAAAAAAACTTTTAGGAATGCAACTGTGTGTTTCCTCTCCTCAGAACTGTGTCATGCTTTTATATAATTCTGGAGTTCTAAACAGATGGTGGTAGTGAACTGAAACAGAGAAAACTAAAACACAGAAAACAGAATTCACAGCTGCATTTTGAACTGAGTGCTGTGAGCTTTGGATTATCCAGGTGGACCCTAAACCCAATGACAGTGTCTTTATAAGAGCAGGAAAGAAGAGAAGACCATGTGAACATGGAAGCAGAGATTGGAGTTATACAGCCAAAAGCCAAGGAATGTGTGGAGCCACCAAAAGCTGGAGGGAGCAAGGAAGGATTGGATCCTAGTTTTTGGAGGGAGTGCAGCAGCTCTGCTGACACTCTGATTTCAGACTTCTGGCCTCCAGAACTGTGAGAGAATAAATTTCTACTTCAGGCCATCAATTATGTGGTAATTTGTTACAGCAAAGCTAGAAAACTACACAGCCCCTTTGCCCCATTCTAACAAGTCATTTTTATTTATCTCACTTTTATTTACTGCAGTGGTTCAGCAATGGTTAATTACTTCAAGAATATCAGAAGAAATAAAAAATATATATGCTCCCCAAATCTCTCCTTATTCTCTAGCCATTTTCTGCAAAGGTCTCAATTTCCTTTATCAATAGTGTTCCAGGGAACTCCCTGGCAGTCCAGTGGACTCGGCGCTTTCACTGCCGTGGCCCAGGTTCAATCCTGGTCGGGGAACTAAGATCCCATAAGCTGCTTGGTGCAGCCTAAAAAAAAAAGTCTTCCAAAAGTGCCATTGCAGGATAGCATCTGAATAGTAAAGAGCTTGTGAAAGTTGACAATATCAACTGAGACACTTGGTGGGTTGGAGAATGAGGGCCTGGGTTCTAAACCTGGCTCCTGACCTTGTGAACCTGAACAAGTTACTTCTTTGACCATTTGTTTTATCATCCATAAATAACCCTTTGAGGGTTGCTGTAAGGAGTAAATAAGCAGTGCATTTAAAGATACTGACATAAAAGGTTTTTACTATAGGTTAGCTAATGTGAAAGATGATTTTCAGGGTACAATATTTTCCCTGGCTATTGATACACTGTTCTATGATACAAAAAAAATCTTTCTCACTACCACAAAATTTCCCCTGGACTGTTTACAGGGACAATCAATAAGTTTAAGTAAAAATTTTTATTTAATTATAGCAAGGCATGAGATTTCCAACATATCTCTGAAGAAGTTTTGCAATTTCTTTTGTACTAAAGGAAAAGAATGAAAGCCAACACATTTGATTTACCGTCCCACCAATTTTCCATAAACTATATTAGCTCATACTTCAGTGTTTCATTATTTGCCCAACTCTTTCTTTTAGTTCAAAATGAAGAGCCTATTTGGATATTTCAAGTTTATACCACTGAGCAAAGTTTTTCATGCTCAGAATTGGGAGAGAACAATAAAGAGACACAGGTAATTTATAATTTTTTGGTTTGCCTAGATGAAGTTAACAGACAGGTATTGCAGCACCATTCAATCTCCAAATAAAAAAATATTTTAAGATAACATAAAGCATACTGATAGACTGTTGGTGAAGTTATTAACACTGTCATCAAATGAACTGAATGCTCATTATACTTGCAGTGCCATATTTGTACTTTTTTGTTCTCAGTTAAACATTATGACATTAAGTTTGCTAAAGAAGAACTGTATCTGATACAAACACCCGTCTAGTTAGGAAAACATAAATAACAGACAAAATGAGACACAGATTTTAAGACAACACACATAATTAACGTTCTACAGAGGCCTGTGGTTTATAGGACCAAGCTTCATGACAAGATGAAAATTTGTACTAATCCAAATGACTAAAACTTTAGAAGAAGAAGAAAATGAAAAGAAGAGGGAAACCTCACTTCAAGAAACATCAATAAATGAAAACAAGAACAACTGAAAGCAGGTAAACTGGAAGTTATTTATAATATAAAAACATTCACGATAGTTACTATAGTAGTAAGCAACACTAATACACCTAACAGCATTGAATCCATAAAAATTCAAGTTGCATTACACTTTTTCAGAGCAAAATCACAACTTAACATGAGGTTCACTTGTAATGCTATCTAAAAAGTAGCTTCCTTTCCTTGCCATTCAGGCTTGTTCCAACTCAAGCACCATGGAGGTGCAGAGCAATTGTCTGGTGTCATACTGTCCTTACGTCGGGTGCAGGGCCCAGGCTGGCTTTCCCAGGCATGGCCAACCAAAAGTAAGGCCACTGGTCAGTTGTTCCTAGGCCAGCTGGCGTGGAAGAAAGTGTCTGATTCCCACCTCCGCAGCAGACAAGGCTCAGCCAGCTGGCTTTCAACGGACTGCACTAGTTGGAGTGCTCACAATTCTTTTCAAACCATCTGGCATTCTTTTTGAATCCTAAATTTACCCAACACTACACTCTGATGTCTGAAATGCTCAGATAATTGGAGGAGTCTCCACTGCCTACCCAGATAAGAAAAGAAAGGGGCAGAGTAACTGCTAAGTCAATTACTTTAAGAAACAATTTCTAAAATTAAAAATCAAGACAGATAATAAGGGGTATAGATAATTTAACACGCAGAAAACTTTTAAGAATCCCTTAAGGCTGGCTGGACACAACTCTCCCTACTTTGAACTTCTACAGAGCCTGTCTTTATTCCTCAATGTGGCCCTTAGAATGGATTTTGTATTGCTACATATATTTATCTTCCCAGCTAGCTAGTAAGTGAAAAGAACAGTATCTTATGGCTACTTTAAAAAAATGTTGATGATATACTGGGTGTTTTAAAAGTTCCATTTCCAGAAATAAGAAAACTTAATGAGGAATAACATGAATTAACATGCGGAAGGAGCCTTACCTCTGGGCAGGCCAAATAAACAAAGAACAGAACTTGGCTTGAAATAAAAATATTTTAACAAGTGACCAAAACGATTTTTCAAATGACCAAGCTGCTGGGAAGTGCTATAGGGTGCTCATCTGTCAACTGCAGATCATCTATCATGTGGGGTAATATGGGGAATAGAGAGGCAAGGAATCAGAAAAAGCCCACAAAACTAAAAACAGGAGAGTCACATTCATAGCCAATATACTCTAGGAGATATAAGTACTTCAAACAAAAATATTACAGTGACCAAGTCAGATCAAATATTAGAAATCAGAGAAGGGTATACAAACAATACCTATAATTATTTTTCATTGCATTAAGCGCCATGCCAAGTACTGAGTTTAGCATTTTACGTGTTATCTAATTTGACACACACAACCAACATATGAGGTGGGTGCTATTCTTATTTCCACCTTGCAGATGAGGAAACAGAGAGGTTAGGAAACCTGCCCAAGGTCACATGGCAAAAAGTGAAAGAGCTAGAATTCAACTCCAATCAGTCTGACTGCAGAATCCAGGTGCAAGACTGCCAATGTTAAATTATACTTGTGAAAGAATGAAATGTAATGTAACATAGGTAAAATTCAATCATTAATACAGTCTTTATAATTTTTCAGTTTTCAAGTGTAGCTAAAAGTAGAGAATAATTTTAAAAATAAATGAAAATTGATTTGCTTGTTAGAAATTTTTAAAAAGAGCTATTCTACCAGGTTAAAAATGTCAGTTATGCCTTTTTTGCCCATATATTGAGGTACTTGTGTCAATTGCTGTCCTAGGAACATAGTGGTAAACAGGATAGATCAGTTCCCTGCTTTCCTGGAGCCGACTTTCCAGTGCGGGGCGCAGGCAAGAGACAAAAATATTCAGTCAACAACAGAATTTCAGACAGTGATACATTGTACAGAAGAGATAGGGAGGAAATGTAGACTACTCTTTTGAAACATTTAACCATGAAGGTAAACAGAAGGGGATGGATATAAGGTTAGGGGAAAGTTGTTTTGTTCTAATTTTTTGTTCTGTTTTTAAAGATGGGCAATATCAGAGCATGGTATGTATGCTGACATGGGTGGTGCCCTGGAAAGTTGTTGAGGATGTGATAGAGGGCACAAATGCAGAAGTCAAGTTCTTGACTAGCTATGAGGCGGAATATGGTGGGGAGGCAAGTTGGCCTCTGACAGCAAGAAAACAGGGATCCTAAGGAAGGTGGATTTATAGATTTGGTGAAGGGAGGATGAGGGGTATCTGTCTGATAACTTCTAAACCCTCAGTGAAGTATGCGGCCTGCTTACTGGGATGGGGAGGGGTCGGCTGCTCATGAGTTTAAAGACTGGGGAGACATTAAATAATTATAGGCAAAAAGATCTTATTAAGAATCTGGTAGTTTTTTTGGGCAGTGATGAGAGTCTACTACAGATTTTTGGTCATGAATCTGAAGTTCTCTAGAAATATTCAACCACTTATGTGTACCTATGAGCTAGATGAGGAATAAAGCAGCTGTAAATAGAAAAAAATTCATGGGTAAAAAAATATTTAAAAATGTGTTTCCATGAGATAAACACTAAGTCACTGACAATGTCCAAACAAGCCATGGTCTATGTAACTCCATTTGCCTCCATCTTCTTATCACAGAAATTCTTGCCAATAATGTATTTGTCTTTAGTCATGACATATTTAACCATGAAGCTTACAGATTGTTTTTTTTTGGTCATAAATGGTTCTGTCACTTCCTAAAGTAGATTTTTAAAAAATGTAACTGATGGTTGTGTAGATTCCAGAGATGATTACATTTCAATGCTGGAAGAAACTTTCTTTGGTGTTAACTGATATTTCCAGTTAAAAGTAAACTGATGATTCCATTTAAAAGTAAAAAACAAAAATTAAAACACCCCCTCAAGGTGGTAGCTTTTGATCATCCAGCTGTACTCCTAAACCATGATGTTGGCTCAAGACCCAAAACATCCTGGGAAGCATTTATGCCTGCACAGGTTCAAGGAGAGGAAACAAAGACCACATCTCTTGATGGAGGCATGTCAACACCATAAAGAATAGCATATTGGGTGAGATGGTGTGTACGTCTGTGTGTACATATATATAGGTATTTGGAGAAAATATTATCTGCCCTTACGAGCAAAAGGAAAGAAAAAGATGTTTCGAGGAACACCATGAAATGTCAGAACACCAGGTATAAACAGAAGATCCTAAAGTCTCCCAGAGTGGGAGGAAAAAGGGAAATGGGGATTAGAATGGCATTGCACTTCTCAATAGTAACACTAGAAGACTTCAAAAGAGGGACAATAATTTTTGATCTAGAATTCAATATCCAGCGAAACCACCATTCAAGTGTGACGGTAAAATGAAGACATTTTCACATATGCAACTTCTGAATTCAGGAATGAATTTCGGAGTTTGTAGATGCCCTTTCTCAGGAAGCTACTAAAGAATAAGGAAGACACAGGATCCAGGAAATCAAGGATCCAACATAGGAAGAAAGCAAAGAGAATTCACAAGATGATAAAAAGGGAAGTCCTATATAACAGCTAGGAAAAAGAAATGAAACAGATTACCTGAAAATACTGAAAGATGATAGGTTCTGTCATAGAATTTGAGGATAACTTTGTGACTGGTAAAAAGAAAACTAGGTAAATGAAAAACAAACAAACAAAAGTGGCAGTTGTTTAACTCAGTAGAAACAAAAGTTGTACAAGAGAGAAAACGTAATACGTATCCTACATGGCTCACCTACATGGCTCATCTGTGAATTATAGGTACATTGTCACAGTCATATAAATACTGAATACTGACTTGACTGGAAACTGTAAAGTATAGGTATGAGTAGGGGATGGAAGGATGGTTGTGTGGGACAACTAAGTCCTCAACTTCCAAAATAAAACTCCATAGATAATATCCAAAGGTGGAAAATCAAGGAATAGCAGTTTAAACATTAAAAATGAAATAAATATAAAGGTAAATACCAGAAAGAACTGCTAAGAGTTCAAAGTGATTGAATCATATGAAACCACTGATTTTTGACTGCTCCCCAATCTAAAAATGGCAATTTCATATAGTTTAAACTGCTAATACATTATAATGACATTACTTTATTACTGATTTTAGAATAAACTGCCATTTGAAACAGGACACATTATTATTATTATTTTTTGGCCACGCTGCATGCAGAATCTTAGTTCTCCAACCAGGGATCGAAACTGTGCCCCCTGCAGTGCAAGTGCGGAGTCCTAACCATTGGACCATCAAGGGAATTCCCGGAAAACAATTACTGATAGAAAATGCTGGGAGGATAATGTAACCCAGTTTAGGTAACAAAGTGTCATCATATATACTATTACCATCACTAACATAACAAAATTAATATTTCTAATGAATATAAAGATTATATCTATTACTAAAACAGCATTTAAAATAATGTAACCTATTTTGACAATATAGATATTACTTTGGAATTTTTCTTCAGTCATCATACTACAAAAATGCTAAACTATGGGTTGGTAAAGATTTTGATTAACAGAATGCTGAATAACAAGGCCAGGATGTTTTTAGTTTCCTTTGTTGATACAAACAATAGCTAAGTCGCTCTTGAAAAATTAAAGTTCCACAATATTGTGGCACTATGCAAGCCTATTTCAGTGATAATTCCGGTTACACTACTCTGTTTATCTACGACTTCCCCTTATGATTTGTTTTAAGGGGATTTCTAAAAAAAAGAAAACCAAAAATTTATGCAGGCAGTTCATAAGTTATTGGGGTTGCTTCAATATTAGTGACACTACTTAATGTAGTTAATGAAGCCCTCATTTTTAAGTTAGCTTATTTTGAGTTAAATTCATTTACATTAAAATTTTACTTAAATCTTACACCATAAAACCAAAACTTGTCCAAATTGAAAAATCAACTTTTATTAATTTTTACTTTTACAAAAAAAGAATTTGATCATGTTAACATAAGGTAAGATTTTTACCAAGAATAATGGATCCCGTTCCAACCAAATGGAAAATTTCCCCTTCAAATTAAAAGCAAATGTTTTTAACAGATGGAATATACATAAACAGATGCTATGGAAGACTGCTTAGCTTAGCTTTCATTTTGCACTGAAAACTACCAGGAATTAAAATATATGTGATTAAAAAATAATCTTAAAGAGAATCTTAAAACTGAATCAATTCAACTATTCATATCCTCTAATAAGCTCCCCTTAATTTTTTTTACTGTTGCTATTTTGAATCAAAAGATCATAAGAAAAAAATATTTTGGAAGTATGTTTCTTATAGTAACAGAGTTTAGCTAATTTCCTGTCACTCTGCAAAATTATAAGTGTAAAAAAGAAACTGAAAATGCAACTGTCTTCTAAAACTTATAAAATCTGGTTTAAAAGAGAAAAAGGTCCAAGCGAAACAGCAAGGAATAGCTGGTGCTATTACAGTTGCTTCTTTTTAATTGGTCCACATCAACTGTGACTCCTCACAACTTCACCAAGACAACAAAGTCAGGCAGTCAGTCCCACAGAGCCAAGGTCTGTGGGAACCTGCAGAGCTTCCTCCTCTCTCTGGGGATGACGACGATAAAAGGTGATCTGTTTTCCAGCAGTCCTGTAAGAGGAGCCATTGAGCTGGGCTGCACAACCAGACAACAGAACACAGGGAAAATTCAGATCAAAGCAAGGGCGCATGCCAGGGTAATATGCTATAAAGCCCTTTGCCAAAGCATTAAGGGGAAAAAAAGCAAGGAGGTGGAGAGAACCTGCTGGACCACCTTCTTATTACACAGGGAGGCAGGAGGAAACAAAATCTACCTGTACTGAGGAGCTGAGAAAACAGTGTCCTAGAGATACCAGAGTATTTCTGTATATGTGCATATCAATATACAGACATATTACCAATTAACTAAAGAGCAGTGTTCTATATGTACTAGAGTATTCTCATGTACATACATAAGAGTATATGACCATTAACTAAACCCCCCAAACCAAGTGTTCTGGATATACATATGTATTGAGGATATAGACATATATCTTCAATTAACAAAACCCACTGGTTTTACAGAACGAAACAAAGAAATGCTGTTTGAAAGAATGTCAGAGGCAGAACTGGGTGAAGACCCGATGAAGTAATATGTCTCTTTTCCTCATACCCCTTTAAATGACCTCCGATTCTCTCATTTTGGAGGGGACACACACACCATTAGGTCTCCGGAAACAAAAGAGTCTCCTTAATTCTCCGGCCTGTGGAAGCACACACGCCCCCCACTCACAGATGTGAGATGAGGCCAGCTCCTGACTTTCATTAACGAGTAAGCAGAGGCGATAGGTCTCACCCCCGACCATAGCTTACACACAGTGACAAACGGGCACAGGACAGACGCCACAAAGAAAGGGGAGGAGCAGACGGGGACCAGGAAAACACTGCCACGCCGCGCCCCCCAAGGCGCATTCCCATCGCCAACAGAGAGGCAGACGTCCTCGCCATCCTCGTCCTTGCCTCCCTGCTCATCCCAGCCGCCTCCCACGCCCGGGGACCCGACGCCCGGCACGGGGTAGCGGAGCGCTCTGGGCTCCGCGAATATTCCCTCTGTGACCTCCCAGTGACAGCCCCGCGCCTCCCTTTGTGCGGGACTCACCCTCCGGCTCAGGGTGGACCCTCCTGCGCACCCCTCCCGGCCTGGGGCCGCTGTCCCATCCCTCCCAGCTCCCGGCCGAGGCGCCGGGAGTGTAAGTGGGGGAGGCTGGCGCGGGCCCCACGGTGTCCTCAGCACCCCGAACCCGGACCTGCCCCGTCCGTTAAGCCCCAAACCCGGGGCGACGGCCGTCGCTGGCTCACTTACTCTGTCGTGCCGGCAGCGGCGGCGGCGAGCGTGGTGGGACCGTCAGCTCCGGGCGGTGAGCGGCGGGCGTCAGTCGACACCGAGCGCGGCTGAGGTGGCAGCGGCAGACTGCCCGCGGCGCCCCGGCGAGGGGCGGGCCCGGAGGGGGAGGGGCGGGCGCCAGGCCTCTCATTCATGCAGCGGGGGCGGGGTGAGGGACCCGGATGCCCGGGCAGCCCCGCCCACCTCCCTGAGGTCGCCCTGGCTTCGGAGTCTGTAGTGCGCAGGCGCGGCTCTCCGTGGTCCGACACCGCCTCACCAGTTGGGGATGTCCCAGGCCAGAGCGGGGGGCCTTCTCCCTCTTGTGTTTAGTATTTTTGCATGTCCTATAAACATTTTTTTTAAAAATATGTATTTATTTACTTATTTGGCTGCACCGGGTCTTAGTTGCGGCATGCGGGATCTTTCCGTTGCGGCATGTGGGGGTCTTTAGCTGGGGCATGCGAACTCTTAGTCATGGCATGTGGGATCTAGTTCCCTGACCAGGGATCGAAACCAGGCTTCCCTGCCCCGCATTGGGAACACAGGAGTCTTCGCCACTGGACCACCGGGGAAATCCCTATAAGCAATTTTTTAAGTGAAAGCTTGGAAAGCCACCTCCTTCCTAGCATCCAGCCCGCCAGCATCCTGGGGACAGAGGAGTGGCCATTAGTCTGATGGGTAAGATACACACCGCCCCCTTCCTCCATCTGCGTCATGTGCAGCAGGTCCTCTCAGACCTCTGAGACCCAGAATCTGCCCAGATAGTGGAGAGGAGTGTGTGCAAGAAAGAGTGCATTACTTTGTTTATTTGCGTTGACCTAGTCTCTTCAGTCCCCAGCTCCCATTCCACAGGCAGGCAAGAAATTGACCTTTGTTTTGGGGGGCATAGCCCTTCCTGTAATACCAAGGCCTAGGGTCTAGCTAATGCAGCTCCAAGATCAGGGGAGACCCCTTGTCTTTGGCAGGCTGTGTATTTTGCAGAGACATCCTCCTGCTTCCAAACCCTTGGCCCTGCCACTCCTGGGCCATAGAAATCTTTGGTGCTACTGGGAGTCTGCAACAGACCTCACAATCATCTCCTCTGAGGCTCCTCAGCTGAGTGTGTGGGCACTGCAGCTCAGGGAACTTACAAAAACGATTGCCCACTTTCCCTCAGTCCTATGTCCCCCTTTGGGGTTCTCCTTCCTTCTCCTATCCTCCAGCCCCCCTCAACATAAACCATAAACAGCTCAGGTGCTTAACTTTGGGAAGCAAAGGTCATTGTGGAAAGTGCCTGCAGGCAAGTTCCTTCTGCTTTGGCAAACCATAAATGTCCAAGGTAAGGGGGGAGGTAAAGACAAACATCTGAGAACATATCGAGAAGTAACCCAATGGTCACTGTCCCCCAAGGTAAGAGATGGGTGGAGGCATGTGCTGGGTAGAGTGTGGCAAAAGAAAGAGTGCCTGTCAACATCTATCCCCCCACCTCTGCCTCTAAGAACTTTGGGTTTCTTTTCCCTTCTCTCCCTTCCTTCCTAGCTCAGTTGGAGCAGGTACCAGGAGGGCCTTCTGAACTCGTTTGCTGATACCTCTCGCTCTGTCTAAATCAGGCCTCCTCATCTCTCTCCAGGTCTACTGCTGAAGTCTCAGTCCATTCTCATGAAAGTCAATTCTCATGATATGCAGATCTGCCCACGTTCCTGTCTTTTTCTCTTTCCCTGCCCTAGTGGCTCTTCAGCCTTTATTTTCCAGCCATTTCCAGAGCAGCACCAGGGTGTTTCACCTTCAGTGCCTGTGTTCCTGCTGTTGCCTTGATTAGGGAAGCAACATTTATCTAGCAACACTCAAAAGTCACTTTTTAATGAAGTCTTCTTTCCTGCCCCCACCTTGTTGACAGACTTTCTTTTGGAATCCCCACCTGTGCCCTGCACCTATTTCTCTCTCAGCACCAGCCACACTTAGGGTTCCTACTCATTTGCATATTTTCTTCACCAACCAGAATGTGAGCCCTTCCACAACAGGAACAGTGTCTTCTGGAGACCTAGCAGGTGACTGGCACACAGTGGGTATGCAATGGTTGTTGGAGGTGGTGATGTTCCCTGGTGGATCAGGGAGGCTCCACATGGGACAAAAAAGCTGAACTCCGTTTTATTTCTCCTGCCTTCCCTCCTTCCTTCCCCTACCCATGTTAGCTAGGAATTTGCTAGTCCAAACAGGCTGTAGAGTAAAGGGTGGAGTGGCTCCAGCTTCTTGTCCTTTGTCCTTATGAAAATTAGGAGGGAGAGATACAGAAAGAGAAAGTTTAAGGATGTAAAGAGTAGGGGCCATGTTCAGTTGCTATTTTCAGGGAGACCCATCATATTAAAATTCTGTTGAGGCATCAGCTAGCCTAACTGCCGTTTGGGGTCAGGGAGAAAGTCTCCCCTTGGGACTGGACACGTGGAACCTGGACTCACAGTTTCCACAATTCATAAGGCAGGATCCTGCCCTTCTGTCTCTAGCAGTGAATTGTTCCTTGTTCCCTTTGGGGAAGAAGTCAGAGTTTTTGGTCTCCTGGTGTCTTCAGCTGGAGATTCACTGACTGATATGCGATCTTATCTGCCTAGTGGTACAGAAGTTTCTATTGATGTTTCCCTCTCACACCTCCCAACCACCCCCCTACTTCTCTAGACAAAATGCATATGGTGGGGTATGGGTGCACTAATGGGGGGTTTGGGCAGTTTAGGTGGGTACCCCCAAACAGCAGGTATCCGGAAGTTGAAGTAGTGGCTTTCTCAGCTAACATGTTCCCTTGTTCCACATGAGAGGGCAGTGGACGCAGGGGTGGAGCTTCAGAGGATATCCCTCTTTCTCTCCTCTCCCTAGTCCTCTCACATCTTCTTCCTACATTATATTTCCTTTAAAACATTTTCCTTGTCCCCAGTCCATTTCTCAGAAAACTCTGCCCCTACCCACGTGGTCAGAAGTCCTTCAAGACTCCTCTACTTTCTGGAAAAGAAGTGACATCTAATTTTAAATTAAATGTTTGTGCCTAATTTTGGAATAACAGCTTTATGGATGGTAGCTATAGTGGGATCAGGGGCTGATTTTAGTCATCTTGGATCTGGTGTTAAATACAAGTTTGTTGAATGACTGCCTGACTGATAAAGGCAAAAATCAGTCTTTCACATAGAAGCTAGAAATCCAAGGTTGCCCACATCCTGACCCCTCTGCCTGTCCTTCCCACCTGGTGGGGCCTATCCATCTGTTGATGTGGGCAACATCCGTCATATTGACAAATTACTTGGCTGCTTAATTATCTAGAGCTCTGAATGGGAGTCCCACCATTTCTGTGAGAGCCTGAGGTGTGCTCTTGTGTTCCTTCAACCCCTCTGTCTAAGAATTTCAAAGAGTCTCCTGCTGGGACTCCTCCTGCTAGGTCCCTCCCAATGATCCTCATCTCCTCACAGACCATGTGAACCTCCAGGTGGGGTGTGATCCTGCCCATAGAGGGATGGAATTGCTTGTCAGTGCAGGATATGTGTGCATGATTGTGACAAAGTGTGAATAGGTGAGGAAGTGTAGGTTCCTATGTGCATGGTAGTTTGGGTCAGGCTGTGTGTCCACTCTTGGAGGTGGGAGCCAGGGATTATTTCCTCAGCCACCAACAATCTGTGTTACCTTTCTGGCACATGCAGGCCCAAATACCCAAACAGAACTCAGAGCTTCTAAAAATATAAATGTGCAAAAATTGGGAGTGACCAAGGTGGCACAGTAAGAAGACCCTGAGCTTACCTCCTTCTACAGGTGCACCAAAATTACAACTATTTACAGAGCAACCACTGATGAGAAAAACTGGAAGGCTAGCGAAAAGATCTTCTACAACTAAAGTCATGAAGAAGAAACCACAACAAGACAGGTAGGGGGGATGGAGATGTGGCATAGTCAAGACCCATACCCCTGGGTGGGTGACCCACAAATGGGAGAATAATTATGATTGCAGAGGTTCTCCCCAAGGAGCAAGGGGTCTGAGCCCCACATCAGGAGTCCCAGCCCAGGAGTCCTGCACCATGAAGACTAGGCCCCAGAATGTTTGGCTTGGAAGGCCAGAGGGCTTTGGGAAACAGATTATCTACTCTTAAAGAGCACACACAAAATCTCACATGGTCAGGGACCCAGGGCAGGGGCAGTAATTTGAAAGGATACTAGGTCAACCCACCTGCTGATCTTGGAGAGCCTCCTGGAGAGGCAGGAGACAACTGGAACTCACTCTGGGGACACAGACTCTAGAGGCAGCCATTTTGGGGAGCTTGTTCTACCACGAGGATGCTGGTGCTGGCAAGTGCCATTTTGGAGTTCTCTGTCTAGCTTATTAGCACATGGACCCAGCCTTACCCACCAGCCTGTTTGCACAAGTACTGGGAAACCTCAGGCTGAGCAGCTAGTCAGGCAGGGTCACAGCCCCACCCACCAGCAGGCCTACTGCCTTAAGACTGTATGAGCCCACAGCTGCCCCAGAGGGCCCAGGATCTGGCCCTGCCCACCAGTCACCAGCACTAGCCACAGACTTCTGCGGCTCCACTGCTCGCCATTGGGACCCAGCCCTGCCCACCAGTAGGTCAACTCTAGGACACCCACAGCCCTGTAGCCAGAGACCTGGGCACTTGACTCTGCCCATCTGCAGGCTGACATCATCACCAGGACCCCCCAGGGCCCCAGGCACACCAACGAACAGGCTGACACCAGCTCCAAGACTCCTTGGAACCCTCAACCACACTGACCAGTGGGTCAACACCAACTGTGGGACACCCCAGACCCCACAACCAGCTGTGTCAGGATTGGGCACTGCTGACCAGCAGGCCAACATTAGATCCAGGGCCCTCAGGCCCATAGCTGCCCTCCCTGGGACCCAGTTTCACTCACTGGTGGATCAGCACTAACCCTGGGAACTCTTGGGGCTGCATAGACAGTCTCCTTGGGACCCAGCCCCACCCACCAGCAGGCAGCAGCCTCTGCACAAAGTAGGGCCTGTCAACCAACCAGACCATGCACCAGCGACACCTACCAGACTACCCATAGTAGTTAGCCTACCACAACAGAAGGGCCCCCACACAGCCCACAAAGAGGCACCACTAGAGCATATAGCTCTGCCGACTAGAGGAGTGTGCTGCTGGGATGCATAGGATGTCTCCTGCAAAAGGCCACTTCTCTAAGGTTGGGAATTGTTTCCAAACACATGGAAACAAGAATAGCAAATTACGCAAAATTATGAGACAGAAATAAATTCCAAATGAAGGAACAAGATAAAACCCCAGAAGAAGAACTAAGTGATGTGGAGATAAGCAATCTACTGGATAAAGAGCTCAAGGTAATGATTGTAAAGATGTTCAAAGAACTCGGGAGAAAAGTGGATGAACAGAATGAGAGAATTTTTTTAATTTATTTTTTATCGAAGTATATTTGAATTACAGTGTTGTGTTAATTACTGCTGTACAGCAAAGAGACTCAGTTATATATATAAATATATATATATATATATATATATACATACATATATATATATATATATATATATATATATATATACTTTTTCATATTCTTTTCCATTATGGTTTATCACAGGATATAGAATATAGTTCCCTGTGCTACACAGTAGGACCTTGTTGTTTATCCATTCTATATATACCAGTTTGCATCTGCTAATCCCAAACTTCCACTCAAACTCTCTCCAAACTCCCTCCTCCTTGGCAACCACCAGTCTATTCTCTATTTCCCTGATTTTGTTTCTGTTTCATAGATAGGTACATTTGTGTCATATTTTATTTTAAAAATAAATGTATTTATTTATTTATTTTTGGCTGCGTTGGGTCATTGTTGTTGCGTGTGGGCTTTCTCCAGTTGCAGTGAGTGAGGGCTACTCTTTGTTGCAGTGCACGGGCTTCTCATTGCAGTGGTTTCTCTTGTTGCAGAGCATGGGCTCTAGGCATGCGAGCTTCAGTAGTTGTGGCTTGCAGGCTCTAGAGCGCAGGCTCAGTAGTTGTGGCCCATGGGCTTAGTTGCTCCACTGCATGTGGGATCTTTCTGGACAAGGGCTCAAACCCATGTTCCCTGCGTTGGCAGGTGGTTTCTTAACCACTGCGCCACCAGGGAAGTCCCTGTGTCATATTTCAGATTCCACATATAAATGATATCATATGGTATTTGTCTTTGTCTTTCTGACTTCCTTCACTTTGTATGATACTATCTTGTTGCATCCATGTTGCTGCAAATGGCATTATTTCATTCTTTTTTTATGGCTGAGTAGTTTTCAATTGTATATATGTACCACATTTTTTAAACATCTTTATTGGAGTATAATTGCTTTAAAATTATACTCCAATAAAGTATAACAAAGTGAATCACTTATACATATACATATGTTCCCATATCTCTTCCCTCTTGCGTCTCCCTCCCTCCCACCCTCCCTATCCCACCCCTCTAGGTGGTCACAAACCACCGAGCTGATCTCCCTATGCTATGTGGCTGCTTCCCACTAGCTATCTATTTTACGTTTGGTAGTGTATATATGTCCATGCCACTCTCTCACTTTATCACAGCTTACCCTTCCCCCTCCCCATATCCTCAAGTCCATTCTCTAGTAGGTCTGTTCCGTCTACCCCAGGTTCTTCATGACCTTTTTTTTTTTTTTTTTTTTTTTTTGCGGTACGCGGGCCTCTCATGTTGCAGAACACAGGCTCCGGACGCTCAAGCTCCACTCACGGGCCCGGCCGCTCCGTGGCGGCATATGGGATCCTCCCGGACCGGGGGCACGAACCCATGTCCCTTGCATCGGCAGGCGGACTCCCAACCACTGCGCCACCAGGGAAGCCCTTCATGACCTTTTTTTTCCCCCTTAGATTCCATATATATGTATTAGCATACGGTATTTATTTTTCTCTTTCTGACTTACGTCACTCTGTATGACAGACTCTAGGTCCATCCACCTCACTACAAATAACTCAATTTTGTTTCTTTTTATGGCTGAGTAATATTCCATTGTATATATGTGCCACATCTTCTTTATCCATTCATCTGTTGATGGACACTTAGGTTGCTTCCATGTCCTGGCTACTGTAAATAGAGCTACAATGAACATTTTGGTACATGACTCTTTTTTTTTTTTGTACTACGTGGGCCTCTCACTGTTGTGGCCTCTCCCGTTGCGGAGCACAGGCTCCGGACGTGCAGGCTCAATGGCCATGGCTCACGGGCCCAGCTGCTCCGCGGCATGTGGGATCATCCCAGACCAGGGCACGAACCCGTGTACCCTGCATCGGCAGACGGACTCTCAACCACTGTGCCACCAGGGAAGCCCTGTTGGAAGATTTTAAATCAAAGTTTCAATTTCAGTGCTTGTGATTGGTCTGTTCATATTTTCTATTTCTTCCTGGTTCAGTCTTGGCAGGTTGTGCATTTCTAAGAATTTGTCCATTTCTTCCAGGTTGTCCATTTTATTGGCATAGAGTTGCTTGTTGTAATCTCTCATGATCCTTTGTATTTCTGCAGTGTCAGTTGTTACTTCTCCTTTTTCATTTCTAATTCTATTGATCTGAGTCTTCTCCCTTTTTTTCTTGATGAGTCTGGCTAATGGTTTATCAATTTTGCTTATCTTCTCAAAGAACCAGCTTTTCATTTTATTGATCTTTCCTATCATTTCCTTCATTTCTTTTTAATTAATTTCTGATCTGATCTTTATGATTTCTTTCCTTCTGCTAACTTTGGGGTCTTTTTGTTCTTCTTTCTCTAATTGCTTTAGGTGCGAGGTTGGTTTGTTTATTTGAGATGTTTCCTGTTTCTTCAGGTAGGATTGTATTGTTATAAACTTCCCTCTTAGAACTGCTTTTGCTTCATCCCATAGGTTCTGGGTCGTCATGTCTCCATTGTCATTTGTTTCTAGGTATTTTTTGATTTCCTCTTTGATTTCTTCAGTGATCACTTGGTTATTAAGTAGTGTATTGTTTAGCCTCCATGTGTTTGTATTTTTTTACAGATCTTTTCCTGTAATTGATATCTAGTCTCATAATGTTGTGGTCGGAAAAGATACTTGATACGATTTCAATTTTCTTAAATTGATTTGTGACCCAAGATATGATCTGTCCTGGAGAATGTTCCAGGAGTACTTGAGAAGAATGTGTATTCTGTTGTTTTTGGACGGAATGCCCTATAAATATCAATTAACTCCATCTTGTTTAATGTTTCATTTAAAGCTTGTGTTTCCATATTTATTTTCATTTTGGATGATCTGTCCATTGGTGAAAGTGGGGTGTTAAATTCCCCTACTATGATTGTGTTACTGTCGATTTCCCCCTTTATGGCTGTTAGTATTTGCCTTATGTATTGAGGTGTTCCATGTTGGGTGCATAAATATTTACAATTGTTATATCTTCTTCTTGGATTGATCCCTTGATGATTATGTAGTGTCCTTCTTTGTCTCTTGTAATAGTCTTTATTTTAAAGTCTGTTTTGTCTGATATGAGAATTGCTACTCCAGCTTTCTTTTGATTTCCATTTGCATGGAATATCTTTTTCCATCCCCTCACTTTCAGTGTGTATGTGTCCCTAGATCTGAAGTGGGTCTCTTGTAGACAGCATATATACGTGTCTTGTTTCTGTATCCATTCAGCCAGTCTGTGTCTTCTGGTGGGAGCATTTAATCCATTTACATTTAAGGTAATTATTGATATGTATGTTCCTATTCCCATTTTCTTAATTGTTTTGGGTGCGTTATTGTAGGTCTTTTCCTTCTGTTGTGTTTCTTGCCTAGAGAAGTTCCTTTAGCATTTGTTGTAAAGCTGGTTTGGTGGTGCTGAACTCTCTCAGTTTCTGCTTGTCTGTAAAGGTTTTAATTTCTCCGTCAAATCTGAATGAGATCCTTGCTGGGTAGAGTAATCTTGGTTGTAGGTTTTTTTCCTTCATCACTTTATATATGTCCTGTCACTCCCTTCTGGCTTGCAGAATTTCTGCTGAAAGATCAGCTGTTAACCTTATGGGGATTCCCTTGTGTGTTATTTGTTGTTTTTCCCTTGCTGCTTTTAATATGTTTTCTTTGTATTTAATTTTTGATAGTTTGATTAATATGTGTCTTGGCGTGTTTCTCCTTGGATTTACCCTGTATGGGACTCTCTGTGTTTCCTTGACTTGATTAACTATTTCCTTTCTCATATTAGGGAAGTTTTCAACTATAATCTCTTCAAATATTTCCTCAGTCCCCTTCTTTTTCTCTTCTTTTTTCTGGGATCCGTATAACTTGAATGTTAGTGTGTTTAATGTTGTCCCAGAGGTCTCTGAGACTGTCCTCAGTTCTTTTCATTCTTTTTTCTTTATTCTGCTATGCAGTAATTTCCACTATTTTATCTTCCAGGTCACTTATCCGTTCTTCTGCCTCAGTTATTTTGCTATTGATCCCTTCTAGAGAATTTTTAATTTCATTTATTGTGTTGTTCATCATTGTTTGCTCTGTAGTTCTTTTAGGTCCTTGTTAAACGTTTCTTGTATTTTCTTTATTCTATTTCCAAGATTTTGGATCATCTTTACTATCATTATTCTGAATTCTTTTTCAGGTAGACTGCCTATTTCCTCTTCATTTATTAGGTCTGTTAGGTTTTTACCTTGCTCCTTCATCTGCTGTATGTTTTTCTTTCTTCTCATTTTGCTTATCTTACTGTGTTTGGGGTCTCCTTTTATCAGGCTGCAGGTTTGTAGTTCCTATTGTTTTTAGTGTCTGTCCCCAGTGGCTAAGGTTGTTTCAGTGGGTTGTGTAGGCTTCCTGGTGGAAGGGACTAGTACCTGTGTTCTGGTGGATAAGGCTGGATCTCGTCTTTCTGGTGGGCAGGTCCACATCTGGTGGTGTGTTTTGGGGTGTCTGTAGCCTTATTATGATTTTAGGCACCCTCTCTGCTAATGGATGGGGCTGTGTTCTTGTCTTGCTAGTTGTTTGGCATAGGGTGTCCAGCATTGTATCTTGCTGGTCGTTGAGTGAAGCTGGGTCTTGGTGTTGAGATGGAGATATCTGGGAGATTTTTGCCATTGTTTGATATTACGTGGAGCTGGGATGTCTCTTGTGGACCAGTGTCCTGAAGTTGGCTTTCCCACCTCTGAGGCACAGCACTGACCCCTGGCTGGAGCACCAAGAGCCTTTCATCCACACAGCTCAGAATAAAAGAGAGAAAAGAAAGAAAGAAAGAAAGAAAGAAAGAAAGAAAGAAAGAAGATAAAATAAAATAAAGTAAAATAAAATGGAATAAAGTTATTAAAATAAATAATAATTAAGAAAAAAATTTAAAAAGAAAAAAAAAACGGACGGACAGAACCCTAGGACAAATGGTGAAAGCAAAGCTATACAGACAAAATCTCACACAGAAGCATACACATACACATTCACTAAAAGAGAAAAAATAATATATCTTTGCTCCCAAAGTCCACTTCCTTAATTTGGGATGATTCGTTGTCTATTCATGTATTCCACAGATGCAGGGTACATCAAGTTGTTTGTGGAGCTTTAATCTGCTGCTTCTGAGGCTGCTGGGAGAAATTTCCCTTTCTCTTCTTTGTTCGCACAGCTCCCGGGGTTCAGCTTTGTATTTGGACCCGCCTCTGCGTGTAGGTCACCTGATAGCGTCTGTTCTTCGCTCAGACAGGACGGGGTTAAAGAAGCAGCTGATTCAGGGTCTCTGGCTCACTCAGGCTGGGAGGAGGGAGGGGTATGAATGTGGGGCGAGCCTGCAGCAGCAGAGGCCAGTGTGACGCTGCAGTAGCCTGAGGTGCACTGTGCGTTCTCCCGGGAAAGTTGTCCCTGGATCACGGGACCCTGGTAGTGGCGGCTGCACAGGCTCCCGGGAGGGGCGGTGTGGATAGTGACCTGTGCTTGCTCACAGGCTTCTTAGTGGCTGCAGCAGCAGCCTTAGCGTCTCATGCCCGTCTCTGGGGTCCGTGCTGTTAGCCACGGCTCGTGCCCATCTCTGGAGCTCCTTTAAGCAGCGCTCTTAATCCCCTCTCCTTGCGCACCAGGAAACAAAGAGGGAAGAAAAAGTCTCTCGCCTCTTCGGCAGGTTCAGACTTTTTCCTGGACTCCCTCCCGGCTAGCCGTGGCGCACTAGACCCCTTCAGGCTGTGTTCATTCCGCCTTTCCTCTCCCTGCGATCCGACCGAAGCCTGAGCCTCAAATCCTAGCCCCCGCCCACACTGGTGGGTGAGCAGACAAGCCTTTTGGGCTGGTGACTGCTGGTCGGCACCGTTCCTCTGTGCGGGAATCTCTCCACTTTGCCCTCTGCTCCCCTATGGCTGCGCTCTCCTCTGTGGCTGTGAAGCTTCCCCCCTCCGCCACCCACAGTCTCCACCAGCGAAGTGGCTTCCTAGTGTGTGGAAACATTTCCTCCTTCACAGCTCCCTCCCACTGGTGCAGGTCCCGTCCCTATTGTTTTGTCTGTGTTTTTTTCTTTTTTCTTTTGCCCTACCTAGGTACGTGGGGTGTTTCTTGCCTTTTGGGAGGTCTGAGGTCTTTTGCCAGCATTCAGTAGATGTTCTATAGGAGCAGTTCCACATGTAGATGTATTTCTGATGTATCTGTGGGGAGGAAGGTGAGCTCCGCTTCTTACTCTTCTGCCATCTTGAAGCTCCTCCCACATCTTCTTTATCTGTTCATCTGTTGATGGACATTTAGGTTGTTTCCATGCCTTGGCTATTCTGTATAGTGCTGCAGTGAACATAGGGGTTCATGTATCTTCTTGAGTTATAGTTTTTTCTGGATATATGCCCAGGAGTGGGATTGCTGGATCATATGGTAATTCTATTTTTAGTTTTCTAAGGAACCTCCATACTGTTTTCAACAGTGGCTGCACCAACTTACATTCCCACCAACAGTGTAGGAGGGTTCCCTTTGAGAGACAGAATTTTTAAACAAATAGTTTGATAATATAAAGAAGAACCAAATAGAGCTAAAGAGTACAATAACTGAAATTAAAAAATTCTCTAGAAGGAAGCAACAGTAAATTAGATGATACAGAGGAATGGATCAGTGAACTGAAAGACACAGTAGTGGAAATCACTCAAACTGAACAGAAAAAAGAAAAAACAATAAGAAATGAGGACAGTTTAAGAAACCTCTGGGACAACATCAAACATACTAATATTCACATTATAGGGGTCCCAGAAGGAGAAGAGACATAAAAAGGGGCAGAGAACATATTTGAAGACAGAATAGTTGTAAACTTCCCTAATCCTGTAAAGAAAATAAACATCCAGGACCAGGAAGTACAGAGACTCCCAAACAGGATCAACCCAAAGAGGACCATACTAAGACATATTTTAATTAAAATGGAAAAAATTAAAGATGAAGAAAATATTAAAAGCAGCAAAGGAAAAACAACTAGTTACATATAAGGGAACCCCCATAAGCCTATCAGCTGACTTTTCAGCAGAAACTCTGCAGGCCAGAAGGGAGTGGCACTATATATTTAAAGTAATGAAAGGAAAAAACCTACAACCAAGAATACTCTACCAGGCAAGGCTTTCATTCAGATTTTATGGAGAGATCAAAATTTTTACAGGCAAGAAAAATCTAAAAGAGTTCAGCATCATTAAACTGGCTTTACAAGAAATGTTAAAGGGACTTCTCTAAGTAAACAAGAAAAGGCTACAACTAGAAATATAAAAATTATGAGGGAAAAATTGGCAAAAATTTGGTAAAGGGAAATATTTGGTAAAGGGATATATACAGTAAAGGTGGTAGACTAACCATTTATAAAGCTAGTAGAAAGGTTAAAACACAAAAGGAGTAAAACCATCTATAGCTACAATAAGTAGTTAAGGGACACACAGAACAAAAAGATGTAAAATATGATGCCAAAACCAGTAAATGGAGGGGGGGAGCATAAAAATACAAGGTTGTTAAAGTGCATTTGATTTAAGAGATCAGCAACTTAAAATAATCATGTATATGTATAGATTTCTATATATAAATCTCATGGTAACCACAAACCAAAAATCTGTAATAGATACACACACATAAAAGAGAAAGGAATTCAAACATAATACTAAAAATAATCATCAAATCACAAGGGAAGAGAGCAAGAAAAGAAGAAAGGAACAAAAAAAGAACTACAAGAACAACCTGAAAATAATTAACAAAATGGCAGTAAGTATATACCAAATATAATTAATTTAAATGTAAATGGTATAAATGTCCAATCAAAAGACATAGAGTGGCTGAATGGATACAAAAATAAGACCCATATACATGCTGCCTACAAGAGACTCACTTCAGCTCTAAAGACAGAGATTGAAAGTCAGGGGATGAAAAAAGGTGTTCCATGCAAACAGAAACAAAAAGAAAGTTAGGGTAGCAATACTTATATCAGACAAAATAGGCTTTCAAACAAAGACTGTAAAAAGAGACAAAGAAGGGCATTACATAATGATAAAGGGATCAATCCCAGGAGAAGATATAACAACTGTAAATATATTGACATATGCACCCACCATGTGACCATTTAAATATGTAAAGCAAATATTAACAAACATAAAGGGAGCAACTGTCAGTAAGAATAATAGTAGGGAACGTATACACCCTTAGTTAAAGGACAGATCATTGAGACAGAAAATCAGTGAGGTAACACTGGCCTTAAATGACACATGAGAGCTGATCAACTTAATAGATGTTATAGAATATTCCATCAAAAATCAGCAGAATACACATTCTTTTCAAGTACACAAGGAACATTCTACAGGGTAGATCACATGCTAGGCCACAAAACAAGTCATTAAATTTAAGAACATTGAAATCATATCAAACATCATTTCTGACCACAGTACTATGAGACTAGGAATCAACTACTAGGAAAAAACTGAAAAATCCACAAACACTTGGAGGCTAAACAGTGTGCTACTAAACAACAAATGGGTCACTAAGGAAATCAAAGAAGAAACAAAAAAATACCTGGAGACAAATGAAAAATGAACACACAATGATCCATAACCTATGGATGCAGCAAAAGGAGTTCTAAGAGGGATATTTACAGCAATACAACCTCCACCTTAGGAAACAAGAAAAATCTCAAATAAACAACCCAACCATACATCTAAAGGAACTAGAAAAGAAAAACAAACGTAACCCAAAGTTAGTAAAAGGAAAGAAATCATAAAGATCAGAGCAGAAATAAGTGAAATAGAAACTAAAAAGCAATAGAGAAGATCAATGAAAATAGGAGCTGGTTCTTTCAAAAGATAAAATTGATAAGCCTTTAGCCAGACTCATTAAGAAAAAAAAGAGAGAGAGCCCAAATCAATAAAATCAGAAATAAAAAAGGAGAAGTCACAACCAACACCATAGAATTATGAAGGATCATAAGAGATTACATGAACAACTATACCACAATAAAAGGGACAATCTAAAAGAAATGGACACATTTCCAGACATGTACAGTCTCCAAAGACTGAACCAGGAAGAAATAGAAAATATGAACAGACCAATTACTAGTACTGAAATTGAATCAGAAAAAAAAAAACCTCCCAGAAAACAATAGTTCAGGACTCGATGGCTTCATAGGTGAATTCTACCAATTTAGAGAAGAGTCAACAACTATCTTACTCAAACTATTCCAAAAAATTGCAGAAGGAATGCTTTTGAACTCATTCTATGAAGCCAGCATCACCCTGATACCAAAACCAGGCAAAGATACCACACAAACAAAAAGAAAATTACAGACCAACATCACTGATGTACATAGATGCCAAAATCTTCAACAAAATATTAGCAAACCAAACCGAACAATACATGAAAAAGATCATACACCATGAACAAGTGGTATTTATCCCAGGGATGCAAGGATGGTTCAATATCTGCAAATCAATCAATGTAATACAACACATTAAAAAAAATGAAGAATAAAAATCATATGATCATCTCAGACACAAAGATGCACAAAAAGCTTTTGACAAAATTCAACATGCATTTATGATAAAAATTTTCAACAAATTGGGTATAGAGGGAACATACCTTAATATAATAAAAGCTGTATATGACAAGCCCACAGCTAAGATCATACTGAGTGGTAAAAAGCTGAAAGCATTTCCTCTAAGATCAGAAGCAAGACATGGATGCCCACTCTCACCATTTTGTTCAACATAGTATTGGAAGCCGTGGTCACAGCAATCAGCAAGAAAAAGAAATAAAGTAATTCAAATTGGAAAGGAAGAAGTTAAACTGTCACTGTTGACAGATGACATGATAGTATACATAGAAAATCCTAAAGACACCACCAAAAAGACTATTTGAAGTCATCCGTGTATTTGGCAAAGTTGCAGGATACAAAATTAATACATAGAAATCTGTTGCATTTCTATACAGTCACAACAAACTCTCAGAAAGAGAAATTAAGAAAACAATCCCATTTGCAATTGCATTGAAGAGGATAAAATACTTAGGGATAACTCCAACTAAGGAGGTAAATTCCTGTACTTGGTAAACTATAAGACACTGATAACAGAAATTGAAGACAGCACAAACAAATGGAAAGATACACCATGCTCATGGATTGGAAGAATTAATATTGTCAAAATGATGATAGTACCCAAGGCAATGTACATATTCAATACAATCCCAATCAAAATACCAATGATATTTTTCACAGAATTAGAACAAATAATTCTAAAATTTGTATGGAAACACAAAAGAGTCCCCAAATAGTAAAACAATCTGGAGAAAGAGCAAAGCTGAAGGTATCACACTCATGATTTCAAACTATACGAAAAAGCTACAGTAATCAAAACAGTATGGTACTTACCACAGAAATACAAAGGATCATAAGAGATTACTATGAGCCAATAAAATGGACATCCTAAGAAATGGACAAATTCTCAGACAGGTACAATCTCTCAAGACTGAACCAGGAAGAAATAAAAAATATGAACAGACCAATTGCAAGTACTGAAATTGAATCAGTAATTTAAAAGCTCCCAACAAGCAATAGTCCAGGACCAGATGACTTCACAGGTGAATTCTACCAACCATTTAGAGTTAACACGTATCCTTCTGAAACCTATTCCAAAAAATTGCAGAGGAAGGAACACTTCCAAATTCATTCTATGAGGCCAGCATCACCCTCAACAAAATCAGACAAAGATATCACACAAAAAAGAAAATTACAGGCCAATATCACTGCTTTACATAGATGCAAAAATCCTCACCAAAGGACTAGTATACCGAATCCAACAATGTATCAAAAGGATCACACACCATAATCAAGTGGGATTTATCCCAGTGTTGCAAGGATTTTTCAATATCCACAAATCAATCAGTGTGATAAACCACATTAAAAATTGAAGAAAAATATCATATGATCATCTCAGTAGATGCAGAAAAACTTTTGATAAAATTCAACATCCACTTATGATAAAAACTCTCAACAAAGTGGGTATAGAGGGAACGTACCTCAACATAATAAAGGCCATATATGACAAGCTCACAGTTAACATTATACTCAATAGTGAAAAGCTGAAAGCATTTCCTCTAAGATCAGGACAAGACAAGGATGCTCACTGTGGCAACTGTTATTCTGCATAGTTTTGGAAGTCCTAGTGACAGCAATCAGAGAAAAAGAAATAAAAGGAATCCAAATTGGAAAAGAAAAAGTAAAACTGTCACTATTTGCAGATGACATGATACTATACATAGAAAATACTAAGGACACCACCAGAAAACTACTAGAGCTCATCAATGAATTTGGTAAATTTTCAGGAAAAAAATTAATATAAAGAAATCTGTTGCATTTCTATACACAACAATGAAATATCAGAAAGAGCAATTAAGGAAACAATCCCATTTACCACTGCATAAAAAAGAATAAAATATCGAGGAATAAACCTACCTAAGGAGGCAAAAGACTTGTACTCAGAAAACTATAAGACACTGATTAAAGAAATTGAAGATGACACAAACAGATGGAAATATAGAATGTTTTCTTGGATTGGAAGAATCAATATTGTTAAAATGACCATACTACCCAAAGCAATCTACAGATTCAATGCAATCCCTATCAAATTACCAGTGGCATTTTTTTACAGACCTGGAACAAAAAATTTTTTAATTTTTGGGAAACACATAAGACCACAAATAGCCAAAGCAATCTTGAGAAAGAGGAACACAGCTTGAGGAATCAGGCTCCCTGACTTCAGACTGTAGTATAAAGCTACAGTAATCAAAACAGTATGGTACAGGCACAAAAACAGACACATAGATCAATGGAACAGGATAGAAAGCCCACAAATAACCCCACACCCTTGTGGTCAATTAAGCTATGACAAAGAAGGCAAGAATATACAGTGGGGAAAAGACAGTCTCTTCAATAAGTGGTGCTGGGAAAACTGGACAGCTATATGTAAAAGAATGAAATTTAGAAGATTCTCTAACATCATATACAAAAATAAATTCAGAGTGGATTAAAGACCTAAATATAAGACCAGATACTCTAAAACTCCTAGAGAAAAACATAGGCAGAACACTCTTTGACATAAATCACAGCAATATTTTTTTAGATCTGTCCCAGAATAATGGAAACAAAAATAAAAATAAACAAATGGGACCTAATTAAACTTAAAGGGTTTTTCAAGGCAAAGGAAACCATAAACAAAATGAAAAGACAACCTACTGAATGGGAGAAAATATTTGCAAATAATGTGACTGACAAGGGATTAATTTCCAAAATATACAAACAGCTCATACAGCTCAATATAAAACAACAACAACCCAATCAAAAAATGGGCAGCAAACCCAATAGACATTTCTCCAAAGAAGCCATACAGATGGTCAAGAGGCACATGAAAAGATGCTCAACATCGCTAATTGTTAGAGAAATGCAAATCAAAACTACAATGAGGTATTACCTCACACCAGTCAGAATGGCCATCATTAAAAGTGACAAATAATAAATGATGGAGAGAGTGTGGAGAAAAGGGAACTCTCCTACACTGCTGGTGGGAATGTACATTGGTGCAGCCGCTAGGGAGAACAGTATGGAAGTTTCTTAAAAAACTAAAAATAGAGTAGTTCCCATATGATCCATCAATCCCATTCCTGGGCATATATCCAGAAAAGATGAAAACATAATTCAAAAAGATACATGCAGAGAGTCTGCCTGCTGATGCAGGGGACACGGGTTCGTGCCCCGGTCTGGGAAGATCCAGCATGCCGCGGAGCGGCTGGGCCCGTGAGCCATGGCTGCTGAGCCTGCACGTCCGGAGCCTGTGCTCCACAACGGGAGAGGGCACAACAGTGAGAGGCCCGCATACCACAAAAAAAAAAAAAAGATACATGCACCCCAACGTTCATAGCAGCACTATTTACAATCTCTAAGACATGGAAGCAACCTAAAAGTCCATTGACAAATGAAGAGATAAAGAAGATGTGGTGTATATATATATATATATATATATATATATATATATATATATATAATGTAATATTACCATAAAAAGAAAGAAATAATGTCATTTGAAGCAACATCAATGGAGCTAGAGATTATCATATTAAGTGAAATGGAATCTAAAAAATGACACAAATGAACTTTTTTACAAACAGAAATAGACTCACAGACATAGAAAACAAACTTATGGTTACCAAAGTGGAAAGGCTGGGGAGGGATAAATTTGGAATTTGGAATCAACAGATACAGACTACTATATATAAAATAAACAACAAAGACCTACTATATAGCACAGATAGATATCTTGTAATAACCTGTTATGGAAAAGAATCTGAAAATAATATAACTGAATCATTTTGCTGTACACCTGAAACATTGTAAATCAACTATACTTCAACAAAGTAGCAGTATGGTTACTGTGGCACAAAAAACAGACATGCAGGTCAGTGGAACAGAATAGAGAGCCCAGAAGTGAACCCACAGTTATATGGGCAATTAGTCTACAACAAAGGAGGCAAGAATACACAGTGGGGAAAAGAAAGCCTCTTAAATCAATGGTGTAAAAATTGTGAAAATCGGACAGCTACGTGCAAATCAAACTGGAATACTCTATCACACAATGCATAAAAATAAATTCAAAATTGATTAAAGAGTTAAATGTCAGACCTGAAACCATAAAACTTCTAGATGAAAACATAGGCAGTAAGCTATTTGACATTGGTTTAGTAATATTTTTTAGGATATGTCTCCTCAAGCAAGGGAAACAAAAGCAAAAATCAGCAAATGAGAGTACATCAAACTAAAAAGCTACTGCACAGCAAAGGAAACTATCAACAAAATGAAAAGGCTGCCTGCTGAATTGGAGTAGATATTTGCAAATCATATATCTGATAAGGGGTTAATGTCCAAAATATGCGAAGAACTCATACAACTCAACATCAAAAAAATGAACAACCAGTTAAAAAATAGGGAGAAGACCTGAAATATTTTCCCAAAGAATACATACAAATAACCAACAAGCACATGAAAAGATGATCAACATCAGTAACCACTGGGTAAATGCAAATCAAAACCACAATGAGATATCACCTCATACCTGTCAGAATGGCTATTACCAAAAAGACAACAAATAACAAGTGTTGGCAAGGATGTGGAGAAAAGGGAACACTTGTACACTGTTGGTGGGAATGTAAATTGGTGTAGCCGCTATGGAAAACAGTACGGACTTTCCTCAAAATATTAAAAATAGATCTGCCATATGATCTAGCAATTTCACTCCTGGGAATTTATCTGAAGAAAATAAAAACACTAATTAGAAAAAATATATGCACTCCTATGATCATTGCAGCATTATTTACAATAGTCAAGATATGGAAGCAACCTAAGTGTCCATAGATAGATGAATGTATAAAAAGATGTGGACGTATATGTAATATGAATATTACTCAGCCATAAAAAAGAATGAAATTTAGCCATTGTGACAATGTGGTTGGACCTAGAGAGTATTATGCTACGTGAAATAAGTTAGACAGAGAAAGGATTACTGTATCATTTGTTAAAAAACAAAACAAAGGAACAAACATAAAACAACAGAAACAGAGTTATAGATACAGAGAACAAGCAGCTGTTTTCCAGAGGGGAGGTGGGTGAGGGAAGGAAAGAAGGTGAGGGAGATTAAGAGGTACAAACTTCCAGTTGTAAAATAAGTGAGTCACAGTATGAAATGTACAGTGTGGGGAATATAGTCAATAACTAAGTAATATTTTTGTATAGTGGCTTATCGTGACTAGACTTATTGTGGTGATCATTTTGAAATGTATACAAATATCGAATGACTATTTTCTGTAATAGGAACTAACATTAGAGGTCAATTTTACTTCAAAAGCAAGCAAGCAAACAAACAAACTTATAGAAAAAGAGATCAAATTTGTGGTTACTAGAGGTGGGGCTGGAGGGAGGGTGAATTGGATGAAGGGAGTCAAAAAGCACAAACTTCCAGTTATAAGATAGAGAAGTACTAAGAATATAATGTACAACATGATAAATATAATTAACTCTGTTTTGTGTTATTAGCGAAAGTTTTTAAGTACATCCTAAGAGTTACATCACAATGAAGAAAAATTTTAAATTTCTTTAATTTTGTATCTGTATTAGATGGATGTTCACTAAACTTACTGTGGTAATCATTTCATGATGTATATAAGTCAATCATGGTGTGCACCTTAAACCTATATAGTGTGGTATGTCCATTATATCTCGATGAAACAAAATAAAAATATAAATGTGCTCAGGAGCTTCCTAGCTGAGGTCAGCCACAGACAGAGAAAATGGAGGCACTATTTCCCAGGGGTGATGTGGCCTGCTCAGACTTGCTGTTGTGTTGAAGGATGCCTGTCAGTATGGATTCTCCCAAGAGCAGACCTTGCAATAGGACTGGGATGCAGGTAATTGACTTGGGAGGTGATCCCAGGAAATAGAAGTGAAGAAATGGGGAAAGCAAGCTATGGAAGGGGGAGAATTCAATAACAATTACTGCCATTAACAACTGGGGCTCCATCCTGCTGGGAACCCATTGAGAAACTTTGTGGGACAGGCTCAATACTGTCCTCCTAAATGATGAGGAAGCTGGAGTAAATTACCCACTGACTTCCATCCCCCCCTCTGCTTATAGATCACCATAAGGAAATCAAGTTATGTCTGCACAGCAAGGTGAGCTGCTTAGCTCATCTCCTGTCTCTATCATGACCACCACCATTAGAACAGCACCATCACCACAATTTCTGCCTCTCCTGAGTTATCCCACTCTACTGTGTCACTACCTTTTCTCTTTGCTGTGTTCTTAGGTCTGAGCTTGAAAGAGGAAGTGAAGTGGGAAGATACCTGCCTACAACCCATTCTAGGAAAAAGGAACTATAGTGGTGTGCTTCCTCCATTTTCAATGTATCCAGTCCACCCAAATAACTCTCAACCACCCTCACCTCATCCCAATGCAAGGGACTGGAAAGAGGGAGAAGGCAAAAAAGCAGGCAGGCTTTCTGGAATGACTTCTGTCATCACAGAGTCATAGAAGCAGAGCTAGAAGGGATGAGCTCTGTCGTTAGAAAGATGACAGTATATTTTGCTTCTCCCACTACTGCAACACCTCCTCTAGGCAAGCTTCCCTGGTTTATCTTGACTTTCTTCCCTTCCAACCTACATGATCATAATTGGGGCTCGGCCCTTCATGCCCTCAGAAGCAGATTAAGGCTATGACTGGGAGAAGAAGCTTGAACTCTGTAGAGGGGATTATCCTCCATGCAGAGATACAGCTACTTTTGCAGGCCCCTGGCTCCCTTACCTGGAGCTCTCACTCACCTGTCTGTCACCCACAGGAGCTCACAAGGAGAGGAATGTTAGGAGGTAATAACTTCCTAATGTCACCAGGGTTGTTTTTTCTTTTTTCCAGGTTAAGATGCTGAATTGAACCCACACATCTAATTTTGCTCCCTCCTGAAACCCACTACAACTTATGTAAAAGGATTGTTTTTTAAGAAGATAGAAACTCACGAGGACAGAGAGAACAGAAGATCCAGGAGCATAAAAGAATTTTGGAAGATGGACAACAGATGAATGAGTGCTAATTGACTTAGCAGTCCCAAGAAAACTGACACCCAGCGAAAGCTAAGAACAGGCCTGCTTTCATGGCAAAATCCTTAAAACAAAAAACAAAAAACAAACGGAATTGGCAGTTGTAGATACCTCTGGAACTGCATAAGCCAAAAATCAGGAGAACTAGGTGAAAGGTGACTAAGAAGCAGTTAAAGTCCTGGTTCTTCTCTCCCTCCATGCTCAGGGCTCCTCTCCCACCAGGCAGAGGGCTGGAGATTTAGTCTCTGGAGAGGGTAAAACAGAGGGTCTCTGGACTGGAGGCACCAAGCACAGCTGAGGACAAAGGTTTCATGTGTAGAACAGTGGCGTAAAGTGAACATTTACTCACTGCAGGATGAGATCCTCAGCTTTCTTTTCTATTTACTTCCAAATCACTAGCAGCTATTCTCTACCCCTCTTCTTTGGAACTCTGACTAGTCAAAAAAGAAAGAACTAAGGATACTGGCTTTTGTGTTTCCAATAAATGACCATCTATGTCTCCCAGCAGTAAATTCTGAGTTGACAAGCCTGACTTCTGCACTGAGGGCTCCCAATAAGCTTTTCAGGCCTTTACTCTTAAGAGCAGATGACCAAATTTCGTATCTTAGGTTTCTTAGAAACAGAGGCTGAGATGAGGATTCAGGTGCACATGATTTATTGAGGGTGGGATCTCTGGAGAAGCCTCCTCCTCCTCTCATTTCCCAGCTCTTCTCCCTCAGAAGCAGCAGGGGAAGGAGCTGAGCAAGGATGTGGTCTCAGCTGGAGTCTAGCCTCAGTCAGATCCCACAGAGAGCCCTGAAATGTGAATTGCACCACAGAGTTGATCTCACCTTGACGCAAGAGGGCTGTTTCGTACCCACATATGAATCGGTCACTGGCTGTAGGCTGCCAGAAAAGAGACCATAACCTCCCAGGAAAGGCAGCTTCTGGCTGAGGACAATTCTCTAGAGAAGGGGACTGCTCTGATCCATTAACAACCAACATTTACAGCCGCCGGAGGTATGGGCAGGACACTAATAACATCCACTGCAGAATACCATATATCTGAGGAAATAGCTAACATGGAAAATAGGGAACAAATAATAAAACAAATCAAAACAAACAAACTAACAATCAAAATAAACAGAAAAAAGCAACTTGGAAGAAACCAAGACTTACTTTCAAGAATAACAGAGGGAGGGCCTCCCTGGTGGCGCAGTGGTTGAGAGTCCGCCTGCCGATGCAGGGGATACGGGTTCGTGCCCCGGTCTGGGAGGATCCCATATGCCGCGGAGCGGCTGGGCCCGTGAGCCATGGCCGCTGGGCCTGCGCGTCCGGAGCCTGTGCTCCGCAACGGGAGAGGCCACAGCAGTGAGAGGCCCACATACCGCAAAAAGAAAAAAAAAAAAAAAAAAAAAAAAAGAATAACAGAGGATATTACAGCCATGAAACAAGAATAAGGTGATATTTTAAAAGACAGGAAACAAAAATACGCTTTTAAAACAAACAGAAAAATGATAGAAGAAATGAAAAACTCAATAGATTGTTTGGGAAGTAAAGTCTGGGTTGTCTCCCAGAAAAATAAAACCAAAATGCAAAACAATGAAAAATAGGAAAGAAAAGAGGAATGTAGGAGGAAGCGTCTAGAAGGTTTAACATCTGAATAACAGGCATTCCAGAAGGAGAGGGGAGGAAATTATTAATGAAATAATTCAAGAAAAATTTCTCAAACTGAAAAGAACACAAATTTCCAGTTTGAAAGGGCCTACCATATACCTAGTTCAGTAGGAAAAAGTAGTCCTACCAAGGCAGATACTTGTGAAATTTCAGAACCCTGGGGACAAAGAGCAGATTCCACAATCTTGAATAGAGAAAAAAAGAGTCATATACGAAGTCTCAAGAATAGAATGGCTTCAGACCACTCTTCACTGGAACTGTTCCAACACCACTGGAAGGTAGAATACTAGAGTGATAGCTTCAAGATTCTAAAAGAAAATGGTTTCCAATGTAGAATTTTATACCCAGGCAAACTATATCAATCAAGAAGCAAGTAGAATAACACAATTTCAGATATGCACAATCTCATGCTTCCTTTTCTAGTAAATAACTGAAGGATGTGTTCTACCAAACCAAGGTAGTAAACCAAAGAGCATACAGGAAGCAAGGGATCCAACACAGTAGGGAGATTTGGGAATCCCCATGAGGTTGATATTGGGTGAACCAAGAGGACTGGAGGAGAGAGACTCAAGACACAGATATGTTAAGGACTGTCATCACCAAGATGACACTGCCCTTGTGCAATCTTTATAATGAGTTTTCCTTAGAGGCACAGACTTTTGAGGTAAATTGGCTAAATGACAGAGACCCCACTTATTGTTGGAAAGAAAACTATACTAATACTGTTGAGGCTTGGCATTCAGTCCTGGCTTTGTCTTGAAGTTGCTGTGGGAGGGTCTCTTTCCCTCCCTGGACCTCAGGATCCTCCTCTGTAAGTGTCAAGGATAGACTATGTGAATTCCATGTGTCTTTAAGGCTATCTGTGCCTCTGTGAAATTTATTCTTCATAGTATACAGTTCTATGGGTTTTGAAAAATGCATAGTCATGTAACCACCTCCACAATTATGCTGCAGAATAGTTCCATACACTAAAAAATGTTCTTATGCTACCCTTCTGTAGTCAACCCCCTCCTTTTAATCCCTTGAAACCACTGATCTATTCTCTATCCTTACAGTTCTACCTTTTCTAGAATGTCATATAAATGGAACCATACAGTATGAAGCCTTTTGAGTCTGGCTTCCTTTATTTAACACAACGCATTTGGTTTGACATACTGACCAGCACTTACCACTGATTTTGTTTTTAGTTCTTCCCCAAAGCAGACTCTGAGACAAGAATTCAAATGCAAGAAGTGTGGGAAGTGATCCCAGAAAATACCAGTTAGGTGAATGAAGAAGTGATATAGGGAAGGGGAGGAAGGCAATACAGGGTGTGTTTTTTCAAGTGAGATATCACTGTGGACAACAAATTCTAACCTCTTGGGACTTTGGAATCCAGTACAGAACACACACCGCAGAGATGTCTGGCCCAAGGGGTGAAGAAGCTGGGATATTTATCCAACTCCCTGTTCATCATTGATTGAGGGTTGCTAGAAGCCTTAATTCTCCAGCACTTCTGGCTTGCCTGGTACATGGACCAAACATGTTCCTGTGGAGAGAAAAAAAAAAAAAGCCCTAAGGCAGAATAAAGGCAGTTACAGGTGCTCATAGTAAGCAGCATTTGGTGTGTAGAGGTGAGTGCCAAGGGGATGTGTGGGGTGCCGACAGCATCAACTACACCCTGCCACCTCCAATGAAAGAGCGAAAATCTCATATACCACAAAACAACTTCAGAGAAGGAGCCTTGGGGGATTCTGAAGTGGGAACCTAAGAAGACAGTCAGAACAATGAACCTAGGGTCCCATTGGAAGAATTCTAAGGATGGGAACCTTTTGCCTTGAGAGTAGAAGAGGGCCTCTGAGAGGTAAGACTATATTGATGGACACCGCCACAAAATAGGGCTATGTGCCCACTGCTAAATCTCACCCAGGCCACCTACCCTCTCCTCCATTAGAGTCAACCCCTTGATGTGAACATTAGGGACTTTTCTCTAGACAGTTGGTAAAACTGGCTTTTATTATTTACTTAGAACCCTTAGCTGTTTTCTTCTAGCAAATTATTGGTGTAATGGATGTGCATCTCGGCAGAAAAATGCAGATGTGCAAGAATATCTTTCAATTTCCACAACCTAAATCGAACTCAATTTCTACTGCAATCTTCATTTTGTGTTGGTGTCACCTTAATCTCAGTCAGTTGTTGCCCAAGTTTCCAGGATGCTTTCAGAAATCCAAAGTGTTGGCAGGTGGCTTCTGGTCTGTATCATCACTGTCCACGTCAGCATCATACAAGATATGCTCTTTCAACCTTGTCTTTGCTGGTCAGTTCGCACGAGCCCTTGCTGGCCTAACCCTCATCACTGACTGAATGATTCCCTGAGGCCTAGGTGTCTCTCAGCCAACTCCTGTGCCCCTATTGATTCACAGGATATTCTAATATTCTGTGATGTGCCAAGGGGACTTGGTGGATTCTCCAGACTTTCTGGGCTATTAAAAAATGTACACAAATCATTTTATTACTTCCATACTTTGCTGGCTCTTGGGAACCCTCACAGGGCTGGCTCAACCTGCCGTGTGCACACAGCCAACTCTTTTAGGAGGTCTTACTGCCGCCCTGAGCTCTACCCAGGGTTCTCTCTGCACTTGGATTACCCACACTGATCTGGGTTTCACTGAGGAAAGAAAACAAGATATAGAGTCCCTTTTTTCAGGCACTCACCATCATGTAATTCTCCTCACTACCAGTTTGGGAATTTATTCTGGTGTAAGTATGTATGAGTGAGTGCTTGCTCTCAAGTCAAATGCATTCTCTCTAACATATTATATTGTCTACACATGTATTCCTCTAGGTTTCTTTCTAGTGGACTTTTAATTTTGAGATAATTGTAGGTTCACATGAATCTGTAAGTAATAATACAGAAAAATTCTTGTATCCTTCACCCGTTTTCTCCCAATGGTTACATTTTGCATAACTATTGACATTAATATGATATACCAATATTACTCAGTTTTCTGTTTATAAGCGTTTGTGTGTGTATGTATTTAGTTTTATGCAATTTATCACAGATGTACATTCTTACAGTCACTGCCATACTTGAGATTACAAAACTATGTGATCACAAAGCTTCCTTATGCTGTCCTTTCATAGCCACACCTACAATCCTTCCACCTCACTCCCCCCAAGCTCTCCCTAACTCTCAGCAACTACTAACAGATCCTCCATGTGTACTTTTGCAATTTCAAGTATGTTATGTAATGAAATCATACAATATGTAACCTTTGAGGTTTATTTACACAGCATATTCCCTGGAGATTCATCCAAGTTGTGTGTATCAATAGTTTGTTCCCTTTTATTACTGAGTACTATTCCATGGCATGGATGTTCCACAGTTTATTTAACCATTTGTGCATTGAAGGACATTCAAATTGTTTCCAGTTTTGACTATTATGAGTAGTCAAAACAATACAATAGTGATGAATATTTGTTTACAGGGTTTTTTTGTGTGAATATAATTTCTCTGGGATAAATGCCTAGGTGTGCAATTGCTGAGTCATATGGAAGTTGCCAACTTGTTTTCCAGAGTAGCTGTACCATTTTACATTGCCACCAGTAATGTATGAGTGATTCAGATTCTCTGTATTCTTGTCAGCCTTTGGTGTTGTCACAACTTTTAATTTTAGCCATTCTGGTAGGTGTGTAGTGATATCTCATTGTAGTTTTACTTTGCATTTTCCTAATGGCTAATGATAATGAATATTTTTTTTCATTTACTTATTTGCCATCTGTATATATTCTTTGGTGAAGTGTTTGGTCCGATATTTTGTTCATTTTCTAATTGGATTTTGTGGGGTTTTCTTTGTTTTTGTTTTGTTTTTACTGTTGAGTTTTGAGAGTTCTTTATATATTCTAGATAGTAGTCTTTTGTTGTATATGTGATTTGAAAGTATTTTCTCCCAGTCTGTGGCTTTTCTTTTCATCCTCTTAAAGTGTCTTTCAAAAAGTTTTAAATTTTGATGAAGTCCAATTTATTGAAAATTTTCTTTTATGGATTGTGTTTTTGATGTCAAATTTAAGAACTTTTTATCTAGCCTTAGATCCTGAGATTTTCTCCTAAGTTTTTTCCTAAAAATTTTATTTTACATTTAAGTCCATGACTCATGACTCATTTTGAGTTAATTTTTGTATAAGATGTGGTATTTAGATTGAAGGCTTTGTTTTGTTTTGTTTTTTGCCTTTGGATGTCCAATTGTTCCAGCACCATTTGTAGAGAAGGCTATCCTCCTTCTGTTGAATTGCTTTTGCACCTTTGTAAGAAATCAGTTGGGCATATTTGTGTGTGATGTATTTCTGGGTTTTCTATTCTGTTCCATTGATCTATGTGTCTATCCTTTTGTCATATTTTGTATGTATGATTTCAATCATTTTAAATTAGTTTAGGTTTGTTTTATGGCCCAGGATATGGTTTATCTTGGTGAATATTCTATGAATTCTTGAAAAGAATGTATGTGCTGCTATTACTGGTTGCAGTATTTTTTATGTGCCAAGTATATCCTTTTGGTTGATGGTGTTGTTGAGTTTTTCTACATCCTTATTCATTCTCTAATGATTTAATCATCTGCTGAGAATGGGGTTGAAGTCTCCACTTATAATTGTGGGTTTGCCTTTTTCTCCTTTCAACTCTATCAGCTTTTTTTTTTTTTTCGGTACGCGGGCCTCTCACTGTTGCGGCCTCTCCCATTGAGGAGCACAGGCTCTGGATGCGCAGGCTCAGCAGCCATGGCTCACGGGCCCAGCCACTCCACGGCATGTGGGATCTTCCCGGACTGGGGCACAAACCCGTGTCCCCTGCATCGGCAGGGGGACTCTCAACCACTGTGCCACCAGGGAAGCCCAACTCTCTCAGCTTTTGCCTCATATATTTTGAGACTTTTTTTTGCATGTACACATTTAGGATCCTTGTGCTTTCCTGGTGTATGGGTCTTTTTTTCTTCTCTTTTCTTTTTCTTTTTTTTTTTGATCCTTTTATTCTTATGTAATGTTTCTCTTTGTCTCTAGCAGGAAAATTATTATCCCCATTTACAGATGAGGAAACTGAACTGTGAAAGAATTTAAAATTAGGTCTAAAAATGAAGGAAATAGAAAATCACCACTAGGCCAACCCTACAGTAATAACAGTTGCAGCAAGATCCATTGGTGGTTGCTAAAATTAGTGGAAGAAAATTTGATGAGAAACAAAATCTGAAAGTATCTTCTCAGTATATTTATTAATTATAAAGGAAAAATATATAAGTGGAGAATTCTGGCTGACACCACTTTAACCAAGGGATCAAGGTTATTAAGATCACTAGTAATAACAATATTGACATTACATACCCCCTGACGTGAAGGGTACACTATTGCTTCTCACCTCAATCTAATCATGATAAAACACCAGCTAAACCCAAATTGAGAGACAGTATACAGAGTCCCACAGAGATGCCTGGATTAGAACCTAGAGCCCATACTCTTTACACTCTAATCAGGAGAGGTATGGAAGCCAAGGATATGGGGGTGTCTCCTTTCTGAGTGGTATGTACTCATTTCACTGCTGACTGGACATACCTCACTGCTCGGGACTCACTACTTCAGTGTGCTCTGTGGCTAGAATCCACATCTCTTTGCCGAGGGCTTTCTCCAAAGCATGAAGGTAGTTCTGTTTGTGCTGGCCAGAGACCAGAACACCCTCCCACCATTCCTACGTGGCCCTCAATCAATGACTGAGAGGAGTAGGTGCATAAACATCCCAGTTCCCTTTCCCATCTGGCAGGGGTTGGGGGGGGAGGGGTAACACTGCGGCATGTTCTACATTGGCTCCCAGAGTTCCTCTGTGGGATTGAGCCCTAATTGACCACTGGTAGCTTATTGATAATGCACCTTTATTGGCTGCCTTCCCTACCCTATCTCATTTCCCCACTCCCCTGTTAATGTTTCCTGGCATCACCTCTCAATTAAACTACTTGAACCTAATTTCTTGTTTGAGAGTCTGCTTCTGGAAGAATCTCATCTAAGGCAATGGCTGAAGGGCACCAATATCCTTCAGTCACAGAGAGATTGCAACTAGCAAAGACATTATGCATGGGCAGTACCAAATAAGGCTGCCAGGAACAGCTATTCAGGTGGTGTACTATACAATTACTGGAGTTGTACAAATTGATGCTTATATTAGTTTCACATTGCTGCTGTAACAAAGTAGCTTAAAACAACACAAATTTGTTATCTTGCAGTTCTGGAGGTCAGAAGTTCAAAATGTGTTTCACTGCACTAAAATCAAGGTATTGGCAGCTCTGTGATCATTTCAGAGCCACTGTCTAGGAGAGGATCTATTTCCTTGCCTTTTTCAACCTCTTGAGCCTTCCTGTATTCCTTGATTTGTGGCCCCTTTCTCCATCTTCAAACTCAGCAGTGTAATACCTTAATATTTCTTTCTCTTTCTCTCCTCTGTTTCCACCATTACATCTCCTTCTCTGACTCTCCTGCCTCCCTCCTTCCTTTGTAAGGACCCTTGTGATTACATTGGACTCACCTGGATAATCCAGAATAATCTCCTTATCTCAAGTTCCTTAATTTAATTACATCACAAAGACCTTTATGCCATATAAGGTAACATATTCCCAGGTTCAGATTAGGACGTAGATTTCTTGGGGGAACATTATTCTGCCTATCACAGCATATATGGTTAAGGGTCCAGAATAAAGAGTGTGTGAGAGAGTGCACAGTGCAGAGAAAGCACAGCGCAGAGAAAGCACTGTGAGGGAGGGGAAGTTGGCAAAAAGGGTTATGATATAAAATGGAGAAATACATAGAGGAGGACATATTTCTGTTGTTTTATATGTATATACATATAATATATATTTATACAATTTATATGTAATGTATATTATCACCAAATTATCAGTATATAAATAAATAAATAATATGTATATATATTTTATATACACAGAGAGAGAGAGGAGAGAGAGAGAGAGAGAGAGTGTGTGTGTGTGTGTGTGTGTGGGTGCGCACCTTAGGGGAGTGAGGTGGAAGAAGTGAGCTGAGTGAGATAGTGATAGGGTCTGGAAGAAACAAAAGGAACTGTAAGAAGGAAATAGGTAGGGTGGGTCTCCTTCTGAGGAACTGGCCCTGTCTGAGGTAAGGCTGCAGAGAGGTGAAATCAGTGGATTTTACAGAGAGAAGTTGTTTTTTTTTTTTTTTTAAATTCGGGTATAGTTGCCTTATGATATTGTGTTATTTTTTGCTGTACAGTGAAGTGAATCAGCTATATGTATACATATATCCCTTCTTTTTCGGATTTCCTTCCCATTTAGTTCACCAAAGAGCACTGAAGAGTTCCCTGTGCTATACAGTCTATTCTCATTTGCTATCTGATTTATACATAGTAGTGTATATATGTCAATCCCAATCTCTCAATTCATCCCACCCCACCTTTCCTGCCTTGGTCTCCATACGTTTGTTCTCTACATACATCTGTGTCTCTATTTCTGTTTTGCATATAGGTTCATCTGTACCATTTTTCTGGATTCCACATCTAAGCGTTAATGTATGATATTTGTTTTTCTCTTTCTGACTTACTTCACTCTGTAAGATAGTTTCTAGGTCCATCCACGTCTCTGCAAATGGCACAATTTATTTCCTTTTATGGCCGAGTAATATTCCATTGTATATATGTACCACATCTTCTTTATCCATTCCTCTGTTGATGGACATTTAAGTTGCTTCCATGTCCTGGCTATTGTAAATAGTGCTGCAGTGAACAATGGGGTGCATGTATCTTACGGAATTATGATGTTCTCCAGATATATGCCCAGGAATGGGATTGCTGGGTCATATGGTAGTTCTATTTTTAGTTTTTAAAGGAACCTCCATACTGTTCTCCATAGTGGCTATATCAATTTAAATTCCCACCAACATTGTAAGAGGGTTCCCTTTTCTCTACACCCTCTCTAGCATTTATTGTTTGTAGATTTTTGATGATGGCCATTCTGACCCGTGTGAGGTAATACCTCATTGTAGTTTTGATTTGCATCTCTCTAATAATTAATGATGTTGAGCATCTTTTCATGTGCTTTTTTGGCCATCTGTATGTCTTCTTTGGAGAAATGTCTATTTAGGTCTTCTGCCCATTTTAAATTGGGTTGTTTGCTTTTTTTCATATTGAGCTGCATGAGCTGTTTGTATATTTTGGAGATTAATCCCTTGTCAGTTGCTTGTTTGCCAATATTTTCTCCCATTCTGAGGTTTGTCTTTTCATCTTGTTATGGTTTCCTTTGCTGTGTAAAAGCTTTTAAGTTTAATTAGGTCCCATTTGTTTATTTTTGTTTTTATTTTCATTACTCTAGGAGGTGGATCAAAAAAGATCTTAAAAAAAAAAAGATCTTGATGGGCTTCCCTGGTGGTGCAGTTGTTAAGAATCCACCTGCCATTGCAGGGGATACGGGTTCAAGCCCTGGTCCAGAAAGATTCCACATGCTGTGGAGCAGCTAAGCCCATGCACCACTACTACTGAGCCTGTGTGCCACAACTACTGAAGCCCACGTGCCTAGAGCCTGTGCTCCGCAACAAGAGAAGCCACCACAGTGAGAAGAAGCCTGTGCACCACAATGAAGAGTAGCCCCTGCTCGCCTCAACTTGAGAAAACCCGCACGCAGCAACGAAGACCCAACACAGCCAAAAAAAAGATTTGCTGTGATTTATGTCAAAGAGTGTTCAGGCTATATTTTGCTCTAAGAGTTTTATAGTGTTCGTCTTACATTTAGGTCTTTAATCCATTTTGAGTTTATTTTTGTGTATGGTGTTAGGGATTGTTCTATTTTCATTCTTTCACATGTAGCTGTCCAGTTTTCCCAGCACCACTTATTGAAGAGACTGTCTCTTCTTCATTGTATATTCTTGCCTCCTTTGTCGTAGATTACGTGACCATAGGTTTAATGAATTTTCTATCTCTGGGCTTTCTATCCTGTTCCATTGATCTATATTTCTGTTTTTGTGCCAGTACCATACTGTCTTGATTACTGAAGCTCTGTACTATAGTCTGAAGTCAGGGAGCCTGATTCCTCAAGCTCCGTTTTTCTTCTTCAGGATTGCTTTGGCTATTCGAGGTCTTTTGTGTTTCCAAACAAACTTTTTGTTCCAGTTCTGTAAAAAATGCCACTGGTAATTTGATAAGGATTGCATTGTGTCTGTAGATTGCTTTGGGTAGTATGGTCATTTTAACAATACCGATTCTTCCAATCCAAGAAGACATTATATATTTCTATCTGTTTGTGTCACCTTCAATTTCTTTCATCAGTTTATTATAGTTTTCTGAGTACAAGTCTTTTGCCTCCTTTGGTAAGTTTATTCCTAGATATTTTATTCTCTTTGTTGCAGTGGTAAATGGGATTGTTTCCTTAATTTCTCTTTCTGATCTTTCATTGTTTCTTTGCATTAATTTTGTTTGCTGCAAATTTACCAAATTCATTGATTAATACGAGTAGTTTTCTGATGGCATCTTTAGGATTTTCTATGTATAGCATCATCTGCAAACAATGACAGTTTTACTTCTTCTTTTCCAATTTGGATTCCCTTTTATTTATTTTTCTTCTCTTATTGCTGTGGCTAGGACATCCAAAACTATGTTGAATAATAGTGGTGAGAATGGACATCCTTGTCTTGTTCCTGATCTTAGCGAAAATGCTTTCAGTTTTTCACCATTGAGAATGATGTTTGCTGTAGGTTTGTCATATATAGCCTTTATTATGTTGAGGTAGGTTCCCTCTATGCCCACTTTCTGGAGATTTTTTATTATAAATGGGTGCTGAATTTTTTAAAAAGCTTTTTCTGCATCTATTGAGATGACTATATAGTTTTTATTCTTCAATTTGTTAATATGGTTGATCACATTGATTCATTTGCATATATTGAAGAATCCTTGCGTCCCTGGGATAAATCCCACTTGATCATGGTGTATGATCCTTTTAATGTGTTGTTGGAGTCTGTTTGCTAGTATTTTGTTGAGAATTTTTGCATCTATTTTCATCAGTGATATTGGTCTGTAATTTTCTTTTTTGTGTGATATCTTTGTCTGGTTTTGGTATCAGGGTGATGGTGGCCTCATAGAACGAGATTGGGAGTGTTCCTTCCTCTGTAATTATTTGGAAGAGTTTGAGAAAGATGAGTGTTAGCTCTTCTCTACCTGTTTGATAGAATTCTCCTGTGAAGCCATCTGGTCCTGGACTTTTGTTTGTTGGAAGATTTTTAATCCCAGTTTCTATTTCATTACTTGTGATTGGTATGTTTATATTTTCTATTTCTTCCTGGTTCAGTCTTGGAAGGTTGTACTTTTCTAAGAATTTGTCCATTTCATTGGCATATAGTTGCTTGCAGTAGTCTCTTATGATCTTTTGTATTTCTGTGGTGTCAGTTATTTCTCCTTTTTCATTTCTAATTTTATTGATTCGAGTCCTCTCCCTTTTTTTCTTGATGAGTCTGGCTAAAGGTTTATCAATTTTGTTTATCTTCCCAAAGAACCAGCTTTTAGTTTCGTTGATCTTTGCTATTGTTTTCTTCATCTCTATTTCATTTATTTCTGCTCTGATTTTTATAATTTCTTTTCTTCTACTAACTTTGGGTTTGTTTGTTTTTCTTTCTCTAGTTGCTTTAGGTGTGAAGTTAGGTTGTTTATTCGTGATTTTGTTGTTTCTTGAGGTAGGATTATATTGCTGTAAACTTCCCTCTCAGAACTGCTTTTGCTGCATCCCATAGGTTTTGGGTTGTTGTGTTTTTGTTGTCATTTGTTTCTACGTATTTTTTGATTTCCTCAGTGATCTCTTCATTATTTAGTAGCATATTGTTTAGACTCCATGTGTTTGTGTGATTTTTTTTTTTTGGTTACAGTTTTTTTTCCTGTAATTGATTTCTAATATAATAACATTGTGTTCGGAAAAGATGCTTGATACGATTTCAGTTTTGTTAAATTTACCAAGGATTTATTTGTGACCCACGATTTGATCTATGCTAGAGAATGTTCCATGTGCACTTGAGAAGAAAGTGTATTCTGATGCTTTCAGATGGAATGTCTTATAAATATCTACTAAGATTATCTGGTCTATTTTGTCATTTAAAGCTTGTGTTTCCTTATTAATTTTCTGTGTGGATGATCTGTCCATTGGTGTAAGTGGAGTGTTAAAGGCCCCCACTATTATTGTGTTACTGTCGATTTCCCCTTTTATGGCTGTTAGCATTTGCCTTATGTATTGAGGTGCTCCTATGTTGGGTGTATAAATATTTATTATTGTTATATCTTCTTCTTGGATTGATCCCTTGATCATTATGCAGTGTCCTTCCTTGTCTCTTGTAACAGTCTTTATTTTAAAGTCTATTTTATCTGATACGAGTATTGCTACTCCAGCTTTCTTTTGATTTCCATTTGTATAGAATATCTTTTTTCATCCCCTCACTTTCAGACTGTATGTGTCCCTAGGTCTGAAGTGGGTCTCTTGTAGACAGCATGTATATGGGTCTTGCTTTTGTATCCATTGAGCCGGTCTGTGTCTCTTGGTTGGAGCATCCAGTCCATCAACATTTAAGGTAATTATCAATATGTATGTTCCTATTACCATTTTCTTAATTGTTTGGGGTTTGCTTTTGTCTGTCTTTTGCTTCTCCTGTGTTTTCCACCTAGAGAAGTTCCTTTAGCATTTGTTGTAAAGCTGGAATGGTGATGCTGAATTCTCTTAGCTTTTGCTTGTCTGTAAAGCTTTTGATTTCCTTGTTGAATCTGAATGAGATCCTTGCTGGGTAGAGTAATCTTGGTTGTAGGTTTTCCCCTTTCATCACTTTAAATATATCCTGCCACTCCCTTCTGGCCTGCAGAGTTTCTGCTGAAAAATCAGCTGATAACCTTATGGGGATTCCCTTGTATGTTATTTGTTGCTTTTCCCTTGTTGCTTTTAATATTTTTTCTTTGAATTTAATTTTTGTTAGTTTGATTAATATGTGTCTTGTCATGTTTCTCCTTGGGTTTATCCTGTTTGGCACTCTCTGTTCTTCCTGGACTTGGGTGGCTATTTCCTTTTCCATGTTAGGGAAGCTTTTGACTATAATCTCTTCAAATACTTTCTCAGACCCTTTCTCTTTCTCTTCTTCTTCTGGGACCCCTATAATTCAAATGTTGGTGTATTTAATGTTGTCCCAGATGTCTCTGAGACTGTCCTCATTTCTTTTCATGCTTTTTTCTTTATTCTGCTTCTTGGCAGTTATTTCCACCATTTTGTCTTCCAGCTCACTTATTCGTTCTTCTGCCTCAGTTATTCTACTATTGATTCCTTCTAGTGTATTTTTCATTTCAGTTACTGTGTTGTTCATCACTGTTTGTTTGTTCTTTAGTTCTTCTAGAGTCCTTTTTAAACATTTCTTGTATTTTCTCCATCCATGCCTCCATTCTATTTCCGAGATTTTGGATCATCTTTACTATAATTATTCTGAATTCTTTTTCAGATAGATTGCCTATTTCCTCTTCATTTATTTGCTCTGGTAGGTTTTTACCTTGCTCTTTCTTCTGTAACATATTTTTTTGTCTTCCCATTTTTTGTTGATGTGTGGGACTTTGGTCCTGTCTTGCTGGTTGTTTGGTATGAGGCATCCAGCACTGGCGTTTGCAGGCAGTTGTGTGGAGCCAGGTCTTTGTGTCTAGATGAGGACCTCTAGGAGAGTTCACACTGATTAATATTCCCTGGGGCCTGACGTTCTCTGTTAGTCCAGAAGCTTGGACTCAGCTCTCTCACCACAGGGGCTCAGGCCTGACCCCTGGCCTGGAAATCAAGGCCCCACAAGCTGTGCAGCATGGCAAAAACAAAAGAATAAAAGACAAAGCCCAAGACAAATAATAAAAGCAAATCCAGGCAAACAAAAAACAAACCAACAAGCAAACAACAACAATAAAAACCACAAGGAAAGCAAAAAAACCAGGAGACACCCAAACAAACAAGACAGCCCAGAAACCAAAACCAAAAATAAAAACAAAACTAACCTAAACAGAAAACAAAAATAAAACAAAATCAAAAAACAAAGTAAAAGAAAAGCTAAGAGAACAAAAGGCAAGCACACAAAAATGACAAAAACAAAAACAAAAGAAATAGAAAAGAAGATAAGAACAAAATAAAAACACAAGAAAACAAAACAACATGAAAATAGCAAAAGAACAAACCAACAGAAAACAAAACAAAAACAAAACCAAAAAACAGACAACACACAAAAAAGAGCAGATAATAACAAAGAATAAAAAATAAAATAAAATTAGAAAAATAAAAAGTATATTAGAAAAAATAAAAATGAAACAATAAAACAAAACACAACAGTACAAAAAATTTTAAAAAATAAAAATTAAATATTAAAAAAAAGATTCCATGGTGCCTCTGCTATCTGTGTCCTTGCCCCCACAGTGAGCTACATGCATCCCCTGCCTCCCCAGGAGCCCCTCTAAGATCACTAGGTAGGTCTCTGGACCTGCTGCACCAACCCCCATTCTGTGTGTGTTCCTTTCACCAGTGTCTGCTCCTGAAGCTGGCCCAGAGCATAGGCCTCCATGGGTATGCCCTGCAGGGGCCAGTGCAGCTGGAGGAGGTATTGGAGGGGGGGTGGTTCCCCACCCACCTGGACCCACGTGGTCAGAGGAGGCCCTGTCAGGGGCGGCCTGTGTAGGCTTTGGGGGGGTGGCATGCTCAGGTCCACCAGGACCTGCATAGCCAGAGGAGGCTTTGGCAGAGGCGGGGCTCAGGCCTGGGACCCTCACAACCCTTGTACAGACAGAAGTTTTAAAGGCCACCAAGAAGGTGCACAGAGGTAAAAATAGAGGAAGGGCGTGTGGTCTGTGGCTCCAGGCAGACCAGATGGTGGGTGGAGCCTTCCCCATGTGTCCATAGTTGCAGAGAGAGGAAGAGGCAGGGCTCTGAGACCAGGGAGGGGAAAAAGAAAGAGAAACCAAGTTAGTTATGGGAAATAGGGCTGCGGTTTCATATTTGGAAGTGTCTGTGTGTGATGAGTAAGTGTAGGGTTTAGTAACAGGTTGAGGAAGAATTATACATTTGCAACTGCTATAAAACATTTATTCCCTATTAAAAATCTTCTGTGCATATCACATGAGATTCATTCATGAATTCATGTAACAAGTATTGAGCTGCTGCTAGGCACTAAGCAATGTTCTCTGCACTGGAGACAGAAACTGTGAGCAACTGGACTGTGAGTGAAACTGTGAGTGAATGGACTCAGGGAATTAGCTACAAAAGAAAGAGAAAGACAAGTGTATGTATGAGGGAGTGGAGGAGTGGATGACAGAGGCAGAAAAGGCTTTTCTTGGAAGGAGATGATATGGAGTTTTCAGTATCCTTGGTACCTGCAAGTGGAGCATTGCCCAGTTTCCACCCTCCAGCCCATCTGGCCTGGGGAGCAACTTTAAGCAGACGTTCCTCACTCTCCTCCCCTTTGGAGTCCTTTCCTCTTTTCTTCCTCCTTTTCCTCTTCCCATGTCTTCCTTTACCCTGGAGCTTGAGAGGACCAAGTCTGGAGGAGACAGTGACAATGACTTCCTTCTCTTGCTTCCATCTTTTCTTTCTATCTTTGACCCAATTCAAAAAACAAAGATGAATAGAGGCCTACTGGGCCTGGAATCATGCAGGGCTTACAAGATGTGAGACTCCCATTGCCAAGGGCAATTCTCCAGCAAAGGGACATCTGGGAGCCATTAGCAGCCAACACACACAGGAGCTGGACCAGGGTGTACCCATCAGTAAAGGGGATCTGTGTGAGGCACCAACAGCATCCACAAAAAAAAGGATGTGAAGTAGCAGATAATCTCACACTCGGCTCGAGGGAATGCACATTGGTATAAGACTTTGGAGAGCAATTTGATAATATCTTACAGAGTGGAAGACACATGTGCCCTATGACCCAGTACTCCCACATCCAGTCATATACCCTAGAGAAACGTTTGCATGTGGGAGAGTCTTGCAGAGAGAGGGAAAGTAGAGTGCTGCAGACTGGGCCTCAAGGAGCACCAGCATTTAGGCAATAGGAAGAAGATGGAAGACTCAATTATAGACTGGAGGAGGCAGGGACTATGTGGTCTTGCTCATTGCAATGTCCCTAGCAACATGCCTGGAACATGAGGAACACTCCTGGGATGCACAGGAAGGGAAGGAAGAAGAGGTGAAGGAGACAGAGGTCAGAGAGAATAAAAATAATGAAGAGCCATCACCCTGAAAGCCAGAGGAAGAGATTGTTAAAGGAGGGTGTACAGTGAGAAAAAAAATATTGCCACCGTATCAGAAAGCAAAGAATGTCGCAGTCATCAGTGATTGCAGCCACCCTCAACGGTGAGCCCTGAGGGAGTTCAGGATGGAAACAAGGAATGCCAACCATCTAGCAGCCATCAGACTGTAGCCACCACCGAAGGTGCAGCCTGAGGAAACTCAGGATGAGAAAACACAGGATACTGGCCCCAGATAGCTGAAGTCATATCAAAGGAATGATTTCAGTGAGCCCAGACTCTTGCATCTTCCCATACATAGAAAAATGCTAAATTCCTTAACTTGAGATATCTAGTTTTCTTTTATTAACAGTAGCCAGAGCTGTGTCATTAACCATCCTTTGGGCCCTCTGATGGAAAAGTAGAATCAAGTCTCATATAATGCCTTTTAAATTATATCCTCTAGTATTATAGGTGGAAAACAGTACTGTATCATACCTCTGTGAATGTATTAATAAAATATCTTATACCTGCTTTATGATACATAGTATTGACTGTGATTTACCACAGCTGTTTTTAATGACATTATTTTAGAATGTTTTCTTTCCAGATGATGATTAAGAAGCTAATAAAAAAATGGTGCCAGGTACCATAACAGTAACAGAACTTTGCTGTTTTCTGGAGTTCTGTTTTTTACATTTTTTTTTTTTAATGGAGTGTGCTGGATGTCTCTATAATTTTGTTTAGATGACTGCAGAACCTGGAAAGGCTGTTGCTGCTACTGCTGCATAACATACTGTTATTCGTCTTTTTATGTGAATAAATAAATCTATATATCTATATATAATTTGAATTTTTGGAAACTTTAACTGTGCTGTCAACTTTGGAAAAATATCCCAGTTGTACCATGTTGGGTTGGCATTGTACAGAAATTAACAACCATATTGGTCTAGAAATGTTAAACATAACTTTTTCCTTTCGTACAAGGGTAACATACAATATTAAGTATGTAAGGTCTTATCCACATGGGTTTGATTACAGAAAGTAAATTATTCTCAAAAAACAAACAAACCAAAAATGAAACAGTAACTTTTTGTTCTGACTACATGGTGTTGTTGCAAAAACTCCTATATACCTTGGTTTCCCGCCCCCCGCCCCCCAACCACCCCAGCCCTTCCTCTTTGGAACAGTTTTCTCAGAATTTATCTGAGAGGCTGTCTCCCAGCCTTGAAGTCCTAAGAATGTCCCCTGAATAAAACATAACTCTCAACTTTTATGTTGTGCATTTTTTTTTAGTCGATAGTTATGGAGACCACAAAGGGCTGAGATCAGACTTCTCTCCTTTACCTGAACTCAACGAGGATCCAGAGCCTTGGTACCAGCAGAGGTCTCTTATGCCCACCTGCCTCCTCAGAGAGTCCAGACTAATTGGTGAGTCTCTCCTGGTTCTCGGATCTCCCAAGTTTTGGTTGATGATCCTGAGTTTTATATGGCAGTGTCTAACAGGTACCTGGCTCCCCAGTTGAAAGATATTGGGGAGTGATCCCCCCAATTGAAAGATATTTGGGGAGCCCGGTTGAAAAACACTGGGAGAAAATGCCCCCTAATTGAAAGATATTAGGGGAGCCCTGTTGAAACACACTGGGGCTCAGTTTAGACACTGAGTTTTTTATCTTCAGCTGAAGGACTGGGAAGACTTTGCTCACTTAAAAGACTGAGTAGTGTTGGACTAAGTAATTAAGGGGAAGACTGGCCTGTCGTTTTTCCTTGAATTTTCTACACTAGCGATATTATTTTGACAAACTGACCTTTGAATGGGGGAATAAAAACTTTGAAAACAGAAGAAAAAGGAATAATATATTGCCAGCCCCCAACTAATACCCCAGCCAGGTTTATGTACGTAAAAAATTTACAAGTACTTAATTTGGAATTAGAGGAAATCTCGTCCTAAAAATGAGGGGGCTCTTTTACTGTATACACAGTTAAGTTTAAAAAGCCAGCTTGATAAGAATATCTTTTCAGAATTCTGACTTTAAACAAAGGCCTTCTAGGGAGAACTCGCATTTCTCTTCCTGTGTCTTTGAGAAGTAAAGGTTCTACCTGATCTTCTTAGGGCGTTATGTGTGTGTGTGTGTGTGTGTGTGTGTGTGTGTGTATGTGTTTTGAAAACTTGATCTCTGCCATACTATTTTTTGGAGTAAACCTTCTGGATCTTTTATTTAGGTGACATCCTCCCCTATTCTCTTATGGGAAATCTGCTTGTGTCTTAATGGTTTAATATATATCTGATTAAAAGCCAAATAATGGATCCTTTAAATTGGAGAAACTTTTAAGTAGTAAATTTTTAGAGAGCTCTCATTATAAACAGCTGTTTTATTGGTACCTATATTAAAAAATCAAAGGCAGAAAAAAGAAATATATATAATGGTTAACCTAAGAACTTCTTTACTTTAAAACAAGTAAGAAAAACTGGTTTGGGAAGATTTATTTGTGGTCTTTGCTTCCCCTCAATGGGTTTTACAGATGCTAATAAAAACATTAGAATAATGTTAACAGGAAAAAAATCCTGTAAGGAATGTCTAGATACTTGTTGGAACAAGGTAGAAATTTTAAAAAGGAGTTATCTCAAATGAATAAAGAAATCTTCAGATGGATATTTAAAATGGGATAAATAAAATGGACATGTATGTGATTAAAACACAAGGTTTTGATATTACACTACCTAAGATTAAATGGGCCAAAAAGCACCCCCTACTAGTCTCCAACATTAAAGCCAAACAAGTCCGCTGTTTACCCCAGTTTTAAAAAGATATATTTAAGGGGCTGGAAAAAAATTTTTTACACTGAGATAGCTGACAAGCAATTACTTGGGGTAACAGGCCAAGGGTCTGAGTTCCTTGGCTCAAGCCCCCTCTGGGGCTCCCAGAGCATTTTATAGAAAAATAGATAAAATGGACAGGGAATAAAAGAAAGAAAAACTTCTAGAGCTCCTCCTGTAAGATCAGAACTTGTTGATTGGATCCTAATGAAAGCTAAAGGTATAAAAGTTGATAGGATTGGGATAAAGTATATAAATATATATATATATATATGTATATATATATATATATACATATATATATATATATGTATATATATATACATATATATATATATGTATATATATATATAGGCTTTATATAAGATGGCTATCTCTCTTTTGTTTAACTATGTTGTGGGATAGACACATTTCACTGTGGAATGCTTCCCCTGCATGGTATTATGACAAGGCACATAGATCTGCCCCTCAGGAAGTATTAACTAAACATACTAAAGGAAACCAGTAGGGTTACCTGAGCCATGCAAATAAGTAAAAACTGGGAACTAACATTCAGGGGTTAATAAAAATAAAATTAGTGATTTTGCTCTGGGTTTAACTTGTAAACTCAGAAAGAAGTTCTTTGCTGGATGTCCTATACAAGATTTTGAAGGCGTGATAAATTAAACTCTAAAGTTCTAGAACTTGTAAATTTCAGTTTAGTTAGAAATCTTCTCACTGATATATAGTTGGGCAAATCAATCTTTTAACATCATCTAGGTGACAGACCTTTGGGGAACTTAAAGCATCTATCTTTCTCTTGCAAATCTCTACAAACCAGAAATGTAAATACAGGTCACAGGGACCTGAGGCTGAACCTAATTAGCAGGAAGAACCTGAAACCAAGGGAAAAAAAAATGACAAAGTGGCAGTTTTAAAATTCAAACTGCTGGGAATGCTCCCTCAGCCAAGCTTTACAAATAGTAAACCCTTAGTCTTCAAAGCAAACAACTTTAATGTATTCCAACTGTTTTTTGTAAAATAGTAAGTTTATATTGTAATACCTGATTCATAACTAAGTTTTTTTTCTAAAGGGAAACCATGAGATCTCTAGTTTTGCCTGTTTATATGTCTGTGTACACATTATACCTATGAAATACCCCTACCTTTGGAAAGTATTACCAAAATTGAATTTATAAAGAGCTCATTTTAATTTGAAAGTAAGTGGTTACAAATTAAATATAAAAGAAACCAGCCAAAATGACTTTCAGGTTCATGTGAATTAGGAAATATTCAATATTATGTTGATACCTGGTATTAAAGTTTTGTTGATCTAATTAATATATACATGTCTTTAGAGTCATCAAGATTAAGTATAATACTTTATTGTATCTAGGTTTAATAGAAGTCAAATAAGACCTTATTATATCTGTTGCAAAGAAAATAACTTGATATGTTGAAACTTTAAGGTAAATGTAAATGAGATAAGAGCTTTTGGGTAAACTCTTTAAGAATAATTATATTTTAGAAGTGTTTACTTAAAATGATCTCTCCAGATATTTGGTAACAAAGTTCTAGAGTTGTGCTAATTTAAGTGATGGAAGTTTATTGAATATCTTGGTCACTCCCAAATAAAATAAGATACTGAGACTGCAATTACTGAACAGAGAAACTAAAGTATTTAGAACTATTAATAAATATGTTTGGTGTCACCCTGAGATGTTTTTAGAAAGTGTCACTGGTAATTTATGTTCACTAATCTTCAGAATGCTAATGTAAAAGACAGTTCATAATTGCTTATTTCTTAGTTTTCACTAGAAATTAAGGTTTTTAAGAGTTGAGGATTCTAATTTAAACATGCAATTAAAGCTAATAGAAATAATAATGAAGCATTTCAGTATACAGTAGGAAGTTAGAATGTGTGTTTTCAGTAAAGAAGGTATAGGGAATGAAATTAAACTTTATTGAGGGAAAAGGAAGAATGTCTTAGAGCTGGTTGTTTCCAATGGAAAAATAAGGGACAAACTGATACGGATATAGAAAGTGATGAAAAGTTGTGGAAAGGAACTCTGGGGAAAAAAAGTTTCATGCATGGTCAGGATTAACTAAATTTAGATTGAAGTTAACTAAGTGAATGGATTTTGTTGTTAAGTAATCTAGTACAAGACTGGAATTTGATTTCTCTCTCTGTTAGGAGAGTGAGGTTTCTTAGAGTGCTCCTTTTTGATAACAGATTGTGTGAGTTTCTTTGCCCTTAAGTGATCTGTATTTGTTTTTTTGAAATCTTTTCATGACTTTGGTTAAATGAATAAGTATTCTTTCACATTGACCTATAATCCTGTTGTGCTTTAAAACTTTTTTGATAGTTTTGAGCCCTCATGAAGGGCTGGCAGGCAAAGGACACAGGAAAAGGTAGACTCATTTCCTTATAAATCATGTGGTTATGAGGGTGGGCGTTTCACATGTGGCTTTTTTGCAAAATCAGTTTAGCAGTTAGTTAGTACATTAGAGGGCTCATAAACTCTCCAGCTGCACTGACTCACAGCATGAGACATCTGTGAGGTGAGCTAGAAGGGTGGAGCTCTGAGGAGGAAACTGCCTGGTGGCCTGCCTATGTGGCATCAGGTGGGAATGCAATTTGGGGCCTAATTGTCACAAAAACCCAGACTTTAGAATCAGTCTGAGTTGAAATCTTGGTCCCAATGTTTGCCAGCTGTGTAACCTTAGACAAGTAAGTAATCCTCCCTGAGCCTTTGTTTCCAGGTGAGGGCAACGGTGGTGGTTTCAAGGTGAAGGATTGGCCTGGAGAAATGCAGCTCGTTGCTCTGACAGATCCTTGAGGAGGGAAGTACCTGGGTGTGGCCACCAGTTTCTGGACTCTAATCTTCAAATTTTCTCAGAAATTTAGAGATTGGTATTTTGGCAAACTGTTGGGCAGTATCTACTAAATTCACTGTATTAGTTTCCTAGGACTGCCATAACAAAGTACCACAAATTAGGGGACTTAAAGTAACAGAAATTTATTCTTTCATAGTTCTGGAAGCTACAAGTCCGAAATCAAGGTGCCAACAGGGCCACACTCTCTCCAAGGCTCTAGGGTGAGTCCTCCTGTGGGGGTCACCATTGCCCCCTTGCCTAAGGTGTGAACTTTTCTGTGGAGGCCAGGGGCAGGGCACAATAATTCATTTGTCAGTCCTGATAACATACAGAAGGGTTGGGAGCCCTTGTTGCAGGAAGAAAGGAGGGAGCATTATGGAGCCTAAGCTAACTGGGGAGGATATTTGGGGATCCTCTCATCTCCTCTTGTCCCCTTGAGATGGCCCTGGGGCCTCAGCATCCTGGTGAGATCACCAGGTATGGGTGGAGGCAGTGAACTCTGGCAAGTGCCGCCTCTTCTTGATCTGCCTCTCCCTGTTCCAGGGACTCACCCCTCCACCCATGTCCCTCTCTCATTAGGCTAGAGGTACGGGGTATGGAGAAGCTGGAGGCAGGACTGGTGGGGACTGGTAGGAAAGACCTGAGGAGCAAGGTATCTGCCTGAAGGGGCTGCTTGGGGAGCTGACTCAGTGGATGCCAGTGCAGGGTTCTGTCTTGACTCCAAAAAATTCAGCCTCAGAATATGTGGGAATTCGGAGTGTCTGAACTTCTTACAAGCGTGGTGCATAGGGCCATGCCCTTGGAACAATATCATTGAGCCCTGGGCTGCCCATCTCCTGCTCTCCTTTCTATCTGCATTTGTCCGGTTTCTAGACATAGAGACGATAGGATCTATATCTATATCCATATCCATGTAGATATTTATATATCTATAGCTATATCTAGTTAGCCCTCCATATCCACAGGTTTTGCATCCAAGGATTCAACCAATTGATCCTGGGTTGGCTGAATCTGCAGATGTGAAACCTACAGATACAGGCTGACTGTATTCATTGTATTATACAATTTTATATAAGGGACTTAAGCATCCATGGGTTTTTGTATTCACGGGGGATCCTGGAACCAATCCCTTGTGGATACCGAGGGATGACTCACTCTCTCTCTCGTGTGTGTATGTGTGTGTGTGTGTATATCTTATAATATAAAATACAAATATAAATATATATGTATATTATATATATTGGCTCCCATGGTTATGGAGGCTGGTAAGTCCAAAATCTGCAGAATGGGCCACCAGGCTGGAGACCCAAAGAAGAGATGATGTTGCAGTTCAGGTCCAAAGGCCATGTGCTGGCATAATTTCCTCTTGTTCAGGGAAGGTAAGGTTTCTTCTCTATTCAACTAATTGAATGAGGCCCATTCACATTATGGAAGGCAATCCACTTTACTCAAACCCACTGCTTTACTTAAAGCCCACTGATTTGAATGTTAATCTCATCCAAAAGTACACTCACAGAAATGTTTAGAATAATGCTTGTCCAAATATCTGGGCACCCCACAAGCCAGCCAAACTGACACATAAAATTAACCTCCTTACTAAAATGACTTCACCAAGCAATAGGAATTGTAGCTCCCAGCCACTGAGGACTTACCTTGTGTTGGCAACCTTGTGCTTACTTCCTTACTCACCCATGTGATAAGTGTTATGCTTGTTTCACAGAGGAGTCAACTGAATCTTACTCAGTGTGATAGTCAATGTTGGAACCCCAGTTGGATCTCTTTTCCCATCCAGTGATCCCTCCCCCACCTGTTGCCAGTACAGTGACTAAAAGCTTGCATCTGAGACCTTCTCTGGGTGATTGCCTGTGGCTGATGTCCTTGTCCAGAACCTCCTGAGAACTTTTGTCCCCCTCTCCCATCCCCACCCACTATCCTCCAGGGGTGGACAATGACTGATTGAGTATAAGAGACTGTCCTGCTTACCTCAAGGGGGGAATAGCTCTGGCCCATTCATCATGCCCCCCAGAATTCCACATGGGATCAGGCTGAGGTTAGACTCCAGCTGAGACCCCATCCTTTGCTGAGCCTTTTCCCTTGTCCTGTCCTACTTCCCTTCCTCCCTTTCTCTTGAGATCATTTCCTCAGTAAATCATGTGCTCAGGAATCTCTATCTCAGCCTCTTATTGTAGGGAATGGGGTTTAAATTCCTGTTAGTGAGGAATTCAATGTCAAGTCTAGCTAGCTTCAGCTTTGGCCCACTGAACCCCTGCATTGTCCATAGCTGGGGATGGTAAGCTGGCAGTCATGTATGCATCCTTGGGGGGCTGGGGTATTAGCTGAGGAGAAGAGAAGAGTCCTAGCTTTCAGGAAGGTCTTGGTGGCTTTGTCACTCCCTCCCTTGCTTGCTCACCCCTAGCTGGTGTCTCATTTCCATAAGACACAGCACCAGCAACAAGTTGCCCAGTTATGTACCTTCACAGGGGCAAGTTGAAGGTTACACTTGACAGAGACTGTGGGTCTGGAGTCCCATCCTCAAGTCTTCTAAGAGCTGAGTCTCAGCTTTCAGGCAGCAAGAGCAATGGACTCAAAATCCTGAGCTGCTCCTTGGGAGAGAGTATGAGCCAACCCAGGCAGGCAAGCCTCCTGGTCAGCAGGCTCCAGGCCTAGGCTGTGTTCTGAGGCCTCCATTTATAGCCCCCCTGCCTGTGGGAATGCTGAGTCACCACCCTGGGAAGGCCTCTGTCATCAGTTTTTCCATAACTTGGAGGTTTGGAACTGTTCCAGTCACCACTGCTCCAGTTAGAATTTTGCTTCTGGCTTTACCAGATGGCCTTCAGCCTCTCCAAGAGACAGCTGCTTAAGGATAACAAATAGGTGAGATGAGAGAGTCTGGACCTGAGAGGGTGGAGCCAAAGCCTGGCAGAGGAATTGCTGGGGATGGCTGTGGCGTGGAGGATGGGCTCCTTGCTGGCCCCCAAAGAGCCTTCTACTCCATCTGGCTGGAGAAGACAAGAAAGGATGGGGCACCTGTTGGCAGAAGGCTTCTCCTAACAAAAAGAGTGTTAGGCTGTTCTCTTTGGTTAAAGACCTTTACTACTGCCTTCTATGTGAAAGGATATAGTGTGGAAACTATGGTGTCGGGTAGACCTGATTAAAAACCTCTGTTCTATCATTATAGATTTTGTGATGCTGGGAAATTCACTCAATATTTCAGAGCCTCAGTTTTCTCATCCGGAAAATGGGTGGCCATGCTTAGTGCACAGGGTTATTGTCTGGCATGGGGCAAGTCAGATGAAGGAAATAGCTCAGTAAGAGACAGAGATAGACTTGGTGGACTAGGAATGTTAAAGAAAAATTCAGCCAGCTTCACCAATTTGCCTCTAGAGCCAGGGCAGTGGGCATAAGGCCACTGCTTACCCATTCAAATGCTCAAGGCAGACATCATTAATTATAGCTGCACACCTTAATCCTGTATAGAGCCTCCAGATAGCTTCTGTTAATTGATTGGAGGTGGCACTTGAGATGGAACCTATGTGTCATCCCTGGTCTCAGGACAAGATGACCTTGACAGCCATCGTGGAGGAGTCCTTGAATATATGAAGAGGAATTTAAAGGAAAGAAAAATTGCCTTCTTCTAACTTGAATGCCTGGGGGTGGAGATGGTTTGTAATTGAGCAGCTTACAGGTTCTACCATTTTCAAGCAGCTTGAGCTACTGAGCAGAGGTCAGGCTTGGTGTAGACCTTCCAGATAACAATTAGCTTGGCAAGGCTGGCCTCACCAAAGATGTACTCTTATACTGCCTCCCCACAGGAGCAGACCCTGAAACAAGGATTCAAGTTCAAGTAGCTTAACTGAGAAGTGATTCCAAGGCCTCTGGTAGGAGATTCAGGAAATGAGACAGGGGAGAGAAGGAAACCAATGCAAGGTGCATTTTAAAGTAGGTTATTACTGTGGGTGACTGGAGCTTAATCCTACTGAGGAAGCCTGAGAGATAGTGCAGAGCACGAATCTGAGTTATGGCATCTGAGGAGCGAGGGAGTAGGGGTATTTATACACCAACTGCCATCAGTCATTAGTTGAGGACTACTGGGGTAGGATGTTACCTCCCTGGTTACAGATGGACAAGATGGCATCAAGTGGCCAGAGAAAACCCTCAGGCAAAAAAATTACAGGTACTGGCAGCTGGAAGTGGTAAATGCCAAAAGCAGTATCTACTATTCATGTGGACTGAAAATCCCAAGGAGCTCAATGAGCTCAATGAGTTTATTCATTGAAAATCAGGGCTGCCTAATCTTTCCTAGTATGGTGTTCTCTTTAAAATTCCAGCTGCCTCACCCTGCCCTAACCTGCCCCACCCCTAGGGGCATAGGATACGTAGTCCCTGTTCTGGACTGAATGACCAGAACCCTGATGATTAAAATAATAAACATTTATTTCATACTTACTATAGACTAGGTGCTCTGGTAAATGCTTTATAATCATGATCTAATTTAATTGTCATAATAACCCTGTGAAACAAGTACTATTATTATCTCTGAAGTTCAGAGAGGTTGAGTAGCTTGCCCAAATTCACACATACAGTGTTATGGACTGAATATTTCTGTCCCTCCAAAATTTATACTTTGAAATCCTAATCCCCTGTGCAAAGGTATTAGAAGGTAGAGTCTTTGGAAGGTAATTAGGTCATGATGGTGAAGCCCTCATGAATGGGATTTGTTCCCTTATAAGAAGAGACACAAGAGAAATTTCTTCTTCTGTCTGTTCTCCATTATGTGATAATACCAAAAGAAGATGGCCTTCTGCATACCAGCAAGTGGGCCCTTACAAGATCCCAAATCTGCCAGCATCTTGATCTTGGACTTCCCAGCCTCCAGAACTGTGAGAAATAAATAATTGTTGTTTAAGCTATTCTGTCTATGGAGGGTTGGTGGGAGCTTGGTGCTCAGGAGAATCTGGCAAGGGAGGAAAGGAGGTAAGAGGTGCTAAAATTGTCCCCTGTTCCTCATCCTCTGCTGGTGGGTCCCTGTCACCAGAAAGGGCATGTGTAGCCTTGCACTCTTTTCCCCCATTTGGCCTTCCTGCCCCACCTTCCCTTCTGGTCCCCACTCAGAATCAGAGGTGAGCACTGACCTCCAGGGCTCCCAGCAAATTGTCTTCATGTTTCTTTCTGGTCTAGATAAAGTGAGGGAGGAGCTTTTATGGAGAAAAGGGCTAGAGGCTAAGGAGTCAGTGAATGCTTGAGGGATTTGCTTGAAGACCTGGGGTTTAGCAGATTCTGTGCTAGGATCACCATTGCCCTATGTAGCAGTGTGATTGCAGAAATGGCCTCAATCCTCCACCCCTCCCTAAATCTACACGCTTTATGATATGATCTCATAGCCTCCTCCTACTGAGAGGTGGAGTCTGTTCACAACCCCTTGATTCTGGTCTGGACTTGTGACTTGCTTTGGCCAGAAGAAGGTGGTGGAAGTCACGTTGAGCCCTTTCTGAGCCTAGGCCTCAAAGGGCATTGTCTGCTTTTGTTTGCTGTCTTGAATACACCATGACCATGATGACCATGTGAACAAGCTCAGACTAGTCTACTGGAGGACAAGAGACCACATGGAGCAGAGACAAGCTTCCTAGCTGAGGCCATCTTACACTAGCCACTAGCTTCACCCAAACATGTCTCAGAGTCCAGCCAAGATCAGCAAAGGCACCTATTCAACCCATAGCTGACTGTAGACCCAAGAGTGATCCCAGACAATGCAAGAGCTGCCCAGCTGACCCAGGACTCATGAACAATAATAAATACTTATTATTGTTAACCACTGAGTTTTGGAGGGATTTGTCACACTGCAGTAGCTAACCGATACACCCAAATCTCAGGGGTCAATCCTCCTTCCTTTCCCCAGATTAACACTCAGTCTGACCTAACACACAATAGCAGCCTCTAGCCTGACCAAGGCTTCCACAGAGGTTCCCTTATGTCCAGCTCTTGATTTGGCTTCATCCATATAATGGGACTGACTTGGCACTCTCCCATCTTTTTACTATATTCTTCTTTGATGCTAATCTGTGTGTGTGCATTTGCACACGTGATGGGTGTGTGTGTGTGCATCTGTGAGCTCTAAGGTACATTTCACATCTTGGGTTCAGTCTCCTCCTCCTTTTGCTGAGGACTCCCTGAGGCCCAGGCTGTGCTTTGTCCCCAAGAGACTTTCCTTAGACAGGGACCTGGCCCCTCACTCCTGGGAAGTTGCTCCTGCCTAATGCTCAGCCTAGGTTGTGAGGATGCAGCTCTGTGAGTTCAGGTCAACCTCATAAACTTCTCTGCCCTACCCCCCAGGGCAGCAAGTCCACTAGGCTGGTGCACTGCAGCCCCCCACCTACAGAGCTAAAACTAGAATTCCTGGCTGGGCTGGCTTGCTTGGCAGCTGCCCTCAGCAGTTTCCTCTGCCCTTCCAGGGGCTTTCTCTGCCCTACAGCTTTCCCTTGTGAACTGGGCTGGTCCTGGGACAAGCTCCCTCTGGCTAGCTGATCACCCTCTGGTGGGACTTGATGAACCAGCGTGACTTAGGACACCACCAGATCTAACACTCAGTCCTGGGCTCTTTCCACACAGCATTTACCTGTCAGGGGGCTTCTGGTCTCAAACCACAGATACAGCTTTTAATGGCCTAAGCAGAAGAGGAATTTATTAGAAGATTACAGGTAACTTATGGGATGGATCAGAAGGACTGACCATGGGAGGAATGTGGCTGGGCTTTGCTGCTGCTGGTACCACTGTCTCTGACTATGGCTGTGTTCTCAACTGTCTCAGCTTTCTGTGGCCTTATCCCAGACTCAGAGCTCTGGGAAATATTACTGAGAGACTGGGATTGGATCTGGGCTGCACCCTTGTCACTGGAAAAGGCAAGTCCACAATATTGAGTTTCTCCAAATGTAAGGAGGGAGGTTCAGATGTTGGGCAGCCAAAAGAAGGGTGATAAGCACCCATACCATTCCATCCTCTTAGAGTCTGTTATAAGGAACTTGGTGCTCCAAATAGAGCCCAACTCCAACACTTTCTTTTCTTTGTGCCATTAAAAAAATTGAAGTTTAATTTATACATAGGAAAATGCATACATCTTAAGGATTCAGCTCAATGAATTTAAAAATCCTGTTTATATACTTGTGTAACCACCACTCAGATCAAAACAGAGAACATTTCCATCACTCCAGAAGGGTCTTTTGTGCCTCCCTGGTCCATCTTATCTTCCTCTCCAGAGGAAATAGCCATTCTGATTTTAGTTTATTTTGCCTATTCTTGAACTTCATATAAAAAGAACCGTACAGTTTGCACTCTTTGTTTTGTTTTTGGCCTTGCCCTGCTGCACATCGGGTCTTAGTTCCCCTACCAGGGATCAAACCCACGCCCCCTGCATTGGGAGCGTGGAGTCTTAACCACTGGACCGCCAGGGAAGTCCAAGTTTGTACTCTTTTGTGTAAGGTTTCTTTTGCTCATCATAATACACTATAGATTTATCCAGGTTGCTGCATGTATTAGTAGTTGGTTCCTTTTTCTTGCTGAATAGTATTCCATTGTATGAGTGGGCCATAATTTGCTTATCCATTCTGTTGTTGATAGACATTTGGATTGTCTCTAGTTTTTGGTTCTTATGAATTAAACTGTGCACATTCATGTACAAGTCTTTCTGTGGTCAAACATTATTTCCCCCCAGAGTTTTGATTTGCTGTCCTGCTTCACTAAGAAACTTTCCCACCAAATTAGTGGGGAAATTTCCCTCAGCTAGAAAGACAGATGAGTTTTTTCTCCCATGCAGTCACTATTCATACCCAAGATGGAACTTTTCATCTATGCCCCTAAATCTACTCCTCCTGGAGTCTTCGCCATCTCATTGTGTTGCTCCAGCCAGAAACCTGATGGCTCTCTTTGCTCACAACTTTCAACCCCGCCATCAGCAACACAATCATGTGTGCCATCAAAACACCTGACCACTTATTTCCTCAATGGCTACCAGCTGTTCTGGACCACCATCACCTGTTACCTGGAACACTGCAGTATCCTCTCCTCTGCCTTCACTCTCGTTTCTCTCTCCCACTCTCACCTCCCACCCCTGGTTGATTCTTACCACAGAAGCCAGAGCAATCCTTCAGAGGCTAAGTGAGAACATGTTCTGCCTTCACCTGAAACCCTCCCATGGCTCCCACCCCACTCTAAGCAAAAGCCACAGTTATTTCAATGTAGACATTGCAATAACAAAGCCCTCATGATCTCCCCATGCTACTTCTCTCCCATCATCCCCTTCCTTTTCTCCTTTACAGTCACACTGTGCTTATTCCTTTAATATGTCAAGGATGTTCCTGCCTGTGGACTTTTCATTGACTGTTCTCCCTGAATAGAGAGCTCTTCCCCTAGATTTCCACATGGTTCCCTCCTTTACTTTCCTTCAGACCTATTAACTTTACCAGTTCTATTTTTCTCTACAGCTCTTACCACATCTATTACAGTCTATTTACTGGTTTACATGTTTGTTGTCTGTCTTCCCCATCAGCATGTCAGTTCCATAAGGGCAGGGACTTTGTCAGTTTGTACTTGTGTCCCTGGTGCATGAGCATCATCAGCCATGTCCTAGGCACCAATTAAGAGACACAGAGTGGCCTAGAGCACACATGAAAAGGGAGAATCAAGTTAGGTGTCTTCCACCTTGAGCTCACTATTTGGGTGTTGGATACTTTAAGAAAGTGCTAAGAACATCCTTTGGGCTTTCTCTGCCCCCTCAGAGATTTAACTCACTTTGGTCCAAGCCCCCGCAGTCTCACAGCCTATGTGACGAGTCCAGTGCAGGCTCAGAGATTGGAAGAGGCTTTTGGAAATGGTGAGATGGAACCAGGCCTATGAGTGTAGGTGGAGTTGGGTAGGCAAAGGACAGCAAGACATCATGGGCTGGTGTGGGGTAGTGCTGCTTAGGTGAGATATGAGGGGTTAGCACCTTGGACAGAGTCTCTGAAAGTCTGCTCCCAGGAAGGCCATCGTCATCACCACTCCTTGTGCTGACCCAGCAGGGTTTGCGGGGAGAGGTCTGAACACTTTCCACCCATGGTAGTTATACCAATATCCATCATCAATCCCAGACTAGACTTTGGTTATTTTTAGGTTGTTTTTTCTTTAACGCTGAAGTATATCCGTGGAAGGGAACTTATTCTTCAATAAAGCAAACCTACAATATCTCTGGACAGACAAGAATGAAGCAGCCCTACCTAAGCCAATCTCTGGTGAGACAAGAGTGAAGCTGACTTGCCTAAGCAAAGCAAGGTCTGACCTCTGCCAGGATGTTCCGGGAGTCAACGGAACCCCTGCATTGGAAGCGCAGAGTCCACCGCTGGACTGCTAGGGAAGTCCCCACCTCCAAAATCAGACTTTTAAAGGCTTTTACATACAGGACATATGGAAACAGTTTTGTGTGTTGTCCTTTATTAAATGCAAGTAGGGTCATGCTGTACACACTCTGTTGAAACTTGATTTTTTCTCCTTAATGATGTGTTTTGGACGTTCTTCCATGTCATCCCTTTTGCTCTTGTCTTCTTTTCTCCACCTTATTCTTTTCACTGATGCTTAGTATTTAATACTACACATATTCGTGTTTTGGTTTATTTAGTCATTGTCCTCTCAATGGGATTTCAGGTTGTTTTTTTTTTCAATTTTCAGTGTTTTAGCCAATCTTGCTGTGAATACCCTTTTTTATGATTCCTGGGTACATAGCTAGATGCATAAGTGCTGGGCCAGAGGGGATGCACATTTTGAATTTTAATAGATGTAATTTAGTCCCCTAACCCCCCACGTCTGGGGTATGGGTGGGGCACGCAGGCCAGAACTTAGGCTTTAACTTCCCTCTCCCTCACTTCAGTGACCCAATCCATCATCAAGCCATGTTAATTTTACCTCCTGAGTATTGCTAGCATTGTCTCTTTTCCTCCAACCTTGTTGCCACTGCCTTTGTTCCGATATTCATCATCTCTTGCTCTTGCCTGAGTTAATGCAATAGCTTCCCACTCCCACTCCCCATCCCTAGTCTTGGTCATTTATCTCCAACATAACCCACGTTATTCTGTAGTCAGAACTATCTTTCTTGATCCCCAATCCAATCATGCCCTCCTCTGACCTAACTCTTCGATGGCTTCCCATTACCCTTAGGATAATCTCTAAGCCCTGTGTTTTGGTCTACTTTCATCATGCCAGCTATGCCAACCTCTCCAGCATCGTTGAAACTACACTCCTTCTCGGATGGGACTCAAACCCAGCCAAAACTCAGATTGGGACTTGAACCCACAGGCTGGGACTTGAACCCAGCCAGAATTCAGATTAGGACTTGAACCCATGATCCCTGATTTAGGAGAGGACTTAAACCCATTATCTTTTAATTGAAACCACTCACCTGGTGTCAGGACTTACTGAAGCTCATGTTCTTTTGTCTCATTGCAGAAAGAATTCAGCCTGAGGCAAAGTGACATGAAAAGAGTGAATTTATTAGCTTAGGATGCTAGTGAGAGATACAAGTGGGCTAGCAGGGGAGTGCAGCCCTGAGAACAAAGAGGGTTACATTTTTGTAATCAAAGAAAAAGTGGGGAGAGGAGGAGACCACATTCTTCCTCATTCTTGGGTGGACATCAAAGCTTACATTGTTAGTTCCTCCTTTGACCCTATATGGTCTAACCAGGACTATCATGGCACTATTTAAATCATATGTATATTAGCAGAAGTGTGGTGACATAGACTAAAATATGGTAATTCATTTCAAGTTTCCATATAATGTCCCCTTTCACCTAGTTTCTTTCCTCTTTTTCCTATGTTTCTGTCTTGGCTACATGCAGAAATGCTACTCTTCAGGACTATTAACTCCCTGACTTCATGCAACAAGAGTCAGACCCCATATTTATTGTCTTGTGTTTTAACTATCAAAACTTGTGGCTTGAGTGTGCCTGGTGCTTGAATGCACCTGGTCTTCCTTCAAGGTACTGTAGGTTGTTGCTAGGTTACTAGATTCTTTTCTTGAGTGGTCATTAGGTTACAACAGTCTTCCAAACTCCCTTAAAATTCCCTTTCTGTCTTTATTCTCCTAGTTGGATTCCTCAACTAACTATTTAAGTATCTTATTCTATCCCTACCATCAGTCCTCCCTGGCATCTCACCTCACACCCAGGATTCCAGTGATGTTGATAGTTAAGACCCCTAATATGTCAGACTGTTTTACACCCCATGCCTTGCTCAGTTTTCTCTGACTGCACTGCCTGTTCCACTTCCCTGTTCTCTTTTCTCCTCCTGTTCACCCGGTGAACACCCAGCTATCTTTTGGGGTTCATCTACCAGTCACCCATTCTGGGAAGCCTTTTCTTTCCCCTAAAGGAGGACAGACCACTTTCCTTTTAGCTCCTACTGATGTTGTTCAGGCTTTTGGTTTAGTCTTGTCACCATTTAGTATCCAGTTTATTTACCTCCCCATCTCCCCTCTAGACTCAGAGCTTCTTGAGGAGACTGAATAAACAATGATGACAGGCTGTCTACCTAGGGTAACATACATGCAAAAAGTGCACATATCATAAGTGTGCAGCTTCCTGAAATTCTACAAATGGAAACCACTCATGTTACTAGCAGCCAGTACTGGAATTAGGAATTAGAGTGGGAGACAGCCAAAGGGACTTATCTGTAATGTTTTCAATTCTTCACATGGAGAATGTGTTCTAGTATAACCTGGATAATTAAAAATTAAATACAATTTTTTTTACACATCCTCACACCCTTCCTGTTGGGATCTTCAGAGCTGTGTTAAGAGAGACATCAATCAATCAGTCAAGCCACATCGAATGTGTATTTACTACTTCATCAGACAGATCAGGTTTGGCCACTTATAAGCTGTGTGATCTTGAACAAGTGACAACTTCTCTGACCCTTTGTTCTCTGTTGTCTTAACCTGGGTCTCCCTAAGTAGAACCTGAGACAAAGGCTTGGGAGCAGATAGTTTCCTTGGGGATGTGATCCTAGGTAGCAGGAAGGAGAGAGAGGAGGAGTGCAACAGGGAAAGTAGAAGAGCCAATACAAGATGTGTCACCAGGTTGGTCAATGCTATGAGTGTCTTGATGCCACCATGACATTTCGAGGAGCCTTCTGAAATGTGTCTCAGAACTCTCTGCTGAGGAGCAAAAGGGAGAGGCATTCATCCATTGGCTCTTACCTCCCATTGGTCACGGGAAACCCCACTGACTCATACTTGCCCATATTTCTGTACTGATCATGCATGAGAGCCAGGCAGGCTCCCTTGAGGTCTCATTCTGCTGTACTGGAGAATGCTCAGGTTAGGTTGAAGGCTTCCTGAAACAGGTCAGCTCAGCACTGACTGGAGGAAGAGGCTTGGCCAAAAGGTTTTTGAGGTGGTACACAAAGAGTGTTCGACACACTCATTTTTACAATGATAAGGGAATGCTGCAAGGTTTGGGTTGAATTCCACACCTAGATAATAAAAGACCTGGGTTGGGGATCTGAGAAGTGCAAGGGCTATGGCAGACCTGCCCCTCTTACTCCAGAGTGTGGGGCTAAGGGAGGGCCAAGGCCCAGGGCAAGCCTGAAAGTTTGCTGAGCAAAGAGGGGCTCTGCCATGTTGGTTCATCGGGGCTAGGCAGAGAGGCCCAAACAAGACAGTGGGGAAGGCAGTGGGTTCTAGGAGGCAAAGAGGAATCCCCTGGTGGGATCCCCTGGGCCAGGAGTGAAGGGAAGTGTGTCCTAATAGGTGCCTGAGGCCTTGCTCCTATGAGGGGAAGGAAACTGATGAAGCCACGATATGGAGCAGAAAAGGTACACTGGAAATACAGACCGCAGTCCTTAGCCTGGTGTCAGGCCCCTATAGGTCCTACATGATAACAGTGGGTTGTCTTCTTTTACAACATTATACATGGTGATAATCCACTATATATCTAGCTTTGATCCCTCTCAGGGATATAAGTCAATTTGAAAGCAACCCCTGTCTTTTATGTGTATTACAGGCTAGACCAGGGATTCTTAATTTAGGGTTCTTGGATAAAATTTAGGGGATCCATGAAACATAGCTAGAAAAAAATTACATCTATATTTTGCTCTAAATTAAATCAAAAGTTTCCTTTATTTATGGGTGTAGGCAACAAATTACACAGTTGAGTCTTTGTTCCCAAGAGAAGCCACAAATATTTTCACGTCACAGTACAGTTATAAATATTTTGAAAGATCATTTATACTTCAAAATCACAGTAGTTATTAGACACTGTCTCCCCCCACTAGATCTTGTTGTATAGTATATCAAAGATGAAGCACGTATTATATATTTTAAAATATTTTGATAAAAGCATTTCAATATAATTGGCTTCCTTTGTAATTGGATGTATTTTATTTTATACATTTCATCAGACAAAAAGTTCAAGAGTCCCTGTACTAGACCATGAAAGGCCAATATTCACCTGTATGCTGGGAGACCTCTTGGCTGCACCAATGGCAGACATAACTAATCAATCAGAGCAATCTTTCCAGCAGATGTCTCTGCAGTCATCTTCTACTGACTGATCTGTGCAGACATATGAGGCCAAGTTTATCTGTTCTTCCTGGTCTGTAATGAACTATATGAGCCAATGAGGAATAAAGCAAGGCAAGATAAGGATATGATTAAGTGTTTCTTTGGCAAGCACAGCAAATTAGAGCAAAGTTTGAGACTAAAAGTACAAAAGACATTAGAACAACAAGAAACACTAACATGGAAGACTCCATAGTGAGGTATTGAAGGAAGGACATAATTTTGAGAGATGGAGAAAGGAGGATGAAATGGTATTCAGGGTGTATGTGGAGGAGTAAGAGTGAGAGGTTCAAGGATGGGAAGAGCAAGAAATATCAGGGGACACTGTGGAGACCAGGCTTTGGAGAAATTGTGGTAAATGAAACTGAGGTATCAACTTCATTAGGAAGGCTTTGAATACATGGATGAGGAGTTTGGTCTGGGAAGTTTCTGAGAGTCAGTGAGCAGGTGACAAATGGTATATCAGTTTGCTTTTGCTGTGTAAGCCAGAATTTAGTGGTTTAATACCACAATGATTATTTCTCATTAATCTATCCATCGGCTAGGTGATTCTTCTGGTCTGGGCTGGCTTAGCTGATTATGGTGGTTCCCTCATGCATATTAGGTCAGCTAATGAGTTGGCTAGGAACTGCTTGATTCAGGACGGCCTCTTCATATGGTTGGCATTTGGCTAGCTATTGGCTGGGCCAATGGGGGTCCTGGGCCACTTGGTTTCTCATCCACCAGAAGGCTAGCCTGGGTTTGTTCACATGGTGGCTGGACAGATTTCCAGGAGAAGTGGAAATGCACATGGCCTCTTGAAGCCTACTCAGAATTGGCACTTTGTCACTTCTACCATATTCTATTGACCAAAGCAATTCACAAGGCCAACCTCGATTCAAGGAGTGGGGAAATAGATTCTGCCTCTTGATGGGAGGAGGTACAAAGTCACATTGCAAAGGGTGTGGATACAGGAAGACAATAATTGTGGCCATGTTTGCAATTAATTTATCACAGAGGGTTTGAGGGTGGTTGGTAGAACATGAAACAGTAAGAGAAGAACCACAAGGGCAGGGAGGCTGGCTGGAAAGCAAGCACAGTAGTGACTGGGAAGAGAAGGATAGGATGTTTGCCCAGACTCTAAGATGGGGTAGACCTGGATGGGGGACAATAGAGGAAATGGGGAGGAAAGAAATCTCTGAATTTGGGGCCTGACTGGGCCAGGCAAGGGAGAAAACCATTCACAGAGCTAGGATGTCAGCAGGTGGCTGCTGGTGAAAGACCTGTCTGATTTGGAGCCCTACTCTGGAAGGGCCTTGGAGGTTTTGGGAGATGCCAGCTTAGGTGTGCATTGGGTACTGCTATCTATAGGCTGGGAGATCTTGTTAAGTCCTTTAGCATTTCCTGGCCTTGGTGTTCCCCTCTATAGTAGAGGAATTCTAACCTTGTAGGGCTGTTAGATGATAAATTGAGAGGCATAGTATGTGGAAGCATTTTGTAAACTCTTTTGGATGAACACTTATTAGTGGTTTTACAGCTTGGTTTTATTTTTAATTTAAGAGATGTTAGCCACCTAGGGATGGTGGCCAGGAGGGACCTAGTGGAAACGCACCTCAGAGATGGGACTCACTCAAACCCAGTCACACCTCAAATGGGACTCGAACCCTCAATCTTCCAACTGAAACTGCACAACTTGTCTCAGGGCTTAATGAAGCTCAGGTTCTTTATGTCTCGGCAAAGAAGGAATTCAGCGAGAGGCAAAGGTAAGAAGTAGATAGATTTATTAATACCCTTTGTAAAGAGGTTGCAGGAAAATAGGGAGTGAGAGGATGGTCATATCCCAGATCTCGAGCAAGTTCCTGGGATGGGCTGCCAAGTGAGTGTCCTTGGCTTCTCACAGGAAAGAATTCAAGAGTGAGCCATAATAAAGTGAAAGCAAAGAAACACGTTCTATAGGTAGAGCATGGTCTGTCTCAAAAGGTGAGAGCGGCCCTGGGAGATACACACTCCACAGAGTATAAGCCCTCTCAGAAGGTGAGAGTGGCCTGGAAATATGGGTGGATAGTTTTTATGGGCTGGGTAATATCATAGGCAAAGAGTGGGAGGATTATTCCAACTATTTTGGGGAAGGGACAGGAATTTCCAGGAACTGGGCCACTGCACACTTTTTACACTTTTATGGCCTTGGAACTGTCATGGTGCTGTGTCATTTAGCATGATAATATATTACAATGAGCACATAATGAGCCTCAAGGTCTCCTGGAGGTGGAATCTTCCACCATTTTGGACCTACTTGGTTCTAATCAGTCTTTATCATATTCTCAATGGCTCTGTCATTCCTTTAAAGGTTGTTCCCTGCCCCCTTCCCTCCTGTCTCACTAGGAGGGAGCATGAAGTGGGAAGAGGAAGATTCAGGGTTTGAGGGAAAGAGCTGCTATTAGGGGGTGGGAGAAAAAGAAGGACCCAGAGGGAGAGAGCATGGCCTGTCCAGAGTCCCTACAACTTGGGGTTGGGGAAGCCTCAGGAGAGCCACATTGTGGGGCATTCACTCATGGCTGTTCTGTGCTTGCTCAGATGTTGGGCTCAGAGAGTTGGGAGTCAGAGTGGGGGCAGTGTGGTGGGAGAAGTTAGTCTCCATGCTTAATCTTCCAAAGGAAAACTCCTGGGTGGTCTGGACCGAGGTCAGCACGGCTCCCCACTCCTCTCTCCCTCCTTATGCCTGCTGCTCTGCAAAGCCCAGTGGCATCACTGCTTCCAGATGTGACCTCTAGATGTGGCCTGGGGCAGCTCCAGGCAGATCAAGGATGCAGAGGCAGTAGCCAACCTCCTGGCTTTTCTTCCTCCCTCCTTCTCTAATGGAGCATACCCAATGCTCTCCATCCCCTGCCTTCCTTCCACCTGGTCAGTGTACCAGGTACCTAGAGGCACCAGTGGATGGATAAATAAATACCAGTTATGAATAAACCTGAGCCAGACAGATGCATCTTTATTCGTGTTGGAAAGAGCTTATAACTGGGGGAGTGGAAAACTCTCAAATGTTTCCCCTCTGAGCACGCCCTGTGGCTCTTGGAGGAGGAAGTGAGTTGTTTCCTTGACTGGGGAGCCGCCAGGGCACTGGGCTCAGGGCCAGCCAGGGCCTGGAAGGAGCTGCTGAAATCTTCCCTCTTAATGGGGACAGCCTGGGCCCTGCTGTCTCACCAGGATGGAGCCCCAGTTAGGGGGAAAATACAGCTCTTTCATTAGTAGCAGACCATGCTACCAACCCAGGTGGTGCTGCTAGAAGTGAGTTCTCTGGTTGCCTGGACAAGTGGGTATCAGAGTGTACCATGTGCTTGAATTCCCTAAAGCTCTTATTCAAATGCAGATTCTGATTCAGTCCATGTGGGGTGAGACCTGGGATTCTGCATTTCTGACTAGCTCTCAGGTGATTCTGAAGCTGCTGGCGTGTAGACCATATTTTGAGTAGCAAGGGTCTAGACTGGACATCTAAAACATGTCTAAAATTTTTGACACTTCTTTTTTTCTGTAGGTTTTCCTGATTTTTCTTTTTTTTTCTCCTACTTTTTCTCCTACTCTTTTTTTTTTTCTCCTACTTCTGTCCCCAGCAACCAGGTTTATTCATAGCTGGTATTTATTTATCCATCCACTGGTGCCTCTAGGTACCTGGTACACTGACCAGGTGGAAGGAAGGCAGGGGATGGAGAGCATTGGGTATGCTCCATTAGAGAAGGAGGGAGGAAGAAAAGCCAGGAGGTTGGCTACTGCCTCTGCATCCTTGATCTGCCTGGAACTGCTCCAGGCCACACCTGGAGGTCACATCTCGATCCCTTCCCATGGCCAACCAGTGTTGTTGGTTTTTGCATATGTCCTTCCAGAGATATTTTATGAATATTCAAGCAAGTATATGTATTTTCTTCTCTCTACTTGCCCTGTTTTGGATATTACCTGATATATACTGTTTTGGCCTATGGCCATAGCACCCTGAACATGCCTGATCTTGTCTGATATATACTGTTTTGCATTTTGCTTTTTTTACTTAACAACATACCTTGGACATCACTCTAGTTTCTCCTTTCTTTTATTAAAGTCACACAATTTCATTATATACCGTAGCTGACTGGGCAAATCCCTTTTGACCGACACTTAATTATGTCCAATCTTTTGCTCTTGCTGCTAGTGGTGCAGTGAATACCTTAGTATCCTATTACTTCTCCCAGGTGTGAGTCTATCTGGAAGATAAAGGTTTGCAAGTGGAAATGTAGAGTCAAAGGATACATGCATTTGTAATTTTGATGAACATTGTCAAACTGACCTCCCCAGAGGAGCTGTGCTAACAATGTGAGAGAGGGCCTATTTCTCTTATTCTCTCAAGGCCACATGTTAACAAACTTTCTGATATTTGCCAATTTGGTGTATAAAAAATAACCGCTCTTTTTGTTTGTTTGTTTGTTTTTGGCAGCTCCACGAGGCTTGCAGGAACTAACAGCAGTGAAAGTGCTGAGTTATAACCACTGGACCACAAGGGAAGTCCCGATAACTGCTCTTTTTGAAGCTCTCTCCTCCTTTAGTTTTCATGGTTCTCTTCAACTATATTTGTCATAGAATCATTGCATTCATCTTCTATGGGCCAGGTACCTTATCAGGTGCTGGGAATCCAAAGGAAAACAATACATGAATAATCCCTATGCTTTCCTCTACTAGGAAAGACAATTAATTAGTCAATAATTCCTGATAAGCATGAGGAGTGCTATGATAAAGGGGTGACTTCTTCAGACAGTGCTACTCAAACTTTAATGTGCTCATGCATCAACCCGAGGATCTTGTTGATATACAGATTCTGACTCAGCAGGTCTGGGGCAGGGTCTGAGATGGTGCAGTTCTAACAAGCTCCCAGGTGAAGCTGAGACTGCTGGTCCCAGGACCATATTTTGAGTAGCAAGGGCCTACAAAGCATTTTCTGTAAAACAACCAGACAGTAAATATTTTCCACTTTGTGGGACACATGGTCTGTCTTGCAGCTATTCATCTCTGCCTTTGAAAGCAGCCATAGACAATATGTAAATGAATGGACATGGCTGTGTTCCGATAAAAATTTATTTCCAAAATAGGCAGAGGGCTGGATTTGGCCAGCAGGCCGTGGTTTGCTGACCCCCATTCTAGAACACCGCAGGCATCCAATAGTTGCTTGTTGAAGCAATGAGTGAAGGGTGTTATTTGAGTAGTATCAGGCGCCTGAGCCCCTGGGATCAGTGGTGCCTGGAGGAATGGTGTATTGGTTAGAGTCCTACCAGGAAAATTAATACCAGGCTTTAAACCGAGGTAATTAAATGCAAGGAATTGGCTACACAGTTAATGGAAGAGCTGAGAAGTCTACCAGGGGCAACTCAGAGATTAGCAACAACAGGAATCTTTTACCACCTTGGAGAAGAGGAGAAAGGGGGAGATGGTATTATTGAGGTTCAGGTCAGCCAGTGGGAGCTGGAGCTGTGGAGAAGACCCAGGCATGGTTGGAGACCCTGGGAAGAAATACCATTGGAATCTTCCTTCTTCTTGCCTTCCTATCTTCTCTCCATTGGCCAAACCCAGCTGTGATCCAATCTGTACAGGAGGCTGTAGTGGCCAACCCCTATCATATGGAATAGAGCAGGAGAAGTCAAGCGTGGTCCGAGGCCAATAGGTCAAGGTCCAGTGAAAGGGGCACTTAGAATGAGACTTGAACTGCAGGTAGTTGACCAGACAAACAGGAGAGGAAAGTGTGGATGTTTCAGGCACAGAAAGCAGGCATAGGGCGTGTAGGGGTGAGTGTGTGGAATGAGACCACTCCTTTAAGTGGGATGAGATTTATGCTTTAGAACAGAGGTTGGAAATATCTTTGTCACATAGTTTTTTTCTTTTTGTTTAAAAAACACGTAAAAATGTAGAAACCATTTTTAGCTCACAGGCTGTGCAAAAACAGGCCACAGGAAGTCTTTGGCCCATTGTAGTTTGATGGCCTGTTTCAGAAAGATCCACTTTAGAAGGATGGATTGGGGTGGGCATGAAGCTGAGAGAGGAGACAGAGAGGCCAGAAAGGAGGCTGCTGAAGATGCTGGGCAGGAGATGGCGGGAGCCCAAATGGGGATCATGGTGGTGGAGAGAAGGGATGAGTTAGAGATGTAAAATGGACAGAATGTAGAGTAGCTGGTCTGAGCAGAGGGGCAGGGCCGGGTCTGGAGAAATTTTCAAACTGACACAGTGAATATTCTCCTGATTGTCTTGGAGCCCCTCCCTCTCTTGCTTTAGGGAGTGAGAAGAAATCCTGTCATGCTGGCAGTGTACTTCCCTGTGTACCCCCACCCCACCCCACCCCACCCACTCTCTTTAGGTAAAACAGTGGAAGAGCAGGTTGTGCTGCCTCTTAGTAAGCCAGGAGTTGCCTGCCCAGCTGTTGGTGACTCACTGGTGGCTCATTTCAGAATATGGGTACTAAGCATCTCCTGTTTTCAGTTTCAGGCCTCGGCTGTCATTCCTGAATGACAGGGGACATCCCACTAACATTCTGTGACACCTCCCTGTGGCATTTGGGTCCAGAGTAGAGATGAGAGCTGGGAAGTCCCTTACCCAGTCCTAGGTCAGACACCTGCTGGTAGCCTCTGCCATCATCTTGATCACAGGCTGACTGTAGCACAGACAGCCCTGGGATATTGTCTTAGTTAGGGCTCCCCCAAAATAAGAGATAAGAATTTGAGTGCAAACAGTTCATTGCACTGGGAGGGAGTAGGGAAGTGAGACAGGGAAGGAAAGCAGTCCATACAGAATGTGTTATGGAGCCAGTTACAGCTGTGGGCAACTGGACCTTAAACCTGCTGGGGAGCTCTGGCTTTCAGGGTGGAACACATGCCACAGATTATCCTGTCTGAAGGGCTAGGGAGCTAGGGTATTTACCCACCAACTCCTGCGAGTCACAGATGGAGGGCTTCTCCAAGGGATGTTAATTCCCTGGCACTTGCAGCCTGCTACCTGGCTTTCTGCAGCTCTGGAATGAAAGCTCTCCAGTGCAGACTTGCAGTTGGGAGGCATCTGGAGCTTCTTGAAGTGGTAAGATCCCAAAGAAGTGAGCAGGGTACCTATAGAACCTGCTATAGATGGCTATCCTCTCCACTCAACACATGGGGAAACTCAGAGCAAAGTGATACCCCCAGATTATACAACAGGTTTGTGACAAATGGGAGCCTGAAACTCAGAGCTTGTGGGTCCAGTGTCTTCCACTAGTTTTTAGCCAGTCCCTGTTGTCATGGGACTTCTGGGCAGGTGAGGCCCTGCCTCGGTGTCTCATAGGTTGACTTGTTCCACCTGCCCACCTGCTGCATTCACTCCTCTGAATACTTCCCACTTCCCAAGTCTACCCAGAGCCCAGAGCCATGTCTGGAGGAAGGGGGAGCCTTCAGGACATGCACATACAGCAATACTTGGCTTCCTTACCAAAGGCCTATATGTGGCTTGCAGAGCCTGGAAAGGGGTAAGCAGGAGACAGACTGGGGTCAGGAGTTGGGAGGTAGTCCACTGGTCAAGCTGTGGGAGCAGGGTGTGCTGAGGAGAGGCAGACAGGACAGAGTCAGTGTGGAGAGCACTCAAGGGGACTGCAAAGTGGGCTGGGCAGGTTTGAGCCCCGTGTTCCTTGTCCTGGTCACTTGGGACCTGGGACACTTTGCATAACTGGGAGCAGATGTCTCAGGCTTCAGCACTGAAGGCTGCATGGTTCAGAATAGTGCATAATCCAGTCATTCAGTTGTTCATTCCCTTGAGGATCACTTACAGGGCCCTGTATATCCTAGCTATGGTGCCAACCACCTTGGGGGACTTTTGAAGGAATCAGGCTATTGGCTGCTTTCAGAACCTGTTGCATCCTGCAGGGGGAGTAGGACAGTTTTCTTCCACCTGAACTCTCCATTCTACCTTGAGTCCTGAGTTAGATAGTAAAATACAGCACAGCCCTCAGGGAGCCCCTAGTCTGAGCAGGGGGACATACTCCAAAATCAATGTGTGGAGTCGCTCCCCGCTCAGGGAGGCTTAGAAAATAGTTTTGTTCCTGAAGTCTTTGATACCCAATTAGGGGTGGGGGGTGACTGGAAGCTCCACCTGACTGGCCCAGCAGAACCCCCATGAAATCTGTCCCATTCCTAAACCCAGACTGTGATAGATAATCAGCACAGATGGCTGTAACATTTCCCTCCCTTTGCAATGTGGCTTTGCAGCTTCTATAAGGAATTTATTTCTCATTCCTTGAATCTGGGCTGGTGCATTAGTCAGAGTTCTCTAGAGAAAAAGAACCAACAGGAGGTTGATCTCTCTCTCTTTCTCTCTCTCTTTCTCTCTCTCTCCATATCTATCTATCTATCTATCTATCTATCTATCTATCTATCTATCTATCATCTATCTATCATCTATCATCTATCTATCTATCACCTATCTATCCATCTATAGAGAGAGATTGAGGAGAGATTTTAAGTAATTGGCTCACACTCTTGTGGAGACTTGGTGAGTCCAAAAATCTGCCAGGTAGGCTGCAAGCTGGAAACTCAGGGAAGAGTTGCATTTGAGGTCCAAAGCAGTCTGCTGGCAGAATTCCTTCTTGCTTGTGGGGTAGGGCGTGGGGGAGAAGTAAGGGAGAGTAGGGGGGTAGGGCAGGGGGTTAGCTTTCAACTGATTGGATAAGGCCCACCCTCACTGTAGAGAGCAATCTGCTTCACTCAAGGCCCACCGACTTAAATGTTAATCTCATCCAAAAAAAAGACCTTCACAGAAACATCCAGAATAATGTTTGACCAACTATCTGGGCACAGTGACCCAGCCAATTTGACACAAAAATTAACCATCATAGCTGGTCTTTCACTTGCTTTGGGCCATAGAATGTGGTAAAAGTGATGGTGTGTTAAGTCCTGAGTCTAGGCCTCAAGAGGTTTTGATCAATTCCACTCACTGTCTTGGAATTCTGCCCAGCTGCCAGGGAACAATCTCAGGCTGGCCGCTGGAGGATAAGAGAGACCAAGTAGAAGAGAGATGATTCATGCCAGCTGATGCCAGGTCCCACCCAACCTAGCAGCTGACTGCATATGTACGTGGGAGCTGAGCCAAGAGCAAATTGCCCAGCAAAGCCCAAAGTGCCGACCCACAGAACTGTGAGCTAAATAGTTATGTTTTAGGCCATGAAGTTTTGAAGTGGTTTGCTACACAGGGAAATCTAACTGATACACAGTCCAACTTCTGCAGTGCCCCCGTACCCCTCCATCCCAGGTATTCTATCAGCCTGTCACCTGGGTTGATGGAGAAGACACAGGCAGACAGAGGGCTTATTTCAGGCTTTGTAAGGCCCTGTGGGTGTCTGTATCACTGAAGGCAAGTGTGTAGATACCCTTCCACCCTGATATTTAAATGTATCTCTGCCCAAGCACATTCTAGCCTGTCAGGCTCCCATAATAATGTGTCAGAGAAGAAGGGGATGCTGAGGGTTGAGGGATGAGGCCAAGGGTTGGGTCCTGGAGACCACCTCTGTGGACCTGGGGGAGCTTCAGGGATTCATTGTAGGATGGAGCACAGGAAAAGAACTTGGGAGGCAGCAAACTTTGGTTAAGTTCTGCTTCAGTTGTTCATCAAGTCTGTGTCCTGGGGCAAGTGACTTACCATTCAGAGCCTCAGTTTCTCCAAGAGCAGAGTTAGGTTTCATGGAGCCTGGAGCAGTTACAAGTTGGGAACCCTCTGTAAGCAGAAGAATATAAAACTATGATTACAAAATTGCAGGACTTTGGAAGGGGCTCAGGCAAGTGAGCTTAAGCTTCATTAGCTTTGCGGTGAATTGTTTCTGGCTTCCTCACTGGTGGAATAGGAAAGTTAATAATAGCGATTGAAAAGGATTGTTTTGAAAGTCAAATGAGTACACCATACACAGTGGGCATCCTAGTGGGTGGAATCTAGCAGGAAGCCAGTGTTGCAAGAAATGATTCAAAGGCGGAAAAGGTTCATGTAGTGGCTGGTTGGTGGGCTTCTGGGGGAGAGGTGGAGCAGCATGAGGAAGAGTAGAGGGAGAAGGATGGTGTGGTATCTATACTCTTGCCAGGCCCATGGGCTGCCCCTCAGGTGCACAGAGAGGCAGATGCAGGAGCTGATTTCATGAGGGTCTTTGTGAGGTTCTGGGGCCTAAGTATGGTTGGGACAGGGTTCTGAACCCAAAGTTGGGAGAAGCATGTGTTTTTTCCTAGAGTAAGAGGCTGATCTACTGAGGGCATGCTCTCAGAGAAGAATAAAAGGAAGAGAGGGAAGCAGGACAGGGCAGGGGAAGATGCTCAACAAGGAGAGAATCTTAGCTGGAGTCTAGCCTCACCATGATCCCACAGGAAACTCTGGGGGCGTGAATGGACAGAGTTGTCCCACTCTGAGGGAAGCAGGGCAGGCTTTTACCCCCTGTGCTAATCAGTTGTTGGGAGGAGGGTAGGGAGTATAACCCCCCAGGGTCACACATCAGTCAAGGGCAATGCTCAGGAGAAGGGAACAGCCTTTGTAGCAGTTGCTGGACACTTACACTGGCCTGAGAAAGGGGATCTGGGAAGGGCACCAATAGGATCTATCTCAAGGGTCCTCTCCAAAATTCTGCAGGATACTCAGACCTACCATGCTATGGGGTTGGCAACCTGGGGAGTGAAGGGGATGAAGAGATGGAACTTAGGAGAAACCAATGTTATGATCTTTAGGGCATTATGACAGGGGCAGTGGACAGGTGCTGCCCCCATGTGACTTCTAAGGACTTGGCTTTTTAGTGCTAGGCTCATGTGGGATAGTCTGCAGAATTTCAGAAGTAACTGGGGCAAGTTGAGGGGCCCTGGAGAACCCATGGTCTGCAGGTGAGGGTACAAGTCCATGAAATGTGTGTTTTTCCTATTAATGCAGTCTCATTTGTGTGCCTGGGCTGGTGAGGCCTGGAGGAACTCTGGTCACATATGGAAAAGAGCTTTGTCAACTCTAAAGTACTGGATGATTCCCATGGCCATGAACATGATCAGTTGGGAGGTAGTTCCCTGCCCTGTGGAAAGACCAGAGATTCACCCCAACCCTGGCAATGGCCCACTGGTTGGTTCATAAAGAAGGGGAGATATGCAGGAAGGTATAACAGCTTGGTGCAACTGGGGTCATACACCGTCCTGTGTCCTATAATCAAAGGCAAGGTTATTTACCTTTGGTGAGGTGGGTCTTAGGAAAAAGGAACTAGAACTGGCATATGGTGTAGGTAGGAGGTAAAATGGGACAACCACTTCGGAAAACAGTTTGGTAGCTTCTTATGAAGTTAGCATACACTTTTCATATGACCTAGCAATTCTACTGCTAGGTATTTATCAAAGAGAAGTGAAAACATACTGCATTAATTATCTACTCCTGTGTACTAAATTATGCCAAAACTTAGCAGCTTAAAAGAACAATTTATCATCTTCACAGTTTCTGTGGATCAGAAATCCAGGAACAGCTTTGTTGTCTGGCTCTGGATGGAGGTCTTTCATTAAGTTGCAGAAAATATTGTGGCTGGCCAATAGGAAGGTTTGATGGAACTGGAAGATTTGTTCCCAAGATAGCTCACTCACACACTTGGCAAGTTAGTGCTGAATGTCAGTGAGAGGCTTCAGTTCTTTTCCACATGGACCTCCTGTAGGGCTGCTTGAGTGTTCTTATCACATGGCAGCTAGCTTTCCTGAGAACAAGTGATCCAAAAGAGCAAGGCAGAAGCTGCAATGTCTTTTATGACCTACCCTTGGAAGACACACTGACACTTCTGTAATAGCCTACTGACTACTTGGCCAGCTCTATCCAATGTTGGAGAGATGACACAAGGTCTTGAATACCAGGAGGGGATCATCACTGGGGGCCATCTTGGAGGCTGGTGACCACAGGTATCAATGCAGTCATGCCTCCTCTGTTCCATACAGAGCAACCCATACACCTTTGTCACCCTGAGATTCTAGTATGAGTCTTGAGTATCCCTGGGGTGGGTATGTATGGGAGCTTCGGTTCCAGTGGAGCCATATCAGCAACAAGAGCAGCAGCAGCAGAAGAAAAAGACAACAGTGCTCAGCAAGAGGCTGTGCAGAGGAGCTGGAGTGGAATGTATGAGTCCCTGAGTGAACAGGACCTTGTCTCAGGAGGCAGCCCCAGTGTGCAGTGTGGTTTGGTGCAGGTTGATTAGACCTAATGGGAGGGAACAGAGGGATCACCTGATCTCTATTTTTTAATATTCATTGAAATAAGGGTTCAGGACTCTCAAGGTAGCCTCTCAGCTGGTGTGTCAGGTTTAAGCAAAGAGTGGATATAGAAGCACTTTGATGAAGAGGCATCTCCAAACCTGAGGGCTTGTCTTTTCCTTATCCTGGAGTCTCCCCAGCAGGGCAGATGTATGAAGGGTTTCTCATCTGTGCCACAAAGCCAGGGTGGTGTAAGTCCCCAAACCGTTGTTCCATGAGGCCTCTCCTGACTTCCAGGTTAGGGAGAAGGACTCATCCTCTACCAGTTAAGGATCTCTATTATCCAGCCATGTGCTCTAATAAACAGGTAACTCCAACAGAGTTGTGGAGAGTCCTGATTGCTGGGCTTCTCTCTAGGAAGCTGGGTCCTAGGCTGGATATATAAGTTTTTGGACCCCAATCTTTCTCCCCCTACCCCACCAGCTCAGCTTCTAGCCTGGAAGCCTTGTGAAGGTGGCTTGTGCCCCCCTCCCCATATTTATGGGCTGTGTAAGGGGATGGAGGCAGGAAAATAAGATATAACCTCCAGTCCTTAAGGGCAGCCTGTGCTTCCGTAATGAATTTCAGGCCTCAACAAATAAATTTTGAATAAATACAGGAGCTTAGGGACCCCAAAGACAAGAGGATCCCTTTTTTCATCATTAGAGCCTACATTGCTTAAGGGTATGAGTGAAGAGAAGAGAGTGGTAGAGAAAAAGAGGCACTAGCCTTTTAAAGGAGAAGCCAGGGTTTGCAGAGCAATGTAAATTAACATGCAAATGGATCTATAAAAGCAGACTTGGGACCTGGGACAGTGGACTTGGATGAACCAAAGGGTTTCTGTGCCAGTTTGCCCAGCCCTGAATCTTGGTTCCCCGCTGGATGTGAGAAGAGGTGGTACAGCTCCAGAATTTCTATAATGGAGACACTGGGGTCAGGGCACAATCTGGCTGGGAAAATGAGAGACTGTAGAGAGTCACTGAACTGACCCGAGAACTACACACTTTTTATTGATTGTATGTTTACTAGAGGGTGACTTTGACTCTCAGTTTTCTACCTCTATTCTATTAACGTGACAGCAGGAATCAATGTTACTTTAATAACTCCCCTACCCAATTCTTTGGCTACCTTTCTAACCTGATCATCTATTTTGGAATTTTGTAAACAATTCCTCCTTTTGTGATTTTTTACCAACTAGGTTTAGCTGTTCTCATTATGCATTACGGAATTTGACATCTTTTCATGTATTTGCCTCATTCTAAGGTTATTCCAGTGACCAATGCAAACCTCTTCTTGGAGCTCAAGAGTTAAGTAGGCCAGGGTGTCCTAGACAACCCCTGGATGTCTCCCAGGGACCTCAAACTGAGCATATCTGAGATGAAATCCATAGTTCTCCAAAATTCAGTTATTTTGAGTAGTCCCTGTCCCCACCCCATGTCACAGTAAAATGGTGGCCCCATCCAACTAGTGCATAAGCCAGAAAGTTGAGATCAGTCTGGACACCTCCCTTACTCTCATGCCCCCTGAAGCAATCTATCTCTCAATCCTGAGTCCTCTTGTTCGACACCTTGACTATTTCCATAGCCCTTAACTGGTCTCCCTGCACCCTGTCTTACTTCCTCCCACCATTCCATTGTCAATACCAATCTGCACACAGATGTCAGGGTTATTTGCATCCCCCACCCTGAGGCACTAGTTTACCTGTGTAACACTGGGAAAATTGCTGCCCCTCTCTGAGCCTCAGCTCCCCATTTGTCAAAGGAGAAGTTGGTCTAGAGACTTGCCAAGGACCAGCACAGATTAATTTTTAGGGTATCACAGCACTGAGGGGCTGGCTGCATCCTGGTTAGAGAGTAACCCCATGGTGGGGTGGGGGACAACCTAGGGTCCAGGAACTACAGTGTAAGCAATACTTGGAGCCTAAGGCTTTCCAGGCTTTTGCAGCCTCCCAGCCACTTCCTGCCACCAACAGGGAAGAAATATTGTAAGCCACTTCTTCTGAAATTCAAATGTCTGTTCCAATTGCTCTCCCCCTCTCCTCACACACCAAAAATATGTGCTTGCTCCTTTCCCATTCCAGAAATTCAAGCCCAACCCTGTCTAACCCAGGTTCTCACCACTGTGAACTTTCATATATTAATTAAAAAAAACTTTTAATTTTGAAATTATTATAGATTCACAGAGAGTTGCAAATATAGTACCCCTTATCCAATTTCCCCCAATGGTTACATCTTACCTAACTATAGTGCAGTATAAAAACTGGGAAATTGACATTGATACACTGTGTGTACAGTTCTGTGTTATCTTATCACTTGTGTAGATTTGTGTAATCACCACCACTGTCAAGATACAGAACTATTCCATCACTGTAAATATCCCCCGTCTGCTACTCCTTTATAGTCACACTCATTCCTCTCCCCACCATCCTTAACCCTTTGCAACCACTAATGTGTGCTTCACCTCCATATTTTTGTCATTTTGAGAATGTTATATAAATGGAAGCTTATGATATGTCACCCTTTGCATTTTTTCTTCCCACACAGAATCATGCCCTTGAGATCCATCCAGGTTGTTGTATGTATCAATAGTTTCATTTTTTGAGTAGTAATCCATGTTTGGATTACCACAGTCTGTTCAACCATTCACTTGCTTTAGGACATTTTGATTGTTTCCAGTTTTTGCTATTATAAATAAAGCTGCAATGAATGATTGCTGACAGAGTTTTGGGTGGACATAACTATTTCTCTGGGATAAATGCCCAGGAATGCAATTGCTTGGTTGTATGCTAAGTGTATATTTCATTTTTTATGAAACTGCCAAACTGCTTTTTAGAGTGGATCTACCACTTTATATTCCCACTAGCAATGTACAAGAGATCCAGATTCTCTGCATCCTCCCAAGTATTTGGTGTTGTCACTATTTTTTATTTTAGCTGTTCTGATAGGTGTGTAATGATATCCATCATGGTCTTAATTTGCAGCTCTCTAAAGGCTAATGATGTTGAGCATCTTTACATGTGCTTATTTGCCGTAATGTGTATCCTCTTTGGTGAAATGTCTTTCATGTCTTTTGCTATTTTCTTTTTTTAAAAAAATAGATCTTTATTGAAGTATAATTGCTTCACAATACTGTGTGAGTTTCTGTTGCACAGCAAAGCGAATCAGCCACACGCATACATATGTCCCCATATCCTCTCCCTCTTGAGCCTCCCTCTCATCCTCCCTATCCCACCCCTCTAGGTCATTGCAAAGCACTGGGCTGATCTCCCTGTGTCATGCTGCTGCTTCCCACCAGCTATCTATTTTACATTTGGTAGTGTATATATGTAAATACCACTCTCTCACTTCATCCCAGCTTACCCTTACCCCTCCCCTTGTCCTCAAGTCCATTCTCTACATCGGCATATTTATTCCTGTCCTGCCCCTAGGTTCTTCAGAACCTTTTTTTTTCTTTTTAGATTCCATATATATGAGTTAGCATACTGTATTTGTTTTTCTCTTTCTGACTTACTTCACTCTGTATGACAGTCTCTAGGTCCATCCACCTCACTGCAAATAACTAAATTTCATTTCTTTTTATGGTTGAGTAATTTTCCATTGTACATATGTGCCACATCTTCTTTATCCATTCATCTGTCAATGGACACTTAAGTTGCTTCCATGTCCTGGCTATTGTAAATAGTACTGCAATGAACATTATGGTACATGACTGTTTTAGAATTTTGGTTTTTTCAGATATATGTCCAGTACTGGGATTGCTGGGTCATATGGTAGTTCTATTTTCAGTTTTTTAAGGAACCACCATACTGTTTTCCATAGTGGTTGTATCAATTTACATTCCCACCAACAGTGCAGGAGGGTTCCCTTTTCACCACACCCTTCCAGCATTTATTGTTTGTAGATTTTTTTTTTATTTTTTGCTTTATAACAAATTTAATCAGTTATACATATACATATGTTCCCATATCCCTTCCCTTTTGCGTCGCCCTCCTACCCTCCCTATCCCACCCCTCCAGGCGGTCACAAAGCACCGAGCTGATCTCCCTGTGCTATGCGGCTGCTTCCCACTAGCTATCTACCTTACGTTTGGTAGTGTATATATGTCCATGCCGCTCTTTCACTTTGTCACAGCTTACCCTTCCCCCTCCCCATATCCTCAACTCCATTCTCTAGTAGGTCTGTGTCTTTATTCCTGTCTTACCCCTGTGTTCTTCAGGACATTTCTTTTTCTTAAATTCCATGTATATGTGTCAGCATACAGTATTTGTCTTTCTCTTTCTGACTTACTTCACTCTGTATGACAGACTCTAGGTCCATCCACCTCATTACAAATAGCTCAATTTCATTTCTTTTTATGGCTGAGTAATATTCCATTGTATATATGTGCCACATCTTCTTTATCCATTCATCCGATGATGGACACTTAGGTTGTTTCCATCTCCGGGCTGTTGTAAATAGGGCTGCTATGAACATTTTGGTACATGTCTCTTTTTGAATTATGGTTTTCTCAGGGTATATGCCCAGTAGTGGGATTGTTGGGTCATATGGTAGTTCTATTTGTAGTTTTTTAAGGAACCTCCATACCGCTCTCCATAGTGGCTGTACCAATTCACATTCCCACCAGCAGTGCAAGAGTGTTCCATTTTTTCCACACCCTCTCCAGCATTTATTGTTTCTAGATTTTTTGATGATGGCCATTCTGACTGGTGTGAGATGATATCTCATTGTAGCTTTGATTTGCATTTCTCTAATGAGCAAAGATGTTGAACATCCTTTCATGTGTTTGTTGGCAGTCTGTATATCTTCTGTGGAGAAATGTCTATTTAGGTCTTCTGCCCATTTTTGGATTGGGTTGTTTGTTTTTTTGTTATTGAGCTGCATGAGCTGCTTATAAATTTTGGAGATTAATCCTTTGTCAGTTGCTTCATTTACAAATATTTTCTCCCATTCTGAGGGACGTCTTTTGGTCTTGTCTATGGTTTCCTTTGCTGTGCAAAAGCTTTTAAGTTTCATTAGGTCCCATGTGTTTATTTTTGTCTTTATTTCCATTTCTCTAGGAGGTGGGTCAAAAAGGATCTTGCTGTGATTTATGTCATAGAGTGTTCTGCCTATGTTTTCCTCTAAGAGTTTGATAGTGTCTGGCCTTACATTTAGGTCTTTAATCCATTTTGAGCTTATTTTTGTGTATGGTGTTAGGGAGTGATCTAATCTCATACTTTTACATGTCCCTATCCAGTTTTCCCAGCACCACTTATTGAAGAGACTGTCCTTTCTCTACTGTACATTCCTGCCTCCTTTATCAAAGATAAGGTGACCATATGTCCGTGGGTTTATCTCTGGGCTTTCTATCCTGTTCCATTGATCTATCTTTCTGTTTTTGTGCCAGTACCATACTGTCTTGAGTACTGTAGCTTTGTAGTATAGTCTGAAGTCAGGGAGCCTGATTCCTCCAGCTCCATTTTTCGTTCTCAAGATTGTTTGGCTATTCGGGGTCTTTTGTGTTTCCATACAAATTGTGAAATTTTTTGCTCTAGTTCTGTGAAAAATGCCAGTGGTAGTTTGATAGGGATTGCATTGAATCTGTAGATTGCTTTGGGTAGTAGAGTCATTTTCACAATGTTGATTCTTCCAATCCAAGAACATGGTACATCTCTCCATCTATTTGTATCATCTTTAATTTCTTTCATCAGTGTCTTATAATTTTCTGCATACAGGTCTTTTGTCTCCTTCGGTAGGTTTATTCCTAGATATTTTATTCTTTTTGTTGCAGTGGTAAATGGGAGTGTTTTCTTGATTTCACTTTCAGATTTTTCATCATTAGTATATAGGAATGCCAGAGATTTCTGTGCATTAATTTTGTATCCTGCAACTTTACCAAATTCATTGATTAGCTCTAGTAGTTTTCTGGTAGCATCTTTAGGATTCTCTATGTATAGTATCATGTCATCTGCAAACAGTGACAGCTTTACTTCTTCTTTTCCAATTTGGATTCCTTTTATTTCCTTTTCTTCTCTGATTGCTGTGGCTAAAACTTCCAAAACTATGTTGACTAAGAGTGGTGAGAGTGGGCAACCTTGTCTTGTTCCTGATCTTAGTGGAAATGGTTTCAGTTTTTCACCATTGAGGATGATGCTGGCTGTGGGTTTGTCATATATGACCTTTATTATGTTGAGGAAAGTTCCCTCTATGCCTACTTTCTGCATGGTTTTTATCATAAATAGGTGTTGAATTTTGTCGAAAGTTTTCTCTGCATCTATTGAGATGATCATATGGTTTTTCTCCTTCAATTTGTTAATATGGTGTATCACGTTGATTGATTTGCATATATTGAAGCATCCTTGCATTCCTGGAATAAACCCCACTTGATCATGGTATATGATCCTTTTAATGTGCTGTTGGATTCTGTTTGCTAGTATTTTGTTGAGGATTTTTGCATCTATGTTCATCAGTGATATTGGCCTGTAGTTTTCTTTCTTTGTGACATCCTTGTCTGGTTTTGGTATCAAGGTGATGGTGGCCTCGTAGAATGAGTTTGGGAGTGTTCCTCCCTCTGCTATATTTTGGAAGAGTTTGAGAAGGATAGGTGTTAGCTCTTCTCTAAATGCTTGATAGAATTCACCTGTGAAGCCATCTGGTCCTGGGCTTTTGTTTGTTGGAAGATTTTTTATCACAGTTTCAATTTCAGTGCTTGTGATTGGTCTGTTCATATTTTCTATTTCTTCCTGAGTCAGTCTCGGCAGGTTGTGCATTTCTAAGAATTTGTCCATTTCTTCCAGGTTGTCCATTTTATTGGCATAGAGTTGCTTGTAGTAATCTCTCATGATCTTTTGTATTTCTGCAATGTCAGTTGTTACTTCTCCTTTTTCATTTCTAATTCTATTGATTTGAGTCTTCTCCCTTCTTTTCTTGATGAGTCTGGCTAATGGTTTATCAATTTTGTTTATCTTCTCAAAGAACCAGCTTTTAGTTTTATTGATCTTTGCTATCGTTTCCTTCATTTCTTTGTAATTTATTTCTGATCTGATTTTTATGATTTCTTTCCTTCTGCTAACTTTGGGATGTTTTTGTTCTTCTTTCTCTAATTGCTTTAGGTGCAAGGTTAGGTTGTTTATTTGAGATGTTTCCTGTTTCGTAAGGTGGGATTGTATTGCTATAAACTTGCCTCTTAGAACTGCTTTTGCTGCATCCCATAGGTTTTGGGTCGTCGTGTCTCCATTGTCATTTGTCTCTAGGTATTTTTTAATTTCCCCTTTGATTTCTTTAGTGATCACTTTGTTATTAAGTAGTGTATTGTTTAGCCTCCATGTGTTTGTATTTTTTACAGATCTTTTCCTGTAATTGATGTCTAGTCTCATAGCATTGTGGTCGGAAAAGATACTTGATACAATTTCAATTTTCTTAAATTTAAGAAGGCTTGATTTGTGACCCAAGATATGATCTATCCTGGAGAATGTTCCATGAGCACTTGAGAAAAATGTGTATTCTGTTGTTTTTGGATGGAATGTCCTATAAATATCAATTAAGTCCATCTTGTTTAATGTATCATTTAAAGCTTGTGTTTCCTTATTTATTTTCATTTTGGATGATCTGTCCATTGGTGAAAGTGGGGTGTTAAAGTCCCCTAGTATGATTGTGTTACTGTCGATTTCTCCTTTTATGGCTGTTAGTATTTGCCTTATGTATTGAGGTGCTCCTATGTTTGGTGCATAAATATTTACAATTGTTATATCTTCTTCTTGGATCAATCCCTTGATCATTATGTAGTGTCCTTCTTTATCTCTTCTAGTAGTCTTTGTTTTAAAGTCTATTTTGTCTGATATGAGAATTGCTACTCCAGCTTTCTTTTGGTTTCCATTTGCATGGCATATCTTTTTCCATCCCCTTACTTTCAGTCTGTATGTGTCTCTAGGTCTGAAGTCGGTCTCTTGTAGACAGCATATATATGGGTCTTGTTTTTGTATCCATTCAGCCAATCTGTGTCTTTTGGTGGGAGCATTTAGTCCATTTACATTTAAGGTAATTATCGATATGTATGTTCCTATTCCCATTTTCTTAATTGTTTTGGGTTCGTTATTGTAGGTCTTTTCCTTCTGTTGTGTTTCTTGCCTAGAGAAGTTCCTTTAGCATTTGTTGTAAAGCTGGTTTGGTGGTGCTGAACTCTCTCAGCTTTTGCTTGTCTGTAAACGTTTTAATTTCTCCATCAAATCTGAATGAGATCCTTGCTGGGTAGAGTAATGTTGGTTGCAGGTTTTTCTCCTTCATCACTTTAATTATGTCCTGCCACTCTCTTCTGGCTTGTAGAGTTTCTGCTGAGAGATCAGCTGTTATCCTGATGGGGATTCCCTTGTGTGTTATTTGTTGTTTTTGCCTTGCTGCTTTTAATATGATTTCTTTGTGTTTAATTTTTGACAGTTTGATTAATATGTGTCTTGGCGTATTTCTCCTTGGATTTATTCTGTATGGGACTCTCTGTGCCTCCTGGACTTGATTAACTATTTCCTTTCCCATATTAGGGAAGTTTTCAACTATAATCTCTTCAAATATTTTCTCAGTCCCTTTCTTTTTCTCTTCTTCTTCTGGAACCCCTATAATTCGAATGTTGGTGCGTTTAATGTTGTCCCCGAGATCTCTGAGACTGTCCTCTGTTCTTTTCATTCTTTTTTCTTTATTTTGCTCTGCAGCAGTTATTTCCACTATTTTATCTTCCACCTCACTTATCCGTTCTTCTGCCTCAGTTATTCTGCTATTGATCCCATCTAGAGTATTTTTTATTTCATTTATTGTGTTTTTAATCGATGCTTGATTCATCTTTAGTTCTTCTAGGTCCTTGTTAACTGTTTCTTGCATTTTGTCTATTCTATTTCCAAGATTTTGGATCTGGGAAAGAGAATCTTGGATCAGCTTTACCATCATTATTCTGAATTCTTTTTCAGGTAGACTGCCTATTACCTCTTCATTTGTTAGATCTGGTGGGTTTTTATCTTGCTCCTTCTCCTGCTGTGTGTTTTTCTGTCTTCTCATTTTGCTTATGTTACTGTGTTTGCGGTCTCCTTTTTGCAGGCTGCAGGTTCGTAGTTCCCGTTGTTTTTGGTGTCTGTCCCCAGTGGCTAAGGTTGGTTTAGTGGGTTGTGTAGGCTTCCTGGTGGAGGGGACTAGTGCCTGTGTTCTGGTGGGTGAGGCTGGATCTTGTCGTTCTGGTGGGCAGGTCCACGTCTAGTGGTGTGTTTTGGGGTGTCTGCAGACTTTTTATGATTTTAGGCCACCTCTCTGCTAATGGGTGGCGTTGTGTTCCTGTCTTGCTAGTTGTTTGGCATAGGGTGTCCAGCACTGTAGCTTGCTGGTCGTTGAGTGAAGCTGGGTGCTGGTGTTGAGATGGAGATCTGTGGAAGATTTTCGCCGTTTGATATTATGTGGAGCTGGGAGGTCTCTTGTGGACCAGTGTCCTGAAGTTGGCTCTCCCACCTCAGAGGCACAGCACTCACTCCTGGCTCCTCAATTTGGGATGATGTGTTGTCCATTCATGTATTCCACAGATGCAGGGTACATCAAGTTGATTGTGGAGCTTTAATCCGCTGCTTCTGAGGCTGCTGGGAGAGGTTTCCCTTTCTCTTCTTTGTTCTTACAGCTCCTGGGTCTCAGCTTTGGATTTGGCCCCGCCTCTGCGTGTAGGTCGCCGGAGGGCATCTGCTCTTCGCTCAGACAGGACAGGGTTAAAGAAGCAGCCTCTTCGGGGACTCTGGCTTACTCAGGCCGGGCGGGAGGGAGGGGCACGGAGTGCGGGGCGAGCCTGCAGTGGCAGAGGTCGGCGTGACGTTGCACCAGCCCGAGGCGCGCCGTGCGTTCTCCCAGGGAAGCCGCCCCTGGATCCCAGGACCCCGGCAGTGGCGGGCTGCACAGGCTCCCGGAAGGGCGGTGTAGACAGTGACCTGCGCTCGCACACAGGCTTCTTGGCGGCGGCAGCAGCAGCCCCAGCGTCCCACGCCCGTCACTGGTCTCCGCACTTTCAGTCGTGACTCGCGCCCGTCTGTGGAGCCCCTTTAAGCAGCGCTCTTAATCCCCTCTCCTCACGCACCAGGAAACCAAGAGGGAAGAAAAAGTCTCTTGCCTCTTCGGCAGCTCCAGAGTTTTCCCGGACTCCCTGCCGGCTAGCTGTGGCTCATTAGCCCCCTTCCGGCTGAGTTCTCGCCACCAGCCCCAGTCCTCTCCCTGCGCTCTGACCGAAGCCCAAGCCTCAGCTTCCAGCGCCGCCCGCCACGGCGGGCGAGCAGACAAGCCTCTCGGGCTGGTGAGTGCTGCTCGGCACCGATCCTCTGTGCGGGAATCTCTCCGCTTTGCCCTACCCAGGTATGTGGGGAGTTTCTTGCCTTTTGGGAGGTCTGGGGTCTTCTGCCAGCGTTCAGTAGGTGTTCTGTAGGAGTTGTTCCACGTGTAGCTGTATTTCTGGTGTATCCGTGGGGAGGAAGGTGATCTCCGCGTCTTACTCTTCCGCCATCTTAACCGGAAGTCCTGTAGATTTTTTGATGATGGCTATTCTGACCAGTGTTAGGTGATACCTCATTGTAGTTTTGATTTGCATTTCTCTAATACTTACTGATGTTGAGCATCTTTTCATATGCCTCTTGGACATCTGTATGTCTTCCTTGGTGAAATGTTTAGGTCTTCTGCCTGTTTTTTAACTGGATTGTTTGTTTTCTTGATATTGAGCTGCATGAGCTGCTAGTATATTTTGGAGATTAATCCTGTATTTTTCATTTCAGTTATTGTATTGTGCATCTCTGTTTGTTCTTTAATTCTTCTCTGTCTTTGTTAAACATTTCTTGCATCTTCTCAATCTTTGCCTCCATTCTTTTTCCGAGGTCCTGGATCATCTTCACTATCATTATTCTGAGTTCTTTTTCTGGAAGGTTGCCTATCTCCACTTCATTTAGTTGTTTTGCTGGGGTTTTATCTTGTTCCTTCATCTGGTGCATAGCCCTCTGCCTTTTCATCTTCTCTATCTTTCTGTGCATGTAGTTTTTGTTCCACAGGCTGCAGGGCTGTAGTTCTTCTTGCTTCTGCTGTCTGCCCTCTGGTGGATGAGGCCCACTATGAGGCTTGTGCAAGTTTCCTGATGGGAGGGAATGGTTGTGGGTCACCAAACCAGCTGTACAACAAATGGTAAAGAAACTTCTCTAAGCGGGAAACACAAAAGAAGAAAAAGACCCACGAACATAAAACCAAAACAATTGAGAAAATGGTAAGAGGAACATACATATCGATAATTACCTTAAACATGAATGGATTAAATGCTCTGACCAAAAGACACAGGCTTGCTGAATGGATACAAAAACAAGACCCATATATATGCTGTCTATAAGAGACCCACTTCAGACCTAGGGACACATACAGACTGAAAGTGAGGGGATGGAAAAAGATATTCGATGCAAAAGGAAATCAAAAGAAAGCTGGAATAACAATGCTCATATCAGATAAAATAGACTTTAAAATAAAGAATGTTACAAGAGAGAAGGAAGGACAGTACATAATGATGAAGGGATCAATCCAAGAAGAAGATATAACAATTATAAATATATATGCACCCAACATAGGAGCACCACAATACATAAGGCAAATGCTAACAGCTATAAAAGAGGAAATCAACAGTAACACAATAACAGTGGGGGACTTTTACACCTCACTTACACCAATGGACAGATCATCCAGACAGAAAGTTAACAAGGAAACACAAGCTTTAAATGACACAATAGAGCAGATAGATTTAATTGACATTTATAGCATATTCCATCCAAAAAAAACAGATTACACTTTCTTCTCAAGTGCCCATGGAACATTTTACAGGATTGATCACATTTTGGGTCACAAATCAAGCCGTGGTAAATTTTAAGAAAATTGAAATCATATCAAGCATCTTCTCTGACCACAACACTATGAGATTAGAAATCAACAGGGAAAAAAAGTAAAAAACACAAACACATGGAGGCTAAAAAGTACGTTACTAAATAACCAAGAGATCACTGAAGAAATCAAAGAGGAAATCAATAAATACCTAGAGACAAGTGACAATGAAAATACGATGATCCAAAACCTATGGGGTGCAGCAAAAGCAGTTCTAGAGGGATGTTTATAGCTATTCAAGTCTACCTCAAGAAACAAGAAAAATCTCAAATAGACAATCTAACCTTACACCTAAAGGAACTAGAGAAAGAATAACAGACAAAACCCAAAGTTCGCAAAAGGAAAGAAATCATAAAGATCAGAACAGAAATAAATGAAATAGAAGCAAAGAAAACAATAGCAAGGATCAATAAAACTAAAAGCTGGAGCTTTGAGAAGATAAACAAAATTGATAAGCCATTAGCCAGACTCATGAAGAAAAGGAGGGAGAGGACTCATCAATAAAATTAGAAATGAAAAAGGAGAAGTTACAACAGACACTGCAGAAATACAAAGCATCCTAAGAGACTACTACAAGCAACCCTATGCCAATAAAATGGACAACCTGGAAGAAATAGACAAATTCTCAGAAAGTTACAACCTTCCTAGACTGAAGCAGGAAGAAATAGAAAATATGAACAGACCAATCACAAATAATGAGATTGAACTGTGATTAACAATCTTCCAACAAGCAAAAGTCCAGGACCAGATGGCTTCACAGGTGAATTCTATCAAACATTTAGAGAAGAGCTAATACCCATCCTTCTCAAACTTTTCCAAAAATTTGTAGAGGAAGGAACACTCTGAAACTCATTCTATGAGGCCATCATCACCCTGATACGAAAACCAGAACAAGATACTACAAAAAAAGAAAATTACAGACCAATATCACTCATGAATATAGATGCAAAAATCCTCAACAAAATACTAGCAAACAGAATCCAACAACATATTACAAGGATCATACAACATGATCAAGTGGGATTTATCCCAGGAATGCAAGGATTCTTCCATATATGCAAATCAATCAATGTGATACACCATATTAACCAATTGAAGAATAAAAACCATATTATCATCTCAATAGACGCAGAAAAAGCTTTTGACAAAATTCAACACCAATTTATGATAAAAACTCTCCAGAAAGTTGGCATAGAGGGAACCTACCTCAACATAATTAAGGCCATATATGACAAACTGAAAGCAAACATCATTCTCAATGGTGAAAAACTGAAAGCATTTCCTCTAAGATCAGGAACAAGACAAGGATGTCCACTTTCACCACTATTATTCAACATAGTTTTGGAAGTCCTAGCCGCGTGAATCAGAGAAGAAAAAATCAGAGAAGGAATACAAATTGGAAAAGAAGATGTAAAACTGTCACTGTTTGCAGCTGACATGATGCTATACATAGAATATCCTAAAGATGCCACCAGAAAACTACTAGAGCTAATCAATGAATTTGGTAATGTTGCAGGATATAAAATTAATGCACAGAAGTATGTTGCATTCCTATATACTAATGATGAAAATTCTGAAAGAGAAATTAAGGAAACACTCCCATTTACCAGTGCAACAAAACAAATAAAATACCTAGGAATAAACCTACCTAGGGAGACGAAAGACCTCTATGCAGAAAACTATAAGACACTGGTGAAAGAAATTAAAGATGATACCAACAGATGGAGAGATATACCATGTTCTGGATTGGAAGAGTCAACATTGTGAAAATGACTATACTACCCAAAGCAATCTACAGATTCAATGCAATCCCTATCAAATTACCAATGGCATTTTTTATAGAACTAGAACAAAAAATCTTAAAATTTGTATGGAGACAGAAAAGACTCCAAATATCCAAAGCAGTCTTGAGGGAAAAAAAACGGAGCTGGAGGAATCAGACTCCCTGACTTCAGATTACCACAAAGCTACAGTCATCAAGACAATATGGTACTGGCACAAAAACAGAAATATAGATCAATGGAACAAGATAGAACGCCCAGAAATAAACCCACGCACCTATGGTCAACTAGTCTGTGACAAAGGAGGCAAGGATATACAAGGGAGAAAAGACAGTCTCTTCAATAAGTGGTGTTGGGAAAACTGGACAGCTACATATAAAAGAATGAAATTAGAACACTCCCTAACACCATACACAAAAATTATCTCAAAATGGATTAGTGACCTAAATGTAAGACCGGACACTATAAAACTCTTAGAGGAAAACATAGGAAGAACACTCTATGACATAAATCACAGCAAGATCTTTTTTGATCCACCTCCTAGAGTAATGGAAATAAAAACAAAAATAAATAAATGAGACCTAATGAAACTTAAAATCTTTTGCACAGCAAAGGAAACCATAAACAAAAGGAAAAGACAACCCTCAGAATGGGAGAAAATGTTTGCAAAGAAGCGACTGACGAAGGATTAATCTCCAAAGTTTTGAAGCAGCTCATGCAGCTTAATATCAGGAAAACAAATAACCCAATCCAATAATGGGCAGAAGACCTAAATAGACATTTCTACAAAGAAGATATACAGATTGCCACCAAACACATGAAAGGATGGTCAACATCACTAATTATTAGAGAAATGCAAATCAAAACCACAATGAGGTATCACCTCACACTGGTCAGAATGACCATCATCAAAAAATCTACAAATAATAAATGCTGGAGAGCGTGTGGAGAAAAGGGAGCCCTCTTGCACTGTTGGTGGGAATGTAAATTGACACTGCCACTATGGAGAACAGTATGGAGGTTCCTTAAAGATCTAAAAATAGAACTACCATATGACTCAGCAATCCCACTACTGGGCATATACCCAGAGAAAACCACAATTCCAAAAGACACATGCACCTCAATGTTCATTACAGCAATATTTACAGTAGCCAGGTCATGGAAGCAACCTAAATGCCTATCGACAGATGAATGGATAAAGAAGATGTGGTATGTATATACCATGGAATATTACTCAGCCATAAAAAGGAACAAAGTTGGGTCATTTGTAGAGATGTGGATGGATCTAGAGACTGTCATACAGAGTGAAGTAAGTCAGAAAGAGAAAAACAAATATTGTATATTGCATATATGTGGAACCTAGCAGAATGGTACAGATGAACTGTTTTGCAGGGCCGAAATTGAGACACAGATGTAGAGGACAAACGTATGGACACCAAGGGGAGAAAGCAGTGGGAGGCGGGGGTAGTGGTGTGATGAATTGGGAGATTGAGATTGACATGTATACACTAATGCATATAAAATGGATGACTAATAAGAACCTGCTGTATAAAAAAATAAAATTCAAAAGAAAAAAAAGCTGGTTTAGTGGTGCTGAATTTTCTTAGCTTTTGCTTGTCTGAAAAGCTTTTGACTTCTCTATTGAATCTGAATGAGATCCTTGCTGGGTAGAGTAATCTTGGTTGTAGGTTTTCCCCTTTCATCACTTTAAGTTTATCCTGCCAGTCCTTTCTGGCCTGAAGAGTTACCATTGCAAAATCAGCTGATAACCTTATGGGGATTCCTTTGTATGTTATGTCTTGTTTTTCCCTTGCTGCTTTTAATATTTTTTCTTTGAATTTAAGTTTTGTTAGTTTGATTAATATGTGTCTTGGTGTGTTTTTCCTAGGGCTTATCCTGTATGGAGCTCTCTGTGCTTCCTGGACTTGGGTGACTATTTCCTTTCCCATGTGAGGGAAGTTTTCAAGTATAATCTCTTCACATATTTTCTCAGACCCTTCCTTTTTCTCTTCTTCTGGGACCCCTATAATTTGAATGTTGGTGCGTTTAGTATTGTCCCAGATGCCTCTGAGATTGTCTTCAATTCTTTTCATTCTTTTTTCTTTGTTCTGCTCCTTGGCAGTTATTTCCATCACTATGTCTTCCAGCTCACTTGTTCTTTCTTCTACATCAGTTATTGTTACTGATTCCTTCTAGTGTATTTTTCATTTCAGTTATTATGTTGTTCATCTCTGTTTTTTGTTTTTTATTCTTTAGTTCTAGATCTTTGTTAAACATTTCTTTTATTTTCTTCATCTGTGCCTCTATTCTATTTCTGAGATTCTGGATCATCCTTGCTATTATTACTCTGAATTCTTTTTCAGGTAGATTGCCTATTTCCTCTTCATTTATTTGGTCTTGTAGGTTTTTACCTTGCTCCCTCATCTGTGACATATTTTTTACCATCTCATTGTTTTTTTTTTTTTTAATGTGTAGGATTGTGTTCTTGTCTTACTGGTTGGTTGACCTGAGGCTTCCAACACTGGAGTTTGTAGGCTGTTGGGTAGAGCTGGGTCTTGGTGCTGAGGTGAGGAACTCCATGAGACCTAACTTTGATGAATATTCCTTGGGGTCTGAGGTTCTCTGTTAGTCCAGTGGTTCAGACTCAGAGCTCCCACTGCAGGAGCATTGCCCCGACCCCAGGCCCATGAACCAAGATCCCACAAGCTGCCTGGGGTGGCAAAAAAAAAAAAAAAAAAAAAAAGAAAAGAAAAATAACAAAGTAAAAAATAAAATTAGACTAGGAAACTAACAGATATGTTAGGAAGAATATAAAAATAAAAATATGGATGAATCAATAACCAGAAGGTACATCAGTACCACAATAGTAAAAAAGAGGAGGAGGGAAAAGAGAAAAAAAGGCGTGTGTGTGGGGGGAAAGGCCTTGGCTGTGGAGGGTGGGACCTAAGCAAGGGCGAGGTTTGGGCTGTGGGCAGGACCAATTCTCAGGACCCACAAGGCTGGAAAAGGTCATGGGGACTGTGGGGGGTAGGGCTTAGGCTCAAGGAACAGAAGGGGCCCAGACGTGCCTCCCACCCCTGGTCTTAGAGGGCAGGGGACCTCACTTGGGAGCCCAGCAGGCTTCCTGGGCTTGAGTGGGCAGGGCAAATGACCTCCTGTCCTCTCCTGCTCTTCCAGTCTGGGAGGGCCCCTCCTGCCGGACTCTCCTGATCTCCCCTCAGCCTCCCTCTAATGCCCCCAAGGACACATGTGGCCTGGAGGGGGTTTGGAGGGCAGGGGACTGGCCTGGGAGCTCAGCAGTCTCCCTGGGCTGAGTGGGCTGGACAATAACCCTCTGCTCCTCTCCTGCTCCTCCTGGATGGCTCCTCCAGCCTGCCTCTCCTGATCTCCCCAGCCTCCTTCTTATGTCCCCGGACCCACACAGCATGAATGGGGCTTTGGAAGGGTGGGGTACCAGCTTGGGAACTCAGCAGGCTCCCTGGCCAGCGTGGGCCAGACGATTGCCCTCCACTCCTCTCCAGCTCTTCCTGGAGATTCCCTCTCACCTGCCTCTCCTGATCTCCCCAACCTCAGGGGCCCCAATCCTGTCTGGCCTCCACTTCTCCTCCCCGTCAGTCCCCCTACATCCTACCCATTCACTTTGGGGTTTCTCCCATCTCCTTGGGTGTCAGAGTCCTTCACCAGTGGCTGGCATGCGCCCTAGTTGTGGGGAGACGCTAACTCCACATCTTCCCACACCACCATCTTGACTCCACCTCTCTTTTGCTATTTTCTAATTCGATTGTTTGTTTTTTCAACTGTTGAGGTTTTAAAAAATATTTATTTATTTTTATTTACTTGGCTGCACCGGGTCTTAGTTGTTGCAAATGAGATCTTCGTTGTCATGTGTGGGATCTTTGTTGTGGCATGTGGGATTTTTTTTTTTTTTAGTTGCAGCATGCACGTGGAATCTAGTTCCCTGACCAGGGATCAAACCTGGGCCCCCTGCATTGGGAGCATGGAGTCTTAACCACTGGACTACCAGGGAAGTCCCTTAACTGTTGAGTTTTGAGCAATTTTTAGATTCTGGTGTGTATCCTTTGTTACATCCTTTGCAGAGAAAAAATCTTGATAAAGTCCAGTTTATTGATTTTATGGATTATGATTTTAGTGACATATCTGAGAAGTCCTTGGTCATCTGCCCTAGGTCCTGATGATTTTCTCCTCTAAAAGTTTTATAGTTCTACATTTAAATCTGTGATCCATTTTGAGGTACTCTTTTGTATTAAGTGTGAGGTTCAGGTCTAGGTTCATACTTTTGCCCATGAATATCCAATTGCTCTAGCACCTTGTGTTGACAATACTCCACTGAATACCTCAGATCACTTGGCAGTGCTTATGTGGGGCTATTTCTGGCTTCTCTATTCTGTTCCATTGATCTATGTGTCTATCTCTCCACTAATAACAGACTCTCTTGATTACTGTAGCTATACAGCAGGCTTTAATATTGAGTAGAATTGATTCTTCTCAGTTTATTACTCTTTTTCAAAATTGTTATTTCCTTTCCACATAAATTTTAGGATAATCTTGTCTACATAAAAAACATCTTGCTAGGATTTTGACAGGAATTGTATTAAACTCATATATCAATCTGGGGACAATTGACTTCTTTACTATAGTGAATTTTCCAGTCCATGAACACATTATCTCTCTCCATTTATTTAGTTTTTCTTGATTTCCACTTCAGTCAATGTTTTGTAGTTTTTAAAATTCAAGCCCTGTACATGTTTTTTAAAAAAATTTATATGTAAAAATCTCATTTTTTTCCAACAGTTGTAAATGGTATTGTATTTTTTCAGCTTTATTGAGGTATGGTTGACAAATAAAAATGGTATGTATTTAGGTTGTACAACATTTGTTAAAGGTGTACAGCATGATGTTTTAATAATACATATAAATTGTGACATAATTACACAATCAAGTTAATTAACACATCCAGCACCTCATGTAGTTACTGTTTTTTTGTGTGTGGTGGGAACATTTAGAATATACTCTCAACAAATTTCGAGTATACGATACAGTATTACTACCTATAATCACCATGCTGTAAATTAGATCCCCAGAACTTATTAAACTTATTACTGAAAGTTTGTATCCTTTGACCAACATCTTCCCAAATCACCTATCCCTACCCACTGTAGCCCCTGACAAACACCTTTCTACTCTCTGGTTCTATGAGTTTGACTTTTTAAATTTATTTATTTATTTATTTATTTATTTATGGCTGTGTTGGGTCTTCATTTCTGTGCGTGGGCTTTCTCCAGTTGCGGCAAGCAGGGGTCACTCTTCATCGCGGTGCGCAGGCCTCTCACTATCGCGGCCTCTGTTGTTGCAGAGCACAGGCTCCAGATGCGCAGGCTCAGTAATTGTGGCTCAGGGGCCCAGTTGCTCCACGGCATGTGGGATCTTCCCAGACCAGGGCTCGAACCCGTGTCCTCTGCATTGGCAGGCAATTCTCAACCACTGTACCACCAGCGAAGCCTGAGTTTGACTTTTTAAAACTCTATGTGTTAAGTTAGATAGTACAGTGTTGGTCTTTCTCTGTCTGGCTTATTTCACTTAGCATAAAGTCTTCTAGTTTCATTCATGTTGCAAATGGTAGGATTTCTTTCATTTTTATGGCAGACTAATATCCCATTGTTTATAAATATCACATTTTCTTTATCCATTCATTTGTCAATGGACAGGTTATTTCTGTATCTTGACTATGTAGATAGTGCTGCAATGAACATGGGAGTGCAGTTATCTCTTCGAGATACAGATTTCACATCCTTTGAATATATACTCAGAAATGAGATTGCTGGATCATATGGTAGTTCAATTTTTAACTTTTTGAGGAAACTCCACACTGTTTTCCATAGTGGCTATAACAATTTTCATTCTTATCAACAATGCACAAAATTTCCATTTCCCCTACACCCTTGCCAATACTTGTTATCTCCTGTCCTTATTATTTTTTTTATAATAGCCATCTTAATAGGTGTGAGGTGATAGCTCATTGTGATTTTGATTTGCATTTTCCTGATGATTAGTGATGAGTACATTTTCATATACCTGTTGGCCATTTGTATAACTTTTTTGGGAAAATGTCTCTTCAGGCTCTTTTGCCCTTTTTAAAAAATTGGGTTGTTTTTGTTTTGATATTGCATTGTATGAATTCCTTATGTATTTTGGATATTAACCTCTTATCAGATATATGGTTTGCAAATATTTTCTCCCATTCTGTATGCTGCCTTTCATTTTGCTGATTGTTTCCTTTGCTGTGCAGAAGCTTTTTAGTCTGATGTAGTCCCACTTGTTTATTTTTGCTTTTGTTGCCATATCCAGAAAATCATTGCCAAGACCAATGTCAAGGAGATTTCTTCCGTATTTTTTCTTCTAGGAGTTTTATGGTTACAGGCCTTACATTTAAGTCTTTAATCTATTTTGAGTTAATTTTTATGTATGGCATAAGATAAGGGTCCAATTTTATTCTTATGCATGTGGCTATCCAGTTTTTCCAACACTATTTATTGAAGAAACTATCATTTCCCCATTGTGTATTCCTGGCGTCCTTATCAAAGATTAGTTGACTGCATATGAGTGGGTTTATTTCTGGGCTCTTTATTCTGTTCCATTGGTCTATGTATCTGTTTTTATGCCAGTACTATACTGTTTTGATTACTACAGCTCTGTTTGAAATCAGAGAGTGTGATGCCTCCAGCTTTGTTCTTCTTTCTCAAGATTGCTTTGCTATTCGGGGGTCTTTCATGGTTCAAAACAAATTTTAGGATTGTTTTTCTATTTCTGTGAAAAATGTCATTGGAATTATGATAGAGATTGCTTCAAATCTGTAGACTGTTTTGCGTAGAACGGTAGTTTTAACAATGAACATAGGATGTATTTCCATTTACTTGTGTCTTCTTCAGTTTCTTTCATTGATGTCATAGTTTTCAGTGTACAGATCTTCCACTTCCTTGGTTAAACTTATTCCTAAGTATTTTATTCTTTTTGATGCTATTGTTAATGAGATTGTTTTCTTAATTGTGTTTTTGAATAGTTCATTGATAGGTATAGAAATACAACTAATTTTTATATATTGCTTTTGTATCATGGAACTTAACTGAATTCATTAAATGGTATTGCATTTAAATTTTGTTTTCCATATGTCCATTGCTAATATATAGAAATATGATTGACAGCCACACACAGAAGAGTGAAACTGTACCACTCTTGTACACCATACACAAAAATTGACTCAAAATGGATTAAAGACTTGAATGTAAGACTTGAAGCCATAAAACTTCTAGAAGAAAACATAGGAAGTAAGCTCCTTGACATAGGTCTTGGTGATGTTTTCTGAATCTGACATCAAAAGTAGATGCAACAAAAGCAAGAACAAACAAGTGGGACTACATCAAACTAAAAAGCTTCTGCACAGCATGGGAAACTATCAACAAAATAAAAAGGCAACTTACTGAATGAGAGAAAATATTTGCAATATCTGATAAGGGGTTAATATCCAAAATATATAAAGAACTTATATAGCCTAAAAGCAAAATAGCCCGAACAATCTTGTTGAAAAATGGGCAGAGGACCTGAATAGACATTTTTCCAAAGAAGACATACAGATGGCCAACAAGCACATGAAAAGATGCTCAACATCATTAATCACCAGGAAAATGCAAATCAAAACCACAATGAGATATCACCTCACACCTGTTACATTGGTTATTATCAAAAAGACAAGAAATAACAAGTGTTGGCAAGGATACAGAAAAAAGGAAACCATTGTGCACTGTTGGTGGGAATGTAAATTGGTATAGTCATTATGGAAAATACTAGGGAGGCTGCTCAAAAAATTAAAAATAGAACTATCATAGGACCCATCAATTCCAAGTTCATTTTCTTTGAATAAATCCAATTTATGTATTCAAAGAAAATGAAAACACTAACTTTAAAAGATATATGTACCTCCATGTTTGTTGCAGCACTACTTACAATAACCAAGATATGGAAACAACCTAAGTGCCCATCTATAAATGAATGGATAAGGCAATTGTGGTATTTATAGACAATGGAATATTATTCAGGCATAAAACAGAATGATGCAAATCAAAACTACAGTGAGGCATTACCGGTCAGAATGATCATCATCAAAAAATCTACAAACAATGAATGCTGGAGAGGGTATGGAGAAAAGAGAACCCTCTTGCACTGTTGGTGGGAATGTAAATTGATACAGCCACTGTGGAGAACAGTATGGAGGTTCCTTAAAAAACTAAAATTAGAACTACCATATGATGCAGCAATCCCACTACTGGGCATTTACCCTGAGGAAACCATAATTCAAAACGAGACATGTACCACAATGTTCGTTGCAGAACTATTTACAATGCCAGGGCATGGAAGCAATCTAAGTGTCCATCGACAGATGAATGGATAAAGAATATGTGGCACATATACATAATGGAATATTACTCAACCATGAAAAGAAATGAAATTGAACTATTTGTAGTGAGATGCATGGACCTAGAGTCTGTCATCTGTCATACAGAGTGAAGTAAGTCAGAAAGAGAAAAACACACATATATATACATATGGAATCTAAAAAAAAAAAAAGGTTCTGAAGAACCTAGGGGCAGGACAGGAATAAAGACGCAGACGTAGAGAATAGGCTTCAGGACACGAGGAGGGGGAAGGGTAAGCTAGGACGAAGTGAGAGAGTGGCATTGACATATATACACTACAAAATGTAAAATAGATAGCTAGTGGGAAGCAGCTGCATAACACAGGGAGATCAGCTCAGTGCTTTGTGACCACCTAGAGGGGTGGGATAGGGAGGGGGGGAGGAAGATGCAAGAGGGAGGGGATATGGGGATATATGTATACATGTGGCTGATTCAGTTTGTTGTGCAGCGGAGACTGGCACAGCACTGTGGGGCAATTATACTCCAATAAAGATGTTAAAAAAAACCCCACCAAACAATGAATTCCTGCCATTTGCAACATGGATGGACCCCAAGGGCATTATCCTAGGTGAAATAAGTCAGATAGAGAAAGACAAATACTGTATTATTTCTCTTATATGTGGAATGTAAAAAAAAAAAAAAAAAAAGCAAAACAAAACCGAAACAAAAAACCAAACTGAAAGATATGGAGAATAGATTGGTAATGTCCAGAGGTGGGCAGTAGGTGATAGGAGAAGTGGGTGAAGGGGGTCAAAAGGTAAAAAAGAAAGACATGGTTTCCAACCTGGGTTTCCTTCCAAGGGACATTGGGAATGGTGGAGATGTTGGGCAGATGGGACTCTGGATTCTCCACATCTGTTCCAACCAGAGCAGTTCTACTTGTATCTTTTTTATATATTGAAAATAAGCTTTTGTTTCAAGAAAGGATTCTGAATTACAAATAGAAATAGAAAGCCATTGGGGAAAACTTGTTATTCTGGCACTCAGGGACCCCCACAATCTGGTCTTAATTTTTTCTAGTATTTCCTCACTACTCTTTTCACAAAGTTTTGCTTAGGTCTGAGTAACTTAATCATTATTTTTTGACAATCCTTCTTATATCTCATCTCTATCCATTTAGTTAAGCAATTCTACTAATGAATACTGATTCTGTATCAGCCGGTATACTATACACTTTATCACATTATAAAACATTATCTCATGTATTATTAATGACAACTTTATGATGTAGGTGCTAACAATTATTACCATTTTACAGATAAGGGTTAAAGAAATTAAGAAACTTGGTTAGAGCCACACAGCTAATAAGTGGCAGAGCTCAAGGAAAAGGACTTGAGCCCAGGCTTATCTGACTTCAAAGTCCCATGATTAAATTTATTTTATTTTATTTTTGACTGTATTGGGTCTTCATTTCTGTGCGAGGGCTTTCTCTAGTTGCGGGGAGCGGGGGCCACTCTTCATCGCGGTGCGCAGGCCTCTCACTGTCGCGGCCTCTCTTGTTGTGGAGCACAGGCTCCAGATGCGCAGGCTCAGTAGCTGTGGCTCACGGGCTTAGTTGCTCCGCGGCATGTGGGATCTTCCTAGACCAGGGCTCGAACCTGTGTCCCCTGCATTAGCAGGCAGATTCTCAACCACTGTGCCACCAGGGAAGCCCAAAGTCCCATGATTATATGTGTTGCCTGACAGCTTTCTCTTCTCCTATACAATACTGCTTTTTTTTTGGTCTACGTCTTCCAAGAAACCTTCTCTGACTTCTATATCCCATAATACCTTCCCTTCCATAAACTTCTCAAGAATCACTACCTATTCCATTCATTTGATAACTACCACATACACATATACTGTCTGCTATATTTTTAGGGGCAAATGTTTTGTTTTTCCAATACATTCTCTTAGGGCATGGAGATTAAAAAGAAAGAAATATGATTGATTTTTGTGTGTTGAACTTGTATCCTGTGATTTTGCTGAACTCACTTGTTAGTTCCAGAAGTTGTTTTGTTTTTGTTTTGTTTTTTGTAGATCTCTTGGGATTTTCTACATAGGTAATCATGTAATCTGCAAATAGAGGACAGTTTTATTTCTTTCTTTCCAATCTGTATGCATTTTATTTCCTTTCCTTGCCTTTTTGTGCTGGTTAGATCTTCCAGTACTATGTTCAATAGCACTGGTGAGAGCAGACATCCTTGCCTTCTTCCTCATCTTAGTGGAAAAGCTTTATTTTTCACCATTAAACATGATATTTACATTTATATTCATGAAGGATATTGATCCATAGTGTTCTTTTTTGTACTTTATCTTCTTTTAGTATTAGGGTAATACTAGCTCCATAAAATGAATTGGGAAATGTTCCTTCCTCTTCTATTTTCTGGAAGAGATTGTCTAAAATTGATGTTAATTCTTCTTTAAGCATTGGCTAGAACTCTACAGTGAAAATCCTCTGGGTCTGGAGATTTCTGGGAGTTTTAAAATTGTGAATTCAATTGCCTTAACAGTTAAAGGGCTACTCAAATTATCCATTTCATATTGAGTGAATTGTTGTAGTTTGTGATTTTCAAGTAATTTGCAGATTTCATCTAAGTTGTCAAATTTATGTGTAGATTTCATGGTAATTTTTTTTAAGATTTCATATAAATGTATTAGCATACGGTATTTGTTTTTCTCTTTCTGACTTACTTCACTCAGTATGACAGACTCTGGGTCAATCCACATAACTACAAATAACTCAGTTTCGTTTCTTTTTATGGCTGAGTAATAATCCATTGTATATATATGCCACATCTTCTTTTTTTTTTTTTTTTTTTGGTGGTACACGGGCCTCTCACTGCGGAGCACAGGCTCCGGACGCGCAGGCTCAGTGGCCATGGCTCACGGGCCCAGCCGCTCCACGGCATGTGGGATCTTCCCAGACCGGGGCACGAACCCATGTCCCCTGCATGAGCAGGCGGACTCTCAACCACTGCACCACCAAGGAAGTGCTGTTTGTAGATTTTTTGATGATGGTGATTCTAACTGGTATGAGATGATATTTCACGGTAGTTTTGATTTGCATTTCTCTACTGATTACTGATGTTGAGCATTCTTTCATGTGTTTGTTGGTAATCTGTATATCTTATTTGGAGAAATGTCTATTTAGGTCTTCTGCCCATTTTTGGATTGGGTTGTTTGATTTTTTGATATTGAGCTGCATGTGCTGCTTGTAATTTTGGAGATGAATCCTTTGTCAGTTGCTTCATTTGCAAATATTTTCTCCCATTCTAAGGGTTCTCTTTTCGTCTGTTTATGGTTTCCTTTGCTGTGCGAAAGCTTTTACATTTCATTAGGTCCCATTTGTTCATTTTTGTTTTTATTTCCATTTCTCTAGGAGGTGGGTCAAAAAGGATCTTGCTGTGATTTATGTCATAGTGTGTTCTGCCTATGTTTTCCTCTAAGAGTTCGATAGTTTCTGGCCTTAAATTTAGGTCTTTAATCCATTTTGAGTTTATTTTTGTGTATGGTGTTAGGGAGTGTTCCAATTTCATTCTTTTACATGTAGCTGTCCAGTTTCCCAGCACCACTTATTGAAGAGGCTGTCTTTTCTCCACTGTATATTCTTGCCCCCTTTATCAAAGATAAGGTGACCATATGTGTGTGGGTTTATCTCTGGGCTTTCTATCCTGTTGCACTGATCTATATTTCTGCTTTTGTGCCAGTACCATACTGTCTTGATTACTGTAGCTTTGTAGTATAGTCTGAAGTTAGGGAGCCTGATACCTCCAGCTCTGATTTTCTTTCTTAAGATTGCATTGGCTATTCGGGTTCTTTTGTGTTTCCATACAAATTGTGAAATTTTTTGTTCTAGTTCTGTGAAAAATGCCAGTGGTAGTTTGATAGGGATTGCATTGAATCTGTAGATTGCTTTGGGTAGTAGAGTCATTTTCACAATGTTGATTCTTCCAATCCAAGAACATGGTATATCTCTCCATCTATTTGTATGATCTTTAATTTGTCCCATCAGGGTCTTATAATTTTCTGCATTCAGGTCTTTTGTCTCCTTAGGTAGGTTTATTCCTAGACACTTTATTCTTTTTGCTGCAATGGTAAATGGGAGTGTTTTCTTAATTTCACTTTCACATTTTTCATCCTTACTGTATAGGAATGCAAGAGATTTTTGTGCATTAATTTTGTATCCTGCTACTTTACCAAATTCATTGATTAGCTCTTGTAGTATTCTGGTAGCAGTTTTAGGATTCTCTATGTATAGTATCATGTCATCTGCAAACAGTGACAGCTTTACTTCTTCTTTTCCGATTTGAATTCCTTTTATTTCTTTCTCTTCTCTGATTGCTGTGGCTAAAACTTCCAAAACTAGGTTGAATAATAGTGGTGAGAGTGGGCAACCTTGTCTTGTTCCTGATCTTAGTGGAAATGGTTTCAGTTTTTCACCATCGAGGACGATGTTGGCTGTGGGTTTGTCATATATGGCCTTTATTATGTTGAGGAAAGTTCCCTCTATGCCTACTTTCTGCAGGGTTTTTATCATAAATGGGTGTTGAATTTTGTCAAAAGCTTTCTCTGCATCTATTGAGATGATCATATGGTTTTTCTCCTTCAATTTGTTAATATGGTGTATCACGTTGATTGATTTGCATATATTGAAGAATCCTTGCATTCCTGGAATAAACCCCACTTGATCATGGTGTATGATCCTTTTAATGTGCTGTTGGATTCTGTTTGCTAGTATTTTGTTGAGGATTTTTGCATCTATGTTCATCAGTGATATAGGCCTGTTGTTTTCTTTCTTTGTGACATCTTTGTCTGTTTTTGTTATCAGGGTGATGGTGGCCTTGTAGAATGAGTTTGGGAGTGTTCCTCCTCTGCTATATTTTGGAGGAGTTTGAGAAGGATAGGTGTTAGCTCTTCTCTAAATGCTTGATAGAATTCATCTGTGAAGCCATCTGGTCTGGGCTTTTGTTTGTTGGAAGATTTTTAATCACAGTTCCAATTTGAATACTTGTGATAGGTCTGTTCATATTTTCTATTTTTTCCTGGTTCAGTCTCGGAAGGTTGTGCATTTCTAAGAATCTAAGAATCCAGTTTTTCCAGGTTGTCCATTTTATTGGCATATACTTGCTTGTAGTAATCTCTCCTTATCCTTTGTATTTCTGCAGTGTCAGTTGTTACTTCTGTTTTTTCATTTCTAATTCTATTGATTTGAGTCTTCTCCCTGTTTTTCTTGCTGAGTCTGGCTAGTTGTTTATCAATTCTGTTTATCTTCTCAAAGAACCAGCTTTTAGTTTGATTGACCTTTGCTATCATTTCCTTCATTTCTACTCATTTATTTCTGATCTGATCTTTATGATTTCTTTCCTTCTGCTAACTTTGCGGTTTTCTTGTTCTTCTTTTTCTAATTGCTTTAAGTGTAAGGTTAGGTTGTTTATTTGAGATGTTTCTTGTGTTTAAGGTAGGATTGTATTGCTATACAATAGCAATACAGTAGGATAGTAGGATTGTAGGATTGCTATAAAATTCCCTCTTAGAACTGCTTTTGCTGTATCCCATAGGTTTTTGGTTGTCGTGTTTTCATTGCTATTTGTTTCTAGGTATTTTTTGGTTTCCTCTTTGATTTCTTCAGTGATCTCTTGGTTATTAAGCAGTGTATTGTTTAGCCTCCATGTGTTTGTATATTTTAAAGATTTTTTCCTGTAATTGATATTTAGTCTCATAGCGTTGTGGTTGAAAAGATACTTGATATGATTTCAATTTTCTTAAATTTATCAAGGCTTGATTTGTGACCCAAGATATGACCTTTTCTGGAGAATGTTCCATGAGCACTTGAGAAGAATGTGTATTCTGTTGTTTTTGGATGGAATGTCCTATAAATATCAATTAAGTCCATCTTGTTTAATGTATCATTTAAAGCTTTTGTTTCTTTATTTATTTTCATTTTGGATGATCTGGCCATTGGTGAAAGTGGGGTGTTAAAGTCCCCTACTATGATTGTGTTACTGTCAATTCCCCCCCCCCTTTTTTTTGCGATATGCGGGCCTCCCACTGTTGCAGCCTCTCCTGCCACAGAGCACAGGCTTTGGACACACAGGCCCAGTGGCCATGGTCCACGGGACCAGCCACTCCATGGCATGAGGCATCCTCCCTGACTGGGGCATGAACCCATGTCCCCCGCATCAGCAGGCGGAACCCCAACCACTGTGCCACCAGGGAAGCCCTTGATTTCCCTTTTATGGCTGTTAGTATTTGCCTTATGTATTGAGGTGCTCCTGTGCTGGGTGCATAAATATTTACAATTGTTATATCCTCTTCTTGGATTGATCCCTTGATCATTATGTAGTGTCCTTCTTTGTCTCTTGTAATAGTCTTTGTTTTAAAGTCTATTTTGTCTCATATGAGAATTGTTACTCCAGTTTTCTTTTGATTTCCATTTGCATCGAATATCTTTTTCCATCCCCTCACTTTCATTCTATATGTATCCCTAGGTCTGAGGTGGGTCTCTTGTAGACAGCATATATTCGGGTCTTGTTTTTGTATCCATTCAGCCAGGCTATCTCTTTTGGTTGGCGCATTTAATCCATTTACATTTAAGGTAGTTATTGATATATATGTTCCTATTCCCATTTTCCTAATTGTTTTGGGTTTATTATTGTAGGTCTTTTCCTTCTCTTGTGTTTCCTGCCTAGAGAAGTTCCTTTAGCATTTGTTGTAAAGCTGGTTTGGTGGTGCTGAATTCTCTTAGCTTTTGCTTGTCTGTAAAGGTTTTAATTTCTCCGTCAAATCTGAATGAGATCCTTGCTGGGTAATCTTTGTTGTAGGTTTTTCTCCTTCATCACTTTAAATATCTCCTGCCACTCCTTCTGGCTTGAAGAGTTTCGGCTGAAAGATCAGCTGTTAACCTTATGGAGATTCCCTTGTGTGTTTTTTGCTGTTTTTCCCTTGCTGCTTTTAATATTTTTTCCTTGTATTTAATTTTTGATAGTTTGATTAATATGTGTCTTGGAATGTTTCTCCTTGGATTTATCCTGTATGGGACTCTCTGTGCTTCGTGGACTTGATTAACTATTTCCTTTCCCATTTTAAGGGAGTTTTCAAGTTTAATTTCTTCAAATATTTTCTCAGTCCCTTTCTTTTTCTCTTCTTCTTCTGGGACCCATATAATTCAGATGTTGGTGCATTTAATGTTGTCCCAGAGGTCTCTGAGACTGTCCTTAATTCTTTTCATTATTTTTTCTTTATTCTGCTCTGCAGTAGTTATTTCCATTATTTTATCTTCCAGGTCACTTACTGGTTCTTCTGCCTCAGTTATTCTGCTACTGATCCCTCCTAGAGAATTTTAAATTTCATTTATTATGTTGTTCATCACTGGTTGTTTGCTTTTTAGTTCTTTTAGGTCCTTGTTAAAAGTTTCTTGTATTTTCTCCATTCTATTTCCGAGATTTTGGATCATTTTTACTATTATTATTCTGAATTCTTTTTCAGGTAGACCGCCTATTTCCTCTTCATTTGTTAGATCTGGTGGGTTTTTGCCTTGCTCCTTCACCTGCTGTATGTTTTTCTGTCTTCTCATTTTGCCTAACTTACTGTGTTTGGGGTCTCTTTTTCGCAGGCTGCAGGTTCATAGTTCCCATTGTTTTTGGTGTCTGTCCCCAGTGGCTAAGGTTGGTTCAGTGGGTTGTGTAGGCTTCCTCATGGAGGGGACTAGTGCCTGTGTTCTGGTGGATCTTGTCTTTCTGGTGGGAAGGTCCATATCCGGTGCTGTGTTTTGGAGTGTCTGTGGCCTTATTATTATTTTAGGCAACCTCTCTACTAATGGATGGGGTTGTGTTCCTGTCTTGCTAGTTGTTTGGCATAGGTTGTCCATCACTGTAGCTTGCTGGTCATTGAGTGGAGCTGGGTCTTGGCGTTGAGATGGAGATCTCTGGGAGATTTTTGCCGATGTTTGATAGTACGTGGAGCTGGGAGGTTTCTTGTGGACCAGTGTCCTGAACTTGGCTCTCCCACCTCAGAGGCATTTGTTGGAGCACCTGACGCCTGGCTGGGGCACCAAGAGGCTCTCATCTACATGGCTCAGAATAAAAGTGAGACAAGCAAGCAAGAAAGAAAAAATAAGATAAAATAAAATAAAAGTAAAATAAAATAAAGTTATTAAAATAAAAATAAAAACATAATTATTAAAAAAATTTTTAAGTAATAGAAAAAGAAAAAGAAAGAAAGAAGAGAGCAATCAAACCAAAAAACAAACCCACCAATGATAACAAGTGCTAAAAACTATACTAAAAACAAAAAACAAACAAAAAATGATGGACAGACAGAACCCTAGGACAAATGGTAAAAGCAAAGCTATACAGACAAAATCTCACACAGAAGCATACACATACACACTCACAAAAAGAGAAAAATGGGAAAAAAAATATCATTGCTCCCAAAGTCCACCTCCTCAATTTGGAATGATTCATTGTCTATTCAAGTATTCCATAGATGCAGGGTACATCAAGTTGATTGTGGGGATTTAATCTGCTGCTCCTGAGGCTGCTGGGAGAAATTTCCCTTTCTGTTCTTTGTCTTCACAGCTCCTGGGGTTCAGCTTTGGATTTGGACCCACCTCTTGGTGTAGGTCACCTGAGGCCATCTGTTCTTTGCTCAGACAGGACGGGGTTAAAGGAGCAGCTGCTTTGTGTGCTCTGGCTCACTCAGGCGCGGGGAGGGAAGGGTAAAGAGTTCAGGGCGAGCCTGCAGCGGCAGAGGCCAGCGTGACATTGCACTAGCCTGAGTCAGGGGGGGGAGGGAAGGGTAAAGAGTTCAGGGCGAGCCTGCAGCGGCAGAGGCCAGCGTGACATTGCACTAGCCTGAGTCACGCCGTGCATTCTCCCGGGGATGTTGTCCCTGGATCACAGGACCCTGGCAGTGGCGGGCTGCACAGATTCCTGGGAGGGGAGGGGAGGATAGTGACCTGTGCTTTCACACAGGCTTCTTGATGGCTGCAGCAGAAGCCTTAGCATCTCATGCCCATCTCTGGGGTCAGCGCTGATTGCCACAGCTTGTGCCCGTCTCTGGAGCTCGTTTAGGTGGTGCTCTGTATCCCCTCTCCTTGCGCACCCTGAAAGAATTGTCTCCTGCCTCTTAGATCCAGACTTTTTCCTGGACTCCCTCCTGGCTAGCTGTGGTGCACTAGCCCGCTTCAGGCTGCTTCATGCAGCCAACCCCAGTTCTCTCCCTGGGATCAGACCTCCGAAGCCCGAGCCTCAGCCTCCAGCCCCCACCCATCCCGGCGGGTGAGCAGACAAGCCTCTCAGGCTGGTGAGTGCTGGGTGGCACTTATCCTCTGTGCGGGAATCTCTCTGCTTTGCCCTCCACACCCCTGTTGCTGTGTTCTCCTCCGTGGCTCTGAAGCTTCCCTCCTCGGCCACCCACAGTCTCTGCCCGCGAAGGGGCTTCCTAGTGTGTGGAAACTTTTCCTCCTTCACAGCTCCCTCCCACTGGTGCAGGTCCCGTCCTTATTCTTTTGCCTCTGTTTTTTCTTTTTTCTTTTGCTCTACCCAGGTACGTGAGGAGTTTCTTGCCTTTTGGGAAGTCTGAGTTCTTCTGCCAGCGTTCAGTAGGTGTTCTGTAGGAGTTGTTCCACATGTAGATGTATTTCTGATGTATTTGTGGGGAGGAAGGTGATCTCCACGTCTTACTCTTCCACCATCTTGAAGCTCCTCCCCATGGTGTTCTTATTATCCTTTTAATGTCTGCATAGTCTGTAGTGATATCACCTATTTCTTTCCTGATATTAGTAATTTCTGTTTCTCCATCTTATCAAGGAACCAACCTTTTGTTTTATTGCTTTTATGTTTTGTTTTATTGTTTTCCTGTTTTCAATTTCATTGATATCTGCTCTTACCTTTATTATTTCCTGCTTTCTGCTGGATTTGGGTTTATTTTGCAATTTTTCTAATGTCTCTTTTCTAAATAACCATTTAGTTCTACAAATTCCCTCACAATATTGTTTTAGGTGTGTCCCACAAATTTTGCTGTTATATCCTCATTTTTGTTTTAGTTCATTCTATTTTTAAAATTTCCTTGAGAGTCCTCTTTGATCCATGGATTAGTTTGAAGTTTTTTGTTTAATTTCCAAGTGTTGGAGATTTTCCAGTTACCTTTTTGTTATTGATTCCATTGTGATCAGAGAATACAGTATGATTCAATTCATTTAAATTTGTTGAGGTTTATTTTATGGTCCAGGATATAGTCTATCTAGGTATATGTTCTCTGGGTGCTTGAAAAGAATGTGTATTTTGCTATTGTTGAGTGAAGTGTTCTAAAAGTGTCAGTTAGATCCTGTTGCTGGATGGTATGGTTGAGCTCTTCTATATCCTTGCTGATTTTCTGTCTAATTCTATCAATTATTGAAAGAGGGATATTGAAGACTCCAACTATGATAGTGGATTTGCCTATTTCTTCTTTCAATTCTATCAATTTTTGCTTCACATATTTTGCAGGTCTGTCCTTTGTGCACACACATTAGGACTGCTATATCTTCTTGGAGATTGGCCATTTTATCATTAGATAATGTCCTTGGTCATTTTCTTTTCTCTGAAGTCTATTTCCCTGATATATATTAACCAAAAGGAAACTGAAGTGGCTATATTTAGCCACTTCTGCTTCCTTTTGGTTAATATTTACATGTTATAACCTATTACATCTTTTTACTTTCAATCTACAAAGTGAGTTTTGTGTGGACAGCATGAGTCATGCTTTTAAATCCCCTCTGTCATTCTCAGTGTTTTTTAAAAATATATAAATTTATTTATCTATTTTTGGCTGTGTTGGGTCTCTGTCTCTGTGTGCGGGCTCTCTCTAGTTGCCGTGAGTGGGGGCCACTCCTTGTTGTGGTGTGTGGGCCTCTCACTGTCATGGCTTCTCCTGTTGCAGAGCATGGGCTCTAGGCACACCGGCTCAGCAGCTGTGGCTTGCGGACTCTAGAGCTGCTTGCAGGTTGTGGCTTGCAGGCTCCATAGCTGTGGCGCATGGGCCCAGCTGCTCTTCAGGATGTGGGATCCTCCTGGGCCAGGGCTTGAACCCATGTCCCCTGCATTGGCAGACAGATTATCAACAACTGTGCCATCAGGGAAGCCCCATTCTCTGTGTTTTAATTGGTGTACTTTGATAATTAATATTTAATGTAATTATTGATATGTTAGGGCTTAAATCTGCTATTGTATTTTAAAATTTTCTGTTCTCTTTTTATTTTTTCCCTTCTTATGTGTTACTTGTGTACTTCCTTCCATTTTGATTTATTTATAGTGTTTTTTTGGGTGTATCCCTTTGGGTAGTTTTTAAAGTGGTTGTTCTAGATATATTTCTATCTATGTATATACATTTATATCTATCCATATCCATATCTATATTTATATCTATATCTATTCCACTGTGGTCAAAGAACCCACCTTGTGTGATTTCAAATCTTTTAAATAACTTAACACAGTCTACTGGTATTGATGCTTTCCCAGTTTGAGTGAAGTACAAAACCTTACCTTCCTTATATCCCATTATCTTCCTTCATTTATGATATAATTGTCTTAAATATTTACTCCACATTCATCGAGAACCACATCATATGGTGTTATAAATTTTTTTAAATAAATTTATTTTATTTATTTATTTATGGCTGCGTTGTATCTGTTTGTGTTTGTTGCTGTGCACAGGCTTTCTCTAGTTGTGGCAAATGGGGACTGCTCTTCGTTGCAGTGGGCGGGCTTCTCATTGCAGTGGCTTCTCTTGCTGTGGAGCACGGGCTCTAGGGCGTGCGGGCTTCAGTAGTTGTGGCATGCAGGCTCAGCAGTTGTGGCTCGCAGACTCTAGAGCACAGGCTCAGTAGTTGTGGTTCACAGGCTTAGTTGCTCTGCGGCATGTGGGATTTTCCTGGGCCCGGGCTCAAAACCGTGTCCCCTGCATTGGCTGGCGGATTCTTAACCACTGTGCCACCAGAGAAGCCCGGTGTTATAAATTTTGCTTTAACTGTCAAACATAATTTAGAAAACTCAAGAGGAGAAGAAAAATTTATGGTATTTACCCATATTTTTGTGCTTTTAATTGTTCCTTCTTCTTTACTCTTGTTTACTGCTGTTCTAAGATTCCTTGCAACACTTTCTGTCACTTCTACCACACTATTTTGGGGAAAAAAAGATAGGGAAGAATTAGATGTGACACTAAGATTTCCAGCTAAAATCTGGAGAAGATGCGGGAAGAGTGCTGAGAAACCAGGGAGGGGAACCAACCTTTGGAAAAAGAGGATGAGATTTTGAGATTTTGGACCCTGATACTCAAAGACCCTTCTCCAGACCATTCTTCATGATGCAATAAAACCCAGGTGCAAGTTTTATTTGAGCCCTTCAATTTCAGGTCAAATAAGCAGCAGATTATTGCTACATGAAAAATACTAGTCAAATGGCAGTACATTGCAATTTTCAAACAATAAGGGGCTAGATTCAACTTTTGGGAGAAAGAAACAGAAGTCACATACTTATTGAAAAATTGAGATCTCTCCTAGACTCAGGCTTCCTTGGTTCTCTTAATCACTCTCTAGGTCTGATGATCACAAGACCTAAGGCTCAAGTTGTAAGACAAGCCTCCTCATAATCACTTGACTGAGCTGTCTGAGGTTGTAAGGTGCAGGATAGCTTAATTCCAAGTCACCCAATCCATTCTGGCCAATCAGGGGTAACTGAATGGTTTGATGGCACCTTCTTTTGAGAGACTAAAAGCCCCAGGTGGGCAGGAGTCTTTGATTTGTTCACTGAAGAATCCCAAGTGTCTGCTAGGGTGCCTGGTGCATAGTAGATTCTCAATAAATATTGAATACACAAAATACTGCAATGCATTGGGGAGACAGTCTCAGGCCAGGGTTGGAGTTCCCACCAAGGCCAAGTTATTATAGTATAGTTCTCAGTTTTAGGGCTGAAACCTGGCTGGCTTAGTTAGGGCCTGCCTATTGGGACAAATGTTTCTTGGAGGGCATCTCACCCCTCCCAACCTGAGAAGCCCTCATGGGGTCATTGGAACAGCCCCTGGATGGAATTTTTAAAGCAAGGTCTTATCCAGTTGGAACCCAGCTTTTTCTTTTCTTTTCTGGCTTATTTTATTTTATTTATTTTTCTTCCAGTTTTGGAGACATAATTGACATATAGCACAGTATATGTTTAAAGTGTACAGCTTAATAATTTGACTTACATACATCATGAAATGATTATCACAATAAGTTTAGTGTACATCCATATCTTGTATAGACAGAAAAACGAAATAGAAAAAATTTTTCCTTGTGATGAGAACTCAGGATTTACTCTCTTAACAACTTTCATATATAACATACCACAGTGTTATTTATACTAATCATGTTGTACATTATATTCATGGTGCTTATTTATCTTATAACTGGAAGTCTGTACCTTTTGATTACCTTGATCCAATTCCCTCCACTCCCAGTCTCTGTTAACCACAAATCACACCTATTTATCTTTTTTTTTTACATCTTTATTGGAGTATAATTGCTTAACAATGGTGTGTTAGTTTCTGCTCTATAAAAAAATGAATCAGTTATACATATACATATGCTCACATATCCCCTCCCTCTTGCGTTGCCCTCCCACCCTCCCTATCCCACCCATCCAGGTGGTCACAAAGCACCAAGGTGATCTCCCTGTGCTATGCAGCTGCTTCCCACTAGCTATCTACCGTACGTTTGGTAGTGTATTTATGTCCATGCCTCTCTTTTGCTTTGTCACAGCTTACCCTTCCCCCTCCCCATATCCTCAAGTCCATTCTCTAGTAGGTCTGTGTCTTTATTCCTGTCTTACTCCTATGTTCTTCAGGACATATTTTTTCTTAAATTCCATATATATGTGTCAGCATACAGTATTTGTCTTTCTCTTTCTGACTTACTTCACTCTGTATGACAGGCTCTAGGTCCATCCACCTCATTACAAATAGCTCAATTTTGTTTCTTTTTATGGCTGAGTAATATTCCATTGTAGATATGTGCCACATCTTCTTTATCCATTCATCCGATGATGGACACTTAGGTTGTTTCCATCTCCGGGCTATTGTAAATAGGGCTGCTATGAACATTTTGGTACATGACTCTTTTTGAATTATGGTTTTCTCAGGGTATATGCCCAGTAGTGGGATTGCTGGGTCATATGGTAGTTCTATTTGTAGTTTTTTAAGGAACCTCCATACTCTTCTCCATAGTGGCTGTACCAATTCCATTCCCACCAGCAGTGCAAGAATGTTCCCTTTTTTCCACACCCTCTCCAGCATTTATTGTTTGTAGATTCTTTGATGATGGCCATTCTGACTGGTGTGAGATGATATCTCATTGTAGCTTTGATTTGCATTTCTCTAATGATTAAAGACGTTGAACATCCTTTCATGTGTTGGCAGTCTGTATATCTTCTGTGGAGAAATGTCTATTTAGGTCTTCTGCCCATTTTTGGATTGGGTTTTTTGTTTTTTTGTTATTGAGCTACATGAGCTGCTTATAAATTTTGGAGATTAATCCTTTGCTTCATTTGCAAATATTTTCTCCCATTCTAAGGGTTGCCTTTTGGTCTTGTCTATGGTTTCCTTTGTTGTGCAAAAGCTTTGAAGTTTCATTAGGTCCCATGTGTTTATTTTTGACTTTATTTCCATTTCTCTAGGAGGTGGGTCAAAAAGGATCTTGCTGTGATTTATGTCATAGAGTGTTCTGCCTATGTTTTCCTCTAAGAGTTTGATAGTGTCTGGCCTTACATTTAGGTCTTTAATCCATTTTGAGCTTATTTTTGTGTATGGTGTTAGGGAGTGATCTAATCTCATACTTTTACATGTCCCTATCCAGTTTTCCCAGCACCACTTATTGAAGAGGCTGTCCTTTCTCCACTGTACATTCCTGCCTCCTTTATCAAAGATAAGGTGACCATATGTCCGTGGGTTTATCTCTGGGCTTTCTATCCTGTTCCATTGATCTATCTTTCTGTTTTTGTGCCAGTACCATACTGTCTTGAGTACTGTAGCTTTGTAGTATAGTCTGAAGTCAGGGAGCCTGATTCCTCCAGCTCCATTTTTCGTTCTCAAGATTGCTTTGGCTATTCGGGTTCTTTTGTGTTTCCATACAAATTGTGAAATTTTTTGTTCTAGTTCTGTGAAAAATGCCAGTGGTAGTTTGATAGGGATTGCATTGAATCTGTAGATTGCTTTGGGTAGTAGAGTCATTTACACAATGTTGATTATTCGAATCCAAGAACATGGTATATCTCTCTATCTATTTGTATCATCTTTAATTTATTACATCAGTGTCTTATAATTTTCTGCATATAGGTCTTTTGTCTCCTTAGGTAGGTTTATTCCTAGATATTTTACTCTTTTTGTTGCAGTGGTAAATGGGAGTGTTTTCTTGATCTCACTTTCAGATTTTTCATCATTAGTATATAGGAATGCCAGAGATTTCTGTGCATTAATTTTGTATCCTGCTACTTTACCAAATTCATTGATTAGCTCTTGTAGTTTTCTGGTAGCATCTTTAGGATTCTCTATGTATAGTATCATGTCATCTGAAAACAGTGACAGCTTTAATTCTTCTTTTCCGATTTGGATTCCTTTTATTTCCTTTTCTTCTCTGATTGCTGTGGCTAAAACTTCCAAAACTATGTTGAATAAGAGTGGTGAGAGTGGGCAGCCTTGTCTTGTTCTTGATCTTAGTGGAAATGGTTTCAGTTTTTCACCATTGAGGACAATGTTGGCTGTGGGTTTGTCATATATGGCCTTTATTATGTTGAGGAAAGTTCCCTCTATGCCTACTTTCTGCAGGGTTTTTATCATAAATGGATGTTGAATTTTGTCAAAAGCTTTCTCTGCATCTATTGAGATGATCTTATGGTTTTTCTCCTTCAATTTGTTAATATGGTGTATCACGTTGATTGATTTGCATATATTGAAGAATCCTTGCATTCCTGGAATAAACCCCACTTGATCATGGTGTATGATCCTTTTAATGTGCTGTTAGATTCTGTTTGCTAGTATTTTGTTGAGGATTTTTGCATCTATGTTCATCAGTGATATTGGCCTGTAGTTTTCTTTCTTTGTGACATCCTTGTCTGGTTTTGGTATTAGGCTGATGGTGGCCTCGTAGAATGAGTTTGAGAGTGTTCCTCCCTCTGCTATATTTTGGAAGAGTTTGAGAAGGATAGGTGCTAGCTCTTCTCTACATGTTTGATAGAATTCGCCTGTGAAGCCATCTGGTCCTGGGCTTTTGTTCGTTGGAAGATTTTTTATCACAGTTTCAATTTCAGTGTTTGTGATTGGTCTGTTCATATTTTCTATTTCTTCCTGATTCAGTCTTGGCAGGTTGTGCATTTCTAAGAATTTGTCCATTTCTTCCAGGTTGTCCATTTTATTGGCATAGAGTTGCTTATTGTAATCTCTCATGATCTTTTGTATTTCTGCAGTGTCAGTTGTTACTTCTCCTTTTTCATTTCTAATTCTATTGATTTGAGTCTTCTCCCTTTTTTTCCTGATGAGTCTGGCTAATGGTTTATCAATTTTGTTTATCTTCTCAAAGAACAGGCTTTTAGTTTTATTGATCTTTGCTATCGTTTCCTTCATTTCTTTTTAATTTATTTCTGATCTGATTTTTATGATTTCTTTCCTTCTGCTAAATTTGGGGTGTTTTTGTTCTTCTTTCTCTAATTGCTTTAGGTACAAGGTTAGGTTGTTTATTTGAGATGTTTCCTGCTTCGTAAGGTGGGATTGTATTCCTATAAACTTCCCTCTTAGAACTGCTTTTGCTGCATCCCATAGGTTTTGGGTCGTCATGTCTCCATTGTCATTTGTTTCTAGGTATTTTTTAATTTCCTCTTTGATTTCTTCAGTGATCACTTCATTAATAAGTAGTGCATTGTTTAGCCTCCATGTGTTTGTATTTTTTACAGCTTTTTTCCTGTAATAGATATCTAGTCTCATAGCATTGTGGTCGGAAAAGATACTTGATACAATTTCAATTTTCTTAAATTTATCAGGGCTTGATTTGTGACCCAAGATATGATCTATCCTGGAGAATGTTCCATGAGCACTTGAGAAAAATGTGTATTCTGTTGTTTTTGGATGGAATGTCCTATAAATATCAACTAAGTCCATCTTGTTTAATGTATCATTTAAAGCTTGTGTTTCCTTATTTATTTTCATTTTGGATGATCTGTCCATTGGTGAAAGTGGGGTGCTAAAGTCCCCTACTATGAATGTATTACTGTTGATTTCCCCTTTTATGGCTGTTAGCATTTGCCTTATGTATTGAGGTGCTCCTATGTTGGGTGCATAAATATTTACAATTGTTATATCTTCTTCTTGGATTGATCCCTTGAACATTATGTAGTTTCCTTCTTTGTCTCCTCTAGTAGTCTTTATTTTAAAGTCTCTTTTGTCTGATATGAGAATTGCTACTCCAGCTTTCTTTTGGTTTCCATTTGCATGGAATATCTTTTTCCATCCCCTTACTTTCAGTCTGTGTGTGTCTCTAGGTCTGAAGTGGGTCTCTTGTAGACAGCATATATATGGGTCTTGTTTTTGTATCCATTCAGCCAATCTGTGTCTTTTGGTGGGAGCATTTAGTCCATATACATTTAAGGTAATTATCGATATGTATGTTCCTATTCCCATATTCTTAATTGTTTTGGGTTCATTATTGTTGGTATTTTCCTTCTGTTGTGTTTCTTGCCTAGAGAAGTTCCTTTAGCATTTGTTGTAAAGCTGTTTTGGTGGTGCTAAACTCTCTCAGCTTTTGCTTGTCTGTAAAAGTTTTAATTTCTCCATCAAATCTGAATTAGATCCTTGCTGCGTAGAGTAATCTTGGTTGCAGATTTCTCTCCTTCATCACTTTAAATATGTCCTGCCAGTCCCTTCTGGCTTGCAGAGTTTCTGCTGAAAGATCAGCTGTTAACCTGATGGGGACTCCCTTGTGTGTTATTTGTTGTTTTTCCCTTGCTGCTTTTAATATGTTTTCTTTGTATTTAATTTTTGATAGTTTGATTAATATGTTTCTTGGCGTATTTCTCCTTGGATTTATCCTGTATGGGACTCTCTGTGCCTCTTGGACTTGATTAACTATTTCCTTTCCCATATTAGGGAAGTTTTCAACTATAATCTCTTCAAATATTTTCTCAGTCCCTTTCTTTTTCTCTTCTTTTTCTGGAACCCCTATAATTCGAATGTTGGTGCGTTTAATGTTATCCCAGAGGTCTCTGAGACTGTCCTCAGTTCTTTTCATTCTTTTTTCTTTATTCTGCTCTGCAGTAGTTATTTCCACTATTTTATCTCCCACGTCACTTATCCGTTCTTCTGCCTCAGTTATTCTGCTATTGATCCCATCTAGAGTATTTTTCATTTCATTTATTGTGTTTTTAATCATTGCTTGATTCATCTTTATTTCTTCTAGGTCCTTGTTAACTGTTTCTTGCATTTTGTCTGTTCTATTTCCAAGATTTTGGATCATCTTTACTGTCATTATTCTGGATTCTTTTGCAGGTAGACTGCCTATTTCATCTTCATTTGTTAGGTCTGGTGTGTTTTTATCTTGCTCCTTCTCCTGCTGTGTGTTTTTCTGTCTTCTCATTTTGCTTATGTTACTGTGTTTGGGGTCTCCTTTTTGCAGGCTGCAGGTTCGTAGTTCCGTTGTTTTTGGTGTCAGTCCCCAGTGGCTAAATTTGGTTCAGTGGGTTGTGTAGTCTTCCTGGTGGAGGGGACTAATGCCTGTGTTCTGATGGATGAGGCTGGATCTTGTCTTTCTGGTGGGCAGGTCCACATCTGGTGGTGTGTTTTGGGGTGTCTGTGGACTTTTTATGATTTTAGGCAGCCTCTCTGCTAATGGGTGGCATTGTGTTCCTGTCTTGCTAGTTTTTTGGCATAGGGTGTCCAGCACTGTAGCTTGCTGGTCGTTGAGTGAAGCTGGGTGCTGGTGTTGAGATGGAGATCTGTGGGAGATTTTCACCGTTTGATATTATGTGGAGCTGGGAGGTCTCTTGTGGACCAGTGTCGTGAAGTTGGCTCTCCCACCTCAGAGGCACAGCACTGACTCCTGGCTCCTCAATTTGGGATGATTCATTGTCTATTCATGTATTCCACAGATGCAGGGTACATCAAGTTGATTGTGGAGCTTTAATTCACTGCTTCTGAGGCTGCTGGGAGAGATTTCCCTTTCTCTTCTTTGTTCTCACAGCTCCCGGGTCTCAGCTTTGGGTTTGGCCCCGCCTCTCCATGTAGGTCACCGGAGGGCGTCTGTTCTTCGCTCAGACAGGACAGTGTTAAAGGAGGAGTGGCTTCGGGGATTCTGGCTCACTCAGGCCGGTGGGGAGGGATGGGCATGGAGTGCGGGGCGACCCTGCAGCGGAAGAGGCCGGCGTGATGTTGCACCAGCCCGAGGCCCGAGGCGCGCCATGCGTTCTCCCAGGGAAGCCGTCCCTGGTTCCCGGGACTCTGGCAGTGATGGGCTGCACAGGCTCCCCGGAAGGGGGGCGTGGATAGTGACTTGTGCTCGCACACAGGCCTCGTGGGGGCTGTAGCAGCCCCAGCATCCCACGCCCGTCTCTGTGGTCCACGCTTTCAGCCGCAGCTCGCGCCCATCTCTGGAGCTCCTTTAAGCAGTTCTCTTAATCCCCTGTCCTCGCGCACCAGGAAACCAAGAGGGAAGAAAAAGTCTCTTGCCTCTTCGGCAGGTCCGGACTTTTTCCCGGACTCCCTCCTGGCTAGCTGTGGTGCATTAGCCCCTTCAGGCTGTGTTCATGCCGCCAGCCCCAGTCCTCTCCCTGCGCTCCGACTGAAGCCCGAGCCTCAGCTCCCAGCGCTGCCCGCCCCGGCGGGCGAGCAGACAAGCCTCTCGGGCTGGTGAGTGCCAGTTGGCACCAATCCTCTGTGTGGGAATCTCTCCGCTTTGCCCTACCCATGTACGTGGGGAGTTTCTTGCCTTTTGGGAGGTCTGAGGTCTTCTGCCAGCGTTCAGTAGATGTTCTGTAGGAGTTGTTCCACATGTAACTATTTCTGGTGTATCTGTGGGAAGGAAGGTGATCTCCGCATCTTACTCTTCACACACCTATTTTTCTATGAGGTTTTTTGTCTGTTTGTTGACCTATGTTATTTTCTGGGGCCCAGTATAGTGATTTAATATGTCTGTATTTTCTTTCTTTTTTTTTTTTTGGCTGCACTGCATGGCTTGTGGGATCTCAGTTCCCCAGCCAGAGATTGAACCTGGGCCACAGTAGTGAAAGCCCAGAATCCTAACCACTAGGCCACCAGGGAACTCCTCTATGCATTTCAAAATGATCACCATGGTAAGTCTAGTCAAGGTAAGTCACCATACGAAGATATTACATATATTTGACTATATTCCCCTCTCTCTATATTTCACATCCATGACTTACTTATTTTGCAACTGGAAGTTTGTACCTATTAATCTCCCTCACTTATTTCTCTCTGTCCCTTTCTTTCCTTGGGCAACCACCTGTTTGTTCTCTAGATCTATGGCTCTGTTTCTGTTTTGCTGCATTTGTTCATTTGTTTTGTTTTTTAGATTCAGATATAAGTGAAATCATACAGTATTTGTCTTTCTCTGTCTGACTTATTTCACTTAGCATAATACCCTAGAGGTCCATCCATGTTGTCACAATGCCAAGATTTCATTCTTTATCATGGCTGATTAATATCTATCTATCTATCTATCAATTATCTAATATCTATCATCATATATCTATATATCTATATCTATATATGTATATCTCACATCTTCTTTATCCACCCATCTATTGATGGATACTTAGGTTGCTTCCATATCTTGGCTATTGTAAATTGTGCAATGAACATTGGGGTGCACATATCTTTTCAAATTAGTTTTTTTTTCCTTTGGATAAATATTCAGGAGTAGAAATGCTAGATCATATGGTAGTTCTATTTTCAATTTTTTGAGGAATCTCCATACTGTTTTCCATAGTGGCTGCACCAACTTACATTCCACCAACAGCGCAGGAGTGTTCCCTTTCTCCACATCCTTGCTAACTCTTTTTTTTTTTTAAAGCACCCATTTAAAAAATATTTATTTATTTATTTATTTTGGGGTGCATTGGGTCTTCGTTGCTGCACACGGGCTTTTTGTTGTGGTGTACAGCTTCTCATTGTGGGGCTTCTCTTGTTGTGGAGCACAGGCTCTGGGCATGCAGGCTTCAGTAGTTGTGGCTTGTGGGCTCAGTAGTGGCTCATGGGCTTAGTTGCTCCACGGCATGTGGCATCTTCCTGGACCAGGGCTTGAACTCATGTCCACTGCATTGGCTGGTGGATTCTTAACCACTGCACCACCAGGGAAGTCCCTTACCAACTCTTGTTTTTCGTTGTCTTTTTGATAAAAGCCATTCTGACAGGTCGAGGTGATATCAATATACTTTTGACTTACATTTTCCCGATTATTGGGGATATTGAGCATCTTTTCATGTGCCTATTGGTTATCCATATGTCTTCTTTGGGAAAATGTCTATTCAGGTCCTCTGTCCAGTTTTTAATTGGGTTATTTTTTATTTTGATGTTGAATTGTATGAGTTGTGTATTTTAGATATTAACCCCTTATCAGGTATATAATTTGCAAATATATTCTCCCATTCAGTAGGCAGCCTCTTCATTTTGTTGGTAGTTTCCTTTGTTGTGCAAAAGCTTATTAGTGTGCTGTAGTCTCATTTTTTGTTGCTTTTGTTTCCCTTGCCTATTTAGGAGGAGACATATCCTAAAAAATATTGCTAGACTGATGTCAGTGAGCATACTGCTATGTTTTCCTCTAGAGTTTTTAAGGTTTCAGGTCTTAAATTTAAGTATTTAATTCATTTTGAGTTTATTTTTGTATATGGTGTGAGAAAGTAGTCCAGTTTGATTCTTTTGTATGTAGCTGTCTAGCTTTCACAACACCATTTGTTAAAGAGGCTATCTTTTCCCCACTGTATATTCTTGCCTCCTTCATCATAGATTAATTGACCATGTAAATGTGGGTTCCTTTCTGGGATCTCTATCCTGTTCCATTGATCTATGTGTCTGGTTTTTTGTGCCAGTACTATACTGCTTTGATTACTATAGCTTTGTAGTATAGTTTGAAATCATGAGTGTGATACCTCCGGCTTTGTTCTTTCTCAAAATAGTTTTGGTATTCAGGGTCTTTTGTGTTTCCATACAAATTTTAGAATTATTTGTTCTAGTTCTGTGAAAAATATCATTGGTATTCTGATAGGGATTTCATTGAATATGTAGATTGCCTTGGGTACTATTGTCATTTTAACAATATTAATTCTTCCAATTAATGAGCATGGTATATCTTTCCATTTGTTTGTGTCATCTTCAATTTCTTTTATCAGTGTCTTATAGTTTTACAAGTACAGGTTTTTACCTCCTTAGTTGGATTCATTACTAAGTATTTTATTCTTTTTGATGCAATTGCAAATGAGATTGTCTTTTTAATTTCTCTTTGTGATAGTTCATTGTTAGGGTATAGAAATACAACAAATTTCTGTATATATTTCTTCTTCCTTTCCAATTTGTACTTCTTTTCTTTCTTTTTCTGTCTGATTGCTGTGACCATGGCTTCCAATACTATGTTGAATTAAATAGTGAGAGTGGATATACTTGTTTGTTTCTGATCTAACAGGAAATACTTTCAGGTTTTACCAATGATGTTAGCTGTGGGCTTGTCATATACAGCTTTTATTATATTGAAATATGTTCCCTCTATACCCACTTTGTTGAGAGTTTTCTTCACAAATGGTATTGAATTTTGTGAAAAGCTTTTTGTGCATTCATTGAGATGATCATATGGCTTTTATTCTTCAATTTGTTAATGTGTGTGTATCACATTGATTGATTTGCAGATATCGAACCATACTTGTATCTTTGGGATAAATCCCACTTGTTCATGCTGTATGATGTCTTTGATGTATTGTTGAATTTGGTTTGCTAATTTTTTGTTGAGGATTTTTGCATCTATGTTCATTAGTGATATTGGTCTTTAATTTTCTTTTTTTGAGATATTTTTATCTGGTTTTGGTATGAAGGTGATGCTGGACTCATAGAATGTGTTCAGAAGCATTTTTTCCTCTGCAATTTTTTTGAAATTATTTCAGAAGAATAGTGTTAACTCTTCTTTAAATGTTTGGTAAGAGGGAAGAGATATGGGGATATATGTATATGTATAACTGAAACACTTTGTTATAAAGCAGAAACTAATACACCATTGTAAAGCAATTATGCTCCAATAAAGATGTTAAAAATAAATAAATAAATAAACAAATAAATAAATAAATAAATGTTTGGTAGAATTCACCTGTGAAACCATCTGGTTCTGGACTTCTGTTTCTTAGGAGTTTTTTAAAATTACTGATTCAGTTTCATTCCTGGTAATCAGTCTATTCATATTTTCTATTTCTTCCTGGTTCAGTCTTGAGAGGTTGTACGTGACTATCAATTTTTTCATTTCTTCTAGGTTGTCCATTTTATGGAGTAAAATTATTCACAGTAATCACTTTGATCCTTTGTAATTCTGTGATGTTTGTTGTAACTTCTCCTATTTTATTGATTTGGGCCCTCTCTCTTTTTTTCTTGATCAGCCTGGCTAACGTTTTATCAATTTTGTTTATCGTTTCAAAGAACCAGCTCTTAGTTTCATTGATCTTTTCTTTTTGTTTCTATTTCCATTATTTCTGCTCTGATGTTTATTATTATTTTTCCTTCTACTAACTTTGGGTTATGTTGTTCTTTCTCTAGTTCTTTTAAGTGTAATGTTAATTTGGTTATTTGAGTTTGTCTTGTTCCCTGAGGTAGGCTTGTATCTCTATAAATGTTCCTCTTAGAACTGCCTTTCCTGCATCCTGCATAGATTTTAGATTGTTCTGTTTTTATTTTTTGTCTCCAGGCATTTTAGAATTTCTTCTTTGATTTCTTTTTGCAATTTTCCCCCCTTGTAGTTGATTTCTAGTCTCATAGCGTTGTAGTCAGAAAAGATATTTGCTATGATTTCAATTTTCTTAAATTTACTCAGGCTGTTTTGTGGCCTAGCATGTGATCTGTCCTGGAGAATGTTCCATGTGTACTTGAAAAGAATGCGTGGTCTTCCTGGTGCTTCAGAAAGAACTGCCTGACCTGTGCTGGGGGCTCTCTGGAGTACCCCCAAATTCTAAAGTTTCTTGGCACTTGGACACATTATGGAATTGCTGATCAAGATGAATCATTTCCAGGGCTCAAAGAAGTTTAAGGAAGATTTCCTCATCAGATCAGAGCTGAAACTCTGAATCAAAGCACCTGTGTGGACCAGCTCTGCTTGCAGCTCGCAGCCGTGCAGCCCCCATTGTGAGCTCTCTCCCGTGCAGTGGCTGCAGTGGTGGCACGTTCTGTACATCACGTAACATGCACCCAGCCTGCCCTGCTGCTTCTGCCACCCTTGCCACCGTCTTGTCCTTAGGTGCCTGTCACAGCTGAGTCGTAGTGCTCCAGCCAGGTGTCAGGCCCGAGGCTCTGAGGTGAGAGAGCTGAGTTCGGGACACTGGACCACCAAAGACCTCCCAGCCCCACATAATATCAATCAACAAGAGCTCTCCCAGACATCTCGTCTCAACGCTAAGACCCAGCTCCACTCAACAACCAGCAAGCTCCAGTGCTGGCCACTCCATGCCAAACAACTAGCAAGACAGGAACACAACACCACCCATTAGCAGAGAGGGTGCGTAAAATCATAATAAGTTCACAGACACTGAAAAACACACCATCAGACATGGTCCTGCTCACCAGAAAGACAAGATCCAGCCTTATCCACCAGAACACAGGCACCAGTCTCCTCCACCAGGAAGCCTACACAACCAACTGAGCCAACCTTAGCCACTGGGGGCAGACACCAAAAACAATGGGAACTACGAACCTGAAGCCTGTGAAAAGGAGACCCCAAACACAGTAAGTTAAGCAAAATGAGAAGACAGAGAAATATGCAACAAATGAAGGAGCAAAGTAAAAACCCACCAGAACAACAAATGAAGAGGAAATACGCAGGCTACCTGAAAAAGAATTCAGAATAATGATAGTAAAGATATCCGAGATCTTGGAAATAGAATGGAGAAAATACAAGCTACATTTAACAAGGACCTAGAAGAACTAAAGAACAAACAATGATGAACAACACAATAAATGAAATTAAAAATTCTCTAGGAGGAATCAATAGCAGAATAACTGAGGCAGAAGAATGGATAAGTGACTGAGAACATAAAATAGTGGAAATAACTACCACAGAGCAGAATGAAGAAAAAAGAATGAAAAGAATTGAGACAGTCTCAGAGACCTCAGGGACAACATTAAATGCACCAACATTTGAATTATAGGGGTCCCAGAAGTAGAAGAGAAAAAGAAAGGGACTGGGAAAATATTTGAAAAGATTATAGTTAAAAACTTCCCTAATATGGGAAAGTAAATAGTCAATCAAGTCCAGGAAGTGCAGAGAGTCCCATACAGGATAAATCCAAGGAGAAATACTCCAAGACACATATTAATCAAACTATCAAAAATTAAATACAAAGAAAAAATATTAAAAGCAGCAAGAGAAAAACAGCAAATAACATACAAGGGAATCCCCAAAAGGTTAACAGCTGATGTTGCAGCACAAACTCTGCAAGCCAGAAGGGAGTGGCAGGGCATATTTAAAGTGAGGAAAGGGAAAAACCTACAGCCAGGATTACTCTACCCAGCAAGGATCTCATTCAGATTCAACAGAGAAATTAAAACTTTTACAGACCAGCAAAAGCTAAGAGAATCCACCACCACCAAACCAGCTTTTCAACAAATGCTAAAGGAACTTCTCTAGGGAGGAAACACAAGAGAAGGAAAAGACCTACAAAAACAAACCCAGAACAATTAAGAAAATGGCAATAGGAACATACATATCAATAACTACCTTAAATGTAAATGGATTAAATGCTCCATCCAAAAGAGATAGCCTGGCTAAATGGATACAAAAACAAGACCTGTATATATATTGTCTACAAGAGACCCACTTCAGACCTAGGGACACATACACAGTGAAAGTGAGGGGATGCAAAAAGATACGCCAAGCAAATGGAAATCAAAAGAAAGCTGGAGTAGCAATTTTCATATCAGAAAAAATAGACTTTAAAATAAAGACTATTACAAGAGACAAAGAAGGACACTACATAATGATCAAGGGATTGATCCAAGAAGATATAACAATTGTAAATATTTATGCACCCAACATAGGAGCACCTCAATGCATAAGGCAAAAACTAACAGCCATAAAAGGGGAAATCGACAGTAACACAATCATAGTAGGACATTTTAACACCCCACTTTCACCAATGGACAGATCATCCAAAATGAAAATAAATAAGGAAACACAAGCTTTAAATGATACATTAAACAAGGTGGACTTAATTGATATTTATAGGACATTGCTTCCCAAAACAACAGAATACACTTTCTTCTCAAGTGCTCATGAAACATTCCCCAGGATAGATCACACCTTGGGTCACAAATCAAGCCTTGGTAAATTTAAGAAAATTGAAATTGTATCAAGTATCTTTTCTGACCAAAACGTTATGAGACTAGGTATCAATTACAGGAAAATAAAAACCTGTAAAAAAATACAAACACATGGAGGCTAAACAATACACTACTTAATAACGAAGTGATAACTGAAGAAATCAAAGAAGAAATAAAAAAATACCTAGAAAAAAATGACAATGAAAACATGGCAACCAAAAACCGATGGGATGCAGCAAAAGCATGTCTAAGAGGGAAGTTTATAGCAATACAATCCTACCTCAAGAAACAAGAAGCATGTCAAATAAACAACGTAACGTTACACCTAAAGCAATTAGAGAAAGAAGAAGAAGAACAACAAAAAATCAAAGTTAGCAGAAGGAAAGAAATCATAAAGATCAGAGCAGAAATAAATGAAAAAGAAATGAAAGACACAATAGCAAAGATCAATAAAACTAAAAGCTGGTTCTTTGAGAAAAAAAACGAAATTGATAAACCATTACCCAGAATCATCAAGAAAAAAAGGGGGGGGAGCCATAGGAAGATGGCGGAGGAGTAAGACGCGGAGATCACCCTCCTCCCCACAGATACATCAGAAATTCATCTACACGTGGAACAACTCCTACAGAACACCTACTGAACGCTGACAGAAGACCTCAGACCCCCCAAAAGGCAAGAAACTCCCCACATACCTGGGTAGGGCAAAAGAAAAAAAGAATAAACAGAGACAATAGGATAGGGACGGGACCTGCACCAGTGGGAGGGAGCCGTGAAGGGGGGAAGGTTTCTACACACTACAAGCCCCTTCGCAGGCGGAGACTGCAGGTGGCGGAGGGGGAAAGCTTCGGAGTAGCGGAGGAGAGCACAGCAACAGGGGTGCGGAGGGCAAAGCGGAGAGATTCTGGCACAGAGGACCGGTGCCCTCAGGCACACACCAGCCCGAGAGGCTTGTCTGCTCGGCCGCCGTGGCGGGCGGGGCTGGGAGCTGAGGCTCGGGTATCGGCTTTCAGTCGGAGCGCAGGGAGAGGACTGGGGCTGGCGGCAGGAAGAGAGCCTGAAGGGGTTAGTGCACCACGGCTAGCCCGGAGGGAGTCCGGGGAAAGGGTCTGGAGCTGCCGAAGAGGCAAGAGACTTTTTTCCCTTTTGTTTCCTGGTGCGCGAGGAGAGGGCATTAAGAGGGCTGCTTGGGGAAGCGCCGGAGACAGGCACGAGCTGCGGGTAAGGCGCGGAACTCGGAGGCGGGCGTGGGCCGCCGCCGCCGCCGCCGCCGTCCGCCGCGGCCCGCCGCCGCCGCTGCCGCCGCCGCCGCCGCTGCCGCCGCCGCCGCCGCTGCCGCCGCCGCCGCCGCGGGGCCTGTGTGCGAGCGCGGGTCACTGTCCGCCCCGCCTTCCGGGGGGCCTGTGCACCCCGCCACTGCCGGGGTCCCGAGACCCGGGGACGGCTTTCCCGGGAAAGCGCACGGAGCGCCACGGGCTGCTGCAACGTCATGCCGGCCTCTCCCGCCGCAGGCCCGCCCCACACTGCGCGCCCCTCCCTCCCCTCTGCCTGAGTGAGCCAGAGCCCCCGAATCAGCGGCTCCTTTAAATCTGTCCTGTCTGAGCGAAGAACGGACGCCCTCCGGCGACCTACGCGCAGAGGCGGGGCCAGGTCCAAGGCTGAGACCCGGGAGCTGTGAGAGCAGAGACAGGGAAATCTCTCTGTGCAGCCTCGGAGGCAGCGGATTAAAGCTCCACGGTCCATTTGATGTGCCCTGCGTCTGTGGAGTGCATGAATGGACAGCGAATCATCCCAAATTGAGGAAGTGGACTTTGAGGACAAGATTTAAGACTTTCCCCCCTTTTCCTCTTTTTACAACGAATTATTCCAAATTAAGGAGGTGGACTTAGAGAGCAAGATTTCGGACTTCTCGCCCTTTTCCTCTTTTTACAACGAATTATCCCAAATTGAGGAGGTGAACTTGGAGAGCAAGATTTTTGATTTTTCCCCCTGCTCTCTTTTTGTGAATGTGTATGTGTAATCTTCTGTGTAAGATTCTCTCTGTATAGCTTTGCTTCCACCATATGTCCCAGGGTTCTATCGGTCCGTTTTTTTTTTTTCAATAATTACTTTCTAATTTTAATAACGCTACTATATTTCATACTTTATTCTATTTTACTTTACCTGCTCTTTCTTTTTTTCCTACTTTCCCTTCCTCCCTCCCTCCCTCCGCTCCTCCTTTCCTTCTTTCTTTTTCTTTCCTCCCTCCCACCCTTCTTCTTTCCACTTTCTTTTTCTTTCCTTCCTCCCTCCCTCCTGTCTTTCTTTCTTTCCTTACTCCCTCCCTCCCTCCTTTCTTTCCTTCTTTCTTTCCATCCTTCCTCCCTCCCTCCCTCCTTTCTTTCTTCCTTCCTTCCTTCCTTTCTTCCCTTCTTCCTTTCTTTCCCTCTCTCTTTCTTTCTTCTACTAATTCTTTCTTTCTACTTTTTCTCCCTGTTATTCTGAGCCGGGTGTAAGAAAGGCTCTTGGTGCTGCAGCCAGGAGCCAGTGCTGTGCCTCTGAAGTGGGAGAGCCAACTTCAGGACACGGGTCCACAAGAGACCTCCAAGCTCCACATAATATCAAGCAGCGAAAATCTCCCAGAGATCTCCATCCCAACACCAGCACCCAGCTTCAGTCAACGACCAGCAAGCTACAGTGCGGGTCACCCTATGCCAAGCAACTAGCAAGGCAGGAACACAACCCCACCCATTAGCAGAGAGGCTACCCAAAAAAACATAATAAGGCCATAGGCACCCAAAAACACACCACCAGACGTGGACCTGTCCACCAGAAAGACAAGATCGAGCCTCAACCACCAGAGCACAGGAATGAGTCCCCCCCACCAGGAAGCCTACACAACCTACTGAAACAACTTTAGCCACTGGGGTCAGACACCAAAAACAACGGGAACTACGAATCTGCAGCCGGCAAAAAGGAGACCCCAAAGACAGTAACATAAGCAAAATGAGAAGACAGAAAAACCCACAGCAGGTGAAGGAGCAAGATAAACACCTACCAGACCTAACAAATGAAGAGGTAATAGGCAGTCTACCTGAAAAAGAATTCAGAATAATGATAGTAAAGCTGATCCAAGATTTTATTTCCAAGATCCATAATCTTGGAAATAGAATAGACAAAATGCAAGAAACAGTTAACAAGGACCTAGAAGAACTAAAGATGAATCAAGCATTGATTAAAAACACAATAAATGAAATGAAAAATACTCTAGATGGGATCAATAGCAGAATAACTGAGGCAGAAGAACGGATAAGTGAGGTGGAAAATAAAATAGTGGAAATAACTGCTGCAGAGCAAAATAAAGAAAAAAGAATGAAAAGAACAGAGGACAGTCTCAGAGACCTCTGGGACAACATTAAACGCACCAACATTCGAATTATAGGGGTTCCAGAAGAAGAAGAGAAAAAGAAAGGGACTGAGAAAATATTTGAAGAGATTATAGTTGAAAACTTCCCCAATATGGGAAAGGAAATAGTTAATCAAGTCCAGGAGGCACAGAGTCCCATACAGAATAAATCCAAGGAGAAATACGCCAAGACACATATTAATCAAACTGTCAAAAATTAAACACAAAGAAATCATATTAAAAGCAGCAAGGGAAAAACAACAAATAACACACAAGGGAATCCCCATGAGGTTAACAGCTGATCTCTCAGCAGAAACTCTACAAGCCAGAAGGGAGTGGCAGGACATAATTAAAGTGATGAAGGAGAGAAACCTGCAACCAAGATTACTCTACCCAGCAAGGATCTCATTCAGATTTGATGGAGAAATTAAAACGTTTACAGACAAGCAAAAGCTGAGAGAGTTCAGCACCACCAAACCAGCTTTACAACAAATGCTAAAGGAACTTCTCTAGGCAAGAAACACAACAGAAGGAATATACCTACAATAACGAACCCAAAGCAATTAAGGAAATGGGAATAGGAACATACATATCAATAATTACCTTAAATGTAAATGGACTAAATGCTCCCACCAAAAGACACAGAGTGACTGAATGGATACAAAAACAAGACCCATATATATGCTGTCTACAAGAGACCCACTTCAGACCTAGAGACACATACAGACTGAAAGTAAGGGGATGGAAAAAGATATTCCATGCAAATGGAAACCAAAAGAAAGCTGGAGTAGCAATTCTCATATCAGACAAAATAGACTTTAAAATAAAGACTATTAGAAGAGACAAAGAAGGACACTACATAACGATAAAGGGATCAATCCAAGAAGAAGATATAACAATTGTAAATATTTATGCACCCAACATAGGAGCACCTCAATACATAAGGCAAATACTAACAGCCATAAAAGGGGAAATCGACAGTAACACAATCATAGTAGGGGACTTTAACACCCCACTTTCACCAATGGACAGATCATCCAAAATGAAAATAAATAAGGAAACACAAGCTTTAAATGATACATTAAACGAGATGGACTTAGTTGATATTTATAGGGCATTCCATCCAAAAACAACAGAATACACATTTTTCTCAAGTGCTCATGGAACATTCTCCAGGATAGATCATATCTTGGGTCACAAATCAAGCCTTGGTAAATTTAAGAAAATTGAAACTGTATCAAGTATCTTCTCCGACCTCAATGCTATGAGACTAGACATCAATTACAGGAAAAGATCTGTAAAAAATACAAACACATGGAGGCTAAACAATACACTACTCAATAACGAAGTGATCACTGAAGAAATCAAAGAGGAAATTAAAAAATACCTAGAAACACATGACAATGGAGACACGACGACCCAAAACCTATGGGACACAGCAAAAGCAGTTCTAAGGGGGAAGTTTATAGCAATACAATCCCACCTTAAGAAACAGGAAGCATTTCGAGTAAACAACCTGACCCTGCATCTAAAGCAATTAGAGAAAGAAGAACAAAAAAACCCCAAAGCTAGCAGAAGGAAAGAAATCATAAAGATCAGATCAGAAATAAATGAAAAAGAAACGAAGGAAACGATAGCAAAGATCAACCAAACTAAAAGCTGGTTCTTTGAGAAGATAAACAAAATTGACAAACCATTAGCCAGACTCATCAAGAAAAAAAGGGAGAAGACTCAAATCAATAGAATTAGAAATGAAAAAGGAGAAGTAACAACTGACACTGCAGAAATACAAAAGATCATGAGAGATTACTATAAGCAACTCTATGCCAATAAAATGGACAACCTGGAAGAAATGGACAAATTCTTAGAAATGCACAACCTGCCAAGACTGACTCAGGAAGAAATAGAAAATATGAATAGACCAATCACAAGCACTGAAATTGAAACTGTGATTAAAAATCTTCCATCAAACAAAAGCCCAGGACCAGATGGCTTCACAGGTGAATTCTATCAAACATTTAGAGAAGAGCTAACACCTATCCTTCTCAAACTCTTCCAAAATATAGCAGAGGGAGGAACACTCCCAAACTCATTCTACGAGGCCGACATCACCTTGATACCAAAACCAGACAAGGATGTCACAAAGAAAGAAAACTACAGGCCAATATCACTGATGAACATAGATGCAAAAATCCTCAACAAAATACTAGCAAACAGAATCCAACAGCACATTAAAAGGATCATACACCATGATCAGGTGGGGTTTATTCCAGGAATGCAAGGATTCTTCAATATATGCAAATCAATCAACGTGATACACCATATTAACAAATTGAAGGAGAAAAACCATATGATCATCTCAATAGATGCAGAGAAAGCTTTCGACAAAATTCAACACCCATTTATGATAAAAACCCTGCAGAAAATAGGCATAGAGGGAACTTTCCTCAACATAATAAAGGCCATATATGACAAACCCACAGCCAACATTGTCCTCAATGGTGAAAAACTGAAACCATTTCCACTAAAATCAGGAACAAGACAAGGCTGCCCACTCTCACCACTCTTATTCAACATAGTTTTGGAAGTTTTAGCCACAGCAATGAGAGAAGAAAAGGAAATAAAAGGAATCCAAATTGGAAAAGAAGAAGTAAAGCTGCCACTGTTTGCAGATGACATGATACTATACATAGAGAATCCTAAAGATGCTACCGAAAAACTACTAGAGCTAATCAATGAATTTGGTAAAGTAGCAGGATACAAAATTAATGTACAGAAATCTCTGGCATTCCTGTACACTAATGATGAAAAATCTGAAAATGAAATCAAGAAAACACTCCCATTTACCATTGCAACAAAAAGAATAAAATATCTAGGAATAAACCTACCTAAGGAGACAAAAGACCTGTATGCAGAAAATTATAAGACACTGATGAAAGAAATTAAAGATGATACAAATAGATGGAGAGATATACCATGCTCCTGGATTGGAAGAATCAATATTGTGAAAATGACTCTACTACCCAAAGCAATCTACAGATTCAATGCAATCCCTATCAAACTACCAATGGCATTTTTCACAGAACTAGAACCAAAAATTTCAAAATTTGTTTGGAAAAACAAAAGGCCCCGAATAGCCAAAGCAATCTTGAGAACGAAAAATGGAGCTGGAGGAATCAGGCTCCCTGACTTCAGACTATACTACAAAGCTACAGTAATTAAGACAGTCTGGTACTGGCATAAAAACAGAAAGATAGATCAGTGGATCAGGATAGAAAGCCCAGAGATAAACCCACGCACATATGGCCAACTTATCTTTGATAAAGGAGGCAGGAATGTACAGTGGAGGAGAAAGGACAGCCTCTTCAATAAGTGGTGCTGGGAAAACTGGACAGGGACATGTAAAAGTTTGAGATTAGATCATTCCCTAGCACCATACACAAAAATAAGCTCAAAATGGATTAAAGATTTAAATGTAAGGCCAGAAACTATCAAACTCTTAGAGGAAATCATATGACATAAATCACAGCAAGATCCTTTTGGACCCACCTCCTAGAGAAATGGAAATAAAAACAAAGATAAACAAATGGGACCTAATGAAACTTCAAAGCTTTTGCACAGCAAAGGAAACCATAAACAAGACCAAAAGACAACCCTCAGAATGGGAGAAAATATTTGCAAATGAAGCAACTGACAAAGGATTCGTCTCCAAAATTTATAAACAGCTCATGCAGCTCAATAGCAAAAAAACAAACAACCCAATCCAAAAATGGGCAGAACACTTAAATAGGCATTTCTCCAAAGAAGATATACAGACTGCCAACAAGCACATGAAAGAATGCTCAACATCATTAATCATTAGAGAAAAGCAAATCAAAACTACAATGAGATATCATCTCACACCAGTCAGAATGGCCATCATCAAGAAATCTAGAAACAATAAATGCTGGAGAGGGTGTGGAGAAAAGGGAACACTCTTGCACTGCTGGTGGGAATGTAAATTGGTACAGTCACTATGGAGAACAGTATGGAGGTTCCTTAAAAAACTACAAATAGAACTACCATATGACCCAGCAATCCCACTACTGGGCATATACCCTGAGAAAACCATAATTCCCAAAGAGACATGTACCAAAATGTTCATTGCAGCTCTATTCACAATAGCCCGGAGCTGGAAACAACCTAAGTGTCCCTCATCGGATGAATGGATAAAGAAGATGTGGCACATATATACAATGGAATATTACTCAGCCATAAAAAGAAACGAAACTGAGCTATTTGTAATGAGGTGGATAGACCTAGAGTCTGTCATACAGAGTGAAGTTAGTCAGAAAGAGAAAGACAAATACCGTATGCTAACACATATATACGGAATTAAAAAAAAAAATGTCATGAAGAACCTAGGGGCAAAACGGGAATAAAGACACAGACCTACTTGAGAATGGACTTGAGGATATGGGGAGGGGGAAGGGTAAGCTGTGACAAAGCGAAAGAGAGGCATGGACATATATACACTACCAAACGTAAGGTAGATAGATAGTGGGAAGCAGCCGCAGAGCACAGGGAGATCAGCTCGGTGCTTTGTGACCGCCTGGAGGGGTGGGATGGGGAGGGTGGGAGGGAGGGAGATGCATGAGGGAAGGGATTTGGGAACAGATGTATATGTATGACTGATTCACTTTTTTATAAAGCAGAAACTAAATAAATAAATAAATAAATAAAAAAGAAAAAAAGGAAAAGAGTCAAATCAATAGAATTAGAAATGAAAAGGGAGAAGTAATAGTTGACACTGTGGAAATACAAAGTATCATGAGAGATTACTACAAGCAACTCTATGCCAATAAAATGGGCAACCTGGAAGAAATGGACAAATTCTTAGAAAAGCACAACCTTCCAAGACGGAACCAGGAAGAAATAGAAAACATACAGACTAATCACAAGCACTGAAATTGAAACTGTGATAAAAAATCTTCCAACAAACAAAAGCCCAGGACCAGATGGCTTCACAGGCGAATTCTGTGAAACATTTAGAGAAGAGCTAACACCATCCTTCTCAAACTCTTGCAAAATATAGCAGGAGGAGAAATATTCCCAAACTCATTCTATGAGGCCACCATCACCCTAATACCAAAACCAGACAAAGATGTCACAAAAAAAGAAAACTACAGGCCAATATCACTGATGGACATAGAAGCAAAAATCCTCAAAAAATACTAGCAAACAGAACCCAACAACACATTAAAAGGGTCATACAACATGATCAAGTGGGGTTTATCCCAGGAATGCAAGGATTCTTCAATATATGCAAATCAATCAATGTGATACACCCTATTAACAAATTGAAGGATTAAAAACCATATGATAACAGGATAGAAAGCCCAGAGATAAACCCATGCACATATGGTCACCTTATCTTTGATAAAGGAGGCAAGAATATACAATGGAGAATAGACAGCCTCTTCAATAAGTGGTGCTGGGAAAACTGGACAGCTACATGTAAAAGAATGAAATTAGAACACTCCCTTAACAACATACACAAAAATAAACTCAAAATGGATTAAAGACCTAAATGCAAGGCCATACACTATAAAACTCTTAGAGGAAAACATAAGCAGAACACTGTATGACAGAAATCACAGCAAGATCCCTTTTGACCCACTTCCTAGAAAAATGGAAATAAAACCAAAAATAAACAAATGGGACCTAATGAAACTTAAAAGCTTTTGCACAGCAAAAGAAACCATAAACAAGACCAAAAGACAACCCTCAGAATGGGAGAAAATATTTGCAAATGAAGCAACTGACAAAGGGTTAATCTCCAAAATATACAAGCAGCTCATGCAGATCAGTATCAAAAAAACAAACGAACCAATCCAAAAATGGGCAGAAGACCTAAATAGACATTTCTCCAAAGAATATACAGACTGCCAACAAACGCATGAAGGGATGCTCAACATCACTAGTCAGTAAAGAAATGCAAATCAAAACTAGCTCAGACCCGCCAGAATGGCCATCATTAAAAAATGTAGAAACAGTAAATGCTGGAGAGGGTGTGGAGAAAAGGGAACCTTCTTGCACTGTTGGTGGGAAAGTAAGTTGATACATCCACTATTGAGAACAGTATGGAGGTTCCTTAAAAAACTAAAAATAAAACTACCATACGACCCAGCAATCCCACTACTGAGCATGTACCCTGAGAAAGCCATAATTCAAAAAGAGTCATGTACCACAATGTTTATTGCAGCACTATTTACAATAGTCAGGACATGGAAGCAACCTAAGTGTCCATCAACAGATGAATGGATAAAGAAGATGTGGCACATATATACAATGGAATATTACTCAGCCATAAAAGGAAACAAAACTGAGTTATTTGTAGTGAGGTGGATGGACCTAGAGTCTGTCATACTGAGTGAAGTAAGTCATAAAGAGAAAAACAAATACCATATGCTTACACAGATATATGGAACCTAAAAAAAAAAAAAAGGATTCTGAAGAACCTAGGGGCAGGACAGGAATAAAGACGCAGATGTAGAGCATGGACTTGAGGACATGGAGGGGGGAAGGGTAAGCTGGGACGAAGTGGGAGAGTGACATTGACATATATAAACTATCAAATATAAGATAGATAGCTAGTGGGAAGCAGCTGCATAGCACAGGGAGATCAGCTCCATGCTTTGTGACCACCTAGAGGGATGGGATAAACAGGGTGGGAGGAAGACGCAAGAGGGAGGGGATATGGGGATATATGTATACGTATAGCTTATTCTCTTTGTTATATAGCAGAAACTAACACAGCATTATAAAGCAATTATACTCCAATAAAGATGTTAAAAAAAAGAATGTGTATTCTCTTGCTTTTGGATAGAATGTTCTGTAATATCTATTAAGCCCATATTTTCTAAAGTGTCATTTAAGGTCAGTGTTTCCTTATTGATTTTCTGTCTTGATATGTGTGGGGTGTTAAGGGCCTCTAATATTATTGTGTTACTGTCAATTTCCCCCTTTTATGTCGTTAACATTTACTTTATGTATTTATGTGTTCCTATGGTGGTGCATATATATTTACAGTTACTATATCTTCTGGTGGAATTGGTCCCTTTATTATTATGTAATGCCCTTCTTTGTCTTTTTTACAGTGTTTGTTTGAATGTCTATTTTGTCTGATATAAGTATTGCTCTCACAACTTTGTTTTTGTTTCCATTCGCATGGAGTACCTTTTTTCATCTCATTTTCAGTCTCTGTGTCTTTTAATATGGAGTGAGTCTCACATAGGCAGCATATATATGGGTCTTGTTCTTTTATTCATTCAGCCACTCTATGTCTTTTAGTCCATTTACATTTAAATTAATTATATTTGTTATGTACTTACCGCCTTTTTGTTAATTGTTTTTGAGTTGTTTTTTAGTTCTTTCTGGGAATTCCCTGGCGGTCCAGTCATTAGGACTCCATGTTTTTACTGCCGAGGGCACGGGGGTTCAGTCTCTGGTCAGGGAACTAAGATCCTGCAAGCCATGTGGTGTGGCCAAATATAAATATATATGTATATATATATATATACATTTACATAAGAACTATATATATTTATATAAAAACTATACATATATATAGTTCTTTTTTTGTTCCTTCTTTTTATACTCTCTTCTCTTATCATTTGATCTTTGGTGTTATGTTTGGATTCCTTTCTCTTTTGTGTGTGTGTATAGATTTTCCATTTATGTGTGTGTATCTATTACAGATTTTTGGTCTGTGGTTACCATGAGGTTAATATATAGCAATCTATACATACACGTGATTATTTTAAGATGCTGATCTCTTAAATTCAAATGCATTTTAACAACTCTGCATTTTTACTCCCCACCCCCCATGTTTGCTGTGTTTGACATCATATTTTACATCATTAACTACTTATTGTAGATATAGATGATTTTACTCCTTTTGTCTTTTAACCTTCCTACTAGCTTTATAAGTGGTTGATCTCCTACCTTTACTGTATATTTGCCTTTACCAATGAGATGTTTCCCTACTAATTTCTAGTTGTGACCTTTTCTTTTCCACTTAGAGAAGTCTCGTTATCATTTCTTGTAAAGCCAGTTTAATGGTTCTGAACTATTTTAGCTTTTGCTAGTCTGTAAAACTCTTTTCTTTCCTTCAAATCTGAATGATAGCCTTACCTGGTAGAGTATTCTTGGTTGTAGGTGTTTTCCTTTCATTACTCTAAATATATAGTGCCACTCCCTTCTAGCCTGCAGAGTTTCTGCTGAAAAGTCAGCTGGTAACCTTATGGGAGTTCCCTTGTATATAACTAGTTGCTTTTCCCTTGCTGCTTTTAATATTTTCTCTTTATCTTTAATTTTTCCTATTTTAATTACAATGTGTTTTGGTGTGGTCCTCTTTGGGTTGATCCTGGATGGGACTCTCTACTTCCTAGGGATGTCTGTTTCCTTTCCCAGTTTAGGGAAGTTTTCAGCTATTATGTCTTCAAATATGTTCTCTGCCCCTTTCTCTCTCTCCTCCTGTAATGAGAATATTAGTATGCTGGATGTTGTCCCAGAGGTCTCTTAAACTGTCCTCATTTTTTAAAATTCTTTTTTTTTCTGTTTAGCTTGAGTAATTTCCACTACTGTGTCTTTCAGTTCACTGATCTGTTCCTCTGTATCATCTAATCTACTGTTGATTCCTTCTAGTGTATTTCTTATTTCAGTTATTGTATTCTTCAGCTCTGTTTGGTTCTTTTTTATATTTTCTAACTCTTTGTTAAACTTCTTACTGTGTTCATTCATTCTTCTCCTAAGTTCTTTGATAATCTTCATGGTCACTACCCTGAACTCTTTATTACGTAGATTGCTTATTTCCACCTTGCTTAGTTCTTCTGGTGTTTTATCTTGTTCCTTCATTTGGAACACAGTCCTCTCTCACCATATTTTGCTTAATTTTCTGTTTTTATTCCTATGCATTAAGTAGGTTGGTTATGTTTACTGATTTTGGAGAAGTTGCCTTATGAAGGACATCCTAGAGGGCCCAGTATCCCACTCCCCTGTGGTCACCAGAGCTATATGCTCTTTGATTGCCCTCTATGTGGGCTGTGTGGACCCTTCTATTATGATTGGTCTGACTACTGTGAGCACACTAGTAAGCATGGCTGACTCCCATCTCAGTTGTTTGCTAAGCCTGCCTAGTGCAGAGGCTGCCAGCTGCTAGTGGGTGGGACCTGGTCTTTGTGTGGCTGGCTGTATGACCCAGGGAATCCCCATCCTGACCTGCTAGTGGTCAGGGCCCAGTCACATGGTGGTAGTTGTGGGTCCCAGGAGATCATAGGGCTAGTTTCAGCCCACTGGTGGTTTAAGCTGAAGTCCTAGGCTCTCTGGTGGGCAGGGCTAGGTTTCAGGGTTCCTGTGGGACACAGGAGGGTTTATGGCAGCTGGCCTGCTGGTGAGTGGTGCCGTGTCCCATATAGTTAGCTGCTTGGCCTGGGGGGTCTTAGGACTGGTGCTTACTGGCTCATGGGCAAGGCCAGGTCCCAGCCCTAATAAGCTAGAGGGTTAATTCCAAAATGGTGCTTGCCAACACCAGTGTCCTTGTGGTAGGATGAGCTCCCCCAAATCGCTGCCACCAGCTATGGAGATTTTGTGTGTACCTTTTAAAGAGTGGAGTCTCTGTTTTCCATAGCTCTCTGGACCCAATGACCTTCAAAGACAAACGTTCGGGGAGCTCTTCTTCCTGGTGCAGGATCCCTAGGCTGGGGAGCCCAGCGTGGGCCTTGGACACCTCTCCTTGAGGAGAATCACTGCAATTGTGATTACCCTTCTGTTTGTGGATTGCCTACCTGGAGATGTGAGTCTTAACTATAGCGCATCTCCATTCCTCTTACTTGAGTTGTTGTGGCTCCTTCTTTATGTCTTCAGTTGTAGAAGATCTTTTCTTCTAATCTTCAGGTCATTCTCACTGATAGTGCTCTGTAAATAGTTGTTTTTTTGGTGTGTCCTTGGGAGGAGGGGAGCTCAGGGTCTTCCTACTTTGCCCTCTTAGCCTCTTCTCCTGCCTCTCTTTCCTTGAGGAGGAGCTGTACAGGTTGGTCAGGCTGTGGGGCTCACAGATGCTCCTTGGTGGCCGGGAGAGCCCCCCACTCACTCACTGACATCGCATCCTTCAAGTCTCAGTCAGGTGGAAACTGTACATCTTAAGGTCAGTTCCCTTCTGTTCCCAGGTCCCAGATGGTGAGGGAACAGGAATGAGGACTCACAAGCTATCTTGCTTTGCCTTTCTTTCTGCTGCATCTTCATCAGGAAGACCTTAGGGGAGGGCTGGGCTGTGTCTCCCTTCAGCCTCCTTGAAGATCCATGCCAGATCCCCAGCTCCCCTGCTCTCCAAGGCTATTTTTATATGTTCCAGATAGATTCCAAGAGTACCAATTTGGGAGATGACCTCCCTCAGGCCCCTTTTGTCTGGCCTAACCCTCACTCTGTTGCCTCCTCCACTCCACATTTATTTTGCAGCCTGTAGATTCTATCATGGGGACTCCCACCAGCCCCCTGCCTGTTCAAAGTGTGTACTGTTCTGATGCTCACAAGGGCCTGTGTCTTCAGCTCCAGGCAGGCACTTGCAGAAGGGAGTAACTCTGGGGCTCCCCCACCGCTGTCTTCCTTTCTCCTCAAGGCCTCATGCCCCTCAGCAAGTCTTTCCCAGAAGAGCCCCTTGGATATCATCTTCCGGCAATTGTTAACTGGTGCTCACCCACATTCCAGGGCAACTATAGTAGATGGAGAGGGCCCAAGCCCCCCATATTCTGAATCAATGATGGGAATTTATTCCCCCAACATGTTCTGACATGGTTTGACAGAAAGCCCAGGATGAGCTGCCTCCGTGGTGTGGGCACCTGAGGTAGGTGGGGTGGGCGTGTGGGGCAAGATAGCTCTTTTCATTCCAGGCTATAGTGTGGGGTCATCACGTATTCAGGCCCATCTGCTTTGTCTGCAGTCCCTTCCTAATCCTCAGGAAAGAAGATGTGGAGCAGGTTGTCTCCAGCTCTTGGGAAAGAGTTTTCACTTCTTTTTCTCTTTCCTCCCTCCTCCCTCCCTCTCTCATGTCCCCAACCTGACCCATGTACCTGATTTGCAAAGCATCTGACCCCTGTTTTGGCCATGAAAATAGTTTACAATAGGAAAAGAAAACTATCTGTCTTCACCAGACCTAGGTGCATCTTACCTGCCAAGGAAAGATATACAGTGAAGACGTGAAGATTATCTGTCAGTTGATGGGGTTTTACCTAATAAGTTGGCTTTTTTTTTTTTTACTGTTTTCTGGGGTATCTTTATGTACAGGAGACAAAACAGAGATTCTGGGTCAGCTCTCTACCCCCAGCATTGACTGCCTGGGGGTCTCTGACTTGAAGGGATGAGATGGTTTCTGCCCTTGGGGGATACACACAAGCTGAGACTTAGCATAGAGCCGGGTACTCCCCAAGGGCCCAATATTGAGTGTTGGGTAGAGAAGAGCAAAGAGCACCCTGTCAAAGAGGTAGTGAGAGGATCAATGAGTTACAGAAGATTCAGAAGGGCACATGGTGAGGCCATGAGAATGGGCAAAGAGAGCATGGGATCTCCCAGCTGCTTTGCGCTGGGGCCTGGTGTCCCATGAATGGGGCTCTAAGGGTTAAGGTCACTTCTGAGACTGAGATACCCAAGCTCAGGGCGCATTGAGGGGCCAGCCCTCACCTAGTCGGAGGACCCAACCGAAGCAAATTCCAAAGGCCAGAAATGAGGACTGATGCTGAGTCCAGAGACTCTTGGATAAAAGCAGACTTCTTAGGCATAGGAAGCCCAGGGGATTCAAAGACTTGGGTGGAAGCATCCAATTGGCAAAGCCCTTAGTTTTAGAAAAGGGAATGAAAAAAAACCTCATTTAATTTCTGTGCCAAGTCAGTGGTGATTTCCTCAGTGATAGATGGGAGATTCAGATACTGGACGTTCAGTTGTTATCAACCTTTATCGTGTTTAGTGGCTCCCAAAGCCACCAGGGACTGGGTGGGTATGTGGTATTTCTGCTGTAAAAAAACATTCTTTTAGCTAAAAGTCACAAACATTTTATGGTTTAAGTGATAAAGTGGTGAGGATGGGACCTTTGTTTTTGGCAAAGCCATAAAAACTTAGCCTGGTCCTCAGGAAAAAAAAATGTGTCAAAAGCTAAGAGCATGACCTAATCCCTCTGTAGTCAGGAAGGAAATAGCAGAGGAGGCAAATGTTTGGCAAGAGAGATTCCCTTGGGTTCCTAAAGGAGGAACCTCTTAGAAGATCCCAGTGACAGGAGGCCGGGCCTCAGGATCCATTAGATTCTCACAGACTTTGTCCCAGCTGCTGTGAAAACCCTCTCCCAGTGTCTGGGTCCACATGAGGATAGGCCATTCCCTGTTCTTACCGTGGAAAGAGCAGGAGAGAGGCTGGAAGGGGACAGGAATAAACTGGATACAGGACTGAAGTGGACACTGTTGGTGCCTCATCAAGGTCCCACTACAGGTCGGTGTACAATCTGTAGTTGTGGTTCATGTTGCTTGCTACTGGCTGTCTTCTTTATTCCCTGCAGAATTACCCTAAGCCCAAAGGGAGCTCCATGTTTGGTAGGATATATGCCCCTCCCTTGGCAGCCCACAGCCAATGCCTGACTGACATGTAGAAACCCCGCCCCCTTGGCACCAGGTGAGTCTTACATTATCACTTAAACCAAAAGGGGTTTGTGACTTTTTGGAAGCTGAAACCACATTTCTGCCTAGCAGTGGGGGTGGCAGACACCCTTTCCACAGTAGATATGAGGGAAGGAGAGCCGTTGACGTGCTCCTCGGGCCTCTCCTGCCCTTGACCCCTGCCTACCCACCCAAGCTCAGAGTCCGCCTCATCTTTGCTCTGTATTCCATGATTGGGAGCCAGGGAAAGGATGGAAGCAAGTCCACTGACTCTGTTTTGCCCCCTCGTGGATCTGGTGAGAACTTTGGTGATTCCCAAATCGTATTTTTCTTTTTTCCTGAGCTTTTTTTTTTTTTTTAATAAAGAAAAAAATATACAATTTTTAAAGGTTACACTCCATTTACAGTTATTAGAAAATATTGGCTGTATTCCCCGTGTTGTGCAATACATCCTTGTAGCCTATCTTACACCCCATAGTTTGTACCTCCTACTGCCTCACTCCTATATTGTGTACACCCTCGGCCCCACTGATACCCACTAGTTTGTTCTCTATATCTGTGCATCTGCTTCTTTTTTTGTTATATTCACTAGTTTGTTGTATTTTTTAGATTTCACATATAAGTGATATCATACAATCTTTCTCTGACTTATTTCACTTAGCCTAATGCCCTCCAAGTCCATCCATGTTGCTTCAAATGGCAAAATTTCTTTCTTTTTATGGATGAGTAGATTCCATTGTGTGTGTGTGCCACATCTTTTTTATCTATTAATCTGTTGATGGACACTTAGGTTGCTTCCGTATCTTGGTAATTGAACATTGGGGTGCATGTAGTCTTGAATTAATGTTTTTGTTTTTTTCAGATTAATATACCCAGGAGTGGAATTGCTGGATCATATGGTAGTTCTACTTTTAGTTTTTGGAGGAAACTCCATACTGTTTTTCACAGTGGCTGCACCAATTTACATTCCCAGCAACAGTGCACAAGTGTTTCCTTTTCTCCACAGCCTCATCAACATTTATTATTTGTGTTCGTTTTGATGATGACTGTTCTGACAGGTGTGAGGTGATATCTCATTGTCACCTTAATATGCATTTCTCTGATGATTAGCTATGTTGAGCATATTTTCATGTGCCTGTTGGCCTTCTGTATATCTTCTTTGGAAAAATGTGTATTCAGGTCTTCTGCCAAGTTTTTAATCGAGTTGATAGTTTTTTTGATGTTGTACAAGCTGTTTATATATTTTCGATATTAACCCCTTATTGGTCATAACATTTGCAAAATATTTTCTTCCATTCAGTAGGTTGTCTTTTCATTTTTTATTTTTAATATATAAATTTATTTATTTATATTTTTGGCTGCATTTGGTCTTTTGTTGCTGCGCGGGGGTTTCTCTAGTTGAGGCAAGGGTGGTGGCTTCTGTTGTTGGGGAGCATGGGCTCTAAGCACACGGGCTTCAGTAGTTGTGGCTCATGGGCTTAGTTGCTCCATGGCATGTGGGATCTTCCCGGACCAGGGATCGAACCCGGGTCCCCTGCATTGACAGATGGATTCTCAACCACCATGCCACCAGGGAAGTCTCTATCTTTTCATTTTGTCGATGGTTTCCTTTGCTGTGCAAAAGCTTTTAAGTTTAATTAGGTCCCATTTGTTTATTTTTGCTTTTATTTCCTTTAGGAGACAAATTCAAAAAAACTATTGCTGCAATTTATGTCAAAGAATGTTCTGCCTAAGTTTTCCTCTAAGAGTTTTATAGTATCTGGTCTAACATTTAGACCTTTAATCCATTTTGAGTTCATTTTTGTATATGGTGTTAGAGAATGTTCTAATTTCATTCTTTTACATGTATCTTTCCAGTTTTCCTAGCACCACTTATTGAACAGACTATTTTCACCATTGTGTATTCTTGCCTCCTTTTTTGTAGATTAACTGACCAAAAGTATGTGGGTTTATTTCTGGGCTAGCTACATTTTTTTAAATTTAGGAGAGCTGGGAGAGGGGATCAGGGTGATAATTTTTAGCTGGCAAAATTGAGGGTAGTTTTTCATGTAAAGGGTTTGGTGGGTTTAATAGGGGAATGCATGGTAATTTGGCTCAGAAAACCTTGGGTCCCATGACGGTTAGGCATGGAAGCTGGCTTGAAGGGACTGGTTGGTTCTGTGAGTGACTTCTGTAGTCTTGAGCCAGGTATCACCTCTTTGGATTACAGATTTCTCTTCTGTCAAGTGGAGAGAATAAGCTCAACTCCTGTAACCTTGAGGTCATACATGAATTTAGTGTAATTACAGTTTTGAGAGAGTTTTGCTGTCTCAACAGTGGCTTATGAATTTCCATCATATGTCCCATCTTAACTATGTAACTTTGTATTTGAGTATCTATTTTCTTTTTTGTATGTACTGTGACTGCTTCCTACTGGTCTTCCAGCTTCCATGTTGCACATTGCAACCAGGACTCTCTTACTCAAAACCATTTGGCTATGACAATAAAAAGTTTTCAAGAGTCTCCCACTGCACCAAAAGTCCAAACTATGTTCTATGACCCCTAAAGCCCTGCATGACTTAGAGCCTACCTGTTTCTCCAGTCTCACCCCATACCTCTCTCCTCCTTGCTCACTCTGCTCCCGCACCTTCTTCCTTCAGTTCCTTGACCAGCCAAGCTCTTTTCCATCTAAGGGTGTTTTCACTTGTTATTCCCTCTGCCTGGAACATCTCTCCCCACCCCCCGACCTCTCTCTCTCTCTCTCTTTTTCTGGTATGTGTTGCCAGCTCCTTTTCACTTCTTTATTTCTCAGTTTAATTATTATCTCATAAGAGGAGACTTCCGTGACTATACCCAGTTTCCCTTTGTTTATTTCCTTCATAGTAATTACCACAATTTAAAATTACCTGCTATTCTTCTAAATGGTATATATCAGTTGGGAATATGTTTGGCTGCAAGTAAAAAAAAAAAAACCCAAATGGTGGACTTAACATATAGGGGTTTATTTTAGCATGAACTTAACAAATAGGGGTTTATTTTAGCCACCTAAGAAGAAATCCAAAGGTAAGCAATTGCTGGTACTGTTTTAGTGGCTCAATAGTAACATCAGGCACCCAGGGTCTGTCTATATTTCTCCTCCATTAACCTTAGCATTTTGCTGTTTCTCCCCTCATTTGTTACCTCAAGGTCATAAGATGGCTACCCCAGATGCAGGCATCACATGTAAAATTGGAAGAAACCAGGAAGGATGGTGATAACCATGTCTCCTTCTATGGGAGCAAAAGTTTTCCTAGGAGTCTCAGAGCAGATTTTCCTTCACATCTCATTACCCATAACCGAGTCAATAGCTCTATCTTCAAGGGAGGTTGGAAAAACAGGGAACATATGATGGTTAATTTTATGTGTCAATTTTACTGGGCTATAGGGTGCTCAGATATTGGCCAAACATTATTCTGGGTGTTTCTGTGAGGTTGTTTTTGGAAGTGATTAATATTTACATTGGTTGACTGAGTGAAGCAGATTGCCTTCCCTAATGTGGGTGGGCTTTATCCAAACAGTTGATGACCTGAATAGAACAAAAAGACTGACCCTCCCTCAAGTAAGAGAGAATTCTTCCTGGCTGACTTCTTTCAAACTGGGACATCAACTTTTTCTTTTCTTCAGACTTGAACTGGAACATCAGCTCTTTTGGGATCTTGAGCCTCCTAGCCTTTGAATGGGAACTATACCATCAGCTCTCCTGGGTCTCTAGCTTGCTTACTTACCCTGAAGATCTTGGGACTTGCCTTCCTCCATAATCATGTGAGCCAATTACTTATAAGGAATAAATAAGTAAATGAGTAAATAAGTAAATAAATAATTCCTATTGACTCTGTTTCTCTGGAGAACCCTGACTAATGCAGAATGATATTGTCATGACTGGTTCAAAGCAGTGCTGTCCAATAGAAATATAATGTGTCACATGTATAATTTAAAATCTTCTAGTAGCCACATTAAAAACATAAGGAGATGAAATTACTTTTAATAATATATTTTATTTAAACCAGCCTTTTCAAAATATTATCACTTTGACAAGAAACTAATATACAAATGAATAAGGAGATATTTTACTTTTTCTGGCATTCAATCTTCAAAATCTGCTGTGCAGATTTATACTTACAGCACATCTCAATTCAGACGAGCCACATTTCAAGTGCTCAATAGCTACATGTGGCTAGGGCTTACCATAGTGGCCAGTGTAGGTTTAGACCATCAAGATACATTATCTAGGGCTGGGCATATTGCTACCCCAAGGAAAGTTGGGAGCATTGTTAGGATATTGGTCATGAAACTAAAAGGTGAACTTCGGATATTCAATATGTATTTGTTGATTTAATAAACACAAATTATCCCATGATTTCTGTACCCTTAGGCAATGATAACTTCCTTTCTATCTCCCACATTTTGCTGAATGTAACAAAGGTAAGATTCACACACACACACACACACACACACACACACACACACACACTTCTGTCAAGATGGACTGGATTTATAGTCCCACCTGAAACAACTAAAAAACTTGAAAAAATATTAAATAATGGCTGTAAAGACATTGGACATTAGACAATAAAGGATAGTGATCCCTGAGAAAGAGGAAAGAAATTAGAGACCCAGATTATTGTCTAAAGAGAGTGTCCAGGCTGAAATTCAGGACACTAGAACTTGCCCAACAAAGCCTAAAGGAAGACCTGAAAGCATCAAACCATTTCTAACCAATTTAACTATAACCAAGAAATTTCCAGATGTGCAAAAAATCTGGGGATATGACCCATTAAGGGGGAAAAAATAAAACCAACCCAGAGAAACACAGATAATAGAATTAGTGGACAAGGAAATTAAAATAGTTATTGTGATTGTATTCCATATATTAAAGAAACTAGAGGCAAGATCGAACATGATAAGTAGGGACATAAAAGATACTAAAGAAATGCAAATCAAATTTCTAGAGATGAATACTACAATATCTGAGATGAAAAAGGCACCAGATATGACTAATGGTAGATTAGATACTGAAGAAGAAAATTTTAGTAAAATTGAAGACATAGAAATAAAAACTATCCAAAATGAAACAAACAGGGGGAAAAAGACTGAAATTAAATAAATAGAGCATGAGTGAACTGTGGGACAACTTTAATCAGCCAAATATATGTATAATTGGAATCCCTGAAGGAGATGACTGAGAAGAGGGAGTTGAAAAGATATTTGAAGAAATAATGACCAAAATGTTTAAAAATATGACAAGAACTAAAGGCCTCAGATCCAAGAGCACAATAAACCCCAAGCAAAAGAACCATGAATAAAGCTACATTAAGCATACCACAATCATATTTCTTTTTTTAATATATTTATTTATTTATTTATATTTTTTATTTTTGGCTGCATTGGGTCTTCATTGCTGTGTGGGGGCTTTCTCTAGTTGTGGAGAGTTGGGGCTATTCTTCACTGTGGTGCGCGGGCTTCTCATTGCAGTGGCTTCTCTTGTTGCAGAGTACAGCTCTAGGCATGTGGGTATCAGTAGTTGTGGCTCGTGGGCTCAGTAGTTCTGGCTCATGAGCTCTAGAACGCAGGCTCAGTAGTTGTGACACATGGGCTTAGTTGCTCCGCGGCATGTGGGATCTTCCAGGACCAGGGCTCAAACCCACGCCCGCTGCATTGGTAGGCAGATTCTTAACCACTGCACCACCAGGGAAGTCCCCACAAGCATATTTCTTAGAAGCAGTGATGAAGATAAAATCTTAAAAGCAGTTAAAAGAAAAAAAAGATACATAGCATATAGAGAAACAAAGATAAAGTTTAAAGCACATTTCTTGTTGGAAACAGTGCAAGGTAGAAGACAGTAGATTAACATCTTTAAAGTACTGAAAACTTACCAACCTAGAATTCTTTTCCCAGAAAAAAACATATTTGAAAAGTAAAGACAAAATACTTTTTCAGATATGCAAAAGTTGAAAGAACTTTTCACCATTAGACCTGCACTACGAGAAATATTAAGGGAAGTCTTTCAGGCAAAAGGAAAATGGTGCCAGATAAAAACCTACACAAAGGCATGAAGAGCACTGGAAGTGAAAACTACATGAGTAAATACAAAGACTTTAAAAAATATTATTTAAACCTTTCCCTTTAAAAGATAATTTACTGCTTAAAGCAAAACAAATAACAATGATTGTGGGGTTTATTACATATATAGAACTAAATGTATGACATTTCCAAAACATTGAAGAAGGGAGACTACTTCCCAACTAGTTCTCTGAGGCCAGTATTATCCTGATACCCAACCAGGGACTGATATTACAAGAAAAGAAATGTTCAGACCCATATCCTCATGGACATGTATGTAAAATTCGTGTTAAAATTTCAGCAAAGCAAATCCAACAATATGTAAAAACAGTAATAGATCATGACCAAATGGGATATTTAATAGGAATGCAAGGTTGGTTTAACATTAGATTGTCAATTAATCTATGACAAAGGAGGCAAGAATATATGATGGAGAAAAGACAGTCTCTTCAATAAGTGGTGCTGGGAAAACAGGACAGCTATATGTAAAAGAATGAAATTTAGAACATTCCCTAACACCATACACAAAAATAAACTCAAAATGGATTAAAAACCTAAATGTAAGACCAGATACTATAAAATTCTTAGAGGAAAGCATAGGCAGAACATTCTTTGACATAATCGCAGCAATATCTTTTTGGATCCACCTCCTAGAGTAATGAAAATAAAAACAAAAATAAACAAATGGGACTTAATGAAACTTAAAAGCTTTTGCATAACAAAGGAAACCATGAACAAAATGAAAAGACAACCTGCAGAATAAGAGAAAATATTTGCAAAGGAAGTGACCAACAAGGGATTAATCTCCAAAATATATAAACAGCTCATGCAGCTCTATATATTAAAAAACCACTAATCAAAAAGTAGACAGAAGATCTAAATAGACTTTTCTCCAAAGAAAACATACAGATGGCCAAAAAGCACATGAAAAAAATGCTCAACATCACTAATTATTAGAGAAATACAAATCAAAACTACAGTGAGGAATTACCTCACACCAGTCAGAATGACCGTCATAAAAAAGTCTACAAATAATAAATGCTTGAGAGGGTGTGGAGAAAAGGGAACCCTCCTGCACTGTTGGTGGAATGTAAATTGGTGCAGCCACTATGGAGAACAGTATGGAGGTTCCTCAAAAAAACTAAAAATAGAACTACCATATGACCCAGCAATCCCACTATTGGGCATATATCCAGAGAAGACCATAATTCAAAAAGGTACATGCAGGGACTTCCCTGACAGTCCAGTGGTTAAGACTTTGCCTTCCAATGCAGGGGGTGCTGGTTCAATCCCTGGTCAGAATCCCACATGCCTCGGGGCCAAAAAAATAAAACATAAAACAGAAGCGATATTGTAACAAATTCAGTAAAGACTTTAAAAATGGTCCACATTAAGAAAAAAGATACTTGCACCCCAATGTTCATTGTAACACTATTTACAATAGCCAAGACATGGAAGCAATCTAAACGTCCATTGACAGAGGAATGGATTTATTACTCAACCATAAAAAGAATGAAATAATGCCATTTGCAGCAACATGGATGGACCTAGAGATTATCATACTAAGTGAAGTAAATCATACAAAGACAAGTATCATATGCTATCACTCATATGTGGAATATAGTTAAAATTTATACAAACGAACTTATTTACAAAACAGAAACAGATTTACAGATATCCCAAACAAACTTATGGTTACCAAAGGGGAAACATGGAGTGGGGAGAGGGATAAATCAGGAGCTTGGGATTAACATACACACACTACTGTATACAGTAAGTCCCCTACATACGAACCTTCAAGTTGTGAACTTTCAAAGATGCAAATGTGCGTTGAAGACCTGATGGAATTGGAGGCCCAGAGAAAGGGTGAAGAGAGACAAGAGGAAGAAGTAACTGAGAACTGAAGAGACTCATGACACGAAATGGCAAGGGGATTTTCTTTATTTGAGGAGGCACTGTTAGGTTCTGAGGCACAGGACCTGAACGTAGAGTGGTACATGAAGGTTGCAGCAGCCGTTCAGAGTGCAATCCAGTGCTACCGTGTCATCTATGATGAGAAAAAAAGAGCTACTACCCATATATCACTGGATCATTTTTTCAGGAGGGTAGATAGAATTGAATCCAGCAAGGAACCAGAACCTGTGCCATCAGTGTCAGGCGTGAATGAAATTGCAGCTTGCCTTCCATCTCCTATTGCTGATGATTCTTCAGCTCTATCATCTCCCACCTCCTCTCCCTCCTCCAGTCAGTCACTTTTCTTGCCTGTTCACTCGATGACAGATGCTGTGTGCCAGCTGTTGTACTGTACTGTACTACTGTACTTTTCAAGGTACTGTACTGTAAAATTAAAAAGCTTTCCTTTACTTTTTGTGTTTGTTTTTAATGTATTATTTGTGTGAAAAGTATTATAAACCTATTACAGTACAGTACCATAGAGCCAATTGTGTTAGTTAGGTACCTAGTCTAACTTTGTTGGACTTACAAACAAACTGGACTTACGAACGCACTCTCAGAATGGAACTTGTTGTATGTAGGGGAATTACTGTTTAAGATAGATAACCAACAAGGAACTACTGTATAGCACAGGGAACTCTACTTAATATTCCATGATAACATTTATGAGAAAAGAATCTGAAAAGAATGAATATATGTATATGTTGTATATACATATATGTATATATGTATATAACTGAATCACTTTGCTATACACCTGAAACTAACACAACATTGTAAATCAACTATACTCCAATAAAATTTAAAAAATTAGATTGTCAATTAATGTAGTTCACTATATAAATAGACTAAAAAAGAAGAAATATATGACCATTCCAATAGATGAATAAAAAACGTTTGACAAAACCCAACATCTATTTCTGATAATAACTCTCAGAAAACTAGAAGTAGAAGGGAAATTCCTCAACCTGATAAAGTGCATCTATGAAAAACTTTCAACTAATGTCATACTTTGTTTTAAATAATAAATACTTATAAAAAATACTTAATAATAAATACTTTCTCCCTAAGCTCAGGAACAAGACAAGGATGTGTTCTTTATTTCTCCTTGACATTGTGTTGGAGGTCCTATTCAGTGCAACAAGGCAAGAAAAAAAGACATACAGATTGCATAGAAGTAAGGCTGTCTTTATTTGCAGATGTTAAGTCATCAAGTTATCTGTTTGTTTACTTTGAAAATCTTATGGAATCTACAAAAAAGCTACTATAATTAATAAGTGAGTTAATCAATTTTGTAATATACTAGATCAACATAAAAATCAATTTTATTTCTCTACTAGCAATGAACAAGAAGAAATTGAAATGAACAAAACCAAAACCACTTACAATAGCATCAGGAATATGAAATGCTTAATGGCTAAATCTGATAAACGATGTGCAAGACTTGTACACTGAAAATTACTTATAAGAATTAGTGGAGAGACATGCTGTATTCCTGACTTGGAAGACTTGATATTGTTAACATGTCACTTCTCTCCAAATTGGCATGTAGATTCAGTACAATCCCAATAAAAATCCCAGAGGAGTTTTTAAAAATAGAAATTGGCAAGCTTATTCTAAAATTCATACAGAAATGCAACAGTCCTAGGATAACTGAAACCACTTTGTAAAAGAAAAACAAAGTTAGAGGACTTATACTACTTGACTTTAAGACATAAACTGACATTAATCAAGACAGTGTGGGATTGGCAATAAGATAGGAAAACAGATCACTGGAATATTATAGAATCCAGAAGTAGACTCACACATATCTGGTAAGTTGCTTTCTGACAAAGGTACAAAGGCAATTCACTGGAGAAAGGATGGTATTTTCTTTCTTTCTTTTTTTTTTTTGTGGTATGCGGGCCTCTCACTGTTGTGGCCTCTCCCGTTGCGGAACACAGGCTCCAGACGCGCAGGCTCAGTGGCCATGGCTCACGGGCCCAGCCGCTCTGCGACATGTGGGATCTTCCCGGACCGGGGCACAAACCCGTGTCCCCTGCATTAGCAAGTGGACTCTCAACCACTGCGCCACCTGGGAAACCCAGGATGGTATTTTCAAAAAATATTGCATGACCAGTTGGATATCCATATGCAGAAAAATGAACTTTGATTCATACATGGCAACATAATAAAATGAACTAAAAAGTGATGATAGCCCTAAATTTAAAATTATAAAATGATTAGAATAAAACATAGGAGAAAAAATTTGTGACTTCGTGTTAGGCAAACAATTTCTCAGAGGGCTTCCCTGGTGGCGCAGTGGTTGAGAGTCCACCTGCTGATGCAGGGTACATGGGTTTGTGCCCCGGTCCGGGAGGATCCCACATGCCGTGGAGCTGCTGGGCCCATGAACCATGGCCGCTGGGCCTGCGCGTCCAGAGCCTGTGCTCCGCAGCAGGAGAGGCCACAACAGTGAGAGGCCCGCATACTGCCAAAAAAAAAAAAGAAAAAAAATTTATCAGAAAAAAACACCAAAGCACAATCTGTTAAAAAATTTGATGTTATACTTCATCAACATTAATAACTACTGCTCTTTGAAAGACACTGTTAAGAGAATGAAGGCAAGCCAAAGGCTGGAAGAAGAATATTTGCAAATTACATAACTGATAAAAGACTTGTATTCAGAATATATTTTTAAAAACTCTTAAAACTCGATAATAAGAAAACCAAGAGCTCAACAAAAAATGAGAAAAGATATGAACTGATACTTCACCAAAGAAGAGATACAGATGGCAAATAAATGCATAAAAAGATGCTCAACACTCAACCTCATTAGTCATTAGGGAAGTGGAAATTAAACCACAATGAAATCTCACTATATATCTATTAGAATGACTGAAATAAAGAGAAAGACCATACCAAGTATTGTTGAGGGTGAAGATCAACTGAAACTCTCATACAGTGCTGTTGGGGAAGAAAATGGTAAAACCACTTTGAAAAAGAGTTTGGCAGTACTTTAAAAGGTTAAATAGTACTTCCCTGGTGGTTCAGTGGTTAAGACTTCGTGCTCCCAATGCAGGGGGCACAGGCTCGATTCCTGCTTGGGGAAATTAGATCCCGCATGCCACAGGGTGCAACCTAAAAAAAAAAAAAAAAAAAAAATCTGAAAAAAAAAAGGTTAAACATATACCTACCATATGATTAAGCCATTTCATTCCTAGGTATTTACCCAAGAGAAATGAAATGTTCATACAAAGACTTGTATGTGAATGTTCATAGCATCTTTGTAATAGGCAAAAATTACAGATTTTGCAAACAACCCAAATGTCCATCAACAGATGAATGGGCAAACAAATTGTTATATAAGATGGGATACTCCTATGGAATAAAAATAATTTATTGATACCTGAAACAACATGGATGAATCTCAAAATAATTTTGCTGAGTGAAAGAAGCCATATTAAAAAGGACATTTAAACTGGTCCAAAGTGACAAAGTTATGACAGATGGAGAAGGAGGTAAGGTATGCATCTTGAAGGAATAGCCTTGAGGGTCATGTGTGGAGTTAAGCCTTTAAGGGTAGGTCCTGTAAGATACAATCCCCTTAATGGCAGCTGGGCAGGACAATAATAGATCAAGTCCAAGTGTAGATTTTGATCCATTCAGAGTGATAATAAACATGATTTGTTTGCTCACTTTCTGGCTTCATATCTCTTACCATGAGGACCTAACAAGACTGAAGCTAGAGGAGTAATTCTTACACTTGGCTGTACACTAGAACGAACCACTTGGGAACATTTGGAAATTATTTTGCCATCTGCAGAGATTCTGATGTAATTGGTCTGGGCTGCAGCTTAGGCATCAGATTTTTAAAACCTCCCCAAGGGAACAACAGTGTCTGAGACCATGGCTCTGGAGGATGGTTAGAAAAACTATGCCTGGACCCTGAAGGAAAGAGAAAGAAACAGTTAAGGAGACCTTCAAATCTAGCAAACACTGTTGGCCCTAGATATGGCAGAGAAGGAAAGAACCTAAGAAGCAGGTTAAAATGTTCAAACCCAGCTGGTGGCCTGTTCCTCAACAAACTTTCATATGATATTTTGAGCATCCATTGGTAATCCTTATTCTAATTATTTTACTGGGGGTTGCAGGATTCTTATTTACTTATTCTATCAGTCCTTTGACATTTGTTTATTATTAGTTGAATTCTTCTTTACTTTCTCTTTTATTTTGAGTATCACTATGAATTCATGGATTTTTTAAAAAAGAATGTTTTATAATCAATTATACTTATTCTTTTTGATACTCAGAATGTTCCAAAATTGGTCAATGGAAAATCCCTTCAAGCTAACACCTTTACCTTTTCAACATGACCCCATGGATTTTTGAACACTTCCTTGCTTTCTGCACTAGGAGATGCCAGGTCCAGTGGGAACAGAGCATTTATGTGATGTGAAATTAATACCCCATCACTTTTTTAATTGTTATGGGAGAAGCATTCCTATACATTAGAAAGATCTGGTGGTCACCATCTGTATTCACTTTCTAGGGCTGTCTAACAAATTACCACAAACTACATGACTTGAAACAACAGAAATTTATTCTCTCATAATTCTGGAAGCTAAAAGTCTGGAATCTGGAGGGTTGGTTTGTTCTGGAGGCTTTGAGTGAGAATAAGTTCTGTGCCTTCCTCTGATTTCTGGTGGTTGCCAGCAATCCTTAACATTCCTTGTCTTATAGATACCTCACTCCTATCTCTACCTCTGTCATCACATGTTCTTTCTGTGCATCTCTTTTTTTTTGCATCCAAATTCCCTCCCATTTTATAAGAATACCAGTCATGGATCAGGCCCAATCTAATCCAATATGACCTCATTTTACATCTGTAAAAATATTTTTCCAAATAACATCACATTAACAGGTACTGGAGATTAGGATTTCAACACATTTTGTGGGGGGACACAGTTCAACTCACACCACCTTAACTAGGGATCAAACTTAACATCATTTGTAGTCAGACAACTGAACATTGTGAGTGATTCTCCTGATATAATGCAATACGATGTCATAGTACACTCTTTGAAGTACTCTTGCTAAAACGCTTTAGCCCCAATCTAATTAAGCCTATTGAATTAACTTCTAGATTATAAGAAATATAGAGGGTAGAAAAATAAGGTAAATGACACCATGATGAAGGAGTCTAACAAGCCTGGAATGGGGACATTCTGTTAAGACAACTAGTTTGGTGTCCTCAAAAAGCCAATGTCACAGGTAAAATAAGGTGGTGTGTGTGTGTGTGTTCAGCACTGTCCAATAAAGTGAACCACAAATGTGAGTCACGTATATAATTTAAAATTTTCTAGTAGTCACACAAAAAAAGTAAAAAGAAACATGTAAAATTAATATTAATAATCAATTATTGCCAATTATTAGTGTTAATTAACAATAAATATTTATTCCAATGTAGTAGTTTTCTACTGTTGCTATATCAAATTCAGTTCCTTAAAACAACACAAATTTATTATCTTACAGTTCTATAGGCCAGAAGTTGAGTATCACTGGACTAAAATTAAGGTGTAAGTAGGCTCTCTGGAGATTCTAGGGAGAATCCATTTCTTGCTCACTTGGGTTGTTGGCAGAATTTAGTACCTGCTGTTAAAAGACTGGCGTCCTAGTTTTCTTGGTGGCTGTGAACTGAGGGCCATTCTCAGTCTCTAGAGACCACTGAATTTCTTGGCATCTAGCCCTCTTTCTTTATCTTTGAAGCCATCACTATTCATGTTGAATCACCCTTACTCAGTTGGGAAATGTTATTTGCATTTAAGGATTCATGTGATTAGATAAGACCCACTTGGCTAACCCAGCATAATTTTTCCATCTCAAGATCTTTAGCTTTAATCACATCTGCAAGATCCCTTTTGCCATGTAAGGTTCCAGAAATTAGAACATGGCCATCTTTGGGGGGCGTTATTCTGCCTGCCGTACTAATATATCTCAAAATGTTATCAATTCTACATACATATAGAATATGTATACATAAAATATAAAAAGAAATTTATTAATGAGATATTTTACTTTTTTTGGTACCACTGTGCACTTTACACTTACAGCATATCTCAAGTTGGACTAGGCACATTTCAAGTTCTCAGTAGCCACTCATGGCTAGTAGTTACTGTATTGAATGATGCAGTTCTAGATTTAAAAAGACTAAAGAGATAGAAACTAAATACAAACAATGATTAGATCCTCATTTTAAAAGACCAATGCAGCTATAGAAGATATTTTGGAGATAAATGGGAATTTGTATATAGACTAGATAACGAGCACCACTTACTGTTAATTTTCCTAGGATTGATATCAGCATTGGAGTGATGTAGGAGAATGTTATGACTTTTAGGAGATGTGTGTTGTTGTGATTACCCCACAGATACAGGGTGCACTCCCCTACAAACCCAAAGTTTTGTACTTATGTTGAGATTGATGATGCTGTACATCAAGAAGGTATGAAAAGGTTTATTACTCATATAATGAGAGCAGGGCAGGTTCCTAAAAGGACCCAAAAATGGCTTGAGAGAACTGAAGTGGTGACTGGCTTGGTGTGTGTGTGTGTGTGTGTACACACACGCACGCATGTGTGTGCATGTGTGTGTGTGCGTGTGTGTGTGTGCATGTTTGTGTTTGGAAGTGAGGGTGGGATGAGGATTCCTACCCATGGGCTAGGGCTTCCATGGGTTGAACTTTCTGCCAGCACCAAGGGAGGGAGCACCTGAGCGTTTTTATTGGTTTGCTCAGATGTAAGGCAAGTGGGGTAAAGGGAGAATGGGTCTCGACAGTTGTCAACAATGAAACATCAAAAATGGAGTCAGGGTGGAGGGGGAAGATGGCGGAAGAGTAAGACGCGGAGATCACCTTCCTCCCCACAGATACACCAGAAATACGTCTACACGTGGAACAACTCCTACAGAACACCTACTGAACGCTGGCAGAAGACCTCAGACCTCCCAAAAGGCAAGAAACTCCCCACGTACCTGGGTAGGGCAAAAGAAAAAAGAATAAACAGAGACAAAAGAATAGGGATGGGACCAGCACCAGCGGGAGGGAGCTGTGAAGGAAGAAAGGTTTCCACACACTAGAAGCCCCTTCGCGGGCGGAGACTGTGGGTGGCGGAGGGGGGAAGCTTCAGAGCCACGGAGGAGAGCGCAGCAACAGGGGTGCGGAGGGCAAAGCGGAGAGATTCCCGCACAGAGGATCGGGGCCGACCGGCACTCACCAGCCCGAGAGGCTTGTCTGCTCACCCGCTGGGGTGGGCGGGGCTGGGAGCTGAGGCTCGGGCTTCTTCGGTCGGATCCCAGGGAGAGGACTGGGGTTGGTGGCATGAACACAGCCTACAGGGGGTTAGTGCACCACAGCTAGCCGGGAGGGAATCCGGGGAAAAGTCTGGACCTGCCGAAGAGGCAAGAGACTTTTTCTTCGCTCTTTGTTTCCTGGTAGGAGAGGGGATTAAGAGCGCTGCTTAAAGGAGCTCCAGAGATGGGCGCGAGCCGTGGCTAACAGCGCGGACCCCAGAGATGGGCATGAGACGCAAAGGCTGCTGCTGCCGCCGCCAAGAAGCCTGTGTGCAAGCACAGGTCACTATCCACACACCCTTCCAGGGAGCCTGTGCAGCCCGCCACTGCCAGGGTCCCAGTATCCAGGGACAACTTCCCCGGGAGAAGACACGGCGCGCCTCAGGCTGGTGCAAAGTCACGCAGGCCTCTGCCGCGGCAGGCTTGCTCTGCATCCACACCCCTCCCTCCCCCCGGCCTGAGTGAGCCAGAGCCCCCGACGCAGCTGCACCTTTAACCCCGTCCTGTCTGAGCGAAGAACAGACGTCCTCCTGCGACCTACACGCCGAGGCGGGGCCAAATCCAAAGCTGAGTTCCGGGAGCTGTGCGAACAAAGAGAAAGGGAAATCTCTCCCAGCAGCCTCAGAAGCAGCGGATTGAAGCTCCACAAACAACTTGATGTACCCTGCATCTGTGGAATACATGAATAGACAACGAATCATCCCAAACTGAAGAGGTGGACTTTGAGAGCAAGATTTATTATTTTTTCCCCTTTTCCTCTTTTTGTGAGTGTGTATGCATATGCTTCTGTGTGAGATTTTGTCTGTATAGCTTTGCTTTCACCATTTGTCCTAGGGTTCTATCCGTCCGTTTTTTTTTTTTCCCTAAAAATTTTTTTTTCTTAATAATTATTTTTTATTTTAGTAACTTTATTTTACCTTATTTTATTTTATCCTCTTTCTTGCTTGCTTTCATTCATTCATTCATTCTTTCTTTCTACTTTTTCCCCCTTTTATTCTGAGACTTGTGGATGAAAAGCTCTTGGTGCTGCAGCCAAGAGTCAGTGCTGTGCCTCTGAGGTGGGAGAGCTAACTTCAGGACACTGGTCAACAAGAAACCTCCCAGCTCCACATAATATCAAATGGCAAAAATCTCCCAGAGATCTCAATCTCAACACCAGCACCCAGCTTGACTCAACGACCAGCAAGCTACTGTGCTGGACAACCTATGCCAAACAACTAGCAAGACAGGAACACAACCCCACCCATTAGCAGAGAGGCTGCTGAAAATCATAATAAGTCCACAGACACCACAAAACACACCAGCAGACGTGGACCTGCCCACTAGAAAGACAAGACCCAGCCTCATCCACCAGAACACAGGCACTAATCCCCTCCACCAGGAAGCCTACACAACCCACTAAACCAAAGTTAGCCACTGGGGACAGACAGCAAAAACAACGGGAACTACGAACCTGCAGCCTGCAAAAAGGAGACCCCAAACACAGTAACATAAGCAAAATGAGAAGACAGAAAAACACACAGCAGGAGAAGGAGCAAGATAAAAACTCACCAGACCTAACAAATGAAGAGGAAATAGGCAGTCTACCTGAAAAAGAATTCAGAATAATGACAGTAAAGATAATCCAAAATCTTGGAAATAGAATAGAGAAAATGCAAGAAACATTTAACAAGGACCTAGAAGAACTAAAGATGAAAGAAGCAATGATGAACAACACAATAAATGAAATTAAAAATACTCTAGTTGGGATCAATAGCAGAATAACTGAGGCAGAAGAACGGATAAGTGACCTGGAAGATAAAATAGTGGAAATAACTACTGCAGAGCAGAATAAAGAAAAAAGAATGAAAAGAACTGAGGACAGTCTCAGACACCTCTGGGACAACATTAAATGCACCAACATTCGAATTATAGGGGTTCCAGAAGAAGAAGAGGAAAAGAAAGGGACTGAGAAAATATTTGAAGAGATTATAGTTGAGAACTTCCCTAATATGGGAAAGGAATTAGTTAATCAAGTCCAGGAAGAACAGAGAGTCCCATACAGGATAAATCCAAGGAGAAACACGCCAAGACACATATTAATCAAACTGTCAAAAATTAAATACAAAGGAAACATATTAAAAGCAGCAAGGGAAAAACAACAAATAACACACAAAGGAATCCCCATAAGGTTAACAGCTGATCTTGCAGCACGAAGTCTGCAAGCCAGAAGGGACTGGCAGGACATATTTAAAGTGATAAAGGAGATAAATCTACAACCAAGATTACTCTACCCAGCAAGGGTCTCATTCAGATTTGATGGAGAAATTAAAACCTTTACAGAGAAGCAAAAGCTGAGAGAGTTCAGCACCACCAAACCAGCTTTACAACAAATGCTAAAGGAACTTCTCTAGGCAAGAAACACAAGAGAAGGAAAAGACCTACAATAACGAACCCAAACAATTAAGAATATGGGAATAGGAACATACATATCGATAATTACGTTAAATGTAAATGGATTAAATGCTCCCACCAAAAACACAGACCGGCTGAATGGATACAAAAACAAGACCCATATATATGCTGTCTACAAGACACCCACTTCAGACCTAGAGACACACACAGACTGAAAGTAAGGGGATGGAAAAAGATATTCCATGCAAATGGAAACCAAAAGAAAGCTGGAGTAGCAATTCTCATATCAGACAAAATACACTTTAAAATAAAGGCTATTAGAAGAGAAAAAGAAGGACACTACATAATGATCAAGGAATTGATCCAAGAAGAAGATATAACAATTGTAAATATTTATGCACCCAACATAGGAGCACCTCAATACATAAGGCAAATGCTAACAGCCATAAAAGGGGAAATCGACAGTAACACAATCATAGTAGGGGACTTTAACACCACACTTTCACCAATGGACAGATCATCCAAAATGAAAATAAATAAGGAAACTCAAGCTTTAAATGATACATTAAACAAGATGGACTTAATTGATATTTATAGGACATTCCATCCAAAAACAACAGAATACACATTTTTCTCAAGTGCTCATGGAACATTCTGCAGGATAGATCATATCTTGGGTCACATATCAAGCCTTGGTAAATTTAAGAAAATTGAAATTGTATCAAGTATCTTTTCTGACCACAACGCTATGAGACTAGATATCAACTACAGGAAAAGATCTGTAAAAAATACAAACACATGGAGGCTAAACAATACGCTACTTAATAACAAAGTGATCACTGAAGAAATCAAAGAGGAAATCAAAAAATACCTAGAAACAAATGACAATAGAGACACGATGACCCAAAACCTATGGGATGCAGCAAAAAACAGTTCTAGAGGGAAGTTTACAGCAATACAATCCTACCTTAAGAAACAGGAAACATCTCGAATAAGCAACCTAAACTTGCACCTGAAGCAATTAGAGAAAGAAGAACAAAAACATCCCAAAGTTAGCAGAAGGAAAGAAATCATAAAAATCAGATCAGAAATAAATGGAAAAGAATGAAGGAAACGATAGCAAAGATCAATAAAACTAAAAGCTGGTTCTTTGAGAAGATAAACAAAATTGATAAACCATTAGCCAGACTCATCAAGAAAAAAAGGGAGAAGACTCAAATCAATAGAATTAGAAATGAAAAAGGAGAAGTAACAACTGACACTGCAGAAATACAAAAGATCATGAGAGATTACAATAAGCAACTCTATGCCAATAAAATGGACAACCTGGAAGAAATGGACAAATTCTTAGAAATGCACAACCTGCCAAGACTGAATCAGGAAGAAATAGTAAATATGAACAGACCAATCACAAACACTGAAATTGAAACTGTGATAAAAAATCTTCCAACGAACAAAAGCCCAGGACCAGATGGCTTCACAGGCGAATTCTATCAAACATTTAGAGAAGAGCTAGCACCTATCCTTCTCAAACTCTTCCAAAATATAGCAGAGGGAGGAACACTCTCAAACTCATTCTACGAGGCCACCATCAGCCTAATACCAAAACCAGACAAGGATGTCACAAAGAAAGAAAACTACAGGCCAATACCACTGATGAACATAGATGCAAAAATCCTCAAAAAATACTAGCAAACAGAATCCAACAGCACATTAAAAAGAGCATACACCATGATCAAGTGGGGTTTATTCCAGGAATGCAAGGATTCTTCAATATATGCAAATCAATCAACGTGATACACCATATTAACAAATTGAAGGAGAAAAACCATATGATCATCTCAATAGATGCAGAGAAAGCTTTTGACAAAATTCAACATCCATTTATGATAAAAACCCTGCAGAAAGTAGGCATAGAGGGAACTTTCCTCAACATAATAAAGGCCATATATGACAAACCCACAGCCAACATCGTCCTCAATGGTGAAAAACAGAAACCATTTCCACTAAGATCAGGAACAAGACAAGGCTGCCCACTCTCACCACTCTTATTCAACCTAGTTTTGGAAGTTTTAGCCACAGCAATGAGAGAAGAAAAGGAAATAAAAGGAATCCAAATCAGAAAGGAAGAAGTAAAGCTGTCACTGTTTGCAGATGACATGATACTATACATAGAGAATCCTAAAGATGCTACCAGAAAACTACAAGAGCTAATCAATGAATTTGGTAAAGTAGCAGGATACAAAATTAATGCACAGAAATCTCTGGCATTCCTATACACTAATGATGAAAAATCCGTAAGTGAAATCAAGAAAACACTCCCATTTACCACTGCAACAAAAAGAATAAAATATCTAGGAATAAACCTACCTAAGGAGACAAAAGACCGGTATGCTGAAAATTATAAGACTCTGTTGAAAGAAATTAAAGATGATACAAATACATGGAGAGATATACCATGTTCTTGGATTGAAAGAATCAACATTGTGAAAATGACTCTACTACCCAAAGCAATATACAGATTCGACGCAATCCCTATGAAACTACCATTGGCATTTTTCACAGAACTAGAACAAAAATTTTCACAATTTGTATGGAAACACAAAAGACCCTGAATAGCCAAACAATCTTGAGAACGAAAAATGGAGCTGGAGGAATCAGGCTCCTTAACTTCCGACTATACTACAAAGCTACAGTAATCAAGACAGTATGGTACTGGCACAAAAACAGAAAGATAGAAAGGATAGAAAGCCCAGAGATAAACCCACACACATATGGTCACCTTATCTTTGATAAAGGAGGCAGGAATGTACAGTGGAGAAAGGACAGTCTCTTCAATAAGTGGTGCTGCGAAAACTGGACAGGGACATGTAAAAGTATGACATTAGGTCATTCCCTAACACCATACATAAAAATAAGCTCAAAATAGATTAAAGACCTAAATGTAAGGCCAGACACTATCAAACTCTTAGAGGAAAACATAGGCAGAACACTCTATGACATAAATCACAGCAAGATCCTTTTTGACCCACCTCCTAGAGAAATGGAAATAAAAACAAATAGGACCTAATGAAACTTCAAAGCTTTTGCACAGCAAAGGAAACCATAAACAATATGAAAAAACAACCCTCAGAATGGGAGAAAATATTTTCAAATGAAGCAACTGACAAAGGATTAATCTCTAAAATTTATAAGCAGCTCATGCAGCTCAATAACAAAGAAACAAACAACCCAATCCAATAGTGGGCAGAAGACCTAAATATACATTTCTCCAAAGAAGATATACAGACTGCCAACAAACACATGAAAGAATGCTCAACATCATTAATCATTAGAGAAATGCAAATCAAAACTACAATGAGATATCATCTCACACCAGTCAGAATGGCCATCATCAAAAAATCTACAAACAATAAATGCGGGAGAGGGTGTGGAGAAAAGGGAACACTCTTGCACTGCTGGTGGGAATGTGAATTGGTACAGCCACTATGGAGAACAGTATGGAGGTTCCTTAAAAAACTACAAATAGAACTACCGTATGACCCAGCAATCCCACTACTGGGTATATACCCTGAGAAAACCATAATTCAAAAAGAGACATGTACCAAAATGTTCATTGCAGCTCTATTTACAATAGCCCAGAGATGGAAACAACCTAAGTGTCCGTCATCGGATGAGTGGATAAAGAAGATGTGGCACATATATACAATGGAACATTACTCAGCCATAAAAAGAAACGAAATTGAGCTATTTGTGATGACGTGGATAGTCCTAGAGTCTGTCCTACAGAGTGAAGTAAGTCAGAAAGAGAAAGACAAATACCGTATGCTAACACATATATATGGAATTTAAGAAAAAAAATGTCATGAAGAACCTAGGGGTAAGACAGGAATAAAGACACAGACCTACTAGAGAATGGACTTGAGGATATGGGGAGTGGGAAGGGTAAGATGTGACAAAGCGAGAGAGAGGCATGGACATATATACACTACCAAACGTAAGGTAGGTAGCTAGTGGGAAGCAGCCACATAGCACAGGGAGATCAGATCGGTGCTTTGTGACCACCTCGAGGGGTGGGATAGTGAGCGTGGGAGGGAGGGAGATGTAAGAGGGAAGGGATATGGGAACAGATGTATATGTATAACTGATTTACTTTATTATAAAGCAGAAACTAACACACCAATGTGAAGCAATTATACTCCAATAAAGTTGTAGAGAAAAGAAAACAAAAATACCAAAAAACTATTATTTTCAAAAGTGTAAAAAAATTGTGTGACTGTATGTAGTTTGTGTAAAATATATAAAATATGTGAATTCACAGAGGCAGAGAGTAAATTAGAGGTTTCCAGGAGCTAAGTGGAGGGGTAAACAGGGAATTATTGTTTAATGGGTACAAAGTTTATTTTTGGGTGATAAAAAAGTTCTGGAAATAGATAGAGATGATGGTTGTTCAACATTATGAATATATTTAATACCACTGAATTGTACCTTTAAAAATGACTAAAATGGTAAATTTCATATTATATAAATTTTACCACAATTAAATTTTTAAAAATGGGCAAAGAATTGAATAGACATTTCACCAAAGATGACATACAAATGGCCAATAAGCACACGAAAAGATGTTCAACATCGTTAGCCATCAGAGAAATGCACATGAAAACTATGAGATACCACTTCACACATATACAGGTGACTATAATAAAAAAAAAGATAGACAATAACGTGTGTTTACGAGACTGTACAGAAATTAGAATCTTTATACACTGCTGGTGGGAGTGTAAATGAGTGCAGCCACTTTGGAAAACAGTCTGGCAGTCCTTCAGATGATTAAACATAGAGTTATCATATGATCTAGCAATTCTTACTCCTAAATACATATTCAAGAGAAATGAAAATGTACAAACATACAAAGACTTGTACAAGAATATCCACATCAACATTATTCATAATAGTTATTCACATTGAGTTGTGAATGTCCATCAACTGATGACAGGATAAGAAAAATGTGATATATCCATACAATGGAATATTACTTAGCCATTAAAAGGAATGAAACCTAATACATGCTACAGTATGGATGAACTTTGAAAACATTATACTATTTATATATGAAGAATTCATATACAAAAGACCTCATAGAGTATAATTTCATTTACATGAAGTACCCAGACTAGACAAATCTATAGAGACAGAATGTAGATCAGTGGTTGTGTAGGGCTGGGTGAGGGATGAGGAGATAGAGGGGTGATGGCTAAGGCATACAGAATTCTTTTTGGAGGAATGAAATGTTCCAAAATCGATTATGGTGATGGTTGCACAAATCTGTGAATATACTAAAAGCCATTGACTTGTATAACTTAAGAGGGGAATTATATGGTATGCAAATTAAATACCTTAATAAAGCTTCTTCTTTTTTTTTTTTTAAAGCTGAGTATTGTGTATTCTGAGAAGAGAAATGGGTAGCTTGGTAACTATCAATAATGCCTGGAATTCCTAAGGTGATAAGGAATGTTTTGATGAGGCATTGTAAACTTGTGGTTTTAGTGTGTGTAGAAATATGTGTGACTTTGATTTACATTTTGAGTATCTGTGAGGCAAGAAAGTCTCAGAATTCCTTACCCCAAAGGAGGGGTAACCTTGGATAAGGAATTGTTGCTGCCATTGGTCAGACCAAATAGCAAGACCACTGGCAATGGTCTAAGAGTCTTAAAAAGTGTGTAGATAGGGCCAATTGTTGGCTAAAGTATCCAGTGCTAAGATGACTACCTGAAGTTTGGCCAACTGTGCTGACCCTTGAGTCCTGTCCCTTATCAGGGTTATCCTGGTTAAGGTATGAAAAGCAGCAACTTTCCATTAATCTCTGTTTTGTGTGATGGTGTCTGTAAGCTATATGGACTACCTTTCTTATTTATTCATTCAATTCCAGGGGCTGCCCAGGTAGCCAAGGGGTGACGTCATTCAGCATCATGGCTTTTGGCAAGGGACTGAGGACAGGGGCGACCACTGCCTCCTGCAAGTAAAACACACCAGAGGGCCCCAATTTAGCTCTATTCCATGGGTACCATTTCTGTTTTTGCAAGAAGGCCTCAGTAAGTTATGCTGAGCTTTTGGGGGGCTGCTTCCATGACCCAAGGCATAATGGGCAGCTGGGTATGGAGGGTCACAGGCTCAGGGTCTTTGACTGCCTCTGCTTCCAGAAGAGTTCTGTATGCAGCCAGCACTTGCCATTCTAATGGTATATGGGGCTAGGGAGGGCAATGCATCAAAAACCCATGGACAATTCATGACCGTTGTGGTTGGTCCAGAGACTTTGGGAGGCATGAGAAAGCCTCTATAGTGAAGGAGTCTTTGGAGGAGGGGTATGAAGAGGAGTGCCTGTTGTAATGCAATTTGGACATGTTCTAGAGCTTTTTGTTGTAGGCTCTCCATTCAAGGTGGGCTGATTAGTGAATAACAGTATACAGGGGCTTAAGAAAAATTTGTAAATGTGGAATATGTTGCTTCCAGAATCCAAAAAGACATAAAAGATATTGGGCTTCTTTTAATGTTGTAGGTGCTACAGAGTCAATAGCTGTTTCTTAACAGTGTCAGGGACAAAGTGACCCTTGACTGACCAGATAAATTCAGGTGATGAGTCTTGTACTATGTGTGGGGAAATGGCGTATTCCCTTAGTTGTGAATTCCTTTGTATTTTTATGTCCTGAATGAGTGTGTCAAATGAACTTCCTTGGAGGAGGAGGATGTCACCAGTGCGATATCGTGCCTGTGCTCCTGGAAAAAATTGGATGTGGTTAAGATCTTGCCTGGAAAGATTGGGTGTGATGGCAGAGCTGTGGAGGTACCCCCTTGGAGCCAGGTAAAGGTGAATTGTTTCTCTCTGAAGGGGAAGAAGCTGTTGAGATAGGTACTGAACAAAACACATTAGCCAAATCTCTAATAGCAAAATATGTTCTAGTTGCTGATTGGATTTAGTCAGTAATTTAAATATTGGATATGGGGGTCTTATTGGGCAAGATCACAGTATTAAGATTATGGTAATCCACTGTGAGGGACCATTAATTCTTTCTAGGTTTATGAACAGGCTGTTAAATGGAAAAACAGTGGAGAATCACCCCTTCTCTAAAAAAGTCTTGTATAATGGGTTAAAAAATTTTTATTTATTTACTTTTGGCTGCATTGGGTCTTTGTTTCCATGCACGGGCTTTCTCTAGTTGCGGTGAGCAGGAGCTACTCTTCGTTGCGGTGCGTGGACTCAACTGCAGTGGCTTCTCATTGCAGAGCACCGGCTCTAGGCGTGTGGGCTTCAGTAGTTGTGGCACATGGGCTCAGTAGTTGTGGCACCCGGGCCTAGTTGCTCCACGGCATGTGGGATCTTCCCAGACTATGGCTCAAAACCATGTCCCCCGCATTGGCAGGCAGATTCTTAACCACTGTGCCCCAGAGTTAGGGAAGATGGAAGTCTATTGGGTTCCATTTTGACAAGCTGACTGTTAAGTGCCAAAAACTTAATTTAATTGTATCAGCCATTGGGTGAGAGCATCCATGCCCATTATGGAATATTTTAGGGCAGTGGGTGCTATGACTATAGAAAATTTAGTCAAGGCAATGGTTAAGGTGAGGCATACCTGTTTCTACTCTATGTTTAGTGACTGCCCCCTAAGATTATAGAGGGTATCTCATTTAAATTTAGTGTGATTCCCTGGTGTAAGTATAATTTGAACTCCGGTCTTAAGGCATGAAAGTTTGCCAGTTGGTGATTTTCAGCAGATGTGAAAGTTAATTCAGAACCCATGTTGCAGACTTGCAGAAACCTATTAGCGCCCTTATATCTTTTTACCGTATATATTCTTTTTTTCTAATCATTTTTATTTCATGTTAAATTCTTTAAAACTATTTTCAACTATAAAACATCTTCAATATACATAAAAGTATAAAAATATATAACAAATACCTTTGTACTCACCACTGAGATTAATAGAGGTCAACTTTTGTCATATTTGCTTGGAGCTTTTTTTAAAAATAAATTTATTTATTTTATTTTATTATTTATTTTTGGCCACATTGGGTCTTCGTTGCTGTGCGTGGGCTTTCTCTAGTTGCGGCAAGCAGGGGCTACTCTTCGTTGCGGGCTTCTCATTGTGGTGGCTTCCCTTGCTGCAGAGCACAGGCTCTAGGCTCGCGGGCTTCAGTAGTTGTGACTCACGGGCTCTAGAGCACAGGCTCTGTAGTTGTGGCATATGGGCTTAGTTGCTCCGCGGCATGTGGGATCTTCCTGGACCAGGGCTTGAACCTGTGTCCCCTGCAATGGCAGGTGGATTCTTAACCACTGCACCACCAGGGAAGCCTGCCTTAGAGCTTTTTACAATAAAAAAACTAAAAGTCATCCTCTTCTCCCTCCCTTTCTCTTTCCCTCCCTAAGGGTTACCATTATCCTGAAATACCTGTGTCATATCCATGCATGTTTTACTTTTACATTTATTTCTTATATTTACTTAAATATACTACATTTAAATAATATATATGTGAAATTTTTACATAAAGTATTTTACATTATATGAATCGTTTTGCAACTTGAAACAGTGAAAAATGTAAAGCATCTAACTGTCCCTCAGCAAACAAAAAGGTAAGCAAACTATGATTTAATCATACTATACAATGTTTAATAGTAGTTAGAAATGAATGAACTAGTCTATTTTGGCAACATGATAAATGAAAAAGGCAAGTTGTATGTATTCTTTTAGCAAATTTTGGATTTCCAGTCAGGTCATTTCCAATTTGGACTTATGTTTTTGTTTTCTCCCCCTGTATCCAGGTATCTTGGGGGGGAGGTGGTTAGTGACTATACTTTGGGGCAGATCTCCTCTACCCTTCTCATATTTATAATTTTCTTCCTCTAGAGAGCCTCAAATTAGCATCTTCAGGGTTAGAGGCCTCCTCCCTGGCAGCTGTCACCTTATTGGCTAAGGAACCACAGCCTAAGCAGGGAGCAGAGTTGTGTTGATAAGACACCACACTCAGTTGATGCCAGAGTCTTTTTTGGTCCCTTTTACAGTTGTTCAATAAGGTCATGGTATCCTCTAGCCCTTTAAGAGGGGCAGGGATAAAGCATTTGAGGCACTTTTCACGAGGGTTTGTGCCTTGGGGTGCCATGGTGTCTTCTCCATCACCTTTTGTACTGACAGCAGCAGCAGAAGCACTTGAAGCTCATAGGTCCTAGTGAGCCACCTGCTTTTAGGAGTGTGGTCCTCAACAGGCCACATAGTGACTGTCCTCTTTCACATAAGCGAGAATCACTGGGTCTGATTATTGCACAGGGCATTGGTCACACAACCGATAGTTACAGTGTAAGAGTCACTCCCCTGAGCCTAGTGTCAGCCGTGGCTTTTGCTGGAATTGAGACATACAATTCAATGAGACACATATCTAGGTCCAGGCCAAGGTACACAACCCAGGACCATTTAAAGGAGGGCCCCAATCTTATACCTCTGTCCCTAAATGCCAACGATTGAAACTTCCCAACATAGGCTGGTAAAATCTATAGCTGGTGCTCATTAGGACTCAGCAAATGCAGCACAAACACCATAGCTCGAAACACAAGCTAAAAAGCAGGCAGCAGGGCTTCGCTGGTGGCGCAGTGGTTGAGAGTCCGCCTGGCGATGCAGGGGACACGGGTTTGTGCCCCGGTCTGGGAAGATCCCACATGCCGTGGAGCAGCTAGGCCCGTGAGCCATGGCCGCTGAGCCTGCGCGTCCGGAGCCTGTGCTCCGCAATGGGAGAGGCCACACCAGTGAGAGGCCCGCGTACCAAAAAAAAAAAAAAAAAAAAAAAAGCAAGCAGCAGAGCCAGTTAACATGCCAAAAGAAGAGAAGAGAGACCTCCTGTAGTTGTGGTCATCACTTATACACCCTGCTTGCTATGCTATGCTGGGGTTCATCCTGACTCCCTGGGTTGACAACACATGTTGAAATATTGAGGAATGATGTGTCATGATGTCTGCAACTGGCTTTGAAAAGCTTCATGCTGAAGGCAGTGGGGAGCCATTGAGGGCTTTAGGCAGAGGAGGGACAGGTTGCTTTGGGCCAGAGAAAAATCACTAGTGAAGAGGAGCAATGTGCTGCAGTGAGGAGGAAGGGTTGGAAGTGGGAGAAGTGTGGTGGGATGAGTTTCAGGTAACCATTTGAACAGTCCAAGAAGAGCTGAAGACGCTCCCACTCAGTGGTGGTGGGTGATGGGGAGGGAGGCAGTACTGGGGAGGGAATGAGGGCAAGACTCACTCATTTGGGGGAACATAGTACTAGTGGCTCAAAAAAAAATGTAGCTCGGAGACAGACTACTTGGGTTCAGGCAGCAACTGGGCACGTTATTTAACCTCTGTGTGCCTCAGTTTTCTTATTTGTAAATGGGATGTATTCATTTACAAGGGCTGCCATAACAAAGTACCACTAACTGTGTGCCTTAAGCAACATAAATTTATTTTCTCACAGTTCTGAAGGCTAGAAGTCTGTGTTCAAGGTGTCAGTAGGCTTGGTTTCTTCTGAGGCCTCTCTTCTTGGCTTGTAGATGGCCATCTCCTCCCTTCTCTTCATATGGTCCTCCCTCCATATGTGTCTGTCCAAATTTATTCTTCTTATAAGGACACTAGTCATATTGGTTTAAGGCCTACCCTAATGACTTCATTTTAACTTTTTAATTTTTTTTTGATGTGGACCATTTTTAAAGTCTTTTTTTTTTATTAGTTTCTGCTTTATAACAAAGTGAATCAGTCATACATATACATCTGTTCCCACATCCCTTCCCTCATGCATCTCCCTCCCTCCCACCCTCCCTATCCCACCCCTCCAGGTGGTCACAAAGCACCGAGCTGATCTCCCTGTGCTCTGCGGCTGCTTCCCACTATCTATCTACCTTACGTTTGGTAGTGTATATATGTCCATGCCTCTCTTTCGCTTTGTCACAGCTTACCCTTCCCCCTCCCCATATCCTCAAGTCCATTCTCAAGTAGGTCTGTGTCTTTATTCCCGTTTTACCCCTAGGTTCTTCATGACATTTTTTAAAAATTCCATATATATGTGTTAGCATACGGTATTTGTCTTTCTCTTTCTGACTTACTTCACTCTGTATGACAGACTCTAGGTCTATCCACCTCATTACAAATAGCTCAGTTTCGTTTCTTTTTATGGCTGAGTAATATTGTGTCTGCTTTATGTTTTGTTTTTTGGCCCCGAGGCAGGTGGGATCTTAGCTCCCCCAACCAGGGATTCAACCCGCACTCCCTGCATAGGAAGGTGAAGTCTTAACCACTGGACCTCCAGGGAAGTCACCTCATTTTAACTTAATTACCTCTTTAAAGACCCTATCTTCAAACACAGTCACATTATGAGCTTATTGGAGGTTAGGACTTCAAATGTGAATTTTGGGGAGACACAACTCAGCCCATACAGGAGGATAATAACAGAATTTACTTCACAGACTTGTGAGAATTAATTGAATTAGAACATGTAAAGTGCTCAGAACAGTGATGAAAAATGTTTTCTATTGCTAAAGATGACATATGAAATGATGTGGAAATGAGGCAGCCATTTCACAGATGCCCCAAAGCTCCTGCCCCCTCCGGAAGTGGCTCGTTTGAGTCCTAACAGTTCTCAGAGCCCAGAACCTTCAGAAGCATTCCCCGTTTGCTTTGGGTGTCTCTGAGATTGTAGCTCTCAAGGGTCAAAATCCTCTTTAATCCCTTTTCCCACAGGGCAGCCTGAGAGGGTAGTCCCTTGAAAGCAACTAAGCCTATGGTTCTCAAAGTGTGGTTTCCAGACCATCAGCATCACCTGGAAACTTGCTAGAAAGACAAATTCTTGGGCCCACCCCAGACCTACTGAGTCAGAATCTCTGTGTTTTAATAATCCCTCCAGATGAGAACCCTCCAGTGTCGCTCCAAGCGCTTGTTTGAAGGGATCAAATCTGTTGAAATACCACTTGGGGGCAGCACAGGACTGTGAGGTAAGCGCAGGCTCATTAAAAGCAACCCACTTTTGCTTTTAATGCAGAAGCCTCCCCCTGTCTTTCCTGACTCCAGTCTTGCCCCAAACCCCACTCAGTTCCCCCCACAAGGCCAGAGAAACCTGTAGAAACCTCAAACCTGATTGTGACACTGGTTCAGAATTCTTCAGCAGCTCCCTATGGCACTAAAGGCCTTTTAACTTCCCAGTAGCATCTCCTGTCTCCTGCATCTTGCTCATCCTCATGCTCTCTTTGTATCTTCCCTGGAGTCGGACTGACCTGGATTTGAATTTCGGCTCTGCTATTTACCATCTGGGTGTGGCTTGGGCAAGACACATCATTCTGAGCCTCAGTTTCCTCATTGGTGAAATGGGGGCAATTAATAAGACTTTTCTCATAGGGCTATTATTAACGAGAGCTTGTTTATAAAGGAATTCTGGCCTAGGATCTCACAAACAGGGCTCAGTATGCAACATCTCTGCTTCCCCTCATGTACTGCCAAGCACAACGTACAGTCAGACTCCACAGGCTTCATGCCAGGTGCAGTGGATGCTATCTGACCCCCACTCATTTCCCCAGTGTTATGACTGCCACCAGCCAGCACATGTATCTCTTTGTCTGGGGCTTTTACTGGCTGCTGGTACCCACTGTGGTGCCAGGACCATAAAATTTTGTACAATGGAGGTAATACCAGTGCCTACCTCATAGCACTGCTAGGAGAGCCTTGTTAGTGCCCTGCATAGAATTTTGCTGTTGGGGAGACATAGCACTAGCCCTTCTCTTGCCCATCTCTGTACTCCCCTACCCACAGGAATGGCCATGTAAGCATATCAGGCAGTGAATGAGGGATGGGAGACCTGAAGGGGTCTGGCTCGCTGGTGGCTCCTTGCTCTACCATTCCTGACCTCCTGCCCTTGGGCCACTCAGGGTGGCTCCTGTCTACCCCCTTGATGCCTACACCTAAGATGCCTTGAGTTGTGTCATAGGATGTAAGAGGACCCCAGGCACTGGGGGGCTGCTAAATAACCCTGGCACCCTTGGCAGGGCAGTTGGTGCTGTGTGCGTTCTTAAAATCTGGACCATCTCAGGCTGAAGACCTGGAGGTGACGCAGCCCCTCAGCCCACAGCCTGCAGGGACAAGGGCACACGACCTTCTCCAACAGTCACTGATATCAGGATGCCACTCTTTTCTGTGGCTGCCTGCTGGGGATTTTTTTGCCTTTGGTCTTCATGTTCTTTGTGGAGCTACCCTGGATGCAGTAGGCATGCATCTACCTGGCCTACAAGGGACTCCAAAAGCATACTCCCTACCCCCAGCCTAAATATCTCCCCTACCAGCCTGTCATATTCTGACTGCATGAAACCCTGTGGGTAAGCATTGCCCTCTTTCAGGTACTTTGAAAATGTTAGCAAACTGCACTCAGGACCAGCTGGATAATTTGTGGAGCCCTGTGTAAAATGCAAATGCATGGGTTCTTGTTCAAAGATTATGAAGAATTTCAAGACAGTGACAGTGGAGCATTAAGCCATGTGTGGGGCTTTGTGTGACTGTACAGTTTACACACACACGAAGTTGCCTCTAACTGCAGCCCTTACTTAGCGTGATGGAGCTTGTCAGCAACTTTACTTGTTCCAAGGAGGAGCCCTGGAGCTGCTCAGAGAAAAAGTCAAAATGTGTCCTTTACTCAGCTCAGGATACCTATTGTCTCAGAGATACTTGAATCAAGTGTTCTCTGCCCACCTAGCCTTTCTCACTGGGCTGCCTCCCAGGCTCCTGGAGTTCTGATAGCATATAGGGCCTTTTCTGCCTCTGGCCTGGCTGATCCCCAGGTGGGTCCTTACTCATCTTTCTCTACTGCTGTGTTTGCCTTGTCTGCTCTGGGATGTGGATCTGATCCCTTGAGTTCCCATTCCTCTGTCCTGGCCACCAGACCTCTGGATTTAGATCTTAGCAGCCCCTGGAGAGTACCCCCAGACAGACTCCCCATGCATAGGGCTCCTTTAGGCTCTCTCCAGGCCTACTCCCCCAGCTTCTCCCAGCCCAAGAGGCTGATCTGTGTGACTACTCCAGTGGGCTGCCTTTACTCTGGCTTCTGGTTGGGTGTGACTAATCTTGTCAACAGCAGGAAATTGCAGGGAGGGAGAAATGAGAGAGGTGGAACATTTATTCCCCCAGCTCCCTCCTGGAGCCTCCCGGGCCCTGGCTGTGTCCCTCTCCTAGGTCACAACTTCTTGTCAGACAGCCATCTCCATGTAGCCCTCTCTGCCTCTAGGTTTTAAACCTCCTGGCTAACAACGCCCTCCGCTTGGTCTGTCAGAATCGAGGTGGGGTGGTTGTAGAATCCAGCTGTCTCTACTGTTCCTTCCCTTGAGATTTTCCCATATGCTGCCTAAACTTTTGTAAACAGTCCCTTCAGTAAACTCTCCCAGAATTATCCTAATTTGAATTTGCATCTATTTCCTTCTGGGACTCTGACTGATACTGAAACTGAGTGCCCCTAAAACGGAGTTCTTCTGCTGAGTTTATGGTTAACCTCTCTATCCAAAACTTTATTCCATTTCTTGTCCTGCACCTGTTCCCCTCAAGATTGAGGAGCATCAAAGAAAAGGGTGGATTGAAACCGAGCAGGGCCCCTCAGGGCCCTCCCATATATAAAAGCCTTTCCATGACCCCCGTGTCTTGTTTCTAGGAAAAAGGCTTCAGCCTCCTAGACTTTCTCTAAGTTCCAAAGGGCATAATTAGGGGAGGAAGGGAAGGCAGAAACAAAGGAAAATCAGCCAAGAAACAATAGTGCAGCGACAAAGCAGAGTCCTAGTTCCTTCTCAAGGGATATAGAGAACAATCTGACACTTGCCTTTGAGTTGTTCTGCAGCAACTACGCCCCTCCTGCCCCCCCCCAGCCCGGCCCCCGGCCAGGTGGAGGAGGTAACTACATGCTGAGACCCCAGACTGGTTGGAACCAGAAGGTTGATGACTGAGATTGCTGGAACACCACCCTGTTACCTCACCACCAACCAATCAGAAGAAAGTCATGTACCCTGCAGCCTTTGAGAATTTCGGGTCTTTTGAGCTTGAGCCACCCATACAGTAAGTCTCCTACATACGAACCAGTGGTGTTCTGAGAGCACGTTTGTAAGACCAATTTGTGCATAATTCCAGCAAAACTAGCCTAGGTACGCAATTAACACAATCAGCTATATAGTACTGTACTATAATAGGTTTATAATACTTTTCACACACAAACAGCTCAATATCAAAAAAACAAACAACCCAATATAAAAATGGGCAGAAGACCTAAATAGACATTTCTACAGAGAAGATATACAGATTGCCAACAAACACATGAAAGAATGCTCAACATCATTAATCATTAGAGAAATGCAAATCAAAACTACAATGAGATATCATCTCACACGGGTCAGAATGGCCATCATCAAAAAATCTAGAAACAATAAATGCTGGAGAGGGTGTGGAGAAAAGGGCACCTTCTTGTACTGTTGGTGGGAATGTAAATTGATACAGCCACTATGGAGAACCGTATGGAGGTTCCTTAAAAAACTAAAAATAGAACTTCCATACGACCCAGCAATCCCACCACTGGGCATATACCCTGAGAAAACCATAATTCTAAAAGAGTCATGTACCACAATGTTAATTGCAGCTCTATTTACAATAGCCAGGACATGGAAGCAACCTAAGTGTCCATCAACAGATGAATGGATAAAGAAGATGTGGCACATATATACAATGGAATATTACTCAGCCATAAAAAGAAATGAAATTGAGTTATTTATAGTGAGGTGGATGGACCTACAGTCCACTCTGTAGTGAAGGATGGACTTTCACTACAGAGTGAAGTAAGTCAGAAAGAGAAAAACAAATACCGTATGCTAACACATATATATGGAATCTAAAAAAAAAAAAAGGTCATGAAGAACCTAGGGGCAAGATGGGAATAAAGACACAGACCTACTAGAGAATGGACTTGAGAAGATGAGGAGGGGGAAGGGTAAGCTGGGACAAAGTGAGAGAGTGGCATGGACATATATACACTACCAAACGTAAAATAGATTGCTAGTGGGAAGCAGCCACATGGCACAGGGAGATCAGCTCGGTGGTTTGTAACCACCTAGAGGGGTGGGATAGGGCGGGTGGGAGGGAGGGAGATGCAAGAGGGAAGAGATATGGGAACATATGTATATGTATAACTGATTCACTTTGTTATAAAGCAGAAACTAACACACCATTGTAAAGCAATCATACGCCAATAAAGATGTTAAAAAAACACAAAAAAGAAAACACTTTTAATCTTACAGAACAGTACCTTGAAAAGTACAATAGTACAGTACAACAGCTGGCACACAGGGGCTGGCATCAAGTGAACAGGCAAGAAGAGTTACTGACTGGAGGAGGGAGAGGAGGTGAGAGATAGAGCTTCAGGTAGAGCTGAAGGATCGTCAGCAATAGGAGATACCAGCTACATCACCGCTGCTACATCTTAACAGTACCAGCTACACCACTGCTGCTTTTACCCTTGCTTCTGGATATCCTGGGCTTGAAATAAAGATACTGTACTACTGTACTCTATACAGTACTGTACAGTAAAGTACACAAAAGCACAGCCACTTGCAGAGGATGCATGCACATGACAGTGTATGCCAGATATGTGAACTAACTTACATGATTTACTCACCACAACCCGGTGTCAGTAAATTGGCTTTGTTGTGTGGCAGGTGAGTTGACCCAATTTTGGTTTGGTAACAGTATAAGGATCTTTGTTCTCTGTTGTACCCCTTATCTGTCTTTGTAGCACCCAATCCCTAGAAACAGCCAAGTCAAGGGGTGAGTACCCAGGAACCCAGTTACTTGGAAAGCACCCAAGGAGAAGTGGGGACTCTCCCTCATGTTGCCCCAGACATGTCTACCATACCTTCCATCCGCAGCTAATTGGGAACCAGGGCCCTAGACATCGTGTCTTTTCCTTCTTCAGCTTCAGAGTCTAATGGAGGCAAGATGGGTCCCTCAACCAGAGCACCCTACCCCCGAACAGGTCCCCTTTGATCAGGCAACCAGGTAACCAGACAAGCAGGCAAGCAGAAAAGTAAGCAGCATTCTCTGAGGTGCATATCTGCTGGTTTTGCTGTTCCACTTCCATTCTACCTTTTCCTAGTAGAAGATTTTCCCTTGGGGAGCCTCTCTTCCCTCACTCTCAGCCCCTTAGCTCACCTTCGACCTAGGCCTAAGCCAGTTAGCCAGTCAGCCTTAACCAAAGCTCATCCAGGACCTGAGTAACCAGAAAGTGTTTCTTTCTTGTTGGATCTGCTAAGAGACAGTGAGATCTGGAGCTGAGGCCACCCTTTTAAATCCAGGGTGGGAGCCAACTTGAGGGCAGGCAAGGCTGAGAGACAGTCATTGTTTGAGCCCTGATTAAGCCATTCCTGAAGCTAGCTACCCTGGGACCTTTCAGTTATATGAATCAATGAATTCCCTTTTTGCTTAAAACCAGTTTATATAAAGTGTTCATTCCCTTGTGTGTGATAAGAAATATACACCCTTGAACAACAAGGGTGTAAATCCAAGTATAATTTACAGTTGTTCTGTGGTTTCTTCACATCCTCGGAGTCAACCAACTGCACATCATGTTGTCCTGTAGTATTTATTATTGAAAAATATCCATGTATAAGTGGACCCACACAGTTCAAACCCATGTTGTTCAAGGGTCAACTGTATGTTTGATCTTTGTTCCTGGCACAGAGCTCCTAAAACCTCTGTAATTTCCTAAGTGATGAATGTCTGTTGTTATTAATAACAAGCCCTTTCTATCACACTTGAGTTTATGTTAATGAGGTAACTTAGGATAGGGTACCCACAGAGTCTCTGGATAGGGAATGTTTCCTGACGTCACCCAGTGTACCTCTTCATCTGATTGTTCATTTCTATCCTTTATAATAACCTAGTAATCGTAAGTGTTCCCCTGAGTTAGTGAGCCATTGTAGCAAATTATATGAACTGAGGAGGCAGTTATGGGAACTCCCTATTTATAGCCAAAATCCATCAGAAGTATGGGAGACCTAGAGTTGAAATAGGTGTCTGAGGTAGAGAGTAGTCTTCCCCTCCCCATGCCAGCTTTATTGAGATATAATTAACATAAAACATTGTATAAGTTTAAGGTGTACAATGTGATGATTTGATGCAAAATGATTACCACCATTTGTAGCCAACAGCTCCATCCTGTTATATAGTTTTTTTTTTAAGTGGAGTATAATTGCTTTACAATGTGTTAGCTTTTGCTGTACAATGAAGTGAATCAGCTATATGTTTACCTATATCCCCTCCCTATTGGACCTCCCTCTCACTCCCCCCATCTCACCCATCTAGGTCATCACAGAGCACTGAGCTGAGCTTCCTGTGTTTTATAGCTTGTTTCCACTAGCTATCTATTATTTACAATAGCCAGGACATGGAAACAACCTAAATGACCAACAACAGATGAATGGATAAAGAAGATGTGGTATGTATATACAATGGAATATTACTCAGCCATAAAAAGGAACATAATTGGGTCATTTGTAGAGATGTGGAGAGTCTGTCTAGAGTCTGTCATACAGAGTGAAGTAAGTCAGAAAGAGAAAACCAAATATCATATATTAATGCATCTATGTGAAATCTAGAAAAATGGCACAGATGAACTTATTTGCAGGGCAGGAATAGAGATGCAGGTGTAGAGAACAGACATGTGGACATTGTGGGGAAGGAGAGTGTGAGACAAATTGGGAGGTTAGGATGGGCCTATATACACTACCATCCTGTCACATAGTTATCATTTTTTTTGTGGTGAGAACATTTAAGATCTACTCTCTTAGCAACTTTTAAGCATACACTACAATATTACTAGCTATAATCGACATGCTGTACATTAGGTCCTCAGAGCTTATTCACCTTACAACTGGAAGTCTGTACCCTTTGACAAACATCTCCCCATTTCCCCCACACCCCAGCCCCTGGCAACCACCATTCTACTCCCTTTTTCTCTGAGTTTGGCTTATTTGTCCTTCTCTGTCTGACTTATCTCACTTTGCATAATTAATGTCTTTAAGTTTCATCCAAGTTATTGCAAATGGAAGGATTTCCTTCTTTCTCATGCCTGAGTAATATTTATTGTATATATATGAACAATATCTTCTTTATCCATTCATCCATTGACAGGTAATTAAGGTTGGTTTCATATCTTTCCTGTTGTAAGTAATACTGCAATGAATATGGGGGTGCAGATATCTCTTTGAGATCCTATTTTCATTCCTTTTGGATATATAATCCAGCAGTGAGATTGCTGGATCCCATTTTAGTTCCATTTTTGATTTTTTGAGGAACCTCCATATTGTTTTCCACAGTGGCTGCACCAACTTACATTCTGAAGTAGGGGGGGCAGTCTTAACCTGTGGGGTCTGATGTTATCTCTAGGTAGAGAGTGTCAAAATTGAGTTAAATTATAGGACAACCAGTTGGTGAAAAAACCCACGTCTTGCATCTGAAGTGTTCTTTTTTTGGGGGAGTGGGGTTGGATCTTAGTTCCCCTGCCAGGGATTGAACCCGGGCCACCGCAGTAAAAGCGCCAAGTCCTAACCACTGGACCGCCAGGGAATTCCTTGGTGTCTGAAGTGTTCTGAGTGAGAATGTAGAGAAAGTTTTCCCAGATCTTGCAAAGGAAAGAGACCTGGAAGGGATGAGAGCCACTGAAACTTTGCTCCACTGGCCTGCTGTTGAGTGTGAGAAGGATCAGGACAAAACTACACACATGAGAAGAAGCCTCTCCATGCTTGTGGGAGTCTCTTGGGAGGCTTGGGCTCAAACCTGCTTTTATTTTATTTTAATTAATTAATTTATTTATTTATTTTTTGCGGTCCGCAGGCTTCTCACTGTTGTGGCCTCTCCCGTTGCGGAGCACAGGCTCCGGACGCGCAGGCTCAGCAGCCATGGCTTTCGGGCCCAGCCGCTCCGCGGCATGTGGGATCCTCCCAGACCGGGGCATGAACCCGTGTCCCCTGCATCGGCAGGCGGACTTTCAACCACTGAGCCACCAGGGAAGCCCGTCAAACCTGCTTTTAATGAGCTAGGTCAATGGACAAGTCCCTTCTGCTCTCAGGGCCTTGGGCTTCTCACGGGTAGCCAAGGGGGAGACCTTCCTTCCCTGCTTTGCCTGTGCATGGGCCTGAGTGTATCATTCCCTGGGAGCCGCTGGTGGGGTGTGGAGGCCAGGAGCAGTTGATTCAAACCTGGCTCTCAGATCATGAGGCTTTGTTCCATCTGGGAGAGGAGCCAGGGCCCTCCTGCCCCCATTCTTCATTGAGAAAACTTGGGCTCCCAGCCAGGGTGAGAGCCTCATGCTGTGGCAGCTGAGCCTTCTTCTTTTCTTCTGCTCTTTCTCTCCTTTGCGCTCTTTCCCCAAATCCTGTCCTGAATCAGTGCTCAGGGAAGCTGAGCACAGGATGTTAAGAATGGCTTTATCAGGAACGCCCATCTGCTCTCACAACTCAGCCTTTAATCATTGGGAATTGCCTGTCTCACATGCCAGACAGTGGTTCTCAAAGTTTGGACTCCACACCAGCAGCAAGAGCAGCACCTGGGAACTTGTTAGGAATGCAGTTTCTCAGGTCTCATCCCAGGCCTACTGAATCAGGTACTCTGGGGGTGCAGCCCAGCAACGTATGTTTGAAGGAGCCCTCCAGGGAATGCTCCCTCCAAGTGTGAGAACTACTTGGATCTCTTCTAGAACTAGCTTGGAGCTGTTGCTCATACAAAAGATGCAGGAGGGGATGGTCTGGTACTTGCCTAGATCCCTTTTAGCTGCAGATACGCTATTCCTCAGCTACTATGAATGAGGGTGGCTGCTAAGGCCTCCAGCTGGCCCTTCTCTTGAGCATTGCCTTGTGCTAAATCCCTATGCCCAGAAATGCTTGAGAGATTATGTACTCACCCATCAGATGTGGGCCACAGCCAATGACTGATTGATGGGGTATAACAGGCTGACCGCTTGTCTTAAGATGGGACACTCTGGTGAGAATTACTCTCTGGAGCCCCTCTGTGAATTAGGTCAAGTCTAGACTTTAATTGCTCCAAGTTGCTGCTTATCCCAAATCCCAGGCTCTTTTTGGTACAATAGGTATGAATTACCGCACAAGACCCTGGTGTAAAAAGAAGATGTCGCTTGGTTTGCTTTGGAAAACTAAAAATAAACCTAGCTCCGAAGCCCTGTCTGCCAAGATGGATATGCTTGGTACCCTCCTTTGAATGCTGGTCTGCAGTCAGCCAAGAGGGTCTCCTGAAGTCCGGGAAGCTGGGGAGGGCCCTGAATCACAGGCCCTGGTGGCCACACCTGTGATGGGCCCATTTTCCTCTTGGTCTTAAAGAATCAACTCATCTACCCTTGATTCAGATATCACAGGGACATGTTTCATAGGGAGCCCAGGAAATACAAAAAATTGTCAATGATTTTCCTCCCCAAACTCTCCTTCCTGAGAGGAGAGAGAAGGAAAATGTTTACTTTTTGTCCTCAATAGAAAAAAAAAAAGGCAAGACATGAATTAATTTCCCCAATTAGTTTCTGGGAGTTTCAGAGCAGATGGCAAATGTGTGTGTGTGTGTGTGTGTGTGTGTGTGTGTGTGTGTAGGGGTATGTTTGCATATTGTGTACACAGAGATGTGTTTGCATGTGTGAGAGACTGGGATTTGGGTTCCAGTACTGAGAGATAGTAACCAAGGCCAGAGACCTTATCACTCCCTGAGAAGGTGTCCATCTCTCCCCTAGTCCCAGTTTTCTGCCTCAGGCCTCACAAATGATACGCTCTCATCTGCTACCCTCTTGGAGCCTATTGGGAGCAACAGAAGGTGGCACTGGACAGGACAGTGGGATGACCTGTCTAAGTTCTAGCCACCTCCCTGCTTTGGCACTTCAGGGATATGGGGTTCTGACTCCTGTTGTTTGCTGTTTTTGCTGTTTGGGAGCCAACAGCAAAACATGGGTAATTATGGTAATATAGTAAAACATTTACAGCATTTTTTCCCCTTGGGAGCTGTGATTATAGGTGGTTTCTATTTGATGTGTTTGTATTTATTTGCATTTTTGAAACTTTCTACAATTGACATGAATTATGTGGAAAATAATTAAAAATGAAACCATAAGAATAATTATAAACACCTATTCCTTGAGTGTCAGCTTCCTCTCCACCCACATCATCAATGGAAAGTTTGTATTTCCTCAACTTTGTCTTATGAAAATTTCTTGGCATACAGAAAAAAATGGAAAGAACAGTATGACAAACACCTGTGCAAATTTTCAATATACCCCACCACCTAGATTCAAAATTGGAAATATATTGTCATATTTGATATATTTATATATATTAAAGCATATACTTTTTTCCCTGAAACATTCTGAAAGCAATGGAAACATTCTAAAACAATTTGTAAGTAAATTGCAGATATCATGATATTTCACTTCTAAACACTTTTGAATGCATCTCCTGAGAGTGAAGATTCCTGAGAATCCAGGTCAGTTTCTTGTGGAATGTCCTACAATCCAGCTTAGTCACTGTCGGGCCTCTCTTCTGGGCCACTTCCTTCCATGGAATGTTTCCCTGCATGGCTTCACCTGCCCAGACTGTCTGCAGATTCAGGGTCTATTGCAAACCCACCTCCTTGACATTATCACTTACTCTCCTCTTCTGTTATATCACTGTTCATTCTACATTTCCTGAGTAGAACAGTTCAGACCAAGACACAGTCCTGCTCTCAGGGAGCCTGCAGTGCAGGTGTTGGGGGCACGGAACAGGTAACTCTGCAGTGTGGGGGGCTGAGGGAGGCACTGGGACTCGGTGCTCTTGGAGGTAGAGGAGGTGTGCCTCCCTGACGCTGGGGGCGGCCAGAGAAGGCATTTCAGAGAGGCAGATGGTATCTGACCCGGGAGCTGAAGGGTACACGGGAACAAGTGGAGCCGGGGCAGATCAGAATTGGTAGAAGGTGCCTCGGTTAGATTTTCATGTCAGGAAAATTTCTCTGCCCACAGAAATTTCTCTGCTCTAAGAAATATTGTTTGAACAAATAAACCACTGAATGGAGAATGGATTGGAGAAAAACAGGGACTATTGGGGAGCTATGGCAGTAATCTGGAAGACAATCACAGTGTAACTTGAGAAGATGGATATTAGAGTTCTTAAGGGGTTACAATCAGCAGAGTTTGGTTATTGAGTAGATGTGGGAAGATGAGCAGGGAGATAAGTCAAAACTGGATAAAGCAGCCGAATTTCTGGCTTGAGCAACTGGACTGACACTGGTGCCTTCAATGAATCAGGTAATTTGAAAAAAGAAACAAGATTTTACGGCTGGGTGGGGGTAATGAGCTTCCTTTCTCACGTGTTTTGTTTGAATTTCCTGAGGCTTATCCAAGTGGAGACATCTGATAGTTGAGAGTTTATATGAAAGGTCAGAGGACTCGTCTAGAACCAGGATACAGACTTGTGTGGCTTCACTGTATGCATGACAAATGACACCAGACCTAGGAAATGAGTGAAATGAGTGTGGCTTGAGAGGAGAAGTGAGCTGAGCCCCAAACCTGGAAGAATCGCCACATTTAAGAGTTAGAAGAAGACTGAGGTGTGGCCAGAGAAGTGAGAGGAAAGCCAGGACTTGGTGCCAAAGAAACCAACAACACCACCAAAGGAGGATGAAATGGTTAGTGAGCCAAATGATCCCAAGAGGGTAAAGGCAGATGAGGATGTACAAAGGTCCATGGAAGACAATAGCACTGAAGGACAGTATCAATAGAGTGATAAGGGCAGAAAGATTCCAGGGACTTGGGTGATAAGCAGAACCCAAGGCAGGGAGATACCAATGAGGGTACGCTTTGTGAGCAAAAGGAAGGAGTTGGAAGTAGTGGATGGGTGGATGGAGGAAGGGAAAGCTCTTTGAAATGGGGTCTCCCATTCTCCATTGTTCCTCAGTATCCAGCTAGTGAGAGCAAAGCTGTGATGGGACCTAGGAATGCAGGAGGATAGTGCTAACTGCCAAATAAACACACCATCCAGGGAAACCAGCCAAGGCTGGGCCCAGAATCTCTGGAACGGAACCCATCTTCCGTCTGCAGCAGGAAATGGTGTTGGGAGCTGAGTTTACTGTGGAATTTCCGAGCAGTGAGGATGTTCCTGGTGAAGTCTTTTAATTTATTTATTTATTCATTCATGAAAAAGAGTTGGAATTAAGTCATCAGCCACCCCCACCCTCCAAAATACCCCATTCCCTCCCACAGAGGAAGTGCTTAATTTAGCCTTATGTTCCAGTCAAAAAATACCCCTGATGTTTGGAAGTTTCTGCTGGTTGTTTGTCACCCTTGAATATAGCAGGATGTTAAATGCATATGGCAAGATTGGACTCTTTGTGCCTTGATTTCAGCTGCAGTCCTAAGAGAATAGGTGGCACCATCCCAATCTCCACACCAAGAGGAAGTCCTGTTCGACCATCTATGCAGGATGTGGAAAGACTGTCTCTAAAACCAGCTTTAGGAACCTTAGATGACCCTTCCCTCTCTGGCCCATAAAAGAGGTTGGCGAGGCAGAGAAAGAGAGTTGAAATGAGTGCTATGGGTCTATCTCCCTTGGGTTGAGGTAGGGGGTGCTCTCCCTTATCTAGAGTCAAATAAGAGGGTCTTCGATTGCACCACTCAGAAAACTTGATATGTGCCCCTGGAACTTGCAGGACATAGCAGACTGGCATCTGATTCACTGAAGAAAGTTGATCTGTGAAAGACTGTGCCTTGAACTGACTGTCTGAGCTCTAAATGGAAATGTGACTGTGTTTGGGAAGTAACTGCAGCCTGTGAGGTGGTGGGTCAAAGGAACTAGTCTTTTTGTACCAGATGTAGCCACACACAAGAGGCAAAGAGGATTGTTTAGGTCCTTCCCCAAGGGCTACCTGGCATAACAGGGTGATCCCAGCATAAGGACCCTGAAGGTAAACCATCCCAGAACATGGGTATTTAAAGGAGGTGGTTTTGAAAAGACATTCTAAGCAAGTGTTAAGACTGGGATCCCAAGGCTTTCCCAAGCATTTATAAGAAGGGTTCTTGGCTGTACAATGAACATCTTTCTAGCAGCAAAGATCAGAATACAGCTGTTGCCTTCACATCTGTGATATTGTGATTTATCATGGAAAATATATATTTGGTCTTTGTCCCTGGTTTCTGGTTATAAAGCTTTGAAACCCCTTGGGATTTCTTAAGTGATAAGAGCAATAAAGGTGTCTTGATATTCATAACAAACCCCTTTCAACCTCACCTGAGTTTATGTTAATGAGGTGACTTTTGGAAAGCCCCTAAGGATGGAGGAGCTGGTTTCCAGGGCAACCAACTTTCAGTCCCATCCCCCTTGACTTCCAGAGAGGGGAGAGGGGCTGGAGATTGAGTTCAATCACTAATAGCCAATGATTTATTCGATCACACCTGTGGAGATGGGGAGGGTGGCATGCCTGGATAGGGCATGGAAGCTCCTCACCCTTTCTCCATACCTTGCACTACACACCTCTTCTGTCTGGCTGTTCTGGAGTTATATCTTTTTATAATAAACCAGTAATATAGTAAATAAAATATTTCCATGCATTCTGTGAGCAAGAACTTAATCAGATCCAAGAAAGGGGTTGTGGGAACCTCTGATCTATAGCCAGTCAGTCAGAAGCACAGGTGACAACCTGGACTTGCAGCAGTTGGTATCTGAAGTGGGAGGGGGGCAGTGTTGTGGGACTGAGCCCTTAACCTGTGGGATCTGACGTTATCTCCAGGTAGATAGTGCCAGAATTGAGCTGAATTGTAGGACACTCAGTGAGTGTCCCCCCTGAATTGAAGAATTGCTGGGTGGTGTTGAAATAAACACACACATTGAAAAATTCAAGTCTATCGTTTCATAGGCCTTAGGGAGCTGCCATTAAGCTAAATAACAGAGGATGTCAGAATACAGAGGCCAACGAATAAAAGTCAAGAGTTTTCAAATGTAAAAATAAAAAAGAGAAAGAAAAAACGTTGTTATTTAGGTAAGTTTAACATCAAATTGAGTGTGGATAAATATACACCTGAAGGCTTCTAAAGGTTTGATGGGACTGGACTTCTAAAGAAATTCCAAGCCTGGTCTGCAACCCTTAAAGCAACACCAGACCTGCTGCACCAGTCAGAAGCCAGTTGTGAAAGTTATGCAGAACCCAGGGAGGGCACATGTTTCAAAGTCTGTTTCATTATTTATTTATTTAGGCCACACTGTACAACATGCAGGATCTTAGCTCCCTGACCAGGGATTGAACTCATGCCCCCTGCATTGGGAGTGTAGAGTCCTAACCACTGGACCACCAGGGAAGTCCTGGAGCCCATTTTAAAATGGAGAAAAATTAATCTCCAAGTGGCAATTCCAAGGACAAAGAGGAAAAGTGCAGAGCCAAGTGAGCCAGCCGAGAAACTCAGGGTGGAAATTTCACAACTCCTGTCCATCAAGTGCGGCTTGATCATAGCTTAGACCACTGACTGCTGAGCAGGTTTCCCATTCTCCCATTTTTCAAATGAGAGTTTCTGTTGCAATTATCCTATTTCTACTTCAGCATTGTATACATCACCATGTGTGGTGGGGCTGGATGATTTGTCTTTTATTTTATAGGTCACTGAATGGAGAGAAATTTATCCAGATCTGATGGGGAAAGCAGCACATCTCCCCTAGACCTGGACTTTGAGCTGGAATCATTCATTGGATAGGACTTTGGGGTCATCTTCCTTGGGGAGGGGCAAAGGTTTTTCCATGTATGGGCAGAAGGGTTTACATGGCCAAAGTGGTGGGCAGTTAGAAAGATTACTAAATTGTACCCCATATTCTCTATTTTCCTTTTATTTTATGGCAGTAGAAGTAGAAGTTTTTGCTAGGCACTTGATTGCTCACCTAAGACCCCACTTCCCAGATTCCCCAGCAGCTAGATGTGGCCATGTATCCAGGCCAATGGGATATTTGTGGAAGTGATGCATATAATTCTCTGGTTGTACTGTTAAAACAAAGTTTACTTGTGTTCATTCTAGTTTAATCTTCAATTCTGAGATGATATTTTATTTCAAATTCTTTCTTGAGTGCTCTCACCTTATTTCTAAGTCTTTCCATTCTGATTTATGTTGCTATTTCTTATCTTTTATGATTTTCTCATTATCTTTTAGCTCATTTTGGTATAGTACATTACGTTTTGAAATCTGCTTTGTGACCACGTCCTTCTGGCTCATGTTCATTATCTGTAGGGATGTTACTTTGCTCCTTATCCTCTTTTTTTTAAAGTAATAACACTGTATGGGCTTTGGCCTTGATAATTTTATATTGCTTATTTCTATGTGGAGTTAGTTTACCTGAACTTTTTGAAGGAGGCTGGCCAGGACTTCCTGTACCAGCTGAATAGAAGCAGTGACTGTGGGTTTTCTTGACTTATTCTAGAATTTTAAGGGTAAAAATTTAATGTTTCTCCATTAAGTATGATTTTTTAAAAAGGATTTTGGTAAATAGCTTTTACCAGGTTTAGGTAGTTCCATTCTGTTTATTTATTTATTTATTTTTAAACATCTTTATTGGAGTATAATTGCTTTACAATGTTGTGTTAGTTTCTGCTGAGTAACAAAGTGAATCAACTACACGTATACTTATATCCCCATATCTCCTCCTTCTTGCATCTCCCTCCCACCCTCCCTATCCCACCCCTCTAGGTGGTCACAAATCACCGAGCTGATCTCCCTGTGCTATGTGGCTGCTTCCCACTAGCTATCTATTTTACCTTTGGTAGTGTATATATGTCCATGCCACTCTCTCACTTTGTCACACTTACCCTTCCCCCTCCCCATATCCTCAAGTTCATTCTCTAGTAGGTCTGTGTCTTTATTCCTGTCTTACCCCTAGGTTCTTCATGACCTTTTTTTTCTTAAATTCCATATATATGTGTTAGCATACGGTATTTGTTTTTCTCTTTCTGACTTAATTCACTCTGTATGACAGACTCTAGGTCCAGCCCCCTCACTACAAATAACTCAATTTCATTTCTTTTTATGGCTGAGTAATATTTCATTGTATATATGTGCCACATCTTCTTTATCCATTCATCTGTTGATGGACACTTAGGTTGCTTCCATGTCCTGGTTATTGTAAATAGAGCTGCAATGAACATTGTGGTACATGATTCTTTTTTTTTTTTTTTTTTTTTTTTTTTGCGGTAGGCGGGCCTCTCACTGTTGTGGCCTCTCCCCTTGCAGAGCACAGGCTCCGGATGCGCAGGCTCAGCAGCCATGGCTCACGGGCCCAGCCGCTCCGCGGCATGTGGGATCTTCCCAGACCGGGGCACGAACCCGTGTCCCCTGCATCGGCAGGCGGACTCTCAACCACTGCGCCACCAGGGAAGCCCACATGATTCTTTTTGAATTATGGTTTTCGCAGGGTTTATGCCCAGTGGTGGGATTGCTGGGTCATATGGTAGTTCTATTTTTAGTTTTTTAAGGAACCTCCATACTGTTCTCCATAGTGGCTGTATCAATTTACATTCCCACCAACAGTGCAAGAGGATTCCCTTTTCTCCACACCCTCTCCAGCATTTATTGTTTGTAGATTTTTTGATGATGGCCATTCTGACTGGTGTGAGGTGATACCTCATTGTAGTTTTGATTTGCATTTCTCTAATGATTAGTGATGTTGAGTATCCTTTCATGTGTTTGTTGGAAATCTGTATATCTTCTTTGTAGAAATGTCTATTTAGGTCTTCTGCCCGTTTTTGGATTGGGTTGTTTGTTTTTTTGGTATTGAGCAGCATTCCTATACACTAACGATGAAAAATCTGAAAGAGAAATTAAGGAAACACTCTCATTTACTATTGCAACAAAAAGAATAAAATACCCAGGAGTAAACCTACCTAAGGAGACAAAAGACCTGTTTGCAGAAAACTATAAGACACTGATGAAAGAAATTAAAGATGTTACAAACAGATGGAGAGATAAACCATGTTCTTGGGTTGGAAGAATCAACATTCTGTTTTTAGATAACTAAGAATTTTTATTCTTAATGGGTGTGAATTAAATTTTTTAAAATTTGAGATAATCTTATGCATTTAAAAATTTTAGTAATGTGGTGAATATTTAATACATTTTAATGTTTAACCATTTCTGAATTCTGGAGGTAAATCTAACTAGGGTATGATGTATTGTTGCTTTAAATACATTGTTGGATACAGTGTGTAGAATTTTATTTTGAATTTTTATATCTATGTTTATGAGAGATATTGGTCTGTGATATTTCTTTCTCTTCTCATTCTTGTTTGATTTGGGCATCAAGGATTTTCTAACCTCATAAAATGAATTGGGGGGTGTTCTCTTCTTATTTTCTGGAACGGTTTGCATGAGATTGGAATGATCTCTCCCTTGAATGCGTTGACGAAACTGCCTATAAAACCATCAGAGACTATTTTCTAATGGGTAGATTTTTAAACTTTTGACTACATTTTTCAAATGGTTATCAAATTATTTAGCTTTTCTATTTCTTCTTGAGTCAGTTTTGGATAGATATAAAATGAGAATGTCACCCATTTCATCTAAGTTTTCATCTATGTTTAGTAACAAAAAGTTGTTCATAGTTGTTTATAGTTTAAATTTCTGTTTTTTCTATCATTATGCACCTTTTTTCATTTTTAATATTAAGTTGTGCCTTTTTCTTATATATTGTATATGTATTTAATTCCTTAATTTTATTATTTCATTCCTTCTGTTTTCTTCAGATTTATTCTATTATTCTTTTCCTCTTGTCTAATGTTGGCTGATTAACTCAACAATTTTCAACCTTTCTATATGTGGTGGAATCTAAGAAATACAACAAATTAGTGAATATAACAAAAAAAGACTCACAGATACAGAGAAAAAATTAGTGGTTACCAGTGGGGAGAGGAAAGGCAGGAGGGGCAATATAGGGGCAGGGGATTAAAAGGTACAAAACTATTATGTGTATTAAATAAACTATAAGGATATATTGTACAACATGGAATATAGCCAATATTTTATAATAACTACAAATGAAGCATAAACTTAAAAAATTTTGAAACACTGTATTGTACACCTGTAACTTATATAATATTGTACATCAACTATACTTAAACTAAAACCCCCCAATTTTCAGCCTTTTCTCTTTTCTAGTATTATCATTTATGGCTATATATCAATCTTATGCCATGTTTCCTAGAAGTAGAGACTAAGATAGGGATTCTTGTGTACACGATTTATTGAGAGAGGGCTCTAAGAATAACGGAGCTGAGGGAAGCTGGATAAAGTAGAGGAATGAGCTAAGCAAGGATGTGGGCTCAGCCGGTCTACTTGGGCCTGATATATGGGGAGCTCTAGAGCACGCCTGGCCATAGAACTGTTCCCACCTTGAGGCAAGTGGGCTGGACATTTGTACTCCTATTTGAGTCAGTGACTGGCTACAGATTGCTGGTGGGTGTCGTAGATGGGGGCATAGTCTCCCAGGTGAGATAGATCCCATGAACTGAGTGAAGGCAATTCACTGGATAAGGGGCAGGCCTGAGCTGCTAGCAGGATACTCATAGGCACTGGAGATGGGCACGTTGACCTGTTAAAGGGGCACCAACAGCAGCTACTACATCCAATAATATATAGGTAACATTTTTATTATTTCATATTTGTACTACTATATGATTTTATACTAAATTTATTTTACCTATAACTGATTTAGAAATGAGTTGAAAATAGTTTATAAATGTGGTTTTTAGTTATCTCTTTGTCAGATTTATAAATTAATTGCTTTATATTAAGAGAACATTTATGATACTCATTCTTTGCCATTAGTTTTGAAATGCTTTATTCTGTGGTCAATTTTTTTGGTAAATATTGTATATGTGCTTGAGAAGAATGGTGCTTTTTTACCTCTTGTTGGGTGCTAGGTTCTACATATGCCTAAGATCAAGCTTACTAATACTATTGTTCAAATCATCTATATTCCTTAAAAATGTTTAATCTACTTTTTTCTCAATTATTGAAAGAAGTTTGTTAAAAATTTACCCTAAGATGATTGGTCAATTTCTTCTTATAATGCTATCAAATTTTGTTTCATCATATTGCATCAATTCTAAGATGTACATATTTTTTTCACATTTTAACATTTCTGTTATTGGGATACATTTCACAATTGAAGGTAAATTGTGATCACTTTTGGCCAGGTGGAAGTCATGATGAAGTTGTCATTGCCTGAGCATGGATGAACTTGGGCATCGTTATTCCTATTGCCATCATTTCACTTGAATGATGGGCATGTTGGCACATCATGTGTGGAAGTTAATGTCCATTTTACATTGCCTAACAATATTAGCATTGAAATAAAAAGTTGTGTACATTCTATGTGCAGATAGAGAGCAGCAGGCAAAAGCAGCTAAATGATGTTGAAGCAATTATCATAATTCTTTTTTTTTTGTAAAACAACAACCAGAGATTTTATGAAATAAAATGAAGATATCCATAAGCAGATGAAGCTGTGTTATGACTAAAAAGCTTGCCTGTCACTCAGCAAGCAATGTAAAGAAAGGCAGGAGAAATTCCCAATCCCCTCAAATTGGATGAAAGACATTTCAGAACAGTGAGAAGCTGGTATGACTGATGTGTCATGTGGAAATTATTGCTAAAGCTTTGAAAATGAGTTTCCCAGAAGCTTTCTGCTTTGAACAGAAGCTGTTTAATTTCTTGTTATGTGATTCAGTTGGGAAAAAAGATGAAACTATGATTTTAGGCAAATAGAGAATGATGACAAAATCACACATTCTTTAAATACCTCAAAACTGTATTCTAAAAGCACTAAAGAAATTAATATCGTAAGCATAGGTTACCAAAACAAGGAAATCACTGTGATGTTATACGTAGCTGCTGCTAACCAAAAGATGCCAATATATTTAATATGAATAAGGTGTTTAAATATGTAAATTTCCAAAATAGAATACTTCAGAGAGTAAAAGAGTTATGGATTCCTCTTTAAGGATAGCAAGGACTGTCCCAAGTAAACTAGGTCACCCTAATTTTAAATTATAAAGCAATTTCTGAGGATATCTTCTCCAAAGATGCATAAAATAATGGAAGGATGCTGGCTGGGCCAATGGAGGAGCTAAAAGCCATCTAGAATAGATATAGAGGAGCCGTGGGCAACCAATCCACTTAGTACTTTAGTCTTGATGCATTTTGTGGGCATTTATTTGAACAGTGATATAATAAGCTTAAGAGATGGAAACAATGAAAATATAGATGAGAGGGCCAGAGACAGAGAACACAGTGAGAAGTTATAATATATATTTAATCAGAGTTCCTGAAGTTGAAGACCAAGATAGAAGATGGGGACGGAGGCAATATTTGAAGAGACAATAGCTGAAAAATTTCTGAAACTACTGAAAGATACCTATCCACAGATTTAAGAAGCTTAGTTCCAAACAGTATACATAAAAAGAAATCTTCACTTAGATACATCATAGTGACACTACAGAGAACCAAAGACACAGAGAAAAATCTCAAGAGCAGCCAGAGAGAGAGAGAGAGAAAAAAAGAGAAAGATTACTTTTAGTTAGCTGGCAATAGAAGTGAGAAGAAAGTGGAATGATATTTTCAATGTGTTGGGGGAAAAAACCCCATAGAAGTCTACATCCAGCTAAAACATCTTTCAAGAAAGATGAAACAAAGTCATTTCCATAAAACAGAACATCTAAATTATGAGTTTATCCCCAGCAGAACTTTACTAAAGATTGTTCATTCAGTACTTTAGGTAGAAGGAAAATGAACTCAGATGAAAGGGTTGAGATGCAAAAAATAGATGAAGAGAAAAAAAAGTTAAAAAAAGTGTTTTTCCATTGTATTCACTTCCCAATATCATACGGACTCTCTTCTTATGGCTTTCCCACTTGCCCAATTCTTAGGAGCTTCTGAAATGGAAAATAAAACCACTGCTACCAAATGTGTTTAGGGGGTTGAGAGAAAGTCATTTCAAGGCCAGAGTATTTGCTGTCATCAGAAAGATTATGACTACCTTTATTTTGAAATTTGTGATGGAAACCAGAGAGAGAAAAATATGGCTTAAAGGAAACACATTATGGAGTCATTTCAAGGCTTTTTACTGCTTAAAAAATGAAATCTAGGGCTTCCCTGGTGGCGCAGTGGTTGAGAGTCCGCCTGCCGATGCAGGGGACAGGGGTTTGTGCCCCAGTCTGGGAAGATCCCACATGCCGCGGAGCGGCTGGGCCCGTGAGCCATGGCCGCTGAGCCTGCGCGTCCAGAGCCTGTGCTCCGCAACGGGAGAGGCCACAGCAGTGAGAGGCCCGCGTACCGCAAAGGATTTGAACAGACACTTCACAAAAGAAAATGTAGAGATGATAAAAATGCACATTAGAAGATACTCAACATCTTTAGTCATTATGGAAATGCAAATTAAAACTACAATGATCTGTAACTAAATACCTACCATATGACCCAGCAATCCAACTTCTAAGGATTTATGCAATACTGGATAAATCTCTTCACACATAAATCTATATGGAAATGTTTTATTCATAATCTCCCAAACAAGAAATAACCAAAATGTCCATCAACTAGTGAGTGGATATACTGTGATATAGCCATATAATGGAATACTACTCAGCAATAAAAAGGAATGAACTACGAATATATACAACATGGATGAATGTTATATGCATTAGGCTAAGGAAAAAAAGCCAGTCTCAAAGGCTACATACTGTATGGTTCCATTTTTTTCCAGAAGAGGCAAAACTATAGGGACAGAAAACAGATCAGTGGATTCCAGAGGCGGGGCAAGGGGAAGGGTTTAACTACCAAAGAGTGTGGGGAAACTGTTTTATATGTTGATTGTGGTGGAGATAACATAACTGTAGTGAGTTTTTCAAATGTTGCAAAACTGCACATGAAAAGAGTGAGCATTCCTATATGGAATTTATACCTTAAAAAAAAGAGGAGGGCTTCCCTGGTGGCGCAGTGGGTGAGAGTCCGCCTGCCGATGCAGGGGACACGGGTTCGTGCCCCGGTCCGGGAGGATCCCACGTGCCGCGGAGCGGCGGGGCCCGTGAGCCATGGCCGCTGGGCCTGCGCGTCCGGAGCCTGCGCTCCGCAGCGGGAGGGGCCACAACAGTGAGAGGCCCGCGTACAGAAAAGAAAAAAAAAAAAAGAGGAAAAAATGCAGGCCTCCTCAGGGTATTTTACAATCTCCCTCTCTTTGACAAGGAAATAAATGCTGTTCATCTTTCTCTCTCTCTCTCTCTCTCTCTCAAACACACACACACACACACCCCACAACCCCCCCAAAACATTGGTCGCTGTCCTGTCAAATTTCCAGAATCACTTCCACTGGCCTTCTCTCTTCTTTTAGCAGCTGACTTTCCCACCTACTGTACCAAGCAGCATTGGATTAGATGAACACATCTGACCTTTCTCTCCTTCACCTCAAGTTGTTTCTTCTTATTCATATGAGGGCATTTGCATTCTAGTATGAAAAAATAATTTTATTTATTTATTAAAATAAAATTTTTGGCCGTGCCACATGACATGCGGGATCATAGTTCTCTGACCAGGAATCGAACCTGCGCCCCCTGCATTGGAAGTGCGTAGTCTTAACCGCTTGACCACCAGGGAAGTCCCCAAAATAATTTTTTAAATTATTAAAAAGTAGAATAAACTCAGAAAAAAGTATAATGACTTGTTGGTATGACCAGACACTGGCATCTCTTGGTGTTTCAAGATTATATGAGGACTAATTAACCATTTAAGGCTAAATGGAAGAAGTCAATCTGAAAAGGTTACATACTGTATGATTCCAACTATATAACATTCTGGAAAAGGCAAAACTATGGAGACAGTAAAACGATCAGTGGTTGCCGGGGGTTTGGGAGGGGTGAATTGGTGGAGCACAGGGAATTTTTAGGGCAGTGAGATTATTATTCTGTATGATACCATAACGGTAGATGCACGTCATTATACATTGGTCAAGCCCATAAAATGTACAACACCAAGAGTGAACCCTAATGTAAACTATGGGCTTTAGTTAATAATGATGCATCAATATAGGCTCATCAATTATAATAAATGTACCACCATAATGCAAGATGGGAAGATTATGAGAAAGGGTGAGGGGGTATATAAGAACTCTGTACTTTTTGGTTAACTTTTTCTGTAAACTTAAAACTGTTTTAGAAAGTCTATTAATTTTTTTTTTTCTTTTTTTTGCGTTACGCGGGCCTCTCACTGTTGTGGCCTCTCCCGTTGCGGAGCACAGGCTCCGGACGCGCAGGCCCAGCGGCCATGGCTCACAGGCCCAGCTGCTCCGCGGCATGTGGGATCTTCCCGGACCGGGGCACGAACCCGTGTCCCCTGCATCGGCAGGCAGACTCTCACCCACTGTGCCACCAGGGAAGCCAAGAAAGTCTATTAATTTTTTTAAAAGTGATACAGAAGAGTTGAACTTTAGTTGTGAAGTTTTAGGAATAACCAATTTTACTTCACTTGAAATTTATTCATTTGTTCTAAGACACACATTAAAAAAATCTCTGAATCAGGACACATCTTAAAATAGATGGCATTTTAGATTTGATGAAATATGGTTTGATGAAATATATATGTCTAAATACATCTAAAGGAGTTCTTTCAATACATTTGATAAAATAAAATCTAAGATTAGAACATATTTGTTTCCTAGTTTAATTGGTGCCGTTTTTCTTTTTAAACAACTTACAACTGATGGTGTCTCAGATTAGGTGAAATATACTATAAGTGTACACTACAAAAATTGGCTAAATGATGCATATTTAATTTATCTATTGTTGACTCCGGTCGTGGGATTAAGAATTGTAATGCTTTATTTCTTGTATTTAAAAATGCTAAAGCAACTGACATAAAATGTTAACAATGATTAAATCTGAGAAGTAGGAGCATGGTGTTATGTCTTTTTTGGCTATTTTATTTTCCATATTTAAAAATTTTAAACAACAAAACAGAAATAACTGAAAAAATAAAGTTGAAGAACAGCAGCTCAGAAACTTATTTGCTCCGAAGTATTGGGCAACTGGAGGATAGTAGCACTTGAGGGAGGAAAAAGTTGGGCAGGCAGACAGAAATATTACATGATTCCACTTATATGAGATATCTAATAATAGTTAAGTTCATAGAAACAGGAGAATAGTGGTTACCAGGGGCTTAAGGTGAGAGTGGGAGGGTGGGTGGGGGGAAGGGAAGATTTATTGAACTGTTTGGGATGATGAAAAAGTTCTGGAAATGCATAGTGGTGTGGTTGTACAACATTGTAAATATACTTAATGCCACTGAATTGTACACTTAAAAATGGTTAAAATGGTGCATTTTATGTTATGTATATTTTCTCACACACACACACATGTTGGGCGGGGGAAATCAAGTGTTTTATTTTGGGTATGTTGAGTTTGAGATGCTCAAGGTAGTTGGGCAAAAATCCAGGCATGGGAGAAGTGATCATGGGCTATAGATGCAGATTTAGCAGACACCATGTTGGAGTCATGGGGCTAGAAAGAGTGTAGGGAAGGGAAGGTGGTCAGTTCCAAGACTTCCAGCACTCAGGACACACATCCAGTGAGGTAGGAGGAAAACTAGGGGAGGGTGAGACCAGAGAAGCCAAGAGCTGAAAATCTCAGCAGGAGGCAGTAGTCAGCAATCTTGAATATTTCTGAGAGATTAAGTGAGTGAGGACCATAGGATTTGGGAATGAGGGAGTCGTTGGGGTTTCAGCAGAGTGCAAAGGAAGGAAGGCACACTGAAGTGGGTTGAGAAGGGAGGAAGTGGTAATGGGAACCATCCATAATACGTTGAAGAAGTTTTGCTTTGAATATTAGCTGAGGAATGTGGTGGTAGCTGGGGGCAGATTACAGAGGTCTAGGAAAGCCCTTCATCCCCCCTCCTTTTTTTTAAAGATGAGAAACGCTGGAAGATGTCTGTATGCTTGTGGGAATGGTCCACTATTTCCATAAGAGAGAAAGTGAGGGAAGAAATAGGAGAGGAGGGAGAACTAAAGGAGGAGGGACAAAAGTGATGTGAATGGTTTTTGATGTGTGCAGGACCTCCTCTGTGTCTGAGCAGGCTGGGCAAAGAGAGTGGGCCCTGGGGCGGGGGTGGGTCGGATGATTTAGTGGTGGGAAGAGGATGGCGTCTACTTCCTCAATGAAGAGCAAAGTGATGAAGAGGTCTGTGTCTGTTTCTTCACTAGGTGGGCTGGGCACACAAGGGGGTGTTGGAGGTTTGAGGACAGAGGAGAAGGTGTGAACCAGTCATAGCAGAGAGTGGGAGAGGCAATACGCACAGGAAGTGCAGTGTGCCCAGCAGGCAATGCAGAGTGCTCTGTGGCCCTGGATGTAAAGGAAGACCAGTGCCTAGACTGAGTGACTTTCCCAGCAGCACTAGCTATCCAAGTTCTCTGGGGTGTGTGCAGAGAGTGCAGGCAGGTACAGCTAACTTTATCAGTTATTCTCAAAGTGTGCTTCATGAATCAGCAGAATGAGACCCACCTGGGAACTTCTTAAAAATGCAAAACCTATTGGTGATCAGGCACCACACCAAACCTATTAAATTGGAAACTCTGGGGTAGAGTCCAGCCATCTGTGTTTTTCACAGGCTTTCCAGGTGATTCTGAAAGTTTGAGAAGCTCTGAACTAGAGTGAAGGAACTTGAGGGCACTGGGGATGATCTGCATCTTGTAGGTGAGAACGGCTACCGTTCTCTGCGGCAGAAGTTCCTAGTGCTGTGAGCTCCGGAGTGTCTTCCCTCTTAACTAGTGACAGATCTATAAACAAACCCTGGGAATTGCCAAGAACAGAATGCTGTTTAAAGGAGCTCTGATCTTTCTGATGAAAGATTATTTCACAAGGCAAACACATCCTTCAAATGTACTTTTTATTTTTCTGAGTCTGAATTTGAATGTTTTGTGTATCTTGATCTTTGCTCCTGCCACAGTGTTTTGAAAGGACCCTGGACTCTCCTTTCTCTCCCCAGGTCATGTCTTCCAGGGTTGTCACAGGGACCTGCTCCACTTTTCCACATGGCTCAATTCCAGCTTTCAAGTCTGTGGGGAAACAATGATGAACTGGCCATTCTCCTATGTGCAAGACCTTTTCCTCCTCCACTAAATAAAGACAAGGATGAGTCAGTCTCTGCCAACCTCCAGGATCTCCCAGTCCTCCCAGTGACTCAGAGGATGGTTTGTTTAATGGGTAAGTGCTCCTTCCAGGAAGTTGGCAGCCCCAGCCTCTGCCTACCTGAGTCACCAGCCCTGGGTACTCCTATTAAGACACAGAGACCTGGAGAGGCAGGCCAAGAAAGATCAGGGATAAGTGGACCAGGAAAGAGGATAGGAGATGAAGGGCTAAAATGCAGGGGCTAAATTTGTTCATTTTCTGGTGGCCTGGGTGGACCAACAAAGGGCTCAGTGTCCCTGTTTGAAAATGGGAGAAATTGAGTATCCTACAATATTAATAGACTCAGCAGTGGCCCAAAAGGAGAGAGATGAGTCCTCCAGGAATATATCTGGCTGGAGACAGACACACTTTGGAACTTTTCTGTGCAAAAGGGAGGGAGCCCTGGAGATGGTTTATCCTCGAGGATTTCTAGGACAAGCTATAGCCTGATCAGGGCCTGCAGGAGGGTGGGGAGGCCTGCATGGGAGGAGGGGCAGGAGGTCAGATGTGGGGAGGCAGGTCTGAGGCAAGGGAGCTTGGCAAGTAGGGGCACCTCTGGGGGCACAGAGCAGCTGGTGGAAACACAGCAGCCCAAGACTTTGGTTTTGGTACTGTCTGTGATGCTGGCTCTGGTTTTCTTCTCCCTGTCTCCTTCACTGCTTCTCTGTCCATCTTTGTTTTTCTGTATACATTCCTCCCCTCTCTCCTACAACACAGAGAGTAGTGAAGGTTCCCCTCCCCACGGGTTGAGTGTTTTCTTTCCTCTTTAGACAGTGACTGGCATCTGCTCATGGAGGCAGCAATCAACCCATCCTGTTTACTTGTCACTGACACAGTGTGTTGTGGTCAGCAACGCTGTCTGCCACAGCCTCCCAGTGTGGGGTGGGGGCCAGGATGCTGACACACACAGGCACACACACTCAGCCATGACCAGGTCAGTCTGCCCCACTAGAGCTATGAGGTCCTGGGCTGTCCCACTCTGATGTCTGGGATGTTGTGAGACAGTCACCTGGACTGAGCTTTGCACAGACTCAGGGCTCAGAAAATATCTCCTGACTGAAGCTGAGTGCACAGTGCACAGCTCTTCGGAGGGTGGGGGAGGTCTCAGAAGCCAGAAGGGCAGCACCCAGAGGGGATAATGTTAGAAGGCATCTTGCTCAGAGCTCCCACTGCTATATGAGGGCATTAGGACCAGAGACTGCAAAGAGCTTGGAGAATGGTTCACCCTTAACCATGTCCCTTCTCTGCTCTGCCTCTCTTGACTAGTTCATGTGACTGAGACACACATCTTTGTTTTTCTTGGTTTCCCCAAATCCTGTGCAGTGGCGACTATACAGGGTTAGGCTGGAGATTGACAAGGTTTCTAGGGGTTGGTGGTACGAGTGGGGAAAGGGTGGGAGTAAGGCTAGACGTGTGGGGGACAGATGGTGATGAAGGCATGGAGGAATCGAGGCCAAGAAGATGGTGCTCTGCTTTCAAGGTGATTGCCTAGGCCCCGACTGCTAAGCTCTGAGCACGAGAGCCCAAGCAGACAAAGATGGTCAAACAAACAAACAAAATCCAAGGAACAAATAAAACTCACATAAGCTTAGAGTCTAGGTAGATGTCCTTTGATGCTTTGCAGAATTCCTGAGGTCACCTGGAGCTCTCCAGGGTCTACGTCCTGGCCTGATTGCATCCAACTATGACGGTGAAGAATCAGACAGACATGGGTTCAGGGGCAAAACTCCATCACTCATTACTGTGTGACTGGGGCCCATGCTTCCACTAAGAAATGACTAATTTTCTGGAATTCAGATTGAACTGGGTGTCCTAAATTTTTATTTGCTAAATCTGGCAACCCTTCCAAACCCTCCAAAAGTCGGCCCCCACCTCCAACCCGAGGTCATTGGTAGCAGACCCTGAATTACTTTGAAGTCTGGGATTTCATCTAAAAAAGTACATAAAATTTAAGTTCATCTCCATGTTTCTATCCTTGTTTTGATATAAAACAGGTATTAAACTATTGGGTTAGAAAGCCAACATATTTCACTTATTTACACCTGGTTGTGGAGTTGTTAAGGCCTTCCCATCTCAATGGCCAACTTTCCAGGTGGACAGAAGGAGGCCCTGTGCTGCATGAGGGGCCCTGGGATCCTTTGCACCAGGTACCAGTGAACTAGGAAAGGAAGAGCAGGAGGGTGGGACTTTCACAAGGTCATGTTTGTTCAAGTTAAAGGACTTCATTTTTGTCTTCTTATTTTACCTTTTTGATTGGTGTTTAATTGTCTCTTCTTTCACAAAATGGGAATCATCTTAGTTAAAAAAAATTAAATTCCCTTACTTGGTAAAGTAAAGCGTAGGCAGGCAAGCAGAGCCAGAGCCTCCAGAAAAGCAGGGAGGAGGCAAGAGGGCACAAACCCCCTGAAAACAGCAGAGGGTGTTTTCAGAGCAGTGGCTACACATTGGAATAATCAGGATGCCCAAGTGGCACCCCAGACCCCCTGCATCAGAACCTTTAGGGGTGGGACCCAGGTGTCAGTGCTTTTTAAATCTTCCTAGGTTATTCCATTATTCAGCTAAGGTTGATACCTTTGCTTTGGAGCTTTGCTACTTAAGGTCTGGACTGAGGATCAGAGGAATCAGCTTCACCTGGGAGCTGGTTAGAACTGCAGAATCTCAGACCCCACCCCAGACCTGCTGAATCAGAACACGCATTTAACAGAGTCCCCCAGTGCTTTGTACGCAGTCTGAGAGAACCTGCTTTAGTGGATCTGTCAGGAGCCTCATCTATTTTTTTTTATTTTAAAATTTTTTTAATTTTGAAAATCTTTATTGGAGTATAATTGCTTTACAATGGTGTATTAGTCTGTGCTTTATAACAAAGTGAATCAGCTATACATATACATATATCCCCATATCTCTCCTCCCTCTTGGGTCTCCCTCCCACCCTTCCTATCCCACCCCTCTAGGTGGTCACAAAGCACCGAGCTGATCTCCCTGTGCTATGTGACTGCTTCCTACTAGCTATCTATTTTACATTTTGTAGTGTATATGTGTCCATGCCACTCTCTCACTTCGTCCCAGATTACCCTTCCCCCTCCCCGTGTCCTCAAGTACATTCTCTAGTCTGGGTCTTTATTCCTGTCCTGCCCCTAGGTTCTTCAGAACCAATTTTTTTTTTTTTTAGATTCCATATATATGTGTTAGCATATGGTATTTGTTTTTCTCTTTCTGACTTACTTCACTCTGTATGACAGACTCTAGGTCCAGCCCCCTCACTACAAATAACTCAATTTCATTTCTTTTTATGGCTGAGTAATATTTCATTGTATATATGTGCCACATCTTCTTTATCCATTCATCTGTCGATGGACACTTAGGTTGCTTCCATGTCCTGGTTATTGTAAATAGAGCTGCAATGAATATTGTGGTACATGATTTTTTTTGAATTATGGTTTTGTCAGGGTATATGCCCAGTAGTGGGATTGCTGGGTTGTATGGTAGTTCTATTTTTAGTTTTTTAAGGAACCTCCATACTGTTCTCCACAGTGGCTGTATCAATTTACATTCCCACCAACAGTGCAAGAGGATTACCTTTTCTCCACACCCGCTCCAGCATTTACTGTTTGTAGATTTTTTGATGATGGCCATTCTGACCCGTGTGAGGTGATACCTCATTGTAGTTTTGATTTACATTTCTCTAATGATTAGTGATGTTGAGTATCCTTTCATGTGTTTGTTGGAAATCTGTATATCTTCTTTGTAGAAATATCTGTTTAGGTCTTCTGCCCATTTTTGTATTGGGTTGTTTGTTTTTTTGATATTGAGCTGCATGAGCTGCTTGGAAATTTTGGAGATTAATCCTTTGTCAGCTGCTTCATTTGCAAATATTTTCTCCCATTCTGAGAGTTGTCTTTTCGTCTTGTTTATGTTTTCCTTTGCTGTGTAAAAGCTTTTAAGTTTCATTAGGTCCCATTTGTTTATTTTTGTTTTTATTTTCATTTCTCTAGGAGGTGGGTCAAAAAGGATCTTGCTATGATTTATGTCATAGAGTGTTCTGCCTATGTTTTCCTCTAAGAGTTTTATAGTGTCTGGCCTTACATTTAGGTCTTTAATCCTTTTTTTTTTTTTTGTGGTACGCGGGCCTCTCACTGTTGTGGTATCTCCCGTTGCGGAGCACAGGCTCCGGACGCACAGGCTCAGCAGCCATGGTTCACGGGCCTAGCCGCTCTGCGGCATGTGGGATCTTCCTGGACCGGGGCACGAACCCGTGTCCCCTGCATTGGCAGGCGGACTCTCAACCACTGTGCCACCAGGGAAGCCCTTTAATCCATTTTGAGTTTATTTTTGTGTATGGTGTTAGGGAGTGTTCTAATTTCATTCTTTTACATGTAGCTCTCCAGTTTTCCCAGCACCACTTATTGAAGAGGCTGTCTTTTCTCCATTGTATATTCTTGTCTCCTTTATCAAAAATAAGGTGACCATGTGTGCATAAGTTTATCTCTGGGTTTTCTATCCTGTTCCATTGATCTATCTTTCTGTTTTTGTGCCAGTACCATACTGTCTTGATTCCTGTAGCTTTGTAGTATAGTCTGAAGTCAGGGAGCCTGATTCCTCCAGCTCTGTTTTTCTTTCTCAAGATTGCTTTCAGGAGCCTCATCTTGGTGGGGTGGTCTTAGATGCAGCTGACCTCCTTTAATGGGAACCTGAAGGCCACAAGTGCTGGTCCCTCCATTAGAGTCTGCTCAGTATCTCCCGCTGCTGGGTGTACAAAGCTGAAGACTTACTTATAGCAATGGAGCTTATATCTTTTGGCTGTGTCTGTTAGTGTATTTTCAGTGCATCATTATTCCATCAGAACAAATGTACAGTGACCAAGGATGTTGGCTGAAGATCAGGGAATCCTGTCCTGGAGGAGAAACCTAAGGACACCAGTCAGGATGTGTGGTGAGGACAAGATAATGTATAGAGTTTGGTCTTGACTTCAGATACAATATTCATATACTGCATGCCCAGTTTCAAGCCAAGTACTCTCTTGTTTTCTCTTTCTTCAAGCAGATGGAATTGACATAACTTGTAAAAGGCTGGGGTTGGGGAACGGTGATACTCTTTATTTGTCCTTCTATATCAGCAGCTATTGCCACAACAGTGCTGTGCAACAACCATGAAACCTCGGTGGCATACAACAACTAGTATTTATTTCTCATGTGTATGTGGGTTGACTGAGATGACTGTTGATCTCATGTATCTATAAGTTGGCTGGGTGCTGGCTTATCTAGGCTTGCATCAGACAGGCACTTCAAGATAAATGGCCTTAGGGAGTTTGGCTCTAAGTGCTGGGTTGAGCTCTGGTCTGCTTCTTGTGTCTTCATTCTGTGGCCCCAGACTGAAGGGCAGTAGTTATCCAGGGGAGCATTTCTAATGGAGATGGTGAAAGCATAAGAAGGAAGTAGAAACATGCAGGAACTCTTAAGACTGAGGCTCACAACTGACACACTACCACTTCTACCCCATTTCATTGACCAGAGAAAGTCATACGGTCAAGCCCAATATCAGTGAGTGGGAAAATATACTCCACCTCCCTGAGTCCATGGCAATAATGTGGGAGCACAATACTACAGAGGGAAATGAAGAATTATGGCCCATATGTCAACTCACTGCATCCTCCAACCAGAAACTATACTGCCTTGGGAATATGTGACCCAACCCTTCTAGAACTTTATAAACTCCCCCATGGAAGAGGCTGCTGGCTGTTCACCAAAAATCACTTTCCTACCCTTCCTGGGCTCCCAGCTAGAATACATTTCCCGGCCTTCCTTGTATTTAGGTGTGACTATGTGACTTGTTTTGGCTAATGGTATGTGAGTTGAAGTAATGTCATTTTTCAAGCTAAGGCTTTCCTCTGCTGCTGGCACTGTGCAGATGACTATAAGGCTCTAATGGTTGCTGAAGGCACAGGTTGAAATGAGCCTAGATCCCTGAATCACTATGTGGAGGAAGGCCGTTATGAAATGGGAACACTTCTTTATCATGTGGGTAAGATATACATTTCCATTATGTTCAAACCACTGTATTTTTGGGTCTCCTTGCTATAGCAGGCAGCATTATTGTTACTAATACACTTCTTAAAGCCCTTCTTCAAGGGCTCTGTTCTCATAACACAGGGAGACCCAACTCCCTGTGATGGTGGGTGTGGAAGTACTTTGTAAACTGTGAAGTTCTCCACACACATGAAGTCTGACTATGATTAACGCTTTACTAATGTTTCAACTCAAAATTCAGTGTAAGTCAGCTGTACTGACGTGGCAGAGACTGATGTTAATAATTACTGATATCTAGAGGGGGCCTGATGGTTTAGACATCAGTTTTCACATCCTTTATTCTTTTAAATTTTCACCACAACCCTGAGAGAGAGGCTTTTATCACTACCCTCATTTAAAGGATGAGAAAAGGGAATCTGGCAAACTTGCTAAAGGCCTCACAGCTGGTCAGGTGCCTGAGCCTGACCTTCTTCCTCTTGTCATTCTGGGAGAAAACAATGAGGAGCTGTTTTACCTCCAGGCCACTTTGCACCAATCAGGCTCCAAAGCCTCCCTTGGGGGGACAGGAAAATAGGTTATACCCAAGGCTGCCGTTGGTGGCTTGATGGGTAAGGAGCATTTAAAGTTCCAGGCCCTAGTTAAAACTGCCTACCCAAGGAATCTGTTCTTGAAGATAAGAGAGAGGTATTTCTTGGGGCTTCTGCTTTGTGGTAGATTATCTGCAAAGATGGTTCCTAAGGATTCCTTCTATTCCTGTATGCACATCTGTTATGGGTTGAATTATGTCCCTCCCAACAGACATCTTGGATATGTTGGAGATATATTGGAGTCCTAATCCACAGGACCTCAGAATGAGACCTTATTTGGAGATAGGGTCTTTACAGAGGAATCAAGTTAAAATGAAGTCATCAGGGTGGGCGCTAGTCCATTGGTGTCCTTATAAGGGGGAATTTGGGCACAGAGATAGGCATAAGCACACTGGGAGAACTCACGTGAAGACAAAGGAATGAAGGCAGAGACTGGGGTGTTGCATCTACAAGCCCAGGAACACCAGACCATCAGAAGCTAAGAGAGAGGAATGGAACAGATTCTCTTTCTCTCATAAAAGGAATCAACCCCCTGACACCTTGGTCTCAGACTTCCAACCTCCACAAGTATGAGACAATACATTGATTAAGACACCCAGTTTGTGGGACTTTGTTGCAGCAGCCCTAGTAAACTAATATAACACCCCACTTCCTCCCATCAAGAGGTAGAGTCAGTTTATCCTCCCCTTGAATCTGAGCTGGCTTTGTGATTTTCTTTAGCTAATAGAATGTGACAGAAATAATGAATTGGCAATTCTAGGCCTAGGTCTTAAGATGCCTGGCAGCTTCCATTTTCACCCTCTGGGAAGCCAGGCTGCCATGTTGTTAGTATATTCTGTTGGAGAGGTCACATGGAGAGAGACGCCATTTGGATTGTTCCAGCTCCAGACAAGCTTCCAGTTGATGTCCCTAGTCAACACTGAATGCAGCAGAAGAACAATCTAGCTAGGCCCAGTACACCCAAAGAATTGTAAGGAAGAAATCGTTGTTCTTTTAAGCCACTAAGATTTGGGGGTGGTTTGTTACACAGCAATAGACAACTGAAACGTGCGCCTTTTTTTTTTTTTTTTTTTTTTTTTGCGGTATGCGGGCCTCTCACTGTTGTGGCCTCTCCCCTTGCGGAGCACAGGCTCCGGACGTGCAGGCCCAGCGGCCATGGCTCACGGGCATAGCCGCTCCGTGGCATGTGGGATCTTCCTGGACCGGGGCACGAACCCACGTCCCCTGCATCGGCAGGCGGACTCTCAACCACTGTGCCACCAGGGAAGCCCACCTTCATTTTTTTGGCAGGTACTCCAGCACCTCTGCCACTGTTGTTCCTAAAGCCAGGTGCCACCAGTACTATTCTCCTCCTGAATGGATTCTAGGTGATGCCTGTCTCCAGACATTGCTCACTTCCATATGAAAATTTGCAATAGTGCATCTGGTTGGCAGGAGTTGGATGATGCCAGGAGATTGGGAAAGAGTGTTTCTGGCTTTGAAAGTAGGTGGTGCAGGAAAACTTCCCAAACATAGAATAATGTTCAGAAGGTAGTGGGCACCCCTGAAACATAATGAAGGTCTTCAATAATGGCCAATATTTTTTTGTGAACTTACTGTGTGCTCGGCACACAGTTTGGGGTCCATTCATCTTCTAATGGTAAACAGTGCCCTGACTTCACTCTTCCTCACTCTCCATCCCTGTGGTTTAGATGGGATCAACCCCAGAGTTGGGCTTGTGATTCAGGCCCCAACAATGACATGTGACCCAGTCAGAGCCAACTTGGTGTACCCTTTGCTTTTTGCTGGGACAGCTGAAAGAAATGAGGACTTGGGCTGTGAGGATGGAGCCTAGAGCTGCTGGCAGCCATCCTGCTGCTGCAAAGAACAAAGATGAGAGATGAGAAGAGGAAGACCAAGTCTTGATATTTTTTGAGCTTCTTGGTACTGGATCAGTCATACCATTGGAGTCTTCTGTTATGTGAGCCTGTACATTTCCTATTTGCTTACAACAAGTCAATTTAAATAGTCTCCCACCATTTGTAATTTGTCAAGTCCACCTTTTTCTTTTTGTTTTTAATGAGTGTAAGATTTTTTTTAATGAATTTATTTTATTTATTTTAATTTTGGCTGTGCTGGGTCTTTTGTTGCTGCGCGCGGCTTTTCTCTAGCTGTGGTGAGCAGGGGCTACTCTTTGTTGCGGTGCATGGGCTTCTCATTACCATGGCTTCTTTTGTTGTGGAGCACGGGCGCTAGGTGTGTGAGCTTCAGTAGTTGCGGCTCATGGGCTCTAGAGTGCAGGCTCAGTAGTTGTGGCACATGGGCTTAGTTGCTCCGTGGCATGTGGGATCTTCCAGGACCAGGGCTCGAACCTGTGTCCCCTGCATGGGCAGGCAGATTCTTTTTTTTTTTAGTATATGTGCTGCCGAAGTGAGCACAACAGGCGGATTCTTAACCACTGCGCCACCAGGGAAGCCCTGACAAGTCCATCTTAATCTTGTTTAATACAAGTCTTTGGAATAGAGACCATTTTACGGATGAGAAAACTGAAACACAGATTAACTTCCTCAAGGCCACATGGAGGCAGAATCCAAACCCAAGAAAGCTAATCCTGAGAGCCCACTTATAAACATTCTGCTCTCCTTGGTGACAGGGAAGGATTCACAAAGGAGGGTGTGACATTTAACCTGACATTTAACTCCAAGGGGACACAGGGGTTTGTTAGGAGCAGGGAGAAAAGCTTCTAGGTGGAGGGAATAGCTTGGGCAATGACAAAGACTTTGTGCTAAGAAGAAACCTCACCTGAAATTCACCTTGTCCCTGGCCTGCAGTCTGTACTCAGGAGTGTCCCTCTTTCATGGGAGCATCAGACTCCATTTCTGCAGGAACACCTCTGTCTTCCTGGCCTCTGGACCCATGTGGACCTATGCTCTGCACTGGGGCCTGGTGGGTTCCCTGTGGGGTCCAGGTTAGGTGGGGCACCCTCCTCAGCCTGAAAGACAGTTCAGGCAGGGACCCAGCTTCCACAGAAGGCTTGCCCCCGTTGGACTGGATCTCTATCAGCCCCAGGAGGCCCTGGAGATGCTCACAGGTTAAACAGAATGAAATTGTCAGAGACCACTGCCCCCTACTCCCCCTTAAAGTAGAACAATGAAAGACTACTGGGGAGCAGAATCTCAAATAGAAAAAGAATAAACAAATAACCTCCAAATCTTTGATTTTTTTTAAGGAAAAAAATGACCCTCATACTTACAGTTGCTTCGGGTTTTATTAAATTCAGGACGAGGCAGTAGGTACCAGTGAAAGATATTTCTTACAGAGGCCACCTCCGCTCAGCGTCGTGGCTGTGAAGGGACAGGCTCCAGCGATTTGAATGCCCCCTTTCCCCTTGCACTTGAAGGTTCGAGATTAATGCGAGGAGGTATGGGAGGGGGTGGTGGTGGCTGGGTGCGGCAGTAGTGTTGCAGAGAAAATGAGGTTGGAGGTGGCCCCCTGGGGACGAGCCCTCTGACCCCAACTGAGATCCAGTGGAGGGTCTGCCAGAGTGAAGACAGCTCCGGGAGGAGAGAGAGGCGCCCCTTCCTTTCAACAGGAGGGTTTCGAGTTCTGCGGGTAAACTGAGGCCTGCATCCTTGCTCTGCTCATCGCCTGGCAGGAAGCTTCGGCTCCACGTTACGCCCAAGCACAGGGCGCGCAAGGCTGGGCTGCCTGCTTTTCTTTTGGGGACAGGTGGGGACGTTCGGCGCCCAGCTTGAGGAGGGGGCCGTGGAACCCAGGTGGGGAGCGCTGGGTCCAGGTCCCTCCGCAAGGAGGGTCACTGAGGTTCCCTGCCAACGCAGCCTCCAGCCTCCCCACCCACGGCAGGCGGGTCGGGGGAGGAGCTCGGCGCGTCCCCGCCCCGAGGCGGAGAGGGGGCCGGGCCTGAACAGACTGGGAGGGGTGGGCCGGGGACGCTAGGCGGAGCGGGGCCCCACACAGGCCGCGGCGGCTGGCTCGGGCCCCTACGGTCCCGGCGGCGGCTGGAGGAGGAAGCCAGGCGGCTGAAGAGAAGGGGAGGCGGAGGAGGCCGAGGTGGAGAGCCGCTCGTCGCAAACTCACTTCCCCGGCTCAGCAGGGAAAGGTACCACGCGCGCCTGCTCCCGGCTCCCCGACCCCCGGCCGCCGGCCCCGCTCGAGCGCAGGCTGGGGCTGCGTCCGCCGCGGGAGGGTGAGGGGCCCGCCGCGGCCCCGAGGGCTCGGCCGGCCCGGGGCTCCGGCAGCCGGAGCGGCGCTCGGGCGGGAGGGCCAGGGTCCCCGGCATTCCCGGAGGCCGGCGAGGGCGGTGGGCGCCGCGCCCCTTCGCTCGCGTCGTGGGAGGCGGCGGTCAGGCAGGGTGGCGGTGGTCCCGAGGCGGGGGGCTGTGGGAGGGTGGAAGAAGGCAGGCAGGACCCTGGGGCTGCGTGCAGCTGGGGAGCGCCCGCGGCGCCCGGCGGGCGCGCTCCGTGGGAGCAGACAAAGCCGGGCGCGGACGCCCCGCGACGGCTTGGGCCGCCCAGAGCATGGGCACTGGGGAGGGAAGAGGAGGCGCCGGGACGACGGCTGGGACACGGGGAGGGGCTGGGCCGCCCTCCCAAAGGGCGTCCAGGTGGTCTTCTCGGGGTGTCCCCCGGACAATGTGGGGAGCAGCTCTCTCCGAAGAGCCAACTGGGTGCTCACGGGCTGCGTTGGGCTAGGCGAGAGCCAGGCTCGGAATGGGGTAGGCAGTGTCGAATGCTCAATTTGGGGGAGGGACTCAGAGAAGTCACTGCCCAGGGGTGGGGGCTGGGGCTCTGGTAGAGCCAGTGAGGGGCCTGGGGACCCCGTCGGAGCTTGCACTAGAAAGGGGGGTATGGCCTGATAAGAGAAACGCCGTGGCTGGCACCTGTGGTGAGATGTGCCCACAGGTTGGTTGAACAGTCTGCCTGTGGTGGCACATCCCGTGCCATTCCGCGGAGGGGGTGGGTAACTTGTCCGTGTTTGGAGCAGGCAGCAAAACGGCAAGTGTCTAGGGGGGGTCACTGGAATGGGTAGGTGTGCATCTGAAAGTGTGTGTAGGAAGGCCCCACATCTGCGTTTTGCATCTTTGCCCCCCTCCCCTTTCCTCTTGTTAGCTGGGCTCCTGCCACAGGCTAATGCCTAACTAGGGTTCCAAGATGGTCTGCTCCCTGTCCCCCATTCTTCAAGTTACTTCCCCTCTCTCCAGTATTAAAAGTGGCTACTTTCCCCTTGGATCATTCACAACAGTGTAAGAACATGCTTTGCCACCCCTCCCCTCCATTTTATGGCCCCCCTTTTTGCCTTCATCCCTCATTCTCCCCTAGCTACAGACACACTTCTCCACTTCCATTCACAGCAAAACTTCTCCAGAGAGCTGTCTGTACCTGTGGTCCCTGGGTTCTTCAGCTCACTTGACCTGGCTTTGGTCCCACCGATTCACTGAAACTACCCAAGTAAAGGTCTCCTGTGATTTACACTCCCCCACATGTAGGTCTTCCTCGACCTCCCTTGGTCTTGATCATTCTCTCCCATATCCTTTCTTGGCTTCTCCTGGTTTTCTTCCTTACCAACCCCCCTTTCCCCCCACCAAAGCCCTTCCTTACTTGTCTTTAAGGACAACTCCTTCACTCACTCTGAATGTTGGAGGATCCCCAGGCTCTGTTCTCAGCCCCCTCCTCTCCCGTGAGTCCCTTCTATTTACATACCCCTCAAGCTCTCATTTTTTCTTATAATTTTTAAAATCAAACATTTATTTACAAACACAGGTCTTAAGTGTATATCATTTTCATTCTCATGATTTTAAGTAGCAAATTTTATCTCCAGTCCCAACCTCTCTATCCAGCCCCCCATCTGATGACTTATGGTGTCATAGGTATGAAAAAGTTAATATGGGTGAAACAGAACCCTGACTGTGCTCCCCAAGCATGACTCTCCGCAGGCCTTCCCATCTCAGTAAAGGGCCTGTAACCCACCCACCATTAAAGACAGGAAACCAGGTGGCATCATCTCCTCCCTTTTCCTCCCTCTCCACATCTAGTGCTACAGCAACTGCTTTTGGTTCTTTTTGCCAAATCTATCTCAGGCCTATTCTTCATGCTCTGACTCCACTGCTGCTGCCCTAGGCTACTGCCCCAGGCCAAGCCACCTTTTATATCTTGCCTGAATATTGTAGTAGCTTTTGCCTGCTTTCCCTAAGTCTGCAGTTGCCTCCTCAAATCCATTTTAACAGAGCAGCAAGAACAATTTAGAAAAATATTTAGTCTCATTCCTCTAAGACACTCAGTAGCTCCCTGTTGCACTTGGAATGAAATTTCAAAGCTTTCCCCTGGCCTTTCAGATCTTCCAAGGTCTGGTCACTGCTCCCCAGCCTTATCCTAACACTGTCCCCTTTTCATCTTCCTGACAGTCACACCTGAATCACTTCTGCCCCTTGAACACCTAAGCTTTTTCCTGCCCTGTGTCCTTTGCCTGTGCTGTTTTCTCTGCCTGGAATGTTCTTCCAAGGTTTTCTACTGGGCTGGCTATGCTCCTTCTTATTTTTCAGGTCTCAGCTTAAATATGCCTTCCTCATATGCCTTCCCAGTCTTGGTAGAAGCCCCTCATTCCCTGTAATTCATCGTAGCACCTGGTTTACTTTCTTCATTATATTCATCACAGTTCATAACCATTTGTTGCAGTTGTCTGTTTACTTTTTCTGGCTTTCTAAGGGCTGGAACTTGACTGAATGGCCCACTGCTGAATCTAGAGCATTTAGCACAGTACCTGGCATGTAGGTGATACTCAGGAAATCTTGAGCCAGGTGGAAAGGTCAGGGCAGTGCAGGAACCCCTTGTAAACCTCAGGTGATCCTAAGGATTTTTGTTTTCTTTCCATGAAAGCAGTTGTGCAAATCACTGCAAGAATCTGAGGGGGTCAGTGGGAAAAAGGGAAGGCTCAAAGGCAGGCCTGTATGCCTAGTGGGAGATTGGGTGGGTCTGGGGGGCTGTGGAGTTGATGTGGGTTGCTGTGGGTTGGGGAGAAATGTTTCCTTTGCTCTCTTTGGTGGAAATCCAGACTGGGTCAACAGAGGGGTGTGTGCCTATGTGCTTGTGTGTGATTTCTAACTCATGAGGTGGGGATGGCCTGGGCAGCCAGGGCTTTATTTTACCCAGTCTCTTGGGTGACTTGGGTGCCTAGCCCTCAGGGCAGGGAGTTGAAGGGGAGGAAGAAGCTGGAGTTGGGGGTCTCTGTAGACCCTTGTCTTTCCACCCACAGCTCCCCTTTTTGCACAGAGGAGCCAACTGAGAATTGAGCTGTTTGGCTAGTGCTCTCAGAATGGAGGGCTAAGAACTGAGGGACCTCAGATCTGGGAGAGGGAAGCTTGGCCCTGGACAGGGGGACTGGTGATGGACCAAGGTGACATTGGGAGGTGAGCGCTGGAACTAGGGGATAGGGGTTCAGATCAGGGCTGGGCTGGCATGCCTAGGAAAGGCTTTGAGCTGGGATAGATGGAAGAAAGGAGGGTATCCTGGGTGGGAGAAATCAGGCAGAGGCCAAGAGGCTAGGCCAGGGCCCTGGTACACTCACTGCGTGCCAGGCAGTGTTCTAAGGACTTTGCAAATATTAGCTCCTTTGATACTCTTTTCTTTTTAATATATTTATTTATTTATTTATTTATCTTTTTATTTTTGGCTGCATTGGGTCTTTGTTGCTGCACATGGGCTTTTTCTAGTTGCAGTGAGCGGGGGCTACTCTTCATTGTAGTGGCTGCTCTTGTTGCGGAGCACGGGCTCTAGGTGCGCGAGCTTCATTAGTTGTGGCACGTGGGCTCAGTAGTTGTGGCTCGTGGTCTCTAGAGGCTTAGTTGCTCCGTGACATGTGGGATTTTCCTGGACCAGGGCTTAAACCCGTGTCCCCTGAATTGGCAGGCGGAGTTTTAACCACTGTGCCACCAGGGAAGTCCTCCTTGAATCCTCTTAACAGCTCTGTAAGGTAGGTCTTATTCCCATTTTACAGACTGGAAGACTGAGGCACAGTCATACACCTTGGTAGTGACAGAGCAAGGATTTGAACTTAGGCAGCCTGGCTCCAGAATAAATGCTCTAAGACACTCTGCTCTGTCACTTCTTTCATGCCTCTCAGATATGTGCCAGCTGAAGTCTTCTTAACAAATGTTTTTTCGTGACCCGCAGAGGTGCCTGGCCTTGGGGTTGGGGAGGTAGGAAAGAAGTCACACCCTGTAAGGTAGAAGGGGTCCTCATTCAGAGTGGGCAGCTGAGTCTCTCTGTTTCTTACAGGAGGGGCTTTGGGCCCAGGCCAGGTAGTTGGGTGTCACACACACTGTGATTTCCCGGAGCTAGGGAGGACAACTACTTCTCGTACAAAAACAGCTCCCTGCTTGAGATGCCACCATTGGAGTGTCACTTCTCTGGGTTCAGCATTGCCACATTGCCCTCTTCATCTGCCTCTGGAGAGCCCAGAGAGGTCAGGTAGGAACTCTGCAGATAAACTGGCCTGTTTTATATTCCATCTAGGATGTGGTGAGGTGGAGCTTCAGACTTGGCCTTGGGAAACCTGGATGGGGGTCTGAGTAGGGCTGGACTGAAGGTGGGAGCAGAGCTGGGGGAACAGAGAAATGGGAACTGCAAAGAGCTTAATCCACTTCAGTATTGGCCCTGTCCTTACCCCTTTTTGTCTGTCTGTAAAATGAGATTAGAGAGACTTTTTTTCTTTTTTTTTGCTCCCCGGAGGTTGTAGAAGCCAGGAACTCCTTGAGGTTACATGCTTGAGTACCTTCTTGCAGACCCAGGGTAAAGAGTGAGGACTCCCATGGGATGCCCGTCTGTAGGAACTGGGCCAGGAAGGAGGGAGTGGGGAGGAGGGTGTGACAGCCTTGTCCTTTGAGGCTTTCCTGTTTGGTCATGAGGACACCTCTGGGCAGGTGACTTGGCCTCCCAGGGGCCTGGCTAATAGTCTGAGAAAGAGTTTGCTGACCACACAGGGCTGGAGTCTCTTTGCTGCAAATTCTGACCCCAGCGTTTAGGGGATCTGCTCATCTATCTCAGATCCTCCCAGCCCCCCAGGAAAAGAGGGAGGCAGACTCAGTGGCATTCTCTTCTGCATTTTGGGAAACTGAGGCCCAGAGCAAGCACATTGCTGCTGGAAACTCACTAGGCCCATGTTTCTGAGGAGTGCTCCTTCTCTGGAGTATGCAGGAGGCTTGTCCACACTGCTTGAGTCCTTGTCTGCTGAGTTGAGGTGAAGGCTGTGGCAGAGCCTGAGTCCAGCAGGCTAGAGCTGAGGGTGGACTTTCCAACAGCTGGACACTGGGCCTTGTTACCTGTGGTTGGCATCTGGCATCTTCTATGTCCCACCCTGGTGCTTGGGGCCACTGGGAACACAGGACAGGGTCCCCACTCACCAGGAAATAAGAATGAGCCATGCCAGATGTGATGTAATGAGATGCAGTTCAGACCAGCTTCTTGGAGGAGGTGGTGCTTTTAGAGCACCCTGAAGTCTTGGGTAGCTTTGACCGACACAGGAGGGGATGGCATTCCTGAGGTGGAGGGGGAGCCCTGGACAAGTCAGTCAAAGCATTGATTGTCAAGCCACTGAGTCTAGACTTGATTCACTAGGCCCTGGGGAGCCATCGAAGCTTATAGGCCATAGGTGCAAGGAGTTGATTAGAGTAGTGGTCTATAAAATTACTTCCCAAACTCTAGTATACGTGTGGACAGCTTGTTAAAATTCAGGTTCCAATTCAGCAGGTCTGGGGTGGGGCCTGAGACTCTGTGTTTCTAACAAGCTCCTGGGTGGTGTGATGCTGCTGGCCCATGGGTTATCTTTGTGTAGTGAGGGTTGAGACTGGGGACTTTGGGCCAGGCAGGTACAGGGATGGGCACAGATCAGGTGAGACCCGAAACAGTTAAAGGGGACTGTCCTGGCTCCTGTGAACTGTGTTGGGGGAGGCGTATAGACTGCTTGTATGGGGGCAGGGCAGAGGGGAGCATGTGGAGGGTATGGGATGCAGAGGCTACTCTGTTGAGGGGGTGGGGCTGGGTGAGGTGCTTCTGGGGACTTGGATCTCAGGCTTGGAGCACAGGCCTGATTTCTAGGGTGCCTGACTTTGAGGAGCTCCCAAAACCATGAGAAAGTGTCTTAGGCGACTGCCCTAGGGCAGGGTGACATGCAGATGGCATGTGGGGCATCTTATCTTTCCCCACAGCCAAGCCCGGCCCTGTGGTTAGCCAATCTGGGGTGAGCACTCTTCCTCCAGCCAGAGTTGGGCCAAGGAGATTGGGGAAACAGCTGACGCCAGCCTTAGACATGCCATCTTCCCCTGAAAGCCCTTAAAGTTCCCCCAGCTGCTGAGCTCTCACCCCCAGTGAGCATCCCTGACCCCCGCCTGGCCTGCGTGAGTCCTTGTAGCTGCCCTGATGGTTGCATGAGCTGCTGTTGGGGTCTTATCCCACTCAGGCCACCTCCCCAGTGCACCTGGAAGTGGGGAGGCCTGGATGCTTCATTCTGCTCCGCCCCTGGCAAGTGTCCCTACAGGCTCCCCTACAGGCAAGTGTCTGCTCTGCTCTGAGGACTCAGTTTCCTGTAAATTGAGGGATTCAGTCCCCTCTCTGGGGAGCAGGGGGGAGAGTTGCAGGGTTTGTTGAGTAGAGCACTGCATCTTCCCAGAATGGCAGCTTAATACATTTTAATTGTGGTTTACTATTGAAACTTGTGTGCTGATGATGGAGTAGAATGAGCAATTTGCCCAGAAGAGCTGTCCCGCTTGATTTGGGGATCTCCCAAGACCCCTTGTTCTCTGGTCTGTGCAGAGCCTGAAGGGTGGTATCTGAGACCACTGGTCAGATGAGGTCCCTCTAGACCCTAGCAGGAGGGTAGGCAGTCACCTCACCCAAAGAAAGGTGGGAAGGGCAGACACTAAAGGCAGAGGTTCTGTTGCCCTGGGCAGTGCCAAGAGGGGCTTTCAGGTTAAGCTCTCAAAATGTCACTCATGGGGCTTCCCTGGTGGCGCAGTGGTTGAGAGTCTGCCTGCCGATGCAGGGGACACGGGTTTGTGCCCCGGTCTGGGAGGATCCCACGTGCTGCGGAGCGGCTGGGCCCGTGAGCCATGGCCGCTGAGCCTGCGCGTCCGGAGCCTGTGCTCCGCAACGGGAGAGGCAACAACAGTGAGAGGCCGGCATACCGCAAAAAAAAAAAAAAAAAAAAAAAAGTCACTCATAACTCCTAAAAGGATAACCCCCCCACTCCCCCTCTTGATTCCTACCCATGTGCCCCCAGCTGTGCCAGGCTGTCCTGAGGGGGTGGGAGGAGGTGGCATTTCTCAAAGACTGTTCTGAGAAACCTCAAGCGTTCAGGGAACAAACAAGGGTAGAAACTGGAAAATCCACTCCACTATCCCATGGGAGATTCAGAATGCATTTAAGAGAATTAAAGGCTTTGACAAGTCCTGTAGAAAAGAAACTGGTGTTTTCTAAACTGATTTGACCATAGACAATTTTTTTTGTGAAGACATCCTAATAATGACCAACTGACCAATAGAACACCTGGTGGGAAGGGCTGATGTGGGAGGATGCTGCTCCCTGAGAGACTACAAACACGGGTGATGGGTGGGCCCAGAAGTGCCAGGGAGGGAAGGTAGGATGGAACAATAGCTTCCTGGGGGGAGGTGGACTTGGTGGGATGGGTACATTTGGAGAGTTAGTGGAAGAAAAGGGTACATTTGGAGAGTTAGTGGAAGAAAAGGGTACTGTAGAGGGAGGGATGGCCTGGAGGGGACTGGGGCCCAGAACCAGCCCTGGGTTCTAGTGGCAGCAGCTTTGCTTCACTGGGTGGGTGGGCAAGGGACCCAATAGTAGCCAGGCCTGGGTCTTCCAGATTCTGGGAGGGCCTCCTACCCCATCCTTCCCTCCCGTCTTCTTGCCCTGCAAGTTCTTTCTCAGCCTCTCATCTCAGAGAGTGAGGTTATGATCCCTGGGCAAGAAGGTAAAACCTCTCTGTGCCTCACTATCCTCATTTGTACCGTGGAGATAATGTTACCTCCCTCATAGGGTTGTTGTGACACCCAAATTCTTGTTGGCTGCTCTTAATGTGATTGACATGGCTGCAGGCAGTGTCCCCAGGAAGGACCCAGGGAAGGGGACACTTGTCAGGGATTTGGGAGGCACAAAGGTCAGCAGAGAGCATGTAAGGCTCAGGATAGGGTCTTGATTAGAACAGAGGGGTGATTTTCCAGAATGGCAAGAAAAGAGTGAGGACTGACTTCCTGGGGGAGTGGCTAGCAGGGTGGGGATATCTGGGCAGAGTGAAGAGATTTCACAGGCCACCCTGGGCCCTGTGGGCCTAGTCTGGGTATGGGAGTCCTGGGGTCCAGTGGGTGTATGTAGGAGACAGGGGGGCTGAGGGCAGGGAGGAGGTGTCAGGGACCTGCCTTCATTCATTAGCCCACTGGGAGCCATTGAAGGTTTTTGAGCAGGGCAGTGGTTTGATCAGATCAGTGGTTTAGTGAGAAAAGTGGCAGGGTGTGATGGTGGGTTGGGGGTACAGGACCCCTCCCCCCTCATTGGGCTTCCTCAGAGAATTGCTGTGTGCTTTCATGTTTCAAGCATGGGGAGGGGCGAGTTGCTCATATGACCCTCAGATTATCAGAGCTCTGAGTCATTTTCCCAAAAGTTCAGGAATCTCACTCTTGTCACCTTCCTGGAAGGGGTGTCTAAAGTGTAGGACAGGGAGAGTCCCTGGGCTCGTGCTCATCCTGCCTCCACTGTCGCTGGGAGAGGTCAGTGAGGCCACCCTGCCTTGCCCCTCACCACACCTCATATCCTCTGAGGTGTGAGGACTCTTTTTGTTCAGCAGCTCAGGTGGAAGTGATGGGGTGCAGCATTTCAAACAGCGACCCAGAAGTTGCTGTAATGGTGCGATGTGGGTAACAGGCCTACGTGGTGACAACAGCCCTCAGGGAGGCCCTGGTAGGGGGTGCTCAGCGAGCTTTCTTACCCAGTTCAGCTGCACTTTCTTCTTCCTTTAGCCCTGTCTCTTTCTTCCTCAAATAGGCAGGAGCCCAAGGCTTTTCTTGCTCTCTCTAAATCAGGGGTCAGTAAGAGGGAGGATGAAGAAAAGCATTTGGGTTCAATCAAACCAGGGTGGCTTGGCTGTTGTGTGGCGGGGGTAAGTCCAGTACCCCTGCCCCTCAGTCCAGATTCCTTTATCATCTAGCTGCTTCTTGCGGGAGGGTGTTAAGGAAGGTGTGATTTAAGACCAAGAGAAGCAGCACTTGGAAATGAGTTGTAATTTATTAGGAAACAGAACAAAGAACCCAGCCACCCTCTGCAGCCTTGTGCCAGGCCCTGGTAGACCCATAATTCCTGTCCTCCCCATGTGGCCCACGGGGCATGAGCTATTTCACAAATGGGAACACTGGCAGTGCCAGCAAATGGCATGACTGGGTCTCAAGCCCAGGTTCTAGGACATCTGGTTTCATGCCCTTTCCTCAAGTCACAGACCCCTCAGAGCCCATCTCCAAACCTTCAACCATGCCTTCCTACCCACAACCAGACCTATTCCCCAAGCCAGCCCAGCCCAGCTCCCCCAAACTCCTGACTCTAGGGAGAAGACACTGATGGGTGCTCCTAGTGGACTGGCAAATAACTAGACCTTGAGTCAGCTAAGTAGGAGACACGCAGGACCTCCAGTGGGCAGACATTCATAGGAAAGATTTGAAAATGAGGCCTTTAAATGTTAAACAAACATATCTCTTTTATCTTTTCTATTTTGGAAAATTAAAAAATCATATACAATTAATGCAAAACTTTTGAGCTAATCTGAGAAAGTAACTCAAGAAAAGGTGATAAACTTGATTCATTCCTCGGTTTTAAATAAAAGAGTAAAGCCTGAGCCTTAGTATCTTACTGAGTATATTTTGGAGTGCCTTATGTTAGATGACAGGTTGTGGAAACTCTCTGAAACTCAGTTTCTTCCTCTGTAGAAGGGGGATAGTGACATGAAGATTAACCGAAATATTCCACGTGAAATGCTTAGCATTGCCCTCTGTACCTTGGACATACTCAGTGAAAAGTAGTGGTAACAATGATGATAGAATTATAAGAACAGACATTTCTTGATTCCAAAAGCTGTTCAGTTATTAAGTCTCTCTTTGAACTCAATAAAAGAACTTGAAGAATATGTTTATTGTCTAAGCTCAGCGTCTTAACTCCATAGGTGTTTTATGGATTGAATCATGGGGCCCATGGGTGCATTTTGAAATGAACACCATTGGCTTTTCAGACCTAGTTCCAGCTCTTTCTGAGGTTGTCAGGGGTGGGGGAGGGTGGTGTTCTGCTTCAGGGTTGAACTTTATGAAGAGCCCTTTATTGGGTGATCCTGTGTCAGGAGATCCTGTGCTAGGACTTGTTAGGAGAGCACAGTTAAACCACCTTGGAGTTACCAGGAGGGGAAAATCTTGGGCCAGGTGAACAGCAGGTGACTGTTTAGAGGGAATTATCATTTAGTTGCTCTTAGAATTTTCTTTTGTGCTGCCAAAAGCCATTAGACCACTATCCTTGTCACTCTTTATGGAGGATAAAATCAAGGGCAAAGGTCTGTGGTCTGGCAAGCCTTAAGCCAGTCCCTGTGGGGCAGGGAGACTAGGGTGGCTGGCCTGCAGCCCACCTGACTAACGCCCTGGCCAGGAGGCAGGTGATCTCCCGGCGGCAGCCCCAGTTTTGGCAGTGTAGCTGGGGTAAGCTGCCAGGCTTGGGGACACCTCCTGCTAGCCCCGGGTGCCTGGCACAATGTGTGCAGTGTCAGTGTGTGGGGACAGGTAGGACAGAAGTGCCAGGCTGAGGGCTGTCCTTAGGCCTGCTGCCCCGGGAGGCTGAGTGAGGGCCTGAGAGGTGGGCAAGTGCTGGGTAGAGAGAGATGAGCTGAGCATTGTCAAGCCCTTCTTTACCCCTCACTCTGTCTGGGTGGCCTCCATCACACCTGTGAACCTTTCTGATATTTCCTCATCTATAAAATGGGCACCAGGGTGTTTGGGAGGATTAAATGATGCCATGAATGGAAAGTGCATGAAGGTCTTAATAAATAGAGATTTGCTATGGGGTTTATCTGTTGGCTGGAGTTTTGGGGGATGTTTTCTTTTTTCCATGTTGTGATCATGCATGCCACCTTTGCTCTGTGATAAACCATGCTGAATGGGGGTTGGGGGTGGGGAATGAGCATAGAAGAGGGAGCTTTGCAGGAAGAGAGTTTACAGTGGAGGGGACCCTCTTCCCACAAGTACTGCCTGAACCCAGCAAAAGCCTTGGACAGCCCAGCCTTGCTGTCAGGGCTGCTGTCTGCCCTGTGGGCCAGGAGCACGAGTCCTGGGCTGGGCAGAGTGGGGACCCACCCGTGGCTCAGGAGAGAGGATTGGCCTGCAGAAGACCCCCCTCCCTCCCCCCTCCCCCAGGGGCTGGAGCCGAAGCACAGACGGGCTTTGTGCAGAGTCACGAGGGGCCGGCAAGGGGGAACTGCACCGGCTGAGCTGTCTCACAAGCCTCAGTTCTTGTCAGTGGTTTTGAAAGAGTCAGGGGAAAGTGCTGACAGTGCTGTCCTCCTTCCCTCCAGAACTGTGAGGCCTGTGGCTCCTGGCAGGGAGAGGGGAGAAGCCTGCCGGGAGGCTACCTCTTCTCTGCCAACTCACACCTCCCAGGCTTCAAGTGCCCCATCTGCTGAATGGGTGGATCTCCATGTGGGGACACTAACCCAGGTCAGGGGCTGGTCAGGGCCATGCCTGCATGTGATGCCCTATGCAGTGGGGCTGGGAGAGGGGCCCTGGGCTGTGTGTTTGGAGGCAGGCTCAGCCCTTCGATGGGAGACGGCCTGGAGAAGCGTTCCCAACTCTTGTGATAGCCCCAAGGAGAGAACTGGGCTCTGGAGTCAGACCACCGGGGCCCTCCTCCCACCTGTGGGTCTTGCACCAATTTTTTATCTTTCCTACCTCACAGGCTTGTTGTGAAGGGGAAAGGAGATGACCACTTGACACAGAACTTGTAAGGGTTGGTCCTGGTGTCATGACTGGTCACCCAAGTCATCCTGACCCCATCCTTGCTTTTACCCCATATTTTGTCATTCAGCAAGTCCCTAGGAGGTCACCACAGCACTTTTTGCCCTCTGGTCCTCTGCTGCCTGTCACTTCCTCTGTTCTGGTGTCCCCTTGTCAGAGAGGCTTCCCTAACCTCCCTACACAGAGCAGCTGCCTCTCCCCTTTCCTGCTTTGCTTTGTGGCACCTCTCACCCCTGATCCTCCAAGGGGAGGCATCTGGCTGTTTCAGTATCTCGAGTGCCTGGTACAGAGTAGCACTCACTCAACTTTTTGTTGTTGTTGTTGTTCTTGTTGTTTTTATTGTGGTAAAATATACATAACATAAAATTTATCATTTTAACCATTTTTAAGTATAGAGCTCAGCGGTATTAAATATATTCACATTGTTGTGCTACCATCACCACCATCCATCTTCAGAACTATTTTTCATCTTCCCAAACTGAAATTCTGTATCCTTTAAACACTAACTCCCCATTTCCTCCCTCCCCTGCCCTTGACAACCACCATTCAACTTTCGGTCTCTGTGAATTTGACTACTCTAGGTACCTCATGTAGGTGGAATCATACAGTATTTGTCCTTTTGTGACTAGTTTATTTCACTTAGCATCATGTGTTCAAGGTTCATCCATGTTGTAGCATGTGTCAGAATTTCCTTTTCAAGGCTGAATAATATTCCATTATATGCATGTACCACATTTTGTTTATTCATCCATCGATGGACACTTGAGTGGATTCTACCTTTTGGCTATTGTGAATAATGCTGCTATGAAGGAGCGGGAAGCTGCCTTGAGGGAGACAAAGCATAAATCTCTCTGAAAACTTCTGAGTGGTAGCCTAATACCCATTAGAGAGCAGAGCTGGTGTGATGGCAATACCCATTTTGCAGATGAGAAAACAGAATCTTCCACAGGTGTTCAGTGCAGAGCACTTTGGGAGTCGGGCAGTAGCTGGGGAGGGAGGACAGTGGGAGACCCTCAGCCTAAGCTGGAAGGTGGGGAGTGGACCTTGGGTACTGCCTGGCCTTTCTGCTTTCTCTGCCTCCTCTACTCCTGTACAGGCAGATCCCAGATGTTCTGGGCTGGCCTGGAATCTGCATTTGGAATCTGCTGTAGAGAAGTGATTCTTAACCTTGGCTATATGTTAGCATCATGTAGAGTCCTTAAAAAAATTTCCATGCTTGAACCCCACCCGGAAGAGTCTGATTTAGATGACCCAGTCTCCGGGCTTGGTATGGTCTTTTGTAAAAATCTCCAGGTGAGTCTAATGCACAGGCTGGGAAGGCATTCCTGTCTCCTGGGCCTTGTATGCTGTAGGGCCTGGGCCAGGCTCTCTGCTCACTCAACCCCAGCCCTGAGTTTTAGAAAAGAGGGAGCTGGGACCCTGAGTAGGATGGGGAGTTTACCTTGGGGTCTCTACTCTGAGGGGTCTCCAAGGAGAGAGAACTGCTGACTGTTAGTTACCTGGTGCTGTGTAACAAACTACCCCAAAACTTAGTAGTTTAAAATGGCAATAAACAGTTATTTTCCTCATAGTTTCTGTGGGTCAGGAATTTGGAAGCAGTTAAGTTGTTTCTGGTTTGAGGTCTCTTAGGAGGTTGCAGTCAAGGGGTTGGCTGGGAGCGCAGTCATCAGAAGGCTTCACTGGGGCTGGTGGATTTGCTTCCAGGGTGGTTCAGTCACATGCTTAGCAGGATGGTTTGGCTGATGGTAGGACTCAGTTCCTTGCCTCTCAGTGGGCTTATGTGGGTTTCTTCACAACATGGTGGTTAGCTTCCCCTTTTGTAAGCAGTCTAAGAGAGCAAGGTGGAAGCCACAGTGTGTATTATGCCCCAGTTTTGAAAGTCACACTTCGTATTTCTACAATGTCCTATTGGCTACACAGATCAGCTTGGGAGGGGACTGTAGGGCATGAGTACCATGAGGGGAGGATCATTGAGGGCCATCTTGGAGGCTGGTGACCATACAGATTGTCCTGTTTTTGCAGTTTCAGCCTCACAGACCTTGCCTGGGTGGAGGAAGTGCCCCCAGTAAGTGGTATGGCCCTTCTCTCTTACTTGTCTATTCCTCCCCATCATCAGACCATAGCAGTGCCACTTTGGGGTGGTGTAGTTCTGAGGCCTGGAGGTCTTGCTTTGGAGTCTTCATGCAGGAGGGTCTCTGACCTCTCTACTGGCTGGATTTCCCATCCCCACCCATGTCTGATGTCCTGGCCCAGCCATCCCTGTGGTGACCCCAGTAGTGTGCAGACTTAGGCCTGTAGGAAAACTAATATAAAAACCGTTGCTGCTACGTGCCTGGCTCTGGGCTAAGCACTCTGCATTGTCACACTCAACCCTGTGAGGCAGGGACTCTTTATCCCCATTCTAATGATGAAGAAACTGAGGCTCAGGTCACTCATCTAAAAAGTTGTGGAGCCTCAAACCACTGGTATTCAAAAACAAGGGTCTGTATGAAAACCATGGTGCAATAAGGTATTCCCAAAGGAGGAGGCTATTTAGCAAGCTGAGTCATCAAGGGAAACATAAGGAAAGTGTGTGTGTGTGTGTGTGTGTGTGAGAGTGTGTGTGTGTGTGTGTGTGTATGAGAGAGAGAGAGAGAGAGAAAGACTAAAGGGAGGTGGGGAGAGAGGGAAAGGGAGAGAGAGAGAGGAAGAAAGGTGTCTTCCTGGGGTTCCCCAGGGGCCATGGTGACTTGGGTGCCTCAGAACAGGGCTAGTATGGTCTTGAGGCTGGTTTTCTCTCTCCAGATTCAGCCTTTCTCAGGGTAGTGAGTGACTATGAGTGCCATCTCCCATCAGCCCTCCCCTGCTCATGGCCTGATTTGATGTCACCAAGGGAAGTCTCGCACCAATGTAGTCACTGGCATAGTAACCAGTTCTGTGGTCTCTTACATTTCTGTGGTTGATGACTTCCTAGGGGGGCGGGTTTAGAGTTTGGGTGTCACATCCTGCTCAGAGGGAGGGAATCCAGGCCATGAGGTCTCATCCTAAGGATTGCTAAAGGGAGCCACAGTGAAACCTGTGCCTTTAGGACTTTGCTGAGGAAAAGGAAACTAGCTAATAGGGTCTGGGGTCAGGGCTGGCCTCATTCAAGGTAGGGGTGACTGTTCCCATTCTACAGATGGGGTGACTGAAGCTCAGGTGCTAATGGACTCACCCAAGGGAATGCTGGTTAGGGACAAAAGCTGCTGTCTGGGCAATTTCATCTTCTCCAGGAGTGGCAGCCATCATGTCAGACCCCTGACCTCTCTCTGGGCTGAGGGAGCATGGGCTGTGCCTGCCTCTGGAAGATCTGGGATCTAAGGGGAAGAATGTGGGCCTTGCTTGCAGAGAGGTGACCTGGCCAGTTAGGACCTCTGTGTGCAGACACACACAAAGATGGGAAACCAGGGCATGCATGGATCAGAGATGGAAGCTGAGCTGGTGGGGCTGGCCCAGATTTTGAAAGGTTCATAGGAGATGTTTAGATGACTAGTACCTGATCTGATCTATTGTCAGAGCGTGATCCATTCATTTTTGCTGAAGGTGGATGGGATCTCTAGGATGGAGTTTGGGATAAAGCTCTTTGGGTGTGAGTATGGGGGCAGGAATGCAGTCCTGGACTCTGCCCTGGTCCATCTGTTTCTCTCTCCACTGCCAGCTGAGCTTTATGCCCATCAGAAAGACCCAACCCTTTCTCTGACTTCTGTCCATGCTTTCTTCCCCTCCTCCACCCCCACTCAGGTAGTCTCCAGTTTCTGTCTCTGCAGGCAGCTATAAGCTGGGGTCCTGAAACAATTCACTCAGGTCTATCCCACCTTGCAGAGCATCAAGGGGAACAGAAGCCAGCCAGAGCACTCACCTCTCCAGGAATACCTTCCCCCACCTGCCCACCAGTGCCTTTGTGGGCCATGCCTTTGGCTCTGACCTCCCCTCCCTCAAACACTGAGTTTAGGACTGTCTTTTTCCATGCAATACAGGCTCCCCGCTTCTCTTCTGAAAAAAAGGCTTACAAAGCCTTTTAAAATTGTGTTTTTAGGGACTTTACGCATCTGGTTGCAGGGAAGAGGTGTGGGTAATAAAGACATTGTGCTTGGAGAAAAGTCTAAGTGCCAGGAAGGAAGATGGGGCCCCTAGAGCCCCTTCCTCATGTCAGCCTGTGAGGGCCAGAGAACACTGCTGGCTGGAGGGCTCTGCAGAATGAGGCCCCCGTGCCTTGTCTCTTTTATTGATTGAGCTTAGGGTTGGCTAACGGCCACTGTATCTGATGCCTACTCCCCACCCCTTCCCTGGCCAAGACTGGTGGGATGGTCAGGCTGAGTCAGGGTTGGGGGTCAGTCAAACACAGGCTGTGGGATAGTCTGACTGATGTCGATATCAAGGTCCACTCTGATATTAGGGTTGGGGCCAAGGTTGAGGCTGGAGTCTAAGCTCAGGTGAAGACTTGGGTTCTTCTACACATGAAATGGAGCTCTGGGTCCTAGGAGAGGTGGCTGCCTCCTCCGTACTAGTCTCTTTGGGGATTATCCTCCCTCTCCCTCCCACTCTGAGGTGGCCCTGGCAGGTGGCCACACCTTTTACCTGTGCTATCATTTAATTCTCCCAGCAGTCCCACCAGGTAGCTGTACCCCCATTTTACAGATGGGAAAGTTTAAAGACTGAAGGAGGCAGGCAGTTAAGCATCAGATGGGGCTTAGATAACTATGTCCAGGAGGCGGGGTACAGATGCTGTGTCCTTGGGGTGAGTTCAGAGCTATTGGCCAGGTGGGGCCCAGAGAAGGGAAGACACTGGTCTGGGGTCACCTGCCAAGAGAGACTGAGCTGGGACCCGAATCCAGGTCTCTGGGCTCCCAGGCCAATGTTCTCTCCCTTCCCCCTGTGTCTTCTGGGCTGACAGGCTGCTCCTGCCCTGTCCCCACGTTTATTCACCCCAGCCTACCTTCCGTGGCTGGCCAGGCCTGGCCCAGAAATCCTACTTCTTTCACTTCCTGGCTGGCTGGCCTGGGTGAGGAGGACTGGGAGGGTCTGGCTGGGAGGAGTTCAGGCTCAGTCTCTCCTTGGGTTTTAGGGGTGGGAGGAGCCTCATGGGCAGACACAGAGCCCCTTTGTCTGGGCCACTGTGCAAAGCAGCTGGTCTGGGATTTCTGGGCGTTTTTTACATTTGAAGAATAATTGCATTGTCTGGGGGGTCCTCGAGAATCCAAATCCGCAGCCCCCCCTCCCCCCCGCCCCCGAACTGCCAGGCAGTCTAGAGAGATTCCTCAGGACCAGTACCCCAGCTTCCCTCCCCGTCCCTTCCCCCTGTTAGAAGCTTGAGGCAGAGAGGGATTTCTTCAGGGAAACTGAGGTTGGGGTGCTGCCCTAGGGCACTAGGAGTATCTGTTGGGAGGTGACACTTGTAAGTCCCTGACGGCGAAGGTGCAGGTGGCCCCCAAAGCCCTGGACAGAGCTCACATGAGCAAATGTGTGGCTTACAGGAGAGAAGCCTGCTTATTGGAAAGGGTGGGCCCATTTTTTTTAATTAATTAATTTTTTTTGGTCACACCATGCGGCATATGGGATTTTATTAGTTCACTGACCAGGGATCCAACTCGTGCCCCTTGCACTGGAAGTACAGAGTCTTAACCACTGGACCGCTAGGGAAGTCCTGGGGTGGGCCCATTTTGGAGTGCTTCAGCTGTTGGAGTCTGGACCCTAAGGTCCAGGTGGGCTAAATGCCTTGGCCATACTCTTCTCTGGGAAATGGTCATTCATCCTGGAGTGACCTTGAGGAAAGGACAGGGAGACAGACATATTTGGGAGTAGGCTGTGTTCAGAAGGGAGCCAAGGATGGGCAGACTTCTTTTGTTTCTTCTGAGGGGCAACTCTGGAAGGGTGTGGGGCACCTGGGAGGCTGGGCCCCTTGTGGCATTGTTTTTGTTGTAGTGGTCACTGTTAAGGGGGGAAGTGACCTGCTGATTGCCTGATGAGCTGAAGTGGACTCCAACACTGAGGAGGAAGGGGTGTCCTGCACCAACCTGGGCCACTGACCCTTCTTGTGATTCACTCCCAGGGCCTCCTAGTCTTCATCCATCCTTCTCTGGTGACCCTGCCATGGGACAGGGCCTTTCTTCCCTCTTCTTTCCCTGCTGCCTTCTTTCCAATTTGGCTTCTTGGGCAGGTTCAGTCAGGGCAGTGTTGGCTCTGGCCTGCAGGGGGAGGTGGTGGCCTGCAGGCCAGAGAAGTGGGGGTGGGGGTGGGGGTGGAGCGGGGTGGGGTAAGGGTGGGAGGCAGTGGGGCATTTGGGCATGTTGAATGGGGGTGGACCTGATTTCTTGAAGCTACTAGGCGTGGCCTGCCTGGGGACACAGCGGCCCCAGCCTCCCACCCTTATTTTGCCTTGGAAACAGGAGCAAGTAGGCAAGTGTCTGTTGCCCTGTGCCTCCCTCCTCCCTACTCCCCCTCCCTGCCTGGCTGAGCCAACACTTTTTTCTTCTCTCCTTTATCTGCTCAAAAAAGTACAGGGTGTTCTGTTTCTCCTGTGCATACAGATCAAGGAGGGGGATGTTATTTATTTTTTTTATTTACTGAAGGCAAGAGAAGGACAGGGAGGCACCATGGAGCATTAAGTGATTCTTCTTAGGCATTTTCTCGTAAGATTAAAAAAATTCCAAAGGAAGAGATGACACAAACCAACAGAAAACAAATGTGCTCCCCCCGCATCCTGAGATAAGAGGGCCCAAAAGTCCAGTTCAGCATTTAGCTGAGGGCCCAGCACACAGTAGGTGTTGCTACATACAGTTTTCTCTCTTCCATTCAGTTTGGACCCCAGGGTACATTGGCTCCATGGGCCACTATGGGGGACCATGAGGCAGACGCCTCATTTTTGCCATCTGTGGACTGTGCATGTGGCTTCTCTGGCTTCTTGCGGGAGCCCAGGGGTTGACAGGCTCATCTGGGACAAGGCCTGTGGAGAGACAGAACTATGGGGTTAGCAGTGAGGGCCAAGGGAATAGGTGACCTATGTGGTCCCTGTTTACTTGCTGCCACCATGGCACCATATGTGTGATGTCTCTTTGAGTTGAAGGTCTCTAATATGTTGGGAACTTGGGGTCCTTTCTGTGTTCATCTTTTTTTTTTTTTTTTTTTCTTGCGGTATGCGGGCCTCTCACTGTTGTGGTCTCTCCCGTTGTGGAGCACAGGCTCCGGATGTGCAGGCCCAGCGGCCATGGCCCACAGGCCCAGCCGCTCCGCGGCATGTGGGATCTTCCCAGACCGGGGCACGAACCCGTGTGCCCTGCATCGGCAGGCGGACTCCCAACCACTGCGCCACCAGGGAAGCCCTTTCTGTGTTCATCTTAAAGGCAGACTGCCTGCCTGCATTTCCCACAATCCATTCCTGAAGCCTGTACCAAAGGCAGTGTATTCATAATTTAGCTACAGAACTTTACAAATGATTTTCCCGCACAAGGCTCTTAAAAATGCTGACAGTCTCTTGACATCCATGCAGGGCCTTATTTAACTGTCACAATAATGCAGTTAGGACAAGCTGGGCCACTTCAGAGAGAAGGAAAGGGAGGCTGGGAAGCCAGGAAGTTCAGGTAGCCCCCTGGGAATGCACTACTGCCCCAAGCATTCCTTACCTCTACCCAAGGCTGCAGTTTATCCTAATCCCCGGGTTTTCATAGGTGGTGCTCCAGGGAGGCTGGGAGGTTCTGCCATGAGACCTGAGGGACCTCAGGAGGTAGCGGGAACTCCAGTTTCAACCCAGTTACACCCTGGTCTCCACAGGAGCTTTTCGAGAAGGGGTTCCACCAGTAAGGTCTGAAAACCACTGTAGCGATCCCACCCCTTTACTGTGTAAAAGTGGTTGTTTTGGGGAGGGCGGCCTCAGGCTGGGGGTGGGGCTGGAGGCCTAGAGAGGCAGAGCCCCCCAGTCCTGGGGAACTGGGGCGTGGGGGCGAGGTGGGCAGTCTCCACTCTGGCTTAGCATAGCAGGGTGCCCAGCTGTGGAGGCCGATAGCAGCAGCTCTGAGCTCCCTGTGTGTTTACAAACCTGACGCAGAGCACGCTCCTTGCCTGCGCCGCGGGGCGGACTCTTCCTCCCTGCTGGCCTCTGGTGCAGGCAGCCACACCCTCACCTCTAATTTTAGTCCTCTAGTCCTCCGCCAGAACCTGGGGGAGGGAGGGGAAGGTGGCAGAGGGGGAAAGGAGGAAGGGCAAGGGGGAGGGGAGGAAAGGGCTTGAGCCAGCTCTGACCTCCATGCTCCCAGGAGGCCGAACAGAACATCACTGGGACGGGGGTGGGGGGGTGAGGTGGACCGCAGAAGGACAGAAAGACATAGGAGGGAGGAATGGGAAAGCCGGGACACAGGCTCTCCTAGAAGAAGGCAGGGATCCAGGCTGTGTGGGGAGTCCCTGCCTCTGAGGGTCTCTGGGCCTCGGGCGCCACCTTCCGGCCCTCTAGGGAACCAGTCCCGCACCGAGTCGGCCGCCTGGGGGTGGGGGGTGGGGGGTAGTTTGGAGGGAGTTTGGGAGCAGGAGTGGGGTGACATTCCTGTGCGTGCCCAGGTGTGGCATCGGCAGGTGAAGTGGGCAGGGGAGGTGCAAGGAGCAGCTTCTCAGACTGAGAATATTTAAAAAAAGACCCCTTTTAAATCTGTGATAAAAAGATGTTAGGGGTGGAGTGGAAACCTAAGTGGTCAGACCTTGAGGCGTGTGAAGGAGGAAGTTAGCGCACAGCTTTTATTTTATTTTGTATAGTGAACCAGGAATGAATATCTGAATAGTTATTGAGATGTATATGCATACATATATGTAGTGAGTGGCACAAATCCTAAGTATACAACTATGTACATTGTGTAGCCATCATTCATATAAAGATACATATTCCTTCCACCCCAGAAAGTTCCCTTCTGACCCTTTTCACTTATTCCCCTCCTCCCAGTCTCTCTTCTGTCATCACAGATTCATTTGACCTCTTCAGGAATTTCACATAAATGGAGTCACACCGTATGATGCTCTTTTGTCTCTGGCTTCTTTTGTTCAATGTAATGTTGTTGAGAGTAGTTTAGTTCTGTTTATTGCTGAAGAATATTCCCTTGTATGAATATGCTACAGATAGCACAATATATTTATCTATTCTTCTGTTGATGGACCTTTGGGATATTTGTTTTTGGTTATCATGAATAAAGCTGCTATGAACATTCTATGTCTATTTGGCGGAGTATACCCTGTTTCTCTTGGGTGTATTCCTAGGAGTGGGATTGCTGTGTCATAGGAAGGGTTTTACTTAGCTTTGTTAGGTATGGGTGACAGCTTTTTATATGCCCCCTGTCCACTGCCCAGCGGCTACTTTCCACTCACATTCACTCCCCTGTTGTTAGGTCCTGGATACTATGGATAGTATGGATAACTAACTGGACAGTATGCAACTTCTGCCACTGAAACCTTAGGCAGCTTGGGTCAGGAAAGGAATGGGGACAGGATCAGATCTGAGTGGCCCCTTGGGATGGCCCACAGATACCTTCAAACCCTTGTAGTCACTCCAGGAATAGAAGGGTAGCCTCTCCCAGCCCTGGGGCCAGATTCAGGGACCCCCTTGGCCTCCTGTCAGCTCCCTAGGCTGGCGTCTCTGAGCAAGCTGGCTTAGCGTAACTGTCAATTTGATGTCTGGCCTCTGGTGCCACAGGTCCTCACGGTCCACTGTTTCATGGGCTCTTTGCTGCTTTGTGGTGACTGAGGGGCTGGGTGGCCTGGGAAAAAAAACTGGAGACCTACCCGGAATAGCAGAGGTTCATTCGATACCAGCCTCGTGGCACTTTCTGGGGGGAGGGTAGGACTGTGTCCTGCCTACCAAATTGCCACCTCATTGAGGCTGTGAAAGGCTAGCTGAAAGCAAGAGGAGAAGAGAAGACAGGGCAAGGGAGAGTGAGTGCCAGGGAAGGGCCAGGGAAGGGCCAGGGAAGGGAGGGAGAGCAGAGGGTCTAGTGCAGTGTGTGCAAGTATCCTGGGGTCGGCTCCAGCACCCTGAAGTCTGTACAAGCATCCTGGGGTCCATGAGAGCATCCTGAGGTCAGTGTGAGCTGGACCACAGCAGTGGTACTGGGCTGTGCTGGGCTGTGCTAGGCTGTGTTGGTCCAGGGTTAGCAGCACCAGGATCAGTTTCTCCTGATTTTGACCTTCTTGGTCATACAAGACCAAGACTCTTGTCTTGATGACTCTTGTCTCATCCTTGGGGAAGAGGCGGTGCCTACTAGACTTGAGATGGGATTGATGGATTTCAGGGGTTTGGGGTGGGCTGTCAGCTCTCCTTTTTGCTGATGGGAGCCCACGGTGCATCCCCTGTTTCCTTCCCTGTGGCTCCCTCCCTCCTTCCCCACATCCTTTGGAGTTGGCTCTTCTTGCCCGGGTCCTCGGAAGGGATTGAGAGGGCTCAGGGCCCCCCCTTGAAGGCAGAGCCTGTGAGCATCTCTTGGGGCAGGTGGGAAGTGAAGGCAGAGCAGGTGAGCTGTGACCCCCTGCCCCCTGCAGGTTCCTAGGAGGCGAGTGTGGACGGTATGCAAAGTTGTGAATCCAGTGGTGACAGTGCGGATGACCGTCTCAGTCGTGGCCTGCGGAGAAGGGGACAGCCTCGTGTGGTGGTGATCGGCGCTGGCTTGGCTGGCCTGGCTGCTGCCAAAGCACTTCTGGAGCAGGGCTTTACGGATGTCACTGTGCTTGAGGCTTCCAGCCGCATTGGAGGCCGCGTACAGAGCGTGAAACTTGGTAAGTGCCTCAGTTCACCTCAGTCCAGTCATCTCCTAAGGTCATTTCTTATCTCCCAGTGCCCTGACCTAGCCTGAAATCTCGTTATTTTATCTTCTTCCCAGGGGTTAGTGTTCTATCATGCATGCTGCCTGGGCATTTTCCCTTCCTTTGCCCCTCTCAGCACCCTTCTGAGGTGGGCAGGATGGGGCTCTGGCCTCTACCTTTGGAACACGATCTAGAGTTCACAGTGTTTAGGAGGGAAAGGACACCCAGAACCAAACTTCGCAGTGGGTAGCCTGGTTTCTATTTCACAAGAAGGGGAATTCTGCAAGTTTCTATTAGTTGTTAACTTTTGAGTATGAATTAGTGTTATCATGACTGAGAGCTAGCACTGGGACAATAGGAGCTAAGGGCAGTGGAGGTGGAAGAAGACTTTGGGCCTCCTTGTGAGTGATGGACAGGTCTTAGGATTGTCTAGGAAGAGGGTCTCTCCAGGTTGCAGAGAAATAAGGCCTCTTCAGAAAGCAGCCAGATAAGAGACATACCCTAGGGGTGGGCAGGTTTTGCCAGGGGTCCTAGAGGGTGGGAAATTGCCTGAAGTACAGGTAGAAGTCAGGGGGGTTTCCCAACCAGGGGGTCTGACCATGAAAATGGCCCAGTAAGGACCACTCATGGTGGCCTGGAGTGTGTGGGCTACACTGACCCTCCAGAAGATTTTGTGTCTGTTGCTACATGGGCAGCAAGGCCAAGCAGATTCTGTGTGCTTACTTTTGATGAATGGGGCAATTGGCTCAGAGAAGTAGGTGGACAGACTTAGAATAAGCAGAGGTTGAGGAGCAACCTTCTCTCTTCTTTCAGAAGCTTTGATCACATTAAAAGTCTTCCCTCAGAGTATTTCCTGGAAGGTGTATGTGAAATTATGTCTGTCTTCCCCTGGCACACACAGGAGTATGTGTCGGCAGTGAGGATGAAAGTGCAGTCCAAGGCATATGCAAACCTGGGGACAGCCAGCTGGGAAGCCCTGAGACTCTTTGCTCAACACCTGATTGGCTGACTAGGAGCCTTAGGGATGGGATGGCTCCATTTGTGGTTCTTGAATCTTGATAAGACATTCAGGGTCTGACATAAAAGCCGAAGACGGGAGGACAAACAGCCCAGTTTCAGTGGTAGTTGGCAGCCGAGACGTGCTGTGCAGGGAAGTGATGGTGGAAGGGAGGGAGGTGGAAGGGATGGGGCTGCAGGAGGCTGAGGGGATGCATGTGGCAGGAAGCCTTCCTCAGAGGGGAGGGAGCTTGGGTGGGCCTCAGGTGATGAGGGGAGTTGGATAGGTAGTGAAAAGAAGGAAGGGGGTAATTGCACACATGGAATTGCACACATGATATATGTGAAGAATCAGATCAAGGCAGACCCTGCCAGGATACGGGAGAGCAAATCCAGGCAAGGGCGTATGTGTGTGTGTTGTGTGTGCAGACACCCAGGGCTGAAAGCCCAGGCTGCAGTTGGACCTGCAGCAGTGTGAGATGCTAGCTGTGAATCCCGGTGGTAAGGGCAGCGGCGATGACCAGAAACCCCAAGGACACCGTGAGGTAGATGTGGAGATGGTGCCTGGTACCCTTTGGATGCAGGATGTAACAAGGATGACAAAGGTGAGAGGCCTGTGGGAGAGGGCAGGAAACATCCTCAGACTGAGGCATACTCTGGGCCACCCCACCTCCTTGTAAAGCTTGGGGGATGGAGTGGAGCACTGACCTTGTTGCTGACCTTGAGCTGCTCACCTCGTTCCTGCTTATGCCTGGATACCCCATGCCTGGACGTCACTGCCCAGTGACTATGACTTGGAGCTCCCTGGTGTACCCTGGGGAGGGTACAGGCCCCTTTTGCTCCTATTGGGAGCTCAAACCAGGCAAAACACCTTGGGGAGCCTGAGGCTCTAAAGGAGAATTAGTAATAAATGTCCCCAGTGCCCCCCCCCACCAGGAACCCCATGGAGGAAGAAGGGCACTGGGTTTCTAGCTTTCCGTGCCTTCTGGTCTGCCCACTTTCCCTGGACAAAGGGACCCACACATTCCTCCTCTGATTTCAGAGTCATCAGGAAATTCTGTCTTGCTGGCTGTGGCTTGAGGTTGATTGTGTTTTCTCTTGCTCTGTGTTTGGCACATAGATGCACACAGGGCTTTCTTTTCTTTTTTTTTTTTTTTAAGTAACTGATGGTTTAATTAGAAGCAGCCCAGGAAAGAGAAGACACAAAAAAGAGAAATGCCCAGTTCCTGGGGTGAGGGGTGAGTGTTGTCTGTTATAGTGTATTAGATAACTATTGCTGCATTAACAGACCACCCTAAAATGTAGTGGCTTAAAACAACACCATTTTATTTGCTGATATTCTGTGGCTCCAGAAATTTGGGTTTCTCTTCATGGTGGTCACAGTCTAAGAGGGTGAGAGTGGAAGCCACAAAGTGTCTTGAGGCCTAGGCTCTGAAACCACAAACATTGCTTTCATTGCATTCTATTAAAGCAAGTCACAAGCCAAGCCCAGAGTCAAGGGGTGTGGAAAGACTCCATCTCTTGATGGCAGGCTGGCAAAGTCACGTTGCAAAGGGCCATGTGTGTAAGGATAGGAGGGATTATTGTGACCATCCTGGCAAAAAAAGTTACCACACATGATGTCTTGAATCAGGCCTCCAAAAACAAAACAAAACACCAAAAAATGTTCCTTTCTGTGTTCCTTTCATTGTTTCAGCTTCCCTGGGAGCTAGGCAAGGGAGGAGACAAATGTATCACAGCATGCAGCATGAGAAAAGGAAACTGAGGCCCAGAAGAAGAAATAGGCACAGGCACAGTGACAGCTTGCCTCAGAACATTTGATACCTTGGCTATGGATGGGGTGGTAAATGAGCCACCAGCCCTGTCCCAACTTGGGCCCAGGAGTTTCCCTCTGCCCCAGTCAGACTCTTAGGGTTCTGCCACCTGTGCCATAGGATGAGAAAGCTTAGTTTTCTCCAGAAGTCTGTTTTAGACTGCCTTGGGGAGGAGTCTTCCAAACTGGAATGTTTGCCCTCTTTCTTCTGCCCCAGACTGAGTTGGGAGGTGACCATTTTCCATCTGGCAGAGTAGCTTAGACTCTTGGGCCACTGGATTTTGAGGAATTGGAATAAGGCCAAAGGGGGACCTTGGGTCTGGAAGGCTGGGCCTCCTCCCTGGGTATTTCACGTACCCTTGCTTCCCTCACTGGGCCCATTATACCCATTGGTACCCATAGAAGTTCTCCTGAGGGGGAGGAGAGGTCTGTTGTCTGGTGTTATCTTAGGAGAGTCTTCTGATTATTCCAGTGAGATGACTTGGTGTCAAATCATAGAGTTATTCAGGGTGGAAGTTAGCTATAAAGTGGAATCCATTTTGTGCCACATGTGGTTTCTACTGAGATATTTTCACTGAAGATTTTGGTTCATTGCTAGAGCGGTACCTAATCCCCTTCCTTCCCCCTGTTGTTGGAGATGGAAGGATCCTCTTGGAGGAAGGAGGGTGAGGCAGTGTTCTGGCTCTCTTCCTTGCCCCTATAAGAGCCTATTGTCACCATCAGGACACGCCACCTTTGAGCTGGGAGCCACGTGGATCCATGGCTCCCATGGGAATCCCATCTATCATCTAGCAGAAGCCAATGGCCTTCTGGAAGAGACAACTGATGGGGAGCGCAGTGTGGGCCGCATCAGCCTCTACTCCAAGAATGGCGTGGCCTGCTACCTCACCAACCATGGCTGCAGGATCCCCAAGGATGTGGTTGAGGAATTCAGTGATTTATACAACGAGGTGAGGTATTAGGGGGATAGTTGGGCACAAGGGTTTGTGGGGCAGGGAGCGCCTTGGCTGTGTGTGTGTGTGTGTGTGTGTGTGTGTGTATGTGTGTATGTGTGTATGTGTGTATGTATTGGGTGTGAGGAGGCTGGGCGACCTGCTGGGGTCTTCTACGATCCTGGTCATGTCTGCACATTCTCTGGGCCCTGCATTTGGAAAATCAGGACAATTTGAGGGTAGAATGAAGACAATGAGTGGAGCAGCACTAGGTAAGAGATTACTGATACCCATGATTAAATATTTCCCCAGAAAGTCCTTAAACATCTTTTATTAGATTTATTACTAGGTAAGTGGGTATGATGATTGTTGTTATTGCTCTTGGATACTATTTTAAATGGTAATTTTAAAATACTTTATTTTCTAATTGTTCCTGGTGTATAGAATTATAACTGCATTTTTTTAAATTGAAGTGTAGTTGATTTACAGTATTATATTAGTTTCAGGTGTGCAGCATAGTGATTCAACATTTTTATACATTATACTCCATTTAAAGTTATTACAAAATAATGGTTATATTTCCCTGCTGTGTGCAATATATCCATGCTGCTTATTTATTTTATACATAGTAGTTTGTATCTCTTAATCCCATACCCCTGTCTTGCCCCTCCCCCCTTCCTTCTCTCCACTGGTAACCACTAGTTTGTTCTCTATATCTGAGTCTATTTCTGTTTTGTTCCCGTTCATTCGTTTTATTTTTTAGATTCCACATATAAGTGATAACATAGAGTATTTGTCTTTCTCTGTCTCACTTATTTCACTAAACCTCTAGGTCCATTCATGTTGTTGCAAATGGCAGATTTTCATTCTTTTTTATGGTTGAGTAAAATTCCATTGTGTGTATATATATATATATTATATTATATATATATATAATATATATAACTATATAACTATATATTTTATATCTGTCTCCCTATCTATCTAACATCTTCTTTATCCATTCATCTGTTGATGGGCACTTAGGCTGCCCCCATAGCTTGGCTATAACAATGTAAACAATGTTGCAGTGAACTTTGGGGTATAAGTATCTCTTCAAATTAGTGTTTTCTTTTTCTGTGGATATATACCCAGGAATGGAATTGCTGGGTTATATGGTAGTTATATTTTTAATTTTTTGAGGAACATCCATACTGTTTTCCACAGTGGCTGCACCAATTTACATTCCCAGCAACAGTGCACAAGGGTTCCCTTTTCTCCACATCCTCACCAACATTTATTATTTGTGTTCTTTTTGATGATAGTTGTTCTGACAGGTGTGAGGTGATATCTCATTGTCATTTTAATTTGCATTTCTCTGATGATTAGCTCGTTGAGCATCTTTTCATGTGCCTGTTGGCCATCTGTATATCTTCGTTGGAAAAATGTGTATTCAGATCTTCTGCCCATTTTTTAATCGAGTTGATAGTTTATTTGATATTGAGTTGTATGAGCTGTTTATATATTTTGGATATTTACCCCTTATTGGTCATATCATTGGCAAATATTTTCTTCCATTCAGTAGGCTGGCTTTTTGTTTTGTTAATGGTTTCCTTTGCTGTGCAAAAACTTTTAGGTTAAATTAAATTAAATTTGTTTTTGCTTTTGTTTCTTTTGCCTTAGGAGACTGACTGAAAAAGAAATATTGCTGCAGTTTTACATCAAAGAGTGTTCTGCTTATGCTCTTCTAGGAGTTTCATTGTTTCCATTTTTACATTTAGGTCTTTAATCCATTTTGAGTTTATTTTTGTATATGGTGTGAGAAAGTGTTCTAATTTCACTCTTTCACATGTGGCTGTTCAGTTTTCCCAACACCACTTCCTGAAGAGACTGTCTTTTTTCCATGTATTTCTGCCCCCTTTATCAAAGATTAATTGTGTGTGGATTTATTTCTGGGCTCTCTGTTCTGTTCCATTGATCTATGTGTCTCTTTTTGTGCCAGTACCATGCTGTTTTGATTACTGTAGCTTTGTAGTATAGTCTGAAGTCAGGGAGTGTGATACCTCCAGCTTTGTTCTTTTTTCTCAAATTGCATTGACAATTTGGGATCTTTTGTGGTTCCATATAAATTTTTTTTTTTTTTTTTTTTTTTTTTTGTGGTACGCGGGCCTCTCACTGTTGTGGCCTCTCCCATTGCGGAGCACAGGCTCTGGAAGTACAGGCTCAGAGGCCATGGCTCACGGGCCTAGGTGCTCCATGGCATGTGGGATCTTCCTGGACCGGGGCATGAACCCGTATCCTCTGCATCGGCACGCGGACTCTCAACCGCTGCGCCACCAGGGAAGCCCTCCATATAAATTTTAAGATTATTTTTTCTAGTTATGTGCAAAATGTCATGGGTATTTATAACTGATTTTTATTTATTTATTTAGCTACCTTGCTAAATTATTATTTTAACTCTAATGCTATATCTATTAATATACCACATTAATTTATGTTCTAAAGGTATTTTGGAATTTATGTATATAATCCTATACCAAAAGAATGAGAATTTTGCTTTTTCCTTTCTAATCCTCAGACCAGCGTTGTCCAATAGGACCTTCCACGATAATGGAGATGTTTTAGACATCTATCCAGTATGGCAGTCACTAGCCACATGTGGCCTTTGAGCTCTTGAAATGTAGCTAGTAATACTGAGAAACTAAATGCTTAATTTAATTTTAAATTGCTATAGAGATCTAGTGGCTATTGTATTGGACAGCATAACTGAAAACTATTAATTTTTTGGGCTTCCCTGGTGGCGCAGTGGTTGAGAGTCCGCCTGCCGGCGCAGGGGACACGGGTTCGTGCTCCAGTCCGGGAGGATCCCACATGCCGCGGAGCGGCTGGGCCCGTGAGCCATGGCCGCTGAGCCTGCGCGTCCGGAGCCTGTGCTCCGCAACGGGAGAGGCCACAACAGTGAGAGGCCTGTGTACCGCAAAACAAAAAAAAAAACAAAAAAAAACTATTAATTTTTTTTCTTGCCTTACTGCACTGTCAATCTCCAGTACAATGTTGGATAGAAATGTCAATGGCACACATCCTTGTCTTATTCAGGTTTTAAAAAAGAATGTTAATATTTTTAGTAACTTTCAGTGGTGCTGTGAACTGCAAAGAACAAGCAAGGTAACATGTAGATCTTGCCTTCTGATAGCTTGTCATTTTTAGTGTAATGACCCTTCACTTCAGGTCAGTAAATTGGTCAACAGCCACCTTTTGTACATTTTCTATGTCTTTTGGGCATGGGAAAGGAGAAATGACTCTTGCTTTGGGGTCATCCCTGCTCAGTGGAGGGCAGGCACACTCACTATCTTATGTGTGTGCACCCACATAGTATGTTATGTACAATCCTATAGTGTTGTGTGTTCTCACTTCTAATATTATTATTAAGCAGGTAAGAATTAGTATTCTTCAAAGTAGACCTTCTTGGTCTACTGGGAATCAATCACATCCTGATTCCAATGTTATTGTGAGTGCTTCAAGCATGGATGCCTCTTGAGAATGACTTTCAGGGCCCATGACTTACTTGTTCTTTTAAATGTCCCTCAAAGTAGATCATCATCAACTTCTGCCTGTGGGTTTGATTTTTGAAAGCCAAGAGTGTGAGTCATGGAAAGTAGGATGGGTAAAGGTGTGTTAACACTCTGGGTGGTGCTGCTTTGGGTCAGAAGGAAGAGGTGTTAACCATGAAGTCAAAAGAGAGATTTCCTTACGTAGCTGTTAGACAGTGCTGGAGGCCATTCTGAAGAGGTGTGCTCTAAGAATGTGAAGCCTTGCCTGAGGGTGGTTTCATAATAAATATGTAGCCTCCCTCCAAAGGTGATGACTTTGAAGGGCTACTCATTTGAATGTATTATATTTGTTAAAAAATAAATGAGTTTGTTCAGTAGTTATCATATAGAGCTTAATCTCTGTAGCAAGATTACCTCGATTCAAGTATTGGGTTGGCTAAACAGTTCATTCGTTTTTTTCTGTAAGATGGCTCTAGTAGTACTTTGTTGTCTTTAAATTCATTCAGAACAATTTTGTTAGACTGTATTGTGACAGCTGTCATATCAGCGTGCATTTAAAAAAAACTTATCAAAATTGGTGAATTTTTATGTAGCCATTTTAATATTGAAGATGGAAGAAAAATAGCAACATTTTCGGCATATTATGCTTTATTATTTCAAGAAAGGTGAAAATGCAACTGAAATGCAAAAGAAGATGTGCAGTGTATGGAAAAGGTGCTGTGACTGATCAAACGTGTCAAAAGTGGTTTGTGAAGTTTCGTGCTGGAGATTTCTTGCTGGACAATGCTCCATGGTTGGGTAGATCAGTTGAAGCTGACAGGGATCAAATCGAGACATTAATTGAGAACCATCAACATTATACCATACGGGAGATAGCTGACATACTCAAAATATCCAAATCAAGTGGTGAAAATCGTTTGCACCAGCTTGGTTATGTGAATTGCTTTGATGTTTGGGTTCCACAGAAGTTAAGTGAAAAAACCTTCTTGACTGTATTTCTGCATGTGATTCTGTACTTTAACGTAATGAAAATGGTCCATTTTTAAAACAAATTGTGATGGGTGATGAAAAGTGGATACTGTACAATAATGTGGAATGGAAGAGATTGTGGGGCAAGCGCAATGAACCACCACCAACTACACCAAAGGCCTATCTTCATCCAAAGAAGATGATGTTGTGTATATGGTGGGATTGGAAGGGAGCCCTCTATTATGAGCTCCTTCTGGAAAACCAAATGATTAATTCCAACAAGTACTGCTCCCAATTAGAAAGCAGCAGTCGAGGAAAAGTGTCTGGAATTAGTCAACAGAAAATGCATAATCTTCCATCAGGATAACGCAGGACCCCATGTTTCTTCAATGACCACGCAAAAACTGTTACAGCTTGGCTGGGAAGTTCTGATTCATCCGCCATATTCACCAGACATTGCCCCTTTGGATTTCCATTTATTTCGGTCTTTACAAAATTATCTTAATGGAAAAAATTTCAGTTCTCTGGAAGACTGTAAAAGACACCTGGAACAGTGCTTTGCTCAAAAAGATAAAAAGTTTTGGGAAGATGGAATTATGAAGGTGCCTGAAAAATGGCAGAAGGTAGTGGGACAAGATGGTGAATATGTTGCTCAATAAAGTTCTTGGTGAAATTGAAAAATGTGTCTTTTATTTTTACTTAAAAACCGAAGGTACTGGGACTTCCCTGGTGGTGCAGTGGTTGGGAGTCCGCCTGCCAGTGCAGGGCACACGGGTTTGAGCCCTGGTCCGGGAAGATCCCACATGCCTTGGAGCAACCGGGCCCGTGCTCCACAACTACTGAGCCTGTGCTCTGGAGCCTGCGAGCCACAACTACTGAATCCCGTGCGCCTAGAGCCTGTGCTCTGCAACAAGAGAGGCTACTGCAATGAGAAGCCCACGCACCGCAACGAAGACCCAATGCAGCTAAAGATAAATAAATAAAATAAATAAATTTATAAAAAAACAAAAAACAAACAAACAAAAAAACCCGAAGGTACTTTTTGGCCAACCCAATAACAGTTCTATCATTTATTAGCTGTATAATCGTGAGCAAGTTATTGAGCCTCTCTGAGCCTTACTTTCCTCACAGTTATACCTACTTCATAGTGTCATGACGGTTAAATGAGATCCCAATGAAAAGTGCTTAATGAGAATTGGGGTGAGTATTATTAGCTGTTACAGACCTGTCCCATTTCCCTTGCATCACATTGGGAAGATGTCATTTAACCCAGGACAGGAGACTGAACATGACAAATGCATGTTCAGTTAAGGCTGTCCTAGTCAGTGGTTGACACAAAGAATCACATAGATGGACTAAATTTGTTTGTCCTCAGTTGGGCATTTTGGCCTTTAGTTAACATAAGCTGACTAGCTACTGTGTTGCTTATCACCGAAGGGAAAAACCCGGGGTGGGGAGGAGGCAAGTTGAAAGCCTGACTCCTTGGCAGTGGAACTGGGTGAGGAATTTGCTGAGGACTCCAGTTAAGACCAAACGCCCAGCATCTTGTGACTGTAGGGAGAAGAAAAAGGAATAATTTAAGTCATTTTCTTCTTTATATTTTATATTCAGAGACATGTTTAATTCACATTTCTATCTTATGTGGAGGCTTTTCCCTTGAGTGGAGTGGTGGGGGATGGGCCATGCCACCTTCCTTCCTCTACTCAGCAGCCCCAGGGCCGGGTTGCAGGGCAGACATATTCCTATTAATGTGTGTTGACCAAATTCAGACTCACTTTAGGAGGGGAAACACGCCATTAATCAGCATCAGCCACAGATGTTTGGCCAAGGAGCCCAAACTTGCCAGTGTCCTAGGAGGGAGAGTGGGCATGTGATCATGCTCACAACCCTTCAGTGATGCCAGGGTCTTTTTTTTTTTTTTAATACACTTATTTATTTTTGGCTGCATTGGGTCTTCGTTGCTGCTCATGGGCTTTTCTCTAGTTGCGGTGAGCGGGGGCTATTGTTCCTTGCGGTGCGCGGGTTTCTCATTGTGGTGGCTTCTCTTGTTGCAGAGCATGGGCTCCAGGCACGCGGGCTTCAGTAGCTGCGGCGCGTGGGCTTCAGTAGTTGCAGCGTGCGGGTTCAGTAGTTGTGGCTCGTGGGCTTAATTGCTCCGCTGCATGTGGGATCTTCCTGGACCAGGGCTTGAACCCATGTCCCCTGCATTGGCAGGTGGATTCTTAACCACTGTGCCACCAGGGAAGTCTGCCAGGGTCTTAGATAAAGTCCAGGGTCCTTGACATGACTGTTAGTTCTTCGTGCCCTGGCCCCTGCCTGCCTTTCCAAAATCTTCTGTTGCAACTCTCTTTCTTTTCACTGCCCACTTCTGCAAGACAGAGCCACTTTGCATCTTACACGGTCCCTCTCCCCTGTCTTTGAATATGCTGTTCCTTCTGCCTGAAATACTTACCCTCTCTTTTCCACTGCCTACTTGGCTATCTCCTGACTGTCCAAGGTTTTCTGAGCTGATCTCACAACCCCTGGGTTCTTTCTTGTCACAACTCATCATACATAAACAGCCCAGTTATGATATCTCTCCAGCTTGAGTGAGGACAGGAGCTTGGTTCCATGTCCGTCTCCCTCAACATTACAACTTGTGTTGGGCACATAGCCCAGTAAATGTTTGTTGAGTGAGTGTTGGGGCTCAGACCTTGCCCTTTGGGGATCCCAGCCTGACCCAGGACTGGCTTACTTTCCTCAGGGAGACCTGCCCAGTGTTTGGGGGGAGTTATGTATCAGGCAGGCAGGGGAGGCAATAGGCCCGCACTCCAAGGGACTGTTCATTGCTTTTTGTTGATGAAGTGTGGTCTGGAGTTCTTGCCAAAATATGCCTGTGAAATGTACTTCCATTCCTTGGTGCACTGGGGCCTCCTTCCTCTCCACATGCCCTGCCCCAACATGGCCATCTTCCTTAAATGCATCTGGGTCCTGCAGTAAAGGGGGCACTTTGTGTGGACCTGAGTATGATTGGGAGGGTCTCCCGAAAGATCAGATTTCAGGGCCTCTTCTGCTCCCTCTCCCCCAAAACACTGGCCAGGCCAGAGCTCCAGACTGCCCTCCTGGGATAGGGTGAAGCAGATACACTTGAGCAGGAATGTCAGGGGAAGAATTTGTGCATTTGGTTCTTGGAAAAGGGAAATGTGTGTAGACCTGGGTTCTTCGGTGAGCAGTATGCTCAGCCATGTAGAGCGCATGAAGGAGCGGTTCCTTCCCCACAGACTGTATAGGCACCAGACATTTCACTTTGTTCTAAGCAGGGGCTGAGCAAGAGAGCCTCTGGGACCCACCCCACCTCCTGTGTGTGGAGGCAAGGAAGCTGACTGCCCAGGTTCAGCCCCAAACCTCGATTTTGTTGGTTCGGCCTCAGTGCAGCACTGAGCATGACGTTGATTTACCGAAGGAGAGGCCCCGTGGGCTTAGCACATCCGGGAACACCTTGGAGGTGGTGACTACTGAATTGGAGCTCTTAGGTCTGAGATGGAGGTGGGATGAATGAATGTGTTTTCAGTCTCCTGGGGTCTCTTTGTAGGTCTATAACTTGACCCAAGAGTTCTTCCGGCACGGTAAACCAGTCAATGCTGAGAGTCAGAACAGCGTGGGGGTGTTCACCCGAGAGGAGGTGCGCAACCGCATTAGGGACGACCCTGATGATCCAGAGGCCACCAAGCGCCTGAAGCTCGCCATGATCCAGCAGTACCTGAAGGTATCTTTGCCATCTCGGACCTCTGTTGAGTACAAATGCCAGAGTGAGGAAGACTGACCCTGGGGAATCTGGGTCCGAGGAGGGCGGCACTGCCCTAAAGTCCTGCTCCTACCCCTGCCCAGCCTTGGCGGTCACCTGGCTCCCCTCTGGCTCTTCCCACAGGTGGAGAGCTGTGAGAGTAGCTCGCACAGCATGGACGAGGTGTCCCTGAGCGCCTTTGGGGAGTGGACTGAGATTCCCGGTGCCCACCACATCATCCCCTCGGGCTTCATGCGGGTTGTGGAGCTGCTGGCTGAGGGCATCCCGGCCCACATCATCCAGCTGGGGAAACCCGTCCGTTGTGTTCACTGGGACCAGGCCTCGTCCCGCCCTCGGGGACCTGAGATTGAGCCCCGGGGTGAGGGTAACCATAATCATGACACTGGGGAGGGCAGTCAGGGTGGAGAGGAGCCCCAGGGGGAGAGGCAGGATGAGGATGAGCAGTGGCCGGTGGTGGTGGAGTGCGAGGACTGTGAGGTGATCCCGGCGGACCACGTGATCGTGACCGTGTCACTGGGTGTGCTCAAGACGCAGCATGCCAGCTTCTTCCGGCCAGGCCTGCCTGCTGAGAAGGTGGCTGCCATCCACCGACTGGGCATCGGCACCACCGACAAGATCTTTCTAGAATTCGAGGAGCCCTTCTGGGGCCCCGAGTGCAACAGCCTACAGTTTGTGTGGGAGGACGAGGCGGAGAGCCGCACGCTCACTTACCCACCTGAGCTCTGGTACCGCAAGATCTGTGGCTTCGATGTCCTCTACCCGCCTGAGCGCTACGGCCACGTGCTGAGTGGCTGGATCTGTGGGGAGGAGGCCCTTGTCATGGAGAAGTGTGATGACGAGGCAGTGGCCGAGATCTGCACAGAGATGCTGCGGCAGTTCACAGGTGCGTCTCTGTCTCTGCGCCGCTGCCTGCTCCATGAGCCTCGCTGCATCTGCCCTCCTCCGCTAGACCCTCTGAGTCTCCTGAACCGTGTGCTAGCATCCTCGTGCCTAGGTTTTGACATTGAGGTGGTGTGCCCACTGGGAGAGATGTGGTAGGGCGCTGCGTCTTGGCCTTGGCCTCCTAAATTGCAGGCTCTCCCCGTTTGGAACTTGAGACACTCAAAACCACAGGCTCTGTATTTCTTCTCTGTTTCTAAGGGCTGTTGGTGAAAAACTCAGATTTCACCGCAAAACCTCAGATTGCTGATTTCCTACTCATGTTGTCTTGCTAAGAGATGGATTTGTGGTTTTTTCTGTCTGATTTTTAGTAGAACATCTTTCCTCCACTATCCCAGAAGAGCCTCACAAGAACCCCTGAAGTTGAAAGGGGGAACATTATTATCTGGAATGTTTTTCAGATAGGAAAATTAAGGCCCACAGAGAGGAGGTATTTTGCTGGGGGTCACAACGAGGCATTGAGGGGTACACAGCTTGAACCCCAGCCTCCATCCCCACCTCCTCCATCCTCCATGTTTATCTGTAGCAGCCTGGCCTTCCTGGAGCCCTAGAGGTAGAGTGGGAGTTGTCTTCTCAAGGGTGTCTTCTCTGTGCAGCCATTTCATATTCTCCCCCCAACCCTTGGCTCTTCTCCCCAACAGGGAACCCCAACATTCCAAAGCCTCGGCGAATTCTGCGCTCAGCCTGGGGCAGCAACCCCTACTTCCGGGGATCCTATTCATATACACAGGTGGGCTCGAGTGGGGCAGATGTGGAGAAGCTGGCCAAGCCCCTGCCATACACGGAGAGCTCCAAGACAGCGGTAAGTGTGGGTGTGCTGGGTATGTGAGGGAGGGGTTGCAGAGTGAAGGGATCTGTGAGGGGTGCGGTGGGCATTTTGTATGTGTGTTTGGTCCAGGGGAGGAGTGGGAGGGTAGTGTTCACTGAGGAGTGCCAAGGTAAGATAGCTGGAGCAGCTCCCATAATGAAGGAGAAAACAGAAAATGTGCACTTAACATCTGGAAGAACAGAGTCAAATTGAGATGTGTTAAACTCTTTCTTGAGGTTATAAAAACTGAGCCATTTAATGCTGTGCTGTCCAATATGGTAGCCATTAGCTTTAAAGTAATAAATCCAACATTTTGTTCGTCAGTTGCACTAGCCACCTTTCAAGTTTGAGAGCCACCTGTCACTCATGGTTACCATGTTAGGGTGTGTCACTATAGAGCATTTCTGTCATCGTGGAAAGTTCTTTTGGACAGCACTGACCGAGTATGTTTTGTTTATTTTCCCTAATATGTTTTAGAAAATAAAATTGAGAATACTGACCCTCCCCCAAATTACATCAACTATGTAATAATATACACAGAAAAATAATAAATTGAAAAGAAATTATCTCTATATATTTCTGTTCCCATGAAGTAAATTTTGAATTTGCCCCACCAAGCATACACATACAATAAATGTTAAAACCCCAACAGAATTATATTTAAAATAATTCTTTGGTGTAATTGGTGAAGAAGATTGTAGTCAACCAATATGTGTTGTGACTGCCCTGGCTGTGCTCAGGGGGAGAGAGGAAAAGGCCTTCACTTCTGCTACAGCCATCCTCCTGAAAAGCACACCTTTTCTTGTCACCTGCATCAGTTAGGACTAGTGCATATAACAAAAAGCAAAACAAAACAAACTGTGGTTTAAACAAGATGGAACTTAGGTAACATAAAAGGAAATCCAGAGGTAGGTGTCAGGGCCCAGTATCAGTAGCACCTGGCTCCATCTTCCAGGCCACCTCGTGGTCTAAGAGGTCTGTGGAGGCTGCTGCTCTCGCTCTCATATCTGTGACAGGCTGATGGGTAAAAGAAGGGAACCCCTGGGCTGAGTCAGTGTTTCTAAGCAACAGTGCACTTGAAGTTGATTGGCTAGAACTTAGTCACATGACTCCACCAGCTGCTAGTGGGATACTAGGTTGGGATACATCTTTTTTTTTTTTTTTTTTCTGAATGGCAATGGACCCAGTTAAAAGACAGGATTTTTGTTACTGAGGAGAAAGAGAATGGATGTGGGAGTAGGGAGCTCGCCCTCTGCCATAATATGTGCCCCCTTTTCAGCTTAACCACCTCTGTGGGCTCTTTGTCGGTGGGTTAAAACCTCACTACTCAAGGTGGGTGATCCATGGACAGAGAGCACTGGCATCATGTGGGAGCATGTTAGATGTGCAGACTTTCAGCCCCCACCCCCAGACCTGATGAATTAAAAACTGCATCCTACCAGGGTCCCCAGCTGGTACCTTTGCACATTCAGTTTGAGATGTACTAGAATAAAATCCAAACTCAAGCTTGGAATGCAAGCATTAGTTCTGTGCTTGGACCCCACCTAAACAGCCTCCTTTCTTAAGGTTAAGCCCTGGCTATACCAAAATTCTCACTGTCTCTTAGACCAGGCCTGTTTTGGTGCATTTTTGCCCCCATTTTTCCTTCTTCCTGAAACGTCCTTTGCCTGTTTATTTATCCAGCATCTTCCGAGAAGAAGCCCAAAGGTCCTGTCCTCTGGGAAGCTTTGTGTGATCTCCCTGACAGTGGGCCTCTTTCCTGGGCTCTCAGCACCTCGCCCAAACACCCATCACGTCACGTATGACGCCATTTAGTAATTGGGTTTCGTGTCTGGCTTCCCCACCAGCAAGGAAGCTCCTCAAAGCAGCTGCCTGGTCACCTTTTATCTTCCAAGTGCCCAGAACAGTCCCTGGAACCTAATAGAGGCTCCATAAAGGTTTGTTAAATTACTGCCTAACTTTATTGAGTGCTTATATTCTTTCAGGTTCTGAGTCCTTTAGATACATTATTTCACTTAATTCTTACACCCACTCTCAGAAGTAGAGGGTATAAACCCATTTTGGAGATGAGAAAATCAAAGCTTAGGGAGGTTAAATGATTCCCTGAGTTCACTAGTAAGAGGCACAGTGAGTCTCTGAAATTGTAGAGACAGGACTTGTGAAAGCCTCAGAGCAAAAAGAACTGAGGCCTGGATGTTTGGGGAAGAAGCAGGGGAAGATGGACAGGGGAATGGGCAACTCCTCATCCTGTGGAAATAGCAGTACCTGCATCTCAGATGCCTGCTTATTCCTCTGTGACTTGTAGTATGGATGGGTGGTTCTGGGGCAGACAGGTAGCCTTTCTTGCTCCTCCACCTTCACTTCCCTGTCCCCCTGCCCAGCCCATGCAGGTGCTGTTCTCAGGTGAGGCCACCCACCGCAAGTACTATTCCACCACCCATGGTGCTCTGCTCTCTGGCCAGCGCGAGGCTGCCCGTCTCATTGAGATGTACCGAGACCTCTTCCAGCAAGGGACCTGAGGGCCTCCTCGCTGCCGAGCGTGTTCCTTAAAGAACCACTAACTTGTGACTGTCAGCCCTGCCCCTTGCTGTTGTGTACTCCTCATTTCCTAATCCTCTGGAGAATGGATTTGTATCTTTTGTAGAGCTAGACATCTAAATGGCTTCAGACCTGGCCCTGTAGCTTTTCCTTTTCTCCTTGCTGGGTGGTGACCAGGGTGGGGTCTGTTGATTTACCTCTGTGCTCTGACCTCTGACCTCCCCATGCCTCCCCTCATCTCCAAACTTGTTATTGTAAGTGCCTTCAATACTCTGCATTTTGGGATAATAAAAGAGGCTGGCCCTTCCTGTGCTCCTCAGCTTCTCTCTTCCGTTTTTCTTAGCCTTGTGTGTATATGTGTGTGTGTGTGTGTACGTGTGTGTATGTGTGTCTGTGTTTATCTGTCATATCCTCTTTGAGTGAAAGGATGGTGGGGGGCGTTGTGGTCTGGCTATACCCCCAGAAAGGAAGGTGCCTGCCTTTAGTGGAAGGGGTATCCCCTCACCCCAATCTGTTTGTGGTTGTTTCCTTTCCTGCCCGTGAGACCCCTCTGGAGTAAGGGTCCCTCACTGCCCAGCCTCAGCTCCTTTAGGACAGGCCTGGGTCTGCCTGTTGGCCATTTGCCAGACTTCTCAGAGCCTGATCGGGTAACATGGCCACATGGAGTGAAGGTGAGTTTTATGGGAGGGGACACCTGTTGTGGCTCCATGCCAAGCTCAGATGTGTTAATTATTAATCAGTGTCACCTGGCCACAGGGCCCTGGTTCTGGCCCTTGGCTTAGCTGCTGTTGACTTCTGGGAAGGTGGATAGTCCAGCCATTTTTTTTGCTGAGTGAAAACACACATACTCACATATACACCCCTTATATACCCACACACACATACATCACTCCCACACAGATACACTACCCCACACCCTTACACCTATACGCAACAACACTTACACACATGCATAAAACCTTAAAGAACATTTAGTCATTTTCTTTTTTAAAAAAATTAATTAATTAATTAATTATTTATTTTTGGCTGTGTTGGGTCTTCGTTTCTGTGCGAGGGCTTTCTCCAGTTGTGGCGAGCAGGGGCCACTCTTCATCGCGGTGCGCGGGCCTCTCACTGTCGCGGCCCTCTCACTGTCGCGGCCCTCTCACTGTCGCGGCCTCTCTTGTTGCGGAGCACAGGCTCCAGACGCGCAGGCTCAGTAGTTGTGGCTCACGGGCCTAGTTGCTCTGTGGCATGTGGGATCTTCCCAGACCAGGGCTCGAACGCGTGTCCCCTGCATTGGCAGGCAGATTCTCAACCACTGAGCCACCAGGGAAGCCCCATTTAGTCATTTTCTTACTCCAGATTTCTAGTGACAGAGTTTGAATTCTATAGGATTGAGGGGTTGGGTGGTGGAGGAAGTGATGAAAAGTCAGGTGCACCCCCGATCTAACTCTGTATGAACTTAGGTTGGGTCCACTCTTCAGAAGTTTAGGGCAGTGCCCTTGATATGACTGTACATCCTTTCCCCCTTCACCGCAGGCTATGATGGACATGTCTAACACATAGATATTCCTCTGCACGCCTCCCTGCACCTGCCTGCACATCCCTACATGCACACCCTCCTACATGCATATACACCCCTACACACACACCTACATGGACATATCTAATAGGCATCCTTGCTTTGCCAGGGTTGACCCACCAGACATCCCTCATGGAGTTTGTGTCAGGGATTCATGTTCACCTGATGCATAACTTGAAAAACTGTAAGTATATATTTAAAATGTTTTTTTGAATAGAGGATCTATCAATGTAGTTAAAGCTCTAAAGTCACGAAAGGATACACTGAACAACCTCCTCCCACGCCTGTCCCCAATACCATTGCCACTTCCAGTGGCCCCATGTTATTAGTATCTTGTGTATCCATTTTTAGATATGTCGCTGTAAATGTATACTGTTCTCTCTCCTTTTTATGCCAAAGTGACAAAGTATTCATCCTGTTCTGCATTTTGCTTGTTTTAGTTAACATAATGTATCTTGGAGCTATTTCCATAACAATACTTAAATGGACAATGTAAATTTGCATCTTACTTTGGTCAGAGAGTGTCTGTCTCCTTCCTGGCCAGAGTTACTTTGCAGGAAGCACCTTCTATTAACTTCACCTTTGGAGACAGTAATCCAGTCTTGGACCCTCCCCATGTCCTGGATTTTCCCCACCAACTGTGCTGGGGAAAGTGGTGACAGAAGTGGCCCATCACATAAGTATGGGGGATGAAAGTAATACGTAGAGTCTCTGGATCACAGGTGTAGGAATTTTGAAGAACTCTATGAGGGTGAAGGTCTGGAAATGTTTATTTGGTGATTGCATGTTGGGGAGCTTCAGGTGTGCGCAAGTCAGGAGGGTAGTCGTAAGTGCTGGAGGTAGAGTCTCTTAATTTGACATGGATGCCAGCTCAGGCTGGGGAGGGTGATTCATCCCATCGGGGAAGCAAAACCTCCAGAGAGTTAAGTAATGCAAGTAATGTGCCTAAGATCACTCAGGTAGGTGGTGATGCTGAGACTTGATCCAAGGTCTGTTTGGTGCTACAGTGCAGGCTTATTCTAGTTATTATGTGATAAAAAGAAGAGGCTGGTGCCATCAAAAAAAAATCTTAGGCCATTACCAGACAGAGTGGAACTGGGTACAGCCACAGTGGGAGACTGTGGTGGCATATTCTACTAAAGCAGGCCATGTGCCTGCCAGCATTTCCACTCCTGGGTATATACCGAAGAGAAATGAGTGCATATGCCCACCAGAAATATGTACCAGAGACTAGATGTACCAGGGACACAGGATGAGTTCCTTGCTGTGATTAGATTCCTGAAACAGCCGTGGCATTGATTGAAACTCAAATGACTCTTAGTGGTGTCTAATATGGCATGCTCAGGCCAACACCTGTACCTATGCCTGCTGTACAATTTCTGTCACCTGTGGGAGGTCACTTGAGAGGAAAGTTCTTTCCTGGCACTGGATTCTACGTAGAATTTGTTGCATGGTTTCTTGTGCTGTGGGCATTAGTGAATCCATGGGCAAGGTGTTCAGTTGTGGCTTTGTGGAAGCCTTAGAAATGTTCCTTCAGGGGGCCTGGGTTACTTGGCAAATACTGTCTCTTTCCACTGTTGCTGCTCTGGAACAGGTGAGCAGTATTAGCTCCCCCTTCATGGGAGCCACTTGGAATGTCTGCCCTACCTACAAACAAAGGTAGGAGTGAAGTGCCTTTGGTTTGAGTCACTCTGCATTTGCTTGGGGCTGTCAGGATGAGCCCACAGGTGATCCCAAGGTGCAGAGTGAGGTGGGCTGCTGGTTCAGTTCTAGAGAACTGCCTGTCTAATTAATGGTCTGTCAAACATAATGGTATATTCACATGAGAGCCGTGTTTTCTCATAATGACCAGCTGGTGTCCCTTCTTTCATGCTTGGCCCTTTTAGCCTGTTCTCCACACAGCAGCCAGTGTGATCCTTTAAACTATATGAATCCAGTTATGTGCTTCCCTGGTTTCCAGTGATTCCCATCATACTGAGCATAAAAGATGATTTCCAGTGTCCTATGTGATCTGTTCTATGGCCCCCTTCTGTTGGCCCTAGCTGTCCCCTTTATCTGGAATGCTTGTCCCCAGGTAGTGCGAGTCTCTTTCCCTCACTGCATTCAGTGCTCTAATCAGCTGTCACTTCTCTAGGAAAACTTCCCTAAGCACCCCATTTCACAGCACTCCCAGCACTCTTTGTCCCTCCCCTTGCCTGTTTCTTCATAGCCCTTCTCTTTCCATGATGTCATATATTTTTTTTTTGTTTATTTATTTGTCCATCTGTCCCCCCCACCCCTTCCCTAGGATGTAGGTTACATTGTCCAAAATAGTGCCTGGTATAGTGGGTTATCAATGAATATTTGCAGAATGAATGAACAGGTGAATGAAGAAGCTGAGCTGAATGGCGTCATCCCCCAGACCCACCCTTGGTGCTGGCCAGCAGTCCTCGTGGGCTTTCCCTTGTCAGCTCCCCTTCTACTCTGACACCTCCCCTCCCCCACCAACTGTCAACAGGCTCCATGGTCTCCTGCTTCACGGACAAAATAGAAGCCACCTGGAGGCAACTTCCTCGACAAATCTACAAACTGCTAGCCTTCACACCTGTCCTTTTAGACCAGGGGTCCCCAACCCCTGGGCCAAGGACCGGTACTGGTCCGTGGCCTGTTAGGAACCGGGCTGCACAGCAGGTGAGTGGCAGGTGAGTGAGCGAAGCTTTGTCTGCCGCTCCCCATCGCTCCCTGTTGTTTGCATTACCGCCTGAACCATCCCCCTGCTCCCCCGGTCTGTGGAAAAATTGTCTTCCACGAAACCGGTCCATGGTGCCAAAAATGTTGGGGACTGCTGTTTTAGACCTTTCCCAGGCACGATGGAAGTGTGTGACCCATCACTTGTGCATCCCATGCCCCAAACTCAGGGACTTTGCTTGTCCTTTCCTATCCCCATTCTCTCCACTCCATGCTTGCCACCCACATTTCAGTGTCCTCACATCTTTCCCATCACCAGCCCTCATCTTACTCCCACTTTTCCTTGCCTCTCTTTCGGCCAAGCATCACGTTAGCATTTCCTACACTTGCTCTCTCTGCATCCTTACTATCCTCACCCTAGCAGTGGTTGGTGGGGGTCCTCAGGCCGCAGAGGGAGACACAGGAAGGACTGGGCTGGCTCTCCTTTCCATGGCTGGGAGAGGTGAGGAGGACCTCTAGGTCTGTGGAAGCACAACCTCATGGGCTGAACCACATCCTTTGTCGCCATCTGCTGGCCATTTTGGAATGCATCCCTCTTGCTGCACAGGGAACATTTGTGTCCTGGATTCTGTGAGCTTTTCTGAATAAAAAAAAAAAATTCAATGAATCATAGAAAGTACCTTAAATTAATGCTGAATAAGTTAATAAAGTAATATTGCAACTTATTCTAGAGCACCGTTTATTTTTCATTCTTAACCTTTTGTAAAAAGGGGCCTTGTTGGCTCCCAAGATATTTTTTTATTCATTCATTCATTCGTTCATTCACTATTTTGTTCATCCAGCAGACTTTTGTGTGCCAGCTTCTGTGCTAGAAAGGTTTAATTATGCTTCAGTAAATAAGTTTATTAAGTAAATAAATAAGAAGTATGAACTTATTTTATTCCCCAAGTGAATCTGGACTGTATGATTTCAATTCTTTTAAGTTTGTTGAGGTTTGTTTTATGGCCCAGGATATGGTCTATCTTGGTATATGATCTATGGTGCTTGCAAAGGATGTGTAGTGTGCTGTTGTTGGGTGGAGTGTTCTATAGATGTTGATCAGATCCTGCTGGCTGACAGTGTTGTTGATTTCCTCTATATCCTTGCTGATTTTCTGTCTAGTTCTATTGATTGTTGAGAGAATAGTTGAAGTGTCCAATTATAATTGTGTATTTCTTTATCCTTTCAACTCTATCAGTTTTTTTGTGTTAATAGACCTTTTTAAGAACAGTTTTAGATGTGCAGAAAAAGTGAGTATATAGACCCCACCTCCATTTTCCCTATTATTACCATTTTACAGGACTTCCCTGGTTGTCCAGTGGCTAAGACTCCACACTCCCAATGCAGGGGTCCCAGGATCGATCCCTGGTCAGGGAACTAGATCCCACATACTGCAACTAAGAGTTTGCATGCTGCAACTAAAGACCCCGCATGCCGCACTAAAGACCCTGCATGCCACAACTGAAGACCCCACATACCGCAAATAAAGATTCTGCATGCTGCAACTAAAAGATCCCGCATGCCGCAACTAAAACAGATCTCACGTGCTGCAACTAAAAGATCCTGCATGCTGCAACTAAAGATCCCACATGCTGCACCTAAAAGATCCCACATGCCACAACTAAAAGACCCCACATGCTGCAACTAAAAAAGATCTCACGTGCTGCAACTAAAAGATTCCCATGCCACAACTGAAAAAGATCTTGCATGCTACAACTAAAAGATCCTGCATGCTGCAATGAAGATCCCATGTGCTGCAACTAGGACCTGGCACAGCCAAATAAATAAATAGATAGATAGATAGATAGATAAAATATTTAAAAAAATTCAACTACAGAAAAAAATCTTACATTAATATGGTGCATTTGTTATAATCAATGAACCAATATTGGTATATTATTACTAAATAAAGTCCACAGGTTAAATGAATAAACTAATGTCTTTTTCTGTTCCAGAATTCCATCCAGGATGCCACATTATATTTAGCCATCATGTTTCGTTAAGGTCCTCTTGGTTGTGATGTCTTCTCAGACCCTCCTTGTCTTTGATGATCTTAACAGTTTTGAGGAGTATAGTCAGGTATATTGTAGGATGGACCTCTATTAGAATTTGTCTGATGTTTTTCTCATGATTAGTCTGGGGTTATAGGTTTCTGGAGGAAAACCACAGAGTTAAAGTGCCATTTTCATCTCATCATATGACCTTGATCACTTTGCTGAGATAGACTTTGTCAGGTTTCTGTACTGTAAAGTTATCTCCACCACACCCCTGCACCACCTGCCTCCCACCCCGCACCATCGCACTGTCCTCTTTGGAAGGAAGTCGCTTTGCAGCCCACACTTAAGGAGTTATGCTCCCCTCCTTTAGAGTAGAGTATCTACATAATTTATTTGGAATTCTTCTACGTATGAAAATTGTCCCTTCTCTTTCCTTACCTCTCTCTATTTATTAACTTATTCAATCACTTATTTATATCAGAATGGACTCATGGATACTTATTTTATACTTTGGATTATAATCTAATACTACTTTATACTGTTGTTAAATTGTTACCACTTTGGTCACTGGGAGCTCTTTCATTTGGCTCCTATGTCCCTTTGACATGCCCCCATCAATGTGTGGGGTTTTTTTCTTTTTGGGGCACTTCCTTACTTTCTGGCACTATAAGATGCTCCAGGCTTATCTTGTATATTTCCTGCTTCTGCCATTGAAACAGCCATTTCTCCAGGGAACCCTGATTCCTTTTAATAGAGCTTGTTCTAGCTCGGGGCAAAAGCTAGATTGGTGTCGCCACTTGTGGTTGTTAATGGCAAAAATGACCTCAGTTCTTCATTTCTCCCTGCTTTGCTGTGTGATCTTGCATCTCCTCCCACTAAAGAGGTTGTTATTGGCTGAATTATGTCCCCTCAAATTCATGTGTTGAAGTCCTAACCCAGCTCCCTATAATGGATTAAAGATTATTCAGCAAATATTCAATCGCTTTCCTCTTCCTCTGGGAGCAGAATATATTTTCGTGCTCCATTGACTTTGGGCTTGGTCATCTGACTTGTTTTGGCCAACAGAAAATGAACAGACATGATGTGGTATGAGCAGAAGCTCCTAGCATGCTTGCACAGTTGGGTTTGGCCTCTTGTTTACTTGCCATTTGTCATAAGAAGAACAGGTTCCTGGTAGCTGATGTTTCAAGGAGAATATGGAGAAAGGGGAATAGATGTGAACCTACAGAAGCCTGGAACCAAACCTACTGCCTGCAGACAGACACATAAACAAGAAAAACAAATGCTTGCTCTTATAACCTGTGAATTTAGGGGTGGCTTGTTTTGCAGCATTATCATGGCAATAGATGACTGTTACACCTCTCTATGGGGGAGTCATCTAGCCCAAGAAGGATATTTCTAGGCACTAGTGATAGAGTGAGCAATGGCCCATAGACTGGGAAGCCACCCATGGTACAGGGTGGTACAGTTCCAGCAAAGGGGCGGGGCAGGAATGGGCCAAGGGATTCAGATTCCTGGAGGATTCATTTCATGGCTTGACTCTGGCTTAAGGAGCTGGAAGAGATAGAAGCCAGTGGCATTTTTTTAGTTCTGTTCTACCAGACTGAGGAAGGATCTTCTAACTGCCACTGCCCAGTTCTCAGCTCATGAGGAAGAACTTTGCTCTAAAAATTCAGAGTTGCTGCTACTCCTCTTCCACCAAATGGAGCACCTGAGAAACTACAATGTTTCCCTCTGCTCTCAAGGTCCCTTCTGACCCAGACCCACAAGTTTGGACAGTATTGAAGTCTTTGCTGAAGGTAGAAAGTTCCTGCAGGGAATCAGTAGGATGGGTAATCATTACTGTGTTCTCGGTTGCTCAGAAAACAATTCTTGGCAGTAGGACAGTCCTCGCTAATCTGATCATGCCAGGTCTCCTCCTAAGTTAGGACTTTGCACCTGCTGTTCCCTCTGCCTGGAATGCTTTCCCCCAGAAATCTGCATGGTTTACATCATTACCACCTTTAGGCCTTTTCTCACACATCACCTTCTACCTGAGACCTTCCCTGGGTACTCAAACTGAAAGTGCAACATCCTGTAGCCTCAACACTTCTGTTCCCTTTCCCTGTTATATTTCTTTTGTTTATCACCATTTACTATATGTTTTGTTGTTATTACCTATCACTCCTGTCTTCTCCTGAAATGAGAACTGCATGGAGACTGACATTTTTTTTTTTAATGGATGTATCCCCATTGACTGGGCACATAGTAGGTGGCCAGTAAATATTATAAAATGCATGCATTGTTTATTGACCATCACCTGGCCATTTGTTACTGGTTGAGAGGCATCAGAGGGCACCTGGGCCCATCTGAGCAGGTGCATTTCCCACCTGGGGTTGGAGGAATACCAAATGCCTAATCTGTAAGAGGCCCAGGCATTTGGCACTTGTAGGCTTGTCTACTAGGGTGACTATTCCCTAAGAGCTTGGACATAAAAGCTCTCAAGACTGGCTTCTGAGGGTTCTACTCTGAAATTGGACCCATGATAAATGAGATTAGAGACAAGTAAAGCAAACTTAAAGGTACAGAGGGGCTTCCCTGGTGGTGCAGTGGTTGAGAGTCCGCCTGCCGATGCAGGAGACGTGGGTTTGTACCCCGGTCCGGGAAGATCCCACATGCCGTGGAGCGGCTGGGCCCGTGAGCCATGGCCGCTGAACCTGCGCGTCCGGAGCCTGGGCCCCACAACGGGAGAGGCCACAACAGTGAGAGGCCCGCGTACTGCAAAAAAAAAAAAAAAAAAAAACAGAGTAAGACAAAAGGCTGGGATTAAAGCATGAGATGGGAGGATGGAGAGGGATATATGATGGAAACAGAGGCACAATGCACTGGGAGATGGAACCCTGGCCTGGGGACCAATCTCCATGCCTGGTGCACTAAATAAGTGACTCTTCCCTTTAACTTTCTGGCTTGGCCTCTGAACTCACTAGTGGCTTTCAGACCACAGTTTAGCTTCCCATCAGGTTCATTTATCATCAGGAGGACATTGGCTTGTGTGATAGTTAAATTATAGTTCCCACCAAAAATGAGCACGTTGGCTTTGGGCTTATGATCTTCATGTCCTAATGAGTTAGGCCATCTGTGTCAGCTTATATGAGACTGTGGAACACTGTGGAACACTGACCAGACCCATTTTCTGGACCTGTAATACTGAGGACCTGCCCCTTGGCTGGGGCCAATTTAATTGAGCAAATAATACCTCATTGACCCTTTTGGGGCACAGCCAGCCAGATATTTCGTTTTGTCCCCTTTTACTTTTTACTAGTCTCTTTCAAAATCCCACACATTTGGTCAGTTAAGGAAAATGTCCTTGAGGTAGAGGGCTTCCAAAAAAAATCCCTTGTGTTATGTTTGTGGTGAGAGGGGGAACTCTTAGCTTATGCTGTTTCAGATTAGATAACTGACACAGGCTTGCAGTGTGGTGACTCGCCTATGTGACAGACACTGAAAGCTGCCTGCCTGATATGCATTGCTTCTTTCTGCTGCCAGAATCGTGATTTTGTTCAGAACAGCAGTGTTTCCAACGGGAGGCAATGATCCACGTTGCCCTAAAGCAGGGTCGACAAACTTTTCGACAAATTTTTTTTTTTTTAATTTAGCCTTCGTGGGCCAAGAGATAACTTTCATACAATACACCTGTCATGAAATATTCTCTTGACTTTTTTTTCTCCAACCATTTAAAAATGTAAAACCCATTCTTAGTTCATAGGCTGTACAAAGTCAGGTGGTGGGCTAAATTTGGCCCACTTTGCAGACCTCTGCTCTAAACCAATCACTCCATCTTGTTTTTTATTTTACCAGTTCTCCTTGCAGGGTGGACATGGCACCCACTTCTGGCCCTTAAGACCTAAGTGGAGGTGTGCTGGGGAAGGGTGATTTGGGGCAAACTTTATTATCTTGATAAAAGGAGGCAGATTCCATAGCCCAGACCCTTCTCCTTTTTTCTCCTCCTTGAATATGAATGTGAGTTATGGTGCCATTGGTCATGGTGAAGCAACAAGGAGGATAAAAACCAACACACTGAAGACTATGAAATATGAAGCAAAGACAGAAAGAGCTTGTGTGTGTGACTTACACTGCCAGAAACTACCTACTTCATAAATTGTCAGGTGAGACAAATGATGAGCAATGTTTAAGCAGCTTCCTTATTACTTGCAGCTGCATTTTTAACTGATCCAGTGTGCTAGAGATGTCCTTCATTATGTGCTCCACCCCTCCCCTGTCTAGGAGAGTTACTTTACCCACAGACACGGGTACCCAGACAGCTGTGGTTTGTATCACGTACTCCATCTCATTCCCATCTGCCTGCTCAGCTGTTCAGACCTCACCTCAAATTAGTCAATCCATAGGCTGGCTAGTGAACCATGATCTTTGTGGCTGGTCTCAGGAATGAGAGCTGAGACTCCTATGGTTTCTGGCAGGACAGAAAAAGGTGGATGCAAACAGCATGATGGAGTCACATGAATGGCGAACTCCTGGAAGGAACGTCCACAAATGTCATGGGTGAGGTACTCCTCCAACGCATCCTTCCCTCCTGCTCCTGGCTCTAAAAGCTCAGCCGGTTGTGGCCCCAGTTCCTGGATTTCTTCTTGGTTCCAAATTCACCCTGGAATTCCTGCTTCATTCTTCTCCAGACAAGAGCAATTTGAGAATGTAGGCCAGGGGCTTGTTCAGCACTCCCTTTGTTTCCCTGCTTCCACCAAGGGGTGGATGGGGGAAGGGAAGAAACACCAGTCCAGACCTGCAGGAGAGCTGAGTGCAGCCCCACTTCCCAAAGGTACCACCCCCAGCACCACCTGGGTCCACTGGGCTCTCCAGAGAGCTATTCTGAGCTGAGAGGCTATGGGACGGATTTAGCCTTTACAAGCATCTGGTTTTGTACTTCGCTGAACCACAAGAAGAAGAAAAAAAAGGAAATTCTTTTCCAAGTGGACAGTGAACATGTAACCTCCTGGGGGTATGACAGGATGGGAATAGAAACAGGGTCAGGAGGGCACTGAGGAGTCAGGGATCTGACAGGTCACCAAGGTCCCAGACCTTTCCCCAGAACCTGTCAGTGCCTGGAGCAGGAGAGACTAAGGGACTAGCTTGTAGTGGTGGTAGTGGTGGTGAGGGGCCTGCAGGGGAGAGTGGGGCTCCAGGTGGGAGGGGTGGGTGGGCTGCAGGGCACCTGGAGCAGGAGGACTTCTTTCTGCAGAAGTCCAGGGTGTAGCTGGCTTTCTGGCTGGGGAAGAATACAGGCTCTAGCCCCTTGAGGACTGGTGGAACCAGCTGGGGGGAGGGTCTTGCAAAGATGGTGATGTCAGCCAGCTATCAGGTTGGCACTGAGGCAGTGTCCCAGGCAAGGGTAATGGGGCAACTCCATCAATCTAGGATTTAATGAACACTTACACCTAGTCTTGAGCAGCCCTGGGTCAGACAGTCCACTTCTTCATAGTGGATGAAGACATGGATTCTATCAGTGGACTCTAAGCCAGGATGAGCTTGCTGTGAGCTACTGGAGAGGCTGAGGGCTACTCAGGGCTTAATTCTGAACAGGGGGTCTGGGAAGAAGGTCTTGGGAAGATAATGGCGAGTGGAGAGGGCAGGCTCAGGGCCTCTGGGAGCCTGAAGCCTCAGCATCAGTGGCCTTGTCATGCCTGCATGGAGTAGAGGACATGGCTTTGCAGGAGGCCGGTGGGCTTGTATTTGAGGTGTCTGGGGTCATCCAGGGGAGGGTGAGCACACATTTAGAGCTAGAGTAGACCCTTGGGATCCATTTATGTACAAATGGTCACTTAGATGATTTGGAGTGGATGAGATTGGGTAGCAAGTTGAGATAAGAAAAAAAAACCCCTGGGGGACACTTAAGGGCATAGAGAGGCACTGCACAGGAAGGGGAGGCGGGGGAGAGGGGGGGGAGAAAGAGAGAGAAGGGGGAGAGAGGGAGGGAGAGAGAGAAGGAAGGGGAGGGGGGAGGGAGGGAGGGGGGGTGGTGAGAGAGAGAGAGAGAGAGAGAGAGAGAGAGAGAGAGAGAGAGAGAGAGAGAGAGAGTATGTGGTCAGGGGACCAGAAGATCCCAGGGGTGTGGTTCAGGCTGGGAGAGGAATATTTCAGGAAGCAGGGAGTAGCCACCAGTGTGGACTATGGCAGAGACGGGGGCGGGGAAGAGATTGGGGAAGTGAAAGGTCCCAGGTGACTTGCAAAAGCAGCCCTGGGGGATGCTGGGACAGAGGTCCTGGAAAGAGTGTGGGAAGCAAGCAAGATGGGTGGCAAGAACCCAGCTGGAGAGGGAGGGTAGACTGGAGCTGGGGCCTTGGGGGGGAAGTGGGAATGCAGCTTTCTAAGGAATTGCGTGTGTGGGGGGGGATTTGGGCAAATACCAGTGCCCTTGGAGGCTTGCTTCTGTTTCTGTCATATTTCACAAGACCATCCTCCTTCCCACTCACAGAATCCTTCAGGCTTCACTCAATCCCTTGAGGATTGTGTAAAGGAACTCCTAGTCCCATTTTGATGGGTACTGAGAGTCTTCCCCGCTCCCCCAGTCACCTTGACATTTCACAGGGGCCTCCTGCAGTCTAGGGCCCCATTTTTTATATGCACCTCAGGGACGGTCTCTTTAATCAGTTATATGGGCTGGGCTGGGGTACCTGAGGACCTTCTCCCAGATGTCCCAGAATCACTTGCAAGAGGCTACCTCCTCTAGAAGGGCTGTTGCTATTCCCTCCATTCCTCTTGGCCACTCCAGGACTCTGCCCTGCCCTGAGAACAAGGTCAGCAGCTCAGTGCTTTACTGATGATTACAACTGGGATGCTGGGTGCCTCTGCTGTGGCACAGCCTCTCTGGGGCTCTGTAGCTCCACCCTCCTCTCCTGAAGGCTCCTTCCCTGGTGTGGAGCGCACAGGAGGAGGCAGCTGTGTGCAGAAAGTCCCGTGTGCAGGAGACATGAGCTGAGGCTTAAAGGTCAGATATTTTTGCTGATTGATCATCAGGCCTAGAGAAAGTACTGTGCAAGCTGCTGACCCCACCTGCCTCTACGCCCACTGTTATCCAGGACAGGGAGGCCCCCTAAAATCCTTCTGATGAAGGCTCCCTCCCTACATTTCTCCCTTGTCCTCACTGTTGACCTCCTGTGGGCTCAGCTGCCCTGGCATGTGGGAACCCTCTTAGGGACCCTCCCCTGCTGTTAACCCCCTGCTGGGGAGCCCAGAGTTCAATCCTCTGACACTAGGGTCTGCCTCCTTGCTGAACTTTGATGGATGGCCCCCACCTCTGTGAGAAGACTTGGGGGGCTGTGCCCAGTGTCCCCAGCTTTAGGGCAGTCAGTGTGCTGCAAGACGGTGCCCTCTTTGGGGTGTGCAACATGCTCCCAGTACCTGCTTTTAACTGCCCCTCCTGTGCTTTGTGGGGGTTACCAGGCCTGAGAGTCCAGTACCTGCTGTAGACCCACAGTGTGAAATTTCTGCTCCCAAGCCCAGATATTGGCTGTCTTTTTACCTTGTAATATTGGGATGAGGGGTCTGAAATTGTGGTGACCTTTTAAACAGACTACCTCCCTACTACAGGATGGAAGCTTTTGGCTCAAAATACTGGTTCATGTTGGCCCCAGCAGTTGGTTCTTCCAGTTTCAGAACACCGCCACTCCAGACAGCCCAGGGTATTATCTAACCAGCTCTCCTTCCAAGGGTCCATTGGGCTACAGCCATCATTCCCATGTTGGTTGGATGTATGTGGTTGATATTATCTAGCTGAAGACTGAACTACCTGTAGTCTCTTGGGAACATGACAAGTGTTGGACATTTTACTCAAAGCCAATAAGCATGGTTCCTAGGTAGGTGTTCTCTCACCATGTATACCTGTCTACTTGGGCTTGTACATTTTTTCACGTAAAGTAATGTTTCACCCATTTAACTGATGGCCACCTTCCAGACTGAGGCCCTCAGAACATCACAGATATATCTGGTGAGACTGAAAAAGCGAAACTTTGTGCTTATAATTACTGTTTGTTCCCAAGACTAATCATGTGAGTTTTGTTTTTGTTTTTTTTTTGTTTTTGCGATACGTGGGCCTCTCACTGCTGTGGCCTCTCCCGTTGCGGAGCACAGGCTCCGGATGCACAGGCTCAGCGGCCATGGCTCACGGGCCCAGCCGCTCCGCGGCATGTGGGATTTTCCCGGACCGGGGCATGAACCCGTGTTTCCTGCATCAGCAGGCGGATTCTCAACCACTGCGCCACCAGGGAAGCCCCCATGTGAGTTTTAAAAGCCAACAAAATGCCCGAGTCTTTTGGTTATGCTGAAAGTCCCAAAGGACAGCAGCCATCAGTTACAGAGACAGGTTGAAACTAGAAAGGTGAACACAGACCCAATTTATCCTCTTGTGGGCCTTTAGTACTTGAAGGATTTTAGAAAAACAAAAAGTAGTTCTTTATGGGTTGTAAGCTGAACATGAACAGTTTGCACATTTTGGACAAAATAGAAGTACTCTGACCAATAAATATGTCTAAAAATGACAAAGTTCTCCCCATTTGATGGTTCCAGAGCCCAGCAAGAAGTGATGGGCACAGGCACAAGGAGCTATATACAGTGTAAACAGTAAGGCCCTTTGGGAGACAAAGTGAGGGGCAGGGCGGAGCCTCAGTAGGGCAAAGTGGGCCCACAGGTTAATACAACAGGCTTGTAGGACAGTCATCCAATCTGCCACCAAAGCTTGTGGGTGGCAATGGCAGGCCACTGGATTCCTCCAGTCTGCAGTAAGGATAAATTGTGTCCATTGAGAAGCTTTGGCCCCACTGACTTTTTCCGGAGGGGAGGCCTTGGGGGCAGCCAGGCAGGGCCTCTGTGCCCTTTCCTCCCCAAGAGGAGGGACAGGGCTGCCTGACCGTACTTGGGGCCATCTACCCAGGGTTCAAGGCATGGATGGGGCAGTGTTTCTCAAACAGGGATTGGAAGCAAATGGCCCCAAGGAGCCCTCAGCCTCTCCCTTGAAAGGAGGAGCTGGGGGCATCTGTGTCCAGGAGGGGGAGCCCATAACTTTCCACCCTTCAAGGGCTTCACCCACACCTCAGTTCCTCAGGGATTCTGGAGAGCAGTCGCCCTGATCAATTTCTGGGTCCTTGATTCTCACTGGCCTCTTGAACAAAGCCAGCCTCCATCTCCACACCCTTCTCCCACACCCAGCACACTCCTCGGCCTAACTCAGGGGTCCTTAAATATCAGTCTCCCGGAGATGGCTAGAGTTTGCCAGTTCGTAGGCCTGGCAGGTGGTGCCCTCAGCTGCCTCACTGCGGATGCCTAAGGACACAGCTTCCACCTCTAAGTGCAGGGCGCACGCAGCCTCTCTGGCATACTTCTTTTGCGACAGGCTGGAGACCTTGGCATGCAGCTGTGTGGTGGGTCTCCAGAATGGCCCGAGAAGCCTCCACTTGCGAAAGGCGCAGGGCGGCTTTTGACGGCCGACGACCGGAGCCTGCGCCTTGGGTGTGCCTGGGGAGCTGGGGGCTGAGGGCGCGGTGAGGGCCAGCAGGGCCCCGGAGGGTGTGGCGCCTGGGCCAGGAGCGTAGTCAGGCCGCGGGCCGCCATTCGAGGCTTGCCAGTGGTGACCGTAGATGCTCCAGAGGGGGCGGTGGTGCTGGCGACTACGATGGCATTGGCAGCGCAGGAGGCGGAGGAAGGCCCGCTTGAACTCCCGGCTGGAGCAAGGGTAGATGAGCGGGTTCACGCAACTGTTGAAGTAGCCCAGCCAGAAGATAACCTTGAAGACACCCTCTGAGGGCTTCAGCTGTGGGAACAGGGAGCCTGTGGGAAGCAGAGACCCAGGCTGGTTAGATGCTCAGGGAGAGGGAGTCCCAGGCAGCACCTGGTGCAAAGGGGCCACCCTCTCTGCACTACTCCCCCTTCCCCCAACCCTTTCAGGGGCCCTGGCCATTCATCAACCAGTGGCTCTCAAGATATCTCTCCTCAATGAGTCCCTGATATAATTCGAGGGTATCCATGAACTTGAATGAGAAAAAATAGTCGTCTTCAGCTTTACTGATGTTTACCTGAAATTGAGCATTTCCAGCTAGTGTAAGCAACAAACCTGAGTAGAATTAGACAAAACGATATGAAATCACTGTTTTGTAGCTCAAAACTGGTGCAATATTGGCAGTTTACCCCCTAATATTAGCAGTTGCTACAGATATTTTGGAATATTGTCTATGCTCCTCACTGTTTGGAAGTGTCAGTCACTAGAACACACCAGTAGATCTTGTTATTTAAAGCCTTCACATGGAAACACATTGGAGACTAAATCACAGATTTCAATTAAGTGAAGTCGATTTCATCTGCAATCCTTTGTATTTTATTTTTTGCATTTGAAAGAGTAACTCTGAGAAAGGCTCCATACACTTTGCCAGATGCCCAAGTAGTCCCTAGCATAAAAAGGGACTACTGAATTAAATGTTGACCAAGGCTTGCCTTCAGCCAGGCACTGTGCTGGGCTCTCATCAAACACCTGAGGCCTTGCTCTCCCGGTAGCAATGTGGATCACATATCATGGGGATGCAGGGGCGATGATGGTGGTGCTCAGTATATTGGGGTGGGGGGCTTCCAGGGTCTCAGGATGGACAGGAGCCAGGCAGGATGAGGAAGGGCAGAGGGTATCAGGAGTGGAAGGGACAGGTGGGCAAGAGGATAACAAGTTTGGGGCATGGGAATGTCCTGTAGGGTATGCTCAGAAAACTTCATTTGAGACAAATGGTGAAGGGCCTTAAATGCTGGGAAGTTTGGCTTTTATTTTGTGGGTAGTTAGGAGCCATGGATATTTTTGAGCAGGCAAGAGATAGAACCTAGAATTAAGCCTCAATAAACACAATGCCCATGAGCTGTCAGAATGCAAGATAGTGGGGCTGTCCCAGTGGAAGTGGGAAATGGTCAGGAAGGCTTCCGGGATGGCTTTGAAAGGGAGCAGAGTGCCAGGCAGGAGGAGGTGGGGGCACTGGGGTCTGAGCTGTGCCAGGAAGACCTTCCTCCCTGCATACCTTTCCCCTGTCTTCCCCACCATAGACCTCAAGGAGTCATGTCTCCAAAGGCACCTAACAAAATGCAAAGACATCATCCAGGAAGCAGAGGCCACTTTGTCACCCTCACTATCCTCAACATCAGCAGGAGTTGGGGGTAGGCGGCAGGAGCGTCCCATCCCAGGCAAAAGCTTCAGGTGTCTGCCAGGCTGAGCAGACCAGGGGTAGTGGTCCTTGACAAATCATGGGACCTGCTTTCTTTTCTCCTTGCCCTCAAAGAAATAAGAACAGTGTCCCCTACTGAGGGAGCAGAGGCACCATGCCTCCCTCTTTGACCTGGGGACCCTTGCATATCACCCACCTCCCACCCAGTGGGATTCCTGATGCTAAGAGACACTGTGGAGGAAGAGGAGTGTCAGGCAGTATTGCGTGGCACAGCATTTTCAAACCCTGGTCATGCAGCCTTGAGCAAGTTATTTGGCCGTGTAAGTCTCACTCTTCTTTTCTGTGAGATACACACAACAATTTCTCTGGAAGGGATTTTGTGATGATTCATAAATTTCAAGGCACAAGACTTCGCAGGTTTTTAGTAAATACTGGAGTCTGTTCACTCCCCCTTGCCCTACTTCTGTGGCTTTTGAGAGAGGAGACCTCAGCCCTGGGAAGGGACCCCATTCCCAGCTCTGGAGAGTGGCCAGAAACAGTAGCCGAGACCTGGTGGGTTTGGGGGAGGCTGGGGCATCAATCAGAATGTGTTAAGGAGATAATTTCCCTTGGGAGAAGAATTGGGCAGTTGTCCCTGGAATGTGGGGGCCACCAGTGTTGACCTTAGCCTCCAGGAAGGCAGGCTTCTGAACAGCATCCCTTAACGGCTGCAAAATAAGACAGAGTGCTGAAAATAACTTTCTGACTCAGGCTAGAATTCTTTTATATTTAGCCCAGGATGACAAATCAGGGGACTATGCTTTAAGCAGTAAGCCAAAAGCCAGCCAAAGGTCTTTGTTATTGGTGTGGTTTTGATTCGGATTGGTGGGCAACATGGCATATAGTAGTGTGGCCTGGGCCTTGTTTTAAGCATTAAAATTCTAATTCATGCTCAACCAACCTATGCAGAAGCCAGCTGCCAGCTGGGAATTCCTTGCACACAAAGGAGCTGGGATGCAAACTCAGCCTTTCAGCCCCAGGTTTTTCCTACTGTGTCCTGCTGAGGGTTCTGTCTTACTTTGGGCTCTCCCAGAAGCAGACCTGAGACAAGGATTCAAATGCAAGTTGTTAATTTGGAAGGTAAATGAAACACCAGTAGTGAAGTGTGATAAAAAGAGGGAAGGGAAGGAAGCCAATAAAAGGAGAGTTAACAAGTTAGTCACTGCTGTGGGCAGCTGGGGTGCAATCTCACTAGGAGCTCTGGGGGACTGGAGAACAGGATCAGTAAGGTGAGGGAGGTGAGGTATCTATACTCCCATTACCATAAGCCAGTGTTTGGGTTGCTCCCTCAGGGTGTTAATTTTCCATACTTCCTGCTTGCTGTGTGGGTGGACTGAGGATTTTGCTGGTCAGAGAAAGCTGCAGGCAAAGATATGGAGGCAGCTGCTGGGGCGGAAAGTGACCCATGTTCAGGGGGATGGGTGGGGCACTGACAGCAGCCACCACAATTTTGTTTCATTGCTGTCTGCCCTCTGTGCACAGACATCTTGCCTGGAAAATACAGACATCTGTGCCTTGGGCTCCAGCTTTCACAGGCAGGAGCTCCTAAGAGACTTTTACTCTGTTCCTTTCACATATGGCAGTCCTGAGCCTCACACCTACTTCTGCCCAGAGTGCTGCAGTCTACCCCCTACGCCTCCTTGCACCCTGTCTCACTCTTTGCTGCCTACCTGTCCCAACGTTCTCTCTTCTGCCCACAGCCTCTTTCAAGGATCTCTGGGTCGGGGGAGGGGGGATTGTGGGCACTTCCCTCCCCTTTGCCATGGACGAGGTGGGTAACTGTCCTGAGACTCCTGAGGGTGCTCACTGGCATTATCCCTGCAGCACTGCCTTGCTGTCAGGGCATCAGTGGACAAGCCCCTTCTCAGCCACTCCCAACTTTCTCCTCCTTCAGCCACTCTGAGTTATGGCCTCTTAGGTCGACCACTTGGTTTCACCTCTCTTGCCTTCACAGTCCTCTCCAGCTGCCCAGCACAAGCCTCTGCCAGCCCCGGAAGCCCAGCTACAGGAAAGCCTCAGTGGGTACATGGGGGCTCTGAGGCAAGGCCTCTGTCTCTCAGTACCTGGCACTCCCCTTCTCTGTCCTGAGCTGGCTCCCTCTCCTACTCCCCACATTGTCCACAGTCGTTCTTGCAGGCATAAAGCACAGCTGTGCTAACTCATCTTGGCAGTTGTCACTGGAAACAGGTGCTCATGGGACCCTCCTCTCAGCCTCCCGCCATCCAGGCGCCCAGCACCACCCCCTTGTTCTCCTTTCTCTTGCAATTCCCGCTTCTCTTCCGTCTTCATGTGCATCAGCTAAGTTGCCACACTGACTGCTCACTGCCCTCTGGCCACAGCGGGCTCCCCAGTCTTGTCTCTGTGCTTTTGCACAGGATCATCCTGGACTGCCCTTCCTCCTTCCTCCACCTGGTAGTGCTGGCTCCAGTGGCACCTCCTCCTGGGAGCCTTCGTCACACCACCCCTTCCCGACCCAGCAGAGTTAGTTGTATTCCCCCCTCCCCTAGCACATCTGTTCACTTCTCAATGCCAAGAACACTGCGGGTAACTACCGGTTTCCCATCTATCTGATCCTTAAATGGAGAGCTCCCCACACCATCCTTGGCACATCGTAGGTGCTCCACACATTCTGACCCCTCTCTTTCTGTCACACTCTGCATCCCATCCATCACCAACTCCTGTTAGTCCTGAATCCCCCACTTTGCACCATCCCCTGTTACCACCCTGGTCCCAGCTACTATCATCATCTACCGACAGTGCCCTTCCAAGTGGGCTCTCTGTTCCTGCCCCTGTGCCCCCCATAGTACCCTGTTCTCCACATAGTAGCTGGGGGTGTGTGTCCTTTTAAAACATAAGGCTGAGCAGTTCATTTCTTCACTTAAATCTATATTCCACTGCTGACTGCAGCTTTCTGTCCTCTCTTTTTTCTCATCTGAACTTTGACCTGCCAGCCCCTTGGATTTCTCCTATCATCTCTGCTTAGCTGAGACTTCTCCTCACTTGCACCCCAGCCATTCTTTCCTCAGTCCTTCCATGTGCATATCCTCCTGGATTTGGGTTGTATTTATCCAGCCAGAGCCTAACTCTGGAGAGATTCACTCACACTCTGAACACGCTTAGGGTCTCCAACCTCAGCCCTGTGTCCTGGCTTCAAGCAATCTTGCCACCCATCCTCAGCCCACTCCCCCACCACCTATTCCTGCACCAGCTCCTTTAAGCCTTTACCCCTCTCCACAGGCTCTGCAGTCTGCCCCTTTCCCTTCTCCAAAGCAGTTGATCTCACTTCCTGTTTCACAGAGAAAACAAGACAAAGAAGTTGGGCACTCACTCAAACCTTCTTTACCTGTCTTCCTCCTTGGTAAGAAAGGAGTCTTTCCTCCCACCCAAGCTTCATGTCCCTACTTGTGTTGTAGAGCTCTTGACCCATCAGTCACTTGTGAGCTTGCCTCTGTCACAGCTGCACCCTCTTTGCTGGTTCTCTGGCTATGACTTCATTCTCTCCACGCTTTCTATCCAAACATGCCATCTCCTCTTCCCCACCTGCTTTTCACTCCACTGTTTTGCCCCACTGCCCCACTCCACCCCAGCCCTCCCACATGCAGATACAGCTCTCATCCATCCTGGACACTTCTCATCTCACCCGGGGCTTCTGGGGTGCCATTCTCTTGGATTTTCTACTCCCTGTCAATTGCCTTTGCTCCTTCTTCCTCATGTCCCCACTGCTACGTGTAGGTGTGCCCTTATAAGAAGAGTCTTGTAATCTCTTCTCTTTGCATTCTCTTGGCAATTTCAGCCAGGCTTACTGACTTTTGGCTGGTAATGCCCACAGTTATATCTCCAGCTCAGTTTGCTCTCCCAAATTCTAGACTCATAGATCCAAGACTCACTGCCTCCCAGACATTTCCACTTGGATGTCTACTGGCATCTCACACTTATCCTTCCCTCATAAAGCTTACATTTCATAGGGAAAGACCAGCAATACATATGATAAACAAGGAAAATGCAAACGTATCAGATAATAAAACATGCTAATAAAAAACAAAGCAGGGAAGGAAGATACCTAGTGTGTATTTATGTATGTGTGTGCGTGTGGCTGGGGGTGGTGGTATAAATTTTGGGTAAACTGCTGAGAATATGACGTTTGAGTAAAGAGCTGAATGAGGCATGTGGACATTTTGGGGAAAAGCATTCCAGGTAGAGGAAACAGCAAGTGCAAAGGGCCTGAGGTGGCTCTCGTATGTTTGCAGAACGATGACAAGGCTAGTGTGGATAGAATGGAGTGACTGAATGCACAGCAGAAGGGGATGAGGTTGAAACTCAACCACTACCCTCCTCCCTGCACCCTCCTACCCTGTCTGAGACACAATCCCCTCTCCCCTTGAGTAATTCAGCAGCCGCCCGACTGTCTCTTGCATGTACCCTTGCAACCTGAAATCTACCCTCAACTTGGCAACTAGAATGATCCTTTAAAAATATTGGGTTGGGCAAAAGTTTTGTTCAGTTTTTTCCATAAGATGGCTCGAGTAGCGCTTAGTTGTCTTTAACTTCATTCAAAACAATTTTGTTAGATTGTATTGTGACAGCTGTCATATCAGCGTGCATTTAAAAACAAACTTATCAAAGTTGGTGTATTTTTATGTAGCTATTTTAATATTGAAGATGGAAGAAAAAAAGCATCATTTACAGCGTATTAGGCTTTATTATTTCAAGAAAGGTAAAAATGCAACTGAAACGCAAAAAAATATTTGTGCAGTGTATGGAAAAGGTGCTGTGACTGATCGAACGTGTCAAAAGTGGTTTGTGAAGTTTCACGCTGGAGATTTCTTGCTGGACGATGCTCCATGGTCGGGTAGACCAGTTGAAGCTGACAGGGATCAAATCGAGACATTAATTGAGGACATCACCATTATACCATGCGGGAGATAGCTGACATACTCAAAATATCCAAATCAAGTGTTGAAAATCATTTGCACCAGCTTGGTTATGTGAATCGCTTTGATGTTTGGGTTCCACAGAAGTTAAGTGAAAAAACCTTCTTGACTGTATTTCCACGTGATTCTCTACTTACACGTAACGAAAAGTTTCCGTTTTAAAACAAATTGTGACGGGCGATGAAAAGTGGATACTGGAAGAGATGGTGGGGCAAGCAAAATGAACCACCACCAACCACACCAAAGGCCGGTCTTCATCCAAAGAAGATGATGTTGTGTATATGGTGGGATTGGAAGGGAGTCCTCTATTATGAGCTCCTTCTAGAAAACCAAACGATTAATTCCAACAAGTACTGCTCCCAATTAGACCAACTGAAAGCAGCACTCAACAAAAACCATCTGGAATTAGTCAACAGAAAATGCATAATCTTCCATCAGGATAACGCAAGGCCACATGTTTCTTTGATGACCAGGCAAAAACTGTTACATCTTGGGTGGGAAGTTCTGATCCATTGACCATATTCACCAGACATTGCACCTTCAGATTTCCATTTTTTTCAGGCTTTACAAAATTCTCTTAATGGAAAAAATTTCAATTCCCTGGAAGACTGTAAAAGGAACAGTTCTTTGCTCAAAAAGATAAAAAGTTTTGGGAAGATGGAATTATGAAGTTGTCTGAAAAATTTCAGAAGGTAGTGGAACAAAACAGTGAATATGTTGTTCAATAAAGTTCTGGGTGAAAATAAAGCTGTGTCTTTTATTTTTACTTAAAACCCGAAGGAATTTTTGGCCAACCCAATAGAAATAGATCATGTCACTCCTCAAGCTCAAAACCCTCTAAGGGCTGCCATTCCCCCTCACAGCTCAACATGTGGTCCCCTGACCCCCTGACATCCTCTCCTACCCACCCCTCCCGACTCTGTTCCAGCCACACCACCCTCCTTTTGCTTCTTGGACATGCCAGACACACTCCCACCTTGGGCCTTTGCATTTGCTTTTCCCCAGAATCTTCTTACCCCAGAAATCCACGTGGCTCCCTGACCTCACATCTAAAATTGCAGTGTGCCTGGAAACAACTCAAGGGCCCACCAACAGATGACTGGTTTAAGATGATGTGGTATATATAAACAATGGAATATTACTCAGCCATAAAAAGAATGAAATATTGTCACTTGCAGAAACATGGATGGACCTAGAGATTGTCATACTAAGTGAAGTAAGTCAGAGAAAGACAAATATTATATGATATGACTTACATGTGGAATCTAAAAAATAATACAAATGAATCTATATACAAAACAGAAACAGACTCACAGACATAGAAAACAAACTTATAGTTACCAAAGGGGAGAGGGAGGGAGGGAGGGACAAATTAGGAGTGTGAGATTAACAGACACAAACTACTATACATAAAATAGATAAGCAACAATAATTTACTGTATAACACATGGGACTGTATTCCGTACCTCATAATAATCTATAAAGGAAAATAATCTGAAAAAAAACCCTGAATCACTTTGCTATGCAACTGAAAACAACACGATATTATAAATCAACTACAATAAAAAAAAATTGCAGTGTCCCCCACCCCATACTCCCCATCTCCCTCAGCTGGCTCTACCTGTGGCCCTTATCACCTTCTCTTGTACTATTTGAGTTATTCTTCATTTTGTCTATCACCTTTCTCCCTGCAGTAAGAGTCCATGGGGCAGGACTAGTGTCTGTTTTGCTTGGTGCTGCACTCCCATTGCCCAGAAGACCTCATGAACACACTGAACACAGTAGGTGCTCAACACTTGCTGAGTTTGCTGAATGAGTCCCTCTTTCCTACCCTATATGTCACCATGTCTGGTACATTCAATTTTCTCTCTAGTGGGGTCCCTCCCTTCATCTCATTCCTGAAGCATTTGCTGGCTCTGGCATCTCATTTTGTCTACATGGCTGTGACAGACCCCAGTGGTCCCTTGTCTCCTCTACTCTGCACACAGCTGCTGGAGACTTATTGTAAAAAAAAATGGTTTCTCTCCTTTCCCCTCTGAAAACCGTTGGCTTCTAATGGCTCTGAGGAATAAACCCAAATTTTCTTGTGTTGCATTCAAGTCTTTTTAGAATCCTAAGCTGTCTTCAGCTTACATCCCTCCCAAATTGGCCATACGAAGCCACAAGCATGTCTTCCCACAGAGGCTGGGCTCCTTCTGCCTTCCTGCATGGCTCTAACTGCTCCCACGGTGCTTTCTGCTTCCTCCCACCCATCCCTCCAGCCCAGGTCAGGTGTCCTCCCCCACCAAGCCTGGGTTAGGTGCCCTTTTATGCATGCCTGCATCTTAACAAATAAAATTTGTTACTGCTCTATCTACTCTCCTAGACTCCAGGTTTCTTGAGGACAGGGATGGGATTAATCATTCTTTTCATCCCAGCCTCTAACACACTTGCCTGATCCAGAGCAGGGGTCGTAAAGTATCTGTTGAGTGAGTGAATAAGTGCTGTTTGGGTAGATGTAGGTAACCTCTAAAGTTACAAGGAAGGAAATGGGAGCTCACGCTTGCTTTCTGAGTGTTCAGTACCTACCAGGCTCCATGCTGGGCCGTGTATGTAGCACTTCTCATTTAATTCTCATGGCATTAGCATCCCACTTTGCAGAGATTCTAGTTTTTTCCGGAGGGCAAGTGGCAGCATCAGAATTTGAACCTGCATCAGTCTAGCCCTAAAGTGCTTGGTCTTCCCATGACATCATGCAAAGAGAAAAAAAACTTCCCCTGGTCTTCAAGGGGTCCTGGGGTCAGGATCCACAAAGACTCACTTAATACCTTCCAGCAGCTGCTCCACAAGCAGCATGCCCATCCCTACCTCTGGACTTTCGTACATTTGGCCTGGTCTGGAAGATGGCCCTCTTCCTTTCTCCATAGCAGGTCTCTCCAGTTCTTCAGACTTGGGAGTAGAACCACCTCTCCAGGAGCAGTTCTGTGATTAATTCCACTCCCGGGGTCTGCGGAGGTGAGAGTGGTTTCTGGAGTGTGTGTGCCTTGAGCACTTCTTGATTCTGCCTCCACCAAGTGGCATTCATTGGTCTTCTCTATGGCCTTTAGGGTGGCCTGTGGGGGCTGCCACATTGAATTTCGGCTCCTGTGCACGCATGCCCATCCAGAACACTCAGAAAGGCTGGGCTGTTGCCTGCTCGCTGCATCTCAGGAAACAGACCCCAGCCTCCTGGGAGGAGCCCCAGAAAGCCACTTGGCCATCTCCTTCCCCTTCTTCAAGTCTTTGCTCAAAAGTCACCTTTAAGGTTTGAAGTTGATGCTATTAGTGGCCCACCCAGGTGCCCCTGGTCCCTAGCTACTGTGAGTGCTGGCTGCTAATGGCTTATAGTTGGCTGCTAATGGAGAATTGCCCTTGACCAATGGGAGCTGCTTCAACTGGGAGATGACACCTTCTCACCAAGGTGGCAGCCCACAGCCAGTGATAGACTGAGTGGCGTTGGAAAAGGCCAGACTCCTTGTCTCGAGGTGGCACAATTCTCTGCTATCATTCTTGTTCCAGGGATCAGGCTGAGGCCAGACTTTGAGACCATATCCTGGGTTTAGCTCTTTTCTGACTTATCCTGCTTCCCTCCCTCCCAGGTACCTCCTGAGAGCTTCCCTCAATCCATCACTCGCATAAGAACTCCTGTCTCAGGCTCTACATACAGGGATGTGACCCAGGACACTCTTTGCATGGATGTGTCTTCAAGCTCTCTTGATTGGTCCTAAACCTATAATCCAGGGATTAGCTCTTGGTCACTGTTTCAACTCTTCCGCCCACTGCTGCGAAAGGCAGGGCATGAATTTCCATATTGATGTCCATTTCTCTCCACTCAGCAGGCAGGCTGGAGCTCAGGAATGAACACATTGACCTACCTATAAGGAGAGGTGGTCAGGATGTAGGTAGGAGATGACTGCAAACACAACTCTTGCCTGCTTCTCTCTGCTCCTCGGCCTTTTCTTGCATGTATCCATCAAGCTTGTTCCCACCTGCCTTCCCCTATTCCCTGTTTTTGGGTGCCTTGGTCAGGAGTCTAACCTAGTGTCCAGGGATGCTGAACATACACTAGTCAGAAGAGGCAGGGCCTCTCCTGTGTCAGCAGGTTACCCCACTCTTTGGCATGTTGGCTGGGCTAGCCTGGCCTGCACACTGTTGGGGAAACTAAGGCAGGCTGAGATTGGTGGCGGAGGTCTGCAGCCTTATCACAGGCCAGTCCCCTCTCCTAAGTAAGAGCAATGTCCAGGCCCAGGAGATGCTGCTGAGATGCCGGTTAAGGCTGGAACTGGCCAATCTGGCCAAGCCTCTCTGAGGAGTGACAGTGCTGAAGCCAAGGGGAGACTGTGTGATTAACAGCACTCTTTTGGCATCAACAGAAGGGAACTTGTTCTTATCAGAATGTCAGAATTCACAGCCAGTCTTGTTCATAGCTTGCAGCCAACCATGAACTATTAGGCTGCACCCCAGCCTTTTCCCCTTTCCCACCTCCTCCCTCACCAGTGACTTTTCTATCCACAAGCAGCCATTTTCTCTAGCCAGAAAGAAATAGAGGGGTTAAAAATACCATGTACCATATTCAGGTCTTTCTCCGCCAACAGGGCTAGCAGAGATGGAATTCCCAGTCCTAGACTCCCTTTCTCTCTCTTAGTTCTTTCAGCTGCTCACTCAGTGCTTCTGACTCTAGAACTCAATTGCACCTTCCCCAAGAGAGGCTGGGAAGCAGCGGACCTCTTTGCAATATTTTAAAGGGTTGGCCTCTCTCATAAGGCACATTTGAGCTGAGACCTGAAGACCCTCTGAGGGAGTGAGTCATGCATCTACCTGAAGAAAGAGAATTCCAGACAGAAGAGAGGGCATGTGCAAAGGCCCTGAGGCAGCAGGGTACTGCACACGTTCAAGGACAACCAAGAAGTTAGGACTGCTGAAACAGAGAAGGGGAGGGAGAGATGGTAAGAAATAAGGCCATTTTGAATCAGAGGCAATCATGGAAGGCTGTCGGGAAGAGGTGACCTGAATAGGGTCCAGGTCTCAGACGGATTATAAAGACACGGAGTTGAGGATATTGTGGGGCTAGCTGTGTCAAGCCAAATCTCTTGAATTCTTGCATTGCCAATCTTCCATGGTGAGAGGTAACTGGTGGCTCGTCTGGCTTGAGACAGACAAGGAATACATCAGAAGTCCTTCTGTGCCCTGTGTTTACCTCAGGATCCTTGAGCTCTGTGGGGCTGGTCTAGAGCTACTGGTCTGGCCCTGGACATCATTCTGCAGCTGTGAGGATTGGCAGGGAGGGGTAGTTCCTAGAGCCACAGAGGCTGCCTGGTGGGGCCCAAGGCAGGGAGATGAGTCACAGACCTGTTCAGTGTCCTACACTGGACCCCACCCATTCCCCTTCAGCTCTTCTCCCTCCCCTTCTCCCCTCTCTCTCTCTCCACCTTCCCTCTCTCCCCCTCTTTTCCACTCTTGTCACTTCTTAACTCATTCCCTGATCTGTGGCCTTGGAGTGGTCACACCCCAAGCTCTGCGTGCCCAAGGCTGAAGTCCCTGCCAGATGGCCCTTGTGCTCGGCTGAACATGACCCTGATCTGAACATGAACTTGTCAGTTCTCAGGCCACACTGGCAAATGGCTCATGAGTTGGAGCAGATCAGTACTTTTGCCAGAGGAGAGAAGTTCCCAGACAGTGGTTGCTCTGTCCAGGAGTCCCAGCACTGAATTGCTGGGGCATTGCCCACTAGGTCCCAATGCTGGCTCTCAGGGGTCCAGGCCAATGTTCTACTGGGTCACCATTTACAAAGGAGGGCAGGCAAATCCTCTAGCATTCAAGGAGATCTTTTTGGTGGGCATATAGCTCATGAAGCAGGATGGGGCAGGGTTCAGGTGGGGTCAGAAGTGGGCTCAGGAACTCAGAGACTTTCCCATGAGGAGTGGGCTCAAGGGCTCTGGCTGTCTGGGAGGACCAAGCCACACAGGAAGTGGTCATGTCCTATGGCAATGCTCAGGGCCTTCATGGCCAGGATCTAGGGCAGAAGCGAACCTGGAGCTGAGCCTGGGGGGAGGTAAGCAGGTGCTGAGGCATTTGGTGAGATTTAAAGCTTAAAGCATGGCTGTCAACTGACCCTTAACCCTGGCTTCAGTTTGACCTCTGATCTCTGACCTAGGCAGGAAGTAACAAGAACTCTAGGGCCAAGGGTACCTATTGGCCAACCCCAAAACAGTGATGTCTATAATGTGTGACAGATTTAAAAATCACTTTTAACATGGTACTAAAAAACCTATTGGTCCCCTTTGGAAAGATTGCTAGGAAATTGACTCTTCTTTTGATAAAGGAGAGCATCGAGCAGCTCTCCTGATTTTCCTGTATGGACTCTATTTCAAGTGACCAAACAGCTAGTGGTGAATTCTTTTTAGAATTTTAGTCTACAAATGCAGAAGGAATGACAGAATTTGGATATCACCACTTTCAGTCCCAGTGATATAATGGGTCCAGGCCATTGTCAATGGCTGCTAAAACTAGCAGGTGAAAAGCTGATGGAACATTTTATAATGAATGAATCAGGCTGACTGCATCTGAACCCCTGATCAATCTTAACATCACAGAAGAAAAGAAATCTTGTCCCAAACACTGAACTTGAATCTGATCAAGCCAGTTTACAGGAAGTACAGGGAACAAGGGGACACATTAAATGGCACTAATAGGGATGCAAACTCCAAAATGTGGGCAACTCCTTTGGGACGAACAATCTGGTTTCTTCACCAAATAAGCTGAAAGGGAAAAGGTGGGGGTAGGGGAATCTTATTAATCAAAGAAACTGAGGAGACAAATGAAGTGCATGCAACGTATGTACTTTTTTTTTTGGACCCTGATTCAAACAAATAAACTAAAATTTTATAAGGAAATCAGCAACATTTGAACACTAAGATATTTGGTACTATTAAACCACTATTTTTTGTGTTATAATGGATTGTGGTTATTTTTAAAAAGTTCTTCTAGAAATATACATTGAAGAATTTACAGATGAACTGATATGGTGTCTGGGATTTTCTTCAAAATAATAAGCAGTGGTGGAAAGTGGGCGGGGGTTGAAATGAATGAAGATCAGCCTTGGGTTGATACTTGTTGAAGCTGGGGCCATCACACAGTTCTGTCTACTTATGTGTTTGAAGCTATCCATGATTTTTAAAAATGGAAAAAGCTCATTGCTTGTTCATAATAGTCACTCACTTTTTTAGGTCACATAAATGAGGGGTGACCCCCAATGCATTGCGAGTAAGGGAGGTCTCTGCTTACACAGAGGCTGTTATACTAAGTGAAATAAGCCAGTCACAGAAGGACTGCATGACTCCACTTCCATGAGGTATCTAAAATAGTCAAATTCAAAGAAAGAGTGGAATGGTGGGTGCCAGGGGCTGAGGGGAGGGGGAAATGGGGAGTTGCTAATCAATAGGCATAAAGTTTTAGTTAAGCAAGATGAATTAATTCTACAGATCTGCTGTACAACCTTGTGCCTAGAGTTAAAAATACCGCATGCTTAAAAATTTGTTAAAAGGGTAGATCTCATGTTGTGTTCTTACCACAGGAATAATAATAATAATAACAGTAAAGATAGAGGGCTGTGCTTTGTCAACCAGATCCTCGGCATGGAAGGATGTGAAAAGGCCATGGGTTCTGCCACTTCTTCCTTCTATACACACACTGACCAAGCATCTACTATGTGCCATGTGCCACAAAGGCACAGATAGGAGATATAATGCCAGCCTCTTCTTCAGGCTTTTGGGCCAGGGAACAGTAATGCCATTCCTGAGAACTTGCTGCAGTGCACCCCCTGCCTCTCTCCCTGAGTCTGTGGACCCTGCGCCACCTCAGGGAGCCTGTGGAGATGGATCCTTCAGCACTTGGCCAGCACTCTGAGACGCAAATGCTGAATCTGCCCTCCACACCTGGCTGCCAAAGTGTGATTTCCAGCCTGGACACCAATTCCTCAGATGACTCACAACCTCCTCCTGCCTCCTCCCGCCTTCTCTCCCTCTCTCTCTCTCATTAAGGCATAAGATACTGACAGTTAAGTTTATAAAGTGTGTACATTTTAAGAGTACAGACAGATGACTTTACATATATATTCACCAGTGTAGTCACTGCCTAGCTCGAGTCACAGACAGGGAAACAGAGGTGTGGGGGATGACCCCTAGTCCTTCTCTGAGCCCCTCAGGATTTTAGGCGCCCTGTGCTTGTGTCCCATTCTTTCCTGCCCAGCAACTTGGGCCCCAATGGCCCCACAGGTCAGCATACCTTGTCTGTATCTCTCTCTGCTGCAGCTCTGGCTTGACTAAAACATTTCAGGTGATAGATGGCTGTTCATGGCCCCCTGTGCCGGTGTACCCCTGGGACCCTGGGCCCACTTCCTAAAGCTTTCGATATCCTCCGGGCTATTGGGGCTGCTCACTGGCCATGTCACTGCTGTGGCTGGGGCTCCTGCTTCCACTTGGCTTTGTGTGTGGAGATGTGGGTGAAGGGCACCCTGGGTCTGTTCAACAACCCCAGGTTGTGGCCCTACTGGGCACCTTCATTTCCATGGCCTGTGGCCCTTGCTGGCACACAGTGCTTTTTCTCAATCCTCCCACGTTTGCTGTTCCTCACACCTGGTGTGGGAACCAGGGCCTGCAAGGAGGGCAGTACCACCTTCTCCTGGCTGCCCCCTTCTCTGCCTCCTTCTGGGTTCTTTCAAAGTGGGTACTCCCCAAGGCTCCTTCCACAGCCCGTCTCTTCTCTTTGTCCATCCATCCTCTTTCTGGGAGACTGTACCCCACACTCCTGCTTCTGCAACCATATCCATCCTTGGTCCCCTTATCTAAGTTTCCAACCTCCTCTTCCCCCAAGCACATACTGGCACCTCCTACCAAAATATGCCAGCCCCTTGGATTCCACATTCAACCCCAAAAGTTGCTGCTCACAATGTTCCCTGTTCCTCCAAAGATGCCTCCCTCCTCCCAGGCCTGGCCCCAGAGCTCCTGGGGGGCGGGTTGCTCCTGGCCCCCCTTCTTCCTGCACAACCCTCAGGCCACTCCTACTTGTAGCACAGGCTCTGTCCTCCTGTTCTCTCTGCTGTCCTGCCCTCCAAGCCACATCATGGCAGATCAGAATATTCTGTTTCCCTGCTTGGCCTCTGTCCTGCTTGCTCGTTATTACCAGATTCCACTAAATTCAGCTGTATCGTGGCCCTGGGCTTTGTTCTAGACTTGGTGAGATGCCATGGGAGGCTGGGCACAGTGCAGACCGGCAGGAAGGGAGAGGCAAGATAGCCCCAGGTTTCCCACACAAGGTGTGAGGAGCAGCAGAGATGAGGGGTTGAGGAAGAGCAGTGTCTGCCAACAAGGGCAGAGGCCATGGAGACTTAGGGATGACTTTTTGGAAGAGGGAGACATGATCTCGACCTCAAAAAACAGTAGCCTTTTGCAGTGTTGACTGTAACAGCGAAAAATTAGAAAAACCAAACACTCAGCAGGAGACTGCATCAACACACCATGGCATACTCTCAAACAGAATACTATACTGTTGCTAAAATAACCAGAATGGATAAATCTCAACGACAAAACATTGGGTGAAAAGGGCAAACTGAAGATGGATGTGCACAGCTGGTGCAATTGATATAAGCCCAAAGGACACACAAAACAATGCTATTTATTATTATGGATTCAGGTGTTTGTAGTAAGAGTATAAACGTGTGTGGGAGTGATAATCACCAGATTTATCTCTGCGGAGAGAGGGAGAAAATGAGGAAGGGACAGGAGGAGGGAACTTAGTTGTGGCTGTTCAGTTTATTTGAAAAGAGAGAGAGGAAGTGATCTGAGGCAAATATGGCGAAATGTTATCATCTGTTCCATGTGGGTGATTACAGGTACATGGAAGGTCCTGGCTTAGGCTGGCTGGTTGCACCTGTGGGTGAAGTGACTCAGGGCAAATGCAACCCCATAGATGCTGTTCCCTTTCTTCTCCCTGTGCTGACCGAGCCCCAAGGCTTCCAGGAAGGGCCTCAAGGCATGGGAGGAAGGTCCTGAGAACAGCTGCCCACCTCCCAGGACTACAGGAAAGCCTGTGAAAGAAATAGCAAAGTTCTCCAGAAGTGCTAGGACTCCGTAAATTTAAGAAACTACGATGAACAATATTAACTTTCCACTTCATAAGATGCCCTTTCCCTTTCTTTCTCACCCCCACACAGACACACCCCCCCCCCGCCCCCGCCAAGAGGAGATTTCAGAAATGAGAGCCCACAGCATTCACAAATACCAGCTGGGGAGGGCCTCCCAGGGGGGCCCAGCTTCCAAACTGAGAGAAAGCAGGTGGCTTCCGGTGTCTGCTGATATTCACGTAGGCTGGCCAGGGATTGCTGCCCATGAATGAACGTAGGCCCTGGTGGTGGAGGGAGGGAGATATGTAGACAAGAACATACACTGCTTGCCACATACTACGGGAGCAGATGCCTGCACAGATTTCCACTGACGTTTTGTATTTAGAGGAGTTGGGAGTGTAAAACAAGCCCAGGGCTTGTAATGGCAGTGAAGAAGGGGGAAGGCCAGAAAAGTTAGAAGCTCATAAAACAAATCCTGCAAGCATGAAGAGCCTATTTGTGTCCCACAAAGCAGCACGCGCACACGTCTAAGAGACCAGGCAGTAAACATTCATTCCATGTTCAGGTGGAGAGTCACCCTCCACTGGGAAGGGCCATCCAAGTCTGGGTGCCAGGAAGGGATGGTCACAGGCTCAGGGAGGAAGAGAAGGGGCTGGTGGGAGAGGGGTCACTCACCCAGTGGCAGGACGAAGAAAAAGGGGAACCAGCAGAGCACGAAGACACCCACGACGATGGCCAGTGTCTTGGCCGCCTTCTTCTCACGGGAGAACTTGAGCAGACGCACCGACAGTGAGCTGCGGAAGGTGTGGCCCTTGGCGCTGCGCATCCCACCGTGGGCTCCGTCTGAGCCAGTGCTTGCGCCGCGACAGTGGATGCGCAGCACCACCTCTGAGGCCTTGCCCCGCTCGCGCTTGACTCCCGCCTCCAGGCTGCGCGTGGTGCTTCGCGCTACCACATACACGCGGCAGTACATGACCACAATGACGGCCATAGGCAGGTAGAAAGAGCACAGGGAGGAGAAAACAGCGTATCCCGCCTCCTCCGTGATGCCGCAGAAGCGCTCGTCAGGGGGCACCGGTTCCTTCCAGCCCAGCAGCGGCCCCACAGACACCACGAGGGCTACGGCCCAGAGCAGCGCCAGGATGGCGGCCGCCTTGCGCTCGGTCATGATGGCTGGGTACTTGAGAGAGTGGCGCACGCCCACGTACCGGTCCACTGAGATTGTGCAGAGGCTGAGGATGGAGGCCGTGCAGCACAGCACATCCACGGCGGCCCACACGTCGCAGAAGGCCCGGCCGAAGGCCCAGAAGCCCAGAACCTCCATGGTGGCCGAGAAGGGGAGTACTGTGGCACTCAGCAGCAGGTCGGCCACGGCCAGGTTCACTATGAAATAGTTTGTGACCGTCTGCAGGTGGCGGTTGCAGGCCACGGAGAGGATGACCATCAGGTTGCCCGCCACGGCCGTGAGGATGAAGGCGGCCAGGAAGACGCCCACGCCCACGCCCTGCGCACTCACCACCAGCCCCCCGACGGCCGCCGTGCCGTTCACCTCGCCGCCGGCGCCGGTGCCCCCCGGCTCCCCAGCGGAGCTCCGGTTGTCCTCGCCGCTGCCCGCGCCCACCACGCCGCCGCCGCTGCTACCGCCTGCGGTCACCCGCACGCCGTCCACCGCCCGGCCCTCCGAGGCGGCCGCGCCGCCCGCGCCACCCCCACCACCGCCCGCGCTGGAGCTCCCGGCGCTGCTGTCGGAGCAGGGTCCCTCGAAACTGACGTTCAGAAGATAGCGGAAAGTCATCTCAACGCGCGGCCGTCGGGGGCCGGGCCTAGGCGCAGGACGAGCGACTGGTAGGGCTGGGGGCTCCGGCTCCAGACCCGCGCGCTGGTCCTGTCGGGGTCCTGCCTCAGTTCCTGTGACGTGGAGCACTACTGCCCGCAAGCGGAGCGGGCGGCCGCGGAGTGGGACCGAAGAGCCGGGGCTAGCGACGCGCGCCTCTCTCGCAGAGAGCGGGCAAAGCGGCGGCTCGGGGACGGGCGGTGCGGGCGGCGACCCCTGAGGTGCTAGCTACTGGGCGCGGGGCCGGGACGGAGGAAGGGCAGCGCCGGGGATGAGGAGGGGGCGCTGGCACCGAGGGACCCGGCGCCACACTTGCCGGAAGAAGGGGATCTGCGCTCTGGGCGAGCTGGCGTTCCGGGGTCCCAAGGGGCGGTGGCACTGGCTCGCGCTCCGACCCCGCGGAAGCCACCCCCGCCGCGCCGCGGGTGCTCACGCCCGCCCTCTCCCCTCGCGGTCCGCTCCCTTCCACCTCCCGCGCCCCTTCCCGGCCTCCTCCCTCTTACCACTCAGTTAAGTCTCCCTCCCGCCCTTTCCCCAGCGTCTCGGTCACTGCTGGTGCCCTTGGGCGAGCCGAGTGTAGAAGGTGCGATTCCCGGGTCCCCGGACTCCCGGCTCCGGCCGCCAGAGAGCAGCAAGCGCCTGGGATCTGCAGCCTGCTGACTGGACCGCGCCATGCCGCGGCGGGTCTCTTCCAGGGAGAGCCCGGATGGATCTGCTGCACCTCCTTCCTTCTCTCAGGGGACTGGACAAAGGAGGGTCTCAAACACCTCTGTCCAGTGCCGTGGCGTGGAGAGCTCCAGAGGGTGTCGGAAGCTTTGCGGGCCTATGATGGACGAAGGAACAAGAGACTACTTACATGGTTACAGCCTTCAGACCCTGCCCAAGACACACTGGTCTGCATACACCAACTTCTGCACTGTTACTTTACTCCATATCGGATGTCGAAATAAAACTTCCCATTGCTACACTAAATAAGTGGCCTCCTTCTAGGGAGGGAGGGTTTAAGTGCTGGAGGGTGGGAAAGGCCACTTGGCGGGATGGTTAAAGGAGGTGGGGCAGACAGTCTGGCTCCAAATCTAGGCTCCGCCCTATGTTAGCTGTTTGACCTCTTTGTGTCTTAATTTCTCATCTGTAAAATGAAGATAAGAGTAGTGTCTACCTACCGGCGTGAAGACTTAATGAATTAATATCTGTTAGGACCCTAGAGCAGTGCCTCTATTTGTTAGCTGAGTGGGACTACGCAGGGCAGGATTTGAACCGGTAGGACAGAGGATAGACGGAATGTGGAGCTGGTATGAACCCAGGCCACAGGTGGGGGAGTGGGTTTGAGGAGCCTCTTGTTGACTAACAAGACTGGGTAGGGAGAAACAAAAAGAGACCATTCCTTTGGCCAACATAAAAATATTAACCAGGCTGCTGTCATGTGTCAAGCTATGTTGGACACTCTGGGTGGCAGGGGAGGGGGGAATTGCAGGGAGAATAATGCCACCAAGTACGTGCAGGATGAGGAAGTCTTGAGCCATGCCGGGGAGATGAGGACATGTTTAGAGAGGTATCTGGGAGGGGGCAGAGAACTCATGGCCTCAGTGCCCACTAGCTGTGAATGACATCTCAGGATGTATGAGAATCCTAGATGAGAAGGTGCTTTGGAGAAAAGCAGAAAAATGGGGGAAATGGGAGAGATGGGTAACCACCCCTTCCCATCCCCTCCCCAGCCTAGGAAGCCAAAGCTGTTATAGTCATAGCTTAGAAACAGCTCTTCCAAGGCCCTCAGCTTCCCATTACATCTTCCATCTTTTACTTGGGTCTTTGGGGGCTTACTGTGGAGAGTTGAAATGAAAGCAAGGTGCCTTATGAGGATTATTTGGCAGCTGATCAAAAGCAGAACTGTGGGTTTGGGCTTCCTCTCTGAAGGGGAGGGGCAGAGGTCTCTGGAAGGAGAGGCCAGGAGCTTCTCACATGGGAGTGTCAGATGGCAGGCTCTGTGTCTGTGACTGGCTGCCATCTCACAGTATAAGACAGGGATAACCCTTGTGGAGTGCATCTGATTCTGGGCTTGGTCAGTTTTCAAGGATGACTGGGAATAGGAGACAAAGTTAAATCTAAGCTGAGCCTGGTGTGGTAGGGGGCTACCTGACAGGTGTCACATAGAGATCTGTGCCTGATTCTGGTCTAGAGAACCAGCATAAGGCTGGCTGGAGGTATACTTGCCAGCAGGGTGAGGAGAAATTGTGGGATAGTATGCCTGGAAGGAGATGGGGCAGCTTTACCACATCTCAGATCTTGGTCTACAAGAGGGCTTTGGAGGTTCTAGAGCTCTAGGGGAAGAAACAGGGAAAGGCAGGAGGTGTGAAATTGTGAGTTTTCTCTACCAGTTTATTATGCTCAAATCTGGGAAGGGATCAAATTGCTGCACCTGTGAGCCCTGGAGACCTGGCTGGCCCTTCGGTTCTTTGTGATCCAGCAGCATGGCTTCTAATTTAAGAAGGAAAACTAAGCACCTGTGTTTATCTCCTCTCCTTTATGAGATCCCTTTAGAGTGAGAGTAAAGAGAAAGGAAAGGTTTATCCCACAACTGAGAAGTTAACTCCTAGGCTGGTAAACTGGGACTTTAGCCCTTAAAGAGGAGGTTTAAAGGAACCCTACAAGCGGTCATGAGAGGTTTGAGGAGATTTGGACTCTCATGGAAATGGTGCAGGGTGGTCGTTTCTTTCAGTCAGGGTGTTGAATGGGAGAGAATGCAGGCATTCCTGACAGATATCCTGTTTGTGGGGGCCAGCCAGTCAACCCACAGTTCCTTCCTACCCCACCAAGCCTGGACAACTTTTATTCATTCATTCAACACAAATTAACTAAGCACTAGCTATATGCTAAGAACTTTTCTTGGCACTGGGGATATGATGTTGTATAAAGTAAAATCCCTGCCATCCTGGGGCTTACATTCAAATTGTAGAAAGTGCTACCCAGAGGAGTTAAGAGGAGATCTTTCCCATGGACAAAAAGTTTTTTGGGGGTTTGGTATCTGGGTCCTGGAGACTCTTTTCAATTAAATTCTCAAAGAAAATCCAAATGCAGAGGAACTGTTTTCCAATTCTTCCCTGCCTCAGAATAGCAGTGGAGGCTGAAAGGGTGTAAATTCATGTATGTCACTAGAAAACTTGGCTAATGCTGCCACTTCCTGGGATCAGTTCCTATGAAGAATATGGACATCCTTTCTATTCTTCAGCTGCAAATGGATCTCTACCTCTGGCCTGACCTTTAAGCTTACAATGGCCTGACCCTACCTCTGGCTACAAGCTGACCCACAACCCTGACTGACCCCAAACTTAAGCCTTCCAATTCCCCTAATAGTGCCATTCACCCTAGATGCCTACTATGGTCAACAGGGGTACTAGGTAAAGGAGTGAGGGCTCAGTGCTACCCTCTTCCACCATGAGGACAGTAGAGTTTGGTGCTGGCTACCTCACAGTGGTTGTGGGTTACGGAGTATGTGGGGAAAAGATATTGTTGAGTATGTGGGGAAAAGATATTATTGAAAAGATAAGCAGAAAGGAGATATGTACTTGGTAATTCATCTTTGCAGCCTCATTCCTATGTCAACAGAAGCTACAGGGAACGAGAGGCCCGTTATTTGATTATTTATGCTAATACTTGCCTAAAATTAATGGAGTTGGAAGTTAGTGACTATATTTCTCATCATAGTAGAAATGATAGAGGCTGGGGATGGGCACCAGTGGAATGATATTCCTCATTGAAGCCTGGCAAGCAGCCTACTGCTCTGGGGACCCTTGGTGTGGCTGTTTGCTTTGCAGCTGTGTTTGCTTCTGCCCCGAAGAGATATTCTTTTGTTTCTTTTTATTTTCTTCAGGAGAGTAAATAAGCTGGGAAGCAGGATATTGGACAAAGCCACGATGTGTGGCTCCACTATTTCCTAGAGCCCTGGAATTCTCCAGGGCCCTGGAGACCTCTTCTAGATTGTCTACATCCACCTGCCCAAAGACAAAAGGGATTCCTTTTGTGGAGGATTATGTAGACATTTTAGGAGTCAAGCACAGCGCTCATGTCTAAGCTCATGCCCCCACTTAGATGCAAGGGAGAAATGTGGGTCAGCCAAGTGCTCAAGAATAGGGAATAGACTTGATGACCATTCAGCCCTCCAGGACATTATGCTGCAGGAAAGCAAGAATCCCAGGAAGACTCCATTTGAGCATTAATAAGGCAATTCCCGATGGGTGGATTGTGAAAAGAGCAGGTAGATTGGCTGATCTGAAACCCTGGCTAATATTCTATCCAGGCCCAGCTGACACTCTTCATGTGGCTATTCCTTCTAGACCAGGCCCAATGTACACATTTCCAGTATAGCTTACTAAAAAACATTAGAGTTGAGAATGCCATTTGGGAATGTGCTGGTGACAATGATAATTCCAATTCACTCAGCTCTGGGAATGCAAAGGGAGAATTAAGGTGGGCAGTGGGAACTCAGCTAGCATTGCTTTAACCTCCCTGGAGAATAAGCAACCCCTCTCTAGTACAGTCCACCCAGTGCCAAGGGGAATCTCTTCCCTTCCTTTATTAGTGCCCCAAATCCCACCCTTACAATCTAGGTCTGCTAACTTCAAGAACCAGTGTTTCTCATTACTTCACAAATTCTTTGTACCTCCTAGTAGAGGTGACATATAAGGTTACCATCTCCTCCAGCCCCTGAGATCTGATTACCCATTGTGGGATGTGGAACTGGGAGGAGTGCGGAACAAGTTCCATAGGGATATTCTGTGGTAATGAAAAGAAATATGAGAAAATTCTAGGTGTAAACTTGGCTAACCTGACCCCCAAACGGAGCAGCAAATGCTAATGAGGGAGATTTCCTAAAACAGAATCAAAATAGGCCAGTCAGCTCTGAGGAAGTGACATGTAATCAACTTGAGAGGCCTGGCAGTGTTGCATGACTCCAATCCCAATTAGGGAGGCTAAGGCAACTCCTGCTAGGATATCAAGCTTCCAGCTCACAAATAAGATGGCACAGAGCCATTTTCTATTTCCTTTCTCCTGGGGCAAGATTCAGTCTCTGGAGAAGACTGTGAAGAAAGGAGGTTTTCCCTTGACAATGATTCCTTGGCGGAAAGGAAGGATGGAGGAAGCAAAAAATCCCAGGTGTCCCAGGAAAAAAATTAGGAAGTGAGGCTGGCTCTCCCCACTTTAGTGTTCTCCATGCCTTATCTCTTGGGCTTCTACCAGTTCTCCCTTCCTCTGTCCTCTGTGGGTTAGTCACTTAATCTCTCTGATCCTTCGTTTCCCCATAAATAGTGATAATAACTCTGACCCACATGAGGATTGTTGGCAAAAATCCCACTTACCTCCTCCTCTGGGTCCCCAGTATCTTTATTCCTCTGTTGATTAGTGTTTTGTAATTTCATTGTTTACCTGTGGTAGCTGGAGATAGTGAAAGTATGAATCAACAAATGAAGAAATGAATAAATGCACGAAAGCATGAAGGACTGTGCACCTTCGAGTGTCACTGATGGTGAGTATATGTCTCGGTCCCAGAATTCCAGCCTTTTGCAATAGATGACTGGGGAGGGTTTTCACACATTCTAGGGAGCCTGGTCTGTTAGGGCAGGCATGAGTACCTTTCTCCTAGGAGGAATGCTTCTGAGAGGCATCAACAGGGATGAGGGTGACCATCTATATTATAGTTAATATACCTTGGATGTTTAGGGGTAAGACAATATATTGGGTGCATTTTCCTTTCTTGTAGCACCTTCATTGACCTAAATTGATGGACTTTTATTTGTCTTGGGGTTTTTTTGGTTGTTTGTAAAATGGGATGATGTTTTACCAGTGTGCATTCTGTTTACAATATTGACACATGTCCTTATTAACAAAGGTGGTCAGTTGGGAAGTGGGCCATCTAGCTCTTTGATCTGCAGGGCTGTAACAGTCAGGTTTTCCAGAGAAACAGAACCAATAGGAGAGAGGTATACATATCTGTAAATAAATAAATAAATTTAGAAGTCTTTATTTAGGCTTTATTTTTATTTCAAGGAATTGGCTCACTCAATTGTGGTGTGTTGGCAACTCCAAAATCTGTATTTAGGGCAGGCTGGAAATTAAGGGTTTAAGTTGCAGTCATGAGTCTGAAATCTGTTGGGCAGGCCAGCAGTCTGGAGACTCAGGTAGATTTTTTTTTTTGAGGGGAAGGTGCTTTTTATTTGTTCTGAGGGGAAAGTGTTTTATTTATTTGTTTGTTTATTTATTTATTTTTAATTAAAAAATTTATACCTATCTTACATCCTTAAACCTATCTTATAACCAATAATTTGTGCCTCCCACTCCCCACCCCTATAATGCCCCTCCCTGCCCCTCCCCACTGGTAACTGCTAGTTTGTTCTCCATATCTGTGAGTCTGCTTCTTTTTTTGGGTTATATTCACTAGTTCACTGTATTTTTTAGATTCCAGACACAAGTGATAACATACAGTATTTGTCTTTCTCTGCCTGACTTATTTCTCTTAGCCTAATGCCCTCCAAGTCCATCCATGTTGCTGCAAATGGCAAAATTTCATTCTTTTTTAATGGCTGAATGGTATTTCATTGTGTATACATACATACATATATATATGTGTGTGTGTGTGTGTGTGTGTGTATGTGAGATTATGTATATATATATAAAATCTCACATCTTTTTTAGGCATTCATCTGTTGATGGACTTAGATTGTTTCCATATCTTGGCAATTGTAAATAATGCTACTGTGAACATTGGGATCCATGTATCTTTTTGACTAGCATTTTTGGTTTCTTTTTGGATATGTGCCCAGGGTTGGAATTGCTGGGGCATATGGTATTTCTATTTTTAGCTTTTTAAGAAACCTCCGTCCTGTTTTCCACAGTGACTGCACCAACTTACGTTCCCACAAACAGTGTGTGAGGGTTCCCTTTTCTCCAACATCCTCACCAGCATTTGTTATTTGTGTTCTTTTTGATGAAAGCCATTCTGAGAGGTGTGAGATGATATCTCATTGTGGTTTTGATTTTCACTGATGATTAGTGATGTTGAGCATCTTTTCATGTGCCTGTTGGTCATCTGCATTTCCTCTTTGGAGAAATGTCTATTCAGTTCTTCTGCCCATTTATTAATGGAGTTGTTTTTTTTTTTAATGTTGAGTTGTATGAGCTGTTTATATATGTTGAATATTAATTCCTTATCAGTCATATCATTTGCAAATACTTTCTCCCATTCAGTGGGTTGTCTTTTCGTTTTGTTGATGGTTTCCTTTGTGGTACAAAAGCTTTTAAGTTTAATTAGGTCCCATTTGTGTACTTTTGCTTTTATTTCCTTTACTTTGGGAGATGGATCCATAAAAATATTGCTGCGATTTATGTCAAGGAGTGTTCTGCCTATGTTATCCTCTAGAAGTTTTATACTATCCCGTCTTACATTTAGGACTTTAATACATTTTGAATTTATTTTTTTATATGGTGTTGGAGAATGTTCTAATTTCATTCTTTTACATGTAGCTGTCCAGTTTTCCCAGCACCACTTATTGAAGAGACTGTCTTTTCTCTGTTGTGTATTCTTGCCTCCTTTGTCATAGATTAATTGGCCCTAGGTGTGTGGGTTTATTTCTGGGCTCTCTATTCTTTTCCATTGATCTATGTGTCTGTTTTTGTGCCAGTACCATACTGTTTTGATTACTGTAGATTTGTAGTATATTCTAAAGTCAGGGCTCATGATTCCTCCAGCTCAGTTCTTCTTTCTGAAGATTGCTTAGCTATTGGGGGGGTCTTTTATGTTGCTGTACAAATTTTAAAATTATTTGTTCTAGTTCTGTGAAAAATGCCATTGGCATTTTGATAGGGATTGCAATGAATCTGTAGGTTACCTTAGGTACTATGGTCATTTTAACAATATTGATTCTTCCATTCCAAGAAAATGGTATATCTTTCCATCTGTTTTGTCTTCAATTTCTTTTGTCAGCATCTTATAGTTTTTGGAGTACAGGTCTTTTGCCTCCTTAGGTAGATTTATTCCTAGGCATTTTATTCTTTTTTTTTTTTTTTTTTTTTGCGGTACGTGGGCCTCTCACTGTTGTGGCCTCTCCCGTTGCGGAGCACAGGCTCCGGATGCACAGGCTCAGCGGCCATGGCTCACGGGCCCAGCCGCTCCGCGGCATATGGGATCCTCCCGGACCAGGGCACGAACCCGTATCCCCTGCATCGGCAGGCGGACTCTCAACCACTGCGCCACCAGGGAGGCCCCATTTTATTCTTTTTGATGTGATGGTAAATGGGCTTGTTTCCTTAATTTCTCTTTATGATACTATGTTGTTAGTGTATAGAAATACAACAGATTTCTGTGTATTATTTATTTTATTTTATTTTATTTTTTTTTTGTGGTATGCGGGCCTCTCACTCTTATGGCCTCTCCCGTTGTGGAGCACAGGCTCTGGACATGTGGGCACAGTGGCCATGGCTCACAGGCCCTGCGGCTCTGCGGCATGTGAGATCTTCCCGGACCGGGGCACGAACCTGTGTCCCCTGCATCGGCAGGCGGACTCTCAACCACTGTGCCACCAGGGAAGCCCCTGTGTATTAATTTTATATCCTGTAACTTTACTGAATTTATTGATAAGCTCCAGTAGTTTTCTGGTGGGGTTTTTAGGATTTTCTATGTACAGTACCATGTCATCTCCGAACAGTGATACTTTTACTTCTTCCTTTCCAATTTGGATTACTTTTATTTCTTTTACTTTTCTGATTGCTGTGGCTATGACTTCCAAAACTATGTTGAATAAATGTGGCAAGAGTGGACATCCTTGCCTTGTTCCTGATTTTAGAGGAAATGCTTTCAGCTTTTCATCATTGCATATGATGTTACCTGTGGGTTTGTCATATATATGGCCTTTATTATGTTGAGGCATGTTTCCTCTTTACCTGCTTTCCAGAGAGTTTTTATCATAAATGGATGTTGAATTTTATCAAAAGCTTTTCCTGCATCTAATGAGATGATCATGTATATGGTTTTTACTCTTCAGTTTGTTAATGTGGTATATCACATTGATTGGTTTGTAGATATTGAAAATTCTTGCATCCCTGGATTAAATCCCACTTGATCATGGTGTATAATCCTTTTACTGTATTGTTGGATTTGGTTTACTAGTATTTTGCTGAGGGTTTTTGCATCTATGTTCATCAGTGATATTAGCCTCTAATTTTCTTTTTTTTGGTCTGCTTTTGGTATCAGGGTGATGCTAGTCTTATAGAGTGAGCTCAGAAGTATTCCTTCCTCTGCAATTTTTTTGGAATGGTTTCAGAAGGATAGGTGTTAACTCTTCTCTAAATATTTGGTAGACTTCACCTGTGAAGCCATTTGTTAGGAGTTTTAAAATTACTGATTCAATTTCATTCCCGGTAATCAGTCTGATCATATTTTCTATTTTTTCTCTGGTTCAGTCATGACCTGGCTACTGTAAATAGTGCTGCAATGAACATTGGGGTGCATGTGTCTATTTTTTTAAGCATCTTTATTGGAGTATAATTGCTTTACAATGTTGTGTTAGTTTCTGCTGTATAACAAAGTGAATCAGCTATATATATATATACATATATCTCCATAACCCCTCCCTCTTGCATCTCCCTCCCACCCTCCCTATCCCACCCCTCTAGGTGGTCACAAAGGACCGAGCTGATCTCCCTGTGCTACGTGGCTGCTTCCCACTAGCTATCTATTTTACGTTTGGTAGTGTATATATGTCCATGCCACTCTCTCACTTTGTCACAGCTTACCCTTCCCCCTCCCCATATCCTCAAGTCCATACTCTAGTAGGTCTGTGTCTTTATTCCCATCTTACCCCTAGGTTTTTCATGACCTTTTTTTTCCCTTAGATTCCATATATATGTGTTAGCATATGGTATTTGTTTTTCTCTTTCTGACTTACTTCACTCTGTGTGACAGACTCTAGGTCCATCCACCTCACTACAAATAACTCAATTTCGTTTCTTTTTATGGCTGAGTAATATTCCATTGTATACATGTGCCACATCTTCTTTATCCATTCATCTGTTGTTGGACACTTAGGTTGCTTCCACGTCCTGGCTATTGTAAATAGAGCTTCAACGAACATTTTGGTACATGACTCTTTTTGAATTATGTTTTTCTCAGGGTATATGTCCAGTAGTGGGATTGCTGGGTCGTATGGTAGGTCTATTTTTAGTTTTTTTTTTCTTTTTTTGCGTTACGCGGGCCTCTCACTGTCGTGGCCTCTCCCATTGTGGAGCACAGGCTCCGGACGCGCAGGCTCAGTGGCCATGGCTCACGGGCCCAGCCGCTCCATGGCATGTGGGATCCTCCTGTACCGGGGCATGAACCCGTGTCCCCTGCTCTCAACCACTGCACCACCAGGGAAGCCCTATTTTTAGTTTTTTAAGGAACCTCCATACTGTTCTCCATAGTGGCTCTATCAATTTACATTCCCACCAACAGTACAAGAGGGTTCCCTTTTCTCCACACCCTCTCCAGCATTTATTGTTTCTAGATTTTTTGATGATGGCCATTCTGACCAGTGTGAGAGGATATCCCATTGTAGTTTTGATTTGCATTTCTCTAATGATTAATGATGCTGAACATTCTTTCATGTGTTTGTTGGCAATCTGTATATCTTGTTTGGGGAAATGTCTATTTAGGTCTTCTGCCCATTTTTGGATTGGGTTGTTTGTTTCTTTGTTATTGAGCTGCATGTAAATTTTGGAGATTAATCCTTTGTCTGTTGCTTCATTTGGAAATATTTTCTCCCATTCTGAGGGTTGTCTTTTCGTCTTGTTTATGGTTTCCTTTACTGTGCAAAAGCTGTTAAGTTTCATTAGGTCCCATTTGTTTATTTTTGTTTTTATTTCCATTTCTCTAGGAGGTGGGTCAAAAAGGATCTTGCTGTGATTTATGTCAAAGAGTGTTCTGCCCATGTTTTCCTCTAAGAGTTTGATGGTGTCTGGTCTTACATTTAAGTCTTTTTTTTTTTCTTTTCCTTTGCGTTACACGGGCCTCTCACTGTTGTGGCCCCTCCCAATGCGGAGCACAGGCTCCGGACGTGCAGGCTCAGCAGCCATGGCTCACGGGCCCAGCCGCTCTGCGGCACGTGAGATCCTCCCAGACCGGGGCACGAACCCGTGTCCCCTGCATCGGCAGGCGGACTCTCAACCACTGCGCCACCAGGGAAGCCCACATTTAAGTCTTTAATCCATTTTGAGTTCATTTTTGTGTATGGTGTTAGGGAGTGTTCTATTTTCACTCTTTTACATGTAGCTCTCCAGTTTTCCCAGCACCACTTATTGAAGAGGCTGTCTTTTCTCCATTGTATATTCTTGCCTCCCTTATCAAAGATAAGGTGACCATATGTGCGTTGGTTTATCTCTGGGCTTTCTATCCTTTTCCATTGATCTATATTTCTGTTTCGGTGCCAGTACCATACTGTCTTGATTACTGTAGTTTTGTAGTATAGACTGCAGTCAGTAAGCCTGTTTCCTCCAGCTCCATTTTTCTTTCTCAAGATTGCTTTGGCTATTCGGGGTCTTTTGTGTTTCCTTACAAATTGTGAAATTTTTTGTTCTAGTTCTGTGAAAAATGCCAGTGGTAGTTTTGTTAGGGAGTGCATTGAATCTGTAGATTGCTTTGGGTAGTAGAGTCATTTTCACAATGTTGATTCTTCCAATCCAAGAACATGATATATCTCTCCATCTATTTGTATGATCTTTAATTTCTTTCATCAGTGTCTTATAATTTTCTGCATACAGGTCTTTTGTCTCCTTAGGTAGGCTTATTCCTAAATATTTTATTCTTTTTGTTGCAATGGTAAATGGGAGTGTTTTCTTAATTTCACCTTCAGATTTTTTTATCATTAATGTATAGGAATACAAGAGATTTCTGTGCATTAATTTTGTATCCTACTACTTTACCAAATTCATTGATTAACTCTAGTAGTTTTCTGGTAGCATCTTTAGGGTCCTTTGTCTCTTGTAACAGTTTTTATTTTAAATTCTATTTAGCTTATATAAGTATAACTGCTCCAGCTTTCTTCTGATTTCCATTTGCATGGAATATCTTTTTCCATCCCTTTACTTTCAGTCTGTATGTGTCTCTAGAGCTGAAGTGAGTCTCTTATAGACAGTATATATACAGGTCTTGTTTTTGTATGTATTCAGCCACTCTGTGTCTTTTGGTTGGGGCATTCACTCCATTTACATTCAAGGAGACTCTCCAAGACCAGCAAGTGGGTCTGACCCTGACTCCTATCAAATTACTGCTTTTGCCCTGAGTCCCAGTGTGCATGAGATTTTGTGTGTGCCCTTTAAGAGTGAAGTCTCTATTTTCCCCAGTCCTGTGGGGCTCCCCAAACTAAGCCCTACTGGTCTTGTTTCCTCAGTGCAGGGCCCCCAGGCTGGGGAGCCTGATGTGGGGCTCAGAACTCTCACTCTTGTATGAGAACCTCTGCAATATAATTATTCTCCAGTTTGTGCATCACCCACTGAGGGTATGGAACTTAATTATATCATGAATTTGCCCCTCCTACCTGTCTCATTGTGCTTCCTTCTCTATATCTTTAGTCATAGAAGAGCTTTTCTGGTAGGTTCCAGTCCTTTTCATCTATGATTGGTTTGTAGATAATTGTGATTTTGGTGTGCTCATGAAAAGAGCTGAGCTCAGGGTCTTTCTACTGTGCCACCTTGGCTGCTCTCCCCTATGTTACATTATTCAGGCAGAATTTCTTTTCTCTGGGAAACCTCAGTTTATGCTCCTAATACCATCAATTGATTGGATGAAGCCCACCCACATTATTGAGGTTAGTATCCTTTATTTTAAGTAAACTCATTGTAGATGTTAATCTCATCTACAGCATACCTTCACTGCAACACCTAGGTTAGTGTTTGAGCAAACAACAGGGAACTATAGCCTAGCTTTTATACTTTTGCATAATTGAATCATGGGCCAATAGATTTTTATAGAAATGTTTTAGCTATGGCTTTTAGGAAACTTTACCCTGCTTTTTGGACCTGTTTTTGACATTCAGGTTTATAGTAGAAAGAGGAATCCAAGTCAGTCTAATCAGCTTTTGTCATCCAAGATTCAGTATCTGAGGTTCTGACCAACATGTATAAAATTAATATAGGTCAGGAAACCCTGGGTCATATGTACCCAAAAGAATTCTAAATTCTTCTGTGACTAGTTGCTGGTCTTGTCTGGGTTTAGGACAATCTTTAATTATAATTATTAATTCAGCTCTGGTCCAAGGTTTAAATTCTGCAGCTGTCTGCATAGCTATCTTATGGAAGGGTTATATCTTTAGAGGTAACTGATATTTAAAGATCTTTGGATTTGTTGGGAAAGTGTAAGGGCTGGAAAGGGGAAGAGCAGGGAAGCATCAGTGGAGGTGTGAAGGCTGAACATTTGGGAGGAGACAGTGGAAGAGGTAGGATTGGATCTAGGGAATTAACTGGAGGAAAAGAGGGGGAAGATTTGCTATAAAAATGAGTCTAGTTTGTTGTTGCCTAAGTTTGTCCTATTGCTCATTAGTGTGGCCAAAGAATCTTTTAGTGAAGCAGTTTTAAAATCAGAATTTCCTTTGGAAGCCTCTGCATACTGACCAAAATATCTTATTCCCTTTGTTTTCTAAAGAACCTCTAAAGTGAACAATTTTGTTCAAGTCACATATTTCCTAGAGTGGCAATTGCAGGTCCAAATGATCCCTGGTGAAGTTTATCCATTTAGAGAGAGAAGTAGGATTCTAATGAGAATACATACAAGAAACAGGAGTTTTTCTGGAGGAGGAGAGGACTTTGGTGGCCCCATGAGAGCTGGCAATGGTGGATAGAAATGTGATGTTTGGGCACCTTTTGTCTCGGGCCCTCAGCTTGACAGTTGGCTGTCTCCAAATGCAGAGCTGACAATTTACTCCCTACAGAAAGCCAGGGAGAATACTCTCTCTGGGAAAAGTGTTGGGATGAAAGAAGAATGTTACCCAGTTTTATTGTTGACCTACAACCAGTATAAATGAGAACCAAAAAGTCACCTATGAGGTCTATGAGGCTGGCTTGATCAACAAGCCTAAAGGGGTCCTATGTCTGTGTTTTTCCTTGTGCTTCTCCTCCTTGTAACAAAAAAAAATAAAACAACTTTAACAGCATCACTCAGAATGGAAGCACAAAAGAGAGCCAAAAAGATGAAAAGGAATGTCCTAATTCCACCAATGATGCAAACAAATGGGAGCCAATAACAAAACCTGGGTGCTAAACTGGTAATAAACAGCTGAGAACTCAATACAAAGGGTGTGGAGTTCAAGCCCAGTGCTGATTTACCAAGTTGGCATGGATCTGACAAGCCATGAGCAGCAAGGCACAAGGGGTTCATGTATTATTATCTATAGATAATGCATTTGGCCAAAGACCAATCTGCAGTGATGGGTGGTATAGACTGTATCTCGTTGGGACCTCCAGGAAAACTGTGGAAATAAAAGACCACCCAAGTGATAAAAAAAAACGAAGCCATTTATTCAGAGCCTGCTATAGCAAGGGAGTCAGCCACCATCACTTGCATTTGTCAGGGACTCAAAGGCAGGCAGAGAGTAAGAAAGAATTATAGTAAAAAAAAAAAAAAAAAAAAAAAAAAAGGGAAGGCTTCAGGTGAGCTATGATTAGAGGTTGTTGGCATGAGGGCACTGGAGGGGGCCTGACTAGAAGAGAGGCATCTTATGTGATTGGTTTGGGGAACATACTTGCTTTTTTATAATTGGTCCTGCGTTGGAAGCAGGTACAACACATAAGGAAGTTGGAAGTAATTGACCAATTCTTTACCATTCTGGGCTGATTGCTGCAGGGGTTTGTCTTCCTAGGCTGGTTGCTACAGATTGTGGGTCAGAGTTCTATTGTCATATACGGTCTGGCTATTGTCTGTCTGTATATTCAGTCTCTAAGGAGACATTTGTTTCTTACCCAAAAAGTGCACAGTCTGGGTAAGGAAAAAAGATGTACATTCAAGGACAAGACTGTTTGTGCCTTGAATAAAGGGGATCCATCTGAAGTCAGGCTGAAGGGTTAGGCTGTAGGTGGAGTGAGGGTTGGGTTGTAATCAGGAGAGGGGTTGGGCTGTGGGCAGGCAGAGCAAGGGGGTTGGCCAGAGAGGGTAGGTTACTGATGTAAGTCTGACTCAATAATGCTGACCCCATCTCTGACCAGCTATAACTTAAGCTCTTTCTGCTTTACTAACATCTCCTTTGGCATTAAGAGACCTTCCCCCAACTCCACCTGGTATCTTTGGGGGTATTTTTAGGTATATTCTAAGGTTGGGTAGGAAGTGGCATGGCATTGATTGGTTGGGGGGCTGGGCAAAGTTACATGCTGCGGTCTTTCCCTGCTGTGTGAAAAAAGCACTTTCACACCCACACAAAGATGTTTTGACAATCACATCCTCTAATAAACCAGAACTGCCCCTGTGCCATTAAGGATTAAGAAGCTATGATGCTGCAAACATCGCAGGTTGGTAGGGGTGAGGAGGTGGTGGGAATGTTAGGAGTTTTGTTACTTTCATTGTGCTGTTTCATGCATTTCCTTCTCCTTAAAAGATTGGCTCTGGCATAACTATAATTCATAATCTCCAGTTATTGCCTATCTAGAGTGACTGAATGGGGACCACAAGATTCTGCTGACAAAACCTCACTCACTTTTTTTTAAACAGATATTTATTGGAGTATAATTGCTTCAAAATACTGTGTTAGTTTCTGTTGTACACCAAAGTGAATCAGCCATATGTCCCCATATCCCCTCCCTCTTGAGCCTCCCTCGCATCCTCCTTATCGCACCCCTCTAGGTCATCACAAAGCACTGTGCAGATCTCCCTGTGCTATGCTGCTGCTTCCCACCAGCCAACTATTTTACATTAGGTAGTGTATATATGTCGATGCTACTCTCACTTTGCCCCAGCTTCCTCCTCCCACCCCGTGTCCTCAAGTCCATTCTCTATGTCTACATCTTTATTCCTGCCCTGCAACTAGGTTCATCAGTACCATTTTTTTTTTTTAGATTCCATATATATGCTTTAGCATATGGTGTTTGTTTGTCTCGTTCTGACTTACTTCACTCTGTATGACAGACTCTAGGTCCATTCACCTCACTACAAATAACTCAATTTCGTTTCTTTTTATGGCTGAGAATATTCCATTGTATATATGTGCCACATCTTCTTTATCCATTCATCTGTCGATGGAAGGTGGGTTCCATATCCTGGTTATTGTAAATAGTGCTACAATGAACATTGGGGTGCATGACTCTTTTTGAATTATGGTTTTCTCAGGGTATATGACCAGCAGTGGAATTGCTGGGTCATATGATAGTTCTACTTTTAGTTCTTTAAGTAACCTCCATACTGTTCTCCATAGTGGCTGTATCAATTTACATTCCTACCAACAGTGCAAGAGGGTTCCCTTTTCTCCACACACTCTCCAACATTTGCTGTGTGTAGATTTTCTGATGATGCCCATTCTAACTGGTGTAAGGTGATACCTCATTGTAGTTTTGATTTGCATTTCTCTAATAATTAGTGATGCTGAGCAGCTTTTCATGTGCTTCTTGGCCATCTGTATGTCTTCTTTGGAGAAATGTCTATTTAGGACTTCTACCTATTTTTTTATTTGGTTAATTTTTTTTAAAATATTGAGCTGCGTGAGCTGCCAGGAAATTTTTGAGATTAATCCTTTGTCCATTGATTCATGTGCAAATATTTTCTCCCATTCTGAGGGTTGTCTTTTCGTCTTGTTTGTAGTTTCCTTTGTTTTGAAAAAGCTTTTAAGCTTAATTAGGTCTCATTTATTTGCTTTTGTTTCTATTTCCATTACTCTAGGAGGTGGATCAAAAAAGATCTTGCTGTGATTTATGTCAAAGGGTGTTCTTCCTATCTTTTCCTCTAAGAGTTTTATAGTGTCTGGTCTTACATTTAGGTCTCTAATCCATTTTGAGTTTATTGTTTTGTATGGTGTTAGGGAGTGTTATAATTTCATTCTTTTACATGTAGCTGTTCAGTTTTCCCAGCACCACTTATTGAAGAGACTGTCTTTTCTCCGTTGTATATCCTTGCTTCCTTTGTCAGAGATTAGTTGACCATTGATGTGTAGGTTTGTCTCTGGGCTTTCTATCCTGTTCCTTTGGCCTATATTTCTGCTTTTGTGCCAGTATCATACTGTCTTGATTACTGTAGCTTTATAATATAGTCTGAAGTCAGGGAGTCTGATTCCTCCATCTCTGTTTTTTTCCCTCAAGAGTGCTTTTGCTATTTGGGGTCTTTTGTGTCTCCATACAAATTTTAAGAGTGTTTGTTCTAGTTCTGTAAAAAATGCCACTGGTAAGTTGATAGGGATTGCATTGAATCTGTAGATTGCTTTGGGTAGTATAGTCATTTTCACAGTAGCGATTCTTCCAATTCAAGAACATGGTGTATCTCTCCATCTGTTTCTGTCATCTTTGATTTCTTTCATCAGTGTCTTATAGTTTTCTGAGTACAATCTTTTGTCTCCTTAGGTAGGTTTATTCCTAGATATTTTATTCTTTTTGTTGCAATGGTAAATGGGATCGTTTCCTTCATTTCTCTTTCTGATCTTTTGTTGTTAGTGTATAGGAATGCAAGAGATTTCTGTGCATTAATTTTGTATCCTGCAACTTTACCGAATTCATTGATTAGCTCTAGTAGTTTTCTGGTGGCATCTTTAGGATTCTCTATGTATAGTATCATGTCATCTGCAAACAGTAGGTAGTTTTACTTCTTCTTTTCCAATCTGTATTCCTTTTATTTCTTTTTCTTCTCTGATTGCCATGGCTAGGACTTCCAAAACTATGTTGAATAAGAGTGGCAAGAGTGGACATCCTTGTCTTGTTACTGATCTTAGTGGAACTGCTTTCAGTTTTTCACCATTGAGAATGATGTTTGCTGTGGGTTTGTCACATATGGCCTTTATTATGTTGAGGCCGGTTCCCTCTATGCCCACTTTCTGGAGAGTTTTTATTGTAAATGGGTGTTGAATTTTGTCAAAAGCTTTTTCTGCATGTATTGAGATGATCATACAGTTTTTATTCTTTAATTTGTTAATATGGTGTATCACATTGACTGTTTTACATATATTGAAGAATCCTTGCATCCTTGGGATAAGTCCCACTTGGTCATGGTGTATGATCCTTTTAATGTGCTGTTGGATTCTGTTTGCTAGTATTTTGTTCAGGACTTTTGCATCTATATTCATCAGTGAGATTGGTCTGTAATTTTCTTTTTTTGTTGCATCTTTGTCTGGTTTTGGTATCAGGGTGATATTGGCCTCATAGGACGAGTTTGGGAGTGTTCCTTCCTCTGTAATTTTTTGGAATAGTAGGTGTTAGCTCTTGTCTAAATGTTTGATAGAATTTGCCTGTGAAGCCATCTGGTCCTGGACTTTTGTTTGTTGGAAGATTTTTAATTACAGTTTCAATTTTATTAGTTGTGATAGGTTTGTTTATATTTTCTAATTCTTCTTGGTTCAGTCTTGGAAAATTGTACTTTTCCAAGAATTTGTCTATTTCTTCGTGGCTGTCCACTTTATTGGCATATAACTGTTTATAGTATTCTCTTATAATCCTTTGTATTTCTGTGGTGTCAGTTCTGATTTCTCCTTTTTCTTTTTTTTTTTTTTTTTTTTTTTGGCTGTATGTGGGCCTCTCACTGTTGTGGCCTCTCCCCTTGTGGAGCACAGGCTCCGGACGCCAGGCTCAGCGGCCATGGCTCACGGGCCCAGCTGCTCCACAGCATGTGGGATCTTCCCGAACCGGGGCACGAACCCGTGTCCTCTGCATCGGCAGGCGGACTCTCAACCACTGCGCCACCAGGGAAGCCCTGATTTCTCCTTTTTCATTTCTAATTTTATTCGTTTGTGTCCTCTCCTTTTTTTTTTTTTTTTGGTGAGTCTGGCTAACAGTTTATCCATTTTTTTATCTTCTCAAAGAGCCAACTTTTAGTTTATTGATCTTTGCTATTTTCTTCATTTCTATTTCATTTATTTCTGCTCTGATCTTTATGATTTCTTTCCTTCTCCTGATCCTAGGTTTCCTTCATTCTTCTTTATCTAGTTGCTTTAGGTGTAAGGTTAGATTTTTTATTTGAGATTTTTTCTTGTTTCTTGAGGCGAGATTGAATTACTATAAACTTCCCTCTTATACCTGCTTTTGCTGCATCCCATAGGTTTGAGGTCGTCATGTTTTCTTTTTCTTAAAAAAATTAATTAATACATTTAGTTTTGGTTGTGTTGGGTCTTCATTTTTGTGCACAGGCTTTCTCTAGTTGTGGCAAGTGAGGGCTCCTCTTCATTGTGGTGCATGAACTTCTCATTGCAGTGGCTTCTCCTGTTACAGAACACAGGCTTTATGTGCGTGGGCTTCAGTAGTTGTGGCACACAGGCTCAGTAGTTGTGGCTCATAGACTCTAGAGCACAGGTGACCATGGGATTAGTTGCTCTGGGACATGTGGGATCTTCCTGGACCAGGGCTCGAACCTGTGTCCCCCTGCATTGGCAGGTGTATTCTTAACCACTGTGCCACCACGGAAGTACCAGGTCATCATGTTTTCAATGTCATTTATTTCTATGTATTTTTAAAGTTCTCCTTTGATTTCTTCAGCGATCTCTTGGTTATTTAGTAGTGCACTGTTTAGCCTCCATGTATTTGTGATTTTTACAGTTTTTTTAAACCTGTAATTGATTTCTAATATCATAGCACTGTGGTTAGAAAAGATGCCTGATACCATTTCAATTCTCTTTACTTTTCTGAGGTTTGACTTGTGACTCAAGATGTGATGTATCCTAGAGAATAATCTCTTCAAATATTTTCTCAGACCCTTTCTTTTTCTCTCCTTCTTCTGGGACCCCTATAATTCCATGTGCACTTGAGAAGAAAGTGTATTCTTCCACTTTCAGGAGGAATGTCCTATAAATATCAGTTAAATCTATCTAGTCTATTGTGTCATTTAATACTTGTGTTTCTCATTTATTTTCTTTTTGGATGATCTGTCCATTGGTGTAAGTGGGGTGTTAAAGTCCCCTACTATTATTGTGTTACTGTCAATTTCCCCTTTCATGGCTGTTAGCATTTGCCTTATGTATTGAGGTGCTCCTATGTTGGGTGCGTAAACATTTATAATTGTTATATCTTCTTCTTGGATTGATTCCTTAATCATTATGTAGTGTCCTTCCTTATGTCTTGTAACAGTCTGTATTTTAAAGTCTATTTTATCTGATATGAGTATTGTTACTCCAGTTTTCTTTTGATTTCCATTTGCATGGAATATCATTTTCCATCCCTTCACTTTCAGTCTGTATGTGTCCCTGGGTCTGAAGTGGGTCTCTTGTAGACAGCATATATATGGGTCTTGTTTTTGTATCCATTCAGCCAGTCTTTGTCATTTGGTTGGGGCATTTAATCCATTTACACTCAAGGTTATTATTGTTATGTATGTCCCTATTACTATTTTCTTAATTATTTTGGGTTTGTATTTGTGGATCTCTTTCTTCTATTGTTTTTCCCTCCTAGAGAAGTTCCTTTAGCATTTGTGGTAAGGCTGGTTTGGTGGTACTGAATTCTCTTAGCTTTGGATTCTCTGTAAAGCTTTTGATTTCTCTGTCGAATCTGAATGAGATCCTTGCTGGGTAGAGTAATCTTTCATCACTTCAAATATATACTACCACTTCCTTCTGGCCTGCAGAGTTTCTGATGAAAAATCAGCTGATAACCTTATGGGGATTCCTTTGTATGTTATTTTTTGCTTTCCCCTTGCTGCTTTTAATATTTTTTCTTTGAATTTAATTTTTGTTAATTTGATTAATATGTGTCTTGGTGTGCTTCTCCTAGGGTTTAACCTGTATGGGACTCTCTGTGCTTCCTGGACTTGGCTGGCTATTTCCTTTCCCATGTTAGGGAAGTTTTCCACTATGCTCTCTTCAAATATTTTCTCAGACCCTTTCTTTTTCTCCTCTTCTTCTGGGACCCATATAATTTGAATGTTGGTGTGTTTAGTGTTGTCCCAGAAGTCTCTGTGATTGTCTTCAATTCTTTTCATTCTTTTTTCTTTATTCTGGTCCTTGGCAGTTATTTCCTCCATTCTGTCTTCCAGCTCACGTCTTCGTTTTTCTGCCTCAGTTATTCTGTTATTGCTTCATTCTATGGTACTTTTCATTTCAGTTATTGTGTTGTTCATCTCTGTTTGTTTGTTCTTTTGTTCTTCTAGATCTTTGTTAAACATTCCTTGTATTTTCTCAGTCCATGACTACATTCTATTTCTGAGATTCTGGATCATCTTTACTGTCATTACTTTGAATTCTTTTTCAGGTAGGTTGCCAGTTTCCTGTTCATTTATTTGGTCATGTAGGTTTTTACCTTGCTCCTTAATCTGTAACATATTTTTTTGTTGTCTCACTTTTTTTTTTGATGTGTGGGGTTTTGTTCCTGTCTTACTGGTTGTTTGGCCTGAGGCTTCCAGCACTGGAGTTTGTAGGCTGTTGGGTAGAGCTAGTTCTTGGTGCTGAGATGAGGACTTCTAGGAGAACTCATTCCAATGAATATTCCCTGTGGTCTGAGGTTCTCTGTTAGTCCAGTGATTAGGACTTAGAGATCCCACCATAGGAGCTCAGGGCTCACCCCTTGTTCATGTACCTAGATCCCACAAGCCACATGAGGTGGCAGAAAAAATGAGAAGAAAAATAACAAAGAGTAAAATTAAAATATATTAGAAAAGTAACAGGTAGATTAGAAAAAATAAAAATATAGACAAAACAACAACCAGAATGTAAAACAGAACCACAATAGCAAAAAAGAGGAGAAAATAAAAACCCTAGCAAATACTTACTGAAGTAATGAATAAATGAGTAGTAGCTGGCTTCCACTTTAATTCCATGCAACAGTTTAAGCCAGCAAGTGACCCTCTCTCAGTGCATCAGCATCTAAATCATCAAGGCTGAATTGAATGGGCGCAAGTGGTTATTGTGGCAAGTAAAAGTAGACATGGTATGTAAGTACAATTTTTTTTCAAGAGTTCCTTTTAGTGTGAAGAAGCTGGGTAAGCAGCATTTGGCAAAGAAATGATTTTCCCTTGTATGGTCACACCTTGGCTGCACTTCTTGCTTAGGTCTAGTTTTATTATTTTTTTTTAAATTACAGCTTTATTGATGTAGTCATATACCATACAATTCACCCATTTAAAGAGTACAATTCAATGGTTTTTATTAGATTCATAGATGTGAACAACTATCACTAAAGTCATTTTTAGAATATTTTCATTACTTACTCTCCCTCCTCCACCAAAATAAAATCCCTACCCATGAGCAGTCACTCCCCATTCCCTCACACTTACCCTCTCCAGTCCTAGGCAATCACTAATCTACTTTTTATCTCCATAGGTTTGCCTATTCTGGACATTTCATAAAAACGGAATAGTATATGTGTTTTGTGACTGGCTTCTTTCACCTTGCTTAATATTTTCAAGATTCATCTATGTTGTAGTATGTTTCAGTACTTCATTCCTCTTTATGGATGAATATTACTCCATTCTATTTAAAGTAGCTGATTTAAAGTGTTTGTCTAGTTAATTCCTCATCTGGGTTTCTCAGGGATAGGTTCTATTGATTGTCCTTTTTTGTGTATGGGTCATACTTTCTAGATTTTTTTACATGTTTCCTAAGTTTTTGCTGAAATCTGTACATTTAAAAATACAGTCTGAAAAAAAATACAGTATGGCAAGTCTGGAAATCAGATTCTTCCCCCTCCTCCCCATCAGGGTTTGTTGTTGTTGCTGTTTGTTTGTTTGTTTTTTAAATAAATTTATTTATTTAATTTATTTTTGGGTGCGTTGGGTCTTCATTGCTGTGCACGGGCTTTCTCTAGTTGCAGTGATGGGGGCTACTCTTCTTTGTGGTGTGTGGGCTTATTGCAGTGGCTTCTCCTGTGGAGCACGGGCTCTAGGGTACTGGGGCTTCAGTAGCTGTGGCTCGTGGGCAGGCTCAGTAGTTGTGGTGCACAGGCTTAGTTGCTTCATGGCATGTGGGATCTTCCTGGACCAGGGCTCAAACCCGTGTCCCCTGCATTGGCAGGCAGATTCTTAACCACTGTGCCACCAGGGAAGCATGTTGTTGCTGCTTTTTATAGACGTTTTTGTTTTTTGTTTGTATAATGACTTTTCTGAACTAATTCTGTAAAGTCTGTGTTGTTTGTCATGTGTGGCCACTGAAATGTCTGCTTGGTAGCTTAGTTGTCAGATAATGAATAAACAGAGATTTCCTTAGATAAGTCTCCCATTCTTGGCCTAGGGGATCTGTGTTCATATTGAGACACAAACTTAACACTCAGCCAGGCAATTGATACCCCTTCCTTCTTCTTTTGCCTTCACTTGCTTGTGTATCTCCTCACAGTCAGCCAGAGATGAGAGTTGAGGGCCTTCTCGGGTCTTTTCTGAGCATGTGCGCAGCCCTGTGCATGCAAGTGGTCTTCTAGATTCCCAGGAATATGTCAGAGATTTTCAAAGTTCCTATGGATATCTCACGCTTAATGTTTTCCTTTTAAATTTTTGGTTAGTCTAATGTTTGATCCAGCTGATGTCCATCATTATAGATAGCATGGAATTAAGCATTTGCCTTTAATCTTTTTTCATATTTGGAAAGCACTGAGTCAGGTCAAATACAGACAGCCTTGCAAGTCTGCAGATCTTCCAAGGAATCATCAAACCGGTCAAATTATGGAAATTCTTAAGGATTGTAGTTTTGAAGGCACTCCAGCTCTGTGGTGCTCTTGGTGGCTGCCAGGCAGCTACTTTTCACTGAGAGTGTGGGTTGTTATTTTTTAAAGACTAATCTGGAGCTGAAGAGTGGGAAATGAGATGAAGGCAAGTTAAAATGCAACAAAGCTCAGTGTTCTTAATAAGATTCACTTGTTTTTCTTTGAATAAATAACTCTGTTAACAATAAACTCTGGTTAATTTTCAGAGTTGTAAAAAAGCTAATTCTGATGAATTTTGCTTTTATGGAGGAGACAATTTTCAGAGATCCTTACTCTGCCATTTTTGCTCATGCCATCTCCTCATGATGTTGTTTAACATATCCATCTGGGCGTTTTTAGACTTTGTTTTGTTTTGTTTTTCTGTGTTTCTGTTTTCTTTGCTTGTCTTTATTTCTTTAGCAAGTACATTTCATAGGTTGTGTTGTATATTTCCTACTGCATCACATTAGGAATTCTGTAATATCTTGTCATATATTTAGGGTGTTAAGAATAAACTGTGAGTTTAGGTGTTGTCAGCCCAGTCTCTTTGTTATAAAGCTTTCTCACAAACTTCACACAATGGTTTGTGTAGCTATTTGTTGCCTAGATTCATTATTTCTTTAGAGGTTGTGAAACTGTGATTTTTCTACATTTGCCATTCCTTCTGCATTTATTAGCTGTGATTCATCTATGAAGAACTTTCCGTCATCATTTTTTGGTTATTCTGGAATATAATTATGCAAGAAAAGAAAGATAGAAATTTGATTTTTAAAATTTTTTATTATGACAAAAAGACACATAACAAAATTTATCACTTTAACCATTTTAAGTGTATATTTCAGTGGTATTAACTATATTCACATTATTGTGTAACAGAGATCCAGAACTTTTTAAACTTGCAAATCTGAACTTTATTTCCATTAAACAACCACCACCCCTCCCCCCTTCTCCTCAGCCCCTGGTAACCACCGTTCTACTTTCAGTTTATATGAATTTGACTATTTTGTATACCTCATATAGGTAGAATCATACAGTATTTGTCTTTCAATGACTGTCTTATTTCACTTAACAAAATGTCCTCAAGTTTCATCAATGTGGCATGTGACAGGATTTTCTTCTTTTCTGAGGGTGAATAATATTCCATTGTATACATATACTACATTTTGTTTATCCACTCATCTGTTGATGGATGCTTGTGTTGCTTCTGATTATTAGCTATTGTAAATAGTGCTGCTATGAACTTGGGTATGCAAATATCTCTTCAAGATCCTGCTTTTGGATATATGCCCAGAAATGGGATTGCTGGATTATATGGTAGTTTTATTTTTAATTTTTTGAGAAACCTCTGTACTGTTTTCCATAGTGGTTGCACCATTTTACAGTCCCACCAACAGTGCTCAAGTGTTCTAATTTCACCACATCCTCACCAACCCTTGTTATTTTCTATGTTTTTAAATAGTAGTCATCCTAATTGGTATAAGGTGATATCTCACTGTGGTTTTGATTTGCATTTCTCTGATGATTAGTGATGTTGATTATCTTTTCATATGCTCTTTGGCCATTTGTATATCTTCTTTGGAGGAATGCCTGTTTAGGTCCTTTGATCATATTTTAATTTAATTTACTTTTTTGTTATTGAGTTGCAGAAGTTCTTTACATAGATATTCTGGATACTAACCCCTAATCAGATATATGATTTGCAAATATTTTCTCCCATTCAATGGGCTGCCTTTTTACTCTGTTGGTTGTGTCTTTTGATGCACAAAAGTTTTAAAGATTCATGTATTACTGTTTGTCTATTTTTGCTTTTGCTGCTTGTGCTTTTTGTGTCATATCCAAGAAATCACTGTCAAAATCCAATGTCAGGAAGATTTCCCCGTATGTTTTATTCCAGGAGTTTTATAGTTTTGGGTCTTATGCTTAGGTCTTTAATCTATTTTGAGTTAATTTTTGTATATACTGTTAAATAAGTGTGCAACTTCATTCTTTTGCATATGGTTATTCAGTTTTTTTCCCAACACCATTTGTTGAAGAGGCTGTCCTTCTCCCACTGAGTGGTCTTGGAATCCTTCTTGAAGATCATTTGATCATATGTGAGGGTTTATTTCTGGGGTCTATATTCTATTCCATTGGTCTATTTATTTGACTTTATGTGAAGCTTGATTTTTTTTTCCTTTATCAACTTTCAGAATGAGTTGGTGTCCTATCAATTCTATTAGTCCTTCAAAAAATTCTTAAGTACTCATGGATTTTTATGTTTTTGGTGTGTTTCAATTCACTGCAGTCATTGTTCTCTCTTGGGCAATATGAAGATTCTCTCCTAAAGCTGTGAAGATCCTCTAAGTTAGCTCCTATGCCAGCTTATTACTATGGATCTTTCGGTCACAACAATATATTCCAAGATCATCATGTACATTTCCTGCTCTAGACCTGGGCTCAGCTGTTTCTCCAAGGAATCCTGGTTTGCTTTAATTTTAGGGATCACAATATAGGTGCTAACCACTTGTTCTGATTATCTATTGCTGTGTAACAAATTACCCCAAGGATGAAGTTTAAAATAGTAACAAGAATTTATTTTTTTTCAATAAGGGTTCTGGCAATTGACCTGGACTCTGGTAGTTTCCACTTGGAGGGGCAGGGATCTCTCATGTGGTTGCAGTTAGTTCCTGTGTCTGGGGTCTTAACTACTTATTCACTTGGATGTTCAACGTCTGGACTAGAATAACTTCTAGGAGTAGGAATGGCTGAGATTCCTTGGGCATCTCTCTCTTCACCACCTTTTCTGTGCTCTTTACATCTGGCAGCCTCAGCATATCTGGACTTCTTATATGGTAATGAAGACTCCCAGAGCAAGTGTTGGAAGAGAAATGAGCAGAAACAAATATGGTTGGGGGGAGGTAGTAGGAGTTAGAAAGAGTGGTGGGTTTAAAAGTGAGTTTTACAAAGTTTCTAAGAGACTAGATCTTAAACGTCCTCACCACAAAAAAGTAATGATAATTGTGTGATGTGATGGAGGTGTTAGCTAATTCTATGGTGGTAATCATATTGCAATATATAAATGTATCAACTCAACAGGTTGTATACCTTATACTTGCTCAGTGTTATATGACAATTATGTCTCAATAAAAAAAGAGAGTGATTTAAAACAAACAAACAAAAAAAAACCAATATGGTATTTTTTAACTTAGCCTTGGAAGTAGTGAAGCATTACTTCCATTGTATTCTATTTATAGAGGCAGTCACATCCCCTACCCAGGTTCAAAGGGAGAGGACATAAACTCTACATCTTGATGAAAGGAATGTCAAGGAATTTGCAGACATTTGTGTACAAGTCTTAAGACCATCATACTGCATTTCCAGTAGACAGAGTTTGAAAATACATATCTATATTTTAGAAAGAGTAATTAATCATAAGTTTAATATAGCATTTCTAATTCAATTTAAAATTACAGGGGTTTTACTTAACTTTATTTGGTTTTATATTTGTACCTCTTTTATCATATGCTGAAAATCAGTTTGATTCCTTATAACCTTAACATAATTACTAATTTGCTTTATCCTAACACATAGGATAGGTGTTTACATGTATGTGTGAGTATATGTCAAAATAACAGTACCAACTATAGTAGGTGGAATAATGCCCCCCCCAAAGATGTCTATGACCTAGTCCCTAGAACCCATAAATTTTTAAGTATTTTAAGGCAAGGGGACATAAGGTTTTCAGAAAGAAATTAAGGTTTCAGAATTAAATTTACTAACCAGCTGACCTTAAAACAAGAAGAACATCCTGGGTTATCCAGGTGGGTCTAATGCAATCATGAGGGCCCTTAAATGATGAGAGGAAGACAGAAGAGTCACAACCAGAGAGACAGCATCATGAGAAAGATTAGACTGGCCATTGCTGGCTTTGAAGATGGAAGAGGGCCATGAGTCAAGCAATGTGGGGCAGCATCTAGAAGCTGGAAAATGCAAGAAAACAGATCCTCCCTAGAATCTCCAGAAAGGGGTGCAGCCCTACCAACACATTGATTTTAATCCAGTGTGGCCCATTCTGGACACCTGACCTCCAAAACTGTAAGATAATAAATTTGTATTGTTTTAAGCTACTGAATTTGTGGTGATTTGTTATAGCAGCAATAGGAAGAAAATACAATTTTCTTTGTGCCTGAAACAAGGTGCTGCTGAAACAAATACCTAAAAATGTGCAAGAGGTTTTGAAAGTGGGCAGTGGCTGGAGGCTGGAAGAATTTTTAGGAGCATGAATCTAGGAAAAAACCTAGGTTGTTGAATAGATTGTTGACAGAAATAACTTTGTTAGTGATAACTCAGAAGGAAGTGAGAAGCATGGTAGAGAAAGCCTCAGTTGCCTTAGAGAGTACATAGGTCATCATGAACAGAATATTTTTGTTTTTGTTTGAGAAGGAAAGATTTATTACTTGCAGCAAATAAGGAGAACACTGAGGATCTTTCCCAGAGCAATGTCTCCATGAACAGATAGAATAATATCCATGTTGATAGAAACACAGATATTAAAAGTACTGCTGGTGAGGGCTCAGATGGAAATGAGAAACGTTATTGGAAACTGGTGGAAAGGGGATTAGGTGAAAGTTTACTAATTGTGTTCTTCAGTTACATGGAAAGCAAAACTTGCAAATGATGAATTTAGATATTTAGCTGAGCTTTCTAAGCAAGGTGTTAAATGTGTGGTCTTATTTCTTCTTGCTTCTTATAGCAAAATGTGAAGGAAAGAGATAGGTTGAAGAAAGAACTGTTAAAAGAGAAGGGACCAGAATTTGATGACCTGGGAAGTTCTTAGCTTATCCAGATTGCAAAAGAAGCTAAATTAGGAGATTCAATGTCAGGAAAGCACACTCTAGAGATAAATCTAAGGGTATGGATGGACAACTTTGGTTAGTGCCTTGAAAATATCAAAGTACAGAATTTCTGATCATACAGAGAGCTCTTTGTAGGTGCGTGACTCATGGATCCCTCACCTGTCTCAGCCAAAGCCAGGGATAGAGATGGGATCATTCAGGAAATTTCTGTAGGGGAACCTCTCGTCTAATGGAGTGAATCCCTGAGATATGTGCAGGAAAGCCACAAGGCTCTTGAGAACTTATGCCAGCAGAAACACTGCCAACTTGGTTCAAATGGTACAGAGAAAGGAGAAAATGAAAGAAAGCTTCTGGACCCCTAAAATTCTATGGGAAAGAAACAAGCTGATATAACTATTCAGCTGCATACCCAAGACCTTTCATAAAAGAGAGAGAGCATGACTCCAAGGGTGGAGGCTTGAGCTAGAGAGGGTTATTCCCAGACGATGGAACCAAATGGAATTTTCTTGGCTGGATATTGAAATTGCTTGGGACCTGTTACTCCTTTTTTCCTTCCACTTTATTCTTCTTTGAACCAAATATCTATAATTGGTTTTCCCACCATTGTTGTTTGGGAACAGGTAACTTATTTCTGGAGTTTCATAGGCTCACAGATGGAGAGGAATTTTGTCTAAGGTGGATGATAACCAGAGCCTTACCTACACCTGACTTAGATAATGAGATTTGAGATTTTTGAACTAATGATATTTAGATGAGATTTTGGACTTCATGCTGCAATGAATTGAGACTTTGGGGACCTTGAGATGGAGCAAATGCATTTTTCATGTGGGATAGTTGTGAATATTTGGGGGGCCAGTGGGAAGATGGTCCTGCAAAGATGTCCACTTCGAATCCCTAGAACCTGTAAATATGTTTTATCATATGGCAAGAGAAAATTAAGTCTGCAGAGGAGAATTAACTTTGTTAATCAACTGAACTTAAAACAAGAAGAGTATCCTGGATTATCCAAGTGAGTCAAAATAGTCACAAGGGTCTTTAAGTGGGGATGAAGAAGGCAGAAGAGTTGGAACCAGAGAGATGGTAGAAAAATTAGACTGGACATTGCTGGCTTTGAAGATGGAAGGGCCCACAAAGCCAAGGAATATGGGCAGCCTCTGGAAACTGGAAAAGACAAGAAAACAGATTCTCTCCTAGAGCCTTCAGAAGTGAACACAAACCTGCTGACACCTTGATTTTAATCCAGTGAGACTCATTTCAGACTTCTGACCTCCAGAAGTATAAGATTATATATTTGTGTTGTTTTAAATAACTAAATCTGTGGTTATTTGTTACAGCAGCAATAAAAAACCAAGACACCAACTTTATTGCTACCAAAAAGACTACTGTGTATAGTTTAAGATTTCTTTGTGGTTCATTTTGTCTTTAGAATATGACTCACTAGGGATGCATCATCAAAATACTATGTTTCTAAGTCATTTGAAATAATTTGCCTCTGTATGGTTATTCCACCAACTTTGTATACAGTCAGTTCACTTGCTTCAATTTACATTTTTACTTGTAGAGATGCTTTTTTTTCTTTTTGAATTAACTTACTTATTAGAAAAATGAAATATTTACATGATTCCAAAATTCCATTTCACCTGCCAAGTCCTCCCTTTTTCCTTATTATTAACTATTAAACAATCAGTTTTTGGCTTACCTTCTTGTTTGGTTACCCCAAAATTCATATGTTGGAAAACCCTAATCCCCAATGTGCTGGTATTTGGTGGTAGAGCCTTTAGGGGGCAATTTGGATTAGTGCTGTTATAAGAAGAGACATGAAGGAACTTGCTTCCTCTTACTCATTCAGTCATGTGAGAATATAGCAAGAATGCAGCTGTCTATAAATCAGGAAGTGTGCTCTCACCAGACACTGGCTCTGCCAGTGCTTTGATATTAGACTTTCCAGCACCCAAAATTATGAGAAGTACATGTTTGTTGCTTAAGCCACCCATTCTATGATTTTTTTTTAGATTTTTTTATGTGGACCACTTTTAAAGTCCTTATTGAATTTGTTACAATATTGCTTCTGTTTTATGTTTTGCTTTTTTGGCCTCAAGGCATGTGGGATCTTAGCTCCTCGACCAGGGGAGGAACCTGCACGCCCTCCATTGGAAGGTGAAGTCTTAACCACTGGACCACCAGGGAAGTCCCTCTATGGTATTTTTGTTACAGCAACCCAAACTGACTAAGACACCTAACTTTTAGACACATTCTCTGTCTCTCTCTCTCCCTCCCTCCCTCCCTCTCTCTTTCTTTTCTTATAAATAGACAGCAAACTATACGCATTGTCTTACTCCTTGATTCTTTTTTGAACTTAAAATATTTGGGAGATCACTTTTTAATTGTATATAGAGAGTGCCTTGTTGCTTTTTATAGTGGCATTGTAGTCCATTGCATAGATGAACTGTAACTAATTTAACCACTTCCGTATGTTTCGATATTTAGATCGTTTCTAGTCTTTCACTGTACAAAGAATGCTGCTTTCAGAACAGCTTTATTCACACACATTTTTATATTTTTGCTAGTTCAGCATTGGGATAGATTCCTAGAAGTGAGATTGCTGCATCAAAGAGTACATACATATGTGAATTTTCCTAGGTATTGTCAAATGAGAGAGCTTTTAAAAAATAAGTAGTTATTAGAGATTATTTGTGTGATACCAAAGTCTAGAGTGTGAGTTAGGAATAGTTGATGGAAGACGAGTGGAGAAGGAAGTGTCACAGTTAAGACCAGGGTTTTGAGTGGGGTCATAGTTGTAGATGTTGAAATCACAAGAACTGGAAATGAGAAGACTGTCATTAGGTGCTATGATTGTTAGCAAATGGGAAGAGTGACTAGGAGGTTGATGGATGGCAGCAGTGAGAAACAGGAAAAGGTGACAAAACCATATGACATGAATCTCAAAGTGTCTGGAGTTTCAATAAGCCAGTGGGGAGACCTGGGTTAAGAAGCAAGAGGACTACTGTCAGTTGTTTTGCGCTGCTATAACAAATTACCAAAGACTGGTTACAACAAGCATTTATTTCTTATAGTTCTGGATAAGTCTAAGATCAAGGTGTCAACAGATCTGGTGTTTGGTGAGGGTCCACTTCCTGGTTTGCAGTTGGCCATCTTCTCATATCCTCACATGGTGGGGAGCAGAGAGAGAAAGCGAGCTGTTTTATGTCTTCTTATAAGGGCACTAATCCAATTCATGAGAGCTCTTTCCTCATGACCTAATTACCTCCAAAGGCCCCACCTCCTAATACTATCACATTGGGGGTTAAAACTTTGACATAGGAATTTGGAGGTGAGGGACGCAAACGTTTAGTCCATAGCAATTATCCAAGCCTGAGATTCTGGGGATGTGAAAGATGAAACAGATAACCACTAGAGAGGGTCTCAGGGAAGGAGTGTCACAGGGGGCAGCTAGATTAAAGCAAGAGGTGAGTGGAATGTCCTGAGAATTCCTCTCTTGTAGTGCGGGAGTGCTTCTCACAGAGTGGGAGGACACAGTAGAAGTGTTTAGGAGGGCAGGGAAAGGTGATGGTTTACATCACGAAAGGTAGTCACAGAGAGTTATTAGCTGAGGATTTGGGAGTTTTGGGAGGACTAATGGTAATTGATATGATTAAGGATGTGTGGCATTGAGACATGGTTTACTGCCTACCCAACATCCATTCCTCACTGTACTTTCCCCCACCCGATTCCTCCTTTCTAAAAGAGCCTTGTGGTGGTTTAGCTCTCTGTCTTCAAGCTTTGTATTTGTCCCTTCCCTAGCCCTAGGGAGTGGGCCCTAATTGGTTAAAGCCATCAAAAAATCCTGTTTTTGTACCTAATGTTTAGCTGAGGTATAGGCATGAAATGAAATTCTGTCTAATGGAAAGCAAAAGGATGTCTTCTGGGAATTATTTTCTAATTCTTTATAAAAGACACAGGAAAAGATAGCTACTTTTTCGATAGAAATTATTATTTCTGGTACAATGCTTGGAAGTCATGCAGTCATCTTGGGTCCACAAAGACTCACATTAACAAGATAATTTGGTGGACCTGGTGGAACAAGAAGATGGAAGGAATCTGGGTTCTTGATGACTTGTGTGGGCTGGTGAGTCAACAAGCCCTGAAGCTGCCATTCTGTTGTGGGAAATAGTTCATGTCCTTATATTCTACTTTGAGTTGGGCTATCTGTTTTTTGCTGTAATAACTGACACCATGAGGCTGGAGAAAGTTAGAAAATATACTTATTTGTCATACATATTACCATCCCAAACAGTATAGGGATTTACCACTAAAACATAAAGAAATATATAGATAGGTATGTGTGTGTGTTTGTGTGTGTATATACACTTGTATATAGATAATCTCTAGAAGGATTAAGAAACTGGGAACAATGTTTACTTCTGCGGAGAGAAATGCCTCAGGGGCAGGGTTGGAAGGAAGACCTACTTTTCATTGTTTGCATTTTTCCTTTCTCAGTTTTGCATCCTGTTTGTGCACTATCTATTCAAGCAAGACAAAAGTTCAATAGCAGCGTTAAAGTATGCATTGAAAATAGTCAAGAACCTAAATGACATTGTAGAAAATAAAATTAGGGATGGAGAGGGCAACTTAGGAAAATCTCCTAGAACGCCATGCAACAGGTCAAAAAGATGAAACTGATGAGAGAGAGGATGACAACTCTGAAGAGACAGCATGGAGCCCATCACGAAAATGAAATGGAAGCAATAATCAAAGGCATAAATAATACTCCCTGAGATGAGAAATGATGAAAACCAAAAGAACTGAACTGTGTTTCAATAAAAAATAATAACAAAGAGCCTGATATTTTAATGCATCTGGTGAAGATTTCATATTTCAGATATGTTGAGAAAAGAAATTCAGTCTGGACTCAGATTTCTCCCTGATAAAGAAAGTGGGGTAAATGCTTCAGTATCATTTCTTAAGAGGATGTTAAGTCTATCACTGTCTTGGAAGAAAGATACATGCTTGGGAAATGCTAGAAACTACATACTTCCTTTTGAAGTCTACAAAGTCCTGTAATTTAGTAAAAAATAAATGGTTTACCTTTGTTTATTCAATATTTCCCTTTAACAAATATTATGCCTCTGCTAATATCCATAGACAATTCCCACTACTTTGGGAATTACTTAGGAACAGAGTCCCAGGATTGTGACCCAATAATTCTTGGCTCCACTAAGTTGTTGTTCATATGTAAAGGTAACAGGAATGTATTTTTTATAGCTTAAATATGCTAAGTCTTAGAAAATGCATTATTCCATAGCCCCCTCCTGCAAGGACACTGCCATCATGAACTCTAGAGCTACATTATTGTGCAGAGTACATTTAGAGATGGGAATGACCAGAGACAGTGGGGTGTGGTGGAGAGTGTATCAGACCAAGAGTCAGCAAATTGGACGTTAAACACAACCCAGTAAATTGTCAGTTACTTGTTATGTGAGCTTCAGCTCGTTATCAACTTTCAGGGTCTCGATTCCATCATCTGAAAAATGAGAATAATTCTACTTCCTTAGGCTGCTGAATGATTAAATAGGATAAAAATATGAAATTAAACATAAAAGGATGATAAAAATACATGTAGAATTTAGTTCCCCAAGAAGTAGACCCTGAGACAAGGATTTGAGTACAAGTAGTTTATTTGGGAGGTGATCCCAGAGAACACTGGTTGAGTGGAGAAGTGAAACAGATGGGAAGGAAACCAGTAAAGGTGAGTTATCAAACCAGTTACCACTGTGGCATTTGAGGCTTAATTCCCATGGGCAGCTCTGGATGACTGTGAAGAACAAGAACCTCACTGTTACCCCATCAGTGAGGTGAGGGAGGCAGGACTTGTTAACTGATAGAATTAAATTCAAGATCATCATGACTTTTTTTTTTTCCACCCATATATATCCCCATTTTCATCCAGAAACGTCCTTTTAGAGGCAGATGCCTCCTGAGGAGAATGCTGTGCTGGAGAGGCCTGCATAAATAAAACTTATGGATGACAGCCAAGCCTCTTCTTAAAAAGTAGATTCCATCTTCTCCCCCAGCAAAACACTTAGAAGAACTGCTCGTATGGAGCAAAACCAACTGGCTTGAATTACTTGCCACTCTGAGGCAACCCTCTTGGGACAATTATGCTTTAAAAACATCTTATCTCAGAATCTTCTCTTCCCCTAGATGTCAACCCTTTCTAACCCAGTTTCCATCTCCTGGGTGCCAACCCCTTGTGTCGGGGCCAGTGTTCCTTCAGCCTTTGCTGGTTTGACTAACTGTCCAGATATCTCCTTCTTTCTCCCTAACCTTTATGGGATCTTCCAAAGTCCCTTCTCAGCTGGAGAAGGTGATCTTGCCAACAGAATACAATCCACTGGCCTAAGAACTGTCATGAGTGAGGGGGTCAAGAGTGACACACAGGCCCTCCCCTGCATGAATTTCTGTCTCCCTTCCTTTCCCTAAGCCTGAAATCTTGAAGCTGTACTCATCCCTGGGAAACAATTGAGGGCCTTGATTTTACCCATTGTCTTTTTTTTTTTTTTTTTTTTTTTTTGGTTCACAGGAGGTGAAAGCCCTAGAAAAACTCAAAAATAGTGCCGAAAACAACCCACTGCACATTCTCAAAAACACCAGTGATCGTCTGGTGGCTTTATTTTTTTGATAGCATGCAACAGAGCTGTCTGCATTTTTTTCCACTAAACTGAGTGACTTTTTGATGGATTTGACTGGTTGTTTTGGCATTGCATAGGCAGGAACTTCAGCTGGGGCTCCACAGAGGCGGCAAAATCAGACATGAATAATAATCATAATAAACCTTCACAACACTTGAAAGTTTCCAAAGAGCTTTCCCATGTGTTTACCTTGTTCTATCCTAAAGTGCCCTGTGACATAGGCAGGGATGGTGGTATGTCTCCCATTTTCCTCATGGAGGGCACAGAAGCCCAGAAATGGGTGCTGGCTTATCTCTGGCCCTAACCAGACCTGGACTGCTCATCCAAGGCTCTCTGTCTCTTTCTTTTTTTAAACATCTTTATTGGAGTAGAATTACTTTACAATGGTGTGTTAGTTTCTGCTTTATAACAAATTGAATCAGCTATACATATACATATATCTTCATATCTCCTCCCTCTTGTGCCTCCCTCCCACCCTCCCTATCCCACCCCTCTAGGTGGTCTAAAAGCACTGAGCTGATCTCCCTGTGTTATGCGGCTGCTTCCCACTAGCTATCTATTTTACATTTGGTAGTGTGTATAAGTCCATGCCACACTCTTACTTCATCCCAGCTGACCCTTCCCCATCCTCATGTCTTCAAGTCCATTCTCAATGTCTGCGTCTTTATTCCTATCCTGCCTCTAGGTTTTTCATAACCTTTTTTCTCTTTTTTTAGATTCTATATATATATGTGTTAGCATATGGTATTTGTTTTTCTCTTTCTGACTTACTTCACTCTGTGTGACAGACTCTATGTCCATCCATCCCACTACAAATAACTCAGTTTTGTTTCCTTTTATGGCTGAGTAATATTCCATTGTGTATATGTGCCACATCTTCTTTATCCATTCATCTGTCGATGGACACTTAGGTTGCTTCCATGTCCTGGCTATTGTAAATAGAGCTGCAACGAATATTGTGGTACATAACTCTTTTTGAATTCTGGCTTTCACAGGGCATATGCCCAGTAGTGGGATTCTTGTGTTGTATGGTAGTTCTATTTTTAGTTTTTTAAGAAACCTCCATACTGTCCTCCATAGTGGCTGTATCAATTAACATTCCCACAAACAGTGCAAGAGAGTTGCCTTTTCTCCACACCTTCTCCAACATTTATTGTTTGTAGATTTTTAATGGTGGCCATTCTGACTGCCGTGAGGTGATACCCCATTGAGTTTTGATTTGCATTTCTTTAATGATTAGTGATGTTCAGCATTCTTTCATGTGTTTGTTGGCAATCTGTATATCTTCCTTGGAGAAATGTCTATTGAGGTCTTCTGTCCATTTTTGGATTGGGTTGGTTGTTCTTTGGATATTGAGCTGCATGAGCTGCTCACATATATTAGAGATTAATCCTTTGTCAGTTGCTTCATTTGCAAATATTTTCTCCCATTCTGAGGGTTCCTTTTTGTCTTATTTATGGTTTCCTTTGCTATACAAAAGCTTTTAAGTTTAATTAGGTCCCATTTGTTTGTTTTTGTTTTTATTTCCATTTCCCTAGAAAGTGGGTCAAAAAGGATATTTCTGGAATTTATGTCAAAGAGTGTTCTGCCTATGTTTTCCTCTAAGAACTTGATAGTGTCTGGCCTTACATTTAGGTCTTTAATCCATTTTGATTTTATTTTTGTGTATGGTGTTAGGGAGTGTTCTAATTTCTTTCTTTTACATGTAGCTGCCCAGTTTTCCCAGCACCATTTATTGAAGAGGCTGTCTTTTCTCCATTGTATATTCTTGCCTCCTTTATCACAGATAAGGTGAACATATGTGCGTGGATTTATCTCTGGGCTTTCTCTCCTGTTCTATTGATCTATATTTCTGTTTTTGTGCCAGTACCATAGTGTCTTGGTTACTGTAGTTTTGTAGTACAGTCTGCAGTCAGGGAGTCTGATTCCTCCAGCTCCATTTTTCTTTCTCAAGATTGCTTTGGCTATTCGGGATCTTTTGTGTTTCCATATAAATTATGAAATTTTTTGTTCTAGTTCTGTGAAAAATGCCATTGTTAGTTTGATAGTGATTGCATTGAATCTGTAGATTGATTTGGGTAGTATAGTCATTTTCACAATGTTGATTCTTCCAATCCAAGAACATGGTACATCTCTCCATCTGTTTGTAACATCTTTAATTTCTTTCATCAGTATCTTATAGTTTTCTGCATATAGGTCTTTTGTCTTCTTAGGTAGGTTTATTCCTAGGTATTTTATTCTATTTGTTGCAGTGGTAAATGGGAGTGTTTCCTTAATTTCTCTTTCAGATTTTTCATCATTAGTATAGGAATTCAAGAGATTTCTGTGTATTAATTTTGTATCCTGCTACTTTACTAAATTCATTGATTAACTCTAGTAGTTTTCGGGAGTCTCTATGTATAATATCACGTCATCTGCAAACAGTGACAGCTTTACTTCTTCTTTTCCAATTTGGATTCCTTTTTCTTCTCTGATTGCTGTGGTTAAAACTTCTAAAACTATGTTGAATAATAGTGGTGAGAGTGGGCAACCTTGTCTTGTTCCTGATCTTAGTGGAAATGGTTTCAGTTTTTCACCATTGAGAACGATGTTGGCTGTGGGTTTGTCATATATGGCCTTTATTATGTTGAGGTAAGTTCTCTCTATGCCTACTTTCTGGGTTTTTTTTTTTATCATAAATGGGTGTTGAATTTTGTTGAAAGCTTTTTCTGCATCTATTGAGATGATCATGTGGTTTTTTTTTTTAAGATGCCCTATTGGGACTAACATGTCAAGAGATATACAGAACCTTCTTGAAAATTAACTAAATCTAGTGAATACAATAGCAAGTGGTCTATGTACAGTATGAGTGCTTAACCTCCTAGAAGAAATTAAATTCTTTAAGTAGATTTTAAATACTAAAATAAATAAAATACGACTCTAGGAATTTTTATGGCATTGCAATTAAGGTGTATCGTTGATCTCTCCACATAAAAGTGAAGAGATACTTCTAAAGAACACAGATCCCAGGCCGACCTGAGGTTGGGTCTTTTTTTTTTTTATTGACATACAGTTAATTTACAATGTTACTTTAGTTTCAGGTGTACAGCAGAGTGATTGAGTTATATATATTTAGTTTTCCCAGCACTGCATACTGAAGAGACTATCTTTTCTCCATTGTAGATTCTTGCCTCCTTTGTCATAGGTTAATTGACCATAAGAGTGCATGTTCATTCCTGAGCTCTCTATTCTGTTTCATTGATCTATGTGCCTGTTTTTGTGCCAATTCCATACTGTTTTGATTACTGTAGTTTTGTAGTATAGTCAAAGTAAGGGAGTGTGATTCTTTTTTTTCCCTTTTTATTTATTTATATTTTTCTTTATAACAAATTTAATCAGTTATACATATACATATGTTCCCATATCCCCTCCCTTTTGCATCTCCCTCCCACCCACCCTATCTCACCCCTCCAGGCGGTCACAAAGCACCGAGCTGATCTCCCTGTGCTATGCGGCTGCTTCCCACTAGCTATCTACCTTACGTTTGGTAGTGTATATATGTCCATGCCACTCTTTCACTTTGTCACAGCTTACCCTTCCCCCTCCCCATATCCTCAAGTCCATTCTCTAGTAGGTCTGTGTCTTTATTCCTGTCTTACCCCTATGTTCTTCATGACATTTTTTTCCTTAAATTCCATATATATGTGTCAGCATACAGTATTTGTCTTTCTCTTTCTGACTTACTTCACTCTGTATGACAGACTCTAGGTCCATCCACCTCATTACAAATAGCTCAATTTCATTTCTTTTTATGGCTGAGTAATATTCCATTGTATATATGTGCCACATCTTCTTTACCATTCATCCAATGATGGACACTTAGGTTGTTTCCATCTCCGGGCTATTGTAAATAGTGCTGCAATGAACATTTTGGTACATGTCTCTTTTTGAATTATGGTTTTCTCAGGGTATATGCCCAGTAGTGGGATTGCTGGATCATATGGTAGTTCTATTTGTAGTTTTTTAAGGAACCTCCATACCGTTCTCCATAGTGGCTGTACCAATTCACATTCCCACCAGCAGTGCAAGAGTGTTCCCTTTTTTCCACACCCTCTCCAGCATTTATTGTTTCTAGATTTTTTGATGATGGCCATTCTGACTGGTGTGAGATGATATCTCATTGTAGTTTTGATTTGCATTTCTCTAATGAGTAAAGATGTTGAGCATCCTTTCATGTGTTTGTTGGCAGTCTGTATATCTTCTGTAGAGAAATGTCTATTTAGGTCTTCTGCCCATTTTTGGATTGGGTTGTTTGTTTTTTTGTTATTGAGCTGCATGAGCTGCTTATAAATTTTGGAGACTAATCCTTTGTCAGTTGCTTCATTTGCAAATGTTTTCTCCCATTCTGAGGGTTGTCTTTTGGTTTTGTTTATGGTTTCCTTTGCTGTGCAAAAGCTTTTAAGTTTCATTAGGTCCCATGTGTTTATTTTTGTCTTTATTTCCATTTCTCTAGGAGGTGGGTCAAAAAGGATCTTGCTGTGATTTATGTCATAGAGTGTTCTGCCTATGTTTTCCTCTAAGAGTTTGATAGTTTCTGGCCTTACATTTAGGTCTTTAATCCATTTTGAGCGTATGCTTGTGTATGGTGTTAGGGAGTGATCTAATCTCATACTTTTACATGTCCCTGTCCAGTTTTCCCAGCACCACTTATTGAAGAGACTGTCCTTTCTTCACTGTACATTCCTGCCTCCTTTATCAAAGATAAGGTGACCATATGTCCGTGGGTTTATCTCTGAGCTTTCTATCCTGTCCCATTGATCTATCTTTCTGTTTTTGTGCCAGTACCATACTGTCTTGATTACTGTAGCTTTGTAGTATAGTCTGAAGTCAGGGAGCCTGATTCCTCCAGCTCCGTTTTTCGTTCTCAAGATTGCTTTGGCTATTCGGGGTCTTTTGTGTTTCCATACAAATTGTGAAATTTTTTGCTCTAGTTCTGTGAAAAATGCCAGTGGTAGTTTGATAGGGATTGCATTGAATCTGTAGATTGCTTTGGGTAGTAGAGTCATTTCACAATGTTGATTCTTCCAATCCAAGAACATGGTACATGTCTCCATCTATTTGTATCATCTTTAATTTCTTTCATCAGTGTCTTATAATTTTCTGCATACAGGTCTTTTGTCTCCTTAGGTAGGTTTATTCCTAGATATTTTATTCTTTTTGTTGCAATGGTAAATGGGAGTGTTTCCTTGATTTCACTTTCAGATTTTTCATCATTAGTATATAGGAATGCCAGAGATTTCTGTGCATTAATTTTGTATCCTGCTACTTTACCAAATTCATTGATTAGCTCTATTAGTTTTCTGGTAGCATCTTTAGGATTCTCTATGTATAGTATCATGTCATCTGCAAACAGTGACAGCTTTACTCCTTCTTTTCCGATTTGGATTCCTTTTATTTCCTTTTCTTCTCTGATTGCTGTTGCTAAAACTTCCAAAACTATGTTGAATAAGAGTGGTGAGAGTGGGCAACCTTGTCTTGTTCCTGATCTTAGTGGAAATGGTTTCAGTTTTTCACCATTGAGGACGATGCTGGCTGTGGGTTTGTCATATATGACCTTTATTATGTTGAGGAAAGTTCCCTCTATGCCTACTTTCTGCAGGGTTTTTATCATAAATGGATGTGGAATTTTGTCAAAAGCTTTCTCTGCATCTATTGAGATGATCATATGGTTTTTCTCCTTCAATTTGTTAATATGGTGTATCACGTTGATTGATTTGCATATATTGAAGAATCCTTGCATTCCTGGAATAAACCCCACCTGATCATGGTGTATGATCCTTTTAATGTGCTGTTGGATTCTGTTTGCTAGTATTTTGTTGAGGATTTTTGCATCTATGTTCATCAGTGATATTGGCCTGTAGTTTTCTTTCTTTGTGACATCCTTGTCTGGTTTTGGTATCAAGGTGATGGTGGCCTCGTAGAATGAATTTGGGAGTGTTCCTCCCTCTGGTATATTTTGGAAGAGTTTGAGAAGAATAGGTGTTAGCTCTTCTCTAACTGCGTGATAGAATTCGCCTGTGAAGCCATCTGGTCCTGGGCTTTTGTTTGTTGGAAGATTTTTTATCACAGTTTCAATTTCAGTGCTTGTGATTGGTCTGTTCATATCTTCTCTTTCTTCCTGATTCAGTCTTGGCAGGTTGTGCATTTCTAAGAATTTGTCCATTTCTTCCAGGTTGTTCATTTTATTGGCATAGAGTTGCTTATAGTAATCTCTCATGATCTTTTGTATTTCTGCAGTGTCAGTTGTTACTTCTCCTTTTTCATTTCTAATTCTATTGATTTGAGTCTTCTCCCTCTTTTTCTTGATGCGTCTGGCTAATGGTTTATCAATTTTGTTTATCTTCCTAAACAACCAGCTTTTAGTTTTATTGATCTTTTCTATCGTTTCCTTCATTTCTTTTTCATTTATTTCTGATCTGATTTTTATGATTTCTTTCCTTCTGCTAACTTTGGGATGTTTTTGTTCTTCTTTCTCTAATTGCTTTAGGTGCAAGGTTAGGTTGTTTATTCGAGATGTTTCCTGTTTCTTAAGGTGGGATTGTATTGCTATAAACTTCCCTCTTAGAACTGCTTTTGCTGCATCCCATAGGTTTTGGGTCGTCGTGTCTCCATTGTCATTTGTTTCTAGGTATTTTTAAATTTCCTCTTTGATTTCTTCAGTTATCACTTCGTTATTAAGTAGTGTATCGTTTAGCCTCCATGTGTTTGTATTTTTTACAGCTCTTTTCCTGTAATTGATATCTAGTCTCATAGCATTGTGGTCAGAAAAGACACTTGATACAATTTCAATTTTCTTAAATTTACCAAGGCTTGATTTGTGACCCAAGATATGATCTATCCTGGAGAATGTTCCATGAGCACTTGAGAAAAATGTGTATTCTGTTGTTTTTGGATGGAATGTCCTATAAATATCAGTTAAGTCCATCTTGTTTAATGTATCATTTAAAGCTTGTGTTTCCTTATTTATTTTCATTTTGGATGATCTGTCCATTGGTGAAAGTGGGGTGTTAAAGTCCCCTACTATGAGTGTGTTACTGTCGATTTCTCCTTTTATGGCTGTTAGTATTTGCCTTATGTATTGAGGTGCTCCTATGTTGGGTGCATAAATATTTACAATTGTTATATCTTCTTCTTGGATCAATCCCTTGATCATTATGGAGTGTCCTTCTTTGTCTCTTCTAGTAGTCTTTATTTTAAAGTCTATTTTGTCTGATATGAGAATTGCTACTCCAGCTTTCTTTTGGTTTCCATTTGCATGGAATATCTTTTTCCATCCCCTTACTTTCAGTCTGTATGTGTCTCTAGGTCTGAAGTGGGTCTCTTGTAGACAGCATATATATGGGTCTTGTTTTTGTATCCATTCAGTCAATCTGTGTCTTTTGGTGGCAGCATTTAGTCCATTTACATTTAAGGTAATTATCGATATGTATGTTCCTATTCCCATTTTCTTAATTGTTTTGGGTTCATTATTGTAGGTCTTTTCCTTCTGTTGTGTTTCTTGCCTAGAGAAGTTCCTTTAGCATTTGTTGTAAAGCTGGTTTGGTGGTGCTGAACTCTCTCAGCTTTTGCTTGTCTGTAAACGTTTTAATTTCTCCATCAAATCTGAATGAGATCCTTGCTGGGTAGAGTAATCTTGGTTGCAGGTTTTTCTCCTTCATCACTTTAATTATGTCCTGCCACTCCCTTCTGGCTTGTAGAGTTTCTGCTGAGAGATCAGCTGTTATCCTGATGGGGATTCCCTTGTGTGTTATTTGTTGTTTTTGCCTTTCTGCTTTTAATATGATTTCTTTGTGTTTAATTTTTGACAGTTTGATTAAGATGTGTCTTGGCGTATTTCTCCTTGGATTTATTCTGTATGGGACTCTCTGCCTCCTGGACTTGATTAACTATTTCCTTTCCCATATTAGGGAAGTTTTCAACTATAATCTCTTCAAATATTTTCTCCGTCCCTTTCTTTTTCTCTTCTTCTTCTGGAACCCCTACAATTCGAATGTTGGTGCGTTTAATGTTGTCCCAGAGGTCTCTGAGACTGTCCTCTGTTCTTTTCATTCTTTTTTCTTTATTTTGCTCTGCAGCAGTTATTTCCACTCTTTTATCTTCCACCTCACTTATCCGTTCTTCTGCCTGTTATTCTGCTATTGATCCCATCTAGAGTATTTTTTATTTCATGTATTGTGTTTTTAATCGATGCTTGATTCATCTTTAGTTCTTCTAGGTCCTTGTTAACTGTTTCTTGCATTTTGTCTATTCTATTTCCAAGATTTTGGATCTTGGAAATAGAATCTTGGATCATCTTTACCATCATTATTCTGAATTCTTTTTTCAGGTAGACTGCCTATTACCTCTTCATTTGTTAGGTCTGGTGGGTTTTTATCTTGCTCCTTCTCCTGCTGTGTGTTTTTCTGTCTTCTCATTTTGCTTATGTTACTGTGTTTGGGGTCTCCTTTTTGCAGGCTGCAGGTTCGTAGTTCCCGTTGTTTTTGGTGTCTGTCCCCAGTGGCTAAGGTTGGTTTAGTGGCTTGTGTAGGCTTCCTGGTGGAGGGGACTAGTGCCTGTGTTCTGGTGGATGAGGCTGGATCTTGTCTTTCTGGTGGGCAGGTCCACGTCTGGTGGTGTGTTTTGGGTTGTCTGCGGACTTTTTATGATTTTAGGCCACCTCTCTGCTACTGGGTGGCGTTGTGTTCCTGTCTTGCTAGTTGTTTGGCATAGGGTGTCCAGCACTGCAGCTTGCTGGTCGTTGAATGAAGCTGGGTGCTGGTGTTGAGATGGAGATCTCTGGAAGATTTTCGCCGTTTGATATTATGTGGAGCTGAGAGGTTTCTTGTGGACCAGTGTCCTGAAGTTGGCTCTCCCACCTCAGAGGCAAAGCACTGACTCCTGGCTCCTCAATTTGGGATGATTTGTTGTCTATTCATGTATTCCACAGATGCCGGGTACATCAAGTTGATTGTGGAGCTTTAATCCGCTGCTTCTGAGGCTGCCGGGAGAGGTTTCCCTTTCTCTTCTTTGTTCTCACAGCTCCTGGGTCTCAGCTTTGGATTTGGCCCCGCCTCTGCATGTAGGTCACTGCAGGGTGTCTGTTCTTCGCTCAGACAGGACAGGGTTAAAGGAGCAGCCTCTTCGGGGACTCTGGCTCACTCAGGCCGGGCGGGAGGGAGGGGCACGGAGTGCGGGGCGAGCCTGCAGCGGCAGAGTTCGGCGTGACGTTGCACCAGCCCGAGGCGCGCCGTGCGTTCTCCCAGGGAAGCCGCCCCTGGATCCCGGGACCCCGGCAGTGGCGGGCTGCACAGGCTCCCGGAAGGGTGGTGTGGACAGTGACCTGCGCTCGCACACAGGCTCCTTGGCGGTGGCAGCAGCAGCCCCAGTGTCCCACGCCCGTCTCTGGGCTCTGCGCTTTCAGCCGCGACTCACGCCCGTTGTGGAGCCCCTTTAAGCAATGCTCTTAATCCCCTCTCCTCGCGCACCAGGAAACCAAGAGGGAAGAAAAAGTGTCTTGCCTCTTCGGCAGCTCCAGAGTTTCCCAGACTCCTTCCCGGCTAGCTGTGGCACATTAGCCCCCTTCAGGCTGAGTTCTCGCCGCCAGCCCCAGTCCTCTCCCTGTGCTCTGACCGAAGCCCGAGCCTCAGCTTCCAGCGCCGCCCGCCCCGGCGGGTGAGCAGACAAGCCTCTCGGGCTGGTGAGTGCCGCTCGGCACCGCTCCTCTGTGCGGGAATCTCTCCGCTTTGCCCTACCCAGGTATGTGGGGGAGTTTCTTGCCTTTTGGGAGGTCTGGTGTCTTCTGCCAGCGTTCAGTAGGTGTTCTGTAGGAGTTGTTCCACGTGTAGCTGTATTTCTGGTGTATCTGTGGGGAGGAAAGTGATCTCCGCGTCTTACTCTTCCGCATCTTACCCGGAAGTGATCATGTGGTTTTTAGCCTTCAATTTGTTAACATGGTCTATCACATTGTTTGATTTGCATATATTGAAGAATCCTTGCATTCCTTGGGTAAACCCCACTTGAATATGGTGTATGATCCTTTTAATGTGCTGTTGGATTCTGTTTGCTAGTATTTTGTTGAGAATACTTGCATCTATGTTCATCAGTGATATTGACCTGTAGTTTTCTATGTTTTTGACATCTTTGTCTGGTTTTGGTATCAGGATGATGGTGGCCTTGTAAAATGACTTTGGGTGTGTTCCTCCCTCTGCTATGTTTGGAAGAGTTTGAGAAGGATAGGTTTTAGCTCTTCTCTAAATGTTTGACAGAATTCATCTGTGAAGCCATCTGGTCCTGGGCTTTTGTTTGTTGGAAGATTTTTAATCACAGTCTCAATTTCAGTGCCTATGATTGGTCTGTTTATACTTTCTATTTCTTCCTGGTTCAGTCTCGGTAGGTTGCGCTTTTCTAAGAGTTTGTCCATTTCTTCCACGTTGTCCATATTACTGGCATATAGTTGCTTGTAGTAATCTCACATGCTCCTTTGTATTTCTGCCATGTCATTTGTTACTTCTCCTTTTTCATTTCTAAATCTATTGATTTTGAGTCTTCTCCCTTTTTTTCTTGTTGAGTCTGGCTAATGGTTTATCAATTTTGTTTATCTTCTCAAATAACCAGCTTTTAGTTTTATTGATCTTTGTTATTGTTTGCTTCATTTCTTTTTCATTTATTTCAATCTGATCTTTATTGTTTCTTTCCTTCTGCTAACTTCGGGGTTTTTTTTTTTTTGGTTTTTCTTTCTTTAGTTGCTTTAGGTGTAAGGTTAAGTTGTTTATTTAAGATGTTTCTTGTTTCTTGCGGTTGGATTGTATTGCTATAAACCTCCCTCTTAGAACTGCTTTTGCTGCATCCCATAGGTTTTGGGTCAGCGTGTTTTCATTGTCATTTGTTTCTAGGTATTTTTTGATTTTCTCTTTGATTTCTTCAGTGATCTCTTGGTTATCAGGTAGTGTATTGTTTAGCCTCCATGTGTTTGTATTTTTTACAGATTGTTTTCATATAATTGATATCTAGTCTCATAACATTGTGGTCGGAAAAGGTACTTGATATGATTTCAATATTCTTAAATTTACCAAGGCTTGATTTGTGACCCAAGATATGATCTATTCTGGAGGATGTTCCATGAGCACTTGAGAAGAAAATGTATTTTGTTGTTTTTGGATCGAATGTCCTATAAGTATCAATTAAGTCCATCTTGTTTAATGTATCATTTAAAGCTTGTGTTTCCTTATTTATTTTCATTTTGGATGACCTGTTAACTGGTGAAAATGGGGTGTTAAAATCCCCCACTGTGATTGTGTTACTGTCGATTTCCCCTTTTATGGCTGTTAGCATTTTCCTTATGTATTGAAGTGTTCCTATGTTGAGTGCATAAATATTTACAATTGTTATATCTTCTTCTTGGATTGATCCCTTCATCATTATGTAGTGTCCTTCTTTGTCTCTTGTAATAGTCTTTAAAGTTTATTTTGTCTGATATGAGAATTGCTACTCCAGCTTTTTTGTTATTTCCATTTGCATGGAATATCTTTTTCCATTCCCTCACTTTCAGTCTGTATGTGTCCCTGGGTCTGAAGTGGATTTCTTGCAGACACAATATATATGGGTGTTGTTTTTGTATCCATCAGCCAGTCTATGTCTTTTGGTTGGAGCATTTAATCCATTTACATTTAAGGTAATTATCAATACGTATGTTCCTATTACCATTTTCTTAATTGTTTTGGGTTTGTTATTGTAGGTCTTTTCCTTCTCTTATGTTTCCTGCCTAGAGAAGGTCCTTTAGCATTTGTTGTAATGCTAGTTTGGTGGTGCTGAATTGTCTTAGCTTTTGCTTGTCTGTAAAGGTTTTAATTTCTCCATCAAATCTGAATGAGATTCTTGCTGTGTAGAATAGTCTTGGTTGTAGGTTTTTCCCTTTCATCACTTTAAATATGTCCTACCAGTCCCTTTTGGCTTGCAGAGCTTCTGCTGCAAGATCCGCTGTTAACCTTAGGGGGATTCCCTTGTATATTATTTGGTGTTTTTTTCCCTTGTTGCTTTTAATATTTTTTCTTTGTATTTGATTGTTGATAGTTTGATTAATATGTATCTTGGCGGTTTTTCCTTGGATTTATCTTTTATGAGGTTCTCTGTGCTTCCTAGAATTGATTTACTCTTTCCTTTCCCATAATAGGGAAGTTTTCAACTATAATCTCTTCAAATATTTTCTAAGTCCCTTTCTTTTTCTCATCTTCTTCTGGGACCCCTATAATTTAATGTTGGTACATTTAATGTTGTCCCAGAGATCTCTGAGACTGTCATGCATTCTTTTCATTCTTTTTTCTTTATTCTGCTCTGCAGTAGTTATTTCCACTATTATATCTTCCAGGTCACTTATCCGTTCTTCTGTCTCAGTTATTCTGCTACTGATTCCTTCTAGAGAATTTTAAATTTCATTTATTGTGTTGTTCAACATTGTTTGTTTGCTCTTTAATTCTTCTATGTCCTTGTTAATCGTTTCTTGTTTTCCCTCCATTGTATTTCCAAGATTTTAGATCATCTTTACTATTCATTACTCTGAATTCTTTTTCAGGTAGACTGCCTATTTCCTCTTCATTTGTTTGGTCTGGTGGGTTTTTATGTTGCTCCTTCATCTGCTGTGTGTTTCTCTGTCTTCTCATTTTGCTTAACTTACTGTGTTTGGGGTTTCCTTTTTGTAGGCTGCAGGTTCATAGTTCTCATTGTTTTTGCTCTCTGCCCCCAGTGGCTAAGATTGGTTCAGTGGGTTGTGTAGGCTTCCTGGTGGAAGGGACTAGTGCCTGTGTTCTGGTGGATGAGGCTGGATCTTGTCTTTCTGGTGGGCAGGACCACATCTGGTGGTGTGTTTTGGGATGTCTGTGACCTTATTATGATTTTAGGCAGCCTCTGTGCTAATGGGTGGGGTTGTGTTCCTGTCTTGCTAGTTATTTGGCATAGGGTGTCCAGCACTGTAGCTTGCTGGTCATTGAGTGGAGCTGGGTCTTAGCGTTGAGATGGAGATCTCTGGGATAACTTTCACTGCTTGATATTACATAGAGCTGGGAGGTCTCTGGTCGACCAATGTCCTGACCTCGGCTCTCCCACCTCAGAGATACAGGCCTGACACACGGCTGGAGCACCAAGACTCTGTCAACCACATGGCTGCCCCACCTTCTAATTGGAATTAGCAGTACCCAAGACTTCACTTTCTTGGTAACAAGAGACCTCCAAACTCCAGAACTCCACACTCCAGAGACCCTCCTTTCGACATGACAAGGCTCTTTTCACATTGCGAGAGAGACAGGGAGAGAGTGAGGGAGAGAAGGAGAGAGGCAGAAGGTGCTTGGTGGGACCTACATGGCAAGAGGCTGGGACAGAGACTCTTTGGAACATTTGCTTGTGTAGGCCCATATAGGGTTCAGGGAATCAGGTTCTGAAGAGGGAAGTAAGCATAGGGGCATTGAATGCCAGTCTGAGACTGAAACCCAGATGAGATCTGAGTGAGTCTTAGGACTTGCCAGGGACTGAAGGCACCAGGGCACATTAACAAGACTGCAGGACACTTTGCCTGTTTATATCCCAAGGCTGGTGCCAGGTGGGCACACATGGTCTTCAGGATCCCTTCTGGGCTCCCTACTCTGTCATGCCAACCTTTTTAACAGCTCACATTGGCCTCTGGGCACATTTCTGCTCCTTTGGCCCCAGGTCACTCACCCTGGCTTCATCTTGCTGGTCTCTCCCTTCCCTGGTCCATCCCTGCCCCACTTCCTCCTTCCTGGGATCCAGCTCTCTTTGCTCATGGAAGTAACAAACTGCTTGCCAGAGGACACCTCTCCACGTCTCTCTCTTCTCAGGAGAAATGCATTTGTTTTTAAAAGAGCCTTCTTGGAACAGTACTCACACTCACCTTGGCCTATGCTGTCCTCTTCATTGCAGGAGTCCTCAAATCTCACCTCCTCCAGGAAGGCTTTCTTGATTGCTCTGGTCCACCCAGATCCTGGGCTTCTGTGACCTTCTGGGAAGTTGGGTTGATGGGGTGTGGACCCCAACTTCTTTCTAGATTAGAACTTTCCTTCCTTCAACTTTTATCCACCCATCTTCCTGTATTCCTTCTCACCCTCCTGCTATCCCTGTCATCATACACACACAGGGGATGTACAGTGTCCTCATGATCACTCCCTACTCCCCTAACTAAAACCTTCTAGGAAACTGATATGCCCTTCCCGCAGGTTTTTCAGATCTCAAGTTGGTGGGATGGAGCTCTCATTGTGGAATTCTAAGCCTCAGTAGGGGCAGGTTTGGCTGAGGGGGTGAATTTATTTGGGAGATTCTGAAATTTACCAGAGGGTGGTTGGTCCCGAGTTTGTGACACACACTGAATTGACTACATTTTTGTCACTTTGACATCTTTTTTTTTTTAAGTGGGTGTACTGTGCATGCTGCTTTATTGCTCTTTTTTTTAAATTTTTTAAATTAGTTTCTGCTTTATAACAAAGTGAGTCAGTCATACATATACATCTGTTCCCACATCCCTTCCCTCATGCATCTCCCTCCCTCCCACCCTCCCCATCCCACCCCTCCAGGCGGTCACAAAGCACCGAGCTGATCTCCCTGTGCTCTGCGGCTGCTTCCCACTATCTATCTACCTTACATTTGGTAGTGTATATATGTCCATGCCTCTCTTTCGCTTTGTCACAGCTTACCCTTCCCCCTCCCATTTCCTCAAGTCCATTCTCAAGTAGGTCTGTGTCTTTATTCCGGTTTTGCCAATAGGTCCTTCATGACTTTTTTTTTTAAAATTCCATATATATGTGTTAGCATACGGTATTTGTCTTTCTCTTTCTGACTTACTTCACTCTGTATGACAGACTCTAGGTCTATCCACCTCATTACAAATAGCTCAGTTTCGTTTCTTTTTGTGGCTGAGTAATATTCCATTGTATATATGTGCCACATCTTCTTTATCCATTCATCCGATGATGGACACTTAGGTTGTTTCCAGCTCCGGGCTATTGTGAATAGAGCTGCAATGAACATTTTGGTACATGTCTCTTTTGGAATTATGGTTTTCTCAGGGTATATGCCTAGTAGTGGGATTGCTGGGTCATATGGTAGTTCTATTTTTAGTTTTTTAAGGAACCTCCATACTGTTCTCCATAGTGACTGTACCAATTCACATTCCCACCAGCAGTGCAAGAGTGTTCCCTTTTCTCCACACCCTCTCCAGCATTTATTGTTTCTAGATTTCTTGATGATGGCCATTCTGACTGGTGTGAGATGATATCTCATTGTAGTTTTGATTTGCATTTCTCTAGTGATTAATGATGTTGAGCATTCTTTCATGTGTTTGTTGGCAGTCTGTATATCTTCTTTGGAGAAATGCCTATTTAAGTCTTCTGCCCATTTTTGGATTGGGTTGTTTGTTTTTTTGTTATTGAGCTGCATGAGCTGTTTATAAATTTTGGAGATGAATCCTTTGTCAGTTGCTTCATTTGCAAATATTTTCTCCCATTCTGAGGGTTGTCTTTTGGTTTTGTTTATGGTTTCCTTTGCTGTGCAAAAGCTTTGAAGTTTCATTAGGTGCCATTTGTTTATCTTTGTTTTTATTTCCATTTCTCTAGGAGGTGGGTCCAAAAGGATCTTGCTGTGATTTATGTCATAGAGTGTTCTGCCTATGTTTTCCTCTAAGAGTTTGATAGTTTCTGGCCTTACATTTAAGTCTTTAATCCATTTTGAGCTTATTTTTGTGTATGGTGTTAGGGAATGATCTAACCTCAAACTTTTACATGTCCCTGTCCAGTTTTCCCAGCACCACTTATTGAAGAGGCTGTCCTTTCTCCACTGTACATTCCTGCCTCCTTTATCAAAGATAAGTTGGCCATATGTGAGTGGGTTTATCTCTGGGCTTTCTACCCTGATCCACTGATCTATCTTTCTGTTTTTATGCCAGTACCACACTGTCTTGATTACTGTAGCTTTGTAGTATAGTCTGAAGTCAGGGAGCCTGATTCTTCCAGCTCCGTTTTTCGTTCTCAAGATTGCTTTGGCTATTCGGGGTCTTTTGTTTTTCCAAACAAATTTTGAAATTTTGCGTGCTAGTTCCGTGAAAAATGCCAGTGGTAGTTTGATAGGGATTGCATTGAATCTGTAGATTGCTTTGGGTAGTAGAGTCATTTTCACAATATTGATTCTTCCAATCCAGGAGCATGGTATATCTCTCCATCTATTTGTATCATCTTTAATTTCTTTCATCAGTGTCTTATAATTTTCTGCATACAGGTCTTTTGTCTCCTTAGGTAGGTTTATTCCTAGATATTTTATTCTTTTTGTTGCAATGGTAAATGGGACTGTTATCTTGATTTCATTTTCAGATTTTTCATCATTAGTGTACAGGAATGCCAGAGATTTCTGTACATTAATTTTGTATCCTGCTACTTTACCAAAATCATTGATTAGCTCTAGTAGTTTTTCGGTAGCATCTTTAGGATTCTCTATGTATAGTATCATGTCATCTGCAAACAGTGACAGCTTTACTTCTTCTTTTCCAATTTGGATTCCTTTTATTTCCTTTTCTTCTCTGATTGCTGTGGCTAAAACTTCCAAAACTAGGTTGAATAAGAGTGGTGAGAGTGGGCAGCCTTGTCTTATTCCTGATCTTAGTGGAAATGGTTTCAATTTTTCACCATTGAGGACAATGTTGGCTGTGGGTTTGTCATATATGGCCTTTATGATGTTGAGGAAAGTTCCGTCTATGCCTACTTTCTGCAGGGTTTTTATCATAAATGGGTGTTGAATTTTGTTGAAAGCTTTCTCTGCATCTATTCAGATGATCATATGGTTTTTCTCCTTCAACTTGTTAATATGGTGTATCACATTGATTGATTTGTGTATATTGAAGAATCCTTGCATTCCTGGAATAAACCCCACTTGATCATGGTGTATGATCCTTTTAATGTGCTGTTGGATTCTGTTTGCTAGTATTTTGTTGAGGATTTTTGCATCTATGTTCATCAGTGATATTGGCCTGTAGTTTTCTTTCTTTGTGACATCCTTGCCTGGTTTTGGTATCAAGGTGAGGGTGGCCTCGTAGAATGAGTTTGGGAGTGTTCCATCCTCTGATATTGTTTGGAAGAGTTTGAGAAGGATGGGTGTTAGCTCTTCTCTAAATGTTTGATAGAATTCGCCTGTGAAGCCATCTGGTCCTGGGCTTTTGTTTGATGGAAGATTTTTAATCACAGTTTCAATTTCAGTGCTTGTGATTGGTCTATTCATATTTTCTATTTCTTCCTGAGTCAGTCTTGGCAGGTTGTGCATTTCTAAGAATGTGTCCATCTCTTCCAGGTTGTCCATTTTATGGGCATAGAGTTGCTTGTAGTAATCTCTCATGATCTTTTGTATTTCTGCAGTGTCATTTGTTACTTCTCCGTTTCCATTTCTAATTCTATTGATTTGAGTCTCCTCCCTTTTTTTCTTGATGAGTCTGGCTAATGGTTTATCAATTTTGTTTATCTTCTCAAAGAACCAGCTTTTAGTTTTATTGATCTTTGCTATCGTTTCCTTCATTTCTTTTTCATTTATTTCTGATCTGATTTTTATGATTTCTTTCCTTCTGCTAACTTTGGGATGTTTTTGTTTTTCTTTCTCTAATTGCTTTAGGTGCAAGGTTAGGTTGTTTATTCGAGATGTTTCCTGTTTCTTAAGGTGGGATTGTATTGCTATAAACTTCCCTCTTAGAACCGCTTTTGCTGCATCCCATAGGTTTTGGGTCGTCGTGTCTCCATTGTCATTTGTTTCTAGGTATTTTTTAATTTCCTCTTTGATTTCTTCAGTTATCACTTCGTTATTAAGTAGTGTATCCTTTAGCCTCCATGTGTTTGTATTTTTTACAGCTCTTTTCCTGTAATTGATATCTAGTCTCATAGCATTGTGGTCAGAAAAGACACTTGATACAATTTCAATTTTCTTAAATTTACCAAGGCTTGATTTGTGACCCAAGATATGATCTATCCTGGAGAATGTTCCATGAGCACTTGAGAAAAATGTGTATTCTGTTGTTTTTGGATGGAATGTCCTATAAATATCAATTAAGTCCATCTTGTTTAATGTATCATTTAAAGCTTGAGTTTCCTTATTTATTTTCATTTTGGATGATCTGTCCATTGGTGAAAGTGGGGTGTTAAAGTCCCCTACTATGAGTGTGTTACTGTCGATTTCCCCTTTTATGGCTGTTAGTATTTGCCTTATGTATTGAGGTGCTCCTATGTTGGGTGCATAAATATTTACAATTGTTATATCTTCTTCTTGGATGGATCCCTTGATCATTATGGAGTGTCCTTCTTTGTCTCTTCTAGTAGTCTTTATTTTAAAGTCTATTTTGTCTGATATGAGAATTGCTACTCCAGCTTTCTTTTGGTTTCCATTTGCATGGAATATCTTTTTCCATCCCCTTACGTTCAGTCTGTATGTGTCTCTAGGTCTGAAGTGGGTCTCTTGTAGACAGCATATATATGGGTCTTGTTTTTGTATCCATTCAGCCAATCTGTGTCTTTTGGTGGGAGCATTTAGTCCATTTACATTTAAGGTAATTATCGATATGTATGTTCCTATTCCCATTTTCTTAATTGTTTTGGGTTCATTATTGTAGGTCTTTTCCTTCTGTTGTGTTTCTTGCCTAGAGAAGTTCCTTTAGCATTTGTTGTAAAGCTGGTTTGGTGGTGCTGAACTCTCTCAGCTTTTGCTTGTCTGTAAACGTTTTAATTTCTCCATCAAATCTGAATGAGATCCTTGCTGGGTAGAGTAATGTTGGTTGCAGGTTTTTCTCCTTCATCACTTTAATTATGTCCTGCCACTCCCTTCTGGCTTGTAGAGTTTCTGCTGAGAGATCAGCTGTTATCCTGATGGGGATTCCCTTGTGTGTTATTTGTTGTTTTTGCCTTGCTGCTTTTAATATGATTTCTTTGTGTTTAATTTTTGACAGTTTGATTAAGATGTGTCTTGGCGTATTTCTCCTTGAATTTATTCTGTATGGGACTCTCTGTGCTTCCTGGAGTTGATTAAGTATTTCCTTTCCCATATTAGGGAAGTTTTCAACTATAATCTCTTCAAATATTTTCTCCGTCCCTTTCTTTTTCTCTTCTTCTTCTGGAACCCCTACAATTCGAATGTTGGTGCGTTTAATGTTGTCCCAGAGGTCTCTGAGACTGTCCTCTGTTCTTTTCATTCTTTTTTCTTCATTTTGCTCTGCAGCAGTTATTTCCACTCTTTTATCTTCCACCTCACTTATCCGTTCTTCTGCCTGTTATTCTGCTATTGATCCCATCTAGAGTATTTTTTATTTCATGTATTGTGTTTTTAATCGATGCTTGATTCATCTTTAGTTCTTCTAGGTCCTTGTTAACTGTTTCTTGCATTTTGTCTATTCTATTTCCAAGATTTTGGATCTTGGAAATAGAATCTTGGATCATCTTTACCATCATTATTCTGAATTCTTTTTTCAGGTAGACTGCCTATTACCTCTTCATTTGTTAGGTCTGGTGGGTTTTTATCTTGCTCCTTCTCCTGCTGTGTGTTTTTCTGTCTTCTCATTTTGCTTATGTTACTGTGTTTGGGGTCTCCTTTTTGCAGGCTGCCGGTTCGTAGTTCCCGTTGTTTTTGGTGTCTGTCCCCAGTGGCTAAGGTTGGTTTAGTGGGTTGTGTAGGCTTCCTGGTGGAAGGGACTAGTGCCTGTGTTCTGGTGGATGAGGCTGGATCTTGTCTTTCTGGTGGGCAGGTCCACGTCTGGTGGTGTGTTTTGGGTTGTCTGCGGACTTTTTATGATTTTAGGCCACCTCTCTGCTAATGGGTGGCGTTGTGTTCCTGTCTTGCTAGTTGTTTGGCATAGGGTGTCCATCACTGTAGCTTGCTGGTCGTTGAGTGAAGCTGGGTGCTGGTTTTGAGATGGAGATCTCTGGAAGATTTTCGCCGTTTGATATTATGTGGAGCTGGGAGGTCTCTTGTGGACCAGTGTCCTGAAGTTGGCTCTCCCACCTCAGAGGCACAGCACTGACTCCTGGCTCCTCAATTTGGGATGATTTGTTGTCTATTCATGTATTCCACAGATGCAGGGTACATCAAGTTGATTGTGGAGCTTTAATCCGCTGCTTCTGAGGCTGCTGGGAGAGGTTTCCCTTTCTCTTCTTTGTTCTCACAGCTCCTGAGTCTCAGCTTTGGATTTGGCCCCACCTCTGCGTGTAGGTCGCCGGAGGGCGTCTGTTCTTCGCTCAGACAGGACAGGGTTAAAGGAGCAGCCTCTTCGGGGACTCTGGCTCACTCAGTCCGGGCGGGAGGGAGGGGCACGGAGTGCGGGGCGAGCCTGCAGCGGCAGAGTTCGGCGTGACATTGCACCAGCCCGAGGCGCGCCGTGCGTTCTCCCAGGGAAGCCGCCCCTGGATCCCGGGACCCCGGCAGTGGCGGGCTGCACAGGCTCCCGGAAGGGCGGTGTGGACAGTGACCTGCGCTCGCACACAGGCTTCTTGGCGGCGGCAGCAGCAGCCCCAGCGTCCCACGCCCGTCACTGGGCTCCGCGCTTTCAGTCGTGACTCCCGCCCGTCTGTGGAGCCGCTTTAAGCAGTGCTCTTAATCCCCCCTCCTCGTGCACCAGGAAACCAAGAGGGAAGAAAAATTCTCTTGCCTCTTCGGCAGCTCCAGAGTTTTCCCGGACTCCCTGCCGGCTAGCTGTTGCACATTAGCCCCCTTCAGGCTGAGTTCTCGCCGCCAGCCCCAGTCCTTTCCCTGTGCTCTGACCGAAGCCCGAGCCTCAGCTTCCAGCGCCGCCCGCCCTGGCGGGCGAGCAGACAAGCCTCTCGGGCTGGTGAGTGCCGCTCGGCACCGATCATCTGTGCGGGAATCTCTCCGCTTTGCCCTACCCAGGTATGTGGGGAGTTTCTTGCATTTTGGGAGGTCTGGGGTCTTCTGCCAGCATTCAGTAGGTGTTCTGTAGGAGTTGTTCCACGTGTAGCTGTAGTTCTGGTGTATCCGTGGGGAGGAAGGTGATCTCCGCGTCTTACTCTTCCGCCATCTTACCCGGAAGTCTCAGTCAAACTTCTTAAGGGGACATCCAAATCCACTTTGACATCTTGTCTCTAACTCTTATCTCCTAGTAGACAGGGAGCCTCTTCCCTGTTTGGAAGGACTTCACAGGACTATCTAAATTGGATGCTGTTGAGTGTGGAATGAGATGGGGGAAGGGAGCGTATGTGGGCAATAGAGAGGTTGCTGCTCCTGTCTGCAACTCGCATAGGCCTCTGGGTGCCTTTTCTTCTTAGAGGATGGAAGTTCCTCCTGGCCTCCCCTGCTCAAGGCTCCAGTGCTCCTGGGCTGCAGGTCCCACCCAGCCCCCACACGCTTAGGGTGCAGCTGCCATGTTAGGTCAGCACTGGGCACCCAGATGGGTAGTGAGGGAAGACAGTATTGACCACTGTGGCCTGACACAGGACACAGACTCCATGGCGCCCCTGGGTATGTGGCCTTGTCCCCCCTTGGGGTCATAGGGATTCTGAGCCCCCCTTATCCCACCCCAATTCCCTTTTGAAGGGCCTGACAAAGGCGAGGTCCTCCTCCACCTCCCCTGCCTCGCTATGCCAAATGTGATTTTATGTCATTTATGGCATTTTCTTTCAGTGAAAAACACGTAGTTTGACCAATTAAAGCCTCTGTTGGAGTAAGCCCCTGACAGAATGGGAAATGCTACTGAAAAGGGTGTCCTGTTCCTATGGTTTCTCATCTCTCTCTCTTCTGCATCCCCCCACCCCCGACCTTCTTGGTCATGGTTCAGATTTAGAGGGAAGCAGTAATGTGAACAAACCTTGTCCATTCTGGTCTCCTGGTGGCTGTAGGGATCCAGCTCCCAGCTGTGCAATCAGGGCTCCAGAGCCAAGGCCAGGCCCAGGAGGCAGAAATGTACTCAGAGAAGTCTGGGTGGGTCCCCAAGTCTGGGAAAGGAAAGAGGGAAAGGGGCTGCCTGGAGCCAAGGGGTTGGGGAGGGCCAAGGGCTAAAAGGGAGCCCCACAGTAGGTGCGGGAAGAAGGGGCCTGCTAGGGGGGCAGGGAAGGCAGGATGGAGAGGACAGTGTGGTCTGGGGTACTCCTCACTGTTGGAGCCTAGTGGAGTGAGGGACTCTGAGCATAAGCTAAGGACCACTGAGACAGGTCAATAGTGCCAGTGACCCTGGAGACAGTGTCTCTGTGGGTCCTGGAGGTGTGGGGGCAAAAGAGGAAACATGTGGCAGATGTGATGTGGTGAAGGTAGCCAATGGGTCAGTTTGTAAGACTCTCTGGTGCCTCTCAGAATCACTGAGCAAGCAAGGTGTGAGAGGGTGTCCTTCATGAGCAGGTGGGGCCAAGCAAGAGCAGCATATGCACGCTTCTTGTTAAAGGGGCCCCACTTGTACCCCCAGGCTAGAAGAAAATTGGGGAAATGGAGTCACAGGAGAGTGGAAGGACAGAATGAAAGTAAATTTGTTGGGCAGCTATATACCTGGCATGGTAGAAGGTACTTCACACACACCTCATTTTATTTCAGCAAGAACTCACTCATCTGTTCATTCATGCATTTGTTTTGTCATTCAACAAATATTTCCTGAGAGCCTTCCATATGTTAAGTACTTTTCTAGGCAGCAGGAATATAAGTCAAATGAAACATGGCCCATCCCTTTGAGAGCTCACTCTGAGAGTCCCGAGGTGAAGACACTAATGCGAGAGGCCCCTCTGTCAGACTGGGTAGTCATGGATGGCTTCTTGAAGGAGGTAATCTTTGAGCTAAGTTTGAATAATTTAATTAAAAGGAAAATTAAAGCGTGGTGGTGGGAAATGGTCACTGTGTTCCATGCAGAGGAAGGAACTTGTGTGCAGGCACAGAGGTTTGAAGCAGTGACACTTTTGAGGAAGCATAAATTGTTCCATGTAACTGAGGTCAAAGTTTTGAGATAGGTTCAGAGGCAGGGGTGGGAGGGCCTTTTGGAGGCCCAGTGGCTGTAATAAAGTCTGAACACAGAAGTGAGCCTTTACAACCCTTGTTTATTAATTATTATTACTTATTTGGTGAGTGACATGACAAGATTACCATTTTACATATTCCATTCTGACATTAGCATCAGAGGGACCAGGTTGGACTTACGGAGACCTCTTGAGGACTGTGGCTATGGATTTGGGGGAGAAGTGACAAGGCCTGGATTAGGACAGTGGGTTTGGAGATGGAGAGAAGTGAATGGTTCTGGGGTTAGTGGGGGAGTTGTATTAATAGAATATGATTGAATGTGGAGCGTGAGTTCATGGCCACAGCTTTTAGCTTGTGCAATTTGTTTGTGACTCCTGCTATCGGACTTTGCTATCAGTATGAGGAGTTTATCAGAGAAAGACACAGAAATGGTTCCTCTTCCCATGGGAATTTCAATCTAAGAGGGAAGAGAGTGAATAAGAAATGATGAGAGTGGTGTATGCTACGAATGGGCAAGGAAGTGGCCACTAATGGGGTTTGGGGCATCTGGCTACACTCTTGGAAGGTTCTGACTAGTGAAGGATCTCTAGGAAGACCAAGGAAACAAGATGGAAGAGGGGTGAGGTTTGAGACAGAGGGTAGAAAGCAAGACTGAGAGCGATTTTTCCTTTCACAGATGGCAGAGCCACTGAATAGACATCGCTGGCTGAAGGCTGGCATACTTTACAGAGAACACAGGTGGAGGAGTAGGACTGCATGTTTGGACACATTGAATTTTGGGTGTCCATAGGACTTCCACATGGTGATGTCCAGAGTGGTCAGATGGGTAAGTGTGGATTCATCAGAGGGCTCACGACTGAATATTCAGATTTGGGTCCATTATGTAGTAGATGAGGCCATGGGACAGGGTCATCTAATGAAAAGAATGAAGGGAAAAGAATGAGTAATGGAAATCATTGACTTTCCTTCTTATCGCTCTCTTTCTTGCTCTTTCTCTCTCTTTTTGATAAAGCAGTACAATTTAATTCTAATTGACAAACTTTTTTGGAAGATAAAATATGCACGTGGTAAATATCCAAGCTAATACAAAAGGGTATGCAGTGAATGGCAAGTCCTCCTCACTCCTGATCTCTAGCAACCCAGGCCCCATTTCCAGAGGCATACCAGTTTCCTCTGTATTCTGGAAAAGTTATAAGCCTGTAAAGCAATTTTATATAAATGTTAGCACACTGTGCTTACCTTTCTATATCATTCTTTTAAAAGTTATCTAAATATCTTGGAAATCAAAAAAAAATATCTTGGAAATCATTCCTTATGAGTACTAAAAATCTACCTAATTCTTTTATACAATTTTATAATATTCTATCATATGCATATACCATAATTTAATTAACCAGTTCCTTACAAGTGGGAATTCAGTACATTTCCAGGCTTTTGCTATATAAACAATACTGAAAAAATATCCTTGTTTATACAAACATAATTTAGGTATTAAGTTTGGCTGAATGTAAGAGAAAACTCAAACTATAGAGATTTAAACAATACAAAAATTTATTTTTCTCGGGCTTCCCTGGTGGTGCAGTGGTTGAGAGTCCGCCTGCCAATGCGGGGGACGTGGGTTCGTGCCCCAGTCTGGGAGGATCCCACGTGCCATGGAGCGGCTGGGCCCGTGAGCCGTGGCCACTGGGTCTGCACGTCCGGGGCCTGTGGTCTGTGGTGGGAGAGGCCACAGCAGTGAGAGGCCCACATACCACAAAAAAAAAAAAAATTTTTTTTCTCATATCATGAAAAGTCTGGGTAGGCAAATGCTGGCATTGGTTTAGTGTCTCAATAATATCACAGCAAAGTCTCCATGTCCTTCTCCATGTTACAAGATGGCTGCTCCAAATCCAGCCATCACATACACATGCCAGACAGGAGGCAGGCAGGAAGGAAGACAACAGAGGGGAGAAGGGTACATCATCAGCTGAATCTGTTATTCTTTTAAGGAGATTTCCTGGAAGCCTTCCAAAAATTTTTGCTTATTTCTCATGAGCCAGATCTGTGTCAAGCAACTACCCCTATCTTAAGGGACCTGGGAAATGTCCTTTAGTTTGGATTGTTTCTCTATCAACAAAGTTAGGTTCTGTTGTAAAGAAGGAGAGAATGGGCATTGGGAATGTGTCTAGTAGATTTTTTCTCTAGTACCAATTCTTATAAATTGAATTGCTGGGTTAAATCCTCCTATACATTTAAAATTTTGATTTTGCCAAATTGCCCTCAGAAGGGGCTTACCAATTACACTTCTACAATGCACAAAAGTGCCTGTTTCCCTACATCATTGCCCACAGACTTTTGCCAAACTCTTCATGCTTTGCTAACCTGATGGGTGAAAAATGATCTCATTTTAATTTGCATTTCCTTTATTGTGAGTGAGGTTGAGCATCTTTTTATGTGCTTAAAAACACTGGCATTTGATGAAGAAAATCCCATAAGAAAGAATGAGAAGCAGTGGCTGGGGAAGGAGCAGAAAGCCAGGAGAGGCTGGGGTCGAAGAAGAAGAGGGAAGAACTTTAAGGATGTTGAGGAGGATGTAAGAGATGCTGTCAGATGTTGCAAAGAGGCAAAATAAGGACAGAGGAATGCCCACTTGGTTTGGGACCCCAGAAGGAGTAGGTTTGGCTGGAGTGGAAACCTGGTGAGCCTCCTCTCCTGTGAAGAATTACTTTTTCTGTTATTTAAATAAGGAAGTGAATTCGAAGAGGGTAAATAACTTTCCCAAGGTCACAGACCTTGTAAGGGGGGAGCTGGGATTTGAATCCCGGTGTGTTGGACCCCTAGAGTGAATTTCACAGAGGCTGTGGTGGAGGGAGAACGCTTGTTGCCTTGCAGACCGGGAAGGGGCCTTTGAGATTATGGATCCATCTGCCTCATTTAACAAATGAGGGAACTGAATACTGTTTTGGTGAAGAGACTTGCTAGAAAGTGTAAGAGCTTTGCAAGAACTCAGATCCTGCTCTGATTCATGGCATTTTGTGAGATCACTCCTTTCTCCAGCAGGGGGTGCTAATCAGTATCTTGGGCTAGGTAGAACTCACCTGTCAGTCAGCATCTTGGACAAAACAACTTACCTGGGTCCTGAGGGGAGTCCCCAGCTCCATAAAGAAAGAGACATGGGTCCAACCTGTGTCCTCAAAAAATATCAGGCTATTGGTAATTTCTGGGTCCTGTTGGTAGCCCTTTGAGAGTAGTCTGGAAGCTTAAAGCAGACCCTGTGCCCTTCTGAGAACTGCTGTTCCATCTTCTCATGACAGTTCCTCTAAATTTCCCCCACCTGGGGTCATTAACATCTGGTTTATTATCTATCCTAGGCTCTCAGTGAAGGCAACCACATGGCCATACCTCTAGCCTGTTTGAAGGTTTATTTAACCATTTATTTTAAACATGTTTACAATTCAGCTTAAAATAGCTGATTGTTGTTCTAATAAAATATGGATTATCACCCAGATAATCCCTGTTGAGGAGTTTGTTTAGGGTGGCAATGTGCCCAGCTTCTGAAGACAAATATTGGTTGGTTAAGCCAATCATGTTAACATGTCCCTTTTTTAAAGATACTTTCCCAGAAATCCTTGCAACTGGATGGTAGAGGGGGGCCATGTGACGTAGTTCTGGCCAATGACAGTAAGAGTCAGACACGAGATGAGCATACACTGGCACTGAATGTTTTGCCTTCTTCTTGTCTTTAATGTGGATAAGCCTAGAGCAGAGGCAGCCATCTTGTAACAGGTAGTGACAATAAGACATCAAACAACCTGGGGATGGAGCAGCTTCTGCTATATGTATAGGTCCTTGATGACTTTGTTACCAAGCCTAGACTTTGTTATGTGAAATAATGAAATGTTTTTATTGTTTAAGCCACCGTTACTCAGATTTCTGAGTATTGGTAGCTAAAAACATTCCTGTAATACTCTCAGGTTCTTTAAATTGATACTAAGGCTCACTCATCATTCAGTGAATTACATTCACCACTTAATATATCTTGGAGATTTATTTATATCATTACACCAAGTTCTGCCTAATTCTCTTCTTTTACAGGTATAATATTGCATTACAATAGATATACTACAATTTACTGTCCTTTAATCCTATTGGTTGAAATTTAGATTGCTTTCAGTTTGTTTTTTGCTTCTATAAAGCACAGCTGTGATGAACATCTTTTTTTTTTTTTTTTTTTTTTTGCGGTATGCAGGCCTCTCACTGTTGTGGCCTCTCCCGTGGCGGAACACAGGCTCCAGATGCGCAGGCCCAGTGGCCATGGCTCACGGGCCCAGCCACTCCGTGGCATGTGGGCTCTTCCCGGACCAGGGCACAAACCCGTGTCCCCTGCATCGGCAGGTGGACTCTCAACCACTGCACCACCAGGGAAGCCCAAACATCTTGAACATATGTATTGGCCACTTTTGTCAGTATATACGGAAGTTAATTTGCTAAGAGTGGAATTGCTGGATCAAATGCTATACTAGTTGTAACATTTGGTGGTGTTGCCAAATTGTCAGTTTACACACCCACTAATAGTGCACATATATGCCTGTTTCCCCAAAATCTCATCAAATGGCCCCTGTTAAATGTTTGTATTCCTGACAAAACAATTAGTTTAAAAAAGGTATCTTAATGTTTTAGTTTGCATTTACTTATTTATGATTAAGGCAGAGCACTTTTTCTTTTTTTCTTTTTCTTTTTTTTGCGGTACGCGGGCCTCTCACTGTTGTGGCCTCTCCCGTTGCGGAGCACAGGCTCCGGACGCGCAGGCTCAGCGGCCGTGGCTCACGGGCCCAGCCGCTCCACGGCATGTGGGATCTTCCCGGACCGGGGCACGAACCCGTGTCTCCTGCATCGGCAGGCGGACTCTCAACCACTGCGCCACCAGGGAAGCCCCACTTTTTCTTATGTATATTGGACATCTGCATTTCTTCTTTTGTAGCTTCCTGTTTTCACCCTTTCCTCCATTTTTTTCTATGGGGTTGTTAGGACATTTCTGGTTGGTACAACTTTTTTTTTTTTTGGTGAATTCAGAAAAATCAGCTCTTTGACAAATGTGTTGCAAATTTTACCCCCAGTTTGCTGTAGATCTTTTGACTTTCATGGTATTTTTCACCCCTCAAGAAATTTTAATTTTTATGTAGTTGTTGTATGTATCAATCATTTGCTTTATGGCGTCTGGGTTTTTATCTTGTTTAGAAAGAACTTTGCACTCCAGGATTATAAATACATTTACCATATTTTCCTTCTAATAATTTTATAGTTTCTTTTTTACACTTAAAATTTGCTCTTGGTGTAAAGAATAAGATAAACATTTGCTTTTTTTTCTTTTTTCTTTTCTAATTAGGCCCCTGTGCTGCTGCTTTTGAGGAGCCAGACTTGTATTTAGGTACCTGGATAAGTCATGGTCATCTTCCTATTCCCTTCAGATCAAGACAGTTTTTAGAAATTTAAAGACATTAGGAAAGACAAGGTTGCAACCCAGGGGAGTAACTTCCTGTGGGAATTTCCAGCACTAGGGCAGGCAGGGTGGAGGAAGAAGTTGGGGAGTGGTGGGTCCATCCTGAATCCATAACCTTTGGGGTGATAACCCTGTTTTGAGGGGTATGCCTGAGAAGCCTCCTAGAGGGGTTCAAATATGAGAAACTCTGAAGATTTCCTTCTCAAAAAATGGCTGGCCAGAACTGTTAGTGAGGAAATATCAGTCAGTCTTGCAGGGGCTCTTCTAAGCTCTCTGATAGATACAAACATAGTTTTCATTCCCCAGGTGGCCAGAACCGACTCTTTAAACTGTATCTTGGTCTTTGCTTCCTTTCCTTTCATACCCCACCTCCCTCAGTCAGTTACTAACTGGCCTTAGGTTTCCACCTGTTCCTCATGCTCTGCCAGTCCAACTTGAGAGCCTTCCCACTAGAAGTCCCAAGAAAGGGATTTTCTGAGCAGGAGGGCGTGTGGGGGCAGAAGATCAGAGTTCTTGGCACAAAGGAAATTGGAGTCACCCACAGATTTTTATGGCAAATACTCTCTACAATTCCCAGGAGCATAGGTTTTGCAGATGGACTTGCTTGGAAACCATCTTTAAGATTCTTTGAGAGGCTAAAATACAAGGGAGTGATAATACTAGTATTGACAAAGGTTCAGAGTGACTAGGCCTCTTATACATTGCTCTTGGGAGTGCACAACTACCTCGTGCATTGGGAAATCGTACATTGGAAAACTGGTGGTGTCCACTAAAGCTATACATACACATACCTTAGGACACAACAATTCCACTCCTAGGTACTGGAAATGAGTACATATGTTCACTGAAAGACATGTGCTAGAGATATTGATAGCAGTGATGTTTGTAATAGTCCCAAACTGGAAATAATTCAGATGTCAATTGATAAAAGAATGAATACATAAATTGTGGTGGAATCACACAGTGGAATAAAATTTGACAATAAAAAAAAACCAGTATTATGGTCTGAATTGTGTACGCTTCCCCAAATTCATATGTTGATATCCTAATCCCTGGTACTTCATGTGAATGTATTTGGAGATAAAGTCTTTAAAGAGGCAATTAATTTGAAATGAGGTCATTTGGGTGATCCCTAATCCAATATAACTGGTGTTCTTATAAGAAGAGGAAGTCAGGACACTGACAACCACAGAGGGAAGACCATGTGAAGAAAGGGAGAAGACAGTCATCCACAAGTCAAGGAGAGAGGCCTCAGAAGAAACCAACCCTGCTAACATTTCAATCTAAGACTTCCAGCCTTCAGAACTGTGAGAAAATAAATTTCTATTCCTTTTTATTTTATTTATTTATTTATTTTTGGCTGCATTTGGTCTTTGTTGCTGTGTGCGGGATTTCTCTAGTTGCGACGAGTGGGGGCTACTCTTCATTGCAGTGCGTGGGCTTCTCACTGTGGTGGCTTCTCTTGTTGTGGAGCATGGGTTCTAGGCGCGTGGGCTTCAGTAGTTGTGGCACATGGGCTTTGTTGCTCTGCGGCATGTGGGATCTTCCTGGACCACGGCTTGAACCCATGTCCCCTGCATTGGCAGGTGGATTCTTAACCACTGTTCCACCAGGGAAGCCCTAAATTTCTATTCTTTAAACCACCCAGTCTGTGATACTTTGGCAGCCCTAGCGAACTAATACAATACGTCACCATGGGAATGAACCTCATAGACATTATGTTGAGTGAATGAAACAAGATGATGTCAAGCATACATACTGTATGATTCCATTTATATGGAATTTAAGAACAGGCAAAACTAATTGGTTAGCTTTCAGGGGTGAGTCTTGACTGGGAAGGGCATAAGGAGCCTTCTGATGTACTGGAAATGTTTTACATATTGAACCAGGGAGTAGTTACATGCTTATATATCTACGTAAAAATTCATCAAGCTGTATACATAAGATTCTTAAGATTTGTGCACTTTATTATTTGTATGCTGTATCTACTAAAAGTGAAAAAAAAATTCTTGAGAAGAGACATAAGCATTTTGCAGTCTACATCACCTTTCCATATGCCTTTCCCAACAAAGTGATGAGGATGCAGGCCAAGTAGCACTATCCAAGTCAGCTCCTTCTGAAACAGAGACAAAAATAACCATGCTTCAAGTTTGTTCTTTCCTTTTTTTTTCCAGATGGGAAGGCACAGGCTTTTTCCACATTCCCAGCCAGAGGGGATCTTTCCCAAACTTTCCATAGAGATTCTCCTTTGAGCAGACACCAAACATGGACGTTTTCCACCAAGGAGAAACATGCTGGGGAGTTACAAGCCTCTGAAAACAGAGGGTAGGGAAGGAAATAATGGCAGATACCCCCTCCCTCACTTGCCCTCTCCCCAGTCCTCCTGGAGCCATGCTAGATTGTCTGTATATTGTCACCATGAGGGCACTAATCAGAGACTGTGAGAATGCTTCCAGAAAACAGAGGCAGGAGTGTGGACTGGGTCAGATAGCAGACAGGGTCCAGTCCACTATGAGCACTGGGCCCTTCCCACCTGGTGGGAGGAAAGGTTTTGATTCTTCATCCTCCATACAAATGGAAGGAAGTCACAGATATTAAAAAATAGAGTTTAAAACAATATATAAGATGTGAACAGTGGCTGGAGCATTCCAATTCTGTGTGGGTCTGTCCATCCATCAGATGTGGAGAGGAAGGAGCCTGGTTTCCTGGTTGTACCATTTCTCCCCTCTCTCCTGGCTCCTCATTCCTACTGTCATCTCTTCTTTGTCCAGCCTTTTCATTTTCCTCCTCACCATCTGAAATCCTTGGGAACAAATTTTTAGGACAGGCACTGTGACAACTTTGCCAGGAAGGTGTTATTTTTCAGGTGAGGACACCAACTTTAGGGGAGTGAATTGACTAGTTTGAGATCATGCACCTAATAGATGTCAGAGCCAGGGTTTGCATCCAGGCTGGTGGGACACAGCATAAGGGCTCTGGCCACAAGGCTCAGTTGCCTTAGGTTTCCTTTTCTTGAGAAGGACATTGCTGGACTGTTATATTTTATACTGTCTCTCAATATAAGTAACATTTTAATGAAATATTTTTTTAAAAAATGGCAATTAATACAAAACCCATGATGAGTAAAATATAAGCATTCTGAATAAAGACAGGATGAGTAATACTGATTTTTCATTTTGCTTCAGGCTCTAATGTGGCAGGCACTGTGTTGAATTATTCCTCAGGTCCTCATTTCCATGCCCCGCCCCCAGTATACGATGGTGTTTTCAAAACCCAGTCTCAGGCCTGTTGCTCTCCTTTGACTACTCTCTTGTCCTTGGAACCTTCAAATGGTCAATATTGTATGCCCTCACTTTTCATCTCAATGTAGATGACTCCAAATTCTACATGCCAGCTCTGAGCATACTACTTCTCTTGGGTTTTTTATTTTTTTAAACAACAGAGATTTATTTTCTCAAAGTTTTGGAGGCTGAAAGTAAGAAATCAAGGTGTCAGCAGGGCCTCGCTTTTTCCCAGGTCTGTAGGGGGAGAATCCTTTTGTCTCTTTAAGCTTCTAGTGGCTTCAGGAATTTTGGGTCTTGTAGTTCCACTGACCTGTTGGAAATTTCCCCCTTAACCCTGCTGACCTAAGTCAACTTGTCCTCAACTGAACTCCCCCATCCTGTCCTCAGGTCTCTTTTTGACTGTCCTGTCTATCAGTGTCAGCAGCAGCCTCTGATCACCTGGCTCCTCACTCGTCTCCATTTTCTACATCCAGTCTGCTATCAATCCTTGCTGGTGGTTATTCTCAAATGCCTCCTACAGCTGCCCTTTCTCACCTGATAGTCCAGATAGGCTATACCTTGAACTGGCCACTTGCTGGGGGTGGGAAGGTACAGAAGTGAGAACATGAGCAAAATGGTATGTACGAGGACCACAGCTGTAGTGAGGGGTGTAGGGAGAAAGGGGTGGGCTCACGTAGAGCTGTATAGACAGGGCAAGTGGAGGTTGAGACAGAATTAAGCCCCATGCTGTTGAAATATCTCCTCAATCTTTACTTCTGTACATGAACGTTGACAAGCTACTAGCTTCATTTGCTAGGTGCTAGGGAGACAAAGATTGAAAATCAATTCAGTGCTTGAGAAGCTCACAGCCTGGTGTGAGAGACAGACCCACAAATAAACCTCACAGGAGCATGCAATTTTAGGGCACTGAGGAGGGAGCAACAAACTGAAGCTGAAAAGATGGGCTGGGAGATTTGCCCAAAGGAGGAGATACTTCAATGTTGACTGGAATGAGGGAGATGACTGATGTCATTGGTGTTGATGTTAGTCATTATGAAGGGGAAGAAAATGATGAAACTCACCAAGGTGATAATGATACACACGGAGACTCCAACAAAAGGATAGAGGTGATGGGGCTGAGGAAGACCCCACTTTGGTACCTCTGATATAATATATTGGGCAGTAATATCAGCCATCTCAAACCAGTCCAGGGAGTCTCATTGCCTGATTTCAGTTGTCCTCTCACAGTCATGGCTTATGATTCAAGATATAGCTTCTCTGTGCCTTTTTTCTTCTTGAATGAAGAAGCATTCAGAACCCAAACATTCACTTGGCTTGTGAGCAGAACATAAATATAATAATATTTTCTGGCTATTCACTTAGAGGGACTTGGCTGCTCTGGGATCATAAAGAGTGATTCTTGAAACTGGCCTTGACTTGATTTGTGTGTGTGTTGACAAGATAAAGCTTTTTTTTTAAAAAAAAGAAAATTGAAGTATATTTGATTTACAATATTGTGTTAGTTTCAGGTGTACAGCATAGTAATTCCATTTTTTTCCTGACTACATTCCATTATAGGTTATTATAAGATATTGAATACAATTCCCTGTGCTATACAGTAAATCCTTGTTGCTTATCTATTTTATGTATAGTAGTTTGTATCTGTTAATACCATGCTCCTAATTTGTCCTTCCCCCTTCTCTCTCCCGTTTGGTAACTGTGAATTTTTTTTTCTATGTCTGTGAGTCTGTTTCTCTTTTGTATATAGATTCATTGGTATTATTTTTTAGATTCCACATATAAGTGGTATCATATAGTATTTGTCTTTCTCTCTGACTTACTTCACTAAGTATATAATCTCTAGGTCCATCCATGTTGCTGCAAATGGCAATAAATCATTCCTTTTTTGCAGCTGAGTAATATTCCAATGTGTATATCTTCTTTATCCAGTTGTCTGTTGATGGGCACTTGGGTTGTTTCCATGTCTTTGTTATTATAAATAGTGCTGCTGTGAACATTTGGGTGGATGTATCTTTTTGAATTAGAGTTTTCATCTTTTCTGGATATATACCGAGGAGTGGGATGGCTGGATCATATGGTAGTTCTATTTTTAGTTTTTTAAGGAGACTTCATAGTGGCTGCACCAATTTACATTCCCACCAACAGTGTAGGAGGCTTCCCTTTTCTCTACACTATCTCCAGAATTTATTATTTTTAGGCTTTTTGATGATAGCCATTCTGGCCAATGTGAGGCGATACCTCACTGTAGTTTTGATTTACATTTCTCTAATTAGCGATGTTGAGCACATTTTCATGTGCCTATTGGTCATCTGTACATCTTCTTTGGAAAAATCCCTATTTAATTCTGCCCATTTTCTGATTAGGTTTGTTTTTTCGATATTGAGTTGTATGAGCTGTTTGTACATTTTGGATATTAACCCCTTGTTGGTCACATTGTTTGCAAATATTTTCTCCCATTCAGTACATTGCCTTTCATTTTGTTGATGGTTTCCTTTGCTGTGCAAAAGCTTATAAGTTTGATTATGTCCCACTTGTTTATTTTTGCTTTAATTTCTTTTGCCTTGGGAGACTGATCTAAGAAAATGATTTTAATATAAATAAAAAGTCACGAAGAATTGAGGAAGCGGAATTTTCACACTAATTACTAATCAGCTGTCATAGATGTTGGATTTCAGATCCCCATTCTGCCTTTCCCTGTTGCAGAGTCTCTGATTCTGCTTCCACAGCCTCATGGGCCGGGGTCCCAGGGTGCATATATATTGTGTCCAGAGAGCTTGTGGAAGATTAAAATGGGGGCTGTTCTTCCTACACTATTCCAATTCTAGAATCACTGATCTTGGACACTGGTTACCACAGAGGGGCTTCGGTGAAGCTCCATTAGCCTGTCACAAGCTTGAAGACTTACCATTAACACATCATTTCCTTGGCATCTCCAAGGAAGATCCAAGTCTTGCATCTCCAGATACAAGAGGAGAAGGAACATATTAAGACAATATTACTCCAAAACACCACAGCATAAGAGATTAACAGGTCACTGTCTCCTGGACCACTGTATTTTTAAAAAAAACATCTTTATTGGAGTATAATTGCTTTACAATGGTGTGTTAGTTTCTGCTTTATAACAAAGTGAATCCGTTATGCATATACATATATCCCCATATCTCCTCCCTCTTGTCCCTCCCGCCCACCCTCCCTATCCCACCCCTCTAGGTGGTCACAAAGCACTGAGCTGATCTCCCTGTGCTTTGCGGCTGCTTCCCACTAGCAATCTATTTTACATTTGGTAGTATACATAAGTGCATGCCACTCTCTCACTTCATACCAGCTTACCCTTCTCCCTCCCCGTGTCCTCAAGTCCATTCTCTACGCCTGCATCTTTATTCCTGTCCTTCCCCTGGTTCTTCGTAACCATTTTTTTTTGGTTCCATATATATGTGTTAGCATATGGTATTTGTTTTTCTCTTTCTGACTTACTTTACTCTGTATGACAGACTCAAGGTCAATCCACCTTACTATAAATAACTCAATTTTGTTTCTTTTTATGGCTGAATAATATTCCATTGTATATGTGCCACATCTTCTTTATCCATTCATCTGTCAGTGGACACTTAGGTAGCTTCAGTGTCTTGGCTATTGTAAATAGAGCTGCAATGAACATTGTGGTACAAGACTCTTTTTGAATTATGGTTTTCTCAGGGTATATGACCAGTAGTGGAATTGCAGGGTCGTATGGTAGCTATATTTTTAGTTTTTTAAGAATCCTCCATACTGTTCTTCATAGTGGCTATATCAATTTACATTCCTACAAACAGTGCAAGAGGGTTCCCTTTTCTCCACACCCTCTCCAGCATTTATTGTTTGTATATTTTTTGTTGATGGCCATTCTGACTGGTGTGAGGTGATACCTCATTGTAGTTTTGATTTGCATTTCTCTAATATTTAGTGATGTCAGCACTCTTTCATGTGTTTGTTGGCAATCTGTATATCTTCTTTGGAGAAATGTCTATGTAGGTCTTCTGCCCATTTTTGGATTGGGTTTTTGTTTTTTGGATATTGAACTGCATGAGCTGCTTATAAATTTTGGAGATTAATCCTTTGCCTGTTGCTCCATTTGCAAATATTTTCTCCCATTCTGAGGGTTCTCTTTTCATCTTGTTTATGGTTCCCTTTGCTGGGCAAAAGCTTTTAAGTTTCATTAGGTCCCATTTGTTTATTTTTGTTTTTATTCCCATTTCTCTAGGAGTGGATCAAAAAGGATCTGCTGTGATGTATGTCATAGCATGTCTGCCTAGGTCATAGTATGTCTGCCTATATTTTCCTCTAAGAGTTTGATTGTGTCTAGCCTTACATTTAGGTCCTTAATCCATTTTGAGTTTATTTTTGTGTATGGTGTTAGGGAGTGTTCTAATTTCATTCTTTTACATGTAGCTGTCCAGTATTCCCAGCACCACTTATTGAAGAGGCTGTCTTTTCTCCATTGTATATTCTTGCCTCCTTTATAAAAAATACGGTGAACATATGTGTGTGAGTTTACCTCTGGGCATTCTATCCTGCTCCATTGATCTATATTTCTGTTTTTGTGCCAGTACCATACTGTCTTGATTACTGTAGTTTTGTAGTATTGTCTGAAGTCAGGGAGTCTGATTCCTCCCGCTCTGTTTTTCTTTCTTAAGATTGCTTTGGCTATTCAGGATCTTTTGTGTTTCCATAGAAATTGTGAAATTTTTTGTTCCAGTTCTGTGAAATATGCCATTGGTAGTTTTATAGGGATTGCATTGAATCTGTAGGTTGCTTTGGGTAGTATAGTCATTTTCACAATGTTGATTCTTCCAAATCAAGAACATGGTACATCTCTCCATCTGTTTGTAACATCTTTAATTTCTTTCATCAGTGTCTTATAGTTTTCTGCATATAGGTCTTTTGTCTCCTTAGGTAGGTTTATTCCTAGGTATTTTATTCTTCATGTGGCAGTGATAAATGGGAGTGTTTCCTTAATTTCTCTTTCAGATTTTTCATCATTAGTGTACAGGAATTCAAGAGATTTCTGTGTATTAACTTTGTATCCTGCTACTTTACTAAATTCATTGATTAGCTCTAGTAGTTTTCTGAATTCTCTATGTATAGTATCATGTCATCTGCAAACAGTGACAGCTTTACTTCTTCTTTTCCATTTGGATTCCTTTTATTTCCTTTTCTCCTCTGATTGCTGTGGCTAAAACTTCCAAAACTAGGTTGAATAAGAGTGGTGAGAGTGGGCAACCTTGTCTTGTTCCTGATCTTAGTGGAAATGGTTTCAGTTTTACACCACTGAGAATGATGTTGGCTGTGGGTTTGTCATATATGGCCTTTGTTATGTTGAGGTAAGTTCTCTCTATGTCTACTTTCTGGAGGTTTTTTTAAAATCATAAATCGGTGTTGAATTTTGTCAAAAGCTTTTCCTGCATCTATTGAGATGATCATATGGTTTTTCTCCTTCTGTTTGTTAATATGCTGTATCACATTGATTGATTTGCATGTATTGAAGAATCTTTGCATTCCTGAGATAAACCCCACTGATCATGGTGTATGGTCCTTTTAATGTGCTCTTGGATTCTGTTTGCTAGTATTTTGTTGCAGATTTTTGCATCTATGTTCATCAGTGATATTGGCCTGTAGTTTTCTTTCTTTGTGACATCCTTGCCTGGTTTTGGTATCAAGCTGATGGTGGCCTCATAGAATGAGTTTGGGAGTGTTCCTCCCTCTGCTATATTTTGGAAGAGTTTGAGAAGGATAGGTGTTACCTCTTCTCTAAATGTTTGATGGATTTCACCTGTGAAGCAATCTGGTCCTGAGCTTTTGTTTGCTGGAAGATTTTTAATCACAGTCTCAGTTTCAGTGCTTGTGATTAGTCTGTTTATATTTTCTATTTCTTCCTGGTTCTGTCTCGGTGGGTTGTGCTTTTCTAAGAATTTGTCCATTTCTTCCAGGTTGTCCATTATATTGGCATATAGTTGCTTGTGGTTATCACACATGATCCTTTGTATTTCTGCAGTGTCAGTTGTTACTTCTCCTTTTTCATTTCTAATTCTATTGATGTGAGTTCTCTCCCTTTTTTTCTTGTTGAGTCTGGCTAATGGTTTATCAATTTTGTTTATCTTCTCATAGAACAAGTTTTTAGTTTTATTGTCTTTGCTTCATTTCTTTTTCATTTATTTGTGATCTCCTCTTTATGATTTCTTTCCTTCTGCTAACTTTGGGGTTTTTTTGTTTTTCTTTCTCTAATTGCTTTAGGTGTAAGGTTAGGTAGTTTATTTGAGATGTTTCTTGTTCCTTGAGGTAGGATTGTATTGCTATAAACTTCCCTCTTAGAACTGCTTTTGCTGTATCCCATAGGTTTTGGGTCGTCGTGTTTTCATTGTCATTTGTTTCTAGGTATTTTTAAATTTCCTCTTCAATTTCTTCAGTGATCTCTTCATTCTCAAGTAGTGTATTGTTCAGCCTCCTTGTGTTTGTATTTTTTACAGATTTTTTCCTGTAATTGATATCTAGTCTCAAAGTGTTGTGGTTGGAAAAGATACTTGATACGGAAAAGATACTTGATACGATTTCACTTTCCTTAAATTTACCAAGGCTTGATTTGTGACCCAAGATATGATCTATTCTGGAGAATGTTCCATGAGCACTTGAGAAGAAAGTGTATTCTATTGTTTCTGGATGGAATTTCTTTATAAATATAAATTAAGTCCATCTTGTTTAATGTATCATTTAAAGCTGTGTTTCCTTATTTATTTTCATTTTGGATGACCTGTGTATTGGTGAAAGTGGGGTGTTAAAGTCCCCTACTATGATTGTGTTACTGTCAATTTCCGCTCTTATGGCTTTTAGCGTTTGCCTTATGTATTAACGTGCTCCTATGTTGGGTGCATAAATATTTACAATTGTTATATCTTCTTCTTAAGAGGATTGTTCCCTTCATCATTATGTAGTGTCCTTCTTTGTCTCTTGTAATAGTGTTTTTTTAAGTCTATTTTATCTGATATGAGAATTGCTATTCCAGCTTTCTTTTGATTTCCATTTTCATGGAATATCTTTTATCATCCTCTCACTTTCAGTCTGTATGTGACCCTAGGTCTGAAGTGAGTCTCTTGTAGACAGCATATATATGGATCTAGTTTTTGTATCCATTCAGCCAGTCTATGTCTTTCGGTTGGAGCATTTAATTCATTTACATTTAAGGTAATTATCAATATGGATGTTCCTATTACCATTTTCTTAATTGTTTTGGGTTTGTTATTGTAGGTCTTTTCCTTCTCTTGTGTTTCCTGCCTAGAGAAGTTCCTTTAGCATTTGTTGTAACGCTGGTTTGGTGGTGCTAAATTCTCTTATCTTTTGCTTGTCTGTAAAGGTTTTAATTTCTCCATCGAATCTGAATGAGATCCTTCCTGGGTAGAATAATCTTGGTTGTAAGTTTTTCCCTTTCATCACCTTACATATATTGTGCCAGTCCCTTCTGGTTTGCAGGGTTTCTGCTGAAAGAGCAGCTGTTAACCTTATGGGGATTCCCTTGTATGTTATTAGTTGTTTTCCTCTTGCTGCTTTTAATATTTTTTCTTTGTATTTGATTTTTGATAGTTTGATTAATATGTGTCTTGGCATGTTTCTCCTTGGATTTATCCTGTATGGGACTCTCTGTGTTTCCTGGACTTGACTGCCTATTTCCTTTCCCATTTTAGGGAAGTTTTCAACTAATATCTCTTCAAATTTTTTCACAGTCCCTTTCTTTTTCTCTTCCTCCTTTGGGACCCCTATAATTCGAATGTTGGTGCATTTTAATGTTGTCCCAGAGGTCTCTGAGACTGTGATCAATTCTTTTCATTCTTTTTTCTTTATTCTTCTCTGAAGTGGTTATTTCCACTATTTTATCTTCCAGGTCACTTACCCATTCTTCTGCCTCAGTTATTCTGCATTGATTCCTTCTAGAGAATTTTTAATTTCATTTATTGTGTTGTTCATCATTGTTTGTTTGCTCTTTAGTTCTTCTAGGTCCTTGTTAAATGTTTCGTGTATTTCCTCCATTCTATTTCCAAGATTTTGGATCATCATCTATTTCTATTTCTGTTTCAAGTAGACTGCCTATTTCTTTTTCATTTATTTGGTCTGGTGGTTTTTTATGAGGCTCCTTCATCTGCTGTGTGTTTCTCTTTCTTCTCATTTTGCTTAACTTACTGTGTTTTGGTGTCTGCTTTTCGCAGACTGCAGGTTCATAGTTCCCATTTTTTTTTTTTTTTTGGTGTCTGCCCCCAGTGGCTAAGGTTAGTTCAGTGGGTTGTGTAGGCTTCCTTGTGGAGGGGACTAGTGCCTGTGTTCTGGTGGATGAGGTTGGATCTTGTCTTTGTGGTGGGCAGGACCGCATCTGGTGGTGTGTTTTGGGGTGTCTGTGAACTCATTATGATTTTAGGCAGCCTCTCTTCTAATGGGTGTTGTTGTGTTCCTTTTTTGCTGGTTGTGCGGCATAGTGTGTTCAGCACTGTAGCTTGCTGGTCATTGAGTGGAGCTGGGTCCTAGCATTGAGAAGGAGATCTCTGGGGGAGCTTTCGCTGCTTGATATTATGTGGATCCAGGTGTTCTCTGGTGGAGCAATGTACTGAACTCGGCTCTCCCACTTCAGAGGCACAGGCCTGACACCCGGTCGGAGCATGAAGACCCTTTCTGCCTCACAGCTCAGAAGAAAAGGGAGAAAGAAAGAAAGAAAAAAATAAAATAAATTTATTAAAATAAACAATAATTATTAAACGTTAAAAAAATTAAAAAGCAATAAAAAAAGAAAAGGAAAGAAAGTGAGAAAGAGAGCCACCAAACCAAAAACCAGAACCAAACCAAGACCAAATCCACCAATGATAACAAGTGATAAAAGCTATAGTAAAAAATAATAATAATAACACGACATAGAGAACCGTCAGAGAAACGGTAAAGGCAAAGCTATACAGACAAAATCACACAAAGAAGCATACTCATACACACTCACAAAAAGTGAAAAAGGAAAAAATAAATATATAGTTTCTCCCCAAGTCCACTGCCTCAATTTTGGGATGATTCATTGTCTATTCAGGTATTCCAGAGATGCAGGGTACATCAAGTTGATTGTGAAGATTTAATCCACTGCTCCTGAAGCTGATTGGAAAGATTTCCCTTTCTCTTCTTTGTTCGCACAGCTTCTGGGGTTCAGCTTTGGATTTGGCCCTGCCTCTATGTGTAGGTCGCCTGAGGTCATCTTTTCTTCACTCAGACAGGACGTGGTTAAAGTAGCAGCTGATTGGGGCTCTGGCTCATTCAGGCTGGTGGGAGGGAGGGGTACAGAGTGCAGGGTGAGCCTTCAGTGGCAGAGGCTGGTGTGACGTTGAAAAAGCCTGAGGTGCACCATGTGTTCTCCCAGGGAAGTTGTCCCTGGATCAGGGGATGCTGGTAGTGGCGGGCTGCACAGGCTCCCAGGAGGGGAGGTGTGGATAGTGACCTGCACTTGTACACAGGTTTCTTGGTGGCTGAAACAGCAGCCTTAGAATTTCATGCCCGTCTCTGGTGTCTGTGCTGATAGCTGCGGATCGTGCCCATCTCTGGAGCTCGTTTAGGCGGTGCTCTGAATCCCTTCTCCTCACGCACCCTGAAACAATGGCCTCTTGCCTCTTAGGCAGTTCCAGACTTTTCCCCGGACTCCCTCCTGGCTAGCTGTTGTGCACTAGCCCCCTTCAGGCTGTGTTCACTTAGCTAACCCCAGTCCTCTCCCTGGGGTCTGACCTCCAAAGCCTGAACCTCAGCTCCCAGCCCCGACCCACCCTGGCGGGTGAGCAGACAAGCCTCTCGGGTTGGTGAGTGCTGGTCAGCTCCGATCCTCTCTGCGGGAATCTCTCCGCTTTGCCCTCTGCACCCCATTGTTGCACTCTCCTCCGAAGCTTCCCCCACGCCACCCGCCATCTCCACCAGTGAAGAGGCTTCCTAGTGTATGGAAACTTTTCCTCCTTCACAGCTCCCTCCCAGTGGTGCAGGTCCCATCCCTATACTTTTGTTTCTGTTTTTTCTTTTTTCTTTTGCCCTACCCAGGTACGTGGGGAGTTTCTTGCCTTTTGGGAAGTCTGAGGTCTTCTGCCAACGTTCAATAGGTGTTCTGTAAGAGTTTTCCACATGTAGATGTATTTCTGATGTATTTGTGGGGAGGAAGGTGATCTCCACGTCTTACTCCTCCACCATCTTGAAGGTCTGGACCCCTGTATTTTAACGGTGGGGGAGAGGGAAGACCTGCTTACAGTCTGTGTTAATTCTCAAGGAACGAAATTGGGTGAGGCCAATTCTCAATGAACACGATTTGATGAAGATATATGGCAGAAGGGTTGGTAGCTTTTGGACCTCCAAAGCCTGAGAATAAAGTCTGCAGGTGATGAGAGGTAGGGAAAAGCCTTAAAGGTGGTCCAGAACCTTGGGTTGAGCAAAGTTTGGAAATGAACAAAAGGGGTCACAGTTTGCTTGAAGGCATCAGTTGGGGGATCCTGCAGGGGGAAACAGCAGACTCTTGTTTGAAGTTCCTGCTTCTCACCTGTGCCTTTCTGCCACCCCCACAGCTAACGCTTTGCCAGGATTCATGATTCATGGCAGCCATGGCCTCCCAGGGACAGCAAACATGACAGGTGAGCAAGACCTCTCATCCCTGCTCATTGTAGGGACTCCAAGCAGTCCTGGGTTTACCCAGGTTCCTCCAGCCACCCACCTTCCACCCTAGTTCTCCTGCCAGTTCCTTGTCATTGTGGAGACATCAGGATGCTTTGCATCCTAGGGGATTGATGTTCCAAAAACTTTAGAGGAAACCCAGATATTTCTTTGATTTTAACAATTTTTAGAAAAGCTTTTTCAAGGCCCAGTTTTCTACCACCATAAAGGAAGCCTAACTTGATTTTTCTTCAATAACCAGCCATGTTCCCTAGCATTATCTCCACATGAAACATCCCATCCTGGTCCCCTTTCCAGTGGCTAGAAGCCAGACCTTGTGGACTTCAGAGAACTGAAATTTCCAAGGCACATACCACATGGCCGAGCCAGCTGTCCTCTTGCAGAGGGTGGCATCTATGTTTGGAACATCATAACCATATGCAATCAGGTTCTAAATTTAGGAAATTCTGAGAACTCATTGGGTAATCTTGAGTTATCTTAAAAAAACTTGAGATAGAAATTGGGAGCCACATCTCAAGCATTATGATTCTAAGACTGAGTATCCTAAGGCACCAGGCGTGCCTATCATGGGTTTTCTCACAGACCCATTTCATGCCCTTTTCCTTGCTCTGCTCTAGGTCATAGAGAACCACATTTCCCAGGCTCCCTTGTGCTGGAACTGACTGTATACAGAGAGGAACTTGAGAATTTATACCTTGGGAGCAGCTCTTAATTAACAACTCACAGGTGTGGGGCTGTCAATACCTCAGTTCCCCTGTCTCTAATCAGGATGACTCAGTATTGATCCAAAATTACCCTCCTGGCATTTTGATTGTTATCACACCCTTGCCTGGCCTTCTTCCCTTCCTATTCCCACCTCCCCAATCCCTATCAGTTCTTTCCTGGTTACATTGCTAATAAACCATGTTCACAAGAATTCTCATCTGAGAAGAGTCTCTTCATAAGACAATGGCTCTCCTTTTTCTGGCTTCCTTCAGTCTGATTGATTCAGTCTGAATCAATTGAGCTCCTGGTCCATTTTGTTGTTTGGGCCATCTCTGTGAGCGTTCCCTTCCTGATTTTAGTATAAGTCCCTAGAAGAGACCCTGTACTCCCTTGTCTCCCCTGAGATGCCTGGCAGGCACTGGGACATCCCTAGAACCACTGTTTGTCAGAGATGGAAGGCTGTGGGGATCTTTGAGACCAGATGAGGGGATAGAGGCCCAGAAAAGCTAAAGGTCACGTTGGCTAAATGATACTTTCTCCTGACTGAGATGTGCAGGGAGACATTTTTTCCCCATGATAATCTGTTCTTGGTTTATTGAGATGATGATGATGATGATGATGATGATGATGATGATGATAATAATGATGACCCTTTCTATGCAGTTTCCTGAGAAGTCCTAAGTTTTTGGCATGTATAATTAGAACCTTCCTGAAGCCTTTCTAAGGGAGAGACCCTATGTCCTGTATTCAGGCAAGCTCTGATCTCAGCTTAGGGCTATAGAGTAGGGCGGGGAAGTAGGGGTGGGGTAGCAAAGTGAAACGAGAATCATTGCAGGGTTTGGGACACATGTGTGGGGTTCAGTGGGGACGTAAGCATTTCAGTCCAGCCTTGAGTTGAGAAGGGGAGCAGAGAATGCTTCTGTGATCAACTAAAGCCTGAGTTGAATGTTGAAGGCAAATAGAAGTTTCCAAGTTAGGGAAGTAGGAAAATGTAATTCCTACCAAATTCAGTGTACAATCAACATCTGATATAAAAATGATGCTTTTATTTTCTTTTTAAATTTGGAAAGACAGTTTTGCATAGAGGTATGGGAACAAAGTTTGGGGTCAAATAGGATTTAAATCTTGGCTCCATCACTTTCTTTGTGACTTTGGGCAAGTTCCTCATACTCTCTGAACCTCAATACCTTCATCTGTGAATTAAGATAATAAATACCACCTCACTGGATGGTCACCCAGCTCAAATGAGATAAACAAATTCCTGACTTGTACTGAGCACGCAAGAAATGATAGTTATGATGCTCTCATAGTGAGCTTTTAACTTTCATCATTGTCAAATTAATACTACTATTCTACTGTGTTCATGTGTTGAATGAACCTTATCTTGTCTCATGCACCCTCATTTGAGAGGACAGGAGATATTACATCCTGAACTAGAGACTCTGAGAAGATAGGCGACCTGACCATTCTTAGGTTGGATTCCCCAAGAAGCAGGCACTCAGGTGAAGATGGGAGTGCAAGTACTATACTTGGGAAGTGATCCCAGGAAACACTGGCTGGAAAATGGGAAGTGAGGCAGGGAAGGGAAGTCAGCCCATACAGGATGTGTTTTTAGTCCATTTACCACTGTAGGCAGCTGTGACTCACTCCCACCAGGAAACCATGAGAGGCAGTGTAGAGCCCACACCTCAGGGTTATCCCCATCCAAGGGGCGAGGTAGCTGCATATTTAATCACCAACTCAGTGTCTCCTTCAGTTGTCTCACAGTGGCAGGTCAGGCCTGGATATCCTGGCTCCCAGAACTTTCACGAGACCATCACGTGTGGATTCCCAGGGAGGGAGTGGTGGATGTTGACCGACTGTGGGGCAGAGGAGTGTGACTGCTGACAGAGCATGAGGGAACTGAGCAGATTGCAGAAACAGGGATGGGTGTCTGAAGGCAGAATGGGAGTATGAGGGCAGACATAAACAGGGCAGGTGTTACATATCTATCTGGCAATTTATGCTTTGCCTTGATGAACACTCTGGTTTGGTGCCCAGGACAAGTTCTATTTAAGATGTTTTTCCCTTAACAACAGTGATTTATGGATAGGTTTGTGTTGTTTTAACCACTGTTGCTATGGTAGAGATGCGGAGGTGGGCTGGGGAGAACCAGCTGTGTATTCTCACTGGGGGAAGGAAGGAGATCATCTACTGGGAATAAATAGGCACTGGAAGACAACTTATCTCCTCCTGGTAGGGACACTATCACAATTTAAATAACTCTTTCATCGTGTCAGTCTTGCTCAACAAGCGTCAATGGATCGAATTTGGGCCCTGTACCCCCGACACTGAATTAAATCTTGGTGACAGAGTTTTGGGTGAAGTAGAAAAGAATAGCTTTATTGTCTTGCCAGGAAAAGGGGGAGTCTGGTGATCATTGGCAAAATGTGACCTTCTCTGGAACGAAGAGTGCTTCATCAAGGAGTTAACATATTGCATTTGGTGGGGTTCTGCAGAAGAACTCAAAGATATTATGTGTCGCCCTTGAGGAGGAGCCAGGACCCTGCCCCCAAGGCTGCACCATCGTTTCTTTTTTTTTTTTTTTTTTTTTTTTTTTTGCGGTACGCGGGCCTCTCACTGTTGTGGCCTCTCCCGTTGCAGAGCACAGGCTCCGGACGCACAGGCTCAGCGGCCATGGCTCACGGGCCCAGCCGCTCTGCGGCATGTGGGATCTTCCCAGATCGGGGCACGAACCCGTGTCCCCTGCATCGACAGGCGGACTCTCAACCACTGCGCCACCAGGGAGGCCCCACCATCGTTTCTTGACTGCTCCTTCCTTATCTCTGCATTCTCTCCCTTCCGTGATTAGCAACTGTTTGAACCTGCCCTTTGGAACTCAAGGAAGAGGACACAGAAAGGCTTTTGTGCCCGGGAGTTCCACAGGGTCCTGCTCAGTTCCACCATCACTTACTTCATTCAATCCAACTTCCCAAATCCCTGCCATTCCAGCACAGACTGATAATTATTTACCCTCTAATTAATAAATAATTATGCCATAGCAGAATGCATACTTAATCAAGCTGACATCCCTCCTTTCCACACCATGTGTGCAGTGGGAACTAATGCACATTTGGCTGATAGATTAAATTGTTTTAGACTTGCCTTGTCAGCCTTACACACGACTAGCTGTACCCTCACTCCCAGCCTCTTTGACCACCTCCTTGGCCTTGTTCACTCCCTCACCTCTTCTGTACCTGCCATCGCACTCTTCTGTTGCCTGTCCAGATCCTGTGCATTCCTCAAGGCCCAGTTTTGGTTGTACCCCCACTGGGTTTTCTTCCCATCCTTGGTCCTCTATAATGCACGTTCAGAATGGTCACTTGTCAGGCCAGGTGCTGTTGGCTATCTGATAGTCTTGGCTCTTGCTGCCTGTGTGAACTTTTTCTGCCCAAGGCTGGCACTTGAATCTCCTCTCTGTCCTCATGGCACAGCCCTGCATAAGGCCAAGTCCTTGATCAGTCCTCAGTAGACACTGGGGTGATGAGTGCTGGCAATATTATGAAGAATGTAGCAAATGCTGTTGGTGTGTTGCCCACATTCCTGCAGCATTCATCTCTGCACCCTAAAAGTGGCTTACAATGAATGTTTGTGATTCTCTGCCTGTGGGCTTCCTTTTCTGGCTAGGGAGTGTGTATGGTCTGTGTACAGAGCAACCACCAAGTGCCTGAGAGCTACTAAGAAGGAAGACTACTAACGATTGAGAACTTCCTCATCCTTAGTTGAGATCACTCTGAAAGGTGTTCTACATACTCTCCCAGGATTCCTCACCAGGGTTAAGCTACAGTAGTTCACAGTGGTAACTTGCTTGATAATAAACCCTTTTGGCGGGTTACCTTCTCTTCCCTTTTCAACTCCCAAATGAGTGTTTCCTGCTATCGCTCCCCCCCTCCAAATTAAGCCTGTACTCAAATCCTTATCTTACGGTGTGCACCTGGGGTAAACCAAACCACATGGGTGACTTTGACATGAGAAACACTGGGTTTAGGGTCCCCAAAGATTAGAACATCCTGAGATTGTTGGGCTTACTGTGCCTGTTACAGGGGCTGGGAGACCTTGAGTGAGTGTTGAGTGCCAGGTGGACCTGAGGGGTGAGACTTAGAGGTAGGTCTGAGGCCAAGGGAAGGGTCAGGTGGGCCTGGAGAGCAGGGTTTCTCATTGTAAACTCTTTGGCTAGAGAGGAGAGATTGAAGTGAATTTAGAGTGGCTCTGAAGCTTGTTAGACACTGAATATTGCCCCAAATGCACCTTGATTTGAAAGATTACTACAAAGTGGCTTGGACATTGGGAAAAAGTGACACTTCCATCAGCCAAACCCCACAGTTTCTTTTTTATTCATTCTGAGTCAGAGTGGCTGCTCAGGTGTATTTTGCCAGGGCATCTGCATACCTTCATCCTGACATAGTACTTTTTCTGCTTCCCACTAAAAGAAACTTGGGTTTGTGTTTATGACCCATCCCTTGGGGTCATGGGAGCATCTCAGACTGACCCTCAGTCCTGGTTTCAGAGGACACCTCACTCTGGCCATAGACTGATTTTTCCACCCCATTAGACTAACTTTTAAGCTTAAGTAAGTTCAAATATTGTTCCAGAAAGAGATGCCATCACCTCAAGGAGACCAGCAAAAAGAAAAATGGGTCCCTGAGCTGGAGATCTGAGGGCACATGACTCCCAAATTTCCTATGGGGTAGCATGTCTCCTATAGCCTGAATTCTGGGAGATCCTATAATCTGACCTTGGCAATGAGGACCAAGGGACTTAATGACTATGTGAATTTCATTTCTCATGCATCCATCTGTTCATCCTGAATCTGGATCACTTTTATCCATTGAAGGAATTAAACAGGAGTTTGAAAGAGCTCAGAAAGATCAGCCAAAGACTCAAAGAACATTTGGCTCAAGGAAAGTCCAGAAAAGAAAGAACTGGTGAAAAGGGAGGCTGGAATCTTGGCAGCCACCTCACACCCAGAATAGGGAGGATAGAATGGCTGCTACAGGAGTGATCCAGGCCAGGCTGGGAAGCAGCCTTTGCATTCTGATGAAGATGAGAGATGTTGGGACTCCATTCTCCAATAGACTAGAACGTAGGAGCAATTAGCTTTGGTTGGGGCTGGTAAAAGGGAACCTTGGAGGTGTGCCTAGGAATTTGTTTGATGGAAAACCTTCTGATTGGGAGATAAGGCCTTGGTTTTATTATTTCCAGCTCTTCCAGTAAGAGGGTGGATTTAAAAATTTTGATGGATACCCAAAATTTTTATTAAATTTTTAAATAATATTGAACTATATCATACATTCCAAAAAGTGGACAAAATTGTACTCCTTGATGAATTTTCACAAACTGAACTCACTCATGAAACTGGAAGCCAGTTAGAGAAACAGAGTATGATTAATACTTCAAAAGCTCCCTCCCCTGTGCCGTCTTCCCAGCCACCACCTTCTCAAGGGTAACCACTATCCTGACTTCTAATAGCAGAGATTAATTTTGTCTGTTCTTGAAATTCATATAAGTGGAATCATTCAGTGCCTATTCTTTCATGTCTGGCATCATTACTCAACATTATGTGTTAGATCATCCATATTGTGTATAGCACAAAGGTCATTCTTTTTCATTGGTGTATTGTGTTCTACTTTATGACCATACCATGGTTTATTTATTCATTCTGCTTTTTATGGATGTGTGAATTGTTTCCAGTCTTTGGCTATTATAACTAAAACTGCTATGACATTCTTGTGCATGTCTTGATGGATACATGTTTGCATTTCTATTGCTCATATAACAAGGAGTGGGCTTGGTGGGCCACAGGGCAGGCATCTTTTTAGTATCTACAGATACTACAAAGTAGTTTTCCAAAATATTTTCACCAACCTCACTCTTACCAGTAATTTATGAAATTTCCAATTGCTCTGCATTCTTGCCAATAGTTGGTACTTACTGTCTTTTTCATCTTAGCCTTCCTGCTGGTTGTGTAGTGATATCTCACTGTGTTTTTAATTTGCATTTCTCTTATGACTAATAAGTTTTGGCACATTTTCATATGTTTATTAACCATTTAGATAACCTCTTCAGTGAAGTGTTTGTTCAAAATTTTGCCCATTTTTCTGTTGGGTAGTCTGTTATTCTCTTATTGATTGTACAGTGTGATTATGAGCAAATTTCTACCCTTTTATGGACCTTTTTTTTTTCCCTTTGATTTCTTACCTTGTTAATGTTGTTACTGTGGAGTTCAGTCCAACTTCCAAGGCTCTGGTGGGGGCACACAATCCTGGACTTTCAAATCCACTTATTTCATCTCAATGGCCCATATCAGGCATGGGCATTTAACTCAGGCTGGTCCAATGAGATATTTGTTGAAGGTTTTGGGAAGGCAAAGTTCTTTCTTCTGGGATTTTCAGGTGTGAGGATGATGGAAGATGATGTAAGGCTGAAGTTGCAAGAGGGAGTGTGTTGCCATTGACAAGTGAAGACATGAAGAGCTGCTCAGAGTAAAGACAGTAAGGAAAGCAGAGGACAGGGAGAGAGAGAGAGAGAGAGAGAGAGAGAGAGAGAGAGAGAGAGAGAGAGAGAATACTGATGCAACCATTCTTTTCAGTTATTCTGTGAGCCAGCATTTTATCACTTAAAAACAAAGGGAAGAAAATGAGTTTAGCAGTTGCTATTGATGCCCATCCTAATTATCCCCTTGGCACTTCCTCACCAAAAGCTTTCTATTGCAAGCACTTGAGACTCTCTGAAGGTGTTCTCTAGTCCTTGGAATCTGGCCATTTATAGGGCAGGCTGGAATGCCAGGGATTTAGGAATCCTGGGAATAGGTCTGACCTAATGACTGCTGGGAGTTGGTGGATATTCTAGCTTACTCCCCATCATATGGGACAACACTGAGATGTGCTCTACGTTGTCCCTAAGGGTTCTCCTGCAGAACTGAGCTCCCAGTTGTTCACTGTGGTCACTGTTACTAATGCCTCCTATACTGGCTGCTTTCCCTGATATGTCTTACTTTCCCACTCTCATCTTGGTGCTTCCTGAGATCATCCCCAAAATAAACCACCTGCACGTCAATTGCTGTCTCAGGGTCTGTTTTTGGGAGACTCCAAACTAAGATAATGAAAGAACCGGAGTATGAGCTAAACTTTCCAAGAACATATGGAATCCAAGTTAATTTAATCCCATTAAGTTCAGTTTGAGGGCTTTGTTTAGAGCATGTATGAGCCCCTGAGGATCTAAAAAATTGTGAACCCACCTCTGTCTTCGAGAAACCTACCAGTTCAGTGAGGAGCTAAGATTCCCAGATAAAACATTTAAATAAATATATCGTAGCACCCTGATATTATAGACAGGAGCCCTGCTGTGGGGGTAGCTGGCTAAATGTGGTTGGAATCCCCAATTTTATGGCTTCTGAGAGTTGGGAGACTTTCTGCCAATCTTTTCAAACTCCATAGACTTCCTAACAATCTCTTTAAATTCCCAAGAACAGACTGGGCACAAAGCCCACACCCACAGAATTGTGATCACACATGGTATTTTGAAAATTTGCCAAATTTAGGGAAGGTTTGGAAAACTGTGTGAGTAATCACATCACTTACCTCACAGCCATCTCCCATGTTGCTGAAGCCACACTCCTTGAGCTCCATCTCCGTCCATAACACATCTCATTGTGTGCTGTCCCCAGGCCTTTGGCTCAGCTTGGTCCTGCTTGCTTCTTTCATGGTAGAAAGCCTGCTGGGCTGGCCAACCTTCTCTACGGCTATTTGGAAATTGCAGTAAATAAAAATTTCCCCTTTTTAAAAAGTTAAGTCTAGCTTGACCTTGAACTTATCTTTGAACACCTCCACCCTTTTTTGCCTATCTTTCAAATCCAGTATGGTGGCAAAAATTATTGGCTCAACTTTCATAATAGGTTCAAAATATGAGCACCTATCACCCTTTCCACTGCCACCACCCTGGCTCAGGCCACTACCAACTCTTGTATTGATTAGTGCAATAGCCTCCTGGCGGGTCTCCTGGCAAGGTCCTGGCCAACCTTGTTTTCCACACAGAAGTCAGATTTATCTTTCCAAAATTATTGCTCATATCATTATGACCAACGTATCTCTTTGCTTAAAACTCTCTAGAGGCATCTCATCTGATTCAGAGTAAAATATAAAGCCTTCCCATGACAAGAAAGGGCATTGTTGGCTTCTATCACCACTTTGACCATAACTTCTATTGTTCTTCTCCTTACTCACTCTGATCTAGCCATACTCCCCTCTAGTTTTTTGAACCTGACGAAGAAGCTCACACCTTAGGGCCTTTGCACTTGTTATTACCTCTGTCTGGAATGCTTTTCCTCAGATTTCAGCATGACTCATTCTTCACTTACTTGGGATCCCTACTCAGAGAGCCCTTCCTTGACCATTCATGTAAAATAGCACCCCCAATGGTACTCTCTAGTGCCTTACTCTGCTTTGTTCATCTATCTAATATATTACATATATATATATATATATATATATATATATATATATATATACACTTTAAAAATAGGTTTATAGTTTGTCTCTCCCTACCAGCATATAAACTTCTTGAAATCAAGGACTGTTTTCTTGTTTAATATTATAATCCTGGGGGCCAAACACAAAGAGGATATTATATAAGTATTTGTCAAAAGAATGAATGAATGGATTTCAACCTTAAGAAGTGTGAAACTCCCAGGGCTGCTCTTGAGTCTTGATCTGCAGAGATAACAAAACTATATGCTGTTAATGATGGTAAGACCCATTGCTTGACCTGCGGGCCATGTCTCTTCAGTATTTAAATTAATCCTTAGCCCTGACCTACCCAGACTAATGGTAATCCAATATCTCTCTTTGGGCTGAATTATGCCTGAGCCCCAGGGATTTACCCAGTCCAGTGGAGCCTGTCCTGCTTCCAGAATTCCTACAGAGAGATTGAAGAATCTGATTAGTCACTAGCAGATTCCTGTTTTTTGATGTCTTTAACATTTTGCTCTTCCTGCAGCAAGACTTTCAGTGTTCGTGTGAGAGAAACATGGATGAAGGGATGAAGCCATGGCTTTCATGTCAGTGGAAGATGACAGCAATGTTTCAGCTTTCCTTTCCTTGAAACTTAGTTCCAGGGGAGGAAGAGCATGTGATGGTAACAGCTTGGCTCAGTGCTGCAGGGCTGCTGCATTGGCCTCACTGCTGTAGGAGGTGGAAGTGAGTTGTGACTTGTGAGCTTGATACAGAAAATTGACCTCTGTATACTGGCACTGAATTGAATCTCAGAGACAGAGTTTGGGTGAAGTGAAAAAGAGTAACTTTATTGCTTTACCAGGCAAAGAGGCCACAGCAGCTAATGCCCTCAAAACTGTGTGTCCCAACCTGGAGGTTTTGTGAGGAGTCTTATAGTCAAGGGGTGGGGCTGCTGATAAGGATCGGGGTGCCTGCAGAGCCTGCATTCCTTCAATCCACAGATCATCTGACATCAGGTGGTTTCATGATGGGCTTCTGTGATTCTGGAGGTTGTCGAACTGTGACTTTTATTATGGAATGAAGAATGCTTTATCAAGTAGTTACCATCTTCCATATGGTGAGGGTTCTAGTTCTGCAGAAGAGCTCAAAGGTATTGTTATGTATATCTCTTGAGGAGGAACCAGGACCCTGCCTCAAGGCTGCACTATTGTTTCTTTTTAAAAAATTTATTTATTTTTGGCTGCTTTGGGTCTTTGCTGCTGCACGCAGACTTTCTCTAGTTTCAGTGAGCGGGGGCTACTCTTCATTGTGGTGCACGGACTTCTCATTGCAGTGGCTGCTCTTGTTATGGAGCACAGGCTCTAGGTATGTGGGCTTCAGTAGTTGTGGCTCACGGGCTCTAGAGCGCAGGCTCAGTAGTTGTGGCACACAAGCTTAGTTCCTCCATGGCAAGTGGGATCTTCCTGGACTACAGATCGAACCTGTGTCCCCTGCATTGGCAGGTGGATTCTTAACCACTGTGCCACCAGGGAAGTCCTGCACTATTATTTCTTGACTGCTCCTCCATCTCTGCATCCCCTCTCTTCCCTGATTAGCAACTGTTTGAACTGCCCTCTGGAACTCACAGAAGGTCATGGAGGCTGAATGAACTCTATTTCCTACAAATGAGAAGTGGGATTTGTGCCTGGGAACCCCACAGGGTCCTGCTTGGTTTCAATCCCCCCTTTTCTTTGATTCCTCTCAATCTTGAGGAGAGCAGGTGTTGGACAAGAAAGGGAATAATCATTTTGGATAGAGATCATAATCTCAGCAGAGGAACTTGGTTTTGGGGAGACTTGATTTCAAGCTGAGAGGAGTGTAGCCTGGACCTCTTGTTTCATGCCTTCTTGGTCAGGCAGCTGGCTTGGCCAAAGCAGTCAAGGCAGATGGCTGTTGAACTTATTTGCAAATGTCCATAGGAGCAGAAACTCCAGAAACTTCCTTGAATGGATGCTTTCTTCTCAACCTGTTGGCTGATGTGTAAATTCCAGGACTTCTGGGCTCATCTTCTACGACGACATCAGGGCCATCACCGAGATGTCAATTCCTTCTTCTCCCATAAAAATGTTCACGGTCACAGTGGAACTAGTTGCTCTGCTGGTCCTCAGTGACTTTCAGATCCTCATGCCTCTCCCAGGGTCCAGCCATTGGAGGGTGAGTGTGGGGTTTAAAGATGTGCATTTTTCATTCTGGTGCTCTATTGCTATTCCAGAGTTCGACTTGGCTGGTCTCCAGTGTGGTAACATTTGAAAGGATTTTTAAAAGATATTTAAAAACAATGGATGTGATTTCATCTTACTTTAGTGCCTAACCTCTGCATTAGATGTAACTCCACTGTGTGTGCACACCTGTGCACGTGCAGGAGATTTACAAAATACTCCCACAGCAACTCTTTTATCAAGGAAAATGTGGTTTGTTTGTAAATAATGCTGTTTTCTTATGTTAATCCCCATCCACTCAGGAGTGGTAGAAGGGAGCTGATTTCCACCCCCTCCCTGCCATTTTAGAACTTAACTATAGCACAATATTTTAACCAGTCCCCTTTAACTAATACCTGGGATCTTCAGGATAAAATCACCTGTGCTTCTTCCTAAGATGGATTAGGGTGTATGGGCAAGGGGCTGATGTATCTTTCTAATACTGAGGAAGATGAGGATTCTGGGGTCCATGTGGAGTCTTTTCATGGTCTTCTGACTTCTCTGCCTTTGTCTTGGCTGTCACTTACCCTGCTGGCATTTGGGCTGAGGTCTGTTACAGAATAGCTCAGAGACTTTTCTCTTTTTAATCTAGCCATGTTCTTGTCTTAGGGGCTGGACTCAGCATGACACGAGGAGGGCACATCCCCACCCTCACCCTTGCCAGCACTCATCTGTGTAGCTTGGGCCTCTGTGGCCCCTTCTGCCTACCTCCAACACCACCCCTCCCACCCCAAGTAGGCCTATAGGGACTTCTGTGTCCCCTCCCTAAGCTGGTGACCTCAAAGCAAGTTCTCACTATTTTTGCTTGGTCTTTGAGACTTCCACAAGTGGCTCTAATGTCCTTCACCTCCCAGATTCTTGTGTAGGAGGCAGTCAGGTCTCTCATTTAGCTCTTACTCCTATCTGGAGAAAATATCTCCAATTTTTCCAACAGCAAGTTTTATTATCCTACTCCCTTTCAGAGTCTGCCTTTCCTGCCATTTTTGAATCCCAACCCTGGATAAGGAGCCAACGGTACAATGACTGAAGTGAGAGCTTGAGAAAAAGGCAGCAGCACTGAGTATGAATCCCAGCCCTATCACTTATGAGTCATGTGATCTTCGGCAAGTCATTTTGCCTTTCTAATCTTCAGTTTCCTCATCTGTAAAAAGGAAATAATAGTATGTGCCTTTCAGTATCATGAGGATTATATGACACTGAGTGTTCAACACATGTTTGCTAAATGAATGAATTAATGTATAAAACAAATGAGGCAGCTGATGGATTGGACTTGGCCAGTTTACTTGTGAACACTGTAATGTTAAGGTAAACACTCTGGTCAGACTTCACTCCTTTCTAATTGCTTTAAGTAAAACCCCATTTTTCTATAATTACTTTTCTCTTTACTGTGAGTTGGTTTTATCTGTTTAGCAGATGGTGAGCCCTCTAAGGGTAGGGACTAGATCTCCTCCTGTCTCTCCCTCAGCTTGGCAGATGTTCAGTAAATGGTTACTAGTCATTGTATCCTATTTGGCCAAAATGACTCCTGAAAGCTGGCATGGAAAGAGCAGAGACCAGGCCTGAGATGACCCTTGGAGAGTTGGACTGTGGAAATAGCTTCTGCCACTGAAAACTTATTTTTGAGTCCTTGAGTGGACAAGGACAAGCAGCTTGGGGTGGCTGAGATGTTAACATGAGTGTGGAGTGAAGACAGGGGAGCCCAAGGACTGGGCTTAAGAATCAAACATGCAGGGCTAGGAGAGAAATATCAGGGCAAAGGAAGAGGGTGAAAAGTTTATATTTGGTTGGTTTTAAGTGTGCAAGTGATGGGTGGTTGTGGACAAGACTGAGATTTTGATTTATGGATGGGACAGTATATTCACTGTGTTTCCTGAGCACTCAGTGACCTTTTACTCATAGGTACAGTTAAGTCTCTACCAATCACACACACTTTTTGGAGAGGTTGTGAATGTTTCAACAAATTCAGTTCATCCCTAGGGACAGAGCTCAGATCTCATACTGTGATGGATCATAGTGCTATCTTTTTAAGTATGAGAAGAGCAAGTATGACAACACTTAGGCATTCCATACCCTGGGGCCCTTCTAAGGGAGACTATATCACCCTTGGTGATAAGGGAGGTGGCCCTCCCAGTGGTGGGTCCCCAATAGACCCAAGAGTAGATAATACACAGGCTGGCCATGAGAATGCTTATGCATGGAGCTCTGCTTAATAAAGTGAGGTGAATAATTAGGACAATCAAACAATCTTTTTATGGAATTTTACCAGGAAGTAATGGGAAAAAACTAGCCAATATAATTAGGGGGAAAATATAAAGATAAAAAGAAGCAGAGACCCAGGTCATGGCCAAGTCACATTAACTGTGGAGAACAAGAGTGATGACCAGGGATCTGTTCATGTTGAGGGGGGCACCAAACAACTCAGTCCCTGTAGCTGCCTTGATGCTTCTCAGTCCCCTTGAATGGAGTTACCTAAATGAGCCTCTATTCCTCTGCTGTGATTAAAAAGCCTTGCTTTGCAGAGAGAATTTATCAAAATGGGAACTCTAGCCAAGTGATAAGTCCATGCTGAAGCCAGTATTTCTCAGACTTTAACATACATTTGATCACCTGGGGATTTTGTAAAAATGCACATTCCCATTCAGTAAATTGGGGTGGGGCCCAGGATACTAAATTTCTAAAAGCTCAGGTGGGATGATGCTGTTGGTTGGGAAACACACTTTAAGGAGCAAGGGCCTAAACAAACAACATGCACACACACATACATGTATGCACGCAGCCGTACACAAGCATGGATATACAGTGCCGTAGGAGGGAGGGAGGAGGGGAGCAGAGGAGGAGAGGCGGATGGGGCATAACCCTCCAGGACCAGTGGATCAGGGGAAGCACCACGGGTGTTTCCCCCTCCCACTCGGGTCCTGGAAAGCCTGTTGGGCTTCTGGACCTGGTCCCCTGCCTTTCAGAGCCCCCTCTGGCTGTGTGGGTCCTGGGGGCATGGGGGGGAAGAAGAGAGGCCAATGCGGAGGGACCTTCCAGGATCAGCGGATTGGGGGGAATGCACCTAGTGTTCCCCCCACCCACCCAGGCCCAGGGAGCCTGCTGGGGTCCTTCACCTGGTCCTTTGCCCTCCAAGGCCAGAGGCACTCCTGGGCCCCTCGTGCGCTGAGCCTAAGCCCCACGCCAACCCCCCAAGGCCTTTTCTGACCATGTGTGTCCTAAGAATAGACCCCAACCCTGCTTAAAGCCCACCCCTGCGTAAGACCCACCACCCACTTACAAGGCCTTTCCTGCTTCCCCCCCCCTTTTTTGCTATTGTGGCTCTGTTTTATGTTCCTGTAGTTGTTTCCTCTATATTTTTTCTAACATATCTGTTAGTTTTCCATTCTTATTTTGTTTTCTACTCTTTGCTATTGTTCTGCTCCTTTTTTTCCTTCATTCTTTCTTTCATTCCTTTTCTTTCTTTTTTGCCACCATGAGCAGTTTGTGGGATCTTGGTTCATGAACCAGGGATCAGGCCTGAACTTCTGGTGTGGGAGCTCTGAACCACTGAACTAACAGAGAACCTCAGACCAGAGGGAATCTTCATCGGAATGAGGTGTCCCAGAGGTCCTCATCTCACCACCAAGACCTAGCTCTACACAAGAGCCTACAAACTCCAGTGCTGGGAGCCTCAGGCCAAACAACCAGTAAGACAGGAACAGAATACCACACATCAAAAAAAAAAAAGTGAGATGACAAAAAAATATGTTACAGATGAAGGAGCAAAAAAACCTACATGACCAAATAAATGAAGAGGAAATAGGCAACCTACCTGAAAAAGAATTCAAAGTAATGATAGAAAAGATGATCCAGAATCTCAGAAATAGAATGGAGGCATCGATTGAGAAAATATAAGAAATGTTTAACAAAGATCTACAAGGATTAAAGAACAAAGAAACAGAGATGAACAACACAATAACTGAAATGAAAAGTACTGTAGAAGGAATCAGTAACAGAATAACTGAGACAGAAGAACGAATAAATGAGCTGGAAGACAGAATGGTGGAAATAACTGCCAAGGAGCAGAATAAAGAAAAAAGAATGAAAAGAATTGAAAACAATCTCACAGACCTCTGGGACAATACTAAACGCAACAACATTCGAATTATAAGGGTCCCAGAAGAAGAAGAGAAAAAGAAAGGGTCTGAGAAAATATTTGAAGAGAATATAGTGGAAAACTTCCCTACCATGAGAAAGGAAATAGCCACCCAAGTCCAGGAAGTACAGAGAGTCCCATACATGATAAACCCTAGGAGAAACACACCAAGACACATATTAATCAAACTAACAAAAATTAAATTCAAAGAAAAAATATTAAAAGCAGCAAGGGGAAAGCAAAAAATAACATATGAAGGAATCCCCATAAAGTTATCAGCTGATTTTTCAGCAGAAACTCTGCAGGCCAGAAGAGAGTGGCAGGATATACTTGAAGTGATGAAAGATTACTCTACCCAGCAAGGATCTAATTCAGATTTGACAGAGAAATCAAAAGCTTTACAGAGAATCCAAAGCTAAGAGAATTCAGTACCACCAAACCAGCCTTACCACAAATGCTAAAGGAACTTCTCTAGGCAGGAAAAACAATAGAAGAAAGTGACCCATGATCTGGTAATGAATTATCCATTGTATAGGTTTTTTTCCCTCATGTGCTGTTATTGTTTATATAAGCAGATTATAGTGACTTGAACCAGGAAAAAACAAAAAACAAAACAAAAAAACAAACCCAAAACAATTAAGAAAATGGTAATAGGAACATACATAACAATAATAACCTTGAATTTAAATGGATTGAATGTCCCAACCAAAAGACACAGACTGGCTGAATGGATACAAAAACAAGACCCTTATATATGCTGTCTACAAAGACCCACTTCAGACCTAAGGACACATACAGACTGAAAGTGAGGGGATGGAAAACGATATTCCATGCAAATGGAAATCAAAAGAAAACTGGAGTAGCAATACTCGTATCAGATAAAATAGACTTTAAAATAAAGACTGTTACAAGACATAAGGAAGGACACTACATAATGATCAAGGGATCAATCCAAGAAGAAGATAACAATTTAAATGTTTATGCAGCCAATGTAGGAGCACCTCAGTACATAAGGCAAATGCTAACAACCATGAAAGGTGAAATCAACAGTAACACAATAATAGTAGGGGACTTTAACACCCCACTTACACCAATGAATATATCATCCAAACAGAAAATAAATAAGGAAACACAAGCTTTAAATGACACAATAGACCAGATAGATTTAATTGATATTTATAGGACATTCCACCCAAAAGTGGCAGAATACACTTTCTTCTCAAGTTCACACAGAATTATAAGGGTCCAAGAAGAAGAAGTGAAAAAGAAAGGGCCTGAGAAAATATTTGAAGAGATTATTCTCCAGGATAGATTACATCTTGAGTCACAAATCAACCACAGAAAATTTTTTAAATTGAAATTGTATCAAGCATCATTTCTGACCACAACACTATGAGATTAGAAATCAATTACAAGAAAAAAAATTATTAAAAAACACAAATAAATGGAGGCTAAACAGTGTGCTACTAAATAACCAAGAGATCACTGAAGAAATCAAAGGGGAAATTAAAAAATACATAGAAACAAATAACAACAAAAACACAATGACACAAAACCTATGTGATGCAGCAAAAGCTGTTCTAAGAAGGATGTTTGTAGCAATTCAATTTCACCTCAAGAAACAAGAAAAATCTCAAATAAACCATCTAACCTTACACCTAAAACAACTAGAGAAAGAAAAACAAAGAAAACCCAAAGTCAGTAGAAGGAAAGAAATCATAAAGATCAGAGCAGAAATAAACAAAATAGAAATGAAGAAAGCAGTAGCAAAGATCAATAAAACTAAAAGTTTGTTCTTTGAGAAGATAAACACAATTGATAAACCATTAGCCAAACTCATGAAGAAAAAAAGGGAGAGGACACAAATCAATAAAATTAGAAATAAAAAAGGAGAAATTACATCTGACACCACAGAAATACAAAGGATTATAAGAGACTACTACAAAAAACTATATGCCAATAGAATGGACAACCTGGAAGAAATGGACAAATTCTTAGAAAGGTACAACCTTCCAAGACTAAACCAGGAAGAAATAGAAAATATAAGCAGACCAATCACAAGTAATGAAATTGAAACCGTGATTCAAAATCTTCCAACAAACAAAAGTCCAGAACCAGCTGGCTTCACATGCGAATTCTATCAAACATTTAAAGAAGAGCTAATACCCATGCTTCTCAAACTCTTCCAAAAAATTGCAGAGGAAGGAACACTCCCAAGCTCATTCTGCAAGGTCACCATCACCCTGATACCAAAATCAGACAAAGATACAACACAAAAAAGAAAATTACAGATCGATATCACTGATGAACATAGATGCAGAAATCTTCAACAAAATACTAGCAAACAAGATCCAAGAACACATTAAAAGGATCATATACCATGATCAAGTGGGATTTATCCCAGGAAAGCAAGGATTTTTCAATATATGCAAATCAATCAATGTGATACACCATATGAACAAATAAAGGAATAAAAATTGTATGACTATCTCAATAGATGCAGAAAAGCTTTTGACAAAATTCAACACCCATTTATGATAAAAACTCTCCAGAAAATGAGCATACAGGGTAACTACCTGAACATAATAAAGGCCATATATGACAAACCCACAGCAAACATCATTCTCAATGGTGAAAAATTGAAAGCATTTCCACTAAGATCAGGAACAAGGTAAGGATGTCCACTCTCACCACTCTTATTCAACATAGTTTTGGAAGTCCTAGCCACAGCAATCAGAGAAGAAAAAGAAATAAAAGGAATCCAAATTAGAAAAAAGAATTAAAACCATCACTGTTCACAGATGACATGACACTATACACAGAAAATCCTAAAGATGCCACCAGAAAACTACCAGAACTAATCAATGAATTTGGTAAGGTTGCAGGATACAAAATTAATGCACAGAAATCTCTTGCATTCCTATACACTAACAACAAAAAATCAGAGAAATTAAGGAAACACTCCCATTTGCCATCACAACAAAAATAATAAAATACCTAGGAATAAACTTACCTAAGGAGGCAAAAGACTTGTACTCAGAAAACTATGAAACACTAATGAAAGAAATCAATTATGATATAAACAGATGGAGAAATATAGGATGTTCTTGGATTGGAAGAATCAATATTGTGAAAATGACTATACTACCCAAAGCAATCTACAGATTCAATGCAATCCCTATCAAACTACCAATGGCATTCTTCCCAGAATTAAAACAAAAAACTTTACAATGTGTATGGAAACACAAAAGACCCCGAATAGCAAAGCAATCTTGAGAAAGAAAAACGGAGCTGGAGGAATCAGGCTCCCTGACTTCAGACTATACTACAAAGCTACAGTAATCAAGAGAGTATGGTACTGACACAAAACCAGAAATATAGATCAATGGAACAGGTTGGAAAGCCCAGAGATAAACCCACACACCTCTGGTCACCTTATTTATGACAAAAGAGGCAAGAACATACAATGGAGAAAAGACAGTCTCTTCAATAAGTGGTGCTGGGAAAACTGGATGGCTACAAGTAAAAGAGTGAAACTAGAACACTCCCTAACACCTTACACGAAAATAAAATAAAAATGGATTAAAGCCCTAAATATAAGACCGGACACTATAAAACTCTTAGAAGAAAACATAGGAAAAACTCTTTGACATAAATCACAGTAAGATCTTTTTTGACCCACCTCCTAGAGTAATGAGAATAAAAACAAAAATAAACAAATGGGACCTAATTAAACTTAAAAGTTTTTGCATAGCCAAGGAAACCATAAACAAGCTGAAAAAATAACCCTCAGAATGGGAGAAAATATTTGCAAATGAAGCAACAGACCAAGGATTAACCCCCAAAAGATACAAACAGCTCACGGAGCTCAATAGCACAAAAACAAACAACCCAATTAAAAAATGGGTGGAAGACCTAAATAGACATTTCTCCAAAGAAGACATACAAATGGGTTACAAACACATGAAAAGATGCTCAACATCACTAATTATTAGAGAAATGTAAATCAAAACTACAGTGAGGTATCACCTCGCACCAGTCAGAATGGCCATCAACAAAAAATCTAAAAACAATAAATGATGGAGAGGGTGTGGGGAAAATGGAACACTTTTGCACTGTTGGTGGGAATGTAAATTGATACAGCCATTGTGGAGAACAGTACGGAGGTTCCTTAAAAAATGAAAAATAGAACTACCACATGACCCAGCAATCCCACTGCTGGGCATATACCCTGAGAAAACCATAATTCAAAAGGACACATGTACCCCAATGTTCATTGCAACACTATTTACAATAGCCAGGACATGGAAGCAACCTAAATGTCCATTGACAGATGAATGGATAAAGAAGATGTTGTACATATATACAATGGAACATTACTCATCCATGAAAAGGAACAAAATTGGATCATCTGTAGAGATTTGGATTGACCTAGAGTCTGTCTTACAGAGTAAAGTAAGTCAGGAAAACAAAAACAAATATCGCATATATGTGTAATCTAGAAAAATGGTACAGATGAACCTATTTGCAGGGCAGGAATAGAGACGTAGACATAGTGAATGGACATGTGGATACAGTGGTGGAAGTGGAGGGTGGGACAAATTGGGAGATTAGGGTGGACATATATACACTACCATGTGTAATATAGATAGCTAGTGGGAACATGCTATAAAGCACAGGAGGCTCAGCTCGGTGCTGTGTGATGACCTAGATGGATGGGATAGGGGTGGTGGGAGGGAGGTCCAAGAGGGAGTGGATATAGATATACAAATAGCTGATTCACTTCATTGTACAGCAGAAACTAACACAGCATTGTAAAGCAATTATACTCCAAGAAAAAAATAAAATAAAGTGAATAGAACAGTAGCTAGCACATGGTAATAATCCATCTTAGGTATAATAATAAAAATACTTATCATTACTATTCTAACAAAAAAGCATTCATACACAACACCATCCATCACCAATTAAAAGTTTTCACAGAAATCCCACAGATAAGCACTAGTTGGTTGGCTAAATTTGTCACTTTTCACTTAGCTTCACTATAGATCTGAAAAAAAAATGACTTCAAAAAACCAGATACTTCTAATTTACTTTTGGCATGGAAATCCAGGACATGTTAAAACTTAATAATAAACATTCTTTTCTGTAGCAAAGATTTTTTAAAATTTCAGGACAAGAAAATTAGTTATGAATTTAAATTCATTTAAATTTTACCTTTAAATGTCTCCCTAGGCAGGACTCACAAACCAGTAGTCCTGTGAGTGGAAGAAATGGATTATTCAATAATGATGCAGGGACAATAGTTTAGCAACTTGGAAAAAAATCAATTTAGAGTCTCATCTTACTGTACACCCAAATACATTTCAACGGATTAAAAAACCCAGTGTAATATAAAAAGACTATAAAAGCATGAAATAATACCTAGATGAGGAATAATAAGGTTAAAAAGTCAGAAGAAATCACATAAGTTACAAATCTTATTAGATTACCTTTTTCTGTCTGTAGACCAAGATGGACTACCATAATTAAACAAAAATCAAAATATTTATGGAAAAGTGTAAACATCACTGCAATCAAGACAGGACAGTTCTATTAACTGTATGCATTTGCTGAAACTCATAGAACTTTACCCCTAACAGAGAAATCTTATTCTATGTATATTAAAAAATAAATTGCAAAAGAGATATAAAAGAAAAAATAGCTGCCAAAAACACAGAAATATTAAAGTACCAACCAATCAACTAGGAGAAAAAATATTTGCAATACACACAACAAATTAAAAGTTGATGTTCTTTTTTTAAAAAATAAATTTATTTATTTACTTTTGACTGCATTGGGTCTTCGTTGCTGCACGTGAGCTTTCTGTAGTTGTGGTGAGCGGGGGTTACCCTTCGTTGTGGTGCACCAGCTTCTCATTGCAGTGGCTTCTCTTGTTGCAGAGCACAAGCTGTAGGCATGTGGGCTTCAGTAGTTGTGGCACATGGGCTCAGTAGTTGTGGCTTGCAGGATCTAGAGCACAGGCTCCGTAGTTGTGGCACATGGGCTTAGTTGCTCCACGACATGTGGGGTCTTCCCGGACCAGGACTCGAACCTGTGTCCCCTGCATTGGCAGGCAGATTCTTAACCACTGCACCACCAGGGAAGTCCCAAAAGTTGATGTTCTTAGCATATAAAAAGCATTTTAAATTTGGTTAGCATAATATTAATATCTCAATAGACACAGGGGTGAGCCCACAAGTCATAAAAGAAATTTAAATGGCTAAAATAATAGAATGCAAATTCACTTGTCATTGATATTTTAATGTCCCACCCATCAAATTCGTCCACAATAAAGGAAAATGGGAATACCTGATGTTGGCAAGAATGTAGTGTGGTCACCTGAATAAATTGCCTTCAAAGATATCCATGCCCTAATTCCTAGAACTTTTGAATATTACCTTATTGGGCAAAAGGGATGGTGCAGATGTGATTAAATTAAGGATTTTGAGATTATCCTGATTGTTCAGTGGGCTTTAAATTTAATCACAGGTGTCCTTTTAAGAGGGAAGCAGAGAGAGATTTGTCTGCAGAAGATTAGTAGGAGATATGATGACGGAAACAAGATATTGGAGAGTTTCAAGGAAGGGGGTCACAAGCAAGGAGTGTAAGTGGCCTCAAAAGCAAGAAAAGACAAGGAAATGAATTTTTTCCTAGAGCTTCCAGAAGGAACGTGCTCTGCTGACACCTTGATGTTATCTCATTGAAACTGATTTTGGACTTCTAGATTCCAGAACCATAAAAGAATAAATCTGTGTTGCTTTAATCCCTATGTTTGTGGTAATTTGTTATAGCAGCAGTAGGAAACTAATCCATGCAGTAAAACAGCCCTTTCATAAGTTCCAAGTGGGAATGTCAATAATGTAAACTCTTGCAATGTTTTCACAATATGTAGGAAAAGCTAAAAAAATTTTATATCTAATGATTATATATCTGGGAGTCTATTTCAAGGAGATAATTTGATGATGAAAAAGTCTCTTGCATAAAAATGTTTATCTTTATCATAATAGCAACAAACTGGAAATAAATGTTCAACAGAAAAGGTACTACAGGCTATCTGAGGACAGATTATCATTAAGCTATAAAGTATTTATTAAGATTTCATAAAAATATGGGAAATGCTATATCATATAAATACTACATTAAGAGAAGTCAAGAATAACTTCTGCCTGGACCCCGGAGGAAGATGGCGGAAGAGTAAGACGCGGAGATAACCTTCCTCCCCACAGATACACCAGAAATACAGCTACACGTGGAACAACTCCTATGGAACACTTACTGAACGCTGGCAGAAGACCTAAGACCTCCCAAAAGGCAAGAAACTCCCCACATACCTGGGTAGGGCAAAGCGGAGAGATTCCCGCACAGAGGATGGGTGCCGACCGGCACTCACCAGCCCGAGAGGCTTGTCTGCTCGCCTGCTGGGGTGGGCAGCACTGGAAGCTGAGGCTCAGGCTTCGGTCAGAGCGCAGGGAGAGGACTGGGAAGGCGGTGAGAACTCAGACTGAAGGGGGCTAATGCACCACAGCTAGCCAGGAGGGAGTCTGGGAAAACTCTGGAGCAGCTGAAGAGGCAAGAGACTTTTTCTTCCCTCGTGGTTTCCTGGTGCGCGAGGAGAGGGGATTAAGAGCGCTGCTTAAAGGAGCTCCAGAGACGGGCGTGAGCTGGCCTAAAAGCGCGGACCTCAGAGACGGGAGTGGGATGCTGGGGCTGCTCCTGCCACCGCCAAGAGGCCTGTGTGTGAGCGCAGGTCACTGTCCACGCCTCCCTTCTGGGACCTGTGCAGCCCATCATTGCCAGGGTCCCGGGATCGAGGGAAGGCTTCCCTGGGAGAACGCACGGCGCACCTCGGGCTGGTGCAATGTCACGCCGGCCTCTGCTGCTGAAGGCTCACTCCGCACCACGTGCCCCTCCCTCCCCCCAGGCCTGAGTGAGCCAGAGTCCCCGAAGTGGCTGCTCCTTTAACACTGTCCTGTCTGAGCGAAGAACAGACGCCCTCCAGCGACCTAAATGCAGAGGCGGGGCCAAATCCAAAGCTGAGACCCGGGAGCCGAGAGAACAAAGAAGAGAAAAGGAAATCTCTCCCAGCAGCCTCAGAAGCAGCGGATTAAAGCTCCACAATCAACTTGATGTACCCTGCATCTGTGGAATACATGAATAGACAACAAATCATCCCAAATTGAGGAGCCAGGAGTCAGTGCTGTGCCTCTGAGGTGAGAGAGCCAACTTCAGGACACTGGTCCACAAGAGACCTCCCAGCTCCACATAATATCAAACGGCGAAAATCTTCCAGAGATCTCCATCTCAACAGCAGCACCCAGCTTCACTCAACGACCAGCAAGCTACAGTGCTGGACACCCTATGCCAAACAACTAGCAAGACAGGAACACAACGCCACCCATTAGCAGAGAGGTGGCCTAAAATCATAAAAAGTCTGCAGACACCCCAAAACACACCACCAGACGTGGACCTGCCCACCAGAAAGACAAGATCCAGCCTCATCCACCAGAACACAGGCATTAGTCCCCTCCACCAGGAAGCCTACACAAGCCACTAAACGAACCTTAGCCACTGGGGACAGACACCAAAAACAACGGGAACTACGAACCTGCAGCCTGCAAAAAGGAGACCGCAAACACAGTAACATAAGCAAAATGAGAAGACAGAAAAACACACAGCAGGAGAAGGAGCAAGATAAAAACCCACCAGATCTAACAAATGAAAAGGTAATAGGCAGTCTACCTGAAAAAGAATTCAGAATAATGATGGTAAAGATGATCCAAGATTCTATTTCCAAGATCCAAAATCTTGGAAATAGAATAGACAAAATGCAAGAAACAGTTAACAAGGACCTAGAAGAACTAAAGATGAATCAAGCATCGATTAAAAACACAATACATGAAATAAAAAATACTCTAGGTGGGATCAATAGCAGAATAACTGAGGCAGAAGAACGGATAAGTGACCTGGAAGATAAAATAGTGGAAAAAACTGCTGCAGAGCAAAATAAAGAAAAAAGAATGAAAAGAACAGAGGACAGTCTCAGAGACCTCTGGGACAACATTAAACGCACCAACATTCGAATTATAGGGGTTCCAGAAGAAGAAGAGAAAAAGAAAGGGACGGAGAAAATATTTGAAGAGATTATAGTTGAAAACTTCCCTAATATGGGAAAGGAAATAGTTAATCAAGTCCAGGAGGCACAGAGAGTCCCATACAGAATAAACCCAAGGAGAAATACGCCAAGACACATCTTAATCAAACTGTCAAAAATTAAACACAAAGAAATCATATTAAAAGCAGAAAGGCAAAAACAACAAATAACACACAAGGGAATCCCCATCAGGATAACAGCTGATCTCTCAGCAGAAACTCTACAAGCCAGAAGGGAGTGGCAGGTCATAATTGAAGTGATGAAGGAGAAAAACCTGCAACCAAGATTACTCTACCCAGCAAGGATCTCATTCAGATTTGATGGAGAAATTAAAACGTTTACAGACAAGCAAAAGCTGAGAGAGTTCAGCACCACCAAACCAGCTTTACAACAAATGCTAAAGGAACTTCTCTAGGCAAGAAACACAGCAGAAGGAAAAGACCTACAATAACGAACCCAAAACAATTAAGAAAATGGGAATAGGAACATACATATCGATAGTTACCTTAAATGTAAATGGACTAAATGCTCCCACCAAAAGACACAGATTGACTGAATGGATACAAAAACAAGACCCATATATATGCTGTCTACAAGAGACCCACTTCAGACCTAGAGACACATACAGACTGAAAGTAAGGGGATGGAAAAAGATATTCCATGCAAATGGAAACCAAAAGCAAGCTGGAGTAGCAATTCTCATATCAGACAAAATAGACTTTAAAATAAAGACTACTAGAAGAGACAAAGAAGGACACTCCATAACGATTAAGGGATCCATCCAAGAAGAGGATATAACAATTGTAAATATTTATGCACCCAACATAGGAGCACCTCAATACATAAGGCAAATACTAACAGCCATAAAAGGAGAAATCGACAGTAACACACCCATAGTAGGGGACTTTAACACCCCACTTTCACCAATGGACAGATCATCCAAAATGAAAATAAATAAGGAAACTCAAGCTTTAAATGATACATTAAACATGATGGACTTAGTTGATATTTATAGGACATTCCATCCAAAAACAACAGAATACACATTTTTCTCAAGTGCTCATGGAACATTCTCCAGGATAGATCATATCTTGGGTCACAAATCAAGCCTTGGTAAATTTAAGAAAATTGAAATTGTATCAAGTATCTTTTCTGACAACAATGCTATGAGACTAGATATCAATTACAGGAAAAGAGCTGTAAAAAATACAAACACATGGAGGCTAAACAATACACTACTTAATAACGAAGTGATCACTGAGGAAATCAAAGAGGAAATTAAAAAATACCTAGAAACAAACGACAATGGAGACACGTCGACCCAAAACCTATGGGATGCAGCAAAAGCAGTTCTAAGAGGGAAGTTTATAGCAATACAATCCCACCTTAAGAAACAGGAAACATCTCGAATAAACAACCTAACCTTGCACCTAAAGCAATTAGAGAAAGAAGAACAAAAACATCCCAAAGTTAGCAGAAGGAAAGAAATCATAAAAATCAGATCAGAAATAAATGAAAAAGAAATGAAGGAAACGATAGCAAAGATCAATAAAACTAAAAGCCTGTTCTTTGAGAAGATAAACAAAATTGATAAACCATTAGCCAGACTCATCAAGAAAAAGAGGGAGAAGACTCAGATCAATAGAATTAGAAATGAAAAAGGAGAAATAACAAATGACACTGCAGAAATACAAAAGATCATGAGAGATTACAACAAGCAACTCTATGCCAATAAAATGGACAACCTGGAAGAAATGGACAAATTCTTAGAAATGCACAACCTGCCGAGACTGAACCAGGAAGAAATAGAAAATATGAACAGACCAATCACAAGCACTGAAATTGAAACTGTGATAAAAAATCTTCCATCAAACAAAAGCCCAGTACCAGATGGCTTCACAGGCGAATTCTATCAAGCATTTAGAGAAGAGCTAAGACCTATCCTTCTCAAACTCTTCCAAAATATAGCAGAGGGAGGAACAGTCCCAAACTCATTCTACAAGGCCACCATCACCTTGATACCAAAACCAGACAAGGATATCACAAAGAAAGAAAACTACAGGCCAATATCACTGATGAACATAGATGCAAAAATCGTCAACAAAATACTAGCAAACAGAATCCAACAGCACATTAAAAGGATCATACACCATGATCAAGTGGGGTTTATTCCAGGAATGCAAGGATTCTTCAATATATGCAAATCAATCAACGTGATACACCATATTAACAAATTGAAGGAGAAAAACCATATGATCATCTCAATAGATGCAGAGAAAGCTTTCAACAAAATTCAACACCCATTTATGATAAAAACCCTGCAGAAAGTAGGCATAGAGGGAACTTTCCTCAACATAATAAAGGCCATATATGACAAACCCACAGCCAGCATCGTCCTCAATGGTGAAAAACTGAAACCATTTCCACTAAGATCAGGAACAAGACAAGCTTGCCCACTGTTACCACTCTTCTTCAACATAGCTTTGGAAGTTTTATCCACAGCAATCAGAGAAGAAAAGGAAATAAAAGGAATCCAAATCAGAAAAGAAGAAGTAAAGATGTCACTGTTTGCAGATGACATGATACTATATAGAGAGAATCCTAAAGATGCTACCAGAAAACTACTAGAGCTAATCTATGAATTTGGTAAAGTTGCAGGATACAAAATTAATGCACAGAAATCTCTGGCATTCCTATATACTAATGATGAAAAATCTGAAAGTGAAATCAAGGAAACACTCCCATTTACCATTGCAACAAAAAGAATAAAATATCTAGGAATAAACCTACCTAAGGAGACAAAAGACCGGTATGCAGAAAATTATAAGACACAGATGAAAGAAATTAAAGATGATACAAATAGATGGAGAGATGTACCATGTTCTTGGATTGGAAGAATCAACATTGTGAAAATGACTCTACTACCCAAAGCAATCTACGGATTCAATGCAATCCCTATCAAACTACCACTGGCATTTTTCACAGAACTAGAACAAAAATTTTCACAATTTGTAAGGTCAACACAAAAGACCCCAAATAGCCAAAGGAATCTTGAGAACGAAAAATGGAGCTGGAGGAATCAGGCTCCCTGAATTCAGACTATACTATAAAGCTACAGTAATCAAGACAGTATGGTACTGGCACAAAAACAGAAAGATAGATCAATGGGACAGGATAGAAAGCTCAGAGATAAACCCACGGACATATGGTCACCTTATCTTTGATAAAGGAGGCAGGAATGTACAGTGGAGAAAGGACAGTCTCTTCAATAAGTGGTGCTGGGAAAACTGGACAGGGACATGTAAAAGTATGAGATTAGATCACTCCCTAACACCATACACAAACATACGCTCAAAATGGATTAAAGACCTAAATTTAAGGCCAGACACTATCAAACTCTTAGAGGAAAACATAGGCAGAACACTCTATGACATAAATCACAGCAAGATCCTTTTTGACCCACCTCCTAGAGAAATGGAAATAAAGACAAAAATAAACACATGGGACCTAATGAAACTTAAAAGCTTTTGCACAGCAAAGGAAACCATAAACAAAACCAAAAGACAACCCTCAGAATGGGAGAAAACATTTGCAAATGAAGCAACTGACAAAGGATTAGTCTCCAAAATTTATAAGCAGCTCATGCAGGTCAATAACAAAAAAACAAACAACCCAATCCAAAAATGGGCAGAAGACCTAAATAGACATTTCTCCACAGAAGATATACAGACTGCCAACAAACACATGAAAGGATGCTCAACATCTTTACTCATTAGAGAAATGCAAATCAAAACCACAATGAGATATCCTCTCACACCAGTCAGAATGGCCATCATCAAAAAAATCTAGAAACAATAAATGCTGGAAAGGGTGTGGAATAAAGGGAACACTCTTGCACTGCTGGTGGGAATATGAATTGGTACAGCCACTATGGAGAACGGTATGGAGGTTCCTTAAAAAACTACAAATAGAACTACCATATGACCCAGCAATCCCACTACTGGGCATATACCCTGAGAAAACCATAATTCAAAAATAGTCATGTACCAAAATGTTCATAGCAGCCCTATTTAAAATAGCCCAGAGCTGGAAACAACCTAAGTGTCCATCATCGGATGAATGGATAAAGAAGATGTGGCACATATATACAGTGGAATATTACTCAGCCATAAAAAGAAACGAAATTGAGCTATTTGTAATGAGGTGGATGGACCTAGAGTCTGTCATAGAGAGTGAAGTAAGTCAGAAAGAGAAAGACAAATACTGTATGCTGACACGTATATATGGAATTTAAGGGAAAAAATGTCATGAAGAACATAGGGGTAAGACAGGAATAAAGACACAGATCTACTAGAGAATGGACTTGAGGATATGGGGAGGGGGAAGGGTAAGCTGTGACAAAGCGAAAGAGCAGCATGGACATATATACACTACCAAACGTAAGGTAGTTATCTAGTTGGAAGCAGCCGCATAGCACAGGGAGATCAGCTCGGTGCTTTGTGACCGCCTGGAGTGGTGGGATAGGGAGGGTGGGAGGGAGACACAAAAGGGAGGGGATATGGGAACATATGTCTATGTATAACTGATTAAATTTGTTATAAAGCAGAAAAGAAATAAAATAAAATAAATTTAAAAAAAAGAGAAGTCAAGGTATAAAATTATATATGCACCATGATCTCAACTATGTAAAAATACATAGAGAGAAGACTGGAAGGATATAGGCCAAAATATTTATTGGGTGTGGATGATTACTTTATTCATGCAACTGTTCTGTTTTTTTTTAATTTCCTATAATGAATGGGTATTAGTTTTGCAGTGAAATAATTATTAAGATCAGTAAGTGGCCCCTTTGGAAATAGAGGGCCCTGAATCTTGAGACTGCTGTCATGGTTAAACTTTGAAGGAAGTAGGAGACCTGAGGAGGTTGTTTAGGAACAAGGCAGAGAGGATGGGAGGAGGGAGTGCAGGGGTTTCAAGGACTAGACTGGTGGAGGTGACGGCTGCAGAATGGTGAAGGGCAGCCACCTGTTGAGGTGATTTTGGCTTTGATTTAAGAAAGAGCTATGGCAACTGGATAGCAAATTTGGGGAAAAATCAGTTTAGGTCTTTTTGTGATTCATGAAATAAATGTATTTAGAAAAAGTAGAGTAGGCACTGTTTGTTGCCCAGTGTCTACTGCCTCTTCCATTTCCTGTCAGAACCCCAACATTGTGCTGCTATCCCCCTTTACTCAATCCATGCAAATAAAGAAAGTACATCCCAGTCCCACCTGGGAATGGGAAGGGGATGTGTTCGTTCTCACTACTCTAAGCCACTTAGGGAAAGCCCATTCTGCCTCTCTCAATATGTTTCCAGAAGCAAGATTCAAGCACTTGCAATCACAGGGCTCAGAAAAATGCCTCACACTAAATTAATGCTCAATAAACGTTGATGAATGAAGCTGTCAGCACTTGGCATTACCCTAGCAATTGTTATTGCTCTGGGAATGGAGACATAATCTAGTTTACTCCAAGGGGGCTGAAGAGAAAGGCCGTTATGGTCAAATAAAAGGTTCCTTGTGTTCTCCAAACTCTGAACAAAGAAACACATTACGTGCATTGCTGCTGGGTGCCATTTTGCCACCTTGAGGAATCAGCCTGAGAGCAAAGCCCTCACTGAGGAGGGCAGAGCCCAGGAACTCTCCATGTAATGGAGCCAGAGATTACCCTGCCTCTGTACTTCCAGTTTTGTGAGTTAATACATTTCTTTTTTGTTTAGGACTCTTTGTGTTTGGATTTCTAATGTAGAGTGCAACAAGAGTCCAGGGATTTTTGATGGAAAACTTCAAAATATTTAGAATGTCTAGAATTACTTTTTGAGGGCTTATCTTGTGCTGAGCACTAAAGTTATTTAATTTCAATACTGAGTAGAGATTTTTATCCAGAGAAGGAGCAGGCTGTTCATTAAACTGACAGGATAGGACAGACAGTTATCTTTTTGGTCCTAGAAAGGGTAAATGAGTGGCTATGTCATTGGGGTACACCTGTGACAAATAGTAACCGATTGTCTTTGGTTAGATTATGCCTCAGTCAGAATGGGGTATTTTATGTTGCATCAAACCTAACAACATAGCTTATTTATTGCTATGCTACATATCCTCCATAGGTAGTGGTGAGGTGGGGGGACTCCTTTCACTGCAGCTTTCAGGGACTTAGGTTGATGGAGTAGCCACAATCTCAAATGTCGCTGGTCTTTTTTTAAATTTTTTTAATTTTTTTTGCTTTATAACAAATTTAATCAGTTATACATATACATATGTTCCCATATCCCCTCCTTTTTGCGTCTCCCTCCCACCCTCCCTATCCCACCCCTCCAGGCGGTCACAAAGCACCGAGCTGATCTCCCTGTGCTATGCGGCTGCTTCCCACTAGCTATCTACCTTACGTTTGGTAGTGTATATATGTCCATGCTGCTCTTTCGCTTTGTCACAGCTTACCCTTCCCCCTCCCCATATCCTCAAGTCCATTCTCTAGTAGATCTGTGTCTTTATTCCTGTCTTACCCATAGGTTCTTCATGACATTTTTTTCCCTTAAATTCCATATATATGTGTCAGCATACAGTATTTGTCTTTCTCTTTCTGACTTACTTCACTCTCTATGACAGACTCTAGGTCCATCCACCTCATTACAAATAGCTCAATTTCGTTTCTTTTTATGGCTGAGTAATATTCCATTGTATATATGTGCCACATCTTCTTTACCCATTCATCCGATGATGAACACCTAGGTTGTTTCCATCTCTGGGCTATTGTAAATAGGGCTGCTATGAACATTTTGGTACATGTCACTTTTTGAATTACGGTTCTCTCAGGGTATATGCCCAGTAGTGGGATTGCTGGGTGATATGGTAGTTCTATTTGTAGTTTCTTAAGGAACCTCCATACTGTTCTCCATAGTGGCTGTACCAATTCACATCCCCACCAGCATTGCAAGAGTGTTCCCTTTTTTCCACACCCTCTCCAGCATTTATAGTTTCTAGATTTTTTGATGATGGCCATTCTGACTGGTGTGAGAGGATATCTCATTGTAGTTTTGATTTGCATTTCTCTAATGAGTAAAGATGTTGAGCATCCTTTCATGTGTTTGTTGGCAGTCTGTATATCTTCTGTGGAGAAATGTCTATTTAGGTCTTCTGCCCATTTTTGGATTGGGTTGTTTGTTTTTTTGTTATTGAGCTGCATGAGCTGCTTATAAATTTTGGAGATTAATCCTTTGTCAGTTGCTTCATTTGAAAATATTTTCTCCCATTCTGAGGGTTGTCTTTTCGTCTTGTTTATGGTTTCTTTTGCTGTGCAAAAGCTTTTAAGTTTCATTAGGTCCCATGTGTTTATTTTTGTCTTTATTTCCATTTCTCTAGGAGGTGGGTCAAAAAGGATCTTGCTGTGATTTATGTCATAGAGTGTTCTGCCTATGTTTTCCTCTAAGAGTTTGATAGTGTCTGGCCTTACATTTAGGTCGTTAATCAATTTTGAGCTTATTTTTGTGTATGGTGTTAGGGAGTGATCTAATCTCATACGTTTACATGTCCCTATCCAGTTTTCCCAGCACCACTTATTGAAGAGACTGTCCTTTCTCCACTGTACATTCCTGCCTCCTTTATCAAAGATTAGTTGACCATATGTGCGTGGGTTTATCTCTGGGCATTCTATCCTGTCCCATTGATCTATCTTTCTGTTTTTGTGCCAGTACCATACTGTCTTGATTACTGTAGCTTTGTAGTATAGTCTGAAGTCAGGGAGCCTGATTCTTCCAGCTCCATTTTTCGTTCTCAAGATTGCTTTGGCTATTCGGGGTCTTTTGTGTTTCCATACAAATTGTGAAATTTTTTGTTCTAGTTCTGTGAAAAATGCCAGTGGTAGTTTGACAGGGATTGCATTGAATCTGTAGATTGCTTTGGGTAGTAGAGTCATTTTCACAATGTTGATTCTTCCAATCCAAGAACATGGTACATGTCTCCATCTATTTGTATCATCTTTAATTTCTTTCATCAGTGTCTTATAATTTTCAGCATACCGGTCTTTTGTCTCCTTAGGTAGGTTTATTCCTAGATATTTTATTCTTTTTGTTGCAATGGTAAATGGGAGTGTTTCCTTGATTTCACTTTCAGATTTTTCATCATTAGTATATAGGAATGCCAGAGATTTCTGTGCATTAATTTTGTATCCTGCAACTTTACCAAATTCATTGATTAGCTCTAGTAGTTTTCTGGTAGCATCTTTAAGATTCTCTATGTATAGTATCATGTCATCTGCAGTGACAGCTTTACTTCTTCTTTTCCGATTTGGATTCCTTTTATTTCCTTTTCTTCTCTCATTGCTGTGGCTAAAACTTCCAAAACTATGTTGAATAAGAGCGGTGAGAGTGGGCAAGCTTGTCTTGTTCCTGATCTTAGTGGAAATGGTTTCAGTTTTTCACCATTGAGGACGATGCTGGCTGTGGGTTTGTCATATATGGCCTTTATTATGTTGAGGAAAGTTCCCTCTATGCCTACTTTCTGCAGGGTTTTTATCATAAATGGGTGTTGAATTTTGTCGAAAGCTTTCTCTGCATCTATTGAGATGATCATATGGTTTTTCTCCTTCAATTTGTTAATATGGTGTATCACGTTGATTGATTTGCATATATTGAAGAATCCTTGCATTCCTGGAATAAACCCCACCTGATCATGGTGTATGATCCTTTTAATGTGCTGCTGGATTCTGTTTGCTAGTATTTTGTTGAGGATTTTTGCATCTATGTTCATCAGTGATATTGGCCTGTAGTTTTCTTTCTTTGTGATATCCTTGTCTGGTTTTGGTATCAAGGTGATGGTGGCCTTGTAGAATGAGTTTGGGAGTTTTCCTCCCTCTGCTATATTTTGGAAAAGAGTTTGAGAAGGATAGGTGTTAGCTCTTCTCTAACTGCGTGATAGAATTCGCCTGTGAAGCCATCTGGTCCTGGGCTTTTGTTTGTTGGAAGATTTTTTTTCACAGTTTCAATTTCAGTGCTTGTGATTGGTCTGTTCATATCTTCTCTTTCTTCCTGATTCAGTCTTGGCAGGTTGTGCATTTCTAAGAATTTGTCCATTTCTTCCAGGTTGTTCATTTTATTGGCATAGAGTTGCTTATAGTAATCTCTCATGATCTTTTGTATTTCTGCAGTGTCAGTTGTTACTTCTCCTTTTTCATTTCTAATTCTATTGATTTGAGTCTTCTCCCTCTTTTTCTTGATGAGTCTGGCTAATGGTTTATCAATTTTGTTTATCTTCCTAAACAACCAGCTTTTAGTTTTATTGATCTTTGCTATCGTTTCCTTCATTTCTTTTTCATTTATTTCTGATCTGATTTTTATGATTTCTTTCCTTCTGCTAACTTTGGGATGTTTTTGTTCTTCTTTCTCTAATTGCTTTAGGTGCAAGGTTAGGTTGTTTATTCGAGATGTTTCCTGTTTCTTAAGGTGGGATTGTATTGCTATAAACTTCCCTCTTAGAACCGCTTTTGCTGCATCCCATAGGTTTTGGGTCGTCGTGTCTCTATTGTCATTTGTTTCTAGGTATTTTTAAATTCCCTCTTTGATTTCCTCAGTGATCACTTCGTTATTAAGTAGTGTATTGTTTAGCCTCCATGTGTTTGTATTTTTTACTGCTCTTTTCCAGTAATTGATATCTAGTCTCATAGCATTGTGGTCAGAAAAGATACTTGATACAATTTCAATTTTCTTAAATTTACCAAGGCTTGATTTGTGACCCAAGATATGATCTATCCTGGAGAATGTTCCATGAGCACTTGAGAAAAATGTGTATTCTGTTGTTTTTGGATGGAATGTCCTATAAATATCAACTAAGTCCATCATGTTTAATGTATCATTTAAAGCTTGAGTTTCCTTATTTATTTTCATTTTGGATGATCTGTCCATTGGTGAAAGTGGGGTGTTAAAGTCCCCTAGTATGATTGTGTTACTGTCGATTTCTCCTTTTATGGCTGTTAGTATTTGCCTTATGTATTGAGGTGCTCCTATGTTGGGTGCATAAATATTTACAACTGTTATATCTTCTTCTTGGATCGATCCCTTAATCGTTATGTAGTGTCCTTCTTTGTCTCTTCTAATAGTCTTTATTTTAAAGTGTATTTTGTCTGATATGAGAATTGCTACTCCAGCTTTCTTTTGGTTTCCATTTGCATGGAATATCTTTTTCCATCCCCTTACTTTCAGTCTGTATGTGTCTCTAGGTCTGAAGTGGGTCTCTTGTAGACAGCATATATATGGGTCTTGTTTTTGTATCCATTCAGCCAATCTGTGTCTTTTGGTGGGAGCATTTTGTCCATTTACATTTAAGGTAATTATCGATATGTATGTTCCTATTCCCATTTTCTTAATTGTTTTGGGTTCGTTATTGTAGGTCTTTTCCTTCTGCTGTGTTTCTTAGCTAGAGAAGTTCCTTTAGTATTTGTTGTAAAGCTGGTTTGGTGGTGCTGAACTCTCTCAGCTTTTGCTTGTCTGTAAACGTTTTAATTTCTCCATCAAATCTGAATGAGATCCTTGCTGGGTAGAGCAATCTTGGCTGCACGGTTTTTCTCCTTCATCACTTTAATTATGTCCTGCCACTCCCTTCTGGCTTGTAGAGTTTCTGCTGAGAGATCAGCTATTATCCTGATGGGGATTCCCTTGTGTGTTATTTGTTGTTTTTGCCTTTCTGCTTTTAATATGATTTCTTTGTGTTTAATTTTTGACAGTTTGATTAAGATGTGTCTTGGCGTATTTCTCCTTGGATTTATTCTGTATGGGACTCTCTGTGCCTCCTGGACTTGATTAACTATTTCCTTTCCCATAGTAGGGAAGTTTTCAACTATAATCTCTTCAAATATTTTCTCCGTCCCTTTCTTTTTCTCTTCTTCTTCTGGAACCCCTGTAATTCGAATGTTGGTGCGTTTAATGTTGTCCCAGAGGTCTCTGAGACTGTCCTCTGTTCTTTTCATTTTTTTTTCTTTATTTTGCTCTGCAGCAGTTATTTCCACTATTTTATCTTCCAGGTCACTTATCCATTCTTCTGCCTCAGTTATTCTGCTATTGATCCCATCTAGAGTATTTTTTATTTCATGTATTGTGTTTTTAATCGATGCTTGATTCATCTTTAGTTCTTCTAGGTCCTTGTTAACTGTTTCTTGCATTTTGTCTATTCTATTTCCAAGATTTTGGATCTTGGAAATAGAATCTTGGATCATCTTTACTATCATTATTCTGAATTCTTTTTCAGTAGACTGCCTATTACCTCTTCATTTGTTAGGTCTGGTGGGTTTTTATCTTGCTCCTTCTCCTGCTGTGTGTTTTTCTGTCTTCTCATTTTGCTTATGTTACTGTGTTTGGGGTCTCCTTTTTGCAGGCTGCAGGTTCGTAGTTCCCGTTGTTTTTGGTGTCTGTCCCCAGTGGCTAAGGTTGGTTTAGTGGCTTGTGTAGGCTTCCTGGTGGAGGGGACTAGTGCCTGTGTTCTGGTGGTTGAGGCTGGATCTTGTCTTTCTGTTGGGCAGGTCCACGACTGGTGGTGTGTTTTGGGGTGTCTGCCTACTTTTTATGATTTTAGGCCACCTCTCTGCTAATGGGTGGCGTTGTGTTCCTGTCTTGCTACTTGTTTGGCATAGGGTGTCCAGCACTGTAGCTTGCTGGTCGTTGAGTGAAGCTGGGTGCTGCTGTTGAGATGGAGATCTCTGGAAGATTTTCGCCGTTTGATATTATGTGGAGCTGGGAGGTCTCTTGTGGACCAGTGTCCTGAAGTTGGCTCTCCCACCTCAGAGGCACAGCACTGACTCCTGGCTCCTCAATTTGGGATGATTTGTTGTCTATTCATGTATTCCACAGATGCAGGGTACATCAAGTTGGTTATGGAGCTTTAATCCGCTGCTTCTGAGGCTGCTGGGAGAGGTTTCCCTTTCTCTTCTTTGTTCTTACAGCTCCTGGGTCTCAGCTTTGGATTTGGCCCCGCCTCTGCGTGTAGGTCGCCGGAGGGCGTCTCTTTTTCGCTCAGATAGGACAGTGTTAAAGGAGCAGCCTCTTCGGGGACTCTGGCTCACTCAGGCCGGGCGGGAGGGAGGGGCACGGAGTGCGGGGCGAGCCTGCAGCGGCAGAGGTCGGCGTGACGTTGCACCAGCCCGAGGCGTGCCGTGCGTTCTCCCAGGGAAGCCGCCCCTGGATCCCGGGACCCCGGCAGTGGCGGGCCGCACAGGCTCCCGGAAGGGTGGTGTGGACAGTGACCTGCGCTTGCACACAGGCTTCTTGGCGGCAGCAGCAGTAGCCCCAGCGTCCCACGCCCGTCACTGGGCTCCGCGCTTTCAGTCGCGACTCGCGCCCGTCTGTGGAGCCCTTTTAAGCAGCGCTCTTAATCCCCTCTCCTCACGCACCAGGAAACCAAGAGGGAAGAAAAAGTCTCTTGCCTCTTCGGCAGCTCCAGAGTTTTCCCGGACTCCTTCCCGGCTAGCTGTGGCACATTAGCCCCCTTCAGGCTGAGTTCTCGCCGCCAGCCCCCGTCCTCTCCCTGCGCTCTGACCGAAGCCCGAGCCTCAGCTTCCAGCGCCGCCCACCCCAGCAGGCGAGCAGACAAGCCTCTCGGGCTGGTGAGTACCGCTCAGCACTGATCCTCTGTGCAGGAATCTTTCCGCTTTGCCCTACCCAGGTATGTGGGGAGTTTCTTGCCTTTGGGGAGGTCTGGGGTTTTCTGCCAGCGTTCAGTAGGTGTTCTGTAGGAGTTGTTCCACGTGTAGCTGTATTTCTGGTGTATCCGTGGGGAGGAAGGTGATCTCCGCGTCTTACTCTTCCGCCATCCTTCCTGGAAGTCCTCGCTGGTCTTTTTGTTTGAAGCAAAGCAAGATCTTTGGAGTGTGTCACATAGTTAATTAAATGCTTCCACCCAGAAGTGATGTGCAGAGTTTGCTTCATGGACATGCCACCTGTGTAATTGCACAGGGCCCCAAGTTTGGAAGGGCTCCATGTTTGGTTTAATGCTCTGCTGTTGCCATCTTAAAAGTATTAATATTTTTTTAATTAAAAAAAATTTTATTGAAGCATAGTTCATTTACAGTGTGTTAATTTCCGCTATACAGCAAAGTGATTCAGTTATACATATGTTCTTTTTCATATTCATTTCCATTATGATTTATCACAGGATATTGAATATAGTTCCCTGTGCTATACAGTAAGATCTTGTCATTTATCCATCCCCTATATAATAGCTTGCATCTGCTAATCCTAAACTACCAATCGTCCCCTCTCACACCCTCTCCCCCTTGGCAACCACAAGTCTGTTCTCTATATCTGTGAGTCTATTACTGTTTCGTAGATATGTTTCTTAGTGTCATATTTTAGATTCCACATATAAGTGATATTATATGGTATTCGTCTTTCTCTGTCTGACTTACTTCACTTAGTATGATAATCTCTAGGTCCATTCATGTTGTTGCAAATGGCATTATTTCATTTTTTTCTATGGCTGAATAATATTCCATTATATATATATATATATATATATATATATATATATATATATATATATATATACCACATTATCCATTCATCTGTAAATGGACTTTTAGGTTGTTTTCATGTCTTGGCTACTGTAAATAGTGCTGCTATGAACATAGGAGTGCATGTATCTTTTTGAATTATAGTTTTGTTTAGATATATGCCCAGGAGTGGGAATGCTGGATCATATGCCAACTCTATTTTTAGTTTTTTGAGGAACCACCATACTGTTTTCCATAGTGGCTGCACCAATTTTCATTCCCACCAACAGTGTAGGAGGGTTCCCTTTTCTCCACACCCTTTCCAGCATTTATTTGTAGATTTTTTGATGATTGCCATTCTGACTGGTGTGAGGTGATACCTCACTGTAGTTTTGATTTGCATTTCTCTAATAATTAGCAAGGATGAGCTTTGCTCATGTGCCTATTGGCCATCTATATGTCTTTGGAGAAATGTCTATTTAGGTCTTCTGCCCATATTTCGATTGGGTTTTTTTTTCTTTGGTTGTTGTTTTTGTTATTGAGTTGTATGAGCTGTTTGTATATTTTGGAAATTAAGCCCTTGTTGGTCACATCATTTGCAAAGATTTTCTCCTATTCCATAAGTTGCCTTTGCATTTTGTTTATGGTTTCCTTTACTGTGCAAAAACTCATAAGTTTGATTAGTTCCCATTTGTTTATTTTTGCTTTTATTTCTATTGCCTGGGGAGACTGACCTAAGAAAACATTGGTATGATTTATATCAGAGAATGTTTTGCCTATGTTCTCTTCTAGGAGTTTTATGATGTCATGTCTTATATTTAAGTCTTTAAGCCATTTTGAGTTTATTTTTGTGTATGGTGTGAGGGTGTGTTCTAACTTCATTGATTTGCATGTGGCTGTCCAACTTTCCCAACTCCACTTGCTGAAGAAATTGTCTTTTCCTCCTTTGTCGAAGATTAATTGACCATAGGTGTGTGGGTTTACTTCTGACCTCTGTATTCTGTTCCATTGATCCATGTGTCCATTTTTGTGCCAATACCATGCTGTTTTGATTACTATAGCTTTGTAGTATTGCCTGAAGTCTGGGAGGGTTATGTCTCCTGTTTTGTCCTTTTTCCTCAGGATTGCTTTGGCAATTCTGGGTCTTTTATGGTTCCATATAAATTTTAGGATTATTTGTTCTAAAATGTCATGGATAATTTGCTAGGAATTGCATTAAATTTGTAGAAATTATTAACATTTTAAAATAAGGGACCTCATATTTACATTTTACCCTGGACCATGCAAATTTATTACATAACCAGCCCTCGTGATATGTGTCACTACACTTATACCTCATTGGCAAGAGCTGATCATATGGCTCCACCTCAACCACAAGGGGGCATAGAAGTGTAATTCTATTTTGTGCCAGAAAGAGAGAAGAACCAGAATCTTTACTGAATAGCATAGAAGATGACACAGAATATCTGACAAACGTCTTCTATTTTGTGAGGCTGAGGGAAATCATCCTGTTGGTATATAGAGCTCTGGAAGAACTTATTTGAAAAAGAATCTCAGGATGTTTTGTGAGAAAAAGGACAAAAATTACAGTTTCTATTCCTGGAGATTCAAAGTTAGGGAAATCTATAGGGGTGGACCAAGCTTAGGATCTGGGAAGAGCAATGAGTCTCCAGAATTAGAATTAACTAGGCTGAAGATGGGACTTAGCACGAAGATCAAGGGGTCTGTGAAGGAAAACTTGCTCTGGCTCAATGTATGCAGGGCTGGGAGCCCCCCATCCTGGTCAGCTCTGGAATATGATGAGTGAACATGGGCCAAGAGAGCTACAGCCTTGGATCCCAACATGGGGCCATCACTGGATCTGGGCCAGAGAAATACATCATCTGTGGACAAGGATGCAAAGGTCCAGTATTGGACATTGACAAAAAAATGAAAAGTAATAGCCCCAGAAATCGGTGGGACTCCATCCTGTTGAAATTTGGAAGGGAGAATAGTCCCTCTTCAAGTTAATTCAGCTCTAAAGTTCTTAGAAAAATTGCAAGGAGGAGCCGGCTTGAGGAGAGGGGAATGTTGGATTTCTCCTAATAGGACTTGAATAATTACTTAAGACAATATGAGAGGAGGTGCTCTTTATCATATCCTAAGTTGGAGAAGCAGTTCATATAGTTAGTTTGCAGCTTAGCCAGAAGAACTATGCTCGTGTAAAGGTAGCCGAAAGAGTCCTCTCAGCTTAGGAGGAACATTTCTGCCAATTCTTGGGACAGTCAAGCTGAGTACCAGTGGGGCCACAGAGAAAGTTCATTGAACTCTGCTGTGGAGAAGCTGCTGTGGGGGGTGGATGCAGGTTCCTGGAGCCTGGGCTCAGCCAGAGTGGAGGTTTGGAGAAGCTGTGACCCAGAAGACCTGCTTGGATTGATGTCATACCCATGGCCATGTGAAAGAAGCCAGTGGGACTAGTCCTGATTTTCACGTATTCACCTTAAGGTCAGGACTGCTTTGGCTTTTGCAGGGAGTCTCCTAGAAGGCAGGGACATGATGAAGAGAAAAGGATCCAGTGCAGCAAACTTGCCAAAATGAGCATATCCCCTGCAGTGGATGCTCTAGATGGTCTGCCCAGATCCTTGTTATCAGGAAGGAGCACCATTTTCCAGCTGCTGTGGAGCTGTTGTGTTGGCTGCTAAAGGATCACAGGGACCGCATTCTCCCAATAATTGCCCTCAGCTGAGTGGGAGACGCTCTTCTGGAAGGTTATATATCCCCTGCTCTTGAAGAGGAGTCTTCAGTCAGTGACTGACATGGAGGTACCAAAGATTTGCCCTCTTATTTAAAGGTGGGTCCACTCTGATAACATTTATGCTCAGAGCTCCTCTAGACTTCAGATGAGACCACATCCTTGCTTAGCTCTGTTTGCTTCTCTCATTCCCATTCTTCTGAGATCCTTCCTCCAACAGATTATGTGCATCCAAATCTTCAACTCAGATGCTGCTTCCAGAGAACCCACCCTTTCTCCTGTGGGCTTGGAAAAGTGTTTGGTTAAGGACAAAGGCCCCTGGCCAGTGGGGACAGGAGTAAGGTGTTAGTGGAGGAATAGGAAGGCATGTTTCTCTTTCTTCATGGTTGGAAACAATCTTCCCAAAGATTGGGGGTGAAAGTTACTGACAAGTGTCTCTGTGCAAGTCCAAGGGGATCGCAGAAAACCACTCACAATGGTCGGAGCCAAGGTCAGCTCTCAAATAAGACTGGGCTCTGAGCTGAGACTCTGTCCTAATGCAAGTTGATGTGGTTTGTGAACACACCTAGTCACAGATTTTTTCCTTCTCTTTCGTCCTCCTTGTTCCCCTTCCCTTCTCTCTCTTCACCTATTTGTTCATCATCTCTAGAACTTTCCTCACCCATTTTGGGTGAGGCAGGGGTTCTTATGGAACAAAAGGGGAAAAGTCTTTGGGGGTATTCTTGCTCAGTGAAACTGACTTTTGGCCTGTGGCTTCTCACCCTAACCTAGCTACATGAGCCACTAAGAGCAGCTGTGCTTGGAGAATGCCATCTTTTCACCATAAGTGTCCTGAATGATCTCATTTCCCTATGGTTCTGCTTGCTCCTCAGTCTTGTCCCTCTTCTCTCTTAGTCTCTCTCTCTGGAATCTCCTGGTCTTTTAGAATTCTAGGTTTTTTTTGCAGGGCTCCTGACACCAGTCTTACCATGTCTATATTTCTTTCCTGCTTAAAATCTTTCACTAGTGTCCCACAGCCCTTCTAAGGTCTTGCAAGAATGCTACTTGATGTACCTCTCCCATCCCTGCCAGTCCCCTTCCCTCCCCACCTTGTCACCCTCTGCCTTGGCCCTGTATATCACACAGCTCTGTTTCTCAAATTACTACTCATCCATCTGTGCTCTGTTCCAGCTGTTACTTCCCCTGAGATTGCCTCTCTCCCTAATTGACTTTTTAAGAGTGATCCAAACCACTATTTCTCTCTGAACTTCTTGCCATCCTCGGGGCCAATGCCTATGTCACTGCTTGGGGCTCTTTCCTGCCTATATTCCCCTCCATCATTCAGTACTAACTTTTAACTGGTAACAGCACTTGTGTATTGCACTTCTAGGCTACACAGTTAGACTAAGCTCCTTGAGGGCAGGGCTGTGTCTAGGACCTCTTTGAATTTCTGGTATCAGGCACACAGCACCTGGTATGAACACTGTGCACTGGACTCACCACCTATGCCAACTTCCTTCTAGTGCCCTTTTTATACAGAGGGGCTAGAAAAGCAAAATCCACATTTGCCAGACTCCCCTGAAGATAGGGTTTTGCACAAAATTGACACAAAGGCCAACTTTCTGCTGCTTCCACTGGTTCTGCTGGTGAGCAGGCTTTAGCCATTAAGACACCAGGTTTCCTGCAGTGCGTTCTAGTGCTGCTCACTAATTTCATGGCTGTTGAGAAGCAGGTCTCAAGGCATACATGTTTTGTTGGTGGAGGTCTACAGAATGTGGTCTTACTCTAGAACAAGCAGTTTCACAGGGGGCTTGTGACCCCTGGTAACAATGAGAGGATGTGTTCCTGTGTGTGTGGCATAGGAAGCAGCTACCCTGCTGAGCTAATTCTGATGTGCTATATTGTGTGTCATGGTTTTTTCAGCCCTCTCAAAAGTTTTCTAAATACTGAGTTTCTTACATTAAATCCATATTTGCTTAATATAGATCAAGTAGTTTCCATTTTCTACTACTGATCCCTGGTTGATATAGTATGCTTACAGAATATTGAAAGATCAATTGGTTCTCACCCAAATGGGTTCATTTCACAGATAAGGATACTGAGGCCCAGAAAGAGTATCACATAAGCCAATGGGAGTACCAGGGCTGGAATCCAGGACTATTGCCTCTTAGTCTAGTGCTCTTTCTCCTGAACCAAAGTGACATTTCTGCCTTCACTGCCCTTACCCTTCCCTGTCTCATTCTCTAGAATGAATCTCTTCCTTCAACAGGTGGGATAGAGTGGGATTGGACCACTTAAAAACTTTTATATATATTATATATAAGTATATATAATATTTATATTTTAATATAAATAATAATAAGCAATATTGACTGCTTTCTCTTCCCTTTTCCATCTCACTTCCCCACCCCCCTACTAGTACTTACCAGAATCAATTCCCTATAAGCTACTTGCTCTAGAATCCTTGTCTTAAGATTTTGCTTCTGGGGGAATTCAAATAAGAGAGAAGGATTCCTCCCTGTCAGTAAGATGGCAAGTCTCAGGAAAGGCTATAGGCCCTGTAGAGGGTAGATTGGCATGGGATTTATAGACAGACGGCCCTTTTCAGGGCCCACTAAACTTGTCCCTGGAGATGGGCCACATGTGGACCTCAGTGCTTTACAAGTGCTGTTCTTCCATTCTACTGCCAGCTGAGACCCTTGCTCTAGACCAACCCTAAGGTAGTCTCCAAAAAGCAGATTAGTTTTAGTAGAGTCTCCAGTGTCAAATATGATGCTCTTGTTTTTGGCCCACGAAAGAGGATGAATACTTGATTCTTTTGTCAATGCAAAATTCGCTTCAAGGAGCCTCATTTGCATTTGGCCAGGCCTAAAAGCCTCCTGAATACTAGCTCAGAGCATGTGGTCTCTTCTGTCCTCACAGAGAAATTGATGTGTGGTGTGGGAGTCCCAGCGAACACAGAAAGATGATAGTGGCCCACAGCCTGTGTCTCCTTCAGCACTCAGTCCAAAGCAGTTTAAAAATATCTCCAGAGAAATTATTGCTACAGCCACTATGGAGAACAGTATGGAGGTTCCTTAAAAAACTAAAAATAGAACTACCATACGACCCAGCAATCCCACTACTGGGCATATACCCTGAGAAAACCGTATTTCAAAAAGAGTCATGTACCACAATGTTCATTACAGCTCTATTTACAATAGCCAGGACATGGAAGCAATGTAAGTGTCCATCGACAGATGAATGGATAAAGAAGATGTGGCACATATATACAACGGAATATTACTCAGCCATAAAAAGAAACGAAATTGAGTTATTTGTAGTGAGGTGGATGGACCTAGAGTTTGTCATACAGAGGGAAGTAAGTCAGAAAGAGAAAAACAAATACCGTATGCTAACACATATATATGGAATCTAAAAAAAAGAAAAAAAAGGTCATGAAGAACCTAGGGGCGAGACGGGAATAAAGATGCAGACCTACTAGAGAATGGACTTGAAGACACGGGGAGGGGCAAGGGTAAGCTGGGACAAAGTGAGAGAGTGGCATGGACATATATACATTACCAAATGTAAGACCAATAGCTAGTGGGAAGCAGCCGCATAGCACAGGGAGATCAGCTCCGTGCTTTGTGACCACCTAGAAGGGTGGGATATGGAGAGTGGGAGGGAGGGAGATGCAAGAGGGAAGAGATATGGAGATATATGTATATGTATAACTGGTTCACTTTGTTATAAAGCAGAAACAAATACATCATTGTAAAGCAATTATACTCCAATAAAGATGTTAAAAAAAAAAAGCTAGTGGGCAGCCTGCAGCATCCTACCCCCTGGCACCTTGTCCCCCTGGCTCTCAACACATGGCAGGACACACCCCTAGGGCAATGTTCTCTCTCCTCAGCCACCTTGGGCCCAAGGGCTCTGCCCCACAGTCCAGTCTTGCCAAGAGTGGTCAGCAGAGCAGAGAGAGTCAGGATGATCCAGATACTCAGAGACAAGGCCACAGTTTATTGATGCAGGGACTTAGTTATTCTCTTCCTGTTTCAAAAACTTCTCTTTCATCTAGAGCTGAATATTTCCCTGTTAATTTCCCAGGGGAGAAGCTTGTGCTTCACTTTTCTTAAATTTCCATAAACCATTCTCTCACTCACACCCAGCAGATATTAAACTCCTATGACTTTCCCTAGATTGGCCATAACAGGTGGGTAATTAGGCTATGATGGAAGTTACACATTCTCTTAGAGTTCCATGGGGTTTAGAGGGGGTGAGGGAGGGAAGAGGGTTTTGCTATAAGTACAGGAAATCTGGGAGATTGAGGATGAACAATACTTTGGAGTCTCATTAGAACAGGCAACACAACTCTAAGAGGATTGGTCACCCTGTCATTTTATAGGTGAGGAAACTGAGGCTTCGTGTATGTTGAGCGGAGTGACTCATCCATGACTGTGTTGTGACAAAGAGAGGAATAGAGAGTCCAGGCTAAGTACTCAGCCTCCATGCTTCTCTGCACTGTCCAACCAACAGTGCAAATTTGTCATTACATCAGTTAGCTATTGCCACATAACAAATCACCCCCAAATTTAGTGGATTAAAACAACACCATTTACTTAGTTCATGATTTTTATGAGTTGATAATTGTGGCTGGGTTCAGCTGGGCAGTTCTTCTGCTCATATCACTCATGAGTCTGCAGTCAGCTGAAGTTTGATGGCTCACTCACATGATTGGTGATTGCTGGCTGTTGACTGGTGTGATGGTGTAACTGAACTACATAGTCTCTTATCTTCTGGAAGGCTGTCCCAGGCTCATTTGCAGGGTGGTAGTTGTAAGCTTCCTGAGAGCAGAAAGAGATGAAATCCCACTGCACAAACTCTTTTCAAGTCACTGCTTGCTTGCATCACCTTTGTCCCATTAGTCAAAGCAAGTCACATAGCTAATCTCAGATCCGAGGGGTAGAGAAAGACCTCACTTCTTGATGGAAGTAGCAGCAAAGTCACTTTGTAAAGTTGTAGGTACAGGGAGGGGAAAAACTTCTGTTCATTTTTGCAATCTATCACAGTTACAAGTAGTGTAGTGGCCCACCAGGTCATATGAAGGGAGAGAATAGAGTCCTTGTGTGACCCCCAGTTCAGTGCCCAGTGTCCTTATGCTGCTGATCATACAATATATTGGCTCAACCCATCTGCTTTGTTCAGCTTCAGTCCCTGGCAGACAGCAAAGAACCTTGATTGGTTCTGGGACACTGGTGAGGTAAAGTTTGGTGTGGAGTAAAGAATGGGAAGGAAAAAAGTAGGGGCCAGAGTAATGCCTGAATCCAGCAGAGCAGCATTGTTTTGGTGTGGGTGTAAGTGGTGGGAATAATGCTGAGAATGTTCCAAGATTCATCTTCTGACACAGGCTCTCATTCTGGACCTCACTGTCAACAGTACTCCCACCTCAGTTTGATTCTCCCTCACTACCTTCCATAATTCCATTGTGGAGGAGCTTATTGATCCCCACTTTTTAAAAATCACTGAACCATCATTACTGAATATACTACCCCTCTCAAGGGCATTTGGAATTTAAATAAACATGGAGGGGTCAGGCCTTACAAAAAGAGTGAAACTCTTTGGGCTGATGGAAAATTAGATAACACAGGTGCCCTGTGAGGACATATGTTTTGGGGGCAGGTAGTTTGGGGTAGGAGGCATTCTGTGAGGCCTCCCATACTATCCAAAAGTTTTCATTGCATTTCTTGACATACTAAATCTGTGAGGTTAGGAGGTCTTAAAACAGGGTCTTCAATGCGGAAACACATAAAACTTGAATTCTGAATGTGAATGTGAGCGTTGGAAGGAACCTTAGAGAACAAGAGTGAGACCCCTCCTCTTTTATAGGGTGCTTTAGGCCAAGGGGATGGGGTGATAAAATTACTTGGTAAAGATACTGGAAGTATTAGCAATATATATCTCTATATATATCTATATATATATAATATATTATATAATACATATAACAATATTATAGTATATGTAACAATATTGCACAGCCAGTATTAACAATATCACACAGCCAATATTAGAATTCTGATCTTGTGACAATACGACCAGCATTTATTGAATGCCACATATATGTAGGCACTGCTGTGCTTATTTGTATCATCTCACTAATTCCTACGACAACCCTGTAGGGCATGCTATCGGTGCCCAGGCCACAGGACCAGTAGCTGCAGGCATTGGCTATTGGCCCTTCTCTGGGAGACTGACATTGGCTGATGGGAGCTGCCTTGTAGAAGAAGCCTGGGAGAGTATGGCCACACCTGTGGGCATTATTTAGTTAATGACTTACTGATTTGGGGTATAACAGCTCAGCCTCCTTGCCTCTGGGAGGGAAAAATTTGTGGTGTTATTCATGCTCCCAAGTTCCACATGGGATCAAGACAAGGCCAGATTCCAGATGAAAACACATCCTTGCTCAGCTCTTTCCTCTGCCCTGTATCCTTCATTCCCTTTCAGCAGAGGGCTCCTACCCCCACCCAATCACCCATGTACATCTGAATCCCTGTCTCAGGTTCTGCTTCTGGGAGACCTGACCCAAGATAAATCCTACATAGTATTAGCCTGAAGTCACACAGCTTGTGTACTATATAGTCAGAAACTGGACATCAGATATTCTGATCTCCAAGTTTACTGCTCTTGCCAATTCAACCTCCCTCCTTCTCTTCATTTCCAGGTATGCGGTCTTGTGGGAGCTGAGTAATATTTGTGGTATTTTTTTGCTCCTAAGCACACCATATGGGAAGGATTAAATGTCCATATTCCTAGCAGGATCCTGGGTTCCTGCTAATCCTCCCTACCTTTCTGGTGATTCACAGGATCCTGAGCAGTGACTCAGTCCCCACTGGGTGAGAGTGCTCCCTGCAGAATTGCTAAATAGGCCCTGTGGCTGCAGGGTTCCAGGAGGCTGGCAGAGCTGAGGACCACTAGAGATCAAGTTTGCTGGGCATGTGGGTTGGGGTCTGGCCTGTTGATATCTACTCACCCATCTGGTGTCTATCCTGCTATCTGAGGTGTGAACACAGCAAAGTCAGCCTGTTTCTGAGTTCACAGCCTCTTAAGGTCTCATAATGCTGGGCTGAGTGCTTCACATGCTTTTAACCTGTTTAATCCGTATACCATTTCACAGATGAGGAAACTGGGGTTCAGAGAGGGAATTTGCCCTTGTCAAGGTTGCCCAGCAGGCAAGTGGCTCAGCAGAGACTCAAATATAGAGGACTCTGTGTAAAGTGTAGATGCTATCCTCGGCAGTTCTCCTAATCACCTCTGTGAGAGCCCTTTGTCCCAGGTGGTCCTTTCTGGAGGGCCTAGGACGTGTACTCTATTGCTGTCACTCTGGAGGACTGGCTGATCAGGGCAAGCCTCTGAATATCCAGAGAGGGGATTAGGCTGCATCTTCCCCAGACATGCCCCTGGGAAGTGCTGCCCTCACACTTTGGCAGTTGGTACGTTTGGCCTTATCCTGTGCTTCAGAGCAGAGCTTCTCAAACTGTCTGTGCTGAAAGACCAGATTAAAAATTTTCCAATCTGTTGTGGACCAACGTTTTTGTAAAATACAATAAAATTACTAGAAAAATGAAAAGTAAAAAACAAAACAGAACAACAAAAAAGTAAAACAAAGCCCAAATGTTTTATTATTATTATTATTAGACTCAAAAGGCATAAAATTAGGTGGTCAAATTGCTCTTGAGTTCCTAAATGCTTACTCAGTTTCTGTGCTAACATTGTCATGAGCCCATGAGAAACAGCTCTTGGGCTGGCACTGCTTTGTGGACCACATTGTGAGCAGTCCTGCTTTGGAGGACCTTCTCATCCCACCCCTGCACTGTGTCAAGGAGAATTTCCCACCAGGACTTCATGACACCTGTCACCTCCTCTACCCCGAGACCAAACTCAGGGTGAGCAGGACCTAGAGTTCTCTGTTTAAATGGTCTCATCCTGTTTCTGGGTTCTATGTGGGCATCTTCTCTGGATCTGTCCCCCAACGTTAGTCCATGCCATTGATGAGTATCTCCAAGGAATGGGTCATGGACAGAGCTTGGACTTGAAGGCTCATCCATCCACACGTGTGCATGTGGGACCCTGCATGGTATAGGGTAGAGCCATGGGTGTTGTTAGAAGGAGGTGGGCTGCAATTTTGGGACCTCCCTTACTCTTATCTCACTACCCCACAAATGTTAGAGGCAGAACTGCCTTTGGGCTTATGGTGTTTCCTGCCAGATTGTGACTGACGGAGAGCAGAGAAGTGGAGACTGAGAACCTAGACTCTGGCAGCTGTTGCTGCTCACTGACAGCAGCTCTCCATGCCCTGGCAATCTACTCTTTGTGGCTGAGTCCATAGACAGCCAGTCATGTCACTGCTACCCCAGGTCTCTGGGAGCCTTGTTCCCCATCTCATGAAGCATTTGGTTAAGACCCTTTGGTACTCCTTCCTGATCACTGTCCATTTTCTATCTCAGGGACTGATGCAGCAATAGTCTGAGGCCTCTGGATGGCCTGACAACTTCTCCCACATCCCTCTACTTCTGGAACAGGCCTGGGACACACACATAATTTTGCCTGTGGAAGTTCTTCCATCACCCTCACTCTGGTTCTAAACTAAAACAGTACCCACAGCATCCCAGGATCTGACTTATTTGGGGTGTGTCTGCTTCCTCCATGTGGCAGATGCTCTCCTAGGGCAAGGACCACAGGGTTCACCATGGCATGACCCAAGAGAATTGCCAAAGGCTTGGGCCACTACTTTCTCTATTGGTAATTCCAGCTGTGTTTTCAAGCTTAGGTATGCTTGAAGTTGGCCTTCTGGAGTGTGCACACGCACGCGCACACACACACACACACACAAACATGTACACTCATAGTTGTGTCTGTACTACCCCTATTGTCCACTTGGCTCTGATGGGGCTTAACAGATGGAGACCCAAAGGTCCCCAGATACTGACTTGCCGGCTGAGAGTCTGAACTGCTGCCATAACTTCCAGGGTCCATTTGCTGACTTTCTTGGTAATAACATGAGCTAAGTTCATTTCTCAAGCTGTAAATCATGTCAGACATCTTGGTCTTTCAGAAACAGTGATGGCTGAGTGAGTACCAGGGCATGGTTTGCTTCTCTACCCTCAAGACCAGGCTGGTAGCCTGTGACATCTTTGAGAATGAGGACTAGGAACTACAGGAGACCTCCAAAGTTGCAGCCTCTGAGCCTCACCATGGTCTCTACATGTTCTTGCTAGCTTGAGAAAGTGCAGTGCATTAGGGCAGCCCCTGGACGAGCCAGCAAGGGAGATCTGGAAAACTCCATCTTTGGCTGCCTGAGGCAGCAATGAAGACCAGAACCAAGACTTTTCTCCCATTCTTTGGGAAGGATCGAATTGATAACAGATGTGAAAGTGTTTTGAAAACTGTAAAGTGCTAAGTACTGTAAAAGGGAATGTTCATTTTTAAGACCACAATGGTAGATTTGCTGTCTTCTCAGCAAGTAGCAGTTGTACCTCTTTCAGGGCCCTTCATAGGACCACACTGGCCAGGAGTGTCTCCTGGGCCGTCAGCAAGATGCTGGATGCCCACCCCTAAGCTTGGCTGTGTGTGGTCTGCAAGGAAAACAAGAGCCATGGGGACATTCTCCAGGGAGCTTCCCTGCAACAAAAGAGTAGGGAAAACCTCCCTGAATAGCTGCAGGCAGGGCAGTAGATGCCAGCAGTCAGATGGGGAAAAGATGACCTCCTCTTTGGCTACTGTGCTTCTCACAGATCCTTGCAGTAGCTCAGCACTTAGAGAACCAACTGTGATTGAGCTCAGACAGGAGTGGCTATGGGATATGATTATGGTTATGATTCAAAATGGCAATCAAACTCACGAGATGCAACCATCTTATGTTCACTATGGTTACTTAGTATGGCTGTTAATTTTATGTATTGACTTGGCTGGGCCATGGTGCCCAGATATTTGGTCAAACATTATTCTGAATGGTTTTGTGAAGGTATTTTTGATGAGATTAACATTTAAATCAGTGGACTTTGAGTAAATCACATTGCCTTCTATACTGTGGGTGGGCCTAGTCCAATTTCTTGAAGGCCCTGATAGGACAAAGACTGACCTCCACTGAGCAAGAAGAAATTCTGCCAGCAGACTGCCTTTGGACTCTAACTGCAACTCTTCCCTTAGTCTCCAGCCTGTCGGCCTCCCCCGTCAGATTTTGGACTCCCCATTCCTTTGTAATCACATAAACAAGTTCCTTAAAATAAAATTCTCTCCATACCTATACACACATCCTCTTGATTCTATTTCTTTGGAGAACTCTGACACTTAGTTTTATAGAAAGACAGAGGAAATTAGATACAGGGTACCCAATATCTCCTTACTGGGAGGGCCAACCACACAGCTTCTTTGGTCTTTTCAACCATGTGGGGTATCTATGACTGCTGAAGTGGGGAGCCAAGGTGCTTGCAGGTTACCGTGACACAGAGACCACAACTATTGCTTCCCACCAGCTTTTTATACTGTGTGAGTCAGGTAGGCCCAAGGCTTGCAAGCCAACTTGCAATGCTTCATATTTATTCTGTAGTTCCAAGGAAACAAGGCAGTGGGAAGAGAGAGGCTGAGGTCATTTCCAGACAAGCCTATGTCAGCCCAGATCTGATGTTGACCCTTATACACATGAATGCAATTCTTGTTGCTAATATTTCTTGCTTTCTTGAGCCTCTACTCATTATAATTCACAGGTGAAGGTGGAACCCAAAGGAAGACAAAGGAGTCAGCCTTCAGCTTTTGATACTTAATATGAGCTCTCAAAAAAGCCCTCTTCGAATGGGAATTGTGGAGGCAAGGATTTGTGCCTGCCAGAGCTGGCTTTGTTGAGATATAAAAGGGGCTTCTAATTTCCCCAAATCTTCCATTATACACTGAGAAGGCTCAATAGTGCACCACTTGAAGTCATGGTGTAGGGAGGCACAGGTTATATGTCAAATGGTGGGAGTGAAGTGGGCAGGAACCCTTTCTGGGATCTGGGAAAGGAGCTATATGGGTAGGGGTATAAGAACTGGAGACCTGCTCCCTGACCTCCCTCTAGGTCAAAATCCAGGGAGTGGGGAATGGGTATGGCTGATGAGACAGGTTTGGAAACTCTAGAGCAGAGGGTAGAGCCCTGCTATCCACCTGTAGAGGAGTGTGAGCCTTCCTTGGAGAGTGGCTTGAACCACCAGGAAGAGGTCTTAATGGAATAGAAATAGTGGTGAGGCTTGGTTATGCTGAGAAACCCAGAGATTTCCCTGCCCACCCCTGCTCTAGCCTCCCATGGGCCCTGTAAAACTTGGAGGAGAACCAAGAACATGCCTGTGGTCCCTAGAGAGTGGCAGAGAAGGGACTGAAAGGCAGAATGCCAGCCAAGTGGTCACATGATAGCAGGCAAGAGGACATCCTGACATCATCTCTGACAGAAGCGGAGGAATGGGCAGTTCAGGGTCTGGGTTGAGTGAATGGTTGAGCCTCCTCCAAGGGCCCACAGCCCCCACAACAATTAGGGTGGCTGCTTGGAGTATCAGCCTCAACTTTAGGGCCCGGTTCAGCCTGGGAGGGACTGAGATTGGGTTTGGTTACAGCGTCCCGTTCACTGGTCTGGCATCTCTTATTTACATCTGGATTGACCATTCACCATGGTACTAATTTCATATAAGCCCCTTGAATCAGCACCAATTCCCCATGATGGCTGATTTGGAGAGCACCCTAATAGCCCAGGAGTTTTTTTTCCTCAGCAAAAATTGTTAATGAGAAAACATCCCTGGCCATTCATCTCCATGATGCCGGCTCTAGAGTAGGGGGCCACAGCGCTGTCATGGAGTGGCATCAATGTCACTCTTGTTTTCCTCCCTGATTAAAATAATAAATTCTTTCCCCTCTGCCTTAGAGTTGGGAAGTGAGGAGTGCTGCAGCAGTGGTAGACAAATCACCATCAAAGTCCTCAAAGACTCCATTCTGAAGAAGAGAAACTAAACAGTCTTGGCATCATGAAAAATTAATGAGAGAACTCCATCTGCTCACCCCAGTGAGGGTCCCTCAATGTCCAAATCTATGTTGTCTACTCTGGAGCAGGGTGAAAGGGGGCTCCAGATCTCCTGGGCCTTTTCCTATCTTTGAATTCTTCCATGGCTGTGGTCATGCGGGTGGTGCTTGTGTCAAGGTGCCTACCTCTGTGGGAGCTCCCTGTGCCAATCTCTTCCCCAGGCGGGCTAACCAGACCAGGAAGTAAGGGACTGGAGAGAAAGAGGAGACCCCAGGACTCAATGTTGAACACCTGGAGTGGACCTCCAGTGGCTCTGGTCACACACTGAGGAGTAAGCAGGGAGGATCTGGAAGCTTGTTAGGGAGAGGATTGGGGGGTTCAGGGTGACTATGTTCTAAACCAAACCTTCCTTTGGGCTGAACTGCCCCAGAGAGAGGCCAGAGAAAAGGATCAAGGTGTGAATAATTTATTTGGGAGGTGAAGGAAACTTCATTAGACAGGGGAAGGAAGACAGCCAATGAAGAATGTGCCATGAAGTCAGTTCCCATGTGGGAAACTGGGGCTCAGTCTCAGTGGAGAACTCTGAGAGACATTGTAGGGCATGTACCTCAAAGTTTTCCCACCTGAGTGGTAAGGTAGCTGGGGTATTTACCCACCACTCCTGTCCATCACGGACATAGTACTGCTGCTGAGGTAATGAACTTTCAGGAACTTCAGGCTTGTCCTCTGTGTGGACTGAGTGGGCTCCCATAGTCAGAAAAGCCCATAGTCAATGAGAAGCAGGTGATCATAAGGATCAGCCTTCTGTGTAGAGAGGTGAGTGTGGAGGAGAAATGAGAAAGTGCTGACAAATCTCTGCTCCAACATCCAACCTAGTTCTTCAGCTGGTTGTCTTTTTCTGTGTCTTGCTCCCCCATTCTCTCAGTCTCTCTGTGTCTGGACCTTGCTCCCTTTAGAGACCTTCCTCCTTTCCCACTCCTGGTCACCAAATACCTCCTTTGGGTTGGTCCTTTGTTGAGTTTCACCCACCAGCTCCCTATGTCCCTCCTCTCCTTCTGTAACTACAGAGTCTAGACCCAAGAAGTCTGAAACTCAGACATCTAGTCTTCTTTATGAACAGGCTCTTCCCTACCCAGGCCAATATAGACTGCTCTTATTCATTCCATGGCTCCCTCCTTTTTTAGGACAACACTTACTTCTCTTATTCTGGCACCTTCATTTTAACCCAAATTTCCCTCTTCAGATTTATGCTTCAGATCTCCTTTATGTCCCATTCCAAATGATATGCCCTGAGCACTAACTCTATGGTTAGTGGCCTCTGTGTTCTGCTACATGCTGTTTTCACCAGGGATATTTTTCCTTCCTTCTCTACTTAAGCAATATTATATCCTTAAGAGACCTATTGCAATGGAATCAGAAATCACATGAGCCCAAACAGAGCACTCAGGTTCAGTTCCATATGAGAGGGAGGGAGAGGGAGGAAGAGAGAGAGGGAACCAAAGACAGATGAGCACTTCATTGAATTGCACAGATTTCACAGAGGCCTGCTAGTCTGCCTCACCTGGCTGGGCACACCAAGATAACAGGGAGCCTAAGCTAGATGAGAAGACAAACTTTTCATTAGAAAGAGTCATTCTGGTCATTGCCCTATAAGCAAAAGTAAGATTGGAAATTAGAGGAATGAAAAATAGCAGGCAGTTGTTAGAAGTGAGCAACAACTCCAATTTGATTCTGAATCAGAACCTGGATTATTAATGCCACTAAACACAATGTGCACTTAAAAATGGTAAGATTTATGTTATGTGCATCTTTACCACAAGTAAGAGATGCAGAAAAAGAAAAGAAAGAAAATATCTGAATTGAAAAAACCCCAACAATCTAGAGTAACATAATTGTTGAGGATTTGGAGAGTGGGTGGTTGAAGTGGAAAACTGGGTGATATTGAAAAATATTTTTTACAGTTTTTTCAAGACCCAGGGTTCTGGCACAGATCTGTAACCTGGATCAGAGAGAAGGCAATTTCTGGAAGAGAGAAATAAGCATCTGAACAATTTTTATAAACATCCTTTCTGGCACCAGGATGGTGTGTGTGCTGCTGATGTATTTTTGTTAGCACATGAACAGTCTAAAAGGAAGCATGCTGGGTATGAAGGCCAGCCTTATCCTGAATCCCACTGGACAGGAGAGGAGGAAAAAGATTCTTGCTTCCTACCAAATCTTGCCACAAAGGAGTGGTAAGTTTTGTTGAATGAGAAAGCTTAGAGTAGGTACAAACATTGTAGAGTTCCCTGTATTATACAGTAGGTACTCATTAGCTATATATTTTATACATAGTAGTGTATATATGTCAATCCCAATCTCCCAATTCATCCCATGCCCCACTTCCCCCCTGGGTATCCATAAGTTGTTCTCTACATCTGTGTCTCTATTTCCGCTTTGAAAATAAGTTCATCTGTACCATTTTTCTAGATTCCACATATAAGCAATATTATATGATATTTGTTTTTCCCTTTCTAACTTACTTCACTCTGTATGACAGTCTCTAGGTCTATCCACATCTCTGTAAATGGCACTATTTCATTACTTTTTATAGCGGAGTAATATTCCATTGTGTATATGTACCACAACTTCTGTATCCATTCCTCTGCTGATGGACATTTAGGTTGCTTCCATGTCCTGGTTATTTGTAAATAGTGCTGCTATGAATATTGGGGTGCATGTACCTTTTTGAATTCTGGCTTTCTCTGGGTAAACATCCAGGAGAGGGATTGCTGGGTCACATGGTAGTTCTATTTTTAGTGTTTTGAGGACCCTCCATATTGTTCTCCATAGTGGCTGTATCAATCTACATTCCCACAAACAGTGCAAAAAGGTTCCCTTTTCTCCACATCCTCTCCAGCATTTATTGTTTCTAGATTTTTTGATGATGGCCATTCTGACCAGCATGAGGTGATACCTCATTGTAGTTTTGATTTGCATTTCTCTAATAATTAGTGTTGTTGAGCACATTTTCATGTGTTTGTTGGCCATCTGTATGTCTTCTTTGGAGAAATGTCTATTTAGGTCTTCCACCCATTTTTTGATTAGGTTGTTTGTTTTTTTGATATTGAACTGCATGAGCTGTTTGTATATTTTGGAGATTAATCACTTGTTGGTTGCTTCATTTGCAAATATTTTCTCCCATTCTGTAAGTTGTCTTTTTGTTTTGTTTGTGGTTTCCTTTGCTGTGCAAAAGATTTTAAGTTTAATTAGACCCCATTAGTTTATTTTTGTTTTTATTTTCATTACTCTAGGAGGTGGGTCAAAAAAGATCTTGCTATGATTTATGTCAAAGAGTGTTCTGCCTATGTTTTCCTCTAAAAGCACAATCCCTTCTTAAAGGTGAAAACAATTGTCACATTCCTCTCAGTCCTCAAGGGTTCTGGGGAGAACCATGTGAGAACCTGGTTCTTTGATTGTGGTAGTGACAGTAACTAGCCATGTTCTTTAAAGCCAGCTTAAAAGGATATGTTAATCAATAAAATGGCAAAATGAGCTAAAGTAAAAAAAAAAAAAAGGATAAGAAAAGTGGTTAAAAATGGCACTCTTAATATTTAAAAAAGGAAATTTTAGGATAAATTAGGTATAATAAGAATAAATGTTAGTCAGTGGTGTGGCAGTGACAGCTGTGGTCACCAGGAAAGGTATGTGATGGCTGGCTATTGTGGTCACCATGGCAGTGTGTGTGCCCCTCATATATCATTTCTGGGAAGATACTGAGAGAAGAAGAAGACAATATATTCTTAAGCCTCAGTGCTACCGTTGAACCACTGCTTGAATAGCCAGTAAATTGAACTCTTCAGAGGAAAGTAAATGAGAGAGTTTAAAAAAAAAATTTAGACTCCTTCTTGTGAGAGCACCAGAATCACAACTGACTGCTGAACAATCATTGACAGGAAGACACTGGAACTCACCAAAAATTATACCCCACATTCAAAGACAAATGAGAAGCCACAATAAAATGGTAGGAGGGTCACAATCACAATAAAATCCAATCCCATAACTGCTCGGTGGGTGACTCACAAACTGGAGAACACTAATACCACAGAAGTCCACCCACTGGAGTGAAGGTTCTGAGCCCCAAGTCAGGCTTCCAAACCTGGGGGTCCGGCAACAGGAGGAGGAAATCCTAGAAAATCAGAATTTGAAGGCTAGTGGGGTCTGATTGCAGGACTTCGACAGGACTGGGGGAAACAGAGACTCCACTCTTGGAGGGCACACACAAAGTAGTGTGGGCATCAGGACCCAGGGGAAGGAGCAGTGACCCAATAGGAGACTGAACAGACCTACCTGCTAGTGTTGGGGGGGGCTCTCCTGCAGAGGCGGGGGGTGGCTGTGTCTCACCATGAGGACAAGGACACTGGCAGCAGAAGTTCTGGGAAGTACTCCTTGGTGTGAGCCTCCCAGAGTCAGCCATTAGTCCCACCTAAGAGTCGGGTAGGCTCCAGTGTTGGGTCACCTCAAACAACCAACAGGGAGGGAACCCAACCCCACACATCAGCAGGCAAGTCAATTAAAGTTTTACTGAGTTCTGCCCACCAGAGCAACAGCCAGCTCTACTCACCACAAGTCCTTCTCATCAGGAAACTTGCACAAGACTCGTAGATAACCTCAACCACCAGAGGGCAGACAGCAGAAGCAAAAAGAGCTACAATCCTGCAGCCTGTGGAACAAAAACCACATTCACAGAAAGATAGACAAGAAGAAAAGGCAGAGGGCTATGTACCAGATGAAAAAACAAGATAAAACCCCAGAAAAGAAAAACTAAATGAAGTGGCAACCTTCCAGAAAAAAAATTCAGAATAATGATAGTGAAGATGATCCAGGACCTTAGAAAAAGAATGGAGGCAAAGATCAAGAAGATTGAAGAAATGTTTAACAAAGACCTAAAAGAATTAAAGAACAAACAAACAGAGGTGAACAACACAATAACTGAAATGAAAACTACACTAGAAGGAATCAATAGCAGAATAACTGAGGCAGAAGAACGGAAGTGAACTGGATGACAGGATGGTGGAATTCACTGCTGGAGAACAGAAAAAAGACAAAAGAATGAAAAGAAATGAAGACAGCTGAAGAGACCTCTGGGACAACATTAAATGCAACAATATTCACATTATAGGAGTCCCAGAAGGAGAACAGACAGAGAAAGGACCTGAGAAAATATTTAAAGAGATTATAGTAAAAAACTTCCCTAACACGGAAAGGGAAATAGCCACTAAAGCCCAGGAAGTGCAGAGAGTCCCATACAGGATAAACCCAAGAGAAACATGCCAAGACACATAGTAATCAAATTGGCAAAAATTAAAGAAAAATTATTGAAAGCAACAAGGGAGAAAAGACAAATAACATACAAGGGAACTCCCATAAGGTTAATAGCTGATTTCTTAGCAGAAACACTACAAGCCAGAAGGAAGTGGCATGACATATTTAAAATGATGAATGGGAAGAAACTACAACCAAGATTACTCTACCTGACAAGGATATCATTCAGATTTGATGGGGAAATCAAAAGCTTTACAGACAAGCAAAAGCTAAGAGAATTCAGCACCACCAAACCAGCTATACAACAAATGCTAAAGGAACTTCTCTAGGTGTGAAACACAGAGAAGAAAAGGACCTACAAAAACAAACCCAAAGCAATTAAGAAAATGGTAATAGGAACATACATATAGATAATTAACTTAAACGTGAATGGATTAAATGCCCCAACCAAAAGACAGAGGCTCACTGAATGGATACAAAAAGAAGACCCATATATATGCTGTCTATAAGAGACCCACTTCAGACCTAGGGACACATACAGATTGAAAGTGAGGGGATGGAAAAAGATTCCATGCAAATAGAAAACAAAAGAAAGCTGGAGTAGCAATACTCATATCAGACAAAATAGACTTTAAAATAAAGAACGTTACAAAAGACAAGAAAGGACACTACAAAATGATCAAGGGCTCAATCCAAGAAGAAGATATAACAATTATAAATATATATGCACACAACATGGGAGCACCTCAATACATAAGGCAACTGATAACAGCTATAAAAGAGGAACTCGACTGAAACACAATAATAGTGGGGGATTTTAACACCTGCCTTACACCAGTGGACAGATCATCCAAACAGAAAATGAATAAGGAAACACGAGCTTTAAACACAATAGACCAGAGAGATTTAATTCATATTCATAGGACATTCCATTCTAAACCAGCAGATTACTTCTCAAGTGCACACAGAACATTCTCCAGGATAGATCACAATTTGGGTGACAAATAAAGCCTCAGTAAATTTAAGAAAATTGAAATCATATCAAGCATTTTTTCTGACCACAGTGCTATGAGATTAGAAATCAATTACAGGGAAAAAACGTAAAAAACACAAACACGTGGAGGCTAAACAATACATTACTACATAACCAAGAGATCACTGAAGAAATCAAAGAGGAAATCAAAAAATACCTAGAGACAAAAGACAATGAAAACACAATGACCCAAAACCTATGGGGTTCAGCAAAAGCAGTTTCTAAGAGGGAAGTTTATAGCAATACAAGCATACCTCAAGAAACAAAAATCTCAAATAAACAATCTAACCTTACATCTAAAGGAACTAGAGAAAGAACAGCAAACAAAACCCAAAGTTAGCAGAAGGAAAGAAATCATAAAGATCAGAACAGAAATAAAAGAAATAGAAACAAAGAAAACAAGAGCAAAGATCATTAAAACTAAAACCTGGTTCTTTGAGAAGATAAAGGAAATTGATAAACCATTAGCCAGACTCATCAAGAAAACGAGGGAGAGGACTCAATAAAATTAGAAATGAAAAAGGAGAAGTTACAACAGACACAGCAGAAATACAAAGCATCCTGAGACTACTACAAGTGACTCAAGGCCAATAAAATGGACAATCTCTACGAAACGGAAAAATTCTTAGAAAAGTATAACTTTCCAAAACTGAATCAGGAAGAAGTAGAAAATATGAACAGACCAACCACAACTAATGAAATTGCAACTGAAATTAAAAATCTTCCAGCAAACAAAAGTCCAGGACCAGATGGCTTCACAGCTGAATTTTATCATATATTTAGAGAAGAGATAACACGCATCCTTCTCAAACTCTTCCAATAATTGCAGAGGAAAGAACACTCCCAAACTCATTCTATGAGGCCACCATCACCCTGGTACCCAAAGTAGAAAAAGATACTACAAAAAAAGAAAATTACAGACCAATATCACTGATGAATATAGATGCAAAATTCCTCAACAAACTACTAGCAAACAGAATCCAACAATATATTAAAAGGATCATACACCATGATGAAGTGGGATTTATCCCAGGGATGCAAGGATTCTTCAATAAACGCAAATTAATTAATGTGATACACCATATTAACAAAATTGAAGAAGAAAAACCATATGATCATCTCAATAGATGCAGAAAAAGCTTTTGACAAAATTCAGCACCGATTTACGATAAAAACTCTCCAGAAAGTGGGCATAGAGGGAACCTACCTCAACATAATAAAGGCCATATATGACAAACCCACAGCAAATATCATTCTCAATGGTGAAAAACTGAAAGCATTTCCACTAAGATCAGGAACAAGACAAGGATGTCCACTCTCACCACTATTATTCAACATAGTTTTGGAAGTCCTAGCCACAGCAATCAGAGGAGAAAATGAAATAAAAGGAACACAAATTGGAAAAGAGGAAGTAAATCTGTTACTGTTTGAAGATGACATGATACTATACATAGAGAATCCTAAAGATGCCACCAGAAAACTTCTAGAGCTAATCAATGAATTTGGTAAAGTTTCAGGATACAGAATTAACACACAGAAATCTCTTGCATTCTTATACACTAATGATGAAAAATCTGAAAAAGAAATTAAGGAAACACTCCCATTTACCATTGCAACACAAAGAATAAAATACCTAGGAATAAACCTACCTAGGGAGACAAAAGACCTGAATGCAGAAAATTATAAGACACTGATGAAAGAAATTAAAAGTGATACAAACAGATGGAGAGGTGTACCATGTTCTTGGACTGGAAGAATCAGTATTGTGAAAATGACTATACTACACAAAGCAATCTACAGATTCAGTGCAATCCCTATCAATTTACCAATAGCGGGGCTTCCCTGGTGGTGCAGTGGTTGAGAGTCCGCCTGCCGATGCAGAAGACACGGGTTCGTGCCCTGGTCTGGGAAGATCCCACATGCCGCAGAGTGGCTAGGCCCATGAGCCATGGCCACTGGGCTGGCGCGTCCGGAACCTGTGCTCCGCAACGTGAGAGGCCACAAGAGTGAGAGGCCCGTGTACACCCACCCCAAAAAAATGGCATTTTTAGCAGAACTAGAACAAAAAATCTTAAAATTTGTATGGAGACATAAAAGACGCTGAATAGCCAAAGCAGTCTTGAGGGAAAAAAAACGGAGCTGGAAGAATCAGACTCCCTGACTTCAGACTATACTACAGAGCTACAGTAATCAAGATAATATGTACTGGCACAAAACCAGAAATATAGATCAATGGAACAGCATGGAAATTCTAGAGATAAACCCACATACCTGTGGTCAACTAATCTATGACAAAGGAGGCAAGGATATACAATGGAGAAAAGACAGTCTCTTCAATAAGTGGTGCTGGGAAAACTGGACAGCTACATGTAAAAGAATGAAATTAGAACACTCCCTAACACCATGCACCAAAATAAACTCAAAATGAATTACAGACCTAAATGTAAGACCAGATAATGTAAAACTCTTAGAGGAAAATATAGGAAGAACACTCTTTGACAAAAATCACAGCAAGATCTTTTTGATCCACCTCCTAGAGTAATGAAAATAAAAACAAAAATAAACAAATGGGACCTAATGAAACTTAAAAGCTTTTGCACAGCAAAGGAAACCATAAACAAGATGAAAAGACAACCCTCAGAATGGGAGAAAATATTTGCAGACGACTCAGTGGACAAAGGATTAATCTCCAAAATATATAAACAGCACATGCAGCTCGATATTAAAAAAACAAACAACCCAATCCAAAAATAGGCAGAAGACCTAAATAGACATTTCTCCCAAGAAGACATACAGATGACCCAGGAGCAGATGAAAGCTGCACAACATCAGTAATTATTAGACAAATGCAAATCACAACTACAAGGAGGTATCACCTGACACCAGTTAGAATGGGCATCATCAGAAAATCTACAAACAACAAATGCTGGAGAGGGTGTGGAGAAAAGGGAACCTTCTTGCACTGTTGGTGGGAATGTAATTTGACACAGCCACTATGGAGAACAGTATGGAGGTTCCTTAAAAAACTAAAAATAGAATTGCCATATGACCCAGCAATCCCACTACTGGACATATACCCTCAGAAAACCATAAGTCAAAAGACACATGCGACTTACGGGGAAGGTGGCGGACGAGTAAGACACGGAGATCAACTTCCTCCCCACAGATACACCAGAAATATAGCTACAAGTGGAACAACTCCTACAGAACAACTACTGAACACTGGCAGAAGACCTCAGACCTCCCAAAAGGCAAGAAACTCCCCACGTACCTGGGAAGGGCAAAATGGAGAGATTCCCACACAGAGGATCGGTGCCAAGCGGCACTCACCAGAGCGAGAGGTTTGTCTGGTTGCCCGCTGGGGTGGGTGGTGCTGGAAGCTGAGGCTCGGGCGTTGGTCAGAGCACAGGGAGAGGACTGGAGTCAGGCAGTCTACCTGAAAAAGAATGCAGAATAATGATGGTAAAGATGATCCAAGATTCTATTTCCCAGATCCAAAATCTTGGAAATAGAATAGACAAAATGCAAGAAACAGTTAACAAGGACCTAGAAGAACTAAAGATGAATCAAGCATCGATTAAAAACACAATACATGAAATGAAAAATACTCTAGATGGGATCAATAGCAGAATAACTGAGGCAGAAGAACGGATAAGTGACCTGGAAGATAAAATAGTGGAAATAACTGCTGCAGAGCAAAATAAAGAAAAAAGAATGAAAAGAACAGAGGACAGTCTCAGAGACCTCTGGGACAACATTAAACGCACCAACATTCGAATTATAGGGGTTCCAGAAGAAGAAGAGAAAAAGAAAGGGACTGAGAAAATATTTGAAGAGATTATAGTTGAAAACTTCCCGAATATGGGAAAGGAAATAGTTAATCAAGTCCAGGAGGCACAGAGAGTCCCATACAGAATAAATCCAAGGAGAAATACGCCAAGACACATCTTAATCAAACTGTCAAAAATTAAACACAAAGAAATCATATTAAAAGCAGCAAGGCAAAAACAACAAATAACACACAGGGGAATCCCCATCAGGATAACAGCTGATCTCTCAGCAGAAACTCTACAAGCCAGAAGGGAGTGGCAGGACATAATTAAAGTGATGAAGGAGAAAAACCTGCAACCAAGATTACTCTACCCAGCAAGGATCTCATTCAGATTTGATGGAGAAATTAAAACGTTTACAGACAAGCAAAAGCTGAGAGAGTTCAGCACCACCAAACCAGCTTTACAACAAATGCTAAAGGAACTTCTCTAGGCAAGAAACACAACAGAAGGAAAAGACCTACAATAACGAACCCAAAACAATTAAGAAAATGGGAATAGGAACATACATATCGATAATTACCTTAAATGTAAATGGACTAAATGCTCCCACCAAAAGACACAGATTGGCTGAATGGATACAAAAACAAGACCCATATATATTCTGTCTACAAGAGACCCACTTCAGACCTAGAGACACATACAGACTGAAAGTAAGGGGATGGAAGAAGATATTCCATGCAAATGGAAACCAAAAGAAAGCTGGAGTAGCAATTCTCATATCAGACAAAATAGACCTTAAAATAAAGACTACTAGAAGAGACAAAGAAGGACACTCCATAATGATCAAGGAATCGATCCAAGAAGAAGATATAACAATTGTAAATATTTATGCACCCAACATAGGAGCACCTCAATACATAAGGCAAATACTAACAGCCATAAAAGGAGAAATCGACAGTAACACACTCATAGTAGGGGACTTTAACACCCCACTTTCACCAATGGACAGATCATCCAAAATGAAAATAAATAAGGAAACACAAGCTTTAAATGATACCTTAAACAAGATGGACTTAATTGATATTTATAGGACATTCCATCCAAAAACAACAGAATACACATTTTTCTCAAGTGCTCATGGAACATTCTCCAGGATAGATCATATCGTGGGTCACAAATCAAGCCTTGGTAAATTTAAGAAAATTGAAATTGTATCAAGTATCTTTTCTGACAACAATGCTATGAGACTAGATATCAATTACAGGAAAAGAGCTGTAAAAAATACAAACACATGGAGGCTAAACAATACACTACTTAATAACGAAGTGATCACTGAAGAAATCAAAGAGGGAATTAAAAAATACCTAGAAACAAATGAGAATGGAGACACGACGACCCAAAACCTATGGGATGCAGCAAAAGCAGTTCTAAGAGGGAAGTTTCTAGCAATACAATCCCACCTTAAGAAACAGGAAACATCTCGAATAAACAACCTAACAATTAAGAAAAAGCAATTAGAGAAAGAAGAACAAAAACATCCCAAAGTTAGCAGAAGGAAAGAAATCATAAAAATCAGATCAGAAATAAATGAAAAAGAAATAAAGGAAACGATAGCAAAGATCAATAAAACTAAAAGCTGGTTCTTTAAGAAGATAAACAAAATTGATAAACCATTAGCCAGACTCATCAAGAAAAAAAGGGAGAAGACTCAAATCAACAGAATTAGAAATGAAAAAGGAGAAGTAACAACTGACACTGCAGAAATACAGAAGATCATGAGAGATTACAACAAGCAACTCTATGCCAATAAAATGGACAACCTGGAAGAAATGGACAAATTCTTAGAAATGCACAACCTGCCGAGACTGAACCAGGAAGAAATAGAAAATATGAACAGACCAATCACAAGCACTGAAATTGAAACTGTGATAAAAAAGCTTCCAACAAACAAAAGCCCAGGACCAGATGGCTTCACAGGCGAATTCTATCAAGCATTTAGAGAAGAGCTAACACCTATCCTTCTGAAACTCTTCCAAAATATAGCAGAGGGAGGAACACTCCCAAACTCATTCTACGAGGCCACCATCAACTTGATACCCAAACCAGACAAGGATGTCACAAAGAAAGAAAACTACAGGCCAATATCACTGATGAACATAGATGCAAAAATCGTCAACAAAATACTAGCAAACAGAATCCAACAGCACATTAAAAGGATCATACACCATGATCAAGTGGAGTTTATTCCAGGAATGCAAGGATTCTTCAATATATGCAAATCAATCAACGTGATACACCATATTAACAAATTGAAGTAGAAAAACCATATGATCATCCCAATAGATGCAGAGAAAGCTTTCGACAAAATTCAACACCCATTTATGATAAAAACCCTGCAGAAAGTAGGCATAGAGGGAACTTTCCTCAACATAATAAAGGCCATATATGACAAACCCACAGCCAGTATCGTCCTCAATGGTGAAAAACTGAAACCATTTCCACTAAGATCAGGAACAAGACAAGGTTGCCCACTCTCACCACTCTTATTCAACCTAGTTTTGGAAGTTTTAGCCACAGCAATCAGAGAAGAAAAGGAAATAAAAGGAATCCAAATTGGAAAAGAAGAAGTAAAGCTGTCACTCTTTGCAGATGACATGATAGTATACATAGAGAATCCTAAAGATGCTACCAGAAAACTACAAGAGTTAATCAATGAATTTGGTAAAGTTGCAGGATACAAAATTAATGCACAGAAATCCCTGGCATTCCTAAATACTAATGATGAAAAATCTGAAATTGAAATCAAGGAAACACTCCCATTTACCATTGCAACAAAAAGAATAAAGTGTCTAGGAATAAACCTACCTAAGGAGACAAAAGACCTGTATGTAGAAAATTATAAGACACTGATGAAAGAAATTAAAGATGATACAAATAGATGGAGAGATGTACCATGCTCTTGGATTGGAAGTATCAGCATTGTGAAAATGACTCTACCTCCCAAAGCAATCTACAGATTCAATGCAATCCCTATCAAACTACCACTGGCATTTTTCACAGAACTAGAACAAAAAATTTCACAATTTGTATGGAAACACAAAAGACCCCGAATAGCCAAAGCAATCTTGAGAACGAAAACTGGAGCTGGAGGAATCAGGCTCCCTGACTTCAGACTATACTACAAAGCTACAGTAATCGAGACTGTATGGTACTGGCACAAAAACAGAAAGATAGATCAATGGAACAGGATAGAAAGCCCAGAGTTAAACCCACGGACATATGGTCAACTTATCTTTGATAAAGGAGGCAGGAATGTACAGTGGAGAAAGGACAGTCTCTTCAATAAGTGGTGCTGGGAAAACTGGATAGGGACATGTAAAAGTATGAGATTAGATCACTGCCTAACACCATACACAAAAATAAGCTCAAAATGGATTAAAGATCTAAATGTAAGGCCAGACACTATCAAACTCTTAGCAGAAAACATAGGCAGAACACTCTATGACATAAATCACAGCAAGATCCTTTTTGACCCACCTCCTAGAGAAATGGAAATAAAAACAAAAATAAACACATGGGACCTAATGAAACTTAAAAGCTTTTGCACAGCAAAGGAAACCATAAACAAGACCAAAAGACAACCCTCAGAATGGGAGAAAATATTTGTAAATGAAGCAACTGACAGAGGATTAATCTCCAAAATTTATAAGCAGCTCATGCAGCTCAATAACAAAAAAACAAACAACCCAATCCAAAAATGGGCAGAAGACCTAAATAGACATTTCTCCACAGAAGATATACAGACTGCCAACAAACACATGAAAGTATGCTCAACATCTTTACTCATTAGAGAAATGCAAATCAAAACCACAATGAGATATCCTCTCACACCAGTCAGAATGGCCATCATCAAAAAATCTAGAAACTATAAATGCTGGAGAGGGTGTGGAAAAAAGGGAACACTCTTGCAATGCTGGTGGGGATGTGAATTGGTACAGCCACTATGGAGAACAGTATGGAGGTTCCTTAAGAAACTACAAATAGAACTACCATATCACCCAGCAATCCCACTACTGGGCATATACCCTGAGAAAACCATAATTCAAAAAGAGTCATGTACCAAAATGTTCATAGCAGCCCTATTTACAATAGCCCGGAGATGGAAACAACCCAAGTGCCCATCATCAGATGAATGGATAAAGAAGATGTGTCACATATATACAATGGAATATTACTCAGCCATAAAAAGAAACGAAATTGAGCTATTTGTAATGAGGTGGATGGACCTAGAGTCTGTCATAGAGAGTGAAGTAAGTCAGAAAGAGAAAGACAAATACTGTATGCTGACACATATATATGGAATATAAGAAAAAAATGTCATGAAGAACCTATGGGTAAGACAGGAATAAAGACACAGATCTACTAGAGAATGGACTTGAGGATATGGGGAGGGGGAACGGTAAGCTGTGACAAAGTGAAAGAGCGGCATGGACATATATACACTACCAAACATAAGGTAGATAGCTAGTGGGAAGCAGCCGCATAGCACAGGGAGATCAGCTTGGTGCTTTGTGACCGCCTGGAGGGGTGGGATAGGTAGGGTGGGAGGGAGACGCAAACGGGAGGGGATATGGGAACATATGTATATGTATAACTGATTAAATTTGTTAAGTAAAAAAAAATAATAATAATAAAAAGACACATGCACCCCAATGTTCATTGCAGCACTATTTACAATAACCAGGTCAGGGAAGCACCCTAAATGCTCATCATGAGACGAATGGATAAAGAAGATGTGGTACATATATACAATGGAATATTATTCAGCCATAGAAATGAAGGAAATTTGGTCATTTGTAGAGATGTGGATGGATCTAGAGACTGTCATACAGAGTGAAGTAAGTCAGTAAGAGAAAAACAAATACGTATATTAATGCATATATGTGGAACCTAGAAAAATGGTACAGCTGAACTTGTTTGCAAGGCAGAAATGGAGACACAGATTTAGAGAACAAACATATGGACACCAAGAGGGGAAAGCGATGGTGGGTGATGGTGGTGGTGTGATGAATTGGGAGATTGGGATTGACATATATACACTAATATGTATAAAATGGAAAAGCAATAAGAACCTGCTGTATAAAAAAATAAATTAAATAAATTTCAAAAAAAAATTTTTTTAATTAAACAAGTAATAGATGGAACAGTGTTTCCTGACAAGATGGTGAAGTAGAAGAACATGAGCTCACCTCCTCTTACAAGAACACCAAAAACCCAATTAACTTCTGAGCAATCCCATTGACCAAAAAAGACTGGAACCTATCAAAAAAGATACTGTACTTCCAAAGACAAAGAAGAGGACACAGTGAGACAGTAGGAGGGTCACATTCAAGATACCATCAAATGCAATGCTCACCAGGTGTGTGACCCACAAAGTTGAAAATAATTATATTGCAGAGGTTCTCCCACAAGAGTGAGAGTTCTGAGCCCCATGTCATGGTCCCTAGGTGGGGGTCTGGCATCAAGAGGAGGAGCCCCCAGAGCATTTGTATTTGAAGGCCAGTGGGGCTTGATCACTGGAAGTCCATAGGACTGGGGGAAAGAGAAACGCCACTCTTGGATGGTGCAAGCAAAGTGTCAGGTGTGCCAGGAACCAGGGGAAATAGCAGTGACTTCATAGGGACCTGGGCCAGACCTACCTGCTGATCTTAGAGAGTCTCCTGGGAAGCAGGTTTGGCTTTGGCTCACTGCAGGGATAAGGACATGTGGTGACAGAGGAACTGGGGAGCACTCATTGGTGTGAGGTATCCTGGATGCCTCCATTTTGATGCCAAGGCCTGGCCCCACCCACAGCCCTTAGGCTCCAGTGCTGGGACACTTCAAGCCAAACAACAGACAGGGCAGGAACACAGTCCCACCCATCAACAGACAGGCTGAGCCCACGGCTGCCTCTAAACACACCCATTGACATGGCCCTGCCCACCAGAGGGAAAAGACCCAGCTCCACCCATCAGTGGGTAGGCACCAGTCACTTCCACCAGGAAGCCTGCACAAGCCTCTTAGGCCAGCCTCATCCACCAGCGAGCGTACAACAGAAGCAAGAGGAACTACAATCCTGCAGGCTATGGGACCACAAACAGAGAAAGTTAGACAAAATGAGATGACAGAGGAATATGTTCCAGACGAAGGAACAAGATAAAACCCCAAAAGAACAACTAAGTGAAGTGGAGATAGGAAATCTACCTGAAAAAGAATTCAGAGTAATGATAGTAAAGATGATCCTGGAAAAAGAAGATACAAGAAATTTAAAAATAGCTAGAACATTTAAAGAACAAACAAACAGAGCTGAACAATACAATAACTGCAATGAAAAATACACTAGAAGGAATCAATAGCAGACTAAATGAGGCAGAAGAACGGATAAGTGAGCTGGAAGACAGAATGGTGGAAATCACTGCCACAGAACAGAATAAAGAAAAAAGAATGAAAAGAAATGAGGACAGTTTGAGAGACCTCTGGGACAACATTAAATGCACCAATATTCAGATTATAGCAGTCCTGGAAGGAGAAGAGAGAGAGAAAGGCCTGAGAAAATATTTGAAGAGATAATAGCTGAAAACTTCCCAAACGTGGGAAAGGAAACAGCCACCCAAGTCCAGGAAGCACAGAGTCTCATACAGGATAAACCCAAGGAGGGAAACACCAAGATACGTATTAATCAAATTGACAAAAATTAAAGACAAAGAGAAAATATTAAAAGCAACAAGGAAAAAGCAACAAATAACATACAAGGGGACCCTCATACAGTTATCAACTGATTTTTCAGCAGAAACTGCAGGTCAGGAAGGAGTGGGCTGATATATTTAAAGTGATGAAAGGGAAAAACCTACAACCAAGAATAATCTACCCAGCAAAGCTCTTATTCAGATTCAGTGGAGACATCAAAAGCTTTACAGACAAGCAAAAGCTAAGAGAATTCAGCACCACCAAACCAGCTTTATAACAAATGGTACTTCTCTAGGCAGAAAAGAAAAGGCCACAACTAGGAACAAGAAAATTACGAATGGGAAAGCACACTGTTAAAGGCAAACATACAGTAAATGTAGGAGGTCATCCACACAAAAGATTATCAAAACCAGCAATTATGAGAAGAGGAGAGTACAAATGCAGGATATCGGAAATGCATTTGAAATTGAGACCAGCAACTTAAAACAATTATAGATATAGACATCTCTATATCTATCTATAACTATATCTATATCTATATATGCCTATCTATCTATCTATCTAACTATACAATCTTATATATATATATATATATATATATATATATATATATATATATATATATATATATATATATATATATATATATATATATATAGATTGCTATGTCAAAACCTCATGGTAACTGCAAACCAAAAATCTACAATAGATATACACACAAAAGAGAAAAAAGAATCCAAACACAAGAGTAAAATTAGTAATCAAATCACAAGAGAAGAGAATAAAAGAGGAAGGGAAGAAAAATGACCTACAAAAACAAACCCAAAACAATCAACAAAATGGCAATAAGAACATACATATTGATAATTACCTTAAATGTAAATGGATTAAATACTCCAACCAAAACACATAGACTGCCTGAATGGCAGAACAAGACCCATATATATGCACTCTACAAAAGGTCCACTTCAGATCTAGGGATACATACAGACCCACTTCATGTGTAGGGGCACATACAGCAAGTGAGGGGATGAAAAAAGGTATTCCATGCAAATGGAAATCAAAAGAAAGCTGGAGTAGCAGTACTCTGACAAAATAGACTTTAAAATAAAGACTGGTACAAGAGACAAAGAAGGACGCTACATAATGATCAAGAGATCAATCCAAGAAGAAGATATAACAATTGTAAATATATATACATCCAACAGAGGAACACCCCAATATATAAGGAGAACAGTCATAAAGGAGAAATCAATAGTAACACAATAACAGTGGGGAACTTTAACACCCGACTTAAATCAATGGACAGAACATATAGACAGAAAATCAATAAGTAAATGCAGGCCTTAAATGACACATTAAGCCAGCTGGACCTAATTGAAATGTATAGAGCATTCCATCTGAAAAAGGCAGAATACACATTCTTTTCAAATGCATATGGAACAGTCTCCAGGATAGATCACATGCTAGGCTATAAAGCAAGCCTCAATAAATTAAAGAATATTGAAATCATATCAAGCATCTTTTCCAAGCACAATGTTCTGAGGTTAGAAATCAACTACAAGAAAAAATTGTAGAAAACAAAAACACGTGGTATTAAACAACCAATGGATCACTGGAAAAATCAAACAGGAAACCAAAGAATACCTAGAGAAAAATGAAAAGGAAAACAAAATGATCCAAAACCTATGGGATGCAGCAAAAGCAGCTCTAAGAGGGAAGTTTATAGCAATACAATCTTACCTCAGGAAACAAGGAAAATCCCCAATAAACAACCTAACCTTACACCTAAAGCAACTAGAGAAAGAAGAACAAACAAAATCCAAAGTTAGCAGAAAAATCATAAAGATCAGAGCAGAAATAAATGAAATAAAGACTTTAAAAAACAATAGAAAAGACCAACAAAACAAAAAGCTAGTTCTTTGAGAATATAAACAAAATTGATAAACCTTTAGCCAGAAAAAAGGGAGAGGGATCAAATCAATAAAATTAGAAATGCAAAAGGAGAAGTTACAATTGACACCACAAAAATGCAAAGGATCATAAGAGACTACTACAAGCAACTATATGCCAATAAAATGGACAACCCAGAAGAAATGGACAAATTCTTAGCAAGGTACAATCTCCCAAAACTGAACCAGTAAGAAAGAGAAAATATGAACAGAACAATCACAAGTAATGAAATTGAAGCTGTGATTTAAAACCCCCCACAAAAAATGTCCAGTTCCAGATTGCTTCAATGGAGAATTCTATCAAACATTTAGAGAAGAGTTAACACCTATCCTTTTGAAACTATTCCAAAAAATTGCAGAGGAAAGAACACTTCCAAACTCATTCTATGAGGCCATCATTACCCTGATACTAAAACGAGACAAAGATACCACACACACAAAAAAAAATTACAGGCCAATAACATGGATAAACATAGATGCCAAAATACTCAACAAAATACTAGCACACTGAATCCAACAATACATTAAAAGAATCATACACCATGATCAAGTGGAATTTATCTCAGGGCTGCAAGAATTTTTCAATATCTGCAAATCAACCAGTGTGATACACCACATTAACAAACTGAAAATTAAAAACCATACGACCATCTCAATAGAGGCAGAAAAATCTTTTGACAAAATTCAACACCCATTTATGATAAAAAACTCTCCAGAAAGTGGGCATAGAGGGAAACTACCTCAACATAATAAAGGCCATATCTGTGACAAACCCACAGCTAACATCATACTCGACGGTGAAAAGCTGAAAACATTTCCTGTAAGATCAGGAACAAGATAAGCATGTCCAATCTTGCCACTTTTATTTAACATAGTTTTGGAAGTCTTAGCCATGGCAATCAGAGAAGAAAAAGAAATAAAAAGAATCCAAATTGGAAAAGAAGAAGTAGAACTTTCACTGTTTGAAGATGACATAAATCTATACATAAAAAATCCTAAAGATGCTACCAGAAACTACTAGAGTTCATCAATGAATTCTGTAAAGTAGCAGAATACAATATTAATGCACAGAAATCTCTTGCATTTCTATACACTAATAAGGAAAGATCAGGAAGAGAAATTAAGGAAACAATCACATTTACCATCTCACCAAAAGAATAAAATACCTAGGAATAAATCTACCTAAGGACACAAAAGACCTGTACTCAGATAACTCTAAGATACTGATGAAAGAAATCGAAGATGATGAAAACAGATGGAGAGATATACCATGTTCTTTGATTGGAAGAATCAATATTGTCAAAATGACTATACCACCCAAAGTTATCTACAGAGTCAATGCAATCCCTATCAATTTACCAATAGCTTTTTTTCACAGAATCAGAACAAAAAACTTTACAATTTGTATGGAAACACAAAAGACTCCAAATAACCAAAGCAATCTTGAGAAAGAAAAACTGACCTGGAGAAATCAGGCTCCCTGACTTCAGACAATACTACAAAGCTACAGTAATCAAAACAGTATTGTACTGGCACAAAAACAGAAATATAGATCAATGGAACAGCATGGAAGTTCTAGAGATAAACCCATGCACCTATGGTCACCTAATCTATGACCAAGGAGGCAAGAATATACAATGGAGAAAAGACAGTCTCTTCAATAAGTGGTGCTAGGAAAACTCTACACATAAAAGAATGAAATTAGAACACTCCATAAAACCATATACAAAAATAAACTCAAAGTGGATTAAAGACCTAAATGTAAGGCCAGACACTATAAAACTCTTAAAGGAAAACATAGGCAGAAAACTCTCTGACATAAAGAGCCACAAGATCTTTGATCCACCTCTTAGAGTAATGAAAATAAAAACAAAAATAAATAAACAGGACCTAATTAAATTAAAAGCTTTTGCACAGCAAAGGTAACCATAAACAAAATGAAAGGACAACACACAGAAAGGGAGAAAATATTTGCAAATTAAGCAACCAACAATGCATTAATCTCCAAAATATACAAACAGTTCATGCTGCTCACTAACAACAACAACAACAAAACAATCAAAAAATGGGCGGTCTGGTGGCACAGTGGTTGAGAGTCCGCCTGCCGATGCAGGGGACACGGGTTCGTGCCCCGGTCCGGGAGGATCCCGCATGCCACGGAGCGGCTGGGCCCGTGAGCCATGGCCGCTGAGCCTGCGCGTCCGGAGCCTGTGCTCCGCAACGGGAGAGGCCACAACAGTGAGAGGCCCGCGTGCCGCAAAAAAAAAAAAAAAAAAAAAGGGCAGAAGACCTAAATAGACATTTCTCCAAAGAAGACATACGGATAGCCAACAAACACATGAAAAGATTTCCATGTCACTAATTATTAGAGAAATGCAAATCAAAACTACAGTGAGGTGTCACTTCACACCAGTCAGAATGGCCATCATCAAAAAATTTACAAACAATAAACGCTGGAGAGGGCGTGGAGAAAAGGACATCCTCCTATACTGTTGTGGGAATGTAAATTGATACAGCCACTATGGAGAACAGTATGAAATTTCCTTTAAAAACTAAAAATAGAGCTACCATATGATCCAGGAATCCCACTCCTGGGCATATATTTGGAGAAAACCATACTTTGAAAAAATATATGCACCCCAGTGTTCATTGCAGCACTATTTACAACAGCCAGGACATGGAAGCAACCTAAATGTCCAACATGGATGGATCTAGAGATTATCATACTAAGTGAAGTCAGACAGAGAAAGACAAATACCATACGATATCGCTTACATGTAGAATCTAAAAACATGATACAAACGAAGTTATTTACAAAACAGAAACAGACTCACAGGCTTAGAAAACAAACTTATGGTTACCAAAGGGAAAATGTGGGGTGGGTGGAGGGATAAATTAGGAGGTTGTGTTTAACATATACACACTACTATATATAAAATAGGCAATCAAGAAGGACCTACCACTGTATATAGCACAGGGAACTCTACTCAATACCCTGTGTAACCTATATGGGAAAAGAATCTGAAAAAGAATAAATATATGTATATGTATAACTAAATCACCTTTCTGTACACTTGAAACTAACACAACATTATAAATCAAATATATTCCAATATAAAATACAAATTAAAAATATAAAAAGATAAATGTTTATAATTAAAAATTAAGCTAAGGTATTCTTAGGCTGAGTATATGAAATAGCCAATGTTTGATCTTATGGGACCTACAAAAATAGCAACTTCGTATGACTCAAAAATAACAACATACTTAAAAACTAGATTTGATGATAAAGCAAACTAAGATTAAAGGTTAAGAATCAGCCTCAGGGAGATGTCTCTCTGTTTAGGACAAGAACAGTGTTTTGGGCTGGGTGCCCACTTGTCTATTCATTTAAGCTGGGTCTTGCTGAGGCCTGGGATCTGTGGTTACAGGGATCCCAGGAAAGAAGGCTCTTGGCACTCACCTTCTTATGCTTGGCTATATGGCCTGAGATACTGCCAGGACCCTTAACTTCTCTCAGAGAGCATCACTAGGTGGCATTTTTTTTTTTTTTTTTTTTTTTTTTGCGGTACGTGGACCTCTGACTGTTGTGGCCTCTCGCGTTGCGGAGCACAGGATCCGGACGCGCAGGCTCAGTGGCCATGGCTCACGGGCCTAGCCACTCTGCGGCATGTGGGATCTTCCCAGACCGGGGCACGAACCCGTGTCCCCTGCATCGGCAGGCGGACTCTCAACCACTGCGCCACCAGGGAAGCCCACTAGGTGGCATTTTAGGTAGCAAGTTATTTAGCTTGACCCACTCTCAAGATTCTTATTAGAGACTTGGAACAGAGTACTGCTGGCAGGCTGTCAAATTTGCAGATTAAAGTTAATTTAGTAAATTCCTCCCCTGTGCCAAGCCCTGTAGAGCATACTGGAGATGACAGTAAACAGGTGATCAGAGAGTTGCTTATTTAATGTTGGTGGGCTTAGGGCCCTGGAATGGGGTCAGGGGGTGTTGCAGGTTGAGGTCCCCAGAAGCAGACTCTAAGGTGAAGTTTAGCATATGGGATCTACTGGAGATCTGGGGATCAAACTCTGTGGCAGTCAAGGAAGCAGGATCAGCAGTGGGAGAAGCTGGGCTGCAAAGCAGTCTCAGCAAAGGCCTCAGCTGACCCTCCATGGAGTTTTGAAGCTGGGATGACCTTTCACATTTGTCTCATGTTTCAAGGAGACTTCTGAGCCTTTACATTTTCCAAGTGACCAGTCATTGGATGTGAACTCTCCTCTTGGGCAAGGTAGCTGTCTCCAGCCAAGGATAGTTTCCAGGGAGAGATGACAGCTTAGGGCAATCAGCCAGAAGCACTCTCAACAGCTGGGACAATACGTTCTACTGGGGAATCTTGTGTTGCATCACAGTGTCCACTACATGTACAGGTAGTATCTTAGTCTGCTTGGCCTGCTATAATGAAATACTACAGACTGGGAAGCTTATAAACAACAGAAATTTATTTCTTACAGTTCTTGAATCTGGAAGTCTAAGATCAGGGTGCCAACGTGATAGTGGCCCTCTTATTGGTTGCAGACTGCCAAGTTCTGCAGTGGTGGAAGGGGGTGAGGTATCTTTTTGGGGCCTCTTTTATAAGAGCCCTAATCCTGTTCATGAGGGCTCCATTCTCAGGACCTAATCACCTCCCAAAGGCCCCACCTCTAATACCATTACCTTGGCATAAGGATTTTAACACACAAATTTTAGAGGGATGCAAACATTCAAACCATAGCAGGTAGTGATGAAAAATATGGCTGGATAGGGTCATTCTGTACAAGATCCTAAATGTGAAGTGAATCAATAAGTGGTTAGTTGATTGGATTATCCTTACTGATCATCAGTGAGGCACTTTTAAAATTAACTCATCTTTGACTGCCCAGAGAGACATGACGTATTTGTAGTGAAATGAGCAAAGTCTTGACTTTGGCAGATGCTCAGTGCATCACTCTCCCATCTGGGACCCCTACACTGAGAGTGGCCTGAAGAGTGGACAAGTATGAGGCAGAGTCTGGAAACCAGGCAGATCTTTACCATGGCTGAGGAGTCAATGGCTACTTGGTGTAGAGAAGAAGAGAGAGGGGAGGTATGGAAACTGTCTTAAAATGGATCTACAGAAAAAGGCAGAACCAACCTCAATGAAGGGAAAACATCATGTTGGTATCAGGCAATAGTTTCTAAGGTAAGAATTACTAGACAAGGGAAGGTGGTGAATTTTTCTTCCCTGGCAATGGCTTAAGAGAGGTTACATGATCAGGAGGAAACTTTAAAAATTAAATCAGGAGGCATTGCTAGGTTAAACTTACCTTGACATTACCTTATAGATGGAGACTAAGATATGATAAAGGAATGATAAAGAAGAGATTTTTACAGATTTTCTGGAAACTATAAGACAGAAGAAGAACCCAGAATGGGATTGGGAGACTATCTGCAGAAGATAGTCACAGGAATCAAAAGGGGAAGAGTTTGAGATATGGATAAAAGGGAATGAAATGATCCCATATTTCCAAGATATTTTTGGGCACATGACCTGCTGTTGTATATAAGCACATGATGACCCCACAATATGATTCCTGAAAGTCTAAAAATTCACCCATGGACGGAAACTCTAGGGAGCAATTTTTAACCTTACTTGTTCAGTGGAGCCAATTAACAGTCTAGTGAAGCCTATGGACCCTTTTCAGTATGTTTTTACATGAACGAAACAAAATACTTAGATTATGAAAACTTATCAAAATATTAGAAAAACAAATCTGTGATATATAGATAGTATGACACATTAAAGAACCAGATCTAGCAGTGGATCTAATAACTATTTCATTTTCGAAGTAGTGTTAAACACAAATTATTACCTCTAAAGATGTTACAAAAGATATCTACAAGTATCAACTAATAAGAAAAAAAATGTGATTTCTATTTGTGACAAAGACACAGGTATTGCTAGTACTACTGTGGTTTGTTGCCTACATTCATAACTGAAGGAAGTGCTAAATGTTAGTTAACTAAATATTTAGTTAAACGTTAGTTAACATTTTCCCCATGCAAATTCAAGGATCCCCTAAATTCTATACACATTCAGTCTAAGGACCCCAGGTTAAGGAAGACTAGTAAGAAGAAGACTAGTAAGGATCCCTTGAGTGACCACAGTAGGGAATACACAGTAGGGAGTAGCTGGGGACTGGGGACCACTAATTGGATCAGAAATTAAATGACTCATGTTATAGATTGGGGTCTGGTGAGAGTCTATGATATTCCCTACCCCCTGTAACTGCTCGGGCATTCAATGCACTTTCTTTTTAATCTGACATGAAACCATCATCCAAGAGGAGGAAGGTAGTAAATAAAATTTCTTGACTTAAAATTTTCCCTGCCATTTACTACTATTATTGACCTGGAGAACCGTTCTACTAGGAGAGTTTCCCAAGGAGAAGAGTGAAAATCTTTGAGCAAGGATGGAGTTAGGACTGAGTTCTGGAACACTGTAGGCTTGAGAGAGGGTGTGAACCTAAGGTGCATTCTCCACCGCATTTACCCAGCATGTGTTGTTCATTCAGAAAAAAAGGAATGTTTTCCAGTTAAGTTAAGTTCTGGGGATTTCATGCCCCACTTTCCTTTCTTGTGACAGTTTACAATGATTATCAGAGTAGAACGGATATCAGAAAATGGCCCAAATTTACATTTGATATTTTTCACACCTAGTGTGATAGAGTGAATCCTTAGTCTCAATAACTGTTTTTTCTTTTTTTTCTTTTTTGTGGTACGCAGGCCTCTCACTGTTGTGGCCTCTCCCGTTGCAGAGCACAGGCTCCGGACGCGCAGGCTCAGCAGCCATGGCTCACGGGCCTAGCCGCTCCGCGGCATGTGGGATTTTCCCGGACCAGGGCACGAACCCGTGTCCCCTGCATTGGCAGGTGGACTCTCAACCACTGCGCCACCAGGGAAGGCACTCAATACTTGTTTTTTTTTAAACATCTTTATTGGAGTATAATTGCTTTATAATAGTGTGTTAGTCTTTGCTTTATAACAAAGTGAATCAGTTATACATATACATATGTTCCCATATCTCGTTCCTCCTGCATCTCCCTCCCTCCCACCATCCTTATCCCACCCCTCTAGGTGGTCACAAAGCACCAACCTGAACTCCCTGTGCTATGTGGCTGCTTCCCACTAGCTATCTATTTTACGTTTGGTAGTGTATATATGTCCATGCCACTCGCTCACTTTGTCACAGCTTACCCTTCCCCCTCCCCATATCCTCAAGTCCATTCTCTAGTAGGTCTGGGTCTTTATTCCTGTCTTACCCCTAGGTTCTTCATGACATTTTTTTCTTATATTCCATATATGTGTGTTAGCATACGGTATTTGTCTTTCACTTTCTGACTTACTTCACTCTGTATGACAGACTCTAGGTCCATCCACCTCACCACAAATAACTCAATTTCGTTTCTTTTTATGGCTGAGTAATATTCCATTGTATATATGTGCCACATCTTCTTTATCCATTCATCCGATGATGGACACTTAGGTTGTATCCATCTTCTGGTTACTGTAAATAGAACTGCAATGAACATTTTGGTACATGACTCTTTTTGAATTATGGTTTTCTCAGAGTATATGCCCAGTAGTGGGATTGCTGGGTCATAAAGTAGATCTATTTGTAGTTTTTTAAGGAACCTCCATACTGTTCTCCATAGTGGCTGTACCAATTCACATTCCCACCAGCAGTGCAAGAGTGTTCCCTTTTCTCCACACCCTCTCCAGCATTTATTGTTTCTAGATTTCCTGATGATGGCCATTCTGACTGGTGTGAGAGGATATCTCATTGTAGTTTTGATTTGCATTTCTCTAATGATTAATGATGTTGAGCATTCTTTCATGTGTTTGTTGGCAATCTGTATATCTTCTTTGAAGAAATGTCTATTTAGGTCTTTTGCCCAATTTTGGATTGGGTTGTTTGTTTTTTTGTTATTGAGCTGCATGAGCTACTTATAAATTTTGGAGACTAATCCTTTGTCAGTTGCTTCATTTGCAAATATTTTCTCCCATTCTGAGGGTTGTCTTTTGGTCTTGTTTATGGTTTCCTTTGCTGTGCAAAAGCTTTTAAGTTTCATTAGGTCCCATGTGTTTATTTTTGTCTTTATTTCCATTTCTCTAGGAGGTGGGTCAAAAAGGATCTTGCTGTGATTTATGTCATAGAGTGTTCTGCCTATGTTTTCCTCTAAGAGTTTGATAGTTTCTGGCCTTACATTTAGGTCTTTAATCCATTTTGAGCGTATGCTTGTGTATGGTGTTAGGCAGTGATCTAATCTCATACTTTTACATGTCCCTGTCCAGTTTTCCCAGCACCACTTTTTGAAGAGGCTCCCCTTTCTCCACTGTACATTCCTGCCTCCTTTATCAAAGATAAGGTGACCATATGTGCGTGGGTTTATCTCTGGGCTTTCTATCCTGTTCCATTGATCTATCTTTCTGTTTTTGTGCCAGTACCACACTGTCTTGATTACTGTAGCTTTGTAGTATAGTCAGAAGTCAGGGAGCCTGATTCCTCCAGCTCTGTTTTTCGTTCTCAAGATAGTTATGGCTATTCGTGGTCTTTTGTGTTTCCATAAAAAGTGTGAAATTTTTTGTTCTAGTTCTGTGAAAAATGCCAGTGGTAGTTTGATAGGGATTGCATTGAATCTGTAGATTGCTTTGGGTAGTAGAGTTATTTTCACAATGTTGATTCTTCCAATCCAAGAACATGGTATATCTCTCCATCTATTTGTATCATCTTTAATTTCTTTTATCAGTGTCTTATAATTTTCTGCATACAGGTCTTTTGTCTCCTTAGGTAGGTTTATTCCTAGATATTTTATTCTTTTTGTTACAATGGTAAATGGGAATGTTTTCTTGATTTCACTTTCAGATTTTTCATCATTAGTGTATAGGAATGCCAGAGATTTCTGTGCATTAATTTTGTTACCTGCTACTTTAACAAATTCATTGATTGGCTCTAGTAATTTTCTGGTAGCATCTTTAGGATTCTCTATGTATAGTATCATGTCATCTGCAAACAGTGACAGCATTACTTCTTCTTTTCCCATTTGGATTCCTTTTATTTCCTTTTCTTCTCTGATTGCTGTGGCTAAAACTTCCAAAACTATGCTGAATAAGAGTGGTGAGAGTGTGCAACCTTGTCTTGTTCCTGATCTTAGTGGAAATGCTTTCAGTTTTTCACCATTGAGGATGATGTTGGCTGTGAGTTTGTCATATATGGCCTTTATTATGTTGAGGAAAGTTCCCTCTATGCCTACTTTCTGCAGGGTTTTTATCATAAATGGGTATTGAATTTTGTCGAAAGCTTTCTCTGCATCTATTGAGATGATCATATGGTTTTTCTACTTCAATTTGTTAATATGGTAAATCACGTTGATTGATTTGCGTATATTGAAGAATCCTTGCATTCCTGGAATAAACCCCACTTGATCATGGTGTATGATCCTTTTAATGTGCTGTTGGATTCTGTTTGCTAGTATTTTGTTGAGGATTTTTGTATCTATGTTCATCAGTGATATTGGCCTGTAGTTTTCTTTCTTTGTGACATCCTTGCCTGGTTTTGGTATCAGGGTGATGGTGGCCTCGTAGAATGAGTTTGGGAGTGTTCCTCCCTCTGCTATATTTTGCGGGAGTTTGAGAAGGACAGGTGCTAGCTCTTCTCTAAATGTTTGATAGAATTCGCCTGTGAATCCATCTGGTCCTGGGCTTTTGTTTGTTGGAAAATTTTCAATCACAATTTCAATTTCAGTGCTTGTGATTGGTCTGTTCATATTTTCTATTTCTTCCTGATTCAGTCTTGGCAGGTTGTGCATTTCTAAGAAGTTGCCCATTTCTTCCAGGTTGTCCATTTTATTGGCATAGCATTGCTTGTAGTAGTCTCTTAGGATGCTTTGTGTTTCTGCAGTGTCTGTTGTTACTTCTCCTTGTTCATTTCTAATGTTATTGATTTGAGTCCTCTCCATCTTTTTCTTGAGGAGTCTGGCTAATGGTTTATCAATTTTGCTTGTCTTCTCAAAGAACCAGCTTTTAGTTTTATTGATCTTTGCTATCGTTTTCTTTGTTTCCGTTTCATCTATTTCTTATCTGAGGTTTATGATTTCTTTCCTTCTAACTTTGGGTTTTGTTTGCTCTTCTTTCTCCAGTTCCTTTATGTATAAGGTTAGATCGTTTATTTGAGATTTTTCTTGTTTCTTGAGGTAGGCTTGTATAGATATAAACTTTCCTCCTAGAACTGCTTTTTCCTCATTCCATAGGTTTTGGATCATTGTGTTTTCATTGTCATTTATCTCTAGGTATTTTTTGATTTCCACTTTGATTTCTTCAGTGATCTCTTGGTTATTAAAAACGTATTGTTTATCCTCCATGTGTTTGTGTTTTTTACATTTTTTTCCCTGTAATTGATTTCTAATCTCATAGCACTGTAGTCAGAAAAGATGCTTGATATGATTTCAGTTTTCTTAAATTTATTGATGCTTGATTTGTGACCCAATATGTGATCTATCCTGGAGAATGTTCTGTGTGCACTTGAGAAGAAAATGTAATCTGCTGTTTTTGGATGGAATATCCTATGAATATCAATTAAATATATCTGGTTTATCGTGTCATTTAAAGCTTGTGTTTCCTTATTAATTTTCTGTTTGGATGATCTGTCTATTGGTGTAAGTCAGGTGTTAAATTCCCCCAATATTACTGTGTTACTGTTGATTTCCTCTTTTCTACCTGTTAGCAGTTGCCTTATGTATTGAGGTGCTCCTATGTTGGGTGCATACATATTTATAATTGTTATATCTTCTTCTTGAATTGAACCCTTGATCATTATGTAGTGTCCTTTCTTGTCTCTTGTAACATTCTTTATTTTAAAGTCTGTTTTATCTGATATGAGTATTGCTACTCCAGCTTTCTTTTGATTTCCTTTTGCATGGAATATCTTTTTCCATCCCCTCACTTTCAGTCTGTATGTGTCCCTAGGTCTGAAGTGGATCTCTTGTAGACAGCATATATATGGGTCTTGTTTTTTAATCCATTCAGCGAGCCTGGGTCTTTTGGTTGGAGCATTGAATCCATTCACGTTTAAGTTAATTATCTATATGGATATTCCTATAACCATTTTCTTAATTGTTTTGGGTTTGTTTTTGTAGGTCCTTTTCTTCTCTTGTGTGTCCCACTTAGAGAAGTTCCTTTAGCATTTGTTGTAGTGCTGGTTTGTTGGTGCTGAATTCTCTTAGCTGTTGCTTGTCTGTAAAGCTATTGATTTCTCCATCGAATCTGAATGAGATTCTTGCTGGGTAGAATAATATTGGTTGTAGGCTCTTCCCTTTCATCACTTTAAGTATATCATGCCACTCCCTTCTGGCTTGTAGAGTGTCTGCTGAGAAATCAGCTGTTAACCTTAAGGGAGTTCCCCTGTATGTTGTCATTTTTCCCTTGCTGTTTTCAATAATTTTTCTTTGTTGTTAATTTTTGCTGATTTGATTTCTTGTGTCTTGGCATGTTTCTCCTTGGGTGTATCTGGCACTCTCTTAGCTTCCTGGACTTGGGTGGCTATTTCCTTTCTCATGTTAGGGAAATTTTTGACTATAATCTCTTCAAATATTTTTTCAGGTCCTTTATCTCTTTCTTCTCTTGCTGGGACCCCTATAATGTGAATGTTGTTGCATTTAATATTGTCCCAGAGGTCTCTTAGGCTGTCTTCATTTCTTTTCATTCTTTTGTCTTTATTCTGTTCTGCAGCAGTGAATTCCACCATTCTGCCTCCAGGTCACTTATCCATTCTTCTGCCTCAGTTATTCTGCTATTGGTTCCTTCTAGTGTATTTTCATTTCACTTATTGTATTGTTCATCTCTGTTTGTTTGTTCTTTAATTTTTCTAGATCTTTGTTAAACATTGCATCTTCTCGGTCTTTGCCTCCATTCTTTTTCTGAGGTCCTGGATCATCTTCACTATCATTATTCTGAATTTTTTTCTGGAAGGTTGCCTATCTCCACTTCATTTCACTTTTTTGCTGGGGTTTTATCTTATTCCTTCATCTGGTACATAGCCCTCTGCCTTTTCATCTTGTCTATCTTTCTATGAATGTGGTTTTTGTTCCACAGGCTGCATTATTGTAGCTCTTGTTGCTTCTGCTCAATTCAGCTTTTTTTTACATAAGATTTTTTTACTTTATGTTCATTTATTATTTTATTTGTATAATTGCATTTTTCTACCATTTTATTTGGGCCATTTTATTTATTCCAATTTTTCTGTTTTTTTTTCTCATTCTTGTCAACTTTTGGCTTGGTAGTGGTTTTTACTTCTCTTTATCTTATTTTCCCCTCATTTTGAAGTTATATGCTCTATTCTTTTATCATTCTTATATAAATTTTAACATGCATACTAACTCAACAAAATCTGCAATTAATCACGAACGTTACACTCCTTCTGAGCAATACAGTTATCTTTGAGCACTTTAACTCTGACATTTGCCTCCCTACTTATCCAGAAATTAATTCTGTATTCTTATTTGGCACAAAACTCAGGAGTTCATATGGTTATTGTTTTGTTTTTACATCAATTTCTGTTTAGATTTGCCCACATATTTCTTTTCATTCTCCTGTGCTTTCACTACTCTTGCATTGCAGACCTTCCTCCAGGGATCATTTCCTTCTATAGGAAGTGAGTCCTTGAAAAGTTCTTTTAATGAGTATCTACTGGTAGTGCATGCTCTAAGCTCATTTTTATCTGGACATTCTTATTTTGCCTTCATTTTTTACTATAGAATTATACAGACATACTTCAGAGATAGTATGGTTTCCAGATCACCACAATAAAGTGAGTCATACAAATTTTAGGTTTCCCAGTACATGTAAAAGTTATGTTTACACAATACTTTAGTCTATTAAGATTGTGCAACAGCATTATGTCCAAAAGGATGTACATATATTAATTTAAAAATACTTTATTGCTAAAATGCTAGTCATCCTCTGAGCCTTAGCAAGTTGTAGTAGTAACATCAAAGATCACTGATCACAGATCACCATAACAAATATAATAATAATGAAAAACTTTGAAATATTTCAAGAATTACCAAAATGTGATACAGAGACATGAAGTGAACAAATGCTGTTGTAAAAATGACATCAATGGATTTGTTGTATGCAGGGTTGCTGCAAAACTTCAATTTTTAAAAAAGCACAACATCTGTGAAGTGTGATAAAGAAAAGTGCAATAAAGTGTAGTATACCTGTAATTAAAATAATTTTAAAATATCTTTTGGGATATGTATTACTGCTTTATTCCTCTCCCCTATATATTCATTACTTTGTCCTTTTACACTCATTTTTTTCTTTCACATATATTTTAGTATCAGCTTGTTAGGTTCTCTAAAAAATAAGTATCATTTTGGTGCTTTGGCTGAGAGTGAACTGAATGTAGAGATCAGTGTGTGGAAGAACTGCCATCAATACTGATTCTCTGTGCATCTCTGGGTCCTGTGAAATCCATTGGCATGGACTTGGCAGGTATTTTCTCCTCAGCTTCATGTTGGGTCCATGTGTGCCTCTCTGTTTCTGTAGGTCCCTTTATGCCGCAATATGTTCTTTTTCTTCAAAAGTATTGCACATTTCTTCTTAGATTTGTTCATAGGTAATGACTGTTATTATTTTCTTTTTTTGGTTACTATCATAAATGGTGTATTTTTTTACATTAAACTTTCTAATTTTCTATTTGGTTATTTCTCATGTAGAACTTATGTCTTATCATTTACTGAACTCTTATGTGTGTTCTAAATGGTTTTTGATTGATTTATATTTTTTGATGAACAATTGTATTTTTGTAGACAAAGAACATTTTTCTCTTCCTTCCAATATTTACACCTCTTGTTTTTTCTTGTTTTATTTATTGTCTAGGACCTATTACTGCAAAATATACTTGAAGACTGGCAAATTTGTCTTGTTCCTGACTTTTATATGACTACTTCTAATGTTTTTCCATTCAGTATAATGCTTGTTTTAAGTTACCTGTAGAAATTTTATTTTATTTTTTTAGATTAAGGGAGCTTTTTTGTACTATTAGCTGACCATAGTTTGCAGGTAGTTGTGTGACGTGTGCAGGGCATATTTTAGATCAGAGACAAGTGTTGAATTTTCCCAAGAGCCTTTTCTGTATTGCATCAGTCAGTATTGTCATAATAATATTGCATAACAACCACCACTAGATTCAATGGCTTAATAAAACAAATATATTTCTCATTCACACACAATCCAGCTTTGTTGTGGCTTGACTAAGCTTAAGGCTCAATCCAGGACTGTTCCAAATGTCTCATTCTTCTAAGGCCAGCAGTCTAGACAGGGTATATTCTTCTATGATGATGGCAGTAGTGTAAGAGGGGAGAAGCAGAAACAAGTGATAACCCATAAGACCTAGGCTTAGAACACTCCTACATCTGTCCAATTCCCATTAGCTAAAGCAAGTCACATGGTTGAGCCCAACAACAATGAAGATGGGAGAGATGCACATTGCCTCTGGAGGAAGGAACTCAAAGTCACATAACAAGAAGTGTGGATACAGGTATGCATACAAAACTGGGAAGAAGAATGCAATAGATCACATGCATCCATTGAGATATTTATAGATTCTATGTCCCACCCTAGCATGTTATGTAATTATATTAATAGACTTTCAATTGTTGAAACATCCTTACAAGCCTGGAATAAACCCTGCTTGTCTTTTTTTTTTTTTTTTTTTTTTTTTGGTACGCGGGCCTCTCACTGTTGTGGCCTCTCCCGTTGCAGAGCACAGGCTCTGGACGCGCAGGCTCAGCGGCCATGGCTCACGGGCCCAGCCGCTCCGCGGCATGTGGGATCTTCCTGGACCGGGGCACGAACCCGTATTCCCTGCATTGGCAGGCGGACTCTCAACCACTGCACCACCAGGGAAGCCCACCCTGCTTGTCTTAATCCATTATTATTGTTATAATTAAGTGATAGATTTTGATTTTCTAAAATTACTCCTATGATTAATAGTTTTTCACTCATGATTGTGGAAAAAGGGAAGATAGGACTCACTTCTGGGTGGGAGCTGGTAAAAGTTTGTTTCATGGGAAGGAGAATTTCCCATTTCACTGAAGATAGGTAGCCACCTGGGACTTTGTGCTTCCTCTGGCTGTAGTGTGTAATTTCCTGCTTTGGTGTAAAAGTAGTTACCTTGTTCCTGCTACTTAGCACAGATAGGGGAAAAGGAGGGTCCAACAACTGAGTGACTCCCTGTTATGTGTTAAATTGTGTCCACCCAGAATTCATATGTTGAAACCCTAACCTCCAGTAACTCTGAATGTGACCTTATTTGGAAATAGGTTAATTTCAGATACAATTAGTTAAGATGAGGTCATCAGAGTGGGCCCCTATCCAATATGTCTGGCATTCTTATAAAAAGGGGAAATTTGGACATAGACATGCACCCAGGGAGAATGCCATGTGAAGATGAAGGCAGAGATCAGGGTGATCATTCTACAAATCAGAAACACTAAATATTGCTGGAAAATCACCAGAAGCTAGGGGAGAGGCACAGAACAGATTCTTCCTCACCGGTCTCAGAGGGAACCAACCTTGTTGAACTCTAGATCTTGTTCTTCTAGCCTCCAGAACTGTAAGGCAAAAATTTTCTCTTGTTTAAACATCCATTTTGTGGAGCTTATGGCAGCCCTAGGAAGCAAATATATCCTTTTCCTCAAAATAATCACACTGGCAAATGCTTGAGAACTCTTGCTCATTCCTGTGTCTATTAATTCTTAGCTTGGAGTTTCCTAAAACTTCTACTTCTGTAGTTTTTTCTCTGCCTGTGTTTTTGGTTGATGTTGCTTCCAATCATTTTTTCCTTCATAGATATGACTCATTAACTCTCTAGTCAACTTTTTTTTTTACATCTTTATTGGAGCATAATTGCTTTACAATGGTGTGTTAGTCTCTGTTTTATAACAAAGTGAATCAGCTACACATATACATATGTTCCCATATCTCCTCCCTCCCGCGTCTCCCTCCCTTCCACTCTCCCCATCCCACCCCTCTAGGTGGTCACAAAGCACCGAGCTGATCGCCCTGTGCTATGCAGCTGCTTCCCACTAGCTATCTATTTTACGTTTGGTAGTGTATATATGTCCATGCCACTCTCTCGCTTTGTCACAGCTTACCCTTCCCCCTCCCCGTATCCTCAAGTCCACTGTCTAGTAGGTCTGTGTCTTTATTCCTGTCTTACCCCTAGGTTCTTCATGACATTTTTTCCCTTAAATTCCATATATGTGTGTTAGCATACGGTATTTTTCTTTCTCTTTCTGACTTACTTCACTCTGTATGACAATCTCTAGGTCCATCCACCTCATTACAAATAGCTCAATTTCATTTCTTTTTATGGCTGAATAATATTCCATTGTATATATGTGCCACATCTTCTTTATCCATTCATCTGATGATGAACATAAGTGTCTAGTCAACATTTTTAATCAAGTGATGTTAGTCTCTTTTTCCAGGTTGTTATAGACTTATTCAACTTTCTATATATTTTTCTGTCTTTCTTGAAGTTTGGGGTCATCTGTTCCAGAGATGACATATACACGTTCCAGAGATTAGGACCTGATATCTTTTGGTGCCCATTATTTAGCCTACTACAATCCTCTTTTAAAACCACTTGTAATAAGTTAAACATTCACTTCTGTATTTTTTCAGTCCTCATATAGTTCATATATAGTCTCTCACTCTGTATTTGAATCGAATACATCTAGGCTAGCTTTGGTGTTTGATAATATTTTCAACAAATATTACTCTTTATTTTAGTATCCTGGATATCTAGCTATCATTTAGGTGGAAAGTGGTGATTAAAAGCATTTGAGAGTCTATATGATATGTTAAAATTATATTTTATACATACTGATTTTGTTTAAAACACTTATTATTCAGCCTAATAATATTGGAAGAAAATGTGGGTTCTGCCTATAAAATTCTATATTATTCTACGGTATTATATCAAAACTTAATATTTACTTGGAGGTGATACTTTTTATACTTCTATTTTTTTAAATCACAATAATCTTTACCTAGACTCTTTTAAAAAAATAATATTACTGCTGAAATTGGGATCACTTTATTTAAATTTAAAAAATTTATACATTTTTTAAGGTTACTTTCCATTTACAGTTACTACAAAATATTGGCTATATTCCCCAAGTTGTACAATATGTCCTTGAGCCTATCTTACACCAAATAATGTGTTCCTCCCACTCCTCCCTCCTAATAATGCCCCTTCCCCATCCCCACTGGTAACCACTAGTTTGTTCTCTGTATCTGAGTCCAGAAAAGAGATCTTTTTAAAGAAGTGTTGAGTGAAAGAAGAAACAGAATGAGGCCAACTGCATAATGCCATTTATGTAAATGAAATCACAAGTACTAGTAGAGTAACATTTCATATTTTACAAAGATGTATATGTACATATTCTAGTACATGATCAAAAACATTAGCTTGGGAGCCTGTGTGGGTCAGGAATTAAAGGGAAATGACAAGATATCAGCCTTGTACAAACTGATGATGAAAGTGGACTATGAACCAAGGACTATGGTCAATTCAACCTTTGGTTCCTGAGGTTAAGAAATACCTCTTCTCCATCTTCTTCTTCAGCCCCTGTCCTTCCTCCACCTGCCTTTCATATCTGGGTGTCTGCACTCTGTGTCTCTGCTTCTTCACCCCTCACTCACCCATGTGCCTCTTCAGGCTGGTTTCCAGGCCTGTAATCCCCCACAAACTGCTCTTCTGAAAGTCATCATTGACTTCCATATGGCTGGATTCACTGGGCATTTTAAATTTATATTTCTCTTCATTTTTACAATTAAGGTTAAATTAACTCATCCTTTTAAGTGTATAGTTCTGTTGGACAGATACATGGAGTCATCTATCATGGATGGCTTTATTTTCAACACACTAGTCAAGATATAAAATGGTTTTACTGCAATCTCAAAATTCCTTCATGATACCCCTTTGTAATCATTCCCACTCTCAGAGCCTGGCAAGAACTGACCTGTTATCTGTACCTGTAATTTTATCTTCTTGAGAATGTCACATAAGTTGATCCATACAGCATGCAGTCGTTTTTTAAAAAACATTAAAAATTTTTATACAGTTTTTAAAGGTTACTTTCCATTTACAGTTATTACAAAATATTGGCTATATTCCCCTTGTTGTACAATATATCCTTGAGCTTATCTTACACCCAATAGTTTGTGCCTCCCACTCCTCCACCCCTATATTGACCCTCCCTACCCCTCCCCACTGGTAACCACTAGTTTGTTCTCCCTATCTGTGAGACTGCTTCTTTTTTTGTTATGTTCACTAGTTTGTTGAATTTTTTAGATTCCACATACAAGTAATACACAGTATTTTTCTTTCTCTGTCTGACTTGTTTCACTTAGCATAATGTCTTCCAAGTCCATCCATGTTGCTGCAAATGGCAAAATTTTGTTCTTTTTAATGGCTGAATAGTATTCCATTGTATATATACACCACATCTTCTTTAGTGATTCATCTGTTGATAGACACTTAGGTTGCTCCCATATCTTGGCAATTGTAAATAACAGTGCTGTGAACATTGGGGTGCATGTATGTTTTTGAATTAGTGTTTTGGGTTTTTTGTGGGGTTTTTTTGTATATATACCCAAGAGTGGAATTACTGGGTCATATAGTAGTTCTATTTTTAGTTTCTTTACAAACCTCCATACAGTTTTCCACAGTGGCTGCACCAATTTTCATTCCCACCAACAGTGTACAGGTGTTCCCTTTTCTCCACATCCTCACCAATGTTTGTTATTTGTGTTCTTTTTAATGATAGCCATTCTGACAGGTGTGAAGTGGTATCTCATTGTGGTTTTGATTTGAATTTCCCTGATGACTAACAATGTTGAGCATCTTTTCATGTGCCCGTTGGCCATCTGCATTTCCTCTTTGGAAACATGTCTATTCAGCCCATTAAAATTTTTTTTTATGTTGAGTTGTATAAGCTGTTTATATATGTTGGATATTAGTCCCTTATCAGTCATATCATTTCCAAATATTTTCTCCCATTCAGTAGGTTGTCTTTTCATTTTGTTGATAGTTTCCTTGGTAGTGCAAAAGCTTTTAAGTAGGTCCTATTTGTTTATTTTTGCTTTTATTTCCTTTACTTTTGGAGATGGATCCATAAAATATATTGCAATTTTTATCAAAGAGTGCTCTCCTTATGTTTTCCTCTAGGAGTTTTAGAATAACCAGTCTTACATTTAGGTCTTTAGTTCATTTCGAGTTTATTTTTGTATATGGTGTTAGAGAATGTTCTAATTTCATTCTTTCACATGTAGCTGTTCAGTTTGCCCAGCACAACTTACTGAAGAGACTGTCTTTTCTCCGTTATGTATTTTTGCCTCCTTCTTCATAGATTAATTGACCACAAGTGTGTGGGTTTATTTCTGGGCTCTCTATTCTTTTCCATTGATCTATGTGCCTGTTTCTGTACTTGTACCATGCTGTTTTGATTACTATAGGTTTGTAGTATAGTCTAAAGTCAGACAGCATGATTCCTCCAGCTCTGGTCTTCTTTCTGAAGATTGTTTTGGTTATTGGGAGTCTTTTGTATTGCTGTGTAAATTTTAAAATTATTTGTTCTAGTTCTGTGAAAAATACCATTGGCATTTTGATAGGGATTGCAATGAATCTGTAGGTTGCCTTAGGTACTATGGTCATTTTAACAATATTGATTCTTCCAATCCAAGAACATGGTATATCTTTCCATCTATTTGTGTCATCTTCAATTTTTTTCATCAGTGTCTAATTGTTTTTGGAGTACAGGTCTTTTGCTTCCTTATGTAGGTTTATTTCTAGGTATTCTATTCTTTTTGATGTGATAGTAAATGGAATTGTTTACTTAATTTCTCTTTATGATACTACATTTTTAGTGTATAGAAATACATCAGATTTTTTGTATATGTATATATTTTTTGTATATTAATTTTGTATCCTGCAAATTTACTGAAATCACTGATGAGCTCTAGTAGTTTTCTTGTGACATCTTTAGGATTTTCTATGTATAGTAACATGTCATCTGCAAATAGTGACAGTTTTACTTCTTCCTTTCCCATTTGGATTCCTTTTATTTATTTTTTCTTCTCTGATTGCTATTGCTAGAACTTCTAAAACTATGTTGAATAAGAGTGGTGAGAGTAGGCACCCTTGTCTTGTTCCTGATCTTAGAAGAAATGCTTTCAACTTTTCAACATTGAGTAGGATGTTAGCTGTAGGTTTGTCATATATGGCCCTTATTATGTTGAGGTATGTTACCTTTTTGCCTGCTTTCTGGAGAGTTTTTATCATAAATGGATGTTGAATTTTACCAAAAGCTTTTTCTGCATCTATTTGATAAACATATAGTTTTTATTCTTCAACTTGTTAATGTGGTGTATCACATTGACTGATTTGTAGATATTGAAAAATCCTTGCATCTGTAGGAGATATTATCCCACTTGATCATGGTATATGATCCTTTTAGTGTATAGTTGGATTTGGTTTGCTAGTATTTTGTTGAGGATTTTTACACCTGTTCATCAGTGATATTGGCCTAACATGCAATCTTTTTGTCCAAATTGTTGTGTGTATCAATAGCCTGTTCCTTTTTATGACTTAGTAGTATTCCATTTATGGATGGACCACAGTTTGTTTATTCATTCACCTGTTGAAGGACATTTGGATTGTTTCCATGTTTGGGTGATTACAAATAAAGCTGCTATAAACATTTGCATACAGGCTTTTGTGTAAACATATATTTTCATTTCTCTGGATAGAAATCAAGAAATGGAGTGGCTGGATCATATGGTAGGTATATGTTTACCTCAAAAGAAATTGGGTATTATTATTATTATTATTGTGGTTCGCAGGCCTCTCACTGCTGCGGCCTCTCCCGTTGTGGAGCACAGGCTCTGGATGCATAGGCCCAGCGGCCATGGCTCACGGGCCCAGCCACTCCGTGGCATGTGGGATCCTCCCGGACCGGGGCACGAACCCGTGTCCCCTGCATCAGCAGGCGGACTCTCAACCACCATGCCACCAGGGAAGCCCAGAAATCGGGTATTTTTGAGTTTTCACTTTACTAGACTTCTCAGCATCATGCACCTTGTTGACCTCTCCTTTCTGTGAGGCCACTTCTTCTAGTTTCTCCCTTTCCCTCTTTCTCCTTCCTCCCCATCCTCACAACCCCCTCACCACCACCACCACCACCACCACCACCACCCTGTCCTGACTTGGATGGAAAGTTTCACTGGCTCAGGCCTAGACTCTCTGTCTTCCCTTCCTCTGGGTGATCACAGCAGTTCTGTGGCTGGAAATACTGTCTCTGGGCTGTGGCCTACACATTTATAACTCTACCCTGACCTCTTCTAAACCCCAGGCTCATGAATCCAGCTATGCATGTGCCACCAAAACAGAGCTTTCTCCTAAGACTCTCAAAGTGTTGATGTCCTCAGTGCTCTGTTCCACCTCACCTGCTTCTTGTTTGGTTTTTCCCACCAAAGTAAATACAACTCCACTTACCCAGGTGCTTAAAACAAAAACCACAGAGCTATTCTTTGTATTCTCCTTGTAGTTATTTTCTATTGTTGCCTAACAAATTACCACAAATTTAGTGGCTTAAAACAACAGCCATTTATCATCTCACAGTTTCCCTGGGTCATAAGTTGGCACAGTGGGGCTCAGCTGGTTCCCCTGCTCCAGATCTCACAGGACCTAAATCAAAGTGTTGCATTCCTCTCCAGAGGCTCTGCAGAAGTCTATACTTCCAAGCCCATTCAAGTTGTTGGAAGAATCTAGTTCCTTGCAATTGTTGGGCTAAGGTACTTATTTTCTCACTTGTTGCAGCCAGGCACCATTCACAGCTCCTAGAAACCTCTCTTTGTTCCTTGCACGTGGCTCCCTACACCTCTGAACAAGCAACAGCATGTGAAACTCTTCTCATAATTGGAATTTCTCTGTCTTCCCCTCGTGCTTCATCTTTCTGACTCCAGCAGGAGAATGTTCTCTGCTTATGGGATAATCCAGGATAATCTCCCTATTTTATCCACCTGGATAATCCAGGATAATCTCCCTATATTTTCTCTACCAGTAACCCTGTTGTGAGTTGGTTTGTGTCTCCTCCAATGGTATATTGAAGTCTTCACTGCTGGTACCTAGAAATGTGACCTTATTTGGAAATATGATCTATGCATATGTAATCAAGATGAGGTCAGATGAGGAGTAGAGTGAGCTCTTAATCCAATATGACAGGTGTCCTAATAAAAAGAGACTCAGAGACAAAGAAACACAGAGAGGAGAATGCCATGTGAAGACATGCACAGAGGAAAGATGGCCATGTGATGACAGAGACAGAAATTGGAGTTATAGAGCTGCAAGCCAAGGAATGCCAAGGAATGCTGGTAACAACCAGAAGCTAGGAGGGAAAGCATGGCCCTGCTGATACCTTGATTTCAGCTTTTCTATTGTTTTATGCCAACCAGTTTGTGGTACTTTGTTACACAGCCCTAGAAAACTAATACAAACACCATTTACATCTGCAAAATCCCTTTGACCATGTAAAGTAACATAATCACAGGCTTGGTATCTCATCATATTTATAGTCCTAGGAATTAGGGCTCATCATTCTGCCTACAATTTCTTTTCTACCCAACATGCAGCTAATCCATCACCAAGTCAATTCTTCCTAAAAATAGTTCTCAAATCTATCCATTAATCTCTATCACCATTGAAGCCAAGATACCTTCACCTCCTTCCTGAATTGTAATAAAATTTCCCTAACTGATTTCCTTGTTTTTCCTTTTCCCTATCCTCATAAAATTATTTCTTACAAACCAATAAATACTCATATTATTTTAAGGCATAAATTGGATCATATCATTTGTATCAGTGTAGAATGTATTCAAGGCAATTAAAAGAAAATCTAACTTATGGTGACTTTTTTTTAAAGAGGCTTAGCTTCCTCACATGATAATTCCCAACACAGGCAGTCCAGAGCAGATGCAGAAGTTGAATAATGTTGTGAAGGACCCAGCCACAGAAGTGTAGACATTTCTGCTCTACCATTCTTATATTTACCTTTTCGTCCTCATGGTCACATTATAACTGCTGTGCCTCCAGGCATAACATTTGTGTTCCAGAATGGAAATTAGAGAAGGGTAAAGGACCAAACCACCTGCCAAAACTTACCTTCCTTTTTATTAGGAAATCCAACGATTTCCCAGAAACTCTTCTCATCAGATATAAGTTTATATCTCATCAGCCAGAACTGTATCATATGACTATCCCTAGCTACAAGGGAGGCTTAGGAATTGAGTATTTCAGTAGAGAAAGGCAGGGGAATAAGTACTCCATGAGCCTATCTACATCACCTGCCTCATCACTCTCTTGTTTAGAACATCTCAGTTTGACTTTTTAATGCAGCAAGAATGAAAACCAAATTTCTTTTTAAACAGCCTACACAGCATCTCACCGCCTCTCTAATGTCATTATTCATGCCTCCTTTCCGCTCTCTGGGTGTTTCTAGTTCTTTCCTGACTTGAAGTCTCTATGCATTTCCTTTCGTCTACAGGTAAATTGTATTATTGTCCTCAATTCTTCATTCTGTCCCTGTAAGAAAATGTCCACGCATGCCCTTTGCAAAGCCTTTCCATAGATAAGGGAGGGCATATTTTTGGGCCCTTGAGCTTTGGCTGATAAATGTTAACAGACTTGATGCTACCAGAGACTCTGAATGTTCTGAGAAGTTTTCCTTGACCTCCTCTACCTCTATCATCCACCAGAAGAGCATGTCCCCATAGCTTCTTGGCTCTGAATGAGACACTTGGAGGAGCCCTGAAATCAACACATAACCTGGAGCCAAGCCCAGTTGAGTCCAGTTGAGATCACTCAGACTCCAGCCAAATCCAAGACTTGGAGTGAGAAAAGTAGGTGTTATTGTAAGCTACTGAGATTTTGGTTACAATTGTTGTGCCGCATTAATGCAGCAAAGCCTAACACAATCTGAATTATTCTTTCCGCAATCTTTACTTTGTTAATTTTTATTTATCCTTTGGGTCTCAAATAAAATATCACTTCCTCAAAGAGACTTTACCTGTAATACAAATCCTGATTATGTTTTTCCTGAGTACTAAGCTTTCTCATAGCATACTATTCTCTCCCCTTATTAAGCTTAATGTAATTTTAAATTTTAATTTTCATGTTCATTTGTTAAAAATGTACCTCCCACTGAAGACTGTTAGCTCCATGGGGACAACACCTGTATGTTCATTACTGTATATATCAATACCAAACACAAGACCTGACACATAATAAGTGTTCAATAAATGTTAGTTATTGTTTATTGAATAAATGTATATCCAGTAGAAAGAATATTATTCTGCTATTTAAAATTCTGTTTTTGAAGCCTTTTCAATGATGTATAGCCTATAGTTATATGATTATGATCCAAATAGTGTGAATGAATGTGAATGTATTCATACAAAAATAGCCAAAGGAAACCTACCAAAGTATTAACAATGCCTGTTTCTGTGTAGAGGCATTATAGTTTATTTTTATTTGCTTTTTTTAAAATATAATTTTCTGTATAGTACATATTTATTCCAATATATTAGCCATATATTGCTTTCATAATCAGAAAACAAAATAAAAGTTACTAAAAAGAGAGGGAGAGATTAGAGCTTAATTGTACTTCTCTTAGTGATGTAATGAGAAGATTCTAAAGAACATCAGAAATTGGAACAAAGCCTGGGCAACTGGCCAGAACATTCTAAGTTAGACATAGCTCCTCCTGGGCTTCCCTGTTCTCAGGGATCCCCAGGGTCTGTTGTTCCTTGCCTTCAGGAGGGTGTCTGACAAGCACAAGAGAGGCCAGGGCCAAGAGGAAGTAGTGGTCCCTCGTGGTTAGGCTGACTGGGAGAACATATAGCAGAGTGAAACCAGACAGTTAGGTGGGAAGTTCAAGCCAAAGCCATCCTGATCCATCATGGGTAGATCAGGTGAGCAGCTCAAGTAAATTCACAAGGTGCAATTTCACATTGTGGTTTACCTTTCTGGAGAGGAGATAATCTTGTAGCAAATGGGCAACTTGATTGCTGTTTGGATTTCACAGGTCAGAGGATATGCTGGGTCCTTCATATCCCAGAGTTCCACAGGGCTGTCTCTTGAGGTGCAACGAAGGGCAAGGGAGAAGCTGGAAGGGCCTTCCTATTCCCTGACTTCAATCAAAACAGTTCTACTATTATTATCTGTAAGAGCCCATTAGAAGCAAAGGATTCCATTTCTTTAAAAAAGGGGTTGGGCATTTAAAATCAATGATAATGATGGCCTAGGGGAGCCACAGAAGTCTTTTGATGAGGGGAATGACCTGTTCAACATGAAGTTGCCACTTAAACAACTTCCAGTGGGCCAGGCTGCAAGACCAAGAGCAGTGAAGACAGACTGGAGGACAGGAGACTCTTGCAATAGGTGAGTAATGTAATGGTGATACTACTACTACTACTACTACTACTACTACTACTACTTATTGAGCTAGACACTGTTCAAAGTACTTTACCTGTATGAACTCATTCATCTCCATAATAACTCAATGAGATAAATACCTTATTATCTCTAGTTTACAGCTGAGGAGACTGAGGCACAGAGATCTTAGATAATTCACCCAAAGTGACACAGAAAGAAAGAGGAAAAGCCAGGATGTGAAGCCAGGTAGGCTGGCTTAAAGCCTGTGCTTTCTATCCTTGCCCATAGGGAAGTTGAGGAAAGGTGGGTCTGTCTGGCAGACTAAATTGACATGAACTTTTTTATTATGCCCACTGTCACATCATCTCTTGAACTTTAATCTGTGTCTAGTGGATTCAGGTTATTAGTTAGACTAACATGCTCCCAGGGCATAAGGGCAGATGGGATGTGTTGGGTAGTGTGGAAGAGGAGGGAATCAAAGTCTTACTGAAATGTAGTCTGAAATACTGGGCAGCACTGATGTTGATGGAGTCAGGTAAATCAAGAGTAGGTGAATTTGGGTGCAGTGGGGGAAATGCTGTTCCAATTTGGGATGGTGAAGGGACATGGAAGTGGGTGGGTTCAATGATGGTAATAACATCAACTATTATTTTAGAGCAGTGCTTCTGGATATTTAGGGTGCATCAGAATCCCCAGAGGGCATGGTAAACCCCAGATCTCTAGGATCCTTCCTCAGAGTTTCTGATTCAGTGGGTCTGGAGTGGGGCCTGAGAATCTGCATTTCTAACAAGTTCCCAGGTGAAGCTGATGCTATTGTTTGACAAACCACACTGTTTTAGTGCTGTTTTAGAGCATCACTCTCTCTGCAATGCACTTCCACATACACAGTAGCATAAATTCTTCTTAAACACTCCCGCTACTATACTTTGTGACTTTAGTGTTCTGAAAAATACACATAACTCATTTCCTATTGTTTCTATCTGATACCTTTTACCTTAATCATCAAAACTTCTGGATATCTGTTGTATATCTGTGTCTTTACATAAGTTGTTCTTATTGTCTGCTACATTATCCACAACCCTGGCTCCGAATTTATCTAATTTCTTTTTTCCTTAAAAATTTACCTCCCCTAGGGACTTCGCTGGTGGCATAGTAGTTAAGAATCCGCCTGCCAATGCAGGGGACACGGGTTCGAGCCCTGGTCCGGGAAGATCCCACATCCCGTGGAACAACTAAGCCCGTGTGTCACAACTACTGAGCCTGTGCTCTAGAGCCCGCAAGCCACACTACTGAGCCCACGTGCCTCAACTACTGAAATCCGCATGCCTAGAGCCCATGCTCCACAGCAAGAGAAGCCACTGCAATGAGAAGCCTGTGCACCGCAATGAAGAGTAACCCCCATGCACAGCAATGAGGACCCAACGCAGCCAATAATAAATAAAAACATATAAATTAATTTAAAAAACTTACCTCCCCTAGGAAGTTTCCTCTGACCCCCAACCCCAGTCTGATTTGATTGCCCCTATTCTGTACTTCTATGACACTTTCTACCTTCCTCTTCTGAGCACAGTGCCTGGCATAAAGTAAATGCTAGATAAATATCCGATGAATTAAGTAAATGAACAAATCTCTCCCTCATCAAAACCACCATAACCTGTATCTCTTTCATGGTACATTCTAATAGCACACTGTAATTTCTAGAACAGGGATGGAAAATGTGCTTTATCTTAGACTCTAGCTCCTATCAATTTCTGTGCAGAGGATTTTTGAGGCCATATCTGGGCTCAGCAGAAAAGAACAATGATCGATTAATATTGTCTGTCACAGATAAAGATGTGGGAAATGGGGGTAATGGTGTCATATATATATATATCACTCCTACTCTAGAGTGAATGGATTCTCCTCCCCACCTGTCCATACTAAGGATGAAGAGTTCAGATAAAGCTCAAGCCTTAAGACACAACTGGGTCTAGCAAATTTTGCAGAGCTTTTGAGAAAGGAACACTGTGGTCCTGGGATAATCAGGGAGGGCTCTTTGTGTGTAGGGGGGGTTCCCTCAGTAAAGGGAGTTCTCAGTATTTGGGCTAGCTGCTCAGACACCAAAAACTGATTCTCTTCAGAAGAAAATCAGATTGGCTGAGAGAATTTAGAATGCATGGCTCCAATGCAAGTGCCCAGCATATAACCCAAGATTCTTTCTTGTAATTCAGATTTCCCAAGGTAGAGAGACCAGACTGGGAATCCTGGCCCTATGGATAGCTAATAGATCTTGACACCTTTGTGGACCAGGGCAGTTTCCAAATAAAAACCTGATTATCCTGACTGGTTGTCAAATTGAATTAGAGACTTTGGGTTCAGCTTGTTTCCCACTAGAGTTACTGCATATAGGGAATGTTCTGTACTAAGGGGCCAGGGCAGGGCCAAAAGGGCAGAGTGGTGGACAGTTATAGCAAGACTGCTGGGGTTGACAGATGAGGGCTCAAGTTCCTCTGAGGGTGTTTCTAATCCAACAAGTTTGCTTTTTATTCCTTTTAGGCCTCAATAAAACTTTTAAGTGGGTCAGTACACTTGTTAAACAAATATTTTCCACTTCTTGCCTAATTGAGGTCCCAATTATACTTTCTTCAAAATTTAATGGCAGGGCATTCAAGGCCCAGGACAAATTTAAGAAAGGGACTCTCCTTCCAGCCTCTAGATCATGTGATATGGGAATTGTTCTCTTGTACTCAGCCTTGAAATCTCTCTAACTTAGATCTTCCTCAACAGATGCTCCAGCAGCCCCTGAAAGACACTACCTGCATGGGTCCTTTGGCAAGGCTTCTCTCATCCTTTATGATCCAGTTTCTGCTCCAGCCTAGATTAGTTCTAGCTGGGATGTAAGGCACATGTCTAAACATCTGAGACATCTTTGGTATACTTTTGTTGTATGTCTTCAAATAAATATTATGTTAAGGGACACAGGCCTATAGGACAATACCGTCAAAATCCATACCATTTAAGGGTCATCGTGGGCCTCGGGGTAACACCAAATGGAGGTAATATTGTGAATTCTTCCAAGAGGAAGTATTAATAAAGACTATTTCATGATTATAAACAATTGTTCAGCCTATGGAATTTACCAAAGAGGTTGGCTATTTGTCACTCAGAGATGTTGAGGTTCCTGAAAGAGAATGATACAAATAATAAGATTCTAATAGATCAGTTCCATTGTCAAATAAGTTTGGGAAATTGTACATGCCATGTTCCTTCTTGGGAGCCACAAGGCAGATATATCTATTAAAGACTCTGAGGTTTTCTGCAGAAAGGAAAATGTATCCTTTTAACAATTTGGATTGCTTTGTTTTTCTCTTAATTATTTAAGTAGACTGAAAGGTCAATTAGGGTAAGAATTATGAGTTTGAACCAATGCACATTACCACCCATCCCACACTCAAAATTCTGAGAGGTTAACCCCTGAAGTTCATGGCCTCCTTAGAGTGTCCAAGATACCTTTCTCTCCCAAACAGGTGCCCTTGTAGGTAAAGTCTTAAGACATAACTCCTTATTGTGTCCTGTGTTGCCCTCCAGTGAACATCAGAGAGAAGCCAGGCCCTGCTTTTCAGGACTGGGAACTTTGAAAGAATAGCTATTTCAAGGAAAAGGTCAGTCAGGATGCCTGAAAAAGATGGGTTACCATAGTGACAAATAAGACTTTCTTCCTTTGAAAACTAATACCATTTTTTCCCTATAGGAAACCATTTAGTGTGTAGAGAAGGCGGCTCTGACTGAGGCTTTTGTCAGCTATAGTCCTTTGGTCTTTGACTCTTTGTCAAAGTGTTAGACAATCCTGAATGGTTTTTGGACAAAATGCCATGAAAAATCAAGTAAACAGGTTGGGGGTTGGTGGACTTGGAACCATTGCTGCCCCAATGTAAATTGTGGCATTAGTTTCACTAAATGCACAGCTGAAAATTTGGAGCAAGAGTTTTGACACATTCACAGAAATCCTGTATCATTCAGTTATAATCCCAGTAGGGTCTTTATTTTTCTTTCAGAAACTGATAAATTGATAAGTTGTATGTGGAGATACAAAGGCCCTAGAATATTAAAGCAATCTTGAAAGAGAAGAACAAATTGGAGAACTTATACTACATGACTTCGAGACTAACTATGAAGCTACAGGAATCAAGAATGTGTCATGCTGGCATAAGGATCAGCAAAGAGATATATGGAACAGAAGAAAGAACTCAGAAATAGACCTCACTTATATAGTCATTTAATTTTCAACAAAGGCATGAAAACAATCTAATGGAGAGTGGGAAAGTCTATTTCAAAAATAGTCCTGGAACAACATATGTATATGGGAAAAAACCCCCATTAACTCCTACCTCACACCATGCATAAAAATTGATTTGATATGAACCATAGACCAAAAATGGGAAAGCTAAAACTATGAAACTGGTTTTATCAGCTTCTTGGTAATTGTGTGACATTTTTTTTATATCAGGGATGAAACTTTGAATGTTGCCTCTGTAGATTTAATCTTTTCTCTACATTTAGAAAGAACTTCATTAGCTTCATCTTGAAAAGCATTATTTTACACTCTTTCTGGCTGGGGACGTGGGACTCATTTAATTTACTAAGGAGGTAATTGTACTGTATTTGAAAATCCCTTCAATGTTTAAATGTCTTCATGCTATTGTTCAGTTGAATGGCTTTGAGGAACTCAAACTGATAGACTGGAGTCAGAGAATAAATGTAGAGAGTTGGAAATAAGGGCTCAAGGATTACCCTCAGGTTTCTAATTTGTTGACTGGGTGTATTGTGAAGCCACTGAGATAGAGAATTTAGAACAAGAAGCAATTTTGTGGTGGGGAAGACTGAGAGCCATTTAAAATCTGTACCCATGGGGCATACAAGTGGAAATGTTTAGGACTGTGAATCTGCTGTCAATTGTTGAAGGTCAGGACTGGAGGGATGGATCTGGAAGTTATCAGCATATGGGTGGCAGTTAAAACTAGAAAAGTATAAGGTCATTGCAGGAGACAGAGAGCAGTGGGTCTGGATTGATTTTCAAGGGGAAAGCAAAGGAAAAGCGGGCCCCAAAATAGAGAAGGAAGAGCCAGAAAGATACCAGAAGGGTGCAATGATATGGAAGGGAAGAGAATGGAGCTTTTAAAGGAGGAAGGGGTGCTAAAGATGTAAAGAAATCTAGCAACATTAGGGCTGATTATGGTATAGAGGTAATGTGTGACTTTTGTGGAAGGATAGTAGGAGCAGGTTTGGTTCTGATTTCATAGGTAAAGCAGTAACAAGTATTCTGGGAGGTGTAGATGAGTGGGAAAAGAGGGGAATTACAGAGCAGGTAGAGGGCAATATGAAATAAACATTATTTAAACAATGTCAGCTTGTTTAGAGTGTGAAAGGAAGTTGCCAGTAGAGAAAGACAAATGGAAAGTGTAAGGGAAAGAACAATGAGTGTATTGAGGGCCTGGCCTTGTACAGGGGGAAGGAAAATGACTGTGAAGGTAGAAAAGTGTGCCAGGAAATTGAGGTTCATGTCTGATGACATTTTTTCTCCATAAGGTAGAAGGCAGGGTCATTTTCTGAGAGTGGGAAGTGGGGAAAGAGTTGAGTAGGGGTTTTGTGAGGAAAAAAATGTTAGAATAGTTGGGGACAGTGGGAGATGAACTCTACTACCAAGGATTAAAAACAGAATTGCTTAATTCAGGGCACCCAGGGCCCAGCTAAGTTTGGAGAACTTGGATTTGTAATGACTGGTTTTCTCCAGAAACCCTTGGCATCATAGAAAAGTAGATAATGTAGATTGGAATCTGGATCTTGGATGGATATTTTGTAGGAAAGGTGAAGCAGAGGATGAGTGTGCAAGGAAATTGAGGGTTCTGGTTAGAGAACAATCCAACAAAGTGTTCATTCTGGGAAATAAAAAAGCAAAACAGCCAGGATGCAGAGATGTACTAGGTACATAGGGGAGGGTGTGTCAAAGGATGTGACCTCTATGAGGTGGAAAGAGAGGAGTGGTAAGATCCAGGAGTGGAGGACAGCCCACTAGTACCAGTTGAATGGGGTGTTGGACTAGAGCAAAGATTCAGGTCTTGGCTCTGGAAGTGAAAGGCTGAGGTAGAGTAGAAGTGAGAGAGTGCAAGGACTGAGAGGTAAACACAAAGTATGAGGATGGGCCACTTTCCTACACATTAAAATCTTCCAAAACAATCTTAAGAAACTGCATGGAAAGGAAGAACCACAGACTGGAAGCCAAGTGGTCGGAGAATGAGGGCAGGGCCAGGAGGTGGGTAGATGAAATTAACCAGAGGAGCAACAGAGTGTGATAGACTTGGGGGATGAAGGCATCAGAGGAGGCATTTCCACTCAGTGGTAGAGGAGTAAAGGAGATCAGGAGTGTGACACAGTGCTGTGTGGGTGTGGGAGAAAGAGAATCTCCCACTGAAGAGGACTGGGAAGGGACTGGCGTCCTCAGAGAGCATTCCTGCAGGTGGTTTAGAACATGGCGGGGGGGGGGTGTTGCTTACAATGGAAGGAAGGTTCCAGAGAGGTAATAGGGATGGGTGGTATGGTGAATCTATTGAGGGGATTTACGGGCAGATAAAACTAAGAGAGACTGAAGGAGCCCAGTCTAGGGCAGGGAGAGAGTTGCTCTTTTATGGATTCCAAATTTTACAGGGATGGGAGACATGATTGCAAATCCTCAAATGCCTTGACTCAGGCACAAGCTGCTTTAGTTCTAGATGTCCCTGAAGGCCCTAGAAATGGGTAGTTTAGGCTCAAAAGGGACTAGGGCCTCCCCAGATGCTCAGAGCAGTGATGGGGAAAGAGATGTGCAGAGAAATAATGTCAAGGGTTTGAAATGCTCTCCCACATGTTCAGGACCAGACCATCATGCTGTGAGATCTCAACTCCTAGAGAATGTCTCAGTTAAAGAAAAGGGAGGTTTGGAGCCCTGGGGACAAAGATGGGCATACCAGTAGCTTTGCTGAGGCTTCACCATGAGTTCATTCACCATAAGGCACAACACTTGGAACAAGTACCTGGGTTGGGTCTGATCTGTCTTTAAACCTTTATCCACCACCTGGTTCCACAGGGAAATTTTTGACTCTTTGAGACTTATTTTGTCATGTGTATAAAATGGGGCCATTTTCAGAGATAAGTAATGTATTTGTAGTTCCTAGCACATGATAGGTATAAAATGAAAGAATTCTCTTCCCTCATGCCCTTTCCTTCCTACCCAGATACAACTTGTCTCTGAAGCCCTGACCAATCACTTGGATCTACCCTGGATTATTTCCAAAAGGTCTCAGTTCACATCTCTGCTCACCCAGAAGGAGGCTTGGGAGGAAGAGTATGCAGCTGATGCCTTCCAACCAAACTATTTCTTCCCTTTGTATTTCCTGCTCACTGGCCTCACTCAGGTCTGGGGAGATCCACATAGGTTTATGAACAATTGCACTTTACAGTATTGAGCTCACACTAAAAATAGGACCTGAATTTCAGTGGTGGGATGTATAGTCTGTGGGTGGTAGGCTGCAAAAGAATTGTCCTGTCCATAGGATTTGCCTAAAACCCCAAGTGAGTTAAAGGGTAAAAACTGTCGCTGAGGAACCTCTCTGGCCCAAGAAACATTAATCAGTTCACAGGAGCCTTGCTCCAGCATTGCCATGAGGACTGGGCAGGGGCTGATTCTAGTGGAGCCTTTTAGGATTGGAAAGTAACCTAGTGCCAGGGGTGGGAATGATGTTTCCCAACAATTGGCTCTCTTGTCCCTGGGCAGGCAAAGGAGAAGTTAGGGGATTTTTTCCCATGGAAACTACAGCCCAATGCAACGCCTAAAACTGAAAGCTCACCAAGATCAAATGAGGTTAAATATAGAGTGAAGTTCTAAGCTTATAATATAAAATTTTAGAAAAATCTTACAAGAAGAAAATCAAACTCATTCACCAAGTCCCAGCAATTAGGACCAGGGCCTCTGGAGCTGGGAGGGGGCTGTGGAAGGCCAGACTCTAGATCTCATTGTCTCTGCAATATGGAGAGATTGTGGGGAGTTGTCATTCGCCCAGGGAGGTCTGTCTGGACATGGAAAAAGGAGGTTTGGAGAAAGACAATATGAGGTCCATCCTTACACTGTGAGGTGCTCACAGCTTCCCAAACCACACTTTGGGTTGCTCTTAGAGTCAGGATTGGGAGCAGGAGAGAGAATTGTTCAGACTCTTGAGAGCCCAATTGCTGTCTTGTCCATAGTAGACACTATAAGATCATGGAAGATATGAACTTAGATAAGCTCTCCCAGAGAGATGAGTTGAAACAGGCCACCCTGCTCTTCCTACGTAGGACTTATAGACAGTTACAGGAAGACTGCTGTCCCAGATATCTCTGCTACCCAGTCTACCTAGGGCTGTATCAACTTGAGAAATTCATTCCTTTCGAGTCAAGCATGGTAGGGTCTGGCATGTTAGGAGGTAACTCCACTCAGGAAAACTTTGCATGCATAAGTGGACCAGTAGTCTCCTTGCAGAGGAAGTGGTACTCAAGATGGCATGAGTTTGAATAGCAGAGTGGGGCGGGGGCTGTTAGTGGACATGAAAATATCTGGAGCATAGTGCCTGATTTATGATTGGCACTCCATGAATGTTGGTTGAATATGTATTGCAATTTGTCTAACAAAGGGTTTCCTTTCTTCTTTTCTTTTTTCTCATTTCCTATTCTTGGACGGTTCACATGAAATATTTAACTTGGATCTGCTCTTTATTCTGCTCAGGTCAGAATAAATTTACAGAAATGAATCACATACACTCAAGTAGTTCTTGCTTAGTACAGTTGACCACTGGAAGAACTCATGAGCATAATTCAAGGTCACAATTAATTGCTTTCCTTTGTTTCCATCCAAGTCATAATGACCTTTTTTCCTTTGTTCCTAGAGAAAAAACTATCCTGGAGTCTCACACTGGTTCTGGCTGTTTATTCCTCTCTGGTCATTCATATTTTTGAATCTCAAATTCTAGGTGGCACCAAAGGTCCATCTTTACCATTTCATACTGCACATGACTTTAGACCCTCATGACTTTTTCCTGAAACCAAGTGTTTCCAAGAAGCCTTAGGTAGAGAGAAGTGGGTTATGGGCAGGAGAGAGTTATGAGGCAGTGGCTGGGGAGCCATGCCACTCTCAATAGATCATTTCTATTTTCACTGGTTGTAGGAGTGGGGTCACTGGGAGGGTCTGTCACAAACTACATTGGAAAGCTGGGATGATTTATTTTTAGTGGTGAGAGAGAGGGATAAATTCCAAAGATAAAACTTGAGCCCACTCTTTGCAAGTTCAGACTTGGGGGTGGCTGGCAAAATGGGCTGGGGGTTCTGAGCCAGAAAAAACAAGTCTAACTCAGGTTGAGGGCTGGGGGTGACAGCTGTTCACACCCTAATGCACATAGAATGAGCTCCATGGAATTCTGAATTTGGTTCTCACATATCTTCCAATAGGACTTACAGCAGGAAAGATCCATTTCCTTTCTTATTTGTTTTTTTCTTCCTTAACTCCTAACCCCTTCTTCTCTCCAGGGACTTTGATAACTTTTCCCATCCCTCTCATCCCTAATGGCAACCTCTGTCTTCACAGTGTGGGTGGAGTGAGTGGGGGGAACTTGGAACCAGCTACACATGGGCAGAGAGACAGCCCTTATGGAGTGTGGCTTTAAAATCACAAAAAGGTTGTGTATTCCACAAACTTGGCCTTGTACTGGCTGGCATGCTGCCCATAATCCCCACATAAGTATAAAATATTTCCACAGAAAGCCAGAAAGCAGGTCTGAGACCTGGAGATCAGTGCCTTACTGGGCAGTTGTGGTGAGCCAAAATCTAGAGAATTAATCTTGGCTAGTCAAAGGTTTACTGTGCTGGGTGCCCTGTGTCCTGGGTCTGAAGCCTCTTTAAGGTGTCCTGTGTTTCTGTCCCTGTTTCCTGCTCTCAGAAGAGGCTCTAACTCATTCACAGAGTGGGATAATGAATATGAGCCTCTCTCCCTGGGGTCTTTGCATTTCAGCAGATGTTCTGTGGTATATGAGATGCTCACATGCAGGGTGTTTATGACCATCAAAGAAGCCAGGAAAGACTTTTTGGTGCTGTTGTTTGTGGGGGGGATCCAGCCAGAGGGAGCCTGACTTCTTAGGTTTAAAGGTTGCCTCTTTTGGGACAAGCAGGATGGGCCTCTGGGAGGCAGACCTTAGCAGGACTCTGTCCAGTGTTTATTATATTTTTTAATAGACTTTAATTTTTATAGCAGCTTTAGGTTCCCAGCACAAGTGAGTGGAAATTATGGAGCTCTCCCACTTACCTCCTGCTCCTATGTACAGCCTCCCCCAATATCAAATTCCCATATCAGAAAGGTACCTGCATATTACCTACATTGATGATGAACCTACATCAGCACATTATTATCACCCAGAGTCCTTAGTTTCCATAGGGCTCACTCTTGTTGTACATTCTATGAGTTTTGACAAATGTGTAAAGACATATATCCACCATTAATTATGGTATCATAGAGTAGTTTCACAAGTCCTTTGTGCTCCATCTATTTATCCCTCTCTCCCCTATAATCCTTGGCAACCACTGATTCTTTCACTGTCTCCATAGTTCTACTTTTCCTGGAAAATCAGGTAGTTGGAATCATACCATATGTAGCCTTTTCAGATATGCTCTGTCACTTAGTAATATGCATTTAAGTTTCCTCCATGTTTTTTCATGTCTTGATATCTCATTCTTTTTAGCACTGAATAATATTCCATTTTGGGGATGTGCCACCGTTTAATTATTCATTCACTTACTGAAAGACATCTTGGTTTCTTCCAAATTTTGGTAACTATGAATAAAGCTGCTATAAACATCTGTGTGCAGGTTTTTTTGTAGACTTAAGTTTTCACCTTTATTGGGTAAATACCAAGAAGCATGACTGCTGGAACATATGGGAAGAATATAATTTTATAAAAAACTGTCACACTGTCTTCCAAAATGGTTATACCATTCTGCATGCAACTGGCAGTGAATGAAAGTTTCTGCTACTCTACATTCTTTCCAGCATTTGGTGTTGTCAGTGTTTTGGATTTTGGCCATTCTGATAGATGTGTAGTGGCATCTCATTATTATTTTCATTTTTATTTTCCTGATGACATATGATATGGAGCATATTTTCATAAGCTTATTTTTCATCTGTATATCTTCTTTGGTGAGGTGTCTTTTTAAGTTCTTTGGATCTCTTTTTAATAAAGTTGTTTTCATATTGTTTAGTCTTAAATGTCTTTTTTATATTTGGATAACAGTCCTTTATCAGATTTGTTTGCAAATATTTTCTCCTAGTCTGTGGCTTGTCTTCTGATTCTCTTGATTCTGTCTTTTACAGACAGAAAATTTTAATTTTAATGAAATTTAGCTCATCACTTCTTTCTTTCATGGATCATGCTCTGGTGTTGTACCTAAAAAGTCATCACCAAACCTAAGGTCATCTAGATTATCTCCTATGTTATTTTCTAGGAGTTTTATAGTTTTGCATTTTATGTTTAGGTCCATGATCTATTTGAAGTTAATCTTTCTGAACAGTGTAAAGTCTGTGTCTAGATTCATTTTTTTTGCATGTGGATGTCCAGTTGTTTCAGCACCCTTCATTGAAAATACTATATTTGCTTCACTATAGAGTGAAAAAAACACTCAAAAGCTGAGATATTTGTAACTCATCTAAGCTATAGAGGATTAGTATCTAAAATATATAAAGAATTCCTACAATCTATAAGAAGTAACATACAACTCAGTAAGAAATGTGGAGGGCAGCAGGAAAGAATAACAAGCAAACTTAAATGGTTCATAAACTAAAAGTAATATGTTGATCAAATGTTGGGTGGATAAAAGCGGTGGCAGTGTCAGTTAATAAACATAGTTCAAAGTTAATATATCAAGAATTTTAAAATAAGTTATTTTGATTTATAGAGTTTAGCTACATAAGAACTGCAAACTTAAAAGATTTTGCTCCTGGGGAGTAGGACTGAAGGTCTAGTGAGGGAACTATCGATATATTCTTCTAAAATTGAAACCACAGAAATGCATCTCTGGGGGCTCCGAGGAGCTCTGGTTCTTTATGTCTCAGTGCAGAAAGAATTCAGTGAGAGGCAAAATGATAGATAAGATGTGATTTATTAGAATAGGACACTTGTGAGGCTTACACATGGGTGGGTGAGAGGGTGTCATGCCCCGAGAACTTAATGGGCTACAGTTTTATAATCAAAGGAAAAGTGGGGAGGGGGAGAAGACCACCTTCTTCCTCATTCTTGAGTAAACATCAAATTCCCATCATCAGCTCCTCCTCCATGAAAGATTGGGGAGTTTTCTTGTCCCTATATGTTCAATCCAGGATGGTCATGGCACAATGGAAATGAGCAAAATGGCAGTAACATATACTAAAAATGGTAAATCATCTCAGGTTTCAGTATAATGTCACCATTTCCTTATATTTTTGCTTTTAGTGTGCCCAGAGGAGCATGTCCTAGGAAATATTAACTTACTGAGCTCACTGGGCAGGATGTGGGTCTTATTCCACCATTGTTTTATTGGTTTTGGGACATGTTTCATGCTTTTGTTGCATGGTTTTGTTGCTAAGCTAAGGGGTAACAACCTATCACTAACTGCTTCCTGCTGAGATGGGACATAGACCTGGCTGGGGAAGGAGTAAAATACCTGGCTGACTGTCCCTTCTCTGCTGGGAGAACTGTAAACCAATGTCACTTTGCTCAGCATCATCCTTTTAGCCCTCTTGCATGTTAAGTGTTGGAGGATGAGTCTACAACAAGATATAAATTAAAAGAAATACAGTAATAAGCATTAGAAGAGTCATTTAAAATGATTATAACCACGATTTTTGAGGTCCAACCAACTTTTCCAAAACAGTTTCCAAATCTGGAAGACGGTCACCTAAAGCCTCAATCTGTTTGTTTTGGCTAGGCCTGGAATGTCAATGTTTCATCTTCAGGGTCTATTTAGTCTTTTATCTCAGTTATAGATTTAATCTGTTCTTCTTTATTTTCTTTTAATCTCTTTTGGTGATAAGGGTGGCTTCCTTGTCCTCAAGAAACAGAGTGGCCCCTAATTTAGTTAATAAGTCCCTTCCATTAAAGAGAGAAGACAGTCAGGCAAAAACAGGAAGCGATGTAGAAACAACTGGCCATTGATGTTGCACAAAATGGGTTCCAGGAAAGTGTGCCCCTGTCTCTTTCTTGACACTCCCATTACATATTCCTTATGGTTATAAGGCTTCCAATCCTTTGGGTTAAGACAGAAAATTTTGCACCAGTGTCTGTGAGAAATTCTATCAAATGGCCCACCACATCAATGACCACCTGAGGCTTGACATTAGTTATGTATGTGGTATCTCTATGCAGAGCCACTTTTGGCCAAGGGTCCCCTCAGTCTTCTGATTGTGAAATCATCAATGGCTGAGGGGCCACCATCACTCTCTGGCATCTGGGGCATTCCCGTTGCCAACGTTAGCTGTTTGTAAAGGGTGCATCAATCACAATCTTTCCTCCAGTCTCCCTTTTGTCCACACAGGGTAAACTGGTTTTGTCTGGGTACCCATGGACCATGTCGTCCCCCATGGCCAGAATGATCCGGAAAGCCTGGCCTCCCCTTGAGTGGTCTCTGGGGACAACGCCACTGCCATCATTTGGGCCTTTTGTATATTTTTCTTGGTGTGTTCAGCCTTTTGGGCCTTATCCTTATTATTGAAAACCAAATATGTCAATTAGAGCAAATCACTCATAGAGGTCTGAGGACCAGCAGTTATTTTTGAATTTTGCGCCTGATTTCTGGGGCAGACTGGGCTATGAAATGCATAGCCAAAAGGGCTTGTCCCTTGGAGGAGGAGGGATCCACATGTGTATACTTTCTAAAAGCTTCCACTAATTTCCCTTGAAAAACTGCAGGATTTTCATCTGGTCCCAGTTGGACTTTTCTACTTTTTCATAATTGTCGGGTTTTAATCTAAATTTTTTCATAGACTTTATTAAACAGTTAATCATATGGTCCCATCTATCCCTATCAATAGAATTTATCTGGTAATTCCATGGTGGATCTGCCTTGGGGACAGTGTTGTTCCCCACCTGGTGTACAGTATGGCCCACTTGGACTTGGGCTGCCACTTGGTCAGCATGGACTCTGGCTACCAGTATTATATGTTATTCTCTTTCAGGGGTGAAGCAGTGGGATAAGATCTGGAAATCCCCCCAGGTGAGATCAAAAGATGTCATCGACTGGGTGAACTCCTGTGAAAATTCAGAATCCTCAGAAAAACTTCCCAACTTATCCTCTGTCAGACTTCTATTGGACATTGAAAAGAGCACATGGACTCTTATTGTTCCTTGATTTCCATCAGAAATTTCTCTCAGAGGCAAAACCATAGGGGCAGTTTGTTGGTAACTTTCACTGCTGTGGGCTAGCTGGGCTGAAAATGGGTCCCTTGGGTAACTTGAGGTGCAAAGGAGCTCCTGAATATAGCAGAGGTCTCTCCTCACACTTCAGTGCATTTTCCCCTGGGATAGTAGCCTCGGCTGGAGAAAGGGCTCCCGCCTGTGAGATAGCCCTTGTTGGAGCAGCCGTTTCCATGGATACAGTGGCTTCCACTAGAGTAATAATTAGCTTTCTAAAAGTTTTGTTCCCATGTCAAAATCTACCATGCAATTCAATCAAGAATTTTACTTACAACTTTAGATGTTATCCCTTCCAAAGTAGTCTCCCAACTAGGTGTTAATGCCCGCGAAATTGCTGCAAAAGAATAGCACAGAAGGTGTCCCAGTGGCGGTAACAATGAGTGGGAACTGGTCTGGCTGCAAGTTGAAAATAAAGGGTCAACACTTGTAAGGGTCGAAGGAAGGGAAGACTGACATCGGAGCTCAGGAAGTCTTCCTTTGGGCACTTTTAGTAATTAGGGGAAAAGTATCTTAATTCTTGGAATTTGATTCCCTTCAGTTTTCTTGGGCATGATGTACTTCAGAATACCTGATAAGAGACCTTTTATCTAAGTTGGACACAGTCCTTTAAATGATTTTTTTCCCTAATATGTATAATCCCCTGGTTATAGATTATGGGCATCTAATTTTCATTCAAAGATAGATTACAGTGATCAGCTTTAGAAACAAGCTTAGAATATCTTCTTAATAATTCAATTAGGTTTTAATAGCTTCATTATCTTTTTTAATAATATAACATAGCAAAAAAGAGCTATTTGTAAAGTGAGTTTTGTTTTTCTTTTGCGGTACGTGGGCCCCTCACTGCTGTGGCCTCTCCCATTGCGGAGCACAGGCTCTGGACGTGCAGGCTCAGCAGCCATGGCCCACGGGTCCAGCCACTCCACGGCATGTGGGATCCTCCTGAACCAGGGCACGAACCCGTGTCCCCTGCAACGGCAGGTGGACTCTCAGCCACTGCGCCACCAGGGAAGCCCCCAAAAGTGAGTTTTAAACAGCAGATATGGACCTCAAGTAGCAAAACTAAAATTTAATGTCTATTAAAACATAATTTTGAGAAAAGGTGGAGTCAAGATGGTGACATGGGAAGACAGAGTTCACATCTCCCCACAACTAGGGCACCTGCCAGACGCTGGTGGGAGACCTCAAAGCCCAAAGAGACGGGAGGGACCCCCAAGCAAACTGGTAGGATGTGGGGGAACTGGGGTGGGGAGGAGAAGTGGGGGCCGGACAGGGCTGGTGCCCCTGAGGGGTGGCTGGGAGGGGGGAGGGGTTTCTATGCCTGGAGGGACCTTTGGGGCTTGGATCAGGGGAGAGCACACTGAGAGTTTCCCCTGTCCAATTGGCCTGGGAAGGCTGCCTGGCCCTCGGGCCAGGTCCTATACCCTCACAGGCCCCCTCTGGGTGGTGTTGGTCCTGGAAGCATAGGAGGGAGGCCAGGGGAGAACAGGAGAGGCAGGTTGGAGGGGCCCTCTGGGATCAGAGGAGCAGGAGGGAAGCAGAGGGCATTTTCTCAACCCACTTGGGCCCAGGAAGCCTGCTGGGCTCCCAGGCCAGGTCCTGCACCCTGTGAGACCAGAGGCATGCCTGGGCCCCTTCTGTTCCATTGAGCCTAAACCTAACCCTTCCCCCCAAGGGCCTTTTCCAGCCCTGTGGGTGTTAAGCATAGGCCCCACCCACTGCCCAAATCCTGCTCCTGCCTAGGTCCCGCCCTACAGAGCCAAGGCCTTTTCAACCTTTCTTTTTTTTTTCTCCTCTTTTTGCACTTGTGGTTTGTTTTACCTTCCAGTTGTTGTTTCATCTATATTTTAAGTTTTATATTCTTTCTAACATATCTGTTAGTTTTCTAGTCTAAATTTATTTTTTACTCTTTGTTATTATTCTCCTTTTTTTTTTTTTTTTTTTTTGCCACCCCATGCAGCTTCTGGGATCTTGGTTCATGACCCAGGGGTTGGGCTAAAGCTTCTGCGGTGAGAGCTCTTAGTCTGAACCACTGGACTAACAGAGAACCTCAGACTCCAGGGAATATTAACCAGAGTGAGGTCACCTGGAGGTCCTCATCTCAGCAACAAAACCCAGCTCCACACAACAGCCAGCAAACTCACGTGTTGAAAGCCTCAGGCCAAACAAAAAGTAAGGCCGGAACACAACCCCACCCATCAAAAAAAAAAATGACATGACAAAAGAAATGTCACAAATGAAGGAGCAAAGCCGAAACCTACAAGACCAAATAAATGAAGAGGAAATAGGCAACCTACCTGAAAAACAATTCACAGTAATGACAGTAAAAATGATGCAGAATCTTGAAAATAGAATGGAGGCATCGATTGAGAAAATACAAGAAATGTTTAACAAAGATCTAGAAGAACTAAAGAACAAAAAACAGAGCTGAACAACACAATAACTGAAATGAAAAATAAGCTACAAGGAATCAATAACAGAATAACTGAGGAAGAAGAACGAATAAATGAGCTGGAAGACAGAATCGTGGAAATAGCTGCCAAGGAGCACAATAAAGAAAAAAGAATGAAAAGAATTGAAGACAAACTCAGAGACCTCTGGGACAACACTAAACACACCAACATTCGAATTATAGGGGTCCCAGAAGAAGAAGAGAAAAAGAAAGGGTTTGAGAAAATATTTGAAGAGATTATGGTGGAAAACTTCCTTAACATGGGAAAGGAAATAGCCACCCAAGTCCAGGAAGCATAGAGAGTCTTATACAAGATAAATCCTAGGAGAAACACACCAAGACATGTATTAATCAAACTGACAAAAATTAAATTCAAAGGAAAAATATTAAAAGCTGCAAGGGAAAAGCAAAACATAACATACAAAGGAATCCCCATAAAGTCATCAGCTGATTTTCCAGCAGAAACTATGCAGGCCAGAAGGGAGTGGCATGATATATTTAAAGTAATGAAAGAGAAAAACTTACAACCAAGGTTACTCTACCTAGCATTGATCTCATTCAGATTTGACAGAGAAATCAAAAGCTTTACAGACAAGCAAAAGCTAAGAGAATTCAGCACCATGAAACCAGCTTTACAGCAAATGTTAAAGGAATTTCTCTAGGCTGGAAAAACAGAAGAAAAAGACCCACAAAAACAAACTGAAAACAATTAAGAAAATGGTGATAGGAACATACATATCGATAATAACTTTGAATGTAAGTGGATTAAATGTTCCAAACAAAAGACACAGACTGGCTGAATGGATGCAAAAACAAGACCCTTGTATATGCTGTCTACAAGAGACCCACTTCAGACCCAGTGACACATACAGACTGAAAGTGAAGGGATGGAAAAAGATATTCAATGCAAATGGAAATCAAAAGAAAGCTGGAGTAGCAATACTCGTATCAGATAAAATAGACTTTAAAATGAAAACTGTTACAAGATGTAAGGAAGGACACCACATAATGATCAAGGGATCAATCCAAGAAGATAACCATTCAAATGTTTATGCAGCCAATGTAGGAGCACCTCAATACATAAGGCAAATGCTAACAACCATGAAAGGGGACATTGACAGTAACACAATAGTAGTAGGGGACTTTAGCACCCTGCTTACACCAATGGACAGATCATCCAAACAGAAAATAAATAAGGAAACACAAGCATTAAATGACACAATAGACCAGATAGATTTAATTGATATTTATAGGACATTCCACCCGAAAGTGGCAGAATACACTTTCTTCTCAAGTGCTCATGGAACATTCTCCAGGATAGATCACATCTTGTGTCACAAATCAAGCCTTGGAAAATTTAGGAAAATTGATATCATGTCAAGCATCTTTTCTGACCATAATGCTACGAGATTGGAAGTTGATTACAGGAAAAAAAAACTGTAAAGGCACAAATACTTGGAGGCTAAACAGTGCACTACTAAATAAGCCAGAGATCACTGAAGAAATCAAAGAAGAAATTTAAAAAATACATAGACACAAATGACAACAAACACATGATGACCCAAAACCTATGGGACTCAGCAAAATCAGTTCTAAGAGGTAAGTTTATAGCAATTCAATCTCACCTCAAGAAACAAGAAAAATCTCAAATAAAAAATCTAACCCTACACCTAAAGCAACTAGAAAAAGAACAAAGAAAACCCAAACTCAGTAGAAGGAAAGAAATCATAAAGATCAGAGCAGAAATAAATGAAATAGAAATGAAGAAAACAATAGATCAAGATCAATAAAACTAAAAGTTGGTTCTTTTAGAAGATAAACAAAATTGATAAACCTTTAGCCAGACTCATCAAGAAAAAAAGGGAGAGGATGCAAATCAATAAAATTCGAAATGAAAAAGGAGAAATCACAACTGAAACCACAGAAATACAAAGGATTATAAGAGACTACTAAAAACAACTATATGTAAAAAAAATGGACAATCATGAAGAAATGGACAAATTCATGGAAAGGTAGAATTTTCCAAGACAGAACCAGGAAGAATTAAAAATATAAACAGACATATCACAAGTAATGAAATTGAAACTAGCTAAAATCTTCCAACAAAGAAAAGTCTAGGACCAGATGGCTTCACAGGTGAATTCTATCAAATATTTAGAGAAGAGCTAACACTGATACTTCTCAAACTCTACCAAAAAATTGCACAGGGAGGAACACTCCCAAATTCATTCTATGAAACCACCATCATCCTGATACCAAAACTAGAAAAAGATATCACACAAAAAAAGAAAATTGCAGACCAATATCACTGATGAACATAGATGCAAAAATCCTGAACAAAATACTAGCAAACAGAATCCAACAACATATTAAAAGGATCAGACACAATGATCAAGTGGGATTTATCCCAGGAATGCAAGGATTCTTCAATATACACAAATCAATCAATGTGTTACAAATTACACTAATGTGTTACAAATCAATGTGTTACAAATATTAATGTGTTACAAATCAATGTGTTACAAATCATATTAACAAATTAAGGAATAAAAAGTGTATGATCATCTCAGTAGATGCAGAAAATATTCTGACAGAATTCAAAACCCATTTATGATAAAAACTCTCCAGAAAATGGGCAGAGAGAGAACGTACCTCAACATAATAAAGGTCATATATGACAAACCAACAGCAAACATCATACTCAATGGTTAAAAACTGAAAACATTTCCACTAAGATCAGGAAAAAGACAAGGATGTCCACTCTCGCCATTCTTATTCAACATAGTTTTGGAAGTCTTAGCCATGGAAATCAGAGAAGAAAAAGAAATAAAAGGAATCCAAATTGGAAAAGAAGAAGTAAAGCTGTCACTGTTTGCAGATGACATGATAGTATACATAGAAAATCCTAAAGATGTCACCAGAAAACTACTAGAACTAATCAATGAATTTGGTAAGGTTGCAGGATACAAAATTAATGCACAGAAATCTCTTGCATTCCTATACAGTAACAATGAAAAATTAGAAAGAGAAATTCAGGAAACAATCCCATTTACCACTGCAACAAAAAGAATAAAATACCTAGGAATAAACCTACCTAAGGAGGCAAAAGACTTGTACTCAGAAAACTATAAAACACTAATGAAAGAAATCAAAGAAGAGAAAAACAGATGGAGAAATATACCATGTTCTTCGATTGGAAGAATCAATATTGTGAAAATGCCTATACTACCCAAAGCAATCTACAGATTCAATGCAATCCCTATTAAACTACCAATTGCACTCTTCACAGGATTAGAACAAAAAATTTTACCATTGGTATGGAAACGCAAAGACCCCAAATAGCCAAAGCAATCTTGAGAAAGAAAAATGGAGTTGGAGGAATCAGACTCCCCAATTCAAATTATACTACAAATCTACAGTAATCAAGACAGTATGGTACTGGCACAAAAACAGAAATATAGATCAATTGAACAGGATACAAAGCCCAGAGATAAACCCACACTCCTCTGGTCACCTAACTTATGACAAAGGAGGTAGAACACTCAATGGAGAAAAGACAGCCTCTTCAATAAGTGGTGCTGGGAAAATTGGACAGCTACATGTAAAAGAATGAATTAGAACATTACCTAACACCATACACAAAAATAAATTCCAAATGGATTCAAAGCTTAAATGTAAGACCGGTCACTATAAAACTCTTAGAGGACAACATAGGAAAAGCACTCTTTGACATATACCACAGCAAGATATTTTTTGACCCATCTCCTAGAGTAATGAAAATAAAAACAGAAATAAACAAATGGTACCTAATTAAACTCAAAAGCTTTTGCACAGCATAGGAAACCATAAAAAAGATGAAAAGACAACCCTCAGAATGGGAGAAAATATTTGCAAATGAAACAATGGACAAAGGATTAATCTCCAAAATATACAAACAGCTCATGGAGCTCAGTTTCAAAAATACAAACAACCAAATTAAAAAATTGGATGGAAAACCTAAATAGACATTTCACCAAAGAAGACATACAAATGTCCAAGAGGCAAATGAAAAGCTGCTCAACCTCCCTACTTACTAGACAAATGCAAATCAAAACTACAATGAGATATCACCTCACACCAGTCAGAATGGCCTTCATCAGAAAATATACAAGCAATAAATGCTGGAGAGGGTGTGGTGAAAAGGGAGCCCTCCTTCACTGTTGGTGGGAATGTAAACTGATAAAACCACTATGGAGGTTCCTTAAAAAACTAAAAATAGAACTATCATATGACCCAGCAATCCCACTACTAGGCATATACCCTGAGGAAACCATAATTCCAAACGAGACATGTACCACAATGTTCATTGTAGCACTATTTACAATAGCCAGGGCATGGAAGCAACCAAATGTCCATTGATAGATGAATGGATAAAGAAGATGTGGCACATATATTACAATGGAATATTACTCAGCCATAAAAAGAAACAAAATTGAGTTATTTGTAGTGAGGTGGATGGACCTAGAGATTGTCATACAGAGTGAAGTAAGTCAGAAAGAGAAAAACAAATACCATATGCTAACACATATATATGGGGGGAAAAAGGTATTGATGAGCTTAGTGGCAGGGCAGGAATAAAGACATAGACATAGAGAATGGACTTGAGGACACGGGGGCAGGGACGGGGGCAGCTTGGGCAAGGTGAGAGTAACATCGACATATACACACTACCAAATGTAAAACAGATAGCTAGTGGGAAACAGCAGCATAGCACAGGGAGATCGGCTTGGTGTTTTGCGACGACCTAGAGGGCTGGGATAGGGAGGATGGGAGGGAGATGCAACAGGGAGGGTATATGGGGATATATGTATGCATATGGCTGATTCACTTTGTTGTACTACAGAAACTAACACAGCATTGTGAAGAAATTATACTCCAATAAAGATGTATTTAAAATAAAGCCACAAAAATATAATTTCTTTTTCTCTAAAATTACCCTTATTTTTACCAACTGTAGCCAAATTAAGATTAATTTGTTTATAAAATAAGTCTGGTTAATTGGTCAAATTAGCTCATATAATTTTCTAGTAAAGTAGTGGGTGCCTTGATCACTAAAAATTGTAGAAAGTATAACCCAAGTGAAAAACACATTTCAAAACTATATTTTTTCACTGTGAGGGCATCAGCCCTGTAGCCAAGAAAGGCTTTAAACCATTAAATAAAAGATGGGGTTTGCCAGGGAGCCAGGAAAAGCCAAGCTGCTGTTTTGGATTTCTCATAGCCCTGACTGTTTAATTTGTAGCTATTGTTTATCAATCTTCATTTCTCTCATTTCAGAGCAGACTATTGCCATGCTACAAGGACATCAGAATGGCAGAAGTCTGACAATGAGGGGTTAATTTTCTTGCTGACAAATTTTACAACAGATATAATATGAACTTATTGACTTTTAGTAAACTCAAGTACAATAAAATATCATAATTAATGCTGATGACTCTAAAGACATATCTGTATAAATTAATAAACTTAAACAACAAACTTTAGCTTTAATACAAAGTATTAATTTAATATTAAATATTTTTCACATCACATGAACTTGAAATCCATTTAGCTTAGTTTCCCTTATATTTAGAAATATTTTATTTGTTAGTGCTTACTTTTTTTAAAGCCAATTAAATAGAGCTTATTTATAAATTAACCTCAGCAATACTATCTAAAGACAAAAACACACAAGACTTACATATAGACTTCAGGGTAAGATGGCGGAAGAGTAAGACGCGGAGATCACCTTCCTCCCCACGGATACACCAGAAATACAGCTACACGTGGAACAACTCCTACAGAACACCTACTGAACGCTGGCAGAAAACCCCAGACCTCCCAAAAGGCAAGAAACTCCCCACATACCTGGGTAGAGCAAAGCGGAGAGATCCCCACACAGAGGATTGGTGCCGAGCGGCACTCACCAGCCCGAGAGGCTTGTCTGCTCGCTCGCCGGGGCGCGCAGCGCTGGAAGCTGAGGCTCGGGCTTCGGTCAGAGCACAGAGAGAGGACTGGGGCTGGCGGCGAGAACTCAGCGTGAAGGGGGCTAATGTGCCACAGCTAGCCGGCAGGGAGTCCGGGAAAACTCTGGAGCTGCCGAAGAGGCAAGAGACTTTTTCTTCCCTCTTGGTTTCCTGGTGCACGAGGAGAGGGGATTAAGAGCGCTGCTTAAAGGGGCTCCACAGACGGGCGTGAGTCGCGACTGAAAGCGCGGAGCCCAGTGACGGGCGTGGGACGCTGGGGCTGCTGCTGCCGCCGCCAAGAAGCCTGTGTGCGAGCGCAGGTCACAGCCCACACTGCCCTTCCGGGAGCCTGTGCAGCCCGCCACTGCCGGGGTCCCGGGATCCAGGGGCGGCTTCCCTGGGAGAACGCACGGCGCGCCTCAGGCTGGTGCAACGTCACGCCGACCTCTGCCGCTGCAGGCTCGCCCCGCACTCCGTGCCCCTCCCTCCCGCCTGGCCTAAGTGAGCAAGAGTCCCCGAAGCGGCTGCTCCTTTAACCCTGTCCTGTCTGAGCGAAGAACAGACGCCCTCCGGCGACCTACATGCAGAGGTGGGGCCAAATCCAAAGCTGAGACCCAGGAGCTGTGAGAACAAAGAAGAGAAAGGGAAACCTCTCCCAGCAGCCTCAGAAGCAGCGGATTAAAGCTCCACAATCAACTTGATGTACCCTGCATCTGTGGAATACATGAATAGACAACACATCATCCCAAATTGAGGAGCCAGGAGTCAGTGCTGTGCCTCTGAGGTGGGAGAGCCAACTTCAGGACACTGGTCCACAAGAGACCTCCCAGCTGCACATAATATCAAATGGCAAAAATCTTCCAGAGATCTCCATCTCAACACCAGCACCCACCTTCACTCAACGACCAGCAAGCTACAGTGCTGGACACCCTATGCCAAACAACTAGCAAGACAGGAACACAACGCCACCCATTAGCAGAGAGGTGGCCTAAAATCATAAAAAGTCCGCAAACACACCTAAACACACCACCAGACGTGGACCTGCCCACCAGAAAGACAAGATCCAGCCTCATCCACCTGAACACAGGCACTAGTCCCCTCCACCAGGAAGCCTACACAACCCACTAAACCAACCTTAGCCACTGGGGACAGACACCAAAAACAACGGGAACTACGAACCGGCAGCCTGCAAAAAGGAGACCCCAAACACAGTAACATAAGCAAAATGAGAAGACAGAAAAACACACAGCAGGAGAAGGAGCAAGATAAAAACCCACCAGACCTAACAAATGAAGAGGTAATAGGCAGCCTACCTGAAAAAGAATCCAGAATAATGATGGTAAAGATGATTCAAGATTCTATTTCCCAGATCCGAAATCTTGGAAATAGAATAGACAAAATGCAGGAAACAGTTAACAAGGACCTAGAAGAACTAAAGATGAATCAAGCATCGATTAAAAACACAATACATGAAATAAAAAATACTCTAGATGGGATCAATAGCAGAATAACTGAGGCAGAAGAACGGATAAGTGACCTGGAAGATAAAATAGTGGAAATAACTGCTGCAGAGCAAAATAAAGAAAAAAGAATGAAAAGAACAGAGGACAGTCTCAGAGACCTCTGGGACAACATTAAACGCACCAACGTTTGAATTATAGGGGTTCCAGAAGAAGAAGAGAAAAAGAAAGGGACGGAGAAAATATTTGAAGAGATTATAGTTGAAAACTTCCCTAATATGGGAAAGGAAATAGTTAATCAAGTCCAGGAGACACAGAGAGTCCCATACAGGATAAATCCAAGGAGAAATACGCCAAGACACATCTTAATCAAACTGTCAAAAATTAAACACAAAGAAATCATATTAAAAGCAGCAAGGCAAAAACAACAAATAACACACAAGGGAATCCCCATCAGGATAACAGCTGATCTCTCAGCAGAAACTCTACAAGCCAGAAGGGAGTGGCAGGACATAATTAAAGTGATGAAGGAGAAAAACCTGCAACCAAGATTACTCTATCCAGCAAGGATCTCATTCAGATTTGATGGAGAAATTAAAACGTTTACAGACAAGCAAAAGCTGAGAGAGTTCAGCACCACCAAACCAGCTTTACAACAAATGCTAAAGGAACTTCTCTAGGCAAGAAACACAACAGAAGTAAAAGACCTACAATAACGAACCCAAAACAATTAAGAAAATGGGAATAGGAACATACATATCGATAATTACCTTAAATGTAAATGGACTAAATGCTCCCACCAAAAGATACAGATTGGCTGAATGGATACAAAAACAAGACCCATATATATGCTCTCTACAGGAGACCCACTTCAGACCCAGAGACACATACAGACTGAAAGTAAGGGGATGGAAAAAGATATTCCATGCAAATGGAAACCAAAAGAAAGCTGGAGTAGCAATTCTCATATCAGACAAAATAGACTTTAAAATAAAGACTACTAGAAGAGACAAAGAAGGACACTCCATAATGATCAAGGGATCGATCCAAGAAGAAGATATAACAATTGTAAATATTTATGCACCCAACATAGGAGCACCTCAATACATAAGGCAAATACTAACAGCCATAAAAGGGGAAATCGACAGTAACACAATCATAGTAGGGGACTTTAACACCCCACTTTCACCAATGGACAGATCATCCAAAATGAAAATAAATAAGGAAACACAAGCTTTAAATGATACATTAAACAAGATGGACTTAGTTGATATTTATAGGACATTCCATCCAAAAACAACAGAATACACATTTTTCTCAAGTGCTCATGGAACATTCTCCAAGATAGATCATATCTTGGGTCACAGATCAAGCCTTGGTAAATTTAAGAAAATTGAAATTGTATCAAGTATCTTTTCTGACCACAATGCTATGAGTCTAGATATCAATTACAGGAAAAGAGCGGTAAAAAATACAAACACATGGAGGCTAAACAATACACTACTTAATAACGAAGTGATCACTGAAGAAATCAAAGAGGAAATTAAAAAATACCTAGAAACAAATGAGAATGGAGACACGATGACCCAAAACCTATGGGATGCAGCAAAAGCAGTTCTAAGAGGGAAGTTTCTAGCAATACAATCCCACCTTAAGAAACAGGAAACATCTCGAATAAACAACCTAACCTTGCACCTAAAGCAATTAGAGAAAGAAGAACAAAAACATCCCAAAGTTAGCAGAAGGAAAGAAATCATAAAAATCAGATCAGAAATAAATGAAAAAGAAATGAAGGAAACGATAGCAAAGATCAATAAAACTAAAAGCCTGTTCTTTGAGAAGATAAACAAAATTGATAAACCATTAGCCAGACTCATCAAGAGAAAAAGGGACAAGACTCAAATCAATAGAATTAGAAATGAAAAAGGAGAAGTAACAACTGACACTGCAGAAATACAAAAGATCATGAGAGATTACTATAAGCAACTCTATGCCAATAAAATGGACAACCTGGAAGAAATGGACAAATTCTTAGAAATGCACAACCTGCCGAGACTGAACCAGGAAGAAATAGAAAATATGAATAGACCAATCACAAGCAGTGAAACTGAAACTGTGATAAAAAATCTTCCAACAAACAAAAGCCCAGGACCAGATGGCTTCACAGGCGAATTCTATCAAGCATTTAGAGAAGAGCTAACACCTATCCTTCTGAAACTCTTCCAAAATATAGCAGAGGGAGGAACGCTCCCAAACTCATTCTACGAGGCCACCATCACCTTGATACCAAAACCAGGCAAGGATGTCACAAAGAAAGAAAACTACAGGCCAATATCACTGATGAACATAGATGCAAAAATCCTCAACAAAATACTGGCAAACAGAATCCAACAGCACATTAAAAGGATCATACACCATGATCAAGTGGGGTTTATTCCAGGAATGCAAGGATTCTTCAATATACGCAAATCAATCAACGTGATACACCATATTAACAAATTGAAGGAGAAAAACCATATGATCATCTCAACAGATGCAGAGAAAGCTTTCGACAAAATTCAACACCCATTTATGATAAAAACCCTGCAGAAAGTAGGCATAGAGGGAACTTTCCTCAACATAATAAAGGCCATATATGACAAACCCACAGCCAGCATCGTCCTCAATGGTGAAAAACTGAAACCATTTCCACTAAGATCAGGAACAAGACAAGGCTGCCCACTCTCACCACTCTTATTCAACCTAGTTTTGGAAGTTTTAGCCACAGCAATCAGAGAAGAAAAGGAAATAAAAGGAATCCAAATCGGAAAAGAAGAAGTAAAGCTGTCACTGTTTGCAGATGACATGATACTATACATAGAGAATCCTAAAGATCCTACCAGAAAACTACGAGAGCTAATAATGAATTTGGTAAAGTTGCAGGATACAAAATTAATGCACAGAAGTCTCTGGCATTCCTATATACTAATGATGAAAAATCTGAAAGTGAAATCAAGGAAACACTCCCATTTACCATTGCAACAAAAAGAATAAAATATCTAGGAATAAACCTACCTAAGGAGACAAAAGACCTGTATGCAGAAAATTATAAGACACTGATGAAAGAAATTAAAGGTGATACAAATAGATGGAGAGATGTACCATGTTCTTGGATTGGAAGTATCAACATTGTGAAAATGACTCTACTACCCAAAGCAATCTACAGATTCAATGCAATCCCTATCAAACTACCACTGGCATTTTTCACAGAACTAGAACAAAAAATTTCACAATTTGTATGGAAACACAAAAGACCCCGAATAGCCAAAGCAATCTTGAGAACGAAAAATGGAGCTGGAGGAATCAGGCTCCCTGACTTCAGACTATACTACAAAGCTACAGTAATCAAGACAGTATGGTACTGGCACAAAAACAGAAATATAGATCAATGGAACTGGATAGAAAGCCCAGAGTTAAATGCACGGACATATGGTCACCTTATCTTTGATAAAGGAGGCAGGAATGTACAGTGGAGAAAGGACAGCCTCTTCAATAAGTGGTGCTGGGAAAACTGGATAGGGACATGTAAAAGTATGAGATTAGATCACTCCCTAACACCATACACAAAAATATGCTCAAAATGGATTAAAGACCTAAATGTAAAGCCAGACACTATCAAACTCTTAGCAGAAAACATAGGCAGAACACTCTATGACATAAATCACAGCAAGATCCTTTTGGACCCACCTCCTAGAGAAATGGAAATAAAGACAAAAATAAACACATGGGACCTAATGAAACTTAAAAGCTTTTGCACAGCAAAGGAAACCATTAACAAGACCAAAAGACAACCCTCAGAATGGGAGAAAATATTTGCAAATGAAGCAACTGACAAAGGATTAATCTCCAAAATTTATAAGCAGCTCATGCAGCTCAATAGCAAAAAAACAAACAACCCAATCCAAAAATGGGCAGAAGACCTAAATAGACATTTCTCCACAGAAGATATACAGACTGCCAACAAACACATGAAAGGATGCTCAACATCTTTACTCATTAGAGAAATGCAAATCAAAACTACAATGAGATATCATCTCACACCAGTCAGAATGGCCATCATCAAAAAATCTAGAAACAATAAATGCTGGAGAGGGTGTGGAAAAAAGGGAACACTCTTGCACTGCTGGTGGGAATGTGAATTGGTACAGCCGCTATGGAGAACGGTATTGAGGTTCCTTAAAAAACTACAAATAGAACTACCATATGACTCAGCAATCCCACTACTGGGCATATACCCTGAGAAAACCATAATTCAAAAAGAGACATGTACCAAAATGTTCATAGCAGCCCTATTTACAATAGCCCGGAGATGGAAACAACCTAAGTGTCCATCATCAGATGAATGGGTAAAAAAGATGTGGCACATATATACAATGGAATATTACTCAGCCATAAAAAGAAATGAAATTGAGCTATTTGTAATGATGTGGATAGACCTAGAGTCTGTCATACAGAGTGAAGTAAGTCAGAAAGAGAAAGACAAATACTGTATGGTAACACATATATATGGAATTTAAGAAAAAAAAATGTCATGAAGAACATAGGGGTAAGACAGGAATAAAGACACAGACCTACTAAAGAATGGACTTGAGGATATGGGGAGGGGGAAGGGTAAGCTGTGACAAAGTGAAAGAGCGGCATGGACATATATACACTACCAAACGTAAGGTAGATAGCTAGTGGGAAGCAGCCGCATAGCACAGGGAGATCAGCTCGGTGCTTTGTGACCGCCTGGAGGGGTGGGATAGGGAGGGTGGGAGGGAGACGCAAAAGGGAGGGGATATGGAAACATATGTATATGTATAACTGATTAAATTTGTTATAAAGCAAAAAATAAAAAAAGACACATATATCCAGACAGTCAGCAATCTCATAGTTCCATTTTAAAACTTATTCATTAAACAAACATTGCAATGCAAAACTTATCAGTTTATATATAACAGTTGGAATAGTTAAGTTTACAGACTTGTGTTTTAACAGGAGTAGATATAGAATAGAGGAGAAAAATCTCAGAATTAAGAGGAAGAGTATAGATTGTTAAATCCTGTCAGAAGCAAGTAAAATTTCTTCCTTTTCACATACCATTGCCCTTGTCTCCTGCACCAGCAAAAAGATCCCTTCCTTGTCTCTAAATATTCATACCACCTTTCTATGGTAACCCAAGCTGATTGCCACCATTTCTCTGGCTCACTGTCTTTATACATCCATACAATCATTCCTGGTCTGTACCTAGGTATATAATCAGAGCCCCAAAGCATTCGAGGTTGATCGGCCTGCTTAAAGGGGCAGACATTAGCAGAGTGTCCTCCCCGGTACTCCTGGCTCATAGTGTCCCACGACCCCTCTAGGACCCAACCCCTATCCTTCTTATCTTACCACTATCCCTTCATGGTTGCCAGCTGAAACAACAGAAAAGCGTCTGTGGGGTTCTGAGGAGCTACAGTTCTTTATGTCTCAGCACAGAAAGAATTCAGTGAGAGGCAAAGTGATAGATAAGAAGTGAGTTATTAGAATAGGACGTTTGTGAGGCTTACACGTGGGTGGGTGAGAGGGTGCCACACACCAAGAACTTAGCGGGCTACAGTTTTATAATCAAAGGAAAAGTGGGGAGGAGGAGAGGACCACCTTCTTCCTCATTCTTGAGTAGACATCAAGCTTCCATCATCAGCTGCTCCTCCACATCAGGCAGGGGAGTTTTCTTGTCCCTACATGATCAAGACAGGACTGTCATGGCATGATGGAAATGAGCAAAAATGTAGTAATATATGTTAAAAATGGTAAATCATCTCAAGTTTCAGTATAATGTTACCCTTTCCTTATATTTTTGTTTTTAGTGTGCCCAGAGGAGCATGTCCTAGGAATCATTAACTTACTGAGTTCACTGGGCAGGATGTGGGTCTTATTCCACCGTTGTTTTATTGGTTTGGGGGCATGTTTCATGCTTCTGTTGCATGGTTTTGTTGCTAAACAAGACTGCTTGGTTTTGTGGTTAAGCAAGCTTGCTTTCATTAACTTACAAGGGTCTCCCTAGCTTTTTCCTTAACTTATAATCCTCTAATGAAGTTAACTATTTAATTACCTACTTTGTCCCTTTACCCTGTACCTATCAAAATTATGTGCATATCTTACTTTAAAATCAAAGAAAATATAATAAAAACATTTCATAAAAGCAAACTGTTAAATACTCCATAGAAAATTTGCCAAAAATAGGCAGCATCTACAAACAAATATATCTACAAAACATTACCAAGGGATATAAAAAGAAAAATTTAATAAAGGAAGAGATATATAATGTTCTGGGATAGGAAGTTAATGTTATAAGAATGCCAGTTCTCCCCAGAATTAACCTATAAATTTATCATCTCTTCAATCAAAATTTTTTTTTTGCTTTAGACCTCAGTAAAATGATCTAAAGTTTTTTAGAGGAATATTTGAAAAGGAGAGCCAAGAGAAAAAAAGAGTTATGAAGATTTCATTTATCTTACAAATTAAGGTAACATAAATAAATCAGTAATTTAAATACTTTGCTCTTGGTGTAATGATAGTTGGAAAGATCAATGAGGCAGAATAAAATGATCAGTTGAACTCATCAGAGAGCATAAAACAGGACAGTCACAGTTGTGGGGGAAAACATAGTTTTGGGACCTGGGTTTATTTGGAAGTAATGTTGAAGTTTTGACTTATGCAATATATTATTAAGTGAAAATAAAGTTATGAAAAATCTGCAAAATATAATCTCATTTTTGTAAGAACAATTAAAGTTGTGTACACACACACACAAAGATGTTAGGGATAAAAAAAATACAGTAACACTAGTTATCTCTGGTAGTTGGCCATAAGTGGTTTTTATTTTCTACTCTGTATCAGTATTTTCTAATTTTTTAAGAAAAACTCTATTTTTTAAAATTTGGCTATTTATTTTAGGAAGTATAAAGTTGGCCTAAACATTTCTATCATATATAAAGACTTTTAAAAAACATTCCAAATCTCTGGAATTCCATCACTCATATTTCTTTTCCATTTGTATGATAAAGATAAAATTGTGGTCCCTAAATTTATTTAACTATTCCTTAAAAAATATTTGCACTGCATTATTTTAAGGAGTTAAGAATAAAAACAGATGAATTTCCATGAAAAATATTAATAGGTAATGCTTTAGTTAGAAATTTATTTATTCAAAACAGCCCGTTCCTCAACCATGTCAGACCAACCAGTGTTACTACCTCTGGCTACACATACATTTTCTTTCCACATTTTTTTCTTTAAAAAATTGCTCCATGATTTTAGAGAGTGATTCTTTTGAGCTGAAACTTTTCATGCTTGGTTCTTCACTAAAGGTGATATTATTTGGGAAAGATCGAAAAAGTGTAGAGTGTTTAGTCACTTTTGCACTTATGAGGATGAAGAAAAAACACTCTCTCTATTTGAAAACCAATTTTAAAGGCTTTTCTTCTTACCAAGCAGTAAATCTAAGTGACTTGTTTTGGGAGGTTTAAAATGTGCATCCCAACAGTCCGCAAACAGCAATTTTATCTTTAGAACTACCCTGTTGTTGAACTCAATGTTCTGCTTTCCTCTTTCCTTCCTTCTTGCAGTTTTTTTTTAAAAAACAGAATAGAGTACGGTGGGTGGTATGCCGGCCTGGAGTTAGAAGCTGGGTCTGAGTTGGCATGCTAAAATGTACTACTGCCTGACCTTGCCCGTGCCATTCAAAGTCTGGTGTGTCTGGTGATAACCTTGCCAGCTATGGTGAGCATCACAGGAGGTGTACATAGTAAAGCTGGTTGGAGTTGGCCAAGCACCGTGAAATGCAAGTAAGTCTCACTGAGAGGCAAACAAATCTAAAAGAGTGTTTTGGTCTCTGTGTTAGCAGTATTTACCTTGCATTATGAAAAACAAAAGACAAACCAATAAAATGAACCCCTTGGAGATATAGCGCAGTGAGCATTACATTGGAGGTTGCTCTCAATGGGCAGCTGTCCAATTTTTTGACCAAAGTTCACTTAGAATGAGTTGCAATCCCAGGGCTGTTGTGTATAGTCGCACAGGTTGTACACTGTACAATTCCAAGTTGTTCCTTTCACAGGCCCCTTGGCCAATTTATCTGTCCCAATCCCACTTGTCAGTGGAGAACTCTACCAAACACTGGAGAGGAAAAAATCCCCTAAAGTTGTAAGGTGAGCTTATTTTTATGATACATTATAAAATTATGCTTTAGGCACTTAAAAATAACTGAGTAATTTTATTACACATACCTTGAGATTTTGTTGCAAGTTACTCAAATAACACAAATTTATGAGAAGTCCATCTAATAAAGTGACACTGAGAAAGAAAATTCAAGGGAAATTACACATACATCTGTTTTAGTAATAAGAAAATGGATGATTTTATACAAGTCAATATATATCTTCAGCTCTTATTATGAAAAATGTAGGCTTAAAGCATTATTGATAAAAATATTAACAAAGCAACACAAAAACACATAGAAAATTAAATAAAACCAAGAAAAATGTATAACTCAAAGCAAGAAGTCCCTTAATACAAAGGAATAACCAACTCAAGACAATAATAATAAGCAAATATTTATATAGTGCCCACTAGTTCCCAGGCACTAGTCTCAACATTTTACATGTATTAGCTCATTTTTTGTAACATATTTAAACTCATGACAAAATTCTGTAAGTATTATTTTCTCTATTTTACAGACAAGACACTGAGAAGTTAAACAATAACATTAACATTAATGGCTTTAATTAATAGCCACTCTGTACCCATGCCCATTCTGAATACAGTATTCTGAATACTGGGGCTTATCTCATGTCTTGCTTTGGCCAATAAACAGGAAGTGAAAACCAGTTAGCTTACTGGAAGATAAAGGAGGTAATAGAGAGCTGAGGCACCCCAATAACCAGGCAGCCAAGCCAATTCTGAAGCAGAGTCACCTAGCTCTTAATCACGCCTAATACTAAAATGCAGAGAACAAAGATTGCTTCTGATGTACACATGGGCAGAACTTTTAAACTATTAATGTGTTAGTCATATTTCAGAGAAGAACACCAAATTCCTCAGAACACTCTAGTGTCACACCAGATTACTAGTAGGTGGATTGCTGCTGTTGACTGAAAAAAAAAAAAAAAAAAGCACAACCTAAAAGTTAAGAATTATGTTTTATTTGGCAGATTTTCTAAGGACTTCAAGCCTGGAAGATAGCTTCTCAGAATAGCTCTGAAGGATTGCTTCAAAGAGGTAAGGGAGGAACAAGGATATATAGGGGTTTTTGCAACAAAGACCAGGTAGTTGGAACATCAAAAGATTACTGTTAAATAAAGAAAACCAGATATCTCAAGTTAATGAATTTAGCACTTTTGTGTGTACAGAAAGAAGCAAGAGTCTGTTCTCATAGAAATCATCCCTTTGATTTGCACCTTAGCTATTTAGGGCCAGTATCCTGTTCTTTTCCATTCTGAGCCCCCACAGGGTGCATCCCTGGGGGTGGCTGCAGTAGCTTGATGGCTGCAACTATGGCAGTCAACATTTTTTTATTCACACTGGTAATTAGCCCTTATTAATACATAAAAATATTTTAAATTGTACATCCATTGTTGAAGAAATGACTTGTCTTTCAGGGTGTTGAAATTGACCAACAAAAGACCACCAGGAATGTACCTGGTCAAATGAATTTAGGTATATTTAGCTTGTTGCAGCCAGGGAGAGAGCACACAATGGAATCCATAAGATGCCTTGTTAAGAGGCGTTTATTCCAGGTTTTGGACTTGTACTGAGTGATTCTTAGGAGGGTTGAAGGAAGTTGGGAGTTAAGTTTGGACTGAGTGTGTCAGGAAGTGAAGACCAGTTCTTGGGCCAGTAGTTTTGGAAAGAGTGGGTACTTTGGTGATTGGGTATCTTGGTAATTTTTATTTGGTTAGTAGAAGAATTGAAGCAGTGCTAAAGAGTGTCATTGGTAAAGCAACAGCAATTACTCCTATCAGCAAGAAAAGAAAAGAAAAGCAAAATGTTTATTTTTGTGGCCGTGGTATGGCTTTGTCTCTGCCTTGTTTTAGGCATGGTCTCAGAGTGGCCTTGTCTGATTATTGTTTATAGTCTGTGAAAGTTGTTTATATTCATTTGGGAACACTTTGCTTCAGCTTAGCTGTTAGCTGCCAGCTGTCAAAATAATTTTTTACTTTCTGGGAAATAATTTTGAGACCACTGGGAGAGGAAGTGCCCTGAGAAAAGTTCATGCTGGGGTGTGTGGGTTATATGGAGGTATTGCCTTAGAGGTCCAGAGAACTAGATGGTGAAAATATGAGGGTAAGTAGCTATGGGAGAGGGAAGTACATGGGGAAGGGGGAAGCTGCTAAAAACGGAGAATTAAACTAGGAGCCTACATAACAACCATAACCCTAGCTGTGATTCTGAGAGGGGAATTAGCTACCTCCCAAAATGAGTAGTTAGAAACATGAAGACTGCCTGTGGAAAAGATGAAATCAAGCCAGCCAGGAAAGGGGAAAAGCGAGGGCCTATGGAAAAAGTAAAGACAAACTAAGAAATGGGAGCAGCATATCCAGAAGAGGCAGAAGACAAGCCTAGCTCTGAAAATAATCACCAGCAGTGTCTTGAAGAAACTTTCCAGAAACTGTGTGGTATTCTTGAAAGAATGCATAAAGACAGGGCTTTTAAGTCTCAGGGGACAAAAATCCTGATGAGATTATAGATAATTATGCAAAGACACCCGGGGATGAGAACAGCAGAAATGTACAAGTTTGCAAAAGATTTAAATCCTTTAAAGGACTTGAATAACTTTACAAATGCTGAACTTAAAATCACATTAAAAGGCAGTAAAGAGCTTACTTAATGATGTAGAGACATGAATAAATGACACACTGTGCAAATCTGAGAATACAGAAAAAAGACAAAAGACATGAAAATGATAGAATATAATACAAACAGAGGATGGAGAATGGAAAACTTAAACATGGGGAAATCTTAAAGCAAAGACCAAAACAAATGAGTTACAAATTTTCCCTCATTTTTATCTTTATGAAATTAAAATGCATCTCATATCTTATAATTTGCCTGCCATTCCCCCCACCCCAAAACACTTTTTCTGTGGTGTACATTTTCAACTGATGTCAGTTTAGAATCAAGGAAATATGTCAATGGCAAAACATTTCCTTAGCTAAAGACAGATCCAAGATTGAAAATGCTCACTTGAGTTCCAAGGAATATAAGTGGGAAAAATCCAAAATTAAAGATTTCTTGGCAAAAACTTTTAACTCTTAGAGAAAAAAAATCCTGCAAGCATTCAGTCCTAAATATCAAATTACCCACAAAAGAGCAAATGCTAGGCTCCCTTACTGCTGCTCCCCAACAGCAAGGGTTGAAAGTTCACATGTAACTGAGCAGGACCCTGTGGGACCTTCCCAGTGCAGGCCCTTTCCCCATACCCTCTGCTTTAGCTCCTCTATGAAGTACCTAGATAACAGTATCTAAGGCATATTCCTGAGTTGTTTTACAGTTGTGAAAACCCCCCATCAAATGGAAGATGTTAACTACTTGATGAGCATGTGCACGTAGCCCTCAGACATACTGGTGCCTAAGGATTAATAAAATTAACCCCTGTGACACTTTCCTGTTACTGTCAACAAAAAAGAGAATTGTGCAGGAGCTGATCACATACCCTGTGACACCTCCTCCCTCGTCTGGCCTTTAAAAATGCTTTGCTGAATCCCTTTAGGGAGTTTGGGGTCTTTTGGGGAATGAGCCACCTGTCTCCTTTCATGGCCCTGCAATAAACCTTTCTCTGTTCCAAACTCTGATGTTTTGGTTTGTCTGGCCTCACTGTGTGTTGGGCACATAAACTTGGGCTAACACACAGAGGCTGAAATTTGTGGTCCAGGAATTTTTTTACTCAGCAAGTTGCTCATATGTAATAACTATAAAAAGACATTGCTGGGCTATAGGTGTATCAGTCAGGGTTCTCCAGAGAACAGAAAAAGAGAGAGAGAGAGAGAGAGATCTATTTTAAGAAATTGGCCCATGCAATTGTGAAGCCTGGCAAGAGTGCAATCTGTCAAACAGGCTGGCAACTTGGGAACTCAGGCAGGATTTCTATGTTAGTCTTGAGGCAGAATTCCTTCTTTTTGGAGAAGCCTGAGTTTTAGTTCTTAAGGACTTCAACTGTTTGGATGAGGCCCACCCACATTATGGAACTGAGCAGGACCATATGAAGCCTTCCCAGAATTGACCCTACCCATGTCCTCTGCCTGCCTTTTCTCTGTAGAAAAACTTTAGTCAAAGAATAAATGTAATCAGAGAAGTGAGAAAATGAAGAAAGAGAAAAACAGTCAAGCAGGACAAAATAATAATACTTTAGCCATTAAACAAAGTCAGAGACCTTTAGTTCTTCCTAAAGAACTATAGATAATATTCTGAGGCCATGTCCTTTGAGCTGTTTTGCAGATACTGAAACCTCCACCAAGTGGAAGAAGTTAATTGTATGCTGCCCACAAACACATAGACCCCCAGACCAGTTGGAACCAGAAGGTTGATAATGTTGACTTCCGATTACTATAATTCACCACCATCCAATCAGAAGAATGTCCACACATCCCACAAACCCCATCCCTCACCCTGTCTTTAAAAACCTTTCCCTGAAAGTCTTCAGGGAGTTCGGGTCTTTTAAGCTCTAGCTGCACTGGACTCCTTGCTTGGTGCCCTGCAATAAATGCTGCACTTTCCTTCACCACAACCCGTTGTCAGTAGATTGGCTTTACTGCGTGCAGGCAAGTGGACCCAAGTTTGGTTCTGTAAAAATTTCAGCTGGTTGTAAATATTAATTACATCTACAAAATGCCATCAAAGCAACATCTAGACTAGTATTTGACCAAACAACTGGGCATCATAGCTTAGCGACATAACATTAACAATCACACAAGGATTCACAAAATATATCAGCCTTCTCTAAAACAAATGTCTTAAAAGTATTTTCTAAATACAAAACATAAATTTGAGAAAACCATGGTAAAAAGACACAGAAATCAGTTAAAGTAAAAGCCTGAAAAATGTACGTCTGTTTCTAGAATTGAATGAAAAAGCCAAAAATTTTCTTGAAATGAAAGGGCTCTAATATCAAAAATAGTGTAGGAAATACACTTTTGATGTAAATCCCACATTATGTTAACAGAGAAAAAGGAGGAAAAAGAAAATGAAGGGCTCATCTAAGGTTGAGAACATAAAAAGGTACCAATATATAAGCTTGAGTCTGAGATTTGTTGGGAAAACATACTTTAAATAATTATTTCAAAACTCTAAATTAACAAATAGTAGAATTTTTTAAATGATACATTACCTTCCAAATTAGTGATGAAAGTATAATCTTGCCCTGGTAGATTATACATACCTGCCACTGTCACTATCATTTGAGCCCTATGTCCCTGCATCAATAATTCACTCCTGGTAGGAACTAAGCCATGTTTCTCAATCCCTGACTGCACATTAGAATCACCTGGAGAGCTTGTACACATCCTGATGCCCAAGTGGCACCCCATACCAATTGCATCAGAATCTCTTGAGATAGGGCCCAGTCACCAGAAGTTTTCATAACTACACAAGTGATTCCAAATTTGTTCAGCCAGTTTTAAAAACCCCTGGCCTTGGCCCTTTCTTATGTTTTGGGGGGAGGGACATTCTACTATTACATAAAATTTATGCAGCTGCTTGCCCCTCTACTATTCCTTTGTGTCACCTTTTCAGCTATCCTTTTTTTTTTTTTTTACATCTTTATTGGAGTATAACTGCTTTACAATGGTGTGTTAGTTTCTGCTTTATAACAAAGTGAATCAGTTATACATATACATATGTTCCCATTTCTCTTCCCGCTTGGGTCTCCCTCCCATCCACACTCCCTATCCCACCCTGCTAGGTGGTCACAAAGCACCGAGTTGATCTCCCTGTGCTATGCGTCTGCTTCCCACTAGCTATCTATTTTACGTTTGGTAGTGTATATATATACATGCCACACTCTCACTTTGTCACAGCTTACCCTTCCCCCTCCCGATATCCTCAAGTCCATTCTCTAGTAGGTCTGTGTCTTTATTCCTGTCTTACCCCTAGGTTCTTCATGAGATTCTTTTTTTTCTTAGATTCCGTATATATGTGTTAGCATATGGTATTTGTCTTTCTCTTTCTGACTTACTTCACTCTGTATGACAGATTCTAGGTCCATCCACCTCACTACAAATAATTCAATTTCGTTTCTTTTTATGGCTGAGTAATATTCCATTGTATATATGTGCCACATCTTCTTTACCATTCATCTGATGATGGACACTTAGGTTGTTTCCATCTTCTGGTTATTGTAAATACAGCTGCAATGAACATTTTGTTACATGACACTTTTTTTTAACATCTTTATTGGAGTATAATTGCTTTACAATGGTGTGTTAGTTTCTGCTTTATAACAAAGTGAATCAGTTATACATATACATATGTTCCCATATCTCCTCCCTGTTGCGTCTACCTCCCTCCCACCCTCCCTATCCCACCCATCCAGGGGGTCATAAAGCACCGAGCTGATATCCCTGTGCTATGCGCCTGCTTCCCACTAGCTATCTATTTTCCATTTGGTAGTGTATATATATCCATGCCACTCTCTCACTTTGTCACAGCTTACCCTTCTCCCTCCCCATATCCTCAAGTCCATTCTCTAGTAGGTCTGTGTCTTTATTCCTGTCTTACCCCTAGGTTCTTCATGACATTTTTTCCCCTTAAATTCCATATATATGTGTTAGCATACGGTATTTGTCTTTCTCTTTCTAACTTACTTCACTCTGTATGACAGACTCTAGGTCCATCCACCTCACTACAAATAACTCAATTTCGTTTCTTTTTATGGCTGAGTAATATTCCATTGTATATATGTGCCACATCTTCTTTATCCATTCATCCGATGATGGACACTTAGGTTGTTTCCAGCTCCTGGATATTGTAAATACAGCTGCAATGAACATTTTGGTACATGACTCTTTTTGAATTATGGTTTTCTCAGGGTATATGCCCAGTAGTGGGATTGCTGGGTCATATGGTAGTTCTATTTGTAGTTTTTTAAGGAACCTCCACACTGTTCTCCATAGTGGCTGTACCAATTCACATTCCCACCAGCAGTGCAAGAGTGTTCCCTTTTCTCCACACCCTCTCCAGCATTTATTGTTTCTAGATTTTTTTTTTTTTTTTTTGCGGTACGCGGGCCTCTCACCGCCGCGGCCTCTCTCCCGTTGCGGAGCACAGACTCCGGACGTGCAGGCCCAGCGGCCATGGCTCACGGGCCCAGCCGCTCCGCGGCACGTGGGACCCACCCAGACCGGGGCATGAACCCACGTCCCCTGCATCGGCAGGTGGACCCCCAACCACTGCGCCACCAGGGAAGCCCTGTTTCTAGATTTTTTGATGATGGCCATTCTGACTGGTGTGAGAGGATATCTCATTGTAGTTTTGATTTACATTTCTCTAATGATTAATGATGTTGAGCATTCTTTCATGTGTTTGTTGGCAATCTGTATACCTTCTTTGGAGAAATGTCTATTTAGGTCTTCTGCCCATTTTTGGGTTGGGTTTTTTGTTTTTTTGTTATTGAGCTGCATGAGCTGCTTCTGAATTTTGGAGATTAATCCTTTGTCAGTTGCTTCATTTGCAAATATTTTCTCCCATTCTGAGGGTTGTCTTTTGGTCTTGTTTATGGTTTCCTTTGCTGTGCAAAAGCTTTGAAGTTTCACTAGGTCCCATGTGTTTATTTTTGTTTTTATTTCCATTTCTCTAGGAGTTGGGTCAAAAAGGATCTTGCTGTGATTTATGTCATAGAGTGTTCTGCCTATGTTTTCCTCTAAGAGTTTGATAGTTTCTGGCCTTACATTTAGGTCTTTAATCCATTTTGAGCTTATTTTTGTGTGTGGTGTTAGGGAGTGTTCTAATCTCATACTTTTACATGTCCCTATCCAGTTTTCCCAGCACCACTTATTGAAGAGGCTGTCCTTTCTCCACTGAACATTCCTGCCTCCTTTATCAAAGATAAGTGACCATATGTGCGTGGGTTTATCTCTGAGCTTTCTATCCTGTTCCATTGATCTATATTTCTGTTTTTGTGCCAGTACCACACTGTCTTGATTACTGTATCTTTGTAGTATAGTCAGAAGTCAGGGAGCCTGATTCCTCCAGCTCTGTTTTTCGTTCTCAAGGTTGCTTTGGCTATTCTGGGTCTTTTGTGTTTCCATAGAAATTGTGCAACTTTTTGTTCTAGTTCTGTGAAAAATGCCAGTGGTAGTTTGATAGGGATTGCATTGAATCTGTAGATTGCTTTGTGTAGTAGTCACTTTCACAATGTTGATTCTTCCAATCTAAGAACATGGTTTATCTCTCCATCTATTTGTATCATCTTTAGTTTCTTTCATCAGTGTCTTATAATTTTCTGCATTCAGGTCTTTTGTCTCCTTAGGTAGGTTTATTCCTAGGTATTTTATTCTTTTTGTTGCAATGGTAAATGGGAGTGTTTTCTTGATTTCACTTTCAGATTTTTCATCATTAGTGTATAGGAATGTCAGAGATTTCTGTGCATTAATTTTGTTTCCTGCTACTTTACCAAATTCATTGATTGGCTCTAGTAGTTTTCTGGTAGCATCTTTAGGATTCTCTATGTATAGTATCATGTCATCTGCAAACAGTGACAGCTTTACTTCTTCTTTTCCCATTTGGATTCCTTTTATTTCCTTTTCTTCTCTCATTGCTGTGGCTAAAACTTCCAAAACTATGTTGAATAAGAGTGGTGAGAGTGGGCAACCTTGTCTTGTTCCTGATCTTAGTGGAAATGGTTTCAGTTTTTCACCATTGAGGACAATGTTGGCTGTGGGTTTGTCACATATGGCCTTTATTATGTTGAGGAAAGTTCCCTCTATGCCTACTTTCTGCAGAGTTTTTTTATCATAAATGGGTATTGAATTTTGTCAAAAGCTTTCTCTGCATCTATTGAGATGATCATATTATTTTTCTCCATGAATTTGTTAATATGGTGTATCACGTCGATTGATTTGAGTATATTGAGGAATCCTTGTATTCCTGGAATAAACCCCACTTGATCATGGTGTACGATCCTTTTAATGTGCTGTTTGATTCTGTTTGCTAGTATTTTGTTGAGGATTTTTGCATCTATGTTCATCAGTGATATTTGCCTGTAGTTTTCTTTCTTTGTGACATCCTTGATGTTTGCTGTGAGTTTGTCATATATGGCCTTTATTATGTTAAGGTAGGTTCCCTCTAGGCACACTTTCTGTAGAGTTTTTATCATAAATGTGTGTTGAATTTCGTCAAAAGGTTTTTCTGCATCTATTGAGATGATCATATGGTGTTTCTTCTTCAATTTGTTAATATGGTGTATTACATTGATTGATTTGTGTATATTGAAAAATCCTTGCATCCCTGGAATAAATCCCACTTGATCATGGTGTATGATTCTTTTAATGTGTTGTTGGATTCTGTTTGCTAGTATTTTGTTGATGATTTTTGCATCTGTATTCATCAGTGATATTGGTCTGTAATTTTCTCTTTTTGTATTATCTTTGACTGTTTTTGGTATCAGGATGATGGTGGCTTCATAAAATGAGTTTGGAAATGTTCCTTCCTCTGCAATTTTTTGGAAGAGTTTGAGAAGGATGGGTGTTGCCCCTTCTCTAAATGTTTGATAGAATTCACCTGTGAAGCCATCTGGTCCTGGACTTTTGTTTGTTGGAAGATTTTAAATCACATGTTCAGTTTCATTACCTGTGATTGGTCTGTTCATATTTTCTATTTCTTCCTGGTTCAGTCTTGGAAGGTTATACCTTTCTAAGAGTTTGTCCATTTCTTCCAGGTTGTCCATGTTATTGGCATAGCATTGCTAGTAGTAGTCTCTTAGGATGCTTTGTATTTCTGCAGTGACTGTTGTAACTTCTCTTTTTTCATTTCTAATTTTATTGATTTGAGTCCTCTCCCTATTTTTCTTGATGAGTCTGGCTAATGGTTTATCAATTTTGTTGATCTTCTCAAAGAACCATCTTTTAGTTTTACTGATCTTTGCTATTGTTTTCTTTGTTTGTATTTTATTTATTTCTGCTCTGATCTTTATGATTTCTTTCCTTCTGCTAACTTTGGGTTTTGTTTGTTCTTCTTTCTCTAATTCCTTTAGGTGTAAGGTTAGATTATTTATTTGAGATGTTTCTTGTTTCTTGAGGTAGGCTTGTGTAGCTATAAACTTCCCTCTTAGAATTGCTTTTGCTGCATCCCATAGGTTTTGGATTGTCATGTTTTCATTGTCATTTGTTTCTAGGTATTTTTTGATTTCCTCTTTGATTTCTTCAGTGATCTCTTGGTTATTTAGTAACGTAGTGTTTAGCCTCCATGTGTCTGTGTTTTTTATGTTTTCCCCCCCTATAATTCATTTCTAATATCATAGCGTTGTAGTCAGAAAAGATGCTTGATATTATTTAAATTTTCTTAAATTTACAGAGGCTTGATTTGTAACTCAAGATGTGATCTATCCTGGAGAATGTTCCGTGCTCACTTGAGAAGAAATTTTATCTGCCATTTTTGGATGGAATATCCTATAAATATCAATTAAATCTATCTGGTCTATTGTGTCATTTAAAGCTTCTGTTTTTTATGTATTTTTATTTTGGATGATCTCTCCATTGGTATAAGTGGGGTGTTAAAGTCCCCCACTATTATTGTGTTACTTGTTGATTTCCTCTTTTACATCTGTTAACAGTTGCCTTATGTATTGAGGTGCTCCTATGTTGGGTGCATATATATTTACGATTGTTATATCTTCTTCTTGGATTGATCCCTTGATCTTTATGTAGTGTCCTTCCTTGTCTCTTGTAACATTCTTTATTTTAAAGTCTGTTTTATCTGATATTAGTATTGCTACTCCAGTTTTCTTTTATTTCCATTAGCTTGGAATATCTTTTTTCCATCCGCTCTCTTTCAGTCTGTATGTGTCTCTAGGTCTGAAGTGGGTCTCTTGTAGACAGCATATAGATGGGTCTCGTTTTTGTATCCATTCAGCAAGCCTGTGTCTTTTGCTTGGAGCATTTAATCCATTCATGTTTAAGGTAATTATCTATATGGATCTTCCTATGACCATTTTCTTCATTGTTTTAGGTTTGTTTTTGTAGGTTGTTTTCTTCTCTTTTTTTTCTCACTTAGAGAAGTTCGTTTAGCATTTATTGTAGAGCTGGTTTGACGGTGCTGAATTCTCTTAGCTGTTGCTTGTCTGTAAAGCTTTTGATTTCTCCATCGAATCTGAATGTGATCCTTGCTGGGTAGAGTAATCTTGGTTGTAGGTTCTTCCCTTTCATCACTCTAAGTATATCATGCCACTCCCTTCTGGCCTGTAGAGTTTCTGCTGAGAAATCAGCTGTTAACCTTATGGGAGTTCCCTTGTATGTTATTTGTCATTTTCCCTTGCTGCTTTCAATAATTTTTCTTTGTCTTTAATTTGTGCCCATTTGATTACTATGTGCCTCGGCATGTTTCTCCTTGGGTTTATCCTGTATGTAACTTGCTGTGCTTTCTGGACTTCGGTGGCTATTTCCTTTCCCATGTTAGGGAAGTTTTTGACTATAATCTCTTCAAATATTTTCTCGGGTTCTTTCTCTCTCTCTTCTCCTTCTGGGACCCCTATAATGCGAACCTTCTTCCATTTAATGTTGCCCCAGAGGTCTCTTAGGCTGTCTTCATTTCTTTTCATTCTTTTTTCTTTATTCTGTTCTGCAGCAGTGAATTCTACCTTTCTGTCTTCCGGGTCACTTATCCATTTTTCTGCCTCAGTTATTTTGCTATTGATTCCTTCTAGTGTATTTTTCATTTCATTTATTGTATTGTTCACCTCTGTTTGTTTGTTCTTTAATTCTTCTAAAGAAGAAGGCATCCTGAGAGTACGGGCCCACCAAGCCTTTCCTTCCTTCCTGTCTACAGACCACAGGTGAACCGGACAGGCCTCCTCATTCTCCCTTGTCAGATGTTCTGAGTTTCAAACATCAGAACAAATATCCTTTTACTGAGAGAGTTTAGTAAATCTGATTTCCTTTCAATTAAATAGAAATCTTCCCAGTTTTTAAAGTCCACTGATAAGTTTCCAGAATTTTTATGCTAGAGGGGGAAATGTGGCTGCCTTCCTGAAAACCAATTGTTATAATCCCTATATCTTCTCACAACATTGCACATTTCCAAAGACTGAGGCAGGAGAAAGGGCAGGATCCCTCTGGGAAGGTAAACTCCCCTTAAGGAAATGCATGTGGGTAGCTGTTGTCAAATGCACCAGAGATGACATTGCCCCAGAGGTGAGGCATGATCCTTAGAACAGCTGCACATGCCTATCATATTCATTGCCTTTGTTTTAAACATATGCACTCTTTATCTTGCAAAAAACCATTTGTAAAAGTATTAAAGAGGATACATTTCTAACCAACAGTGGTCTTGACTCAGAAGCCAATTAGAAAAAGTGTTTAAAAGAGAATAACTTTCCAAGCAGCAGTCTTAACTCTGAGGGTTTATTCTTTTTTGTCAACACTGTTATTTTTGTGACCTATAGAGGTCATCTGCCCAATTCCCTTCCTCCCTAGCATTCAGGTGCTAATTATTCCCTTATTCCCTGCAATCTCCCCTAGTACATCCCAGGTCTGAGGCTCCTGTATAAACACCTCCATCTCTTTGATTGGCTGGTCCAGTGCTGCATATCCCAATGAATGACCTGTAACCTTTTCCCTCACTGCTGCCTCCTTTACTTTCTTAATTCCTTAAAATAGCCAGAATCCTTTCCCTTAAGCAGTTTAAATTATTGTAAGTAGAACTCCTAGCCAACATCTCCATCACTCACACCTACACTCCCTCCACCCCAACACTCTGGCTGTTCTCTTTGTCTAGATTACTTCCTCACTGGCCCACTTAATCCTCTTCTCCTAGTTAATTCATTCCTTTTTTTTCAAAAGTCAGTTCAATCACTTCCTCAATAAATCCTTCTCTGAGTTCTCTAAGTCAAACTTTACTGTTAAATGATCTCATAGCCCTTATACCTCCCCATTGTACAACTTTATATAATAGGTGATTACTTGATTAATGTCTCAGCCACCACTGAACTTAACTCTGCACAGACACAAGTGGGGATTTTCCCCAAGCTTGCTCCCAGTAGGATTCCCAGCAACTAGTACTTTTCCTGACACATAGAGGGTGTGAATTTAACCATGAAAAAAATTCCACTTATCAAAAATGATTATTATGTTTCTGCCACTACTGGGTGTATTGCAATAAAAATTTGGACACTAACGATTCCAGAGTTTTTACTGGAGCTTTGCTATGTAAGCTTGATTGATTAATTGGCTATATGTCATCAATATAAATCTCCAACAACTTTCCCCTTCCAGGAGGCCCAGCTGGCCCTCTAATCACAAGTTTGGTTTTTCTGATGACCAGCCCCCATCCTGATGCCATCTAAGGACCCATCCTGAGTCACCTCATTAGCATAACAAAGGCATGCCTATCACTCAGGAAATCCTATGGTTTTTAAACCTCTGTGTCAGGAACCAGAGATAAAGACCATATATATATATATATATATATATATATATATATATATATATATATATATATATATATATATATATATATATATATATATATATATATATATTTATGGCATATAATAATATACAATTATCATAAAGAATTTACAATGAAAAAATGTTGTTTTATTCCATTAAAATTGGGAGAATTTATAACACTTCACTGATCATGGGAGCAGGGGAAGAGGCCTTCTCTCACCCTGCTGGTGGGAGATAAGTTGGTCAAAACCTTTATTATGGGCTTCCCTGGTGGCGCAGTGGTTGGGAGTCTGCCTGCTGATACAGGGGACGCGGGTTCGTGCCCCGGTCCGGGAGGATCCCACATGCCGCGGAGCGGCTGGGCCTATGAGCCATGGCCACTGAGCCTGCGTGTCCAGAGCCTGTGCTCCACAACGGGAGAGGCCAAAATGGTGAGAGGCCCGCGTACCAAAAACAAAAACAAACAAACAAAAAACCTTTATTATGAAAGCAACATGACAATATACACCAAGAGTCTTAAAATGCTTATACCTTTCCCCCTAGTGACCCCATAATTTGGAATCTATGCTAAAGAAGCATTCAGAACTATGTAGAAGGTTTGTCTGCAAGGATGTTTGTCACAGTGTTTTTATTATATCAAAAAGTTAAAAATATTAAAGTCCAGTTGTAGAGGTTAGGGTGAATAAATTCACACTATGATAATATGCATCTATTAAAAGTATTTTGCAGAATGATTAATTACAGAGGAAAATATTTAAACATACTATTAAGTGAAAAGGACACAATTTTTTTTTTTTTTTTTTTTTTGGTGGACAGCTTGCTGGATCTTGACTCTCCCCGACCAGGGATCAAACCTGGGCCCTGAACATTGGAAGCTTGGAGTCCTAACCACTGGGCTGCCAGGGAATTCTCTTAAAATTTATAAATACTATGGGAGATAAAATTGTGGGTGACTGCTATTTTAATTTCTTCTGTGGTTTGTATAATCAGAAAAATGTCATTGAAAAGAAAACTCTCTTTAAAGTTCTCAGGACTGATTAGCAGAGGCAAACTATTATATATGGGATGATAAACAACAAGGTCATACTGTGTAATGCAGGGAACTATATTCAATATTCTGTGACAAACCATATGGAAAAGAATTTGAAAAAGAATATATATATATATATTCTTTTTATATACATATAAAAAGAATGTCTTTTTGTTATACATATATATATATATATGTGTATAATTGAGTCACTTTGCTGTACAGGAGAAGTTAACACAACATTGTAAATCAACTACACTTCAATAAAAATTATAAAAATAAAAGATATCTCTTTATACACAAAAATAAAGTCAAAATGGCATAAGACTTAAATATAAGACATAAAACTCCTAGAAGAGAATATGGGCAACACATTCTCTGACATAAATTTATGTTTTCTTAGGTCAGTCTCCCAAGGCAATAGAAATAAAAGCAAAAATAAACAAATAGGACGTAATCAAACTAATAAGTTTTGCACAGCAAAGGAAACCATAAACAAAATGAAAAGACAGCCTACAGATTGGGAGAAACATTTGCAAACACTGCGACAAACTAGAGCTTAATTTCCAAAAGATAAAAACAGCTCATACAACTCAATAACAAAAAACTAACCCCCCCCAAAAAAAAATGGACAGAAGACTTAAGTAGACATTTCTCCAAAGGTGGCATACAAATGGCTAATAGGCACATGAAAAGATGTTCAGCATCGCTAATTATTAGAGAAATGCAAATCAAAACTACAATGAGGTACCACCTCACACCAGTCTGAATAGCTACCATTAAAAAGTCTGCAAATAACAAATGCTGGGCAGAGTGTGGAGAAATTAGAACCCTCCTACACTGTTGGTGGGAATGTAAATTGTTGCAGCCACTATGGAGATCAGTGTGGAGGTTCCTTAAAAAACTAAAAATAGGGCTACCATGTGATCCAGCATTCCCACTCCTGGGCATATATTGGGAAAAAATATATAATTCAAAAAGATACATGCACCCCAATGTTCACAGCAGCACTATTTACAGTAGCAGGACATGGAAGCCACCATTGACTGATGAATAGATAAAAAAGATGTGGAAAACTACTCAGCCATAAAAAAGAATGAAATGAGGCTATTTGCAGCAATATGGATGGAACCAGAGATTATCATACGAAGGAAGTAAGTCAGGAAGAGAAAGGCGAATTCCATATGATATCACTTATATGTGGAATCTAAAGTATGACACAAATGAACATACTTACAAAATAGAAAAAGATTCACAGACATAGAAAACAAACTTATGGTTACCAAAGGGGGAAAGGGGTGGGGAGGGATAAATTAGGAGTTTGGGATTAGCAGATACAAACTACAAGGTCCTACTCTATAGCACAGGGGACTATATTCAATATCCTGTAGTAAACCATAATGGAAAGAATGTGAAAAAGAAATGTATATATATTATAATTGAATCACTTTACTGTACACCAGAAACTAACACAACATTGTAAATCAACTATACTTCAATTTTTAAAATTGTATAGTAAAAAAAAAGCTCTCAGGACCTAACGGGACACAACACACAAATGATAAGCAGAAATTATTCTTTCTCATTCATTAAGGTACAACTGGCAAGACATTTACTTGGTACTAACTCATTCGACATTAACTTAAGAGTGCAATTTATGGCTGAGAACAATAAAGCTCTCAGTCTTTCCAAATTTCACATAAATTCACATGAGCTGTCCTTTTCCATAATTCATTCAGATTAAGGAATTTTTCCTGCTATTATCTCTGGCAGGCTTAGAGGAATATGTGCCAACTCATGCATGGCAGAACATATCTTCTGCACTCTGGTCCCAGTCAAGCCTCTCTGCTCTGGCAGGCTGTTGAGGGGTGGTTTGATGATAAGCCTCATTACTCACCACCTGCCGTTTGTCCCTGGGGAGTCTTAGAGGGTATCTAGGAATCACATTCAGCATGCTACTATCTACCTGTTTTAAAAGGCAAACTCCTGTAGTGGGTAAACTTGAGCTTAATTCTAAGACATAAACCTTCTCCCAAACTTATAGAAGCAGAGTCTTTTCTCTGCATTTTAACATTATCTCCAGTGTTTTCCCAAGCATAAAAAAATAATGTGGCCTGCCATTCCAGTTCTACAAAGATCAAACCATTAGCCATAGAGGTTATCCAATGACAGTGCACTTTGAGGGGGATTCAAGACGGAGAAAAACAGGAAGCATTCTGTGCTTTGGATATTGGCCCTAGATAGTTAAGATGCATATCTAAGAAAAATTTCAATGAACTCAGATTATTACATTTTCCCATAGGTAGAAAAGCACTAAAATCATTAACTTAAACAAGGTTTCCCACTCTCACCACTAGTATTCAACATAGTTTTGGAAGTCTTAGCCACAGCAATCAGTGAACAAGAAGAAATAAAAGGAATCCACATTGGAAAAGAAGAAGCAAAACTGTCACTGTCTGCAGATAACATGATACTATACATAGAGAATCCTAAAGATGCTACCAGAAAACTACTACAGCTCATCAATGAATTTGGTCAAGTAGCAAGATACAAAATTAATGTACAGAAATCTCTTGCATTCCTATACAATAAAGATGAAAAATTTGAAAAAGAAATTAAGGAAACACTCAAATTTACCACTGCAACAAAAAGAATAAAATACCAGCAATAAAAATACCTAGGGAGACAAAAGACCTGTATGCAGAAAACTATAACACACTAATGAAAGAAGTTAAAGGTGATACAAACAGGTGGAGAGATATACCATGTCCTTGGATTAGAAGAATCAACATTGTGAAAATGACTATACCACCAAGAGCAATCTACAGATTCAATGCAATCCCTATGAAACTACAAATGGCATTTTTCACAGAAATAGAACAAAAATTTTCACAATTTCTATGGAAACACAAAAGACCCAGAATAGCCAAAGCAATCTTGAGAAAGAAAAACAGAGCTGGAGGAATCAGGCTCCCTAACTTCAGACTATACTACAAAGCTACAGTAATCAAGACAATATGGTAGTGGCACAAAAACAGAAAGCACAGGGATAAACCCACACACATTTGGTCAGCTTATCTTTGATAAAGGAGGCAAGAATATACATTGGAGAAAAGACATCCTCTTCAATAAGCGGTGCTGGGAAAACAGGACAGCAACATGTAAAAGAATGAAATTAGAGCACTCCCTAACACCATACACAAAAATACATTCAAGATGGATTAAACACCTAAATGTAAGGCCAGACACTATAAAACTCTTAGGGGAAAACATAGGCAGAACACTCTAGGACAGAAATCACAAGATCTTCCTTGATCCACCTCCTAGAGAAAGGGAAATAAAAACAAAGATAAACAAATGGTACCTCATGAAACTTAAAAGCTTTTGCACAGCAAAGAAAACCATAAACAAGACGAAAAGACAGCCCTCAGAATGGGAGAAAATATTTGCAAATTAAGCAACTGACAAAGGTTTAGTCACCAAAATATACAAGCAGCTCATGCAGTTCAATATCCAAAAAACAAACAGCTGAATCCAAAAATGGGCAGAAGACCTAAATAGACATTTCTCCAAAGAAGACATACAGATTGCCAACAAACACTGAAAGGATGCTCAACATCACTAATCATTAGAGAAATGCAAATTAAAACTACAATGAGGTGTCACCTCACACCAGTCAAAATGGCCATCATTAAAATGTCATCAAACAATAAATGCTGGAGAGGGTGTGGAGAAAAAGGGAACCCTCTTGCAATGTTGGTGGGAATGTAAATTGATACAGTCACTATGGAGAACAGTATGGAGGTTCCTTCAAAAACTAAAACTAGAACTACCATACGACCCAGCAATCCCAATACTGGGCATATACCCTGAGAAAACCATAATTCAAAAAGAGTCATGTACCAAAATGTTCATTGCAGCTCTATTTACAGTATCCAGAAGATGGATACAACCTAAGTGTCCATCATCGGATGAATGGATAAAGAAGATGTGGCACATATATACAATGGAATATTACTCAGCCATAAAAAGAAACGAAATTGAGTTATTTGTGGTGAGGTGGATGGACCTAGAGTCTGTCATACAGAGTGAAGTAAGTCAGAAAGTGAAAAACCAATACCATATGTTACACATATATATGGACTCTAAAAAAAAAAAAGCTTCTGAAGAACCTAGCGGCAGGACAGGAATAAAGATGCAGACATAGAGAATGGACTTGAGGACATGGGGAGGGGGAAGGGTAAGTTGAGACGAAGTGAGAGAGTGGCATGGACATATATACACTACCAAATGTAAAATAGCCTGTGGAAAGCAGCTGCAAAGCACAGGGAGATCAGCTCGGTGCTTTGTGACCACATAGAGGGGTGGGATAGGGATAGTGGAAGGGAGATACAAGAAGGTGGGGATATGGGGATATATGTACACATATAGTTGATTCACTTTGTGATACAGCAGAAACTAGAATACCATTGTAAAGCAATTATACTCGAATAAAGATCTGCCCCTCAAAAATCATTAACTTGAGATGTCTGTTCTTAGTGATTTACAGTAGTCTTTTGATGTTTGACTACATGTTTTTTTTCCCCAGCAAAAAAATCCCTATATATCTTGGCTCCTCCCTCTTTGTTTCTTTTCCTCTGTTTTTTTTTTTTTTGCTGTTTACTGTGTGCTTTACATACAGTTTTCTTTATAGTTTTAAAAAAATATCTTTATTGGACTATAATATGTCCTCAGATCCATGTCCTCAGGTCCATTCTCTACATCTGCATTTTTATTCCTGTACTGCCATTAGGTTCTTCAGAAACTTTTTTTTTTTTTTAGATTTCATATATATGTGTTAACACATGGTATTTATTTTTCTCTTTCTGACATACTTCACTCTGTATGACAGACTCTAGGTCGATCCACCTCACTACAAATAACTCAATTTCGTTTCTTTTTATGACTGAGTAATAGTCCATTATATATATGTGCCACATCTTCTTTATCAATTCATCTGTCAGTGGAAACTTAGATTGCTTCCATGTCCTGGCTATTGTAAATAGAGCTGCAGTGAATATTGTGGTACATGAGTCTTTTTGAATTATGGTTTTCTCAGGGTATATGCCCAGTTGTGGTATTGCTGAGTCATATTGTGGTTTTATTTTTAGTCTTTGAAGGAACCTCCACACTGTTCTCCATAGAGGTTGTATCAATTTACATTCCCACCAAAAGTGCAAGAGGGTTCCTTTTTCTCCACACCCTCTCCAGCATTTATTTATTTATTGTTTCTAGATTTTTTGATGATGGTGTGAGGTGATAACTATTTGTAGTTTTGATTTTCATTTCTCTAATGATTAGTGATGTTGAGCATCTTATCATGTGTTTGTTGGCAATCTGTATATCTTCCCTGGAGAAATGTCTATTTAGGCCTTCTGCCCATTTTTGGATTGGGTTGTTTGTTTTTTGGATATTGAGATGCATGAGCTGCTTATATATTTTAGAGATTAATCCTTTCTCAGTTGCTTCGTTTGCAAATTTTTTCTCCCATTCTGAGGTTTGTCTTATCATCTTGTTTGTGGTTTCCTTTGCTGTGCAAAAGGTCTTAAGTTTCCTTAGGTTCCATTTGTTTATTTTTGGTTTTATTTCCATTTCCCTAGGAGACGGGTCAAAAAGGATCTTGCTGTGATTTATGTCATAGAGTGTTCTGCCTATGTTTCCCTCTAAGAGTTTTATAGTGTCTGGCCTTACATTTAGGTCTTTAGTCCATTTTGAGTTTATTTTTATGTATGGTGTCAGGGAGTGCTCTAATTTCATTCTTTTACATGTAGCTGCCCAGTTTTCCCAGCACCACTTATTGAAGAGGCTGTCTTTTCTCCATTGTATATTCTTGCCTCCTTTATCAAAGATAAGGTGACCATATGAGTCTGGGTTTATCTCTGGGTTTTCTATACTGTTCCATTGATCTATATTTCTGTTTTTGTGCCACTACCACACTGTCTTGATTACTGTAGCTTTGTAGTATAATCTGAAGTTAGGGAGCCTGATTCCTCCAGCTCCGTTTTTCTTTATCAATATTGTTTTGGCTATTGGGGTCTTTTGTGTTTCCATAGAAATTGTGAAATTTTTTGTTCTAGTTCTGTGAAAAATGCCATTTGTAATTTCATAGGGATTGCATTGAATTTGTAGATTGCTTTGGGTAGTATAGTCATTTTCACAATGTTGGTTCTTCTAATCTAAGAACATGGTAATTCTCTCCATCTGTTTGTGTTATCTTTAATTTCTTTCATCAGTGTCTTATAGTTTTCTGCATACAGGTCTTTGGTCTCCTTAGGTAGGTTTAATCCTAGGTGTTTTATTATTATTTTTTTTTTCTCCAATGGTAAATGGGAGTGTTTCCTTAATTACTCTTTCAGATTTTTCATCATTAGTGTATGGGAATGTAAGAGATTTCTGTGTATTAACTTTGTATCCTGCTACTTAACCAAATTCATTGATTAGCTCTAGCAGTTTTCTGGTAGCTTCTTGAGGATTCTCTATGTATAGTACCATGTCATCTGCAAACAGTGACAGCTTTACTTCTTCTTTTCTGATTTGGATTCCTTTTATTTCTTTTTCTTCTCTGATTGCTGGGCTAAAACTTCCAAAACTATGCTGAACAATAGTGGTGAGAGTGGGCACATTGTCTTGTTCCAGATCATCGAGGAAATTGTTTCAGATTTTGACCATTGAAATGATGTTGGCTGTGGGTTTGTCATTTATAGCCTTTATCATGTTAGGGTAAGTTCCCTGTATGCCTACTTTCTGGAGGGGTTTTTATCATAAATGGGTGTTGAATTTTGTCAAAAGATTTTTCTGCATACATTGAGATAATTCTAGGTTTTTCTCCTTCAATTTGTTAATATGGTATATCACATTGATTGATTTGCATATATTGAAGAATCCTTGTATTCCTGGGATAAACCCCATTTGATCATGGTGTATGATCCTTTTAATGTGCTGTTGGATTCTGTTTGCTAGTATTTTGTTGAGGATTTTTGCATCTATGTTCATCAGTGATATTGGCCTGTAGTTTTCTTTCTTTTTGACACGTTTATCTGCTTTTGGTATCAGGATGATGGTGGCCTCGTAGAATGAGTCCAGGAATGTTCCTCCATCTGCTATATTTTGGAAGAGTTTGAGAAGGAGAGGTGTTAGCTGTTCCCTAAATGTTTGATAGAATTCGCCTGTGAAGCCATCTGGTCCTGGGCTTTTGCTTGTTGGAAGATTTTTAATCACAGTTTCAATTTCAGTGCTTGTGATTGGTCTGTTCATATTTTCTATTTCTTCCTGGTTCAGTCTTGGCAGGTTGTGCATTTCTAAGAATTTGTCCATTCCTTCCAGGTTGTCCATTTTATTGGCATATGGTTGCTTGTTGTAATATCTCATGATCCTTTGTATTTCTGCCATGTCAGTTGTTACTTCTCCTTTTTAATTTCTATTGATTTGTGTCTTCTCCCTTTATTTCTTGATGAATCTGGCTAATGCTTTATCAATTTTTTTATCTTCTCAAAGTACCAGCTTTTAGTTTTATTGATCTTTGCTATTGTTTCCTTCATTTCTTTCTCACTTATTTCTGATCTGCTCTTTATGATTTCTTTCCTTCTGCTAACTTTGGTGGGTTTTTTGTCCTTGTTTCTCTAATTACTTTAGGTGTAAGGTTAGGTTTTTTATTGGAGATGTTTCTTGAGGTCGGATTGTATTGTTATAAACTTCCCTCTTAGAACTGCTTTTGTTGCATCCCATATGTTTTTGGTCATTGTGTTTCCATTGTCATTTGTTTCTTGGTATTTTTTGATTTCCTCTTTGATTTCTTCAGTGAGCTCTTGGTTATTAAGTAGTGTATTGTTTAGCCTCCATGTGTTTGTATTTTTTTTACAGATTTTTTCCTGTAATTTATATCTTGTCTCATAGCTTCGTGGTCAGAAAAGATACTTCATATGATTTCAAATATCTTGAATTTACCAAGGCTTGATTTGTGACCCCAGATGTGACCCATCCTGGAGAATGTTCCATGAGCATTTGAGAAGAAAGTGTATTCTGTTGTTTTGGGATGGAATGTCCTATAAGTGTCAATTAAGACCATCTTGTTTAATGTATCATTTAAGGCTGTGTTTCCTTTTCATTTTGGATGATCTGTCCATTGGTGTAAGTGAGGTGTTAAAGTCCCCCACTATTATTGTGTTACTGTCGATTTCCTCTTTTACAGATGTTAGCAGTTGCCTTGTGTATTGATGTGCTCCTATGTTGGGTGCATATATATTTATGATTGTTATATCTTCTTCTTGGATTAATCCCTTGATTATTATGTAGTGTCCTTTTTTGTCTCTTGTAATAGTCTTTGTTTTAAAGTCTATTTTGTCTGATATGAGAATTGCTACTCACGCTTTCCTTTGATTTCCATTTGCATGGAATGTCTTTTGCCATTCCCTCACTTTCAGTCTGTATGTGTCCTTAGGTCTGAAGTGGGTCTCTTGTGGACAGCATATATATGTGTCTTGTTTTTGTATCCATTCAGACAGTCTATGTCTTTTGGCTGGAGCATTTAATCCATTTACATTTAAGGTAGTTATTGATATGTATGTTCCTATTACCATCTTCTTAATTGTTTTGGGTTTGTGATTGTAGGTCTTTTCCTTGTCTTGTGTTTCCTGCCTAGAGAAGTTCCTTTAGCATTTGTTGTAAAGCTGGTTTGGTGGTGTTGAATTCTCTTAACTTTTGATTGTCTGTAAAGTTTTTAATTTGTCTGGCGAATCAGAATGAGATCTTTGCTGGGTAGAGTAATCTTGATTGTACATTTTTCCCTTTTATCACTTTAAATATGCCCTGCCACTCCCTTCTGGCTTGCTGACTTTTTGCTGCAAGATCAGCTGTTAACCTTACGGGGATTCCCTTGTATGTTATTTGTTGATTTTCCCTTGCTGCTTTTAATATTTTTTCTTTGTATCTAATTTTTGATAGTTGGTTTAATATGTGTCTTGGCCTGTTTCTCCTTGGATTTATCCTGTTTGGGACGCTATGTGCTTCCTGGACTTGATTAACTGTGTCCTTTCACATATTAGGGAAGTTTTCAACTATAATCTCTTCAAATATTTTCTCAGTCCCTTTCTTTTTCTCTTCTTCTTCTGGGACCCCTATAATTCGAATGTTGGTGTGCTTAATGTTGTCCCAGAGTTCTCTGAACCTGTCTTCAATGCTTTTTATTATTTTTTCTTTATTTTGCTCTGCAGTAGTTATTTCCATTATTTTATCTTCCAGGTAACTTATCTGTCCTTCTGCCTCAGTTATTCTGCTATTGATTCCTTCTAGAGAATTTTCAATTTCATTTATTGTGTTGTTCATCATTGTTTGTTTGCTCTTTAGTTCTTCTAGGTCCTTGTTAAACATTTCTTGTATTTTCTTCATTCTGTTTCCAAGATGTTGAAACATCTTTATTACCATTATTCTGAATTCTTTTTCAAGTAGACTGCCTATATCTTCTTCACTTGTTTGGCCTCGTGGGCTTTTACCTTGCTCCTTCATCTGCTGTGTGTTTCTCTGTCTTCTCATTTTGCTTAACTTACTGTGTTTGGGGTCTCCTTTTTGCTGGCTGCACGTTGGTAGTTCCCGTTGATTTTGGTGTATGCCCCCAGTGGCTAAGGTTGGTTCAATGTGTTGTGTAGGCTCCCTGGTGGAGGGTACTGTTGCCTGTGTTCTGGTGGATGAGTCTGGTTCTTGTTTTTCTTGTGGGCAGGACTGTGTGTGGTGGTGTGTTTTGGGATACCTATGAACTTATTTTGCTTTTAGGCAGCCTCTCTGCTGATGAGTGGTGTTGTGTTCCTGTCTTGCTAGTTGTTTGGCATAGGTTGTCCAGCACTGTAGCTTGCTCGTCGTTGAGTGGAGCTGGGTCTTAACACTGAGATGGAGATCTCCGGGAGAGCTTTCACCATTTGATAATATGTGGAGCTGGGAGGTCTCTGGTGGACCAATGTCTTGAACTCGGCTCTCCCACCTCAGAGGTACAGGCCTGAGCCCCGGCCGTAGTACCAAGACCCTGTCAACCACATGGCTTTTGGGAAGTCTGAGGTCTTCTGCCAGTGTTCAGTAGGTGTTCTGTAAGGGTTGTTCCCCATGTAGATGTATTTCTGATGTATTTGTGGGGAGGAACTTGATCTCCACATCTTACTCCTCTGCCATCTTGAAGGTCTCCCTTCCTTACCTCTTTGAATGAAGAGGTCCTCATTTATATCCGAGAGGCTATCTCTCACGTTAAAATCCCCAATAAGGTCCCTGAATAAAACGTAACTTGCAACTTTTAGGTTGTGCATATTTTTTACCAGTCCACACAAGTAAATCTTTCCAAGGCTGCTACAATCTACATTTCATAATAAGCAGAGTCATTCCCTTTTTCTGGACTCCTGGCAGCAGCCACTCCCAAAGTCCCTCTGTCCCTGACATCTGTTATCAAGATTCTATGTTGCACAGATCTTTATACATCTATGAGGAGGGTGAACTAGGACAATGCTGGTTTCAGTATGTTGTTCCAAGATAGTAATTAAAAGTGCCCACTTTTGCAGTGCCCGGAGGAAGATGGCGGAAGAGTAAGACGCGGAGATCACCTTCCTCCCCACACATACATCAGAAATTCATCTACACGTGGAACAACTCCTACAGAACACCTACTGAACGCTGACAGAAGACCTCAGACTCCCCAAAAGGCAAGAAACTCCCCACATACCTGGGTAGGGCAAAAGAAAAAAAGAATAAACAGAGACAAAAGGATAGGGACGGGACCTGCACCAGTGGGAGGGAGCCGTGAAGGGGGGAAGGTTTCTACACACTACAAGCCCCTTCGCGGGCGGAGACTGCAGGTGGTGGAGGGGGAAGCTTCGGAGTAGCGGAGGAGAGCACAGCAACAGGGGTGCGGAGGGCAAAGCGGAGAGATTCTGGCACAGAGGACCGGTGCCCTCAGGCACACACCAGCCCGAGAGGCTTGTCTGCTCGGCCGCCGTGGCGGGCGGGGCTGGGAGCTGAGGCTTGGGTATCGGCTTTCAGTCGGAGCTCAGGGAGAGGACTGGGGCTGGCGGCAGGAAGAGAGCCTGAAGGGGTTAGTGCACCACGGCTAGCCCGGAGGGAGTCCGGGGAAAGGGTCTGGAGCTGCCGAAGAGGCAAGAGACTTTTTTCCCTTTTGTTTCCTGGTGCGCGAGGAGAGGGCATTAAGAGGGATGCTTGGGGAAGCGCCGGAGACAGGCGCGAGCCGCGGGTAAGGCATGGACCTCGGAGACGGGCGTGGGATGCTGGGGCTGCCGCCGCCGCCGCCGCCGCCGCCGCGGGGCCTGTGTGCGAGCGCGGGTCACTGTCTGCCCCACCTTCCGGGGGGCCTGTGCACCCCGCCACTGCCGGGGTCCCGGGACCCGGGGACGGCTTTCCCGGGAAAGTGCACGGAGCGCCACGGGCTGCTGCAACGTCACGCCGGCCTCTGCCGCCGCAGGCCCGCCCCACACTGCGCGCCCCTCCCTCCCCTCTGCCTGAGTGAGCCAGAGCCCCCGAATCAGCGGCTCCTTTAAACCCGTCCTGTCTGAGCGAAGAACGGACGCCTTCCGGCGACCTACGTGCAAAGGCGGGGCCAGGCCCAAGGCTGAGACCCGGGAGCTGTGAGAGCAGAGACAGGGAAATCTCTCTGTGCAGCCTCGGAGGCAGCGGATTAAAGCTCCACGGTCCATTTGATGTGCCCTGCGTCTGTGGAGTGCAAGAATGGACAGCGAATCATCGCAAATTGAGGAAGTGGACTTTGAGGACAAGATTTAAGACTTTCCCCCCTTTTCCTCTTTTTACAACGAATTATCCCAAATTGAGGAGGTGGACTTGGAGAGCAAGATTTTTGATTTTCCCCCCTGCTCTCTTTTTGTGAATGTGTATGTGTAATCTTCTGTGTAAGATTCTCTCTGTATAGCTTTGCTTCCACCATATGTCCCAGGGTTCTATCGGTCCGTTTTTTTTTTCAATAATTACTTTTTAATTTTAATAACGCTACTATATTTCATATTTTATTCTATTTTACTTTACCTGCTCTTTCTTTTTTTCCTACCTTCCCTTCCTCCCTCACTCCCTCCGCTCCTCCTTTCCTTCTTTCTTTTTCTTTCCTCCCTCCCTCCCTCCCACCTTTCTTCTTTCCACTTTCTTTTTCTTTCCTTCCTCCCTCCCTCCCTCCCTTCTTCCATTCACTCTTCCTTTTGCTTTCATTCCTCCCTCCCTCCCTCCTTTCTTTCCTTCTTTCTTTTCATCCTTCCTCCCTCCCTCCGTTTCTTTCTTTCTTCCGTCCTTCCTTCTTTTCTTCCCTTCTTCCTTTCTTCCCCTCTCACTTTCTTTCTTCTACTAATTCTTTCTTTCTACTTTTTCTCCCTGTTATTCTGAGCCGGGTGGAAGAAAGGCTCTTGGTGCTGCAGCCAGGAGTCAGTGCTGTGCCTCTGAAGTGGGAGAGCCAACTTCAGGACACGAGCCCACAAGAGACCTCCCAGCTCCACATAATATCAAACAACGAAAATCTCCCAGAGATCTCCATCTCAACACCAGCACCCAGCTTCAGTCAACGAACAGCAAGCTACAGTGCTGGTCACCCTATGCCAAGCAACTAGCAAGGCAGGAACACAACCCCACCAATTAGCAGAGAGGCTACCTAAAAACATAATAAGGCCATAGGCACCCCAAAACACACCACCAGACGTGGACCTGTCCACCGGAAAGACAAGATCGAGCCTCAACCACCAGAACAAAGGCATTAGTCCCCCCCACCAGGAAGCCTACACAACCTACTGAAACAACATTAGCCACTGGGGACAGACACCAAAAACAACGGGAACTACGAATCTGCAGCCTGCAAAAAGGAGACCCCAAACACAGTAACATAAGCAAAATGAGAAGACAGAAAAACACACAACAGGTGAAGGAGCAAGATAAAAACCTACCAGACCTAACAAATGAAGAGGTAATAGGCAGTCTACCTGAAAAAGAATTCAGAATAATGATAGTAAATCTGATCCAAGATTCTATTTCCAAGATCCATAATCTTGGAAATAGAATAGACAAAATGCAAGAAACAGTTAACAAGGACCTAGAAGAACTAAAGATGAATCAAGCATCGATTAAAAACACAATAAATGAAATGAAAAATACTCTAGATAGGATCAGTAGCAGAATAACTGAGGCAGAAGAATGGATAAGTGACCTGGAAGACAAAATAGCGGAAATAACTGCTGCAGAGCAAAATAAAGAAAAAAGAATGAAAAGAACAGAGGACAGTCTCAGAGACCTCTGGGACAACATTAAATGCACCAACATTCGAATTATAGGGGTTCCAGAAGAAGAAAAGATAAAGAAAGGGACGGAGAAAATATTTGAAGAGATTATAGTTGAAAACTTCCCTAATATGGGAAAGGAAATAGTTAATCAAGTCCAGGAGGCACAGAGAGTCCCATACAGAATAAATCCAAGGAGAAATACACCAAGACACATATTAATCAAACTGTCAAAAATTAAACACAAAGAAATCATATTAAAAGCAGCAAGGGAAAAACAACAAATAACACACAAGGGAATCCCCATCAGGTTAACAGCTGATCTCTCTGCAGAAACTCTACAAGCCAGAAGGGAGTGGCAGGACATAATTAAAGTGATGAAGGAGAGAAACCTGCAACCAAGATTACTCTACCCAGCAAGGATCTCATTCAGATTTGATGGAGAAATTAAAACCTTTACAGACAAGCAAAAGCTGAGAGAGTTCAGCACCACCAAACCAGCTTTACAACAAATGCTAAAGGAACTTCTCTAGGCAAGAAACACAACAGAAGGAATATACCTACAATAACGAGCCCAAAGCAATTAAGGAAATGGGAATAGGAACATACATATCAATAATTACCTTAAATGTAAATGGACTAAATGCTCCCACCAAAAGACACAGATTGGCTGAATGGATACAAAAACAAGACCCATATATATGCTGTCTACAAGAGACCCACTTCAGACCTAGAGACACATACAGACTGAAAGTAAGGGGATGGAAAAAGATATTCCATGCAAATGGAAACCAAAAGAAAGCTGGAGTAGCAATTCTCATATCAGACAAAATAGACTTTAAAATAAAGACTACTAGAAGAGACAAAGAAGGACACTACACAATGATCAAGGGATTGATCCAAGAAGAAGATAAAACAATTGTAAATATTTATGCACCCAACATAGTAGCACCTCAATACATAAGGCAAATACTAACAGCCATAAAAGGGGAAATCGACAGTAACACAATCATAGTAGGGGACTTTAACACCCCACTTTCACTAATGGACAGATCTTCCAAAATGAAAATAAATAAGGAAACTCAAGCTTTAAATGATACATTAAACAAGATGGACTTAGTTGATATTTATAGGACATTCCATCCAAAAACAACAGAATACACATTTTTCTCAAGTGCTCATGGAACATTCTCCAGGATAGATCATATCTTGGGTCACAAATCAAGCCTTGGTAAATTTAAGAAAATTGAAATTGTATCAAGTGTCTTTTCTGACAACAATGCTAGGAGACTAGATATCAATTACAGGAAAAGAGCTGTAAAAAATACAAACACATGGAGGCTAAACAATACACTACTTAATAACGAAGTGATCACTGAAGAAATCAAAGAGGAAATTAAAAAATACCTAGAAACAAATGAGAATGGAGACACGACGACCCAAAACCTATGGGATGCAGCAAAAGCAGTTCTAAGAGGGAAGTTTATAGCAATACAATCCCACCTTAAGAAACAGGAAACATCTCGAATAAACAACCTAACCTTGCACCTAAAGCAATTAGAGAAAGAAGAACAAAAACACCCCAAAGCTAGCAGAAGGAAAAAAATCATAAAGATCAGATCAGAAATAAATGAAAAAGAAATGAAGGAAACGATAGCAAAAATCAACCAAACTAAAAGCTGGTTCTTTGAAAAGATAAACAAAATTGATAAACCATTAGCCAGACTCATCAAGAAAAAGAGGGAGAAGACTCAAATCAATAGAATTAGAAATGAAAAAGGAGAAGTAACAACTGACACTGCAGAAATACAAAAGATTATGAGAGATTACTATAAGCAACTCTATTCCAATAAAATGGACAACCTGGAAGAAATGGACACATTCTTAGAAATGCACAACCTGCCAAGACTGACTCAGGAAGAAATAGAAAATATGAATAGACCAATCACAAGCACTGAAATTGAAACTGTGATTAAAAATCTTCCATCAAACAAAAGCTCAGGACCAGATGGCTTCACAGGTGAATTCTATCAAACATTTAGAGAAGAGCTAACACCTATACTTCTCAAACTGTTCCAAAATATAGCAGAGGGAGGAACACTCCCAAACTCATTCTACGAGGCCGACATCACCTTGATACCAAAACCAGGCAAGGATGTCACAAAGAAAGAAAACTACAGGCCAATATCACTGATGAACATAGATGCAAAAATCCTCAACAAAATACTAGCAAACAGAATCCAACAGCACATTAAAAGGATCATACACCATGATCAAGTGGGGTTTATCCCAGGAATGCAAGGATTCTTCAATATACGCAAATCAATCAATGTAATACACCATATTAACAAGTTGAAGGAGAAAAACCATATGATCATCTCAATAGATGCAGAGAAAGCTTTCGACAAAATTCAACACCCATTTATGATAAAAACCCTGCAGAAAGTAGGTATAGAGGGATCTTTCCTCAACATAATAAAGGCCATATATGACAAACCCACAGCCAACATTGTCCTCAATGGTGAAAAACTGAAACCATTTCCACTAAGATCAGGAACAAGACAAGGCTGCCCACTCTCACCACTCTTATTCAACATTGTTTTGGAAGTTTTAGCCACAGCAATCAGAGAAGAAAAGGAAATAAAAGGAATTCAAATTGTAAAAGAAGAAGTAAAGCTATCACTGTTTGCAGATGACATGATACTATACATAGAGAATCCTAAAGATGCTACCGAAAAACTACTAGAGCTAATCAATGAATTTGGTAAAGTAGCAGGATACAAAATTAATGTACAGAAATCTCTGGCATTCCTGTACACTAATGATGAAAAATCTGAAAATGAAATCAAGAAAACACTCCCATTTACCATCGCAACAAAAAGAATAAAATATCTAGGAATAAACCTACCTAAGGAGACAAAAGACCTGTATGCAGAAAAGTATAAGACACTGATGAAAGAAATTAAAGATGATACAAATAGATGGAGAGATATACCATGCTCCTGGATTGGAAGAATCAATATTGTGAAAATGACTCTACTACCCAAAGCAATCTACAGATTCAATGCAATCCCTATCAAACTACCAATGGCATTTTTCACAGAACTAGAACAAAAAATTTCAAAATTTGTTTGGAAAAACAAAAGGCCCCGAATAGCTAAAGCAATCTTGAGAACGAAAAACGGAGCTGGAGGAATCAGGCTCCCTGACTTCAGACTATGCTACAAAGCTACAGTAATTAAGACAGTCTGGTACTGGCATAAAAACAGAAAGATAGATCAGTGGATCAGGATAGAAAGCCCAGAGATAAACCCACGCACATATGGCCAACTTATCTTTGATAAAGGAGGCAGGAATGTACAGTGGAGAAAGGACAGCCTCTTCAATAAGTGGTGCTGGGAAAACTGGACAGGGACATGTAAAAGTTTGAGATTAGATCATTCCCTAGCACCATACACAAAAATAAGCTCAAAATGGATTAAAGACTTAAATGTAAGGTCAGAAACTATCAAACTCTTAGAGGAAAACATAGGTAGAACACTCTATGACATAAATCACAGCAAGATTCTTTTGGACCCACCTCCTAGAGAAATGGAAATAAAAACAAAGATAAACAAATGGGACCTAATGAAACTTCAAAGCTTTTGCACAGCAAAGGAAACCATAAAGAAGACCAAAAGACAACCCTCAGAATGGGAGAAAATATTTGCAAATGAAGCAACTGACAAAGGATTCATCTCCAAAATTTATAAACAGCTCATGCAGCTCAATAGCAAAAAAACAAACAACCCAATCCAAAAATGGGCAGAAGACTTAAATAGGCATTTCTCCAAAGAAGATATACAGACTGCCAACAAACACATGAAAGAATGCTCAACATCATTAATCATTAGAGAAATGCAAATCAAAACTACAATGAGATATCATCTCACACCAGTCAGAATGGCCATCATCAAGAAATCTAGAAACAATAAATGCTGGAGAGGGTGTGGAGAAAAGGGAACACTCTTGCACTGCTGGTGGGAATGTGAATTGGTACAGCCACTATGGAGAACGGTATGGAGGTTCCTTAAAAAACTACAAATAGAACTACCATATGACTCAGCAATCCCACTACTGGGCATATACCCTGAGAAAACCATAATTCAAAAAGAGACATGTACCAAAATGTTCATTGCAGCTCTATTCACAATAGCCCGGAGCTGGAAACAACCTAAGTGTCCATCATCGGATGAATGGATAAAGAAGATGTGGCACATATATACAATGGAATATTACTCAGCCATAAAAAGAAACGAAACTGAGCTATTTGTAATGAGGTGGATAGACCTAGAGTCTGTCATACAGAGTGAAGTTAGTCAGAAAGAGAAAGACAAATACCGTATGCTAACACATATATACGGAATTTAAAAAAAAAAAAAGTCATGAAGGACCTAGGGGCAAAACGGGAATAAAGACACAGACCTACTTGAGAATGGACTTGAGGATATGGGGAGGGGGAAGGGTAAGCTGTGACAAAGCGAAAGAGAGGCATGGACATATATACACTACCAAACGTAAGGTAGATAGATAGTGGGAAGCAGCCGCAGAGCACAGGGAGATCAGCTCGGTGCTTTGTGACCGCCTGGACGGGTGGGATGGGGAGGGTGGGAGGGAGGGAGATGCATGAGGGAAGGGATGTGGGAACAGATGTATATGTATGACTGATTCACTTTGTTATAAAGCAGAAACTAATTAAAAAAAAATGATAAAAGGGAAAAAAAAAAGAAAGTAGGCATAGAGGGAACTTTCCTCAACATCATAAAGGCCATATATGACAAACCCACAGCCAACATTGTCCTCAATGGTGAAAAACTGAAACCATTTCCACTAAGATCAGGAACAAGACAAGGTTGCCCACTCTCACCACTCTTATTCAACATAGTTTTGGAAGTTTTAGCCACAGCAATGAGAGAAGAAAAGGAAATAAAAGGAATCCAAATTGGAAAAGAAGAAGTAATGCTGTCACTGTTTGCAGATGACATGATACTATACATAGAGAATCCTAAAGATGCTACCGAAAAACTACTAGAGCTAATCAATGAATTTGGTAAAGTAGCAGGATACAAAATTAATGTACAGAAATCTCTGGCATTCCTGTACACTAATGATGAAAAATCTGAAAATGAAATCAAGAAAACACTCCCATTTACCATTGCAACAAAAAGAATAAAATATCTAGGAATAAACCTACCTAAGGAGACAAAAGACCTGTATGCAGAAAATTATAAGACACTGATGAAAGAAATTAAAGATGATACAAATAGATGGAGAGATATACCATGCTCCTGGATTGGTAGAATCAATATTGTGAAAATAACTCTACTACCCAAAGCAATCTACAGATTCAATGCAATCCCTATCAAACTACTAGTGGCATTTTCCACAGAACTAGAACAAAAAATTTCAAAATTTGTTTGGAAAAACAAAAGACCCCGAATAGCCAAAGCAATCTTGAGAACGAAAACGGAGCTGGAGGAATCAGGCTCCCTGACCTCAGACTATACTACAAAGCTACAGTAAATAGGACAGTGTGGTACTGGCATAAAAACAGAAAGATAGATCAGTGGATCAGGATAGAAAGCCCAGAGATAAACTCACGCACATATGGCCAACTTATCTTTGATAAAGGAGGCAGGAATGTACAGTGGAGGAGAAAGGACAGCCTCTTCAATAAGTGGTGCTGGGAAAACTGGACAGGGACATGTAAAAGTTTGAGATTAGATCATTCCCTAACACCATACACAAAAATAAGCTCAAAATGGATTAAAGACTTAAATGTAAGGCCAGAAACTATCAAACTCTTAGAGGAAAACATAGGTAGAACACTCTATGACATAAATCACAGCAAGATCCTTTTGGACCCACCTCCTAGAGAAATGGAAATAAAAACAAAGATAAACAAATGGGACCTAATGAAACTTCAAAGCTTTTGCACAGCAAAGGAAACCATAAACAAGACCAAAAGACAACCCTCAGAATGGGAGAAAATATTTGCAAATGAAGCAACTGACAAAGGATTCATCTCCAAAATTTATAAACAGCTCATGCAGCTCAATAGCAAAAAAACAAACAACCCAATCCAATAATGGGCAGAAGACTTAAATAGGCATTTCTCCAAAGAAGATATACAGACTGCCAACAAACACATGAAAGAATGCTCAACATCATTAATCATTAGAGAAATGCAAATCAAAACTACAATGAGATATCATCTCACACCAGTCAGAATGGCCATCATCAAGAAATCTAGAAACAATAAATGCTGGAGAGGGTGTGGAAAAAAGGGAACACTCTTGCACTGCTGGTGGGAATGTGAATTGGTACAGGCACTATGGAGAACAGTGTGGAGGTTCCTTAAAAAACTACAAATAGAACTACCATATGACCCAGCAATCTCACTACTAGGCATATACCCTGATAAAACCGTAATTCAAAAAGAGACATGTACCAAAATGTTCATTGCAGCTCTATTCACAATAGCCCAGAGCTGGAAACAACCTAAGTGTCCATCATCGGATGAATGGATAAAGAAGATGTGGCACATATATACAATGGGATATTACTCAGCCATAAAAAGAAACGAAACTGAGCTATTTGTAATGAGGTGGATAGACCTAGAGTCTGTCATACAGAGTGAAGTAAGTCAGAAAGAGAAAGACAAATACCGTATGCTAACACATATATACGGAATTAAAAAAAAATGTCATGAAGAACCTAGGGGCAAAACGGGAATAAAGACACAGACCTACTTGAGAATGGACTCGAGGATATGGGGAGGGGGAAGGGTAAGCTGTGACAAAGCGAAAGAGAGGCATGGACATATATACACTACCAAACGTAAGGTAGATAGATAGTGGGAAGCAGCCGCAGAGCACAGGGAGATCAGCTCGGTGCTTTGTGACCGCCTGGAGGGGTGGGATGGGGAGGGTGGGAGGGAGGGAGATGCATGAGGGAAGGGATGTGGGAATGGATGTATATGTATGACTGATTCACTTTGTTATAAAGCAGAAACTAATAAAAAAAAAGAAAAAAAAAGTGCCCACTTTTTTCTCAAAAGCATCCCAGTTTGAACTGCATATTACATGCTGACCCATTTATAGAGGAAGAGTAGTCTATGTCCCTAATTTTCATAAAGAATTGTAAATAGAATAAGTCCCCTACATATGAATGAGTTACATCCTGAGAGCATGTTCATAGGTCTAATTTGTTTGTAAGTCCAACAAAGTTAGCCTAGGTACCCAGCTAACACAATCAGGTGTAGAGTAGTGTACAGTAGTAGGTTTATAATGCTTTTCACACAAACAGTATGTAAACAAGAAACAAACACACAAAAAAAGTAAACAGTTTTAATTTTACAGTGCAGTACCTTGAAAAGTACAGTAGTACAGTACAACTGTTGGTATATGGGGGCTGGCATTGTGTGAACAGGCAAGAAGAGTTACTGACTGGAGGAGGGAGAGGAGGTGGGAGATGGTAGAGTTGAAGGATCATCAGCAGTAGGAGATGGAGGGCAAGCTGCAATTTCACTCATGCCTGACGTTAATGGTTCTGGTTCCTTGCTGGATTCGATTCTATCTACCCTCTTGAAAAAAGTGATCCAGTGACATCTGAGTAGTAGCTCTTTTCTCATCATAGATGACATGGTAGCACTGGATTGTATTCTGAATGGCTGCTGCAACATTTGGACACATACAATTCTATGTTCGGGTCTTGTTTTTTAAGAAAGAATTAAGGTATAAGAGAATTCTCCATCATTAAAAGTCAAAGGTGAGAAAACAAAAAGATCAAAGGAAGTGTGTTAAGACTTGGTGGACTGTGTAATTCCAAGACACTCATGAGATACAGATTTCTAATCCTGGCTTTTAGGAACCAAAAAAATTGACTTATTTTTGAGCTTCCAGGAAGTGGTAGAAAGAAAGAAAGTTACAGTCTCTTCCATTCTAGGATGTTTCCTGATGCAGATGCTCCAGCTTTGATTTGAGAGAGATTTAAGTTGGATCCACACCTCCACAAGGGAAAGCCTCAGTCTTTCTAGAACTGTCTTTTGGTTTTGACTAGATTTTCAGGGCATAAAGGTGCTGCCATTCCAGGTCAAAGAAAAGCATCCTGACTCTCTCAAGTGTTTCCAGTTTGAGTTGCACATCGGTTCTACTCTGCTCTGTTTCTGGCACCTCCAGAGCCCAAGTTCTCACATGGGGTTCAGATGCTCTGTGTAGACCATTGCATAAGCTTTCTTTACCCTTGTTGGAGTGTTGGGTCTCAAACCTCTTCTCTACATCCATGTTCCACAATGTCCCTCAAGAGACTCTGCGATAGAAACCTACCTTTTGGAGACTGACAATGCATAATTAATTACAAAAAGTTCCTGAAAGAACTGCAACCAACAGACATATTTAACTGCTTAGCCCAATGTTGCCCATATTTTCTGACCATGGATCCCCCCCATTTTTTTCTATAATACCTAATAACCCTAATATTATATTTGGGGAAATTCTTCCCAAAGTTCTCTCTCTTCTATTAAATTTTGTTAAACTAAACACACTATCCAGCTGCTAAGGCAGTTTCTAGCCTCTGAAGAAACCAGGGATCTCTTAACATTTTAGTCTAAGCCAGTATTAACTGGGAGAAACCATGTGGCCTGGCTCTGGACACCATCTCTGCCTGGAATCTATCAGTGTCCCAGCAGCTGTCTCCAACAGCCAGATTGCCCTTTTAGTCCTTTTTCTGTCATGAAAATTTTGGGTTGGTGATACGATGAGATCTAAGACAGAAAAATTACTCCTCTAGAGTGGAGTAGGCACTGGGGACCTGGTGGAGACACTAACTGGTTGTGAAAATAGAGAATAATTTATAGAGTAAAGGTAGTCCAGGACAATAGGAAAGAAACCCGTAATCCTAATACAGTGGCAAGTAAACACTTTTCATTTTCAAAAGTTGTTGTTTATTACTTACATCTTAGACATGTAACTATAGCAATGAGTAATATTTGGCACTTCCATTTCAGAAAACAGATTTTGGCAATAGGGTTCCAATAACCCAAAGGAATGGAGAGAATGTGGGCCCTGAGAAATAAGAAGGTCACAAGGAAGGAGATAAGAAGAGAAAAAACCCTGCAGCAAAGTAGCCTTGAGGTTGAACTTCTGAATCATTGAGCTAATGCTAGTGCTATAAGGCTCTCTAAATCCTACTAGAATGGAAAAAAGACTGGCCCAGGGTCTGAGGCATGGCTGAGCCTAAGAGGGAGCCAATGGTTTCATCTGTGAGAATCAAAATTTTGCAGTGACATAAAGAGATTACAACTCTAAAGCCCAGACCTCTGCAAGACACCAAAATCCTGTTTCCCCTCTGAGAGACATACTCTCAGTTTATTCCCAATAGTAAGAAGGGGGTCATCCTTCACTCTGCAGGGAGATAAAATTTACCTATTTCCATAATAATGCTGCATAAAAAACAGCTACGCAACCTCCATGGCATTCAACAATAAGCATTTATGGTCTCACTCATGGGTCTGGGATTGGCTGGCTGTCAGCCTGTATAAATTGGCCTTGGCTAGGACAACTGGGACAAATATCTCTGCTCTGTGCAAGGTTTCTTGAGGTCTAGGTTTGAAATGGTCACATTGTCATTTCTGCAACACTCTGTTGGCCAAGGCAAGCCACCTGGTTGAGCTCAGATCCAAATGATGAGGAAATAGATTTCACCTGTTTAGTGAGAGAAACTGAACATTTATATTGCAAAATGAATACCTCTGGGGAGAGGTGAAGAATGGAGGCCATTAATAAGTTACATTATCACAAGGGTAATGTCCTCAGTACTCCTTTACTCATTCTGATCTCCATTTAAAAAAAATTAACCAGAGTCTTCATTCTACAACTAGATATAAAGGTAAATATTTAAATACTTGAATGACTCTATTTACCTGTTTGGCCATAAATAATTCAGAGCTAGGTTTAACTGAGGTAACTATAAAATAAATGCTTTAGGAGAAACACTCTGTCAGGTACGGGTTTCTCATTTGCCCTTCAGACCCATCCAGGGAACCAGAGGGGAAAGGGTGATGCTTTTCTTCACCACATACCCAAATGATGCTTACATTATGAGAAGCACAGTTATGGGAGGTTGCTGGAGCCCTGAGAATGATCTCCATTTCCTCTGAGAGAGGGTAAGGCAGTGCCCCGATCCACTTTGCAGAAATGGCAGGATCACTCTCATGCCTTTTCAAGAGATGCTAGTAACACTTCAAAGGAAGTTAGAGTGCAGCAGTCACTGGTAATAGGGAGGATGCAGGGAGAAGCCCTGCTCTAGCTGCAGAAGCTATGAAATGTTACCACTCACACCCCAGGGGAGGAAACCCAAGAATGAGAATATCTGGGAACCACTGGGAAGCAAAATAAAAATGTTATCACACTGTACCAGTGGTCTACAAAAAGGGGCAGGGTGAGGAATTCCAGATGAGAGAAACACTAGGGAAGGCTTGCAATAGTGACAGCCTGCTCGTGCCACCCATAGGTATTTCTCCAGGAACTGATTTGAGGTATTGTGAATGAAAAATATCACCTTCCATATCAGTAAACAAAGGATGATGCAGCCATCAAGTCATCTGATTACAGCCTCCTCAATGATGAGCCTTGAGAGAACTTAGGATGGATACTTAATACCTGCCATCTAGCGGTCAGCTGTTGCAGCCACCCCCAGTAGTGCACTCTGAGGAGACTCCAGATGATAAAACACAGGATACTGGCCCCAGATAGCTGAGGTTCATATCAAAGGAATGATTTCAGTGAGCCCAGACTCTTGCATTTTCCCATACATAGAAAAGTGCTAAATTCCTCAACTTGAGATATCTGGTTTTCTTTAATTAACAGTAAACCTTTGATGTTCTGACTACCTGGTCTTTGTTACAAAAATTCCTATATACTCTGGCTTTCCTCCTTGCCTCTTCAGAGCAGTCTCTCAGAGTTTTCTGAAATGCTGTGTTCCAGGCTTAAGTTCACCAAATAAAATATAATTGTTAAATTTTAGGTTGTGCATTCTTTTTTCAGTCGACAGTATAAAGACATGTACACAGCCCATGCTGATAAACAGATTTAGCACTGGAACATTTATCTCCTAAGCCTTTCTTTATTTATATGGTAATTTACTAAATAGGAAAATAAACATGCTCCTTGACGAACGCCTGGATTTTTCCATTGTACATTCTATGTACCTCTATTTAAATTTACTGGGAGAGTGACATCAGCAACATGGCAGAGTGAAAAGCTACCTTTCTCTATCTCCTTCAATCTATAACCAGTAAAACACCCACAACTCAACAGAGATAGTTCTGCCCAACACAACAGGATGCTGGAGAATTCCACACATTTATACTTCTAAAGGTGGGTGGACTGGAATACATAGAGGAGGCAGAATGGAAAGAACAGCAGACTGGTGCCTGAAATCCTTGCCCTCTGACAAGTGTAGCTGAGCCTGCAGCTTCAGAGAACCCAGTGGCAGCAGAAGAGGTGGGGCACGTGGCTCCAGCCTCCTAATGGCAGGGGTGCCCATTGCCAAAACTAACTGGGCAGCAGTGGCAGTGGGGCTTGGGACTCTGTCCCACCAGTCACTGAGGTGTCCATGACCCTGGCCTTCACTCCCACGCCCCTCATCTGCCGTGGCAGAACCCACAAACCTTAGAACACAAAACAGTAGCTGCATCTGCACAGCTCTAGTTGCCCCACCCCCACCCTCCTCCAATGGTGGGGGAGCCTGTGACTCAGGGGATCCTGGATGAGAGGGAAAAGCCCACCATCGTGGTGATGACAGTGGCTCTGGCAGAAGAAAGGTACCAACAACCCCAGAGGCACAAGAGGTAATGAGCAAGACATGAAGACATGGAGCCACACACCTCTTACAGAGATGGTGAAGGCTGAAGAAAATGCCAACCCTTAAATATAAGAAGAGGGAAACCAAAAACTTGTGTTATAGCGCCACCTACTTGAAAAATAAAGAAAAGATTCTAACTACTAACATGTCATTAACTTTTATTAAAATATAGTTATTTTAAATGTTGTGTTAGTTTCAGGTGTACAGTAAAATGATTCAGTTATATATATGTATATATATCAATATATGGAGAGAGTTTTTAAAATGTATATAAATTAATTTTTTACACTTTCCATTTATAGGTTATTACAGGATATTGAGTATAGTTCCCTGTGCTATGCAGTAGGTCCTTGTTTTTTACCTATTTTATGTATAGTAGTGTATATATTTTAATAACAAACTCTCCTTCTTCCCTTCTGTAACTGTAAGTTTGTTTTCTATGTCTGTGAGTCTATTTATGTTTTGGAAATAAGTTCATTTGCATCCCTTTTCTTAGATTCCACATATAAGCGATATGATATGTCTTTCTTTCTGGCTTACTACACTTAGTATGATAATGTCTGAGTCCATCCATGTTGCTGCAAATGGCCTTATTTCATTCTTTTTTTATGACTGACTAATAGTTCATTGTATATATATACACCACATCTTCTTTGTTCATTCATCTGTTGATGGACACTTAGGTTGCTTTCATGTCCTGGCTATTGTAAATAGTGCTGCAATGAACATTGGGGTGCATGTATGTTTTCAAAGTATGGTTTCTCCAGATATATGCCCAGGAGCGGGACTGCTGGATCATATGATAGCTCTATTTTTAGTGTTTTAAGGAACCTCCAAACTGTTCTCCTTAGTGACTGTACCAGTTTATATTCCCACCAACAGTGTAAGGAGGGTTCCCTTTTCTCCACACCCTCTCCAGCATTTATAATTTGTCGACTTTTTAATGATGGCCATTCTGACCAGTGTGAGGTGACACCTCGTTGTAGTTTTTGTGTGTGTGTGTGTTTTGTGGTACGCGGGCCTCTCACTGTTGTGGCCTCTCCCGTTGCGGAGCACAGGCTCTGGACGTGCAGGCTCAGCGGCCATGGCTCACAGGCATAGCCGCTCCATGACATGTAGGATCTTCCCGGACCGGGGCACGAACACATGTCCCCTGCATTGGAAGGCAGACTCTCAACCACTGCACCACCAGGGAAGCCCCACGTAGTTTTGATTACATTTCTCTACTAATTAGCAATGTTGAGGATATTTTCATGTGCCTATGGACTATCTGTATGTCTTTTTTTGGAGAAATGTCATTTTAGATCTTCTGCCCATTTTTGATTGGGTTGTTTGTTTGTTTGATACTGGGCTGCATGAGCTGTTTGTATATTTTGGAGATTAATCCCTTGTCAGTCACATCATTTGCAAATATTTTCTCCCTGTCCATAGGTTGTCTGTTCATTTTGTTTATGGTTTCATTTGCTGTGCAAAACTTTTAAGTTCAGTTAGGTCCTATTTGTTTATTTTTGCTTTTATCACCCCCCCCAAAAAAAACACCCCTGCGATTTATCTCAAAGAGTGTTCTGCCTATGTTTTCCTCTAGGAGTTTTATAGTATCTGGTCTTACATTTAGGACTTTAATCCATTTTGAGTTTATTTTTGTGTATGGCGTTAGAGAATGTTCTAATTTCGTTCTTTTAAACATAGCAGTCCACTTTTCCCAGTACCACTTATTGAAGAGACTGTCTTTTCTCCATTGTATATTCTTGCCTCCTTTTTCATAGATTAATTGACCATATGTGCATGGGTTTATTTCTGAGCTTTCTATCCTGTTCCATTGACCTATTTTTCTGTTTTTGTGCCAGTACCATACTGTTTTGATTACTATAGCTCTGCAGTACAGTGTGAAGGCAGGGAGCCTGATTCCTCCAGCTCCATTTTTCTTTCTCAAGATTGCTTTTGCTATTCATGGTCTTTTATATTCCATACAAATTTTAAAAATTTATTGTTCTAGTTTTGTGAAAAATTCCATTGGTAATTTGATAGAAATTGCATTGAATCTGTAGATTGCCTTGAAGAGTATAGTCATTTTGAATATATTGATTCTTCCAATGCAAGAACATGGTATACCTCCCCATCTGTTTTTGTCATCTTTGATTTCTTTCATCAATATCTTATAGTTTTCAGAGTAAAGGTCTTTTGCCTCCTTAGGTAGATTTATTCCTAGGTATTTTATTCTTTTTTGATGCAGTGGTAAATGGGATTGCTTCCTTAATTTCTCTTTCTGACCTTTTATAGTTAGTATATAGAAATGCAAGAGATTTGTACGTATTAATTTTGTATGTTGCAGGTTTACCAAAGTCATTGATGAGCTCTAATACTTTTCTGGTAGCATCTTTAGGATTTCCTATGTATAGTATCATGTCATCTGCAAACAGTGACAGTTTTACTTCTTTTCCATTTTGGATTCCTTTTATTTCTTTTTCTTCTCTGATTGCTTTGGCTAGGACTTCCAAAGCTATGTTGAATAAAAAAGGTGAGAGTGGACATCCTTGTCTTGTTCCTGATCTTAGAGGAAAGGCTTTCAGCTTTTCACTGTTGATTATGATGTTAGCTGTGGGTTTGTCCTATTTGGCCTTTACTATGTTGAGGTATGTTCCTTCTATGACCACTTTCTGGGAAGTTTTGATCATATGTGGATGTTGAATTTTATCAAAAGTTTTCCTACATCTGTTGAGATGATTATATGATTTTTACTCTTCAATTTGTTAATGTGGTGTATTAGCACTGATTGATTTGCAGATATTGAGAAATCCTTGCATCCCTGGGATAAATCGCACTTGATCATGGTGTATGATTTTTTAATGTATTGTTGGATTTGGTTTGCTGGTATTTTGTTTAAGATTTTTGCATCTATGTTCATCAGTGAGATTGGCCTGTGATTTTATTTTTTTGAGGAATCTTTCTTAGTTTTGGTGTCAGGGTAATGGTGGTCTCATAAAGTGAGTTTGAAGTGTTCCTTCCTTTGCAATTTTTTGGAATAGTTTCAGAAGGATAGGTGTTAACTCTTTTCTAAATGTGTGATAGAATTCACCTGTGAAGCCTTCTGGTCCTGGACTTTAGTTTACTGGGAGTTTTTAAATCACAGGTTCAATTTCATTACTTGTAATTGGTCTGTTCATATCTTCTATTTAGTCTGTTCATATTTTCTATTTACTCCTGGTTTAGTCTTGGGAGATTGTACCTTCCTAAGAATTTGTCCATTTCTTCTAAGTTGTCCATTTTGTTGGCATATAATTGCTTGTAGTAGTCTCTTATCATCCCTTGTATGTCAGTGGTGTCAGTTGTAACTTCTTTTTCATTCCTTGATTTGGGCCCTCTCCCTCTTTTTCTTGAAGAGTCTGGCTAAAGGGTTATCAATTTAGTTTATCTTTTCAAAGAACTGGCTTTTTTATGATAACCCCATTCTGGAAGGTGTGAAGTGATACCTCACTGTGGTTTTGATTTGCATTTCCCTGAAGATCAGCAATATTGAGCATCTTTTCATGTGCTTGTTGGCCATCTGCAAGAAATAAGTTAATTTTAAAGTGAGGAAATTCTACAAGAGCTATCTGACTCTTTTAGGAAGGACAATATTAGGGTAATGGGTAGCCCAGAAGGAAAAGAGAGGGAGAAGAGAACAGAGAGTGTATTTTAAAATCTACTACCTGACAACTTCCCAAACCTGGGGAAGGAACTGGATGTATAAGTCCATAAAGCTGGTAGAAGATCTCAATGCATAAAGACCTTCTCCAAGACACATAATATTAAAATTGTTAAAAGTCAATGACAAAGAAAGAATTTTAAAGGCAGCCAGGGAATAAAGAATGATAAAGTACAAAAGAACCCCATTAGACTATCAGCATACTTCTCAGCAGAAACCCTACAAGCCAGGAGGGAGTGGAATGACAGTCTCAAAATACTGAAAGATTAAAAACCGTCACCCAAGAATACTCTATCCAGCAAAGTTATTATTCAGATATGAAGGTGAAGTTAAGACTTTCCCAGACAAGTCAAAGCTAAGGGAGTTCATCAACACTAGATCAGCCTCACAAGAAATATTAGAAGAAACTCTTCTACTGGAAACAAACAACAAAAAAAGTACATAAGACTCTGAATTACATGATAAATAGAATCAGAAAATTGCAACTCTTTGTCAGGATAGGTTTTTAAACACTTTATTATAGCATAAATGTTAAAGGGGAAAAAAAGAAAGCAGAAAAATAACTATAGCTATTTCAGTTTGGCAACAAACTCACAACATAAATACAGGATAATTTGATACAAAGAAAACATAAAAGGGGAAGAGAAAGAACAGAATTCATATAGGTAAGTGAAGATAAGATGCTATCAGCAGAAAAAGGACTATTTTATCTATGAGACTTTTTATACATCTCATTTATATCTCAGGTTGACCACAAAACATAAACATAGAGCTGAAACATGAAACAAAACAAAGCAACAAAAAAAGAGATAAATATCATAGAAAACCACCCAACCAAAATGACAGGCAGAAACACAAGGGAAATGGAGATATAAAGCAAATAGAAAACAAAAAATAAAATGGCTGTAGTTAATCTTTCTCTATCAATAATCTCCGTAAATATAAATGGATTGAATTCACCAATCAAAAGACAAAGAGTGGTTGGATGGATTAAAAAACAAGATTCAAGTTTATGCTGCTTCCAGTAGACACACCTCAGTTCTGAAGACAAACATAGACTAAAAGTGAAGGGATGGAAGATGATACTCTGAGCAAATGGCAGCCAAAAGAAAGTGAGTGTAGCATACTCAAGTCAGACAAAATAGACTTTAAGCCACTAAGGTAATGAGACAAAAATGGACAGTATATAATAATAAAGGGGACAATTTATCAAGAAGACATAACAATGATTAATATATATGCACCTAACATAAGAGCACCAAAACATATAGAACAATTATTAAAGACCTAAAGGGAGAAATTGACAGCAACATAATGATAGTAGGAGATTTTAACACTTCACTTACATCAATGGATAGATCATCCAGATAGAAAGTCAACAAGGAAACAGTAGTCTTAAATGAAACATTAGACCAAGTGGATTTGATAGTCAGAACATTCCATCCAAATGCAGCAGAATACACATGAAACTTTCTCAAGGATAGACCATATGTTGGGACAAAAAAACAAGTATCAATAAATTTAAGGAGACTGACATCATATCAAGCATCTTTTCCTACCACAGTTGTATGAAATTGGAAATCAAATACGAGAAGAAAACTGGAAAAATCACACATATATGGAGACTGAACAACATGTTATTGAACATCTATTGGGTCAATGAAGAAATAAAAGGAGAAATAAAAAAATTACCTGAAGACAAATGGAAATGAAAATATGACATACTAACCTATAGGATATAGCAAAAGCTGTACTAAGATGGAAGTTTATTGCAATATAGGCCTACCTCCAGAAACAAGAAAAACCTCAAATAAACAACCTAACATTACATCTAAAGAAACTAGAAAAAGGAGAACAAATAAAGCCCAAAATTAGTAGAAGGAAGGAAGTAATAAAGGTCAGAATAGAAATAAATGACATAAATACTAAAAAGACAATAGAAAAGATCAATGAAAGTAAGAGCTGGTTCTTTTGAAAGATAAGTAAAATTGACTAGACTCACTAAGAAAAAAAGAAAGAGAGAAGGCCCTGATAAATAAAATCAGAAATGAAAGTGGAAAAATACAATGGATAACTCAGAGATATGAAGAATTATAAGAGTATTCTTAAATTATAAGAGTATTATGAACAGCTATATGCCAACAAATTGGACAACCCAGAAGAAATGGACAAGTTCTTAGGATCATACAACATTCTAAGACTGAATCTTGAAGTAATAGAAAATCTCAATAGAGTAATCACTAGTACAAAGATTGAAGCAGTAATCAAAGAGCTTCCCTCAAACACAAGCCAGGATGAGACAACTTCACAGATGAATTCTACCAAACATTCAAAGAAGAGTTTGCACCTGTCTTTCTCAAACTATTCCAAAAAATTGAAGAGGAAGGAATACTTAACTCATTTTACAAGGCCAATGTCACCCTGTATCAAAACCAGACAAAGACAACAACAAAAAAAGAAAATTACAGGTTACTCTCACTGATGAACATAGATTCAAAATTCCTAAACAAAATATTAGCAACCCAAATTTAACAATACATCAAAAGGGTCATACACCATGATGGAGTGAGATTTATTACAGAGATGCAAGAATGGTTTACCTGCAAATCAATCAATGTGATACACCACATTAACAAAATGAAAGATGAAAATCATATGATCATCTCAGTAGATGTGGAAAAAACATTTGACAAGATTCACACCAACTTATGATAAAAACTCTCAATAAAGTGGATATACAAGGGGTCTACCCCTACATAATGAAAGCCATATATGACAACCCCCCAGCTGACATCATACTCAATGGTGAAATATTAAAAGCTATTCCCCTAAGATCAGGAAAAAGACAAGGATACCCCTTCTCACTACTATTATTCAACATAGTATTGGAAGTCTTAGCCAGAGCAATTAGGCAGGAAAAAGTTAAAAGTCACCCAAATAGGAAAGGAAGAAGTAAAGCTGTCACTATTTGCAGATGACATATATTATATATATACAAAATCCTAAAGACTCCACCAAAAAGACCATTAGAAATAATAAATGAATACAGTAAAGTTGCATGATACAAAATCAATATACAAAAATCTGTTGCATTTCTATATACTAACAGTGAGTTAGCAGAAAAAGAAATTAAGAAAACAATGCCATTTACAACTGCAAAATAAAAAAGAACAAAATAAGTAGGAAGTAAATTTAACCAAGGAGGTGAAAGACATACACTGAAAACTATGAGACATTGTTGAAAGAAATTGAAGAATACACTAATAAGTGGAAGGATATTCCATGCTCATGGACTGGAAAAATTAACATTGTCAGGATGTCCATATTGCCTAAAGCAATCTACAGATTCAATGAAATCCTTATCAAAATCTCAAGGAAATTTTTCACAGAAATAGAACAAAAAATTCTAAAATATATGGGACCAAAAAAGGTCTTAAATAGCCAAAGCAATCCTGAGAAAAAAGACAAAGGCTGGAGGTATCACACTCTTTGAATTTAAACTATATTACAAAACTGTACTAATCAAAACGCATGGTATTGGCAGAAAAACAGATACATAGATCAATGGAACAGAATTGAGAGCCCAGAAATAAACCTATATGTGGGCAACTAATTTACAACAAAGAAGCAAAGAACATATAATGGAGAAATGATACTCTTTTCAATAAATGGTGTTGGGGAAACTTGACAGCCACATACAAAAAAATGAAACTAGGTCACAATCTCACACCATACACAAGAATGAACTCAAAATGGATTAAAGACTTGAATATAAGACCTGAAACCATAAAACTCCTAGAAGAAATAGCAGTGGGTCTTATCAATATCTTTATAGATATGTCTCCTGAGGCAAGGGAAACAAAAGCAAGAATAAACAATGGGAGTGCACTAAACTAAAAAGCTTCTGCACAACAAAGGAAACTATCAATAAAACTAAAAGACAACCTGCTAAATGGGAAAAGATATTTGCAAATGATGTATCTGATAAGGGGTTGATAGCCAAAATATCTAAAGAATTCATACAAATCAGCAATTACAACAAAACAAATAGCCTGATTAAAAAATGGGCAGAGGACACTTAACAGACACTTTTCCAAAGAAGACATACAGAAAGCCAAAAGGCACATGAATAAATGTCCCACATCACTAATTATTAGGAAAAATCAAATCAAAACAACAGTGAGATATCACCTTGCACCTGTCAGAATGGCTATTATCAAAAAGACAAGAAATAGCAAGTGTTGGCGACAATGTGAAGAAAAGGTAACCCTCATACACTTTTTGTGGGAATGTAAGTTGATGCAGCCACTATGGAAAACAGTCTGGAGATTCCTCAAAAAGTTAAAAATAAGACTACCATATGATCCAGCAATTCCACTTCTGGCTATTTATCTGAAGAATATGAAAACACTAATTTGAAAAGATATATGCACCCTTATGTTCACCACGAGTATTATTTACAATAGCCAAGATTTGGAAACAACCTAAGTGCCCATCAATGGATGAATGGATAAAGAAGATGTGATATATACACACAATGGATTAATACTCAGTCATTAAAAAAAAGGATGAAATTTTGCCATTTGCAACCAATGTGGATGGACCTTGAGGGTATTATGCTAAGTAAAATAAGTCAGATGGAGAAAGACAAATACCTTACGATTTCACTCACATGTAGAATACAAAAACTAATAAACAAACATTTAAAAAACCCCAAATATGGGCTTCCCTGGTGGCGCAGTGGTTGAGAATCCGCCTGCCGATGCAGGGGATACGGGTTCGTGTCCCGGTCCGGGAAGATCCCACATGCCGCGGAGCGGCTGGGCCCGTGAGCCATGGCCGCTGAGCCTGCGTGTCCGGAGCCTGTGCTCCACAACCGGAGAGGCCACAACAGTGAGAGGCCTGTGTACTGCAAACAAACAAACAAACAAACAAAAAACCCAAAATAAATGACCAAACCAAACCAAACAAATACAAACACATATAAGAGAACAAAGTAGTGGTTACCAGAGGGATGGGGGTAGGGTGAAGTGAGTAAAGAGGATCAATTGTGATGGATAGAAACTAAATTTTTTGTGGTGAGCATGCTGTAGGATATACTGAAGTAGAAATATAATGTTGTGAACATGAAATTTCCTATAATATTATGTCAATGTTACTTTAATAAAAATAAATAAATAGATGATGATGATGATGATAGAAAAAATGAGTGAATGAATAAATAAATGATCTCTATGAAAAAAAAATACCTGTTGGGTTTTCAATGCTTGCAACTGATGGCACTCATTCTCATTTTAGCAGGTCTTACTGAGTATGAAAATGTAAAATTCTCACTGGACATATGGAAATAAAATTCTCTATCAAAATATGTGGCTTGGGACACATCAGTGAAAGCAACACATATCCATAGAGAGGATAAAACTCTAGGGACATAAGGATAGTGTTAGTCACTGAAAGGAGCCAGTGTTTCTCCAAGATGACTGAGTAGAGGTGGAATACATGTCTCCAGGCAAGCTAAGAAAGGCGTATTGTAGAGCAGTGCTGTTCCATAGAACTTTCTGCAGTATGGAAATATTCTATACCTGTGCTGTCCAATACAGTAGTCACTAGGCACATGTTACTATTGAGCACTAGAAATGTAGCTTGTGCAACCAAGGAACTAGATTATTAACATTACATACTTTCTTCTCAATTAACTTAAATAACCACCTGTGGGTCATGGCTACCATATTGGACAGTGCACATTTCAAAGACTTTGCTTTCTCTACTGAATTGCATTTTGTTATGTTGTGTTCACCAGTGTTTCCTGTGTCCATTTAAGCTGCTTGAAATGCTTGGCTGTGCTCCTCTTTCCCTTTGGCAAAAGCTCTGGGATGCAGGGTAGATGGATTGGTTGTCCTTTTGGATGGAGACAGCCTGAGGGGGTGAATTTCAGCATGGGAAAATCTGTGACTAAGTATATGGGTGCCTGAAAGCCAAGGTAGTTGGACCCTTGGTACAGAGGAAAAAGAGAAGCTGAAAAGGAAGATTTCTAGACTTTTGAAGTCTGCTTTCATTGGAATGTGAAAACAAGATAGATAGGAAAACAAGTTGGCCTTCTGAGGAAGGAGGCATTCATAAATGTGTTATCCTTGAAGCCAGAAGAGAGGAAAGGGGGACGTGAAGAGTAAGAGAAATCAGAAGTGCTATGCAAGGCCTTTCAGAACCAAAACAGACTGGGTCAGAAAACTGTTCTGTCTCATGACTTTCTACTCTAACAGAAGTGACCCTCTAGCTTCAAGAAGGTTTTTGTGCAATTGTATATCATGTGCTTTTGATTATCAAAACAAAACAGTAGAATTGTGGGAAAAACTTGGCCCCTGCCTGAGGGGAATTCTAGGGTTGTTGAGCCTATATCTCCAATGAGGACATGGCTAGGAGACACATATGAAGACACTGTTGGGGAGGTCACTGTAGTGACAATTCCTATCACTCAATAAATATCCCAGGAGTTGACACATATAGGAATGGGAGACACTGGGGGGAGGAAACTGACAAATGCAGTAAAACAAGACCTCTCAGATGGTTCCCTCATGTTGTGGTGGTTTCTTGGTGTTATCCAAAGAAGTCTAATCAGTACCCTGCTGAGGATCCATTTGGGTAACAGCTGGTGGCCTGGCGGGAGGAAGGGGCATAAAAGCTATGACCATGGCTGTGGGAACAGGGCTTGAGGGAGACAGAGGTATGGAAACAATAGCTCTTGGATATTACCTCAGAACAGCACTGATTTCAACACGGCCCAAGAGGTGTCCCAAAACCACATCCTGTTGGTCACAATAGTCACAAACTTCTTTCAACAGTCTAGTTTCATGTTTAAACCGATCACTATTTTATTTCCAAACAAATCCCTGAGTTTAATATATAAATGAACTCTCCTTCCAAGTCAGCGTCTGGAGAGAGGAGTTGATAACATTGGCTGTCCATTTGGAAAAAAGAGAGAAAAATTGTTGGATTCTTACCTTATCTCACCTCAGGAGTTTAGCCAACTGCAAAGTTAGGAGAATAGTCCACACATGAACACTCATTTCTGACACCAGCTGTAAGTTTCAGTGGTTCCCCAAACCACCCTCAGATTTGATCATTCACTCATAGAACTCATTGAAAGCTATTATACCCATGGTTATGCCTTATTACAAGGAAAGGAAACAGTAAAATCAGTCAAGGGAAGACACACATTAGGATGGGATCTGGGGGCATAAAAAATGCAGAGTGTCCATTGTCCTCTCCCTGTGTAGTCAGGATAAATTAATTTGTCAGTATGTAACAATATGCATGGAGTATTGCCAACCAGGGAAGCTTACTCAAGCCTTGCTGTGACAGGCTTTATAGGCATTGATTGATTGATTGCCCATGTGGTTGATTACTTCATGACCTAAAGACCCCACACTAAATCTCCTCCTTGGTCTTCCTGGCATGGCCAACCCCTGCTCTAAAGTTTGTCCAGCCTCTACCATAAATCATACAGTTAGACTATCCAGCCTGACTCCAGGCTTCCTGGCAAACCAAGACACTCCTATCAGGCATGACATTTCAAGGGCTTAAAGATCACCTCCTAGAAGCTGAGGTCTAGTTCAGACCTCTCCTGGGGCAAGGTTAAATTCTTTACTACACTACTACACATTCAAACATTTACAAACAAATACATACATATATATATATATATGTATATATATATGTGTATATATATATATATATATATATGTATATATATATGTATGTATGTATTTACTTATACTCCTAGAGGTAAAATCTCATTTAAAATGCAATACATATATAACATTGCCATAAAGAGACATAGGAAACATTCTAAATCTCCAACCCACATAAACAAATGTTATGCAATATAGTCTATACAACAATAATAATATAGTCTATGCAATATAGCCTATACATAAATCTTTATGTAATGACATGAAAAGGAGTCCATGAGATATTTATTGAATAGGCAAATTACAAAAAATTATTTATAACTTAATTCTGTTTTGTACATAGAAAGTATATAAATATATATAATCTATACATGTATAACAGTGCATACACTGATATATGTTATACATATGCACAGGAAAAACAAAGGCTTTTAAGTTGTTACTCCAAGATGGGAATGGAAATGTAACTTTCCTCTTTTATTTTATATTATATGACTTTATTTAAATTTGTTTCAGCAAATGCAGGTACATGTGTGAATTTTGTACTTAAACACACATGTATGTACAGCAGTTTTGTGTTATGTCAACTTGGCTACACTGGAGCTGCTTCCCAGAATGCTCTTCTCTGCATGATTCTGGGTTAGAGGTGGCTGAAAGAGAAGCTTGCATGAGATGTGGAAGGAAGTAGTAAATCAGCAGCCTTTATTATCTGAAAGCCATTGATGCCGAAAGCTTGGCCTCTCTGTACACCAGGTGCCAAATCAAATCTCAGAGACAAGTTTTGGTGAAGTAAAAAAGGATAGCTTTATTACTTTGCCAGGCCAAGGGGGACACAGTGGGCTCCTGCCTCGAAAAACTATGTGTCCCACCCCCAGAGGATTTGATGAAGGGTTTTATACAATGGTTCAAGGGTGGGATCTCTGACAACATAGGGTGTGAGCAGGGCCTGCACTCCTTTAATCTCATCTCAGGCGGTTTGGTCTCCTAATCTTGATGAGCTTCTCTTGTCCCTTTAATCTTGCCTCAGGTGCTTTCTTAGATGCTCCTCCCTTGATTAGCAACTGTTCAAATCCGTCCTTTGGAACTCAGGGAAGGTCATGGACACTGGAGCCTTGCTGCAAGAAATGGGGGACAAAAAAGGCCTCTGGGCCTAGGAGCCCCACAGGGCCCCACTCAGTTTCACCATCATGGTCAAATATAGTTACAAAGACGGACAAAAAGATATAGACATGTTCTACCTTGTCTGAATTCTCCCCTACTCAGCTTCCAGCTCTTTTCCCCAACTCTGGCCCTGCTGACCAATAGCAGTCCTGGACTTCCCCTTACCTACCCACCCCATGCTTGGCTAGAATCTCAGAGACGGTAACTGTCAGAGGCAGCAGTCATCCATAGACTCTCCACTTCCTCTTTTCAACCCCACTCTGGCAGCTGGCATGCCAGCCTGGCTTCCAAATTCTCCTGTAATCCCTGCTTAGTCCTCCCTCTCCAGTGCCCCAAGAGGCCTGGTGAAAGATATTTCTCTGATTTTTCCAACTCCCCTTCCTAGACCTTTACTTCCCAAGCTCCTCCCACATTTATGTAGGTTTAATTCCAACATAAATTCCTTAATTCATAATACTCATAGTGGTTCTGCTTCCCTAATTGGATCCTGACTGAGACAACGTACACACACACTAGATGATAGATAGATTGTTAGATAGATAGATAGATAGATAGATAGATAGATAGATAGATAGATGTCATGTGTAATGTAAGGAACTTTTTCTGATGAGAAAATTGAATTTCAGTTTTCTTGTTGGAGTCTTGTGCTATCAGCCCACTGACCCCAGGGTTGAGATGCTCCCCTGTCACACCCTAGCCCACTTGGGAACAAAACTAATCTTAGTTCTCTCATCATGGTTAATATAAATGGAAACATGAAGAAAAAAAGAAAGCTAAATCCTAAGGGAAATAAGCAGAATAATCACAGAATCAAAACAAGAAAATTTCCAGGAAAGGCTGGGATTCCACCAGAGCTAACTTGATTTTAGGGATTCTTAGATTCTTTCAAACATCCTGTATTTGGTGGATGCCACCTTTAAATCCCTTTCTTAAAAATTTCTTCCTTAGATTTTGTACCCATTGGAATCCCAATGGGAATAAAGTTGAAGAAAGAGAATAAATATTTCAGTTTTGTTTGCCATATATTGGATACTTAACTTGCAAACATCATCTCACTTAATCTTCACAGCATCCTTTGAGGTAGATTTTATTATTTGTGTTCTAAGAAGAGAAAACTGAGACTCACAGATGTTAAGTAAATCTCCCAAAGTCAAACAGTTACCAGTAGCAAAAGCAGGACTCAAAGTAGCTCAGTTTGATTTTTAACATATATTCATCCATATGACATGCTCTTTGAGAAAAGATTCACTTCAGCTACCTTCTGAATCAGTCAGCCACTGCTGCAGAAACAAACAACCCTAGGATCTCAGTGGCTTAGAGCAACAAACATTTATTTCTCACTCACAAGTGTGTGGGTGGCTGTAGATTTGCGGTGGGTTGCCTTGACTCAGCTGCACTTAGATGGCCTCAGGATTCAGGTCTGATCAAAGTTTTTTATGTGTCTACGTTCTGACACTGAAGCTGAAGGAGCAGTGACTACTTAGGACAGCAGGTGCTAAGAGGATGGGTGGAAAACTTAACAATGTGGCTTAAAACATAAGCTCAGAACTGGCACACTGTCCCTTCCACCTGTCTTCCATTGGTCTATAGCCAGTTGGTCCCTATTCAAGGAGCAGGAGGGAAGTACCCTCCTTCCACAGCAGGAGGGAAAGTGAGTGAATGTTTGATGAACATTCCTCCCTAAAGTCCTGACTCTAAATCTCAGTTTCTCTTCTGAGATACATATGTGTGCAAGGAATGAAATCTCTCCTTCTAGCTGAATGCTGTTCAACCAGCAATGGTGTGGCTTGGTCCTTAGATAACCAGATATCAGAATAACAAAATAACCATTGTATCCATTCTCTACTGTTGGGTAATAATTCACCCCAAAACTTAGTGGCTTAAAATGACAACAATCATTTATTTTTCTCATGAATCTGTAATTTGGACAAGGATCATCTCTGTTCTATGCAGCACCAGCTGGAGTGGCTTAAAGGTTAGGGTAACTCAACAGTTTCTTCTGAAGACTAACTTCACTCACATGTCTGACAGTTGACGTTGGCTGTTGGTTAGGACCTCACCTGTTGATCAGAAGAGGTATCCCCTCCTTGGGGCTTCTTCACAGTCTTGTAGCTGGTTTTCAAGTGTGATTGTCCCAAGGGAATATAAGTAGTGCATGGAGTTTTTACGATCTACCCTTGGAAATCACATAGCTTCACTTCTGCTGTACTATACTGGTGACAAAAGTCCACTCAAGTTCAAGGAAAGAGAACATGGACCCCCATCACTTAATGGGAAGAGTGTCAGTGTCACATTGTAGGAAGTATGTGTGGGATGGGATATAGCATGATGGCCATCTTTGGAAAATATAATCTGCCACAACCATATAATAGCAATTGAAGCTATCAAATGGAGGCTTCTTCCTCCAGGAATCAATGAAGAAAGGCTACAATAATTACAGTAAGTTTTTCAACTCCTCTTAAGGGAACCAAAAACCCCCTCCTTCACATTTGCCATAGGAGCAGGCATACTCACACCATGTGGCCCTAATAGTACAAATGATTGGACCAGAGGTATGCACATGACCCAAATAAGACTTACCAAAGTCATTCACAAATAGATTCCACTTTGATCTAGGTGCTCTCAAGCTGAGGTGAAAACTTGGGTGATATTGGCATTTTCCAGTCTCTACCCTGTGTCCTTAAAGAGAAAACCAGCCTGTCATGAGAAGTAACAAAGAGAAGCCAGGATGTGAGGTAGAGGAGAAGACTTTCTAGCACTCTACAGCAGTCCAGATCCTGGTCTTGGCCTTGCCTAAGGCTTTGTTGCCTCCCTACATTTAGGTTCCTTACACAACTCTATGGTCCTGAGGTCTGAAACAAGCTGTAGAGATTTCTGTACTTGCAACCACAGGAGCCCTAAATATGATAGAAATAAAATAATTTTAAGATCTGATATGATCAAAAATCTATGATATGAGATGAAATCTTGTGCAGAAATTGGGGAAGTGGCTTCTTATATTTATTTTTTCAAAGAGGTCAAAGGAGGGGCTGGGGCTTCCCTGCTGGCGCAGTTATTGAGAGTCCGCCTGCCGATGCAGGGGACACGGGTTCGTGCCCTGGTCCGGGAAGATCCCACATGCTGCGGAGCAGCTATACCTGTGAGCCATGGCCACTGAGCCTGCGCGTCCAGAGCCTGTGCTCAGCAACGGGAGAGTCCACAACAGTGAGAGGCCTGCATACCGCAAAAAAAAAAAAAAAAAAAAAAGGAGGGGGCTATGTGAGTATACATCTATTAAGCCAATGTTCTTGGAACTATCAAAATGAACAAAAATCAATTTAAACCAGAAAAGGAAATGTCATTAATAAAGACATACAGGGTAGCCACAGCTCCTTGCCACAGATTCTGAAAAACTGATAGACACAGTGGTATCTGGACCTAATCAAAGGGAGATGCTAAAGTCTGAAAAATTCTCTGAATCTTCCAAAAGGTAGCATATTAACAAGGAAAGGAAAGGGTTTTGCAAGGCCCTGTTTGTGGTCCATAGTTTGGGAAAATGGGCATTCTGGTCATGGCTTGGTTTTTGAGACCCATAGTACTTGCTATATGGACTTTAGGACCATTTGTACAGAAAAAAAACCCAAGGTCTTTTCCAAGGAGACACTTTTGGACACAGGGACCACCACAAGGGATGAACTGGACAACTGTCTCAGGACCCTAAATAGGCCTCAGTTACCATGGCTCTTCCACCTGCCTAGGAGTGTTAACTGTGAAAACTGTACTGTTCTTCAGGCTGGACCCAAAGCCTAGCTTTCGCTTCTGTGAGAGTGCTGTCCCGAGTGAGTTCCCTGACTGAGTCATCAGCACAGTGTGTTTTTGCAGGGCAGCTCTGGTTCAGTCAGTGAGCCCATCCATCTGGAGTGAGAGTCTCCCTAGCGTTGCTTTCCCGAGGCACTTTGACGGCTGTGACATTCTAGAAAGGCAACGCAGAAAGGAGTACATGGCCCTTCCATCTGAATGTGAAGAGTGATTCCCAGGGGCCTATTTCCCCTGAGGCTGTTCAGAAGCCATGGGCTGGTCTTCTGGCACAGAGTGCCTGTCCCGGGAAATTGGTGTACCCACAACCGTCCTCTGTGTCCTGAAAGGCATAGCAGAGTTAAGGAACTCCATTTCTGTAAAAGGCTTCATGGAATCCACTGCACACCCAACTGTGCTGATGCGAAACCGGGGACCTTAACTTGAGGTTAGAGGTCACTTTTCATTTGGCTGGGAGCTAAAGCTGGAGTGCAGTGGGATGAGCTCCTAGAAAGGAATTGCCAGCACCTTGTTTCCTTCGAGAAAAGCAGCCTTGGCCCACAGCGACAGTCCTGCAGTGAAGACAAGTTGGGCCACATCAGTGCTGTTCAGGCAGCTTTGAAGTCAAAACAAGGATGCTTCCAAATGGGGAGAATGAGTACTTTCCCAGCAGTGTCCCACTTTCAAGCTTGATGATACAGCAAGTTTATCTGAAGTTTCTGCTTAGCTATCTAGTACACTGTGCCCAACTGGGAAGAAATTTGTGCATTCGGGGAGTGCTGCACATGCTGAACTGCATTACGCATGCTGTGCTCTGCTTAGGCGTTGTGACTCTGGATGGTCCCAGATGCCCAGCATTGTCACTGGGAAAACTGTACCTATTTTTCAGGCTGGACCAAAAAATCTAGCTTCCAACTGCAATAGAGAGACGTCTGTGGGGGAGGCACCAGGTTGCATTTTGGAGGCACAGTGGTGTTTCTCAGTGGAGCTCAGAATTCCTCATGGGTGCAGACCAGCATGCAATGTAAGGCTGGCCAGAACTGCATTCCTGAGGCTGTTTGAATGTTGTGCCAAAGAGAGCTGTCAAACGACCAGAGCAGCTCATTGTCCTTCCCGCTGAATATTCAAAGAGTTAAACCAAATGTTCCCTTTCACTTGCTGATGCTCAAAAGCCACAGAAGAGACGGAGGGTACACAGTACCCTTTCCCAGATGTTAGAACATACGTGAATGCCCAGTGAGTCGTGAAAGACGTACCAGAGTTGAATCATTCCATTAACGCATGCTTCTTGGGGCCTGTGGCACAGCGAAGCTTACTGGTGGGAGAAAACTGGACTTTTCTTTGACTCCAGAGGTCACCTTTTTTTCTGCCCATGAGCTCCAGAGTGCTCCTGGAGGAGCTCCCAGCAGGGAACTGACACTACCCTGCTTCGTACGAGTAAACTCACTTTTCTTTTGTGAGGCCTTCCTGCCGAGAAGAGAAGATGGGCAACATGAGTGTCTTTCAGGCAGCTTTAGAGACGAACTGTCTCATCTTCTCACAGGGAAAATAAGGTTTTGCCAGCCTCCCCCAGTTTCAAACGTGAGCCCACAGAGAGCTACCCGTGGTATTTTCTGACTACTTCAAGGAAACACACGGGACCCAGTGGGCCCTTCCATGGAGACACTTTTAGGTGCAAGGACCTCCACATGGGATGAATTGCATAAGAGTCTCAGGGTACTAGGTAGGCCTCAGCGACCATGGCTCTTCCACCTGCCTACCAGTGTTAAGTGTGAAATCTGTACTCTTCTTCAGGGAGGAACCAAAGCTTAGCTTTCACTTGCGTCAGAGGGCTGTCCTGAGGGAGTTCCCAGACTGAATCATCAGCACACCGTGTTTTTGCAGTGCAGCTCTGGTTCAGTCAGTGGGCCCATCCATCCACTTGGAATGAGAGTCTGCCTAGCGCTATTTTCCCGAGGCTCTTTGACGGCTGTGACACTCTAACAAGGCAACGCAGAAAGGATGATGTGGCCCTTGCACCTGAATGTGAAGAGTGGGTTCGAGAGGCCTATTTCCCCAGAGGTTGCTCAGAAGCCAGGGGCCAGTCTTCTGGCACCGAGTGCTCGTCCCCGGAAATTGGTGCATGCACGGCCGTTCTATGTGTCCCGAAATACATCTCTGAGTTAAGGCACTCCATTTCTGTCTAAGGCTTCATGGAATCCACTGCACACCCAAATGTGCTGATGGAAATCGGGCCTTAACTTGAGGTTAAAGGTCACCTTTCATTTGGCCGGGAGCTAAAACTGGAGTGCAGCGGGATGAGCTCCAAAAAAGGAATTGCCAGCACCTTGTTTCCTTTGGGAAAATACAGCCTTGGCACACAGCAACATTCCTGCAGTGAAAAGAAGTTGGGCCGCATCAGTGCTGTTCAGGCAGCTTTGCAGCCAAAATCAAGACGCTTCCAAAAGTGGAGAATGTGTACTTTCCCATCAGTGTCCCACTTTCAAGCTTGATGATACAGCATGTTTATCTGCAGTTTCTGCCTAGCTATCTAGTACATGGAATACACTGTGCCCTTCCGGGAAGAAAGTTTTCCATGTGGGAAGTGCTGCACCTGCTGAACTGCATTACGAACGCCATACCCTGCTTAGGCCTTGGTGATTCTGGATGGCCCCAGATGCCAAGCATTGTCACTGGGAAAGCTGTACCTGTTTTTTACGCTGGACCAAAAAATCAAGCTTCCAACTGCAGTAGAGAGACGTCCGTGGGGGAGCCCCCAGGTTGCACCTGTGGGGCACAGTTGTGTTTCTCAGGGGAGCCCAGAATTCCTCACAGGGGCAGACCACATGGAATGTAAAGTTGGTCAAAACTGCGTTTCTGAGGCCATTTGAATGCTGTTCAAAAGAGAGCTGTCGAGCAACCAGAGCAGCTCGTTGCTCTTCCTGCTGCACATTCAAAGAGTTAAACTAAATTATCCATTTCACTTGCTGGTGCTCAAAAGCCAAAGAAGAGACGGAGGGTACACAGTGCATTTTCACAGATGTTAGAATGTACGTGAGTGCCCAATGAGTTGTGAAATACGTACCAGAGTTGAAGCAACCCATTACCCTTTCACAGATGTTAGAATGTACCTGAATGCCCAATGAATCATGGAAGACATACCAGAGTTGAAGCAACCCATTAACGCATGTTTCTAGGAGCTGGTGAAACACCAAAGCTTACTGATGGGAGAAAACTGGGCCTTTCCTTGAGGACAGAGGTACTCTTCCTTTGCGCACGAGCTCCAGAGTGCTGCGGGCAGACTTCCCAGCAAGGAACTGACACCACACTGCTTTCTACGAGTAAACTCACTTTTCTTTCACGAGACCTTCCTGCCACGAAGAGAAGGTGGGCACCATGAATGTTTTTCAGGCAGCTTTCGACCCACAACTCTCTCGCATTTCCAAGGGGAAAATAAGCTTTTGTGAGTGCTCCCCAATTTCAAACTTGAGCCCACAGAGCGTTACCCGTGGTAGTTGTTTCTGACTACTTAAAGGAAACACACGGGACCCAGTGGGCCCTTCCATGGAGACACTTTTGGCAGTAGGGACCTCCACATGGGATGAACTGGATAAGTGTCTTAGTGCTTTATGTAGGCCTTGGGAACCATGACTCTTCCACCTGCTTAACATTGTTAGGTGAGAAAACTGTACTGTTCTTCAGGCTGGACCCAAAGCCTAAATTTTCCTTCCGTGAGAGTGTTGTCCAGAGTGAGTTCCCGGACCGAATCATCAGCACAGTGTATTTTGGCAATGTAGCTCTGGTTCAGTCAGTGGGCTAATCCACTTGGAAAGAGAGTCTGCCTACGGCTGCTTTCCTGAGGCTCTCAGAAGCTTTGACACAGTAGCAACACAACGCAAAATGGAGTATGTTACCTTTCTGTCTGAATGTGAAGAGTGGTTCCCAAGAGCCTATTTCCCCTGAGGTTGCTCAGAAGCCATGGACTGGTCTTTTGGCACAGAGTGCCTGTCCTGGGAAATTGGTGCACGTGCGACCATCCTATGTGTACCAAAAGGCATCTCTGAGTTTAGGCACTCCATTTCTGTCTAAGGCTTCATGGAAATCACTGCACACTCAACTGTGCTGATGGGAAACCCGGGACCTTAACTTGAGGCTAGAGGTCACCAATTATTTGGCCAGGAGCTAAAGCTGGAGTGTAGTGGGATTAACTCCAAAAAAGGAATTGCCAGCACCTTGTTTCCTTCGGGAAAAAAGCAGCCTTGGCCCACAGCGACATTCCTGCAGTGAAGAGAACTTGGGCCACATCAGTGCTGTTCAGGCAGCTTTGAAGCCAAAACCAAGACACTACCATAAGGGGAGAATGCATACTTTCCCATCAGTGTCCCACTTTCAAACCTGGTCATACAGCATGTTTATCTGCAGTTTTGCCTAGCTATCTAGTACATGGGACACTGTGCTCTACAAGGAAGAAATTTTTTCATGTGGGGAGTGCTGCACGAGCTGAACTGCATTACGCATGACTTACCCAGGTTAGCCCTTGGTAACTCTGGATGGTCCCATTTTTCCAGCATTGTAACTGGGAAAGCTGTACCTCTTTTTCAACCTGGACCTAAAAATCTAGCTTCTGACTGCAATAGAGAGACGTCCGTGGGGAACCCCCAGGTTGCATTTTGGAGGCACATTGGTTTTTCTAAGTAGAGCTCAGAATTCCTCACTGGGGCAGACCAGCATGGAATGTAAGGCTGTTTAGAGCTGCGTTCCTGAGGCCGTTTGAATACTGTACAAAAGCGAGGTGTTGAGTGACCAGATCAGCTCATTGCCCCACCCACTGCACATTCAAAAAGTTAAACCAAACGATCCCTTTCACTTGCTGGTGCTCAAAAGCCATAGAAGAGATGGAGGGTACACAGTGCCCTTTGACAGATGTTAGGACGTACGTGAATGCCCACTGAGTCGTGAAAGATATACTGGAGTTGAAGAACTCCATTAATGCATGCTTCTTGGGGCCTGTGGCACACTGAAGCTTACTGACGGGAAAAAACTGGACCTTTACTTGCGGCCAGAGGTCACCTTTCTTTTGCCCACGAGTTCCAGAGTGCTGCTGGAGGAGTTCCCAGCAAGGGACTGAGACCAACCTGCTTTGTTTGACTAAACTCACTTTTTTTTCCTGAGGCCTACTGGCAGCAAAAAGAAGACGGGCACCATGAGTGTTTTTCATGCAGCTCTCGAGCCACAACTGTCTTGCTTTCCCAAGGGGAAAATAAGCTTTTGCCAGAGTCCCCAGTTTCAAACTTGAGCCCACAGATAGTTAACCATGGTAGTTTATGACTACTTCAAAGAAACACATGGGAACCAATGGGCCCTTCCATGGAGACACTACTGGCAGAGTGACCTTCCCATGGGATGAACTGGATAAGTGTCTCAGTGCTCTAGGTACGCCTCGGGGACCATGGCTCTTCCACATGCCTAGCATTGTTAAGTGTGAAAAATGTACTGTTCTTCAAACTGGACCGAAAGCCCAGCTTTCGCTTCTGTGAGAGTGCCGTCCCGAGTGAATTCCTGGACCTAATGGTCAGCACAGTGTGTTTTTGCAGTGCAGCTCTGGTTCAGTCAGTGGGACAACCCCTTGGAACGACAGTCTCCCTAGCTCTGCTTTCTTGAGGCTTTTTGATGGCTGTGACACTCTAGCAAAGCAACACTGAAAGGAGTACGTTGACCTTCCATGTGAACGTGAAGAGTGGTTCCCAGGAGCCTATTTCCCCGGAGGTTGTTCAGATGCCACGGGCTGGTCTTTTGGCCCAGAGTGTTCATCGCCAGAAATTGGTGCATGCACAGCCATCCTACATGTCCCGAAGGCATCGCTGAGTTAAGGCACTCCATTTCTGTTAAGGCTTCATGGAATCCACTGCACACCCAACTGTGCTGATGTGAAACCCGGGACCTTAACTTGAGGGTAGAGGTCACGATTCATTTGGCCGGGAGCTAAAGCTGGAGTGCAGTGGGAATAGCTCCAAAAAAGGAATTGCCAGCACCTTGTTTCCTTCTGGAAAATGCAGCCTTGGCCCACAGTGACATTCCTGCAGTGAAGAGAACTTGGGCCGCATCAGTGCTGTTCAGGCAGCTTTGAAGCCAAAACAGATTGCTACCATAAGGGGAGAATGCGCCCTTTCCCATCAGTGTCTCACTTTCAAGCTTGATGATACAGCATGTTTATATGCAGTTTTTGCCTAGGTATCTAGTACATGGGACACACTGAGCCCTTCCAGGAAGAAATTTTTGCACGTGAGGAGTGCTGCACATGCTAAACTGCATTATGCACGCCGTGCCCTGGTTAGGCCTTGGTGACTCTCGATGGTCCCAGAAGCCCAGCATTGTCACTGGGAAAGCTGTACCTGTTTTTCAGCCTGGACCTAAAAATCAAGCTTCCGACTGCAGTAGAGAGATGTCCATGGGGAACCCCCAGGTTGCATTTGGGAGGCACAATGGTGTGTCTCAGTGGAGCTCAGAATTCCTCCCTGGGGCAGACCAGCATGCAATGTAAGGGTGGTTAGAACTGCGTTCCTGAGGCCGTTTGAATGCTGTACAAAAGAGAGTTGTAGAGCGACCAGAGCAGCTCATTGCCATTCCCGCTGCACATTCAAAGAGTTAAACCAAACGATCCATTTGACTTGCTGGTGCTCAAAAGCCACAGAAGAGATGGAGGGTACTCAGTGCCATTTCACAGATGTTAGAATGTACATGAGTGCCCAATGAGTAGTGAAAAACGTACCAGAGTGGAAGCAGTCAATTAACTCATGCTTCTTGGGGCCTGTGGAACACCAAAGCTTACTGATGGGAGAAATGTGGACCATTGCTTGAGGCCAGAGGTCACCTTTCCTTTGCACACAAGCTATAGAGTGCTGCGGGAGGGGCTCCTAGCAAGGAACGGATACCACCCAGCTTTGTACTACTAAACTCACTTTTCTTTGCTGAGGCCGTCCTGCAGGGAAGTGTAGATGGGCACCATAAGTGTTTTTCATGCAGCTCTCGGGCCCCAACTGTCTCGCCTTCCCCAGGGGAAAATAAGGTTTTGCCAGCGTCCCCCAAATTCAAGCTTGAGCCCACAGATAGTTAATCGTGGTAGTTTATGACTACTTCAAAGAAACACACGGGAACCAATGGGCCCTTCCATGGAGACACTTTTGGCAGAGTGACCTTCCCATGGGATGAACTGGATAAGTGTCTCAGTGCCCTACGTAGGTCTCAGGGACTATGGGTCTTTCATATGCCTAGCATTGTTAAGTGTGAAAACTGTACTGTTCTTCAGGCTAGACCCAAAGGCTTGCTCTCGCTTTTGTGAGAGTGCTGTCCCGAGTGACTTCCCGGACTGAATCCTCAGCAGAGTGTGTTTTTGCTGTGCAGTTCTTTTTTAGTCACTGTGGCATATTGACTTGGAACGAGACTCTGCCTAGCGCTGCTTCCCGGAGGCTCTTTGACGACTGTGACACTCTATCTAGACAACCCAGAAAGGAGTACCTTGACCTACCATCTAAGTGTAAAAGAGTGGTCCCCAGGGGCTTATTTCACCTAAGGTTCTCAGAATTCACAGGTTGCTCTTCCGGCACAGAGCACACATGCCGGGAAATTGGTGCATGCACAACCATCTTATGTGTCCCGAAAGGCACAAACTAGTTAAGGCACTCTGTTTCTCTCTAAGGCTTCAGAGAACCCACTTCACACCTGAATCTGCTGATGGGAAACACAGGACTTTATCTTGAGCCTAGAGGTCACCTTTTATTTGGCCGGGAGCTAAAGCTGGAGTGCAGTGGGATGAGCTTCTAGAAGGGAATTGCCAGCACCTTCTTGCCTTTGAACAAATGCAGCCTTGACCCATAGCGACTTTCCTGCAGTGAAGACAAGATGGGGCACATCAGTACTTTCCAGGGAGCTTTGAAGCAAAAACAAGTGGCTTCCAAAAGGGTAGAATGTGTACTTTCCCATCAGTGTCCCACTTACAAGGTTGATGACAGCATGTTTATCTGAAGTATGTGCCTACCTATCTAGTACATGGGAAACACTGTCCCATTCCGGTAAGAATGTTTTTCATATGCAGAGTGCTGCACGTGCTGAACTGCATTACGCACACTGTGCCCTAGTTAGGTCTCAGTGACTCTGGATGTTCCCAGAATCCCAGCATTGTCACTGGGAAAGCTGTACCTGTTTTTCAGGCTAGACCTAAAAATCTAGATTCTGAGTGTTGTAGAGAGAGGTCCGTGGGGAGCCCCCAGATTGCATTTGATAGGCACAGTATTGTTTCTCAGTGGTGCTTAGAATTCCTCATGGGAGCAGAGAAGCATGGAATGTGAGGCTAGTTTGAACTGCGTTCCTGAGAGTGTTTGAATGCTGTACAAAAGCGAGCCATCGAGCGACCAGAGCAGCTCTTAGCCTTTCTCGCTGTACATTCAAAGAGTTAAAGCAAACGATCCCTTTCACTTGTTGGTGCTCAAAAGTCACAGAGGAGACAGAGGGTACACAGTGCCCTTTCACAGATGTTAGAACATACGTGAGTGTCCAATGAGTCATGAAAGACATACCAGAGTTGAAACAACCCATTAACTCATGTTTCTAGGGGACTGTGACACAGCAAAGCTTACTGATGGGGGAAAACTGGTCCTTTCCTTAAAGACAGAGGTGTCCTTTCTTTTGCCAGTGAGCTCCAGAGTGCTGCAGGCAGACCTCCCAGCAAGGAACTGACACCATCATGCTTCATACGAGTAAACTCACTTTTCCTTCCCAAGGCCTTCCTGCCATGAGGAGAAGATAGGTAACTTGAGTTTTTTCAGGCAGCTTTCGAGCCACAACTGTCTCGCCTCCCATGGGTAAAATAAGGTTTTGCCACCAGTCCCCAATTTCAATCTTGAGTCCACAGATAGTTACCTGTGGTAGTTTCTGACTACTTCAAGGAAACACACTGGAGCCACTGGGCCCTTCCATGGAGACACTTTTGGCCGCAGGGACCTCTGCATGGGATGAACTGGATAAATGTCTCAGGCCCCTAGTTAGGTCTCAGTGACTATGGCTCTTCTACCTGCCTAGCACTGTTAAGTGTGAAAACTGTACTGCTCTGCAGGCTACACACAAAACCGAGCTTTTGCTTGTGTGAGAGTGCTGTCTCGAGTGAGTTTCCACACTGAATCATCAGCACAGTGTGTTTTTGCTGTGTGGCTCTGATTCAGTCAATGAGCCCATATGCTTTGAACGACCGTCTGCCTAGCGCTGTTTTCCCGAGGCTCTTTGACGGCTGTGACACTCTAGCAAGGCAACGCACGATGGAGTACGTTGCCCTTCTGTCTGAATGTGAAGAGTGCTTCCTATAAAGAGGCCTATTTCACCTGAGGTTGCTCAGAAGCCACGGGCCGGTCTTCCACCACAGAATGCTCGTCCTGGGAAATTGGTGCAAGCTCTACCTTTCTATGTACCCTGAAAGGCTTCATAGATTTAAAGCAGTCCATTTCTATCTAAGGCTTCATGGAATCCACTACACAACCAACCCTGCTGATGGGAAACACGGGATCTTAACTTGAGGCTACAGGGCACCTTTAATTTGGTGGTGGTTAAAGCTGGAATGAAGGGGGATGAGATTCTAGAAAGGAATTTCCAGCAGCTTCTTGTCTTCGAGAAAACGCAGCCTTGGCCCACAGCGATATTCCTGCAGTGAAGAGAAGATGGGGCACAGCAGTGTTGTTCGGGCTGCTTCGAAGCCAAATCCAAGACACTTCCTAATGGAGAAAATGCGTACTTTGCAATCAGTGTCTGACTTTCAAGCTTGATGATACAGCATGTTTATCTGCACATCCTGCTTTGCTATCTAGTAGATGGGACACACTGCTCCCTTCCGGGAGGAAAATTTTGCACATTGGGTGTGCTGCTTGTGCTGAACTACATTGCACATGCCTTGTGCTGGTTAGGCCTTTGTGGTTCAGGATGGTCCCAGATGGTCCCAGGATGGTCCTGGGCAAGCTGTACCTGCTTTTCTGGCTGGACCTAAAAATGTAGCTTCTGACTGCGGCAGAGAGACATCCGTGTGGAGCCCCCAGGTTGCATTTGTGAGGCACAGTATCGCTTCTCAGTGGTGCAGAATTTCTCACCGGAACATAATGGCATGGAATGTAAGGCTGGGTATAACTGCATTCCTGAGGCCGTTTGAATGCTGTACAAAAGTGAGGTGTTGAGCGACCACAGCAGCTCATTGCCCTTCCCGCTGCACATTCAAAGAGTTAAACCAAACGATCCCTTTCTCCTGCTGGTGCTCAAAAGCCACAGAAGGGACAGGTGGGACACAGTGCCCTTTCACAGAAGTTAGAACGTACATGAGGGCCAATGGGCTATTAAAGATGTAACGGAGTTGAAGCACTCCATTAACGCATGATTCTTGGGGCCTGTGGCACACAAAATCTTACTGATGGGGAAAAAACTGGACCTTTAAGTAAGAACAGAGGTCACCTTTGTTTTGCCCGCAAGCTACAGAGTGCTGTGGGAGGAACTCCCTGCAAGGAACTGAGAACACCCTGCTTCGTATGATTAAATTCACTTTTCTTTTCTGAACGCTTCCGGCAGCAAAGGGAAGATGGGCACCATGAGCGTTTTTCATGCAGCTCTCGAGCCGCAACGGTCTTGCCTTCCCAAGGGGAGAATAAGTTTTTTCCAGTGTCCCCCAATTTCAATCTGAAGCCCACAGATAGGTAACCATGGTAGTTTACTTCAAAGAAACACACGGGACCCAATGGGCCCTTCCATGGAGACACTTTTGGCTGCCGGGACCTTCACACGGGATGAACTAGATAAGTGTCTCATGCTCTAGGTAGGCCTCCGGGACCATGGCCCTTCCACATGCCTAGCAGTGTTAAGAGTGAAAACTGTACTTTTCTTCAGGCTGCCCCCAAGCCTAGCTTTTGCTTATGTGAGAGTGCTGTTACGAGCGAGTTCCCGGGCTGAATTATCAGCAGTGTGTTTTTGCAGTGCAACTCTGTTTCAGTCACTGGGGTTGTTTGACTTGGATGAGAGACTGCCTAGCTCTGCTTCCTGGAGTCTTTTTGACGTCTGTGACACTCTAGCTAGGCCTACCAGTAAGGAGTACGTTGCCCTTCCATCTAAATGTGAAGAGTGGTTCCCAGGGGCCTATTACCCCTAAGCTTGCTCAGAAGCCACGGGCCACTCTTCCGGCACAGAGTGCTCATCCCAGGAAATACGTGTATGTGCAGCCGTCCTATGTGCCCAGAATGGCTTTGCAGTGTTAAGGCACTCCATTTCTGTCAAAGGCTTCATGGAATCCACTGCACAACCAACGCTGTGGATGGGAAACATAGAACCTTAACTTTAGCTTAGAGGTCACCATTCATTTGGCCGGGAGTTAATGCTGGAGTGCAGTGGGATGACTTTCTAGAAAGGAATTGCCAGCACTTAGTTGCCTTTGAGAAAAAGCAGCCTTGGCCTACAGCGACACTCCTGCAGTGAAGAGAAGTTGGGCCACATCAGTGCTGTTCAGGCAGCTTTGAGCCAAAACCAAGTTGCTTCCAAAAGTGTAGAATGGGTACTTTCCCATCAGTGTCCCACATTCAAGCTTGATGACACAGCTTATTTATCTGCAGTTTCTGCCTAGCTATCTAGTATGTGGGAAACACTGCCCCCTTATGGTAAGAAAGTTTTTCACATGGAGAGTGCTGCACTTGCTGAACTGCATTATACATGCCAAGCAAAGATTAGGCCTTGGGACTCTGGATGGTCCCATAAGACCAGCACTGTCACTGGGAAAGCTGTCCGTAGTTTTTCAGGGTGGAACTAAAAATCTACCTTCTGACTCCCGTAGGGAGACGTCCATGGGGAGCCCCCAGGTTGCATTTGTGAAGCACAGTGGTGTTTCTCAGTGGAGCCGAGAATTCCTCACTGGGGCACAGCAATAGAATGTAAGGCTGGTTAGAACTGAGTTCCTGAGGTCTTTTGAATGCTGTCCAAAAGAGAGCTGTCGAGCGAACAGAACAGCTCTTTGCCATTCCCACTGCACATTCACAGATTTAAACCAAATGAACCCTTTAACTTCCTGGTGCTCAAAAGCCAAAGAAGAGATGGAGGGAACACAGATCCCTTTCACAAATGTTAAAACGTACATGAGTGCCAAATGAGTCATGAAAAACGTACCAGAGTTGAAGCATTCCATTAACGGATGATTCTTGGGGCCTGTGGCACACCAAAGCTTACTGATGGGAGAAATCTGGGCCCTTACGTGAAGTCATAGGTAATCTTTCTTTTGCCTGCGAGCTCCAGAGGGCTTTTGTGGAAGCTCCGAGCAACGAACTGAGACCAGGAGGCTTCATACGAATAAACTCACTCTTCTTTCCCCAGGCCTTCAGGCAGCATAGAGAAGATGGGCACTATGAGTATTTCTCAGGAGGCTTTCGAGCAGAAACTGTCTCACTTGTCCCGGAGGAAAATAATTTTTTGCAGAGTCCCCCGGTTTCAAATTTCAGCCAACACAAAGTTATCCGAGGACATTTCTGACTACTTCAAGGAAACACACGGGACCCACAGGGCCCTTCCACGGAGAAACTTTGGACACAGGAACCTCTGCACGGGAGGAACTGGAAAAGTATTTCAGTACCTTATGTAGGCTTCGGGGACCAAGGCTTTTGCCCATGCCTAGCAGTGTTAAGTGTGAAAATTGTCCTGTTCTTCAGGCTGGACCCAAAGCCTAGCTTTCGCTTCTGTGAGAGTGCTGTCCCGAGTGAGTTCCTGGACTGAATCGTCAGCACAGTGTGTTTTTGCAGGGCAGCTCCGTTTCAGTCAGTGAGGCCAGTCGACTTGCAAAGAAAGTCTGCCCAGCGCTGTTTCACGAGGCTCATTGACAGTTGTGAGACTCTACCTAAGCAACACCAAAAGTAGTACGTTGCCCTTTCTATGAATGGGAAGAATGTGACCCAGGAGACTAATTCACCTAGACTTGCTCAAAAACACCGGCTGCTCTTCTGGCACAAAATGCTCGTCCTGGGAATTACATGAATGCCTGACCGTCCTATGTGTCCTGAAAGGCATTGCAGAGTTAACGCACTGCATTTCTGTCTAAGGCTTCATGGAACTCACTGCACACCCATCTCTGCTTATGTTAAACACTGGACCATAACTTGAGGCTAGAGGTCATGTCTCATTTGGCCGGGAGCTAAAGCTGGAATGCGGTGGGGTGAGTTTATAGAATGGAATTGCCAGCACTTTGCTGACTTCGAGAAAATTCAGCCTTGGCATACAGCGACATTCCGGCAGTGAAGACAAGTTGGGCCGCATCACTGCTGTTCAGGCAGCTTTGAAAGGAAAACCAGTTTGCCTCCAAAAGTATACCTTCACATTAGTTTCACACTTTCAAGCTTGATTATACAGCATGTTTATCTGCAGATTCTGTCTAGCTATCTAGAACATGAGACACACTGCGCCCTTCCGGGAAGAAAGTTTTGCACGTTGGGATTGCTGCACGTGATCCACTGTATTACAGCGGCCATGCCCAAGTTCTGCCTCGGTGAATTGGGATGGTTCCAGAAGTCTAGCATTGTCACCGAGAAGCTCTCCCTATTTTTCATGCTGGAACTAATAATGTAGCTCCCGACTGCGGAAGAGAGAGGTCCATGGGGAGAACCCAGGTGGCATTTCGGAGGGACAATAGTGTTTCTTAGTGGATCCCGGAATTCCTCATGGGGCACACCATCATGGAATGTAAGGCTGGTTAAAACTGTGTACCTGAGACCGTTGGAGTGCTGTACAAAAGATAGCTGTCGAGAGACCAGAGCAGCTCTTTGTCATTCCCACTGCACTTCCAAATTGTTAAACCAAATGAGCCCTTTTCACTTACTGTTGCTCAAAAGCAACAAAAGAGTTAGAGGGAACACAGTGCCCTTTCACAGATGTTAGAAGGAACGTGAGTGTCCAGTGAGTCGTGAAAGACGTACCAGATTTGAGGTACTCCATTAACTCATGATTCTTGGAGACTGAGGCACACCAAAGCTTACTGATGGGAGAAATCTGGACCTTTCCTTGAGGCCACAGGTCACACTTCTTTTGTCGTTGAGCTCCAAGTGCTGCTCTAGGAGCTCCCAGCAAGGAACAGAGATCAGCATGTCTCATACGAGTAAACTCACACTTCTTTCCCAAGGACTTCTGGCAGCAAAGAGAACATGGGCACCAGGAGTGGGTTTCAGGCAGCTTTCGAGGCGCAAGTGTCTCGCCTACCGCGAGGGAAAATAAGGTTTTCCCAGGGTCCCCCAGTATCAAACTTGAGCCAACACAAATTTACCCAAGGTCCTTTCGGACTACTTCAAGGAAACACACAGGACCCACAGTGCTCTTCCATGGAGACACTTTTGGACACAGAAAACTGCGCATAGGATGAAATCGATAAGTGTCTCACTGCCTTAGGTAGGCCTCGGTGACCATGGCTATTGCCCATGCCTAGCAGTGTTAAGTGTGAATAATGTACCATTTTCCAGGCTGGACCCAAACCCTAGCTTTCATTTCTGTGAGAGCACTGTCTCGAGTGAGTTACTGGACTGAATCGTCAGCACGGTGTGTTTTTGCACTGCAGCTCCGTTTTGCCACTGAGGCCGTTCGACTTGCAAAGAGAGTCTGCCCAGAGCTGCTTTCACGATGCTCAGTGACGGCTGTGAGACTCTACTAGGCAACCCCGAAAGTAGTACGTTGCCCCTTCTATGAATGGGAAGAGTGTTTTCCAAGAGCCCATTTCCCCTAGGCCTGCTCAGAAACCCTGGGCCACTCTTCTGGCACAGAATGCTCGTCCTGGGAAATTCGTGCATGCCTGACCGTCCTATGTATCCCGAAAGGCATTGCAGAGTTAAGGCACTGCATTTCTGCCTCAGGCTTCATGGAACTCACTGCATATCCATCTCTGGTGATGTTAAAAACTGCACCATAAGTTCAGGCTAGAGGGCATCTCTTATTTGGCCAGAAGCCGATGCTGGAGTGCCACGCAGTGAGTTTCTAGAAAGGCATTGCCAGCACTCTGTTGGCTTTGAGAAAACCCAGCCTTGGCCCACAGCGACATTCCTGCAATGAGCACATGTTGGGCCACATCATGTGCTGTTCAGGCAGCTTTGAAGGCAAAACCAAGTCGCCTCCGAAAGTGTTGAATGCATACTATCCCTTTGGTGTCGCATTTTCAAGCTTGATGATACCGCATGTTTTACCTGCAGATTCTGTCTAGCTATCTAGAACATGAGACACACTGCGCCCTTCCTAGCAGCACCTTTTGCACGTTGGGATTACTGCACGTGCTGAAGAGCGTTATGCGTGCCGTGCCCAAGTTCGGCCTTAGTGAATCTGGATGCTCCCAGAAGTCCAGCGTTGTCACCAAGAAGCTCTCCATATTTTTCAGGCTGGAACCCGAAATCTAGCTTGCGACTCCCGTCAAGAGATGTCTATGGGGAGCACCCAGGTGTCATTTGTGAGGCACAGTAGTGTTTCTCAGTGTATCCTTGAATCCCTCATGGAGAACACCACCATGGAACGTAAGGCTGGTTAGAATTGCATTCCTGAGGCCGTTGGAATGCTGTACCAAAGATAGCTGTCTAGCAACCAGAGCAGTTCTTTGCCATTCCTGCTGTGCTTCCAGAGTGTTAAACCAAAGGAGCCCTTTCACTTACTGCTACTGAAAAGCAACAGGAGAGTTGGAGGGTAAGCAGTTCCCTTTCACAGGTGTTAGAAGGAACGTGAGTGCCCAATGATTCGTGAAAGATGTACCAGACTTGACACATTCCATTAACGCATGCGTCTTGGGGACTGAGGTAAACCAAAGCTTACTGATGGAAGAAATCTAGTCCTTTCCTTGAGGCTACAGGTCACATTTCTTTTGTTTGCGAGGTCCAGAGTGCTGCTCTAGGATCTCCCTGCAAGGAAATGTGACCAGCATGCCCGACAAAAGTAAACTGACGCTTCTTTCCCAAGGATTTTTGGCAGCAAAGAGAAGATGGGCACCATGAGTGTTTTTCAGGCAGCTTTCGAACCAAAACTGTCTTGCCTTCCCTGGAGGAAAATTAGGTATTGACAGCATCGCCTAGTTTCAAACCTGAGCTCATATAGTTATACGTGGTAGTTTCTGACTCCTTCAAGGAAACTCACCCGAACCACTGGGTGCTTCCATGGAGACATTTTGGACACAGGGACCTCCGCATGGGATGATCTGCATAAGTATTTCAGTACCTTAGGGAGGCCTTGGTGAAGATGACTCTTACCCATGCCTAGCAGTGTTAAGTGTGAAAAACGGACCGCTCTTCAGATTGGATGCAAAGCCCACATTTCGCTTCTGTGAGAGTGCTCTCACGAGTGAGTTTCTGGACTGAAGCGTCAGAACTGTGTGTCTTTGCAGGGCAGCTCTGTTTCCATCACTGAAACAGGGACGCTGCCCAGTGCCTGCTCATATGAGTCTCTGTTATGACTGGGACACTACCTAGGCCATCCAGCAAACAGCACGTGGCCTTTGCTAGGAATGTGAAGAGTAGCTCCCATGGGCCTCTTTCCCCCTAAGGTTCCTCAGAAGATAGAGGCCGCTGTTCCGAGACAGACGGGTCATCATGTCAAACTGGTGCACGGCCGCCTCTCCTATGTGTCCCCTGAGGCATCGGGAAGTTAAGGCCATCCATTGTGGTGCATGGCTTCATGTCACCCCCTGCACGCCAAACTGTGCTGATGTGAATCAGTGGAACTTACCTTGAGGCCTCAGGTCACCTTTCATTTGCCAGAGTTGACTGTGGAGTGCAGTGGCATGAGTTTCTAGAAAGGAATTTGACAGCATAGGTTTGGCATGGAGAGAATGCAGCCTTGTTGGCCCACAGCAACTACCTTGCAGTGAAGAGACGTCTGGCCGCTAGCGATTTTCAGGCAGCTTTGAAGCCAAAGGCAAGTCGCTTGCAAACGGGCAGAATGCGTACTTTGCCATCTGTGCCCCACTTTCAAGCTTGATGACACAGCATGTTTATCTGAAGATTCTGCCTAGCTATCTAGTACAAGGGAAGGAGTGCCTCCCTCTGGTAAGAAAGGTTTTCACATGGGGAGTGCATTACATGCAGAAGAGCATTACCCACGCTGTGCCAACTTTGGTACTTGGTGACCTGGGGTGGTCCTGAACGTCAAGCATTGTCCCGGGGACAGCCGTCCATCGTTTTCTTTTTCAGGCTGGACGTAAACATCTAGCTTCCAGGTGCCGAAGGGAGTCGTCCTTGAGGCGTCCCCTGGTTTCACTGGGGACGCACAGTGGTGTTTCTCAGAAGAGCCCAAATCGCTCCCTGGGGCACACCAGCACGGAATGTAAGGCTGCTCAGAACTTCGTTCCTGAGGCCGTTTGCAGGCTGAACAAACGGGAGGTGTCGAGCGAAGAGGGCAGCACTTTGCCATTACTGCTGGCACATCCGTGCAGTTAAAGCAAACGGACGCATTCACTTGCTGCGGCTCAAACGCCACACAAGAGCTGGGCGGCACACAGTGCCCTCGCACAAAAGTGACAACGAACGTGAGTGCGCCATGAGTCCTGCGATACCTTACAGAGTTGACGCTCTCCTTTACCGCCTGCTTCCTCACTAGGGTGGCACGCTTCACTTTACTACCGGAAAACGCTGGACTTTTACTCGAGGCCAGGGCTCACCTTTCTGTCGCCGGCAATCTCCGGAGTGCTCTTGGAGACGCTCCCAGCAAAGAACTGAGACCAGCGAGCCTCATGCGAGTAAACTCGCACTTCTTCCCTGAGGCCTTCCGGTGCCAAGAAAAGACGGGCCCCAGGAGTGAGCCTCAGGCACCTTTCTAGCCGCATCTCATCCAGCAGGGGGGGGGGAGGGAATTACGTTTGGGCGGGGTCGCCCTGTTTCAAACGGGAGCTCAGACAGTTATCCTCAGTAGTTTCTGACTACCTCAAGGAAAGAGCGGGGAGGAACAGGGCCTTTCCTCGGAGACACTTTTGGACACAGGTTCCCCTGCACTGCATCCCCTGCATAGGTAGTGCAGTACCTGAGGTGGGCCTCAGTGACCAAGGCTCTGTCCCATACCTAGCCGTGTTAAGTGTGAAAGATGTACCTTTCTTCAGGCTGCGCTCACAGCCTAGCTCGCGCTTCTGCGAGAGGGCCGTCCTGAGTGTTTCCCTGGACTGAGTCGTCAGCACGGGGTGTTTCTGAAGCACAGGTCCGTTTCAGTCAGTGAGGCCGATCGACTTGCAGGAAGGCTGCCCAGCGCTGCTCCCACGCATCTCTGTTATGACTGGGACACTCTACCTCGGCCCCCAGCAAGCAACACGTGGCCCTTGCTAGGAATGTGAAGAGTGGCTCCAATGGGCCTCCTTCCCCCTGAGGTTCCTCAGAGGCCACCGGCCGCTCCTCCGGCACAGAGCAGTCACCATGCGAAAGTGGTGCACGGCCGCCTCTCCTATGTATCCCCGGAGGCATCGGAGAGTTCAGGCCATCCAGCGTGGCGCATGGATTCATGGCACCCCTGCACCCCCAGCTCTGCTGAGGTGAAACACTAGCCCGTACCTTGGGGCCTCAGGTCACCTTTCATTTGGCCGGAGCTGACTCGGCAGTGCAGTGGTATGAGTCCCTAGAAAGGCATTTGCCAGCACAGGATGGGCTTGGAGAGAACGCAGCCTTGCTGGCCCACAGCGACTACCCTGCAGTGGAGAGACGTCGGGCCGCCAGCGCTGCTCAGGCAGCTTGGAAGGCAGAAACAAGTGGCTCGCAAACGGGCAGAAGGCGTACTTTGCCATCAGTGTCCCACTTTCAGGCTTGATGACACAGCATGGTTGTCTGAACATTCTGTCTAGCTATCTAGTACAAGGGAACGAGGGCCCCCTTCTGGTAAGAAAGGTTTCCGGGTGGGGGGAACCGTCCGTGCAGGAGAGCGTTCCCCACGCTGTGCCAAGTTTGGTACTTGGTGACTCGGGGTGGTCCCGAACGTCCAGCATTGTCCCGGGGACAGCCGTCCATCGTTTTCTTTTTCAGGCTGGACGTAAACATCTAGCTTCCAGGTGCCCAAGGGAGTCGTCCTTGAGGCGTCCCCTGGTTTCACTGGGGACGCACAGTGGTGTTTCTCAGAAGAGCCCAAATCGCTCCCTGGGGCACACCAGCACGGAATGTAAGGCTGCTCAGAACTGCGTTCCTGAGGCCGTTTGCAGGCTGAACAAACGGGAGGTGTCGAGCGAAGAGGGCAGCACTTTGCCATTACTGCTGGCACATCCGTGCAGTTAAAGCAAACGGACGCATTCACTTGCTGCGGCTCAAACGCCACACAAGAGCTGGGCGGCACACAGTGCCCTCGCACAAAAGTGACAACGAACGTGAGTGCGCCATGAGTCCTGCGATACCTTACAGAGTTGACGCTCTCCTTTACCGCCTGCTTCCTCACTAGGGCGGCACGCTTCACTTTACTACCGGAAAACGCTGGACTTTTACTCGAGGCCAGGGCTCACCTTTCTGTCGCCGGCAATCTCCGGAGTGCTCTTGGAGATGCTCCCAGCAAAGAACTGAGACCAGCGAGCCTCATGCGAGTAAACTCACACTTCTTCCCTGAGGCCTTCCGGTGCCAAGAAAAGACGGGCCCCAGGAGTGTGCCTCAGGCACCTTTCTAGCCGCATCTCATCCACCCGGGGGTGGGGGGGAATTACGTTTGGGCGGGGTCGCCCTGTTTCAAACGGGAGCTCAGACAGTTATCCTCAGTAGTTTCTGACTACCTCAAGGAAAGAGCGGGGAGGAACAGGGCCTTTCCTCGGAGACAATTTTGGACACAGGGTCCCCTGCACTGCATCCCCTGCATAGGTAGTGCAGTACCTGAGGTGGGCCTCAGTGACCAAGGCTCTGTCCCATACCTAGCCGTGTTAAGTGTGAAAGATGTACCTTTCTTCAGGCTGCGCTCACAGCCTAGCTCGCGCTTCTGCGAGAGGGCCGTCCTGAGTGATTCCCTGGACTGAGTCGTCAGCACGGGGTGTTTCTGAAGCACAGGTCCGTTTCAGTCAGTGAGGCCGATCGACTTCCAGGGAGGCTGCCCAGCGCTGCTCCCACGTGTCTCTGTTATGACTGGGACACTCTAACTCGGCCCCCAGCAAGCAACACGTGGCCCTTGCTAGGAATGTGAAGAGTGGCTCCCATGGGCCTCCTTCCCCCTGAGGTTCCTCAGAGGCCACCGGCCGCTCCTCCGGCAGAGAGCAGTCACCATGCGAAAGTGGTGCACGGCCGCCTCTCCCATGTGTCCCCGGAGGCATCGGAGAGTTCAGGCCATCCAGCGTGGCGCATGGATTCATGGCACCCCTGCACCCCCAGCTCTGCTGACGTGAAACACTAGCCCGTACCTTGGGGCCTCAGGTCACCTTTCATTTGGCCGGAGCTGACTCGGCAGTGCAGTGGTATGAGTCCCTAGAAAGGCATTTGCCAGCACAGGATGGGCTTGGAGAGAACGCAGCCTTGCTGGCCCACAGCGACTACCCTGCAGTGGAGAGACGTCGGGCCGCCAGCGCTGCTCAGGCAGCTTGGAAGGCAGAAACAAGTGGCTCGCAAACGGGCAGAAGGCGTACTTTGCCATCAGTGTCCCACTTTCAGGCTTGATGACACAGCATGGTTGTCTGAACATTCTGTCTAGCTATCTAGTACAAGGGAACGAGGGCCCCCTTCTGGTAAGAAAGGTTTCCGGGTGGGGGGAACCGTCCGTGCAGGAGAGCGTTCCCCACGCTGTGCCAAGTTTGGTACTTGGTGACTCGGGGTGGTCCCGAACGTCCAGCATTGTCCCGGGGACAGCCGTCCATCGTTTTCTTTTTCAGGCTGGACGTAAACATCTAGCTTCCAGGTGCCGAAGGGAGTCGTCCTTGAGGCGTCCCCTGGTTTCACTGGGGAAGCACAGTGGTGTTTCTCAGAAGAGCCCAAATCGCTCCCTGGGGCACACCAGCACGGAATGTAAGGCTGCTCAGAACTGCGTTCCTGAGGCCGTTTGCAGGCTGAACAAACGGGAGGTGTCGAGCAAAGAGGGCAGCACTTTGCCATTACTGCTGGCACATCCGTGCAGTTAAAGCAAACGGGCGCATTCACTTGCTGCGGCTCAAACGCCACACAAGAGCTGGGCGGTACACAGTGCCCTCTCACAAAAGTGACAACGAACGTGAGTGCGCAATGAGTCCTGCGATACCTTACAGAGTTGACGCTCTCCTTTACCGCCTGCTTCCTCACTAGGGAGGCACGCTTCACTTTTCTACCGAAAAACGCTGGACTTTTACTCGAGGCCAGGGCTCACCTTTCTGTCGCCGGCAATCTCCGGAGTGCTCTTGGAGACGCTCCCAGCAAAGAACTGAGACCAGCGAGCCTCATGCGAGTAAACTCGCACTTCTTCCCTGAGGCCTTCCGGTGCCAAGAAAAGACGGGCCCCAGGAGTGTGCCTCAGGCACCTTTGTAGCCGCATCTCATCCACCCGGGGGTGGGGGGGAATTACGTTTGGGCGGGGTCGCCCTGTTTCAAACGGGAGCTCAGACAGTTATCCTCAGTAGTTTCTGACTACCTCAAGGAAAGAGCGGGGAGGAACAGGGCCTTTCCGCGGAGACACTTTTGGACACAGGGTCCCCTGCACTGCATCCCCTGCATAGGTAGTGCAGTACCTGAGGTGGGCCTCAGTGACCAAGGCTCTGTGCCATACCTAGCCGTGTTAAGTGTGAAAGATGTACCTTTCTTCAGGCTGCGCTCACAGCCTAGCTCGCGCTTCTTCGAGAGGGCCGTCCTGTGTGTTTCCCTGGACTGAGTCGTCAGCACGGGGTGTTTCTGAAGCACAGGTCCGTTTCAGTCAGTGAGGCCGATCGACTTGCAGGGAGGCTGCCCAGCGCTGCTCCCACGCGTCTCTGTTATGACTGGGACACTCTACCTCGGCCCCCAGCAAGCAACACGTGGCCCTTGCTAGGAATGTGAAGAGTGGCTCCCATGGGCCTCCTTCCCCCTGAGGTTCCTCAGAAGCCACCGGCCGCTCCTCCGGCATAGACAGTCACCATGCGAAAGTGGTGCACGGCCGCCTCTCCTATGTGTCCCCGGAGGCATCGGAGAGTTCAGGCCATCCAGCGTGGCGCATGGATTCATGGCACCCCTGCACCCCCAGCTCTGCTGATGTGAAACACTAGCCCGTACCTTGGGGCCTCAGGTCACCTTTCATTTGGACGGAGCTGACTGGGCAGTGCAGTGGTATGAGTCCCTAGAAAGGCATTGCTGACCCACAGCGACTACCCTGCAGTGGAGAGACGTCGGGCCGCCAGCGCTGCTCAGGCAGCTTGGAAGGCAGAAACAAGTCGCTCGCAAACGGGCAGAAGGCGTACTTTGCCATCAGTGTCCCACTTTCAGGCTAGATGACACAGCATGGTTGTCTGAACATTCTGTCTAGCTATCTAGTACAAGGGAACGAGGGCCCCCTTCTGGTAAGAAAGGTTTCCGGGTGGGGGGAACCGTCTGTGCAGGAGAGCATTCCCCACGCTGTGCCAAGTTTGGTACTTGGTGACTCGGGGTGGTCCCGAACGTCCAGCATTGTCCCGGGGACAGCCGTCCATCGTTTTCTTTTTCAGGCTGGACGTAAACATCTAGCTTCCAGGTGCCGAAGGGAGTCGTCCTTGAGGCGTCCCCTGGTTTCACTGGGGACGCACAGTGGTGTTTCTCAGAAGAGCCCAAATCGCTCCCTGGGGCACACCAGCACGGAATGTAAGGCTGCTCAGAACTGCGTTCCTGAGGCCGTTTGCAGGCTGAACAAACGGGAGGTGTCGAGCGAAGAGGGCAGCACTTTGCCATTACTACTGGCACATCCGTGCAGTTAAAGCAAACGGACGCATTCACTTGCTGCGGCTCAAACGCCACACAAGAGCTGGGCGGCACACAGTGCCCTCGCACAAAAGTGACAACGAACGTGAGTGCGCCATGAGTCCTGCGATACCTTACAGAGTTGACGCTCTCCTTTACCGCCTGCTTCCTCAGTAGGGCGGCACGCTTCACTTTACTACCGGAAAACGCTAGACTTTTACTCGAGGCCAGGGCTCACCTTTCTGTCGCCGGCAATCTCCGGAGTGCTCTTGGAGACGCTCCCAGCAAAGAACTGAGACCAGCGAGCCTCATGCGAGTAAACTCACACTTCTTCCCTGAGGCCTTCCGGTGCAAAGAAAAGACGGGCCCCAGGAGTGTGCCTCAGGCACCTTTGTAGCCGCATCTCATCCACCCGTGGGTGGGGGGGGAGTTACGTTTGGGCGGGGTCGCCCTGTTTCAAACGGGAGCTCAGACAGTTATCCTCAGTAGTTTCTGACTACCTCAAGGAAAGAGCGGGGAGGAACAGGGCCTTTCCTCGGAGACACTTTTGGACACAGGGTCCCCTGCACTGCATCCCCTGCATAGGTAGTGCAGTACCTGAGGTGGGCCTCAGTGACCAAGGCTCTGTCCCATACCTAGCCGTGTTAAGTGTGAAAGATGTACCTTTCTTCAGGCTGCGCTCACAGCCTAGCTCGCGCTTCTGCGAGAGGGCCGTCCTGAGTGTTTCCCTGGACTGAGTCGTCAGCACGGGGTGTTTCTGAAGCACAGGTCCGTTTCAGTCAGTGAGGCCGATCGACTTGCAGGGAGGCTGCCCAGCGCTGCTCCCACGCGTCTCTGTTATGACTGGGACACTCTACCTCGGCCCCCAGCAAGCAACACGTGGCCCTTGCTAGGAATGTGAAGAGTGGCTCCCATGGGCCTCCTTCCCCCTGAGGTTCCTCAGAAGCCACCGGCCGCTCCTCCGGCACAGAGCAGTCACCATGCGAAAGTGGTGCACGGCCGCCTCTCCTATGTGTCCCCGGAGGCATCGGAGAGTTCAGGCCATCCAGCGTGGCGCATGGATTCATGGCACCCCTGCACCCCCAGCTCTGCTGATGTGAAACACTAGCCCGTACCTTGGGGCCTCAGGTCACCTTTCATTTGGCCAGAGCTGACTCGGCAGTGCAGTGGTATGAGTCCCTAGAAAGGCATTTGCCAGCACAGGATGGGCTTGGAGAGAACGCAGCCTTGCTGGCCGACAGCGACTACCCTGCAGTGGAGAGACGTCGGGCCGCCAGCGCTGCTCAGGCAGCTTGGAAGGCAGAAACAAGACGCTCGCAAACGGGCAGAAGGCGTACTTTTCCATCAGTGTACCACTTTCAGGCTTGATGACACAGCATGGTTGTCTGAACATTCTGTCTAGCTATCTAGTACAAGGGAACGAGGGGCCCCTTCTGGTAAGAAAGCTTTCTAGGTGGGGGGTGCCGTCGGTGCAGGAGAGCGTTCCCCACGCTGTGCCAAGTTTGGTACTTGGTGACTCGGGGTGGTCCCGAACGTCCAGCATTGTCCCGGGGACAGCCGTCCATCGTTTTCTTTTTCAGGCTGGACGTAAACATCTAGCTTCCAGGTGCCGAAGGGAGTCGTCCTTGAGGCGTCCCTTGGTTTCACTTGGGACGCACAGTGGTGTTTCTCTGAAGAGCCCAAATCGCTCCCCGGGGCACACCAGCACGGAATGTAAGGCTGCTCAGAACGGCGTTCCTGAGGCCGTTTGCAGGCTGAACAAACGGGAGGTGTCGAGCGAAGAGGGCAGCACTTTGCCATTACTGCTGGCACATCCGTGCAGTTAAAGCAAACGGACGCATTCACTTGCTGCGGCTCAAACGCCACACAAGAGCTGGGCGGCACACAGTGCCCTCTCACAAAAGTGACAACGAACGTGAGTGCGCAATGAGTCCTGCGATACCTTACAGAGTTGACGCTCTCCTTTACCGCCTGCTTCCTCACTAGGGAGGCACGCTTCACTTTACTATTGGAAAACGCTGGCCTTTTACTCGAGGCCAGGGCTCACCTTTCTGTCGCCGGCAATCTCCGGAGTGCTCTTGGAGACGCTCCCAGCAAAGAACTGAGACCAGCGAGCCTCATGCGAGTAACCTCGCACTTCTTCCCTGAGGCTTTCCGGAGCCAAGAAAAGACGGGCCCCAGGAGTGTGCCTCAGGCACCTTTCTAGCCGCATCTCATCCACCCGGGGGGGGGGGAAATTACGTTTGGGCGGGGTCGCCCTGTTTCAAACGGGAGCTCAGACAGTTATCCTCAGTAGTTTCTGACTACCTCAAGGAAAGAGCGGGGAGGAACAGGGCCTTTCCTCGGAGACACTTTTGGACACAGGGTCCCCTGCACTGCATCCCCTGCATAGATAGTGCAGTACCTGAGGTGGGCCTCAGTGACCAAGGCTCTGTGCCATACCTAGCCGTGTTAAGTGTGAAAGATGTACCTTTCTTCAGGCTGCGCTCACAGCCTAGCTCGCGCTTCTTCGAGAGGGCCGTCCTGAGTGTTTCCCTGGACTGAGTCGTCAGCACGGGGTGTTTCTGAAGCACAGGTCCGTTTCAGTCAGTGAGGCCGATCGACTTGCAGGGAGGCTGCCCAGCGCTGCTCCCACGCGTCTCTGTTATGACTGGGACACTCTACCTCGGCCCCCAGCAAGCAACACGTGGCCCTTGCTAGGAATGTGAAGAGTGTCTCCCATGGGCCTCCTATCCCCTGAGGTTCCTCAGAAGCCACCGGCCGCTCCTCCGGCACAGAGCAGTCACCATGCGAAAGTGGTGCACGGCCGCCTCTCCTATGTGTCCCCGGAGGCATCGGAGAGTTCAGGCCATCCAGCGTGGCGCATGGATTCATGGCACCCCTGCACCCCCAGCTCTGCTGACGTGAAACACTAGTCCGTACCTTGGGGCCTCAGGTCACCTATCATTTGGCCGGAGCTGACTCGGCAGTGCAGTGGTATGAGTCCCTAGAAAGGCATTTGCCAGCACAGGATGGGCTTGGAGAGAACGCAGCCTTGCTGGCCCACAGCGACTACCCTGCAGTGGAGAGACGTCGGGCCGCCAGCGCTGCTCAGGCAGCTTGGAAGGCAGTAACAAGTGGCTCGCAAACGGGCAGAAGGCGTACTTTGCCATCAGTGTCCCACTTTCAGGCTTGATGACATAGCATGGTTGTCTGAACATTCTGTCTAGCTATCTAGTACAAGGGAACGAGGGCCCCCTTCTGGTAAGAAAGCTTTCCAGGTGGGGGGAACCGTCCGTGCAGGAGAGCGTTCCCCACGCTGTGCCAAGTTTGGTACTTGGTGACTCGGGGTGGTCCCGAACGTCCAGCATTGTCCCGGGGACAGCCGTCCATCGTTTTCTTTTTCAGGCTGGACGTAAACATCTAGCTTCCAGGTGCCGAAGGGAGTCGTCCTTGAGGCGTCCCCTGGTTTCACTGCGGACGCACAGTGGTGTTTCTCAGAAGAGCCCAAATCGCTCCCTGGGGCACACCAGCACGGAATGTAAGGCTGCTCAGAACTGCGTTCCTGAGGCCGTTTGCAGGCTGAACAAACGGGAGGTGTCGAGCGAAGAGGGCAGCACTTTGCCATTACTGCTGGCACATCCGTGCAGTTAAAGCAAACGGACGCATTCACTTGCTGCGGCTCAAACGCCACACAAGAGCTGGGCGGCACACAGTGCCCTCTCACAAAAGTGACAACGAACGTGAGTGCGCCATGAGTCCTGCGATACCTTACAGAGTTGACGCTCTCCTTTACCGCCTGCTTCCTCACTAGGGTGGCACGCTTCACTTTACTATTGGAAAACGCTGGACTTTTACTCGAGGCCAGGGCTCACCTTTCTGTCGCCGGCAATCTCCGGAGTGCTCTTGGAGATGCTCCCAGCAAAGAACTGAGACCAGCGAGCCTCATGCGAGTAAACTCGCACTTCTTCCCTGAGGCCTTCCAGAGCCAAGAAAAGACGGGCCCCAGGAGTGTGCCTCAGGCACCTTTCTAGCCGCATCTCCGCCACCCGGGGGGGGGGGGGGAATTACGTTTGGGCGGGGTCGCCCTGTTTGAAACGGGAGCTCAGACAGTTATCCTCAGTAGTTTCTGACTACCTCAAGGAAAGAGCGGGGAGGAACAGGGCCTTTCCTCGGAGACACTTTTGGACACAGGGTCCCCTGCACTGCATCCCCTGCATAGGTAGTGTAGTACTTGAGGTGGGCCTCAGTGACCAAGGCTCTGTCCCATACCTAGCCGTGTTAAGTGTGAAAGATGTACCTTTCTTCAGGCTGCGCTCACAGCCTAGCTCGCGCTTCTTCGAGAGGGCCGTCCTGAGTGTTTCCCTGGACTGAGTCGTCAGCACGGGGTGTTTCTGAAGCACAGGTCCGTTTCAGTCAGTGAGGCCGATCGACTAGCAGGGAGGCTGCCCAGCGCTGCTCCCACGCGTCTCTGTTATGACTGGGACACTCTACCTCGGCCCCCAGCAAGCAACACGTGGCCCTTGCTAGGAATGTGAAGAGTGGCTCCCATGGGCCTCCTATCCCCTGAGGTTCCTCAGAAGCCACCGGCCGCTCCTCCGGCACAGAGCAGTCACCATGCGAAAGTGGTGCACGGCCGCCTCTCCTATGTGTCCCCGGAGGCATCGGAGAGTTCAGGCCATCCAGCGTGGCGCATGAATTCATGGCACCCCTGCACCCCCAGCTCTGCTGACGTGAAACACTAGTCCGTACCTTGGGGCCTCAGGTCACCTTTCATTTGGCCGGAGCTGACTCGGCAGTGCAGTGGTATGAGTCCCTAGAAAGGCATTTGCCAGCACAGGATGGGCTTGGAGAGAACGCAGCCTTGCTGGCCCACAGCGACTACCCTGCAGTGGAGAGACGTCGGGCCGCCAGCGCTGCTCAGGCAGCTTGGAAGGCAGAAACAAGTGGCTCGCAAACGGGCAGAAGGCGTACTTTGCCATCAGTGTCCCACTTTCAGGCTTGATGACATAGCATGGTTGTCTGAACATTCTGTCTAGCTATCTAGTACAAGGGAACGAGGGCCCCCTTCTGGTAAGAAAGCTTTCCAGGTGGGGGGAACCGTCCGTGCAGGAGAGCGTTCCCCACGCTGTGCCAAGTTTGGTACTTGGTGACTCGGGGTGGTCCCGAACGTCCAGCATTGTCCCGGGGACAGCCGTCCATCGTTTTCTTTTTCAGGCTGGACGTAAACATCTAGCTTCCAGGTGCCGAAGGGAGTCGTCCTTGAGGCGTCCCCTGGTTTCACTGCGGACGCACAGTGGTGTTTCTCAGAAGAGCCCAAATCGCTCCCTGGGGCACACCAGCACGGAATGTAAGGCTGCTCAGAACTGCGTTCCTGAGGCCGTTTGCAGGCTGAACAAACGGGAGGTGTCGAGCGAAGAGGGCAGCACTTTGCCATTACTGCTGGCACATCCGTGCAGTTAAAGCAAACGGACGCATTCACTTGCTGCGGCTCAAACGCCACACAAGAGCTGGGCGGCACACAGTGCCCTCTCACAAAAGTGACAACGAACGTGAGTGCGCCATGAGTCCTGCGATACCTTACAGAGTTGACGCTCTCCTTTACCGCCTGCTTCCTCACTAGGGAGGCACGCTTCACTTTACTATTGGAAAACGCTGGCCTTTTACTCGAGGCCAGGGCTCACCTTTCTGTCGCCGGCAATCTCCGGAGTGCTCTTGGAGATGCTCCCAGCAAAGAACTGAGACCAGCGAGCCTCATGCGAGTAAACTCGCACTTCTTCCCTGAGGCCTTCCAGAGCCAAGAAAAGACGGGCCCCAGGAGTGTGCCTCAGGCACCTTTCTAGCCGCATCTCCGCCACCCGGGGGGGGGGGGAATTACGTTTGGGCGGGGTCGCCCTGTTTGAAACGGGAGCTCAGACAGTTATCCTCAGTAGTTTCTGACTACCTCAAGGAAAGAGCGGGGAGGAACAGGGCCTTTCCTCGGAGACACTTTTGGACACAGGGTCCCCTGCACTGCATCCCCTGCATAGGTAGTGTAGTACTTGAGGTGGGCCTCAGTGACCAAGGCTCTGTCCCATACCTAGCCGTGTTAAGTGTGAAAGATGTACCTTTCTTCAGGCTGCGCTCACAGCCTAGCTCGCGCTTCTTCGAGAGGGCCGTCCTGAGTGTTTCCCTGGACTGAGTCGTCAGCACGGGGTGTTTCTGAAGCACAGGTCCATTTCAGTCAGTGAGGCCGATCGACTAGCAGGGAGGCTGCCCAGCGCTGCTCCCACGCGTCTCTGTTATGACTGGGACACTCTACCTCGGCCCCCAGCAAGCAACACGTGGCCCTTGCTAGGAATGTGAAGAGTGTCTCCCATGGGCCTCCTATCCCCTGAGGTTCCTCAGAAGCCACCGGCCGCTCCTCCGGCACAGAGCAGTCACCATGCGAAAGTGGTGCACGGCCGCCTCTCCTATGTGTCCCCGGAGGCATCGGAGAGTTCAGGCCATCCAGCGTGGCGCATGAATTCATGGCACCCCTGCACCCCCAGCTCTGCTGACGTGAAACACTAGTCCGTACCTTGGGGCCTCAGGTCACCTTTCATTTGGCCGGAGCTGACTCGGCAGTGCAGTGGTATGAGTCCCTAGAAAGGCATTTGCCAGCACAGGATGGGCTTGGAGAGAACGCAGCCTTGCTGGCCCACAGCGACTACCCTGCAGTGGAGAGACGTCTGGCCGCCAGCGCCGCTCAGGCAGCTTGGAAGGCAGAAACAAGTCGCTCGCAAACGGGCAGAAGGCGTACTTTGCCATCAGTGTCCCACTTTCAGGCTTGATGACACAGCATGGTTGTCTGAACATTCTGTCTAGCTATCTAGTACAAGGGAACGAGGGCCCCCTTCTGGTAAGAAAGGTTTCCAGGTGGGGGGAACCGTCCGTGCAGGAGAGCGTTCCCCACGCTGTGCCAAGTTTGGTACTTGGTGACTCGGGGTGGTCCCGAACGTCCAGCATTGTCCCGGGGACAGCCGTCCATCGTTTTCTTTTTCAGGCTGGACGTAAACATCTAGCTTCCAGGTGCCGAAGGGAGTCGTCCTTGAGGCGTCCCCTGGTTTCACTGGGGACGCACAGTGGTGTTTCTCAGAAGAGCCCAAATCGCTCCCTGGGGCACACCAGCTCGGAATGTAAGGCTGCTCAGAACTGCGTTCCTGAGGCCGTTTGCAGGCTGAACAAACGGGAGGTGTCGAGCGAAGAGGGCAGCACTTTGCCATTACTGCTGGCACATCCGTGCAGTTAAAGCAAACGGACGCATTCACTTGCTGCGGCTCAAACGCCACACAAGAGCTGGGCGGCACACAGTGCCCTCTCACAAAAGTGACAACGAACGTGAGTGCGCCATGAGTCCTGCGATACCTTACAGAGTTGACGCTCTCCTTTACCGCCTGCTTCCTCACTAGGACGGCACGCTTCACTTTACTACCGAAAAACGCTGGACTTTTACTCGAGGCCAGGGCTCACCTTTCTGTCACCGGCAATCTCCGGAGTGCTCTTGGAGACGCTCCCAGCAAAGAACTGAGACCAGCGAGCCTCATGCGAGTAAACTCGCACTTCTTCCCTGAGGCCTTCCGGTGCATAGAAAAGACGGGCCCCAGGAGTGTGCCTCAGGCACCTTTGTAGCCGCATCTCATCCACCCGGGGGTGGGGGGGAATTACGTTTGGGCGGGGTCGCCCTGTTTGAAACGGGAGCTCAGACAGTTATCCTCAGTAGTTTCTGACTACCTCAAGGAAAGAACGGGGAGGAACAGGGCCTTTCCTCGGAGACACTTTTGGACACAGGGTCCCCTGCACTGCATCCCCTGCATAGGTAGTGCAGTACCTGAGGTGGGCCTCAGTGACCAAGGCTCTGTCCCATACCTAGCCGTGTTAAGTGTGAAAGATGTACCTTTCTTCAGGCTGCGCTCACAGCCTAGCTCGTGCTTCTGCGAGAGGGCCGTCCTGAGTGTTTCCCTGGACTGAGTCGTCAGCACGGGGTGTTTCTGAAGCACAGGTCCGTTTCAGTCAGTGAGGCCGATCGACTTGCAGGGAGGCTGCCCAGCGCTGCTCCCACGCGTCTCTGTTATGACTGGGACACTCTACCTCGGCCCCCAGCAAGCAACACGTGGCCCTTGCTAGGAATGTGAAGAGTGGCTCCCATTGGCCTCCTATCCCCTGAGATTCCTCGGAAGCCACCGGCCGCTCCTCCGGCACAGAGCAGTCACCATGCGAAAGTGGTGCACGGCCGCCTCTCCTATGTGTCCCCGGAGGCATCGGAGAGTTCAGGCCATCCAGCGTGGCGCATGGATTCATGGCACCCCTGCACCCCCAGCTCTGCTGACGTGAAACACTAGTCCGTACCTTGGGGCCTCGGGTCACCTTTCATTTGGCCGGAGCTGACTCGGCAGTGCAGTGGTATGAGTCCCTAAAAAGGCATTTGCCAGCACAGGATGGGCTTGGAGAAAACGCAGCCTTGCTGGCCCACAGCCACTACCCTGCAGTGGAGAGACGTCGGGCCGCCAGCGCCGCTCAGGCTGCTTGGAATGCAGAAACAAGTCGCTCGCAAACGGGCAGAAGGCGTACTTTGCCATCAGTGTCCCACTTTCAGGCTTGATGACACAGCATGGTTGTCTGAACATTCTGTCTAGCTATCTAGTACAAGGGAATGAGGGCCCCCTTCTGGTAAGAAAGGTTTCCGGGTGGGGGGAACCGTCCGTGCAGGAGAGCGTTCCCCACGCTGTGCCAAGTTTGGTACTTGGTGACTCGGGGTGGTCCCGAACGTCCAGCATTGTCCCGGGGACAGCCGTCCATCGTTTTCTTTTTCAGGCTGGACGTAAACATCTAGCTTCCAGGTGCCGAAGGGAGTCGTCCTTGAGGCGTCCCCTGGTTTCACTGGGGACGCACAGTGGTGTTTCTCAGAAGAGCCCAAATCGCTCCCTGGGGCACACCAGCACGGAATGTAAGGCTGCTCAGAACTGCGTTCCTGAGGCCGTTTGCAGGCTGAACAAACGGGAGGTGTCGAGCGAAGAGGGCAGCACTTTGCCATTACTGCTGGCACATCCGTGCAGTTAAAGCAAACGGACGCATTCACTTGCTGCGGCTCAAACGCCACACAAGAGCTGGGCGGCACACAGTGCCCTCGCACAAAAGTGACAACGAACGTGAGTGCGCAATGAGTCCTGCGATACCTTACAGAGTTGACGCTCTCCTTTACCGCCTGCTTCCTCACTAAGGAGGCACGCTTCACTTTACTATTGGAAAACGCTGGACTTTTACTCGAGGCCAGGGCTCACCTTTCTGTCGCCGGGAATCTCCGCAGTGCTCTTGGAGACGCTCCCAGCAAAGAACTGAGACCAGCGAGCCTCATGCGAGTAACTCGCACTTCTTCCCTGAGGCCTTCCGGAGCCAAGAAAAGACAGGCCCCAGGAGTGTGCCTCAGGCACCTTTCTAGCCGCATCTCATCCACCCGGGGGGGGGGGGAAATTACGTTTGGGCGGGGTCGCCCTGTTTGAAACGGGAGCTCAGACAGTTATCCTCAGTAGTTTCTGACTACCTCAAGGAAAGAACGGGGAGGAACAGGGCATTTCCTCGGAGACACTTTTGGACACAGGGTCCCCTGCACTGCATCCCCTGCATAGGTAGTGCAGTACCTGAGGTGGGCCTCAGTGACCAAAGCTCTGTGCCATACCTAGCCGTGTTAAGTGTGAAAGATGTACCTTTCTTCAGGCTGCGCTCACAGCCTAGCTCGCGCTTCTGCGAGAGGGCCGTCCTGAGTGTTTCCCTGGACTGAGTCGTCAGCACGGGGTGTTTCTGAAGCACAGGTCCGTTTCAGTCAGTGAGGCCGATCGACTTGCAGGGAGGCTGCCCAGCGCTGCTCCCACGCGTCTCTGTTATGACTGGGATACTCTATCTCGGCCCCCAGCAAGCAACACGTGGCCCTTGCTAGGAATGTGAAGAGTGGCTCCCATGGGCCTCCTATCCCCTGAGGTTCCTCAGAAGCCACCGGCCGCTCCTCCGGCACAGAGCAGTCACCATGCGAAAGTGGTGCACGGCCGCCTCTCCTATGTGTCCCCGGAGGCATCGGAGAGTTCAGGCCATCCAGCGTGGCGCATGGATTCATGGCACCCCTGCACCCCCAGCTCTGCTGACGTGAAACACTAGTCCGTACCTTGGGGCCTCAGGTCACCTTTCATTTGGCCGGAGCTGACTCGGCAGTGCAGTGGTATGAGTCCCTAGAAAGGCATTTGCCAGCACAGGATGGGCTTGGAGAGAACGCAGCCTTGCTGGCCCACAGCGACTACCCTGCAGTGGAGAGACGTCGGGCCGCCAGCGCCGCTCAGGCAGCTTGGAAGGCAGAAACAAGTCGCTCGCAAACGGGCAGAAGGCGTACTTTGCCATCAGTGTCCCACTTTCAGGCTTGATGACACAGCATGGTTGTCTGAACATTCTGTCTAGCTATCTAGTACAAGGGAACGAGGGCTCCCTTCTGGTAAGAAAGGTTTCCAGGTGGGGGGAACTGTCCGTGCAGGAGAGCGTTCCCCTCGCTGTGCCAAGTTTGGTAATTGGTGACTCGGGGTGGTCCCGAACGTCCAGCATTGTCCCGGGGACAGCCGTCCATCGTTTTCTTTTTCAGGCTGGACGTAAACATCTAGCTTCCAGGTGCCGAAGGGAGTCGTCCTTGAGGCGTCCCCTGGTTTCACTGCGGACGCACAGTGGTGTTTCTCAGAAGAGCCCAAATCGCTCCCTGGGGCACACCAGCACGGAATGTAAGGCTGCTCAGAACTGCGTTCCTGAGGCCGTTTGCAGGCTGAACAAACGGGAGGTGTCGAGCGAAGAGGGCAGCACTTTGCCATTACTGCTGGCACATCCGTGCAGTTAAAGCAAACGGACACATTCACTTGCTGCGGCTCAAACGCCACACAAGAGCTGGGCGGCACACAGTGCCCTCGCACAAAAGTGACAACGAACGTGAGTGCGCCATGAGTCCTGCGATACCTTACAGAGTTGACGCTCTCCGTTACCGCCTGCTTCCTCACCAGGGCGGCACGCTTCACTTTACTACCGAAAAACGCTGGAATTTTACTCGAGGCCAGGGCTCACCTTTCTGTCGCCGGCAATCTCCGGAGTGCTCTTGGAGACGCTCCCAGCAAAGAACTGAGACCAGCGAGCCTCATGCGAGTAAACTCGCACTTCTTCCCTGAGGCCTTCCGGTGCATAGAAAAGACGGGCCCCAGGAGTGTGCCTCAGGCACCTTTGTAGCCGCATCTCATCCACCCGGGGGTGTGGGGGAAATTACTTTTGGGCGGGTTCGCCCTGTTTGAAACGGGAGCTCAGACAGTTATCCTCAGTAGTTTCTGACTACCTCAAGGAAAGAGCGGGGAGGAACAGGGCCTTTCCTCGGAGACACTTTTGGACACAGGGTCCCCTGCACTGCATCCCCTGCATAGGTAGTGCAGTACCTGAGGTGGGCCTCAGTGACCAAGGCTCTGTCCCATACCTAGCCGTGTTAGGTGTGAAAGATGTACCTTTCTTCATGCTGCGCTCACAGCCTAGCTCGCGCTTCTTCGAGAGGGCCGTCCTTGTGTTTCCCTGGACTGAGTCGTCAGCACGGGGTGTTTCTGAAGCACAGGTCCGTTTCAGTCAGTGAGGCCGATCGACTTGCAGGGAGGCTGCCCAGCGCTGCTCCCACGCGTCTCTGTTATGACTGGGACACTCTACCTCGGCCCCCAGCAAGCAACACGTGGCCCTTGCTAGGAATGTGAAGAGTGGCTCCCATGGGCCTCCTTCCCCCTGAGGTTCCTCAGAAGCCACCGGCCGCTCCTCCGGCATAGAGCAGTCACAATGCGAAAGTGGTGCACGGCCGCCTCTCCTATGTGTCCCCGGAGGCAACGGAGAGTTCAGGCCATCCAGCGTGGCGCATGGATTCATGGCACCCCTGCACCCCCAGCTCTGCTGATGTGAAACACTAGCCCGTACCTTGGGGCCTCAGGTCACCTTTCATTTGGCCGGAGCTGACTCGGCAGTGCAGTGGTATGAGTCCCTAGAAAGGCATTTGCCAGCACAGGATGGGCTTGGAGAGAACGCAGCCTTGCTGGCCCACAGCGACTACCCTGCAGTGGAGAGACGTCGGGCCGCCAGCGCTGCTCAGGCAGCTTGGAAGGCAGAAACAAGTGGCTCGCAAATGGGCAGAAGGCGTACTTTGCCATCAGTGTCCCACTTTCAGGCTTGATGACACAGCATGGTTGTCTGAACATTCTGTCTAGCTATCTAGTACAAGAGAACGAGGGCCCCCTTTTGGTAAGAAAGGTTTCCGGGTGGGGGGAACCGTCCGTGCAGGAGAGCGTTCCCCACGCTGTGCCAAGTTTGGTACTTGGTGACTCGGGGTGGTCCCGAACATCCAGCATTGTCCCGGGGACAGCCGTCCATCGTTTTCTTTTTCAGGCTGGACGTAAACATCTAGCTTCCAGGTGCCGAAGGGAGTCGTCCTTGAGGCGTCCCCTGGTTTCACTGGGGACGCACAGTGGTGTTTCTCAGAAGAGCCCAAATCGCTCCCTGGGGCACACCAGCACGGAATGTAAGGCTGCTCAGAACTGCGTTCCTGAGGCCGTTTGCAGGCTGAACAAACGGGAGGTGTCGAGCGAAGAGGGCAGCACTTTGCCATTACTGCTGGCACATCCGTGCAGTTAAAGCAAACGGACGCATTCACTTGCTGCGGCTCAAATGCCACACAAGAGCTGGGCGGCACACAGTGCCCTCGCACAAAAGTGACAACGAACGTGAGTGCGCCATGAGTCCTGCGATACCTTACAGAGTTGACGCTCTCCTTTACCGCCTGCTTCCTCACTAGGGCGGCACGCTTCACTTTACTACCGAAAAACGCTGGACTTTTACTCGAGGCCAGGGCTCACCTTTCTGTCGCCGGCAATCTCCGGAGTGCTCTTGGAGACGCTCCCAGCAAAGAACTGAGACCAGCGAGCCTCATGCGAGTAAACTCGCACTTCTTCCCTGAGGCCTTCCGGTGCCAAGAAAAGACGGGCCCCAGGAGTGTGCCTCAGGCACCTTTGTAGCCGCATCTCATCCACCCGTGGGTGGGGGGGAGTTACGTTTGGGCGGGGTCGCCCTGTTTCAAACGGGAGCTCAGACAGTTATCCTCAGTAGTTTCTGACTACCTCAAGGAAAGAGCGGGGAGGAACAGGGCCTTTCCTCGGAGACACTTTTGGACACAGGGTCCCCTGCACTGCATCCCCTGCATAGGTAGTGCAGTACCTGAGGTGGGCCTCAGTGACCAAGGCTCTGTGCCATACCTAGCCGTGTTAAGTGTGAAAGATGTACCTTTCTTCAGGCTGCGCTCACAGCCTAGCTCGCGCTTCTGCGAGAGGGCCGTCCTGAGTGTTTCCCTGGACTGAGTCGTCAGCACGGGGTGTTTCTGAAGCACAGGTCCGTTTCAGTCAGTGAGGCCGATCGACTTGCAGGGAGGCTGCCCAGCGCTGCTCCCACGCGTCTCTGTTATGACTGGGACACTCTACCTCGGCCCCCAGCAAGCAACACGTGGCCCTTGCTAGGAATGTGAAGAGTGGCTCCCATGGGCCTCCTATCCCCTGAGGTTCCTCAGAAGCCACCGGCCGCTCCTCCGGCACACAGCAGTCACCATGCGAAAGTGGTGCACGGCCGCCTCTCCTATGTGTCCCCGGAGGCATCGGAGAGTTCAGGCCATCCAGCGTGGCGCATGGATTCATGGCACCCCTGCACCCCCAGCTCTGCTGACGTGAAACACTAGTCAGTACCTTGGGGCCTCAGGTCACCTTTCATTTGGCCGGAGCTGACTCGGCAGTGCAGTGGTATGAGTCCCTAGAAAGGCATTTGCCAGCACAGGATGGGCTTGGAGAGAACGCAGCCTTGCTGGCCCACAGCGACTACCCTGCAGTGGAGAGACGTCGGGCCGCCAGCGCCGCTCAGGCAGCTTGGAAGGCAGAAACAAGTGGCTCGCAAACGGGCAGAAGGCGTACTTTGCCATCAGTGTCCCACTTTCAGGCTTGATGACACAGCATGGTTGTCTGAACATTCTGTCTAGCTATCTAGTACAAGGGAACGAGGGCCCCCTTCTGGTAAGAAAGGTTTCCAGGTGGGGGGAACCGTCCGTGCAGGAGAGCGTTCCCCTCGCTGTGCCAAGTTTGGTAATTGGTGACTCGGGGTGGTCCCGAACGTCCAGCATTGTCCCGGGGACAGCCGTCCATCGTTTTCTTTTTCAGGCTGGACGTAAACATCTAGCTTCCAGGTGCCGAAGGGAGTCGTCCTTGAGGCGTCCCCTGGTTTCACTGCGGACGCAGAGTGGTGTTTCTCAGAAGAGCCCAAATCGCTCCCTGGGGCACACCAGCACGGAATGTAAGGCTGCTCAGAACTGCGTTCCTGAGGCCGTTTGCAGGCTGAACAAACGGGAGGTGTCGAGCGAAGAGGGCAGCACTTTGCCATTACTGCTGGCACATCCGTGCAGTTAAAGCAAACGGACACATTCACTTGCTGCGGCTCAAACGCCACACAAGAGCTGGGCGGCACACAGTGCCCTCGCACAAAAGTGACAACGAACGTGAGTGCGCCATGAGTCCTGCGATACCTTACAGAGTTGACGCTCTCCGTTACCGCCTGCTTCCTCACCAGGGCGGCACGCTTCACTTTACTACCGAAAAACGCTGGACTTTTACTCGAGGCCAGGGCTCACCTTTCTGTCGCCGGCAATCTCCGGAGTGCTCTTGGAGACGCTCCCAGCAAAGAACTGAGACCAGCGAGCCTCATGCGAGTAAACTCGCACTTCTTCCCTGAGGCCTTCCGGTGCATAGAAAAGACGGGCCCCAGGAGTGTGCCTCAGGCACCTTTGTAGCCGCATCTCATCCACCCGGGGGTGGGGGGGAAATTACTTTTGGGCGGGTTCGCCCTGTTTGAAACGGGAGCTCAGACAGTTATCCTCAGTAGTTTCTGACTACCTCAAGGAAAGAGCGGGGAGGAACAGGGCCTTTCCTCGGAGACACTTTTGGACACAGGGTCCCCTGCACTGCATCCCCTGCATAGGTAGTGCAGTACCTGAGGTGGGCCTCAGTGACCAAGGCTCTGTCCCATACCTAGCCGTGTTAGGTGTGAAAGATGTACCTTTCTTCATGCTGCGCTCACAGCCTAGCTCGCGCTTCTTCAAGAGGGCCGTCCTTGTGTTTCCCTGGACTGAGTCGTCAGCACGGGGTGTTTCTGAAGCACAGGTCCGTTTCAGTCAGTGAGGCCGATCGACTTGCAGGGAGGCTGCCCAGCGCTGCTCCCACGCGTCTCTGTTATGACTGGGACACTCTACCTCGGCCCCCAGCAAGCAACACGTGGCCCTTGCTAGGAATGTGAAGAGTGGCTCCCATGGGCCTCCTTCCCCCTGAGGTTCCTCAGAAGCCACCGGCCGCTCCTCCGGCATAGAGCAGTCACAATGCGAAAGTGGTGCACGGCCGCCTCTCCTATGTGTCCCCGGAGGCAACGGAGAGTTCAGGCCATCCAGCGTGGCGCATGGATTCATGGCACCCCTGCACCCCCAGCTCTGCTGATGTGAAACACTAGCCCGTACCTTGGGGCCTCAGGTCACCTTTCATTTGGCCGGAGCTGACTCGGCAGTGCAGTGGTATGAGTCCCTAGAAAGGCATTTGCCAGCACAGGATGGGCTTGGAGAGAACGCAGCCTTGCTGGCCCACAGCGACTACCCTGCAGTGGAGAGACGTCGGGCCGCCAGCGCTGCTCAGGCAGCTTGGAAGGCAGAAACAAGTGGCTCGCAAATGGGCAGAAGGCGTACTTTGCCATCAGTGTCCCACTTTCAGGCTTGATGACACAGCATGGTTGTCTGAACATTCTGTCTAGCTATCTAGTACAAGAGAACGAGGGCCCCCTTTTGGTAAGAAAGGTTTCCGGGTGGGGGGAACCGTCCGTGCAGGAGAGCGTTCCCCACGCTGTGCCAAGTTTGGTACTTGGTGACTCGGGGTGGTCCCGAACGTCCAGCATTGTCCCGGGGACAGCCGTCCATCGTTTTCTTTTTCAGGCTGGACGTAAACATCTAGCTTCCAGGTGCCGAAGGGAGTCGTCCTTGAGGCGTCCCCTGGTTTCACTGGGGACGCACAGTGGTGTTTCTCAGAAGAGCCCAAATCGCTCCCTGGGGCACACCAGCACGGAATGTAAGGCTGCTCAGAACTGCGTTCCTGAGGCCGTTTGCAGGCTGAACAAACGGGAGGTGTCGAGCGAAGAGGGCAGCACTTTGCCATTACTGCTGGCACATCCGTGCAGTTAAAGCAAACGGACGCATTCACTTGCTGCGGCTCAAATGCCACACAAGAGCTGGGCGGCACACAGTGCCCTCGCACAAAAGTGACAACGAACGTGAGTGCGCCATGAGTCCTGCGATACCTTACAGAGTTGACGCTCTCCTTTACCGCCTGCTTCCTCACTAGGGCGGCACGCTTCACTTTACTACCGAAAAACGCTGGACTTTTACTCGAGGCCAGGGCTCACCTTTCTGTCGCCGGCAATCTCCGGAGTGCTCTTGGAGACGCTCCCAGCAAAGAACTGAGACCAGCGAGCCTCATGCGAGTAAACTCGCACTTCTTCCCTGAGGCCTTCCGGTGCCAAGAAAAGACGGGCCCCAGGAGTGTGCCTCAGGCACCTTTGTAGCCGCATCTCATCCACCCGTGGGTGGGGGGGAGTTACGTTTGGGCGGGGTCGCCCTGTTTCAAACGGGAGCTCAGACAGTTATCCTCAGTAGTTTCTGACTACCTCAAGGAAAGAGCGGGGAGGAACAGGGCCTTTCCTCGGAGACACTTTTGGACACAGGGTCCCCTGCACTGCATCCCCTGCATAGGTAGTGCAGTACCTGAGGTGGGCCTCAGTGACCAAGGCTCTGTGCCATACCTAGCCGTGTTAAGTGTGAAAGATGTACCTTTCTTCAGGCTGCGCTCACAGCCTAGCTCGCGCTTCTGCGAGAGGGCCGTCCTGAGTGTTTCCCTGGACTGAGTCGTCAGCACGGGGTGTTTCTGAAGCACAGGTCCGTTTCAGTCAGTGAGGCCGATCGACTTGCAGGGAGGCTGCCCAGCGCTGCTCCCACGCGTCTCTGTTATGACTGGGACACTCTACCTCGGCCCCCAGCAAGCAACACGTGGCCCTTGCTAGGAATGTGAAGAGTGGCTCCCATGGGCCTCCTATCCCCTGAGGTTCCTCAGAAGCCACCGGCCGCTCCTCCGGCACAGAGCAGTCACCATGCGAAAGTGGTGCACGGCCGCCTCTCCTATGTGTCCCCGGAGGCATCGGAGAGTTCAGGCCATCCAGCGTGGCGCATGGATTCATGGCACCCCTGCACCCCCAGCTCTGCTGACGTGAAACACTAGTCCGTACCTTGGGGCCTCAGGTCACCTTTCATTTGGCCGGAGCTGACTCGGCAGTGCAGTGGTATGAGTCCCTAGAAAGGCATTTGCCAGCACAGGATGGGCTTGGAGAGAACGCAGCCTTGCTGGCCCACAGCGACTACCCTGCAGTGGAGAGACGTCGGGCCGCCAGCGCCGCTCAGGCAGCTTGGAAGGCAGAAACAAGTGGCTCGCAAACGGGCAGAAGGCGTACTTTGCCATCAGTGTCCCACTTTCAGGCTTGATGACACAGCATGGTTGTCTGAACATTCTGTCTAGCTATCTAGTACAAGGGAACGAGGGCCCCCTTCTGGTAAGAAAGGTTTCCAGGTGGGGGGAACCGTCCGTGCAGGAGAGCGTTCCCCTCGCTGTGCCAAGTTTGGTAATTGGTGACTCGGGGTGGTCCCGAACGTCCAGCATTGTCCCGGGGACAGCCGTCCATCGTTTTCTTTTTCAGGCTGGACGTAAACATCTAGCTTCCAGGTGCCGAAGGGAGTCGTCCTTGAGGCGTCCCCTGGTTTCACTGCGGACGCAGAGTGGTGTTTCTCAGAAGAGCCCAAATCGCTCCCTGGGGCACACCAGCACGGAATGTAAGGCTGCTCAGAACTGCGTTCCTGAGGCCGTTTGCAGGCTGAACAAACGGGAGGTGTCGAGCGAAGAGGGCAGCACTTTGCCATTACTGCTGGCACATCCGTGCAGTTAAAGCAAACGGACACATTCACTTGCTGCGGCTCAAACGCCACACAAGAGCTGGGCGGCACACAGTGCCCTCGCACAAAAGTGACAACGAACGTGAGTGCGCCATGAGTCCTGCGATACCTTACAGAGTTGACGCTCTCCGTTACCGCCTGCTTCCTCACCAGGGCGGCACGCTTCACTTTACTACCGAAAAACGCTGGACTTTTACTCGAGGCCAGGGCTCACCTTTCTGTCGCCGGCAATCTCCGGAGTGCTCTTGGAGACGCTCCCAGCAAAGAACTGAGACCAGCGAGCCTCATGCGAGTAAACTCGCACTTCTTCCCTGAGGCCTTCCGGTGCATAGAAAAGACGGGCCCCAGGAGTGTGCCTCAGGCACCTTTGTAGCCGCATCTCATCCACCCGGGGGTGGGGGGGAAATTACTTTTGGGCGGGTTCGCCCTGTTTGAAACGGGAGCTCAGACAGTTATCCTCAGTAGTTTCTGACTACCTCAAGGAAAGAGCGGGGAGGAACAGGGCCTTTCCTCGGAGACACTTTTGGACACAGGGTCCCCTGCACTGCATCCCCTGCATAGGTAGTGCAGTACCTGAGGTGGGCCTCAGTGACCAAGGCTCTGTCCCATACCTAGCCGTGTTAAGTGTGAAAGATGTACCTTTCTTCATGCTGCGCTCACAGCCTAGCTCGCGCTTCTTCGAGAGGGCCGTCCTGTGTGTTTCCCTGGACTGAGTCGTCAGCACGGGGTGTTTCTGAAGCACAGGTCCGTTTCAGTCAGTGAGGCCGATCGACTTGCAGGGAGGCTGCCCAGCGCTGCTCCCACGCGTCTCTGTTATGACTGGGACACTCTACCTCGGCCCCCAGCAAGCAACACGTGGCCCTTGCTAGGAATGTGAAGAGTGGCTCCCATGGGCCTCCTTCCCCCTGAGGTTCCTCAGAAGCCACCGGCCGCTCCTCCGGCATAGAGCAGTCACAATGCGAAAGTGGTGCACGGCCGCCTCTCCTATGTGTCCCCGGAGGCAACGGAGAGTTCAGGCCATCCAGCGTGGCGCATGGATTCATGGCACCCCTGCACCCCCAGCTCTGCTGATGTGAAACACTAGCCCGTACCTTGGGGCCTCAGGTCACCTTTCATTTGGCCGGAGCTGACTCGGCAGTGCAGTGGTATGAGTCCCTAGAAAGGCATTTGCCAGCACAGGATGGGCTTGGAGAGAACGCAGCCTTGCTGGCCCACAGCGACTACCCTGCAGTGGAGAGACGTCGGGCCGCCAGCGCTGCTCAGGCAGCTTGGAAGGCAGAAACAAGTGGCTCGCAAATGGGCAGAAGGCGTACTTTGCCATCAGTGTCCCACTTTCAGGCTTGATGACACAGCATGGTTGTCTGAACATTCTGTCTAGCTATCTAGTACAAGAGAACGAGGGCCCCCTTTTGGTAAGAAAGGTTTCCGGGTGGGGGGAACCGTCCGTGCAGGAGAGCGTTCCCCACGCTGTGCCAAGTTTGGTACTTGGTGACTCGGGGTGGTCCCGAACATCCAGCATTGTCCCGGGGACAGCCGTCCATCGTTTTCTTTTTCAGGCTGGACGTAAACATCTAGCTTCCAGGTGCCGAAGGGAGTCGTCCTTGAGGCGTCCCCTGGTTTCACTGGGGACGCACAGTGGTGTTTCTCAGAAGAGCCCAAATCGCTCCCTGGGGCACACCAGCACGGAATGTAAGGCTGCTCAGAACTGCGTTCCTGAGGCCGTTTGCAGGCTGAACAAACGGGAGGTGTCGAGCGAAGAGGGCAGCACTTTGCCATTACTGCTGGCACATCCGTGCAGTTAAAGCAAACGGACGCATTCACTTGCTGCGGCTCAAATGCCACACAAGAGCTGGGCGGCACACAGTGCCCTCGCACAAAAGTGACAACGAACGTGAGTGCGCCATGAGTCCTGCGATACCTTACAGAGTTGACGCTCTCCTTTACCGCCTGCTTCCTCACTAGGGCGGCACGCTTCACTTTACTACCGAAAAACGCTGGACTTTTACTCGAGGCCAGGGCTCACCTTTCTGTCGCCGGCAATCTCCGGAGTGCTCTTGGAGACGCTCCCAGCAAAGAACTGAGACCAGCGAGCCTCATGCGAGTAAACTCGCACTTCTTCCCTGAGGCCTTCCGGAGCAAAGAAAAGACGGGCCCCAGGAGTGTGCCTCAGGCACATTTCTAGCCGCATCTCATCGACCCGGGGGGGTGGGGGAAATTACGTTTGGGCGGGGTCGCCCTGTTTCAAACGGGAGCTCAGACAGTTATCCTCAGTAGTTTCTGACTACCTCAAGGAAAGAGCGGGGAGGAACAGGGCCTTTCCTCGGAGACACTTTTGGACACAGGGTCCCCTGCACTGCATCCCCTGCATAGGTAGTGCAGTACCTGAGGTGGGCCTCAGTGACCAAGGCTCTGTGCCATACCTAGCCGTGTTAAGTGTGAAAGATGTACCTTTCTTCAGGCTGCGCTCACAGCCTAGCTCGCGCTTCTGCGAGAGGGCCGTCCTGAGTGTTTCCCTGGACTGAGTCGTCAGCACGGGGTGTTTCTGAAGCACAGGTCCGTTTCAGTCAGTGAGGCCGATCGACTTGCAGGGAGGCTGCCCAGCGCTGCTCCCACGCGTCTCTGTTATGACTGGGACACTCTACCTCGGCCCCCAGCAAGCAACACGTGGCCCTTGCTAGGAATGTGAAGAGTGGCTCCCATGGGCCTCCTATCCCCTGAGGTTCCTCAGAAGCCACCGGCCGCTCCTCCGGCACAGAGCAGTCACCATGCGAAAGTGGTGCACGGCCGCCTCTCCTATGTGTCCCCGGAGGCATCGGAGAGTTCAGGCCATCCAGCGTGGCGCATGGATTCATGGCACCCCTGCACCCCCAGCTCTGCTGACGTGAAACACTAGTCCGTACCTTGGGGCCTCAGGTCACCTTTCATTTGGCCGGAGCTGACTCGGCAGTGCAGTGGTATGAGTCCCTAGAAAGGCATTTGCCAGCACAGGATGGGCTTGGAGAGAACGCAGCCTTGCTGGCCCACAGCGACTACCCTGCAGTGGAGAGACGTCGGGCCGCCAGCGCCGCTCAGGCAGCTTGGAAGGCAGAAACAAGTGGCTCGCAAACGGGCAGAAGGCGTACTTTGCCATCAGTGTCCCACTTTCAGGCTTGATGACACAGCATGGTTGTCTGAACATTCTGTCTAGCTATCTAGTACAAGGGAACGAGGGCCCCCTTCTGGTAAGAAAGGTTTCCAGGTGGGGGGAACCGTCCGTGCAGGAGAGCGTTCCCCTCGCTGTGCCAAGTTTGGTAATTGGTGACTCGGGGTGGTCCCGAACGTCCAGCATTGTCCCGGGGACAGCCGTCCATCGTTTTCTTTTTCAGGCTGGACGTAAACATCTAGCTTCCAGGTGCCGAAGGGAGTCGTCCTTGAGGCGTCCCCTGGTTTCACTGCGGACGCAGAGTGGTGTTTCTCAGAAGAGCCCAAATCGCTCCCTGGGGCACACCAGCACGGAATGTAAGGCTGCTCAGAACTGCGTTCCTGAGGCCGTTTGCAGGCTGAACAAACGGGAGGTGTCGAGCGAAGAGGGCAGCACTTTGCCATTACTGCTGGCACATCCGTGCAGTTAAAGCAAACGGACACATTCACTTGCTGCGGCTCAAACGCCACACAAGAGCTGGGCGGCACACAGTGCCCTCGCACAAAAGTGACAACGAACGTGAGTGCGCCATGAGTCCTGCGATACCTTACAGAGTTGACGCTCTCCGTTACCGCCTGCTTCCTCACCAGGGCGGCACGCTTCACTTTACTACCGAAAAACGCTGGACTTTTACTCGAGGCCAGGGCTCACCTTTCTGTCGCCGGCAATCTCCGGAGTGCTCTTGGAGACGCTCCCAGCAAAGAACTGAGACCAGCGAGCCTCATGCGAGTAAACTCGCACTTCTTCCCTGAGGCCTTCCGGTGCATAGAAAAGACGGGCCCCAGGAGTGTGCCTCAGGCACCTTTGTAGCCGCATCTCATCCACCCGGGGGTGGGGGGGAAATTACTTTTGGGCGGGTTCGCCCTGTTTGAAACGGGAGCTCAGACAGTTATCCTCAGTAGTTTCTGACTACCTCAAGGAAAGAGCGGGGAGGAACAGGGCCTTTCCTCGGAGACACTTTTGGACACAGGGTCCCCTGCACTGCATCCCCTGCATAGGTAGTGCAGTACCTGAGGTGGGCCTCAGTGACCAAGGCTCTGTCCCATACCTAGCCGTGTTAAGTGTGAAAGATGTACCTTTCTTCATGCTGCGCTCACAGCCTAGCTCGCGCTTCTTCGAGAGGGCCGTCCTGTGTGTTTCCCTGGACTGAGTCGTCAGCACGGGGTGTTTCTGAAGCACAGGTCCGTTTCAGTCAGTGAGGCCGATCGACTTGCAGGGAGGCTGCCCAGCGCTGCTCCCACGCGTCTCTGTTATGACTGGGACACTCTACCTCGGCCCCCAGCAAGCAACACGTGGCCCTTGCTAGGAATGTGAAGAGTGGCTCCCATGGGCCTCCTTCCCCCTGAGGTTCCTCAGAAGCCACCGGCCGCTCCTCCGGCATAGAGCAGTCACAATGCGAAAGTGGTGCACGGCCGCCTCTCCTATGTGTCCCCGGAGGCAACGGAGAGTTCAGGCCATCCAGCGTGGCGCATGGATTCATGGCACCCCTGCACCCCCAGCTCTGCTGATGTGAAACACTAGCCCGTACCTTGGGGCCTCAGGTCACCTTTCATTTGGCCGGAGCTGACTCGGCAGTGCAGTGGTATGAGTCCCTAGAAAGGCATTTGCCAGCACAGGATGGGCTTGGAGAGAACGCAGCCTTGCTGGCCCACAGCGACTACCCTGCAGTGGAGAGACGTCGGGCCGCCAGCGCTGCTCAGGCAGCTTGGAAGGCAGAAACAAGTGGCTCGCAAATGGGCAGAAGGCGTACTTTGCCATCAGTGTCCCACTTTCAGGCTTGATGACACAGCATGGTTGTCTGAACATTCTGTCTAGCTATCTAGTACAAGAGAACGAGGGCCCCCTTTTGGTAAGAAAGGTTTCCGGGTGGGGGGAACCGTCCGTGCAGGAGAGCGTTCCCCACGCTGTGCCAAGTTTGGTACTTGGTGACTCGGGGTGGTCCCGAACGTCCAGCATTGTCCCGGGGACAGCCGTCCATCGTTTTCTTTTTCAGGCTGGACGTAAACATCTAGCTTCCAGGTGCCGAAGGGAGTCGTCCTTGAGGCGTCCCCTGGTTTCACTGGGGACGCACAGTGGTGTTTCTCAGAAGAGCCCAAATCGCTCCCTGGGGCACACCAGCACGGAATGTAAGGCTGCTCAGAACTGCGTTCCTGAGGCCGTTTGCAGGCTGAACAAACGGGAGGTGTCGAGCGAAGAGGGCAGCACTTTGCCATTACTGCTGGCACATCCGTGCAGTTAAAGCAAACGGACGCATTCACTTGCTGCGGCTCAAATGCCACACAAGAGCTGGGCGGCACACAGTGCCCTCGCACAAAAGTGACAACGAACGTGAGTGCGCCATGAGTCCTGCGATACCTTACAGAGTTGACGCTCTCCTTTACCGCCTGCTTCCTCACTAGGGCGGCACGCTTCACTTTACTACCGAAAAACGCTGGACTTTTACTCGAGGCCAGGGCTCACCTTTCTGTCGCCGGCAATCTCCGGAGTGCTCTTGGAGACGCTCCCAGCAAAGAACTGAGACCAGCGAGCCTCATGCGAGTAAACTCGCACTTCTTCCCTGAGGCCTTCCGGAGCAAAGAAAAGACGGGCCCCAGGAGTGTGCCTCAGGCACATTTCTAGCCGCATCTCATCGACCCGGGGGGGTGGGGGAAATTACGTTTGGGCGGGGTCGCCCTGTTTCAAACGGGAGCTCAGACAGTTATCCTCAGTAGTTTCTGACTACCTCAAGGAAAGTGCGGGGAGGAACAGGGCCTTTCCTCGGAGACACTTTTGGACACAGGGTCCCCTGCACTGCATCCCCTGCATAGGTAGTGCAGTACCTGAGGTGGGCCTCAGTGACCAAGGCTCTGTCCCATACCTAGCCATGTTAAGTGTGAAAGATGTACCTTTCTTCAGGCTGCGCTCACAGTCTAGCTCGCGCTTCTGCGAGAGGGCCGTCCTGAGTGTTTCCCTGGACTGAGTCGTCAGCACGGGGTGTTTCTGAAGCACAGGTCCGTTTCAGTCAGTGAGGCCGATCGACTTGCAGGGAGGCTGCCCAGCGCTGCTCCCACGCGTCTCTGTTATGACTGGGACACTCTACCTCGGCCCCCAGCAAGCAACACGTGGCCCTTGCTAAGAATGTGAAGAGTGGCTCCCATGGGCCTCCTTCCCCCTGAGGTTCCTCAGAAGCCACCGGCCGCTCCTCCGGCACAGAGCTGTCACCATGATAAAGTGGTGCACGGCCGCCTCTCCTATGTGTCCCCGGAGGCATCGGAGAGTTCAGGCCATCCAGCGTGGCGCATGGATTCATGGCACCCCTGCACCCCCAGCTCTGCTGACGTGAAACACTAGCCCGTATCTTGGGGCCACAGGTCACCTTTCATTTGGCCGGAGCTGACTCGGCAGTGCAGTGGTATGAGTCCCTAGAAAGGCATTTGCCAGCACAGGATGGGCTTGGAGAGAACGCAGCCTTGCTGGCCCACAGCGACTACCCTGCAGTGGAGAGACGTCGGGCCGCCAGCGCTGCTCAGGCAGCTTGGAAGGCAGAAACAAGTGGCTCGCAAACGGGCAGAAGGCGTACTTTGCCATCAGTGTCCCACTTTCAGGCTTGAAGACACAGCATGTTTGTCTGAACATTCTGTCTAGCTATCTAGTACAAGGGAACGAGGAGGGCCCCCTTCTGGTAAGAAAGCTTTCCAGGTGGGGGGTGCCGTCCGTGCAGGAGAGCGTTCCCCACGCTGTGCCAAGTTTGGTACTTGGTGACTCGGGGTGGTCCCGAACGTCCAGCATTGTCCCGGGGACAGCCGTCCATCGTTTTCTTTTTCAGGCTGGACGTAAACATCTAGCTTCCAGGTGCCGAAGGGAGTCGTCCTTGAGGCGTCCCCTGGTTTCACTGGGGACGCACAGTGGTGTTTCTCAGAAGAGCCCAAATCGCTCCCTGGGGCACACCAGCACGGAATGTAAGGCTGCTCAGAACTGCGTTCCTGAGGCCGTTTGCAGGCTGAACAAACGGGAGGTGTCGAGCGAAGAGGGCAGCACTTTGCCATTACTGCTGGCACATCCGTGCAGTTAAAGCAAACGGACGCATTCACTTGCTGCGGCTCAAACGCCACACAAGAGCTGGGCGGCACACAGTGCCCTCTCACAAAAGTGACAACAAACGTGAGTGCACAATGAGTCCTACGATACCTTACAGAGTTGACGCTCTCCTTTACCGCCTGCTTCCTCACTAGGGCGGCACGCTTCACTTTACTACCGGAAAACGCTGGACTTTTACTCGAGGCCAGGGCTCACCTTTCTGTCGTCGGCAATCTCCGGAGTGCTCTTGGAGACGCTCCCAGCAAAGAACTGAGACCAGCGAGCCTCATGCGAGTAAACTCGCACTTCTTCCCTGAGGCCTTCCGGAGCAAAGAAAAGACGGGCCCCAGGAGTGTGCCTCAGGCACCTTTCTAGCCGCATCTCATCCAGCAGTGGGGGGGGGGGAATTACGTTTGGGCGGGGTCGCCCTGTTTCAAACGGGAGCTCAGAAAGTTATCCTCAGTAGTTTCTGACTACCTCAAGGAAAGAGCGGGGAGGAACAGGGCCTTTCCTCGGAGACACTTTTGGACACAGGGTCCCCTGCACTGCATCCCCTGCATAGGTAGTGCAGTACCTGAGGTGGGCCTCAGTGACCAAGGCTCTGTCCCATACCTAGCCGTGTTAAGTGTGAAAGATGTACCTTTCTTCAGGCTGCGCTCACAGCCTAGCTCGCGCTTCTGCGAGAGGGCCGTCCTGAGTGTTTCCCTGGACTGAGTCGTCAGCACGGGGTGTTTCTGAAGCACAGGTCCGTTTCAGTCAGTGAGGCCGATCGACTTGCAGGGAGGCTGCCCAGCGCTGCTCCCACGCGTCTCTGTTATGACTGGGACACTCTACCTCGGCCCCCAGCAAGCAACACGTGGCCCTTGCTAGGAATGTGAAGAGTGGCTCCCATGGGCCTCCTTCCCCCTGAGGTTCCTCAGAAGCCACCGGCCGCTCCTCCGGCACAGAGCAGTCACCATGCGAAAGTGGTGCACGGCCGCCTCTCCTATGTGTCCCCGGAGGCATCAGAGAGTTCAGGCCATCCAGCGTGGCGCATGGATTCATGGCACCCCTGCACCCCCAGCTCTGCTGACGTGAAACACTAGCCCGTATCTTGGGGCCGCAGGTCACCTTTCATTTGGCCGGAGCTGACTCGGCAGTGCAGTGGTATGAGTCCCTAGAAAGGCATTTGCCAGCACAGGATGGGCTTGGAGAGAACGCAGCCTTGCTGGCCCACAGCGACTACCCTGCAGTGGAGAGACGTCGGGCCGCCAGCGCTGCTCAGGCAGCTTGGAAGGCAGAAACAAGTGGCTCGCAAACGGGCAGAAGGCGTACTTTGCCATCAGTGTCCCACTTTCAGGCTTGATGACACAGCATGTTTGTCTGAACATTCTGTCTAGCTATCTAGTACAAGTGAACGAGGAGGGCCCCCTTCTGGTAAGAAAGCTTTCCAGGTGGGGGGTGCCGTCCGTGCAGGAGAGCGTTCCCCACGCTGTGCCAAGTTTGGTGCTTGGTGAGTCGGGGTGGTCCCGAACGTCCAGCATTGTCCCGGGGACAGCCGTCCATCGTTTTCTTTTTCAGGCTGGACGTAAACATCTAGCTTCCAGGTGCCGAAGGGAGTCGTCCTTGTGGCGTCCCCTGGTTTCACTGGGGACGCACAGTGGTATTTCTCAGAAGAGCCCAAATCGCTCCCTGGGGCACACCAGCACGGAATGTAAGGCTGCTCAGAACTGCGTTCCTGAGGCCGTTTGCAGGCTGAACAAACGGGAGGTGTCGAGCGAAGAGGGCAGCACTTTGCCATTACTGCTGGCACATCCGTGCAGTTAAAGCAAACGGACGCATTCACTTGCTGCGGCTCAAACGCCACACAAGAGCTGGGCGGCACACAGTGCCCTCTCACAAAAGTGACAACAAACGTGAGTGCACAATGAGTCCTACGATACCTTACAGAGTTGACGCTCTCCTTTACCGCCTGCTTCCTCACTAGGGCGGCACGCTTCACTTTACTACCGGAAAACGCTGGACTTTTACTCGAGGCCAGGGCTCACCTTTCTGTCGTCGGCAATCTCCGGAGTGCTCTTGGAGACGCTCCCAGCAAAGAACTGAGACCAGCGTGCCTCATGCGAGTAAACTCGCACTTCTTCCCTGAGGCCTTCCGGAGCAAAGAAAAGACGGGCCCCAGGAGTGTGCCTCAGGCCCTTTCTAGCCGCATCTCATCCAGCAGTGGGGGGGGGGGGGAATTACGTTTGGGCGGGGTCGCCCTGTTTCAAACGGGAGCTCAGACAGTTATCCTCAGTAGTTTCTGACTACCTCAAGGAAAGAGCGGGGAGGAACAGGGCCTTTCCTCGGAGACACTTTTGGACACAGGGTCCCCTGCACTGCATCCCCTGCATAGGTAGTGCAGTACCTGAGGTGGGCCTCAGTGACCAAGGCTCTGTCCCATACCTAGCCGTGTTAAGTGTGAAAGATGTACCTTTCTTCAGGCTGCGCTCACAGCCTAGCTCGCGCTTCTGCGAGAGGGCCGTCCTGAGTGTTTCCCTGGACTGAGTCGTCAGCACGGGGTGTTTCTGAAGCACAGGTCCGTTTCAGTCAGTGAGGCCGATCGACTTGCAGGGAGGCTGCCCAGCGCTGCTCCCACGCGTCTCTGTTATGACTGGGACACTCTACCTCGGCCCCCAGCAAGCAACACGTGGCCCTTGCTAGGAATGTGAAGAGTGGCTCCCATGGGCCTCCTTCCCCCTGAGGTTCCTCAGAAGCCACCGGCCGCTCCTCCGGCACAGAGCAGTCACCATGCGAAAGTGGTGCACGGCCGCCTCTCCTATGTGTCCCCGGAGGCATCGGAGAGTTCAGGCCATCCAGCGTGGCACATGGATTCATGGCACCCCTGCACCCCCAGCTCTGCTGACGTGAAACACTAGCCCGTATCTTGGGGCCGCAGGTCACCTTTCATTTGGCCGGAGCTGACTGTGCAGTGCAGTGGTATGAGTCCCTAGAAAGGCATTTGCCAGCACAGGATGGGCTTGGAGAGAACGCAGCCTTGCTGGCCCACAGCGACTACCCTGCAGTGGAGAGACGTCGGGCCGCCAGCGCTGCTCAGGCAGCTTGGAAGGCAGAAACAAGTCGCTCGCAAACGGGCAGAAGGCGTACTTTGCCATCAGTGTCCCACTTTCAGGCTTGATGACACAGCATGTTTGTCTGAACATTCTGTCTAGCTATCTAGTACAAGGGAACGAGGGCCCCCTTCTGGTAAGAAAGCTTTCCAGGTGGGGGGTGCCGTCCGTGCAGGAGAGCGTTCCCCACGCTGTGCCAAGTTTGGTGCTTGGTGACTCGGGGTGGTCCCGAACGTCCAGCATTGTCCCGGGGACAGCCGTCCATCGTTTTCTTTTTCAGGCTGGACGTAAACATCTAGCTTCCAGGTGCCGAAGGGAGTCGTCCTTGAGGCGTCCCCTGGTTTCACTGCGGACACACAGTGGTGTTTCTCAGAAGAGCCCAAATCGCTCCCTGGGGCACACCAGCACGGAATGTAAGGCTGCTCAGAACTGCGTTCCTGAGGCCGTTTGCAGGCTGAACAAACGGGAGGTGTCGAGCGAAGAGGGCAGCACTTTGCCATTACTGCTGGCACATCCGTGCAGTTAAAGCAAACGGACGCATTCACTTGCTGCGGCTCAAACGCCACACAAGAGCTGGGCGGCACACAGTGCCCTCGCACAAAAGTGACAACGAACGTGAGTGCGCCATGAGTCCTGCGATACCTTACAGAGTTGACGCTCTCCTTTACCGCCTGCTTCCTCACTAGGGCGGCACGCTTCACTTTACTACCGGAAAACGCTGGACTTTTACTCGAGGCCAGGGCTCACCTTTCTGTCGCCGGCAATCTCCGGAGTGCTCTTGGAGACGCTCCCAGCAAAGAACTGAGACCAGCGAGCCTCATGCGAGTAAACTCGCACTTCTTCCCTGAGGCCTTCCGGAGCATAGAAAAGACGGGCCCCAGGAGTGTGCCTCAGGCACCTTTCTAGCCGCATCTCATCCACCCGGGGGGGGGGGGGAATTACGTTTGGGCGGGGTCGCCCTGTTTCAAACGGGAGCTCAGACAGTTATCCTCAGTAGTTTCTGACTACCTCAAGGAAAGAGCGGGGAGGAACAGGGCCTTTCCTCGGAGACACTTTTGGACACAGGGTCCCCTGCACTGCATCCACTGCATAGGTAGTGCAGTACCTGAGGTGGGCCTCAGTGACCAAGGCTCTGTCCCATACCTAGCCGTGTTAAGTGTGAAAGATGTACCTTTCTTCAGGCTGCACTCACAGCCTAGCTCGCGCTTCTGCGAGAGGGCCGTCCTGAGTGTTTCCCTGGACTGAGTCGTCAGCACGGGGTGTTTCTGAAGCACAGGTCCGTTTCAGTCAGTGAGGCCGATCGACTTGCAGGGAGGCTGCCCAGCGCTGCTCCCACGCGTCTCTGTTATGACTGGGACACTCTACCTCGGCCCCCAGCAAGCAACACGTGGCCCTTGCTAGGAATGTGAAGAGTGGCTCCCATGGGCCTCCTTCCCCCTGAGGTTCCTCAGAAGCCACCGGCCGCTCCTCCGGCACAGAGCAGTCACCATGCGAAAGTGGTGCACGGCCGCCTCTCCTATGTGTCCCCGGAGGCATCGGAGAGTTCAGGCCATCCAGCGTGGCACATGGATTCATGGCACCCCTGCACCCCCAGCTCTGCTGACGTGAAACACTAGCCCGTATCTTGGGGCCGCAGGTCACCTTTCATTTGGCCGGAGCTGACTGGGCAGTGCAGTGGTATGAGTCCCTAGAAAGGCATTTGCCAGCACAGGATGGGCTTGGAGAGAACGCAGCCTTGCTGGCCCACAGCGACTACCCTGCAGTGGAGAGACGTCGGGCCGCCAGCGCTGCTCAGGCAGCTTGGAAGGCAGAAACAAGTGGCTCGCAAACGGGCAGAAGGCGTACTTTGCCATCAGTGTCCCACTTTCAGGCTTGATGACACAGCATGTTTGTCTGAACATTCTGTGTAGCTATCTAGTACAAGGGAACGAGGGCCCCCTTGTGGTAAGAAAGGTTTCCAGGTGGGGGGTGCCGTCCGTGCAGGAGAGCGTTCCCCACGCTGTGCCAAGTTTGGTGCTTGGTGAGTCGGGGTGGTCCCGAACGTCCAGCATTGTCCCGGGGACAGCCGTCCATCGTTTTCTTTTTCAGGCTGGACGTAAACATCTAGCTTCCAGGTGCCGAAGGGAGTCGTCCTTGAGGCGTCCCCTGGTTTCACTGGGGACGCACAGTGGTGTTTCTCAGAAGAGCCCAAATCGCTCCCTGGGGCACACCAGCACGGAATGTAAGGCTGCTCAGAACTGCGTTCCTGAGGCCGTTTGCAGGCTGAACAAACGGGAGGTGTCGAGCGAAGAGGGCAGCACTTTGCCATTACTGCTGGCACATCCGTGCAGTTAAAGCAAACGGACGCATTCACTTGCTGCGGCTCAAACGCCACACAAGAGCTGGGCGGCACACAGTGCCCTCGCACAAAAGTGACAACGAACCTGAGTGCGCCATGAGTCCTGCGATACCTTACAGAGTTGACGCTCTCCTTTACCGCCTGCTTCCTCACTAGGGCGGCACGCTTCACTTTACTACCGGAAAACGCTGGACTTTTACTCGAGGCCAGGGCTCACCTTTCTGTCGCCGGCAATCTCCGGAGTGCTCTTGGAGACGCTCCCAGCAAAGAACTGAGACCAGCAAGCCTCATGCGAGTAAACTCCCACTTCTTCCCTGAGGCCTTCCGGAGCAAAGAAAAGACGGGCCCCAGGAGTGTGCCTCAGGCACCTTTCTAGCCGCATCTCATCCACCCGGGGGGGTGGGGGAAATTACGTTTGGGCGGGGTCGCCCTGTTTCAAACGGGAGCTCAGACAGTTATCCTCAGTAGTTTCTGACTACCTCAAGGAAAGAGCGGGGAGGAACAGGGCCTTTCCTCGGAGACACTTTTGGACACAGGGTCCCCTGCACTGCATCCCCTGCATAGGTAGTGCAGTACCTGAGGTGGGCCTCAGTGACCAAGGCTCTGTCCCATACCTAGCCGTGTTAAGTGTGAAAGATGTACCTTTCTTCAGGCTGCGCTCACAGCCTAGCTCGCGCTTCTGCGAGAGGGCCGTCCTGAGTGTTTCCCTGGACTGAGTCGTCAGCACGGGGTGTTTCTGAAGCACAGGTCCGTTTCAGTCAGTGAGGCCGATCGACTTGCAGGGAGGCTGCCCAGCGCTGCTCCCACGCGTCTCTGTTATGACTGGGACACTCTACCTCGGCCCCCAGCAAGCAACACGTGGCCCTTGCTAGGAATGTGAAGAGTGGCTCCCATGGGCCTCCTTCCCCCTGAGGTTCCTCAGAAGCCACCGGCCGCTCCTCCGGCACAGAGCAGTCACCATGCGAAAGTGGTGCACGGCCGCCTCTCCTATGTGTCCCCGGAGGCATCGGAGAGTTCAGGCCATCCAGCGTGGCGCATGGATTCATGGCACCCCTGCACCCCCAGCTCTGCTGACGTGAAACACTAGCCCGTATCTTGGGGCCGCAGGTCACCTTTCATTTGGCCGGAGCTGACTCGGCAGTGCAGTGGTATGAGTCCCTAGAAAGGCATTTGCCAGCACAGGATGGGCTTGGAGAGAACGCAGCCTTGCTGGCCCACAGCGACTACCCTGCAGTGGAGAGACGTCGGGCCGCCAGCGCTGCTCAGGCAGCTTGGAAGGCAGAAACAAGTGGCTCGCAAACGGGCAGAAGGCGTACTTTGCCATCAGTGTCCCACTTTCAGGCTTGATGACACAGCATGTATGTCTGAACATTCTGTCTAGCTATCTAGTACAAGGGAACGAGGGCCCCCTTCTGGTATGAAAGCTTTCCAGGTGGGGGGTGCCGTCCGTGCAGGAGAGCGTTCCCCACGCTGTGCCAAGTTTGGTGCTTGGTGAGTCGGGGTGGTCCCGAACGTCCAGCATTGTCCCGGGGACAGCCGTCCATCGTTTTCTTTTTCAGGCTGGACGTAAACATCAAGCTTCCAGGTGCCGAAGGGAGTCGTCCTTGAGGCGTCCCCTGGTTTCACTGGGGACGCACAGTGGTGTTTCTCAGAAGAGCCCAAATCGCTCCCTGGGGCACACCAGCACGGAATGTAAGGCTGCTCAGAACTGCGTTCCTGAGGCCGTTTGCAGGCTGAACAAACGGGAGGTGTCGAGCGAAGAGGGCAGCACTTTGCTATTACTGCTGGCACATCCGTGCAGTTAAAGCAAACGGACACATTCACTTGCTGCGGCTCAAACGCCACACAAGAGCTGGGCGGCACACAGTGCCCTCGCACAAAAGTGACAACGAACGTGAGTGCGCCATGAGTCCTGCGATACCTTACAGAGTTGACGCTCTCCTTTACCGCCTGCTTCCTCACTAGGGCGGCACGCTTCACTTTACTACCGGAAAACGCTGGACTTTTACTCGAGGCCAGGGCTCACCTTTCTGTCGCCGGCAATCTCCGGAGTGCTCTTGGAGACGCTCCCAGCAAAGAACTGAGACCAGCGAGCCTCATGCGAGTAAACTCGCACTTCTTCCCTGAGGCCTTCCGGAGCATAGAAAAGACGGGCCCCAGGAGTGAGCCTCAGGCACCTTTCTAGCCGCATCTCATCCACCCGGGGGGGGGGGAAATTACGTTTGGGCGGGGTCGCCCTGTTTCAAACGGGAGCTCAGACAGTTATCCTCAGTAGTTTCTGACTACCTCAAGGAAAGAGCAGGGAGGAACAGGGCCTTTCCTCGGAGACACTTTTGGACACAGGGTCCCCTGCACTGCATCCCCTGCATAGGTACTGCAGTACCTGAGGTGGGCCTCAGTGACCAAGGCTCTGTCCCATACCTAGCCGTGTTAAGTGTGAAAGATGTACCTTTCTTCAGGCTGCGCTCACAGCCTAGCTCGCGCTTCTGCGAGAGGGCCGTCCTGAGTGTTTCCCTGGACTGAGTCGTCAGCACGGGGTGTTTCTGAAGCACAGGTCCGTTTCAGTCAGTGAGGCCGATCGACTTGCAGGGAGGCTGCCCAGCGCTGCTCCCACGCGTCTCTGTTATGACTGGGACACTCTACCTCGGCCCCCAGCAAGCAACACGTGGCCCTTGCTAGGAATGTGAAGAGTGGCTCCCATGGGCCTCCTTCCCCCTGAGGTTCCTCAGAAGCCACCGGCCACTCCTCCGGCACAGAGCAGTCACCATGCGAAAGTGGTGCACGGCCGCCTCTCCTATGTGTCCCCGGAGGCATCGGAGAGTTCAGGCCATCCAGCGTGGCGCATGGATTCATGGCACCCCTGCACCCCCAGCTCTGCTGACGTGAAACACTAGCCCGTATCTTGGGGCCGCAGGTCACCTTTCATTTGGCCGGAGCTGACTGGGCAGTGCAGTGGTATGAGTCCCTAGAAAGGCATTTGCCAGCACAGGATGGGCTTGGAGAGAACGCAGCCTTGCTGGCCCACAGCGACTACCCTGCAGTGGAGAGACGTCGGGCCGCCAGCGCTGCTCAGGCAGCTTGGAAGGCAGAAACAAGTGGCTCGCAAACGGGCAGAAGGCGTACTTTGCCATCAGTGTCCCACTTTCAGGCTTGATGACACAGCATGTTTGTCTGAACAATCTGTCTAGCTATCTAGTACAAGGGAACGAGGAGGGCCCCCTTCTGGTAAGAAAGCTTTCCAGGTGGGGGGTGCCGTCCGTGCAGGAGAGCGTTCCCCACGCTGTGCCAAGTTTGGTACTTGGTGACTCGGGGTGGTCCCGAACGTCCAGCATTGTCCCGGGGACAGCCGTCCATCGTTTTCTTTTTCAGGCTGGACGTAAACATCTAGCTTCCAGGTGCCGAAGGGAGTCGTCCTTGAGGCGTCCCCTGGTTTCACTGGGGACGCACAGTGGTGTTTCTCAGAAGAGCCCAAATCGCTCCCTGGGGCACACCAGCACGGAATGTAAGGCTGCTCAGAACTGCGTTCCTGAGGCCGTTTGCAGGCTGAACAAACGGGAGGTGTCGAGCGAAGAGGGCAGCACTTTGCCATTATTGCTGGCACATCCGTGCAGTTAAAGCAAACGGACGCATTCACTTGCTGCGGCTCAAACGCCACACAAGAGCTGGGCGGCACACAGTGCCCTCGCACAAAAGTGACAACGAACCTGAGTGCGCCATGAGTCCTGCGATACCTTACAGAGATGACGCTCTCCTTTACCGCCTGCTTCCTCACTAGGGCGGCACGCTTCACTTTACTACCGGAAAACGCTGGACTTTTACTCGAGGCCAGGGCTCACCTTTCTGTCGCCGGCAATCTCCGGAGTGCTCTTGGAGACGCTCCCAGCAAAGAACTGAGACCAGCGAGCCTCATGCGAGTAAACTCCCACTTCTTCCCTGAGGCCTTCCGGAGCCAAGAAAAAACGGGCCCCAGGAGTGAGCCTCAGGCACCTTTCTAGCCGCATCTCATCTACCCGGGGGGGGGGTGAAATTACGTTTGGGCGGGGTCGCCCTGTTTCAAACGGGAGCTCAGTCAGTTATCCTCAGTAGTTTCTGACTACCTCAAGGAAAGAGCGGGGAGGAACAGGGCCTTTCCTCGGAGACACTTTTGGACACAGGGTCCCCTGCACTGCATCCCCTGCATAGGTAGTGCAGTACCTGAGGTGGGGCTCAGTGCCCAAGGCTCTGTCCCATACCTAGCCGTGTTAAGTGTGAAAGATGTACCTTTCTTCAGGCTGCGCTCACAGCCTAGCTCGCGCTTCTGCGAGAGGGCCGTCCTGAGTGTTTCCCTGGACTGAGTCGTCAGCACGGGGTGTTTCTGAAGCACAGGTCCGTTTCAGTCAGTGAGGCCGATCGACTTGCAGGGAGGCTGCCCAGCGCTGCTCCCACGCGTCTCTGTTATGACTGGGACACTCTACCTCGGCCCCCAGCAAGCAACACGTGGCCCTTGCTAGGAATGTGAAGAGTGGCTCCCATGGGCCTCCTTCCCCCTGAGGTTCCTCAGAAGCCACCGGCCGCTCCTCCGGCACAGAGCAGTCACCATGCGAAAGTGGTGCACGGCCGCCTCTCCTATGTGTCCCCGGAGGCATCGGAGAGTTCAGGCCATCCAGCGTGGCGCATGGATTCATGGCACCCCTGCACCCCCAGCTCTGCTGACGTGAAACACTAGCCCGTATCTTGGGGCCGCAGGTCACCTTTCATTTGGCCGGAGCTGACTGTGCAGTGCAGTGGTATGAGTCCCTAGAAAGGCATTTGCCAGCACAGGATGGGCTTGGAGAGAACGCAGCCTTGCTGGCCCACAGCGACTACCCTGCAGTGGAGAGACGTCGGGCCGCCAGCGCTGCTCAGGCAGCTTGGAAGGCAGAAACAAGTGGCTCGCAAACGGGCAGAAGGCGTACTTTGCCATCAGTGTCCCACTTTCAGGCTTGATGACACAGCATGTTTGTCTGAACATTCTGTCTAGCTATCTAGTACAAGGGAACGAGGAGGGCCCCCTTCTGGTAAGAAAGCTTTCCAGGTGGGGGGTGCCGTCCGTGCAGGAGAGCGTTCCCCACGCTGTGCCAAGTTTGGTACTTGGTGACTCGGGGTGGTCCCGAACGTCCAGCATTGTCCCGGGGACAGCCGTCCATCGTTTTCTTTTTCAGGCTGGACGTAAACATCTAGCTTCCAGGTGCCGAAGGGAGTCGTCCTTGAGGCGTCCCCTGGTTTCACTGGGGACGCACAGTGGTGTTTCTCAGAAGAGCCCAAATCGCTCCCTGGGGCACACCAGCACGGAATGTAAGGCTGCTCAGAACTGCGTTCCTGAGGCCGTTTGCAGGCTGAACAAACGGGAGGTGTCGAGCGAAGAGGGCAGCACTTTGCCATTACTGCTGGCACATCCGTGCAGTTAAAGCAAACGGACGCATTCACTTGCTGCGGCTCAAACGCCACACAAGAGCTGGGCGGCACACAGTGCCCTCGCACAAAAGTGACAACGAACCTGAGTGCGCCATGAGTCCTGCGATACCTTACAGAGATGACGCTCTCCTTTACCGCCTGCTTCCTCACTAGGGCGGCACGCTTCACTTTACTACCGGAAAACGCTGGACTTTTACTCGAGGCCAGGGCTCACCTTTCTGTCGCCGGCAATCTCCGGAGTGCTCTTGGAGACGCTCCCAGCAAAGAACTGAGACCAGCGAGCCTCATGCGAGTAAACTCCCACTTCTTCCCTGAGGCCTTCCGGAGCCAAGAAAAAACGGGCCCCAGGAGTGAGCCTCAGGCACCTTTCTAGCCGCATCTCATCGACCCGGGGGGGGGGTGAAATTACGTTTGGGCGGGGTCGCCCTGTTTCAAACGGGAGCTCAGTCAGTTATCCTCAGTAGTTTCTGACTACCTCAAGGAAAGAGCGGGGAGGAACAGGGCCTTTCCTCGGAGACACTTTTGGACACAGGGTCCCCTGCACTGCATCCCCTGCATAGGTAGTGCAGTACCTGAGGTGGGGCTCAGTGCCCAAGGCTCTGTCCCATACCTAGCCGTGTTAAGTGTGAAAGATGTACCTTTCTTCAGGCTGCGCTCACAGCCTAGCTCGCGCTTCTGCGAGAGGGCCGTCCTGAGTGTTTCCCTGGACTGAGTCGTCAGCACGGGGTGTTTCTGAAGCACAGGGCCGTTTCAGTCAGTGCGGCCGATCGACTTGCAGGGAGGCTGCCCAGTGCTGCTCCCACGCGTCTCTGTTATGACTGGGACACTCTACCTCGGCCCCCAGCAAGCAACACGTGGCCCTTGCTAGGAATGTGAAGAGTGGCTCCCATGGGCCTCCTTCCCCTTGAGGTTCCTCAGAAGCCACCGGCCGCTCCTCCGGCACAGAGCAGTCACCATGCGAAAGTGGTGCACGGCCGCCTCTCCTATGTGTCCCCGGAGGCATCGGAGAGTTCAGGCCATCCAGCGTGGCGCATGGATTCATGGCACCCCTGCACCCCCAGCTCTGCTGACGTGAAACACTAGCCCGTATCTTGGGGCCGCAGGTCACCTTTCATTTGGCCGGAGCTGACTGGGCAGTGCAGTGGTATGAGTCCCTAGAAAGGCATTTGCCAGCACAGGATGGGCTTGGAGAGAACGCAGCCTTGCTGGCCCACAGCGACTACCCTGCAGTGGAGAGACGTCGGGCCGCCAGCGCTGCTCAGGCAGCTTGGAAGGCAGAAACAAGTGGCTCGCAAACGGGCAGAAGGCGTACTTTGCCATCAGTGTCCCACTTTCAGGCTTGATGACACAGCATGTTTGTCTGAACATTCTGTCTAGCTATCTAGACCAAGGGAACGAGGGCCCCCTTCTGGTAAGAAAACTTTCCAGGTGGGGGGTGCCGTCCGTGCAGGAGAGCGTTCCCCACGCTGTGCCAAGTATGGTGCTTGGTGACTCGGGGTGGTCCCGAACGTCCAGCATTGTCCCGGGGACAGCCGTCCATCGTTTTCTTTTTCAGGCTGGACGTAAACATCTAGCTTCCAGGTGCCGAAGGGAGTCGTCCTTGAGGCGTCCCTGGTTTCACTGGGGACGCACAGTGGTGTTTCTCAGAAGAGCCCAAATCGCTCCCTGGGGCACACCAGCACGGAATGTAAGGCTGCTCAGAACTGCGTTCCTGAGGCCGTTTGCAGGCTGAACAAACGGGAGGTGTCGAGCGAAGAGGGCAGCACTTTGCCATTACTGCTGGCACATCCGTGCAGTTAAAGCAAACGGACGCATTCACTTGCTGCGGCTCAAACGCCACACAAGAGCTGGGCGGCATACAGTGCACTCGCACAAAAGTGACAACGAACGTGAGTGCGCCATGAGTCCTGCGATACCTTACAGAGTTGACGCTCTCCTTTACCGCCTGCTTCCTCACTAGGGCGGCACGCTTCACTTTACTACCGGAAAACGCTGGACTTTTACTCGAGGCCAGGGCTCACCTTTCTGTCGCCGGCAATCTCCGGAGTGCTCTTGGAGACGCTCCCAGCAAAGAACTGAGACTAGCGAGCCTCATGCGAGTAAACTCCCACTTCTTCCCTGAGGCCTTCCGGAGCCAAGAAAAACCGGGCCCCAGGAGTGTGCCTCAGGCACCTTTCTAGCCGCATCTCATCCACCCGGGGTGGTGGGGGAAATTACGTTTGGGTGGGGTCGCCCTGTTTCAAACGGGAGCTCAGACAGTTATCCTCAGTAGTTTCTGACTACCTCAAGGAAAGAGCGGGGAGGAACAGGGCCTTTCCTCGGAGACACTTTTGGACACAGGGTCCCCTGCACTGCATCCCCTGCATAGGTAGTGCAGTACCTGAGGTGGGCCTCAGTGACCAAGGCTCTGTCCCATACCTAGCCGTGTTAAGTGTGAAAGATGTACCTTTCTTCAGGCTGCGCTCACAGCGTAGCTCGCGCTTCTGCGAGAGGGCCGTCCTGAGTGTTTCCCTGGACTGAGTCGTCAGCACGGGGTGTTTCTGAAGCACAGGTCCGTTTCAGTCAGTGAGGCCGATCGACTTGCAGGGAGGCTGCCCAGCGCTGCTCCCACGCGTCTCTGTTATGACTGGGACACTCTACCTCGGCCCCCAGCAAGCAACACGTGGCCCTTGCTAGGAATGTGAAGAGTGGCTCCCATGGGCCTCCTTCCCCCTGAGGTTCCTCAGAAGCCACCGGCCGCTCCTCCGGCACAGAGCAGTCACCATGCGAAAGTGGTGCACGGCCGCCTCTCCTATGTGTCCCCGGAGGCATCGGAGAGTTCAGGCCATCCAGCGTGGCGCAAGGATTCATGGCACCCCTGCACCCCCAGCTCTGCTGACGTGAAACACTAGCCCGTATCTTGGGGCCGCAGGTCACCTTTCATTTGGCCGGAGCTGACTGGGCAGTGCAGTGGTATGAGTCCCTAGAAAGGCATTTGCCAGCACAGGATGGGCTTGGAGAGAACGCAGCCTTGCTGGCCCACAGCGACTACCCTGCAGTGGAGAGACGTCGGGCCGCCAGCGCTGCTCAGGCAGCTTGGAAGGCAGAAACAAGTGGCTCGCAAACGGGCAGAAGGCGTACTTTGCCATCAGTGTCCCACTTTCAGGCTTGATGACACAGCATGTTTGTCTGAACATTCTGTCTAGCTATCTAGTACAAGGGAACGAGGAGGGCCGCCTTCTGGTAAGAAAGCTTTCCAGGTGGGGGGTGCCGTCCGTGCAGGAGAGCGTTCCCCACGCTGTGCCAAGTTTGGTACTTGGTGACTCGGGGTGGTCCCGAACGTCCAGCATTGTCCCGGGGACAGCCGTCCATCGTTTTCTTTTTCAGGCTGGACGTAAACATCTAGCTTCCAGGTGCCGAAGGGAGTCGTCCTTGAGGCGTCCCCTGATTTCACTGGGGACGCACAGTGGTGTTTCTCAGAAGAGCCCAAATCGCTCCCTGGGGCACACCAGCACGGAATGTAAGGCTGCTCAGAACTGCGTTCCTGAGGCCGTTTGCAGGCTGAACAAACGGGAGGTGTCGAGCGAAGAGGGCAGCACTTTGCCATTACTGCTGGCACATCCGTGCAGTTAAAGCAAACGGACGCATTCACTTGCTGCGGCTCAAACGCCACACAAGAGCTGGGCGGCACACAGTGCCCTCGCACAAAAGTGACAACGAACGTGAGTGCGCCATGAGTCCTGCGATACCTTACAGAGTTGACGCTCTCCTTTACCGCCTGCTTCCTCACTAGGGCGGCACGCTTCACTTTACTACCGGAAAACGCTGGACTTTTACTCGAGGCCAGGGCTCACCTTTCTGTCGCCGGCAATCTCCGGAGTGCTCTTGGAGACGCTCCCAGCAAAGAACTGAGACCAGCGAGCCTCATGCGAGTAAACTCGCACTTCTTCCCTGAGGCCTTCCGGAGCCAAGAAAAGACGGGCCCCAGGAGTGTGCCTCAGCCTCCTTTCTAGCCGCATCTCATCCACCCGGGGTGGGGGGGAAATTACGTTTGGGCGGGGTCGCCCTGTTTCAAACGGGAGCTCAGACAGTTATCCTCAGTAGTTTCTGACTACCTCAAGGAAAGAGCGGGGAGGAACAGGGCCTTTCCTCGGAGACACTTTTGGACACAGGGTCCCCTGCACTGCATCCCCTGCATAGGTAGTGCAGTACCTGAGGTGGGCCTCAGTGACCAAGGCTCTGTCCCATACCTAGCCGTGTTAAGTGTGAAAGATGTACCTTTCTTCAGGCTGCGCTCACAGCCTAGCTCGCGCTTCTGCGAGAGGGCCGTCCTGAGTGTTTCCCTGGACTGAGTCGTCAGCACGGGGTGTTTCTGAAGCACAGGTCCGTTTCAGTCAGTGAGGCCGATCGACTTGCAGGGAGGCTGCCCAGCGCTGCTCCCACGCGTCTCTGTTATGACTGGGACACTCTACCTCGGCCCCCAGCAAGCAACACGTGGCCCTTGCTAGGAATGTGAAGAGTGGCTCCCATGGGCCTCCTTCCCCCTGAGGTTCCTCAGAAGCCACCGGCCGCTCCTCCGGCACAGAGCAGTCACCATGCGAAAGTGGTGCACGGCCGCCTCTCCTATGTGTCCCCGGAGGCATCGGAGAGTTCAGGCCATCCAGCGTGGCGCATGGATTCATGGCACCCCTGCACCCCCAGCTCTGCTGACGTGAAACACTAGCCCGTATCTTGGGGCCGCAGGTCACCTTTCATTTGGCCGGAGCTGACTGGGCAGTGCAGTGGTATGAGTCCCTAGAAAGGCATTTGCCAGCACAGGATGGGCTTGGAGAGAACGCAGCCTTGCTGGCCCACAGCGACTACCCTGCAGTGGAGAGACGTCGGGCCGCCAGCGCTGCTCAGGCAGCTTGGAAGGCAGAAACAAGTGGCTCGCAAACGGGCAGAAGGCGTACTTTGCCATCAGTGTCCCACTTTCAGGCTTGATGACACAGCATGTTTGTCTGAACATTCTGTCTAGCTATCTAGTACAAGGGAACGAGGAGGGCCCCCTTCTGGTAAGAAAGCTTTCCAGGTGGGGGGTGCCGTCCGTGCAGGAGAGCGTTCCCCACGCTGTGCCAAGTTTGGTACTTGGTGACTCGGGGTGGTCCCGAACGTCCAGCATTGTCCCGGGGACAGCCGTCCATCGTTTTGTTTTTCAGGCTGGACGTAAACATCTAGCTTCCAGGTGCCGAAGGGAGTCGTCCTTGAGGCGTCCCCTGGTTTCACTGGGGACGCACAATGGTGTTTCTCAGAAGAGCCCAAATCGCTCCCTGGGGCACACCAGCACGGAATGTAAGGCTGCTCAGAACTGCGTTCCTGAGGCCGTTTGCAGGCTGAACAAACGGGAGGTGTCGAGCGAAGAGGGCAGCACTTTGCCATTACTGCTGGCACATCCGTGCAGTTAAAGCAAACGGACGCATTCACTTGCTGCGGCTCAAACGCCACACAAGAGCTGGGCGGCACACAGTGCCCTCGCACAAAAGTGACAACGAACGTGAGTGCGCCATGAGTCCTGCGATACCTTACAGAGTTGACGCTCTCCTTTACCGCCTGCTTCCTCACTAGGGGGGAACGCTTCACTTTACTACCGGAAAACGCTGGACTTTTACTCGAGGCCAGGGCTCACCTTTCTGTCGCCGGCAATCTCCGGAGTGCTCTTGGAGACGCTCCCAGCAAAGAACTGAGACCAGCGAGCCTCATGCGAGTAAACTCGCACTTCTTCCCTGCGGCCTTCCAGAGCATAGAAAAGACGGGCCCCAGGAGTGTGCCTCAGGCACCTTTCTAGCCGCATCTCATTCACCCGGGGGGGTGGGGGAAATTACGTTTGGGCGGGGTCGCCCTGTTTCAAACGGGAGCTCAGACAGTTTTCCTCAGTAGTTTCTGACTACCTCAAGGAAAGAGCGGGGAGGAACAGGGCCTTTCCTCGGAGACACTTTTGGACACAGGGTCCCCTGCACTGCATCCCCTGCATAGGTAGTGCAGTACCTGAGGTGGGCCTCAGTGACCAAGGCTCTGTCCCATACCTAGCCGTGTTAAGTGTGAAAGATGTACCTTTCTTCAGGCTGCGCTCACAGCCTAGCTCGCGCTTCTGCGAGAGGGCCGTCCTGAGTGTTTCCCTGGACTGAGTCGTCAGCACGGGGTGTTTCTGAAGCACAGGTCCGTTTCAGTCAGTGAGGCCGATCGACTTGCAGGGAGGCTGCCCAGCGCTGCTCCCACGCGTCTCTGTTATGACTGGGACACTCTACCTCGGCCCCCAGCAAGCAACACGTGGCCCTTGCTAGGAATGTGAAGAGTGGCTCCCATGGGCCTCCTTCCCCCTGAGGTTCCTCAGAAGCCACCGGCCGCTCCTCCGGCACAGAGCAGTCACCATGCGAAAGTGGTGCACGGCCGCCTCTCCTATGTGTCCCCGGAGGCATCGGAGAGTTCAGGCCATCCAGCGTGGCGCATGGATTCATGGCACCCCTGCACCCCCAGCTCTGCTGACGTGAAACACTAGCCCGTATCTTGGGGCCGCAGGTCACCTTTCATTTGGCCGGAGCTGACTGGGCAGTGCAGTGGTATGAGTCCCTAGAAAGGCATTTGCCAGCACAGGATGGGCTTGGAGAGAACGCAGCCTTGCTGGCCCACAGCGACTACCCTGCAGTGGAGAGACGTCGGGCCGCCAGCGCTGCTCAGGCAGCTTGGAAGGCAGAAACAAGTGGCTCGCAAACGGGCAGAAGGCGTACTTTGCCATCAGTGTCCCACTTTCAGGCTTGATGACACAGCATGTTTGTCTGAACATTCTGTCTAGCTATCTAGTACAAGGGAACGAGGAGGGCCCCCTTCTGGTAAGAAAGCTTTCCAGGTGGGGGGTGCCGTCCGTGCAGGAGAGCGTTCCCCACGCTGTGCCAAGTTTGGTACTTGGTGACTCGGGGTGGTCCCGAACGTCCAGCATTGTCCCGGGGACAGCCGTCCATCGTTTTGTTTTTCAGGCTGGACGTAAACATCTAGCTTCCAGGTGCCGAAGGGAGTCGTCCTTGAGGCGTCCCCTGGTTTCACTGGGGACGCACAGTGGTGTTTCTCAGAAGAGCCCAAATCGCTCCCTGGGGCACACCAGCACGGAATGTAAGGCTGCTCAGAACTGCGTTCCTGAGGCCGTTTGCAGGCTGAACAAACGGGAGGTGTCGAGCGAAGAGGGCAGCACTTTGCCATTACTGCTGGCACATCCGTGCAGTTAAAGCAAACGGACGCATTCACTTGCTGCGGCTCAAACGCCACACAAGAGCTGGGCGGCATACAGTGCCCTCGCACAAAAGTGACAACGAACGTGAGTGCGCCATGAGTCCTGCGATACCTTACAGAGTTGACGCTCTCCTTTACCGCCTGCTTCCTCACTAGGGCGGCACGCTTCACTTTACTACCGGAAAACGCTGGACTTTTACTCGAGGCCAGGGCTCACCTTTCTGTCGCCGGCAATCTCCGGAGTGCTCTTGGAGACGCTCCCAGCAAAGAACTGAGACCAGCGAGCCTCATGCGAGTAAACTCGCACTTCTTCCCTGAGGCCTTCCGGAGCCAAGAAAAGACGGGCCCCAGGAGTGTGCCTCAGCCTCCTTTCTAGCCGCATCTCATCCACCCGGGGTGGGGGGGAAATTACGTTTGGGCGGGGTCGCCCTGTTTCAAACGGGAGCTCAGACAGTTATCCTCAGTAGTTTCTGACTACCTCAAGGAAAGAGCGGTGAGGAACAGGGCCTTTCCACGGAGACACTTTTGGACACAGGGTCCCCTGCACTGCATCCCCTGCATAGGTAGTGCAGTACCTGAGGTGGGCCTCAGTGACCAAGGCTCTGTCCCATACCTAGCCGTGTTAAGTGTGAAAGATGTACCTTTCTTCAGGCTGCGCTCACAGCCTAGCTCGCGCTTCTGCGAGAGGGCCGTCCTGAGTGTTTCCCTGGACTGAGTCGTCAGCACGGGGTGTTTCTGAAGCACAGGTCCGTTTCAGTCAGTGAGGCCGATCGACTTGCAGGGAGGCTGCCCAGCGCTGCTCCCACGCGTCTCTGTTATGACTGGGACACTCTACCTCGGCCCCCAGCAAGCAACACGTGGCCCTTGCTAGGAATGTGAAGAGTGGCTCCCATGGGCCTCCTTCCCCCTGAGGTTCCTCAGAAGCCACCGGCCGCTCCTCCGGCACAGAGCAGTCACCATGCGAAAGTGGTGCACGGCCGCCTCTCCTATGTGTCCCCGGAGGCATCGGAGAGTTCAGGCCATCCAGCGTGGCGCATGGATTCATGGCACCCCTGCACCCCCAGCTCTGCTGACGTGAAACACTAGCCCGTATCTTGGGGCCGCAGGTCACCTTTCATTTGGCCGGAGCTGACTGGGCAGTGCAGTGGTATGAGTCCCTAGAAAGGCATTTGCCAGCACAGGATGGGCTTGGAGAGAACGCAGCCTTGCTGGCCCACAGCGACTACCCTGCAGTGGAGAGACGTCGGGCCGCCAGCGCTGCTCAGGCAGCTTGGAAGGCAGAAACAAGTGGCTCGCAAACGGGCAGAAGGCGTACTTTGCCATCAGTGTCCCACTTTCAGGCTTGATGACACAGCATGTTTGTCTGAACATTCTGTCTAGCTATCTAGTACAAGGGAACGAGGGCCCCCTTCTGGTAAGAAAACTTTCCAGGTGGGGGGTGCCGTCCGTGCAGGAGAGCGTTCCCCACGCTGTGCCAAGTTTGGTGCTTGGTGACTCGGGGTGGTCCCGAACGTCCAGCATTGTCCCGGGGACAGCCGTCCATCGTTTTCTTTTTCAGGCTGGACGTAAACATCTAGCTTCCAGGTGCCGAAGGGAGTCGTCCTTGAGGCGTCCCTGGTTTCACTGGGGACGCACAGTGGTGTTTCTCAGAAGAGCCCAAATCGCTCCCTGGGGCACACCAGCACGGAATGTAAGGCTGCTCAGAACAGCGTTCCTGAGGCCGTTTGCAGGCTGAACAAACGGGAGGTGTCGAGCGAAGAGGGCAGCACTTTGCCATTACTGCTGGCACATCCGTGCAGTTAAAGCAAACGGACGCATTCACTTGCTGCGGCTCAAACGCCACACAAGAGCTGGGCGGCATACAGTGCCCTCGCACAAAAGTGACAACGAACGTGAGTGCGCCATGAGTCCTGCGATACCTTACAGAGTTGACGCTCTCCTTTACCGCCTGCTTCCTCACTAGGGCGGCACGCTTCACTTTACTACCGGAAAACGCTGGACTTTTACTCGAGGCCAGGGCTCACCTTTCTGTCGCCGGCAATCTCCGGAGTGCTCTTGGAGACGCTCCCAGCAAAGAACTGAGACCAGCGAGCCTCATGCGAGTAAACTCCCACTTCTTCCCTGAGGCCTTCCGGAGCCAAGAAAAACCGGGCCCCAGGAGTGTGCCTCAGGCACCTTTCTAGCCGCATCTCATCCACCCGGGGGGGTGGGGGAAATTACGTTTGGGTGGGGTCGCCCTGTTTCAAACGGGAGCTCAGACAGTTATCCTCAGTAGTTTCTGACTACCTCAAGGAAAGAGCGGGGAGGAACAGGGCCTTTCCTCGGAGACACTTTTGGACACAGGGTCCCCTGCACTGCATCCCCTGCATAGGTAGTGCAGTACCTGAGGTGGGCCTCAGTGACCAAGGCTCTGTCCCATACCTAGCCGTGTTAAGTGTGAAAGATGTACCTTTCTTCAGGCTGCGCTCACAGCCTAGCTCGCGCTTCTGCGAGAGGGCCGTCCTGAGTGTTTCCCTGGACTGAGTCGTCAGCACGGGGTGTTTCTGAAGCACAGGTCCGTTTCAGTCAGTGAGGCCGATCGACTTGCAGGGAGGCTGCCCAGCGCTGCTCCCACGCGTCTCTGTTATGACTGGGACACTCTACCTCGGCCCCCAGCAAGCAACACGTGGCCCTTGCTAGGAATGTGAAGAGTGGCTCCCATGGGCCTCCTTCCCCCTGAGGTTCCTCAGAAGCCACCGGCCGCTCCTCCGGCACAGAGCAGTCACCATGCGAAAGTGGTGCACGGCCGCCTCTCCTATGTGTCCCCGGAGGCATCGGAGAGTTCAGGCCATCCAGCGTGGCGCAAGGATTCATGGCACCCCTGCACCCCCAGCTCTGCTGACGTGAAACACTAGCCCGTATCTTGGGGCCGCAGGTCACCTTTCATTTGGCCGGAGCTGACTGGGCAGTGCAGTGGTATGAGTCCCTAGAAAGGCATTTGCCAGCACAGGATGGGCTTGGAGAGAACGCAGCCTTGCTGGCCCACAGCGACTACCCTGCAGTGGAGAGACGTCGGGCCGCCAGCGCTGCTCAGGCAGCTTGGAAGGCAGAAACAAGTGGCTCGCAAACGGGCAGAAGGCGTACTTTGCCATCAGTGTCCCACTTTCAGGCTTGATGACACAGCATGTTTGTCTGAACATTCTGTCTAGCTATCTAGTACAAGGGAACGAGGAGGGCCCCCTTCTGGTAAGAAAGCTTTCCAGGTGGGGGGTGCCGTCCGTGCAGGAGAGCGTTCCCCACGCTGTGCCAAGTTTGGTACTTGGTGACTCGGGGTGGTCCCGAACGTCCAGCATTGTCCCGGGGACAGCCGTCCATCGTTTTCTTTTTCAGGCTGGACGTAAACATCTAGCTTCCAGGTGCCGAAGGGAGTCGTCCTTGAGGCGTCCCCTGGTTTCACTGGGGACGCACAGTGGTGTTTCTCAGAAGAGCCCAAATCGCTCCCTGGGGCACACCAGCACGGAATGTAAGGCTGCTCAGAACTGCGTTCCTGAGGCCGTTTGCAGGCTGAACAAACGGGAGGTGTCGAGCGAAGAGGGCAGCACTTTGCCATTACTGCTGGCACATCCGTGCAGTTAAAGCAAACGGACGCATTCACTTGCTGCGGCTCAAACGCCACACAAGAGCTGGGCGGCACACAGTGCCCTCGCACAAAAGTGACAACGAACCTGAGTGCGCCATGAGTCCTGCGATACCTTACAGAGATGACGCTCTCCTTTACCGCCTGCTTCCTCACTAGGGCGGCACGCTTCACTTTACTACCGGAAAACGCTGGACTTTTACTCGAGGCCAGGGCTCACCTTTCTGTCGCCGGCAATCTCCGGAGTGCTCTTGGAGACGCTCCCAGCAAAGAACTGAGACCAGCGAGCCTCATGCGAGTAAACTCCCACTTCTTCCCTGAGGCCTTCCGGAGCCAAGAAAAAACGGGCCCCAGGAGTGAGCCTCAGGCACCTTTCTAGCCGCATCTCATCGACCCGGGGGGGGGGGTGAAATTACGTTTGGGCGGGGTCGCCCTGTTTCAAACGGGAGCTCAGTCAGTTATCCTCAGTAGTTTCTGACTACCTCAAGGAAAGAGCGGGGAGGAACAGGGCCTTTCCTCGGAGACACTTTTGGACACAGGGTCCCCTGCACTGCATCCCCTGCATAGGTAGTGCAGTACCTGAGGTGGGCCTCAGTGACCAAGGCTATGTCCCATACCTAGCCGTGTTAAGTGTGAAAGATGTACCTTTCTTCAGGCTGCGCTCACAGCCTAGCTCGCGCTTCTGCGAGAGGGCCGTCCTGAGTGTTTCCCTGGACTGAGTCGTCAGCACGGGGTGTTTCTGAAGCACAGGGCCGTTTCAGTCAGTGCGGCCGATCGACTTGCAGGGAGGCTGCCCAGTGCTGCTCCCACGCGTCTCTGTTATGACTGGGACACTCTACCTCGGCCCCCAGCAAGCAACACGTGGCCCTTGCTAGGAATGTGAAGAGTGGCTCCCATGGGCCTCCTTCCCCTTGAGGTTCCTCAGAAGCCACCGGCCGCTCCTCCGGCACAGAGCAGTCACCATGCGAAAGTGGTGCACGGCCGCCTCTCCTATGTGTCCCCGGAGGCATCGGAGAGTTCAGGCCATCCAGCGTGGCGCATGGATTCATGGCACCACTGCACCCCCAGCTCTGCTGACGTGAAACACTAGCCCGTATCTTGGGGCCGCAGGTCACCTTTCATTTGGCCGGAGCTGACTGGGCAGTGCAGTGGTATGAGTCCCTAGAAAGGCATTTGCCAGCACAGGATGGGCTTGGAGAGAACGCAGCCTTGCTGGCCCACAGCGACTACCCTGCAGTGGAGAGACGTCGGGCCGCAGCGCTGCTCAGGCAGCTTGGAAGGCAGAAACAAGTGGCTCGCAAACGGGCAGAAGGCGTACTTTGCCATCAGTGTCCCACTTTCAGGCTTGATGACACAGCATGTTTGTCTGAACATTCTGTCTAGCTATCTAGTACAAGGGAACGAGGGCCCCCTTCTGGTAAGAAAGCTTTCCAGGTGGGGGGTGCCGTCCGTGCAGGAGAGCGTTCCCCACGCTGTGCCAAGTTTGGTACTTGGTGACTCGGGGTGGTCCCGAACGTCCAGCATTGTCCCGGGGACAGCCGTCCATCGTTTTCTTTTTCAGGCTGGACGTAAACATCTAGCTTCCAGGTGCCGAAGGGAGTCGTCCTTGAGGCGTCCCCTGGTTTCACTGGGGACGCACAATGGTGTTTCTCAGAAGAGCCCAAATCGCTCCCTGGGGCACACCAGCACGGAATGTAAGGCTGCTCAGAACTGCGTTCCTGAGGCCGTTTGCAGGCTGAACAAACGGGAGGTGTCGAGCGAAGAGGGCAGCACTTTGCCATTACTGCTGGCACATCCGTGCAGTTAAAGCAAACGGACGCTTTCACTTGCTGCGGCTCAAACGCCACACAAGAGCTGGGCGGCACACAGTGCCCTCGCACAAAAGTGACAACGAACGTGAGTGCGCCATGAGTCCTGCGATACCTTACAGAGTTGACGCTCTCCTTTACCGCCTGCTTCCTCACTAGGGCGGCACGCTTCACTTTACTACCGGAAAACGCTGGACTTTTACTCGAGGCCAGGGCTCACCTTTCTGTCGCCGGCAATCTCCGGAGTGCTCTTGGAGACGCTCCCAGCAAAGAACTGAGACCAGCGAGCCTCATGCGAGTAAACTCGCACTTCTTCCCTGAGGCCTTCCGGAGCATAGAAAAGACGGGCCCCAGGAGTGAGCCTCAGGCACCTTTCTAGCCGCATCTCATCCACCCGGGGGGGGGGGGAAATTACGTTTGGGCGGGGTCGCCCTGTTTCAAACGGGAGCTCAGACAGTTATCCTCAGTAGTTTCTGACTACCTCAAGGAAAGAGCAGGGAGGAACAGGGCCTTTCCTCGGAGACACTTTTGGACACAGGGTCCCCTGCACTGCATCCCCTGCATAGGTAGTGCAGTACCTGAGGTGGGCCTCAGTGACCAAGGCTCTGTCCCATACCTAGCCGTGTTAAGTGTGAAAGATGTACCTTTCTTCAGGCTGCGCTCACAGCGTAGCTCGCGCTTCTGCGAGAGGGCCGTCCTGAGTGTTTCCCTGGACTGAGTCGTCAGCACGGGGTGTTTCTGAAGCACAGGTCCGTTTCAGTCAGTGAGGCCGATCGACTTGCAGGGAGGCTGCCCAGCGCTGCTCCCACGCGTCTCTGTTATGACTGGGACACTCTACCTCGGCCCCCAGCAAGCAACACGTGGCCCTTGCTAGGAATGTGAAGAGTGGCTCCCATGGGCCTCCTTCCCCCTGAGGTTCCTCAGAAGCCACCGGCCGCTCCTCCGGCACAGAGCAGTCACCATGCGAAAGTGGTGCACGGCCGCCTCTCCTATGTGTCCCCGGAGGCATCGGAGAGTTCAGGCCATCCAGCGTGGCGCATGGATTCATGGCACCCCTGCACCCCCAGCTCTGCTGACGTGAAACACTAGCCCGTATCTTGGGGCCGCAGGTCACCTTTCATTTGGCCGGAGCTGACTGTGCAGTGCAGTGGTATGAGTCCCTAGAAAGGCATTTGCCAGCACAGGATGGGCTTGGAGAGAACGCAGCCTTGCTGGCCCACAGCGACTACCCTGCAGTGGAGAGACGTCGGGCCGCCAGCGCTGCTCAGGCAGCTTGGAAGGCAGAAACAAGTGGCTCGCAAACGGGCAGAAGGCGTACTTTGCCATCAGTGTCCCACTTTCAGGCTTGATGACACAGCATGTTTGTCTGAACATTCTGTCTAGCTATCTAGTACAAGGGAACGAGGAGGGCCCCCTTCTGGTAAGAAAGCTTTCCAGGTGGGGGGTGCCGTCCGTGCAGGAGAGCGTTCCCCACGCTGTGCCAAGTTTGGTACTTGGTGACTCGGGGTGGTCCCGAACGTCCAGCATTGTCCCGGGGACAGCCGTCCATCGTTTTCTTTTTCAGGCTGGACGTAAACATCTAGCTTCCAGGTGCCGAAGGGAGTCGTCCTTGAGGCGTCCCCTGGTTTCACTGCGGACGCACAGTGGTGTTTCTCAGAAGAGCCCAAATCGCTCCCTGGGGCACACCAGCACGGAATGTAAGGCTGCTCAGAACTGCGTTCCTGAGGCCGTTTGCAGGCTGAACAAACGGGAGGTGTCGAGCGAAGAGGGCAGCACTTTGCCATTACTGCTGGCACATCCGTGCAGTTAAAGCAAACGGACGCATTCACTTGCTGCGGCTCAAACGCCACACAAGAGCTGGGCGGCACACAGTGCCCTCGCACAAAAGTGACAACGAACCTGAGTGCGCCATGAGTCCTGCGATACCTTACAGAGATGACGCTCTCCTTTACCGCCTCCTTCCTCACTAGGGCGGCACGCTTCACTTTACTACCGGAAAACGCTGGACTTTTACTCGAGGCCAGGGCTCACCTTTCTGTCGCCGGCAATCTCCGGAGTGCTCTTGGAGACGCTCCCAGCAAAGAACTGAGACCAGCGAGCCTCATGCGAGTAAACTCCCACTTCTTCCCTGAGGCCTTCCGGAGCCAAGAAAAACCGGGCCCCAGGAGTGAGCCTCAGGCACCTTTCTAGCCGCATCTCATCGACCCGGGGGGGGGGGTGAAATTACGTTTGGGCGGGGTCGCCCTGTTTCAAACGGGAGCTCAGTCAGTTATCCTCAGTAGTTTCTGACTACCTCAAGGAAAGAGCGGGGAGGAACAGGGCCTTTCCTCGGAGACACTTTTGGACACAGGGTCCCCTGCACTGCATCCCCTGCATAGGTAGTGCAGTACCTGAGGTGGGGCTCAGTGCCCAAGGCTCTGTCCCATACCTAGCCGTGTTAAGTGTGAAAGATGTACCTTTCTTCAGGCTGCGCTCACAGCCTAGCTCGCGCTTCTGCGAGAGGGCCGTCCTGAGTGTTTCCCTGGACTGAGTCGTCAGCACGGGGTGTTTCTGAAGCACAGGGCCGTTTCAGTCAGTGCGGCCGATCGACTTGCAGGGAGGCTGCCCAGCGCTGCTCCCACGCGTCTCTGTTATGACTGGGACACTCTACCTCGGCCCCCAGCAAGCAACACGTGGCCCTTGCTAGGAATGTGAAGAGTGGCTCCCATGGGCCTCCTTCCCCTTGAGGTTCCTCAGAAGCCACCGGCCGCTCCTCCGGCACAGAGCAGTCACCATGCGAAAGTGGTGCACGGCCGCCTCTCCTATGTGTCCCCGGAGGCATCGGAGAGTTCAGGCCATCCAGCGTGGCGCAAGGATTCATGGCACCCCTGCACCCCCAGCTCTGCTGACGTGAAACACTAGCCCGTATCTTGGGGCCGCAGGTCACCTTTCATTTGGCCGGAGCTGACTGGGCAGTGCAGTGGTATGAGTCCCTAGAAAGGCATTTGCCAGCACAGGATGGGCTTGGAGAGAACGCAGCCTTGCTGGCCCACAGCGACTACCCTGCAGTGGAGAGACGTCGGGCCGCCAGCGCTGCTCAGGCAGCTTGGAAGGCAGAAACAAGTGGCTCGCAAACGGGCAGAAGGCGTACTTTGCCATCAGTGTCCCACTTTCAGGCTTGATGACACAGCATGTTTGTCTGAACATTCTGTCTAGCTATCTAGTACAAGGGAACGAGGAGGGCCCCCTTCTGGTAAGAAAGCTTTCCAGGTGGGGGGTGCCGTCCGTGCAGGAGAGCGTTCCCCACGCTGTGCCAAGTTTGGTACTTGGTGACTCGGGGTGGTCCCGAACGTCCAGCATTGTCCCGGGGACAGCCGTCCATCGTTTTCTTTTTCAGGCTGGACGTAAACATCTAGCTTCCAGGTGCCGAAGGGAGTCGTCCTTGAGGCGTCCCCTGATTTCACTGGGGACGCACAGTGGTGTTTCTCAGAAGAGCCCAAATCGCTCCCTGGGGCACACCAGCACGGAATGTAAGGCTGCTCAGAACTGCGTTCCTGAGGCCGTTTGCAGGCTGAACAAACGGGAGGTGTCGAGCGAAGAGGGCAGCACTTTGCCATTACTGCTGGCACATCCGTGCAGTTAAAGCAAACGGACGCATTCACTTGCTGCGGCTCAAACGCCACACAAGAGCTGGGCGGCACACAGTGCCCTCGCACAAAAGTGACAACGAACGTGAGTGCGCCATGAGTCCTGCGATACCTTACAGAGTTGACGCTCTCCTTTACCGCCTGCTTCCTCACTAGGGCGGCACGCTTCACTTTACTACCGGAAAACGCTGGACTTTTACTCGAGGCCAGGGCTCACCTTTCTGTCGCCGGCAATCTCCGGAGTGCTCTTGGAGACGCTCCCAGCAAAGAACTGAGACCAGCGAGCCTCATGCGAGTAAACTCGCACTTCTTCCCTGAGGCCTTCCGGAGCCAAGAAAAGACGGGCCCCAGGAGTGTGCCTCAGCCTCCTTTCTAGCCGCATCTCATCCAGCCGGGGTGGGGGGGAAATTACGTTTGGGCGGGGTCGCCCTGTTTCAAACGGGAGCTCAGACAGTTATCCTCAGTAGTTTCTGACTACCTCAAGGAAAGAGCGGGGAGGAACAGGGCCTTTCCTCGGAGACACTTTTGGACACAGGGTCCCCTGCACTGCATCCCCTGCATAGGTAGTGCAGTACCTGAGGTGGGCCTCAGTGACCAAGGCTCTGTCCCATACCTAGCCGTGTTAAGTGTGAAAGATGTACCTTTCTTCAGGCTGCGCTCACAGCCTAGCTCGCGCTTCTGCGAGAGGGCCGTCCTGAGTGTTTCCCTGGACTGAGTCGTCAGCACGGGGTGTTTCTGAAGCACAGGTCCGTTTCAGTCAGTGAGGCCGATCGACTTGCAGGGAGGCTGCCCAGTGCTGCTCCCACGCGTCTCTGTTATGACTGGGACACTCTACCTCGGCCCCCAGCAAGCAACACGTGGCCCTTGCTAGGAATGTGAAGAGTGGCTCCCATGGGCCTCCTTCCCCCTGAGGTTCCTCAGAAGCCACCGGCCGCTCCTCCGGCACAGAGCAGTCACCATGCGAAAGTGGTGCACGGCCGCCTCTCCTATGTGTCCCCGGAGGCATCGGAGAGTTCAGGCCATCCAGCGTGGCGCATGGATTCATGGCACCCCTGCACCCCCAGCTCTGCTGACGTGAAACACTAGCCCCTATCTTGGGGCCGCAGGTCACCTTTCATTTGGCCGGAGCTGACTGGGCAGTGCAGTGGTATGAGTCCCTAGAAAGGCATTTGCCAGCACAGGATGGGCTTGGAGAGAATGCAGCCTTGCTGGCCCACAGCGACTACCCTGCAGTGGAGAGACGTCGGGCCGCCAGCGCTGCTCAGGCAGCTTGGAAGGCAGAAACAAGTGGCTCGCAAACGGGCAGAAGGCGTACTTTGCCATCAGTGTCCCACTTTCAGGCTTGATGACACAGCATGTTTGTCTGAACATTCTGTCTAGCTATCTAGTACAAGGGAACGAGGAGGGCCCCCTTCTGGTAAGAAAGCTTTCCAGGTGGGGGGTGCCGTCCGTGCAGGAGAGCGTTCCCCACGCTGTGCCAAGTTTGGTACTTGGTGACTCGGGGTGGTCCCGAACATCCAGCATTGTCCCGGGGACAGCCGTCCATCGTTTTCTTTTTCAGGCTGGACGTAAACATCTAGCTTCCAGGTGCCGAAGGGAGTCGTCCTTGAGGCGTCCCCTGGTTTCACTGGGGACGCACAATGGTGTTTCTCAGAAGAGCCCAAATCGCTCCCTGGGGCACACCAGCACGGAATGTAAGGCTGCTCAGAACTGCGTTCCTGAGGCCGTTTGCAGGCTGAACAAACGGGAGGTGTCGAGCGAAGAGGGCAGCACTTTGCCATTACTGCTGGCACATCCGTGCAGTTAAAGCAAACGGACGCATTCACTTGCTGCGGCTCAAACGCCACACAAGAGCTGGGCGGCACACAGTGCCCTCGCACAAAAGTGACAACGAACGTGAGTGCGCCATGAGTCCTGCGATACCTTACAGAGTTGACGCTCTCCTTTACCGCCTGCTTCCTCACTAGGGGGGAACGCTTCACTTTACTACCGGAAAACGCTGGACTTTTACTCGAGGCCAGGGCTCACCTTTCTGTCGCCGGCAATCTCCGGAGTGCTCTTGGAGACGCTCCCAGCAAAGAACTGAGACCAGCGAGCCTCATGCGAGTAAACTCGCACTTCTTCCCTGCGGCCTTCCAGAGCATAGAAAAGACGGGCCCCAGGAGTGTGCCTCAGGCACCTTTCTAGCCGCATCTCATTCACCCGGGGGGGTGGGGGAAATTACGTTTGGGCGGGGTCGCCCTGTTTCAAACGGGAGCTCAGACAGTTTTCCTCAGTAGTTTCTGACTACCTCAAGGAAAGAGCGGGGAGGAACAGGGCCTTTCCTCGGAGACACTTTTGGACACAGGGTCCCCTGCACTGCATCCCCTGCATAGGTAGTGCAGTACCTGAGGTGGGCCTCAGTGACCAAGGCTCTGTCCCATACCTAGCCGTGTTAAGTGTGAAAGATGTACCTTTCTTCAGGCTGCGCTCACAGCCTAGCTCGCGCTTCTGCGAGAGGGCCGTCCTGAGTGTTTCCCTGGACTGAGTCGTCAGCACGGGGTGTTTCTGAAGCACAGGTCCGTTTCAGTCAGTGAGGCCGATCGACTTGCAGGGAGGCTGCCCAGCGCTGCTCCCACGCGTCTCTGTTATGACTGGGACACTCTACCTCGGCCCCCAGCAAGCAACACGTGGCCCTTGCTAGGAATGTGAAGAGTGGCTCCCATGGGCCTCCTTCCCCCTGAGGTTCCTCAGAAGCCACCGGCCGCTCCTCCGGCACAGAGCAGTCACCATGCGAAAGTGGTGCACGGCCGCCTCTCCTATGTGTCCCCGGAGGCATCGGAGAGTTCAGGCCATCCAGCGTGGCGCATGGATTCATGGCACCCCTGCACCCCCAGCTCTGCTGACGTGAAACACTAGCCCGTATCTTGGGGCCGCAGGTCACCTTTCATTTGGCCGGAGCTGACTGGGCAGTGCAGTGGTATGAGTCCCTAGAAAGGCATTTGCCAGCACAGGATGGGCTTGGAGAGAACGCAGCCTTGCTGGCCCACAGCGACTACCCTGCAGTGGAGAGACGTCGGGCCGCCAGCGCTGCTCAGGCAGCTTGGAAGGCAGAAACAAGTGGCTCGCAAACGGGCAGAAGGCGTACTTTGCCATCAGTGTCCCACTTTCAGGCTTGATGACACAGCATGTTTGTCTGAACATTCTGTCTAGCTATCTAGTACAAGGGAACGAGGAGGGCCCCCTTCTGGTAAGAAAGCTTTCCAGGTGGGGGGTGCCGTCCGTACAGGAGAGCGTTCCCCACGCTGTGCCAAGTTTGGTACTTGGTGACTCGGGGTGGTCCCGAACGTCCAGCATTGTCCCGGGGACAGCCGTCCATCGTTTTCTTTTTCAGGCTGGACGTAAACATCTAGCTTCCAGGTGCCGAAGGGAGTCGTCCTTGAGGCGTCCCCTGGTTTCACTGGGGACGCACAGTGGTGTTTCTCAGAAGAGCCCAAATCGCTCCCTGGGGCACACCAGCACGGAATGTAAGGCTGCTCAGAACAGCGTTCCTGAGGCCGTTTGCAGGCTGAACAAACGGGAGGTGTCGAGCGAAGAGGGCAGCACTTTGCCATTACTGCTGGCACATCCGTGCAGTTAAAGCAAACGGACGCATTCACTTGCTGCGGCTCAAACGCCACACAAGAGCTGGGCGGCACACAGTGCCCTCGCACAAAAGTGACAACGAACGTGAGTGCGCCATGAGTCCTGCGATACCTTACAGAGTTGACGCTCTCCTTTACCGCCTGCTTCCTCACTAGGGCGGCACGCTTCACTTTACTACCGGAAAACGCTGGACTTTTACTCGAGGCCAGGGCTCACCTTTCTGTCGCCGGCAATCTCCGGAGTGCTCTTGGAGACGCTCCCAGCAAAGAACTGAGACCAGCGAGCCTCATGCGAGTAAACTCGCACTTCTTCCCTGAGGCCTTCCGGAGCCAAGAAAAGACGGGCCCCAGGAGTGTGCCTCAGCCTCCTTTCTAGCCGCATCTCATCCAGCCGGGGTGGGGGGGAAATTACGTTTGGGCGGGGTCGCCCTGTTTCAAACGGGAGCTCAGACAGTTATCCTCAGTAGTTTCTGACTACCTCAAGGAAAGAGCGGTGAGGAACAGGGCCTTTCCACGGAGACACTTTTGGACACAGGGTCCCCTGCACTGCATCCCCTGCATAGGTAGTGCAGTACCTGAGGTGGGCCTCAGTGACCAAGGCTCTGTCCCATACCTAGCCGTGTTAAGTGTGAAAGATGTACCTTTCTTCAGGCTGCGCTCACAGCCTAGCTCGCGCTTCTGCGAGAGGGCCGTCCTGAGTGTTTCCCTGGACTGAGTCGTCAGCACGGGGTGTTTCTGAAGCACAGGTCCGTTTCAGTCAGTGAGGCCGATCGACTTGCAGGGAGGCTGCCCAGCGCTGCTCCCACGCGTCTCTGTTATGACTGGGACACTCTACCTCGGCCCCCAGCAAGCAACACGTGGCCCTTGCTAAGAATGTGAAGAGTGGCTCCCATGGGCCTCCTTCCCCCTGAGGTTCCTCAGAAGCCACCGGCCGCTCCTCCGGCACAGAGCAGTCACCATGCGAAAGTGGTGCACGGCCGCCTCTCCTATGTGTCCCCGGAGGCATCGGAGAGTTCAGGCCATCCAGCGTGGCGCATGGATTCATGGCACCCCTGCACCCCCAGCTCTGCTGACGTGAAACACTAGCCCGTATCTTGGGGCCGCAGGTCACCTTTCATTTGGCCGGAGCTGACTGGGCAGTGCAGTGGTATGAGTCCCTAGAAAGGCATTTGCCAGCACAGGATGGGCTTGGAGAGAACGCAGCCTTGCTGGCCCACAGCGACTACCCTGCAGTGGAGAGACGTCGGGCCGCCAGCGCTGCTCAGGCAGCTTGGAAGGCAGAAACAAGTGGCTCGCAAACGGGCAGAAGGCGTACTTTGCCATCAGTGTCCCACTTTCAGGCTTGATGACACAGCATGTTTGTCTGAACATTCTGTCTAGCTATCTAGTACAAGGGAACGAGGGCCCCCTTCTGGTAAGAAAACTTTCCAGGTGGGGGGTGCCGTCCGTGCAGGAGAGCGTTCCCCACGCTGTGCCAAGTTTGGTGCTTGGTGACTCGGGGTGGTCCCGAACGTCCAGCATTGTCCCGGGGACAGCCGTCCATCGTTTTCTTTTTCAGGCTGGACGTAAACATCTAGCTTCCAGGTGCCGAAGGGAGTCGTCCTTGAGGCGTCCCTGGTTTCACTGGGGACGCACAGTGGTGTTTCTCAGAAGAGCCCAAATCGCTCCCTGGGGCACACCAGCACGGAATGTAAGGCTGCTCAGAACAGCGTTCCTGAGGCCGTTTGCAGGCTGAACAAACGGGAGGTGTCGAGCGAAGAGGGCAGCACTTTGCCATTACTGCTGGCACATCCGTGCAGTTAAAGCAAACGGACGCATTCACTTGCTGCGGCTCAAACGCCACACAAGAGCTGGGCGGCATACAGTGCCCTCGCACAAAAGTGACAACGAACGTGAGTGCGCCATGAGTCCTGCGATACCTTACAGAGTTGACGCTCTCCTTTACCGCCTGCTTCCTCACTAGGGCGGCACGCTTCACTTTACTACCGGAAAACGCTGGACTTTTACTCGAGGCCAGGGCTCACCTTTCTGTCGCCGGCAATCTCCGGAGTGCTCTTGGAGACGCTCCCAGCAAAGAACTGAGACCAGCGAGCCTCATGCGAGTAAACTCCCACTTCTTCCCTGAGGCCTTCCGGAGCCAAGAAAAACCGGGCCCCAGGAGTGTGCCTCAGGCACCTTTCTAGCCGCATCTCATCCACCCGGGGGGGTGGGGGAAATTACGTTTGGGTGGGGTCGCCCTGTTTCAAACGGGAGCTCAGACAGTTATCCTCAGTAGTTTCTGACTACCTCAAGGAAAGAGCGGGGAGGAACAGGGCCTTTCCTCGGAGACACTTTTGGACACAGGGTCCCCTGCACTGCATCCCCTGCATAGGTAGTGCAGTACCTGAGGTGGGCCTCAGTGACCAAGGCTCTGTCCCATACCTAGCCGTGTTAAGTGTGAAAGATGTACCTTTCTTCAGGCTGCGCTCACAGCCTAGCTCGCGCTTCTGCGAGAGGGCCGTCCTGAGTGTTTCCCTGGACTGAGTCGTCAGCACGGGGTGTTTCTGAAGCACAGGTCCGTTTCAGTCAGTGAGGCCGATCGACTTGCAGGGAGGCTGCCCAGCGCTGCTCCCACGCGTCTCTGTTATGACTGGGACACTCTACCTCGGCCCCCAGCAAGCAACACGTGGCCCTTGCTAGGAATGTGAAGAGTGGCTCCCATGGGCCTCCTTCCCCCTGAGGTTCCTCAGAAGCCACCGGCCGCTCCTCCGGCACAGAGCAGTCACCATGCGAAAGTGGTGCACGGCCGCCTCTCCTATGTGTCCCCGGAGGCATCGGAGAGTTCAGGCCATCCAGCGTGGCGCAAGGATTCATGGCACCCCTGCACCCCCAGCTCTGCTGACGTGAAACACTAGCCCGTATCTTGGGGCCGCAGGTCACCTTTCATTTGGCCGGAGCTGACTGGGCAGTGCAGTGGTATGAGTCCCTAGAAAGGCATTTGCCAGCACAGGATGGGCTTGGAGAGAACGCAGCCTTGCTGGCCCACAGCGACTACCCTGCAGTGGAGAGACGTCGGGCCGCCAGCGCTGCTCAGGCAGCTTGGAAGGCAGAAACAAGTGGCTCGCAAACGGGCAGAAGGCGTACTTTGCCATCAGTGTCCCACTTTCAGGCTTGATGACACAGCATGTTTGTCTGAACATTCTGTCTAGCTATCTAGTACAAGGGAACGAGGAGGGCCCCCTTCTGGTAAGAAAGCTTTCCAGGTGGGGGGTGCCGTCCGTGCAGGAGAGCGTTCCCCACGCTGTGCCAAGTTTGGTACTTGGTGACTCGGGGTGGTCCCGAACGTCCAGCATTGTCCCGGGGACAGCCGTCCATCGTTTTGTTTTTCAGGCTGGACGTAAACATCTAGCTTCCAGGTGCCGAAGGGAGTCGTCCTTGAGGCGTCCCCTGGTTTCACTGGGGACGCACAATGGTGTTTCTCAGAAGAGCCCAAATCGCTCCCTGGGGCACACCAGCACGGAATGTAAGGCTGCTCAGAACTGCGTTCCTGAGGCCGTTTGCAGGCTGAACAAACGGGAGGTGTCGAGCGAAGAGGGCAGCACTTTGCCATTACTGCTGGCACATCCGTGCAGTTAAAGCAAACGGACGCATTCACTTGCTGCGGCTCAAATGCCACACAAGAGCTGGGCGGCACACAGTGCCCTCGCACAAAAGTGACAACGAACGTGAGTGCGCCATGAGTCCTGCGATACCTTACAGAGTTGACGCTCTCCTTTACCGCCTGCTTCCTCACTAGGGGGGAACGCTTCACTTTACTACCGGAAAACGCTGGACTTTTACTCGAGGCCAGGGCTCACCTTTCTGTCGCCGGCAATCTCCGGAGTGCTCTTGGAGACGCTCCCAGCAAAGAACTGAGACCAGCGAGCCTCATGCGAGTAAACTCGCACTTCTTCCCTGAGGCCTTCCGGAGCATAGAAAAGACGGGCCCCAGGAGTGTGCCTCAGGCACCTTTGTAGCCGCATCTCATTCACCCGGGGGGGTGGGGGAAATTACGTTTGGGCGGGGTCGCCCTGTTTCAAACGGGAGCTCAGACAGTTTTCCTCAGTAGTTTCTGACTACCTCAAGGAAAGAGCGGGGAGGAACAGGGCCTTTCCTCGGAGACACTTTTGGACACAGGGTCCCCTGCACTGCATCCCCTGCATAGGTAGTGCAGTACCTGAGGTGGGCCTCAGTGACCAAGGCTCTGTCCCATACCTAGCCGTGTTAAGTGTGAAAGATGTACCTTTCTTCAGGCTGCGCTCACAGCCTAGCTCGCGCTTCTGCGAGAGGGCCGTCGTGAGTGTTTCCCTAGACTGAGTCGTCAGCACGGGGTGTTTCTGAAGCACAGGTCCGTTTCAGTCAGTGAGGCCGATCGACTTGCAGGGAGGCTGCCCAGCGCTGCTCCCACGCGTCTCTGTTATGACTGGGACACTCTACCTCGGCCCCCAGCAAGCAACACGTGGCCCTTGCTAGGAATGTGAAGAGTGGCTCCCATGGGCTTCCTTCCCCCTGAGTTTCCTCAGAAGCAAATGGCCGCTCCTCTGGCACAGAGCAGTCACCATGCGAAAGTGGTGCACGGCCTCCTCTTCTATGTGTCCCCGGAGGTATCGGAGTGTTCAGGCCATCCAGCGTGGCGCCTGGATTCATGGCACCCCTGCACCCCCAGCTCTGCTGACGTGAAACACTAGCCCGTGTCTTGGGGCCGCAGGTCACCTTTCATTTGGCCAGAGCTGACTCGGCAGTGCAGTGGTATGAGTCCCTAGAAAGGCATTTGCCAGCACAGGATGGGCTTGGAGAGAACGCAGCCTTGCTGGCCCACAGCGACTACCCTGCAGTGGAGAGACGTCGGGCCGCCAGCGCTGCTCAGGCAGCTTGGAAGGCAGAAACAAGTGGCTCGCAAACGGGCAGAAGGCGTACTTTGCCATCAGTGTCCCACTTTCAGGCTTGATGACACAGCATGTTTGTCTGAACATTCTGTCTAGCTATCTAGTACAAGGGAACGAGGGCCCCCTTTTGGTAAGAAAGCTTTCCAGGTGGGGGGTGCCGTCCGTGCAGGAGAGCGTTCCCCACGCTGTGCCAAGTTTGGTACTTGGTGACTCGGGGTGGTCCCGAACGTCCAGCATTGTCCCGGGGACAGCCGTCCATCGTTTTCTTTTTCAGGCTGGACGTAAACATCTAGCTTCCAGGTGCCGAAGGGAGTCGTCCTTGAGGCGTCCCCTGGTTTCACTGGGGACGCACAGTGGTGTTTCTCAGAAGAGCCCAAATCGCTCCCTGGGGCACACCAGCACGGAATGTAAGGCTGCTCAGAACTGCGTTCCTGAGGCCGTTTGCAGGCTGAACAAACGGGAGGTGTCGAGCGAAGAGGGCAGCACTTTGCCATTACTGCTGGCACATCCGTGCAGTTAAAGCAAACGGACGCTTTCACTTGCTGCGGCTCAAACGCCACACAAGAGCTGGGCGGCACACAGTGCCCTCGCACAAAAGTGACAACGAACGTGAGTGCGCCATGAGTCCTGCGATACCTTACAGAGTTGACGCTCTCCTTTACCGCCTGCTTCCTCACTAGGGCGGCACGCTTCACTTTACTACCGGAAAACGCTGGACTTTTACTCGAGGCCAGGGCTCACCTTTCTGTCGCCGGCAATCTCCGGAGTGCTCTTGGAGACGCTCCCAGCAAAGAACTGAGACCAGCGAGCCTCATGCGAGTAAACTCGCACTTCTTCCCTGAGGCCTGCCGGAGCAAAGAAAAGACGGGCCACAGGAGTGTGCCTCAGCCTCCTTTCTAGCCGCATCTCATCCACCCGGGGGGGTGGAAATTACGTTTGGGCGGGGTCGCCCTGTTTCAAACGGGAGCGCAGACAGTTATCCTCAGTAGTTTCTGACTACCTCAAGGAAACAGCGGGGAGGAACAGGGCCTTTCCTCGGAGACACTTTTGGACACAGGGTCCCCTGCACTGCATCCCCTGCATAGGTAGTGCAGTACCTGAGGTGGGCCTCAGTGACCAAGACTCTGTCCCATACCTAGCCGTGTTAAGTGTGAAAGATGTACCTTTCTTCAGGCTGGGCTCACAGCCTAGCTCTCGTTTCTGCGAGAGGGCCGTCCTGAGTGTTACCCTGGACTGAGTCATCAGCACGGGGTGTTTCTGAAGCACAGGTCCGTTTCAGTCAGTGAGGCCGATCGACTTGCAGAGAGGCTGCCCTGCGCTGCTCCCACGCGTCTCTGTTATGACTGGGACACTCTACCTCGGCCCCCAGCAAGCAACACGTGGCCCTTGCTAGGAATGTGAAGAGTGGCTCCCATGGGCCTCCTTCCCCTTGAGGTTCCTCAGAAGCCAATTGCCGCTCCTCTGGCACAGAGCAGTCACCATGCGAAAGTGGTGCACGGCCGCCTCCTCTATGTGTCCCCGGAGGTATCGGAGTGTTCAGGCCATCCAGCGTGGCGCCTGGATTCATGGCACCCCTGCACCCCCAGCTCTGCTGACGTGAAACACTAGCCCGTGTCTTGGGGCCGCAGGTCACCTTTCATTTGGCCAGAGCTGACTCGGCAGTGCAGTGGTATGAGTCCCTAGAAAGGCATTTGCCAGCACAGGATGGGCTTGGAGAGAACGCAGCCTTGCTGGCCCACAGCGACTACCCTGCAGTGGAGAGACGTCGGGCCGCCAGCGCTCCTCAGGCAGCTTGGAAAGCAGAAACAAGTCGCTCGGAAACGGGCAGAAGGCGTACTTTGCCATCAGTGTCCCACTTTCAGGCTGGATGACACAGCATGTTTGTCTGAACATTCTGTCTAGCTATCTAGTACAAGGGAACGAGGGCCCCCTTCTGGTAAGAAAGCTTTCCAGGTGGGGGGTGCCGTCCGTGCAGGAGAGCGTTCCCCACGCTGTGCCAAGTTTGGTGCTTGGTGACTCGGGGTGCTCCCGAACGTCCAGCATTGTCCTGGGGATAGAGGTCCATCGTTTTGTTTTTTAGGCTGGACGTAAACATCTAGCTTCCAGGTGCCGAAGGGAGTCGTCCTTGAGGCGTCCCCTGGTTTCACTGGGGACGCACAGTGGTGTTTCTCAGAAGAGCCCAAATCGCTCCCTGGGGCACACCAGCACGGAATGTAAGGCTGCTCAGAACTGCGTTCCTGAGGCCGTTTGCAGGCTGAACAAACGGGAGGTGTCGAGCGAAGAGGGCAGCACTTTGCCATTACTGCTGGCACATCCGTGCAGTTAAAGCAAACGGACGCATTCACTTGCTGCGGCTCAAACGCCACACAAGAGCTGGGCGGCACACAGTGCCCTCTCACAAAAGTGACAACGAACGTGAGTGCGCCATGAGTCCTGAGATACCTTACAGAGTTGACGCTCTCCTTTACCGCCTGCTTCCTCACTAGGGCGGCACGCTTCACTTTACTACCGGAAAACGCTGGACATTTACTCGAGGCCAGGGCTCACCTTTCTGTCGCCGGAAATCTCCGGAGTGCTCTTGGAGACGCTCCCAGCAAAGAACTGAGACCAGCGAGCCTCATGCGAGTAAACTCGCACTTCTTCCCTGAGGCCTTCCAGAGCAAAGAAAAGACGGGCCCCAGGAGTGTGTCTCAGGCACCTTTCTAGCCGCATCTCATCCATCCGGGGGGGGAAAATTACGTTTGGGCGGGGTCGCCCTGTTTCAAACGGGAGCTCAGACAGTTATCCTCAGTAGTTTCTGACTACCTCAAGGAAATTGCGGGGAGGAACAGGGCCTTTCCTCGGAGACACCTTTGGACACAGGGTCCCCTGCACTGCATCCCCTGCATAGGTAGTGCAGTACCTGAGGTGGGCCTCAGTGACCAAGGCTCTGTCCCATACCTAGCCGTGTTAAGTGTGAAAGATGTACCTTTCTTCAGGCTGCGCTCACAGCCTAGCTCGCGCTTCTGCGAGAGCGCCGTCCTGAGTGTTTCCCTGGACTGAGTCGTCAGCACGGGGTGTTTCTGAAGCACAGGTCCGTTTCAGTCAGTGAGGCCGATCGACTTGCAGGGAGGCTGCCCAGCGCTGCTCCCACGCGTCTCTGTTATGACTGGGACACTCTACCTTGGCCCCCAGCAAGCAACACGTGGCCCTTGCTAAGAATGTGAAGAGTGGCTCCCATGGGCCTCCTTCCCCCTGAGGTTCCTCAGAAGCCACCGGCCGCTCCTCCGGCACAGAGCAGTCACCATGATAAAGTGGTGCACGGCCGCCTCTCCTATGTGTCCCCGGAGGCATCGGAGAGTTCAGGCCATCCAGCGTGGCGCATGGATTCATGGCACCCCTGCACCCCCAGCTCTGCTGACGTGAAACACTAGCCCGTGTCTTGGGGCCGCAGGTCACCTTTCATTTGGCCAGAGCTGACTGGGCAGTGCAGTGGTATGAGTCCCTAGAAAGGCATTTGCCAGCACAGGATGGGCTTGGAGAGAACGCAGCCTTGCTGGCCCACAGCGACTACCCTGCAGTGGAGAGACGTCGGGCCGCCAGCGCTGCTCAGGCAGCTTGGAAGGCAGAAACAAGTGGCTCGCAAACGGGCAGAAGGCGTACTTTGCCATCAGTGTCCCACTTTCAGGCTTGATGACACAGCATGTTTGTCTGAACATTCTGTCTAGCTATCTAGTACAAGGGAACGAGGGCCCCCTTCTGGTAAGAAAGCTTTCCAGGTGGGGGGTGCCGTCCGTGCAGGAGAGCGTTCCCCACGCTGTGCCAAGTTTGGTACTTGGTGACTCGGCGTGGTCCCGAACGTCCAGCATTGTCCCGGGGACAGCCGTCCATCGTTTTCTTTTTCAGGCTGGAACTATACATCTAGCTTCCAGGTGCCAAAGGGAGTCGTCCTTGAGGCGTCCCCTGGTTTCACTGGGGACGCACAGTGGTGTTTCTCAGAAGAGCCCAAATCGCTCCCTGGGGCACACCAGCACGGAATGTAAGGCTGCTCAGAACTGCGTTCCTGAGGCCGTTTGCAGGCTGAACAAACGGGAGGTGTCGAGCGAAGAGGGCAGCACTTTGCCATTACTGCTGGCCCATCCGTGCAGTTAAAGCAAACGGACGCATTCACTTGCTGCGGCTCAAACGCCACACAAGAGCTGGGCGGCACACAGTGCCCTCGCACAAAAGTGACAACGAACGTGAGTGCGCCATGACTCCTGCGATATCTTACAGAGTTGACGCTCTCCTTTCCCGCCTCCTTCCTCACTAGGGCGGCACGCTTCACTTTACTACCGGAAAACGCTGGACTTTTACTCGAGGCCAGGGCTCACCTTTCTGTCGCCGGCAATCTCCGGAGTGCTCTTGGAGACGCTGCCAGCAAAGAACTGAGACCAACGAGCCTCATGCGAGTAAACTCGCACTTCTTCCCTGAGGCCTTCCGGAGCATAGAAAAGACGGGCCCCAGGAGTGTGCCTCAGGTACCTTTCTAGCCGCATCTCATCCACCCGGGGGTGTGGGGGAAATTACGTTTGGGCGGGGTCGCCCTGTTTCAAACGGGAGCTCAGACAGTTATCCTCAGTAGTTTCTGACTACCTCAAGGAAAGAGCGGGGAGGAACAGAGCCTTTCCTCGGAGACACTTTTGGACACAGGGTCCCCTGCACTGCATCCCCTGCATAGGTAGTGCAGTACCTGAGGTGGGCCTCAGTGACCAAGGCTCTGTCCCATACCTAGCCGTGTTAAGTGTGAAAGATGTACCTTTCTTCAGGCTGCGCTCACAGCCTAGCTCGCGCTTCTGCGAGAGGGCCGTCCTGAGTGTTTCCCTGGACTGAGTCGTCAGCACGGGGTGTTTCTGAAGCACAGGTCCGTTTCAGTCAGTGAGGCCGATCGACTTGCAGGGAGGCTGCCCAGCGCTGCTCCCACGCGTCTCTGTTATGACTGGGACACTCTACCTCGGCCCCCAGCAAGCAACACGTGGCCCTTGCTAGGAATGTGAAGAGTGGCTCCCATGGGCCTCCTTCCCCCTGAGGTTCCTCAGAAGCCACCGGCCGCTCCTTCGGCACAGAGCAGTCACCATGCGAAAGTGGTGCACGGCCGCCTCTCCTATGTGTCCCCGGAGGCATCGGAGAGTTCAGGCCATCCAGCGTGGCGCATGGATTCATGGCACCCCTGCACCCCCAGCTCTGCTGACGTGAAACACTAGCCCGTATCTTGGGGCCGCAGGTCACCTTTCATTTGGCCGGAGCTGACTGGGCAGTGCAGTGGTATGAGTCCCTAGAAGGACATTTGCCAGCACAGGATGGGCTTGGAGAGAACGCAGCCTTGCTGGCCCACAGCGACTACCCTGCAGTGGAGAGACGTCGGGCCGCCAGCGCTGCTCAGGCAGCTTGGAAGGCAGAAACAAGTGGCTCGCAAACGGGCAGAAGGCGTACTTTGCCATCAGTGTCCCACTTTCAGGCTGGATGACACAGCATGTTTGTCTGAACATTCTGTCTAGCTATCTAGTACAAGGGAACGAGGGCCCCCTTTTGGTAAGAAAGCTTTCCAGGTGGGGGGTGCCGTCCGTGCAGGAGAGCGTTCCCCACGCTATGCCAAGTTTGGTACTTGGTGACTCGGGGTGGTCCCGAACGTCCAGCATTGTCCCGGGGACAGCCGTCCATCGTTTTCTTTTTCAGGCTGGACGTAAACATCTAGCTTCCAGGTGCCGAAGGGAGTCGTCCTTGAGGCGTCCCCTGGTTTCACTGGGGACGCACAGTGGTGTTTCTCAGAAGAGCCCAAATCGCTCCCTGGGGCACACCAGCACGGAATGTAAGGCTGCTCAGAACTGCTTTCCTGAGGCCGTTTGCAGGCTGAACAAACGGGAGGTGTCGAGCGAAGAGGGCAGCACTTTGCCATTACTGCTGGCACATCCGTGCAAGTTAAAGCAAACGGACGCATTCACTTGCTGCGGCTCAAATGCCACACAAGAGCAGGGCGGCACACAGTGCCCTCTCACAAAAGTGACAAAGAACGTGAGTGCGCAATGAGTCCTGCGATATCTTACAGAGTTGACGCTCTCCTTTACCGCCTGCTTCCTCACTAGGGCGGCACGCTTAACTTTACTACCGGAAAACGCTGGACTTTTACTCGAGGCCAGGGCTCACCTTTCTGTCGCCGGCAATCTCCGGAGTGCTCTTGGAGACGCTCCCAGCAAAGAACTGAGACCAGCGAGCCTCATGCGAGTAAACTCGCACTTCTTCCCTAGGCCTTCCGGAGCATAGAAAAGACGGGCCCCAGGAGTGTGCCTCAGGCAGCTTTCTAGCCGCATCTCATCCACCCGGGCGCGGGGGGGGGAATTACGTTTGGGCGGGGTCGCCCTGTTTCAAACGGGAGCTCAGACAGTTATCCTCAGTAGTTTCTGACTACCTCAAGGAAAGAGCGGGGAGGAACAGGGCCTCTCCTCGGAGACACTTTTGGACACAGGGTCCCCTGCACTGCATCCCCTGCATAGGTAGTGCAGTACCTGAGGTGGGCCTCAGTGACCAAGGCTCTGTCCCATACCTAGCCGTGTTAAGTGTGAAAGATGTACCTTTCTTCAGGCTGCGCTCACAGCCTAGCTCGCGCTTCTGCGAGAGGGCCGTCCTGAGTGTTTCCCTGGACTGAGTCGTCAGCACGGGGTGTTTCCGAAGCACAGGTCCGTTTCAGTCAGTGAGGCCGATCGACTTGCAGGGAGGCTGCCCAGCGCTGTTCCCACGCGTCTCTGTTATGACTGGGACACTCTACATCGGCCCCCAGCAAGCAACACGTGGCCCTTGCTAGGAATGTGAAGAGTGGCTCCCATGGGCCTCCTTCCCCCTGAGGTTCCTCAGAAGCCACCGGCCGCTCCTCCGGCACAGAGCAGTCACCATGCGAAAGTGGTGCACGGCCGCCTCTCTTATGTGTCCCCGGAGGCATCGGAGAGTTCAGGCCATCCAGCGTGGCGCAAGGATTCATGGCACCCCTGCACCCCCAGCTCTGCTGACGTGAAACACTAGCCCGTATCTTGGGGCCGCAGGTCACCTTTCATTTGGCCGGAGCTGACTGGGCAGTGCAGTGGTATGAGTCCCTAGAAAGGCATTTGCCAGCACAGGATGGGCTTGGAGAGAACGCAGCCTTGCTGGCCCACAGCGACTACCCTGCAGTGGAGAGACGTCGGGCCGCCAGCGCTGCTCAGGCAGCTTGGAAGGCAGAAACAAGTGGCTCGCAAACGGGCAGAAGGCGTACTTTGCCATCAGTGTCCCACTTTCAGGCTTGATGACACAGCATGTTTGTCTGAACATTCTGTCTAGCTATCTAGTACAAGGGAACGAGGAGGGCCCCCTTCTGGTAAGAAAGCTTTCCAGGTGGGGGGTGCCGTCCGTGCAGGAGAGCGTTCCCCACGCTGTGCCAAGTTTGGTACTTGGTGACTCGGGGTGGTCCCGAACGTCCAGCATTGTCCCGGGGACAGCCGTCCATCGTTTTCTTTTTCAGGCTGGACGTAAACATCTAGCTTCCAGGTGCCGAAGGGAGTCGTCCTTGAGGCGTCCCCTGATTTCACTGGGGACGCACAGTGGTGTTTCTCAGAAGAGCCCAAATCGCTCCCTGGGGCACACCAGCACGGAATGTAAGGCTGCTCAGAACTGCGTTCCTGAGGCCGTTTGCAGGCTGAACAAACGGGAGGTGTCGAGCGAAGAGGGCAGCACTTTGCCATTACTGCTGGCACATCCGTGCAGTTAAAGCAAACGGACGCATTCACTTGCTGCGGCTCAAACGCCACACAAGAGCTGGGCGGCACACAGTGCCCTCGCACAAAAGTGACAACGAACGTGAGTGCGCCATGAGTCCTGCGATACCTTACAGAGTTGACGCTCTCCTTTACCGCCTGCTTCCTCACTAGGGCGGCACGCTTCACTTTACTACCGGAAAACGCTGGACTTTTACTCGAGGCCAGGGCTCACCTTTCTGTCGCCGGCAATCTCCGGAGTGCTCTTGGAGACGCTCCCAGCAAAGAACTGAGACCAGCGAGCCTCATGCGAGTAAACTCGCACTTCTTCCCTGAGGCCTGCCGGAGCAAAGAAAAGACGGGCCACAGGAGTGTGCCTCAGCCTCCTTTCTAGCCGCATCTCATCCACCCGGGGGGGTGGAAATTACGTTTGGGCGGGGTCGCCCTGTTTCAAACGGGAGCGCAGACAGTTATCCTCAGTAGTTTCTGACTACCTCAAGGAAACAGCGGGGAGGAACAGGGCCTTTCCTCGGAGACACTTTTGGACACAGGGTCCCCTGCACTGCATCCCCTGCATAGGTAGTGCAGTACCTGAGGTGGGCCTCAGTGACCAAGGCTCTGTCCCATACCTAGCCGTGTTAAGTGTGAAAGATGTACCTTTCTTCAGGCTGGGCTCACAGCCTAGCTCACGCTTCTGCGAGAGGGCCGTCCTGAGTGTTACCCTGGACTGAGTCGTCAGCACGGGGTGTTTCTGAAGCACAGGTCCGTTTCAGTCAGTGAGGCCGATCGACTTGCAGGGAGGCTGCCCAGCGCTGCTCCCACACGTCTCTGTTATGACTGGGACACTCTACCTCGGCCCCCAGCAAGCAACACGTGGCCCTTGCTAGGAATGTGAAGAGTGGCTCCCATGGGCCTCCTTCCCCCTGAGGTTCCTCAGAAGCCAATGGCCGCTCCTCTGGCACAGAGCAGTCACCATGCGAAAGTGGTGCACGGCCGCCTCCTCTATGTGTCCCCGGATGTATCGGAGTGTTCAGGCCATCCAGCGTGGTGCCTGGATTCATGGCACCCCTGCACCCCCAGCTCTGCTGACGTGGAACACTAGCCCGTGTCTTGGGGCCGCAGGTCACCTTTCATTTGGCCAGAGCTGACTCGGCAGTGCAGTGGTATGAGTCCCTAGAAAGGCATTTGCCAGCACAGGATGGGCTTGGAGAGAACGCAGCCTTGTTGGCCCACAGCGACTACCCTGCAGTGGAGAGACGTCGGGCCGCCAGCGCTGCTCAGGCAGCTTGGAAGGCAGAAACAAGTGGCTCGCAAACGGGCAGAAGGCGTACTTTGCCATCAGTGTCCCACTTTCAGGCTTGATGACACAGCATGTTTGTCTGAACATTCTGTCTAGCTATCTAGTACAAGGGAACGAGGGCCCCCTTGTGGTAAGAAAGCTTTCCAGGTGGGGGGTGCCGTCCGTGCAGGAGAGCGTTCCCCACGCTGTGCCAAGTTTGGTACTTGGTGACTCGGGGTGGTCCCGAACGTCCAGCATTGTCCCGGGGACAGCCGTCCATCGTTTTCTTTTTCAGGCTGGACGTAAACATCTAGCTTCCAGGTGCCGAAGGGAGTCGTCCTTGAGGCGTCCCCTGGTTTCACTGGGGACGCACAGTGGTGTTTCTCAGAAGAGCCCAAATCGCTCCCTGGGGCACACCAGCACGGAATGTAAGGGTGCTCAGAACTGCATTCCTGAGGCCGTTTGCAGGCTGAACAAACGGGAGGTGTCGAGCGAAGAGGGCAGCACTTTGCCATTACTGCTGGCACATCCGTGCAGTTAAAGCAAACGGACGCATTCACTTGCTGCGGCTCAAACGCCACACAAGAGCTGGGCGGCACACAGTGCCCTCGCACAAAAGTGACAACGAACGTGAGTGCGCCATGAGTCCTGCGATACCTTGCAGAGTTGACGCTCTCCTTTACCGCCTGCTTCCTCACTAGGGCGGCACGCTTCACTTTACTACCGGAAAACGCTGGACTTTTACTCGAGGCCAGGGCTCACCTTTCTGTCGCCGGCAATCTCCGGAGTGCTCTTGGAGACGCTCCCAGCAAAGAACTGAGACCAGCGAGCCTCATGCGAGTAAACTCGCACTTCTTCCCTGAGGCCTGCCGGAGCAAAGAAAAGACGGGCCACAGGAGTGTGCCTCAGCCTCCTTTCTAGCCGCATCTCATCCACCCGGGGGGGTGGAAATTACGTTTGGGCGGGGTCGCCCTGTTTCAAACGGGAGCGCAGACAGTTATCCTCAGTAGTTTCTGACTACCTCAAGGAAACAGCGGGGAGGAACAGGGCCTTTCCTCGGAGACACTTTTGGACACAGGATCCCCTGCACTGCATCGCCTGCATAGGTAGTGCAGTACCTGAGGTGGGCCTCAGTGACCAAGACTCTGTCCCGTACCTAGCCGTGTTAAGTGTGAAAGATGTACCTTTCTTCAGGCTGGGCTCACAGCCTAGCTCACGCTTCTGCGAGAGGGCCGTCCTGAGTGTTACCCTGGACTGAGTCGTCAGCACGGGGTGTTTCTGAAGCACAGGTCCGTTTCAGTCAGTGAGGCCGATCGACTTGCAGGGAGGCTGCCCAGCGCTGCTCCCACGCGTCTCTGTTATGACTGGGACACTCTACCTCGGCCCCCAGCAAGCAACACGTGGCCCTTGCTAGGAATGTGAAGAGTGGCTCCCATGGGCCTCCTTCCCCCTGAGGTTCCTCAGAAGCCAATGGCCGCTCCTCTGGCACAGAGCAGTCACCATGCGAAAGTGGTGCACGGCCGCCTCCTCTATGTGTCCCCGGAGGTATCGGAGTGTTCAGGCCATCCAGCGTGGCGCCTGGATTCATGGCACCCCTGCACCCCCAGCTCTGCTGACGTGAAAAACTAGCCCGTGTCTTGGGGCCGCAGGTCACCTTTCATTTGGCCAGAGCTGACTCGGCAGTGCATTGGTATGAGTCCCTAGAAAGGCATTTGCCAGCACAGGATGGGCTTGGAGAGAACGCAGCCTTGCTGGCCCACAGCGACTACCCTGCAGTGGAGAGACGTCGGGCCGCCAGCGCTGCTCAGGCAGCTTGGAAGGCAGAAACAAGTGGCTCGCAAACGGGCAGAAGGCGTACTTTGCCATCAGTGTCCCACTTTCAGGCTTGATGACACAGCATGTTTGTCTGAACATTCTGTCTAGCTATCTAGTACAAGGGAACGAGGGCCCCCTTCTGGTAAGAAAGCTTTCCAGGTGGGGGGTGCCGTCCGGGCAGGAGAGCGTTCCCCACGCTGTGCCAAGTTTGGTACTTGGTGACTCGGGGTGGTCCCGAACGTCCAGCATTGTCCCGGGGACAGCCGTCCATCGTTTTCTTTTTCAGGCTGGACGTAAACATCTAGCTTCCAGGTGCCGAAGGGAGTCGTCCTTGAGGCGTCCCCTGGTTTCACTGGGGACGCACAGTGGTGTTTCTCAGAAGAGCCCAAATCGCTCCCTGGGGCACACCAGCACGGAATGTAAGGCTGCTCAGAACTGCGTTCCTGAGGCCGTTTGCAGGCTGAACAAACGGGAGGTGTCGAGCGAAGAGGGCAGCACTTTGCCATTACTGCTGGCACATCCGTGCAGTTAAAGCAAACGGACACTTTCACTTGCTGCGGCTCAAACGCCACACAAGAGCTGGGCGGCACACAGTGCCCTCGCACAAAAGTGACAACGAACGTGAGTGCGCCATGAGTCCTGCGATACCTTACAGAGTTGACGCTCTCCTTTACCGCCTGCTTCCTCACTAGGGCGGCACGCTTCACTTTACTACCGAAAAACGCTGGACTTTTACTCGAGGCCAGGGCTCACCTTTCTGTCGCCGGCAATCTCCGGAGTGCTCTTGGAGACGCTCCCAGCAAAGAACTGAGACCAGCGAGCCTCATGCGAGTAAACTCGCACTTCTTCCCTGAGGCCTTCCGGAGCAAAGAAAAGACGGGCCCCAGGAGTGTGCCTCAGGCACATTTCTAGCCGCATCTCATCGACCCGGGGGGGTGGGGGAAATTACGTTTGGGCGGGGTCGCCCTGTTTCAAACGGGAGCTCAGTCAGTTATCCTCAGTAGTTTCTGACTACCTCAAGGAAAGAGCGGGGAGGAACAGGGCCTTTCCTCGGAGACACTTTTGGACACAGGGTCCCCTGCACTGCATCCCCTGCATAGGTAGTGCAGTACCTGAGGTGGGCCTCAGTGACCAAGGCTCTGTCCCATACCTAGCCGTGTTAAGTGTGAAAGATGTACCTTTCTTCAGGCTGCGCTCACAGCCTAGCTCGCGCTTCTGCGAGAGGGCCGTCCTGAGTGTTTCCCTGGACTGAGTCGTCAGCACGGGGTGTTTCTGAAGCACAGGTCCGTTTCAGTCAGTGAGGCCGATCGACTTGCAGGGAGGCTGCCCAGCGCTGCTCCCACGCGTCTCTGTTATGACTGGGACACTCTACCTCGGCCCCCAGCAAGCAACACGTGGCCCTTGCTAGGAATGTGAAGAGTGGCTCCCATGGGCCTCCTTCCCCCTGAGGTTCCTCAGAAGCCACCGGCTGCTCCTCCGGCACAGAGCAGTCACCATGCGAAAGTGGTGCACGGCCGCCTCTCCTATGTGTCCCCGGAGGCATCGGAGAGTTCAGGCCATCCAGCGTGGCGCAAGGATTCATGGCACCCCTGCACCCCCAGCTCTGCTGACGTGAAACACTAGCCCGTATCTTGGGGCCGCAGGTCACCTTTCATTTGGCCGGAGCTGACTGGGCAGTGCAGTGGTATGAGTCCCTAGAAAGGCATTTGCCAGCACAGGATGGGCTTGGAGAGAACGCAGCCTTGCTGGCCCACAGCGACTACCCTGCAGTGGAGAGACGTCGGGCCGCCAGCGCTGCTCAGGCAGCTTGGAAGGCAGAAACAAGTGGCTCGCAAACGGGCAGAAGGCGTACTTTGCCATCAGTGTCCCACTTTCAGGCTTGATGACACAGCATGTTTGTCTGAACATTCTGTCTAGCTATCTAGTACAAGGGAACGAGGAGGGCCCCCTTCTGGTAAGAAAGCTTTCCAGGTGGGGGGTGCCGTCCGTGCAGGAGAGCGTTCCCCACGCTGTGCCAAGTTTGGTGCTTGGTGAGTCGGGGTGGTCCCGAACGTCCAGCATTGTCCCGGGGACAGCCGTCCATCGTTTTCTTTTTCAGGCTGGACGTAAACATCTAGCTTCCAGGTGCCGAAGGGAGTCGTCCTTGTGGCGTCCCCTGGTTTCACTGGGGACGCACAGTGGTATTTCTCAGAAGAGCCCAAATCGCTCCCTGGGGCACACCAGCACGGAATGTAAGGCTGCTTAGAACTGCGTTCCTGAGGCCGTTTGCAGGCTGAACAAACGGGAGGTGTCGAGCGAAGAGGGCAGCACTTTGCCATTACTGCTGGCACATCCGTGCAGTTAAAGCAAACGGACGCATTCACTTGCTGCGGCTCAAACGCCACACAAGAGCTGGGCGGCACACAGTGCCCTCTCACAAAAGTGACAACAAACGTGAGTGCACAATGAGTCCTACGATACCTTACAGAGTTGACGCTCTCCTTTACCGCCTGCTTCCTCACTAGGGCGGCACGCTTCACTTTACTACCGGAAAACGCTGGACTTTTACTCGAGGCCAGGGCTCACCTTTCTGTCGTCGGCAATCTCCGGAGTGCTCTTGGAGACGCTCCCAGCAAAGAACTGAGACCAGCGAGCCTCATGCGAGTAAACTCGCACTTCTTCCCTGAGGCCTTCCGGAGCAAAGAAAAGACGGGCCCCAGGAGTGTGCCTCAGGCACCTTTCTAGCCGCATCTCATCCAGCAGTGGGGGGGGGGGAATTACGTTTGGGCGGGGTCGCCCTGTTTCAAACGGGAGCTCAGACAGTTATCCTCAGTAGTTTCTGACTACCTCAAGGAAAGAGCGGGGAGGAACAGGGCCTTTCCTCGGAGACACTTTTGGACACAGGGTCCCCTGCACTGCATCCCCTGCATAGGTAGTGCAGTACCTGAGGTGGGCCTCAGTGACCAAGGCTCTGTCCCATACCTAGCCGTGTTAAGTGTGAAAGATGTACCTTTCTTCAGGCTGCGCTCACAGCCTAGCTCGCGCTTCTGCGAGAGGGCCGTCCTGAGTGTTTCCCTGGACTGAGTCGTCAGCACGGGGTGTTTCTGAAGCACAGGTCCGTTTCAGTCAGTGAGGCCGATCGACTTGCAGGGAGGCTGCCCAGCGCTGCTCCCACGCGTCTCTGTTATGACTGGGACACTCTACCTCGGCCCCCAGCAAGCAACACGTGGCCCTTGCTAGGAATGTGAAGAGTGGCTCCCATGGGCCTCCTTCCCCCTGAGGTTCCTCAGAAGCCACCGGCCGCTCCTCCGGCACAGAGCAGTCACCATGCGAAAGTGGTGCACGGCCGCCTCTCCTATGTGTCCCCGGAGGCATCGGAGAGTTCAGGCCATCCAGCGTGGCGCATGGATTCATGGCACCCCTGCACCCCCAGCTCTGCTGACGTGAAACACTAGCCCGTATCTTGGGGCCGCAGGTCACCTTTCATTTGGCCGGAGCTGACTGGGCAGTGCAGTGGTATGAGTCCCTAGAAAGGCATTTGCCAGCACAGGATGGGCTTGGAGAGAACGCAGCCTTGCTGGCCCACAGCGACTACCCTGCAGTGGAGAGACGTCGGGCCGCCAGCGCTGCTCAGGCAGCTTGGAAGGCAGAAACAAGTGGCTCGCAAACGGGCAGAAGGCGTACTTTGCCATCAGTGTCCCACTTTCAGGCTTGATGACACAGCATGTTTGTCTGAACATTCTGTGTAGCTATCTAGTACAAGGGAACGAGGGCCCCCTTCTGGTAAGAAAGCTTTAAAGGGGGGGGTGCCGTCCGTGCAGGAGAGCGTTCCCCACGCTGTGCCAAGTTTGGTACTTGGTGACTCGGGGTGGTCCCGAACGTCCAGCATTGTCCCGGGGACAGCCGTCCATCGTTTTCTTTTTCAGGCTGGACGTAAACATCTAGCTTCCAGGTGCCGAAGGGAGTCGTCCTTGAGGCGTCCCCTGGTTTCACTGGGGACGCACAGTGGTGTTTCTCAATAGAGCCCAAATCGCTCCCTGGGGCACACCAGCACGGAATGTAAGGCTGCTCAGAACTGCGTTCCTGAGGCCGTTTGCAGGCTGAACAAACGGGAGGTGTCGAGCGAAGAGGGCAGCACTTTGCCATTACTGCTGGCACATCCGTGCAGTTAAAGCAAACGGACGCATTCACTTGCTGCGGCTCAAACGCCACACAAGAGCTGGGCGGCACACAGTGCCCTCTCACAAAAGTGACAACGAACGTGAGTGCGCCATGAGTCCTGCGATACCTTACAGAGTTGACGCTCTCCTTTACCGCCTGCTTCCTCACTAGGGCGGCACGCTTCACTTTACTACCGGAAAACGCTGGACTTTTACTCGAGGCCAGGGCTCACCTTTCTGTCGCCGGCAATCTCCGGAGTGCTCTTGGAGACGCTCCCAGCAAAGAACTGAGACCAGCGAGCCTCATGCGAGTAAACTCGCACTTCTTCCCTGAGGCCTTCCGGTGCCAAGAAAAGACGGGCCCCAGGAGTGTGCCTCAGGCACCTTTCTAGCCGCATCTCATCCAGCAGGGGGGGGGGGGAATTACGTTTGGGCGGGGTCGCCCTGTTTCAAACGGGAGCTCAGACAGTTATCCTCAGTAGTTTCTGACTACCTCAAGGAAAGAACGGGGAGGAACAGGGCCTTTCCTCGGAGACACTTTTGGACACAGGGTCCCCTGCACTGCATCCCCTGCATAGGTAGTGCAGTACCTGAGGTGGGCCTCAGTGACCAAGGCTCTGTCCCATACCTAGCCGTGTTAAGTGTGAAAGATGTACCTTTCTTCAGGCTGCGCTCACAGCCTAGCTCGCGCTTCTGCGAGAGGGCCGTCCTGAGTGTTTCCCTGGACTGAGTCGTCAGCACGGGGTGTTTCTGAAGCACAGGTCCGTTTCAGTCAGTGAGGCCGATCGACTTGCAGGGAGGCTGCCCAGCGCTGCTCCCACGCGTCTCTGTTATGACTGGGACACTCTACCTCGGCCCCCAGCAAGCAACACGTGGCCCTTGCTAGGAATGTGAAGAGTGGCTCCCATGGGCCTCCTTCCCCCTGAGGTTCCTCAGAAGCCACCGGCCGCTCCTCTGGCACAGAGCAGTCACCATGATAAAGTGGTGCACGGCCGCCTCTCCTATGTGTCCCCGGAGGCATCGGAGAGTTCAGGCCATCCAGCGTGGCACATGGATTCATGGCACCCCTGCACCCCCAGCTCTGCTGACGTGAAACACTAGCCCCTATCTTGGGGCCGCAGGTCACCTTTCATTTGGCCGGAGCTGACTCGGCAGTGCAGTGGTATGAGTCCCTAGAAAGGCATTTGCCAGCACAGGATGGGCTTGGAGAGAACGCAGCCTTGCTGGCCCACAGCGACTACCCTGCAGTGGAGAGACGTCGGGCCGCCAGCGCTGCTCAGGCAGCTTGGAAGGCAGAAACAAGTGGCTCGCAAACGGGCAGAAGGCGTACTTTGCCATCAGTGTCCCACTTTCAGGCTTGATGACACAGCATGTTTGTCTGAACATTCTGTCTAGCTATCTAGTACAAGGGAACGAGGAGGGCCCCCTTGTGTAAGAAAGCTTTCCAGGTGGGGGGTGCCGTCCGTGCAGGAGAGCGTTCCCCACGCTGTGCCAAGTTTGGTACTTGGTGACTCGGGGTGGTCCCGAACGTCCAGCATTGTCCCGGGGACAGCCGTCCATCGTTTTCTTTTTCAGGCTGGACGTAAACATCTAGCTTCCAGGTGCCGAAGGGAGTCGTCCTTGAGGCGTCCCCTGGTTTCACTGGGGACGCACAGTGGTGTTTCTCAGAAGAGCCCAAATCGCTCCCTGGGGCACACCAGCACGGAATGTAAGGCTGCTCAGAACTGCGTTCCTGAGGCCGTTTGCAGGCTGAACAAACGGGAGGTGTCGAGCGAAGAGGGCAGCACTTTGCCATTACTGCTGGCACATCCGTGCAGTTAAAGCAAACGGACGCATTCACTTGCTGCGGCTCAAACGCCACACAAGAGCTGGGCGGCACACAGTGCCCTCGCACAAAAGTGACAACGAACGTGAGTGCGCCATGAGTCCTGCGATACCTTACAGAGTTGACGCTCTCCTTTACCGCCTGCTTCCTCACTAGGGCGGCACGCTTCACTTTACTACCGGAAAACGCTGGACTTTTACTCGAGGCCAGGGCTCACCTTTCTGTCGCCGGCAATCTCCGGAGTGCTCTTGGAGACGCTCCCAGCAAAGAACTGAGACCAGCGAGCCTCATGCGAGTAAACTCGCACTTCTTCCCTGAGGCCTTCCGGAGCATAGAAAAGACGGGCCCCAGGAGTGTGCCTCAGGCACCTTTCTAGCCGCATCTCATCGACCCGGGGTGGGGGGGAATTACGTTTGGGCGGGGTCGCCCTGTTTCAAACGGGAGCTCAGACAGTTATCCTCAGTAGTTTCTGACTACCTCAAGGAAAGAGCGGGGAGGAACAGGGCCTTTCCTCGGAGACACTTTTGGACACAGGGTCCCCTGCACTGCATCCACTGCATAGGTAGTGCAGTACCTGAGGTGGGCCTCAGTGACCAAGGCTCTGTCCCATACCTAGCCGTGTTAAGTGTGAAAGATGTACCTTTCTTCAGGCTGCGCTCACAGCCTAGCTCGCGCTTCTGCGAGAGGGCCGTCCTGAGTGTTTCCCTGGACTGAGTCGTCAGCACGGGGTGTTTCTGAAGCACAGGTCCGTTTCAGTCAGTGAGGCCGATCGACTTGCAGGGAGGCTGCCCAGCGCTGCTCCCACGCGTCTCTGTTATGACTGGGACACTCTACCTCGGCCCCCAGCAAGCAACACGTGGCCCTTGCTAAGAATGTGAAGAGTGGCTCCCATGGGCCTCCTTCCCCCTGAGGTTCCTCAGAAGCCACCGGCCGCTTCTCCGGCACAGAGCAGTCACCATGCGAAAGTGGTGCACGGCCGCCTCTCCTATGTGTCCCCGGAGGCATCGGAGAGTTCAGGCCATCCAGCGTGGCGCATGGATTCATGGCACCCCTGCACCCCCAGCTCTGCTGACGTGAAACACTAGCCCGTATCTTGGGGCCGCAGGTCACCTTTCATTTGGCCGGAGCTGACTCGGCAGTGCAGTGGTATGAGTCCCTAGAAAGGCATTTGCCAGCACAGGATGGGCTTGGAGAGAACGCAGCCTTGCTGGCCCACAGCGACTACCCTGCAGTGGAGAGACGTCGGGCCGCCAGCGCTGCTCAGGCAGCTTGGAAGGCAGAAACAAGTGGCTCGCAAACGGGCAGAAGGCGTACTTTGCCATCAGTGTCCCACTTTCAGGCTTGATGACACAGCATGTTTGTCTGAACATTCTGTCTAGCTATCTAGTACAAGTGAACGAGGAGGGCCCCCTTCTGGTAAGAAAGCTTTCCAGGTGGGGGGTGCCGTCCGTGCAGGAGAGCGTTCCCCACGCTGTGCCAAGTTTGGTGCTTGGTGAGTCGGGGTGGTCCCGAACGTCCAGCATTGTCCCGGGGACAGCCGTCCATCGTTTTCTTTTTCAGGCTGGACGTAAACATCTAGCTTCCAGGTGCCGAAGGGAGTCGTCCTTGTGGCGTCCCCTGGTTTCACTGGGGACGCACAGTGGTATTTCTCAGAAGAGCCCAAATCGCTCCCTGGGGCACACCAGCACGGAATGTAAGGCTGCTCAGAACTGCGTTCCTGAGGCCGTTTGCAGGCTGAACAAACGGGAGGTGTCGAGCGAAGAGGGCAGCACTTTGCCATTACTGCTGGCCCATCCGTGCAGTTAAAGCAAACGGACGCATTCACTTGCTGCGGCTCAAACGCCACACAAGAGCTGGGCGGCACACAGTGCCCTCTCACAAAAGTGACAACAAACGTGAGTGCACAATGAGTCCTACGATACCTTACAGAGTTGACGCTCTCCTTTACCGCCTGCTTCCTCACTAGGGCGGCACGCTTCACTTTACTACCGGAAAACGCTGGACTTTTACTCGAGGCCAGGGCTCACCTTTCTGTCGTCGGCAATCTCCGGAGTGCTCTTGGAGACGCTCCCAGCAAAGAACTGAGACCAGCGTGCCTCATGCGAGTAAACTCGCACTTCTTCCCTGAGGCCTTCCGGAGCAAAGAAAAGACGGGCCCCAGGAGTGTGCCTCAGGCACCTTTCTAGCCGCATCTCATCCAGCAGTGGGGGGGGGGGAATTACGTTTGGGCGGGGTCGCCCTGTTTCAAACGGGAGCTCAGACAGTTATCCTCAGTAGTTTCTGACTACCTCAAGGAAAGAGCGGGGAGGAACAGGGCCTTTCCTCGGAGACACTTTTGGACACAGGGTCCCCTGCACTGCATCCCCTGCATAGGTAGTGCAGTACCTGAGGTGGGCCTCAGTGACCAAGGCTCTGTCCCATACCTAGCCGTGTTAAGTGTGAAAGATGTACCTTTCTTCAGGCTGCGCTCACAGCCTAGCTCGCGCTTCTGCGAGAGGGCCGTCCTGAGTGTTTCCCTGGACTGAGTCGTCAGCACGGGGTGTTTCTGAAGCACAGGTCCGTTTCAGTCAGTGAGGCCGATCGACTTGCAGGGAGGCTGCCCAGCGCTGCTCCCACGCGTCTCTGTTATGACTGGGACACTCTACCTCGGCCCCCAGCAAGCAACACGTGGCCCTTGCTAGGAATGTGAAGAGTGGCTCCCATGGGCCTCCTTCCCCCTGAGGTTCCTCAGAAGCCACCGGCCGCTCCTCCGGCACAGAGCAGTCACCATGCGAAAGTGGTGCACGGCCGCCTCTCCTATGTGTCCCCGGAGGCATCGGAGAGTTCAGGCCATCCAGCGTGGCGCAAGGATTCATGGCACCCCTGCACCCCCAGCTCTGCTGACGTGAAACACTAGCCCGTATCTTGGGGCCGCAGGTCACCTTTCATTTGGCCGGAGCTGACTGGGCAGTGCAGTGGTATGAGTCCCTAGAAAGGCATTTGCCAGCACAGGATGGGCTTGGAGAGAACGCAGCCTTGCTGGCCCACAGCGACTACCCTGCAGTGGAGAGACGTCGGGCCGCCAGCGCTGCTCAGGCAGCTTGGAAGGCAGAAACAAGTGGCTCGCAAACGGGCAGAAGGCGTACTTTGCCATCAGTGTCCCACTTTCAGGCTTGATGACACAGCATGTTTGTCTGAACATTCTGTCTAGCTATCTAGTACAAGGGAACGAGGAGGGCCCCCTTCTGGTAAGAAAGCTTTCCAGGTGGGGGGTGCCGTCCGTGCAGGAGAGCGTTCCCCACGCTGTGCCAAGTTTGGTGCTTGGTGAGTCGGGGTGGTCCCGAACGTCCAGCATTGTCCCGGGGACAGCCGTCCATCGTTTTCTTTTTCAGGCTGGACGTAAACATCTAGCTTCCAGGTGCCGAAGGGAGTCGTCCTTGTGGCGTCCCCTGGTTTCACTGGGGACGCACAGTGGTATTTCTCAGAAGAGCCCAAATCGCTCCCTGGGGCACACCAGCACGGAATGTAAGGCTGCTTAGAACTGCGTTCCTGAGGCCGTTTGCAGGCTGAACAAACGGGAGGTGTCGAGCGAAGAGGGCAGCACTTTGCCATTACTGCTGGCACATCCGTGCAGTTAAAGCAAACGGACGCATTCACTTGCTGCGGCTCAAACGCCACACAAGAGCTGGGCGGCACACAGTGCCCTCTCACAAAAGTGACAACAAACGTGAGTGCACAATGAGTCCTACGATACCTTACAGAGTTGACGCTCTCCTTTACCGCCTGCTTCCTCACTAGGGCGGCACGCTTCACTTTACTACCGGAAAACGCTGGACTTTTACTCGAGGCCAGGGCTCACCTTTCTGTCGCCGGCAATCTCCGGAGTGCTCTTGGAGACGCTCCCAGCAAAGAACTGAGACCAGCGAGCCTCATGCGAGTAAACTCGCACTTCTTCCCTGAGGCCTTCCGGTGCCAAGAAAAGACGGGCCCCAGGAGTGTGCCTCAGGCACCTTTCTAGCCGCATCTCATCCAGCAGGGGGGGGGGGGAATTACGTTTGGGCGGGGTCGCCCTGTTTCAAACGGGAGCTCAGACAGTTATCCTCAGTAGTTTCTGACTACCTCAAGGAAAGAACGGGGAGGAACAGGGCCTTTCCTCGGAGACACTTTTGGACACAGGGTCCCCTGCACTGCATCCCCTGCATAGGTAGTGCAGTACCTGAGGTGGGCCTCAGTGACCAAGGCTCTGTCCCATACCTAGCCGTGTTAAGTGTGAAAGATGTACCTTTCTTCAGGCTGCGCTCACAGCCTAGCTCGCGCTTCTGCGAGAGGGCCGTCCTGAGTGTTTCCCTGGACTGAGTCGTCAGCACGGGGTGTTTCTGAAGCACAGGTCCGTTTCAGTCAGTGAGGCCGATCGACTTGCAGGGAGGCTGCCCAGCGCTGCTCCCACGCGTCTCTGTTATGACTGGGACACTCTACCTCGGCCCCCAGCAAGCAACACGTGGCCCTTGCTAGGAATGTGAAGAGTGGCTCCCATGGGCCTCCTTCCCCCTGAGGTTCCTCAGAAGCCACCGGCCGCTCCTCCGGCACAGAGCAGTCACCATGCGAAAGTGGTGCACGGCCGCCTCTCCTATGTGTCCCCGGAGGCATCGGAGAGTTCAGGCCATCCAGCGTGGCGCATGGATTCATGGCACCCCTGCACCCCCAGCTCTGCTGACGTGAAACACTAGCCCGTATCTTGGGGCCGCAGGTCACCTTTCATTTGGCCGGAGCTGACTGGGCAGTGCAGTGGTATGAGTCCCTAGAAAGGCATTTGCCAGCACAGGATGGGCTTGGAGAGAACGCAGCCTTGCTGGCCCACAGCGACTACCCTGCAGTGGAGAGACGTCGGGCCGCCAGCGCTGCTCAGGCAGCTTGGAAGGCAGAAACAAGTGGCTCGCAAACGGGCAGAAGGCGTACTTTGCCATCAGTGTCCCACTTTCAGGCTTGATGACACAGCATGTTTGTCTGAACATTCTGTGTAGCTATCTAGTACAAGGGAACGAGGGCCCCCTTCTGGTAAGAAAGCTTTAAAGGGGGGGGTGCCGTCCGTGCAGGAGAGCGTTCCCCACGCTGTGCCAAGTTTGGTACTTGGTGACTCGGGGTGGTCCCGAACGTCCAGCATTGTCCCGGGGACAGCCGTCCATCGTTTTCTTTTTCAGGCTGGACGTAAACATCTAGCTTCCAGGTGCCGAAGGGAGTCGTCCTTGAGGCGTCCCCTGGTTTCACTGGGGACGCACAGTGGTGTTTCTCAGAAGAGCCCAAATCGCTCCCTGGGGCACACCAGCACGGAATGTAAGGCTGCTCAGAACTGCGTTCCTGAGGCCGTTTGCAGGCTGAACAAACGGGAGGTGTCGAGCGAAGAGGGCAGCACTTTGCCATTACTGCTGGCACATCCGTGCAGTTAAAGCAAACGGACGCATTCACTTGCTGCGGCTCAAACGCCACACAAGAGCTGGGCGGCACACAGTGCCCTCGCACAAAAGTGACAACGAACGTGAGTGCGCAATGAGTCCTGCGATACCTTACAGAGTTGACGCTCTCCTTTACCGCCTGCTTCCTCACTAGGGCGGCACGCTTCACTTTACTACCGGAAAACGCTGGACTTTTACTCGAGGCCAGGGCTCACCTTTCTGTCGCCGGCAATCTCCGGAGTGCTCTTGGAGACGCTCCCAGCAAAGAACTGAGACCAGCGAGCCTCATGCGAGTAAACTCGCACTTCTTCCCTGAGGCCTTCCGGAGCATAGAAAAGACGGGCCCCAGGAGTGTGCCTCAGGCACCTTTCTAGCCGCATCTCATCGACCCGGGGTGGGGGGGAATTACGTTTGGGCGGGGTCGCCCTGTTTCAAACGGGAGCTCAGACAGTTATCCTCAGTAGTTTCTGACTACCTCAAGGAAAGAGCGGGGAGGAACAGGGCCTTTCCTCGGAGACACTTTTGGACACAGGGTCCCCTGCACTGCATCCACTGCATAGGTAGTGCAGTACCTGAGGTGGGCCTCAGTGACCAAGGCTCTGTCCCATACCTAGCCGTGTTAAGTGTGAAAGATGTACCTTTCTTCAGGCTGCGCTCACAGCCTAGCTCGCGCTTCTGCGAGAGGGCCGTCCTGAGTGTTTCCCTGGACTGAGTCGTCAGCACGGGGTGTTTCTGAAGCACAGGTCCGTTTCAGTCAGTGAGGCCGATCGACTTGCAGGGAGGCTGCCCAGCGCTGCTCCCACGCGTCTCTGTTATGACTGGGACACTCTACCTCGGCCCCCAGCAAGCAACACGTGGCCCTTGCTAAGAATGTGAAGAGTGGCTCCCATGGGCCTCCTTCCCCCTGAGGTTCCTCAGAAGCCACCGGCCGCTCCTCCGGCACAGAGCAGTCACCATGATAAAGTGGTGCACGGCCGCCTCTCCTATGTGTCCCCGGAGGCATCGGAGAGTTCAGGCCATCCAGCGTGGCGCATGGATTCATGGCACCCCTGCACCCCCAGCTCTGCTGACGTGAAACACTAGCCCGTATCTTGGGGCCGCAGGTCACCTTTCATTTGGCCGGAGCTGACTGGGCAGTGCAGTGGTATGAGTCCCTAGAAAGGCATTTGCCAGCACAGGATGGGCTTGGAGAGAACGCAGCCTTGCTGGCCCACAGCGACTACCCTGCAGTGGAGAGACGTCGGGCCGCCAGCGCTGCTCAGGCAGCTTGGAAGGCAGAAACAAGTGGCTCGCAAACGGGCAGAAGGCGTACTTTGCCATCAGTGTCCCACTTTCAGGCTTGATGACACAGCATGTTTGTCTGAACATTCTGTCTAGCTATCTAGTACAAGTGAACGAGGAGGGCCCCCTTCTGGTAAGAAAGCTTTCCAGGTGGGGGGTGCCGTCCGTGCAGGAGAGCGTTCCCCACGCTGTGCCAAGTTTGGTGCTTGGTGAGTCGGGGTGGTCCCGAACGTCCAGCATTGTCCCGGGGACAGCCGTCCATCGTTTTCTTTTTCAGGCTGGACGTAAACATCTAGCTTCCAGGTGCCGAAGGGAGTCGTCCTTGTGGCGTCCCCTGGTTTCACTGGGGACGCACAGTGGTATTTCTCAGAAGAGCCCAAATCGCTCCCTGGGGCACACCAGCACGGAATGTAAGGCTGCTCAGAACTGCGTTCCTGAGGCCGTTTGCAGGCTGAACAAACGGGAGGTGTCGAGCGAAGAGGGCAGCACTTTGCCATTACTGCTGGCACATCCGTGCAGTTAAAGCAAACGGACGCATTCACTTGCTGCGGCTCAAACGCCACACAAGAGCTGGGCGGCACACAGTGCCCTCTCACAAAAGTGACAACAAACGTGAGTGCACAATGAGTCCTGCGATACCTTACAGAGTTGACGCTCTCCTTTACCGCCTGCTTCCTCACTAGGGCGGCACGCTTCACTTTACTACCGGAAAACGCTGGACTTTTACTCGAGGCCAGGGCTCACCTTTCTGTCGTCGGCAATCTCCGGAGTGCTCTTGGAGACGCTCCCAGCAAAGAACTGAGACCAGCGAGCCTCATGCGAGTAAACTCGCACTTCTTCCCTGAGGCCTTCCGGAGCAAAGAAAAGACGGGCCCCAGGAGTGTGCCTCAGGCACCTTTCTAGCCGCATCTCATCCAGCAGTGGGGGGGGGGGGGGAATTACGTTTGGGCGGGGTCGCCCTGTTTCAAACGGGAGCTCAGACAGTTATCCTCAGTAGTTTCTGACTACCTCAAGGAAAGAGCGGGGAGGAACAGGGCCTTTCCTCGGAGACACTTTTGGACACAGGGTCCCCTGCACTGCATCCCCTGCATAGGTAGTGCAGTACCTGAGGTGGGCCTCAGTGACCAAGGCTCTGTCCCATACCTAGCCGTGTTAAGTGTGAAAGATGTACCTTTCTTCAGGCTGCGCTCACAGCCTAGCTCGCGCTTCTGCGAGAGGGCCGTCCTGAGTGTTTCCCTGGACTGAGTCGTCAGCACGGGGTGTTTCTGAAGCACAGGTCCGTTTCAGTCAGTGAGGCCGATCGACTTGCAGGGAGGCTGCCCAGCGCTGCTCCCACGCGTCTCTGTTATGACTGGGACACTCTACCTCGGCCCCCAGCAAGCAACACGTGGCCCTTGCTAGGAATGTGAAGAGTGGCTCCCATGGGCCTCCTTCCCCCTGAGGTTCCTCAGAAGCCACCGGCCGCTCCTCCGGCACAGAGCAGTCACCATGCGAAAGTGGTGCACGGCCGCCTCTCCTATGTGTCCCCGGAGGCATCGGAGAGTTCAGGCCATCCAGCGTGGCGCATGGATTCATGGCACCCCTGCACCCCCAGCTCTGCTGACGTGAAACACTAGCCCGTATCTTGGGGCCGCAGGTCACCTTTCATTTGGCCGGAGCTGACTGGGCAGTGCAGTGGTATGAGTCCCTAGAAAGGCATTTGCCAGCACAGGATGGGCTTGGAGAGAACGCAGCCTTGCTGGCCCACAGCGACTACCCTGCAGTGGAGAGACGTCGGGCCGCCAGCGCTGCTCAGGCAGCTTGGAAGGCAGAAACAAGTGGCTCGCAAACGGGCAGAAGGCGTACTTTGCCATCAGTGTCCCACTTTCAGGCTTGATGACACAGCATGTTTGTCTGAACATTCTGTCTAGCTATCTAGTACAAGGGAACGAGGGCCCCCTTCTGGTAAGAAAGCTTTCCAGGTTGGGGGTGCCGTCCGTGCAGGAGAGCGTTCCCCACGCTGTGCCAAGTTTGGTGCTTGGTGAGTCGGGGTGGTCCCGAACGTCCAGCATTGTCCCGGGGACAGCCGTCCATCGTTTTCTTTTTCAGGCTGGACGTAAACATCTAGCTTCCAGGTGCCGAAGGGAGTCGTCCTTGAGGCGTCCCCTGGTTTCACTGGGGACACACAGTGGTGTTTCTCAGAAGAGCCCAAATCGCTCCCTGGGGCACACCAGCACGGAATGTAAGGCTGCTCAGAACTGCGTTCCTGAGGCCGTTTGCAGGCTGAACAAACGGGAGGTGTCGAGCGAAGAGGGCAGCACTTTGCCATTACTGCTGGCCCATCCGTGCAGTTAAAGCAAACGGACGCATTCACTTGCTGCGGCTCAAACGCCACACAAGAGCTGGGCGGCACACAGTGCCCTCGCACAAAAGTGACAACGAACGTGAGTGCGCCATGAGTCCTGCGATACCTTACAGAGTTGACGCTCTCCTTTACCGCCTGCTTCCTCACTAGGGCGGCACGCTTCACTTTACTACCGGAAAACGCTGGACTTTTACTCGAGGCCAGGGCTCACCTTTCTGTCGCCGGCAATCTCCGGAGTGCTCTTGGAGACGCTCCCAGCAAAGAACTGAGACCAGCAAGCCTCATGCGAGTAAACTCGCACTTCTTCCCTGAGGCCTTCCGGAGCAAAGAAAAGACGGGCCCCAGGAGTGTGCCTCAGGCACCTTTCTAGCCGCATCTCATCGACCCGGGGGGGTGGGGGAAATTACGTTTGGGCGGGGTCGCCCTGTTTCAAACGGGAGCTCAGACAGTTATCCTCAGTAGTTTCTGACTACCTCAAGGAAAGAGCGGGGAGGAACAGGGCCTTTCCTCGGAGACACTTTTGGACACAGGGTCCCCTGCACTGCATCCCCTGCATAGGTAGTGCAGTACCTGAGGTGGGCCTCAGTGACCAAGGCTCTGTCCCATACCTAGCCGTGTTAAGTGTGAAAGATGTACCTTTCTTCAGGCTGCACTCACAGCCTAGCTCGCGCTTCTGCGAGAGGGCCGTCCTGAGTGTTTCCCTGGACTGAGTCGTCAGCACGGGGTGTTTCTGAAGCACAGGTCCGTTTCAGTCAGTGAGGCCGATCGACTTGCAGGGAGGCTGCCCAGCGCTGCTCCCACGCGTCTCTGTTATGACTGGGACACTCTACCTCGGCCCCCAGCAAGCAACACGTGGCCCTTGCTAGGAATGTGAAGAGTGGCTCCCATGGGCCTCCTTCCCCCTGAGGTTCCTCAGAAGCCACCGGCCGCTCCTCCGGCACAGAGCAGTCACCATGTGAAAGTGGTGCACGGCCGCCTCTCCTATGTGTCCCCGGAGGCATCGGAGAGTTCAGGCCATCCAGCGTGGCACATGGATTCATGGCACCCCTGCACCCCCAGCTCTGCTGACGTGAAACACTAGCCCGTATCTTGGGGACGCAGGTCACCTTTCATTTGGCCGGAGCTGACTGGGCAGTGCAGTGGTATGAGTCCCTAGAAAGGCATTTGCCAGCACAGGATGGGCTTGGAGAGAACGCAGCCTTGCTGGCCCACAGCGACTACCCTGCAGTGGAGAGACGTCGGGCCGCCAGCGCTGCTCAGGCAGCTTGGAAGGCAGAAACAAGTGGCTCGCAAACGGGCAGAAGGCGTACTTTGCCATCAGTGTCCCACTTTCAGGCTTGATGACACAGCATGTTTGTCTGAACATTCTGTGTAGCTATCTAGTACAAGGGAACGAGGGCCCCCTTGTGGTAAGAAAGCTTTCCAGGTGGGGGGTGCCGTCCGTGCAGGAGAGCGTTCCCCACGCTGTGCCAAGTTTGGTGCTTGGTGAGTCGGGGTGGTCCCGAACGTCCAGCATTGTCCCGGGGACAGCCGTCCATCGTTTTCTTTTTCAGGCTGGACGTAAACATCTAGCTTCCAGGTGCCGAAGGGAGTCGTCCTTGAGGCGTCCCCTGGTTTCACTGGGGACACACAGTGGTGTTTCTCAGAAGAGCCCAAATCGCTCCCTGGGGCACACCAGCACGGAATGTAAGGCTGCTCAGAACTGCGTTCCTGAGGCCGTTTGCAGGCTGAACAAACGGGAGGTGTCGAGCGAAGAGGGCAGCACTTTGCCATTACTGCTGGCCCATCCGTGCAGTTAAAGCAAACGGACGCATTCACTTGCTGCGGCTCAAACGCCACACAAGAGCTGGGCGGCACACAGTGCCCTCGCACAAAAGTGACAACGAACGTGAGTGCGCCATGAGTCCTGCGATACCTTACAGAGTTGACGCTCTCCTTTACCGCCTGCTTCCTCACTAGGGCGGCACGCTTCACTTTACTACCGGAAAACGCTGGACTTTTACTCGAGGCCAGGGCTCACCTTTCTGTCGCCGGCAATCTCCGGAGTGCTCTTGGAGACGCTCCCAGCAAAGAACTGAGACCAGCAAGCCTCATGCGAGTAAACTCCCACTTCTTCCCTGAGGCCTTCCGGAGCAAAGAAAAGACGGGCCCCAGGAGTGTGCCTCAGGCACCTTTCTAGCCGCATCTCATCCACCCGGGGGGGTGGGGGAAATTACGTTTGGGCGGGGTCGCCCTGTTTCAAACGGGAGCTCAGACAGTTATCCTCAGTAGTTTCTGACTACCTCAAGGAAAGAGCGGGGAGGAACAGGGCCTTTCCTCGGAGACACTTTTGGACACAGGGTCCCCTGCACTGCATCCCCTGCATAGGTAGTGCAGTACCTGAGGTGGGCCTCAGTGACCAAGGCTCTGTCCCATACCTAGCCGTGTTAAGTGTGAAAGATGTACCTTTCTTCAGGCTGCGCTCACAGCCTAGCTCGCGCTTCTGCGAGAGGGCCGTCCTGAGTGTTTCCCTGGACTGAGTCGTCAGCACGGGGTGTTTCTGAAGCACAGGTCCGTTTCAGTCAGTGAGGCCGATCGACTTGCAGGGAGGCTGCCCAGCGCTGCTCCCACGCGTCTCTGTTATGACTGGGACACTCTACCTCGGCCCCCAGCAAGCAACACGTGGCCCTTGCTAGGAATGTGAAGAGTGGCTCCCATGGGCCTCCTTCCCCCTGAGGTTCCTCAGAAGCCACCGGCCGCTCCTCCGGCACAGAGCAGTCACCATGCGAAAGTGGTGCACGGCCGCCTCTCCTATGTGTCCCCGGAGGCATCGGAGAGTTCAGGCCATCCAGCGTGGCGCATGGATTCATGGCACCCCTGCACCCCCAGCTCTGCTGACGTGAAACACTAGCCCGTATCTTGGGGCCGCAGGTCACCTTTCATTTGGCCGGAGCTGACTGGGCAGTGCAGTGGTATGAGTCCCTAGAAAGGCATTTGCCAGCACAGGATGGGCTTGGAGAGAACGCAGCCTTGCTGGCCCACAGCGACTACCCTGCAGTGGAGAGACGTCGGGCCGCCAGCGCTGCTCAGGCAGCTTGGAAGGCAGAAACAAGTGGCTCGCAAACGGGCAGAAGGCGTACTTTGCCATCAGTGTCCCACTTTCAGGCTTGATGACACAGCATGTATGTCTGAACATTCTGTCTAGCTATCTAGTACAAGGGAACGAGGGCCCCCTTGTGGTAAGAAAGGTTTCCAGTTGGGGGGTGCCGTCCGTGCAGGAGAGCGTTCCCCACGCTGTGCCAAGTTTGGTGCTTGGTGAGTCGGGGTGGTCCCGAACGTCCAGCATTGTCCCGGGGACAGCCGTCCATCGTTTTCTTTTTCAGGCTGGACGTAAACATCTAGCTTCCAGGTGCCGAAGGGAGTCGTCCTTGAGGCGTCCCCTGGTTTCACTGGGGACGCACAGTGGTGTTTCTCAGAAGAGCCCAAATAGCTCCCTGGGGCACACCAGCACGGAATGTAAGGCTGCTCAGAACTGCGTTCCTGAGGCCGTTTGCAGGCTGAACAAACGGGAGGTGTCGAGCGAAGAGGGCAGCACTTTGCCATTACTGCTGGCACATCCGTGCAGTTAAAGCAAACGGACGCATTCACTTGCTGCGGCTCAAACGCCACACAAGAGCTGGGCGGCACACAGTGCCCTCGCACAAAAGTGACAACGAACGTGAGTGCGCCATGAGTCCTGCGATACCTTACAGAGTTGACGCTCTCCTTTACCGCCTGCTTCCTCACTAGGGCGGCACGCTTCACTTTACTACCGGAAAACGCTGGACTTTTACTCGAGGCCAGGGCTCACCTTTCTGTCGCCGGCAATCTCCGGAGTGCTCTTGGAGACGCTCCCAGCAAAGAACTGAGACCAGCAAGCCTCATGCGAGTAAACTCCCACTTCTTCCCTGAGGCCTTCCGGAGCAAAGAAAAGACGGGCCCCAGGAGTGTGCCTCAGGCACCTTTCTAGCCGCATCTCATCCACCCGGGGGGGTGGGGGAAATTACGTTTGGGCGGGGTCGCCCTGTTTCAAACGGGAGCTCAGACAGTTATCCTCAGTAGTTTCTGACTACCTCAAGGAAAGAGCGGGGAGGAACAGGGCCTTTCCTCGGAGACACTTTTGGACACAGGGTCCCCTGCACTGCATCCCCTGCATAGGTAGTGCAGTACCTGAGGTGGGCCTCAGTGACCAAGGCTCTGTCCCATACCTAGCCGTGTTAAGTGTGAAAGATGTACCTTTCTTCAGGCTGCGCTCACAGCCTAGCTCGCGCTTCTGCGAGAGGGCCGTCCTGAGTGTTTCCCTGGACTGAGTCGTCAGCACGGGGTGTTTCTGAAGCACAGGTCCGTTTCAGTCAGTGAGGCCGATCGACTTGCAGGGAGGCTGCCCAGCGCTGCTCCCACGCGTCTCTGTTATGACTGGGACACTCTACCTCGGCCCCCAGCAAGCAACACGTGGCCCTTGCTAGGAATGTGAAGAGTGGCTCCCATGGGCCTCCTTCCCCCTGAGGTTCCTCAGAAGCCACCGGCCGCTCCTCCGGCACAGAGCAGTCACCATGCGAAAGTGGTGCACGGCCGCCTCTCCTATGTGTCCCCGGAGGCATCGGAGAGTTCAGGCCATCCAGCGTGGCGCATGGATTCATGGCACCCCTGCACCCCCAGCTCTGCTGACGTGAAACACTAGCCCGTATCTTGGGGCCGCAGGTCACCTTTCATTTGGCCGGAGCTGACTGGGCAGTGCAGTGGTATGAGTCCCTAGAAAGGCATTTGCCAGCACAGGATGGGCTTGGAGAGAACGCAGCCTTGCTGGCCCACAGCGACTACCCTGCAGTGGAGAGACGTCGGGCCGCCAGCGCTGCTCAGGCAGCTTGGAAGGCAGAAACAAGTGGCTCGCAAACGGGCAGAAGGCGTACTTTGCCATCAGTGTCCCACTTTCAGGCTTGATGACACAGCATGTATGTCTGAACATTCTGTCTAGCTATCTAGTACAAGGGAACGAGGGCCCCCTTGTGGTAAGAAAGGTTTCCAGGTGGGGGGTGCCGTCCGTGCAGGAGAGCGTTCCCCACGCTGTGCCAAGTTTGGTGCTTGGTGAGTCGGGGTGTCCCGAACGTCCAGCATTGTCCCGGGGACAGCCGTCCATCGTTTTCTTTTTCAGGCTGGACGTAAACATCTAGCTTCCAGGTGCCGAAGGGAGTCGTCCTTGAGGCGTCCCCTGGTTTCACTGGGGACGCACAGTGGTGTTTCTCAGAAGAGCCCAAATAGCTCCCTGGGGCACACCAGCACGGAATGTAAGGCTGCTCAGAACTGCGTTCCTGAGGCCGTTTGCAGGCTGAACAAACGGGAGGTGTCGAGCGAAGAGGGCAGCACTTTGCCATTACTGCTGGCACATCCGTGCAGTTAAAGCAAACGGACGCATTCACTTGCTGAGGCTCAAACGCCACACAAGAGCTGGGCGGCACACAGTGCCCTCGCACAAAAGTGACAACGAACGTGAGTGCGCCATGAGTCCTGCGATACCTTACAGAGTTGACGCTCTCCTTTACCGCCTGCTTCCTCACTAGGGCGGCACGCTTCACTTTACTACCGGAAAACGCTGGACTTTTACTCGAGGCCAGGGCTCACCTTTCTGTCGCCGGCAATCTCCGGAGTGCTCTTGGAGACGCTCCCAGCAAAGAACTGAGACCAGCAAGCCTCATGCGAGTAAACTCCCACTTCTTCCCTGAGGCCTTCCGGAGCAAAGAAAAGACGGGCCCCAGGAGTGTGCCTCAGGCACCTTTCTAGCCGCATCTCATCCACCCGGGGGGGTGGGGGAAATTACGTTTGGGCGGGGTCGCCCTGTTTCAAACGGGAGCTCAGACAGTTATCCTCAGTAGTTTCTGACTACCTCAAGGAAAGAGCGGGGAGGAACAGGGCCTTTCCTCGGAGACACTTTTGGACACAGGGTCCCCTGCACTGCATCCCCTGCATAGGTAGTGCAGTACCTGAGGTGGGCCTCAGTGACCAAGGCTCTGTCCCATACCTAGCCGTGTTAAGTGTGAAAGATGTACCTTTCTTCAGGCTGCGCTCACAGCCTAGCTCGCGCTTCTGCGAGAGGGCCGTCCTGAGTGTTTCCCTGGACTGAGTCGTCAGCACGGGGTGTTTCTGAAGCACAGGTCCGTTTCAGTCAGTGAGGCCGATCGACTTGCAGGGAGGCTGCCCAGCGCTGCTCCCACGCGTCTCTGTTATGACTGGGACACTCTACCTCGGCCCCCAGCAAGCAACACGTGGCCCTTGCTAGGAATGTGAAGAGTGGCTCCCATGGGCCTCCTTCCCCCTGAGGTTCCTCAGAAGCCACCGGCCGCTCCTCCGGCACAGAGCAGTCACCATGCGAAAGTGGTGCACGGCCGCCTCTCCTATGTGTCCCCGGAGGCATCGGAGAGTTCAGGCCATCCAGCGTGGCGCATGGATTCATGGCACCCCTGCACCCCCAGCTCTGCTGACGTGAAACACTAGCCCGTATCTTGGGGCCGCAGGTCACCTTTCATTTGGCCGGAGCTGACTGGGCAGTGCAGTGGTATGAGTCCCTAGAAAGGCATTTGCCAGCACAGGATGGGCTTGGAGAGAACGCAGCCTTGCTGGCCCACAGCGACTACCCTGCAGTGGAGAGACGTCGGGCCGCCAGCGCTGCTCAGGCAGCTTGGAAGGCAGAAACAAGTGGCTCGCAAACGGGCAGAAGGCGTACTTTGCCATCAGTGTCCCACTTTCAGGCTTGATGACACAGCATGTATGTCTGAACATTCTGTCTAGCTATCTAGTACAAGGGAACGAGGGCCCCCTTCTGGTAAGAAAGCTTTCCAGGTGGGGGGTGCCGTCCGTGCAGGAGAGCGTTCCCCACGCTGTGCCAAGTTTGGTGCTTGGTGAGTCGGGGTGGTCCCGAACGTCCAGCATTGTCCCGGGGACAGCCGTCCATCGTTTTCTTTTTCAGGCTGGACGTAAACATCAAGCTTCCAGGTGCCGAAGGGAGTCGTCCTTGAGGCGTCCCCTGGTTTCACTGGGGACGCACAGTGGTGTTTCTCAGAAGAGCCCAAATCGCTCCCTGGGGCACACCAGCACGGAATGTAAGGCTGCTCAGAACTGCGTTCCTGAGGCCGTTTGCAGGCTGAACAAACGGGAGGTGTCGAGCGAAGAGGGCAGCACTTTGCTATTACTGCTGGCACATCCGTGCAGTTAAAGCAAACGGACACATTCACTTGCTGCGGCTCAAACGCCACACAAGAGCTGGGCGGCACACAGTGCCCTCGCACAAAAGTGACAACGAACGTGAGTGCGCCATGAGTCCTGCGATACCTTACAGAGTTGACGCTCTCCTTTACCGCCTGCTTCCTCACTAGGGCGGCACGCTTCACTTTACTACCGGAAAACGCTGGACTTTTACTCGAGGCCAGGGCTCACCTTTCTGTCGCCGGCAATCTCCGGAGTGCTCTTGGAGACGCTCCCAGCAAAGAACTGAGACCAGCGAGCCTCATGCGAGTAAACTCGCACTTCTTCCCTGAGGCCTTCCGGAGCATAGAAAAGACGGGCCCCAGGAGTGAGCCTCAGGCACCTTTCTAGCCGCATCTCATCCACCCGGGGGGGGGGAAATTACGATTGGGCGGGGTCGCCCTGTTTCAAACGGGAGCTCAGACAGTTATCCTCAGTAGTTTCTGACTACCTCAAGGAAAGAGCAGGGAGGAACAGGGCCTTTCCTCGGAGACACTTTTGGACACAGGGTCCCCTGCACTGCATCCCCTGCATAGGTAGTGCAGTACCTGAGGTGGGCCTCAGTGACCAAGGCTCTGTCCCATACCTAGCCGTGTTAAGTGTGAAAGATGTACCTTTCTTCAGGCTGCGCTCACAGCGTAGCTCGCGCTTCTGCGAGAGGGCCGTCCTGAGTGTTTCCCTGGACTGAGTCGTCAGCACGGGGTGTTTCTGAAGCACAGGTCCGTTTCAGTCAGTGAGGCCGATCGACTTGCAGGGAGGCTGCCCAGCGCTGCTCCCACGCGTCTCTGTTATGACTGGGACACTCTACCTCGGCCCCCAGCAAGCAACACGTGGCCCTTGCTAGGAATGTGAAGAGTGGCTCCCATGGGCCTCCTTCCCCCTGAGGTTCCTCAGAAGCCACCGGCCGCTCCTCCGGCACAGAGCAGTCACCATGCGAAAGTGGTGCACGGCCGCCTCTCCTATGTGTCCCCGGAGGCATCGGAGAGTTCAGGCCATCCAGCGTGGCGCATGGATTCATGGCACCCCTGCACCCCCAGCTTTGCTGACGTGAAACACTAGCCCGTATCTTGGGGCCGCAGGTCACCTTTCATTTGGCCGGAGCTGACTCGGCAGTGCAGTGGTATGAGTCCCTAGAAAGGCATTTGCCAGCACAGGATGGGCTTGGAGAGAACGCAGCCTTGCTGGCCCACAGCGACTACCCTGCAGTGGACAGACGTCGGGCCGCCAGCGCTGCTCAGGCAGCTTGGAAGGCAGAAACAAGTGGCTCGCAAACGGGCAGAAGGCGTACTTTGCCATCAGTGTCCCACTTTCAGGCTTGATGACACAGCATGTATGTCTGAACATTCTGTCTAGCTATCTAGTACAAGGGAACGAGGGCCCCCTTGTGGTAAGAGAGGTTTCCAGTTGGGGGGTGCCGTCCGTGCAGGAGAGCGTTCCCCACGCTGTGCCAAGTTTGGTGCTTGGTGAGTCGGGGTGGTCCCGAACGTCCAGCATTGTCCCGGGGACAGCCGTCCATCGTTTTCTTTTTCAGGCTGGACGTAAACATCTAGCTTCCAGGTGCCGAAGGGAGTCGTCCTTGAGGCGTCCCCTGGTTTCACTGGGGACGCACAGTGGTGTTTCTCAGAAGAGCCCAAATAGCTCCCTGGGGCACACCAGCACGGAATGTAAGGCTGCTCAGAACTGCGTTCCTGAGGCCGTTTGCAGGCTGAACAAACGGGAGGTGTCGAGCGAAGAGGGCAGCACTTTGCCATTACTGCTGGCACATCCGTGCAGTTAAAGCAAACGGACGCATTCACTTGCTGCGGCTCAAACGCCACACAAGAGCTGGGCGGCACACAGTGCCCTCGCACAAAAGTGACAACGAACGTGAGTGCGCCATGAGTCCTGCGATACCTTACAGAGTTGACGCTCTCCTTTACCGCCTGCTTCCTCACTAGGGCGGCACGCTTCACTTTACTACCGGAAAACGCTGGACTTTTACTCGAGGCCAGGGCTCACCTTTCTGTCGCCGGCAATCTCCGGAGTGCTCTTGGAGACGCTCCCAGCAAAGAACTGAGACCAGCAAGCCTCATGCGAGTAAACTCCCACTTCTTCCCTGAGGCCTTCCGGAGCAAAGAAAAGACGGGCCCCAGGAGTGTGCCTCAGGCACCTTTCTAGCCGCATCTCATCCACCCGGGTGGGTGGGGGAAATTACGTTTGGGCGGGGTCGCCCTGTTTCAAACGGGAGCTCAGACAGTTATCCTCAGTAGTTTCTGACTACCTCAAGGAAAGAGCGGGGAGGAACAGGGCCTTTCCTCGGAGACACTTTTGGACACAGGGTCCCCTGCACTGCATCCCCTGCATAGGTAGTGCAGTACCTGAGGTGGGCCTCAGTGACCAAGGCTCTGTCCCATACCTAGCCGTGTTAAGTGTGAAAGATGTACCTTTCTTCAGGCTGCGCTCACAGCCTAGCTCGCGCTTCTGCGAGAGGGCCGTCCTGAGTGTTTCCCTGGACTGAGTCGTCAGCACGGGGTGTTTCTGAAGCACAGGTCCGTTTCAGTCAGTGAGGCCGATCGACTTGCAGGGAGGCTGCCCAGCGCTGCTCCCACGCGTCTCTGTTATGACTGGGACACTCTACCTCGGCCCCCAGCAAGCAACACGTGGCCCTTGCTAGGAATGTGAAGAGTGGCTCCCATGGGCCTCCTTCCCCCTGAGGTTCCTCAGAAGCCACCGGCCGCTCCTCCGGCACAGAGCAGTCACCATGCGAAAGTGGTGCACGGCCGCCTCTCCTATGTGTCCCCGGAGGCATCGGAGAGTTCAGGCCATCCAGCGTGGCGCATGGATTCATGGCACCCCTGCACCCCCAGCTCTGCTGACGTGAAACACTAGCCCGTATCTTGGGGCCGCAGGTCACCTTTCATTTGGCCGGAGCTGACTGGGCAGTGCAGTGGTATGAGTCCCTAGAAAGGCATTTGCCAGCACAGGATGGGCTTGGAGAGAACGCAGCCTTGCTGGCCCACAGCGACTACCCTGCAGTGGAGAGACGTCGGGCCGCCAGCGCTGCTCAGGCAGCTTGGAAGGCAGAAACAAGTGGCTCGCAAACGGGCAGAAGGCGTACTTTGCCATCAGTGTCCCACTTTCAGGCTTGATGACACAGCATGTATGTCTGAACATTCTGTCTAGCTATCTAGTACAAGGGAACGAGGGCCCCCTTGTGGTAAGAAAGGTTTCCAGTTGGGGGGTGCCGTCCGTGCAGGAGAGCGTTCCCCACGCTGTGCCAAGTTTGGTGCTTGGTGAGTCGGGGTGTCCCGAACGTCCAGCATTGTCCCGGGGACAGCCGTCCATCGTTTTCTTTTTCAGGCTGGACGTAAACATCTAGCTTCCAGGTGCCGAAGGGAGTCGTCCTTGAGGCGTCCCCTGGTTTCACTGGGGACGCACAGTGGTGTTTCTCAGAAGAGCCCAAATAGCTCCCTGGGGCACACCAGCACGGAATGTAAGGCTGCTCAGAACTGCGTTCCTGAGGCCGTTTGCAGGCTGAACAAACGGGAGGTGTCGAGCGAAGAGGGCAGCACTTTGCCATTACTGCTGGCACATCCGTGCAGTTAAAGCAAACGGACGCATTCACTTGCTGCGGCTCAAACGCCACACAAGAGCTGGGCGGCACACAGTGCCCTCGCACAAAAGTGACAACGAACGTGAGTGCGCCATGAGTCCTGCGATACCTTACAGAGTTGACGCTCTCCTTTACCGCCTGCTTCCTCACTAGGGCGGCACGCTTCACTTTACTACCGGAAAACGCTGGACTTTTACTCGAGGCCAGGGCTCACCTTTCTGTCGCCGGCAATCTCCGGAGTGCTCTTGGAGACGCTCCCAGCAAAGAACTGAGACCAGCAAGCCTCATGCGAGTAAACTCCCACTTCTTCCCTGAGGCCTTCCGGAGCAAAGAAAAGACGGGCCCCAGGAGTGTGCCTCAGGCACCTTTCTAGCCGCATCTCATCCACCCGGGGGGGTGGGGGAAATTACGTTTGGGCGGGGTCGCCCTGTTTCAAACGGGAGCTCAGACAGTTATCCTCAGTAGTTTCTGACTACCTCAAGGAAAGAGCGGGGAGGAACAGGGCCTTTCCTCGGAGACACTTTTGGACACAGGGTCCCCTGCACTGCATCCCCTGCATAGGTAGTGCAGTACCTGAGGTGGGCCTCAGTGACCAAGGCTCTGTCCCATACCTAGCCGTGTTAAGTGTGAAAGATGTACCTTTCTTCAGGCTGCGCTCACAGCCTAGCTCGCGCTTCTGCGAGAGGGCCGTCCTGAGTGTTTCCCTGGACTGAGTCGTCAGCACGGGGTGTTTCTGAAGCACAGGTCCGTTTCAGTCAGTGAGGCCGATCGACTTGCAGGGAGGCTGCCCAGCGCTGCTCCCACGCGTCTCTGTTATGACTGGGACACTCTACCTCGGCCCCCAGCAAGCAACACGTGGCCCTTGCTAGGAATGTGAAGAGTGGCTCCCATGGGCCTCCTTCCCCCTGAGGTTCCTCAGAAGCCACCGGCCGCTCCTCCGGCACAGAGCAGTCACCATGCGAAAGTGGTGCACGGCCGCCTCTCCTATGTGTCCCCGGAGGCATCGGAGAGTTCAGGCCATCCAGCGTGGCGCATGGATTCATGGCACCCCTGCACCCCCAGCTTTGCTGACGTGAAACACTAGCCCGTATCTTGGGGCCGCAGGTCACCTTTCATTTGGCCGGAGCTGACTCGGCAGTGCAGTGGTATGAGTCCCTAGAAAGGCATTTGCCAGCACAGGATGGGCTTGGAGAGAACGCAGCCTTGCTGGCCCACAGCGACTACCCTGCAGTGGACAGACGTCGGGCCGCCAGCGCTGCTCAGGCAGCTTGGAAGGCAGAAACAAGTGGCTCGCAAACGGGCAGAAGGCGTACTTTGCCATCAGTGTCCCACTTTCAGGCTTGATGACACAGCATGTATGTCTGAACATTCTGTCTAGCTATCTAGTACAAGGGAACGAGGGCCCCCTTGTGGTAAGAGAGGTTTCCAGTTGGGGGGTGCCGTCCGTGCAGGAGAGCGTTCCCCACGCTGTGCCAAGTTTGGTGCTTGGTGAGTCGGGGTGGTCCCGAACGTCCAGCATTGTCCCGGGGACAGCCGTCCATCGTTTTCTTTTTCAGGCTGGACGTAAACATCTAGCTTCCAGGTGCCGAAGGGAGTCGTCCTTGAGGCGTCCCCTGGTTTCACTGGGGACGCACAGTGGTGTTTCTCAGAAGAGCCCAAATAGCTCCCTGGGGCACACCAGCACGGAATGTAAGGCTGCTCAGAACTGCGTTCCTGAGGCCGTTTGCAGGCTGAACAAACGGGAGGTGTCGAGCGAAGAGGGCAGCACTTTGCCATTACTGCTGGCACATCCGTGCAGTTAAAGCAAACGGACGCATTCACTTGCTGCGGCTCAAACGCCACACAAGAGCTGGGCGGCACACAGTGCCCTCGCACAAAAGTGACAACGAACGTGAGTGCGCCATGAGTCCTGCGATACCTTACAGAGTTGACGCTCTCCTTTACCGCCTGCTTCCTCACTAGGGCGGCACGCTTCACTTTACTACCGGAAAACGCTGGACTTTTACTCGAGGCCAGGGCTCACCTTTCTGTCGCCGGCAATCTCCGGAGTGCTCTTGGAGACGCTCCCAGCAAAGAACTGAGACCAGCAAGCCTCATGCGAGTAAACTCCCACTTCTTCCCTGAGGCCTTCCGGAGCAAAGAAAAGACGGGCCCCAGGAGTGTGCCTCAGGCACCTTTCTAGCCGCATCTCATCCACCCGGGGGGGTGGGGGAAATTACGTTTGGGCGGGGTCGCCCTGTTTCAAACGGGAGCTCAGACAGTTATCCTCAGTAGTTTCTGACTACCTCAAGGAAAGAGCGGGGAGGAACAGGGCCTTTCCTCGGAGACACTTTTGGACACAGGGTCCCCTGCACTGCATCCCCTGCATAGGTAGTGCAGTACCTGAGGTGGGCCTCAGTGACGAAGGCTCTGTCCCATACCTAGCCGTGTTAAGTGTGAAAGATGTACCTTTCTTCAGGCTGCGCTCACAGCCTAGTTCGCGCTTCTGCGAGAGGGCCGTCCTGAGTGTTTCCCTGGACTGAGTCGTCAGCACGGGGTGTTTCTGAAGCACAGGTCCGTTTCAGTCAGTGAGGCCGATCGACTTGCAGGGAGGCTGCCCAGCGCTGCTCCCACGCGTCTCTGTTATGACTGGGACACTCTACCTCGGCCCCCAGCAAGCAACACGTGGCCCTTGCTAGGAATGTGAAGAGTGGCTCCCATGGGCCTCCTTCCCCCTGAGGTTCCTCAGAAGCCACCGGCCGCTCCTCCGGCACAGAGCAGTCACCATGCGAAAGTGGTGCACGGCCGCCTCTCCTATGTGTCCCCGGAGGCATCGGAGAGTTCAGGCCATCCAGCGTGGCGCAAGGATTCATGGCACCCCTGCACCCCCAGCTCTGCTGACGTGAAACACTAGCCCGTATCTTGGGGCCGCAGGTCACCTTTCATTTGGCCGGAGCTGACTGGGCAGTGCAGTGGTATGAGTCCCTAGAAAGGCATTTGCCAGCACAGGATGGGCTTGGAGAGAACGCAGCCTTGCTGGCCCACAGCGACTACCCTGCAGTGGAGAGACGTCGGGCCGCCAGCGCTGCTCAGGCAGCTTGGAAGGCAGAAACAAGTGGCTCGCAAACGGGCAGAAGGCGTACTTTGCCATCAGTGTCCCACTTTCAGGCTTGATGACACAGCATGTTTGTCTGAACATTCTGTCTAGCTATCTAGTACAAGGGAACGAGGAGGGCCCCCTTCTGGTAAGAAAGCTTTCCAGGTGGGGGGTGCCGTCCGTGCAGGAGAGCGTTCCCCACGCTGTGCCAAGTTTGGTGCTTGGTGAGTCGGGGTGGTCCCGAACGTCCAGCATTGTCCCGGGGACAGCCGTCCATCGTTTTCTTTTTCAGGCTGGACGTAAACATCTAGCTTCCAGGTGCCGAAGGGAGTCGTCCTTGTGGCGTCCCCTGGTTTCACTGGGGACGCACAGTGGTATTTCTCAGAAGAGCCCAAATCGCTCCCTGGGGCACACCAGCACGGAATGTAAGGCTGCTTAGAACTGCGTTCCTGAGGCCGTTTGCAGGCTGAACAAACGGGAGGTGTCGAGCGAAGAGGGCAGCACTTTGCCATTACTGCTGGCACATCCGTGCAGTTAAAGCAAACGGACGCATTCACTTGCTGCGGCTCAAACGCCACACAAGAGCTGGGCGGCACACAGTGCCCTCTCACAAAAGTGACAACAAACGTGAGTGCACAATGAGTCCTGCGATACCTTACAGAGTTGACGCTCTCCTTTACCGCCTGCTTCCTCACTAGGGCGGCACGCTTCACTTTACTACCGGAAAACGCTGGACTTTTACTCGAGGCCAGGGCTCACCTTTCTGTCGTCGGCAATCTCCGGAGTGCTCTTGGAGACGCTCCCAGCAAAGAACTGAGACCAGCGAGCCTCATGCGAGTAAACTCGCACTTCTTCCCTGAGGCCTTCCGGAGCAAAGAAAAGACGGGCCCCAGGAGTGTGCCTCAGGCACCTTTCTAGCCGCATCTCATCCAGCAGTGGGGGGGGGGGAATTACGTTTGGGCGGGGTCGCCCTGTTTCAAACGGGAGCTCAGACAGTTATCCTCAGTAGTTTCTGACTACCTCAAGGAAAGAGCGGGGAGGAACAGGGCCTTTCCTCGGAGACACTTTTGGACACAGGGTCCCCTGCACTGCATCCCCTGCATAGGTAGTGCAGTACCTGAGGTGGGCCTCAGTGACCAAGGCTCTGTCCCATACCTAGCCGTGTTAAGTGTGAAAGATGTACCTTTCTTCAGGCTGCGCTCACAGCCTAGCTCGCGCTTCTGCGAGAGGGCCGTCCTGAGTGTTTCCCTGGACTGAGTCGTCAGCACGGGGTGTTTCTGAAGCACAGGTCCGTTTCAGTCAGTGAGGCCGATCGACTTGCAGGGAGGCTGCCCAGCGCTGCTCCCACGCGTCTCTGTTATGACTGGGACACTCTACCTCGGCCCCCAGCAAGCAACACGTGGCCCTTGCTAGGAATGTGAAGAGTGGCTCCCATGGGCCTCCTTCCCCCTGAGGTTCCTCAGAAGCCACCGGCCGCTCCTCCGGCACAGAGCAGTCACCATGCGAAAGTGGTGCACGGCCGCCTCTCCTATGTGTCCCCGGAGGCATCGGAGAGTTCAGGCCATCCAGCGTGGCGCATGGATTCATGGCACCCCTGCACCCCCAGCTCTGCTGACGTGAAACACTAGCCCGTATCTTGGGGCCGCAGGTCACCTTTCATTTGGCCGGAGCTGACTGGGCAGTGCAGTGGTATGAGTCCCTAGAAAGGCATTTGCCAGCACAGGATGGGCTTGGAGAGAACGCAGCCTTGCTGGCCCACAGCGACTACCCTGCAGTGGAGAGACGTCGGGCCGCCAGCGCTGCTCAGGCAGCTTGGAAGGCAGAAACAAGTGGCTCGCAAACGGGCAGAAGGCGTACTTTGCCATCAGTGTCCCACTTTCAGGCTTGATGACACAGCATGTTTGTCTGAACATTCTGTGTAGCTATCTAGTACAAGGGAACGAGGGCCCCCTTCTGGTAAGAAAGCTTTAAAGGGGGGGGTGCCGTCCGTGCAGGAGAGCGTTCCCCACGCTGTGCCAAGTTTGGTACTTGGTGACTCGGGGTGGTCCCGAACGTCCAGCATTGTCCCGGGGACAGCCGTCCATCGTTTTCTTTTTCAGGCTGGACGTAAACATCTAGCTTCCAGGTGCCGAAGGGAGTCGTCCTTGAGGCGTCCCCTGGTTTCACTGGGGACGCACAGTGGTGTTTCTCAGAAGAGCCCAAATAGCTCCCTGGGGCACACCAGCACGGAATGTAAGGCTGCTCAGAACTGCGTTCCTGAGGCCGTTTGCAGGCTGAACAAACGGGAGGTGTCGAGCGAAGAGGGCAGCACTTTGCCATTACTGCTGGCACATCCGTGCAGTTAAAGCAAACGGACGCATTCACTTGCTGCGGCTCAAACGCCACACAAGAGCTGGGCGGCACACAGTGCCCTCGCACAAAAGTGACAACGAACGTGAGTGCGCCATGAGTCCTGCGATACCTTACAGAGTTGACGCTCTCCTTTACCGCCTGCTTCCTCACTAGGGCGGCACGCTTCACTTTACTACCGGAAAACGCTGGACTTTTACTCGAGGCCAGGGCTCACCTTTCTGTCGCCGGCAATCTCCGGAGTGCTCTTGGAGACGCTCCCAGCAAAGAACTGAGACCAGCGAGCCTCATGCGAGTAAACTCGCACTTCTTCCCTGAGGCCTTCCGGTGCCAAGAAAAGACGGGCCCCAGGAGTGTGCCTCAGGCACCTTTCTAGCCGCATCTCATCCAGCAGGGGGGGGGGGGGAATTACGTTTGGGCGGGGTCGCCCTGTTTCAAACGGGAGCTCAGACAGTTATCCTCAGTAGTTTCTGACTACCTCAAGGAAAGAACGGGGAGGAACAGGGCCTTTCCTCGGAGACACTTTTGGACACAGGGTCCCCTGCACTGCATCCCCTGCATAGGTAGTGCAGTACCTGAGGTGGGCCTCAGTGACCAAGGCTCTGTCCCATACCTAGCCGTGTTAAGTGTGAAAGATGTACCTTTCTTCAGGCTGCGCTCACAGCCTAGCTCGCGCTTCTGCGAGAGGGCCGTCCTGAGTGTTTCCCTGGACTGAGTCGTCAGCACGGGGTGTTTCTGAAGCACAGGTCCGTTTCAGTCAGTGAGGCCGATCGACTTGCAGGGAGGCTGCCCAGCGCTGCTCCCACGCGTCTCTGTTATGACTGGGACACTCTACCTCGGCTCCCAGCAAGCAACACGTGGCCCTTGCTAGGAATGTGAAGAGTGGCTCCCATGGGCCTCCTTCCCCCTGAGGTTCCTCAGAAGCCACCGGCCGCTCCTCTGGCACAGAGCAGTCACCATGATAAAGTGGTGCACGGCCGCCTCTCCTATGTGTCCCCGGAGGCATCGGAGAGTTCAGGCCATCCAGCGTGGCACATGGATTCATGGCACCCCTGCACCCCCAGCTCTGCTGACGTGAAACACTAGCCCCTAACTTGGGGCCGCAGGTCACCTTTCATTTGGCCGGAGCTGACTCGGCAGTGCAGTGGTATGAGTCCCTAGAAAGGCATTTGCCAGCACAGGATGGGCTTGGAGAGAACGCAGCCTTGCTGGCCCACAGCGACTACCCTGCAGTGGACAGACGTCGGGCCGCCAGCGCTGCTCAGGCAGCTTGGAAGGCAGAAACAAGTGGCTCGCAAACGGGCAGAAGGCGTACTTTGCCATCAGTGTCCCACTTTCAGGCTTGATGACACAGCATGTTTGTCTGAACATTCTTTCTAGCTATCTAGTACAAGGGAACGAGGAGGGCCCCCTTGTGTAAGAAAGCTTTCCAGGTGGGGGGTGCCGTCCGTGCAGGAGAGCGTTCCCCACGCTGTGCCAAGTTTGGTGCTTGGTGAGTCGGGGTGTCCCGAACGTCCAGCATTGTCCCGGGGACAGCCGTCCATCGTTTTCTTTTTCAGGCTGGACGTAAACATCTAGCTTCCAGGTGCCGAAGGGAGTCGTCCTTGAGGCGTCCCCTGGTTTCACTGGGGACGCACAGTGGTGTTTCTCAGAAGAGCCCAAATCGCTCCCTGGGGCACACCAGCACGGAATGTAAGGCTGCTCAGAACTGCGTTCCTGAGGCCGTTTGCAGGCTGAACAAACGGGAGGTGTCGAGCGAAGAGGGCAGCACTTTGCCATTACTGCTGGCACATCCGTGCAGTTAAAGCAAACGGACGCATTCACTTGCTGCGGCTCAAACGCCACACAAGAGCTGGGCGGCACACAGTGCCCTCGCACAAAAGTGACAACGAACGTGAGTGCGCCATGAGTCCTGCGATACCTTACAGAGTTGACGCTCTCCTTTACCGCCTGCTTCCTCACTAGGGCGGCACGCTTCACTTTACTACCGGAAAACGCTGGACTTTTACTCGAGGCCAGGGCTCACCTTTCTGTCGCCGGCAATCTCCGGAGTGCTCTTGGAGACGCTCCCAGCAAAGAACTGAGACCAGCGAGCCTCATGCGAGTAAACTCGCACTTCTTCCCTGAGGCCTTCCGGAGCATAGAAAAGACGGGCCCCAGGAGTGTGCCTCAGGCACCTTTCTAGCCGCATCTCATCGACCCGGGGTGGGGGGGAATTACGTTTGGGCGGGGTCGCCCTGTTTCAAACGGGAGCTCAGACAGTTATCCTCAGTAGTTTCTGACTACCTCAAGGAAAGAGCGGGGAGGAACAGGGCCTTTCCTCGGAGACACTTTTGGACACAGGGTCCCATGCACTGCATCCACTGCATAGGTAGTGCAGTACCTGAGGTGGGCCTCAGTGACCAAGGCTCTGTCCCATACCTAGCCGTGTTAAGTGTGAAAGATGTACCTTTCTTCAGGCTGCGCTCACAGCCTAGCTCGCGCTTCTGCGAGAGGGCCGTCCTGAGTGTTTCCCTGGACTGAGTCGTCAGCACGGGGTGTTTCTGAAGCACAGGTCCGTTTCAGTCAGTGAGGCCGATCGACTTGCAGGGAGGCTGCCCAGCGCTGCTCCCACGCGTCTCTGTTATGACTGGGACACTCTACCTCGGCCCCCAGCAAGCAACACGTGGCCCTTGCTAAGAATGTGAAGAGTGGCTCCCATGGGCCTCCTTCCCCCTGAGGTTCCTCAGAAGCCACCGGCCGCTCCTCCGGCACAGAGCAGTCACCATGATAAAGTGGTGCACGGCCGCCTCTCCTATGTGTCCCCGGAGGCATCGGAGAGTTCAGGCCATCCAGCGTGGTGCATGGATTCATGGCACCCCTGCACCCCCAGCTCTGCTGACGTGAAACACTAGCCCGTATCTTGGGGCCGCAGGTCACCTTTCATTTGGCCGGAGCTGACTCGGCAGTGCAGTGGTATGAGTCCCTAGAAAGGCATTTGCCAGCACAGGATGGGCTTGGAGAGAACGCAGCCTTGCTGGCCCACAGCGACTACCCTGCAGTGGAGAGACGTCGGGCCGCCAGCGCTGCTCAGGCAGCTTGGAAGGCAGAAACAAGTGGCTCGCAAACGGGCAGAAGGCGTACTTTGCCATCAGTGTCCCACTTTCAGGCTTGATGACACAGCATGTTTGTCTGAACATTCTGTCTAGCTATCTAGTACAAGTGAACGAGGAGGGCCCCCTTCTGGTAAGAAAGCTTTCCAGGTGGGGGGTGCTGTCCGTGCAGGAGAGCGTTCCCCACGCTGTGCCAAGTTTGGTGCTTGGTGAGTCGGGGTGGTCCCGAACGTCCAGCATTGTCCCGGGGACAGCCGTCCATCGTTTTCTTTTTCAGGCTGGACGTAAACATCTAGCTTCCAGGTGCCGAAGGGAGTCGTCCTTGTGGCGTCCCCTGGTTTCACTGGGGACGCACAGTGGTATTTCTCAGAAGAGCCCAAATCGCTCCCTGGGGCACACCAGCACGGAATGTAAGGCTGCTCAGAACTGCGTTCCTGAGGCCGTTTGCAGGCTGAACAAACGGGAGGTGTCGAGCGAAGAGGGCAGCACTTTGCCATTACTGCTGGCCCATCCGTGCAGTTAAAGCAAACGGACGCATTCACTTGCTGCGGCTCAAACGCCACACAAGAGCTGGGCGGCACACAGTGCCCTCTCACAAAAGTGACAACAAACGTGAGTGCACAATGAGTCCTACGATACCTTACAGAGTTGACGCTCTCCTTTACCGCCTGCTTCCTCACTAGGGCGGCACGCTTCACTTTACTACCGGAAAACGCTGGACTTTTACTCGAGGCTAGGGCTCACCTTTCTGTCGTCGGCAATCTCCGGAGTGCTCTTGGAGACGCTCCCAGCAAAGAACTGAGACCAGCGTGCCTCATGCGAGTAAACTCGCACTTCTTCCCTGAGGCCTTCCGGAGCAAAGAAAAGACGGGCCCCAGGAGTGTGCCTCAGGCACCTTTCTAGCCGCATCTCATCCAGCAGTGGGGGGGGGGGAATTACGTTTGGGCGGGGTCGCCCTGTTTCAAACGGGAGCTCAGACAGTTATCCTCAGTAGTTTCTGACTACCTCAAGGAAAGAGCGGGGAGGAACAGGGCCTTTCCTCGGAGACACTTTTGGACACAGGGTCCCCTGCACTGCATCCCCTGCATAGGTAGTGCAGTACCTGAGGTGGGCCTCAGTGACGAAGGCTCTGTCCCATACCTAGCCGTGTTAAGTGTGAAAGATGTACCTTTCTTCAGGCTGCGCTCACAGCCTAGCTCGCGCTTCTGCGAGAGGGCCGTCCTGAGTGTTTCCCTGGACTGAGTCGTCAGCACGGGGTGTTTCTGAAGCACAGGTCCGTTTCAGTCAGTGAGGCCGATCGACTTGCAGGGAGGCTGCCCAGCGCTGCTCCCACGCGTCTCTGTTATGACTGGGACACTCTACCTCGGCCCCCAGCAAGCAACACGTGGCCCTTGCTAGGAATGTGAAGAGTGGCTCCCATGGGCCTCCTTCCCCCTGAGGTTCCTCAGAAGCCACCGGCCGCTCCTCCGGCACAGAGCAGTCACCATGCGAAAGTGGTGCACGGCCGCCTCTCCTATGTGTCCCCGGAGGCATCGGAGAGTTCAGGCCATCCAGCGTGGCGCAAGGATTCATGGCACCCCTGCACCCCCAGCTCTGCTGACGTGAAACACTAGCCCGTATCTTGGGGCCGCAGGTCACCTTTCATTTGGCCGGAGCTGACTGGGCAGTGCAGTGGTATGAGTCCCTAGAAAGGCATTTGCCAGCACAGGATGGGCTTGGAGAGAACGCAGCCTTGCTGGCCCACAGCGACTACCCTGCAGTGGAGAGACGTCGGGCCGCCAGCGCTGCTCAGGCAGCTTGGAAGGCAGAAACAAGTGGCTCGCAAACGGGCAGAAGGCGTACTTTGCCATCAGTGTCCCACTTTCAGGCTTGATGACACAGCATGTTTGTCTGAACATTCTGTCTAGCTATCTAGTACAAGGGAACGAGGAGGGCCCCCTTCTGGTAAGAAAGCTTTCCAGGTGGGGGGTGCCGTCCGTGCAGGAGAGCGTTCCCCACGCTGTGCCAAGTTTGGTGCTTGGTGAGTCGGGGTGGTCCCGAACGTCCAGCATTGTCCCGGGGACAGCCGTCCATCGTTTTCTTTTTCAGGCTGGACGTAAACATCTAGCTTCCAGGTGCCGAAGGGAGTCGTCCTTGTGGCGTCCCCTGGTTTCACTGGGGACGCACAGTGGTATTTCTCAGAAGAGCCCAAATCGCTCCCTGGGGCACACCAGCACGGAATGTAAGGCTGCTTAGAACTGCGTTCCTGAGGCCGTTTGCAGGCTGAACAAACGGGAGGTGTCGAGCGAAGAGGGCAGCACTTTGCCATTACTGCTGGCACATCCGTGCAGTTAAAGCAAACGGACGCATTCACTTGCTGCGGCTCAAACGCCACACAAGAGCTGGGCGGCACACAGTGCCCTCTCACAAAAGTGACAACAAACGTGAGTGCACAATGAGTCCTACGATACCTTACAGAGTTGACGCTCTCCTTTACCGCCTGCTTCCTCACTAGGGAGGCACGCTTCACTTTACTACCGGAAAACGCTGGACTTTTACTCGAGGCCAGGGCTCACCTTTCTGTCGCCGGCAATCTCCGGAGTGCTCTTGGAGACGCTCCCAGCAAAGAACTGAGACCAGCGAGCCTCATGCGAGTAAACTCGCACTTCTTCCCTGAGGCCTTCCGGTGCCAAGAAAAGACGGGCCCCAGGAGTGTGCCTCAGGCACCTTTCTAGCCGCATCTCATCCAGCAGGGGGGGGGGGGAATTACGTTTGGGCGGGGTCGCCCTGTTTCAAACGGGAGCTCAGACAGTTATCCTCAGTAGTTTCTGACTACCTCAAGGAAAGAACGGGGAGGAACAGGGCCTTTCCTCGGAGACACTTTTGGACACAGGGTCCCCTGCACTGCATCCCCTGCATAGGTAGTGCAGTACCTGAGGTGGGCCTCAGTGACCAAGGCTCTGTCCCATACCTAGCCGTGTTAAGTGTGAAAGATGTACCTTTCTTCAGGCTGCGCTCACAGCCTAGCTCGCGCTTCTGCGAGAGGGCCGTCCTGAGTGTTTCCCTGGACTGAGTCGTCAGCACGGGGTGTTTCTGAAGCACAGGTCCGTTTCAGTCAGTGAGGCCGATCGACTTGCAGGGAGGCTGCCCAGCGCTGCTCCCACGCGTCTCTGTTATGACTGGGACACTCTACCTCGGCCCCCAGCAAGCAACACGTGGCCCTTGCTAGGAATGTGAAGAGTGGCTCCCATGGGCCTCCTTCCCCCTGAGGTTCCTCAGAAGCCACCGGCCGCTCCTCCGGCACAGAGCAGTCACCATGCGAAAGTGGTGCACGGCCGCCTCTCCTATGTGTCCCCAGAGGCATCGGAGAGTTCAGGCCATCCAGCGTGGCGCATGGATTCATGGCACCCCTGCACCCCCAGCTCTGCTGACGTGAAACACTAGCCCCTATCTTGGGGCCGCAGGTCACCTTTCATTTGGCCGGAGCTGACTCGGCAGTGCAGTGGTATGAGTCCCTAGAAAGGCATTTGCCAGCACAGGATGGGCTTGGAGAGAACGCAGCCTTGCTGGCCCACAGCGACTACCCTGCAGTGGACAGACGTCGGGCCGCCAGCGCTGCTCAGGCAGCTTGGAAGGCAGAAACAAGTGGCTCGCAAACGGGCAGAAGGCGTACTTTGCCATCAGTGTCCCACTTTCAGGCTTGATGACACAGCATGTTTGTCTGAACATTCTGTCTAGCTATCTAGTACAAGGGAACGAGGAGGGCCCCCTTCTGGTAAGAAAGCTTTCCAGGTGGGGGGTGCCGTCCGTGCAGGAGAGCGTTCCCCACGCTGTGCCAAGTTTGGTACTTGGTGACTCGGGGTGGTCCCGAACGTCCAGCATTGTCCCGGGGACAGCCGTCCATCGTTTTCTTTTTCAGGCTGGACGTAAACATCTAGCTTCCAGGTGCCGAAGGGAGTCGTCCTTGAGGCGTCCCCTGGTTTCACTGGGGACGCACAGTGGTGTTTCTCAGAAGAGCCCAAATCGCTCCCTGGGGCACACCAGCACGGAATGTAAGGCTGCTCAGAACTGCGTTCCTGAGGCCGTTTGCAGGCTGAACAAACGGGAGGTGTCGAGCGAAGAGGGCAGCACTTTGCCATTACTGCTGGCACATCCGTGCAGTTAAAGCAAACGGACGCATTCACTTGCTGCGGCTCAAACGCCACACAAGAGCTGGGCGGCACACAGTGCCCTCGCACAAAAGTGACAACGAACGTGAGTGCGCCATGAGTCCTGCGATACCTTACAGAGTTGACGCTCTCCTTTACCGCCTGCTTCCTCACTAGGGCGGCACGCTTCACTTTACTACCGGAAAACGCTGGACTTTTACTCGAGGCCAGGGCTCACCTTTCTGTCGCCGGCAATCTCCGGAGTGCTCTTGGAGACGCTCCCAGCAAAGAACTGAGACCAGCGAGCCTCATGCGAGTAAACTCGCACTTCTTCCCTGAGGCCTTCCGGAGCATAGAAAAGACGGGCCCCAGGAGTGTGCCTCAGGCACCTTTCTAGCCGCATCTCATCGACCCGGGGTGGGGGGGAATTACGTTTGGGCGGGGTCGCCCTGTTTCAAACGGGAGCTCAGACAGTTATCCTCAGTAGTTTCTGACTACCTCAAGGAAAGAGCGGGGAGGAACAGGGCCTTTCCTCGGAGACACTTTTGGACACAGGGTCCCCTGCACTGCATCCACTGCATAGGTAGTGCAGTACCTGAGGTGGGCCTCAGTGACCAAGGCTCTGTCCCATACCTAGCCGTGTTAAGTGTGAAAGATGTACCTTTCTTCAGGCTGCGCTCACAGCCTAGCTCGCGCTTCTGCGAGAGGGCCGTCCTGAGTGTTTCCCTGGACTGAGTCGTCAGCACGGGGTGTTTCTGAAGCACAGGTCCGTTTCAGTCAGTGAGGCCGATCGACTTGCAGGGAGGCTGCCCAGCGCTGCTCCCACGCGTCTCTGTTATGACTGGGACACTCTACCTCGGCCCCCAGCAAGCAACACGTGGCCCTTGCTAAGAATGTGAAGAGTGGCTCCCATGGGCCTCCTTCCCCCTGAGGTTCCTCAGAAGCCACCGGCCGCTCCTCCGGCACAGAGCAGTCACCATGATAAAGTGGTGCACGGCCGCCTCTCCTATGTGTCCCCGGAGGCATCGGAGAGTTCAGGCCATCCAGCGTGGCGCATGGATTCATGGCACCCCTGCACCCCCAGCTCTGCTGACGTGAAACACTAGCCCGTATCTTGGGGCCGCAGGTCACCTTTCATTTGGCCGGAGCTGACTCGGCAGTGCAGTGGTATGAGTCCCTAGAAAGGCATTTGCCAGCACAGGATGGGCTTGGAGAGAACGCAGCCTTGCTGGCCCACAGCGACTACCCTGCAGTGGAGAGACGTCGGGCCGCCAGCGCTGCTCAGGCAGCTTGGAAGGCAGAAACAAGTGGCTCGCAAACGGGCAGAAGGCGTACTTTGCCATCAGTGTCCCACTTTCAGGCTTGATGACACAGCATGTTTGTCTGAACATTCTGTCTAGCTATCTAGTACAAGTGAACGAGGAGGGCCCCCTTCTGGTAAGAAAGCTTTCCAGGTGGGGGGTGCCGTCCGTGCAGGAGAGCGTTCCCCACGCTGTGCCAAGTTTGGTGCTTGGTGAGTCGGGGTGGTCCCGAACGTCCAGCATTGTCCCGGGGACAGCCGTCCATCGTTTTCTTTTTCAGGCTGGACGTAAACATCTAGCTTCCAGGTGCCGAAGGGAGTCGTCCTTGTGGCGTCCCCTGGTTTCACTGGGGACGCACAGTGGTATTTCTCAGAAGAGCCCAAATCGCTCCCTGGGGCACACCAGCACGGAATGTAAGGCTGCTCAGAACTGCGTTCCTGAGGCCGTTTGCAGGCTGAACAAACGGGAGGTGTCGAGCGAAGAGGGCAGCACTTTGCCATTACTGCTGGCCCATCCGTGCAGTTAAAGCAAACGGACGCATTCACTTGCTGCGGCTCAAACGCCACACAAGAGCTGGGCGGCACACAGTGCCCTCTCACAAAAGTGACAACAAACGTGAGTGCACAATGAGTCCTACGATACCTTACAGAGTTGACGCTCTCCTTTACCGCCTGCTTCCTCACTAGGGCGGCACGCTTCACTTTACTACCGGAAAACGCTGGACTTTTACTCGAGGCCAGGGCTCACCTTTCTGTCGTCGGCAATCTCCGGAGTGCTCTTGGAGACGCTCCCAGCAAAGAACTGAGACCAGCGTGCCTCATGCGAGTAAACTCGCACTTCTTCCCTGAGGCCTTCCGGAGCAAAGAAAAGACGGGCCCCAGGAGTGTGCCTCAGGCACCTTTCTAGCCGCATCTCATCCAGCAGTGGGGGGGGGGGGAATTACGTTTGGGCGGGGTCGCCCTGTTTCAAACGGGAGCTCAGACAGTTATCCTCAGTAGTTTCTGACTACCTCAAGGAAAGAGCGGGGAGGAACAGGGCCTTTCCTCGGAGACACTTTTGGACACAGGGTCCCCTGCACTGCATCCCCTGCATAGGTAGTGCAGTACCTGAGGTGGGCCTCAGTGACCAAGGCTCTGTCCCATACCTAGCCGTGTTAAGTGTGAAAGATGTACCTTTCTTCAGGCTGCGCTCACAGCCTAGCTCGCGCTTCTGCGAGAGGGCCGTCCTGAGTGTTTCCCTGGACTGAGTCGTCAGCACGGGGTGTTTCTGAAGCACAGGTCCGTTTCAGTCAGTGAGGCCGATCGACTTGCAGGGAGGCTGCCCAGCGCTGCTCCCACGCGTCTCTGTTATGACTGGGACACTCTACCTCGGCCCCCAGCAAGCAACACGTGGCCCTTGCTAGGAATGTGAAGAGTGGCTCCCATGGGCCTCCTTCCCCCTGAGGTTCCTCAGAAGCCACCGGCCGCTCCTCCGGCACAGAGCAGTCACCATGCGAAAGTGGTGCACGGCCGCCTCTCCTATGTGTCCCCGGAGGCATCGGAGAGTTCAGGCCATCCAGCGTGGCGCATGGATTCATGGCACCCCTGCACCCCCAGCTCTGCTGACGTGAAACACTAGCCCGTATCTTGGGGCCGCAGGTCACCTTTCATTTGGCCGGAGCTGACTGGGCAGTGCAGTGGTATGAGTCCCTAGAAAGGCATTTGCCAGCACAGGATGGGCTTGGAGAGAACGCAGCCTTGCTGGCCCACAGCGACTACCCTGCAGTGGAGAGACGTCGGGCCGCCAGCGCTGCTCAGGCAGCTTGGAAGGCAGAAACAAGTGGCTCGCAAACGGGCAGAAGGCGTACTTTGCCATCAGTGTCCCACTTTCAGGCTTGATGACACAGCATGTTTGTCTGAACATTCTGTGTAGCTATCTAGTACAAGGGAACGAGGGCCCCCTTCTGGTAAGAAAGCTTTAAAGGGGGGGGTGCCGTCCGTGCAGGAGAGCGTTCCCCACGCTATGCCAAGTTTGGTACTTGGTGACTCGGGGTGGTCCCGAACGTCCAGCATTGTCCCGGGGACAGCCGTCCATCGTTTTCTTTTTCAGGCTGGACGTAAACATCTAGCTTCCAGGTGCCGAAGGGAGTCGTCCTTGAGGCGTCCCCTGGTTTCACTGGGGACGCACAGTGGTGTTTCTCAATAGAGCCCAAATCGCTCCCTGGGGCACACCAGCACGGAATGTAAGGCTGCTCAGAACTGCGTTCCTGAGGCCGTTTGCAGGCTGAACAAACGGGAGGTGTCGAGCGAAGAGGGCAGCACTTTGCCATTACTGCTGGCACATCCGTGCAGTTAAAGCAAACGGACGCATTCACTTGCTGCGGCTCAAACGCCACACAAGAGCTGGGCGGCACACAGTGCCCTCTCACAAAAGTGACAACAAACGTGAGTGCACAATGAGTCCTACGATACCTTACAGAGTTGACGCTCTCCTTTACCGCCTGCTTCCTCACTAGGGCGGCACGCTTCACTTTACTACCGGAAAACGCTGGACTTTTACTCGAGGCCAGGGCTCACCTTTCTGTCGTCGGCAATCTCCGGAGTGCTCTTGGAGACGCTCCCAGCAAAGAACTGAGACCAGCGAGCCTCATGCGAGTAAACTCGCACTTCTTCCCTGAAGCCTTCCGGAGCATAGAAAAGACGGGCCCCAGGAGTGAGCCTCAGGCACCTTTCTAGCCGCATCTCATCCACCCGGGGGGGGGGAAATTACGATTGGGCGGGGTCGCCCTGTTTCAAACGGGAGCTCAGACAGTTATCCTCAGTAGTTTCTGACTACCTCAAGGAAAGAGCAGGGAGGAACAGGGCCTTTCCTCGGAGACACTTTTGGACACAGGGTCCCCTGCACTGCATCCCCTGCATAGGTAGTGCAGTACCTGAGGTGGGCCTCAGTGACCAAGGCTCTGTCCCATACCTAGCCGTGTTAAGTGTGAAAGATGTACCTTTCTTCAGGCTGCGCTCACAGCGTAGCTCGCGGTTCTGCGAGAGGGCCGTCCTGAGTGTTTCCCTGGACTGAGTCGTCAGCACGGGGTGTTTCTGAAGCACAGGTCCGTTTCAGTCAGTGAGGCCGATCGACTTGCAGGGAGGCTGCCCAGCGCTGCTCCCACGCGTCTCTGTTATGACTGGGACACTCTACCTCGGCCCCCAGCAAGCAACACGTGGCCCTTGCTAGGAATGTGAAGAGTGGCTCCCATGGGCCTCCTTCCCCCTGAGGTTCCTCAGAAGCCACCGGCCGCTCCTCCGGCACAGAGCAGTCACCATGCGAAAGTGGTGCACGGCCGCCTCTCCTATGTGTCCCCGGAGGCATCGGAGAGTTCAGGCCATCCAGCGTGGCGCATGGATTCTTGGCACCCCTGCACCCCCAGCTTTGCTGACGTGAAACACTAGCCCGTATCTTGGGGCCGCAGGTCACCTTTCATTTGGCCGGAGCTGACTCGGCAGTGCAGTGGTATGAGTCCCTAGAAAGGCATTTGCCAGCACAGGATGGGCTTGGAGAGAACGCAGCCTTGCTGGCCCACAGCGACTACCCTGCAGTGGACAGACGTCGGGCCGCCAGCGCTGCTCAGGCAGCTTGGAAGGCAGAAACAAGTGGCTCGCAAACGGGCAGAAGGCGTACTTTGCCATCAGTGTCCCACTTTCAGGCTTGATGACACAGCATGTATGTCTGAACATTCTGTCTAGCTATCTAGTACAAGGGAACGAGGGCCCCCTTGTGGTAAGAGAGGTTTCCAGTTGGGGGGTGCCGTCCGTGCAGGAGAGCGTTCCCCACGCTGTGCCAAGTTTGGTGCTTGGTGAGTCGGGGTGGTCCCGAACGTCCAGCATTGTCCCGGGGACAGCCGTCCATCGTTTTCTTTTTCAGGCTGGACGTAAACATCTAGCTTCCAGGTGCCGAAGGGAGTCGTCCTTGAGGCGTCCCCTGGTTTCACTGGGGACGCACAGTGGTGTTTCTCAGAAGAGCCCAAATAGCTCCCTGGGGCACACCAGCACGGAATGTAAGGCTGCTCAGAACTGCGTTCCTGAGGCCGTTTGCAGGCTGAAGAAACGGGAGGTGTCGAGCGAAGAGGGCAGCACTTTGCCATTACTGCTGGCACATCCGTGCAGTTAAAGCAAACGGACGCATTCACTTGCTGCGGCTCAAACGCCACACAAGAGCTGGGCGGCACACAGTGCCCTCGCACAAAAGTGACAACGAACGTGAGTGCGCCATGAGTCCTGCGATACCTTACAGAGTTGACGCTCTCCTTTACCGCCTGCTTCCTCACTAGGGCGGCACGCTTCACTTTACTACCGGAAAACGCTGGACTTTTACTCGAGGCCAGGGCTCACCTTTCTGTCGCCGGCAATCTCCGGAGTGCTCTTGGAGACGCTCCCAGCAAAGAACTGAGACCAGCAAGCCTCATGCGAGTAAACTCCCACTTCTTCCCTGAGGCCTTCCGGAGCAAAGAAAAGACGGGCCCCAGGAGTGTGCCTCAGGCACCTTTCTAGCCGCATCTCATCCACCCGGGGGGGTGGGGGAAATTACGTTTGGGCGGGGTCGCCCTGTTTCAAACGGGAGCTCAGACAGTTATCCTCAGTAGTTTCTGACTACCTCAAGGAAAGAGCGGGGAGGAACAGGGCCTTTCCTCGGAGACACTTTTGGACACAGGGTCCCCTGCACTGCATCCCCTGCATAGGTAGTGCAGTACCTGAGGTGGGCCTCAGTGACGAAGGCTCTGTCCCATACCTAGCCGTGTTAAGTGTGAAAGATGTACCTTTCTTCAGGCTGCGCTCACAGCCTAGCTCGCGCTTCTGCGAGAGGGCCGTCCTGAGTGTTTCCCTGGACTGAGTCGTCAGCACGGGGTGTTTCTGAAGCACAGGTCCGTTTCAGTCAGTGAGGCCGATCGACTTGCAGGGAGGCTGCCCAGCGCTGCTCCCACGCGTCTCTGTTATGACTGGGACACTCTACCTCGGCCCCCAGCAAGCAACACGTGGCCCTTGCTAGGAATGTGAAGAGTGGCTCCCATGGGCCTCCTTCCCCCTGAGGTTCCTCAGAAGCCACCGGCCGCTCCTCCGGCACAGAGCAGTCACCATGCGAAAGTGGTGCACGGCCGCCTCTCCTATGTGTCCCCGGAGGCATCGGAGAGTTCAGGCCATCCAGCGTGGCGCAAGGATTCATGGCACCCCTGCACCCCCAGCTCTGCTGACGTGAAACACTAGCCCGTATCTTGGGGCCGCAGGTCACCTTTCATTTGGCCGGAGCTGACTGGGCAGTGCAGTGGTATGAGTCCCTAGAAAGGCATTTGCCAGCACAGGATGGGCTTGGAGAGAACGCAGCCTTGCTGGCCCACAGCGACTACCCTGCAGTGGAGAGACGTCGGGCCGCCAGCGCTGCTCAGGCAGCTTGGAAGGCAGAAACAAGTGGCTCGCAAACGGGCAGAAGGCGTACTTTGCCATCAGTGTCCCACTTTCAGGCTTGATGACACAGCATGTTTGTCTGAACATTCTGTCTAGCTATCTAGTACAAGGGAACGAGGAGGGCCCCCTTCTGGTAAGAAAGCTTTCCAGGTGGGGGGTGCCGTCCGTGCAGGAGAGCGTTCCCCACGCTGTGCCAAGTTTGGTGCTTGGTGAGTCGGGGTGGTCCCGAACGTCCAGCATTGTCCCGGGGACAGCCGTCCATCGTTTTCTTTTTCAGGCTGGACGTAAACATCTAGCTTCCAGGTGCCGAAGGGAGTCGTCCTTGTGGCGTCCCCTGGTTTCACTGGGGACGCACAGTGGTATTTCTCAGAAGAGCCCAAATCGCTCCCTGGGGCACACCAGCACGGAATGTAAGGCTGCTTAGAACTGCGTTCCTGAGGCCGTTTGCAGGCTGAACAAACGGGAGGTGTCGAGCGAAGAGGGCAGCACTTTGCCATTACTGCTGGCACATCCGTGCAGTTAAAGCAAACGGACGCATTCACTTGCTGCGGCTCAAACGCCACACAAGAGCTGGGCGGCACACAGTGCCCTCTCACAAAAGTGACAACAAACGTGAGTGCACAATGAGTCCTACGATACCTTACAGAGTTGACGCTCTCCTTTACCGCCTGCTTCCTCACTAGGGCGGCACGCTTCACTTTACTACCGGAAAACGCTGGACTTTTACTCGAGGCCAGGGCTCACCTTTCTGTCGTCGGCAATCTCCGGAGTGCTCTTGGAGACGCTCCCAGCAAAGAACTGAGACCAGCGAGCCTCATGCGATTAAACTCGCACTTCTTCCCTGAGGCCTTCCGGAGCAAAGAAAAGACGGGCCCCAGGAGTGTGCCTCAGGCACCTTTCTAGCCGCATCTCATCCAGCAGTGGGGGGGGGGGAATTACGTTTGGGCGGGGTCGCCCTGTTTCAAACGGGAGCTCAGACAGTTATCCTCAGTAGTTTCTGACTACCTCAAGGAAAGAGCGGGGAGGAACAGGGCCTTTCCTCGGAGACACTTTTGGACACAGGGTCCCCTGCACTGCATCCCCTGCATAGGTAGTGCAGTACCTGAGGTGGGCCTCAGTGACCAAGGCTCTGTCCCATACCTAGCCGTGTTAAGTGTGAAAGATGTACCTTTCTTCAGGCTGCGCTCACAGCCTAGCTCGCGCTTCTGCGAGAGGGCCGTCCTGAGTGTTTCCCTGGACTGAGTCGTCAGCACGGGGTGTTTCTGAAGCACAGGTCCGTTTCAGTCAGTGAGGCCGATCGACTTGCAGGGAGGCTGCCCAGCGCTGCTCCCACGCGTCTCTGTTATGACTGGGACACTCTACCTCGGCCCCCAGCAAGCAACACGTGGCCCTTGCTAGGAATGTGAAGAGTGGCTCCCATGGGCCTCCTTCCCCCTGAGGTTCCTCAGAAGCCACCGGCCGCTCCTCCGGCACAGAGCAGTCACCATGCGAAAGTGGTGCACGGCCGCCTCTCCTATGTGTCCCCGGAGGCATCGGAGAGTTCAGGCCATCCAGCGTGGCGCATGGATTCATGGCACCCCTGCACCCCCAGCTCTGCTGACGTGAAACACTAGCCCGTATCTTGGGGCCGCAGGTCACCTTTCATTTGGCCGGAGCTGACTGGGCAGTGCAGTGGTATGAGTCCCTAGAAAGGCATTTGCCAGCACAGGATGGGCTTGGAGAGAACGCAGCCTTGCTGGCCCACAGCGACTACCCTGCAGTGGAGAGACGTCGGGCCGCCAGCGCTGCTCAGGCAGCTTGGAAGGCAGAAACAAGTGGCTCGCAAACGGGCAGAAGGCGTACTTTGCCATCAGTGTCCCACTTTCAGGCTTGATGACACAGCATGTTTGTCTGAACATTCTGTGTAGCTATCTAGTACAAGGGAACGAGGGCCCCCTTCTGGTAAGAAAGCTTTAAAGGGGGGGGTGCCGTCCGTGCAGGAGAGCGTTCCCCACGCTGTGCCAAGTTTGGTACTTGGTGACTCGGGGTGGTCCCGAACGTCCAGCATTGTCCCGGGGACAGCCGTCCATCGTTTTCTTTTTCAGGCTGGACGTAAACATCTAGCTTCCAGGTGCCGAAGGGAGTCGTCCTTGAGGCGTCCCCTGGTTTCACTGGGGACGCACAGTGGTGTTTCTCAATAGAGCCCAAATCGCTCCCTGGGGCACACCAGCACGGAATGTAAGGCTGCTCAGAACTGCGTTCCTGAGGCCGTTTGCAGGCTGAACAAACGGGAGGTGTCGAGCGAAGAGGGCAGCACTTTGCCATTACTGCTGGCACATCCGTGCAGTTAAAGCAAACGGACGCATTCACTTGCTGCGGCTCAAACGCCACACAAGAGCTGGGCGGCACACAGTGCCCTCTCACAAAAGTGACAACGAACGTGAGTGCGCCATGAGTCCTGCGATACCTTACAGAGTTGACGCTCTCCTTTACCGCCTGCTTCCTCACTAGGGCGGCACGCTTCACTTTACTACCGGAAAACGCTGGACTTTTACTCGAGGCCAGGGCTCACCTTTCTGTCGCCGGCAATCTCCGGAGTGCTCTTGGAGACGCTCCCAGCAAAGAACTGAGACCAGCGAGCCTCATGCGAGTAAACTCGCACTTCTTCCCTGAGGCCTTCCGGTGCCAAGAAAAGACGGGCCCCAGGAGTGTGCCTCAGGCACCTTTCTAGCCGCATCTCATCCAGCAGGGGGGGGGGGGAATTACGTTTGGGCGGGGTCGCCCTGTTTCAAACGGGAGCTCAGACAGTTATCCTCAGTAGTTTCTGACTACCTCAAGGAAAGAACGGGGAGGAACAGGGCCTTTCCTCGGAGACACTTTTGGACACAGGGTCCCCTGCACTGCATCCCCTGCATAGGTAGTGCAGTACCTGAGGTGGGCCTCAGTGACCAAGGCTCTGTCCCATACCTAGCCGTGTTAAGTGTGAAAGATGTACCTTTCTTCAGGCTGCGCTCACAGCCTAGCTCGCGCTTCTGCGAGAGGGCCGTCCTGAGTGTTTCCCTGGACTGAGTCGTCAGCACGGGGTGTTTCTGAAGCACAGGTCCGTTTCAGTCAGTGAGGCCGATCGACTTGCAGGGAGGCTGCCCAGCGCTGCTCCCACGCGTCTCTGTTATGACTGGGACACTCTACCTCGGCCCCCAGCAAGCAACACGTGGCCCTTGCTAGGAATGTGAAGAGTGGCTCCCATGGGCCTCCTTCCCCCTGAGGTTCCTCAGAAGCCACCGGCCGCTCCTCTGGCACAGAGCAGTCACCATGATAAAGTGGTGCACGGCCGCCTCTCCTATGTGTCCCCGGAGGCATCGGAGAGTTCAGGCCATCCAGCGTGGCACATGGATTCATGGCACCCCTGCACCCCCAGCTCTGCTGACGTGAAACACTAGCCCCTAACTTGGGGCCGCAGGTCACCTTTCATTTGGCCGGAGCTGACTCGGCAGTGCAGTGGTATGAGTCCCTAGAAAGGCATTTGCCAGCACAGGATGGGCTTGGAGAGAACGCAGCCTTGCTGGCCCACAGCGACTACCCTGCAGTGGACAGACGTCGGGCCGCCAGCGCTGCTCAGGCAGCTTGGAAGGCAGAAACAAGTGGCTCGCAAACGGGCAGAAGGCGTACTTTGCCATCAGTGTCCCACTTTCAGGCTTGATGACACAGCATGTTTGTCTGAACATTCTGTCTAGCTATCTAGTACAAGGGAACGAGGAGGGCCCCCTTGTGTAAGAAAGCTTTCCAGGTGGGGGGTGCCGTCCGTGCAGGAGAGCGTTCCCCACGCTGTGCCAAGTTTGGTACTTGGTGACTCGGGGTGGTCCCGAACGTCCAGCATTGTCCCGGGGACAGCCGTCCATCGTTTTCTTTTTCAGGCTGGACGTAAACATCTAGCTTCCAGGTGCCGAAGGGAGTCGTCCTTGAGGCGTCCCCTGGTTTCACTGGGGACGCACAGTGGTGTTTCTCAGAAGAGCCCAAATCGCTCCCTGGGGCACACCAGCACGGAATGTAAGGCTGCTCAGAACTGCGTTCCTGAGGCCGTTTGCAGGCTGAACAAACGGGAGGTGTCGAGCGAAGAGGGCAGCACTTTGCCATTACTGCTGGCACATCCGTGCAGTTAAAGCAAACGGACGCATTCACTTGCTGCGGCTCAAACGCCACACAAGAGCTGGGCGGCACACAGTGCCCTCGCACAAAAGTGACAACGAACGTGAGTGCGCCATGAGTCCTGCGATACCTTACAGAGTTGACGCTCTCCTTTACCGCCTGCTTCCTCACTAGGGCGGCACGCTTCACTTTACTACCGGAAAACGCTGGACTTTTACTCGAGGCCAGGGCTCACCTTTCTGTCGCCGGCAATCTCCGGAGTGCTCTTGGAGACGCTCCCAGCAAAGAACTGAGACCAGCGAGCCTCATGCGAGTAAACTCGCACTTCTTCCCTGAGGCCTTCCGGAGCATAGAAAAGACGGGCCCCAGGAGTGTGCCTCAGGCACCTTTCTAGCCGCATCTCATCGACCCGGGGTGGGGGGGAATTACGTTTGGGCGGGGTCGCCCTGTTTCAAACGGGAGCTCAGACAGTTATCCTCAGTAGTTTCTGACTACCTCAAGGAAAGAGCGGGGAGGAACAGGGCCTTTCCTCGGAGACACTTTTGGACACAGGGTCCCCTGCACTGCATCCACTGCATAGGTAGTGCAGTACCTGAGGTGGGCCTCAGTGACCAAGGCTCTGTCCCATACCTAGCCGTGTTAAGTGTGAAAGATGTACCTTTCTTCAGGCTGCGCTCACAGCCTAGCTCGCGCTTCTGCGAGAGGGCCGTCCTGAGTGTTTCCCTGGACTGAGTCGTCAGCACGGGGTGTTTCTGAAGCACAGGTCCGTTTCAGTCAGTGAGGCCGATCGACTTGCAGGGAGGCTGCCCAGCGCTGCTCCCACGCGTCTCTGTTATGACTGGGACACTCTACCTCGGCCCCCAGCAAGCAACACGTGGCCCTTGCTAAGAATGTGAAGAGTGGCTCCCATGGGCCTCCTTCCCCCTGAGGTTCCTCAGAAGCCACCGGCCGCTCCTCCGGCACAGAGCAGTCACCATGATAAAGTGGTGCACGGCCGCCTCTCCTATGTGTCCCCGGAGGCATCGGAGAGTTCAGGCCATCCAGCGTGGCGCATGGATTCATGGCACCCCTGCACCCCCAGCTCTGCTGACGTGAAACACTAGCCCGTATCTTGGGGCCGCAGGTCACCTTTCATTTGGCCGGAGCTGACTCGGCAGTGCAGTGGTATGAGTCCCTAGAAAGGCATTTGCCAGCACAGGATGGGCTTGGAGAGAACGCAGCCTTGCTGGCCCACAGCGACTACCCTGCAGTGGAGAGACGTCGGGCCGCCAGCGCTGCTCAGGCAGCTTGGAAGGCAGAAACAAGTGGCTCGCAAACGGGCAGAAGGCGTACTTTGCCATCAGTGTCCCACTTTCAGGCTTGATGACACAGCATGTTTGTCTGAACATTCTGTCTAGCTATCTAGTACAAGTGAACGAGGAGGGCCCCCTTCTGGTAAGAAAGCTTTCCAGGTGGGGGGTGCCGTCCGTGCAGGAGAGCGTTCCCCACGCTGTGCCAAGTTTGGTGCTTGGTGAGTCGGGGTGGTCCCGAACGTCCAGCATTGTCCCGGGGACAGCCGTCCATCGTTTTCTTTTTCAGGCTGGACGTAAACATCTAGCTTCCAGGTGCCGAAGGGAGTCGTCCTTGTGGCGTCCCCTGGTTTCACTGGGGACGCACAGTGGTATTTCTCAGAAGAGCCCAAATCGCTCCCTGGGGCACACCAGCACGGAATGTAAGGCTGCTCAGAACTGCGTTCCTGAGGCCGTTTGCAGGCTGAACAAACGGGAGGTGTCGAGCGAAGAGGGCAGCACTTTGCCATTACTGCTGGCACATCCGTGCAGTTAAAGCAAACGGACGCATTCACTTGCTGCGGCTCAAACGCCACACAAGAGCTGGGCGGCACACAGTGCCCTCTCACAAAAGTGACAACAAACGTGAGTGCACAATGAGTCCTACGATACCTTACAGAGTTGACGCTCTCCTTTACCGCCTGCTTCCTCACTAGGGCGGCACGCTTCACTTTACTACCGGAAAACGCTGGACTTTTACTCGAGGCCAGGGCTCACCTTTCTGTCGTCGGCAATCTCCGGAGTGCTCTTGGAGACGCTCCCAGCAAAGAACTGAGACCAGCGTGCCTCATGCGAGTAAACTCGCACTTCTTCCCTGAGGCCTTCCGGAGCAAAGAAAAGACGGGCCCCAGGAGTGTGCCTCAGGCACCTTTCTAGCCGCATCTCATCCAGCAGTGGGGGGGGGGGGAATTACGTTTGGGCGGGGTCGCCCTGTTTCAAACGGGAGCTCAGACAGTTATCCTCAGTAGTTTCTGACTACCTCAAGGAAAGAGCGGGGAGGAACAGGGCCTTTCCTCGGAGACACTTTTGGACACAGGGTCCCCTGCACTGCATCCCCTGCATAGGTAGTGCAGTACCTGAGGTGGGCCTCAGTGACCAAGGCTCTGTCCCATACCTAGCCGTGTTAAGTGTGAAAGATGTACCTTTCTTCAGGCTGCGCTCACAGCCTAGCTCGCGCTTCTGCGAGAGGGCCGTCCTGAGTGTTTCCCTGGACTGAGTCGTCAGCACGGGGTGTTTCTGAAGCACAGGTCCGTTTCAGTCAGTGAGGCCGATCGACTTGCAGGGAGGCTGCCCAGCGCTGCTCCCACGCGTCTCTGTTATGACTGGGACACTCTACCTCGGCCCCCAGCAAGCAACACGTGGCCCTTGCTAGGAATGTGAAGAGTGGCTCCCATGGGCCTCCTTCCCCCTGAGGTTCCTCAGAAGCCACCGGCCGCTCCTCCGGCACAGAGCAGTCACCATGCGAAAGTGGTGCACGGCCGCCTCTCCTATGTGTCCCCGGAGGCATCGGAGAGTTCAGGCCATCCAGCGTGGCGCAAGGATTCATGGCACCCCTGCACCCCCAGCTCTGCTGACGTGAAACACTAGCCCGTATCTTGGGGCCGCAGGTCACCTTTCATTTGGCCGGAGCTGACTGGGCAGTGCAGTGGTATGAGTCCCTAGAAAGGCATTTGCCAGCACAGGATGGGCTTGGAGAGAACGCAGCCTTGCTGGCCCACAGCGACTACCCTGCAGTGGAGAGACGTCGGGCCGCCAGCGCTGCTCAGGCAGCTTAGAAGGCAGAAACAAGTGGCTCGCAAACGGGCAGAAGGCGTACTTTGCCATCAGTGTCCCACTTTCAGGCTTGATGACACAGCATGTTTGTCTGAACATTCTGTCTAGCTATCTAGTACAAGGGAACGAGGAGGGCCCCCTTCTGGTAAGAAAGCTTTCCAGGTGGGGGGTGCCGTCCGTGCAGGAGAGCGTTCCCCACGCTGTGCCAAGTTTGGTGCTTGGTGAGTCGGGGTGGTCCCGAACGTCCAGCATTGTCCCGGGGACAGCCGTCCATCGTTTTCTTTTTCAGGCTGGACGTAAACATCTAGCTTCCAGGTGCCGAAGGGAGTCGTCCTTGTGGCGTCCCCTGGTTTCACTGGGGACGCACAGTGGTATTTCTCAGAAGAGCCCAAATCGCTCCCTGGGGCACACCAGCACGGAATGTAAGGCTGCTTAGAACTGCGTTCCTGAGGCCGTTTGCAGGCTGAACAAACGGGAGGTGTCGAGCGAAGAGGGCAGCACTTTGCCATTACTGCTGGCACATCCGTGCAGTTAAAGCAAACGGACGCATTCACTTGCTGCGGCTCAAACGCCACACAAGAGCTGGGCGGCACACAGTGCCCTCTCACAAAAGTGACAACAAACGTGAGTGCACAATGAGTCCTACGATACCTTACAGAGTTGACGCTCTCCTTTACCGCCTGCTTCCTCACTAGGGCGGCACGCTTCACTTTACTACCGGAAAACGCTGGACTTTTACTCGAGGCCAGGGCTCACCTTTCTGTCGCCGGCAATCTCCGGAGTGCTCTTGGAGACGCTCCCAGCAAAGAACTGAGACCAGCGAGCCTCATGCGAGTAAACTCGCACTTCTTCCCTGAGGCCTTCCGGTGCCAAGAAAAGACGGGCCCCAGGAGTGTGCCTCAGGCACCTTTCTAGCCGCATCTCATCCAGCAGGGGGGGGGGGGAATTACGTTTGGGCGGGGTCGCCCTGTTTCAAACGGGAGCTCAGACAGTTATCCTCAGTAGTTTCTGACTACCTCAAGGAAAGAACGGGGAGGAACAGGGCCTTTCCTCGGAGACACTTTTGGACACAGGGTCCCCTGCACTGCATCCCCTGCATAGGTAGTGCAGTACCTGAGGTGGGCCTCAGTGACCAAGGCTCTGTCCCATACCTAGCCGTGTTAAGTGTGAAAGATGTACCTTTCTTCAGGCTGCGCTCACAGCCTAGCTCGCGCTTCTGCGAGAGGGCCGTCCTGAGTGTTTCCCTGGACTGAGTCGTCAGCACGGGGTGTTTCTGAAGCACAGGTCCGTTTCAGTCAGTGAGGCCGATCGACTTGCAGGGAGGCTGCCCAGCGCTGCTCCCACGCGTCTCTGTTATGACTGGGACACTCTACCTCGGCCCCCAGCAAGCAACACGTGGCCCTTGCTAGGAATGTGAAGAGTGGCTCCCATGGGCCTCCTTCCCCCTGAGGTTCCTCAGAAGCCACCGGCCGCTCCTCCGGCACAGAGCAGTCACCATGATAAAGTGGTGCACGGCCGCCTCTCCTATGTGTCCCCGGAGGCATCGGAGAGTTCAGGCCATCCAGCGTGGCGCATGGATTCATGGCACCCCTGCACCCCCAGCTCTGCTGACGTGAAACACTAGCCCGTATCTTGGGGCCGCAGGTCACCTTTCATTTGGCCGGAGCTGACTCGGCAGTGCAGTGGTATGAGTCCCTAGAAAGGCATTTGCCAGCACAGGATGGGCTTGGAGAGAACGCAGCCTTGCTGGCCCACAGCGACTACCCTGCAGTGGAGAGACGTCGGGCCGCCAGCGCTGCTCAGGCAGCTTGGAAGGCAGAAACAAGTGGCTCGCAAACGGGCAGAAGGCGTACTTTGCCATCAGTGTCCCACTTTCAGGCTTGATGACACAGCATGTTTGTCTGAACATTCTGTCTAGCTATCTAGTACAAGTGAACGAGGAGGGCCCCCTTCTGGTAAGAAAGCTTTCCAGGTGGGGGGTGCCGTCCGTGCAGGAGAGCGTTCCCCACGCTGTGCCAAGTTTGGTGCTTGGTGAGTCGGGGTGGTCCCGAACGTCCAGCATTGTCCCGGGGACAGCCGTCCATCGTTTTCTTTTTCAGGCTGGACGTAAACATCTAGCTTCCAGGTGCCGAAGGGAGTCGTCCTTGTGGCGTCCCCTGGTTTCACTGGGGACGCACAGTGGTATTTCTCAGAAGAGCCCAAATCGCTCCCTGGGGCACACCAGCACGGAATGTAAGGCTGCTCAGAACTGCGTTCCTGAGGCCGTTTGCAGGCTGAACAAACGGGAGGTGTCGAGCGAAGAGGGCAGCACTTTGCCATTACTGCTGGCCCATCCGTGCAGTTAAAGCAAACGGACGCATTCACTTGCTGCGGCTCAAACGCCACACAAGAGCTGGGCGGCACACAGTGCCCTCTCACAAAAGTGACAACAAACGTGAGTGCACAATGAGTCCTACGATACCTTACAGAGTTGACGCTCTCCTTTACCGCCTGCTTCCTCACTAGGGCGGCACGCTTCACTTTACTACCGGAAAACGCTGGACTTTTACTCGAGGCCAGGGCTCACCTTTCTGTCGTCGGCAATCTCCGGAGTGCTCTTGGAGACGCTCCCAGCAAAGAACTGAGACCAGCGTGCCTCATGCGAGTAAACTCGCACTTCTTCCCTGAGGCCTTCCGGAGCAAAGAAAAGACGGGCCCCAGGAGTGTGCCTCAGGCACCTTTCTAGCCGCATCTCATCCAGCAGTGGGGGGGGGGGGAATTACGTTTGGGCGGGGTCGCCCTGTTTCAAACGGGAGCTCAGACAGTTATCCTCAGTAGTTTCTGACTACCTCAAGGAAAGAGCGGGGAGGAACAGGGCCTTTCCTCGGAGACACTTTTGGACACAGGGTCCCCTGCACTGCATCCCCTGCATAGGTAGTGCAGTACCTGAGGTGGGCCTCAGTGACCAAGGCTCTGTCCCATACCTAGCCGTGTTAAGTGTGAAAGATGTACCTTTCTTCAGGCTGCGCTCACAGCCTAGCTCGCGCTTCTGCGAGAGGGCCGTCCTGAGTGTTTCCCTGGACTGAGTCGTCAGCACGGGGTGTTTCTGAAGCACAGGTCCGTTTCAGTCAGTGAGGCCGATCGACTTGCAGGGAGGCTGCCCAGCGCTGCTCCCACGCGTCTCTGTTATGACTGGGACACTCTACCTCGGCCCCCAGCAAGCAACACGTGGCCCTTGCTAGGAATGTGAAGAGTGGCTCCCATGGGCCTCCTTCCCCCTGAGGTTCCTCAGAAGCCACCGGCCGCTCCTCCGGCACAGAGCAGTCACCATGCGAAAGTGGTGCACGGCCGCCTCTCCTATGTGTCCCCGGAGGCATCGGAGAGTTCAGGCCATCCAGCGTGGCGCAAGGATTCATGGCACCCCTGCACCCCCAGCTCTGCTGACGTGAAACACTAGCCCGTATCTTGGGGCCGCAGGTCACCTTTCATTTGGCCGGAGCTGACTGGGCAGTGCAGTGGTATGAGTCCCTAGAAAGGCATTTGCCAGCACAGGATGGGCTTGGAGAGAACGCAGCCTTGCTGGCCCACAGCGACTACCCTGCAGTGGAGAGACGTCGGGCCGCCAGCGCTGCTCAGGCAGCTTAGAAGGCAGAAACAAGTGGCTCGCAAACGGGCAGAAGGCGTACTTTGCCATCAGTGTCCCACTTTCAGGCTTGATGACACAGCATGTTTGTCTGAACATTCTGTCTAGCTATCTAGTACAAGGGAACGAGGAGGGCCCCCTTCTGGTAAGAAAGCTTTCCAGGTGGGGGGTGCCGTCCGTGCAGGAGAGCGTTCCCCACGCTGTGCCAAGTTTGGTGCTTGGTGAGTCGGGGTGGTCCCGAACGTCCAGCATTGTCCCGGGGACAGCCGTCCATCGTTTTCTTTTTCAGGCTGGACGTAAACATCTAGCTTCCAGGTGCCGAAGGGAGTCGTCCTTGTGGCGTCCCCTGGTTTCACTGGGGACGCACAGTGGTATTTCTCAGAAGAGCCCAAATCGCTCCCTGGGGCACACCAGCACGGAATGTAAGGCTGCTTAGAACTGCGTTCCTGAGGCCGTTTGCAGGCTGAACAAACGGGAGGTGTCGAGCGAAGAGGGCAGCACTTTGCCATTACTGCTGGCACATCCGTGCAGTTAAAGCAAACGGACGCATTCACTTGCTGCGGCTCAAACGCCACACAAGAGCTGGGCGGCACACAGTGCCCTCTCACAAAAGTGACAACAAACGTGAGTGCACAATGAGTCCTACGATACCTTACAGAGTTGACGCTCTCCTTTACCGCCTGCTTCCTCACTAGGGCGGCACGCTTCACTTTACTACCGGAAAACGCTGGACTTTTACTCGAGGCCAGGGCTCACCTTTCTGTCGCCGGCAATCTCCGGAGTGCTCTTGGAGACGCTCCCAGCAAAGAACTGAGACCAGCGAGCCTCATGCGAGTAAACTCGCACTTCTTCCCTGAGGCCTTCCGGTGCCAAGAAAAGACGGGCCCCAGGAGTGTGCCTCAGGCACCTTTCTAGCCGCATCTCATCCAGCAGGGGGGGGGGGGAATTACGTTTGGGCGGGGTCGCCCTGTTTCAAACGGGAGCTCAGACAGTTATCCTCAGTAGTTTCTGACTACCTCAAGGAAAGAACGGGGAGGAACAGGGCCTTTCCTCGGAGACACTTTTGGACACAGGGTCCCCTGCACTGCATCCCCTGCATAGGTAGTGCAGTACCTGAGGTGGGCCTCAGTGACCAAGGCTCTGTCCCATACCTAGCCGTGTTAAGTGTGAAAGATGTACCTTTCTTCAGGCTGCGCTCACAGCCTAGCTCGCGCTTCTGCGAGAGGGCCGTCCTGAGTGTTTCCCTGGACTGAGTCGTCAGCACGGGGTGTTTCTGAAGCACAGGTCCGTTTCAGTCAGTGAGGCCGATCGACTTGCAGGGAGGCTGCCCAGCGCTGCTCCCACGCGTCTCTGTTATGACTGGGACACTCTACCTCGGCCCCCAGCAAGCAACACGTGGCCCTTGCTAGGAATGTGAAGAGTGGCTCCCATGGGCCTCCTTCCCCCTGAGGTTCCTCAGAAGCCACCGGCCGCTCCTCCGGCACAGAGCAGTCACCATGCGAAAGTGGTGCACGGCCGCCTCTCCTATGTGTCCCCGGAGGCATCGGAGAGTTCAGGCCATCCAGCGTGGCGCATGGATTCATGGCACCCCTGCACCCCCAGCTCTGCTGACGTGAAACACTAGCCCCTATCTTGGGGCCGCAGGTCACCTTTCATTTGGCCGGAGCTGACTGGGCAGTGCAGTGGTATGAGTCCCTAGAAAGGCATTTGCCAGCACAGGATGGGCTTGGAGAGAACGCAGCCTTGCTGGCCCACAGCGACTACCCTGCAGTGGACAGACGTCGGGCCGCCAGCGCTGCTCAGGCAGCTTGGAAGGCAGAAACAAGTGGCTCGCAAACGGGCAGAAGGCGTACTTTGCCATCAGTGTCCCACTTTCAGGCTTGATGACACAGCATGTTTGTCTGAACATTCTGTCTAGCTATCTAGTACAAGGGAACGAGGAGGGCCCCCTTCTGGTAAGAAAGCTTTCCAGGTGGGGGGTGCCGTCCGTGCAGGAGAGCGTTCCCCACGCTGTGCCAAGTTTGGTACTTCGTGACTCGGGGTGGTCCCGAACGTCCAGCATTGTCCCGGGGACAGCCGTCCATCGTTTTCTTTTTCAGGCTGGACGTAAACATCTAGCTTCCAGGTGCCGAAGGGAGTCGTCCTTGAGGCGTCCCCTGGTTTCACTGGGGACGCACAGTGGTGTTTCTCAGAAGAGCCCAAATCGCTCCCTGGGGCACACCAGCACGGAATGTAAGGCTGCTCAGAACTGCGTTCCTGAGGCCGTTTGCAGGCTGAACAAACGGGAGGTGTCGAGCGAAGAGGGCAGCACTTTGCCATTACTGCTGGCACATCCGTGCAGTTAAAGCAAACGGACGCATTCACTTGCTGCGGCTCAAACGCCACACAAGAGCTGGGCGGCACACAGTGCCCTCGCACAAAAGTGACAACGAACGTGAGTGCGCCATGAGTCCTGCGATACCTTACAGAGTTGACGCTCTCCTTTACCGCCTGCTTCCTCACTAGGGCGGCACGCTTCACTTTACTACCGGAAAACGCTGGACTTTTACTCGAGGCCAGGGCTCACCTTTCTGTCGCCGGCAATCTCCGGAGTGCTCTTGGAGACGCTCCCAGCAAAGAACTGAGACCAGCGAGCCTCATGCGAGTAAACTCGCACTTCTTCCCTGAGGCCTTCCGGAGCATAGAAAAGACGGGCCCCAGGAGTGTGCCTCAGGCACCTTTCTAGCCGCATCTCATCGACCCGGGGTGGGGGGGAATTACGTTTGGGCGGGGTCGCCCTGTTTCAAACGGGAGCTCAGACAGTTATCCTCAGTAGTTTCTGACTACCTCAAGGAAAGAGCGGGGAGGAACAGGGCCTTTCCTCGGAGACACTTTTGGACACAGGGTCCCCTGCACTGCATCCACTGCATAGGTAGTGCAGTACCTGAGGTGGGCCTCAGTGACCAAGGCTCTGTCCCATACCTAGCCGTGTTAAGTGTGAAAGATGTACCTTTCTTCAGGCTGCGCTCACAGCCTAGCTCGCGCTTCTGCGAGAGGGCCGTCCTGAGTGTTTCCCTGGACTGAGTCGTCAGCACGGGGTGTTTCTGAAGCACAGGTCCGTTTCAGTCAGTGAGGCCGATCGACTTGCAGGGAGGCTGCCCAGCGCTGCTCCCACGCGTCTCTGTTATGACTGGGACACTCTACCTCGGCCCCCAGCAAGCAACACGTGGCCCTTGCTAAGAATGTGAAGAGTGGCTCCCATGGGCCTCCTTCCCCCTGAGGTTCCTCAGAAGCCACCGGCCGCTCCTCCGGCACAGAGCAGTCACCATGATAAAGTGGTGCACGGCCGCCTCTCCTATGTGTCCCCGGAGGCATCGGAGAGTTCAGGCCATCCAGCGTGGCGCATGGATTCATGGCACCCCTGCACCCCCAGCTCTGCTGACGTGAAACACTAGCCCGTATCTTGGGGCCGCAGGTCACCTTTCATTTGGCCGGAGCTGACTCGGCAGTGCAGTGGTATGAGTCCCTAGAAAGGCATTTGCCAGCACAGGATGGGCTTGGAGAGAACGCAGCCTTGCTGGCCCACAGCGACTACCCTGCAGTGGAGAGACGTCGGGCCGCCAGCGCTGCTCAGGCAGCTTGGAAGGCAGAAACAAGTGGCTCGCAAACGGGCAGAAGGCGTACTTTGCCATCAGTGTCCCACTTTCAGGCTTGATGACACAGCATGTTTGTCTGAACATTCTGTCTAGCTATCTAGTACAAGTGAACGAGGAGGGCCCCCTTCTGGTAAGAAAGCTTTCCAGGTGGGGGGTGCCGTCCGTGCAGGAGAGCGTTCCCCACGCTGTGCCAAGTTTGGTGCTTGGTGAGTCGGGGTGGTCCCGAACGTCCAGCATTGTCCCGGGGACAGCCGTCCATCGTTTTCTTTTTCAGGCTGGACGTAAACATCTAGCTTCCAGGTGCCGAAGGGAGTCGTCCTTGTGGCGTCCCCTGGTTTCACTGGGGACGCACAGTGGTATTTCTCAGAAGAGCCCAAATCGCTCCCTGGGGCACACCAGCACGGAATGTAAGGCTGCTCAGAACTGCGTTCCTGAGGCCGTTTGCAGGCTGAACAAACGGGAGGTGTCGAGCGAAGAGGGCAGCACTTTGCCATTACTGCTGGCCCATCCGTGCAGTTAAAGCAAACGGACGCATTCACTTGCTGCGGCTCAAACGCCACACAAGAGCTGGGCGGCACACAGTGCCCTCTCACAAAAGTGACAACAAACGTGAGTGCACAATGAGTCCTACGATACCTTACAGAGTTGACGCTCTCCTTTACCGCCTGCTTCCTCACTAGGGCGGCACGCTTCACTTTACTACCGGAAAACGCTGGACTTTTACTCGAGGCCAGGGCTCACCTTTCTGTCGTCGGCAATCTCCGGAGTGCTCTTGGAGACGCTCCCAGCAAAGAACTGAGACCAGCGTGCCTCATGCGAGTAAACTCGCACTTCTTCCCTGAGGCCTTCCGGAGCAAAGAAAAGACGGGCCCCAGGAGTGTGCCTCAGGCACCTTTCTAGCCGCATCTCATCCAGCAGTGGGGGGGGGGGGAATTACGTTTGGGCGGGGTCGCCCTGTTTCAAACGGGAGCTCAGACAGTTATCCTCAGTAGTTTCTGACTACCTCAAGGAAAGAGCGGGGAGGAACAGGGCCTTTCCTCGGAGACACTTTTGGACACAGGGTCCCCTGCACTGCATCCCCTGCATAGGTAGTGCAGTACCTGAGGTGGGCCTCAGTGACCAAGGCTCTGTCCCATACCTAGCCGTGTTAAGTGTGAAAGATGTACCTTTCTTCAGGCTGCGCTCACAGCCTAGCTCGCGCTTCTGCGAGAGGGCCGTCCTGAGTGTTTCCCTGGACTGAGTCGTCAGCACGGGGTGTTTCTGAAGCACAGGTCCGTTTCAGTCAGTGAGGCCGATCGACTTGCAGGGAGGCTGCCCAGCGCTGCTCCCACGCGTCTCTGTTATGACTGGGACACTCTACCTCGGCCCCCAGCAAGCAACACGTGGCCCTTGCTAGGAATGTGAAGAGTGGCTCCCATGGGCCTCCTTCCCCCTGAGGTTCCTCAGAAGCCACCGGCCGCTCCTCCGGCACAGAGCAGTCACCATGCGAAAGTGGTGCACGGCCGCCTCTCCTATGTGTCCCCGGAGGCATCGGAGAGTTCAGGCCATCCAGCGTGGCGCATGGATTCATGGCACCCCTGCACCCCCAGCTCTGCTGACGTGAAACACTAGCCCGTATCTTGGGGCCGCAGGTCACCTTTCATTTGGCCGGAGCTGACTGGGCAGTGCAGTGGTATGAGTCCCTAGAAAGGCATTTGCCAGCACAGGATGGGCTTGGAGAGAACGCAGCCTTGCTGGCCCACAGCGACTACCCTGCAGTGGAGAGACGTCGGGCCGCCAGCGCTGCTCAGGCAGCTTGGAAGGCAGAAACAAGTGGCTCGCAAACGGGCAGAAGGCGTACTTTGCCATCAGTGTCCCACTTTCAGGCTTGATGACACAGCATGTTTGTCTGAACATTCTGTGTAGCTATCTAGTACAAGGGAACGAGGGCCCCCTTCTGGTAAGAAAGCTTTAAAGGGGGGGGTGCCGTCCGTGCAGGAGAGCGTTCCCCACGCTGTGCCAAGTTTGGTACTTGGTGACTCGGGGTGGTCCCGAACGTCCAGCATTGTCCCGGGGACAGCCGTCCATCGTTTTCTTTTTCAGGCTGGACGTAAACATCTAGCTTCCAGGTGCCGAAGGGAGTCGTCCTTGAGGCGTCCCCTGGTTTCACTGGGGACGCACAGTGGTGTTTCTCAATAGAGCCCAAATCGCTCCCTGGGGCACACCAGCACGGAATGTAAGGCTGCTCAGAACTGCGTTCCTGAGGCCGTTTGCAGGCTGAACAAACGGGAGGTGTCGTGCGAAGAGGGCAGCACTTTGCCATTACTGCTGGCACATCCGTGCAGTTAAAGCAAACGGACGCATTCACTTGCTGCGGCTCAAACGCCACACAAGAGCTGGGCGGCACACAGTGCCCTCTCACAAAAGTGACAACGAACGTGAGTGCGCCATGAGTCCTGCGATACCTTACAGAGTTGACGCTCTCCTTTACCGCCTGCTTCCTCACTAGGGCGGCACGCTTCACTTTACTACCGGAAAACGCTGGACTTTTACTCGAGGCCAGGGCTCACCTTTCTGTCGCCGGCAATCTCCGGAGTGCTCTTGGAGACGCTCCCAGCAAAGAACTGAGACCAGCGAGCCTCATGCGAGTAAACTCGCACTTCTTCCCTGAGGCCTTCCGGAGCATAGAAAAGACGGGCCCCAGGAGTGTGCCTCAGGCACCTTTCTAGCCGCATCTCATCGACCCGGGGTGGGGGGGAATTACGTTTGGGCGGGGTCGCCCTGTTTCAAACGGGAGCTCAGACAGTTATCCTCAGTAGTTTCTGACTACCTCAAGGAAAGAGCGGGGAGGAACAGGGCCTTTCCTCGGAGACACTTTTGGACACAGGGTCCCCTGCACTGCATCCACTGCATAGGTAGTGCAGTACCTGAGGTGGGCCTCAGTGACCAAGGCTCTGTCCCATACCTAGCCGTGTTAAGTGTGAAAGATGTACCTTTCTTCAGGCTGCGCTCACAGCCTAGCTCGCGCTTCTGCGAGAGGGCCGTCCTGAGTGTTTCCCTGGACTGAGTCGTCAGCACGGGGTGTTTCTGAAGCACAGGTCCGTTTCAGTCAGTGAGGCCGATCGACTTGCAGGGAGGCTGCCCAGCGCTGCTCCCACGCGTCTCTGTTATGACTGGGACACTCTACCTCGGCCCCCAGCAAGCAACACGTGGCCCTTGCTAAGAATGTGAAGAGTGGCTCCCATGGGCCTCCTTCCCCCTGAGGTTCCTCAGAAGCCACCGGCCGCTCCTCCGGCACAGAGCAGTCACCATGATAAAGTGGTGCACGGCCGCCTCTCCTATGTGTCCCCGGAGGCATCGGAGAGTTCAGGCCATCCAGCGTGGCGCATGGATTCATGGCACCCCTGCACCCCCAGCTCTGCTGACGTGAAACACTAGCCCGTATCTTGGGGCCGCAGGTCACCTTTCATTTGGCCGGAGCTGACTCGGCAGTGCAGTGGTATGAGTCCCTAGAAAGGCATTTGCCAGCACAGGATGGGCTTGGAGAGAACGCAGCCTTGCTGGCCCACAGCGACTACCCTGCAGTGGAGAGACGTCGGGCCGCCAGCGCTGCTCAGGCAGCTTGGAAGGCAGAAACAAGTGGCTCGCAAACGGGCAGAAGGCGTACTTTGCCATCAGTGTCCCACTTTCAGGCTTGATGACACAGCATGTTTGTCTGAACATTCTGTCTAGCTATCTAGTACAAGTGAACGAGGAGGGCCCCCTTCTGGTAAGAAAGCTTTCCAGGTGGGGGGTGCCGTCCGTGCAGGAGAGCGTTCCCCACGCTGTGCCAAGTTTGGTGCTTGGTGAGTCGGGGTGGTCCCGAACGTCCAGCATTGTCCCGGGGACAGCCGTCCATCGTTTTCTTTTTCAGGCTGGACGTAAACATCTAGCTTCCAGGTGCCGAAGGGAGTCGTCCTTGTGGCGTCCCCTGGTTTCACTGGGGACGCACAGTGGTGTTTCTCAGAAGAGCCCAAATCGCTCCCTGGGGCACACCAGCACGGAATGTAAGGCTGCTCAGAACTGCGTTCCTGAGGCCGTTTGCAGGCTGAACAAACGGGAGGTGTCGAGCGAAGAGGGCAGCACTTTGCCATTACTGCTGGCCCATCCGTGCAGTTAAAGCAAACGGACGCATTCACTTGCTGCGGCTCAAACGCCACACAAGAGCTGGGCGGCACACAGTGCCCTCTCACAAAAGTGACAACAAACGTGAGTGCACAATGAGTCCTACGATACCTTACAGAGTTGACGCTCTCCTTTACCGCCTGCTTCCTCACTAGGGCGGCACGCTTCACTTTACTACCGGAAAACGCTGGACTTTTACTCGAGGCCAGGGCTCACCTTTCTGTCGTCGGCAATCTCCGGAGTGCTCTTGGAGACGCTCCCAGCAAAGAACTGAGACCAGCGTGCCTCATGCGAGTAAACTCGCACTTCTTCCCTGAGGCCTTCCGGAGCAAAGAAAAGACGGGCCCCAGGAGTGTGCCTCAGGCACCTTTCTAGCCGCATCTCATCCAGCAGTGGGGGGGGGGGGGAATTACGTTTGGGCGGGGTCGCCCTGTTTCAAACGGGAGCTCAGACAGTTATCCTCAGTAGTTTCTGACTACCTCAAGGAAAGAGCGGGGAGGAACAGGGCCTTTCCTCGGAGACACTTTTGGACACAGGGTCCCCTGCACTGCATCCCCTGCATAGGTAGTGCAGTACCTGAGGTGGGCCTCAGTGACCAAGGCTCTGTCCCATACCTAGCCGTGTTAAGTGTGAAAGATGTACCTTTCTTCAGGCTGCGCTCACAGCCTAGCTCGCGCTTCTGCGAGAGGGCCGTCCTGAGTGTTTCCCTGGACTGAGTCGTCAGCACGGGGTGTTTCTGAAGCACAGGTCCGTTTCAGTCAGTGAGGCCGATCGACTTGCAGGGAGGCTGCCCAGCGCTGCTCCCACGCGTCTCTGTTATGACTGGGACACTCTACCTCGGCCCCCAGCAAGCAACACGTGGCCCTTGCTAGGAATGTGAAGAGTGGCTCCCATGGGCCTCCTTCCCCCTGAGGTTCCTCAGAAGCCACCGGCCGCTCCTCCGGCACAGAGCAGTCACCATGCGAAAGTGGTGCACGGCCGCCTCTCCTATGTGTCCCCGGAGGCATCGGAGAGTTCAGGCCATCCAGCGTGGCGCATGGATTCATGGCACCCCTGCACCCCCAGCTCTGCTGACGTGAAACACTAGCCCGTATCTTGGGGCCGCAGGTCACCTTTCATTTGGCCGGAGCTGACTGGGCAGTGCAGTGGTATGAGTCCCTAGAAAGGCATTTGCCAGCACAGGATGGGCTTGGAGAGAACGCAGCCTTGCTGGCCCACAGCGACTACCCTGCAGTGGAGAGACGTCGGGCCGCCAGCGCTGCTCAGGCAGCTTGGAAGGCAGAAACAAGTGGCTCGCAAACGGGCAGAAGGCGTACTTTGCCATCAGTGTCCCACTTTCAGGCTTGATGACACAGCATGTTTGTCTGAACATTCTGTGTAGCTATCTAGTACAAGGGAACGAGGAGGGCCCCCTTGTGTAAGAAAGCTTTCCAGGTGGGGGGTGCCGTCCGTGCAGGAGAGCGTTCCCCACGCTGTGCCAAGTTTGGTACTTGGTGACTCGGGGTGGTCCCGAACGTCCAGCATTGTCCCGGGGACAGCCGTCCATCGTTTTCTTTTTCAGGCTGGACGTAAACATCTAGCTTCCAGGTGCCGAAGGGAGTCGTCCTTGAGGCGTCCCCTGGTTTCACTGGGGACGCACAGTGGTGTTTCTCAGAAGAGCCCAAATCGCTCCCTGGGGCACACCAGCACGGAATGTAAGGCTGCTCAGAACTGCGTTCCTGAGGCCGTTTGCAGGCTGAACAAACGGGAGGTGTCGAGCGAAGAGGGCAGCACTTTGCCATTACTGCTGGCACATCCGTGCAGTTAAAGCAAACGGACGCATTTACTTGCTGCGGCTCAAACGCCACACAAGAGCTGGGCGGCACACAGTGCCCTCGCACAAAAGTGACAACGAACGTGAGTGCGCAATGAGTCCTGCGATACCTTACAGAGTTGACGCTCTCCTTTACCGCCTGCTTCCTCACTAGGGCGGCACGCTTCACTTTACTACCGGAAAACGCTGGACTTTTACTCGAGGCCAGGGCTCACCTTTCTGTCGCCGGCAATCTCCGGAGTGCTCTTGGAGACGCTCCCAGCAAAGAACTGAGACCAGCGAGCCTCATGCGAGTAAACTCGCACTTCTTCCCTGAGGCCTTCCGGAGCATAGAAAAGACGGGCCCCAGGAGTGTGCCTCAGGCACCTTTCTAGCCGCATCTCATCGACCCGGGGTGGGGGGGAATTACGTTTGGGCGGGGTCGCCCTGTTTCAAACGGGAGCTCAGACAGTTATCCTCAGTAGTTTCTGACTACCTCAAGGAAAGAGCGGGGAGGAACAGGGCCTTTCCTCGGAGACACTTTTGGACACAGGGTCCCCTGCACTGCATCCACTGCATAGGTAGTGCAGTACCTGAGGTGGGCCTCAGTGACCAAGGCTCTGTCCCATACCTAGCCGTGTTAAGTGTGAAAGATGTACCTTTCTTCAGGCTGCGCTCACAGCCTAGCTCGCGCTTCTGCGAGAGGGCCGTCCTGAGTGTTTCCCTGGACTGAGTCGTCAGCACGGGGTGTTTCTGAAGCACAGGTCCGTTTCAGTCAGTGAGGCCGATCGACTTGCAGGGAGGCTGCCCAGCGCTGCTCCCACGCGTCTCTGTTATGACTGGGACACTCTACCTCGGCCCCCAGCAAGCAACACGTGGCCCTTGCTAAGAATGTGAAGAGTGGCTCCCATGGGCCTCCTTCCCCCTGAGGTTCCTCAGAAGCCACCGGCCGCTCCTCCGGCACAGAGCAGTCACCATGATAAAGTGGTGCACGGCCGCCTCTCCTATGTGTCCCCGGAGGCATCGGAGAGTTCAGGCCATCCAGCGTGGCGCATGGATTCATGGCACCCCTGCACCCCCAGCTCTGCTGACGTGAAACACTAGCCCGTATCTTGGGGCCGCAGGTCACCTTTCATTTGGCCGGAGCTGACTCGGCAGTGCAGTGGTATGAGTCCCTAGAAAGGCATTTGCCAGCACAGGATGGGCTTGGAGAGAACGCAGCCTTGCTGGCCCACAGCGACTACCCTGCAGTGGAGAGACGTCGGGCCGCCAGCGCTGCTCAGGCAGCTTGGAAGGCAGAAACAAGTGGCTCGCAAACGGGCAGAAGGCGTACTTTGCCATCAGTGTCCCACTTTCAGGCTTGATGACACAGCATGTTTGTCTGAACATTCTGTCTAGCTATCTAGTACAAGTGAACGAGGAGGGCCCCCTTCTGGTAAGAAAGCTTTCCAGGTGGGGGGTGCCGTCCGTGCAGGAGAGCGTTCCCCACGCTGTGCCAAGTTTGGTGCTTGGTGAGTCGGGGTGGTCCCGAACGTCCAGCATTGTCCCGGGGACAGCCGTCCATCGTTTTCTTTTTCAGGCTGGACGTAAACATCTAGCTTCCAGGTGCCGAAGGGAGTCGTCCTTGTGGCGTCCCCTGGTTTCACTGGGGACGCACAGTGGTATTTCTCAGAAGAGCCCAAATCGCTCCCTGGGGCACACCAGCACGGAATGTAAGGCTGCTCAGAACTGCGTTCCTGAGGCCGTTTGCAGGCTGAACAAACGGGAGGTGTCGAGCGAAGAGGGCAGCACTTTGCCATTACTGCTGGCACATCCGTGCAGTTAAAGCAAACGGACGCATTCACTTGCTGCGGCTCAAACGCCACACAAGAGCTGGGCGGCACACAGTGCCCTCTCACAAAAGTGACAACAAACGTGAGTGCACAATGAGTCCTGCGATACCTTACAGAGTTGACGCTCTCCTTTACCGAACGCTTCCTCACTAGGGCGGCACGCTTCACTTTACTACCGGAAAACGCTGGACTTTTACTCGAGGCCAGGGCTCACCTTTCTGTCGTCGGCAATCTCCGGAGTGCTCTTGGAGACGCTCCCAGCAAAGAACTGAGACCAGCGAGCCTCATGCGAGTAAACTCGCAGTTCTTCCCTGAGGCCTTCCGGAGCAAAGAAAAGACGGGCCCCAGGAGTGTGCCTCAGGCACCTTTCTAGCCGCATCTCATCCAGCAGTGGGGGGGGGGGGGGAATTACGTTTGGGCGGGGTCGCCCTGTTTCAAACGGGAGCTCAGACAGTTATCCTCAGTAGTTTCTGACTACCTCAAGGAAAGAGCGGGGAGGAACAGGGCCTTTCCTCGGAGACACTTTTGGACACAGGGTCCCCTGCACTGCATCCCCTGCATAGGTAGTGCAGTACCTGAGGTGGGCCTCAGTGACCAAGGCTCTGTCCCATACCTAGCTGTGTTAAGTGTGAAAGATGTACCTTTCTTCAGGCTGCGCTCACAGCCTAGCTCGCGCTTCTGCGAGAGGGCCGTCCTGAGTGTTTCCCTGGACTGAGTCGTCAGCACGGGGTGTTTCTGAAGCACAGGTCCGTTTCAGTCAGTGAGGCCGATCGACTTGCAGGGAGGCTGCCCAGCGCTGCTCCCATGCGTCTCTGTTATGACTGGGACACTCTACCTCGGCCCCCAGCAAGCAACACGTGGCCCTTGCTAGGAATGTGAAGAGTGGCTCCCATGGGCCTCCTTCCCCCTGAGGTTCCTCAGAAGCCACCGGCCGCTCCTCCGGCACAGAGCAGTCACCATGCGAAAGTGGTGCACGGCCGCCTCTCCTATGTGTCCCCGGAGGCATCGGAGAGTTCAGGCCATCCAGCGTGGCACATGGATTCATGGCACCCCTGCACCCCCAGCTCTGCTGACGTGAAACACTAGCCCGTATCTTGGGGACGCAGGTCACCTTTCATTTGGCCGGAGCTGACTGGGCAGTGCAGTGGTATGAGTCCCTAGAAAGGCATTTGCCAGCACAGGATGGGCTTGGAGAGAACGCAGCCTTGCTGGCCCACAGCGACTACCCTGCAGTGGAGAGACGTCGGGCCGCCAGCGCTGCTCAGGCAGCTTGGAAGGCAGAAACAAGTGGCTCGCAAACGGGCAGAAGGCGTACTTTGCCATCAGTGTCCCACTTTCAGGCTTGATGACACAGCATGTTTGTCTGAACATTCTGTCTAGCTATCTAGTACAAGGGAACGAGGGCCCCCTTCTGGTAAGAAAGCTTTCCAGGTGGGGGGTGCCGTCCGTGCAGGAGAGCGTTCCCCACGCTGTGCCAAGTTTGGTGCTTGGTGAGTCGGGGTGGTCCCGAACGTCCAGCATTGTCCCGGGGACAGCCGTCCATCGTTTTCTTTTTCAGGCTGGACGTAAACATCTAGCTTCCAGGTGCCGAAGGGAGTCGTCCTTGAGGCGTCCCCTGGTTTCACTGGGGACACACAGTGGTGTTTCTCAGAAGAGCCCAAATCGCTCCCTGGGGCACACCAGCACGGAATGTAAGGCTGCTCAGAACTGCGTTCCTGAGGCCGTTTGCAGGCTGAACAAACGGGAGGTGTCGAGCGAAGAGGGCAGCACTTTGCCATTACTGCTGGCACATCCGTGCAGTTAAAGCAAACGGACGCATTCACTTGCTGCGGCTCAAACGCCACACAAGAGCTGGGCGGCACACAGTGCCCTCGCACAAAAGTGACAACGAACGTGAGTGCGCCATGAGTCCTGCGATACCTTACAGAGTTGACGCTCTCCTTTACCGCCTGCTTCCTCACTAGGGCGGCACGCTTCACTTTACTACCGGAAAACGCTGGACTTTTACTCGAGGCCAGGGCTCACCTTTCTGTCGTCGGCAATCTCCGGAGTGCTCTTGGAGACGCTCCCAGCAAAGAACTGAGACCAGCGAGCCTCATGCGAGTAAACTCGCACTTCTTCCCTGAGGCCTTACGGTGCCAAGAAAAGACGGGCCCCAGGAGTGTGTCTCAGGCACCTTTCTAGCCGCATCTCATCCAGCAGGGGGGGGGGGGGGAATTACGTTTGGGCGGGGTCGCCCTGTTTCAAACGGGAGCTCAGACAGTTATCCTCAGTAGTTTCTGACTACCTCAAGGAAAGAACGGGGAGGAACAGGGCCTTTCCTCGGAGACACTTTTGGACACAGGGTCCCCTGCACTGCATCCCCTGCATAGGTAGTGCAGTACCTGAGGTGGGCCTCAGTGACCAAGGCTCTGTCCCATACCTAGCCGTGTTAAGTGTGAAAGATGTACCTTTCTTCAGGCTGCGCTCACAGCCTAGCTCGCGCTTCTGCGAGAGGGCCGTCCTGAGTGTTTCCCTGGACTGAGTCGTCAGCACGGGGTGTTTCTGAAGCACAGGTCCGTTTCAGTCAGTGAGGCCGATCGACTTGCAGGGAGGCTGCCCAGCGCTGCTCCCACGCGTCTCTGTTATGACTGGGACACTCTACCTCGGCCCCCAGCAAGCAACACGTGGCCCTTGCTAGGAATGTGAAGAGTGGCTCCCATGGGCCTCCTTCCCCCTGAGGTTCCTCAGAAGCCACCGGCCGCTCCTCTGGCACAGAGCAGTCACCATGATAAAGTGGTGCACGGCCGCCTCTCCTATGTGTCCCCGGAGGCATCGGAGAGTTCAGGCCATCCAGCGTGGCACATGGATTCATGGCACCCCTGCACCCTCAGCTCTGCTGACGTGAAACACTAGCCCCTATCTTGGGGCCGCAGGTCACCTTTCATTTGGCCGGAGCTGACTCGGCAGTGCAGTGGTATGAGTCCCTAGAAAGGCATTTGCCAGCACAGGATGGGCTTGGAGAGAACGCAGCCTTGCTGGCCCACAGCGACTACCCTGCAGTGGACAGACGTCGGGCCGCCAGCGCTGCTCAGGCAGCTTGGAAGGCAGAAACAAGTGGCTCGCAAACGGGCAGAAGGCGTACTTTGCCATCAGTGTCCCACTTTCAGGCTTGATGACACAGCATGTTTGTCTGAACATTCTGTCTAGCTATCTAGTACAAGGGAACGAGGAGGGCCCCCTTGTGTAAGAAAGCTTTCCAGGTGGGGGGTGCCGTCCGTGCAGGAGAGCGTTCCCCACGCTGTGCCAAGTTTGGTACTTGGTGACTCGGGGTGGTCCCGAACGTCCAGCATTGTCCCGGGGACAGCCGTCCATCGTTTTCTTTTTCAGGCTGGACGTAAACATCTAGCTTCCAGGTGCCGAAGGGAGTCGTCCTTGAGGCGTCCCCTGGTTTCACTGGGGACGCACAGTGGTGTTTCTCAGAAGAGCCCAAATCGCTCCCTGGGGCACACCAGCACGGAATGTAAGGCTGCTCAGAACTGCGTTCCTGAGGCCGTTTGCAGGCTGAACAAACGGGAGGTGTCGAGCGAAGAGGGCAGCACTTTGCCATTACTGCTGGCACATCCGTGCAGTTAAAGCAAACGGACGCATTCACTTGCTGCGGCTCAAACGCCACACAAGAGCTGGGCGGCACACAGTGCCCTCGCACAAAAGTGACAACGAACGTGAGTGCGCCATGAGTCCTGCGATACCTTACAGAGTTGACGCTCTCCTTTACCGCCTGCTTCCTCACTAGGGCGGCACGCTTCACTTTACTACCGGAAAACGCTGGACTTTTACTCGAGGCCAGGGCTCACCTTTCTGTCGCCGGCAATCTCCGGAGTGCTCTTGGAGACGCTCCCAGCAAAGAACTGAGACCAGCAAGCCTCATGCGAGTAAACTCCCACTTCTTCCCTGAGGCCTTCCGGAGCAAAGAAAAGACGGGCCCCAGGAGTGTGCCTCAGGCACCTTTCTAGCCGCATCTCATCCACCCGGGGGGGTGGGGGAAATTACGTTTGGGCGGGGTCGCCCTGTTTCAAACGGGAGCTCAGACAGTTATCCTCAGTAGTTTCTGACTACCTCAAGGAAAGAGCGGGGAGGAACAGGGCCTTTCCTCGGAGACACTTTTGGACACAGGGTCCCCTGCACTGCATCCCCTGCATAGGTAGTGCAGTACCTGAGGTGGGCCTCAGTGACCAAGGCTCTGTCCCATACCTAGCCGTGTTAAGTGTGAAAGATGTACCTTTCTTCAGGCTGCGCTCACAGCCTAGCTCGCGCTTCTGCGAGAGGGCCGTCCTGAGTGTTTCCCTGGACTGAGTCGTCAGCACGGGGTGTTTCTGAAGCACAGGTCCGTTTCAGTCAGTGAGGCCGATCGACTTGCAGGGAGGCTGCCCAGCGCTGCTCCCACGCGTCTCTGTTATGACTGGGACACTCTACCTCGGCCCCCAGCAAGCAACACGTGGCCCTTGCTAAGAATGTGAAGAGTGGCTCCCATGGGCCTCCTTCCCCCTGAGGTTCCTCAGAAGCCACCGGCCGCTCCTCCGGCACAGAGCAGTCACCATGATAAAGTGGTGCACGGCCGCCTCTCCTATGTGTCCCCGGAGGCATCGGAGAGTTCAGGCCATCCAGCGTGGCGCATGGATTCATGGCACCCCTGCACCCCCAGCTCTGCTGACGTGAAACACTAGCCCGTATCTTGGGGCCGCAGGTCACCTTTCATTTGGCCGGAGCTGACTCGGCAGTGCAGTGGTATGAGTCCCTAGAAAGGCATTTGCCAGCACAGGATGGGCTTGGAGAGAACGCAGCCTTGCTGGCCCACAGCGACTACCCTGCAGTGGAGAGACGTCGGGCCGCCAGCGCTGCTCAGGCAGCTTGGAAGGCAGAAACAAGTGGCTCGCAAACGGGCAGAAGGCGTACTTTGCCATCAGTGTCCCACTTTCAGGCTTGATGACACAGCATGTTTGTCTGAACATTCTGTCTAGCTATCTAGTACAAGTGAACGAGGAGGGCCCCCTTCTGGTAAGAAAGCTTTCCAGGTGGGGGGTGCCGTCCGTGCAGGAGAGCGTTCCCCACGCTGTGCCAAGTTTGGTGCTTGGTGAGTCGGGGTGGTCCCGAACGTCCAGCATTGTCCCGGGGACAGCCGTCCATCGTTTTCTTTTTCAGGCTGGACGTAAACATCTAGCTTCCAGGTGCCGAAGGGAGTCGTCCTTGTGGCGTCCCCTGGTTTCACTGGGGACGCACAGTGGTATTTCTCAGAAGAGCCCAAATCGCTCCCTGGGGCACACCAGCACGGAATGTAAGGCTGCTCAGAACTGCGTTCCTGAGGCCGTTTGCAGGCTGAACAAACGGGAGGTGTCGAGCGAAGAGGGCAGCACTTTGCCATTACTGCTGGCCCATCCGTGCAGTTAAAGCAAACGGACGCATTCACTTGCTGCGGCTCAAACGCCACACAAGAGCTGGGCGGCACACAGTGCCCTCTCACAAAAGTGACAACAAACGTGAGTGCACAATGAGTCCTACGATACCTTACAGAGTTGACGCTCTCCTTTACCGCCTGCTTCCTCACTAGGGCGGCACGCTTCACTTTACTACCGGAAAACGCTGGACTTTTACTCGAGGCCAGGGCTCACCTTTCTGTCGTCGGCAATCTCCGGAGTGCTCTTGGAGACGCTCCCAGCAAAGAACTGAGACCAGCGTGCCTCATGCGAGTAAACTCGCACTTCTTCCCTGAGGCCTTCCGGAGCAAAGAAAAGACGGGCCCCAGGAGTGTGCCTCAGGCACCTTTCTAGCCGCATCTCATCCAGCAGTGGGGGGGGGGGGGAATTACGTTTGGGCGGGGTCGCCCTGTTTCAAACGGGAGCTCAGACAGTTATCCTCAGTAGTTTCTGACTACCTCAAGGAAAGAGCGGGGAGGAACAGGGCCTTTCCTCGGAGACACTTTTGGACACAGGGTCCCCTGCACTGCATCCCCTGCATAGGTAGTGCAGTACCTGAGGTGGGCCTCAGTGACCAAGGCTCTGTCCCATACCTAGCCGTGTTAAGTGTGAAAGATGTACCTTTCTTCAGGCTGCGCTCACAGCCTAGCTCGCGCTTCTGCGAGAGGGCCGTCCTGAGTGTTTCCCTGGACTGAGTCGTCAGCACGGGGTGTTTCTGAAGCACAGGTCCGTTTCAGTCAGTGAGGCCGATCGACTTGCAGGGAGGCTGCCCAGCGCTGCTCCCACGCGTCTCTGTTATGACTGGGACACTCTACCTCGGCCCCCAGCAAGCAACACGTGGCCCTTGCTAGGAATGTGAAGAGTGGCTCCCATGGGCCTCCTTCCCCCTGAGGTTCCTCAGAAGCCACCGGCCGCTCCTCCGGCACAGAGCAGTCACCATGCGAAAGTGGTGCACGGCCGCCTCTCCTATGTGTCCCCGGAGGCATCGGAGAGTTCAGGCCATCCAGCGTGGCGCATGGATTCATGGCACCCCTGCACCCCCAGCTCTGCTGACGTGAAACACTAGCCCGTATCTTGGGGCCGCAGGTCACCTTTCATTTGGCCGGAGCTGACTGGGCAGTGCAGTGGTATGAGTCCCTAGAAAGGCATTTGCCAGCACAGGATGGGCTTGGAGAGAACGCAGCCTTGCTGGCCCACAGCGACTACCCTGCAGTGGAGAGACGTCGGGCCGCCAGCGCTGCTCAGGCAGCTTGGAAGGCAGAAACAAGTGGCTCGCAAACGGGCAGAAGGCGTACTTTGCCATCAGTGTCCCACTTTCAGGCTTGATGACACAGCATGTTTGTCTGAACATTCTGTGTAGCTATCTAGTACAAGGGAACGAGGGCCCCCTTCTGGTAAGAAAGCTTTAAAGGGGGGGGTGCCGTCCGTGCAGGAGAGCGTTCCCCACGCTGTGCCAAGTTTGGTACTTGGTGACTCGGGGTGGTCCCGAACGTCCAGCATTGTCCCGGGGACAGCCGTCCATCGTTTTCTTTTTCAGGCTGGACGTAAACATCTAGCTTCCAGGTGCCGAAGGGAGTCGTCCTTGAGGCGTCCCCTGGTTTCACTGGGGACGCACAGTGGTGTTTCTCAATAGAGCCCAAATCGCTCCCTGGGGCACACCAGCACGGAATGTAAGGCTGCTCAGAACTGCGTTCCTGAGGCCGTTTGCAGGCTGAACAAACGGGAGGTGTCGAGCGAAGAGGGCAGCACTTTGCCATTACTGCTGGCACATCCGTGCAGTTAAAGCAAACGGACGCATTCACTTGCTGCGGCTCAAACGCCACACAAGAGCTGGGCGGCACACAGTGCCCTCTCACAAAAGTGACAACGAACGTGAGTGCGCCATGAGTCCTGCGATACCTTACAGAGTTGACGCTCTCCTTTACCGCCTGCTTCCTCACTAGGGCGGCACGCTTCACTTTACTACCGGAAAACGCTGGACTTTTACTCGAGGCCAGGGCTCACCTTTCTGTCGCCGGCAATCTCCGGAGTGCTCTTGGAGACGCTCCCAGCAAAGAACTGAGACCAGCGAGCCTCATGCGAGTAAACTCGCACTTCTTCCCTGAGGCCTTCCGGAGCATAGAAAAGACGGGCCCCAGGAGTGTGCCTCAGGCACCTTTCTAGCCGCATCTCATCGACCCGGGGTGGGGGGGAATTACGTTTGGGCGGGGTCGCCCTGTTTCAAACGGGAGCTCAGACAGTTATCCTCAGTAGTTTCTGACTACCTCAAGGAAAGAGCGGGGAGGAACAGGGCCTTTCCTCGGAGACACTTTTGGACACAGGGTCCCCTGCACTGCATCCACTGCATAGGTAGTGCAGTACCTGAGGTGGGCCTCAGTGACCAAGGCTCTGTCCCATACCTAGCCGTGTTAAGTGTGAAAGATGTACCTTTCTTCAGGCTGCGCTCACAGCCTAGCTCGCGCTTCTGCGAGAGGGCCGTCCTGAGTGTTTCCCTGGACTGAGTCGTCAGCACGGGGTGTTTCTGAAGCACAGGTCCGTTTCAGTCAGTGAGGCCGATCGACTTGCAGGGAGGCTGCCCAGCGCTGCTCCCACGCGTCTCTGTTATGACTGGGACACTCTACCTCGGCCCCCAGCAAGCAACACGTGGCCCTTGCTAAGAATGTGAAGAGTGGCTCCCATGGGCCTCCTTCCCCCTGAGGTTCCTCAGAAGCCACCGGCCGCTCCTCCGGCACAGAGCAGTCACCATGATAAAGTGGTGCACGGCCGCCTCTCCTATGTGTCCCCGGAGGCATCGGAGAGTTCAGGCCATCCAGCGTGGCGCATGGATTCATGGCACCCCTGCACCCCCAGCTCTGCTGACGTGAAACACTAGCCCGTATCTTGGGGCCGCAGGTCACCTTTCATTTGGCCGGAGCTGACTCGGCAGTGCAGTGGTATGAGTCCCTAGAAAGGCATTTGCCAGCACAGGATGGGCTTGGAGAGAACGCAGCCTTGCTGGCCCACAGCGACTACCCTGCAGTGGAGAGACGTCGGGCCGCCAGCGCTGCTCAGGCAGCTTGGAAGGCAGAAACAAGTGGCTCGCAAACGGGCAGAAGGCGTACTTTGCCATCAGTGTCCCACTTTCAGGCTTGATGACACAGCATGTTTGTCTGAACATTCTGTCTAGCTATCTAGTACAAGTGAACGAGGAGGGCCCCCTTCTGGTAAGAAAGCTTTCCAGGTGGGGGGTGCCGTCCGTGCAGGAGAGCGTTCCCCACGCTGTGCCAAGTTTGGTGCTTGGTGAGTCGGGGTGGTCCCGAACGTCCAGCATTGTCCCGGGGACAGCCGTCCATCGTTTTCTTTTTCAGGCTGGACGTAAACATCTAGCTTCCAGGTGCCGAAGGGAGTCGTCCTTGTGGCGTCCCCTGGTTTCACTGGGGACGCACAGTGGTGTTTCTCAGAAGAGCCCAAATCGCTCCCTGGGGCACACCAGCACGGAATGTAAGGCTGCTCAGAACTGCGTTCCTGAGGCCGTTTGCAGGCTGAACAAACGGGAGGTGTCGAGCGAAGAGGGCAGCACTTTGCCATTACTGCTGGCCCATCCGTGCAGTTAAAGCAAACGGACGCATTCACTTGCTGCGGCTCAAACGCCACACAAGAGCTGGGCGGCACACAGTGCCCTCTCACAAAAGTGACAACAAACGTGAGTGCACAATGAGTCCTACGATACCTTACAGAGTTGACGCTCTCCTTTACCGCCTGCTTCCTCACTAGGGCGGCACGCTTCACTTTACTACCGGAAAACGCTGGACTTTTACTCGAGGCCAGGGCTCACCTTTCTGTCGTCGGCAATCTCCGGAGTGCTCTTGGAGACGCTCCCAGCAAAGAACTGAGACCAGCGTGCCTCATGCGAGTAAACTCGCACTTCTTCCCTGAGGCCTTCCGGAGCAAAGAAAAGACGGGCCCCAGGAGTGTGCCTCAGGCACCTTTCTAGCCGCATCTCATCCAGCAGTGGGGGGGGGGGGGAATTACGTTTGGGCGGGGTCGCCCTGTTTCAAACGGGAGCTCAGACAGTTATCCTCAGTAGTTTCTGACTACCTCAAGGAAAGAGCGGGGAGGAACAGGGCCTTTCCTCGGAGACACTTTTGGACACAGGGTCCCCTGCACTGCATCCCCTGCATAGGTAGTGCAGTACCTGAGGTGGGCCTCAGTGACCAAGGCTCTGTCCCATACCTAGCCGTGTTAAGTGTGAAAGATGTACCTTTCTTCAGGCTGCGCTCACAGCCTAGCTCGCGCTTCTGCGAGAGGGCCGTCCTGAGTGTTTCCCTGGACTGAGTCGTCAGCACGGGGTGTTTCTGAAGCACAGGTCCGTTTCAGTCAGTGAGGCCGATCGACTTGCAGGGAGGCTGCCCAGCGCTGCTCCCACGCGTCTCTGTTATGACTGGGACACTCTACCTCGGCCCCCAGCAAGCAACACGTGGCCCTTGCTAGGAATGTGAAGAGTGGCTCCCATGGGCCTCCTTCCCCCTGAGGTTCCTCAGAAGCCACCGGCCGCTCCTCCGGCACAGAGCAGTCACCATGCGAAAGTGGTGCACGGCCGCCTCTCCTATGTGTCCCCGGAGGCATCGGAGAGTTCAGGCCATCCAGCGTGGCGCATGGATTCATGGCACCCCTGCACCCCCAGCTCTGCTGACGTGAAACACTAGCCCGTATCTTGGGGCCGCAGGTCACCTTTCATTTGGCCGGAGCTGACTGGGCAGTGCAGTGGTATGAGTCCCTAGAAAGGCATTTGCCAGCACAGGATGGGCTTGGAGAGAACGCAGCCTTGCTGGCCCACAGCGACTACCCTGCAGTGGAGAGACGTCGGGCCGCCAGCGCTGCTCAGGCAGCTTGGAAGGCAGAAACAAGTGGCTCGCAAACGGGCAGAAGGCGTACTTTGCCATCAGTGTCCCACTTTCAGGCTTGATGACACAGCATGTTTGTCTGAACATTCTGTGTAGCTATCTAGTACAAGGGAACGAGGAGGGCCCCCTTGTGTAAGAAAGCTTTCCAGGTGGGGGGTGCCGTCCGTGCAGGAGAGCGTTCCCCACGCTGTGCCAAGTTTGGTACTTGGTGACTCGGGGTGGTCCCGAACGTCCAGCATTGTCCCGGGGACAGCCGTCCATCGTTTTCTTTTTCAGGCTGGACGTAAACATCTAGCTTCCAGGTGCCGAAGGGAGTCGTCCTTGAGGCGTCCCCTGGTTTCACTGGGGACGCACAGTGGTGTTTCTCAGAAGAGCCCAAATCGCTCCCTGGGGCACACCAGCACGGAATGTAAGGCTGCTCAGAACTGCGTTCCTGAGGCCGTTTGCAGGCTGAACAAACGGGAGGTGTCGAGCGAAGAGGGCAGCACTTTGCCATTACTGCTGGCACATCCGTGCAGTTAAAGCAAACGGACGCATTCACTTGCTGCGGCTCAAACGCCACACAAGAGCTGGGCGGCACACAGTGCCCTCGCACAAAAGTGACAACGAACGTGAGTGCGCAATGAGTCCTGCGATACCTTACAGAGTTGACGCTCTCCTTTACCGCCTGCTTCCTCACTAGGGCGGCACGCTTCACTTTACTACCGGAAAACGCTGGACTTTTACTCGAGGCCAGGGCTCACCTTTCTGTCGCCGGCAATCTCCGGAGTGCTCTTGGAGACGCTCCCAGCAAAGAACTGAGACCAGCGAGCCTCATGCGAGTAAACTCGCACTTCTTCCCTGAGGCCTTCCGGAGCATAGAAAAGACGGGCCCCAGGAGTGTGCCTCAGGCACCTTTCTAGCCGCATCTCATCGACCCGGGGTGGGGGGGAATTACGTTTGGGCGGGGTCGCCCTGTTTCAAACGGGAGCTCAGACAGTTATCCTCAGTAGTTTCTGACTACCTCAAGGAAAGAGCGGGGAGGAACAGGGCCTTTCCTCGGAGACACTTTTGGACACAGGGTCCCCTGCACTGCATCCACTGCATAGGTAGTGCAGTACCTGAGGTGGGCCTCAGTGACCAAGGCTCTGTCCCATACCTAGCCGTGTTAAGTGTGAAAGATGTACCTTTCTTCAGGCTGCGCTCACAGCCTAGCTCGCGCTTCTGCGAGAGGGCCGTCCTGAGTGTTTCCCTGGACTGAGTCGTCAGCACGGGGTGTTTCTGAAGCACAGGTCCGTTTCAGTCAGTGAGGCCGATCGACTTGCAGGGAGGCTGCCCAGCGCTGCTCCCACGCGTCTCTGTTATGACTGGGACACTCTACCTCGGCCCCCAGCAAGCAACACGTGGCCCTTGCTAAGAATGTGAAGAGTGGCTCCCATGGGCCTCCTTCCCCCTGAGGTTCCTCAGAAGCCACCGGCCGCTCCTCCGGCACAGAGCAGTCACCATGATAAAGTGGTGCACGGCCGCCTCTCCTATGTGTCCCCGGAGGCATCGGAGAGTTCAGGCCATCCAGCGTGGCGCATGGATTCATGGCACCCCTGCACCCCCAGCTCTGCTGACGTGAAACACTAGCCCGTATCTTGGGGCCGCAGGTCACCTTTCATTTGGCCGGAGCTGACTCGGCAGTGCAGTGGTATGAGTCCCTAGAAAGGCATTTGCCAGCACAGGATGGGCTTGGAGAGAACGCAGCCTTGCTGGCCCACAGCGACTACCCTGCAGTGGAGAGACGTCGGGCCGCCAGCGCTGCTCAGGCAGCTTGGAAGGCAGAAACAAGTGGCTCGCAAACGGGCAGAAGGCGTACTTTGCCATCAGTGTCCCACTTTCAGGCTTGATGACACAGCATGTTTGTCTGAACATTCTGTCTAGCTATCTAGTACAAGTGAACGAGGAGGGCCCCCTTCTGGTAAGAAAGCTTTCCAGGTGGGGGGTGCCGTCCGTGCAGGAGAGCGTTCCCCACGCTGTGCCAAGTTTGGTGCTTGGTGAGTCGGGGTGGTCCCGAACGTCCAGCATTGTCCCGGGGACAGCCGTCCATCGTTTTCTTTTTCAGGCTGGACGTAAACATCTAGCTTCCAGGTGCCGAAGGGAGTCGTCCTTGTGGCGTCCCCTGGTTTCACTGGGGACGCACAGTGGTATTTCTCAGAAGAGCCCAAATCGCTCCCTGGGGCACACCAGCACGGAATGTAAGGCTGCTCAGAACTGCGTTCCTGAGGCCGTTTGCAGGCTGAACAAACGGGAGGTGTCGAGCGAAGAGGGCAGCACTTTGCCATTACTGCTGGCACATCCGTGCAGTTAAAGCAAACGGACGCATTCACTTGCTGCGGCTCAAACGCCACACAAGAGCTGGGCGGCACACAGTGCCCTCTCACAAAAGTGACAACAAACGTGAGTGCACAATGAGTCCTGCGATACCTTACAGAGTTGACGCTCTCCTTTACCGCCTGCTTCCTCACTAGGGCGGCACGCTTCACTTTACTACCGGAAAACGCTGGACTTTTACTCGAGGCCAGGGCTCACCTTTCTGTCGTCGGCAATCTCCGGAGTGCTCTTGGAGACGCTCCCAGCAAAGAACTGAGACCAGCGAGCCTCATGCGAGTAAACTCGCAGTTCTTCCCTGAGGCCTTCCGGAGCAAAGAAAAGACGGGCCCCAGGAGTGTGCCTCAGGCACCTTTCTAGCCGCATCTCATCCAGCAGTGGGGGGGGGGGGGGAATTACGTTTGGGCGGGGTCGCCCTGTTTCAAACGGGAGCTCAGACAGTTATCCTCAGTAGTTTCTGACTACCTCAAGGAAAGAGCGGGGAGGAACAGGGCCTTTCCTCGGAGACACTTTTGGACACAGGGTCCCCTGCACTGCATCCACTGCATAGGTAGTGCAGTACCTGAGGTGGGCCTCAGTGACCAAGGCTCTGTCCCATACCTAGCCGTGTTAAGTGTGAAAGATGTACCTTTCTTCAGGCTGCGCTCACAGCCTAGCTCGCGCTTCTGCGAGAGGGCCGTCCTGAGTGTTTCCCTGGACTGAGTCGTCAGCACGGGGTGTTTCTGAAGCACAGGTCCGTTTCAGTCAGTGAGGCCGATCGACTTGCAGGGAGGCTGCCCAGCGCTGCTCCCACGCGTCTCTGTTATGACTGGGACACTCTACCTCGGCCCCCAGCAAGCAACACGTGGCCCTTGCTAGGAATGTGAAGAGTGGCTCCCATGGGCCTCCTTCCCCCTGAGGTTCCTCAGAAGCCACCGGCCGCTCCTCCGGCACAGAGCAGTCACCATGCGAAAGTGGTGCACGGCCGCCTCTCCTATGTGTCCCCGGAGGCATCGGAGAGTTCAGGCCATCCAGCGTGGCACATGGATTCATGGCACCCCTGCACCCCCAGCTCTGCTGACGTGAAACACTAGCCCGTATCTTGGGGACGCAGGTCACCTTTCATTTGGCCGGAGCTGACTGGGCAGTGCAGTGGTATGAGTCCCTAGAAAGGCATTTGCCAGCACAGGATGGGCTTGGAGAGAACGCAGCCTTGCTGGCCCACAGCGACTACCCTGCAGTGGAGAGACGTCGGGCCGCCAGCGCTGCTCAGGCAGCTTGGAAGGCAGAAACAAGTGGCTCGCAAACGGGCAGAAGGCGTACTTTGCCATCAGTGTCCCACTTTCAGGCTTGATGACACAGCATGTTTGTCTGAACATTCTGTCTAGCTATCTAGTACAAGGGAACGAGGGCCCCCTTCTGGTAAGAAAGCTTTCCAGGTGGGGGGTGCCGTCCGTGCAGGAGAGCGTTCCCCACGCTGTGCCAAGTTTGGTGCTTGGTGAGTCGGGGTGGTCCCGAACGTCCAGCATTGTCCCGGGGACAGCCGTCCATCGTTTTCTTTTTCAGGCTGGACGTAAACATCTAGCTTCCAGGTGCCGAAGGGAGTCGTCCTTGAGGCGTCCCCTGGTTTCACTGGGGACACACAGTGGTGTTTCTCAGAAGAGCCCAAATCGCTCCCTGGGGCACACCAGCACGGAATGTAAGGCTGCTCAGAACTGCGTTCCTGAGGCCGTTTGCAGGCTGAACAAACGGGAGGTGTCGAGCGAAGAGGGCAGCACTTTGCCATTACTGCTGGCACATCCGTGCAGTTAAAGCAAACGGACGCATTCACTTGCTGCGGCTCAAACGCCACACAAGAGCTGGGCGGCACACAGTGCCCTCGCACAAAAGTGACAACGAACGTGAGTGCGCCATGAGTCCTGCGATACCTTACAGAGTTGACGCTCTCCTTTACCGCCTGCTTCCTCACTAGGGCGGCACGCTTCACTTTACTACCGGAAAACGCTGGACTTTTACTCGAGGCCAGGGCTCACCTTTCTGTCGTCGGCAATCTCCGGAGTGCTCTTGGAGACGCTCCCAGCAAAGAACTGAGACCAGCGAGCCTCATGCGAGTAAACTCGCACTTCTTCCCTGAGGCCTTACGGTGCCAAGAAAAGACGGGCCCCAGGAGTGTGTCTCAGGCACCTTTCTAGCCGCATCTCATCCAGCAGGGGGGGGGGGGGGAATTACGTTTGGGCGGGGTCGCCCTGTTTCAAACGGGAGCTCAGACAGTTATCCTCAGTAGTTTCTGACTACCTCAAGGAAAGAACGGGGAGGAACAGGGCCTTTCCTCGGAGACACTTTTGGACACAGGGTCCCCTGCACTGCATCCCCTGCATAGGTAGTGCAGTACCTGAGGTGGGCCTCAGTGACCAAGGCTCTGTCCCATACCTAGCCGTGTTAAGTGTGAAAGATGTACCTTTCTTCAGGCTGCGCTCACAGCCTAGCTCGCGCTTCTGCGAGAGGGCCGTCCTGAGTGTTTCCCTGGACTGAGTCGTCAGCACGGGGTGTTTCTGAAGCACAGGTCCGTTTCAGTCAGTGAGGCCGATCGACTTGCAGGGAGGCTGCCCAGCGCTGCTCCCACGCGTCTCTGTTATGACTGGGACACTCTACCTCGGCCCCCAGCAAGCAACACGTGGCCCTTGCTAGGAATGTGAAGAGTGGCTCCCATGGGCCTCCTTCCCCCTGAGGTTCCTCAGAAGCCACCGGCCGCTCCTCTGGCACAGAGCAGTCACCATGATAAAGTGGTGCACGGCCGCCTCTCCTATGTGTCCCCGGAGGCATCGGAGAGTTCAGGCCATCCAGCGTGGCACATGGATTCATGGCACCCCTGCACCCTCAGCTCTGCTGACGTGAAACACTAGCCCCTATCTTGGGGCCGCAGGTCACCTTTCATTTGGCCGGAGCTGACTCGGCAGTGCAGTGGTATGAGTCCCTAGAAAGGCATTTGCCAGCACAGGATGGGCTTGGAGAGAACGCAGCCTTGCTGGCCCACAGCGACTACCCTGCAGTGGACAGACGTCGGGCCGCCAGCGCTGCTCAGGCAGCTTGGAAGGCAGAAACAAGTGGCTCGCAAACGGGCAGAAGGCGTACTTTGCCATCAGTGTCCCACTTTCAGGCTTGATGACACAGCATGTTTGTCTGAACATTCTGTCTAGCTATCTAGTACAAGGGAACGAGGAGGGCCCCCTTGTGTAAGAAAGCTTTCCAGGTGGGGGGTGCCGTCCGTGCAGGAGAGCGTTCCCCACGCTGTGCCAAGTTTGGTACTTGGTGACTCGGGGTGGTCCCGAACGTCCAGCATTGTCCCGGGGACAGCCGTCCATCGTTTTCTTTTTCAGGCTGGACGTAAACATCTAGCTTCCAGGTGCCGAAGGGAGTCGTCCTTGAGGCGTCCCCTGGTTTCACTGGGGACGCACAGTGGTGTTTCTCAGAAGAGCCCAAATCGCTCCCTGGGGCACACCAGCACGGAATGTAAGGCTGCTCAGAACTGCGTTCCTGAGGCCGTTTGCAGGCTGAACAAACGGGAGGTGTCGAGCGAAGAGGGCAGCACTTTGCCATTACTGCTGGCACATCCGTGCAGTTAAAGCAAACGGACGCATTCACTTGCTGCGGCTCAAACGCCACACAAGAGCTGGGCGGCACACAGTGCCCTCGCACAAAAGTGACAACGAACGTGAGTGCGCCATGAGTCCTGCGATACCTTACAGAGTTGACGCTCTCCTTTACCGCCTGCTTCCTCACTAGGGCGGCACGCTTCACTTTACTACCGGAAAACGCTGGACTTTTACTCGAGGCCAGGGCTCACCTTTCTGTCGCCGGCAATCTCCGGAGTGCTCTTGGAGACGCTCCCAGCAAAGAACTGAGACCAGCAAGCCTCATGCGAGTAAACTCCCACTTCTTCCCTGAGGCCTTCCGGAGCAAAGAAAAGACGGGCCCCAGGAGTGTGCCTCAGGCACCTTTCTAGCCGCATCTCATCCACCCGGGGGGGTGGGGGAAATTACGTTTGGGCGGGGTCGCCCTGTTTCAAACGGGAGCTCAGACAGTTATCCTCAGTAGTTTCTGACTACCTCAAGGAAAGAGCGGGGAGGAACAGGGCCTTTCCTCGGAGACACTTTTGGACACAGGGTCCCCTGCACTGCATCCCCTGCATAGGTAGTGCAGTACCTGAGGTGGGCCTCAGTGACCAAGGCTCTGTCCCATACCTAGCCGTGTTAAGTGTGAAAGATGTACCTTTCTTCAGGCTGCGCTCACAGCCTAGCTCGCGCTTCTGCGAGAGGGCCGTCCTGAGTGTTTCCCTGGACTGAGTCGTCAGCACGGGGTGTTTCTGAAGCACAGGTCCGTTTCAGTCAGTGAGGCCGATCGACTTGCAGGGAGGCTGCCCAGCGCTGCTCCCACGCGTCTCTGTTATGACTGGGACACTCTACCTCGGCCCCCAGCAAGCAACACGTGGCCCTTGCTAGGAATGTGAAGAGTGGCTCCCATGGGCCTCCTTCCCCCTGAGGTTCCTCAGAAGCCACCGGCCGCTCCTCCGGCACAGAGCAGTCACCATGCGAAAGTGGTGCACGGCCGCCTCTCCTATGTGTCCCCGGAGGCATCGGAGAGTTCAGGCCATCCAGCGTGGCGCATGGATTCATGGCACCCCTGCACCCCCAGCTCTGCTGACGTGAAACACTAGCCCGTATCTTGGGGCCGCAGGTCACCTTTCATTTGGCCGGAGCTGACTGGGCAGTGCAGTGGTATGAGTCCCTAGAAAGGCATTTGCCAGCACAGGATGGGCTTGGAGAGAACGCAGCCTTGCTGGCCCACAGCGACTACCCTGCAGTGGAGAGACGTCGGGCCGCCAGCGCTGCTCAGGCAGCTTGGAAGGCAGAAACAAGTGGCTCGCAAACGGGCAGAAGGCGTACTTTGCCATCAGTGTCCCACTTTCAGGCTTGATGACACAGCATGTATGTCTGAACATTCTGTCTAGCTATCTAGTACAAGGGAACGAGGGCCCCCTTGTGGTAAGAAAGGTTTCCAGTTGGGGGGTGCCGTCCGTGCAGGAGAGCGTTCCCCACGCTGTGCCAAGTTTGGTGCTTGGTGAGTCGGGGTGTCCCGAACGTCCAGCATTGTCCCGGGGACAGCCGTCCATCGTTTTCTTTTTCAGGCTGGACGTAAACATCTAGCTTCCAGGTGCCGAAGGGAGTCGTCCTTGAGGCGTCCCCTGGTTTCACTGGGGACGCACAGTGGTGTTTCTCAGAAGAGCCCAAATAGCTCCCTGGGGCACACCAGCACGGAATGTAAGGCTGCTCAGAACTGCGTTCCTGAGGCCGTTTGCAGGCTGAACAAACGGGAGGTGTCGAGCGAAGAGGGCAGCACTTTGCCATTACTGCTGGCACATCCGTGCAGTTAAAGCAAACGGACGCATTCACTTGCTGCGGCTCAAACGCCACACAAGAGCTGGGCGGCACACAGTGCCCTCGCACAAAAGTGACAACGAACGTGAGTGCGCCATGAGTCCTGCGATACCTTACAGAGTTGACGCTCTCCTTTACCGCCTGCTTCCTCACTAGGGCGGCACGCTTCACTTTACTACCGGAAAACGCTGGACTTTTACTCGAGGCCAGGGCTCACCTTTCTGTCGCCGGCAATCTCCGGAGTGCTCTTGGAGACGCTCCCAGCAAAGAACTGAGACCAGCAAGCCTCATGCGAGTAAACTCGCACTTCTTCCCTGAGGCCTTCCGGAGCAAAGAAAAGACGGGCCCCAGGAGTGTGCCTCAGGCATCTTTCTAGCCGCATCTCATCCACCCGGGGGGGTGGGGGAAATTACGTTTGGGCGGGGTCGCCCTGTTTCAAACGGGAGCTCAGACAGTTATCCTCAGTAGTTTCTGACTACCTCAAGGAAAGAGCGGGGAGGAACAGGGCCTTTCCTCGGAGACACTTTTGGACACAGGGTCCCCTGCACTGCATCCCCTGCATAGGTAGTGCAGTACCTGAGGTGGGCCTCAGTGACCAAGGCTCTGTCCCATACCTAGCCGTGTTAAGTGTGAAAGATGTACCTTTCTTCAGGCTGCGCTCACAGCCTAGCTCGCGCTTCTGCGAGAGGGCCGTCCTGAGTGTTTCCCTGGACTGAGTCGTCAGCACGGGGTGTTTCTGAAGCACAGGTCCGTTTCAGTCAGTGAGGCCGATCGACTTGCAGGGAGGCTGCCCAGCGCTGCTCCCACGCGTCTCTGTTATGACTGGGACACTCTACCTCGGCCCCCAGCAAGCAACACGTGGCCCTTGCTAGGAATGTGAAGAGTGGCTCCCATGGGCCTCCTTCCCCCTGAGGTTCCTCAGAAGCCACCGGCCGCTCCTCCGGCACAGAGCAGTCACCATGCGAAAGTGGTGCACGGCCGCCTCTCCTATGTGTCCCCGGAGGCATCGGAGAGTTCAGGCCATCCAGCGTGGCGCATGGATTCATGGCACCCCTGCACCCCCAGCTCTGCTGACGTGAAACACTAGCCCGTATCTTGGGGCCGCAGGTCACCTTTCATTTGGCCGGAGCTGACTGGGCAGTGCAGTGGTATGAGTCCCTAGAAAGGCATTTGCCAGCACAGGATGGGCTTGGAGAGAACGCAGCCTTGCTGGCCCACAGCGACTACCCTGCAGTGGAGAGACGTCGGGCCGCCAGCGCTGCTCAGGCAGCTTGGAAGGCAGAAACAAGTGGCTCGCAAACGGGCAGAAGGCGTACTTTGCCATCAGTGTCCCACTTTCAGGCTTGATGACACAGCATGTATGTCTGAACATTCTGTCTAGCTATCTAGTACAAGGGAACGAGGGCCCCCTTCTGGTAAGAAAGCTTTCCAGGTGGGGGGTGCAGTCCGTGCAGGAGAGCGTTCCCCACGCTGTGCCAAGTTTGGTGCTTGGTGAGTCGGGGTGGTCCCGAACGTCCAGCATTGTCCCGGGGACAGCCGTCCATCGTTTTCTTTTTCAGGCTGGACGTAAACATCAAGCTTCCAGGTGCCGAAGGGAGTCGTCCTTGAGGCGTCCCCTGGTTTCACTGGGGACGCACAGTGGTGTTTCTCAGAAGAGCCCAAATCGCTCCCTGGGGCACACCAGCACGGAATGTAAGGCTGCTCAGAACTGCGTTCCTGAGGCCGTTTGCAGGCTGAACAAACGGGAGGTGTCGAGCGAAGAGGGCAGCACTTTGCTATTACTGCTGGCACATCCGTGCAGTTAAAGCAAACGGACACATTCACTTGCTGCGGCTCAAACGCCACACAAGAGCTGGGCGGCACACAGTGCCCTCGCACAAAAGTGACAACGAACGTGAGTGCGCCATGAGTCCTGCGATACCTTACAGAGTTGACGCTCTCCTTTACCGCCTGCTTCCTCACTAGGGCGGCACGCTTCACTTTACTACCGGAAAACGCTGGACTTTTACTCGAGGCCAGGGCTCACCTTTCTGTCGCCGGCAATCTCCGGAGTGCTCTTGGAGACGCTCCCAGCAAAGAACTGAGACCAGCGAGCCTCATGCGAGTAAACTCGCACTTCTTCCCTGAGGCCTTCCGGAGCATAGAAAAGACGGGCCCCAGGAGTGAGCCTCAGGCACCTTTCTAGCCGCATCTCATCCACCCGGGGGGGGGGAAATTACGATTGGGCGGGGTCGCCCTGTTTCAAACGGGAGCTCAGACAGTTATCCTCAGTAGTTTCTGACTACCTCAAGGAAAGAGCAGGGAGGAACAGGGCCTTTCCTCGGAGACACTTTTGGACACAGGGTCCCCTGCACTGCATCCCCTGCATAGGTAGTGCAGTACCTGAGGTGGGCCTCAGTGACCAAGGCTCTGTCCCATACCTAGCCGTGTTAAGTGTGAAAGATGTACCTTTCTTCAGGCTGCGCTCACAGCGTAGCTCGCGCTTCTGCGAGAGGGCCGTCCTGAGTGTTTCCCTGGACTGAGTCGTCAGCACGGGGTGTTTCTGAAGCACAGGTCCGTTTCAGTCAGTGAGGCCGATCGACTTGCAGGGAGGCTGCCCAGCGCTGCTCCCACGCGTCTCTGTTATGACTGGGACACTCTACCTCGGCCCCCAGCAAGCAACACGTGGCCCTTGCTAGGAATGTGAAGAGTGGCTCCCATGGGCCTCCTTCCCCCTGAGGTTCCTCAGAAGCCACCGGCCGCTCCTCCGGCACAGAGCAGTCACCATGCGAAAGTGGTGCACGGCCGCCTCTCCTATGTGTCCCCGGAGGCATCGGAGAGTTCAGGCCATCCAGCGTGGCGCATGGATTCATGGCACCCCTGCACCCCCAGCTTTGCTGACGTGAAACACTAGCCCGTATCTTGGGGCCGCAGGTCACCTTTCATTTGGCCGGAGCTGACTCGGCAGTGCAGTGGTATGAGTCCCTAGAAAGGCATTTGCCAGCACAGGATGGGCTTGGAGAGAACGCAGCCTTGCTGGCCCACAGCGACTACCCTGCAGTGGAGAGACGTCGGGCCGCCAGCGCTGCTCAGGCAGCTTGGAAGGCAGAAACAAGTGGCTCGCAAACGGGCAGAAGGCGTACTTTGCCATCAGTGTCCCACTTTCAGGCTTGATGACACAGCATGTATGTCTGAACATTCTGTCTAGCTATCTAGTACAAGGGAACGAGGGCCCCCTTGTGGTAAGAGAGGTTTCCAGTTGGGGGGTGCCGTCCGTGCAGGAGAGCGTTCCCCACGCTGTGCCAAGTTTGGTGCTTGGTGAGTCGGGGTGGTCCCGAACGTCCAGCATTGTCCCGGGGACAGCCGTCCATCGTTTTCTTTTTCAGGCTGGACGTAAACATCTAGCTTCCAGGTGCCGAAGGGAGTCGTCCTTGAGGCGTCCCCTGGTTTCACTGGGGACGCACAGTGGTGTTTCTCAGAAGAGCCCAAATAGCTCCCTGGGGCACACCAGCACGGAATGTAAGGCTGCTCAGAACTGCGTTCCTGAGGCCGTTTGCAGGCTGAAGAAACGGGAGGTGTCGAGCGAAGAGGGCAGCACTTTGCCATTACTGCTGGCACATCCGTGCAGTTAAAGCAAACGGACGCATTCACTTGCTGCGGCTCAAACGCCACACAAGAGCTGGGCGGCACACAGTGCCCTCGCACAAAAGTGACAACGAACGTGAGTGCGCCATGAGTCCTGCGATACCTTACAGAGTTGACGCTCTCCTTTACCGCCTGCTTCCTCACTAGGGCGGCACGCTTCACTTTACTACCGGAAAACGCTGGACTTTTACTCGAGGCCAGGGCTCACCTTTCTGTCGCCGGCAATCTCCGGAGTGCTCTTGGAGACGCTCCCAGCAAAGAACTGAGACCAGCAAGCCTCATGCGAGTAAACTCCCACTTCTTCCCTGAGGCCTTCCGGAGCAAAGAAAAGACGGGCCCCAGGAGTGTGCCTCAGGCACCTTTCTAGCCGCATCTCATCCACCCGGGGGGGTGGGGGAAATTACGTTTGGGCGGGGTCGCCCTGTTTCAAACGGGAGCTCAGACAGTTATCCTCAGTAGTTTCTGACTACCTCAAGGAAAGAGCGGGGAGGAACAGGGCCTTTCCTCGGAGACACTTTTGGACACAGGGTCCCCTGCACTGCATCCCCTGCATAGGTAGTGCAGTACCTGAGGTGGGCCTCAGTGACGAAGGCTCTGTCCCATACCTAGCCGTGTTAAGTGTGAAAGATGTACCTTTCTTCAGGCTGCGCTCACAGCCTAGCTCGCGCTTCTGCGAGAGGGCCGTCCTGAGTGTTTCCCTGGACTGAGTCGTCAGCACGGGGTGTTTCTGAAGCACAGGTCCGTTTCAGTCAGTGAGGCCGATCGACTTGCAGGGAGGCTGCCCAGCGCTGCTCCCACGCGTCTCTGTTATGACTGGGACACTCTACCTCGGCCCCCAGCAAGCAACACGTGGCCCTTGCTAGGAATGTGAAGAGTGGCTCCCATGGGCCTCCTTCCCCCTGAGGTTCCTCAGAAGCCACCGGCCGCTCCTCCGGCACAGAGCAGTCACCATGCGAAAGTGGTGCACGGCCGCCTCTCCTATGTGTCCCCGGAGGCATCGGAGAGTTCAGGCCATCCAGCGTGGCGCATGGATTCATGGCACCCCTGCACCCCCAGCTCTGCTGACGTGAAACACTAGCCCGTATCTTGGGGCCGCAGGTCACCTTTCATTTGGCCGGAGCTGACTCGGCAGTGCAGTGGTATGAGTCCCTAGAAAGGCATTTGCCAGCACAGGATGGGCTTGGAGAGAACGCAGCCTTGCTGGCCCACAGCGACTACCCTGCAGTGGAGAGACGTCGGGCCGCCAGCGCTGCTCAGGCAGCTTGGAAGGCAGAAACAAGTGGCTCGCAAACGGGCAGAAGGCGTACTTTGCCATCAGTGTCCCACTTTCAGGCTTGATGACACAGCATGTATGTCTGAACATTCTGTCTAGCTATCTAGTACAAGGGATCGAGGGCCCCCTTCTGGTAAGAAAGCTTTCCAGGTGGGGGGTGCCGTCCGTGCAGGAGAGCGTTCCCCACGCTGTGCCAAGTTTGGTGCTTGGTGACTCTGGGTGGTCCCGAACGTCCAGCATTGTCCCTGGGACAGCCGTCCATCGTTTTCTTTTTCAGGCTGGACGTAAACATCAAGCTTCCAGGTGCCGAAGGGAGTCGTCCTTGAGGCGTCCCCTGGTTTCACTGGGGACGCACAGTGGTGTTTCTCAGAAGAGCCCAAATCGCTCCCTGGGGCACACCAGCACGGAATGTAAGGCTGCTCAGAACTGCGTTCCTGAGGCCGTTTGCAGGCTGAACAAACGGGAGGTGTCGAGCGAAGAGGGCAGCACTTTGCTATTACTGCTGGCACATCCGTGCAGTTAAAGCAAACGGACACATTCACTTGCTGCGGCTCAAACGCCACACAAGAGCTGGGCGGCACACAGTGCCCTCGCACAAAAGTGACAACGAACGTGAGTGCGCCATGAGTCCTGCGATACCTTACAGAGTTGACGCTCTCCTTTACCGCCTGCTTCCTCACTAGGGCGGCACGCTTCACTTTACTACCGGAAAACGCTGGACTTTTACTCGAGGCCAGGGCTCACCTTTCTGTCGCCGGCAATCTCCGGAGTGCTCTTGGAGACGCTCCCAGCAAAGAACTGAGACCAGCGAGCCTCATGCGAGTAAACTCGCACTTCTTCCCTGAGGCCTTCCGGAGCATAGAAAAGACGGGCCCCAGGAGTGAGCCTCAGGCACCTTTCTAGCCGCATCTCATCCACCCGGGGGGGGGGGAAATTACGTTTGGGCGGGGTCGCCCTGTTTCAAACGGGAGCTCAGACAGTTATCCTCAGTAGTTTCTGACTACCTCAAGGAAAGAGCAGGGAGGAACAGGGCCTTTCCTCGGAGACACTTTTGGACACAGGGTCCCCTGCACTGCATCCCCTGCATAGGTAGTGCAGTACCTGAGGTGGGCCTCAGTGACCAAGGCTCTGTCCCATACCTAGCCGTGTTAAGTGTGAAAGATGTACCTTTCTTCAGGCTGCGCTCACAGCGTAGCTCGCGCTTCTGCGAGAGGGCCGTCCTGAGTGTTTCCCTGGACTGAGTCGTCAGCACGGGGTGTTTCTGAAGCACAGGTCCGTTTCAGTCAGTGAGGCCGATCGACTTGCAGGGAGGCTGCCCAGCGCTGCTCCCACGCGTCTCTGTTATGACTGGGACACTCTACCTCGGCCCCCAGCAAGCAACACGTGGCCCTTGCTAGGAATGTGAAGAGTGGCTCCCATGGGCCTCCTTCCCCCTGAGGTTCCTCAGAAGCCTCCGGCCGCTCCTCCGGCACAGAGCAGTCACCATGCGAAAGTGGTGCACGGCCGCCTCTCCTATGTGTCCCCGGAGGCATCGGAGAGTTCAGGCCATCCAGCGTGGCGCATGGATTCATGGCACCCCTGCACCCTCAGCTCTGCTGACGTGAAACACTAGCCCGTATCTTGGGGCCGCAGGTCACCTTTCATTTGGCCGGAGCTGACTGGGCAGTGCAGTGGTATGAGTCCCTAGAAAGGCATTTGCCAGCACAGGATGGGCTTGGAGAGAACGCAGCCTTGCTGGCCCACAGCGACTACCCTGCAGTGGAGAGACGTCGGGCCGCCAGCGCTGCTCAGGCAGCTTGGAAGGCAGAAACAAGTGGCTCGCAAACGGGCAGAAGGCGTACTTTGCCATCAGTGTCCCACTTTCAGGCTTGATGACACAGCATGTTTGTCTGAACATTCTGTCTAGCTATCTAGTACAAGGGAACGAGGAGGGCCCCCTTCTGGTAAGAAAGCTTTCCAGGTGGGGGGTGCCGTCCGTGCAGGAGAGCGTTCCCCACGCTGTGCCAAGTTTGGTACTTGGTGACTCGGGGTGGTCCCGAACGTCCAGCATTGTCCCGGGGACAGCCGTCCATCGTTTTCTTTTTCAGGCTGGACGTAAACATCTAGCTTCCAGGTGCCGAAGGGAGTCGTCCTTGAGGCGTCCCCTGGTTTCACTGGGGACGCACAGTGGTGTTTCTCAGAAGAGCCCAAATCGCTCCCTGGGGCACACCAGCACGGAATGTAAGGCTGCTCAGAACTGCGTTCCTGAGGCCGTTTGCAGGCTGAACAAACGGGACGTGTCGAGCGAAGAGGGCAGCACTTTGCCATTACTGCTGGCACATCCGTGCAGTTAAAGCAAACGGACGCATTCACTTGCTGCGGCTCAAACGCCACACAAGAGCTGGGCGGCACACAGTGCCCTCGCACAAAAGTGACAACGAACCTGAGTGCGCCATGAGTCCTGCGATACCTTACAGAGATGACGCTCTCCTTTACCGCCTGCTTCCTCACTAGGGCGGCACGCTTCACTTTACTACCGGAAAACGCTGGACTTTTACTCGAGGCCAGGGCTCACCTTTCTGTCGCCGGCAATCTCCGGAGTGCTCTTGGAGACGCTCCCAGCAAAGAACTGAGACCAGCGAGCCTCATGCGAGTAAACTCCCACTTCTTCCCTGAGGCCTTCCGGAGCCAAGAAAAAACGGGCCCCAGGAGTGAGCCTCAGGCACCTTTCTAGCCGCATGTCATCGACCCGGGGGGGGGGGGTGAAATTACGTTTGGGCGGGGTCGCCCTGTTTCAAACGGGAGCTCAGACAGTTATCCTCAGTAGTTTCTGACTACCTCAAGGAAAGAGCGGGGAGGAACAGGGCCTTTCCTCGGAGACACTTTTGGACACAGGGTCCCCTGCACTGCATCCCCTGCATAGGTAGTGCAGTACCTGAGGTGGGGCTCAGTGCCCAAGGCTCTGTCCCATACCTAGCCGTGTTAAGTGTGAAAGATGTACCTTTCTTCAGGCTGCGCTCACAGCCTAGCTCGCGCTTCTGCGAGAGGGCCGTCCTGAGTGTTTCCCTGGACTGAGTCGTCAGCACGGGGTGTTTCTGAAGCACAGGGCCGTTTCAGTCAGTGCGGCCGATCGACTTGCAGGGAGGCTGCCCAGTGCTGCTCCCACGCGTCTCTGTTATGACTGGGACACTCTACCTCGGCCCCCAGCAAGCAACACGTGGCCCTTGCTAGGAATGTGAAGAGTGGCTCCCATGGGCCTCCTTCCCCTTGAGGTTCCTCAGAAGCCACCGGCCGCTCCTCCGGCACAGAGCAGTCACCATGCGAAAGTGGTGCACGGCCGCCTCTCCTATGTGTCCCCGGAGGCATCGGAGAGTTCAGGCCATCCAGCGTGGCGCATGGATTCATGGCACCCCTGCACCCCCAGCTCTGCTGACGTGAAACACTAGCCCGTATCTTGGGGCCGCAGGTCACCTTTCATTTGGCCGGAGCTGACTGGGCAGTGCAGTGGTATGAGTCCCTAGAAAGGCATTTGCCAGCACAGGATGGGCTTGGAGAGAACGCAGCCTTGCTGGCCCACAGCGACTACCCTGCAGTGGAGAGACGTCGGGCCGCCAGCGCTGCTCAGGCAGCTTGGAAGGCAGAAACAAGTGGCTCGCAAACGGGCAGAAGGCGTACTTTGCCATCAGTGTCCCACTTTCAGGCTTGATGACACAGCATGTTTGTCTGAACATTCTGTCTAGCTATCTAGTACAAGGGAACGAGGGCCCCTTTCTGGTAAGAAAGCTTTCCAGGTGGGGTTGCCGTCCGTGCAGGAGAGCGTTCCCCACGCTGTGCCAAGTTTGGTACTTGGTGAGTCGGGGTGGTCCCGAACGTCCAGCATTGTCCCGGGGACAGCCGTCCATCGTTTTCTTTTTCAGGCTGGACGTAAACATCTAGCTTCCAGGTGCCGAAGGGAGTCGTCCTTGAGGCGTCCCCTGGTTTCACTGGGGACGCACAGTGGTGTTTCTCAGAAGAGCCCAAATCGCTCCCTGGGGCACACCAGCACGGAATGTAAGGCTGCTCAGAACTGCGTTCCTGAGGCCGTTTGCAGGCTGAACAAACGGGAGGTGTCGAGCGAAGAGGGCAGCACTTTGCCATTACTGCTGGCACATCCGTGCAGTTAAAGCAAATGGACGCATTCACTTGCTGCGGCTCAAACGCCACACAAGAGCTGGGCGGCACACAGTGCCCTCGCACAAAAGTGACAACGAACGTGAGTGCGCCATGAGTCCTGCGATACCTTACAGAGTTGACGCTCTCCTTTACCGCCTGCTTGCTCACTAGGGCGGCACGCTTCACTTTACTACCGGAAAACGCTGGACTTTTACTCGAGGCCAGGGCTCACCTTTCTGTCGCCGGCAATCTCCGGAGTGCTCTTGGAGACGCTCCCAGCAAAGAACTGAGACCAGCGAGCCTCATGCGAGTAAACTCGCACATCTTCCATGAGGCCTTCCGGAGCATAGAAAAGACGGGCCCCAGGAGTGTGCCTCAGGCTCCTTTCTAGCCGCATCTCATCCACCCGGGGGGGGGGAAATTACGTTTGGGCGGGGTCGCCCTGTTTCAAACGGGAGCTCAGACAGTTATCCTCAGTAGTTTCTGACTACCTCAAGGAAAGAGCGGGGAGGAACAGGGCCTTTCCTCGGAGACACTTTTGGACACAGGGTCCCCTGCACTGCATCCCCTGCATAGGTAGTGCAGTACCTGAGGTGGGCCTCAGTGACCAAGGCTCTGTCCCATACCTAGCCGTGTTAAGTGTGAAAGATGTACCTTTCTACAGGCTGCGCTCACAGCCTAGCTCGCGCTTCTGCGAGAGGGCCGTCCTCGGTGTTTCCCTGGACTGAGTCGTCAGCACGGGGTGTTTCTGAAGCACAGGTCCGTTTCAGTCAGTGAGGCCGATCGACTTGCAGGGAGGCTGCCCAGCGCTGCTCCCACGCGTCTCTGTTATGACTGGGACACTCTACCTCGGCCCCCAGCAAGCAACACGTGGCCCTTGCTAGGAATGTGAAGAGTGGCTCCCATGGGCCTCCTTCCCCCTGAGGTTCCTCAGAAGCCACCGGCCGCTCCTCCGGCACAGAGCAGTCACCATGCGAAAGTGGTGCACGGCCGCCTCTCCTATGTGTCCCCGGAGGCATCGGAGAGTTCAGGCCATCCAGCGTGGCGCATGGATTCATGGCACCCCTGCACCCCCAGCTCTGCTGACGTGAAACACTAGCCCGTATCTTGGGGCCGCAGGTCACCTTTCATTTGGCCGGAGCTGACTGGGCAGTGCAGTGGTATGAGTCCCTAGAAAGGCATTTGCCAGCACAGGATGGGCTTGGAGAGAACGCAGCCTTGCTGGCCCACAGCGACTACCCTGCAGTGGAGAGACGTCGGGCCGCAGCGCTGCTCAGGCAGCTTGGAAGGCAGAAACAAGTGGCTCGCAAACGGGCAGAAGGCGTACTTTGCCATCAGTGTCCCACTTTCAGGCTTGATGACACAGCATGTTTGTCTGAACATTCTGTCTAGCTATCTAGTACAAGGGAACGAGGGCCCCCTTCTGGTAAGAAAGCTTTCCAGGTGGGGGGTGCCGTCCGTGCAGGAGAGCGTTCCCCACGCTGTGCCAAGTTTGGTACTTGGTGACTCGGGGTGGTCCCGAACGTCCAGCATTGTCCCGGGGACAGCCGTCCATCGTTTTCTTTTTCAGGCTGGACGTAAACATCTAGCTTCCAGGTGCCGAAGGGAGTCGTCCTTGAGGCGTCCCCTGGTTTCACTGGGGACGCACAGTGGTGTTTCTCAGAAGAGCCCAAATCGCTCCCTGGGGCACACCAGCACGGAATGTAAGGCTGCTCAGAACTGCGTTCCTGAGGCCGTTTGCAGGCTGAACAAACGGGACGTGTCGAGCGAAGAGGGCAGCACTTTGCCATTACTGCTGGCACATCCGTGCAGTTAAAGCAAACGGACGCATTCACTTGCTGCGGCTCAAACGCCACACAAGAGCTGGGCGGCACACAGTGCCCTCGCACAAAAGTGACAACGAACGTGAGTGCGCCATGAGTCCTGCGATACCTTACAGAGTTGACGCTCTCCTTTACCGCCTGCTTCCTCACTAGGGCGGCACGCTTCACTTTACTACCGGAAAACGCTGGACTTTTACTCGAGGCCAGGGCTCACCTTTCTGTCGCCGGCAATCTCCGGAGTGCTCTTGGAGACGCTCCCAGCAAAGAACTGAGACCAGCGAGCCTCATGCGAGTAAACTCGCACTTCTTCCCTGAGGCCTTCCGGAGCATAGAAAAGACGGGCCCCAGGAGTGAGCCTCAGGCACCTTTCTAGCCGCATCTCATCCACCCGGGGGGGGGGGAAATTACGTTTGGGCGGGGTCGCCCTGTTTCAAACGGGAGCTCAGACAGTTATCCTCAGTAGTTTCTGACTACCTCAAGGAAAGAGCAGGGAGGAACAGGGCCTTTCCTCGGAGACACTTTTGGACACAGGGTCCCCTGCACTGCATCCCCTGCATAGGTAGTGCAGTACCTGAGGTGGGCCTCAGTGACCAAGGCTCTGTCCCATACCTAGCCGTGTTAAGTGTGAAAGATGTACCTTTCTTCAGGCTGCGCTCACAGCGTAGCTCGCGCTTCTGCGAGAGGGCCGTCCTGAGTGTTTCCCTGGACTGAGTCGTCAGCACGGGGTGTTTCTGAAGCACAGGTCCGTTTCAGTCAGTGAGGCCGATCGACTTGCAGGGAGGCTGCCCAGCGCTGCTCCCACGCGTCTCTGTTATGACTGGGACACTCTACCTCGGCCCCCAGCAAGCAACACGTGGCCCTTGCTAGGAATGTGAAGAGTGGCTCCCATGGGCCTCCTTCCCCCTGAGGTTCCTCAGAAGCCACCGGCCGCTCCTCCGGCACAGAGCAGTCACCATGCGAAAGTGGTGCACGGCCGCCTCTCCTATGTGTCCCCGGAGGCATCGGAGAGTTCAGGCCATCCAGCGTGGCGCATGGATTCATGGCACCCCTGCACCCCCAGCTCTGCTGACGTGAAACACTAGCCCGTATCTTGGGGCCGCAGGTCACCTTTCATTTGGCCGGAGCTGACTGGGCAGTGCAGTGGTATGAGTCCCTAGAAAGGCATTTGCCAGCACAGGATGGGCTTGGAGAGAACGCAGCCTTGCTGGCCCACAGCGACTACCCTGCAGTGGAGAGACGTCGGGCCGCCAGCGCTGCTCAGGCAGCTTGGAAGGCAGAAACAAGTGGCTCGCAAACGGGCAGAAGGCGTACTTTGCCATCAGTGTCCCACTTTCAGGCTTGATGACACAGCATGTTTGTCTGAACATTCTGTCTAGCTATCTAGTACAAGGGAACGAGGAGGGCCCCCTTCTGGTAAGAAAGCTTTCCAGGTGGGGGGTGCCGTCCGTGCAGGAGAGCGTTCCCCACGCTGTGCCAAGTTTGGTACTTGGTGACTCGGGGTGGTCCCGAACGTCCAGCATTGTCCCGGGGACAGCCGTCCATCGTTTTCTTTTTCAGGCTGGACGTAAACATCTAGCTTCCAGGTGCCGAAGGGAGTCGTCCTTGAGGCGTCCCCTGGTTTCACTGGGGACGCACAGTGGTGTTTCTCAGAAGAGCCCAAATCGCTCCCTGGGGCACACCAGCACGGAATGTAAGGCTGCTCAGAACTGCGTTCCTGAGGCCGTTTGCAGGCTGAACAAACGGGAGGTGTCGAGCGAAGAGGGCAGCACTTTGCCATTACTGCTGGCACATCCGTGCAGTTAAAGCAAACGGACGCATTCACTTGCTGCGGCTCAAACGCCACACAAGAGCTGGGCGGCACACAGTGCCCTCGCACAAAAGTGACAACGAACCTGAGTGCGCCATGAGTCCTGCGATACCTTACAGAGATGACGCTCTCCTTTACCGCCTGCTTCCTCACTAGGGCGGCACGCTTCACTTTACTACCGGAAAACGCTGGACTTTTACTCGAGGCCAGGGCTCACCTTTCTGTCGCCGGCAATCTCCGGAGTGCTCTTGGAGACGCTCCCAGCAAAGAACTGAGACCAGCGAGCCTCATGCGAGTAAACTCCCACTTCTTCCCTGAGGCCTTCCGGAGCCAAGAAAAAACGGGCCCCAGGAGTGAGCCTCAGGCACCTTTCTAGCCGCATCTCATCGACCCGGGGGGGGGGGTGAAATTACGTTTGGGCGGGGTCGCCCTGTTTCAAACGGGAGCTCAGACAGTTATCCTCAGTAGTTTCTGACTACCTCAAGGAAAGAGCGGGGAGGAACAGGGCCTTTCCTCGGAGACACTTTTGGACACAGGGTCCCCTGCACTGCATCCCCTGCATAGGTAGTGCAGTACCTGAGGTGGGGCTCAGTGCCCAAGGCTCTGTCCCATACCTAGCCGTGTTAAGTGTGAAAGATGTACCTTTCTTCAGGCTGCGCTCACAGCCTAGCTCGCGCTTCTGCGAGAGGGCCGTCCTGAGTGTTTCCCTGGACTGAGTCGTCAGCACGGGGTGTTTCTGAAGCACAGGGCCGTTTCAGTCAGTGCGGCCGATCGACTTGCAGGGAGGCTGCCCAGTGCTGCTCCCACGCGTCTCTGTTATGACTGGGACACTCTACCTCGGCCCCCAGCAAGCAACACGTGGCCCTTGCTAGGAATGTGAAGAGTGGCTCCCATGGGCCTCCTTCCCCTTGAGGTTCCTCAGAAGCCACCGGCCGCTCCTCCGGCACAGAGCAGTCACCATGCGAAAGTGGTGCACGGCCGCCTCTCCTATGTGTCCCCGGAGGCATCGGAGAGTTCAGGCCATCCAGCGTGGCGCATGGATTCATGGCACCCCTGCACCCCCAGCTCTGCTGACGTGAAACACTAGCCCGTATCTTGGGGCCGCAGGTCACCTTTCATTTGGCCGGAGCTGACTGGGCAGTGCAGTGGTATGAGTCCCTAGAAAGGCATTTGCCAGCACAGGATGGGCTTGGAGAGAACGCAGCCTTGCTGGCCCACAGCGACTACCCTGCAGTGGAGAGACGTCGGGCCGCCAGCGCTGCTCAGGCAGCTTGGAAGGCAGAAACAAGTGGCTCGCAAACGGGCAGAAGGCGTACTTTGCCATCAGTGTCCCACTTTCAGGCTTGATGACACAGCATGTTTGTCTGAACATTCTGTCTAGCTATCTAGTACAAGGGAACGAGGGCCCCTTTCTGGTAAGAAAGCTTTCCAGGTGGGGTTGCCGTCCGTGCAGGAGAGCGTTCCCCACGCTGTGCCAAGTTTGGTACTTGGTGAGTCGGGGTGGTCCCGAACGTCCAGCATTGTCCCGGGGACAGCCGTCCATCGTTTTCTTTTTCAGGCTGGACGTAAACATCTAGCTTCCAGGTGCCGAAGGGAGTCGTCCTTGAGGCGTCCCCTGGTTTCACTGGGGACGCACAGTGGTGTTTCTCAGAAGAGCCCAAATCGCTCCCTGGGGCACACCAGCACGGAATGTAAGGCTGCTCAGAACTGCGTTCCTGAGGCCGTTTGCAGGCTGAACAAACGGGAGGTGTCGAGCGAAGAGGGCAGCACTTTGCCATTACTGCTGGCACATCCGTGCAGTTAAAGCAAACGGACGCATTCACTTGCTGCGGCTCAAACGCCACACAAGAGCTGGGCGGCACACAGTGCCCTCGCACAAAAGTGACAACGAACGTGAGTGCGCCATGACTCCTGCGATACCTTACAGAGTTGACGCTCTCCTTTACCGCCTGCTTCCTCACTAGGGCGGCACGCTTCACTTTACTACCGGAAAACGCTGGACTTTTACTCGAGGCCAGGGCTCACCTTTCTGTCGCCGGCAATCTCCGGAGTGCTCTTGGAGACGCTCCCAGCAAAGAACTGAGACCAGCGAGCCTCATGCGAGTAAACTCGCACTTCTTCCCTGAGGCCTTCCGGAGCCAAGAAAAGACGGGCCCCAGGAGTGTGCCTCAGCCTCCTTTCTAGCCGCATCTCATCCACCCGGGGTGGGGGGGAAATTACGTTTGGGCGGGGTCGCCCTGTTTCAAACGGGAGCTCAGACAGTTATCCTCAGTAGTTTCTGACTACCTCAAGGAAAGAGCGGGGAGGAACAGGGCCTTTCCACGGAGACACTTTTGGACACAGGGTCCCCTGCACTGCATCCCCTGCATAGGTAGTGCAGTACCTGAGGTGGGCCTCAGTGACCAAGGCTCTGTCCCATACCTAGCCGTGTTAAGTGTGAAAGATGTACCTTTCTTCAGGCTGCGCTCACAGCCTAGCTCGCGCTTCTGCGAGAGGGCCGTCCTGAGTGTTTCCCTGGACTGAGTCGTCAGCACGGGGTGTTTCTGAAGCACAGGTCCGTTTCAGTCAGTGAGGCCGATCGACTTGCAGGGAGGCTGCCCAGCGCTGCTCCCACGCGTCTCTGTTATGACTGGGACACTCTACCTCGGCCCCCAGCAAGCAACACGTGGCCCTTGCTAGGAATGTGAAGAGTGGCTCCCATGGGCCTCCTTCCCCCTGAGGTTCCTCAGAAGCCACCGGCCGCTCCTCCGGCACAGAGCAGTCACCATGCGAAAGTGGTGCACGGCCGCCTCTCCTATGTGTCCCCGGAGGCATCGGAGAGTTCAGGCCATCCAGCGTGGCGCAAGGATTCATGGCACCCCTGCACCCCCAGCTCTGCTGACGTGAAACACTAGCCCGTATCTTGGGGCCGCAGGTCACCTTTCATTTGGCCGGAGCTGACTGGGCAGTGCAGTGGTATGAGTCCCTAGAAAGGCATTTGCCAGCACAGGATGGGCTTGGAGAGAACGCAGCCTTGCTGGCCCACAGCGACTACCCTGCAGTGGAGAGACGTCGGGCCGCCAGCGCTGCTCAGGCAGCTTGGAAGGCAGAAACAAGTGGCTCGCAAACGGGCAGAAGGCGTACTTTGCCATCAGTGTCCCACTTTCAGGCTTGATGACACAGCATGTTTGTCTGAACATTCTGTCTAGCTATCTAGTACAAGGGAACGAGGGCCCCCTTCTGGTAAGAAAACTTTCCAGGTGGGGGGTGCCGTCCGTGCAGGAGAGCGTTCCCCACGCTGTGCCAAGTTTGGTGCTTGGTGACTCGGGGTGGTCCCGAACGTCCAGCATTGTCCCGGGGACAGCCGTCCATCGTTTTCTTTTTCAGGCTGGACGTAAACATCTAGCTTCCAGGTGCCGAAGGGAGTCGTCCTTGAGGCGTCCCTGGTTTCACTGGGGACGCACAGTGGTGTTTCTCAGAAGAGCCCAAATCGCTCCCTGGGGCACACCAGCACGGAATGTAAGGCTGCTCAGAACAGCGTTCCTGAGGCCGTTTGCAGGCTGAACAAACGGGAGGTGTCGAGCGAAGAGGGCAGCACTTTGCCATTACTGCTGGCACATCCGTGCAGTTAAAGCAAACGGACGCATTCACTTGCTGCGGCTCAAACGCCACACAAGAGCTGGGCGGCATACAGTGCCCTCGCACAAAAGTGACAACGAACGTGAGTGCGCCATGAGTCCTGCGATACCTTACAGAGTTGACGCTCTCCTTTACCGCCTGCTTCCTCACTAGGGCGGCACGCTTCATTTTACTACCGGAAAACGCTGGACTTTTACTCGAGGCCAGGGCTCACCTTTCTGTCGCCGGCAATCTCCGGAGTGCTCTTGGAGACGCTCCCAGCAAAGAACTGAGACCAGCGAGCCTCATGCGAGTAAACTCGCACTTCTTCCCTGAGGCCTTCCGGAGCCAAGAAAAACCGGGCCCCAGGAGTGTGCCTCAGGCACCTTTCTAGCCGCATCTCATCCACCCGGGGTGGTGGGGGAAATTACGTTTGGGTGGGGTCGCCCTGTTTCAAACGGGAGCTCAGACAGTTATCCTCAGTAGTTTCTGACTACCTCAAGGAAAGAGCGGGGAGGAACAGGGCCTTTCCTCGGAGACACTTTTGGACACAGGGTCCCCTGCACTGCATCCCCTGCATAGGTAGTGCAGTACCTGAGGTGGGCCTCAGTGACCAAGGCTCTGTCCCATACCTAGCCGTGTTAAGTGTGAAAGATGTACCTTTCTTCAGGCTGCGCTCACAGCCTAGCTCGCGCTTCTGCGAGAGGGCCGTCCTGAGTGTTTCCCTGGACTGAGTCGTCAGCACGGGGTGTTTCTGAAGCACAGGTCCGTTTCAGTCAGTGAGGCCGATCGACTTGCAGGGAGGCTGCCCAGCGCTGCTCCCACGCGTCTCTGTTATGACTGGGACACTCTACCTCGGCCCCCAGCAAGCAACACGTGGCCCTTGCTAGGAATGTGAAGAGTGGCTCCCATGGGCCTCCTTCCCCCTGAGGTTCCTCAGAAGCCACCGGCCGCTCCTCCGGCACAGAGCAGTCACCATGCGAAAGTGGTGCACGGCCGCCTCTCCTATGTGTCCCCGGAGGCATCGGAGAGTTCAGGCCATCCAGCGTGGCGCAAGGATTCATGGCACCCCTGCACCCCCAGCTCTGCTGACGTGAAACACTAGCCCGTATCTTGGGGCCGCAGGTCACCTTTCATTTGGCCGGAGCTGACTGGGCAGTGCAGTGGTATGAGTCCCTAGAAAGGCATTTGCCAGCACAGGATGGGCTTGGAGAGAACGCAGCCTTGCTGGCCCACAGCGACTACCCTGCAGTGGAGAGACGTCGGGCCGCCAGCGCTGCTCAGGCAGCTTGGAAGGCAGAAACAAGTGGCTCGCAAACGGGCAGAAGGCGTACTTTGCCATCAGTGTCCCACTTTCAGGCTTGATGACACAGCATGTTTGTCTGAACATTCTGTCTAGCTATCTAGTACAAGGGAACGAGGAGGGCCCCCTTCTGGTAAGAAAGCTTTCCAGGTGGGGGGTGCCGTCCGTGCAGGAGAGCGTTCCCCACGCTGTGCCAAGTTTGGTACTTGGTGACTCGGGGTGGTCCCGAACGTCCAGCATTGTCCCGGGGACAGCCGTCCATCGTTTTGTTTTTCAGGCTGGACGTAAACATCTAGCTTCCAGGTGCCGAAGGGAGTCGTCCTTGAGGCGTCCCCTGGTTTCACTGGGGACGCACAGTGGTGTTTCTCAGAAGAGCCCAAATCGCTCCCTGGGGCACACCAGCACGGAATGTAAGGCTGCTCAGAACTGCGTTCCTGAGGCCGTTTGCAGGCTGAACAAACGGGAGGTGTCGAGCGAAGAGGGCAGCACTTTGCCATTACTGCTGGCACATCCGTGCAGTTAAAGCAAACGGACGCATTCACTTGCTGCGGCTCAAACGCCACACAAGAGCTGGGCGGCACACAGTGCCGTCGCACAAAAGTGACAACGAACGTGAGTGCGCCATGAGTCCTGCGATACCTTACAGAGTTGACGCTCTCCTTTACCGCCTGCTTCCTCACTAGGGCGGCACGCTTCACTTTACTACCGGAAAACGCTGGACTTTTACTCGAGGCCAGGGCTCACCTTTCTGTCGCCGGCAATCTCCGGAGTGCTCTTGGAGACGCTCCCAGCAAAGAACTGAGACCAGCGAGCCTCATGCGAGTAAACTCGCACTTCTTCCCTGAGGCCTTCCGGAGCCAAGAAAAGACGGGCCCCAGGAGTGTGCCTCAGCCTCCTTTCTAGCCGCATCTCATCCACCCGGGGTGGGGGGGAAATTACGTTTGGGCGGGGTCGCCCTGTTTCAAACGGGAGCTCAGACAGTTATCCTCAGTAGTTTCTGACTACCTCAAGGAAAGAGCGGGGAGGAACAGGGCCTTTCCTCGGAGACACTTTTGGACACAGGGTCCCCTGCACTGCATCCCCTGCATAGGTAGTGCAGTACCTGAGGTGGGCCTCAGTGACCAAGGCTCTGTCCCATACCTAGCCGTGTTAAGTGTGAAAGATGTACCTTTCTTCAGGCTGCGCTCACAGCCTAGCTCGCGCTTCTGCGAGAGGGCCGTCCTGAGTGTTTCCCTGGACTGAGTCGTCAGCACGGGATGTTTCTGAAGCACAGGTCCGTTTCAGTCAGTGAGGCCGATCGACTTGCAGGGAGGCTGCCCAGCGCTGCTCCCACGCGTCTCTGTTATGACTGGGACACTCTACCTCGGCCCCCAGCAAGCAACACGTGGCCCTTGCTAGGAATGTGAAGAGTGGCTCCCATGGGCCTCCTTCCCCCTGAGGTTCCTCAGAAGCCACCGGCCGCTCCTCCGGCACAGAGCAGTCACCATGCGAAAGTGGTGCACGGCCGCCTCTCCTATGTGTCCCCGGAGGCATCGGAGAGTTCAGGCCATCCAGCGTGGCGCATGGATTCATGGCACCCCTGCACCCCCAGCTCTGCTGACGTGAAACACTAGCCCGTATCTTGGGGCCGCAGGTCACCTTTCATTTGGCCGGAGCTGACTGGGCAGTGCAGTGGTATGAGTCCCTAGAAAGGCATTTGCCAGCACAGGATGGGCTTGGAGAGAACGCAGCCTTGCTGGCCCACAGCGACTACCCTGCAGTGGAGAGACGTCGGGCCGCCAGCGCTGCTCAGGCAGCTTGGAAGGCAGAAACAAGTGGCTCGCAAACGGGCAGAAGGCGTACTTTGCCATCAGTGTCCCACTTTCAGGCTTGATGACACAGCATGTTTGTCTGAACATTCTGTCTAGCTATCTAGTACAAGGGAACGAGGAGGGCCCCCTTCTGGTAAGAAAGCTTTCCAGGTGGGGGGTGCCGTCCGTGCAGGAGAGCGTTCCCCACGCTGTGCCAAGTTTGGTACTTGGTGACTCGGGGTGGTCCCGAACATCCAGCATTGTCCCGGGGACAGCCGTCCATCGTTTTCTTTTTCAGGCTGGACGTAAACATCTAGCTTCCAGGTGCCGAAGGGAGTCGTCCTTGAGGCGTCCCCTGGTTTCACTGGGGACGCACAATGGTGTTTCTCAGAAGAGCCCAAATCGCTCCCTGGGGCACACCAGCACGGAATGTAAGGCTGCTCAGAACTGCGTTCCTGAGGCCGTTTGCAGGCTGAACAAACGGGAGGTGTCGAGCGAAGAGGGCAGCACTTTGCCATTACTGCTGGCACATCCGTGCAGTTAAAGCAAACGGACGCATTCACTTGCTGCGGCTCAAACGCCACACAAGAGCTGGGCGGCACACAGTGCCGTCGCACAAAAGTGACAACGAACGTGAGTGCGCCATGAGTCCTGCGATACCTTACAGAGTTGACGCTCTCCTTTACCGCCTGCTTCCTCACTAGGGGGGAACGCTTCACTTTACTACCGGAAAACGCTGGACTTTTACTCGAGGCCAGGGCTCACCTTTCTGTCGCCGGCAATCTCCGGAGTGCTCTTGGAGACGCTCCCAGCAAAGAACTGAGACCAGCGAGCCTCATGCGAGTAAACTCGCACTTCTTCCCTGAGGCCTTCCGGAGCATAGAAAAGACGGGCCCCAGGAGTGTGCCTCAGGCACCTTTCTAGCCGCATCTCATTCACCCGGGGGGGTGGGGGAAATTACGTTTGGGCGGGGTCGCCCTGTTTCAAACGGGAGCTCAGACAGTTTTCCTCAGTAGTTTCTGACTACCTCAAGGAAAGAGCGGGGAGGAACAGGGCCTTTCCTCGGAGACACTTTTGGACACAGGGTCCCCTGCACTGCATCCCCTGCATAGGTAGTGCAGTACCTGAGGTGGGCCTCAGTGACCAAGGCTCTGTCCCATACCTAGCCGTGTTAAGTGTGAAAGATGTACCTTTCTTCAGGCTGCGCTCACAGCCTAGCTCGCGCTTCTGCGAGAGGGCCGTCCTGAGTGTTTCCCTGGACTGAGTCGTCAGCACGGGGTGTTTCTGAAGCACAGGTCCGTTTCAGTCAGTGAGGCCGATCGACTTGCAGGGAGGCTGCCCAGCGCTGCTCCCACGTGTCTCTGTTATGACTGGGACACTCTACCTCGGCCCCCAGCAAGCAACACGTGGCCCTTGCTAGGAATGTGAAGAGTGGCTCCCATGGGCCTCCTTCCCCCTGAGGTTCCTCAGAAGCCACCGGCCGCTCCTCCGGCACAGAGCAGTCACCATGCGAAAGTGGTGCACGGCCGCCTCTCCTATGTGTCCCCGGAGGCATCGGAGAGTTCAGGCCATCCAGCGTGGCGCATGGATTCATGGCACCCCTGCACCCCCAGCTCTGCTGACGTGAAACACTAGCCCGTATCTTGGGGCCGCAGGTCACCTTTCATTTGGCCGGAGCTGACTGGGCAGTGCAGTGGTATGAGTCCCTAGAAAGGCATTTGCCAGCACAGGATGGGCTTGGAGAGAACGCAGCCTTGCTGGCCCACAGCGACTACCCTGCAGTGGAGAGACGTCGGGCCGCCAGCGCTGCTCAGGCAGCTTGGAAGGCAGAAAAAAGTGGCTCGCAAACGGGCAGAAGGCGTACTTTGCCATCAGTGTCCCACTTTCAGGCTTGATGACACAGCATGTTTGTCTGAACATTCTGTCTAGCTATCTAGTACAAGGGAACGAGGAGGGCCCCCTTCTGGTAAGAAAGCTTTCCAGGTGGGGGGTGCCGTCCGTACAGGAGAGCGTTCCCCACGCTGTGCCAAGTTTGGTACTTGGTGACTCGGGGTGGTCCCGAACGTCCAGCATTGTCCCGGGGACAGCCGTCCATCGTTTTCTTTTTCAGGCTGGACGTAAACATCTGGCTTCCAGGTGCCGAAGGGAGTCGTCCTTGAGGCGTCCCCTGGTTTCACTGGGGACGCACAGTGGTGTTTCTCAGAAGAGCCCAAATCGCTCCCTGGGGCACACCAGCACGGAATGTAAGGCTGCTCAGAATTGCGTTCCTGAGGCCGTTTGCAGGCTGAACAAACGGGAGGTGTCGAGCGAAGAGGGCAGCACTTTGCCATTACTGCTGGCACATCCGTGCAGTTAAAGCAAACGGACGCATTCACTTGCTGCGGCTCAAACGCCACACAAGAGCTGGGCGGCACACAGTGCCCTCGCACAAAAGTGACAACGAACGTGAGTGCGCCATGAGTCCTGCGATACCTTACAGAGTTGACGCTCTCCTTTACCGCCTGCTTCCTCACTAGGGCGGCACGCTTCACTTTACTACCGGAAAACGCTGGACTTTTACTCGAGGCCAGGGCTCACCTTTCTGTCGCCGGCAATCTCCGGAGTGCTCTTGGAGACGCTCCCAGCAAAGAACTGAGACCAGCGAGCCTCATGCGAGTAAACTCGCACTTCTTCCCTGAGGCCTTCCGGAGCCAAGAAAAGACGGGCCCCAGGAGTGTGCCTCAGCCTCCTTTCTAGCCGCATCTCATCCACCCGGGGTGGGGGGGAAATTACGTTTGGGCGGGGTCGCCCTGTTTCAAACGGGAGCTCAGACAGTTATCCTCAGTAGTTTCTGACTACCTCAAGGAAAGAGCGGTGAGGAACAGGGCCTTTCCACGGAGACACTTTTGGACACAGGGTCCCCTGCACTGCATCCCCTGCATAGGTAGTGCAGTACCTGAGGTGGGCCTCAGTGACCAAGGCTCTGTCCCATACCTAGCCGTGTTAAGTGTGAAAGATGTACCTTTCTTCAGGCTGCGCTCACAGCCTAGCTCGCGCTTCTGCGAGAGGGCCGTCCTGAGTGTTTCCCTGGACTGAGTCATCAGCACGGGGTGTTTCTGAAGCACAGGTCCGTTTCAGTCAGTGAGGCCGATCGACTTGCAGGGAGGCTGCCCAGCGCTGCTCCCACGCGTCTCTGTTATGACTGGGACACTCTACCTCGGCCCCCAGCAAGCAACACGTGGCCCTTGCTAGGAATGTGAAGAGTGGCTCCCATGGGCCTCCTTCCCCCTGAGGTTCCTCAGAAGCCACCGGCCGCTCCTCCGGCACAGAGCAGTCACCATGCGAAAGTGGTGCACGGCCGCCTCTCCTATGTGTCCCCGGAGGCATCGGAGAGTTCAGGCCATCCAGCGTGGCGCAAGGATTCATGGCACCCCTGCACCCCCAGCTCTGCTGACGTGAAACACTAGCCCGTATCTTGGGGCCGCAGGTCACCTTTCATTTGGCCGGAGCTGACTGGGCAGTGCAGTGGTATGAGTCCCTAGAAAGGCATTTGCCAGCACAGGATGGGCTTGGAGAGAACGCAGCCTTGCTGGCCCACAGCGACTACCCTGCAGTGGAGAGACGTCGGGCCGCCAGCGCTGCTCAGGCAGCTTGGAAGGCAGAAACAAGTGGCTCGCAAACGGGCAGAAGGCGTACTTTGCCATCAGTGTCCCACTTTCAGGCTTGATGACACAGCATGTTTGTCTGAACATTCTGTCTAGCTATCTAGTACAAGGGAACGAGGGCCCCCTTCTGGTAAGAAAACTTTCCAGGTGGGGGGTGCCGTCCGTGCAGGAGAGCGTTCCCCACGCTGTGCCAAGTTTGGTGCTTGGTGACTCGGGGTGGTCCCGAACGTCCAGCATTGTCCCGGGGACAGCCGTCCATCGTTTTCTTTTTCAGGCTGGACGTAAACATCTAGCTTCCAGGTGCCGAAGGGAGTCGTCCTTGAGGCGTCCCTGGTTTCACTGGGGACGCACAGTGGTGTTTCTCAGAAGAGCCCAAATCGCTCCCTGGGGCACACCAGCACGGAATGTAAGGCTGCTCAGAACAGCGTTCCTGAGGCCGTTTGCAGGCTGAACAAACGGGAGGTGTCGAGCGAAGAGGGCAGCACTTTGCCATTACTGCTGGCACATCCGTGCAGTTAAAGCAAACGGACGCATTCACTTGCTGCGGCTCAAACGCCACACAAGAGCTGGGCGGCATACAGTGCCCTCGCACAAAAGTGACAACGAACGTGAGTGCGCCATGAGTCCTGCGATACCTTACAGAGTTGACGCTCTCCTTTACCGCCTGCTTCCTCACTAGGGCGGCACGCTTCACTTTACTACCGGAAAACGCTGGACTTTTACTCGAGGCCAGGGCTCACCTTTCTGTCGCCGGCAATCTCCGGAGTGCTCTTGGAGACGCTCCCAGCAAAGAACTGAGACCAGCGAGCCTCATGCGAGTAAACTCCCACTTCTTCCCTGAGGCCTTCCGGAGCCAAGAAAAACCGGGCCCCAGGAGTGTGCCTCAGGCACCTTTCTAGCCGCATCTCATCCACCCGGGGGGGTGGGGGAAATTACGTTTGGGTGGGGTCGCCCTGTTTCAAACGGGAGCTCAGACAGTTATCCTCAGTAGTTTCTGACTACCTCAAGGAAAGAGCGGGGAGGAACAGGGCCTTTCCTCGGAGACACTTTTGGACACAGGGTCCCCTGCACTGCATCCCCTGCATAGGTAGTGCAGTACCTGAGGTGGGCCTCAGTGACCAAGGCTCTGTCCCATACCTAGCCGTGTTAAGTGTGAAAGATGTACCTTTCTTCAGGCTGCGCTCACAGCCTAGCTCGCGCTTCTGCGAGAGGGCCGTCCTGAGTGTTTCCCTGGACTGAGTCGTCAGCACGGGGTGTTTCTGAAGCACAGGTCCGTTTCAGTCAGTGAGGCCGATCGACTTGCAGGGAGGCTGCCCAGCGCTGCTCCCACGCGTCTCTGTTATGACTGGGACACTCTACCTCGGCCCCCAGCAAGCAACACGTGGCCCTTGCTAGGAATGTGAAGAGTGGCTCCCATGGGCCTCCTTCCCCCTGAGGTTCCTCAGAAGCCACCGGCCGCTCCTCCGGCACAGAGCAGTCACCATGCGAAAGTGGTGCACGGCCGCCTCTCCTATGTGTCCCCGGAGGCATCGGAGAGTTCAGGCCATCCAGCGTGGCGCAAGGATTCATGGCACCCCTGCACCCCCAGCTCTGCTGACGTGAAACACTAGCCCGTATCTTGGGGCCGCAGGTCACCTTTCATTTGGCCGGAGCTGACTGGGCAGTGCAGTGGTATGAGTCCCTAGAAAGGCATTTGCCAGCACAGGATGGGCTTGGAGAGAACGCAGCCTTGCTGGCCCACAGCGACTACCCTGCAGTGGAGAGACGTCGGGCCGCCAGCGCTGCTCAGGCAGCTTGGAAGGCAGAAACAAGTGGCTCGCAAACGGGCAGAAGGCGTACTTTGCCATCAGTGTCCCACTTTCAGGCTTGATGACACAGCATGTTTGTCTGAACATTCTGTCGAGCTATCTAGTACAAGGGAACGAGGAGGGCCCCCTTCTGGTAAGAAAGCTTTCCAGGTGGGGGGTGCCGTCCGTGCAGGAGAGCGTTCCCCACGCTGTGCCAAGTTTGGTACTTGGTGACTCGGGGTGGTCCCGAACGTCCAGCATTGTCCCGGGGACAGCCGTCCATCGTTTTCTTTTTCAGGCTGGACGTAAACATCTAGCTTCCAGGTGCCGAAGGGAGTCGTCCTTGAGGCGTCCCCTGGTTTCACTGGGGACGCACAGTGGTGTTTCTCAGAAGAGCCCAAATCGCTCCCTGGGGCACACCAGCACGGAATGTAAGGCTGCTCAGAACTGCGTTCCTGAGGCCGTTTGCAGGCTGAACAAACGGGAGGTGTCGAGCGAAGAGGGCAGCACTTTGCCATTACTGCTGGCACATCCGTGCAGTTAAAGCAAACGGACGCATTCACTTGCTGCGGCTCAAACGCCACACAAGAGCTGGGCGGCACACAGTGCCCTCGCACAAAAGTGACAACGAACGTGAGTGCGCCATGAGTCCTGCGATACCTTACAGAGTTGACGCTCTCCTTTACCGCCTGCTTCCTCACTAGGGCGGCACGCTTCACTTTACTACCGGAAAACGCTGGACTTTTACTCGAGGCCAGGGCTCACCTTTCTGTCGCCGGCAATCTCCGGAGTGCTCTTGGAGACGCTCCCAGCAAAGAACTGAGACCAGCGAGCCTCATGCGAGTAAACTCGCACTTCTTCCCTGAGGCCTTCCGGAGCATAGAAAAGACGGGCCCCAGGAGTGTGCCTCAGCCTCCTTTCTAGCCGCATCTCATCCACCCGGGGTGGGGGGGAAATTACGTTTGGGCGGGGTCGCCCTGTTTCAAACGGGAGCTCAGACAGTTATCCTCAGTAGTTTCTGACTACCTCAAGGAAAGAGCGGGGAGGAACAGGGCCTTTCCTCGGAGACACTTTTGGACACAGGGTCCCCTGCACTGCATCCCCTGCATAGGTAGTGCAGTACCTGAGGTGGGCCTCAGTGACCAAGGCTCTGTCCCATACCTAGCCGTGTTAAGTGTGAAAGATGTACCTTTCTTCAGGCTGCGCTCACAGCCTAGCTCGCGCTTCTGCGAGAGGGCCGTCCTGAGTGTTTCCCTGGACTGAGTCGTCAGCACGGGATGTTTCTGAAGCACAGGTCCGTTTCAGTCAGTGAGGCCGATCGACTTGCAGGGAGGCTGCCCAGCGCTGCTCCCACGCGTCTCTGTTATGACTGGGACACTCTACCTCGGCCCCCAGCAAGCAACACGTGGCCCTTGCTAGGAATGTGAAGAGTGGCTCCCATGGGCCTCCTTCCCCCTGAGGTTCCTCAGAAGCCACCGGCCGCTCCTCCGGCACAGAGCAGTCACCATGCGAAAGTGGTGCACGGCCGCCTCTCCTATGTGTCCCCGGAGGCATCGGAGAGTTCAGGCCATCCAGCGTGGCGCATGGATTCATGGCACCCCTGCACCCCCAGCTCTGCTGACGTGAAACACTAGCCCGTATCTTGGGGCCGCAGGTCACCTTTCATTTGGCCGGAGCTGACTGGGCAGTGCAGTGGTATGAGTCCCTAGAAAGGCATTTGCCAGCACAGGATGGGCTTGGAGAGAACGCAGCCTTGCTGGCCCACAGCGACTACCCTGCAGTGGAGAGACGTCGGGCCGCCAGCGCTGCTCAGGCAGCTTGGAAGGCAGAAACAAGTGGCTCGCAAACGGGCAGAAGGCGTACTTTGCCATCAGTGTCCCACTTTCAGGCTTGATGACACAGCATGTTTGTCTGAACATTCTGTCTAGCTATCTAGTACAAGGGAACGAGGAGGGCCCCCTTCTGGTAAGAAAGCTTTCCAGGTGGGGGGTGCCGTCCGTGCAGGAGAGCGTTCCCCACGCTGTGCCAAGTTTGGTACTTGGTGACTCGGGGTGGTCCCGAACATCCAGCATTGTCCCGGGGACAGCCGTCCATCGTTTTCTTTTTCAGGCTGGACGTAAACATCTAGCTTCCAGGTGCCGAAGGGAGTCGTCCTTGAGGCGTCCCCTGGTTTCACTGGGGACGCACAATGGTGTTTCTCAGAAGAGCCCAAATCGCTCCCTGGGGCACACCAGCACGGAATGTAAGGCTGCTCAGAACTGCGTTCCTGAGGCCGTTTGCAGGCTGAACAAACGGGAGGTGTCGAGCGAAGAGGGCAGCACTTTGCCATTACTGCTGGCACATCCGTGCAGTTAAAGCAAACGGACGCATTCACTTGCTGCGGCTCAAACGCCACACAAGAGCTGGGCGGCACACAGTGCCCTCGCACAAAAGTGACAACGAACGTGAGTGCGCCATGAGTCCTGCGATACCTTACAGAGTTGACGCTCTCCTTTACCGCCTGCTTCCTCACTAGGGGGGAACGCTTCACTTTACTACCGGAAAACGCTGGACTTTTACTCGAGGCCAGGGCTCACCTTTCTGTCGCCGGCAATCTCCGGAGTGCTCTTGGAGACGCTCCCAGCAAAGAACTGAGACCAGCGAGCCTCATGCGAGTAAACTCGCACTTCTTCCCTGAGGCCTTCCGGAGCATAGAAAAGACGGGCCCCAGGAGTGTGCCTCAGGCACCTTTCTAGCCGCAACTCATTCACCCGGGGGGGTGGGGGAAATTACGTTTGGGCGGGGTCGCCCTGTTTCAAACGGGAGCTCAGACAGTTTTCCTCAGTAGTTTCTGACTACCTCAAGGAAAGAGCGGGGAGGAACAGGGCCTTTCCTCGGAGACACTTTTGGACACAGGGTCCCCTGCACTGCATCCCCTGCATAGGTAGTGCAGTACCTGAGGTGGGCCTCAGTGACCAAGGCTCTGTCCCATACCTAGCCGTGTTAAGTGTGAAAGATGTACCTTTCTTCAGGCTGCGCTCACAGCCTAGCTCGCGCTTCTGCGAGAGGGCCGTCCTGAGTGTTTCCCTGGACTGAGTCGTCAGCACGGGGTGTTTCTGAAGCACAGGTCCGTTTCAGTCAGTGAGGCCGATCGACTTGCAGGGAGGCTGCCCAGCGCTGCTCCCACGCGTCTCTGTTATGACTGGGACACTCTACCTCGGCCCCCAGCAAGCAACACGTGGCCCTTGCTAGGAATGTGAAGAGTGGCTCCCATGGGCCTGCTTCCCCTTGAGGTTCCTCAGAAGCCACCGGCCGCTCCTCCGGCACAGAGCAGTCACCATGCGAAAGTGGTGCACGGCCGCCTCTCCTATGTGTCCCCGGAGGCATCGGAGAGTTCAGGCCATCCAGCGTGGCGCATGGATTCATGGCACCCCTGCACCCCCAGCTCTGCTGACGTGAAACACTAGCCCGTATCTTGGGGCCGCAGGTCACCTTTCATTTGGCCGGAGCTGACTGGGCAGTGCAGTGGTATGAGTCCCTAGAAAGGCATTTGCCAGCACAGGATGGGCTTGGAGAGAACGCAGCCTTGCTGGCCCACAGCGACTACCCTGCAGTGGAGAGACGTCGGGCCGCCAGCGCTGCTCAGGCAGCTTGGAAGGCAGAAACAAGTGGCTCGCAAACGGGCAGAAGGCGTACTTTGCCATCAGTGTCCCACTTTCAGGCTTGATGACACAGCATGTTTGTCTGAACATTCTGTCTAGCTATCTAGTACAAGGGAACGAGGAGGGCCCCCTTCTGGTAAGAAAGCTTTCCAGGTGGGGGGTGCCGTCCGTGCAGGAGAGCGTTCCCCACGCTGTGCCAAGTTTGGTACTTGGTGACTCGGGGTGGTCCCGAACGTCCAGCATTGTCCCGGGGACAGCCGTCCATCGTTTTGTTTTTCAGGCTGGACGTAAACATCTAGCTTCCAGGTGCCGAAGGGAGTCGTCCTTGAGGCGTTCCCTGGTTTCACTGGGGACGCACAGTGGTGTTTCTCAGAAGAGCCCAAATCGCTCCCTGGGGCACACCAGCACGGAATGTAAGGCTGCTCAGAACTGCGTTCCTGAGGCCGTTTGCAGGCTGAACAAACGGGAGGTGTCGAGCGAAGAGGGCAGCACTTTGCCATTACTGCTGGCACATCCGTGCAGTTAAAGCAAACGGACGCATTCACTTGCTGCGGCTCAAACGCCACACAAGAGCTGGGCGGCACACAGTGCCCTCGCACAAAAGTGACAACGAACGTGAGTGCGCCATTAGTCCTGCGATACCTTACAGAGTTGACGCTCTCCTTTACCGCCTGCTTCCTCACTAGGGCGGCACGCTTCACTTTACTACCGGAAAACGCTGGACTTTTACTCGAGGCCAGGGCTCACCTTTCTGTCGCCGGCAATCTCCGGAGTGCTCTTGGAGACGCTCCCAGCAAAGAACTGAGACCAGCGAGCCTCATGCGAGTAAACTCGCACTTCTTCCCTGAGGCCTTCCGGAGCCAAGAAAAGACGGGCCCCAGGAGTGTGCCTCAGCCTCCTTTCTAGCCGCATCTCATCCACCCGGGGTGGGGGGGAAATTACGTTTGGGCGGGGTCGCCCTGTTTCAAACGGGAGCTCAGACAGTTATCCTCAGTAGTTTCTGACTACCTCAAGGAAAGAGCGGTGAGGAACAGGGCCTTTCCACGGAGACACTTTTGGACACAGGGTCCCCTGCACTGCATCCCCTGCATAGGTAGTGCAGTACCTGAGGTGGGCCTCAGTGACGAAGGCTCTGTCCCATACCTAGCCGTGTTAAGTGTGAAAGATGTACCTTTCTTCAGGCTGCGCTCACAGCCTAGCTCGCGCTTCTGCGAGAGGGCCGTCCTGAGTGTTTCCCTGGACTGAGTCGTCAGCACGGGGTGTTTCTGAAGCACAGGTCCGTTTCAGTCAGTGAGGCCGATCGACTTGCAGGGAGGCTGCCCAGCGCTGCTCCCACGCGTCTCTGTTATGACTGGGACACTCTACCTCGGCCCCCAGCAAGCAACACGTGGCCCTTGCTAGGAATGTGAAGAGTGGCTCCCATGGGCCTCCTTCCCCCTGAGGTTCCTCAGAAGCCACCGGCCGCTCCTCCGGCACAGAGCAGTCACCATGCGAAAGTGGTGCACGGCCGCCTCTCCTATGTGTCCCCGGAGGCATCGGAGAGTTCAGGCCATCCAGCGTGGCGCATGGATTCATGGCACCCCTGCACCCCCAGCTCTGCTGACGTGAAACACTAGCCCGTATCTTGGGGCCGCAGGTCACCTTTCATTTGGCCGGAGCTGACTGGGCAGTGCAGTGGTATGAGTCCCTAGAAAGGCATTTGCCAGCACAGGATGGGCTTGGAGAGAACGCAGCCTTGCTGGCCCACAGCGACTACCCTGCAGTGGAGAGACGTCGGGCCGCCAGCGCTGCTCAGGCAGCTTGGAAGGCAGAAACAAGTGGCTCGCAAACAGGCAGAAGGCGTACTTTGCCATCAGTGTCCCACTTTCAGGCTTGATGACACAGCATGTTTGTATGAACATTCTGTCTAGCTATCTAGTACAAGGGAACGAGGGCCCCCTTCTGGTAAGAAAGCTTTCCAGGTGGGGGGTGCCGTCCGTGCAGGAGAGCGTTCCCCACGCTGTGCCAAGTTTGGTACTTGGTGACTCGGGGTGGTCCCGAACGTCCAGCATTGTCCCGGGGACAGCCGTCCATCGTTTTCTTTTTCAGGCTGGACGTAAACATCTAGCTTCCAGGTGCCGAAGGGAGTCGTCCTTGAGGCGTCCCCTGGTTTCACTGGGGACGCACAGTGGTGTTTCTCAGAAGAGCCCAAATCGCTCCCTGGGGCACACCAGCACGGAATGTAAGGCTGCTCAGAACTGCGTTCCTGAGGCCGTTTGCAGGCTGAACAAACGGGAGGTGTCGAGCGAAGAGGGCAGCACTTTGCCATTACTGCTGGCACATCCGTGCAGTTAAAGCAAACGGACGCATTCACTTGCTGCGGCTCAAACGCCACACAAGAGCTGGGCGGCACACAGTGCCCTCGCACAAAAGTGACAACGAACGTGAGTGCGCCATGAGTCCTGCGATACCTTACAGAGTTGACGCTCTCCTTTACCGCCTGCTTCCTCACTAGGGCGGCACGCTTCACTTTACTACCGGAAAACGCTGGACTTTTACTCGAGGCCAGGGCTCACCTTTCTGTCGCCGGCAATCTCCGGAGTGCTCTTGGAGACGCTCCCAGCAAAGAACTGAGACCAGCGAGCCTCATGCGAGTAAACTCGCACTTCTTCCCTGAGGCCTTCCGGAGCCAAGAAAAGATGGGCCCCAGGAGTGTGCCTCAGCCTCCTTTCTAGCCGCATCTCATCCACCCGGGGTGGGGGGGAAATTACGTTTGGGCGGGGTCGCCCTGTTTCAAACGGGAGCTCAGACAGTTATCCTCAGTAGTTTCTGACTACCTCAAGGAAAGAGCGGGGAGGAACAGGGCCTTTCCTCGGAGACACTTTTGGACACAGGGTCCCCTGCACTGCATCCCCTGCATAGGTAGTGCAGTACCTGAGGTGGGCCTCAGTGACCAAGGCTCTGTCCCATACCTAGCCGTGTTAAGTGTGAAAGATGTACCTTTCTTCAGGCTGCGCTCACAGCCTAGCTCGCGCTTCTGCGAGAGGGCCGTCCTGAGTGTTTCCCTGGACTGAGTCGTCAGCACGGGGTGTTTCTGAAGCACAGGTCCGTTTCAGTCAGTGAGGCCGATCGACTTGCAGGGAGGCTGCCCAGCGCTGCTCCCACGCGTCTCTGTTATGACTGGGACACTCTACCTCGGCCCCCAGCAAGCAACACGTGGCCCTTGCTAGGAATGTGAAGAGTGGCTCCCATGGGCCTCCTTCCCCCTGAGGTTCCTCAGAAGCCACCGGCCGCTCCTCCGGCACAGAGCAGTCACCATGCGAAAGTGGTGCACGGCCGCCTCTCCTATGTGTCCCCGGAGGCATCGGAGAGTTCAGGCCATCCAGCGTGGCGCATGGATTCATGGCACCCCTGTACCCCCAGCTCTGCTGACGTGAAACACTAGCCCGTATCTTGGGGCCGCAGGTCACCTTTCATTTGGCCGGAGCTGACTGGGCAGTGCAGTGGTATGAGTCCCTAGAAAGGCATTTGCCAGCACAGGATGGGCTTGGAGAGAACGCAGCCTTGCTGGCCCACAGCGACTACCCTGCAGTGGAGAGACGTCGGGCCGCCAGCGCTGCTCAGGCAGCTTGGAAGGCAGAAACAAGTGGCTCGCAAACGGGCAGAAGGCGTACTTTGCCATCAGTGTCCCACTTTCAGGCTTGATGACACAGCATGTTTGTCTGAACATTCTGTCTAGCTATCTAGTACAAGGGAACGAGGAGGGCCCCCTTCTGGTAAGAAAGCTTTCCAGGTGGGGGGTGCCGTCCGTGCAGGAGAGCGTTCCCCACGCTGTGCCAAGTTTGGTACTTGGTGACTCGGGGTGGTCCCGAACATCCAGCATTGTCCCGGGGACAGCCGTCCATCGTTTTCTTTTTCAGGCTGGACGTAAACATCTAGCTTCCAGGTGCCGAAGGGAGTCGTCCTTGAGGCGTCCCCTGGTTTCACTGGGGACGCACAGTGGTGTTTCTCAGAAGAGCCCAAATCGCTCCCTGGGGCACACCAGCACGGAATGTAAGGCTGCTCAGAACTGCGTTCCTGAGGCCGTTTGCAGGCTGAACAAACGGGAGGTGTCGAGCGAAGAGGGCAGCACTTTGCCATTACTGCTGGCACATCCGTGCAGTTAAAGCAAACGGACGCATTCACTTGCTGCGGCTCAAACGCCACACAAGAACTGGGCGGCACACAGTGCCCTCGCACAAAAGTGACAACGAACGTGAGTGCGCCATGAGTCCTGCGATACCTTACAGAGTTGACGCTCTCCTTTACCGCCTGCTTCCTCACTAGGGCGGCACGCTTCACTTTACTACCGGAAAACGCTGGACTTTTACTCGAGGCCAGGGCTCACCTTTCTGTCGCCGGCAATCTCCGGAGTGCTCTTGGAGACGCTCCCAGCAAAGAACTGAAACCAGCGAGCCTCATGCGAGTAAACTCCCACTTCTTCCCTGAGGCCTTCCGGAGCATAGAAAAGACGGGCCCCAGGAGTGTGCCTCAGGCACCTTTCTAGCCGCATCTCATCCACCCGGGGGGGTGGGGGAAATTACGTTTGGGCGGGGTCGCCCTGTTTCAAACGGGAGCTCAGACAGTTATCCTCAGTAGTTTCTGACTACCTCAAGGAAAGAGCGGGGAGGAACAGGGCCTTTCCTCGGAGACACTTTTGGACACAGGGTCCCCTGCACTGCATCCCCTGCATAGGTAGTGCAGTACCTGAGGTGGGCCTCAGTGACCAAGGCTCTGTCCCATACCTAGCCGTGTTAAGTGTGAAAGATGTACCTTTCTTCAGGCTGCGCTCACAGCCTAGCTCGCGCTTCTGCGAGAGGGCCGTCGTGAGTGTTTCCCTAGACTGAGTCGTCAGCACGGGGTGTTTCTGAAGCACAGGTCCGTTTCAGTCAGTGAGGCCGATCGACTTGCAGGGAGGCTGCCCAGCGCTGCTCCCACGCGTCTCTGTTATGACTGGGACACTCTACCTCGGCCCCCAGCAAGCAACACGTGGCCCTTGCTAGGAATGTGAAGAGTGGCTCCCATGGGCCTCCTTCCCCCTGAGGTTCCTCAGAAGCCAATGGCCGCTCCTCTGGCACAGAGCAGTCACCATGCGAAAGTGGTGCACGGCCGCCTCCTCTATGTGTCCCCGGAGGTATCGGAGTGTTCAGGCCATCCAGCGTGGCGCCTGGATTCATGGCACCCCTGCACCCCCAGCTCTGCTGACGTGAAACACTAGCCCGTGTTTTGGGGCCGCAGGTCACCTTTCATTTGGCCAGAGCTGACTCGGCAGTGCAGTGGTATGAGTCCCTAGAAAGGCATTTGCCAGCACAGGATGGGCTTGGAGAGAACGCAGCCTTGCTGGCCCACAGCGACTACCCTGCAGTGGAGAGACGTCGGGCCGCCAGCGCTGCTTAGGCAGCTTGGAAGGCAGAAACAAGTGGCTCGCAAACGGGCAGAAGGCGTACTTTGCCATCAGTGTCCCACTTTCAGGCTTGATGACACAGCATGTTTGTCTGAACATTCTGTCTAGCTATCTAGTACAAGGGAACGAGGGCCCCCTTTTGGTAAGAAAGCTTTCCAGGTGGGGGGTGCCGTCCGTGCAGGAGAGCGTTCCCCACGCTGTGCCAAGTTTGGTACTTGGTGACTCGGGGTGGTCCCGAACGTCCAGCATTGTCCCGGGGACAGCCGTCCATCGTTTTCTTTTTCAGGCTGGACGTAAACATCTAGCTTCCAGGTGCCGAAGGGAGTCGTCCTTGAGGCGTCCCCTGGTTTCACTGGGGACGCACAGTGGTGTTTCTCAGAAGAGCCCAAATCGCTCCCTGGGGCACACCAGCACGGAATGTAAGGCTGCTCAGAACTGCGTTCCTGAGGCCGTTTGCAGGCTGAACAAACGGGAGGTGTCGAGCGAAGAGGGCAGCACTTTGCCATTACTGCTGGCACATCCGTGCAGTTAAAGCAAACGGACGCTTTCACTTGCTGCGGCTCAAACGCCACACAAGAGCTGGGCGGCACACAGTGCCCTCGCACAAAAGTGACAACGAACGTGAGTGCGCCATGAGTCCTGCGATACCTTACAGAGTTGACGCTCTCCTTTACCGCCTGCTTCCTCACTAGGGCGGCACGCTTCACTTTACTACCGGAAAACGCTGGACTTTTACTCGAGGCCAGGGCTCACCTTTCTGTCGCCGGCAATCTCCGGAGTGCTCTTGGAGACGCTCCCAGCAAAGAACTGAGACCAGCGAGCCTCATGCGAGTAAACTCGCACTTCTTCCCTGAGGCCTGCCGGAGCAAAGAAAAGACGGGCCACAGGAGTGTGCCTCAGCCTCCTTTCTAGCCGCATCTCATCCACCCGGGGGGGTGGAAATTACCTTTGGGCGGGGTCGCCCTGTTTCAAACGGGAGCGCAGACAGTTATCCTCAGTAGTTTCTGACTACCTCAAGGAAACAGCGGGGAGGAACAGGGCCTTTCCTCGGAGACACTTTTGGACACAGGGTCCCCTGCACTGCATCCCCTGCATAGGTAGTGCAGTACCTGAGGTGGGCCTCAGTGACCAAGGCTCTGTCCCATACCTAGCCGTGTTAAGTGTGAAAGATGTACCTTTCTTCAGGCTGGGCTCACAGCCTAGCTCTCGTTTCTGCGATAGGGCCGTCCTGAGTGTTACCCTGGACTGAGTCGTCAGCACGGGGTGTTTCTGAAGCACAGGTCCGTTTCAGTCAGTGAGGCCGATCGACTTGCAGAGAGGCTGCCCTGCGCTGCTCCCACGCGTCTCTGTTATGACTGGGACACTCTACCTCGGCCCCCAGCAAGCAACACGTGGCCCTTGCTAGGAATGTGAAGAGTGGCTCCCATGGGCCTCCTTCCCCTTGAGGTTCCTCAGAAGCCAATTGCCGCTCCTCTGGCACAGAGCAGTCACCATGCGAAAGTGGTGCACGGCCGCCTCCTCTATGTGTCCCCGGAGGTATCGGAGTGTTCAGGCCATCCAGCGTGGCGCCTGGATACATGGCACCCCTGCACCCCCAGCTCTGCTGACGTGAAACACTAGCCCGTGTCTTGGGGCCGCAGGTCACCTTTCATTTGGCCAGAGCTGACTCGGCAGTGCAGTGGTATGAGTCCCTAGAAAGGCATTTGCCAGCACAGGATGGGCTTGGAGAGAACGCAGCCTTGCTGGCCCACAGCGACTACCCTGCAGTGGAGAGACGTCGGGCCGCCAGCGCTGCTCAGGCAGCTTGGAAAGCAGAAACAAGTCGCTCGGAAACGGGCAGAAGGCGTACTTTGCCATCAGTGTCCCACTTTCAGGCTGGATGACACAGCATGTTTGTCTGAACATTCTGTCTAGCTATCTAGTACAAGGGAACGAGGGCCCCCTTCTGGTAAGAAAGCTTTCCAGGTGCGGGGTGCCGTCCGTGCAGGAGAGCGTTCCCCACGCTGTGCCAAGTTTGGTGCTTGGTGACTCGGGGTGGTCCCGAACGTCCAGCATTGTCCTGGGGATAGAGGTCCATCGTTTTGTTTTTTAGGCTGGACGTAAACATCTAGCTTCCAGGTGCCGAAGGGAGTCGTCCTTGAGGCGTCCCCTGGTTTCACTGGGGACGCACAGTGGTGTTTCTCAGAAGAGCCCAAATCGCTCCCTGGGGCACACCAGCACGGAATGTAAGGCTGCTCAGAACTGCGTTCCTGAGGCCGTTTGCAGGCTGAACAAACGGGAGGTGTCGAGCGAAGAGGGCAGCACTTTGCCATTACTGCTGGCCCATCCGTGCAGTTAAAGCAAACGGACGCATTCACTTGCTGCGGCTCAAACGCCACACAAGAGCTGGGCGGCACACAGTGCCCTCGCACAAAAGTGACAACGAACGTGAGTGCGCCATGACTCCTGCGATATCTTACAGAGTTGACGCTCTCCTTTCCCGCCTCCTTCCTCACTAGGGCGGCACGCTTCACTTTACTACCGGAAAACGCTGGACTTTTACTCGAGGCCAGGGCTCACCTTTCTGTCGCCGGCAATCTCCGGAGTGCTCTTGGAGACGCTGCCAGCAAAGAACTGAGACCAACGAGCCTCATGCGAGTAAACTCGCACTTCTTCCCTGAGGCCTTCCGGAGCATAGAAAAGACGGGCCCCAGGAGTGTGCCTCAGGTACCTTTCTAGCCGCATCTCATCCACCCGGGGGTGTGGGGGAAATTACGTTTGGGCGGGGTCGCCCTGTTTCAAACGGGAGCTCAGACAGTTATCCTCAGTAGTTTCTGACTACCTCAAGGAAAGAGCGGGGAGGAACAGAGCCTTTCCTCGGAGACACTTTTGGACACAGGGTCCCCTGCACTGCATCCCCTGCATAGGTAGTGCAGTACCTGAGGTGGGCCTCAGTGACCAAGGCTCTGTCCCATACCTAGCCGTGTTAAGTGTGAAAGATGTACCTTTCTTCAGGCTGCGCTCACAGCCTAGCTCGCGCTTCTGCGAGAGGGCCGTCCTGAGTGTTTCCCTGGACTGAGTCGTCAGCACGGGGTGTTTCTGAAGCACAGGTCCGTTTCAGTCAGTGAGGCCGATCGACTTGCAGGGAGGCTGCCCAGCGCTGCTCCCACGCGTCTCTGTTATGACTGGGACACTCTACCTCGGCCCCCAGCAAGCAACACGTGGCCCTTGCTAGGAATGTGAAGAGTGGCTCCCATGGGCCTCCTTCCCCCTGAGGTTCCTCAGAAGCCACCGGCCGCTCCTTCGGCACAGAGCAGTCACCATGCGAAAGTGGTGCACGGCCGCCTCTCCTATGTGTCCCCGGAGGCATCGGAGAGTTCAGGCCATCCAGCGTGGCGCATGGATTCATGGCACCCCTGCACCCCCAGCTCTGCTGACGTGAAACACTAGCCCGTATCTTGGGGCCGCAGGTCACCTTTCATTTGGCCGGAGCTGACTGGGCAGTGCAGTGGTATGAGTCCCTAGAAGGACATTTGCCAGCACAGGATGGGCTTGGAGAGAACGCAGCCTTGCTGGCCCACAGCGACTACCCTGCAGTGGAGAGACGTCGGGCCGCCAGCGCTGCTCAGGCAGCTTGGAAGGCAGAAACAAGTGGCTCGCAAACGGGCAGAAGGCGTAGTTTGCCATCAGTGTCCCACTTTCAGGCTGGATGACACAGCATGTTTGTCTGAACATTCTGTCTAGCTATCTAGTACAAGGGAACGAGGGCCCCCTTTTGGTAAGAAAGCTTTCCAGGTGGGGGGTGCCGTCCGTGCAGGAGAGCGTTCCCCACGCTATGCCAAGTTTGGTACTTGGTGACTCGGGGTGGTCCCGAACGTCCAGCATTGTCCCGGGGACAGCCGTCCATCGTTTTCTTTTTCAGGCTGGACGTAAACATCTAGCTTCCAGGTGCCGAAGGGAGTCGTCCTTGAGGCGTCCCCTGGTTTCACTGGGGACGCATAGTGGTGTTTCTCAGAAGAGCCCAAATCGCTCCCTGGGGCACACCAGCACGGAATGTAAGGCTGCTCAGAACTGCGTTCCTGAGGCCGTTTGCAGGCTGAACAAACGGGAGGTGTCGAGCGAAGAGGGCAGCACTTTGCCATTACTGCTGGCACATCCGTGCAAGTTAAAGCAAACGGACGCATTCACTTGCTGCGGCTCAAACGCCACACAAGAGCAGGGCGGCACACAGTGCACTCTCACAAAAGTGACAACGAACGTGAGTGCGCAATGAGTCCTGCGATATCTTACAGAGTTGACGCTCTCCTTTACCGCCTGCTTCCTCACTAGGGCGGCACGCTTAACTTTACTACCGGAAAACGCTGGACTTTTACTCGAGGCCAGGGCTCACCTTTCTGTCGCCGGCAATCTCCGGAGTGCTCTTGGAGACGCTCCCAGCAAAGAACTGAGACCAGCGAGCCTCATGCGAGTAAACTCGCACTTCTTCCCTAGGCCTTCCGGAGCATAGAAAAGACGGGCCCCAGGAGTGTGCCTCAGGCAGCTTTCTAGCCGCATCTCATCCACCCGGGCGCGGGGGGGGAATTACGTTTGGGCGGGGTCGCCCTGTTTCAAACGGGAGCTCAGACAGTTATCCTCAGTAGTTTCTGACTACCTCAAGGAAAGAGCGGGGAGGAACAGGGCCTCTCCTCGGAGACACTTTTGGACACAGGGTCCCCTGAACTGCATCCCCTGCATAGGTAGTGCAGTACCTGAGGTGGGCCTCAGTGACCAAGGCTCTGTCCCATACCTAGCCGTGTTAAGTGTGAAAGATGTACCTTTCTTCAGGCTGCGCTCACAGCCTAGCTCGCGCTTCTGCGAGAGGGCCGTCCTGAGTGTTTCCCTGGACTGAGTCGTCAGCACGGGGTGTTTCCGAAGCACAGGTCCGTTTCAGTCAGTGAGGCCGATCGACTTGCAGGGAGGCTCCCCAGCGCTGCTCCCACGCGTCTCTGTTATGACTGGGACACTCTACCTCGGCCCCCAGCAAGCAACACGTGGCCCTTGCTAGGAATGTGAAGAGTGGCTCCCATGGGCCTCCTTCCCCCTGAGGTTCCTCAGAAGCCACCGGCCGCTCCTCCGGCACAGAGCAGTCACCATGCGAAAGTGGTGCACGGCCGCCTCTCTTATGTGTCCCCGGAGGCATCGGAGAGTTCAGGCCATCCAGCGTGGCGCATGGATTCATGGCACCCTTGCACCCCCAGCTCTGCTGACGTGAAAAACTAGCCCCTATCTTGGGGCCGTAGGTCACCTTTCATTAGGCCGGAGCTGACTCGGCAGTGCAGTGTTATGAGTCCCTAGAAAGGCATTTGCCAGCACAGGATGGGCTTGGAGAGAAGGCAGCCTTGCTGGCCCACAGCGACTACCCTGCAGTGGAGAGACGTCGGGCCGCCAGCGCTGCTCAGGCAGCTTGGAAGGCAGAAACAAGTGGCTCGCAAACGGGCAGAAGGCGTACTTTGCCATCAGTGTCCCACTTTCAGGCTGGATGACACAGCATGTTTGTCTGAACATTCTGTCTAGCTATCTAGTACAAGGGAACGAGGGCCCCCTTCTGGTAAGAAAGCTTTCCAGGTGGGGGGTGCCGTCCGTGCAGGAGAGCGTTCCCCACGCTGTGCCAAGTTTGGTACTTGGTGACTCGGGGTGGTCCCGAACGTCCAGCATTGTCCCGGGGACAGCCGTCCATCGTTTTCTTTTTCAGGCTGGACGTAAACATCTAGCTTCCAGGTGCCGAAGGGAGTCGTCCTTGAGGCGTCCCCTGGTTTCACTGGGGACGCACAGTGGTGTTTCTCAGAAGAGCCCAAATCGCTCCCTGGGGCACACCAGCACGGAATGTAAGGCTGCTCAGAACTGCATTCCTGAGGCCGTTTACAGGCTGAACAAACGGGAGGTGTCGAGCAAAGAGGGCAGCACTTTGCCATTACTGCTGGCACATCCGTGCAGTTAAAGCAAACGGACGCATTCACTTGCTGCGGCTCAAACGCCACACAAGAGCTGGGCGGCACACAGTGCCCTCGCACAAAAGTGACAACGAACGTGAGTGCGCCATGAGTCCTGCGATACCTTACAGAGTTGACGCTCTCCTTTACCGCCTGCTTCCTCACTAGGGCGGCACGCTTCACTTTACTACCGGAAAACGCTGGACTTTTACTCGAGGCCAGGGCTCACCTTTCTGTCGCCGGCAATCTCCGGAGTGCTCTTGGAGACGCTCCCAGCAAAGAACTGAGACCAGCGAGCCTCATGCGAGTAAACTCGCACTTCTTCCCTGAGGCCTGCCGGAGAAAAGAAAAGACGGGCCACAGGAGTGTGCCTCAGCCTCCTTTCTAGCCGCATCTCATCCACCCGGGGGGGTGGAAATTACGTTTGGGCGGGGTCGCCCTGTTTCAAACGGGAGCGCAGACAGTTATCCTCAGTAGTTTCTGACTACCTCAAGGAAACAGCGGGGAGGAACAGGGCCTTTCCTCGGAGACACTTTTGGACACAGGGTCCCCTGCACTGCATCCCCTGCATAGGTAGTGCAGTACCTGAGGTGGGCCTCAGTGACCAAGGCTCTGTCCCATACCTAGCCGTGTTAAGTGTGAAAGATGTACCTTTCTTCAGGCTGGGCTCACAGCCTAGCTCACGCTTCTGCGAGAGGGCCGTCCTGAGTGTTACCCTGGACTGAGTCGTCAGCACGGGGTGTTTCTGAAGCACAGGTCCGTTTCAGTCAGTGAGGCCGATCGACTTGCAGGGAGGCTGCCCAGCGCTGCTCCCACGCGTCTCTGTTATGACTGGGACACTCTACCTCGGCCCCCAGCAAGCAACACGTGGCCCTTGCTAGGAATGTGAAGAGTGGCTCCCATGGGCCTCCTTCCCCCTGAGGTTCCTCAGAAGCCAATGGCCGCTCCTCTGGCACAGAGCAGTCACCATGCGAAAGTGGTGCACGGCCGCCTCCTCTATGTGTCCCCGGAGGTATCGGAGTGTTCAGGCCATCCAGCGTGGTGCCTGGATTCATGGCACCCCTGCACCCCCAGCTCTGCTGACGTGGAACACTAGCCCGTGTCTTGGGGCCGCAGGTCACCTTTCATTTGGCCAGAGCTGACTCGGCAGTGCAGTGGTATGAGTCCCTAGAAAGGCATTTGCCAGCACAGGATGGGCTTGGAGAGAACGCAGCCTTGTTGGCCCACAGCGACTACCCTGCAGTGGAGAGACGTCGGGCCGCCAGCGCTGCTCAGGCAGCTTGGAAGGCAGAAACAAGTGGCTCGCAAACGGGCAGAAGGCGTACTTTGCCATCAGTGTCCCACTTTCAGGCTTGATGACACAGCATGTTTGTCTGAACATTCTGTCTAGCTATCTAGTACAAGGGAACGAGGGCCCCCTTGTGGTAAGAAAGCTTTCCAGGTGGGGGGTGCCGTCCGTGCAGGAGAGCGTTCCCCACGCTGTGCCAAGTTTGGTACTTGGTGACTCGGGGTGGTCCCGAACGTCCAGCATTGTCCCGGGGACAGCCGTCCATCGTTTTCTTTTTCAGGCTGGACGTAAACATCTAGCTTCCAGGTGCCGAAGGGAGTCGTCCTTGAGGCGTCCCCTGGTTTCACTGGGGACGCACAGTGGTGTTTCTCAGAAGAGCCCAAATCGCTCCCTGGGGCACACCAGCACGGAATGTAAGGGTGCTCAGAACTGCATTCCTGAGGCCGTTTGCAGGCTGAACAAACGTGAGGTGTCGAGCGAAGAGGGCAGCACTTTGCCATTACTGCTGGCACATCCGTGCAGTTAAAGCAAACGGACGCATTCACTTGCTGCGGCTCAAACGCCACACAAGAGCTGGGCGGCACACAGTGCCCTCGCACAAAAGTGACAACGAACGTGAGTGCGCCATGAGTCCTGCGATACCTTGCAGAGTTGACGCTCTCCTTTACCGCCTGCTTCCTCACTAGGGCGGCACGCTTCACTTTACTACCGGAAAACGCTGGACTTTTACTCGAGGCCAGGGCTCACCTTTCTGTCGCCGGCAATCTCCGGAGTGCTCTTGGAGACGCTCCCAGCAAAGAACTGAGACCAGCGAGCCTCATGCGAGTAAACTCGCACTTCTTCCCTGAGGCCTTCCGGAGCATAGAAAAGACGGGCCCCAGGAGTGTGCCTCAGGTACCTTTCTAGCCGCATCTCATCCACCCGGGGGTGGGGGGGAAATTACGTTTGGGCGGGGTCGCCCTGTTTCAAACGGGAGCTCAGACAGTTATCCTCAGTAGTTTCTGACTACCTCAAGGAAAGAGCGGGGAGGAACAGGGCCTCTCCTCGGAGACACTTTTGGACACAGGGTCCCCTGCACTGCATCCCCTGCATAGGTAGTGCAGTACCTGAGGTGGGCCTCAGTGACCAAGGCTCTGTCCCATACCTAGCCGTGTTAAGTGTGAAAGATGTACCTTTCTTCAGGCTGCGCTCACAGCCTAGCTCGCGCTTCTGCGAGAGGGCAGTCCTGAGTGTTTCCCTGGACTGAGTCGTCAGCACGGGGTGTTTCTGAAGCACAGGTCCGTTTCAGTCAGTGAGGCCGATCGCCTTGCAGGGAGGCTGCCCAGCGCTGCTCCCACGCGTCTCTGTTATGACTGGGACACTCTACCTCGCCCCCCAGCAAGCAACACATGGCCCTTGCTAGGAATGTGAAGAGTGGCTCCCATGGGCCTCCTTCCCCCTGAGGTTCCTCAAAAGCCACCGGCCGCTCCTTCGGCACAGAGCAGTCACCGTGCGAAATTGGTGCACGGCCGCCTCTCCTATGTGTCCCCGGAGGCATCGGAGAGTTCAGGCCATCCAGCGTGGCGCATGGATTCATGGCACCCCTGCACCCCCAGCTCTGCTGACGTGAAACACTAGCCCCTATCTTGGGGCTGCAGGTCACCTTTCATTTGGCCGGAGCTGACTGGGCAGTGCAGTGGTATGAGACCTTAGAAGGACATTTGCCAGCACAGGATGGGCTTGGAGAGAACGCAGCCTTGCTGGCCCACAGCGACTACCCTGCAGTGGAGAGACGTCGGGTCGCAAGCGCTGCTCAGGCAGCTTGGAAGGCAGAAACAAGTCGCTCGCAAACGGGCAGAAGGCGTACTTTGCCATCAGTGTCCCACTTTCAGGCTGGATGACACAGCATGTTTGTCTGAACATTCTGTCTAGCTATCTAGTACAAGGGAACGAGGGCCCCCTTCTGGTAAGAAAGCTTTCCAGGTGGGGGGTGCCGTCCGTGCAGGAGAGCGTTCCCCACGCTGTGCCAAGTTTGGTACTTGGTGACTCGGGGTGGTCCCGAACGTCCTGCATTGTCCCGGGGACAGCCGTCCATCGTTTTCTTTTTCAGGCTGGACGTATACATCTAGCTTCCTGGTGCCAAAGGGAGTCGTCCTTGAGGCGTCCCCTGGTTTCACTGGGGACGCACAGTGGTTTTTCTCAGAAGAGCCCAAATCGCTCCCTGGGGCACACCAGCACGGAATGTAAGGCTGCTCAGAACTGCGTTCCTGAGGCCGTTTGCAGGCTGAACAAACGGGAGGTGTCGAGCAAAGAGGGCAGCACTTTGCCATTACTGCTGGCCCATCCGTGCAGTTAAAGCAAACGGACGCATTCACTTGCTGCGGCTCAAACGCCACACAAGAGCTGGGCGGCACACAGTGCCCTCGCACAAAAGTGACAACGAACGTGAGTGCGCCATGACTCCTGCGATACCTTACAGAGATGACGCTCTCCTTTCCCGCCTCCTTCCTCACTAGGGCGGCACGCTTCACTTTACTTCCGGAAAACGCTGGACTTTTACTCGAGGCCAGGGCTCACCTTTCTGTCGCCGGCAATCTCCGGAGTGCTCTTGGAGACGCTCCCAGCAAAGAACTGAGACCAGCGAGCCTCATGCGAGTAAACTCGCACTTCTTCCTGGAGGCCTTCCGGAGCATAGAAAAGACGGGCCCCAGGAGTGTGCCTCAGGTACCTTTCTAGCCGCATCTCATCCACACGGGGTGGGGGGGAAATTACGTTTGGGCGGTGTCGCCCTGTTTCAAACGGGAGCTCAGACAGTTATCCTCAGTAGTTTCTGACTACCTCAAGGAAAGAGCGGGGAGGAACAGGGCCTCTCCTCGGAGACACTTTTGGACACAGGGTCCCCTGCACTGCATCCCCTGCATAGGTAGTGCAGTACCTGAGGTGGGCCTCAGTGACCAAGGCTCTGTCCCATACCTAGCCGTGTTAAGTGTGAAAGATGTACCTTTCTTCAGGCTGCGCTCACAGCCTAGCTCGCGCTTCTGCGAGAGGGCCGTCCTGAGTGTTTCCCTGGACTGAGTCGTCAGCACGGGGTGTTTCTGAAGCACAGGTCCGTTTCAGTCAGTGAGGCCGATCGACTTGCAGGGAGGCTGCCCAGAGCTGCTCCCACGCGTCTCTGTTATGACTGGGACACTCTACCTCGGCCCCCAGCAAGGAACACGTGGCCCTTGCTAGGAATGTGAAGAGTGGCTCCCATGGGCCTCCTTCCCCCTGAGGTTCCTCAGAAGCCACCGGCCGCTCCTTCGGCACAGAGCAGTCACCATGCGAAAGTGGTGCACGGCCGCCTCTCCTATGTGTCCCCGGAGGCATCGGAGAGTTCAGGCCATCCAGCGTGGCGCATGGATTCATGGCACCCCTGCACCCCCAGCTCTGCTGACGTGAAACACTAGCCCCTATCTTGGGGCCGCAGGTCACCTTTCATTTGGCCGGAGCTGACTGGGCAGTGCAGTGGTATGAGTCCCTAGAAGGACATTTGCCAGCACAGGATGGGCTTGGAGAGAATGCAGCCTTGCTGGCCCACAGCGACTACCCTGCAGTGGAGAGACGTCGGGCCGCCAGCGCTGCTCAGGCAGCTTGGAAGGCAGAAACAAGTGGCTCGCAAACGGGCAGAAGGCGTACTTTGCCATCAGTGTCCCACTTTCAGGCTGGATGACACAGCATGTTTGTCTGAACATTCTGTCTAGCTATCTAGTACAAGGGAACGAGGGCCCCCTTCTGGTAAGAAAGCTTTCCAGGTGGGGGGTGCCGTCCGTGCAGGAGAGCGTTCCCCACGCTGTGCCAAGTTTGGTACTTGGTGACTCGGGGTGGTCCCGAACGTCCAGCATTGTCCCGGGGACAGCCGTCCATCGTTTTCTTTTTCAGGCTGGACGTAAACATCTAGCTTCCAGGTGCCGAAGGGAGTCGTCCTTGAGGCGTCCCCTGGTTTCACTGGGGACGCACAGTGGTGTTTCTCAGAAGAGCCCAAATCGCTCCCTGGGGCACACCAGCACGGAATATAAGGCTGCTCAGAACTGCGTTCCTGAGGCCGTTTGCAGGCTGAACAAACGGGAGGTGTCGAGCGAAGAGGGCAGCACTTTGCCATTACTGCTGGCACATCCGTGCAGTTAAAGCAAACGGATGCATTCACTTGCTGCGGCTCAAACGCCACACAAGAGCTGGGCGGCACACAGTGCCCTCGCACAAAAGTGACAACGAACGTGAGTGCGCCATGACTCCTGCGATACCTTACAGAGTTGACGCTCTCCTTTCCCGCCTCCTTCCTCACTAGGGCGGCACGCTTCACTTTACTACCGGAAAACGCTGGACTTTTACTCGAGGCCAGGGCTCACCTTTCTGTCGCCGGCAATCTCCGGAGTGCTCTTGGAGACGCTCCCAGCAAAGAACTGAGACCAGCGAGCCTCATGCGAGTAAACTCGCACTTCTTCCCTGAGGCCTTCCGGAGCATAGAAAAGACGGGCCCCAGGAGTGTGCCTCAGGTACCTTTCTAGCCGCATCTCATCCACCCGGGGGTGGGGGGGAAATTACGTTTGGGCGGGGTCGCCCTGTTTCAAACGGGAGCTCAGACAGTTATCCTCAGTAGTTTCTGACTACCTCAAGGAAAGAGCGGGGAGGAACAGGGCCTCTCCTCGGAAACAGTTTTGGACACAGGGTCCCCTGCACTGCATCCCCTGCATAGGTAGTGCAGTACCTGAGGTGGGCCTCAGTGACCAAGGCTCTGTCCCATACCTAGCCGTGTTAAGTGTGAAAGATGTACCTTTCTTCAGGCTGCGCTCACAGCCTAGCTCGCGCTTCTGCGAGAGGGCCGTCCTGAGTGTTTCCCTGGACTGAGTCGTCAGCACAGGGTGTTTCTGAAGCACAGGTCCGTTTCAGTCAGTGAGGCCGATCGACTTGCAGGGAGGCTGCCCAGCGCTGCTCCCACGCGTCTCTGTTATGACTGGGACACTCTACCTCGGCCCCCAGCAAGCAACACGTGGCCCTTGCTAGGAATGTGAAGAGTGGCTCCCATGGGCCTCCTTCCCCCTGAGGTTCCTCAGAAGCCACCGGCCGCTCCTTCGGCACAGAGCAGTCACCATGCGAAAGTGGTGCACGGCCGCCTCTCCTATGTGTCCCCGGAGGCATCGGAGAGTTCAGGCCATCCAGCGTGGCGCATGGATTCATGGCACCCCTGCACCCCCAGCTCTGCTGACGTGAAACACTAGCCCGTATCTTGGGGCCGCAGGTCACCTTTCATTTGGCCGGAGCTGACTGGGCAGTGCAGTGGTATGAGTCCCTAGAAGGACATTTGCCAGCAGAGGATGGGCTTGGAGAGAACGCAGCCTTGCTGGCCCACAGCGACTACCCTGCAGTGGAGAGACGTCGGGCCGCCAGCGCTGCTCAGGCAGCTTGGAAGGCAGAAACAAGTGGCTCGCAAACGGGCAGAAGGCGTAGTTTGCCATCAGTGTCCCACTTTCAGGCTGGATGACACAGCATGTTTGTCTGAACATTCTGTCTAGCTATCTAGTACAAGGGAACGAGGGCCCCCTTCTGGTAAGAAAGCTTTCCAGGTGGGGGGTGACGTCCGTGCAGGAGAGCGTTCCCCACGCTATGCCAAGTTTGGTACTTGGTGACTCGGGGTGGTCCCGAACGTCCAGCATTGTCCCGGGGACAGCCGTCCATCGTTTTCTTTTTCAGGCTGGACGTAAACATCTAGCTTCCAGGTGCCGAAGGGAGTCGTCCTTGAGGCGTCCCCTGGTTTCACTGGGGACGCACAGTGGTGTTTCTCAGAAGAGCCCAAATCGCTCCCTGGGGCACACCAGCACGGAATGTAAGGCTGCTCAGAACTGCGTTCCTGAGGCCGTTTGCAGGCTGAACAAACGGGAGGTGTCAAGCGAAGAGGGCAGCACTTTGCCATTACTGCTGGCACATCCGTGCAGTTAAAGCAAACGGACGCATTCACTTGCTGCGGCTCAAACGCCACACAAGAGCTGGGCGGCACACAGTGCCCTCGCACAAAAGTGACAACGAACGTGAGTGCGCCATGACTCCTGCGATACCTTACAGAGTTGACGCTCTCCTTTCCCGCCTCCTTCCTCACTAGGGCGGCACGCTTCACTTTACTACCGGAAAACGCTGGACTTTTACTCGAGGCCAGGGCTCACCTTTCTGTCGCCGGCAATCTCCGGAGTGCTCTTGGAGACGCTCCCAGCAAAGAACTGAGACCAGCGAGCCTCATGCGAGTAAACTCGCACTTCTTCCTGGAGGCCTTCCGGAGCATAGAAAAGACGGGCCCCAGGAGTGTGCCTCAGGTACCTTTCTAGCCGCATCTCATCCACCCGGGGGTGGGGGGGAAATTACGTTTGGGCGGGGTCGCCCTGTTTCAAACGGGAGCTCAGACAGTTATCCTCAGTAGTTTCTGACTACCTCAAGGAAAGAGCGGGGAGGAACAGGGCCTCTCCTCGGAGACACTTTTGGACACAGGGTCCCCTGCACTGCATCCCCTGCATAGGTAGTGCAGTACCTGAGGTGGGCCTCAGTGACCAAGGCTCTGTCCCATACCTAGCCGTGTTAAGTGTGAAAGATGTACCTTTCTTCAGGCTGCGCTCACAGCCTAGCTCGCGATTCTGCGAGAGGGCCGTCCTGAGTGTTTCCCTGGACTGAGTTGTCAGCACGGGGTGTTTCTGAAGCACAGGTACGTTTCAGTCAGTGAGGCCGATCGACTTGCAGGGAGGCTGCCCAGCGCTGCTCCCACGCGTCTCTGTTATGACTGGGACTCTCTACCTCGGCCCCCAGCAAGCAACACGTGGCCCTTGCTAGGAATGTGAAGAGTGGCTCCCATGGGCCTCCTTCCCCCTGAGGTTCCTCAGAAGCCACCGGCCGCTCCTTCGGCACAGAGCAGTCTCCATGCGAAAGTGGTGCACGGCCGCCTCTCCTATGTGTCCCCGGAGGCATCGGAGAGTTCAGGCCATCCAGCGTGGCGCATGGATTCATGGCACCCCTGCACCCCCAGCTCTGCTGACGTGAAACACTAGCCCGTATCTTGGGGCCGCAGGTCACCTTTCATATGGCCGGAGCTGACTGGGCAGTGCAGTGGTATGAGTCCCTAGAAAGACATTTGCCAGCACAGGATGGGCTTGGAGAGAACGCAGCCTTGCTGGCCCACAGCGACTACACTGCAGTGGAGAGACGTCAGGCCGCCAGCGCTGCTCAGGCAGCTTGGAAGGCAGAAACAAGTGGCTCGCAAACGGGCAGAAGGCGTACTTTGCCATCAGTGTCCCACTTTCAGGCTTGATGACACAGCATGTTTGTATGAACATTCTGTCTAGCTATCTAGTACAAGGGAACGAGGGCCCCCTTCTGGTAAGAAAGCTTTCCAGGTGGGGGGTGCCGTCCGTGCAGGAGAGCGTTCCCCACGCTGTGCCAAGTTTGGTACTTGGTGACTCGGGGTGGTCCCGAACGTCCAGCATTGTCCCGGGGACAGCCGTCCATCGTTTTGTTTTTCAGGCTGGACGTAAACATCTAGCTTCCAGGTGCCGAAGGGAGTCGTCCTTGAGGCGTCCCCTGGTTTCACTGGGGACGCACAGTGGTGTTTCTCAGAAGAGCCCAAATCGCTCCATGGGGCACACCAGCACGGAATGTAAGGCTGCTCAGAACTGCGTTCCTGAGGCCGTTTGCAGGCTGAACAAACGGGAGGTGTCGAGCGAAGAGGGCAGCACTTTGCCATTACTGCTGGCACATCCGTGCAGTTAAAGCAAACGGACGCATTCACTTGCTGCGGCTCAAACGCCACACAAGAGCTGGGCGGCACACAGTGCCCTCGCACAAAAGTGACAACGAACGTGAGTGCGCAATGAGTCCTGCGATACCTTACAGGGTTGACGCTGTCCTTTACCGCCTGCTTCCTCACTAGGGCGGCACGCTTCACTTTACTACCGGAAAACGCTGGACTTTTACTCGAGGCCAGGGCTCACCTTTCTGTCGCCGGCAATCTCCGGAGTGCTCTTGGAGACGCTCCCAGCAAAGAAATGAGACCAGCGAGCCTCATGCGTGTAAACTCGCACTTCTTCCCTGAGGCCTTCCGGAGCAAAGAAAAGACGGGCCCCAGGAGTGTGCCTCAGGCACCTTTCTAGCCGCATCTCATCCACCCGGGGGTGGGGGGGAAATTACGTTTGGGCGGGGTCGCCCTGTTTGAAACGGGAGCTCAGACAGTTATCCTCAGTAGTTTCTGACTACCTCAAGGAAAGAGCGGGGAGGAACAGGGCCTTTCCTCGGAGACACTTTTGGACACAGGGTCCCCTGCACTGCATCCCCTGCATAGGTAGTGCAGTACCTGAGGTGGGCCTCAGTGACCAAGGCTCTGTCCCATACCTAGCCGTGTTAAGTGTGAAAGATGTACCTTTCTTCAGGCTGCGCTCACAGCCTAGCTCGCGCTTCTGCGAGACGGCCGTCCTGAGTGTTTCCCTGGACTGAGTCGTCAGCACGGGGTGTTTCTGAAGCACAGGTCCGTTTCAGTCAGTGAGGCCGATCGACTTGCAGGGAGGCTGCCCAGCGCTACTCCCACGCGTCTCTGTTATGACTGGGACACTCTACCTCGGCCCCCAGCAAGCAACACGTGGCCCTTGCTAGGAATGTGAAGAGTGGCTCCCATGGGCCTCCTTCCCCCTGAGGTTCCTCAGAAGCCACCGGCCGCTCCTTCGGCACAGAGCAGTCACCATGCGAAAGTGGTGCACGGCCGCCTCTCCTATGTGTCCCCGGAGGCATCGGAGAGTTCAGGCCATCCAGTGTGGCGCATGGATTCATGGCACCCCTGCACCCCCAGCTCTGCTGACGTGAAACACTAGCCCCTATCTTGGGGCCGCAGGTCACCTTTCATTTGGCCGGAGCTGACTGGGCAGTGCAGTGGTATGAGTCCCTAGAAGGACATTTGCCAGCACAGGATGGGCTTGGAGAGAATGCAGCCATGCTGGCCCACAGCGACTACCCTGCAGTGGAGAGACGTCGGGCCGCCAGCGCTGCTCAGGCAGCTTGGAAGGCAGAAACAAGTGGCTCGCAAACGGGCAGAAGGCGTACTTTGCCATCAGTGTCCCACTTTCAGGCTGGATGACACAGCATGTTTGTCTGAACATTCTGTCTAGCTATCTAGTACAAGGGAACGAGGGCCCCCTTCTGGTAAGAAAGCTTTCCAGGTGGGGGGTGCCGTCCGTGCAGGAGAGCGTTCCCCACGCTGTGCCAAGTTTGGTACTTGGTGACTCGGGGTGGTCCCGAACGTCCAGCATTGTCCCGGGGACAGCCGTCCATCGTTTTCTTTTTCAGGCTGGACGTAAACATCTAGCTTCCAGGTGCCGAAGGGAGTCGTCCTTGAGGCGTCCCCTGGTTTCACTGGGGACGCACAGTGGTGTTTCTCAGAAGAGCCCAAATCGCTCCCTGGGGCACACCAGCACGGAATGTAAGGCTGCTCAGAACTGCGTTCCTGAGGCCGTTTGCAGGCTGAACAAACGGGAGGTGTCGAGCGAAGAGGGCAGCACTTTGCCATTACTGCTGGCACATCCGTGCAGTTAAAGCAAACGGACGCATTCACTTGCTGCGGCTCAAACGCCACACAAGAGCTGGGCGGCACACAGTGCCCTCGCACAAAAGTGACAACGAACGTGAGTGCGCCATGACTCCTGCGATACCTTACAGAGTTGACGCTCTCCTTTCCCGCCTCCTTCCTCACTAGGGCGGCACGCTTCACTTTACTACCGGAAAACGCTGGACTTTTACTCGAGGCCAGGGCTCACCTTTCTGTCGCCGGCAATCTCCGGAGTGCTCTTGGAGACGCTCCCAGCAAAGAACTGAGACCAGCGAGCCTCATGCGAGTAAACTCGCACTTCTTCCTGGAGGCCTTCCGGAGCATAGAAAAGACGGGCCCCAGGAGTGTGCCTCAGGTACCTTTCTAGCCGCATCTCATCCACCCGGGGGTGGGGGGGAAATTACGTTTGGGCGGGGTCGCCCTGTTTCAAACGGGAGCTCAGACAGTTATCCTCAGTAGTTTCTGACTACCTCAAGGAAAGAGCGGGGAGGAACAGGGCCTCTCCTCGGAAACAGTTTTGGACACAGGGTCCCCTGCACTGCATCCCCTGCATAGGTAGTGCAGTCCCTGAGGTGGGCCTCAGTGACCAAGGCTCTGTCCCATACCTAGCCGTGTTAAGTGTGAAAGATGTACCTTTCTTCAGGCTGCGCTCACAGCCTAGCTCGCGCTTCTGCGAGAGGGCCGTCCTGAGTGTTTCCCTGGACTGAGTCGTCAGCACGGGGTGTTTCTGAAGCACAGGTCCGTTTCAGTCAGTGAGGCCGATCGACTTGCAGGGAGGCTGCCCAGCGCTGCTCCCACGCGTCTCTGTTATGACTGGGACACTCTACCTCGGCCCCCAGCAAGCAACACGTGGCCCTTGCTAGGAATGTGAAGAGTGGCTCCCATGGGCCTCCTTCCCCCTGAGGTTCCTCAGAAGCCACCGGCCGCTCCTTCGGCACAGAGCAGTCACCATGCGAAAGTGGTGCACGGCCACCTCTCCTATGTGTCCCCGGAGGTATCGGAGAGTTCAGGCCATCCAGCGTGGCGCATGGATTCATGGCACCCCTGCACCCCCAGCTCTGCTGACGTGAAACACTAGCCCCTATCTTGGGGCCGCAGGTCACCTTTCATTTGGCCGGAGCTGACTGGGCAGTGCAGTGGTATGAGTCCCTAGAAGGACATTTGCCAGCACAGGATGGGCTTGGAGAGAACGCAGCCTTGCTGGCCCACAGCGACTACCCTGCAGTGGAGAGACGTCGGGCCGCCAGCGCTGCTCAGGCAGCTTGGAAGGCAGAAACAAGTGGCTCGCAAACGGGCAGAAGGCGTACTTTGCCATCAGTGTCCCACTTTCAGGCTGGATGACACAGCATGTTTGTCTGAACATTCTGTCTAGCTATCTAGTACAAGGGAACGAGGGCCCCCTTCTGGTAAGAAAGCTTTCCAGGTGGGGGGTGCCGTCCGTGCAGGAGAGCGTTCCCCACGCTGTGCCAAGTTTGGTACTTGGTGACTCGGGGTGGTCCCGAACGTCCAGCATTGTCCCGGGGACAGCCGTCCATCGTTTTCTTTTTCAGGCTGGACGTAAACATCTAGCTTCCAGGTGCCGAAGGGAGTCGTCCTTGAGGCGTCCCCTGGTTTCACTGGGGACGCACAGTGGTGTTTCTCAGAAGAGCCCAAATCGCTCCCTGGGGCACACCAGCACGGAATGTAAGGCTGCTCAGAACTGCGTTCCTGAGGCCGTTTGCAGGCTGAACAAATGGGAGGTGTCGAGCGAAGAGTGTAGCACTTTGCCATTACTGCTGGCACATCCGTGCAGTTAAAGCAAACGGACGCATTCACTTGCTGCGGCTCAAACGCCACACAAGAGCTGGGCGGCACACAGTGCCCTCTCACAAAAGTGACAACGAACGTGAGTGCGCAATGAGTCCTGAGATACCTTACAGAGTTGACGCTGTCCTTTACCGCCTGCTTCCTCACTAGGGCGGCACGCTTCACTTTACTACCGGAAAACGCTGGACTTTTACTCGAGGCCAGGGCTCACCTTTCTGTCGCCGGCAATCTCCGGAGTGCTCTTGGAGACGCTCCCAGCAAAGAACTGAGACCAGCGAGCCTCATGCGAGTAAACTCGCACTTCTTCCCTGAGGCCTTCCAGAGCAGAGAAAAGACGGGCCCCAGGAGTGTGTCTCAGGCACCTTTCTAGCCGCATCTCATCCACCCGGGGGGGGAAAATTACGTTTGGGCGGGGTCGCCCTGTTTCAAACGGGAGCTCAGACAGTTATCCTCAGTAGTTTCTGACTACCTCAAGGAAACAGCGGGGAGGAACAGGGCCTTTCCTCGGAGACACCTTTGGACACAGGGTCCCCTGCACTGCATCCCCTGCATAGGTAGTGCAGTACCTGAGGTGGGCCTCAGTGACCAAGGCTCTGTCCCATACCTAGCCGTGTTAATTGTGAAAGATGTACCTTTCTTCAGGCTGCGCTCACAGCCTAGCTCGCGCTTCTGCGAGAGGGCCGTCCTGAGTGTTTCCCTGGACTGAGTCGTCAGCACGGGGTGTTTCTGAAGCACAGGTCCGTTTCAGTCAGTGAGGCCGATCGACTTGCAGGGAGGCTGCCCAGCGCTGCTCCCACGCGTCTCTGTTATGACTGGGACACTCTACCTCGGCCCCCAGCAAGCAACACGTGGCCCTTGCTAGGAATGTGAAGAGTGGCTCCCATGGGCCTCCTTCCCCCTGAGGTTCCTCAGAAGCCACCGGCCGCTCCTCCGGCACAGAGCAGTCACCATGATAAAGTGGTGCACGGCCGCCTCTCCTATGTGTCCCCGGAGGCATCGGAGAGTTCAGGCCATCCAGCGTGGCGCATGGATTCATGGCACCCCTGCACCCCCAGCTCTGCTGACGTGAAACACTAGCCCGTATCTTGGGGCCGCAGGTCACCTTTCATTTGGCCGGAGCTGACTGGGCAGTGCAGTGGTATGAGTCCCTAGAAAGGCATTTGCCAGCACAGGATGGGCTTGGAGAGAACGCAGCCTTGCTGGCCCACAGCGACTACCCTGCAGTGGAGAGACGTCGGGCCACCAGCGCTGCTCAGGCAGCTTGGAAGGCAGAAACAAGTGGCTCGCAAACGGGCAGAAGGCGTACTTTGCCATCAGTGTCCCACTTTCAGGCTGGATGACACAGCATGTTTGTCTGAACATTCTGTCTAGCTATCTAGTACAAGGGAACGAGGGCCCCCTTCTGGTAAGAAAGCTTTCCAGGTGGGGGGTGCCGTCCGTGCAGGAGAGCGTTCCCCACGCTGTGCCAAGTTTGGTACTTGGTGACTCGGGGTGGTCCCGAACGTCCTGCATTGTCCCGGGGACAGCCGTCCATCGTTTTCTTTTTCAGGCTGGACGTATACATCTAGCTTCCAGGTGCCGAAGGGAGTCGTCCTTGAGGCGTCCGCTGGTTTCACTGGGGACGCACAGTGGTGTTTCTCAGAAGAGCCCAAATCGCTCCCTGGGGCACACCAGCACGGAATGTAAGGCTGCTCAGAACTGCGTTCCTGAGGCCGTTTGCAGGCTGAACAAACGGGAGGTGTCGAGCAAAGAGGGCAGCACTTTGCCATTACTGCTGGCCCATCCGTGCAGTTAAAGCAAACGGACGCATTCACTTGCTGCGGCTCAAACGCCACACAAGAGCTGGGCGGCACACAGTGCCCTCGCACAAAAGTGACAACGAACGTGAGTGCGCCATGACTCCTGCGATACCTTACAGAGTTGACGCTCTCCTTTCCCGCCTCCTTCCTCACTAGGGCGGCACGCTTCACTTTACTACCGGAAAACGCTGGACTTTTACTCGAGGCCCGGGCTCACCTTTCTGTCGCCGGCAATCTCCGGAGTGCTCTTGGAGACGCTCCCAGCAAAGAACTGAGACCAGCGAGCCTCATGCGAGTAAACTCGCACTTCTTCCTGGAGGCCTTCCGGAGCATAGAAAAGACGGGCCCCAGGAGTGTGCCTCAGGTACCTTTCTAGCCGCATCTCATCCACACGGGGTGGGGGGGAAATTACGTTTGGGCGGGGTCGCCCTGTTTCAAACGGGAGCTCAGACAGTTATCCTCAGTAGTTTCTGACTACCTCAAGGAAAGAGCGGGGAGGAACAGGGCCTCTCCTCGGAGACACTTTTGGACACAGGGTCCCCTGCACTGCATCCCCTGCATAGGTAGTGCAGTACCTGAGGTGGGCCTCAGTGACCAAGGCTCTGTCCCATACCTAGCCGTGTTAAGTGTGAAAGATGTACCTTTCTTCAGGCTGCGCTCACAGCCTAGCTCGCGCTTCTGCGAGAGGGCCGTCCTGAGTGTTTCCCTGGACTGAGTCGTCAGCACGGGGTGTTTCTGAAGCACAGGTCCGTTTCAGTCAGTGAGGCCGATCGACTTGCAGGGAGGCTGCCCAGCGCTGCTCCCACGCGTCTCTGTTATGACTGGGACACTCTACCTCGGCCCCCAGCAAGCAACACGTGGCCCTTGCTAGGAATGTGAAGAGTGGCTCCCATGGGCCTCCTTCCTCCTGAGGTTCCTCAGAAGCCACCGGCCGCTCCTTCGGCACAGAGCAGTCACCATGCGAAAGTGGTGCACGGCCGCCTCTCCTATGTGTCCCCGGAGGCATCGGAGAGTTCAGGCCATCCAGCGTGGCGCATGGATTCATGGCACCCCTGCACCCCCAGCTCTGCTGACGTGAAACACTAGCCCCTATCTTGGGGCCGCAGGTCACCTTTCATTTGGCCGGAGCTGACTGGGCAGTGCAGTGGTATGAGTCCCTAGAAGGACATTTGCCAGCACAGGATGGGCTTGGAGAGAACGCAGCCTTGCTGGCCCACAGCGACTACCCTGCAGTGGAGAGACGTCGGGCCGCCAGCGCTGCTCAGGCAGCTTGGAAGGCAGAAACAAGTGGCTCGCAAACGGGCAGAAGGCGTACTTTGCCATCAGTGTCCCACTTTCAGGCTGGATGACACAGCATGTTTGTCTGAACATTCTGTCTAGCTATCTAGTACAAGGGAACGAGGGCCCCCTTCTGGTAAGAAAGCTTTCCAGGTGGGGGGTGCCGTCCGTGCAGGAGAGCGTTCCCCACGCTGTGCCAAGTTTGGTACTTGGTGACTCGGGGTGGTCCCGAACGTCCAGCATTGTCCCGGGGACAGCCGTCCATCGTTTTGTTTTTCAGGCTGGACGTAAACATCTAGCTTCCAGGTGCCGAAGGGAGTCGTCCTTGAGGCGTCCCCTGGTTTCACTGGGGACGCACAGTGGTGTTTCTCAGAAGAGCCCAAATCGCTCCCTGGGGCACACCAGCACGGAATGTAAGGCTGCTCAGAACTGCGTTCCTGAGGCCGTTTGGAGGCTGAACAAATGGGAGGTGTCGAGCGAAGAGTGTAGCACTTTGCCATTACTGCTGGCACATCCGTGCAGTTAAAGCAAACGGACGCATTCACTTGCTGCGGCTCAAACGCCACACAAGAGCTGGGCGGCACACAGTGCCCTCTCACAAAATTGACAACGAACGTGAGTGCGCAATGAGTCCTGAGATACCTTACAGAGTTGACGCTGTCCTTTACCGCCTGCTTCCTCACTAGGGCGGCACGCTTCACTTTACTACCGGAAAACGCTGGACTTTTACTCGAGGCCAGGGCTCACCTTTCTGTCGCCGGCAATCTCCGGAGTGCTCTTGGAGACGCTCCCAGCAAAGAACTGAGACCAGCGAGCCTCATGCGAGTAAACTCGCACTTCTTCCCTGAGGCCTTCCAGAGCAGAGAAAAGACGGGCCCCAGGAGTGTGTCTCAGGCACCTTTCTAGCAGCATCTCATCCACCCGGGGGGGGAAAATTACGTTTGGGCGGGGTCGCCCTGTTTCAAACGGGAGCTCAGACAGTTATCCTCAGTAGTTTCTGACTACCTCAAGGAAACAGCGGGGAGGAACAGGGCCTTTCCTCGGAGACACCTTTGGACACAGGGTCCCCTGCACTGCATCCCCTGCATAGGTAGTGCAGTACCTGAGGTGGGCCTCAGTGACCAAGGCTCTGTCCCATACCTAGCCGTGTTAATTGTGAAAGATGTACCTTTCTTCAGGCTGCGCTCACAGCCTAGCTCGCGCTTCTGCGAGAGGGCCGTCCTGAGTGTTTCCCTGGACTGAGTCGTCAGCACGGGGTGTTTCTGAAGCACAGGTCCGTTTCAGTCAGTGAGGCCGATCGACTTGCAGGGAGGCTGCCCAGCGCTGCTCCCACGCGTCTCTGTTATGACTGGGACACTCTACCTCGGCCCCCAGCAAGCAACACGTGGCCCTTGCTAGGAATGTGAAGAGTGGCTCCCATGGGCCTCCTTCCCCCTGAGGTTCCTCAGAAGCCACCGGCCGCTCCTCCGGCACAGAGCAGTCACCATGATAAAGTGGTGCACGGCCGCCTCTCCTATGTGTCCCCGGAGGCATCGGAGAGTTCAGGCCATCCAGCGTGGCGCATGGATTCATGGCACCCCTGCACCCCCAGCTCTGCTGACGTGAAACACTAGCCCGTATCTTGGGGCCGCAGGTCACCTTTCATTTGGCCGGAGCTGACTGGGCAGTGCAGTGGTATGAGTCCCTAGAAAGGCATTTGCCAGCACAGGATGGGCTTGGAGAGAACGCAGCCTTGCTGGCCCACAGCGACTACCCTGCAGTGGAGAGACGTCGGGCCACCAGCGCTGCTCAGGCAGCTTGGAAGGCAGAAACAAGTGGCTCGCAAACGGGCAGAAGGCGTACTTTGCCATCAGTGTCCCACTTTCAGGCTGGATGACACAGCATGTTTGTCTGAACATTCTGTCTAGCTATCTAGTACAAGGGAACGAGGGCCCCCTTCTGGTAAGAAAGCTTTCCAGGTGGGGGGTGCCGTCCGTGCAGGAGAGCGTTCCCCACGCTGTGCCAAGTTTGGTACTTGGTGACTCGGGGTGGTCCCGAACGTCCTGCATTGTCCCGGGGACAGCCGTCCATCGTTTTCTTTTTCAGGCTGGACGTATACATCTAGCTTCCAGGTGCCGAAGGGAGTCGTCCTTGAGGCGTCCCCTGGTTTCACTGGGGACGCACAGTGGTGTTTCTCAGAAGAGCCCAAATCGCTCCCTGGGGCACACCAGCACGGAATGTAAGGCTGCTGAGAACTGCGTTCCTGAGGCCGTTTGCAGGCTGAACAAACGGGAGGTGTCGAGCGAAGAGGGCAGCACTTTGCCATTACTGCTGGCACATCCGTGCAGTTAAAGCAAACGGACGCATTCACTTGCTGCGGCTCAAACGCCACACAAGAGCTGGGCGGCACACAGTGCCATCGCACAAAAGTGACAACGAACGTGAGTGCGCAATGAGTCCTGCGATACCTTACAGAGTTGACGCTGTCCTTTACCGCCTGCTTCCTCACTAGGGCGGCACGCTTCACTTTACTACCGGAAAACGCTGGACTTTTACTCGAGGCCAGGGCTCACCTTTCTGTCGCCGGCAATCTCCGGAGTGCTCTTGGAGACGCTCCCAGCAAAGAACTGAGACCAGCGAGCCTCATGCGAGTAAACTCGCACTTCTTCCCTGAGGCCTTCCGGAGCCAAGAAAAGACGGGCCCCAGGAGTGTGCCTCAGGCACATTTCTAGCCGCATCTCAACCACCCGGGGGGGGGGGGGAAATTACGTTTGGGCGGGGTCGCCCTGTTTCAAACGGGAGCTCAGACAGTTATCCTCAGTAGTTTCTGACTACCTCAAGGAAAGAGCGGGGAGGAACAGGGCCTTTCCTCGGAGACACTTTTGGACACAGGGTCCCCTGCACTGCATCCCCTGCATAGGTAGTGCAGTACCTGAGGTGGGCCTCAGTGACCAAGGCTCTGTCCCATACCTAGCCGTGTTAAGTGTGAAAGATGTACCTTTCTTCAGGCTGCGCTCACAGCCTAGCTCGCGCTTCTGCGAGAGGGCCGTCCTGAGTGTTTCCCTGGACTGAGTCGTCAGCACGGTGTGTTTCTGAAGCACAGGTCCGTTTCAGTCAGTGAGGCCGATCGACTTGCAGGGAGGCTGCCCAGCGCTGCTCCCACGCGTCTCTGTTATGACTGGGACACTCTACCTCGGCCCCCAGCAAGCAACACGTGGCCCTTGCTAGGAATGTGAAGAGTGGCTCCCATGGGCCTCCTTCCCCCTGAGGTTCCTCAGAAGCCACCGGCCGCTCCTTCGGCACAGAGCAGTCACCATGCGAAAGTGGTGCACGGCCGCCTCTCCTATGTGTCCCCGGAGGCATCGGAGAGTTCAGGCCATCCAGCGTGGCGCATGGATTCATGGCACCCCTGCACCCCCAGCTCTGCTGACGTGAAACACTAGCCCCTATCTTGGGGCCGCAGGTCACCTTTCATTTGGCCGGAGCTGACTGGGCAGTGCAGTGGTATGAGTCCCTAGAAGGACATTTGCCAGCACAGGATGGGCTTGGAGAGAATGCAGCCATGCTGGCCCACAGCGACTACCCTGCAGTGGAGAGACGTCGGGCCGCCAGCGCTGCTCAGGCAGCTTGGAAGGCAGAAACAAGTGGCTCGCAAACGGGCAGAAGGCGTACTTTGCCATCAGTGTCCCACTTTCAGGCTGGATGACACAGCATGTTTGTCTGAACATTCTGTCTAGCTATCTAGTACAAGGGAACGAGGGCCCCCTTCTGGTAAGAAAGCTTTCCAGGTGGGGGGTGCCGTCCGTGCAGGAGAGCGTTCCCCACGCTGTGCCAAGTTTGGTACTTGGTGACTCGGGGTGGTCCCGAACGTCCAGCATTGTCCCGGGGACAGCCGTCCATCGTTTTGTTTTTCAGGCTGGACGTAAACATCTAGCTTCCAGGTGCCGAAGGGAGTCGTCCTTGAGGCGTCCCCTGGTTTCACTGGGGACGCACAGTGGTGTTTCTCAGAAGAGCCCAAATCGCTCCCTGGGGCACACCAGCACGGAATGAAAGGCTGCTCAGAACTGCGTTCCTGAGGCCGTTTGCAGGCTGAACAAACGGGAGGTGTCGAGCGAAGAGGGCAGCACTTTGCCATTACTGCTGGCACATCCGTGCAGTTAAAGCAAACGGACGCATTCACTTGCTGCGGCTCAAACGCCACACAAGAGCTGGGCGGCACACAGTGCCCTCGCACAAAAGTGACAACGAACGTGAGTGCGCCATGACTCCTGCGATACCTTACAGAGTTGACGCTCTCCTTTCCCGCCTCCTTCCTCACTAGGGCGGCACGCTTCACTTTACTACCGGAAAACGCTGGACTTTTACTCGAGGCCAGGGCTCACCTTTCTGTCGCCGGCAATCTCCGGAGTGCTCTTGGAGACGCTCCCAGCAAAGAAATGAGACCAGCGAGCCTCATGCGAGTAAACTCGCACTTCTTCCCTGAGGCCTTCCGGAGCATAGAAAAGACGGGCCCCAGGAGTGTGCCTCAGGTACCTTTCTAGCCGCATCTCATCCACCCGGGGGTGGGGGGGAAATTACGTTTGGGCGGGGTCGCCCTGTTTGAAACGGGAGCTCAGACAGTTATCCTCAGTAGTTTCTGACTACCTCAAGGAAAGAGCGGGGAGGAACAGGGCCTCTCCTCGGAAACACATTTGGACACAGGGTCCCCTGCACTGCATCCCCTGCATAGGTAGTGCAGTACCTGAGGTGGGCCTCAGTGACCAAGGCTCTGTCCCATACCTAGCCGTGTTAAGTGTGAAAGATGTACCTTTCTTCAGGCTGCGCTCACAGCCTAGCTCGCGCTTCTGCGAGAGGGCCGTCCTGAGTGTTTCCCTGGACTGAGTCGTCAGCACGGGGTGTTTCTGAAGCACAGGTCCGTTTCAGTCAGTGAGGCCGATCGACTTGCAGGGAGGCTGCCCAGCGCTGCTCCCACGCGTCTCTGTTATGACTGGGACACTCTACCTCGGCCCCCAGCAAGCAACACGTGGCCCTTGCTAGGAATGTGAAGAGTGGCTCCCATGGGCCTCCTTCCCCCTGAGGTTCCTCAGAAGCCACCGGCCGCTCCTTCGGCACAGAGCAGTCACCATGCGAAAGTGGTGCACGGCCGCCTCTCCTATGTGTCCCCGGAGGCATCGGAGAGTTCAGGCCATCCAGCGTGGCGCATGGATTCATGGCACCCCTGCACCCCCAGCTCTGCTGACGTGAAACACTAGCCCCTATCTTGGGGCCGCAGGTCACCTTTCATTTGGCCGGAGCTGACTGGGCAGTGCAGTGGTATGAGTCCCTAGAAGGACATTTGCCAGCACAGGATGGGCTTGGAGAGAACGCAGCCTTGCTGGCCCACAGCGACTACCCTGCAGTGGAGAGACGTCGGGCCGCCAGCGCTGCTCAGGCAGCTTGGAAGGCAGAAACAAGTGGCTCGCAAACGGGCAGAAGGCGTACTTTGCCATCAGTGTCCCACTTTCAGGCTGGATGACACAGCATGTTTGTCTGAACATTCTGTCTAGCTATCTAGTACAAGGGAACGAGGGCCCCCTTCTGGTAAGAAAGCTTTCCAGGTGGGGGGTGCCGTCCGTGCAGGAGAGCGTTCCCCACGCTGTGCCAAGTTTGGTTCTTGGTGACTCGGGGTGGTCCCGAACGTCCAGCATTGTCCCGGGGACAGCCGTCCATCGTTTTCTTTTTCAGGCTGGACGTAAACATCTAGCTTCCAGGTGCCGAAGGGAGTCGTCCTTGAGGCGTCCCCTGGTTTCACAGGGGACGCACAGTGGTGTTTCTCAGAAGAGCCCTAATCGCTCCATGGGGCACACCAGCACGGAATGTAAGGCTGCTCAGAACTGCGTTCCTGAGGCCGTTTGCAGGCTGAACAAACGGGAGGTGTCGAGCGAAGAGGGCAGCACTTTGCCATTACTGCTGGCACATCCGTGCAGTTAAAGCAAACGGACGCATTCACTTGCTGCGGCTCAAACGCCACACAAGAGCTGGGCGGCACACAGTGCCCTCGCACAAAAGTGACAACGAACGTGAGTGCGCAATGAGTCCTGCGATACCTTACAGGGTTGACGCTGTCCTTTACCGCCTGCTTCCTCACTAGGGCGGCACGCTTCACTTTACTACCGGAAAACGCTGGACTTTTACTCGAGGCCAGGGCTCACCTTTCTGTCGCCGGCAATCTCCGGAGTGCTCTTGGAGACGCTCCCAGCAAAGAACTGAGACCAGCGAGCCTCATGCGAGTAAACTCGCACTTCTTCCCTGAGGCCTTCCGGAGCAAAGAAAAGACGGGCCCCAGGAGTGTGCCTCAGGCACCTTTCTAGCCGCATCTCATCCACCCGGGGGGGGGGAAATTACGTTTGGGCGCGGTCGCCCTGTTTCAAACGGGAGCTCAGACAGTTATCCTCAGTAGTTTCTGACTACCTCAAGGAAAGAGCGGGGAGGAACAGGGCCTTTCCTCGGAGACACTTTTGGACACAGGGTCCCCTGCACTGCATCCCCTGCATAGGTAGTGCAGTACCTGAGGTGGGCCTCAGTGACCAAGGCTCTGTCCCATACCTAGCCGTGTTAAGTGTGAAAGATGTACCTTTCTTCAGGCTGCGCTCACAGCCTAGCTCGCGCTTCTGCGAGACGGCCGTCCTGAGTGTTTCCCTGGACTGAGTCGTCAGCACGGGGTGTTTCTGAAGCACAGGTCCGTTTCAGTCAGTGAGGCCGATCGACTTGCAGGGAGGCTGCCCAGCGCTGCTCCCACGCGTCTCTGTTATGACTGGGACACTCTACCTCGGCCCCCAGCAAGCAACACGTGGCCCTTGCTAGGAATGTGAAGAGTGGCTCCCATGGGCCTCCTTCCCCCTGAGGTTCCTCAGAAGCCACCGGCCGCTCCTTCGGCACAGAGCAGTCACCATGCGAAAGTGGTGCACGGCCGCCTCTCCTATGTGTCCCCGGAGGCATCGGAGAGTTCAGGCCATCCAGCGTGGCGCATGGATTCATGGCACCCCTGCACCCCCAGCTCTGCTGACGTGAAACACTAGCCCCTATCTTGGGGCCGCAGGTCACCTTTCATTTGGCCGGAGCTGACTGGGCAGTGCAGTGGTATGAGTCCCTAGAAGGACATTTGCCAGCACAGGATGGGCTTGGAGAGAATGCAGCCATGCTGGCCCACAGCGACTACCCTGCAGTGGAGAGACGTCGGGCCGCCAGCGCTGCTCAGGCAGCTTGGAAGGCAGAAACAAGTGGCTCGCAAACGGGCAGAAGGCGTACTTTGCCATCAGTGTCCCACTTTCAGGCTGGATGACACAGCATGTTTGTCTGAACATTCTGTCTAGCTATCTAGTACAAGGGAACGAGGGCCCCCTTCTGGTAAGAAAGCTTTCCAGGTGGGGGGTGCCGTCCGTGCAGGAGAGCGTTCCCCACGCTGTGCCAAGTTTGGTACTTGGTGACTCGGGGTGGTCCCGAACGTCCAGCATTGTCCCGGGGACAGCCGTCCATCGTTTTGTTTTTCAGGCTGGACGTAAACATCTAGCTTCCAGGTGCCGAAGGGAGTCGTCCTTGAGGCGTCCCCTGGTTTCACTGGGGACGCACAGTGGTGTTTCTCAGAAGAGCCCAAATCGCTCCCTGGGGCACACCAGCACGGAATGTAAGGCTGCTCAGAACTGCGTTCCTGAGGCCGTTTGCAGGCTGAACAAACGGGAGGTGTCGAGCGAAGAGGGCAGCACTTTGCCATTACTGCTGGCACATCCGTGCAGTTAAAGCAAACGGACGCATTCACTTGCTGCGGCTCAAACGCCACACAAGAGCTGGGCGGCACACAGTGCCCTCGCACAAAAGTGACAACGAACGTGAGTGCGCCATGACTCCTGCGATACCTTACAGAGTTGACGCTCTCCTTTCCCGCCTCCTTCCTCACTAGGGCGGCACGCTTCACTTTACTACCGGAAAACGCTGGACTTTTACTCGAGGCCAGGGCTCACCTTTCTGTCGCCGGCAATCTCCGGAGTGCTCTTGGAGACGCTCCCAGCAAAGAAATGAGACCAGCGAGCCTCATGCGAGTAAACTCGCACTTCTTCCCTGAGGCCTTCCGGAGCATAGAAAAGACGGGCCCCAGGAGTGTGCCTCAGGCACCTTTCTAGCCGCATCTCATCCACCCGGGGGTGGGGGGGAAATTACGTTTGGGCGGGGTCGCCCTGTTTGAAACGGGAGCTCAGACAGTTATCCTCAGTAGTTTCTGACTACCTCAAGGAAAGAGCGGGGAGGAACAGGGCCTCTCCTCGGAAACACATTTGGACACAGGGTCCCCTGCACTGCATCCCCTGCATAGGTAGTGCAGTACCTGAGGTGGGCCTCAGTGACCAAGGCTCTGTCCCATACCTAGCCGTGTTAAGTGTGAAAGATGTACCTTTCTTCAGGCTGCGCTCACAGCCTAGCTCGCGCTTCTGCGAGAGGGCCGTCCTGAGTGTTTCCCTGGACTGAGTCGTCAGCACGGGGTGTTTCTGAAGCACAGGTCCGTTTCAGTCAGTGAGGCCGATCGACTTGCAGGGAGGCTGCCCAGCGCTGCTCCCACGCGTCTCTGTTATGACTGGGACACTCTACCTCGGCCCCCAGCAAGCAACACGTGGCCCTTGCTAGGAATGTGAAGAGTGGCTCCCATGGGCCTCCTTCCCCCTGAGGTTCCTCAGAAGCCACCGGCCGCTCCTTCGGCACAGAGCAGTCACCATGCGAAAGTGGTGCACGGCCGCCTCTCCTATGTGTCCCCGGAGGCATCGGAGAGTTCAGGCCATCCAGCGTGGCGCATGGATTCATGGCACCCCTGCACCCCCAGCTCTGCTGACGTGAAACACTAGCCCCTATCTTGGGGCCGCAGGTCACCTTTCATTTGGCCGGAGCTGACTGGGCAGTGCAGTGGTATGAGTCCCTAGAAGGACATTTGCCAGCACAGGATGGGCTTGGAGAGAACGCAGCCTTGCTGGCCCACAGCGACTACCCTGCAGTGGAGAGACGTCGGGCCGCCAGCGCTGCTCAGGCAGCTTGGAAGGCAGAAACAAGTGGCTCGCAAACGGGCAGAAGGCGTACTTTGCCATCAGTGTCCCACTTTCAGGCTGGATGACACAGCATGTTTGTCTGAACATTCTGTCTAGCTATCTAGTACAAGGGAACGAGGGCCCCCTTCTGGTAAGAAAGCTTTCCAGGTGGGGGGTGCCGTCCGTGCAGGAGAGCGTTCCCCACGCTGTGCCAAGTTTGGTTCTTGGTGACTCGGGGTGGTCCCGAACGTCCAGCATTGTCCCGGGGACAGCCGTCCATCGTTTTCTTTTTCAGGCTGGACGTAAACATCTAGCTTCCAGGTGCCGAAGGGAGTCGTCCTTGAGGCGTCCCCTGGTTTCACAGGGGACGCACAGTGGTGTTTCTCAGAAGAGCCCTAATCGCTCCATGGGGCACACCAGCACGGAATGTAAGGCTGCTCAGAACTGCGTTCCTGAGGCCGTTTGCAGGCTGAACAAACGGGAGGTGTCGAGCGAAGAGGGCAGCACTTTGCCATTACTGCTGGCACATCCGTGCAGTTAAAGCAAACGGACGCATTCACTTGCTGCGGCTCAAACGCCACACAAGAGCTGGGCGGCACACAGTGCCCTCGCACAAAAGTGACAACGAACGTGAGTGCGCAATGAGTCCTGCGATACCTTACAGGGTTGACGCTGTCCTTTACCGCCTGCTTCCTCACTAGGGCGGCACGCTTCACTTTACTACCGGAAAACGCTGGACTTTTACTCGAGGCCAGGGCTCACCTTTCTGTCGCCGGCAATCTCCGGAGTGCTCTTGGAGACGCTCCCAGCAAAGAACTGAGACCAGCGAGCCTCATGCGAGTAAACTCGCACTTCTTCCCTGAGGCCTTCCGGAGCAAAGAAAAGACGGGCCCCAGGAGTGTGCCTCAGGCACCTTTCTAGCCGCATCTCATCCACCCGGGGGGGGGGAAATTACGTTTGGGCGCGGTCGCCCTGTTTCAAACGGGAGCTCAGACAGTTATCCTCAGTAGTTTCTGACTACCTCAAGGAAAGAGCGGGGAGGAACAGGGCCTTTCCTCGGAGACACTTTTGGACACAGGGTCCCCTGCACTGCATCCCCTGCATAGGTAGTGCAGTACCTGAGGTGGGCCTCAGTGACCAAGGCTCTGTCCCATACCTAGCCGTGTTAAGTGTGAAAGATGTACCTTTCTTCAGGCTGCGCTCACAGCCTAGCTCGCGCTTCTGCGAGACGGCCGTCCTGAGTGTTTCCCTGGACTGAGTCGTCAGCACGGGGTGTTTCTGAAGCACAGGTCCGTTTCAGTCAGTGAGGCCGATCGACTTGCAGGGAGGCTGCCCAGCGCTGCTCCCACGCGTCTCTGTTATGACTGGGACACTCTACCTCGGCCCCCAGCAAGCAACACGTGGCCCTTGCTAGGAATGTGAAGAGTGGCTCCCATGGGCCTCCTTCCCCCTGAGGTTCCTCAGAAGCCACCGGCCGCTCCTTCGGCACAGAGCAGTCACCATGCGAAAGTGGTGCACGGCCGCCTCTCCTATGTGTCCCCGGAGGCATCGGAGAGTTCAGGCCATCCATTGTGGCGCATGGATTCATGGCACCCCTGCACCCCCAGCTCTGCTGACGTGAAACACTAGCCCCTATCTTGGGGCCGCAGGTCACCTTTCATTTGGCCGGAGCTGACTGGGCAGTGCAGTGGTATGAGTCCCTAGAAGGACATTTGCCAGCACAGGATGGGCTTGGAGAGAATGCAGCCATGCTGGCCCACAGCGACTACCCTGCAGTGGAGAGACGTCGGGCCGCCAGCGCTGCTCAGGCAGCTTGGAAGGCAGAAACAAGTGGCTCGCAAACGGGCAGAAGGCGTACTTTGCCATCAGTGTCCCACTTTCAGGCTGGATGACACAGCATGTTTGTCTGAACATTCTGTCTAGCTATCTAGTACAAGGGAACGAGGGCCCCCTTCTGGTAAGAAAGCTTTCCAGGTGGGGGGTGCCGTCCGTGCAGGAGAGCGTTCCCCACGCTGTGCCAAGTTTGGTACTTGGTGACTCGGGGTGGTCCCGAACGTCCAGCATTGTCCCGGGGACAGCCGTCCATCGTTTTGTTTTTCAGGCTGGACGTAAACATCTAGCTTCCAGGTGCCGAAGGGAGTCGTCCTTGAGGCGTCCCCTGGTTTCACTGGGGACGCACAGTGGTGTTTCTCAGAAGAGCCCAAATCGCTCCCTGGGGCACACCAGCACGGAATGTAAGGCTGCTCAGAACTGCGTTCCTGAGGCCGTTTGCAGGCTGAACAAACGGGAGGTGTCGAGCGAAGAGGGCAGCACTTTGCCATTACTGCTGGCACATCCGTGCAGTTAAAGCAAACGGACGCATTCACTTGCTGCGGCTCAAACGCCACACAAGAGCTGGGCGGCACACAGTGCCCTCGCACAAAAGTGACAACGAACGTGAGTGCGCCATGACTCCTGCGATACCTTACAGAGTTGACGCTCTCCTTTCCCGCCTCCTTCCTCACTAGGGCGGCACGCTTCACTTTACTACCGGAAAACGCTGGACTTTTACTCGAGGCCAGGGATCACCTTTCTGTCGCCGGCAATCTCCGGAGTGCTCTTGGAGACGCTCCCAGCAAAGAAATGAGACCAGCGAGCCTCATGCGAGTAAACTCGCACTTCTTCCCTGAGGCCTTCCGGAGCATAGAAAAGACGGGCCCCAGGAGTGTGCCTCAGGCACCTTTCTAGCCGCATCTCATCCACCCGGGGGTGGGGGGGAAATTACGTTTGGGCGGGGTCGCCCTGTTTGAAACGGGAGCTCAGACAGTTATCCTCAGTAGTTTCTGACTACCTCAAGGAAAGAGCGGGGAGGAACAGGGCCTCTCCTCGGAAACACATTTGGACACAGGGTCCCCTGCACTGCATCCCCTGCATAGGTAGTGCAGTACCTGAGGTGGGCCTCAGTGACCAAGGCTCTGTCCCATACCTAGCCGTGTTAAGTGTGAAAGATGTACCTTTCTTCAGGCTGCGCTCACAGCCTAGCTCGCGCTTCTGCGAGAGGGCCGTCCTGAGTGTTTCCCTGGACTGAGTCGTCAGCACGGGGTGTTTCTGAAGCACAGGTCCGTTTCAGTCAGTGAGGCCGATCGACTTGCAGGGAGGCTGCCCAGCGCTGCTCCCACGCGTCTCTGTTATGACTGGGACACTCTACCTCGGCCCCCAGCAAGCAACACGTGGCCCTTGCTAGGAATGTGAAGAGTGGCTCCCATGGGCCTCCTTCCCCCTGAGGTTCCTCAGAAGCCACCGGCCGCTCCTTCGGCACAGAGCAGTCACCATGCGAAAGTGGTGCACGGCCGCCTCTCCTATGTGTCCCCGGAGGCATCGGAGAGTTCAGGCCATCCAGCGTGGCGCATGGATTCATGGCACCCCTGCACCCCCAGCTCTGCTGACGTGAAACACTAGCCCCTATCTTGGGGCCGCAGGTCACCTTTCATTTGGCCGGAGCTGACTGGGCAGTGCAGTGGTATGAGTCCCTAGAAGGACATTTGCCAGCACAGGATGGGCTTGGAGAGAACGCAGCCTTGCTGGCCCACAGCGACTACCCTGCAGTGGAGAGACGTCGGGCCGCCAGCGCTGCTCAGGCAGCTTGGAAGGCAGAAACAAGTGGCTCGCAAACGGGCAGAAGGCGTACTTTGCCATCAGTGTCCCACTTTCAGGCTGGATGACACAGCATGTTTGTCTGAACATTCTGTCTAGCTATCTAGTACAAGGGAACGAGGGCCCCCTTCTGGTAAGAAAGCTTTCCAGGTGGGGGGTGCCGTCCGTGCAGGAGAGCGTTCCCCACGCTGTGCCAAGTTTGGTTCTTGGTGACTCGGGGTGGTCCCGAACGTCCAGCATTGTCCCGGGGACAGCCGTCCATCGTTTTCTTTTTCAGGCTGGACGTAAACATCTAGCTTCCAGGTGCCGAAGGGAGTCGTCCTTGAGGCGTCCCCTGGTTTCACAGGGGACGCACAGTGGTGTTTCTCAGAAGAGCCCTAATCGCTCCATGGGGCACACCAGCACGGAATGTAAGGCTGCTCAGAACTGCGTTCCTGAGGCCGTTTGCAGGCTGAACAAACGGGAGGTGTCGAGCGAAGAGGGCAGCATTTTGCCATTACTGCTGGCACATCCGTGCAGTTAAAGCAAACGGACGCATTCACTTGCTGCGGCTCAAACGCCACACAAGAGCTGGGCGGCACACAGTGCCCTCGCACAAAAGTGACAACGAACGTGAGTGCGCAATGAGTCCTGCGATACCTTACAGGGTTGACGCTGTCCTTTACCGCCTGCTTCCTCACTAGGGCGGCACGCTTCACTTTACTACCGGAAAACGCTGGACTTTTACTCGAGGCCAGGGCTCACCTTTCTGTCGCCGGCAATCTCCGGAGTGCTCTTGGAGACGCTCCCAGCAAAGAACTGAGACCAGCGAGCCTCATGCGAGTAAACTCGCACTTCTTCCCTGAGGCCTTCCGGAGCAAAGAAAAGACGGGCCCCAGGAGTGTGCCTCAGGCACCTTTCTAGCCGCATCTCATCCACCCGGGGGGGGGGAAATTACATTTGGGCGCGGTCGCCCTGTTTCAAACGGGAGCTCAGACAGTTATCCTCAGTAGTTTCTGACTACCTCAAGGAAAGAGCGGGGAGGAACAGGGCCTTTCCTCGGAGACACTTTTGGACACAGGGTCCCCTGCACTGCATCCCCTGCATAGGTAGTGCAGTACCTGAGGTGGGCCTCAGTGACCAAGGCTCTGTCCCATACCTAGCCGTGTTAAGTGTGAAAGATGTACCTTTCTTCAGGCTGCGCTCACAGCCTAGCTCGCGCTTCTGCGAGACGGCCGTCCTGAGTGTTTCCCTGGACTGAGTCGTCAGCACGGGGTGTTTCTGAAGCACAGGTCCGTTTCAGTCAGTGAGGCCGATCGACTTGCAGGGAGGCTGCCCAGCGCTGCTCCCACGCGTCTCTGTTATGACTGGGACACTCTACCTCGGCCCCCAGCAAGCAACACGTGGCCCTTGCTAGGAATGTGAAGAGTGGCTCCCATGGGCCTCCTTCCCCTTGAGGTTCCTCAGAAGCCACCGGCTGCTCCTTCGGCACAGAGCAGTCACCATGCGAAAGTGGTGCACGGCCGCCTCTCCTATGTGTCCCCGGAGGCATCGGAGAGTTCAGGCCATCCATTGTGGCGCATGGATTCATGGCACCCCTGCACCCCCAGCTCTGCTGACGTGAAACACTAGCCCCTATCTTGGGGCCGCAGGTCACCTTTCATTTGGCCGGAGCTGACTGGGCAGTGCAGTGGTATGAGTCCCTAGAAGGACATTTGCCAGCACAGGATGGGCTTGGAGAGAATGCAGCCATGCTGGCCCACAGCGACTACCCTGCAGTGGAGAGACGTCGGGCCGCCAGCGCTGCTCAGGCAGCTTGGAAGGCAGAAACAAGTGGCTCGCAAACGGGCAGAAGGCGTACTTTGCCATCAGTGTCCCACTTTCAGGCTGGATGACACAGCATGTTTGTCTGAACATTCTGTCTAGCTATCTAGTACAAGGGAACGAGGGCCCCCTTCTGGTAAGAAAGCTTTCCAGGTGGGGGGTGCCGTCCGTGCAGGAGAGCGTTCCCCACGCTGTGCCAAGTTTGGTACTTGGTGACTCGGGGTGGTCCCGAACGTCCAGCATTGTCCCGGGGACAGCCGTCCATCGTTTTGTTTTTCAGGCTGGACGTAAACATCTAGCTTCCAGGTGCCGAAGGGAGTCGTCCTTGAGGCGTCCCCTGGTTTCACTGGGGACGCACAGTGGTGTTTCTCAGAAGAGCCCAAATCGCTCCCTGGGGCACACCAGCACGGAATGTAAGGCTGCTCAGAACTGCGTTCCTGAGGCCGTTTGCAGGCTGAACAAACGGGAGGTGTCGAGCGAAGAGGGCAGCACTTTGCCATTACTGCTGGCACATCCGTGCAGTTAAAGCAAACGGACGCATTCACTTGCTGCGGCTCAAACGCCACACAAGAGCTGGGCGGCACACAGTGCCCTCGCACAAAAGTGACAACGAACGTGAGTGCGCCATGACTCCTGCGATACCTTACAGAGTTGACGCTCTCCTTTCCCGCCTCCTTCCTCACTAGGGCGGCACGCTTCACTTTACTACCGGAAAACGCTGGACTTTTACTCGAGGCCAGGGCTCACCTTTCTGTCGCCGGCAATCTCCGGAGTGCTCTTGGAGACGCTCCCAGCAAAGAACTGAGACCAGCGAGCCTCATGCGAGTAAACTCGCACTTCTTCCTGGAGGCCTTCCGGAGCATAGAAAAGACGGGCCCCAGGAGTGTGCCTCAGGTACCTTTCTAGCCGCATCTCATCCACCCGGGGGTGGGGGGGAAATTACGTTTGGGCGGGGTCGCCCTGTTTCAAACGGGAGCTCAGACAGTTATCCTCAGTAGTTTCTGACTACCTCAAGGAAAGAGCGGGGAGGAACAGGGCCTCTCCTCGGAAACACTTTTGGACACAGGGTCCCCTGCACTGCATCCCCTGCATAGGTAGTGCAGTACCTGAGGTGGGCCTCAGTGACCAAGGCTCTGTCCCATACCTAGCCGTGTTAAGTGTGAAAGATGTACCTTTCTTCAGGCTGCGCTCACAGCCTAGCTCGCGCTTCTGCGAGAGGGCCGTCCTGAGTGTTTCCCTGGACTGAGTCGTCAGCACGGGGTGTTTCTGAAGCACAGGTCCGTTTCAGTCAGTGAGGCCGATCGACTTGCAGGGAGGCTGCCCAGCGCTGCTCCCACGCGTCTCTGTTATGACTGGGACACTCTACCTCGGCCCCCAGCAAGCAACACGTGGCCCTTGCTAGGAATGTGAAGAGTGGCTCCCATGGGCCTCCTTCCCCCTGAGGTTCCTCAGAAGCCACCGGCCGCTCCTTCGGCACAGAGCAGTCACCATGCGAAAGTGGTGCACGGCCGCCTCTCCTATGTGTCCCCGGAGGCATCGGAGAGTTCAGGCCATCCAGCGTGGCGCATGGATTCATGGCACCCCTGCACCCCCAGCTCTGCTGACGTGAAACACTAGCCCCTATCTTGGGGCCGCAGGTCACCTTTCATTTGGCCGGAGCTGACTGGGCAGTGCAGTGGTATGAGTCCCTAGAAGGACATTTGCCAGCACAGGATGGGCTTGGAGAGAACGCAGCCTTGCTGGCCCACAGCGACTACCCTGCAGTGGAGAGACGTCGGGCCGCCAGCGCTGCTCAGGCAGCTTGGAAGGCAGAAACAAGTGGCTCGCAAACGGGCAGAAGGCGTACTTTGCCATCAGTGTCCCACTTTCAGGCTGGATGACACAGCATGTTTGTCTGAACATTCTGTCTAGCTATCTAGTACAAGGGAACGAGGGCCCCCTTCTGGTAAGAAAGCTTTCCAGGTGGGGGGTGCCGTCCGTGCAGGAGAGCGTTCCCCACGCTGTGACAAGTTTGGTACTTGGTGACTCGGGGTGGTCCCGAACGTCCAGCATTGTCCCGGGGACAGCCGTCCATCGTTTTGTTTTTCAGGCTGGACGTAAACATCTAGCTTCCAGGTGCCGAAGGGAGTCGTCCTTGAGGCGTCCCCTGGTTTCACTGGGGACGCACAGTGGTGTTTCTCAGAAGAGCCCAAATCGCTCCCTGGGGCACACCAGCACGGAATGAAAGGCTGCTCAGAACTGCGTTCCTGAGGCCGTTTGCAGGCTGAACAAACGGGAGGTGTCGAGCGAAGAGGGCAGCACTTTGCCATTACTGCTGGCACATCCGTGCAGTTAAAGCAAACGGACGCATTCACTTGCTGCGGCTCAAACGCCACACAAGAGCTGGGCGGCACACAGTGCCCTCGCACAAAAGTGACAACGAACGTGAGTGCGCCATGACTCCTGCGATACCTTACAGAGTTGACGCTCTCCTTTCCCGCCTCCTTCCTCACTAGGGCGGCACGCTTCACTTTACTACCGGAAAACGCTGGACTTTTACTCGAGGCCAGGGCTCACCTTTCTGTCGCCGGCAATCTCCGGAGTGCTCTTGGAGACGCTCCCAGCAAAGAAATGAGACCAGCGAGCCTCATGCGAGTAAACTCGCACTTCTTCCCTGAGGCCTTCCGGAGCATAGAAAAGACGGGCCCCAGGAGTGTGCCTCAGGTACCTTTCTAGCCGCATCTCATCCACCCGGGGGTGGGGGGGAAATTACGTTTGGGCGGGGTCGCCCTGTTTGAAACGGGAGCTCAGACAGTTATCCTCAGTAGTTTCTGACTACCTCAAGGAAAGAGCGGGGAGGAACAGGGCCTCTCCTCGGAAACACATTTGGACACAGGGTCCCCTGCACTGCATCCCCTGCATAGGTAGTGCAGTACCTGAGGTGGGCCTCAGTGACCAAGGCTCTGTCCCATACCTAGCCGTGTTAAGTGTGAAAGATGTACCTTTCTTCAGGCTGCGCTCACAGCCTAGCTCGCGCTTCTGCGAGAGGGCCGTCCTGAGTGTTTCCCTGGACTGAGTCGTCAGCACGGGGTGTTTCTGAAGCACAGGTCCGTTTCAGTCAGTGAGGCCGATCGACTTGCAGGGAGGCTGCCCAGCGCTGCTCCCACGCGTCTCTGTTATGACTGGGACACTCTACCTCGGCCCCCAGCAAGCAACACGTGGCCCTTGCTAGGAATGTGAAGAGTGGCTCCCATGGGCCTCCTTCCCCCTGAGGTTCCTCAGAAGCCACCGGCCGCTCCTTCGGCACAGAGCAGTCACCATGCGAAAGTGGTGCACGGCCGCCTCTCCTATGTGTCCCCGGAGGCATCGGAGAGTTCAGGCCATCCAGCGTGGCGCATGGATTCATGGCACCCCTGCACCCCCAGCTCTGCTGACGTGAAACACTAGCCCCTATCTTGGGGCCGCAGGTCACCTTTCATTTGGCCGGAGCTGACTGGGCAGTGCAGTGGTATGAGTCCCTAGAAGGACATTTGCCAGCACAGGATGGGCTTGGAGAGAACGCAGCCTTGCTGGCCCACAGCGACTACCCTGCAGTGGAGAGACGTCGGGCCGCCAGCGCTGCTCAGGCAGCTTGGAAGGCAGAAACAAGTGGCTCGCAAACGGGCAGAAGGCGTACTTTGCCATCAGTGTCCCACTTTCAGGCTGGATGACACAGCATGTTTGTCTGAACATTCTGTCTAGCTATCTAGTACAAGGGAACGAGGGCCCCCTTCTGGTAAGAAAGCTTTCCAGGTGGGGGGTGCCGTCCGTGCAGGAGAGCGTTCCCCACGCTGTGCCAAGTTTGGTTCTTGGTGACTCGGGGTGGTCCCGAACGTCCAGCATTGTCCCGGGGACAGCCGTCCATCGTTTTCTTTTTCAGGCTGGACGTAAACATCTAGCTTCCAGGTGCCGAAGGGAGTCGTCCTTGAGGCGTCCCCTGGTTTCACAGGGGACGCACAGTGGTGTTTCTCAGAAGAGCCCTAATCGCTCCATGGGGCACACCAGCACGGAATGTAAGGCTGCTCAGAACTGCGTTCCTGAGGCCGTTTGCAGGCTGAACAAACGGGAGGTGTCGAGCGAAGAGGGCAGCACTTTGCCATTACTGCTGGCACATCCGTGCAGTTAAAGCAAACGGACGCATTCACTTGCTGCGGCTCAAACGCCACACAAGAGCTGGGCGGCACACAGTGCCCTCGCACAAAAGTGACAACGAACGTGAGTGCGCAATGAGTCCTGCGATACCTTACAGGGTTGACGCTGTCCTTTACCGCCTGCTTCCTCACTAGGGCGGCACGCTTCACTTTACTACCGGAAAACGCTGGACTTTTACTCGAGGCCAGGGCTCACCTTTCTGTCGCCGGCAATCTCCGGAGTGCTCTTGGAGACGCTCCCAGCAAAGAACTGAGACCAGCGAGCCTCATGCGAGTAAACTCGCACTTCTTCCCTGAGGCCTTCCGGAGCAAAGAAAAGACGGGCCCCAGGAGTGTGCCTCAGGCACCTTTCTAGCCGCATCTCATCCACCCGGGGGGGGGGAAATTACGTTTGGGCGCGGTCGCCCTGTTTCAAACGGGAGCTCAGACAGTTATCCTCAGTAGTTTCTGACTACCTCAAGGAAAGAGCGGGGAGGAACAGGGCCTTTCCTCGGAGACACTTTTGGACACAGGGTCCCCTGCACTGCATCCCCTGCATAGGTAGTGCAGTACCTGAGGTGGGCCTCAGTGACCAAGGCTCTGTCCCATACCTAGCCGTGTTAAGTGTGAAAGATGTACCTTTCTTCAGGCTGCGCTCACAGCCTAGCTCGCGCTTCTGCGAGACGGCCGTCCTGAGTGTTTCCCTGGACTGAGTCGTCAGCACGGGGTGTTTCTGAAGCACAGGTCCGTTTCAGTCAGTGAGGCCGATCGACTTGCAGGGAGGCTGCCCAGCGCTGCTCCCACGCGTCTCTGTTATGACTGGGACACTCTACCTCGGCCCCCAGCAAGCAACACGTGGCCCTTGCTAGGAATGTGAAGAGTGGCTCCCATGGGCCTCCTTCCCCCTGAGGTTCCTCAGAAGCCACCGGCCGCTCCTTCGGCACAGAGCAGTCACCATGCGAAAGTGGTGCACGGCCGCCTCTCCTATGTGTCCCCGGAGGCATCGGAGAGTTCAGGCCATCCATTGTGGCGCATGGATTCATGGCACCCCTGCACCCCCAGCTCTGCTGACGTGAAACACTAGCCCCTATCTTGGGGCCGCAGGTCACCTTTCATTTGGCCGGAGCTGACTGGGCAGTGCAGTGGTATGAGTCCCTAGAAGGACATTTGCCAGCACAGGATGGGCTTGGAGAGAATGCAGCCATGCTGGCCCACAGCGACTACCCTGCAGTGGAGAGACGTCGGGCCGCCAGCGCTGCTCAGGCAGCTTGGAAGGCAGAAACAAGTGGCTCGCAAACGGGCAGAAGGCGTACTTTGCCATCAGTGTCCCACTTTCAGGCTGGATGACACAGCATGTTTGTCTGAACATTCTGTCTAGCTATCTAGTACAAGGGAACGAGGGCCCCCTTCTGGTAAGAAAGCTTTCCAGGTGGGGGGTGCCGTCCGTGCAGGAGAGCGTTCCCCACGCTGTGCCAAGTTTGGTACTTGGTGACTCGGGGTGGTCCCGAACGTCCAGCATTGTCCCGGGGACAGCCGTCCATCGTTTTGTTTTTCAGGCTGGACGTAAACATCTAGCTTCCAGGTGCCGAAGGGAGTCGTCCTTGAGGCGTCCCCTGGTTTCACTGGGGACGCACAGTGGTGTTTCTCAGAAGAGCCCAAATCGCTCCCTGGGGCACACCAGCACGGAATGTAAGGCTGCTCAGAACTGCGTTCCTGAGGCCGTTTGCAGGCTGAACAAACGGGAGGTGTCGAGCGAAGAGGGCAGCACTTTGCCATTACTGCTGGCACATCCGTGCAGTTAAAGCAAACGGACGCATTCACTTGCTGCGGCTCAAACGCCACACAAGAGCTGGGCGGCACACAGTGCCCTCGCACAAAAGTGACAACGAACGTGAGTGCGCCATGACTCCTGCGATACCTTACAGAGTTGACGCTCTCCTTTCCCGCCTCCTTCCTCACTAGGGCGGCACGCTTCACTTTACTACCGGAAAACGCTGGACTTTTACTCGAGGCCAGGGCTCACCTTTCTGTCGCCGGCAATCTCCGGAGTGCTCTTGGAGACGCTCCCAGCAAAGAAATGAGACCAGCGAGCCTCATGCGAGTAAACTCGCACTTCTTCCCTGAGGCCTTCCGGAGCATAGAAAAGACGGGCCCCAGGAGTGTGCCTCAGGCACCTTTCTAGCCGCATCTCATCCACCCGGGGGTGGGGGGGAAATTACGTTTGGGCGGGGTCGCCCTGTTTGAAACGGGAGCTCAGACAGTTATCCTCAGTAGTTTCTGACTACCTCAAGGAAAGAGCGGGGAGGAACAGGGCCTCTCCTCGGAAACACATTTGGACACAGGGTCCCCTGCACTGCATCCCCTGCATAGGTAGTGCAGTACCTGAGGTGGGCCTCAGTGACCAAGGCTCTGTCCCATACCTAGCCGTGTTAAGTGTGAAAGATGTACCTTTCTTCAGGCTGCGCTCACAGCCTAGCTCGCGCTTCTGCGAGAGGGCCGTCCTGAGTGTTTCCCTGGACTGAGTCGTCAGCACGGGGTGTTTCTGAAGCACAGGTCCGTTTCAGTCAGTGAGGCCGATCGACTTGCAGGGAGGCTGCCCAGCGCTGCTCCCACGCGTCTCTGTTATGACTGGGACACTCTACCTCGGCCCCCAGCAAGCAACACGTGGCCCTTGCTAGGAATGTGAAGAGTGGCTCCCATGGGCCTCCTTCCCCCTGAGGTTCCTCAGAAGCCACCGGCCGCTCCTTCGGCACAGAGCAGTCACCATGCGAAAGTGGTGCACGGCCGCCTCTCCTATGTGTCCCCGGAGGCATCGGAGAGTTCAGGCCATCCAGCGTGGCGCATGGATTCATGGCACCCCTGCACCCCCAGCTCTGCTGACGTGAAACACTAGCCCCTATCTTGGGGCCGCAGGTCACCTTTCATTTGGCCGGAGCTGACTGGGCAGTGCAGTGGTATGAGTCCCTAGAAGGACATTTGCCAGCACAGGATGGGCTTGGAGAGAACGCAGCCTTGCTGGCCCACAGCGACTACCCTGCAGTGGAGAGACGTCGGGCCGCCAGCGCTGCTCAGGCAGCTTGGAAGGCAGAAACAAGTGGCTCGCAAACGGGCAGAAGGCGTACTTTGCCATCAGTGTCCCACTTTCAGGCTGGATGACACAGCATGTTTGTCTGAACATTCTGTCTAGCTATCTAGTACAAGGGAAAGAGGGCCCCCTTCTGGTAAGAAAGCTTTCCAGGTGGGGGGTGCCGTCCGTGCAGGAGAGCGTTCCCCACGCTGTGCCAAGTTTGGTTCTTGGTGACTCGGGGTGGTCCCGAACGTCCAGCATTGTCCCGGGGACAGCCGTCCATCGTTTTCTTTTTCAGGCTGGACGTAAACATCTAGCTTCCAGGTGCCGAAGGGAGTCGTCCTTGAGGCGTCCCCTGGTTTCACAGGGGACGCACAGTGGTGTTTCTCAGAAGAGCCCTAATCGCTCCATGGGGCACACCAGCACGGAATGTAAGGCTGCTCAGAACTGCGTTCCTGAGGCCGTTTGCAGGCTGAACAAACGGGAGGTGTCGAGCGAAGAGGGCAGCACTTTGCCATTACTGCTGGCACATCCGTGCAGTTAAAGCAAACGGACGCATTCACTTGCTGCGGCTCAAACGCCACACAAGAGCTGGGCGGCACACAGTGCCCTCGCACAAAAGTGACAACGAACGTGAGTGCGCAATGAGTCCTGCGATACCTTACAGGGTTGACGCTGTCCTTTACCGCCTGCTTCCTCACTAGGGCGGCACGCTTCACTTTACTACCGGAAAACGCTGGACTTTTACTCGAGGCCAGGGCTCACCTTTCTGTCGCCGGCAATCTCCGGAGTGCTCTTGGAGACGCTCCCAGCAAAGAACTGAGACCAGCGAGCCTCATGCGAGTAAACTCGCACTTCTTCCCTGAGGCCTTCCGGAGCAAAGAAAAGACGGGCCCCAGGAGTGTGCCTCAGGCACCTTTCTAGCCGCATCTCATCCACCCGGGGGGGGGGAAATTACATTTGGGCGCGGTCGCCCTGTTTCAAACGGGAGCTCAGACAGTTATCCTCAGTAGTTTCTGACTACCTCAAGGAAAGAGCGGGGAGGAACAGGGCCTTTCCTCGGAGACACTTTTGGACACAGGGTCCCCTGCACTGCATCCCCTGCATAGGTAGTGCAGTACCTGAGGTGGGCCTCAGTGACCAAGGCTCTGTCCCATACCTAGCCGTGTTAAGTGTGAAAGATGTACCTTTCTTCAGGCTGCGCTCACAGCCTAGCTCGCGCTTCTGCGAGACGGCCGTCCTGAGTGTTTCCCTGGACTGAGTCGTCAGCACGGGGTGTTTCTGAAGCACAGGTCCGTTTCAGTCAGTGAGGCCGATCGACTTGCAGGGAGGCTGCCCAGCGCTGCTCCCACGCGTCTCTGTTATGACTGGGACACTCTACCTCGGCCCCCAGCAAGCAACACGTGGCCCTTGCTAGGAATGTGAAGAGTGGCTCCCATGGGCCTCCTTCCCCTTGAGGTTCCTCAGAAGCCACCGGCCGCTCCTTCGGCACAGAGCAGTCACCATGCGAAAGTGGTGCACGGCCGCCTCTCCTATGTGTCCCCGGAGGCATCGGAGAGTTCAGGCCATCCATTGTGGCGCATGGATTCATGGCACCCCTGCACCCCCAGCTCTGCTGACGTGAAACACTAGCCCCTATCTTGGGGCCGCAGGTCACCTTTCATTTGGCCGGAGCTGACTGGGCAGTGCAGTGGTATGAGTCCCTAGAAGGACATTTGCCAGCACAGGATGGGCTTGGAGAGAATGCAGCCATGCTGGCCCACAGCGACTACCCTGCAGTGGAGAGACGTCGGGCCGCCAGCGCTGCTCAGGCAGCTTGGAAGGCAGAAACAAGTGGCTCGCAAACGGGCAGAAGGCGTACTTTGCCATCAGTGTCCCACTTTCAGGCTGGATGACACAGCATGTTTGTCTGAACATTCTGTCTAGCTATCTAGTACAAGGGAACGAGGGCCCCCTTCTGGTAAGAAAGCTTTCCAGGTGGGGGGTGCCGTCCGTGCAGGAGAGCGTTCCCCACGCTGTGCCAAGTTTGGTACTTGGTGACTCGGGGTGGTCCCGAACGTCCAGCATTGTCCCGGGGACAGCCGTCCATCGTTTTGTTTTTCAGGCTGGACGTAAACATCTAGCTTCCAGGTGCCGAAGGGAGTCGTCCTTGAGGCGTCCCCTGGTTTCACTGGGGACGCACAGTGGTGTTTCTCAGAAGAGCCCAAATCGCTCCCTGGGGCACACCAGCACGGAATGTAAGGCTGCTCAGAACTGCGTTCCTGAGGCCGTTTGCAGGCTGAACAAACGGGAGGTGTCGAGCGAAGAGGGCAGCACTTTGCCATTACTGCTGGCACATCCGTGCAGTTAAAGCAAACGGACGCATTCACTTGCTGCGGCTCAAACGCCACACAAGAGCTGGGCGGCACACAGTGCCCTCGCACAAAAGTGACAACGAACGTGAGTGCGCCATGACTCCTGCGATACCTTACAGAGTTGACGCTCTCCTTTCCCGCCTCCTTCCTCACTAGGGCGGCACGCTTCACTTTACTACCGGAAAACGCTGGACTTTTACTCGAGGCCAGGGCTCACCTTTCTGTCGCCGGCAATCTCCGGAGTGCTCTTGGAGACGCTCCCAGCAAAGAACTGAGACCAGCGAGCCTCATGCGAGTAAACTCGCACTTCTTCCTGGAGGCCTTCCGGAGCATAGAAAAGACGGGCCCCAGGAGTGTGCCTCAGGTACCTTTCTAGCCGCATCTCATCCACCCGGGGGTGGGGGGGAAATTACGTTTGGGCGGGGTCGCCCTGTTTCAAACGGGAGCTCAGACAGTTATCCTCAGTAGTTTCTGACTACCTCAAGGAAAGAGCGGGGAGGAACAGGGCCTCTCCTCGGAAACACTTTTGGACACAGGGTCCCCTGCACTGCATCCCCTGCATAGGTAGTGCAGTACCTGAGGTGGGCCTCAGTGACCAAGGCTCTGTCCCATACCTAGCCGTGTTAAGTGTGAAAGATGTACCTTTCTTCAGGCTGCGCTCACAGCCTAGCTCGCGCTTCTGCGAGAGGGCCGTCCTGAGTGTTTCCCTGGACTGAGTCGTCAGCACGGGGTGTTTCTGAAGCACAGGTCCGTTTCAGTCAGTGAGGCCGATCGACTTGCAGGGAGGCTGCCCAGCGCTGCTCCCACGCGTCTCTGTTATGACTGGGACACTCTACCTCGGCCCCCAGCAAGCAACACGTGGCCCTTGCTAGGAATGTGAAGAGTGGCTCCCATGGGCCTCCTTCCCCCTGAGGTTCCTCAGAAGCCACCGGCCGCTCCTTCGGCACAGAGCAGTCACCATGCGAAAGTGGTGCACGGCCGCCTCTCCTATGTGTCCCCGGAGGCATCGGAGAGTTCAGGCCATCCAGCGTGGCGCATGGATTCATGGCACCCCTGCACCCCCAGCTCTGCTGACGTGAAACACTAGCCCCTATCTTGGGGCCGCAGGTCACCTTTCATTTGGCCGGAGCTGACTGGGCAGTGCAGTGGTATGAGTCCCTAGAAGGACATTTGCCAGCACAGGATGGGCTTGGAGAGAACGCAGCCTTGCTGGCCCACAGCGACTACCCTGCAGTGGAGAGACGTCGGGCCGCCAGCGCTGCTCAGGCAGCTTGGAAGGCAGAAACAAGTGGCTCGCAAACGGGCAGAAGGCGTACTTTGCCATCAGTGTCCCACTTTCAGGCTGGATGACACAGCATGTTTGTCTGAACATTCTGTCTAGCTATCTAGTACAAGGGAACGAGGGCCCCCTTCTGGTAAGAAAGCTTTCCAGGTGGGGGGTGCCGTCCGTGCAGGAGAGCGTTCCCCACGCTGTGACAAGTTTGGTACTTGGTGACTCGGGGTGGTCCCGAACGTCCAGCATTGTCCCGGGGACAGCCGTCCATCGTTTTCTTTTTCAGGCTGGACGTAAACATCTAGCTTCCAGGTGCCGAAGGGAGTCGTCCTTGAGGCGTCCCCTGGTTTCACTGGGGACGCACAGTGGTGTTTCTCAGAAGAGCCCAAATCGCTCCCTGGGGCACACCAGCACGGAATGTAAGGCTGCTCAGAACTGCGTTCCTGAGGCCGTTTGCAGGCTGAACAAATGGGAGGTGTCGAGCGAAGAGTGTAGCACTTTGCCATTACTGCTGGCACATCCGTGCAGTTAAAGCAAACGGACGCATTCACTTGCTGCGGCTCAAACGCCACACAAGAGCTGGGCGGCACACAGTGCCCTCGCACAAAAGTGACAACGAACGTGAGTGCGCCATGAGTCCTGCGATACCTTACAGAGTTGACGCTCTCCTTTACCGCCTGCTTCCTCACTAGGGCGGCACGCTTCACTTTACTACCGGAAAACGCTGGAATTTTACTCGAGGCCAGGGCTCACCTTTCTGTCGCCGGCAATCTCCGGAGTGCTCTTGGAGACGCTCCCAGCAAAGAACTGAGACCAGCGAGCCTCATGCGAGTAAACTCGCACTTCTTCCCTGAGGCCTTCCAGAGCAAAGAAAAGACGGGCCCCAGGAGTGTGTCTCAGGCACCTTTCTAGCCGCATCTCATCCACCCGGGGGGGGAAAATTACGTTTGGGCGGGGTCGCCCTGTTTAAACGGGAGCTCAGACAGTTATCCTCAGTAGTTTCTGACTACCTCAAGGAAACAGCGGGGAGGAACAGGGCCTTTCCTCGGAGACACCTTTGGACACAGGGTCCCCTGCACTGCATCCCCTGCATAGGTAGTGCAGTACCTGAGGTGGGCCTCAGTGACCAAGGCTCTGTCCCATACCTAGCCGTGTTAATTGTGAAAGATGTACCTTTCTTCAGGCTGCGCTCACAGCCTAGCTCGCGCTTCTGCGAGAGGGCCGTCCTGAGTGTTTCCCTGGACTGAGTCGTCAGCACGGGGTGTTTCTGAAGCACAGGTCCGTTTCAGTCAGTGAGGCCGATCGACTTGCAGGGAGGCTGCCCAGCGCTGCTCCCACGCGTCTCTGTTATGACTGGGACACTCTACCTCGGCCCCCAGCAAGCAACACGTGGCCCTTGCTAGGAATGTGAAGAGTGGCTCCCATGGGCCTCCTTCCCCCTGAGGTTCCTCAGAAGCCACCGGCCGCTCCTCCGGCACAGAGCAGTCACCATGCGAAAGTGGTGCACGGCCGCCTCTCCTATGTGTCCCCGGAGGCATCGGAGAGTTCAGGCCATCCAGCGTGGCGCATGGATTCATGGCACCCCTGCACCCCCAGCTCTGCTGACGTGAAACACTAGCCCGTATCTTGGGGCCGCAGGTCACCTTTCATTTGGCCGGAGCTGACTGGGCAGTGCAGTGGTATGAGTCCCTAGAAAGGCATTTGCCAGCACAGGATGGGCTTGGAGAGAACGCAGCCTTGCTGGCCCACAGCGACTACCCTGCAGTGGAGAGACGTCGGGCCACCAGCGCTGCTCAGGCAGCTTGGAAGGCAGAAACAAGTGGCTCGCAAACGGGCAGAAGGCGTACTTTGCCATCAGTGTCCCACTTTCAGGCTGGATGACACAGCATGTTTGTCTGAACATTCTGTCTAGCTATCTAGTACAAGGGAACGAGGGCCCCCTTCTGGTAAGAAAGCTTTCCAGGTGAGGGGTGCCGTCCGTGCAGGAGAGCGTTCCCCACGCTGTGCCAAGTTTGGTACTTGGTGACTCGGGGTGGTCCCGAACGTCCTGCATTGTCCCGGGGACAGCCGTCCATCGTTTTCTTTTTCAGGCTGGACGTATACATCTAGCTTCCAGGTGCCGAAGGGAGTCGTCCTTGAGGCGTCCCCTGGTTTCACTGGGGACGCACAGTGGTGTTTCTCAGAAGAGCCCAAATCGCTCCCTGGGGCACACCAGCACGGAATGTAAGGCTGCTCAGAACTGCGTTCCTGAGGCCGTTTGCAGGCTGAACAAACGGGAGGTGTCGAGCAAAGAGGGCAGCACTTTGCCATTACTGCTGGCCCATCCGTGCAGTTAAAGCAAACGGACGCATTCATTTGCTGCGGCTCAAACGCCACACAAGAGCTGGGCGGCACACAGTGCCCTCGCACAAAAGTGACAACGAACGTGAGTGCGCCATGACTCCTGCGATACCTTACAGAGTTGACGCTCTCCTTTCCCGCCTCCTTCCTCACTAGGGCGGCACGCTTCACTTTACTACCGGAAAACGCTGGACTTTTACTCGAGGCCCGGGCTCACCTTTCTGTCGCCGGCAATCTCCGGAGTGCTCTTGGAGACGCTCCCAGCAAAGAACTGAGACCAGCGAGCCTCATGCGAGTAAACTCGCACTTCTTCCTGGAGGCCTTCCGGAGCATAGAAAAGACGGGCCCCAGGAGTGTGCCTCAGGTACCTTTCTAGCCGCATCTCATCCACACGGGGTGGGGGGGAAATTACGTTTGGGCGGGGTCGCCCTGTTTGAAACGGGAGCTCAGACAGTTATCCTCAGTAGTTTCTGACTACCTCAAGGAAAGAGCGGGGAGGAACAGGGCCTCTCCTCGGAGACACTTTTGGACACAGGGTCCCCTGCACTGCATCCCCTGCATAGGTAGTGCAGTACCTGAGGTGGGCCTCAGTGACCAAGGCTCTGTCCCATACCTAGCCGTGTTAAGTGTGAAAGATGTACCTTTCTTCAGGCTGCGCTCACAGCCTAGCTCGCGCTTCTGCGAGAGGGCCGTCCTGAGTGTTTCCGTGGACTGAGTCGTCAGCACGGGGTGTTTCTGAAGCACAGGTCCGTTTCAGTCAGTGAGGCCGATCGACTTGCAGGGAGGCTGCCCAGCGCTGCTCCCACGCGTCTCTGTTATGACTGGGACACTCTACCTCGGCCCCCAGCAAGCAACATGTGGCCCTTGCTAGGAATGTGAAGAGTGGCTCCCATGGGCCTCCTTCCCCCTGAGGTTCCTCAGAAGCCACCGGCCGCTCCTTCGGCACAGAGCAGTCTCCATGCGAAAGTGGTGCACGGCCGCCTCTCCTATGTGTCCCCGGAGGCATCGGAGAGTTCAGGCCATCCAGCGTGGCGCATGGATTCATGGCACCCCTGCACCCCCAGCTCTGCTGACGTGAAACACTAGCCCCTATCTTGGGGCCGCAGGTCACCTTTCATTTGGCCGGAGCTGACTGGGCAGTGCAGTGGTATGAGTCCCTAGAAAGACATTTGCCAGCACAGGATGGGCTTGGAGAGAACGCAGCCTTGCTGGCCCACAGCGACTACACTGCAGTGGAGAGACGTCAGGCGGCCAGCGCTGCTCAGGCAGCTTGGAAGGCAGAAACAAGTGGCTCGCAAACGGGCAGAAGGCGTACTTTGCCATCAGTGTCCCACTTTCAGGCTTGATGACACAGCATGTTTGTATGAATATTCTGTCTAGCTATCTAGTACAAGGGAACGAGGGCCCCCTTCTGGTAAGAAAGCTTTCCAGGTGGGGGGTGCCGTCCGTGCAGGAGAGCGTTCCCCACGCTGTGCCAAGTTTGGTACTTGGTGACTCGGGGTGGTCCCGAACGTCCAGCATTGTCCCGGGGACAGCCGTCCATCGTTTTGTTTTTCAGGCTGGACGTAAATATCTAGCTTCCAGGTGCCGAAGGGAGTCGTCCTTGAGGCGTCCCCTGGTTTCACAGGGGACGCACAGTGGTGTTTCTCAGAAGAGCCCTAATCGCTCCTTGGGGCACACCAGCACGGAATGTAAGGCTGCTCAGAACTGCGTTCCTGAGGCCGTTTGCAGGCTGAACAAACGGGAGGTGTCGAGCGAAGAGGGCAGCACTTTGCCATTACTGCTGGCACATCCGTGCAGTTAAAGCAAACGGACGCATTCACTTGCTGCGGCTCAAACGCCACACAAGAGCTGGGCGGCACACAGTGCCATCGCACAAAAGTGACAACGAACGTGAGTGCGCAATGAGTCCTGCGATACCTTACAGAGTTGACGCTGTCCTTTACCGCCTGCTTCCTCACTAGGGCGGCACGCTTCACTTTACTACCGGAAAACGCTGGACTTTTACTCGAGGCCAGGGCTCACCTTTCTGTCGCCGGCAATCTCCGGAGTGCTCTTGGAGACGCTCCCAGCAAAGAACTGAGACCAGCGAGCCTCATGCGAGTAAACTCGCACTTCTTCCCTGAGGCCTTCCGGAGCATAGAAAAGACGGGCCCCAGGAGTGTGCCTCAGGCACATTACTAGCCGCATCTCAACCACCCGGGGGGGGGGGGAAATTACGTTTGGGCGGGGTCGCCCTGTTTCAAACGGGAGCTAAGACAGTTATCCTCAGTAGTTTCTGACTACCTCAATGAAAGAGCGGGGAGGAACAGGGCCTTTCCTCGGAGACACTTTTGGACACAGGGTCCCCTGCACTGCATCCCCTGCATAGGTAGTGCAGTACCTGAGGTGGGCCTCAGTGACCAAGGCTCTGTCCCATACCTAGCCGTGTTAAGTGTGAAAGATGTACCTTTCTTCAGGCTGCGCTCACAGCCTAGCTCGCGCTTCTGCGAGAGGGCCGTCCTGAGTGTTTCCCTGGACTGAGTCGTCAGCACGGGGTGTTTCTGAAGCACAGGTCCGTTTCAGTCAGTGAGGCCGATCGACTTGCAGGGAGGCTGCCCAGCGCTGCTCCCACGCGTCTCTGTTATGACTGGGACACTCTACCTCGGCCCCCAGCAAGCAACACGTGGCCCTTGCTAGGAATGTGAAGAGTGGCTCCCATGGGCCTCCTTCCCCCTGAGGTTCCTCAGAAGCCACCGGCCGCTCCTTCGGCACAGAGCAGTCACCATGCGAAAGTGGTGCACGGCCGCCTCTCCTATGTGTCCCCGGAGGCATCGGAGAGTTCAGGCCATCCAGCGTGGCGCATGGATTCATGGCACCCCTGCACCCCCAGCTCTGCTGACGTGAAACACTAGCCCGTATCTTGGGGCCGCAGGTCACCTTTCATTTGGCCGGAGCTGACTGGGCAGTGCAGTGGTATGAGTCCCTAGAAGGACATTTGCCAGCACAGGATGGGCTTGGAGAGAATGCAGCCATGCTGGCCCACAGCGACTACCCTGCAGTGGAGAGACGTCGGGCCGCCAGCGCTGCTCAGGCAGCTTGGAAGGCAGAAACAAGTGGCTCGCAAACGGGCAGAAGGCGTACCTTGCCATCAGTGTCCCACTTTCAGGCTGGATGACACAGCATGTTTGTCTGAACATTCTGTCTAGCTATCTAGTACAAGGGAACGAGGGCCCCCTTCTGGTAAGAAAGCTTTCCAGGTGGGGGGTGCCGTCCGTGCAGGAGAGCGTTCCCCACGCTGTGACAAGTTTGGTACTTGGTGACTCGGGGTGGTCCCGAACGTCCAGCATTGTCCCGGGGACAGCCGTCCATCGTTTTCTTTTTCAGGCTGGACGTAAACATCTAGCTTCCAGGTGCCGAAGGGAGTCGTCCTTGAGGCGTCCCCTGGTTTCACTGGGGACGCACAGTGGTGTTTCTCAGAAGAGCCCAAATCGCTCCCTGGGGCACACCAGCACGGAATGTAAGGCTGCTCAGAACTGCGTTCCTGAGGCCGTTTGCAGGCTGAACAAATGGGAGGTGTCGAGCGAAGAGGGCAGCACTTTGCCATTACTGCTGGCACATCCGTGCAGTTAAAGCAAACGGACGCATTCACTTGCTGCGGCTCAAACGCCACACAAGAGCTGGGCGGCACACAGTGCCCTCGCACAAAAGTGACAACGAACGTGAGTGCGCCATGACTCCTGCGATACCTTACAGAGTTGACGCTCTCCTTTCCCGCCTCCTTCCTCACTAGGGCGGCACGCTTCACTTTACTACCGGAAAACGCTGGACTTTTACTCGAGGCCAGGGCTCACCTTTCTGTCGCCGGCAATCTCCGGAGTGCTCTTGGAGACGCTCCCATCAAAGAAATGAGACCAGCGAGCCTCATGCGAGTAAACTCGCACTTCTTCCCTGAGGCCTTCCGGAGCATAGAAAAGACGGGCCCCAGGAGTGTGCCTCAGGTACCTTTCTAGCCGCATCTCATCCACCCGGGGATGGGGGGGAAATTACGTTTGGGCGGGGTCGCCCTGTTTGAAACGGGAGCTCAGACAGTTATCCTCAGTAGTTTCTGACTACCTCAAGGAAAGAGCGGGGAGGAACAGGGCCTCTCCTCGGAAACACTTTTGGACACAGGGTCCCCTGCACTGCATCCCCTGCATAGGTAGTGCAGTACCTGAGGTGGGCCTCAGTGACCAAGGCTCTGTCCCATACCTAGCCGTGTTAAGTGTGAAAGATGTACCTTTCTTCAGGCTGCGCTCACAGCCTAGCTCGCGCTTCTGCGAGAGGGCCGTCCTGAGTGTTTCCCTGGACTGAGTCGTCAGCACGGGGTGTTTCTGAAGCACAGGTCCGTTTCAGTCAGTGAGGCCGATCGACTTGCAGGGAGGCTGCCCAGCGCTGCTCCCACGCGTCTCTGTTATGACTGGGACACTCTACCTCAGCCCCCAGCAAGCAACACGTGGCCCTTGCTAGGAATGTGAAGAGTGGCTCCCATGGGCCTCCTTCCCCCTGAGGTTCCTCAGAAGCCACCGGCCGCTCCTTCGGCACAGAGCAGTCACCATGCGAAAGTGGTGCACGGCCGCCTCTCCTATGTGTCCCCGGAGGCATCGGAGAGTTCAGGCCATCCAGCGTGGCGCATGCATTCATGGCACCCCTGCACCCCCAGCTCTGCTGACGTGAAACACTAGCCCCTATCTTGGGGCCGCAGGTCACCTTTCATTTGGCCGGAGCTGACTGGGCAGTGCAGTGGTATGAGTCCCTAGAAAGGCATTTGCCAGCACAGGATGGGCTTGGAGAGAACGCAGCCTTGCTGGCCCACAGCGACTACCCTGCAGTGGAGAGACGTCGGGCCACCAGCGCTGCTCAGGCAGCTTGGAAGGCAGAAACAAGTGGCTCGCAAACGGGCAGAAGGCGTACTTTGCCATCAGTGTCCCACTTTCAGGCTGGATGACACAGCATGTTTGTCTGAACATTCTGTCTAGCTATCTAGTACAAGGGAACGAGGGCCCCCTTCTGGTAAGAAAGCTTTCCAGGTGGGGGGTGCCGTCCGTGCAGGAGAGCGTTCCCCACGCTGTGCCAAGTTTGGTACTTGGTGACTCGGGGTGGTCCCGAACGTCCAGCATTGTCCCGGGGACAGCCCTCCATCGTTTTCTTTTTCAGGCTGGACGTATACATCTAGCTTCCAGGTGCCGAAGGGAGTCGTCCTTGAGGCGTCCCCTGGTTTCACTGGGGACGCACAGTGGTGTTTCTCAGAAGAGCCCAAATCGCTCCCTGGGGCACACCAGCACGGAATGTAAGGCTGCTCAGAACTGCGTTCCTGAGGCCGTTTGCAGGCTGAACAAACGGGAGGTGTCGAGCAAAGAGGGCAGCACTTTGCCATTACTGCTGGCCCATCCGTGCAGTTAAAGCAAACGGACGCATTCACTTGCTGCGGCTCAAACGCCACACAAGAGCTGGGCGGCACACAGTGCCCTCGCACAAAAGTGACAACGAACGTGAGTGCGCCATGAGTCCTGCGATACCTTACAGAGTTGACGCTCTCCTTTCCCGCCTCCTTCCTCACTAGGGCGGCACGCTTCCTTTACTACCGGAAAACGCTGGACTTTTACTCGAGGCCAGGGCTCACCTTTCTGTCGCCGGCAATCTCCGGAGTGCTCTTGGAGACGCTCCCAGCAAAGAACTGAGACCAGCGAGCCTCATGCGAGTAAACTCGCACTTCTTCCTGGAGGCCTTCCGGAGCATAGAAAAGACGGGCCCCAGGAGTGTGCCTCAGGTACCTTTCTAGCCGCATCTCATCCACACGGGGTGGGGGGGAAATTACGTTTGGGCGGGGTCGCCCTGTTTCAAACGGGAGCTCAGACAGTTATCCTCAGTAGTTTCTGACTACCTCAAGGAAAGAGCGGGGAGGAACAGGGCCTCTCCTCGGAGACACTTTTGGACACAGGGTCCCCTGCACTGCATCCCCTGCATAGGTAGTGCAGTACCTGAGGTGGGCCTCAGTGACCAAGGCTCTGTCCCATACCTAGCCGTGTTAAGTGTGAAAGATGTACCTTTCTTCAGGCTGCGCTCACAGCCTAGCTCGCGATTCTGCGAGAGGGCCGTCCTGAGTGTTTCCCTGGACTGAGTTGTCAGCACGGGGTGTTTCTGAAGCACAGGTACGTTTCAGTCAGTGAGGCCGATCGACTTGCAGGGAGGCTGCCCAGCGCTGCTCCCACGCGTCTCTGTTATGACAGGGACTCTCTACCTCGGCCCCCAGCAATCAACACGTGGCCCTTGCTAGGAATGTGAAGAGTGGCTCCCATGGGCCTCCTTCCCCCTGAGGTTCCTCAGAAGCCACCGGCCGCTCCTTCGGCACAGAGCAGTCTCCATGCGAAAGTGGTGCACGGCCGCCTCTCCTATGTGTCCCCGGAGGCATCGGAGAGTTCAGGCCATCCAGCGTGGCGCATGGATTCATGGCACCCCTGCACCCCCAGCTCTGCTGACGTGAAACACTAGCCCCTATCTTGGGGCCTCAGGTCACCTTTCATTTGGCCGGAGCTGACTGGGCAGTGCAGTGGTATGAGTCCCTAGAAAGACATTTGCCAGCACAGGATGGGCTTGGAGAGAACGCAGCCTTGCTGGCCCACAGCGACTACACTGCAGTGGAGAGACGTCAGGCCGCCAGCGCTGCTCAGGCAGCTTGGAAGGCAGAAACAAGTGGCTCGCAAACGGGCAGAAGGCGTACTTTGCCATCAGTGTCCCACTTTCAGGCTTGATGACACAGCATGTTTGTCTGAACATTCTGTCTAGCTATCTAGTACAAGGGAACGAGGGCCTCCTTCTGGTAAGAAAGCTTTCCAGGTGGGGGGTGCCGTCCGTGCAGGAGAGCGTTCCCCACGCTGTGCCAAGTTTGGTACTTGGTGACTCGGGGTGGTCCCGAACGTCCAGCATTGTCCCGGGGACAGCCGTCCATCGTTTTCTTTTTCAGGCTGGACGTAAACATCTAGCTTCCAGGTGCCGAAGGGAGTCGTCCTTGAGGCGTCCCCTGGTTTCACTGGGGACGCACAGTGGTGTTTCTCAGAAGAGCCCAAATCGCTCCATGGGGCACACCAGCACGGAATGTAAGGCTGCTCAGAACTGCGTTCCTGAGGCCGTTTGCAGGCTGAACAAACGGGAGGTGTCGAGCGAAGAGGGCAGCACTTTGCCATTACTGCTGGCACATCCGTGCAGTTAAAGCAAACGGACGCATTCACTTGCTGCGGCTCAAACGCCACACAAGAGCTGGGCGGCACACAGTGCCCTCGCACAAAAGTGACAACGAACGTGAGTGCGCCATGACTCCTGCGATACCTTACAGAGTTGACGCTCTCCTTTACCGCCTGCTTCCTCACTAGGGCGGCACGCTTCTCTTTACTACCGGAAAACGCTGGACTTTTACTCGAGGCCAGGGCTCACCTTTCTGTCGCCGGCAATCTCCGGAGTGCTCTTGGAGACGCTCCCAGCAAAGAACTGAGACCAGCGAGCCTCATGCGAGTAAACTCGCACTTCTTCCCTGAGGCCTTCCGGAGCCAAGAAAAGACGGGCCCCAGGAGTGTGCCTCAGGCACCTTTCTAGCCGCATCTCATCCACCCGGGGGGGGGGGAAATTACGTTTGGGCGGTGTCGCCCTGTTTCAAACGGGAGCTCAGACAGTTATCCTCAGTAGTTTCTGACTACCTCAAGGAAAGAGCGGGGAGGAACAGGGCCTTTCCTCGGAGACACTTTTGGACACAGGGTCCCCTGCACTGCATCCCCTGCATAGGTAGTGCAGTACCTGAGGTGGGCCTCAGTGACCAAGGCTCTGTCCCATACCTAGCCGTGTTAATTGTGAAAGATGTACCTTTCTTCAGGCTGCGCTCACAGCCTAGCTCGCGCTTCTGCGAGAGGGCCGTCCTGAGTGTTTCCCTGGACTGAGTCGTCAGCACGGGGTGTTTCTGAAGCACAGGTCCGTTTCAGTCAGTGAGGCCGATCGACTTGCAGGGAGGCTGCCCAGCGCTGCTCCCACGCGTCTCTGTTATGACTGGGACACTCTACCTCGGCCCCCAGCAAGCAACACGTGGCCCTTGCTAGGAATGTGAAGAGTGGCTCCCATGGGCCTCCTTCCCCCTGAGGTTCCTCAGAAGCCACCGGCCGCTCCTCCGGCACAGAGCAGTCACCATGATAAAGTGGTGCACGGCCGCCTCTCCTATGTGTCCCCGGAGGCATCGGAGAGTTCAGGCCATCCAGCGTGGCGCATGGATTCATGGCACCCCTGCACCCCCAGCTCTGCTGACGTGAAACACTAGCCCGTATCTTGGGGCTGCAGGTCACCTTTCATTTGGCCGGAGCTGACTGGGCAGTGCAGTGGTATGAGTCCCTAGAAAGGCATTTGCCAGCACAGGATGGGCTTGGAGAGAACGCAGCCTTGCTGGCCCACAGCGACTACCCTGCAGTGGAGAGACGTCGGGCCGCCAGCGCTGCTCAGGCAGCTTGGAAGGCAGAAACAAGTGGCTCGCAAACGGGCAGAAGGCGTACTTTGCCATCAGTGTCCCACTTTCAGGCTTGATGACACAGCATGTTTGTCTGAACATTCTGTCTAGCTATCTAGTACAAGGGAACGAGGGCCCCCTTCTGGTAAGAAAACTTTCCAGGTGGGGGGTGCCGTCCGTGCAGGAGAGCGTTCCCCACGCTGTGCCAAGTTTGGTGCTTGGTGACTCGGGGTGGTCCCGAACGTCCAGCATTGTCCCGGGGACAGCCGTCCATCGTTTTCTTTTTCAGGCTGGACGTAAACATCTAGCTTCCAGGTGCCGAAGGGAGTCGTCCTTGAGGCGTCCCTGGTTTCACTGGGGACGCACAGTGGTGTTTCTCAGAAGAGCCCAAATCGCTCCCTGGGGCACACCAGCACGGAATGTAAGGCTGCTCAGAACAGCGTTCCTGAGGCCGTTTGCAGGCTGAACAAACGGGAGGTGTCGAGCGAAGAGGGCAGCACTTTGCCATTACTGCTGGCACATCCGTGCAGTTAAAGCAAACGGACGCATTCACTTGCTGCGGCTCAAACGCCACACAAGAGCTGGGCGGCACACAGTGCCCTCGCACAAAAGTGACAACGAACGTGAGTGCGCCATGAGTCCTGCGATACCTTACAGAGTTGACGCTCTCCTTTACCGCCTGCTTCCTCACTAGGGCGGCACGCTTCACTTTACTACCGGAAAACGCTGGACTTTTACTCGAGGCCAGGGCTCACCTTTCTGTCGCCGGCAATCTCCGGAGTGCTCTTGGAGACGCTCCCAGCAAAGAACTGAGACCAGCGAGCCTCATGCGAGTAAACTCCCACTTCTTCCCTGAGGCCTTCCGGAGCCAAGAAAAACCGGGCCCCAGGAGTGTGCCTCAGGCACCTTTCTAGCCGCATCTCATCCACCCGGGGGGGTAGGGGAAATTACGTTTGGGTGGGGTCGCCCTGTTTCAAACGGGAGCTCAGACAGTTATACTCAGTAGTTTCTGACTACCTCAAGGAAAGAGCGGGGAGGAACAGGGCCTTTCCTCGGAGACACTTTTGGACACAGGGTCCCCTGCACTGCATCCCCTGCATAGGTAGTGCAGTACCTGAGGTGGGCCTCAGTGACCAAGGCTCTGTCCCATACCTAGCCGTGTTAAGTGTGAAAGATGTACCTTTCTTCAGGCTGCGCTCACAGCCTAGCTCGCGCTTCTGCGAGAGGGCCGTCCTGAGTGTTTCCCTGGACTGAGTCGTCAGCACGGGGTGTTTCTGAAGCACAGGTCCGTTTCAGTCAGTGAGGCCGATCGACTTGCAGGGAGGCTGCCCAGCGCTGCTCCCACGCGTCTCTGTTATGACTGGGACACTCTACCTCGGCCCCCAGCAAGCAACACGTGGCCCTTGCTAGGAATGTGAAGAGTGGCTCCCATGGGCCTCCTTCCCCCTGAGGTTCCTCAGAAGCCACCGGCCGCTCCTCCGGCACAGAGCAGTCACCATGCGAAAGTGGTGCACGGCCGCCTCTCCTATGTGTCCCCGGAGGCATCGGAGAGTTCAGGCCATCCAGCGTGGCGCAAGGATTCATGGCACCCCTGCACCCCCAGCTCTGCTGACGTGAAACACTAGCCCGTATCTTGGGGCCGCAGGTCACCTTTCATTTGGCCGGAGCTGACTGGCAGTGCAGTGGTATGAGTCCCTAGAAAGGCATTTGCCAGCACAGGATGGGCTTGGAGAGAACGCAGCCTTGCTGGCCCACAGCGACTACCCTGCAGTGGAGAGACGTCGGGCCGCCAGCGCTGCTCAGGCAGCTTGGAAGGCAGAAACAAGTGGCTCGCAAACGGGCAGAAGGCGTACTTTGCCATCAGTGTCCCACTTTCAGGCTTGATGACACAGCATGTTTGTCTGAACATTCTGTCTAGCTATCTAGTACAAGGGAACGAGGAGGGCCCCCTTCTGGTAAGAAAGCTTTCCAGGTGGGGGGTGCCGTCCGTGCAGGAGAGCGTTCCCCACGCTGTGCCAAGTTTGGTACTTGGTGACTCGGGGTGGTCCCGAACGTCCAGCATTGTCCCGGGGACAGCCGTCCATCGTTTTCTTTTTCAGGCTGGACGTAAACATCTAGCTTCCAGGTGCCGAAGGGAGTCGTCCTTGAGGCGTCCCCTGGTTTCACTGGGGACGCACAGTGGTGTTTCTCAGAAGAGCCCAAATCGCTCCCTGGGGCACACCAGCACGGAATGTAAGGCTGCTCAGAACTGCGTTCCTGAGGCCGTTTGCAGGCTGAACAAACGGGAGGTGTCGAGCGAAGAGGGCAGCACTTTGCCATTACTGCTGGCACATCCGTGCAGTTAAAGCAAACGGACGCATTCACTTGCTGCGGCTCAAACGCCACACAAGAGCTGGGCGGCACACAGTGCCCTCGCACAAAAGTGACAACGAACGTGAGTGCGCCATGACTCCTGCGATACCTTACAGAGTTGACGCTCTCCTTTCCCGCCTCCTTCCTCACTAGGGCGGCACGCTTCACTTTATTACCGGAAAACGCTGGACTTTTACTCGAGGCCAGGGCTCACCTTTCTGTCGCCGGCAATCTCCGGAGTGCTCTTGGAGACGCTCCCAGCAAAGAACTGAGACCAGCGAGCCTCATGCGAGTAAACTCGCACTTCTTCCTGGAGGCCTTCCGGAGCATAGAAAAGACGGGCCCCAGGAGTGTGCCTCAGGTACCTTTCTAGCCGCATCTCATCCACCCGGGGGTGGGGGGGAAATTACGTTTGGGCGGGGTCGCCCTGTTTCAAACGGGAGCTCAGACAGTTATCCTCAGTAGTTTCTGACTACCTCAAGGAAAGAGCGGGGAGGAACAGGGCCTCTCCTCGGAAACACTTTTGGACACAGGGTCCCCTGCACTGCATCCCCTGCATAGGTAGTGCAGTACCTGAGGTGGGCCTCAGTGACCAAGGCTCTGTCCCATACCTAGCCGTGTTAAGTGTGAAAGATGTACCTTTCTTCAGGCTGCGCTCACAGCCTAGCTCGCGCTTCTGCGAGAGGGCCGTCCTGAGTGTTTCCCTGGACTGAGTCGTCAGCACGGGGTGTTTCTGAAGCACAGGTCCGTTTCAGTCAGTGAGGCCGATCGACTTGCAGGGAGGCTGCCCAGCGCTGCTCCCACGCGTCTCTGTTATGACTGGGACACTCTACCTCGGCCCCCAGCAAGCAACACGTGGCCCTTGCTAGGAATGTGAAGAGTGGCTCCCATGGGCCTCCTTCCCCCTGAGGTTCCTCAGAAGCCACCGGCCGCTCCTCCGGCACAGAGCAGTCACCATGCGAAAGTGGTGCACGGCCGCCTCTCCTATGTGTCCCCGGAGGCATCGGAGAGTTCAGGCCATCCAGCGTGGCGCATGGATTCATGGCACCCCTGCACCCCCAGCTCTGCTGACGTGAAACACTAGCCCGTATCTTGGGGCCGCAGGTCACCTTTCATTTGGCCGGAGCTGACTGGGCAGTGCAGTGGTATGAGTCCCTAGAAAGGCATTTGCCAGCACAGGATGGGCTTGGAGAGAACGCAGCCTTGCTGGCCCACAGCGACTACCCTGCAGTGGAGAGACGTCGGGCCGCCAGCGCTGCTCAGGCAGCTTGGAAGGCAGAAACAAGTGGCTCGCAAACGGGCAGAAGGCGTACTTTGCCATCAGTGTCCCACTTTCAGGCTTGATGACACAGCATGTTTGTCTGAACATTCTGTCTAGCTATCTAGTACAAGGGAACGAGGAGGGCCCCCTTCTGGTAAGAAAGCTTTCCAGGTGGGGGGTGCCGTCCGTGCAGGAGAGCGTTCCCCACGCTGTGCCAAGTTTGGTACTTGGTGACTCGGGGTGGTCCCGAACATCCAGCATTGTCCCGGGGACAGCCGTCCATCGTTTTCTTTTTCAGGCTGGACGTAAACATCTAGCTTCCAGGTGCCAAAGGGAGTCGTCCTTGAGGCGTCCCCTGATTTCACTGGGGACGCACAGTGGTGTTTCTCAGAAGAGCCCAAATCGCTCCCTGGGGCACACCAGCACGGAATGTAAGGCTGCTCAGAACTGCGTTCCTGAGGCCGTTTGCAGGCTGAACAAACGGGAGGTGTCGAGCGAAGAGGGCAGCACTTTGCCATTACTGCTGGCACATCCGTGCAGTTAAAGCAAACGGACGCATTCACTTGCTGCGGCTCAAACGCCACACAAGAGCTGGGCGGCACACAGTGCCCTCGCACAAAAGTGACAACGAACGTGAGTGCGCCATGAGTCCTGCGATACCTTACAGAGTTGACGCTCTCCTTTACCGCCTCCTTCCTCACTAGGGCGGCACGCTTCACTTTACTACCGGAAAACGCTGGACTTTTACTCGAGGCCAGGGCTCACCTTTCTGTCGCCGGCAATCTCCGGAGTGCTCTTGGAGACGCTCCCAGCAAAGAACTGAGACCAGCGAGCCTCATGCGAGTAAACTCGCACTTCTTCCCTGAGGCCTTCCGGAGCCAAGAAAAGACGGGCCCCAGGAGTGTGCCTCAGCCTCCTTTCTAGCCGCATCTCATCCACCCGGGGTGGGGGGGAAATTACGTTTGGGCGGGGTCGCCCTGTTTCAAACGGGAGCTCAGACAGTTATCCTCAGTAGTTTCTGACTACCTCAAGGAAAGAGCGGGGAGGAACAGGGCCTTTCCTCGGAGACACTTTTGGACACAGGGTCCCCTGCACTGCATCCCCTGCATAGGTAGTGCAGTACCTGAGGTGGGCCTCAGTGACCAAGGCTCTGTCCCATACCTAGCCGTGTTAAGTGTGAAAGATGTACCTTTCTTCAGGCTGCGCTCACAGCCTAGCTCGCGCTTCTGCGAGAGGGCCGTCCTGAGTGTTTCCCTGGACTGAGTCGTCAGCACGGGATGTTTCTGAAGCACAGGTCCGTTTCAGTCAGTGAGGCCGATCGACTTGCAGGGAGGCTGCCCAGCGCTGCTCCCACGCGTCTCTGTTATGACTGGGACACTCCACCTCGGCCCCCAGCAAGCAACACGTGGCCCTTGCTAGGAATGTGAAGAGTGGCTCCCATGGGCCTCCTTCCCCCTGAGGTTCCTCAGAAGCCACCGGCCGCTCCTCCGGCACAGAGCAGTCACCATGCGAAAGTGGTGCACGGCCGCCTCTCCTATGTGTCCCTGGAGGCATCGGAGAGTTCAGGCCATCCAGCGTGGCGCATGGATTCATGGCACCCCTGCACCCCCAGCTCTGCTGACGTGAAACACTAGCCCGTATCTTGGGGCCGCAGGTCACCTTTCATTTGGCCGGAGCTGACTGGGCAGTGCAGTGGTATGAGTCCCTAGAAAGGCATTTGCCAGCACAGGATGGGCTTGGAGAGAACGCAGCCTTGCTGGCCCACAGCGACTACCCTGCAGTGGAGAGACGTCGGGCCGCCAGCGCTGCTCAGGCAGCTTGGAAGGCAGAAACAAGTGGCTTGCAAACGGGCAGAAGGCGTACTTTGCCATCAGTGTCCCACTTTCAGGCTTGATGACACAGCATGTTTGTCTGAACATTCTGTCTAGCTATCTAGTACAAGGGAACGAGGAGGGCCCCCTTCTGGTAAGAAAGCTTTCCAGGTGGGGGGTGCCGTCCGTGCAGGAGAGCGTTCCCCACGCTGTGCCAAGTTTGGTACTTGGTGACTCGGGGTGGTCCCGAACATCCAGCATTGTCCCGGGGACAGCCGTCCATCGTTTTCTTTTTCAGGCTGGACGTAAACATCTAGCTTCCAGGTGCCGAAGGGAGTCGTCCTTGAGGCGTCCCCTGGTTTCACTGGGGACGCAAAATGGTGTTTCTCAGAAGAGCCCAAATCGCTCCCTGGGGCACACCAGCACGGAATGTAAGGCTGCTCAGAACTGCGTTCCTGAGGCCGTTTGCAGGCTGAACAAACGGGAGGTGTCGAGCGAAGAGGGCAGCACTTTGCCATTACTGCTGGCACATCCGTGCAGTTAAAGCAAACGGACGCATTCACTTGCTGCGGCTCAAACGCCACACAAGAGCTGGGCGGCACACAGTGCCCTCGCACAAAAGTGACAACGAACGTGAGTGCGCCATGAGTCCTGCGATACCTTACAGAGTTGACGCTCTCCTTTACCGCCTGCTTCCTCACTAGGGGGGAACGCTTCACTTTACTACCGGAAAACGCTGGACTTTTACTCGAGGCCAGGGCTCACCTTTCTGTCGCCGGCAATCTCCGGAGTGCTCTTGGAGACGCTCCCAGCAAAGAACTGAGACCAGCGAGCCTCATGCGAGTAAACTCGCACTTCTTCCCTGAGGCCTTCCGGAGCATAGAAAAGACGGGCCCCAGGAGTGTGCCTCAGGCACCTTTCTAGCGGCAACTCATTCACCCGGGGGGGTGGGGGAAATTACGTTTGGGCGGGGTCGCCCTGTTTCAAACGGGAGCTCAGACAGTTTTCCTCAGTAGTTTCTGACTACCTCAAGGAAAGAGCGGGGAGGAACAGGGCCTTTCCTCGGAGACACTTTTGGACACAGGGTCCCCTGCACTGCATCCCCTGCATAGGTAGTGCAGTACCTGAGGTGGGCCTCAGTGACCAAGGCTCTGTCCCATACCTAGCCGTGTTAAGTGTGAAAGATGTACCTTTCTTCAGGCTGCGCTCACAGCCTAGCTCGCGCTTCTGCGAGAGGGCCGTCCTGAGTGTTTCCCTGGACTGAGTCGTCAGCACGGGGTGTTTCTGAAGCACAGGTCCGTTTCAGTCAGTGAGGCCGATCGACTTGCAGGGAGGCTGCCCAGCGCTGCTCCCACGCGTCTCTGTTATGACTGGGACACTCTACCTCGGCCCCCAGCAAGCAACACGTGGCCCTTGCTAGGAATGTGAAGAGTGGCTCCCATGGGCCTCCTTCCCCCTGAGGTTCCTCAGAAGCCACCGGCCGCTCCTCCGGCACAGAGCAGTCACCATGCGAAAGTGGTGCACGGCCGCCTCTCCTATGTGTCCCCGGAGGCATCGGAGAGTTCAGTCCATCCAGCGTGGCGCAAGGATTCATGGCACCCCTGCACCCCCAGCTCTGCTGACGTGAAACACTAGCCCGTATCTTGGGGCCGCAGGTCACCTTTCATTTGGCCGGAGCTGACTGGGCAGTGCAGTGGTATGAGTCCCTAGAAAGGCATTTGCCAGCACAGGATGGGCTTGGAGAGAACGCAGCCTTGCTGGCCCACAGCGACTACCCTGCAGTGGAGAGACGTCGGGCCGCCAGCGCTGCTCAGGCAGCTTGGAAGGCAGAAACAAGTGGCTCGCAAACAGGCAGAAGGCGTACTTTGCCATCAGTGTCCCACTTTCAGGCTTGATGACACAGCATGTTTGTCTGAACATTCTGTCTAGCTATCTAGTACAAGGGAACGAGGGCCCCCTTCTGGTAAGAAAGCTTTCCAGGTGGGGGGTGCCGTCCGTGCAGGAGAGCGTTCCCCACGCTGTGCCAAGTTTGGTACTTGGTGACTCGGGGTGGTCCCGAACGTCCAGCATTGTCCCAGGGACAGCCGTCCATCGTTTTCTTTTTCAGGCTGGACGTAAACATCTAGCTTCCAGGTGCCGAAGGGAGTCGTCCTTGAGGCGTCCCCTGGTTTCACTGGGGACGCACAGTGGTGTTTCTCAGAAGAGCCCAAATCGCTCCCTGGGGCACACCAGCACGGAATGTAAGGCTGCTCAGAACTGCGTTCCTGAGGCCGTTTGCAGGCTGAACAAACGGGAGGTGTCGAGCGAAGAGGGCAGCACTTTGCCATTACTGCTGGCACATCCGTGCAGTTAAAGCAAACGGACGCATTCACTTGCTGCGGCTCAAACGCCACACAAGAGCTGGGCGGCACACAGTGCCCTCGCACAAAAGTGACAACGAACGTGAGTGCGCCATGAGTCCTGCGATACCTTACAGAGTTGACGCTCTCCTTTACCGCCTGCTTCCTCACTAGGGCGGCACGCTTCACTTTACTACCGGAAAACGCTGGACTTTTACTCGAGGCCAGGGCTCACCTTTCTGTCGCCGGCAATCTCCGGAGTGCTCTTGGAGACGCTCCCAGAAAAGAACTGAAACCAGCGAGCCTCATGCGAGTAAACTCCCACTTCTTCCCTGAGGCCTTCCGGAGCATAGAAAAGACGGGCCCCAGGAGTGTGCCTCAGGCACCTTTCTAGCCGCATCTCATCCACCCGGGGGGGTGGGGGAAATTACGTTTGGGCGGGGTCGCCCTGTTTCAAACGGGAGCTCAGACAGTTATCCTCAGTAGTTTCTGACTACCTCAAGGAAAGAGCGGGGAGGAACAGGGCCTTTCCTCGGAGACACTTTTGGACACAGGGTCCCCTGCACTGCATCCCCTGCATAGGTAGTGCAGTACCTGAGGTGGGCCTCAGTGACCAAGGCTCTGTCCCATACCTAGCCGTGTTAAGTGTGAAAGATGTACCTTTCTTCAGGCTGGGCTCACAGCCTAGCTCTCGTTTCTGCGAGAGGGCCGTCCTGAGTGTTACCCTGGACTGAGTCGTCAGCACGGGGTGTTTCTGAAGCACAGGTCCGTTTCAGTCAGTGAGGCCGATCGACTTGCAGAGAGGCTGCCCTGCGCTGCTCCCACGCGTCTCTGTTATGACTGGGACACTCTACCTCGGCCCCCAGCAAGCAACACGTGGCCCTTGCTAGGAATGTGAAGAGTGGCTCCCATGGGCCTCCTTCCCCCTGAGGTTCCTCAGAAGCCACCGGCCGCTCCTCCGGCACAGAGCAGTCACCATGATAAAGTGGTGCACGGCCGCCTCTCCTATGTGTCCCCGGAGGCATCGGAGAGTTCAGGCCATCCAGCGTGGCGCATGGATTCATGGCACCCCTGCACCCCCAGCTCTGCTGACGTGAAACACTAGCCCGTGTCTTGGGGCCGCAGGTCACCTTTCATTTGGCCAGAGCTGACTGGGCAGTGCAGTGGTATGAGTCCCTAGAAAGGCATTTGCCAGCACAGGATGGGCTTGGAGAGAACGCAGCCTTGCTGGCCCACAGCGACTACCCTGCAGTGGAGAGACGTCGGGCCGCCAGCGCTGCTCAGGCAGCTTGGAAGGCAGAAACAAGTGGCTCGCAAACGGGCAGAAGGCGTACTTTGCCATCAGTGTCCCACTTTCAGGCTTGATGACACAGCATGTTTGTCTGAACATTCTGTCTAGCTATCTAGTACAAGGGAACGAGGGCCCCCTTCTGGTAAGAAAGCTTTCCAGGTGGGGGGTGCCGTCCGTGCAGGAGAGCGTTCCCCACGCTGTGCCAAGTTTGGTACTTGGTGACTCGGCGTGGTCCCGAACGTCCAGCATTGTCCCGGGGACAGCCGTCCATCGTTTTCTTTTTCAGGCTGGAACTATACATCTAGCTTCCAGGTGCCAAAGGGAGTCGTCCTTGAGGCGTCCCCTGGTTTCACTGGGGACGCACAGTGGTGTTTCTCAGAAGAGCCCAAATCGCTCCCTGGGGCACACCAGCACGGAATGTAAGGCTGCTCAGAACTGCGTTCCTGAGGCCGTTTGCAGGCTGAACAAACGGGAGGTGTCGAGCGAAGAGGGCAGCACTTTGCCATTACTGCTGGCCCATCCGTGCAGTTAAAGCAAACGGACGCATTCACTTGCTGCGGCTCAAACGCCACACAAGAGCTGGGCGGCACACAGTGCCCTCGCACAAAAGTGACAACGAACGTGAGTGCGCCATGACTCCTGCGATATCTTACAGAGTTGACGCTCTCCTTTCCCGCCTCCTTCCTCACTAGGGCGGCACGCTTCACTTTACTACCGGAAAACGCTGGACTTTTACTCGAGGCCAGGGCTCACCTTTCTGTCGCCGGCAATCTCCGGAGTGCTCTTGGAGACGCTCCCAGCAAAGAACTGAGACCAGCGAGCCTCATGCGAGTAAACTCGCACTTCTTCCCTGAGGCCTTCCGGAGCCAAGAAAAGACGGGCCCCAGGAGTGTGCCTCAGCCTCCTTTCTAGCCGCATCTCATCCACCCGGGGTGGGGGGGAAATTACGTTTGGGCGGGGTCGCCCTGTTTCAAACGGGAGCTCAGACAGTTATCCTCAGTAGTTTCTGACTACCTCAAGGAAAGAGCGGGGAGGAACAGAGCCTTTCCTCGGAGACACTTTTGGACACAGGGTCCCCTGCACTGCATCCCCTGCATAGGTAGTGCAGTACCTGAGGTGGGCCTCAGTGACCAAGGCTCTGTCCCATACCTAGCCGTGTTAAGTGTGAAAGATGTACCTTTCTTCAGGCTGCGCTCACAGCCTAGCTCGCGCTTCTGCGAGAGGGCCGTCCTGAGTGTTTCCCTGGACTGAGTCGTCAGCACGGGGTGTTTCTGAAGCACAGGTCCGTTTCAGTCAGTGAGGCCGATCGACTTGCAGGGAGGCTGCCCAGCGCTGCTCCCACGCGTCTCTGTTATGACTGGGACACTCTACCTCGGCCCCCAGCAAGCAACACGTGGCCCTTGCTAGGAATGTGAAGAGTGGCTCCCATGGGCCTCCTTCCCCCTGAGGTTCCTCAGAAGCCACCGGCCGCTCCTTCGGCACAGAGCAGTCACCATGCGAAAGTGGTGCACGGCCGCCTCTCCTATGTGTCCCCGGAGGCATCGGAGAGTTCAGGCCATCCAGCGTGGCGCATGGATTCATGGCACCCCTGCACCCCCAGCTCTGCTGACGTGAAACACTAGCCCGTATCTTGGGGCCGCAGGTCACCTTTCATTTGGCCGGAGCTGACTGGGCAGTGCAGTGGTATGAGTCCCTAGAAGGACATTTGCCAGCACAGGATGGGCTTGGAGAGAACGCAGCCTTGCTGGCCCACAGCGACTACCCTGCAGTGGAGAGACGTCGGGCCGCCAGCGCTGCTCAGGCAGCTTGGAAGGCAGAAACAAGTGGCTCGCAAACGGGCAGAAGGCGTACTTTGCCATCAGTGTCCCACTTTCAGGCTGGATGACACAGCATGTTTGTCTGAACATTCTGTCTAGCTATCTAGTACAAGGGAACGAGGGCCCCCTTTTGGTAAGAAAGCTTTCCAGGTGGGGGGTGCCGTCCGTGCAGGAGAGCGTTCCCCACGCTATGCCAAGTTTGGTACTTGGTGACTCGGGGTGGTCCCGAACGTCCAGCATTGTCCCGGGGACAGCCGTCCATCGTTTTCTTTTTCAGGCTGGACGTAAACATCTAGCTTCCAGGTGCCGAACGGAGTCGTCCTTGAGGCGTCCCCTGGTTTCACTGGGGACGCACAGTGGTGTTTCTCAGAAGAGCCCAAATCGCTCCCTGGGGCACACCAGCACGGAATGTAAGGCTGCTCAGAACTGCGTTCCTGAGGCCGTTTGCAGGCTGAACAAACGGGAGGTGTCGAGCGAAGAGGGCAGCCCTTTGCCATTACTGCTGGCACATCCGTGCAAGTTAAAGCAAACGGACGCATTCACTTGCTGCGGCTCAAACGCCACACAAGAGCAGGGCGGCACACAGTGCCCTCTCACAAAAGTGACAACGAACGTGAGTGCGCAATGAGTCCTGCGATATCTTACAGAGTTGACGCTCTCCTTTACCGCCTGCTTCCTCACTAGGGCGGCACGCTTAACTTTACTACCGGAAAACGCTGGACTTTTACTCGAGGCCAGGGCTCACCTTTCTGTCGCCGGCAATCTCCGGAGTGCTCTTGGAGACGCTCCCAGCAAAGAACTGAGACCAGCGAGCCTCATGCGAGTAAACTCGCACTTCTTCCCTAGGCCTTCCGGAGCATAGAAAAGACGGGCCCCAGGAGTGTGCCTCAGGCAGCTTTCTAGCCGCATCTCATCCACCCGGGCGCGGGGGGGGAATTACGTTTGGGCGGGGTCGCCCTGTTTCAAACGGGAGCTCAGACAGTTATCCTCAGTAGTTTCTGACTACCTCAAGGAAAGAGCGGGGAGGAACAGGGCCTCTCCTCGGAGACACTTTTGGACACAGGGTCCCCTGCACTGCATCCCCTGCATAGGTAGTGCAGTACCTGAGGTGGGCCTCAGTGACCAAGGCTCTGTCCCATACCTAGCCGTGTTAAGTGTGAAAGATGTACCTTTCTTCAGGCTGCGCTCACAGCCTAGCTCGCGCTTCTGCGAGAGGGCCGTCCTGAGTGTTTCCCTGGACTGAGTCGTCAGCACGGGGTGTTTCCGAAGCACAGGTCCGTTTCAGTCAGTGAGGCCGATCGACTTGCAGGGAGGCTGCCCAGCGCTGCTCCCACGCGTCTCTGTTATGACTGGGACACTCTACCTCGGCCCCCAGCAAGCAACACGTGGCCCTTGCTAGGAATGTGAAGAGTGGCTCCCATGGGCCTCCTTCCCCCTGAGGTTCCTCAGAAGCCACCGGCCGCTCCTTCGGCACAGAGCAGTCACCATGCGAAAGTGGTGCACGGCCGCCTCTCTTATGTGTCCCCGGAGGCATCGGAGAGTTCAGGCCATCCAGCGTGGCGCATGGATTCATGGCACCCTGGCACCCCCAGCTCTGCTGACGTGAAAAACTAGCCCCTATCTTGGGGCCGTAGGTCACCTTTCATTAGGCCGGAGCTGACTCGGCAGTGCAGTGTTATGAGTCCCTAGAAAGGCATTTGCCAGCACAGGATGGGCTTGGAGAGAACGCAGCCTTGCTGGCCCACAGCGACTACCCTGCAGTGGAGAGACGTCGGGCCGCCAGCGCTGCTCAGGCAGCTTGGAAGGCAGAAACAAGTGGCTCGCAAACGGGCAGAAGGCGTACTTTGCCATCAGTGTCCCACTTTCAGGCTTGATGACACAGCATGTTTGTCTGAACATTCTGTCTAGCTATCTAGTACAAGGGAACGAGGGCCCCCTTCTGGTAAGAAAGCTTTCCAGGTGGGGGGTGCCGTCCGGGCAGGAGAGCGTTCCCCACGCTGTGCCAAGTTTGGTACTTGGTGACTCGGGGTGGTCCCGAACGTCCAGCATTGTCCCGGGGACAGCCGTCCATCGTTTTCTTTTTCAGGCTGGACGTAAACATCTAGCTTCCAGGTGCCGAAGGGAGTCGTCCTTGAGGCGTCCCCTGGTTTCACTGGGGACGCACAGTGGTGTTTCTCAGAAGAGCCCAAATCGCTCCCTGGGGCACACCAGCACGGAATGTAAGGCTGCTCAGAACTGCATTCCTGAGGCCCTTTGCAGGCTGAACAAACGGGAGGTGTCGAGCAAAGAGGGCAGCACTTTGCCATTACTGCTGGCACATCCGTGCAGTTAAAGCAAACGGACGCATTCACTTGCTGCGGCTCAAACGCCACACAAGAGCTGGGCGGCACACAGTGCCCTCGCACAAAAGTGACAACGAACGTGAGTGCGCCATGAGTCCTGCGATACCTTACAGAGTTGACGCTCTCCTTTACCGCCTGCTTCCTCACTAGGGCGGCACGCTTCACTTTACTACCGGAAAACGCTGGACTTTTACTCGAGGCCAGGGCTCACCTTTCTGTCGCCGGCAATCTCCGGAGTGCTCTTGGAGACGCTCCCAGCAAAGAACTGAGACCAGCGAGCCTCATGCGAGTAAACTCGCACTTCTTCCCTGAGGCCTGCCGGAGCAAAGAAAAGACGGGCCACAGGAGTGTGCCTCAGCCTCCTTTCTAGCCGCATCTCATCCACCCGGGGGGGTGGAAATTACGTTTGGGCGGGGTCGCCCTGTTTCAAACGGGAGCGCAGACAGTTATCCTCAGTAGTTTCTGACTACCTCAAGGAAACAGCGGGGAGGAACAGGGCCTTTCCTCGGAGACACTTTTGGACACAGGGTCCCCTGCACTGCATCCCCTGCATAGGTAGTGCAGTACCTGAGGTGGGCCTCAGTGACCAAGGCTCTGTCCCATACCTAGCCGTGTTAAGTGTGAAAGATGTACCTTTCTTCAGGCTGGGCTCACAGCCTAGCTCACGCTTCTGTGAGAGGGCCGTCCTGAGTGTTACCCTGGACTGAGTCGTCAGCACGGGGTGTTTCTGAAGCACAGGTCCGTTTCAGTCAGTGAGGCCGATCGACTTGCAGGGAGGCTGCCCAGCGCTGCTCCCACGCGTCTCTGTTATGACTGGGACACTCTACCTCGGCCCCCAGCAAGCAACACGTGGCCCTTGCTAGGAATGTGAAGAGTGGCTCCCATGGGCCTCCTTCCCCCTGAGGTTCCTCAGAAGCCAATGGCCGCTCCTCTGGCACAGAGCAGTCACCATGCGAAAGTGGTGCACGGCCGCCTCCTCTATGTGTCCCCGGAGGTATCGGAGTGTTCAGGCCATCCAGCGTGGTGCCTGGATTCATGGCACCCCTGCACCCCCAGCTCTGCTGACGTGGAACACTAGCCCGTGTCTTGGGGCCGCAGGTCACCTTTCATTTGGCCAGAGCTGACTCGGCAGTGCAGTGGTATGAGTCCCTAGAAAGGCATTTGCCAGCACAGGATGGGCTTGGAGAGAACGCAGCCTTGTAGGCCCACAGCGACTACCCTGCAGTGGAGAGACGTCGGGCCGCCAGCGCTGCTCAGGCAGCTTGGAAGGCAGAAACAAGTGGCTCGCAAACGGGCAGAAGGCGTACTTTGCCATCAGTGTCCCACTTTCAGGCTTGATGACACAGCATGTTTGTCTGAACATTCTGTCTAGCTATCTAGTACAAGGGAACGAGGGCCCCCTTCTGGTAAGAAAGCTTTCCAGGTGGGGGGTGCCGTCCGTGCAGGAGAGCGTTCCCCACGCTGTGCGAAGTTTGGTACTTGGTGACTCGGGGTGGTCCCGAACGTCCAGCATTGTCCCGGGGACAGCCGTCCATCGTTTTGTTTTTCAGGCTGGACGTAAACATCTAGCTTCCAGGTGCCGAAGGGAGTCGTCCTTGAGGCGTCCCCTGGTTTCACTGGGGACGCACAGTGGTGTTTCTCAGAAGAGCCCAAATCGCTCCCTGGGGCACACCAGCACGGAATGTAAGGCTGCTCAGAACTGCATTCCTGAGGCCGTTTGCAGGCTGAACAAACGGGAGGTGTCAAGCGAAGAGGGCAGCACTTTGCCATTACTGCTGGCACATCCGTGCAGTTAAAGCAAACGGACGCATTCACTTGCTGCGGCTCAAACGCCACACAAGAGCTGGGCGGCACACAGTGCCCTCGCACAAAAGTGACAACGAACGTGAGTGCGCCATGAGTCCTGCGATACCTTGCAGAGTTGACGCTCTCCTTTACCGCCTGCTTCCTCACTAGGGCGGCACGCTTCACTTTACTACCGGAAAACGCTGGACTTTTACTCGAGGCCAGGGCTCACCTTTCTGTCGCCGGCAATCTCCGGAGTGCTCTTGGAGACGCTCCCAGCAAAGAACTGAGACCAGCGAGCCTCATGCGAGTAAACTCGCACTTCTTCCCTGAGGCCTGCCGGAGCAAAGAAAAGACGGGCCACAGGAGTGTGCCTCAGCCTCCTTTCTAGCCGCATCTCATCCACCCGGGGGGGTGGAAATTACGTTTGGGCGGGGTCGCCCTGTTTCAAACGGGAGCGCAGACAGTTATCCTCAGTAGTTTCTGACTACCTCAAGGAAACAGCGGGGAGGAACAGGGCCTTTCCTCGGAGACACTTTTGGACACAGGGTCCCCTGCACTGCATCGCCTGCATAGGTAGTGCAGTACCTGAGGTGGGCCTCAGTGACCAAGACTCTGTCCCGTACCTAGCCGTGGTAAGTGTGAAAGATGTACCTTTCTTCAGGCTGGGCTCACAGCCTAGCTCACGCTTCTGCGAGAGGGCCGTCCTGAGTGTTACCCTGGACTGAGTCGTCAGCACGGGGTGTTTCTGAAGCACAGGTCCGTTTCAGTCAGTGAGGCCGATCGACTTGCAGGGAGGCTGCCCAGCGCTGCTCCCACGCGTCTCTGTTATGACTGGGACACTCTACCTCGGCCCCCAGCAAGCAACACGTGGCCCTTGCTAGGAATGTGAAGAGTGGCTCCCATGGGCCTCCTTCCCCCTGAGGTTCCTCAGAAGCCAATGGCCGCTCCTCTGGCACAGAGCAGTCACCATGCGAAAGTGGTGCACGGCCGCCTCCTCTATGTGTCCCCGGAGGTATCGGAGTGTTCAGGCCATCCAGCGTGGCGCCTGGATTCATGGCACCCCTGCACCCCCAGCTCTGCTGACGTGAAAAACTAGCCCGTGTCTTGGGGCCGCAGGTCACCTTTCATTTGGCCAGAGCTGACTCGGCAGTGCAGTGGTATGAGTCCCTAGAAAGGCATTTGCCAGCACAGGATGGGCTTGGAGAGAACGCAGCCTTGCTGGCCCACAGCGACTACCCTGCAGTGGAGAGACGTCGGGCCGCCAGCGCTGCTCAGGCAGCTTGGAAGGCAGAAACAAGTGGCTCGCAAACGGGCAGAAGGCGTACTTTGCCACCAGTGTCCCACTTTCAGGCTTGATGACACAGCATGTTTGTCTGAACATTCTGTCTAGCTATCTAGTACAAGGGAACGAGGGCCCCCTTCTGGTAAGAAAGCTTTCCAGGTGGGGGGTGCCGTCCGGGCAGGAGAGCGTTCCCCACGCTGTGCCAAGTTTGGTACTTGGTGACTCGGGGTGGTCCCGAACGTCCAGCATTGTCCCGGGGACAGCCGTCCATCGTTTTCTTTTTCAGGCTGGACGTAAACATCTAGCTTCCAGGTGCCGAAGGGAGTCGTCCTTGAGGCGTCCCCTGGTTTCACTGGGGACGCACAGTGGTGTTTCTCAGAAGAGCCCAAATCGCTCCCTGGGGCACACCAGCACGGAATGTAAGGCTGCTCAGAACTGCGTTCCTGAGGCCGTTTGCAGGCTGAACAAACGGGAGGTGTCGAGCGAAGAGGGCAGCACTTTGCCATTACTGCTGGCACATCCGTGCAGTTAAAGCAAACGGACACTTTCACTTGCTGCGGCTCAAACGCCACACAAGAGCTGGGCGGCACACAGTGCCCTCGCACAAAAGTGACAACGAACGTGAGTGCGCCATGAGTCCTGCGATACCTTACAGAGTTGACGCTCTCCTTTACCGCCTGCTTCCTCACTAGGGCGGCACGCTTCACTTTACTACCGGAAAACGCTGGACTTTTACTCGAGGCCAGGGCTCACCTTTCTGTTGCCGGCAATCTCCGGAGTGCTCTTGGAGACGCTCCCAGCAAAGAACTGAGACCAGCGAGCCTCATGCGAGTAAACTCGCACTTCTTCCCTGAGGCCTTCCGGAGCAAAGAAAAGACGGGCCCCAGGAGTGTGCCTCAGGAACCTTTCTAGCCGCATCTCATCCACCCGGGGTTGGGGAAATTACGGTTGGGCGGGGTCGCCCTGTTTCAAACTGGAGCTCAGACAGTTATCCTCAGTAGTTTCTGACTACCTCAAGGAAAGAGCTGGGAGGAACAGGGCCTTTCCTCGGAGACACTTTTGGACACAGGGTCCCCTGCACTGCATCCCCTGCATAGGTAGTGCAGTACCTGAGGTGGGCCTCAGTGACCAAGGCTCTGTCCCATACCTAGCCGTGTTAAGTGTGAAAGATGTACCTTTCTTCAGGCTGCGCTCACAGCCTAGCTCGCGCTTCTGCGAGAGGGCCGTCCTGAGTGTTTCCCTGGACTGAGTCGTCAGCACGGGGTGTTTCTGAAGCACAGGTCCGTTTCAGTCAGTGAGGCCGATCGACTTGCAGGGAGGCTGCCCAGCGCTGCTCCCACGCGTCTCTGTTATGACTGGGACACTCTACCTCGGCCCCCAGCAAGCAACACGTGGCCCTTGCTAGGAATGTGAAGAGTGGCTCCCATGGGCCTCCTTCCCCCTGAGGTTCCTCAGAAGCCACCGGCCGCTCCTCCGGCACAGAGCAGTCACCATGATAAAGTGGTGCATGGCCGCCTCTCCTATGTGTCCCCGGAGGCATCGGAGAGTTCAGGCCATCCAGCGTGGCGCATGGATTCATGGCACCCCTGCACCCCCAGCTCTGCTGACGTGAAACACTAGCCCCTATCTTGGGGACGCAGGTCACCTTTCATTTGGCCGGAGGTGACTCGGCAGTGCAGTGGTATGAGTCCCTAGAAGGACATTTGCCAGCACAGGATGGGCTTGGAGAGAACGCAGCCTTGCTGGCCCACAGCGACTACCCTGCAGTGGAGAGACGTCGGGCCGCCAGCGCTGCTCAGGCAGCTTGGAAGGCAGAAACAAGTCGCTCGGAAACGGGCAGAAGGCGTACTTTGCCATCAGTGTCCCACTTTCAGGCTGGATGACACAGCATGTTTGTCTGAACATTCTGTCTAGCTATCTAGTACAAGGGAACGAGGGCCCCCTTCTGGTAAGAAAGCTTTCCAGGTGGGGGGTGCCGTCCGTGCAGGAGAGCGTTCCCCACGCTGTGCCAAGTTTGGTACTTGGTGACTCGGGGTGGTCCCGAACGTCCAGCATTGTCCCGGGGACAGCCGTCCATCGTTTTCTTTTTCAGGCTGGACGTAAACATCTAGCTTCCAGGTGCCGAAGGGAGTCGTCCTTGAGGCGTCCCCTGGTTTCACTGGGGACGCACAGTGGTGTTTCTCAGAAGAGCCCAAATCGCTCCCTGGGGCACACCAGCACGGAATGTAAGGCTGCTCAGAACTGCGTTCCTGAGGCCGTTTGCAGGCTGAACAAACGGGAGGTGTCAAGCGAAGAGGGCAGCACTTTGCCATTACTGCTGGCACATCCGTGCAGTTAAAGCAAACGGACGCATTCACTTGCTGCGGCTCAAACGCCACACAAGAGCTGGGCGGCACACAGTGCCCTCGCACAAAAGTGACAACGAACGTGAGTGCGCCATGACTCCTGCGATACCTTACAGAGTTGACGCTCTCCTTTCCCGCCTCCTTCCTCACTAGGGCGGCACGCTTCACTTTACTACCGGAAAACGCTGGACTTTTACTCGAGGCCAGGGCTCACCTTTCTGTCGCCGGCAATCTCCGGAGTGCTCTTGGAGACGCTCCCAGCAAAGAACTGAGACCAGCGAGCCTCATGCGAGTAAACTCGCACTTCTTCCTGGAGGCCTTCCGGAGCATAGAAAAGACGGGCCCCAGGAGTGTGCCTCAGGTACCTTTCTAGCCGCATCTCATCCACCCGGGGGTGGGGGGGAAATTACGTTTGGGCGGGGTCGCCCTGTTTCAAACGGGAGCTCAGACAGTTATCCTCAGTAGTTTCTGACTACCTCAAGGAAAGAGCGGGGAGGAACAGGGCCTCTCCTCGGAGACACTTTTGGACACAGGGTCCCCTGCACTGCATCCCCTGCATAGGTAGTGCAGTACCTGAGGTGGGCCTCAGTGACCAAGGCTCTGTCCCATACCTAGCCGTGTTAAGTGTGAAAGATGTACCTTTCTTCAGGCTGCGCTCACAGCCTAGCTCGCGCTTCTGCGAGAGGGCAGTCCTGAGTGTTTCCCTGGACTGAGTCGTCAGCACGGGGTGTTTCTGAAGCACAGGTCCGTTTCAGTCAGTGAGGCCGATCGCCTTGCAGGGAGGCTGCCCAGCGCTGCTCCCACGCGTCTCTGTTATGACTGGGACACTCTACCTCGGCCCCCAGCAAGCAACACATGGCCCTTGCTAGGAATGTGAAGAGTGGCTCCCATGGGCCTCCTTCCCCCTGAGGTTCCTCAAAAGCCACCGGCCGCTCCTTCGGCACAGAGCAGTCACCGTGCGAAATTGGTGCACGGCCGCCTCTCCTATGTGTCCCCGGAGGCATCGGAGAGTTCAGGCCATCCAGCGTGGCGCATGGATTCATGGCACCCCTGCACCCCCAGCTCTGCTGACGTGAAACACTAGCCCCTATCTTGGGGCTGCAGGTCACCTTTCATTTGGCCGGAGCTGACTGGGCAGTGCAGTGGTATGAGTCCCTAGAAGGACATTTGCCAGCACAGGATGGGCTTGGAGAGAACGCAGCCTTGCTGGCCCACAGCGACTACCCTGCAGTGGAGAGACGTCGGGTCGCCAGCGCTGCTCAGGCAGCTTGGAAGGCAGAAACAAGTGGCTCGCAAACGGGCAGAAGGCGTACTTTGCCATCAGTGTCCCACTTTCAGGCTGGATGACACAGCATGTTTGTCTGAACATTCTGTCTAGCTATCTAGTACAAGGGAACGAGGGCCCCCTTCTGGTAAGAAAGCTTTCCAGGTGGGGGGTGCCGTCCGTGCAGGAGAGCGTTCCCCACGCTGTGCCAAGTTTGGTACTTGGTGACTCGGGGTGGTCCCGAACGTCCAGCATTGTCCCGGGGACAGCCGTCCATCGTTTTCTTTTTCAGGCTGGACGTATACATCTAACTTCCTGGTGCCAAAGGGAGTCGTCCTTGAGGCGTCCCCTGGTTTCACTGGGGACGCACAGTGGTTTTTCTCAGAACAGCCCAAATCGCTCCCTGGGGCACACCAGCACGGAATGTAAGGCTGCTCAGAACTGCGTTCCTGAGGCCGTTTGCAGGCTGAACAAACGGGAGGTGTCGAGCAAAGAGGGCAGCACTTTGCCATTACTGCTGGCACATCCGTGCAGTTAAAGCAAACGGACGCATTCACTTGCTGCGGCTCAAACGCCACACAAGAGCTGGGCGGCACACAGTGCCCTCGCACAAAAGTGACAACGAACGTGAGTGCGCCATGACTCCTGCGATACCTTACAGAGATGACGCTCTCCTTTCCCGCCTCCTTCCTCACTAGGGCGGCACGCTTCACTTTACTTCCGGAAAACGCTGGACTTTTACTCGAGGCCAGGGCTCACCTTTCTGTCGCCGGCAATCTCCGGAGTGCTCTTGGAGACGCTCCCAGCAAAGAACTGAGACCAGCGAGCCTCATGCGAGTAAACTCGCACTTCTTCCTGGAGGCCTTCCGGAGCATAGAAAAGACGGGCCCCAGGAGTGTGCCTCAGGTACCTTTCTAGCCGCATCTCATCCACACGGGGTGGGGGGGAAATTACGTTTGGGCGGGGTCGCCCTGTTTCAAACGGGAGCTCAGACAGTTATCCTCAGTAGTTTCTGACTACCTCAAGGAAAGAGCGGGGAGGAACAGGGCCTCTCCTCGGAGACACTTTTGGACACAGGGTCCCCTGCACTGCATCCCCTGCATAGGTAGTGCAGTACCTGAGGTGGGCCTCAGTGACCAAGGCTCTGTCCCATACCTAGCCGTGTTAAGTGTGAAAGATGTACCTTTCTTCAGGCTGCGCTCACAGCCTAGCTCGCGCTTCTGCGAGAGGGCCGTCCTGAGTGTTTCCCTGGACTGAGTCGTCAGCACGGGGTGTTTCTGAAGCACAGGTCCGTTTCAGTCAGTGAGGCCGATCGACTTGCAGGGAGGCTGCCCAGAGCTGCTCCCACGCGTCTCTGTTATGACTGGGACACTCTACCTCGGCCCCCAGCAAGGAACACGTGGCCCTTGCTAGGAATGTGAAGAGTGGCTCCCATGGGCCTCCTTCCCCCTGAGGTTCCTCAGAAGCCACCGGCCGCTCCTTCGGCACAGAGCAGTCACCATGCGAAAGTGGTGCACGGCCGCCTCTCCTATGTGTCCCCGGAGGCATCGGAGAGTTCAGGCCATCCAGCGTGGCGCATGGATTCATGGCACCCCTGCACCCCCAGCTCTGCTGACGTGAAACACTAGCCCCTATCTTGGGGCCGCAGGTCACCTTTCATTTGGCCGGAGCTGACTGGGCAGTGCAGTGGTATGAGTCCCTAGAAGGACATTTGCCAGCACAGGATGGGCTTGGAGAGAATGCAGCCTTGCTGGCCCACAGCGACTACCCTGCAGTGGAGAGACGTCGGGCCGCCAGCGCTGCTCAGGCAGCTTGGAAGGCAGAAACAAGTGGCTCGCAAACGGGCAGAAGGCGTACTTTGCCATCAGTGTCCCACTTTCAGGCTGGATGACACAGCATGTTTGTCTGAACATTCTGTCTAGCAATCTAGTACAAGGGAACGAGGGCCCCCTTCTGGTAAGAAAGCTTTCCAGGTGGGGGGTGCCGTCCGTGCAGGAGAGCGTTCCCCACGCTGTGCCAAGTTTGGTACTTGGTGACTCGGGGTGGTCCCGAACGTCCAGCATTGTCCCGGGGACAGCCGTCCATCGTTTTGTTTTTCAGGCTGGACGTAAACATCTAGCTTCCAGGTGCCGAAGGGAGTCGTCCTTGAGGCGTCCCCTGGTTTCACTGGGGACGCACAGTGGTGTTTCTCAGAAGAGCCCAAATCGCTCCCTGGGGCACACCAGCACGGAATGTAAGGCTGCTCAGAACTGCGTTCCTGAGGCCGTTTGCAGGCTGAACAAACGGGAGGTGTCGAGCGAAGAGGGCAGCACTTTGCCATTACTGCTGGCACATCCGTGCAGTTAAAGCAAACGGATGCATTCACTTGCTGCGGCTCAAACGCCACACAAGAGCTGGGCGGCACACAGTGCCCTCGCACAAAAGTGACAACGAACGTGAGTGCGCCATGACTCCTGCGATACCTTACAGAGTTGACGCTCTCCTTTCCCGCCTCCTTCCTCACTAGGGCGGCACGCTTCACTTTACTACCGGAAAACGCTGGACTTTTACTCGAGGCCAGGGCTCACCTTTCTGTCGCCGGCAATCTCAGGAGTGCTCTTGGAGACGCTCCCAGCAAAGAACTGAGACCAGCGAGCCTCATGCGAGTAAACTCGCACTTCTTCCCTGAGGCCTTCCGGAGCATAGAAAAGACGGGCCCCAGGAGTGTGCCTCAGGTACCTTTCTAGCCGCATCTCATCCACCCGGGGGTGGGGGGGAAATTACGTTTGGGCGGGGTCGCCCTGTTTCAAACGGGAGCTCAGACAGTTATCCTCAGTAGTTTCTGACTACCTCAAGGAAAGAGCGGGGAGGAACAGGGCCTCTCCTCGGAAACACTTTTGGACACAGGGTCCCCTGCACTGCATCCCCTGCATAGGTAGTGCAGTACCTGAGGTGGGCCTCAGTGACCAAGGCTCTGTCCCATACCTAGCCGTGTTAAGTGTGAAAGATGTACCTTTCTTCAGGCTGCGCTCACAGCCTAGCTCGCGCTTCTGCGAGAGGGCCGTCCTGAGTGTTTCCCTGGACTGAGTCGTCAGCACAGGGTGTTTCTGAAGCACAGGTCCGTTTCAGTCAGTGAGGCCGATCGACTTGCAGGGAGGCTGCCCAGCGCTGCTCCCACGCGTCTCTGTTATGACTGGGACACTCTACCTCGGCCCCCAGCAAGCAACACGTGGCCCTTGCTAGGAATGTGAAGAGTGGCTCCCATGGGCCTCCTTCCCCCTGAGGTTCCTCAGAAGCCACCGGCCGCTCCTTCGGCACAGAGCAGTCACCATGCGAAAGTGGTGCACGGCCGCCTCTCCTATGTGTCCCCGGAGGCATCGGAGAGTTCAGGCCATCCAGCGTGGCGCATGGATTCATGGCACCCCTGCACCCCCAGCTCTGCTGACGTGAAACACTAGCCCGTATCTTGGGGCCGCAGGTCACCTTTCATTTGGCCGGAGCTGACTGGGCAGTGCAGTGGTATGAGTCCCTAGAAGGACATTTGCCAGCACAGGATGGGCTTGGAGAGAACGCAGCCTTGCTGGCCCACAGCGACTACCCTGCAGTGGAGAGACGTCGGGCCGCCAGCGCTGCTCAGGCAGCTTGGAAGGCAGAAACAAGTGGCTCGCAAACGGGCAGAAGGCGTAGTTTGCCATCAGTGTCCCACTTTCAGGCTGGATGACACAGCATGTTTGTCTGAACATTCTGTCTAGCTATCTAGTACAAGGGAACGAGGGCCCCCTTCTGGTAAGAAAGCTTTCCAGGTGGGGGGTGCCGTCCGTGCAGGAGAGCGTTCCCCACGCTGTGCCAAGTTTGGTACTTGGTGACTCGGGGTGGTCCCGAACGTCCAGCATTGTCCCGGGGACAGCCGTCCATCGTTTTGTTTTTCAGGCTGGACGTAAACATCTAGCTTCCAGGTGCCGAAGGGAGTCGTCCTTGAGGCGTCCCCTGGTTTCACTGGGGACGCACAGTGGTGTTTCTCAGAAGAGCCCAAATCGCTCCCTGGGGCACACCAGCACGGAATGTAAGGCTGCTCAGAACTGCGTTCCTGAGGCCGTTTGCAGGCTGAACAAACGGGAGGTGTCGAGCGAAGAGGGCAGCACTTTGCCATTACTGCTGGCACATCCGTGCAGTTAAAGCAAACGGACGCATTCACTTGCTGCGGCTCAAACGCCACACAAGAGCTGGGCGGCACACAGTGCCCTCGCACAAAAGTGACAACGAACGTGAGTGCGCCATGACTCCTGCGATACCTTACAGAGTTGACGCTCTCCTTTCCCGCCTCCTTCCTCACTAGGGCGGCACGCTTCACTTTACTACCGGAAAACGCTGGACTTTTACTCGAGGCCAGGGCTCACCTTTCTGTCGCCGGCAATCTCCGGAGTGCTCTTGGAGACGCTCCCAGCAAAGAACTGAGACCAGCGAGCCTCATGCGAGTAAACTCGCACTTCTTCCTGGAGGCCTTCCGGAGCATAGAAAAGACGGGCCCCAGGAGTGTGCCTCAGGTACCTTTCTAGCCGCATCTCATCCACCCGGGGGTGGGGGGGAAATTACGTTTGGGCGGGGTCGCCCTGTTTCAAACGGGAGCTCAGACAGTTATCCTCAGTAGTTTCTGACTACCTCAAGGAAAGAGCGGGGAGGAACAGGGCCTCTCCTCGGAGACACTTTTGGACACAGGGTCCCCTGCACTGCATCCCCTGCATAGGTAGTGCAGTACCTGAGGTGGGCCTCAGTGACCAAGGCTCTGTCCCATACCTAGCCGTGTTAAGTGTGAAAGATGTACCTTTCTTCAGGCTGCGCTCACAGCCTAGCTCGCGCTTCTGCGAGAGGGCAGTCCTGAGTGTTTCCCTGGACTGAGTCGTCAGCACGGGGTGTTTCTGAAGCACAGGTCCGTTTCAGTCAGTGAGGCCGATCGCCTTGCAGGGAGGCTGCCCAGCGCTGCTCCCACGCGTCTCTGTTATGACTGGGACACTCTACCTCGGCCCACAGCAAGCAACACATGGCCCTTGCTAGGAATGTGAAGAGTGGCTCCCATGGGCCTCCTTCCCCCTGAGGTTCCTCAAAAGCCACCGGCCGCTCCTTCGGCACAGAGCAGTCACCGTGCGAAATTGGTGCACGGCCGCCTCTCCTATGTGTCCCCGGAGGCATCGGAGAGTTCAGGCCATCCAGCGTGGCGCATGGATTCATGGCACCCCTGCACCCCCAGCTCTGCTGACGTGAAACACTAGCCCCTATCTTGGGGCTGCAGGTCACCTTTCATTTGGCCGGAGCTGACTGGGCAGTGCAGTGGTATGAGTCCCTAGAAGGACATTTGCCAGCACAGGATGGGCTTGGAGAGAACGCAGCCTTGCTGGCCCACAGCGACTACCCTGCAGTGGAGAGACGTCGGGTCGCCAGCGCTGCTCAGGCAGCTTGGAAGGCAGAAACAAGTCGCTCGCAAACGGGCAGAAGGCGTACTTTGCCATCAGTGTCCCACTTTCAGGCTGGATGACACAGCATGTTTGTCTGAACATTCTGTCTAGCTATCTAGTACAAGGGAACGAGGGCCCCCTTCTGGTAAGAAAGCTTTCCAGGTGGGGGGTGCCGTCCGTGCAGGAGAGCGTTCCCCACGCTGTGCCAAGTTTGGTACTTGGTGACTCGGGGTGGTCCCGAACGTCCAGCATTGTCCCGGGGACAGCCGTCCATCGTTTTCTTTTTCAGGCTGGACGTATACATCTAGCTTCCTGGTGCCAAAGGGAGTCGTCCTTGAGGCGTCCCCTGGTTTCACTGGGGACGCACAGTGGTTTTTCTCAGAAGAGCCCAAATCGCTCCCTGGGGCACACCAGCACGGAATGTAAGGCTGCTCAGAACTGCGTTCCTGAGGCCGTTTGCAGGCTGAACAAACGGGAGGTGTCGAGCAAAGAGGGCAGCACTTTGCCATTACTGCTGGCCCATCCGTGCAGTTAAAGCAAACGGACGCATTCACTTGCTGCGGCTCAAACGCCACACAAGAGCTGGGCGGCACACAGTGCCCTCGCACAAAAGTGACAACGAACGTGAGTGCGCCATGACTCCTGCGATACCTTACAGAGATGACGCTCTCCTTTCCCGCCTCCTTCCTCACTAGGGCGGCACGCTTCACTTTACTTCCGGAAAACGCTGGACTTTTACTCGAGGCCAGGGCTCACCTTTCTGTCGCCGGCAATCTCCGGAGTGCTCTTGGAGACGCTCCCAGCAAAGAACTGAGACCAGCGAGCCTCATGCGAGTAAACTCGCACTTCTTCCTGGAGGCCTTCCGGAGCATAGAAAAGACGGGCCCCAGGAGTGTGCCTCAGGTACCTTTCTAGCCGCATCTTATGCACACGGGGTGGGGGGGAAATTACGTTTGGGCGGGGTCGCCCTGTTTCAAACGGGAGCTCAGACAGTTATCCTCAGTAGTTTCTGACTACCTCAAGGAAAGAGCGGGGAGGAACAGGGCCTCTCCTCGGAAACACTTTTGGACACAGGGTCCCCTGCACTGCATCCCCTGCATAGGTAGTGCAGTACCTGAGGTGGGCCTCAGTGACCAAGGCTCTGTCCCATACCTAGCCGTGTTAAGTGTGAAAGATGTACCTTTCTTCAGGCTGCGCTCACAGCCTAGCTCGCGCTTCTGCGAGAGGGCCGTCCTGAGTGTTTCCCTGGACTGAGTCGTCAGCACAGGGTGTTTCTGAAGCACAGGTCCGTTTCAGTCAGTGAGGCCGATCGACTTGCAGGGAGGCTGCCCAGCGCTGCTCCCACGCGTCTCTGTTATGACTGGGACACTCTACCTCGGCCCCCAGCAAGCAACACGTGGCCCTTGCTAGGAATGTGAAGAGTGGCTCCCATGGGCCTCCTTCCCCCTGAGGTTCCTCAGAAGCCACCGGCCGCTCCTTCGGCACAGAGCAGTCACCATGCGAAAGTGGTGCACGGCCGCCTCTCCTATGTGTCCCCGGAGGCATCGGAGAGTTCAGGCCATCCAGCGTGGCGCATGGATTCATGGCACCCCTGCACCCCCAGCTCTGCTGACGTGAAACACTAGCCCGTATCTTGGGGCCGCAGGTCACCTTTCATTTGGCCGGAGCTGACTGGGCAGTGCAGTGGTATGAGTCCCTACAAGGACATTTGCCAGCACAGGATGGGCTTGGAGAGAACGCAGCCTTGCTGGCCCACAGCGACTACCCTGCAGTGGAGAGACGTCGGGCCGCCAGCGCTGCTCAGGCAGCTTGGAAGGCAGAAACAAGTGGCTCGCAAACGGGCAGAAGGCGTACTTTGCCATCAGTGTCCCACTTTCAGGCTGGATGACACAGCATGTTGTCTGAACATTCTGTCTAGCTATCTAGTACAAGGGAACGAGGGCCCCCTTCTGGTAAGAAAGCTTTCCAGGTGGGGGGTGCCGTCCGTGCAGGAGAGCGTTCCCCACGCTGTGCCAAGTTTGGTACTTGGTGACTCGGGGTGGTCCCGAACGTCCAGCATTGTCCCGGGGACAGCCGTCCATCGTTTTCTTTTTCAGGCTGGACGTAAACATCTAGCTTCCAGGTGCCGAAGGGAGTCGTCCTTGAGGCGTCCCCTGGTTTCACTGGGGACGCACAGTGGTGTTTCTCAGAAGAGCCCAAATCGCTCCCTGGGGCACACCAGCACGGAATGTAAGGCTGCTCAGAACTGCGTTCCTGAGGCCGTTTGCAGGCTGAACAAACGGGAGGTGTCAAGCGAAGAGGGCAGCACTTTGCCATTACTGCTGGCACATCCGTGCAGTTAAAGCAAACGGACGCATTCACTTGCTGCGGCTCAAACGCCACACAAGAGCTGGGCGGCACACAGTGCCCTCGCACAAAAGTGACAACGAACGTGAGTGCGCCATGACTCCTGCGATACCTTACAGAGTTGACGCTCTCCTTTCCCGCCTCCTTCCTCACTAGGGCGGCACGCTTCACTTTACTACCGGAAAACGCTGGACTTTTACTCGAGGCCAGGGCTCACCTTTCTGTCGCCGGCAATCTCCGGAGTGCTCTTGGAGACGCTCCCAGCAAAGAACTGAGACCAGCGAGCCTCATGCGAGTAAACTCGCACTTCTTCCTGGAGGCCTTTCGGAGCATAGAAAAGACGGGCCCCAGGAGTGTGCCTCAGGTACCTTTCTAGCCGCATCTCATCCACCCGGGGGTGGGGGGGAAATTACGTTTGGGCGGGGTCGCCCTGTTTCAAACGGGAGCTCAGACAGTTATCCTCAGTAGTTTCTGACTACCTCAAGGAAAGAGCGGGGAGGAACAGGGCCTCTCCTCGGAGACACTTTTGGACACAGGGTCCCCTGCACTGCATCCCCTGCATAGGTAGTGCAGTACCTGAGGTGGGCCTCAGTGACCAAGGCTCTGTCCCATACCTAGCCGTGTTAAGTGTGAAAGATGTACCTTTCTTCAGGCTGCGCTCACAGCCTAGCTCGCGCTTCTGCGAGAGGGCAGTCCTGAGTGTTTCCCTGGACTGAGTCGTCAGCACGGGGTGTTTCTGAAGCACAGGTCCGTTTCAGTCAGTGAGGCCGATCGCCTTGCAGGGAGGCTGCCCAGCGCTGCTCCCACGCGTCTCTGTTATGACTGGGACACTCTACCTCGGCCCCCAGCAAGCAACACATGGCCCTTGCTAGGAATGTGAAGAGTGGCTCCCATGGGCCTCCTTCCCCCTGAGGTTCCTCAAAAGCCACCGGCCGCTCCTTCGGCACAGAGCAGTCACCGTGCGAAATTGGTGCACGGCCGCCTCTCCTATGTGTCCCCGGAGGCATCGGAGAGTTCAGGCCATCCAGCGTGGCGCATGGATTCATGGCACCCCTGCACCCCCAGCTCTGCTGACGTGAAACACTAGCCCCTATCTTGGGGCTGCAGGTCACCTTTCATTTGGCCGGAGCTGACTGGGCAGTGCAGTGGTATGAGTCCCTAGAAGGACATTTGCCAGCACAGGATGGGCTTGGAGAGAACGCAGCCTTGCTGGCCCACAGCGACTACCCTGCAGTGGAGAGACGTCGGGTCGCCAGCGCTGCTCAGGCAGCTTGGAAGGCAGAAACAAGTCGCTCGCAAACGGGCAGAAGGCGTACTTTGCCATCAGTGTCCCACTTTCAGGCTGGATGACACAGCATGTTTGTATGAACATTCTGTCTAGCTATCTAGTACAAGGGAACGAGGGCCCCCTTCTGGTAAGAAAGCTTTCCAGGTGGGGGGTGCCGTCCGTGCAGGAGAGCGTTCCCCACGCTGTGCCAAGTTTGGTACTTGGTGACTCGGGGTGGTCCCGAACGTCCAGCATTGTCCCGGGGACAGCCGTCCATCGTTTTCTTTTTCAGGCTGGACGTATACATCTAGCTTCCTGGTGCCAAAGGGAGTCGTCCTTGAGGCGTCCCCTGGTTTCACTGGGGACGCACAGTGGTTTTTCTCAGAAGAGCCCAAATCGCTCCCTGGGGCACACCAGCACGGAATGTAAGGCTGCTCAGAACTGCGTTCCTGAGGCCGTTTGCAGGCTGAACAAACGGGAGGTGTCGAGCGAAGAGGGCAGCACTTTGCCATTACTGCTGGCACATCCGTGCAGTTAAAGCAAACGGACGCATTCACTTGCTGCGGCTCAAACGCCACACAAGAGCTGGGCGGCACACAGTGCCCTCGCACAAAAGTGACAACGAACGTGAGTGCGCCATGACTCCTGCGATACCTTACAGAGTTGACGCTCTCCTTTCCCGCCTCCTTCCTCACTAGGGCGGCACGCTTCACTTTACTACCGGAAAACGCTGGACTTTTACTCGAGGCCAGGGCTCACCTTTCTGTCGCCGGCAATCTCCGGAGTGCTCTTGGAGACGCTCCCAGCAAAGAACTGAGACCAGCGAGCCTCATGCGAGTAAACTCGCACTTCTTCCCTGAGGCCTTCCGGAGCATAGAAAAGACGGGCCCCAGGAGTGTGCCTCAGGTACCTTTCTAGCCGCATCTCATCCACCCGGGGGTGGGGGGGAAATTACGTTTGGGCGGGGTCGCCCTGTTTCAAACGGGAGCTCAGACAGTTATCCTCAGTAGTTTCTGACTACCTCAAGGAAAGAGCGGGGAGGAACAGGGCCTCTTCGGAGACACTTTTGGACACAGGGTCCCCTGCACTGCATCCCCTGCATAGGTAGTGCAGTACCTGAGGTGGGCCTCAGTGACCAAGGCTCTGTCCCATACCTAGCCGTGTTAAGTGTGAAAGATGTACCTTTCTTCAGGCTGCGCTCACAGCCTAGCTCGCGCTTCTGCGAGACGGCCGTCCTGAGTGTTTCCCTGGACTGAGTCGTCAGCACGGGGTGTTTCTGAAGCACAGGTCCGTTTCAGTCAGTGAGGCCGATCGACTTGCAGGGAGGCTGCCCAGCGCTGCTCCCACGCGTCTCTGTTATGACTGGGACACTCTACCTCGGCCCCCAGCAAGCAACACGTGGCCCTTGCTAGGAATGTGAAGAGTGGCTCCCATGGGCCTCCTTCCCCCTGAGGTTCCTCAGAAGCCACCGGCCGCTCCTTCGGCACAGAGCAGTCACCATGCGAAAGTGGTGCACGGCCGCCTCTCCTATGTGTCCCCGGAGGCATCGGAGAGTTCAGGCCATCCAGCGTGGCGCATGGATTCATGGCACCCCTGCACCCCCAGCTCTGCTGACGTGAAACACTAGCCCCTATCTTGGGGCCGCAGGTCACCTTTCATTTGGCCGGAGCTGACTGGGCAGTGCAGTGGTATGAGTCCCTAGAAGGACATTTGCCAGCACAGGATGGGCTTGGAGAGAACGCAGCCTTGCTGGCCCACAGCGACTACCCTGCAGTGGAGAGACGTCGGGCCGCCAGCGCTGCTCAGGCAGCTTGGAAGGCAGAAACAAGTGGCTCGCAAACGGGCAGAAGGCGTACTTTGCCATCAGTGTCCCACTTTCAGGCTTGATGACACAGCATGTTTGTCTGAACATTCTGTCTAGCTATCTAGTACAAGGGAACGAGGGCCCCCTTCTGGTAAGAAAGCTTTCCAGGTGGGGGGTGCCGTCCGTGCAGGAGAGCGTTCCCCACGCTGTGCCAAGTTTGGTACTTGGTGACTCGGGGTGGTCCCGAACGTCCAGCATTGTCCCGGGGACAGCCGTCCATCGTTTTCTTTTTCAGGCTGGACGTATACATCTAGCTTCCAGGTGCCGAAGGGAGTCGTCCTTGAGGCGTCCCCTGGTTTCACTGGGGACGCACAGTGGTTTTTCTCAGAAGAGCCCAAATCGCTCCCTGGGGCACACCAGCACGGAATGTAAGGCTGCTCAGAACTGCGTTCCTGAGGCCGTTTGCAGGCTGAACAAACGGGAGGTGTCGAGCAAAGAGGGCAGCACTTTGCCATTACTGCTGGCCCATCCGTGCAGTTAAGCAAACGGACGCATTCACTTGCTTCGGCTCAAACGCCACACAAGAGCTGGGCGGCACACAGTGCCCTCGCACAAAAGTGACAACGAACGTGAGTGCGCCATGACTCCTGCGATACCTTACAGAGTTGACGCTCTCCTTTCCCGCCTCCTTCCTCACTAGGGCGGCACGCTTCACTTTACTACCGGAAAACGCTGGACTTTTACTCGAGGCCAGGGCTCACCTTTCTGTCGCCGGCAATCTCCGGAGTGCTCTTGGAGACGCTCCCAGCAAAGAACTGAGACCAGCGAGCCTCATGCGAGTAAACTCGCACTTCTTCCTGGAGGCCTTCCGGAGCATAGAAAAGACGGGCCCCAGGAGTGTGCCTCAGGTACCTTTCTAGCCGCATCTCATCCACACGGGGTGGGGAGGAAATTACGTTTGGGCGGGGTCGCCCTGTTTCAAACGGGAGCTCAGACAGTTATCCTCAGTAGTTTCTGACTACCTCAAGGAAAGAGCGGGGAGGAACAGGGCCTCTCCTCGGAGACACTTTTGGACACAGGGTCCCCTGCACTGCATCCCCTGCATAGGTAGTGCAGTACCTGAGGTGGGCCTCAGTGACCAAGGCTCTGTCCCATACCTAGCCGTGTTAAGTGTGAAAGATGTACCTTTCTTCAGGCTGCGCTCACAGCCTAGCTCGCGCTTCTGCGAGAGGGCCGTCCTGAGTGTTTCCCTGGACTGAGTCGTCAGCACGGGGTGTTTCTGAAGCACAGGTCTGTTTCAGTCAGTGAGGCCGATCGACTTGCAGGGAGGCTGCCCAGCGCTGCTCCCACGCGTCTCTGTTATGACAGGGACTCTCTACCTCGGCCCCCAGCAAGCAACACGTGGCCCTTGCTAGGAATGTGAAGAGTGGCTCCCATGGGCCTCCTTCCCCCTGAGGTTCCTCAGAAGCCACCGGCCGCTCCTTCGGCACAGAGCAGTCTCCATGCGAAAGTGGTGCACGGCCGCCTCTCCTATGTGTCCCCGGAGGCATCGGAGAGTTCAGGCCATCCAGCGTGGCGCATGGATTCATGGCACCCCTGCACCCCCAGCTCTGCTGACGTGAAACACTAGCCCCTATCTTGGGGCCTCAGGTCACCTTTCATTTGGCCGGAGCTGACTGGGCAGTGCAGTGGTATGAGTCCCTAGAAAGACATTTGCCAGCACAGGATGGGCTTGGAGAGAACGCAGCCTTGCTGGCCCACAGCGACTACACTGCAGTGGAGAGACGTCAGGCCGCCAGCGCTGCTCAGGCAGCTTGGAAGGCAGAAACAAGTGGCTCGCAAACGGGCAGAAGGCGTACTTTGCCATCAGTGTCCCACTTTCAGGCTTGATGACACAGCATGTTTGTCTGAACATTCTGTCTAGCTATCTAGTACAAGGGAACGAGGGCCCCCTTCTGGTAAGAAAGCTTTCCAGGTGGGGGGTGCCGTCCGTGCAGGAGAGCGTTCCCCACGCTGTGCCAAGTTTGGTACTTGGTGACTCGGGGTGGTCCCGAACGTCCAGCATTGTCCCGGGGACAGCCGTCCATCGTTTTGTTTTTCAGGCTGGACGTAAACATCTAGCTTCCAGGTGCCGAAGGGAGTCGTCCTTGAGGCGTCCCCTGGTTTCACTGGGGACGCACAGTGGTGTTTCTCAGAAGAGCCCAAATCGCTCCCTGGGGCACACCAGCACGGAATGTAAGGCTGCTCAGAACTGCGTTCCTGAGGCCGTTTGCAGGCTGAACAAACGGGAGGTGTCGAGCGAAGAGGGCAGCACTTTGCCATTACTGCTGGCACATCCGTGCAGTTAAAGCAAACGGACGCATTCACTTGCTGCGGCTCAAACGCCACACAAGAGCTGGGCGGCACACAGTGCCCTCGCACAAAAGTGACAACGAACGTGAGTGCGCCATGACTCCTGCGATACCTTACAGAGTTGACGCTCTCCTTTCCCGCCTCCTTCCTCACTAGGGCGGCACGCTTCACTTTACTACCGGAAAACGCTGGACTTTTACTCGAGGCCAGGGCTCACCTTTCTGTCGCCGGCAATCTCCGGAGTGCTCTTGGAGACGCTCCCAGCAAAGAACTGAGACCAGCGAGCCTCATGCAAGTAAACTCGCACTTCTTCCCTGAGGCCTTCCGGAGCATAGAAAAGACGGGCCCCAGGAGTGTGCCTCAGGTACCTTTCTAGCCGCATCTCATCCACCCGGGGGTGGGGGGGAAATTACGTTTGGGCGGGGTCGCCCTGTTTCAAACAGGAGCTCAGACAGTTATCCTCAGTAGTTTCTGACTACCTCAAGGAAAGAGCGGGGAGGAACAGGGCCTCTCCTCGGAGACACTTTTGGACACAGGGTCCCCTGCACTGCATCCCCTGCATAGGTAGTGCAGTACCTGAGGTGGGCCTCAGTGACCAAGGCTCTGTCCCATACCTAGCCGTGTTAAGTGTGAAAGATGTACCTTTCTTCAGGCTGCGCTCACAGCCTAGCTCGCGCTTCTGTGAGAGGGCCGTCCTGAGTGTTTCCCTGGACTGAGTCGTCAGCACGGGGTGTTTCTGAAGCACAGGTCCGTTTCAGTCAGTGAGGCCGATCGACTTGCAGGGAGGCTGCCCAGCGCTGCTCCCACGCGTCTCTGTTATGACTGGGACACTCTACCTCGGCCCCCAGCAAGCAACACGTGGCCCTTGCTAGGAATGTGAAGAGTGGCTCCCATGGGCCTCCTTCCCCCTGAGGTTCCTCAGAAGCCACCGGCCGCTCCTCCGGCACAGAGCAGTCACCATGCGAAAGTGGTGCACGGCCGCCTCTCCTATGTGTCCCCGGAGGCATCGGAGAGTTCAGGCCATCCAGCGTGGCGCATGGATTCATGGCACCCCTGCACCCCCAGCTCTGCTGACGTGAAACACTAGCCCCTATCTTGGGGCCGCAGGTCACCTTTCATTTGGCCGGAGCTGACTGGGCAGTGCAGTGGTATGAGTCCCTAGAAGGACATTTGCCAGCACAGGATGGGCTTGGAGAGAACGCAGCCTTGCTGGCCCACAGCGACTACCCTGCAGTGGAGAGACTTCGGGCCGCCAGCGCTGCTCAGGCAGCTTGGAAGGCAGAAACAAGTGGCTCGCAAACGGGCAGAAGGCGTACTTTGCCATCAGTGTCCCACTTTCAGGCTGGATGACACAGCATGTTTTTCTGAACATTCTGTCTAGCTATCTAGTACAAGGGAACGAGGGCCCCCTTCTGGTAAGAAAGCTTTCCAGGTGGGGGGTGCCGTCCGTGCAGGAGAGCGTTCCCCACGCTGTGCCAAGTTTGGTACTTGGTGACTCGGGGTGGTCCCGAACGTCCAGCATTGTCCCGGGGACAGCCGTCCATCGTTTTCTTTTTCAGGCTGGACGTAAACATCTAGCTTCCAGGTGCCAAAGGGAGTCGTCCTTGAGGCGTCCCCTGGTTTCACTGGGGACGCACAGTGGTTTTTCTCAGAAGAGCCCAAATCGCTCCCTGGGGCACACCAGCACGGAATGTAAGGCTGCTCAGAACTGCGTTCCTGAGGCCGTTTGCAGGCTGAACAAACGGGAGGTGTCGAGCAAAGAGGGCAGCACTTTGCCATTACTGCTGGCCCATCCGTGCAGTTAAAGCAAACGGACGCATTCACTTGCTGCGGCTCAAACGCCACACAAGAGCTGGGCGGCACACAGTGCCCTCGCACAAAAGTGACAACGAACGTGAGTGCGCCATGACTCCTGCGATACCTTACAGAGTTGACGCTCTCCTTTCCCGCCTCCTTCCTCACTAGGGCGGCACGCTTCACTTTACTACCGGAAAACGCTGGACTTTTACTCGAGGCCAGGGCTCACCTTTCTGTCGCCGGCAATCTCCGGAGTGCTCTTGGAGACGCTCCCAGCAAAGAACTGAGACCAGCGAGCCTCATGCGAGTAAACTCGCACTTCTTCCTGGAGGCCTTCCGGAGCATAGAAAAGACGGGCCCCAGGAGTGTGCCTCAGGTACCTTTCTAGCCGCATCTCATCCACCCGGGGGTGGGGGGGAAATTACGTTTGGGCGGGGTCGCACTGTTTCAAACGGGAGCTCAGACAGTTATCCTCAGTAGTTTCTGACTACCTCAAGGAAAGAGCGGGGAGGAACAGGGCCTCTCCTCGGAGACACTTTTGGACACAGGGTCCCCTGCACTGCATCCCCTGCATAGGTAGTGCAGTACCTGAGGTGGGCCTCAGTGACCAAGGCTCTGTCCCATACCTAGCCGTGTTAAGTGTGAAAGATGTACCTTTCTTCAGGCTGCGCTCACAGCCTAGCTCGCGCTTCTGCGAGAGGGCTGTCCTGAGTGTTTCCCTGGACTGAGTCGTCAGCACGGGGTGTTTCTGAAGCACAGGTCCGTTTCAGTCAGTGAGGCCGATCGACTTGCAGGGAGGCTGCCCAGCGCTGCTCCCACGCGTCTCTGTTATGACTGGGACACACTACCTCGGCCCCCAGCAAGCAACACGTGGCCCTTGCTAGGAATGTGAAGAGTGGCTCCCATGGGCCTCCTTCCCCCTGAGGTTCCTCAGAAGCCACCGGCCGCTCCTTCGGCACAGAGCAGTCACCATGCGAAAGTGGTGCACGGCCGCCTCTCCTATGTGTCCCCGGAGGCATCGGAGAGTTCAGGCCATCCAGCGTGGCGCATGGATTCATGGCACCCCTGCACCCCCAGCTCTGCTGACGTGAAACACTAGCCCCTATCTTGGGGCCGCAGGTCACCTTTCATTTGGCCGGATCTGACTGGGCAGTGCAGTGGTATGAGTCCCTAGAAGGACATTTGCCAGCACAGGATGGGCTTGGAGAGAACGCAGCCTTGCTGGCCCACAGCGACTACCCTGCAGTGGAGAGACGTCGGGCCGCCAGCGCTGCTCAGGCAGCTTGGAAGGCAGAAACAAGTGGCTCGCAAACGGGCAGAAGGCGTACTTTGCCATCAGTGTCCCACTTTCAGGCTGGATGACACAGCATGTTTTTCTGAACATTCTGTCTAGCTATCTAGTACAAGGGAACGAGGGCCCCCTTCTGGTAAGAAAGCTTTCCAGGTGGGGGGTGCCGTCCGTGCAGGAGAGCGTTCCCCACGCTGTGCCAAGTTTGGTACTTGGTGACTCGGGGTGGTCCCGAACGTCCAGCATTGTCCCGGGGACAGCCGTCCATCGTTTTGTTTTTCAGGCTGGACGTAAACATCTAGCTTCCAGGTGCCGAAGGGAGTCGTCCTTGAGGCGTCCCCTGGTTTCACTGGGGACGCACAGTGGTGTTTCTCAGAAGAGCCCAAATCGCTCCCTGGGGCACACCAGCACGGAATGTAAGGCTGCTCAGAACTGCGTTCCTGAGGCCGTTTGCAGGCTGAACCAACGGGAGGTGTCGAGCAAAGAGGGCAGCACTTTGCCATTACTGCTGGCACATCCATGCAGTTAAAGCAAACGGACGCATTCACTTGCTGCGGCTCAAACGCCACACAAGAGCTGGGCGGCACACAGTGCCCTCGCACAAAAGTGACAACGAACGTGAGTGCGCCATGACTCCTGCGATACCTTACAGAGTTGACGCTCTCCTTTCCCGCCTCCTTCCTCACTAGGGCGGCACGCTTCACTTTACTACCGGAAAACGCAGGACTTTTACTCGAGGCCAGGGCTCACCTTTCTGTTGCCGGCAATCTCCGGAGTGCTCTTGGAGACGCTCCCAGCAAAGAACTGAGACCAGCGAGCCTCATGCGAGTAAACTCGCACTTCTTCCCTGAGGCCTTCCGGAGCATAGAAAAGACGGGCCCCAGGAGTGTGCCTCAGGTACCTTTCTAGCCGCATCTCATCCACCCGGTGGTGGGGGGGAAATTACGTTTGGGCGGGGTCGCCCTGTTTCAAACGGGAGCTCAGACAGTTATCCTCAGTAGTTTCTGACTACCTCAAGGAAAGAGCGGGGAGGAACAGGGCCTCTCCTCGGAGACACTTTTGGACACAGGGTCCCCTGCACTGCATCCCCTGCATAGGTAGTGCAGTACCTGAGGTGGGCCTCAGTGACCAAGGCTCTGTCCCATACCTAGCCGTGTTAAGTGTGAAAGATGTACCTTTCTTCAGGCTGCGCTCACAGCCTAGCTCGCGCTTCTGCGAGAGGGCCGTCCTGAGTGTTTCCCTGGACTGAGTCGTCAGCACGGGGTGTTTCTGAAGCACAGGTCCGTTTCAGTCAGTGAGGCCGATCGACTTGCAGGGAGGCTGCCCAGCGCTGCTCCCACGCGTCTCTGTTATGACTGGGACACTCTACCTCGGCCCCCAGCAAGCAACACGTGGCCCTTGCTAGGAATGTGAAGAGTGGCTCCCATGGGCCTCCTTCCCCCTGAGGTTCCTCAGAAGCCACCGGCCGCTCCTTCGGCACAGAGCAGTCACCATGCGAAAGTGGTGCACGGCCGCCTCTCCTATGTGTCCCCGGAGGCATCGGAGAGTTCAGGCCATCCAGCGTGGCGCATGGATTCATGGCACCCCTGCACCCCCAGCTCTGCTGACGTGAAACACTAGCCCCTATCTTGGGGCCGCAGGTCACATTTCATTTGGCCGGAGCTGACTGGGCAGTGCAGTGGTATGAGTCCCTAGAAGGACATTTGCCAGCACAGGATGGGCTTGGAGAGAACGCAGCCTTGCTGGCCCACAGCGACTACCCTGCAGTGGAGAGACGTCGGGCCGCCAGCGCTGCTCAGGCAGCTTGGAAGGCAGAAACAAGTCGCTCGCAAACGGGCAGAAGGCGTACTTTGCCATCAGTGTCCCACTTTCAGGCTGGATGACACAGCATGTTTGTCTGAACATTCTGTCTAGCTATCTAGTACAAGGGAACGAGGGCCCCCTTGTGGTAAGAAAGCTTTCCAGGTGGGGGGTGCCGTCCGTGCAGGAGAGCGTTCCCCACGCTGTGCCAAGTTTGGTACTTGGTGACTCGGGGTGGTCCCGAACGTCCAGCATTGTCCCGGGGACAGCCGTCCATCGTTTTGTTTTTCAGGCTGGACGTAAACATCTAGCTTCCAGGTGCCGAAGGGAGTCGTCCTTGAGGCGTCCCCTGGTTTCACTGGGGACGCACAGTGGTGTTTCTCAGAAGAGCCCAAATCGCTCCCTGGGGCACACCAGCACGGAATGTAAGGCTGCTCAGAACTGCGTTCCTGAGGCCGTTTGCAGGCTGAACAAACGGGAGGTGTCGAGCGAAGAGGGCAGCACTTTGCCATTACTGCTGGCACATCCGTGCAGTTAAAGCAAACGGACGCATTCACTTGCTGCGGCTCAAACGCCACACAAGAGCTGGGCGGCACACAGTGCCCTCGCACAAAAGTGACAACGAACGTGAGTGAGCAATGAGTCCTGCGATACCTTACAGAGTTGACGCTGTCCTTTACCGCCTGCTTCCTCACTAGGGCGGCACGCTTCACTTTACTACCGGAAAACGCTGGACTTTTACTCGAGGCCAGGGCTCACCTTTCTGTCGCCGGCAATCTCCGGAGTGCTCTTGGAGACGCTCCCAGCAAAGAACTGAGACCAGCGAGCCTCATGCGAGTAAACTCGCACTTCTTCCCTGAGGCCTTCCGGAGCAAAGAAAAGACGGGCCCCAGGAGTGTGCCTCAGGCACCTTTCTAGCCGCATCTCATCCACCCGGGGGGGGGGAAATTACGTTTGGGCGGGGTCGCCCTGTTTCAAACGGGAGCTCAGACAGTTATCCTCAGTAGTTTCTGACTACCTCAAGGAAAGAGCGGGGAGGAACAGGGCCTCTCCTCGGAGACACTTTTGGACACAGGGTCCCCTGCACTGCATCCCCTGCATAGGTAGTGCAGTACCTGAGGTGGGCCTCAGTGACCAAGGCTCTGTCCCATACCTAGCCGTGTTAAGTGTGAAAGATGTACCTTTCTTCAGGCTGCGCTCACAGCCTAGCTCGCGCTTCTGCGAGAGGGCTGTCCTGAGTGTTTCCCTGGACTGAGTCGTCAGCACGGGGTGTTTCTGAAGCACAGGTCCGTTTCAGTCAGTGAGGCCGATCGACTTGCAGGGAGGCTGCCCAGCGCTGCTCCCACGCGTCTCTGTTATGACTGGGACACACTACCTCGGCCCCCAGCAAGCAACACGTGGCCCTTGCTAGGAATGTGAAGAGTGGCTCCCATGGGCCTCCTTCCCCCTGAGGTTCCTCAGAAGCCACCGGCCGCTCCTTCGGCACAGAGCAGTCACCATGCGAAAGTGGTGCACGGCCGCCTCTCCTATGTGTCCCCGGAGGCATCGGAGAGTTCAGGCCATCCAGCGTGGCGCATGGATTCATGGCACCCCTGCACCCCCAGCTCTGCTGACGTGAAACACTAGCCCCTATCTTGGGGCCGCAGGTCACCTTTCATTTGGCCGGATCTGACTGGGCAGTGCAGTGGTATGAGTCCCTAGAAGGACATTTGCCAGCACAGGATGGGCTTGGAGAGAACGCAGCCTTGCTGGCCCACAGCGACTACCCTGCAGTGGAGAGACGTCGGGCCGCCAGCGCTGCTCAGGCAGCTTGGAAGGCAGAAACAAGTGGCTCGCAAACGGGCAGAAGGCGTACTTTGCCATCAGTGTCCCACTTTCAGGCTGGATGACACAGCATGTTTTTCTGAACATTCTGTCTAGCTATCTAGTACAAGGGAACGAGGGCCCCCTTCTGGTAAGAAAGCTTTCCAGGTGGGGGGTGCCGTCCGTGAAGGAGAGCGTTCCCCACGCTGTGCCAAGTTTGGTACTTGGTGACTCGGGGTGGTCCCGAACGTCCAGCATTGTCCCGGGGACAGCCGTCCATCGTTTTGTTTTTCAGGCTGGACGTAAACATCTAGCTTCCAGGTGCCGAAGGGAGTCGTCCTTGAGGCGTCCCCTGGTTTCACTGGGGACGCACAGTGGTGTTTCTCAGAAGAGCCCAAATCGCTCCCTGGGGCACACCAGCACGGAATGTAAGGCTGCTCAGAACTGCGTTCCTGAGGCCGTTTGCAGGCTGAACAAACGGGAGGTGTCGAGCAAAGAGGGCAGCACTTTGCCATTACTGCTGGCACATCCATGCAGTTAAAGCAAACGGACGCATTCACTTGCTGCGGCTCAAACGCCACACAAGAGCTGGGCGGCACACAGTGCCCTCGCACAAAAGTGACAACGAACGTGAGTGCGCCATGACTCCTGCGATACCTTACAGAGTTGACGCTCTCCTTTCCCGCCTCCTTCCTCACTAGGGCGGCACGCTTCACTTTACTACCGGAAAACGCAGGACTTTTACTCGAGGCCAGGGCTCACCTTTCTGTTGCCGGCAATCTCCGGAGTGCTCTTGGAGACGCTCCCAGCAAAGAACTGAGACCAGCGAGCCTCATGCGAGTAAACTCGCACTTCTTCCCTGAGGCCTTCCGGAGCATAGAAAAGACGGGCCCCAGGAGTGTGCCTCAGGTACCTTTCTAGCCGCATCTCATCCACCCGGTGGTGGGGGGGAAATTACGTTTGGGCGGGGTCGCCCTGTTTCAAACGGGAGCTCAGACAGTTATCCTCAGTAGTTTCTGACTACCTCAAGGAAAGAGCGGGGAGGAACAGGGCCTCTCCTCGGAGACACTTTTGGACACAGGGTCCCCTGCACTGCATCCCCTGCATAGGTAGTGCAGTACCTGAGGTGGGCCTCAGTGACCAAGGCTCTGTCCCATACCTAGCCGTGTTAAGTGTGAAAGATGTACCTTTCTTCAGGCTGCGCTCACAGCCTAGCTCGCGCTTCTGCGAGAGGGCCGTCCTGAGTGTTTCCCTGGACTGAGTCGTCAGCACGGGGTGTTTCTGAAGCACAGGTCCGTTTCAGTCAGTGAGGCCGATCGACTTGCAGGGAGGCTGCCCAGCGCTGCTCCCACGCGTCTCTGTTATGACTGGGACACTCTACCTCGGCCCCCAGCAAGCAACACGTGGCCCTTGCTAGGAATGTGAAGAGTGGCTCCCATGGGCCTCCTTCCCCCTGAGGTTCCTCAGAAGCCACCGGCCGCTCCTTCGGCACAGAGCAGTCACCATGCGAAAGTGGTGCACGGCCGCCTCTCCTATGTGTCCCCGGAGGCATCGGAGAGTTCAGGCCATCCAGCGTGGCGCATGGATTCATGGCACCCCTGCACCCCCAGCTCTGCTGACGTGAAACACTAGCCCCTATCTTGGGGCCGCAGGTCACATTTCATTTGGCCGGAGCTGACTGGGCAGTGCAGTGGTATGAGTCCCTAGAAGGACATTTGCCAGCACAGGATGGGCTTGGAGAGAACGCAGCCTTGCTGGCCCACAGCGACTACCCTGCAGTGGAGAGACGTCGGGCCGCCAGCGCTGCTCAGGCAGCTTGGAAGGCAGAAACAAGTCGCTCGCAAACGGGCAGAAGGCGTACTTTGCCATCAGTGTCCCACTTTCAGGCTGGATGACACAGCATGTTTGTCTGAACATTCTGTCTAGCTATCTAGTACAAGGGAACGAGGGCCCCCTTGTGGTAAGAAAGCTTTCCAGGTGGGGGGTGCCGTCCGTGCAGGAGAGCGTTCCCCACGCTGTGCCAAGTTTGGTACTTGGTGACTCGGGGTGGTCCCGAACGTCCAGCATTGTCCCGGGGACAGCCGTCCATCGTTTTGTTTTTCAGGCTGGACGTAAACATCTAGCTTCCAGGTGCCGAAGGGAGTCGTCCTTGAGGCGTCCCCTGGTTTCACTGGGGACGCACAGTGGTGTTTCTCAGAAGAGCCCAAATCGCTCCCTGGGGCACACCAGCACGGAATGTAAGGCTGCTCAGAACTGCGTTCCTGAGGCCGTTTGCAGGCTGAACAAACGGGAGGTGTCGAGCGAAGAGGGCAGCACTTTGCCATTACTGCTGGCACATCTGTGCAGTTAAAGCAAACGGACGCATTCACTTGCTGCGGCTCAAACGCCACACAAGAGCTGGGCGGCACACAGTGCCCTCGCACAAAAGTGACAACGAACGTGAGTGCGCCATGAGTCCTGCGATACCTTACAGAGTTGACGCTCTCCTTTACCGCCTGCTTCCTCACTAGGGCGGCACGCTTCACTTTACTACCGGAAAACGCTGGACTTTTACTCGAGGCCAGGGCTCACCTTTCTGTCGCCGGCAATCTCCGGAGTGCTCTTGGAGACGCTCCCAGCAAAGAACTGAGACCAGCGAGCCTCATGCGAGTAAACTCGCACTTCTTCCCTGAGGCCTTCCGGAGCATAGAAAAGACGGGCCCCAGGAGTGTGCCTCAGGTACCTTTCTAGCCGCATCTCATCCACCCGGGGGTGGGGGGGAAATTACGTTTGGGCGGGGTCGCCCTGTTTCAAACGGGAGCTCAGACAGTTATCCTCAGTAGTTTCTGACTACCTCAAGGAAAGAGCGGGGAGGAACAGGGCCTCTCCTCGGAAACACTTATGGACACAGGGTCCCCTGCACTGCATCCCCTGCATAGGTAGTGCAGTACCTGAGGTGGGCCTCAGTGACCAAGGCTCTGTCCCATACCTAGCCGTGTTAAGTGTGAAAGATGTACCTTTCTTCAGGCTGCGCTCACAGCCTAGCTCGCGCTTCTGCGAGACGGCCGTCCTGAGTGTTTCCCTGGACTGAGTCGTCAGCACGGGGTGTTTCTGAAGCACAGGTCCGTTTCAGTCAGTGAGGCCGATCGACTTGCAGGGAGGCTGCCCAGCGCTGCTCCCACGCGTCTCTGTTATGACTGGGACACTCTACCTCGGCCCCCAGCAAGCAACACGTGGCCCTTGCTAGGAATGTGAAGAGTGGCTCCCATGGGCCTCCTTCCCCCTGAGGTTCCTCAGAAGCCACCGGCCGCTCCTTCGGCACAGAGCAGTCACCATGCGAAAGTGGTGCACGGCCGCCTCTCCTATGTGTCCCCGGAGGCATCGGAGAGTTCAGGCCATCCAGCGTGGCGCATGGATTCATGGCACCCCTGCACCCCCAGCTCTGCTGACGTGAAACACTAGCCCCTATCTTGGGGCCGCAGGTCACCTTTCATTTGGCCGGAGCTGACTGGGCAGTGCAGTGGTATGAGTCCCTAGAAGGACATTTGCCAGCTCAGGATGTGCTTGGAGAGAACGCAGCCTTGCTGGCCCACAGCGACTACCCTGCAGTGGAGAGACGTCGGGCCGCCAGCGCTGCTCAGGCAGCTTGGAAGGCAGAAACAAGTCGCTCGCAAACGGGCAGAAGGCGTACTTTGCCATCAGTGTCCCACTTTCAGGCTGGATGACACAGCATGTTTGTCTGAACATTCTGTCTAGCTATCTAGTACAAGGGAACGAGGGCCCCATTCTGGTAAGAAAGCTTTCCAGGTGGGGGGTGCCGTCCGTGCAGGAGAGCGTTCCCCACGCTGTGCCAAGTTTGGTACTTGGTGACTCGGGGTGGTCCCGAACGTCCAGCATTGTCCCGGGGACAGCCGTCCATCGTTTTCTTTTTCATGCTGGACGTAAACATCTAGCTTCCAGGTGCCGAAGGGAGTCGTCCTTGAGGCGTCCCCTGGTTTCACTGGGGACGCATAGTGGTGTTTCTCAGAAGAGCCCAAATCGCTCCCTGGGGCACACCAGCACGGAATGTAAGGCTGCTCAGAACTGCGTTCCTGAGGCCGTTTGCAGGCTGAACAAACGGGAGGTGTCGAGCGAAGAGGGCAGCACTTTGCCATTACTGCTGGCACATCCGTGCAGTTAAAGCAAACGGACGCATTCACTTGCTGCGGCTCAAACGCCACACAAGAGCTGGGCGGCACACAGTGCCCTCGCACAAAAGTGACAACGAACGTGAGTGCGCAATGAGTCCTGCGATACCTTACAGGGTTGACGCTGTCCTTTACCGCCTGCTTCCTCACTAGGGCGGCACGCTTCACTTTACTACCGGAAAACGCTGGACTTTTACTCGAGGCCAGGGCTCACCTTTCTGTCGCCGGCAATCTCCGGAGTGCTCTTGGAGACGCTCCCAGCAAAGAACTGAGACCAGCGAGCCTCATGCAAGTAAACTCGCACTTCTTCCCTGAGGCCTTCCGGAGCATAGAAAAGACGGGCCCCAGGAGTGTGCCTCAGGTACCTTTCTAGCCGCATCTCATCCACCCGGGGGTGGGGGGGAAATTACGTTTGGGCGGGGTCGCCCTGTTTCAAACAGGAGCTCAGACAGTTATCCTCAGTAGTTTCTGACTACCTCAAGGAAAGAGCGGGGAGGAACAGGGCCTCTCCTCGGAGACACTTTTGGACACAGGGTCCCCTGCACTGCATCCCCTGCATAGGTAGTGCAGTACCTGAGGTGGGCCTCAGTGACCAAGGCTCTGTCCCATACCTAGCCGTGTTAAGTGTGAAAGATGTACCTTTCTTCAGGCTGCGCTCACAGCCTAGCTCGCGCTTCTGTGAGAGGGCCGTCCTGAGTGTTTCCCTGGACTGAGTCGTCAGCACGGGGTGTTTCTGAAGCACAGGTCCGTTTCAGTCAGTGAGGCCGATCGACTTGCAGGGAGGCTGCCCAGCGCTGCTCCCACGCGTCTCTGTTATGACTGGGACACTCTACCTCGGCCCCCAGCAAGCAACACGTGGCCCTTGCTAGGAATGTGAAGAGTGGCTCCCATGGGCCTCCTTCCCCCTGAGGTTCCTCAGAAGCCACCGGCCGCTCCTTCGGCACAGAGCAGTCACCATGCGAAAGTGGTGCACGGCCGCCTCTCCTATGTGTCCCCGGAGGCATCGGAGAGTTCAGGCCATCCAGCGTGGCGCATGGATTCATGGCACCCCTGCACCCCCAGCTCTGCTGACGTGAAACACTAGCCCCTATCTTGGGGCCGCAGGTCACCTTTCATTTGGCCGGAGCTGACTGGGCAGTGCAGTGGTATGAGTCCCTAGAAGGACATTTGCCAGCACAGGATGGGCTTGGAGAGAACGCAGCCTTGCTGGCCCACAGCGACTACCCTGCAGTGGAGAGACTTCGGGCCGCCAGCGCTGCTCAGGCAGCTTGGAAGGCAGAAACAAGTGGCTCGCAAACGGGCAGAAGGCGTACTTTGCCATCAGTGTCCCACTTTCAGGCTGGATGACACAGCATGTTTGTCTGAACATTCTGTCTAGCTATCTAGTACAAGGGAACGAGGGCCCCCTTCTGGTAAGAAAGCTTTCCAGGTGGGGGGTGCCGTCCGTGCAGGAGAGCGTTCCCCACGCTGTGCCAAGTTTGGTACTTGGTGACTCGGGGTGGTCCCGAACGTCCAGCATTGTCCCGGGGACAGCCGTCCATCGTTTTCTTTTTCAGGCTGGACGTAAACATCTAGCTTCCAGGTGCCAAAGGGAGTCGTCCTTGAGGCGTCCCCTGGTTTCACTGGGGACGCACAGTGGTTTTTCTCAGAAGAGCCCAAATCGCTCCCTGGGGCACACCAGCACGGAATGTAAGGCTGCTCAGAACTGCGTTCCTGAGGCCGTTTGCAGGCTGAACAAACGGGAGGTGTCGAGCAAAGAGGGCAGCACTTTGCCATTACTGCTGGCCCATCCGTGCAGTTAAAGCAAACGGACGCATTCACTTGCTGCGGCTCAAACGCCACACAAGAGCTGGGCGGCACACAGTGCCCTCGCACAAAAGTGACAACGAACGTGAGTGCGCCATGAGTCCTGCGATACCTTACAGAGTTGACGCTCTCCTTTCCCGCCTCCTTCCTCACTAGGGCGGCACGCTTCACTTTACTACCGGAAAACGCTGGACTTTTACTCGAGGCCAGGGCTCACCTTTCTGTCGCCGGCAATCTCCGGAGTGCTCTTGGAGACGCTCCCAGCAAAGAACTGAGACCAGCGAGCCTCATGCGAGTAAACTCGCACTTCTTCCCTGAGGCCTTCCGGAGCATAGAAAAGACGGGCCCCAGGAGTGTGCCTCAGGTACCTATCTAGCCGCATCTCATCCACCCGGGGGTGGGGGGGAAATTACGTTTGGGCGGGGTCGCACTGTTTCAAACGGGAGCTCAGACAGTTATCCTCAGTAGTTTCTGACTACCTCAAGGAAAGAGCGGGGAGGAACAGGGCCTCTCCTCGGAGACACTTTTGGACACAGGGTCCCCTGCACTGCATCCCCTGCATAGGTAGTGCAGTACCTGAGGTGGGCCTCAGTGACCAAGGCTCTGTCCCATACCTAGCCGTGTTAAGTGTGAAAGATGTACCTTTCTTCAGGCTGCGCTCACAGCCTAGCTCGCGCTTCTGCGAGAGGGCTGTCCTGAGTGTTTCCCTGGACTGAGTCGTCAGCACGGGGTGTTTCTGAAGCACAGGTCCGTTTCAGTCAGTGAGGCCGATCGACTTGCAGGGAGGCTGCCCAGCGCTGCTCCCACGCGTCTCTGTTATGACTGGGACACACTACCTCGGCCCCCAGCAAGCAACACGTGGCCCTTGCTAGGAATGTGAAGAGTGGCTCCCATGGGCCTCCTTCCCCCTGAGGTTCCTCAGAAGCCACCGGCCGCTCCTTCGGCACAGAGCAGTCACCATGCGAAAGTGGTGCACGGCCGCCTCTCCTATGTGTCCCCGGAGGCATCGGAGAGTTCAGGCCATCCAGCGTGGCGCATGGATTCATGGCACCCCTGCACCCCCAGCTCTGCTGACGTGAAACACTAGCCCCTATCTTGGGGCCGCAGGTCACCTTTCATTTGGCCGGATCTGACTGGGCAGTGCAGTGGTATGAGTCCCTAGAAGGACATTTGCCAGCACAGGATGGGCTTGGAGAGAACGCAGCCTTGCTGGCCCACAGCGACTACCCTGCAGTGGAGAGACGTCGGGCCGCCAGCGCTGCTCAGGCAGCTTGGAAGGCAGAAACAAGTGGCTCGCAAACGGGCAGAAGGCGTACTTTGCCATCAGTGTCCCACTTTCAGGCTGGATGACACAGCATGTTTTTCTGAACATTCTGTCTAGCTATCTAGTACAAGGGAACGAGGGCCCCCTTCTGGTAAGAAAGCTTTCCAGGTGGGGGGTGCCGTCCGTGCAGGAGAGCGTTCCCCACGCTGTGCCAAGTTTGGTACTTGGTGACTCGGGGTGGTCCCGAACGTCCAGCATTGTCCCGGGGACAGCCGTCCATCGTTTTGTTTTTCAGGCTGGACGTAAACATCTAGCTTCCAGGTGCCGAAGGGAGTCGTCCTTGAGGCGTCCCCTGGTTTCACTGGGGACGCACAGTGGTGTTTCTCAGAAGAGCCCAAATCGCTCCCTGGGGCACACCAGCACGGAATGTAAGGCTGCTCAGAACTGCGTTCCTGAGGCCGTTTGCAGGCTGAACAAACGGGAGGTGTCGAGCAAAGAGGGCAGCACTTTGCCATTACTGCTGGCACATCCATGCAGTTAAAGCAAACGGACGCATTCACTTGCTGCGGCTCAAACGCCACACAAGAGCTGGGCGGCACACAGTGCCCTCGCACAAAAGTGACAACGAACGTGAGTGCGCCATGACTCCTGCGATACCTTACAGAGTTGACGCTCTCCTTTCCCGCCTCCTTCCTCACTAGGGCGGCACGCTTCACTTTACTACCGGAAAACGCAGGACTTTTACTCGAGGCCAGGGCTCACCTTTCTGTTGCCGGCAATCTCCGGAGTGCTCTTGGAGACGCTCCCAGCAAAGAACTGAGACCAGCGAGCCTCATGCGAGTAAACTCGCACTTCTTCCCTGAGGCCTTCCGGAGCATAGAAAAGACGGGCCCCAGGAGTGTGCCTCAGGTACCTTTCTAGCCGCATCTCATCCACCCGGTGGTGGGGGGGAAATTACGTTTGGGCGGGGTCGCCCTGTTTCAAACGGGAGCTCAGACAGTTATCCTCAGTAGTTTCTGACTACCTCAAGGAAAGAGCGGGGAGGAACAGGGCCTCTCCTCGGAGACACTTTTGGACACAGGGTCCCCTGCACTGCATCCCCTGCATAGGTAGTGCAGTACCTGAGGTGGGCCTCAGTGACCAAGGCTCTGTCCCATACCTAGCCGTGTTAAGTGTGAAAGATGTACCTTTCTTCAGGCTGCGCTCACAGCCTAGCTCGCGCTTCTGCGAGAGGGCCGTCCTGAGTGTTTCCCTGGACTGAGTCGTCAGCACGGGGTGTTTCTGAAGCACAGGTCCGTTTCAGTCAGTGAGGCCGATCGACTTGCAGGGAGGCTGCCCAGCGCTGCTCCCACGCGTCTCTGTTATGACTGGGACACTCTACCTCGGCCCCCAGCAAGCAACACGTGGCCCTTGCTAGGAATGTGAAGAGTGGCTCCCATGGGCCTCCTTCCCCCTGAGGTTCCTCAGAAGCCACCGGCCGCTCCTTCGGCACAGAGCAGTCACCATGCGAAAGTGGTGCACGGCCGCCTCTCCTATGTGTCCCCGGAGGCATCGGAGAGTTCAGGCCATCCAGCGTGGCGCATGGATTCATGGCACCCCTGCACCCCCAGCTCTGCTGACGTGAAACACTAGCCCCTATCTTGGGGCCGCAGGTCACATTTCATTTGGCCGGAGCTGACTGGGCAGTGCAGTGGTATGAGTCCCTAGAAGGACATTTGCCAGCACAGGATGGGCTTGGAGAGAACGCAGCCTTGCTGGCCCACAGCGACTACCCTGCAGTGGAGAGACGTCGGGCCGCCAGCGCTGCTCAGGCAGCTTGGAAGGCAGAAACAAGTCGCTCGCAAACGGGCAGAAGGCGTACTTTGCCATCAGTGTCCCACTTTCAGGCTGGATGACACAGCATGTTTGTCTGAACATTCTGTCTAGCTATCTAGTACAAGGGAACGAGGGCCCCCTTCTGGTAAGAAAGCTTTCCAGGTGGGGGGTGCCGTCCGTGCAGGAGAGCGTTCCCCACGCTGTGCCAAGTTTGGTACTTGGTGACTCGGGGTGGTCCCGAACGTCCAGCATTGTCCCGGGGACAGCCGTCCATCGTTTTGTTTTTCAGGCTGGACGTAAACATCTAGCTTCCAGGTGCCGAAGGGAGTCGTCCTTGAGGCGTCCCCTGGTTTCACTGGGGACGCACAGTGGTGTTTCTCAGAAGAGCCCAAATCGCTCCATGGGGCACACCAGCACGGAATGTAAGGCTGCTCAGAACTGCGTTCCTGAGGCCGTTTGCAGGCTGAACAAACGGGAGGTGTCGAGCGAAGAGGGCAGCACTTTGCCATTACTGCTGGCACATCCGTGCAGTTAAAGCAAACGGACGCATTCACTTGCTGCGGCTCAAACGCCACACAAGAGCTGGGCGGCACACAGTGCCCTCGCACAAAAGTGACAACGAACGTGAGTGAGCAATGAGTCCTGCGATACCTTACAGAGTTGACGCTGTCCTTTACCGCCTGCTTCCTCACTAGGGCGGCACGCTTCACTTTACTACCGGAAAACGCTGGACTTTTACTCGAGGCCAGGGCTCACCTTTCTGTCGCCGGCAATCTCCGGAGTGCTCTTGGAGACGCTCCCAGCAAAGAACTGAGACCAGCGAGCCTCATGCGAGTAATCTCGCACTTCTTCCCTGAGGCCTTCCGGAGCAAAGAAAAGACGGGCCCCAGGAGTGTGCCTCAGGCACCTTTCTAGCCGCATCTCATCCACCCGGGGGGGGGGGGAAATTACGTTTGGGCGGGGTCGCCCTGTTTCAAACGGGAGCTCAGACAGTTATCCTCAGTAGTTTCTGACTACCTCAAGGAAAGAGCGGGGAGGAACAGGGCCTTTCCTCGGAGACACTTTTGGACACCGGGTCCCCTGCACTGCATCCCCTGCATAGGTAGTGCAGTACCTGAGGTGGGCCTCAGTGACCAAGGCTCTGTCCCATACCTAGCCGTGTTAAGTGTGAAAGATGTACCTTTCTTCAGGCTGCGCTCACAGCCTAGCTCGAGCTTCTGCGAGACGGCCGTCCTGAGTGTTTCCCTGGACTGAGTCGTCAGCACGGGGTGTTTCTGAAGCACAGGTCCGTTTCAGTCAGTGAGGCCGATCGACTTGCAGGGAGGCTGCCCAGCGCTGCTCCCACGCGTCTCTGTTATGACTGGGACACTCTACCTCGGCCCCCAGCAAGCAACACGTGGCCCTTGCTAGGAATGTGAAGAGTGGCTCCCATGGGCCTCCTTCCCCCTGAGGTTCCTCAGAAGCCACCGGCCGCTCCTTCGGCACAGAGCAGTCACCATGCGAAAGTGGTGCACGGCCGCCTCTCCTATGTGTCCCCGGAGGCATCGGAGAGTTCAGGCCATCCAGCATGGCGCATGGATTCATGGCACCCCTGCACCCCCAGCTCTGCTGACGTGAAACACTAGCCCCTATCTTGGGGCCGCAGGTCACCTTTCATTTGGCCGGAGCTGACTGGGCAGTGCAGTGGTATGAGTCCCTAGAAGGACATTTGCCAGCACAGGATGGGCTTGGAGAGAATGCAGCCATGCTGGCCCACAGCGACTACCCTGCAGTGGAGAGACGTCGGGCCGCCAGCGCTGCTCAGGCAGCTTGGAAGGCAGAAACAAGTGGCTCGCAAACGGGCAGAAGGCGTACTTTGCCATCAGTGTCCCACTTTCAGGCTGGATGACCCAGCATGTTTGTCTGAACATTCTGTCTAGCTATCTAGTACAAGGGAACGAGGGCCCCCTTCTGGTAAGAAAGCTTTCCAGGTGGGGGGTGCCGTCCGTGCAGGAGAGCGTTCCCCACGCTGTGCCAAGTTTGGTACTTGGTGACTCGGGGTGGTCCCGAACGTCCAGCATTGTCCCGGGGACAGCCGTCCATCGTTTTGTTTTTCAGGCTGGACGTAAACATCTAGCTTCCAGGTGCCGAAGGGAGTCGTCCTTGAGGCGTCCCCTGGTTTCACTGGGGACGCACAGTGGTGTTTCTCAGAAGAGCCCAAATCGCTCCCTGGGGCACACCAGCACGGAATGTAAGGCTGCTCAGAACTGCGTTCCTGAGGCCGTTTGCAGGCTGAACAAACGGGAGGTGTCGAGCGAAGAGGGCAGCACTTTGCCATTACTGCTGGCACATCCGTGCAGTTAAAGCAAACGGACGCATTCACTTGCTGCGGCTCAAACGCCACACAAGAGCTGGGCGGCACACAGTGCCCTCGCACAAAAGTGACAACGAACGTGAGTGCGCCATGACTCCTGCGATACCTTACAGAGTTGACGCTCTCCTTTCCCGCCTCCTTCCTCACTAGGGCGGCACGCTTCACTTTACTACCGGAAAACGCTGGACTTTTACTCGAGGCCAGGGCTCACCTTTCTGTCGCCGGCAATCTCCGGAGTGCTCTTGGAGACGCTCCCAGCAAAGAACTGAGACCAGCGAGCCTCATGCGAGTAAACTCGCACTTCTTCCCTGAAGCCTTCCGGAGCATAGAAAAGACGGGCCCCAGGAGTGTGCCTCAGGTACCTTTCTAGCCGCATCTCATCCACCCGGGGGTGGGGGGGAAATTACGTTTGGGCGGGGTCGCCCTGTTTCAAACGGGAGCTCAGACAGTTATCCTCAGTAGTTTCTGACTACCTCAAGGAAAGAGCGGGGAGGAACAGGGCCTCTCCTCGGAAACACTTATGGACACAGGGTCCCCTGCACTGCATCCCCTGCATAGGTAGTGCAGTACCTGAGGTGGGCCTCAGTGACCAAGGCTCTGTCCCATACCTAGCCGTGTTAAGTGTGAAAGATGTACCTTTCTTCAGGCTGCGCTCACAGCCTAGCTCGCGCTTCTGCGAGAGGGCCGTCCTGAGTGTTTCCCTGGACTGAGTCGTCAGCACGGGGTGTTTCTGAAGCACAGGTCCGTTTCAGTCAGTGAGGCCGATCGACTTGCAGGGAGGCTGCCCAGCGCTGCTCCCACGCGTCTCTGTTATGACTGGGACACTCTACCTCGGCCCCCAGCAAGCAACACGTGGCCCTTGCTAGGAATGTGAAGAGTGGCTCCCATGGGCCTCCTTCCCCCTGAGGTTCCTCAGAAGCCACCGGCCGCTCCTTCGGCACAGAGCAGTCACCATGCGAAAGTGGTGCACGGCCGCCTCTCCTATGTGTCCCCGGAGGCATCGGAGAGTTCAGGCCATCCAGCGTGGCGCATGGATTCATGGCACCCCTGCACCCCCAGCTCTGCTGACGTGAAACACTAGCCCCTATCTTGGGGCCGCAGGTCACCTTTCATTTGGCCGGAGCTGACTGGGCAGTGCAGTGGTATGAGTCCCTAGAAGGACATTTGCCAGCACAGGATGGGCTTGGAGAGAACGCAGCCTTGCTGGCCCACAGCGACTACCCTGCAGTGGAGAGACGTCGGGCCGCCAGCGCTGCTCAGGCAGCTTGGAAGGCAGAAACAAGTGGCTCGCAAACGGGCAGAAGGCGTACTTTGCCATCAGTGTCCCACTTTCAGGCTGGATGACACAGCATGTTTGTCTGAACATTCTGTCTAGCTATCTAGTACAAGGGAACGAGGGCCCCCTTCTGGTAAGAAAGCTTTCCAGGTGGGGGGTGCCGTCCGTGCAGGAGAGCGTTCCCCACGCTGTGCCAAGTTTGGTACTTGGTGACTCGGGGTGGTCCCGAACGTCCAGCATTGTCCCGGGGACAGCCGTCCATCGTTTTGTTTTTCAGGCTGGACGTAAACATCTAGCTTCCAGGTGCCGAAGGGAGTCGTCCTTGAGGCGTCCCCTGGTTTCACTGGGGACGCATAGTGGTGTTTCTCAGAAGAGCCCAAATCGCTCCCTGGGGCACACCAGCACGGAATGTAAGGCTGCTCAGAACTGCGTTCCTGAGGCCGTTTGGAGGCTGAACAAACGGGAGGTGTCGAGCGAAGAGTGTAGCACTTTGCCATTACTGCTGGCACATCCGTGCAGTTAAAGCAAACGGACGCATTCACTTGCTGAGGCTCAAACGCCACACAAGAGCTGGGCGGCACACAGTGCCCTCTCACAAAAGTGACAACGAACGTGAGTGCGCAATGAGTCCTGAGATACCTTACAGAGTTGACGCTCTCCTTTACCGCCTGCTTCCTCACTAGGGCGGCACGCTTCACTTTACTACCGGAAAACGCTGGACTTTTACTCGAGGCCAGGGCTCACCTTTCTGTCGCCGGCAATCTCCGGAGTGCTCTTGGAGACGCTCCCAGCAAAGAACTGAGACCAGCGAGCCTCATGAGAGTAAACTCGCACTTCTTCCCTGAGGCCTTCCGGAGCAAAGAAAAGACGGGCCCCAGGAGTGTGTCTCAGGCACCTTTCTAGCCGCATCTCATCCACCCGGGGGGGGAAAATTACGTTTGGGCGGGGTCGGCCTGTTTCAAACGGGAGCTCAGACAGTTATCCTCAGTAGTTTCTGACTACCTCAAGGAAACAGCGGGGAGGAACAGGGCCTTTCCTCGGAGACACCTTTGGACACAGGGTCCCCTGCACTGCATCCCCTGCATAGGTAGTGCAGTACCTGAGGTGGGCCTCAGTGACCAAGGCTCTGTCCCATACCTAGCCGTGTTAAGTGTGAAAGATGTACCTTTCTTCAGGCTGCGCTCACAGCCTAGCTCGCGCTTCTGCGAGAGGGCCGTCCTGAGTGTTTCCCTGGACTGAGTCGTCAGCACGGGGTGTTTCTGAAGCACAGGTCCGTTTCAGTCAGTGAGGCCGATCGACTTGCAGGGAGGCTGCCCAGCGCTGCTCCCACGCGTCTCTGTTATGACTGGGACACTCTACCTCGGCCCCCAGCAAGCAACACGTGGCCCTTGCTAGGAATGTGAAGAGTGGATCCCATGGGCCTCCTTCCCCCTGAGGTTCCTCAGAAGCCACCGGCCGCTCCTCCGGCACAGAGCAGTCACCATGATAAAGTGGTGCACGGCCGCCTCTCCTATGTGTCCCCGGAGGCATCGGAGAGTTCAGGCCATCCAGCGTGGCGCATGGATTCATGGCACCCCTGCACCCCCAGCTCTGCTGACGTGAAACACTAGCCCGTATCTTGGGGCCGCAGGTCACCTTTCATTTGGCCGGAGCTGACTGGGCAGTGCAGTGGTATGAGTCCCTAGAAAGGCATTTGCCAGCACAGGATGGGCTTGGAGAGAACGCAGCCTTGCTGGCCCACAGCGACTACCCTGCAGTGGAGAGACGTCGGGCCGCCAGCGCTGCTCAGGCAGCTTGGAAGGCAGAAACAAGTGGCTCGCAAACGGGCAGAAGGCGTACTTTGCCATCAGTGTCCCACTTTCAGGCTGGATGACACAGCATGTTTGTCTGAACATTCTGTCTAGCTATCTAGTACAAGGGAACGAGGGCCCCCTTCTGGTAAGAAAGCTTTCCAGGTGGGGGGTGCCGTCCGTGCAGGAGAGCGTTCCCCACGCTGTGCCAAGTTTGGTACTTGGTGACTCGGGGTGGTCCCGAACGTCCAGCATTGTCCCGGGGACAGCCGTCCATCGTTTTCTTTTTCAGGCTGGACGTAAACATCTAGCTTCCAGGTGCCGAAGGGAGTCGTCCTTGAGGCGTCCCCTGGTTTCACTGGGGACGCACAGTGGTGTTTCTCAGAAGAGCCCAAATCGCTCCCTGGGGCACACCAGCACGGAATGTAAGGCTGCTCAGAACTGCGTTCCTGAGGCCGTTTGCAGGCTGAACAAACGGGAGGTGTCGAGCGAAGAGGGCAGCACTTTGCCATTACTGCTGGCACATCCGTGCAGTTAAAGCAAACGGACGCATTCACTTGCTGCGGCTCAAACGCCACACAAGAGCTGGGCGGCACACAGTGCCCTCGCACAAAAGTGACAACGAACGTGAGTGCGCCATGACTCCTGCGATACCATACAGAGTTGACGCTCTCCTTTCCCGCCTCCTTCCTCACTAGGGCGGCACGCTTCACTTTACTACCGGAAAACGCTGGACTTTTACTCGAGGCCAGGGCTCACCTTTCTGTCGCCGGCAATCTCCGGAGTGCTCTTGGAGACGCTCCCAGCAAAGAACTGAGACCAGCGAGCCTCATGCGAGTAAACTCGCACTTCTTCCTGGAGGCCTTCCGGAGCAAAGAAAAGACGGACCCCAGGAGTGTGCCTCAGGTACCTTTCTAGCCGCATCTCATCCACCCGGGGGTGGGGGGGAAATTACGTTTGGGCGGGGTCGCCCTGTTTCAAACGGGAGCTCAGACAGTTATCCTCAGTAGTTTCTGACTACCTCAAGGAAAGAGCGGGGAGGAACAGGGCCTCTCCTCGGAGACACTTTTGGACACAGGGTCCCCTGCACTGCATCCCCTGCATAGGTAGTGCAGTACCTGAGGTGGGCCTCAGTGACCAAGGCTCTGTCCCATACCTAGCCGTGTTAAGTGTGAAAGATGTACCTTTCTTCAGGCTGCGCTCACAGCCTAGCTCGCGATTCTGCGAGAGGGCCGTCCTGAGTGTTTCCCTGGACTGAGTTGTCAGCACGGGGTGTTTCTGAAGCACAGGTACGTTTCAGTCAGTGAGGCCGATCGACTTGCAGGGAGGCTGCCCAGCGCTGCTCCCACGCGTCTCTGTTATGACTGGGACACTCTACCTCGGCCCCCAGCAAGCAACACGTGGCCCTTGCTAGGAATGTGAAGAGTGGCTCCCATGGGCCTCCTTCCCCCTGAGGTTCCTCAGAAGCCACCGGCCGCTCCTTCGGCACAGAGCAGTCTCCATGCGAAAGTGGTGCACGGCCGCCTCTCCTATGTGTCCCCGGAGGCATCGGAGAGTTCAGGCCATCCAGCGTGGCGCATGGATTCATGGCACCCCTGCACCCCCAGCTCTGCTGACGTGAAACACTAGCCCGTATCTTGGGGCCGCAGGTCACCTTTCATATGGCCGGAGCTGACTGGGCAGTGCAGTGGTATGAGTCCCTAGAAAGACATTTGCCAGCACAGGATGGGCTTGGAGAGAACGCAGCCTTGCTGGCCCACAGCGACTACACTGCAGTGGAGAGACGTCAGGCCGCCAGCGCTGCTCAGGCAGCTTGGAAGGCAGAAACAAGTGGCTCGCAAACGGGCAGAAGGCGTACTTTGCCATCAGTGTCCCACTTTCAGGCTTGATGACACAGCATGTTTGTATGAACATTCTGTCTAGCTATCTAGTACAAGGGAACGAGGGCCCCCTTCTGGTAAGAAAGCTTTCCAGGTGGGGGGTGCCGTCCGTGCAGGAGAGCGTTCCCCACGCTGTGCCAAGTTTGGTACTTGGTGACTCGGGGTGGTCCCGAACGTCCAGCATTGTCCCGGGGACAGCCGTCCATCGTTTTGTTTTTCAGGCTGGACGTAAACATCTAGCTTCCAGGTGCCGAAGGGAGTCGTCCTTGAGGCGTCCCCTGGTTTCACTGGGGACGCACAGTGGTGTTTCTCAGAAGAGCCCAAATCGCTCCCTGGGGCACACCAGCACGGAATGTAAGGCTGCTCAGAACTGCGTTCCTGAGGCCGTTTGCAGGCTGAACAAACGGGAGGTGTCGAGCGAAGAGGGCAGCACTTTGCCATTACTGCTGGCACATCCGTGCAGTTAAAGCAAACGGACGCATTCACTTGCTGCGGCTCAAACGCCACACAAGAGCTGGGCGGCACACAGTGCCATCGCACAAAAGTGACAACGAACGTGAGTGCGCAATGAGTCCTGCGATACCTTACAGGGTTGACGCTGTCCTTTACCGCCTGCTTCCTCACTAGGGCGGCACGCTTCACTTTACTACCGGAAAACGCTGGACTTTTACTCGAGGCCAGGGCTCACCTTTCTGTCGCCGGCAATCTCCGGAGTGCTCTTGGAGACGCTCCCAGCAAAGAACTGAGACCAGCGAGCCTCATGCGTGTAAACTCGCACTTCTTCCCTGAGGCCTTCCGGAGCAAAGAAAAGACGGGCCCCAGGAGTGTGCCTCAGGCACCTTTCTAGCCGCATCTCATCCACCCGGGGGTGGGGGGGAAATTACGTTTGGGCGGGGTCGCCCTGTTTGAAACGGGAGCTCAGACAGTTATCCTCAGTAGTTTCTGACTACCTCAAGGAAAGAGCGGGGAGGAACAGGGCCTTTCCTCGGAGACACTTTTGGACACAGGGTCCCCTGCACTGCATCCCCTGCATAGGTAGTGCAGTACCTGAGGTGGGCCTCAGTGACCAAGGCTCTGTCCCATACCTAGCCGTGTTAAGTGTGAAAGATGTACCTTTCTTCAGGCTGCGCTCACAGCCTAGCTCGCGCTTCTGCGAGAGGGCCGTCCTGAGTGTTTCCCTGGACTGAGTCGTCAGCACGGGGTGTTTCTGAAGCACAGGTCCGTTTCAGTCAGTGAGGCCGATCGACTTGCAGGGAGGCTGCCCAGCGCTGCTCCCACGCGTCTCTGTTATGACTGGGACACTCTACCTCGGCCCCCAGCAAGCAACACGTGGCCCTTGCTAGGAATGTGAAGAGTGGCTCCCATGGGCCTCCTTCCCCCTGAGGTTCCTCAGAAGCCACCGGCCGCTCCTCCGGCACAGAGCAGTCACCATGATAAAGTGGTGCACGGCCGCCTCTCCTATGTGTCCCCGGAGGCATCGGAGAGTTCAGGCCATCCAGCGTGGCGCATGGATTCATGGCACCCCTGCACCCCCAGCTCTGCTGACGTGAAACACTAGCCCGTATCTTGGGGCCGCAGGTCACCTTTCATTTGGCCGGAGCTGACTGGGCAGTGCAGTGGTATGAGTCCCTAGAAAGGCATTTGCCAGCACAGGATGGGCTTGGAGAGAACGCAGCCTTGCTGGCCCACAGCGACTACCCTGCAGTGGAGAGACGTCGGGCCGCCAGCGCTGCTCAGGCAGCTTGGAAGGCAGAAACAAGTGGCTCGCAAACGGGCAGAAGGCGTACTTTGCCATCAGTGTCCCACTTTCAGGCTGGATGACACAGCATGTTTGTCTGAACATTCTGTCTAGCTATCTAGTACAAGGGAACGAGGGCCCCCTTCTGGTAAGAAAGCTTTCCAGGTGGGGGGTGCCGTCCGTGCAGGAGAGCGTTCCCCACGCTGTGCCAAGTTTGGTAGTTGGTGACTCGGGGTGGTCCCGAACGTCCAGCATTGTCCCGGGGACAGCCGTCCATCGTTTTCTTTTTCAGGCTGGACGTAAACATCTAGCTTCCAGGTGCCGAAGGGAGTCGTCCTTGAGGCGTCCCCTGGTTTCACTGGGGACGCACAGTGGTGTTTCTCAGAAGAGCCCAAATCGCTCCCTGGGGCACACCAGCACGGAATGTAAGGCTGCTCAGAACTGCGTTCCTGAGGCCGTTTGCAGGCTGAACAAACGGGAGGTGTCGAGCGAAGAGGGCAGCACTTTGCCATTACTGCTGGCACATCCGTGCAGTTAAAGCAAACGGACGCATTCACTTGCTGCGGCTCAAACGCCACACAAGAGCTGGGCGGCACACAGTGCCCTCGCACAAAAGTGACAACGAACGTGAGTGCGCCATGACTCCTGCGATACCATACAGAGTTGACGCTCTCCTTTCCCGCCTCCTTCCTCACTAGGGCGGCACGCTTCACTTTACTACCGGAAAACGCTGGACTTTTACTCGAGGCCAGGGCTCACCTTTCTGTCGCCGGCAATCTCCGGAGTGCTCTTGGAGACGCTCCCAGCAAAGAACTGAGACCAGCGAGCCTCATGCGAGTAAACTCGCACTTCTTCCTGGAGGCCTTCCGGAGCATAGAAAAGACGGACCCCAGGAGTGTGCCTCAGGTACCTTTCTAGCCGCATCTCATCCACCCGGGGGTGGGGGGGAAATTACGTTTGGGCGGGGTCGCCCTGTTTCAAACGGGAGCTCAGACAGTTATCCTCAGTAGTTTCTGACTACCTCAAGGAAAGAGCGGGGAGGAACAGGGCCTCTCCTCGGAGACACTTTTGGACACAGGGTCCCCTGCACTGCATCCCCTGCATAGGTAGTGCAGTACCTGAGGTGGGCCTCAGTGACCAAGGCTCTGTCCCATACCTAGCCGTGTTAAGTGTGAAAGATGTACCTTTCTTCAGGCTGCGCTCACAGCCTAGCTCGCGATTCTGCGAGAGGGCCGTCCTGAGTGTTTCCCTGGACTGAGTTGTCAGCACGGGGTGTTTCTGAAGCACAGGTACGTTTCAGTCAGTGAGGCCGATCGACTTGCAGGGAGGCTGCCCAGCGCTGCTCCCACGCGTCTCTGTTATGACTGGGACTCTCTACCTCGGCCCCCAGCAAGCAACACGTGGCCCTTGCTAGGAATGTGAAGAGTGGCTCCCATGGGCCTCCTTCCCCCTGAGGTTCCTCAGAAGCCACCGGCCGCTCCTTCGGCACAGAGCAGTCTCCATGCGAAAGTGGTGCACGGCCGCCTCTCCTATGTGTCCCCGGAGGCATCGGAGAGTTCAGGCCATCCAGCGTGGCGCATGGATTCATGGCACCCCTGCACCCCCAGCTCTGCTGACGTGAAACACTAGCCCGTATCTTGGGGCCGCAGGTCACCTTTCATATGGCCGGAGCTGACTGGGCAGTGCAGTGGTATGAGTCCCTAGAAAGACATTTGCCAGCACAGGATGGGCTTGGAGAGAACGCAGCCTTGCTGGCCCACAGCGACTACACTGCAGTGGAGAGACGTCAGGCCGCCAGCGCTGCTCAGGCAGCTTGGAAGGCAGAAACAAGTGGCTCGCAAACGGGCAGAAGGCGTACTTTGCCATCAGTGTCCCACTTTCAGGCTTGATGACACAGCATGTTTGTATGAACATTCTGTCTAGCTATCTAGTACAAGGGAACGAGGGCCCCCTTCTGGTAAGAAAGCTTTCCAGGTGGGGGGTGCCGTCCGTGCAGGAGAGCGTTCCCCACGCTGTGCCAAGTTTGGTACTTGGTGACTCGGGGTGGTCCCGAACGTCCAGCATTGTCCCGGGGACAGCCGTCCATCGTTTTGTTTTTCAGGCTGGACGTAAACATCTAGCTTCCAGGTGCCGAAGGGAGTCGTCCTTGAGGCGTCCCCTGGTTTCACTGGGGACGCACAGTGGTGTTTCTCAGAAGAGCCCAAATCGCTCCATGGGGCACACCAGCACGGAATGTAAGGCTGCTCAGAACTGCGTTCCTGAGGCCGTTTGCAGGCTGAACAAACGGGAGGTGTCGAGCGAAGAGGGCAGCACTTTGCCATTACTGCTGGCACATCCGTGCAGTTAAAGCAAACGGACGCATTCACTTGCTGCGGCTCAAACGCCACACAAGAGCTGGGCGGCACACAGTGCCCTCGCACAAAAGTGACAACGAACGTGAGTGCGCAATGAGTCCTGCGATACCTTACAGGGTTGACGCTGTCCTTTACCGCCTGCTTCCTCACTAGGGCGGCACGCTTCACTTTACTACCGGAAAACGCTGGACTTTTACTCGAGGCCAGGGCTCACCTTTCTGTCGCCGGCAATCTCCGGAGTGCTCTTGGAGACGCTCCCAGCAAAGAACTGAGACCAGCGAGCCTCATGAGAGTAAACTCGCACTTCTTCCCTGAGGCCTTCCGGAGCAAAGAAAAGACGGGCCCCAGGAGTGTGTCTCAGGCACCTTTCTAGCCGCATCTCATCCACCCGGGGGGGGAAAATTACGTTTGGGCGGGGTCGGCCTGTTTCAAACGGGAGCTCAGACAGTTATCCTCAGTAGTTTCTGACTACCTCAAGGAAACAGCGGGGAGGAACAGGGCCTTTCCTCGGAGACACCTTTGGACACAGGGTCCCCTGCACTGCATCCCCTGCATAGGTAGTGCAGTACCTGAGGTGGGCCTCAGTGACCAAGGCTCTGTCCCATACCTAGCCGTGTTAATTGTGAAAGATGTACCTTTCTTCAGGCTGCGCTCACAGCCTAGCTCGCGCTTCTGCGAGAGGGCCGTCCTGAGTGTTTCCCTGGACTGAGTCGTCAGCACGGGGTGTTTCTGAAGCACAGGTCCGTTTCAGTCAGTGAGGCCGATCGACTTGCAGGGAGGCTGCCCAGCGCTGCTCCCACGCGTCTCTGTTATGACTGGGACACTCTACCTCGGCCCCCAGCAAGCAACACGTGGCCCTTGCTAGGAATGTGAAGAGTGGCTCCCATGGGCCTCCTTCCCCCTGAGGTTCCTCAGAAGCCACCGGCCGCTCCTCCGGCACAGAGCAGTCACCATGATAAAGTGGTGCACGGCCGCCTCTCCTATGTGTCCCCGGAGGCATCGGAGAGTTCAGGCCATCCAGCGTGGCGCATGGATTCATGGCACCCCTGCACCCCCAGCTCTGCTGACGTGAAACACTAGCCCGTATCTTGGGGCCGCAGGTCACCTTTCATTTGGCCGGAGCTGACTGGGCAGTGTAGTGGTATGAGTCCCTAGAAAGGCATTTGCCAGCACAGGATGGGCTTGGAGAGAACGCAGCCTTGCTGGCCCACAGCGACTACCCTGCAGTGGAGAGACGTCGGGCCACCAGCGCTGCTCAGGCAGCTTGGAAGGCAGAAACAAGTGGCTCGCAAATGGGCAGAAGGCGTACTTTGCCATCAGTGTCCCACTTTCAGGCTGGATGACACAGCATGTTTGTCTGAACATTCTGTCTAGCTATCTAGTACAAGGGAACGAGGGCCCCCTTCTGGTAAGAAAGCTTTCCAGGTGGGGGGTGCCGTCCGTGCAGGAGAGCGTTCCCCACGCTGTGCCAAGTTTGGTACTTGGTGACTCGGGGTGGTCCCGAACGTCCTGCATTGTCCCGGGGACAGCCGTCCATCGTTTTCTTTTTCAGGCTGGACGTATACATCTAGCTTCCAGGTGCCGAAGGGAGTCGTCCTTGAGGCGTCCCCTGGTTTCACTGGGGACGCACAGTGGTGTTTCTCAGAAGAGCCCAAATCGCTCCCTGGGGCACACCAGCACGGAATGTAAGGCTGCTCAGAACTGCGTTCCTGAGGCCGTTTGCAGGCTGAACAAACGGGAGGTGTCGAGCGAAGAGGGCAGCACTTTGCCATTACTGCTGGCCCATCCGTGCAGTTAAAGCAAACGGACGCATTCACTTGCTGCGGCTCAAACGCCACACAAGAGCTGGGCGGCACACAGTGCCCTCGCACAAAAGTGACAACGAACGTGAGTGCGCCATGAGTCCTGCGATACCTTACAGAGTTGACGCTCTCCTTTCCCGCCTCCTTCCTCACTAGGGCGGCACGCTTCACTTTACTACCGGAAAACGCTGGACTTTTACTCGAGGCCCGGGCTCACCTTTCTGTCGCCGGCAATCTCCGGAGTGCTCTTGGAGACGCTCCCAGCAAAGAACTGAGACCAGCGAGCCTCATGCGAGTAAACTCGCACTTCTTCCTGGAGGCCTTCCGGAGCATAGAAAAGACGGGCCCCAGGAGTGTGCCTCAGGTACCTTTCTAGCCGCATCTCATCCACACGGGGTGGGGGGGAAATTACGTTTGGGCGGGGTCGCCCTGTTTCAAACGGGAGCTCAGACAGTTATCCTCAGTAGTTTCTGACTACCTCAAGGAAAGAGCGGGGAGGAACAGGGCCTCTCCTCGGAGACACTTTTGGACACAGGGTCCCCTGCACTGCATCCCCTGCATAGGTAGTGCAGTACCTGAGGTGGGCCTCAGTGACCAAGGCTCTGTCCCATACCTAGCCGTGTTAAGTGTGAAAGATGTACCTTTCTTCAGGCTGCGCTCACAGCCTAGCTCGCGCTTCTGCGAGAGGGCCGTCCTGAGTGTTTCCCTGGACTGAGTCGTCAGCACGGGGTGTTTCTGAAGCACAGGTCCGTTTCAGTCAGTGAGGCCGATCGACTTGCAGGGAGGCTGCCCAGCGCTGCTCCCACGCGTCTCTGCTATGACTGGGACACTCTACCTCGGCCCCCAGCAAGCAACACGTGGCCCTTGCTAGGAATGTGAAGAGTGGCTCCCATGGGCCTCCTTCCCCCTGAGGTTCCTCAGAAGCCACCGGCCGCTCCTTCGGCACAGAGCAGTCTCCATGCGAAAGTGGTGCACGGCCGCCTCTCCTATGTGTCCCCGGAGGCATCGGAGAGTTCAGGCCATCCAGCGTGGCGCATGGATTCATGGCACCCCTGCACCCACAGCTCTGCTGACGTGAAACACTAGCCCCTATCTTGGGGCCGCAGGTCACCTTTCATTTGGCCGGAGCTGACTGGGCAGTGCAGTGTTATGAGTCCCTAGAAAGACATTTGCCAGCACAGGATGGGCTTGGAGAGAACGCAGCCTTGCTGGCCCACAGCGACTACACTGCAGTGGAGAGACGTCAGGCCGCCAGCGCTGCTCAGGCAGCTTGGAAGGCAGAAACAAGTGGCTCGCAAACGGGCAGAAGGCGTACTTTGCCATCAGTGTCCCACTTTCAGGCTTGATGACACAGCATGTTTGTATGAATATTCTGTCTAGCTATCTAGTACAAGGGAACGAGGGCCCCCTTCTGGTAAGAAAGCTTTCCAGGTGGGGGGTGCCGTCCGTGCAGGAGAGCGTTCCCCACGCTGTGCCAAGTTTGGTACTTGGTGACTCGGGGTGGTCCCGAACGTCCAGCATTGTCCCGGGGACAGCCGTCCATCGTTTTGTTTTTCAGGCTGGACGTAAATATCTAGCTTCCAGGTGCCGAAGGGAGTCGTCCTTGAGGCGTCCCCTGGTTTCACAGGGGACGCACAGTGGTGTTTCTCAGAAGAGCCCTAATAGCTCCATGGGGCACACCAGCACGGAATGTAAGGCTGCTCAGAACTGCGTTCCTGAGGCCGTTTGCAGGCTGAACAAACGGGAGGTGTCGAGCGAAGAGGGCAGCACTTTGCCATTACTGCTGGCACATCCGTGCAGTTAAAGCAAACGGACGCATTCACTTGCTGCGGCTCAAACGCCACACAAGAGCTGGGCGGCACACAGTGCCATCGCACAAAAGTGACAACGAACGTGAGTGCGCCATGACTCCTGCGATACCTTACAGAGTTGACGCTGTCCTTTACCGCCTGCTTCCTCACTAGGGCGGCACGCTTCACTTTACTACCGGAAAACGCTGGACTTTTACTCGAGGCCAGGGCTCACCTTTCTGTCGCCGGCAATCTCCGGAGTGCTCTTGGAGACGCTCCCAGCAAAGAACTGAGACCAGCGAGCCTCATGCGAGTAAACTCGCACTTCTTCCCTGAGGCCTTCCGGAGCCAAGAAAAGACGGGCCCCAGGAGTGTGCCTCAGGCACATTTCTAGCCGCATCTCAACCACCCGGGGGGGGGGGGGAAATTACGTTTGGGCGGGGTCGCCCTGTTTCAAACGGGAGCTCAGACAGTTATCCTCAGTAGTTTCTGACTACCTCAAGGAAAGAGCGGGGAGGAACAGGGCCTTTCCTCGGAGACACTTTTGGACACAGGGTCCCCTGCACTGCATCCCCTGCATAGGTAGTGCAGTACCTGAGGTGGGCCTCAGTGACCAAGGCTCTGTCCCATACCTAGCCGTGTTAAGTGTGAAAGATGTACCTTTCTTCAGGCTGCGCTCACAGCCTAGCTCGCGCTTCTGCGAGAGGGCCGTCCTGAGTGTTTCCCTGGACTGAGTCGTCAGCACGGGGTGTTTCTGAAGCACAGGTCCGTTTCAGTCAGTGAGGCCGATCGACTTGCAGGGAGGCTGCCCAGCGCTGCTCCCACGCGTCTCTGTTATGACTGGGACACTCTACCTCGGCCCCCAGCAAGCAACACGTGGCCCTTGCTAGGAATGTGAAGAGTGGCTCCCATGGGCCTCCTTCCCCCTGAGGTTCCTCAGAAGCCACGGGCCGCTCCTTCGGCACAGAGCAGTCACCATGCGAAAGTGGTGCACGGCCGCCTCTCCTATGTGTCCCCGGAGGCATCGGAGAGTTCAGGCCATCCAGCGTGGCGCATGGATTCATGGCACCCCTGCACCCCCAGCTCTGCTGACGTGAAACACTAGCCCCTATCTTGGGGCCGCAGGTCACCTTTCATTTGGCCGGAGCTGACTGGGCAGTGCAGTGGTATGAGTCCCTAGAAGGACATTTGCCAGCACAGGATGGGCTTGGAGAGAATGCAGCCATGCTGGCCCACAGCGACTACCCTGCAGTGGAGAGACGTCGGGCCGCCAGCGCTGCTCAGGCAGCTTGGAAGGCAGAAACAAGTGGCTCGCAAACGGGCAGAAGGCGTACTTTGCCATCAGTGTCCCACTTTCAGGCTGGATGACACAGCATGTTTGTCTGAACATTCTGTCTAGCTATCTAGTACAAGGGAACGAGGGCCCCCTTCTGGTAAGAAAGCTTTCCAGGTGGGGGGTGCCGTCCGTGCAGGAGAGCGTTCCCCACGCTGTGCCAAGTTTGGTACTTGGTGACTCGGGGTGGTCCCGAACGTCCAGCATTGTCCCGGGGACAGCCGTCCATCGTTTTGTTTTTCAGGCTGGACGTAAACATCTAGCTTCCAGGTGCCGAAGGGAGTCGTCCTTGAGGCGTCCCCTGGTTTCACTGGGGACGCACAGTGGTGTTTCTCAGAAGAGCCCAAATCGCTCCCTGGGGCACACCAGCACGGAATGTAAGGCTGCTCAGAACTGCGTTCCTGAGGCCGTTTGCAGGCTGAACAAACGGGAGGTGTCGAGCGAAGAGGGCAGCACTTTGCCATTACTGCTGGCACATCCGTGCAGTTAAAGCAAACGGACGCATTCACTTGCTGCGGCTCAAACGCCACACAAGAGCTGGGCGGCACACAGTGCCCTCGCACAAAAGTGACAACGAACGTGAGTGCGCCATGACTCCTGCGATACCTTACAGAGTTGACGCTCTCCTTTCCCGCCTCCTTCCTCACTAGGGCGGCACGCTTCACTTTACTACCGGAAAACGCTGGACTTTTACTCGAGGCCAGGGCTCACCTTTCTGTCGCCGGCAATCTCCGGAGTGCTCTTGGAGACGCTCCCAGCAAAGAAATGAGACCAGCGAGCCTCATGCGAGTAAACTCGCACTTCTTCCCTGAGGCCTTCCGGAGCATAGAAAAGACGGGCCCCAGGAGTGTGCCTCAGGTACCTTTCTAGCCGCATCTCATCCACCCGGGGGTGGGGGGGAAATTACGTTTGGGCGGGGTCGCCCTGTTTGAAACGGGAGCTCAGACAGTTATCCTCAGTAGTTTCTGACTACCTCAAGGAAAGAGCGGGGAGGAACAGGGCCTCTCCTCGGAAACACTTTTGGACACAGGGTCCCCTGCACTGCATCCCCTGCATAGGTAGTGCAGTACCTGAGGTGGGCCTCAGTGACCAAGGCTCTGTCCCATACCTAGCCGTGTTAAGTGTGAAAGATGTACCTTTCTTCAGGCTGCGCTCACAGCCTAGCTCGCGCTTCTGCGAGAGGGCCGTCCTGAGTGTTTCCCTGGACTGAGTCGTCAGCACGGGGTGTTTCTGAAGCACAGGTCCGTTTCAGTCAGTGAGGCCGATCGACTTGCAGGGAGGCTGCCCAGCGCTGCTCCCACGCGTCTCTGTTATGACTGGGACACTCTACCTCGGCCCCCAGCAAGCAACACGTGGCCTTTGCTAGGAATGTGAAGAGTGGCTCCCATGGGCCTCCTTCCCCCTGAGGTTCCTCAGAAGCCACCGGCCGCTCCTTCGGCACAGAGCAGTCACCATGCGAAAGTGGTGCACGGCCGCCTCTCCTATGTGTCCCCGGAGGCATCGGAGAGTTCAGGCCATCCAGCGTGGCGCATGGATTCATGGCACCCCTGCACCCCCAGCTCTGCTGACGTGAAACACTAGCCCCTATCTTGGGGCCGCAGGTCACCTTTCATTTGGCCGGAGCTGACTGGGCAGTGCAGTGGTATGAGTCCCTAGAAGGACATTTGCCAGCACAGGATGGGCTTGGAGAGAACGCAGCCTTGCTGGCCCACAGCGACTACCCTGCAGTGGAGAGACGTCGGGCCGCCAGCGCTGCTCAGGCAGCTTGGAAGGCAGAAACAAGTCGCTCGCAAACGGGCAGAAGGCGTACTTTGCCATCAGTGTCCCACTTTCAGGCTGGATGACACAGCATGTTTGTCTGAACATTCTGTCTAGCTATCTAGTACAAGGGAACGAGGGCCCCCTTCTGGTAAGAAAGCTTTCCAGGTGGGGGGTGCCGTCCGTGCAGGAGAGCGTTCCCCACGCTGTGCCAAGTTTGGTTCTTGGTGACTCGGGGTGGTCCCGAACGTCCAGCATTGTCCCGGGGACAGCCGTCCATCGTTTTCTTTTTCAGGCTGGACGTAAACATCTAGCTTCCAGGTGCCGAAGGGAGTCGTCCTTGTGGCGTCCCCTGGTTTCACAGGGGACGCACAGTGGTGTTTCTCAGAAGAGCCCTAATCGCTCCATGGGGCACACCAGCACGGAATGTAAGGCTGCTCAGAACTGCGTTCCTGAGGCCGTTTGCAGGCTGAACAAACGGGAGGTGTCGAGCGAAGAGGGCAGCACTTTGCCATTACTGCTGGCACATCCGTGCAGTTAAAGCAAACGGACGCATTCACTTGCTGCGGCTCAAACGCCACACAAGAGCTGGGCGGCACACAGTGCCCTCGCACAAAAGTGACAACGAACGTGAGTGCGCAATGAGTCCTGCGATACCTTACAGGGTTGACGCTGTCCTTTACCGCCTGCTTCCTCACTAGGGCGGCACGCTTCACTTTACTACCGGAAAACGCTGGACTTTTACTCGAGGCCAGGGCTCACCTTTCTGTCGCCGGCAATCTCCGGAGTGCTCTTGGAGACGCTCCCAGCAAAGAACTGAGACCAGCGAGCCTCATGCGAGTAAACTCGCACTTCTTCCCTGAGGCCTTCCGGAGCAAAGAAAAGACGGGCCCCAGGAGTGTGCCTCAGGCACCTTTCTAGCCGCATCTCATCCACCCGGGGGGGGGGAAATTACGTTTGGGCGGGGTCGCCCTGTTTCAAACGGGAGCTCAGACAGTTATCCTCAGTAGTTTCTGACTACCTCAAGGAAAGAGCGGGGAGGAACAGGGCCTTTCCTCGGAGACACCTTTGGACACAGGGTCCCCTGCACTGCATCCCCTGCATAGGTAGTGCAGTACCTGAGGTGGGCCTCAGTGACCAAGGCTCTGTCCCATACCTAGCCGTGTTAAGTGTGAAAGATGTACCTTTCTTCAGGCTGCGCTCACAGCCTAGCTCGCGCTTCTGCGAGAGGGCCGTCCTGAGTGTTTCCCTGGACTGAGTCGTCAGCACGGGGTGTTTCTGAAGCACAGGTCCGTTTCAGTCAGTGAGGCCGATCGACTTGCAGGGAGGCTGCCCAGCGCTGCTCCCACGTGTCTCTGTTATGACTGGGACACTCTACCTCGGCCCCCAGCAAGCAACACGTGGCCCTTGCTAGGAATGTGAAGAGTGGCTCCCATGGGCCTCCTTCCCCCTGAGGTTCCTCAGAAGCCACCGGCCGCTCCTCCGGCACAGAGCAGTCACCATGATAAAGTGGTGCACGGCCGCCTCTCCTATGTGTCCCCGGAGGCATCGGAGAGTTCAGGCCATCCAGCGTGGCGCATGGATTCATGGCACCCCTGCACCCCCAGCTCTGCTGACGTGAAACACTAGCCCCTATCTTGGGGCCGCAGGTCACCTTTCATTTGGCCGGAGCTGACTGGGCAGTGCAGTGGTATGAGTCCCTAGAAAGGCATTTGCCAGCACAGGATGGGCTTGGAGAGAACGCAGCCTTGCTGGCCCACAGCGACTACCCTGCAGTGGAGAGACGTCGGGCCGCCAGCGCTGCTCAGGCAGCTTGGAAGGCAGAAACAAGTGGCTCGCAAACGGGCAGAAGGCGTACTTTGCCATCAGTGTCCCACTTTCAGGCTGGATGACACAGCATGTTTGTCTGAACATTCTGTCTAGCTATCTAGTACAAGGGAACGAGGGCCCCCTTCTGGTAAGAAAGCTTTCCAGGTGGGGGGTGCCGTCCGTGCAGGAGAGCGTTCCCCACGCTGTGCCAAGTTTGGTACTTGGTGACTCGGGGTGGTCCCGAACGTCCAGCATTGTCCCGGGGACAGCCGTCCATCGTTTTGTTTTTCAGGCTGGACGTAAACATCTAGCTTCCAGGTGCCGAAGGGAGTCGTCCTTGAGGCGTCCCCTGGTTTCACTGGGGACGCACAGTGGTGTTTCTCAGAAGAGCCCAAATCGCTCCCTGGGGCACACCAGCACGGAATGTAAGGCTGCTCAGAACTGCGTTCCTGAGGCCGTTTGCAGGCTGAACAAACGGGAGGTGTCGAGCGAAGAGGGCAGCACTTTGCCATTACTGCTGGCACATCTGTGCAGTTAAAGCAAACGGACGCATTCACTTGCTGAGGCTCAAACGCCACACAAGAGCTGGGCGGCACACAGTGCCCTCTCACAAAAGTGACAACGAACGTGAGTGCGCAATGAGTCCTGAAATACCTTAAAGAGTTGACGCTCTCCTTTACCGCCTCCTTCCTCACTAGGGCGGCACGCTTCACTTTACTACCGGAAAACGCTGGACTTTTACTCGAGGCCAGGGCTCACCTTTCTGTCGCCGGCAATCTCCGGAGTGCTCTTGGAGACGCTCCCAGCAAAGAACTGAGACCAGCGAGCCTCATGAGAGTAAACTCGCACTTCTTCCCTGAGGCCTTCCGGAGCATAGAAAAGACGGGCCCCAGGAGTGTGCCTCAGGTACCTTTCTAGCCGCATCTCATCCACCCGGGGGTGGGGGGGAAATTACGTTTGGGCGGGGTCGCCCTGTTTCAAACGGGAGCTCAGACAGTTATCCTCAGTAGTTTCTGACTACCTCAAGGAAAGAGCGGGGAGGAACAGGGCCTCTCCTCGGAGACACTTTTGGACACAGGGTCCCCTGCACTGCATCCCCTGCATAGGTAGTGCAGTACCTGAGGTGGGCCTCAGTGACCAAGGCTCTGTCCCATACCTAGCCGTGTTAAGTGTGAAAGATGTACCTTTCTTCAGGCTGCGCTCACAGCCTAGCTCGCGATTCTGCGAGAGGGCCGTCCTGAGTGTTTCCCTGGACTGAGTTGTCAGCACGGGGTGTTTCTGAAGCACAGGTACGTTTCAGTCAGTGAGGCCGATCGACTTGCAGGGAGGCTGCCCAGCGCTGCTCCCACGCGTCTCTGTTATGACTGGGACTCTCTACCTCGGCCCCCAGCAAGCAACACGTGGCCCTTGCTAGGAATGTGAAGAGTGGCTCCCATGGGCCTCCTTCCCCCTGAGGTTCCTCAGAAGCCACCGGCCGCTCCTTCGGCACAGAGCAGTCTCCATGCGAAAGTGGTGCACGGCCGCCTCTCCTATGTGTCCCCGGAGGCATCGGAGAGTTCAGGCCATCCAGCGTGGCGCATGGATTCATGGCACCCCTGCACCCCCAGCTCTGCTGACGTGAAACACTAGCCCGTATCTTGGGGCCGCAGGTCACCTTTCATATGGCCGGAGCTGACTGGGCAGTGCAGTGTTATGAGTCCCTAGAAAGACATTTGCCAGCACAGGATGGGCTTGGAGAGAACGCAGCCTTGCTGGCCCACAGCGACTACACTGCAGTGGAGAGACGTCAGGCCGCCAGCGCTGCTCAGGCAGCTTGGAAGGCAGAAACAAGTGGCTCGCAAACGGGCAGAAGGCGTACTTTGCCATCAGTGTCCCACTTTCAGGCTTGATGACACAGCATGTTTGTATGAACATTCTGTCTAGCTATCTAGTACAAGGGAACGAGGGCCCCCTTCTGGTAAGAAAGCTTTCCAGGTGGGGGGTGCCGTCCGTGAAGGAGAGCGTTCCCCACGCTGTGCCAAGTTTGGTACTTGGTGACTCGGGGTGGTCCCGAACGTCCAGCATTGTCCCGGGGACAGCCGTCCATCGTTTTGTTTTTCAGGCTGGACGTAAACATCTAGCTTCCAGGTGCCGAAGGGAGTCGTCCTTGAGGCGTCCCCTGGTTTCACTGGGGACGCACAGTGGTGTTTCTCAGAAGAGCCCAAATCGCTCCCTGGGGCACACCAGCACGGAATGTAAGGCTGCTCAGAACTGCGTTCCTGAGGCCGTTTGCAGGCTGAACAAACGGGAGGTGTCGAGCGAAGAGGGCAGCACTTTGCCATTACTGCTGGCACATCCGTGCAGTTAAAGCAAACGGACGCATTCACTTGCTGCGGCTCAAACGCCACACAAGAGCTGGGCGGCACACAGTGCCCTCGCACAAAAGTGACAACGAACGTGAGTGCGCAATGAGTCCTGCGATACCTTACAGGGTTGACGCTGTCCTTTACCGCCTGCTTCCTCACTAGGGCGGCACGCTTCACTTTACTACCGGAAAACGCTGGACTTTTACTCGAGGCCAGGGCTCACCTTTCTGTCGCCGGCAATCTCCGGAGTGCTCTTGGAGACGCTCCCAGCAAAGAACTGAGACCAGCGAGCCTCATGCGTGTAAACTCGCACTTCTTCCCTGAGGCCTTCCGGAGCAAAGAAAAGACGGGCCCCAGGAGTGTGCCTCAGGCACCTTTCTAGCCGCATCTCATCCACCCGGGGGTGGGGGGGAAATTACGTTTGGGCGGGGTCGCCCTGTTTGAAACGGGAGCTCAGACAGTTATCCTCAGTAGTTTCTGACTACCTCAAGGAAAGAGCGGGGAGGAACAGGGCCTCTCCTCGGAAACACTTTTGGACACAGGGTCCCCTGCACTGCATCCCCTGCATAGGTAGTGCAGTACCTGAGGTGGGCCTCAGTGACCAAGGCTCTGTCCCATACCTAGCCGTGTTAAGTGTGAAAGATGTACCTTTCTTCAGGCTGCGCTCACAGCCTAGCTCGCGCTTCTGCGAGAGGGCCGTCCTGAGTGTTTCCCTGGACTGAGTCGTCAGCACGGGGTGTTTCTGAAGCACAGGTCCGTTTCAGTCAGTGAGGCCGATCGACTTGCAGGGAGGCTGCCCAGCGCTGCTCCCACGCGTCTCTGTTATGACTGGGACACTCTACCTCGGCCCCCAGCAAGCAACACGTGGCCCTTGCTAGGAATGTGAAGAGTGGCTCCCATGGGCCTCCTTCCCCCTGAGGTTCCTCAGAAGCCACCGGCCGCTCCTTCGGCACAGAGCAGTCACCATGCGAAAGTGGTGCACGGCCGCCTCTCCTATGTGTCCCCGGAGGCATCGGAGAGTTCAGGCCATCCAGCGTGGCGCATGGATTCATGGCACCCCTGCACCCCCAGCTCTGCTGACGTGAAACACTAGCCCCTATCTTGGGGCCGCAGGTCACCTTTCATTTGGCCGGAGCTGACTGGGCAGTGCAGTGGTATGAGTCCCTAGAAGGACATTTGCCAGCACAGGATGGGCTTGGAGAGAACGCAGCCTTGCTGGCCCACAGCGACTACCCTGCAGTGGAGAGACGTCGGGCCGCCAGCGCTGCTCAGGCAGCTTGGAAGGCAGAAACAAGTCGCTCGCAAACGGGCAGAAGGCGTACTTTGCCATCAGTGTCCCACTTTCAGGCTGGATGACACAGCATGTTTGTCTGAACATTCTGTCTAGCTATCTAGTACAAGGGAACGAGGGCCCCCTTCTGGTAAGAAAGCTTTCCAGGTGGGGGGTGCCGTCCGTGCAGGAGAGCGTTCCCCACGCTGTGCCAAGTTTGGTTCTTGGTGACTCGGGGTGGTCCCGAACGTCCAGCATTGTCCCGGGGACAGCCGTCCATCGTTTTCTTTTTCAGGCTGGACGTAAACATCTAGCTTCCAGGTGCCGAAGGGAGTCGTCCTTGAGGCGTCCCCTGGTTTCACAGGGGACGCACAGTGGTGTTTCTCAGAAGAGCCCTAATCGCTCCATGGGGCACACCAGCACGGAATGTAAGGCTGCTCAGAACTGCGTTCCTGAGGCCGTTTGCAGGCTGAACAAACGGGAGGTGTCGAGCGAAGAGGGCAGCACTTTGCCATTACTGCTGGCACATCCGTGCAGTTAAAGCAAACGGACGCATTCACTTGCTGCGGCTCAAACGCCACACAAGAGCTGGGCGGCACACAGTGCCCTCGCACAAAAGTGACAACGAACGTGAGTGCGCAATGAGTCCTGCGATACCTTACAGGGTTGACGCTGTCCTTTACCGCCTGCTTCCTCACTAGGGCGGCACGCTTCACTTTACTACCGGAAAACGCTGGACTTTTACTCGAGGCCAGGGCTCACCTTTCTGTCGCCGGCAATCTCCGGAGTGCTCTTGGAGACGCTCCCAGCAAAGAACTGAGACCAGCGAGCCTCATGCGAGTAAACTCGCACTTCTTCCCTGAGGCCTTCCGGAGCAAAGAAAAGACGGGCCCCAGGAGTGTGCCTCAGGCACCTTTCTAGCCGCATCTCATCCACCCGGGGGGGGGGAAATTACGTTTGGGCGGGGTCGCCCTGTTTCAAACGGGAGCTCAGACAGTTATCCTCAGTAGTTTCTGACTACCTCAAGGAAAGAGCGGGGAGGAACAGGGCCTTTCCTCGGAGACACTTTTGGACACAGGGTCCCCTGCACTGCATCCCCTGCATAGGTAGTGCAGTACCTGAGGTGGGCCTCAGTGACCAAGGCTCTGTCCCATACCTAGCCGTGTTAAGTGTGAAAGATGTACCTTTCTTCAGGCTGCGCTCACAGCCTAGCTCGCGCTTCTGCGAGACGGCCGTCCTGAGTGTTTCCCTGGACTGAGTCGTCAGCACGGGGTGTTTCTGAAGCACAGGTCCGTTTCAGTCAGTGAGGCCGATCGACTTGCAGGGAGGCTGCCCAGCGCTGCTCCCAAGCGTCTCTGTTATGACTGGGACACTCTACCTCGGCCCCCAGCAAGCAACACGTGGCCCTTGCTAGGAATGTGAAGAGTGGCTCCCATGGGCCTCCTTCCCCCTGAGGTTCCTCAGAAGCCACCGGCCGCTCCTTCGGCACAGAGCAGTCACCATGCGAAAGTGGTGCACGGCCGCCTCTCCTATGTGTCCCCGGAGGCATCGGAGAGTTCAGGCCATCCAGCGTGGCGCATGGATTCATGGCACCCCTGCACCCCCAGCTCTGCTGACGTGAAACACTAGCCCCTATCTTGGGGCCGCAGGTCACCTTTCATTTGGCCGGAGCTGACTGGGCAGTGCAGTGGTATGAGTCCCTAGAAGGACATTTGCCAGCACAGGATGGGCTTGGAGAGAACGCAGCCTTGCTGGCCCACAGCGACTACCCTGCAGTGGAGAGACGTCGGGCCGCCAGCGCTGCTCAGGCAGCTTGGAAGGCAGAAACAAGTCGCTCGCAAACGGGCAGAAGGCGTACTTTGCCATCAGTGTCCCACTTTCAGGCTGGATGACACAGCATGTTTGTCTGAACATTCTGTCTAGCTATCTAGTACAAGGGAACGAGGGCCCCCTTCTGGTAAGAAAGCTTTCCAGGTGGGGGGTGCCGTCCGTGCAGGAGAGCGTTCCCCACGCTGTGCCAAGTTTGGTACTTGGTGACTCGGGGTGGTCCCGAACGTCCAGCATTGTCCCGGGGACAGCCGTCCATCGTTTTCTTTTTCATGCTGGACGTAAACATCTAGCTTCCAGGTGCCGAAGGGAGTCGTCCTTGAGGCGTCCCCTGGTTTCACTGGGGACGCATAGTGGTGTTTCTCAGAAGAGCCCAAATCGCTCCCTGGGGCACACCAGCACGGAATGTAAGGCTGCTCAGAACTGCGTTCCTGAGGCCGTTTGGAGGCTGAACAAACGGGAGGTGTCGAGCGAAGAGTGTAGCACTTTGCCATTACTGCTGGCACATCCGTGCAGTTAAAGCAAACGGACGCATTCACTTGCTGAGGCTCAAACGCCACACAAGAGCTGGGCGGCACACAGTGCCCTCTCACAAAAGTGACAACGAACGTGAGTGCGCAATGAGTCCTGAGATACCTTACAGAGTTGACGCTCTCCTTTACCGCCTGCTTCCTCACTAGGGCGGCACGCTTCACTTTACTACCGGAAAACGCTGGACTTTTACTCGAGGCCAGGGCTCACCTTTCTGTCGCCGGCAATCTCCGGAGTGCTCTTGGAGACGCTCCCAGCAAAGAACTGAGACCAGCGAGCCTCATGAGAGTAAACTCGCACTTCTTCCCTGAGGCCTTCCGGAGCAAAGAAAAGACGGGCCCCAGGAGTGTGTCTCAGGCACCTTTCTAGCCGCATCTCATCCACCCGGGGGGGGAAAATTACGTTTGGGCGGGGTCGCCCTGTTTCAAACGGGAGCTCAGACAGTTATCCTCAGTAGTTTCTGACTACCTCAAGGAAACAGCGGGGAGGAACAGGGCCTTTCCTCGGAGACACCTTTGGACACAGGGTCCCCTGCACTGCATCCCCTGCATAGGTAGTGCAGTACCTGAGGTGGGCCTCAGTGACCAAGGCTCTGTCCCATACCTAGCCGTGTTAAGTGTGAAAGATGTACCTTTCTTCAGGCTGCGCTCACAGCCTAGCTCGCGCTTCTGCGAGAGGGCCGTCCTGAGTGTTTCCCTGGACTGAGTCGTCAGCACGGGGTGTTTCTGAAGCACAGGTCCGTTTCAGTCAGTGAGGCCGATCGACTTGCAGGGAGGCTGCCCAGCGCTGCTCCCACGCGTCTCTGTTATGACTGGGACACTCTACCTCGGCCCCCAGCAAGCAACACGTGGCCCTTGCTAGGAATGTGAAGAGTGGCTCCCATGGGCCTCCTTCCCCCTGAGGTTCCTCAGAAGCCACCGGCCGCTCCTCCGGCACAGAGCAGTCACCATGATAAAGTGGTGCACGGCCGCCTCTCCTATGTGTCCCCGGAGGCATCGGAGAGTTCAGGCCATCCAGCGTGGCGCATGGATTCATGGCACCCCTGCACCCCCAGCTCTGCTGACGTGAAACACTAGCCCGTATCTTGGGGCCGCAGGTCACCTTTCATTTGGCCGGAGCTGACTGGGCAGTGCAGTGGTATGAGTCCCTAGAAAGGCATTTGCCAGCACAGGATGGGCTTGGAGAGAACGCAGCCTTGCTGGCCCACAGCGACTACCCTGCAGTGGAGAGACGTCGGGCCGCCAGCGCTGCTCAGGCAGCTTGGAAGGCAGAAACAAGTGGCTCGCAAACGGGCAGAAGGCGTACTTTGCCATCAGTGTCCCACTTTCAGGCTGGATGACACAGCATGTTTGTCTGAACATTCTGTCTAGCTATCTAGTACAAGGGAACGAGGGCCCCCTTCTGGTAAGAAAGCTTTCCAGGTGGGGGGTGCCGTCCGTGCAGGAGAGCGTTCCCCACGCTGTGCCAAGTTTGGTACTTGGTGACTCGGGGTGGTCCCGAACGTCCAGCATTGTCCCGGGGACAGCCGTCCATCGTTTTGTTTTTCAGGCTGGACGTAAACATCTAGCTTCCAGGTGCCGAAGGGAGTCGTCCTTGAGGCGTCCCCTGGTTTCACTGGGGACGCACAGTGGTGTTTCTCAGAAGAGCCCAAATCGCTCCCTGGGGCACACCAGCACGGAATGTAAGGCTGCTCAGAACTGCGTTCCTGAGGCCGTTTGCAGGCTGAACAAACGGGAGGTGTCGAGCGAAGAGGGCAGCACTTTGCCATTACTGCTGGCACATCCGTGCAGTTAAAGCAAACGGACGCATTCACTTGCTGCGGCTCAAACGCCACACAAGAGCTGGGCGGCACACAGTGCCCTCGCACAAAAGTGACAACGAACGTGAGTGCGCCATGACTCCTGCGATACCATACAGAGTTGACGCTCTCCTTTCCCGCCTCCTTCCTCACTAGGGCGGCACGCTTCACTTTACTACCGGAAAACGCTGGACTTTTACTCGAGGCCAGGGCTCACCTTTCTGTCGCCGGCAATCTCCGGAGTGCTCTTGGAGACGCTCCCAGCAAAGAACTGAGACCAGCGAGCCTCATGCGAGTAAACTCGCACTTCTTCCTGGAGGCCTTCCGGAGCATAGAAAAGACGGGCCCCAGGAGTGTGCCTCAGGTACCTTTCTAGCCGCATCTCATCCACCCGGGGGTGGGGGGGAAATTACGTTTGGGCGGGGTCGCCCTGTTTCAAACGGGAGCTCAGACAGTTATCCTCAGTAGTTTCTGACTACCTCAAGGAAAGAGCGGGGAGGAAAAGGGCCTCTCCTCGGAGACACTTTTGGACACAGGGTCCCCTGCACTGCATCCCCTGCATAGGTAGTGCAGTACCTGAGGTGGGCCTCAGTGACCAAGGCTCTGTCCCATACCTAGCCGTGTTAAGTGTGAAAGATGTACCTTTCTTCAGGCTGCGCTCACAGCCTAGCTCGCGATTCTGCGAGAGGGCCGTCCTGAGTGTTTCCCTGGACTGAGTTGTCAGCACGGGGTGTTTCTGAAGCACAGGTACGTTTCAGTCAGTGAGGCCGATCGACTTGCAGGGAGGCTGCCCAGCGCTGCTCCCACGCGTCTCTGTTATGACTGGGACTCTCTACCTCGGCCCCCAGCAAGCAACACGTGGCCCTTGCTAGGAATGTGAAGAGTGGCTCCCATGGGCCTCCTTCCCCCTGAGGTTCCTCAGAAGCCACCGGCCGCTCCTTCGGCACAGAGCAGTCTCCATGCGAAAGTGGTGCACGGCCGCCTCTCCTATGTGTCCCCGGAGGCATCGGAGAGTTCAGGCCATCCAGCGTGGCGCATGGATTCATGGCACCCCTGCACCCCCAGCTCTGCTGACGTGAAACACTAGCCCGTATCTTGGGGCCGCAGGTCACCTTTCATATGGCCGGAGCTGACTGGGCAGTGCAGTGTTATGAGTCCCTAGAAAGACATTTGCCAGCACAGGATGGGCTTGGAGAGAACGCAGCCTTGCTGGCCCACAGCGACTACACTGCAGTGGAGAGACGTCAGGCCGCCAGCGCTGCTCAGGCAGCTTGGAAGGCAGAAACAAGTGGCTCGCAAACGGGCAGAAGGCGTACTTTGCCATCAGTGTCCCACTTTCAGGCTTGATGACACAGCATGTTTGTATGAACATTCTGTCTAGCTATCTAGTACAAGGGAACGAGGGCCCCCTTCTGGTAAGAAAGCTTTCCAGGTGGGGGGTGCCGTCCGTGAAGGAGAGCGTTCCCCACGCTGTGCCAAGTTTGGTACTTGGTGACTCGGGGTGGTCCCGAACGTCCAGCATTGTCCCGGGGACAGCCGTCCATCGTTTTGTTTTTCAGGCTGGACGTAAACATCTAGCTTCCAGGTGCCGAAGGGAGTCGTCCTTGAGGCGTCCCCTGGTTTCACTGGGGACGCACAGTGGTGTTTCTCAGAAGAGCCCAAATCGCTCCCTGGGGCACACCAGCACGGAATGTAAGGCTGCTCAGAACTGCGTTCCTGAGGCCGTTTGCAGGCTGAACAAACGGGAGGTGTCGAGCGAAGAGGGCAGCACTTTGCCATTACTGCTGGCACATCCGTGCAGTTAAAGCAAACGGACGCATTCACTTGCTGCGGCTCAAACGCCACACAAGAGCTGGGCGGCACACAGTGCCCTCGCACAAAAGTGACAACGAACGTGAGTGCGCAATGAGTCCTGCGATACCTTACAGGGTTGACGCTGTCCTTTACCGCCTGCTTCCTCACTAGGGCGGCACGCTTCACTTTACTACCGGAAAACGCTGGACTTTTACTCGAGGCCAGGGCTCACCTTTCTGTCGCCGGCAATCTCCGGAGTGCTCTTGGAGACGCTCCCAGCAAAGAACTGAGACCAGCGAGCCTCATGCGTGTAAACTCGCACTTCTTCCCTGAGGCCTTCCGGAGCAAAGAAAAGACGGGCCCCAGGAGTGTGCCTCAGGCACCTTTCTAGCCGCATCTCATCCACCCGGGGGTGGGGGGGAAATTACGTTTGGGCGGGGTCGCCCTGTTTGAAACGGGAGCTCAGACAGTTATCCTCAGTAGTTTCTGACTACCTCAAGGAAAGAGCGGGGAGGAACAGGGCCTTTCCTCGGAGACACTTTTGGACACAGGGTCCCCTGCACTGCATCCCCTGCATAGGTAGTGCAGTACCTGAGGTGGGCCTCAGTGACCAAGGCTCTGTCCCATACCTAGCCGTGTTAAGTGTGAAAGATGTACCTTTCTTCAGGCTGCGCTCACAGCCTAGCTCGCGCTTCTGCGAGAGGGCCGTCCTGAGTGTTTCCCTGGACTGAGTCGTCAGCACGGGGTGTTTCTGAAGCACAGGTCCGTTTCAGTCAGTGAGGCCGATCGACTTGCAGGGAGGCTGCCCAGCGCTGCTCCCACGCGTCTCTGTTATGACTGGGACACTCTACCTCGGCCCCCAGCAAGCAACACGTGGCCCTTGCTAGGAATGTGAAGAGTGGCTCCCATGGGCCTCCTTCCCCCTGAGGTTCCTCAGAAGCCACCGGCCGCTCCTTCGGCACAGAGCAGTCACCATGCGAAAGTGGTGCACGGCCGCCTCTCCTATGTGTCCCCGGAGGCATCGGAGAGTTCAGGCCATCCAGCGTGGCGCATGGATTCATGGCACCCCTGCACCCCCAGCTCTGCTGACGTGAAACACTAGCCCCTATCTTGGGGCCGCAGGTCACCTTTCATTTGGCCGGAGCTGACTGGGCAGTGCAGTGGTATGAGTCCCTAGAAGGACATTTGCCAGCACAGGATGGGCTTGGAGAGAATGCAGCCATGCTGGCCCACAGCGACTACCCTGCAGTGGAGAGACGTCGGGCCGCCAGCGCTGCTCAGGCAGCTTGGAAGGCAGAAACAAGTGGCTCGCAAACGGGCAGAAGGCGTACTTTGCCATCAGTGTCCCACTTTCAGGCTGGATGACACAGCATGTTTGTCTGAACATTCTGTCTAGCTATCTAGTACAAGGGAACGAGGGCCCCCTTCTGGTAAGAAAGCTTTCCAGGTGGGGGGTGCCGTCCGTGCAGGAGAGCGTTCCCCACGCTGTGCCAAGTTTGGTACTTGGTGACTCGGGGTGGTCCCGAACGTCCAGCATTGTCCCGGGGACAGCCGTCCATCGTTTTCTTTTTCAGGCTGGACGTAAACATCTAGCTTCCAGGTGCCGAAGGGAGTCGTCCTTGAGGCGTCCCCTGGTTTCACTGGGGACGCACAGTGGTGTTTCTCAGAAGAGCCCAAATCGCTCCCTGGGGCACACCAGCACGGAATGTAAGGCTGCTCAGAACTGCGTTCCTGAGGCCGTTTGCAGGCTGAACAAACGGGAGGTGTCGAGCGAAGAGGGCAGCACTTTGCCATTACTGCTGGCACATCCGTGCAGTTAAAGCAAACGGACGCATTCACTTGCTGCGGCTCAAACGCCACACAAGAGCTGGGCGGCACACAGTGCCCTCGCACAAAAGTGACAACGAACGTGAGTGCGCCATGACTCCTGCGATACCTTACAGAGTTGACGCTCTCCTTTCCCGCCTCCTTCCTCACTAGGGCGGCACGCTTCACTTTACTACCGGAAAACGCTGGACTTTTACTCGAGGCCAGGGCTCACCTTTCTGTCGCCGGCAATCTCCGGAGTGCTCTTGGAGACGCTCCCAGCAAAGAAATGAGACCAGCGAGCCTCATGCGAGTAAACTCGCACTTCTTCCCTGAGGCCTTCCGGAGCCAAGAAAAGACGGGCCCCAGGAGTGTGCCTCAGGTACCTTTCTAGCCGCATCTCATCCACCCGGGGGTGGGGGGGAAATTACGTTTGGGCGGGGTCGCCCTGTTTCAAACGGGAGCTCAGACAGTTATCCTCAGTAGTTTCTGACTACCTCAAGGAAAGAGCGGGGAGGAACAGGGCCTCTCCTCGGAAACACTTTTGGACACAGGGTCCCCTGCACTGCATCCCCTGCATAGGTAGTGCAGTACCTGAGGTGGGCCTCAGTGACCAAGGTTCTGTCCCATACCTAGCCGTGTTAAGTGTGAAAGATGTACCTTTCTTCAGGCTGCGCTCACAGCCTAGCTCGCGCTTCTGCGAGAGGGCCGTCCTGAGTGTTTCCCTGGACTGAGTCGTCAGCACGGGGTGTTTCTGAAGCACAGGTCCGTTTCAGTCAGTGAGGCCGATCGACTTGCAGGGAGGGTGCCCAGCGCTGCTCCCACGCGTCTCTGTTATGACTGGGACACTCTACCTCGGCCCCCAGCAAGCAACACGTGGCCCTTGCTAGGAATGTGAAGAGTGGCTCCCATGGGCCTCCTTCCCCCTGAGGTTCCTCAGAAGCCACCGGCCGCTCCTTCGGCACAGAGCAGTCACCATGCGAAAGTGGTGCACGGCCGCCTCTCCTATGTGTCCCCGGAGGCATCGGAGAGTTCAGGCCATCCAGCGTGGCGCATGGATTCATGGCACCCCTGCACCCCCAGCTCTGCTGACGTGAAACACTAGCCCCTATCTTGGGGCCGCAGGTCACCTTTCATTTGGCCGGAGCTGACTGGGCAGTGCAGTGGTATGAGTCCCTAGAAGGACATTTGCCAGCACAGGATGGGCTTGGAGAGAACGCAGCCTTGCTGGCCCACAGCGACTACCCTGCAGTGGAGAGACGTCGGGCCGCCAGCGCTGCTCAGGCAGCTTGGAAGGCAGAAACAAGTCGCTCGCAAACGGGCAGAAGGCGTACTTTGCCATCAGTGTCCCACTTTCAGGCTGGATGACACAGCATGTTTGTCTGAACATTCTGTCTAGCTATCTAGTACAAGGGAACGAGGGCCCCCTTGTGGTAAGAAAGCTTTCCAGGTGGGGGGTGCCGTCCGTGCAGGAGAGCGTTCCCCACGCTGTGCCAAGTTTGGTTCTTGGTGACTCGGGGTGGTCCCGAACGTCCAGCATTGTCCCGGGGACAGCCGTCCATCGTTTTCTTTTTCAGGCTGGACGTAAACATCTAGCTTCCAGGTGCCGAAGGGAGTCGTCCTTGAGGCGTCCCCTGGTTTCACAGGGGACGCACAGTGGTGTTTCTCAGAAGAGCCCTAATCGCTCCATGGGGCACACCAGCACGGAATGTAAGGCTGCTCAGAACTGCGTTCCTGAGGCCGTTTGCAGGCTGAACAAACGGGAGGTGTCGAGCGAAGAGGGCAGCACTTTGCCATTACTGCTGGCACATCCGTGCAGTTAAAGCAAACGGACGCATTCACTTGCTGCGGCTCAAACGCCACACAAGAGCTGGGCGGCACACAGTGCCCTCGCACAAAAGTGACAACGAACGTGAGTGCGCAATGAGTCCTGCGATACCTTACAGGGTTGACGCTGTCCTTTACCGCCTGCTTCCTCACTAGGGCGGCACGCTTCACTTTACTACCGGAAAACGCTGGACTTTTACTCGAGGCCAGGGCTCACCTTTCTGTCGCCGGCAATCTCCGGAGTGCTCTTGGAGACGCTCCCAGCAAAGAACTGAGACCAGCGAGCCTCATGCGAGTAAACTCGCACTTCTTCCCTGAGGCCTTCCGGAGCAAAGAAAAGACGGGCCCCAGGAGTGTGCCTCAGGCACCTTTCTAGCCGCATCTCATCCACCCGGGGGGGGGGAAATTACGTTTGGGCGGGGTCGCCCTGTTTCAAACGGGAGCTCAGACAGTTATCCTCAGTAGTTTCTGACTACCTCAAGGAAAGAGCGGGGAGGAACAGGGCCTTTCCTCGGAGACACTTTTGGACACAGGGTCCCCTGCACTGCATCCCCTGCATAGGTAGTGCATACCTGAGGTGGGCCTCAGTGACCAAGGCTCTGTCCCATACCTAGCCGTGTTAAGTGTGAAAGATGTACCTTTCTTCAGGCTGCGCTCACAGCCTAGCTCGCGCTTCTGCGAGACGGCCGTCCTGAGTGTTTCCCTGGACTGAGTCGTCAGCACGGGGTGTTTCTGAAGCACAGGTCCGTTTCAGTCAGTGAGGCCGATCGACTTGCAGGGAGGCTGCCCAGCGCTGCTCCCACGCGTCTCTGTTATGACTGGGACACTCTACCTCGGCCCCCAGCAAGCAACACGTGGCCCTTGCTAGGAATGTGAAGAGTGGCTCCCATGGGCCTCCTTCCCCCTGAGGTTCCTCAGAAGCCACCGGCCGCTCCTTCGGCACAGAGCAGTCACCATGCGAAAGTGGTGCACGGCCGCCTCTCCTATGTGTCCCCGGAGGCATCGGAGAGTTCAGGCCATCCAGTGTGGCGCATGGATTCATGGCACCCCTGCACCCCCAGCTCTGCTGACGTGAAACACTAGCCCCTATCTTGGGGCCGCAGGTCACCTTTCATTTGGCCGGAGCTGACTGGGCAGTGCAGTGGTATGAGTCCCTAGAAGGACATTTGCCAGCACAGGATGGGCTTGGAGAGAATGCAGCCATGCTGGCCCACAGCGACTACCCTGCAGTGGAGAGACGTCGGGCCGCCAGCGCTGCTCAGGCAGCTTGGAAGGCAGAAACAAGTGGCTCGCAAACGGGCAGAAGGCGTACTTTGCCATCAGTGTCCCACTTTCAGGCTGGATGACACAGCATGTTTGTCTGAACATTCTGTCTAGCTATCTAGTACAAGGGAACGAGGGCCCCCTTCTGGTAAGAAAGCTTTCCAGGTGGGGGGTGCCGTCCGTGCAGGAGAGCGTTCCCCACGCTGTGACAAGTTTGGTACTTGGTGACTCGGGGTGGTCCCGAACGTCCAGCATTGTCCCGGGGACAGCCGTCCATCGTTTTGTTTTTCAGGCTGGACGTAAACATCTAGCTTCCAGGTGCCGAAGGGAGTCGTCCTTGAGGCGTCCCCTGGTTTCACTGGGGACGCACAGTGGTGTTTCTCAGAAGAGCCCAAATCGCTCCCTGGGGCACACCAGCACGGAATGTAAGGCTGCTCAGAACTGCGTTCCTGAGGCCGTTTGCAGGCTGAACAAACGGGAGGTGTCGAGCGAAGAGGGCAGCACTTTGCCATTACTGCTGGCACATCCGTGCAGTTAAAGCAAACGGACGCATTCACTTGCTGCGGCTCAAACGCCACACAAGAGCTGGGCGGCACACAGTGCCCTCGCACAAAAGTGACAACGAACGTGAGTGCGCCATGACTCCTGCGATACCTTACAGAGTTGACGCTCTCCTTTCCCGCCTCCTTCCTCACTAGGGCGGCACGCTTCACTTTACTACCGGAAAACGCTGGACTTTTACTCGAGGCCAGGGCTCACCTTTCTGTCGCCGGCAATCTCCGGAGTGCTCTTGGAGACGCTCCCAGCAAAGAACTGAGACCAGCGAGCCTCATGCGAGTAAACTCGCACTTCTTCCTGGAGGCCTTCCGGAGCATAGAAAAGACGGGCCCCAGGAGTGTGCCTCAGGTACCTTTCTAGCCGCATCTCATCCACCCGGGGGTGGGGGGGAAATTACGTTTGGGCGGGGTCGCCCTGTTTCAAACGGGAGCTCAGACAGTTATCCTCAGTAGTTTCTGACTACCTCAAGGAAAGAGCGGGGAGGAACAGGGCCTCTCCTCGGAAACACTTTTGGACACAGGGTCCCCTGCACTGCATCCCCTGCATAGGTAGTGCAGTACCTGAGGTGGGCCTCAGTGACCAAGGCTCTGTCCCATACCTAGCCGTGTTAAGTGTGAAAGATGTACCTTTCTTCAGGCTGCGCTCACAGCCTAGCTCGCGCTTCTGCGAGAGGGCCGTCCTGAGTGTTTCCCTGGACTGAGTCGTCAGCACGGGGTGTTTCTGAAGCACAGGTCCGTTTCAGTCAGTGAGGCCGATCGACTTGCAGGGAGGCTGCCCAGCGCTGCTCCCACGCGTCTCTGTTATGACTGGGACACTCTACCTCAGCCCCCAGCAAGCAACACGTGGCCCTTGCTAGGAATGTGAAGAGTGGCTCCCATGGGCCTCCTTCCCCCTGAGGTTCCTCAGAAGCCACCGGCCGCTCCTTCGGCACAGAGCAGTCACCATGCGAAAGTGGTGCACGGCCGCCTCTCCTATGTGTCCCCGGAGGCATCGGAGAGTTCAGGCCATCCAGCGTGGCGCATGGATTCATGGCACCCCTGCACCCCCAGCTCTGCTGACGTGAAACACTAGCCCCTATCTTGGGGCCGCAGGTCACCTTTCATTTGGCCGGAGCTGACTGGGCAGTGCAGTGGTATGAGTCCCTAGAAGGACATTTGCCAGCACAGGATGGGCTTGGAGAGAACGCAGCCTTGCTGGCCCACAGCGACTACCCTGCAGTGGAGAGACGTCGGGCCGCCAGCGCTGCTCAGGCAGCTTGGAAGGCAGAAACAAGTGGCTCGCAAATGGGCAGAAGGCGTACTTTGCCATCAGTGTCCCACTTTCAGGCTTGATGACACAGCATGTTTGTCTGAACATTCTGTCTAGCTATCTAGTACAAGGGAACGGGGGCCTCCTTCTGGTAAGAAAGCTTTCCAGGTGGGGGGTGCCGTCCGTGCAGGAGAGCGTTCCCCACGCTGTGCCAAGTTTGGTACTTGGTGACTCGGGGTGGTCCCGAACGTCCAGCATTGTCCCGGGGACAGCCGTCCATCGTTTTCTTTTTCAGGCTGGACGTAAACATCTAGCTTCCAGGTGCCGAAGGGAGTCGTCCTTGAGGCGTCCCCTGGTTTCACTGGGGACGCACAGTGGTGTTTCTCAGAAGAGCCCAAATCGCTCCATGGGGCACACCAGCACGGAATGTAAGGCTGCTCAGAACTGCGTTCCTTAGGCCGTTTGCAGGCTGAACAAACGGGAGGTGTCGAGCGAAGAGGGCAGCACTTTGCCATTACTGCTGGCACATCCGTGCAGTTAAAGCAAACGGACGCATTCACTTGCTGCGGCTCAAACGCCACACAAGAGCTGGGCGGCACACAGTGCCCTCGCACAAAAGTGACAACGAACGTGAGTGCGCAATGACTCCTGCGATACCTTACAGAGTTGACGCTGTCCTTTACCGCCTGCTTCCTCACTAGGGCGGCACGCTTCACTTTACTACCGGAAAACGCTGGACTTTTACTCGAGGCCAGGGCTCACCTTTCTGTCGCCGGCAATCTCCGGAGTGCTCTTGGAGACGCTCCCAGCAAAGAACTGAGACCAGCGAGCCTCATGCGAGTAAACTCGCACTTCTTCCCTGAGGCCTTCCGGAGCCAAGAAAAGACGGGCCCCAGGAGTGTGCCTCAGGCACCTTTCTAGCCGCATCTCATCCACCCGGGGGGGGGGGGAAATTACGTTTGGGCGGTGTCGCCCTGTTTCAAACGGGAGCTCAGACAGTTATCCTCAGTAGTTTCTGACTACCTCAAGGAAAGAGCGGGGAGGAACAGGGCCTTTCCTCGGAGACACTTTTGGACACAGGGTCCCCTGCACTGCATCCCCTGCATAGGTAGTGCAGTACCTGAGGTGGGCCTCAGTGACCAAGGCTCTGTCCCATACCTAGCCGTGTTAATTGTGAAAGATGTACCTTTCTTCAGGCTGCGCTCACAGCCTAGCTCGCGCTTCTGCGAGAGGGCCGTCCTGAGTGTTTCCCTGGACTGAGTCATCAGCACGGGGTGTTTCTGAAGCACAGGTCCGTTTCAGTCAGTGAGGCCGATCGACTTGCAGGGAGGCTGCCCAGCGCTGCTCCCACGCGTCTCTGTTATGACTGGGACACTCTACCTCGGCCCCCAGCAAGCAACACGTGGCCCTTGCTAGGAATGTGAAGAGTGGCTCCCATGGGCCTCCTTCCCCCTGAGGTTCCTCAGAAGCCACCGGCCGCTCCTCCGGCACAGAGCAGTCACCATGATAAAGTGGTGCACGGCCGCCTCTCCTATGTGTCCCCGGAGGCATCGGAGAGTTCAGGCCATCCAGCGTGGCGCATGGATTCATGGCACCCCTGCACCCCCAGCTTTGCTGACGTGAAACACTAGCCCGTATCTTGGGGCCGCAGGTCACCTTTCATTTGGCCGGAGCTGACTCGGCAGTGCAGTGGTATGAGTCCCTAGAAAGGCATTTGCCAGCACAGGATGGGCTTGGAGAGAACGCAGCCTTGCTGGCCCACAGCGACTACCCTGCAGTGGAGAGACGTCGGGCCGCCAGCGCCGCTCAGGCAGCTTGGAAGGCAGAAACAAGTGGCTCGCAAACGGGCAGAAGGCGTACTTTGCCATCAGTGTCCCACTTTCAGGCTGGATGACACAGCATGTTTGTCTGAACATTCTGTCTAGCTATCTAGTACAAGGGAACGAGGGCCCCCTTCTGGTAAGAAAGCTTCCCAGGTGGGGGGTGCCGTCCGTGCAGGAGAGCGTTCCCCACGCTGTGCCAAGTTTGGTACTTGGTGACTCGGGGTGGTCCCGAACGTCCAGCATTGTCCCGGGGACAGCCGTCCATCGTTTTGTTTTTCAGGCTGGACGTAAACATCTAGCTTCCAGGTGCCGAAGGGAGTCGTCCTTGAGGCGTCCCCTGGTTTCACTGGGGACGCACAGTGGTGTTTCTCAGAAGAGCCCAAATCGCTCCCTGGGGCACACCAGCACGGAATGTAAGGCTTCTCAGAACTGCGTTCCTGAGGCCGTTTGCAGGCTGAACAAACGGGAGGTGTCGAGCGAAGAGTGTAGCACTTTGCCATTACTGCTGGCACATCTGTGCAGTTAAAGCAAACGGACGCATTCACTTGCTGCGGCTCAAACGCCACACAAGAGCTGGGCGGCACACAGTGCCCTCTCACAAAAGTGACAACGAATGTGAGTGCGCAATGAGTCCTGAAATACCTTAAAGAGTTGACGCTCTCCTTTACCGCCTGCTTCCTCACTAGGGTGGCACGCTTCACTTTACTACCGGAAAACGCTGGAATTTTACTCGAGGCCATGGCTCACCTTTCTGTCGCCGGCAATCTCCGGAGTGCTCTTGGAGACGCTCCCAGCAAAGAACTGAGACCAGCGAGCCTCATGCGAGTAAACTAGCACTTCTTCCCTGAGGCCTTCCGGAGCAAAGAAAAGACGGGCCCCAGGAGTGTGTCTCAGGCACCTTTCTAGCCGCATCTCATCCACCCGGGGGGGGAAAATTACGTTTGGGCGGGGTCGCCCTGTTTCAAACGGGAGCTCAGACAGTTATCCTCAGTAGTTTCTGACTACATCAAGGAAACAGCGGGGAGGAACAGGGCCTTCCCTCGGAGACACCTTTGGACACAGGGTCCCCTGCACTGCATCCCCTGCATAGGTAGTGCAGTACCTGAGGTGGGCCTCAGTGACCAAGGCTCTGTCCCATACCTAGCCGTGTTAAGTGTGAAAGATGTACCTTTCTTCAGGCTGCGCTCACAGCCTAGCTCGCGCTTCTGCGAGAGGGCCGTCCTGAGTGTTTCCCTGGACTGAGTTGTCAGCACGGGGTGTTTCTGAAGCCCAGGTCCGTTTCAGTCAGTGAGGCCGATCGACTTGCAGGGAGGCTGCCCAGCGCTGCTCCCACGCGTCTCTGTTATGACTGGGACTCTCTATCTCGGCCCCCATCAAGCAACACGTGGCCCTTGCTAGGAATGTGAAGAGTGGCTCCCATGGGCCTCCTTCCCCCTGAGGTTCCTCAGAAGCCACCGGCCGCTCCTCCGGCACAGAGCAGTCACCATGCGAAAGTGGTGCATGGCCGCCTCTCCTATGTGTCCCCGGAGGCATCGGAGAGTTCAGGCCATCCAGCGTGGCGCATGGATTCGTGGCACCCCTGCACCCCCAGCTCTGCTGACGTGAAACACTAGCCCCTATCTTGGGGCCGCAGGTCACCTTTCATTTGGCCGGAGCTGACTGGGCAGTGCAGTGGTATGAGTCCCTAGAAGGACATTTGCCAGCACAGGATGGGCTTGGAGAGAATGCAGCCATGCTGGCCCACAGCGACTACCCTGCAGTGGAGAGACGTCGGGCCGCCAGCGCTGCTCAGGCAGCTTGGAAGGCAGAAACAAGTGGCTCGCAAACGGGCAGAAGGCGTACTTTGCCATCAGTGTCCCACTTTCAGGCTGGATGACACAGCATGTTTGTCTGAACATTCTGTCTAGCTATCTAGTACAAGGGAACGAGGGCCCCCTTCTGGTAAGAAAGCTTTCCAGGTGGGGGGTGCCGTCCGTGCAGGAGAGCGTTCCCCACGCTGTGCCAAGTTTGGTACTTGGTGACTCGGGGTGGTCCCGAACGTCCAGCATTGTCCCGGGGACAGCCGTCCATCGTTTTGTTTTTCAGGCTGGACGTAAACATCTAGCTTCCAGGTGCCGAAGGGAGTCGTCCTTGAGGCGTCCCCTGGTTTCACTGGGGACGCACAGTGGTGTTTCTCAGAAGAGCCCAAATCGCTCCCTGGGGCACACCAGCACGGAATGTAAGGCTTCTCAGAACTGCGTTCCTGAGGCCGTTTGCAGGCTGAACAAACGGGAGGTGTCGAGCGAAGAGTGTAGCACTTTGCCATTACTGCTGGCACATCTGTGCAGTTAAAGCAAACGGACGCATTCACTTGCTGCAGCTCAAACGCCACACAAGAGCTGGGCGGCACACAGTGCCCTCTCACAAAAGTGACAACGAACGTGAGTGCGCAATGAGTCCTGAGATACCTTAAAGAGTTGACGCTCTCCTTTACCGCCTGCTTCCTCACTAGGGTGGCACGCTTCACTTTACTACCGGAAAACGCTGGAATTTTACTCGAGGCCAGGGCTCACCTTTCTGTCGCCGGCAATCTCCGGAGTGCTCTTGGAGACGCTCCCAGCAAAGAACTGAGACCAGCGAGCCTCATGCGAGTAAACTCGCACTTCTTCCCTGAGGCCTTCCGGAGCAAAGAAAAGACGGGCCCCAGGAGTGTGTCTCAGGCACCTTTCTAGCCGCATCTCATCCACCCGGGGGGGGAAAATTACGTTTGGGCGGGGTCGCCCTGTTTCAAACGGGAGCTCAGACAGTTATCCTCAGTAGTTTCTGACTACATCAAGGAAACAGCGGGGAGGAACAGGGCCTTCCCTCGGAGACACCTTTGGACACAGGGTCCCCTGCACTGCATCCCCTGCATAGGTAGTGCAGTACCTGAGGTGGGCCTCAGTGACCAAGGCTCTGTCCCATACCTAGCCGTGTTAAGTGTGAAAGATGTACCTTTCTTCAGGCTGCGCTCACAGCCTAGCTCGCGCTTCTGCGAGAGGGCCGTCCTGAGTGTTTCCCTGGACTGAGTTGTCAGCACGGGGTGTTTCTGAAGCCCAGGTCCTTTTCAGTCAGTGAGGCCGATCGACTTGCAGGGAGGCTGCCCAGTGCTGCTCCCACGCGTCTCTGTTATGACTGGGACTCTCTATCTCAGCCCCCATCAAGCAACACGTGGCCCTTGCTAGGAATGTGAAGAGTGGCTCCCATGGGCCTCCTTCCCCCTGAGGTTCCTCAGAAGCCACCGGCCGCTCCTCCGGCACAGAGCAGTCACCATGCGAAAGTGGTGCATGGCCGCCTCTCCTATGTGTCCCCGGAGGCATCGGAGAGTTCAGGCCATCCAGCGTGGCGCATGGATTCGTGGCACCCCTGCACCCCCAGCTCTGCTGACGTGAAACACTAGCCCCTATCTTGGGGCCGCAGGTCACCTTTCATTTGGCCGGAGCTGACTGGGCAGTGCAGTGGTATGAGTCCCTAGAAGGACATTTGCCAGCACAGGATGGGCTTGGAGAGAACGCAGCCTTGCTGGCCCACAGCGACTACCCTGCAGTGGAGAGACGTCGGGCCGCCAGCGCTGCTCAGGCAGCTTGGAAGGCAGAAACAAGTGGCTCGCAAACGGGCAGAAGGCGTACTTTGCCATCAGTGTCCCACTTTCAGGCTGGATGACACAGCATGTTTGTATGAACATTCTGTCTAGCTATCTAGTACAAGGGAACGAGGGCCCCCTTCTGGTAAGAAAGCTTTCCAGGTGGGGGGTGCCGTCCGTGCAGGAGAGCGTTCCCCACGCTGTGCCAAGTTTGGTACTTGGTGACTCGGGGTGGTCCCGAACGTCCAGCATTGTCCCGGGGACAGCCGTCCATCGTTTTGTTTTTCAGGCTGGACGTAAACATCAAGCTTCCAGGTGCCGAAGGGAGTCGTCCTTGAGGCGTCCCCTGGTTTCACTGGGGACGCACAGTGGTGTTTCTCAGAAGAGCCCAAATCGCTCCCTGGGGCACACCAGCACGGAATGTAAGGCTGCTCAGAACTGCGTTCCTGAGGCCGTTTGCAGGCTGAACAAACGGGAGGTGTCGAGCGAAGAGGGCAGCACTTTGCCATTACTGCTGGCACATCCGTGCAGTTAAAGCAAACGGACGCATTCACTTGCTGCGGCTCAAACGCCACACAAGAGCTGGGCGGCACACAGTGCCCTCGCACAAAAGTGACAACGAACGTGAGTGCGCCATGACTCCTGCGATACCTTACAGAGTTGACGCTCTCCTTTCCCGCCTCCTTCCTCACTAGGGCGGCACGCTTCACTTTACTACCGGAAAACGCTGGACTTTTACTCGAGGTCAGGGCTCACCTTTCTGTCGCCGGCAATCTCCGGAGTGCTCTTGGAGACGCTCCCAGCAAAGAACTGAGACCAGCGAGCCTCATGCGAGTAAACTCGCACTTCTTCCCTGAGGCCTTCCGGAGCATAGAAAAGACGGGCCCCAGGAGTGTGCCTCAGGCACCTTTCTAGCCGCATCTCATCCACCCGGGGGGGGGGAAATTACGTTTGGGCGGGGTCGCCCTGTTTCAAACGGGAGCTCAGACAATTATCCTCAGTAGTTTCTGACTACCTCAAGGAAAGAGCGGGGAGGAACAGGGCCTCTCCTCGGAGACACTTTTGGACACAGGGTCCCCTGCACTGCATCCCCTGCATAGGTAGTGCAGTACCTGAGGTGGGCCTCAGTGACCAAGGCTCTGTCCCATACCTAGCCGTGTTAAGTGTGAAAGATGTACCTTTCTTCAGGCTGCGCTCACAGCCTAGCTCGCGCTTCTGCGAGAGGGCCGTCCTGAGTGTTTCCCTGGACTGAGTCGTCAGCACGGGGTGTTTCTGAAGCACAGGTCCGTTTCAGTCAGTGAGGCCGATCGACTTGCAGGGAGGCTGCCCAGCGCTGCTCCCACGCGTCTCTGTTATGACTGGGACACTCTACCTCGGCCCCCAGCAAGCAACACGTGGCCCTTGCTAGGAATGTGAAGAGTGGCTCCCATGGGCCTCCTTCCCCCTGAGGTTCCTCAGAAGCCACCGGCCGCTCCTCCGGCACAGAGCAGTCACCATGCGAAAGTGGTGCACGGCCGCCTCTCCTATGTGTCCCCGGAGGCATCGGAGAGTTCAGGCCATCCAGCGTGGCGAACGGATTCATGGCACCCCTGCACCCCCAGCTCTGCTGACGTGAAACACTAGCCCCTATTTTGGGGCCGCAGTACACCTTTCATTTGGCCGGAGCTGACTCGGCAGTGCAGTGGTATGAGTCCCTAGAAAGGCATTTGCCAGCACAGTATTGGCGTTGAGAGAACGCAGCCTGGCTGGCCCACAGCGACTACCCTGCAGTGGAGAGACGTCGGGCCGCCAGCGCTGCTCAGGCAGCTTGGAGTGGAAATGCTTACAGTCCTTACAAGAGCCTGCCTTGGTTGAGGCAGTTCGCTGCATGCGGGACACCTGCCTATAGAAGATTCATTCGGGGAAGGGTCTTTTGTGTACAGTTTGGGACAAATGCCGCTTGTGTTCCACCTGCAACTAAAGCAGATTTCTTCGGGTAAAAGTGCTGTGTTTTCAGAGAGGAAATCCTTAGAGACCACAGTAGAGCCTGCCATGGTTCAGGCACTTCGCTCCATGCGGGAATCCATTCTTATAGAACAAGTTCTTTAGGGAACGTGCTCTTTGTGTACACTCTATGAGAAAAGCTGCTTGTGTTCCACCTGCAACTAACGCAGAGTTCTTCCATTAAAACTGCGTATTTTGGGAGAGGAAATGCTTACAGTCCTCGCTACAGCCTGCCTCGGTTGAGGCAGTTAGCTAAATATGATAAACCCTGCATATATAAGTTCATTCGTGAAAGAGCCCAAAGAGTACACAGTGGGAGAAAGGCTGCTTGTGTTCCACCTGCAAGTAAAGCAGAGTTCTTCGGGTAAAAGTGCCATGTTTTCAGAGAGGAAATCCTTAGAAACCATCGTAGAGCTTGCCATGGGCGAGGCAGTTCGCTCCACGCGGGAAACCATTCTTATAGAACATGTTCATTATGGGAAGTGCCCATTGTGTACACTGTGGGAGAAAAGTTGCTGGTGTTCCACCTGCAAGTAAAGCAGAGTTCTTCCGTTAAAAGTGCGTGTTTAGGGAGAGGAAATGCTTACAGTCGTCGCTACAGCCTGCCTTGTTTGAGGCAGTTCGCTCCACGTAGGAAACTCTGCATATAGGAGATCATTCGTTGAAGAGCCCAAAGAGTACACAGTGGGAGAAAAGCTGCTTGTGTTCCTCCTGAAACTAAAGCAGAGTCCTTCCGTTAAAATGGCGTGTTCTGGGAGAGGATATGCTTACAGTCCTCGCTAGAGCCTGCCATGGTTGAGGCAGTTCGCTCCACGTGGGAATCCCTGCATAAAGAAATTCATTCGTGGAAGAGCCCAAAGAGGACACAGTGGGAGTAATGCTGCTTGTGTTCCACCTGCAACTTAAGCAGAATTCTGCGGATAAAACTGCGTGTTTTTGGAGTGGAAATGCTTACAGTCCTTACTACAGCCTGCCTTGGTTGAGGCAGTTCCCTGCACGTGGGACACCCTGCATATAGAAGATTCATTCGGGGAAGGGCCCTTTGTGTACAGTGATGGACAAATGCAGCTTGTGTTCCACCTGCAACTAAAGCAGGTTTCTTCGGGTAAAAGTGCCGTGTTTTCATAGAGGAAATCTTTAGCGACCACAGTAGAGCCTGCCATGGTTGAGGCAGTTCGCTCCACGCGGGAAATCATTCTTATAGAACAAGATCATTAGGGGAAGTGCCCATTGTGTACACTGTGGAAGAAAAGCTGCTTGTGTTCCACCTGCAACTAAAGCAGAGTTCTTCCGTTAAAACTGCGTATTTTGGGAGAGGAAATGCTTACAGTCCTCGCTACAGCCTGCCTTGTTTGAGGCAGTTCGCTCTACGTGGCAAACCCTGCATAGAGTAGTTCATTCGTGGAAGAGCCCAAGAGTACACAGTGGGAGAAAAGCTGCTTCTGTTCCACCTGCAACTAAAGCAGAGTCCTTCCGTTCAAACTGCATGTTTTGGGAGAGGATATGCTTACAGTCTTCGCTAGAGCCTGCCATGGTTGAGGCAGTTCGCTCCACGTGGGAATCCCTGCATAAAGAAATTCATTCATGGAAGAGCCAAAGAGTACACAGTGGGAGTAATGCTCTTTGGGATCCACTTGCAACTAAAGCAGAGTTCTTTGGGTAAAACTGCCTTGTTTTGGGAGAGGAAATGCTTAGATGCCTCACTAGAGCGTGCCTTGGTTTAGGCATTTCACTCCCCGTGGGACACCTTGAGTATAGAATTTCTTTCGGGCAAAGACCCATTGGGTACACTGTGGGATAAAAGCTGCTTGTGTTCCACCTGCAACTAAAGCAGAGTTCTTCCGTTAAAACTGCGTATTTTGGGAGAGGATATGCTTACAGGCCTCGCTACAGGCTGCCGTGGATGAGGCATTTCGCTCCACGTGGGTAACCCTGCATATATAAGTTCATTCGTGAAAGAGCCCAAAGAGTACACAGTGGGAGAAAAGCTGCTTCTGTTCCACATGCAACTAAAGCAGAGTTCTTCCGTTAAAACTGCGTGTTTTGGGAGAGGATATGCTTACAGTCCTCGCTACAGCCTGCCATGGTTGAGGCAGTTGGCTCCACGTGGTAATCCCTGCATAAAAAAATTCATTCCTAGAAGAGCCCAAAGTGTACACAGTGGGAGTAATGCAGTTTGTGTTCCACCTGCAACTAAAGCAGAGTTCTTTGGGTAAAACTGCCGTGTTTTGGGAGAGGAAATGCTTAGAGGCCTCACTAGAGTGTGCCATGGTTTAGGCATTTCACTCCACGTGGGACACCTTGAGGATAGAATTTCTTTCAGGCAAAGACCCATTGGGTACACTGTTTGATAAAAGCTGCTTGTGTTCCACCTGCAACGAAAGCAGAGTTCTTCGGAAAAATCTGCGTGCTTTGGGAGAGGAAATGCTTACAGTCCTTACTAGAGCCTGCCTTGGTTGAGGCAGTTCGCTGCATGCGGGACACCCTGCATATAGAAGATTCATTCGGGGAAGGGTCTTTTGTGTACAGTTTGGGACAAATGCAGCTTGTGTTCCACCTGCAACTAAAGCAGATTTCTTCGGGTAAAAGTGCCGTGTTTTCAGAGAGGAAATCCTTAGAGACCACAGTAGAGCCTGCCATGGTTTTGGCACTTCGCTCCATGCGGGAATCCATTCTTATAGCACAAGTTCATTAGGAAACGTGCCCATTGTGTACACTCTATGAGAAAAGCTCCTTGTGTTCCACCTGCAACTTAAGCAGAGTTCTTCCATTAAAACTGCGTATTTTGGGAGAGGAAATGCTTACAGTCCTTGCTACAGCCTGCCTAGGTTGAGGCAGTTAGCTAAAATGAGAAACCCTGCATATATAAGTTCATTCGTGAAAGAGCCCAAAGAGTACAAAGTGGGAGAAAAGCTGCTTGTGTTCCACCTGCAAGTAAAGCAGAGTTCTTCGGGTAAAAGTGCCATGTTTTCAGAGAGGAAATCCTTAGAAACCATCGTAGAGCGTGCCAAGGGCGAGGCAGTTCGCTCCCCGCGGGAAACCATTCTTATAGAACATGTTCATTATGGGAAGTGCCCATTGTGTACACTGTGGGAGAAAAGTTGCTGGTGTTCCACCTGCAACTAAAGCAGAGTTCTTCCGTTAAAACTGCGTGTTTACGGAGAGGAAATGCTTACAGTCGTCACTACAGCCTGCCTTGTTTGAGGCAGTTCGCTCCACGTAGGAAACCCTGCATATAGGAGATCATTCATTGAAGAGCCCAAAGAGTACACAGTGGGAGAAAAGCTGCTTGTGTTCCTCCTGAAACTAAAGCAGAGTCCTTCCGTTAAAATGGCGTGTTCTGGGAGAGGATATGCTTACAGTCCTCGCTAGAGCCTGCCATGGTTGAGGCAGTTCGCTCCACGTGGGAATCCCTGCATAAAGAAATACATTCGTGGAAGAGCCCAAAGAGGACACAGTGGGAGTAATGCTGCTTGTGTTCCACCTGCAACTTAAGCAGAATTTTGCGGATAAAACTGCGTGTTTTGGGAGTGGAAATGCTTACAGTCCTTACTAGAGCCTGCCTTGGTTGAGGCAGTTCCCTGCACGTGGGACACCCTGCATATAGAAGATTCATTCGGGGAAGGGCCCTTTGTATACAGTGATGGACAAATGCAGCTTGTGTTCCACCTGCAACTAAAGCAGGTTTCTTCGGGTAAAAGTGCCGTGTTTTCATAGAGGAAATCTTTAGCGACCACAGTAGAGCCTGCCATGGTTGAGGCAGTTCGCTCCACGCGGGAAATCATTCTTATAGAACAAGATCTTTAGGGGAAGTGCCCATTGTGTACACTGTGGAAGAAAAGCTGCTTGTGTTCCACCTGCAACTAAAGCAGAGTTCTTCCGTTAAAACTGCGTATTTTGGGAGAGGAAATGCTTACAGTCCTCGCTACAGCCTGCCTTGTTTGAGGCAGTTCGCTCTACGTGGCAAACCCTGCATAGAGTAGTTCATTCGTGGAAGAGCCCAAGAGTACACAGTGGGAGAAAAGCTGCTTCTGTTCCACCTGCAACTAAAGCAGAGTCCTTCCGTTCAAACTGCATGTTTTGGGAGAGGATATGCTTACAGTCTTCGCTAGAGCCTGCCATGGTTGAGGCAGTTCGCTCCACGTGGGAATCCCTGCATAAAGAAATTCATTCGTGGAAGAGCCAAAGAGTCCACAGTGGGAGTAATGCTCTTTGGGATCCACCTGCAACTAAAGCAGAGTTCTTTGGGTAAAACTGCCTTGTTTTGGGAGAGGAAATGCTTAGATGCCTCACTAGAGCGTGCCTTGGTTTAGGCATTTCACTCCACGTGGGACACCTTGAGTATAGAATTTCTTTCGGGCAAAGACCCATTGGGTACACTGTGGGATAAAAGCTGCTTGTGTTCCACCTGCAACTAAAGCAGAGTTCTTCCGTTAAAACTGCGTATTTTGGGAGAGGATATGCTTACAGGCCTCGCTACAGGCTGCCGTGGATGAGGCAGTTCGCTCCACGTGGGTAACCCTGCATATATAAGTTCATTTGTGAAAGAGCCCAAAGAGTACACAGTGGGAGAAAAGCTGCTTCTGTTCCACATGCAACTAAAGCAGAGTTCTTCCATTAAAACTGCGTGTTTTGGGAGAGGATATGCTTACAGTCCTCGCTACAGCCTGCCATGGTTGAGGCAGTTCGCTCCACGTGGTAAACCCTGCATAAAAAATTCATTCCTGGAAGAGCCCAAAGAGTACACAGTGGGAGTAATGCAGTTTGTGTTCCACCTGCAACTAAAGCAGATTTATTTGGGTAATACTGCCGTGTTTTGGGAGAGGAAATGCTTAGAGGCCTCACTAGAGTGTGCCATGGTTTAGGCATTTCACTCCACGTGGGACACCTTGAGGATAGAATTTCTTTCAGGCAAAGACCCATTGGGTACACTGTTTGATAAAAGCTGCTTGTGTTCCACCTGCAACGAAAGCAGAGTTCTTCGGATAAATCTGCGTGCTTTGGGAGAGGAAATGCTTACAGTCCTTACTAGAGCCTGCCTTGGTTGAGGCAGTTTGCTGCATGCGGGACACCCTGCATATAGAAGATTCATTCGGGGAAGGGTCTTTTGTATACAGTTTGGGACAAATGCCGCTTGTGTTCCACCTGCAACTAAAGCAGATTTCTTCGGGTAAAAGTGCCGTGTTTTCAGAGAGGAAATCCTTAGAGACCACAGTAGAGCCTGCCATGGTTCAGGCACTTCACTCCATGCGGGAATCCATTCTTATAGAACAAGTTCATTAGGGAACGTGCCCATTGTGTACACTGTATGAGAAAAGCTGCTTGTGTTCCACCTGCAACTTAAGCAGAGTTCTTCCATTAAAACTGCGTATTTTGGGAGAGGAAATGCTTATAGTCCTCGCCACAGCCTGCCTCGGTTGAGGCAGTGAGCTAAATATGAGAAACCCTGCATATATAAGTTCATTCGTGAAAGAGCCCAAAGAGTACACAGTGGGAGAAAAGCTGCTTGTGTTACACCTGCAACTAAAGCAGAGTTCTTCGGGTAAAACTGCCGGGTTTTCAGAGAGGAAATCCTTAGAAACCATCGTAGAGCGTGCCATAGGCGAGGCAGTTCGCTCCACGCGGGAAACCATTCTTATAGAACATGTTCATTATGGGAAGTGCCCATTGTGTACACTGTGGGAGAAAAGTTGCTGGTGTTCCACCTGCAACTAAAGCAGAATTCTTCCATTAAAACTGCGTGTTTAGGGAGAGGAAATGCTTACAGTCGTCGCTACAGCCTGCCTTGTTTGAGGCAGTTCGCTCCACGTAGGAAACCCTGCATATAGGAGATCATTCGTTGAAGAGCCCAAAGAGTACACAGTGGGAGAAAAGCTGCTTGTGTTCCTCCTGAAACTAAAGCAGAGTCCTTCCATTAAAATGGCGTGTTCTGGGAGAGGATATGCTTACAGTCCTCGCTAGAGCCTGCCATGGTTTAGGCAGTTCGCTCCACGTGGGAATCCCTGAATAGAGAAATTCTTTCGTGGAAGAGCCCAAAGAGGACACAGTGGGAGTAATGCTGCTTGTGTTCCACCTGCAACTTAAGCAGAATTCTGCGGATAAAACTGCGTGTATTGGGAGTGGAAATGCTTACAGTCCTTACTAGAGCCTGCCTTGGTTGAGGCAGTTCGCTGCACGTGGGACACCCTGCATATAGAAGATTCATTCGGGAAAGGGCCCTTTGTGTACAGTGATGGAAATATGCAGCTTGTGTTCCACCTGCAACTAAAGCAGTGTTCTTCGGGTAAAAGTGCCGTGTTTTCATAGAAGAAATCTTTAGCGACCACAGTAGAGCCTGCCATGGTTGAGGCAGTTCGCTCCACGCGGGAAATCATTCTTATAGAACAAGATCATTAGGGGAAGTGCCCATTGTGTACACTGTGGAAGAAAAGCTGCTTGTGTTCCACCTGCAACTAAAGCAGAGGTCTACCGTTAAAACTGCGTATTTTGGGAGAGGAAATGCTTACAGTCCTCGCTACAGCCTGCCTTGTAGGGGCAGTTCGCTCTACGAGGCAAACCCTGCATAGAGTAGTTCATTCGTGGAAGAGCCCAAGAGTACACAGTGGGAGAAAAGCTGCTTCTGTTCCACCTGCAACTAAAGCAGAGTTCTTCCGTTCAAACAGCATGTTTTGGGAGAGGATATGCTTACAGTCCTCGCTAGAGCCTGCCATTGCTGAGGCAGTTCGCTCCACGTGGGAATCCCTGCATAAAGAAATTCATTCGTGGAAGAGCCCAAAGAGTACACAGTGGGAGTAATGCTCTTTGGGATCCACTTGCAACTAAAGCAGAGTTCTTTGGGTAAAACTGCCTTGTTTTGGGAGAGGAAATGCTTAGATGCCTCACTAGAGCGTGCCTTGGTTTAGGCATTTCACTCCACGTGGGACACCTTGAGTATAGAATTTCTTTCGGGCAAAGACCCATTGGGTACACTGTGGGATAAAAGCTGCTTGTGTTCCACCTGCAACGAAAGCAGAGTTCTTCCGTTAAAACTGCGTATTTTGGGAGAGGATATGCTTACAGGCCTCGCTACTGCCTGCCTCGGTTGAGGCAGTTAGCTAAATGTGAGAAACCCTGCATATATAAGTTCATTCGTGAAAGAGCACAAAGAGTACACAGTGGGAGAAAAGCTGCTTCTGTTCCACCTGCAACTAAAGCAGAGTTCTTCCGTTAAAACTGCGTGTTTTGGGAGAGGATATGCTTACAGTCCTCGCTACAGCCTGCCATGGTTGAGGCAGTTCGCTCCACGTGGTAATCCCTGCATAAAGAAATTCATTCGTGGAAGAGCCCAAAGAGTACACAGTGGGAGTAATTCAGTTTGTGTTCCACCTGCAGCTACAGCAGAGTTCTTTGGGTAAAACTGCCGTGTTTTGGGAGAGGAAATGCTTAGAGGCCTCACTAGAGTGTGCCATGGTTTAGGCATTTCACTCCACGTGGGACACTTTGAGTATAGAATTTCTTTCGGGCAAAGACCCATTGGGTACACTGTGGGATAAAAGCTGCTTGTGTTCCACCTGCAACTAAAGCAGAGTTCTTCCGTTAAAACTGCGTATTTTGGGAGAGGAAATGCTTACAGTCCTCGCTACAGCCTGCCTCGGTTGAGGCAGTTAGCTAAATGTGAGAAACCCTGCATATATAAGTTCATTCGTGAAAGAGCACAAAGAGTACACAGTGGGAGAAAAGCTGCTTCTGTTCCACCTGCAACTAAAGCAGAGTTCTTCCGTTAAAACTGCGTGTTTTGGGAGAGTATATGCTTACAGTCCTCGCTACAGCCTGCAATGGTTGAGGCAGTTCGCTCCACGTGGTAATCCCTGCATAAAGAAATTCATTCCTGGAAGAGCCCAAAGAGTACACAGTGGGAGTAATGCTATTTGGGATCCACCTGCAACTAAAGCAGAGTTCTTTGGGTAATACTGCCGTGTTTTGGGAGAGGAAATGCTTAGAGGCCTCACTAGAGCGTGCCTTGGTTTAGGCATTTCACTCCACGTGGGACACCTTGAGTATAGAATTTCTTTCGGGCAAAGACGCATTGGGTACACTGTGGGTTAAAAGCTGCGTGTGTTCCACCTGCAACTAAAGCAGAGTTCTTCCGTTAAAACTGCCTATTTGGGGAGAGGATATGCTTACAGGCCTTGCTACAGGCTGCCGTGGATGAGGCAGTTCGCTCCACGTGGGTAACCCTGCATATATAAGTTCATTCGTGAAAGAGCCCAAAGAGTACACAATGGGAGAAAAGCTGCTTCTGTTCCACCTGCAAGTAAAGCAGAGTTCTTCCATTAAAAGTGCGTGTTTTGGGAGAGGATATGCGTACAGTCCTCCATACAGCCTGCCATGGTTGAGGCACTTCGCTCCACGTGGTAAACACTGCATAAAGAAATTCATTCCTGGAAGAGCCCAAAGAGTACACAGTGGGAGTAATGCAGTTTGTGTTCCACCTGAAACTAAAGCAGACATCTTTGGGTAAAACTGCCGTGTTTTGGGAGAAGAAATGCTAAGAGGCCTCACTAGAGAGTGCCATGGTTTAGGCATTTCACGCCACGTGGGACAACTTGAGTATAGAATTTCTTTCAGGCAAAGACCCATTGGGTACACTGTTTGATAAAAGCTGCTTGTGTTCCACCTGCAACGATAGCAGAGTTCTTCGGATAAATCTGCGTGCTTTGGGAGAGGAAATGCTTACAGTCCTTACTAGAGCCTGCCTTGGTTGAGGCAGTTTGCTGCATGCGGGACACCCTGCATATAGAAGATTCATTCGGGGAAGGGTCTTTTGTGTACAGTTTGGGAAAAATGCAGCTTGTGTTCCATCTGCAACTAAAGCAGATTTCTTCGGGTAAAAGTGCTGTGTTTTCAGAGAGGAAATCGTTAGAGACCACAGTAGAGCCTGCCATGGTTCAGGCACATCGCTCCATGCGGGAATCCATTCTTATAGAACAAGTTCATTAGGGAACGTGCCCATTGTGTACACTCTATGAGAAAAGCTGCTTGTGTTCCACATGCAACTAAAGCAGAGTTCTTCCGTTTAAACTGCGTATTTTGGGAGAGGAAATGCTTACAGTCCTCGCTACTGCGTGCCTCGGTTGAGGCAGTTATCTAAATGTGAGAAACCGTGCATATATAAGTTCATTCGTGAAAGAGCCCAAAGAGTACACAGGGGGAGAAAAGCTGCTTCTGTTCCACGTGCAAGTAAAGCAGAGTTCTTCCATTAAAACTGCGTGTTTTGGGAGAGGATATGCTTACAGTCCTCGCTACAGCCTGCCATGGTTGAGGCAGTTCGCTCCACGTGGTAATCCCTGCATAAATAAATTCATTCGTGGAAGAGCCCGAAGAGTACACAGTGGGAGTAATGCTCTTTGGGATCCACCTGCAACTAAAGCAGAGTTCTTTGGGTAAAACTGCCGTGTTTTGGGAGAGGAAATGCTTAGAGGCCTCCCTAGAGCGTGCCTTGGTTTAGGCATTTCACTCCGCGTGGGACACCTTGAGTATAGAATTTCTTTCGGGCAAAGACCCATTGGGTACACTGTGGGATAAAAGCTGCTTTTGTTCCACCTGCAACTAAAGCAGAGTTCTTCCGTTAAAACTGCGTATTTTGTGAGAGGATATGCTTACAGGCCTCGCTACAGGCTGCCGTGGATGAGGCAGTTCTCTCCACGTGGGTAACCCTGCATATATAAGTTCATTCGTGAAAGAGCCCAAAGAGTACACAATGGGAGAAAAGCTGCTTCTGTTCCACCTGCAACGAAAGCAGAGTTCTTCCGTTAAAACTGCGTGTTTTGGGAGTGGATATGCTTACAGTCCTCGCTACAGCCTGCCATGGTTGAGGCAGTTCGCTCCACGTGGTAATCCCTGAATAAAGAAATTCATTCCTGGAAGAGCCCAAAGAGTACACAGTTGGAGTAATGCAGTTTGTGTTCCACCTGAAACTAAAGCAGAGTTCTTTGGGTAAAACTGCCGTGTTTTGGGAGAAGAAATGCTTAGAGGCCTCACTAGAGAGTGCCATGGTTTAGGCATTTCACTCCACGTGGGACACCTTGAGTATAGAATTTCTTGCAGGCGAAGACCCATTGGGTACACTGTTTGATAAAAGCTGCTTGTGTTCCACCTGCAACGAAAGCAGAGTTCTTCGGATAAATCTGCGTGCTTTGGGAGAGGAAATGCTTACAGTCCTTACTAGAGCCTGCCTTGGTTGAGGCAGTTCACTGCATGCGGGACACCCTGCATATAGAAGATTCATTCTGGGAAGGGTCTTTTGTGTACAGTTTGGGACAAATGCAGCTTGTGTTGCATCTGCAACTAAAGCAGATTTCTTCGGGTAAAAGTGCCGTGTTTTCAGAGAGGAAAGAGTTAGAGACCATAGTAGAGCCTACCATGGTTCAGGCACTTCGCTCCATGCGGGAATCTATTCTTATAGAACAAGTTCATTAGGGAACGTGCCCATTGAGTACACTCTATGAGAAAAGCTGCTTGTGTTCCACCTGCAACTAAAGTAGAGTTCTTCCGTTAAAACTGCGTATTTTGGGAGAGGAAATGCTTACAGTCCTCGCTACAGCCTGCCTCGGTTGAGGCAGTTATCTAAATGTGAGAAACCCTGCATATATAAGTTCATTCGTGAAAGAGCCCAAAGAGTACACAGTGGGAGAAAAGTTGCTTCTGTTCCACCTGCAAGTAAAGCAGAGTACTTCCACTAAAACTGCGTGTTTTGGGAGAGGATATGCTTACAGTCCTCGCTACAGCCTGCCTCGGTTGAGGCAGTGAGCTAAATATGAGAAACCCTGCATATATAAGTTCATTCGTGAAAGAGCCCAAAGAGTACACAGTGGGAGAAAAGCTGCTTGTGTTACACCTGCAACTAAAGCAGAGTTCTTCGGGTAAAACTACCGGGTTTTCAGAGAGGAAATCCTTAGAAACCATCGTAGAGCGTGCCATGGTCGAGGCAGTTCGCTCCACGCGGGAAACCATTCTTATAGAACATGTTCATTATGGGAAGTGCCCATTGTGTACACTGTGGGAGAAAAGTTGCTGGTGTTCCACCTGCAACTAAAGCACAGTTCTTCCGTTAAAACTGCGTGTTTACAGAGAGGAAATGCTTACAGTCGTCGCTACAGCCTGCCTTGTTTGAGGCAGTTCGCTCCACGTAGGAAACCCTGCATATAGGAGATCATTCGTTGAAGAGCCCAAAGAGTACACAGTGGGAGAAAAGCTGCTTGTGTTCCTGCTGAAATAAAGCATAGTCCTTCCGTTAAAATGGCGTGTTCTGGGAGAGGATATGCTTAGAGTCCTCGCTAGAGCCTACCGTGGTTGAGGCAGTTCGCTCCACGTGGGAATCCCTGCATAAAGAAATTCATTTGTGGAAGAGCCCAAAGTGTACACAGTAGGAGTAATGCACTTAGGGATCCACCTGCAACTAAAGCAGAGTTCTCTGGGTAAAACTGCCTTGTTTTGGGAGAGGAAATGCTTAGATGCCTCACTAGAGCGTGCCTTGGTTTAGGCATTTCACTCCACGTGGGACACCTTGAGTATAGAATTTCTTTCGGGCCAAGACCCATTGGATACACTGTGGGATAAAAGCTGCTTGTGTTCCACCTGCAATAAAGCAGAGTTCTTCCGTTAAAACTGCGTATTTTGGGGGAGGGTATGCTTACAGGCCTCGCTACAGGCTGCCGTGGATGAGGCAGTTCGCTCCACGTGGGTAACCCTGCATATATAAGTTCATTCGTGAAAGAGCCCAAAGAGTACACAGTGGGAGAAAAGCTGCTTCTGTTCCACCTGCAACTAAAGCAGAGTTCTTCCATTAAAACTGCGTGCTTTGGGAGAGGATATGCTTACAGTCCTCGCTACAGCCTGCCATGGTTGAGGCAGTTCGCTCCACGTGGTAATCCCTGCATAAAGAAATTCATTCCTGGAAGAGCCCAAAGAGTACACAGTTAGAGTAATGCAGTTTGTGTTCCACCTGCAACTAAAGCAGAGTTCTCTGGGTAAAACTGCCGTGTTTTGGGAGAGGAAATGCTTAGAGGCCTCACTAGACTGTGCCATGGTTTAGGCATTTCACTCCACGTGGGACACCTTGAGGATAGAATTTCTTTCAGGCAAAGACCCATTGGGTACACTGTTTGATAAAAGCTGCTTGTGTTCCACCTGCAACGAAAGCAGAGTTCTTCGGATAAATCTGTGTGCTTTGGGAGAGGAAATGCTTACAGTCCTTACTAGAGCCTGCCTTGGTTGAGGCAATTCGCTGCATGCGGGACACCCTGCATATAGAAGATTAATTCGGGGAAGGGTCTTTTGTGTACAGTTTGGGACAAATGCCGCTTGTGTTCCACCTGCAACTAAAGCAGATTTCTTCGGGTAAAAGTGCCGTGTTTTCAGAGAGGAAATCCTTAGACACCACAGTAGAGCCTGCCATGGTTCAGGCACTTCGCTCCATGCGGGAATCCATTCTTATAGAACAAGTTCATTAGGGAACGTGCCCATTGTGTACACTGTATGAGAAAAGCTGCTTGTGTTCCACCTGCAACTAAAGCAGAGTTCTTCCATTAAAACTGCGTATTTTGGGAGAGGAAATGCTTACAGTCCTCGCTACAGCCTGCCTCGGTTGAGGCAGTGAGCTAAATATGAGAAACCCTGCATATATAAGTTCATTCGTGAAAGAGCCCAAAGAGTACACAGTGGGAGAAAAGCTGCTTGTGTTCCACCTGCAACTAAAGCAGAGTTCTTCGGGTAAAACTGCCGGGTTTTCAGAGAGGAAATCCTTAGAAACCATCGTAGAGCGTGCCATGGGCGAGGCAGTTCGCTCCACGCGGGAAACCATTCTTATAGAACATGTTCATTATGGGAAGTGCCCATTGTGTACACTGTGGGAGAAAAGTTGCTGGTGTTCCACCTGCAACTAAAGCAGAGTTCTTCGGTTAAAACTGCGTGTTTAGGGAGAGGAAATGCTTACAGTTGTCGCTACAGCCTGCCTTGTTTGAAGCAGTTCGCTCCACGTAGGAAACCCTGCATATAGGAGATCATTCGTTGAAGAGACCAAAGAGTACACAGTGGGAGAAAAGTTGCTTGTGTTCCTCCTGAAATAAAGCATAGTCCTTCCGTTAAAATGGCGTGTTCTGGGAGAGGATATGCTTACAGTCCTCGCTAGAGCCTGCCATGGTTGAGGCAGTTCGCTCCACGTGGGAATCCCTGCATAAAGAAATTCATTTGTGGAAGAGCCCAAAGAGTACACAGTGGGAGTAATGCTCTTTGGGATCCACCTGCAACTAAAGCAGAGTTCTTTGGGTAAAACTGCCTTGTTTTGGGAGAGGAAATGCTTAGATGCCTCACAAGAGCGTGCCTTGGTTTAGGCATTTCACTCCACGTGGGACACCTTGAGTATAGAATTTCTTTCGGGCAAAGACCCATTGGGTACACTGTGGGATAAAAGCTGCTTGTGTTCCACCTGCAACTAAAGCAGAGTTCTTCCGTTAAAACTGCGTATTTTGGGAGAGGATATGCTTACAGGCCTCGCTACAGGCTGCCGTGGATGAGGCAGTTCGCTCCACGTGGGTAACCCTGCATATATAAGTTCATTCGTGAAAGAGCCCAAAGAGTACACAGTGGGAGAAAAGCTGCTTCTGTTCCACCTGCAACTAAAGGAGAGTTCTTCCGTTACAACTGCGTGTTTTGGGAGAGGATATGCTTACAGTCCTCGCTACAGCCTGCCATGGTTGAGGCAGTTCGCTCCACGTGGTAATCCCTGCATAAAGAAATTCATTCCTGGAAGAGCCCAAAGAGTACACAGTGGGAGTAATGCAGTTTGTGTTCCACCTGCAAATAAAGCAGAGTTCTTTGGGTAAAACTGCCGTGTTTTGGGAGAGGAAATGCTTAGAGGCCTCACTAGAGTGTGCCATGGTTTAGGCATTTCACTCCACGTGGGACACCTTGAGGATAGAATTTGTTTCAGGCAAAGACCCATTGGGTACACTGTTTGATAAAAGCTGCTTGTGTTCCACCTGCAACGAAAGCAGAGTTCTTCGGATAAATCTGCGAGCTTTGGGAGAGGAAATGCTTACAGTCCTTACTAGAGCCTGCCTTGGTTGAGGCAGTTCGCTGCATGCGGGACACCCTGCATATAGAAGATTCATTCTGGGAAGGGTCTTTTGTGTACAGTTTGGGACAAATGCCGCTTGTGTTCCACCTGCAACTAAAGCAGATTTCTTCGGGTAAAAGTGCCGTGTTTTCAGAGAGGAAATCCTTAGAGACCACAGTAGAGCCTGCCATGGTTCAGGCACTTCGCTCCATGCGGGAATCCATTCTTATAGAACAAGTTCATTAGGGAACGTGCCCATTGTGTACACTGTATGAGAAAAGCTGCTTGTGTTCCACCTGCAACTAAAGCAGAGTTCTTCCATTAAAACTGCGTATTTTGGGAGAGGAAATGCTTACAGTCCTCGCTACAGCCTGCCTCGGTTGAGGCAGTGAGCTAAATATGAGAAACCCTGCATATATAAGTTCATTCGTGAAAGAGCCCAAAGAGTACACAGTGGGAGAAAAGCTGCTTGTGTTCCACCTGCAACTAAAGCAGAGTTCTTCGGGTAAAACTGCCGGGTTTTCAGAGAGGAAATCCTTAGAAACCATCGTAGAGCGTGCCATGGGCGAGGCAGTTCGCTCCACGCGGGAAACCATTCTTATAGAACATGTTCATTATGGGAAGTGCCCATTGTGTACATTGTGGGAGAATAGTTGCTGGTGTTCCACCTGCAACTAAAGCAGAGTTCTTCCGTTAAAACTGCGTGTTTAGGGAGAGGAAATGCTTACAGTCGTCGCTACAGCCTGCCTTGTTTGAGGCAGTTCGCTCCACGTAGGAAACCCTGCATATAGGAGATCATTCGTTGAAGAGCCCAAAGAGTACACAGTGGGAGAAAAGCTGCTTGTGTTCCTCCTGAAATAAAGCATAGTCCTTCCGTTAAAATGGCGTGTTCTGGGAGAGGATATGCTTACAGTCCTCGCTAGAGCCTGCCATGGTTGAGGCAGTTCGCTCCACGTGGGAATCCCTGCATAAAGAAATTCATTTGTGGAAGAGCCCAAAGAGTACACAGTGGGAGTAATGCACTTTGGGATCCACCTGCAACTAAAGCAGAGTTCTTTGGGTAAAACTGCCTTGTTTTGGGAGAGGAAATGCTTAGATGCCTCACTAGAGCGTGCCTTGGTTTAGGCATTTCACTCCACGTGGGACACCTTGAGTATAGAATTTCTTTCGGGCAAAAACACATTGGGTACACTGTGGGATAAAAGCTGCTTGTGTTCCACCTGCAACTAAAGCAGAGTTCTTCCGTTAAAACTGCGTATTTTGGGAGAGGATATGCTTACAGGCCTCGCTACAGGCTGCCGTGGATGAGGCAGTTCGCTCCACGTGGGTAACCATGCATATATAATTTCATTCGTGAAAGAGCCCAAAGAGTACACAGTGGGAGAAAAGCTGCTTCTGTTCCACCTGCAACTAAAGCAGAGTTCTTCCGTTAAAACTGCGTGTTTTGGGAGAGGATATGCTTACAGTCCTCGCTACAGCCTGCCATGGTTGAGGCAGTTTGCTCCACGTGGTAATCCCTGAATAAAGAAATTCATTCCTGGAAGAGCCCAAAGAGTACACAGTGGGAGTAATGCAGTTTGTGTTCCACCTACAACTAAAGCAGAGTTCTTTGGGTAAAACTGCCGTGTTTTGGGAGAGGAAATGCTTAGAGGCCTCACTAGAGTGTGCCATGGTTTAGGCATTTCACTCCACGTGGGACACCTTGAGGATAGAATTTCTTTCAGGCAAAGACCCATTGGGTACACTGTTTGATAAAAGCTGCTTGTGTTCCACCTGCAACGAAAGCAGAGTTCTTCGGATAAATCTGCGTGCTTTGGGAGAGGAAATGCTTACAGTCCTTACTAGAGCCTGCCTTGGTTGAGGCAGTTCGCTGCATGCGGGACACCCTGCATATAGAAGATTCATTCGGGGAAGGGTCTTTTGTGTACAGTTTGGGACAAATGCCGCTTGTGTTCCACCTGCAACTAAAGCAGATTTCTTCGGGTAAAAGTGCCGTGTTTTCAGAGAGGAAATCCTTAGAGACCACAGTAGAGCCTGCCATGGTTCAGGCATTTCGCTCCATGCGGGAATCCATTCTTATAGAACAAGTTCATTAGGGAACGTGCCCATTGTGTACACTGTATGAGAAAAGCTGCTTGTGTTCCACCTGCAACTAAAGCAGAGTTCTTCCATTAAAACTGCGTATTTTGGGAGAGGAAATGCTTACAGTCCTCGCTACAGCCTGCCTCGCTTGAGGCAGTGAGCTAAATATGAGAAACCCTGCATATATAAGTTCATTCATGAAAGAGCCCAAAGGGTACACAGTTGGAGAAAAGCTGCTTGTGTTTCACCTGCAACTAAAGCAGAGTTCTTCGGGTAAAACTGCCGGGTTTTCAGAGAGGAAATCCTTAGAAACCATCGTAGAGCGTGCCATGGGCGAGGCAGTTCGCTCCACGCGGGAAACCATTCTTATAGAACATGTTCATTATGGGAAGTGCCCATTGTGTACACTGTGGGAGAAAAGTTGCTGGTGTTCCACCTGCAACTAAAGCAGAGTTCTTCCGTTAAAAGTGCGTGTTTAGGGAGAGGAAATGCTTACAGTCTTCGCTACAGCCTGCCTTGTTTGAGGCAGTTCGCTCCACGTAGGAAACCCTGCATATAGGAGATCATTCGTTGAAGAGCCCAAAGAGTTCACAGTGGGAGAAAAGCTGCTTGTGTTCCTCCTGAAACTAAAGCATAGTCCTTCGGTTAAAATGGCGTGTTTTGGGAGAGGATATGCTTACAGTCCTCGCTAGAGCCTGCCATGGTTGAGGCAGTTCGATCCACGTGGGAATTCCTGCATAAAGAAATTCATTCGTGGAAGAGCCCAAAGAGGACAAAGTGGGAGTAATGCTGCTTGTGTTCCACCTGCAACTTAAGCAGAATTCTGCGGATAAAACTGCGTGTTTTTGGAGTGGAAATGCTTACAGTCCTTACTAGAGCCTGCCTTGGTTGAGGCAGTTCCCTGCACGTGGGACACCGTGCATATAGAAGATTCATTCGGGGAAGGGCCCTTTGTGTACAGAGATCTACAAATGCAGCTTGTATTCCACCTGCAACTAAAGCAGGGTTCTTCGGGTAAAAGTGCCGTGTTTTCATAGAGGAAATCTTTAGCGACCACAGTAGAGCCTGCCATGGTTGAGGCAGTTCGCTCCACGCGGGAAATCATTCTTATAGAACAAGATCTTTAGGGGAAGTGCCCATTGTGTACACTGTGGAAGAAAAGCTGCCTGTGTTCCACCTGCAACTAAAGCAGAGATCTTCGGGTAAAACTGCTGGGTTTTCAGAGAGGAAATCCTTAGAAACCATCGTACAGAGTGCCATGGGCGAGGCAGTTCGCTCCAAGCGGGAAACCATTCTTATAGAACATGTTCATTATGGGAAGTGCCTATTGTGTACACTGTGGGAGAAAAGTTGCTGGTGTTCCACCTGCAACTAAAGCAGAGTTCTTCCGTTAAAACTGCGTATTTTGGGAGAGGATATGCTTACAGGCCTCGCTACAGGCTGCCGTGGATGAGGCAGTTCGTTCCACGTGGGTAACCCTGCATATATAAGTTCATTCGTGAAAGAGCCCAAAGAGTACACAGTGGGAGAAAAGCTGCTTCTGTTCCACCTGCAACTAAAGCAGAGTTCTTCCGTTAAAACTGCGTGTTTTGGGAGAGGATATGCTTACAGTCCACGCTACAGCCTGCCTCGGTTGAGGTAGTGAGCTAAATATGAGAAACCCTGCATATATAAGTTCATTCGTGAAAGAGCCCAAAGGGTACACAGTTGGAGAAAAGCTGCTTGTGTTCCACCTGCAACTAAAGCAGAGTTCTTCGGGTAAAACTGCCGGGTTTTCAGAGAGGAAATCCTTAGAAACCATCGTAGAGCGTGCCATGGGCGAGGCAGTTCGCTCCACGCGGGAAACCATTCTTATAGAACATGTTCATTATGGGAAGTGCCCATTGTGTACACTGTGGGGGAAAAGTTGCTGGTGTTCCACCTGCAACTAAAGCAGAGTTCTTCCGTTAAAAGTGCGTGTTTAGGGAGAGGAAATGCTTACAGTCTTCGCTACAGCCTGCCTTGTTTGAGGCAGTTCGCTCCACGTAGGAAACCCTGCATATAGGAGATCATTCGTTGAAGAGCCCAAAGAGTACACAGTGGGAGAAAAGCTGCTTGTGTTCCTCCTGAAACTAAAGCATAGTCCTTCCGTTAAAATGGCGTGTTTTGGGAGAGGATATGCTTACAGTCCTCGCTAGAGCCTGCCATGGTTGAGGCAGTTCGATCCACGTGGGAATTCCTGCATAAAGAAATTCATTCGTGGAAGAGCCCAAAGAGGACACAGTGGGAGTAATGCTGCTTGTGTTCCACCTGCAACTTACGCAGAATTCTGCGGATAAAACTGCGTGTTTTTGGAGTGGAAATGCTTACAGTCCTTACTAGAGCCTGCCTTGGTTGAGGCAGTTCCCTGCACGTGGGACACCCTGCATATAGAAGATTCATTCGGGGAAGGGCCCTTTGTGTACAGAGATCTACAAATGCAGCTTGTGTTCCACCTGCAACTAAAGCAGGGTTCTTCGGGTAAAAGTGCCGTGTTTTCATAGAGGAAATCTTTAGCGACCACAGTAGAGCCTGCCATGGTGGAGGCAGTTCGCTCCACGCGGGAAATCATTCTTATAGAACAAGATCTTTAGGGGAAGTGCCCATTGTGTACACTGTGGAAGAAAAGCTGCTTGTGTTCCACCTGCAACTAAAGCAGAGTTCTTCGGGTAAAACTGCCGGGTTTTCAGAGAGGAAATCCTTAGAAACCATCGTACAGAGTGCCATGGGCGAGGCAGTTCGCTCCAAGCGGGAAACCATTCTTATAGAACATGTTCATTATGGGAAGTGCCCATTGTGTACACTGTGGGAGAAAAGTTGCTGGTGTTCCACCTGCAACTAAAGCAGAGTTCTTCCGTTAAAACTGCGTGTTTAGGGAGAGGAAATGCTTACAGTCGTCGCTACAGCCTGCCTTGTTTGAGGCAGTTCGCTCCACGTAGGAAACCCTGCATATAGGAGATCATTCGTTGAAGAGCCCAAAGAGTACACAGTGGGAGAAAAGCTGCTTGAGTTCCTCCTGAAATAAAGCATAGTCCTTCCGTTAAAATGGCGTGTTCTGGGAGAGGATATGCTTACAGTCCTCGCTAGAGCCTGCCATGGTTGAGGCAGTTCGCTCCACGTGGGAATCCCTGCATAAAGAAATTCATTTGTGGAAGAGCCCAAAGAGTACACAGTGGGAGTAATGCACTTTGGGATCCACCTGCAACTAAAGCAGAGTTCTTTGGGTAAAACTGCCTTGTTTTGGGAGAGGAAATGCTTAGATGCCTCACTAGAGCATGCCTTGGTTTAGGCATTTCACTCCACGTGGGACACCTTGGGTATAGAATTTCTTTCGGGCAGAGACCCATTGGGTACACTGTGGGATAAAAGCTGCTTGTGTTCCACCTGCAACTAAAGCAGAGTTCTTCCGTTAAAACTGCGTATTTTGGGAGAGGATATGCTTACAGGCCTCGCTACAGGATGCCGTGGATGAGGCAGTTCGCTCCACGTGGGTAACCCTGCATATATAAGTTCATTCATGAAAGAGCCCAAAGAGTACACAGTGGGAGAAAAGCTGCTTCTGTTCCACCTGCAACTAAAGCAGAGTTCTTCCGTTAAAACTGCGTGTTTTGGGAGAGGATATGCTTACAGTCCTCGCTACAGCCTGCCATGATTGAGGCAGGTCGCTCCACGTGGTAATCCCTGCATAAAGAAATTCATTCCTGGAAAAGCCCAAAGAGTACACAGTGGGAGTAATGCAGTTTGTGTTCCACCTGCAACTAAAGCAGAGTTCTTTGGGTAAAACTGCCGTGTTTTGGGAGAGGAAATGCTTAGAGGCCTCACTAGAGCGTGCCTTGGTTTAGGCATTTCACTCCACGTGGGACACCTTGAGTATAGAATTTCTTTCGGGCAAAGACCCATTGGGTACACTGTGGGATAAAAGCTGCTTGTGTTCCACCTGCAATAAAGCAGAGTTCTTCCGTTAAAACTGCGTATTTTGGGGGAGGGTATGCTTACAGGCCTCGCTACAGGCTGCCGTGGATGAGGCAGTTCGCTGCACGTGGGTAACCCTGCATATATAAGTTCATTCGTGAAAGAGCCCAAAGAGTACACAGTGGGAGAAAAGCTGCTTCTGTTCCACCTGCAACTAAAGCAGAGTTCTTCCATTAAAACTGCGTGCTTTGGGAGAGGATATGCTTACAGTCCTCGCTACAGCCTGCCATGGTTGAGGCAGTTCGCTCCACGTGGTAATCCCTGCATAAAGAAATTCATTCCTGGAAGAGCCCAAAGAGTACACAGTGAGAGTAATGCAGTTTGTGTTCCACCTGCAACTAAAGCAGAGTTCTCTGGGTAAAACTGCCGTGTTTTGGGAGAGGAAATGCTTAGAGGCCTCACTAGACTGTGCCATGGTTTAGGCATTTCACTCCACGTGGGACACCTTGAGGATAGAATTTCTTTCAGGCAAAGACCCATTGGGTACACTGTTTGATAAAAGCTGCTTGTGTTCCACCTGCAACGAAAGCAGAGTTCTTCGGATAAATCTGTGTGCTTTGGGAGAGGAAATGCTTACAGTCCTTACTAGAGCCTGCCTTGGTTGAGGCAGTTCGCTGCATGCGGGACACCCTGCATATAGAATATTCATTCGGGGAAGGGTCTTTTGTGTACAGTTTGGGACAAATGCCGCTTGTGTTCCACCTGCAACTAAAGCAGATTTCTTCGGGTAAAAGTGCCGTGTTTTCAGAGAGGAAATCCTTAGACACCACAGTAGAGCCTGCCATGGTTCAGGCACTTCGCTCCATGCGGGAATCCATTCTTATAGAACAAGTTCATTAGGGAACGTGCCCATTGTGTACACTGTATGAGCAAAGCTGCTTGTGTTCCACCTGCAACTAAAGCAGAGTTCTTCCATTAAAACTGCGTATTTTGGGAGAGGAAATGCTTACAGTCCCCGCTACAGCCTGCCTCGGTTGAGGCAGTGAGCTAAATATGAGAAACCCTGCATATATAAGTTCATTCGTGAAAGAGCCCAAAGAGTACACAGTGGGAGAAAAGCTGCTTGTGTTCCACCTGCAACTAAAGCAGAGTTCTTCGGGTAAAACTGCCGGGTTTTCAGAGAGGAAATCCTTAGAAACCATCGTAGAGCGTGCCATGGGCGAGGCAGTTCGCTCCACGCGGGAAACCATTCTTATAGAACATGTTCATTATGGGAAGTGCCCATTGTGTACACTGTGGGAGAAAAGTTGCTGGTGTTCCACCTGCAACTAAAGCAGAGTTCTTCGGTTAAAACTGCGTGTTTAGGGAGAGGAAATGCTTACAGTTGTCGCTACAGCCTGCCTTGTTTGAGGCAGTTCGCTCCACGTAGGAAACCCTGCATATAGGAGATCATTCGTTGAAGAGCCCAAAGAGTACACAGTGGGAGAAAATCTGCTTGTGTTCCTCCTGAAATAAAGCATAGTCCTTCCGTTAAAATGGCGTGTTCTGGGAGAGGATATGCTTACAGTCCTCGCTAGAGCCTGCCATGGTTGAGGCAGTTCGCTCCACGTGGGAATCCCTGCATAAAGAAATTCATTTGTGGAAGAGCCCAAAGAGTACACAGTGGGAGTAATGCTCTTTGGGATCCACCTGCAACTAAAGCAGAGTTCTTTGGGTAAAACTGCCTTGTTTTGGGAGAGGAAATGCTTAGATGCCTCACAAGAGCGTGCCTTGGTTTAGGCATTTCACTCCACGTGGGACACCTTGAGTATAGAATTTCTTTCGGGCCAAGACCCATTGGATACACTGTGGGATAAAAGCTGCTTGTGTTCCACCTGCAATAAAGCAGAGTTCTTCCGTTAAAACTGCGTATTTTGGGGGAGGGTATGCTTACAGGCCTCGCTACAGGCTGCCGTGGATGAGGCAGTTCGCTCCACGTGGGTAACCCTGCATATATAAGTTCATTCGTGAAAGAGCCCAAAGAGTACACAGTGGGAGAAAAGCTGCTTCTGTTCCACCTGCAACTAAAGCAGAGTTCTTCCATTAAAACTGCGTGCTTTGGGAGAGGATATGCTTACAGTCCTCGCTACAGCCTGCCATGGTTGAGGCAGTTCGCTCCACGTGGTAATCCCTGCATAAAGAAATTCATTCCTGGAAGAGCCCAAAGAGTACACAGTTAGAGTAATGCAGTTTGTGTTCCACCTGCAACTAAAGCAGAGTTCTCTGGGTAAAACTGCCGTGTTTTGGGAGAGGAAATGCTTAGAGGCCTCACTAGACTGTGCCATGGTTTAGGCATTTCACTCCACGTGGGACACCTTGAGGATAGAATTTCTTTCAGGCAAAGACCCATTGGGTACACTGTTTGATAAAAGCTGCTTGTGTTCCACCTGCAACGAAAGCAGAGTTCTTCGGATAAATCTGTGTGCTTTGGGAGAGGAAATGCTTACAGTCCTTACTAGAGCCTGCCTTGGTTGAGGCAATTCGCTGCATGCGGGACACCCTGCATATAGAAGATTCATTCGGGGAAGGGTCTTTTGTGTACAGTTTGGGACAAATGCCGCTTGTGTTCCACCTGCAACTAAAGCAGATTTCTTCGGGTAAAAGTGCCGTGTTTTCAGAGAGGAAATCCTTAGACACCACAGTAGAGCCTGCCATGGTTCAGGCACTTCGCTCCATGCGGGAATCCATTCTTATAGAACAAGTTCATTAGGGAACGTGCCCATTGTGTACACTGTATGAGAAAAGCTGCTTGTGTTCCACCTGCAACTAAAGCAGAGTTCTTCCATTAAAACTGCGTATTTTGGGAGAGGAAATGCTTACAGTCCTCGCTACAGCCTGCCTCGGTTGAGGCAGTGAGCTAAATATGAGAAACCCTGCATATATAAGTTCATTCGTGAAAGAGCCCAAAGAGTACACAGTGGGAGAAAAGCTGCTTGTGTTCCACCTGCAACTAAAGCAGAGTTCTTCGGGTAAAACTGCCGGGTTTTCAGAGAGGAAATCCTTAGAAACCATCGTAGAGCGTGCCATGGGCGAGGCAGTTCGCTCCACGCGGGAAACCATTCTTATAGAACATGTTCATTATGGGAAGTGCCCATTGTGTACACTGTGGGAGAAAAGTTGCTGGTGTTCCACCTGCAACTAAAGCAGAGTTCTTCGGTTAAAACTGCGTGTTTAGGGAGAGGAAATGCTTACAGTTGTCGCTACAGCCTGCCTTGTTTGAGGCAGTTCGCTCCACGTAGGAAACCCTGCATATAGGAGATCATTCGTTGAAGAGCCCAAAGAGTACACAGTGGGAGAAAAGTTGCTTGTGTTCCTCCTGAAATAAAGCATAGTCCTTCCGTTAAAATGGCGTGTTCTGGGAGAGGATATGCTTACAGTCCTCGCTAGAGCCTGCCATGGTTGAGGCAGTTCGCTCCACGTGGGAATCCCTGCATAAAGAAATTCATTTGTGGAAGAGCCCAAAGAGTACACAGTGGGAGTAATGCTCTTTGGGATCCACCTGCAACTAAAGCAGAGTTCTTTGGGTAAAACTGCCTTGTTTTGGGAGAGGAAATGCTTAGATGCCTCACAAGAGCGTGCCTTGGTTTAGGCATTTCACTCCACGTGGGACACCTTGAGTATAGAATTTCTTTCGGGCAAAGACCCATTGGGTACACTGTGGGATAAAAGCTGCTTGTGTTCCACCTGCAACTAAAGCAGAGTTCTTCCGTTAAAACTGCGTATTTTGGGAGAGGATATGCTTACAGGCCTCGCTACAGGCTGCCGTGGATGAGGCAGTTCGCTCCACGTGGGTAACCCTGCATATATAAGTTCATTCGTGAAAGAGCCCAAAGAGTACACAGTGGGAGAAAAGCTGCTTCTGTTCCACCTGCAACTAAAGGAGAGTTCTTCCGTTACAACTGCGTGTTTTGGGAGAGGATATGCTTACAGTCCTCGCTACAGCCTGCCATGGTTGAGGCAGTTCGCTCCACGTGGTAATCCCTGCATAAAGAAATTCATTCCTGGAAGAGCCCAAAGAGTACACAGTGGGAGTAATGCAGTTTGTGTTCCACCTGCAAATAAAGCAGAGTTCTTTGGGTAAAACTGCCGTGTTTTGGGAGAGGAAATGCTTAGAGGCCTCACTAGAGTGTGCCATGGTTTAGGCATTTCACTCCACGTGGGACACCTTGAGGATAGAATTTCTTTCAGGCAAAGACCCATTGGGTACACTGTTTGATAAAAGCTGCTTGTGTTCCACCTGCAACGAAAGCAGAGTTCTTCGGATAAATCTGCGAGCTTTGGGAGAGGAAATGCTTACAGTCCTTACTAGAGCCTGCCTTGGTTGAGGCAGTTCGCTGCATGCGGGACACCCTGCATATAGAAGATTCATTCTGGGAAGGGTCTTTTGTGTACAGTTTGGGACAAATGCCGCTTGTGTTCCACCTGCAACTAAAGCAGATTTCTTCGGGTAAAAGTGCCGTGTTTTCAGAGAGGAAATCCTTAGAGACCACAGTAGAGCCTGCCATGGTTCAGGCACTTCGCTCCATGCGGGAATCCATTCTTATAGAACAAGTTCATTAGGGAACGTGCCCATTGTGTACACTGTATGAGAAAAGCTGCTTGTGTTCCACCTGCAACTAAAGCAGAGTTCTTCCATTAAAACTGCGTATTTTGGGAGAGGAAATGCTTACAGTCCTCGCTACAGCCTGCCTCGGTTGAGGCAGTGAGCTAAATATGAGAAACCCTGCATATATAAGTTCATTCGTGAAAGAGCCCAAAGAGTACACAGTGGGAGAAAAGCTGCTTGTGTTCCACCTGCAACTAAAGCAGAGTTCTTCGGGTAAAACTGCCGGGTTTTCAGAGAGGAAATCCTTAGAAACCATCGTAGAGCGTGCCATGGGCGAGGCAGTTCGCTCCACGCGGGAAACCATTCTTATAGAACATGTTCATTATGGGAAGTGCCCATTGTGTACATTGTGGGAGAATAGTTGCTGGTGTTCCACCTGCAACTAAAGCAGAGTTCTTCCGTTAAAACTGCGTGTTTAGGGAGAGGAAATGCTTACAGTCGTCGCTACAGCCTGCCTTGTTTGAGGCAGTTCGCTCCACGTAGGAAACCCTGCATATAGGAGATCATTCGTTGAAGAGCCCAAAGAGTACACAGTGGGAGAAAAGCTGCTTGTGTTCCTCCTGAAATAAAGCATAGTCCTTCCGTTAAAATGGCGTGTTCTGGGAGAGGATATGCTTACAGTCCTCGCTAGAGCCTGCCATGGTTGAGGCAGTTCGCTCCACGTGGGAATCCCTGCATAAAGAAATTCATTTGTGGAAGAGCCCAAAGAGTACACAGTGGGAGTAATGCACTTTGGGATCCACCTGCAACTAAAGCAGAGTTCTTTGGGTAAAACTGCCTTGTTTTGGGAGAGGAAATGCTTAGATGCCTCACTAGAGCGTGCCTTGGTTTAGGCATTTCACTCCACGTGGGACACCTTGAGTATAGAATTTCTTTCGGGCAAAAACACATTGGGTACACTGTGGGATAAAAGCTGCTTGTGTTCCACCTGCAACTAAAGCAGAGTTCTTCCGTTAAAACTGCGTATTTTGGGAGAGGATATGCTTACAGGCCTCGCTACAGGCTGCCGTGGATGAGGCAGTTCGCTCCACGTGGGTAACCATGCATATATAATTTCATTCGTGAAAGAGCCCAAAGAGTACACAGTGGGAGAAAAGCTGCTTCTGTTCCACCTGCAACTAAAGCAGAGTTCTTCCGTTAAAACTGCGTGTTTTGGGAGAGGATATGCTTACAGTCCTCGCTACAGCCTGCCATGGTTGAGGCAGTTTGCTCCACGTGGTAATCCCTGAATAAAGAAATTCATTCCTGGAAGAGCCCAAAGAGTACACAGTGGGAGTAATGCAGTTTGTGTTCCACCTACAACTAAAGCAGAGTTCTTTGGGTAAAACTGCCGTGTTTTGGGAGAGGAAATGCTTAGAGGCCTCACTAGAGTGTGCCATGGTTTAGGCATTTCACTCCACGTGGGACACCTTGAGGATAGAATTTCTTTCAGGCAAAGACCCATTGGGTACACTGTTTGATAAAAGCTGCTTGTGTTCCACCTGCAACGAAAGCAGAGTTCTTCGGATAAATCTGCGTGCTTTGGGAGAGGAAATGCTTACAGTCCTTACTAGAGCCTGCCTTGGTTGAGGCAGTTCGCTGCATGCGGGACACCCTGCATATAGAAGATTCATTCGGGGAAGGGTCTTTTGTGTACAGTTTGGGACAAATGCCGCTTGTGTTCCACCTGCAACTAAAGCAGATTTCTTCGGGTAAAAGTGCCGTGTTTTCAGAGAGGAAATCCTTAGAGACCACAGTAGAGCCTGCCATGGTTCAGGCATTTCGCTCCATGCGGGAATCCATTCTTATAGAACAAGTTCATTAGGGAACGTGCCCATTGTGTACACTGTATGAGAAAAGCTGCTTGTGTTCCACCTGCAACTAAAGCAGAGTTCTTCCATTAAAACTGCGTATTTTGGGAGAGGAAATGCTTACAGTCCTCGCTACAGCCTGCCTCGCTTGAGGCAGTGAGCTAAATATGAGAAACCCTGCATATATAAGTTCATTCATGAAAGAGCCCAAAGGGTACACAGTTGGAGAAAAGCTGCTTGTGTTTCACCTGCAACTAAAGCAGAGTTCTTCGGGTAAAACTGCCGGGTTTTCAGAGAGGAAATCCTTAGAAACCATCGTAGAGCGTGCCATGGGCGAGGCAGTTCGCTCCACGCGGGAAACCATTCTTATAGAACATGTTCATTATGGGAAGTGCCCATTGTGTACACTGTGGGAGAAAAGTTGCTGGTGTTCCACCTGCAACTAAAGCAGAGTTCTTCCGTTAAAAGTGCGTGTTTAGGGAGAGGAAATGCTTACAGTCTTCGCTACAGCCTGCCTTGTTTGAGGCAGTTCGCTCCACGTAGGAAACCCTGCATATAGGAGATCATTCGTTGAAGAGCCCAAAGAGTTCACAGTGGGAGAAAAGCTGCTTGTGTTCCTCCTGAAACTAAAGCATAGTCCTTCGGTTAAAATGGCGTGTTTTGGGAGAGGATATGCTTACAGTCCTCGCTAGAGCCTGCCATGGTTGAGGCAGTTCGATCCACGTGGGAATTCCTGCATAAAGAAATTCATTCGTGGAAGAGCCCAAAGAGGACAAAGTGGGAGTAATGCTGCTTGTGTTCCACCTGCAACTTAAGCAGAATTCTGCGGATAAAACTGCGTGTTTTTGGAGTGGAAATGCTTACAGTCCTTACTAGAGCCTGCCTTGGTTGAGGCAGTTCCCTGCACGTGGGACACCGTGCATATAGAAGATTCATTCGGGGAAGGGCCCTTTGTGTACAGAGATCTACAAATGCAGCTTGTATTCCACCTGCAACTAAAGCAGGGTTCTTCGGGTAAAAGTGCCGTGTTTTCATAGAGGAAATCTTTAGCGACCACAGTAGAGCCTGCCATGGTTGAGGCAGTTCGCTCCACGCGGGAAATCATTCTTATAGAACAAGATCTTTAGGGGAAGTGCCCATTGTGTACACTGTGGAAGAAAAGCTGCCTGTGTTCCACCTGCAACTAAAGCAGAGATCTTCGGGTAAAACTGCTGGGTTTTCAGAGAGGAAATCCTTAGAAACCATCGTACAGAGTGCCATGGGCGAGGCAGTTCGCTCCAAGCGGGAAACCATTCTTATAGAACATGTTCATTATGGGAAGTGCCTATTGTGTACACTGTGGGAGAAAAGTTGCTGGTGTTCCACCTGCAACTAAAGCAGAGTTCTTCCGTTAAAACTGCGTATTTTGGGAGAGGATATGCTTACAGGCCTCGCTACAGGCTGCCGTGGATGAGGCAGTTCGTTCCACGTGGGTAACCCTGCATATATAAGTTCATTCGTGAAAGAGCCCAAAGAGTACACAGTGGGAGAAAAGCTGCTTCTGTTCCACCTGCAACTAAAGCAGAGTTCTTCCGTTAAAACTGCGTGTTTTGGGAGAGGATATGCTTACAGTCCTCGCTACAGCCTGCCTCGGTTGAGGCAGTGAGCTAAATATGAGAAACCCTGCATATATAAGTTCATTCGTGAAAGAGCCCAAAGGGTACACAGTTGGAGAAAAGCTGCTTGTGTTCCACCTGCAACTAAAGCAGAGTTCTTCGGGTAAAACTGCCGGGTTTTCAGAGAGGAAATCCTTAGAAACCATCGTAGAGCGTGCCATGGGCGAGGCAGTTCGCTCCACGCGGGAAACCATTCTTATAGAACATGTTCATTATGGGAAGTGCCCATTGTGTACACTGTGGGGGAAAAGTTGCTGGTGTTCCACCTGCAACTAAAGCAGAGTTCTTCCGTTAAAAGTGCGTGTTTAGGGAGAGGAAATGCTTACAGTCTTCGCTACAGCCTGCCTTGTTTGAGGCAGTTCGCTCCACGTAGGAAACCCTGCATATAGGAGATCATTCGTTGAAGAGCCCAAAGAGTACACAGTGGGAGAAAAGCTGCTTGTGTTCCTCCTGAAACTAAAGCATAGTCCTTCCGTTAAAATGGCGTGTTTTGGGAGAGGATATGCTTACAGTCCTCGCTAGAGCCTGCCATGGTTGAGGCAGTTCGATCCACGTGGGAATTCCTGCATAAAGAAATTCATTCGTGGAAGAGCCCAAAGAGGACACAGTGGGAGTAATGCTGCTTGTGTTCCACCTGCAACTTACGCAGAATTCTGCGGATAAAACTGCGTGTTTTTGGAGTGGAAATGCTTACAGTCCTTACTAGAGCCTGCCTTGGTTGAGGCAGTTCCCTGCACGTGGGACACCCTGCATATAGAAGATTCATTCGGGGAAGGGCCCTTTGTGTACAGAGATCTACAAATGCAGCTTGTGTTCCACCTGCAACTAAAGCAGGGTTCTTCGGGTAAAAGTGCCGTGTTTTCATAGAGGAAATCTTTAGCGACCACAGTAGAGCCTGCCATGGTGGAGGCAGTTCGCTCCACGCGGGAAATCATTCTTATAGAACAAGATCTTTAGGGGAAGTGCCCATTGTGTACACTGTGGAAGAAAAGCTGCTTGTGTTCCACCTGCAACTAAAGCAGAGTTCTTCGGGTAAAACTGCCGGGTTTTCATAGAGGAAATCCTTAGAAACCATCGTACAGAGTGCCATGGGCGAGGCAGTTCGCTCCAAGCGGGAAACCATTCTTATAGAACATGTTCATTATGGGAAGTGCCCATTGTGTACACTGTGGGAGAAAAGTTGCTGGTGTTCCACCTGCAACTAAAGCAGAGTTCTTCCGTTAAAACTGCGTGTTTAGGGAGAGGAAATGCTTACAGTCGTCGCTACAGCCTGCCTTGTTTGAGGCAGTTCGCTCCACGTAGGAAACCCTGCATATAGGAGATCATTCGTTGAAGAGCCCAAAGAGTACACAGTGGGAGAAAAGCTGCTTGAGTTCCTCCTGAAATAAAGCATAGTCCTTCCGTTAAAATGGCGTGTTCTGGGAGAGGATATGCTTACAGTCCTCGCTAGAGCCTGCCATGGTTGAGGCAGTTCGCTCCACGTGGGAATCCCTGCATAAAGAAATTCATTTGTGGAAGAGCCCAAAGAGTACACAGTGGGAGTAATGCACTTTGGGATCCACCTGCAACTAAAGCAGAGTTCTTTGGGTAAAACTGCCTTGTTTTGGGAGAGGAAATGCTTAGATGCCTCACTAGAGCATGCCTTGGTTTAGGCATTTCACTCCACGTGGGACACCTTGGGTATAGAATTTCTTTCGGGCAGAGACCCATTGGGTACACTGTGGGATAAAAGCTGCTTGTGTTCCACCTGCAACTAAAGCAGAGTTCTTCCGTTAAAACTGCGTATTTTGGGAGAGGATATGCTTACAGGCCTCGCTACAGGATGCCGTGGATGAGGCAGTTCGCTCCACGTGGGTAACCCTGCATATATAAGTTCATTCGTGAAAGAGCCCAAAGAGTACACAGTGGGAGAAAAGCTGCTTCTGTTCCACCTGCAACTAAAGCAGAGTTCTTCCGTTAAAACTGCGTGTTTTGGGAGAGGATATGCTTACAGTCCTCGCTACAGCCTGCCATGATTGAGGCAGGTCGCTCCACGTGGTAATCCCTGCATAAAGAAATTCATTCCTGGAAAAGCCCAAAGAGTACACAGTGGGAGTAATGCAGTTTGTGTTCCACCTGCAACTAAAGCAGAGTTCTTTGGGTAAAACTGCCGTGTTTTGGGAGAGGAAATGCTTAGAGGCCTCACTAGAGCGTGCCTTGGTTTAGGCATTTCACTCCACGTGGGACACCTTGAGTATAGAATTTCTTTCGGGCCAAGACCCATTGGGTACACTGTGGGATAAAAGCTGCTTGTGTTCCACCTGCAATAAAGCAGAGTTCTTCCGTTAAAACTGCGTATTTTGGGGGAGGGTATGCTTACAGGCCTCGCTACAGGCTGCCGTGGATGAGGCAGTTCGCTGCACGTGGGTAACCCTGCATATATAAGTTCATTCGTGAAAGAGCCCAAAGAGTACACAGTGGGAGAAAAGCTGCTTCTGTTCCACCTGCAACTAAAGCAGAGTTCTTCCATTAAAACTGCGTGCTTTGGGAGAGGATATGCTTACAGTCCTCGCTACAGCCTGCCATGGTTGAGGCAGTTCGCTCCACGTGGTAATCCCTGCATAAAGAAATTCATTCCTGGAAGAGCCCAAAGAGTACACAGTGAGAGTAATGCAGTTTGTGTTCCACCTGCAACTAAAGCAGAGTTCTCTGGGTAAAACTGCCGTGTTTTGGGAGAGGAAATGCTTAGAGGCCTCACTAGACTGTGCCATGGTTTAGGCATTTCACTCCACGTGGGACACCTTGAGGATAGAATTTCTTTCAGGCAAAGACCCATTGGGTACACTGTTTGATAAAAGCTGCTTGTGTTCCACCTGCAACGAAAGCAGAGTTCTTCGGATAAATCTGTGTGCTTTGGGAGAGGAAATGCTTACAGTCCTTACTAGAGCCTGCCTTGGTTGAGGCAGTTCGCTGCATGCGGGACACCCTGCATATAGAATATTCATTCGGGGAAGGGTCTTTTGTGTACAGTTTGGGACAAATGCCGCTTGTGTTCCACCTGCAACTAAAGCAGATTTCTTCGGGTAAAAGTGCCGTGTTTTCAGAGAGGAAATCCTTAGACACCACAGTAGAGCCTGCCATGGTTCAGGCACTTCGCTCCATGCGGGAATCCATTCTTATAGAACAAGTTCATTAGGGAACGTGCCCATTGTGTACACTGTATGAGCAAAGCTGCTTGTGTTCCACCTGCAACTAAAGCAGAGTTCTTCCATTAAAACTGCGTATTTTGGGAGAGGAAATGCTTACAGTCCCCGCTACAGCCTGCCTCGGTTGAGGCAGTGAGCTAAATATGAGAAACCCTGCATATATAAGTTCATTCGTGAAAGAGCCCAAAGAGTACACAGTGGGAGAAAAGCTGCTTGTGTTCCACCTGCAACTAAAGCAGAGTTCTTCGGGTAAAACTGCCGGGTTTTCAGAGAGGAAATCCTTAGAAACCATCGTAGAGCGTGCCATGGGCGAGGCAGTTCGCTCCACGCGGGAAACCATTCTTATAGAACATGTTCATTATGGGAAGTGCCCATTGTGTACACTGTGGGAGAAAAGTTGCTGGTGTTCCACCTGCAACTAAAGCAGAGTTCTTCGGTTAAAACTGCGTGTTTAGGGAGAGGAAATGCTTACAGTTGTCGCTACAGCCTGCCTTGTTTGAGGCAGTTCGCTCCACGTAGGAAACCCTGCATATAGGAGATCATTCGTTGAAGAGCCCAAAGAGTACACAGTGGGAGAAAATCTGCTTGTGTTCCTCCTGAAATAAAGCATAGTCCTTCCGTTAAAATGGCGTGTTCTGGGAGAGGATATGCTTACAGTCCTCGCTAGAGCCTGCCATGGTTGAGGCAGTTCGCTCCACGTGGGAATCCCTGCATAAAGAAATTCATTTGTGGAAGAGCCCAAAGAGTACACAGTGGGAGTAATGCTCTTTGGGATCCACCTGCAACTAAAGCAGAGTTCTTTGGGTAAAACTGCCTTGTTTTGGGAGAGGAAATGCTTAGATGCCTCACAAGAGCGTGCCTTGGTTTAGGCATTTCACTCCACGTGGGACACCTTGAGTATAGAATTTCTTTCGGGCAGAGACCCATTGGGTACACTGTGGGATAAAAGCTGCTTGTGTTCCACCTGCAACTAAAGCAGAGTTCTTCCGTTAAAACTGCGTATTTTGGGAGAGGATATGCTTACAGGCCTCGCTACAGGCTGCCGTGGATGAGGCAGTTCGCTCCACGTGGGTAACCCTGCATATATAAGTTCATTCGTGAAAGAGCCCAAAGAGTACACAGTGGGAGAAAAGCTGCTTCTGTTCCACGTGCAACTAAAGCAGAGTTCTTCCGTTAAAACTGCGTGTTTTGGGAGAGGATATGCTTACAGTCCTCGCTACAGCCTGCCTCGGTTGAGGCAGTGAGCTAAATATGAGAAACCCTGCATATATAAGTTCATTCGTGAAAGAGCCCAAAGGGTACACAGTTGGAGAAAAGCTGCTTGTGTTCCACCTGCAACTAAAGCAGAGTTCTTCGGGTAAAACTGCCGGGTTTTCAGAGAGGAAATCCTTAGAAACCATCGTAGAGCGTGCCATGGGCGAGGCAGTTCGCTCCACGCGGGAAACCATTCTTATAGAACATGTTCATTATGGGAAGTGCCCATTGTGTACACTGTGGGGGAAAAGTTGCTGGTGTTCCACCTGCAACTAAAGCAGAGTTCTTCCGTTAAAAGTGCGTGTTTAGGGAGAGGAAATGCTTACAGTCTTCGCTACAGCCTGCCTTGTTTGAGGCAGTTCGGTCCACGTAGGAAACCCTGCATATAGGAGATCATTCGTTGAAGAGCCCAAAGAGTACACAGTGGGAGAAAAGCTGCTTGTGTTCCTCCTGAAACTAAAGCATAGTCCTTCCGTTAAAATGGCGTGTTTTGGGAGAGGATATGCTTACAGTCCTCGCTAGAGCCTGCCATGGTTGAGGCAGTTCGATCCACGTGGGAATTCCTGCATAAAGAAATTCATTCGTGGAAGAGCCCAAAGAGGACACAGTGGGAGTAATGCTGCTTGTGTTCCACCTGCAACTTACGCAGAATTCTGCGGATAAAACTGCGTGTTTTTGGAGTGGAAATGCTTACAGTCCTTACTAGAGCCTGCCTTGGTTGAGGCAGTTCCCTGCACGTGGGACACCCTGCATATAGAAGATTCATTCGGGGAAGGGCCCTTTGTGTACAGAGATCTACAAATGCAGCTTGTGTTCCACCTGCAACTAAAGCAGGGTTCTTCGGGTAAAAGTGCCGTGTTTTCATAGAGGAAATCTTTAGCGACCACAGTAGAGCCTGCCATGGTTGAGGCAGTTCGCTCCACGCGGGAAATCATTCTTATAGAACAAGATCTTTAGGGGAAGTGCCCATTGTGTACACTGTGGAAGAAAAGCTGCTTGTGTTCCACCTGCAACTAAAGCAGAGTTCTTCGGGTAAAACTGCCGGGTTTTCAGAGAGGAAATCCTTAGAAACCATCGTACAGAGTGCCATGGGCGAGGCAGTTCGCTCCAAGCGGGAAACCATTCTTATAGAACATGTTCATTATGGGAAGTGCCCATTGTGTACACTGTGGGAGAAAAGTTGCTGGTGTTCCACCTGCAACTAAAGCAGAGTTCTTCCGTTAAAACTGCGTGTTTAGGGAGAGGAAATGCTTACAGTCGTCGCTACAGCCTGCCTTGTTTGAGGCAGTTCGCTCCACGTAGGAAACCCTGCATATAGGAGATCATTCGTTGAAGAGCCCAAAGAGTACACAGTGGGAAAAAAGCTGCTTGAGTTCCTCCTGAAATAAAGCATAGTCCTTCCGTTAAAATGGCGTGTTCTGGGAGAGGATATGCTTACAGTCCTCGCTAGAGCCTGCCATGGTTGAGGCAGTTCGCTCCACGTGGGAATCCCTGCATAAAGAAATTCATTTGTGGAAGAGCCCAAAGAGTACACAGTGGGAGTAATGCACTTTGGGATCCACCTGCAACTAAAGCAGAGTTCTTTGGGTAAAACTGCCTTGTTTTGGGAGAGGAAATGCTTAGATGCCTCACTAGAGCATGCCTTGGTTTAGGCATTTCACTCCACGTGGGACACCTTGGGTATAGAATTTCTTTCGGGCAGAGACCCATTGGGTACACTGTGGGATAAAAGCTGCTTGTGTTCCACCTGCAACTAAAGCAGAGTTCTTCCGTTAAAACTGCGTATTTTGGGAGAGGATATGCTTACAGGCCTCGCTACAGGCTGCCGTGGATGAGGCAGTTCGCTCCACGTGGGTAACCCTGCATATATAAGTTCATTCGTGAAAGAGCCCAAAGAGTACACAGTGGGAGAAAAGCTGCTTCTGTTCCACCTGCAACTAAAGCAGAGTTCTTCCGTTAAAACTGCGTGTTTTGGGAGAGGATATGCTTACAGTCCTCGCTACAGCCTGCCATGGTTGAGGCAGGTCGCTCCACGTGGTGATCCCTGCATAAATAAATTAATTCCTGGAAAAGCCCAAAGAGTACACAGTGGGAGTAATGCAGTTTGTGTTCCACCTGCAACTAAAGCAGAGTTCTTTGGGTAAAACTGCCGTGTTTTGGGAGAGGAAATGCTTAGAGGCCTCACTAGAGCGTGCCTTGGTTTAGGCATTTCACTCCACGTGGGACACCTTGAGTATAGAATTTCTTTCGGGCCAAGACCCATTGGGTACACTGTGGGATAAAAGCTGCTTGTGTTCCACCTGCAATAAAGCAGAGTTCTTCCGTTAAAACTGCGTATTTTGGGGGAGGGTATGCTTACAGGCCTCGCTACAGGCTGCCGTGGATGAGGCAGTTCGCTGCACGTGGGTAACCCTGCATATATAAGTTCATTCGTGAAAGAGCCCAAAGAGTACACAGTGGGAGAAAAGCTGCTTCTGTTCCACCTGCAACTAAAGCAGAGTTCTTCCATTAAAACTGCGTGCTTTGGGAGAGGATATGCTTACAGTCCTCGCTACAGCCTGCCATGGTTGAGGCAGTTCGCTCCACGTGGTAATCCCTGCATAAAGAAATTCATTCCTGGAAGAGCCCAAAGAGTACACAGTGAGAGTAATGCAGTTTGTGTTCCACCTGCAACTAAAGCAGAGTTCTCTGGGTAAAACTGCCGTGTTTTGGGAGAGGAAATGCTTAGAGGCCTCACTAGACTGTGCCATGGTTTAGGCATTTCACTCCACGTGGGACACCTTGAGGATAGAATTTCTTTCAGGCAAAGACCCATTGGGTACACTGTTTGATAAAAGCTGCTTGTGTTCCACCTGCAACGAAAGCAGAGTTCTTCGGATAAATCTGTGTGCTTTGGGAGAGGAAATGCTTACAGTCCTTACTAGAGCCTGCCTTGGTTGAGGCAGTTCGCTGCATGCGGGACACCCTGCATATAGAAGATTCATTCGGGGAAGGGTCTTTTGTGTACAGTTTGGGACAAATGCCGCTTGTGTTCCACCTGCAACTAAAGCAGATTTCTTCGGGTAAAAGTGCCGTGTTTTCAGAGAGGAAATCCTTAGACACCACAGTAGAGCCTGCCATGGTTCAGGCACTTCGCTCCATGCGGGAATCCATTCTTATAGAACAAGTTCATTAGGGAACGTGCCCATTGTGTACACTGTATGAGAAAAGCTGCTTGTGTTCCACCTGCAACTAAAGCAGAGTTCTTCCATTAAAACTGCGTATTTTGGGAGAGGAAATGCTTACAGTCCCCGCTACAGCCTGCCTCGGTTGAGGCAGTGAGCTAAATATGAGAAACCCTGCATATATAAGTTCATTCGTGAAAGAGCCCAAAGAGTACACAGTGGGAGAAAAGCTGCTTGTGTTCCACCTGCAACTAAAGCAGAGTTCTTCGGGTAAAACTGCCGGGTTTTCAGAGAGGAAATCCTTAGAAACCATCGTAGAGCGTGCCATGGGCGAGGCAGTTCGCTCCACGCGGGAAACCATTCTTATAGAACATGTTCATTATGGGAAGTGCCCATTGTGTACACTGTGGGAGAAAAGTTGCTGGTGTTCCACCTGCAACTAAAGCAGAGTTCTTCGGTTAAAACTGCGTGTTTAGGGAGAGGAAATGCTTACAGTTGTCGCTACAGCCTGCCTTGTTTGAGGCAGTTCGCTCCACGTAGGAAACCCTGCATATAGGAGATCATTCGTTGAAGAGCCCAAAGAGTACACAGTGGGAGAAAAGCTGCTTGTGTTCCTCCTGAAATAAAGCATAGTCCTTCCGTTAAAATGGCGTGTTCTGGGAGAGGATATGCTTACAGTCCTCGCTAGAGCCTGCCATGGTTGAGGCAGTTCGCTCCACGTGGGAATCCCTGCATAAAGAAATTCATTTGTGGAAGAGCCCAAAGAGTACACAGTGGGAGTAATGCTCTTTGGGATCCACCTGCAACTAAAGCAGAGTTCTTTGGGTAAAACTGCCTTGTTTTGGGAGAGGAAATGCTTAGATGCCTCACAAGAGCGTGCCTTGGTTTAGGCATTTCACTCCACGTGGGACACCTTGAGTATAGAATTTCTTTCGGGCAGAGACCCATTGGGTACACTGTGGGATAAAAGCTGCTTGTGTTCCACCTGCAACTAAAGCAGAGTTCTTCCGTTAAAACTGCGTATTTTGGGAGAGGATATGCTTACAGGCCTCGCTACAGGCTGCCGTGGATGAGGCAGTTCGCTCCACGTGGGTAACCCTGCATATATAAGTTCATTCGTGAAAGAGCCCAAAGAGTACACAGTGGGAGAAAAGCTGCTTCTGTTCCACCTGCAACTAAAGCAGAGTTCTTCCGTTACAACTGCGTGTTTTGGGAGAGGATATGCTTACAGTCCTCACTACAGCCTGCCATGGTTGAGGCAGTTCGCTCCAGGTGGTAATCCCTGCATAAAGAAATTCATTCCTGGAAGAGCCCAAAGAGTACACAGTGGGAGTAATGCAGTTTGTGTTCCACCTGCAACTAAAGCAGATTTATTTGGGTAAAACTGCCGTGTTGTGGGAGAGGAAATGCTTAGAGGCCTCACTAGACTGTGCCATGGTTTAGGCATTTCACTCCACGTGGGACACCTTGAGTATAGAATTTCTTTCGGGCAAAGACCCATTGGGTACACTGTGGGATAAAAGCTGCTTGTGTTCCACCTGCAACTAAAGCAGAGTTCTTCCGTTAAAACTGCGTATTTTGGGAGAGGATATGCTTACAGGCCTCGCTACAGGCTGCCGTGGATGAGGCAGTTCGCTCCACGTGGGTAACCCTGCATATATAAGTTCATTCGTGAAAGAGCCCAAAGAGTACACAGTGGGAGAAAAGCTGCTTCTGTTCCACCTGCAACTAAAGCAGAGTTCTTCCGTTAAAACTGCGTGTTTTTGGAGAGGATATGCTTACAGTCCTCGCTACAGCCTGCCATGGTTGAGGCAGTTCGCTCCACGTGGTAATCCCTGCAAAAAGAAATTCATTCCTGGAAGAGCCCAAAGAGTACACAGTGGGAGTAATGCAGTTTGTGTTCCACCTGCAACTAAAGCAGAGTTCTTTGGGTAAAACTGCCGTGTTTTGGGAGAGGAAATGCTTAGAGGCCTCACTAGAGTGTGCCATGGTTTAGGCATTTCACTGCACGTGGGACACCTTGAGGATAGAATTTGTTTCAGGCAAAGACCCATTGGGTACACTGTTTGATAAAAGCTGCTTGTGTTCCACCTGCAACGAAAGCAGAGTTCTTCGGATAAATCTGCGAGCTTTGGGAGAGGAAATGCTTACAGTCCTTACTAGAGCCTGCCTTGGTTGAGGCAGTTCGCTGCATGCGGGACACCCTGCATATAGAAGATTCATTCGGGGAAGGGTCTTTTGTGTACAGTTTGGGACAAATGCCGCTTGTGTTCCACCTGCAACTAAAGCAGATTTCTTCGGGTAAAAGTGCCGTGTTTTCAGAGAGGAAATCCTTAGAGACCACAGTAGAGCCTGCCATGGTTCAGGCACTTCGCTCCATGCGGGAATCCATTCTTATAGAACAAGTTCATTAGGGAACGTGCCCATTGTGTACACTGTATGAGAAAAGCTGCTTGTGTTCCACCTGCAACTAAAGCAGAGTTCTTCCATTAAAACTGCGTATTTTGGGAGAGGAAATGCTTACAGTCCTCGCTACAGCCTGCCTCGGTTGAGGCAGTGAGCTAAGTATGAGAAACCCTGCATATATAAGTTCATTCGTGAAAGAGCCCAAAGAGTACACAGTGGGAGAAAAGCTGCTTGTGTTCCACCTGCAACTAAAGCAGAGTTCTTCGGGTAAAACTGCCGGGTTTTCAGAGAGGAAATCCTTAGAAACCATCGTAGAGCGTGCCATGGGCGAGGCAGTTCGCTCCACGTGGGAAACCATTCTTATAGAACATGTTCATTATGGGAAGTGCCCATTGTGTACACTGTGGGAGAAAAGTTGCTGGTGTTCCACCTGCAACTAAAGCAGAGTTCTTCCGTTAAAACTGCGTGTTTAGGGAGAGGAAATGCTTACAGTCGTCGCTACAGCCTGCCTTGTTTGAGGCAGTTCGCTCCACGTAGGAAACCCTGCATATAGGAGATCATTCGTTGAAGAGCCCAAAGAGTACACAGTGGGAGAAAAGCTGCTTGTGTTCCTCCTGAAATAAAGCATAGTCCTTCCGTTAAAATGGCGTGTTCTGGGAGAGGATATGCTTACAGTCCTCGCTAGAGCCTGCCATGGTTGAGGCAGTTCGCTCCACGTGGGAATCCCTGCATAAAGAAATTCATTTGTGGAAGAGCCCAAAGAGTACACAGTGGGAGTAATGCACTTTGGGATCCACCTGCAACTAAAGCAAAGTTCTTTGGGTAAAACTGCCTTGTTTTGGGGGAGGAAATGCTTAGTTGCCTCACTAGAGCGTGCCTTGGTTTAGGCATTTCACTCCACGTGGGACACCTTGAGTATAGAATTTCTTTCGGGCAAAAACACATTGGGTACACTGTGGGATAAAAGCTGCTTGTGTTCTACCTGCAACTAAAGCAGAGTTCTTCCGTTAAAACTGCGTATTTTGGGAGAGGATATGCTTACAGGCCTCGCTACAGGCTGCCGTGGATGAGGCAGTTCGCTCCACGTGGGTAACCATGCATATATAAGTTCATTCGTGAAAGAGCCCAAAGAGTACACAGTGGGAGAAAAGCTGCTTCTGTTCCACCTGCAACTAAAGCAGAGTTCTTCCGTTAAAACTGCGTGTTTTGGGAGAGGATATGCTTACAGCCCTCGCTACAGCCTGCCATGGTTGAGGCAGTTCGCTCCACGTGGTAATCCCTGAATAAAGAAATTCATTCCTGGAAGAGCCCAAAGAGTACACAGTGGGAGTAATGCAGTTTGTGTTCCACCTACAACTAAAGCAGAGTTCTTTGGGTAAAACTGCCGTGTTTTGGGAGAGGAAATGCTTAGAGGCCTCACTAGAGTGTGCCATGGTTTAGGCATTTCACTCCACGTGGGACACCTTGAGGATAGAATTTCTTTCAGGCAAAGACCCATTGGGTACACTGTTTGATAAAAGCTGCTTGTGTTCCACCTGCAACGAAAGCAGAGTTCTTCGGATAAATCTGCGTGCTTTGGGAGAGGAAATGCTTACAGTCCTTACTAGAGCCTGCCTTGGTTGAGGCAGTTCGCTGCATGCGGGACACCCTGCATATAGAAGATTCATTCGGGGAAGGGTCTTTTGTGTACAGTTTGGGACAAATGCCGCTTGTGTTCCACCTGCAACTAAAGCAGATTTCTTCGGGTAAAAGTGCCGTGTTTTCAGAGAGGAAATCCTTAGAGACCACAGTAGAGCCTGCCATGGTTCAGGCATTTCGCTCCATGCGGGAATCCATTCTTATAGAACAAGTTCATTAGGGAACGTGCCCATTGTGTACACTGTATGAGAAAAGCTGCTTGTGTTCCACCTGCAACTAAAGCAGAGTTCTTCCATTAAAACTGCGTATTTTGGGAGAGGAAATGCTTACAGTCCTCGCTACAGCCTGCCTCGGTTGAGGCAGTGAGCTAAATATGAGAAACCCTGCATATATAAGTTCATTCGTGAAAGAGCCCAAAGAGTACACAGTGGGAGAAAAGCTGCTTGTGTTCCACCTGCAACTAAAGCAGAGTTCTTCGGGTAAAACTGCCGGGTTTTCAGAGAGGAAATCCTTAGAAACCATCGTAGAGCGTGCCATGGGCGAGGCAGTTCGCTCCACGCGGGAAACCATTCTTAGAGAACATGTTCATTATGGGAAGTGCCCATTGTGTACACTGTGGGAGAAAAGTTGCTGGTGTTCCACCTGCAACTAAAGCAGAGTTCTTCCGTTAAAAGTGCGTGTTTAGGGAGAGGAAATGCTTACAGTCTTCGCTACAGCCTGCCTTGTTTGACGCAGTTCGCTCCACGTAGGAAACCCTGCATATAGGAGATCATTCGTTGAAGAGCCCATAGGGTACACAGTGGGAGAAAAGCTGCTTGTGTTCCTCCTGAAACTAAAGCATAGTCCTTCCGTTAAAATGGCGTGTTCTGGGAGAGGATATGCTTACAGTCCTCGCTAGAGCCTGCCATGGTTGAGGCAGTTCGATCCACGTGGGAATTCCTGCATAAAGAAATTCATTCGTGGAAGAGCCCAAAGAGGACACAGTGGGAGTAATGCTGCTTGTGTTCCACCTGCAACTTACGCAGAATTCTGCGGATAAAACTGCGTGTTTTTGGAGTGGAAATGCTTACAGTCCTTACTAGAGCCTGCCTTGGTTGAGGCAGTTCGCTGCACGTGGGACACCCTGCATATAGAAGATTCATTCGGGGAAGGGCCCTTTGTGTACAGAGATCTACAAATGCAGCTTGTGTTCCACCTGCAACTAAAGCAGGCTTCTTCGGGTAAAAGGGCCGTGTTTTCATAGAGGAAATCTTTAGCGACCACAGTAGAGCCTGCCATGGTTGAGGCAGTTCGCTCCACGCGGGAAATCATTCTTATAGAACAAGATCTTTAGGGGAAGTGCCCATTGTGTTCACTGTGGAAGAAAAGCTGCTTGTGTTCCACCTGCAACTAAAACAGAGTTCTTCGGGTAAAACTGCCGGATTTTCAGAGAGGAAATCCTTAGAAACCATCGTAGAGCGTGCCATGGGCGAGGCAGTTCGCTCCACGCGGGAAACCATTCTTATAGAACATGTTCATTATGGGAAGTGCCCATTGTGTACACTGTGGGAGAAAAGTTGCTGGTGTTCCACCTGCAACTAAAGCAGAGTTCTTCCGTTAAACTGCGTGTTTAGGGAGAGGAAATGATTACAGTCGTCGCTACAGCCTGCGTTGTTTGAGGCAGTTCGCTCCACGTAGGAAACCCTGCATATAGGAGATCATTCGTTGAAGAGCCCAAAGAGTACACAGTGGGAGTAATGCTCTTTGGGATCCACCTGCAACTAAAGCAGATTTCTTTGGGTAAAACTGCCTTGTTTTGGGAGAGGAAAGGCTTAGATGCCTCACTAGAGCGTGCCTTGGTTTAGGCATTTCACTCCACGTGGGACACCTTGAGTATAGAATTTCTTTCGGGCAGAGACCCTTTGGGTACACTGTGGGATAAAAGCTGCTTGTGTTCCACCTGCAACTAAAGCAGAGTTCTTCCGTTAAAACTGCGTATTTTGGCAGAGGATATGCTTACAGGCCTCGCTACAGGATGCCGTGGATGAGGCAGTTCGCTCCACGTGGGTAACCCTGCATATATAAGTTCATTCGTGAAAGAGCCCAAAGAGTACACAGTGGGAGAAAAGCTGCTTCTGTTCCACCTGCAACTAAAGCAGAGTTCTTCCGTTAAAACTGCGTGTTTTGGGAGAGGATATGCTTACAGTCCTCGCTACAGCCTGCCATGGTTGAGGCAGTTCTCTCCACGTGGTAATCCCTGCATAAAGAAATTCATTCCTGGAAAAGCCCAAAGAGTACACAGTGGGAGTAATGCAGATTGTGTTCCACCTGCAACTAAAGCAGAGTTCTTTGGGTAAAACTGCCGTGTTTTGGGAGAGGAAATGCTTAGAGGCCTCACTAGAGTGTGCCATGGTATAGGCATTTCACTCCACTTGGGACACCTTGAGGATAGAATTTCTTTCAGGCAAAGACCCATTGGGTACACTGTTTGATAAAAGCTGCTTGTGTTCCACCTGCAACGAAAGCAGAGTTCTTCGGATAAATCTGCGTGCTTTGGGAGAGGAAATGCTTACAGTCCTTACTAGAGCCTGCCTTGGTTGAGGCAGTTCGCTGCATGCGGGACACCCTGCATATAGAAGATTCATTCGTGGAAGGGTCTTTTGTGTACAGTTTGGGACAAATGCCGCTTGTGTTCCACCTGCAACTAAAGCAGATTTCTTCGGGTAAAAGTGCCGTGTTTTCAGAGAGGAAATCCTTAGAGACCACAGTAGAGCCTGCCATGGTTCAGGCACTTCGCTCCATGCCGGAATCAATTCTTATAGAACAAGTTCATTAGGGAACGTGCCCATTGTGTACACTGTATGAGAAAAGCTGCTTGTGTTCCACCTGCAACTAAAGCAGAGTTCTTCCATTAAAACTGCGTATTTTGGGAGAGGAAATGCTTACAGTCCTCGCTACAGCCTGCCTCGGTTGAGGCAGTGAGCTAAATATGAGAAACCCTGCATATATAAGTTCATTCGTGAAAGAGCCCAAAGAGTACACAGTGGGAGAAAAGCTGCTTGTGTTCCACCTGCAACTAAAGCAGAGTCCTTCAGGTAAAACTGCCGGGTTTTCAGAGAGGAAATCCTTAGAAACCATCGTAGAGCATGCCATGGGCGAGGCAGTTCGCTCCACGCGGTAAACCATTCTTAGAGAACATGTTCATTATGGGAAGTGCCCATTGTGTACACTGTGGGAGAAAAGTTGCTGGTGTTCCACCTGCAACTAAAGCAGAGTTCTTCCGTTAAAAGTGCGTGTTTAGGGAGAGGAAATGCTTACAGTCGTCGCTACAGCCTGCCTTGTTTGAGGCAGTTCGCTCCACGTAGGAAACCCTGCATATAGGAGATCATTCGTTGAAGAGCCCAAAGAGTACACAGTGGGAGAAAAGCTGCTTGTGTTCCTCCTGAAACTAAAGCATAGTCCTTCCGTTAAAATGGCGTGTTCTGGGAGAGGATATGCTTACAGTCCTCGCTAGAGCCTGCCATGGTTGAGGCAGTTCGCTCCACGTGGGAATCCCTGCATTAAGAAATTCATTCGTGGAAGAGCCCAAAGAGGACACAGTGGGAGTAATGCTGCTTGTGTTCCACCTGCATCTTAAGCAGAATTCTGCAGATAAAACTGCGTGTTTTTGGAGTGGAAATGCTTACAGTCCTTACTAGAGCCTGCATTGGTTGAGGCAGGTCGCTGCACGTGGGACACCTTGCATATAGAAGATTCATTCGGGGAAGGGCCCTTTGTGTACAGAGATCTACAAATGCAGCTTGTGTTCCACCTGCAACTAAAGCAGGGTTCTTCAGGTAAAAGTGCCGTGTTTTCATAGAGGAAACCTTTAGCGACCACAGTAGAGCCTGCCATGGTGGAGGCAGTTCGCTCCACGCGGGAAATCATTCTTATAGAACAAGATCATTAGGGGAAGTGCCCATTGTGTACACTGTGGAAGAAAAGCTGCTTGTGTTCCACCTGCAACTAAAGCAGAGTTCTTCGGGTAAAACTGCCGGGTTTTCAGAGAGGAAATCCCTAGGAACCATCGTAGAGTGTGCCATGGGCGAGGCAGTTCGCTCCACGCGGGAAACCATTCTTATAGAACGTGTTCATTATGGGAAGTGCCCATTGTGTACACTGTGGGAGAAAAGTTGCTGGTGTTCCACCTGCAACTAAAGCAGAGTTCTTCGGTTAAAACTGCGTGTTTAGGGAGAGGAAATGCTTACAGTCGTCGCTACAGCCTGCCTTGTTTGAGGCAGTTCGCTCCACGTAGGAAACCCTGCATATAGTAGATCACTCGTTGAAGAGCCCAAAGAGTAGACAGTGGGAGAAAAGCTGCTTGTGTTCCTCCTGAAACTAAAGCATAGTCCTTCCGTTAAAATGGCGTGTTCTGGGAGAGGATAAGCTTACAGTCCTCGCTAGAGCCTGCCATGGTTGAGGCAGTTCGCTCCACGTGGGAATCCCTGCATAAAGAAATTCATTCGTGGAAGAGCCCAAAGAGGACACAGTGGGAGTAATGCTGCTTGTGTTCCACCTGCAGCTTATGCAGAATTCTGCGGATAAAACTGCGTGTTTTTGGAGTGGAAATGCTTACAGTCCTTACTAGAGCCTGCCATGGTTGAGGCAGTTCGCTCCACGTGGGAATCCCTGCATAAAGAAATTCATTTGTGGAAGAGCTCAAAGAGTACACAGTGGGAGTAATGCTCTTTGGGATCCACCTGCAAATAAAGCAGATTTCTTTGGGTAAAACTGCCTTGTTTTGCGAGAGGAAATGCTTAGATGCCTCACTAGAGCGTGCCTTGGTTTAGGCATTTCACTCCACGTGGGACACCTTGAGTATAGAATTTCTTTCGGGCAGAGACCCATTGGGTACACTGTGGGATAAAAGCTGCTTGTGTTCCACCTGCAACTAAAGCAGAGTTCTTCCGTTAAAACTGCGTATTTTGGGAGAGGATATGCTTACAGGCCTCGCTACAGGATGCCGTGGATGAGGCAGTTCGCTCCACGTGTGTAACCCTGCATATATAAGTTCATTCGTGAAAGAGCCCAAAGAGTACACAGTGGGAGAAAAGCTGCTTCTGTTCCACCTGCAACTAAAGCAGAGTTCTTCCGTTAAAACTGCGTGTTTTGGGAGAGGATATGCTTACAGTCCTCGCTACAGCCTGCCATGGTTGAGGCAGTTCGCTCCACGTGGGAATCCCTGCATAAAGAAATTCATTCCTGGAAAAGCCCAAAGAGTACACAGTGGGAGTATTGCAGTTTGTGTTCCACCTGCAACTAAAGCAGAGTTCTTTGGGTAAAACTGCCGTGTTTTGGGAGAGGAAATGCTTAGAGGCCTCACTAGAGTGTGCCATGGTTTAGGCATTTCACTCCACTTGGGACACCTTGAGGATAGAATTTCTTTCAGCAAAGACCCATTGGGTACACTGTTTGATAAAAGCTGCTTGTGTTCCACCTGCAACGAAAGCAGAGTTCTTCGGATAAATCTGCGTGCTTTGGGAGAGGAAATGCTTACAGTCCTTACTAGAGCCTGCCTTGGTTGAGGCAGTTCGCTGCATGCGGGACACCCTGCATATAGAAGATTCATTCGGGGAAGGGTCTTTTGTGTACAGTTTGGGACAAATTGCGCTTGTGTTCCACCTGCAACTAAAGCAGATTTCTTCGGTTAAACGTGCCGTATTTTCAGTGAGGAAATCCTTACAGACCACAGTAGAGCCTGCCATGGTTCAGGCACTTCGCTCCATGCGGGAATCCATTCTTATAGAACAAGTTCATTAGGGAACGTGCCCATTGTGTACACTGTATGAGAAAAGCTGCTTGTGTTCCACCTGCAACTAAAGCAGAGTTCTTCCATTATAACTGCGTATTTTGGGTGAGGAAATGCTTACAGTCCTCGCTACAGCCTGCCTCGGTTGAGGCAGTGAGCTAAATATGAGAAACCCTGCATATATAAGTTCATTCGTGAAAGAGCCCAAAGAGTACACAGTGGGAAAAAAGCTGCTTGTGTTCCACCTGCAACTAAAGCAGAGTTCTTCGGGTAAAACTGCCGGGTTTTCAGAGAGGAAATCCTTAGAAACCATCGTAGAGCGTGCCATGGGCGAGGCAGTTCGCTCCACGCGGGAAACCATTCTTATAGAACATGTTCATTATGGGAAGTGCCCATTGTGTACACTGTGGGAGAAAAGTTGCTGGTGTTCCACCTGCAACTAAAGCAGAGTTCTTCCGTTAAAACTGCGTGTTTAGGGAGAGGAAATGCTTACAGTCGTCGCTACAGCCTGCCTTGTTTGAGGCAGTTCGCTCCACGTAGGAAACTCTGCATATAGGAGTTCATTCGTTGAAGAGCCCAAAGAGTACACAGTGGGAGAAAAGCTGCTTGTGTTCCTCCTGAAATAAAGCATAGTCCTTCCGTTAAAATGGCGTGTTCTTGGAGAGGATATGCTTACAGTCCTCGCTACAGCCTGCCATGGTTGAGGCAGTTAGCTCCACGTGGTAATCCCTGCATAAAGAAATTCATTCCTGGAAGAGCCCTAAGAGTACACAGTGGGAGTAATGCAGTTTGTGTTCCACCTGCAACTAAAGCAGATTTATTTGGGTAATACTGCCGTGTTTTGGGAGAGGAAATGCTTAGAGGCCTCACTAGAGTGTGCCATGGTTTAGGCATTTCACTCCACGTGGGACACCTTGAGGATAGAATTTCTTTCAGGCAAAGACCCATTGGGTACACTGTTTGATAAAAGCTGCTTGTGTTCCACCTGCAACGAAAGCAGAGTTCTTCGGATAAATCTGTGTGCTTTGGGAGAGGAAATGCTTACAGTCCTTACTAGAGCCTGCCTTGGTTGAGGCAGTTCGCTGCATGCGGGACACCCTGCATATAGAAGATTCATACTGGGAAGGGTCTTTTGTGTACAGTTTGGGACAAATGCCGCTTGTGTTCCACCTGCAACTAAAGCAGATTTCTTCGGGTAAAGTGCCGTGTTTTCAGAGAGGAAATCCTTAGAGAACACAGTAGAGCCTGCCATGGTTCAGGCACTTCGCTCCATGCCGGAATCCATTCTTATAGAACAAGTTCATTAGGGAACGTGCCCATTGTGTACACTGTATGAGAAAAGCTGCTTGTGTTCCACCTGCAACTAAAGCAGAGTTCTTCCATTAAAACTGCGTATTTTGGGAGAGGAAATGCTTACAGTCCTCGCTACAGCCTGCCTCGGTTGAGGCAGTGAGCTAAATATGAGAAACCCTGCATATATAAGTTCATTCGTGAAAGAGCCCAAAGAGTACACAGTGGGAGAAAAGCTGCTTGTGTTCCACCTGCAACTAAAGCAGAGTTCTTCGGGTAAAACTGCCGGGTTTTCAGAGAGGAAATCCTTAGAAACCATCGTAGAGCGTGCCATGGGCGAGGCAGTTCGCTCCACGCGGGAAACCATAATTATAGAACATGTTCATTATGGGAAGTGCCCATTGTGTACACTGTGGGAGAAAAGTTGCTGGTGTTCCACCTGCAACTAAAGCAGAGTTCTTCGGTTAAAACTGCGTGTTTAGGGAGAGGAAATGCTTACAGTCGTCGCTACAGCCTGCCTTGTTTGAGGCAGTTCGCTCCACGTAGGAAACCCTGCATATAGGAGATCATTCGTTAAAGAGCCCAAAGAGTACACAGTGGGAGAAAAGCTGCTTGTGTTCCTCCTGAAATAAAGCATAGTCCTTCCGTTAAAATGGCGTGTTCTGGGAGAGGATAGGCTTACAGTCCTCGCTAGAGCCTGCCATGGTTGAGGCAGTTCGCTCCACGTGGGAATCCCTGCATAAAGAAATTCATTTGTGGAAGAGCCCAAAGAGTACACAGTGGGAGTAATGCTCTTTGGGATCCACCTGCAACTAAAGCAGAGTTCTTTGGGTAAAACTGCCTTGTTTTGGGAGAGGAAATGCTTAGGTGCCTCACTAGAGCATGCCTTGGTTTAGGCATTTCACTCCACGTGGGACACCTTGAGTATAGAATTTCTTTCGGGCAAAGACCCATTGGGTACACTGTGGGATAATAGCTGCTTGTGTTCCACCTGCAACTAAAGCAGAGTTCTTCCGTTAAAACTGCGTATTTTGGGAGAGGATATGCTTACAGGCCTCGCTACAGGCTGCCGTGGATGAGGCAGTTCGCTCCACGTGGGTAACCCTGCATATATAAGTTCATTCGTGAAAGAGCCCAAAGAGTACACAGTGGGAGAAAAGCTGCTTCTGTTCCACCTGCAACTAAAGCAGAGTTCTTCCGTTAAAACTGCGTGTTTTGGGAGAGGATATGCTTACAGTCCTCGCTACAGCCTGCCATGGTTGAGGCAGTTCGCTCCACGTGGTAATACCTGCATAAAGAAATTCATTCCTGGAAAAGCCCAAAGAGTACACAGTGGGAGTATTGCAGTTTGTGTTCCACCTGCAACTAAAGCAGAGTTCTTTGGGTAAAACTGCCGTGTTTTGGGAGAGGAAATGCTTAGAGGCCTCACTAGAGTGTGCCATGGTTTAGGCATTTCACTCCACTTGGGACACCTTGAGGATAGAATTTCTTTCAGGCAAAGACCCATTGGGTACACTGTTTGATAAAAGCTGCTTGTGTTCCACCTGCAACGAAAGCAGAGTTCTTCGGATAAATCTGCGTGCTTTGGGAGAGGAAATGCTTACAGTCCTTACTAGAGCCTGCCTTGGTTGAGGCAGTTCGCTGCATGCGGGACACCCTGCATATAGAAGATTCATTCGGGGAAGGGTCTTTTGTGTACAGTTTGGGACAAATGCCGCTTGTGTTCCACCTGCAACTAAAGCAGATTTCTTCGGTTAAACGTGCCGTGTTTTCAGTGAGGAAATCCTTACAGACCACAGTAGAGCCTGCCATGGTTCAGGCACTTCGCTCCATGCGGGAATCCATTCTTATAGAACAAGTTCATTAGGGAACGTGCCCATTGTGTACACTGTATGAGAAAAGCTGCTTGTGTTCCACCTGCAACTAAAGCAGAGTTCTTCCATTATAACTGCGTATTTTGGGTGAGGAAATGCTTACAGTCCTCGCTACAGCCTGCCTCGGTTGAGGCAGTGAGCTAAATATGAGAAACCCTGCATATATAAGTTCATTCGTGAAAGAGCCCAAAGAGTACACAGTGGGAGAAAAGCTGCTTGTGTTCCACCTGCAACTAAAGCAGAGTTCTTCGGGTAAAACTGCCGGGTTTTCAGAGAGGAAATCCTTAGAAACCATCGTAGAGCGTGCCATGGGCGAGGCAGTTCGCTCCACGCGGGAAACCATTCTTAAAGAACATGTTCATTATGGGAAGTGCCCATTGTGTACACTGTGGGAGAAAAGTTGCTGGTGTTCCACCTGCAACTAAAGCAGAGTTCTTCCGTTAAAACTGCGTGTTTAGGGAGAGGAAATGCTTACAGTCGTCTCTACAGCCTGCCTTGTTTGAGGCAGTTCGCTCCACGTAGGAAACTCTGCATATAGGAGTTCATTCGTTGAAGAGCCCAAAGAGTACACAGTGGGAGAAAAGCTGCTTCTGTTCCACCTGCAACTAAAGCAGAGTTCTTCCGTTAAAACTGCGTGTTTTGGGAGAGGATATGCTTACAGTCCTCGCTACAGCCTGCCATGGTTGAGGCAGTTAGCTCCACGTGGTAATCCCTGCATAAAGAAATTCATTCCTGGAAGAGCCCAAAGAGTACACAGTGGGAGTAATGCAGTTTGTGTTCCACCTGCAACTAAAGCAGAGTTCTTTGGTTAAAACTGCCGTGTTTTGGGAGAGGAAATGCTTAGAGGCCTCACTAGAGTGTGCCATGGTTTAGGCATTTCACTCCACGTGGGACACCTTGAGGATAGAATTTCTTTCAGGCAAAGACCCATTGGGTACACTGTTTGATAAAAGCTGCTTGTGTTCCACCTGCAACGAAAGCAGAGTTCTTCGTATAAATCTGTGTGCTTTGGGAGAGGAAATGCTTACAGTCCTTACTAGAGCCTGCCTTGGTTGAGGCAGTTCGCTGCATGCGGGACACCCTGCATATAGAAGATTCATTCGGGGAAGGGACTTTTGTGTACAGTTTGGGACAAATGCCGCTTGTGTTCCACCTGCAACTAAAGCAGATTTCTTCGGGTAAAGTGCCGTGTTTTCAGAGAGGAAATCCTTAGAGACCACAGTAGAGTCTGCCATGGTTCAGGCACTTCGCTCCATGCCGGAATCCATTCTTATAGAACAAGTTCATTAGGGAACGTGCCCATTGTGTACACTGTATGAGAAAAGCTGCTTGTGTTCCACCTGCAACTAAAGCAGAGTTCTTCCATTAAAACTGCGTATTTTGGGAGAGGAAATGCTTACAGTCCTCGCTACAGCCTGCCTCAGTTGAGGCAGTGAGCTAAATATGAGAAACCCTGCATATATAAGTTCATTCGTGAAGGAGCCCAAGGAGTACACAGTGGGAGAAAAGCTGCTTGTGTTCCACCTGCAACTAAAGCAGAGTTCTTCGGGTAAAACTGCCGGGTTTTCAGAGAGGAAATCCCTAGGAACCATCGTAGAGCGTGCCATGGGCGAGGCAGTTCGCTCCACGCGGGAAACCATAATTACAGAACATGTTCATTATGGGAAGTGCCCATTGTGTACACTGTGGGAGAAAAGTTGCTGGTGTTCCACCTGCAACTAAAGCAGAGTTCTTCGGTTAAAACTGCGTGTTTAGGGAGAGGAAATGCTTACAGTCGTCGCTACAGCCTGCCTTGTTTGAGGCAGTTCGCTCCACGTAGGAAACCCTGCATATAGGAGATCATTCGTTGAAGAGCCCAAAGAGTACACAGTGGGAGAAAAGCTGCTTGTGTTCCTCCTGAAATAAAGCATAGTCCTTCCGTTAAAATGGCGTGTTCTGGGAGAGGATAGGCTTACAGTCCTCGCTAGAGCCTGCCATGGTTGAGGCAGTTCGCTCCACGTGGGAATCCCTGCATAAAGAAATTCATTTGTGGAAGAGCCCAAAGAGTACACAGTGGGCGTAATGCTCTTTGGGATCCACCTGCAACTAAAGCAGAGTTCTTTGGGTAAAACTGCCTTGTTTTGGGAGAGGAAATGCTTAGGTGCCTCACTAGAGCATGCCTTGGTTTAGGCATTTCACTCCACGTGGGACACCTTGAGTATAGAATTTCTTTCGGGCAAAGACCCATTGGGTACACTGTGGGATAATAGCTGCTTGTGTTCCTCCTGAAACTAAAGCATAGTCCTTCCGTTAAAATGGCGTGTTCTGGGAGAGGATATGCTTACAGTCCTCGCTAGAGCCTGCCATGGTTGAGGCAGTTCGATCCACGTGGGAATTCCTGCATAAAAAATTCATTCGTGGAAGAGACCAAAGAGGACACAGTGGGAGTAATGCTGCTTGTGTTCCACCTGCAACTTACGCAGAATTCTGCGGATAAAACTGCGTGTTTTTGGAGTGGAAATGCTTACAGTCCTTACTAGAGCCTGCCTTGGTTGAGGCAGTTCCCTGCACGTGGACACCCTGCATATACAAGATGCATTCGGGGAAGGGCCCTTTGTGTACAGAGATCTACAAATGCAGCTTGTGTTCCACCTGCAACTAAAGCAGGGTTCTTCGGGTAAAAGTGCCGTGTTTTCATAGAGGAAATCTTTAGCGACCACAGTAGAGCCTGCCATGGTTGAGGCAGTTCGCTCCACGCTTGAAATCATTTTTATAGAACAAGATCTTTAGGGGAAGTGCCCATTGTGTACACTGTGGAAGAAAAGCTGCTTGTGTTCCACCTGCAACTAAAGCAGAGTTCTTCGGGTAAAACTGCCGGGTTTTCAGAGAGGAAATCCTTAGAAACCATCGTAGAGCGTGCCATGGGCGAGGCAGTTCGCTCCACGCGGGAAACCATTCTTATAGAACATGTTCATTATGGGAAGTGCCCATTGTGTACACTGTGGGAGAAAAGTTGCTGGTGTTCCACCTGCAACTAAAGCAGAGTTCTTCCGTTAAACTGCGTGTTTAGGGAGAGGAAATGCTTACAGTCGTCGCTACAGCCTGCCTTGTTTGAGGCAGTTCGCTCCACGTAGGAAACCCTGCATATAGGAGATCATTCGTTGAAGAGCCCAAAGAGTACACAGTGGGAGAAAAGCTGCTTGTGTTCCTCCTGAAATAAAGCATAGTCCTTCCGTTAAAATGGCGTGTTCTGGGAGAGGATATGCTTACAGTCCTCGCTAGAGCCTGCCATGGTTGACGCAGTTCGCTCCACGTGGGAATCCCTGCATAAAGAAATTCATTTGTGGAAGAGCCCAAAGAGTACACAGTGGGAGTAATGCTCTTTGGGATCCACCTGCAACTAAAGCAGATTTCTTTGCGTAAAACTGCCTTGTTTTGGGAGAGGAAATGCTTAGATGCCTCACTAGAGCGTGCCTTGGTTTAGGCATTTCACTCCACGTGGGACACCTTGAGTATAAAATTTCTTTCGGGCAGAGACCCATTGGGTACACTGTGGGATAAAAGCTGCTTGTGTTCCACGTGCAACTAAAGCAGAGTTCTTCCGTTAAAACTGCGTATTTTGGGAGAGGATATGCTTACAGGCCTCGCTACAGGCTGCCGTGGATGAGGCAGTTCGCTCCACGTGGGTAACCCTGCATATATAAGTTCATTCGTGAAAGAGCCCAAAGAGTACACAGTGGGAGAAAAGCTGCTTCTGTTCCACCTGCAACTAAAGCAGAGTTCTTCCGTTAATACTGCGTGTTTTGGGAGAGGATATGCTTACAGTCCTCGCTACAGCCTGCCATGGTTGAGGCAGTTCGCTCCACGTGGTAATCCGTGCATAAAGAAATTCATTCCTGGAAAAGCCCAAAGAGTACACAGTGGGAGTAATGCAGTTTGTGTTCCACCTGCAACTAAAGCAGTGTTCTTTGGGTAAAACTGCCGTGTTTTGGGAGAGGAAATGCTTAGAGGCCTCACTAGAGTGTGCCATGGTTTAGGCATTTCACTCCACGTGGGACAACTTGAGGATAGAATTTCTTTCAGGCAAAGACCCATTGGGTACACTGTTTGATAAAAGCTGCTTGTGTTCCACCTGCAACGAAAGCAGAGTTCTTCGGATAAATCTGCGTGCTTTGGGAGAGGAAATGCTTACAGTCCTTACTAGAGCCTGCCTTGGTTGAGGCAGTTCGCTGCATGCGGGACACCCTGCATATAGAAGATTCATTCGGGGAAGGGTCTTTTGTGTACAGTTTGGGACAAATGCCGCTTGTGTTCCACCTGCAACTAAAGCAGATTTCTTCGGGTAAAAGTGCCGTGTTTTCAGAGAGGAAATCCTTAGAGACCACAGTAGAGCCTGCCATGGTTCAGGCATTTCGCTCCATGCGGGAATCCATTCTTATAGAACAAGTTCATTAGGGAACGTGCCCATTGTGTACACTGTATGAGAAAAGCTGGTTGTGTTCCACCTGCAACTAAAGCAGAGTTCTTCCATTAAAACTGCGTATTTTGGGAGAGGAAATGCTTACAGTCCTCGCTACAGCCTGCCTCGGTTGAGGCAGTGAGCTAAATATGAGAAACCCTGCATATATAAGTTCATTCGTGAAAGAGCCCAAAGGGTACACAGTTGGAGAAAAGCTGCTTGTGTTCCACCTGCAACTAAAGCAGAGTTCTTCGGGTAAAACTGCCGGGTTTTCAGAGAGGAAATACTTAGAAACCATCGTAGAGCGTGCCATGGGCGAGGCAGTTTGCTCCACGCGGGAAACCATTCTTATAGAACATGTTCATTATGGGAAGTGCCCATTGTGTACACTGTGGGAGAAAAGTTGCTGGTGTTCCACCTGCAACTAAAGCAGAGTTCTTCCGTTAAAAGTGCGTGTTTAGGGAGAGGAAATGCTTACAGTCTTCGCTACAGCCTGCCTTGTTTGAGGCAGTTCGCTCCACGTAGGAAACCCTGCATATAGGAGATCATTCGTTGAAGAGCCCAAAGAGTTCACAGTGGGAGAAAAGCTGCTTGTGTTCCTCCTGAAACTAAAGCAGAGTCCTTCCGTTAAAATGGCGTGTTTTGGGAGAGGATATGCTTACAGTCCTCGCTAGAGCCTGCCATGGTTGAGGCAGTTCGATCCACGTGGGAATTCCTGCATAAAGAAATTCATTCGTGGAAGAGCCCAAAGAGGACAAAGTGGGAGTAATGCTGCTTGTGTTCCACCTGCAACTTAAGCAGAATTCTGCGGATAAAACTGCGTGTTTTTGGAGTGGAAATGCTTACAGTCCTTACTAGAGCCTGCCTTGGTTGAGGCAGTTCCCTGCACGTGGGACACCGTGCATATAGAAGATTCATTCGGGGAAGGGCCCTTTGTGTACAGAGATCTACAAATGCAGCTTGTGTTCCACCTGCAACTAAAGCAGGGTTCTTCGGGTAAAAGTGCCGTGTTTTCATAGAGGAAATCTTTAGCGACCACAGTAGAGCCTCCCATGGTTGAGGCAGTTCGCTCCACGCGGGAAATCATTCTTATAGAACAAGATCTTTAGGGGAAGTGCCCATTGTGTACACTGTGGAAGAAAAGCTGCCTGTGTTCCACCTGCAACTAAAGCAGAGATCTTCGGGTAAAACTGCTGGGTTTTCAGAGAGGAAATCCTTAGAAACCATCGTACAGAGTGCCATGGGCGAGGCAGTTCGCTCCAAGCGGGAAACCATTCTTATAGAACATGTTCATTATGGGAAGTGCCTATTGTGTACACTGTGGGAGAAAAGTTGCTGGTGTTCCACCTGCAACTAAAGCAGAGTTCTTCCGTTAAAACTGCGTATTTTGGGAGAGGATATGCTTACAGGCCTCGCTACAGGCTGCCGTGGATGAGGCAGTTCGCTCCACGTGGGTAACCCTGCATATATAAGTTCATTCGTGAAAGAGCCCAAAGAGTACACAGTGGGAGAAAAGCTGCTTCTGTTCCACCTGCAACTAAAGCAGAGTTCTTCCGTTAAAACTGCGTGTTTTGGGAGAGGATATGCTTACAGTCCTCGCTACAGCCTGCCTCGGTTGAGGCAGTGAGCTAAATATGAGAAACCCTGCATATATAAGTTCATTCGTGAAAGAGCCCAAAGGGTACACAGTTGGAGAAAAGCTGCTTGTGTTCCACCTGCAACTAAAGCAGAGTTCTTCGGGTAAAACTGCCGGGTTTTCAGAGAGGAAATCCTTAGAAACCATCGTAGAGCGTGCCATGGGCGAGGCAGTTCGCTCCACGCGGGAAACCATTCTTATAGAACATGTTCATTATGGGAAGTGCCCATTGTGTACACTGTGGGAGAAAAGTTGCTGGTGTTCCGCCTGCAACTAAAGCAGAGTTCTTCCGTTAAAAGTGCGTGTTTAGGGAGAGGAAATGCTTACAGTCTTCGCTACAGCCTGCCTTGTTTGAGGCAGTTCGCTCCACGTAGGAAACCCTGCATATAGGAGATCATTCGTTGAAGAGCCCAAAGAGTTCACAGTGGGAGAAAAGCTGCTTGTGTTCCTCCTGAAACTAAAGCAGAGTCCTTCCGTTAAAATGGCGTGTTTTGGGAGAGGATATGCTTACAGTCCTCGCTAGAGCCTGCCATGGTTGAGGCAGTTCGATCCACGTGGGAATTCCTGCATAAAGAAATTCATTCGTGGAAGAGCCCAAAGAGGACACAGTGGGAGTAATGCTGCTTGTGTTCCACCTGCAACTTACGCAGAATTCTGCGGATAAAACTGCGTGTTTTTGGAGTGGAAATGCTTACAGTCCTTACTAGAGCCTGCCTTGGTTGAGGCAGTTCCCTGCACGTGGGACACCCTGCATATAGAAGATTCATTCGGGGAAGGGCCCTTTGTGTACAGAGATCTACAAATGCAGCTTGTGTTCCACCTGCAACTAAAGCAGGGTTCTTCGGGTAAAAGTGCCGTGTTTTCATAGAGGAAATCTTTAGCGACCACAGTAGAGCCTGCCATGGTGGAGGCAGTTCGCTCCACGCGGGAAATCATTCTTATAGAACAAGATCTTTAGGGGAAGTGCCCATTGTGTACACTGTGGAAGAAAAGCTGCTTGTGTTCCACCTGCAACTAAAGCAGAGTTCTTCGGGTAAAACTGCCGGGTTTTCAGAGAGGAAATCCTTAGAAACCATCGTAGAGCGTGCCATGGGCGAGGCAGTTCGCTCCACGCGGGAAACCATTCTTATAGAACATGTTCATTATGGGAAGTGCCCATTGTGTACACTGTGGGAGAAAAGTTGCTGGTGTTCCACCTGCAACTAAAGCAGAGTTCTTCCGTTAAACTGCGTGTTTAGGGAGAGGAAATGCTTACAGTCGTCGCTACACCCTGCCTTGTTTGAGGCAGTTCGCTCCACGTAGGAAACCCTGCATATAGGAGATCATTCGTTGAAGAGCCCAAAGAGTACACAGTGGGAGAAAAGCTGCTTGTGTTCCTCCTGAAATAAAGCATAGTCCTTCCGTTAAAATGGCGTGTTCTGGGAGAGGATATGCTTACAGTCCTCGCTAGAGCCTGCCATGGTTGACGCAGTTCGCTCCACGTGGGAATCCCTGCATAAAGAAATTCATTTGTGGAAGAGCCCAAAGAGTACACAGTGGGAGTAATGCTCTTTGGGATCCACCTGCAACTAAAGCAGATTTCTTTGCGTAAAACTGCCTTGTTTTGGGAGAGGAAATGCTTAGATGCCTCACTAGAGCGTGCCTTGGTTTAGGCATTTCACTCCACGTGGGACACCTTGAGTATAAAATTTCTTTCGGGCAGAGACCCATTGGGTACACTGTGGGATAAAAGCTGCTTGTGTTCCACGTGCAACTAAAGCAGAGTTCTTCCGTTAAAACTGCGTATTTTGGGAGAGGATATGCTTACAGGCCTCGCTACAGGCTGCCGTGGATGAGGCAGTTCGCTCCACGTGGGTAACCCTGCATATATAAGTTCATTCGTGAAAGAGCCCAAAGAGTACACAGTGGGAGAAAAGCTGCTTCTGTTCCACCTGCAACTAAAGCAGAGTTCTTCCGTTAATACTGCGTGTTTTGGGAGAGGATATGCTTACAGTCCTCGCTACAGCCTGCCATGGTTGAGGCAGTTCGCTCCACGTGGTAATCCGTGCATAAAGAAATTCATTCCTGGAAAAGCCCAAAGAGTACACAGTGGGAGTAATGCAGTTTGTGTTCCACCTGCAACTAAAGCAGTGTTCTTTGGGTAAAACTGCCGTGTTTTGGGAGAGGAAATGCTTAGAGGCCTCACTAGAGTGTGCCATGGTTTAGGCATTTCACTCCACGTGGGACACCTTGAGGATAGAATTTCTTTCAGGCAAAGACCCATTGGGTACACTGTTTGATAAAAGCTGCTTGTGTTCCACCTGCAACGAAAGCAGAGTTCTTCGGATAAATCTGCGTGCTTTGGGAGAGGAAATGCTTACAGTCCTTACTAGAGCCTGCCTTGGTTGAGGCAGTTCGCTGCATGCGGGACACCCTGCATATAGAAGATTCATTCGGGGAAGGGTCTTTTGTGTACAGTTTGGGACAAATGCCGCTTGTGTTCCACCTGCAACTAAAGCAGATTTCTTCGGGTAAAAGTGCCGTGTTTTCAGAGAGGAAATCCTTAGAGACCACAGTAGAGCCTGCCATGGTTCAGGCATTTCGCTCCATGCGGGAATCCATTCTTATAGAACAAGTTCATTAGGGAACGTGCCCATTGTGTACACTGTATGAGAAAAGCTGCTTGTGTTCCACCTGCAACTAAAGCAGAGTTCTTCCATTAAAACTGCGTATTTTGGGAGAGGAAATGCTTACAGTCCTCGCTACAGCCTGCCTCGGTTGAGGCAGTGAGCTAAATATGAGAAACCCTGCATATATAAGTTCATTCGTGAAAGAGCCCAAAGGGTACACAGTTGGAGAAAAGCTGCTTGTGTTCCACCTGCAACTAAAGCAGAGTTCTTCGGGTAAAACTGCCGGGTTTTCAGAGAGGAAATCCTTAGAAACCATCGTAGAGCGTGCCATGGGCGAGGCAGTTTGCTCCACGCGGGAAACCATTCTTATAGAACATGTTCATTATGGGAAGTGCCCATTGTGTACACTGTGGGAGAAAAGTTGCTGGTGTTCCACCTGCAACTAAAGCAGAGTTCTTCCGTTAAAAGTGCGTGTTTAGGGAGAGGAAATGCTTACAGTCTTCGCTACAGCCTGCCTTGTTTGAGGCAGTTCGCTCCACGTAGGAAACCCTGCATATAGGAGATCATTCGTTGAAGAGCCCAAAGAGTTCACAGTGGGAGAAAAGCTGCTTGTGTTCCTCCTGAAACTAAAGCAGAGTCCTTCCGTTAAAATGGCGTGTTTTGGGAGAGGATATGCTTACAGTCCTCGCTAGAGCCTGCCATGGTTGAGGCAGTTCGATCCACGTGGGAATTCCTGCATAAAGAAATTCATTCGTGGAAGAGCCCAAAGAGGACAAAGTGGGAGTAATGCTGCTTGTGTTCCACCTGCAACTTAAGCAGAATTCTGCGGATAAAACTGCGTGTTTTTGGAGTGGAAATGCTTACAGTCCTTACTAGAGCCTGCCTTGGTTGAGGCAGTTCCCTGCACGTGGGACACCGTGCATATAGAAGATTCATTCGGGGAAGGGCCCTTTGTGTACAGAGATCTACAAATGCAGCTTGTGTTCCACCTGCAACTAAAGCAGGGTTCTTCGGGTAAAAGTGCCGTGTTTTCATAGAGGAAATCTTTAGCGACCACAGTAGAGCCTCCCATGGTTGAGGCAGTTCGCTCCACGCGGGAAATCATTCTTATAGAACAAGATCTTTAGGGGAAGTGCCCATTGTGTACACTGTGGAAGAAAAGCTGCCTGTGTTCCACCTGCAACTAAAGCAGAGATCTTCGGGTAAAACTGCTGGGTTTTCAGAGAGGAAATCCTTAGAAACCATCGTACAGAGTGCCATGGGCGAGGCAGTTCGCTCCAAGCGGGAAACCATTCTTATAGAACATGTTCATTATGGGAAGTGCCTATTGTGTACACTGTGGGAGAAAAGTTGCTGGTGTTCCACCTGCAACTAAAGCAGAGTTCTTCCGTTAAAACTGCGTATTTTGGGAGAGGATATGCTTACAGGCCTCGCTACAGGCTGCCGTGGATGAGGCAGTTCGCTCCACGTGGGTAACCCTGCATATATAAGTTCATTCGTGAAAGAGCCCAAAGAGTACACAGTGGGAGAAAAGCTGCTTCTGTTCCACCTGCAACTAAAGCAGAGTTCTTCCGTTAAAACTGCGTGTTTTGGGAGAGGATATGCTTACAGTCCTCGCTACAGCCTGCCTCGGTTGAGGCAGTGAGCTAAATATGAGAAACCCTGCATATATAAGTTCATTCGTGAAAGAGCCCAAAGGGTACACAGTTGGAGAAAAGCTGCTTGTGTTCCACCTGCAACTAAAGCAGAGTTCTTCAGGTAAAACTGCCGGGTTTTCAGAGAGGAAATCCTTAGAAACCATCGTAGAGCGTGCCATGGGCGAGGCAGTTCGCTCCACGCGGGAAACCATTCTTATAGAACATGTTCATTATGGGAAGTGCCCATTGTGTACACTGTGGGAGAAAAGTTGCTGGTGTTCCGCCTGCAACTAAAGCAGAGTTCTTCCGTTAAAAGTGCGTGTTTAGGGAGAGGAAATGCTTACAGTCTTCGCTACAGCCTGCCTTGTTTGAGGCAGTTCGCTCCACGTAGGAAACCCTGCATATAGGAGATCATTCGTTGAAGAGCCCAAAGAGTTCACAGTGGGAGAAAAGCTGCTTGTGTTCCTCCTGAAACTAAAGCAGAGTCCTTCCGTTAAAATGGCGTGTTTTGGGAGAGGATATGCTTACAGTCCTCGCTAGAGCCTGCCATGGTTGAGGCAGTTCGATCCACGTGGGAATTCCTGCATAAAGAAATTCATTCGTGGAAGAGCCCAAAGAGGACACAGTGGGAGTAATGCTGCTTGTGTTCCACCTGCAACTTACGCAGAATTCTGCGGATAAAACTGCGTGTTTTTGGAGTGGAAATG